>NC_091769.1:32545700-37345700 GCF_029378745.1 Bos indicus
CATCAATCGTTGCCTGTCAGGTGCTGCACTCTGCCACCATGACAGATACTCCTCCTAACACTCTGATTCGTCCAAACAATGTAATTGTCCTCTATTCTCCTTTTGGTAATGGAGATAATGAATGGCTGCACAAACAAGAAGGACTGCTCATCACAGATGCCGGGAGTGGCTTCAAACTGGTAAAGACCTAGGGTACAAATTTTAATTGACTGACAACACTGGTTGGAGGGAAAATGACCAAAAAGATCCCCAAATCCTTCTTGTCGTGGTATTTTCCTGCCAAACTCAAGGGAGAAGCACCCTCTGACTTTTTATTCCTCTAAGATTTTGAAAGCCTACTAGGTTTATAGGTTATTTACCCAATGGAAATCAATTCTGCAAATAAAAATGAAAACACGGCCTCATCACAAGGATGTATAGATCTGCATTGGTAATGCTGTCCAGTGTGCTGTTTCTTCATGCTGTGTTTTCTTTTTTCTCTTTTGGTGTGTGTGTTCAGTCTTGCTCACCATTGCGATGTTTTTGTCAAAGACAGTTCTGACAAAATGTGGGCTGTAATGCGTGTGTGTGTGTGTGTGTGTGTGTGTGTGTGTGTGTGAAAGAAGCAGAGGCAGAGACACACACATACATGTGCACATGCACAGAGAAGGTTCAGATGAAATAAAGATTTAGGATGTTAAGGTGGTAGAAAAATAGAAAGGTAAAGTTAGTTACAGTCAGTTCCTTCAAGCAGGACTGCACATTCAGATGGAATAATAAGAATTCTTCCCAGTGTTTTATTAGAAATTTAGTCAATGACCACAGAATTACATAAATAGTGCATTATATCTTGGGAATCCCTGAACTGTACTTTCACTATGAAAGCAGTTGCAAATTCTGTCCACAATTATTAAAAAAAATTGGGACCTTACGAAAATTCACCTTGCACAGATGGCTTTTTTTTTCTTTAATTAATGGGAAGACCATAATAACTTTAACTTATTTAAATAACATTCTGTGGTTTTGAACATTCGTGATTCTATGCCCCTTTTATACATGGAGTGGACTGTTTATCTGAAAGTGTTCTGGCAGTCGGCCACTGTATTTCTAAAATTAAAAAAGGGACGGAAAACAATCAGCTTTCAGAGGAATTGGAACCATGGCAATGTGTTTTGGATTAATTTACAAATATATGTATATATTTAAAGCCAAACTGTGGAACTAGAGAATTTCTACTACATGGTCTGTCATATGCATTCTTCTACTTTATTAGAACAGACATCATATTGAAATAATAAACATGGGAAGCCTTCACTTCTTCTTTGATGTGTATTGCTAAATGTCTGACCGGCTCAAATTTAAAATAAACTTTGGTATGTTTGCACTTGAAACTGGAAGTAGACCACAAGCAATAATTTGTTGTCAGTTTCCATATTCTTGGAATAAGGCTATAGTTTAGTCTGCTCACTGATGGGGGCCAACCCACACTGGTCCAGTGGCCCAGAGGTGGCTCAACTTACTCATAAGAACACACATTGTAACATAATAGCAATGATGATGATTCCCTTCATCAAGAAAGAACCAGCATAGGTCAAAGTTTTTCACATCCCCAAATAATTTTAAAGCCACTGTTGAATACAAGTGACTCACAAAGATTCTCTTATTTTGAATATCAGCTGACAACTGTTCAAAAAGCTAATAAGACACGTATGGCTTATGACTCAATGTAGATAGAAATTTTTTTAAATTGCCTTTTTTCTAAAGACTCATTCGAATGTGAGATGTATCTGTATCCCAGATACTGACCTTAGACTTTTTTTTCCACCTCCTTTTTGGGGTTAACCTGGTTGATCAAGTACATGCAAATAGATCTACAATATAAATTTATCACTGAAACAGTTCTTGGGTGAAATCACTTAATAATATTCTTTTGTGGTTAATCCTTGTCCATTTTTGTCCAAACTGGAACAAAATTTTGTTCAAATTTATCACAATCTTTATTCCATGTTGAAAGGATTTGTACTAATGTTTTAGAAAACTTCAAGTGATATTTTTAACCATCTTATGAATTAAAAGTACACAATAAATTAATTATCAAATGGATCAGAGTTAAATAAAACACGAAGTTCTCACAAAAATGTTTCCCCCACATACAGCAGAGTGAAAAAAGGAAACCGTAGAACGTGTATCTTCAACTTTTGTAAAATAGATAAATAGCTAAATAAATACATTAATTAAATACACACATCAATGCTTGTCATATAAGAAAAACATCTGTAAAAATACACACTGAATAACGGTTTATGTTGTGTAGGGCCTGGGGTGCAGACTTTTACTTTCTGTTTATATAGTCCTATATCGTCTGCATGTATACTGCTGGAAACAATTTTTTAAAATCAAATATTAATTAAAAAATGGCAATTTATTGTAATTAACTTATACACTCCATTTTAGAAAACTTTATTCTATTTATTTATTTATTTCTGGCTGTGCTGGTTCTTCGTTGCTGGGCAGGCTTTCTCTAGGTGTGATAAGTGGGGATTACTCATTGTTGCAGTACACAGACTTCTCACTGTGGTGGCTTCTCCTACTGCAGAGCACGAGCTCGAGAGTGCTTGGGCTTCAGTAGCTGTGCTTCCCGGGCCCTAGAGCACAGGCTCAATACTTGTGGCACCCAGGCTCAGTTATTCTGTGGCACGTGGAGTCTTCCCAGACCAGGGATCGCACCCATGTCTCTTGCATTGGCAGGTGGATTCTTTACCACTGAGCCACCAGGGAAGCCCCTATACTCCATTTTTCTTTTTTTCAAAAACATGCTAATTCAACTTTTTATACAGTTAGATATTCTCTTTTGTTATTCATTGGATTTTTTAAAAGAAGGGCATGTCAAGAATCAATCATTAAGGTTACTTTCCTATCCTATGAGTTTGACTCACTGGTCTATAAAGTTTACTAGATAAGTTCTTTAAGGAACAATGTGCAGTTTGTCAGGTTTCTTCCATAATGGCTGTAATACAGCCATGGAGACAAATGATCAAATAATTTGTTGGGCAGGTTCTTAGTTTGAGCAAAAACTTGGAAACTGGTCTTATGATTACCACTTCCTTTTCCTCAATTCTTACCCCTCTTGCCGCTCACCCCACCCCCACCCCGACCAAAATACAACCTCTTTTATAGAGTTAATTCAGGTCACCTTGAGTTTAATGATGATGCTCATAGATGAAACCCTCTAAGCAATTTCTCTAATGGGGACAATGAAACTGCATTGGGTATACAGGTATATATCACTTATTGCTCTAGGACCAGGCTTACTGAACTGATACAAGTTGGTGCTAAAGATCTAACTCCTGAATAAATAAATGCCTTTTTGTGGAATATCAAACTTATTCAATGACCATTAATTTAATTTATCTTAAGTAAACAGAAATTCTGATGTCATGATTAGAACGTATAACAAAATGAAATCTCAAGATGAAACCAGAAGCAAGATATTTAAAAACCATCACATCCTCATAGCTGGATGTAATCTGCTTTCTGCTAGGTTCATATAGTGATTTACTTAGCACTTATAGCTTTTAGCCCTTCCTTGTCACGTCTTATTTATACACTTTGACTAGGTACAACTTTCTGAGAGTAAAGCCTTAGATTTTCTAAACTTTTGTATTTCTCCCCTAACTCCCAACTCTGGCTCAATGTCTCTTTCACTAGAAAGAGTGAAAAAAAAAAAAAGATATAAGTTCTTATTTAAGCTTTGTCAGTAGTTCTGCCACCTTGAACAAGACTGGGACTGAGTCTCTGTAATGGCAAATGTACATGCCTTATGAAATATCTATGGAGGTTATAATAATAAAGTCTCTGATGGTTAATTCTGAACCTCACTGACTCTCTCTCTCTTATACACATACACACTCTTCTCCTCTCCTCTCAAGTTATCTGAGCTTCTTATCACTACCTCAGGATGCAGTAAAAAGCCTTTGCTCTTCCACTACAAAGCTAAGGTCAAATTTCTACCAGAACCACTTCTACATGAGACGTGATGTATCTCTTGCTTTGTGTTACTATTTGTAAATCTGCATTTTCTGGGTATCTTATCCTTATCCTAGTTCTTGAGATCATAACCACAAAATATTGAGGCAAAAAGGTCTTTAAACAGAACCCTGTCCTGCAACCTAACTTATGTAGATAAGGAAACCAAGAGGCACACTCCTGGCCACAGAAACAGGAAACGCTGGGATAACCACCTGTTCTCCTGACATTTAGCGGAGGGCTTTCCCACTCTAACATTAAAGTTTTTCACTGAAGTAACTTTCCCCCTTTCTCTTGATAAAAGCGCCTTGATTTTCCTTCAGAGATGTGCTTGGGGGTGGCTCACGGACCCAGGCTTAGCCAATCAACATAACTAGTCATCCTGGCTGCTTTGAAGATGGAAGCCAAGTTGAGCTTAATGGGAGTCAGTTAGGACTGTCTGTCAAAGGTGTTCTTTTGTCACTGGGGTTACTAAGTCAGTAGAATCTGTGTCGAGTTGCCATCAGGCCATTGTTGCCACCAAATGGAGACAGGCTGATGGAGGATGAAGAGCGCACAGACAAAAGCAGAGCCAGAAGCTATGAAGAATAGATTCATGCACATTTCTGCCCTTGGATCCAGCTTTATCTAAATCCAGCCACCCTTTACCTTTCAGCTACTTGAGCCAGTTTATACATGTGGCACATTTTAGATTATCAGAAATTTTCTCAGTTTACTCCCTATCTCCCTCTAGCTAAAAATGATTGTTTATTTTTTCTTTTAAAGAGAAGAATGATGATGAGGCAAAAGAGCGAAGGCAGGGTTGGGGGGAGAAGAAGAGGTGAACCATTTTGCTTTGACCTCGATCTAGACTCTGATCGAACAAGGCAAAAATCTTGAGGATTTGGGATTTTCTAAAAAGTTGATCAGCTTTGTGCACTGGGAGTATTGTACCAATGAAGTTTATCCAAGGTGTGATTATTGCTAATTAAAAAGTTGATCAGTGTTGTGATCCTAATAGATTAAAAAAATCACCTAACTTGGAAGACAGAGGTTTAAACATGCAATGTATATGGAACTGTGAAAAATTTATATCTTTTTTTCTAATTTGAAAAGCAAAGTACAATGTAGAATTTTTATAATGACCATACAGAGAGTAAATTTCAGTACGTTTCTTTGTGGAAAATTGAAACTCTTAAGGGAAACAAATATAAATTCATCAAAATACCCAAGAAACACATTTAGACACAAAAACCATACAGAGAACTAAGGCTTTGATAATGAAAAATGCCACAAAAGTTGTTACAATCATCTGGCTAATTTAGAATTATTGGATTTAAGTAAAATTCCAAGATGCTAAAGGAGAGTGTATTTCAAATGTTGTGTGATTACAACATTCCCTTCCATTTCCATGATTCTGGCCTGTCCATCAAGGTCAGTCCAAACACTAGGTCCCCTGGAAAGTCTTCCCTAGCCTTGAGTAGTCACCTTCCCCCAAAATTCCACAGTGCTTTCTCTCCTCTCATCCACATTATCTTTTATGTATATATGTGTTCTTGTGTTATAGCCCTCACTGGACTGCAAATCATTTGAGGACAAGGTTTAAGCCTTTAACCTTGAACTCTCTATAGCACTTAGAATATTTCCTACAGAATAGGTAGTCAATACGTACATATTTGTGAATGCATTATTTCTGAAACTGACACTTTTCTATTAGAAAGGACTGACGGTGCCATATATATGATACATAAAAATTCAGATAAAAATGGTAAGATTCAGTCATTTAACTGTTTTACCGACACAATATTTGGATATTTGAAAACATCTACTGAATTTTTCCCTTTTCATCCAGATGTTTGGTGTCATAGAAACCCAGATTCCAGATTTAAATGTTAGCTGTGTGTGTTTTTTTTTTTAATCTCAGATGTATATTTGAGAGGAAGAAAATGTGGCTATTTCAGGAGATTCATTTCCACTTGAGTTCATGTGGAAGTAAACAGATTAAATTATAATAATCACATCTTTTAAAATTCAGAAAAGGTTTGAGAGATTTTAATAATAGCCAGATCCTAAGAGATTAACATGTTTGGTTGATATTTAGAGCCACAGTAGGAAGGCCTCATTAAAACGAGCAAAGAGAAAAGCACATGCTCTTTTGTAGATAAGCTAAAGGAATACTGAATGAGCCTGATGGATTATCATACAGAGATTTTAAATGTATTATCATCAAGATATAGGTAAAATAAAAGAATGGAGAAGGAATTTTTCATGAAACCAAAGTTAAGGACAAAGGAAAAAAGTGTCTTAGGACTAAGGAGAAACACTTTTTTGCATCTGCAAAGGGAAATGTTACATATACATGTATTGCAGTGATACAAAGGGAGTTCATATGGGCAGAAGCAATGAAATTAGATGATGGTCAGAAACCATCTACACTCATTCCACTTCTAAACTTCCAAAAAAACATAAAAACATATTATAAAAACACATTAGAAAACATTTGCAGATAGTAGTCAGGATTTTAAGTGCAACGAATATAATTATTTTCCTATTGACTGAGATTTTAAAGCTGAGCAGTCTTATTTTGAAAATAACAGCAATATATTCCTAAGGCTAGAGAAAGATAATTTTTATTTAACATTTGTTAGGATGCTCCCATGAGCTGCTTGACCATGCGTGTTATGCTGCCTACATGGCTAATGGGTAATCTTACCAAATGAGCCAAAGGCCACAAATAAGGCCCTGACTCATTTAACAGTCATTTCACATTTCCACACTACGACCAAATTAATATTTTATGGGGCTACTCAGTTCTACAGCCAGACCACTTTTCCAAAAAATTGAATTTCGTGCTTATTTATTTTATGGATCATTTGTTGAAATAGATTTCAAAACAGGCTTTGGGTATTTAGATTTTTCAGTGAACTGCAAAAACAAAACTTACAGACTCAGAGTTTTAGGAGTAGAAGTCAGAAATCATTTAATACAAACTTTCTCAGTTTATGTCTAATGAAACTCAGGCTGCAGTGAAGTGGCTTGCCCTAAACTTGGTTGGCCTCCTCCTTTTTAAAAGATGTCCCTGACTTCCTCAGAGAGAACAAATTTCATACTTATATAACCCCAAAGAACATTTCTTACAGAACATCTTATTTCTACCTAGGAATCATGAATACCAGTAGCCAGATTTTACCCTGTAAATTACTTAATTCTTGTATCCCATATATTCCCATGTAATCCTATTTTTCTTCATTAGCCACACTGCATTGTAAATATTTACTTATTTGTCAGTTTCTCCTATTGCACTCTGTGCTCCTTGAAAGCAGGGACTGACTATCCATACTTTATTTCCAGAATCTAGTTCACTGCTTAGCATGCCATGGTATCAATACGTGCATGTAGAATTAATCAAATTTTAGAATGCAAACAAGTGAATTTTTTGCATCCTAAAAATACTATTTTGAAAAAAGAGAAAAGGAAGTTGGTTGAGTTGAAAGCTAGATAGCAAATGAGAAGGGAGATTTAAGGAAGGAGACACTCAACAAGGCAGATAACACCAACCACTCACTCACGTCAAACAGTGAAATAGTGAAAAATCAGCTCTTATTTAAAACAAAAGTATAACTTCATAACATAGAGTACTAAGTAGAAATTGGCAAATTCAGATGGTGCCACTAAGGAACTATGGAAAAGAAATAAGTACATAGGACTTTTCACTAACATTTAATTTCTTCTTGTTAAAAAGGCTAAGGAGTTGCTTTAAAGATATATATATCTAGACCACTTAGATACTTGTAACTAATCTTATGACAACAATCCTACTGAACAGGCCCAGACACAGTGGCATATGAGACTGAATTAGAAAAAAAAGTTAGCTTAGCTCTTAACTTGGGACTTCTCTGGTGGTTTAGTGGCTAAGACTCCACGCTCCCAATGCAAGGGCCCTGGGTTTGATCCCTGGTCAGGGAACTAAATTCCACATGCTGCAACTAAGAGTTCACTTGTTGCAACTAAGAACTGGCGCCAAATAAATACATATATAAAAATAAAAATACTTTTTAAAATCCATTAGATTTCTTTAGTAACGTGAAAAAAGTCTGGATAAAAAATTGTAGGGTAAATATTAAAGAATTATGGAGCAAATTTACAAGGAATAATAAACAATTCCAGTATATTTAGTCCAATTTCATTTGCATGGACCATGCTATAAATAATTTTGTCTGATTTACTTTACAATGCACTGAAAGTCTTACTTGACAAGAGAAAGCTAACATGGATTTAAAGAGGAAGAAATTGTTTAAAGAAACCAAGGGTTATCTCTTTTTCAAAAAGGTTATTATCTCTAGAGTAAGCAATGGAAATGTTGTGGATATTATCTTCTTTGCTCATCTCAGAGTACAGGATAAGAGAATGGGGTTAATGATAAGCTAAAAAGTCATAAGAAGGAAGTAGCTATAAACTGATGACTTCTTGTGATGCACAGTGGGGTGGTTAAAAAGAAAACTTTAGTAGTGACTGAGCATTTCTTGTACAATCTTA
Organism: Bos indicus; assembly: GCF_029378745.1. Taxonomy (NCBI): domain Eukaryota; kingdom Metazoa; phylum Chordata; class Mammalia; order Artiodactyla; family Bovidae; genus Bos; species Bos indicus. The sequence continues at coordinate 32,554,221 of NC_091769.1, forward strand.
CAGAGGTATTAATCAGAGTGGCTATGATGAAATAGAACTCCTTAATGAGAGGTAATTCTTTGATTTTACAGTTCACCAAGATAAAAATTATAAGGTTTTAAACACTAGCATTAGGAAATTGGTTGAGAGGTTTCTCATCGGCTTCTTTTTCTAATATACACAGAGCTTTTTTTTTGCATGTAAATGAGCATGGGATACAATTATTTACTTAGAGATACACTCTTTAAAAAGAGAAGTGAGTTAAAAGAAAAACTTGTCTTTTAAAAAATTATAGCTCCATGTTCTCCAAATGTTTTGGAATTTATCTGACTTTTAAAACTATGGGAGAAAGACCATTATCGGTCTGTCTAGGAATTACAAAAATATAAGCCAAAGATATTACCCAATTGTTTACCTTAGTTATGCACCATACTAGTAAATAAAGAAATCAATTGGTACCATAACAAAAACATGCCTAACTGAGCCATCAAAAAAGGTCAGTTAGCAGTATTTATTTTGGAATTCCCCACAGTTTTATCTTATCAATTTGTTTTTCCTTCCCTTTTTAAGCGCAGTCTGTTTAGTGAAAGCTAACTACAGCAAGATGGAGACAGAACAAGGTACCACCACATGTATCTATGATAATGGACCCACCTGCCAGTGTAAGATACACAGGACACTCGGGTTTGATCCCGAGGTCGGGAAGATCCTTGGAGAAGAAAATGGCACCCCACTGCAGTATTCCTCCCTGGAAAGTTCCATGGACAGAGGAGTCTGACAGGCTACAGTCTATGGAGTCACAAAGAGTCGGACACGACTGAGCACAAGCAGCCCAATGTGCATATAATGGCCCCATTAACCATTCTACTCAAGCTGTAGAACACGCAGATACTCAACATAAAGGGTGTTTCTAAGGAGATGAAAAAAACACCAGTTTGTGAGTTTCTAATTTGTATTTAGAGCAAATGAATTCATCTGTAAGTAGATGAATGTCTACTTCAAAATGTCTTTTGAACATACCTTTGACTATTATTTTGCCAACAAAGGTCCATCTAGTCAAGGCTATGGTTTTTCCAGTGGTCATGTATGGATGTGAAAGTTGGACTGTGAAGAAGGCTGAGCGCCGAAGAATTGATGCTTTTGAACTGTGGTGTTGGAGAAGACTCTTGAGAGTCCCTTGGACTGCAAGGAGATCCAACCAGTCCATTCTGAAGGAGATCAGCCCTGGGAGTTCTTTGGAAGGAACGATGCTGAAGCTGAAACTCCAGTACTTTGGCCACCTCATGCGAAGAGTTGACTCATTGGAGAAGACTCTGATGCTGGGAGGGATTGGGGGCAGGAGGAGAAGGGGACGACAGAGGATGAGATGGCTGGACAGCATTACTGACTCGATGGATGTGAGTCTGAGTGAACTCTGGGAGTTGGTGATGGACAGGGAGGCCTGGCGTGCTGTGATTCATGGGGTCACAAAGAGTTGGACATGACTGAGCAACTGAATTAACTGAACTGATGACCATGTATAGGCCACCTCATGCGAAGAGTTGACTCATTGGAAAAGACCCCGATGCTGGGAGGGATTGGGGGCAGGAGGAGAAGGGGACAACAGAAGATGAGATGGCTAGATGGCACCACCGACTTGATGGACATGAGTTTGAGTGAACTCTGGGAGTTGGTGATGGACAGGGAGGCCTGGCGTGCTGCAATTCATGGGGTCACAAAGAGTCGGACATGACTGAGTGACTGAACTGAACTGAACTGATGACTATGTATCTTCTGGTAATTATGTATATAAGATCATAAACTAATCCATGTTGTAAGCAAAGAAAATGAAAAAATATATGCACTTAAAAATATATCTATGACTCTGAATATCTTTTGACTAAACATTTACTCATTCAAGGTAAAAGTGATCAAATATTGAAATAACAAACCATTTGATAGTATTTAATCTTTTTAATTTTTTTTAAGCATTTAACCTTTCACCATGATAATTAAATGCTATGCTAAATACATCAAAATAAATTTAAAATGTATGGACTAATATACAGAAACAGAAATTAAAAGTTTCATGTAAAATAATAAGGGTATATGCTAGAATATATTTAGAGTATACTTAAATATTAGCGTGTGGCTATTTTCTTTCTAATTTGCATAGCAAACCAGAAAATAGTAAGAAAAAGCTCTTCTTAACTTGGGTAGCTAAGCTGACCTTGGCAGAAAGTATTTGCATCTGCTTATCAACTTGGATAAAGGAAAGAAGAATAATAGGGGACATATTAAAAATATGAATATTTAAAATTACTGCACTGGCCATATTTTTCCAATCCATTAAGTGATAAGATTTATAGAAAACAATAGCTACTTCTTATTCCTTCTGCTTTGTATATTAGAAATTGATAGTATATTTTTACATTCTTAGAAAAAAGAATTTTATTTTTGCACAAAAGTATTTCTTACAAGGATTTAAGAAGTCCTGAAAGGGGTTGTCTCTACAAAAACTGAATGTTAAAAGGACAGATCTTTAATGTAGCTGAATTCAAGTGGTATGAAGCACTATGGCGAGCATCTGCTCTAATTAGTTGAGCATCCATTCTGATTGCTGTTGTTTGTTTGTTGCTTAGTCTCTAAGTTGCATCTAACTCTTTTGCAACCCTGTGGACTGTAGCCCATCAGGCTGCTCTATCCATGGGATTTCCCAGGCAAGAAGTGGGAAATCCCATGGAGTGGGTTGTCATTGCCTTCTTCAGCAGATCTTCCTGATCCAGAAATTGAACCCACGTCTCCTGCAGTAGCAGGCAATTTCCTTACCACTGAGCCACCTGGGAAGCCATTCTGATTGTCAGTGCCTGTTCATTTGCATATTACTTGTGACTTTTGTTCATGATGGACAGTGCCCTCTGATATTTCTGATACATGCATGGCAAGGTTTTTTTTTCCCCTTTGACCACACCATACACCATGTAGGATCTTAGTCCCATATCAAGGATTGAACTCTCATCCCCTGCTTTGGAAGTGCACTGGACTGCCGAGGAAGTCCTCATGTGTTTTATTTTTAGCAGATGAACTCAAATTTGACCCGTATTCTACCATAATACAAAAAGCATTGATATTTCAGAGTAAGGTGAGTTGATCAATTGACCATAAGGGAATAATAAAGTTTTTCATTTTAAACAAGGTATTTTGAAGTATTCAACACCATGAATATTCAGGTGTTACTGATTGAATCATATGCATTATTTAAATATTTAAATAATTTAAATACTCTTATTTGAGTAATAGGGAATATAACCTTATGCAACATAAGCTGAGTGGGTTTAGTTCTCTAAGAAGTTAGCAAAACACTTAAGGATTGCCACATGGTGAGAAATAAACCACAAATGGCCTTTAGATTCTAGTGGAAAATCATGAAGTAAAATCCAAGGTATTATTCCATGTATATTCTATGAAAGTATTGATTATGCTTTTATCTAAATAAGCACATTTTCTTAAGCAAGATAAGAGTCATTTTTAGCAAGAGGTAATAGGAGGAGTCAAAAATTATCTCAAAGAATTAACAAATGTGAACAAAAATTACCATCAACTCATGACTCTGACCCCTTATATAAGATCATTTCTTGGATTTGATCTGGATATTGAAAGAAAGTAGACTGACAAACTCTCCTTTGCACAGACCCACTTACAAATCAGCATCCATTTAGTACCAATGTTTCTAACCTGCTGGAAACTAAAGAAAAGACTTTTTCAATTCAGATGTTAGAACATTTAAAATTGTGTTCAGTGAAGGAAATACAGAAGGGGAAGAAATTCAAAAGGAAATTCAGAAAGAAATGTATTAACCCCTACTTTTTCATCTTTTCTAACCTAATCAGCCCATTTTTAAATGGCCTAGGGACACACTGGACTTCTCAGGTGGCACCAGCAGTACAGAATCTGTTGTCAATGCAGGAGACTCAAGAGACTCAGATTCAGTCTCTGGGTTGGGAAGATACCCTGGAGTAGGAAATGACAACCCACTCCAGTATTCTTGGCTGGAAAATTCCATGGGCAGAGAAGCCTGGCAGGCTGCAGTCCATGGGTCCGCAAAGAACTGGACACAACTGAGTACTAACTCACTCAGGAATATCCTCTTATAAGGAATGAATACTGTGTGCATTATTTATCATAGCGATGTTTGTACAATTCTACAAACATTGAAAACATTGATGGATAGATGCCAGGTCTTACGCTAGAAGACTTCCCTGGTGGCTTAGTGGTAAAGAATCTGCTTGCCAATGCAGGAGACACAGGATTGAACCTTAGGTCAAGAAGATCCCCTGGACAAGGATATGGCAACCTACTCCAGTATTCTTGACTGGGAAGACCCATGGACAGAGAAGCCTGGTGGGCTACAGTCCATGGGGTTGCAGAGAGTCAGACAAGACTTAGTGACTAAACAACAATAACAGCACGGACTAGAAATTTAAGAATCCTGGTGTCTGGAGGAATGGAGGAACTGTTAGAAATTGAGGTGGGTATTTTCACACTTGACTGGATATGCTCTCTTTTCTCTTCCTCAAGCTCCTAAACACATTCATCCTTTTAAGTGACTGAAATGCTAATGATGTTATTGAACTTAGAATAACTCTCTGGAGATATTCCTTTCTTTTAACTCCTTGGACATTTGGGAATACAATTCATAGTAAGTATAAATATTATAAGTTGAATTATTTCAGGACCCTGCTATTTGCTAAATTGAGTTCTTTCATAAGATAATGTTCTTACAAAGCAATTAATTCCCTCAGTGGACTAATGCTCTTCTATATTTCTTTATGAACAAGTTCAGATGTTTACAGGAAATGCCAAATTAAACATTCTGATGGACTTATTAATGAGTGCTTGGGTTTTCATCTGTGTTTTTTTCACAGCTGTATATCCAGCTTCTAGAAAAGTGCTTGCGAGACCGGTACAAGCTCAATAAATATTTGGTTAAGTGAGTAAATAAAGGAATATGTTTCCGGGCTTGACCTGAGACTGAAGTATGAAGTGTCTCATTTCAAGCGCACGTGGGAAGCAGGAGAAATATAAGTGTTTAGGCTTTTTACCTTGTCACATTCATAGTTAGAACCACCTAGCTGGGAGGAGGCACATGGCAAGGGGATGGAAGTTTCTGCATGTTACAGATTTAAAAGCAGACTCTGTCAATTTATTTACACTACTGAAAATCTGATTTTTTTTTTTCCAAAAAGGAATGATACATTTCTAGGCCCATATTGACTAAGATAAAGGGGGAAAAACCTGTAGAAAGCCCCACAGCACTTGTAACAATAGTCTAGGCTGAAGTATATGGCTGTCACACTAAGGCAGTAACACTTTCCATGATTTAAACCCTAGTGGGTAAACATTTGAATTTAAAGTGTAGATACGTTTTGGAAACACTCAGCCAACTCAGGAAACACATGTGCTATGGTGCCATCAGGTCACACTTCAGGTGGAGCCCTGGGAAATTTTTTGGAAAATACTGGTAGAAATAGATTGGAATAGAGAGAGAGAGGGTGCATAAATCCATTAGCGATTGCATTTATAGCTCTTCCCATCTGTCATTTTCAAAGCATTTTTCTAATATTAGCTGCTGAAGTTCTAAGTGCACATGGCGCACACCCATTGTCTCCTTGCACTTGGTAAAGGTAAAGAATGGAATGCAGGAAGCAGAAGCGAGTTACCATTTGTCTGTGATCCGGACAGAATGAAATGCAGGGACTTAAACCTTGTGTTCTCAATGTCTTTCCCTATGCTGAAAATCTATGAGGCCAACTATTTCCTATGAATAATTTTTGCCTTTCAACAAAATCTTCATTCTTACTCTCTACATAGATTAGAGAGAAAGCTGACAGTATGAAAACACTGCTGAAGTACCCATTATAACATAATCTATTACATTGAAGACTTGATTATACCAACTCGAGGCAAGAAAGACCAACTTAGAGAAAGAAAGAATCACGTGATGCTGGCAAGATTTAATTAATTATATGAACTCTACAGTTACCATCAAAACCATGCAACACAATGCATTTCTAAGGTATTTGTTTCAATTTGACATAAGCAAAAAGATTCTGTAGTTTAATTAAACTCATACCTCTCTACCTCTCTAGAATCTAGGTGACATTATAGAGTTTACTTATGACCAAGACAAATAAATGGTCTAAATCATTTAACAAAATTGTCTGAAGAAACAAATAGCCATAATTTAGGATGATTACACCACTAGGCCAGTTATTTTAAACTTAAAAATGGGTGCTATTTTAAACTTAAAAATGGATATATGACTCCTAGAACTAGAACATAAGATCCTTGAAGAGTAGGGATTTGAAAGAGACAATTAGGAAAATTTCACTGAATGAACTTTGCTCCTACCCAGGCTACACTTGCACTTGAGTAAGTGAGCTGGGGATCTGGAAGCTTCTTGTGGCTAATGTCTGCAACACGCTGCGATAATGACCAAGAGACTAATCGTTCAAGTGAAAAAAGGCTTGGCAAGTGCAAGGAAAAAGGAGCTTACAGTTACTCATGCAGTGAAATTTTTAAAAAAGAAAAACTTATAAAGAAATCCAGGCCATATCTCATGAGGGGAAGAAGAAACTAAAAAAATTTAAGAGACAAAGCCAGTCTATACAGATTAGAATAATATATGCACAAATCTCTGGAGAAACTCTATTATATCACAATTAATGCAGAGACTGCAATCAAGCCAGGCTAATTTCAATAGATTCCAAGTTTTGAACAGTTCCTAGACTATCCAAGTGGGAATTTGGCCAGGACGCTGGGGTTAATAATTCATTTTGAGAGAGGCTAATTCTTTGGGAGGCAGCCCACTCTGCAGGAGGAAGCATTTGGCCCATGTGAGCAAATTTGCTCTTCAAGATCACCCTCTATTAGCTCCACAAGACACTGTTTTTTGGGTGTGGGGGTGGGGGTCAGTTTACTTTCTCATGCATATAGAAATATTTATCATGTTTTCGATAATTATATATTAATATCAGATGAATGATTCAAATATATTCACGAAATGTTTGGATTCTTAAAGAATAATTTTCATGCTAACTTTCCATTACCATGATCTGAGTATAGAATTATCATTGGTGTACTGTGGCAAAATATACAAACTGTGTAATCAGATGGTTCTGGTGTTTAATCTTGGCTTCATGGATTAGGAACTGGGAAACTTTGAAAATGCTACCAAACCACGCTAGGACTCAGGTTCACCACTCATAAAATACAAAAATTAATGGTGCCTACCTCAGAGGGGTCTCATGAAGCTTAAATAAGTCACTTGTTAATTGAACAAACAGTTTTGAGTGCCAGGAACTGTTACAGCTACTGGGAATACAGTAACAAAAGAGACAAATCCCTGACCCCCATGAAACTTACATTCTGAGAGGGGACACAGGCATTAAACCAAAAATATAGCATTTGCCTGAAGGTGATAAGTTTTATGAAAAAATAAACTTCATTGAGGTTATTTCTACACCAAGATAGAAAGTGAACAGGGGAATTGATCTCTTATATAGGGTGGTCAGGGAGAGCATTTTGAGAAGGTGACATCTAAGCAGAGAAGGTCAGCGCCAGCTAGAACGCAGTGGGAGGAGCAGGAGGCCTGTGTCCTACAGCACAGAGAGGGGCGAAGTGCAAGGACAGGGCTGGAAAAGCAGCTGGTGTCGTTCACTCCAGGTGCTGCAGGTCATCTTAAAGGAACAGAGTGCTAAGATGCTGTCTGGCACATAATAATCAAACACATAACAAACTATAGCTATTTATGTATTCATATTGAGTAAAGAGTCACCAATCAGAATCCCTCATGTTTTCCATTGCTCTGCCAGGTCACTGGCAGTTTCCACATCAGTCCTGTCATCTTAACATAGCTGATTCCTAACCTCTGGTACCTTAACACATTTTAAAAGTCCAATGACAGATGAATGCATAAAGAAGATGTGGCACGTATATACAATGGAATATTATTCAGTCATAAAAAGGAATGAAATTTGGTCATTTCTAGAGATGTAGATGGACCAAGAGTCTGTCATACTGAGTGAAGTAAGTCAGACAGAGGAAAACAAATATCACGTATTAATGCATATATATGGAATCTAGAAAAATTGCACAGATGAACCTATTTCTAGGGTAGGAATAGTGATACAGACACAGAGAACAGACATGTGGACAAAGTGGGGGAAGAAGAGGGTGGAATTAACTGGGAGATTGGAACTGACATATTTATACTACCAGGTATAAAACAGACAGCTCATGGGAATGTGCTATATAGCGCAGAGAACACAGCTCAGGGCTCTGTGCTGACCTAGATGGGTGGGATGGGGCTGGTGGTGGTGGCAGGAGGCTCACGAGGGAGGGGATTCAGGTAAGCATATAGTAGATTCACTTCATTATACAGCAGAGACTAACACAACATTGTAAAGCAAGTATACTCCAATAATAAAAGAAAATGCTTGTGGACCTCACGGGGGTTTCCAAACACGAATGTTTTCTCAGATGTGTGGGGTTTTTTTATACCTTGCCTGGTAACTGGTCTTAAAAGTGATGGGTTCTTTAATTGTGAATAAAGTGATGGTGATGGTTTAGTCACTAAGTTGTGTCCGACTCTCACGACCCCATGGATTGTAGCCCATCAGGCTCCTCTGTCCACGGAATTTCCCATGCAAGAATACTTAAGTGGGTTGCCATTTCCTTCTCCTGGGGATCTTTCTGACCCAGGGATTGAACCTGGGTCTCCTGCATTGCAGGTGAATATTTTTTTTTTACCATCTGAGCCACCAAGAAAGCAGAATAAGGTGAGAGCAGGTGCAAAACGAATCTTCACCTGAGATGTGTAGTGGGAGATAAGTTAGTACAGAGTCCGTTGTGTTTCCCCAGAAACAGCAGAAATTGAGTGCTACTTCATACTGAGCTGATTTAGAAGAAAATCTTTCACTGGTTTTCAAGTCTCTGACTACAGTTCAATACAAATCACCACCAGCACCCCCACAATATACAGCATGAGTCATTCATACTCCTCCCAAAACTTGCATGGCTCCATGTCACCAATAAAACAGACTTCTGGCCTGTAGTGAAAGGCCTTTCACAATCTGGCCTCATCCCATTTTTCCAAACTTATATCCCATTACTCTATAACACACATGTAAAGCCCTAACCAAATCACACTGGCTTCTTTGTTCACTTTATTCCTATATCATTGCCATCAAAATCTTCCCATATTGTAGATATTTCAAATGTCCACCATTATTTTGGGCTTTCTTCCCATTTTATACACACAGAAGCCTATGTTTCCCAGTCCCTCTGCGTCTCTCTTTCCCAGGAATTGGGCAGGACCATATGACTAGTTCTAGACAGAGGACTGTGATTGAGGGGACCTGTGCTATTTTGGAGCTGATGAATTCACTTGCAGATGTGAACTTCCCAGGCCCTCTCTCTTGCTGCTGCAGTCATGGGGGTACTTGTTGAGACGGAGGTGCCACAAGATGCAAGGACCGTATATGCTAAACTTGCATGTGGAGGACAGTTGCTTCCGACAGTAGAATGAATGCATGGCTGAGTCTGTGTGACCAAGAGATAAATCCTCATTATGCTAAGCCACTGAGATTTTGGTGATATTTGTCAAAGCAGCATAACATAGCCTATTCTGATTGATATGCCATTCTTTAAGATCTTTGATCACCACTTTGAAGTGATTCTTGCTCTCTTTTCCAAAAAAAACTAATATGAATACATTTTTTTTTAGATGCTGGCAAATAATTGCTTTGCAGGAATAATCAGCAGCTCTAGTGAAAAGGATCTTTGATAAGCTTTGATAAGCTGGGAAATGGAGGTCAAAACGAATTTTCCAAGCCTAGAGTCTAGTGGCAGCCAAGTTTCTTGTCAAAGCTGCGAGCTACTCAGTTGAATAAAGGGCTGACAAGCTGTGTTGAGAGTTGCCTAGTAGAAGAGATGGAGAAATGAGTAAGGTTAAAAGGGAATACCTGGGGATGAGATGAGTAGAACGAGTATTTTTCAAGGGGCATGTGTGGTGTGTGATGTGACACCTCCCCATGACACTACAAATCTTCAGTAAAGCTAGAGAATTGAAAAAAATCCTTATATGGTTGGGATTCTTGAGGAAGCTGATGAAGCAGCTGAATTTGACATCACGTTTGTATAGATTTAAAACAGACTCACTTGTGTGGTCAAAGGAATCAGCTGATATCTGAGTCACACTTCATTTATATTCCTCAAGTACTTGTACTTGAGGTCTTGTACAACCTTGTGTTACAGATCCTGGGGCGGGGATGGGGGAGCGGGTGGGGTTGACTTCTCAACAAGAGAGTGAGGTCTTCAATGAAAGAAACCATATTTCACACGTCTCTTTATCCTGCACATGCGTAATTCGGAACACTATAGTAAAAGATCCCAGTAAAAATGTATCCGCTGAATAGATGACCGCCACAGATCAAAACCAGTCCTTTTTACCCTGTTTTCTCATCCTGAAATGTAAACTGGCCTGAACTTCCTCTTCTACTTTTAAGTTTTTGCTAGAGGCGGTTCAAGAATATTCTATGATATTTCTGTCATTCTAATTTGTAAGGGGTAGCATGTAATTTAGCCCCTCATCAGCACAACCTTGCTAATTAGACATTGTTGTATTTCTTCTCTTAGTCTGCACTCTTAACTGCATTTAATTATCTGAATTTTCTCAGTAGGAAAAGAAAGAACTTCCACAAAGGGTGAGAATTGGGAGGAAATGTAGATAAAAATGAATTTCACTATCTCACTTCCAGCTTATCTTCTCTGTCATCAACAGTGAAGTCCTGTTTTTGTCTCTTCAGAAAACCACATGACATTTGAGAATCTTCTCCTGTGCTGCACACATTTCAGAACCATCTGGAACACCTTCCTTCCTTCCTTCTCTCCACCTCCCTGATCGTCCATCCTTTTCTTCAAAAATGAAAGTGTTTTTTTTTTTTTTTTCCCCTTATCTGGCTTGCTTTTCCTATGTTTCTGAGTTCTTCCATTTTATCTTAGTTCTTTGGTTATTTGCAGTGGCATTTATGTGCAGACAAAGTTACACATACAGCATAGTCTGAAATAAGTAATACTTTGAGATAAATCTTCTGTGGTACATATTGAAAATTAAGAATTACTTATCTGACTTCTAATTTCAAATATTAATGAGAAGTAAAAACTGCAAAGGTAATCAAGTCAGTACATACTAGAACATGAAGAAGCACTACTATAACACCTATAAATAATAGCAACATCTGTATTGCTGTTTTAAAATTAGCATGGTTGCGCTTTCAGGAAGTCTTGTGTCTGCACAAGAATTAGAAAATTAAACTCGTACCTATAGACTTTGAAGATCTCTTCATAATGAAAAAGTGTAAACTACAGCTTCTCATGATGTAATACTTGAGAGTATTTGTCTTTTTTACAAACAAAAATGTATAGATAAAAGGAAACCATACACAGCCCTCTTCTCCAAATATTTCTTTCACTTGTCATAGCAGATAAATTTTAGACTACTGACACAGACTCTATAATAACCTGTATATGTACCCAGTCAGGTTTACAAAGAATAGGCTCCTGGCTGAAACCCTTGAATGTAATATAGTTTTGTTTCAAAGTGAAAGCATTTAAATACATCCCCCCCCTTCTCTTTCCCTTTCCTCTCTCTCTGTCTCTCTCTCACACACACGCTCTCTCTCCCTCACTGCAGTAAATTAGCAATGCTCCCCATTTGCCACATCTGGATTTCAACATTGCCCTTTCCTATGAGAGCACATGTCCACACTGGTGTCCCCAGTGCGACACAGGGAAAGTGATTCCTCACCCAGACAAGGGGCTCCTGACACTCGTCTTTATTGCCCCATCATAAATTCATAAAGGGATGTCTGCTGTAACCATTTGGCAAGTTCACTGCATAAACATCAACACCAATTTAATGACTTGTGTACACATCGTAAACTAGAGAATCTTTATACAAAGAAATCAGATAAATCAAACATGAGCGGAGGCTTGGGGGAAAGCAATTAAAGCTTTAAGTTAAGGTGGCTGTGGGAGTGCATGGCGTCACATTAAAACAGATAACAGAATATGTGTTAATGCAACTATAGCATGTGTAATTAAATTAATTAGTAATATTAAATGTGTTTAAGGTAACAACACATCAACAGATAAATAGACGAGAAACATTTAAAAGCAATTTTCCCATTTTATGTTCTATCCAAAGAATAAGCAAAAAAGAGAAAAAACCCTGAAACTTCCTAGGAAGTAGTTAAAAATAAAATAGGGAGGGGATGTAAAGTTGATTTACTTGCCTCTGGCTACTAATGGAAAAAAGGAAAAAGGAATAGTCAGAATATAAAAACCTGTTTGGCTATATTTCATTTCCTATAGCATATTGAAACATTTTGATGCCAACCCATTTCATTCTAATACCTCAAAGGCTGGCATAAAGTGCCCCTAAGGTATGTTGTTTTCTGAGCAAGCATTTGCAGTCAATCCCTAAGAAATGCGTAAGCGTCACCTGGTAATACAAATTTTAAAATTATATTTAAAGCATCCAAGGAGATTTTTTGCTGAACAAAAATTAGATTGTCTATATGCCAAAGCTTCTCATCGGCTGAAAGCTGGAAGCTAAATTTGGCCGTAAGAAACTGGCTTGGAACTGGAGAAGTTCTGGGGCCAAATTCAGCCCTGTAGTACTTGTATGCCTTGTTACATAGGAAAAAAATAGGTCTGTTCCAGTGATAGCAAGACTGCCATTTATTCATCTCAAAAGCAATAAGATCTTAGAACAAAACCTCTATAACACAAAATGCTTTTAACTTCTCCCTGAGGGGAATACAATATACACAATTTATGTAAAAAGAAGAGAAATGAAAGCTAAGTATTCCAGTTAAGGGTCAGAAATCAATATTTCTTTAACAGCCTAAGCAACATGCATTACTCTTAATACAAATACTTAGGAGACTTTACATTCTCCATAAAGGGGGATTTTCACATAATTGGGGTTGAAAGTGGCAGAATACGCTCTCCCATCTTAGTTTCTATTGCTAAAAAATAAAAAAGAATATATTTGAACAGCATTTCACTGATCCTGTCATCCTTGGTTAAAACTTCTTACCTAAATGTCTTCAGTGTGGAGCAACAGGTAACTACAGTTAATACATTTCCATTCAGTCTCCATGGAATGTGATAAAGACCTTGCAGTATCAAAATAGACCATGAAGAAACTGCAAAAAAAATCTGGACATGAAACTAACTGTATGGGTATAAGGAGGATATAGCTTTTTTTTTTGTATAAGATCGCAAGTTTTCTGTGATGTTCCATTATGCTGTCAATAAATAAAAGGGTTTGAAAAAGAAAGTCTTCAGTTTAGTGGCACACACAGAAAAGTTATGATAAGATATAATAGGCAGATCATAGACCTGAAGAAGTGAAGTATAACTAAAAGGACTGAGTTTTTAAAAAGACATACCCTAACTAGTTTCTGCAGAGAAGGCAATGGCACCCCACTCCCATACTCTTGCCTGGAAAATCCCATGGACAAAGGAGCCTGGTAGGCTGCAGTCCATGGGGTCACTAAGAGTTGGACACGACTGAGCGACTTCACTTTCACTTTTCACTCTCATGTATTGGAGAAGGAAATGGCAACCCACTCCAGTGTTCTTGCCTGGAGAATCCCAGGGACGGGGGAGCCTGGTGGGCTGCCGTCTATGGCGTCGCACAGAGTTGGATACAACTGAAATGACTTAGCAGCAGCAGCAGCAGCAACTAGTTTCTGAGCATTGACCAGGACCCTCTTCCAATATGATCTCTGTACTGGAGGCAGAATGATCACTGTAAAGGACTGATCTGAACGTGTCACTCCTCCTTCAAGGGCTTTCCCATTCAGTCAGTCAGTTCAGTCGTTCAGTCATGTCTGACTCTTTGCAACCCCATGAATTGCAGCACGCCAGGCCTCCTTGTCCATCACCAACTCCTGGAGTTCACTCAGACTCATGTCCGTCGAGTCAGTGATGCCATCCAGCCATCTCATCCTCTGTTGTCCCCTTCTTCTCTTGCCCCCAATCCCTCCCAGCATCAGAGTCTTTTCCAATGAGTCAACTCTTCGCATGAGGTGGCCAAAGTACTGGAGTTTCAGCTTTAGCATCAGTCCTTCCAAAGGAATCCCAGGGCTGATCTCCTTCAGAATGGACTGATTGGATCTCCTTGCAGTCCAAGGGACTCTCAAGAGTCTTCTCCAACACCACAGTTTAAAAGCATCAATTCTTCAGCGCTCAGCTTTCTTCACAGTCCAACTCTCACATCCGTACATGACCACTGGAAAAAGCATAGCCTTGACTAGACGGACCTTTGTTGGCAAACTGATGTCTCTGCTTTTGAATATGCTATCTAGGTTGGTCATAACTTTCCTTCCAAGGAGTAAGCGTCTTTTAATTTCATTACTCTCTGGCAAAAGATCAAAATGTTTACCATGGCCTTTAAGGCACCAGACGCCCTTGGCAGAAGCTTCCAGAGTCAGGTTGCTGCCTTCTCCGATTGCTGTCTCCCCTCTATTCTCACTGCCCTTTCACTCCACAACCCTACAACTCTCACTCCTGTCACAGGACCTTTGCACTTGCTATTTCTGATTTCTTTCCCTATGACCTATCCCCCACCCTCAATGCCCATATCTTCCTATTTCAGAACTAAAGTTAACTGATGCTGAGCTTTCTGATCAGGTCAATTCCCTCAATATATACTCTCAGAGCTTCCTAGGTTTATCCTCCTGGGCACTTACTCCAGCTATCTTTTACCAGGCTATAAGTACCACAATGGCAGCAACTGCATCTATGTTTTTATCCACCACTGTATCTTCAGTGCCTAGCACAGAGGGTGATTCATAAAAGAAGGACTTGATAAATATATGTGGATTAGATGAGTGAATGAATGAGTGTCAAGTTAGATTTAAGATTCTTAAAAAGACCATGAGAGTAACCGCAAGTCACTTCTAAGCAGCTCAGAATTAAGTAACAATTCAGCAGCTATATCAGTACAAGCACAACTCAATGGAGAGGACCAAATGATTAAACTGTGGTTGGTGAGACCCACCTGAAGAAGTGGGAAGGATTATCAAAGAGCCCTTCTGATACTCACAAGATCCTTTAAAAATGGCACAGGATCACATTTGTTAGATCTTTTGCTTGTG
The DNA here is from genome assembly GCF_029378745.1 of Bos indicus. NCBI lineage: Eukaryota > Metazoa > Chordata > Mammalia > Artiodactyla > Bovidae > Bos > Bos indicus. Next base: position 32,569,412 of record NC_091769.1, read on the forward strand.
CATGGCTGTTTCCCTTGGCCAAGCTGACCCAGAAGTTAAACCTCTTAGAAGAAGAGTTATCCGCTTACTGGGTATATAATAAAGAAGCACATTAATTTTTCTCCCCATTTGGAATAAGTAACCAAATAGTGGTCATCCACAAAGCATCTCTATTTTTTCTCTCCATCTATATGTGCTTTTTCTGATCATAATTATTTTTAAAAATTCATTTATTAGTCTCATGCCTTTTAAAAGTTTTTTTCTTCCTGTTCTTTCCTTCGTTCAGTGATGTTGCCATATGGCCCTAAGGAGCCCTGAGGACATTACTCACTGCCACCATCTCTCTGGGTTTTCAAACAACCTTAATATTTCTAGGGTTTAAGATTCAAGTTTATAAGAAACTCTCTTGTTTTCTAAAGCAGAATTTAGAGGACTCAATTGTAGATGATACACAGAGCTACTTGTTTTCTTTGTACAAAAACAATGAAGAATTCCCTGACTCTTAATACTGAAACCAATTCCTGTTATCCACAAACCTGTTGAAACTGCCTCTACTGCTTAGCACCAAGAAAAGATTTCTTTGCGTAGGCTAAGAACTATCTTTTAAATCAGTGAAGTACCTACTAGATTTAGTCTATATTTGCATGTATGCCTTGTACTTGCCAATAAACACCAATAGAGCTGTAGGAAAAGACTCAACTTTGATTTTCACTTGGTTATCAGCAAGTCACCTCATCTTTCTGAGCCTTACTTTGCTCATTTATAAAATAGGATAAGAATACCTCACATGTGGGGCCAGGGTTGAAAAAATGATTGACATGATACTAATTAAATAAGAAATTAAAACATCAAACTAAAATCTGTAACTAAACTTCATGCTGAAAAAAAATCCCTTAAAACTAAAGACATTGTTTTTCTGTTATTTTAAAAGCACTAATATTTGATTTGAAATATTTGTAAGATATATAAATCCCTTGATTTCCAAAATTGATGTTTTTAGCTTAAATATGATGTGACTTGTCCATGGACATCTGCTAGCATTTATAATTGACCAGTTAGTCTCAGTCATGTCTGGCTCTTTGTAATCCCATGGACTGCAGCCCGCCAGCTTCCTCCATCCATCGGATTCTCCAGGTAAGAATACTGGAATGGGTTGCCGTTTCCTTCTCCAGGGGATCTTCCCGATCCAGGGATCAAACCTGGGTCTGCTGCATTGCCGGCAGACTCTTTACAGTCTAAGCCACCAGGGAAGCCCAGTATTTATAATTAAATACTTCTAAACATCTAATTTAGCAATATTTTCATGTCAGCTTGCCTCTCATTATTTTTCAAATATTTTTTCCAACTGAGAGCATTTTCTGTCTTTGCCTTTGAAATCATCTTAATACAAATCAGTCACATTTTCATTTCCTAGAAAGTTGGAGAGTGTCACCAAAATTTCAGTTAAAGAACTCTTATCTTGTTTTATACCACGAAATGTACAGTCTTCATGATTTTAGAATATTTTTACATCAGGGCTGATATCAGCTCTACAGAGTTATGTTTAAAAAAATACATCATATGGAAATTTAAAAAAACAGATTTCAAAATTGTAACTGTTGATATCTCAGGCTCCTACCTATTTCATTTGTCATCTTTTTCCTTTCCATCAAGCCATAGAAGTTGACCACAAGAAGGTCAATGAGTCCAGATATTTTATTTTAATATATTCACACTGCGAAAATCTAATAGTTTATATTCAAAAAAATTAAGTCATTTTCTGTATACCAATACCCTCAGTGATTTCCTATATTCTCCCAAATTCCTAAATCATTCCAAAGCTATGACATGCCATATTAACAGTTAAAAACACGAAAACTAGAAACAAAAAAACGGCAATTTCCCAAACAAAATGCATTTGGTCATGCTGAAATGAGATCTTGTCCTCTAGGGCTGACCTTTGCCCCATCTCAAACTTCCTGGATTCTTAGGTTTGTGGCCTTGACTAACAAGGGTTAACGTAGCTAAATCAAGAATCAGATGGACAGTAGGGCCCTGAAAAACTATGTCCTCTGGTTAAATCTCTAAGCCATGCCCCGTCGAGAACAGAACAGTCTTTTCCCTGTCTCTGGCTTTTCTGTTGTTTGGTTTTTATTTTTTTTCCGGTGAGAAAGTGAGCGAGTGTAAGACCGACACACCCATCAGAACTGTTCTTGGCACTTTTGTGTGCCAATCAGGGCAAAATACTTAAAAAAAACAGTCTTGGTAACACATGCTCGTAAGTGCAGATCAGTCTCCTATTTTCCCAACGATCAAAATATCAAGAGATGGGAGATCTCTCCCAGAACAGCCTTATTATCGAGACTCAGGCAAGCACCTGGGGAATTAATAGCTGACATACCTCATTTTAAACATCTACCATATGTTCATGGAGAATACAGCCACGTTACTTATCACTTTCTGTTTTTCTTTCATTGGTTTATGTTTTGCCTTGAATAAAAACCGCATGAAAACACAGTCTTACGGTACCAGGTATGCAGCTCCTCCATGGAATAGCTCAATAACATTTTTAGTGTTTTATTTATGCAAACAAAAGTGCTCCTCAAATCAGTGCAGGCTGAACTGCTTGAAGAGTGCTGTTAGAATTTCAGTAAACTGAAGCTTTTTCCTAACATCGCTCAGGTACAGATACTCTCCAAAAGGCCTGTGATTGCTTTTTTTTTCCTTTCTTGTTTTTTAAAATCATATATCTGTGTTTCAGTGTTCCTCAAATTTATCCAAAGCAGAATCATGAAATTTCTTAAGGCAAGGCAGTGGGTTCACAAAAAATGAGGTGTTTTTTTTTTTTTTTTCTTCCCAGTGGTCTGTGAATCTACTGAACACCTACTACGTGCTATAGGCTTTGGACACTCTCATGTTCATTCTCCTCTTCCGGACAATGCTGTGAGATGAATATTACCAGCTCCATCTAAGAGAAACTGAGCTTCTGAGAGAGTAAGTTCTGTGTTTAAGGTTGCATAGCTAGTGAGTGGCGGAGCTGGGAATCCAACTGTTTCTTCATTTCTTTCTTACACTTCCAACTGCTTGTTTATTGTTTTGACTGGCACACAATTGAGACGATATTCACATGCACAGCCTCTCCAGTGTGAGACCAAGCACATTATAACACATTAGGAAAGAACGTGAATGAAGGTAGATCACAGTGGTATCATGTATATATACTAATACATGCATGTCATTTGGAAACATCGGTTTTCAAATGATGGGACCCACCAGGCTGCTGGAGACAGAGGGCTCTCTACTAATGTGCCTAGAAACCTACATGGACAGCAGAAGATGTGAAGACCGAGACTGAATTGTTTATGAGCTTGATATAACTAATGAGAAGATTTGGAGAAAGGTATGGTTTTGATTTGTTTGGTTTTTAATGATCAATGGGACACGCAGTTTATGAGCAAGCCCTAGGCTGGCATGGGATACAAAGAGGAGAAAAACACAATCCCAGCCTCCAAACTTAAAAACTCAAGTAGAGAAGGTATGATAAGTATACGAATAACAGTTAATAGTACAGTTTTAGAACCTACATTCAGTTGAGGGAAAACATATTTTCAAGAATGTTTTATATGGTTACTTAAAACCTGGCTTCTTATGGTTGAGATATTAAGGAAAAATATTTAAATCAAATCCATGAAATAGCAACAAATGAGACACACTGATATACAGCTTTAAAAAAAAATGTTGATTGGGAGAAATGGGGAACTAAGTAGTAGGAAAGTTTTTAAAAGCACCAATTTTGACAGCAGACAGAGTCAAGTTCAAGCTCTGTCTAAAGTACTAACTAGCATGTGACCTTGGTTAAGTCTGGGTCCCTCACCTATAAAAGGAAGTCATCGAGTTGTCATATTTAAGAAGGTAATCCCTGCAATAAAGTACTTAATAGCATAATGCCTAACTCCCAGTCAAATCATAATATTAATAAATATCAACTCATAATGTTAATATACATAAAATCTCACTCTGTTACTCTAAAAGCTGACACAGCAGAACTCTTTCATGACTGAAACTCCCTACCTCTAATTCCTTAAGATAAAATTTAGGAGAAACTGGCTGATCTTTATCTTCTTTTGGGGGGCCGCACTGGGTCTTTGTTGCAGCATGCAGGCTTTCTCTAGTTGCGGATCATGGGCTCTATGATGTCTGGGCTCTTTAGTTGTGGCACATGGGCTTAGCTGCCCCATCGGATTGTAGTTCCCCCATAAGGGATTGAACCTGCATCCCCGGCATTAGAAGGTGGATTCTCAATCACTGGACCACCAGGAACGTCCCTGATCTTTATCTTCTTGAGTGATTTCTAGTAATCAGAGCTTGAACACAGGCCACACTTGGAAGTGCATGCAGAACCAGGTCTAAACAGGGGGGCAAGCAACTCTAATTCCACTTCATCCACTGCTTGCTGGGTGACCATTGTGTACAAATTTTTTTTCACAGGGTCTAAGATGACCTGTATTAAAAACATTACCTCACTAGCCCTCTAGAAGGGCACATACTCTACACGCACAAATTAAAGTGTGACAAACTTTGATAAGCAGCTGTCTTTTGGTAAAACCATGAACACTTTCTATATTTCACAAGAAAAAAAATACGAAAACTTTTAGACAATTAATTCACATTTCTTCTCAGCAATCTAAATCTGTTTCTGGTCTTCAGGCCAATTTCCTTGGCATTTACAACAGCAGCAGCAATAAGGATTAACCTTTGGTAAAGTGCCTAACATGTGCCAGACACGGTGTGGGGTGATTTACATACATTTTTGCTAATCCTCAGATGCAGACTCTGAAACAGTAAATGACCTGCCTGGGGTAACTGTCAGTGAGGAGCAGAATCCAGATTAGATGAACCTAGGCCAATCTAGCTCCAGGATCTGTGCTCTTATCTCTGTCCCACAATGGCATTCCTCTTCCAGGCCCAGAAAAGTGCTTTATATCACTTTCTTGCTTATTACCTGGATCTTTTTTTTTTTTTTGAAACATTAAAAAACTACTAAAGCACATATATGGAATCTAGAAAGATGGTACTGATGCATCTATTTGCAGGGCAGCAATGGCGTCACAAACCAGAGAATAGACTTATGGACCAGGGTGTGGAAGCCGAAGGAGAGCGTGAGATGAACGGAGAGAGTAGAATGGAAGTATATACACTACCATATATAAAACAGATAGGCAATGGAAATTTTCTGTATGACTCAGGGAACTCAAACTGGGGCTCTATACAACCTAGAGGGTGAGAAAGAGTGGGAGATGGGGGGTTGGTTCAAGAGGGAGGGGACATATGTACACCTATGGCTAATTCATGTTGATGAATGGCAGAAATCAAACCAATTTTATAAAGCAATCATCAAATAATTTAAAATAAATAAATATAATTTTTTTAAAAAGAAGAAACCTACTAATTAGTATCTACATAGAACACGTTCATTGGAGAACACTTAGAAAGGTAAAAAGTGCCAAAGAAAACAAATCCTAGACACTTCTCTACCCAGAACGGGCACAGCTAACATTTTGTGTCATAATTTTCCCGAATATTTTCCATATGTATATGTTTAATTTATATATATATACATATATATATATATTAAATGGATTTGTGTTGCATTATATGCTAACCTGCTTTTTTTAAATGGCATGAAAATCTTCCTGTATCAATAAAGATGCATCTCCAGTATTACTGTTAATTTAATTTAGATAATTTAACTGTCCTTTCTATGGCAACTAACATTACTTGAGCTCAAGTCCAGGTCTCAGCAGTAGGTTTTGACAAATGTTCATATCAGTAAACCCCTTAGTTTTGTGCTGTGCTATGCTAAGTTGCCAGAGAAGTCAATGGCACCCCACTCCAGTACTCTTGCCTGGAAAATCCCATGGATGGAGGAGCCTGATAGGCTGCAGTCCATGGGGTCACTAAGAGTCGGACACGACTGAGCGACTTCACTTTCACTTTTCCCTTTCATGCATTGGAGAAGGAAATGGCAACCCACTCCAGTATTCTTGCCTGGAGAATCCCAGGGACGGGGGAGCCTGGTGGGCTGCCGTCTAAGGGGTTGCACAGAGTCGGACACGACTGAAGTGACTTAGTAGTAGTATGCTAAGTTGCTTCATTGTGTCTCTTTGTGACCCCATGGACTGTAGCCCACCAGGCTCCTCTGTCCATGGGATTCTCTAGGCAAGAATACTGAAGGGGGTTACAATGCCCTCCTCCAGGGGACCTTCCTAACTCAGGGATCAAACCCATGTCTTATGTCTTCTGCATTGGCAGGTGGGTTCTTTACCATTAGGGCCACCTGGGAAGCCCTCCCCTTTGGTTTATCCATTACTATTTCTTATAGCTTCATAATATTCCACAATATGGATGCACCTCAATTTATCTTTTTATCTCAATGACTGGATAGTGTCTGGTGTTATGATTAAAGTAAGCAACAACTATAATCAATACCTACTTATAACCTTGCTCACTAAATTATTATCTTTCAGGAAAACTGCTAGAGGTGGAACTGTGCAGTCGTAAGTATTCATTTTTTAAGGTTTGATTCTCCACAAAGGTTTTATCAATGCAGGCTCATGAAATGCTTGTCTCCCCAGTCCTTGCCAAGACTGGTGCTACTGTTCTTTTTGCTCTATGTTAATCTGATATGTAAAAACTGATATTCTACTTTATTTCCTCAAGGACTAGTGAAGATAAACTTTTTACATGGTTATTGATCATTTGCACTTTTTGTTAGTGAACTACTTACAAGTGGAGTTGCATCCGATGCATGTCTATTCAACTATATACACTTAGCAACATATTCATTTGTTATTAAAATTACTATAAAATTATACTTTGCATATATCCTCTATCTCATACATAGCACATTACATTGTTAGTCATTTATGCTGTTTCTTGCCATACATAAAGCTCAATTTTTTGATAGTTGTAATAGTGTTTTCTGCCCTTGAAATCCTCACAGAAAGGTTCCTTTAACTTAAATTTACACAACTATGTAACTAAAACAACCAAATATTGTTTTATTTCTTACACTGAGAATCTTAATTCTTTAGGAATCAGATGACATAATCTATTCTGTTCTCTCCCATCTGAGATGCCATCTTTATTTTAAAACAAATTCTTACATAAACTTCTGGTATGGTTATATACTTTCTCTTCTGTTCCATTGACAGGCATGTTCATTTCTGTGCCAGCTCAAAGCTGATAATTACTATAGCCTTATTTTGTTGTTGTTTAGTCGCTAAGTTGTGTCAGACCCTTTTGAGACTCCATGGACTATAGCCTGCCAAGCTCCTCTGTCCATGGGATTTCCCGGGCAAGAATACTGAAGTGGGTTGCCATTTCCTTCTCCAGGGGATCTTCCTGACCCAGGGATTGAATCTGTGTCTTCCCTTGTGGCTCAGCTGGTAAAGCATCCGCTTGCAATGCGGGGGACCTGGGTTCGATCCCTGGGCTGAGAAGATCCTCTGGAGAAGGGAAAGGCTACCCACTCCAGTATTCTGGCCTGGAGAATTTCATGGACTGTATAGTCCATGGGGTCGCAAAGAGTTGGACAAGACTGAGTGCCTTTTCATTTCACTCCTGCATTGGCAGGCAGATTTTTTTTTTTTTTTACCACTGAGCCACTAGGGAAGCCTGTAGCTCTGTAATGCATATTAATTACAGTACAACTACGACCTCCTTTTGGGCTTCCCTGGTGGCTCAGACTGTAAAGAGTGTCTGCAATGCAGGAGACCAGGGTTCGATCCTTGGGTTGGGAAGCTCCCCTGGAGAAGAGAATGGCAACCCACTCCAGTATTCTTGCCTGGAGAATCCCATGGCCAGAGATTGGTGGGCTTCACAGTCTATGGGGTCGCAAAGAGTTGAACATGACTGAGAAACTAACACTTATGACCTACTTTTGCTACTCTTTAAAAAAAAAAATCATAGTTTATGTTAGTGCATTTATTCTTCAAAATAAAACAATAATTTTTGTCAGGCTTCTCAAAAAATTCTAAGATTTTGATCTACAGGTTGGGAAAAGTTATCTTTACAATATATCTCTCCATTTGATCAAGCTTTCTTTTATGTCCCTCAATTCATCTCATTTTTTTTTCAAATAGTAATAAAACATATCTTTTGAAGTTATTTAATACTATATATTTTTTGTTGTGATTCAGTTTTTTTCTCATTTTCTCTTATTGCTGGTAAGTAATAAGCTTTTGATGTTTGCATACTGATTTTGTGACAAATGAACTCACATTGTTTTGAACAGTTTTTCATCTGATTATTTTAATTTCATTTGATTTTTTTGCTTAGGTAAGCAATTATATCATTTGCAAATTATTTAATATTTTCTTGTCCTTTCTGGGTATTTACACTTTCAGTTTCTTTTTTCCTCCTGCTGCACTGACTAGAATATCCAGATCAACTCTGAGAAAAGCTCAAAGTTGCCTCTTATTTATAATGAGACTATTTCTTGTAATCAGACTATCCCTTGGAGTTCCTTATCTGATAAGATACTAGATATTATTTTCTGATACATATTCTTTCTCATGTTAAAATATCCTTTTATCCCTTAATTATTAAGTGCTTAAAAATCAGGAATGAATGTTGACTTTTACTTCCTTTTTATCAATTTACATAATTATCATATGGATTTTCTCTTAATCTTGTGGTCTCTCAGTTGTGTTCGACTCTTTGCAACCCCATGGACTGTAGCCCACCAGTTTCCTCCATCCATGGGATTCTCTAGGCAAGAATACTGGAGTGGGTTGCCATTCCCTTCTCCAGGGGATCTTCCTGACCCAGGGATCAAAACTGGGTGTCCTGCATTGCAGGCAGACTCTTTAACAGTCTGAGCCAGCAGGGAAGACCATTTCTTGATCTACTGACATAAACTGTATTGATGAATTTTCTGATTTTTTTAATATTCCTGGAAGAAATTCTACTAGATTCTACTGCATTTTGAAAATACATTCCAAAATCTGCCTTATTAAAATTTTACTCAGGACGTCTGAGTCTATATCCATAAGAGATTGTACACATTTTTTTTTCATGTCTTATCTTTTGTCTGGTTTGATACCAGGTTCTGTAAAATCATGATGTTCATCCTTTTCCATGTTTTGGAATTACTTAAATGGTAGAGGAATTTCCACAAGAAACTGAGTAAATGTTACCATAAAACAGCCTAGGTCTACCATCCTTTTGGGAGAGAAAGGAACTTGGTTTATTTTGTCTTCTGTGGGCACACCACATGGCATGTGGGATCTTAGCTCCCTGACCAGGGATTGAATCCATGCCCTCGGAAATGGAAATGTGGAATCTTAACCCCTGGGCCACCAGGGGAAACCCCAGAAAGGAGCTTAGTTTTTAGACAACTTTTTCATTTTTTTCATGATTATTGATATATTCAGATTTGCTGCCTTTTAAATCAATAGATATTTATATTCTTATTTCTTTTTTCATTAAAAAAAATGATATAATCCACATATTAAATCATAACCATAAAATTCCTGAACATTCTAATCACCCCAAAAAGACACCCCAAACCCACTAGCAGTCAATCCTTATTCCTTCTTCCAGTCCCCGGCAACCACTAATCTACTTTCTGTCTCTCTGTATTTGCCTATTCTAGACATTTCATACAAATGAAATCACATAACAAGTGATTTTTAGTGTCTGACTTAGTATAAATGTTTCACTCAGGATAAAGTTTTCAAGGTTCATCCATGTTGCAACATAAATCATTAGCTCATTCGTTTTTATGGCTGAGTAATATTCCACTATATGGATATATCACATTTTGTTTATCCATTCATTAGTTGATGGGCATTTGGATTGTTTCCATTTTTTGGCTATTATGCATAATGGTGCTATAAATATCTGTGTACAATTTTTTGAGTAGACATATGTTTTCAATTCTCTGGGTCATATACCTAGAAGTGAAATTGCTGGCTTACACAGTAACTCCATGTTTATTCTTTTAAAGAATTACTAGACTGTTTTCCAACACAGCTGTATCATTTTACATTCTTATTAGCAATGCATAAGGGTTTAATTTCTCCACAGCCTCATCAATATATGGTCTATCATAGCCATCATCATGGGTGTGAAGTATATATAATTTTTTAAAGAAAATGATTTAGTTCATTAAATTTTTCAAAACTATTAGCAAAACTTTTTGTTTATAATCATTAGCTCCTCTTTATCTATACCAATTTCTTCCTTCTCATTCCTAACTTTATATGTTTGTAGCCATCACTTCTTTTTGACTCATTAAGTATTTTTCCTTTCTAATACTAGTGGAGATTTTAATTTTCAAAAACTAGTTTTTAAATATACTTATTGAAATGAGTCTTGTAATTAATTATTAATTTCTCTCCTATTAGTTCTTATTCTCTTTCCTTGTGGAATCCACTTGTTTTCATTTATTCTAGCTTAATAATTACTTAATGGGTTAAATATTCCTCTAAGTATAGCTTTGACAGCATCTCCTATGGTTGATTTTTATATTGTCTTACAATTTCAATTTTGATTTCATTTTTGATGAAAGAATTGTTTGAGGGGAAGATTTTTGTTAATCTTCCTCTTGTTCATCTTAGTTAGCATATAACTAACTTCTAGATATTTGCTCTCAATTTTTATTATTAATTTCTCATTTTACTGTATTGTGGTCAAAGGATGTGGTCAAGTTAACCTCTGAGGTTTGCAGTTAATTGAGTTACTCCTTGAGGACTAAAATATATTCAATCATTATACTTGTTCTATGGATATTTAGAAAAAGAAGATACACTACTTTTAGCAGGATATGAAATTTTGATAAAATCCTGTTATATTGATTAAATTCACTTTAGCTCTGGTGTTTTGGAAGATAAATATTACTTTAATTTCTCTAGAGTTATTATTACATTTTCAGCATCATTTCTTAGATTACATTTTTTTTATTTATTTGAATCAAATAGCTGAGTGATTTATATCTTTCCCATCTATCACATATGAAACAGAGACTGGATATTTCATACTATATCCCCTATCCTTCAATTTTTGCTCATATAATCTGTTAGGTCAGAAACACTTTGATTTATTATTTCTTAGATATCTGCTCTTCAAAACTTTCTTTTATATCTAATTTTATACTATATTTTGTTACAGTTACTTAGCCACTTTTAGCTGCTTTCAGAACTCACTTTAATTTTAAAATGATGACTTCCCATTTCTCAATTCTCAAATTGTCTTTGTCTAAAAGTTATTTGAACTATATCAACAAGTAGCTTTTGCTTTTTCTAAGAATATATGGGTACTTTTTAAATTGTCTATATATTTGAAAATAATCAACAATTTGTTTTGTATCATACTATTGAGTCACAATATTTTCCCCTTAAATTCTAGAGTTCTATCATTTTCTTCTTCTTTTTTTTTTTTTTGGAAGAAGGTTTGAGACAGTTTGACATTGATCTATTTGTGTTTATCATGTATTTTCTTTGGTAAACAGGCAAGACTGTCTTTTCTGCCTGCATTTTTTTACTCAACATCTTGTTCTTGTGCTTTTAGCTTCCTTTCAATCCTCTTTCATCGTCTCCTCTTCTTTAGCTCCTCATTTTCCTTCCTATCCCATAAGTTAACCTTTCATAGAAGCTGTGTTTTCTTTTAATACAGTATTCTGATAATTTCTTCCAGATCTTGAGTTAGAACATCTTCAGATGTGTGATTAGCTTCATTCACTTTGAGTGGATTTAGCACTTGGAAAACTGAAATTCACAGCTTGCAGAATAAATTTTTTTCCACAAGTGTCCCACTTCCCACCATGGCCTCATCCTGAAGAACACATCTATCAGAATACCCTGCTCCACTGTTAACGTTCCCCTAACTTTCTGTTCATTTGCTTCCTGAGAATTTCAATACCTATTTGTTGTAGAAAGGTGGTGGTTGAATTGCAGGGGAAATGATACTCTCAGAGCAGCTCCTGAGGGCGAGACAGGGGTTTCTGCTCAGATTTCTGGTTGGCACAATTCCTGGTTCACCGGGTCAGCAGGCAGATGGTGATGGAGCTGTGAAGCATATTCTTACTCTCACTACACTAATTCTTTTATGCAGTAAAGAGGGGACATGTTATGAGCCTGGGTTCCATATGCCTTATAAATAGGGGTCTATTCTTCCCAGATTCTATCACTTGGTTTCTAATGCTATCATAATTTTTACTATGTATTGTGGTTCCCTGGGTATTGAGAGGGAAATTGGGAAGAATCATACTGGGACTGGCTAGTTAGCTGCATTTTGATATGGTCTCTGTTGTCCCAGATTTTCACATCATTTTATTGTGGAGATGGTCAGGTCTGGCTGCTCATTAGCAAAATTTAACTCTTTTTTTGTAGTCTCAGCTAAGTATAATCATGTCTTCTGTATTCATCCGAAGCTTCTAGGGAAGGCTTTAGCAAGTTTCTGTCTCTCAGTTCCAAACTTATTTGTCCTCTGATTTGAGATAAGAATCTGCCTGCAATGTAGGAGACCTGGGTTTGAACCCTGGACTGGGAAGATCCCCTGGAGAAAGGCATGGTTACCCATTCCAGCATTCTTACCTAGAGAATTCTATGGATGGAGGAGCCTGGTGGGCTACACAGCCCATGGGGGTCGCAAAGATTCAGACATGACTCAAGGACTAACGCTTGGGATCCAGGGCATCACAAACTGTTTTTCCTCCACTCACAGGTTTCCTGTTAGGCACTGCCATTAGGCGGCACTGGAGGGGAGCCTTGAAAGGCAGGAGGAGTGAATGGAACTTGCTCCTTCCTCTTTGCCTTTTGTCCCACTCACATTGCCCATAAAGGGTACTTGTCTGGTGGCTACGTTTGGCTCTAGTCTCCAGCTTTCTTCAGCATTCCCAGAATCAACTTCACTATGCCCACTAAGAGGCGTCAGAACTGCTTTGGCAATCCTCCCTCACAGATCTGAGCCTAGCTTCTGAGCTACTGGCCCTTGTGGGGTGATGCCTTATCTCAGAGGACCGAGCCCCAGCTTCACAAGTCCCTCCTCTGACTTGCCAGGATCTGCTGGCCCTAGCCTCTCTCTCCCTTTTGTCCACACCCCCTGCCCCCAGTCCAGGTCAAGCAATGGTGTTAACTCAGTGTTTTGTTTTGTTTTTTTTTTTTATCATGCTTTGCTATTTCAGGTTACTAACACTCATGTAAGCAAATCCCTATATTGAATTCTCTCTGCTAAAATAACTAGCATGATTCTTGTTTTCCTGAGTGGCCTTGACTGAGAGCAGGGAGCTTTCACAAAATGTTTGTGAACACACACACATAGCAGGAAGCAAGGACAGGAGGTGCAGGAGTACGCTTGGTGATGATGAAGTGTGTACCCCAGAAGGCTTTGATGAGGATAGCACGGCCAGATCATTGAGAGTGGGGCAGGCTGTGACAGGCAGAGAGAGCATACAAGGAAGTGGGCCAGGGAGAGAAAGATGGTGGCAGAATCAAAGGTAAACTTCTAAAATTTAGAAATCCTGCCTGGAGCAAAACCCTTCTCGGAGAGAGGTAACACTGGGGGTCATGAACTTTCTGAAGGAAAGTCACACCAGGTTATAATTCTTATGAACAGCAGCATCTCTTGGAGGATAGGCAAAAGTATGATAAAACTAACTGGCTAAGTGGTCACTAAAAATGAGATTACCTCTGCCATGAGCCACTTATTAACATGATAAAACCCTGGTGGCACAGACAAGGCATGCCAACCTGGTGGCTGAGAGTCCCTCATCTCCCGCTCTGTTCATGGGGATCACTTTAGTCTGATCTGAAATGAATTTCAGTTATGTCTAGTTTTTTTGTTTTTTTTCTCAAACACTTGATTCAGTCACCAAACTCATCACTGGGATTATACCAAAGAAGATATAACACTCAGTTTTTCCATTGAGAATACTTTTTGTGCTGACCACCAGATCTATGCAAAAATTTGGCTCAGCTATTTAATCATTTTTTGATTGATTCTGTGCTTTAGGAATGGGCATTTCTCTCATTGGAACACCATTTTAGATTCTTAAAGATGTCAAATACTGATGATCATCCAAATGACTCACATTAGATTCTTTTTTTGGAGGGTCTAGAGAACTATCTTTTGGGGAACCTCAAAGCAACGTAAGTTTTTTTGTTTATCAATTCCCCAATTGTATTGCAAATATGAGTTCAGTGACAACAATTGTTAGCTGATATTTCTGTCATTTGGTTTGGGAAACCTTTCAGAAACAGCAAAAAAACATTGTCATTTTTAACAAGTGTCTTTTCTAGATAACTGCTATAACTTTACTTGTTATAATAGATAACAGTTGGAATAAAATAGCTGGTCTTGGCCCAGGACCGAGCACCCCAAGGCATGCCGCATAAGTCATTACATAATAGATTTGCAGAGAGACAGAAAAGATTTATTAAAGTAGAAATTTACAATAAATAACCATTCATTATGGAAATATCTTAAACAATAAGCAACCACCAACCATTTACCCTAATGAAGACAACTCTTTTCTATCTCTTCAATGAGATGTTCAAGATTTGGCAGGTTCCCAAAACGACAATTTTGTATTCATGCAAGAACTTCTGAGGCATTTGAAGAAGGTTAATTCATTATTTTCCATAATATAATAATAAATTATGTATTTGTGGATAATCCTAAGCTTTCTTTGTGGAAGACATTAGAGTAAAACAAGGGAAAATCATTTCAAGAATGTAAAAAAGGTCAGTGGGAAAAAAAATGGGGCCCCATTTTGTGGACTATAGATCTATCAGTTAATGCAAAGATCTAGCTTCCATAAAGACATCTTTAATTCTCTCACTGTTAAACTTCAAAAAACCACCATTAAAGCCATATTTCTTCTTTATCTCTAATGCCTGATATTTCCTTTGTTTACTCCCTCATTAGCCATCAGACATTTACAAGAAAAACTGGCAGTGAAAGTTACTCAGTCATGTCCGACTGTTTGCAACCCCATGGACTGTAGCACGCCAGGCTCCTCCTCTGTCCATGGAATCCTCCTGGCAAGAATTCTGGAGTGGGTATTCATTCCCTTCTCCTGGGATCTTCCTGACCCAAGGATCGAACCTGGGTCTCCTGCACTGCAAGTATATTCTTTACCGTCTGAACCACCAGAAAAAAGAATCACGCTATTTAAGAGTTGAACATGTTGGCTTTAAACTAATGGAAGAGGTTAACCAGGGACAAACTCATGGTTTTCCAACTAATTTTCAGTCCAATATGATTTCTGCTGGGCTTCCCTGATGGCTCTTAAAGAATCTGCCTGCCAGTGCAGGCAACGTGGGTTTGATCCTTGGTCCGAGAAGATTTTCCAGAGAAGGAAATGGTAACTACTTCAGCATTCTTGCCTGGAAAATCCCATGGACAGAGGAGCCTGGAGGGCTACAGTCCACGGGGTCACAAGGACTTGGACACAACTTAGCAACTGAACAACAAATTATTTCTGCCAGCACTGCCTCTACTTACCTATTTTTTATTGTACAGATGAATCAACTCTACCATCTATATGCTCATTGCAGTATCCATCTTTAAAAGTTTCATTATTTTAATAGAGTTAGGCTTGGCCTATGTTCAGGTTGGGAGGGAAGTCATGTTTGCTCTCAGGACTCTTCTTTCAGTTTCATCTCCCTTAGATGCTCACAAGGTCTCCCAGCTCCACAGAGTCGGCCCTGATGGCAACTTTCTAGGACTCAGACATATCCTCTGCCCAAGATTTATCTACATTTTCCCAACCCATCAAAACTCTTCTTGGTGGTGGTGGTTTGGTTGCTAGGTCGTGTCTGACTCTTTGCGACCCCATGGACTGTAGCTCTCCAGGCTCCTCTGTCCATGGGATTTCCCATGCAAGAATACTGGAGTGGGTTGCTGTTCCCTTCTCTGGGATCTTCCTGATCCAGGAATCAAACCTGCATCTCCCACACTAAAGTCAGATTCTTCACCACTGAGCCACCAGGGAGTCACTAGAACTCTTCTCAGAGAACATCTAAGTGAAAATGATTATCATCATTGGTTTAACCATATAAATTTAACCACAATGAGAACTCAACTGGTGTGACTGTACTTCTCTGTTACTACTGGACTACTCATATTTGGAGTAGTCCAATAGTCGTCCATGCCGGTCACTGCACTAAGTACTCTATAAACCATATTTCCTATAAGAGAAGAGCTTAATTTCTGGTTTACCAGCAGCTATGTGATGTTGCCAGATGTTTCTTGAATATTATATTGTTGTTTGTGTAGTGAAAAGTACAGTCTAGTGCCAGGCCTTGCTTACTCATTGGTGTACCCCATGAGGCTGTAGGTACTTGAAGGAAGGGAACTGTATCCTCATCTTTAAGCAGAGTTCTTACTTTTTTACACACTCCAAAAGGAATACAGTTACAGCTGAAATTTAAACCTATTGGTTAAATGAATCAATGCACTTGTGGTTTATAAAATCTGGAGGGAAAAATTAATTTTGTCTAATAACAGATCAGTCCCTGTATGGCAGAAACCAATAAAACATTGTAAAGCAATTTTCCACCAATTAAAAAATTTTTTTAAGTAAAAGGAAAAAAGCCCAGATCGGCCAACAGAGCTAATGTAGCAATTATAAATTTGTTGACATTAAAATCAATGGCAATTTTTAGAACCTGAACTGTAATCTTTTGTTTTACCTAAATCATTTTCAAAGTATCTCATTTTTTATATACCTGGACATTTGTTATTTGAAATCATTATTTTGGTGTGAATTTTTACTTATCAAATGAACCAGTCAAAGAAAAAAGAGAAAAGAAGGCACAAGCACATACAGCTTAACTGTCGAGTTTATTGGTGTGTTTGTTTTTTTTTTTCAAACATCTTTGAAATACAATTCACATACCTACAAGGCACTCATTTAAAGCATACAATTTGATATCTTTTAAGAATACTGTAGACTTTTAAAAGAAGAAAGATTTAATGTTTTTGTACAATACTTTAAAGTGTGAGTGCCAGAGAAAGAGGTATGCTTTTTAGAAGGGGGCGGGGGGGGGGAATCCTGATATTCAGAGCTATTAGATAAAATTTTCTTGAGGAAGGATTTGAAGCCCTGAAAATCTAGGAAATGTAAATCCAACATGTGCTAAACATAAGACTGTAACGATTTTTCTTGGAATGAATAAATGTGAGTTCTTTGCCTCTTTAATTTCCATGAATCAAGGGCATGTATAACTATTTTTCAGCCTTACCTCATGAAAGCTTTGAGCTTTCCCTTCATGTTAAAATATATTATTTAACATTTGAGTGTGTCAACACTACATTAGGCACTTTAAAAGAACAGAATTAGCCATGCTTCCTACTCAGGGGACTTGTCTACTAAGTATCAGACTAAAGCAAAATGCTATAGTATTCCCTCACATCAAGCAATCCACAGAGTGATATTTTCCCTTATTTCTTCCATAAAATCAATGAGATTTTTCTCTTTTTAGACAAACTCAAAGGAACACCCTTTGATTTAACTATACCTTTAGAAGTTCTGTTTGGGCACATTCCACAGCCTATTCTTTTATCATGGGACGGCATCTGTGATTAGACCTAAAATTGGACCTATGAGATGTGTTTTTTGTCACAAGGCAAAAGGAGACTCCATTTTTACAAACTCTGCCATCACCCACATTATAGAAGGTGGGACATTTAAACAAACAAGAGAGCGTATTTATCTCATGCACCTTCATAGTGTGCTCTAAATAAATGAGGCTGATAGTACAGTGTGGTGAGAAAGCCTGAACAAAATAAATATAAGGTGCTTCAGTCTGGGCATGCTTTTTCAGTGTAATAACTAGAAGTAAAAATTCTAATTATGCAGTAGTGTAGGACACTGTGTGGGTGTTAGATGTATAAAACAAGTACAAAGCACAAAATCTTAATGTTATCAAGCTATTAAAAAATATTATTGATGAACCTATTTGCAAGGCAGGAATAAAGACGCAGACATAGAGAACAGATTTTGGACACACTGGGGGAAGGAGAGGGTGGGATGAATTGGGGGTAGCACTGAAACATATACATTACCATATGTAAAATAGATAGCTAATGGGAAGCTGCTATGTAACACAGGGAGCTCAATGGTATTCTGTGACAATCTACAAGGGTTGGGGGGAGGTTCAAGGCGGAGGGGGAAAAAGTATACTTAGGACTGATTCCCATTGTCGTATGGCATTAGCCAACACAAAATTGTAAAGCAATTATCCTCCAATTAAAAATAATGTGTAAGAAAAGTATATATTAAAGTGTCCATTTTCAATCTAATGACTTGTTTAGTCATTTGAATTACTGCTTTACTTCATTTACAGTTTGACTAGTCTCCTTAAACTTTTGGGTCTGCTAGATTAACTCTGCTTGTATAAATATATTGTAGTCAACCAGATTAATTAGTCAACTTAGCTCAGTATTTCTTCCACTATATTTAGAACCTGAAAAGTTCATAATGTTCAAATTAATAATTCAGCATTGGTTCCTAGTCTGAAGGCTTTTTAAAAACTAAATTTAATAGTGGCAAGAGTTACAAATTCAGAAATATTATAATGAAGTAAGCAGATGTACATTTTGAAACAGTGCCTCAATAGATATTAAAATGTCCTGAATAAATTCTTACTACAGTTGGATGTAGTGATAGAAATTCTGGAAAGAAATAATGAAAGAAGACAATGGTAAAAATACAGTGCTTTCTAAAAGACTGCAAACCAAGTTAATTTTTTTAAAAATATTTGCAATATTCTCTGTGTTTCTCAGAGGTTTGGGGTGAAGTACTAGAGAACTCATCTTGCTAACATTAATTATAAATGGCACTATCAGTATGCTGGTTCACAGATGCATCTGGGCAAGTCTGGCCCAGATGTTTCCTTCAGAGTGCCCAGTGAGTTCGCAGCGGTATCTCATGGACAAACAGGTCTCATCTTAACATATCAGGCCTTGAAACTGAGTCTCTGGATTCTTTCTACCAGAATGTAGTGCGTTCTCAGAACAAATACTCGTGAAATTAGATAATTTCATTTTGCAAACAATCTGGAAAAGATTTGGAGAATGACGACGAGGGGGAGAGAAGGGGGATGGTGAGAGGTTTTCTAGCATGGATTTTGAGTTTGGCTTTGAGATGTTTAGAATTTAAATAATCAAAAGGTAATCATATTACCTAACTTTCGATAGAATATGTAAACTAATTTTAAATTTCCAGTACCTACCCTTCCTGCTAAAACTATGAGTCTCCCTAATGGACAGAATGTATAATGAAAAGTTAAATAACATGACTCCACCACTAATTCTTGCAAATTATCTGTAGCTGAAGATTGTTATATAATCACCTTATGTTCATAAACCAGTGGCAAAATGTCACTGGCAAAGCTGTAAGCATAGCTATGGAAAGATGGACACACCAATTAAAATTTTCAGAATTAGAGTTAGCTAAATTGTTCAGATTTTCTTCCAAATACTATGAGGAGAAACTCATGAAAGAATGCAACTCTGGAAGCTTTTCCTACTTCATAATTATTCAAATAAAGCAAAAAGAAACTCCTCGAGTTCTAGTATTTAAATAATTCATATACTTTCATTAAAAAAAAGTGTCAACTCACTTGTCCAAGGTTTCCTGGGGCATCAAAATATAAGGATAAACAGCAATGTGACTCCTTATAATTCTCCTTTGTAATCTGACTACTAGATGGAACTCTCAATATATTTCCTCAAGGTGAAAAACAGGTGAAATAGAAAGTGGTTATAAAAAAAAAAAAGAGTAAGTAAGCAGAAGTGATGCATGTTTTGCAATCTGATGGCTTAAAAAATATTTTAAAGATCATGTAAATCTTTGACACTGGTTTCTTCATTTGAAAATAAAAAACATCACCTCCTAGATATTTAATAGAAAGTTATCTGTATGTTTTAAATATTGAAAGGTAATAGCTGCATATATATACTATACCGTGAGTAGAGTAACTTGGAGTTAAGCATTTTTAGCAATTTGAAAAATAAGTCAAATAATCAAATGTAACTGAATCTACCAATGTCTTCAGGTAAACTCAGAAGACTAGACCAACAGTTTTTCTGCCCAAAGGATATTCTCTACTGAGATTCTCATAGAATGCTGGAATGCTTTAAAGTATGGTTCTATCAGAAAGAGTGTGTATAAATACCAATGTGTGTAGGTGCAGACATTTTTATGAGCAGAATTCTAGAATGATCACCTTGTCACCAGGATCAAATAGAAGCTTGCTCACCAGCTACTTCTATAGGAATGAAATTGAGATGATTTTTAGGGCCCCAATGAAGCCAAAGTAATTTTAGATTGAACACTTTGTTTTACCAAAGGGGGGAAAATGTATGCACTTCTCTATTCATGATGTGTGTGTGGGTGGTATAGTTTTGCGAACTTAAGGAGAGTGGTGCTTGCTATAACCTAGGCAGTGAGGGAAAGCATTTAAAAATACTGTCAACGATTCTGGCAGGAAAGACTGTATAAATATACTATAGACTCAAACATAAGTGAGCTGGTTAAAAAAAGAAAAGAAACTGCAAATGAAAACTTCAAAACTTCTACCCCCACGATGAAATAAATTATATAAAGGAGGAAGTTATCA
Organism: Bos indicus; assembly: GCF_029378745.1. Lineage (NCBI taxonomy): Eukaryota > Metazoa > Chordata > Mammalia > Artiodactyla > Bovidae > Bos > Bos indicus. The sequence goes on from NC_091769.1 coordinate 32,590,003, forward strand.
AGGGCTTTCATACTCACCATCGACCTAATCTCAAAAGCTCAGTTCTTAGAGAATTTTCTTTTCAAATCTGAGGATTCCGTATTCAGCCAATATAATTGGTAGGATAGTCTTAGCATATTTTGTGAAATCATTTATAAGGCTACCAAATGTCTTGGGAACTTTTTCCTCTAATCACTCCTGAATCCATCCAAATTGGTTTTAAATTATTCCATTCGTAATGGTAAATTTTTATTACAAACATGTTTTTTTTTTACTCCAATTTAAACACAGATATGTCAGTTTGAAGTTGAAATAATTAGATCTTACATGATTTTTCATGCAGCACATTATTGTATTATATCAAAAATCCTATCCCATCATGGAAAAGATGTGGAAGGTTTCTATAAATTCCAAGTTAATTATATCATTAAATGGCTTATACCATACATGTAGGTATGCAAATATTTTCCAACACAAACACATAAATATACAAAATCATGACTAATACCCCACAGAATCCTTTTTAAAGTGTTTCTTTTCTTTTTAAAATCTTTACATGAATAATACCCAGCATCATGGACCTTGAACACTGATGATTCTGGCTAACGCTTTTATCCTTTGCTTGAAATTACAGGATCAGTCTAGCCAGAATTTATGAGAACCAGACCCTAGACCTCACATAGCTCACATATTAGACCATTAGGCATCTAACTACCTCTGAACAATTTCAATGCATTATCTTGCCTTTTCCCTGGGGCACAAACTTCACTCGTCCATACTTTTAATATATTTTGTCTGCATGAAGCAGATCGAGTTATTACATGCCAGCAGATCACGACTTACAGAAATTTCATTGCTTCACAACGACGCAGTGAACGTCCCTGTTCTCCACCCTGATGTGGAGCCGTAGGGGAATGGTCACTGCAGCAAACGTCTGTAAATTATCTGGTGGTTTGCGTAAAGCCTATTGGATATTTTTACTTAAACACTTTAAACATTTCCATACATTCCCACTCATAGACACTTAACCAAAGAAGCCCACATCCATGTATATTTTTAAAAAATTATATGCCACTTCAAATGGACTACTAAAATGCTTTTAGATAAAAGAAAACCACCTAACTTTTACTTTCCCCAGTAGGGTTTTTATATTCCTGATTAACCATCTCTTGCTTGTATTTGTGTTTTGATTTGTAGATTTCTAAGTCTTCCAAGCCAAGAGTTTATTTGCTCCTCAGAAATTTAGTAATCCAGAATTAAAACTTAATTGATCTTTGAACTCTCTTAAACCTTTTACTTGGATTGTAAAACCATTACGTTCTTTTCTTTCATTCGTTTTTTTCTCCCCCCAGCAAGGCTGAACAGGAACCAAGGGTGATCTTATCCCATCCCTAGAGACTGTTCATCAGCTAGCTCAGTTTACGGCTACAAAAAAAAAAAAAAAAAATTGGCAGCAAATAGTACTTAGAAGTGTTGTTATTTTATCATTTTATCGTATGGGGACTATCATTACTTTAGCAGTGTGAACAAACAATAGGCATATTTCTCCTTAGACATGATGCCTTTGTGTTTGTTATTTTTCGTTATCCATCCTGAAGTTAGATTTCTGGGCTAGTTAACCAATTCCTCTAGTCTGTTTTATATATACATATTTATATTTATATATTATATATATATACATATATATATATTTAAAATCCTGGTTAACAATTATGCTGCTTGACTTGTCCTAATAAAATACTTGGGAAAGGAAGACCAAGCTACTGTTATCTAAAACAATTTTCTCATTTAGTTCCAAACTAAAACAAACAGCAAGGAAAGGTCATTAGTCTCACAGACTAAAATTGTTTTGATGAAGGCCAGCTTTCCATTCTGTTGACAAGCGTCTCAATTCTTTTCAACAGCTCTGGGTGTCCACACTGGAAGAATGCAGAGCAGTCATCGGCCTTGGGGAACCAATGGCTCTTGGTGACAATTTGCAGAACTACTAGTGATCAAACTATCGCCGCCCCCCCCCCCCCCCCCCCACCTTCCGGTTTTTTCCGAGGTTAGGATAATTAATAATATACATGAGCTCTCTGAGACATAGTGAAGGACAGGGAAGCCTGGCGAATTGTTGTCCACAGGGTCATAAAGACTTGGACACAACTAAGCCACTGAACAACGACAACGAGCTCTTAGAGTTAGGTTTGAATGTAAATGCTCCTTGAGGTCTGTGGTTAAAACCATTTAGCAATAGTGGGTTCTCAAGCAGAATTATGTGTTTCTTCAGGGTGAAGTCAGGGAATCTGTGAAACTTTACCAAGACTTCCTCCCAGAAGGCGGAGGACACTGTTTCGTTCTTACAAGCATGTCAGGGGATGTGCCTGCCGCAAAGTGGAAGCTCGAGGGAAGAGGCACAGAGCAGACGTAAAGACAGTGAAAACTCTGCTCATGACCCAACTTTCACAGTGGCGTGGGCGTTGAGAGCTGACTGGGTTTGTGATTAATGGCCGAGACCTCTCAGCTGCATGATTTCATCCCATTGTCTTCCTTGCTAAAAATAAGAATCACCATTTCTCCACCCAGAAATGGGAGTAATCCTATTTGTCACATCTTTGCATTCAGGCCTCCTTTTATTATTTACTCTCAGAGATTTTTCCTGAAGTGCTCTAACCTTTCTGAAACTGGACAGCCAGACGTCTGAATCACTGAAAGAGAAGTCCTCCAGGCTCGGGAAGGGTAAATTCAAATAGCCTCTGGAAAGTTCGGGATAAGAAGTGCTGTATAGAGACAGCCTGGGGATTTAGAAGTTGGGGAATTTAGGTTCTATTTTTGAGCTATGCCTTGAGCATGTTGCTCTCTTTACAAAAAGTGCCAGATGTGAGAGGAAAGACTGCTTACTTGGTAGAGTGCTTGAAGAATTCTTCGTCGGTGAAGCTAATTAAAGCTAAGAATAAAACTCAGCTATTGGTTCTTTGAAAACACTGTAAAACAAACACATGGGGCTAAAAGCTCTTTATCCTTTTAAGGTTAATTTTTATTGTCTGCCCGAGCACTGAATTATATTCAACTTTTTTTTTTTTTTTTTTGAGGCAGAAAGAGCAATTTGCTGTGTGTTCATTTTGAGTTAGGAAAAGTACAGGAAACCCAGATATCACAGTATTGAAAGAGCCCATGGGTAACATTCAGTCCAGTGCCTCAGCCAATTGTTGATTCCTCCCGAATGCCTGTGCCAAGGAACAAACACACCCAGCTTGAGCAGGTAGAGGAGGGAGTGAGCTAACACCCCCACAGGCAGCTCCTTCTACATTCTGATAACCGGTGTTTGGAAAGCGCTGACTGAAGTCAAACTGAAATTCACAGCCCTGCCCCTTCAGTGATCCCTGCCCTGTCCTTGGTCATGTCACAGAGCAAGCCTAGTTACTATCCTGCCCAGGATGAGCCTTACAACACTTGCGGCTGTACTGTCCCCCTAACTGTTCTATTCTCCAATTTCAGCATGCCCTGTGACTCCTCAGACTCTTTAGGCTTCTGAGGCAGGTCACCACACTGGCTAATTTCATCACCAAAGGCTCCAGGTTGTCCGTGTCCCCCTCAAAGGATGGAGCCTTTGGAGATGGTACCATTCTCCAAAGTCAATCTGATCAGTGTAGATTACACTCTATAACTTCTAACATTCTGGATATTTTGTTGTAGTAATACAGGCTTTTTTTTTTTTTTTTTTTCTTTTTAGCCAAATCATATTGTGCTTACTGTTAGCTTAAAATCTGTCACACAGCTCCTGTCTTATGTTTACGTAAGTGAATTTTTGTGCTCAAGCATTCTTTACATGTATGTTCCTTATAATACTGTCTTGTTAGAGTTGGCTCATTGTTTCAACAGATCCAAAACTCCTTTTGGCAGTAGGAAATAAGCTGAGTAATTCCTACTCTGCGGGAAGCACACTGCTCTGAGGGCCTCCACATCGTACCAACGTGATTCATCTGCACATGAAGTAGGGATTCTTCTTCTAATTTTGCTGATAAAACTAAGGCTGAAAGGTTAAGTGAATTCCTGATGGTCACACCCCTAGTATGTGGTGAAACCAAAGTTCAAACCTTAGCAATCGAACTCTATACAGATTGTTCTTTCCATTTGCTATACTACTTCTTAGAATTTCTTTGCATTCTGTTCCTGCCATTTGACATTCTGGCTCCCTCTTCATCCACTACAAACAGAAAGAGTCATCAATGCCCTCAGTCAATTCATTATTTTTTAAAAACAATTGCACATAACTGGGCTGAAGACAAAAAGCCACTGGAGTTTGGGTGCCAGAAATCTACTGGTGCTGACCTTCTTAACAAAGCCAGCTGACCAAACTCTTATCAGCCTGTGATTTGTCATCATGTTCACAGGACCATATTGATTATTTAGTACATATCAGGTATCAGAGTATCGGGTACGTGCCAGGATCTGTGTCGGGTACTGGGCATATAGAGATGAAAGAGATGGGCATCATGACAACTCTGTCAGAGGCAAAGATAGGTCTGCTTTCATTCATTCATTCTGGTTTAATTCAGTAAACCTGTGCTGACTCTGAGTGATCAATGGCTTTGTCTCCTAATGTAGGGAAAATGTCACAGTGACACTTAGTTTACTTGCCTGGGGGAAGAAAGTTAGTGTTGAGCCCAGCAAAATGAGCAAAGCAAAGGGCACCCAGAAAAATTTCACCAAGTAAGGATGCTGCTGCTCGAGAACTGCAGGTCCTAGCCTATGGTAAGCCACTTGGTAACTCCTGAGAGTTTTCATTTTTAAGAGAATGGGACCAAAGTTTTCATTCATCCAGCCGGTCATGTGACAGATATTCCCCTTCCCTCACAATCAATAATTTACAAGAAATACACTTCCCAAGTCAAATAAATGCAGAATTCATTCAGGAAATATTCAGAATAAAGCCATCATGGTGAAATTTGAGAAATAACTGTGGATACTAATTTAACTTCCATTAACTGAACAACTACTATGTACTTAGCATTGTATTGAGCACTTTCAGTCCTCATTGTAACCCTACTGGGAACTCTGTTTTACAAATGAAAAATGGAGGCTTGGAGACATTGTATCTTGCAGCTGGTACATCAGAGTCATCAGACCCAGGACTGTCTAACTGTAAAAGCAGTGTCCTTCCCATCTCCCACTTGAAAATAAAATGAACCCTTGGCTTTTTGTCTTGAAGTGCTGTGTATTCCAGCCAGGAAATACCTTCAATGTCAGGAGAAAACAAAAAGGAGGGAGTTTGGTGTGGTACCTAAGGCCATTACCTCATTATCATGGCCAATGACTTCTTCATGCCTCAGTATCTCAATTGGCTGAACCTGATTAACAGGACCCACCTGGAGTTCCTACAGCAAGATCTTGACAATGATTACACTGGGACACTTGGAGAAACAGAACTTTAGGGCTACCTCATCCACTACCTGCTTGATAATATTTCAACTAAATTAAATATAAAATCTTTAGATCCTAATCATGACCAAAGGCTCCTTACTGCAATAATACAAACTCGTCAACCTCTACCTCTACACAGAAACTTATCCACCCTCCAGCCTTCAATGGCTAAGAGCGGTGAAGAAGTTGTCCTTGAGGTTTTGGCACTCAGCGCTAATAGTTCCCCCCACATTATAGGCACCAAGAACTGGCCAACTTTCCATGTCTTTCAAGGAACAAATCCCCTCCCTACCCCTTCGAACCTCCCGCTTGAAGATGATCTCACTATTTGCACTAGAAAACGAAAACCACCTAATACAAGCTTCCTTTTTCTCCTCTTCACATCACTAGTTGTACCTATGCTCAGCCCGTCTTAGAAAGAGCCACTCGTCCACACTGCCAATGCTAACCTTTCCATGTGTGCCTTGGATTTCCTTGCTTCTTCCCTACTCAGTTGCTTTTTCCATTAGCTTGCTTCCCTCCTCCCCAAAACCTCCCCATCCCTTGAACTTCCAATCTCCTCACTTCTACCAGATCCTTTTCCTTTGCTTACAAATATGTTTGAGCATACCCGCTCCTTAAAAAAAGGAAAAAAAAATCTGTTTTCAACTCTGCTGCTCATGCCCCAGCTAGCATCCTCTCTATTTTCAGTCTTGAAAGAAGAGCCCAGTTCCGGACCCCCCACTCGGTCCTTCCCTCCTTACAATCTGGCTTCTGCCCTTGTCACTCCACCGAGACTCAACAGACCCAAAGGTCACCAATGACTTCCTCATGGCCAAATTCAATGGTGTTTGCTCCTTTGTGCCCCTCAACCTCTCAGATCTAACTCTGTTGATTCCGCATTTCTTTTTCATAAATATTTATTTGGCAGCTACCTTATGCCAACCACAGGGAGGCATTGAGGGCTCAGACTTGGGATGATCTTTCAAGATTCTGTATTTTCCTGCTTCTTCTCTTAGTTCTCCTGTATCTTCCTGCTACTACTGCTAAGTCACTTCAGTCGTGTCCGACTCTGTGCAACCCCATAGACGGCAGCACACCAGGCTCCCCCATCCCTGGGATTCTCCAGGCAAGAACACTGGAGTGGGTTGCCATTTCCTTCTCCAATGCATGAAAGTGAAAAGTGAAAGTGAAGTCGCTCAGTCGTGTCCAACTTTTAGCGACCCCATGGACTGCAGCCCACCAGGCTCCTCTGTCCATGGGATTTTCCAGGGCAAGAGTACTGCAGTGGGGTGCCACTGCCTTCTCCCTGTATCTTCCTAAACCTCATTAATTCCTATCATTCCTAAACATATGCTTCCCTAAGGATCTATTCTGGGTGTTCTTCTCTGTATTCCTCAGTCACAATCTCACAACTTCAGCTTCTAAAGTCGATTCTAGATCGCTTCCTATTCCAGACCTTCAGTTCTGCATCTCCAATGCTTGATGGAAGTCTCTCAAACGTGATGATCATATACTGAATTCTTATTTTCACATTAACCTGCTCTTCCTTTGTTTCTTTTAGTGATTATAGGCATTTTCATTGAGTCAGGCTCCAAGTTTGCTCAGCATCTTGGATTTTTCTCCTCCTTTTCCTTGCTTACCATACCCAACTCACCAAAATCTGCAGATTCCTCCTCCAGACTATTTCTCCTATGTATCTCCTCATTTCCATTCCCGTCACTCTAATGTAGGAACGTGCTAACTTTTTTACTCAGATTAGGGTTTCCCAATATTTAGTCACTCACCTGAGATATTCAGGATTTGGGCAATATGGGCAGATCACAACACTATACTATTTAATATTTTCAATTTAACAGACCTACTTTTCTTTCCCTTTAGACTCCTCCATGGCAATAGTCTGTGAAAGCAGAGCTTTGCTGTGCAAGTTATATTTTTTCTTCCTTCCTTTTTTTTAAATAGATCTAAGCAATGATCATTAGGCGACTACTAAGTGAAAAGCTGATGGGGGACTTTATTATTTTTTTTAATTTAATTTCTCTTCTCTTTTTACCATTTGACCCCCTTTATGCATTTCTCCTGCTTCCCCAACACCTGCCTCTGAAAATTACCAATCTGTTCTCCAGATCTTTAAGCTTTCTTGTTTTGTTTTTAGGGCTTCCCTGATGGCTCAGACTATAAATAATCTGTCTTCAATGCAGGAGACATAGGTTCGATCCCTGGGTCAGGAAAATCTCGTGGAGAAGGGAATGGCTACTCACTCCAGCATTCTTGCCTTGAGAATTCCATCGACAGGGGAGCCTGGCAGGCTACTGTTGCTGGGATCTCAAAGAGCTGGACATGACTGAGCAGCTAAGACCAGCTTAGGTTCTGCATATAAGAGGGATGACAGAATACTTGTTTTCTTCTATCTGACTTGTTTCACTTAGCATAGTGCCCTTGAGATCCATCCACTTTGTTGTAAATGGCAATATTTCATTATTTTTTTGTGGCTGACTAGTATTCCATTTTGCATATACTACAATTACTTTATCCATTCAGCCATTGATGAACACTTGGGTTGCCTCTATATCTTGGCTATTTTAAATAATGCCAGCTTGGAGAGGGTGTGGAGAAAAGGGAACCCTCTTACACTGTCGGTGGGAATGCAAACTAGTACAGCCACTATGGAGAACAGTGTGGAGATTCCTTAAAAGACTGGAAATAAAACTGCCTTATGACCCAGCAATCCCACTGCTGGGCACACACACCAAGGAAACCAGAAATGAAAGAGACACGTGTACCCCAATGTTCATCGCAGCACTGTTTATAATAGCCAGGACATGGAAGCAACCTAGATGTCCATCAGCAGATGAATGGATAAGAAAGCTGTGGTATATATACACAATGGAGTATTACTCAGCCATTAAAAAGAATACATTTGAATCAGTTCTAATGAGGTGGATGAAACTGGAGCCTATTATACAGAGTGAAGTAAGCCAGAAAGAAAAACACCAATACAGTATACTAACGTATATATATGGAATTTAGAAAGATGGTAACAATAACCCTGTATGTGAGACAGCAAAAGAGACACAGATGTATAGATCAGTCTTTTGGACTCTGTGGGAGAGGGAGAGGGTGGGATGATTTGGGAGAATGGCATTGAAACATGTATAATATCATATATGAAACGAATCACCAGTCCAAGTTCGATGCATGATGCTGGATGCTTGGGGCTGGTGCACTGGGACGACCCAGAGGGATGGTAGGGGGAGGGAGGTGGGAGGGAGGTTCAGGATTGGGAACACGTGTACACCCGTGGCAGATTCATGTTGACGTATGGCAAAACCAATACAGTATTGTAAAGTAATTAGCTTCCAATTAAAATAAATAAATTTATATTTTTAAAAAATAATAAATAAATAATGCCAGCTTGAAAATACAGTGCATGTATCTTTTTGAGTTAGTGTTTTCATTTTCTTCAGATAAATATCCAGAAGTGAAACTGCTGAACCATATGGTAGTTCCACTCTTAATGTTTTGATGTACCTCCATACTATTTCTTTTAGTGGCTGCACAAATTTACACTCCCACCACTAGTGCACAAGGGTTTTCTTTTTTCCATATCCTTGCTAACACTTGCTATTTCTTGTCTTTTATAGTGGCCATTCTAACAAGTATGAGATGATATCTCACTGTGGTTTTAATTTGCATTTCCCTGATGTTTAATGATAAGTTATATGCTTCTAATTGAAGAAGGAAAAGGCAACCCACAACTAGTATTCTTTTTTTTTTTTTTTTTTCATCCAGTATTCCTACGTGGAAAATCCCATGGACAAGAGGAGCCTGGTGGGCTACAGTCCCTGGGCTCATACGAGTTGGACATGACTTAGCAACTAAACAGCAACAACAACAGTACTTCTAATACACATTTAAGCGATTTTATTATTAAAGTACCTCTTTAAGCTATCTTATTATTAAAATGGTATATTTTAATAACATTTAAATTCAGCCTGCATACCACAAATCATACACTCTCCATACTTTGGGCAACTTTTATTTCAATTACAGAAGTCTTTTATTCCCATCCCCAGTTATTTTGGCATTTCAATCCATTTGATTCAGTTCCTCCAAACGAATTATTCCGAATTACAATGATTCCCTGTCAACTTCATTCTCCATCCAGTCAGGTCTAAAATCCTGAATCAGTGTTGTCTCCAGTCTGAAGGGACTTGCCTTCCCAGCATCATTTCCGGTTGCTGGGGCTGCCTTATCTCAGGCTTTGTGGGACCAATCCCTGCTGACCATTGCTGGCCTCACTTTCCCTGCACTGTGCCTGCTGCTCCCACTCCTCCACCCCCACCCATCACTGGCCTTCAAAGTTCCCCCTCCTTCTCCCCCCACGGCAGCCTCTTGGAAACATCCACTAATTCCCTCAGCTGGAAGTAATCTTTCCTTCCTCCAACCCCCATACTTTTCTCCTGACACCTTTACCCACACGTTTACCCACACCACACTTTTCTTTGGACACGTTCCGCTTTCTACTTTTAATTTTTGTTAGATATTCACGTTTTCTTTTCCCCACATGTATGTAAATTCCTTAGGCTCTACTTCTGATTCATCTTTGCATCCTCCTATCACTTAGTAAAGTATTTGCTCAGAGGAAAAAACAATACCACTAAATATGAGTCACGTAACATTTTGGTGTGAGTGAATTCTGATGAAAGTCATTTTTTCATCAAGTAGAATTTTTTCCCACCAATTCATCTGTGTTTTGGTGGCGGTGAGAAGGATTAGCAAAGATTGATTAAAGAGTTTCTTATGCATAGTGGTTTACCTTTGCCTATATAGACTGTCATGTACACAAGACAAATGAAAGGGATGTAATCAGTATCTAGAGCTGCAGAGGAAGAAGGGTATTTGGGGTGACAATTGGAGTTTTTATTAATTTTGTTTTGTTTTAAATAGACATATTTCTTAGAAAACAGTGATAGAAGTTTGTTTTTTTTTTTAATTAAATGCACTGGTGTTTTTTTCAGAGCCTTCCTCCCAGTATCTAAGTAATAAGACAATTGTCCAAAACCATGTCTCCTAGAGGGCTCATTCACTCCGGAAAGATGTTTCTTTGAATGGCTGACCACAGCTGGAGGAGAGCCCAGAGCTCCCTGGAGTTTAGCGTGACACCCCCAGAGGGAGCCCAGAGCAAACCGAGCTGCAGAGCCACCCAGGGAGCAGCAGTGCCCTCTGGTCATTCTGCCCTCTCAGCAGAGAACTTCCTTCCAGCTTCCAGTGAGCCCTTCGTGTTCTCATCTCACTGGGCCAGTGACTCTGTGTGACATTCCAAAAATCCTTCTCTGAAAGCCAAAAGCTTTGCAACTGAAACCCTCACTTCTGCTCAAATATACTACTAGCAATTCTTTCAGGACAGAAAAAACCCAGACCTTATGCTAAATTTACTTTAGAATTGTTAATAATTTTAGGCTTCACACATTTAAAATTCTTTTCTTTCAAATTTATGAGAGGTCTAAAATAAAGGTAGGAGTTCTATCACTGAGAGACCAAAACATCATTACACACTGGATTCCATAAAACTCCCACTGTAACCAATCTGTATTTCCCTCTTAACATCAATAAGCCCTTTTATATACTAAAAAGTAGTCCAGACTTTCAGAATCTTCTCCTCCTTTCGAATTCCTTTCTAGAATCTTGTTCCCCATGATAGAATGCAAGTGAGCAATTCTCAGATTGGCTGTGGATCTCCACAACCAGGGTCTGACTTTAACTGTTAGTCATACCTAACAGAAATAAATACCTAATAGAAAATTAGGTATTACCTAATAGAAATTCCTACTTACCATTCCAAAGCTAAAACTGGAGAAAAATACTTTTTACAAAACATACAAAGTGCTCTTTTCTCTATTCAGGAGAAGTGATTGCTTAGATCAATACTTTAGGGTAACTAAGGGCTCTCTATTCAAAGAACATGTGAACTTGAACATTCTCAGCTAATAAGTGCTGCCATCTTGAACACTGTGCTTATGATCAGAATTCCAACAATAAATCTCAGTTGCAATAGCCAACTACACAACTCTAAGCAGTCTACACAACTACACAGTCTGAGCAGGGTAGGGCCTCATTGCTCTAGGCACGATCAGACAATCCTACAGGAAAATGAAAATAATCTGCTCTGATGTCAGGAAACTTTATAGACTCATAGAATAATAGAGCTGGAAATGGCCTCAACTGTTCATTCCCTTGGACATGCTGGCACGTCCCAGATGGCCCACATGTGTCGTGTTGAGATACTTGCTCTTTACACGTGTCCACACCTCTGCCTCAAGGCCGAGGTGCCACTCTTGACACCACAGACTGAGAATACATGTGGAGATTCAAGAACAAGAATCAGACTCAGTCAGAAAAAGCTCAGCAAGGTCCTTACGTATCACTAAGATGGCGCCTTGATAGGCTCTGAGCAGCCAACCAAACCTTAGACTGCAGGAATATATCAGTTCAACATTATGAGGCAAAGTAAAGCACCACTGAAGCCACTGGTTGATTTTATTTGGTGTTCTTAGAAATTCCAAGTAAAGCATATGTCAAAATCAAGTGAAACATCTTATATCTAAAGCTCATTTTACTTGCCTTTTCAACACAATTAGTACCCAAGCACACTGTTAAAGAAGTTGCTGTGAACTAATGTAAGCCATCATCATGATTTTATCCAGCCACTCCTGGGTAAGTGGGCTTTAAGTTCCAAATGAAATATAAAGCTGATTGGAAAAGTCAAAGGACATTTTAAGGAGAAAGGGTGGAATGATAAAAGACGAATGTGAGAAAAGTGAATTGTGGGACTTCGACAGAGACTCAATCAACTTGACTGAAAATACAAATGGAACAAACCAGGACTCCAATGAATGCGATCCTCTAAGAAGCCTGAAGACTTCTAGTGTAATGGTAGCAAAACTTATTCCTGCTCCAAGGAAGGACTGTCATAATGCCCTTCGCCGATGGCTCAGTGGTAAAGGATCTGCCTGCCAGGGCTGGAGATGCAAGTTCGATCCCTGGGTCAGGAATATACCTTGGAGAAGGAAATGGCAACTCAATCCAGTATTTTTGCCTGGGAAATCCCATGGACAGAGGAGCCTGGTGGGCTACAGTCCATGGGGTCTCAAAAGGGTGGACACATCTTAGTGACTAAACAACAGCAGCAACAATAGTGTCCTCTTGCTGGTACTCCACCATTCCAGGCACTATTCACTAACTGCATTCTGCAAGTCAGTTCCATGTGACCCCTACCTAATACCACACAACTTTTGAAAATGAGTTCCTAATGCTAATGTGATCCCTTCAGGAGAGGAACTTCAAAGGTACGACAAGTTATTTCTATGTATATAAATGAATGAATCTATTATATATCTCTTGAAGAAAACAGAGGTTCTGCAAAGCATTTAAGAGATCCTTTGGGAGGTAAAGAGCTACATTATTTTTATTGTTATATAATTACTTATCATTTCCTTCCCTTGTTTTGATATTTTACATGAGTTTTAAAAAATAAACTTGCCTGGTCATATACATAGTTTATTCTTTACATTCTTATTTTGACCACTTTTGCCTTCATTTAATTTTTTCTGAACACTAACTTTTTTAACAGTGATTCAGCATCACTACTGATTTTCATAAGAAACAACCCAATTATGTTATTAAAATTTTCACAAAAACAAAGATACCTATAAATAAACCTAAGATTAAGCCATGGCCTGGCTGTCTCATTTACTCTCATGGACACGAAACATTTGAGCACTCTAATCATATAAATGAACTCAACTTTGTGCAAATGGATATAATTTTTATTATTAGAGAAACTTGAGATGTCAACTTATCCAACATTTTTAGGTGGGTAACCTTCTATCTTCTCCATCACAGCCCGATCTGTGGTTTATAAACCGTGTTAACTTTCAACTTATGCAAGAAACCAAGTGAAGTCACGCAGTCATGTCCGACTCTTCGCGACCCCATGGACTGTAGCCTGCCAGACTCCTCCGTCCATGGGATTTTCCAGGCAAGAATACTGGAGTGGGTTACCATTTCCTTCTCCAGGGGATCTTCCCGACCCAGGGATGGAACCTGGGTCTCCCGCACTGCAGGCAGGCTCTTTGCTGTCTGAGCCAGCAGGGAAGCCCTGTCTTCAGTTTATGCATATCTACCTCAAATTACCCCTTCCTTCATTACTCATCTTGTCCCTTTTCTCTATCACACAGATATTTGATAGGTATACATCTCTCTCAACCAAGTGCCAATGAGATTTTTTTTCCCTCAAAAATTCTCCCTTTTACAACTGCCACAGCTCATGAGAGACATAGCTTTGAGAAAAATCTCAAGTTCACTTCCTCATGGATAAGCCAATGGCCTTGGTTTGCTAAATGCCTGAATAACAGTAAAAACAAACTCTCACTGGGTAAAACTTGCTAAAGCCATTCTGTTGTAGCTCTGTAAAAACAAGTACTACTTCATGCACTCTTTCTAAACCAGACTATATCTTGAACATACTTTTTTAATTTTTGTAAGGAATAGGTTGGAGATTGCTAAGTATAAATGAAAAGACTAAATAATCTGTGTATCTTAAACTGACAGCTAAGATTTCAGGACTCTTTGCCACCTTTTACTGAACAAGTCCAGATAAATATATTTAATCTTTCTGGGCATTATTTGCTTGCTTCAGTGAAATTGGAGTAGTAATAGTGTAAGTGTCTGAAGGTAAGAAATGGAACCTTCTTCAGCTTTAAGAATGGGTCAATCTGTCTCAGGGCAATCCTATTTTCTTGCCTGTGTAATTCACTTCTTGCCCATGTGAAGAGGTTTGCTGGAGGTTCCTGGCAAACTTGGCTCTTTTGAGAGAGCCACAGGAAGCCACGTTCAACCAGGGTTTTGACTGAGACTATGTGGAATGCTGGCAGCCACCTTACTACTAGGAAGAAACCCAACCTGAGGGTGGACCCAACATGTGAATGGAAGAACAAAGAACTTCAGGGTCTCTGAGGACCCTGACTCCATATCTCTAAGCCCCTGACTCCATTTCCCCAAAGTCTACCACTTAACACAAGTTGGCACTCTCTCATTATTAAGCCAGTTCATAAAGTGGTCTTCTGTTATTTGCAGGCAAAAGCATTCTAACTCATGCAGCTTCCCAGAACCTTGTTATGAATAGACATACTTGGAAACCACTGGTTTAGAAAATTCCCTTTTTTCATTTCAACTCTTCAAAATCTCAATTTATTAAAAAAATCAAAAATTAATGTTCATAAACCTCTGCTGTGTTAATAAAGATGCAGTTTGTATTTGATAAATATCCTTGCTATTTCATAAGTGTGCTCACACCTACCATAATGCCATCTCTTGGAAATAGCATTGAAAACTACTTTTCAATGAAAAGTACTACTTGAAAACTACTTTTCATTACATAGCAAGCCTTAATGATTTTACAACCTAATCTTCATATAAGAAGTACATAGATGGACTGAGACATCTGCTATCAATAGCTATATCTTCTTCTAAATGTTAAACTGAATATAGAGAATTCAACAATAGAAAAGTATTCATCTATATGCTACCATTATCCTGATTACAGCAAGTCAATTTAAAGAATACGCAAAATAAGAACATTCCAATTTTTCCCCTATTTTATTTCTTGTTTTTATTACCAACTACATAAAGATTATATATAATCTCTAATAATGTAAAAAAATATATATATATATATTATATAAACTTTAGGACAATTATCTTTGGTTTTACAATTTCTACTGCTTTATACACTTGTAATAAAATCAACCCACTGCAAATTCAATAAACTAAATATTTTTAAATGCACTTCTACATATTTCTCACAAAAGTTCTGCATTCCCTCTTGCGGTTCACCAGTGACCTTTGACCCATTTCCATGGGTTTGTAAATGTATGTAGGTGAGTAAAAGCCAGGAAAATAAAACACAAAATGAAGTATGCCATTTGAATTCTTTCACAGAAGAGTCAGTTTCCTTTCTGAAAATTTATTCATTTAGGTATGCTTATTTCTATAATAAGTCATCTCCTCAATTTGCCTGTAATATTTTACGTACATGAAAAGTTGAGTGGGATCTTCAGTTAAAAACTTGCACTCACTTTAATATACTGTCAAAAATGATTTTTTAATACTTTAGAAAGTTTTTAGCTGCTAAAAGGCAAAAGTTTGCCATTTGCTAGAAAATTATCAAAACTATTGTAGCTTATTTGGAGCAGGCATTAAAGTTATTGATTTGGGAGAAAAAAAAGAAAGAACTAAAGCATTTTTAAGTGAAGCATCACATAAGTACAAGAATGCATTATAGGAACAAATGTAAGAAAAGACATTTTGTGCTGCACACGTTTAGGTAGAAAGGAAAATTCTCGGGCTGAAAATAAAGCAGAATGGAGCCTTAAACCAGTAAACATGTCCTCTACCTCTTAAATTATTACTTTTTTTTCCTATTGATTGAATTCCTTAAGATAACTCACGAATGTAGAACACCTGTGACCATAAAAATTAATTTAAAATGAAACGTCAACTTGAGCATAAACTCAACATAAATTTGGCCTCACCTTCACATTAATAAATTTAGAGTTCAGGTTTGTTTTGTTTTGGGTTGAAAATATTTATTTCATCAACAAACAATTCCAGAGTGCAAACATTTGTCCTGTTACGCTGAAGCCAATGTTTATTTTAGCACTGCTAGGATACCCAAGTGTTGTGTAAATGGGAAAATACTGGCTGGAGAAACATTTACACAAAAGATTGTGTCTATTAAGACAATAAAAGTGTTTTAAAATATATCCTTTGGGGTGGGTTTATGACAGTGAGAAATTACCCCTCAAATATATAAGAATATGCAGTTTGGGAAGAAAAAGTATTCCAGAAAGTTGCTTCCTAATCATTTTGATGCTTCACAAAGTTATCCTTGAAAAACTCAAAGATTTCCTCACTTTCCTTAGTTTTCTGTTGACAAGGGTCTGGAGAAAGAGAATAAAGGTGTAAAAAATAATGTTTTGGATATAGAAATATATACAAATGCATGCAGTCCTTATGTGTGTATACATATGCATAGATATAGTGTGCCTATGGGCACTGAAAAATAACTGCATCAGTTAAACTAAGCTAACATATGAAGCAGCTTCTCAATGAAAGCAGAATAAATGAATTACCTATTAGAAATGGGGATAAGGAGATGAACAAACTGCATTTGTAAGTCCTAAACCATGTTTTTCATGGCCTAGAAAATCCTGAAAAGCACTAATTTGAGGAGAATCTACAGTATTCTTGCCCGGAGAATCCCTTGGACAGAAGAGCCTGGGGGGCTATACTCCATAGCGTCTCACAAAGAGTTGGACAAAACTGAAGCGGCTTAGCACACACGCACACACACAATTGTTTAGATCAGTTGTTTAAAACAAACAAACAAAAAAAACTTTCCTAATTGAACAGGGGGATTTATGGTTGATCTGGCTTTATCTCTCACTCTGTCCAAACAAACACATCTCAACTTCCCTTTCTCTAGAAGAACAACAAATTCACAATATTAGGTGTATCCAAATGATTTAGGAAACCCAGGATAAACCTGATCTGAGTTCACAAATACTACCATTCCTATCATACCTTTCTCTGCCTACCTCTATTTATCTTTAGGTTTAGTCACTGGTCTGCAAATGAAACAAAACCACAGTCTACTGCTCTTTAAGAAGACATGTCAGGAAAATAGGTTTGTTGGATTGAAATGTTTCTGAAATGTCATCCAGTCTATAGACCATTCCCCAGATGAAAATGCCTATAAATAGCTGAACACATGAAAATTATGTATATATATTTGGAGGTGGTGGTATTTGCTGTACCACACAGATACTAATAATTAACTTACTAAATTTAGAGATGTCACTTTTAAAAGTTGTAATTGCTCATCGCTGTCTACAATGCGGGAGACCTGGGTTCGATCCCTGGGTTGGGAAGATCCCCTGGAGAAGGAAATGACAGTCCACTCCAGTACTATTGCCTGGAAAATCCCATGGACAGAGGAGCCAGGTAGGCTACAGTCCATGGGGTCGCAAAGAGTAAGACACGACTGAGCGACTTCACTTTCACTTTCACACATAATCCAGTCGTGCAAATCTCACAGATTTCCAGGTTTGTCACCACCAACAACCAATTTTGGATGCAGTTGAATTGTATTGGAGTTATTTGGGTATAAGTCCATCATTTGCAATTTTCCAGAGTAGTTCAACTATCCATGGGAGATACCAAATAAAAAAGAAAATTCTTTATTAAGATATAAATTTTTATGAATACAGAGTCCAAAAGAATTATTTTTCTTGATTAATGAAAGTATGTTACTGATACCATGATAGAGGTTGAAAAGAGTCCTGTTCGTTTTCAAGAACCGTATTTGACTTAAATTCTGTGAGCAATAGGAAAGAGGAATATGTGCAGGTCAGCATCTATCAGTGGTTTTACAGTCTATAGATCCCTATGTGAATAAAGATAGTTGTGGTTTGATTCATTGCCATGGGTTTATTAATACCAGGTTTCACCTTAGGTGATTGCTTACAAGCCTATTTAGCAGTTTTTATTCAAGGCAGATTAATACTCCTGACAGAGGGCTCTACTCACTGATGCAGTTTTGTGGCATCTACACAATTAACTTTCCTTCACTGCACATCAGTGGCATGTTAAGTTTTTCTTAACAACCTCTATGGATGCATATAATCTCATCACAATATATGAAGCATGTCCAATAAAAGGAACATTGATGGGTACTTTGGCTCGATATAGCAGCAAGATTTTATATAGGCTGAACCAAAGAAAGATGGAATTCGATCATTAAAATATGTCCCTGTTCCTCGGTCCTTTCCCAGTGGTATGGCCATGAAAGAAGCTACAGATTGCTTAAAAAAAAAAGTAAGATGTAAATAGAGAGCCACAATTTGTTTGCACAGAAAGCATGTTTACATTTTTATCACTAAATGAACCTTAGAATCTAGATCCTCTTCCTAGACCAGTTACAAAGTGCCCCACAGGTGACGTACGCTCACCAAAATGTCCCATGAATTTCTGTAGCAAAATGGTATGAACTTACTTTGCGTGGGTTTTACCTTCCCACAATTTACTTGTTTGTGTGTGTCCATGTACACACACGTCTGTGCACCTATATGCTGTCTGTTCCACATGTATTTGTATGTCAATATGCTGCACAAGTTATTATCATGTGGCTATTTCTATCAGTACGCTAACTAAAAATTGCCCTGGTGTACACAAATTCAATTACACTTAACTCTTTGTTAAGTTACATTCAACTTTGTTAAATTGCATTAAACTACCTGTTAAGGCTATTTTAAAGTAATTTATTTACAAACCTTATTTGGACTTGCAGACTAGTGATGACATTTTTCAGACAGACATGAAAGTTTAGAATGATCTTTCTTCAGCTTAACTTTCTGAACATTTCTGTGGTACATTACAGTGTATAAATCTTTTTCTTCTGTAAATGGGTATTTCAATCTCAATGACCCTAAAAACCTGGCAGTATTCACATTTTAAAAGGCATGAAATCACATAAACAGAAAAAAGAAGGCAGATTCTTTCTGGAGGAGGACGAGGACAGACAAGACATAGGCCAAAATGTTCATGATGCTTCACTAGGGCACTAGAGCTGTGGATGGGAGAATGAAAACTGGGCTGGAAGATTTTATGGAGTCCAGAAGAATTCTTCCACTCCCAAAACCAGATGGCATCTTACAGCAAACCTCAGCCAGAATGTGAGGATAAGGCTTGAAGAAATGAGGGTGAAAGAATCTAGCTTCTGAGGAAGAAAGATTAGCAGGAGAGAGGAGAGTAATAAAGATAACTTTAGGAGGAACTCAAATAGCTTGATGAGTTCAGAACTTTGGCCACCAAACAGAAATAACAAGAACGACCATTCCTTACCACAATTTATGTGTTAGGAGAGAAACAAGTATCTCCTTTTCACAGATGAGTTCAGAGAAGTGAACTCATTAGCCTATTTAACCTGGCTAATACAGGGTGGTTTAACTAGATTCTAATTTACCCTTCTTCCCAGTATAAACACATTGCCTTACAGTATATCCATTAACTTCACTTAGTGAAGATTTTTAGGGAGGAGAATATAGTAATGAACCCAGGGAAAACAAATTTTCCAGAGGTTGGGGTGTAAGGTGAAACTCCTTATGTCTTTGTGTGGTAGAGGTGGAGAGGCCCCTCCAGCAGGGCACCAAGAAGCCCGTTTGAGGATGATGTGGATCCATTTTGTCACATCGCTTCAAAAACCACTGTGATCTGCTTCAAAGAACTTTTTAAACCATACTGCTTTGATATAAGTGTAGTGTAGACCCAACTACAAGAGACAAAACCACAAGACCATTATCTGCACTTCAAAGCCAGCAGAAAAATATAAGTGCAGGTAATCTCTAAAATTGCCAGCCTAATTCTCAAATCCCAAACACTTCAAATCCTAAGTGTGGATGCAGCTCAATATCTGAGAAAAGAGCAAGAGATAATGTGTGTATGTGTGTGTGTGTGACATAATACCACGATGATTCAGCCACAAGTGGAAAGATAAGTTCTCTCCAAAACAGGGAAAACAAGTGACAACTGAGTATGAGACTTTGCCCAAAGAACAAGAGAGAACATCCAAGTAAGCGGAAACAGAAAGCTACAAATATCATTGTGTCGTCTTTCATCATTATCCTGAAACTAATGCATTTTCACTTGAACTCAATTCTGGAATTTTTATGATTTAGACCCAAGAGATTTCAAAGGCTGATGACAGCTCTCAAGCAGGTTTCCTGAACTATCCAATTGGAAACCCTCTTAAGTTTGGTAACATAGAGCCCAGCTTCAAGGAACTGGTTTCTTCAATGATGAACCTCCACCATCATTAGGTAACACCCAGCACCAGCCAGGAAAGGACCCTGGTGCAGTGGGGTGGGCAGAGGGGAGGGTGCATTTCTCAATGCCTTTAGGCATTGAGATTATCCCTTAAGCCTGCTTAGGTCTGGGACCCAAGGGGCTTTGGTTCCTCATCAGGATCACCAGTTTTAACCACAGACCTAAACAGATTGGGATAAAAGGAAACACAACTGATCCAAAACTCTGGTTCTTTTGAACCACAAAAGTACCTAATTCAGAAACTTTCAGGAAATAATTTCTTTTCTTTTCAAGAATGAGAATTTTACTTGCATCATGGCCAACCTGTTATTTGAACACAAGTCCACACTAAAGTAACTACTGTCAACATCTAGTGGAATGCTCTGCCAAGTATGAAGTCGGAGCAGCTTCCTAACACCAAAAAAAAAAAATCACATACCACGGGACTACCGAGATGAAGTAAGTGCAGCCCCAGCGGGCACAGATTTCTGCTTTATGTAAATCAGAGCCTGTCACGGCATGCATGATTCACTGCTCAGGGGGTACTCTCCTGTGACGAATGAGTCCCGCTTAATTTGGCAGTGATTATGCGGGTTGCTGGCCCTCTAAACCCCTTTGAACTTGTAATTGCTGCTGGTTTAAATAATGAACATTAAGGAGAGTTGGATTCGTAAAACTGTGGATAATTACATTTTTCTGTCCCCCCCCCCACCTTTGTTTTGATGCAAGGGTATATTCACACACACACACACACACACACACACACACACACACACACACACACTTCTAAGGCCACTGATCACTGTATCATGCCAGGCTGTGACAGAAATAAACTGCAGTCTTGTTCAAGGGTTGGTCAGAGAGGGCAGATGTGAGGTGGGGGAAGAGGAGGAAGTAGCAGGGGGAGCATCTGTGAGCTGTGCAGGAGGGAGAGCAGAAAGGCCTGGATGCTGTAGGAGAGGAGGAGCACTGGCCCTCATGAATATTCATAGCTAGTCACATCTGTAGCAGGCTTGCTTTCTACCTTTTTCTCCCCCTGTGCAGTGCAACATAGAACACTCGTGCAAACAAAAGGAGAGGATTTTGCAGCTTCATCAGGCTCCAGATTTGCTCATAGCAGTGAACTTTCTTTCTCTGTGCTCTTCCAATTTTACTCATGGATTTAAATTTGTTAAAGTATACAGCAGGAAATGCATATATCCTTTCCTTCTTCCATGAAAGAAAAGCACCCCAGCCCCACATTCAGGAGTTGCAAGCAATCTCAGTTACATAACACATGGATGAATCCAAGCCAGTCTTCCTTTCCTCCTTCTTTGCCCTACAATTGCTCAAATCCTCCAGTATCCTTTGATCCAGCAAAAGACTGATTTTGATTTTATTTGGAGAAAAATGAAATGTTATTGATAGGGGACAGGGGCCAAAGTTAGCCCAGTCACCGAGCTGCTACCCTCCCAGAAACAACAAAGAATGAATGATAAATTTAGCAGCCTCGTGTTCAGTTTTCAAACAACGCGACTGAGATTTATAGCTTCGCCACTCCCGAGGCAAACGAAGCTGCTCACAGAAAGCTATCTGTTTTTGATTTCACTCTTGTTTTCTCCAGTTTTTGTTCTTTTTTCTATTGGCAGTTTTTTTTTTTTAACTCTACATTTTCTTTTTCCTGGTGTGAGTCGAATATCAAAGGCCAGTGCTGGGTTGGTAAGCCTCCAGCTTGCAAAAGCCACTCAATGGGATGTTATTAGAACCTACGTCACAATATGGCAGACAGTGATTAATAACAACTGTATCAACGGTAGCAACTTAAAAAACAAAAAAATTGCTCCTCCAGCAGCTGAAAACAGGGTCAGTGAAGTAAAAAGAAGACACGTCTGTAAGAACCCAGGACCCAAAAATGTTCCTGGAGAGTACAGTATCCTCGGATTGTGTTTGACAGAAAGAAAAAAGAAATTCCTACTATTACACATATAATAGAAACTTTTACCTTTAACTAAGTCAGTTATACTTAAAACAGCTACACATTAATTTAAAATGAAGTCTGTGTACAACTTTGGAATCATTTTATTGATGTAATGGTGTCCCCCAAAATAACTGGCAGATGGATTTCCACCCCCTCAATGAAGCACTGAAACAAATTGCAGAATTGTCAAAATTTTATCGTGAAGGCACACACTCTATAAAAAGGTTGATTTTAAATGAATTGTAAATTTGCTTCATTGCACAATATTTTTCTAAAATTATAACCGGAAAGTATTCTCTGTTTAATTTTTTAGCATATCCTTTCACAAAACACATCTGTTGTGAAGTATTTCTAATTTGTGCTAACTGCTTTTTAACAAACACACAGTTGTCACTATGCCATCTGATGTTATTGGGGCAAAAAAGTGCCTTCTCCTTTATTCTCTTCATAATATCAATTTTGAGCTGTTTTCAATGGCGCAGACTAATAGATAATAATACAATTATCTGAACTCGGGTATAAGTGACACATAGGAGAATAAAGTAATGAATAGAAATGCAGTCGAACCAATCAAACAGAGCATGGTACAGGAGTCGGAGGTGGCCAAAACCAGAGAGAATTAACATATACAGAAAGCCTGCCAGACAAGATCTAATTATTAGGAAGGGAGTAAGCAGACTAAACCCTGGAGAAGGAAATGGCAATCCAGTCCAGTGTTCTTGCCTGAAAAATCCCATGGACAGAGGAGCCTGGCGGGCTATAGTCCGTGGGGTCGCAAGAGTCAGACACAACTGAAGCGACTCAGCACAGCACAAGCAGACTAAAAAGAAAAATACCACTAACTAGGTTACTTCACAAGGCTGGCCAGCCATAGAATGGATGAAGGTAAGATGTCCTCCTAACCCTAAAGAGTGAAAATGGAGATTGCCTAGTTACAGTCTAACATTATTCCCCATTTATTTTTATCCCACACCCATCTTACGTGTTTGTGGTCAGTTCTTTCTGGGGAAATGGGATTCTACAGGGTTGAGGACAGAGGTGAACCAACAACACTGAGAATTTTGAAATTATTTCACCTTCAAAATCATTATGAAAATTAAAAAAATATGTTTCCCCCTTAAAGGGCCAACATAATGATAAGAACTAACCTTCCCTAGTATTTAATGCAGACCATGTGGTAAATGCTCTGCCCATGCATTACCTTCTTTCTGAATCCTGACAATCCAAGGAGGAGGCAGTATTATCCCCATTTGACAAAGGAAGAAACTGAGGCTATTGAAAGGTTAAATAGCTTGTCCAAGGCAATTCAGCTAATAATAGACATTGAAGACTTACCCAACTTTCGATCTCTCTATGATCACTGAGTATTTTCTTTATATTTGGAGTAGAAAAATCTACATACTCAAAATATCTTGCAGGGTAATGTTCATGGACTCAGAGAGAGCAATGAAAAACAATTACTGGATCTAGCCTATATCTAAATGAATCAATGTTTTTTTTACTTCTTCACAGCATAGTGTCTTGTATATGCACTTTAGACAAGAGAAAAATGTGCTTATTTAGCCAATAAGACACATCACCTAATCAGTATTTTAGCCACATTGCTGTTGTTGTTCAGTACCTAAGTCGTGCTTGACTCTTTGTGACCCCCATGGACTGCAGCAAACCAGGCTTCTCTGTCTTTCACTATCTCCTGGAGTTTGCTCAGATTTGCGTCCATTGAGTCGCTGATGCTATCTAACCATTATTATTGTATGTGATTTCAATAAAACAGGCTTATAATCTAAATTTTTCAAAGTATTGTTGGTTTTTACAGAAAACATAAATAATAACTATATGTACAAAAAATCTTATTTCATTAATACAATCAAATTATGAGAATAACATTATACTTATGCAGACTAATTTTAGTCTGAATATAAAAGGCAATACATTATACAACTAGAATTTAGACTTCTTGAAATACCCCAGAATCCACAGGCTTTTCATCCATCCATCCATTAACCAATAAATCTATCCAAAAAGTTTCCTCACCATGTACCAGTACAACAGAAGAAATGTATGTCAAGATGGAAAGATGATTATAATTTGCTTTTAGATATTATTTAGATATTTAGATACCCCTCCACCAATGGCAGGGAGTAAGACACACATCTTACAGAACTTGAAATCATTCCACAATTCTTTCCTTAAAAACAGGTCAGAGAATGGAGAAGGAAGTCTGGGGTGCTGTGGCCCCATCTCCGATGGTTAGGCAGCTTCAAGATAATGACTATTCCAAGCATCACCCAGCAGGCCAGATCAGACACTTAGGATCCCACATTAACGGCAGGTTTACGCCAAGGGGACAATACCCAGACCACTCTCAGCTATAATTCATATCCTGGTGTAAGGGGTGAAGGAAGAAGAGAAAGACTAAATATTGAATACCAGTACTCAGTTTTGGGCACTGAGATAAACTATTTCACATAGTCTATTTCATCTGTTCCCCACTACCCAGACAATTCTACCCATTTTACAGATGAAGAACTTGGAGATGCTGAATAATTCGTCCAAAGAAGGGGCACTAGTAAGGGGCCTCTTGTGAGTCCACCCGAAATCCTGCCCACAAGTCTTGTCTGTGCTAAGACACTGGCCCTCCCTACTTCACTCCTGCATGCAGTGGAGGCAGAAGGACCCAAGAGCACCGGGTAAGTCACTGTCCTAACTTCACATCTACTTTGTCCACTGCCCGCTTCTCATTCATTGTGTCCCAGCTGTGTCAATGGAATACGCACTCAGATAGAGCACACAAATGATTTTACATGAATATTTGCGAGCAGTATTTTGTTACAGAATCATCACAAGTACCACTTATTCAGTTAAACTGGTCAGCATCCATGAACTTAAAGTAAAGGGCTTCTAGATGACTCATGGGGATAAAGTGAGCACCGCGTGGAGAAAAAAAACAGGGCGTTACAGAGTAGGGAGGGTGTATGTGTGCTGGGGAGGGGAGGTGGCTGCGCAGGGTGAGAGGCAGGACCCAACAACAGGTCCTGTCTTAGGTGCTTCCAGGCTCATTCCAATCGCTCACAGCAGGGATTTCAGACATAATCCAAACAGAAGTGACAAAACCTAAAACCACAGGAGCAAACACTGGCTTTCAAGTGCTGTGGGAACAGAGACATTTGTTTAAGTAACCACTGTTTTAAAATTGCATACATAGTAACACCAAAATAAACAGCTTGCGACGCTGTTTATTTTAAGATACACAATAGTAATGTAAAGTGTGGTGTGCCCCAGATCCGGGGAGCTGGAACATAATTTACAGTTGTAGAGAGCCCTAGGAGGACGCAACCACACGCCAGGACGGTCTACTTCCTGATTAGATAACAGTGAAGGTCAGAATGCACTGCTTTCTGTGTGGCAGAGAGCAAACAAGCCACCACAAAGACTCCGCTCCTCCTGCTCACTGTGAATTATGAATCGAGTCCTGGGGAGCGTGGGGTTTGCCAAGTCTCCGCTACAAAGCGCGTATTAATCACAGGTCCCCGGGAAGGGTCAGGAGCACACAGCCTGACCAGCCAGGGAGGGAACCTGCTCACAGACCTTGGTTCCCCTCCACCCAGGCCCCTCAGGCCCCCGTGCCTCCCCTCCCTGACCTAAACACTGAAGGAGAGAAAGCTGGGGGGTTGGCGGGCGGGGGGGATGGAAATCCTGAAAATACACAAGCTGGTTGGGTGCTGAAGCATATGTAAAAACCGAACTCTAAGGAAAAACAGCTAGATCAAACAAACCTTGAGGCTGATCAAAATAGGCACCCAGTCTGTGGTTTCCTTTAGCCGACTGAGCAGCCGTCCCCACACCTTCCTCGCTTGCTCTTTTCCTCCTCCGTCCAGGTGCTTCGGGGAAACATTGCAGGAATCACTGTTTTGGTTTCTCTACTTCAAGCTTTCTAAGCCAGGCCTGCCACCCCTCAAGGCACCACTCCTGGCCATCTGGTCCTTTGTTTTGTCTCGCCACATCCTAAGTTAACCACCGGCTCCTTTGCCCTCGCCCTCACCTGCTGTGTCAGGGACTAAAAATAACTTTAATCTTTCCCACAAATGTAACTTCCATATCCTTGACTTTATACAACTTGGGTTTGTCCTGAAACACTGTTTCCCTAAAAACTCTCAGCCGTGGACTGAACTGTGTTCCCACAAAATTCATATGCCAAAGCCCTCACTGCCATTGTGATTGCATTTGAAGACTGGGATTTGAGGAGGTAATTTAGGTTAAATGAGGTCATAAGGGTGGGGTCCTAACCTCATAGGACTGGTGATCTTATAGGAATAGGAAGAACTCTCTCTCCACACAAAACTATGAAAGGCCATGTGAGGACGAAATAAGAAGGCAGCCATTTGCAACCCAAAGAGAGCTCTCACCAGACACCCATGCTGCCAGCATCCAATCTTGTGCTTCAAGGCTGCAGAACTGTGAGAAAATAAATTTCTGGTGTTTAAGCCCCCTCGTCTGTGGTATTAGTTTCGGCAGCCTGAACTAAGACACTCTCTCACAGAAGTCCCATTTTCCCTCCTTACCAGCCCCTCTGGAGTCTGGGAAGAGAGGCCAGACTGTTAACTTTTCCCTTTAGCGCTCTCAATCCCTGCTCTCAGCCCCCTGACCTGAGACTTTCTATCCACTGTTCTCATGGTGTTCACAGCCATCTGCCACCATGCCCCTCCTCTGCTGTGGGCAATGCTGCTCTAAGCCACCTCCACCTTCCCCAGTGGTTTCTGTAAACACTAGAATATTCCTCTTTCCCCCTGCCCCCACTTCTTGCTTCTACTTTTGAAGGTGTTAATATAATGACCGAGACTTTTCTAATACTTTGCCTCTCTTAATCCCAATGTCATCCATCTTTACTTTCCCAGTCCTAGATTCTGTCAAGCAGAGATGCTGCCTTTCCAAGACCACAGACTTGCAAATGTTCTTCCCCTGCTTCTCTGTTCTCCCTCTTAATCTTCATTTGGACTTGCAGCTTCTCAGTGGGCTTCCTATGTTCCCAATGTACAAGCACACTTTATTAGCCCTCTACCCAGCATGTCTCTTTATTAAAACAAAATTTATTGTCTTGTATTATAAACACAATACACATTTTATAGACAATTTAGACCATATGGATAAGGATAAAGAAAAAAGTAAAAAAGGTCAGCCAGATTTCACTACTCAAAGATAATCACTGTTCACATCTTTATTTGTTCTTCAAAGACTATGATCCCCAATTTTTTTTTCCAAAACTATAATCATATCATGCATATTGCCTTATCTGTTTTATTTCACCTGGAAAAATATTGAGAGATTTTTACATATCTCAAAATATTTTTGAGAATATAATTTTTAATGATTACATAATATTCTATAATATTTCATAATGGAATATTATGGACTCTTCAATGTTTTATTTTCACAATGTCTTTATACACAGTTCTCCTTAATTTTTGTATTATTTCTTATTACTTCTTTATCATAAACTTCTAAAAACTAAATTATTGGATCAAAGGATAAGAATAAAATTAGTAATACACATTACCAGTTTAAATCCAGAGAGAATAAGCCAATATTTATAGTCATTATTAAGTCAAATATTTCCTTCCACTCTGAAAAGTGCTAAACACTAATTTTTTTAAGACTTTTTAAAAATTTTATAGAAAAAAATAATATTTTCTTGCTGATTTAAAAACTGATTTGGTCCTAATTATTCTAATGCCTATTGGCCACCTGTATTTCTTCGTTTGTGAATAAACCTACTCATCTATGCCTTTTTATGTACTGCACTTTTTTTTCTTATTTATTTCTACACCATATCTATTAAGGACACTTTGTCTATTATACGATGTACATATTTTTGCCAGTTTAATGTTTGCCTTTATTTTGCGTTTTTTTCTTGACATTCAAAAGTTATTAATTTTTACTTTTGTTTAATTAAATAATTCACACTTTTCTTTATAATTTCTTTGCTTTTATGCTCTGTAAGAATTTCACTAAATAAAGGAAAGAAAAATAGTTAAATCTACTTTAAAGAATTCCTAAATGGGCAACTTATTTTGACGGAGAGTACTGATTATTTTTTCAATAACAGTTAAAGCATTAACCAAAAGTCATTTATTGAATTGTTCTTTTTTTCTCAACTGATTTAAAGTGACGCCCTTAAAATTAATAAATATCTCCATATGTTTGGATTAAACTGTGTACGCTTATTTTGTTCAAATGATCATTCTGCCTAGTGCGTTAGCCAGTGCAACACCTTGTAGCTTTATAATCTACTTTAATAACACTCAGCGTTATTAAATTTTTTAAATGACCTTCCTCATTTTTCTTTTCCAAAAATATTTTGACTTTCCTTGTTTCATTACTCAGATGAACCATAAAATCCTTTTTTTAGTCACGATCTAAGGAAAGAATATCTCGTAGGAATTTTGAATTATTAGTCATTTAGAGAATTCTCTAAGTAAAACCGTCCCTTTCGCTCATGCTGTGAATCCCAGCTTAGGTTTTTCCTACTGTCTCATTTTGCCCTCATGCTCCTGGGTTCCTGAGCTCTGCCTGGAAAACGCTGCACTGAGGTGGAGCAGGTCCACGCCAGCCTGTTTCTATTTGCTCGGAGGCCGCACTGCTCTCTCTTCCTAATTCTCTCTGGATCACACTTTTCACAATTCCTTCTCATCCAGTCAGAGAAGCTCTTTTCTGAACTCACTTAGCTTTCTTCCTGCACTTTATAAAATGTGTCTGTCTCCTATACCTGTGTTTCGACTCTACCTTCATTGGCTTCCTCTTCTGAAACCTTGGATTATCCATCGTCATTCTCTTCACACCCAACCCCCTTCCCCAACACCTACACCTCAGTACCTCTCCCTGGGATCCCCTCCCACCGCTGACTCAACACCCGACTCACCTGATTCACCTCTGCTGATAAACAGACAGCTCCACGCACTATCTACCCCCTGTTCCTCCTCTGTTCCCTTCCAATTTTGCCTGTTTACCCCTTAGTTGGTAGAATTCAAAGACAGACCATGACTCCCAAGTGCCAAACCCAAAGGCTTATTTTTAGTTAATATCATTGTCCTTGATCTTTCTACAGAATCTACTTCCTCTACTTTGAAACTCCTTTCTTCACATGATCTGATTATGCGCCTACACCAGTCTGACTTCTTTATCTTTGTTCATTACTTTCTCTCTTCCTCCTTTAAATGTAGTTTTTAAAAAAGATTCTATCCTCAAATCCCCCCCTGCACTTTTTTCCTCCCTTGTGTGACTGTGCTCTGTCACTCCAGTCGTGTCCGAGCCTTTGTGACCCTGAGGACTGTAGCTCATCAGGCTTAGTCCAGGAGATTCTCCAGGTAAGAATACTGGAGTGGGTTGCCATGCCCTCCTCCAGGGAATCTCCCCAACCCAGGGATCGAACCTATGTCTCCTGTGTCTCCTGCATTTCAAGTGGATTCTTTACTGCTGAGCCACCAAGGAATCCCCTCTTCCTCCCTTTAAACAGTGCCATGGTTTTGATGCAGTCCCATCATTTCTAACCCTCAAAGAGGTCCCCCATCCAGGTATCTGGCTTACCTCAGACCTTGCTATATCTTTCTAAACTCCCCTCACCTTCTCCCCTACATATTCTATGCTTCAGCCAAAGGATTCTGTCTTAAGAGCTATTGCATCCACAAATCTCTGAATGTGCAATCAAACATAGCCTGATTTTAGCACCCAGATTGAAACAATATTCAAAAAATAATAATCCCACTATTCTCTGGCTGCAATGAGATAATTCTGTCTCTCACAGGATTCTACCTCCTTAGAGTGGGCCTATGAAATTGTCATTTTAGAGATGTAAAACTACGCACCCTACCAGCTTGATCTAGATGAAAAGTGGCAAGATGGTGAACCCATTAATTCTCAGGATGAAAAGTTTATGAATAAAGAACGAGATGTCTAAACCTCCAAGGAGCTGGTCCCAAAGCTAACAACTCAAGTAGGAATAAGTTTATTGTGAAGTGTTTGCTGTCATCTTGTTCTTTCTCTTAAGTTTGAGTTTATGCCATTTCAAAAGTTACTTTGACTCATGGTGTCAGTAACAT
Source organism: Bos indicus (assembly GCF_029378745.1). Lineage (NCBI taxonomy): Eukaryota > Metazoa > Chordata > Mammalia > Artiodactyla > Bovidae > Bos > Bos indicus. The sequence continues at coordinate 32,620,342 of NC_091769.1, forward strand.
TGTGCTACAGTACAAATGGTGCATGAGATCTTTTGCCCTTTTCCTTGTATGTATCTTGCTAACTGTAGGATTCGATCCTCATTCCAAAACAGACTTAGGTTTTGAAATGAGTAGAGTATTATTCTTTGAAGAATGTTTCACCTGTTTCACCTGTTAGGATGGAGAAATTATTTCAGTGGGTTATATGAAAACATTCATGAAGAATATTTTCTACTTGCAGAGCATTCTGCTTTTTTCAAAGAGCTATTTCTAACTTCAGCTAACCCGCAAAACAAGATGAGAAAACCAGCACTCAGAAAATTAACTGACTTGCCCAAGATAACTCAGAGAGCAAAAGGTTGAGCTGAAAGGAGACGGCTGGCTAAGTAACTTCCAATTGTCCTGAAATCTACCACCTCTTGGTCTTCCCTGGTGGCTTAGATGGTAAAGAATCCTCCCATAGTGGGGGAGACCTGGCTTCTATCCCCAGGTTGGGAAGATCCCCTGGAGGAGGGCATGGCAACCCACTCCAGTATTCTTGCCTGGAGAATCCCCATAGACAGAGGGTCCTGGTGGGCTAAAGTCCATGGGGTCACAAAGAGTCAGACACGACTGAGTGACTAAGCACACACATTGGTATATTTATATAGTCTTCTAAACAGCAGGAATTTCTTTCTCCCTGACCTCAAATGTTTGTTTGTTTTTGTAGAACACAAAGAATTAACAGATCATCCTCACTATCTAAAGGCAAGAAAAACACTGATTTGGTGATGGATTCAAACATTTCCATTATCTGCTCCAATCATGCCCAACAATAAAATCAGGAGAATTCAGGAAACCAGCCTTTTTCTATTTAACAGATTATATGTATTTCAAATAAGCAAAGGGATATTTGGGGTAGACACTGACAAGAAAATGAATATAAGCATGTAAGAACCAAAGAGAACTAAATCACACTTTTCTTTAAACTTGCTCTAGGGGAAAAAAGTCCGAACTCTTTTGAAAGGATTCCCAGGCTAGTCCCAAGTTCAGTTCAGTTCAGTTCAGTCACTCAGTCATCTCCAACTCTTTGCGACCCCATGAATCACAGCACGCCAGGCCTCCCTGTCCATCACCAACTCCAGGAGTTCACCCAAATTCATGTCCATCGAGTCAGTGATGCCACCCAGCCATCTCATCCACTGTCGTCCCCTTCTCCTCCTGCCCTCAATCCCTCCCAGCATCAGAGTCTTTTCCAATGAGTCAACTCTTTGCATGAGGTAGCCAAAGTATTGGAGTTTCAGCTCCAGCATCAGTCCTTCCAATGAACACCCAGGACTGATCTCCTTTAGGATGGACTGGTTGAATCTCCTTGCAGTCCAAGGCACTGTCAGGAGTCTTCTCCAACACCACAGTTCAAAAGCATCAATTCTTTGGCATTCAGCTTTCTTCACAGTCCAACTCTCACATCCATACATGACCACTGGAAAAGCCATAGCCTTGACTAGACGGACCTTTGTTGGCAAAGTAATGTCTCTGCTTTTTAATATGCTGTCTAGTTGAGTTGAAGTCGCTCAGTTGTGTCTGACTCTTTGCGACCCCATGGACTGTAGCCTACCAGGCTTCTCCATCCATGGGATTCTCCAGGCAAGAATACTGGAGTGGGTTACCATTTCCTTCTCCAGGGGATCTTCCCGACCCAGGGATCAAACCCGACCCAGGTCTCCCGCATTGGAGGCAGATGCTTTAACCTCTGAGCCACCAGGGAAGCCCAATATGCTGTCTGCTGCTAAGTCGCTTCAGTCGTGTCCGACTCTGTGCGACGCCATAGACGGAAGCCCGCCAGGCTCCCCCATCCCTGGGATTCTCCAGGCAAGAACACTGGAGTGGGTTGCCATATGCTGTCTAGGTTGGTCAATATGCTGTCTAGGTTGGTCATAACTTTCTTTCCAAGGAGTAAGCGTCTTTTAATTTCATGGCTGCAATCACCATCTGCAGTGATTTTGGAGCCCAAACCTAGTACCAAAGGTCATTAAAAACTGATGCTTTTCCACATGGTCACATTTGATTATCTCTTAAGTAGTTCATAAGCAAACATAAAAGCTTCAGGATTAAGCAATAAGAGGGGTCTTCATCAAAGTGCTATCAAGTAATTGGTGGGATTTTTGCCACATGGATCTAAACTTATGGTTTCCTAGAAACTAATGCAAGAACTAAACTGAGCTTATAATTGACTAATAATGATCTCATATGGCCCATGCAGTCTTACCACTTTTTCTTTTAATTCACTGTGGGGCCAGATTGAAAACAAGTGTAACAACTCATGAGCTACCTGCAGGTATCCTGGAAACACTGAAATGGAACCTGTAACTCTTCACCATGGGGAAAAAATGAGGCTGCTTTAATAGAGAGTTCCAACATGTCACCAATCTACAGGGAATAATCCAGCATTCACTTCTTCTGTTTGATTAAAGCCGTCTTCTTTTTGAAAGACTAGTGCAGCACCAGCCCAGTACACTTGGGTTGTTTATTGTCGGCTTATGACAGGGTCACACCAGGTGTCCCAGGGTAAGAAATAAGCCATTTTACAACTGTCAGAAGACCAGAGTTGTAGGATCACCCTTTTCTAAATTATTAGTAATGGAATTACCAGATATTCCCAAGTCAGAATTAATTCTGGAATACTTGTGAATATAGAGGAATGATGCAAGAAGTAAATATGTCTCGAGAGTTATAATCTGATAAGTCAAGTATTACAATTAAGAGTAGCAACAAGGTTTGGCACTGGAATTAACAAGGGTAGATCTCCAGCCATTATCTGGCTGTGTGAGGCAAATCAGGTGCCAGTAAATTGAGGGGCAGGGTGGTTAAAGAGGGTTGATTAGTGGCTCATGTTAATTACCTATAATGCTCAGAATAATATTCTCTTTATTTCTTGTCATCACAGAATTCTACAATAATAATCGCTTGAGTTGTATTTTCTTTTTGTGGACAATCAAGACAGAGTCAACAGTATTCATGTTATCTATTACAACCAAGAAGTAAAAACTATAGTTTAAGAAAAATTATCTGCCATTATATTGTGACTTGACAACTTATCCACTATCAGATAAAAACAAATTAGTTCTGGCAGATTTGGGACTTGGCAGTTCAAAATATGAATAGCAAATGTAAAAGCATGAAAATGGCATTACTATTATGTTTTAAGAGGATAATACACCTTTAAAGGGTGCCAGTGATTACATACTGTAAACAACTGCTGCCAATCAATTTAGAAAGTGGCAGGCAGCATGTCAATATAACACGGCAAATTCCATTCAACCAACCTAATGCTTCCTACTCAAGTCACTACTTCTTAACGGGAGCAGTGGGGCTGGATATCATCTTTGCACTTCATAATCTGTTTCAAATTGCAAAAACAGACTACAGCACGGAGAACGCAGGGCATTTCCAGGAGTCCTCTGAAATCTGTGCAGTAACAGTCTCTAAAATCAAAATGAATCCTGAATGTTAAGGTCACTTTCTGACCCTATCCTGCAGCAAACTGAGTGCGCTCACAACCTAGTCAAACTGGACTTTAATTCCTAACTGCTCCACCTCTCCACAGAATACACTTGCAAACTGTGGTCATGTGGAATGAAGAAATGGAAATTTTCTCTATGATCTGAATGAATATTCACGGGTTTCACTAAACAGCATTTAATAGCACTCTATTCTTGGAGTTTTTAAATAGCTGAATATTCAGATATGCACATGCCTATTTTCTTTTATTCAAGGGTCCTCAATTCTCCATTTCCTTGAATTCTTTAAAGTATTTTTAAACAATTATACTTAAGAGTGATATTTTATGAAATTAGATGCTAAACTTTGAGCTAATCATTATTTTAGTTTCTTTTTGATGGTAATTTAATAAGCATTTCATTCTTCAATCTCTCTCAGTTACTTATTTTTTTTAAATGTGTCTGTCAGCTCATAACTCGTAACCTGGGACTTAATTTTCTAAGTGTATCTCAGCTGAGATAAATGGGATAGTCTGATATACTTTTTTTTTTTTATTATTGGAGTATATTGCTTTGCAATGTTGTGTTAGTTTCTGCTGTACAACACAAAGTGAATCAGCTACGAAACTGAAAGTGTTAATCACTCAGTCGTGTCTGACTCTTTGAGACCCTATGAGACCCACCAGGCTGCTCTATCCATGGAATTCTCAAGGCAAGAATACTGAAGTGGATTGCCATTCCCTTCTCCAAGGGGTCTTCCTGACCCAGGGATCAAACCTGGGTTTCCCGCATTGCAGACAGATTGTTTACCATCTAAGCCACCAGGGAATCAGCTATATGTATATATACATAGCCCCTCCCTCTTGCTGCTGCTGCGTCACTTCCGTTGTGTCCGACTCTGTGCAACCCCAGAGACAGCAGCCCACCAGGCTTCCCTGTCCCTGGGATTCTCCAGGCAAGAACACTGGAGTGGGTTGCCATTTCCTTCTCCAATGCATGAAAGTGAAAGTGAAGTCCCTCAGTCATGTCCGACTCTTAGCGACCCCATGGACTGCAGCTCCTCCATCCATGGGATTTTCCAGGCACGAGTACTGGAGTGGGGTGCCATTGCCTTCTCCGCCTCCCTCTTGAGCCTCCTGATAAACTTTGAAATGTCTTGACCAATTTTTGTGTTGAAGAAACTACACATCTCAGCACCCCATGAAAAGCCATTGCTGCTGCCACTATACTGGGGACTTTATCTCAAAGTTATTCATAATGTGGACAAAGGCTGCTGAATCCCAAACACATCAGGTTTTCACATGCAGAACCCCTCATAATCCAATTCTAAATACCAGACTGGGACTACAAGTAAAAGGTTATGACACAATCGCATGCGTTGTTTCTTTTCCCCTCAAGAGAGACAAAGTAAATTGAGTTGCAATTTCATTTCTTCTAGAGGAGTTTCTAGGATTCAACATAACATTAAATTTTTAGCCTGTCTCTTTAATTCGAGAAATTGTAAAAACGACGACAGATGGCACACAGAGCTGACTTATGTCCTCTATTCTTTACTGAAGAAGGGAGTGCATGGAAACTTTGATAAAGGCAGAAGCTACAGTATGCAGGTCACTATTAAAACCATCCAGTGACTCTTTGGACAGTTAAGGAGCAGAACATTCAGGCTTCCTTTTTTAGACATTCTTGAAAACCAACGCTAAGGTAGCTTGCCAGTGGCGATCACAGCCCTGATGTTCAGAACCCTCCTGTCCCAATAAGAACATGATGGATGTGCCATTAGATCTGAACCTCCGCAACCTCTGAAATTACCTCTCTTCCAACCCCAATCTCCCGCCCCCCACCCCTCAAAATCATTATGAAATAGGAAGAACACTCAAGCTTACAGTTAATTGGAAACATTGCAAGAGAAGAGGAATGCTTAGGACAGCATGTCCACGGGAAAATAAATCACCCAGTATTGTTATTTAATGCATTGTGACATCATTTCCTGAAATTAAACAGAGATGACACCAATTCAGACGATCTCCAGTATAAGGTTCCATTCAAATAATTCACAGATGTTTTCTCCCGGCAAGCAGGAAAACATTGCAAAGGCTGAGGCCATGGGCGGCCTCCCTCGGCTGCATGTTTGCGGGAGGCTCTTTCTGCTGGTGTTTTTCAGCTGTGTGTTCTGCACAGGCGTCTCCTCACAGGCATGTCTCAGCCCATGAGCCTCACTCATATTCTGTGCACATCTGTATCCCTGAACACGAGAAAGGCCATCTTTCACTGTGTAAGTAAGGCCAACACTTTCTATTTGGTATTACGTTAGCCGATAGCAATTAGTATTAAAGTAGATGGATCTCAGAATCATGAGGGCACTAATTTCCAAGTAGAAATAGCTAATGTCCCTGAAATACTGATTCAATTAACCATTCGAGGCCCTTAAAAAGACGTCTAACGATGGACATTATCCCAGTGTCTCCATGGATACGCCTGGTGGAAATGGACAAGTGGAGAAACTGGGGTGGAGAGGAAGGCAGCACCACATCTACCACCCATGCTGATTTCATGAGGTACCAGAGGCCGTGAGCTGCAGGAGTCCCCAGCACACAACCAGAAGCCAAAGCACCTGACGTCTGTGCCACACATTACAGCTTACAAACTGGTCGCATCATCTGAGCCTCACAGCCCCCAGCCACCCAAGTAAAGCACATGTCTACTCTTCATTTCATAGGTTTGGAAATAGGTTCAGAGGTTGAATCACTCACCCAAGATCACAGAGCAGAAACCTAAGCCTAAAATTTCACATCCAGTGACCCTGTTTACAAACCCACACTGTGCTGTCTCTCAGACAGCCTAGACTTGAATGCTCCAAGGAAGCAGAGACTAGAGTCTGTTCATGTACTGGGACCCTTATGGGAAGGGGAGGTTCTCTACAAAAAGGAGGCCCTGATGGAGGCATTATGAACTACACCATAGCCATTTTCTTCTCTACCTCCCACTCCATCCTGGAAGACTCACCAAGATGCTCTGGCTTTCCACGGGCACCTGGACTCTCTGATGAGAGCACCTAGAACCACTGACGAGCCATCTGATGTTTGTGTGCCTGTGTGCTAAGTCGCTTCAGTCATTACTGACTCTTTTGTGACCCCTTGTACTGCACCCATCAGGCACCTCTGTCCATAAGATTCCGCAGGCAAGAATACTGGAATGGGTTGACATACCCTCCTCCAGGGGATCTTCCTGACCCAGGGATCGAACCTGCATCTCCTGCATTGACTGGCGGTTTCTTCACCACTAGCACTACTTGGGAAGCCCCATCTGACATTTACATGACTCTAGAAGGCAGAAATTAGACTATGTTATCTCCTGCTGACTTGTTTGGCCAGGTCAGTCTCTCTATCTCACAGAGTCCCAGGAAGGTATGTGATCATTTTGGTTGCCCAGTTCTACTGGTCAAAGTCTCCTGGTAGCTATTCAACCAAATTAAAAGATGAAATTATAGTTGCTTTCCATTATATACCTATGGCTTTCCATTATATACCCAGGCATGGAGCCGAAAAGTTTACATTGTCTCATTTAATGCCTGCAACAACCCTACTGAGTTGGTTCTAAAATTATCCCCATTCTATAGATATGGAAAGTGAAGTCCAGAGACCTCAGTGCTCAAGATCAAAAATCTACTGTGCTGCAGATTTCAGACCCTGTGCTCTTAACCTTGACACTGTATCACCTCCTTGAGAAAAGAAACTATCTGGATCTATGTAAGATGAAGAGAAACAGTTAAAGGGCAAAATAGTCTAGACTTGCCTTCCTCTTTCTCTCATTCTCTCTTCTGTGTGTGTGTGTATGTGTGCATATACACACATACAATAAAAAATTTGAGATGACTGGATTGACTGTGATATGGTCTTGAATTCACTAGAGAAGAGATATCTTTCTCTATTAACATGGAACTGTATTTATTCATAATTTGGGTTCACTGTCTCTGTGAAACAGTATACTTTAAATCACATTTTCATTACTCAAAACAGACCTTCACAAAATCCCATGAAACAAACTCTAATAGGCAAGGAGTGAAACCAGCAAACACCTGAGAGACAGGCTTCATTCCACAGCAGAGATATGGCAAGAGGCTAAGCATTTTGCCATGAACAAAGGGCAGAGTTTTTAGAACCTGCAGTTTCCAGGAGGCTGCAGGATATTGTATCACTTTGAAATAAATTTGCTTCTGATTCTGTACACATAGCTTTGAAAGAAGTCCCACATCTGCTAAGGGTGAGCTTTATCCCTATGTTTTCAAATAAGAAAAACTGTAGTCAGAAACGGGTATGAGCAAGTGGTGTCTTTGTGTGTGAGCACTTCCTGTTTTCATTCCATGATCAAATATATTCTTTGCAGCACAACCAGGGGAGCTCTTGAAGGTGGCAAGTGGAGGTGCCTGAGAGCCTCATTGAGTACACTAAGGGCTTCTTGGCGTGGAGGAGTTTTTCATGGTTAAGAATAAACCGTCAGCCCGGGTATTATTTCTTGCTGTTTCTTTCTTTAACTATCTTTGAAGTCAAATAAAAACAGTTGTAATGGCAGGCTTACTTTTATGATATCATAATCTCCATGTGTTAGGGAAAAGAATACACTTCCCTAGGATTTCCCTACGATTTTTTGCCATTGGGTACTTTCCAGGAAAAGCACATACATTCCAACAGATTCTTTCCTCCATCTTCACTAGATTTCTTAGTCTGAGAAGCCAGGCAGAGCCGTCCACCAATAAAAGAGGGGTAAGAGTAACATATGACACATTTCGCTGGTTGAATTTCTAAAAAGTATTTACTTGGATTTATTTCCTTAAAATTACTGGGAGGATTTAAATATGTGGATTTATTTCCTTAAAATCATTGTGATGTTTAAAGGACATTCTGGAAATTGGTAGTTAGAAACTAGAAACTAAGTATTTAGCTTCAGACTAAGCAAGTTTAAAGTGCTTAACTCAATATGGAAATTCCTCAATTCATCAAAGAGTTTGGTTTATTACGGCCACCTTGGATTTAGTTTAAATATTTTCCTCAATATCATCGATTAGCTCTGAGTTTATTACCTCCTCCCCTGAAGCTGGCGGTGCACAGGAATTTGAGAGAGTGTTTTAACTGTTACAGTTGTAGTGGAACTTGTTCTTCCAAGAAAACGGAAGGTTAATGATTTTTGTCATATTGAGACTAAGACTTAACAATTGCTACAGTTGGCCTTTGTTGAGGTGGGGTTCTTTTTTCTCTGGGCCTTTTGAGGTATTCAGAATAGGTGACAATAGCTTGCAGTTGAGAACATATGTAGAGAGACCCCTGTGGCTTATTGGGAAAAGTTGCTCCATGCTGGTTGGGTGTTTGGAAAAAAAAAAATACAACCAGAGTTCTTTTATGTTCTGCTAGTTAATGAATGCATGAATGTCAAAATGGGCCAATGGCCCATTCAGGGGGCAAAGCCTCAGCAACCCCCTTCTTTAAGAACACATCCTGAGATCCAAAATACATTTGCTTAACAAATTAAAATAATGAGATAATTCAATTAGCTTCTTTTTTAAAAAAGAAAGAAAAAAGGGTACATCGAGGATTATTGTAATACAAGAGTAGGTCATACTGCACAAAGGGGAACAAACCAGTTTGAAATAATGTTAAAGAGACTAATAATGAAGGAATGCACATTGAATCATGCACTTGTAAAGAAATTTACATGAAATAATAATTTAGGCTACATCTATTTTCAGTGAGCTAGAGCCAACATTTCACTTTGAAAGTTGAAATTAATTAAATGACAGAAAAATATAGTGGGGCATCTCTATTTCCAAGGACTTCCTCATGCCTGTTAGTGCATAAGAAAAGGGGTCTAAATTAACATGTCGCTAGTTAGGGGGCTCTGTTCTTGGTTTCTGCACTCAGAATTATAGCTGAGTAAATCTTTCAGCTCATTAAAGATTGGAAAGTAAAATTTTAAGGAACCATCCTCATCAAAGTTACTGAACCTCTTCTCTGCAGCTGGGGTGATGCTGGGATAAAGAGGGAAGATGTTGTCAAAGGGAAAGCTGAGGAGAATTTCCTTACATACAAGGGAGGTACAGGAAAGGCTGGGGAGAAGAGCAGAGAGAGAGATGGACAGACAAAGCCGGTGGAGAAAGTAATAAAGGGGCATGGTGTAAAAGAAGGTTGTGGGGAGGAGAAAAAGAAAGCCCTTAATGGAAAATAAAAAGGAAGTGGGGTACTGAGAGGAGAGGATGACCAGGGAACCTGGGGCAGAGCCATGCTCTGACAGCTCTGAGTGTAACCAACACACGAGTACGGGAAAGCAGACTGCAACATGCAGATCCGTTTGAAAAATGGAGAAATGGCAGGTCCAGAGAACTTAATGGACTTAACTGAGGTTCATCCAGAACTCCAGAAAGCTGAACTCAAAATGTCAGTTTCCCAACTCTCCGGCTCAGGTTCTTTGTCTTCTCTCCCCACTATAAGGACAGGTATTAATTAAAATTTTCAGCTGGACAGAGAATTCTGCACAAAGCCTCGTGCATATTTATCTAGATGAAAGCACCCTCGGGGTAGGGAGAAGGTACCCAGTACATAGTACTGAGTGAATAGTACAGCCACAAGGAGCACCCAGGGATCAATAGGTCTGCACAATTCCTCACCTGCAGTCAGGGTGCACAGTGGGTTTAACCCAGGATGACAGGGAGGTGGGAGGTAAGACACCAACTGGCCAAGCAAGAGGAAGCTCGGGATACTTGGAAGAAGATTCAAGGCACAGACCCGGGTGCTGAAGGAAAGAGTTGGCTTTAAGAGAGAAGTGTAGAGTAAGTCTTCTCTATTTGGAAAGGTTGTGGGAGCAGGCAACTTTTAAAAATAAGTAAAGCAAACAGCACTTTGCTTCTTCTATTTCCTCCCTTTGACACTGAGCATTTTGATGGCAGAGGTTGTAAGGTTGATATGCAACTGTTCATGGTGATCATGATTCTAGCAAAGTCATCATAATGTGTAGAAAGGGCACTGAGCTGGGGTCAAGGAAGGCTTGGGTCCTGATCACAGCTGGACCTTGAGCCCATCACTTTCCTTTGTGGGTCTGAGCTTCCTGGTTTGTAAACAAAGCAGCTGCATTTTCTAAGATTCTGCTGTTCTATAATGTTGGGTTTTTTTGACTGAGGGGCTGAAAATACATGGGGATGTTTGCTTGAAAAGTAATTGCTGAACTCTTTACTTTCAACCAAGGAATGCTGAGCACACAGGGAGACAGAGGGAGGAAATCAAACAGGTGAGCTGGTGGGAGAAGGCAGTTGCCCGCCATCTACTCGCCCCACCCTGCCTTTCTTACTTGCTACTCTAACCAAACAAACCTTCAGTTAAAAATGAGAAACCCCTCCTCTCGCACTCATTCGACTTCCAAATTAAAAACATTTTACAGGTTAGTAAATCTCCAGCTGAGGTGATGTAGCAAAGAACAGCTGTGAAGTAATTTTGATAATGATGAGAATAATAACCACATGGCAAGGTTCAGGGCTTTGCTGTTGCAGCTTCAGTGCTCTTGAATAGATAAAAGTGATTAAATACTCCTGATTATCCCTGACCAATATGTAATGGATTTACAGCCCTTTCAATTAGTCAGTATTTGCTTAGGACTCATTATTTTGTCTTTGGTTAAGTAATCAGCCCAGAGACGGCATGTTCGGTCTAATTCCTCTGAGCCCAGCCAGTGCAGGGGCCTGACCTTTGAAATGGCCATAGCTGCGAGGCAAGAATAACCACTGCCACGGCAGCCTCGTTGGTACTCCCAGCTAATCCTGACACCACCGGCCAGATCGATACACCTTAGTTTGCTACTAATGTCCTTACATCAAAATGGCCGATTTAGGAATGTGAATCTATCGTGTTGCCTTCCCCGCTGTGCCCCACCCCTCGCCCTTTGGAGCCCTGCTGGAAGAGTCGCTCAGCAGCCACCGCCATAAATAAACGTGGAACCTTGTCCTGGACTCATGACACTGTAACTAATGTCATTCAGCATGGCAACCCACAAGTTGGATAATCAAAGACCTTCAGCTTTCAATGTGCTCCTCTATTTTTAAGCTGCAGCCTAAACAGAATGGCCTGAAAACAATCTTATAGCAAGAAACAGCCTCTGACATCTTTACTATTTTCCCAGAAGTTTCAAACGAAGAGTAAAATGCAAGCACGTAGTTCCTCTGCAAAAATATACTGTAATTTTTTGGTCTTAAGGGTCTCAGTTAATGGTATATATATATATAATGACACATAAAACTGATTGCAAACAGAAAGATAAACTGTTACTTGGAAAATGCTGCACATTGTTGATCTTTCCCCATAAGTGAACAGGGTCGGCTTATAAGATAATGGACTTGAACCGCTAAAAAAGAATCTTTGATCTCTACCTTAGAAACAAAGGCATTGGGCACCTATAACCCTTCTGTGGTTGTCATATAAACACGTGACATGCTGCAAGCTGCTTCAGCGATCAGAGCTGCCCCTGATACCAGGCACTTGGACATACATGTGGCAAGGTGCTTTTTTTTTTTCTGCCTCCTAAGAAGATGGCTTTCGTTAAGAGTGTAATCGGCAACATTTATGGATTCATGAGCTTCTCACAGCCGTTTCCCTTGGTAGCAGTTGTATTATCTGAAGTTGCTCTCAAACCTTTTTGCATAAACAACACATTTATTTATACAGACGTTTTAGAGCCCTAAATCATTTTGAATAGGGTCCATTCCTGACCTGTGGAAATAAAAACTCCTCCTTTCTACAGGGTGCTCTTTGGGTGGTGAGAATCAGTAAAAACCTCAACTGCCCTGTTAGCCATCAGATTTCAAGAAAGGGAAAATAGGCACCTTATTTTAAAAAAATCCGTATGAGCCCATTTAATGTGCTAGGAGAAGGCAAAACAACAAAACTTATTTTTCTCTTTCATCTTGACTTACTGTGAGATGCTGGAAGAGCCATGCTCTCATGATATTTGTTGCTACTTTGGGGAAAATGCCTCTTTTCTTCTGACGTTTTTTGTCCTTGTCTGGATCATCATCGTCACCTGTGCCAGGTGAAGCTACACTGTTGTCTAAACCATCCCCTAGTAGAAAGAAATGAAAATACATTAGAGAAAACACAGAAAGGGTGCCAACAACAACGAGCAGCTAATGATCAGCTCAGCTAAGCTTGTTGAAAGAAATCCATTAAGCGGGTATATTCTCTTTCATTAAAGTATAATTGGAGACACAAATATGTAAAAGACAAAATTAAACCAGGCCTCTTCAAATGTTAATTTTGTGTGTCTCACACTCTCCCATATCATTAATTCAATTATAATTGTGCTCTTGACACAGTGCAGTAGCTCTTCGTCAATTATGGAATCCAATGTGGGAAAACCGCCATCAGAAAACCCATTCGGTGAAAATGCATCCCCATGCCCAGAGTGAACACATACTGTAGGGTAATCAAGTTAAATGTTCTGTAGTCTATATATTCTAGGCTGCCTGCATAGGTGACAGTAACTGTGTCACTGTTCATTGCACATAACACACTGCCTGCTCAGCCCCTCCTAGAACTGTCACCTCCCAAGCACGCACATTCACATACTCCTCAGATGACCCTGGACTCAGCATCCGCGTGACATGAAAACTTTTAGCTCTCTGCACCACTGATCATTATCATTAAAAAACAAAAAAGATGCACATCAAGGTAGGGTGCTCACTTAATCAGAAGTTTCTATCAACATCTTTCTCTTCTGTGCTTTTCTCTGGCATTAATTGTGCATTAGCAAAAATCATTTACTTTTAACAGTCATAGTTATTTTTTCTTGCCCTCCGGCAAAAATGCCTTGAAAGCCTGCCTGGAGGGCATCTAAATTATGTATCTGAAAAACTCTTCTGGCAAGGCATTGCAGGACCCCTACTTTCTTAAAATTCATACGAGCACGTCTTCCTGTTTTTGGGAAGGCATCAATCAAGAGGAGCAATATATGCCATATCCCTACATTAATATTTGAACTAATAACTTTAAAAAAAGGAAAGAAACAAGATCCGACTTGTGGCATAATCAAATGCAAAATAAATGAAGAATACGGGGACAGCACTGGGGCTTTATAGATGGCTGTGTTTTCCTTGCACATCATTAGCCTGGAGCCACACGAAAGAGGAAAACAGAGAAGTGGAGAGTTTATGCTCCCTGCTGGTGTTTAAGAAGCCGGGGTCCTGGAAGAACATCTGGGAATTGCGCTGAGATGGGGGTTTTTGTAATTTAAGAATAGACATTCATTAGCAGTAAATGCCATAAATCCCATGCTAAGTAAAAACCTTGTCCAAGAAAGCCTAAAACAATAAACTCTGTGCTCAATGTAGCCTGAGCTAGACGCTCCGCAGCTTCCCTGGGAATGCTATAGATTCACCAGCTCCTTCCCAGGCCAGCTCCCTCCTCCTGGACTGGGCCACACTGGGGACATCCTGCCATGGGCCCCTTGCTTCCTAACCTGTCCCAACTGTCTGCTCTGTGGGCTTCCCTATACCTGTTCTTTTCCCTTCTCGCCACAAAAACCCTCAACCTTCTTTGACCAGAGAAGCAGAAAAGCCACAGCAAAGAGCTGGCAGATTAATTTTATTGACATTTCCATTTTCACTGCAATGTGATACCCTCCATCACATGGAAGAGATGACCCTCACTATTTACAGACTGACAGGCCACTTCATTACAACCACCCTGCCCCAAGGCAAAGCAGATCCCTTCCATCTGCCCAAACACTAGAGCATGACCCCGAAGTTGCTGTTCTCTTTTTCTTTGCCGTCTGTTATGATAAAAAAAAAAAAAAAAAAGAGTGAATCGAAAGGACCCCAAATAGTCAAAGAACTAATCAGGAGTACAGGGAAACAAAAGGCATTTGACTTATGAATCCTGGCTGGATGGAATCTAGTCTTCATCTGTCTACCCTCCCTGCACACTCATGTACACCAAGGGGTCACTTGCACAAGGACACACACACACTCCACACACACACACACACACAAGCTCGAGCAGAGACACGCGTACACACTTTCCACCATGCCAAGGAACTGCTGCAAGGCAAATTCTCACCCACACTAATGGCTTCTGACTGCTCCTTGGCAACCCTAGCATTTTAACCTGGGTGGATGTGCTCTCCAAAATACAGACACTGGAGCGATCTCATCAGCTGTTCATGTGACACAGATGGAGAGTGGCTATTAGGAGCCAGGCAGTGGGCCTTGGGGATCTGAGGTACTGTTCTGTAGCCTGAGGCGAATTTGAAAAGCAGTACCCGGAGATGAGGAAAAAAAAAAATCCACACTGCAAGTGCAAGTTTGAAGTCAGTCAGTCTGTCTGTCGACCTACCACGGATAAAGATATCTTTGTCTCTGGATGGAAAAATCTATGCGGGCTATCTGGATGTACATTTCGGATAATGTATGTATGGAATGGCTCTTCCTTCAATGTCTTCCAAATATAAAAACACACACTGTAAACAATGCCTGTGTGTATATATTTCTTCCTAAGCACATATGGTTTCTGTGTATATGTTTAAGCTGAAATTGTCAGGATTTTGTTAAAATCTCATTTTAGCTTTTTTTGATAGATTTTTTGGATATACTTATTTTAAAAGGTTAATGGCTTTAATTAAAGTAAGTTCAACAAAAAAAAAGACACTTGCCTTTTTTAACCCAATCAATGACCTTAAAAAATGAGAGACAGTATTTCCATGGAGTATTTTCTCTTGCTAAAAAGCAGAGAGGGTTTCTAACACCTTCAAATGATATGATTCACTACATTTAGCTCAAGAAAAAAATATAGCTGGATTGAGCATCCTTTGATGACTGACTTAAACTGGAGAAGACAGGAGCATTACATGCATTTTAATATAAAGCAGTCCATTTTATACAAATGTTGTTAAATATTTGAATTTGAATCCACTGTAACAAATAATTATAGAGAAAAATGAGTCTATTTTTATAATAACCAGATACTAGACATTAGATTTTTTTAAATTACTATTATTGTTTATACCTCTATAAAGATGGGAATTTCCTTTTCCAAACACACAATAAATTCGTTTTTCCAATGGACTGTGAACCAACTCCAGCACAGAGGACTAACAACAGCTATTTTTCTTTTAAAAGGCAACCATGTGATCTGCACCCTAAAACAAAATCGTGCAAATGATACTAAAGAAACCCTTAACATGCATACCGTATCCTTGTTTTAGGGCTGTATGTGTATTGGGATAGTTGGCAATCCTTGACATCGATGCCAAATGAATTTCTGTGCCGAAAAGGGTGAGTATACGGGCACAGATGCACGTGTCAAAGGAGGTAGAGAAGGTAACGGCATATGTCTCGGCATCTGAAGTTAGGGTTCAAAAGTGTGGAGTCCTTGGCAGGGGTAGGACTGTGTCTTGTTTATCATTTTATCCTGAGAGCACACCTCCAGGTCTGAGCCAGAGCAGACACCCCAGTGATTGTCTGCCGTGTGAGTGAAGGGCTGAACTTCTTAATGAGTTTATTCATGGATCCTCCTTTGTCTTTGATAATCGCAAACTGGATGACTACACTCTTCATGGTACTGAAGGGGCTGAGTGGACTGCCTGAGTGCACATGTTTGCATGCGTGCTCAGTCGCTCAGTTCTGTCTGACTCTTTGTGATCCTATGGACTGTAGCCCACCACGTTCCTCTGTCCATGGGATTCTCCAGAGTGGAGAATACTGGAGTGGGTTCTATCTCCAGGGGATCTTCCCAGCCCAGGGATTGAACCTGTGTCTTCTGCACTGGCAGGCAGATTTTTCACCACTGAGCCACCTGGGAAGCCTGCCCAAATGATGCAGTCACTTCCAAACATGCCAGGAACAACGCTTCTTTGAAGAACTCAATCCCCATTAGAGCCTTTTCGAAGGGCTGACCCAAGGCCATTCCACCAGCGCTGCCACCTCTGATGGGAAAAAACTAAAGACTACTGGGCGTGCTTCCTTTAAAAGGTTGCTAATCCCTTGACTAAAGGCATAATCTAAGTTTGGGGCAAAGATACTCAAAATAGCTGCATGCTTCTGAATGTACTGCATGTGACCATGGAAAGAAATACTCAAGCCTGTGGATAGATACCTTTGAAGTGGACTAAATTATCAAGGGAGATTGTTAAAAACATGGGTCCTCAGGCCTTATCCCAGACTTACTAAATCAAAATATCCTGAGGCAGAGACAAGGAATTTGTATTCTTAACAAGTTCCTTGGGTTTGGTTATGCAATCAGCCTAGCACAGATTCTTCAACTGGCTTTTAGAAGGCTCCAAACTAGATGGCAGCCCACTCCAGTACTCTTGCCTGGAAAATCCCATGGGCGGAGGAGCCTGGTGGGCTGCAGTCCATGGGGTCACAAAGAGTCAGACACGGCTGAACAACTTCCCTTTCACTTTTCACTTTTAGGCACTGGAGAAGGAAACGGCAACTCACTCCAGTGTTCTTGCCGGGAGAATTCCAGGGATGGGGTCACACAGAGTCGGACACGACTGAAGCGACTTAGCAGCAGTAGCAGCAGCAGAACTAGATTGCCTTCTAATTTGAGTTAAGATGAAACCTCAGGAGCAGGTACATGGTTAAAATTCTATGCTACTGCCATAAACAGGGTTAGTGGTCACAGCAAACAACTACAACCTGTAGGTTCTTGACCACCCAGCTTCTCTGTCCATGGGATTTTCTCAGCAAGAATACTGGAATGGATTGCCATTTCCTCTGACAGGGGAATCTCCAGGAGATTCTTGAGTCTCCTGCACTGCAGGTGGAGTATTTTGCCACTGAGCCACTAGGGAGGCCCCAACTACAACCTGACCTGGGCCTTATTCACTGTGGGAAAGCCCTGGTGCTCTCCATCACAGGTACTGGTCAACACAAGGAGGTCCCACCCTATCTTCTGGTGGTAAAGGTTAAACAGAAAGACGCTGTAGAACACCGGCTCTCAAAATACAGACCAGCACCCTTTAGCACTGGCAAAGAAATTGCAAGAAATGTAAATTCTTGGACCCATCTCAGACCCACTGTATCCAAATCTCCAGGGATGGGGCCTGAAAATCTGAGGGTTACTAAGTACCCTGGGTGATTCTGATGGTGCTCAAGCTTGAGAAGCACCACTGGGGGGCACAGAGAAGAACTCTGTAGCCTGCTACCCCTGGTGGTAGTTGTCTGAAGGTCTGAATCTAAACTCCAGATCCTCCTCCTGTTTTCAGACTCTGAGGTATTTTGAGAGCATCTGTGGGGCTGGATTTACATCCGTAAATGGAGGGGGTCACACATCTTTTCCAAAGCTGAGCACACTATGCTCAGGGCAGGGCAATACCTGGGAAAGCAGCCCCGGTCTACACTTATTTAAAAGAGTAACACTAAGGGAGTCTAGTTACAAGGAAGTCAAGCCTGGGGTACCATGGGTATCCAGGTGTGGGCAAAATCCATATCTGTAGCTGTATAGCCAATGAAACAGGAAAGGCATGGGGACATGGTGAGAAGATCCTCAGATGATTCTAAAGCAGAAATTCCCAATTCACACAATTCTTGGCCATATCAACTACCCAGGCAAAAGGACACCACTTCCTTTTATTGGCATACTGTCATACTCCATTTCGCTAAAAATGTGTCTATATTCTAGACAACAACTGCTTGGCTTGAAATAAAGAAACGATACAAACCATGATGCTGTGGCATCCTGAGTCCAGGATGTGGCCTTCTTGCCCTGTCAGAAATATAGTGCAACAACCAAGAGAACTGGAGAAGGAAATGGCAACCCACTTCAGTATTCTTGCTTGGGAAATCCCATGGACAGGGGAGCCTGGTTGGCTATGGCGCAGAGGGTCACAAAGAGTCGGACACGACTTAGCGACTAAACCATTACCACCAACGACAACCAAGAGGGTCCTAGTCCATCTTTTTCTTCCTAGTCCATCTCTCCATCTCCCTTGAAAAATTGCCAGACATTTACCAGTGAAGAAACTGAGGCCAAGAGGTTAAATTCTGCCCTGTGATTCCATGGCTACATATGATCGGTGACTAACCAGAGTCCAGGTAACTCCAAGTCCAGTGGTACTAACACCGGTATTCTCACATATTGTAAGCTACCTTTCACTTTTCGAAGCATTACCTCATTTGAACTCTGTTATCAAACCAGGCTTTATCCTACAGGTAAAGGTCTAAAGTGCAGAGGAGAGATTAGATCTAAGGCCCAGGGGTAGGAATTGAGCTAGAATTGGTCCAGGCTGGTCCAGGTTCAAACAGCAATGTGCAAACTTTTCTCCCTGCAAGTAAACCAGTGCCTATAAGGGCTTTATATATATTCAGTACAGCAAGGGTCCTTTGAGACCCAGGATTTTTATAACAGGTTTATTGTGGTCCATGTGGAGCCCCTTATATGGACAGTACCAGACTGATCTTCAGAGCCCAGAGATGCTACAAATATTTGAGCATCTACTGTCCATACAGCCAGGATCTCATGGGCTGTGATGTCAAAACTGTGCAGCACCAAGAACTGCCTCACAGAGCTGTAACTAAAGTGATATATTCACTTGCCTCAAAGTCACTCTCTTAAAGAAAAAATAAGGCTTCTATAACACCTAGCAGCCTGTCAACTAACAATCAGAAACTGACCTCTCAATATCATATATTCAGAGAAATAGTAGTACAAATAAAAACAGATTTTGGTCAATAACATTTGTACTTTTAAGTTCGTGGCATACTATTTAATCCTTACTTCTCCCAGTTTGGGACCAATTTTAATAGTCAAATATATTCATAGAAAATACATGCTGTAAAAAAGAATGATATCTCACCTGATAGAACATAGCTTTTTTTTTCCTCCTCTTTTTTGATAAATAGAAATTCACTAGAGTTATTATCATTTTTATTTTGGGCAATGTACATTCACTAATTTCAGACACACACACACACACACACACACACACACATATACAAACATGTATCTTCCAAACTACTTCCAGAAACTGGGTACAGTCATGAATTTATAGATATTTATATATCTGATTATAAACATTAAGTATATAAATTATATCATTAACCTTTTTCAAAGAATTTACTAATTTATACATAAGTATGCAAATATATTTGTAGATTAATTGCATATTTTTGCCTACAGTACATGTACTGTACATACACATATACAAGTTTATAGAATTTTAAATGCTAGTATTTAATGTTCAATAGGGTAGTCCCTTTTCTACACCATTTCTCTTCCTCTAGAATACAGGCTCCTCCTCTTCCTTACCAATACCGTCATCACGTTCATTACCCTCATTATCACAAGTAACTTTCACTGGACACTTGCAATATTACAATCCTCAATCTTCACAACAAATGGATGAAATAGCTACTTTTATCAATGCCACTTTACAGATAAGAAAACTGAGACTCCGAAGAATTAAGTAACTTGTCAGAGGTCACATAGTCAGGAAGTGGCAGAGTGGTGCTTGCCCTGTAAAGCCTGTGCTCACATCCTCTATCCTCTCCCTTAACTGCCAGAAAACAAGAAGAGGTTTACGGTGAGGCTAGATTCTGGATTAATCCTCATTTCTCAGGAAATAAATCCCCAGAGTGAGGCCTCATATATTCACATTTATGAGCAAAAGAGATTGCAGTTGACAGCGCATTTAAAAGTAATCTAAAAGAAAAAAAAAAGTAACTATGAACCAAGAAACAAACAAATGCATATTTTTACAGTTACCTCCATTATCTACAGGACTATTAGTGGTCCCTGTGGACCTAAAGTTCAAATTAAATATGATTTTGAAATAGGAGTATCTGTTTAATTTTTAAGACATTTCTGAGCCAAGGGATCTTCCAAGATTCCATGTCTGTAGGCCTGTGTCCTTGGCCAAAAATGCTCTTTGTCTTCATTTTTTTTTTTAAACTTTTCTATTCTACTTTGCCCAGGCAAACTCCTCTTTAAACTTCAAAATCCAGTGAAAAAGGAACCTCTTTTGTAAGGATTTCCCTAGTTCCTATTAACAAAACTGGTATACTAGGCTTTGGAGTTCTTCATCAGTTTGTTCTTGCTTCTGCTATATTTACGCTTCTGTTTTGCAATTTATCTATCTACTAACTTGTCTGTCCTGCTTGACCATGAGATTCTTCAAGGCAGGGGCCATGTCTTACTCACTTCTGATTCGCAAGCCCTGACATAGTGTAAACAGTCAGATGTTTAGTGGGATGGACAAATTGGCAGCAGGAGCCTTAGTATTTGGCCCCTGTGCCAACGTAACTTGCTCTGAGGAAAGTGTCGTGAAGGAGTCCCTGGCCCTGGTAACCTGTTCTAGCAGCCACCTAGCCTCAGGCTCCCTCCCCCACTCTCCTTGCTCTTGGTGCACTCGGTGTGTCATGCCCAGGGTTTTCCTGCTCAGGAGTGCATGACCTCCTCAGAGATGATCCTTACATGTCTGATACACTGGCAAATACTGTTTTCAAAAACGGGGTTGCTTCATCTCTCAAACCTGCCCTAATCCAATGGGGAAGAGAATGCCCAAGGGTAGGGTGGCTGCCCCTTGCCCAGGCTGCTCAGATGACTGGGAACATAACAGTTAAAAAGGAAGTATCTTTTTTCAGGGCAACAATGAAGAAACAGACAGAGAAGAGACCTATGGACATGGGGGGAGGAGGGGTGGAGGGTGAGATGTATGGATAGAGTAACATGGAAACTTACAATACCATATGTATAATAGATTGCCAATGGGAACTTGCTGTATGACTCAGGGAACTCAAACAGGGGCTCTGTGACAATCTAGAAGGGTGGGATGGGGAGAGGGAGGTTTGGGAAAGAGGGGACATGGGTGTACCTATGGCTGATTCTTGTTGATGTACGACAGAAAATCATAAATCTGTAAAGCAATTATCCTTCAATTAAAAAAATAAAATGGGGGGAAAAAAGGAAGTATCCTGTAGCCAGGGAACTGCAACACATAGCTCTTTGGGAACCTGGTTTCTGTCATCATTTTTTAATGATTTTTCCTTCTTAATATAGTACTCTAAAAACAGGATTAAAATGTACTAAGAATCAAAAGATATTTTTCTTTCAGGGACTACCTTCCAGGAGTTTAATTTAGGACATCCCACTGAGAAATCTGAATCAGGGTTTCCAATACGATGCAGAAAAAAGAAGCAGCAGCAGGAGGAGAAGCAGCAGCAGGAGCAGCCACAGTTGCCTTTGCCCAGTTCTGTGTTAGACTCTAGCCTTACAAAACTTGCTTCCCAAGAACTGTCCTCAAAGTAAATCTTTTTTTCCGTGCAATTCACCTTTATTCACATCAGAAGAGGTTGGGGGGAGGGGGAAGTTACAGACCCAGAAAGGTGGGGAGGGTGAGGGGCGAGAGGTGGGGTGAGGGGCCAGCAGTGAGACCTGCTAATTACTGATCTCTTTTACTCTCCTGCTGTGCTTAACTGTCTGGACACGTTAAAGTGAAATTTTTCTGTGATTTTTCAAGTGACTAGTTCATGGCCCACTAGCATGGAGGGAAGCAGGAGAGGTGAAATGCTTTCGTTTACATGCAACATTTACTAACTGTGTGGGTTTTCCAACATTAAAGAGAGGACAGTGACCCAGGCCACCTTTTTCACACTCAAAAGAGCACTGAAAAAACAACTCTTCATCGGCTTACCTCAGGCTTCCCTGGTCCTGAACACCCTCCCCCCGGGGTATGAGCAGAAAGGGAAAAAAAGAGGGGATTTTATGCTCCTTTCTCTTCAACTTTTCAGGCGGTATAAGCAGCATTTAGCAAATTCAGCCCCAAATGGCTCCAAATGCTCAGAGCTGTAGGGGCTCATTCTTTGTTCTCCTCCCTCTATTTACACAGGATTTACGCAGGCTCTCCACTGAAGAGACCGAAAGCACTTCCATTCTCACCGGCTCGGCTGGGCTGGCCCGTGGGCCCCGCCGCTGGCCCAGGCCTGCACTGGGGAATTTCTGCCACCTGAAGAAGGTAACACGCTGTGCCCTGACTCTGATCCCCAGACAACCTGGCCTGTGCAGGCCACTGCAAAGCTCAGGCTGGAGAAGATGAGCTAACCTTCCAGGAGAGACAGGAAAATCCAGCCAAGGCTGTGCAAGTAAATATGTGTCCAGAGACAAATAACATGCACTTTAAAATATGCAGCTATATGATAGAATGGAAAGTGGTGGGTGAAAAAAAAAAATTCAGACTGCAGCTTGGATGAAAACCACTTCACCCACTGGTTGGAAAAATAAAGTGTAAAAACAGACAGATGGACACATATGTAAATGTGGCAGTGTTTTAGGCTTTAGCTGGCAACGTGAGCGTCGTAGTATAGTTTTGCACGCCTGTATTTTCCATATCATGTTGAATCCTGTTAACTGTTGAACAGAAACATCCTCATACTGGTCCTTGACCAAATCAGTCCCCTCAATTTACCCGTCAGGAGCCATAAAATGGCTTTGTTTATTGACTGGAACCCTCTAATCCTTTATAGCAGAAGTGAACGAAAGCTTCCAAACTCAGCCTGTGCTTTCCTGAAGCTGGTTACTCTCATCTGCAATGTATATGTATTTTTAATTTATGCTTCACTTAACTTGATTACTCTCATTGAAATACATATATATTTCATAATTTATATAGAGATAAACTTTTATTTGACATTTTTTTAATCGAAGAATAGTCAATTTACAAGGTTGTGTTAATTTCTGCTGTACAGCAAAATGATTCAGTTATACATGAATATACATTCTTTTTCATATTCCTTTCTGCTATGGTTTATCACAGGACATGAAATATAGTTTCCTGTGCTCTGCGGTAGGACGTTGTTCTTTATCCGTCCTGTGTATAGAGAGAAAACTTTTAAAAATTTTTCAATAAAGGATATCTACTCCCCTAGCCTCCCATAGAATTCTCTACAGGATATTGACTGAATCCAGTAGAAAAGTAAATTCCTTTTCCCGTATATTTCAGCAGATCACCTAATCTCTGTAGCAGAGGATAATAGAACGTACTTGTTCCTCAGTTACCTGATAAGCACATATAAAGCACAGGGTAGGTTCTGAAGTTATTCACAGTACATCATAATAAAGCTCTTCTGGGCACTCTAATGATTCATTTTTAGTGATCTCTCAAATGCCCTTTTCCACAGTTAAACACTCAGATTTTATTAAGGTGGAACGAAGGGACAAATGTCCACTCAAGTCCCAGCTCTCAAATTTGACTCTCCTTGCACTACACTACCTTCAGCTAAAGCTTTTTTAATGTTCTATTTGCCTCCCCAGGGTGGCATTTCAGCTAACAGAGTTCACAATCTTTCAGCCTTAAACACAGAAGGCTGCTATCTTCAAGTCATCCTAGGAATGTGCCAGATACCATCATCTCCCTCCTGAGATACAAAGAACCAGAAAGAGAGAGAGACCAAGAGAAGACCAAGCTGATCAAGTTACCAACAGCCCAGAATGCCCCTCTCAGAAGGTTAATCTTTGAACCAGTAAATGTTATAATTAGGAGCCTTGAAGTTGGGCTGAGGCTGGTCATTGAAAGAAAGACTCTAAAAGAGAAAGTATGAATGGAACACATCTCTTTCACCTAATGGTTTGACACAAGGGTCTTGATTTTATGGGAAATTATACAAAAATGAGTTGTTATGATGCATGAGTCTCTTTTCCACATCTCCTACAAAAGAAAAAAGGTGGTTGGGGAGAGTTGTCTTCCCAATTTCACTTAGCTATGTTTCAGTACAAATTGTGAAAATTATGCAAATAACAATTTTGGCACCTTTGCTAGAGGAAAACATTATTAAATTATGCTCTAAGTATTTTGTCTGCTTTAGTAATTACTCTCATGTAACTGTAAATATAAATAGCTGTTATTCTGTTTAAATTTTTAATCATGCAAAATATTGTCACACAAAATGTCCTTCTGTTGCAGTCTAACTGGGATTTTCTTTTTTAAAATATCCATATTTAACTGAAGTGGACTATTTTTAGCATTGTAAAGTGTTTTAGTAAAGATAGCTGGCTAACATCTCCAAATCAACAGGTCTTTCAAGAAAAGATGTGGTCTTTATACTTGCAAAAAGAGTTTTTTACAAAAGACCATTTATAAAATTATTTTTAACATTTTATACTAAACCAGAATATAGTCTTCTTCCAAGAATGTATTAACTATATGAAATCTATATGTTCAGTATGTAACAATAATAATGTTCTCATTTTGTCATTAACTATAGGATTTTATCTTACTATCTCTCTTAGCATGTTTTAATATTAAATGAAACTAAGTATAAACTAATAATAAAATTTTTTAGGAAGAATAACAAAAAGCCAAAGTTCTATCTGCAGCAGATATTTTTTTCGCTCAATCTTTAGGCTCCCTACTTTGTTATCATATTTGCTATCTAAAACAAAAATAGATAATAAATTTTTATAATATCAGTTGATTAATTTGAATTCTTAATATGGCATTTCTGTGTGGATTTATATCAACAGATACCATTTCAAATAAAAGAACAACAAAAAAACTCTTTGAATATTTCTTCTACCCTCTAATTATTGTAAAATACAAACAATACAATATTTAATAAAAGTGCAGCTTCACAAAACTAACGTTAAATAATGCAAAAAGAAATCCTTTCTCTTTAAAGAAAAGCTAGCCATCTCTATACTAATAATAATGCTTTCTAAGACAACAGATTGGAATATCTATCAACACTCCCTTTGGAAACTTTTCTTTTTTCACATAGAAAAAAGAACAATAGTGTCTTGAAGTTGATAATTGGTTTTAGGTGACTATTTTTAAACCATTAACACATCATAATTGGAACATACATGTTATTTATTAGAAAATATTTTGTACATTTTTCAAAGAAGATTTTCACACAACGGAGCTTCCTAATAAAACTTTGGATTTTTGTTAAACAACTTTATAAACTAAATTGCTAACATTTACAAAGCAACTACTGCATTTAAGGATTCAACTTATTATGATTATTTTAAATAAATCTACTATAATTTGAGATCAAGCAGATGTATTTTTATAACATAATGTAAATAGATATCCATAACATACATGTGATAGTCCTAAGGGAAAAAATAAGGTGATTGCTTAATAAAAATAATCTAAACATAAATTGATTATTCTTCGTATAGACTATGCACTAAAAAACTACAGACACAAAGCCCTTAAATGGAGAATGACTGCTAACAAGTATATATCTTTTGGAATGATGAAAATATTCTAAGATTGATCATGGTGATGGATGCACAACTCTGTGAACATACCAAAAATTTAAAAGTTGTACACTTTAAATGGGTCAACCATACAGTATGTGAATTACATCTCAATAAAGCGATTATATTTTTTTAATGAATACATTTTGGTTTCCTTATTCAAAGAAAGCATACTGGGCAAAGTAGAAAAGTCTAGTAGCTAAGTTTAAAGTACTCATAGTCTTTTCTGAATTGCTTCCAAACAATGTGATTTCAAGCCACTTAATGTCATCTCTGCTGCTGCTAAGTCGCTTCAGTCGTGTCCGACTCTATGCGACCCCATAACAGCAGCCCACAAGGCTCCCCTCTCCCTGGGATTCTCCAGGCAAGAACACTGGAGTGGGTTGCCATTTCCTTCTCCAATGCATGAAAGTGAAAAGTGAAAGTGAAGTCGCTCAGTTGTGTCCGACGCTTAGCGACCCCATGGGCTGCGGCCCACCAGGCTCCTCCATCCGTGGGATTCTCCAGGCAAGAGTGCTGGAGTGGGGTGCCATTGCCTTCTCCGAATGTCATCTCAGCACCTTGCATATGGACAGACATATGTACTCAAAAACATTAGGGATGGATGTTATATGGTTTAAGCTACAAAGATATGATCGAAAGTAGATTGACCTTAATACTGAATTTAAGTATTTACCACTTTCAATCCCATTGATTACAGCAGAATCCTAGTCCAAATTATTTACCTCTTTCAAGGACTACTTTAGCCACCTGAATAACCCCAGTGACTTCCACAAACACACATACACACAACAACATTTCTTATACATAAACTTCTTTAAGTCAGGCACCATATCTTTTATTTTTTTCATGATGTTCTTAGAACTTTGGATGATGTCAGGAGAAGGAGGTGACAGAGGATGAGATGGTTGGATGGCATCATTGACTCATGAGTCTGAGCAAACTCTAGGAGACAGTGAAGGACAGAGAAGCCTGGCGTGCTGCAGTCCATGGGGTAGCAGAGTCAGACATGACCGAGCGACTGAACTACAACAACGGGTAAATATACACCTAACCTTTAACTGAATGAATGGATGGGTAACTCTCATATTTCTTGGAATGTGTTTTATTCTTTGTGCATTTATATGTAAAATTTGTAAACAGAAGCTAAGAATGTTGGTCTCTAAGAGTTGAAAAGGGGTCAGAGAGTTGATGTTTTATCAGTTTTGAAGGCATTTTCCTGTAAGACATACTGCCTGGAAGAAGCAACTTTACTGAAAGAGATAATGAGTAATAGAGGTGCCTATATTTGGAAGAGCATCCTATAGCCTTGGTTCACCCTTTTTCTAAATCTCTGACTTTATTCTCCTTTAGGGGGCAACTGTACTACTCTGTCTGCACTTTGGAGGCTCACTTCTGACATACTCCTTGACCCTCTATTCTCATTCCTCAGCCCCATCCATAGGTAATCACAGAGGAGAATACCCTTGGGGGAAAATGATGCAATGGAAGAAGCATGAGCTGGGTGATAAAAAAGGTCTTGTATTGAATTTCCAGATCTATTCTTTATTGGTTGAATATGACCTCGGTCAAAGGATTAATCCTCTAGGGCTTCTCTGGTGGCTCAATGGTAAAGAAACTGCCTGGCAATGCAGGAGATACAGGTTTGATCTATGGTCTGGAAAGATCTCACATGCCACAGGACAGCTAAGCTCATGCAGCCACAACTACTGAGCTTGTGCTCTGGAGCCCAGGAGCTGCAACTACTGAAGCCCACATGACCTACTGAACCTCCACATGCTGTGGAGAAAGTCCAACATGATATTTATAAGCCTGTTGTTTTATACCATTTCCTTTAACTTCATGCCCTGCAACAAGAGAAGTCCCCGCAACTACAGAGTAGCCCCGACTCCTGCAACTAGAGAAAAGCCCAAGCAGCAACAAAGACCCAGCACAGCCAAAAATAAATACATAAAGAAATAAAAACTAATGGATTAAAATTTTTTAAAAAACATCAATCCTCTCCACCTCAGTTTCTTCATCTATGAAATGGGAAGAATTATGCATACTGAGTAGGTTAATTATGAAAATTAAATGAAGCAATAAGAGTAGTAGCTAGTATTTATTAAATCCCTATCTTGTACCATGTGCTTTACCCTTATTAACAAGCCAGGAACTTCATACATGGTACCTAACACATCAAAGGTGAATCAATAAATGCTAGTTATAGATGGAAATAAAATAAACTATGAAAGGATAAACAAAAGTGGTGTATCCATACACTGAAATACTACTCAGCAATAAAAAAAGCACAAAGTTCTGATACATGGAACATGTTACATCTCCAAGTCATCATGCTGAATAGTAGCAGTCGAACAAAAAACTATATACTCCATATATATTCCAAATATATTAAATTCTATAAAATGTAAACATATAGATGGAAAGCAGATCAGCAGTTGACTGAAGACAAACAAAGAGGGAGGGATGGGCTAAAGAGGAGTACAAAAAAACTTTTGGGTGATGATAGAAATGTGCAATATCTTGATCACGGTGCTGGTCTTATGAGTATACACACTGTCAGACTCATTAAATTGTATTTTTTAAATGAAAAAATTTGTATGAAACTTATACTTCAATAAAGTTGATAAAAATAATGTTAAGTAGATTCTAGCTAAATCCCCATAATCCTGTTATTTGGCATAAAATAGATGTTAGTGGAAATAACAGCTTACAATACAGAGGAGCAGGAGTTGGGGATTCTCCAGTAATTGCAGTGAAGTTTTCAAAAAATTAAATGATTTAGGGCAGCCCTTAAAAGATGCTGTGGAGAAAGTCCAACATGATATTTATAAGCCTGTTGTTTTATACCATTTCCTTTAACTTCATGAAGATGTAAAGTAGATGGTCACTTTGCAGATTTTACTGAAAAATATTTTTCCTCCATTGGTCAAATCCCATTATGAGAAATACTGATAACAAAGAACTATTTGGGTTACCAAAAGAATTACTAATCAAGAAGGTAATAGAAATAATTCTAAAACCATTTTTAAAAACTCTTCCAGGAAATTCAGTATTAACTCATTCCTCCTAATCATAAGAAGGTCTAACACTGGAGATCTCAGTTTCAGAGGAGAATGACATTGCTATGAAAGACTCTGGGCACCATTAAGATAAAAAATGAATGGGAATATATAGAACTAATATGAACCCTTGCCAGCCAGCCTTCAGATAATCCCTGAATCCTTCATATGAATACAGAACTAACTTGTGGAGACCTCCTCCTAAGTGCTAGGTACCAAAAGTATCCCCTCTTCCATGGGGCAGTTCAGAGTTTGGTATTTTAATCTCTTTAATATCTTTGGAAAGTGAAGCCAGACAGGTTAAGAAACTTGTCTAAAGTCATGTGGCTATTTATTAACAGAGCTGGGTCTTCATCTCAACTCTATGAACTGTATTTCACAACACAGCCGCTACTCCCATATGGAATGGAATTCATATTTTTGAAAAGTAGACTGTGGGGGAAACAGGCTTTTAACCTGGGTGACTGGTACTTACTAATGCCTGATCACAGCCAAGTGAGTCATCTGAATTTGGAAGTATGTGAGATCTGACTCACATCAGATAACCAATAAGAGTTAGTTTCATTTCATTCTTACTTTTTCCTTCCTTATTTCTTTTTAGTGACTCAAATTTGGCAAAATTTCCAAAAAAAAAAAAAAAATTATGAAAACAGAGTCACCATTGGAAAACATTTCCTTGGGGAAAAAAAAAATCTTTCCCTCATTCTTCCAGAACTCATACTTCAAAACGGCACCAAAGTACAAGGCTACATTTACCACTAGTGGCTTAGCTGGTAAAGAATCCGTCTGCAATGCAGGATACCTAAGTTCGATCCATAGATTGGGAAGATTCCCTGGAGAAGGGAATGGCTACCCACTCCAGTATTCTGGCCTGGAGAATTCCATGGACTGTATAGTCCATGGGGTTGCAAAGAGTCGGATATGACTAAGCAACTTCACTTAAACTCACTTAAAGGAAATACTACCACCCCTGATTGCCATCCATCTAATTGTGGAAAGACCAGGAGCTGAAAGCCAGGTAGTTATTAGTTTGCTCTAGCACATCCCCATACTTCATGATGAAGACAGACAACTCAACTTGAGGGCACCAATGTGAATTTTATTCAGGCCCTGTTGGCTGATAAAACAGAAGCTGCCAAAGTCTTTGAGAGAAAACTTTGTTCAACCATTTCCCAGGAGAAAAAGGGTCTGTCTCTCAGTAGCTTTATTCCTATACCTGTGGCAAACCAACACAACAGAGAACTGACATCTTTGCTGTAAGATCAGATCTCAGAGCCACCAATCAAATAGCAGTCCAACCTTCATGTGCTGATGCAGCGAATTTCCGGATCTTGATCACACTAGGCTAGGGAGTCATTCTTCTCAGTGATAAAGTTGGTGAATGCACTCTTGAGAAGATAACAAATTAAAAACCAGCTGACTCGACACCATTCAAGTGAGGAATTCACTGCTGATCCAGTACAACACGATTTCTACCACCAGTCAGTAATCACCAAAGAGGTGGCCAACTTCATTTCATAATTTTAAAACTATTCCTAACACAGTAGTCTCAGCACAGCCAAATAATAACTGTCCAATTCACACCTGCAGATCTACTGAAACTGATAATGATTTCCTCAAATATTTACACCCTGAGTCTTACTTCATGTTAACATTCAAAGATTTAAAGCAAATTAGAAATTCTCAATGGCCTTAAACATGACAGGAATTATGTAACTTAGAGGATTATTCCATTTTGAAATTACATTTTTTGAATCTATAGAATTCTCACTAAAATCCCTAATTTTCTACAGTTGATGTATCATACTGGTGGAAAACAGAGTTGACATTCTCTGCTTTCAACTGCAAAATATTAGGAAAACCATTACCTGACTAATTGTTGTGAGATTTGTGTCCCAGTTTTAGAAATGTGTGTTCTTGGGAAAAAATACCTTAGATTTACATAGTGATTTTTCAGCTTTCATATGATTTTTCCAACTCTTGATCACTACAACCATGTGTAAATGGCATATCCTATTTATTCCCATTTAACAGGTAAACCAAGCATGGTTAACATTTTTGGTAACTCCATGCCTTTGCTCGGAGCACTTTCCATTATGAACAGTTTGTAACTATTGTTAGGTTGAACCATTTGAAATTGCTAGTATTTGACCAGTATTCTAACCTACCAAAATGGCAATTTCATAAAAGCAATATTTTCAGTTTTACTATCAACCATACTCTTGGTTGTTCTTTTGCTTATTCTACTTTTCGATATGCTTGTTTTTACCAAGATGTCGTGCCTCACTCTTACCAATCCCTTCATTTTCTCTTTTCATAGTGAGTAGGTAAAAAGGCAAAATGAAAATAAACACTAATAAAGGAAACCCTAGCCTATGAGAAGCCAATGAAGTTACACACAAAAAACTTACCAATGAACAATTAGGTGATGGGAGACATTGATGTGTTTTTAACTAGGGTTGAAGAGAGAAGCCGCTTCATAGTATTCAGTAAAAGGAACTATTTTTGTCAATTCTAATTTCAAACTTCAACAACAGTAATTAGCATTGAGAAATGAGGAATTTTCACTCTAAATATTTCCTATAAGAACAACAGCAACATTAATTAAAAAAAATATACTTATTGAGTATTTACTTTCTTTCAGACACGGTGTTAAACACTTGACACGAATTACTTCATGTAATTCTCACCATCCTATCAAGACTGATTTTCCTTTTGCACATGAAGAAGCTGAGGCTTGGAGAGGTTAAGCAATTAGCTCATATGAATAATAAGGGACAGAGACTGGGTTCACACCTGTGCCCTTAAGAGACTGTTGCCTATGATGACTGATCCCTGTGACTCCTGAGCCCATCGAGCCAGAATTTTCCAGCCTCGTGAAACTTCATAACGGTACTATACTCTACTGAATCATTCAGTCCATTCACAGGTTGTGGTCCATCAATTTAACAGGAAATTTACATTTCACTGTGACCTGTAAGTGTCTTAAGGACAAGTACTAGGTCCATGGTATCCTCTTGTACTCTCAACACACAACAGTACCCAGTTCATAGCAGGCACCAAAGAAGTGTTCCTTAAAAAGGAAACAATAATTCTTCCCTATGTGTGTTTTACCTCCATTCTCAGGGTCTCACCTTCAGCTGTCTTCCTTGTGACAAAGTAGAGACTTCTCAAGCAATCATTTCATTCTAGCCGTTACTTGACTTTGGAACGCTTCCACACCTGTCAGTGCCACCACCATCGTCAGTTTTGCTAGAAGCTCTAAAATTAATTCATCTCACTGACAAAAAGAACCCCAACCACAGAGGTGGAGAAACCACTCCTGCCCCTTGAACAAATGCTGCTTTCTGCTGTCCAGGACTGCCTTTCTTCTCTCGCTAAGGTTCAGTAAGTACTGAAGCCTCAGGTCCAGTGAATATGGGTCAGGTTTGCAAGGCAACGACTCCACCCCTTTCATTACCATGGAATCAGTTAACAATACCACTAGTTCTACCCAAAAAACAAAAATAAAAAATAAAGTAATTGGTCCCATGGGTTATTTAGGTGCTGAGGAAGTCTTAAAAACACACTATTATCTCCCCTAGTGACTGGCCAGCCTTTCCATGCTCAAACCAGCACATTGGGACTTCTAAATTACATACCATAATTGACATAAAGTATCTGTCCCATCAGTGAATATCTTTATTAGCATCAAAATCACTCACAACTAGTGTTCCTCAATGTTATTAAACATAACTTGTTCTAGGTGTTGCTTTACTAATTAGTCAGGATAAGCCCGAGGAAGAAAATCTGGGTCATGTTAAATTAATTGGAATGAGCATGAAAATTAGCAGAGCAAACTGCATCAATTTTCTATAGAGAGTCTTTCTTCATGTTGAGAATAAAAATGGATATTATGAGGCATTAACCACACTGCCTTCTGTGACTGCCAAGAGGTGTGTTACAGTAGCCCAAAATATCATGCTCGCAGATTTTCAGAAGTTAATGAGACATTTCCAGGAATGGTAAATACATGGTGTTAAAATGGGTGTGCCTCTGATGGGAAAATGCCAAGTCATTTCATGTTTATTCAGGCATAACAAGCTCTTCAAAATGAGCATAATTTAAGAGGTGAATAGTGCAAAGAGGGCTAACATTCAACTAATTTTCCTTCAGAAAGAAAAGATTAAATTGGACCCAAAAAAAATGAATTAAGAGGTTTACAAATCAACAAGTCAGCCACCAGGATGGCAGCCTCTGCTTAGCACCAGTGAGGCCGCCCCCGCCACGAAGTTTTCCAGAGATGTCCCGAAGGCAAGGAACAAAGCGAGCAGAACTGATTACAGCCCCGCTCACCGCCTCGCTGTCTCAACTCTGTTTGGCTTCCTAATGAGCTCACTAAAAACCTAATTCATCTCCCATAACCCTCTTCAGCCCTCCTTGAAATCCACCATTATGGAAATTACAGATGAAACATTTCCAGGCTGGGTTCAATTCAGTGCATCTTCAACAGGCAGGGCCCTGACCCCCACCTGGGACACCATGCAGCGGGCCGGCTCAGAACCTTCCAGAAAAATAGAGGCCAGACAAGGCGAAGACTCTCTGGGTGACAGTGATTTCCGCCTTCACGCATTCCCTCCCCTGAACGTGGGGCTGTCGTGGGTTCCACAGGACATGGAATACAAATTGTAATTCAGGAGACGAGAAATGAGTTGTACTAATGACAAATAGCTGGAAATAGGCTAATGTGAATTCCCAGCCTGTTCATGAGGAAACTCCCCGGGTTCCTCATTACATAGAGTCAAATCCTCACGGCAGCTAGCCTGTAACTGGAAGATTACGGAATTGATGGATCCTTAGTTTAAAATGCAGCTGTTTTATTCTGCTTTAGTAATTAATTCTTTTTCCAATACTCTATTGATTAAGCGTAGACCCTGATAAAGTTCAAACTGAGGAGAATCTCTCGTGGCGTCCTTAGTCGCTC
Source organism: Bos indicus (assembly GCF_029378745.1). Taxonomy (NCBI): domain Eukaryota; kingdom Metazoa; phylum Chordata; class Mammalia; order Artiodactyla; family Bovidae; genus Bos; species Bos indicus. Next base: position 32,654,054 of record NC_091769.1, read on the forward strand.
AGGAGAGTCAATGAAAACTTCCTACAATTCCACCTGCCTCCTCAGAGTGCTGATCCAATGAACAGAACAGTTTTTTTCTCATAAATTAGTCAGGCCATGTGGAGCTGTATTAGCTGATCGTTGCTTTTGTCTCTCTACTTGCTGACTTGCTTTTCAGTTTTGCTGGCCTTTGTGCTGTCACACACAAAGTCGGAGTGCAGCTGCCATTCTGAACCCAGACCAAGGTAAAGAACAATTCGTGCAAACTACATTTTTCCCCCCATGTTATACAGCTGCAACTCCCTGAGTAGTACAGGGCTCTGCGGGGCCTCCTGGGACCCAACTAGCTGAGAATTCAGTGCTAAAGCATGCAGACATTTTGTGGAACTGAAAAAAATTAAATTAAATTAAATAACCTATTTTCCTCAAGACTTTGCCAGGCTTTTTCGTCCTGACACCCTCCACCACACCCGCCACCCTCTCCCCCCAGAATTTGTGCTACCCTATTTCCAGCCATGCTAAGCTCCCTATTTCATTCTCATAGAGGACATCTAGGAACAACAGAGGACAGGGTAAAGAGAGTGATCAGGAGGCCGAGGTCTGCATCCTATGCTGGTCAGGTGGCATCAGAGAGTTTGGGAACGCTGATTAACCAAACGGGCGTGGAGTGTAACCATATATAAATGGCCATTATGAACACAATGGTATTTAGTAATAAGAGGAATCACCAACGTGGTGCTCCTTTTCAAAGGGTCACATGTACCAGGGATCAATGCTGGTGAGTCGAACAAGCACGGTAACAGAAAGTTTCTCAGATTACAGTCCTGCACAATGGATTTTTGTTCCTACAAAGATCATGGCTACTGGGAATGCTTTTAGAGCAATGCACTTACTCTCTGTGTTGCTCCCCCCTTGCACCGTCACCCCCATCTACGACCCATGCGCATAGGCCTCATGCTCTACGTGAAAACAGGTCAAAGATGAGTTTTAGTCCATAAACTGGTGGAAAGAAGAACAGAGCTGATTTTTCTAATTGATTTTTGTTACTTGCAACATCCGTTTATAGAATTCATATTGTCTTTTGTTTTTAACTTTGTTTCAGATGGTAGGAGTAATAGTGAAGATCTGGAATAACTTTAGGAGAATCCTTTAAGTTTTTGTCATCTAATACCAAATTCAAAGCTCAAACCAAGCTCTGCTCCTGTTAGCAGAGGGGCTGGGACTGTTTTCCATGGTCTCCCCGGCTGGGGCTGAGAGAACATTCCCCACCTTCACAGCATTCCTTCCTAGGTCAAAAGGTCATCTCTCACAGACGTCTCCAGCAGACACTCAGTTGTCAAAAGGTTGCATCATGTGATCTGGGCAGTCACTGCTAACAAAGCATTTTTCTCATTGGGAAACAAACTTTGCATGTCTAAATAATTTCCGAGTTAAAAATGTGTTTTCCTCCCTCCTTCCTACTCTCTTCAGTATCAAAACAATGAGGACAGCAGTGGGCGCCAGATTCATCAGAGAAGCTTCCATGGATCACTTGCATCAAGATCCCACCACTTTTACTGGGCTATATTATGAGGAAAGATTACTGCCAGAGGTGACGGTGATTTCCTGTATTTAAAAAGAAAACAGAGGTGTCCCTTTTCCAGGGGATTTCTTTTAAAAGGAAAGTCCCAGTTTTAAAGCAAACATATGCATTTTGAATAAGTATAAAATTGCAAACAGAAAAAGTAACCTAAAAGGAAATATCAGAATTATTTGTAAAATCATTTCTAAAAATTAAGATTGCTTTTTGATTCATGTATATTCTATTGCATTTAAATGACCAACGCAGTATATAGGGCATAACAAGCCCCCCTCCCCAACAAAATGGGGAGGTAAGAAGTCTACTCATTTGCTCAACGTTCAGAACTGAGCAAGCATAAAGTTTGCCATCAGTGATGTTATAAAAAAAAAAAAAAAAAAAAGTCCCAGTTAACTAGGGAAGCAGGCTCTGCCTTTTTTTTTTTAATTCCCTGCTGCCTAGATGAATAATATAATGATTTTCTCATTGTCGCGAATTGTTACTTAGAGCAGCTTGAAGCTCTCAGATGCAATCCAAAATGAGTCATTTATTTCGAGAAGGGAGTCAAACAAGTCTATCAACATTGCTTCTATTTATAAATTATATATTTAAGAATGAAATAAAATAGTCATGGCTAAATTGCTACATATGGGAGATAAAGAATTAGAGATACTTTCAAATTATTTAGCCTAGACCTAAGCATCAAAATCTGAGGGCACTGAGAATTTTTGTATGAACTAAGCAATTTGTACATTTGTTTATTCAAAAAAGCTTAATTAACATCCTCAGACATAGGATCCAAGTTCTGACAAGTCTTTAGGATATTAAGGTTTGCAGACAACAATATTTTCCTAAATATACTATCTTCATTTTAGTTTTTAATTATCAAACTTTCCAGAATGCATTTTTCAAAACTCATCTTAGAGACTTTCACTTGTCCTTTTTTAGCTGCCTTGGGATTAACAGGTACTGAGAAAGATGCATATTATTAACAATGTGTAGTTTCAATTGGTATAATCTGCTAATTTGAAAGAGCCCAGTTTTATAAGCTTTCCTTTGGGTAGGTATTTTAGTGTTCTAAAAACAGTGTTAGGGGGCTGTTAAATTAAGCACATGTTCTACATTGACATTTTAGTTCCAGGAAGTTATTGTGAGCCAAATTTGCCAGTTTAGTATCTATAACCTTGGAACATGTGCTCCCTGCCTTTTGCACAGGGTGTTTGGAAGGTAACTGAAAATAAATTAAACAACAGTGATACAGACTTGAACAGAAAAAGAGTATATACTACATGGGAGGAGCAATGGGTGTCCGAACTTTTAAAAGAAGTTTAGGTGGGATCGAAGAAAATAAGATGAATACAATGAACGTGTTTATGATCTTATAATGGTTTATAAGCTATCACCATTTCTGGTATTGCAAATCTCATACTGAGCATTTGGCATTAGCCATAGAGTGCAAGAATTCTGTACGATTCTAACAATTGTAGAGAATGGCTCTAAAAATAGAAACTTTGGGGCCAGAATCATGTTTTTTTTTTTTTTTTCCTGCCAAAAGAATCTGGGGAGAAAAAAAGGTACCTAACAAAGAAATGGCATGAATTTAATTACTCTCTATTTTGAGGGTATAACATAGTTTGTTCCCCTATCAATCAAGAAAGAAAATTAAGTAGAAAGTTAAGAATTCCCTGCAGAGAACACAGGATGCAGTAAAAAAAATTTAAATAGGGATGGTAAGCCCCCTGCCCAGAGGGGCATCTGATCTTCATTGGTGGTATGACTCCCCACATCCACACTCTTCATCACAATTACCACCTTGCCTGAACAAAGGACTCCAGCTCCAGGTCCTCCATCTCTAAAGTCAAAACAGACCTTCCCACTGGGTTATCCTGAGTGTACTATGGAGCAAAGAGTCAAATGGAGGGGAGAGGGGTAGGATGGGAGCCAAAGTGACCGGGGTGCCTCCTTAGAGAACACTGTGTTAGATAGCTCCATGTATCCAGACACCATAAGAGAAGAGCACACAACCCCACGGAGGAAGTGTCCAAGGGCTGAGAGACAGTAATTTACATTTCACCCAGGAAGCCCACTAGTCTCAGCAATCCATGAAATTCTACCTGAAATAATGACTGCATCTGTAAAATATCTTTGACATTTATAAGTCTTCAGGTAAAACCACCAAACTACTCCATAGCAGGGTTCTTGGTTGCAAAGGTACCTATACTCAAAATATGTTGACTATTTCAGTAATAGCTGGTTACCATGCCCACCTTGTCAAGTCACTCATTAGGGACTTGAGCTGGCATCAAACTTGATACTGGCAGTTAACGTTTTAAAAAACCCTAAAATGACCAAACTACTTCTTTAAAGTAAATCATACAAGAAGGCAGGAATTCTGGGCCTTTGGGAAGATGGTTGAAAAAACTGATTTGCAGTCACCCAATCAGTTTTCCTGAAACCCTTTTCAAAAGTGTAGCATTTCCTCTTAACTTTTGAAAATTGTGTCCACTCTAAATACAATAGCAGCCATGCAACACCTTCAAATAGCTTTTTAAAAACTTTAAAATTACTTAGAAGAAGGCAGAATATAAAGAAATCAATACAGTTTTGTAAATTCAAAATAAGGCATTTTATTTCTCCAAGTGAATTGCTTAAGGTTATAGGGGAAATTGCAGCTGAGATTAGAACTTTCAGCTCCTGACACTCCAGTGCCAGTGATCTATTCAGAAGCCAATAAAATGTTCTTACTCTGCCTCAACAGCAACAAGTTGTAATAAAAGGCACAAGAAACTCCCACAGACCCAGATGCTTATCCTAAGCCAGTGTGACCCATGACTCAGACTTCTCTGATTCAACACACTTGGCGTGTGGCACTAACTTGATAACTCAGTTTTCCTCTTACTGACACCCCTGGGATCATTCTGATGCCCACTCCACATAAGAATGGCAGGAACCTAAGCATCATTACAGTATGACATATTCTAACTTGTCTTCTTAGAGAGAAAGTAGGATTGCTCAAATGGAAAATTATTTGAGAACGTTCGCCCTTCAAAGTCAAAAGTTGTAACAAGCAGCAGCAGAAATCGATAGAGTTCTAGTTGCAAAAATATAAGGCCATGGAAGAGAGAGGGTAGACCCCAAAAATGTGATCAAAGAGGCAGAGGGGAAGAAGATATTTCATGTGGAAGGCTGGACATGCAACTTTAGGGCTTTCATACTTTGTCTGTTATCTTGTCCTATGATCATGGACATTGGACAAGTGAACATTTAAGATAAAAATGTGCTGTGCCATTGATTAAAAAAAAAAAAAAAACTGCCATGAAAAAGCAATTATTTCTTTTAAAAAAGGCGGGGTGGGCGCTGTGCTCAATCAATCAGTTGTGTCTGAGTCTTTGAGAACTCCATGGACTGCAGCTTTCCAGGTTCCTCTATCCATGGAATTTTCCACATATGAATACTGGAGCCAGTTGCCATTCCCTATTCCAGGGGATCTTCTCTACCCAGGGATTGAACCCACATCTTCTGTATCTCTTGCATCGGCAGGCAGATTCTTTGCCACTGTGGCCTTCAAGGAATGTTGTAAAATGCCAATTCTATATACTATCAAAAATTTCTCAAGAGTATATGTGGCATTAGAAACTTGCCACCAAATCAAAGTTATAGGGTAGATATCTAGAAATAAGTTTGATTTTCAATGCTGCTATGTCCCACAATAAATCAACTTTAGAGACATGTCTAGATGTAGGACAGAAAATATCAAAATCTGCCTGAAATTTTCAGAATGAGGAAAACACCTCCAGCCCCAAGTCCTGGGCTGATGAAAGGTATCTAATATCATTAACACCTCTTGTAGACAGTGTGGTCAAGTAAAGTCTCTGGGTTTGGGGGTCAGAGAGAGGTAAGTTAGAATATAAGCCTGGTTCCAGATATTTAAGGAAAGGAGAGCTACTTAGCCTCTTTAATTCTCAGTTTTTTCAACTGAAAAACCTACACAAAGCTATGAAGATAAAATTATACTAAATATACATAGCACAATATCTGACATAAAGTTGTCAAATATTAGCTGTGATAAGGATGACAATTCTGCTATTGCTGCCAAGTTTGGGCATATATATCATAAGTTCTTTTCCTTCATCTAGCTCTTTGTTTTTTGTCCCAAAATGGTAATAATTAAACAGAAGAACTGGGTCTCAGGCTATGATAAAGATGTAATACTAAACAAAGCTGGCATCTATAAAGAGAATGATCAGATACCAGACAGTGCTCTTTAAAATTCTTAAACAAGAAATTAGCTCACATATCACACTAGTTTTTCTCCTCCTTATTAACATATAACATATTACAAGGAAGCCATGAAAAATGAACCACTATAAAGAGAAGACGGGCTTCCCTGGTGGCTCGCAATGCAGGAAACCCAGGTTAGATTCCTGAGTCGGGAAGATCCCCAAGAGAAGGAAACGGCAATCCACTACCGTATCCTTGCCTGGGAAATCCCATGGACAGAAGAGCCTGGCAAGTTACAGTCCACGCGGGGCAAAAGAGACACGACTTAGCGACTAAATAACAACAAAGTGAAGAAACGTCTTCAGTCAGTGGGTGTTGAACTGCAAGACCAGAATTAAAACTCTTGCTTGAGTCGAACAGTTCTTAGACTAGAAGGTAGGAAACAGAATAACCTGTTTAATGTCCAGTATATGAAAAACTTGATCAAAGGGACTTACGGTGAGTCAGGCAGTGATTTCCCAGAAGACTGTTTAATTTATAAAGGCAAAGAATAAGCAGACATTAAGGTCCAAGTGACTTGTTATGGTATCTCAGCCAAAATAAAATATTACCTTTTCTAAACTCGAGAAATCAAAAGTGAAAAAACCTCATCTGTGTCTGCATGCAATATATCCTCAAATAAATAGGAAACTAGGAAATTTAAGATGACTTTGTACACAGCCACTTATTCTCAGGGGCGAAAACAAACTGCCAATACAGAGGGACTATATTTAGTGCATAATGCTGATAAGGAAATTCTGTGTAATTATTTGAAAATATAACATGCAGTGTTAATAGTGTAAATCTCCTCAGTTGTAAATAAACAAAACCTATTATCGTTTTCAAAAATTCAGAAGCCACAGTATGAATATTTGAGGAATCCTTATACTAAATAACATAGTAAAACATATTTACACAGGCAAAGTGAATTGAGACGTTTAAACAAATTTAGGTTAATTTCCTATTGATATGGCAAGTAAATATTAAATTTTATTTTCATTAGTCAAAATAATTGAATAATTAGTCAACTCTTAACTTAATTTTCACTCTGTAAACAGCATTGGCATTGTCCTAGCACTTGAGCAAAAGAGGGTATAGTTAATTACTTACGCATGGGAAATTTTTATTGGATTGGTGTATCAAAGGCCAGTGTCTTTAAGAAATCCTGAAACTCTATAGGTTTTAAGAAAGTCAGGATTAACTTCTCTTTAAACCACAAACCCAATCCAGTGAATAAAAATCAACAAAAAGTACAAATTTCTAAAGAGGGAATAAATTATCTATTGTCTGCTATCATTTCTTAGGCACCTAATTCCCAAAGAAATGTTGAACGCAAAGATAACTAGGTATCTACACAAGTACTTTTCAGACTTTATAAAAGTGTAGAAAATTATAAAGATAGGACACTACATGATTTTGAAATGATGCCTAAATATTCTCATTCCTAAAATCACTCATGACCTAATATTGCCCTGCAGTTTTCAAGATTGGGCCAACTAGAGGGTAGAACTACTAGGGTGTTCCCCAATTTAAAATACGTTCTTTCAAAAAAACGTATCATGTAAATTCTGGAAGCCCCAAGGTACGCTGCAGCTTAAGCCCTTTATCGAGTACACTGTAAGCAATCAAACGTGAGGTCACAGTACCTGGGCATGTGGCCTCATGCTCTTGGGCTGCTATAGACACTGAATTCATCTCTGGAGATTGGTCAGGAATAGCCTTTGAAGTCAAGAACTAAAGAAGAGTGTCAAGAAATCCTTTAGAGAAGAAATATTGCCAAAGAGAAGAGGAAGTCCGATTGATTCTTTTTTATTCTGTAGGGGGGTAGAAAATAACTTCCTCAGAATACTGTGAATATCTTTCAGTATTTCAGGAGCTCTAAAGAATGTGAACAATATAGTGACTTGACATTATGGTTTGAATACTGCAGAGGTATCTTTCAATTAAAGAGTGTGATTTTATTTTATTGCTTCAATGTTTTCAAGCCAGATAAAGATGCCAAACCCGTTTATGGCTAAAAAGAACATATTCTGACTTAATTTTTTAAGACCATCTAGTGAACGCTTCTACTAGGTTGCATAGGTAATTAAATGGTCTTGGTGAGCAAGTTAAAAAGAAAATTGAAATGAGTTATTTTCAAGAAAGTCTTTTTTTATGCACACAAAAGTATCTTTAAAAAACCCACAATGTGAAATATTCACTAACTTTCCAGGTTTTTTATCCTATTTGCTATGTTACAAATGGAATTGGTAGATTTTCTTTGGGTGGCAGAATTCTTATTATCTCAAAGCCAATGGATGCTTAATGCAAAGAGCAAATAGTAAAATGCAAACAAGTATTATTTACTTATATAGGAAGTTGCTGATTATGAAATAAGAGTTCTGGCAAGTCTTAGAAGAAAAGTAGTCTCATTAGTTTATGGTTCAGCACCTCTTGTACTCTTTGCCATTTCTAAGTCCAAGGAGAAGAGAACTAAGCCTTTAGAATAGACCAATTCAATATCTGACCTCTCCTTTTCCTACTCCAAGATTGATCCTATGGATCTGACCAACATACATGGGAGGAAAAGAAGATGGAAAAGAAATTACTTTTTGAAAGCATAAGTCACTGATTTAAAATCTTTAAGTGGCATACAAGTGCTCAAGTTCCATTTTATTTTTATTTACTTATTTGTTCATGCTGCACGGCTTGCAGGATCTTAGTTCCCCAACCAGGGAATGAACCCTGGCCTACAGCAGTGAAACCACCAAGCCCTAACCCACTGTATCGGCAGGGAATTTCCTCAGGCTCCAGTTTAAATTGATGAAATAAAAATAAAAGGTTGTAATAAAGAAATAATAGAAGGGTGGCAGCCTTTTGATTAGAACAATGACGGGGGGTTTTAATGACATTCTCAGGATAGTCAGTTGCCTTCATTAAATTTTACACCATTTGTGAACCTAGTGCCTTTTTATGCAAAGCTCACTTTGCAGGTAAAGAACAGGAAAAAAAAAAAAAATTAAATGGCCTTGTTTTAATTCTTCTGTATCCTTTCTCTATGGTGATAGGCAAGTAATTGACACTCAATTGACCCTCTGCCAAGCTGCCGTATCTGGAAAATGGGGATAAACCCAAGAGATACTAGGAGAAATCAAATGAAAATTTAAATAAAAATGTGTTAAGAAACAGAAAGGAAAACCAAACGTAAGGTATCAATTGGCAGATGTAATTTGGAATTTGAATGATATTATTTAAAAACTAATAGATACAGCATGTTAGAGTTGGAAAAAACCTGGAATCCCCTAATATCTGTGCCTAACACACAGAGATGTAAGGCAAGTCCGTGAAAGTTTACAGAGATGATGATAATATTAATAACAACTGTCATTTCATGGATCATGAATACACACCAGGCATACATTATCACCTCACGCACTCCACCAAACCCCCTTACAGGATGTGAACCTAGATTACAGGTAGCCGAGATGGAGCCCTGCCCAGGTTCTCCTATTCTGAGTCTGAGCCATAATCTCCGGGCCTCCCAAACCTGCCCCATACTGTACTGTTGGAAGAGCCATATTCAGATTCTGCTCAGCCAAGTTCACTCCATTCTAGCCTTCAGGTAGATAATAAACATTAAAAAGTACAAAAAAAAGAGAGAGTGGGACAGCATGACATAGCACCAAAGCCTAGTACACAGAAACTGAGAATTCTGCTCACACACTTATCCCAGATTGTTTCCCCTTTTCTGAGCTCCTCTTCCTACAAACCCTGTCTTCTGTACGTCTGTGAGGACAAGGACCAGGGGAAAACAGAGAGGCAATTACTCTCGAGTTACTATTCTCACATTTTTAGAAATCATACTATACCGTATCCTGAAATACAAATCCACAGAAAGTGTTATGAGCTTTAAGCTCACGTTGTGGATTCAAAACTAATAAAGAGTCAGTAAGCATATGTATATTATTATGGGAATGTTGTGTCACATATGTCAAATATGTCTAAAAATGCACATATTTAGAGCCCCAAATACATTATCTAGTTTAATTCTCACAACATCTCTATATAGCTGTGGTAATCTTCATTCTCTATCTGAGGAAATTTAGACTTTAAAATGAGTCACCTAAGATCACACTTAGACTTACTCCATACTCTTAAGAACTACACACTTTTGAATTTCTCCATAGAGCACAGAAGCACTCCCCTTAAATTTGTAGGAGTTGGTGAAATCTCTGGCCATGACCTGTCCTTGCTTTCAGGTACCTCACACAGTACTCAATTCCACCTAATAACCCCATCACAGATTTGACGACTGACATTCTGAAAAACTCAACTTTAGGTGTTGAGTTGACATCACGCTGACATTTCTGCGTGCTAAGTCGCTTCAGTCATGTCTGACTCTGTGTGACCCCATGGACTGTAGCCCGCCAAGCTCCTCTGTCCATGGGATACTTCAGGCAAGAAGACTGGGGTGGGTTGTCACGCCCTTCTCCAGAGGATCTTCCCAACCCAGGGATCAAACACTTAAGTCTCCTACTTTGATGGCCGGGTTCTTGAAGAAGGAGTTAATTCCTAACACCACCTACTAAGTTGCTACAAGCTATTAGCTATTAATCAACTATGAAGTTGAGACAACAATTTATTTGACCAATGTCTGTTTATCACAAACTCTCTACAGAGCACTTTGCTAGGTATACAGAGGGCGACACAGAGAGCTGGTCTATGGAGCCAGCGGTAGGTGAGGGAGCCTCTGTAATCAAGATTGATTTCTCAGCTTTGTTTTCCTTACCTCCTGCTGTCTAGGGTACCATAAAAACTCAGCAAATGTTATCAGATAGCATGCCTAAAAAAAGGCTAGCATGCTTCAGTAAGTTTAAAGAAAAAAAAGGTACATCTGTGTAGATGAAAAAGTTAAAATGTCACAGCTTCAGAGATGACTATCTCTGGAGTGATGCTGTATGAGACCAGAAGACATCCATGAACTCAGGGCTTTCTTTCACTCTCACAAAGCAGCCACATTTCAAGGTCCCTGACAACATGCACAGGGAAGCGTCCCTGATGTTTCTGCCTTAAATGCCCAACATATGAAACAACAGAGCAAAGTTTAAGAGCACCATTTTTTTCCTCTAATTGTCAAAACTCTGACACATTACTTTTTGGTGTAATTTTATTTCAGCTAGGGTTTAATTTTTGTTTTCTTCTTTGCCAGTTGAAAGCAGCTCATGCTTTATACTGGCAGAAAACGAGCAACTAAGATTCCATTTAGAATAAGAAACATGGTGAAAAGTTTCATCCATTAAGTGACTGATAATGATGCTAAAATGTGTAGAAGCACCAAAATCTGGATGGATAAAGAACAGTAAGCCCCATGTTTCCACTTTGGGGTTTAAAAGTTGATTAATGATATTAAAAACCAATGGCTCTCCACATACAAGCATGTTTCTATTTACAAAATAAGGAAGACTTCCTTTAAAAATGTTGCAATTTTCTGAGCTAATTGTTATAAAGAATTCAAAAGCTTGCAGAAAAACTTTCTGACAAGACAAAATCAGGCTTTTTCTCAGCATACTGCAAAGACAGTCTAAGTTGTACCACTAACCTGTTCTTGCTCATTTCAAAGCTGGAGAGGTAAGCGTGCTCTGCCTAATTCTCCCTCCTGCAGATAAAAGGGGGTGACACACTTTTGTGGGTAATTCCACCATAATGCTCAGGAGTAGAGTGTATGAACAAAGAGGTCTTCCCCTCACTTAGTAACCAAGTGCTTAGTCACTCAGTCACGTTCAACTCTTTGCTACCCCATGGACCGTAGCCTGCCAGGCTCCTCTGTACATCGGATTCTCCAGGCAAGAACACTGGAGTGGGTTGCCATTCCCTTCTCCAGGGGATCTTCCTGACCCAGGGATCAAGCCTGGGCCTTCTGCATTGCAAGCCACCAGGGAAGCCTCTTCACGATTAAAGTGAAAGTGAAGTCTCTCAGTCGTGTCTGACTCTTTGCGACCCCATGGACTGTAGCCTATCAGGCTCCTCTGTCCCTGGGGTTTTCCAGGCAAGAGTGTTGGCGTGGATTGCCATTTCCTTCTCCAGGGTATCTTCCCAACCCAGGAATCGAACCCGGGTCTCCTGCATTGCAGGCAGACGCTTTACCGTCTGCGCCACCAGGGAAGCCCAATCTTCATGATAAAGAGGGACTGCATGATGCCTGCCTCCTGGCATTCTCTAACAATAAGGATATAAGGGAAAATTTTTTTTGCCAATAGAGGCAACACTTGCCTGGTGCAACCAGTTCTAACAGTTTACTAAACTGGAGATCCCAGAACAGCTAGACACAGGCAGATTGGGGTTTTGCAGCTCTGTGTCCCAGAAAATTTCCACTGGGCGGATAGTATACCCAGTCCACCACTCATTACCGGGAGCAAACAGGGCCCACGCCATCTACTCCCAAATGAGGGAAGATGGTTTTCCCTCCTCCATCCTCATTCCTGCCTCCATGGATTTACCATTTAGCCTCCACCTCAGCAGCCACTTTAAGAAAGGAAAAGGGTTTACTTTTGAGGAAGAAAAGTACCTAGTATGCTCTGCATCAAACTAGGTGTTAATACACTTCTCCTAGCAATATTCTGCTGGGATCCTCATTTATACATTTTTGAGGGTGTAACCAAATGTACTGGTATTAAATCAAACACTCAACAGATATATAGGAAACACTGTTTGATTAATACAATCAAGGATAACTTCAAGGATAGCTAAGTTAACGGCACATTCTGTACAAGTACAGCTGAAGTCACAAGACTTCAGACCTTAGAGGAAATTGCTTTTTACACTACTGAAAATTGATCCTGAGCCCATGCTGACCTACCTTTTAAATACAAGATGCAAGAAGACTCCCTAGGATATTAAACCCTATCTGAGAGTACTTCAATGAAAGAAGCAGTCGAGGACAGTGTTCTCCACAGTGTGTTCTGAGGAAGATCGGTCCCCAGAGATAATGCAAAAAAGGATTTCAATGGTTAAGTGAGTCTAAGAAGCCTCCTTACAGACTTAAAATGCACATTAGCAAATTAGAGGATCTGCACATTCCTATACTACAGGAAACCCTGCACTGCTCCAGCTTGCAATCTATTTAACCACAAAGTCCTTTTATTTTTTTTCTTAAGTGATGTCTATTTAAATATCCATGGAATCATAGTTTTCCAAATACTGCAGAAGATATATTTACTCAGTCCTGTTGAATCATACCTAGTTGTTAATAATTATAACAACACTGTAAAATTTTACCAAAATGTGTCCTTATAAATGTTCCTAGAATGAAGTTACATACTTGGGACCTTTGTGAATCACAATAATTTAAGTGTTTAAATTACTTTAGAGAGAATGTCAAGCTTTATTTTTTTTAAGCCATTTGAAATTTGCTTCTTCATTCAAAAGAATATCCATTCTTTCAAACAGACAGTATTTCAGGCAAGTGTATAGGTCTGCTATTTTGACCATGGAAGACACAGTGGAGAATTTGTCATTGACATTCAAAAGGAAGGCGATTATGTCACTACCCCCATTCAGAAATCTTCAATAGGCCCCCATTACCTACCAAATCAAGCACAAACTCCTCAGCTTGCTATTCAACGTCCTTCACAATATGGACCCAATCCTCTTTTTAAAAAAAATAATTATTATTATCGAAGGTCTCCTATGTTATCATAGCACAATGGGGGGCTGAGAAGGAAGATGCTGCAGACATGGAAAGTGTCCTCAAGAATCTTACAGTCAAATAGGATAATAAATAAGACGTGTAACCAATTACTATAACATAGGAACAACCCAATTGTCAGAAGAGAGAATCAGAAAAATGTGCAATGAGACTTCAGAGGACAGGAATCATTTTCCACTAGATGAGTCTGAGGCTAGTGGCATTTTGTATTTAGAAGGTGGCAGGGCTCAGGGCTGGGCTCAAGGCAGGTATCTCCAGCTATACAACGCATAACTCTGTTTTCCCAAGGATGAATGCAGGATTGCATTTTTAGGTTCCTCATCCTGATGACAGCTGTACAGGGTCAGTTGTTAACTCTTTTTAAAGCAACATTTAAGCAAAAAATGTATATATATTTATAATGTTTTGTTTACTATGAACCAAACATAAAATTACTGTCATTTTAGATAAATCACATCATTCTTCTTTTCCTAAATCTATTAAATTAGGTATCTATTACTCCTGTTTTACAAATACAAAGTGGAGGATTACCCAGGACAAATGACAGATCTGAAAATATCAAGGCAAGCAGAAAAACGTCAAAGGCCACCTCCTCAACTGGGCTACCCTTAGTTAGCCCAGTAATGTTATGACCTGGAAAAAAAAATCAGTATCCATCCAACATGCATCACGCATTTCTACTTCAACAGCCTTGCATGTGTAAGTGGAATATTATTCCTCGTCTTCTCCTCTGATGGAGAGACATCCATATTTCAAAACTCATGGCAGGAGAAAAGAAAACTATCTACACTGTGGTACCCCCACCAAGAGAATGGCCTGCATGTGATACTGGACTCTGTCCTCCTCCCTTCTTCCTGCAGGTAATCTACCAGTCCTCTCCCCCACATCTCCACTGCCACTGTCTTCATTTAGCCCTCACCAGCCCCTGGGACTATTAACCTTTACTCTATATAGAAGTCCCCTACCCAGAAGCCTTCATGTTGCAAACTTTCAAAGATGCGAACGTGCGTGCACATGTCCAGTCACATAAGTCAGTTCATGCGTCTGGTGTACACTGTCACGTGTCTGCATTCTCTACACGTGGCTGTGCTTCCACGTGCTTTACAGCACTGCAGAGAGTAGGGCTTCCCAGGCGGCACAGGGGTAAGACATCTGCCTGCCGATGCAGGAGGTTCAACAGACGCGCGTTTGATCCGTGGCTCAGGAAGATCCCCTGGAGTAGGAAATGGCAATGCACTCCAGTATTCTTACCCGGCAAATCCCATGGACAGAGGAGCCTGGTGGGGTACAGTCCATGGGGTCATAAGAGTCAGATACACCTGAGCACCCCCACACACACACCGTACAGAGTACAGTAGTACATTATCTTTATTTTAAGCTTTTTTTTTTAAATTATTATTTGTATGAAAAGAACTATAAACCTATTACAGTATAGTACTATACAGTCGATTGTGTTAGTCGGGTACCTAGGCTAATTTTCTTGGACTTACAAACACGCTCTTGGAACAGAACTCATTCACGTGTAGAGTTCTTACTGTACTTACTCTTGCCTCCCTCAAATGTATTCTCCACAGTCTCAAAGAGCTTTTTCCAAAATACAAAATCTCATCATAAACTCCTTTTGCTTAATTTTCTTCAATGGTCAGTCCACATCCCTGGGGCTTGGATTGAAAATTCAGAGGCCCGGGACCTCCCATGGTGATGCTGATTCTGTGTGGCTGTGGTCTGCCTGGGAATCTGTATGGACAAGCCCCTTAGGAGCTACTTATCTCCAGGAAAGTTTGGTAAACAGTGCTCTACAGGATTAAGTATAAGCTTCTTAGCCTGGTAAACAAGGATCTTCACAGACAGCCCCTACTTGCCTCACCAGCCACCCTCTTCCCAAGCAGCCTCTCTCACAAACGGCAGTTATCAATCTGGTTGTTGCCCTGAACACACCATGCTGTTTCACACTTCTGGGCCTCTGCACTGGCTCTTCCATCTGCTCCCCAAACATCCCCTACCTTGTTGACCTGTAAACACCCACTGAAGGCCATTAAAGCCTTTTAAAGCCTCCCCAATTTTGTGGCGCCTTCCACAGATATTTCAGATATTTCACTCCCTCATCTGCTCCCTCATCTGAAATACCTTACAACCTGAATGTTGCACGTGATATTAGAAGCATGTGCATTTATCTGTTTACATTTCTGAGTTACTTAAGAAAGAGTATAAAGAGGAATGATATCACATCTTAGGAGTTATGTATCTCTCGCATCTAGGATAGTGATTCCCATCAATTACATGGTCAATAAAAGTTGAATGAAGAGAATATTTGGGCAGTTCCACATTAGTTACCAAGTGAGACTTAAAACAAAAAAAAACAACTAATGTTTATTTAATCCTAGCAATTACCCTATGAGATGGTTGTGCTGTGTTGTGCTGTGCTTAGTCACTCAGTCATGTTCAACTCTTTGCAATCCCATGGACTGCATCCTGCCAGGCACCTCTGTCCATGGGGATTCTCCAGGCAAGAATACTGGAGTGGGTTGCCATGCCCTCTTCCAGGGGATTGTCCCAACCCAGGGATCAAACCCAGGGCCTCCTGCTTTGCTGGAGGATCTCCTGCATTGCAGGTGGATTCTTTACCATTGGAGTCATTAGGGAAGCCCGATGAGATGGTTATTGTTCCCATTTCACAGGTGAAGAAACTAACATTCAGAAAGATCATTGCTTAGAAGCTGCGGGGCAAGGATGAGTATTCAGAGCCATCTGCTTCCAAAGCTCCATCCTTTGTATACTCCACTCTCTCTAGGTCAACAAGCCTTCCTCCATCCATTCCCTAGCAC
The DNA here is from genome assembly GCF_029378745.1 of Bos indicus. Lineage (NCBI taxonomy): Eukaryota > Metazoa > Chordata > Mammalia > Artiodactyla > Bovidae > Bos > Bos indicus. Next base: position 32,670,360 of record NC_091769.1, read on the forward strand.
TGAATATCTGCCTCACATAAGAGTTACCAGCATACTCGCCACGGTGCCCCCTACCTCACAAAAGATGGTAAGTTATTGAAGGCAGGGACCCTTGTAATGTTTATATTTTTATTTCCAGAGTGCCTTGTTCAATGAATATCTGTGTGTACTGAATTTAAGCAACATAGACTCAGAAGAGGTCTTGAGAGATCAAGAGCTTCCTGCCTCCAGAAAAGTTTATGTACATCTCAGCTCTGGTGTGTGTCACTGAAGGACACTCAAGGGGTAGATTCCATAAGCTTTCAATAATCCATGAGTTATCAACTTTTCTCCATCATTCACATTTAGTACATGGAAATTTTGGTGGTTTTATTTCAGCAGGTGGCATTTGTTACAAATGTTAGCTCAAAGAAGAAATATGAAATTTTACACTCCTAGTCTGCTTTTGTAAATCTCCAAATTAAAAAAAGAAAAAAAAGAAGGCTTAGTTTTGAGGCCACAGTGACATCCCTAGCTGGCAGCAAGAGTTAAGGAATAAGCGTTTTGATTAAGCACAAATTCTACTGACTAAAGGGTAACAGCTTCATCTGGTGTGAATTATGAGTCTAAAAATAATTAGATACAGTAAAATATTCTTAACTGTATAATTCTCCTGAAAATTCTTTGCTGCTGCTGCTGCTGCTAAGTCGCTTCAGTCGTGTCCGACTCCATGCGACCCCATAGACAGCAGCCCACCAGGCTCCACCGTCCCTGGGATTCTCCAGGCAAGAACACTGGAGTGGGTTGCCATTTCCTTCTCCAATACATGAAAGTGAAAAGCGAAAGTGAAGTCACTCAGGCATATCCAACTCTTAGCGACCCCATGGACTGCAGCCTACCAGGCTCCTCTGTCCATGGGATTTTCCAGGCAAGAGTACTGGAGTGGGGTGCCATCGCCTTTGTAATTCATCTCAGGAGAGGACAGGGTCTCAGCCTCTGTAATGATTATCCTTTATTATTCTACTTGTGATGTACAGAAATTCCAACAGAGATTCTAACTGATTAGATAATGGATAATGGAAGTTACTCTGTATTTACAAAATATATCTCACACTTCTGATAGTCATGCACCACCTTCAGTGTCCTATACCCAGACTGTGACAATCTGCCATCCTCAGAATATCAGCTGTAAGGCCTGGTTATTCTCTTGCCAAACCAGGAAGAATAGTCTTTCCTCGTAAACAAAAGCAAGGAACAAAAAACATGATCTCACTACATAATAATCCTGTAAAATGAAGGAAATAAAAATGTTTCTGTTACACCTCTGATTTAAAACAAAACAAAAAAAGCAAAAACTAAAAAACTTGCAGTCTTTCTCTATGTTAAAATGCACAAAATAAAAAAGAAGACTCATGAATGTAAACATTAGATCCCTGGCGCTTGAATGTAAAAGATCATCTCATTCTGTCCTATTTTATAGGTGAGCAAAAGTCTGAAGAGATTAAGGGAGTCATCGAAGGCCACAGAGCTAATTAGAGTCAGTCAAGGACAGCAGAACAGGGGAATAAAGGAACTAATAGTTACTGGTTCCAGGCAATACTATGTGTTTAACACATAGATCTCACATGATACCATCTCCAGGACAACCTTAATGGTGAGCAGCTTCCCCCCACTTTGCAGATGGAGAAACTGAATCTAGCAGACATGGAGTAAAACTGGGATTTGAACCCATGTCTCTCTGCCTCCTGAGTCCGTGTCCTTCTCCATGCAAGCCTAACCCCAGAGCACAGGCATCTTGACTCACTGTCCAAGACTCTGGACAGAACCTCAAGCAGATGAAAAGGGGGCTCAATACAGGGTTTGCTTACATTGCCTAGAGTAAATTAAACCTGCTCAAAAGCAAATACAAGAAAACTAGAATGAATATGTAGGAAATCAACAGAAACATGTACAGCCTAAAAATTCAAGAATTCCTTCCAGTTTCTTTACCTGTATGTGAAGACCCCCAACTTCCCTCAAGAACAAGAAGTGCAAGCAAAATGAGTTCATCAGGGGAAACTATTTGCCACATTAAAGTTTCCCTTATTACATTACAAGACTTACATCCACACCCTTACTTTTGTATAGATAATATAGTGAAAAGAAATCCCATGTCCAAATTCTGACCATATGTATATAATTTAAGATACCATTAAATAACAAATAAGACAAATCCTATTTTAAGTATCATCTTAAAATACCATTTAAAATAAGAATCTAAAATTTAAGATCCTACCTATAATAGTCCATTGACTTATTTAAGATAGTGTTGCATACAATAAAATTTTAGTAAAATAAAATAGGTTTATTATCTCTTAAGGATATAAGATGATTTTTTCAAACGTATCAATATGTTAAATATCCAGCTGATGAGTACAAAGTTTTGATTAAATTGTTTCTACCTTACAAAAACTGAAATCTGTGGATTTTGCTTATTGATTAAGAAAAGAACATTCTATTGCTAGATAGCTGAATAAGTAATAATTTCTGCCTTGGAAAAGCAAGGTGACAGACCAGGAACCAAATAATTATAACACAAAATGTGAATGATGCTATAATAGTGGTAGAGGGTGCCACTGGGGTGCAGAGAAGAGAACAATGGCTTATGTCCCAGGCAAATCAAGAAGGCTTCCTGGAGGAGATGACATTAGAATCAGAATTTCCCAGACAGAAGAGAGAGGGACACACTTCCCTTAGGTCTCTCTCCAGTATTTCCCTTTTCAAGTTCTGGCTTTCTATCTGGCTAAGGGACCTTATTGCTACAGTAGAAGGGACATTAAAATGGTCAACTTTCATTTTAATGAGGAATTAGATTTTAGTGAAATCCCATAGTTGTCTTCTTGCTGGTCATTAGAAAGGGGGTGAATAGCCCAAGACTACTAAGGGATAAATGTGGTAGATAAAAATGGTTTATATTATTGTCTGCTGTGACATCAAAATATTTTCAAAGGCCAAATTAAAAACAAATGTCTACATAGGAAGATGAAAAAAAAAAGCTATTCTCCTACTACCCTACCCCACCCCAGATTTAAAACAGTAAGAATTTCAAGAACTTTTTGAGGGTAGAAATAAGAAGAACAGAGAAAAGAGAGGAAAAATAACATGGCGTCGTTATAGACTATTCTTCCGAAGTAAAGGCAAGAAAGACAATGAAGGGAAAAAAACAGAACACGTGTATTACAACATATAGCACCATAAGGCTGTGTCTGATGCTCTGGAGGGCTTCAACAAGTACTGTTCAGCCAAAAATCAATTGAAAAATCAGCATGATAACAGAGCATGAGTTGCCCTATAATAGCCTTAAGACCCCCAAGGCTATGCAAGTCCCTTTCATCTGCCACACTGCACTGACTCCAGGGGACCCTCACTTCCCCTCCCTGAGTACTGTGCCCAGCTGTATTTCTAACCTACTGCCTTACCCGCCCTTAGAAATGGGAGCTGACGGGACTGAGGATGTTTTAAAGTGGTTCTGAAGAATTTTTTTTTTTCTGATTTATTCTTTATATTTTCTGGACATTTGCACTCAAATTCATCCTAGAATATCCTCTATTTCCACAATATTAAGTGGACAGGCATAATCTCTTGAATAAGCTAATAACGGTCTTGTATTTTGAATGCCTTAACTAACCTACATGAAACTGCCCCTTAATAAAAATCAGAGTTCAGGCTTATGCAAATGTGGCATGTAAGCAATTCACAGCATTGTTATAAATATACATATATAGTTCATTCCAAGATTTCATCTCAATATTTCTTCAATCACTTCCTCACAATGTCTGGTTTGTTCAATTTATATTTCTACTTGGCATTTGGTGCAAACCCCCAAAGATAAGATACATCTGTCCCTTAGTCACAAATCTTGGCATTTTTACCTTAACTCAATTGTGAAATGATTGGCTGAAAAATTACCTTGCAGGATTTCCTCATAATAAAGCATTTTATTTCCAAACTTTTGAATGTGACATGAGATGGACCAACTCAGGAGTGACATATTAAAGCTTAAGGAGGACATATAAATACCCTGATCCGTGTGAGGGAAGGAAAAGCTAATTGGAAGTCAGCTTCCCTGTGATTATCAGCTTGTTTATGGGGAGGAGGACGCCTCTGAATGGCACTGTAAATTCATCCCTGATTATGGCGTTAAAACCAGAGCTCATTTCCACAAGCTCCCCCAAAGCCCCCAGCCAATGCATTTTGTTTACTTACAAAGCATTGTGCACTGTTTTCAGAGAATGACAGTTTCCCCTGCTTTGATTTTTCTCCATTTTCAAGAAAAATTAATCAGTTGAACAAGCCAGTTGTCAGATTTCACTTCCCTCATGGCAGAGAGCACACATATTCATTGTCTGCTATAAGAATAAATTTTAGTAATTTTTCCCCATGTCAATATGAATATTAGACTGACCCAATTAATATGAAACGCTTCTATGCTGCTGGAACAGACAGTGCTCCAGAAAGAGCCATTTGCACAACCTGTTCATGATTATGGGCCATAAGGACACAAAGATGGCACACACATTTGTGGACCATCTGAATTCTTATACGGGAAGGGGAGGGGGGAGAGGGAGCGGCATGACGTGAGCTTGACTGTCGTGGGTCATGTTTTTTAATCCGGAGTATTGGACATGTAACACAGCAACAAGAGCTGATCATTTTGTTTAATCACCTTTTGGATCTTTGCCAGATGGTCTCTATTGAGAGCGCTGCAAACAGAGAGAGATGAACTGCATCTAACACGCCACCAGAGCTTTCCCGTAAATGTCTGAGAACTGATTCCAACAAGAATTTAGTCTCAGAGCAGAAAGGGATACATTTAAAAACTATGTGCATTAACTATACTTTTCCCCATAGAATCCTCACTTGGCATGAATAATTTACCCACTCTTATGCTAATGGTATCATGAAAGTATCCCTCGTCTTTAGTGCAGCTATTCTCAGCTTTCAGTAATTACCCCACCCAGTGAAAATAACATGGCTTCAGCATTGAATGGCCGACTAGTACCTGACAATTAGAAAGATCATGGCTGACAATGGACTGGTCCAGAACCCAGACAGAGAACGCTTGTAGGCCAAAGAAAAGTACAAGCGCAAAGTAACGTTGGCCTTGGGCGGGAAAGGGGAGGAGGGGGGCGGATGCATGGGGTGGAAAGTAGAAGAAAAGAGGAAAAGAAACATTTTCTATTGTCAAGCTTTTCTTTCTCTGACTTACTATCAAGATTTTACTTAAGCAAAAATCTGTTCTTTACGTTATTAAGTGTAAAGGCATTCACAACAAGATTCATTTTAAAGGAAAAAAAGAGACCATATCTAAGGAAAAAAACTAGAGTTATCTTTAAAGCACGTCTGCATTAAGAATTTACTTAATCGAAATTTTAAAAAATCTAAGTCGTGGAAAAGCCCCTACATTTTGATTTTTGAACTGAAAAAAGATTACCAAACCAAAAAAAAAAAAGAAGAAGAAAAGAAAAGCTAAAAAGAAAACTCTCTTTCGACCTCTGTCCACAAAACTCCATGTTAGGTAGTTCACTGTGTAAAAATTATCAGGCTAAAACATCTGGGAAAGAAAGCTATGAAACAGCAGGGAACGTGGCTGGTTTATTGTTTATCTTTTGTTTATGAGGCAGTATTCAAGTTTAATTACTACTCTAAATTAAACTCTAACTGGCATCAGGAGACATCCCTTTACATGACTAAGTTAAAAAAAAAAAATCTAGAAATCTCAACTCCGGGCTTTTCAAGTAAGTTGATACATATAGGAAGAAATTACTCAAAATTAACAGCAATTATAGAAAACTTTTAAGCATTTATGGGCACCATTACATGCTCCTAGAGCATTTATTTATTAGAAGAGTTCAATTTTATTTCTAGCGGTTGCTATTCTAAAACGTCTTAAGAAAATCAACAGAAATTATTTGGATGTTTGCCGATGATTAAGGATAGTATTCCTTTTGATTTTATTTGGGGAGCCAAAAAAGTATGAAAATGCAACATAAATACTCTATAATACAACAGCTTATTCTGTGCCAATGTTCAATTCTCAATTACATTCTCAGTGAATTTTCTGATACAATTAGGAGGACAGGAAGGAAAAGAAATGTCACCATATTTATCATAACAGTAAGTGACCAGTTTTGGATGAACTTAGCTCTAGGAAAAATAAAAGTTAAAAGCAACTAGCAAAAGATTATGCCAGATGGCATCTGTCATATTGTATTTAGGGTTATTTTAAAGAGATTGCCGCCACTATGAAAACATTCCATTGACAGAGTTTTCCTAGACTGAATAAGAAATCCCAGTAGAACATATTCAGGACCCACTATAAGTGGGTTTGAGGGTTTCCCCCGTCTTTTAACTATGTAACTGGAATACTTGGTGGGGAAGAATACTATTTCATGCATTATATAATAATTCAACAGTGTAAGCCTGTGTTAGACTTTTGCTTACCTATAATCATTTACGTTAAATCTATAGTGGGTATTTTTAGATTTCAAAACCATGATTGCTAAATAATTGCATAATATCTAGTTATGGAATTTTAGTCTCATTGCCTGCATGATAGAGACATCAAAAGAGAGGTTTTGTAGGTGGCAGAGTTGAGGGGAACTATGCTGGTTTGTACAGCCCTGTGTCTTCAAAGATGAGAGATGCATAGATGCTTAAATACTAATGGATTTAGGTTAAACTGGGTCTGGCAACAGTATGGTTAACGTGCGTGTGGTGTGCAGTGTGAGCTCAGCAGTTACTGGGCCAACTGTCTCGGTATTTCTGGGAATCCTGCCTATTCACAGTGCAGGGATTGTTCAATTGCTGCAAAATGTACAAAATGAATTTTACAAAAATGAATTGTAAGGAAGGCCCCATTACAACGATTTTACAGCAAAGATGTCAACATCAATTTTTCTTTCATGCCTAGCTAATGATTAAAACAGCATATTCCATTTGCCTAAGACAATTTATTTCATATTGGCACATCAAAATATTGAAATACAAAGTTATCTTTACTCTGCCCTTTTTATTCACTGCTGCTGAACCCATACCATTGTTCAAATCCGGAAAAAATAAAACAAACTTGGCACGAAATACTTAAAACAAAGGCTCATCAATATTCTCCAATTTGTCAACATCTCAATTACAGCACTGGAAAAAATGTAAATTTCATGTGCTCTAAACACTGAGGGGTCTATTCTCCTGCCAATTCACATGCGTAACTCCCATCAGCGTTAATGGGAGTTACACAAACCCATCAATAATAATAATACTTTGTACATATATTGTGCCTTTCATCTAAGGCTCTCAAAGTGTTCCAGGAACAAGGGGGCTGCTTCCTAGTCTTTACTCTGGGCAAAACCCACAATGAAATACAAAGCAGCTTTTGACTCAGCAGGTACAGAATTAGGGACCCCACGCCTTATTATCAAGCCCCATTTTATTACTGATGGGAAGCCAGACACAAAGAAGGCCAGTTACTTCCCCAGAGACCCAGTCTGCACCCTAATTCTATCCCTGAAAAATAAAACAGACTTTTTTCTTCATTCTCATGTGACTAACAAGATAAACTCCATTTGGCTGCTTTTAGCCAAAGAAATCAGAGTGAATGAAAGTCTGGTTCATATTTATGTAGTTTACTGCTAGGCATGTGCTGTGTGAAAGAGACAGTAAAGTCAGGTTTCACATTTTATCGTTTGTTTTTTACAATATTTTAAAAATTTGATTTCCCCCCCTCCTTTGGGTTTGCTGTACAAACACGGAGGAGGAAAAGATGACCTTTCACCTGTGTAACTGTAGCTCTTTCCCTATCAAGTCATAAAATAATGAGATATTTTTAGGTTCCAAAGTAAAGGTTCATATGAATCATTTTAGTAGAAATATTCCCCAAATCATAAAGCAACATAAATGCATGTATTGTTTTATAGCATATGGCTATTAAAGTTTAATTTAAAATGTGTATGAAAACATTGTCTTTAGTACAATTCATCCCTATTTTTTTTCTGTTTATCATAATTTGTTTTGAAACTGAATCGTTTTACAGTTTTCCATATGCCTGTTGTGCTAATAAATTCTGAATAAGCAAGAAAACTCTTTTCTAAACTAAAAATCTTGGTTCCCAATGAAGCATTTTAATACATTTAATATGGAGAACATAAATTTCCTTCTTAGGCTTTCCATTAAACGTCAACCCTAAGATTTAACCTGGGATAAGCATATGTGATTTCAGTCAATATCTCTGTTGACTTTGCCCTGAAGCAGATAATTAATCTTTCCCATAGAAAGCTACTCTGGACAATTTGGTGGGACAAAATATCTTGAAAACATATTTAAAAGGCTAATATGGGCACGAGTATGACAAAATACACTCAAGTCTGACCTTTGAAATGTAGAATCTTTGGTAAAATACAGAATATCTTTCAACCCGTGTTTCAGAGCCACTGATGTAGTCAGCCAGGTAGCAAATTCTCCATGCCCAGAGAGTCTCCATTTTCCAGGAATCAAAACGTTTTTTTGTCCCTCACACTTTAATACAGTAAAATGACTGACTTCCTAGTACTCAAACACATAAGCTACCATGTCCATTCTTTAATCCCATGGAGATGTGATTAAAGGAACAAAATCCTATGGGGATCAAATCCTTCAACATGGCATCCGTGGGTGGGGCTAACCACAACATAGAGGTTCGTGTGTATGGTTTTTACGCAACTATATCGGTCTCAGTGCTTTTCTCTTCCCTAACAAAAACAAAAGCAAAAACAACAAGCCAGCAAAATTAACCAAAATGATAAAACTCAATGCCTTGGCCGTGGCCGCAACTGTTCAGCGTTCCAAACCCCAGGGTCATCCTTCCCTGCCTCCCCTTCTCCCTGGCCCTCTCCTGCCATCTCGCTGGCCATAACTCAACCAACCCAACTGAACCAGTCAGTTTTAAATTTCAGTTGGGACCTTGGTGACCTGTTAATGAATCTACAGAGAGGAGAAAAACTCACAGTGTTGAGTTATGCCTGGTGTTGCTAGCTGACTTGGAGTCAGAAATGCTTGAAGCGTTAACGTAATTGCAAGAATGTGAAAAATGAAGCGCTGGGCTCCTGAGCAAAGTGAAAGGTCAAAGCGAGCCTCACACACAACAAGTCTTTGGAAGATAGCCTCATTAGACCATTAAGTCTGCTTCTCCTTTCCCCTTCTCTTGTACCATGTTTAAGGTGTTTTGTTTTTATTAATAGATACATTTCCCCCTTTGTGGCACCATGATTTGGGGTGGTGGGAGGAGAGGAGTCTTAGAAAGCTTTTCAGATTTAAACACACTGAGAAGTCTTTCTCCAAGACACAGAAACACAATGAAAGCCACTGCATTACAGATTCACTGAATTTATATACATTTCATCTTCAAAATTCTTTATAGTTTCGTTTTCTTACATATAACCAAAGTGATCTAATAAAAAACAGTACAGAAAGCCTAAATAGATACAGTTCACCGGTTCTTCCACAATTTATCATCTGACAGTATTCATTTCTGTGTTAGTTGCAGCTTGCTTAAACTTAGATTCTAAGTTGGACCCATTCACAACTTAACAACATCCTAGAAGGGACACTTCTCTAAACTCTTCCAGAATACTAGGAATCCAAAATCCATGACCAGGAACTTGGAAATATAAAGGCACTCACCCTACATCAACCATCGTTTTTTAAATGGCATATATGACTACAGCTCAAGCTGTTAAACTGTCCTCCACTTGGAAGACTGTCTAATGCTTAAATATTGTGGCCATAAACACAGTCATAATAGAGATGAAATAGACCTAGGAGATCAGACACCATCTAATGTAAAATATTAAAAAGTAAAATCTATATACTTTCCTGGCCCACGTTCAATAATGCATCTTCTTTTAAATAATAATTTTAGCCATAGAAGAGTCAACCCTACCAATATATAATTGCTCTCTGTGCAATAGGTGAGCCTTAAATGGTAAAATTTATTTTAAATGACTCTAGGCTTCCTTGTCATCTGTAGTTGACGTCCCCCTTGCCTTTTGATTATTTGAATTTTTACAATTTGTGACAAAAGTCTCACCATGGCAGCTGAATAGAAATGGGGACAAATAATCTAAGAATTTCAAAGTCCATCTTCCCAAAATACAATTCCATATAAAATTTGCATGGCGCTTTGGAACTAATAAGAACAGATTTTTGCATCATGTGTGCTTTACAGGCATCATTGCTTGATTATAGAAAACCCTTATAGTTGATTTACAAATAAAATATCCCATTTATAGTATAATTCAATCTACTGCATCACAGAAGCAAAGATCCGTCATTCTATTTGCTTACACCCAGGAGTAAAGAGTAGATAACCAAATTTGTCAAAGAATTGGCAGAACTCATCGATTGTTATTGTAATGCTTGCTTAAAGACTAGACAACTCTTTTTGTTTTGTTTTGTTTTTGGTGAGCAATATAAGTTAAGGGAAGGAAATACTGTCTCCCTAAATAGCAGTCATTCATACTCCCTAACCTGCCACTCTCCTGTTTACAGTGAGGCTGATGTACCAATATAAAATACTGATGTTATTTCAGTCATGCCCACTTTGCACAAGGAAAATCCTTGACTTTTTACCTTGCTCACTGCTGTTGTCTCCACTCTGGGACGCATGGCCCCCACTGGAGGGCCCTGGGGTGCCTGCTGAATGGGTGGAAGTTGCATCATCATGGTCTCGCCAAGATGCAGGATTCTGATGTCAGGAGGCCCAGGAATTTTTCCACAGTTACCATTTCAGCCATAAATGACGAACCAAGGGGAAAGGTACAGAGAGAGGCAAAAAACATGTACATATTAGTATTTGTAGAACTAGGCATATATAGATGCCATGTTACAGTATGTTGTCTTTTCAGCAATAGGTACCGAAAGGAAAAAAAAAAGCACTAGAATCATGATGAAGTGATAGTTATGTCAGTGTACATATTTGTTAAAACCAATTGAAACAGATGGCTTAATTTTTTTTTTTTTTTGAGGTGATGAGAAATATTATGTCCTTGACTGACATTTTTTTGTACACTTTTCTTCATTTTGTTTTTTGTTTTATGTTGCAATGATTTTGAGGTACACAATGCTGAGAAATACTTTTTCCCCCTTTCTCAGTTCTCTTGAAATTTGAATTTTGTTCTTCAGAAAAGTTCTAATCACTTAAGAGTCCTTTTTTGGCACCTGAGGTACAACGTTCCCTCTTTCCCACCTTTAAACTAAAGCAAAAAGAAATTGATTAGATATTTACTAATGCTTTATTTCTAAGATAAATCTTACATTTTCATATTATTGTACTTTATTAACATTCTGCTGGAAGAATTTTTTTTTTCAGGAAATTTTATCTGTAATTATTTTTTAAATAGACAGTTTTCTATGATATTGAAAGATAGTTGATTTTAATATCATTGTAAGTCAATTTTGTAAGACAAATTTTGAAGCTTTGAAACAGATGCCTTAAAATGGATGCATTTTATTATATACAAATTATACTTCAATAAAGTGAATTTTTTTAAGTTAGAAAAAAAAAGCCTCCTTAAAAATCTAAAAGTTTGCTCTTTAATTAATTATGCCACACTCTTCCAAGAAATAGGTCCCAATGTTCTTGGATACCAAACACTTCAGAATATTAACACATCTATAAAACTCAACAACTCCCTTGAAAATTCAGATTGGAGAATGTATGGGACAGCCCTTCACATCAAATGCATTGCCCTAAAAAGGCCTGAATTAACTCTCAAAATCATTGTCAACTGATTATATCATTAACAAAGACAATAATATTAATCATTGCATCAATACCTTCCTTGCTATTTAATGTGCGCAAACGACAATCAGAAAATGAAACAACTATGAACTGTGATCCACCTAATCAACTGCAGAGGACTTCCTTTAGTGCTGCATGGAAGGTTTAAAGTCACAGAGCAATGCTTTTTCCTGAAAGAACTGCTCATTTTAAAGGACGTGTAAGGTAAGCCGAGAGTTATAGTTCATGCTACTTTGCTGAGTGTATTCTTCTTCTGTTCCTCCTCCCCTTTCCTGATCAGTCCCAATACCCTGCTGTCGCTTAAAGGAAAACAGGAATTCTAATGTACAGGAAGGACTTTATCAGCACCACATGAAGGCAGGCAAGAGATGGAATTTCCTCTGGCAGAAACAGAGAGTAGGAACAGCATATGAAACAGACCAGCCTTAAGGTCAGAGTTGTACACTTGTCACCTGTATGCGATAACTTCGACTAAGCCCACAGATCTACTGGCAAGCAAATCTGTTGGGGGTGGGGGTGGGGGTGCAGTACTTTGAGAGCAACATAAAAAGCCCCGTCAGTCCCTCAAAGTACACTATTTCTTCTTACAAGAATTGGTAACTAAGGACTCAGACTGACATGTCTATAGGCAACATGCTAACATCTTACCACTTGAAGACAATCTTGCCGTGTTGTCATTATATATACTTTATCCAGAAAAAAAGGTCAGTCTATCATTTTCTCAACCTTAACCCTATGATGTACAAATAGAACATAAAACTTCACCAAAACAAAGTCAAGAAACCAAAGAGAGAAAAAATAAGGAACTATTATCATTTGGAACAGCAACAACAAAAAAAATCTGTTTGCCTCTATAGATCTGTCTCAAACCACTGTAAATTAGTATTTAGCATTTTTGATAGATGGTGAAATGTCCCAAAGTTCTAGAGACTAATAACATCTCTATCAAACAATGCTGTTGGAACCGCTGTCAGGCAAGCCACTGATTCAAAGGCAAAACCTTAAGCAGAAACTTTGTGACTGTAAGTACTACACACATATATATATCTCTCTAAAGTAAAGATACAGTTTTGAAAGTATTGATAGATTTGGGAACAAAGTTGAACAGAATAAAATGAAAACCAAGGTTCTGCTGGTTTGAAGACAAAGTCATGCCTGTGATTTTTGTATCTAAGTTCGAAACTCTTCCAATAGTTTTTAGCTAAAAGCAAACAGAATGCAGGGGCTCTTCAAGCTTTGCAGACTCTTCGAGTCAGCTGTTTGCTGGATGGTAATCAGATAAAGAGCTAGAAGAATTACAAGAAAAATAAAAAAACAATAGCATGGCATGAGTTTAGTCTTGCAACAACACTGGCTAGAGCCTTCTTTTAGAAACTGCAATAATAGTCACCTAAGCTAAACTTTTCAGTTAAACTTTGCATCACTAAAACAGCAAGTGATGTGAATTTTATGCACTGCATGCTTTTTATTAAGCTGGTGGCTATAAAAGCTCCTTACCCCTCATGAAAATTACAATAACTAACTACTAACACCTCAACTATGTTTTAAGGCAAATGTCATCTAACAGCTATTTTATAATCATTCAAATGAAGCCCCAGTGAGTCTTTCTGTTTGGACATAAGAGTGATTTCAAGGGATCACTCAGAAGGACTTCTTGCAATGGAAAGCACTGTCTTGTCCCCATCAGTCAAACCTGTACTGAGTTTTAAAGTCAGGCCTCACAAGTTTATAACTCAGTTGATTTCCTTCCCTGGTTTTTTGGAGGAGGCGGTCTCTAAACTAAAGGGGTGAGAAATAAGCCACATAAGCAAATAATACTTTTAGAGCAGCTAGTTCCTCCAAATCAGTTGGGTCTTGGGTTTTCAGCTCAGTCCTGAAGTTTACTCAAGCTCACTTTTACTATCTCACCCACCATGCCCCTGTTTCTTCCCCCTTACCTTCCTCACATCCTCAAAGATGCTGTCCTACAAGTGTCCCAATCTCCATAGTGTGTTTCAAGTATTATGATCTACTTTGCAAGACTGACACAAACTAGTACCAGGATATTCATCTAACTTGGAAGTAGGAAAAACAGCTGAATCCCTCTGGGGTTTGAAAGCTGAAGAGTTACCCCAAAGTTGTCTGTATTCAGCTACATCACAGTGACGTGATCACGTACAAACATAAATACTGATAATCTGGTCAATAAAAATTGCTACCTCCTTGATCACAAAACATTGGAAGCAACATGGATAGCTACAATACAGTCCTTTACACATAAGATTGGTTTGTTCTTAGACTGAAGTATTTGTTTGTATCACAACTCCTTTCTTCTTCTTTCCCCTCCCTAGATAGTTTCCAAGTTTACATCCTTCAAGAATAACTGCTTGGCTTTCTGCCAAATTATATGCAGAAGTTTAGTGAATCTTGAAACCGAAGTGGCATATGAAAGCATGTAAAACACGTGACATACTTAGAAAAATAAAGAGAAACGCTGTGTGTGGGGGGGGGGGGGGGCGGGTGAGGAATCAGGTAGGTGCATTCCACAGTCTATGTCCTGCTCCTCAGCCCCAGGTATCATGAAGACATTCGAGGGCAAGGAAGAGACATGTTTCTATTCCCAGGGGCTTTCATAATTAGGAGTCAAATACAGGACTCTTCTTGCTCTTACGTAATTGCATTAAAGAGCAGTGTTAGCAGGAGAAAAGCAGTGAATACTGAGTGGAGCACAATGGAAGGAGATGGAAAATAGATACAAGAAGCTAGGTCTCCAGGGGCAGTATTTTCTATTTGCTGGGCTACAGACTCACAGCTGATAATGCAAGTTGTAATTAATATAAAAGCAGGAGACAAGATGGGGAGAGCTTGTAGTAGCGGGGCCACAAGAGATCACTCTGCAGCTCTCCTCTGTTTCTCATTTACACACAGCTCTCCCTAGAAAACACAATTCTGCCAGTGTTTCCTCCCTTGAAAGTTAAAAAAAAAAAAATTGATTTAGCACCATCATTGAATTTTGCTAAATCTAGGAAAGAGCATAGAGCGGACAGGCATCTCTGGGCAGAAAAAGCAAATCCTCCATGCACCTCTTTTGTTGAGGCTGCAGAGATGGTGGACATTATAATGTTTTAGACCAGTTTGGCACTTCTGGGGGAGACCTGCTGATAGGATACTATTTAATAATTCCCAGCGAACTGGTAGTATTTCCCTGTTGAAATGATTCCACCCAGCTCATGGTTCTTCCGTTGAAAAAGCAATGAAATAAAATGTGTAAGTGTTTCTGAATAAACACAAAACTGAATGGGGAAGTGAAAAGTATTAGGTTTCCAGGAGTTAAAAAAAGAAGCCACACCACACACAAGTTCGACCTCAGATCATCTGAAACTCGTCTTAGACTCCAGATGAAGAGGTGATGCAATGGATGCGGTGTAGGAGAAAGAACCCTAGACTGGAATTAAGACTCGAGGGTGCCACCTCCAACTGTCACATGACCTCAGGTGATGCACTTCATTTCCCTGGAACATGTTTCCTTTCTCTCTTTAAAATTAAGAAGTCAGGTAAAATAATCCCTAAGGTCACTTCCACTTCTTATTTCTATTATTAAAAAAATACTTTAAGCATTTGATTTTCTAGAACCCACAAAACTAAAACACAATATAGAACACCAAGCCAAAAATAACACAAGAACTTGGAAAATACTGTAAAGTAATTCAGAATACGTGTTTGTAGGTAGAAAGTAAGAATAAACCTAAAGATATTTAATCAGCACATGGAGCATGCAAAACTAATTTGACTAGAGATGTTCAAATGACAAAGTCAAGATATGCTCGCATCAGTACACATAATTAATGTAACTTACAGATTTCCTACGACTTTAAGAGGTTTTCACATCTTAACAGTTAACATTGAGCAAAAATCATTTTTAAAAATAAGAGGAAGACTCCTATCATGAGGTAGTCAAACCTACAAAAGTTCTAGACGTTAATTGTGCAATCTGAAAAAAATGTTGGAATTTCAATTTCATTATTCCAAAGTTGACATAAGAACTCAGGAGAACCGTGCGTGCTTTCAGAAGGTGGACTCACTCTTTAAAAATGTAAATAGAACTGGGGTCTTTCCCTCATCTCCCTGCTTCCACCCTCTATTAAGTTTTGAGAATTAATATGTGAGCAACTCTCATGGAAATGGCAAACACTCTTTGCAAATGATTCCTCCTCTGATGGAGCAACTTTTAGAGAATATAGAAATTTCTTATACTATTAGTGTACTATCACATTATAAAATGTCTCCTGTAATTCTGAAATGGGATAATGTATAGAATGTTAAGCCTGAAAAAAAAATGAGAAAATGAATTTTTAAAATATCAAACTTTTCATCTGATAGTGGATATCTGTTGTTGTCAAGTTCACCTTTGTTTAATTCCATCTCATTGCAGTTACTCTGAAAGCATACTCCAACTGCACAACCTACATGATTTCACTAACGTAATTATTCTCGATGGGAAATTAACAGAAAAGCCATCAACCACCAGAAACTACACAACAACAACAGAAAACTCATGCCCCTGGCCCCTGGCCAGGTCTCCTTGGGTTGATGGACAGGGCTCAGAGGTGGAACCTTCCTGAAACAGGTCCTCCAAGAACTTGGATAACATACCGTGAGGTCTAATCTTACACCAGAACATAAGAAATTATCTGATAAAATAAATCATTCATATTATTAATGTTATTTTCACATCCCAATGTCTCCTCTTTTATATTCTTAGACCAATCACTTAGACTGCTCTCTCTCCTCACTGCCCATTCCCTGCTGATTTTTCAGACACTTGCCTGTATTCTGTCAGGAACAAGGTTCAGGGGATTCTCCCCTTTGGCTTAACTCAGTTTTTAAAAACTGTGTAGACGTAAATAAATTTGACATATTCAGAGATGTGAAAGAAAACAACAGCATATCTTCACTTAAATTACAGCTTTCAAAATAAAAATTTAAATAATTTTTCTTTTATTACTTAGCTTATCAGAACCAGTCAATTTTTAGGCACCTGCCATTAATTTTCAGTAGATACAATTTTATTTTCTTCCCTATACTTAATGCATCCAAAAAACAAATACAATGCAATTTCTTAAGCACTTTATAGAAATAACTATATAACTATGTACCTTCAGGCCAATAGAGCTTAGGTCAGAGAATGTATTTCAGAAACAAATAAAATTCATTTATCTAAACTTGATCTAAAGATATGTAATATCTTTATATGTAAATAGAAAGATATATTTCATTTGTCTGCACTTGATCTAAAGACTTGATGTAAAATTATGTAAAGTAGATAATGTGGACATCACCTATTATTCAGAAACACTACAGACTAGGAAAAGCATGATCATGCCACAACAGTTTTCAAGTTGAAACTTTTTTTCAAGAAGTGGTTTGTTGACAAGTTTATTTTTAAAAATAAATAAATTTGAACGTCTAGGAAACTTAACAAGAACTGCAGATGGAAAATGGAGTTCTATTTCTTTTCACCATTATATTTTTCTCCCCAGTATTCCAAAGAATACTATAACAGTTACAGGTAGCTGTTTCCTACCTATAACAATTACTCTTATATGATAATAAAAGTATAAGATGAAATCTTTATATTAAAAATATTAGCAAGCATTCACTATGGATCTCCTAAACATGATAAAATTATAGCCCATGTTGCAACTTTTATTTTCTATTCAATTCCAAACTTTTTTTATTAGTATGCCCATCATGTAAGTGTCAATGGGAAACGAACAAATGAATTGAATGTATGGAAGGTAATTATGTTGGTCTTCCATTCATGCATCTATGTTACATCAGATTATTTATAGAATATTATAGAATGTGAAATCAACATGACAACAACCTTGTTCACTAGGCAAGAGCATGTAAAACTCATTTTTAAAAGTTGGCCCAAAATACTTGCTTTTGAGATATTTATATCAATTAATTTTATATATTTCTATTTTTAAAAATTTTATTAAGAAAATCAAAAGCTATTTTGGTGCCTAATACTTTGCTCCTGACGCTTCTGTCTTTGCTTCCCACTACTTAGAATCACACACTTATTCTTTCTTTTCTCTTTCATTCTCTCTCTCCCTGCTTGCTCCTTCCTTAAACACATACACATATACCCTCACACAAAGTAGCTTGATACCACTTAATAAGGATAGAGGTGTATGTGTTTTGGGGGTGTCAAACAGCTGTCACAAACTGTCACCTCCAGAAGAGAAACCTTGGCACACAACAAATTAAACTACACTTCTTTTTTAGCTGTCATTATTCATAGCCAATAAGTTGAAATGTTCTCAGCATTTCATGTGCAAATAAAACCACAAGGAAGCCAGTAGATCAGAATAGTGGGCCAGCAGATAAAAAAGAGAAAACAACACGCTGTCTCGGTCCTTCTGAAGTGGCTCATCATCACCCCTGCACCAGCATGCACCAAATGAGATCCAGCCTGGGGCAATGTATTAAATATGCATATCAAAGCAAATGAAAAAGTAAACCTGGAGATTCAAATTGGATACATTTACATGCTGAGAATGTCCCACTCATACCGCTTTTCAGGTAGTGGGTCTGAGGAGGTATGTTCACTTTTTTGCGTCTGGGGGGAGTTGAGGGAGGAGGAATAGCCTGCAGAAGAGGCTGAACATAAGAGGATCACTCTGTAGGGGAAGACCTGGGAAAGAAT
Source organism: Bos indicus (assembly GCF_029378745.1). Taxonomy (NCBI): domain Eukaryota; kingdom Metazoa; phylum Chordata; class Mammalia; order Artiodactyla; family Bovidae; genus Bos; species Bos indicus. Next base: position 32,688,824 of record NC_091769.1, read on the forward strand.
ACATTCCATACACTTAAGGTGCCAAAGTACCAAAAAGGGTAAAAAAAAACTCTCCAAGGTTTTCTCTCATCTCCTACATAAAATTCAAATCTGTGGCAAACTTCACCATTTCCCACTCGGATTGCTGGTGGAACAAATTATTGCTTCCTTTGCAAACAAATAGCAGGGGGGCTAAAGTAAAAATGTTATAGTTCAGACTCTAGGAAATAAAAGGCTTTAAATTATGATGCCCAATGAGGTGGTAAGCCCTCATGGGTTCAAAATAAATCAGTTGTCATATTTACTTGATTGGGGGCCTCTAAGAGAGGCAACAAATGTTACAGTTGATTCTTTTATTCAAAGATGATGACTGTTGCATTATTAAAGCACTATCTTCTTAGGTATAACTTCTTTCCTGAGTATAATTTAATATTCCAAATAGTACCATAAACTGGCATTGTTGATCAGCCAATTCTATAAACAGCCTAGTCTATCCTATCTCTTCTATATAAACATCAGCATGCTCTAGTTCCATATATCCACTTGAAAAAACAATTCCAAGAAACTATTCTAGAAAACCAAATAGTCAAGACCCCTAGAAATGACACGAGAAAAGCTTTTGCTGCAGAAAACTGTGAACTTTTCATCCTACAAACCATGTAACTAGACGCCTTCCCAGTTCCCCCAGTAGTGCAAAATGTACATGAATTTAGAAACAGGAAGCAATGAAAATAAACAAGTAAATGACAACAACAAATACTTTGAAGGCAGTGTCATGCCCTGCCGACCACAACCACACAGCATATAGCTACCTATCAGCAAATGAACTTGCCATAGCTGCTTGTTGCACCCACCTGACTTCAGTGAATACACTTAATATACAAAAGAGCTCCCCAACATTTCCCTCCCAGTGATGGAGAAAGCCAAGAGTAAAGACAGGCATGGGAGCCTTCAACACCACAGTATTTATTCTGTCTCAGAACTGGACATCGGTACTGATGTTTTCTTTTTTTTTTAATTGAAACTTTCGTCCTTAGGCTATATGGCTTTCCATAGAGCACAAAAGCTACTCATTAAAATCTGTGACTGTATATTTTCAAAACTTTTGGAGAAGGAGGGGGAGAAACTTATTCTCCAGGTATCTCAACTCATTCCTCTTACCACCTAGGAGTGGGGGGTGATGGTGGTGATACAAACTACCTTCAAGCCTCGACGCCCATTTAACTCCACAGAGTGCTAAATTAATATTTCAGCCATCAAGTTAGTAGACTATAGCCTATATCATTCAGGTTGTGAGTTCAATTGACTGTAATCTATGGGCACCCTGTCCCCCACCCCCAGGCTTGAGTTCCTATAAATAAACTGCTGTTCACACCCACTCTTTAACCTCTCCACTCTTGCCTTTCCTACCAGCTGCAATCTTTCTTCTCTTTGCTTCTTTTTCAAATTTTCAGTCTCACTACATATGCTTTTTTTTTTTAAGCATCAGACTCACTAGATCAGTTCCAAAATAGGATTAAAAACAGAGAGAATAGAAAGAAATCTCCGTTCCTGGCCTGACACACATGGGTCCCTCCTGACTATACTCTCCGTTCTCATCCACCAACTCTTTTAAGTGTTAAAATTCAACCACTAACCTATGTTTACTCAATCACAATTCCCTTCAGCTTTCTGTAATACATTGTTAATATTTGTTTCATCAAGGTTACTGTCTTTTATTACCAAGATGCTTCAGGCACTTGGCATTAAGTTCATACACTGACAATAAGTTTCTATACAGCATAAGCTCAGAAAACTAGAATGGGTTCACTCCTTTTATTTCAAATGCAATGCAAGATTGGCAATAATTCTCAGAATTGCCATCTCTGCGAGAAACTGAGAAATCAGTCCTTGCTCCCCAATTTTCTCCCATCCTGTCCAGTTAACTTTCCTGCCTCCTTCTCTCCCTGCTGCACTGATTACAGAGTTGAGAAAGCAGAAAAGGCAGCGGTCACCGTATCAAGCAGACAATTTGCTAACACTCAAGTTACCAAATCCAGGAAACTTTACACATTAGAAGCACAAATCACTCTATCAATTTGCTGTTTTTTTTTTTTTTTTTTTTTAATTCTCAACATAAATAAGGAAGGGGTCCAAGAAAAGGGAAATACAGATGAAAGGTGTGGAAGAAGTAGTGAGAAAGGGAGGGAAAGACTCCCAGAGAGACCAGATTTTTTATTTTAAAAAATAAAACTCAAGTCAGTGGAGCTAGAGGTTACAACAAAATTTTCAAAACTGCTGTGCCCAGTAGTCTTAAAAGAATGCCAAAAGCTCACAGACTTACATGGTCAGCGAGATTTGTGGAGGAGCCCGAAAGTTCTTCGTGATCCGACTTGGAGCTGCCGTCTCTTTCATCAATGACGAGGTCTATAGGCATTTTCCCCTTCAAACAGCTAATGTACCGGTGGCAGAAGTTATCACACAGTTCATGGACCTAGAAGGAGGGTCATGGTGGAGGGTTCAGCTTGTATTGTTGTTGTTGTTGTCATGGTTTTGTTTCATTTTTTTAAGGGGAAAAAATACCAGGTTGCAAGGTTTCATTTGGAAAGAGTAACAGTGCCATGTCTTCCAAACTAACTCTAATTAATGGGTGTAATAGTTGAAGGCAAGGAAACAATAGAGCAATTGTTGTAGCAGATATTATTCTCCAGAGACTTCCCTGAGCAACAAGTTACAATAAAGGGAACAGAAACAGGACTGGAAATAACTGGGTTCAGGCTGGGACTCCTTGGGGGGAAAATCCGATTTGATGATAACATCAAAATGTAAGGACGAAGGAACTGGGAACAGCATTAGCATTTGCGATTCAATAAGCTAGGAATTTTGTATGTTTCCAGGAGAAAATGATTGAGCTGCAGAGCAATGTAAAGACACCCTAGCCAGAATGATTCCCTCTGCTAGCACCTAATGCATGCCCTGGGCCTAATAGAGACGCAAGCAAGCTGAATGTCCAGTAACACAAATGGTTTGCTGCATTTCAAAATAATCCTGAATGCCTGGGGAAAAAAGGGGGGGTGGGGGGAGGCGGCTACTTTAAAAGGCAGGGCTGTCTTAATTCACCCATCCTCCGAGCCCCTGGGTTTGAAGAGCAATTTGAGGGAAGGACAAGGTAACAAGTTGCTCAAAATCTCTCCAGGTGCTCAGACTGGAGGTTTGTTAAAAACACTCCCAACTCCACCAGGAGAGGGAAGTGACTAAATCAAAGTGGGGAGTGTCGTTTCCTGCTTACCTTTTCTAACTCCAAAAGGTGAAACCTTAGTACTTGTATTGCTTGTATCATCTGGAAGAAAAGTTTTTAGAGTGTGGAGTTAAGGCTCTGTGACGGCTGCCACTCGGAGATTCCTAGTGGGGGGATGGTGAGGGGATTGGGTTGAGGAGAAGACGCAGGCAAGTGGCCAGGCAAAACCCACACATCAAGAAATCGTCAGGAAAACCAAGTGATTACTGATCATCTCTGCCTCATTGGCTACGGGGTGGGAATCTGACTCAACCTATGCCAAGGCATTTAGTATCTTTGCTCCTCACGTGTACTGAGCTATCTGCAAGGGCTGTCTTTCTAAGGACAGGCCTTTCTCCTCCTGAGTCCTCTTTAACTGTCCCCTCTCTCGACCTCAGGCCAACTTAAAAAAAAAAAAGACGAAGAAAAAGAAGAAGAGAGAAAGAAAGGAAGAAAAAAAAGTCGTTTCTCTAGAGAGAGAAAGCTTTTTAGAACAGCACACCCTGCGAAATCCCTCCTTACTAAAGAAGGAAATACTCCAGATGAATGGCGAGGCAGGGCCTTTGAAAGCGGATTTAAGTACTTTTAATATTGAAATTGTGCAAATTAGCAAAAGAATCGCACCTAAAAGTGGCCTGCGCTGGTCTGCCCCTCGCCCCCCTTCCCCGCCCACCTCCCGGCCCGCCCTCCGCGGCGCAGGCGGTTACTTCCTTCGGGTAAGCTGCCCCGGGCTCGGCCGCCTGCCCCGGCAAACAGAGGAAATAACTCACTTCTCGTCGCCTAGCTCCCGGGGCCGAGACCTGGGGCGCATCCCCTGCTCTAGCGCTCGGCGCCGCGTCCCCGCTCGCTGCCTCCCCGGGGCTCCGCGCGCCCTGACGTCCAACCCGCCCCTCACTGCCAGCTCCCCGGCGGGGGCGCTAAGCTGTTCCCTTCCTCCCCGTCGCTCTGGAGCTTCAAAAAGAGGGCTCTGCTCAAACTCCCCAGAGCTCCGTGGGGGAAAAGCGGGTGCTTCTGAGCAGGGGAGGGGGCCCAGGTTGGGGACAGGCGAGCCACAGTGAGCCTTACCAAATTGTCCAGCTCTGGATTTGAGGAAAAAAGTGGCTTTTCGGCGCGAACCTATAGGAAGCAGGGGAAAGTCAGCATGAATTATCACTCCATTTTAAAAGGAAAAAAACCCCTTGTCACCGACTAAACTGTCCTGTGCGAGTGGGGATGGCAGAGGGGCAGTGGCGGAGAAAAGAGGAGCTTTGGTAAAATACACGGGAAAAAAAAAACACAAAAAACCAGTAGGGACGGTTGAAAAGGAATCTGGACCTTCGGATCCTGGCCCCATGAAGGGGTACCTGGAACCACCGAGTTGGAGCCGAGATCTCAGGGCTGTTCTCTGGGCCCGGGCACCCGCTTATCCTGCCGTCCACGGGGCTGTGTTTTGCAGCCTCCCTCACCTCCGCGCCGGCGCCGACAGCCCCGAGAGGCGCCCAGCTTCCTTCCCTCCCGGGCACTCTCGGGGGCCCTCAAAGCCCCTATCCCCAATTCTTGTTCAAGTAGCTGCAGGCGGGGGAAAAGGCCAAGCCCCAGATTAGGAGCAGGTCAACTTTAATTCGAGGGTCGAGCCCCTGTATTCCTGGCTGGGGGGAAAAACAAACACCCATATTTATCTCCTCTTCCAATTCGCCTCCAGGCTCAAGGATGGGGAGGAGGCGCAGAGCGCGGACTGGGCCGGAGGAACAGATCGGGTGTCCCAGCCTCTTCCTCCTCTTTCAAGAAACGCTCGAGGAAAGGGGAGGGGGGAGTGAGGGGCTGCAAGAGGGCTAGTGGGTCAAGAAGGTTGGACCTGCTTGGCGAAGACCGCGATGTCCTCGTTGAAAGAGTCGGAGGAGCAGACGTCTCCGCCGGCCACTCCGGGTTCCCGCGGAGTGCAGGTCGCCAGCTCGCACTTCTCAAAGACCAGAGCTAACAGAGGAAACAACGGGTGCCTAACGGGCAGCGCCACGCAGAGACACACACACGGAGACGGGGTGCAGAGGGGAAGGAGCAAGAACTGTAATCAACAAGTTTGGAGGGTTCGGATTCCTTCCTTACTACCACAGACACGCATCACACTTGACAACCCTTCCTTCAGGCAGCGAGCCTGGGCCAGAGACAGAAAGGAGAAACGGCCAGGCCCTTTCCCTCAGCTCAGGACTCCCTCAGATGTGGTGGGAGAAGCCCCTGGCCACTTTTAGCCCTCCGAGTACAAATAGCCTCGGTTCGAACGTAAGGACGCATCCAATAAGCTGAGACAGTCTGGAGCCAGGAATTGAACCAGACCTACTCCCCACTCTACAGAGGCCGTCCAACCAACCCCTGAGACCCAGCCCTGACCTCCCAAGAGAGGAGCAGTCGGTGAAATCCAAGATTGCTTTAACTTCTGCATAGGGGAAATCATAGGAGGCCCAAGGCTCACCTTCAACCGCCGCCTCCCTCACCAGTTATGTTTCCTCAATCTAACCTCTCCACCCCCTCGCCTTATGAGCTTGTTTGGTCCACTTCTAGTAAAAGCCTGGGTATGGGGGGCCAGTTACATGCGGTACACGCAGAAGAGCTTCCTTCCCAAGACCACATTTCTCCAGCAGGCAAAAATAAATAAATCGAGTGTTATAACTTGGAAGTGTGCGTGTGCGTCTGCCCTTTGTGTTTCTCCGGGCGGTTCAGCTACACTTTGGGATGCTGGCGGCCTCTTGCTTCAGGCACAGTTGCTGTTTACTGACTGTCCCCTCCCCTCCGCATCCCGCAGCCTTCCCTCACCTACCCTCCGCTGGGACAGCCCGAGTGGTACATTCTGGGGCCGTGCAATCCCAGCCCTCCCTGAGTTCTCAGAATTTAAAATAATTTCCAGCCATCTCCTTCACTCCCCTCAAGAGCGGCTCTGTGCAGCAGTCCCTTCCACCCCGCTGCACTTCAAGGTCTGCCCCCTTTATTTACAGAGAATTAAGAAGAGGGTGATTAGGACTTCCTGGCCGGCCGAAGCAGCCCTGATCCCAGCTCAAGCTGCATTTAGTGACTCCCGGACTCTCGATAGGAAACAGAAAAGAAAAAAAAAAAGTTGCTCCTCATGGGCAGGAAACTTTCTCCTTCGTCAGGGCCTCTGTTAGGGGGCCCAGCTCTGCGTCCTTTGGCCAGGAATCCCGTCCTTGGGGAGAAGGCCTTGGCCAGATTGTGAGGACTCAGTCACTCCCGGCTATGGGGTCCAGAGTGGCGGGGCCTTGGGGGTAGACGAAGCCAAATCTTCCCGGGACTCACAGTCAAGGGGCAGAAGAGCAGCGCCCCCCCCCCCCTCCACCCCCCTCACTGTCCTTTCCTTTGGCAAGCGGTTCTCGCCCCCCACCCTAAGAAGCAATGACTCCCCACTTAGTCGGCCAACCCCTCATCCCCCACAGAGACAAACACACACTCGCACTCGCACTCACACCGTCCGCTGGGTCGGGAGGAGGTGGGGGCTGGTTTACCCATAGATCGCGTCCTTGTCCCGCTTCAAGGCGTCGTTGACAGCGGATCCCATACTGGCCGGCATGACATTGGGGTGCGGGGCGTGAGCGCCGTAGTGCTGCGTGGCGTGAAGCGGCGGCCCGTGGTTCAGGTGGTGAACCGGAGGGATCGGCCGCGGCGCGTGAGGGTCTCCGTACATGGAAGCAGGCACCCCTACTCCGTCCATCCCGCCGTAATGGGGCAGCTCATCGTACTGTCAGAACCCGGCAGAGGGGCGGGGGGCGCGGGAGGTGAGAGAGAGCCAGGGGAACCGAGGGAGGAGAGGAAAAGAAGCAGGGAGAAAAGAGCGAGCAAAGAAGTGGGGAAGGAGTAGAGAGACGAGAGGGGGAGAAAGCCAAGGGAAGAAGAGAGAGGAGGAGGGGGCGGGAGGGGGAGGCAGGAGAAAGAGAGGAAAATACAAATAAAAACAAAGTCAGAAAGAAGTACCCAGCACGAGTTGAGCACACAGAAACCAAACCAGCCGAAACAACGGAGTTGAAAGTTGGGAGGGTGGGTGTTTTTAAATTAAAAAAAAAAAAAAAGAAAAAGAAAAAGTATGAACCCAGAGCAGCTTTGAGAGCAGGGAGAGGGGGCGGTGAGGCCGGGGACCGAGGGGCGCCGGGAGGTCCCGCTCGGGCCGGAGGCAGCAGAACCGTAGCGAGCCAACCGAGGGAGAAGTGGAGTTAGTGAGAGGAGGAAGCCCCGGTTCCCACCCCTAACCCCCCTTCGTCTCCTCCAGAGGATCCAATAAATCAAAAGGCGAAATGAAACAAAATAAAGAGAAGAAAAACGCTAATAATCAGGACGAGAACGCCGAGGACGAGGGAAGACTGGGGCCAGTGCCTCCCCGGGGGCAGGGAGCGGAGGGTGGGGGTGGGGGGTGGGGGGAATAACGTGAAAGTTACCAGAAACATTATTTAGCAGCGGATTCCCTGCGTCCTTGTCAATTTCAGAGACAAAACAAGCAGCCCAGGCTAGTCTAGGCGGCGGCGCAGCGGCTGCGGCAGCGCGGCCCCAGCGGCGGCCCCGGCGGCGGCGGCGGCTCCTACGCAGCCGGTGCCCGCCCCGAGCCGCGGGAGCAGCGGCAGCAGCGGCGCAGCAGCGGCAGCGGCGGCAGCAGGAGAACCGGGGGAATCGCGCTGCTGGGGTAAAAGCTGGAGCGAGGCGAAAGCGTGTAACAATTGCACTCGCACACACACACACACCACTCACACGCACTCGCCGCCCGCCCGCTCGCACAGCGCTGAAACACGCGCGCCCAGACACGCACACACGCACGCACACACACTCGCACACACGCAGAGGCACGGGGGGGAAAAGAAGCCGATGAATAATTTTGCTGCTATTTTTTTAAAATACTGGCCGCCATCATCAAGCAGCGAGCAGCAGCAGCGTTGAAGGGAGAGGAGGCACCGGGACAGGCCCCTCTTAGGAGAGGATTTATATCTAGGTAAGTGTTGGAGATTTAAACCTACCCTTTGCGCCATCAGTCTGCGCTCCAATAAACTCCTGGATGTGTCGTATATTTAATATCCCAGTCCGGATAAGAAAGTGATCTAGGCTGAAGATTCCTGTTTTTTTTTTTTTTTTTTTCCAAACCAAGGAGACTTCTCCCAATTTTCCAATGTTATTTTTAGGGGGGGAAAAAAAAAAAAGCCCAGGCAAGACAACGAAGAGTTTTTTTTTTTTCCTGTGATATTTCTTCTTTTTCTCTTTTTTCCTCTTCTTCCTCCTCCTCCTGATCTTCCTCCTCCTCCTCCACCTCCTCCTCCTCCCCCCTCCCCTCCTCCTCCTCTTCGGTCCTCCTTTCCCCCTCTTTCTCTTCTCTTCCCCTCAGTTGGAAAAAAAAAAAGAAAAAGAAGAAGAAAAAGAAGAAAAAAAAAAATTGTTAAGCCCCCGAACTGAAGGTTACGAGCGGCCCGTCAGCAGCCCACATGTAACCGAACTGTCGTGTTTCATGGCTTTTTGCCACTCCAGCTGTCAATCAAAGCCCGGAATGTCAAGGTAGTGAATGAATGATGGTTGATGATGATGAAGAGGAGGAATCTTTCAGACCCGTTTTTTTCTTCCAGTAAAACTCCGCGAGGGGTTTCTGCTTCTTGTATTTTTTCCTCCCCCTCCCCCCTCTTTTAGCTTTGCCCCCGCTGTATCTATAATATGATCCTCTCTCTTTAAAGTATCGTTCAAAGAAAGCAGGAGGGGAAAAATCAAGAAAAAAACCGAATAGTTTGCAAAAATTGGACTTCCTCCCCCCCTTTCTTGGTAGGTATTTTGTCTCTCCCTCTCTCTCTTTCTCGCTCGCTCGCTCGCTCTCACTCGCGCTCGCTCTCTCGCGCTCGCTCTCTCTCGCTCTCTTTCTCTCTCTGGGAGATGAGTGAGTGTCAGTAGGTGTTGGCAGGTTGGCTGCTGCCTGGCTTATAGAAGAGCCTCAGTTTGGCGGCGCGGGTCGGCGGCGGGAGAACGAAATGACGGAACCCGGAAGTCGTGGTGGCCATAGCCCGTCGTACGGCGGAGACACATCCCGGGAGTGGGGAGCGGGAGCGAGGAGGAGCGCGCCGCGCGGAGCCTCTGATATGCAGCGAGTGCGATCGGACGGCCCCGGTTGGGGGGGCGGGGGAGGCGGGGGGCGGAAGGGGGAGGGGAGGCAGGAGCCCAGCAGACCCGAGCAAATCAGCGAGGCTGCTCCTCCGCGGGGATGGCGCGGGGGGAGGAGGGGACGGAGGAAGAGGAGTGTGTGTATATGTGTGTGTGTGTGCGCGCGTTTGTGTGTGTGAGCTTGTGTGTGTGCGCGCGCGCGCGCACGTGAGGAAAGAGGGAGGGAAAGAGAGAATGAGAATGAAGAAGACAGGGAGAGCGCAGAGAGGAAAACTGCAGAAAACCACAGGGAAAGTACGGTACAGCTTCAGATTTTTAATTTTTTTTCTTTAAAACTTCTAGTTCATTTCCCCATCACTCCCGGCTCCTCCCTAACGGGGTCGTGTCGGGGACGTTTGGCATGGCGCTCCTGCTTTTGTTCCTTTTAATTCCGCGGCCCCCTACTCATCTACCAGCCGACTTGTCGCGCCCCGAAGGCTTTCTGCTAACACTCAGAGGCAGCAGGATCTGCAGACCGTACCAACGCCCGGCCAGAGTTTTGTTTTTGTTTTAAGTGGTACTTTCTTCCCTGTGCAGAGCCAGGACCCTTGTTGTCAACATTCATTTTTTTACTAGGACAAGAAGAAACCAGCTTAACTCAGAGAGCACTCCCTCCAAGCTGTGCGGACGAGGGCCACCACGGAGAGTCTTTGGGGGCCGCAGAGGAATCAGGAGGGAGGAAGTGGGGAGAGTCTTTTGGGAACTTGATGTTGTCTGATGTTGCCAACGGGTGTGTGTGTGTTGTGGGTGTGTGTATGTGTACACGCGGGCGCGACTGGTGTGGGACTCCGAAGTGGATCTCACTTAGAGCTGGGAAGCATGGAAGCGAGCGGGAGAGAGAGGGGGAGAGAGAAAGAGAAAAAAGATGCCTAGCGTGGAGGACTGGCCCGCACTCCCGGACCAGCTTTGTTGCGGTCGCCCGGGGCGCCGAGGCCAGGGCTCGGTACCGCGGGCTAATGGCTGTGTTAATTACAACGGGCAATTTAGGGCGGTCTGGAAGATGGGGCCAATTCCGAATGAACTTTTCCGAAAATGAAAAGAATCAGTGTGTGGGGGGAAGGTAGCTATCCCACACGGTTTGCGTAGAAAGTAGTTCTAGCCGGTGTCTCTCCGAATCCCTGGCTGGAGCTGCTCCCAGCCTCACCTCCGCGCCGCGGGTATCCCGGCGGCTGTGTGTCAATCACTGGGCGCCCCGAGCTGGGGGCGGAGCTACGGTCTCCCCACGCGCTCCGCTCTACATCCCCCGCCGTCCCCTGGCTCCAGGCAGCCCAGCAGCCAGGCCCTGCGCTCGGAGCGCGCCCTCTCTCCCCAACTCCTCGCTCTCGCCGTGGTTCATGATCCCAGAGAATTGAAAACAGACTGTTCCTCAACAGCTGCCTCCTTCTCCAACTTTGAACCCATTCTGGAGAATAGAAAGTAGCGTATCCTCTGCGCTGGGCTTTGACCGACTTCCCGAGAGATGGGGGCGGGGGTTGGGGGGGAGGGGAGGAGAGCACAAGGAGAATAAAGGAATAAAGTAGTGTGTGTGTCAGACAAGAGAAAGAGGAAATGAGAGAGAATGAGAATATAAGAGAGAGTGAGAAAAGGCTGATAGGCTTTTCTTTTCTTTTTAAAGTCCCCCTTTTATCTTCTCTGCTTCACTGTAAGCTTTCGGGCAACTCAACTGAGCTTAGATAGCAGCCTGCAGAGACTCCAAGCGGAGTCGGAGAAATTTGGCCCGATTTTAATAGGGTTGGGGAATGAGCTCGGGAGGTCAATAAAGCCCTCCAAAAATGATGAATGATTGAGCACCTGTGATGATGATAGTGATTACCGGAGCAATTAAACAGTTTGATTAAATGAGCCATCATAACAATGATGTCTGCGGGAAATCGGCCCTCACGTATAAAAGAAAGATAGTGCGGAGGGACTTGCAGAGGCGAGGGTAGGGCGACGTCAGGGAGTGGGGCCGTGGATCGCGCAGTATTGGCCCGGGGTGGCCGCAGCAAGGACAGCCGGGTGCGCGGAGCCTGGGGATGAGAGTCTAGCCCAGGTTTTCAGTAACTCGTAAGCCAGGCTTCAAGCCAGTAAGATCCGACTGGTGAGAAACCTGAACGTTGGGAGAAGTGTCCTTCCCCATCCACCTCCTCATTTTTTCTTCTCAGAAGAACTGCAAGATTAAAAGCATCCTTCGTATTTGTTGCTGAGTTGCTCATGGACATATAAGGAAAGGTGAGTAAAAAAAAAAAAAAAAAAAAGAAGAAGATGCAAAAGAGAAGAAAAAGTTGACCTCCAGAATTTTATTAAAAAGAGGTAGTTGTTCGAATTCGGTTAACCCGAGGCGGGAAGATGACCGAGAAAGAAAAAAATCAAACTGGTCTCGCTACGGAGCATTTTCGACTTAGCAGAGGTCTTTATGTCGGTGGATCCACGGTCCCAGTGCAGCGCCGCTAGCTGAGAAGTTTGTACTCAGTTTTTAAGTTTTTAACTCTTCTAACTGTTCCTGTTATCAATATTGCATATTTGTCGCCAATAGGGTTATTATTGTTTTAAGTGTCCTATATAGAAAGCAATAGGCGCCAATTACTTTTCTTTTTTAAAGGATCTCAATTTCCTTGAAAATGTTGCTTTTGTAAAAATCAACTTGGAACCCAACCTCTGCATCGCAGTTTAAACATTCAAAGTTGCTATCTTCTACTCATCTTACCATTACATTTTTTTTTCTTAATGATATTGTGAAGTGAGTAACATTCCTACAGCCTTTATTTAGAAAAATTACACGAAGATTTTTTTTTAAGTGTTTCTTCCACGGAAGTGCATCGAGTAAAAACAATTCAGACCAATTGATGGTTTCTGTATTTTCAAACAGTTGTTGAGCTAATAATGGGTTGATTATTCCGTGATCATCTTGAGCTTTACAAAAGAAAAAAGTTTGAATTCTTTTTTCACGTGTTTTCATCCTTTGGGCGATGCAGAAGGCATTTTAATCTGAACTTCTTTCTTCCTTTCTCTCCCTGTCTCTCTCTGTTGCTCTGATATTCTGTAACTACTTTCGAATTTTATTGAATACATTAAAGCAAGTAATTAGGACAATCTGGTCAGAGGTGGGAGGGAGAGAGAAATAGAACATTTTGAGATACTGTTAAGGAAAAAACCAACCAATCATCCTTAACTCCAAAGACCTTAGTTAAGAAGTGTGAGAGTGTTAAAAGTGAAGTCTTCCAGGAGGAAAATCTGTGTCATTTAAAATTTTACCAGTTTCTTAAAGGGAGAATCCCGAATTTCATGCGACTAAAGAGATTTCACTTACCTAGTTGCACGTAATTATGAAACTGTTAGTTTAAAATAGCATCGCAGTGCAGTCAGTTACACACAAGATCAAGTTGGAGGTGATTCACGATGTCCATTCTTGGTCAATCTGATGAATTCAAAGGACGATTACTTTTAATCACCAACTTGCTGATGTTTTATTAATAGAACTGAAGAACATTTAAGAACTTCATAGTCTCCCCTAACTCCCAGTTTTGCAGTCCCATTGAAACTACTCAAAAGCAGTGGAGTACGCAGGCTTTCTGGTTTCTAGTCCGGGATACTATCTTGCTGATGCTCCGTTCTCAGCCTCCGCAACCCTTCCGGGACTTCGAGGCTCATCTGCTCTGCCACTTTTGGGGTAAAGGAAAAGTAGGTGGGGCAGGGCCGGGAGACGGGCGTGAGATGGGGGTCGCAGGAGGCGGCACACACCTCCGTCAATAGTCAGCCCCTTTTGCTCAGGCTGGAAATGGTTTTAACAGGCGGTAAAATTTCATCTTGCGGTGTCAAATTGGGGTCATTTTGGGGTTAGAGTTCTTCGTGTCCGAGAGGAGCTGTCCAGCTGCGTGGGGACTCATTAACTGCAAAAGATCTGTTTCAGTAAAAACAATTCAAAGACAATCAGAAGGCTGAAGACCTTCTACAAATCGCATTTTACAAGTGCCCCAGAACAAATATGGATGCTGAAGTCTATTTCTTCAGAATCCCAAATCGGCTACTGAGCTTTGGAGTCGGGGTGGGGGCACTGAATGAAAAAGAAAAAAAAGGTGAAGGGAGGGGACCTGATCCGGTGGAGGTGAATGGGAGGGGGAATTAGGCCTTTCAAACTTGAGGGTCTGTTTTTAATCACCTCTTGCTTACTGGAGCATCCCCAAGACTTCTGAGAACTGCTTCTTTTCTACTTTTCCTTCTCTCTCTCTCTCTTTTTGTCTCAACATGGAATGATATTATAGGTAACATTCAAGCTGTTAAAGGAATAATTGAATTGCTCTAAAGTTACTTAATTTAAAGGGCATTGGCTTTATGGAGAGTAATTTGAAATGAGCATCTATGAACCTAGAGTCTATTTTGGGTGAATTTGCTCACCTTCCTGTAGGAACTTATGTGTCTTTTCCTCCTTTTTTCACCTAAAAAGTTATAGATCCTCAGCACAGAAAACTCCAAATTCCTCAGAACTGTAAAGTCTGAAGTGTTAATCTGTGTATTAAAATCACTAGGCTTAAAACCTTTTTGTCTTCTTACAACAGTTAGAACAATTGGCACCTTGCTAGAGAAACAAATAGATCCACCCTTAATCTTATTTGTAACTTTAATGTTTTGAATTGGAGTATTTTGGATTAAGCAGAGTTTGGGTTTTTTTTTTTTTTTTTTTCTTCTTTCTTTCTTTTTTCCTCTATAAGGTTAATTTTTATTTGTGGAGGCTCTCTTGACTGGTTTGGAAGAAAGATACTAATTATTACTTTAATTCAAAAAATTCCTTCAGGTAAAAGGAAAGTGCCGTTTTAAAATGAGAAGGTAGATGTGAGATGCTTGGGCTTTTAGAATAAAACTAAATCAATATTTTAGAGTAAATTATGGTTTTAAAGAAGTTTTCTTGCATTACTGACCTGAGCAAGTAAATAGGATCCAAATATTTTATTCTTCCTCTCTCTCTGTCTCCCTGGACTCCACCTCTGTCACTAGGTCTTCTCTCTCCATCTGCTTCACTGTTCTTTGGTTTCTGAATGCAACAGGGAATTTTTGTGGTCCAGCTCTCTTCTCCAAGCCTCCCAGAGTATAAATTGTTATTCAAGGAGTTTGGTTGCGGCCCTGCAGACACAGCCCTGAACCCAGCATCGCTAGGACAAAGGCAAAGGGGTTCTCTTTCTGTTCCAACCTGCTGGCTGACAGTTGGAATTTTTGATATATATTTTATTTGGTGTTTTCAATAACGTGTTTGCCTCTCGCTCCCCACCCCCTTGCAGTCATCTATTACTTTAAAAACATCTCTCTGTAAAGCTCAGCTCATCCTTGTGAACTGTTTCTGACCTTCCCAGCCATGAAGCCAGAAGCTCTGAAAGTTGCTCTAGGAAGAATTTCACTTGCTTTCTTACCTGTTAACTTTGCTTATTCTCTTCTTAGTTGGGATCAAGAGAGGAAGGGGACCTCTTTTTGTTTGTCTTGGTTTTTGGTCCTTTCCCCACTTAGGCTTTCTACCATGCACCCCTCCCTCCAATTAATAACAATAAGGCACCCCACAATTTCTCTTATTAAATAAGATGGGGTGGAATGATTGTACTTTCTTTTCCTTTGCTCTGCCTTATTTCTTATTTCTCCCAATTTTAGCTCCTATCCTATGTCGCAGTAGGAAAGTATTTCAATAAATAGCCCTCTAGCGCTATCTGGCGGGGCTCCAAGCACGACGTGCGCTAGCTCTCGCTGTCTCTGGCTCCTTCCCGCGCTCTTTTCCTTCCTCTCATCCTCCTCTCGCCTTCTCTTTCTCTTATCTCTTCCGCAATCTTGATTCTGTCCCCTCTTTCTGTCTTTCCTGTCTTCCTACTGTCCCCTTTCTAGTTCCCACCCCCCATTTGCCGGGCAGACAGCTGGAAAGACCCGGTCAGAGGCTGACACCATCGGAACCAGGTGATGCTCAGGCGGGGGAGCTCTTCTAGGACTCCCACCTTCACCCAACGTGGGCCACGCACGTCCTTTTCCTTTGATTCGCATCTTACTGTAGCTTAACTCGTTGCTTAAGTCTCAGTCTCAGCCGGCGGTGGTTTGGAAGGACTTAAACTGTATTCGTGAAGTTTAGAGGAAAGAAGTCAGACGCTGGAATCCCGTCTAGTGGAGCCCGGCTAAGTTTTAGGTCAGAAGGCCGAGTCTCAATGCGAGTTTGACCGAAGGGTCGGGGCTTTGCAGGGGTGAGACTAGAGCTTTGGGAGAGAGCTGGGGTGGGGGCGCCAGCCGGCCCCCCTTCCCTCCACGCCTAGATCCTTCGAGCACAGCAGAGTGCTCCAGTTTATATCCTGGGCCTGTCCAGGATTTAATAAATAATTATTTGAAAAAATAATAATAAATTAGTTTTATCCTCCCTCTCCCACCATCACTACCACATCAAATTTGGAGAGGCGTGGAAAGGAAAGTGGAAGTAGGAAAGCTCACTGGAAACCCCAGAGGGCAAAGAAAAAGGAACAGAGACTTCAGGGAATGTGCTTGAGGATGCAGGACTCATCAGTGTTCTCCCTCCTTTCTGGAAGAGATTTGTCTTCCTTCTTATTTGTGGCTTAAAGAAAAAAGAAAAAACCAGTAGCCAGTAAACCTTTAGCATAGGGTGGGGAGTTAGAGGGGACAGGGGCAGAAGGAGAGATTCAACTCCAATTGGGTACTTTAAAATTCTCTCTCTCTCATACACACACACACAACACACACACCCCTCCACACACTGAGCCTTAGAGACATCTCCAGTCCTCTCTTTGAGCAAATCTCTTCCGTCTAGTTCTTGAAACGGAGGAAACAGTATGGGACCTGGGGGACTTTGTGATTGCATAAAAGTGCAATCATATGATCAACTTTGTGACTGCATTTTCTAAAATTTAGTTTTGACCTTGAGAAGTAAAAGCGAGGACCATATCCCCAGTATAAGACCCAGTCAGTAGCTACCTGAAGCTAGGGGCCTTCAGCCTGCAGTGACTGTGATCACACAAAGACCTCTTGCCACCTCTAAAATTCTCCCCTCCCCACAATCTCAAAAATAGAATAGAAAGGAGGGTGGAGGATGACTCAAATGTAGGTTCTGTTCCTCAAGAATTGCCCCCTCCTGCTCTCATCCTGAAGAAAGAAAGCACAATTTAGGTGTAATTAATTGAGGGCTGTTATTAGATCATCATTAGCCAAGGTGCAAATGGTTGCAGCCCATTTTTACTTAAAATTGACCAGCCCCAGAGTGATAGATCGATTTGGAGTAGAAAAATGATGTATCAAAACATCAATGTCGATTATTTGAAATATTGTAGTCGAATTTTTTTATTGCTTCATCGGTTAAGTGTCTGAAAGTGCAGTGTTCAAACATATATTTATGTTGTCAATACTGTCAGAACTGTCAGTTTTACTATACTGGATTTGTACTACATTTCGAATTTACTCATTTACATAAAATGCCCACCCTAGGATTCCCCCACCCCCAATCCATCTCTCTCTTTCCTCCCAGCTCTGGAAAATCCGTGTCAGTTTCTTCAAAGGATTCAGCAATCTTTGCCTCAGCTACAGTGTGCAGTGGCTCTTTTACTCAATTTTCCACATCAGATTACATGTCTTTTTCACCATTTCTAACTTTCAGAGATCCTTCCTCCATTCTTTCCAACTCTGCCTACTCCAACCTTTTCTCCAAAAGAGTATTATAGCACTTGGAGTAGTATTGTAGCACTTGGAGCACGTTCCCGTCCATGGGGTCGCAAGGAGTCGAACAGGACTGAGCAACTGAACAAGAAGCACTTGGAAAGCTTCTGATTTAAATAGCCTCATTTCAACTCCAAATAAACCATGTAGGTAGAAAACCGAAAAACCAGACTTCACTGTACCTCTTTGACTGCACTCTTGTAAACCGGGCTTCACTGGGCACAGGAGATCACATGTGTTAGGCTCCATCATCAAATTACCTGGAAGATTCAAATCTTCCAGAGAAAATGAATTTGGAAATATACTTTTTCTTTTCAGTTAAAAGCCGTGATAAGAGAAAAAGAAACAATACATATAAATGATCGGCACGTTTTACCTTTAAAAGCTTTTGAACTCAATCAAAAGACACAAGTTGGAAGCAGAATTGACAGTTTTAATTCTACCCATTTTCACCTGGCACATCAGATCAGAGGCAATCATTTATTTTATGCGGGGTAGACGGGAAAGTCAGATAGAAAGCTTGAATCCACTGAAGTCTCTATCCTAAAAAGAATTACAGAGAAACTAGTGAAATGCAAACATTCCACTACTCCACACTCTCAGTCTAGTCTAATTGAAATTTATAAATTCATATTCTGCCTAATTTTATGCTTTTTATTTTGTTTTCTAGGATTCCCTCCAAGACTGATAGGAAAGACAGGGCCACTTCTGGACTGTCTGTGAGGATGTGTTTCTTTCTATAATACTGAAGCACTTTTTATAAACCTTTTGGTGTATTTAAATAAATCTATTTGGACATTAAGAGAAGTCATATATACAAAGATAGCTTTGCTTTATTCCAGTAATCCCGATATTAGAAAAGAATTTCACAATCTGAGACGCCTTGGCCAAAAAAAAAAAAAGTTTTCTGCGTGTATGTGTGCGCACGTTTATAAACATCTCCCAGTCCGCGTTTGCGTGTTACCTCCCTCCTGCCACACACTCGAAGGCAGAGGCGTCGAGGGATCGCCCCCAGAGAGCTGTGTTTACTTAGGTTTTTTTTAATCTCGCCGCCATGTATGACAAGTGTTACTTCAAGAAATTCATCAGCCTTCTATAGATACTTCCAGTTTTGCTGTAATGATCTGCAGAAGAGAACTGCCATCACTTTCTCGCATCCCAAGGTGTTGCAGGAACTCACCGAAAGGAGAGAGTGGCTGAAACGCTTAATTACAGCGGGGGAGGGAGGGGCGCGAGGCGGAACCTTGGAAGGGAGAGTGGGGAAGGTCTTTACCTGGCCTGGACCTGAAGAAAGCTGTGAATCCTCGCGTTGAAAATTTGAGAAAGGTAGGATTGCTTTTTTTTTTTTGCAATGCCTTTGGGGAGAAGTGATACCCTTGTGTAACAATTAGCTCAGACAATAAAAATAATTGGAAAATCAGTTGGAATTTCTGAGTTTTTAATTACGTTTAATTTTGTGCTAAGCCGTAAAATTACGAATGCCCCTCAATTAAACACTCTCCTCTTGTAAAGCGTTTAACAACAATTATTCCTTAATCAGTCTGAATGTGAGTCACAAATGATGCTTTTCCACATCAAAGGGACGTCCTTCGACGTTACCTTTTAGTCATAAGTAAGAGGATTAATTCCTATAATTAGAGGGATAAATATGTGCATAAATACATCTCTCACTCTCTCCTTAAAAAAAAAAAAAAAGCCACTTTCACTCTGTGTGAGACGTGGCCGGCTGTGGTAGGGCAAGGATTTTAATTGTCCGCTTCTGCCCGACACCAGTTTCCTGTCGGGCGAATCGAACCGTGGAGACGCGGGCGCAGAGCACAGAC
Organism: Bos indicus; assembly: GCF_029378745.1. NCBI lineage: Eukaryota > Metazoa > Chordata > Mammalia > Artiodactyla > Bovidae > Bos > Bos indicus. The sequence continues at coordinate 32,707,685 of NC_091769.1, forward strand.
CCCCCCAGAGGGGTACACACGCGCACACACGTATACACAGAAACGCACACACGAGTCAGGCGGGAGGTCCAGTGCTCGGGATCCCAAGGCCCCCCGCCAATTCCAGTGCGATCCTCCCAGGAAAATAACACACCCCCCAACCTCGGCCCTGCCCTGCGCTGCGAATGAGTTCTCTTCCTGTGGTCCACTTGGCCTGGATGGAGAGCGGGGTCCCTGCCCTAAACTGAAGGTCCAGGTTGACTCTTCAGGCTACAAATAAAAATTGAGCATGACCTTTTAAAACTCCTGTGTGAATATCTCATTTACCTAATGACTTTATGTCACCTAGGAAGAAGGTCAATTTCCTCTTAACCTTTCCCCCGCTGCTGCAGTAAGCATTCTTCCCTAATCAATGGTGGCTGGAATAATCAATTCCCATTTTATGATCGCTGACAAACTCAGTCTCTGGGCGGGGTGTGAGCGCGGTGGGGCTCGTTCCGGCCGGGACAGAGGTCTCCCTGGGTACGCTCAGCTCCGCCCGGCGCCCGCCGAGGGAAGCTGCTCGCTCTTGCGTCGAGTTCAGAGACCTTGGCAAACTTCCCTCCCCCAACCGCCGGCGTGACTTCTGAGTTGTCACTAATCCGAACCTGATATTCACCAGAGCTCTTTCGGTCAGCGACAACGCTCCCCGCTGCTGCTGGGCCTCCCACCCTCCCCTCCTCGAAGTGTTTTTATTTCAAAGTCTGCAGGCAGGGATTGTCCCGACCCAAAGGAGTGCGTGCGTGCGTGTGCGTGTGTGTGTTTTAGTTTCATTTACATTTTTAAAATTATTTTTGCCTTCTTCTGCATGCATCTCTTAGCTCTTTCACTGTGTCAGCCGGGCTCACTTTGCATAAACAAAGCAACAACAGAAGCTCCAAGTGGGTGGATTCGTGTGGAAATGAAGTCAACTGGCAGAGTTCTCTTTCTCTTTTCCTGTCTCTTTTCCCCTTTCCCCTCCCTCTCCCATCTCTCCTTCCTCTTCTGTTACCTTCCTCCTCCTCCTCTACCTCCCCCAGCAATACTCAGTCATCCTAAAAGATGGGTTCTAGATGCCACATTACCCCTATTTTTATTTAGTTCCTGAGTCAGGGGAAATTACCAGGAAAATTACTAAGTCAGAGCTAGTTTGAAAGTGAATTCAGGATAGGTTCAACATTCTAGATATTTCCAGGGCCTAAATATGAGCTCCTCTCACCTTGTATCTCATAAAGTAGATGTTGCCTTTTAGCCGCACAGGCTTGTTTGAAGAGCAGGCTCTCAACGCTGGTTCACCTCCCATCACTGGAATTTCCTTACCCTTATTCTGCCCTAACTCCATTTTCACTCACTACCAAGGTGTGATGAAGCTGCTGATGATTATCAGGTAAAGAAAAAACCTGCTTAGCGGGGGTTCAAAGGCAGGCAAGATGATCACTTTTCTTGGAAAAGATGTCCTCCACTCAGGTATTTTCAGATTTCTTATGATTAGCCAGCTAGTTAAACCTGAGCTCCAAACCTAAGCTTTTCTCCTGAGAGTGTTCTCTCAGGTCTCACTGATGGCCTTTGAAGAAGTCATTAAAAATGCCCTCCTTGAAAAAAAAAAAAAGAAAATGCCCCTTTTAAAAATCCATGCACCTCATTACTCACGGGCAGGCATTCTGTTACAATAGAGAAGTTTGTCAAACAATCAAAACAAAAATGTAGATATTCCACCCTAGAAGGTGGAATAAAGGATAAATTGCTTACTCTGATGTAAAACAAAACAAAACAAAAATGGTATGTGAGTTCAAGGTGAGGCATCTCTGGGTCAAAACACTCACTGTTCACCCACAACAGCTTCCTCAGGTCCTGTTAGGAACAGAGATAACTGACAAGGCCACCTCTCCAGCCTGCCAGAAACTCAAGGTTTATTCCTTTCTTGCCTTGGGTCTGAAGGCGCTAGTGTTGTGACCCCCAGGAGGCAGAGAGTAGAGCCCAAGTGCAGGACCTGACCTGGGATGGGGCCGGGCCACGTTCCCAGTATTGTTACTTCCCTTCTTGCTTCACACCAGGAAGTACATCTGCAACTCTAGTTGAATTAGATTCTGGATTTAAATGGGCATTGAGGGCTGGTCCAGCTCTGATTCGCAGTTTATAGCAGATTTGTTTTTTAGATTTGTTTCATATTCCCAACAACTGAATTAGATTTTCTGCAACCACAGCTTGTACAGGCCAGAAAGAACTTGTGTGGGAAGAGTTCCCCATTACTAGGAGACCTAAGCGGGACTTTTATCTCAGTTTGACAGAGGAGCAGACAGATTGGGGATGGGCCCCTTGACCTCAGATAATTACTACAGCCTTCCCTCTTAAACAAATTTAATTCTCACATACGAGTAATTAACAACCTCTGACTATTTACTCACTCCATGAGAATTTCCTTTCCTTATCTTCAGGGCCCTCACAGGGATGTTGAATAATATGTTTCATATTAGTTGTTAGTTTCACCTCAGTTAAGCATTTTGGATTTTGCTCACTTCTTCCACAGTCGATGGAATACATTTAGCATAGTCTTGGGCTGTGTTCTCATTCTAGCAGGTGAACCAGGAAATAAAATAATCAGTTTACTCCCCTCTCTACTCCCCATATTACTCTTTGAACAAAGAAAATTGTCTAATTGTGCTTAATTTAGAGAGCATGCCAGAAGAGGTTTTTTTTAATAATAAAAATGTTATTCTCTCCCTTTGACTTTCTAACAGCCTTGTCTCTTTGTCTCTATCAGTGTTTTACACAGGATTATAAATCAAAATTACATGTCAGGATTTATAAAACATAAGTATAGGAGCAGGAAGAAAGACCACACAGACCACTAACTTTTCAGAGGTGACTGAGGTCTCTGCAAGGCTCATGTCCTAAATGGAAAGACATCTCTTTCAAGCATCTCTAAGGGAGAGGGTTGGATTAGATCACTTCTGAGGATGTTTCTAATCCTGGAAGGACAAAAAGGAACTCTAGTTGAGGATCAGTCAGGAGCCCAGGTGCTGGAGTCTGACAGGGAGGAGCTGAATCCTGGGTCTGTCCTGTGCTAATTATGTGATCTCAAGAAACAACCTCTTTGAATCTCAGTAGTCTCAGGTATGGAGAAGGCAATGGCACCCCACTCCAGTACTCTTGCCTGGAAAATCCCATGGATGGAGGAGCCTGGTAGGCTGCAGTCCATGGGGTTGCTAAGAGCCGGACACGACTGAGCGACTTCACTTTCACTTTTCACTTTCATACATTGGAGAAGGAAATGTCAACCCACTCCAGTGTTCTTGCCTGGAGAATCCCAGGGACGGGGAAGCCTGGTGGGCTGCCATCCATGGGGTCGCACAGAGTCGAACACCACTGAAGTGACTTAGCAGCAGCAGCAGTCTCAGGTATAAAATCAGGATAACTATACTCAACACCATTAGCTCTTCCAGATCCACTCTTTGCTTTCTGTATCAGGCTCTGTGATCCTGGAGACTCACATGAATGATTTCAGAATGCCACCTTGGCCTTTGCTGGGGATTTGCTCAGAGTGGATAGAATGAGGGCTGAGCATTGATCCCCAGGGTACCTGTGGGCTGGCTACAACCCAGCCATGGCTCAAGCAGCCTTCTTCATAGAGCTCTCTCTCTGGGTTTTTAGGTAACCACTTCCCTCCCCATGACCAGCCTAGGGGCACTGCTCCATTCCCTTGTGGTTTCCTAACACCCCCACTCACACCTTTTTAATATAGTTCCTTTATGAAGCACTCCTCAAATTACCCGATTTGATATGCACCATCTGTTTCCTGCTGGACTCTGACTGATACACCTAATAAACTTGTTTGGAGGATTAAAATTAAATGAGATAATGTAAAGCACAAAGCGCAATTCCTTGCCTATAGTAAAAGCCTAATAAACAGCACTTTTACTTTTTTTTTTATAATTATTATCAGCTGTATCCCCCTCATATTATACATGAGAAAATGGAGGCCCCAAGCGGTTAAGATACTAATTCAAAGTCTAATTAACTCAAGATAGTAACAACCCTGGGACCAAGTCCCTGGACTAGCAGCTCTCAGTTCACTACTCTTTCTACAGCAGTTCTTGTTGAGCAAAACAGATGGGGGAGGAGGGAGATCCTTTTGTGATAGATGTTGGAAGAAGGGTTAGATGAGTTAGAGGCAGGGGGGTGGGAGATAATAAGCATCTTTCCAGGTAGCATTGGATTTGTCTCTGCTAAATTATTGCTGAAATAAATCATGATATTGTGATTTGGAATCCAGTGATTTCACTAAGAATAGAACAGGTACATTATAAGAGGAGCAATGTATGTTTGGCAGGGTAAAAACAAAATTATGAACACATAATTGGAAGTTTTCCCAAGAGGCATCATAAAGTTTTTAAGACATATAGGGTATACCAGAATTAATTTTTAAATAAAAGCTGATTTTTGGATTAGCAGTACAGATTAAGTATGAATTTTATAGTTTTTTAGAATACACAACTGTGCTATGAACTTGTATAATCAGGATACTACAGACATTCTATAACTTGATAATACTAACAAGTTGATGGACATCATTCAATTATGTATTCCTACCTTCAGTCATTCAAACAAATATTTATTGTGTCTGTAGTATTCTCCAAGTCTACTATAGGTGTTAATATATAAAAATTAATTAAATATATTCATTGCTTCAATGGATTTACATTGTGAAATAAGTAGGTATATCAACAGATTTTGGTAAGAACAAAAGTAGAAATAAGCCTAAGCTACAAAGAGAGCCTTAAAGAGCTGGCATTGCAAGCACAGGCTTTCCTGAGTCAGAATTGAATCTTAGCAAAGAGAAATTAGTCTCAGTGCAGTTATATGCTAGCTTTCTGGATGGATCCTTCCAAATTATTGATGATACCATTTAATTAAAATTTAGCTCTTACCAATATAGATATTAGTGACAAAATAATCCCCCATGTATAACATTATTTTAATATTACACTTTACTATAGCAGGTTGGCTGAAGTATATGTGAAACAGGAAAATTTAAATAATATTTGTCTTGGTCACTAGAGTGTATGACAGGAAAAGAGGTATACATTTAAAAGATGATATTTTACACAGAGTCCTTGGAAAATGTTACCTTCAAAGAAGATTGCTTTAATGTACTTTACCACTTAGGCCTTATTTATATAATGAGTTAGATCAGGTTTATTTGAGATATAAACATATACTTTGAAAAATGAGTTGGAACCTATGCATGGAGAAGAAACATAGGGCCATTTCTTCCAGAAACCAGGATGGATTCATATACAATTAGACACACTAATAAATATAACACAACTTAAAACAAGTTGTTTCTACATATTCATCACAAAATTGGTCAGTACATCTCAATTTTAAAGGATAAACATGATGCCTAAGTATACTTTACATTACCATGGTAAAGCTGCTGAATATTTGTGTCTTTCACTGAAAGTCCATAGTAAAAAGTTACATAACTCTGGCTCATTCTTATTTAAGTTGCTTTGTCTACTGACCTGGATCATCCTCACTTGGTTCTCTCTTTTTTTGTCCACCCTACTTCACAGTCCATTTCTGTTCACATTAATTATGTGTGTGTGTGTATATATGTATATGTTGTGTTTTGTTGTTGTTTATTCCCTAAGTCATGTTTGACCCTTTTGGAACCACATGGACTGTACCGCCCATCAGGTTTCTCTGTCCATGGGATTACCCAGACAATAATATTGGAGTGGGTTACCATTTCTTCCTCCAGGGGATCTTCCTGATGCAGGGATTGAGCCCGCGTCTCCTGTATTGGCAGGTGGATTCTTTCCCACTGAGTCATCAGGGAAACCCACCTATATATGTGTGTATACGTATCTCCATTTTAGTCATCCATAATTACACTTGGAACTTAAACTTACTTTCAAGATCTCAGATGTAGAGATATTTTTTCCCCTATCATATCTTTATTCTCTATTGAAACAAACTATTCTGTCTTCACTATGACTCATTACAAATTCTGGTTTCTTGAACATTTTCTGCCAGTCTGTCAGCCATATCTTGATTTACTCGATTGCATACCCAGTTTAAAGCATTAAGGAATCATTAACCGTTTATGTTATTTTTCTTTTTAAAAAGTAATATCTACTCATTAAAGACTATTTGGCAGTGTGGAAAAGTGTGTAAAAGAAAAAAATCACCCATAGATAAAATATCCAGACCATTGCTGTCAAAATTTAATTGTATTTCTTTGCATTTTTTCCATATGTAGTTCCTTTTTTGTAGTTGTAATTGTGCTTCACATAAAACTGCATTCTAGTTAAGCTTTCAAGTTCTTTATGACCATCAATCTAGATGTCATCAATTAAATTAAGTATCATAATTCACTTTTCCATTACACTATTGTTTGGCACTTATTTATTATTTCATATTTTATGTACAATTCTGTAACAAGAATTTTTTGTATGTAAAGATTTTTCAGAATTATTTTTGTAGAATGGATTCCTGAACATAGATTGAAGGGTGTGAGTGTATTTAAGTTGAAATTCAAAGCCTCTATGGCTTTCTGAACATTTTGTCATGACCTCCGTGACAATCTCCATCTTAATCATTTTCTGTTTCTCTGGCTGAATAATCAGCTTTTGAAGAAAGAAGTCCTGAATACATACACTTTATAATTATGGTCTGAATTTCAATTGGCCTCCTGAGGCTAAGATTATTCTTCTACCCATTTTCTGTGGTGAATCCTTATTTTGACAGTACCTCATTTTATCTTCTAATCTCCTGTCCCTCTCTCTTCCCTTCCTTTTCCCTCCTTTCCTCCTTTTCTCTACAAAACACTCAGAAGCCCCTCAGTACTCTTGCCCTTTCCTTCTCAGATGGCTTCATGTCCAGTGTCACCGAAACTGAGAATTTCTAGCCTGAGTTTTGCAATACTCTCTTCTGTTATTCCCCACTCTCTCAGTCATAATGTAGTCTGTTTTTAAGAATGACCACTTATTATCTTTTTACTCTTAAACTGAATAAAATATTTGTTACAGAAAAAGCATATGCTGCTTTTAAGTCACTTCAGTCATGTCCGACTCTGTGCGGCCCCATAGATGGCAGCCCACCAGGCTCCCCCGTCCCTGGGATTCTCCAGGCAAGAACACTGGAGTGGGTTGCCATTTCCTTCTCCAATGCATGAAAGTGAAAAGTGAAAGTGAAGTCGCTCAGTCGTGTCCAACTCTTCGAGACCCCGTGGACTGGAGCCTACCAGGCTCCTCCATCCATGGGATTTTCCAGGCAAGAGTACTGGAGTGGGGTGCCATTGGGAACATATTTGGCTGTTATAGAGTATAATAATAAAAGGAACAGTTGTAAACTAGCCACCCAACTAAAGAAGAGGAAGATTGGAAATACTTGTGTTCCTTTCCTCTCAGCTTTCTACTTTTCCCTGGGCAACTACTAGCCTGAATTTTTTTGAAAAATTATGTTTTGTGTGTATGTATTCCTGAAATATATATACAGCATATCAAAGATATAAATCACATATAATGTAACATTATTCATATATTAATAAATATCAAACCTTCTTCTATATACTATACATTGGTATTGTATGTATATACATATGTGTGTGTAAATATATTCTTAAACAATAGTCATTGTGCTTTTTTAAAAAATAAAGAGGTATCACAACTCAATGTAGTCTTTCTGGATTCTTTTTTTCATTCGACATCATATTTTTAGATAAATTTTGTGTGTGTGTAGCTATAGTTCCTGAGAAGGCAATGGCACCCCACTCCAGTACTCTTGCCTGGAAAATCCCATGGGCGAAGGAGCCTGGTGGGCTACAGGCCATGGGGTCACTTAAGAGTTGGACATGACTAAGCGACTTCACTTTCACTTTTCACTTTCATGCATTGGAGAAGGAAATGGCAACCCACTACAGTGTTCTTGCCTGGAGAATCCCAGGGAGTGGGGAGCCTGATGGGCTGCTGTCTATGGGGTCGCGCAGAGACGGACATGACTGAAGCGACTTAGTAGCAGCAGCAGCTACTTCTGCTTGATACTCCATTGTGTAAATATAACACTATTTATCTTTCTTTCTTTGGGTTGTTACCATTTTGTTGTTTGTTGTTGCTATTGTAAAGAGTTCTGCTATAAGTATTCTGGTATGTGTCTCTTGATGTTTATGTGCAAGGAATTTTCTATATTTAGAGTATAAACCTAGGAGTGAATTGTCAGATTGTTTAGTATAATAAACATGGTCAGGTTTGTAAGGTAATGTGAAATATTTTCTGGGAATTGTACTAATTTACACTCCTGCTATTTGTATGTCAGATATCCTATTGAGCCACATCTTAACACCTGGTTATTTTGTCTTTTTCTCCCCTCCACTCACCACTTCCTCCTTCTCCTTCTCTTCCTCTTTCTTTTCAAGCCTGGTTGAATGTAAAAAGGTATCTCATTTTAGTTTTTAACATGCATTTTCTGAATCACTAATGAGGCTGAGCATTTATATGCTTTTTCTTTACTCATGTTTTCTTTTCTGAGATATACCTGTTTATGTATTTCCCACGTTTTCCTATTGAGTTTTTGGTCTTTTTATTTATTAGTTTTATGAGTTCTATATTGCAAATATCTTCTTCCAATTTGTGGTTTGTTTTTTCATTTTATTTGAAACATGTTTTGATAAACAAAAGTTTTAAATTTTATTATAGTTTAATTTATCAACTCTTTTTAATGGACTGTGTTTTTTTTGTCTTATATAAAGGATTCTTTCATATCCTAAAGTTATAAAGATCTCTTTCTGTAAAATCTTTAATATATTTGATTGTTTTTTCATTTTTATACTAATTTTTAATCAATAATGAATTTACTTTTTGTGTGTAGGAGTGATGTAAGAATCCATTTTCATCTTCTCTGTGTGGGTAACCCACATCCCAACCCTACTGCTTCCTTAGTGATCTTCACTCCATTTCCGTATATCAATTTCTCTATGAATTATCTGGGCCTTCAATATAGGTAATAATACAGTCTCCAGAAAATGCAGTGTTTTTCCTCCTTTTCCAATCCTATGGCCTTTCTTTTCCCTTCCTTTCCCCCTTCCTTCTATTCTCTCCTTCCTTTTTCTCCTCTTCCTTCTCCTCCTTTCTCTCTCTCTCTTTTTTTTTTTTCTGATCTTAATGCCTTTTCTAGCACCAGCTCTCCAGGGCAATGAAAAGAAGCATTCTTAAGTAGTGGCCATCATTGTATCTTTTCTGATTTAAATGAATGTTTCTAGCATTTCTCCATTAAGAATGCTGTTTACTATAGTTAATTGATAATAATCTTCATCAGATTAAGGAAGAAAATTTCCCCCATGCCTAGTTTTCTAAGAGTTGTTTGTTTGTTTTTAATAAATGAGAGTTAAATTTTGTTAAATTGTGTCTCTTTAAGCAATAAAATGATCATTTTTTCCCTTTACTCTGTTATTGTGGGAGACTTCATTTATAGTTTTTCTAATCTCAAAGTACTCTGGTATCTCTGGACTACATCCAAGTTGATCATAGCACTACATTTACTGTACACAGCCGGGTTTAGGTGAACAATGTTTTGTTTATGAGTTTTGAATTTCTACTGGTGCAAGAAAATAGCTAGCAATTTTCCTTTCTTCTTTTCTTTTTTCCCCTTAAATCTGTTATCCTCTTTGCCTATTCTTAGTAATAAGGTTATATTGGCTTCATACAATCAATTAAATTTGGAAGGATCTCCCCAGTTTTTGTTCTCTAGATAAATTGATATATGATTGAAATTATCTGTTTCTAAAAAATTTGGAAGGGTTTACTATGAAATAATATTGGTTTTCTTTTAAAAAACTGATTCTTAATTACTGATTACATTTCTTTAATAATTATTACATGAAAATTCAAATGTACTCATCTTTTTGAGTAGGTTTAGAAAGTTATAATTTTATATGAACTTATCAGCATCAACTGTTTTCAAACATTTCATGATGATGTATATCTGTCTTTACATGCTACATTTTTAATGTCTGTTATATCTGTATACATATGCACTATTTTTATTCATAATATTCTGTGACTAGTAGTATTCTATTGTGCTTTTTCATATTTCTTCAGTTGGATGGTAAGATGACTTTAATCACTATCAGAAGAGGAGAGCAGTCATGGAAAGTTTACTTAGATGTAATCTCATGTCGTTTTCCTGTTGATCACTAATCTCAGGGATTCTAGGTGTTGTTTCACTTATGAGCGATTTGCAGTTGTTTTTGAAATGTTTATTTGAAAAGAAATTCATGATTTTCTTTAAGGATCCCATTTCAACTTTGAATTAAACAAAAACTTTCAAACTAGATATACCTACCCAGGATGAGGAGATCAGTATTTTTACTTTGAGTCACTTGATTTCTAAATACCAGTTTTTCCTTCTGTGTGTAATTTTTTTGTCACAATGATTTATGAGCTTCACATATTCATGTAAGATCAACAAAATATGAAGCAATGGAATTATGTGTTTTATGGTTTTATTAGCTCTCCAAGCAATATTTGGAAATACATGACCAATATAATTACTTTCACTTTAGAGTTAGGAAAATGGAGACATTGAAAAACAATTTTTAAGGCACTACAACAAATTAAGGTAAAAACCTGAATTAACTTGCCAGTATGTTCCTAATCTAGATTTTAAAAAATCTTCTATTAAACTTCATGTTTATGAATAGCCTGTGTCTCCATTGTTGGTTTTGTGGATTGATATTTATCAGATGGACAAAAGGAGCTTCTTATTCAGGGACTTTAAACATCCTCTCAAGTGCCAACTTAGGAGGACCACTAAGAAAACCACATTAAAAAATATCTTTAATTCTTCTATTTTAGTTTTCAGAAACATAAGAAAGGACATTTTCTTACATATTATAAAGAAATCTATAGTAAAACAGGGGCTTCCCTGGTGGATCAGACGGTAAAGAATCCGCTTGCAGTGTGGGAGATCTGGGTTGGATCCCTTGGTTGGGAAAGTCCCTTGGAGGAGGGCATGGCAACCCACTCCCGTATTCTTGCCTGGAGAATCCCCATGGACAGAGCAGCCTGGCGGGCTATGATCTGTGGGGTTGCAAAGAGTCAGATTCAACTGAGTGACTAAGCACATACATACAGTAAAACAGACAAGTGATTGATTCTGTATCTTAAATACAAAGCGTAGTATTTTTAAATAACCATAAAGCTGAGATATGATGTACTCAGCGTTTCATGGAGATAAATTAGGCAGCAAAAATCTACCCCACAAATTAAAATGAGTAGTATATTCATTGATACATCTTTTAAGGGCCATTTTAGACAAAAGACATAGCGGTATATGGTGAAAGTGAAGCTGGCCTGAGAGTTAAAGAATTTGCTTCCAGCACTGTGACCCTCAGCACGTCTCTGGCATGGTCTGTGGCTAGCCCTTTAGATCATATCTAAAGATGTCTCCAAATCAGTGGTTCTATATAATCTAGGGCAATAGAGAATTACCTGGTTTCTCATCTCACTGCCTATTCAAAGGGGTACTGGAAGTATAATCCTGAGAGATCCTGATAAGATTAAATCATTGATAGCTTAGGGGCAGATGGGGTGGGAAGGAACATAGAGAAAAACTGAATTGATTTGATACCATAAAAGTTTATTGTTTATTTTTTAACTTGGGAATCACCCATTTTGATCATATAACTCACTATCTTGGCCCCTTGGAGCAAGCAAACTAAATTTATCCTGATATAGATGTCAAATAAGGGTTAAAGGTATCTTGTTTTTAGGTTGTATATACCAGGTTAAATTGGTCAGCTAGAATTAGGAATATAAAACCATGTAACAAATCATAAAATAGTTTTCACTTAGGTTTCATGCCACTTTGATGCATGTGGTGCCATTCTACCTTGGGTTGTGGTTTCCTAGAAGGCGAAGAATGTAAGATTGAGTATATTTTTAAGTGCTAAAATTCTGCAAGCTGTGGCTCTGAGATGAGGTTACAGCAGCAAGCCAGCGGTGGCATTCTTGCTTTGAATTCTATTCCTACAAAAGCAAAAAGAACGCTTTGTGGGTTCTGCTGGTTATTAAGGAGACTGGAGAAATCTTGGAGGATTCACTCAATCTTTTTTCTGTTTTCAGAAAACAAAAAAACTGAACAAACACGGAGGTGTGGCTGGTACATTGACTTAGAAAAGCCAGGCGGGATGTAAACTTGGGCGGGCACTGGACAGCTCTGCTCTGTGAATGAGTGTTGTGCTATGAGCTAATGTGTAAAATACATTGTTTTTGGCTGCCTCTCTGAATCAGTTAGAACGTTTTGGCTGCAAGTAACAGAAAATCCAATTCAGTCTGGCTTGAACAATAAAAAAATAAAGCTATGCCATTGGCAAGAGGTGAGGTAGGCTCCATCTCTCTTTTCCTTCAATTCTCTTGGCTTTGCCCTCTTATGGGCATCAAATTTATTCGCAGGCTGGTGGCCAGATGACCTGAGCAGTTCTGAGCCTCTGATCTTCCCAAAACAACCCAGAGGAAGGACACCTGTTTCTCTTTCTTTGGATACTCTCAAGGGAATACAGGTGCAAACAATTTGAGAAGTCACTAACAAACTTACCCTCACATCTCATCTGTACATATTTGCAGAATGCTTGAATAGGCTTAACCAGGTATCTTGAAACAACTACTGGTTAGAGGAGGACCCAGTCCTAAAGGTAGGAGCAGACACTTTCCTGTGTTATGGTGCAAAATGGGCTGAGAGAAGGGTTAGATTCCGAGAAGACAATTTTTTCTCAGTTTAAAACACAGTGGACTAGGGACTTCCCTGATGGTCCAGTGGTTGAGACCCATGCTTCCACTGCAGGTGGCATGGGTTCACTTCCTGTTTGGGGAACTAAGCTCCCCACATGCTGCCTGGTATGGCCAAAAAAATAGAAAAAAAATACAATGGACTAAAAACTAGTACAACTTCTGGCAAATACTGGACTTTTGGAATAGTTGTTCCATATTTAGCACTGACCAGCTGCTAGCCAGTGTATCTAACATAATCTTAGAACCCTTGCTCCTAATAGTTTTCTATCTTCCAGAGCAGAGTTCACTGATCATGGGCAGAGATCAGGATGTAATAGATCTTTTACTTATATGAACAATAATAGCATACTGTTGAGAAGTCCCTTGGGTAGCATATTGGGGGTTCCAATGAATCTGTGATGTTTGGTTTTCAAAAAGAAGGAAACAATGACATCACTATCATAAAGAAAATGATAAAGTTGGGAAAATTATGAACTTTTCAAAACGAAGGGAATTTGTTGAAACACACACAAACAATAAAATATCATGGCAACAAAACATTTCCTTAATAATTAAAAATTTGGTTTTCTAAGTGAAAAAAATGACTACAAAAGAGAAAAGAAATTTAGTGACTCTTGGAAGGAGATTCTGTTGCCTGAGGGAATATGTACAATTGAGGGACAATGAATAATTTGTATAAAGAAAAATTGTTTTATCCCCAGAAAAGCTAGACCAAGACCTGTAGCCATACTTTATACAGCATCATTTAGGGAATGTGGGGGCATCATTATTATGTGATGGATGACAACAGGTGATCAATGATTTCTTTATAGCTTTATAGGTAGTTTAGACATTGAACATGATGCAAATTAAGGAAACACCAGCTACTGCACTGTCAATGTTATTAACTATCTTTCCATTTTAGCTACTGATGTGAAAACATATTTAAAAATATTTTTCTTTTTTTGGCAAAGTAGAGCAATTAGTTGTTTGGATATTCTTAGAAATCACAATTGAGAAATCCATTACAAAGAAATGTTCTTTACTCCACTTTTTTTGGATATGACACTTTCTATTTGTCCCTGAACAGGTTTTTCAAGAAGAAACTCTGCCCATTCTGTAGGCAGCTGGCTCCCTGCTCTGCTGTTTCAGACCTTCAATCACTAGTGACATGCCTGCAATCCACAAAGTCCTGGGTGTCTCTTTTAGCTATCATCATCTAAAAGACATCTAAAAGGGTTTTTTAGTGCTTGAAAGCATTAGGTTTCATTTTTTGCATTCCACAAGGTAAGTGGAAAAGTTGATCCACAATGACATGAAGGGCTCAATTCTGCATGAACTTTTTGTTTTTCTACCAGAAATAATCCTTTCTTTCTTTCTTTGTAAGGCTCAAGTTCATCTAAAAACTGTTGACTCTTTCCTAGAGACACACAGCCCAGCAAAACTAAGCCCAACTCACTGAAATTGACATCTACCAGCAAAAGTATGGCTATTTTAATACTAGAGACACATTCACAGAATGACTCAACTTGCTAAGTAGCAAAATATAGAGATAGTATACTGAGATTAAGAAGAGTCAATCATCAACCACTCCGATTATTTTTAAATAGACTTACTATACTTTTAAAGGAGTATTATTTTAATAAAACAATCCACAAATAAATACAAAACAAAAGGGCAAATGTAGAGACATATTGCAAGTAAGCATGCATACCAAAAAGGTAAGTGCAAATTAGATTTGAATATTCATGAGTCACAAATCATTGACAGTTTGAAATAATGCAAAACAGCTTTATAAATGAGGTTAAGGCAAGGGACATCAAAGAAATGCATAGCTAAATCAATAGCAATTTGATTGTGCATATACTTGTAAATTGCAGTTACAATTTTTGTGACATGGGAGAAAAAATACTGTGTATCTGATGAAGAAAGAAGATACATAAATATTCCTTTTGTATGTTATATTTTTTCAATTCATCAGGTGCTTGGCGACCACCCAGGTAGAAAGTGGTTGGACATCTTCATCCCCACCCCCACCTCTCCAAGACATAGTTTCCTTTTCAGAATCAGTTTCGGACTATGCCTGAAGTGCCCTTGTTCTGCTAAACAGAATTAGATTAACAACAATTCCTACAGAGTTGGTTTCTAAAATAAAGGTTATCATCTAGCATACATGACTAGAGAATGGCTCAACTTAAACCTTCATGACAAAATCCTTTTCATTGGAGACTATATAGTTTTAACAAATATTTTCTCTATTTTGAAGAAAGTAGATGAATTCAAGGGCTTCCCAGGTGATGCTGGTGGTAAAGAATCCTCCTGCTAATGTGGGTGATATAATAAGATGTGGGCTTGATCCCTGTGTCAGGAAGATCATCCGGAGAAGGGCATGGCAACCCACTCCAATATTCTTGCCTGGAGAATCGGACAGACGATCCCGGTGGGCTACGGTCTACAGCATCACAAAGAGTCAGGCACAACTGAAGTGATGTAGCTTGCACGCAAGCATGAAGATGGGAACAGTTTGGAAGACTATTTTGAAATAATTTGAGATGAGAAATATAGACAACCTTGTAATTTAAATTAATATGTTTTTATTTTGTTCAGCAATTAACTAGTTATTAATTTGTTCTTTTGGGGATGTGTGTGTGTATGTGTGTGTATGTATACAAGTGCATACTATGTGAAGAAATAGAATGGTAGGACTTACAAATTAAAGAATTGTTTAGGGCCTGCCTTAAAGTACAAATGTTTCCGATTCATTTTCCTCTGAAGTTTCTATTGGGGTTACTAGCTGTAAGTTATGAAGTTTTTCTCTAGGATGCTCTCTTCTGCCAGCCTCTTTATGGTGTTCTGTCTGCTTTCTAGGATGATTGATGAAGTTGGTGACATCATGTGAAAATCATGGCACACAATAGCACTAATTTTGGAAGAGGCTGGGGGATTGTGGTCTGTTTAGAAAATCAATCTGTATCTTCTTGCTGGGCCATGCTTTCAGGCAGACATCTAGACTGTAGAGGTAAAATCCAGATGTGGAATAATTAGAAAGAGAGAATTTTGCATTGTCTCCAATTCCCTGCTCTATTAGGAAAGAAGGTAAGACAACTTCCATGCTATTAATAATCAAGAGTATCCATAGCTTCCAAAAGCAATGACCTTGAGAATTTTTAAGGTCTTTACATGAAGTCTGCAAATCATCATTTGTCAGTTTTGATTCAGCTCATGCTTAGCATTATATTTGCAAACAATACTGTTATTTTGGTTCTATAGCTAAAAGTTTCTCTCAAAAGTTATTAGCTCATTTGACCTTAACAAACAAGTATCTCTATTACTCCTTTCAGCAAACGTTTGCCATATTTTATTATGAGGCTATTTAAATTATTTACATTTCTTTTAAATAGTTTAGGTATAATATTCAATGATTCCTAGTAGCAGGGGTCTATATAGAAAAATTTACTATTCTTCTATTCTAGTTCTGTATATTTATGTTCTCAATATAATTCCAACATTATTTTAGTTCCATTAGGTTAAGTTACTAAACTTTCTTGACAAGGAGGACAATTTACAGCACATATAGTTGATTATTTTGATTAAGTTCTTCTTCATATATGTATATATTTAAATATACAACATAAAATATACATAGCACTATATATATACACACACACACACACACACATATATAAAACAATAACTTAATCTCTAAGTTAAAACATAAGACCCTGGACTAGCAAAGGAGTCTAGACTTTTTGTTCTCCTTCACAATCTATGGGATGAAAAGAAAGTCATTTGGGTTTTTATTTTCTTGCCTTTTTAAACTAGGGGAGATAATATATCAAACTTTGATTTCAACAGCAGAAAAGTGCCTGACTAGCCAGTGCCATCTCTGAGATGAATTTCTTTAACCATCTCCCTTGTCTAGGATCAAGAAGTTAGAGGGCCTGGGAGCTGTCATTTCTGGTAATTCAATATCAAAATGGAGGAAAGATAGAATAAAATAAAAGACTTAGCATTGATTCTGAATTACTTAACGCTGTCTTACTGAATTCCAATGAAGTCTTGTCTTATCATGGAAAAGAAACAGTCTCTCTCTATCCTAAATGTCACTTTGGGAAACTCTTGGACCTCATGCTCATTTTGCTATGTAAATAGAATTAATTTTTATCTTGAAAGAGCAGAGGAGTGGCAGCTAAGCGACTTCTATTTCCTATGCTGCCACTAAGTACTGCTGCTATCAACTCCTATAGGGTACTTCAAATTCTTTGGATCTCTGTTTCCTCATTTATAAAGAGATGGGTCTAGAAGCAGCAATTTTCAAACTATGCCTCTGAATCCTTAGGGCTGTGAAAAATCAGCAAGTCTTAACGCAGGAGGGAAGAAGAGCTGGTGGAACTCAGGACAAAGACCAGTATTTTCTTCTTCATCTCTCTATATACTGCTGCTGCTGCTAAGTCACTTCAGTCATGTCCGACTCTGTGCAACCCCATAGACGGCAGCCCACCAGGCTCCCCCGTCCCTGGGATTCTCCAGGCAAGAACACTGGAGTGGGTTGACATTTCCTTCTCCAATGCATGAAAGTGAAAAGTGAAAGTGAAGTCGCTCAGTCGTGTCTGACTCTTCACGACCCCGTGGACTGCAGCCTACCAGGCTCCTCCATCCATGGGATTTTCCAGGCAAGAGTACTGGAGTGGGGTGCCATTGCCTTCTCCTCATCTCTATATATAGACCTTAGCAAAATTTAATTTGAGAAAAGGAAAGTGACTTAAAAAGTCTGAAAACACTGAATTTAAAAAGTTATGATTGCTAAGATTTCTTATGGTTTGTTAATTTTGATTTGTCACCAATTTGTTCCAAAACTAGTCCAGTGAATATTGAGGCGGCAAGAATTGCCATGTTCATGACTTCTTTTAAACAGTTATATATATATATATATATATATCAACCTAAAACTTTAAAGAAGGGAGACCTAGAAAAGACAAAATGGAAGGTGAAATCTTAGTGAAATTTTAACTGAACTTCTACACATTGTTGCTTAACTGAATGATGTCCTTGAGGTTGAGCAATGTATCACCTACTTGTCTATTCCAGGCGTGGACTCTGCATCATTTCTGTCCAATAGCTGTTTCTCTTTTTAAGGTCTACTTCAGAGATCTTTAGGTGGTCCACACTCTGTTACTATCTCCTTTCTTCAAGAATTAATTGCTCTGTACTTTTAGGGAATTTTGTTTCCAATATTTCTGGGATACTTACAGCACTGTGTTATAGTTAATTGTACTTGGGTGGCTGGCTTCCTTGTTAGGTCTTGAGCATTTAGTTATTTATTCTGTATCTTGCTAATGTAGGACCTTAGTTCTCCAACCAGAGATCGAACCCATCCCTGCCCCCCATCCCCGCATTGGAAGCACAGAGTCCTAACCAGTGGATTGACAGGAAAGTTGGCTGGTCTTGAGTTTTCAGAACGCAGGGACTGGATATTAACTGTGTTTGGATTCTCAGTCCAGAACTAGTTCTGGGATTTGAAATACTCAGAATGAATATGCTTCAGAAAAGTGACGAGTAGTAAATTTACAACAAATTATCTCTATAATTACACTGAGGTAATTATCTTTCAAGATCTTCATAAAAAATGATAGTGGTTCTCTTTTAGACATCTATATTCAACCATTCAATTGAATGCAACAAATATTGTGCTGATTGTGTGGTATTCTACATTTAAAGGGGTGTCATGCATGAACCTCATCTAGGGATCAGAGGAGTTAATAAGACCTACAACCTTCATAATTAAAATGTGAGACAGTACATGATTAATGCTGTAATATGAGCATAACCTGGAGAAGGCAATGGCACCCCACTCCAGCACTCTTGCCTGGAGAATCCCACGGATGGAGGAGCCTGGTGGGCCGCAGCCCATGGGGTTGCTAAGAGTCAGACATGACTGAGCGACTTCCCTTTCACTTTTCACTTTCATGCATTGGAGAAGGAAATGGCAACCCACTCCAGTGTTCTTGCCTGGAGAATCCCAGGGACGGGGGAGCCTGGTGGGCTTCCGTCTATGGGGTCGCACAGAGTCGGATATGACTGAAGTGACTTAGCAGCAGCAGCATGAGCATAACCAAAGTGCTTTGGAAACTCTAAGGACTGGGGATTAATGGAACGGTTGCATACAGAATCTGTACTTTGATTTGGAAGAGCAACAGGTTTTCAGGCAAAAACCCAGAATGAGATGAGGGCAATGTAGAAAATCATATCTGTGCATAGTTGTGTCTGACTCTTTGCGATCCCTTGGACTACAGCCTGCCAGGCTCCTCTGTCCATGGAATTTTCCAGGCAAAAATACTGGAGTGGGTTGCATTTACTTCTCCAGGGGACATTCCCAGCCCAGGGATTGAGCCTCTATCTCCTGCGTCTTCTGCATTCGCAGGTGGATTCTTTACTACTGAGCCATCTGGGAGGCCCATAGAAAATTGTAGGTGAAAGGGATTTCCTGGTACGTGAAGAAGATTGCATTAGATACAGACATTGTATAGATTTTGCAGTAGTTGGGGAGAAGTCTGGAAAATGCGGTAGAAGACTTACTTAAATACCATACTAAGGAGTTTGAATTATTTCCATGAAAATTAGAACTCACCAAAAGAGAAGCAGAATTCTAGTTTACGAAGTTTTGTCTGCTATTACCATATAAAATGATTTGAAGGGTAAACTTTGAAGATGCAGAGAACAGTCCAAGCAAAAGAGAACTGGAGGATTTAGTTTGTAAGGTGGTAGCAGGAAAAGAAAATAGCAAATCAAGTTGACAGTAAGATAAACTAAAGGATAACAAGTTCAAAATACTTCTGGAATGTATTGAATAGAAGATATGTGACAAAGATTATTACCCAGGACTTCAATTCACTAATATTAAATTCAACACTTTTGATGCCTTCCAAATTATTTAAAATATTAACAAAATTAATAATTAGCAATATTCATGTTTATTTTTTTTACTGAGGTGGTAATGTTATTCCTAAATCTGTTGTCACACTTGTCATACTTGCCATTAGGTAATCAATCTATCAAGGGTCTTATTCACAATTTTAACAACTGATGCCTTAAATGTCTCATTTTCCTATTTTAGGGTTCAGACTTGGAATACTTCTTAATAACTTTAAATAAAATTCAAAAACACCCATGCTGATAACATATGTGAATTTAGAATGCTCTAAT
This sequence comes from Bos indicus, assembly GCF_029378745.1. Classification (NCBI taxonomy): domain Eukaryota; kingdom Metazoa; phylum Chordata; class Mammalia; order Artiodactyla; family Bovidae; genus Bos; species Bos indicus. Next base: position 32,727,655 of record NC_091769.1, read on the forward strand.
TTTAGTACAAAACCAAGTTATCATCTAATATTTTGTTTAAAATAAACTATCTCTTATTGGTAAAATTTGAGAAAATCTCTTCAATGCAAAATTAATGTCCCATCATAAATTGTGAAAAGGTACCTCCAAGATGGGTGGTATTGACACAAGATCCAAAGATGGGAATGTGCCCATGAGCCCAGGGGAGATGTTCTGGAAAAGAAAAAAGAAACAGGGGCATACTGGAAGTTACACGGTGCTGCTGAGTAATGACAAGATTGGATTCTGCTATGGACGGTAGTGGACTGAGAGTCCACTTAGGGATACAGGAGGAAAGGAGGTGGAAAATGAAAGGGAGATGCCTCTGGGATGCTTTGGTCTCTTGCTATTGTTCTCCAGCCCCTCATCACGGAGGACCCTCAGGACCTACCCTCCACAGCCCTTCAGGACTCGCTCATTTTCACTTCTTGAGCAAAGGCTGTGGGATGGCTAGGTAATTTGAAGGATCTCTTCTTTAATAATTTACTCAGAAGTATAATGATCAGTCATCTAGACCCTGAAACCCTGATCTTGTCTTTGAATGAGGGATCTTGTAATACAGTCAGTGGGGTTGCTAAGAGTTGGACACGACTGAGTGACTTCACTTCACTTTCGAAAGCATCATTTATTAAGAGTGCAGAGGAGAACAGTATGGAGATTCCTTAACAAACTGGGAATAGAACTGCCTTATAATCCAGCAATCCCACTGCTGGGCATACGCACCGAGGAAACCAGAATTGAAAGAGACACGTGTACCCCAATGTTCATCACAGCACTGTTTATAATAGCCAGGACATGGAAGCAACCTAGATGCCCATCAGCAGATGAATGGATAAGAAAGTGGTGGTACATATACACAACGGAGTATTACTCAGCCATTAAAAAGAATGCATTTGTGTCAGTTCTAATGAGGTGGATGAAACTGGAGCCTATTATACAGAGTGAAGTAAGCCAGAAAGAAAAACACCAACACAGTATACTAATGTATATATATGGAATTTAGAAAGACAGTAACAATAACCCTGTATACGAGACAGCAAAAGAGACACTGATGTATAGAACAGTCTTTTGGACTCTGTGGGAGAGGGAGAGGGTGGGATGATTGGGGAGAATGGCATTGAAAAAATAAAATTAAATAAATAAAAATTAAAAAAGAAAAAAAAGAGTGCAGAGCACTGGATAGATTTTAGTGATATATGCAGATAGAAGCATTCTTACACTCCACAAAATTCTGACTTTTTTCAGTAAGACACTACTGGTAAAGAAACTGCCTGCCAAGGCAGGATACATAAGAGATGCCGTTTGATCCCTGGGTCTGGAAGATGCCCTGAAGAAGGGCATGGCAACCCACTCCAGTATTCTTGCCTGGAGAATCCCATGGACAGAGGAGCCTAGTGGGCTACAGTTCATAGGGTCACAAAGAGTCAGACACAACTGAAGCAACTTAGCACACACACTTGACTGATTAAAAATCAACTGGTCAAAATTGCTTCTGAGTTTCAATTGTCTCAAATGTTTTATTGTATTTTTCTAAACAAATAGGCAATATTCAAAATCCTTATGAAGCATTTATACTATTCCAAAAAAGAGAGAAAAGCAAGGGGCTGGTTAACATAAAATTCAGGATAATGTTATCTATGGCAGAGAGTGGGAAGAAGAATATACATATCTGTTTATTTACATACTTATGTGTCTTACATGTATGCTATAAATCTTATGTTTAATTCATTTGATCTTTGATAAATTACTTATAGGAGACAACTATAAAACGTGGTACAAATAATAATGATGATACCATAATTTTCAACTGTTAGGGTTGTGGAATTAAGCAACTGACTGTTTCTCAGCGTTCTGAATTTTCTGTTCCAATCTATTAAATAAATAGCAATGGTCCGCAATCTTTTTGGCACCTGGGACCAGTTTTGTGGAAGACAAGTTTTTCCACTGTCTGGGGCAAGGAGGGGAGATCACTCGGGGATGATTCAAGGGCATTACATTTATAGTGTACTTTATTTCTATTGTTATTATATCAACTCCACCTCAGATCATCAGGCATTGGATCCTGGAGGGTAGGGGTCTCTGAAATAGGGCATTAAGTACTATGGGGAAAAAGAAAATATAAAAACGAAAAAAGACAGCGGTATGGTGCAAAGGAATTTCTACCCTCCCGGAGAATTCTTGCTTGAATAGGACTGGTGGTGTGAACAGCCTGTATAAAACACAGCAATAGACTACACACAGCTGGCCGTAGGGTATGTGTTTTGCACGGTCCTTCCTTGAGTTCAAATCAAAGTGTAAGAATTCAGCCACATGATATCAATCAGTTATCTTCATTTTCAAGATAATCACTGTGGCATTATTTCCTTTCCAAATTTTAGATTAGTATTTATTGGTTTATCAACACTGGTATAAGACTGAAAATGCAGAGCTGATGTTCTTGAAAATGCTCAACTAAGTTATCAGTGGTCTGTTTCCTGAGGAATCCACCTCAGTCATTACTCTGTGTTTGTTTCGATTCTTCCTATTCAAACAGTATTTGCTCTGAATAGTTGAAAAATGCCTTAGGCTTTATTATGAAGTGGGATCTTCATTTAGGCAGAATTGAAAGTAAACTCTATGCCCTGGGAACATTCATGACTTTTGGTCTCTTTAACCTGAACTGGAGCTGAATCAGTAGCCTAAAGGTGAAAGCCTCTAAATCCTTTTATTACCCCAAACCCTATAATCTTTTTGTTTTAACCAAGTATACACAAGAAAGGTAGCAGAACTTCCCAGTTAACAAGTCAAGAAATCTCTACCTCAGATAAGAATCCAGCACTTTGGTTTACTCTTTGCACAAAATATTTAAAACAAAAAGAGGCCCTTTGGTGGGTGGGTGGGTGAGGCGGGGGTTGTTTATTTTGATGACCAGATACATTCTTTTGTTTTGTAAAAGCCACATGCCCATTTTGCCTTCTTAGGGAATTTCTGTTTCTAGCACCCTATCATTATTTGCTATCAAACTTCATATCTTTTGTTTGAAGCATCTAAAAATAAAAGTAGTTGTTTAACTAATTTTCTCTTGAGCTTAATTTAGCAATTATCAAATCAGGTTTGTCAATACAATGACTGAATCAGATGTGACCCAGACGTTAACATTTTAAAAATCCGCTGTATCCTTTTTCTATTCTTTCAAGTTATAGTAGCTGCAAACAAAACCTTGATGGGGTCAATAAGAAACAAAATGTACTCTCCTCTGTCATTTCAAAGTCATCTATTAAAGTAACTCAAATATAACATTTGACTACATGGGAATACAAATAGAATAGAATAATGAGGCTTATGTTTAGAAATGCAAAGAGCATTTTGGGAAGTATTTTAGGAAGAATTAATCTAACTATTAATATTCTTTCAAAATTTGATTTTCATTCTTGTACATGTGGATGCCACAAAAATGCTATTTAAGGTTTATCTTTCTTTTTCCCTTTCTCATTCTCATGCTGACATTTCTTGCTGTATACTGAAACACTTTGGAGAACAATTTTTTTTTTCTCAGACATATGAAGCTGATGTGAATATCAAAATGATATAGAGGAACCAGGAAGAATAACATTTGAAATCATAGTGGGTTAGGTGAACTCATACTTAACTAGGTTCTTGGTAAGTATGCAGTGTATTATTAATGACTGCTTATTTACTCAGGAACCATGTTTGTTTTTGACTAATTAATTTTATGCTGTGATGTGGAATAATACTTAGCTTTCTGTAACTGTTGAAAAGGCACTAGCAATATTATATCATATGTTATGTTTAATAGTCATTGCTAAGTCTACCCAGAAATATGTAAGATGGTTAAATAATAGCATTCATTTTGCTTTCACTATTCTTTAAGTTTCCTAACACTAGAAAATACCAGTGAAAGCTTACACATTGTTATATAAGACCAGAACTCAAAGTTATTTTTTTGCCATCATTGTAAGGAATACTGTGCATCTTATATATCTTGATATCCTATGTACAGAAAGTGACATCTACTGGAGAAAGCAGAACTGAATATTTACTTTCCAAACTACTTCCCTGCCAAACTTCCAGACAAACTGCACTGTCCTCAAGATTATCCCAAACTTTGAAAGCAAAGAAAGATTTTATTTAGTTCAATATAGTATAAAGTCTGGGTTGTTCTGGGTGTCATTTTTCAAAGATGCCCTTTGGGAAAAAAGTGGTTATGAGGGTCACACAAAATATCTCATAAGCAATGTGATTGGAGGAGTCTGGAAAACACAATTTTAGCACATTACCTTAAAGGGTAAAACTGAAGCTCTAAATAACCATAAGCCATTAAGTGGCAGATTGAAACAGAATTCCTTTGTAACAAATAGCTTGAAAACATGTTTGGAAAACATGTAACTTCTTTAAATGGTCTGGGAATAGGAGTTGTAAAACATAGTATGGGATTAGAATATATAATTTCTCTCTCATGAAAAGGCATCCCCATAATACTTTGAAGCCTAACCATTTTATTTATTCATCTTGGAAAGATGAGTGTCCAACTCCATGATCTAATATCAAATCTCTGTTCTTAAGGCGTTAGGGGATTCTTCCCAGATGTTTTTCATCTTGGTCAAAATTAATGGCATCAGCTTCTTTCTTGTAACAATAATTCTCAGTCTTCAAGTAATCCCTCTTTCTTAAGGACAAAAGCCTTTCTTAATGGAAGCTACTGTGATAGCCATTTTCAATATGGAGAAAGTGAGGCACAGCTATATTCGATGAGTTCACAAATATCATAAGAATATGTCTAAGCCCTGTCTCTTTGGTTCTAGCTTATTGCCTCTGTGATATTACCAAGGCTGCTTCCATATTTAAATTCTGCTGTCTTATTCTCTGTAGTTTGATTTCAGATTTTCTATTTCTAACTGTTGTTATCACTTAAAATATTTTTGATTTTTGTTTTTGTAACAATGCTCTTGCACTCCCTCTGCTGGCCTTGCTAATTAGCAAAGCCAGTGGCCAAGTGGTCCTGGTGTGTATCAGTGATACCAAGCAGATGACTGGTGAAAACATACGATTTTGTGTTGGAACCCAGTAAGAAAATCACGTTGATTGGCTTTCATAGGCAATAAGGCAAAGAAAATTTATTTGTAGATGGTGAAAAAAAAAAAGCATAATTATTTATAAATTTTAAAGAAAGAATTTAGTGAAACGAACAAATTCACAAATCTTAAAAATCTGCCTTTCTTTTCAAAACAATAAAACCAGTTATCCATATTCTATGAAAATATATGTATATTTAGTAAAAGGCATTTTACTACAAGGTGTATCAATTTTGAATCTCTGTTTTCACTCTGGAGGGTTAAATGAAAGGTTGCCTGGCTTTGTTGGTCAGACTCTGGACCCCAATTAGATATGTAGCTGTCCAGTGGATCAGTGTCCCACTTCTTAGAGTTCCATTATGGAGTTACAAAGAGAATGACAGCACTTGGCAAACCCCAGGCCTAATCATAGCATAGAGAAGTGACTTTTGGAAGGTACATTACCAAGCAATTAGGCCCCATTTAATAAATTACCCCTTATAGAACACTTTGAACCTAGTGGTCTGAAGAGGTTAATGCACCTCCCACAACTGAGTGCTACTTACTTTCCAGGGGTAACTTCGAGGCCATGGTTAATCCAAACCTTCTTCTCATCAATGGCCTCTCACTCTTGAGTCACTTCTGTAGCCTGGCATCAGTAAGGCCACACACTTGCATTTCGCTTGTGCATTTCACATGCTTCATTTTCTTCCAGCTGAATCCATTGGGCGGAGTATTCACAAGGCCAAATGACTTTGTGCTGCATGTTAACTTCCTTTGGCTTTCATGCTTCTTATTTGGAGTCTTTCTGTTTTTCTTATTTATAGAGTCTTAACTTCTGGGTTTAGTTTAAATGTTACGTCTGATGTAATATAGTTTCCTCTAAAATTGTTGAGTAGCAACCACATTTTAAATGAATCCAATACACAAAATTAGGTTTCAGGATATTATTAAATTTGGAAAAAACCCACAGTAGATATGTATTTGTACACTGGAATCTTAACATGGTTAGATACTAAAAACATTTAAAATGTAACTGTAAGGGAGAAAAAGCTTAGTTTGATGCTAGAATATAATTAGACTCATTGGATTTTAATTTTTAAAATAAATTCAACTTGAGTTTTGGGGTTGAAAATGCTGATGAAACACTGAGTACTTTTATGCAAAAAGATAGCTAAGGGATGGAATTGGAATAGCTAGAAATAGAAAATTCTTAATATATGTTCATAATGGCTGACTTTGCTTTAACATATCACTGGTTTGCTGAATGATATGCCTGTAAATCATGATCAAAATCATCATGCTTTCTAACACATTTATTGAATATTGACTCTATCCAAGGCTCTACTGAAAGCTACAGGACATGAATAAGCCATGACCTATAATTTTAAGAAGCTGATGATTGCATTGTAGAGCTCAGGTGTAGGTATGTGGGAAAAGAACCATAGTGAGTAGAAGATTACAATACACACCAAGATTGTGTGCGCCTGGGAGTGTCTAAGGGAATTCAAAGAATGAAGAGGAGTCTCTATTCAGAAAGGCCTGATGGAGAATGTGGAGTTTGCTCAAGCATATGATAGGAAAGCTAACATAGGAAATGGCTAGAATAGATTTTGGAATCATACAGACAATATCTTGGTTCATCTTCAAAATCAGACCAATCTTTGAAACTAGTGGGTTTTAATCAAAGCTGGCTTTATAGGAGGAGTATAATGTATGCTCTACTGTTTTAAAAGTTAGTGTGAGTGTGTGTGTATGTGTCTGTATGATTGAGCCCATTTATAGTAAGGCTACACTTGTTAAAAATAAAGTACCCATGTAGATTAACAAAATAGCATGTAGAAGTGATCTCAGTTGAAAATAGAAAAATGAAATTCAATAAACTCTGTGTCAGCCTTTCAAAAAAATAAAATGAAATGCTCCAACTTTGAGAAGTAATTAAGGTTGCCTATAGTTGTTATGTCTGTGAATGTATTTTGTAGGCTAAGTTTGGGAGGCAGATTTTCAACATGAGAGCGGACATTTTTTGGAATATTTTACTTTGCTTTACCTTGATTGTTGTTTAGTTGTTAAGTTGTGTCTAACTCTTTTGTGACCCCATGGGCTGTAGTCCACCAGGCTCCCGTGTCCATGGGATTTCAAAGGCAAGAATACTCTAGTGGGTTGCCATTTCCTTCTCCAGGGGATCTTCCTGACCCAGGGATCAAATCCTTGTCTCCTGCATTGGCAGGTGGCTTCTTTACCACTCAGCCACCAAAGAAACCCTTACATTGATTATATACAGAAAAAAGAAATAAGAGAAAACACATTTTAAATCAAATACTGTAATATAATATGGAAAGCATTGACTGTTTTCAATCTGATAATCAGGATGTATTTTCAAGGTGTTTTTTTTTTTAAGCCAATATAACTCTAAAATGACAGATATCCTTTTCCAGGATATTTAGTGATTCACTGAATGAGTCATACCTTTTGAAAAGTTTCTGCTTCTTTTATCATAATTTGGAAGTTTTCCATATTATAGACTGTGTTTTCTTACATGCCCATGAGACAAAGACTATGTAAATCTAGGTTCCATATGAATCTATACTATTATTGTAACATGAGTTTATATGGTCTGAAATTCTCTTATATTTGCTCTGAATAACTTGATTCTTATCCAGATTTTTAAAAAGTTGTCCAGAGATGAGACACGGTCTCTACCATGTTATAATTGCAGAGGTTTTTGGAAAGACCTGAGGTTGGGTAGCACACTAGATGTGGTATACCACTGGGTATGACTTTCCTTGTTGTGTCTTGAAAGCTACCTCTCCTTCCACAGCAGAGTTGCAAATGAGAAGTGAACTACTATATTTTGTGGTAAATAAACATTTGAAAAACTGGAGCCCAACTCTTAGGTGTGTTGGTGAGATTATAATGTTTTCCATTCGTACCTAGAAGCACCTTAATTTGATCATTTACTCCATAAGCAAAGCATTACCGTGTACATTATTCCCTCTTGTTTTTGCGTCTTGCATTATTCACACTAACACCAAAGCAGATTTATTAATACCAGCCTGCAAATGGCTTTATTCCTCATACTCTGAGAATTTACATCCTGGAATAAACAACACTTATGGAGCAATAAATGTAGCACAAGTGGAAAAAATCACATTGTCTGTTGTATTTTTTCCTTCTGGCATTTTAAGTGCATTCAAATTATTGATCAGCAAAACTTACTGAATGACCACTGTGTTTGGGCACTGCATCCCAAGATACGGAACTTTAAGAGGAGTTCTTGCCTTCAAAGAACGCAGAGACTGGCCAGAAAAGGAAAATACATGGGAAACACCAGCAAACATAATAGTACTCTATATGCACATAATAAATAGTATAGTGTAAACTATTCATGGTGTAGACACAAAAGTGAAGAAAGTCTCTCAGTCGTGTCTGACTCTTTGCAACCCCACGGACTATATAATCCATGGAATTCTCCAGGCCAGAATACTGGAGTGGGTAGCCGTTCCCTTCCCCAGGGAATCTTCCCAACACAGCGATCAAACCCAGGTCTCCCGCATTACAAGAGAATTCTTTACCAGCTGAGTCATCAGGGAAGCCCAAGAATACTGGAATGGGAAGCCTATCCCTTCTCCAGGGGATCTTCCCAAATGGGGAATCCAAGCGGTGTCTCCTGCATTGCAGGTGGATTCTTTACCAGCTGAGTTACGGGGAAGCCCCTGGTGTAGAACTGCACAATCCAATATGCAACCAGGTGGACGCTAATGGTAAAGAACCTGCCAGCCAATGCAGGAGATGTAAGAGACATGGGTTTGATCCCCAGGTTGGGAAGATCTGCTGGGATGGGAAATGGTAACCTGCTCCAGTATTCTTGCCTGGAAAATCCCATGGACCGAGGAGCTTGGCAGGCTACAGTCCCTGGGGTCACAAAGAGTTGAACATGACTGAGCGACTAAGCACACACACACACACCAGAGGATGTAGGTCATAGAAGAAAAAGAGGAAGACTTTAAATGTAAACAGCCAAAACTAGTTTGTGGGATATCCTTCCAATCTTATAAGGGGTGACAAGTTCTGAGTATTTAATCTACCAATAAACACAGATGCCAATTACTGAGTGCTTAGAATACAAAGTTTACATATATAAATTTTCATTTAAATGTCAGAACTAGCATATAATGCATATTTTATCATATTCATTTTCCATAAGAAGAGACTGAAGTTTGGGTTGACTTAGTGAAAGTCATAAAACCAGGAAAGAATTGACCTTAGTGAGTTTGACCTCAAATCTGTAGTGGAGGCAGATTACCAAGAAGTGTTACTCTTTTGGGTCCCACATGCATATGTATCCCTTCCATGGGATATGCTCAAGGAATGTGTTCCCATAGTCATGTGCTTTTGGAAAGTCTGCCAAATTAAGCTATTTTCACCATAATCAGTTATGACTGCTCTGTTTGCATTCTGACTTCCCCTCAGTCACACCCTCCTTCATGTGAGGTAGTTTTAGATCAACATTTTGGAGGATCTGGCTAAAGAGAGAGTTCAGTTGACTATACACTTGGTTTAAGTTTAGGGGGTTATTTATGTGTTTCACAGTTGCTTTTATGTGTGGTTAGGGTTTTTCTCACCCTCTCAGAGTAGGAATTGCTACCCTGAGTTCTCTTCCTGTCCACTCCACCAGCTGCTGCTGAGTCCATTCTTTGAAGTTTACAGCAGCACTCCCCAATGGAAGCATAAGGTGGATCGCATCTATAATCTTAAATTTTAGATAGTCAGTTTATAAAAAGCCAGGTGAAATTAATTTTTATAATATTTTATCTAATCCAATATATCTAAAATATTGTTTCAACATGTAATCAATATTTTTAAAATTATTCATGAGATATCTTACATTCCCTTTATCATACTATGTCTTCTAAATTCCATGTATATTTTACAATTAAAGCACTTTCAATTCACAATAACCATATTTCTTTTAATAGATTTATTATTGAGGTAATGGGTTTATAATATTATATAAATTTCAAGTGTACATTATATTTCTACTTCTTTATACACTATAGCATGTTCATCACCAAAAATTCAGTTTCCATTCATTACCGTACAGATGATCTCCTTTACCTGTTTCACCCTCCTCATCCTCCCACTCCTTTCTCTCTGGTAACTACCCTGTTCTCTGTATCTAGGTGTTTGCTCTTGTTTGACTTGGTTTGTTCATTTATTTTGATTTTTGTTTTTTGCTTGCTTGTTTTTTATATTCTACATATAAGTGAAACCATATGATATGTGTCTTTCTCCTCCTGACTTATTTCACTTAGCGTAATACCCTCAAGTTTCATTCACATCATCACAAATGGTAAGAGTTCATTATTTTTTATGGCTGAGTAATACTTCTATATATATGTATATATATAGCACATCTACTTTATCCATTCATCCATTGATGGGTACTTAGGTTGTTTCTATATCTCAGCTAACAATAGCCTCATTTCAAATGCTCAATAGCTATACGTATCTAGTGGTTGCAATCTCTGTGTGTTAGTCGCTCAGTCGTGTCCGACTCTTTGCGACCCCATGGACTGCATGTAGCCTGCCAGGCTCCTTTGTCCATGGGATTCTCCAGGCAAGACTAAAGTGGGTTGCCATTTCCTTCTCCAAAAAGACTGATGAAAGTGTGTAAAATCAAGATGATAACCGTACTTAGCAGCACAGTTGCAATAAAGCATTCACTGAGATCTGAGGAAGCATTCTCTTTTTTTTTTTTAATTTTATTTTATTTGTAAACTTTACAATATTGTATTAGTTTTGCCAAATATCAAAATGAATCTGCCACAGGTATACCTGTGTTCCCCATCCTGAACCCTCCTCCCTCCTCCCTCCCCATACCATCCCTCTGGGTCGTCCCAGTGCACCAGCCCCAAGCATCCAGTATTGTGCATCGAACCTGGACTGGCGACTCGTTTCATACATGATATTATACATGTTTCAATGCCATACTCCCAAATCTCCCCACCCTCTCCCTCTCCCACAGAGTCCATAAGACTGATCTATACATCAGTGTCTCTTTTGCTGTCTCGTACACAGGGTTATTGTTACCATCTTTCTAAATTCCATATATATGCATTAGTATACTGTATTGGTGTTTTTCTTTCTGGCTTACTTCACTCTGTATAATAGGCTCCAGTTTCATCCATCTCATTAGAACTGATTCAAATGTATTCTTTTTAATGGCTGAGTAATACTCCATTGTGTATATGTACCACAGCTTTCTTATCCATTCATCTGCTGATGGGCATCTAGGTTGCTTCCATGTCCTGGCTATTATAAACAGTGCTGTGATGAACATTGGGGTAAACGTGTCTCTTTCCCTTCTGGTTTCCTCAGTGTGTATGCCCAGCAGTGGGATTGCTGGATCATAAGACAGTTCTATTTCCAGTTTTTTAAGGAATCTCCACACTGTTCTCCATAGTGGCTGTACTAGTTTGCATTCCCACCAACAGTGTAAGAGTGTTCCCTTTTCTCCACACCCTCTCCAGCATTTATTGCTTGTAGACTTATAGATTGCAGCCATTCTGACTGGCGTGAAATGGTACCTCATAGTGGTTTTGATTTGCATTTCTCTGATAATGAGTGATGTTGAGCATCTTTTCATGTGTTTGTTAGCCATCTGTATGTCTTCTTTGGAGAAATGTCTATTTAGTTCTTTGGCCCATTTTTTGATTGGGTCATTTATTTTTCTGGAGTTGAGCTGTAGGAGTTGCTTGTATATTTTTGAGATTAGTTGTTTGTCCGTTGCTTCATTTGCTATTATTTTCTCCCATTCTGAAGGCTGTCTTTTCACCTTGCTAATAGTTTCCTTTGTTGTGCAGAAGCTTTTAAGTTTAATTAGGTCCCATTTGTTTATTTTTGCTTTTATTTCCAATATTCTGGGAGGTGGGTCATAGAGGATCCTGCTGTGATGTATGTCAGAGAGTGTTTTGCCTATGTTCTCCTCTAGGAGTTTTATAGTTTCTGGTCTTACGTTGAGATCTTTAATCCATTTTGAGTTTATTTTTGTGTATGGTGTTAGAAAGTGTTCTAGTTTCATTCTTTTACAAGTGGTTGACTGGTTTTCCTAGCACCACTTGTTAGAAGTATTCTCTTCTTAGGAGTTCCTGCTTTGGACTGAGTTAGCTTCAGATACTGAGTCACCCCAGTGTCCTAAATCCATCAATAGGAACACAGATCTCTAGATGTGGAAAATCACAAGTGGAGAGTTCAATTCTCATTGAAATCTAGTCAAAATGAAATATACTACTTGATTAAGCAGCTTCTGCAATTATAATTAAGGCACATTCATTTTTCTTATTGATGTGAATCGTGCAAAATCATGATCTTCCCTGGTGACTCAGATGATAAAGAATCTCTCTGCAATTTAGGAGACCCAGGTTCAATCTTTGGGTCGGGAATATCTTCTGGAGAAGGGAATGGAAACCCACTTCAGTATTCTTGCCTGGAGAATTTCATGGACAGAGAAGCTTGGTGGTCTATAGTCCATGGGGTCACAAACAGTCAGACATAACTGAGTGACTAAAACTTTCACTCTCATGCAAAATAGCATTTAAGAATTCCTATGTTTTTAGACACAAGTCAGTAATAGGACTCTGAGCAATGAGTATGACCATGTGGTCTCATCTGTTTTTACATCCTAATGTACAGGATTTTGTTTTAGCTCATTTTTGACATGATGGAGTCTAGTGACCCCAGAAGATGAAACACGTCAAAACTGCCATTGACAGAGCAAAATGAACCGAAGCTTTCCTAAACTGCTACTAATAAAAACAATATCTGATAATCATACTGTATGAAAGAAAGAACTTTCTTGCTTTTCAATTAAAAAAAAGAAGTATGCAGCCCAAAAGCAGTATCTTAAGAGATGACAGACAGTTAATGAATAGAACCATTATGTAATTTTTCTGAGTTTTGATATGTTTATGGCACTTAGCGGCCTTCAGTCTTTGTAATTTGTCATAATTTATTTCTTATCCTATGGAAAGATTCATTTTGAGGACCTAAGATATCATTGGCAATTTTTTCTTGCATATATTAATAGTTTCCCAAATTGTATATGTATCAGGTATTATAAGATGTGAAGTCATCCTTGAACTGTACTGTATAGCTTCACAGGCATTATTGTGGGTTCTGGGGAAGCATTCATAGACTATGTAAAGGTCAAAAAACCTTAAAGAATTTGTTATTGGTTCTTGTAACTTCCCTTCGAGAAACAGTGGGTCAGTGAGCTCTCCATTACGCAACTAGAAAAAGTAGAGCCCAGATGGATACTACATCGGGTATCCCAAATTCCACCCCTGAGGCTGATGATCATGTTCACCTTATCACTGTTAGGTAGTTAAAATAGGAAACAGGAGTCCAGAATGGAGGTGGTTAAAGATAAGGAAGAGAAAAGACGGGAAAATAGAACAAAGGAAAGTCCAAGGACGGGTGTGAGACCTCAGATAGAACAAACAGCACTCCTGGCTAGCCCAGTTTACAGAGGGCAGGCCCAGGGGGAGGAAAAGACACATAAAAAGAGGAGCCAAAGGGCTCTCTCTCTCTCTACCCCCAGTGCTGGCACGCTCCCCCACTCTCTTCTTGTCTTTGAGTAGGCAGCCCTCACGCCTCACGGATGGATTTTCCTGCTATTTTCTAAATAAAATAGAGCTGTAACATGGAGTGGTAACATTGGTTTGTCTAAGAACTATAACACGGTCTGTTCGAGACCCAAGAGCTGTGATGCGCCGAGGGCTTTAATGTCCGTCACTCCAAATCTTTGTTGTGATGAGACAGAATGGAGAAGCATACACTCGCCTGACATCACGAAGAGATTAGACTGCCTCCAACAATATAGCAATGCAGAGACAAGATGGTGGCTAACAAGAAAGACATACGTACGTACAGACAGACTGAGTGAAGGAGGGTGGGAAGAGGTAAAGAGGTGAAAGGAATAAATGAACTTTTATTAAGAGCCTGACTCTGTAACAAATCAAGAAGAACCTACGATGCATTCCATTCTTACTGCCCGATTTTATGACTTTGTCAGACCTGTCTGGGCTGCTCATGATCCAACAAGGAATGAGGGTAAAGAAAGAAGGCTCTGGAGTCACTCTCTAATTTCAGATAGATATATCGTGAAAACAAAAATTTACACATTATATCCAATGACACTGTAAATATTCTCCTTGAGAGTACAAATACTTCCTAATTTGATCCAGGTTTGTAAAGCAGTTCTTTTTTTAACTCATTTAAGAAAGCATCTTAACTTAGATTTAGAAATGTGCATCTTGCTGATCATTATTATGTGAAACAATAGTTCTGACTCATGTTTCTTGAATTTTTTTCATATGTATTTCTGAATTTAACATTGAACACTCACAAGATACAAAATGATTATTTAAGACTCCCAACTAGATTTCTTAGGAATCGGGATACATGCCTTTCAGGGACAGTTTATGATTATTTTTATATACAGGGTCACACTATTTTTTGTGACTTTTACATCCAGAGACTGATCGGACTATCTGCTCAGTGTCATCTTGAGTGCGGAGGACCTCACGACAAACACTGTGAGTGGATGTTCCTAATCCTGAAAGAGTATCTTCCATGTGGTTTTATTCTGTATCTATATAAAGTAGATATAAAATATATCACCCTCTGCCCATTCTCTGCTTCTTAATGTGGTTTTCTTTGGAACACATCCTGAAATTGCATTTCCCGTATTGTGGGCGAGGTGCTTTCAAATATTGTTTGATGACCTCATTACATCAAGTATCATCAAAGGCTCTCAGATCATGCTACTCTTTGAAATAGCAGAGAGAATTGGGCTCCACAATGCAAACCATTTTGAATGACTGAACGTACAAACAGGTAAGAAGTGTTTAAATATGAGAAATTTGCAATCCATGGATGCTTGGATCTGTAATAGGGAAGAACCTTTGTATTCTATTACAAGTTAATCACTAAAAGAATGTTGCCTGTAAATTTAAATTAGACATAATGGCCCATCTCTGGGAATCTTGCTTCCCAGGTAATAAGCGTTAAGCTAAAAAAACCATTGTTTGGCTCACAAGAAACAGCTTGACCAGGCCCACATGTGAATGACTGAAGGAAGGAAGAAATTGACACATCCCCTCTGGAGTCTGGCTGGAACCAGGTTTTTACCATCTCTGCTCTTAGCATAAAATAAGACTGAATTCTAACTTGGAGAAGATAGTTCTTTGGGACACTTAATTCACCATCTTCTCAGTCTGCTGGCTTTCTAGATAAAGACATTATTCTTTGCTCCAACAACTCTTTTCTCGGTTTATCCGCCTGTTGTGCCGTGAGCAGTACAAGCTTGAACTTAGTAACAGATCCAGTCATTTTTGTTTCTTTGTAAGCTTCGGTTGCCTTCACTGTGAGGAGTCTATCCTACATGGAGTGCAGATACAACACAGACAGGAGAGTGCTATGCCTGCTTCCATTGAGGGTATTATCCTCAAAGCATCTTCACAGACAGTGCCTGAGGCAGAATTGGCCCCTGATGACTTCAGGTGTAATAAATATCCTCCAAAAATAATCACGCAGCCAGGCCAAAATATTAACCTTGAAATCAATGTTATATATTTTCATAGCAGAGTGTATTTCTGACATTGCAATGGAATTTAAAGAGGCAAATAATTTTCAAAAACCTCCCTGGTGGTGCTAGTGGTAAAGAACCCGCTTGCCAATGCAGGAGAGGTAAGAGACAGGAGTTCTAGCCTTGGGAGTTGGGAAGATCCCCTGGAGGGAAGGCATGGCAACCCACTTCTGTATCCTTGCATAGAGAACCCATGGACAGAGAAGCCTGGCAGGTTACAGTCCATGGGGTCACAAAGAGTTGGACATAACGGAAGCAACTTAGCACAGCATGGCACAAATAAACTGATTACAAAACAGAAATAGAGTCACAGATGCAGAAAACAAACTTATGGTTACCAAGAGGGAGACGGAGGGGATAAACCAGGAGACTGGGTTTCACATATGCTAAGAACCTATTATATAGCACAGAGACTTCTATTCCATACTCTGTAATGACCCATATGGGAAAAGAATCTAAAAAAAGAGTGGTTATATGTATAAAACTGATTCACTTTGCTGTATAGCAGAAACTAACACAACATTGTAAATCAACTATACTCCAATAAAAATTAATTTTAAAAAATCCTATTGTATAAGCACAGTTTCTGGTAGAGTTCTTTTTGCTAACTTAGGGGCACCTCCACAAAATTATAATGAGTTTCATCAATTTGAACTCTCTGCATGGAAAAGTTTAATCCAGACATTCAAATGCCTTGATATCCAGGAGCATTATCCTGTAATAATTATTAATGATACTTGCAGTGCAAGAATTTGGGCTGATCTAGAGCAGTGAAAGTTGTCCAAAAGTCCAATTTCAGTGCAGTGAGCTGAAGTCATCCAAGACATCTCTACTGTGGTATAGTTAGCTTCTTAAAGTCATTTGTTGCCAAGGAAGATCCTAAGAAATTATATTCCAATAACTTTGTTTACTGCCATCTGAAAGTGCTGGCATTGGAGAGTAATATGGATAGTTGTAAAATTATGAGTACCTAGTTTTTCGTAAAGATTTCAAATCATCGTGTTTCAACCCCAATACTTCTTGGAGGTTTGAACACTAGCTAAAAAGAATCATTTATTATTTATTTATATAAATGCCTCATGTGGAAATATAAATATTTTCAATTTTCCATTGTCTATTTTGTATCAAGAATGGAAACTTTAAATAAGTTCTGCTAGAAATGATTACACTTTGTTACATGACAGCACACTATGGATTATTCACTGATTAAAGCTCTCTGCCCTGTAGTGCCTGATTCCCTTCTGTTCTGCATGCCTCAGAACTGCTCACTGCAACCCTGGCTTAGAGGTGTGGCTCTTGCCAATTCCTGAGAGTTTTACAAGTAGCAGTATAATTATTGTACTTAATAGTTATTTATTTAATGCATAAAAGGGAGAGAGAGTCTTAAAAAGATCCATTAATTAGTGTATATGATCATATTACCTACATAAACCATTCTTAAGGATATGCTAAATTAATTTGTAAGTTTACTGCCAGTTTTAGCTCCTGTTCAGTTCTCATGATTGAGTCTCTACTCTCCACCCTCAGTAGAAACTGAGGCCATGCTAGTATAATAACTAGTAAATGGTTCTATGTACAAGGAAGAAAGAAATGAATTTGTTAGCACATGACTTCTTGGCTTGTTGCTAAACTTTCATTTTCATTTCTTGTCAAAATTGCCAAATAATCAGTTCAAATTCTCTTAATTTTGACTTGACTGCCTAACAATTATGAGCATCTTTTATGATCTGTGTATTGAAATATTAAAAAAAATAAGCAATACCAGCTACTTCCAAGTTCACAATCTTGTGTTTACCACTTATTTGTGATTGGTGCTACCAGAGCTTAAACCAGACTCCCCTCCCTTGGGACTCGTTTACTGCTCTTTATTTTCTGTTTTGAAGAGAAGGGATTTAAATGCAATGGGTTTGTTTGGACTTTAGAAAGAATTGATCTTTTCAACCTTGGGGGGTCATTTGCTTTTGAACTCCAGGCATCAAATAAAGGTGGACCTATTGATCAGATGATTTCAAGTCATGGATGGGGACTCCC
This sequence comes from Bos indicus, assembly GCF_029378745.1. Lineage (NCBI taxonomy): Eukaryota > Metazoa > Chordata > Mammalia > Artiodactyla > Bovidae > Bos > Bos indicus. Next base: position 32,745,406 of record NC_091769.1, read on the forward strand.
AGAAAGTAATTCATTTTATTTAGCAAACTGGTGAGCATAAAACAATAATAGTTTGGGACCAAAATTTGTAGTTTATTTTAAAATGGTAGAATTCTGAAGACTTGATTTTAACTTAAAACATTTCTTTAATGATTTGTTCATTATTAATGCTCAGAGAATATTAACCATTACAGTCAATCCTTTTTCTTCTTTACTCATTTTTTAGAATGATTTTGGTTGTTATGACTCAGATAGGAATTACTTTCCCATGAGCAAGTTATTATAGATTAATCTAAATTAAATCTTATTCCATTTAAATTTTTTCCACCCAAGATCTTCCGCTGGGTTTGTAGTTCTTTCTATTTTGGTGCTCACAGCTATTTACCTTCTCCATGAGAGAATTAATTTGGACATTTAATTTAGCTCTGGTCCCAACCCTCTTCCTACAGAACCCCACTGCCCCCAATTTAATGATGCTTTACTAAGTGTTGCTTATTATTTATAGTCCGTCAGTCAAACTGAGAAAAATCCCAACGTGACAGAATCTTACCAATGTCTCTATTCATTTTTGTTTCCAACAGAAATCCTGGAAAATTGAAGAAGCTGCTTATAGCAATATATTAAATAGTCTTCATGGTATGTTTTGGAGAGAAAATGGCCTACTTGTGCCATTTTTATTTGCTTAGAATAAAATTATGCTACTTGTAATGAAGTCCTAAAAATAAGTCCTCATCTGGTAGAAAGAAGAGGGGAGGATTGGGATATCCCATTTTGGAGAGCCTGGCCTATCTTCAGGCTTCCCTGGTGGTTTGATGGTAAAGAATCTGCCTACAATGTGGGAGACCCAGGTTCGACCCCTGGGTCAGGGTCCATCTTCATTACCTTTGGGCCATCAAATTTTTCTTGCCTTAGTCATCTAAAGACCAACTTCCTTTTCACCCAAGTTTTTAAAAACTGGGGGTGAAACAGTAATCCAACTGTATGACATAGTGAGAATAACATGAAATAATAGATATAAATAAGTTTGGATAATTGAAATCACTTACATGCAATTTTTTTTACAGGAAGATGACTTTGATAATCCACTCTTTGGAGGATATATATTTTAGGAAGCACTTTATAGTATTTAGTATTTTGCCTGCTTTCTGTGATATTAATGGCATATACGTACAATGAAGTATGTGGTATGTGCATATTTCATTTGTAAAGTAAGAATATCCTAAGGAAATATTTTATTATAGAATGTATTTCTTTTAACATTATATTTTAAGCTGCAGAGTGCAAAGTTCCAAGTCTTAGAGGGAGTTTTTATAGCAAAGGTAGGACACGACTGAGCAACTAACACAACAGCAGCAGGCTCATCCAGGAAGAAGTCTCGGGCATCCACTTATGCTCTGTAGGAACTTGCTCCCTTAGTGACTCTCTGGCCCCTTAGTGCTTTCAATTTTCCATCCTCCTTTAACTCAATTGCCATGACCTTGCAATAAATAAGGGCTTTTCTATGTTGAAAACGTGTTGACTTGATTCTCCTATATATAATCTTTAAAAATTTGACTATTTAATCTGAAACCACTGTTACTCATTCTTTTCTGCAATCTTTTATCTGGTTTCTAGTACTCTCCATCCATGGGATTTTCCAGGCAAGAGTACTGGAGTAGGGTGCCATTGCCTTCTCTGTCTTAAGAAACAACTCTTGTGCAAATCCCCTATAACCTTTGTGGGTAGAGTGTGTGGAGGTAAGTATATGAAGCTGAGCTTTTGAGAAGCTGCCAGGAATGGTATGCTCATTAAGATTGGGCTGACAGTATTGAAAGTCACTGCCTCAGTGCTTCTGGGTGGAGCGAAGGTGGTTTATTAAGATGGTAGTTAGGTGCAGCTGCTTGAAAAGAACCCAGATGCCACAAAACCTCCAGAGCCTGGATTTCTTTTAAGCAAGTACAGTTTATAGATTCCCACATTCATGTATAGAAAACCATTACATGTACAGAAACCCTGAGTTGAGATATAAATTTCCTGATTCCATAGTCAACAGTTCTCTATTAAGTTCTAATATCAGTTGGAGGAGCTATAGATAAACTATTTCCCCTGTAAGTTCTAAGATCGAGTCCAAGAATGGGCAGTCATGACTCCAAGAGAAAAAGGGAGGAAATTACAGTGACCCTAGGCTACCTGAATTTACACTGCCACTGTCTTCCTATGCTTAGTGTAATAGAGGTAATTCCTTATCCCTCTCTTTGTGTGAATGAGAGAAATACCAAGTAAAAGCTTTAAATTACTCAACAACATGAAATAACAATTCACTATACAACCTTTGTAACAAAAAAGCAGCTTCTTTTGAGATTCTGAAGAAAATAAGAAAGGGGTTGAGAGAATGCAAATCTTTATTAAAATAAAGGAATGAAATAAATTCTCAGTACTATGAATACTTATATAAAATACTGTAACATCAATGTTAGGAAAGGGTAACAAGGATGGTTAAAGAAACAGGAAGTTTTACATATAGTGAAAGTGGCCAGGAAAGACAGAGACATAAAAAGTAGCTTGATGGAAATCGTTAGCTTTTTGAAGGCTCTAGTGAAATTTGCCAACTAATAGGAGAATAGGAGGTCACACTGTGAAATTAATAACCAGTAAATTTAGAGCAAATAAAACAGAAATGCTTTTGCACAGCATTTAAGCAGCCTGTGGCATTGACAACCGCAGGAGGTCAGAGAGTTAAATGCTGTCGAACCGGAATTAAAAAGAGCAGAGTAACATTGTCATTCTTACCATCGTCATTTGCAGTTGGACGATGCTTCGGGTGACTTTACCCTTTGCTTTAGAACTTAATTATGATTGCACTTTGTGAAGAGCTAATAAGGATGCAAGACAAACAGCAAGAGTGAAAGTAGATAAGGGCCCCTCCCTGTGAGCCTACTAACATATTGAACATAAGACAAGTATTAGATGATACCAACAACTGCTGAGTTTCAAAATTTTGCAGGTATGCAGGTCGTTCAAACCTTGAGACGTTTTCATTTAAACTTCCCATCTTCAAGTAGGACAATGTGCAATAATGCTTGGGAAATTAGAATTCCTTTTAATTTACAAAATCTACTCAAAGAAAGAATTTTTTTTTTAATCATCCCACTCCCCCTAAATATAAAATTTAGTGAACTGTTGTCTTCTCCTGATCTGTTAACCCCAGATGGCACCCCACAAACAATATCTTTTGGCAAATACTGATTTGATGATGATGCTCTTATTGGTCCATGGTCCATTATTTTCCATACCACAGGAGCAACAGCATCTCATATGGACAAAAGATGTTCCACCTAAGATCATTAGTGGATCAAGCATCGTAGCAGCCAAGCCCTAGTCCCAGTTCTAAAAATGAGTCATTTTACAACAGTCTTAAATGTGACTTTTAGTTTTATTGCTAACCATAATCAATGCCTGGCTATTGATTACCACCAATCTTTTTATGTACAGAAGAAGACATAGGTGCCCATCCCCCTTACTTCTCCATCCCTAGCGTATTATTGTCAGGTTGAGTTAATGTTCAACTAGGAATTACTTGGTGTGATGGGGAAGTAAAAAGATAGGGACATTTAATTTTTCATTAATCTCTTCCTTGCCACAATTAGCAAAGGTATAAATATTAATACTTTTGATCTAGATGTAAGTTGAAGCTATCATTCATAAACTCATTGCCACAAAGGCCACACTCTTCAAAAACAATGACACCTGACCCCTTCACTCAGCATCTTAATTTGTTCATATTTTGGCTGCTAAAGATTCTGCTTTTCTGTTATTGTAACAGAAAAGAATCGAGCTCCATCAGTTTGTATTTTTTTTTTCATTAACTTCAGAATTGTTAGGTTGAAATTGAACAATGTATTTTTTGGTTATTCTCACTCTCTTTTTCTCCCTTTTAAAATGTAGTTGGCTTTCCTCCCCTCCTCCCCTAAATAAATAACTTTTTATTTCAGTATTTTCATTGTAATCATGGCTATAATTGACAGCTTTAGGATACCGGGGGGCACAGTTGAGGTCTCTTTTTCTTTTCAAACACCCTTCTCAACCCACAGCAAGGGCTGTTTTCCTTTGTTTCTTTGCTGTCTGAGAAGAGGCAGAAGATCAGAGAGAGTTCCTGGCGGTGGTAGAATATTACATTCCATTGTAACTAGTGGCTTACATAGACTATGCAACCAAATAGCCCATAAATACAATTGAAAATGACTTTTCCTTTTCCTTTGCAAATATAGCATTTTCATAAATCTGGAGGAAAATTTGTGGTTTTGAAAACCTGAAATATTTGTATCCACTTTTTAATTGTTGATATGATGATGTCAGACCACCATGCTGGATATTTTTAGTACCTATCCCCATGACTGAAGGTGTGTGTAGAAATCAGAAGTAAGGGTATCACTGCTGGCAGAACTGGAGTGAACTAGAAATTCTGTTTTCAAGACATTTTAAAATATTCACTTTTTAACCTCCTTTTAAAGCTACTTCTTGCTGTATTTTGCAAGGGTGGGAATTTCATGCATGATGCCTACACATGTGTACATAATACTCTCTACCTTTTGTCTTTAATATTCCTTGGTTTTTAATTATTAAAGATAAGTATTTGAATTATAAATATTCTAGTTATACAGGAATAGGCAAAGCAGGCATATACCCTCAGGCAAAATTCTTCCATTATCCATAATCCTTCTGCCTCCTGCCTCCATTTCTCTGCTTCCTATCTTTATGTTGCCTCAAAAAAACACAGAGATATTCTTTTAAACTAACCTTCTCCTCCCCACTTAAACCGTAGAAATCCCTTCTCAATATGTATAGAGGCCTCTTCCTTGAAGTGGGATGTCATACTTGTCCTAAATATAATAAAGTGCTATCTTCAAGGCATTTCTGCATCCCAAACACTCCGCAGAAACCTGCCGAGCCCTCCCATCTAACCAGTCTGAATGTCACAAATCATAGCCCAGAAACTGCTTTATAGTGAATCATTAACATTGTCAGGAATGACTTGGCAGAGGAAAAAAAAAAGCTTTCCATTATTGAACTAGGGAGAATATACAAATGACAGCATTGTCATCCCCTTCCTATTGTTTTATAAAGCTCAGAACTGATTAGTAAGAGTTTATTACAGAGGAATACACACAGAGCTTGCATTATGTTAGGTGTTTTCGTATCTTTCTCCTTACATTTTTAGAGCTTCATCATTTATTCTAAACGTTTTGTTTTTAACTTTCTGCTTGCAGTGCTGAGTGAAATTTTATAGTATGAATATACCCAGTGTATGGTATGTGTGTGTGCACGTTCAGTTGTGTCTGACTCTTTGCAGCCCCACGGATTGTAGCTCACCAGGCTCTTCTGTCCATGGTATTTTCCAGGCAAGAGTACTGGAGCTGGTTGCCATTTCATACTCCAGGGGATCTTCCCGACCTGGGGACTGAACCCATGTCTCTTGCGTCTCCTGGATTGGCACACAGATACTTTTAGCACCACCTGGGAATAAAGGTGGGAAAATGGGGTTGTAGATGTTTGCAAAATAGCTGACCTGAATATTTGTAGGTGAAAATCCATTTTGGGGGCCACTTGTCTAGGGTCTCTGTCCTCCAAGTTCTTCTGCTCAGCAGGGATGACTAAAAAGGACAGGATGCTGCACCAAGGGTGAGTGAGCATGAGTTTGGATGAGTGTTCTCTGTCTTCTCTGAGCTTACGTCCTCCAACACTGGAACAGTTAATCGAGAGTTGATTCCCTAAAATTCCTTTGTCTACTTTACCTTATGTTGATGTATATAGTGGATACGGTGGTGCACAACCAGATTCCCATTGGTGTGAATGTACTCCTTCCCCAGGGGCCATGGTGTTCCTTGCCATCATCTTACTGTTGAGTGCTCCTCTAAGAACTGCCCTGGCCAAAGGGAACTATTTTCCCCAAAGTTGCATCTCTTCCCAAGGTCTAGCCTGAATCCCATGACTAAACCATGGTTCCGTTGGAGATATTTCTGATGGATCATCCCAAGCTCAGAACTCCTCACGGGATTGGCTGAGGTCTCAGTTGTGACTGCACTGTAATTCAACATTGCTCTCTGACAAATCCTTCCTCACACATATCATATCCAAGAGCAGTCTCCAATGAACCATTTGTATCCAAATCTCAAGCTCAGAGTCTGTTTTATAGGAAACTCAACCTATGACAGTTATAGTGGGGATGGTTCTAGGGGGTAGGCTCCAAAATGAAACTGTGGAGTTGAATTATCTCCTTGCTGGCTGGCTGGTGACTAAAGACACTATTGCCCCTTCTCTCAGAATCTACCCCCAACACCCCTCCTGGTTACCAAAACAGTATCAAGGATTAAAATAAAGCAGGGATGCAATTGTTAACATTTTCTCTAATCTTTAACTGTGATGGGATATCAGCAGAAGAGAATGTACTGCAAAGTATAATACTGCAGACGTTTCAGAGTTTAGGGGTAAATAGTAATTAAAAGACTATAGAATTACAGAGCTGTTGCTGCAGCTATCCATGCACTGAAAAAGACATGAAAGATTGAAGGTGATTAATCACCAAATTAAGGTAAAGTTATAAGGCCCCCTTTGGAAAAGGCAATGGCACCCCACTCCAGTACTCTTGCCTGGAAAATCCCACGGATGGAGGAGCCTGGTAGGCTCCAGTCCATGGGGTCGCTAAGAGTTGCAATAAGGCCCCCTTGCTGGTAAGTCACTTCAGTTGTGTCCGACTCTGTGGGACCCCAGAGACGGCAGCCCACCAGGCTTCCCCGTCCCTGGGATTCTCCAGCCAAGAACACTGGATTGGGTTGCCATTTCCTTCTCCAATGCATGAAAGTGAAAAATGAAGGTGAAGTTGCTCAGTCGTGTCCGACTCTAGCGACCCCATGGACTGCAGCCTACCAGGCTCCTCCGTCCATGGGATTTTCTAGGCAAAAGTACTGGAGTGGGGTGCCAAAGGCCCCCTTGGCAGTGTATAAAGAGATATCCATCTCCTGTAGCTGGAAAGCGAAATGTCTAAGGATCTGACTTAAGATTTACTAGTGAAAGTAGGGGCTTCCCTGGTGGCTCAGAGGTTAAAGTGTCTGCCTGCAATGCAGGAGACCTGGGTTTGATCCCTGGGTTGGGAAGATCCCCTGGAGAAGGAAATGGCAACCCACTCCAGTAGTCTTGCCTGGAGAATCCCATGGACGGAGGAGCCTGGTGGGCTACAGTCCACGGAGTCGCAATGAGTCGGACAAGACTGAGCGACCTCACTTTCACTTTCTTTCAGTGAAAGTAGATTATCTTCAGAGAAGGTCGAAATTTTGATTCCAAGTTATCTCTGACAAGATTTGGGCCAGGGCTGGGACACTGGGCTAATAAGCTTCAAAGTCTTGAATCTCTAGATGGTTCAAATGGTAAAGAATCTGCCTGCAATGCGGGAGACACAGGTTTTACCCCTGGTTTGGGAAGATACCCTGGAGAAGGGAATGGCTACCCACTCCAATATTCTTGCTTGGAGAACTCTACAGACAGAAGAGCCTGGTGGGATACGGTCCATGGGGTTGCAAAGAGGTGGATATGGCTGGACTTCCCTGGTGGCTCAGACGATAAAGCACCTGTCTACAATGTGGGAGACCTGGGTTCGATCCCTGGGTAGGGAAGATCCCCTGGAGAAGGAAATGGCAATCCACTCCAGTACTATTGCCTGGAAAATCCCATGGACAGAGGAGCCTGGTAGGCTACAGTCTATGGGGTCGCAAAGAGTCGGACACGACTGAGCGACTTCACTTTCACTTTCAAGTGACTAATACTTTTTTCCTTTTTCCTTTCACTCTGTCAAAGACTCTAAGGGAAGGAGCAAATATACTACTTTAAAGTTTAAAGAAAGTGATAGCCCACACCAAATGAAGCAGAAAGTACCATGGTGCTGTTAAAAGAAGAGATCTCTGGGACCCGCCCCAGAAAAGTGGGAATCCTATAGTGGATTTACATAAGGCCCAAATTCACCACCTGACTGTGTTCTATGGGACGACCTGGATGAAACTGTTTACCAAAATAAGGAATGAATTGGTGAGAGGGACAGGAGGATCACTGAAATGCTCAGTGTATGTCCACTGTACACCAGGGCTCCTGCATGGCAGGAGACGCTATTATCGAAATAGTTTCCTGCCAGGCTCCTCTGTCCATGGAATTTTCCAGGCAAGAATACTGGAGTGGGTTGTCATTTCCTTCTCCAGGGGATCTTTCCACCCCAGGGATTGAAGCTGGGTCTCCTGCATTGCAGGCAGATTCTTGACCAACTGAGTTATGCGGGAAGGCCAATAGGAATGATAAGATACAGAAATCCTAGAGGCCAGGTGGTGGCATTTTATTATTAGCAGCAAGGAATGCACAATTTTCATAATGAGTGGCAGGGCTGGAATAATAGCCAGGGAGAACTCACCCACAGAGAGCTATAGAGATGGTTGACAGAACCTGGATCACTAACAGCAAGATAGAAGGGGAGTTGACAAGGGCATTGCTAAATCTATGAAAGCAAATGAATTCAGGGATGGATGATCATAAAGTTGAAAACAACTCACCTAATAATAAGGCATGATTACTTTTCTTTTCTAGTTTCTGTACCTGAGTCAGCTTATAGACCCAAAATTCTTGACAGAGGACCCCACGACTCATGAAGAGTACATATAGTTCTCTTAGTCTTTTCCAAAGGGGACTTCTGACTCATTTACTTGGGTAGCTGTTCACTGAGGAAGGGGAATACCCAAATATTTTTAGGGCTGGTGACATAGGTCCAAAGCATTGTTTAGGACCCACTTAGCATAAGAGTGTCTTGGTATTTGGTAGAACCCCCACATTTATTGCTGAGTCTGTGGGATTAGACCCATCATGGCAGGGAAAGCCAAGTAAAAGCCTCTAAAACTATCTTTCCTCCTAGATAATAAAGCAAATTAAAAAATATATATATATATATATACTAGGATGAATAGCAAGAATTAGTGCCACCATTAAGGACCTAAAGGACAGGGATGGTGGTCTCCATGGTACCCTTATTCAATTCAGCATTCTGGTTATACAAATACCATACTGGACTAGTGAAAAGTGCTAGAGTAAGAATATATATGGACTCATTGACAGTGGAAATATGCTTGGATGTTTGGTTAAGATCCTGGAGAGAGAAAGATTGGAAAGGTGGCTTCAGTAAGTTTTGGGGAAGAGGCATTTATAGGCACATATGCATATGGTCACAGAGTGTGAAGACCTTTGTATCACATGCTGATACTCACCAGAGAGCATCACAATGGAAGATGCACCAAATGACCAAATAGGTGGAATAATGAGCAAGGGGACATCATTTAGCCTCAGTCATTAACTGCCCAAGTGTTGGCACAATGTACATATGAAGATGGGAGCTATGCGTGAGCCCAGGAACTTGAAATCTCACTCACCGAGGCTGATATAGCAACAACTACTGCCAAATGTGAAATCTGCAAGCAGCAGAGACCAATATTAAGACCTCAGTATAGCACCATTTCTTGAGGGATCACCAGCCACTTGTCAGCAAATTGATTGCAATGGATTCCTTTGATCCTAGAAGGGCAACAATTTATCTTGATTAGAATAAATAATGTTCCAGACTTGGATATGCCTTTTTTTCAGTCCACAGAGCCTGTATTGGTTTTCTAAGCTGCACTGTGACTTACCATAAATTTAGTGGCTTAAAATAATGTATATTTATGCTCTTACACTTTCTGTAGGTCAGAAGTCTGCACGTAGATTAATAACTGGGCTTTCTGCTTCAATGTGCTACTAGGTTGCACTGCAAATGTAGATCAGGGCTCTGATCTCATTAGTGGCTTGACTCAGTTCAGTCACTCAGTCGTGTCTGACTCTTTGCCACCCTATGGACTGCAGCACTCCAGGCTTCCCTGTTCATTACCAGCTCCCGGAGCTTCCTCAAACTTATGTCCATAGAGTCAGTGATGCCATCCAACCTCCTCATCCTCTGTTGTCCCCTTCTCCTCCTGCCTTCAGTCTTGCCCAGTATCAGGGTCTTTTCCAATGAGTCAGTTCTTCACGCCAAAGTTTGGAGTTTAAGCTTTAGCATCAGTCCTTCTAACGAATATTCAGGACTGATTTTCTTTAGGACTGACTGGTTTGATCTCCTTGCAGTCCAAGGGACTCTCAATTCTCCAACACCACAATTCAAAAGCATCAATTCTTCAGCACTCAGCTTTCTTTGTGGTCCAGCTCTCACATCCATACATAACTACTGGAAAAACCATAGCTTTGACTAGAAGGACCTTTGTCAGCAAAGTAATGTCTGCTTTTTAATATTCTGTCTGGGGTGATCATAGCTTTTCTTCCAAGGAGCAAGTGTCTTTTAATTTCATGGCTGCAATCACCACCTGCAGTGATTTTAGAGCCCCCCAAAATAAAGTCTCTCACTGTTTTCATTGTTTCCCCATCTATTGGCCATGAAGTGATTGGACTGGATGCCATGATCTTAGTTTTTTGAATGCTGAGTTTTAAGCCAGCTTTTTCACTCTCCTCTTTCACTTTAATCAAAAGGCTCCTTAGTTCCTCTTCACTTTCTGCCCATAAGGGTGGTGTCATCTGCATATCTGAGGTTATTGATATTTCTCCCAGGAATCTTGATTCCAGCTTGTGCTTCATTCATCCCTTATTTACAGTCAGTGCCACTATCTGAAAGCCTAGAGGATATCCAATATTCTGACACAGGATTTCACACCACACTGCATCAGACTGTGCTTGTATGCAGTGGACACAAAATCATGGGATTTACTGGTGCTATCACACATGCTGTACTACTCAGAATCTGCTGGCCAATAAAGCAATGAAACAGCTTTTTGAAGATATGTCTAAGCCATCAGCTTGGAGATGATACTCAGATGGTATGGATTTCCATCTTCCATGATTCAGTATATAACCTAATCAATGACAATTTTATGATGCTATGTACCAAAAAGATAGACTATAATGGCCTGGAAACAAAAGGTAGAAGCAGGAATGGACTTTTGGAAACATCAGTCCCAGTGATCCAGAGGAATCTGTCCCCACAACTCTGTAAGTCTTGAGGTGCTAGTTCCCAAAAGAGAAATCTTTCACCAGGTTACACAGTAAGAGTACCACTAAACTTTAAGCTATAACTATCCCCTGGTCACTTCACAATCACTCACACCCCCTGTGCCAGGAGAACAACAGACAAAAAAGGAGTCACTATCCTGGCAGGGCCAACTGACTCTGATCATGAGAAGGGGGTGGGGGCTGCTATTATACAAGAGGGATAGGAAAACTACATTTAACTCCCCTTTTGATACTCTCCTGTTCAAAGTGAAAATGAAGTGAAAGTGAAAGTTGCTCAGTCATGTCCAACTCTGTGTAACCCCTTGAACTGTAGCCCGCCAGGCTCCTCTGTCCATGGAATTTTTCAGGCAAGAATACTGGGGTGGGTTGCCATTTCCTTCTCCAGCGGATCTTCCCAAACCAGGGACTGAACCCAGGTCTCCTGCATTGCAGGCAGATTCTTTACTGCCTGAGCCACCGGGGAAGCCCCTCCTGCCCAATGTTGATGATAAATGGACGAGTGTACCAGCCGCCTTCTGAGAAGGATATAGTGATAAGGGCTTCAAAGATGGGGATTTGCCAGAGGAAACAAAACAGTGACTTGAAAAGATATCGCCACCTTCATGTTCATAGCAGCATTTCTTTTTTTTTTTAACAATAGCCAAGACTTGGAAATAATCTAAATGTCCATCAACAGATAAATGGATAAAGAAGTCATATTAAATATATAAGAGAATATTATTCAGCCATAAAAAAATGAGAAAATCCTACCATTTGCAACAACATGGAACTTGAGGGTATTATGCTAAGTGAAATAAATCAGACATAGAAATAAATATACTTAAGTATATCATATTATATAAGTATGATGTATTATGTAAGTATGATATCACTTTTAAGTGGAATCTAAATAAAAAACCTTATAGAAAAAGGGATCAGATTTGTGGTTACCAGAAGTGGGGGTGGATAAGGGGAGGAAGAATTGGAGGAAGGTGGTCAGAAGGTACAAGCTTTCAGCAATAAGATGATAAATACCAGGGATGTAATGTACAACATGACTACAGTTAATACTGTTGTAGGGTACATGGGAAAGTTAAGAGAATAAATCCTGAGTTCTCATTACAAAGAGAAAACCTTGCATTTCCTTTTTTAGAGTTGTATCTATATGAGATGATGGATATTAACTAAACATTGTGGTAATCATTTCACAATATATGTAAGTCAAACTTTTATGCTATACACTTAAAACTCATACTGTGATATATATTAATTGTATCTCAATAAAACTAAAAAAATTACATTGAAATTCATATGCTAACAGATATTTCCACAAATGACAACGATGAGAAGGAATGGATTTATAGGCAGAATTCCAATAAATTCTACTTGCAACTCTTCCTGCCCCTGCCCCCATACCCCAAATATGAGGATTTGATGCAGGTCAGTCTCTCCACCATCCTCACTGGTAAGTCAGCAACCTGTAGGGATATTACCTGTGGCTGAGGGAAGTCTAGAATGGGTAATGGAGGAGGGAGAGAATGAGTATTAATTGTGGCCATGAGATTAGCTGAGGCAGTAGGCTGTAGTTTTTCTTGCTAAGCTTCTTCTTGTTAGTTTCTTGAGGAGAAAAAGGTTACTGAGAATCCTGGAAGAGCTGCTTCCAGAGGTGGTGAACTTATTATTTGAAACAAGTGAATGTGAGTGGAAAAAGAGGTTGACTGTAGTGGATACTGGGGTGTGCTGCCCAGATTCCCCCTCTAGGACCGAGATACTCATTCCCCAGCTGCAAGGCATGCTGCCGCCTGAGGGCTCTCAGCTGAGTTCAATCTAGGGCTTGTGCTCCACCAAAGACAACCACCTTGCCCAGGGTAACAGCTCCCACCAGTGACTGATCCACACAGGGGTTACAAAGGTCTGGTCTTTTCCACTCAGTTTGGGACATCTCTGGGGGACTACCCCAGATTCACGGCACTGATAGGATTGCTGCTGCAATCTAATCACACTTCAAATCTCTCTCTGCTTCCTCCACTCCCCCTACTGTACTGGAGAGCAATTCCCAATTAACCACTTGCATTCAAATCTCTGTCTCAGGTCTACTTCTGGGGTATGTGACCTCCAAAAATATGGGATTCCTAGAGTGAAAAATTTTGATAGAATGAACTCAATTGTTTGCTAAAACGAATTGCCCAACCATTGGCCTCTGTTTATGGATTTGACTGGCTACTGATCTGGCAGGACACACTGGGCCTAATTTCCTTTATGGGAATATTATCATAAGTTACTGAAGATATTTTAAGAACCATTTTAAAACTCAGAATGTTATTAAATGTTTTTCTTTCATTTTGAGTGAGACAACATATGTTAATGCTAAGAAATGTTGCATTCTCTCTGCATACTAAGTGTAAGTAAAGGAAGCTGGTTTGATCAATATGTTTTCTACAAACATGCATATTATGTATATGCTGTAAATTAAATTTACCACCTTCATAAAAGGCAATTGCACCACATCTTGTATATATCTAGCTGTTCTCAAAGATAAAAATATATTGAACTGCAAGCGGTTAAACGCAAGGCAAGAGTGCCATCCTGTGTAACACTCAGCTAGGCAAAGGCAGAGAGAACTAATCTGACTTGACATCACTGGCCCTGCTTCACCATCTTGCTCTTGGCAGAATTCCCACTGAAGTTCATATATGCTTTGCTATAGGACCATAGGACGGAGTTCATGGATTTTCTCCAGTGCAAATATGTCAGACTTTATTCTTTGGGCTTCACATTTGGGTATATTTTCACATGAAAATCTAGATGTAGGCAGAGCCTGAAAGAAACCAAGTGGATGAAAAGCATCATAAGGACATCACTTTCTGCCAGGAACCAACTGGGTTGTATCTGCATGTTTTTTACATAGGTCTTAAATGTCCTACAGAGGATATCAAATTCTTTATGTATACAGAAAATTATCACTCAGATTCAGTTAACCTAGAAATGACTTAAGTCAGAGAATTGGCTCTGTAACATTCTAATTTCTTTAGTGAAGAACAACATGAAGTGATTTACTCCTAACATTTCTAAAAATATTTTAATGGTCCCTATGGTTGGAACCAAAATATCCTTGGGTAACAACAAAAAGTAAGTGTTCATCATTCTTACATCTTAGAGTAATGCCAGCTTTATATCTGAATAGAAAGTTATTTACAAGATAGTTTATCTTTTTTTTAGCATATGTCCATGCTGTAGATAATTAGGAAAATGGAATGAGCTATTACATGCATAGTATGATCTTTGATTTATGTTGAAAAATATGTGTGTTATAATATATATTATATTATACTGTGTTATATTATATATTTGTGTGTATATTTTTGCCATGCTATATGGTTTGCAGGATCTTAGTTCCCCAACTAGAGACTGAATTGGGCCAGGCAGTGAAAACCCAGAATCCTAACCACTAGGCCACAAGGGAACTCCCCAACTGTGTTATAATATTAACTAAAAAAACAAAGAAGATGAAAAGTTGTATATATTATACATACATTATATACTGTAAATTACCTATCTATTTCCCTACTGTAAGAATGCACTGAAGAATTATTCACTAATTAAAATGCTACTCTGATGAATACTTTTGTGCAAAGCATTCCCCACATTTTGGATTATATTTGAAGATTTCAGTAAACAACTGAGTTAAAGGTGTGGGCACTGTAGCGTTTAGGGATTTTGACAAGTGTTGTTTCATGTATCTTTCCTATATATGAGAATATTCGTTTCTTTTTATATGGTGGAGCAGAAAGTTTGAAGAATAAAATATATATGAATCTTGCTTTATTGTTTGTTTTTGATCCAAATGTTATCTGAAATAAATAGGAGAATACTCCCCAAATTTTACCCTTTAAATTTTTTCCTTTTAAAATTAAGATATAATTGACATATAATACTGTGTAAATTTAAGGTGTACAGTATGTTAATTTGATACATTTATAAATTGCAATGTGATTAACACCATAGTTTTAGCTAGCACCTCTATCTCCAGGACTTATTTATCGGATGCAGGTTTGTATACTCAAATAGCATTTCCTTAAAATCCCCCCACTCCCCTAGCCCCTGGTAACCATCATTCCACTCTCAGTTTTTATGTTTGGCTTTTTTAGATTCCACATATGACATTATACTCTATTTGTCTTTCTCCATCTGACATATTTCACTTAGCATTAAGTCCTCAAAGTCCATCTACCTTATTGCAAATACCAGGGTTTCCTTATTTCTTACGACTGAATAATATTCCTTTGTATATAAATACCACATCTATTCATTGGTTAATTGACAGGTTGTTTCCATATCTTGGCTACTGTGAATAATGCTGCAATAAATGTGGGAGTACAAATATCACTTCAATATCCTGTTTCCATTTCCATTTGACCTATATCAGCAGAAATGTATCTCAAATTTTATGCCTTATACTATATATATTTTATACTAGTTTGAGAAGACAATGCTTTGCACTGCAAATTGAAATATAATCTCTTAAAAAGAATAAAATAAATTTTAAAAATAGGCTTTCAGAAAACACAGTTTTGTTACAAAATTCTTAGTGATGTCTACCAACTACTCCACCTTTATTTAATCAATGAAAAAATATCTCAATGAACTGAATATAAAAGAGTAGGGGACAGAACACAGTAAGTGCCAATAGAAAGGTGTGTTTTTGAGTTGGTTTTTCAATATGATGGGTTTTTCAATATGAAGAAATGAAGGGAGCCAGAGGAACAGAAAAATAAATTTCTTCTGTTATGAGCAAGAATATATAATTTACTGTATTTCTTTGGTTTGCATTACACAAATGTTAGTTCCTTTTTTCTTTCACTTCCCCTGCAAAATATCCTGCTAATTTCTAGACCTGAAGACTTTGTCTTTTACGGAGACTGTAACAAGGGACCAGTGTAATCTTGCAAATAACTACACATGCTTTTACATCTACAGAAAGGCATTTACAAGGTTTTCCTCAATTACAAACTCCGTTTGAACTACCCATCTCCAAACAATCCAGTGGTTTATTCTACCTTAGGTAGTAGATTGTTGTGTTTATGTGTATTTGATTCAAATTTCTTATTGCTTTGACAACTCTTACATTTAAACAGTAAAATATTGGAGTGTGGTTAAGTATAGAACTTTCAGATTCTACTGGTATGATCTTGGTATAGCATACACCATCTCATATGGGATAGATACTGTGCAACCATTTTTAATAAGGAATTACACTGGTAAAATTCTATGTAAAACCGAACAATTGGCCAACTTTTGGGGGCACCTGTAAATACTCACAAGGGCTTTCTTGGTGTCTCAGACAGTAAAGAATATTCCTGCAATGTAGCAGACCCGGGTTTGATTCCTGGGGCAGGAAGATGCCCTGGAGGAGGAAAAGGCAACCCATTTTGGTATTCTTGCCTGGGAAATCCCATGGACAGAGGAGCTTGGCAGGCTATGGTCCATGGAATTGCAGAGTCAGACATGACTTAGTGACTAAACAGACTTCTAATCACAACCAGCTTTTAGGTTTTGTTCAGCAAGTACATAGATATTTATTATTATCAATATAATTATTATTACCCAAACTAGAACATTTCTGGAAGTGAAGGGAGGATGCTATGAAATAACAGCTACAGACAACAGGAATGAGCCATGCTTAAATGAGGGGCATATGTTCACCCTATTTGTAAGGCATAAGGGGAATTCTCATCATGGCTGATTACATAGTTTGTGGAGCCAATTATAAAATGGAAGCACGAGGTCCTTTGTTAGAAAAGTATTAAGAATTTCAAAATGGTGACCCCAGGGAATTAAACCAAGCATGGGGTCTTTCTGGGTGCAGGGAATCTGTGTGATGCACAAGTCACATGCCCATGAAGCTGGGTCTGATTATCACTAGTTCCAGAACATTTCTCTCCACATCAAGCAAATGCTAATACATATTTTTGCCTCATTTCGTTAATTTTTAAAAGTTTTAAACAAATTTATGATCATTTTGCTAATTTAAAGTCCATTTGTATAAAGTAAAATTTAGTGGTCTCGAGCTCTTTGTCTGCAATCTTATCATTGCAGAGCATTAGAATGGAGGGCTAAAAGGAATGAAATTCCAGGAATTTCACATCTAAGGAATTAAAGAGGTTTTTTTGTTTGTTTTGCTCAGAATTAGCTAACATTATTGATTAGTTAACAGTATTGATGAAATTTTTTCTTCTGATCATTTAGGAGAGTCCCCTATTTACAAGCAAATGTGAAAAGTGAAAGTTGTTCAGTCATGTCTGACTCTTTGCCGCCCAATGGACTGTAGCCTGCCAGACTCCTCTGTCCATGGAATTCTCCAGGCAAGAATACAGGAATGGGTAGTGCCATTCCCTTCTCCAGAGGATCTTTCCATCCCGGGAATTGAACCCAGGTCTCCCGCATTGCAGGAGGAATCTTTACCATCTGAGCCGCCAGGGAAACCCATTTGTAAGCAAAGGGTTTCAGTTTAGGAAATATAAACATTTGATCTAAATACTTACTAGGAAAAAATATGGCTTCCCTTGTGGCTCAGCTGGTAAAGAATCCACCTGCAATGCGGGAGACCTGCGTTCAATCCCTGGGTTGGGAAGATCACCTGGAGAAGGAAAAGGCTACCCACTCCAGTGGAACAAATACAGTAAAGAATGTTGCACAAACATCTGTAAAGAACATAGAAAAGCTCAATTAATGCAGAGAGAAAGACTTTGGGAGAAGGATGAAAAAACCTAGCATTTATCAAGAGGTAGCCATACCCTCAGAGAAGGCAATGGCACCCCACTCCAGTACTCTTGCCTGGAAAATCCCGTGGACGGAGGAGCCTGGTAGGCTGCGGCCATACCCTTCCCTGATGGCTCATGGATAAAGAATCTGCCTGCCAATGCAGGAGACACAAGAGATGTGGGTTCAATCCCTGGGTTGGGAAGACCCCTTGCAGAAGGAAATGGCAACCCACTCCAGTATTCTTGCCTGGAAAATCCCATGGACAGAGGAGCCTGATGGGCTATAGTTCATGGAGTCTCAAAAGAGTTAGACATGACTTAGTGACTAAACAACAATAATCCATATCTCTGGCATTTGGATGATGTAGCTGAGTGACAAGTGGCCATCAGGTGCTTCTGCTTAAGGGTGAAGAGCTTGGATGGCCATGGAATTTTGGAGAAATTGCCTAGGAAGTGGAACACAGCTTATAAAAAGAATGACTCCAAATGTGGTCCATGAACTAAAGGACTCCTGAAAGGAAACTAAAACTAGCTTTTAAACAAACAAACATGGAAGCCGAAGAACTATGTTAAGGGAAAATAAAATTACGGTGTGGCATCTGTTGTGGATTCTTACTAATGAACATGGGTCATACCTCTTAGATTGATACTGATTTTCACACTAGATTTTTTTTTTTTTACAGTGCTGTGTGATGAAAAAGAGGCTTTATTCAGAGGTATATAGATTACTACTCTCTGCAGTATGATAGTTATGATACTGGAAAGGCTCATTACTATTCAAAATCTCAATTTTTTATCTGTTGGTCTAAGTCTGGAATTCTCCAATAAAACTAGTTTCCTTAGAATCATGTAAGGAAGTTGAGTTGCAGGCACTACAGAATTAACATATTCCTTGAGGAATGTAATAGTTTTTGTCTTGTTTACCTTTGCTTTTAGCCTGATTAAAATCTAAATTTTCAGTTCCAGAGTATAGTTGGTTCTCTCTCTCTCCCTTTTTCTCCAGACGGATAGACACAGCGGTGCACAGTATGGAGAGGATTTAAGCATCCTCAAAAAAAGAAAAAAAGTGGAGGGGAGGGTCCTGATCAGAAGCCTGTTTTAACACTGTGGACAGATTCTGGAGAAGAGGAGGAGGGCTGTCATCCCACAGGCCCTCAGGAAGATAGATGGCATTTTGTAGGTCCAGAGGAAGGAGAGCGTATCCTTCAGGGGGTTGAAAGACATTAACAGCAGCTACACAGGTTGGGTGTGAGTCCTGTTTACAAGGAGCCTCCTTCTATGGAGCGGCCATGTGGGCAAAGCCCTGCAGCCTCATTTCAACAGCCTATTGGAGTATATCAAAGGTTAGCTAGGGTTCAAGAGCAGGCTGAAAAAGAAACATTCGGACTTATTTTTTTAAACTCCTTTCTTTTTTAAAAAATAATTTTATTGATTTATTTTTGGCTGTGCTGAGTCTTTATTACTTTGAGACATTACTTTGCCATCAAAGGTCCATCTAGTCAAAGCTGTGGTTTTTCCAGTGGTCATGTATGGATGTGAGAGCTGGACTATAAAGAAAGCTCAGCACCAAAGAATTGATGCTTTTGAACTATGGTGTTAGAGGAGACTCTTGGAGAGTCCCTTGGACTGCAAGGAGATTAAACCAGTCAATCCTAAAGAAAATCAGTCCTGAATATTCATTGGAAGGACTGATGCTGAAGCTGAAACTCTAATACTTTGGCCACCTGACGTGAAGAATTGACTCTTTGGAAAAGACCCTGGTGCTGGGAAAGATTGAAGGCAGGAGGAGAAGGGGACAACAGAGGATGAGATGGTTGGATGGCATCACTGACTTGATGGACATGAGTTTGAGGAAGCTCTGGGAGCTGGTGATGGACAGGGAAGCCTGGTGTGCTGCAGTGGGGTCACAAAGAGTTGGACAGGACTAAGCAACTGAACCAAACTGTATCTTCATCGCTGCACAAGCTTTTCTCTATTTGTGGTGATTGGGAGCTATTCTCTAGTTGCATTGTGTGGGCTTCTCATTGCGGTGGCTTTTCTTGTTGTGGAGCACAGGCTGTAGAGTGTGCAGGCTTTGGTAGTTGTGACAAATGGGCTCAGTGGTTGTGGTTCCCAGGCTCCAGAGTACAGGCTCAACAGTTGTGGTGCACGTGCTTTTTTGCTCTGCGGCATGAGGGATCTTCCCAGACCAGGGATTGAAACTGTGTCCCCGTATAGGCAGGTGGATTCTTTACCTCGAACCACTAGGGGTAAAGCACCTAAAAAAGCACCTTCTGAAAGCACCTCGGACTTTTAAAAGTATACTGCTAATAACCAGACACACAGTCGTAGTTCAAATAATGATTTTGGTACCCACATTTAAACTGCTATATTTAATCAAGTTGCACCAACCCCATTTGTATCCATGGCCTGCAAACTTCAACCACTTTATGGAATGGTCTGATTCCGAAAGGCAACTGTGGAAGCAACGTGGTATCTGCTTAAGTGACTCTAGGTTTCCAGGAAGGGAAGCTAATGGGGATTGAACTGGAGACCTGACTAGTACAAATTCTTTATGCGGCATCATTTCTGACTTGATGAAGAAAGCTCCCTGGAAAAGGTGGAATTACACAGACAAAAGCAAGGAGAGAACTCCGTGTATGACTGAGACCAGATCCTTGGTTTTCAACGCAGACAAAGCCTGTGTAAATTTCTAAGCTGTTGAGGCTGAAAACTGTGCCCTAAGTTTTGTTTGTGCATGCATGCTAGGTTGGTTAAGTTGAGTCAAACTCTTGGCAGCCCTATGTGGACTGTAGACTGCCAGGCTCCTCTGTCCATGGGATTCTCTAGGCAAGAATATTTATAGGGACTGCCATTTCCTTCTCCAGGGGATCTTCCTGATTCAGGGATTGAACCCGTGTCTCTTATGTCTCCTACATTGGAAGGTGGGTTCTTTACCCCTAGCGCCACCTGAGAAGCCTTGCACAGTTTTAAATTGCTTTAATTTCATTAATTAAGATAAGCTGGTAAAACATACTCTTGTAAAAGTTTTTTTTTTTTTTTTTTTTCTTTCTGGTATGCTTTTTTTAGGGCTTCCCAGGTGGCGCTAGTGGTAAAGAACCCACCTGCCAAAGCAGGAGACATAAGAGATGCATGTTCAATTCCTGGGTCGGGAAGATCCTCTGGAGGAGGGCATGGTAACCCACCCCAGTATTCTTGCCTAGAGAATCCCCATGGACAGAGGAGTCTGTGGGCTATGGAAAGGTAAGATTCAACCAATAATTCATAGGAATTTCCAGGTGGGTTCAGGTAAAATATCTGGTGCCTTGCAAAGTCATAGGCTACCAGTTCTCTCCTTTGGGAATGTAATCAGAAATAATCACTTTACTGAAAAATAGACGAATGCTTACTTTTCTGGTGTATTTTTTTTTACTTCTAAGACATTCAACTATTCTCCTTAAAGTATGTGGAAAGCCTGAATAAGTGGTGATAGAAAATTTTGAGGAGCATCCTGGGAGAATGGGAGGAGTTGGTCTTGGGATTCAATCTAACTGTGTGATTTGGGCAAATCACTTGCCTCTGGGAGCCTCAGGATTTTTTTAGCTATAACATGCAGGTAATAATATCTGTTCTACCTGCTGCACAAGGTATTGTAAAGACTAAATTAAACTATACAGGTGAAAAAACTTTTAAAAAGTGATGTACATGTATAAATATTTTTAAATATTTGTCAATAAGAAGAAAATAGTTCACAACCAAAGGATATACTTAAACCTTGTACTGTAATTATTACAACTGCGTATTCCAAACCATTTGAATACTGAGATATATTAACTTTTTATAAAAGTGAATTAAAAACCAAAGGGATATTAGGTATTTTTTAAAGAGGAATTTTCCCTGATAAACTGCGAGGCCTTTGTGTTTGTTATTATTCATTTCTGTTTCATCAGTGCCTAGCGTATCATGGCTGGCAGATAGTATCTGACATATTACGACTACTCAGTAAATCTTTAATGAAGGAATGCCAGGAATTTGAGCATCACTGAGAAACAGTTTATAGAGTTAAAACTAAAGCCCCAATAGAATTTTAACCTGAAATTATCTCTACATATTGAAATATTGATACCAGTAAGTAGAGTGACCTTCTTAAAGAACAAGGCAGTTTTTTGTTGTTGTTGTTGTTTTAGACAGAAGTTCCCCTATAAGAAGTTTTATTTATCATAGATGTTCAAGGAAACTTTATTCATCCATCTGGAAACTTACATTTGTCAGCAAAAAGGCATTGTTCTGTGGATATCTACTAGAGTGCATTCAACACAGTAAGAGTTTTTTGCCTATTTTGTCAGAGGCAGTTGGACTTGGAGAAAAATACATTATCCTATATCTAAAAAGTAAATGCACATTCTGAGTGTGTTGGGGCAAGCCACTAACTACCCATTTAAAACAAATCTTCCCATTTGATTTTCAGAGCAAAAATGGAAACTGTCTGTTTTGATTTAAATCTGTCCCAGAGCAGTTTCCATGAGTTAACCCAGCTGAATTGTAAACCTAGGACCAAATAAACAAACGAATACCCAAGTGGCTTTGAACAACAGAACCGCTGCATGGTTTCCAGTGGGTGCATCTTTCTCCCCAAGCCTGCATTATAATTAAGAGGTTACCATGGAAAGAAACCTGGGACAATGGCATGGGGAAGAGAATGCTAAAATAATGAGAGGAAAAACCCGGGACAATCTGTTTACTAACCTCATGGCCGTTGTTCACATCTGAGTGACAAACAGCCTAACATGGCAGAGCTCTTGTGTCCTCTGGCTGTTCAGCACAGCCTCCACACTTCTTTGCTGTGCCAGAACAACTTAGCTTCTCTTTACAGCCCTCACACACATTAAGTCGACAAGGGACGGAGAGAGCCTGCCATTGCAGCTTGGGAAAGATAGGAGGGTGATGAGGAATTGGGTCAGACTGATTAAGGGATAAAGATAAATCTTAACTAGACATACAAAGGGCAAGATAGATAAATAACACACACACCAGATATTTAAGTGTTTGGTTCTTTCTATAAGCAATAATTGATATCCTTTTGTTTTTTGGGGTTTTTTCCCCCTGAGTTTCAGGCTATAACAGTTTTAAGAAATTTCTTAATTGGACTCAAATTTTCATTACAGTAGCTAGGGCATTTGAATTAATAGAAACAAAATTTAAAAAGAGTTCTAGAAAAGGTACTTTGACAGATTTTAGGATCCACTTTTTGATGGGTGTGAAAGTTATATTGAGAAATGTTAAGAGTCTGAAGGGCAGAGTGCTTGACACTTTTTTATGGAGACATGCAGTTTCAACTAGGCCAATTGTTCATTGTAAGTTGCAAAAAGACCAGGGATCAGCAATCTATGTGCCTTTAGGGTTTAGGGATAATGCATAAATGCATACATTTGGCCAGGCATGAAATAAAAGGGACCAGTAGGGATTTTCATTTTATCGATGATAAACTAGTCTTCCTACAGAAGAAATATAAAAGGTAAATTAAAAAAAAAAGCCACACATACATGAACGAAACCAGAGAAAAACCCTTTGAAGGCATTAGAGCAACCAAAGAATCTAGCAAAAAGGGCAACATCTTCAGATGAGCCAGACCTTGTCTGCTCTTATTCTATTCCTTAGGGCTAGTGTTAGAGAGTCTGCTAATTCCAAGCATGGTGCATAGAGACTGAAGTGAAAGCATTTGTTTAGAGCTTGTATCGGTTTCAGTGGGCTCGGCAGACAACAGAGTTTAAGGCTACCAGAATAGCCAGGACTTAAGGGAGGGATGGGAACTGCAAAGAAGTAAGCTCAACAAACTACATGGAATTTTCCCCAAGACATGTGTAATCCTAAATTGTACTTGAATGAAACAAAACAAAAGAAAAAAACAGGACGCTTAAGTAAAAAGCATCTGCTAAGAGCCAAAAGGCCAAACAAGGATATGGCAGCCTCAACATTCTGGAAAGATGTAATCTGAAGTTCTGGGCCAGCCACAAAGGAGGGGCTATGAAACCCCCAGAGCTTCACTTGAGACCTCCTGATGGTCTATGCCCTGGGAGTAAGAGCAAACAGAAATATATAGCCTTGGGTGACTCAGAGTTACCTTCACATACTCTATTTGCCAGAAGAAAATTAAATTTTTCATAAAAGAGATCATCCAGATCCTTTACAACTTTTCTTACATAATGTTTGACAGTCAATCGAAATCAGCAGGCATCCTAGGAAATAGAATCAAATGAGCAAAAATAAAAACAGGTGATGGAATCAGAACAATAGAATATCAAGAAATTGCAGTTATGAGATTGGCATTAAAGTAACCATGACTAAACTGTTCAAGAAAATAAATGAAAAGATGAATAATTTACCAGCAAACAGGATTTTTTTAAAAAGAAGAATTAACAGAAAATTCTAGAATTAAAAAATATAACAACTAACATTAAAAACACAATTGGTGGGTTTAACAATAGATCAGAGGGATGAAAAGCAAAACTAAAATAGTAGAAAATACCTGGGTTGAAGCACAAATTGCAACAAGGATGAAATAATAGGAAAAAGAGACAAATGAAATAGTGAAGAAAGCCATGATATATATGTAATTGGGGTCTCAAAATAAGATGAGATAAAATAGGAAGCAAGATATTTGAAAATATACTGGCTCAAATTTTCCAGAAATGCTGGATCTATTTAGCAGTAGATTCAAGAAGTTCTACAAATTGCAAGCTTTTCTTTCTAAAGTTATACTTAAGTATATGCTGGTAAACATGTTGAAAATCAGACACAAAAATATAAATTTTAAAATCAGGCTCCTTTCCAGCAAGACTGTCAAAAAAGTAGAAGTTGACCAGAAGAAAAGGTTATACAGTCAAAGTGCTAAAGGAAAATAATAACTAGTAGCCTCAAATTCTATCCAGAGAAAATATTCTTAAAAAATGAAGGCAAAATAAAGATAAATTCAGGCTAATAAGAATGTAAAGAGTTCATTGTCAGAAGGTCCAAACATAATAGACATGCCAAAGGAGACTTTTTTTGGAAGAGTGAAAAGGGTAACAGAGAGGAATGTTAATGCAAGAAGAAATGAGGAGCATCAGAAAAGATGAATGAGTAGCGATATGTTTATTGACTTTTGAAAGCAATAATAATGAGGTCTTTAAAATCGTCTTCATTAGGTATAATTATAATATATAATCACAATAGCATAAAAGAGCAGGCCGTGAATAGAGTTACAGTGTTAATTTAGAACAATAAAAATACTCAAATAATCCAAAACAGAGAAAGAAAGAAAAGAAGAATGAGATAAACAAAAAACAAATAGGTTGATGATTTAAATCCAAATATATCAGTAATTACATAAAAAAATGGACTATATACTTTTAGTTACGCTATATAAGCTTTAAAAAACTGTAATTGCCAGATTGGATTAGCAAACAAATAAGAATTAACTATATCCTACTACAAAGGATGAAACGTAATAAAACAGTTAAGCAAAAGGGTGAAAAGGGATTTACCATACTAACACTAACCAAAACAAGGTTGGTATAGTTCTACTGATATCAGATACAGTAGACGTATTTAAATTTCTGTTATTAACTTCTAGATTTATTGCACTTTGGTCAGAAGACATACTGTATATGATTTCAACCCTTTGAAATTTCTTGATACTTGCTTTATGATCCAGTATATGTTTAATGTGTATATGTGTATGTTTGATAATTTTGTTATTCAATTCTTATTTATCTTTACAGATAAATTTTTTAAAATACCCAGTTGTAATTATGGATCTTTTATGTCTCCTTTTGGTGACATATTCTTAGTTGCATATAAATTTAGAGATATTTCAATTAAATTGATCATTGCACAGTTAGAAAATTTTCCTCTTTTCCAGTAAATATGAGTGCTAGCAAAGTAATGCTCAAAATTCTCCAAGCCAGGTTTCAACAGTACGTGAACCATGAACTTTCAGATGTTCAAGCTGGATTTAAAATAGGCAGAGGAACCAGAGATCCAAGTGCCAACATCAGTTGGATAATAGAAAAAGCAAGAGAATTCCAGAAAAACATCTATTTCTGCCTTACTGACTACGCCAAAGTCTATGACTATGTGGATCACAATGAACTGTGGGAAACTCTTAAAGAGATGGGAATACCAGACCACCTGACCTGCCTCCTGAGAAATCTGTATGCAGGTCAACAAGCAACAGTTAGAACCGGACATAAGACAACAGACTGGTTCCAAACTGGGAAAGGAGTATGTCAAGGCTGTATATTGCCACCCTACTTATTTAACTTATCTGTAGAGTACATCATGTGAAATGCCAGGCTGGATGAAGCACAAGCTGGAGTCCAGATTGCCGGGAGAAATATCAATAACCTCAAATGTACTGATGACACCACCCTTATGGCAGAAAGCAAAGAAGAACTAAAGAGCCTCTTAATGAAAGTGAAAGAAGAGAGTGAAAAAGCTAGCTTAAAACTCAACATTCAAAAAACTAAGATCATGACATCCAGTCCCATGAGTTCAGTTCAGTTGCTCAGTTGTGTCCGATTCTTTGCGACCCTGTGGACTGCAGCATGTCAGGCTTCCCTGTCCATCACCAACTCCTGAAACTTGCTCAAACCCATGTCCATTGAGTTGGTGATACCATCCAACCATCTTACCCTCTGTCGTCCCCTTCTCCTCCCACCTTCAGTATTTCCCAGCATCAGGGTCTTTTCCAATGAACCAGTTCGTCACATCAGGTGGCCAAAGTATTGGAGTTTCAGCTTCAGTATCAGTCCTTCCAATGAATATTCAGGACTGATTTCCTTAAGGATTGACTGGTTTGATCCCCTTGCAGTCCAAGGGACTCTCAAGAGTCTTCTCCAACACCACAGTTCAAAAGCACCAATTCTTCATTGCTCATCTTTCTTTATTGTCCAATGCTCATATCCATACATGACTACTGGAAGAACCATGGCTTTGACTAGATAGACCTTTGTCAGCAAAGGAAAGTCTCTGCTCTTTAATTCGCTCTCTAGGTTGGAGAAGGGAATGGCAAACCACTTCAGTAATCTTGCCTTGATAACCCCGGTACCATCAGTTCATATCAGTTCACTTCAGTCGCTCAGTGGTGTCAGACTCTTTCCGACCCCATGAACTGCAGCATGCCAGGCCTCCCTGTCCATCACCAACTCCTGGAGTTTACAAAACTCAGTTTTACATCAGTAGGTGATGCCATTCAGCCATCTCATCCTCTGTTGTCCCCTTCCCCTCCTGCCTTCAATCTTTCCCAACATCATGGTCTTTTTAAATGAGTCAGCTCTTTGCATCAGGTGGCCAAAATATTGGAGTTTCAGCTTTAACGTCAGTCCTTCCAATGAACACCCAGGACCGATTTCCCTTAGGATGGACTGGTTGGATCTCCTTGAAGTCCAAGGGACTCTCAAGAGTCTTCTCCAACACCACAGTTCAAAAGCATAAATTCTGTACTCAGCGCTGTTTATAGTACAACTCTCACATCCATACATGACTACTGGAAAAACCATAGCCTTGATTAGATGGACCTTTGTTGACAAAGTAATTACTCTGCTTTTTAATGTGCTGTCTAGGTTGGTAATAACTTTCCTTCCAAGGAGTAAGGAAATTAAAGTGTCTTTTAATTTCATGACTGCAGTTACCATCTGCAGTGACTTTGGAGCCCAAAAAATAAAGTTAGCCTCTCTTTCCAATGTTTCCCCATCTATTTGCCATGAAGTGATGGACCAGATGCCATGATCTTAGCTTTCTGAATGTGGAGCTTTAAGCCAACTTTTTCAGTCTCCTCTTTTACTTTCATCAAGAGGCTCTTTAGTTCCTCTTCACTTTCTGCCATAAGGGTGGAGTCATCTGCATATCTGAGGTTATGGATATTTCTCCCAGCAATCTTGTTCCACCTTGTGCTTTCTCTAGCCCACGATTTCTCATGATGTACTCTGCATATAAGTTAAATAAGCAGGGTGACAATATACAGCCTTGACATACTCCTTTTCCTATTTGGAACCAGTCTGTTTTTCCATGTCCAGTTCTAACTGTTGCTTCCTGACCTGCATACAGGTTTCTCAAGAGGCAGGTCAGGTGGTCTGGTATTTCCATCTCTTGAAGAATTTTCCACTACAAACAAAGCTAGTGGAGGTGATGGAATTCCAGCTGAGCTATTTCAAATCCTGAAAGATGATGCTATTAAAGTGCTGCACTCAATATGCCAGCAAATTTGGAAAACTCAGCAGTGGCCACAGAACTGGAAAAGGTCAGTTTTCATTCCAATCCCAAAGAAAGGCAATGCCAAAGAATGCTCAAACTACCGCACAATTGCACTCATCTCACATGCTAGCAAAGTCATGCTCAAAATTCTCTAAGCCAGGCTTCAGCTGAGTTTTCCAAATTTGCTGGCATACTGAGTACAGCACCTTCACAGCACTAGCTTTGTTTGTAGTGATACTTCCTAAGGCCCACTTGACTTCACATTCCAGGATGTCTGGCTCTAGGTGAGTGATCACACCATCGTGATTATCTGGGTCCTGAAGATCTTTTTTGTACAGTTCTTCTATGTTTTCTTGCCACTTCTTCTTAATATCTTCTGCTTCTGTTGGGTCCATACCATTTCTGTCCTTTATCGAGCCCATCTTTGCATGAAATGTTCCCTTGGTATCTTTAATTTTCTTGAAGAGATCTCTAGTCTTTCCTATTCTATTGTTTTCCTCTATTTCTTTGCACTGATCATTGAGGAAGGCTTTCTTATCTCTCCTTGCTATTCTTTGGAACTCTGCATTCAAATGGGTATATCTTTCCTTTACTCCTTTGGTTTTCACTTCTCTTTTTTTCACAGCTATTTGTAAGGCCTCCTCAGACAGCCATTTTGATTTTTTGCATTTCTTTTTCTTGATCCCTGTCTACTGTACAATGTCATGAACCTCCATCCATAGTTCATCAGGCACTCTATCAGATCTAGTCCCTTAGTTCTATTTCTCACTTCCACTGTATAATCATAAAGGATTTGATTTAGGTCATATCTGAATGGTCTAGTTGTTTTTCTCACTTTCTTCAATTTAAGTCTGAATTTGGCAATAAGGAGTTCATGATCTGAGCCACAGTCAGCTCCCAGTCTTGTTTTTGCTGACTGTCTAGAGCTTCTCCATCTTTGGCTGCAAAGAATATAATCAATCTGATTTTGGTGTTGACCATCTGGTGATGTCCACGTGTAGAGTCTTCTCTTGCATTGTTGGAAGAGGGTGTTTGCTATGACCAGTGTGTTCTCTTGGCAAAACTTTATTAGCCTTTGCCCTGCTTCATTCGGTACTCCAAGGCCAAATTTGCCTGTTACTCCAGGTATTTCTTGACTTCCTACTTTTGCATTCTAGTCCCCTATAATGAAAAGGACATCTTTTTTGGGTGTTAGTTGTAAAAGGTCTTGTAGGTCTTCATAGAACCATTCAACTTCAGTTTCTTCAGCATTACTGGTAGGGGAATAGACTTGGATTACTGTGATATTGAATGGTTTGCCTTGGAAATGAACAGAGATCATTCTGTCATTTTTGAGATTGTATCCAAGTACTGCATTTTGGACTCTTATCTGTCCCATCACTTCATGTCAAATAGATGGGGAAACAATGGAAACAGTGACTTTTTTTGGTGGGGGAGAGGCTCCAAAATCACTGCAGATGGTGACTGCAGTCATGAAATTAAAAGATGTTTGCTCCTTGGAAGAAAAGCTATGACCACCCTAGATGGCATATTAAAAAGCCAGAGACAGTGCTTTGCCAACAAAGGTCTATCTAGTCAAAGCTATGGTTTTTCCAATAGTCGTGTATGGATATGAGAGTTGGACTGTGAAGAAAGTTGAGCACCAAAGAATTAATGCATTTGAACTGTGGTGTTGGAGAAGACTCTTGAGAGTCCCTTGGACTGCAAGGGCATCAAACCAGTTAATCCTAAAGAGAATCAGTCCAGAATATTCATTAGAAGGACTGATGCTGAAGCTGAAACTCCAACACTTTGGCCACCTGATGCGAAGAACTGACTCATTGGAAAAGACCCTGATGATGGGCAAGATTGAAAGCAGGAGGAGAAGGGGACGACAGAGGATGAGATGGTTGAATGGCATCACCGACTTGATGGACGTGAGTTTGAGAAAGCTCTGGGAGCTGGTGATGGACGGAGAAGCCTAGATGCTGCAGCCATGTGGCCCCAGAGAGTCAGACAGGACTGAGTGACTGAAGTGAACTGAACAACAGAGAAACGTATCAATTTGTTACTGAGTGAAATAAAAAGATACAAATAGAGATATTGTGTTTATGGGTTGGAAAAATTAGTACTGAAAAGATATCAATCCTTTCCAATGTGTGTGTGTATGTGTTTGTGTGAGTTTGAAAATGAAAAGGCTAATCCTAAAATGTGTATAGAAATCCAAAGGGCCAAGGTCAGCAAATAAAATTGACAAAGAATATAAAAGTAGTTGAACATACCTACACATGTGGTCACCTGATTTGTGACTAAGGTACTACTGCAATACAGTAGAGAATGAGAATCTTTTTAATTAATAATCATACATCAATTGTGTGTGTGTGTGTGTGTGTATATATATATATATATATAAATGACAATTACCCTATTTCCTACCAAACACAAAGATCAATTTTAGACAGACTGATTGTGGGTATAAAATTTTAAAAGGTTAAACAATACAGCTTGTAGAGGATAACAAGAAGAGATATCAGAAATTCTGGTCCAAAGGAAAAATTCATCCTGCCACCTATTTTTGTAAATAAAGTTTTATTGGAATACAGTCACATCTTCTTATTTATATATTGCCTCTGACTGCTTTTGTTATATGATAACAGAACTGAGTGGTTATGACAGAAAGCGTAGGGCTTGCAAAGCAAAAATTTTACTATTTCGTTCTTTATAGAAAAAATGTCAGCCCTTGACATAAAAGAATATTGTCATGTCCTTGTAAGAGGTAATGACTTCTTAATTGAATGCAAAAGTACAAATCATAAATAAAAAGATTGTTAAATTATACTTCATTATCATCACAAATCTCTTTTAATTATAAGACATTATTAAGACAGAGTGGTAGAAAGTTTTTGTACTTTGTTTCTAACTGTTGTTCAGTGTATTATTTAGTCATTGTTATTTTATCCCTGATTTCTTGTGCCTCCTTAATCCTCCCCTCCTTCCCTCTGCCTCTTTAATCCTCCACTCCTAATCTTCCCTTCCTTAATCTCTAGGGAGAGTCTACTTCCATGACCTAGAGACTTTGAGCTTGGTTTTGTGACTTGTTTTGGCCAGTGGTATGTAAATGGAACTGACATTTTCCATGACTGAACAGATGCTTTTAGAGACGTTGTTAGTATCTGTTTGCTCCATCTCCTGCTCTAACTTTGAACCATGAGAACAGGATATCTCAGACAGTGAGTCCATCTACAGCTTGTTTTCTAGAATGAGAACACTTGTGAGGCCAAACCCAGCCAGGAAAATCTGAGTCCTACTTAATCTAGCAGAGTCCCAAAGAGTTGAAACAGATCTGCAACCAATATGTAAAGTAAATATAAAATATATATTTGTTATTCTAAGACAATGAGATTCTGAGGTTGTTTATTAAATGACATAATCTCATGAAAGCAGACTAACAGATACACAAAGGATACATATCTAGAAAAAATATTGTGCAAATCAATGAGAAAAATAAAAACGACACAATTAGAAATGTGTAAGGAAGATATCCAAGACAGCCAATAAGCATATAACAAGTTGCTCAAAATACAACTTAAGTGGAAATTAAAATTAAAAAGATATGTTACTACACGTCCACAAGGATGGCTAAAATGAAAGAAAAAAGCCTTGATAATATTAAGTGTCGACAGGGATGTATAACAACTCTAACATATGACAGTGGTTGTAGTTTAAATTGGAATAAGCATTTCAAAAACAATTTGGTAGTATCTACATGAATATATGCATAATTCTATTACCCAACTGTCTACTCTTGGAAATATATCCAATAGAAACAAATATAAATGTGTAAAAAGAGGCATTTGTAAGAATTACTGAAAGTAGTATTAGTTGTCAGTTCAGTTCAGTTGCTCAGTCATGTACGATGCTTTGCGACCCCATGAATCGCAGCACGCCAGGCCTCCCTGTCCATCACCAACTCCTGGAGTTTACCCAGACTCATGTCCATTGAGTCGGTGATGCCATCCAGCCATCTCATCCTCTGTCGTTCCCTTCTCCTCCTGCCCCCAACCCCTCACAGCATCAGGGTTTTTTCCAATAAGTCAACTCTTTGCATGAGGTGGCCAAAGTATTAGAGTTTCAGCTTTAGCATCAGTCCTTCCAATGAACACCCAGGACTGATCTCCTTTAGGATGGGCTGGTTGGATCTCCTTGCATTCCAAGGGACTCTCAAGAGTCTTCTCCAACACCACAGTCAAAAGCATCAATTCTTCGGCTTGCTGGGAGAAATATCCATAACCTCAGTTATGCAGATAACACCACCCTTATGGCAGAAAGTGAAGAGGAACTAAAGAGCCTCTTGATGAAAGTGAAAGAGGAGAGTGAAAAAGTTGGCTTAAAGCTCAACATTCAGAAAATTAAGATCATGGCATCTGGTCCCATCACTTCATGGCAAATAGATGGGAAAACAGTGGAAAGAGTAGCTGACTTTATTTTTTTGGGCTTCAAAATCAGTGCAGATGGTGATTGCAGCCATGAAATTAAAAGATGCTTACTCCTTGGGAAGGAAAGTTATGACCAACCTAGACAGCATATTAAAAAGCAGAGACATTACTTTGCCAACAAAGATCAGTCTAGTCAAGGCTATGGTTTTTCCAGTATTATTTGTAATATCCCCAAATTGGAAACAATGCAAATATTAATCAACACAGACTAGATATATAAATTGTGATATATTTCTTTAAAAAATACTATAAAGCAATGAAAAAAGAAGAAACCACGGTAAAGCATATTAACATAGATGGATCTCACAGGTGTAGTTTTGAGCAAGAGGACCCAGATGCAAAAGAGTATATACCATGTTTTATGTTTTATAAATTGCAACAATAGGCAAGCTGATTTTGGAGAAAGAATGATTACTGGTTACCTTTAGGTAAGCACTGACTTAAGATTTGTGCCAATCTAATACATGTTATATTTTGAAAAACTATCTACAAAAAAGGAAGAGTGGGGTCTATTAACTAACTGGGAGTATTGGGGAGGTGAGTGTGCACACGTGCTCACACTGACACACATACACACATGTATTGCTCAAAGGAATTCAAACAAAACAAACATATTTTGAGGGATAAAATCAGTTTACATGCTTTCTGCTTAAGCAATTTTTTTTTTCATTTTGTACCAACTAAAATTTGAAGATTATTTTTTTCCTTCAAGTAAAAGTTATATTAGGCATAGAACTAAGATAATACATAAATAATTTATAATGCCTTCTATTTTACTTTTAAATCTTACAGTCTAAGAAAAATATGCAATAGTAATAGGTCCCTGGTGATACTAACAACTGAATGTGAACAACCATTTTAGAACAGTATTTCTATTAAATGTAAGTTAGAGTATAAGATCCACAGGGGCAAGTATTTCATTATGTCTGTACACTAGTCTATGCTACATTTCAAGACATTTGCCTTGTTTGTGGTAATACTCAATAAATATTAAATTAACATACAATTAGATACTTTCTTTGTTCAACACAAATAATTTAAATACTATAGTTGCACTGTGTCTGCGCATGCCCATGCTCAAGCTTCTAGTTTAGGATGGCAACCTAAGAGGATCCTGAATTCACCTCCTTCTAAGAACCACTGAAGCTCCAGCTACATACAAAACAACCTCATCTGAAAAAAAAAAAAATGAAAAACTGGCATGAGGCAAAGGAGAGAAAGCCCATATGGAAGCAGGTAGAAGAGGCTGGGACAGAATCTCACCAGAAACCCCATCCTGGGCATGGTGACCCATAGAAGGGATGGAATTCAAAACCTGGAGCTTCTCACTGACTAGCAAAGTGTTTGAACCCCACAAAGGCACTCCCAATTTTTGAGCCCTGTACCTGGAGGTGAACCCCAAAACATATAGCTTTGAAAACCTCATGTCCATGACACTTCAGTTCAGCCCAGTTCAGTTGCTCAGTTGTGTCCGACTCTTTGCGACCCCATGAATCGCAGCACGCCAGGCCTCCCTGTCCATCACCAACTCCCGGAGTTCACTCAAACTCACGTCCATTGAGTTGGTGATGCCATCAGAACGCTATAAGAATTTTTTAAAAAAAGCTCTTAAAGTGCTCATGATATTTGGACTAGTTTGTTATCTGTATTTGAGTCTGTTTCTCTTTCGTTGTATTTCCTTGTTTGTTGTATTTTTTAGATTCCACATGTAAGTATTTGTCTTTCTGTCTGACTTATTTAACATAATACTAAGTTCATCCATGTTCGCTCATTCGTGTCTGACTCTTGCAACCCCATGGACTATACAGTCCATGGAATTCTCTAGGCCAGAATATTGGAGTGGGTAGCCTTTCCTTCTCAAGGGGATCCTCCCAACCCAGGGATCAAACCCAGGTTTCCCGCATTGCCTGCTAATTCTTAACCAGCTGAGCTATCAGGGAAGCCCCCATGTTGCTGCAAATGGCAAAATTTCATTCTATTTTATTGCTGAGTAGTGTTCCATTGTATACGTACATGTATATACACCACATCTTCTTTATCCATTCATCTGTTGATGGACTGAAGTTGCTTCCATATCTTGGCAATTGTACATAATGTTGCTATGAGCACTGGGGTGCATGCATTTTTCCAAATTAGTGTTTTTGTCCTTTTTCAGATATATACCCAGGAGTAGGATTCTCTGGGTATAATACATAGGGTAGCTCTATTTTAAGTTTTTTGAGAAGCCTCCATACTGTTTTCCATAGTGGCTACACCAATTTACAATCTCACCAACAAAGTACAAAAGTCTCCTTTTCTCTCCATCTTGGCCAACATTTGTTATTTTTGTTCTTTTTGATGATAGCCATTCTTACAAGTGTGAGGTGATAGCTCACTGTGGTTTTGATTTGTGTTTTCCTGATGATTGGCGATGTTGAATATTTTTTGTGTGTGCCTGTTGGTTATCTACATACCTTCTTTGGAGAAATGCCTATTCAGGTCTCTGGAATATTTTTTAACTGGATTGTTTGATTCTGATGTTGAGTTGCATATTAACTCATTGTCAGTCATAGCATTTGCAAATATTTTCTCCCATTCAGCAGGTTGTCTTTTCATTTTATCAATAGTTTCCTTTGCTATGAAAAGCTTTCATGTTTAACTAGTTCCCATTTATTTATTTTTGCTTTTATTTCCTTTGCTTTAAGAGACTGATCCAAAAAAATTATTGAGATGATTTATGTCCGAAAATGTTCCGCCTACATTTTCTTCTAGGAGTTTTATGGTATCCGGTCTTGTATTTAGGTTTTTAATCCATTTTGAACTTGTTTTTATAGATAGTGATAGAGAATGTTCTAATTTCATATTTTTACATATAGCTGTCCAGTTATCCCATTTTTTGAAACTTTCATTCAAAGAAAAAGTTGACCTGAACATGGGCCGCAAATAACTAGTAAAATCTGGACAGTCATAGAAAAGGGACAGGAATACTTATTTTATTAAACAAAGTCATACAGTCTATGGGAAAAGTACAAAATGGTAGAAACTACCGAGATTAGCTTGCTGGTATCAGAAGGCATATGTCAGGATTGGAGGAGATCTGGAAGAAGCAAAATGATGCCATCTGTGAGTGGTCCAGCACAGAGCCTTTCTAGTAGAGTGTGTCCATCAATTGTCTTGTTATAAATTAGATTGTGATTCAGCAGGCTTGGTTTGGGCCTGCTGCTGCTGCTGCTCCTAAGTCACTTCAGTCGTGTCCGACTCTTGTGCCACCCCATAGACGGCAGGCCAGCAGGCTCCCCCGTCCCTGGGATTCTCCAGGCAAGAACACTGGAGTGGGTTGCCATTGCCTTCTCCGGGTTTGGGCCTGAAATACATTTCTGATAAGCTCCCAAGTGACGCTAATACTGCTGGTCTATAGATGCGCTTAGAAGAAAGAGCAAAGTTCTAGAATACTTAACAAGGAGATTCCAAGTTTGATATGTTGGGAAACAGTTATGTAGGACTGGAGAGGGAAGAAAACAGGTAGATTATGTTACTAGTGAAAAACATAATAATCACTTACTGAATTTTTACATAAGTTATCTCCAATTCTTATCTTGGTTAGTTACAGAAGCAACCACCAAGGAGCCAGGAATGTCAGTGTGAAAAACAGGGATGAAGAGGGAGACAGGAACTTTATTAAGACAAAGAATGTCAGAGAGGACTAAGAGAATAATGAAGACACAATGCACAGTGACATGCTTCAGAGTTTGCTTTGGAATCCCATAGCAATATTAGCATGTCAAGGACATGTGGTTTCCTTGAAGGCCTGGAATTACTCTGAAGCTATCAAACAGACCTCCACGTGAGCTTGCAACATCCTCTTTTATATTCAAAAAAATCCAGGTCATAAGTTGACTTCAAAAAGAAAACTGTTGAAATTAAGCTCTTCCCTTTTGGTTGTTTGCCAGTGTTATTCACCTCCCCCGGCACCTCACCATCACCAGTAATTTTCCTTTCAACGCTTGTGTGTGTGTGTGCTCAGTTACGTCCAGCTCTTTGCTACCCTATAGACTGTAGCCTGCCAGGTTCCTCTGTCCATGGGCTTTGCATGGCAAGAATACTGGAGTGGGTTGCCATTCTCTCCTCCAGGGAATTTTCCCAACCCAGGGATCGAACCCATGTCTCCTGCATTGCAGGTGGATTCTTCACTAGTGAGTCACTGGGGAAGCAGTTTGTAATTACCCAGTGTAACAGAGTTCATGTTAGAGACTGGAGGTTTTAGATAATCTCGCAAGATGTACATTCAGTTCAGTTCAGTTCAGTCACTCAGTCGTGTCCGACCCTTTGAGACCCCATGAATCGTGGCACGCCAGGCCTCCCTGTCCATCACCAACTCCCGGGGTTCACTCAGACTCACGTCCATCGAGTCAGTAATGCTGTCCAGCCATCTCATTCTCTGTCATCCCCTTTTCCTCCTGCCCCCAATCCCTCCCAGCATCAGAGTCTTTTCCAATGAGTCAACCCTTCGCATGAGGTGGCCAAAGTACTGGAGCTTCAACTTTAGCATCATTCCCTCCAAAGAACACCCAGGGCTGATCTCCTTCAGAATGGACTGGTTGGATCTCCTTGCAGTCCAAGGAACGCTCAGGAGTCTTCTCCAACACCACAG
Organism: Bos indicus; assembly: GCF_029378745.1. Classification (NCBI taxonomy): domain Eukaryota; kingdom Metazoa; phylum Chordata; class Mammalia; order Artiodactyla; family Bovidae; genus Bos; species Bos indicus. The sequence goes on from NC_091769.1 coordinate 32,782,536, forward strand.
CTCAAAAGCGTCAATTGTTCGTCGCTCAGCTTTCTTCACAGTCCAACTCTCACATCCATACGTGACCACTGGAAAAACCATAGCCTGACTAGACGGACCTTTGTTGGCAAAGTAATGTCTCTGCTTTTGAATATGCTATCAAGGTTGGTCATAACTTTTCTTTCAATGAGTAAGCGTCTTTTAATTGGAAAAGATGTACATTAGTCACCTGCTAGTTGAGCACTGGAATTCTAGCCTCTCACCTTACAAAGCAGAATACTTTGGGGTTTGTAGATAGAATAAGAGATGTGTAGACATCTGAATACAAAATTAAGGAGAATGTCTTCTAAGTCCAGTTGCGATGACGAGTAACTTGGAAACATCTTACAAGGTTAAGAGGGTGGAACTGGCCACCCTACTCTTTTATGAAGTAAAGGGAAATGCTAGTAGTGGGTTTGTCCTAGGACAGATGAATGACCTGCCCTGTCAACACTGTCCAGAGGTCAGTATCCTCAGGGACAAGGATTTAAGGCCAGATGCACGTAGGATCTGCTCCCCGCATCCACTTAATTTTCTGTTGCTAATATATGAATTTTCAATATGTGTTTATTCAGCTGCTGCTCAGTCATAAGTGGTTTTTGTTTTTTTTTTTGGTAGAAAATAGAAATGCTAGGCAGAAAAACTTTTTCAAAATTAAGGGGAAAATATATTCATATCCCATTAGTCTGCTTTATGAAAACAAAATTTTAAAGTTAGCTAAAGCATGTTCTATTCATCTTAAAACATCATCAGGGTCAGATGCATAAAATTTTCAGATAAAGAGGTGTGCAGGGCAATGAAAATTGTATGTATCTTTTCATTTGTGTTTAAATAATTAGAAATAATTTTTCCCATTCTTATCACAAAGTAGTACATTATCACTATAGAAACAGGAAAATACCAGTAAGTAGAAGGGAATGTAGTCACCCGTAGTTCCACAGCTTAGTTAACATCTTGCTCTGTATTTTTCCAATCTCTTTCCTATGCATGTTTTATTTGCTATTTGACATAGTTGTTAATGTCCATATTAATTTGAATCCTGCTTTTGAAAGCTAACGTTATATCAATTCTTAATATAACAGATGAAGCCTTCTGGGGGCATTTTTTAAAAATGTTGAAGTTATCAAGTCTTTCACCCTTGAAAGGTTAAGAGGATTAAAATAAATAGATACTTCTATTAAGTAGAATGCTCATCCCAGGAAACAGCTTTTGCTTTTAGTGGTAAGTCTTGGTAAAAGCAGTTTAAAACCTTTATAGCATGCATCTCTATTTCTATCAGACCTTGAAAAGGAGACTGCACTGTGAGGACGTAAGATTTCTTTTTTTCTTGCTGAATATTTGAATTTGTGTAAGAATCCATTTCCAAAATTTTAGTTAATGGGGTAAATTCAGTTTGTGTGTTTGTGTATGTAGAAAATAGACACTGAGATGATTTTTTTCCCCTTACTGACCTCCTCTATGGCCTTAAATTTTCTTTTTAATTTGAAATACAAACTATCAAGGTATATTTACATAAAATAAAATGCACCTACTATACAGGCTGGTGAATTTTGGCTTATTTCTACACTCATGTCATCACAACCACCATCAAGACACAGAACAAGTCCATCATTCCAAAAAAAGACTCTTGTGCAGCGTCCCAGGTACTCTCTTACCGGATCAGACAACCATCAGTCTACTTTCTGACTCTGTATACTAGCTTTGTCTGTTCTAGAGTTTTCTACAAATAGAATAATAATAAATGTTCCATTGTACTTCACTTCTGCTTAGTGAAATATTTTTGAGATTCATTTGTATTATTGTATCAATTTGTTCTATTCTAAACCTAAGTAGTGTTCTGGAGAAGGCAATGGTACCCCAACCCAGTGCTCTTGCCTGGAAAATCCAATGGATTTTCCAGGCAAGAGCCTGGAAAGGAGGAGCCTGGTAGGCTGCAGTCCATGGGGTTGTGAAGAGTCGGACATGACTGAGCGTCTTCACTTTTACTTTTCACTTTCATGCATTGGAGAAGGAAATGGCAACCCACTCCAGTGTTCTTCCCTGGAGAATCCCAGGGACGGGGGAGCCTGGTGGGCTGCCGTCTATGGGATCGCAGAGTCGGACACGACTGAAGCGACTTAGCATCAAGCAGCAAGAAGTGTTCCATTGTATGAGTAGTTCAGAATTTATCTATTCACTAGTTGAAGGACATTCAGATTGTTTCTAGAAACATTCATGTATATGGGTTTTGTATGAATACAAATTTCCATTTCTCTTGGGCAAATACCTCAGAAACAGGATTTCTGAGTCTAAGTGTGTTTAACTTTATGAGACATGGCAAACCGTTCTCCAAAATGGTGGCATTACTTAGTATTTCTAGTCAGAATGTCTCAGAGTTCCAGTTGTTCTGCATCTTCATCAGCACTTGGTGTTGTCAGACACCTTGACGATCTGAAGAGGTAACTTCATGTAGTTTTAACTTGCATTTCTCCAGTGACTAATGATGTTGAGCATCTCACGAGCATTTTTTTTTATCACTTACATGTTTTCATTGGGAAGTGTCTGTTCAAATCTTTTGTTCCTTAAAAAAAATGACTGCTTGTTAGGATTTTTAAATGTTTTATTGAGGTATAACTGATGTAAGTAACTGCACATCTTTAAAGGTACAATTGGGAAGTTTTGAGATATAGATACATGTGATGCTACCACCAAAATCAAAATAGTGAGCCTAGTCATTACTCCGTTACTTCATGCTTTGTTACCTACACTCCATGGCCTCTCTATGTAACCACAGGCTTCCCCAAGCACTTCTTGATATGCCTTTTAGAACTAGAGACTCTACTCTATTTAAAATAGATAATCACAGGACTTACTGTATAGCACAGGGAATACTGAATTCTGCTCAATATTCTGCAATAACCTAAATGGGAAAAGAACTTGAAAAAATATGTGTGTATATATGTATAAAACTGATATATATATATGTGTGTGTGTATATATATATATGATTATACAGTGGAAGTGAGAAATAGATTTAAGGGATTAGATCTGATAGACAGAGTGCCTGATGAACTATGGATGGAAGTTCATGACATTGTATAGAAGACAGGGATCAAGACCATTCCCAAGAAAAAGAAATGCAAAAAAGCCAAGTGGCTGTCTGAGGAGGTCTTACAAATAGCTGTGAAAAGAAGAGAAGTGAAAACCAAAGGAGAGAAGGAAAGATATACCCATTTGAATGCAGAGTTCCAAAGAATAGCAAGGAGAGATAAGAAAACCTTCCTCAACGATCAGTGCAAAGAAACAGAGGAAAACAATAGAATGGGAAACACTAGAGATCTCTTCAAGAAAATTAGAGATACCAAGGGAACATTTCATGCAAAGATGGGCTCAATAAAGGACAGAAATGGTATGGACCCAACAGAAGCAGAAGATATTAAGAAGAGATGGCAAGAATACATGAAGAACTGTACAAAAAAGATCTTCATGACCCAGATGATCATGATAGTGTGATCAATCACCTAGAGCCAGACATCCTGGACTGTGAAGTCAAGTGGGCCTTAGGAAGCATCATTAAGAACAAAGCTAGTGGAGGTGATGGAGTTCCAGCTGAGCTATTTCAAATCCTGAAAGATGATGCTGTGAAAGTGCTTCACTCAATATGCCAGCAAATTTGGAAAACTCAGCAATGGCCACAGGACTGGGAAAGGTCAGTTTCCATTCCAAACCCAAAGAAAGGCAATGCCAAAGAATGCTCAAACTACTGCACAATTGCACTCATCTCACATGCTAGTAAAGTAATGCTCAAAAATTCTCCAAGCAAAAGTTCAGCAATACGTGAATCATGAACTTCCAGATGTTCAAGCTGGTTTTAGAAAAGGCAGAGGAACCAGAGATGAAATTGCGAACATCTGCTGGATCATGGAAAAAGCAAGAGAGTTCCAGAAAAACATCTATTTCTGCTTTATTGACTATGCCAAAGCCTTTGTCTGTGTGTATCACAACAAACTGTGGAAAATTCTTCAAGAGATGGAAATACCAGACCACCTGACCTGCCTCTTGAGAAATCTGTATGCAGGTCAGGAAGCAACAGTTAGAACTGGAAATGGAACAACAGACTGGTTTCAAATAGGAAAAGGAGTACGAAAGGGCTGTATATTGTCACCCTGCTTATTTAACTTATATGCAGAGTACATCATGAGAAATGCTGGGCTGGATGAAGCACAAGCTAGAATCGAGATTGCCGGGAGAAATATCAATAACTTCAGATATGCAGATGACACCACCCTTATGGCAGAAAGTGAAGAGGAACTAAAACGCCTCTTGATGAAAGTGAAAGAGGAGAGTGAAAAAGTTGGTTTAAAGCTCAGCATTCAGAAAACTAAGATCATGGCATCTGGTCCCATCACTTCATGGGAAATAGATGGGGAAACAGTGTCAGACTTTATTTTTGGGGGCTCCAAAATCACTGCAGATGGTGACTGCAGCCATGAAATTAAAAGACGCTTACTCCTTAGAAGTAAAGTCATGGCCAACCTAGACAGCATATTAAAAAGCAGAGACATTACTTTGCCAAAAAATGTCCATCTAGTCAAAGGTATGGTTTTTCCAGTAGTCATGTTCGGATGTGAGTGTTGGACCATAAAGAAAGCTGAGTGCCAAAGAATAAATGCTTTTGAACTGTGGTGTTGGAGAAGACTCTTGAGAGTCCCTTGGACTGCAAGGAGATCTAACCAGTCCATCCTAAAGGAGATCAGTCCTGAGTGTTCAATGGAAGGACTGATGTTGAAGCTGAAACTCCAATACTTTGGCCACCTGATGAAAAGAGCTGACTCATTTGAAAAGACCCTGATGCTGGGAAAGATTGAGGGCAGGAGGAGAAGGGAACGACAGAGGATGAGATGGTTGGATGGCATCATCGACTCAATGGACATGAGTTTGGGTGGACTCCCAGAGTTGGTGATGGAGAGGGAGGCCTGGTGTGCTGAAGTCCATGGGGTCACGAAGAGTTGGACACGACTGAGAAACTGAACTGAACTGAATATATAACTGAATCACCTTGCTGTACACTTGAAACTAACACATTATAAATCAACTACAGTCTAATATAAAATAAAATTTTAAAAAATAATACTTCATTCAGCCACATAAATAAAACTAGGGAAATCTTTGTTCTGTTATTTTAGTGGTTGCTTTAGCTATAACATACAGCTTTAACTTACCACAGTCTACCTTCAAGAGTTTTTGTTCTATATAGAGTAGATGAGCTTATAAAACGATCTCTTCCCTTCCTTGACTTTAGCTATTACCATTCATTTTACATGCATGACAGTTTATAAACGTCACAATACAGTGTTGTTATTTTTATTTAAAAATCAATTGTATTTTATTTATACTTTTGAAAATTTCTTAGTGTGATGCAAAGAGCTGACTCATTTGAAAAGACCCTGATGCTGGGAAAGATTGAGGGCAGGAGAAGAAGGGGAAGACAGAGAATGAGATGGTTCGATGGCATCACTGACTCAATGGACATGAGTTTGAGTCAGCTCCGGGAGTTGGTGACGGACAGGGAGGCCTGGCATGCTGTGGTTCATGGGGTCGCAAAGAGTTGGACACTACTGAGCGACTGAACTGAACTGAGTGTGTTTAAAATATATACCTTTAATTAATAACAATCTACCTTCAAATAATATTTTATTACTTCCTGTGTAGTGTAAGCAACGTACAGCTGGATGCACTGAAGTCCTCTTTCCTATCTTATGTGCTATCTTTTCAAAAATACTAACTTTATATATGTTTTATGACACAGTATTGCCACTGTTTACTTTAGACAGGTGTGCTGAGTCTCTTGGTCGTGTCCGACTGTTTGTGACCCCATGGACTGTAGCCTGCCAGGCTCCTCTGTCCATGGGATTTTTCCAGTAAGAATACTATCAGTTCAGTTCAGTCGCTCAGTCGTGTCCGACTCTTTGCGACCCCATGAATCCCAGCACGCCAGGCCTCCCTGTCCATCACCACTCCCAGAGTTCACCCAGACTCACGTCCATCGAGTCAGTGATGCCATCCAGCCATCTCATCCTCTGTCGTCCCCTTCTCCTCCTGCCCCAATCCTTCCTAGCATCAGAGTCTTTTCCAATGAGTCAACTCTTCGCATGAGGTGGCCAAAGTACTGGAGTTTCAGCTTTAGCATCAGTCCTTCCAAAGATATCCCAGGGCTGATCTCCTTCAGAATGGACTAGTTGGATCTCCTTGCAGTCCAAGGGACTCTCAAGAATCTTCCCCAACACCACAGTTCAAAAGCATCAATTCTTCGGTGCTCAGCTTTCTTCACAGTCCAACTCTCACATGCATACACGACCACAGGAAAAACCATAGCCTTGACTAGACGAACCTTTGTTGGCAAAGTAATGTCTCTGCTTTTGAATATGCTATCTAAGTTGGTCATAAGTTTCCTTCCAAGGAGTAAGCGTCTTTTAATTTCATGGCTGCAGTCACCATCTGCAGTGATTTTGGAGCCCCCAAAAATAAAGTCTGACACTGTTTCCACTGTTTCCCCATCTATTTCCCATGAAGTTATGGGACCAGATGCCATGATCTTCATTTTCTGAATGTTGAGCTTTAAGCCAACTTTTTCACTCTCCTCTTTCACTTTCATCAAGAGGCTTTTGAGTTCCTCTTCACTTTCTGCCATAAGGGTGGTGTCATCTGCATATCTGAGGTTATTGACATTTCTCCCGGCAATCTTGATTCCAGCTTGTGTTTCTTCCAGTCCGGCGTTTCTCATGATGTACTCTGTATATAAGTTAAATAAGCAGGGTGACAGTATGCAGCCTTGACGTACCCCTTTTCCTATTTGGAACCAGTCTGTTGTTCCATGTCCAGTTCTAACTGTTGCTTCCTGACCTGCATACAAATTTCTCAAGAGGAAGATCAAGTGGTCTGGTATTCCCATCTCTTTCAGAATTTTCCACAGTGTATTGTGATCCATGCAGTCAAAGGCTTTGGCATAGTCAATAAAGCAGAAATAGATGTTTTTCTGGAACTCTCTTGCTTTTTCCATGATCCAGAGGATGTTGGCAATTTCATCTCTGGTTCCTCTGCCTTTTCTAAAACCAGCTTGAACATCAGGAAGTTCATGGTTTACATATTGCTGAAGCTGGCTTGGAGGGTTGTCATTTCTTCCTTCAGGGGATATTCCGGACCCAGGAATGGAACCCATGTCTCCTGCATCTTCTGCATAAGCAGGCAGATTCTTTACGATTGCACCACTTTGGAAGCTTCAGGCAGTAAATTATATTTTAGGATGACTAAAACTTAGAAAAAAAAGTTTTAGGAGACTTTTAGCCTCATTTTAACAACTTCCAGAGACATTTCTTTCTTTGTGTAGCACTCAGTTTGTCCGGTACCACATTTCCTTTTGCTTGAAAATTTTTCTTTAATATTTCTTATAATGCAAGTTTTCGGGAAATTAATTGTCTCAGCTTTTGTTTGTCTGAGAAAAGTTTATTTTCAGTGGGTATAGCATTCTTGCCTGGCTTTTGTCCACTCAACACTTTAATGGTACTATAATGTTTTCATTCTGGCTTTTGTACTTTTAAATAAGAAGTCTGCTGTAATTCTCATCTTTATCACTTTAAATATAATGTCTTTTTTTCCCCTCTGGCTGCTCCTTCAAGATTTTCTCTTTCATCTTCAGCAGTTTGAATATACCATGACTAGATTTTAAAATTATTATTATTGTTATTATCATTATTAATATGATTACTCTTCATGTTTTCTGAGTTCCTCAGATTTTTGAATTGATGTATTTCATCATTTTGGGGGAAATTTTTGGCCACTATGCATTCAATACCTTCTGCCTAATTCTCTCTTCTCTTTGGGATTACAGTTATACATATTTTAGACTGCTTGGTAGCTCTTGGATTCTCTTTTCTGTTCTGTTATTGATTTTATTCCTTTTGGTCTTTGTACTTTGGTTTATTAAATTTCTGTTGTCCTATCTTAAAATTCATTGATTCTTTTCTTAGTTGTGTTGAGTGCGTTTATGAGCCTGTCAAAGACATTCTTCATCCTTTTACCATGATTTTTACTTCTAGTATTTTCATTAGACTTTTCCATCTGTTGGCTGAAATTCCCTATCTCTTAATACATTTGCCTATCTTTTAAACTTGAGCCATTAGCATGTTAAGAGTACTCACTTTTAATTTTTTGTCTAATGCATTCACTACCTTTTTATCTCTGGGTCTGGTTATGTTGATTCCTTAGTTTATTGACAAGAGATTTTTTTCTTCTTCTCAATGCTGGTATTATATGTAGAGCAGTGAGGATCTAGGTAAACAGTACTTATGGCTAAAGAATGGGCAAGGCTCTTCTGTTAGGTCATTACTGCTGGAATTTGCATCCATGTACTCAGGAGTTGAGCTGTGCTTGTCTTTAGTTGTTGTTGCTATGATTATACTCTGTGCAGAACCCAAACTGTAAACCCCTCTAGCCCTGCTTTTTGTGCATAGTATGGGCTGGAGGGTTTTTAAAATGTTCTTTCTCCATTTTCTGCTTTTGTCCTTCTTGAACCTGTGCTTAAGAGTGGGGTTTTGTCTTCATGCTCTTGCTTTCTTGTAATGGAAAACTCCTCAATGCTTTCTAACTTAGAGGTGGGGGCAAAGGTAATTCTCTGTGTTCTATCCCAGCCTCAGTTTTAGATCTGCCACCTATCCTGGAGTCTTAGTGATCCTGCTTTTCCTCCATGTGGCAGCTGAGGAATCTTGCTTTGGGGGGTCTTTTGTGTGAGTGGGTTTCCAGCCCCTTTTCCAGCAGTTGTTGTTTAGATGCTAAGTTGTATCTGACTCTTTTGTAGCCTGTCAGACTCCTCTGCCCATGGGATTTCCCAGGCAAGAATTCTGGAGTGGGTTGCCATGCCCTTCTCCAGATGATCTTCCTGACCCAGGGATCGAACCTGCATCACCTGCATTGCAGCTGGATTTTTTATAGCTGAGTCACCAGCTATAGTAGTAGGAGACCAGTAGGGACCTGTCCTAGTCCTAGGACAATTTTTTATTTTTTCCCTAAGAATATAGATAGGAACTGTTATTTTATTCTTTCTTCAGAGTCAGCAGGTCTTCGTGTGCCCTGGGAGTAATATGTTTTCTGCCCTTTACCCATTGGGTTAAGAGTCTTATTCCATAGAGGAGAAAATTTGGTAAGGCTCTGAAATTTTTCCATAGCAGTGGTTGCTCCCCAGGTCTGTACAACTGAGAGGATTTCTCTGGTCTCTGGCTGTGCCCACACTCTTTCTCCTTAGTGTTCAGTGGATGTCAGTGGAAAAGAACCTGCAGGTAGACTCCCCTTGAGTCAGGTCTTAGGGATTTTATACTCTCATGCCAGTTCACACTGAGCCCTTAGAAGTTTGTTAAACATTTTAGCTGAGATATTACTCACTTAGTGGTGTGCAGCATTTCTTCCCCACATATTCTACTATGACTGAACCAGTACTCACTCTCTTTCTCTTTGGCTGGGCCTGTCTTTCCTTAGATTTCAGGCTACTTGATTGCTTTGTAGTGTTAGTTTTTGAATGAACCCAAGAAAAGTAATTATCTTTAGGTTTCTATAGCTTTAAAATATTATTGTTAGGGAGTTTGAGATTGACATGTATACTCTGCTATAATTAAAATAGATAACAAACAAGGATCTATATTGTACAGCACAGGGAACTCTGCTCAATATTCTTTAATAACCTAAATGGGAAAAGAATTTGAAAAAGAATAGACACATGTATATGCATGACTGAATCACTTTGCTGTACATCTGATTGTTTGATTAATTGTTTGATTAACAATGTTTGATTAACATTGTTAATCAACTATGCTGCTGTTAAGTCACTTCAGTCGTGTCCGACTCTGCGACCCCAGAAACGGCAGCCCACCAGGCTCCCCCATCCCTGGGATTCTCCAGGCAAGAACACTGGAGTGGGTTGCCATTTCCTTCTCCAATGCATGAAAGTGAAAAGTGAAAGTGAAGTCGCTCAGTCGTGTCCTACTCCTAGCGACCCCATGGACTGCAGCCTACCAGGCTCCTCCATCCATGGGATTTTCCAGGCAAGAGTACTGGAGTGGGGTGCCATTGCCTTCTTCTTCTTCTATAGTTAATCAACTATACTTCAATGTAAAATAAAAAGCTAAAGAATTATTGTTAGAGTAAGAGTCTCATTTCATTTTGAATACACTCCTGTAGCGAACTTCCCTGGTAGCTCAGAGGTAAAGAAACTGCCTGCAATGCAGGAGCGGCAGAAATCTCAGGTTTGATCCCTGAGTAGGGAAGATCCCCTGGAGGAGGGCATGGAAACCCACTCCAGTATTCTTGCCTGGAGAATCCCCATGGACAAAGGAGTCTGGTGGGCTACAGTCCACAGGGTTGCAGAGAGTCAGACACAACTGAAGCAACTTAGTATGCACACATAGATACAGATGTATTTAAAGTATTAAGAAAATCTTTTGTGTTTGGGACATACCTGATGTATTTTCCTTTTTATTCAAAGATAGAGCATTTGGTATGCATGGCACCCTGGTCCCATTTCCCAAGCTTCTCTGAAGCCCTTTTGGGGAAAAGAGGTCCATGGTATTCTATAAGAAATATTGTATGAATAATTTGAGATTTGGGGAATGAGGAGACTTTTACTAGCTTGTGTTCAACTAGCTGTGTCAAGCTGAAGCATCTGGGAAATTACCAAAAGCATAAATTATAGGCACAGAAAAATAAATTTCTGGGCACACTAGTTTTTTTTACCCGCAAAGTCTCAGTGTTGAAATTATATTTCAAAATAGAATATACATTGTGTCATTGGGAATGAAATAGCAGTGTTAAACACTGCTTAAATATGCATATTTAAGTTAGCCTTAAAAACAAAGATATTTACCGATGACTCCAGTAAGGTAGGTCCTAAAGAAAGTGGCCATGGTAAATATGTTATATATTAACTCTAATAATTGGGATTGCTCTCAACAGTTTAAATTTATTGTCCACTGATGGTGATGTACTTGGAAAAACAATTTTCTCTAAAATGTTATCAATTTCTTCTAAGTTCTACAAGAAGTATTAGTGTTATTTCAACTATGGTAGGCCAACAGAATATTGTGGACATTATTAAATAAGATTATCTGGTAGATTATTAGTGTACTATGACTAGTGTACACTGATCCTACCTCTGCAGAAAAGCAATGGATTAATTAGCTTTGACTGTGCCTCTAATGCTCATGTGAAGTTTTGAAGATGAAGCATTGAATATGATATTATTTTAACTCCTCATTTCTCCATTTTGTGGCTTTTAAGCTTCATGAGGATGGCATAGTAAGGGAAGGATTCTTTAATAGTCCACTGAATCTCTTCAAGGAACAGCCATTGAACTCTCAGTACGTTATTGTCATTTAAAAAAAAAATGTAACTTTCTCCCTTTTTTCTTCTCTTTCTCCGTTCTTGAGTACATTAGTGAAGACTCATATTTTGGAGCTGGTCAAGCCAAGTAAGACAACAAATTGAAATTTGTTGAACTGTTTTGTTGGTTTCATTAATCTTGCTCTTTTTGAGGCTGTCATTAGTTATTTTTAAATATTTGAATTAGTTGTATTTATCATAAATTAAACTCAAGGCCTAATTAGCATTCTCATGAAGGATGCAATTAAAAATGTGAAATGAAACAAAAACAACAGCTAGTACTTCTGCAGACTCAGCTTGCTTAATTTTTCAAAGTGCTGTTAATAAAATCAACATAACTAATTTGAATTTATGAATGGATAAATAGACAATGGAAAAGGAAAATTTTCTTTGTGTTCAGAACAAAGTGAAACAAGAAAGCAAAATTTCCTTTATAAGTATAAAATGAACAATGTTCAACTAAAGCATTTTTGCCAACTGAGTCAATATCTTAGTAATGTATCTTCATCTGGGATAGACTGTGATGTAATTCCACAAGCAAAGTGTTTATAGAAGGACTAAAATGAAGTTGCTTATCAAGTGCCAGAGATACGCCCCCCAAACACTGTTGCCGTTGTTTAGTTGCTAGGTTGTATCTGACTCTCCCCTGACCCCATGGACAATTGCCCAGGCTCCTCTGTCCATGGGATTTCCCAGGCAAAATATTGGGCTGGGTTGTCATTCCCTTCTCCAGGGGATCTTCCCAATGCAGAAATTGAACCTGAGTCTCCTGTGTTGCAGGCAGATTCTTTACTGCTGAGCCACCAAGAAAGCCCAATCATCGTGATAACAAAAATCAAACAACAACAACAAAACTTTACTTCCAATTTCCAAATACCCCTGGGAGCAGTACTGCTCCATTGAGATCCATAGGCTTAAGGTCACAAGGCCAAAGAACTGGCAAGGGACAACAGCCTCCCAGTTTTAAACTTGGAAAGCAGATGTGCTAGTGCAACAAGCAGAGCTTAGGAAGCTGACCCTAGGCCAGCAGTCAAATAACCTGATTTATACCACAGAAACTCAAAAAGGCTCAAGATGTGTGATCATATATATCTCCAAAAATGGAGGTGAAGGTAGGTTAAAGCACTGGGGGTATTGAAGTCTGTTTCAAGTTGAATCTGGAGGTGCTGACTGAAAAATAAAGTGAATATTTCCACCTGAATGAAATATTTTCAGTTCTAACACTTGATGCTATTTGGTTTCCAGTATCCCGGCAGCCTGTATTGAACCCTCTGGTCTAGGGCTTGTAGTATTCTTCTCTGGGACTCACAAAAGCCTAGAGGAACTAAAGGTAATAACCTCAGGGTGGCTCAGATGGTAAAGAATCCACCTGCGGTGCAGGAGACCTGAATTTGATCCCTGGGTTGGGAAGATCCCACGGAGAAGAAAATGCATTATTGACCTCTTTGAGATCACAGAGTCAGACACAACTAAGCGGCTAACACTTGTACTTTACCTGATAAAACAACTCAGCCAGCTCACCATACAGTGAAACTCTTGTTTCCTTTTTATAAATCCTATTTTGGAGCTCAGATTTGCAATCAATTTATAGATACTGTGCTTAGCTGCCGGTAGGAAATCCACTACACAGTTGAGAAAAACTTCAATATGTAAGTTGGAGACTCAAACTAAAAAAATGCAACTGCAGGTGGTGCAGTGGTAAAGAATCCATCTACCAATGCAGGAGATGCAAGAGACATGGGTTCAACCCCTGGCTCAGAAAGATCCCCTGGAGGAGGAAATGGCAACTCACTCCAGTATTCTTGCCTGGAAAATTCCATGGACAGAGGAGCCTGGTGGGCTAAAGTCCATGGAGTCACAAAATGTCGGACACAACTGAGCACACACACACAGGAAAAAAGAAGTAGGCATCAAAAAAGAACTTTCTGAAGAAAACTTCAAAAAATAATCTTGAGTATCCTTACAACATAAAACACTTCATTCTTAAAGTGAATAAGAATGGGTTTCTCTAAAAAGGAACATGAGAGACAAAAAAAAGTTAATGAAAAGGGAGGAAAAAGCTAGAGCAGAATTAGAAAAATAATTTTAGGTAAGATCAGGAAATCTCCAAGAAAATAGACTCAAAGTGCAGAGAGAAATACAAAATGACTGAAAAGATAAGAAATTTAACTTCTTCAGGAGTTCCAAAAAGTGAAAACCAAATGGAGAGGAGAAAACCATCGATTAAGTCATTAAAAAAAAATTCCCCTAAATCGAAAGCTTTCCTTAATTTGTTTCTAGTGTTATCCAGGGGAGCCCAACAAAGAGTTGCATCTTTTTGGATTCCTTGTTGTTTAGTCACTCGGTTGTATCCGACTCTTTGCAACCCATGGACTGAACCACGCCAGGCTTCCCTTGTCCTTCACTGTCTCCTGGAGTTTGCTCAAACTCATGTCCATTGAGTGGGTGATGCCATTCTTAGGGCACCTTTATTTAAGGAATATTGCCAATATCAATTGAAGGGAAGTCAGTGAAGCTCTAAGTCCAGGAAATGGAGAATTTGACACAAAATTGTCCCCTTGAAGCCTGAAGGACTAACCAGGAAGTCTTTAAGTCATTCTGAGGCACTTAGGATCAAGCATGCAGGAGGCAGTTAGTAAATGGTCATTGATGTGAACTATTCCATGCTAGCCCTTGATCTATGCCTGATCGAGGCTGCTGGTGGTCTCAATGCATTGTCTTCTGGACATTCCTCTTGGGACTGCAGCTTAAGCAGAAAGAGATTTGGATTTAAAATATGTCTTAGGCACGGTAATAGCATTTTTCTAAAGGAAAAACAGGGACTCTTATCCTTGCAGATAATTTTCTTTTTGAATTGTAAATTTATTATATGAAAAGTTTTACAAAGGTATACAAATTAAGTGACATTTAATTTGTTAAAAAGAATAAAATTATATTGAATTGGATGTGCTCCAGAAATTCTAGGCTAACTGCAGTAGCCTTAGGTTATAAATGCAAATGTATTTCATTATAATTTTGCTCTACAACTGGTGCAGCTTGCATAAATAAGCTGAGTAAAGCTAGATTGTGATAAACTGAAGTTTCAATCAATGGCACCTGAGGTCCTATAACCTATTGGCATCTATTGCTTTAGAAGGTTGAAGTTTTCAGAGATGGCTTTATTATTTGGCATCTACCTGTTGACTGAAGTGACTTCTCATGCACGCACCTGTCAAGATTTAGGTCATAAATGTAAATTTCTACTGGATAAAGGCAGGCTACAAAGTTTCTTTCAGATTCACTGAGAAAGGCCTATTTATAATAGTGAATAACAGGAAACATGATTTTTTTAGGGGAAATCTGAAAATTATATACTTGTAAGAACCATTACTTAGAATATAAAAAGTTTTATTTTTGTGATCAAGTTAAAAGGTGAATAAATCGGGTAACTCCAAGGTTGCAATATGCCAATTTAGACCACTTTGATAGGACTATGTCTTAACTTGTTTTCTATCTTTCCTTTGTCTTATTGAATGGATAGTCACTCTTTAGCAGTCTAGATCTTTCTCCACATTTATTTTATGTGGCAATGATTATTTGTGTTCTTGGAAGTAAACTATACTTAGAAAATTGAATCTCTTTGGGCCAGGGAACCAAGCAGACCATATCCACCTTTACATGTTTGGAACTGTAGCTTTGGGCATTTCTGAGAGTTCTCTTGCTCAGAGTACCTGAAAATTTCTCATCCATATGGTGGTATCCAGGAGCTCTGGAAAGGAATCAAACCCTAGTGCTTTTCTGTTGAAATCCGATTTGTTTCATTATTCCTTACTTGTAGGCATAACTATAACTAGTCAGCCAGGCAAATGCTGTTGTGAATGTAGAATTAGATACCAGTTTTTTAGGTGAAACTGAAACAAGGATTGTTTCACTGCCATTCGGGTAGATTTTATCTTTTTATCCTTCAAAGTCACTCAGCTGCTGGCCTGTCATCACCTCCAAATCTCTCTATTTGTGCTCCCCATTTGCCCTTTCATTTTCATTCTCGATTTCTTTGGCTTAAGGAGCCCCAACAATTATGGCACTGACTACGAAGACTGACACGTTCAATATAAAATTATTTATTGGATATTGTTTGATAAGAAAAATGTAGTAAAACCAGAAGAAACTACTCCTACCTTTTCTAATAAACACAACTCATTTATTTAAAATTAGCCCTAACATATGTCCTTCTGGAATCTCACACTGCGTGGGATTCTCTGTGAAGAGAATCTCATCATCCAACATGATATGTTTCTGTGTGAAGTGAACACATTTTAAGAATAATTTTTGTTTTTGGCTATGCTGGGTCTTCATTGCTGCGTACAGGGTTTCTCTAGTTGCAGTGAATGGGAGCTACTCTTTGTTGCGATGCTCGGGTTTCTCATTCAGGTGGCTTCTCTTGCTGTGAAGCACAAGCTCTAGGTGCGTGAACTCTAGTAATGGTGGTGCGTGTGCTCCATAGTTGCGACTTGGGGGCTCAGTATTCATGGTGCATGGGCTTAGTTGCTCTGTGGCATATGGAGTCTTCCCAGACTAGGGATCAAACCTGTGTCCCCTGCATTGGCAGGCAGATTCTCATCCACTGTACCACCAGGGATGTCCAAATGAATATATTTTACTTGGAACATGACTTACTGTTTCATATCTACTTATATTTATAATGCCATTTTTTTCCTTTCTTATTTTTCCAAGCATCCTTTCCTGAACTATTTTTAAGACCTGAATACATGCAAAGAATTAAATAGACACAATCTTTACCTGGAGGAACTTACAAGGGAGTGTGGGAAACAGGTAACTGAAAGTAACTATACAACAATGCAAATTGCTAACACTTATGGATGATCTTACTATGAACTGGTCACTGTACTAAGATCACAGAGAATCTTATTTAACCCTCAGAATAAACAGTACAGGGTAGGTTAATATTGCTTTCATTCTAGCAGATGAGGAAACAGGTCCAGAGACTTTGAGTCTTTGGCCTAGATTGAAGAAACTTTCTGGCTCCAAAAGCATAGGGAAATTTTGCACAATAACTCACACAATGTCCCCAAAGGCAGAAATGTAGATGGAAGATAACAGGTATCCCAAAAATAATGCAGGTCAAACCCCAGAAATACAGATACAGTAAGGTGGGGAATGTGGGATGCGGGATGGTTTGATGGAGTAGGTAGCAATTAAACCAAGGCATAAATGACGGTAGGGTGCTGAGAGACAGAGAGAGAAGGGTGTGTGTGTGTGTGTGTGTGTGTGTGTGTGTGTGTGTGTGTGTGTGTAAGGCACCAAGAAACCAGGCTTCCAGCCTTGAGAAAGCTGGGCTTCTTTTTAAGTATATTTGTAGCAACTTTATCTGAGTCTTATCTGAGCTCTGAGACAGCTGATGTCCATTGAGATAAATGGTTTGTCAAAGACCCCACAGCTTATAAGAAGCAGAGCCAGACCAGGACATGTTCATACTGATACAAATTTAACTGGCTTTTATGTTTTATCACAACTCATTCAAACATAGCTGATTGTAGTCACGAAAGTTGATCCAGAGGCTTGTGCCCAATTATTTGGGGCTACACCTGGTGACTGATTTCCTGTTCCTACAACAAACTAGTATTAGGGAAATCACTTGACCATAATTAACTTTCCTTAAAAATGGAAGCACATAATCAGTGTGTGACTGATATTGTCAAATAAACTATTAGCTGTCAGATTTTTCAATATATGAAAAACAATTCAGAATGTTTTAGCAGAGTTAAAACAAAAAAAAAGACTCAGGAAAGAGTGCCTTTGAGGTAATAACGAAAGATCTGAAGAGTGAGGGTTTTTACCTTGCAGCATAAAAGGTTAAGATTTTGTCAATGTGTCAAGTTTAGATTGTCATTGTAATGCGAAAAGACAGTCTACTTCCACTTTTAGCTCTGTACATGTTCAACAAAAAGTTTAAAAATGCACACTGAAGTTCAGAATTTGGTGTTAGAAAAAAATAAATTTCATTCACTTTATATGTCTGAAAAATTTTTTAATTTTTTGGAAAACAACCCTTTTTATATAAACTCATGAGATTTCATAGAAATTACATTTATAATTTTGGTTTTTCAGGAAGAAAAGGGATGTTAATGGTATAAGACATACATAATATAAGATATATAATATTAATTATAACACAAAATGTAGTATATAAAAATTCTTTTAATTATATGCTATAAAAAGGAACAAGTTAGCTATTATAATATAGGCTAGTTATTATATTACCTTACTAGGGCTTAGGAAGAATTAACTATGACCAAAGCTAATTTAGGGGATGGAATTCCCACTGACCTATTTAAAATCCTAAAAGATGATGCTGTTAAAGTGCTTCGCTCAGTATGTCAGCAAACTTGGAAAACTCAGCAGTGGCCAAAGGACTGGAAAAGGTCAGTTTTCATCCAAATCTCACAGAAGGGCAAAGCCAAAGAATATTCCAACTACTGTACAGTTGCACTCATTTAAATGCTAGCAAGGTTATGCTCAAAATCCTCTAAGCTAGGCTGCAGCAGCATGTGAACTGAGAACTTCCAGATGTACAAGCTAGGTTTAGAAAATGCAGTGCAATCAGAGATCAAATTGCCAACATTTGTTAGATCGTGGAGAAAGCAAGGGAATTCCAGAAACACATCTACTTTTGCTTCATTGACTATACTGAAGTCTTTGACTGTGTGGATCACAGCAAACTGTGGAACATTCTTATAGAGATTGGAGTACCAGACCACCTTACCTGTCTCCTGAGAAACCTGTATCCTGGTCAAGAATCAACGGTTAGGACTGGACACGGAACAACTGATTGGTTCAAAACTGCGAAATGAGTACGACAAGGTTGTATATTGTCACCCTGCTTATTTAACTTGTATGCAGAGTACATCACGCAAAATGGGCTGAATGAATCACAAGCTGGAATCAAGATTGCCAGGAGACATATCAGTAACCTCAGATATGCAGATGATATTACTATAATGGCAGAAAGTTAAGAGAACTAAAGAGTGTCTTGATAAGAGTGAAAGAGGAGAGTGAAAAAGCTGGCTTGAAACTCAATATTAAAAAGAAAAAAAAAAAACCCTAAAACCATGGCATTTAGTCCCACCAGTACATGGCAAATAGAAGGGGAAAAAGTGGAAGCAGTAACAGATTTTATTTTCCTGGGCTCCCAGAATCACTGTGGATGGTGATTGCAACTATGAAACTAAAAGACGATTGCTCCTTGGAAGAAAAGACAAACGTGAAAGTGAAAGTTGCTCAGTCGTGTCCGACTCTTTGTGACCCCATGGACTATATAGTCCGTGTAATTCTCCAGGCCACAATACTGGAGTGGGTAGCCTTTCTCTTCTCTAGGGGATCCTCCCAACCCAGTGATCGAACCCAGGTCTTCTGCATTGCAGGCAAATTCTTTACCAACTGAGCCACAAGGGAAACCCAAGAACACTGGAGTGGGTAGCCTATCCCTTCTCCAGGGGATCTTCCTGATCCAGGAATCAAACTGGGGTCTCCTGCATTCCAGGTGGATTCTTTACCAACTGAGCTATCAGGGAAACCCGATGGCAAACATAGACAGCATATTAAAAAGAGAGACATCACTTCACTGACAAAGGTCTGTAGAGCCAAAGCTACGGTTTTTCCAGTAGTCATGTCAGATATGAGAGTGGGACCATAAAGGAGGCTGAGCACTGAAGAACTGATGCTTTCAAAGTGCGGTGCTGGAGAAGACTCTTGAGATTTCCTTAGAGTATAAGGAGATCAAACCAGTCAATTCTAATAGAAATTGACCCTGAACATTAATCGGGAGGACTGATGATGAAGCTGAAGCTCAAATACTTTGGCCACCTGATGCAAAGAGCTGCCTCATTGGAAAAGACCCTCAGATTGGGAAAGATTGAAGGCAAAAGAAGAAGGCAGCAGCAGAGGATGAGATGGTTACATAGCATCCCTGACTCAATGGACATGAATTTGAACAAACTCTGGAAGATAGTGGAGGACAGAGGAGCCTGGAGTGCTGCAGTCCATGGGGTAGTAAAAGTCAAACACAACTTATCAACTGAACAACAACAACATTATGTATAAACCATTATAATATAGGCTAGTTTCATAAATTATGACATTTGCTTTAATTGACTCATTACTATTACTTGTTTAATGACTCAAAAGATTAGTGCAACATAAAAGTTTAAAAATAATGAATGATTTAAGCATAATTTGGAACTTTATGAATAATAAAAACGTGAGTGTTAGCTATATCTTTCACTGGAAGATAAAGGTAACTCAGTGGTTCACAGATAATAATTCATTAACATTTTTATTATTGTATATTACCAGCATATGCAACATAAGTCAAATAGTGTGATGAATCCACATGCTCCCATCATCCAGAGTCAATTATTGTCAATGATATTCCATTTATCTTCCGTCTTACATTTTAATTTTTGCTAAGATCTTTTACAATAAGATTTAGACATAATGTTATTTCACTCTAAATAGTTTACTATATATTGCTAAAAGATGAGAGATATGTTTTGAGTGCCCACAAAATTTTCTAATACACAGTCCATACTCAAATTCCTTCATTTGTTTAAAAAAAAACAATGTGTTTTTCATAGTTGGTTTGTTTAGTAAGAGATTCAAAGGAGGTCCAGGCAAGTACACTTTATTTGGTTGATATGTCTTTTAAGTCTCTTTTAATCTGTAACAGATATTCCTCCCTTTTTAATGGTGTTTATTTGGAAGAAATAAGTTCATTTGCCCTGTGGCATAGTCCCTATTGTGGATTTTACTATTTCCTCATCATATCAAATAATCTGTTTCTTTATCTTCTACTTTCCATAAAGGGTAGTAATATTTGATTATATTTAATTATGGGACTTCCCTGGTGTCTCAGATGGTAAAGAATTTGCAATGTGGGACACCCGGGTTCAGTCCCTGTGTTGGGAAGATCCCCTGGAGAAGGAATTCTTGCCTGGAGAATCCCATGGACAGAGGAGCTTGGCAGGCTAGAGTCCATGGGGTGGCAAAGAGTTGGACACAACTGAGTGACTAATTATATTCAGGATAAGATGACTCATTTTAAAATTTCTTAGAAATGCTTAAAAAAACTGTGATTATGTTATACAATTAGTGTTCAAATAAGTGAGTCCATAATTTTTACATGCAATAAAAATCAGGTATATCTTGTGAGGTGGCACATGTGGTTTAGTTGCTAAGTCGTGTCAATTCTTGCAACCCCGTGGACTGTAGCCCACCAGGCTCCTCTCTCTGTGGGGTTCTCCAGGCAAGAATGACTGGAGTGGGTTGCCATTTCCTTCTCCAGGGGATCTTCTCAACCCAGGGATCAAACCCACATCTCCTGTATTGCATTCTTTACTGGATTCTTTACCAACTGAGACACCAGAGAAGCCCAAGGTATATTTTACATACCATAAAATATACTGATCTCAAATATTCAGCCTGATATGTCTTGACAATTTTATACCCATTTCCCCACAACCTGTAAAATAAGATACAGCACATTTTTACCAATACGTTATGCTCCTAACCAGTCAATCTTCTCTTCCAGAAGCAACCACTTTCTGATTTCATTTGCCACAGATTTGCTTTACAGTTCTTGAATTTGATGTAAAAGGCTTCTTTTTCTCAATGAAACATTTTTGAGATTCACCCATTTTGTTGCATAAATCACTAGTTCTTAGCATTTCATTGGTAAGGAGCAGTCCATTCTATGGTTATACCTCAAGTTGTTTATCAGTTCTGTTGAGGAATATCTAGATTGTGTCCAGTTCTTGGCTACGATAAATACAATTTCTCTAAGCATTCTTTTTTCTCAGCTGTAATATAATCTAAAGTGTACAGTGATTTGAGGTACATTGTGAAAGACTCCTACCATTGAGTTACTTAACAGACCCACCCCCTCACATATTTATTTTTTCTTTTGGTGAGAACACAAGTCCTTCCCTCTTAGCAGATTTCAATTATACAATAGAGTACACATTTTTTTGTGGGCATATGCCTTCATTTCTCTTGGATCAAAACCACAGTGTGTGGTCTAAGACATTCTCCTGGAACGTAAAATTTTACCTACTGTAACACTGCAAAATGTTCTCCTAATGTCATTTTCTTGGAAGCTTTATAGTTCTAGCTTTTATGTTTATGTTTGAATTGATTTTGAGGTATGGAGTGAAGTTGGGGTCAAGAGTCTTATTTTCTTTCAGACAATTGTACAGTTTTTTCAGCATCATTTGTTAAAAACACTTTGCCTTTGTTGAAAATCAATTGCTATGTTTACATGTAAATCTATTTGCTTCTCCTTATTCCGATAATTAACTGTTTTGAAGGTGAAAGTTCTTCAACTTTGTCTTTTCAAGATTGTTCAGCTATAGTTTGCATTTCCTTATACATTTTTGAATCATTGTGTCGATTTCTTAAAAAAATGTTGCTGATACTTTGTTACTTATGAGGGATCTATAAATCAATTTGAGGAGAATTAATAATTAGCAATATAAACTCTTCCAGTTAAGAACATGCCCCCCCCCCCCACCATTTGCTTAGATCTTTAAATTTCTTAGCAATGATTTATAGTTTTCAAGACACATTACACATTGACAAACATTCCTAAGTATTCAATTTTTGGAGGCTTTTTATTAAAGCTATTAAAAATTTCCCCTTTTTGCTTGGTATAGATAAACATTAATAAAACTAATTTTTGTATCTCAAACCTTTATCTTACAAATATGTTCCATTTGCTCATTAGTACCAGTATTTTTTTTTTTCTCTTTGGATTTCTTAGAATTGGGTTTGTTGAGATGAATTCCCTTGACTTTGTCTATTTGAAATGTCTAATTTGCTTTTATTTTTGAGAGGTATATTTGCTACATACAGCACTCTATCTTTGCTTTCAGTACTTAAAGATCTTCTTCCATTGCCCTTTTTTAAAAAGAGGTCAGCCATCATTCTTATTTTCTTTTTCTTGCCTGTATTGTGCCTTTCTTCCCCCTGGCTGTTCTTAAGATTTACTCTTTATCTTTTGTTTCTTGTGGCTTGATGTTTTGCCTAGAATCTGTGGGTTTATATACTTCATTCATTTTAGAAAATTCTGAGCCATTATCTCTTCAAAATAAATGTCTGCCCCATTTTTTCTCTGTTCTTTTTCTGGAACTCCAGTTATACATATATTAGATGATTTGATGTCATTCACTGAGTCTTGGCTTCCCCATTCAGCCTAAATATTTTTCTCTTTGCAATGCTCTTTAGATGATTTCTATTGTTGTTTTCCAATTCACTGATCTTTTCTTCTGCTGTGTCCAGTATGCCCTTATGCCCAATAAGTGAATTTTACATTTCTTATATTATTTTAGCATTTCTACTTAGCTCTTTTGTATAGTTTTATATATATATTTTGAAGTTTTCAATCTCTTTTGGTTCAAGTTTTGCTAGATTCTGTGACATTTATCAGAGTTAAAGTTCTCATTAGCTAAAAAAAATATCTGGGTCATCTGTCACCCTGTATCTGTCTTTTCCTTATTGGTCACTTTTTCTACTTCCTCACATGTTTTGTAATTTTTATTCTATGGCAGTCATCTTGTGTCAAGAACAGTAGAAACTGCCGGTAAAGGGCTTCCCCCTTCTTCTGTCAGACTGTCAGCACGGGTGCTGAGTCAGTCTCATCTGTCGCTGCACTGAGAGTAGGTTCTGTGGTAGATTTAGTTAGATTCAGTTTGTCAGTGGCTTCAAACACTTTGAGGACAGGATCAGGACTTTTTTTTCTCAGCAGGGCTTGAAATATGAGCATCAGTAATTCTCTAGAGATACTTCAGTGCTTTAAAACTCAGTCCCAGCTTTCTGAGTTATTGGAAGTTGTTTTTGCTCTCTAACCTGCCCTGGTTTTCTGTATGTCAGGACAGCTCTGTTGATCCTGCATCCCTAACTCATTAGTAT
The DNA here is from genome assembly GCF_029378745.1 of Bos indicus. Classification (NCBI taxonomy): domain Eukaryota; kingdom Metazoa; phylum Chordata; class Mammalia; order Artiodactyla; family Bovidae; genus Bos; species Bos indicus. The sequence goes on from NC_091769.1 coordinate 32,805,918, forward strand.
ACCTCAGGGGATCTCTCAGTTTTTCTACCCTGCTCCCATCCTTCAGTGGGCTGTGGCCTTGAAACCCGTGAAAGACCCAGTTAAAATCCAGTGCAACTTTCTTCATATCCCCCAGGCTGCAGCCACTGGCATCCTCTGCCTTGCGCTCTGGTGGAGGCCTTCTGTGCCAGGCAAGTTCAGTTCTCTTCTTGCCCCTGGCCTTTAGCATATTGGCCCTTCCCTGGTGGCTCAGATGGTAAAGAATCTGTCTGCAATGCAGGAGATGTGGGTTCTTTCCTGGGTTGGGAAGATCCCCTGGAGAAGGGAATGGCTATCCATTCCAGTATTCTTGCCTGGAGAATTCCATGGACAGAGGAGCCTGGTGGGCTATGGTCCATGGGGTTATAGAGTCAGACATCTGTGACTAGGGCTCCTTGGATCTGTAATCTGTCCTACTAACTTACAGAAGCTATTTATAGTTTGTTAAAAATTGAGTTTGTTTCTCTTAGTTTCATATGGAAGAACAGTTTCTCCTACTTCTGCTACTGTTCTTCTAGCAGTAAACACAGTCATATGATTCTCTCTTAGGAAAGACTTGCCCGTTTTATTTTTTGTTTAAAAACATTATTTTTATTTTTTGGTCACACCTCATGGCTTGTGGGATCTTAGTTCCCTGACCAGGGATCAAACCCAGGCCCTCAGCAGTAGAAGCATGGACTTCTAACCATTGGACCACCAGGGAATTCTCCAAGATTTGTCCATTTAAAAATTTAATTCCCTTAGGGTTTTTTTTTGGTTTTTAACTCATTAGCTCTCTGTACAGATGAACAGAAACAGACATGTGGACACAGGGTAGGACAAGTTGAAAAAGTAATATTGACATGTATATTCTATTGTGTATAAAACAGATAACTAGTGGGAAGCTGCTATATAACACAGGGAGCTCAGATTGGCATCTTGTGATGACCTGGAGGGGTGGGATGGGAGTAGGGAGGGAGACTCAAAAGGGAGGGGATATATATATATATATATATATATGATCATGACTTATGCACATTGTTGTATGGCAGAATCCAGCACATTGTAAAGCAAATATTTTCCAGTTAAAAAACAAACAAACAAATCATTAGCTCTCTGATACTTTGAAAGGCTCTAAGTTTGTACTTTTTAAGGTGGGATAATGGTTGTATTAGTTTCTTATTACTGTAAAAATTGCTGCAAATTTAATGTCTTGAACTAAATTTATTATTTTACAGTTTTGTAGGTCAGAAGTTTGAAATGAGTATTACAGAGATAAAATCAAGGTCACAATAAGGCTACATGCCTTCTGGAGGTTCTAGGGGAAATTTTATTTCCTTGTCTTTTCTAGCCTTCAGGGGCCACCTGCTTTCCTTGGCTCTTGACTCCTTCTTTTGAAGTGATCTTCAAAGAGCATCATTCCAACTCCAGCTTCTGTTTCACAACTCCTATTCTTACTCCAGAAAATAATGAAGGACAGGGCAGCTTGGCGTGCTGCAGTCCATGGAGTCGCAAAGAGCTGGACACGACTTAACTGAACAACAACAATTCTTACTCCTTCCTTCTAGCTACAGGGATCCTTATGATTACATTGGGCCCACTGGGATAATCCAACATCCTTAACTAAATCATATGTGCAATGTCTCTTTGCCATATATGGTAACTTATTCACAGGTTTCAGAGATTAGGACGTGGACATTTGGGGGTCCATTCTTCACTCACCACAGTGTTCTATTGCAACTTCCTCCTTACTAACAGAAATTGGAGATGAGGACATCATTTAAAATCATACATTTTATTCCTTTCACACAAAAAAATTTTATAGGTAGTGCAAAAAAAAAAAAAAATTTCATCATGGGTTACAGCTAAGTGTTTCTTCTTTTCCATAGTAAATCAAAGAAGGAAACCTAGAATACTAAGACTTGGCTACAAATGTGTATTGTCATTTATTTTCTTTGACCTCTGTTAGCTCAAATGGCAATTGCTATCTTACACAAATTTGTTGTGATTTTGGTGTTCAACGCCATAGGTATGGCTCTGATTAGGAATTCAACAAATAAAATGTTCATTCATTTTCTTTTTCTCTTTCTTTCTTTAACAATATCAAATTAGAAGAATGAAGACAGGAGACTAGAACTGCAAACCTGCAATGGCAACAATGTTAAAGTTGAGAGTTTCCCTTTGAAATACTTACCAGCCATTATTTCTGACCTTTACCTTGGTAGAATTGAGGTGTGTCTTACCGATAGCTAACGGTGTAAAAGATCAGAGTTATTATCAGCTGATTTCTCAACAGAAACTCTACAAGCCAGAAGGGAATGGCATGATATATTTTAAGTGATAAAAGCAAGGAAACTACAACCAAGAATACCCAGCAAGACTCTCATTCAGATTTGACGTAGAAATCAAAAGCTTTACAGACAAGCAAAAGTTAAGAAAATTTAGCACCACCATTCCAGCTTCACAACAAGTATTAAAGGAACTTCTCTAGGCAAGAAACACAAGAGAAGGGAAAGATCTACAAAAAAATAACCCCAAACAATTAATAAAATGGTAATAGGATTATGCTGCTGCTGCTAAGTCGATTCAGTCGTGTCCGACTCTGTGCGACCCTATAGACGGCAGCCCACCAGGCTCCCCCGTCCCTGGGATTCTCCAGGCAAGAACACTGGAGTGGCTTGCCATTTCCTTACACACTGATAATTTCCTTAAACGTAAATGAATTAAATGCACCAACCAAAGACTGGCTGGGTGGATGGAAATGTGTGCATGTATGTACTTCATTTCCCACATCACTCTACTAACCCCTTAAATTAGATATAATTATTTTTTATTGTTAGGTTAAGCATGTTTTTATTATGGCTTGCGATTGTAATTGGAGAAGGCAATGGCACCCCACTCCAGTACTCTTGCCTGGAAAATCCTATGGACGGAGGAGCCTGGTGGGCTGCAGTCCATGGGGTCATGAAGAGTCGGACACGACTGAGCGACTTCCCTTTCACTTTTCACTTTCATGCATTGGAGAAGGAAATGGCAACCCACTCCAGTGTTCTTGCCTGGAGAATCCCAGGGACGGGGGAACCTGGTGGGCTGCCGTCTATGGGGTTGCACAGAGTTGGACACGACTGAAGCGACTTAGCAGCAGCAGCAGCAATTGTAATTATCTTTTATTTATTTTTTTGGTCTGGTTATTGACTATGAAAACTGATAAACATCTTTTACTATTGTGACTGTGTGTGTAACTATTATTCATTTTAATACCATTGTATCATGATTGGTCAACAGAAAATAATAGAATTCTATATCACTAAAACTACCATTTAATAGAAAAACCTTTTTAAAACCTTTTTAACTTTTTAAATAGGAATCACTTTTTAAAATCCAGATGCACATTAGAATTATCTTGGAATTTTTTGTAAAATCCAAATGCGAGGTATTCGTTTTACTTCTTTTTTGGTTCTGTTTTCTTTTTTGGTTGTTTTTTTCTCCAAAGCTCCAGATGTAATTCTAATGAGCAAACATTTTAAAAAACAACTGGACTATACGATCTTTTCCTTTTATTTAGATTGTTTTACTTTTTCTATTTCATATTCAGTGCTTCCATTTCCTTTAGTTTATGTTTTCTAATCTCCTCATCTCTCTTTTTTTTATTGTTCTTCTTTAAGCCTTTATCAAGTGTTGAAGAAAAGCTTTTGTGTGTGTGTGTATATATACACACACACACACAAATGTGTGTGTGTTAAATCACTTCAGTCGTGTCTAACTCTGCGACCCTATGCACTGCAGCCCGTCAGGCTCCTCTGTCCATTGGATTCTCCAAGCAGAATACTGGAGTAGATTGCCATGCCTTCCCTCACATATATATACATATATATATATAATATACATATATATATAATATACATATATATATAATATACATATATATATATAGTATGTTTGATACAAGTATTTTAGGAAACTTATGAATTTTTGCTTAGCTAAAAATTTACAACATTTTGCTTCCATTTGTTTGACTAAGTGTGAATAGAATGCTAGATTAGAAATTTATATTCACTCAAAATTTTGATATAGTTCCATTTATTCTGGCATCTAGTATTACTACTAAAAGTCTAGAAAGCTTATTATCTTAGTTATTTAAAAAAAATTGAATGAAGCTTTAAACTTCTAATCCAATTCTGAGAATATAAAGAAATATTATATTATTAATAAAGGAAATTAACATGTTATACAGTATTATTAACTAAAGTACACATTTTGTTCAAATTTCACAAAATTTTATGCTAGTGTTTGTTATTTATTTGCATACCTTATTCAAGAGTCCACATTATAGTTGCACTGAACACAGCTGCGTGTAACAAATTCTGATAAATTCTTTTTTTGCTTTTATTCTATTACAAATATTTTCTAATCTTCCTTGTTTTGGCTTCTGAGATACACCCATCATTTAAAAGTGGCATTAATTTCCAAATACATGGAGTTTTTAAAAGTATCTTTGATATTAATTTCTCATTTTAATGCTTTCTTCTCTGCAATCATCCTCTGTATGTTTTCAGTTTTTTTAACTTTATTGAGGCTCTCAATGGTTAAGTCAAAGATCTCTCTTGGTAAATGTTACATTGCACTTGAATATATGTGGGTTATTTTCAAATATCTTTTGATATTGATTTCTAACATAATTCCACAGTGATAAGAGAATAGACTCTGTACAATTTCAAGACCTTTAGACCATGAACTTTTTGCACCTTGTTTTATGTTCTTGGATATATTTTAGTGTCTCTTGGTTTATAGCCTATGGAAACTTGAATAGAATTTGTATCCTGCTATTGTGTGACAATTGTATAAATCTTAATTATCTTGAATTGGTTCATAGTGCTTTTCAGGCCTACTATATTCTTCTACTTTTCTGTCTATTCATTCTATTAATTTTTTAGAGTTTGATATTGAAACTCTAACTAAAAAGTTTGTCCACTTAAAAAATAATTGTAATATATAGTGGAACTATATGTAACTTTGTTCTATATTTTCCATGTGTCCTGAAAATGTGCTATCATACTTTGTAATTTTAAAAAATAAAAAAGAAAGATTCCACCTAAAAACAATCAGAGTTATATTCCATGAGATTGGCATCCTGTTCTGTCTACTCTCCTGAAGTCTCCTCTAGCCCAATTCAGATTCGGCCCTTACATGGTACAAATGTGTCTAACACTACATTCTTCTGACCTTTAATTATTTCCATGGTGATTGGCCCCCAAAGAAATATCCTCAAATAAGATCTTATATCATTGTCATCAGAGTAACCTGGCAATGGCTGATGGAGTAACATCAGAACTCCATATACAAATCTTTTCTTTGTGGGCAGTTTTTCTCCTAATGAGTACCTACTCAGTACAATTAGTCATTTCATACCCTATATTTTAGAACTATTCATATGTGGCTTATAAATAGCTGGCACAGAAAAGTGGTTTAGGTTTAATCATGCCCTCTATTTTAGATGACACTAAGTACTCTGCTATTGCTAGGAAAATAAATAATAATATACTTCTTATAAAATGCTAATCCCAGTCCATTATTATTAGTTCATCCTATGGGATAGGATAGAGACAATGTGACATGTAAGTAAAAGCATGAGTGGTAATTATACTTGAAGATGTCCCATAATTAAAGTAAAACCTTTATAAAAGAGAACATTTTCTATAGTTAATTTATCACATCTCTTGCACGTTTTTGCTATGTCCATTTTTACATTTCAAGTAGTAAAAGTTACAGGGAAATACCGCGAGCCATGAATGTCTAAGCACGAATGCAACTGCTGTGGTGCTTTCAGTTTTCTTCTTTTCTAAACAAAGTCGGTGCACAGGAGAACAGCACTTTGAGCTACTTACTTGTTCTGACCGGCAGGCTGCGGAACATAGATATAGCAATCTGCCTGGCTGACTCCTGCCACACATCGGGAGTCACGGAATAGGTCTCAGCAGGTTAAGAGCCGTGTACCTACGCACAGCAGAATGCTGTGATACAGCAGGTAGGTGGCTCGCGTAGCAGAGAACTTCAGAAAGTGGGGAGTCCGACATAATGTGATGTGTGATTTATTGGAGTTGGTGGAGACACACACTGTAATTGTATGCTTGGTCTAATGTCTGATTGTTGTGTCTTTCAAACCCTCTGGAGGCCAGCCCCCCATGTAAGTGATAACCCACTGGCGCTTTTGTTGGGAGTGCAATTGAAATATACGAAATGAATAGCAACTGATTAATTGAAGCCGGCTACATTTTTGGAAAACAAATCAAAGTGATTTGCATGAATCACAATTTGTTATATAATACATTTGGAGGGCACAAATTACCTTTTTAAAGCCTAAGACACATATATACACAGTGGAACAAACGAAACTACAATAAACTGGGCTATAACTACATAATTCATATTGAATACTGGATGCCAAAACTGATATGAAACAAATGATTTTCCAATAAACTACTCAGGCAGAGCCATATCTGTTCTAAACTTTCAATAGAATATTATTTATAATACCAATAATTCTTCCCAATTGTTAGCCATGGAATGAAGGAACAATCTATTTTACATATTAGTTTGCGGGGGGGCGTGTATTTACAAGTTGGAAACTGATTTATAGTTATGTCCCAGAAGATGTGATAAATAATAGTAAACTTGAGAGAAGTACTTGGAGGAAAACTTTCATGGCAAAATCATTATTACCTTGTTCTAGTTTTGAATAAAAACCAAAGTAGTAAGAACAGTGTCAGCATTAAAAGTAAATATAATCGTCATCATTACATATTTCTCTGAGTTTAATATCTATAATGGATTTTTTTAACTTTCACTTATTGTTTTTCTCAAATTTATTGTCTGTATCATTTTTATTGTTAAAAACTACAGTATACACATATGAAAACTGAATTTCACATTTTATTGATAAACACTTTTAGTATTTAGCTATTTTTCCTCTGGTTTGGTCCTAGACATATATTAATATTACATATAAATGTTATATGCATGTATATATCTATATGTACATACATATACATATATACATATATATGAGAAATAGTCTCAAGAAAATATATAAAATATACACAGGTATATTAGAAAGTGGGATTGTACCATATCTACCACTTTATAATTGCTTTTTTATGTAACAAAAGGTACCAAACATTTTTCTAGTCAATAAATATATATCTGTACAATTATGGAATATCATTATTTGTTTTACCAAACACATTATTTTTTTTACTATAATAAATAAAATACCAAAGAACATCCATATTCATAAATCTGAATAAACTTATGTGATGATTTTGTGGAGATAAGTTCTTAGAAGTGGAATTATTGAATCAAAATATATGCCGATTTTGAAGGCTTTGGTTCACATTGTAAAATCACCTTCCATAAATTTGTATCTGAAACTATTCCTCCATCTTCTTAAGCCTCACAACTTCTAACCACAAATGCAAATGTCCTTCTATAGCTGTTGAGGCCCTCTCTTCCTTTTCTATCCTCCCTTCTTTTCCCCTTTATTCCTGTATTCCTTTAGATATTAATAGATGAAGAGCAAAGTATCTTTTAATTTTTAAGTGCAAAACCTTCATTCACTTAACAGAGATTTGCATAACTGAATGATGATTTTTAATAATTTCTCATCTGTGCATTAATTTACTCTAGGAAAGAAAATCATTCACCTCTAAAATTTTATACTCCATGGTGTCATTTCTGTGTCTGACATCTTGTTCCTGTTAGTGTCCATTAAGATATTTTCTTAGGGGAAATCTGTATATAGACTTTAAATGCTATTTCATTTCTTTTAAAAGGAAATGAACATACTATAAAACTCCTAAGCCTAATTTTTGATTACCAAAGTTGTAAGCAGGCCACATTAGTAAATTGAAAGTGGAAATGATCCACAGAGTTTTTCCTCTCTCTTAATTCATTAGGTCTTTTTATTTAAATTTAAAATTCTTTGCATAAACCACTATCAATACAGTAAAAGGGCAACCCACAGAATGAGAGAAAATATTTTCAAGTTACATATTTGATAATGCATTACTATCCAGGGTATATAAAGAATGCCTAAAACTGAACAATCACAAACAACAGACACAATTCAAAATGGGCAAAGGTCTTTTCATTAGGTCTTTTTAACTAGAGGTTTATTATCAGGAGAGCAGCACGTATCTTGGTGGATAATTGCTTGGCTTTCATAGAAGCTTTTAGTCTCTGATATGATTGTATGTATTTTACCTCTTCTTGACAAGTATATATAAAATCTGAAATTAAGAGATTTGAAAGCAAGCTAACATATTTGGACACAAATAATTTCTGCAGTGCAAAGTTAGAATTAGTGGAGGCTTTGGTTAATAAAAAATAAGAAATTCTTTAGAAATTTACCCCGAAAAGTGGTTACATAGTATGAACTAGAAAACTTATCACACTGATAAGTTCTTATCTTTAAGAAATTTATCTTAATAATATGATATTCCAAGAAAGGCACAGCAACATTGATATAATCAATTGATATATTGATTGGAAATATTTTTTTCTAGCCAAATGTATTTTCAGCTTAATGGCATAGACATGTTAGGAAAATAAGTTTCATTTAATTAGTGTGTGTTAGTCAGTCAGTTGTGTCTGAGTAGTCCATGTCAAAATTGTAAGTTTGATGCTAGGCAGATGACACCACCTTTATGGCAGAAAGTGAAGAGGAACTAAAGAGCCTCTTGATGAAGGTGAAAGAGGAGAGTGAAAAAGCTGGCTTAAAACTCAACATTCAAAAAACTAAGATCATGGCATTTGGCCCTAACACTTCATGACAAATATGGGAAACAATGGAAACAGTGAAAGACTATTTTCCTGGGCTCCAAAATCACTGCAGATGGTGACTGCAGCCATGAAATTAAAAAGATGCTTGCTCCTTGGAAGAAAAACTATGACAAATCTAGACAGCATATTAAAAAGCAAAGTTACTTTGCCAACAAGTTCTGTCTAGTCAAAGCTACGGTTTTTCTAGTAGTCATGTACAGATGTGAGAGTTGGACCATAAAGAAGGCTGAGCACCAAAGAATTGATGCTTTCAAACTGTGGTTTGGAGAAGATCTTTAAGAGTCCCTTGGACTGCAAGGAGATCAAACCAGTCAAAGGAAATCGGTCCTGAATATTCATTGGAAGGACTGATGCTGAAGCTGAAGCTCCAATACTTTGGTTACCTGATGCGAAGAACTGACTCATTGGAAAAGACCCTGATGCTGGGAAAGATTGAAGGCAGGAGGATAAGGGGGCAACAGAGGCCGAGATGGTTGGACAGCATCACCAACTCAAGGGACATGAGTTTGAGCAAGCTCTGGGAGATGGTGAAGGACAGGGAAAGCTGGCGTGCTGCAGTCTGTGGGGTAGCAAATAGTCAGACATGACTGAGCGACTGAACAAGAAGATTGATCCCAGGTATCTTCCTAACTCCAGTTTCTCATTTGAAAAATTACTAAGCATATATAATATTCTACTCATTGCAGTAAGAGTAAAAGAATAAGGTAATCTCTCTAATCTTGAAATGTGCTCTGGAAAAATAAAGGAAGTGAGCGAGAGTCTTCCACAGGAGGGAACGACATGTGCAAAGATCGAATGCAAAAAAGAACATAATACTTTTGAGGAAGTGCAAAGGTTCAGGTGAAGTTCTTTCATATTCGTCGCTGAATCTAACTCCATACTATGGCTGTTCAGAGTCACCAGTTCATGTGGGTTCCCCTTTATGCAATCGACTAGGATCAGAACTTTTCTGGTTTACTCTCCCTCTTCACAAAAATTCTCTCCACTGTAGCCATTTGTTGGAAAGGCACTAACATCTTTGTGTGTTACTTGCCATTGACTTATAGGATAGTGCACATGCTGTCAGGGGAAAAACCATATTGCAAAAGAGGGCAATGTCTAATGGAGCAAACCTTTAATGGCAGAATTTCAGGTGATGGCAGCAATCCTTTGTTCTGAAGATGTTTTGGGATCTTTCAAATTGCTCTTCCTAGGCAGCCATTTATTTTGGCCACAAATACACCTAATTTTATATTTAAAAGAAATCTTTGTAATAGCTTTTCTGAAGGAAAAAAGTATATCCAGTTGTAGTGACACCTGTGCCATGTATAAGTGTTTGCTGTAATGTTACAAAACTTAGCTCTACAATTGCCTTCCTCTGTTTGCTTATTTTGCTGAGTCTAGGTGACTACCATTGATTTCGTTGATTCTCTAGACAGTACATATCATGAGATGCACTTGTGATAGTCAAGATCAGAGGAATGGCTGGAGTAGTTTGAGGCTGAGGTTCCTTTCTTCTGAAAACACTGTGAGTTGGCTGGTGTGTATCTTTCTGTTAACACATCTATGAGTTAAGGATGCTTCCTATTGTAGGTCATAGGGTCTGGCGCCTGCAGATCTCCTGGTTTTGGCTTAGGCTTGTTTTTCACATTAATGGGGATTAAGCTTGTTGGTACCAGTTCCATCTTTTCCATTAGATGCTCATTAATAAAACTCCAGATGCCCATTATTCATCACATCATAGTGAACTGGACAGCAGTTAATTCACCTGAAGTTTTCACATTTGATAACTTCCTCATTCATGTTAATTGGGTACTTGGAATTTTCCATCAATCATGGCATCTCAGGTTTTGACTCTCCTGAAAGAGTCCATTTATGAGGCATATATTATATGCTAGAAGTACACAAGTAAAATTAAGTGAAGGATTCAGTTTCAACTATGACTCATGTCTGCTTCAGCTGAAGTGCGGAGCGTAACTCGGCCCTTCAACAGATTCTTCCTCAAAAGAGGAAAGACATTACCTTCACCTCAGCTCTCCTGGCTCAGAACTCCACTGATCCATTGTGCCATGAGAAAGATTTACATTCAAGGAGGCTTTGAAAGGACGTTTGCTGCAGGGAGCTGTATGGAGCAAATGCCTGGCAAATTCTGAGCACTTGACTATCACAAGTTCTTCTCTGAGTTTCATAATTTTGTTCCTTGTGCTTCTTATCTGTAAACTCTAACAGTTGAAATCAATGGTCTCTTTGGATCATTCTGCTCTTTAATGTGGCCAGAATCTGTTGGTGAGAATTCTTATGAATCCTCAAGAATGTTGATTTACTCTACCTTGCTACAATTACCTTCCCTCACCTATACTTTCCCCTTAAAGAAATGTATTGTTCTTTTATTCACAGCAACTCCAAAATTAATGCTCTGTTTCTCTTCTCATTGTAAAATATTTTTTTTTTAATAAAAACAAGAACACTGGTGGCATACATTTCATTTTTTTTTCTACTGCTTTTACCACAAATGGTTAAAGTTTAGGTATAGCCCATTTCAGTGAAAGAAAAACTCAGCAGAAGACAGAAGCTCAGGCCGCCTTTGTCCATGACACGGGTGAGTCATCTTTCCATTACGTGATTGGCCTTAACTGTGGCAGTATCTGCTCACTGGGCTGAATCAGCAGTCATCCCATTGGTCGTGTACCCTCCAAGGTCAAGCAAATAAGCAGTTCCTACAGCCCCAAATTTCTCCTTATGCCATCATGCTGCCAGGATACTAAGTAGGTCACAATAGGACCCAGATAATAATTCACTTCAGGTTTCCAGGTTGCTAAGAGCCCCAGTGCTTGTCCTGTGTATGGCCCACATTCTCTTCAATCTTGCTTGGCTCTTTCCTTTCCAAGGTCTTGATCTCAGATCTGCATATATTTACATGTTTTAGCTTGTAAGCTCTTTAGCTGCAAATTATATGAAATAGAGGTCAGCCCTCTGCCAATATAATTTTCTTTTTTCCCCATTTGCTTACTCTAAAAAATAAATAAAAACATAAAGAGAAAGAATAAAAAAGTGAAGTCCTTCCATAGAGGTATTTTAACTCTGTCAAGATGATTGTTTTAATACTCCTCCAGAGAACTGCATTGTAGCCCCGATTTCCAAAGTGTTTTGCTCCACGTTGGTGTTTTCCCTACTATACATGGAGGGAAATTGGTGATTCTCAAAGGTTAAAAGACTTATGATCTCTCCTGGTGAGGATGGATCTCAAGTCAATATACAGACTTGGACAGTCTGGACCTTCAATTAAATCGCTAATGTGTGATCTGGGTTTCTGACCATTCTCAGTTCATTTTGCTAGTAAAGGTATATAGTTAGTGATAATCAGTGGGCTGGGCCTTTCTGTCTTCAGGATAATTGTGGTTCTTAACCCTTTAATCATATTTCTAGAATGATGTTTTTTATTTTGATCTTGTGTTTAGTTTCATATTTTTGTCTATCCATTCTAATTCTTAAGTGTTACTGCTGCTTAACTTGCTTTCAGTTTCATCTAGCATCCTTTGACCTGTCCAAGCACTTTCAGTTTTGTGTTCTTCTTAAACCATACTATAAAATAGTATGCATGGATTTGGGAATGAAGAAGAAATACTACTAATTTATAAATTCAGTAAAATTTCATCTCTTGCATTTATGTGCTGCTAGTTTATTTGGCATATTTGTGTGCATTAGAGGAAGCTTGTCTTTCCTCAAGACATTTTCCTATCTTCCAGAACAACAATCCTAAACAATAAAGAAATCTATGATGAATCTATGAATAGTTCTCCCTGGAGCTGGCTAGGCTACAAGGTGTACCGCTGTATGCAGGCGACTCCAAGAGTCATTAACTTTACTTAAATACAGTTGTTCTAATTATACTTGTATACTTTCCTGAAAGAACACCGTCTTTATGGATTGACTGTGATTGTTGAAAAGTGGAACTGAACTTGAAATTCAGTAGGAGGTAGTGCTTCACCAGTGAATGAAATGATCGCTCCCTTTCTTAGGATTACAGTGTAAACTCCTTTATTCATTGAAAAACAGCAGAGGTATGAAGTCTATCTTTTCTGAAGAGATTGCCTCCAGAAAAAAACAAAATCCCAGTGTTAAATAGAGAAATCAGTAACATAAATCATGTGCTACATGATTATTGGGCACCGTATAATCTGTGTATGTGCAGTATTTTAAAATATATCTGATGATTAATAAATCATCCATGTATAATAACATATGAATATCAGAAAAATGGTTCTCTGAGTGCTGCTAAAATCTGCAGAGTAGAATATTGGAAGGTTTCCAAGACTTGATTCATATGCTCTTTCCAAAATCTAAACAACAATGGATCAGATGTTTACCTGGATTAATGATTTAAGTTAATCATTCCATTTATTCGCAGAAGACCATAATGGGAATCAAAGGTTATGATCTAGATTTAATGCCAATCAAGTTACATCCTATTAAATGTTCATCTGTTTTGAACAAAGTATAAAAATGGAACGCTAGTGCCTAAACTAGAGGATAAAGTACACTTTTAAGCAAGGCATAAAAAACTTCCCTGGCCAAGTTCACCAACTAAGTTCTTGTTGGTGTAAGTGGATGAGGGGGAGGCTTGGGCTCTTTCATGAGCTAGGGTCTTCAGAATCTGTCCCATGATCCTGGGTAAAAGAACCAAATGGAGCTAATGTTTGTGTTCTAGACGAAAGCGTGCTCAGGGGTAGATGAAGAGCTTTTTAAACTGAATCTGAAGGGAAAAGTCTGCCCTGGAGATAAGGTAAAATTTCTGAAGAATGAAACAGTCTGTGGGGAAGAGTGTGTTTACATTTTCAAACGCTTACCTCTTCATCTCCTACATTTTGAACACTCAATATATTCCAGCTACACCAATTACTACTTTTTCCTCTGCCTTGAAAATTCTTCCCATCACCTCCTATCTTTTTTTTTTATTTAACTCTTTTTTTTTCCTTTTTTTAAAATTTTATTTTATTTTTTAACTTTACAATATTGTATTGGTTTTGCCATACATCAACATGAATCCATACCTCCTATCTTTTGAACTTTTTTTTTTAATCAGGTCTCTACTTCTGAGTTACTTCTTTATCTGAACCGTTATGCAAACTTGGATGGTAGCATATATCCTAAGACATTGTAACTATTTGCGAGTAGGACAATACCTTCTTTAATGAGTCTATGCCTATAGATGGAATCTAAGATTCTCTCTGTAGAGTTTGTGGTATAAATAAATGAATAAATACAAATTATCATTACTGAGATCTGTATTTTGGTCTTATGCATAACAAATACTCCCAGTTACATTATCAAGCCCCAAGTATTTATGGTCACTTTTCAGGTGCCAAAGTCTCATATTTGCAAATGTTTTCTTGGGATACCATATGAGATATAGACTTTATCATCAGTGTAACTGGGGAAACAAAATATATATTCATGAAATCAGTAGGAAACATGCAAATTAGTGTGTGACATGTACTGCCTTTGGTACAGACCAAGTTAGTAAATACCTCAAGAGAGGAATAAATGGTTTGAAATAAGCCCTTCTGGGACTTCTGAGAACTCCCTCACTATTAAAGCTTCTCATAGAGTAGACAAAGGAATAAAAGACCATAGGCATAAAAAAAGAGTTTCTCAGGACTTCCTTGATGATCCAGTGTGTAAGACTTCACTTTCCAATGCAGGGGGTGTGGATTCGATTTCTGGTTGGGGAGCTAAGATCTCACATGCCTCGTAGCCAAAAAAACAAAACATAAGACAGAAGCAAAATTGTAACAAATTCAATAAAGGCTTTAAAAATGATCCACATTAAAAAAAATCTTAAAAAAAGAATTTCCTCATATTTACACTGGAATAAGAGTTTGAGTACTTACCAGGGTGAAGGGTGAAAGGTGAAGTCGCTTACAACCATGAGGTTTCTCGTAACTATAAGGCAATAGCATTGGGGGCTAGGTGGTTTACGGTGTTTTAGGAAGGGGAAGAACATGATAATGTCCTTTGTCTGACAATATGCTTCTGTTATTAGGACCTGGGGCTTCTGAAGGCTGTGCTAGTGGACCATCACACAGATTTCTGGTTTCCTCTCCTTGTGTTTGAAATAATGGTGCTAGAAAATTTTCCAACTAAGTTAAAATTTTTCAGACATAATCTTTTCTTAATGTTCAAAATAGCCTTGGAACTAATTTTGTCCTTCCCCTTCTCAAATGGATCATGTAAGCATTCCACTATTTGTTATCATTAAAGCAAAATTGCTACAGAAATCCCACAGCTTTCAGTGTGCCATCGCCAAGCAGTACCACTAGGATGAAGCATTCGAGTCACTACTCTGTAGCTAATGCAAACGCATATGAAAAGAAATTTGTTTCTGTAACCACCTATATATTTACTAACTTATCCAAATGGTTGACTTTTTTTTTCTTCAACAATAACTATTTTCTGATAGTGCCAACCTAAACAAGAAAAAAAGAAAAAGAATGCTATTGCAGTCATGATGTTGGGACTCCTATCACTTTCTTTTGACTCCTATTTCACAGAAATAAGGGCTAAGAAAGCCGATACATGACTAAAGAGCATTTTCTAAGACAAGCATTTTAGTTCAGCCTAATATGGCATCACTCAGATACAGCGCCATTGGCTGAAATGCTGTGTGTACTTACAGTTCTTTCTAAATGTAGTGATTAAAGCAAAGAGAGCCATTTCTTTCTTTCCTTTGATTTTTAAACTTGAATTTACTTTTGTATGAATAGAAAAAAGAGAAAATATACAAGCAAAATTACTTTTCTTATTCCTTCTTTCCATTTGTACTCTTGTATTTAGTCCAACTATTTACTTAATTTTCAGATTATCAGTGTATATAAAGCCATTAAGGATACATGCCTGGAGCAAACAGATACCATATAGACTTATACAAAGATGCAAATGCAGTGTAGAGACTTTGTCAGCTAATCAATTATGAACTGTTTTCACAAAGGAATTTGTGGTTTTGTTAAAATACCCATATATGTTTCCTTATATACTCTGACTCATTGCTGGATATTTCTTTTTTTTTTTTTAAACAGATTTTAAATTTTATTTTATTTTTAAACTTTACAATATTGTATTAGTTTTGCCAAATACCAAAATGAATCCGCCACAGGATATTTCTGTAGACTGTCATATCCTTCTGAAGCTCTTTTTAGCCAGTAATTATGCTGACAACAATCTAGGCCCTGGCACTCTTTGCGGTCACCTCTGGCTGCTAACAGGAGCAATCTAGACCCTCGTATGCTGCAGTTAAATGAAATTATCATAGAGATGCAATATGTGCTCCCACACCACTCTAGCTGTGAACCCAGAATTGAAAGAAGATCGATAGACTACAGGAATGGATCAACAAATAACTATGTGGGTGGCACTGTAAGATCCTTCCTTCTACAAATATTGATGTAGATAAATGGAATAGGGATTAAAAATTACATTTTCCCCAAAAGGGAAGTTTTGTTTGTTTTTCTCTATAAACAGCTATCGAATGATAATGACAGTGTATTCATGTTTTCTGTACATAGGCCCATGGGATATTCTGATGTAAGATTTGCTTTCAGTTAACATTAAATCATTATTGGATGAGGTCACAGGCCCTTTGTGCTTGACACTGACCACTTCTTACTCCAGGAAAATGTTCCAGAAATGATCCATTGGAAGGTGACCAAAAAAATGCAAAACTGAGGAGTATGGACCAGCATCTATGTAAAAATATATTAAAAAAATTAAAGAAGGAAGCAGTTGTAAAATACACTTGGATATGTCTGTAATTTAGCCACCATTTAATATAATGAATTATAAGAAGTAATTCCATGATGGCACTAATACTTTTGTGTCTATAAATAAAATGCAAAATTAATTTGTTTGGAATATCCAATGAAAGTGTTTTAATACAATCAAAGAAGCCACTTAGTTTTTAACATTTAACTCTTCATTTGCATATTCATCCTCTATACATTCTCTGAAGAGCAAAGGAGAATACGAGATAGTCATTTCTTTTAAGAAGACCTAGAAATGAAACTGGCAAGTGAAGCAATTAGATAAAAATATAGAAGAGAAAGCTCTAGCCACATAAATCACTGAAATACATAGACACCCATTATTTGTGATTCTTAAAAAGTCCTCAGGTGATATGGACATTTTAAAACCTAGTAGAATCTGATACATGTACTGCCTTCATTAGTTTTCAAGAAATTCATCCAGATGGTAACAGATGATAGGTAATAATAATCATAAAACCAGGCAGAAAGAAGTTCTTAAGAGCATGTTTTAGATGAGGTAAATCATACCACCTTGAAATATGTATGTATCACATAGAGGCAATAAAATAAAATTATGTAAGAGAATAAAATGTCACAAATACATTTCTATTGTGTAATACTCATAATAGAAGTGTTTCTTTATCTTTTCTGTTAAAAATAGACTATAGGATCTCATATAATGCTCAACTATAAAATGCCATGTATCCCTCTCTCAACCTTGTTTACACTGGCATGTAAATTTTTTGCTGTGGAAATAAACCAGACATTAAGCAGATGTATGTCAACAAAGCTCTAAATAAAGGGTGCTTGTACTCATGGCTAATAAAAATTAATTAATATTATAATTAATATAACCTCAATAAGATATGGCATCATCATGTCCAGCATATCAGTTATTCACAGATTTTAGAACATCCTTTCAAATGGAGAAATATTAGAATTGAGTGGATTCAATATTAAAGTTCAAATTACTGGTGACCTATCTGTCCTTAATATGATTGAGCTAGAGGGGGCTTAGGTGTTAGCCAATACAATTTGTTCACTTTACAGAAAAATAAAGCTCATTAATTCATTCATTCAACAAATATTTATTTTGTACCCACTCTGTGCTAGTCATGTTCCAGGGGATGTTGGGGGATGGAGCCATGCTGGGGTTGGAGCTAAGAGCAAGAAGAATAAAGGGCTTTTCTCTATGTAGCCTACATGGTTGATTTGGGGGATGGAGCCATGTTGGGGTTGGAGCTAAGAGCAAGAAGAATAGAGGGCTTTTCTCTATGTAGCCTACGTCGTTGATTTGGAAAGACTTCTGTGAGGAGATGATACTGAAACCGATAGGTGAATGACAGGAAGGTGTCAGTTGGCAAAGATCGAGAGAAGAGTATTCGAGGCAGAGGTACCAATTAGTGAAAGGTTGTAAGGCATGAATAAGTCATGAATGATTGACAAACAGGAAAAAAATGCTCACTGTGACTTGAGCATCGTGAAAATAGGACCATGAAGGAAGACGAGGTGAGAGAGACAGGCAGAGGCTGATCATGTTAGCTTTAAAAGCCAGGATAGGACGTTTTGATTTTTTTCCTGATAAGAAGCCATTGGAAGATCTTAGGCACGAGAGTGACATGATATGATTATGCAGTGAAAGGATATGATGACTGCTGTGTGGGGAATGGATTAAAGAAGAAAAGAAGGAAGAAGGGTGATTGCTTAGGATGTTACCATATTCATCGGAGGCAGAGATGGTAGTTTGACTCTGCCGGTAACAGTGGAGATAGAATTGTTTGCATGTGAATTAGCTTTTGAATCAGAATCATCAAAATTAGATGAAAAATATGGGTACTGGGAGTAAACAAACTGTAGAAATCAAGGATGACTCCTAGGATTTTGGCTTGAGTTGCTGGGAGACAACAGTACTGCTTATTGAATTGGGAAAAGTTGAGGGGCTGAGGGAAGAGCAGGCTTGGGGGAAACTTTAGTTTTTGTGAGATGTGTTTGGTATGATTATTAGATACCCATGTGGAACTGTCAGATAAATAGTCAAATGTTAAAAGCCTGGTTTATGGATGGTACTTAAAGCTAGATAACAGTGAGTTCAAAGAGGAGAAAGCATGGGTACAGACAGAAGAGTAGAAAGAGAGACCAAAGGAGTCTGAAAAGGAGAATTAGTGTCACACTAGGAAAATGATAACATGGAAGCCAGAAAACAATGTTTTAAGAAGATTGAAATTGTTACTAGGACAAACGCCATTGAGATAAAGGGTAATACATGATCAGAAAAATAACCATTGGCGTTCATCATTATTGGTTTGTCCAAGAGCACCCAGAAAGAAAGTGCTTAAATTATTTGTGATTTTTCTGTTCCCATTCACAAAAACAGAAATCTGTGTCTTGACATTTGAGGACTTCTCCCTTTTGGACTAGGCAGAACACTCTTCTCAAAAGCTTATACTGCCAGGGCTCTCAGCAGTAAGTTGGGCATCTTTAAGGCAAAAAGGAAGGACACATGGTCCTGTTGTTTCCTGGAAGACTGCAAGAACCACTGCAGATATAAGAAGAGAGAATTTTACCTGCAATCTTCCTATGCTATGCTAGGCCATCTTCTCATCAAAAATGATGAAAAACTGTCAGTACTGAAAACATCAAATGACTCAAAAAATCTCCATGTTAATCCTTATACTCAGGACAGGTATAACGTGAATAAAATGTAGTTACTGCATTTGTCACAAATGCAGCTTCATTCATATGTGACTCTGGTGATACCTAGAAGAACTATTGTATATGGCTTAAGTTCAAAGGCTTTGATCTTAGTAAATCTGATTTATGATGGATTCTTTTTTTTTGGTAAAGACCATTTTAAGGATTATTCCTCCTTCTGTTGCATCTGGGAACATGCCAAAGATTCTCTGACAGAAAGTACTTGCCTCTTGGGAGCTTATGCTCTAAAAACTTTACTTTTTTTTTTTTTTTTACAAAGCCTTACATTGTTCATAAAATATGACCTAAATGTAAGTAAGGCTGTTGTTAAAGTGAGCTTTTAAATTTTCCATCATTTCCATCTGCTGTTTGACAACTTCACAATCTTTTTTACTCCTATCTTCAATTTGGTAAACTTGGAGAGGAATAAGCAAATAGATAAAAGAGAATTTACCAGCATATACATTGAAGACACAAGCAATATTTTAGCTAGAATAGGTCTCAGAGAGGAATCATTCAATCAGCTCTTTTTATAAATGAAAAGACTGAGGCCTAGTGAGGGTGCTATGTCTAACTGGTGAGGAGAACAAACGGAAATCCAAGAGAGAAGCATTTGCACTTTAACTGGACAGTGATATTCATGTGTCAAAACTCTGTTTGCCTTTGCCCTGCTTCGTTTTGTACTCCAAGGCCAAATTTGCCTGTTATTCTGGATATCTTTGACTTTCCACTTTTGCATTCCAATCCCCTATGATGAAAAGGACATCTTTTTTTGGTGTTAGTTCTGGAAGGTGTTGTATGTCTTCATAGAACTGGTCAGCTTCAGCTTTATTAGCATCAGTGGTTGGGGCACAGACTTGGAGTACTGAGATAGTCAATGCTTTGCCTTGGAAACAAGCCAAGATCATTCTGTCATTTTTTGAGGTTGCATCCAAGTATTGCATTTCAGACTCTTTTGTTGACTATCAGGGTTGCCCACATTAGTAGATATAATGGTCATCTGAATTAACTTTTTTAAAAAATTTGGACACAACTTACTGCCTGAACAACAGCAGCAACAATTCATGTGTCAACTGGGTGACACTTAAGCACTTCCAAAATATGACCTAAGACCACAGCTAATTTCATCTTAGTCCATATAAATAAAACTATAGTTTTCAGAAAAAGTAGCCAGACCTCATAAAAATTATCACATTTTTCTCTAGGTGCCACATTTAAAAAAAAATCCCTAAGGGAAAGTAAGAAGGACACAAAAGATAACCAAATCAAAGTCATATGAGAACTAGCCCAGACAACTAGAAATGCTAAACTGGACTCAAAATGTCTCTTGGAAGAGAAGAACTACAACAGGTAGCAAGGCAGTGATAATGATATCTGCATGGAATCAGTTGATTTTGCAAGACTAAGACCCAATATATACATATATTTCAAGGAGGTAGTATTCCGTAGTGGTTAGTAGCACAGTCTTTAGAATCAGACAGAGCTAACCTTTGTTCTCATGGAAGTTTCCTAAACCATGTCCTCATCACTTCATCCTTCAAATGGATTTATAACACTTTAAGTGGATTTAAATGAGAATGTGCATATAAAGGTCCTATCCCAATGTCTGGTATGTAGTGAATGCTACATAAGTGGTCACTATTATTATTTAACCATTTAACTATGGAGGGAAGGTTTCACTTAAAAGGTAACTAACTATCACATAACCAGAGGAATATATGGGCAAACACAGCTTCTCCAAATTGATGTTGCAGAGAGGAATTCACGCACAGGATGGGTGGTCTCTGATGCCGCTAAGTTGCTTCAGTCGTGTCTGACTCTGTGCGACCCCATGGACTGCAGCCTACCAGACTCCTCCGTCCATGGGATTTTCCAGGCAGGAGTACTGGAGTGGGTTGCCATTGCCTTCTCCTGTGGGTGGTCTCTAAGTACCCTCAATTTAAATGTAGTGATATTAGGACTTTGGCATCCCACTTAGTGTTTTCACTATGATCCTGTGAACTTTAGCAGGTAACAGCAAATCAAGGGCATGATTTCAAAACCATTCATGAATCTTCATTATTCAATAGAGTGTGGGTTTTAAAACATAAACCAAGTCACAGCCCCAAGCGCAGTGTCATTTCTGCACTGGTAAGATTCACCCAATAGTTATTTTCTTCCATGTGTTTTCAACTTTATCTGCTGAACAGCTCTGCTGTGGTTATGATCCTGATGCCAGATGTTTGAACCAGTGTTTGTTCCTTATTCTGTCGCCATTTCACATATGGAGAAACAGTACGATGAGTCCATTGGCTGACACAGAGGGAGAAGGGGCAGGCAGAAGGAATGAGAGGGATGTAATACGAGCTGGAGGAGAATAAGGAGAAGTGAGGTCCAGCTCACAAAGTAAGCTATTTCTGGAATTAGAATTTGCATGCATGGAGCTCTCATTCCTTAGCTCCAAGCTAGGCTGGCTGCCTTCTAAATTTTAATATACTAATTTATTTTTCTCAGATTTAATTTACATTTTTATGACATTTAATGGGTGGCTTGTATCAAATGGCCACTTGACTGCTCAGGCCCACATCTCTCACTCATATTTTCATCGAGGCAAAATTTCACAGTTTTGAATAATGCAAAGGATTTTGCAAAGGATTTTCTGGAGGTTTCCATACTGAGGTGGGAAAAACAGACACAGACCTAGCTTGGCGCTAGCAAGGAAGCAGCAATTCAGACACGGATAGTAACTGGTATTAATTGTAACCTCCTGGAGGAGACTTGTAACAATACTCCAGCTCTCATCGCCCTCATTTAGAAGCCTCTTGGTGCTGATGAATCAATACGTACATGACAGAGAATGAGGCCCAGTGATGGGGAAAAAGGGCGATAATTTTTTCATATTTGTTTTGTAAGAGATAAAATGAAAGTCCAGAAAATGAGGGATTTGTGATCACTGAAGGCTAAAGTTGTTTGTTATCCTGAGATTAGACAGACATTTAAATATTAGCTTTCATAGTCAATATACCCAGATCCTTGAACTGGAAACCCTGGTTATGTTTAGAAAGCGAAGGGTAATTTTCTCAGCATCCTTCAAAATTGAATTGTTTTGAACAATAACAAAATGAGCCCCACTTTTGCCAGGTAGATGACTATTTAGCTGGCCTTGTATGCTGATAAAACAAACATGTGATTTATGGAACTTCGGTAACCATCTCATCAGGATAACACAGACTTCTTTGGACTAGGCACCAACCAGATTCTTTCTGGAAGGAATCCGGTTAGCAAATCTACTGAAACCTCCAAAATTTGGGGTCAAAAGCTTTTGGCTTTTCACCGCCCCTTTTACCTTTGGGAAAAGAATGATATATAAGTTTTATCTTAGGTACAAAGAGGTTCAAAGCAGGCTGTTGTGATTGAAACAATGAACTACATCTAACTCGCACTACTGCATTATACAAAATAAAAATATATATAATTCAAACCAAACATGAGTGGTCAAAAATTGCATTGCTTGATAAAAACAGACTTTCCCCTGAAGTAATGAGTCTGGAGGATGTATTTACAGGGCTATCAAAACAATTCGAAACATCATAAGGCATAACATTTGTTTGCCTTCTCAGGAAAGTAACTGTGCAGGCTTATGGATCATCTAAATTAGACTTTACTGTTTTGATGTCCTTGCCATTTGTTCTTTTAAATTTCGAGCCTAAGGGGTATATTCTCCTATCAATGTGCATGTGTAAGTCCCATTAAGGCTAATAGGAATTTGGTGCCTGAACCCAAAGAAAAATCTGCCTCTGAGATGGCAATATGCATATGTAACACACAAAGAAAAATAACCCCCCAAATCCATTTCTTTTTATCCAAAGCACATAAAACAATTATATTAATTATAAGTACAAGATAGAGTAGTCTCTGTGGAATTTTAAATCAATTTAATAAATTCGCGATTTTAGGCATTCCCCTTGCTCAAAATTGCTTTCCTCAGATATGCTTTAGGTTGTCTCAGGCTTTGAAGAACCTAGTGACGGATGGAAACTAAGAGAAATAGGAGTGGTGGGAGTACATTTCTCAACATGGTCTTCATTTATTTATATTCTGCAGCACACGCAGTCATGATGTTTCAAACTTATTTCCATGAGATTCAAAATAAAACCTGGAACACAAAACAGCTTGCCCATATTTTCTTGTTTAAGGCTCTATCTCCTGAGCTTTCCTTTGTATCTCAGTTTTTCTAACCACATAAGAAATTTTCAGGCAAGAGTCGGTATTCAAATGAGATGTTAATTTAAAAAATTGCTCCATCCTTCTGTTTATTTTGGTAGAAGGGAAATATTGGTTCTTGGAGTTGCATTAAAACCTAGATTAAAAAAAAAAACAGTTTTTATCTTTATACATCTTTTGGAAAAAAAATTCTACCTCAAGAAATTTCTTTAACAAAGAGAACATTATTTCAGACTCTAACATTTCTGTCTGCCGATTATCATTAGTCATAAGCTAAGCCTTGCACTAAATGTCTAGTGAGCACAGATAATGTTCATTTTGTCTGGAAGACAGGTTGCCGCCTGTCAAGGAGCGATGGAATAAATGACAGGTTTTGACTCTGTGCCTTGCAGGCATATTAGGCTAAGAAATCGCCAACATGATGAAAAATTATTTTGTCAAAAATTTGTAGGTCACCCATCATTGTCTAATGTATTCTGTGATTAATTGCTAGCATAGATCAGCATTATGTCTTTCCAGTGAATCGCTTAATTGTTGCCTGCTTCATGCTCTTAATGTAATGATGAGGCATCTGCTCCTTTCACATGTGCTTTTAAATGCCAGCTTTTGCATCCAGGTTACAGGGTTGGTAATATTCAACTTAAAGAACTAGTTCAAATTAAAACTTGGGGACCGCCATCTCGTCTTGCTTTTTATGGGAGTGTGCGTGGAAGGCTGAGTGTTAGTGTTAATGTATGTAGATTTTATTTCTGATGAGTGATTATTTGACTGCTCATTTTACGAAGATTTATGGTGTGCTTTCTATCTCCTGACTGCAGTGCTACTCTTATCTTTAATAAAGGAGATGAGGACATTAATCAGCCATTGTCAGGGCTCCTGACTAAGACATTAACTGTACTGTATGGGATAGGTAAACACGCTCCAGATCCTTCTCTACTCCACTAGATCAGGCAAAAAAACACTCATTATATTTATCATAATTTCACATCTGCTGTTTTTGAAGCAATGTACCATGAGGCCATAAACTGTATTACAACTGTGCATAAATTCAACTGATTTGTGGCTGGAGTAACTAATTCCTAAAGTACATTTTAGAAAAACAAGCAGTGAGCCCTGAAATTGCAATTCCATAAAGGCACTAAATTACTGACTGCAGAATCAAAAATTTGCTTGATGTGATTCTGCAGTGACCATTTTATAAAAAGTGACAGTGTGCCTGTGATTGAGTCAATAAAATAAGAACGAGTGAGCTGTACACTCAAACAAGATTAAAGAGAAAAGGAATGACAGAGGACAGACTCATGGTGTACAAATAGAGGAAAGCGTAATGTTTCCCCCAAAATAGCTTAAGGATGCAACTATTTTAGCAACAATAATGATTTGTCAGTAATCTTTTCATGATTTTGGAGGTGGAAGAAAAATTTTAATTTCTCTTTATTCATTTCACAGCATGATCAGGAGCTACTTAATATGCTAACAAAATGGATTTAGAAATACTTTTTTTTAAAATTGTGGCATCACCTATTGATTTAAGCTTGCCATAATATTTTCCAAAATTATAAATGATAATTCTGTATGGATTATTTACCTGTCTCCTTATTTTTATGGGTGTATGCCTAACTAAGCTCTTTGTTAAGGCATCTAGACATTTTGGGGTAGAAAATGTGTGTGTGTGTGTATGTTTATGGGAGGGGGGAGTGTGAATTTCTCTTTTTTTTTTAACCTTTACAGATGTGTACCACTTCAACTTTTTACAGACTTGATCAGTACCTGAACTTGATATAATATCTTCTATGAAAGAAGGGAGAGCAGGAAGTGATCTTTTATACAGGACAAATGAAACCAGAAGCACCATTGTTTTTGAAGACACAATGCACTTGACATTTGTTAAGATGAAAACTAAAGGCAGACCCGACACTTGGAACCCTGAATAGAGGTGTGAGCCCACAAATGAAACCTGTGAAGGATGGGAACCATGTATGTTCTCCTGGAAGTAGGATGTGATTGTGTGA
The DNA here is from genome assembly GCF_029378745.1 of Bos indicus. Taxonomy (NCBI): domain Eukaryota; kingdom Metazoa; phylum Chordata; class Mammalia; order Artiodactyla; family Bovidae; genus Bos; species Bos indicus. Next base: position 32,831,437 of record NC_091769.1, read on the forward strand.
TTGTTTATTGACTAGAAAAAGCAATTTAAGGGAAAAATAACTGGAACTGGACTTTCATTGCTTGGGTTTCTCATGCTGTCCATTGCCTCTCACCAATTATTTCATGCATCTCTGCGGTTGAGACTGGAAGCACCACCAAGCTGCATTTGTTATGTGTGACTACATGCATATGCATTCTTTGTTTAATATTCTGTGTTTGAAGGCTCCTTCTGATCGAATGTGGGCAATTACTTGCTACCCAAGGCAAATGGTGAAGGGCATTTATACAGAACATATTTTAGAGTAATATAATCCTATTTGGTTTTATTTACAGAAGTGTATATTTGCTGTCTTTTATCCCTTTTCCTGACCACTATCCCGGTCAACTTTAACTGCAGATCTGGAGCTGGCACATTGAATATTACTCTATTCTTTACTCATAATATCAAGTCAAAAATGGTCGTGTTCATAAGGCATTGCACAGTTTCTATCTAATGGTATCAATCTGTGCATCACAGAGCGTTTCTTTTCCTGACATTATTACTTTACTGAAATTAAGCTTGAAACAATCTGATGTCAGATACTGTATATCTACTTTTATTGCCAGCCTTTCTGAGCCCACCATATTGCCAGGGTACTGCATCTCATTTTAGATGGGTTTAACCAGATATATATTCTCAAGTTTATTGAGAGTTGGATAGATTACATTTCCCATTCTCAAAGAGCAGGCTGGTCCTTTCAGTGCATTTTATAGAACAAATGTAAATTCCCATGCTGCAGTTGACAAAAATTCATGGTTCTTTTCTTAGTGTCAAAAATAAATTCAGCATAGCATTGGAGATGAGTAAGTGTGGTGTAGAGGAGCAGGCTTCAGTTCACCCTTTCTGATTTAGCAGCAGTTTCGATGTACTTGAGAAATATGTAAAAGTTCAATTATTATGGTCTAGGCAAGAAGATTTGCTCACACAACAGAGCTACTGTACTTGGGAATGAATTGCAAGGACTCCATGAAATGCAAAGCACCTTCTGAGCACAGCAAGCCTGTCTTCCTCCCATCTTCTCTGTCTCCTTCCTTTCCCTATCTACTTACATATCTTATATGAAGTGTTTTCAAAAGAGGCTTTCACTGTAGTTAAATAAAATGCAGCATAAAAAATTGCCAAATCACTCCATTAAAATGCAATAAAAATTAGTCTTTTGCTATGTTTTGGAATTTATATATTTAGGAGTTGCAGGATATGCAAAGAATAACTATCAAATAATTTTATTAGCAGCTTGGCTTGATCAGTTTGTCAAAATTGCTTACATATGTATGTTTTAGAAGGAAAGGCAGATTTGTATGAAAAAGGTGTTTATAGCTAAGAGTAAACCAAACATACTGAATCATGGAAAAAAATGCTCTTTCAAATACCATGCATTTCATCAACAAAGTACACAGCTCAGATTGTGGACTGTCTGCTTAAATGCCAAGAGTGTGTCCTTATAAACAAACAGCACGTCTTTCTATATTTATATTCATTGATTTGATTTTTTTTCTTGGTCAAAGTGAGGGGTTTCCTCTAACTATCCATCAAAAGTTGGTGTTATACTTTAAAAAAAAATGATGAAAAAAAACCCCAAGAGTATTCTGTGAAAAGAATGTAGCCTGTAGCCTGATTACTACAAGAGTCAGTTCAAGTATATATGCACTAAACATTTTTATTTTGTCATTTCATTTTGCTACCCCCAGCTCTGAGCAATTAGGTAATGGGTGCAACTGGGAAGCGTTCAGAACTACATCATTCCAGCAGGGAGGAATGTGATCAGACTTTCTTAAATAGGAAGGTCGATTTCCCTTACAGTCACATTTACTCTCTTAGGCATCTTCTTCATGAAAAGATCCTAAATAAGGTGGAATCTTGTGGAATCTCAGAGTATGGTCCTCTAGGCATTAGTGAGGCAAGGACAGCCTTTGGTTACAAAGGGAAGACACATCTGGACACACACACATACATATCCAATTCATATAAAACATATTACACAGATATGGCATATGGTTATTACTTTACAGTTGTAGATGTAAATATATATTTCAAATAGTCTTTTTGATAATAAAAAAAAGTTTTTTTGCCTGAGTTTTTTGCTAGATCAATTTAGGCCAGGATTATTTTTTTAACCTGTAATATGAATGATGAAACACATGATTAGGAATAAGAGAAGGATTACATGTGTTTGCATTGCTGCAAGTTTTCTGCAGGAATCTTCTAGAGCCATAAGGTCATCTTGGGAAGGTTAGTTTAGTTAAAACAAGATAACATGGAGGCCTAACTGGGTGAAAGGAAGCAATTATGCCCTGGGATGGGCTGAAACAAGGCCAAGTTAGGAGGGCCCCTCCCTGCCCTTGTGACAGTGCCACTTTGTTCAGACTCCCTCTTGTGCTATATATGACATGTGTCTGAATGAGGTTGTCAGTCTTAAACTGAATATTGAATTTTAATAAAGATTAATTTCCTTCTTATTTTTGGCTAAAAATAAATGTAAGTAGAATTTCTAGTGTGTTCCTCATATCAGTGGCTCACCCTGAACACTCTGAAGACATCTGGGAAAGAAAGTGAATCCCAGAGGACAGCAGAGTGGTGAGGGAGGTAACCCTGGCTTCCCTCTACTTGGTCAGCTTTACCTGAGGAAGTTCAGGTGGACAGGCTCCCAGGTTTTCAACTTTGAAGGGTTTAACCCTTACTGAGAAGTATATTTTCTGCTATGCCTATTTTTTTTTTTTTTTTAAATTTCCAAAGAGGTCACCTGCCCACCTCCACCACACAGACATACCACTACTTGGCCGATGTGTGAAACACCAAGTCAATTAGATAGCAGGTAGCATTGCGAACATTCTCAGGATTGTCTGCTGTTAACTGTCTCTGCCCAACTAAAAACAGAACCCAAATAAATAGACTGAAGCTGTAATTATGTATTCAGGGATTTGCTGGTAGTGAGGGTTATTCAAGACTAGAATGTGCTTTTAATAGTCCCCACTCTTATGTTTGTGGCCTGTGAAGAGTGATACAGGGAAGGGCCTTGCTTTGGACAGCATTATTTTTGGCCCTCTTTCCAAATATGAATGAAGGAGAACCTGGCTTTTGTCTTCATAAAAATTGTACAAAGACTGGTGTCTTACTTCACTTCGATTCCTGAAGCATAGCTGATATTCTGAAATAGCTAGGTAACACACTTCCTACTGTACAAATTGCTCGTATTACCTTTCTATTTTTAAATTTTTGCTGTTGTTGTTGGGAAGCAGATCCTATTTCACTGATTCTGAGTAAACAGCAAACAGTTGACTATGTCTGCCTCACTGCTGCTGATGGGACCCATGCTCTGCAGAAAGAACAGTGCTGGTAAGGAACAGTCTCACAACTGTAACCTGGAGGTTCTCTACTTCAGCGGGAGTTGGCCAATTTGTAGTTTACATCCTATATGGGCTGCATATGGAAGTCTGAATTTCCTGCCCCATTGATTGAAATGATGTTCTTGCATCCCTTATAGATTTGATCTCAGGTCCATGAACAGGCTTACTGTTGGTCCTTTATCCAGCTCTGTACAGAAGGATAGTTTTAATGACTTGTTAAAATTCCCCTGTTGCCTTGAGACTCAAATTCAGGGGCCATAATCTAATTGAATCATTTCAATAAAAAATCAGGATTTTCATCTAATTTTTAATTTAGTCTACTCCAATGAATTATACTGAGGTTTTTATAGCATCCTTTCAACTTCAGCAACAAAGGCATCTCCCTATTCACAAAGCAGAACAAAATCCTTATATGTGGCTGTTTTTTTCAAAGTAGATGGAATTTTCTTGCCTATTGTCTTTCCAAATGTAATTCCATGCTATGTGTCTGGTTAGCGTGTTAATGATGTACATATGTGCATAAATGGGATCAATACATTGAACTTGGTATGAAGTGAATACGGCGTGATATCTCAAGTATGTGATAACTGATCTGGACAGCACAGTCAAAACAGTCATTTTGGCCCTCTTGACAATCAGTATTGACCATTTCAACTGCATGCTAGGGTCTGGAGTCTGCCTTATTCACATGGGTGGCCCAAATTAACAAAATGCCTCAGGATTCCATTTCTGTTATTCAGATGGTCACAGTCTTGGTCAATGTGTAATACGAACTTTGTTCTGAAATCCTCAGGTATAGTGTTATAAATCACAGATTCAAAGGGCAAGGGGGGACAGGAAAGAAAACAAACCTTAAGGTCCTAATTTCCCAAATAAAATACACAAAAGGTTATTTTCACGCATGGTTTTGTGATTTCCAACATCTTCCTTTTGTGATAAGTGCTATTTCTAGAACTTGGGCCTAAATTTAGAAAAAGAAAAAAAACCCATTAATCAGATGCTAATTAGCATGTATCATTAAATGTTATAGACTGAGACAGGAAGCCCACCTCCTTATAAGTGGCTGATTCCATTTCTCCTGTACTGTCAGATATTTGGCCACTTCTCTCTCTCTGATTCAGTTCTTTGCTGTGCAGACTGCAAAATATAATAACTTCTAAGCAGTGTGTAAAACAAAGTGCTCAATTCACTTTATTAAAATATCCAATAATAATTGATTTAAAGGCAATAAAATGTGTTCATTAGAGGGTTTATATTCAAGAAATATTGAAAGTATACCTAAAACTGTCACTTTTATTGTGAATGAACAGGATAATATAATTTGAAAAGAGTGTGATCATACTAAAGATTTGTCCTGCAGCATTATCTGATAGCTCGTAAAGTGCTGAAATTTAATATGATGCTTTCAGTCAGTTTAATTGAAATTTAATTGCCACTTTGGGCAGAAGGTTTAGATCTGATCAATAAAATATTAAAGATTTTGTGCTTTCGCTTGGAACAGCTCCTTTAGCGATGCATCAAGAGGACTCTATATTTTCGGAAATATTTGTTTGTTATAGTTCACACACTGCTCAATATCACTTTCTAATCTGAAAGTTTTAATGTGCTGTGCAGACAAATAGTGGAAATAATAAAGCAATAGTTGATCCATTTAATTACAACACGATGAAAGAAATAACGGTCACCTTCAGATTCATGAGAAAGGCATTAACGTAAAAGAGCAATAAATATTTTGAAATGTCAAACCTCAGAAAGACAGAGTCCAACTTGAGCTGAGTTGTAAATCAGACTGAGGGAAGGACCTTGAAAAAAAGATGGTTCTTTGGTATTTTAGAAATAATTACTAATACAAAAAGGGTAATGATGAAACTATAAATTACATTAAAAAGGGCCATTAGAGGAGGATTAGTTTATAAAGCTGAGAGATGGTTCTTAAAATTGTCCTGCTGGTTATTTCTACTTTTCATTTTATTCAGGAACCCCCTGCTCAATTATCTGATTATTAATAAGCTAATTGATCATGCTTTGCAGTTCAAATATTAAAGTCAACTTTTTCCTTTTCAGGGACTCCCATAGGACTTCCACATTGCTTATATTTTAGGAAGGGAGAGAGTTGGAGACTTAAGACATATGAACAGTAAACTGGAGAATGACTTCCAGCTAAGTAACATTTCTATTAATGTCTCAAAATTATAATTTCTTTCATATGACTGTATTCAAAAAATGACTGATACTTGTGTGTTATAATTTTTTCTAATTATCACTGGAATAAGTTCTTTACTAATGATCTTTTTTAACCTATAGAATTTCTCAAATGCTCCATGTTCCAGCCTCCATGTTTCTTTAGTCACCAGTTTTCTGTAAGATGTTAAGTTCAATAGCAAGGCATGTTGTTTTATTTGGTTTGTTGTATCTCTAAAGTATATTTCCTCTTTACAACCACATTCAAACAAGACTAATTATCTACAATGATCATAATCAGTCATCTTTTTTCTTTAACCACCTCTGTTTCAGATTTCTTTTGGTTAACCATCCGCTATCATCATGGTTTTTAATCTTATAACCTTATTGAAATAGACTATTTTCTTTTGAAGTAGACACATGTTTATTTCTCCTGTTATCAGTCAAAAGTTGTTATTTTATGACATCTAGATGCTGGGAGTTATTCTAGGGCCTGGAGACACAGCAACACCTAAGGAAAACATTCCTGATTCCAAGAAACTTATATCCTAGTCTGGGAGAAAGACAGTAAATATAAACAAAGAAGATAATTTCAAACCCTGGCAAGTACTATACTGCTGCTGCTAAGTCACTTTAGTCGTGTCCAACTCTGTGCGACCCCACAGACGGCAGCCCACCAGGCTCTGCCATCCCTGGCATTCTCCAGGCAAGAACACTGGAGTGGGTTGCCATTTCCTTCTCCAATGCATGAAAGTGAAAAGTGAAAGTGAAGTTGCTCAGTCGTGTCCGACTCTTGGCGACCCCATGGACTGCAGCCTACCAGGCTCCTTCGTCCATGGGGTTTTCCAGGCAAGAGTACTGTACTATAAGGAAGATAAAATAAGCCCTATATCTAGATTAGTGTGTGTGTGTGTGAACAACTTTAACTCCTCTGAGGAAGTGACATCTAAGTTAACTCCTAATGACAATAAGGAAGCAGCCTTGTAAGGATTTGATGGAATTTTCTAGGAAAAGGAAAGAGCAAAGATAAGGACACTGAGATAGGTATGAGCTAGATGTCAGCATCTACAAAGAATATCGTCTGTGGCACTCTAGCACTAATTGGGCTTCCCATGTGGCGCTAGTGGTAAAGAACATGCCTGTCAATGCAGGAGATACAACAGATGCAGGTTCAGTCCCTGGGTCAAGAAGATCCCTTGGAGAAGGGCATGGCAATCCACTTCAGTATTCTTGCCTGGAAAATCCCATAGAGAGAGGAGACTAGCAGGCTACAGTCCATGGTATCGTGAACAGCTGGACACGACTGAAGCAACTTAGCATGCATACATGCTATCACCAATCTATGGGAAGACTGGGAGCAAATAACATTGAGGCAGACAGGGACCAGATCATGAATAGTCCCATAAGCCATAGTGAGTAGTTTTGATTTTAGTTAAGTATAATGAGAAGGCGTGCCCAGGCAAGAATACGGGAGTGGGTTGCAATTGCCTTTTCCAGGGGATTTCCCCAATCCAGAGATCAAAATAATGTCTCCTGCATGGCAGGTGGACTCTACCACTGAGCCACCTAGGAAGCCCCAATGGGAAAGCAAAGGAAGGATTTAAGTAGAAGACAGCAGGCAGTGATGGGGTCAATTCAGTTCAGTTCAGTAGCTCAGTCATGACTACACCATGCCAGGCTTCCCTGTTTATCATCAACTCTTGGAGCTTGCTCAAACTCATGTCCATTGAGTTGGTGATGCCATCCAACCATCCCACCCTGTGCCATCCCTTTCTTCTCCTGCCTTCAATCTTTCCCAGCATCAGGGTCTTTTCCAATGACTCAGTTCTTTGCATCAGGTGGCCAAAGTATTGGAGTTTCAGCTTCAGCATCAGTCCTTCCAATGAATATTCAGGTCTGACAGAATGTGGTCCACTGGAGAAGGGAATGGCAAACTACTTCAGTATTCTTGCCTTGAGAACCCCATGAACAGTATGAAAAGGCAGAAGAACTATACAAAAACTATACAGAAGAACTATACAAAAAAGACCTTCATGACCCAGATAATCACAACCCAGATAATTATGGTGTGATCACTCACCTAGACCCAGACATCCATGAAGTCAAGTGGGCCTTAGGAAGCATCATTATAAACAAAGCTAGTGGAAGTGAGGAATTCCAGTTGAGCTATTTCAAATCCTGAAAGATGATGCTGTGAAAGTGCTGTACTCAATATGTCAGCAAATTTGGAAAACTCAGCAGTGGCCCCAGGACTGGAAAAGGTCAGCGTTCATTCCAATCCCAAAGAAAGGTAATGCCAAAGAATGCTCAAACTACTGCACAATTGCACTCATCTCACACGCTAGTAAAGTAATGTTCAAAATTCTACAAGTCAGGCTTCAACAATACATGAACCATGAACTTCCAGATGTTCAGGCTGGTTTTAGAAAAGGCAGAGGAACCAGAGATCACATTGCCAACATTCACTGGATTATCAAAGCAAGAGAGTTCTTGAAAAACATCTGTCTCTGCTTAATTGACTATGCCAAAGCCTTTGACTGTGTGGATCACAGTGAACTGTGGAAAATTCTTCAAGAGATAGGAATACAAGACCACCTGACCTGCTTCCTGAGAAATCTGTATGCAGGTCAGGAAGCAACAGTTAGAACTGAACATGGAACAACAGACTGGTTCCAAATAGGAAAAGGAGTACATCAAGACTGTATATTGTCACCCTGCTTATTTCACTTATATGCAGAGTACACATCATGAGAAATGCTGGGCTGGAGGAAGCACAAGCTGGAAGCAAGATTTCCAGGAGAAATATCAATAACCTCAGATATGCAGATGACACCACCCTTATGGAAGAAAGTGAAGAGGAACTAAAGAGCCTCTTGATGAAAGTGAAAGACAAGACTGAAAAAGTTAAAGCTCAACATTCAGAAAACTAAGATCATGGCATCTGGTCCCATCCCTTCATGGCAAATAGATGGGGAAACAGTGGAAACAGTGGCTGACTTTATTTTTCTGGGCTTCAAAATCACTGCAGATGGTGATTGCAGCCATGCAATTAAAAGACACTCCTTGGAAGGAAAGTTATGACAAACCTAGACAGCATATAAAAAAGCAGAGACATTACTTTGCCAAAAAAGGTCCATCTAGTCAAGGCTGTGGTTTTTCAGTGGTCACTTATGGATGTGAGAGTTGGATTATAAAGAAAGCTGAGTGCTGAAGAATTGATGCTTTTGAACTGTGGTGTTGAAGAAGACTCTTGAGAGTCCCTTGGACTGCAAGGAATCCAACCAGTCCATCCTAAAGGAGATCAGTCCTGGGTGTTCATTGGAAGGACTGATGCTGAAGCTGAAATATTTTGGCCACTTGATGCAAAGAGTTGACTCATTTGAAAAGACCCTGATGTTGGGAAAGTTTGAAGGCAGAAGGAGAAGGGGACGACAGAGGATGTGATGGTTGGATGGCATCACCGACTCAATGGACATGGGTTTGGGTAGACTCCGGGAGTTGGTAATAGATAGGCAGGCCTGGCTTGCTGTGGTTCATGGGGTTGCAAAGAGTCAGACACGACTGAGAAACTGAACCGAACTGATTTCCTTTAGGATGGACTGGCTGGATCTCCTTGCAGTGCAAGGGACTGTCAAGAGTCTTCTCCAACTTTGGTGCTTAGCTTTCTTTATGTCCCAACTCTCACATCCATACATGTTTAGTTCAGTTCAGTGACTTAGTCATGTCCAACTCTTTGCCACCTCATGGACTGTAGCATGCCATGAGTTCCTGTCCATCAATAACTCTCAGACCTTGCTCAAACTCATGTCCATTGAGTCGGTCATGCCATCCAACCATTTCATCCTCTGTCATCCCTTTCTCCTCCTGCCTTCAATCTTTCCCAGCACCAGGGTCTTTACCAATGAGTCAGTTCTTCTCATCAGGTGGCCAAAGTATTGGGTTTTAGCTTCAGCGTCAGTCCTTCCAATGAATATTCAGGACTGATTTCCTTTAGGATTGACAGATTGGATCTCCTTGCTGTCCAAGGGACTCTCAAGAGTCTTCTCCAACACCACAGTTCAAAAGCATCAATTCTTCGGCACTCAGCTTTCTTTATGGTCCAACTCTCACATCCATACGTGACTACTGGAAAAACCATAGCCTTGACTAGATGGACCTTTGTTGGCCAAGTAATGTCTGTGCTTTTTTATATGCTGTCTGTGTTTGTCATAGCTTTTATTCCAAGGAGCAAGCATCCTTTAATTTCATGGCTGCAGTCACCATCTGCAGTGATTTTGGAGCCCCCTCCCCCCCGCAAAAATAAAGTCTGTCACTGTTTCCATTGTTTCCCCATCTATTTGCCATAAAGTGATGGGACTGGATGCCATGATCTTAGTTTTCTGAATGTTGAGTTTTAAGCCAACTTTTTCACTCTCCTCTTTAGTTCTTGGCTTTCTCCCATAAGGGAGTGATACACACACACACACACACACACTACTACTATTACTAAGTCACTTCAGTTGTGTCCAACTCTGTTCGACCCCATAGACAGCAGTCCACCAGGCTCTCTCGTCCCTGAAATTCTCCAGGCAAGAACACTGGAGTGGGTTACCATTTCCTTCTCCAATGCATGAAAGTGAAAAGTGAAAGTGAAGTCGCTCAGTCATGTCCAACCCTCAGCAACCCCATGGACTGCAGCCTTCCAGGCTCCTCTGTCCATGGGATTTTCCAGGCAAGAGTACTGGAGTGGGGTGCCATTGCCTTCATATATATATGTGTGTGTGTGTGTGTGTGTGTGTATATATGGTGGGAGCTGAGTAATATGACATGAGTTATGCTTTGAATAGTTCACTCCCTGCTTTATGGAGGCTGGACCATACAGAATTAAGAGTGGTGGCAGAGGCACAAAATAACAGATCATTTCAGCAGTCTAGGCAAGGTAGTTGGGACCAATTGTAATCATGGACATGTTGAAAATCGGTAAAATTTGAGATGCAATTTAGAAGTAGGACTGTAGGGCTTACTGATGGATTGGGCATAAGCTTGGTCATGGTGAGAAAGAATTCGAGACTGACTTTTCAGTTTTGAGCCTGAAGAGATGGATAGATGGTAATGCCACTTACTGTGATGGAAAAGACATGGGACAGTAGAAAGCATACATATGGGTAAGAAGAATAGTTCTCTTCGCCCTTTGTGAGTTTTGAGATGCCTATTGGAAAGCCAAGTGAGTGGTGAAGTAAACAGTTGGATCTAGGACTTTGGAGCTCAGGAGAGTTCTTGACGTGCGCCTCATTTGAGTTCCATTAGCACATAGATGGGCTTTCCTTGTGGCTCAGATGGTAAAGAATCTGCCTGCAATGCAGGAGACCTGGGTTCAATCCGTGGGTTGGGAAGATACCCTGGAGAAGGGAATGGCAACCCACTCCAGTATTCTTGCATGGAGAATTCCATGGACAGAGGAGCCTGGAGGGCTACAGTCTATGGGGGCCACAAAGAGTCAGACATGATTGAGCACATAGATAGTATTTGAAACTGGATGGGATCATCTGAGAGATTGTAGTTAAGGATGAGAGAACCAAGGCTAGAACTCTGAAACTTTATCATGAGAAATTTGGCAGAACAAGGGAGGTCAGCAAAGACAATTGAGAAGAAGTGATCAGTGAAAGTAGCATGTATTTAAAATTAGGAAAGGAATATGTCAAGGATGTATATTGTCACCTAGCTTATTTAACTTATATGCAGTATACATCATGTGAAATGCTGGGTTGGATGAATCAGAAGCTGGAATAAAGATTCCAAGGAGAAATATCAACAGCCTCAGATATGCCTATGATATCATTCTAATGGCAGAAAGTGAAGAGGAACTAAAGAGCCTCTTGATGAGGGTGAAAGAAGGAGTGAAAACTCAACATGCAGAAAACTAAGATCATGGCATCTGGTCCCACCACTTCATGACAAATAGAAGAGGAAAATTGAAAGTGACAGGTTTTATTTTCTTGGGCTCCAAAATCACTGTGGGTGGTGACTGCAGCCATAAAATTAAAAGATGTTTGCTCCTTGGAAGAAAAGCTATGACAAACCTAGACAGTGTGTTAAAAAGCAGAGACATTACTTTGCCAACAAAGGTCCATATAGTCAAAGATATGGTTTTTGCAGTAGTCATGTATGGATATGAGAATTAGACCATAAAGAAAGCTGAGCACCAAAGAATTTATTCTTTTGAATTGTGGTGCTGGAGAAAACTAGCAAGGGGATCCAACCAGTCCATCCTAAAGGAAATCAATCCTGAATATTCATTGGAAGGACTGATGCTGAAGCTGAAATACTTTGGCCATCTGATGTGAAGAGCTGACTCATTTGGAAAAGACCCTGATGCTGGGAAAATCTGAGGGCAGGATGAGAAGGGGATGACAGAGGATGAGATGGATGGCATCACTGTCTCAATGAACATGAGTTTGAGCAACTCTGGGAGATAGTGAAAGACAGGGAAGCCTGTCATGCTGCAGTCCATGGGGTGACAGTCAGATATGACTTAGCAACTGAACAACAACAACAAAATTGTTAACTCATTTTTATCCTCCCCATTTCAATGGGGATGGCAATGTGGTTTACAGGGGTTTGCACAACTCAGCATGATATTCAAGACCAGTTGCAATCTCCTTTCCAGTTCAGTCTACCGGTAGCTCTTTGTATCACTCCGAGTACCCTGGAATTCTGATTCTTTGAATGGTTGGCTTTCTCCAACAGACCAAATACTTTACACTTGCATGGTTCTCTTCAGTTCCTCCTCCAGGACTCCCTTGCCTATGGAAATCTCTTCCACTTGGTAACCTTTTTCCCCATACCCCCAGTCTGAACTAAGAGCGCTCTCTTCACTTTTCCTTGAATGGTAGATTATCATCTGGACCATGTCTTAATCCTTTCCGTTTCCTTCACTGTGCTCAGAATGGTGCTCTCCAAGAATGGCACTTAATACATGCTGAAAGTATGAATGAATCTATATACCATTAGCAAAGGGAAGGGGTTGGGAAAGAAGGTCCCCTTCCATATTTAGATTCCATTCTGTAATTAGTTCCATTGTCAAAAGACATATATAAAATTTTTAAACAGTTATGTTTTCTGTAAGAATATGATTCTCCACCATTTAATATCACAGACTCCAGAAAAATAAGTTGTTAACTCAGAGACCTATAATAGCTTGTTTCTTCTCTGGGCACCTGTTTGAGTTTGCTAGGTTATCTCTTCCCTTTTCTCACCCACTTCTTAAGTCTAACCCCCAAGGAAAAACACATAATATCAATTTAATTTTTACAATAGGATGGCCATATGATTTATGGCTTTGTAGTAAGCATTAGGGCTTCCTTGGTGGCTCTGATGGTAAAGAATCTGCCTGCAATGTAGGAGACCCAGGTTCAGTCCCTGGGTCAGAAAGATCCCCTGGAGAAGGAAATGGCAACCCACTCCAGTATTCTTGCCTGGAGAATCCCATGGACAGAGAAACCTGTTGGGTCCATGAGGTCCCAAAGAGTCAGACACGACTGAGAGACTAACACAACAACAAAAACAAGTAATCATTAAGACATAGGCCAATAAAAGTAAGAGATTTGATCCCAACTTCAAGAGGTTTGTAGTCTAGTTTGCTTTCTGAAGGGCATGCTGGACTTCTGGAATTTAAATTGGAAGTGCTTTCCAAGATCTGTCTCTAATATTTGCATGTTTACTTGAGAGTGTAATCTAAAGCCCTGCCATATTCTAGCTTTTAATTATTGATTCCATTACTTCTAAGAATAAAAAGCTTTGAAAGATATGTTATTATTAAATAAACATTGGAAAATACAGAAAACTAGAAATAAATTGATTATATCACAGATTCAGTTCAGTTCAGTCGCTTAGTCGTGTCTGACACTTTGTGACCCCAAGAACTGCAGCATGCCAGGCCTCCCTGTCCATCACCAATTCTTAGAGTCCACCCAAACCCATGTCCATCGAGTCAGTGATGCCATCCAACCATCTCATCCTCTGTCGTCCCCTTCTCCTCCTGCCCTCAATCTTTCCCAGCATCAGGGTCTTTGCAAATGAGTCAGCTCTTTGCATCAGGCAGCCAAAGTACTGGAGTTTTAGCTTCAACATCAGTCCTTCCAATGAACATCCAGGACTGATCTCCGTTAGGATGGACTGGTTAGATCTCCTTGCAGTCCAAGGGACTCTCAAGAGTCTTCTCCAACACCACAGTTCAAAAGCATCAATTCTTCGGCACTCAGCTTTCTTCACAGTCCAACTCTCACATCCATACATGACCACTGGAAAAACCATAGCCTTGACTAGATGGACCTTTGTTGGCAAAGTAATGTCTCTGCTTTTTAATATGCTGTCTAGGTTGGTCATAAGTTTTCTTGTCCAAGGAGTAAACATCTTTTAATTTCATGGCTGCAATCGCCATTAGTCACCACTAATATTTTGATGTCTTTTCCCATTTCTCGTTGGAGTGTTGTTTTTTTTTAATTCATTGACTTTTTGGTAATTTTTTCATAGTTTTAATTGTACTCAATATTATATTAGTTGCTACGTACTGTAAATCTGTTGTGTGGTCAAATGATGCAATGGTGAAGAGTGAAAACTCTGGAGTGAGACCACCTTTTCATTGCTGGCTTCTTGAATTACGGTGTTTGATCTTGCATAAGTTATTCTATCATTCTATGCTTTGGCTTTCTAATTTGTAAAATATGGATAATACTATCCTCCTCACTGAGTTATTCATTAAATAAGTTACTGAATATGAAACACAGTGTCTGGCACAGAGGATATACACAATAAGTCCTAGCTGATATTAATTAGAAGTGTTTCCATATAATTGTAATGATATTTTTTTCCTGGAAGGCTATACATTTAAATTTTTATTATTAAAGTCTCATAGGTTTGTTGTTAATATCTAGAAATAAAGAGAAGATGAAAAATCAATAATTATGACTCACAATAGAAAACATCCAGGGATGTTAACTACTATTAATATTTTCATTTACATTCCTCTGAAAGTATATTTTGAACAGTTACCTGGGTATTTCATGGCCCAGCTAATAGACTCAATTTTCCTGGGTCTACAATTAATATGCTTTATTCTACTGGTGATGGGAGGTGAATCATACAGGTTATAAGTCACCCTGATGTGCTCAACTTAACAATTTTGGCATATTAATTTTTGGATCAAGTTTTTTTTTTTTTAAATAAATATCATCAATCAAGTTATTTAATGGGTATGATCATAGACTATAAACATCTTCATAATTTTTTTGTTCTTTATGTATTTTCTTTAAAAATTTGTATACTCAACATGGTATTCATTGAGTGTAGATTGTGCACTAATAATTCTTTGGATTACGAGTATAGTTCCCTGAACTTACAGAGGTTAAACAATAATGTATTTTCTAATATTGTCATTCAGCAAATATCAAGTTTGCTGCCTGTGCTGTGAGCCTAAGTCAGTATTTGGAAATACCATAATGAATATATAGATTTATTTAGTTTTGGAGGATTCTGGCCTATGACTGGGAAACAATAGTCCATGAAATTGCTAAACTATGTATTCCTACTTTTCTGAAGAGTATAGTGAAATGGACTTTAAGTCCTGGGGCATTAGTTCAACTTTTCGCTAGAAGAATCCACACAGTGTAGCAAAATTAAGAGGCCCCATCCCATGGAGAAGAAGATGTGTTTTGGAATTTTTACAGACCAGGTTTAAAACCAGATTCCATCATTTCCTCACTGTGTGGATTTGGGCACATTATTTAATTCTTGTGTCTTATTCATGTACATTGTAGTGATAGAATGCCTGCTTTTGTAGGAGAAATCCTACAAAATCTTTGTCGGATTTTTCATGGTAATTAATGAGATATGTATGTTACGAAGCTTGCCCGTTTATTGTTGTTTATTGTTGCCAATGGTGTTTTCCTGAAGCAGGAGAGCAGCTGGGAGACCTTGACAGAATGGTAAAAGTCCAAGAGCTTGTTACTGACACAGTTTTGAGGATGCCAGCTACTTCTTCAAATTGACAGTGAGTGGTGTCCTACTTTATGAGGCCACATGACCTCAGTCTGACCAGAAAAGGGGTGTGTGGTGTGGGGTGGGAATCACTCCTAATGTGAACAACAGGAGAGATGGATAAACTCTAAGAATGGATTGGTTTTAGTGTCAGCAAGATCTCAGTTCAAATATTTACTTTTGATAACTGCTGGCAAAGAATCTTTAAAGTATCTTTAAATCTTTTCAACTTCACCTTGCCTCGTGAGACTTAATAACATACTATTTTTTGTTTGTCCCTTTAATGACTGAATTAGTCCGTTTCTTACCCATCTCTACCCATGTTCTATTTCTCAGAGTGCCACCGACCAGCACTCTTACTGGAGCCCAAAAAGCAGCTCTTCTTTTATATAGATTTGATAAGAAAGAAAGCTCCAGCATCTTCCTGGGACTCTGAAAAGCTTAAATAACTCAATTCCAAATATCAGAAAGGGACAATATGTACTAGAAACTTAAGGCAAACAGTGGAAAATCCTTTTTTTCTATTTCCCCTTCTCAGCAGATTCAATATTAAACCTTAGGGTATTTTCCCACCTTGTTATCTCTGAGGAATGTGAAGAATTTGAAGGGTGATGGTTTGATCTTAGTAGTGAGAAAAGAATAAATTGCTCACTTAATAAATTGCCAGGCCACTTGGGTACTATTTAGTAGATTACCTTTTCCAGAGCGCTAAATGATAGTAAATGGCGAGTGGCAGTAACTGAAAGAGTTAATGCAGCTTTGATCTCTTGAACTGAAAGAGTCTGCAGTTTGCTTAGAATGAGATGGAATTATTTCTTCCCTTTTATCTGAGGCCCAGTAAAACCTCAGAAAAGGAAGACATTATTACTTTTTCCCTGTGTTGCATGAACATTAGAATAAAAGGGAAATGATGGCTCCTCTACAGACACACACATGCTCACCCGAAGTGGTCATTATGAACTCCAAAAGGAATTTTTGAAAAAGTATCATTGATCAATCCTTTAATTAAAAATACTTACTGAGTACTGCCTATGTGCAGGGGTTTGTGCTATGGGAGGAGTATACAGAAATGAGGCAGGCCCTGCCTTTTAGGGGCGCCGGTAAGGAGAAAATATTTTCTCAAGCCTTTTGATTTCACCTTCCTTTCCAAAGGGCTGACACTGAATGTATAAATTTGCATCCTAAGTGGTAAAGAATCAGCCTACCAAAGCAGGAGATGCAGGAGAAACAGGTTCTATCCCTGAGTCAGGAAGATCCCCTGGAGGAGGAAATGGCAACTCACTCCAGTATTCTTCAGATGCAGCCAAGCAACTAAGCGCGGCACACATACCAGTACTCTTGCCTGGAGAATTCCAGGGACAGGAGAGCCTGGAGGGTTACAGTCCACGGGGTCGCAAAGAGCTGGACACGATGGAGCATGCATGTACACATACACACACCCGCTGCTTGTAATAGAGTCGGTGCCACATATGGGCTACAGAAGAGAGACAGAACCTAGGGCATGTGAGGTGAATGTGATAACCACTACACTACGGAAACTGGATTAAGTTTAAAAATAAAATTAAAAATAATAATAAAAAAAAAAGAACCTAGGGCAAATTAATTTAATTTATTTATTTTTAAAAGGACTAATTTATTTGCAAACAGCTTGTACAATCAATAAAACAAAACTAAGCATGGATTTCACAATATAAAAATGGGTAAGAATATGAATAAGCAATTCATTAAAACACGCACACACACAAACCCACACACATACAAGTAGCAAAGAAATAGAAAATATGCTCAACTCCCTTTTAACTAAGTTGTGACTTCTTTAGTCATGAGCTGATTATGACCTCGAACAATAAAAAAGTACCTATTTGCTTGATGGAATGCTTGTAGCAATGTTCTCTCGTTTAGTGGAGCTATTCCTGGGAGTAAGTACAAGGCCCAGGACCAACCTATGCGTTGTTGAGAAGTGTGTGCTCACTGTGATCTCTATTGTTGTTCAGTAAGGCAATGGCACCCCACTCCAGTACTCTTGCCTGGAAAATCCCATGGATGGAGGAGTCTGGTGGGCCACAGTCCACGGGGTCGCGAAGAGTCGGAAACGACTGAGCGACTTCACTTTCACTTTTCACTTTCATGCATTGGAGAAGGAAATGGCAACCCACTCCAGTGTTCTTGCCTGGAGAATCCCAGGGACGGGGGAGCCTGGTGGGCTGCCGTCTATGGGGTCGCACAGAGTCGGACACGACTGAAGCGACTTAGCAGCAGCAGCAGCAGCTAAGTCATGTCTGACTCCTTGCGATCCCATGGACTGCAGCACACCAGGCTCCTGCACTTCACTAGCTCCTGCAGTTTGATCAAATTCATTTCCATTGAGTCGGTGATGCTATCTAACCATCTCATCCTCTGCCACCCCCTTCTCCTTTTGTCTTCAATCTTCCCTAGCATCAGGGTGAAAGTGAAAAGTGAAAGTCGCTCAGTCGTGTCCGACTCTTTGTGATCCCATGGACTATACAGTCCATGGAATTCTCCAGGCCAGAATACTGGAGCCTTTCCCTTCTCCAGGGGATCTTCCCCACCCAGGAATCAAACTCATGTCTCCCGCATTGCAGGCAGATGCTTTACCAGCTGAGCCACATCAATCTTCCCCAGCATCAGGGTACACTTACGCTATTAGTGCCAGGGTCACATGACAGATTCAGTCTGGAAGGAAAGACACACTGCCTAGAAAAAGGCCATGGTTCTTCACCAGTTTTCCTACATAGACTAATTCCAGACTTTGGGAGAATCGAATTTCAGGGACTTCCCTGGCAGTCCGGTGGTTAAGACTCTGTGCTTCCACTGCAGGGGGCGGGGGTTTCAACACTGGTGGAGAACTAAGATCCCACATGCTGCATGGCCAAAAAAAAAAAAATGATTTCAGTAACTGGCAAGGCAAATGGGCAGACAGAGCAGGGAACACCCCAATTCCAATTTAATTCTAGTGGATAGCCTAACTGACTCTGAGCTGCTTCCACACAGCACTGATACTCTGAATGGCAAACACTGTCTTCTTAATTTGAATAGTAATATATGCCCATGGTAGAATAAATTGAACCCCCAACACACACAAATATGTACATGGTTAAAAAAATCTAAAACTCAGTTCTACTGCTCAGAGATAACTGCTCTTAACATGTGGCATAATTTTTTCTTTTTATTTTCTAAATTGGAATCATATTGTGTATTCAGTTTTTGCAGCCTGCTTTTATTCATTTAGGAACATACTGAACACATTTTACCATGTAATTAAATGTTCTTTGAAAACAGTATTTTAAATTACTGCCCAGTTCCCCTCTTATTGGTCATTGGGATTGTTTCCTAGTTTTCTTCTATATAAATAAACCTTCAGTGAATATTCTTATTTGTAATGATCTTTGCTTGTTATTTCTTTAGATTCCTAGGAATCCGAGAAATAACATTACTGGTTCAAAGGGCATAATTTTTAAAGATTTCTTGATATATTTTGCCAAATTGTTTTCTGGAATGATTGTATCATTTTATAGCTCCATTCATCTGCAGGCCTTTTAGGGCCTGATGACTGATGTCAGGTTTGAGTGACCAGAGCCCAGGGGAAAAAAAAAATTACACAATTCACTATACCTTTGGGTTGTTTTGGTTTTAGTAGAGACAGGACTCTTTCCGTCTTCAGAATGAGTTGGATTTTACACTATTGTGTAGAGGAGAGCTTAAATATATAGACAATTGTACATTTTCTATTTCTGCTACCAGACAGAAGTGACACAAACAGAAAATTTCACAAAAAATTTACATCTAAAAATAGCTTTTTTTAACATTTAAAAATAGATTATTATAACAAAAATTTATATCTAAAAATATTTTTTCATGTATTTTTCTTAATCACACCATACATAATACTTTGAATCTGGTTTCAACTCAATGCATTAAGAGCATTTGTCCAATCTAAACAAGCTCTCATCTAACTTTTTTTTTTTGATTGGCTGCATTGCACAGCAAGCAGAGTCTTTGTTCCCCGACCCGGGTTCGCACTGTGCCCCCTGCAGTGGAAGCATGGAGTCTTAACCCCTGGGCCACTGGGGAAGCCACTGTAAATAAAACCCAATATTAAAACTTATTTCTTACTTTATCTTTTCATGCCTTGTTTCTATTAGTTTTCTACTGCTACTCTAACAAATTACCATAATTTGAAGGGCTTTAAACAGCAAATATTTATTGATATTATCTCACAGTTTTGTAGGTCGGAAGTCTCACATGAGTCTTCCTGGTCTATGATCAAGGTGCCAGCAGAGCTGTTCTTTTCTGTAGGCTTTTGGTAGGATCCATTTCCTAGCTTCCTCCAGCTTCTAGAGGCCACCTGCATTCTTTGGTTCATGGCCCTTTCCATCCTCAAAGCTTGCAAAGGCAAGTTCCGTTTTTCTTACACTGCATCACTCTGACCTCTATGGTTTCCCTTTTCTACTTTAAGGACCATTTAAGCCCACCCAGATAATCTAGGCTACTCTTTCCTGCTTAAGGTGTGTAACTCAATCACATCTGCAAAGTACCTTTTGCCAGGTAAGGTAACTCATTCCCAGTTTGTGAGGAATAGAAGGTGGATAACATTTTTGGAAACCATTGTTCTGCCAACCACATTATCCATCTTCCTCTCATAGCTCATATTCTTGTGCTATTTATAATTAAACTTCAATTTCTATTTCCTTGTGGTTTCTAATGTGGATCCAAGTCTAGACTTCCTGCTTGAGAATGAGTATTTATTAATTCAGGTACCAACGTTTGGTGCAGTTCTCCCTTGTTCATATGCTAAGCAGCATGGTATTTTACAATGACAAAGACCATTCTTTTGTTTGTTCCTTAACTTCCAGGCTTCTTCCCTCCTAGGGTACATTTTTCATTTCAAAGCTACAGGAACTGGTGTCACTTTCTCTCTGTACTGATAACACAGGATTAAAATTGTTGCACCAAATAGTCTTCTATTTTTCTCTCTCCTCCTAATTTATCACAAGCAGATATTCTACCAGAAGTTGGGAAAAAAAGATTTCCAGCTGATGGGCAGTACCTCTACCTTGTGGAAGATTCATTGCTCTGCACATTTTGAATCTGCTGACAAGAAACTTGGAGCAGAAGTAATCAGAGCCCTCGCAAGATTGATTTTTGTCCCCTGCTGGCATATGGCATAGAGGGTGGAAAGGCGCTCATCTCTCAAACTAATCTTAACTATTTAGAAGCCATTATTGCAGGATTACAAATCATCAGAATACCCCCTTTTTCTCTAACAACGTTATTTATTAGCAAGACCTTCAAATTAGTCTTGTGTCTTGGCTTTACACTATTCTTAAAATCAACCCTGATATAAGTTTCTTCTAAAAAGCATTGCAGTTAGCACTATCTCTTTAATTGCACAAATGTTAAGCCAAATTCAATTTCCAGTTCACATTTTAAAAATAATTCAAACCAAAATGCAAATTGATTCTTGTCTTCAGTTCGTAAGAAATGCTTAAAGTCAACTTGTCATGAAGGAGAAATTGAATCTATTACCTGTACTCTTCCAGGAAGGAAGATGTACAGAAAGGAGAATAGTGAGATTTATCTGATATTTGGCTGATATATGGGTATATAAAATCTTAAGTAATACTGATAATGTCACACAATATTACAACATATATTTTCAGTTGAACATTATAAGACAATAAGGCATAAATGGAAATTAAAGGGAAAAATCTGAATGGTTGTCAGGGAACACTTTTTCATTCAGAGAATCATAAACATATGGAATGGTGTGTCAGGCAAAGTTTCTAAAATGAGAATATTGGAGTAATTACAAAATGGATTTATATTCTGAGGATTGAAGTGCACACAATGGGAAAGAGCTTTGAGTCAAATGATTTTTAACCACTGCCCCCTCCCAAAAGCACCTCATGAAAATGTATTTCACAAGCATTATCTATAACTGTGAGGCATCAGAAAGACAGAAATGTTTAATTCTTTAAGAAATAGCTATTTCAAAAAATGAAAAAGAAGGTAAGACAAAAGAAATAAGGAGAGATAATACAAAGATTGGAAGGGGAAGAACCAAGCTGATGTGAGGGAAGACTTAATGAAAAACCATCTAAAGGAAATGGATGTATTAATTCAATTTCACAAGTCCTGATTAAAGGCCAAAAACTTAGCCAAAGTCACCTTGAGGACTTTTTGAAACTTGGTGGATGGTATTTTTAGCATAGCTACCTTATTAGCTTCACAAATTTTGTACCAAGATTTCATAGTCTTTACATATAAATCCAGTCTACTTTGTAACTTCTATCTTCTGCCTTCTTCTTACTCACAACAAATATTGCTATGATTACACCAAAACACTAATCATTCCTAAACATGGCACATGCTGGTCCTTCTTGAATGTGCTGATATAGGCCTGCTCAGCAGAGATTCTGCATTTAATGTTGTGGCTCTGGGAGTTAGAAAGAGCTCTGTTTGCTTGGTTGATTGGCTGAAACATGGACCATGAGGTAGTTCATAGTGAATGACCTGAAAATACTGACCTAACTTGGTTTCTTATAGAGGAAAGGATTCAAAGACTTAGGGAGTTCGGATGGCAGAGCAGATTTGTCATTTAAGACTAACTACTCACTCTGGGAGAAGCCAGAAGACACTCCTTTTACAACTGTGAGAAATAGATTTGAGAGGGGAGGACCAGTATCCTTAAAGAGCTCTGTAATCGTTCTTCTTTGGCATGTCCCACAGTGGGGACTATGGCCACTAAACCGGGAATCCTAAATGCATTGGGAGTAATTGCAGCTGTTGCATGAAATGCAGTTTCATTGAGCAAATAATGTATCCCATGGTGCCTGGTATGCATCTATGGATCTGGCAAGCATATTTTTCCTTGATACCTGTTGGTAAAGGTCACTTCCCAACTTGCAGCTCAGTTTTAGCTGGCAAGGCCAGGAATACAGCTTCACTGTCCTACCCCAAGAATATAGAAACTCTCCAGCCCTATGTCATAATTTAGCTTTTAGGGATTTTGATCACTCTTCCTTTCCACAAGATATCACACTAGTCCATTACGTTGATAAGATCATGCTAGTAAGACCTAGGGAACAAGAAATAGCAACTACTCTAGACTTACTGTTAAGATATTTGTGTGCCAAAGAGTGAGAAATAAACTGACAAGAATTCAGGGTGCTTCTAAATTTAAATGTAAGTGATACTACCATGATGCACACTTAAAATCTTAAAATTTTATTTGTCAATTAAACCTCAAAAAAAAAAAAGTCAGGGATGTTCTACCTGAATTTCTGGAGTGATATTTCTAGGGTTCAGTGTGTCGAGCATGCTGGGTATCTCTTATAAGATGAAGGAGAATTATTGTGTCTGGCTTCTTCAGCTGAAGAAGATGCATAATGACTAATAAAATTCTTTGATTTTGGATGCAACATATTCCTCATTTAGATGTGTAACTCTGACCCATTTACTGGGTGATATGAAAAGCAGCTCCTAGTTCTGAGTGGAGCCCAGTACAGAAGAAGGCTTTGCAATGGGTCCATGCTATTATGCAAGCTGCTGTGTTACTTGTGCCTTATGATCCAGAAGATCCAGAGTTGCTGGCTGTGTTAGTGGCAGTTAGGCATGCTGTCTGGAGCCTTTGACAGGCCCCTAGAGGTGAATCATAGTATAAGCCCTTAGTATATTGAAAGCCCTGCCATCCTCTTCAAATCACTACTCTCCTCTTGAGAAACAAAATGTTTAGCCACAGGCTACCAAGTTACGAGGCAACTTGAGTTGCCTGTAATGAACTGGGTGTTAACTGATTCACTAAGCCATAAGGCTGGGCGTACACAGCAGTACTCCAGCATTAGTGGGGATGGTAGATACAACACTGGGCCCAAACAGTTACTTAAGGTACACCTAAGTTAAAAATATGGCCCAAAGACCTATGGTCCCCACTCCAGCCATTCTATATTCTTTCTCCCAATGTGCACCTGTGGCCTCAAGTAGAGTTCCCTACAGTTACTTGACAAAGGAAGAGAAGACTTGGGCTTGGTTTACAGATGGCTCTGTATGATATCTGAAAGTGGACAGCTGCAGCACTACAGCCACTTTCTGGGCCACCCCTGCAAAACAATGGTGAAGACAAATCCTCACAGAGGGCAGAGCTCCGGGTTATATCTCTGGTTTTTCAATTTGCTTGGGAGAAGTGGCCAGATGTGCAATTATATTCTAATACATGAGCTGTGGCCAATGGCTTGGCTGGCTGGTCAGAGACTTGGAAAGATTGGAAAACTAGTGATAAGGAAGCTTGGGAAAGAGGTATAGACTTCTTTAGTTGGGAAAAAAAAAAATCTGAAGATATTTGTGTCCTAGGTGAATGTTCACCAAAGGGTGAGCATCTGAATAATCAAGTAGATAGACTGACCCATTTTGTGGATACTAGTCAGCCTCTTCCTAGGCATTGATATCATCACTTAGTAGACAGATAAACACAGCGGCCATAGTGGCACGGATGAGGGCATACAGGGACTCAGTAACATAGACTTTCACTCACCAAGGCCAACCTGGCTGTAGCCGTGGCCAAGCGTTCAGTCTGCCAGCAGCAGAGACCAACACTGAATCCCAGTTTGGCACCATTCCCTGGGGCTGATCAGTCAGCTACCTGGTGAGAGATTGATTACACTGGATTGCTTCCATCATAGAAGAGACAGCATTTTGTTCTTTCTGGAATAAATACTTATTCTGGATGCAGATTTGTCTTCCCAGCATGCAGTATTTTTGCCAAAACTACCATCTGTGGTATCATTCTTTATCTACCACCATGGTGTTCCACACAGCATTGCTTCACATCAGGGAATTCACTTCACAGCAAAAGAAGTGGGACAATGAGCCCGTGCTCATGAAATTCACTGACTTTACCATGTTTTCATACCATCCTGAAGTATCTGGTTTGAAAGAATGGTTTGAAGACTTAGTTAGAGACCAGTTGGGTGACAATACCTTGCAGGGCAGAGGCAAAGTTCTTCAGAAGGATGTATGTGCTCTGAATCTGTGTCAAGCATATGGTTCTATTTCTTTCATAGCCAGGATTCACTGGTCCAGGAATCAGGGTGATGAAATGAGCAGAGTATAACTCACTCTCGTCCCTCGTGATCCACTAGCAGAAATTTCACCTCCTATACCTGCAACCTTATAATCTGCTGGTCTAGAGGTCTTAGTTCCAAAGGGAGAAATGTTTCCATTAAAGACACAATGATTCCACTGAATGGGATGTTAAGACAGCTGTCTGGCTATTCTGGATGACTCATGGTTTTGAATCTATAGGCAAAGAAGGGAATTGTGGTATTGGCTGGGGTGATGGATCCTGAAAACTCGTGGGAAATTGGACTGAAAATCCACAATGGAGGTAAGGAAGAATGTGTCTACAATATAATAGGATATCCCATTTAGGGCATCTCTTAGTATTACTATGCCCTGTGATGGACAGTCAGTGGAAAACTGTAAACACAATTCAGGTAGGAGTACAAATGAGATCCTTCAAGAAGAAGATTTGACTCACCCCAGCAGGTAAAGAACCACGAGTTGATATTCTTGCTTAAAGCGAAAGTAATATGGAATGGGTACTAGAAGAAGATAGCTATGACCATGTGACTAGTGATGGAAATGAAGACTGTAATTGTCATATTCCTCCCTTATTTTGTTATGAATATGTTTGTTTTCATGTTTATATGTATAATATCTTTGTTTTCTTTCCACTCTTGTCCCTTTATTGTGTAACATAAGATGTTACATATGTAACATTGTGTAACATAAGATGTATTCACTTTATATCATAGTATTTAAGTATTGTTAACCTTACATCATAGAACTTAAATTACAGTATATCAAGAACAGTAAACATCAATAAATGCTTTGTATCTTCTTTGGGGGAAAGGTTAGTATGTTTTCAGTTTTATGCAGAATAGCTGTATAATATTAGGCAGAAATAATTCTTTATTAGGAGATTAAGTATGGTTTAAGGAGATCTGTATGGTTGCCAAGTTGATAAAGAGTGGGCTTGTGATGGTTAACTTTGTATGTTGGTTTAGAGGGTGTTTAAATGTTATGTGGTTAACACTTAGACTGGTGAACTGCTAGTAAAGCAGATTGCCCTCCATAAAATGGGCAGGCCTAAACCAATTAATCGAAGGTCTGAATAGAGCAAAGAGAATGACCTCTCTAAGCAGGAGGAAATTCTCCAGGAGACTGCCTGCAGATTTCATCTATACCATTGGGAGGTGAACGAGTTACTTTACATAGCAAAAGAGACTTTTCATATGTGATTAAGGTTGTTGTTGTTCAGTCACTCAGTCGTATCCAACTCTTTGTGACCCCATGGACTGACGCATGCCAGGCTCCCCTGTCCTTCACCATCTCCTGGAGCTCGATCAAACTCATGTCCTTTGAGTCAGTGATGGTTATCTTGTCCTCTGTTGTCCCTTTATCCTCTTGCCTCCAATCTTGCCCAGCATCAGGATCTCTTCCAATGAGTCAGCTTTTCGCATCAGGTGGCCAAAGTATTGGAGTTTCAACTTAAGCATTAGTCCTTCCAATGAATATTCAGGATTTATTTCCTTTTCGATGGACTGCTTTGATCTCCTTGCAGTCCAAGGGACTCTCAAGAGTCTTCTCCAACACCACATTCAAAAGCATCAGTTCTTCAGTGTTCAGCCTTCTTTATGGTCCAGCTCTCACATCCATACATGACTACTGGAAAAGCCATAGCTTTGATTAGACAGACCTTTTTTGGCAAAGTAATATCTCTGCTTTTTAATATGCTCTCTAGGTTTGTCATAGCTTTTCTTCCAAGGAGCAAGCATCTTTTAATTTTATGGCTGCAGTCACCATCTGCAGTGATTTTGGAGCCCAAGAAAATAAAGTCTTTCACTGTTTCCATTGTTTCCCCATCTATTTGCCATGAAGTGATAAAGCTAAGGAACTTGAAATAGGAGCATTGGCCTGAATTATGACATGAATCTAATGTAATTACAAAGGTCCTAATAAGAAGGAATCAAGAGGGTCCAAGTTTCTGGGCTGTTGGCCTTTAGACTGGATCTGCACCATCAGCTTTCCTGGGTCTTTAGGCTGCCAGCCCACACAGCAGATTTTGGACCTGCCAACCTCTATCATCACTTGGATAAATGCCTTTTAATACATTTCTTACTATATGTGTATATACATCCTAATAGCTTTGTTTCTTTGGTGAATCCTAACTAATACATATTACAAATATATTACTTCATTTTTGATTTGGGTACTTATAATCAAAATAATTGTCTTCTGACACAATGCCTTCATTTTTTGCTTGTTATTTATAAAATGAGATGAAAATGGTTAAAGAATTACCATGGTTTTATGAACCAGGCAAGTACTCACTTACCTTTCTAGGCTGAGTATTCTATAGCTCCTTTTATTTGGCACCACGTTGGTCATATTCTACAAAAACACAGGACTCTAAGTTTAGTCCTTATATCAGTTGCTTCATATGTGAATCTATCAGTTCTTCCAAGACTGTAAGCTTTGGAGAAGTAGAGAATCTGACATATTTTCTCTTCCCTGATAGCAACTATCAGGGATAATATAGGATAATATAGAGACTATAGAAGAGCATAGCATTGACTATGTAGTGTAGTACATAAATATAGCAAATGTTCAACAAGCTGTTGACCACTGCATCTTGCTTTACTACTACATCTTGCTTTACCAGATCAACTGATCACCTGGATGAAATGAATCACCTGAATTAAGATTTAGAACAGAATGAACAGTAAAGAAAATAAACTTAAAATAATCATTGCTAGAGATAAGAGGGGTCAAAAACATAAATTGTAAGAGTTTCCTGTAGTTGCTGAAACAGATTATCACATACTCAGTGTTTTAAAAGCAAGACAAATTATCTTACAGAATAGTAGGTCAGAAGTCTGAAAATGGGTCTTACAGGAATAAAATCAAGGTGTCAGCAGGCCTCTATGTCTCTATGAGAAAATCTTTTGTCTCTTCCAGCTTGTAGAGGCTGCCTGAATTGCTTGATTGGTGGCTTCTTTCCAGCAATGGCATTTCCTTGACCTCTGCTTCCATTGTCACATGTACTTCTCTGACTCTGACCATCCCCTCTCCCTCTTATCAGGACCCTTTTGATTACATAGTTGTTGTCTTCTAGTCACTAAGTCCTGTCTGACTCTTTTGCAATTCCATGGACTGTAGCCCACCAGGCTCTTCTGTTCATGGGATTTCCCAGGCAAGAGTACTGGAGTAGGTTGCCATTTCCCTCTCCACGGCATCTTCCCAACCCAGAGATTGAAGCTGCATCTGTAGCACTGGCGGGTGTATTCTTTACCACAGAGCCACCAGGGAAGGCTTTGATTACATTAGATTCACCCAAATAACTCAGGATAATCGTCCCATTTCAAGATCCTTAACTCATTCACATATGAAAAGTCCCTTTTGCCATGTAAGGTAGCATATTCATGTTTTAGGAATTAGAAAAGTGCATATTCTGCCCACCACTAAAGTATCTACTTATTAAATAGATTTATCATTTATTAAATAAATTTGTTAAATATTTATTAAAAACAGTTTTGCATTTTCCCCCTTAAAACTAGGAAGTGTGTATATGTTTTCATTTCATTTTCCATATAAAGTTAAAGTCAAAGAAATCTGGATTAAGTATGTGCAGAGGATTCCACAATGAAATGTGTTTTGATGTTTCAACAGCAGATGTATCACCCAGGGACATTCTTCTCAGGAAACAGCAGGAACCTTCTGCCTACTCCCTCTTCTGAGTTGGAATTCATCTCCTCACCAGCTGCTTACTTTAAACTGTAGTGAGTCTCAGTTTATGGTCCTTTCAAGCTGAAATCTGTTACACTGGTAGAAAAATTACAATACTTATGTAAATCAATAATTGCAATGTATATGACACCATAAGTTCATAGCATGCCCAGAGTGTTATTAGCTGTAACATTTATGTTTAACATGCTTAGCCTATCAAACAACGTATACAGTGCAACTCATTTGCATACCTAGGTATATCTTTAGTTCCCTAATTCATTTTTTATAAAGATACAACAATTCTGGATTCAGGAATTAAAAAAATAATTAAGAGAACTCTGTGTTTAAATAATTCAAATTATGTTTTAAATATTCTAAGAGTGTTTTTTTTTACAGCTTCAACCTGGTAACATTTCTGAGCAAAACTAGAAGCCTCATTTTTTTAGATGTCTTCTTTTTCAAATTTTTTTTAATTGGAGGAAAATTGCTTTATAATGTTGTGTTGATTTCTGCAGTACAACAATGTGAATCAGCCATGCTGCTGCTACTACTGCTAAATCGCTTCAGTTGTGTCTGACTCTGTGTGACCCACCAGGCTCCACCGTCCCTGGGATTCTCCAGGCAAGAACACTGGAGTGGGTTGCCATTTCCTTCTCCAATACATGAAAGTGAAAAGTGAAAGTGAAGTTGTTCAGTCACGACCCCATGGACTGCAGCCCACCAGGCTCCTCCGTCCATGGCATTTTCCAGGCAAGAGTACTGGAGTAGGAATCAGCCATATTATATGTAAATTCCCTCCCCTGTAAGCCTCCCTCCCCTCTCTCCATCCCACCCTCGTAGGCCATCACAGAGTGCAAGTCTGGGCTTCCTGTGTTATGTAGCAACTTCTCACCAGTTATCTATTTTGCATATGATAGTGTATATATGTCGATGCTACTTTCTCAATTCGTCCCACCCTCTCTTTCCCCTGCTGTGTCCACAAGACTGCTCTCTACATCTGCATCTCCCAAAACTGGAAGACTCTTACTAGAACTTCTACCCTGTTGCTGTCACAGATTCAAATAAATAAAAAATCTTATTAGAAACTGGAAGTAGACCCAGTATTGATAGTTCTAGGTGAATACAGGTTCTAGATTTAGAAATTTTCTCTCTTAATTTTAGTACCTGTTTCTATATTAGTGTTATGAAAATACCTCTCACTTCATGCATGTGTTAAAAAAGGAGACTCAACAGTAAGAGACATGATGTCTTCTCCTGAGAAATCTACAGTCAAGTGGGGGAGCCGAAATTAACAGTCATACAAATAACACATCAATATAAATAAAATTATGATAAGTGCTGCCCAGGGAAAATACAGAGAAAGTACAGCAATAGACAGCATGGAAGATGAGAGAAGACTGCCCATAAGGGAGCTTTTAGTGTGAAGATGGAAAAACAAATTGTATTTGAGAACATTTTCTTCAACTAGTCATTTTTTCTTTTACTACAGCTATATATGAAGCTTTTGTCTTGGCTCTTCCACTTTTTTTTTGTAAATATTTTTTTATGGCTTCAGTGAAATAAGACCTGTTTCCATCTACCAATTCCAAGACATTTCTGTAGTGTTCATTGTTCTTCCAGGGTCTTATTCACCTTGGCCTTGGAAGTGCAGTTAAAGCTTGACCACATATTTGCATTTTGACAATTTACAGACCTTCCTTATCTACCAAATGTATTCTTCTTGAAAATATTCAGGCTCAGTTTAGGATCTCTGAGTTTCAAGTGAGGTCTGACTGCAGCTCTCAATAACAGACACTGTGGCAGGGCATCCCACATGGGGGCCACCTGTGCTCTTCCATCAGAAGACTTGTTTTCCAGAAACAGGGAAGAGGACCAACCCAACTTATTTTTATGCCTAAATGTGTCTTTATTCCTTTGCTGGGATTATCTCCCCAAGTTACTAACCAGAAAAACTTGGTAACCTTCCTCACTATGTTATGTGTACATTTTCCAGGACTTATTTCAAGTATTTATATGCATCTACTTATAATCTAAATTGGTAGGCATTCCTCTAGAAAGAGCTGTGTTATATGTTGCCATTGTGTAAAAATTTAAATGCGGAGATCCATAGGCAATTTTGACGTTTCATGTAAATCCCTAGAAAAAAAATGTTTGTTATATTTGTGTATTTTTGTGAGGTTATGAAGTAGAAAGCTTTAGCCCTTATTGTGAAAGAGTATTCCAGTTTTTTTTTTAAATCTCTGGAGACCTGATTATTGCCTTGACACATTCTAAAGCATTATCCAGTTCAACTTGGCAATCATTGGGAGAGACACTGCGCTTACTAGAGAGCTGACTGGAAAGTCAGATAGCCTGGATCTGAATCTCAGATCTGCCTGTACCAGCTGTAACTGTGGCAAAATTGCTCAACCTCTCCATGGCTCTCTCATGTAAGAAAAACCAAGATTTAATGCTTTTGAACTGTGATGTTGGAGAAGACTCTGAGAGTCCCTTGGACTGCAAGGAGATACAACCAGTCTATCCTAAAGGAGATTAGTCCTGAGTGTTCATTGGAAGGACTGATGTTGAAGCTGAAACTCCAATACTTTGGCCACCTGATGTGAAGAACTGACTCATTGGAAAAGAGCCTGATGCTGGGCAAGACAGAAGGAAAGAGGAGAAGGGGATGAAAACAGAGGATGAGATGGTTGGATGGCATCACTGACTCTATGGACATAAGTTTGAGGAAACTCGGGAGCTGGTGATGGACAGGGAAGCTTGGCATGCTGCAGTCCATGGGGTCACAAAGAGTCGAACATGACTGAGCTACTGAACTGAACTGAACTGAACCTCTGGTCTTGTAGGGAATAATTACATAATGAATTGCATAGTGTCTGATGCATTGTAAAAGACTCAGTGTTGACTACTACTATTAGAACTGAATTTTATGCCATATGCCAAGCAATGTCATGGATGCTAGGCCTCACATTTAGGGAGACAATAGTGCTGGAGAAGTGACCAAGCTCATGATGCTCCCTGTATGGAGACGTGGGAGTGAAAAAATCTCTCTGGGATGAGAAGGTGAGCAGAAGAAGGTGGATTTAGAAATGCTTCTCAGATCAAATGCCCTTTGAGAAAATTCTTAAAGAATAAAAAGTATTTTGTCTGTGAGTAAAAGGGAAAGAGCTTTGGAGGCAGGGGAAATATTGAGAAAATATGGAAAGTACTTGGGGAACCAGGGAATAGCAAGGAACACTATTCCTTGTGTTCCTAGTGGGAGTTTTGGATTGGGGACACGATAGGGAAGATGCTGCAAAGGTAAGTTGGGGACAAGTTATATATACAGTGAAATAGCTCAGCGCTCAGATCCAACCAGATGAAATAATGTTGAGAAGCGATTTAAGCTAGTCAAGCAGTTCAGTGACAGCATATATTGTAAGGGGTAAGTCTATATATTACCATTTGTCAGAGCCATCAAACTATCAAAATATTTTCATTCTTAGTTATGGTAGTTTATATACATTATTCAGTATATCTAGGTGCAATTTTTGCATGTTTTCTGGGGGTCTTAGACCATGCATATTCTCCATAATGTGCCCCTTCAAACTGAAAGTAACCTCAATATATGCTGCCAAAGTCACATGAAATACAATCCCATCTTGCTTGCCCTAACAAAACTCTGAAGAAGGTCAAGCTTGACTTTCATTTTCTCATTCTTTATCAACTCATCTCTATTTAAAATATATATGTACACATATATATTTATCCTATAATTTCTCACCATTTCAGTCAAAATCATTAAGAAAATTAGAATATATTTTGAACCTAATGAAAATAAATCATAGCATATCAAAATTGGTGGGGTGGAGCTAAATCAATGTTTACAAAAATTTAAAGCCTTGAATGCTCCTATTAAGAAGGAAGAGAAGTCTTAACTTAATGACTTACCATTCACTTTAAGCAACTAACTAAATAAATAAATATAGAAGCTAAAATCAATGAACTAGAAAACAGAAAAATAATACAGAATTAACAAAACCCCAAGGAAAACAAAATCTGTTTCTTTGAAAACATCAATAAAATCGATAAACCTCTAGTGGACTGAGCAGAAAAAAAGAGAAAAGATACAAATTGTCAATGTCAGGAATGAGGAAAAGGGACATTATTACAGATCCTTCAAGCCTAAGTATAATACAAATATATCATGAACAACTTCATGTCAATAAATTGAACAACTTATATGTACAATGGGCAAAGTCTTAAAAGATAAGAGCTTTCAAAGCTCATTCAAGAACACAATTACCTAAACCATCCTAGATCTCTTAAAGAAACTGGATATGAAGTTAAAAATCTTCCCCCAAAGGAAACCCTAGGTCCAAGTGGCTTTACTGACAGGGTCTAGCTAGCATTTTAAAAAGAAATTGTACAAAGACTCCTCCAAAATACAAAAGGGAAAAAAACCCTTTTCAACTAATTTTATAAGGCTAGTATTATCTTGTTACCAAATGAAAACATTATAAGAAAAGAAAACCAGAGATCAGAATTCTGCATGAACATAGATGAAAGACGCTTCAATAAAATGTTAGCAAATCAAGTACATAAAATATATTTTAAATCCCAGGAATGCAAAGTTGGCTTAATGTCTAACAATGAATCAATGTAATTCTCCATATTAATAAATGAAAAAAGGAACTCATATGAGCATCTTCATAGATGCAGAAGAAATATTTGACAAGATTAAAAATCCATTTGTAATAAAGACTCTCAAGCCTATTTAGAAGAGGAGAGAACATTCTCAATCTAGTTAAAGGTAACTGTGGAAAAATATATAGCTATCTTTAATGGTGAATTATTAAATTCTTTCCCCCTAAATTAGGGAACAAAGAAAGGATGTCTACTCTCACAATTTTATTCAGTTTATTGGAATTCCAAGCCAGTGTTATAAGGAAATGAAAATAAAATGCTTACAGATTGGGAAGGAAAAAATAAAATAAAAATGTTTATTTATAGATGGTATGATCATCTTTACCTTCCCTGGTGGCTCAGATGGTAAAGAATCCCCCTGCAATGCAGGAGACCTGGAATCGATCCCTGGGTCAGGAAGATCCCCTTGGGGAAGGCACGTGCATCCCACTCTAGTATTCTTGCCTGGAGAATCCCATGGACAGAGGAGCCTGGTGGACTATAGTCCACAGGGTCACAAAGAGCCAGACACGACTGAAATGACTTAGCAAGCACCCATAGGTAGAAAAGTAAGGAACCACAGATCCATTTGAGAAATTACCTTCATTCTTGAGTGAAAATTCAAAAACGGAAGAGACTGTTGACATCTCAATCGATTCACTCTTAGCTCTTCCATCCTCCTGGTGGTTTAGGTTTTTTGTGTCAGCAAATAAACCAATCATAATCATTCATTCCTGCTACCAGTTTAGTTTATACAAACAATCATTTAAGTTAGTCATCATGGGCCAGCAAGACAAATGGGTAGGTGTTATCCTGATTCTGTCTCAAGTTTTGGCACATGTTCAATCTTACTGGAATTCCCAGTCTATTGTTTTTGACAGCATAGTGTGGATAAATTGAAAGTTCATGAAGAAATCTGGATTCTGAAACCTATTTTGTTATCGAGGTGTTTGGGTTTTTTTTTACTACTAACTTTCGGTAATATATATCTCCTTTTCTTGTATGTGTGTATGTGTTAGTTGCTCAGTTGTGTCCGACTCTTTGCAACCCCATGGCATGTAGCCCACCAAGCTCCTCTCTCCATGGAATTCTCCAGGCAAGAATACTAGAGTGGGTTGCCAATTCCTTCTCCAGGGGATCTTCCTGACCTAGAGTTCAAACCCAGGTCTCCCAAATTGCAGTCAGATTCTTTACCATCTGAGCCACCAGAAAAGCCCACCTCTTTTCCTTATTATGTAGTACAAATCAAGTGAAGTATCAGAAAGGGTGTCTTCAGAGAATTTCTAAACTTCTAATTCTAAGCAGTTCATAAAATAGAATTCTTATTTTTATAATCAAAATTTTCTTTTTAAGACTAAGGCTTTGTTAAGGATTTTTGCATCTATGTTCATCAGTGATATTGGCCTGTAGTTTTCTTTTTTTGTGGGATCTTTGTCAGGTTTTGGTATTAGGGTGATGGTGGCCTCATAGAATGAGTTTGGAAGTTTACCTTCCTCTGCAATTTTCTGGAAGAGTTTGAGCAGGATAGGTGTTAGCTCTTCTCTAAATTTTTGGTAGAATTCAGCTGTGAAGCCGTCTGGACCTGGGCTTTTGTTTGCTGGAAGATTTTTGATTACAGTTTCAATTTCCTTGCTTGTGATGGGTCTGTTAAGATTTTCTATTTCTTCCTGGTCGAGTTTTGGAAAGTTGTACTTTTCTAAGAATTTGTCCATTTCTTCCACGTTGTCCATTTTATTGGCATATAATTGTTGATAGTAGTCTCTTATGATCCTTTGTATTTCTGTGTTGTCTGTTGTGATCTCTCCATTTTTGTTTCTAATTTTGTTGATTTGATTTTTCTCCCTTTGTTTCTTGATGAGTCTGGCTAATGGTTTGTCAATTTTATTTATCCTTTCAAAGAACCAGCTTTTGGCTTTGTTGATTTTTGCTATGGTCTCTTTTGTTTCTTTTGCATTTATTTCTGCCCTAATTTTTAAGATTTCTTTCCTTCTACTAACCCTGGGGTTCTTCATTTCTTCCTTTTCTAGTTGCTTTAGGTGTAGGGTTAGGTTATTTATTTGAGTTTTTTCTTGTTTCTTTAGGTATGCCTGTATTGCTATGAACTTTCCCCTTAGGACTGCTTTTAAAGTGTCCCACAGGTTTTGAGTTGTTGTGTTTTCATTTTCATTAGTTTCTATGTAAATTTTGATTTCTTTTTTGATTTCTTCTGTGATTTGTTGGTTATTCAGCAGGGTGTTGTTCATCCTCCATATGTTGGAATTTTTAATAGTTTTTCTCCTGTAATTGAGATCTAATCTTACTGCACTGTGGTCAGAAAAGATGCTTGGAATGATTTCTATTTTTTTGAATTTACCAAGGCTAGATTTATGGCCCAGGATGTGATCTATCCTGGAGAAGGTTCCATGTGCGCTTGAGAAAAAGGTGAAATTCACTGTTTTGGGATGAAATGTCCTATAGATATCAATTAGGTCTAACTGGTCTATTGTATTGTTTAACGTTTGTGTTTCCTTGTTAATTTTCTGTTTAGTTGATCTATCCATAGATGTGAGTGGGGTATTAAAGTCTCCCACTATTATTGTGTTATTGTTAATTTCTCCTTTCATACTTGTTAGCATTTGTCTTACGTACTGTGGTGCTCCCGTGTTGGGTGCATATATATTTATAATTGTTATATCTTCTTCTTGGATTGATCCTTTGATCATTACCATGACCAAGTGGGCTTTATCCCAGGGATGCAAGGATTCTTCAATATCCGCAAATCAATCAATGTTATACACCACATTAACAAATTGAAAAACAAAAACCATATGATTATCTCAATAGATGCAGAGAAAGCCTTTGACAAAATTCAACATCCATTTATGATAAGAACTCTCCAGAAAGCAGGAATAGAAGGAACATACCTCAACATAATAAAAGCTATATATGACAAACCCACAGCAAACATTATCCTCAATGGTGAAAAATTGAAAGCATTTCCTCTAAAGTCAGGAACAAGACAAGGGTGCCCACTTTCACCATTACTATTCAACATAGTTTTGGAAGTTTTGGCCACAGCAATCAGAGCAGAAAAAGAAATAAAAGGAATCCAAATTGGAAAAGAAGAAATAAAACTCTCACTGTTTGCAGATGACATGAATCTTTACATAGAAAACCCTAAAGACTCCACCAGAAAATTACTAGAACTAATCAATGATTATAGTAAAGTTGCAGGATATAAAATCAACACACAGAAATCCCTTGCATTCCTATACACTAATAACGAGAAAACTGAAAGAGAAATTAAGGAAACAATTCCATTCACCATTGCAACGGAAAAAATAAAATACTTAGGAATATATCTACCTAAGGAAACCAAAGACCTATATATAGAAAACTATAAAACACTGGTGAAAGAAATCAAAGAGGACACTAATAGATGGAGAAATATACCATGTTCATGGATTGGAAGAATCAGTATAGTGAAAATGAGTATACTACCCAAAGCAATTTATAGATTCAATGCAATCCCTATCAAGCTACCAACGGTATTCTTCACAGAGCTAGAACAAATAATTTCACAATTTGTATGGAAATACAAAAAACCTCGAATAGCCAAAGCTATCTTGAGAAAGAAGAATGGAACTGGAGGAATCAACCTGCCTGACTTCAGGCTCTATTACAAAGCCACAGTTATCAAGACAGTATGGTACTGGCACAAAGACAGAAATATTGATCAATGGAACAAAATAGAAAGCCCAGAGATAAATCCACGCACATATGGACACCTTATCTTTGACAAAGGAGGCAAGAATATACAATGGATTAAAGACAACCTCTTTAACAAGTGGTGCTGGGAAAACTGGTCAACCACTTGTAAAAGAATGAAACTAGAACACTTTCTAACACCATACACAAAAATAAACTCAAAATGGATTAAAGATCTAAACGTAAGACCAGAAACTATAAAACTCCTAGAGGAGAACATAGGCAAAACACTCTCCGACATACATCACAGCAGGAACTTCTTTGACCCACCTCCGAGAATATTGGAAATAAAAGCAAAAATAAACAAATGGGACCTAATTAAACTTAAAGGCTTCTGCACAACAAAGGAAACTATTAGCAAGGTGAAAAGGCAGCCTTCAGAATGGGAGAAAATAATAGCAAATGAAGCAACGGACAAACAACTAATCTCAAAAATATACAAGCAACTCCTACAGCTCAACTCCAGAAAAATAAATGACCCAATCAAAAAATGGGCCAAAGAACTAAATAGACATTTCTCCAAAGAAGACATACAGATGGCTAACAAACACATGAAAAGATGCTCAACATCACTCATTATCAGAGAAATGCAAATCAAAACCACTATGAGGTACCATTTCACGCCAGTCAGAATGGTTGCAATCCATAAGTCTACAAATAATAAATGCTGGAGAGGGTGTGGAGAGAAGGGAACTCTCTTGCACTGTTGGTGGGAATGCAAACTAGTACAGCCACTATGGAGAACAGTGTGGAGATTCCTTAAAGAACTGGAAATAGAACTGCCTTATGATCCAGCAATCCCACTGCTGGGCATACACACTGAGGAAACCAGAAGGGAAAGAGACACATGTGCCCCAATGTTCATCGCAGCACTGTTTATAATAGCCAGGACATGGAAGCAACCTAGATGCCCATCAGCAGATGAATGGATAAGAAAGCTGTGGTACATATACACAATGGAGTATTACTCAGCCATTAAAAAGAATACATTTGAATCAGTTCTAATGAGATGGATGAAACTGGAACCTATTATACAGAGTGAAGTAAGCCAGAAAGAAAAACACCAATACAGTATACTAACGCATATATATGGAATTTAGAAAGATGGAAACAATAACCCTGTGTACGAGACAGCAAAAGAGATACCGATGTATAGATCAGTCTTATGGACTCTGTGGGAGAGGGAGAGGGTGGGGAGATTTGGGAAAATAGCATTGAAACATGTATAATATCATGTATGAAACGAGTCGCCAGTCCAGGTTTGATGCACGGTACTGGATGCTTGGGGCTGGTGCACTGGGACGACCCAGAGAGAGGAGAGGGGAGGGAGGAGGGTGGAGGGTTCAGGATGGGGAACGCGGGTATACCTGTGGCGGATTCATTTCAATATTTGGCAAAACTAATACAATATTGTAAAGTTTAAAAATAAAAAAAAAATAAAAAAAGACTAAGGCTTGCATTTTCAGACTGTAATATGATAATTCTAGGTTTAAGACTATTTTCATCAACTGAAGTTAAAGAATAACTTAAATTAACTTTCTGTTAAGGTGTTTACTCATCACTATATGATAACTATATACAAAGTTAAGTATT
The DNA here is from genome assembly GCF_029378745.1 of Bos indicus. Taxonomy (NCBI): domain Eukaryota; kingdom Metazoa; phylum Chordata; class Mammalia; order Artiodactyla; family Bovidae; genus Bos; species Bos indicus. The sequence continues at coordinate 32,869,805 of NC_091769.1, forward strand.
TACTATACAAAGTTAGAATAAATCATGTATGTTCTACCAACAGGATTCTATAGCAGACATTTGTTAATTCTGTCTGTCCAGCAATGATCTCCTCCTTTTTTTTTGGTAGTTGTATCCTCATTTACTTTGGGGAACTCCTTCCTCCCCACTGAGTGCATTCTTAATGTCAATCAAGGTCTCCTCACTTTACTAGCCAAGAGGTGCAGGACTGAAAGTAGGCCAAACTGATTCTCTCTTCTCTGAGAATTTTGAGTTTTCAGAAAGGATTAAAAATGGGGCAGAGTTCCTTCTAAACTGGTGTTCAGAAAAGACTATCAATTCCAGCTACTTAGAACTCTGGAGCCATTCTGGTTTCTATTATTTCAGAAGAAAGTATCTTCAGCTTTTGCTGTGGACCTCTAAGCTATTCTACACATCCTTATATTAAATTCCTCCGTTTTACTTAAGTTACCAGGATCAGCTGGGGCTCCCCAGGTGGCAGTAGTGGTAAAGAACTCGGCTGCCAATGCAGGAGATGTAACAGACACAGGTTTGATCCCTGGATTGGGAAGATCCCTTAGAGAAGGGGATGGCAACCCATTCCAGTATTCTTGCCTGTAGAAATCCTTGGAGAGAGGAGCCTGGTGGGCTACAGTCCATGAGGTCGAAAAAATTAGACACAACTGAAGTGACATAGCACACACATCAATTGAGTCAGTTAATTACCAGCTTGTTGCTTGCAACTGAAGAGCCCTAAATGTTAAAGACCCATGATTATTCTGAGTGACTTCTTGCCCAAATGGAAGGTGCAACTAATACACTGTCTGACCCCTGACCTCTATGACCTCCAAGGACCTTCATCTCCACTCTACCTCAGCAAAGTACTTCCATTGGCACACCTGGATCTTAGCATTAGCCATATCTCCTTTTACTCTAAAATTATTAATTCAAGTATGTTGTTTTCTCTGATTACATTTTCTCTGCTTCCAGTTTACTTATTCAATTAACTTCCAGAGTCTTCTCTTTTAGACCAGTTTCAGCATGCGGAGTTTCCTATAATTCCCTGTTTTAAGAATAGTACCCCACTCAGTCCTTGGACAAGCCTGCTATCACCAAGTCCACTTCAGCTCTTGCTCTAGAATCTTTGCTCTTCTGCTGGAGTCCATAGAGGATCAGGAAGGTAATCTGGGGGAATCGGAATGTTCTCTATACAATCTTCCATTCAGATTTTCCTGTTTTCAGCCTCACCATGCATCATTTTCAGAGGTACTTGAGGCTCAAATGTATTTCCCAAGGTTTAGTGAGGGAACTGATTTTTTTTTAGTTCCCCTCCGTATCCCAATCCCTGACTTGTAGATTTAGTTTTCCAAGCCAGCAGGACTACTATCCAGTCTTCAATATACTCTCTCCACTACCATAATTCCTCTTTTTCTTCATTTTAAACTCACTTTAAAATGATTTTATTATTACTTTAATAAGACTTCATGAGAAAATAGAGATTAATAAGTATATAAATTGCAGTATTTATCAACTCTGCTATCACTTTATAGATTTTCCAAGTTGGTAACATATTAACTATTACCTAGTTAGCATCTGTATTTCCCTCTCTTATAGAGCTATCTATAAAATGAATATACTGTCAGCCTTGTGGTAACATAGGGTTATTTGAATATCATAAAAAGTGAATAAAATATTTTAGTATTAACTTTATGCAAAGTTTTATGCAAATATGCAAAATTATCTTTCTAGATCATTTATTATTCAATTACCAAATTGTTATTGAGCATCTAATAATAATAGCATATGAAAGAGTCCATAGCTATTCAGCACTTGCCATCTGCTAAATACTTTGTTAATAGTCAGGATTTTGAATATAAAGAATAAAAAATGTACTTTATTCTCAAATATATCACATTAAGGTAAAGAAGTAAATAAATAACAAAGACATGCTTTTTATTAATAGTTATTATATTTTAAGTCTTAATATATTATATGATAATACCATACTACATGTTACTTAGATTCTAATAGAATACAATTTAGGTAAGGAAATTATGCACAAAAGAAAAAGGAACCATCTGGAGTCAGAGAGAGTCTAAGAAAGCTGGTCATATTTGGTCTATACCTTAAAAGATGAGCAGAAGTTTTCATGGGTAAAGTGAGGAACTAGGCTAAAGTTTACAGAAAAACTCAGAGGGATAAAAAATTACGCATAATAGCTGGAGAGATAAGAAAGCCTTCCTCAGTGATCAATGCAAAGAAATAGAAGAAAACAATAGAATGGGAAAGACTAGACATCTTTTCAAGAAATTTAGAGATACCAGGGAACTTTTCATGCAAAGATGGGTTCAATAAAGGACAGAAATTGTATGGACCTAAGAGAAGCAGAAGACATTAAGAAGAGGTGGCAAGAATACACAGAAGAACTGTACAAAAAAATCCTTCATGACCCAGATAACCACGATGGTATGATCACTCATCTAGAGCCAGACATCCTGGAATGCAAAGTCAAGTGGGCCTTAGGAAGCATCACTACAAACAAAGCTAGTGGAGGTGATGGAATTCCAGTGGAGCTATTTCAAATCCTGGAAGATGATGCTGTGAAAGTGCTGCACTCAATATGCCAGCAAATTTGGAAAACTCAGCAGTGGCCACAGAACTGGAAATGGTCAGTTTTCATTCCAGTCCCAAAGAAAGGCAATGCCAAAGAATGTTCAAACTGCCACACAGTTGCACTCATCTTACACGCTAGCAAAGTCATGCTCAAAATTCTCCAAGCCAGGTTTCAACAATATGTGAACTGTGAACTTCCAGATATTCAAGCTGGTTTTAGAAAAGGCAGAGAAACCAGAGATCAAATTGCGAACATCTGTTGGAGAACCAAAAAAAGAAGAGTGTTAAGAAAAACATCTATTTCTGCTTTATTGACTATGCCAAAGGCTTTGACTGTGTGGATCAATCACAACAAACTGTGGAAAATTCTTCAGGAGATAGGAATACCAGACCACCTGACCTGCCTCCTGAGAAATCTGTATGCAGGTCAAGAAGCAACAGTCAGAACTGGACATGGAACAACAGACTGGTTCCAAATCAGGAAAGGAGTACATCAAGGCTGTATATTGTCACCCTGCTTATTTAACTTATATGCAGAGTACATCATGAGAAATTCTGGGCTGGAAGAAGCACAAGCTGGAATCAAATTGCCAGGATAAATATCAATAACCTCAGATATGCAGATGACACCACCCTTATGACAGAAAGTGAAGAACTAAAGAGCCTCTTGATGAAAGTGAAAGAGGAGAGTGAAAAAGTTGGCTTAAAGCTCAACATTCAGAAAACTAAGATCATAGCATCTGGCCCCATCACTTCATGGCCAATAGATGGGGAAACAATGGCAACAATGGCAGACTTTATTTTCTTGGGCTTCAAAATCACTGCAGATGGTGACTGCAGCCATGAAATTAAAAGACGCTTACTCCTTGGAAAAAAAGGCTATGCCAAACCCAGAGAACATATTAAAAAGCAGAGACATTACTTTGCCAACAAAGGTCCATCTAGTCAAGGCTATGGTTTTTCCAGTAGTCATGTATGGATGTGACAGTTGGACTATAAAGAAAGCTGAGTGCCAAAGAATTGATGCTTTTGAACTATGGTGTTGGAGAAGACTCTTGAGAGTCCCTTGGACTGCAAGGAGATCAAAGCAGTCCATCGAAAAGGAAATAAATCCTGAATATTCATTGGAAGGACTGATGCTTGTGCTGAAACTCCAGTACTTTGGCCACCTGATGCAAAGAACTGACTTATTTGAAAAGACCCTGATGCTGGGGAAGATTGAAGGCAGGAGAAGGGGATGACAGGATGAGATGGTTGGATGGCATCACTGACTTAATGGACATGAGTTTGAGTAAGCTCTTGGAGTTTGGTGATGGACAGAGAAGCCTGGCAAGCTGCAGTCCATGGGGTTGCAAAGAGCTGGACACGATTGAGTGACTGAACTGAACTGGGAAATTTACACAGCTATTGGTTTTACTTAGGGTTCACCAGAGGAACAGGACCAACAGGATCTATCGATCCATCAATCTCTCTCTCTCTCTCTCTCTAATACGTATGTATACAGAAGGAGATTTATTAGGAAGAACTCACTTACATGATTATGGAGGCAGAGAGTCCTACAATCTGACATCTGCAAGTTGGAGACCCACGAAACCTGAAGGGCTGAGAACCAGGGAGTCAATGGTACAAATCTATGTCCTAAGGCTCAAGAACTAGGAATTTTGATGTCTGAAAGCAAGAGAAAGATTTCCCAGCTCCAAGCAGAGATCAAGTTTGCTCATTCTCTACTTTTTTTTTTTTTTCTATTCAAACCCCCGCTGGATTGGATGATGCCTATTTGCATTGGTGGGGGATGATCTTCAGTCTACTGATTCAAATGCCAATCTCTTCCAGAAACAACTTCACAGACACACCCAGAAATTATATTTTACCTGTTATCTGAATATCCCTTAGCCCTGTCAAGCTGACACAAAAAATTTAACAGTTACATTGAGAAATATGCACAGGAAAGTGGCAGGAAGTGAGGATTCAAAACATGACTGCAGTGGCCCATGTTGCGAGGGCCTATCAGGGACTGATAAGAAGCAATCTTATCTTGTGAAATCCTCTAAATAAGGATTTAAGATTAGTTTCTTTTTTTAAAAAATTTTTTTTTAAGATTAGTTTCGCAATAATGACATAATTAGATATTTGATTCTTATATGTAACATGAGAATCATCTAAAGTTGTTCTAAGTTCAGTGTTTGTCGCAGTAAGTTCTGCATATGCTTTTCTATCTTAAGTAGATGGCTGGTCCTTGGCCTCCATTTAGCACGATCAAAGAGCAGGAAAAGAAATCTCCACAACACCAAAAACAGAGTATAGATCATTACATAGAAAATAAGTCAGTGTTCCCCTTAACTTTCTGCCGAAGGTTTCATAACCTTTTAACATTTCATCTGTCACCCTCAATATATATGGAGGTTCACACTATCCTCTAAAGCTTCCAAATGTTCCACATTCTCTTTGGAGGAAATGAAAAGATTGACACAGGCCCACTGAGGGGTTTGAGGTTAGAACACAGAATGACACATTTGGAATTAAACAGATACTTCCTTGCCATAATCAAAATAATGTGGAGAGTGCTATGAAATGAATTAGTAGGTTGTTGGGTGGGATTTTTTTCAAAATATGCTGAATGAATTCTTAGGTGTTTACTAGCTACAACATGCTGGGATATAACATGTAAGATGCTATTTAAAATCTGCAGATAACTACCAGGTGAATAATTTCATTCCACCAAAATTTAATTATGGTATCCAGAGACCAGTGTTTGCAACATATTAAAACATTCATATTTTCCTAAAGAGAGATTTGATTAAAGGATAACAGATTTCACCAGAGTATGCTGTGGAGACACAAAACGTCAAATGTTAATAATGAATGTTTATCTATGATAGTTTAATAGTTTTCTCTGGAGGTATTTTAATTAGCTACAGTAGTTCATAGGTTAGTATGTAATTTTTTTCTAAAGTGCATTAGGACCTTGTGATTATAATGACTTCCATCATATCAGGTCACTTCCTCTGAGGCCCTGTAAAGAACCAGATGTTCTCCTTTTCACCTGTGCTTTGGCACTTGAATCCTATATGACTGTGCTCCTGAGTGTAAATTCTCTGGGGAAGATACAGAGCCATCAATATAAAATGTCATGCCCTGGATTTCCTCACTAGTCTATGACAAATACAAGTCATTTGGAAATGTATGGCAGTGTCACATGACAACTAGGAAACCTTTTGTTCCACCATAAAGGTATATCATATTTGATTCCTCTATAATTATGTAGCTATTGCTTATATGGAAATTTATTCTAAGCCAATTCATATATGTAAAATAATACTTTTATTATTTATATTAATGAGGGATTGGGGGCAGGAGGAGAAGGGGACGACAGAGGATAAGATGGCTGGATGGCATCATCGACTCGATGGACATGAGTTTTTGTGAACTCTGGGAGTTGGTGATGGACAGGGAGCCCTGTCATGCTGCGATTCATGGGGTCACAAAGAGTCGGACATGACTGAACTGAATTGAACTGAATATAAATTATAGAATGGAGTACAGAATGAAGCAGGGCAAAGGCTAATAGAGTTTTGCCAAGAGAACTCACTGGTCATAGCAAACACCCTCTTCCAACAACATAAGAGAAGACTCTTCACATGGACATCACCAGATGGTCAACACTGAAATCAGATTGATTATATTCTTTGCAGCCAAAGATGGAGAAGCTCTATACAGTCAATGAAAACAAGACCAGGAGCTGACTGTGGCTCAGATCATGAAAGCCTTATTGCCAAATCCAGACTTAAATTGATGAAATTAGGGAAAACCACTAGACCATTCAGATATGACCTAAATCAAATCCCTTACGATTATACAGTGGAAGTGAGAAATAGATTTAAGGAACTAGATCTGATAGACAGAGTGCCTGATGAACTAAGGACAGAGGTTCGACACATTGTATAGGAGACAGGGATCAAGACCATCCCCAAGAAAAAGAAATGCAAAAAAGCAAAATGGCTGTCTGAGGAGGCCTTACAAACAACTGTGGAAAGAAAAGAAGTGAAAAGCAAAGGAGAAAAGGAAAAATATACTTATTTGAATGGAGAGTTCCAAAGAATAGCAAGGAGAGATAAGAAAGCCTTCCTCAGTGATCTATGCAAAGAAATACAAGAAAACAATAGAATGGGAAAAACTAGAGATCTCTTCAAGAAAATCAGAGTTACCAAGGAAACATTTCATGCAAAGATGAGCACAATAAAGGGCAGAAATTATATGGACCTAACAGAAGCAGAAGATATTAAGAAGAGGTGGCAAGAATACACAGAAGAACTGTACAAAAAAGATCTTCATGACCCAGATAATCATGATGGTGTGATCACTCACCTAGAGCCAGGCATCCTGAGAGTGTGAAGTCAAGTGAGCCTTAGGAAGGAGCATCACTTCGAACAAAGCTAGTGGAGGTGATGGAATTCCAGTGGAGCTATTTCAAATCCTGGAAGATGATGCTGTGAAAGTGCTGCAGTCAATATGCCAGCAAATTTGGAAAACTCAGCAGTGGCCACAGAACTGGAAAAGGTCAGTTTTCATTCCAATACCAAAGAAAGGCAATGCCAAAGAATGTTCAAACTACCGCAAGTTGCACTCATCTCACACACTAGCAAAGTCATGTTCAAAATTCTCCAAGCCAGGCTTCAACAATACATGAACCGTGAACTTTCAGATGTTCAAGCTGGTTTTAGAAAAGGCAGAGGAACCAGATGTCAAATTGCCAACATCTGCTGGATTATCAAAAAAGCAAGAATTCCAGAAAAACATGTTTCTGCTTTACTGACTACACCAAAGTCATTGATTATGTGGATCACAATAAACTATGGAAAATTCTTAAAGAAATGGGAATATCAGACCACCTGTCCTGCCTCTTGAGAAACCTGTATACAGGTCAAGAAGCAACAGTTAGAACTAGACATGGAACAGCAGACTGGTCCCAAATAGGTAAAGGAGTATGTCAAGGCAATATATTGTCACCCTGCTTATTTAACTTATATGCAGAATACATCATGAGAAATGCTGGGCTGGAATAAGCACAAGCTGGAATCAAGATTGCCAGGAGAAATATCAATAACCTCAGATATGCAGATGACACCACCCTTATGGCAGAAAGTGAAGAACTAAAGAGCCTCTTGATGAAAGTGAAAGAGGAGAGTGAAAAAGTTGGCTTAAAGCTCAACATTCAGAAAACTAAGATCATGGCATCCTGTCCTATCACTTCATGGCAAATAGATGGGGAAACAGTGGAAACAGTGGCAGACTTTATTTTTTTTGGCGGAGGGCTCCAAAATCACTGCGGATGGTGATTGCAGCCATGGTATCAAAAGTCATTTACTCCTTGGAGTAAGCTTTTGAGAAAATTGAGAGTCCCTTGGACTGCAAGGAGATCAAACCAGTCCATCCTAAAGGAGATCAGTCCTGAGTGTTCATTGGAAGGACTGATGTTGAAGCTGAAACTCCAATACTTTGGCCACCTAATGCGAAGAATTGAGTCATTTGAAAAGACCCTGATGCTGGGAAAGATTGAAGACAGGAGGAGAAGGGGACGACAGAGGATGAGATGGTTGGATGGCATCACTGTCTCAATGGACATGAGTTTGAGTAAACTCCGGGAGTTGGTGATGGACAGGGAGGTCTGGCGTGCTGCAGTCCATGGGGTCGCCACGAGTCAGACATGACTGAGAGACTGAACAGAACTGAACTCCTTGGAAGGAAAGTTATGACCAACTTAGACAGTATATTAAAAAGCAGAGACATTACTTTGCCAACAAAGATCCATCTAGTCAAGGTTATGGTTTTTCCAGTAGTCATGTATGGATGTGAGAGTTGGACTATAAAGAAAGCTGAGCACCAAAGAATTGATGCTTTTGAACTGTGGTGTTGGAGAAGACTCTTGAGTGTCCCTTGGACTGCAAGGAGATACAACCAGTTAATCTGAAAGGAAATCAGTCCTGAATATTCATTGGAAGGACTGATGTTGCAGCTGAAACTCCAATACTTTGGCCACCTGATTCAAAGAGCTGACTCATTTGAAAAGACCCTGATGCTGGGAAATATTGAGGGGAGGAGGAGAAGGGGACATCAGAGGATGAGATGGTTGGATGGCATCACTGATTCAATTGACATGAATATGAGTAAACTCCAGGAATTGGTGATGGACAGGGGGGCCTGGTGTGCTGTAGTCCGTGGGGTTGCAAAGAGTTGGATACGACTGAGTGACTGAACTGAACTAAATAAAAATTATATATATATAATTTAAATATATATAATTTTATTCAGAAGTGTTTTTCATTCTGGACAAGATACAGTGATGTTGACAAAGACTATATTTGATATTATTCTATTTTGCTATGACACAAAAAATGCATTTTGGAAAGTGTTGATTATGGTAAAGTAAAATCCCAGTAGCCAAATGACAAATGCCCATTCTATGTAATTGACATTACATAGGACTGAATCATTTCAAAACTATATTTTAATACTATTCTTCAAGTATTCACATTATAGAACTCTTTCTCACACAGTATCTAAACTTTCATAATACTCTGTTCTGGATATTTCTATCCCCAAAAGAGTACAGATGCTGGGGCATAGGGAAATGGCCATTTTTGTATATTTTGCATCCTTTGTGATATTTTAAATCTAAATATAAACAACTACTTTTTAAAGACTTAAGGGGCTTGAGCTTAATGATATCATAAGTTTGTGTTCCAGAAGCCTGAGAGAAAGGAGAGATAAGGGATTACTTAGGTACCTAGAGCCTGAAAGATAACCAACAATTGTCGATAAGGAGATCTTCTGGCTAGTAATCTGAGAACAGTGAGTTGGATTTGTCATTGACAATATACAAAACTAAATGTTATTGCAAATTAATGTGAGGAGTGGAGAGTAAAAAAGTTGGCTTAAAGCTCAACATTCAGAAAACGAAGATCATGGCATCCAGTCCTACCACTTCATGGGAAATAGATGGAGAAACAGTGGAAACAGTGTCAGACTTATTTTTCTGGGCTCCAAAATCACTGCAGATGGTGACTGCAGCCATGAAATTAAAAGACGCTTACTCCTTGGAAGGAAAGTTATGACCAACCTAGATAGCATATTCAAAAGCAGAGACATTACTTTGCCAACAGAGGTTCGTCTAGTCAAGGCTATGGTTTTTCCTGTGGTCATGTATGGATGTGAGAGTTGGACTGCAAAGAAGGCTGAGTGCCGAAGAATTGATGCTTTTGAACTGTGGTGTTGGAGAAGACTCTTGAGAGTCCCTTGGACTGCAAGGAGATCCAACCAGTCCATTCTGAAGGAGATCAGCCCTGGGATTTCTTTGGAGGGAATGATGCTGAAGCTGAAACTCCAGTGCTTTGGCCACCTCATGCGAAGAGTTGACTCATTGGAAAAGACTCTGATGCCAGGAGGGATTGGGGGCAGGAGGAGAAGGGGACGACAAAGGATGAGATGGCTGGATGGCATCACTGACTCGATGGACGTGAGTCTGGGTGAACTCCGGGAGTTGGTGATGGACAGGGAGGCCTGGTGTGCTGCGATTCATGGGGTTGCAAAGAGTCCGACACGACTGAGCGACTGATCTGATCTGATCTGATCTGATATCTGGTTTAAGAATGGTTTTACAAGAAAAGTCTACTTGGTAAATTTACTCCCAGAATGTTTTGAATACCAATACTAACTAAAAAAATTTCTCAATGCAAAAGAGACAATCTTAGTCAACATACTTTACCAAAAATTCAAATTTTAAATCATAGATCAGAAAGATAACGTAAATTATTTAGTCCAATATTCCCTTTCTTCTATTGAGCTTCCCCACCCATATATCCAAATACAATTTACACTTCAATGGCTCCCCACTCCAGCACTCTTGCCTTGAAAATCCCATGGATGGAGGAGCCTGGTGGGCTGCCAGTCCATGGGGTCGCTAAGAGTTGGACACAACCGGGCGATTTCACTTTCACGCACTGGAGAAGGAAATGGCAGCCCACTCCAGTGTTCTTGCCTGGAGAATCCCAGGGACGGGGAAGCCTGGTGGGCTGCTGTCTATGGGGTCGCACAGAGTTGGACACATCTGGAGAGACTTAGCAGCAGCTAAGGTGAGTCTGCAGAGACTAAGTCTAAGTGACTTGCTTAACAAAGACAATGATTTGTGGCAAATGGCTGACTGCATTCAAATTCCAGCTTTATCACTTACTATCTGTATAATCTGCCACATGTTACTTAACCTTTTCCGTGCCTCAGGTGGCTCACCTGAAAAATGGGAACAGTAGTAGCACATAATTCATAGAACTGTTCTGAGGTTCAGAGGAGCTAACCTGTCTAATCTGTTTAGCACAGTGCCTGGCATATAGTAAGTGCTCAGTGAGTACTGTTGGTGTTCAGTTGCTAAGTCATAGTTGACTCTTTGTGATCCCATGGACTGCAGGCTTCCCTCTCCTTCACTATCTCCAGGAGTTTGCTCAAACTCATGTCCATTGAGTTGGTGATGTTATCCAACCAGCTCATCCCCTGCTGCCCCTTTCTCTTCTTGCCCTCAATCTTTCCTAGCATCAGGGTCTTTTCCAATGAGTCAGCTCTTTGCATCAAGTGGCCAACATATTGGAGCTTCAACTTCAGCATCAGTCCTTCCAATGAATATTCAGGATTGATTTGCTTAAGGATTGATTTGCTTAAGGATTGATTAGTTTGATCTTCTTGCTGTCCAAGAGACTCTGAAGAGTCCTCTACAGTACCACAGTTCAAAAACATCAGTTCTTCAGCTCTCAGCCTTCTTATGGTCCAGGTCTACTTATTTTAAATTCTACTTCTACAAATGATTAGTTGTGTGCCCTTAGGCAACTTACTCCAAGTGGTCTATGACATTTGTCACGATTTGCATTGTACAGTTGTTTATTGTCTATCTTCTCCACTGGATATATAAATCCAGGATTACAGGGACTAGATATGAAGTCTATTAATACTTAATGCACTGTTTAATAATAATTAATGAATTATGTGGTATCCATCATGTTTTAGGTGCTCAAGAATGCTTTTTATTATAAATCTGTGTGTGTGTGTTAGTCACTCAGTTATGTCCGACTCTTTGCGATTCCATGAACTAGTAGGTTACCAGGTTCCACTGTCCATGGAATTCCCCAGGCAAGAATACTGGAGTGGGTAGCCATTCCCTTCTCCAGGGGACCTTCCCAACCCAGGGATCGAACCCGAATCTCCTCATTGCCGGCTGATTCTTTACTGTCTGAGCCACCAGGGAAGCCCATTATTATAATCACAACCCTTAACAGGGTTCTTAAGTGGATTAGATGAGAGAATGCAAGTGAATATGTTACAAGGTAGAGACTGCCAGCCTGTGAACTCAAAAGGGCAAGTACTTAATAAATGTGGGTTCTTATGATTGTTGCTATCACTATAAGCCTAAAATCTAGACAGTGGCAGAAATGCGACTGCAACTAAGTTTTCCTAGTTCCTCACTGTATATTTTGGCAATGCTATCAATACATATATATATCATCTATATCTATATCTATATACATACATACATATATATATGGACAGAAGAAAATCTCAGTCCTTAATGTTAGAAAGTATTTTGCGATGTTAGTTTGCAGCTGAGGCTATTGCCTGGGAACAATATCTGAGGACAAGATAGGAAACTGGGGTCAAGGTTGATCAAATTCTTCTCATTTATACTTTTTTTTGGCTTGGACAGCATTACAATGGCATCAAATAGGCAAGGTGGCCAACATTTTAAAGAGATTTTCATATAAGTTATCAGAATTTTGGTCTTTCTGGAAAAAATAAGAAAGGAGGCACACAAGGCTGGCACCTCCACCTGGCAACAACTCAGTGGCTTCACAGAGGGGGCTCCCCCTTCTGCGGGGGTACATGCCTTTCAGTTTACATATGATCCCTGCAGGTGTTGGGGATCCTGATTTGGAATTAATAAGATTTAAGTCATCTGAATGTCTTTGTAGTAATCATTCTGACCCACATAAGCAACACCTTTTTGCTGCAGCAAAGATTTTTATTTCTGTTGCCTTTTTCATCATTCCTCACCTTGCTCGTGTTTTATGCAGCATCTGATAGAGAGTGTCAAGAGAAATTTAAAATTATAGCTCATTTACTCTGGTTAAGCATAAGGAAGGAAAAGCAATTACCAGAGTAAAATGATGGAATTAAAGATTCTTCTTGCAACCTAGGTAGGTATTTAGTGTTTGATGAGTGCTGGAAAAGATAAATACATTTTTCAAGGAGGACTGTATCAATCTGCAATCATGAATGAAAGACTCTGAACATGATTTAGATATCAAACATATGGTTTGCAAACACAATCAATCTTTCTCTAAGCAGTCAGAGTTAGTTGACAATATACTGTACCTCTTTTTGTTTCTAAATTGGAAAATGCTTTTTTAGTGGTGAATAAATTTCCTGTACCAACAGACTTTTTTTTGTAAGGAAATATGCTGCAAGATAGATGGTGCTTTAGAAGATACCACGCAGATGGTCTATAGAAAAATCTTATAAATATAATCCCATATAAACAGAGTAAATGCATTCTTCATATGAGGATAAAATGTTAATTAGTTTAGCTTAATTACAGATTTGCTACATGCTAGAAGTTTAAATTTAATGGATTGGTGATTCAATTTGATAGATCATAAAAAATAACTATAAGCATGTTACTGGCTGTTTTGCTGACTAATTTAACACGGATGTCCCATGTATCTTTAATTCAACTCTGGCTCAAAATGTACCTTATTCTTAAAGGAGCCCATCAGATAATCAAACATATCTAAGTCATGCTAACAAAGGCTATGTACATCAAACTTTCTTTAAAACTGATCATACAGCCCTTTTACTATCTTTCACAATCATTCATAAGAGAGAGTTATAAAGCAACAGAGAGTTCTCTATGCAACAATGCAAATTTCAAGAATGTTGCTGTAATTTTGTTCTCAAAAATTTGAAGGAGTATGATTTTAGGAGTGGACTGTAGTTATTCTGCATTTTTTGTATGCAGGTAAAAAAGAAAAGAAAAACAGGGAAGAACTACCAACCACATTGAAAAGAGACTGATGAGGAAACTTTTGATTGAGTAGCACCTTAAGTTATTGGAGGGTTTCTCAGGTGGCTCAGTGGTAAAGAATCCACCTGCCAATGCAAGGAGATGTGGGAGATGTGGGTTTGATCCTTGGGTCAGGAAGATCCCCTGGAGGAGGAAATGGCAACTACTCCAGTATTCTTGCTGGGAGAACTCCATGACAGAGGAGCCTGGCAGGCTACAGTGATGGGGTCGCGAAGAGTCAAAAATGACTGAATGACTGAGCACACATGCAAGATGTTGGAATGAGTTATTTAACTGTATAATAGTATCTCTTTCTAAGATTATGAAAGATATTAGCACGGGCTGATTAATTGCCATTTTGTTGCAGTGCTGGAGATTAGACCAGAGCAGCTTTAGGAGTACCTTTCAAAAATGATTAGACTTCAAAACTTCTCTGTGGCTATCCTACTGAACTTTCATTGTTCATACTTGCATTAACCCAAGCTATCTCTTCCTCCTCACCTACTTATTTCTTTCTCATTCTAACAAGCATCCAATTTGACATCAACAGAGATTTCAGCAAAAATAAAAAATAGAAAAGTGAATAACTTAAATACTGATATAAATTATTTGTGCTGCTTTGCTTGGTCAAGTCCTGATAGTTCTATGAAGTTCTATTATCAAATAATTTTATGAAAGAAAACTAAAGACTCATGACCAAAAAATATAGCATCACCTCAGATAGAAATAAGTATAGTACTTCTTCTATATTAACTAAGAAACACAGAGAAAAGTGGATCAAGACTATTTCCAAAAGCAAGGGCCAAGACATGAGGACCTTGCTTCAATTTTCATCAAAATTCCTGCCAGTGTTGTCCTTAAATCATAAAAAAATGATTTATGTATATTTATGGGTGACCATGAACTGAAAGGATTTATAATATTTCAGTTAAATTTATTTGTCATTGAATTATTTTATACTTATAAAAACATTACATTAAAAAGGAGAACCCAACTCTATCTTCCTATGTATATTGTTTTTCACTTTATATAGACAATTTTCATAAGATTACTTAATTTTACAAGTCTGCTGGTGAGTAATAATTGGATTTCTCTCCTATTTCTTGTGAAAACTTATTCACAGCTTTTAAAAATTTCATTAAATTTTTTTCTAAAATCATTGACATTGTATTTGTGCAGGTGTATTTTGAAAAGACTTATGAATGTACCTGTTTGTTGCACAGTAATTTTAAAATTTGCTTTCAATACATAAATCTAAGGAGGTTGTGTCTTCATTTTTCTTTTAGAATAGAAAGTATCAGGTATTTCCAATGATTGAAAAGCTGATAAAAAGAACAAGTAAAAAATTATCACAGAATCCATTTTTCTTTCATTTAACATAACTACATAGGTAAATTTAGATGTTAGAATAATACATTTAAAATATTTTCTCATAAATGATATAGTTGTTACTGTTGTTTAAGTTGTATCCAACTCTTTTGCAACCCCATGGGCTATAGCCCACTAGGCTCCTCAGTCCATGGTATGGCAAGAATACTGGAGTGGGTTGCCATTTCCTTCTCCAGAGGATCTTCCCAACCCAGGGTTGAACTCTCATCTCCTGCACTGCAGGTGTATTCTTTATCACTGAGCTGTATGGGAAGCCTCATAAATAATATTCTAGGAAGTATATATACAAGCAAGTAATCAGTAGTCCAATAAAATAATCTGTAGAGTAGGGAATTAGTAAATTATTTTAGAGATAAACTGAAATCAAATTTGAAAGTATCTGAGAAGAGTTCTTTTTCTACTGAAAGCCTGAAGGAAATGAGGCAGATAAAAATATGAACTTCTGGGCCTAAAAGGATTTTGTTAAGGGGAACAAACAAGAGTGTTAAATGCTTTTTTGTTGTTGTTCAGTCTCTAAATCATGCTCCATGCTTTGCAACCCCATGGACTGCAGCATACCAGGCTCCTCTATCCTTCACTATCTCCCCAAGTTTGCTCAAATTCATGTCCACTGAGTCAGTGATGCTGTCTGACCATCTCATCCTCTGCCACCCCTTTCTCCTTTGCCTTCAATCTTTCCCAACAACAAGGTCTTCTCCAATGAGTTGGCTCTTCACATCAGGTGGCCAGAGTATTGGCACATTAGCCTCAGCATCAGTCCTTCCAGTGAATATTCAGGGTTGATTTCCTTTAGGATTCACTGGTTGGTCTCCTTCCTGTCCAAGAGACTCTTGAGAGTCTTCCCCAGCACCACAACTTGAAAGCATCAACTCTTCAATTTCCACTTTTCCTCCTTCTGTTTGCCATAAAGTGATGAGATAGGATGCCATGATCTTAGATTTTTTTAAATGCTTAACCTACATTATTAATTTACGCTTCACAACAGACATGTTGTGATTGGGAAGCTACCGACAAATCAGAGATATATTATTTGATCATGATTATATACCTCCCAAGGGGCTGAGGTTGGATTTGAACCCCATATTTTGGTCCTACACTATTAAGTCTTCTTCCTTCCCACACTTAGTACTTAAGTTTAGATATTTGGGGAACTGGTATAGTGAAGGCCTTATGTAGCAAGATGATTTACGAAGATACTCATTTGTGTTGTTTTTCTCCCTGAGCAAGCTCTTCTACTTTCTCCATCAACAGGCAGATAAATCTAGTCTCTTCACTTCCTTGTCTCAGAGGTCTCTGTGGAAGTCTAGGTTCAGAGGGGCTTCCAGGCCTACTGAAGCCTCTAAAGTCCAACAAGTCAAGAGCACGAGAAGCACAGGACAGCCTGGCCGTGAAGTCATAAGTTACACCAGCTCCCATATTTAGCGCCAACATAAGGCTGCTAGGCTTTTCTCTGCACCACCTTGAGTTCAGAAAAGCCCTTTCCTTTCCATATGCCCCACCATTTTGGAGGCTTTTAGAGAGAGGAAGAGGTTTCCTAGCTGGTTCAGTGGTAAAAAATCTGCCTGTCAGTGCAGGAGAATGCAGGAGATGTATGGGACGTGGGTTCAGTCCCTGGGTTAGGAAGATCCCCTGGAGAAGGAAATGAAACCCACTCCAGTATTCTTGCTTGGAGAATTCCATGGACAGAGGAGCCTGGCGGGCTGCCATCCACAGGGTTGCAAAAGAGTTAGACATGACTGAGAGACTAAAAAACAAGAGAGAGGAAGAGAGGGAAAAAAAAAAGGACAGAGTATGAATTCATTTTCTATTGCTTCCATAACATATTACCATAAGTTTAGCAACTTAAAGTAACGCATTGTCTAATCCAGTTCTGAGGCCAGATGTCAGACAGGACCTCTCTAGGCTAACATCAGTGTCAGCAGGACTGTATTCCTTGCTGGACGCTCTAGAGGAATATTTGTTTTTTTTTTTCTCATTCAGGTTGCAGTCAGAATTCAGTTCTTTGCATTTGTAGGACTGAGGTCTCCATTCCCTTTCTGGCCGAAAACTAAGTTATTCAGGACTTCTAGATGCAGCCAGAAATCCTTGGCTCCGTTTCTCCACTTTCAAAGCTTCAAGAAAGAAAGTGAAGTCGTTCAGTCGTGTCCAGCTCTTTACAACCCCATGCACTGCAGCCTACCAGGCTCTTCTGTCCATGGGATTTTCCAGGCAAGAGCACTGGAGTGGGTTGCCATTTCCTTTTCCAGGGGACCTTCCCGACACAGGGATCAAACCCTGGTCTCCCACGTTGTAGGCAGACGCTTTTACCGTCTGAGCCACCAGGGAATTCCAAAGCTTCAACTGTAGGTTAAATCTTGTATTTTAAATCTGTCCTGCCTCTTCTTCCATCATATCTGTCTGACAAAATTTTCTGTCTTCCTCTTCTTACTTATGTGGGCCTACTTTAAAGGGCCCATGTTATTACCTTTGGCCCATCTGAATAAAAGAGTTTAATCTTCCTATTTTAATGTTTATAATCTTAATTCCATGGAAAGATCCTTTTGCCATGTAATATAAAATATTCACAGTTTCCAGGAATTAGGGCATCAACATCTTTAGGGATCATTATTCTGCCTACCACAGAGTATTTTACCTTAATATAGTTTAAATTATTGTACAGGTCCATAGTTACTGTGTTCTACTAAGCCTACTTTTTTTTCTTATGTTGGAGGAGGGCAATCATGAGGAAAATTAATCATCTCTGAAAAAGACGAAGTGATGAAGCCCATTTTCTCTCTGTATTTGAATACACATCTGACTTGTGATTCCATTACTTTAGAACAGAGAAATAGTTTTAAAACAGATTAATCTTGCAGAATATGGACCTAACTCATACGCTCTATTTGCTACTGCTGAAAAATAATTCTAATTTTAAAAGGCTACGTTGGCTTTAAAAATAAGTTTATAATAGAAATGATTGCTTCTCACAGTACCATAACTATAGGCATTATTATACTATAAATATCATTGCTATGAGACCAACCCATGCTCCTACAGCCTTAAATAATACATGGGTCTTTCAGAGTTTCCAGACAACGTTTTGAGAAACAATACTTGATGGTTGTAATTTTGGGTCTTCCAAAGCTGGCTGAGGTTCTAGGGTTGTTGTCCTGACTGATGATCAATTACCAGAAGTGTAGCTGTCTTCACAGAATTCCCCTGATATTTCATATTAGTTATTAATATTCTATGATTTAGACATCTATTTGAGCGTTTCCAATAACACAGTTCCCAGAATAACGGACCCTCTCCCCAGACCCTTTAGACTAAACCCATTGAATACTAACCTATCATATTAAGGCCTAATTGCAATATCCCATTTTGAATTCCAAGCAGTGGAATTGGACTAAAGGGAACAAGTCCATTAATGATGTGATTGAGATCATTTCAGTGGCAAGTATCTAGTAGCCTCAGGAACTGAGACCTTGTCTGAGCTTCTACCAATAACCAGGGCCTAATGGGGAAATAAATCTGGGAGAGGCCTGGGAAATCCTGGTGGGTGGAGACTTTTGGAGCTGGGTGTCCCGGCTTTGCCTGTGTGTGCACTTCTGCTTTTGGTACTTCAATCTTTGTATTTCACTTTCCTCACGGCTGTTTTATGATTGTGCACTCTCTAAAAATTGGTCAGTTTATAAGCATTAATGAACATTTTTTATGTCTTTATGTGTTGTGTGGTTGTGCTTAGTCACTCAGTCATGTCCAGCTCTTTGTGACCCTTTGGACTGTAGCCTGCCAAACTCCTCTGTCCATGGGATTTCTTATGCAAGAATACTGGACTGTGTTGACATTTTCCTTCTCCAGGGAATCTTCCCAATCCAGGGATAGAATCTGAGTCTCCTGCGTCTCCTGCATTGCATGTGGATTCTTTACCTGCTGAGCCATAATATGTTTAAATTTCTATGCAAAGTGAATAGGTCAAACTTAGCTAAGGAATGAAAGTAAGGTAGGAAGAAGATTTCGAGGGAAAGACTGCCCAATAACTGAAACTCTGAAAATGATAATTACAAACATTTTGGGCACAATGGGACAGAAACCATGAAACTGAGCCTCTGTTATATAAATGAAGGGCAGGACCCAGTGAGTATGGGTAAAGGTAAGACAAATTGAGGAGGGGTTGGTGGTGATGGTTAAGAGAGGAAATCTTCCCAAGTCAATCAAACAGCTCCAGGTTCAGAGATTTTCTCAACTCTTGACAATACAACTCTTAGAATGGGAAACATTGCCTTAATTCACAATTTCAACAATGCAGGAAGTCATTATTCAAATTTTCCTATAGGGTCAAGAACTCAGAGGTTGACTTCAAACTATAAAGCATTTTAAACTCCTTTTGCAGGCTTAAAGTGTTCTATACCTACATATGTTTTGGCATATATACTTGACTACATAGATACAATTTGTATATAATTCCATTCCCAAAAGGCATGGAAGAGGCAATGCATCTTATACTCAATTGCCACCAAAGAGCACAAAGATGAATGTTTAAGTCCAGACACTGACACATCCCCCTAAATTTTCAAAGCATGGCTTGCGGTCTCAGCCCCCTGACTCCCATTCCCTATAATGGAAATCAGGTGGCAAAACCCTAATGCAAACTCCTTGGAAATCTAGAAGACGGCATAATGATGTTCTTTGTTTTGCTATGGAAACATTTATATGGGACACAGGTTCAACTGTCCATGAAATGATGCACTAATCTCCAGAGTTCACAATGTAATTTGGAGTATATTTTCTTCTCCATGTGCATGCAATTGTGAAGGTAATTGCCACCCTGAAGGTAAAGAATGCCAAGTGTCCCTCCTGTAACACACAGCTACATTCTGAACAATCTCAGAGCCAGACATTCACATTAGGCATGCAAAGAAAAAGTCCACGGAACTTGTGTGCATCTTCTTGTTTTGTATGCAGCCTTTCTGGAGAACACCTGATCTTTCCTTGATAAGGTTTGTTGGTTTTCATAAACTAGTTTGTTGTGAATAATCAGTTCAATTTCTGGCCTGAATAGTATCATTGATTTAATATGATAAACCAAGAAACAGTTCTCTTCCGTCTCAAATTTATAAATTTTATTCAGACCCCATAGATGTTTAAAATCTGAAAATTAAACCAGCTTAAAGATAAAAGTGCAGACTTCAGATAAAGATAGGGATATATTAAAAGCAATGTCAGCACCTCAGCTATTTTTAGATCAGGCTGAGACCACAGGCTAAAGGCTCATCTATTATTTTCAGAAAGTATAACTCTCTTAATTTCTTTGTAAACTATGAATATTTTTAGAAATTAAAATAATTTAATTTTTGATAAAAACAGGTGCCTATATTTTCAATGACTAACATATGATCACATTACTTAATTGTAGAAAAAATATAATAAGTAGTTTTAATTATATCTAATCACCTTATGAGAAGTCCATCGTAAATTAACTGTTCTATGATAGCATTTAGGGATGCAAAGTTTTATATTTTTTCTTGTTTTAAAGTATCTAAAGTATCTAAAGTATTTAAAGTTTATCTCTTCTGAACTTGACTAGGCAGTTCTCAAGGGATGTAAAAGAAGTATAAGATGTACTTCTTCCCCATAGCATCTAGCATAGAGTTCATTACAGGAGCTCAATAAATACTGTGCATGTATTGATTGATTGTCAGCATTCTGCTTTGTGACTCCTTTTAATATCTCAGATGCTGAAATGTCATTATCATAATCATCGTAAACCTCATTTATCTGTTCATGACATTGTTCTGGGTGCTCCATAAAATGCAGAAGTGAGTTCTAAAAGTACAAGAATAACTGAAAGCATGTTCACTGACCCACTAATCGGGAAAGATGGCACGGGTTGGAGGATTCACCCATACATTTAAAGTTTATTGGATATATATACAACTCACTTCTAATAATTTGAAACATTTTATAGCAAAAAGTGATAAAGTTATAAAAATATCAGCACAAAAGTAAGAAATGCGCAGAAGGATGAGAAAGTGAAGGTTTGGCTGTGAATTTCTCTACAGTCCTGGCAAGAAGAATAGGCCAACCTCAATTTGACATTTTGAACTGAATAATTCTGTATTGCAGTGCTGTGCATTGTTGTCTGTTCAGCAGACAACCACTAGATGCCTGTAGTACCCCCTTCCCTCCCCCTGTGTTGAGACAACTAAAAAATGTCTCCAGAAATGGCCCTCAATTTGAGAATCACTAACCTAGGTGATCTAATCCTCTTTATAAGGATGGAGAGAGCACAACCCAGTTCTATGGGGGTTGGGATATAAGAGAACAATACAATTATTTTCTGACACTAATTTCTAGAGTAAATTTCAATAAACCATGAGTGATTTGATCTATAGTGTCCTCAATAACACTGGCTAATATTTCTTGAGACTAAGCCAGCTGCTAAAATTGGCATTGTATACCCATGACCTATGAGATGGGTAGTATTGACATCTTTATAGATAAATAAATTGAGGGTCACCAAAATTAAGCAATTTACTCAAGGTCATACTGTAAGTTGCAGAGTTAGGATTCAAACACAAGCAATTTGAGCAGAAAGCCACCACTCAAAGTTACCAACGACAGTCTTATGGAAAGGTGAAGTAATATAATACTGCTGATTTTTGTCTAGCTCTTCTGTAAAAGTAGAGAACAGAAATATAAAGCACAAACTAGGAAGAGCAATGAACAGCTCCTCCAGAAGCTATCTGCAGTATCCACCATCTTCAGAAGTGGCTGAATGATAGCTGTCCATAGTGTATATTGGTGATAATTGCTGATGACGCTGAGTTGGAGTAACAGTGAGGGAGCTGCTCTAGACTTCATGTGATGCCTTTCTCTAATTGTCAAAACCTGCAAGTGATGAGACTTTTTATCTGAAGTATCTTGGCACTTTCTTTCTTTCAGAGATTTTAATAATATGTTGTATCACACTATAGAGAGAGAAGGAATCTGGAAAAGACCTTGGAATTATATCTATCTGGTACAAAAAACTGCAGCTGTGTAACTGAACAATGATTTGACCTCTCTTATCTGAAAATGGGTATATGAGTATCACACACACACACATACAGACAAACACACAGACACACACACACATATATATATATAACTGGACATGGAACAACAGACTGGTTCCAATAGGAAAAGGAGTACATCAAGGCTGTATACTATCACCCTGCTTATTTAACTTATATGCAGAGTACATCATGAGAAACATCATGAGGTGGGCTGGAGGAAGCACAGGCTGGAATAAAGACTGCCAGGAGAAATATCAATAACCTCAGATATGCAGATGACACCACCCATATGGCAGAAAGTGAAGAAGAACTAAAGAGCCTCTTGATGAAAATGAAAGAGGAGACTGAAAAAGTTGGCTTAAAGCTCAACATTCAGAAAACTAAGATCATGGCATCTGGTCCCATCATTTCATGGCAGATAGATGGGGAAACAGTGGAAACAGTGGCTGACTTTATTTTTTGGGGATCCAAAATCACTGCAGATGGTGATTGCAGCTATGAAATTAAAAGATGCTTACTCCTTGGAAGGAAAGTTATGACCAACATAGATGGCATATTAAAAAGCAGAGACATTACTTTGTCAACCAAAGTCCATCTCGTCAAGGCTATGGTTTTTCCCATAGTCATGTATGGATATGAGAGTTGGGCTGTGAAGAAGGCTGAGTGCTGAAGAATTGATGCTTTTGAACTGTGGTGTTGGAGAAGACTCTTGAGAGTCCCTTGGACTGCAAGGAGATCCAACCAGTTCATCCTAAAGGAAATCAGTCCTGAATATTCATTGGAAGGGCTGATGCTGAAGCTGAAACTCCAATACTTTGGCCACCTGATGTGAAGAGCTGACTCATGTGAAAAGACCCTGATGCTGGGAAAGATTGAGGGGAGGAGGAGGAGGGGACATCAGAGGATGAAATGGTTGGATGGCATCACCAACTCAATGGACATAGGTTTGGGTGGACTCTGGGAGTTGGTGATGGACAGGGAGGCCTGGCGTGCTGCGGTTCATGAGGTCGCAAAGAGTCGGACACGACTGAGCAACTGAACTGAACTGAGTATACACACACACACACACATACACACACACACACATATATATATAAAATGAGCCTCCCAGGTGGTTCAGTGATAAAGACTCCATCTGCCTAACAGGAAACATGAAAGATTTGATCCCTGGGTCAGGAAGACCCCCTGGAGAAGGAAATGGCAGCCCACTCCAGTATTCTTGCCTGGTGAGTCCCATGAACAGAGGAGCCTGGCAGGCTACAGTCCACGGGGTCTCAAAAGAGTCTGACATGACTTAGCAACTAAACAACAACAAAATGAAATATAATATATAAAAGTAAGTGTATAATGTATTTATTTGTAGGAATCTTATAAGAATTACAGGCTTAGGTAATAAAAGGTATTTCTTAAAACACTAAATTGTGAAAATTTATGTAGTACTATGTAGTACTAACACTCTTTTTTATGTGTTATTTGCTATATTTGCTCTGAGAAATTTGTGTAACTTAGTATAAAAAAAAGAAATAGTGGTAATACTGGTGATTTCCAGGGCCTTTTTTTTTTTTTCCCCCTGGGAAAACATATACTATCCAATGCTATATTTCCTCAGGTAGAAATAAGTTTTTAGGTTTTGTTGACTTATTAATTTCATCCTTGGTAGAAGAGATACCCACGCCCAAGGTAAGAGAAACCCAAGTAAGACGGTAGGTGTTGCAAGAGGGCATCAGAGGGCAGACACACTGAAACCATACTCACGGAAAACTAGTCAATCTAATCACATTAGGACCACAGCCTTGTCTAACTCAATGAAACTAAGCCATGCCCGTGGGGCAACCCAAGAGGGGTGGGTCATGGTGGAGAGATCTGACAGAATGCGGTCCACTGGAAAAGGGAATGGCAAACCACTTCAGTATTCTTGCCTTGAGAACCCCATGAACAGTATGAAAAGGCAAAATGATAGGATACTGAAAGAGGAACTCCCCAGGTCCGTAGGTGCCCAATATGCTACTGGAGATCAGTGGAGAAATAACTCCAGAAAGAATGAAGGGATGGAGCCAAAGCAAAAACAATACCCAGCTGTGGATGTGACTGGTGATAGAAGCAAGGTCTGATGCTGTAAAGAGCAATATTGCATAGGAACCTGGAATGTCAGGTCCATGAATCAAGGCAAACTGGAAGTGGTCAAATAAGAGATGGCAAGAGTGAATGTCGACATTCTAGGAATCAGCGAACTAAAATGGACTGGAATGGGTGAATTTAACTCAGATGACCATTATATCTACTACTGTGGGCAGGAATCCCTCAGAAGAAATGGAGTGCCCATCATGGTCAACAAAAGAGTCTGAAATGCAGTACTTGGATGCAATCTCAAAAATGACAGAATGATCTCTGTTCGTTTCCAAGGCAAACCATTCAATATCACAGTAATCCAAGTCTATGCCCAACCAGTAACGCTGAAGAAGCTGAAGTTGAACGGTTCTATGAAGACCTACAAGACCTTTTAGAGCTAAAACCCAAAAAAGATGTCCTTTTCATTATAGGGGACTGGAATGCAAAAGTAGGAAGTCAAGAAACACCTGGAGTAACAGGCACATTTGGCCTTGGAATACGGAATGAAGCAGGGCAAAGACTAATAAAGTTTTGCCAAGAAAATGCACTGGTCATAACAAACACCCTCTTCCAACAACACAAGAGAAGACTCTATACATGGACATCCCAGATGGTCAACACCGAAATCAGATTGATTATATTCTTTGCAGCCAAAGATGGAGAAGCTCTATACAGTCAGCAAAAATAAGACCAGGAGCTGACTGTGGCTCAGATCATGAACTCCTTATTGCCATATTCAGACTTAAATAGAAGAAAGTATGGAAAACCACTAGACCATTCAGGTATGACCTAAATCAAATCCCTTATAATTATACAGTAGAAGTGAGAAATAGATTTAAGGGCCTAGATCTGATAGATAGACTGCCTGATGAACTATGGACTGAGGTTCGTGACATTGTATGGGAGACAGGGATCAAGACCATCCCCATGGAAAACAAATGCAAAAAAGCAAAATGGCTGTCTGCGGAGGCCTTACAAAGAGCTGTGAAAAGAAGAGAAGCAAAAAGCAAAGGAGAAAAGGAAAGATATACACATCTGAATGCAGAGTTCCAAAGACTAGCAAGAAGAGATAAGAAAGCCTTCTTCAGCGATCAATGCAAAGAAATAAAGGAAAACAACAGAATGGGAAAGACTAGAGATCTCTTCAAGAAAATTAGAGATACCAACGGAACATTTCATGCAAAGATGGGCTCAATAAAGGACAGAAATGGTACGGACCTAACAGAAGCAGAAGATATTAAGAAGAGATGGCAAGAATACACAGAAGAACTGTACAAAAAAGATCTTCACGACCCAGATAATCACAATGGTGTGATCACTCACCTAGAGCCAGACATCCTGGAATGTGAAGTCAAGTGGGCCTTAGAAATCATCACTTCGAACAAAGCTAGTGGAGGTGATGGAATTCCAGTTGAGCTCTTTCAAATCCTGAAAGATGATGCTGTGAAAGTGCTGCACTCAATATGCCAGCAAATTTGGAAAACTCAGCAGTGGCCACAGGACTGGAAAAGGTCAGTTTTCATTCCAATCCCAAAGAAAGGCAATGCCAAAGAATGTTCAAACTACCGCACAATTGCACTCATCTCACTCAGCTCAACTTCACTTCACTCACTCACTCACTCAACTTCAGCAATATGTGAACCGTGAACTTCCTTCAAGCTGGATTTAGAAAAGGCAGAGGAACCAAAGATCAAATTGCCAACATCTGCTGGATCATGGAAAAACCAAGAGAGTTCCAGAAAAACACCTATTTCTGCTTTATTGACTATGCCAAAGCCTTTGACTGTGTGGATCACAATAAACTGTGGAAAATTCTGAAAGAGATGGGAATACCAGACCACTTGATCTGCCTCTTGAGAAATTTGTATGCAGGTCAGGAAGCAACAGTTAGAACTGGACATGGAACAACAGACTGGTTTCAAATAAGAAAAGGAGTACGTCAAGGCTGTATATTGTCACCCTGCTTATTTAATTTATATGCAGAGTACATCAGGAGAAACGCTGGACTGGAAGAAGCACAAGCTGGAATCAAGATTGCCAGGAGAAATATCAGTCACCTCAGATATGCAGATGACACCACCCTTATGGCAGAAAGTGAAGAGGAACTAAAAGCCTGTTGATGAAAGTGAAAGTGGAGAGTGAAAAAGTTGGTTTAAAGCTCAACATTCAGAAAACTAAGATCATGGCATCTGGTCCCATCACTTCATGGGAAATAGATGGGGAAACAGGGGAAACAGTGTCAGACTTTATTTTTTTTGGTTCCAAAATCACTGCAGATGGTGACGCAGCCATGAAATTAAAAGACGCTTACTCCTTGGAAGGAAAGTTAATGACCAACCTAGATAGCATATTCAAAAGCAGAGACATTACTGTGCCAACAAGGGTTCATCTAGTCAAGGCTATGGTTTTTCCTGTGGTCATGTATGCATGTGAGAGTTGGACTGTGAAGAAGGCTGAGTGCCGAAGAATTGATGCTTTTGAACTGTGGTGTTGGAGAAGACTCTTGAGAGTCCCTTGGACTGCAAGGAGATCCAACCAGTCCATTCTGAAGGAGATCAGCCCTGGGATTTCTTTGGAGGGAATGATGCTGAAGCTGAAACTCCAGTACTTTGGCCACCTCATGCGAAAAGTTGACTGGGAGGGATTGGGGGCAGGAGGAGAAGGGGACGACAGAGGATGAGATGGCTGGATGGCATCACTGACTCAATGGACGTGAGTCCGGGTGAACTCTAGGAATTGGTGATGGACAAGGAGGCCTGGTGTGCTGCAATTCATGGGGTCGCAAAGAGTCGGACACGACTGAGCGACTGAACTGAACTGAACTGAATACCTTATCAGATACTGAACTCCTCCTCACCACCCCCTCCAATGGCCCACAAGACACACTTTCTCACTTTTCGTTCCTGATTATTAGGCTCTTGAACAGAATCAAGTGATGACTCAATGATTAGAAAGATTTATGCTGACTTGCTGAATACCCAATACATGTCCTATGTTTGACTGATTGATTATTAGTTCCCTTCCTTAGCCATTAATTTTTTTCGTATTTTAGTGGCTTATGAAATCTATTCAGAGAATCCCATTAGATACTCAGTTCTAAGCTGAGTCAAGCATAAACATATATATTGTGGAACATATTTTTAAGGTATCTATTTCTAATCTCACATAGGTTAGGTATTTAACCCAACTCAGCAAGTATTTTGAATATCTACATAGGCAATGCAGGAAATATAAGACATATATAAGATCTGATTTAGCTACTCAACAAACTTACAATTGCTAGAGTAGACAAGATATATGTGATAGACTTGGAACATGCCAGCGGAATTCAGGAAAGGGGGAGAAAGGGGCTTCCCTGGTGGCTCAAAGGTGTAGAATCTGCCTGGTAATGCGGGAGACACGGGTTAGATCTCTGATCTAGGAAGATCCCAAATGCTGTGGTACAACTAAACCTTTGGGCCACAACTATTAAGCCTGTGCTCTAGAGACCGGGGACCACAGCTACCGAAGCTCACGTGGCCTAGAGCCTGTGCCCTGCAACAGGAGAAGACACCACAGTGAGAAGCCCCTCCACAGCTAGAGCAGCCCCCTTTCACCACAACTAGAGAAAAGCCAGTGCAGCAATGAAGATCCAGCACAGTCAAAAACATTAATAAATAAAGAAATAGAATTCTTTAACAAGAAGAAAAAGGAGAGCAAAAGTAAGCTGGAAACACTGTGAGAGGTAGAGTTGCTTGGATACATCTGTTCAAAAAATTTAAGCAATATACACACAATGATATGATATTTATATCTCACATCCTCACATACAACACTCATGTACTCAAATTTGTATATATATATTTGTTGTTTGTTTTACAAAAGGTAGATTATTCTATAAATTTTTCCATGGGTATACTGCTAATATGGTGTACATAGATCATTTTCATTACTTAAAAATACAAATAAAAATGTGAAAGTTAAAAATGTGAATCACACGATATGAATGTGCCATAATTTAAATATTCACCATTGATTTTCAGTTTA
The DNA here is from genome assembly GCF_029378745.1 of Bos indicus. Lineage (NCBI taxonomy): Eukaryota > Metazoa > Chordata > Mammalia > Artiodactyla > Bovidae > Bos > Bos indicus. Next base: position 32,898,056 of record NC_091769.1, read on the forward strand.
AGTGGGTTTCAGATTTCTTCTCCTATGAAGACTATTACAAAGAACATTCTTATTTTTCTATGCAAGCAATTCTGTAGGATATGGTTCTAAAGTGGAACTCCTGGTTCAAATGATACCCATATTTAAAAAGCATTACTGGATTTACAAGTTAGTCTTTGAAAAGTTACCCCAGTTTATAGCTCTTTGGAGACAGAGCACTTCCCCCTACACCTGCATAAAATCAGTCTTTTTTATTTTTACCAATCTAGTCAGTGAAAAAGGATACCTCCTCTTTCAAAACTGAGATTTTTAACATTTGAATGACAGGTAAGAAGCTGAAGCCAGGAAAATTCCTTTAGGAAACTATTATTCTAATATGACAAAATTAATCATGAGAGTGAGGAGACAGGCTATTTCGAAGCAGAGCAGTCATACCAGTAAATAGAATTAAAATGGGTTAGGAACAGGTGTGTTAGAGAATGACATGCCCATGAAAATGAAGCGCAAAATTTGCCAGTGTTTGATCAGAAAAGCACTCTTAAAAATTATTCTCACTGAAAAAGAGATTCGTAGGTCTTTCCTCTAATTTTGTCCTTTCCCTTAGGGGGTTTTTTTTTTTTTTTCCCTATTCTGATTCCAACTTTTACCAACTGTACTTTTTCTCCAGGAGTATCCTTTATATCTTTTGTGCCAAAATTACACCAAAATAGAATTCCTTACCATTTGAAAGACAATGCAGATCTGAGTTAGAGTGTTAGCAGTAGGAAAGAAGAGGGAGGTTGTATACTAGAGGTTTCTGAGAATATATGATAAAAATGACTGGTTGGCTATTGAGTGTAGATGGTGAAAACAAAAGCTGTCTTGGTTACTGGCCTAAGTGACTAGAACAGTCTTGCTGAGGTTGAGAATACAATAGGAGAAGGAAGTCTGTGGAGGAAGTTAATTCAATTTGAGGCATGCTCACTTTGAGGTGCTCCTGGTGCTGGGGTATCCCCTAAGTGATATTTTGGAAATTTCGGTCTGCATTTTTAGGAAATCAGTCATACTGAAGTAATACCTTAAGTTATTTACCTGGGCATGGACATTAAGAGGAAGCAAAGAGAGCCAAGGTGAAAAAATTTAGAAGTATCTCCCATTAATGGGTAGGCAGAGGGAGCAGACCTGGGCTATGTAAGAAAGATTGTCAGGTAATGAGAATCCCAGGGGAATGGGAAGATGAGCTCTTTCTTTCTTCAGCTTTATTGGAATATTACTGACAATCAAAAGTTGTAAACCTTGTCATTTTAATATGTGTACATTTTGAAACGATCACTGTAATCACACTAATTAGCATATCCATCACTCATAATTACTGCTTTCTTTCTTTCTCCCTTTTTCCTTTCTTCCTCCCTTCCTCCTCCTTCCTTCCCTCTCTCTTTCTTCTTCTCTGTCAAGAACATTTAAGGTATATTCTCAACAAATTTCAAGTTACAGTAGAGTATTTTAAACTATAGTCACAATGCTGTACATTAGATCTCCAGAATTTATATAATTATCTCGCATAATTGAAATTTTGTACCTGTTAACCAACATCTCCCTATGGCTCCCTCTGCCCAGGTCCTGGCAGTCACCATTCTGTACTCTCCTCCTATAAGTTGGACTGCTTTAGATTCCACGTATAAATGAGATCGCACAATATTTGTCTTTCTTTACCTGACTTATTGCATTTAGCACAATGTCCTCTAGGTTCATCCATGTTGCTACAAGTGAAAAATGTTCCTTATTTTTAAAGGCAGAATAATACACCAGTGTGTGGGTATAGGTGTGCATGTGTATAAAATTTTCTTTATCCACTGAAGGTGAATGTTTTGTGAATCCAAGATAAGAGAAGAAGCCATATAAAAAAAGCTGCTGAGATCTTGTAAAGTGACAATATAGAATGTCATTGCAATCTCCTGAGAATGGTATTCAAAGAGACTGAGTTTAAAGCAGAGTTCAAATTGCTAGAGATCAATACAGTAGCAGGAAAAAACTTTCAAAAGTTTAGCAGTAAAGGAAAAAGAACAAAAGTAATTTTTATCTCTACAATCAACACATTTGATCATTTGAAGGAAATGAATATTATTTTTTAATCAATGTTTTTCTGTGCATCAGTTCAGTTTAGTCGCTCAGTCGTGTCTGACTCTTTGCGACCCCATGAATCGCAGTACCCCAGGCCTCCCTGTCCATCACCAACTCCTGGAGTTCACTCAAACTCAGGTCCATTGAGTCGGTGCATAGTGCTCTATAATTACATTTGTTTATGTGTTTTCCTTTCTTTTGAACTTTGAGGGCAAAAAATTGAGTAATAACAATGGTACTTAACACACTTCTCTTTTTTCACAGTATTATTTTATTTTGTTCCCATTATTCCTGACCTTAACATGTGCACCTTTCATTATGCCCTAACAGTATATGAGTGGCCCTCCCACAAAACACTTCAAAAATGTCTCTGAATATGTATATGTTTTAAAAGATGCTTATTTTTGTATACATAGCTTTAATTTATGTAAAAATAATATCATGTTGCCAATATTGCTTTATCTTATTTTCATCACTCATTTTCTTTTCAAAATTTTAGGATCTGTCCTTGATAGGGGAAAGAAAAACCTCTTGCTAATTTCTTATAACTTCTCCAGAATATTTCGTATTATATGTCTCCCACATTTCACATGTCTACTCTTTCCATGATGGAGATATCGGTTGGTTCCACCATCTCGCCATTACAAAGACTCTGGCAATGAAGATTTCAACATCTTTCCCTTTGTGGAATTACACGTGAGTGACTTTGGGGTACATGCCTGGGAATGGGGTTGCTGGGTCATTAGGTATTTGCGTACTTAATCTTGTTAGCCATTTCCTTATCGTTCTTCAGAATGGCTGCATCAGTTTACATTCCCAGCATGACAGTGTTTGTCCACATCTTCAATAAAACTTGACATGTCTGACTATGTGATATTTGTCATTTCATAGACATAAAGAGGTATGTCATTGTTCTATTTTATTTTACATTATTCATTCAACTCATGAGAAATTTTTCATAAATTTTTAGTCATTCATGTTTCATTTTCTCTTATTTATCTATTAATTTCCTTTTTTTTCTACCAGATTTTCAATCTTTTTCTTGTTTCTTTGAAGACTTCTTTAATGTACTAGATAAACTCTAGCTGGTTTTTATTTTTAACTTTTATTTTGGAATACTCTTTTATTTACAGAAAAGTTGCAATATAATACAGACAGTTCCAATATACATATCACCTCATTTTCCCTAGTGTTAACATCTTACATTAATGAAAACTAAAAATTTCCTAGTTTGTGTTTAAAAAGCCTTATTGGGATATAACTTACATGCTACACAAATCTCTATAGATCTGCTTATTATGTATGCTTCATATAAATGAAACCATAAAATTATTTTTGTCACTAGGTCCTTTCACTTAGCACACTATTATTGAAGTTCACCCATGTTGTAATCTGTATCACTATTCATTCTTTTTTTTAGTACCAAATAATATTCCATTGTATGGAATTTTCTTTATCCAATCATCAGTTGTTGGACAAATTCGGATTCTTTCTGCTTTTAGCCTATTATGAGCAGCACTACTATGAACAGTCATGTATCCATATATGAGCTTTTATGTGACTTGTATGTTTTCATTCTTTGGGTATATACATAGAAGTAGAATTGCTGGATAATATAATAACTCAGTGTCTAGCATTCTGAAGTATTATCAAATAGTTTTTCAAAGCAGCTGAACAATTTACATTTCCACCAGCAAGGTTTGAGGGTTCCAATTTGGCCATATCCTTGCCAACACACTATTACCTATATTTTAAGTTATAACTATCTTAGTGGCTATGAAGTAGCATCTTGTTGTGGTTTTGATGGTTATTTTTCCCTTTAGAGAAATGTCTCTTAAAATCTGTATGCAATTTTAAATTGAATTATTTTCCTTTTTACTGTTGAGTTATAAGTGTTCTTTACATATTCTGGGTACAAATCCCTTATCAGTTATATGATTTGCAAATATTTTCTCCCATTCTGTGGGCTATGTATTCACTTTATTGCTGATATCCTTTGAAAAATAAAAAGTTTTAATTGTATGGAGTCCATTTTGTCTATTTTTCTTTTTTTCACTTGCATTTTTGTTTTCATATCTAAGAAAGTGTTGCCTATCTCAAAGTCATGAAGATTGACTCCATTGTTTTTTTGTAAAGGTTTTATAGTTTTAACTCTTACATCTAGATTTATAATCCATTTTAAGTACAGTTTTATGTATATTATGCATAAGCAGTCCAACTTTACTCTTCTGCCTGTGGATATTCAGTTGTCCCAGCACTATTTATTGAAAAGACTGTTCTTTCCCCATTGAACTGTCTTAGTTTCTAATTAGTTTTTGACAGTCTAAGTATTGCTTTTCCAATCTATTTTGTTGTTAATTTTCTTTATGATGTCATTTCTAAATAGAATACATATTATTTATGCAATTAAAAACATCAATGTCCTACCTTATAATATTGGCTTAGTTCAGTTCAGATCAGTCACTCAGTTGTGTCCGACTCTTTGAGATCCCGTGGACTGCAGCACGCCAGGCTTTCTTGTTCATCACCAACTCCTGGAGCTTGCTCGAACTCATGTCCATCCAGTCAGTGATGCCATCCAGCCAACTCATCCTCTCTTTTCCCTTCTCCTCCTGCCCTCAATCTTTCCCAGCATCAGGGTCTTTCCCAAAGAGTCAGTTATTCACATCAAGTGGCCAAAGTACTGGAGTTTCAGCTTCAGCATCAGTCCATCCAATGAATATTTAGGACTGATTTCCTTTAGGATGGCCTGGTTGGATCTCCTTGCAGTCCAAGGGACTCTCAAGTGTCTTCTCCAACACCACAGTTCAAAAGCATAAATTCTCTGGTGCTCAGCTTTCTTTATAGTCCAACTCTCACATCCATACATGATTACTGGAAGAACCATAGCTTTGACTAGAGGGATTTTTGTTGGCAAAGTAATGTCTCTGCTTTATAATATACTGTCTAGTTTTCTCATAGCTTTTCTTCCAAGGAGCAAGCGTCTTTTAATTTTACAACTGCAGTCACCATCTACAATGATTTTGGAGCCCAAGAAAATAAAGTCTGTCACTATTTCCACTGTTTCCCCATCTATCTGCCATGAAGTGATGGGACCATATGCCATGATCTTTGTTTTTTGAACGTCGAGTTTTAAGCCAGCTTTTCTCTCCTCTTTCACTTATTCAAGAGGCCCTTTAGTTCTTGGCTTATTGAAGAGTTTTTTTTTTTTTTTTTCATTTTCAAGGTTACAAAAAATACTTTTATATAATTTTTTCTATTGAAAGTTAAAGTGAAAATCTCTCAGTTGTGTCTGCCTCGTTGCGACCCCATGGACTATACAGTCGTTGGAATTCTCCAGGCCAGAATACTGGAGTGGGAAACTTCCCTTCTGTAGGGGATCTTCCCAATGCAGGGATTGAAGCCAGGTCTCCTGCATTGCAGATGGATTCTTTACCAGCTGAGCCACAAGGGAAGCCCCTTTGTATATTAGATCTATACTTTTACTTTACATATTTAGATCTTTACTCTACCTGCAACATGTCTTTATATGTGATATAAATACCTTCAACATTATTTTCTTCAGATGGCAAGGCAGTTATGAAACAATCTATCCTTTCATCACTGGGAGGTCTGACCGCTCTTCAAATTTCTAATCAAAAGCTGGAGAAATTTATGAAGTTGTGTCAAGATAGAATAATAGAGCACATAGATTTTAAGGACAAGGTAGATGAGCAAACTTTTACAGTGGTGTGTCACTGAGAAAGATTTCCTGTAAAGGGAATTTTGCTAAGAGAAATTTAGATCAAAGGTATTTTTACATGGGTGTTTCTTTTCCTGAATTACCAAGCAATACTGTAATGATTGAAGTAATAACTCACCCAGTATTATTGAAGGTACCCTCAAAGTACATGGTTCAAGGCCCTTACAGGAGGATATAATAGTCTTAGGTTTTGCCCTTATGGTTTTTTTTCCCCAAAGGTTTTCCTTGTTATGCACCAGACAAGCCACACTGATGTCATGCCACTCATCCAGAAAGGTAATATAATCCAAGGAGGGAACTTAAAGTGTACCCATGTATCTTTAATGTATACTTTGGAGCCATTATATTCTGTCTTATTAAGTAATTTAAATATTTTATGTAATATATTATGGTCTAGTCGATGTTATTTTAGATCTGGTTTAATCTCTGGACATTTTTTGACAATCCTTAAAAAACCATATTAAAAATGAAACTTCGAATTCCTTAAAATTTAGCAATATAAAGTACTTTTAAACGATAACTGTTTTTTCCCTTTCTTGATCATATTTATTCAAACTTAAATAAAAGCTGATTTGTACAAAATTCAAATGAGGCTAATATTTTCAATTTTACTTCCTGTGTTTATAACTTTACTCTCATTAAATAGATAATTAATCTGTGTTTTATTATTTCAGTATGGTATATAGCTCCTGGGGTTTTTATAGCTATTCTTATTTATCTTCTAGTCAAAGGATAGTGTGAGATCAAGATTTAATAAATCTAGTATCTGAACTATTTCACATGTTGTAGCTCCTAAATCTTTATCCTTTAGGACTATCCTGTTCTTTAGATTGAAGTTTCTTGAGGAAAAGAATATAGATTTAATTAGAGCAATTAATGAGATACTTACAACTTACTGGGTGTTCATTGGAAGGACTGATGTTGAAGCTGAAACTCCAATAGTTTGGCCACCTGATGTGAAGAGCTGACTCACATGAAAAGATTCTGATGCTGGGAAAGACTGAAGGCAGGAGAAGGGGATGACACAGGGTGAGATGGTTGGATGGCATCACCGATTCAATGGACATGAGTTTGGATAAACTCCAGAAGTTGGTGATGGACAGGGAGGCCTGCTGTGCTGCAGTTCATGGGGTCACAAAGAGTTGCCCACGACTGAGTGATTGAACAGAACTGACATTCAAAAATGATTTACATTGAAAACAGACTTTTTATGTAGAAATATAAAATGCTGGTCCTACTGAATGAACTGTGTGCTATATCACGCTCAAGATCTATAGACCACCTCTCCCATGATGATTGCTGCCATTTAGTCACTACATCATGTCCAACTCTTTTGCGACCCCATGGACTGTACCCCACGAGACTCCTCTGTCCATGGGATTTCCCAGGCAAAAATACTGGACTGGGTTGCCATTTCCTTCTCCACGCGATCTTCCTGATCCAGAGATTGAATTCACGTCTCCAGAATTGGCAGGTAGATTCTTTACCACTCAGGCACAAGGGAGGCTGTCCCATGATAGTTATTGGCTCAGTTTGTTGCCATCTTGCACTTCATTTTCCTTTTACTCATTATATTGTATTGTATTATTTTTCAAGTTTACATATTTGGGAGACTTTCTGTTCAAGTGATAATTAATTTTAATGGCAAAATATTTCTGGTGGTTACATGTAATTGTTTAAAGTGTAGACAAAATAGGACCTTAAACAAGTGAATTTTAACTAGCAGAAAATAATTCAATTGCTTAAGTTATTAAATTTACAAGACAGGAAAAACTTCCCAGAAATGTGTAAAAACTAGGGCCATGAATACATTTTGTTTGAGAAAAACTGTGCTAATTCTATTTGCAAATATTTCTCCCATTCAGTAGATTGTTTGTTCATTTTGTTGATGGTTTCCTTTGCTACGCAAAAGCTTTTCAACTTAATTAGGTCCCCTTTGTTTACTTTTTCTTTTATTTCCTTTACTTTAGGAAATGAATCCAACAAAATATTGCTGTAATTTATGTCAAAGAGTGTTCTACCTATGTTTCCCTCTAGGAGTTTTATAGTATCTGGCCTTTTAATTAGGTCTTTAATCCAATATGAGTATACTTTTTTATACGGTGCTAGAGAATGTTCATTTCGTTCTTTTACATGTAGCTGTCCAATTTTCGCAGTACCATTTATTGACGAGACTATCTTTTCTCCATTGAGTATCTTTGCATCCTTTGTTACACAGTAATTGACCGCAAGCGTGTGGGTTTATTTCTGGGCTCTCAATCCTATTACACTGATCTATGGGTCTGTCTTCGTGCCACTAGCATACAGTTTTGATAACTGCAACTTTGTAGTATAAAGTCAGGGACCTTGATTCCTCCAGCTCCATTCTTTATTCTAGAGATTGTTTTGTCTATTAGGGGTAATTTGTGTTTCAATATAAATGTTAGAATTACTTGTTCTAGTTCTGAGAAAAATATCATTGGTAGTTTGATAGGGATTGCACTGAATCTGTATATTGCCTCGGGTAGTAGGGTCATTCTAACAATTCTTTCACTCCAAGAACATGGTATATCTTTTCATTTGTTTGTACCATCTTTGATTTCTTTCATCACTGTCTTTTAGATTTGGAGAACAGATCTTTTGCCTTCTTAGGTAGGTTTATACCTTGATATTTTATTCTTTTTGATTTGATGGTAAATGGGACTGTTTCCTTAATTTCTCTTTCTGATATTTTGTTGTTAAAATATAGAAATGAAACAGATTTCTGTAATTAATTTTGTGTCCTGCAACTTGACTAAATTCATTGATGAGCTCTCGTAGTCTTCTGGTAGTGTTTTTTAGGATTTTCTATGTATAGCATCATTCCATCTGCAAACAGTGACAATTTCACTTCTTCCCTTTCAATTTAGATTTCTTTTACTTTTTCTTTTCTGATTGCTGTGACTAGGACTTCTAAAATTATGTTGAATAAAAGTGACAAAAGTGGGCATCCTTTTCTTGTTTCTGATCTTAGAAGGAATGCTCCAGCTTTTCAATATTGAATATATGATGTTAGCTGTGGGTTTGTCATATACGGCCCTTGCAAGTTGAAGTATGTTCCCTCTAAGTCCACTTCCTGGAGAGTTTTTATTGTAAATAAACATTGAATTTTATCAAAAGCTTTATCAAAATTTCAAAATCTCTCAGTTAAGTGACTTTATAAAACTTTACATTAGAAAAAGTCTAATTAATAATTTTATTAGAATAGAGATTAACAAAATAACAAAACACAAGCAGTGTTTCAACTTCTTAGAAATTTATTAATATGAATTTTTCACTTTAAAAGCCCACAATTGGAGTAAGCATTGAATTTTTTTTTTTTTTGGATGAATACTCTGTGGGACCAACGATCCATGGAATATCAATTTCAGAAGTGCTGCACTAGAGGTATTACCACTAATGACAGGACTGAGACAAGAATGCCCACAAACATCACTTATAAAATACACATTTTGGAAGATTAATAAAGGCAAGAAAGAAGGGAAAAAGTGTAACTATTACATAAGCTCACATCTTCCTAATTCTAAAGTGTATGCTCATAAACACTGTTCTTAACCACTGATGTGGTGAGAAATCAACAGCTTTTACTGCATCATAATCATTGTAATCACCGTCATTACCAAAATATAGTACACAATTCTATAACTTCCTAGAAAACAAGTGAACTGAGTAACTATTAGAAGTAATGAGAGTTCAGTAAACTGCATAATTATAAAATAAATAGAAACAATTTAATAAACAGCCAACTCAAAAATAATAGGAAAAAATCATGTTCACAACAGCACCCAAAATTTAAGCAACCTAGAATAAAGTAAATAATAATATTCAGGAACTATATGAATAAGATTTCCAAATTTCACTGAAGAGCATAAGAAAAGAATCGAATAAAGGCATAGTGACATTGAAAATTTTATAGATATCAATTTCTCCAAAATTAACATATAAATTTAATGTTTCCCTAATTAGTTAAAATTAATTTTGGAATTTTAAAATTGAGTTTTAAATTTAATGTGAAAAATAATATAGTACTAGATGTCCTAACCAGAGCAATTGGCAAGAAAAAGATTAAAAAGGCATCCAAATGGGAAAGAAATAAGTAAAATTATCTATTTTTGCAGATAACATGATACTATATAGAGAAAACCCTGATGACTGTCAAAAAACTGTCATAATAGTCAATAAATTTAGTAATGCTACAGGATACAAACTCGATATGTAAAAATAAGTTGCATTTCTACATGCCAAAAGTGAACTATTACAAAGAGAAATTTAGAAAAATACCATTTACAATAGCATCAAAAGAATGAAATATGTAGGAATAAATTTAAAAATGAAAGATCTGTACACTGAAAACTGTACAGATGAGATGACACTGATGAAAGAAACTGAAGCTACAAATAAATAGAAAGATGTTCTGTGCTCATGGATTGAAAGAATTAACATTGTTAAAATCTCCATACTATCCAAAGTGATCTACAAATCAGTGAAATACCTATCAAAATTCCAGAACAATTTTCAAAGATATAGAAGAAACAATCTCCAAATTTGTATTAAACCATAAAAGACCACAATTAGTCAAAGAAATCTTCAGAAAGAAGAACAAAGCTGAAGATATCATACTCTCTGATTTAAAACTATACTACAAAGCTGCCATAATCAAACATGTTACTGGCATAAAAACAAAAAGACAAACACATAGATGAGTGGAACAGAATAGAGGGCCCAGAATAAATCCATTAAGTATACTGTTAATTATTTCATGGCAAAGGGTTCATGAATGTATAACGGGTATAGGACAATCTCTTCAGTAAAGAATAACCTCATGCAAAAGACTAACACTGGATCCCTATCTTACACCTTACCAAAAAATCAACTCAAAACGAATTAAAGAATTGAAAATAAAACTCCTCAGAGAAAATATAAAGGGTAAACTCCTTGATGTTGGTCTTGGCAATGATTTTTTGGGCTTGTCACCCAAAACACAGGCAACAAGTACAAAAATAAGCAAGCAGGCCTACATCAAACTATAAAGCCTTAGCACTGTGAAGTAAAGGATTGACAAGTGCTAAGGCAACCTATAGAAAGGGAGAAAGTATTTGCAAACCATATGGCCAGTAAAGATTAATATGATAAACGAGAAACTCATATAACTCACCTGCAAAATCCCCAAATAACCCAACCAAAAAAGGGCAAAGGACCTGCATAGACATTTCTCCAAAGAAAACATATAAATGGATGACAAGTACATCACTAATTGTAGTGTGTCTCGTATCAGAAAGACAAGAGACAACATGTGCTTATGAGAATACAGAGAAAGGGAACACTTGCACACTCTTGGTAGGAATGTAAAGTGGTATGGTAATAGGGGAAGTCAATATGAAGTTTCCTCAAAAAATGAAAAATAGAACTACCATATTCCATCAATCCCTCTTCTGGGTACATATCCAAAGAAAACAAAAGCATTATCTTAAAGAGCTGTCTGTACTCGCATGTTAATTGGTATGAAAATAACATAATAGCCAAGGTATGGAAATAAAGTAGTGTCAGCTGGTAGATGAATGGATATAGAGAATGTGGCATAAGTACACAATGAAAAAAGAAGGAGAGTCTGTCATTTGTGACAACATGTATGAACTTGGAGGGCATTATGTTAAGTGAAATAAGTCAGACAGAGGAAGGCAATGGTATCACTTATATTTGGAATATATATTTAAAAAGTTGAATTTATAGAAACAATCGAAAAAGGTGACCAGGGGCTGGAGTTTGCAGGAATAGTGATAGGGACTGGTTAAAAGTTGCAAACTTTCAATCACAAGATCGATAGGCTCTGAAAATCTAATATAACACAGTGACTATATTACATAATTGAAATTTTCTAAGGCTGTCCAACTCTTTGTGACCCCATGGACTACAGCCCTCCAGGTTCCTCTGTCCAAGGAATTCTCCAGGCAAGAATACTGGAGTGGGCTGCCATTCTCTTCTCCAGGGGATCTTCCTGACCCAGGGATTGAAACTGGGTCCCCTGCATTGAAGGCAGATTCTTCTGGAAAATTTGCTGAGAACCTAAATGTTCTCACATACATAAAAAGAGGTAAATATGTGAGGTGATGTATGAATTTAAAATAACTTGATAGAATCCTTTCATCACATTGCACATTTTAAATATCTTACAATTTTACTTGTCAATTATACCTTAATAAAACTGAAAAAATAATATGCACAGATGGCAAATAAGCATATGAAGAGATGCTCAAAATAATTTGTGACTAGAGAAAAGCTAATTAAAACAACCATGTGATACCACTACACATTTATTAAAATGATTAAAATCCAAAAAAAAAAAAAAAAAAAAAAACAACCTGACAACACCCATTGCTGGTAAAGATGTGGAAAAAGAGAAACTCTCATTCATTGCTGGTGGGAACGCAAAATGGTATAGTCACTTAGGAGAACAGTTCATCTGTTTATTACAAGGCTAAACACAGTCTTCCTATATGACCCCAAAATCACATTCCTAGGTATTTATCCAATGGATTTGCTGACTTATATCCACAAAAAACCCTGCACATGAATGTTTATACCAGCTTTATTTATAAGTATCCAAATCTGGAAGGTACCAAGATTTTAATAAGTGAATTTAATAATGAGTTGTAGTACATTCATACTATGGGAACAACTCAGTAATTAAAAGGTATGAACTATCAAGCCTCACATGCACATTTATGAATATTAAATGCTAAGGAAAGAAGACTGTCTGAGAAGGCTAAATACTGCATGATTCCATTATGTGACATTCTGGAAAAGACAGAACTGTAGATAATAAAGTTTTATAATGATTAACAATCTTCCACTAATCATTTATAATACACAAATGCCAAACTTAAAATAAGTAAAATACATAAACATCGATCCAATAAAGAAAAAAAGCGAATTGTTAATTAACTTGCTTAAATTAATTCAAAATTACATGAAGGAAAAGTAGTGAAAGTTAAAACTATAAAATACCAGCTACCTTCCCTTTCAGATTGACAAACATAAAGAAGAATGGGGAATGTCTAGTATTCAAGAAATTGAATGCCTACCTTGAAACAGATTTCTAACCATTTTGTTCTCTATCCTTACTTCAGCTAGGACCAAGTAATTCAGTACACTTAGAGAGGGCAATTTATCTTAAATTGTTGCTTCATGTCAGTCAGAAAGGTGATGCTATCCATAGCTTGCAGAAAAGAATTGAGAAAAGCAAGTACAAAGCTAACCTCTTTGCTGTTTATTAAATTAGACCCAGGTTAGCTTTGTACTTCTTTCTTTATGAGGCTCTGACTATTCAGAAGTTCAGACTCATCCATGTTTAAATACAAGTTCTAAATCTCATTCCTCATATAGAATGGTGTTTGTAAGTTCTTGTTCATTTCTTCCATGCTCTGGGAAAATAATCACAACTAGAACTAACATTTCTTTTTAACTAAGTTGAGGCTTTGTAAAATGACTTGACTTAAAGCATATTTTTGGTATTTTTCTTAACTGGAAAAAAATGATGACCCTTCAAAGATATAAAAGTCTTATGAATTAAAGGAAAACTGAGATAGATGTTTCTTATTAATATTAACAGAAAAGAAAAAAACTGAGAGTATAACTTTGAACTGGGTTTCTCAAGGGCATTGCTAATGGTCCACTGGGAAAATAAAAATAAGACTAGAGAAAATTCAAAGGGGAGGAGTGTTTTGGAAGAAAACAAAAAAGGACATAACACTGTGCTAATATATCTAAATTGCCCCAGTGGAAGGAAGAATATGGAAGAAGCTCTCAAATAATTGTCATTATTTAGCCACCTGAATCAAGAAACAACATTTTAAAAACCCCAGACTTTTGTCATCAGTATTTTTCTGTTCCTGTACATATTCTTCTTAGAAACAAAATGTAATATTTTTCATTTGCTCTTGAATGCTTTAATTTACATCCTGTTTATCACTTAAGTCTATGATAGCCTATGATACTTTTCTGGTATTTTACACCATGTAGATTAATGGTGGATTTGCACCCTGGGAAATACTGAATTTCCTGGAATATTTTAGTCTAGAGAAATAACTTGCAAACATTTTTGAGAGGAAGAAGAAAATTAGAGAATCCACCTGCATTTTAAGTCAGTTTTTTTTTTAATTTGTATTGCTGCTTATTATAGTTGGCAAAACTTATTTAGGAAGTTCTCTCAGACTATACAAAGTAAGTCATGGGAGAATATTTACATGGAAAGTTAAGTAAGAACATTTATAATAGCAGATTATAAAGGCATTATGAGCTCACAATATTAAAATGGAAAAGCCCAGATCTCTTTTTTTTTTCAGAATTGTATATAATATTACATTTAGGTTATAAATAGAATAATCAAATTACCTATTTAAATATGCAGACACAGAACCGTGTGACCCTCAAAATCACAGTTATTATAGCCTCACATTGTTCAGACTGTTACAATTTAGCAGCTGTACACAAACTGAGATGTGAGTAGATTCTCAGAACAAATACCCACAGTACCACAAAAGTCCCTGCCCTCAAGGAGGTTTCAGTCTTTCACACAAGATCATCAGTCAGTCAATAATTAAATTCATAGTACACCAGGGGAGGATGAGTTTTTGGAGAAAAGTGAATCAAGGAACAGAAGTAGTAATTCTTACCCCAGTCATTTTCAGGACTAAGCAATTTCCCCATGACTCAGTTTCAAATGTAAATATGTTTTCTATTTTGATAAACTTGACAGCATTCCCCAGACACCATGTTTAGAAATGAATGTGTAATACCATTTACCAAGCACAAACTCCTTCTTGTATAACATCAAAGAACATCAGTAAATAAAGTTTATTTTTTCAACTGGTGGGAAGAGAGATCAAATGAATGACCATGAGATTCTACTGATAAGGTATGTTTTAGCTACTGGCGGTGACAGACTTGGAAGATAACATGGTGAAGCAGAGGTTGGCTAAGGGTCTTGTCCAACTTGTTTATCCTTTCAGGAGAAATAGAAAAGAAGACAAGTTTTTTTTTCCTCATTTAGCAATTAGTGCTCTGAGGTCATTAATAATGGTATGAACTATAATTTCCACCTTACTTCTAGACTGCACTAATAATGTCATTCAAATGAAAGTATTTCTGTTTTTGGCAAGAGTGGTTTAGAAGGTAAAGGCTTCGGTCTCAACGTGACTTTGATTATTCCATGTAGACACAATAGGAAATTTGTAGTTATTCATACTATAACAAAAATCCTTATTGTCCCACAATATATATATAAAACAACACTTAGAAAAATTTGAGTCTATTTGAATAGATGTTTTTAATTCTAGCTTTTACGACAAACCAAACCTATAGGATTTATATATGCTATGAGTTTGAAATACATGAAAATTCTAAGGTACACTATAATTTATCCCCCCTTTTAAATTAGTTTTATTATCCCTAAATTAAAAATAATAAGCAAATCAAATAACCTCATTAAATGGCCACTTTTAGTTTCTATGAGTCTGTCACTTTATACCCTTTTCTCATCTAATGTAATAAGTGGAATTGATCCTTCCTTTGTACATTTGTGCTTTTGCATTTTCTTACATAGTTTGAGTTCTTAATTACACTTGAATTATAACTAAATCCTCTTGGCTGAAACTTGCCTTAAAATTGTCTTCTTGCATTTTACTTCAACTGCTGCACAAGTAAGACAGCATTTGAAAAATACTATTTTTTGTCATGAGACCTTTTCTGTAACACCCACAAAGGCTTCTGGTACTCAGAATAACCAACTTACCTACAACATCTATTTCCCAAGATTCTTGCCCTATCTGTCCAAACTTGGCTGTCACAATCACAAAATATTAGCATGTATTCTGGACTGGCCAGTCCAGCCCATTATTACTCTGTGTAATAATAACGCCACTTTCATTTTCAACTGTGTGAATTTAAGTTACTCATGTTGCTCAGAATACCTTCTCCTTTTTTTTTTCCAGTTTATCTCCTTCCTATTTTAAGAATTTAGATTTCATTCATTGTATCACACAGACAAAATACACTAATACCCTAGCTCACTGTAGTTGACCAAAAGAATGTCAGCTGAATTTTGGAAAAGAATCCCGCACTGAGCCAGTACAGAGACAATTCCTTTGGCAAAATGGTTTTCTAGGTCCTTGATAAAGAAGAAGTAGAAATTCCTAAGAGAACTCTATTTTATGCCATTTGTAATTTGTTATACATAACTGTGCCTAAGTTAATTGTCTAGAAATAAGTATGTAGTTCTTATTCCAGAGTATAGATTCAGATTCAGTCATTTTCAGATAGTTCTTTGGTTTTCTTCATAAAGCCATTGATTAAGAACACTTCTGGGTATATTTTATAGATAAGTATCTGGATTGTGTGGATTTTTTCTGAATATTACAACTAAGATTCAGGTGCCCAGTTAGGTGAGCAGTAAAACAAGTATAATGTTACATTAGAAAGATTTACTTTTGACTGGATACGCTACAGATTAAAATTGAACACAATGACGATGGCTTCTAAGCAAAGGAGCAATGATATAAAAGTGTGCTATTATCAAAGAAGGTAACTTGGGTACCTAAGAACTGGAGCTAAGAGGCAAGAATCCATCTCTCTTTTCCTCTCCTCCTCTGTCTCTCTCTCTCTTGCTCTCATTCTTGTTCTGCCTCTCACTGGGATGTGTATTTCCACTACACGTTTTACAAGCACTACTTTAGATCTGTAGAAGACAATTCATAATACCATATTATTTCATTATAGTAATATTGTGGCACTACACATACATCACACTAATAAAATGAATACTAATAACATGAAATTTGACTTGAAATTCATGACACAATGGAATAGCTCAAGAGCAATTCAAAACCATGACAGTAACTTCTTTCTTCTCTCCCTATATGCTATTATTTTTGGTAAGTGGAATCCATATTCCTACATAAACTAGAATTGCTAAACTCTTAATAGCATCCCCATGGTTTTGCTACTTACTATGATGCCTTCACTGATTTCATCATAGTTCAAGCATAATAATGAATCGACATTTGTCCTCAGGAGCATAAACTGTCTGAGGCTATTTTTACATTCACAGCAGCCTCACTCTGAAATAACTATTTTAAGTCTGTCAATCCACCCACCAGCTTTCTGCCAGCAGTATGACTGCCATACATAAACTCTCCCAATGCTGGATAAGTGACACAGACCTTTTGATTATTTTCCTAATAAACTTTAAATTTTGTAATTCTATTAATTTGTTACTTCTGAAAATGTTTCCTGCTTCTACAACACATAGCCTTAGGTAATATTTTGTGGAAGATTATTTTGGATGCTGCTCATCTACAATCCACAAATTTTTTTTTAATGATTTAATGAAGTACTATACATCTATATCCGGAGAAGGCAATGGCACCCCACTCCAGTACTCTTGCCTGGAAAATCCCACAGATGGAGGAGCCTGGTAGGCTGCAGTCCATGGGGTCGCTAAGAGTCGGACATGACTGAGCGACTTCACTTTCTTTTTTCACTTTCATGCATTGGAGAAGGAAATGGCAACCCACTCCAGTGTTCTTGCCTGGAGAATCCCAGGGACAGGGAAACCTGGTGGGCTGCCATCTATGGGGTCACATAGAGTCAGACATGACTGAAGTGACTTAGCATAGCATAGCATACATCTATATCACTTAGGACTTTTTTCAGTTGCATAGACCAGAAACCTCCAAGCAATGAAGGTTGACACCCAAGGACTTAGTCTTCACATAAAAGAAGTCAAGAGATACACAGGCCAGAGGTGCTGTGATGACAGTATGTTTTCATCCCTTATCCCAGCATGCGGTTTATGTACTGAAGTCTACCTCACAGACCAAGATAACTGCCAACTGGATTATTTCAGGCAGTAAGAAAGAGGAAGGGGAAAGGGGTCTGTGGAGGTCTGTCTCCCACCTGAGTTAGACTTCTTGGCATCCTCTACCTCATGGCATTTTTACACATTACTTCCACTTGCTTCTCAGTGGCAAGGTAGAATGAGGAATGAAGTCTTGAGTTGTGTGCATTAACATTCTGAAAATAATGAGGATTCTGTTACCCAAAAAGAGAACAGATGTAGAATAGGCAGCTATTAATTTCTCCCATAATACGTTTACCTTTTCAAGTTTCTGCCCATTGAGACCCTTTACTATGTATCATAATGAAAAGATTACAGCCTTTGGAGTCAGCAAATCTTACTTCAAGCTTTGGGCCTGTCCTTTACAAGGCACATCACCTTTGGCATATCACTGTTTCTGAATGTCTTATCTTTAATATGAAAATTGTAATATTACTTATTTTATGAGATAATAATGAAAGAGATGATAATATATATGATGGTGATCTTAAAATAGTTCATTTTATACCAGTTATAATTTTGCTATTGACTTATGTGTGAGTTTGGAAGTATTTGCATTAGCTAAGAGGACTGTGGAAGAAAACTGTCAGTAAATTTATTCCATAATCCTATGATCTCTAAGGTTGTTCATGCTTAGTTCAGAGAATCCAGGAAAGTGTTAACATTTTGATCTCTATTAAATGAAAAAAAAAAAAAAAGACTTAATCTAGAGTAGATAACAACCAAGAATTGCTTGTCTCAGAAAATGTGTTGGTTTTACAGAGTAGGGAGGGAGTTTAAAAGCCTCAATGAGCAATTTTCATGTAGACAGAGCTCTTACAGCAGAGAACACTTGATGGTCTACCTAACATTAATCTCTCTTATTCATTCTTCCTAAAAACCTTGATTTTATTCCATTATTGATTCCTGTCCATTCAACTGACTCATAATATTCATTACAACAAGGAAATATATTAACATTTCTCATCAATGGATGACATTGGGCAAATATTTTCTCCACTTGTTTTTTCCCCAAATAAGGTACATGGCTAAGTAAGAACTGACCTAGGAAATTTGGCATGACAAAATGATAAGCTGTCAAAAAATGATTTAGTTTCCCAAGAGGAAATATTAAAAATTTATGTCTGTGTATATAATCACTTGATTTATTTTGCAGAACTATGAAGTTCAGAGAAATACATACTTTTGAAATGGGAAAATGTTATTTTCTTGAAATTTCTTTCTTCAGTATCTTCCTTGTGAGTTTGTTAAATAACTAACCATACTAAATTGACTTATGTGATCTATATCTCTTTCCTAAAATGCCTTCTTTCATAGGTGAAATGCTAATAATTTTAATAGATAAAGCTTATAGAAATCAATAATATAAATACCAAGGGCCCAATTACATCTCTCTATATATGTATATTTATTACTTATAAAGTTTTATAGAAAGAACATATCTGAATATCATTCTACTGGTGATGACAACTGAACAGTACTCATAAAATATAACTGTTCTTGAGTAACTAATAATTATCAAAGATTATAATTTACAATATTGAGAAGTATAGAACAAAATACCATTATTGGAGGACAATTGCTCTACAATATTGTGTTGGACTCTGCCACAAATCAGCCCCAGCTGTATACTTGGCCCCTCCCTCCTGAGGAGCTGTTTATTTCTCACCCCATCCCACCCCTCTCGGTTGTCACAGAACACTGGGTTGAGTTCCCTGTTTTATACAGCAAATTCTCACTTGCTATCTATTTTACATATGTAGTTGATTAAATGCAGACTGGGAGGATAGACAATGCTTCTGAAATGCCTATGAAGGTGAAAGAAGAGAAGCATCAACAGTCAGAGATGTTGGCTGTAGGCAGCGGGAATTTTTTGAATACAGGAGAGAGAGGAAGCATCATCAGTTATGCAAGTTTCTGAGAAGATTAGAGGAGATATGATATGGATCCCAGGTGAGGGTTCCACCTTGTAGAAGAGAAATGACACTTTAGAATTAATAATAGTGATGTAAAAAGAGTGAGATACAGGTATGTTGTTACATTTAACAGTGGGAAGTTGAGGTAGTTTCCAACTGATTTGATGAAAAAAAAAAAATCCATCTTAAGGACTGTGGAAAGAACAGTGAAGAAATGAAATCACGGAAGACCGAAAATATCAACCAACCGGAAATCCCCCTTAAAAATTTTTTTTGACATTCTTAATATGATAAAAGAATACTTGGCCTCTACAAAACAGAAGCATAAAGTAAGAAGGAGAGTCAGATATACTGAGACAACAAGATATTAATAAAACAAAAGAAGAATGAAAAGACTTAAATAGACTGAAAAAAGTAATGGAAAATTCAAGTCCATTTGGGAATTAATAAAGAACAGATTAGGATTATTGCTACAGGAGCTCAATTTAGTAATGTAAAGGAAAAAAACAAAACAAAACCCTGAGATTATCTCTTTAAATATAAAAGAAAAGAACAAAGACATGAAAATAATAAGGTAGAAAATAATGTACATGGGAGATGGGCAAAGGGGAACTTAGTGCTCAAGTGTTCCTGAAGAGGAAGTCTAACAATTAGGACAGCAATAATCACTAAAGTTATGATTGAAGAAAACTTTCTTGTGGTTAAATATATTTAAGCACATTACTTATACAGTCATATATAAGCAACTTATACATTTTGGAGACAATTAATATAGTAATATTCATATCTAATTATACACCTCAAAAATATTTGAATGCTAAATAAAAAAAAAAAGCTCTGTGAGTGTACAGGCAGAATAAATAAATTCCATTCCAAAAAATAGGCAAGTTTAACTGACTAGTATTATGTTTCTACTCTGCAAAGCAAAGCTATAAATTTGTTTGAGAAATGTTATATCAGAGGGATATTTCCCAGCCATGTTTTCTTTCTTTTCATGTACAGTGGTAACAGAAAGACAATCTCAAATTTACAAGAGCAAAGAAAATATTCTTACGTTCTTAGTGGAAAATGCAGTACATTATAAGGAATAAAAAATTAGTATCAGACTTCTCATCAGCAACATTGAATTGTAGAAGATAATTCAACATTGCATTCAAAGTTCTGAGGGAAAATAGACCTAGAATTTCATACTCAGCTGAACTAACAATGAAGTATGAGAATAAGGACTCAGAAAATTAACATGAATACAAGAAACAAGACAAGAAATGTAAGAAAGAGAGTAACTAACACGAGAAACCTTGAGGTAACCAAATTCCAGTTCAAGAAAAAGAATAAGTTAAAATGAAAATAAACAAAGTGTAGATTAGATATCCGTGGGAAGTTGGAACAAGAAGACATTAAAGAAAGGAGACTTTTCACAAAGCTAACCACAAAATGGTTGAGGAAGAACCATTAGAATGATGAAATAAAGAAAAATGTTCTCTAGATTTTTCATTCAGAAACTTGTTGGTTATTTTATATTTTGGTGACTTGAAGAAACAACACATCAGTGGGAAGAACAGGGTGTGGACTGTAAATATGTCTTATATTTAAATCACTCAATTTGTTCACCAATCTCTATGGCCCCTTCTAGCACTGAAAATAAGTTAAAATGGGGTTCACTTATTATTAAGGAACATGTTTGCTTTCTGAAACAATTTAACTAACTTTTCTTTATCTAAGAACAATAATGTAGCTGAGTTCTGATTTTTTTCAATTTCAATTTTGGATGCCTTAACATTATGTTCCCTGAATACAGCAAGCACATTTATAAAATATTCTGTTCCTAATAAAAAGATGTCTGATTTCAATTTTTTGAGTGACTAAATTTAGAAGCTTCTCTGTAAAGGTAAGTAAATCACAGAAAGGCCAGGGAAGATCAAAGGACTCATTAAAACTTTGAGATTATGAATATTTCACTGTACAACCTGTGGTTGTAATGTATATAGCAAATATTGCTAAAAGCAGTGTTTATGTGGTGGTGGTGGTTTAGTCGCTAAGTCGTGTCTGACTCTTGCGACCCCATGGACTGCAACCCATCAGGCTCCTCTGTTCATGGGATTTTCCAGGCAAGAATACTGGAGTGGGGTGCCATTTCCTTCTCCACGGGATCTTCCTGACCCAGGAATCGAACCTGGGTCTCCTGCACTGCAGGCAGAGTCTTTACCAACTGAGCCATGAGGAAAGCCCAGTGTTTATGAGCAAGTGTCTATGACATCTTGCTACTAATGTTAGCTGCAGATACGGTATAACTTCCAAATAGGGCAAGAAATGCTTGCAATATTCAGCCATGAGAAAGAATACCACGTTAGCACTGGGGCTTCCCTGGTAGACTAGTGGTTGAGAATTCACCTGCCAATGCAGGAGACATATGTTGGGTCCCTGGTCCGGGAAGATCCCACATGCCCTGGAGCAACTGATCATGTGTGCCGCAACTACTGGGCCCATGCTCTAGGGCCTGTGCTCATCACAGTGAGAAGCTCACACACCACAACAGAGCAGCAATAATGAAGTCCGCGTGCAGCAATGAAGATCCGACACAGCCAAAAGGTAATAAATAGATCTTAAAAAATATTAAAAAAGCACTTTAGAATTTCAAAATGTGCATGTATGTGCACACACACATCTGCAGACAAAAAACATCAGTGATGTTTTGTATCTCAACTCACTCTTTCTAATATTAGAACTTGCCAGTGAGATTGAAAAATCACTAACCTAACATTATCTTCCTTTTTCAACAATAAATCAAGTAGCACGTTTTCATAATAATTTTTCTTTTTGATTTACATGTTATTTGAGAAAAGTACAATTCAAAAAACCAAGTTAACTCACATGATTGAATCCCATTAGAACATCTTGTATGGCTAAAATGGAAAGAACGATTCAAGTAGTAAGTATAGAGAAGATGAATAAAAAATTAAGCAGAAAACAAATATGATATTTAGCTATCTCCCAAATTGTAAGACCTTGCTATATTATCTATTTCACATAAAGCAATTTATACAAAGAAAGCTAATCCCATGATTTCAGTTTTCCTCTGATATTATCAACTGCCTTGTAAATAGAGTTAATAAAGCATATTCGTTAATAAAGCTTCCTTTTTTGACCCTCTACCCCTCAGGTTGTTGTTGTCCTTTGCCAGAGCACCTACTTATACTAAACACACACACACATAGAAATCAAAAGCAGTATAACACGAATGCTCCTCTCTTCATCCCCATTGGGTCAGATTTTAACTTCATTAAATTGCTGTCATATGGTGGCTGCTGACATACATCAGGCCTGGAGAGATTCACTCATCAGGTACTCTCTAAGATTGTTAACAAGAACAGCAACTCTCATTAGGGGTTCCCCAAAAGCAGCTAATTAAGGGACAAAGGTTGCTCAGATTGTGACAATTACACCTGTAAGGTCCCTGTAGAAATACCCAAATCTCTAACAAACCTATGTTTGGTTGCTTAGTACAAGAAATAAAGAGCTCGTCCATTAAAAAAAAAATGAGAGGCAGAAACTGTCAACCATTTGAAAAGCTTTACGAAAATGATCATCCAATTAGTGGCTATGATCAAATCAGGCATGAACTCTCTCTGGATGGCTCCATAATTTTCCTTCTTGCATGGTGTAATTTCATATAGCTCAAATGAACTTGTGAGAGGTAATTCAGTTCCAAACAGTTTTCTCATCACTGCTAATTATACTAATACATTGAAATGCCTCCTACAAAATGCATGAGCCCTTTAAGCCACCTCATTAATGTGATATAATTTTTGCCAGAATATATATCAAACCTATTATCACCACAGATTTTCTTTAGCATTTTTTCAAAATGTCTATCAAAAGCTTAAAAAGTAGATTTCTTTGGGCTGGTTGTCTCATAATTAACTGTTTCTTTGAACCACTGTTGTCTATTGTGGTATTTTTCAATGGCACTCACAATCTTCAATATGATATTCCCCAGACCCACCAGTGTCTTTTTCCTCGCTGAGTATTTGATTCCTTAAATCTTTTCCCAGTTGTAGCTGATTCTTTAAATGGCAAATGGTGCATGCAATAATGTGCAAAAATGAGTTATACAAACTGAAAGCAGGGGTGTAAAAAGAAGCATCATCTGAAACTAAAATAAAGACAGATTTTATGGTATTTATGTCAGTTAATTTAACTGCTGGTAGGGGCTTTTGTTGAAACATGAGTTAGTTCCAGTGTTTAACC
This sequence comes from Bos indicus, assembly GCF_029378745.1. NCBI lineage: Eukaryota > Metazoa > Chordata > Mammalia > Artiodactyla > Bovidae > Bos > Bos indicus. The sequence continues at coordinate 32,921,952 of NC_091769.1, forward strand.
TTGCAGTATTAATTTATGCTTTATGGCCTGAGTACTTTATCATTCCCTCCTTGGGAAGACAGTTATCTCATTAGCCAGAATTTAATGAAATGCAAGGATACACTTCTTAATTTCAAAGATTACTATAACACAAATCAGGTGTAAATCTCAGACTTACTGCCCCTTCCCTTGCCTGTTTAAAAAAAAGGGAGAAAGAGAGGTTCATTTTGCAATCATATCACAGAAATTCATCTGTGGAATACATTTCATCACAGCCATTTTAAAGGCATCTCTCATCTGTAAAAGTTGGTTTAACTTTGCATCCAGCAATATTGATGGCCCTTTAGCTACATTAAAGTTTCCAGAGTTGACAATTCATTATTCATCATCACAATTAAAAAATAAAATGTTGATAAAATTACCAATTCCCTAGACTTTCTCAAACATGGGCATAAACACTTAACCGCATTTTTACCAAACTCAGTTTCACAGATAGTGCTAATATATTCTGCAACAACTGGTTTTCCTAAATTAGTAGGCATTTTCATGAAGAAGGTAAATTTGTTCTGAGATTCAGAACTATTAACTAAACAAATACATATTAGTTTAAAATATATGACATATTTTCTGCTTTAAAGAAGCAGAGATATCTAAGTTATAAAAATTTCTGGACTGACCTTTGTTTTCAAAGAGTTCTAAACATCTGAAAATTTAAATACTCTACCAACCGGTTGCTGATTCTGGCACACATTCTTCACTTTTATGTTTCTGGGCTTTTTCTCATGCTATCTTCTTTGCTGAAATGTTTCTTCTGATTTGTTAGATCATCTATAGCATAATCCTGGCTTGTAGCACTATCTGAATCACCTAAATTTATTTGAAAATGTTGCCTGATATTTAGGTTCTTTTGGAAACGAATGAATGAATGAATGGTGTATGCATATGGTGACATTTGATTACTTTTAACACTTCTTATCTAAACAATGAGAAAATAAGGAATTTACCTATTATTTGACGATACAGAAATTCTAAAGTAAGGAGGACTAGATGAATAAGTGACTCCTGGTTTGCTGTTAACTGGGGAAAAATATTTCCTAGGATTAATAATAGTTTAACGTCCCATGTTTAAGCTTCCCTGGTTGCTCAGACAGTAATCTGCCTGCAGTGCAGATGACCGGGGTTCATTCCCTGGATGGGGAAGATCCTCTGGAGAAGGGAATGGCTATCCACTCCAGTATTCTTGCCTGGAGACTCCAGGGACTGAGGAGGCTGGTGGGCTAAGTCCATGGGGTCAACAAAGAGTCAGACACAACTGAGTAACTATCACTTTCACTAAAATTATATGTTTAGCTAGGTATTTCTTTTGTGTGAGTGTGTACATGTGCATTCTGTGCAGGGATGTGTGGTAGGTAGATGGGTTTAATCACCAAGTCATGTCCGACTCTTGCTACCCCATGGACTGTAGCCCACCAGGCTCCTCTGTACATGGAATTTCCTAGGCAAGAATACTGGAGCGGGTTACCATTTCCTTCTCCAGGGGATCTTCCTGACCCAGGGATCGAACCCAGACCCCCTGCATCGCAGGCAGACTATTTATCAACTGAGCCACCAGGGAACCAATGGGTGGGTATGGTTTAAATATTGGCTCAAAACACAAGATTTATTATCAGACTTTATTTCAAGGAAATGGCCAGTCAACTCTTGAATAGAGATACATGGTGTTTGACTAACCAGCTATAGAGATTATTTTTCTAATATTCCTATATACTTCTTAGTGCTAGAAAACTGAAAATAGCAAAACACAATGTAAAGAGTTGTAAATGGCACTTCCTTCATCTAGAATGAGATTCCCTGGAGAGGTGTGCCATTTCAGCATGGTCCTTTGCCCAGAGCATGAGATTTGGATTTAGGCAGATACGTGTTTGGGTTAATAGGTTCACTGGCTATATTTCAATAGAGAAATTACTTAAATTTTCCTCATTTGTAAAACGCTTTTAATAAAAGCTATGGAGTTTTTTTTTTAAGAATAAATTTATTTTTTTGAACAGTTTCAGATTTACAGAGAAATTACAAAGATAGTACAGAGAGTTCCCATATATTCTAAACCTAATTTTCCCTACTATGAACATCTTAACATTAGTATGGTACATGTGTTACAATTAATGAACCAGTACTGATATATTATTATTAACTAAAATCCATGCTTTATTCAGACTACTTTAGTTTTAATCTAATGTCCATTTTCTGTTTCAAGATTCCATCCAATATACTGCATTACATGTAGTAATCATGTCTCCTGGGTTCCTTTTGTGACAGTTTCTCTGATTTTGTTTTTGTTGACCTTGGCAGGGTTGAGGTGTACTGGTTAGATATTTTTGTAGGATGCTCCTCTACTGAAATTTGTCTGATATTTTTCTCATAATTATGGTTCTTTAGAAGGAAGGCAACAGAGGGAAATTGCCATTTTTATCACATCGTATCAAAGGTGCTTATTAGCCTCATGACTTATCAATGTTGATGTTAACCTTGATCACCTGGATGAGAAGATTACATTTTTAACAGGATTAAGCCAGGGAATATATGTGAAAATACATCCACACAGTCCTGGAACATAGAAGGAGCTCGGTGACCATCGATTTTCTCTTTTCCATCTCAACTCTTGTATTCAGATCAGTTCAGTTACGTAGTCGTGTCTGATCCTTTGCAACTCCATGGACTGCAGCACACAGGCTTCCCTGTCCATTACCAACTCCTGGAGCTTGCTCAAACATATGTCCATCAAGTCAGTGATGCCATACAACTATCTCATCATCTGTTGTCCCCTTATCCTCCTGCTTTCAATCTTTCCCAGCATCAGGGTCTTTTCTAATGAGTCAGTTCTTCACATTAGGTGGCCAAAGTATTGGAGCTTCAGCTTCAGCATCCGTCCTTCCAGTGAATACTCAGGACTGATTTCTTTTAGGATGGACTGGTTGGATCTCCTTGCAGTCCAAGGGACTCTCAGAGTCTTCTCCAACATCACAGTTCAAAAGCATCAGTTCTTCAATGCTCAGCCTTCTTTATGTTCCAACTTTCACATCCATACATGGCTACTAGAAAAGCCATAGCTTTGACTCTTGTATTAAGCTTCTGTAATTTTTTTGTTCAATTAACATTTTGACTTTGCTACAACAAAGTGTATTAAAATGAAATTTTCAGGATGAGTTAGGACTCCACTTAAAGAAAAGTGCTTACTTTACATGTACTAAGTAGACCTTATTAGATGAGAGTCTTATTTACTACAAAGGCAGTCCGAGGGCACTGATCCTGAATATTACAAGAATGCACCGATATAATGTGATCAACCTTCTGCTTTGAAGGTAGATGTCATCCATAAATTATGTTAGGAACAGATACCATTCCCTTTATTTGTACCCACTAGTTTATCAACTGTTCAGGAACTGTAAGCTACTGGACAAAATACCAGGCAAATAATTAAAATTTCTGTGTTTTCTTCTTAGTTTTGCAGTACATTTCTGCTTGGTTTTAGAAAAAGTAAACCAGCATCATCATGTATTTATTCTCAGGTATTTGAGTAGTTTCCATAAGCTTATTTTCACCTTGGTGAGCCTTTTCTCTGACCACATAGATGGGGTTTCTGTGGTCTGGTCTTTCCTTTCATAACCATCATTGTGCATGTTATTACTTGCATAATATCTATTCGCTCAGGTGGATCATGAGTTCCTTGGAAGGAGGAGCCAACACTTGTTTCTGATGTATTCCTAGCACCTAGCACATGACTGGCATATTTATGCCATAATAATTTTTGAATACACAAAGTGCTTTCCTTTTTAAAAATATTAATTTCTCAGAGCAGTAAAACGAGTAAACTGGTTCATGGAAGGTAAAGGATTTGCCCAGAGTTAACACCAGTATGGCTTGGGGCCGAGATTTGATTCAGTCTTCTTGATGTTCAGTGTCTTTTTCACCAGAAAAAGGTATTTCTAACCCAGGCACTAGCGAGGTGATGTGGGGTTTGTAAAGATATAGAATCATATCCGCTTTCCAGAGGTCAGAGGTTGAATGAAAATATTTTGAACACAGTAGGAACAAAAAGGTGTGATGGAAATACAAGGTATTATTAATACTGAGTGCTGAAGTGGCATCATTGAATTTATAACAACTAAATATATTTAAAGGAAAAAAAAAAGTCCTCAACCAGCCTATCTCAGAGGGTATTATGCTTAATGCCTGAAAAGTACTTGGAGATTTATAGTTAGAACACAGGTCTGCTTTGTGGTTCAGGAGCTGACTGCCTCTCTATGTAGCTCCATGCGTAGTTCCTCTGATGTCCCTCCAGCCCCAGTGCAGCTGGCTTAGAAAAAATTCTAGGAATTTGGTAATAAAGCAATAAGAAGTTGGAGAATTTATTATGATTTATTTCATTGGGAGGATGTTAATTAATTTTAAATTATTAAGTGACTGAAATAACACACAGTGATACTCATAGGTTATTAAAGAGGCATGAATTACTTAGCTGAAAAATAATAATACAACCTTGATTTTACATAGTTCCTATTTTAAGTCTGACTGCCCATGCTTTTTACTCTCAAGGGTATTACTCCATGAATTCTCAGCAAAATTGGGCTGGTGGTTCCCTTTACCCATTTCCTCAAGTTGGGGCTATCCTGAGCTCAGGAGGCTGGCAGGATCTGACGCTGTAGACTGTATTAAACATTTAATTACCAGATCAGCCTGGTTTGTAGACATCACTTTATTTATCCTCCAATTCATCCTAACTCTTCTGCTACATTTGATCTATCTGGTTACAAAATATGGCTATCTGTTTGCTAGTGATAAGAAGTATACTTTCAATGTTGATGCCTGAGTGGGATCACAGTTTGGAACTCATCATATATAACTGACTAAAGAAGTCTCAGTATTTTGTTTTGAGGATTTTCTTTAAACTTGGTATTATGCTGTTTGCTATTCCACTTACTACATCTGTAAGTTTAGAAATGGGTTTAAGGATCAAAATAAGAATGGAAAATAAGAGACAGTGTTTTTCATCCTATCTGAATGCATATTTAGGTTGGCTTGTGTTAACAATAGATCATTTATCTGTTGGAAATTCTATAAAGAATGACAAAAATGTTGTTAGGAAACATTTTGCAAATTGACAGAACATATTCTATCTTTTCTAAATTAAAAAATATCTTTTGGTACCCGGGAAGGCAATACTTTTGACCCAACTACAGTAACTTATTGGGAAAAGCCTTTTCTTATAAAATTCAAACTGCCATTTATGACAGAATCAATACTTATGATCTGGTTACCTTTCTGGAACTCTGTGCTGTACTTCATGAAGTGGAGAAATATTTATTATCCTAGATAAAAATCTCAACAGATAAATAATATAAATGTGTGCCTCTACTAAACAGTTTTAATTCAATCAATGAATACTATGAACTTGCCAAGTAATTAGAAAACCCCTTGATTTTCTTTATATGCTTCGGAAAGTATTTCAATAGATGATAAATTTACTCTTCTAACTTCAACTTCTCTTAGGTATTTCTAATTATAAGTATTTTATTCAATTGATATCCCATGATTTCATATGGGTCATTCTGAGATAGAGATTGTTTAGTTTGAAAAAGGATACAGGAGTATGGTGGTAGATTTTATTGGGAGTTGAAAAATCGCTCATAGACGTCCAGGCTTGGCACTTACTCCGCATCACACAATTTGACCATTAGCTCTAAGAGATCCTTCTCTATATAAACAAGAGAGAGTGTATTTCACATCATCTCACCCCTAGTTGCATTAAGTTTAAAATGTTGATTTATTTGGTTGGGCTACTGACAAGTATAGACTGAGCTGACCATAAAACTATATTTAGATCTAATTCTATGAGGGGTCATAGGGTGATAATTTATACAGTTACTCTTGTAGGAATTAATTTTTTGATTTGACTATTCATAGCATCATTAATGAAGAAAAGCTGCAAGAGAAAACAGACCATTTTCAGGAATGTGATTCAGAACATTAACACCTTAATTTACATAAAATTAGTTACATACTGCTATAGTAATTTAATTTGTTTGCCCAGTACTTTGCAACTGTGAAAAATAGATTCAGAGAGGCCAGACTAGGAATTCTACATATTTTCTCCAAATGACTAGCCTCAGAATAATAAGAAAGAAGAGAATTAATTATAAGGCAATCCAGAATACTATAGTAGCAGCTTTCAAATGCATGGATTAGAGATACATTCTCAATTTCTTTTTCATCTTCAAAAATCTTCAAAAAATGCCTCCTTCATATTGGAAATAACCTCCATATTTTTTCCTATTACAGGTTTCATTACAGTTGCATGAGTAAAAATAATCAAACTAAAATTCTATGGTATGGACTGTTGTCAGATAAAGACTTGACTCAATCTCTGTTTACCAACATCAATGTTACTTAGTGTAACTACAGATATAAGTACGACCACATTTAAACTAATCTCCTACTTACTTGTTAACCTGCTAACATCCAGAATTTTAATCACCCTTACTTCTCCCAGAAGCCAAGTGTAATTAATTTGAACATCAAATAATTAGATGATTACCCTTAAAGATGTCTTGAGTGAATACATTAATTTAAAAAAATTCCATTTTTCCTACTTTTTGAAAACTTCTTACATGTCAAATATATTTTGTTTAAAGATATCCACTTATGATTAAAGACTGCTTTACTATCATCACTAATAATTATACTTAAAGGAAGTCGGACTCCCTTTCTCCTGATATACTTTAAATGGTTGCTACTCATGACTCTACAGGTAGGATTTTCTTAAATCATTGCTTTTTATTAAGTTTCTACTTCTAGCCAGGTTTAATTAACTAGGGTAACCATTTTTTCATATTTGCCCTCTACCAGTCTATGGTGATTTGGTTTCAGTTTCGCTTTATATTTTCTGTAGAATTAGGAAAATCTTTTTTTTTTCCCTGTCAATTGCCTAGTCTGCATTGATGAAGTTGATATGGTCAAAAGTATCCCTGGTTGACACAGAAGGTAGTTGCTATCCAAAGTTTTTCTACTAACAAAAGCATTTCTTTTAAAAAATATTTCTTGCATTAACTAATTAAACTGATTTTTAAAATATATAGGGAAATTGTTAGATTATTATTGATACTCTGTCAGACAATTTATAAATCATTTTCAATGACGGAAAGAAAATTAGCCTCATCATTTGCCCATCTTTGTGAAAGAATGGTGTGAGGATAAACCAAAAAAAAATGCAAAACTTCATAAAAACTTTTTTCTTCTCCAATACATCATTTTGCAAACTCTAGTTGGATCTATATTGTAAATCAAATTATGTCTTTGAAGCAATCCTCTAGTTTCATTGTCATGCAGATACGTCTTCCTGTTAACTTTCCAAAATGGAAGGTAACACGGTGGAAGTTTTGGAAATTTGGGGAGCTTAGATTTGATCTTGATTTTGTTATTAGCTAGTTCAGTGACTTTGTGTGAGTTCACTAATAATTTCTTAGTCTTGGTTTTCTTGTGGGTGAAATGAAGGTTTTAGATTTGATGGTCTGTAGAATCTCTTCTGGTTCACTAAATTCAGCATTCAGTAAGATACTTTTATTTGTCTATTTGTTTGGTACATTTAATTGTTTCTGGAGGATGACACAGCTGAATATAGACATGATTATGGATATGGTTGAGATAGAAAAACAGTATAATTTAAAAAGGTGAATTTCAGAGAGGAGGTCGAATTGCAAATAGACATAGACAAATTTTATGTTACCTTTGCCCTATTTTTTCCAATTAATTCTTGATTTTGGTCTTCTTTCCAACAGAATCCCAAGAGAAAAAGAGGACTACAGAAAAACAGACTATTCAGTACCGAAATCTACTTTATGTAGACTATATTCTGCTAATGCAAACCTGCCCCAAGATTGCAGGGATACAGCAAATCATGTACTCTCTTCTGAATTCAGTGGCCTTACATTATCATGCCTTCCTCTAAAACAATAACAATAATAGCCACTATAATCATAAAGCATTGAATTTCTAAAATATAGGCATAATGTCTGTTCCTGTCAATGTATTTATGTCACCATTTTGTTTTTACTATTTAAGAGGCTCCTTCCCAGAAATAGTCTATACCCCACAATTAAGTTTGTTTCAAGATAAACCAAATTTCAAAAGAATCAAAATCAATGAAGATAATTTAAAAAGTAGAAGATGGTTTCCACAAATCAGCTCTCTGGTCCAGTTTGCAATATTCCACAAGCCCTGGAATGCTCCCTAATCTAGTCATTTGTCAGAGTGGTATAGGTGAAATGATTTGCTGAATCTAAGTTTTATTGATCAGATGCTGTTTTAGGGAGCCTGTGCTGAACATTCCTGATAAAATGATAGACTCTCTTTGAATAATACATGGTTCGTACCCTAAGTTGTACCACACACACACACACACACACACACACACACACTCACACACACAGAAACTTTGTCAAACCCATAGTGGTATAGATCACTGAATAAAAGAGCGACTTCCATCGTAGCACAAGATAGTAACATGGAGAAGCTGAACTGTTAAGTCAAATCCGTGAAATTCATTTTCTTTGTACAACATTAAAATGTATTCTGTAAAATGGCAGAGCGATGCAATAAAAGAACAGGTTCTGAAAAGAGTAATTTGTGTGCAACAAGGTTATACATTTAGTAGAGTTCTCCTGTAGCTTTGATCACATTTAGAATACTATTGCTTTTTGTTAAATTTTCTCAGATTTTTCAAACTTTTCATCATTGCTTTGAAATATATGAACCTTTAAATGTAAAGATAATTTATTCAGCCTCTACATTTAAATCCTCTGTAGGCATAATTTTTGTATTAAGTTTTCTTCTACAGCTGCTTTTACTTTGTCTCATATAGATTACTCATTGTCGATGAATTACAACAGGACTTATCTGTTAGAGTATCAATTCTTAGGTTCATTTCAATATTTTAACTATTTGCATAACAATTTTTCAGGAAGTGAAGCTTCTGTATGTTTCAGGGAAATTGTCATAATATGTGTAATATTATTAATTGTATTTGCAATAAAATAGGAAATAATTTATTTTAATATGACCTTATGAATATTATCATGAGGCTGTTTATGCTCTTGTATTATTATTTTTCACCAAAATTATTTGAGCAGTTTAGGGTAATTAGGTGTGAGTGAAGACATATTATTTTTCAAAATAAAAGACTTTCAAATTGCTCTAAAAGCACAAGCAACTTTATTTTTTCAATCTTTTTTCTATCTTTACTAATATTTCCTATTATGAAGATTTATTTCACCGTGAATCTTTTGTTTATAAAAATTCATAATTATGTTTAATATTTGTTAGAAAATATAATTGTATCTTAAATATGAGCTGTATAGAAAGTCATTCTTCCCAAAGTCTGTAGTAAGTTATTATTTGATTAAAAAATATTTATTTATTTAAGGATATAGTATTTTTATAAGAAGAACCAGGTTCTTTTATAATCATGCTAATTCAGCTGAAAACTACAAAGAGAAAAAGAGAAAATTTTCCTCTTGTACATATTCTGCATGCTTTTCCTTTTTTAAAACAGAATATTGGGCTGTTTCCAATTAAATTAAAATGTGGCATGGAAGTTATCAATCAAATGTAATTATTTTGTGCAAAACAATATCACACACAAAATTAACATGTACAACAGGGGAAAAGTGTCAGAAGACATCAGTTATTCCTAGGACAGCTCATCTTTCATTGAAGTGATGAAATCCCGGAAACATTGCTCTAGGCTTCCTGGCATCACTCACTTTGGCCCTTTTTCCTCAGGCTTGCTTACCCCACTGGTTGCTTTAGGATCTTTGTACATGGGATGCAGAAACGGAATCAGAATGAAACGGTCTATAAAGGTGGTCCTACCAGGAATCCTTACTTTAGCTTCATTGTAAGCATCACAGACTGTTATTCTATGTGTACAGCTTTGGCAGATGGCGATACAGAAGGCAAAGCATGATTTTGAAGTTTTCTACACACCATTTCCTCATCCTTCTCAACTTCACACAGCCCAAGTTCACAGGACTCTGGCTGCCTGAGACACCATGACATCTAGTGGAGATCTGGGTTTTCCACTGGCACCCTAAGAGTGCAAATCCACCCAGCATTTTATTCTTTCAAGAACTCTTTTGCAGAATTTAACTGTGCAAGTAAAAAAAAAAAGAAAAAAAAACTGCAGAATTTAACCATGAGTCTACAGGTTCATGTATCCAAGGATTACAATGCCACTTGCCAAACTCAATAGTGAGTAAAAGCACAGACGGCAGATACATGGTGCTCTTCATCCCTAGGTATTGAAACATGAGAATTGTTCTTACCGTTCTTTCTGTCCAGTTTGCATAAGGTCTCAGTTGCCTTTTTAAAACAGTATTCAAAAATAATTCCAAATGCTTTGACCCACAAATTGAAACCAATTTTTTTACGTTAATGTTTATTGAACCCATGCATTATATTTATACTTTAACAAGGGGCTTCTGATGGCAATGATTAAACTCAAATGATTGTAGTAGCAGGCTAAGCATAAAGACAAACTGATGGGACTTCCTTGGTTGTCCAGTGGTTAAGAATCTGTCTGCCAATGCAGGGGACATGGGTTCAATCCCTGCTGCAGGAAGATTCCATATACCACAGGGCGACTAAACCCATGTGCCACAACTACTGAGCCTGCGTGCTACAACTACGAAAGCCCACACACCCTAGAACCCATGCTCTGCAACGAGAAGCCGCTGAAGGAGAAGCCCGCACTCCGCAAACTGAGAGTGGCCCCTGCTTGTGGGCTTCCCTGGTGGCTCAACTGGTAAAGAGTCTGCCTTCAGTGTAGGAGAGCTGGATTTGCTCCTTGGGTTGGGAAGATCCCCTGGAGAAGGGAAAGGCTACCCACTCCAGTATTCTGGCCTGGAGAATTCCATGGACTGTATAGTCCATGGGGTCACAAAGAGTCAGACACGACTGAGAGACTCTCATTTTCACCTGCTTGTGGAAATTAGAGAAAGCCCACTCGTGGCAATCAAGACCCAGCACAGGAAAAAAAAAAAAAGAAAAAACTGATGTTCTTGAAAGAGAACTTCATAGAGTGCTTCTTGGTCAAGCTATGCTAATCATAAGAAATCTGAAAATGCAATTCTTTTCCACAAGTTTTTTCAGGTAAATGATCTAAATAATGAGTAGTCCCTTCACTAAGCTCTCATGAAATATGCATTTCTCTGGAATACCACATTTTTTTTACTTTGCATTATAACTACCTGTTCTCATCTCTTTTTTTCCTTATTAGATTTCAAGCACCTTGGAAATAAACTGCATTGGTTATCACTCTGCAATATGCATCTTTGTGTCCCCAACATAGGACTTGATATATCATGGTTGATCCCATAGAGTTGAATTTAGTTGGATAATATAGCCTTATGGAATGTAGTGGCTGGAAGGTATTTCATATACCATCCAACCTCACTCCTCACTTTACTGATGATAGAAACTGAAAGGCTTCACAAAACTTGCTCTATGTCACTGCCTTCCAACGGCCAAGGCTGTCAACAAAGCCTTCATGATTTGCTTTTGTCTAGCTCTGCCGTGTCACTTGCCTCCCCCGCAACTTTCAAACTCATTCATTTTGACTCTGGTCACAATGGCCTTATATCTGTTCTAATACATGCCTATCTATTTTCCATTCCTGAATCCTTGGGGTCTTGTGTGTGTCTTCCAGAAGAATCTTCCTGCCACTCCTCACTTGTCCCATTCCTACTAGTCCCTTAGGATTCAGCTTAACATCTACTTCTTTCAGGCAGCATTCACCAAAGCTTTGGTCTAAATTTGGTTTTCCCGAATGATTCCCTTGTTAATTTTTCTTTCAAACATTGTGTTCTTATCCTTCACAATACTCATTTTTCAACTCTATGTGTAATGTTTATTGCTCTGATTAGACTATATGCTACACAAAGTCAGGAACATTTTTTTCTCACCATTATATCTCCAGAACTTGTTTCAGTGTTTGATGTTTAATAAGCACCCATCAAATTTAGTTGAAAAATTAAAATAGCTACTTAATGTCAGAACTATGGCCTGAAGGTTTCTATTCTTATTACCCCACAATGGCAGCCTTCCATGAAAATCTATGAATGTAAGCCACACTAAAAGTTCAGTTCAGTTCAGTCACTCAGTCATGTCCAACTCTTTGCGACCTCATGAACCGCAGCACACCAGGCCTCCCTGTCCATCACCAACTCCCGGAGTTTACTCAGACTCACGCCCATCGAGTCGGTGATACCATCCAACCATCTCATCCTCTGTCGTCCCCTTCTCCTCCTGCCCTCAACCTTTCCCAGCATCAGGGTCTTTTCAAATGAGTCAGCTCTTCTCATCAGGTGGCCAAAGTACTGGAGTACTTCATCATGAAGGAATGGTGGTTCTAAATTTCAGCACCTGGCAGCATATATATATATAATTTTTTTAGATTTTAATCTTTGACTTAATGATTAACATAGTCCTATTTTATAACCCCCTAGAAGTTTATTTTACTAGATTTTACATCAGGAGTTTAAGCAAGTACTAATCTTGAGTTTTTCTTCCCCAAACAGTGTGAAAAGTCCTCCATGACTATGATAGTAATGTCCAAATTGAATACAGCGTGGCAGCTTGTTGTGGTCGATGCTGGGTGGGAAAGAACAAAATTTTCAAAATTAATAAATGTAGACATTAAACCTTGGCTTCATTACTTCCTTGCCTTATGATACTGGATAAGTTTCTTAAATACTTTCTGAGGCTCAATTTTCTCAACTGGAAAACAGAGGCTAAAGATAGGACTTACTCTTATTTAGCTCCTGTCTGTTCTATTCATTTCTCTATCCTACCTGCAGCCTAGAACCAGATTCATCTCAATAAATATGTATTAATGAATAACTTAGCATAGTGCATGTGAAATAGGCATCCATCTCTATCATCTATAGATCATATCCATTCAGTGTCTGATACAAAGTGGGTCCCTAGTAAAACACGGTGCACTATTAATAGAATGTTTTTGCTAATACCAATGTCCCATAAAAATTCAATGTGCTTTCTTTAATAAACATAATTTCACAGTGAAAATGACTGGATGCTCTGCAGGCTGGCTCTGATGTAATGTATTTAGAGAGACTTATAGTAATTATTCCTTTTGATTTTCTTAATTCTACTCTAATTCAATGTTAAAAGTTACTTTTCATTTTTTGTTTAAAAACTGCTAAACAGAGAAATGAATACTTTAAAAGCAATGAGATAGAATCAATAAATCCTTTTCATAGTATTTTTCAAATTTAACACACACACACTTTAATAAATAAGAACAATGGCTGTGTTTGGGGATATACACAAAAAAATTGGATATTTTAAAATATTATATATATAACTGACAAAGGAAAGCACTTCATAATTTGCAGGATATTTCTAAGGTGTATAACCTTTTGTTGTACTCTATTTTCATCACTATAAATATATATTTTTGTAAATTTTTACTTAATTCAAGATTTATTACAGCATCTTGGCAGAAGATTTGCTAGAATTTCATTCACAGCAGTGACATACCCATTTCCCAGTGTAATTACTGTCCTATCCAATAATAGATAAAATTATGAAATTTGAAGCTATTAAATATTATATATTTTTGTTGCCATTATCAAAAGCTCATAGTTGTAGCTTATGTGGTAGAAGCTATACGATATTCTTTCTTGCTAAACATAAAAAAATCTAAAACAATGTGAATGTGGCATACACGCATCAATTTCACAGAGAATAAGCAGTGTTTCTAAATTATGAGCACAAGTATTGAAACCAAAACTTAGTTTTCTCCTCTGTAAAATGGAGATGATTAGTAATAACTACTTGACAGAATTGTGAGGATTCGATGAAATAACGCACATAAGTTCAGTTCAGTTCAGTTCAGTCGCTCAGTCGTGTCCGACTCTTTGCGACCCCATGAATCACAGCACCCCAGGCCTCCCTGTCCATCACCAACTCCCGGAGTTCACTCAGACTCACGTCCATCGAGTCAGTGATGCCATCCAGCACATAAACACTAGCATATTGCTTGCCTTATTTTAACACAAAGTATATGTTAACTATGCAATCCTGCATGGGGAAATGAGGGGCTGTGAAGTTCATCTGAGGTTAAAGTATAATAAATGTTGTAAATCTGAAGAGCAGAGAAATGAGGAGGGACCATCACTTCTTCCCAAATATGTCCAGGTAAGAGTTCACCTTCAGAGGTAAGGGGAGTGGGGTCTGGCCAACTAGGAAAGTACTCAGGAGGCATGAAACCTGGCAGAAGGGCAGAAGAGGGGAACGGGACAAAAGGTTGCACGTTATAAAAATGTGCCACGGGATTTGATGCTTGTGAAGTGAAAAATACTCCCTTGTTAAAAGTTATTGGTGGCTGCTGTTGATTTGAAATTTAGTGACAGGCCATCATGTTCTCCAGTCAGACGCCGATCTACACAGGCAATGGGTCCAACTTCTGGAGGATGGGCTTTCCTCTTCGTCAGTAATGTAAGCAGTGTGAAAGCCTATGCAAATACTCTTTTGGGCCATTATCCTTCTGCGCATCACTGATAATATATTTAGAGCCATACATTAGCCCTGTTAAATTTATTTGTTTTTCACAAATCATTTTTGAAAGCGTCCACACTTTATCAAGGCTGCTCTTTAAATCTAACATATTTATCATGTGGGATTTTATTTATTAAATTTTGTTTGCTGTCAAGAGAGACAGACATGAATACAATGTTTAAAAAGATGTCTACTGATGTGAGAAAAAAATGCAAGTCCTCAGGTAGAAGCTCAGTGAGTTGGAGAAATGTAAAACGTCCATGGCGTGCTGCAGTCCGTGGGGTTGCAAAGAGTCGGACACGACTGAGCGACTGAACTGAACTGAAACATCCCCACATTTAATCTTCACATGACAAAATACATTATGGTCAAAATAGGATCGTCTCCAAATTGTAGCTTTCTAACATTCTAAAACCTGCATAATATAAGCCTATGCTTTTCATTAGGCTTTCTTTTTTTTTCAATTCCTTCAGCAACCACTTTGTCATAAAGGCCACTAGGTCACTGTAAGCCTCGTCTTTCCTACAACACTCTTTTCTACATAGTTATTTCAGATACATTAAAGCCAATTATAATTACCTAGGCTATATAAAACAACACCTCCTTATGCAAGGAGGATGTGATATACGGGTGCAACATATACTGGTGTCAAAAGCAAATTATTTTCATCAGACAATTATAGTGTCTTTGACATCAGGCCTACATTTCCCACCAATTAGTACAGACTGCAGGGTGCAATTCTAGAATTCTGCAGCATAGCCGCTAGTGGTACTAAGTGGAATTTAGGGCATTTAAGTACTGTAAGGTCTAATAAATATTCGACTTTAACTTCAATTGGTTCAAATCAATAAGTCTGTGTTGTCTGCACATCATTTTTCCTCAGCCAGAAAGTACGTATGGATTTTATTTTTGCGGGGAAATTAATTCTTCTTGTCAATAAAGTGCTTAATTTTCATTTTAATGCCATGCCTCTACTTCACAACCACTGAACTATTTATCAGGCCAAACTTACAGCCACCAGTGGGGATAGTGGTGGAGGTCAATGGAGGACTTTTGTAGAAAAGAAGTATTCAGGAGTGAAAAGTAAAAATGACTTATTTTTTTGCACCCCAATTAACTGTACAATTATTTGATATTCTCTAAAATTATTCAATTGCTGAAATAAAATAGTGTAAGTAAACTAAAAGGACAGGGCTTCCATGATGTCTCAGTGGTAAAAGACTCTGCCTGGCTTTCATTAAAAAATCCACAAACAACAAACGCTAGAGAGAGTGCAGAGAGAAGGGAACCCTCCTACTCTGTTGGTGGAAGTATAAATTGGTACAGCCACTGTGGAGAAGAGTATGGAGGTTCCTTAAAAAAAAAAATAGAGCTACCATATGACCCCACAATCCCACTCTTGGGCACATATCTGGAGAAAACATGATCCAAAAGGATACATGTACTCCAATGTTCATTGTAGCACTGTTTACAACAGCCAAGACATGGAAGCAATCTAAATGTCCATCAGAAGCAATCTAAATGTCCCCTGACAGAAGACTGGATAAAGAAGATGTGGTACATACACACAATGGAATATTACTCAGACATTAAAAAGAATGAAATAATGCCATTTGCAGTCAATGGATGGACCTATACAGTGTCATACTGAGTCAAATAATCAGACACAGTAGGAGAAATATGGCATGACACCTCTTATATGTGGAATCTGAAATGAAATGATACAAATGAACTTACTTACAAAACAGAGACTTGCAGACTTAGAAAATGAACTTATGGTTGCCAAAGGGAAGTGATAGGGCGTTTGGGAAGGTCATGTACATACTGCTATATTCAAAATGGATAGCCAACAGGACCCAGCACATGGAACTCTACTCAACGTTACACGCCAACCTGGATGGGAGTGGGATTTGAGGGAGAACAAACATACGTATGTCTGTCTCAGTCCCTTTGCTGTCCACCTGAAACTACCACAACATTTTCAATCGGCTATACTCCAATACAAAATCAGTTTAAAATTTGAAAAAAACAAAACAAAAAACAACCTCTGCCTATAATGTAGGAGACAAGGGTTTGATCCCTGGGTTGGGAAAGATACTCTAGAGGAGGAAATGGCAACCCACTCCAGTATTCTTGCCTGGAGAATCCTATGGACAGAGGAGCCTGCATGCATGCTGTTGCAAAGAGTTGGACATGAGCGAGTGACTGAGACTGAGCTGAACA
This sequence comes from Bos indicus, assembly GCF_029378745.1. Classification (NCBI taxonomy): domain Eukaryota; kingdom Metazoa; phylum Chordata; class Mammalia; order Artiodactyla; family Bovidae; genus Bos; species Bos indicus. The sequence continues at coordinate 32,938,785 of NC_091769.1, forward strand.
AACTAAAAGGGCATTGCTCAAAATTTTAAGAAGTTTATAATTTTTATAGGAGAAGTATATAAATGAAAATGTATGTGACTCGACGATGCCAGGACTAAGGGATAAAGACTGGTCATGTAGAACATTAATCAGTTATTTTGCCTACATGGTACCTAGAAGTTAGACTGACTCACTTTTACTTATGCTGCTGCTGCTAAGTCGCATCAGTCGTGTCCGACTCTGTGTGATCCCATAGACGGCAGCCCACCAGGCTCCTCCGTCCATGGGATTCTCCAGGCAAGAATACTGGAGTAGGCTGCCATTTCCATCTCCATTTTACTTATGAAACTGACTAAATCACTCAGTCATTTTGGTGGTTATTAAAATAACACTGGCATTTCACCAGGTTCCAGTTCAGTACCAGACTTTGTAACAGAAACAGTATATGACCAGTTTTCTGCTTTCAAGTGATTTAGTCCCAAATGTAGCTGTCTTGGTTTATGTCACTTATAAGACTTAAGCATTTTCCTTAAGTTTCAGAATTTCAAGTATTATACAGTCAGCTGTGTTACTTTAGATTTCATTTCTTGAGTTCAGCTATTGTCATTTTAGCTAAGTCTCCTGGAACTTTTAATAAAGAAATATACAAAAAAGGGATGAAGCCATTTCTCTTTTCAATTGGAACCCAATTCCCCTCTAAAACATCAAGTTTGCAAGGCGATCCAAAATGTTTGTCTTTAAAAAATAATGCAATTTTAAAAATTCAGTAGAAGAGAATGCTGTTAGGTGGCATTTTAACACATGGACAGTGTGGTCTTTCATCGTCATAAAGGAGTGTAGTGGGGACAACAAACCCACGTGGAGGGTGAGGTAGGAAGGTGCTACAGAGCTGCCCAACCAGCAAAAATCCAATGCAGACTCAGGCAGTTCATCTACCCTTCGTCTCAAAGGCTCCAAGGATACCCTTGTACTTCCTGAACTCCTCCTGTCCTTTTCCTTCAAAGAAACATATGTAATTTGGAAAGAATGCCACAGGAATACAGCACTGGGCATGGAAACGACAATGAGAGATGCAAAGTTACAGTGGATCACACATGGGTATTGATGATTTGCTCATCATTTCAGTCAGCGTTTATCGAGAACCTACTGTGAGTTAGATGGCATGGAGGTAAATCAGAAATGGATCCTGACCTCAAGAATTTGTGGCTTATGCCCATCTGAGACAAAGTACACAGACAGTCACAACATAAACTAGTGACTGATGCCTCAAGGAAGTCACAAAAGAATCAGGACAGAGTTGGCTCATCATATCATTAGGCATTCTCATCCTCTGAGCGGCTTCTGACCTAGTCCCTTGGTATTTCTATTTCTCTTTGCTGCAAAATCAGGGAGAGATAATGCTTTATTTTTGTTTATTCATATTTTTGGCCACCTGTGCATCTTGTGGGATCTCAGTCCCAGGACAAGGGATCAAACCTCGGCCCTTGGCAGTGAAAGTGCAGAATCCTAATCACTGGATTGCCAGGGAATTCCTGCAAGATAGCTGTTTTAAATATGAAACACTATCCATGAGTAACTGCAAATTTTTCTGCATTGAAGTGTTAATTTAAGGTGTTGTATCTATAATAAATGGATCACTTAAGCAGCTATAAAGTATACCAAACTAAGTGGAATATAGCCACAACTGCTTGATAACCATTCTTATTAATCCACTTGAGGTGAAGTCAATGCAGACGAGAGGACATCATTCCTCAAATTTGTCACATAATGCATACTAAAAACTCCTAGCAGATAAGCCTCAGAGATAACGGTCTGAAACTCATCTTAGTAAAGCAAGTCAGAGTAACTGTCTTTGTTTTTCTCAGAGGTAGGGAGGGGCAGGGGTAGCCGTGTCTGTAGACTCAGCTATTCTTCCCTCCCTAGAGTAGGGCTCTTCCCAACCTGGGGATAGAACCCAGGCCTCCCACATTGCAGGCAGATTTTTCACTAGCTGAACCACAAGAAAAGCCCCTCCCTAGAGTAAAAGGAAGCAAATGCTGTTGTGTGATGCAGAATTTACTTGTTATAATTATGTCTGGCATCACTCAGTTCCCCAAACCCACCTGAGCATCTAACCAAGCACTGCACTTATAAATGCATCATAAAATACAGCTTGTGAGTCTGAATATTATAACCACACTTTGCCATGACCCGTGGTTCAAAGGCTTCTCCTGGTAGCAGTTGCCCTTGAGCCCAGTGCCTGAGCTGGGTGGAAGCTGTGACGCTAACTGTGCCTGCTGCTTCACTACTGTTTTAGCTCTTCCTCAAATTTTCATCTCCTCAGAATCCTCTCACAGAATTTCATCAGGGCAACAGCTTCCTTTAGAGTAGCACTGAGTGTATCTTTCCGATGGTGCATGGAGGATATAAGCTCATAACACCCATTAGCATTAATGGGAGTTATCTGCGTAAATCCCCTCACATCGATTAGAGAATAGGCCCCTTTTGATTTTAGAAATCTTTCCTGTGAGGATTTCCCCTGTGTCTAGTATGGGCATATAAATGGCCATTTTATTGTATTAAATATGTATCACATCCATCATTTTTAATGCTGTGCTGTGATGAAGGCTTCTCAGTTCTGGGATCAGTTCAGAAAATATTTAAACTTGGCAAGCTAAACAAGCCTCAGCTAAGAAAGCCTAAGGGCCCCATTCAGAGGAACATTATCTACCATTTATGCTTGATTTAAAAAAAAAAAAAAGCAACTGAAATTACACAGGAAAAAAGTGTGGACAACATTGTTTTTGACTAAATTACAGGCTTTTAATATTCATTAGCAGTGACTTTTCCATTATTCAACCAAGAGAATCTGTACACAAACCAAGAGAGAGAGGGACGTCACTGCCTGAAATTAACAAAGAACTGCTGGTGTTTGTTAACAACAAAATAATAACAATACGAGGTCAACTTAGATTCTGACCTAAGGGGGCTGTGTTGAGTGACCTTTACACAATTGTCTCTTTTCTGATCATGATATTCATGTAGAGATGCAGGGTGGAAAATAAATGAAATCCATATTTTTTCCCATTGGTTTTATATACATTGTAACTTTGCTACTGGAAGGTGGCTATTTGCAAGACCCCTAAATCAAGATAGTAGAACACTGTCCAGGTTGCAGAGTGCAGATATAATTGATGCACATATTTTACTTGGTCCTCAGATGACCATGGTATCTTCAGTCGACCACACCTCCTCTCACTCTCTGTTGTATTATGCAACCTTCTTTCACATATTTCTTTATTTGCATAATAAGCAGCTTTGGAGCCTGACCACTTAGGTTTGGTCATAGCACTGTCCATACAAGATGCTTGACCCTACACAAGCTACTTAGACTCCCTGATCCCCCACTTTATTCTCTGTAAAATGGGAAAGTAATACAACTGTTGAAAGACTGTGGTCAAGATAAAATGAGACGATCTTTATGAGGCCCTAGTATGGAGTAGATATTCAGTATAGGGTATTAAGTGAAACTTAAATGACTATGAAATTGCTATATATAGGATGTGGAAACAGGTGTGAGAATCTCTGAAGTCCTCAGGTCAGTCAGTCCTGTGGGGAGGATTTCTGGCCCCACTGCCTGTTGCATCAAGAATGTCAGGTGGTGTCACCCCTACCCAAAACATCATAGGCATTAGTGGAGGAAGACCATGTCCTAACTCCATCTTCACGTGCACATTCACATTCTACACAGTCCAGAAAGGAATGAAAATATCACCTCATTAACATGTATGTCTGCCCACATACATTTTTAGGGAATTAGTGTGTCCTTGTAAAACAGTTGCTACATCCTAGAGGATTTACCAATGGGGGAAATATAACCTTGGTCCTGTAAGAGGCAAGAAGAACTCTAGAAAGCTGACATGCCTGTCCAGCTATAGTTTTCTGTGTTGGGGTCACACCCAGCTTCGCCAGCTCTGGATGCCTACATTTACCAGATTATACCTCATATGATAATAGTTCGGTTGGACATCAGTGTATTCATTGAAGAGGCTTATGCGTCATGATAATTATTTAAAGTTAGTGCTTCTTAATTAGGTCTTAACTCATTCATCTTTTCTTCTCGTTTTTCTGCATGCTCAGAGTTCCCTCGTGTGTTTAAGTGAAAGTTGACTTACTGATTCTTCTTCCAGACTCCTCCCAATATTGTTATGACCTCGGTGAATTAACTGATTCCTTTTTTAATCAGCTGGCCCAGAGGCATAGTCTTCACTTTTTTTCTTTCTCTTTTCACCGCCCACCCTCCCCTTTTAAGATAAGAAGTATATTCAATTCACACTTTAAACATATTTCACAGTGCTAGCATCATCATGTACTTTAAACATCTCTCTTGCCCTTTACAGACCTTTATTCCCTTCAAGGTTTTTACAATGAAAGGAAACTCCCCACCATGTCCAGCGAGTCATACCAGACAGCATTACGTAGTTGAAATTGGTGACATTTACCGAAGAGGAATATTAAGAGGACACTCGTGGGCTTATTTGTTAGGATTAATGAGATAGAATTATAAAAGATCTGATTCTTCATATGTATACATATGGGGATGTAAAGATGGGGAGGTGGGTGGAGGGAGAGAGGCGGATTTAAGAAGACAAAGGCCTAAGGCAATTTACGTTAGGGTTTACAATGGTTTTGTTGCAAGCATGCAGAACTAACTGGGTTTAGATTAAGGCAGTCTAATTAGTGTCATGTCAAACTGGCAGTGATCATAAGACAAGAGAGAGGTCATTCTTGTCATCTTCTTGGTCTTTTGCCCTTAAATATAGAGCTGCATAAAGTACAATCTCCTGCTTGTTAATGGAAGCAGAATATGTATAATCTGCACATGAAATGAAAAGAAAATGTGTAAGGAAATTTCTTTTTCCCATTTCCTCGTCAGGAGCTGTGAATTTTAGTGCGAATTAAAGTAAGGCTAATTCTGCAGTCATCTTCTGACCTGTCAGGGTAGCTGTCACCCTCACGTCTCTCAATGCAGGTCTTTAGCTTCTTCTTGCTGAGTGCAGCCTTTGCCGACTGACAGAAAAATACCGACCATGACAAGAAAAAAGAACATAATGTCCTTTTCACCCATCACTACTCAAAATTGCTCAATCTTTACTGACATATTATTATACATTGTTTCTCTGAAAAAGCTCTTGCTTTCTTTTCTATATAAGAAGTACAAAACTTTCAGGAGACAAGAAATTGTTCTTTAGAAAAGATTAAAGCCTGTAATTATTTTAAATTGTCTATTAATATGCAATATGTTGTCCTTTAATATGAATAAGGTGTAGTGAGACGCTTGAGTCATTACTAGGGCGCCCACTTGTGCCTCTGTAGTTAAGGATCTGTCGTCTTCTTTATTATGGACCAAAAGGAGCCATGGTGGGATCAGCTGCTGTGCTTTGAGACCACTATCCCAAGCTCGGGAAGACCTTTAAACATTTATTGAAGGGGAGGTGGAAAACCACCCAGGTTCTAATTCAAGTCAATAAAAAAAGAAGGTTAGAAGCAATATTCGAATACCGTCTTCGATCTTTTGTTTTTCCCCTCTAAATGAAAAGAGGGGCCACTCTGCGCTAAAATGTGTTATTGGCATCCATGAGAAGCACAATAAAAACACGATGAATAGCGAGAAAGGAAATTAAAGCATTGACGGGTATGTGGACATAACAGAACAGAATGTCAACATACATGGTGACAGTGAGTCCACCAAATGCAGATTAAAAAATATCAGTGTGCAGGCTCATACCATCAGTGACAACTGTCTCACTGTTACCTCGTGTTTCAAGTGTCGCAAACAGTGGGTGAGCTTGGATTTGCTATACCTAGGTGCCACGGAGGTGGTTTAAGTTGAGGTTTCTGTTGTGGCTGTCAATTCTCTTCCTTTTGAAGAGTTCTAGATTCTCAATAATTCTGGACAATTACCTTCGGTTCTAGTAGGCTCTGTTCTGAGAACAATGTAGATATTAAGTGCTTACTATAAATAATTAACCAACAGTTACAGGAAACACTTAGAAACACTGGTGTTTATTTCAAGAGGCATAATCTGAGCTACATAAATATGCTTTGCAGTTGGGTGTTCATTTTCCTAAGTCACAGTGTCTTTTGGATTATTGTCACTATCATTTCTACTTTTTTTAACTGAGAGAAGTATGTTATTTCATCACATGACATTTCTTTGAAAAATCTTTCTTGTCTAGATGTGGACCTTAATGCATTATGCAAAACCCAGGGATTTAGATTTTTGACACTGCATACACTCACGGTATATTCTAAAGGGAGACATTATATGCTAACTTCTTGTGAAATCCTGTAGCAGCTGCTTGGTTAATATAATATGTTGAAAAATATTTATGTAGTTTGTTTTCTTTTCTGTCAACCCTGGTATCTTATGAAATTTTTTTTCAAATGGCCAGTAGCTAAAGTAGTGACTTTAGTTTGACTTAATATTATGCCACATTGACAGATGAAAACTCCTTCTAAAAATGTCATTTGAGTGCTCAACTCATTTGCATTTAGCTCAAAAGCTTTTAGCGCTTTGCACATTCACATTATAAACATTTGGGTGAACATTAATACCCCAGCTAAACAAAAATGCTATTCACTCCAACCATTTCTTCCACTACATAAAAACTATAAATGATTCTCCTACCAAAAAAAAAAAAAAAAAAAAAAGAATGCAACCCGAAAATCAATTATAGTAACTATTTAGAAATGTAAAGGAAAGGCAGTAAAAAAGTGACAAAAAATCTTTAATTGTAGGGAAAATGTGCATCTTTTTTTCCCCAACATGTGAATAAAATGCATTTCCTTCTTTAACAATCACAGTTACAATAGATCCATGCATCTCACAGGAAAAAATTGACAATTTGATTATGACTTGTACTTTTTGCCGGGGCCATGAAAGTGGTTTATGTTTGAAATGTATCAGCTGGAAAGTACTTATTACTCATAAACGCTCTGCTATTTCACTTTCTGCAAAGTGAGCTGTTAACAGATACAATTTGAGCCGAATAGCCAGAGGAGGCCTTTTGATATGCAGAAGAGCTGACCCGCGTGCTGAGCCTTTAATTGGGTTTTTAATTTTCCAGGCCATCTGACAATATCAAACATGATCCCAGTGCTTGAAATGTTGATTGGAGGCTAAGAAGGATGTACTACAACATGGCATTATGGAGAGAAAGAGGGAAGCACGCAGGTAGAGAGGAAGATACTGAAAGCCAAATCAGCTGCCTTGTGATTTTTGCTGGTTTTAGAGAATATTTCCAAACAGTTTAGCATTTCATTTTAAATGATGAACATCTGATTATTTTGTAGTTATGGTGAAGATGTTTGAAAATATTTCTAAATCATATGTCTCAAGCTACTTAGCTAAACGGATCTACTCAAGTGAGTCGGAATTGGGGGGGAAAAAAGCATTTTGCAATTTAGCATGTTTTCTTAGGCAAAACTACCAAAAGTAAAAAAGTGGTTGTAGAAAAAATATTTGATTAATTTGCTATCACGTGGATGCTTGCTTTGAAAAGCACCTGAACACAATGCATCTTTTCCCATTATGAAGTTCTCATTTTTATAAAAATTTGTAATGTTAAAATGATCATTTTATTCAATGTCAAGTAGATGCTCATTTATAGCTATCAAAACATTTGGAAAAGAGAAGCATAAGATTTATTTTGGCTTTGGACAGCTTATTCAGTAAACATTTTTTTATTTGCTCATTTGTAAGGATAAGGCGAAGAATAAAATCTAATTTATTATTTTATTGGAAGTCGGTATCAGAGTGATGCAGGACTGTGGATTTAAGAAATCTGTAAATCTCTTTAATAAAGGCCTGGGGAATTATTAGCAAGGACAAATGTAAAATGCCTGACAGTTACATTTCTAAAAGAAAAACACAATAATCTCATTAAAGAAATTACTGACAGCAGCTCACAGATGTTAATGGTTGAAGTAACAAAGGACATACAATATCAGAAAGTAGATTATCCTTTTCCTCTTTTAGAATTTTGCTATCGATCTAACTTATTGGGCATATCAAAATAACAAATTGTAGTTTTTCACTCAACAACCTTCTTTTGCAGTAATAGTAAGCAATTTAGAGTAAAATACATTTTTAGATGATAAATAATTATAATTTAAACAAAAAGAATTGTGAAACCCATTAGAGGAAGAAGGTTAGATGAAAATGATACTGGGTTCTGCAACATAAGACCTATAAGGAAGACTGCCCTGAAGCCAGTCAAATAATAAAATAGTAGTTACAGTCTGCAATATATGTATATTTTATAAATTTATATAGTTATTTATATGAAAATATTTTGAATCTTGAAGGCTATACAGGACATTATTTAGATATATGCAGTGATTTCATAGTCTTAGGAATTAGAATTGTATTAATTTTTTTCTTTCTCATGCTCACTTTCTCTTGTCATCCTAAACAAGGAATGAGTGAATTATTCACCTAAATAAAAGTCTAAGAACAGCCCCATAAGCAAGAAAGTGTGTTTTGCTTTAAAGGAAAAAAAGGCAGATGTAAAGTATTAGCTATATTATCTTCCTAATAATCTTAGATACTAGGAGACTAGGTGATTGGGTTCAGTTTTTGTCTAGCTAGTGCTTTTTGAGATACTTTGTTCAATATGCCAAATTATGCTATGTATCCTGCTGTTTTACATCATAATGAATATTACCCATTTGGATTAAAACTAAGAAAGATGGTTTGTACACTTAATTCTTTAATCTTTCATCTGAGCCTCTTAAATGTTTCAGTGTTCTGAAAGCTGCACATTTCTCTAAGATGTAGTAAATATTCAATTATGTCCATTCTGTACTTGAAAAAAATGAAGGCACTTAGAGACTACTGATTGGAATAATATTTTCAAATATGTTAACGTAGCTCAAGAATCTTAAATCCTAGGCTGAGATTCACTGGGCATACTGCCCAACAACGACCTCAGCAGCAAGAATCTGAACCCCAGTACATTATGGGAATTTAGACAAGTCTCAGATGAGGACTGTTTTTGCGTTTTTCTACATCAAAATTTGAAAAGAAATGGTTTACATTTTCGGTGCAACTTCTTTGATGGGAGGGAAATATCTGGAAACTTAGGAATGTCTCTCCTGGTTTAGGAAGAGACATCTTTATGCCTTAGTACTAGGACAACTTAAAATATATTGTATGTAGATAAAAATACTATTCCACAACACAAGTCAAGAGATATTTAACATAGTGGTTAAACCATATAGTAAATTTTGCCTAGGATCTTTACTTGCCAAAGTAAAATTTTACTTAAAAGTCTGTATGATTTATACACTAAATTTTATCATATAACTTGGAAAAACAACAATATTTTAATTTTTAACATTTTTATCTACAGTCTAAAAAGTCAAGTCTTTATTTCATCTTTGGGTTGTGAGTTATTGGTACAATAAAAGAGAAGCTGAAAAGTAAAGTAAGAAGAAACATTTTTCTAAAGAACCAAGTCAGAAAAATGGAAGGAAGGAGTGGAATTCTTTTCATTTAGGGCATAAGAAGCCATTTAGATAGCATATATGTTGTATTTGCGCAAGAAAACAGTTTTACATAGATTTGTTCATAATTATAAAATACCTTTAATGTATCAAAGTTTCTTAGAGGAGTCAAAATGAACTGAGTAAGCACTGATATGTCGAATTGGCTTAAGGGTTTATAAGGTTATTTTGGGGAGATATGGGTAAGAAGAGCTCTAATAGGGTCTAACAAGAATTATTTTACATGTAGCAGAAACTATCTCATAAACATAATTAAAATATCCATAAACATAATTAAAATACCCTTACTCTTGGAAACTTATAAATGAAAATATGGAGCTGGCTCAGACTTTCCCCAGAATTTCCTGGTAGATTAGGAAGGGGAAAAGATCTAGAAAGACATATATATTAGTTTGTCCATGTGTCTAGAAACGAAACAGTAACATTTACAGAGCACCAATTCTGTGCTTTTATGGATGTTTCCTCACTTGAGATGGTTGGGTGGCATCACCGATTCAATGGACATGAGTTTGAGTAAACTCTGGGGGTTGGTGATGGATAGGGAGGGCCTGGCATGCTGCAGCCCATGGGGTTGCAAAGAGTCAGACATGACTGAGCGGCTGAACTGAACTGGCTGAACTGAGGTGAACAGAGCTGAAGTAAATGAAGCACAGCTGCACAGTAGGAGATCCGTGCGACGCCCGTGCCTGTCTGTGCTCAGCTGCACCGCGTTGTTCTGCAGCTATTATACTCTTCTGTTTAAAACACATCCTATATTTGTTTACTTTACTTATTTCCATGGGGTTTCGTTATTTTCACATGTGAGATGGGTTTAACCACTTATTTTGCCAAGAAAAAATGGACAAAGAGGTAAATAGAAGCACAGAGAAGTACTAAATCAGTTTGGATGTTTAAATAAAGAAAACAGCTGGGCCTAGGATTCTTTGGATGTTAAAATAGCGTTCTCCAGCAGACTTCACTACACATTTTTTAGGGTCAAGTTAACATAGGTAAAACTAACCCTTTCCCCTTCTGTATTCAATTCAAGGGCAGGCAAAGCCTCAGGGTAGACCTACATTTCTGATTCAAGAACATGGTTACTCTGTTAAGCATCACAATGAACTTAGAGTTCTTAGGTGATCAGAGGAATGACTTCTAGGAAGTTAAAACAAGCCAACCAACCCATGTGTATGGTGGTGGGAAGGTTTGCTTCAGTTGAGGTACTACCTTTGCCACTTCTCCCCCATCCTCAAATATCCAGTGACATTACTATTGATTAGACAATGAGCTATGAATGGAGATAAAAAATGAATTAAATTTGTCCTCCAAGAGACTTCTTTTAGGGCGCTGCTTCTGTGTAGATGCAGTTTAGAGAAATGACTTGCCCAGAGAAGCACAACTGGTAGTTACCTATGACAATGGAGCCATTTGCAAGATTAGCTTAAAAAATTTTTAAACCGATAGGGTCCACTCTAGGCTAATTCAATCGGAGTTCTTTGAGTATGGCCTTGATATCAGTATTTCTAGATTGAGAACTACTGATCTAGATCCATTAGAAAAAATGCCAAATTATATATTTTGCCAGAAGTCTTTTTATCAATACACATCTAACTAACTGACGACACGCCAGTTACTATGTGTACAAAAGTGAAAAACAGAAAAACACCTGCTGCCAAGTAGAGAATAGTCTAGTAGGGATAGAGGATGAAGCAGTGATCAAACCACAATGTAATAGGGGCAATAATCAAGACAGCTACGAGACACTGGGGAGTGACCTACAAAGCATCAGGGAAGCAGAGGGCCAGTGGAACTGGCGGTACCACCTTGCTGTAAAATATAGGAAAAATTACATGACCTTTTTGAGTGTGGTTTTTCATTAAAAGAAAAAGGTTAGACTACACAGCTAAAGTTCTTGTAGGAAAATGCTATTGTGTGCTAATCCTTTAGGAAAGCCTTTTGGAGCACTTTTGAAGCACATCAGACACATAGTTAAAACTGCAAGTTGGGCCAAGTTGGGAACCTGTGCATTTAATGAACATTCCTTATAATCATATAATCATTCCATATAATCAGGAGAAGGCAATGGCACCTCACTCCAGTACTTTTGCCTGGAAAACCCCATGGATGGAGGAGCCTGGTAGGCTGCAGTCCATGGGGTCGCGAAGAGTCGGACTCGACTGAGCGAATTCAATTCACTGCACTTCACTTTCACTTCACTTCCTTATAATCAAGGGATTCCCTGGTGGCTCAGAGTTAAATAATCCACCTGGTCAGGAAGATCCCCAGAAAAGGAAATGGCAACCCACTCCAGTATTCTTGCCTGGGAAATCCCATGGAGGGAGGAGCCTGGCAGGCTACAGTTGCAAAAGAGTTGAAAATGACTTAGAGACTAAACAACAACTTTATAAGCAAAACATTTCATACACACAGACGCACACTAACTGGTCATTTCCCCCAATAATTTTTGCTGCATAACCAATCACCCCAAAACTTGGTGGGCTAGAACAACTATATTTATTTTGATTGCAAATCTGCAATTTGGGCAGTGATTCAAGGTAATATCTTATCTCCGCTTCATTCTTTGTCATCTAGGGCCTGAACGTTGAAGCTTAGAATCACCTAAGACTTTCATTCATGTCTGGTGGTTGATGCAAGGGATTAAACAGCTGAGAGGCTAGAATAGCCTGGGACTCCTCAAGGATCTTCTATCTCTAGGTGGTCTTTCCATGTGGTCTGCAGCATGGAGACTCAGGGCTCAGTGTAGGTGTGTATCCTAAATGAGCCAGGGTAGTCACATAACTTCTCCCTCTACAGTCTCAGAAATCATACAGTCTTATTTCAGTCATGTCTTTTTTGCTAGAAGTGAGTCACTAGACCAACCTCCATGCAAGGGGAGAGGAATTAAACTCTACCTTTTTATGGGAGGATAGAAAATATTTGTAGACCACCATGATAACCAACCAGTAGAACTTTATACATGATAACATTTACATTTAAACACAAGATTTCTTTTGACCCTTTAGTTTTCAGTTCAGTTCAGTTCAGTTCAGTAGCTCAGGCGTGTCCAACTCTTTGCGACCCCATGAATTGCAGCACGCCAGGCCTCCCTGTCCATCACCAACTCCCGGAGTTCACTCAGACTCACGTCCATTGAGTCAGTGATGCCATCCAGCCATCTCATCCTCTGTCGTCCCCTTCTCCTCCTGCCCCCAATCCCTCCCAGCATCAGAGTCTTTTCCAATGAGTTAGCTCTTCGCATGAGGTGGCCAAAGTACGGGAGTTTCAGCTTCAGCATCATTCCCTCCAAAGAAATCCCAGGGCTGATCTCCTTCAGAATGGACTGGTTGGATCTCCTTGCAGTCCAAGGGACTCTCAAGAGTCTTCTCCAACACCACAGTTCAAAAGCATCAATTCTTCAGCGCTCAGCCTTCTTCACAGTCCAACTCTCACATCCATACATGACCACAGGAAAAACCATAGCCTTGACTAGATGAACCTTTGTTGACAAAGTAATGTCTCTGCTTTTGAATATGCTATCTAGGTTGGTCATAACTTTCCTTCCAAGGAGTAAGTGTTTTTTAATTTCATGGCTGCAGTCACCATCTGCAGTGATTTTGGAGCCCAGAAAAATAAAGTCTGACACTGTTTCCACTGTTTCCCCATCTATTTCCCATGAAGTGATGGGACCAGATGCCATGATCTTCGTTTTCTGAATGTTGAGCTTTAAGCCAACTTTTTCACTCTCCACTTTCACTTTCATGAAGAGGTCTTTTAGTTCCTCTTCACTTTCTGCCATAAGGGTGGTGTCATCTACATATCTGAGGTGATTGATATTTCTCCCGGCAATCTTGATACCAGCTTGTGTTTCTTCCAGTCCAGTGTTTCTCATGATGTACTCTGCATATAAGTTAAATAAGCAGGGTGACAATATACAGCCTTGACGAACTCCTTTTCCTATTTGGAACCAATCTGTTGTTCCATGTCCAGTTCTAACTGTTGCTTCCTGACCTGCATACATTTCTCAAGAGGCAGGTCAGGTGGTCTCATAATCAAATTTTTATAGTAGATTCAGAAGTTAGTCAGTGAATAATTAACATTAAGGACTACTCAAAGAAATAACAGCTGTTTCCTAATTATGATAGTAATTCCTAGAAAAGTTGAAAGCCAGTGAAGTATAGCTAATAATATTTACACAGTATCTCTTATGTATTGCTATGCAGGTACTAATACACTTCATATCTTTAGCTCATTTAGTCCTTCTGACAAGTCTATTAGGTAGGTACTTATGTTATTTTCATAACAGAGGCTTATATAGGTGAAGGAAATTCCCTAAGTTCAAAAAGCTATCAAAGGGAAGAGCAAGGATTTTCACCAGTTAATTCTCACTCCCAAGACCAAGGTCTTAATAGTCATACTATTAATAACTGGAAGGGTTGTGGTGGCCTAGATATTCAGTATAATGAACTTATAATATTTACAAAACTTGTTCCTTCCAGAGAGTATGGAGTTTGAAATAAATTTATATTAACTCTTGCTTTCCCTCTCAAATTTTGTTTATATGTTGTATTGTGACCCAATATCACTCATTTGCAAATTTGAGTGTGCATAAACTAATCAAGTAAAATTTATACTCAACTTTGACTTTCTAGCTTAAAAACCATTAATATTAGTATATCACCAGAACTCTCTCTAAAGGCCCAATAAACTTAAGCAATCATGGGTTCTCTGGACCTTCTGACAGTGAGATACCAGAGCACCTTGTTGCCCACTTGGTCCTTTGAGGGGATGACAGGAAATTTACAAAAAGCACATGAAACAGTTGGAAATGAGCATGTCCCCGTTTACATACATTCTTTTGTCTTCTCTGCATGGTGCTTTGTCAAAAATGTCTGAATCATTTCACATCTCATTTTTGCATATCTTTGTCTGATGAAAGTTGATGTGATGTAAGCAATGAAGAGAAAGAACTTTCCAGTAAATGCAGATCCTTTTATTCCACCCTCCCTGTAACAGAACACTGCTCATGTTAGCAATAAAATGCCTTTCCATTCAGGACTGCCACTGCAGTCTCCTTCCAGGGCAGGGAATGGGGTGATTTCAGAGATTCCATCTGTGAGGCAGAGTCAGCAGCAGTGCTGGGTGCTCAGCTGCCTAATTAGGTCATGGGACAGCTGAGGCAAAGAAACAATAAGGTGTCAGGTGAGGTGGAGATCAGGTAATCAGTTTGGAGCATGGGACAAGGGAGGCACGAGAGGGTTAAATAAAGAAGACGACAGTTGCAATGGCAGTGGTAGGAGGAGAGTCCTAGAAGTGAAAACCATTTGAAAAATCAAATACATAAGAACCCGTGTCTTCTTTGTACCGCTTTGCATATAGCTAGGTACCTTTCTATCAATATATTCAAAATTGTAATTCAGAAATATATTCTGGCCCAAATTTTTCATGTCTTTGGCAGGTCATTTTAGAGACTGGGGAACCAGTGGGATAGATAGCATCTTTACTCACTATGCTGTCCCTTTATCCTAGAATCAATTAATCTATGATTATTAATGATGCTGCTGCTGCTGCTAGGTCAGCTTCAGTCATGTCCAACTCTGTGTGATCGCATAGATGGCAGCCCACCAGGCTCCTCTGTCCCTGATATTCTCCAGGCAAGAACACTGGAGTGGGTTGCCATTTCCTTCTCCAATGCATGAAAGTGAAAAGTGAAAGTGAAGCCGCCCAGTTGTGTCTGACTCAGTGACCCCATGGACTGCAGCCTATCAGTTTCCTCCGTCCATGGGATTTTCCAGGCAAGAGTACTGGAGTGGGTTGCCATTGCCTTGTCTGTTATTAATGATGAAGATCCTCAATATGTTCATTCAGTAAACTAAAGGGTCCTTAAAATATTAAGGTTCTAGGGACATGAAGATGATTGCAATTTAGCTTTTGGCTTCAAGGCAAGGCAGACACATACCTAAATGTTAGTACAATGTGATTAATGATATAATAGATGCACATGTAATAATAAATGGGGTAGTTTAGCTGCACACTGGGAATGTTGGAGAAGGTTCTGCAAAGTAAACAGGGCTGTGGATGGAGGATAAATCAAGTGTTCTCTGGGAGAAAAATATTCCATGGTAGAGATATCAGTATGGAATGGCACACAGGGCTGAGTGCATTGGGATCTGGTGTGTAGTTTGGGGTGTCTGAGAATAAAGAGGACATGGCATGGGAAATAGGTCTGTAGGAAGGTCCAAGCTGAGACAATACCTTGTATCCCATGCTTTAAAGTATTAGTTTAGCATCATATTTACTAAATCTAATTGCCTATAATAACGTACAAGAAACCTTGTGTAAATCTAAAACTGCCTTTTCAATGCCTCAGTTTCCTCATCTGCAAAATAGGGATAATTATTCTGATTTTCATTCCTACTGCCAATGCTCTCGTTCACCCTCACTCAGTCGTGTCCTACTCTTTGCAGCCCCATGGTCTTTAGCTGCTGGACTCCTCTGTCCAGGGAATTTTCCAGGCAAGAATACTAACTGGGTTGCCATTTCCTTTTCCAGAGTATTTTCCTGATCCAGGGATTGAACACGTGTCTTTTGCACTTCCTGCATTGCAGGCAGATTCTTTACCACTGCACCACCTGCAGAGCCTCCTACAGCCAATACTTAATACTAATCTTGTTATTGCCTGTCCATACTATTACAATAATATTCATACTTGCATCCCTGACTTCAGTCTCTCCTCCTTAAAGTACATTCTTGTGCCATTATTAGATTAGAGACAAAAACATAATAAAGAATATATATTAATATAATATCAAATATATAAGATAATTAGAATATAATAAAGAATATATAAGATATATTATCATCTATCTTCAAAGCTCCCCATCCCCAAAGAAAAAATCCCAAACTTTCTGAAAAGGCAGTTAAGACTTTCCACCAACTGATTGAAACCTGATTTTATTTTCTATCCCAATACATCCTACAATGTTGCTTTCTTGGACTATGTGACCTACTGCATTCTTTTGTCTGATAGGTCCCTCCACTGCTTTACTCTTCTCTCTGCCAAGATCTTATTTAGTTTTTAAGATCCAGCAAAATGCTACTTAGTATAGTCAGAAATAATATCTTTAGCTTCTGAGTTCTTAAACAGCCATGTGTGATCAAAGTATCTTGGCCAGAACTCTCCTTCTGCTATTACCATTTGTGACATTTTGGCACAATACTAACTTCTCTAAGTCCTAGTTTTCTTCACCATAAAATAGGTAAAATATGTGTAATAATACTTCTTCACAGGGCAGTTGCATGATTTAAATAATACATAA
Organism: Bos indicus; assembly: GCF_029378745.1. Taxonomy (NCBI): domain Eukaryota; kingdom Metazoa; phylum Chordata; class Mammalia; order Artiodactyla; family Bovidae; genus Bos; species Bos indicus. The sequence continues at coordinate 32,955,608 of NC_091769.1, forward strand.
GGAAAACCTTTTATAAACTTTTCAGGCATATTTTAATGTGAGCAACAGCATGGGGATTCCAAAAGTAGAATGAAAAGTAAAAATGACAACTAGAAGCAGAAATTAAGTCCCCAAAAGGTCACATACTCCATGATTAAAATTAAGGATACCTCCCTGAATTTAACTACAATGAGTATATCTATAGAATTGGAGTAACATTAATAATATCTACATCATGGAGTTATGAGATGGTTTAATGAGATAATATATGTGAAAGCAATATGAAAGAAATAATAATATGATGGAACAAACATTATTGATTATTTGTTTCTTAAGTCACCATGACCATTCTCTATCCTAAACTGAGTTAATTATGTGTACTTCTTATAAAACATGTGAAACTGTAAGCAATTTGAGGGTGAGCTGAGGTTTTAATCATGTTTATTCTCCCATGGAATAAATAAGTGAAGCTTATAAGATGAGTGAATTTCTTATCAAAACAACACTCCTTACGTTCGGTGGAGAGTAGTCTGTGCTCAGGCTTTGGTCTGTAATCACAGCATCTTTCCCTGCCTGAGCATTGTTACCTGTGTGGCAGCATGGGTGAAACACTAGCTTATCTCTTACATATATTTTAGTTTCAAACATCTGAATCATTAGAGAAAGATTCCTTTGCCCTTACTCATCTCTATCAGTATACTTCTTCCTCTGATTTTTATGATCACAATTTCCCACGTTGCTATAGTTGCAGCTCTCATCTTCATGCAATATTCCTCCTCCACTATCTAACCCTGCAATGTACCAGTATTTCCTTTTTCATTGTAACTTACTGGAAAAATTCAATTTTCACATCTGTCTGGTAGATTTGACTGATACTCTGCTCTCCCTACGTCAATATTACTGGGAATTCCATGCATGTAAAACTGAATGGTGCAGAATGAAAACCAAATGTTAAACTTTAGCTCTAACACAAGGAGCTTCTTTTTCTGTTGCACAATTGTCTTTGGATGCTAAGCCTATCACTCAACACTTAATTTTTGCATGGACTACATGAACAATGATTACTTATATGGATACACTTTGGAGTTATCTTTAATTGATTAGTGTCATATATTGAATGGACAGTTGATTTTAGTGAGGTTTTTTTTTTCCCATTAAATGTTGCCTATTTCTAGCCAAGACTTCCAAATTAATGACAAGTCTGGCATTGGAATCTAATCTGAACACTGTTTTTCAGTTTGAAAAATAAGAATTAACTGGAATGTGGTAATTGCACAAAACTGGTGTCATTACAACTAATAGCCTTGCAAAAGTCTATTGGTGAATTATATTGTGAAAGTCATAATAAATATCAGGAAATATAGTTTTGCTCCTCATGTCCCAGTAGAGGGTGAGGTGTCTGGGAACACTTTTATAAGTCTTATTTTTGGTGCCCTTTTTTTAAAACAAGGAAAATGTATTGCTTTTGAACACTTATATAAGTGATTGTTGTTTATCAACAACATCATTATCGTTACCCACAAAACACTAAAATAAGGCTCCTGTCTGAAAAATCCCAAGGTATGAAGGGCTGAATTCTGAGACTCTGAGTGTGGGTTTCAAAGGTGGGTGAAATCAGGGCAGACGGAGAGTATAGGGAGAAAGGAGTGATGACTGAGCATCTACTGTGTCCTGTGCTCTGGGCAAAGGGATTCCCTCTCATCATTTCAGTCTGTTCTGAACAACCCTGTGAGGTAAGTGGCATTACTTCCACTATACAGATGAATACATCAAGACTCAGATTTTAGACTTGTCAGACTCCAGAGCCCAAGCTCTTTCTACTTCATAAAATGTATGAAATCAATGCATACAACTACGCAAGTTTGAATCAAAGAGAATTTCTGCTATAGAAATAGCTTTGTGCAATCTTGACAATGTTATTGGTATTGACCACATGTGTTAATAATATCTCAAACTTCTGTGAATTCAAGATCTCTACTAACATTGTAATATAGGAACATTGTGTGTTAGGTGAAGAATATTGACCTAATTCTCTGACTATTCTCAAGAGAACTTAGATTTCCTTTATCACCATATGCATGCTGACAAATGACAGGCACAAAGTGATTATTGAAAAAAATGCCTGTGGTGGAGAGAGCACAGAGTATTAGAAACAGGATATGAGCACAGGAAGTAATGGGGTGGAGGGATAAACCACAAAAACAACAGGAGAGTCCAAGAGGACTCTATCTGTTATTACTTCCACCAGCTATTTTGCAGATGAAAGTGTGAAAGTCACTCATCATATCTGACTCTTTGCAACCTCATGGACTGCCAACCATGGAATTCTTCAGGCCAGAATACTGGAGTGGGTAGCCTATCCCTTCTCCAGGGGATCTTCCCAACCCAGGGATTGAACCCAGGTCTCTTGCATTGCAGGCGGATTCTTTACCAGCTGAGTCACAGGGAAGCCTGAGAATACTGGAGTGGGTAGCCTATCCCTTCTTCAAGTGGGTCTTCCCAACCCAGGAATCAAACTGGAGTCTCCTGCATTGCAGGTAGATTCTTTACCAACTGAGCTCTCAGGGAAGCCATTTTGCAGATGGCGATACTAAGCTCAGAGGTTTGCTGCTCAATCACTCCTAACAGTAGGCTGGCTTTATGGTTGGGTTTGAAACATCCTCCAACAGTTGGGTTAGCAGATAGTTCTAACACATAGTTGTCTGTGGGTTTAATACCAAAATTGGATCTTTGGGGTTTCAGGTTACTACAAAGGTCATATTGTTATTTAGCCTCTAAGTTGTGTCTGACCCTTTTGTGACCCCATGGACTGTAGCTCACCAATCTCCTCTGTCCATGGGATTTCCCAGGCAAGACTACTGGAGTGGGTTACCATTTTCTTCTCCAGGGGATCTTCCCTACCCAGGGATCAAACCCGAGTCTCCTGCATTGGCAGGTGGGTTCTTTACTGCTGAGCCACCAGGGAAGCTCCATAAAGATGATGGCTCTAGGCTAAATTAGACTAACCCTGCATGAAGATTCAGATTTCTGTGAATAGTGAAAATACTGCTACTACTACAACAATTACCATGAGAACAGCAGCTACTATTACTATTACTGCTGCTGCTGGCATTTATTAGGTAATACATAGTTGTTTGTAATTTACAAAATATTTCCTCATCTATCATGTTATTTGAATATCATAATAACCTGTGCAGTGTTACTGGAGAGAGGAGAAAATCCATGATATGATATTTTAGTCTTGTTAAAATTTCAAGCTGAAGTGTTTGCTTCTCAATTTTTGATATCCTTTTCTGCACTTTAAAATGGTTGCAAGAGGCTAATGTTATCCCTGTCTGTCTCCAGGGGCATTGAAAAAAATTAAATGAAACACTATTGTGAAAATTCTCAGGAAACTGCAAAGCTCTAATTCCTTAGCATTATTGAGAGGCACTTATTACACAGAAACTCCATGAAGGAAGATATTACATTATCTTGAAAAGGGATATAACGTAATAATTAGAACAAAGGCTCTAGAATTAGACTGTATCAGATGATTTCTAACTTGGGCAAGCTACTTAGCCTGTGTTTTAGTTTCCTCATCTCCAAATTAGAGATCATAGAATTGATGCAAAGATTAAATATATATATACACATACATATATATTGGAGAAGGGAATAGCAACCCACTCTAGTATTCCTGCTTGGTGCGTCAAGAGGAGCTTGGCAGGCTACAGTCCGTGGGGCTGCAAACAGTTGGACTTGACTAAATGAATAACACACACACACACACATACATAATACATATATATATATATTACATAAAATTCTTTTAATAGTGTCTGACATGTACTGAGTTCTGTTTAAGTAAGTGTTGCTAAGTCACTTTAGTCGTGCCCGACTCTGTGTGACTCCATAGACAGCAGCCCACCAGACTCCCGCTTCCCTGGGATCCTCCAGGCAAGAATACTGGAGTGGGTTGCGGCTATGGCTGCACTATGACATATTGTAGATGATCAATAATACATTTTTAATATATAAAGTAATAAACATAGAGCAGGTGGGACAGTATTGTAGTTCAATATTGCAGGAGTGTTAGTCAGTTGTGTCTGACTCTTTGTGATCCCATGGACTTGAGCCTGCCAGGCTTCTCTGTCCATGGGATTTCCCAGGCAAGAATATAGGAGTGGGTTGCCATTCCCTTCACCAGGGGATCTTCCCAACCCAGGGATCAAACCCAGGTTTCTTGCATTGCAGGCAGATATTTTTTAACACTGAGCCATCAGGGAAGCCCACTATTGTAGGAAAGGAAGAGAAATATTCTTGAAACAATTTGCCCTACCACCTAATAAAATAATGGATGCTCATAATGATAACTGAGTCATCCAGGAAAGTTACAAGTAAGTTCAGAAGTCTGAAAGCCAGAGAGATAACTGCAAGATTTTCCTATATATTGTGGTCAAAGTCCTCTTGCATGTCTTTTGTGTTAATTATTACAACAAACCAGTGGTGTATATTGAACATCACTCTAATGTAGAGAGAAGAAAAATTGATAGTCAAGGAAATTCCTTGGTCCAAAATCACCTGGAAATGTGTGGACATAGGAATCTAAGATTTTCTGAATCAGGTGCATTTTCTACCACCCTAGATTCCACTCAAAGCTGAGTCTTTACTTGTCAGACACAGTAGCGTGAAATATACCACTGGAATCATTTGTCTTTCTGTTTAGCTACCAGTTTTCTCCTTATCCTCTTAACCAAGAGGAGGAGTGGTGGTGAGTGCAAATAGGGAAGAGAACAAGCATTCTGTGAGAACTTATAAGGATCAGGCATCTTGAACGGTATCCCATTTATTAATTTTTTCCCCAGATTTATTAGGGTATAATTGACAAATAAAATGGTGTATATACTTAAGGTGTTTGATGTGATGGTTTGTTATATGTATGTATTGCAAAATCATTACCACAATCAAGTTGAGTAACATACATAGTTAACATATTTTTCTGTGTGTGGTGAGAACACTTAAGGTTTACTCTAGCAAATTTCAGGTACACAGTATAACAGTATTAACTATACTTAGCATACTGTACATTAGATCCTCAGAAATTATTTATCTTATAACTGAAACTTTTTACCCTGTGACCAACATCTCCCCATCTCCCTTCTGTCCCCTCAATCTTTGGCAACCATCATGCTAGCCTCTGTTCCTATGAGTGTGACTCTTAGATTGCACATGTAAGTGACACTATACAGTATTTGCTTTTTTACAATCTGGCTTATTTCACTCACCATAATGCTCTCTAGGCTTATCCATGTTCTTGCAAATGGCAGGATCTTTTTTCTTTTCTGTGGCTGAGTGGTATTACATTATTTATACATATATGTACCACATTTTCTTTATCTATTAATCTATCAACAGATGCATGCTGTCTCTATATCTTGACTATTATGAATACTGCTGCAATGAACATGAGATGCAGATTTCTTTTTGAGTTCCTGATTTCAAGTCTTTTGGATATATACACAGAGGTGGGGTTGTTACATCATATATTTATTCTGTTTTTAATTTTTTGAGGAACTGCCATAATATTTTCCATAGTAGCTATTCAACAGCGCATAAGGGTTCCCTTTTCTCCACATTCTTGCCAATGAGTGTTATCTTTGGGAAAATGTCTTCTCAGGCATTTGACCATTTTAAATGGCATCATTTGTTTGTTTTTTATGCTATTGAGCTGTATGAGTTCTTTATACGTTTCAGATATTAACCACTTATCAGATATATAGTTTGCAAGTATTTTCTGATCTTGTAGAGGTTCCTTTTAATTTTGTTGATGTTTTTCTTTGCTGGGGAGAACCTTTTGTGTTTGATGCAGTTCCACTTGTTTATTTTTGCTTTTGTTGTCTATGTTTTTGGTGTCATATCCAAAAAGTCATTGCCAAGGAGCTGTTCCTGGAGTATACTGGTATAGGTCCTCTGTTTGATTTGAATTCATTTTGAGTTAGTTTTTGTGTATGGTATAAGATAGGGGAGCAATTTCATTCTTTTGCCTGAAGATATCCAATTTTCCCAGCATCATTTATTGAAAAGACTGTCCTTTCCTCATTGCATATTCTTGGCTTCCTTGGCAAATATTAGTTGTCTGTACATGTGTAAGTTTATTTCTGGGCTCTTGATTCTGTTCCACTGGTCTGTGTCTTCTTTATACACTACTGTACTGCTTTGATGATATCTTTGCAGTATACTTTGAAATTAGGAACTATGCCACCTCCAGCTTTGTTCTTTTTTTTTTTTTTTTCAAATGGCTTTAGTTGCCAAAGTCTTTTGTAATTCTATACTAATTTTAGGACTGTTTTTTTTCTATTTCCATGAAAAATACCACTGGCATTTTGATAGGGATTTTATTGAGTCTCAAATGGCTTTGGGTAGTATGGACATTTTAATAATATTAATTCTTCCAATCAATGAAAACAAGATATATTTCCATTTATTTATGTCTTTTATTTTAATCAATGTGTTATAGTTTTCAGTATTCAGATCTTTCATTTCCCTAGCTAAATTTATTCTTAAGCATTTTATTGTTTTGATACTATGGTAAATGAGCTTTTCTTTATTTCTTCTTCAGATAGTTCATTGTTATTGAAACACAACTGTTTTTGATATGTTTGTTTTGTATCTGCAGTTTTACTGAATTCCTTTAATATTTTTAACAGTTCTTTTTGTGGAGTCTTTAGAGTTTTACTCTTTATTGGAATATGGGGTAAACGGAGTAAATCAGCTAAGCTTGAGTGATTTAGCTAAGATTGCACAGCTAGCAGATAGCTGATAAGATGCTATACCACAATATGACTCAAAAGCCTGTATACGAGACAGCAAAAGAGACACTGATGTATAGAACAGTCTTTTGGACTCTGTGAGGGAGGGAGAAGGTGGGATGATTTGGGAGAATGACATTGAAACATGTATAATACCATATATGAAACGAGTTGCCAGTCCAGGTTCGATGCACGATACTGGATGCTTGGGGCTGGTACACTGGGACGACCCAGAGGGATAGTATGAGGAGGGAGGAGGGAGGAGGGTTCAGGATGGGGAACACATGTGTACCTGTGGCTGATTCATTTTGATATATGGCAAAACCAATATAATATTGTAAAGTTAAAAAAAAAAAGCCACGTTCTTTCTACCTCAAAGGGAAATTGCCTTATGCAACAGCGAGAGCTGCCCTGAACTCTGTGTGATGCAGCTTTGCATTTACAGAATGCAAAGCGAAACCTTAGAGAAACCTCCTAATCACCCAGTGATGACTGATCTTTTAGTAAAGCAGACTGCTTTTGCCAAGAGAGTGCCATTCGTGGTATTTCATGCCTTAGTTTAGGATTTCTCAAAATGTGGAATGTGAGCTAAAGATTCTTATTAAAATTCTAATCATTGTATATTTATTTTAATGTTTTTAAAAATATGATCAGTTATTAGAATAGGAGAAAGAGAAAACTTCCTCAATAAAGAATGCAATGAGTAAAACATTTGTTATTTTAAAGAAAACATTATGTAAATAAAAATACAGGTGGTGGGGGTGGACATGGCAAAATTCACAGAAGGAAATCATAAGAGGAAAACAATTATATTGAAGTGCAATTATCAAGACATTAGAAAACTCAAATTATAAACTAGTAATATACATGATTTTTTAAGATATTACATAACTAGTTCTAGAGGTAGATCTATTAATGATGACTGCAATTTTGAAGTAGTGACGAGTATAAGTGCTATTTTCGGAGATCTGCGGTAATGTCACGTGATGGGAAAATATCTGTGCTTTCTCTTGGTACCAAAGTCACAGGCATTGTGATGTCACTGTGCTTTATCACCTGTGTTTATTGCTGAATGAACAATATATATGAGTTGGAAGTTAGAGCAATTCAGATATGATTCTGCCCCTTTAAATGCTCTTTGAGATTAACTTGATTTAAATCCTACTGCTAGAAAGTAATATCTGTGTTAACTTAGTAAGTGACCTAGGCTCTCAAAGCCCCCAGAGGGGTAGGTGGTAACAGAAATTTGTGGAGCTTACGGGTTTGTAGAGTCTAAATGCTTGGCACAATGCAGGAACTCACTAAATGTTATAAACATGTTCCTAATGTTCCAACCATAGTCCGGGTGAGCATTCAGTCGGCAGGGGCTACATTCTAGGAACAGTCCAACTATCAAGAGACTTACTCAATGCCTCACTTTCCCTCATGGGGCTCAAATGGAAAGATTCCATTTCCATTCCTGGCAAAATTCATGATAACACTAAATGAGCTTGCTTTTGTTTAAACTTGCATTTAGTGACTAAGAAAAAATGATTCCATTGAGACATGCATGTAGAAGAGTGGATGAAAATGTGGATTTTAAACACCCATGATGTTTTTAGGCTACACGATATCAGGGCAAGATGATACATGCAGTGCACTGTCTGAAGCAGTAAGCATTAAAAGTGAAGACATTAATGGGGGAACAGCATTTACCAAGGTATTTCATGAGTAGGGTAAGTATCAGGATTTCCTCCTCTAATGTAGTCTGCTGTGTTATTGTACAGGTTGGATCTACTCTATGAAATAGTTCCCCATTATGGGTTAGAGAGTGGCAAGCTCCCTCATGATCCGCTCCACTTTAATGCTTTTAAAGGGAGTGAATTTAATATTAAAAATGAAAAATGTGCATGCTGATTTTACCTAATGGAAATTTGTCCACTTTGCTTCTTGGTAAAAACCCTGCATCAGGAATGAAATTTGGAAAGAGTTTAGATAAAAGAGTTTGAAAATAGTTATTGATGAGATGTGATACGTACTGTTAAGTGGAAACCGTGAACGATCATTCCCAGTTCACCTGAATGGGAAGTTAACAGTGCACATTGCTTTTGTAATGGGGCTGATATTCAAGTCTTTGGAGAGGATTATATACGTAAAGAGAAGTCCGTGGAGAGGACATTATGATATCAAGACAATGACAAAACAAATTTCAATGCAAATCTATAGAGACCATATTACAATGTCAAGGCGAAAGCAAAATGTAAGTCTAGAGAGACCATTTTACAATGTCAAGACAATGGTAAAACAATATCGCTGAAAAATTATTGAGACCACATTGCCATGTTAAATTACAATGTCAAAACATTATCATTGCAAGTCTTTAGAGATCATGTACCTCTTTTAAGATAATAGCAAAACAATGGAACTTGAAATAGCAAACAATGGAACAAAGGAATTTTATGTAAGTCCCTGTTACTATCAGGAGAAGATGGTAAAAATGTAAAGGGAAGTCAAAAGGTTGTTAAAGAAACAAACAGTGACAAACTACAAGATTGTGCAGTACATCCAGTTAGCATTCAACTGTATTCTTGCTTGGAAGAAAATAAAGTTTCTCAAGTAGAATTAAGATCACAAGCAAGTTTAGCCAAAGAATGGCACAAAGTCAGGGACAAGAGACTGAGACATTAGATCCATTATAAGCAACTAATTTAGAAACAGAATTTCACTACTTTTCCCAAATAACTGGATTATTGTTTCAATTATTCAGGTGAATTTTCTTCATAGCATGAACTTCACAAACCCTGCTTCTGATTCCTGCTTTGCCTGCAACCTCTGTTGTGAGGTGGCGTCCATCACTCACTGTTAGACTTAGCCTCAGCTCACAGCTGCCACTATGTGTCAATCCCTGAGCTAGACACTGTGGGTAAAACGGTTTTTTTCTCTTTCTTATGAAGCTCAGAGGAGTAAGGAAATTACCCATACAAAGGTGATATTCAGAAACAGGGTGTAGAAAGAGTGCTTTCTAATTGCAACCGTGCTGCCTTATTGCTTTATGAATTAGGTACACTGCCTGTCCGAGCTATGTGCAGGGTTCTCTGTAGAGAAAACAGGAGGATACACACACATGTTGCTACCACTTACATTCTAGAAACTGGACTGGGAATCCAAGGCTGTGAGCTTTGTACAAGTTGCTTAACTTTTCCAGGTTTATTTGCCTGTATAATGAGGGTGTTGATTGTGATCTCATTGGCCCTTTTCTAGTTCTAAATTGGTTTTTTAGAATTAACTAAAATGTTTGTGCCTTGTATCAATAACTATCTGTCAAAACTGTTGTCACAATCCCCACCATCACACCCAAAATAGGTGCCATGGTGCCATTCTTTTTTATAAACTTTCATTTGTGTGAAGACTTACAAATGAATTTGTGGCAGAATTTAAGTTAAAATAATAGCTGTGAATACTTATAGACATGATTTAATATAGATATTTTAGTTTTATACATATATTTTTAAAACAATGGTTTAGAAACAGAGACAATGAGACTTCAAGGAAATGCTATAGAACATCGCAGAAGCTTGGAATCTTTGAACAACTCCTGGAGGGGTTGAGCATTAGAGGAGCAGGATGTGTTGGCAATCCTCTGTACCTCTGCTTTTTAATATGGTGTGTGATAAACATAGATTCACTAGAGACTCAGAATGAATAATAAAAGAGTTTATTTTAGCACTGCATCAGATACTAGTGATAGAAGTAAACAATTGCTATTATCAAGTGAGAACTTATCATATGCAGATTTTTCTGTTCTTTGCCCTAATTTCTCAAAGCCTTACATAGTCTTTTTCATTTTTCCAGAAAAAAAAAAAAGAAGCTAAAAAAGGTTAATTCACATGTAAAAAGCCACACTACTAACACATGGCTGAGTCAGGAATGGGGTCAAGATTTACCAGACTTTAAAATCTGTGATCAACTAACAGTATAATCAGTGAGAAAGAAAAAAGTTGAATTCCATTATAATCCCTGCACTGACAACCATAAGCTACAGAACCTGTCTTCTGTCATTTTTTTTTTCTTTTTGCATTATATCATTTATTCAATGACAAGCTCCAAGGGTCTTCGATCTCAGATGGTTTGATCTTAGATGGTTCGATCTCAGATGGTCATTATTCTACTTTCTCCTCTCCACCTTCAACCTCTTCCTCATCAGGCTTTTTGCCTGAGGTAGAAAAACACGCATCTCATATACCTTTAAAAAAGTCTTTTAATCTTAGCTTTTTTTTTAAATTTAGATTTTACTCCTCATGGCCAAGACTCTCAGAGGACTAGCTCTCCGCCTGCCATTTACATTTATGTCTTATCCTTTCTAAATTTGAGTATTTGTGGCTTTTATCAATTCTGAAAGATTCTCAGCTATTATTTTTTTCAGATACTGCCTCTTCTACATTCTGTTTTTCTTTTAATAATGTTTTTATAGGTTTTATGTTATGTTGGACAGTCACATTCTAGAAACATTCCATGTTTCTAATCTTTCTTCAGATTTTCCACCTATATATTTTCTTGGGTGGCATCAGGGCAATTTTCCCAGATCTTTCTTCTGGTTCACTATTCCTCTCAACTTTGTTGATTCTGTTACTTACCTGTCTGTCTGATGTTTAAGCTTTGTTTAGTGTCAATGACTTTTTTACTGTGTATTTTTATTTTTAAAATAATAACTTTTCCCCAGAATTTCCCAGGATTGTGTTTCTTCCCCTTATGCTTCCCTTTTTTTTTATCATCCACATTTTAAAGTCTCTGTTCAATAGTTCTATCATAACAAATTCTGAGGGTCTAGAATCTTCCTAAAGAATCAGTCTGATCCTTTCTCATGATACATTGTTTCTTCTGAGTGTGTGCATGTTAGTATTGGTGTGTATTTTGTTTTCTGTTTTTTAAAAATATTTATCTATTTATTATTTATTTGGCTGTGCTAGGTCTCAGCTGCAGCACTCGGGATATTTGTTGCAGTGCGTGGGTTCCCGTAGTTGCAGCATGCATGATCCAGTTCCCTGACCAGGGATTGAACTCAGGTTCCTGCATTGAGAGCACAGCGTTTTAACCACTGGACTACCAGGGAAATCCCTGTGTGTATATTTTGTATTAAAGACTTCAGCTCATCTGCTCAGAGCTGTGGTGTGGTTTTCTTTTGCTTCTGGGGTTGAAGGTACATCCCTCCCAAGATATTTTTGGTTTTGGCAGTTATTCTAGGGTTACTGATAGCTGAAGACCACTTTTTTACTTTAAGTCCTATTTCTGATAGCTCTTAGACCCCATTTGCAGTTTAATTCAAACTAAAAATTCAAACAGGAGTAAGTCTAAGGTTTAGGATTCTTAGAGGAGACTCTTTTCTCGCCAGAGACAAGGCTCAGAGACACTGCTACTGCTGCTACTGCTGAGTTGCTTCAGTCGTGTCCGACTCTGTGCAACCCCATAGACGGCAGCCCACCAGGCTCCGCCGTCCCTGGGATTCTCCAGGCAAGAACACTGGAGTGGGTTGCCATTTCCTTCTCCAATGCATGAAAGTGAAAAGTGAAAGTGAAGTCGCTCAGTCGTGTCTGACTCTTAGCGACCCCATGGACTGCAGCCTACCAGGCTTCTCCATCCATGGGATTTTCCAGGCAAGAGTACTGCAGAGGGTTGCCATTGCCTTCTCCGTCAGAGACACTAGTAACTGTCAATTCCCTGCACTGATATGAGAGATTTTTTCTTTTCCCAATCTACTTTTCTAGTAATGAGGTAGCATTTCTAGAGTCCCCTGTCTTTTATAGGGATCTCAGGTCCAACTCTTATGCCATGTGGGCTCACAAGGTATCATCAACTGTTTTTAAATGGAAGTCAAAATCCAAATCACTTGCTTACTCAGCCTGGAGTTATTTTCCCTTGATTCTCCTCCACCATTTTGGTCTCTTTCATTTCCTCCGCCTCCTTCAAAAACTTGCTCTTCCCTGCTCTATAATTATTTGTCTTTTCCTAAAGGTTGCAATGTCCAGTATTCAACAGATTATATAACTCTCTGCTCACCCCAAATCCTTTGAAAATATCCCATTATTGCTTATTTAGGTGAACTCTTTAACCAACTCCATGTTTCATCCTCTTTAACCTCTTTTGCATACCAAGGCTGGAGTGAATTTACTGAAATAAAATATGGCAGCCCTTTCTTTAAAATCTTTTCCTGGCTCCTTCTCATCCATGAAACATATCTACAAACACATACATGCACAGACACTTAAATAAAATAATACCCTCTTGCAGCATGTAAACCCTCAGGAACTATTTCCTGCAGAGCCTTCCTGTGTCTAGTTTCAGTTTACTAGCCATTCTGAACTGCTTGCTAGTCTTGTTTGCTTTAAACATCTTTGCTTCTATACCTAGTACTTAGTATAATAAATCTGTTTCCTCTATATGTTACTAAAAAATTTAATTGTTACCTTTACGTATGTCTTTTTTTTCATACACAAATGAATATGATACACTTAGAAACTTAAAACAATGAATTTATGGAAAACTAGTATACAAGAAATTAGAGTTCATTGTACATAGAAGCATGGATCCCAGGAAGTTCTATAGTTGCCATGATGAATAGCTCTGACCTCTTCTATGCACCTTTTTGTCATTTTCTCCAGTAATCTTTCCTCCCATACCTTATTTGTTATGCTATTTTGAAAGTAAGGCCCATGATTGAAAGGATTACATTGGGATTAGTACCAGTGACATGAGTTCCTCAATAATCATTGATTTACCTGTGAATCCTGGAGAATTTAACCTAGTTCTACAACAACATGTGCACTTGGAAATACATTATTTCAAAATACTAAAAGCTACATCTACTCTGCACACAACAGTGTTACTCTCAGAAGCAAAGGCATTATTTTTACTTTCTTCAAGGCAGCAAGTACCTTAATGCTCTAGACTGGTTAACTCTTCTTTCCTCAACTTATTCATCTACAAATTGGGGATAATTAAACATTCTATGTTTTGAGTTATTTGGAGATTAAATGTACAAATGACTAATAGGGGTTAGAATAATGCCTATTATTGAGCGAAAACTCTGTAGAGACTGACTCAGTATTGTTAGTTTTTCATAGTTTTTCTCTCACCTAAACAGACAAAGTTTCAGAGAAAAATAATGAATACTTTAGTTAAAAGATAATGTACTTCTCTGTTAAGGTTCTCATTCCTATAATGGTCATCTTTGGAAATAGACTTTATTATTAGTCATTTATTTATTGATACGACCTAAAAACATTATTGTATCTCTTTGATTTCATGTTAATTGTGAAATAAGAATCTTGTTCTTTATTAAAGCCATTCAATTTTCAGCAATTACAGCAGGAAGACTTTAGAAAGTAAAAGCATCTTAGAAAATTCAAGAAAATGCTTTACTCTAATATCACATAAAGCCCCTATGGCAAGTACAATCCAGCTTATTTCCTATACACTCTTACCTGTTGGGAAATCTTTATATTATCAACTACTTCCTGTAATTTTGTTTTTACATATTGGGATTAAAGAGCTAAGAAAGACCTATGAGATTTTGTTCTCTCTCCAAACTTCCCTGGTTTATGTATATACTGCTCTAACATCATGGGAAGATATGAAATACCAAGTATAGAAACTGCGTTTTTAATGAGGTTTTCCCAGCATATATCAAGTAATAAAGTGTCATTAGATGAACCATTGTTCACACCATAAGACTCATGGAGTCACCCGGAAGAACGTAAATCTAACGTAAATTGAATGAATATTATTTAAAATAAAAGATTGGTCCTGTTTCTAAAACGTCTCCCTATCCCTCTGGGTCATCCCAATGCACCAGCCCCGAGCATCCTGTATCATGCATCGAACCTGGACTGGTGATTCGTTTCACATATGATAATATACATGCTTCAGTGCCATTCTCGAGGTTCAGAATGGGAAACACATGTACACCCATGGCAGATTCATGTCAATGTATGGTGAAACCAATACAATATTGTAAAGTAATTAGCCTCCAATTAAAATAAATACATTTATATAAAAAAATAAAATGTCTCCCCAAACCCTAGGACTCCTTGCAGAGAAACAAATGGTCTATGAAGTAAAAATTCTCAATTGCTCCTTTTTAAAGAATTTTTTCTTGCAAATTCAAGACTCCTTATTTTCATGTTGAAATAATAACTGGAACACGACACTGAGGGGTTTTTCTCTTAAATAACCTGGTACTCTGCTTGAAAAGAAATTTTCTACCTCCTTGAAATATCATCTTACTTATTTTTTCATTATAAGAGAAGTCTGTGAATAAACAAAAACCAAGATATGAAATTGGGGAAGTGATAGGTTGAATTTAGGAATAGGACATCAAATCCAAGTAAGAATTTAGTCAAAAGTACTAAATTACAAGAGTTTAATCAAAACTACAGAGTAAAATAGTGATGGAGGAATCTTCTACTGTTCACTTTAATACAGCACAGATGTTGTAGTTTTCTTCGGCTATGCTAGATCTTCACTGTAGCATTCAGGCTTCTCTGATTGTGATGTGTGGGCTCTATAGTTGCAGTGCTTGGGCTTAGTTGTCCGCCCCGCCACCCGCCCCTCTGGCATGCAGGATCTTAGTCCCCTGAACAGAGATAGAATCCACACCCCCTGCACTGGAAGGTAGATTCTTAACCATTGGATCACCAGGTAAGTCCCTAGCTGCCATTTTGAAGTAAAATTCACTTTCCTGTACCACACTCATATTCTCCATTCCAATTGTCAAACTCTAAGCACTTGTTTCGGAGAAGGCAATGGCACCCCACTCCAGTACTCTTGCCTGGAAACTCCCATGGACGGAGGAGCCTCGTGGGCTGCAGTCCATGGGGTCGCGAAGAGTCGGACACGACTGAGTGACTTCACTTTCACTTTTCACTTTCATGCATTGGAGAAGGAAATGGCAACTTACTCCAGTGTTTTTGCCTGGAGAATCCCAGGGAAGAGGGAGCCTGGTGGGCTGCCGTCTCTGGGGTCGCACAGAGTCGGACACGACTGAAGCGACTTAGCAGCAAGCACTTGTTTCATTTTGATAGTTCTCTTTTTCTAACTTTATTTGGGAATAATTTTGAATTTACAGAAAAGTTGCCCCAAAAGTACAGAGAATTCCTATATACCTCTTATCCGGCTACCTCCTGTTGTCCTATAGAACCATAGTACCAGTATAAAAACCAGGACTTTGTGTCAGTACAAGTCTCCAAATTAAACTAGAGGCCAAATTTGAATTTCACTAACTGTGCCACTAACATTTTTTTCCCGATTCAAGATCCAATCCAGGATTTCATGTTGTATTCAGCTGTCATGATTCAGACTCCTCTAGTCTGTGACAGTTCCTCAGCCTGTCCTGGTCTTTCATTATCTTGATATTTTTGAAGAGTGCTAGACAGTTATTTTGCAAAATGCTCCTTAATTTGCATTTCTCTGCTATTGGATCATAATTAGGTTGAGGTTACATATTTTTGGCAAGAATATAAGCCACAATGATGTAATACTCTTATCAATGCATTGTATTAGGGTACTTGATGTTGATATGTTTTATTACTGATAACATTACCTTTGATCACTTGGTTATATCACTTAGCATTTCCTAGGTTTCTATATTATAAAATTATAATTTTCTTGCTATAATGAACAAATATCATGGTGCATATATTTTGAGACTATCCAAATGTACTATTTCTCCTCAAATTTTTGTCTACTAATGTTAGCATTCATTGTCAGATCTTGTATGCAATGGATATTACTGTGATGTTTGCTTAATTGTGATTTTGCATTTCCTTCATTTCATTCACATATATTTGAAATTCTTTTCCAGGGATGAGCTGTCTTTTCTCTTTATGTATCTATATCATTATATAAATATGTAAGTATGAGTTCATATTCATTTATTTTATTCTATGGTTTATAACCTAGTACTATCACTATTTTTGTGCTCAAATTGCTCTAGCTCTGGCCATTGGGAGTTTCTTTGACATACTTTTATATGTTTTTGAGAACTTTACTTTCTATCACCAAAAGCTATTTTTCTTCCCAGCGCAGGAATCACCCACTTCTCCAAGGAGAACAGGTTCCTTTTATTGAAGAATGGTGCTTAGAAACCAAGATTTGGGTGTTAAGTGTGCTTTTTGGCTATGAGTACCATTGCTAGTAGGATCTCTTAAGGGACAAAGCTTCATGCACATCTATATTTATTTCTATATTTTTCTGTATACATATGGTAAAAACATGAGCTCGTACTGATATCTCTGATTTCAATCTAGTACCACAAGATCATTCTAATTTTCTCCTTTCCATATTAGCAACTTCTTTCTCCACCCGTGAGAAAACTGATGCTCATTATCTACAAAATATTTCACAACCCAGGGATTAAACCCAGGGATTTCCCAACCCATGGATTGAACCCAGGTCTCCCATATTGCAGACGGATTCTTTACCTACTGAACCACCAGGGAAGCTCAAGAATACTGGAGTGGGTAGGTTATCCCTTCTCCAGTAGATCTTCCCAACCCAGGAATCAACCCGGGGTCTCCTGCATTGCAGGCAGATTCCTTACCAGCTGAGCTACCAGGGAAGCCCTACAAAATACTTACTTATTTGTTACTTTTTAGTATACACACAGAGAAGACAATGGCACCCCACTCCAGTACTCCTGCCTGGAAAATCCCATGGACAGAGGAGCCTGGTAGGCTGCAGTCCATGGGGTCACTACAAGTCAGATACAACTGAGCGACTTCACTTTCACTTTTCACTTTCATGCATTGGAGAAGGAAATGGCAACCCATTCCAGTGTTCTTGCCTGGAGAATCCCAGGGATGGGGGAGCCTGGTGGGCTGCCATCTATGGGGTCACACAGAGTTGGACATGAGTGAAGTGACTTAGCAACAGCAGTATACACACGATGCAGTTTTAGAATTACTAAGTTGTATCCCTATAAGAAGGTTCTCTGGTGGCTCAACAGTAAAGAATCTTCCTGCCAATGCAGGAAACAAGGGCTCCATCCCTGGGTCGGGAAGAACCCCTGGAGAAGGAAATGGTTACCTACTCCAGTATTCTTGCCTGGGAAATTCCATGGAGGGAGGAACTTGGTGGGGTACTGCTGCTGCTGCTGCTGCTGCTGCTGCTAAGTTGCTTCAGTCCAGTCCATGGCAAAGAGCTGGGCACTACTTAGCAGCTAAACAACAACAACCACAGCAATCCCTGTAAGAAACATTTTTATTAACTTGAATACCTGTTTGTACAGTTTTTTGGTCTTTAGCTGTGGAGTATCCAGCCAAGACACTATTTTACCCAGTTAGGTAGATTAGTTCTTTTGTTCCTCACCCATTCAGTGTGATTATGTTACTCATTTGAAATATATTAATAGCTGTATTGTAAGGTTTATTTGCTGTACAAGATGATCTACTCAAGGAGGTCACTCCCTGCCCATCTCTACTCAATCCTATTCTGCAATTTTTCTTTCCCTTCTCTACCTACCCCCTCCAGAGAACCAATCTCTTTAGTTTCTGGTTCATTCTTCCTATATTTCTTTTTGAAAAATTAGCAATACAGTGTAGTTTCTTATACCTCCTTTTAAAAAAACTGGTTCTGATATTGTTCTATCTTTGATGTAGATACAGGTTCTTTTCATAGAAGATTTAAAAATTTCCTGAAGATTTCATACATTTTTCTTCCAGACTAATATCAGAACTTTAAGTGGCCAGTGATTCTGTCAGACAATGTCTCATTATTTCAGATCTGATTTTTATTCCCCCTATCTTTACCAAAGTTTTGTTATTATTATTTATCTTTGGAGAGCTTTGTATCCATTTTCTGCATTAGATTTCATTTTCAAAGGCCGTTTATCACTTCTGAGATGGGTCACAAAAAGATTGCTATCATTAAAAACAATTAGAAATACTAGGCATCATTCAGCTTTAGATTCATCCTTCTTGGAAGGGGGCGGATAGAACCTGTGTTTTCTGACCTTGACCAGGTCTAATCTGGTCCTTAACTTCCATGCTATGCAGCATCTCCAGCGTTACATGCCGATGGGAACAAATTCTCCACAAAGAAAGCAGCAGGCACACTAGACATTTCATTCTTTCTTTAATAAGCCATTTCTTTGCTCTCGAAACAAGTCTGTAAAGATTACAAGTGTGTCTCAGGGGAAAAAAATAAAAGTATAGTAGAACCAAAACTTGAGCAAGTTCACAAAGAATCATAAGGGGGTGGACGAGGTATTAGAATATAAATAGAAAGTACAGTATTAGCTCCAAACAAATGCTTTCAAAGTCTTTGTGTGCACTGACAGCTTCAGATATTTGATGTAAATGAATTTTTCTCTAGAAACAATGGAATCTGTAGCTTGTGGTGGCAGTGTTTCTTTTCTAAACCTTGCTTTTCTTTCTTTTATTTTTTTTTTTGTACCTAAGGTGAAAGCAAAGCTAACTTATGTATGTATTTGCATCAGAAAGACCCTCCGGCAGCATCCATACTAGTCAGTGATCATTTTTTCATTATTTTAGGTAGCTGCTTGTTTGCAATTTTCTTTTTTTAAGCCTCTTGAGCTACTCTTCACAAAGCACAGTCACTGTCACACACAGACACACAGCTGCACTCAAATGATGACGACGATTGGCATTGCCATTTTCATTAGAAGATAAGGCGTATCTACACTGCCTGCGTTTTATGCTGGTTGAAATCCCATCACTTTGTGAGAGCCTACTCATCTCCATTAGTAGCACCTCCATTTACCTAAGTGCTTAAGCCAGAAATAAGAGAGCAATTCCTGACACCTCCTCTGTCCACTGAACTTCTGCGCCAAGCAATCTATCGTTAAGTTTTTCAGAATCTGCTCATAAAATATATCTTGAGTCTGCCCTCTCGTTACCTCCCTTCTAGTCCAAGCTTCCTCTCTTGCCTGCCTATCCTATATCCCCTCCGTCTGCTATAATTTCATTCCCACAATAATCAGAATGATATCTTGAAATTTAAATAGCACATCATTCTCCTAATTCAATGGTCCTCACCCATTCGCCACCGCCCATGACTTTTTCCTACACTTAGGACAAGACTGCAAAATTCTTTACGAAAACCTATAGAAAGTTATATGATGTGCTCACTGCTTACCCCTCCAGATCCTTCATGTACTTTCCCTCTGACTTTCTGGGGTATAGCCACGCTGCCCTTCCCTTAATTTCCTAAACAAACAGCCAATTTTTTTCATATCTCAGCACCTAGAAAGTTCTTGCTTCTTTCATCTAATTCTTAATAATCCTCAAGGATGGCTCCTCAGAGACTTTACCTAACTTTCAGTCAAGTCTCCTTTCCTCATTATTACTCTCTCCTACTACCCTACATTTTTCTTCAGAACAACCAATAGGATTTCAAATTATTTATCTGGGTGCTTAGATTTGTGTCTTCTTGTTCCCTGTATATTACAGACCTGGCATGGTGCCCAGCATATGGTAAATGCTCAATAAACATTTGTTGAATAAATTAATATTATGGCAATAATATGCATGGTCTCAGACCATTTACTACATAGTCAGGAAAATCATAAAAACTGGTAAATTATCTATCATTTTCTCTCAAAGCATCTTGCATATATATCGGTTTGCAAATGAATGACTGGAATTTTGCCCTCAATACCATCTCCACAAAGAATCCCCTATTGAAACAGGCCCACCTACTTTTTTCTTCCTGCTTGACACCTTTTGAGAAGGTGGTGGCAGTACCCACCTTGGTAGGGTGATTTGAAGGATGTCTGGAAACATTGTCAGAGTTTCACTTCCACAAGCAATTCCATGAGACCCTCAATTTGGGAGATCATGGTATTAAAAATCCCCTATTGCAAAATTGTTAGGATAAAAAACATGTGAGCTACTATTTGCCACTCTCGTCATATCCCAAGAGAAAATGGTCAGCTGGACAGAGACCAAATATTCAAGGGAAAGGGACATAATGAGTTAAAGAGTTAGTTGAGTTGTGTCCAACTCTTTGTGATCCCATGGACTGTAGCCTGCCAGGCACCTCTGTCCATGAAATTCTCCAGGCAGGAAAACTGGAGTGAGTTGCTATGCCTTTCTCCAGGGAATCTTCCTGACCCAAGGATTGAACCCTGGCCTCCTACACTGCAGGCAGATTCTTTACTATCTGAGCCACCAGGGCAGCCCCCCAGGACTTTTTGATTGGGTGCATTTTGATTGGGCTGAAGAATTGCAAATGCCAAGAAACATTAAGATATTCTCTTGAAGTGGGTGTATTGTGTAACTTGGGCAGCATTACTTCTCAGAGAATCCTGGGGATGGGTTGCTAGGTGCCTAACAGGAAGCTGATCATTCAAGGGATGCCGAAAACAGTGGAGGCGGACGTTGGTGGGAATGAGAGTTTAGAAGATGCATTAACAATTTTACTGCTCTTTTTAGGTTGGCTTTGTTTGCCAAACTCTGTCCTCACACTGAATATTAAGCATTATTTTTCTTGAGGAGAACAGGCAGGCTAAACCATAAAGATATAAAACTAAGGAACAGACAATTACAATTCTCTAGGCCACCTGTGCAGAGTGCAAACTTAACCTTTAAGATTTCTCTGCTTCAACTCTTGTGCCTGAAACTTGGTGCTTCTTAAAAGGCCCCCATTTCCTTGGGTTCCAGACCTGAGATGACCTCACTTGATCTGGGAAAAGACCTTAGTTTCTGATCACAGACTACTTCCCTGACTGTAACTGCTCCTGATCAAATGTTTTACTATGAGGGCTTACTGTTAGCATTGCCCTCCTCTCCACCCCCCGGGACTCCATGATGACTATTCAGTTTCCAGTACAATGAATCTGCTGCTGCTCAGTTGCTCAGTCGTGGCCGACTCTTTGTGGTCCTATGGACTATAGCCTACTAGGCTCTTCTATCCATGGGATTCTCCAGGCAAAAATACCAGAGTGGGTTACCATCTCCACTTCAGGGGATCTCTCCTACCCAGAGATTGAACCCTTGTCTCTGGCTTTGGCAGGCAGATTCTCTACCACTGCACTGGGAAGTACTTGATCTCCTTCTTAATCACCTTGCCTTAGTAGAGCTTAAAAAATGCATTCCAAAATACTTTCTCAACTGATCATTATAGCAACTTGTGAAATAGGAATACAGTTTGTAGATGAGGAAACCAAGTCCCTGTTCAAATTAGGCTCACTTGTTCCTTTCTGTTTTCCTGGATACATGGTTGCTAATAGGATACTGATTCTAATAAGGCAGATAATGGCCCCTTGGCCATCTGCCAATTTAAAATGACTCAAATGGAAAATAGCTAAAATAAGAATGGAATGTTCTAGAACATCTCCAAACCACAAATCCATAATTGTCAAAGCCACAGAAAGCTGGCCTTTTTTTGAGACGGATTTAACAGGGTATCATGATCATAGAATAAAAGATAGTACACAGTGAGCCCTTAAATGATACTGAGGGATTCCTCTCTTGAGCATTAAAGAGTAGGAATATGGATTGAGCTAGCATTCTGGTCAAATAAGTCTGGATGCAGTGAGTTATCGTCTAAAACCTAGAACTAGCTTCTGATGTTTGCCAGGGCTTTAGACTCAGTCCAGCAAGTGACTCCAGGCCATTTTGACAAACATTACACACTTGATACTCTCCCTGCATCGGGCTCGGGGCATGAAGCATGTATGAAGCTGGCCAACATTCCTCTCTCTGCTGGTTTCATTATAAACGGAGACTGGAGCAAAGATACAGAAAAAGTCCAGTCATACACACTCAGGGCACATATGGAACGCCTGAAAAATATAATGATATGTTCTTGATGATTTCATCATTGAATCTAAGTTCTCCGTAAGCTTTTAGGCAAGCATGGCATTTTCTAAAACCAGTCTCCTCAATTGTCATCTTCACCCACATTCTTCTCAAATTAAACTGTATACACAGGACATGTATACAAAATTATTTTACATAGTGAAAAATTCATATACCATCATGTTTTCTGGTCATGATTCTCCATACATTTGTTTTTTCTTTTGAGAATCCTCATTTATTCAATATGTACATATGCATTGAGTCAGTGAGTAAAAGTTGCTCAGTCATATCCAGCGCTCTGTGATCCCATGGACTGCAGCCCACCAGGCTCCTCAGTCCATGGAATTCTCCAGGCTAGAATACTGGAGTGGGAAGCTATACCTTCCTCTAGGGGATCTTCACAACCCAGGGATTGAACCCAGGTCTCCCACATTGCAGGCAGATTCTTTACCATCTGAGCCACCAGGAAAGCCCTATACATATGCAATACCTTCCTTTTAATGTTTTTCTGCAGTGGGGTGGGGGAAGACTGATTTTTTATTTTTAGAAACCATGATGGTGGGGTTTCATTGTGCTTATGCATCCTTTGGATATGAAGAATACTTAATATATCTCAGATTATTAAATACTATTCTTGACATTGCCATCAGTTTGATGGTTTGAAGTATGAAGTTCAAATTACCCTAAGTTTTGCAGAGATAATTGAGATTTAGAAAAATTAGGTGCTTTAAAGCACAGTGAGTCAGCAGCAGGGAAAAGAGGAAAATAATTCATTTACTTAGGGCCTGCTACATGCTATATCTTTCTTACATTATCTTTTGTCCTTACTAAAACCCTGGGAGACGGGAATTATAATTCTTGCTTAACAGACAAGGGAACTGAGGCTCAAAGAGATTAAATGATTTTCCCAAGATCACACAGCTAAGTTCAGAGCTGAATTATAACCAAAATCTGTTTGCAAGCCCGTATTTCTTCCACTTTGCACATGGCTCCCTAAATCTGAACCAGGATTCAACCAAGATTAAGCATTTTTTTCAACGTGTCTTTTGGAATGCACAGTCCTTAAAGGCAACTCCTGAATATGATGTTCAATAGAAACCATGCTGTTTTCTATTTTCTTTGTGTGTGTTGTCTAACTTTAATCTGGCTTTCCAAGTTACATGTTCCCTACTCTTCTCTAGATTTACTACAGAATTTGTGTAGAGGGAGGTGTTGGGGGTTGTGATTTCCTTCAGTTCAGTTCAGTTCAGTCTCTCAGTCGTGTCCAACTCTTTGCGACCCCATGAATTGCAGCACGCCAGGTCTCCCTGTCCATCACCAACTCCCGGAGTTCACTCAGACTCACATCCATCGAGTCAGTGATGCCATCCAGCCATCTCATTCTCTGTCGTCCCCTTCTCTTCCTGCCCCCAATCCCTCCAAGCATCAGAGTCTTTTCCAATGAGTCAACTCTTCACAAGAGGTGGCCAAAAATCAGAGGTACTTTGCCTTGTAAAGATACACAGAGTAATCTCTTGGAAGGATAGCTTTAGACTCCAGAGCTAACTGTGATCTCTCCAGTAAGTCCAGATGACAGTGGCTTTTTGTTCCCTGTCCTTTCTCCAGGTTATTTATAAAGAACCAATAGCCCCCAAGGAAGAATTTTGGATTCCTGAACAATAAGATTTAGGTAAGGACACAAGGGAGAGCAGTGATCAGAAGGTTGTTTTCCTCATTTAGAATTGGACAGAGCTCTCCGTTAGTTGACTTGTGAGTATGGATCACAGATCCATCACAGAGAGGATGCTCTGTGATGTACAAGCGTAGGTCATAAAAACTGACGCAGCCACTGCCTGCTTCTTATGGAATTCTCACTCCTGGAAACCAGGCTCCATTGGCAAGGGAATGAAAGCAATTCATGGAGAGGCCCAAATGGAGAGGAACTAAGACCCCTACTTCCTTAGCTCTGGCTGAGCTCCCAGATGACAGTCAATGTTAACTGTCTGGTTGGGTGAAAGAGCCATCTTAAAAGCGCATCCTGTAGCCTCAGTTGAGACACCTCAGCTGATCTGTGTGGAGAAAGACAGGCCTTCTCATAGCACCCTGCCCAACGTGCAGATATATGAGTTAAATAAATGACAGCTTTTATTTTAAGCTACTGGATTTTGGCGTAGTTTGTAGTTGAAAAAGAAAGCAAGGCATAGACATCAGAAGTGATAGGAAATCATTAAAAGTAGCTTAAGCATACAAACAGCTTAAAAAGCTAAAGGCATACTCAGGCATTACAAATCCCATATAATTAAACATAATTTATGTATTTGGTGTGAAATGTGGGCTTCCAAGGCGGCACTAGTGGTAAAGAACTTGCCTGCCAATGCAGGAAACATGAGAGAAGCAGGTTCGATCTCTGGGTCAGGAAGACCCCTTGGAGGAGGGCATGGCAACCCACTCCAGTATTCTTGCCTGGGGACGTCCATGGACAGAGGAGCCTGGTGGGCTATAGTTCATGGGGTCACAAAGTCAGCCGTGACTGTAACAACTGAGCACACACACATGACACAGATCAGGTAAGCAAGTCTAGCCAGAGTTCATCCTTGCTCATCCGTTTGAAAAGTGCAACCTCGTATGATTTAGGCCACAGACCATAAAGAGAAAAAAATTCTGTGCAGACAGAGAAAAGGAAAAAAGCTGATAATACGGCATGAGATTTTCATCAAACATAATAGTATTAAAATTATAAAATACTCTCGTTTTTAAAAATTCAGAGATATTAAAGCAAGTTTTTAAGTATAGCAATGTCATAGATGGGGCCAGAACAGTTGTCTCTCTCTCTGCCTCTCTCCATTTCCTTCCTCCATCAAAAACAAAAAAAGAAATTGAATGAAGAAAATAATGATTTGTTCAAGCAAGACTCCAACTTTAGGCTAATCTGTACTTATTTCCATAAAGACTAGGAATGAGTGACATAATCATTTGGGGTTTTTTAAATTAAATAATCAGTTACTCTGTGGTTTCTTTTCACAGTTAGGCAATTGTTTCTGTGAAACATTGTTTTATTCTAGCCCATTTCTTTTTGCCTTCTCTTAACCAAGTCTTTCCACTTTTATTTTTCCAATCTCGGTTTCCCAGACTCCAGTCAATATTCACCATAAAATGCTATAGCTAAAATAATTCTTGTCATTCCAGTCATTATGTTGATATTGGCTATTTTTTGCCTTATGAATTATTCTCACTGTTCTTCACATTGATTTTAATAAAATCTATTTAAGGCTTAATATGTCGCAGGTATTTTAGGTTGTCTTCAAGATTCCCACTCCTCTCTACGTCTCTCTTTTCAGCACCTAAATTTCAGTTCTTTGTTTTGTAACCTAAGTTCTTCCCAGTCTCTTTATGTCACCAATGGTGTTTCTTTTACTCTCACCACCAACTATATCACTTTTTTGAGTTCTGCTTTTCTGGGGCTTAGAGATCTCCCAGGTAGCCCGCTCAGATTTACTATTTCCCTTTCTTCAATCAACTAGCACAATTCTTTCTGTTTGCTTTTCTTCTCTTTATTCTGGCAATTACTGAAGTCATGCAGTAATTTATCTTGTTTGTCTTGTCTCTCCCAGAAAGAATTTAAATTACATATTTCTTCAAGGCAGGTACTGTGTCTATTGTTTTAAATTCTTCTCATTTGTTCTATAATGTGATCAGTGACAGAAGCGTGTGACAAAAACTTAACAAAATGGAAAAACAAATGTCTTTATGATTAATCTGTTGAATTTGCAAATGAGCACTACTCTACCTAGAAGAAAATAGATTATGGATATTAGAAATGGGTGTGCTGTAAATGTATTCATTTTAACACATCTTATTTCTTATTAACATATTTAAGTGTGGGTTGTTCTGAACTCTTCAACATTATAAGTATATGTAGAAGAAGGGATTGTATAAAAACACAATATTTTAAAAGGTAGGTCAATAGCAGATATAGTACTTAATTCTTAAGTGTTTAAATTCTAGAATAGTTCCCAGTCTTTTAGATTTGTTCATCAATAAAATAAAGTACTCAGATTTACATGAATGAATTACATGTTTTGGAAACTAGTAATGAGATACTGCAGAACTGTGAGCTCACGGAATTATAAACTGGTTATTTTTCATCACTTAGAGATGTGACTCACATAATTATCTTTCCTCACTTTTCACCTTATGTATTTTCATATATTAGTGGGCCTCCCAACAATCTTTCTGTTTCTTCTCATTATGTATAGGTTGCTTCCCAGTGTTGCTGAAAATGGTGTTGAAAGGAGGACAAGCATTGTCAGCTGGTGATGTTAATTGCTGCCCACAACCTGAGAAATGAAGTGGATATGGATGCTCAACATGCTTACCGTGGGGCCCCTCCCGCTTCATCTAAATGGATTATAACATGCTTGCTAATGGTCTACACCTGAAATTGGAAAACATGAGTCAAAATACATCCAGTGTTTGTTATTTACTGAAAGGAATATTCTGAGACCATATCTAAAGAGAAGGTATGTTGAACTACTTGTGAGTTTTCAAATTTCTTGAGTAACTGAGACTGAACTGGTTTCTTTTAATATGGCACACAATGAAGCCCAGACTTCAGGGTAGCTTTTCTAGGACTAGGTCCCTTTGCTGTAAGGATAGAGAACTGTGTGAGCCCACAGTCGGGGCTTTTGCCAAATGGTCTTCCATTGTAGCCATGCAAGAAGCTTATCTGGAGGTAGAGGCAAGAGATTTCAAGTTTGTGTGATCTGCCTGGGATGGGGTAGTGCAATATTGGATATGATATCTGGTGGGGAGCCTGGGTGGAATAGAGTCTGATTAACAATGTGTCCTTATGTTGCATCAAAATTCATGTAGTTAAACTAGTTTTGATGGGCAGCTGAGCATAATCATTTAGAAATACACTGTCTAATAACATGGTAGCTACTAGCCAGATGTGGCTATTCAACACGACTTAGTTCAAAGAAAGAAATGCAATATAATAATTTTTATACTCGATGCATATTGAAATAATATTTTAAATATATTGGGTTTATTATTAAAATTTAAAATTTATCTATTTCTTAATTGTACTTTAGAAGATGTGGCTAATAAAAAACAAAATCACCTAGGTAGGTCACATTTTATTTTATTGGTCAGTACTGGTTTAGAGATTTCTAAAAAGGCTGACCTGGCTTTGAATTCTGACTCTGACCCATTGACGTCTAATTTCTCTAAGTCTCAGATTCCTTCTTGTATAAAAATAGTATTCACCATAATGTTTCATGAGGATGAATTGAGATAATGTTGACAAAGCTCTTGGTAAATTATGTGGTATGAGATAAATACCGAATGAATGTCTGTATAGTCAAAGCTATGGTTTTTCCAGTAGTCATGTATGGATGTGAGAGTTGGACTCTGTCGTGTTGGAGAAGACTTCTGAGAGTCCCTTGGACTGCAAGGAGATCAAACCAGTCAATCCTAAAGGAAATCAACACTGAATATTCCTTGGAAGGACTGATGCTGAAGCTCTAATACTTTGGCCACCTAATGCGAAGAGCCGACTCATTAGAAAAGACCCTGATTCTGGGCAAGATTAAAGGCAGGAGGAGATAGGGACAATAGGGGAAGAGATTGGTGGATGGCATCACCAATTCAATGGACATGAGTTTGCGCAAACCCCGGGAGATGATGGAAGACAGGGAAGCCTGGTGTGCTGCAGTCCATGGGGTCTCAAAGAGTTGGACATGACTGAGCAACTGAACCACAACAACTGAAGTTCTGGAAATCTGGATTCTCCATTGAATACTAACTATTCATGTCATTGAAGGAGTCACTTATTCTCTCTGGTTCTCCGTTCTCTCATGTATAAAATTATATGTGTGCGTAAAATATTTCAAATTAATTCATTCAAAACTTTGGTCTATCACAGTTCCAGGAACTAAGTTCATCAGCTTGTTGGTAAAGTGTGTTACATAAAGGAAGACAGGAATTCATGATGAATAAGACAATGTAGTAGAAACCTAGTTTTGTCTGCTCAGCTCCCCTCGCTGGAGGCTTCTTTCTCTGCCATCCCTATAGTTACAGTCAGAGCATCCATGTAAATATGACATGTCTGTCCTGTGGTCACAGTTGACTGGTAGAGGAGTGGGTACTTGTATCAGTGGGCCCAGGCTTTCCTGGGAATTGTATTTGAGACAAAGAGATTCCAAACTGATGTGGCTCATCTCGAGTGGAAGTGATATCACTTGCAGAATTATCAGCAGTGTCCATTTCTAACTCTGGGCACTGGGAAAGAGAGATGGCCAGGCTGTGGGAGCAGCAAAGAATGAAGCAGATGAACAGAGAGAAGCAGGAACAAGAGAAATAGGGAGAGGTCCTCCTGGTCCCTTGGTATGCCGTAATCCTGCATTCAGGCCATCCCTGAGAATGGACTGCATCCCTGTCCTATACTGTGGAAGCCATCTTCCAGATTTTTATAACAAAACTAGATGAAACAAAGCAAAACTCTCTTTGCTGATGTGAGTTCAAAGAGGACCCCTTTATTTTAACTAATTTGGGCACTGTTTTTATATTTAAGCTTATGGGAAAACAGTCTCACATGCCAGTTATGTAACACATTGTAAGATGTGGTAAGAGATCATAGGAGAACAAGGAACGGTGAATGGAACTGCAGAAGGCTTTACATCAAATGTAACATTTGAATTGGGTCTTGTGAGAATGAAGGGGGCTTTTCCACGTGGTGAAGGAAGAGTGGAAATTTTCAGGCAGAGGAAGTGTAAGTACAAAGTAAGAAAGAGTGTTACATTGAAGGAATGACTAGTAGAGACTATTTACTAGATGAAGGGGTCGATTGGGACCTTTCAGGATCTAAATTTATTTTTGGTTCTAAATATTCCTTAGGAACATACAAGACAAAATGGTACGGGGACAAGCAATTACCTTGGAGTAAGAAGAACTTGGCTCTTGTCCCAACCCTGACACAGATTAGTTTTGTCACCTTGGGTAATTGGCATCATTTCTTTGGGAAATGGTTTCCTCATTTGGAAAATGAGAATGTGGAGTATATTATCTCTGTGGCTGCTTTCAGCTCAAAATCTATGATTCTTTAACTTAAATACAAAAACTTTGTCACTGCTGACAAAGCATTTCCATTAGGTTTGACTGGGGGGATGATTTAATTTAGATATGCTTCCTTTTCTGTCAAAATCACTGTCAAAATCAGCAGAATCTGATATATGCTACATCTAAGAAGCCTTGGCCCAAAGACTCATTTCTTAAACTAGGGAATCATGAAAGCACACTTAAATAAATAGCATCATCCCTGAGCCTAACCTAGTTGCAGTTTTTCAACACTTTACTTTCTCTACCTGGGTGATGGGACCAAAGAAATTTATCATATATATAAGTATTGCAAAGATAATGAATGGTGAAGTTCTGGGAAAGAAAAACATTCCTATTTGAATATGAAAACCAAAAAGTATTTCCCATGAGGATATCTTTAAGAATGCTTTTATAAAAATTTAAACTATTTAAAAATATCACAGAAAGTGGTAACAGGAATAGCAGATTTGCAAAAATTAACATGCTTCAAAATACAATGTATTTCTTTCATATGTATCTTTTCTATTCCCTCCCACATGTCTTTAAATATCAGAGGAGGGAATTCTTATTCTTTTTCACTACTCACCTATGATGATTTTTTGATAGCTTGGTCTTTGAGCTTTTCTCTATTTACATCCAAGGACTTCATGGGAACCAGTGACACCCAGTGTCATTTACCAGACACATTTGTTATCAGGCATAGGTGTGCTCTCTAAGTGGACTAGGTTCCTAGCCAACCTAGGCATAGGTGAGGTTAATGATAAATAAAATCATTGTACCCAGAAAAATGAGTGGGAAGATGAGTAGAAAAGGTGAGCAGCAAATGTCTACCATATACCCAGCTTCATGTTCTCTGTGTTCTTATGAGATCTTTTTCAAAACACATATATGCTGAGTTTTTGGTTTCACTATGGGTAAAGTACTATTTTCCAAAATGATCATAACCAAGAAACCAACTATCATAGTACAGTTTATAGTGAAATTGTCTAGTACTCAAATCCCATTCTTATCAGCAGTGTCCCTTTTTTAAGGTGATTTAGCCACTGCAATTCCTTGAGCCTCAGATAACTAAAATATTAAGCATACCATGATGTCCTATCTCTACCATGCCAGATAATTAAGCTGAAAGTGTAAACACTTTGTAGTCTGTCATACTTTACACTTTTTCAAAGCATATTTAGATGTTATTACCTAATATAAATTATTGCTTTTATCAAAATTATCTTATCAGTCTAATCTCTGGTTACTGTTAGTAACAGAAATGATCTGTAGGTATAACTAGCTACAATAATATAGTCAACAATGCATATAGAATTAGAAGAAAGCACTTGCAGATTTAAGAGTTTAATTTAAGGGATTAAATTTAGATCAAACAAATAAGTATGACAAACTGATAGATGATAAACTTTATACATGTTGTTTCTCATTGATAAAGGAAATTGAAGATGATTCAAGGAAATGGAAAGATATCTCATGTTCTTGGAATGGAAGAATTCACATTGCTAAAATGGTCATTTCACCCCAAACAACCTACAGATTAAATGCAAATCTGTCAAAATATCCATGACATTTTTCACAGAACTAGAACAAATAATCCTAAAACTTATATGGAACCACAAAAGACCCAGAATTGCCAAAGCAATTCTGAGGTAAAAAAAACAAAGCAGGAAGCATAACATCCCAGACTTCAGACAATACTACAAAGCTACAGTAATCAAAAACAGCATGGCACTGGCACGCGCACATGCGCGTGCACTCACACACACACACACACACACACACACACACACACACACAGATATATGGAGAGCCCAGAACAGAGAGCCCAGAAACAGACTCATACACCTATAGTTAATTACTCTTTGACAAAGGAGGCAAGAATATACAATGTAGAAAAGAGAGTCTCTTCAGCAAGTGGTGTTGGGGAAAGTTGGACAACCTCAAGTAAATCAGTGAAGATATAACACACCCTCTCACTATACACACAAAAAATCCAAAAATTGCTTAAACACTTAATTGTAAGATAGGAAATCATAAAACTCCTAGAAGGGAACATAGGCAAAACATTGTCTAACATAAATCATACCAATGTTTTTTTAGGTCAGTCTCCTTGCTAAGTTGCTTCAGTCGTGTTTGACTCTGTGTGACCCCACAGACGGCAGCCCACCAGCTCCCCCGTCCCTGGGATTCTCCAGGCAAGAACACTGGAGTGGGTTGCCATTTCCTTCTCCAATGCGTGAAGATGAAAAGCGAAAGTGAAGTCGCTCAGTCGTGTCCAACCCTCAGTGATCCCATGGACTGCAGCCTTCCAGGCTCCTCCGTCCATGGGATTTTCCAGGCAAGAGTACTGGAGTGGAGTGCCATTGCCTTCTCCGTCAGTCTCCCTAGGCAATAGAAATAAAAGCAAAAATAAATAAAAGAGACCTAACCAAACTTACCAGCTTTGCACAGCAAAGAAAATCATAAACACAACCAAAAGACAGTCTATGGACTGTCAAATACTTGCAAATGATGAAATCAACAAGGACTTAATTTCTGAAATATACAAACAGCTCATACAACTCAATACTGAAAAAACAAACAACCCAATCAAAAAATGGACAGAAGACCTAAATAGACATTTCTCCAAAGACGACATACAGGCAGCCAAGAGGCCCATGAAAAGATGTTTAAAATTGCTAATTAGAGAAATGAAAATCAAAATGACAATGAGATATCACCTCACACTAGTCAGGATGGCCATGATTAAAAAAATCTACAAACAATAAATCCTGAAAGAGTGAGAAAGAAGGGAACCCTCCTACACTGTTGGTGGGAGTGTAAATATGGAAAACAATATGGAATTTCTTTAAGAAAGTAAAAATATAACTACCATATAATCCTGCATTCCCACTCCTGGGAATACACCCAGAGAAAAACATAGTCTGAAAGGATACATAGGCCTCAATGTACATTGCAGCACTGTTTACAGTAGCCAAGACACAGAAGCCACCTAAATGTCCATCAACAGAAGAATGGATAAAGAAGATGTGGTACATATACACAATGGAATATTACTCACCACTAAACAGAAAGAAATAATGCCATGTACAGCATCATGGATGGACCTAGGTATTGTCTTACTGAGTAAAGTAAGTCAGACAAAGGAGAAATATCATATGACATCTCTTATATGTGGAATCCAGAAAGAATGATACAAATGAACTTACTTTCAGAACAGAAACAGACTCACAGACATAGGAATCAAATTATGGTTACCAAAGAGGGATAAATTTGAAGTTTGGGATTAGCAGATACAAACTACTATGTATAAAATAGACAGATAACAAGGTCCTTCATATAGATCAGGGGATTATATTTAATATCTTGTAATGGACTATAATGATAAAGAATCTGAAAAAGAATACATACTTATATATATATAATATATATATGAGAAATTAACACATCATTGTAACCAATTATACTTTAATTTTAAAAATGTGGTTTCTACCAGTTATTAAAGTTTGGAAAAGTGCAAATTTTTAAAAATGATTAGTATATAATAGTTAATATTCATTCAGTTCAGTTCAGTTGCTCAGACATGTGCAACTCTTTTCGACCCCATGGACTGCAGCAGGCCCAGCCTCCCTGTCCATCACTAACTCCCGGAGCTTCCTCAAACTCATGACCATTGAGTCAGTGATGCCATCCAACCATCTCATTCCCTGTTTTCCCCTTCTTCTCCCGCCTTCATTCTTTCCCAACATCAGGGTCTTTTCCAATGACTCAGTTCTTCACATCAGGTGGCCCAAGTATTGGAGTTTCAGTTTCAACATCAGTCCTTCCAATGAAGACTCAGGACTGATCTCCTTTAGAATGTACTGGTTGGATCTCCTTGCAGTCTAAGGGACTCTCAAGAGTCTTCTCCAACACCACAGTTCAAAAGCATCAATTCTGGGGCACTCAGCTTTCTTTATAGTCCAACTCTCACATCTATACATGACTACTAGAAAAACCATAGGTTTGACTAGACGGACCTTTGTTGGCAAAGTAATGTCTACTTTTTAATATGCTTTCTAGGTTGGTCATAACTTTCCTTCCAAGGAATAAGTGAATAATTTCATGGCTGCAATCACCATCTGCAGTGATTTTAGAGCCCAAGAAAATAAAGTCAGCTGCTGTTTCCACTGTTTCCCCATCTATTTCCCATGAAGTGATGGGACTGGATGCCATGTTCTTAGTTTTCTGAATGTTGAGCTTTAAACCAACTTCTTCACCCTCCTCTTTCACTTTCATCAAGAGGCTCTTTAGTTCTTCTTCGCTTTCTGCCATAAGTGTGGTGTCATCTGCATATCTGAGGTTATTGATATTTCTCCCAGCAATCTTGATTCCAGCTTGTGCTTCCTCCAGCCCAACGTTTCTCATGATGTACTCTGCGTATAAGTTAAATAAGCAGAGTGACAATATACAACATTGACGTACTCCTTTTCCTATTTGGAACCAATCTGTTGTTCCATGTCCAGTTCTAACTGTTGCCTCCTAACTTGCACACAGATTTCTCAAGAGGCAGGTGAGGTGGTCTGGTATTCCCATCTCTTTCAGAATTTTCCAGTTTGTTATGATCCACACAGTCAAAGGCTTTGGCAGTCAATAAAGCGGAAGTAAATGTTTTTCTGGAATTCTCTTGCTTTTTTGATGATCCAACAGATGTTGGCAATTTGATCTCTGGTTCCTCTACCTTTTCTAAAACCAGCCTGAACATCTGGAAGTTCATGGTTCATGTATTGTTGAAACCTGCACTGGAGAATTTTGAGCATTACTTTACTAGAGTGTGTGATGAGTGCAATTGTGTGGTAGTTTGAGCATTCTTTGGCATTGCCTTTCTTTGGGATTGGAATGAAAACTGAACTTTTCCAGTCCTCAGGCCACTGCTGAGTTTTCCAAATTTGCTGGCATATTGAGTGCAGCACTTTCACAGCATCATCTTTTAGGATTTGAAATAGCTCAATTGGAATTCCATCACCTCCACTAGCTTTGTTTGTAGTGATGCTTCCTAAGGCCCTCTTGACTTCACACTCCAGGATGTCTGGCTCTAGGTGAGTGATCACACCATCACGATCATCTGGGTCATGAATATCTTTGTTG
Organism: Bos indicus; assembly: GCF_029378745.1. Classification (NCBI taxonomy): domain Eukaryota; kingdom Metazoa; phylum Chordata; class Mammalia; order Artiodactyla; family Bovidae; genus Bos; species Bos indicus. Next base: position 32,990,376 of record NC_091769.1, read on the forward strand.
TACAGTTCTGTGTATTCTTGCCACCTCTTCTGAATATCTCTTCTTCTGTTAGGTCCATACCATTTCTGTCCTTTATTGAGCCCATCTTTGCATGAAGTGTTCCCTTGGTATCTCTAATTTTCTTGAAGAGACCTCTAGTCTTTCCTACTCTATTGTTTTCCTCTGTTTCTTTGTACTGATCACTGAGGAAGGCTTTCTTATCTCTCCTTGCTATCCTTTAGAACTCTGTATTCAAATGGGTATATCATTCCTTTTCTCCTTTGATTTCACTTCTCTTCTTTTCACAGCTATTTGTAAGGCCTCCTCAGACAGCCATTTTGCTTTTTTGCATTTCTTTTTCTTGGGGATGATCTTGATCCCTGTCTGCTGGACAATGTCACGAACCTCTGTCCATAGTTCATCAGGTACTATATCAGATCTAGTCCCTTAAATCTATTTCTCACTTCCACTGTATAATTGTAAGGGACTTGATTTAGGTCATAGCTTAATGGTCTAGTGGTTTTCCCTACTTTCTTCAATTTAAGTCTGAATTTGGCAATAAGGAATTCATGATCTGAGCCAAAGTCAGTTCCCGGTCTTGTTTTTGCTGACTGTATAGAGCTTCTCCATCTTTGGCTGTAAAGACTATAATCAATCTGATTTCGGTGTTGACCATCTGGTGATATCCATGTGTAGAGTCTTCTCTTATGTTGTCGGAAGAGGGTGTTTGCTATGACCAGTGAGTTCTCTTGGCAAAACTCTATTAGCCTTTGCCCTGCTTCATTCTGTACTCCAAGGCCAAATTTGCCTATTACTCCAGGGTTCTCAAAGCCTGGGACAGGATCTAAATCTATGCTCATTATCCATTTCATGCGGACAAATTGAAGCATAAACTGCAGAACAAGGACAGTGAATAAGCTCAGTATAAAGGGAATTTCTAAAAAAAAAAAAAAAAAAAGGCCCCAAATCTTCAACAGTGTTTAGCTACTTGAGATATTACAATCTCCCTGCAGAAAAAGCAGCTGAGTGATCAGCTGTTATGAAAACCATAGATGGGATTCCTTTGTTGGTAGAAGACTGGTTTAAGGGCATCTAAGACTTTTGCTAACTGCCTGAATCAGGGAAAGAGACTAAGCACTGAGAGGGATAATAAACGGACAACACTTTCCAGTCTTGAGCTTCCTCACCCACCATTGTCTTCACCAGTCATCCTCTTGCTTAGCCAAAGCATCACACTTAAAACTAGAGAGTTCTGCACACCGCAGGTCACTTCTGACCCTTCCTTGTATCACAAACGAAATCCGAGGTCAACAAACTTTAGTCACAGCAATTATGATGCTTCAGGCATTGAGATAAATTCTGAGTGATGTTGTTAAAAACAATCAGCATAATTTGATGAGTCAGACAGACATAAATAACCAATGGAAAAGTGGGAAGGTACTAAAAATTAATTCTCATACTATCTCTATAAAGCTCCCAAACTCTAGGAGGGTCAGTAATGTTAGGCCTCAGTTCTTTTCTCTGTAAAATGGGCATGGTGATGATGACTTCCTTTGCAGAATTATTGTGTTGTATAAATACTTTCAACTTATTCAATAAAAAGCTCATTTTCTGTTGTCTTTATTAAGAGGAAAAAATTTAGTCTTGGGTGAAAAATGAAAGAGTAAGAAACCTATTAAGTAAAGTTTTATAAATAACCATTCAAGTTTCTTGAATAATTTTGTATTGTCTAATTCAAAGTTCTTATCAATTATTTTAGAAGTGTAAGTATTTTCATCAACACTTTCTTTGCATAGAACCAGAGAAGTCAAAAGACTTAATAGAGGTCATTCAGCTAACACCTGTCCAAACTAGGCTTGCTTGGATTCTGACCCCTGCCCCAGTATTCATATGTCTGGTTTCCTGTCTTAGAGTACTGGGATTGGCTTGTTTTGCCAGATTCTAAGTGGAAAAATGAGTATGGACTCAAATGTTTACATGGGTAGTTTTGTGTCCTCTTAGCTTCTTTTAAAAATAGGTTTTCATTCATATGACCTATTGACAGATGAATGAAGTGTGATACATCTAGAAAATAGTTATTAAGTACTTCTATATTTAAGTGCATCTCTGTAGAATTTTGTTAGTGAAAGTGCAATCATCTACCTCCTAGCAAAATCAGAGAAAAAGATTAATTTAATCCTATATTATATATATGATTCTCTTTGAGGTTATCTAGATTTATTCCCATCAATATAAATGTATTCATATCAATTACTATGTATTTATAAATTATATTACTTATAAGCATGTAAGTTCAGATGGAAAATTTTCTAACTATGCCAAAAAACAAAACTTTTCTTAGTCTTTGCAGGTTGAAGTCAATGAAAGAGTAATTTGAAATCTAAATCATGACATCTCTAGACAATATAATATAATGCGTAGGTATAGATATAATATGTCCTACCTTCCTCCCTTATTTTGATTGGTTTGTTCTGAATGAGGTTGCTGGTTCCTGAGTCTAAGTGGAAAATTTCTTATTCTGGTTCCATCTTCCTTGAGCAGCTGTAAACATTCTCCCTGTTACAGAAAAATACACATAAGATGACATTAATATCAGTGATGCACTCCCAATAAGCAAATTCCCTAAAGGTTAGCTGAAACCCAATCCTTCTTTTCTCATTTTCAAGAAAGTGTATCTGCATGAAAGTTATATTTTTAAAGTAACAACTCTCGCTCCAGCAGCTGTATCATTTTCAAGCATTAATATATCAGGTATTCTCAATAATTCACTTCATAAGTGATTAGCTATATCAAAGCATCAAGACAGCACTAGCTGGGATCCCTCCTATCTCAGAAAGAGATAAAGTGGATCTGCCTGAGGGGCAATGAATTACCCACTGAGGTGAAAACCTCACCTTCTGATGGTCAGCTCTATCAGGAACACCTGTATTATCTGGCAATGCCAGATAATGGAAACATGGAAAGACACTTGCCAAACTGTTATTTCTTTGTGTGTATTTAAAATATTTTAGGTGTAGATCAAGGTTCAGAACTTTTTAAGCATATATTTATATGAATTAATCTGAATAATGTATGTGGGAGTATAATGACAAATATAATCATTTTATTTTCCTTTTGATTCATGGAATCTTGAGTTCCTGGGAATGTTTTAGATTAAACTACAGCACACTTGTGTTTAGTTAGAGTCTTTTCATCATGTAGGCAGAGTAGGGGTTCCAACTTAGCCACTTTCCAGCAGGGTAACCCTGGTAGGTCGGTTTTCCTCTCAGTGTCTGTTTTCTTATCAGAAAAATGAAAGAGTGTTTTGTGGACTGAATATGCATATGAAATGCTTCCCAAATTCCTGGCACACAGTATGCACTTAATAATAACAACAACAATAATGATTATTATAAAATTCTATTAACTCATACCAGGATGTAATCACAAAGTCAATCAAACAATGATCTTAGTTTTTGCCCTATTTTGTTCCCCACAAATGGTAAGAAGTTCAAAGTGCAGGGTAGAGCAAGAGTCTATGCCTCACGCTTGACTAAAGTTATTGTCATGTGAACTCCAAAAGAAATTCCAACAGATACTCATCCAAAAGCACACCAGCCTTGTGGGTCACACATGAGCAAGTCACAGACTTACAAAATTCCCCTTTCCTATAACACTACTGCTGGATGAAGCACAAGCTGGAATCAATATCACCGGGAAAAGTATCAATAACCTCAGATATGCAGATAACACCACCTTTTTATGGCAGAAAGCAAAGGAGAACTGAAGAGCCTCTTGATGAAGGTGAAAGAGGAGAGTGAAAAAGTTGGCTTAAAACTCAACAATCAGAAAACTAAGAACATGGCATCCAGTCCCATCACTTCATGGCAAATAGATGGGGAAATAATGGAAACATTTAGACACTATTTTCTTGGGCTTCAAAATCACTGCAGATGGTGAGTGCAGCCATGAAATTAAAAGACACTTGCTCTTCAGAAGAAAAGCTATGACCAACCTAAGCACATTAAAAAGCAGAGACATTACTTGGCCAACAAAAGTCTGTCTAGTCAAAGCTGTGGTTTTCCAGTAGTCATGTATGATTATGAGAGTTGGACTACAAAGAAAGCTGAGCACCAAAGAATTGATGCTTTTGAACTGTGGTGTTGGAGAAGACTCTTGAGAGTCCCTTGGACTGCAAGGAGATCCAACCAGTCCTTCCTAAAAGAAATCAATCCTGAATATTCATCGGAAGGACTGATGTTGAAGCTGAAAATCCAATACTTGGCCACCTGATGTGAAGAACTAACTCATTGGAAAAGACCCTGATTCTAGGAAAGGTTGAAGGTGGGAGAAGGAGATGACTAGGATGAGATGGTTGGATAGCATCACTGACATGATGGACATCTGATCAGATGAGATCAGTCGCTCAGTCGTGTCTGACTCTTTGTGACCCCATGAATCGCAGCACGCCAGGCCTCCTTGTCCCTCACCAACTCCCAGAGTTCACTTAGACTCACCTCCATCGAGTCAGTGATGCCATCCAGCCATCTCATCCTCTGTCGTCCCCTTCTCCTCTTGCCCCCAATCCCTCCCAGCATCAGAGTCTTTTCCAATGAGTCAACTCTTCCCATGAGGTGGCCAAAGTACTGGAGTTTCAGCTTTAGCATCATTCTTTCCAAAGAAATCCCAGGGCTGATCTCCTTCAGAGCGGACTAATTGGATCTCCTTGCAGTCCAAGGGACTCTCAAGAGTCTTCTCTAACACCACAGTTCAAAAGCATCAATTCTTCGGCACTCAGCCTTCTTCACAGTCCAACTCTCACATCTGTACATGACCACAGGAAAAACCATGGCCTTGACTAGACGAACCTTGGTTGGCAAAGTAATGTCTCTGCTTTTGAATATGCTATCTAGGTTGGTCGTAACTTTCCTTCCAAGGAGTAAGCGTCTTTTAATTTCATGGCTGCAGTCACCATCTGTAGTGATTTTGGAGCCCAGAAAAATAAAGTCTGACACTGTTTCCACTGTTTCCCCATCTATTTCCCATGAAGTGATGGGACCAGATGCCATGATCTTCGTTTTCTGAATGTTGAGCTTTAAGCCAACTTTTTCACTCTCCACTTTCACTTTCATCAAGAGGCTTTTTAGTTCCTCTTCACTTTCTGCCATAAGGGTGGTGTCATCTGCATATCTGAGGTTATTGATATTTCTCCCGGCAATCTTGATTCCAGCTTGTGTTTCTTCCAGTCCAGCGTTTCTCATGATGTACTCTGCACATAAGTTAAATAAACAGGGTGACAATATACAGCCTTGACGAACTCCTTTTCCTATCTGGAACCAGTCTGTTGTTCCATGAAATTAAAAGACGCTTATTCCTTGGAAGGAAAGTTATGACCAACCTAGATAGCATATTCAAAAGCAGAGACATTACTTTGCCAACCAAGGTTCGTCTAGTCAAGGCCATGGTTTTTCCTGTGGTCATGTATGGATGTGAGAGTTGGACTGTGAAGAAGGCTGAGCGCTGAAGAATTGATGCTTTTGAACTGTGGTGTTGGAGAAGACTCTTGAGAGTCCCTTGGACTGCAAGGAGATCCAATTAGTCTGCTCTGAAGGAGATCAGCCCTGGGATTTCTTTGAAAAGAATGATGCTAAAGCTGAAACTCCAGTACTTTGGCCACCTCATGGGAAGAGTTGACTCATTGGAAAAGACTCTGATGCTGGGAGGGATTGGGGGCAAGAGGAGAAGGGGACGACAGAGGATGAGATGGCTGGATGGCATCACTGACTCGATGAACGTGAGTCTGAGTGAACTCCGGGAGTTGGTGAGGGACAGGGAGGCCTGGTGTGCTGCGATTCATGGGGTCACAAAGAGTCAGACACAACTGAGCGACTGATCTGATCTGTTGTTCCATGTCCAGTTCTAACTGTTGCTTCCTGACCTGCATACAAATTTCTCAAGAGGCAGATCAGGTGGTCTGGTATTCCCATCTGTTTCAGAATTTTCCACAGTTTATTGTGATCCACACAGGCAAAGGCTTTGGCATAGTCAATAAAGCAGAAATAGATGCTTTTCTGGAACTCTCTTGCTTTTTCCATGATCCAGCGGATGTTGGCAATTTGATCTCTGGTTCCTCTGCCTTTTCTAAAACCAGCTTGCACATCAGGAAGTTCATGGTTCACATATTGCTGAAGCCTGGCTTGGAGAATTTTGAGCATTACTTTACTAGCGTGTGAGATGAGTGCAATTGTGCAGTAATTTGAGCATTCTTTGGCATTGCCTTTCTTTGGGATTGGAATGAAAACTGACCTTTTCCAGTCCTGTGGCCACTGCTGAGTTTTCCAAATTTGCTGGCATATTGAGTGAAGCACTTTCACAGCATCATCTTTCAGGATTTGAAAGAGCTCAACTGGAATTCCATCACCTCCACTAGCTTTGTTTGTAGTGATGCTTTCTAAGGCCCACTTTGCTTCACATTCCAGGATGTCTGGCTCTAGGTCAGTGATCACACCATCGTGATTATCTGGGTCGTGAAGATCTTTTTTGTACAGTTCTTCTGTGTATTCTTGCCATCTCTTCTTAATATCTTCTGCTTCTGTTAGGTCCATACCATTTCTGTCCTTTATCGAGCACATCTTTGCATGAAATGTTCCTTTGGTATCTGTGATTTTCTTGAAGAGATCCCTAGTCTTTCCCATTCTGTTGTTTTCCTCTATTTCTTTGCATTGATCGCTGAAGAAGGCTTTCTTAATCTCTTCTTGCTATTCTTTGGAACTCTGCATTCAGATGCTTATATCTTTCCTTTTCTCCTTTGCTTTTCACTTCTCTTCTTTTCACAGCTATTTGTAAGGCCTCCCCAGAGAGCCATTTTGCTTTTTTGTATTTCTTTTCCATGGGGATGGTCTTGATCCCTGTCTCCTGTACAATGTCACGAACCTCAGTCCATAGTTCATCAGACACTCTATCTATCAGATCTAGGCCCTTAAATCTATTTCTCACTTCCACTGTATAATCATAAGGGATTTGATTTAGGTCATACCTGAATGGTCTAGTGGTTTTCCCTACTTTCTTCAATTTAAGTCTGAATTTGGCAATAAGGAGTTCATGGTCTGAGCCACAGTCAGCTCCTGGTCTTGTTTTTGCTGACTGTATAGACCTTCTCCATCTTTGGCTTCAAAGAACATGAATCTGAGTAAGCTCCGGGAGTTGGTGATGGACAGGGAAGCCTGGCATGCTGCAGTCCATGAGGTCACAAAGAGTCAGACACAACTGAACTGAACTGATAATACTACTTGCAATATTGATTGGTTTTACTAGCTTAACCTTTTTGAGTCTGTTACTGTTTCATAAATGCTGTTAGTGTTTGGTGTACTAGATGTTAAATGGATAGTACAGTATATTGATTCTGAATCTAATTTTGGTTTCCAGGGTATTGAAGATAACTGAATCTGGCATTTAGAACCTTCCAATATTGAATGAGAATCCTCGAAAATATTTTTGCCTGAAAAAAGGCATTATAAGCACATTTAAAGAGTCCCTAGTAAAAATTAAGTGCATGCAATTTTTTTTGTTATTGAAGATATCATTAGGCAGCATTCAAGAACTAAATTTATTCTGATAATCATTATAATGATGAAAAAATTCCTTGCTCCAATAATTGATTTATGCTTCATTTAAATGTACGGAGTAGTTCCAATATAATTTCTTATTAACTCTAATGACGAATTTTAAAGTAGCATGACTCTGAAATAAAGATGAAAATTCTCCATACAACTTATTGCATTTAAATAGATTTAATATTTAATATTTAAAAAATCATTTGATGTAAATAGCCATCATGAATCACTAGATATACTAAGATGTAATTAAATGCTTTTTTCTTTTAAAATGAATCTACTTGTTTCATAATAAATTCTTTTTGTACTCTTTCTTCTTTTAAGCTGTTATTAGTTTTGAAATTATTTTAAATTGTGAGATGTACTCTAAAATTCAGCAAATTTCTAAAAAAATTTCCTCTTAAGCAAATTCAAAGTAACAATTATCACTTAGTATTTGCCTTTATCTTACAATTATTTAAACCATTTTGATAAAAACTCAGATTTCTAAGACGGAAAAAACAAAACTTGGGGAGGGACCAGGGAAAGTTTTATAAAAACTTTCACTAGATAAGATTGTGCACACAAAGAAACTACTCTCTGACCTTGTTTGATACCTGCAATTTGTTGGTATGACAATGTGTCATAATCTGGGAGGAGAGACAGGATTAACACAGTTCCTGCTGAGAAGACCCAGAAATCAGGCACCTACGAGTTCAGTAGTGAGAGCAGCTGCCAGGGGATCTGGAGTTTCTGGGTCTGTCCTGTGGCACTGTGACAATGCGAGGTCATATTCAGTCACTTTCTGTGTGAGCCCCACCAAAAGACGGGCAGTGTGGACCACTAGAAAGTTCTCTTTGGTCCTTAAGAATGTAACCAAGAATGAGACCTCTCTCTCTCTCTCTCTCACATACACACACAAAATCAACTAATAAAAGAAGTTAGAATCCTGGAACAATCCCTAATCCATACCTCATAAAGAAAAAAAAGTCTTTTGAGTATAATATAAGATTTCAAGAAAGCAGCATGTTGGCTTGAATTCAAGAAGTCCTGAAGCATTCAGGATTTGGTTCTGTGTACTTAGTACATAACAAGGAAAGAGTCTTGAAAAAGAAGCCAAAAGACCTAGTTTAGTTTGTTACTCACTTGACAGGAAGTAACTTTTTAAGACCTCATCTGCTTTCTTCTCTGTTACATCAGGACAGTGCTAATTTTCTGACAGATTCTTGGGGTTCATAGAATGGTCATATAGGTTAATGCTGGTTAAAGTTAGGATGACTATATCATTTTGTCATCTACACCAGGACACTTTTGAGGCTGAAGGAGGGAGGTACTGATAATAATACTGAGACAATATGCACAAACCAGGACTCTCTTGGGCAAACAGATACCTCTGTTCATTCTACATGAACTTTTAGAACTAGAAACCATTTTGATCACCTGTAAGAGGTATGCACAGTAGTGGTATAGTATTGAAGCCTAGCTTCCAAACCTAATTTGACAAGGTAAAATGAGCTTTTCTGTGACATCATGGGAAGGAAATGCAGCCTGCACAGCCTGTGAAGTTTGTAATGGTTTACAGGAAGTACATGTTTTGACATGTAATCGGTGTTTCTGGAAAAGAATTTCCTAACTAGAATTTTTAAAAAATTGAACTAGCTTTATTTCAAAGCCTTTTAGAATATTTTTAGATTAATCTATACTGTTTTAAAGCAATAATCAAAGTTCCTTTCTCAATTTTCCCCTTCTTAAAGGAAACAGCCTTTCAAATAATGTAATCTGAAATGATAGATGAGGAGATCTTTGTATTTTCCCCATTTATAGAGCTCATTAAAAAGTTGTAGCTATTCTTCAAGGTTATTATCATTGTTACTATTAATTTTGACTAAGAAAATGAGTCTATGGAGTTGAATGATCTTGATATTTACTTAGAGAAAATAATTTTTTCATTACCAAATTATTTTTCCTCTATCTATTGTACTTGGAGAAGAGAGAATAAGGAGGATAAAAATACTGTATTTTATCAATTGTTCGATATAATTCTACAGACCAAAAGCATTCTTGATTAAGTTTGTATTATTTAATCAATATTATGCAGTGTGAAAAAAAATTCAGGTCCACTACAGTAAAGTTGGTTTTTTCCCCCCAACAAAGCTATTATAAAAGAAATTTGTTTTTATAACATTTTGGTATTAAGCTAGTTGCTGAAATAAGTGCTATCAGGAAATTTTACTAAAAAATGGGCTAACTGGGTATAAGACCTTTATTCCTAGGAATCCAGAGGTGGCTTAAATTGAAGACTACCTCATTGGACATAAGAATTATACTTGTTTCTTATCACCTACAGTAGGATGGTAGCAACAAAAATAATTGCCTTAGCATATACTGAATAAAGACTAATAAGAACAAATTATATTACCTAACAGAAGCAATGACATACATCTTCTTGATCCAAAACTGCATAAATTTAACAACAGTTTTGGAATGAAAGACTTCTTTTTACTAACAAAATTAAAAACACTTGAAATATTATACAATGAGAACACTAAGTTTAAAATTGAACCTCTGTCAATTCCTAAGACTCAGTTTTTCTTTTGATGCATGTATAAACATTCATCCTAAGTCATATCTAAAAACAAGGCTAGAGGTTGTCACCTGAATCATGCTAGTCAATTTAGAAAAAGGCAACGTTTCATTAACACTTGAAACTGGATTGGAAATTCCACACTTCTTTAAAAAGGGGCTGGTTACAGTGAGGGGGGCAGTGGAGGATGAGACCCTTAGCATCACTGACTGACTCATTGGGCATTAATTTGAGCAAACTGTGGGAGAGAGTGAAGGACAGGGGAGCCTGGCATGCTGCAGTACATGGGGTCACAAAGAGCTGGACACAACTTAGCACCTGGAAACCAACAACAGCAATATAGTGAACCCTACACTTATAAATTCCACCACGTTGTAAACAGGAACGCTGGGTACCTACAAAATGATGTTTACTTTTTGAAGCTTGTTTTCCAAAAGAAGACACATACTGTATAACTGAAGGACCTATCATCTCACATTGTTTGTGAAAGGAATCATGTGCATTAAAATGTGTTTAAATAAAAAAGGATATAGGGTATAGCTTTGTGACTTTAGTAACTCAAGATTTTGTTCACATCAAAGATACTCATCATCATGAAAATGGATTGTTTTTTCCCCCTAATTTTAGCTTCATCATGCCATCAATTCATACAATTAATTTACATAATCTTAGAGTTTTTCACATAATTACAAATTTTGATGCACAAACATGATATAATTATATTTCACTCACAGATTGTACTTTTTATATGTTCTGCTCTTAATTTTAAAAGCAAGGAGGTTCAGCATCCCATCGTCTGAATACTAGTAACACTAAAATTGTATTAAATTTGCTTTTTATATGTAACCCTTTATTTAAATAAAATCTGGAAATTGTGAGGAAAAAATGCAAATCATTGAACAGCTGCAAATACAAAATCACAGTCTTATCCACATCCTATTACATAACAGCTGGCATTAACTGAGTATTGATTTATTGCTGGTACTGTGCTCAGGGGTTTCTTAGTGATGATCAGTTGAGTCTCAGCCAACCCTACAGGGGTGATCCAACTATCATTCTCTTTTACCAAATGAAGAAACTAAGACTCATTTGCTCAAAACTCTGCATGTATTAAATGTTTGAGCTTGTATTGGAACCAAAGCAGGCTGAGCATTTGGCCGCAGCAGAAGCCTTCTAACAGAAATTCAGTCAGGGCCAGTAATTGATCAGTTAAGAGAAGAATCATAAACAAACAAACAAAAATATACATGCGTGCTTGTGCTCAATTGCTCAGTTGTGTCCAACTCTGCAACCCCATAGACTGTAGCCTGCCAGGCTTCTCTCTCCATGGGATTGTCCAGGCAAGAATAGTGGAATGGGTTGCCATTTACTTCTCCAGGGGATCTTCCTAATCCAGGAATCGAACCCGGGTCCCCTGAATTGCAGGCACACTCTTTACCGACTGAGCTACAAGGGATATACATAAGATATAATTTAAAATACATAAACATATAGTCATTTACCTTTTTCTCATTTTATTTTATTTTTTGATGTAGAGCGAAAGTGTTTTCTTTAAGGGTAGATGTACCAAGTAAAGGTCCTTAGAATTTTCTTGCATAAGCCATACCCATAGTTTCACAACCTTGAATTTCAATATATTTAATGGGGGCTAAAACATTTGTAAAGCAATATACATGAATTTCTACTCTAGGTTCTTGCAAATTTTGTTTCTAATATTTTATGCTTGTCTCATACACACCCAAATGCACAGCAGTTACTTTTTATAAAATAACAATTTGTCTTTATCAAGTTTAACACATTCATCATTTTGATTTTCTTGAGAACTCTCTTTATATACTTATACTTATTTCATGTATTTAATTACTATACTATACTATAGAAATTACTATAATTGGTGGCATAAACAGAATTAGAAATAAAAATAATATGATGGGGATTATTACAACTCTACTGACACTCCATATCCCGGGGACATCCATTTTTAAGTATTTTTAAAAGAATGAAGGCTCTCCAGTCTCTTCCTGGCTGTGGATAGGCGGCAAAACCTTGGCCTTTGTGTAGTATTCTTAGAATATCTCTGAATGAAAGAAGTTGTATAAATGCAAAGTAGGGAAAAATCAATCTTAAGATTAGAAGCTGCCTTAGTAAGGTAATACACAACTGGTGTTGTGATTACGAATAAATGTGCTCATTAAAATTTATATACATATAAACATATATTCACATATTATATGTATAGCTCTTATGCTTACATTTTAAATTTTCAGGGAAAATTTTACGTGCTTTTAAACTTTCCTAAAAATCTTCTTTTCAAGCATAAAAAACATGTTGCAATAGTAATAAGTAAGGTAAAATATATAAGCAAATAAATTGCATTTCTTCATTCTAACCATGATATTCTTGAACATAAAAATGTTTAGCAGCCTATTACAGGGTAATATTTTATGCCATATATTACATTAAAGTGACATGATAGTTAAGACATATTTCAACTAAGGTATATATTTTTGATTTGATAAAGTAATTTGAAAGATGTCAACTCAAAAACACATAATACTGATTATTTTAGTAAAATAAAACAGGGGCACTTTTATTCTAATAAGAAAATGCCAGTCTGAAGTCACACCTTCCTGTGCACCTAACAGTATTCTCATTTTATCATATTTTAAAAATCCACACCTCATATTTTCTGTTACCTTATATGGATGGTGCTAATGACACACATAGTAAATCTTCTATTAGCCTTGTAGTTGGATAGGATTTGTTTAATTTCAGCTGTCAAATAATGTGAAAAAAAAAAAACAAAACCCACCATTCTGGTAACCCTATGTTAGAACTATAAGAGTAAATGTTTCACGAACAGCAATAATTTATTGATCACATTCTCTACCAGCATAAAATTAAAAGTACAGAATATGCCCATTTGGGAAGTCTGATGACTCACTTGTTTGAGTGGATTAAAAGAAACTTTGAAAATTTTCCTTTTAATGCAGGTAAAAGGAACTAAAAAGCATGAGAATGGTGTGACTCTTCCTTGGTATAGGCAAAATTGTGTGTGTTTTATACAAAAGGAATCATTTCCTCTGATATTTCACAAAATATATGCTCGGTGATGTAACAGAAAAAATAACCTCTAAATTTCATTGTTAAAACAATGAAGACGTGAATAAGTGAAATACTCTCTATTGTCACTCCCCCTTAACCTTTTATCCTTGATTGTCTAGTATAAGTGAGCTGCTGTGTATCTTCTTTGGTACCTCTCCCTCCGCATTTATTAACATACACAGACATATGTCTTGTTTTAGGCCGAGCTCTCTGATGACAGGGTGTTCAGTGCAAAAGTTCACTGGGGTGAGCTCTTGAGAGACACACCTCTAACTACACTCTTAAGGAAGTGAGGAAGGCAGCAGAGGGTGGGGGCAAGTTGACTAAAATAAAGTTGCAATTGAGGTCTCATCAAACTCAACAGAAAATCCTCAAACTCCAAGGAATCTTTCAGCATTGTCCCAGATTAAGAAAAGGGACTGGAATTTTATATTCTCAAATTATCAAATCATTAGCCAGCCCCTAGGAAGAGGTGCAACCTTGGGTGAGTTTTCAGAGATGGATAAAACTTGGACCACCATCATTCAATAATCCTAGTAACTGGGAGATGGCTTGCATATCTGGGTAGAACACGTCACAATATTCTCTATTGCCACTTGTGCAATTGAGATTTCTATTCACTGAATACAAAATATAATCAATGCCTTTCAGTTATTTTCATTTATGCTTAACTTTGCAATGTGCATATCCTTCTAAGTGATAAGTCTATCTCATTCATTTTAATGGATACATAGTATTCATTGTAAGATTAGAAATTTTATTTTTATTTTTTGTTTGTTGTTTTAGCAAATAATGCTGCAATATCTTTTATGTATGTTTTTCTGAATTGATATTTTGTTAAATAAATTAGTCCAACTGCTGAGTCAAAAGTTAGGTATGGTTGTTTAAATAAACCTGGTAGATTATTTTATGAAATGACTACATTAATACACACTACCATCAAAAGCATATAAAATTACCTGTTTGATACTGAAGGTCTTCAATGAAATTTTTTTTCAATTGTGACTAAAAAATATTATCTCATTGTGCTTTAACATGCATTTTCTTGACATTAATAAGGTTATGCTTTCTTAAAGTGTGTTGTCTATTTTTTCCTCTCCTTTAACCTGACTAGTCCTTTTTTTTGTTGTTGGTTTTATTTATCTTATTCTTACTAATATATTCTATATGTTTTACTATTTTCTCCTGGTGAATTGCCTAAATGACTTTGCTTTTGGTATCTTTATTAGTCAAAGTTTTCCAGAGAAACATAATCATTATAGATTGATTGATTGTAGGAATAGATTGATGTGGTTATGGAGGCTGAGAAGTCCCATAGTCTGCCATGTACAAGCTGGAGAATCAGGAAAATTGGCTGTGGAATTCTGAGTTCAAAGAGAACCAGGAGCTGGTGGCTCTAAGTCCTGTAAGTCCAGGATTTAGAGTTATGTCTGACTCTTTTGTGACCCCATGGACTGTAGCCCACCTGGCCCCTCTGTCCATGAGATTTCCCAAGCAAGAATACTGGACTAAGCTGCCATTTCTTTCTCAGGGGATCTTCCTGACCCAGGGATCAAACCCACATCTCCTGCATTGGCAGGAGGATTCTTTACCACTGAGATACCTGGCAAGTCCTGGTCTGAGAACAAAAGTTTGAGAATCAGAAGTGTCGATGCCCAAAGGCAGAAGAGGGATGTCTTCATTCAAACAAAGAGATCACGTTTGTCCTTCCTTTGTCTTTTTGTTTATTCAGGCCCTCAGTTCAGGGTGGGATTGCATGATGCCTGCTCACATCGCTGAGGGTGCCCCTCTTCACTCTGCCTACCAATTCAAATGTTAATTTTTTCTGGAGACACACACCCAGAAATCATATTTTATAATATTTCACAAGCTTTCTGGGCATCCTTCAGCCCAGTCAAACTGAAGTATACAATTAATGATTACAGCATCTTATAGAAACAAAGGACCTACATTTCAGATTTTTTATCTTGATTAAGAAGTCTTCTTACTCCAAGATTCACAAAGATTCTCATCTTTTTCACTAAAATCATCCAAATTTCATCCTTATATATTTGTGATCCCTAAAGTATATTTATTAAGTGCAAAGCAAACTGCATAACAATAACTATAGTATGATATTTTGGAAGAAAAACAATATGTAATAATAGATTTAAAACCAGTTCAAAGGACTGAATGGTTCTCTCTTCCCCCAAATTATATATTGAAGCCCTGAACTTCACTGAGTTGGTATTAGGAGGCAGAGACTTTGGGAGGTGTTTAGGTCATGAGCATGCTGCCCTCAGGAATGAAATTAGCCCTTAGAACAAAAGAGGACCCAGGGAGCTCCCTGGCCCCTTCCACTCTTTGAGAACACAGTGAGAAAGTGGCTGTCTATAAAACAGAAAGTGGGCCATCAGCAGACAATGAAATTCCTGGCACCTTGATCTTGGACTTCCTGGTTTCCAGAGCTGTAAGAATTAAATTTCTATGCTTATAAATCATTCAGTTTATGGTATTTTTGCCATAGCAGTTCAAACAAACTAAGACAAAACTTTAACCTACTTCTGTGTAGCCAGGCACAAAAGTCTCCATCAAAATATGTACCAAAGTGTAGATGACAGCAGCTACCTCTAGGCATCATAGTTGGGACAAAGAAAGAAGAAGACCTTCATTCTTTACTATCTATATTTTGAAAAAGAGGGCAAAAAGGTAATGATAGAATTATAGGTAATTTTTCTATTCCATTTTTGGCTTCTCTGTGATTTCCAAATTTTTCATTTTGGAGATATATTAACAATATTTCATAACCAGAAAGAAAAAATTTAAGGCTCTCAGGAGTTCATCACTGAGTAGTTTTAAAGGTTTCTTTAAAGTGAAGAAGCATTTATTACATCTGTAAACTGTTAAAACCTTGTGTAACTCCCAGAAAATTTTGTTCTGGAGCAGATGTCAGAAGATGCTAACTCCTGCCTCAGCTTTGGTTTGTATGAAAGGTCTTGGCCACAGATATTTTCATTTCTGAGCCAGGCTCTCTCTATTTATACTTTTAATACTTATAAAAATTGTCCTGATCATGGCTTGAGGTATGAGTCTAGTTTCATTTTCATTTTTCAAGTTATTTATTGAGATACAATTTATGTACAGTAAAATTTACAGTGCAGTAGGTTTGACAGATATATACCACCAAAATAAAAATATAGATTATATTGCTTATCTCAAAACATTCCCTGGTTATTCTCTGTGGTTAATTGCCTCTCTTACATTCCTAGCTTTTGGCAGCAACTGATCTGATATATGCACCTCATTTTTCCTTTTCCAGAAAGGCACACAAATGAAATGACACAGTATGTTGACTTTTGAGCCTGGGTTTTTCACTTAGCATAATTTTGGGATTGGTCCACATTGTTGTGTGTATATCAAAATTTGTTTCTTTGAATTCTGATTAGTATTCCACTTTACAGATGTTCCACAAGATTTTTTATCCATTCAACAGTTGAAGGCACTGAGTTGTTCTCAGTTTTTAGCAATTATGAGAAGAGATAAAGAAGAGAAGCGGAAGGCAAAGGAAAAAAGGAAAGATATACCCAACTGAATGCAGATTTCCAAAGAATAGTAATGAGACATAAGAAAGCCTTCTTAAGTGAACAATACAAAGAAATAGAGAAAAACAACAGAACGGAAAAGACTAAAGATTTCTTCAAGAAAATCAGAGATATCAAGGGAACATTTCATGCAAAGGTGAGCACAATAAAGGGTAATTTGCAATCAACTGTACCCTTTTAAAAGAAGTCTGAACTAGTCAAATATAATATCAGTAGAAAAAACAAAAATCTAAGATTGTCTTTGTTTACATTTCCTGTTTCAGTTTGTCTGAGCTATCATTCTTCTCTATACCATTAGTCTCTTTGAATACAGTAGCTGGCTGAGTGAGATTCCTGACTTCATAAAACATGGAAACGCTTTTAATTTCATGGCAAAATTCCTCATATTTGGCAGTATATTATTGAGATGACATTTGGGACAACAAGCCTTCAGAAAAGGGGCAGAGAAAATGATCAAGAATAAATGAAAGAAACATTAGGAATCAACATTGAAAAAAATGATTGGGGGACAAAATTGAGAATGCTTATAATGTGCAAAATGAAATGTCCCTTTTGGAAGCATCTGTAAGATCTATATTTCATTATGGAATAATCCCGTTAGTAGATATTAGAGCACTTTTTCCTGACTGATAATAAATACCATTTTGAATTATTTGTTTTTTCCTGTACTGTATAATTTTAATTTAGAATGAGTTTAGTATATTTAGACAGTCTCAAAGTAGTGGTGCAAAGTTACCTATCCTCCTCCTCTGACCCACACAAAGTACCTAGCAATCTGGGATTGGTACTCTTTCAAAAAGCAATTGGTAAATAAATTAATATACCTATGGCTACTGACTATAATCAAAAGGGATTTGATTTAGGTTATACCTGAATGGCCTAGTGGTTTTCCCTACTTTCTTCAATTTAAGTCTGAATTTGGCAATAAGGAGTTCAGGATCTGAGCCACAGTCAGCTTCCAGTTTTTTTTTCTTCCTGACTGTATAGTGCTTCTCCATCTTCAGCTGCAAAGAATATAATCAATCTAATTTCAGTATTGACTATCTGGTGATGTCCATGTGTAGAGTCATCTCTTGTGTTGTTTAAAGAGGGTGTTTTCTATTACCAGTGCGTTCTCTTGGCAAAACTCTGTTAGCCTTTGTCCTGCTTCATCTTGTACTCCAAGGCCAAACGTGCCTGTTACTCCAGGTATCTCTTGACTTCCCACTTTGCATTCTAGTTGCCTGTGAGGAAAAGGATATCTTTTCTTGGTGTTAGTTCTAGAAAGTCTTGTAAGTCTTCATAGAACCATTCAATTTCAGCTTCTTTGGCATTAGTGGTTGGGGCATAGACTTGGATTGCTGTAATAGTGAATGGTTTGCCTTGGAAACAAGCTGAGATCATTCTGTTCTTTTGAGATTGCACCCAATAACTGCATTTTTCACTCCTGTTGACTATGAGTGCTACTCCATTTCTGCTAAGAGATTCTTGCCCACAGTAGTAGATATAATGGTTAACTGAATTAAATTCAGCCATTCCCACCCATTTTAGTTCACTGATTCCTAAAATGCCAATGTTCACATTTGTGGAAGCGTCCTAATGAGAGGGACTGGCTGTGGGGAAAACTGGTCTTGCTTCTGTGGGCAGAGCCACATTCAGTAAATTTTTAATCCAATTTTCTGCTGATGGGTGGGGCTAGGTTCCCTCTCTGCAGTTAAATCTGAGGCCAAACATGGTAGGGGTAATGGCAACCTCCTCCAAAAGGACTTACATCAGCATGCTGTGCCTCCTAGGACTGCTGCAGTCAGTGTCCCTGACTCTGCGGCAGGCCACTGTTGACCCATGCCTCTGCCAGAGACTCCCAAACACTCACAGACAAGTCTGGTTCAGCCTCTTGTGGTGTCACTTATGATTATACTGTGGAAGTGAAAAATAGATTCAAGGGATTAGATCTGACAGAGTGCCTGAAGAACTATGGACAGAGGTTTGTAACACTGTACAGGAAGCAGTGATCAAAACCATCCCTAAGAAAAAGAAATGCAAAAAGCCAAAATAGTTGTCTGAGGAGGGCTTACAAATAGCTGAGAAAAAAGGAGAAATGAAAGGCATATGCAGAGTTCAAAAGAAGACAAAGAAGATATAAGAAAGCCTTCCTAAGTTAACAATGTAAATAAATAGAGGAAAACAATAGAATGGGAAAGACTAGCGATCTTTTCAAGAAAATTAGAGATAACAAGGAAACTTTTCATGCAAAGGTGGGCTCAATAAAGGACGGAAATTTTATGGACCTGGCAGAAGCAAAGATATTAAGAAGAGGTGGCAAGAATACACAGAAGAACTATACAAAAAAAGATCTTAATGACCCAGATAACCACAATGGTATGATCACTCACCTAGAGCCAGACATCCTGGAGGCAAAGTAAGTGGGCCTTAGGAAGGATCATTACAAACAAAACTAGTGGAGGTGATGGAATTCCAGCTGAGCTCTTTCAAATCCTAAAAGATGATGCTGTGAAAATGCTGCACAACTGGACACGGAACAACAGACTGGTTCCTAATTGGGAAAACGGGATGTCAAGGCTGTATATTGTCACCCTGCTTATTTAAAATTATATGCGGAGTACCTCATGCAAATGCTGGGCTGGATGAAAGTCAAGCTGGAATTAACACTGCCAGGAAGAATATCAATACCTTCAGATATGCAGATGACACCACACTTATGGCAGAAAGCAAAGAAGAATTAAAGAGCCTCTTGATGAAGGTGGAAGATGAGAGTGAAAAAGCTGGCTTAAAACTCAACATTTAAAAAGCGAAGATCATGCCATCACTTCATGGCAAATAGATAGGGCAGCAAGAGAAACAGTGACAGACTTTATTTTCTTGGGCTCCAAAATCACTGCAGACGGTGACTGCAGCCATGAAATTAAAAGACGCTTGCTCCTTAGAAGAAGAACTGTGACAAACCTAGACAGTGTATTAAAAAGCAGAGACATTACTTTGCCTACACAGGTCAGTATAGTCAAAGCTATGGTTTTTCCAGTAATCATGGATGGGTGTGAGAATTGGACCATAAATAAGGCTGAGCACCAAATATTTGATGCTTTCAAACTGATAAAACCAGTCAATTCTAAAGGAAACTAACCCTAAATTTTCACTGGAAGGACTGATACTAAAGTTGAAGCTCCAATACTTGGGCCATCTGATATGAAGAGCCAACTCATTGGAAAAGTCCCTGACGCTGAGAAAGATTGAAGGCAGGAGTAAGTGGCAACAGAAGATGGTTGGGTGGCATCATTGATTCAATGGACATGAGTTTAGCATCTTTACTCAATGGACAGAGCTCATGAGATGTGAGGAAGAGGGAAACTTGGTGTGCTGCAGCCCATGGGGTTGCAAAGAATTGGATATGACTGAGTGACTGAATGACAAAAGTGGCCATTGACTAGATCCTGTTCATCTTTGTTTTACTGTTAGCACTATGACAGCAATGAAGCTCAAGAGAAATACTGTTACAGTGACCAAATCCCACTCCCAAACTTCCATGTCACTTAATGCCTAAGATACTGATCTGATACGCATATCCTTTAACATTATTCCGTAAATTCTTTAATAGCTATTCATATCTCTGTGGATAAAATTCTAACTTAGCTCAAGGAACAAAGCTTCCATTGATGTGGACTACCTAGGTCTCTGGCCCTATCCCAAGGTAGGATTCCAGTTCATGCCCTTCACCTCAGATGTGTCAAACTTATTCTGAGTTTCTTAAATGCTCTCTTTAGGCTCTTTAATATTCTGAGCCATTCTGTGTGCTGTTCCCTTGGTACAGAATATTTATTTCTTTCTAAATACTTTGTAAACTTTAAAGTTGATTGAAAGTTTTTCAAGAATGCCCTGCCTTGCCTAATGAATTTGGTTCCCTGTTGTAACACCCCAGGAGTTTCCCAGGTGGCACAGTGGTAATGAATCAGTCTACCAACGCAGCAGCCACAGGAGATGAGTTTGATCCCTGACTCTGGAAAGTTTTCTGGAGGAAGAAATGGTGAACCATTCTAGTATTCTTGCTGGGATAATCCCATGGACAGAGGAGTCTGGCAGGCTACAGTCCACAGGATGGAAAGAGTTGGACATGACTGAGCTACTGAGCGCACGCACACACACACACACACACACACACACACACGGCATAGTCTTCCCTAGGAATTTCCTTTGTATGTATCTTCTGTCAGTATTTTGTAATATAATATAGTTGTTGGTTTCCATTATTATTTCTCCTAGTGGAATACAGAATTCTTGAAAAGTTTATGTAACCTGGTACTTAGCAGAGTATAGTCACATAATAGGTTCTTGATAAATAACATTGAATAAATAAAAACTGTATTTTGCATAAATCAAAACATAGCAGTCATTCAATAAGTAACTCTCAGAATAGTCAGAACACTATAATAGTATATGAAATGCCTTATAAACAGAATAATTATAGTAGTCAATCTAATTGTTTTTAGTGTAATATATGGGATTTGGGGAAGCAAGTTTATTGCTTTTAACTTAGCTTGAATGCTGGTACTGAAATCTTACAACTGTCATCTGCCTCCCTGCCACAGGACATGGGACCCAGAATAATGAACCACAAGGCAATGGCACCCCACTCCAGTACTCTTGCCTGGAAAATCCAATGGATGGAGGAGCCTCGTAGGCTGCAGTCCATGGGGTCGCTAAGAGTCGGACACGACTGAGCAACTTCTTTTTCACTTTTCACTTTCATGCATTGGAGAAGGAAATGGCAACCCACTCCAGTGTTCTTGCCTGGAGAATCCCAGGGACCGGGGAGCCTGGTGGGCTGCCGTCTATGGGGTCGCACAGGGTCGGACACGACTGTAGTGACTTAGCAGTAGCAGCAGTGTCTCATTCTATGTGTATCTCCAGCACTATAGAACCTGGATCTTCATGTAATTCTCTTTTATTAGTTGTAAGATTTACTACTGTCTGGGCTATGGACTGAATTTGTGTTTCCCCCAAATTCATATGTTCAAAATTAAACTTCAATGTGATGTTATTTGGAGATAAGGCCTTTGGGATGTGATTAGGTCCTGAGGGTAGAGCCCTTATAACGAGATTAATGCCTTTACAGAAAAGACTCACAGAAATCCCTGGTTCTTTCACCATGTGTAGGACACTGGAAAAAAAAAAAAAAAGTAGGGGGTGGGGGAGAGTCATCCATGAACCAGGAGGCAGGACCTTGTCTGTGTGTGCGCTCTGCTGTGTCCGACTCTTCGCGATCCCACCAGGGACTGTAGCCCGCCTGGCTCCTCTCTCCAAAGAATTTTCCAGGCATGCGTAATGGAGCGGGTTGCCATTGGCTCCTCCAGAGGAATCTTTCCGACCCAGGGATCTAACCCACGTCTCCTGTGTCTCCTGCACTGGCAGGTGGATCCTTTACCACTGCATCACCTGGGAAGCCCAGGGCAGGACCTTACTGGATACCAAAATCTGCTAGCTCCTTGATCTTGGACATCCCAGTATCCAGAACTGAGAGAAATATATGTTTGTTGTTTATAACCACACAGTCTAGGGTATTGTTATATTAGCCCAAATGGACTGAGATACTCTGACTGCCTTTATTTCTCTGATTCTCTGCTGAGAACAAGCTAGCTTTGTCAAGCTAGCTTGCCCATGAATAAAGTACTTAAGATTTGTTTAGCAGTTGATTGTTCATATAAGAATGGGAAATAAATACTATTTAGATTATCAAATAGTTAATACTAAAATTGAAAAATAAGATGTCGTTTTTAGCAAGAGCAGATGTTTGGGGCACATCTTTTTCAGTGCATCTGTTTATTAATGAGGGGTTAGCTAGAGTTTGTGAACATGCGGCTTTATTTATTTAAAAAAATATTTCACTGACTTTCAATTTACATCATAACAAAAGTGTGTATAATGTGGCAGAACTGTTTTATGTGATTAAAAACTGTTTATCCTGGATTTATAATTAATTTAATTGTAACATCTACAAGACTGCAATTTTGAAAAACTTTCAATCCTGATTGCCTATTATTCACATGACAACAGTGACATAAATTGACATCATGAAAAATGGAAACATAACAAGCAGTTGTCCTGATTTAATAACAATTTTGAAATAAAAATCTGTAAATTTTTAGTATAAACCATATTTATATTTAATACATATGAAGAAAATTATTTTGCCTTCAAATTTTGCATCAGAGCTAGAAAGTTCACAATTTAATAAATATCTTACAAATATACTTTCATTTAAAGCCAGCTTGAGATATTTCATATCTTGATAAAAATAGAATGAGGAAAAGAACTAATTTAGTTGCTCCATCAAATGATTTCCTTAAACCCAGGTCCCATTTAAGGTCAGTGACACACCTTCATTTGTTTGAACTATGGTTTTTACCAAATTCAATCAAACATTAAAAGGAAGTACTTAATTAGTTATGCTGCACTAACAAAGAAAAATTATTACACCATACTAATCTATGTTATAGCAAAACCCTGACCCCACAAAAATGATTGGTGCTATTAAGCAGATTGATTGAAATACATAGGAATTATAATTCATAGAATTGGTGTAGAGAAAGCCATCAGATTCAGACTGCATTATTTTTCTACTCAAATGCTACACTAAGATTCCATATAAACTTGTTTCCAAACCTGAATTGCTTTGTAGAAAGTGTTAATAAGATGGTTATGGAGTAAATGTGTGGTTTCCACTTCCATTTAGTTAAATGCACTTCAAATAAATTATAGCCAGTAAGTAGTTTTTAATTCAAATATAACATCTTTGCCAGCTGAAATACTGAGATATAGATTTCTAAAACAAAAATCTGTTTGTGGGATAAACAAGATGAGATTCTGCCCAATTATACCATCAATGCCCAAATCCAAATTTTAATGTGATTGTTCTAGAATTATTTCAGGGAAATTTTAAAATAGGTAAAAGTGGGAAAGAACTTAAGGAAAACTCCACCCTCAAATAACTAGTATTCACATTTTTATATTTTCATCTCAACATTTTTTATGAAAGTGATTTTTATTATTGTTGTCTCTCCAAAAGATATTTTTATTAGACTTTGTCCTAAACATGTGAAATGCCTTGATCTTTCTTACACAAAAACGCTTTTGAGTTCTTAGTATTTGTACATTAGATCATAGTTATAGAAACTGGAAATTTCATGCAAAACAAGTAATGTACATACCATGTATCTATTTTTTATTAATCATTCTTTATTTTTCCCTAGATTAAAGTTTGTGATAGACCATAAATAAACTCTAACGACTAAGTGGCCATAATTCACATTATAGATTCTCCTCCTATGTCAGAGCATTCACAGAAGGTGAAAAAGTGTTTGAAAATATTTTGTTTTTCACCTGTGATAAATGATGAAAATACTTCTAAGTTTACATAGACTTTGAACATATGGTATTAAATATTGTACTATTATACAGGAAGTTCATGAGGTTAATACATAACATCTGAAAATCAGTGCAAGTAAACCTACCATGTGAGGTATACAATAAACCTATATATTATTCACTGATGGGGGTGCAGAAATTTAGAGAGCTTACATTACAGAATGCTGAATTATGCCTACCTCTTAGGTACAGTCTCTGATGTTACCTCTTTAGGTTTTCATACATGATTGTATTGATATTTTTCTTTACAATTAAAATCAATTGACTCAAGTCTAGTGAAAATATAAATGAGGTTAAAGACTTGTAGCTTTTAGGCTACTAGTGGTTTCAAACTTTGATCAATTTTAATTTTATGAGGTCTTTTTCACGACTAAGATGTATTGACAGTATTAGCATTTCCATGATATAGTTACAGTTAAGGATGGAAATTGCATTCAATGCAAATAATTGTATAAATTCTGCTGCTCAAAAGTGGCAACAATCTATTTGATAAGGGCAAACGTTTCTTTTTGATAACTAAAAATAATCTATGTATTAACTGGATTTTCAAAAATGAAAATTGTGCATGTGGCTTAGAGATGCCATACGAAACGAATATAATTCTGAACTGTTCAAAATAAATTATATGAGTCAGAGACCATGGAATAGGTATTGTATAAGGATTTCAAAATCAGTCATACAAAAGTCAAAAGCCTTTGCGTTGGTAAAATTTGTTACTTGGAGGGAGAAAGGATAGCTTGACAATTCAGGGTGTGGATTCAGCAGTTAAACTGCTTGGAAATAGGTGTTGGCTATTTTACCTCATGACTATGTGAACTGGGGTATTTCAATTAATTTCTCTACTGCTCAGTTTCCTTGTCTGTAAAATGGGAGTAATTACAAAATTTATCTCATAAGGAAGTGTTGAGGAATAAGTTATGCATAAAAAACATTCATGGGTGCTGAACACATGGTGAACACATCGTAAGTGCTAGCTTATTATTATATGTGGTGAAATATTAGTCTTTCTGAATTCCTGTTTCATTATTCCAACTACTAGTTGTATGTGTATATATATATATGTATATATATCTCCACATAAATCTGTGTGTATGTGTGTATGTGTGTATGCGTGTGTATACCAGACTACTTCATCAGCCTCCTGAGAAACCTGTATGCAGAACAAGAAGCAACAGTTAGAACTGGACATGGAACAATGGTCTGGTTCCAAGTTAGGAAAGGAGCACATCAAGGCTGTATATTGTCACCCTGTTTATTTAACTTCTATGTAGAATACATCATGCAAAATGCCAAGCTGGATGAAGCTCAAGCTGAAATAAAAATTTCCAGGAGAAATATCAATAACCTCAGATATGCAGATGACACCACCCTTATGCAGAAAGCAAAAAGGAACCAAACAGCCTCTTGATGAAAGTGAAAGAGAAGAGTGAAGAAGCTGGCTTAAAACTCAACATTCAAAAAACAAAGATCATGGCATCCGGTCCAATCACTTCATGGCAAATAGATGGGGAAACAATGGAAACAGTGACAGACTTTATTTTCTTGGGCTCCAAAATCACTGCAGATGGTGACTGCAGCTATGAAATTACGAGACGCTTTCTTCTTGGAAGAAATGACAAATGTAGACTGTATTAAAAAGCAGAGACATTACTTTGCCAACAAAGGTCCATCTAGTCAAAGCTCTGGTTTTTCCAGTAGTCATGTATGGATGTGAGAGTTGGACTCTATCGTGTTGGAGAAGACTCTTGAGAGTCCCTTGGATTGCAAGGAGATCCAACCAGTCCATCCTAAAGGGAATCAGTTCTGAATATTCATTGGATGGACTGATAACTGAAGCTGAAACTCCAATACTCTGGCCACCTGATGTGAAGAACTGATTCATTGGAAAAGACCCTGATGCTGGGAAAGATTGAAGGCAGGAGGAGAAGGGGACGACAGGGGATGACATGGTTGGATGGCATCACCAACTTAATGGACATGAGTTTGAGCATGGGACTTGGCAATGGACAGGGAAGCCTGGCATACTGCAGTCCATGGGGTTGCAAAGAGTCAGACATGACTGAGTGACTGAACTGAACTGATGTGTGCGCATGAAATAAATCCCATGAGAGGATAGATGACATTTACTCATTTTACCTACTCATGTTCACAGTGGTTACAAGTTATGCATGTAAGTGTTTTTGCTGAATATTATGGAGGCATATTGAAGTCTAATATTTTCCTCCTGTGGAAACTCAGAAAATACCCATCTTCTATTAGAAAAACAAAATAAATTCTATCTCCCAGAAAAAAAAAATTATTTTTAATCTCTGTAAGAGCTTCCTTAATATTGATATATCATAAAATTAATTAGGAAAGTATTTAAAAAGCAAAACCAAAATGGATCATTTCTCTTTACAATTACTAAATTTTATGTTGACAAAATGTCACTAAGCTTTTTGTTCTACAGTGAAGCCTACTTATTTATTTTCCTGTTTGCTCCCTTTGCTCACATAAAATTTACATGAGGCATTTAGTAGATGCTTAATAAATAAAAATCATTCTAAAGCCAACATGGGTTACAGCTTTTCTAAAATTAAAGTATTGTAAATAACTTAATCTTTCTCCACACTGAAAATAAAGATTATGGATGATTTTCTCAGAGAATTCTTCTGAAATTCCTATAGTGCTCATTGGAATTGGAGTGCATTAAGCTTGTGAAAGGACTGCAAGACCGTCAAAGCTTACCTTCTGTTAATATATGTAAACAGTTATCTCTAGCATCTAACCTTTACCAAAGTGTTCATCTTGCAGTGGTTTGGACATGTAGCGCTCCATATAGAGTCATTCATTGTCCACTACGTTAGTGGATGATGTATATTTTGTAGTTAATGGAGTTGAATAGATCTTCACATTTCACAGCTCAGTGAATGTGTACTCCATTTTCTCCCTGGCTTCTGCTGCTAGATTTTTTTTCCTAAGAAAGCAACTTTATACATTAAAGATAAATTCATGACTTTGAGAAATGAATAAAATCTGCTTGAAAATGATCATAGCAGACTGAAAAGTTATGATTAGAATCATATAATTATTTATGCTAACATAACCACTGAACCAAATTCCTTGACATTTTAAAATCATTTAATTATTTCTTAATTAGAAATGATGTGTGAAGTGAAAATCCACAGTTTGCAATTATAAGGAATTGCATTATATTATGTGCTCATTATAAGGAATTCCTAAGTCACCGATGAAGAATAGAAGGATATAACATTAGCATACCAAGAAATCAAAGATGCCCCAGGTAGCCATATAATATAAATTGAGCATGTATTTACTTCACCTTGATAAGATAGCATTTGGAAAATATCATCAGCTGCTAAATTTATGATTTCTGATATTTAAACTTTCCATTTCTAAGACCAATAGTTTAAGAACTTTGAATAATCACGTGGATTTGTTCACCAAAATAATTCTATGCTAACTTTACATAGTACTTCACAAGTGATAAAAATTTTTACATGTAGTAATTACATTTTCACAAAAGACAAAGAGGTAACATATTATCCTTACTCCCCAAATAAGAAAATTAAGGCTAAGCATTTATATGAATTATAATAGGAGATTAAAGTACTTTAAGTGCATAGATTTAGAATAATAATCGGATATTTGTCCCAGATCAAAAAGGCTAGTACAATATGATTGGAAGTAACACAGGAAAAGAAGACCCGAGAGTTAGCAACCCGTGAAAGGATGACCCCAAATTCAATCTCCCATCTGTTTTTCTAAATAAAGTTTTATTGAAACACAACAATGTCCATTCCTTTAGACATTGTCTGCAACTGCCTTCCTTCTATAATAGTAGAGTAGCTGCAACAGAGACCACACAGATTGCAAAACTGAAAATATTTACTATCTAGCTCTTTAACTTTCTGCTGCTGCTAAGTCACCTCAGTCGTGTCTGACTCTGTGCGACCCCATAGACGGAAGCCCACCAGGCTCCCCCGTCCCTGGGATTCTCTAGGCAAGAATACTGGAGTGGGTCGCCATTTCCTTCTCCAGTGCATGAAGATGAAAAGTGAAAGTGAAGTCGCTCAGTCCTGTCCGACTCTTAGCGACCCCATGGTCTGCAGCCTACCAGGCTCCTCCGCCCATGGGATTTTCCAGGCAAGAGTACTGGAGTGGGGTGCCATTGCCTTCTCTGCTTTAACTTTCTAGAGTTTGACAATCCTTATTCTAAACCAGCGGGATTGTCTATACCATGGAATGTACTTGGGGGAAGAATCCAGAGACCCTGAGGAAGTCCTAAATATAAAATGAAAAAAATAGAACCATGTTGAAGTAGATGCATGATTGTCCCTAATATCTTTCAATAAATCATCATTTAGTGATACTATAGATCAGAGCTAAAGAGGGTACATAGAACTGGGAAGAAAAGCCAATGCAATCATTTTATCTCTCAGTTAACAAATATTTTTGGATTTCTGAAAAGTATAGAGTATTCTACTAGGCTTTAATCTATGAACAACTTTCCTAACTGGGTATTTTAATAATCTTCTAAGTACAGGTATTTGAAGATAAAAATAACATGAACAAACAAGTATTAAAACTATTGAGGAAATCTAAGGGCAAGAGGAGAAGGGGACAACAGAGGATGAAATGGTTGAATGGCATCACTGACTCAATGGACATGAGTTTGAGCAAACTCAGGGAGATACTGAAGGACAGGGAAGCCTGGCATATTGCAGTTCATGGGGTTGCAAAGAGTCAGACATGACTTAGCGACTAAAAAACAACAGCATGGATATAAAAAACCCCCATCAGTTGATATTAGTGTCTTTGCTTCCTTAGATAACCTCACTTTATTTCTTATCAAGCCAGTTATTGTTTCAGGCAAAGGAAAGAATCAGATAGAGTTGCTCTGCAAAATGGCTGCTAAACCTGTATACTAGTATTTCAAAGAGAAAGCCACAGTCCAACACGAAAGTCTCAAAGGAAGGAAAAAAAATGACTTAGCATATTAGATGCATTTATATATTTTTAACCAGATCCAAACTTCATGACTGAACTGAATGGAAGATAAATAGCTGGCAGATTGGGAGGACAATTTATAATCCTGAAAATGTATTGATGTTCACTAATTCTTTTTTTAAAAAACTTGTTTTCAACACCTCCCCTGTTTATGGTGCTTATCTGGCATTATGGAAAAAGAAATTCATGCCCTCGAGAATCACAAAATTTAAGGGAGAAGACAGACACCTATATAAATTACTGCTGGAGGTTGTGAATGGACATGAAGGCAGAAGAAAAATACATAACCATTGTGTGTAACTAACACTGTCTGGATTCAAGACACCATGTCTAAATGGCAGGATGCAGAAATCATTGGTGTAGTGTAGCCAAGGCAAGACAGAGTATTTTATAAATACATATAAAGTACTTCAGTGAAGGCTGTTCGGTCAAGAAATTCAATTTTAATTAGTGAAACGGTAATATTAGAAGTATTGAAATCAAAGAAGGACTCATGCATAGTTGTCTTGGGGCCCAAAATTAGAGTCTCTGGTTTCTTCTTCTGTTCTTCAATCCCAGAGTTTTGCATTGAATTATATTCCCTTCATTGACTTACATCAAATAAAATGCTACACCCCTTTTGATGGCAGCAGCTGAATCAGCAACTTGAGCTGAGCTTTTAGGCCATCCCTTTACATGGTTGAATTGTACAGACACAGTGGTTAGGGCTATGGTCTTGTTCTAAGTCATGAGTCTATTAATACATGAAAGTCACCTTTATGTTCTTTGCTAATAAACATAATGGAATGTGCTTAATATATGAAATTACTTGTTTAGAAACTCTGAGGACTGATTTTGTTTTAGTTAATTTGGTTGTACTGGGGTCTTGGTCGTAGCATGCAGGATTCTCACTGTGTCATGTGGAAGTTTTCGTTGCAGCACAGGACTCTCTAGTTGCCCCGTGTGGGCTTAGCTGCCTCTTGGCTTCTGGGAGCCTAGTTTTCTGACCAGAAATCAAACATGTGTTCTCTGCATTGCAAGGTGCATTCTTAACCACTGGACCAGCAGGGAAGTTCCTAAAAGACTAATTTTTAAAGAACTTACTTTCATAATTTTTCACCTTTAATTTCTATTGATTATATTAGCCTCAGTTTTCTATAGAATTGTTAAGTTGGATGAGGTGACCTATAGAATCCCTCTCAGCTCTACAAATATGTTTTTACACAACTTTCCTAAACAAACAAGTCTCTATTGAATTTAAATGTGACCTAAAAGTCATGATTTCCTGTCCCAGAAGGGTAGTGACCCTGCTGATATCAATGGGTAGTTTGCTCTTATTAATTCATTTCATTTATATTAATTACATGTTCAATAACATTTGATAATAATAATCACGACAGTTGGTCAAGAGGATCTAATATCTAAAATAACTTGGAAATTCTTCAACTTGCTATTTCCTGAAATGGCAATATTTTCTAAGACCTCCTAAATGGAGAATGTTAAAGTATTAAGGTAATAGAATTATCTGAAATGTGATATCTTTAAGACCAATATGATTTGATCCTCTAATGATCCTTAATTAATTTAGATCAATTTCTTTTGATAGTAATATTGGAGTTAATTATTGGGCACAAAATATATGTTTAATTAATGAAGTAAAAAATTATCTGAAATTTCATTTTAGAGGAACAGACAACCCTACAATATTTGTATTTCATACCCTTCAGTAAATCAGATCACTGACATTGATGTTATAACTATTTTAGTTAGGAATTAAAAATGTGCAGAGCTTTTATGACCATCAAGTTGTTTGCATGAAAAAAACAGCACTGTTTACTCACATGTGGATAAACTGAGTCAAGGGCTAATTGAGAAGGGGGCTAAGGCTAGAATTTAAATCAATGGGGCTCAGATTACTATTTCATTTGTTGAATCTTTATTAAAAAATGTAATGCACTGAAAATGCTTCACAAATTTAATTTTTCTCTCATCAATACATAGAACATTTGTGAACTGAATAACCTGCATGTTTAAATAGAGAGAAATAAATTAGTGTTAAAAAAAGAGAAAAAGCCAAGTTGCTAAAATGCACACTATATATTCATTTTTACTATCTCTTAACAAAATGAACATTTTAAATGTACCTTTTGTCTTTGACAGGGAAAAAGAGAAAGACAAGGAAATTAATATTTTTGTAATATAGATGTCATCTTATATTTCATGCCTGACTCATTTGAAAATGTAGATTAATTTGCAAACAATTTAGAAAGTTGGACTATTGAATTGGGTCCTCTAAGATTTAGGATTTGTCATCTTTTAAAGTTGACACCCAGTGAGAGCTTGTCAATTACAAAGAAGTGAAATGAAGTGAAAATAAGTCTAATCTTCATCTTCTTGTTATATGCTTGGTTGGTTATAGAGAGACACCATTTACAGGCTCAAAATAATTATTCAGAAAGTTACGCTTCACTTTATAGCCAAATTTAAGCAGGAAAAAAGTGCCATTCCATGATGGTTATTTTATTCAGTGGGTGGGGAGGCTATGTGGAGAGTAGGAAGTGCCATATGGCCTTGTAAGGCCAGTGTTTAGACCATTGCTTATGTTTTTCCACTTCTTTTCATATTGGTGATAAACAGAAATTACTCCAGATTATTGTTTTTAAAACAAACAACCCTACTTGAATACTGCTGTCTTACTGTTCAATGAAAGTAAGGATTTGGGAGAAATGTTATTTACATGTTTTATCAACATGTGAATTGAAACACTCATGGCAATTCCACTCCATCTCTGAAGTCACCTTTTAATTGCTTTTTATTCCACCTATACACACATATAGCACCTATACACACATATAGCACAACATCCTAATTATCTTGTTAAATTAAAAAAGATGAGTTATTTGTTGTAGTTAGTAGATACATTTACAAAGGCATACTTTAGTGAAACTATCTATGATCTAACTCCTGGCTTTGATCTCAAGATCTACTGCTAATAAGCAAGGTCGGTTACCTTGGGAAATGGATTAGTATTTAGTAAACATAGAACTCCAGCAGATGGTGATTGCAGCCATGAAATTAAAAGATGCTTACTCCTTGGAAGAAAAGTTATGACCAACCTAGATAGCATATTCAAAAGCAGAGACATTACTTTGCCAACAAAGGTTCGTCTAGTCAAGGCTATGGTTTTTCCTGTGGTCATGTATGGATGTGAGAGTTGGACTGTGAAGAAAGCTGAGCACCAAAGAATTGACGCTTTTGAACTGTGGTGTTGGAGAAGACTCTTGAGAGTCCCTTGGACTGCAAGGAGATCCAACCAGTCCATCCTGAAGGAGATCAGACCTGGGTGTTCATTGGAAGGACTGATGCTGAAACTCCAATATTTTGGCCACCTCATGTGAAGAGTTGACTCATTGGAAAAGACCCTGATGCTGGGAGGGATTGGGGGCAGGAGGAGAAGGGGACGACAGAGGATGAGATGGCTGGATGGCAATACCGACTCGATGGACATGAGTTTGAGTGAACTCCGGGAGTTGGTGATGGACAGGGAGGCCTGGTGTGTTGCGATTCATGGGGTCGCAAAGAGTCAGACATGATTGAGCGACTGAACTGAACTGAACTGAACTGAAATTCATTCTCAACTTTTGCTCAGCCCAGAAAACTCTAAGCTGACTTTGAATACCTATCTCTGAGAATGACTGGTAGGGATTAATAAAACCAAAGTATCACTTGAAGTTAGGAGGAGAAAGAAGTATGTTCTAATAGTATTTTCTTCCTGCACACTCTTAAGACCATTGAACCACACATGCTCTTCCTTCCTAGAGGAGAGGAGAGAAGGAGTGACTAGACTGAGTGTCAGAAAAGGTATGTAATAAAGTTAAGTCTTTCAGAATAAAGAATTGAGACTATATTTATTCTCCACTGCCTCATCTTAAGTCCATGGGCTAATCTTAGTTCCATTATAGTGAGAGGACAAAGGTCCCAAAAGAATTATTTGATATGTAAACACTTGCTCCTTCTTTTTTTTTAAAAAATGATACATGATGTTTGACATCACTTCATAGATATATTTGGCAAAACCATAGACATGATTTGTTTGTTTTTCAAGGCCATACTTTATGGGTCCCTTGTAACAATGACAATGATTATTTTTTTGCTTTGTCTCAAAATCTAAGACATTGTTTATGGTACACTTTGGCACTTTTTTGGTCAGTTGTATGTTAATGCTTATTTAGAATAATTACAAAAGCAATAAAATAACATTGTGTTTGAACAATAGAGAAAAACATCATCATAATTCAATGCCCAAGTCCAATAACTATGATCAATTATGTAAAGATTTTCTTCTAATTTTTATAAGCTTATTTTATATATTTGCAAAAATACTCTTCGTGCTGATTTTTACACAGAGCTTTTATTAAATATTAAGTCATAAGTATTCTCTACGTCACAATAGTCTATGAGGACTTCTGGCTAATATTTCATTAAGTGGTTATATCAAGATTTATTTAACTATGAACTATTGCAATGCCATTAAACTATATACAATATTTTTATTATATTTCATGCCATTTCAGATATCTATATGATTATGACTTTTAAAATATTTAGATTATCTTTAAGACAAATTCACAGAAGGGAAATTACTGGCTCAAAAGATGTAAACATTAATAATGTAATAGAAAGACTATAAGCTTTAAAACCATGAACCTGGATACAAATTTTAATTCACTCATTTATGTGGCCTTAAGGATATAATTTAATCTCTTTTAGACCCAGTTTCTTATTGCATAATACCACCTACTATGTATCATTTTTCTAAAGATTATGTTAGAATTTAGCACAAAGCTGAATAAAGAGTGATCATTATTATGTCTTTCCAAAAGTATTAATTTAGAATGCTTCTAGCTATGTGTAAGAATGTCATTGTTTTCATAGGCTTGCTATTGAGATGTTGTGTATTTAACCAAGTTGGCTGAGATAAAAAGTGATACCATATTGTTTCAATTTGCAAGCGTTTGATTGCTAGAGTAACTATATACTTAGTAGTGAATTCTCACTTTGAATCATATGTTGATGATCTTTACTTATTTTGGGTTGAAAGTTGTATCTTATTTAATCTTTATAACTTCTTAATATTTTTGTGACAAGGATTTAGATATTTGTATTTTTTTTTTGTATTTAAACTGATCAGCTTTATTGAGGTACACAGTCTTGTATAATTTTAAGGTGTACAGCATAATGATTTGACTTACATACAGCATGAAGTAATTATCACAATAATTTTAGTAAACATCCACATCCATCATCTTATATAGACATACAATTTAAAAAAAACAGAAAATATTTTTTCTTATGAGAGCTCTTGGGATTTGTTCCCTTAACAACTTTTATACATAATATGTGCTTAGTCACTTAGTCGTGTCCGACTCTTTTTGACCCCATGAACAGTAGCCCACCACGCTCCTCTGTCCATGGGATTCTCCAGGCAAGGATACTGGAGTGGGTTGCCATTTCCTTCTCCACATATGTAACATAGGGTAGTGCTAATTGTACTCTCATGGTATACATTACATCCGTAGTACTTTATCTTGTAACTGGAAGTTTGTACCTTTTGACTACCTTCATCTAACTCTCACTTCCTTGACTCCCCCACCTCTTGGTAACCACATGCTTGAGATCTTTTTCTATAATTTCATTTGTTTGTTGTTTGAAGTATAACGGACTTGCAACTCTATATTAGTTCCTAGTGCACAACATATCAATATTGTATTTAAACTGTTTTAAATATGTTTATGAAGACCTGAAAAGAAGCATATACATTAAAATAACAGTTCATTTCAAAGTGAGTAAATATGGGTACATGTTTACTTTTTATCTCTACTGTTCCATGGATCCATATTTTCTAGAATGAACATTCTTATTTTTGTAATGAAAAAAATTGTTCAAAATGGAAAGTGAATACAAAAAAAAATTCGGCTTTCTAATTCATGATACAATAGTGTATTTGTAATAGTTGATACTCATGCTACTCGGCATATCTAAAATGTTACCAAGTTCCTGGAATTTGTGCTGTAGGTAGGCATAAAAAAGTGTCACATACGATTTCTGATGAGCAGTCTTTCTTTTTTTTTTTTTTTTTTTTCTTTTTAAAATATTCATTTATTTTTATTTTTTAAATTTTATTTTTTAACTTTACATAATTGTATTAGTTTTCCCAAATATCAAAATGAATCCACCACAGGTATACATGTGTTCCCCATCCTGAACCCTCCTCCCTCCTCCCTCCCCATACCATCCCTCTGGGTTGTCCCAGTGCACCAGCCCCAAGCATCCAGTATCGTGCATCGAACCTGGACTGGCATCTCGTTTCATACATGATATTTTACATGTTTCAATGCCATTCTCCCAAATCTTCCCACCCTCTCCCTCTCCCACAGAGTCCATAAGACTGTTCTATACATCACTGTCTCTTTTGCTGTCTCGTACACAGGGTTATTGTTAGCATCTTTCTAAATTCCATATATATGCGTTAGTATACTGTATTGGTGTTTTTCCTTCTGGCTTACTTCACTCTGTATAATAGGCTCCAGTTTCATCCACCTCATTAGAACTGATTCAAATGTATTCTTTTTAATGGCTGAGTAATACTCCATTGTATATATGTACCACAGGTTTCTTATCCATTCATCTGCTGATGGACATCTAGGCTGCTTCCATGTCCTGGCTATTATAAACAGTGCTGCGATGAACATTGGGATACACGTGTCTCTTTCCCTTCTGGTTTCCTCAGTGTGTATGCTCAGCAGTGGGATTGCTGGATCATAAGGCAGTTCTTGTGATCCACAAGTCTACAAATAATAAATGCTGGAGAGGGTGTGGAGAAAAGGGAACCCTCTTACACGGTTGGTGGGAATGCAAACTAGTACAGCCACTATGGAGAACAGTGTGGAGATTCCTTAAGAAACTGGAAATAGATATTTGTATTTTTAATATAACTGTGTACCTATATAGACTATATATGCATATACAAATATACTGATTTAAGTTCTGGTGCAATGCCATTTGCTTTTATTTTGTCATTTAAAATAACTTGCATCGTAAACTGCATGTTATAGGTACACAAAAAATATACATCTTAGATAGATAGCAGATTATGTCATTCGGTTCTTTGAAAAATAAATGAAATTGGTTAGGTATATCCAATAATTTCCCCAAGATTACAGAAATTTTAAGATTCTAAAGTTGTTATTGTTATTTCAGGTCGTAAGTTTCTGTTCCTGCTGAATTCTAGATCTCATTGGTATATTGCCCCTCAGAATAATTCTTTTTCCTTTGTTTTATGTCCACTAAATGTCAAAGTCACTTCATTTTCTTCTCAAAACATTCATGTTTGGAAGAGACTCTGGTGAATGTTGGGAAGTTTTATATTGGAGTAATAATTTAGCAATGAGTATTAGTCATTCCTGATTCAGCAATATCATATTGCTACTGTACCATTCTCTGGCATGAAAGCAATATTTGTCCTTCAACATTTTCCATTTCTCAATTCTAGTATTTTATTATTCATAAATGTATGGTTCAGGCACATATATAAAGATGATCTTTTAATATAGGTGTTTCATTATATGTTTTATTAAATGTAAAATTCAATCAGTTGTATAATACACTATTATTTTATGTACCACTCAAAAAAGAAAAGAAAAAAAGTTGCCACTTAAACTATGATAATTTTTTCATTGTAAGAATGAAGGTCATGAATGTTTATAAGAATACAAAAATATCCAGCACACACCATGGTAAAATTGACAATGTCTAGCATGTAATCAAAGACTGCCAGGCATGCAGAAACATATCAAGATAATATAACTTATAATGAGAAAAAAAAGATCAACTAACTGAAACAGAATTTATACAGATGTTTGAATTTGCAGACAAGAACATTAAAACAGTTACAACTACATTCTGTATTTTCCAAAAGGTAAGTAGACAAAAACAGTCAGAATGGTTTACAGACAGAGCTAAAACTATAAACTTCTTAGAAGAAAACAAGGAGTAAATCTTAACAACCTTAGTTAGGTGAAGATTTCTAACATAAAACACCAAAAGCAAAAGCTACAAAGGAAAACATTTTTAAAAACTTGTCTTCATCAATAGTAAAAGCTTTGGCACTTTAAAGCGTATCACTATTAAAGTAAAAAGGCAATCCAAAGACTTAGAAAAAATAAATTCATACATTCAATCAGGGACTTGTGTCCAAAATATAAAAAGAAACCTTATAACTCAAAATAATAAAAAAACATTAAAAATGAGCAAAAGATTTGAATGGATAGCTCAAACATATACAAAGAGCCAATAAGCACACACAGACTATAATAGAAAAAAAAATAAAAAGACAAACAATAACAAGTGTTGGTGAGTATATAGAAAGACTCATATTGCCGGTTGAAGTGTAGACTGGTGCAACCACTTTAAAAATAATTTAATAGTTTCTTAAATGTTAAGCATAGAATTATCTTTTAATCCAATAATTCCTCTCCTAGGCATCTTAACAAGAGAAATGAAAACATAAGCCTATACAAAGTACTAAAAATGATTGAACTGTACTCTTAAAATAGGTGAACCTTATTGCATATAAATTATACCTCAAAACAAGCTGCTTAAAAAATAGAAATATGAAATATATAAGAAGACCTCAAAACACTGGGTGTAATTAAGGGCATATTAGATATTACAGATAAAAAGATGAGTGGACATGAAGCTATAGCAGAAGAAACTATCCATAATGAATAAAAAAGAAAAAGATTTTTAAATAAGTTGAATACTACTGGGCTATGGGACAACTTAAAGTAAACGTCATTGTTGTTGTTTAGTCAGTCAGGCATGTCTGACTCTTAGCAACCCATAGACTTAGCCCACCAGCTTCCTCTGTCCATGGGATTTCCTAGGCAAGAACACTGGAATGGGTTGCCATCTCCTTCTTCAGGGCATCTTCTCAACCCAGGGATCGAACCTGCGTATCCTGCATTGCATGTGGACTCTTTACTGCTGAGCTACCGGGGAAGCCCCAAAATAAACTGCTGTCTGTGTGACTGAAGTTCCCAAAGGATGTGTGTGTCAGTGGTGGGTGGAGGGATAGTAAAAGTCTTTGAAATCATGGTGCTCATTATTTCTTGTACAGATTTATATAAGAAATAATGAGGACCAAAAATGGTAACTATAAGGACAAATGTATCATATTTTTATGTTGTTCAAATTTTTTTTTAAGATAAGCTCTTAAATAAAGGGCTTCCCAGCAGCTCAGCTGGTAAAGAATCTGCCTGCAATGCGGGTGACTTGGGTTTGATCCCCAGGTTGGATGATGCCCTGGAGAAGGTAAAGGCTACCCACTCCAGTATTCTGGCCTGGAGAATTCCATGGACTGTATAGTCCATGGGGTCACAAAGAGTCGGACACAGCCAAGCGACTTGCACTTACTCACTCACTTAAATAAAATCACAAAATCACAATGTGTTTTGAGGTTCACTACATTTAAATAAAATCAGTCCTGAATATTACACCACATGTAAAGGAAATCGCATGTGGTTTACACCACATGTAAAGGAAATCAGTCCTGGATATTCATTGGAAGGACTGATGCTGAAGCTGAAACTCCAATACTTTGGCCACCTGATGCAAAGAACGGACTCATTGGAAAAGACCCTGATACTGGGAAAGACTGAAGGCAGGAGGAGAAGGGGATGACAGAGGATGAGATGGTTGGATGGCATCACCAACTCAATGGATGTGAGTTTGAGCAGGCTCTGGGAGTTGGTGATGGACAGGGAAGCCTGGCGTGTTGCAGTCCATGGGGTTGCAAACAGTTGGATATGACTGAGAGACTAAACTGAA
The DNA here is from genome assembly GCF_029378745.1 of Bos indicus. Classification (NCBI taxonomy): domain Eukaryota; kingdom Metazoa; phylum Chordata; class Mammalia; order Artiodactyla; family Bovidae; genus Bos; species Bos indicus. The sequence goes on from NC_091769.1 coordinate 33,029,489, forward strand.
CTTAACATGTAAATAAGTAGAATATATCGCAACAATAATAAAAAAGCTGGGAGAGAAATACATATATACTATTGTAAAGTTCTTATTCTATATGTGAAGAGATATAATGCCACTTAAAGATAGACTCTGGGCTTCCCAGGTAGCACTAGTGGTAAAGAACCCGCCTGCCAACTCAGGAGACATGAGATGTGGGTTCAATCCCTGGACAGGAAGATCCTCTGGAGAAGGAAATGGCAACCCACTCCAATATTCTTGCCTGGAAAAATCCCATGTACAGAAGAACCTGGTGGGCTATAGTCCACAGGGTTACAAACAGTTGGGCATGACTGAAGCAACTTAGCATGCATGCATAAAGATAGACTGTGATAAGTTAAAAGTGTGAATTATTATCTATAAAATCAATATCAAAAATAAATGTTATAACTAATAAGCTAATAAATGAGATACAATTGAGTAATTAAAGATACTTGATTCATCAAAGAGAATTCAGTTAAAGAAGAATAGAATAAATAAAGGCAAATAACAAAATAGAGATTTAAACTTAATCATATCAATAATCACATTAAATATAAATTGTCTAAACATACAATTATAAGGCAGAGACTGTCAGATTGGATAACAAAGTAAGACAATTATATGTTACTTATCAGAAGCCTAGTTTACATATGGAGATAGAACTAAATTAAAAATTAAAGGATAGGAAAAGATATATAATCTCAATACTGTTAAAAGCTGAAGTGGCTGTACCAATATGAGAAAAAGTAGATTTCAGAGCCAAGAATATTGCCAGTGATAAAGAAGTCCATTTCATAGTGAAAAAAGTGTCAATTTATCAAGAGGACCTATGATCTTATATGTTTAATTAATGCTCTGTTGAGCATCACAATACATAAAATAAAACTTAAGGTGCTGTAAGAATAAATAGAAAACTCCACAGATATAATCAGGCTTTCAATAATCCTCTCTCAATAACTGGCCTGAGTGATGGATACAACAATGATACAGAAATTTGAGCAACACTATCAATCATTTTGACCTAACTGACCTCTATAGAACTCTCCAAACAACTGCAGAACAAACATAATTTTCAAAATTGACCAAGATACACTGTATTAAAGAGACACAACATGAATCTCAATAAAGTTTAAGGGATTTAAGTAGTACAAAGACTGTTTTCTGACTACGATGGAATTAAATCGGAGACTGTGCTGTGCTGGGCTTAGTTGTTCAGTCATGTCCAACTCTTTGTGACACCATGGACAGTAGCCTGCCAGGCTCCTCTGTCCATGGGATTTTCCAGGCAAGAATACTGGAGTGGGTTGCCATGCCCTCCTCTAGAGGATCTTCCCAACCCAGGGATCAAACCCAGGCGTCCTGCATTGCAGGAGGATTCTTTACCATCTGAGCCACCAGGGAAGTCCAACGATGTTGTACACTATAAGCCAGTCAGGAGTTAGACTGGTCAGAAATATTAGAGACTAGTTAGAAATATTCAGAAAACTCCCAATTATTTGGAAACTAAATAGCATGACTTCTAAATAATCACTGGGTAAAAAAAAAAAAACCAACCCAAAGGGCAATTAAAAATTATTTTGAACTTGATGGAGAAGAAGACAGAATATCAGAATGTGTGAACTAGCTTTAACACAATATTTAGACGGACATTTATAGCTCTATATACATATAATGAAAATAAATAAGGCTTTGAATAAATACCTCAGTTTCCAACTTAAGAAACTACATTGGATTAAAACCAAGCAGAAGACATGTAATCATAGAGAACAGAGTGGAAGTCAAGGAAATAGAAAATCAGTTGAGGAAATGAATGAAACTAAACCATGGTTCTTTGAAAAGACTTATATAATTGATAAACCTCTAACCAGACTGACTGGGAAAAAAACAGAGAAGACACAAATAAGGAGTGAGAGAGTTGGTAACACTACAGAATCTACAAATATTGTGAGTGGTTTTATGCCAATAAATTTGACACTGTAAATAAGATAGTTCTTTCTTAAAAGACACAAATTATTAAAGCTCACTCACAAACAAATAGGTAACCTAAATAGTCATACATCTATTAAAGCAAGATTTCTCAAAGTTGACACTATTGATATTATGGGCCAGATAATTCTTTGTTGTAGGGACTATTCTACACATAGGATGTTTAGAAGCATTCTTGGCCTGTACTCATTCGATGCCTGTAGCAGTCCCCCTTGTGAAGACATAAAAATTGAAGCTAAATGGTATCAAGAGAGTCTCTGGTGAATATCCTAAGCTCTGAATGGACCTCCTAAAGAGATATACCTTAGTACTGAGGGAGTACCAGAGATAAACATAGCCTTAGGAAATCTTAAGTTTAATCTTGAGTCAAATTTCATTCAATTCTGATGATTTGCCACTATTCTTTCAAAATGCCAGAGGATAGGTTAAGTCATCTCTTGAGATTAAATAAATCACCCAGATCTGCTACAGTTTTTCATGCCAGTTATCTGGCATTCAAATCAAAACTATGAGGCCCATAAGAAAACCAGGAATATGAGCAAAATCAGAAAATAGAACAATAGGTGGCTCTGACTCATAGCTACCAAATAACGAGTTTAACTATGTTAACTTTCTGAAGAAAACAGATGATTCAGTTGGATATAGTCATCAGAGACTGTGATTTAAAGGAAACATTTCTAGAACTGAAAGCATAATAATTAATAGTCATGAATATAGAATATGCATGCTCCGATCTGGCTTCTTTCCCTCATCTATGTTATTGTGCGTATCAATAGTTTTTGTTGTTGTTTAGTTGCTCAGTTGTGTCCAGCTCTTTGCAACCCCATGGACTGCAGCACAGCAGGCCTCCCTGTCCCTCACCATCTCCCAGAGTTTGCCCAAGTTCATGTGCATTGCATCAATGATGCCATCCAACCATCTCATCCTCTGATGCCCTCTTCTCCTTCTGCCCTCAATCTTTCCCAGCATCAAGGACTTTTCCAGTGAGTCGTCAGTTCGCATCAGATGACCAAAATACTCAAGCTTCAGCTTCAGCATCAATCCTTCTAGTGAATATTCAGGGTTGATCTCCCTTAAGATTGACTAGTTTGATGATCTTGCTGACCAAGGGACTTTCAGGAGTCTTCGCTAGTCTTCTCTAGCCTCACGATACAAAGGCATCAATTCTTTGGTGTTCTGCCTTCTTTACAGTCCAGGTCTCACAACCATACAAGACCACTGGGAAGACCATAGCCTTGACCATATAGACCTTTGTTGGCAGAGTAAAGGCTCTGCTTTTCAACACACTCTCTAGGTTTGTCATCGCTTCCCTGCCAAGAAGCAATTGTCTTTTGATTTCATGCCTGCAGTCACTGTCTGCAGTGATTTTGGAGCCCAAGAAGAGGAAATCTTCTTATTTTAATGGATCAATAGTACATTACATTTTTATTGCTGAGTAGGATTCCCTTGTATGGATATACTTCAATTTGTTTATGTATTCCTTTGTTGATGGACATTTGAGTCGTTTAGTTTGGGGGAATTACAAAAAACTTGTACAGGAACGCTTACAGCATTTTGAGGGGCACAATTCAGCTCAATAGAACTTCACCCATCTCACTTGCACTTAAAGTTATATTGTTTGATATACAATCCATGTAGACAGAACTAAATCATATGAAGATGACATTATACAAAGTGTTACTTCATAATCTTGACAATTTTGAGTCCTGATCATTTATTCTCCATGTTAATCCAGGAGCACTGAGGTCTCTCCCTACTTCAGATGGTAGCTTCTCCATTGGTAATACTATTTTTTCTTACCTAAGTATTCTAAAGAGTCTGGGGTTTTCTTCACTAAATAGCTTTACTGTAGTCATTCTGTCCTTCATTTCCCTCAGTCACCTGAAAATTCAAGTTATAGTCCACTTGATTAAAAGATGAAAAGATTCTGTGTTAGAGTATAGGAATGGAGAAGTGTTGGAAGAAATCTGTCTTCCTTGTGCCATCCTGCCCTCCTCCAAGTTTCTAAGAAAAGAAAGGACCAGGCTTTATAGCTATCAGTAAATTTCATAACTAAGAATTGGACCCAGTTCACCAGGGAACAACAGAAGGCACTCGAAAACATAATCTTTTCTTTCACAAAGCTAGGGTACCCCATACGCTTCTCCACTTCTAACCTGGCTTACCTCCCTCACATTCTCAGGCTGGCCTACAACGTCCACTTTTTCAAGCATCTTGGGGCAATTTCCCACCATGAGGCAATTTGCATCCTTTATATCAATGAAATATCACATTTCTCTGGTCTTCTCCACCTGTAAGGGAGGCATTCTTGATAATTATTTTTGAATATCTGACTATTGAAGGTAAGTTGTCTCTCAAACATAAAAAAAAAAAATCAGAAAGAGTATACTATTTTTGAAGAAAAAATGATCTTACCCATCCTCAAGCAGACATTCTTACCCTTAGAGTCAATGGATCCCTATTGCCTTCTGAGGAGTATTTGGTCTTTTCTGCTCTAACAGAAAGCTTAGAAAATGAAGAACAGAAACTACTCTAGTTTGCAATGACTGATTTCTCTGTCATCCTTTGGATTGTGGCAATGTTTAATAAATGTTTCTATTTGTTTGAATAAATGTTTCTATTCACTGATTGCCTACCCCTACTCCATAGAGGGAGAGTGCAGTTAATTCTTCTTACTACATTATTTCTACAGTAATACCTAACTACTACATTATATACCTAATTGCATTATATTCTAACTCAAGATTTTACAAAGACAACAAAAGAATTTCACTTAAACTTTGAAAAGATACTGAATACACTTTATTCTACATGGACTTTAGCATGCTACTATTCAATAATGGGGTTCTATCACTTTCAGTTCCTTCATACCAAGGATCAGCCGGGGACCCCCTTCTCCAGGCACTCTCCTGATTATCTTGAAATTCCATGCATGTTGCACAGAACAGCATCCTACCAGTGTGCTGGGACTCTATTTTTGCATTTAAACCCCCTTATTACTAAGTTCATAAACCTTATATCCGCCATCACTCTAAATTCACTCCAAGCACAGGGTCACTGCCCTCTTACAGGATGTTTTTTGGAAGGTTACTGGCTGCTCTACCAGCAGCTTTAAGAAGATTTCCCCTGAATCCAAGATCTCTATATGTATTCCTCTTGCTTGTCCATCTTCTGTTTGCTGTTGGCATTTTTCTAGTGTCTCTTTATGCTTATAAAAGTAAATATCAACATATTCTTAATCTTAACCCTTTAATGTAAAAGACAGTGCACATCACACAAGGTCTGCACCTGGTGTTTTTTTTTTCAAGTAAGCAGAATGAATTGGGAAAAAATTCTCCATTTGTGCAGTGCTGTGACCTCCTGTAAATATTATGAAATGCTGTCCCTATTTACTTTACTTTCAATCATTGTGTGTCATCCATAATGTGTTATAATTACTTTAAATTAAATTTATGAAAAAAGATGTTTAAATGATTTACACAAAATATGTCAAAATTTAAAAATGGAAATAGAAAAGTCAAAGTAGATATCAGTACCATTAATGTGGGAAGAGTTCAAGGAAATTTCAAGTTAAAATCTCACTGTTCTGTTACTACTGAAAGTTAAAGTCTAAAATTAAAAATCTTAATTCCCTAGGTTGTCTTTTGTTTCCCCATAAATAACCAATTTGCCAGAATAGAAAGATTCTAATTCACCTGTTGAGAAATTTTGTAAGAGAAAAGTAATGTGTTTTTGGATAGGGAGTGCTTGTTTTTATTAAACATGTATGCCAACTATTGATTGAAAATTCTTTCCTTTGGAAAATCATGACATTAGCCTACTTTCTATCAGGAAAATTTTGTTCCCCACTAGCTGTATAAGAACAAAATTCTTTGTTGAAGGAGAAAAACTAGAAATCTCATGTTAATCTATTAAAATTCTTATAAACCAGCATTTTAAAAAGATGGCAAAATATATAAAATGAAAGTCAACAACTATATATCATTACTTAGCCATAGTCCTGTTTATTTATATTTAGAATCTCATCCTTCCTATAAAATATTCCTTTCTGTGATTTTAACAAAATACCTGAAAGTGCTCTATTGGAAAAAAAAATGCTAAGAGGTTAGTTTTCTCTTGTTTCCCTTGCCTTTCTGATTTCATGACTTAGTACTATTACCTCCTACTTTAGGATCCTCACTGGCCTCAGATACAAAGTCATGTAATTGTTTGAGAGGCTTGGGAAAATATATTTTAATCTGTGAGATAAAATTGAATGGATATTTTTTAACTCCTCTATACACAATCTGGGGCTTTCCAGGTGGCACCAGCAGTAAAGAACCTGCCTGCCAATGTAGGAGACAGACGTAAGAGACGTGAGTTCGATCCATGGGTTGGGAAGATCCCCTGGAGTAGGAAATGGCAACCCACTCTAGTATTCTTGCCTGGAGAATCCAATGGACAGAGGAACTTGGTGGGCTACAGTCCATGGGGTCACAGAGTTGGGCATCCCAAAACCAACAGACACAATCCGAGGTTGGGTGGTCTTGAGATCACAATGCATGGTACACACCTTCTCTAGTACTTACTAAATCACTAACCATCACACACCCAACACCTTTCTCCTAACAGAATCATCCTCTGGGTTTCCTAATTTCTATCAGCTTTCCTAGGCTTCTTTGGCAACAAACAAGCAACAACAAAATTTGTAGTTCTACCTGCCTTTTGCTTTCTTTGCTACTAGGAAAAAGCTGGAAACAAAAATCAAATCCAAATTAACTAGCATTTTGGGTAAGAAAAACTCAGTGGGGAAGGGATAACTGTATATGTTCTATGTACAAAGCATGTTCCTCCATTTTACTTTGGAATAGTGAAATTCATTGTCTTTCTTGTGTTTCAAGCAACTCAAAAGAATAGCATTGCAAATGCACAGTCATCTGTGAATAACTGTGTCTATATTTGAGCACAATAGAGAATTATGAATCATTTCCACTCAGTGTTGTAAATTTAATTTTCAAAAATATTATAAAATGAAGTCACGATTATTATAAAGATGCTTTTAGATGACATTTAATTACAATGCAGGGTAATTTATATTACCAGCTAGAGTATCTTGGGCTAATTGCATTTATTTATGTTTTATGCTTTTGCCATCATAACAAACAACCTATCCTATATGTTCATTTCACTATTTTTTGCTCTCAAGAGATATTCTGGATTTTCCTCTAAATTTTGGTAATGCTTCTTAATTATAAGGGGAATATTTCTTTGCTCTTACACCTCCCTTGTGGAAGAATGCTTTGATCTCCCTGGAAGTTTAATTGCATTTCATGGAATAGTTCCTCTTTGCAATTAGGTCTAGGCTTGGATGCTGAGCCTGTTTTCTTTCATGTTTCTATTCAATCACTTGTGGCGAATTTTCTCTCTCACCAATATGTGCTTTCATCCCAGCCTCTGGGTAACAGTAACTTCTGAGTAGCCACATTCTTTCATCTGATAAATCTAGGCTCTCTGATCGCCCTTGCAGTGTTCTAGCAAGTTTGCCTTTGATTATTTTAATTATCCTTCCCTTTTACAGATAGTTAATGAATAGTTCTAGTTAAAATATTGTCATATCTCTTGTTGGGCTCACTCTACTAGGGAGGTGATCATCACTGATAAGGTAAATACAGTCTTAAGTCTCCCTGCTCATTAAATAAAATGCATTATTTAAATCTGAGTGGCATTATTCGGGTTCACTTCTCTGAAAAAAATGAAAATAAAACATTTTGTGGCAGTGGTCTATCCAGGGAGAAGGCAATGGCAACCCACTCCAGTACTCTTACTTGGAAAACTCCATGGATGGAGGAGCCTGGTAGGCTGCAGTCCATGGGGTTGCTAAGAGTCAGACACGACTGAGCAACTTCCCTTTCACGCATAGGAGAAGGAAATGGCAACCCACTCCAGTGTTCTTGCCTGGAGAATCCCAGGGACGGGGGAGCCTGGTGGGCTGCCATCTATGGGGTCGCACAGAGTCGGACACGACTGAAGGGACTTAGCAGTAGCAGCAGTAGGTCTGTCCAGATTTCTGCCCAAAGACTCAATAGTGAAGATCTATCCAAATGACAACCTCCTTCTTGGTTCTCTTTGTAAAATTTTTATTCTGTATTCCCCTAAGGACTCAGTTAACATTAGTGTCATAGTCCTCTCACACTAAGAAAGCAAAGGACCATATATCTCAAGAAAAGAAAGAAGCCAAATAAATAGCCCTGTGCACATTACTTTGTTCTCTTACAATATCAAATCGATTCTGTTCAGAAAGTGTGGCCAAATGGTTGTAGCTGAGCCAAGACTTTCTTTAGTTATTGTGAATAGAGAATGAATGACCCTAGGTGGAGAATACCAGCAATATTTGACAATCACTCGTATATCAGTCCATCTATCTGTAAAAACAAAAAAAGAAAATCAGAAATGTCCAAGTACCTTAGAAGTGCATAAACTGTCCCAAGTCTCAAATATATTTATTAAAAGGATATTATAATTTCCTGAAAATATCTTATTTAGTAAAGGTTTTAAACTGAATAAATGCTCAACCAGTAAAGTGCTTCAGTTCAGTTCAGTTCAGTCACTCAGTCGTGTCCGACTCTTTGCGACCCCATGGACTGTAGCATGCCAGGCCTCCATGTCCATCACCAAATCTCAGAGTTCACTCAAACTCATGTCCATCGAGTCGGTGATGCCATCCAACCATCTCATCCTCTATCGTCCCCTTCTCCTCCTGCCCTCAACCTTTCCCAGCATCAGGGTCTTTTCCAATGAGTCAGCTCTTTGCATCAGGTGGCCAAAGTATTGGAGTTTCAGCTTCAATATCAGTCCTTCCAATAAACACTGAGGACTGATCTCCTTTAGAATGGACTGGTTGGATCTTCTTGCAGTCCAAGGGACTCTCAAGAGTCTTCTCCAACACCACAGTTCAAAAGCATCAATTCTGGGGCACTCAGCTTTCTTTATAGTGCAACTCTCACATCCATACATGACTACTGGAAAAACTTTGACGAGACGGACCTTTGTTGACAAAGTAATGCCTCTGCTTTTCAATATGCTGTCTACGTTTGTCATAACTTTCCTTCCAAGGAGTAAGCATCTTCTAATTTCATGGCTGCATCGCCATCTGCAGTGATTTTGGAGCCCCCAAAAATAAAGTCAGACACTGTTTCCACTGACCAGATGCCATGATCTTAGTTTTCTGAATGTTGAACTTTAAGCCAACTTTTTCACTCTCCTCTTTCACTTTCATCAAGAGGCTCTTTAACTGTAGCTAATTTATTTAGTTGTTTTTTTTATCTATTTATCCATTCATCTGTTCAAAAATGTTTGTTGTACCCCATCTAAGTGCCTGAAATTATACAAGGCAATGTAAATACCGCAATGAATGAGGAAGCCAGAGTTTGTGCTCTAGTGTAGTCTGTATCATCATTGTGGTCTGCGGACAGAAAACATCTGAAAGGGTATGCGACAAGGGTGGGGAGAGGGATTTCTCTTTGGAGTAATGGTTAGGGAAGTACTTTCTAAGAGGTTAATGTTTGGGCTTATCAGAAGTAACAAAGATTGGTTCAGGCAGAAGAACATCAGCTATACGTCCCCTACGGAAGGAAACCGCTTATTCAGTTTAAAAACAGAAAGAAGATCAAGGTGGTTCAAATGCAGTAAATGTGATAGAGTTTGAGAAGACATTTCAAAGTAGAAAGGAATGCATAACATGTATCTTAGAGAAAACAGTAGTGATTGCAGAATTATTCTAAATACAATGGGACACTTTCATAGAGTTCGGCAAAGATGCATCACAGTCTGATTTGGTATCTTCTATGTAGACATTGAATTATAAAGACCCAGAATAGAAGCAAAGAGAACAGGTAGAAGACTACTAAAGCCATCTTCATGACCAGAGATGGCTGTAGTGGTTTTCTTAAAAAGTTTTTGGATTTGGGATACATTTGAGATAAAGTTCATGGTTTCATAATGGTTTAATTTGGGATTCAGATGTGAAAGAGAGAGGGCTCAAGATGACTTGCAGTTTTCTTGGTTTGAACAACTGAGTGGTGGTTGGCGACAATTCTCAGATAGGAAAGAAGAATTAGGAGAAGTTAGGGCTGTGCATCAGAGTCTAGTTTTACCCCTGTTAACTTGAAAGTTAACTAAAAAGCCTCTAGATGAAGGTGAAAGAGGAGAGTGAAAAAACTGGCTTAAAATTCAATATTCAGAAAACTAAGATTATGGATCTGATCCCATCACTTCATGGCAAACAGATGGGGAAAAAGTAGAAACAGTGAGACTTTATTTTCTTGGACTCCAAAATTACTATGGACAGTGATTGCAGCCATGAAATTAAAAGATGCTTGGTCCTTAGAAGAAAAGGTACAACAAACCTAGACAGTGTATTAAAAAGCAGAGACGTCGCTTTGCCAACAAAGATCTGTCTAGTCATCAGTTCAGTTCAGTTCAGTCGCTCAGTCATGTCCAACTCTTTGCGACCCCATGAATCACAGCATGCCAGGCCTCCCTGTCCATCACCAACTCCTAGAGTTCACTCAGACTCACATCAATCGAGTCAGTGATGCCATCCAGCCATCTCATCCTCTTTCATCCCCTTCTCCTCCTGCCCCCAATCCCTCCCAGCATCAGAGTCTTTTCCAGTGAGTCAACTCTTTGCATTAGGTGGCCAAAGTATTGGAGTTTCAGCTTTAGCATCATTCCTTCCAAAGAAATCCCAGGGCTGATCTCCTTCAGAATGGACTGGTTGGATCTCCTTGCAGTCCAAGGGACTCTCAAGAGTCTTCTCCAACACCACAGTTCAAAAGCATCAATTCTTCAGCACTCAGCCTTCTTCACAGTCCAACTCTCACATCCATACATGACCACAGGAAAAACCATAACCTTGACTAGACGGACCTTTGTTGGCAAAGTAATGTCTCTGCTTTTGAATATGGTATCTAGGTTGGTCATAACTTTTCTTCCAAGGAGTAAGCATCTTTTAATTTGATGGCTGCAGTCACCATCTGCAGTGATTTTGGAACCCCAAAAATAAAGTCTGACACTGTTTCCACTGTTTCCCCATCTATTTCCCATGAAGTGATGGGTCTAGTCATAGCTATGTTTTTTCCTCAGTAGTCATGTATGGATGTGAGAGCTGGACCATAAAGAAGGCTAAGCACCAAAGAATTGATGCTTTTGAATTGTGGTGCCAAAGAAGACTCTGGAGAGTCCCTTGGAGAGCAAGGAGATCAAACCAGTCAATCCTAAAGGAAATCAACCCTGAATATTCATTGGAAGGACTGATGCTGAAGCTGAACCTCTAATACTTTGGCCACCTGATAATAATAATTAAATATTATTCAGTTCCTTTTCATGTACAAGGCACTGTCCTAGACTCTTGGACTTATCCTTATTGAAGAAGGTAAGCAAAAATCTTTTCGCTCAAGTATTAATAGGTTAGATTTTGGTGGGAGAAACAACAAAAAAACAGAAATAGTAAATAAGTATATTATGGTAGTCTAGAAGGTAATAAGTGCTTTAGAAAAATACTGGATGTAGAGCAGAGTAAGAGGGACCTGAAGTGCTGGGATTGCAATTTAAATAGTGTGGTCAGACTAGATCTCATTAAGATGATGACATTCTGAACAAAATAATTGAGGAAGGTCAGAGTTTAGTCAGGTGGCTATCTGAGACAGAGCATTCTCAGTAGGAAGATCCACTAGTGCAAAGGCCCTGATGCAGAGGTAAAGAAGAGAGAGACGAATACTCCAAAGTGAAGTGAATAAGAGGATCAATGCAGGAAAAATGGTGAAAAGAGTGGCAGGGTAACCTTAGGGATATTTTACTTACTCTCAACAAAACAATGAGCAGTGAATTGCAGAGTTTTGAGAAGGGATCTGTCTCATAATAATTCAGCTGGAAGATGATGGTAGGAGTGAAAGTAATGAGAAAAGATAGCTTCTGGAACTATTTTGAAAGCAGAACTAATGGGATTAATTCATGCATTTGGTGTCATATATGAGAGAAAGAGAAGAGTCAAGAATGACTACAGGGTTATTGGACTAAAATTTAAGATGCTAAAGTTGCCAACAGCAGTGATCCCTAAAGTGGGAGGTGAAGTGGTGAAGGAGGTTTAGGAATAAAGGTTCATGATGTCTGAGATGAGATATTCAAGAAAAGACATGAAGTAGGCAGTGGATACACAAACCTGCAGTTTAGTACCTTGCACAGTTTCTGTTAAGAGCTTTCAGAATCATGATAAATTGATTAACACAATTTCTTCAGGTTAACTTAAAGACTATTCAGATAAGTCTTCCCAAACATACCAGATCAAATCCTATGGGGATGTCAGGGCAGACATATGGTAAGCACCAACAAATGTGTTTATAGACCAAGAAGATATCAACCCTGAATATTCATTGGAAGGACTGAGGCTGAAGCTGAAGCTTCAATACTTGGCCACCTGAAGCAAAGAGCTGACTCATTGGAAAACACCCCAATGCTGGGAAAGATTGAAGGCAGGAGAAGGGGATGACAGACGATGAGAGAGTTGGATGGCATCGCTGATTCAACAGACATGAGTTTGAGCAGACTCTGGGAGATTGTGAAGGGCAGGGAAACCTGGCGTGCTGCAGTCCATGGGGCTGCAAAGAGTCAGACATGACTGAGCAACAGAACAACAAAGACAACATGGGTGATGCTGATAACAATGCAGACTAATCAGCTGTATTTAATAGTTTCAATAACCCACACTAAATTTTATATAACTTTAAACCTCTCAGTTTGGATGTGTAGAATAATTGAAAGAAGCCTTTCCCCCATATAATCCCCACATCAAGCTCTGCATATTAAGTAAATGGCCATGAGAGAAAGGGTTTTCAATAAATAATAATATGTACTTAAACACTGGATACTGTATATCATATTCTGGCAATCCAAAGAAAGATGCCCTTGATCCAGTTTATCTTTGGCATATGTCTCTGTGTATATGTGTCTTTCATAAAATATGATAAGGGCAAAGAGATAATGACTGGTACAGCCAACCCCTCAGAAAACTGCAAGTTTTAAAAAATAAAAAGGAAAATGGGCAATGACTAGACCTCTGATTTGAAATACCTGATGCAATTAGTGATTGTCATTACATGTTCCCTATTAGCCTGACTTTCCTAAGCACAAGGAAAAGTTCAGGGTCTAGGAGCTAATCAGGAAAAATATCATCAAGCTTTGGGGTCAGTTAATTAACAGTAAAGTCATATTTTTCACAGATTAAGTCAGACTCTTCCTTTTGACCTCATTTAATTGCAGCTTTTAAAGACCACTGGAATAGTAGTCTCTCACACAAAAATGTATTGAAATTCAGTGTTCTCCTGAGGTGTGATGAGTCCAGAACTTCCAAGCACTGGGGTGTGAATTTAAATTGGCACAATCTTTGTGGAAAGCAATAGATACTGTGTATTATGAGGCAATGTATATTATTGTGTAACTGTATATATGATAATACATATTAAGTTGCAGATAAATATTGATACTTTTGCATACTCATAAAGTCTGCCCTACAGAAATGTGGATAATGATAAGTATATAAAGGTATTTATCATAGCATTATTTGTAACAGTAAAAACTTGGGGTCCTAAATGCCCCAAATCATTCAAATCAATTAAAACACTTTATCAGTTGTTTATATAACACTAACAAGGTGAAAATACAAGTGAATGACAACTTTTCTGATTTAGAGCTGAGGTTTATTAAAACAGCACATAAAATTTTACATTTGAATTATGTAAAAGCATTCATGCATGCTTCTTATGTATACAGAAATGAAATACTTTAATAATAATTATCTCCATATTATAGATTATGGTTAGAATTTGTGTACTGAGTATTTAATATTGTATTTTGATGGCAAATATATTTTAATTTCCATTTTCTTTTATGAGAACAGTAAGGATTATGACTTTCTGTAATAGAGAAATGCAGAAATTTTTTGCCATCAATATTCAATCCTTATGACTCTTGCCTCCACCATGAAATATATGAAATAATTTCTCATCACATATAATTACTAAAAGATTAATAAAATTTAAATTTTGAAATAAATTAAGGTCCAGGAGTGTTAAACTATGAAGCTCTGAAATACATCTGCAGCTTCCAGTTTCAATGTGGTTTTTCTGCTCATTGGAATAAGATCAAATTATCAGAGCCTGTCACCAATTCTGCCTAGAAGCAAATACTTAAAAGTACCTGTTGACAGATGGAGCTGGCCTGATAAAATCTATCACACAAATATTTTTGCATAATATACCCGAAGAAAGAAGATGTTACCCTTTTTAGTAAGTGAAAGGGTAATTTTTCATTTCAAACAATGAGTATTTCTTTAATAATGTAAGTTAAGGAATACTTTAGCAAATATAAAATGGGCTCTCTCTGAGAGGGCTAATTTATATTTAGAAAAGGTATCTAAACTTATTTCTGTTTTCATAGTTAGCACTTAAAAAGAGACAAGGATTTTTAATGACCAATGACTGTGATATTATTATGTTAAACATTTTCATTGCTCCTTCCAATATGTAAATTATTTATTGATTTTTAAGGAGCTGAATGCCTGAGTTAGGCACTACAGTATTTTAAAATATTAAAAGCTCCAGTTAATCAAATCTTGCCTAGACAAAGTACTAACACTTATTAACTAGCTTGATCATAAGCTTATCAGCATTGCTGGCAATAATTGATCATCTGTAAAACTAGCAATCCCTACACAGGTATAGATAGTTCTGACTGGTGTCCATCTAAATGGAGGCATGTCTTTTTAACAATAATCTTCACGATCCTCTGAGAGATCTTGAACGCTCTCAGATTCTTGAGCCTCGCACTGTACCTACTGAATTTGAATTTCTGGGCATCAGTACCTCTCATGCATGCCAGGTGATATTTATACGTGCTAAATTAAGCAAAAGATAGTGAATCAATATTTGCATAGTTTTTAAAGAAATAAATAAACTAATTTTCCAAATAAGGGTGAATTACTTTACATATCTATATATCCATATATAATATGTTATATTGATATAATTTTATTTTGACTGACTACTAAAATCTATGTATATAATATGTTTTTAAATGATAATAATTTTAATAGTTATTAGTATATATTAATAAGTTTTTAAATGCTTTGAGATATAGAAACAGAATATACCCCTTTTTATGGGCAGATGAATCCCCAAAAGGTACTATGTTATAGACAAAGAAGATGCTCCTGGTAATTCTGACACCATCCACCAAGAAATTCCTGGACCAAAAACTCACCCCAGCTCCAGATGTATCAACAGTGCTAAGGATATTTTTTTGTCATAATATCTCTGTGCCTGTGCTCACGTGCATATCCATTAAGGCTTTAAGATGTTATTTATTAGAACAAGGAAAGCCTAATGAAATATTAAGCCTACATTTCACTTTACATGGATATGAAAGATTTTCTGGGCAACTATGTAGTCTCCCTACTCATTTTCCTATTGCCTTAAGGCTATGCCAAATTTAATAAATAGAGGGAATAGAAAAGAAAAGCTTCCCCAAACAATAGAAAATTGAGATAGAAAACCATTTTTGAGCTAAGAGAGGTGGGCATTTTAGAAAACCTCTAAATCTCTATACCTACATCCCTGTGGCCTATTTTGGCAGGACCAGTCCTTACTGGTACAATGTTCAATCTTAACCCTCTGAAGGCAGGCATTTAATAAGCATTTTTCAGATAAGAATACCACAAAGGACTATTTTGCACTATGACTTAACATTTCTTGTAGTTTAAAAATCACTGTTTTGTCTATAGGAACTTGGGAAATAGCACATCTCTACCTTTGGAGGCTTCCCTGGTGGCTCAGATGGTAAAGAACCCATCTGCAATGCGGGAGACCTGGGTTTGACCCCTAGGTTGGGAAGATCCATCCCCTGGAGGAGAGCATGGCAACCCACTCCAGTATTCTTGCCCGGAGAATCCCCATGGACTGTAGCCCCGCCTGTCCATTGGTCGCAAAGAGTCGGACACGACTGAGTGAAAAGCACAGCACAGCACACATTCACAAAGTACATAGTTGGTTAGTTCTTGTACCCTACTCTTCAATTTGCCTTTGGAAAATCCGATGCCCATATTTCCAAGCAAGTATTATTTACTTTTTGATAGAAAACATAAAGTCATTTCATTTTATGAACACTTTATTGTAATAAAACCTGGCATTTCTCATCACTACCATTTGCAGTCTACTCTTGTAAAATGTAATGCATGTTAACACGTGCATGATCCGGAAAATAAGGAGACAAAGAAGAAACCTTCTGTTTATCCGTAAATGTCCTGAAGTGAGCTTATCAAGGCAAGAATTCTCATGATCTAGACCAGCTCTGTAGAATTTCGTAACCGTTAGCCATATGTGACCACCAAATTCTTGAAATGTCCAAATTCCAATGTGCTGTTAGTATAAAATACACATTGAATTTTGATATTGTGCACAGAACTGTAAAATAACACGCAATGTTATACTGGTTACATATTTAAATGATAATATCTTAGATATTGTGGGTTAAATAAAGTATATTAAAGTTGATTTCACTTCAGTGTTTTTTTTTTTTTTACTTTTTTATGATGTGGCTATTAGAAAAATTTTAATTATATATGTGACTCACAATACATTTCTACTGGAAAGCAGTGATCTAGATTAAGAAATGCACAGCTATTATTCCATATGGCAATTAGATCTGGCAATATAAGCATAATTTCATAATGTTACAAGTAGTAGGAGGGTTTTGATAGAAACTTCTATCCATTTGTTTTGGGTGGATTAACTGGCCTAATCAGATGTAAGCTGTTAAAAGGGCCCCCAGAGGAGGCAGGGGAAAGAAATGTGGACTCGGACAAGCTTTCCAAGTCCTCAAGTCACACACTCCTGGTTGACTGGTTTGCTTAGCCAAGCTGAAACCGGTCTTATTGTCATGTTGG
This sequence comes from Bos indicus, assembly GCF_029378745.1. Lineage (NCBI taxonomy): Eukaryota > Metazoa > Chordata > Mammalia > Artiodactyla > Bovidae > Bos > Bos indicus. The sequence goes on from NC_091769.1 coordinate 33,046,464, forward strand.
GCACATTAATTGGAGAGTAGACTAATTTGCAAGAATGCGTTAGTGCCCTTTAAAAGGTGATTTAAAATTCAAAATGATGGAAATGGCATAAAAGCATGCTTGTCTGATCACTCCTCGGAATCCATCTTGAAATCCCATTCTTCTGTCTCCATTGTTAGAATTCAAGCACACAGTAAAACACTTAACGATTCGCAAACATCACACTCTACATCTTAGCACAAATAATTATCCTGTTAAAGACAAACAGGGATTTCCTATCATCAGACACATGGGGATTATAAGTGAAAATACAATCTGTGGATTTAGTTAGGGTTCCACATACAGGAATGAAACATAAAAATCACAGTAGTATCACCAAACATTTTTGTAACTGAATGGAAGAAGTTCTGCCTCTAATCCATTAGAAGTTTCCAAAGAATTTGAGGAAGCACCTTCACCTCTAATTTAGCTGCAATAAGACTGATAACTTATATTTATAACCACTTTATAGCTACATATAATTTTACATCCATTAGCACATTTAATCCTCATGAACAAGAATGACACTATCATATCCATTTTGAAGACAAGGAAACAATCCAGACTCCTGAAATCAAACCTTCGGACTGTGCTTTTTCACTACATTGCAGGTAGGAACTAAACTCTGTATTGCCAGGTCAAAGACCAAACCTGGGCTTTTAGGCAAGCAAAGTAGAGAAGAATAATATGAAGGAAAAAAGTAAGCATAACAGCGCTTTTAGAGACAGTGAATTCAAAGAACATGAATTTACTTTTGGAATTTACAGAATGTAAAACTAAAAAGTCTTCCATTTTGTTACACATGCATGTATTTCTGATTATACAGTGTAACAAAAAACCTTTTACTATCATTTGATCAAGGGATCTGTGTTCATTTTAATTCGATAACCTTAGATCTTTGGCCCAAACCAGTAATAATGAAAGCAAGAGCTTTACGTGTCACTTTCTAAAATAGTGATTGATCCAGGGTTCTCACACAAAATATATTCAACAACACACTCTTAGAAAGGGCTCAGAAATACTGAATAAAGAGGAATTGTTAGAGCTAAAGCAAAGCATTATTTATGGAGTTTGTTTTGTGAAGAGATTTAGGTTTCTCACAGTGATATTGAGTTCCATGAAGATGCAGAAATGAAAACTTGCCTTTAGCAATAACTAGGAATTTTTTAAAAAGTGGAAGTCACCCATAAGAATTAATGAATGCTAACTGATACTTCTCTGGAAATCTATTCTTACCATAGCTCTAAGAAATAAAATTATAATCTAGATCCAATCTACACACTCAAAATATATATCAGCCTTAACATATTGGATTCAAATCCAACACAAATGGCTGTGTCTTTGTCACTCGTGTGTTAATGTATTTTGTAAAATGTGAATTTTCAATAAGTTAAACCTTATTGAATGAATGGCTGAAAGGAAGAATGAATGGCTGAACTGTCCACTGGCAAACACAGGTACTTGGATATGTTTTCCAAGATAATAGCAATTGTGGCTGAGCCCTGACACATTTTTACCCTGAGTCTCCTTGAGATGGGCTGCTGACACTCAAGGAGTAGTACAGGATAAGGCTGAGCTTTCCTGTCTGCCAAACGGGGTTATCATTTCAAAGCTCAAGCTTAATTTTGGCTTCATGAACATCTTCAGTCTAAACCTGAAGAAGGACCCATCTCCCACATCAGAAAACATCAATGTCAGGAAGAATATTCTCCTTCAAAAGCCAAAGAAATAACATTGGTGTTAATGGTTCATCCCCCCAGTTCTATGTTTCACTAGCATGCTTTCTTGCCACCAGTGGGACATAATACCATAATGCTATGACCTTGGACTTGTGAATACATGGTAATATAACTCAGAAGCTGAGTGATACACCTGCTTTGTTTATATATATGTTTGATATTAGTATTAAATATGGAATACATACTAAAATAATTTATAAAATTATTTCTAAAATTCATACTTGGACATGCTTGCTGATGAAGACAAAGTAAAAATATTCTCCCTCTTCCAGATCTATAAGGTATAGGGATTGAACCAGAATGAAAAGATACATCTGTTGAAGCCCTAGTTGACCAACATGCTTGGGGAATTCTGGGTCAATTCCTGACTCAGTTCCACTCAAAACTGAAAAAGAATGAGTTGATACAGCAAGTGGGCTCTAATTTCACAGAGTAATCAGCAGGGCACTCAGGATGCCATCATCTTTCCTTACTTGTTCCATTGAACACATGGATTTTAGGCTCAGTAGCTTCAGGGGGCTCTGTACTGCACTTGTTGCCCAGAAGTATGTCTCTTCCCAATCCTTTGCCCCTTAACAAAACCACCCAGTAAATGACTTGCATTTACTTTGATTTTTTTCTTTTGAAATTTGAAATGTATTTGATTCTTTTCTGCATAATCAGAATTGTTCTCCTATTATTTCCTACTTTGGTGTATGTCAGACTAACACTGTGTTTCTTCAGTCTTCATTTATGGAAAAGTTTTCATTTTTAGAAAAATAAGTAAACTCATCTTTTTTAAACAAAATTGGTGGTTTCATGCCTGTATTTATCAGGCATATTAAGTGCACTCAATTTGCTTACTAGCCTTTGGGCACATTAACACATATCTTAGAAAGAAAGACAAACTCTGCTATTATAGTTTTAACTTTAGAAGTCAATACAAAAACAAATCAGTCATAGACACCCCCTAGGAATCTTTATTTCTTTCCATCCATCATAATGTGAATGTCTATACCATAAACTCCATAATATGAACAGCAAATTCTGATTGCCTGGGGAAGGGGCCTTATTTATTGTTCCTTCAGGTGGAGATGAAGAGACAATGTCCTTCTCAGAGATGTAAATCTAGAAAAGAAGGCCGTGGCTTCAGCACACAAGACATGAATAGCCTAGCCCAGGATGGTATATGCTACATGTAAAACCACTACTGTTGTTGAGGATTCATTTTGGGCAAAAAGAACCTGCTCTCAGAAGACTTCTGACTCTATAATAATTTTTTGAATCAAAGATGCCATCAATTGTAAAATTCACTACTGAATTAAAAGCAGATAAATGACAAATATTAAAACAAAAACTATAATTAACACCAAATTTGAGGTTTGGATATCTAGTCCTTCATGTTATGTTATCTTCTCTATGAATTCAGTAAGTTTACATAATGGTACAATCTTAGAATTTCTGTGGTTCATTGACTAAAGCACCCATTTCAATGTAAACTATATAAATCCAAATAAATTTCATGTTACTTCCAACCCATAGACAAAAGCAAGAGAATGTAATCTCTTACTAATATTTTAACCATGATGTCCAATTTAAAACAACTGAAGAATGAGAAACTTTAATATAACACTTATAAATAAGCAGAGAAATAATACCAGACAGCAGATTACTAAATAGCCGCAGATTTCTGGTTACACTTCCTCATAGTCTTTCTCTTTTGTGACTGGGGAGACTCCTGCAGGCTCATGCCAGTTTCCTTCATTGATACCAATACAGGTTCTTAGGGGATTCAAAGCTCTAGTTCAATTCTCAAGGAATGAGCTTTAAGCCAGTTTACTGATCGATACTTCTCTGACCTTATCTAATAGTTTTATTAATGGTATGTTTACTCTCTTAGTAGTATCCCCTTTGATTAAGTCCTCATCTTATCCTTCCAAGCCCCAGTTTTAATAGAATCTATACAGTAGTCCAGCTGTCCTGCCTTAGGACACTGCTTTTGGTCTCTTTTTCCATGGACTAGAGTTCTGATGTTCAATCCAAGCCATGAAACTGTGCCCGCTTCTGTTATATTCCCAGTCCAGAGTCTTTATAAAGGGTCTTGTCCTTGATTTCCATAAGCAAACATATGCATTCTTGTGGGATCTTTATTTCCTATTCCCACTCCAGCTGAACCCTTGTTCCAGGGGTTGGTTTTTCTTCCACCTCTTAGGCTTGAGTAGTGTGGCAACCCACTCCAGTACTCTCGCCTGGAAAATCCCATGGACGGAGGAGCCTGGTAGGCTGCAGTCCATGGGGTCGCTAAGAGTCAGACATGACTGAGCGACTTCACTTTCACTTTTCCTTTCATGCATTGGAGGAGGAAATGGCAGCCCTCTCCAGTGTTCTTGCCTGGAGAATCCCAGGGACGGGGAGCCTGGTGGGCTGCCGTCTATGGGGTCGCAAAGAGTCAGACATGACCGAAGCGACTTAGCAGCAGCAGCAGCAGCAGTGGTCAAGTGTGCTTGCTTAGTCGCACCAGAGTCTTTGCAACCCCATGGGCTGTTCCCAGGCAAGAATACTAGAGTGGGTTGTCATTCCTCCGTCTCCTCCTCCAGGGGATCTTCCTGACCCAGGCAACAAACCCACATCTCCTGTATTGCAGGCAGATTCTTTACCTGCTGAGCCACTGGGGAAGCCCCTCCTCTAGCTAACCACTAAGCACTCCATGGAGCAGCTTTTCATACTCTGTACTTGTCGCCATGATTGGCCCCCAGCGATATGAAGGGCAGCTACAAGTTTGTTTTCCTTGTGATTACAGGTTAGGATTAGCCAGACTATTAGAATTTGCAGGGTTAGATGAACTGAAGGAAAAGGTGTAGGTAGACAAAAGAGGCCCTAGAAGGGAAAGGGCATGCAAGTATTCAAAAATGTGAACTATACTGATACATGTGGACAAGTGTCTCCACTTTGTTAAGTGGTATCAAGTGAAGTAAGAAGGTAAACATGAGAGCTCTTCCATTAGGGAGTTAGAAAAATAAAAGTGTCATACTAAATCATCTTACCAGCTTTATCTATTAGAATTATTTTACTTTTTACCTTTTGTCTATTGTTTGAGGACCAAATGTCTAAAATTCTCCACACATGGTACAATGAGAAAGATGTACATGGAAGAGATCAAAGAAAGAGATGAATATTGATTCATTTTCCTTAGAACCAATGAACAGCAAATCCTAACCTGCTAGTAAACATTTCTCTGATTCAGTCTTTTCTTCCACTAACCAGTAGCAATTCCTACACTAAATATTTTAGAAAGAAACTGCCAGATAGTGAAAAATATATATTTGCCTGCACCACGTTTGGAGAAAGGCTGCTGTGTTCTCCCATTATTTTAAATACTGAAGTTATTCTTGCTCCAGGCAACCTGAACTTGCCTTTCCCTCCAGCTTCACACATGCTCTATCTTAGTTTTATATCGCTCACCTATTCAAAAAACTGCTTACCATGGCAACCCTTGTCTGTGTGACAGGCAGTTATAATTTGCTTGGAAAAACTGCAACAAGGTGTCATTTTTCATAAACTCTTTATACCAAAATGTTTTCTTTTTCAGTGATTTCCAGTGACTTTGTTGTGGTCTCGTGGTCTTTGCCAAAAGATCATTTATAAGTGAAAAACAGTATTAAGGAAACCCACGCATTGCTCAATATTAGTGATGGGTGGTGTTGGAATTGTTGCAACCTCTAAAAATAAGAAAATTATTGATTTTTTACTATCTCTTTGGTGCTACAGAAGCAGTAATCAAACAACACTTGCCTGAAACAAGAAGTTCTACATTTTATAAAACTGTGCTTTGGATTGATGGGCTCTGAGGTATGAGGGAAACAGGGAGTCAAAAATAAATGCAAACCAGTGTGAACCCTACTCTATGTCCCTGTGTATGTGTTTAATTCATAAAAATTCAAAAGATATTTCCAAAAACCCTGCTATGGCATTGTGTGGTGGGTGCTAACAATAGCAGTCAGGAGACTTTTCTGATCATGAACAATTATTTGCGTGAATACATTCACAGATTCACTGAATTGTCTGCCAAAAGGCAGTGAATGTCGGACAATACTGCCATATTTTAAATTCAAATATTGGTATTTCTGTGATATTTACTTCTGTGACACAAACATGTTTGGATCAATACGCTCCATGCCTCTGGATTTGTAATTCAAGCAACCCAAAAACAAGAACAATTGCAACTTCCCCAAACAATTGCTCACTATTTTCCAAATCAGATTATTAGTCCACTCTTGGCATTCAGTGAGAGCAAAATGAATTACACAAATGACCTTGGTGCTGCAGACTCAGAGTTGGAATGGAGTTAGTTTTAGGCTCAAGAGGAACCTGGCCATGAGCAAGTGATGAGGGAATATATGACCCAGAGTATTAATCATTCTTATGGTTCATGATGGATGCCCATCTTTACTTCACCCCTCAGTATAAAGGGCTTCCCTGGTAGCTCAGCTGGTAAAGAGTCCGTCTGCAATGCAGGAGACCCCAGTTCGACTCATAGGTCGGGAAGATTTGCTGGAGAATGGATAGGCTACCCACTTGAGTATTCCTGGGCTTCCCTGGTGGCTCAGATGGTAAAGAATCCACCTGCAATGCAGGAGACCTGGGTTCGATCTCTGGGTTGGGCAGATCCCTTGGAGAAGAGAACAGCTACCCACTCCAGTATTCTGGCCTGGAGAATTCCATGGACAGAAGAAGCTGGCACACTACAGTCCATGGGGTCAACAAAGAGCCAGACATGACTGAGTGACTTTCACTTTCAGTATAAAGAAGCTGGTGAAAAGACATCTCAAAGAGATTTAGAAAAAACAAGTTTTTTGATACTTTTACTTTTGTATCTTTTACATTTTGGTAATATTTGAAGTTTTCTTTGCTGTCATTTGTTTTTTAAGCTCAAGACATCATTTTAGTAAAAAAATATAAATTTAAATTACTATTTTTGTTACCTGTATCATATTTTGACAGAACTTTAAGATGGATTAGCAGCAAATGTTGGGCTGCCCTCCTAAATATATATATCCAAGGCAAAAATATCCTGTTAGCTTACCTTATGGAAAATTGAATCACCCTGTGTCCAGAGCAAAAAATGATTGAAAATAGATTTGAGAACTAAGCAGTTCATATCATTCTGCTACATATATGGTGATATATTTTGAAATGACCAAAAGAATGGCTTGGATCTAAACGCTTTTCAGTCCAGAGCAGTCAGGAGTAATATTTTCACTGATTACAAGTTAGATCTGATTCAGAATCCATGACCAAAAATGAATTTCAGTAGGTTAAAAAAATGGTTAATAGATTAGATAACCAAGTGAATGGGCTTCCCAGGTGGCTCAGTAGTAAAGAACCTATCTGCCAAGGTAGGAGTTGCAGGAGATGGGGGTTCAATCCCTAGATCAGGAAGATCCCTTGGAGAAGGGCCTGGCAACCCATTCCAGTATTCTTGCCTGAGGCATCTCAGGGACAAAGGAGCCTGGCAGGCCACAGTCTATAGGGTTGCAAAGTGTCAGACACGACTGAAGTGACTTAGCACACACATACACAAGCAAGTGAATATTATAGACAAAAAAGTTAGACGAATTTTCAGGTTCAGTTCAGTTCAGTTCAGTCGCTCAGTCATGTCCACCTCTTTGCGACCCCATGAATCACAGCACACCAGGCCTCCCTGTCCATCACCAACTCCCAGAGTTCACTCAGACTCAAGTCCCTCCAGTCAGTGATGCCATCCAGCCATCTCATCCTCTGTCGTCCCCTTCTCCTCTTGCCCCCAATCCCTCCCAGCATCAGAGTCTTTTCCAATGAGTCAACTCTTCCCATGAGGGGGCCAAAGTACTAGAGTCTCAGCTTTAGCATCATTCCTTCCAAAGAAATCCTAGGGCTGATCTCCTTGAGAATGGACTGGTTGGATCTCCTTGCAGTTCAAGGGACTCTCAAGAGTCTTCTCCAACACCACAGTTCAAAAGCATCAATTCTTTGGTGCTCAGATTTCTTCACAGTCCAACTCTCACATCCATACATGACCACAGGAAAACCCATAGCCTTGACTAGACGGACCTTTGCTGGCAAAGTAATGTCTCTGCTTTTCAACATGCTATCTAGGTTGGTCATAACTTTCCTTCCAAGGAGTAAGCGTCTTTTAATTTCATAGCTGCTGTCACCATCTGCAGTGATTTTGGAGCCCCAAAAAATAAAGTCTGACACTGTTTTCACTGTTTCCCTATCTATTTCCCATGAAGTGATGGGACCAGATGCCATGATTTTCGTTTTCTGAATGTTGAACTTTAAGCCAACTTTTTCACTCTCCTCTTTCACCTTCATCAAGAGGATTTTTAGTTCCTCTTCACTTTCTGCCATAAGGGTGGTGTCATCTGCATATCTGAGGTTATTGATACTTCTCCAGGCAATCTTGATTCCAGCTTGTGCTTCTTCCAGCCCAGCGTTTCTCATGATGTACTCTGCATATAAGTTAAATGAGCAGGGTGACAATATACAGCCTTGACGTACTCCTTTTCCTATTTGGAACCAGTCTGTCGTTCCATGTCCAGTTCTAACTGTTGCTTCCTGACCTGCATATAGGTTTCTCAAGAGGCAGGTCAAGTGGTCTGGTATTCCCATCTCTTTCAGAATTTTCCACAGTTTATTGTGATCCATTTTCAGGTTAGGATGTTCTTATTTCAGAAAGCAAAACAGAATAAAACCAGTGGCCACACTGGACACAGCCCCAAAATAAGAATATTTGGAGGTCAACTCTAGCCCTGCACATGCCTCACCATGAAATACTGCCTGAGGAGTTACACACCAAACAGGCCTAAAGACCTGATTCTTTGAAGATTTAACTTTCCTCTTTTTTGAAGTGTTATTGAGCTATAATTGATGCACAAAAAATATACATCTTTTATGCATGCGATGTGATGAGTTTGGGCATATACATATACCTGTGATACCATCACCACTATCAAGGTAAACATATCCATCATCTGGCAAAGTTACCTTGTATCTTTCCCCTTTTTTTGTTATAAAACACTTAACAGGAAGTCTACCCTCAAATTTTTAAATACAAAATACCTTATTGTTAACTATAGGCACTGTATTTGCACAGCAGATCTCTAGAACTTATTCATCCTGTAAAAATGTAACTTTACACCCACTGAATAAAAACTCTCCATTTACCCTTCCCTCCAGCCCCTAGCAACCACCATTTTGTTTTCTGCTTCTATAAGTTTGACTATTTTACTTATCTCACAACAGTGTAACCAGGAACTATTTGTCCTTCTGTGACACACATACTCACTTACCATAATGTCTTCCAAGTCCATTCATCTTGTTGCAAATGGTAGGATTTCCCTATTCTTGAAAGCTAAATAATATTACCTTGCCTGCATAAAGCACATTTTTTATCCATTCATCTGTTGATGGACATTTGGCTTGTTTCTCTATCTTGGCTATTAAAAAACAGAGCTACAATGAACATGGAGTGCAGATATTTCTTTGAGATCTTTATTTCAATTCTATCGGCTATATCCTGAGAAGTACAACTGCTGGATAATGTGGCAGTTCTATTTTTAACCTTTTTGAGGAATCTCCATACTGTTTTCCATGGTGGCTGCATCATTTTACATTCCCAGTGCATGAAGATTCCAATTTTTCTATATCCTTGCCAACAGTCGTTATCTTTTATTGTTGTTGCTTAGTTGCTAAGTTGTGTCTGACTCTTTTGCAGGCCCATGGACGGTATCCCACCCGGCTCCTCTGTCCATGAGATTTCCCAGGCAAGAATACTGGAGTGAGTTGCCAGGGGATCTTCCTGACCCAGATATTGAACCTGTGTCTCCAGCATTGTCAGGAGGATTCTTTACCCCGAGCCATCAGAGAACTTTAGCTGTGTATTAAGTTAAAATTAGATTTTACAAAAGGTTACTGATTCAGAAAAAAGTGCATTCATTGTAATACTGTATATTTTGAAGACAGCAAAGCAAGATCATGACATTTTCAGAAATACTTTGTACATAATAAACAATCAACATACATTTGTGAAATGATATGAGTAATATCCTTCCCATGGAAAGACTACTAAATATTTGTTTCAGAAGTACCGGAACATATCATACAAGATGGCTGTTAGCCATTTTTTAGTCAGTAATTAAGTGATTAAAAAACAAGTAGCAGGGCATCCATCCCAGAAATGGGCAAGAAAAGCCACTGAAGAGAGAACATAGTAAAGAATATGTTCTTATTAAATAATTTCATATTAATGTTATTTCTATCTTTGTAAAATGTGTATTGTTCTTAATTTTATAATATGTGCATTTAATTAATACAGTTATATGGAATATGTGATCTGAAATATGTGATCCAACTTCTTTTCACTAATGGTATGTGTTTTCAAAAGAGTTTGAAGATTACACAAAATGGAAATCTCTTCATTCACCAACTGAATTCATGTACTTATTTTATATATTATTAAGATATATTTGCTAGGGGCTTCCCTGATGGCTCAAGTGGTAAAGAATCTGCCTGTAATGTGGGAGACCTGGATTCAATCCCTGGATCAGGAAGATCCCCTGGAGAAGGGCATGGCAACACACTCCAGTATTCTTGCCTGGAGAATCCCATGGATAGAGGAGCCTGTGGGCTCCAAAATCACTGCAGATGATGACTACAGCCATGAAATTAGAAGATGCTTGCTGTTTGGAAGAAGAGCTATGACAAACATAGACAGCATATTAAGATGTTACTTTGCCGACAAAGGTCCATATAGTCAAAGCTTTGGTTTTTCCAGTAGTCATGTATGGATGTGAGAGTTTGACCATAAAGAAGGCTGAGCACCAAAAAATTAATGCTTTTGAACTGTGGTACTGGAGAAGACTCTTGAGAGTCACTTGGACAGCAAGAGGAAGATCAAACCAGTCAATCCTAAAGGAAATCAACCCTGAATATTCACTGGAAGGACTGATGCTGAAGGTGAAACTCTAATACTTTGACCATCTGATGTGAACAGCCAACTGACTGGAAAAGACCCTGCTGCTGGGAAAGACTGAAGGCAAGAGGAGAAGGGGACGACAGAGGACGAGATGGTTGGATGGCATCACTGACTCAATGGACATGAGTTTGGGCAAACTCTTGGAGATAGTGAAGTACAGGGAAGCATTATGTGCTGCAGTCCATGGGGTCACAAAGAGTCAGACACAACTAAGTGACTGAACAACAGGATTTATTTGCTGCATGTCTAAGTTTTATCAAATGTGGCTGCCATATGTATTATTAAGTTGGTGCAAAAGTAATTGTGATTTTACATTGTTGCACTTTGCTGTCTGATATTGGAATATATTCTTAAATAACTGTGTTTATGTTATACATCATTTTAATGTTCATTTCTCACTTTATGTTTTTTGGTGATAACTTATTACTTGCTGTGTATTTTATACTTATTTGAGACTAGGGAAATGGTTTTATACAAAAAGCAAATTTGAGTGATTTTCTTATTTGAGTTCAAAATGGGTCATACAGCAATGGAGACAACTTGCAACATCAGCAATGCATTTGGCCAAGGAACTGCTAATGAACGTACAGTGCAATGGTGATTCAAGAAGTTTTGCGAAGGCGATGAGAGCCTTGAAGATGAGGAGTGTAGTGGGCAGTCATGGGAAGTTGACAATGACCAACTGAGAGCCGTCATTAAAGCTGATCCTCTTACAGCTACAAGAGAAATTGCCGAAGAAATCAACATCAGCCATTCTACGGCCATTCAGCATTTGAAGCAAATTGTAAAGGTGAAAAAGCTCGATAAATGGGTGCCTTATGAGCTGACCAAAATTTTTAAAAAATCATCATTTTGAAGTGTCATGTTCTCTTATTTTATGCAATAACAACAAACCATTTCTCAATTGGGTTGTGACATGTGATAAAAAGTTATTTTATATGACAACTGGCAATGACCAGCTCTCATTGGACTGAGAAGCAGCTCCAAAGCACTTTCCCAAAGTCAAACTTGCATGAAAGTAAGGTCACGGTCACTGTTTGGTTTGGTGGTCTACTGCCTGTTTGATCTGCTACAGCTTTCTGAATCCCGGTGAAATCATGCCTTCTGAGAATTATGCTCAGCAAACTGATGAGATGCACCGAAAACCCCAATGTCTGCAGCTGGCATTGGTTAACAGAATGTACCCAATTCTTCTCCACAACAACATCAGACCACACGGCGTGCAACCAACGCTTCAAAAGTTAAACTAACTGGACTCTGCCATAGTCACCTCTTGCCAATCAGCTACCACTTTCTCAAGCATCTTGACAATTTTTTTTTTTTTTTTTTGCAGAGAAAATGCTTCCACAGCCAGCAGGAGGCAGAAAATGCTTCCCAAGAGTTTGTTGAATCCTGAGGCAATTTTTATGCTACAGAATTAAACAAACTTGTTTCCCATTGGCAAAAAATGTGTTGATCTTAATGATTAATGAAGATGGGTTTGAGCCTGGTTATAATGATTTAAAATTCACAATCCAAAACCACAATTTCTTTTTCACCAAGCAGTATATATAGTAAAAGCTCCATGTATCTTGAGTAAGGAAACTGCTTTGTAATTACACACATTTCAGCTTCAAGTTTTAGCTAATGTTCATGGAGAGTAAAAATTTAAAAAAATAATGAATATGATAATTATATTTGCATTATCAGTTATCAGTGAAAGTCGCTCTGCTGTGTCCAACTCTTTGTGACCCCATGGACTGTATAGTCCTCCAGGCCAGAATACATTAGTGGGTAGCTTTCCCTTCTCCAGGGGAGCTTCCCAACTCAGGGATTGAACTCATGTCTCCCGCATTTCGGGAGGATTCTTTACCAGCTAAGCCACAAGGGAAGCCCAAGAATTCTGGAGTGGGTAGCCTATCCCTTCTCCAGCAGATCTTCCTGATCCAGGAGGTGAACTGGGGTTTCCTGCATTGCAGGTGAATTCTTTACCAACTGAGCTATGAGGAAAGCCCATTATCTTTATAGCTGTAAAGATTTTTACCCTGAGGAATGTAATGCACATATGTTAGGCAAATTTACGAACTTTCCAAAACCTAAGTTTTCACGTGTATAGTATGCAGATAATGCCTCACAGTAATTTTTTTTTTCAGGGGAGGGAAACAAAACTGAGAGACTGAGCTCAAGAACTAATTATTCATCATTTTGTATTCTGTATTGTATACAGAGGTCAATATTAATTCTATGATTTTTGTTTGTTTTCAGGTCTTATTAACCTCAGCTATAGTTTACAAGGTTACAAGGTTTTTTAATTTCCTACACTGTAAAAAGGACACATTTCAGAACTTTTCATTGATTTGTTTAAGAATCTCTCATTTTAAAAATGTTACATCTGTTTTCCATACATTTCATCTAGGGACGATTTCTTACCCTTACTTTTGCAAACTAATGTTTCATAAAGCAAATGGCTAATTGAAATAAATGATCTTGTTTTTAATCATTCCCTTCAGCATTGTTACCTACAAATGGTAGCAAATTAAAAACTGACTGATGAGGTTTCCAAGCAATTAATGGACTATACAAGTGTGTGCTCAGTCGTGTCAGTCTGACCCAACTCTTTAAGACCCCACCAGGCTCCTTGGTCCATGAGACTTCCTGGCAAGAATACTGGAGTGGGTTGCCATGCCCTACTCCTGGGGATCTTCCTGACCCAGGGATTGAACCCGCGCCTCTTGTGTCTCCTGCATTACAGGTGAATCCTTTACTGCTGAGCCACTGGGCAAGCCAGTTACAAGAAACTGTTGTTTAAAGCACCGTAGGTAAGATTTGGGGGATTTAATATTTTTTTCTATTTTCCCACTGAGATTCGGGTAGCACATTGGGAGGCTCACAAACTACCCTTTAGGAAGTGAGAGTTTCCAAATTAATGAAGAGAGAGGATACTTAACACACACTAAGAGAAACAGCTGGTCAACACTACGGAACGCTGCTGTGGTCAGAAGCGGCTTCTCAGCCCCTGATGCTGACATATGTTTGAAAGATAACGATAACATTTTAAATTAAGGGCACAATCACAAATGCTTTATTAATATTTATTGAATTATTTCAAGATGTAACTGCATTCTTTAATAACTTTTTATAATACATGCTATAAAATGTATGACACATTCTTAATAAATGATGCCATAATAAGCCCCTATGATGTTGCTATAACACAGCTGTTGTTAATTAAAGCAATGCATGCACCTCCTTCATCCATTAATTTAGGTTATTAGTATATAAAGCATGTTAACATGACCAATATAATTTTTTAAATAATCATTATTTGGATGAGCCTTTATCATCAATATTTCCCTGGTGTTTCAGATGGTAAAGAATCTGCCTGTAATGTAAAAGGCCCAGGTTCAATCCCTGGGTCAGGAAGAGCCCCTAAAGAAGGGAATGGCTACTAACTCCAGTACTCTTGCCTGGAGAATTGCACAGACAGAGGAGCCTGGTGGGCTACTGTCCATGGGGTCACAAAGAGTTGGATACAACTGAGTGACTAACACCCTTTATATTCAATTATTTTTCTTTACTCTCATAGACTCCTGTATCCATTATATCTTAAAAACAAAACAAGCAAACAAACAAAAAACCTTAGGTCACAAAATGCTTGCAGGGTTCATAAGTTAATAAAATATGCCCATGGTTGGTTTTCTGCTCTATGCTAGACCTGCTTCCTAAACATATCACAGAGGGACATAGAAATTATTTCATGCCTATGTTTTTGCTCTTATTCTGCTTTCCTAAAGTCCAAGGAGTGCTCAACAACTATACACTCTAGTGTTTTCCTGATCTTGCAGAATATTATGCCATTTGAAGATATTAATTCATCTTCTTCCAAAAGACTATCCCTTTGATCAATCTAAAGTAGAAATAGCAGTAATATAATAACAAGTAAGGTGCTTGTTCTTTGTCCGTACAATGCCATCTATTTTGGAAACCTATCACATAAAAATGATGAACTTTGTAGAAGGAAGAGCTTTATATTGTGTAAATTTCAGCTTTGATCTTACAAAACTGGTTCCTTCCTTCATTCATTCATTTCCATTACCATTGCATTTCAAGCAATGCTGTCAGTGGCATAAGCATAACAAGACCCAATTAATTTAGCATGAAAAAAAAATAGAAAATTTACTAATAAACTGATTAAAACAATAGTGCATTGATTGGTACGTGTATTAGTCTGCTCAGGCTTCCCTAACAAAATGCTACAGATTGGATGACTTAAAGAACAAAAATATATTTTTTCATAGTTCTAGAGACTGGGAAGTCCACTATCAACTTACTAGCAAATTCAGTTTCTAGTGGAAGTTCTCAGCATGGCTTTCAGAAGGTGGTTTTTTCTTCATGCAGTAGAGAGAATGAGTCCTTTAGATGTCTTTTCCTATAAGGACACTAATCTTATTTGATTAGGGTCCCAGTTGTGAGACCTCACTTAAATTAATTAACTTCTAAAGGTCCTATCTCCAAATATGGTTACATTTGGGGTTAGAGTTTCAGTGTATGAATTTGGGGAGGGAGGCACACTATTCAGTTCATAGCAGTATGGTTATGATACAGAAGCAAATAAGACACATGAATATTCTCTTATTCCTAACACTTTCACATAAATATCTCTATGTCAAAGGGATTTTAAAAGCTCATGTTCTGAAAAACACACACTTTTATTAAAGAAAGCAAAAACTTTCCTATATTCCATGAGCAATAAATACCAGATTCATCAAAATTATACCCTGATGATGATTGAGCTCAGACCTCACCCTAGACAGATTTAGGGGCTTGGAATATGATGTTGAACAAGACAGAAACATTCCTGATTTCATGGAATTTACATTCTAGAGTAAAGAGTGGTGGTAATCTAATATATAAATACTTAAATAAGAAAACGTCTGATACTGGTAACTTCTACGAAGAGAAGATAGTGCAATGGAGACAGTGCCACGGGGCTACAGTAGATTGTGGTTTAGGGTGACTATCTGAGAAGGCCACAATGTGATGAGAAGAAGATGAAGAGCACCCCAAACACTTACAATAACCAAAAATGAGTAAAACTTGGAGATTTCTTTCATTTATTATCACATTAAAATGATTATTCACAAATAAAACCTATATCAGCCATCAAACCATTCTTATGTGTAAAGTGAGCAATCCAATAATTTCTCAAAGTTCTCTGTTGCTAATGATCCTAGAAACTCTTATTTAAAAGAATCTTAATTGAGCTGTTCTTTCCTACTCACTACTGCTACCTTTTAGCTGAACCAAGGAGAGAGTTTCTCTCTGTAACACACCTGTATTGACATGTTTGTAATCAGTATACCCACGAAGGTGTCCACAGCTATAAAAGTTTGTGGAATGTTTGAAAGATGGCTTAATTCTCAGATTCATTAAAACAGAGACCATCAATATTCTATAATTTGCTTCCCTCTAAACAAAAATGAAATTGAGTTCTCGACTCAGTCTCACATCATTCTCCAGTTGGAAGTCTTTATTAGTGTTTGGCTATTTTTATTTGAACATTTAGCTTAAAATGTCTAGTAGGTGAATTAAATTCCAGGATGGGTTACTGACAGCAGGTAGGAAATAGAAAACCTTAATAATCAAATCTGGACTTGCTTCATACAGTTAAAACGACTGAATCTTTTATTCTCTTTGTTAAGTGCCTGAGGAGAGCAGAAATCTTGAAAAGGCTCTCCAGATGCCCTGGGCTAAGAACAACCAGGTGATTATGAGTTGCATATGTTTCACATTTGCTAATAAAAAGGTGAAAATTACCCTTGTTTGCATTATTCTCATTTAAGGAATTTAAAGCACCAATGAAGGATTAAAATTAATTAAGCTATGACTCAATAAAAAAGACAACTATTGAAAATATGTCTTCTGATAATATAGATATAATTGCACATTATATGGCAAAAAGATATAGAAAATTCAGTACACACACAAAACAGTCATATGAAGAAATGTACAGTTAAAATGGCCAGGTCAAAACAGAGGTAAAGGAATCCAGGTGACCAGCTTATTTGCCTCTCAAAGACAGTAAAAATGAGGATGACTTCGTTATACCTCATGCTTTACTGTGTTTATGTTTTCTGTTATTTTCTTTTTCAAGTTCTATGAGTCTTCAGAATCTTGCATTTTCTAAAGTAGGCAATGCAAAGGCAGGGTAACATCCTCCTTCAAGTACCACTTACAACTCAGAAAGACAAAGAAAGTTTTTGCATTGCACCTGACAATTACTGTTTCTAGAACTATGCTTTCTAAATTAAATTCTTAGAATCATGCCAAGAGATTATGATTTCAAAACAGCATGGCTGTGATTGCTTATTCTACCATCTTTATTAGGGCAAAAAAGATGTGCCTTCATGCTATCATTCTCCCCAGCAAATATTTCAGATAAAATTACCTTCTCACACATTTGCTACATAACAGAAGTCTGGAGTGGGAAGTATATTTCAAATAGTGAGCTGGAGTATTGACATCCGCAGTTAAAATTAACTCACTGCCATAGAAATCTAGGAGACATTTATTTAAACTCTTCTTAGGTATTATTTTGAGGTGGGCAGAATCACTTTCTATTTCTTACTCAGTTGACATCTTGAAACTGCTGTATGTCCTAAACAATCTTCCTTTCTATGCTTTATTTATAAATTCACAAAAGTTTCCAATTCCTACAAAATGAAGGTGTATCTCATTAGGAACTTGCAATCTTGTTTCTCAAAATCTTTTAGATTCCTCTGCCTTGGAATCTCAACTACCTCTTTCCTTTCCTCATCTCTCAGTATGGTGCTACTTGTATTTTTCTAAACATGTGTTTTCGTATCAACTTACTTTTTTTTTTTTAATTTATTTTATTTTTTAACTTTACACTATTGTATTGGTTTTGCCATATATCAACATGAATCCACCACGGGTATACATGTGTTCCCCATCCTGAACCCTCCTCCCTCCTCCCTCCCCGTACCATCCCTCTGGGTCGTCCCAGTGCACCAGCCCCAGGCATCCAGTATCGTGCATCGAACCTGGACTGGCAACTCGTTTCATACATGATATTATGCATGTTTCAATGCCCTTCTCCCAAATCATCCCACCCTCTCCTTCTCCCACAGAGTGCTGCCAGCCTGCCTGTAATATTCTTTCTTCTCTCTGCCTGCTCATCCAAAGCACTTCTCTACGTAAATGCTCTTTGTCTTCCAGACCCAGATCAAATGTGTCCTCTTCTTTGACATATTGCTGATTCTCCTAATAAAAAGTAGCTGTCCGTATCCTGTACTTTTACTACAGCACAGTGTGAATTACACTAGCGTTATCTGTGCACCTGTTTTCCTCCTTTGATAAACTACTTATTTGGGACTTCCCTGGTGGTCCAGTGGCTAAGACTTTGCACTCCCAATGCAGGAGTCCTGGGTTCCATCCCTGGTCCGGGAACTAGGTCCCACATGCTGAAACCAAGAGTTCACATACCACAACTAAGACCCAGTGCAGCCAAATAAAGAAAAAGGGGAATTTTAAAAACAAGCTCCATATACATATATGTAACCCCTTTAGGGTAACTACCTGGCATGTAGTAGGCAGCTGAAAACCATTTCATTAAATTGGCTTTGAAGAGTTAATTATTTCTTTCGGCATTTAACTTGATCTCGAAAGCAATGGTTACCACACAGCCGAGACGCAATAGCACTGTTCTGAGAAAGTATTTCTAGACAACAGCCATTCAAATCTTTAGTAAGTAATCACAAATTCAAACAATATTGTGCTGCAGTATCAAGACAGGGCAGCTGAGCTTGGAGCTCTTGAAAAAAAGCCCTGAGAACACTCAGGGTGATGACCACAATGAAAAGTCTCCATCTGGAGAGAAGCAAGACTGCTTTGCTCTGTCATCAATCAACCAGCACAGCTACTTGTTGTTTAATGAAGCCACATTTCTTCCCTAATGGCAACAACACTAGGTTACATTTGGGAAAAGAGAATTGATTCTGACTGACTCAGACCCCACCCTCGCCCCCAACGTTCGCTGTCTCAAACATGTAGTTGGATGACTAATTGAACGGCTGGCCTCTCGATTGGAAGTGTCTAGACTCTTCACCTAAGCTGCTTCATTAGGCAAGTACCATATTGGGAAGACAATCTTGTCTTGCTCTGAATTGATGGAGCTGTAGGTATGTTACGGTGCAGCATAGTCTAGTAAAATAACACTGGTTGGGAAGGTAGGAACATGGATGTAGTCCTGGGTCAGCCCCAGATTAATTTGGGACCTCTGAGAGCCTGTTGTAATGAACTTTGTCTTCAGACACACTTCTTGGGTTCTACTTCAGCTGCTGACTACCTCTCCTGGTGATTTGCTTCTTTGAGCCTAATTGTCTTTGGGAAGTCAATCAAGATTTCATTGAGATGCTATCCAGGGAAAAGTTTGACATAGTACTCAGGAGGAAAGCACTAAGTTCCAGTCTAAATAAACATTCTATAGGGGACTTCCTTGATGGGCAGTGGTTAAGAATCCACCTTTCAACGTGGGGGATGCAAGTTTGATCCCTAGTCAGGGAACTAAGATCTTACATGCCACAGGACAACTAAGCCCATGAGCTGCAACTACTGAGCCCATACACTCTGGAGCACTTGGGCCCCAGCAAGAGAAGCCTGCGGACCACAGCTAGAGAAGACCTGACCACTGCCAGTAGAGAAAGCCCGTGAGTTGCAACGAAGACCCAGCAGAGCCAAAATAAAAATAAATAAACAAATGTGAAATACATGTTTATTTCCACTCTTACCCAACCCTGTATTTTTGTTTCCTCGTCCATTCTGTGAGAATCAAATCCTGCCTCTCTCCATGTGGACAGGGTTGAGCAAGTGGGACTTACACTGGATAGCTGCACCTTCTTTAGAAGGCTTCCTTAAACACAGTCAGGGAAAGACTCAAGGTATTGAGAAAAACAGGACCAAGCACGAACCATTTAGGCAGAGGAAGCAAATTATTGGAACATAAAGTGCTCCTGGAGTGGCTCTCGTCTCCTACTACAGATGACAGTAGGAGGCGTGTGATGGAAGGAAGATGAGGAACTGTTCACACAAACAGTGAAGGATTTCCGTGACCAGTTTCCTTACTTGCCCACATCTCAAGAACACACATTCATTAATACTGGATTACGCTCAGTGTGGAGAAGGCAATGGCACCCCACTCCAGTACTCTTGCTTGGAAAATCCCATGGACAGAGGAGCCTGGTAGGCTGCAGACCATGGGGTCGCTAAGAGTCAGACATGACTGAGCGACTTCACTTTCACCTTTCACTTTCATGCATTGGAGAAGGAAATGGCAACCCATTCCGGTGTTCTTGCCTGGAGAATCCCAGGGATGGCTGAGCCTGGCGGGCTGCAGTCTATGGGATCACACAGAGTCGGACACGACTGAAGCGACTTAGCAGCAGCAGCAGCAGCAGCATGCACAGTGAGCTAAGATAGTTCATATAACGCTGTAAGACAACAGAATTTTTCTCTCACCAAGGAAATCTGCTGAAAGGGTCATTGATCACCTCGGTCCAAAAACAGGAATAACTGCTTAACACATTTTGCCTCCAATGGCTGATATAATAATTACATACATTTTGCAAAAACATTAAAAAGGGGTTACAAATAAACTCTCCAGATTTATATTTTAAAGGCCTCAATTCAGTGTGAGGCTTCCTAGTACTTTCAAATTTCCACATGTGGCAGACATTTGATAAATAACCCCATCACAGATAAAAAGAAATTGCTGCAGTAAATTCATTACTGAAAGTGCATCTGCAATTCTACTTTGCCAATTAATATCTATATTAAGCTTCCTTGATTAGAAATCAGTTAACTTTAAATGGCAGGTAGCTTTGATTCACAAAATCTTTTTTCGAGGCTCATTGCATTTAAGGTTATTGATGAATTTCATTTTTGGAAAGATAAGATACAAACAGAAGCCTTGTAAAAGTCTTTAGTTCTAGCAAAGACATTGAGTATTCATTCAATTCTCTACATTTTTTTTCACAAGATGTGCAATTTAGCTAACATATGCTGATTGTTCTCAGTAATTGAATACTGTGGAAGAATACCACTCCTTATCCAGTGTATTGAATCTCTCAATCACTAACTTGGGCTAGTTTCTATATTTAAATACTTCGTGAAAAACAAATCTTTGGATGGGGAATTTATACTAACAACCACTGGTTCCATCATCAGCTGATGGCTTAATCACCAATAGAATAGCCATTTAAATTAGCCTCCTGTGGATGATTAGACAATGTAGCCAATGAACCAGCGTGAGGCACCTGTGTAAAATGGGCAGTAAAAATCAGTAAAAACTCACTCTCAATTAATAAATGAATCAACAAAGCAATGACAATCTCATCAGAATATTGGATGACTGATTTCTCTTTATTGTGAGTAGTTCTCTTCCCTTTGGGGCAGCTAGTCCTGTTTCTCATGGTGAAAAGTGATTGGGTACGGGAGGACAGGGCTTTCCACATAGCATAGTAGTTAAGAACCTGCCTGCCAATGCAGGAAATGCAAGAGATGCAAGTTGGTCCCTGGGTCAGAAAGATTCCATGGAGAAGGAAATGGCAACCCACTCCAGTACTCTTGCCTGGAAAATTCCTTGGACAGAGAGCCTAGGGGGCTATACTATAGTCCTTGGGGTAGCAAAGAGTTGGACACGACTGGGCACACAAGAGAGGACAATTAGAGTAATTTCCCCATGTCCACATATTCCTTACAAAAAAAAAAAAAAAAATTTCAGTTGAAGGAGCAATGAGTTCTCTCACTGTTTTTCACACTAAAATCTGTCACCCATTAGCAAGTTTTGAAATCCACCTAAGGTACTGTGGTCTGAAAGTGTCATCCCAGATCCATTGCTTAAAGCTCAGCTCCCAAAAATGATAGCAGGAGATGGGCGGAGCCCTCATAAATGAGATTGGTGCCTTTCAAAAGAAGCTCCAGTGAGCTCCCTTACTCTCTCCACCATATGAAGACACAGCTAAATGACACTGGCTATGAACTAGGAAGATGGCTGCTACCTGACCCTGCTGATCTTGAACCTGATCTTGATCTTGAACTTTCCAGCTTCCAAAATTGCAAGAAATAAAGTTGTTTCTATAAGCTACTCAGTCTGTGGTATTTTGTTACAGCAGCTCAAATGCAATAGGACAATAGGTTGGGACAAACATGTACCATGAATTCCTATGAGATGCATTAAAAAGATACTTGAAAGTCACTGAGTTATTTACATGCTGCATTAAATATTAGCATTAAATACTTTGTAGCCAGGTAAATTTACAACATGCCAGATTGCTGAGATAATTCAGAATCATGGATCATCTATCCTCTACTATTTTAAAAGGATCCACTTGTAATAGCTTCTAAAATGACCATTTACATTCTGAGGCAGTCTGATGTTAGTGATACAACCAGCCCTTCCTACTGGTACTAGCATCCAGAATGTTTTTCACTATAAAACGGATGATGCTGTTTTGTATTTGCAAAAAAACCCCCACAAAGAGCAAATAATGGAGGATCCAAGTTTTGCGGGACCCAAATTTATAATTTTGGGAGCCCTCTATAAGGAAAATAATATCAAGTAGTATTAATAATACAAAATTAGGTACGAAAGGAAATATTTATATAGAATAAGAAAAGAAATTATAATGAATTCCTAGAGCATTTGAGTTTTATGTTTCTTTGGACAGTTTACTAGATAGATATGAAAATGAAAGTCACTCAGTTGTGTCTGACTCTTCACAACCCCATGGACTAATACAGTCCATGGAATTCTCCAAGCTAGAATACTGAATGGGTAGCTGTTCCCTTCTCCAGGGGATCTTCCCAAGCGAAGGATTGACCCCAGGTCTCCCGCATTGCAGGCAGATTCTTTACCAGCTGAGCCACAAGGGAAGCCCTAGATAGATATGCTTACATGTAAATGCTTCCTGCCTCTAAGCAGGCTTTCACTCTTCCTGGACCACTTTAAAATTTCCAGTAATTCCCAATACTCACAGGGACGCTAAAGCTCAAAGCTTTGTGTATATCTGGCATAAAACCTAAAGAAATGAATTTAAGGGAGCATACCTGTTACTCAAAGATCAGGAACTCATCGGTGGGACTGAAACAGCACTTAGTGCTTATAGTAGGGTTTTGGACGTTGATCTACAGGGATGGCGCTTAGCTCTTCCATTTACTAATCTGTGACTGTAAGCAATTTACGTACTCTCACCACACCTCAATTTTCCCATCTGCAAAACAGAGACGTAGATATTTTCTGTCTTAACAGGCTACACATGGGACTCTACAGGTAAAGCTTTTAGGACAGTGCTAGGCACACAGTACATGCTGAGAGAATGTTTACCATTGTTTTACAAAACCCATAGTCAGACTCAGAGACAGATGATCCGGATTCTAAGCCTCACTCCCAAACTTTCCATCTTTTTTCCTGTATGATAATGTCTGTACATGCTCAGTCACTTCAGTCATGTCTGACTCTTTGTGATGCTATGGACTGTAGCCCTGCTGACTCCTCTCTCCATGGGATTCTCCAGGCAAGAACGCAGCAGTGGGTTGCTGTGCCCTCCTCCAGGAGATCCTCCCGATCCAGGGATTGAACCCGTCTCTCCTCTGTCCCCTGTATTGCAGGTGGATTATTTACCCATTGAGCCACCTGGAAGCCCAAGATAATGTCTACCTCCTAGGAAAAAATTATATTATGAATGTGTGTGTGAAACATTTAGAGCTCCTAAAAAGAAAGATATCAATCTACCTATCTATTATAGGATGTAGTGGGTAAGTACAGGTAAAATTATAGCAATACTGACAACCACTAACTAGAGTATATTAATAAGATGACCATCTCATATACTGTAACAAAATGATCAGTTGCATAATTTCCATATAAAAACTGCATTTATTGAGAGGAAAGTAGAATGGCAGAGGAAAGCTGAATATGAAACAGCCTCTACTAAGTAGTCCTTAAAATAAAATAAGTTTTTAACAAACTCAGTTTACATGCAAGCAAATAAACAGTAGTATTGCTTGTAATTACCATACTGATTACCTGTAAATAAATTAACACCGAGTGGTTTTTAAAGTACCTGATCAAGTTTCCTAAATGGGATAAATGCCTTTCCTTTGAAATATACTTTTAATGATGACTTTGCTTATAAAATATTTTTCCATAGATAAAGCAAAGGTAAATCTCTCTTAAGTCATTTCAAGACCATAAGATATTGCAAATATAATAGAAGAATTAATAATATTTGCTGCATTTAAAAAAGATAAAATATAGAAACATTTAACATAAGTCTACTGCACTGGCATCTTTGTTCAATCTCCACTTGGAGACAGGGTTATGTAGTATCTTCACATATTTTTACATTTTGGCATCAACATAGGGTTTCTAGCAGTCTGTGGAAATGAGAGATAATGATGTGGAGGGGAAAGAGACAGGGAGAGAAAGATTTTCTATTCTAGCTGGGAAGAAAAAAGTTTACTTCCATTCTTTATTCTAGTTCTTTAATCATGTGTTTCTCTTACTTCCTTAATGTACAACAACTTTCCAATCCCTCTTTTGAATTAAAAAAGCATCTAAATTAAAATGCTGCAGAAGTATTATCTTTCACATTTCACTTACAGGGAAAATACATATATATATATATATATATATATATATATATATATATATATATACATACATACACACACACACATGAAAATTGAAAACCATCTTTTTCTTGACTACCAGAAACACTGAAATCAAGTTAATTCTTTGAAGTATTTTCTCTAAGATATCTTGTCCTAAACTAACAACAATTAAATTTTCTACAAGGTAAATATAATCAACTAAATTAAAATATACTCCATTAGAGACTCTCAGGCTTCCTTGGTGGCTCAGATGGTGAAGAATTGCCCCCAGTACAGGAGGCCTGGGTTTGAGGGTCAGGAAGATCCCCTGAAGAAGGGAATGGCTACCCACTCCAGTAATCTTGCCTGGAATATTCCATGGACAGAGAAACCTTGTGGGCTACAGTCTTTGGGGTTGCAAACAGTCAGACACAACTGAGCAAATGACACTTTTACTTCTTTTTTTTCAGAGGCTCTTGCCTATACAAAGAAACACAGAGAAGGTGGGACCTTATCTTTGCAAATCCTAATAAATTCCTCTTGGGTCTGGAAAGCCTCATAGGCACCATCTGCACTGATGAAGGCCAAACTCAATAGGAAGAGATTCTGGAAGACTTTCCTGCCACAATTCTGTTCCCCTAACTGGATCTGATTCTAAAATTTCCATTTACAAGGGAGAAAGCCTATGTTCTAATTGCAATTTCTGCAGTTGCAAATGATGCTTGAAATTAGTATTCTTATCAGACAGTGTCTGAGCTAAGAGGTATTCTTATCACATGAGGAACAGAGACCCAACAAACTCTGGACACACTCCCACTTTGGCAGAGTGGAGTCTACAGCTGGGACTACTGACTTTGGACCTAAAGTATTTCACATCACTTGACCTGACTTTCCACATGTTAGACTCATTTATTCATGTGAAAAGGTCTTTCAATGAAATTCCTTTTTTTTTTTTTTTTTCTGATTAACTGATTAATTGAACACAATGCTTATATTTAGAGCTTTAAATTTAAAAGTTGTTGGCATGAGTGCTCAGTCATGCCCCACTTTTGCGATCCCATGGACTGCAGCCTGCCAGGCTGCTCTATCCATGGAATTCTCCAGGCAAGAATACATGAGTGGGTTGCCATGCCCTCCTCTGGGGGATCTTCCCAACCCAGGGATCAAACTTGAGTTTCTTGCATCTCCTGCATTGAAGGTGGACTTTTTAAAAAAAAAACAAAAACTAAAACAAACAAACACTGAGCCATTAGGGAAGTAAAAGAACAGAAGTCAAAGTACTCTCTTTCTCTCTCAGCATTTTGGTAAAATATATGATCTGTTGGTATGAAACAGTTCAATGGCAAAATTCCCTTTTGTTGCCTCTGGGCAGGGGAGACTAACTTGGAGTCAAACAGAAAATAAACAGCATCTTTAGAGTGGTACTGAGGCTAGAATTTACATTCTTCTCACAATGGCACCCCACTCCAGTACTCTTGCCTGGAGAATCCCATGGACGGAGGAGCCTGGTGGGCTGAAGTCCATGGGGTCACTAAGAGTCGGACACGACTGAGCGACTTCACTTTCACTTTTCACTTTCATGCATTGGAGAAGGAAATGGCAACCCACTCCAGTGTTCTTGCCTGGAGAATCCCAGGGACGGGGAGCCTGGTGGGTTGCCGTCTATGGGGTCGCACAGAGTCGGACACGACTGAAGCTACTTAGCAGCAGCAGCAGCAGCCAACTGTACAGGAATCTAGGCAACCTGTCAAAATCTAAATTGTAAGTTTCCCATACACAGGACTTGTGCCTCATCTAATCCTATGCCTTGAGCCTCAGAAAGTTGATACAGCAGATGGAGATTTGTGTGAACTGGTGGCAAGAGGAATAGGTGAAAGAGATGGTATCTATCTAAAAATTTATTTTTATTATTATTTTTCATGGTAGAAGTCCACCATTTACGTGTGTCTAGCCACATCTCTGTGAAGACAGAAAATCACTATTCTGGAGACCTTTTAGTTTTATAAAAATTATATGGTAATATAGTCAAATAAATATGAAGCAGTAGATAACTATTACTCTGAGAGGAAAGGTAAGGTATATTTTTGTGACCCAAAGGGCACTTAAGAAGGAAAGAGTTAAGCGCATTTGCTTAGGACCCCAGGAAACTCCTGGGAAGGACATTTATCTGCTCTATTCTTTTACATGGATCAAATTCTAGTATGAATGGAAATATTCCCAGATGTTTTCAAATTTAAAAAAAAAATGGTCACAAGAACACAATCTGAGAGACAAGAAAGCAATGAGCAGTGGAGTAAAAGTATTTAGGAAGATCCCTCCTTCCCCCAAACTAAGAATGGAGACAGAACACATTTTCGAAGTAAAATGAATCCAATGTTCATGGTTATTCAATTTATTTTTATCATTATTGTTATTTTAGAAAGTTTAAAGATGATTTGAGGCAGATGTGGATGAGGGGTCATCAGTTCAGTTCAGTTCAGTCACTCAGTCATGTCTGACTCTTTTCGACCCCATGAATCACAGCACGCCAGGCCTCCCTGTCCATCACCAACTCCCGGGGTCCACCCAAACTCACATGCATTCAGTCAGTGATGCCATCCAGCCATCTCATCATCTGTCATCCCCTTCTCCTCCTGCCCCCAATCCCTCCCAGCATCAGGGTCTTTTCCAATGAGTCAACTCTTCACAAGAGGTGGCCAAGTATTGGAGTTTCAGCTTTAGCAACAGTCCTTCCAATGAACACCCAGGACTGATCTCCTTTAGGATGGACTGGTTGGATCTCCCTGTAGTCCAAGGGACTCTCAAGAGTCTTCTCCAACACCACAGTTCAAAAGCCTCAATTCTTCGTCACTCAGCTTTCTTCACAGTCCAACTGTCACATCCGTACATGACCACAGGAAAAACCATAGCCTTAACCAGCATTAAACACAACTGAAGAAGCTCACAGTGTGAAAAGATACTTTTATTGTGACTTGAAGAAAATCTAAGGAAATTTCACTTAACTAGATTTAAATTGGGACAATTTACCAAGCCTATATATTAAATGGCATACTTGCCCAATTTCTTTTATGACTGAATTCTGCATAATGCACAAAAAATACAGGGTGCAAATAAAATTAATAATAAACTCAAAGAGTCTTGAGATTTGATAGAATTATATCGTGTTCGACTCTGCGACCCCACTAACTATAGCCTGCCATGCTCCTCCGTCCACGGAATTTTGCAGGTAAAAATATTGGAGTGGTTTGCTGCTTGATCCTCCAGGGGATTTTCCCAACCCAGGGATCAAATGTGGGTCTCCTGCATTGCAGGCAGATTCTTTACCCTCTGAGCCACCAGAGGGGTGGGAAAATTATGATGGATGTTTTTATTTTCAGATTAATCAGGTACCCTCAAATGATATGATTTAAAAAGGATTTATTTGTAAACAACTTTATTGTTGCTTATATTGAAACAGTATTTATACCTCACAGTGGTTTTGATTTGCATTTCTCTGATAATGAGTGATGTTGAGCATCTTTTCATGTGTTTGTTAGCCATCTGTATGTCTTCTTTGGAGAAATGTCCATTTAGTTCTTTGGCCCATTTTTTGATTGGGTCAATTATTTTTCTGGAATTGAGCTACAGGAGTTGCTTGTATATTTTTGAGATTAGTTGTCAGTTGCTTCGTTTGCTATTATTTTCTCCCATTCTGAAGGCTGTCTTTTCACCTTGCTTATAGTTTCCTTTGTTGTGCAGAAGCTTTTAAGTTTAATTAGGTCCCATTTGTTTATTTTTGCTTTTATTTCCAATATTCTGGGAGATGGGTCATAGATAATCCTGCTGTGATGTATGTTGCAGAGCGTTTTGCCTATGTTCTCCTCTAGGAGTTTTATAGTTTCTGGTCTTACGTTTAGATCTTTAATCCATTTTGAGTTTATTTTTGTGTACTGCGATCCAAAAGTCTACAAGCAATAAATGCTGGACAGGGTGTGGAGAAAAGGGAACCGTCTTACACTCTTGGTGGGAATGCAAACTAGTACAGCCACTATGGAGAACAGTGTGGAGATTCCTTAAAAAACTGGAAATAGAACTGCCTTATGACCCAGCAATCCCACTGCTGGGCATACACACTGAGGAAACCAGAATTGAAAGAGACACGTGTACCCCAATGTTCATCGCAGCACTGTTTATAATAGCCAGGATGTGGAAGCAACCTAGATGTCCATCAGCAGATGAATGGCTAAGAAAGCTGTGGTACATATACACGATGGAGTATTACTCAGCCATTAAAAGACTACATTTGAATCAGTTCTAATGAGGTGGATGAAACTGGAGCCTATTATACAAAGTGAAGTAAGCCAGAAAGAAAAACACCAATACAGTATACGAATGCATATATATGGAATTTAGGATGATGGTAACAATAACCCTGTATACGAGACAGCAAAAGAGACACTGATGTATAGAACAGTCTTTTGGACTCTGTGGGAGAGGGAGAGGGTGGGATGATGTGGGAGAATGGCAATGAAACATGTATAATATCATATATGAAATGAGTCGCCAGTCCAGGTTCGATGCACGATACTGGATGCTTGGGGCTGGTGCACTGGGACTACCCAGAGGGATGGTACAGGGAGGGAGGAGGGAGGAAGGTTCAGGATGGGGAACATGTGTATACCTGTGGCGGATTCATGTTGATATATGGCAAAACCAATACAATATTGTAAAGTTAAATAATAAAATAAAATTTTAAAAAAAGAGTTATCAAAAAAAAAAAAAAAGAAACAGTATTTATAAAAAGAGATATAATCTTCCTCAATTTGTCATTGACTCCTCTTTCCTAAAGCTAACTGGATCTTCTTTAGATCCTTCCTTGTACCTTCCCAAGAAAAATAAGTCTTGGTTTATTCATTTCAATAACATTTATTCCTTTCTTTTCCCTCATCTTAGTGCATTAGGTTTTGAGTTTTTCATCAAGTGACTTCAGTCATACCTGACTCTTTATGACCCCATGGACTGCAGCCCACCAGGCCTCCCTGTCCATCACCAACTCCCAGAGCTTACTCAAACTCATGTCCATCAAGTCAGTGATGCCATACCACCATCTCATCCTCTGTCGTCCCCTTCTCTTCCTGCCTTCAATCTTTCCCGACCATCAGGGTCTTTTCCAATGAATCAGTTCTTCTCATCAGGTGGTTAAAGTACTGGAGTTTCAGCTTCAACATCAGTCTTTCAGGACTGATTTCCTTTAGGACTGACTGTTTGGATCTCCTTATAGTCCAAGGGACTCTCAAGAATCTTCTCCAACACTACAGTTCAAAAGCATCAGTTCTTCAGCACTCAGCTTTCTTTATAGTCCAACTCTCACATCCATACATGGCTACTGGAAGAACCATAGCTTTGACTAGATGAACCTTTGTTGGCAGATTAATGTCTCTGCTTTTTAATGTGCTGTCTAGGTTGGTCATATCTTGTCTTCCAGGGACCAACCGTCCTTTAATTTCATGGCTGCAGTCACCATCTGCAGTTATTTTGGAGCCCAAGAAAATAAAGTCTACCACTGTTTCCATGTTTCCCCATTTATTTGCCATGAAGTGATGGACTAGATGCCATGATCTTAGTTTTCTGAATGTTGAGCTTTAAGTCAACTTTTTCACTCTCCCATTTCACTTTCATCAAGAGGCTCTTTAGTTCTTCTTTGCTTTCTGCCATAAGGGTGGTGTCATCTGCCTATCTGAGGTTATTGATATTCCTCCCAGTGACCTTGATTCCAGCTTGTGCTTCATCCAGTCTGGCATTTCACATGAAGTACTCATCAAGTTAAATGTCATTTAAATTAAGAGAGGTATCAACTTCCTTTTCTCAAGTTGTAATAAATTGCTTTCAGTTTAGGAATAGAGGAAGGTATTAATATGACTCTATGACTGTTTTTGTTCTTCTCTTAGAATATTAAGTATTTGACATCCATGACTATTGCAAGATTTGAATTAAACATAGCATCTTAATATAATAACATTTAAATGCTACTTAGATTTTAATTACTTATAGAGAATGAATATGGTAAGAAAAACTTTTAGAAGCATAAGAAGACCTGAAAATTTCTTTAAAGGGGTTTTTTGTTCCTTCTTAAATTTTTGATTTGTTGAGCAAATACTTTTCCAACTTTATATAGAATTATATAAGCAATTATTAAATCACATAAAATTCAAAACAAATTGCAAAGGAATGAATATTCTACAAAATAAGCATTAGTAGTATTAGTCGCTCAGTTGTGTCCGACTCTTTGCGAACCCTATGGACTATAGCACACCAGGCTCCACTGTCCATGGGATTCTCCAGGTAAGAATACTAGAGTGGGTTGCCATTCCCTTCTCAGGGAATCTTCCTGACCCAGGGATCAAACCTCGCTCTCTCACATTACAGGAAGCTTCTTTACCATCTTAGCCACCAGGGAAGACCATTCAAAATAAAATTAATTGTAAATAGTTGTGGCTGTCAGGGAAAAAAACAAAGAAACAAGGAGAAATTCTATCCTAAACAGAAATGGAATCAACAATTTTTATGTCTTTGTTTATGAAATATGAATGGAAGATCATTTTTTTATAGGGACAAGAAACAAGATAATCACCTACCTAGCTCAACAAAATCAGTGAATGATCAAGTTAAGTAGCAACTGAAATTAATATGTATTTAATAACATTCTGCTTCCTGAGCTTGGAAATTGTGTCAATCTCTCATGCTTAATAAATATTGATGATTTGCTGAAAGCAAACTCAACAAGTACTTAAGTTTCATTTCATTATGTTTACTAATCTTGTGTGAACTTGGCTTTCCTGATTATCAGGGTTTGTGATAATGCAGTATCAGAATCAAATCTGGATCTGCCTACCCCAATCTCATTTAAACTCATAATCTCTCCTCACATCTGTGGGGTGTCTAGATGATCATATAGACACTCATTTTAATACAGCAGTTCAATTAAAATATTTATTAGCAAGGACCCCATGGGAGAAGCCACATTGTGGAAAGACGTGGCTGAGAGGGGTAAAGAAATTAAGCCAAACTCATTAGCCCTAAAAACTAACATAACATTCTGCAAAACCATCAGAAATCAGCATGAACAGAGACTTAGTTGACAATGCCACATGTTGGGTCTATTTTCTAAATACTCAATGCATTTGTATCAGGAGTTTTGCTATACAAATGTATATGGTAATGATATGACATGTTAAAATATTTTCAAATGTCTAAAATAATACTGTTGTTACTAAACTCAGTAACAAAAACTTAGGAATTTATTTTATTTTGGAGCAGAAAATCAAATGCCCACAAAAGAATCAAAAAATAACATAAAGCAATAATAATGCCCTATACCATATAAAGGATTTGGTCAGAGGCAGTATGGTTTAGTAGTCTGAATTAAAATCCCAAATTCATCAATCATTAATTGTTTGATCTTAGGATAGTTTATAGGTCTCAATTATTCCTATTTATAAAACAGTTTTAACAGTGATAATTTACCCATAGGCTTGTTTTAAGAATTAAATGAGATACTGGCATATCAGGTTTATAGTGTTTCACTTTACTATCCTTCACAAATATTGTGTGTTTTATTTATTTATTTACCAAGCAAAGCTTTGTGGCAACCCTACTGCAAGCAAGGTTTCTGGGCCATTTGCCCAACTGCATTTGCTCACTTTGTATCTCTGCTACATTTTGATAAGTCTTACAAACACCTCAACTTTATTATTGTTATTATATATTTTATGGAGGTCTGTGAACCTTTGATGTTATTATTGCAATTGTTTTGGGGTGCTGAGAACCATGCTCATATTAGATAGCAAACAACTGATAAACATGTGGGCTCTGACTGCTCTACTAATTGGCCATTCCCCATCTCTCTCCCACTTTTGGGCCTCTTTATTCCCTGAAAAACAAAACATATTAAAAAAAATTATCTAATAAATAACTCTCAAATGGCCTCTAATTGTTCAAGTAAAAAGATAATTAGGTCTGTCACCTTAAATCAAAAGCTAAAAATGGGTTAATGAGGAAGGCATGTGAAAAGCCAAGACAGACCAAAAGCTAGGCCTCTTGCACCAAACAGTTAGCCAAGTCATGAATACAAAGGAAAAGTTCTTGAGTGAAGTTAAAAGCACTGCTCCAGCGAACACATAAACAATAAGGAAGCAAAACAGTCTTATTGCTGACATGGAGAACATTCTAGTGGTCTGGATAAGATCAAACCAGCCACAACATTTCCTTAAATTGAAGCCTAATCCAAAGAAGGGCCCTAACTCTCTTCAGTTCTAAGAAGGATGTGAGAGGTGAGGAAGCTGCAGAAGAAAAGTTTGAAGTTAGCAGGGGTTGGCTTGTGGGGTTTAAGGAACAAAGCCATCTCTATAACAGAAGTACAATGTGTAGCAGCAAGTGCTGATGTAGAAGCTGCAGCAAGTTATCTAGAAGATCCAGCTAAGATAATTAATGAAGGTGACTACACTAAACTATGGTTTGAACATAGATAAAACACCCTTCCATTGGAAGAAGATGTCATCTAGGACTTGCATAGCTCGAGAGAAGTCAATGCCTGATTTCAAAGCTTCAAACAGCAGGCTGACTCTCTTGTTAGGGGCTAACACAGCTGATGACTTTAAGTTGAAGCCAATACTCATTTACCATCCTGGAAATCCTAAGGCCCTTAATAATTGTGTTATATCTACTCTGCCTGTGCTGTTTTCATGCTTGCAAATACAATATTCATTTGCAGCCCAAGGAGTAATCTTGACTTTCAAATCTTATTATTTAGGAAGTAATGAGCAAATACACACAGTCACCCAGTCATGTCTGATTCTTTGCGACCCCATGGACTACAGCATGCCAGGCTTCCTTGTCCCCCACCATCTCCCGATCTCTGAAAAGATTGAAGGCAGGAGAAGACAATAGAAGATGAGATGGTTGGATGCAATGGACATGAACATGGGCAAGCTCCAGGAGATGGGGGGGCATACATGTACAAAAGGGCCTTACACAAAGCACCATTTCCTTACCCTTGGCATTCCTTGAATTCTGAGGTACAATAGAAGACAAAAGAGCTTAGCTGAAATCTGTGGAAAGAGTGAAATATTCTATAGTTTCATGGGATTGAGAAAAACCAAGACTCATTAGGAGGAAGAAACATTTTAAAAAGGCAAGAAGAGACAAAATCTACAGATACTTTTAAGAATCTACAGATACTTTTTCCTAAGGAAACTTATGATGAAATATGGAAGGAGGTTCATGACATTGTACACGAGAAAGGGATCAAGATCATCCCCAAGAAAAAGAAATGCAAAAAAGCAAAATGGCTGTCTGAGGAAGCCTTACAAATAGCTGTGAAAAAAAGAGAAGCAAAAAGCAAAGGAGAAAAGGAAAGATATACCCATATGAATGCAGAGTTCTAAAGAATAGCAAGGAGAGATAAGAAAGCCTTCCTCAGTGATCAGTGCAAAGATGTAGAGGAAAACAATAGAATGGGAAAGACTAGAGATCTCTTCAAGAAAATTAGAGATACCAAGCGAATATTTCATGCACAGATGGGTTCAATAAAGGACAGAAATGGTATGGACCTAACAGAAGCAGAAGATATTAAGAAGAGGTAGCAACAATACACAGAGGAACTATACAAAGATCTTCATGACCCAGTTAAGAATGATGGTGTGATCACTCACCTAGGGCCAGACATCCTGGAATGTGAAGTCAAGTGGGCCTTAGGAAGTATCACTACGAACAAAGCTAGTGGAGGCAATGGAATTCCAGGTGAGCTATTTCAAATCCTGAAAGATAATGCTGTGAAAGTGCTGCACACAATATGCCAACAAATCTGGAGAACTCAGCAGTGGCCACAGGACTGGAAAATGTCAGTTTTCATTCCAACCCCAAAGAAAGGTAATGCCAAAGAATGCTCAAACTACCGCACAATTGCACTCATCTCACACGCTAGCAAAGTAATGCTCAAAATTCTCCAAGCCAGGCTTCAGCAATACGTGAAATGTGACTTCCAGATGTTCAAGTAGGTTTTAGCAAAGGCAGAGAACAAGAGATCAAATAGTCAACATCTGCTGGATTATCGAAAAAGCAAGAGATTTCCAGAAAAAACATCTATTTCTGCTTTATTGACTACACCAAAACCATTGACTGTGTGGATCACAATAAACTGTGGAAAATTCTGAAAGAGATGGGAATATTAGACCACCTGACCTGCCTCTTGAGAAACCTATATGCAGCTCAGGAAGCAACAGTTAGAACTGGACATGGAACAACAGACTGGTTCCAAATAGGAAAAGGAGTATGTCAAGGCTGCAGGTTGTCACCCTGTTTATTTCACTTATATGCAGAGTACATCATGAGAAACGCGGGACTGGAAGAAGCAGAAGTTGGAATCAAGATTGCCTGGAGAAATGTCAATAACCTCAGAT
Source organism: Bos indicus (assembly GCF_029378745.1). Lineage (NCBI taxonomy): Eukaryota > Metazoa > Chordata > Mammalia > Artiodactyla > Bovidae > Bos > Bos indicus. The sequence continues at coordinate 33,081,302 of NC_091769.1, forward strand.
ATGCAGATGACACCACCCTTATGGCAGAAAGTGAAGAAGAACGAAAGAGCCTCTTGATGAAAGTGAAAGAGGAGAGTGAAAAAGTTTGTTTAAAGCTCAACATTCAGAAAACTAAGATCATGGCATCTGGTCCCATCACTTCTTGGCAAATAGATGGGGAAACAGTGGAAACAGTGGCAAACTTTATTTTTTGGGCTCCAAAGTCACTGTAGACATTGACTACAGCCATGAAATTAAAAGACGCTTACTCCTTGGAAGGAAAGTTATGACCAACTCATCTCACATGCTAGTAAAGTAATGCTCAAAATTCTCCAAGCCAGGCTTCAGCTATACGTGAACCGTGAAGTTCCAGATGTTCAAACTGGTTTTAGAAAGGGCAGAGGAACTAGAGATCAAATTGCCAACATCTGCTGGATCATCGAAAAAGCAAGAGTGTTCCAGAAAAACATCTACTTCTGCTTTATTGACTATGCCAAAGCCTTTGACTGTGTGGATCACAATAAACTGTGGAAAATTCTGAAAGAGATGGGAATACCAGACCGCCTGACCTTCCTCTTGAGAAACCTATATGCAGGTCAGGAAGCAACAGTTTGAACTGGACATGGAACAACAGACTGGTTCCAAATAGGAAAAGGAGTATGTCAAGGCTGTATATTGTCACCCTGCTCATTTAACTTACATGCAGAGTATATCATGAGAAACGCTGGGCTCGAAGAAGCAGAAGTTGGAATCAAGATTGCCTGGATAAATGTCAATAACCTCAGATATGCAGATGACACCACCCTTATGGCAGAAAGTGAAGAGGAACTAAAAAGCCTCGATGAAAGTGAAAGAGGAGAGTGAAAAAGTTGGCTTAAAGCTCAACATTCAGAAAACTAAAATCATGGCATTTGGTCCCATTACTTCATGAGAAATAGATGGGGAAACAGTGGAAACAGTGTCAGACTTTATTTTTTGGGGCTCCAAAATCACTGCAGATGGTGACTGCAGCCATGAAATTAAAAGACGCTTACTCCTTGGAAGGAAAGTTATGATGAACCTGGATAGTATATTCAAAAGCAGAGACATTACTTTGCCAACAAAGGTCCTCTAGTCAAGGCTATGGTTTTTCCTGTGGTCATGTATGGATGTGAGAGTTGGACTGTGAAGAAATCTGAGCACCAAAGAATTGATGCTTTTGAACTGTAGTGTTGGAGTAGACTCTTGAGAGTCCTTGGACTGCAAGGAGATCCAACCGATCCATCCTAAAGGAGATCAGTCCTGAGTGTTCATTGGAAGGACTGATGTTGAAGCTGAAACTCCAATACTTTGGCCACCTCATGTAAAGAGCTGATTCATTTGAAAAGACCCTGATGCTGGGAAAGATTGATGGCCAGAGGAGAATGGGATGACAAAGATGAGATGGTTGGATGGCATCACCGACTCAATCGACATGGGTTTGAGTAAACTCAGGGAGCTAGTGATGGACAGAGAGGCCTGGGATGCTGTGGTCCATGGGGTAGCGAAGAGTTGGACACAACTGAGCGACTGAAGTGAACTGAACTGAACTGAAGGACACTTGTCAATGTTGAACATAACTGGACTCAGAATCAGACTTGGATCTGGCAGAGGCTGCTGCTGAGATACATTGAAAACATTGGATATACTTTGGCATTTGTATATGGCTGGAATGATAAAAATGGAGACCTGAGGGCATTAACCACGAGGTCAGGTTCCCTCTCAAGATCAAATTGTAAAGTTCCATAGAGGATGAGACCAAATAGCTAAAGTTAATCCTTTGATGTGTAGATATAATTCCAGAGATTTTTCAAAGCTGAAAAGACAAAGATTTACCAGACTCTCACTTGAACTTCCTGGTGGTCATGCCCTAGGAATCAGGATGACCCACACAGATTAAATCTAATAAAAATTGCAACCTAGTCTCAACACAACCTAATCCATGATTGTGTTGAAATGATAATGCTCCAATCTTATCCTACATTCTGTCTTCTTAACAGAGGAAATATTTAATGCTCTTGAGTGTAAGAGAATATCAGCCTGAGAGTATATGGATTTTATATATACAATGCCTGGCAGATAATAAATTATAGACAATAGGAGCAGACTGATAAATAATCCACATTTTGAAGCAGTTGAGACATACTTAAAAATAACTACTATGCATATGTCAAAGAAAATAGATGAAAATATAAAACTGAATAAAAATATTAGAAGCAAAATAATCAAGATTTAAATCTATATGAAAGAATCAAATGGCTATTCTACAACTGAAAATACAATATCTGGATCAAGAATACAAAGATTTAGCAGATGAGACACAAATGAAGTCAGAATCAATGAGCTGAAGATAAGTCAATAGAAAATACTGAAGTTAAAATATAGAGAGAATCAAAAGAAAACGTAGAATATACTCAAAATTTCTAACGTGTGAAAGTGGAGTTCTGGAAAGACAAGATAGAGAAAATGAGGCAAAAGCATTACACAAGGAAAGCAGGAAATTTTTCCAAATCAATGGAAAAGATTTATTTACAGATGCAAGAAATTTAACCAAGCAGGATAAATACCCCAAAATAGAACATAACTGCTAACCACCTAAGATAATCAATAATCAAAAGACAGTTACAGAGAGATAGCGAGAAGACATTAACAATCAGATGGAAAGCTGATATTTCAACAGAAACAACATATACCAAATGGTAATGGAAAGAAATGTTTAAAGAAAATAGTTGCCAATTTAAAATTCCATATCAAACAAAAATCTTTCAACAATGAAGGTGAAATAAAGATGTTAACAAAACTAAAGCAATGGGTTTGCAAAAGACCTGTAATAACATACCCTAAAAGAGTTCTTCAAGCCAAAGAAAAGTGATCCCAAATGTAAACATGGAAATGCAGGAGGAAATAAACAACACTGGAAAATGTAAACATGTGGGTAAATATTTTTTAAAATGTACTGCAAAAGATATTAATAGTAATGTCCTTTGGAATTTAAAATACAGTGAAAATTAAAATTTCATGATAACAATAGTGCAAAAGGTCAGAGAAGAGTTAATGGAGGGTATATGTTCTACATTATTTTAAAAATATTAAAAGTAATAATATGTATTACATTTCAAAAGTCAATCATATATTTTATAATCTCCAAGATATCCATTAAAAGAAGAATAAATAATGTATAATTAACAAGGTAACTCAAGAAAAATATGAAACAATACAATGAATAACTTCAAGTGAAAGAACAGGAAACATTCAGTGGTGGAAAGGAAAAAGAAACAAAGCTAAAATGGTAAAACTGCATGGATAATAGCTCCGAGGAATGTCTGAATGGCATAAATTCTAATGGCGAGGCTCTGCAGAGTATAACATCTACACAGATTGAGGAACATGATTTAGGACTCAGGTGAGGCCACAGGTAGGAATAGAGATTTTTGCATAAATCTTAGACTCTTTATGTGCTGGGCTCTCATGAGAAGAAGGATTATAAATACCCTATTCTCCAGCTCAGGAAAGTAACACCAAATCTTGCTTTTGCTTCAACTTTAAGACAAGTCAAAGTGGCTTTCTTTATAAAACCCAACTCTAAGCCTAAACTATGTGTGGAAGTTAGGAATTTGATTTTACATGGACAAAATGTAAAAACTTGTCCTGGACTAGTGAAACCTGAAATTTATCTAGGAAAAGAAATTCTAGCCATTTTTCAATAATTCAGTAGACATAGATCTCTTTAAAAATAGGCCAAATGTCAAAAACAAAAATATGAAAGGAAATAATCCACCATGAAATAAATTAAATATTCACAATAAACTAGAGGATTTGTCTCCAAGAACTTAAGATAATATTAATTAAACCACAAAATAATTATGCTTGAAGGATTGTAGACATATAGGTAGAAATAGGAAGCATAGTGAAAGAAAAAAATGAAACCTAACACAAAAACAGAAGTTTCTTTAAAAAAAACAAATAGAACTTATTTGTGTGGAAAAATATATATTAAGGGAAAATATTACAACAGCACATTAAGCACATTGATTTAGTTCACTTAAAGCTGATTCTCCATGCGTGCTAAGTCACTTCAGTCGTGTCCGACTCTTTGCAACCCAATGGACTGTAACCACCAGGCTTCTCTGTCCATGGGGATTCTCCAGGCAAGAATACTAGAGTGGGTTGCCATGCCCTCCTCCACAGGATCTGCCTGACCCAGGGATTGAACCCCCATCTCTTATGTCCCCTGTATTGGCAGGCATGTTCTTTACCACTGAGCCACCTGGGGAGCCCATGCTAATTCTAAGTAACCTGTAATATAACATAAAATTCACATGTGTTACAGATTGGTAATTGGTCCACAGGCCACACTGTTTTCTCTCACAAACTGACCAGGGATGTTAGAAAATAACATAATGGTTTCTCAAATGTCCTACTTCTTTTTTATCTTCTCTTCCAGTTGGATGTGCTAATAAGCAGATTTATAAGAAAAAAAAAAATAAAAAGGTTAGCAGTAGCAAAAGATGTGACTAAATCCCCAAACTCAATAGTTGACATTAATTAAAAACTGTTGCTTTTTAAAATAGGTTTTGTAGCATGCTGAAATGGAGCATTTCCTAAGTTGTAAGATGTTTTGAGAAAAATACATCTGCAAGTTGGTTTTGGGTGTCATATTTTCTAGTGTCACATATTGAAGAAAACCTCACAACTTGTCAAATTCCCAACACCCATGTGACTCACCAGTATGCAATAATTTATATGGAAGAGCTGGATTAACCTTTCACTCAAATTCAATGTGAAATCAACTGCCTCCAAAAAAGCCAAGTCAAATTTTTAAAAAGGTCAACTAAATTGTATCTGTTATTACAAACATTCCACCGACCAATAAAGTTTAGGATGACAAAATATACCTTCAATTTCTATAGCTTACATAAAATAATGCCTAATCACATCTAGACTTCTGTGACTTAGGAAACTATTGAAATTAAATGTTGAAATAGAAATATGTTCTTAAATTATCAGAGAAGTTCACATGTTCTGAAATGTGTTTTTAAAAACCTGATAATCAATCCATAAATGGTTGAATCACTTTATATCAATGCTTTCTGTGCTATAACTCTTAACATGAAGAAGGTGAAGTATATCAGCACAGAATGAATTAATTCTAATTTAAGTGTCTTTAGGAAGGTATATTCCTGTTATCTCATGGCTGAGTTCTTAGCAAAAGATGGTTCATTGACCAAACCAATTCTAGAAAGGAAAAGGAAAAAGAAAGGCCATTATTGTGATTTGACATCCTTATTCTGCTAAATACGGTGGTTAAAACAATGCAAATAATGAAATATAACATAATCAAATTTTGTCCCTTACGGTCTAGGTCCACATTAAGGAATGTTGTGTATCAAAAATACAGATTATTATCATGTTATGCCCAGCTATCCACTTATATAAATGAGATAGTGTCATCTGGCCAGATTTCCTTCTACACTAAGCAAGTTCTTTTTCTTAGATACTTATGTCTCTTAGCTCTAAGTTTATATTTTCAACATACAGTTCACATTTCAATTTTTAATCATTCCTATTTCATAAAACAAAAGAATTTCGTGTCATCACATTGATATAAATTTTTGCTTTCATTTAGGGATGACTAGGTATCCAAGCAAGGCTTCAGCAATACGTGAACCGTGAACTTCCAGATGTTCAAGCTGGTTTTAGAAAAGGCAGAGGAACCAGAGATCAAATTGCCAACATCCGCTGGATCATCGAAAAAGCAAGAGTGTTCCAGAAAAACATCTACTTCTGCTTTATTGACTATGCCAAAGCCTTTGACTGTGTGGATCACAATAAACTGTGGAAAATTCTGAAAGAGATGGGAATACCAGACCACCTCACCTGCCTCTTGAGAAACCTATATGCAGGTCAGGAAGCAACAGTTTGAACTGGACATGGAACAACAGACTGGTTCCAAATAGGAAAAGGAGTACGTCAAGGCTGTATATTGTCACCCTGCGTATTTAACTTATATGTACAGTACATCATGAGAAACGCTGGGCTGGAAGAAGCACAAGCAGGAATCAAGATTGCCGGGAGAAATATCAATAACCTCAGATATGCAGATGACTCCACCCTCATGGCAGAAAGTGAAGGGGAACTAAAAAGCCTCTTGATGAAAGTGAAAGAGGAGAGCGAAAAAGTTGGCTTAAAGCTCAACATTCAGAAAACTAAGATCATGGCATCTGGTCCCATCACTTCATGGCAAATAGATGGGGAAACAGTGGAAACAGTGTCAGACTTTACTTTTCTGGACTCCAAAATCACTACAGATGGTGACTGCAGCCATGAAATTAAAAGACGCTTACTCCTTGGAAGGAAAGTTATGACTAACCTAGATAGCATATTCAAAAGCGGAGACATTACTTTGCCAACAAAGGTGCGTCTAGTCAAGGCTATGGTTTTTCCAGTGGTCATGTATGGATGTGAGAGTTGGACTGTGAATAAAGCTAAGCACCGAAGAATTGATGCTTTTGAACTGTGGTGTTGGAGAAGACTCTTGAGAGTCCCTTGGACAGCAAGGAGATCCAACCAGTCCATTCTTTAGAAGGAATGATGTTAAAGCTGAAACGCCAGTACTTTGGCCACCTCATGCGAAGAGTTGACTCATTGGAAAAGACTCTGATGCTGGGAGGGATTGGGGGCAGGAGGAGAAGGGGACGACAGAGGATGAGATGGCTGGATGGCATCACCAACTCGATGGACATGAGTTTGAGTGAACTCTTGGAGTTGGTGATGGACAGGGAGGCCTGGCGTGCTGCATGCAGTTCGTGGGGTTGTAAAGAGTCAGACACGACTGAGTGACTGAGTGACTGAACCGAACTGAACTAAGAAACTCTGGTGTAGATAATAAATAATACTCTTCCCTACAAATGTTGTCTCTTTGCTCTGTTTCCCAGCATTGTTGGCAAGATGACTGAGCAACTGAACAATAACAATTGTGAAATTATTACTCTTTTGGTAATCTAAGTTAAGTTGGAATTGTATAGAAAAATGAGCAGAAGACATGAGGAGACATTTCATTAAAAAGTATAAATAGATGCAAACATGCACATTAAAAGATATTCAGTGTCATTAGCTATGGTGGGTGTGGGGCGCTTCTCAGGTGGTACTAGTGGTAAACGACCTGCCTGCAGGTTAGACATAAGAGACAGGGGTTCGATCACTGGGTCAGGAAAATCCCCTTGTGAAAGGCATTTGCCACAACCCACTCCAGTATTCTTGCCTGGAGAATCCCTTGGACAGAGGAGCCTGGCAGGCTGCAGTCCATAGGGTCGCAGACAGTTGGATATGGCTGAAGTGACTTAGCATGCACACACACAGCCATCAGGGAAATGCAAACGAAGACCATGATGAGATATCACTATATACTTATTAGAATAGCTTCAATAGACAACAGTGATAACATCAAGTACTGGAGAGGTTGTAGAGAAACTGGAGCTTTCAGACAATGCTGGTGAGGGTGTAAATTGTAAAGCTGGCCTGGACAGGAAGACTTCCGCTTCTGAGATTTGCAGTAGACATACTTTTCCCTGTTCCTTTCACTAAGTGAAAGTAAAAAGCCTGAACATGATATAGAAAACAAACATATGAAGTCTCTGAAATGTGGAGAGAAGATAGACATGCTAGAGTATTTAGGATGCAAAGAAAAACTTGGTGATGAATCTTCTGCTTTTTCTTTCAGCTTCATATATCCCATAGAAGAGAATCAGTGAACTTGAAGATAGAACAAGTATGCAATCTAAAAAACAGGGAGAAAATAGACTTTACAAAAATAGACAGAACAAACCCAATAAATAAATAAAATTATAGAGGGGAGATGTTGTCAACTTAGAAACCTTTACCAACAGGAATTTCCTTCTGGAATGAAAGGGAAATCAAGATATCCTAAGATTGAGGAAAACTAAGACAACTTGTTCACTTCAGATTTGCCCTAAAAGGATGGCTAAGGAAGTTCTCTAAACAGAAAGGAAACAATAAAGGAAGGATCTTAGAATATCTAGAAGGAAGAACAGAGTAAGCAAAAATATGAGTATATAAAATTAACTTTCCTTCTCATCTTCAGTTTTCTAAATTATATTTAACAGTTGAGATAAAAGTCAAAACAGTATCTCATGTACTTCTAAATGCAGGTAGATGATATATTTTATATTATTATGCTATAAAGGTAGAAAATAAAGGAATATGAAACTGATAAAATGATAATAACAGTAAACTGAAATTTTATAATGTATATTCTATAGAGATTCATTCAAAAACAGTACAGATAGATGAATGTGTAATTACAAAATATATTCAGGTAACTCATAGGAAGGCAGTTAAAATAAAACAGCAATGAAGATTACAGAGAGCAAATATAACAAAAATAAAATGGCACACTTAGTTCCTTACATATCAATAATTATACCAAATGTTCATGGTCTAAACAAAACAATTAAAAGGCAAAAATTGGCAGACTAAATTAAGAAATATGGCCAACAATATTCAATCTACAGGCAATTTATTTTGAATATAACAATATAGGGAGGCTGAAAATAAAAGAATAGGCAAAGGTATATCATGTAAACATTAATCAATAGTAAACAGAATTCACTATATAAATGACAGATAAAATAGACATCAGAGCAAAAAAATTAGTGGATACAGAGAAGGAGATTATATAATAATGAAAGCTTCAGTTTACTAAGAATACGTAGTAATTCCAATTACACGTATTAAACAACAGAGCTAAAAAATATGTAAAGCAAAAACCATTATAACTGAAAGGAGAGATAAATCCTAAATTATAGAGATATCAACAATTCTTTCTCAACAATTGATGGAACTACTAGTCAGAAAGCCAGCAAGAATATAGAAGAACTCAACAATACCATCAGACGAAAAGATCTCATGAACATTTTTGGAATGTGTCACCCCAACACAGCAGAATACAACACCTCTTCAAATGTTAACAGAATATATACCAAGATAGAACATATCTTGGTCCATAAAACAAATCTCAAAATACAAAACAATGGAAATAGTATAGAGTATGTTCTTTGGTCACAATGGAATCAAACCAGAAATTAATAACAGAAAGATAACCAGAAAACCTTAAAATAATTGGATAACTCATATCTAAGCAATCTATGGGTCAAAGAGCAAGTCTCAAGGAAATTTTTAAAGATACATTGAATTTAATAAAATTAAAATAACAAAACTTGTTTTCAATATTAAATATTGAATTTAATAAAATTAAAAAACAAAACTTGTGGAACACAACTAAAGCATATTGAGGAAATTGAGGAAATTTATAACATTTAATAATGTTATAATAAATGTTATAAATATATATATTTATATATGTTATAAATATACAATTATAAATATAATTAATGTTCTAATAAAATGAATTTATTAGAAATGATAGAAAGTCTCAATAATCTTAACTTCCACCTTAAGAACTATAAAAATAAGAATAAAATAAACCCACAGTAAGCATAAAGAAGGAAACAATAAGGATATGAGCAGAAATCAATGAAACTGAATGCAGAAAAACAATAGAGAAAAACCAATGAAACTGGTCTTTTGAAAATATTAATAAAATTAACAAATCTCTAGCAAGACTGACACATCAAAAAAGAGATAGACACAAATCACCAGTATCATAAATGAAGCAGGGGATACCACTACAGACCTTGCAGACACAGAAAGAAAGAAAAGCCACAAACAGCTCTATACACATGCATTTGAATCTTAAACAAAATGGACCAAATTCTAGAAACAGAAACTACCACAATATACACAATATAAAATTCATAACTTAAATATTTCTATAATTATTAAGGATACAGAATTTGTAATTTAAAAATTCCCCCAAAAAACATATTTAGAAGAAGTCTACCAAACCTTTAGATTTAACATCATTTCTAGGCAATATTTGAGAAAAATCAACGAGGAAACATTTCTCAATTCATTTTGAAAGTGAAAGTGAAGTGAAAGTTGCTCAGTCATGTCCAGCTCTTTGCAACCTCATGGACTATACAGTCTATGGAATTCTCCAGGCCAGAATACTGGACTGTAGGCCTTTCCCTTCTCCAGGGATCTTCTCAACCCTGGGTTTGAACCCAGGTCTCCCGCACTGCAGGTGGATTCTTTCCCAGCTGAGCCACAAGGGAAGCCTAAGAATACTGGAGTGGGTAGTCTATCCCTTCTCCAGTGGATCTTCCCAGCCCAGCAAATGAACCAGGGTCTCCTGCATTGCAGGTTATCCTGATACTAAATTAAGCAAAGATAGTACAAAAGAAGAAAATTACAGATCCATATTCCTCATAAATATTTATACAACAATCCTTAACAAAGTATTAAAAAACAAAGTTTAGCAATATATAAAAATTATTATACATCATGAACATATGGAGTATATACCAGCAATGAAAGGGTGGCTTAATATTAAAAAATCAATCTATGTGATCACCATATTAAAAGCTAGGAAAGAAAAATTATATCAACTGATGCAGAATAAGAATTTCACAAAATTCAACCCGGATTCGGAATTTTTAAGTCTCAGAAAAGTATAAGTGGAATTCTTCAGCTTGATAAAGAGCATTTATATACACCCTATAGCTTACATTGTATTTAGTGGTGAAAGAGTTTTCTCTATAAGGTCAGGAAGGAAGGAAAAATATCCACTGCCACCACTCTTACTCAGCATAGTCCTAGAAGCTCTGACCAGTGAAATAAGGCCAGAAAAACAAATCATATAAATCACAAAGGAAGAAATAACACTCTCCTTATTTCCTATGACATGATTTTATAAATAGGAAAAGACCAAGACATGTAAAAATCAAAATACAAAATACCTGGAGCTAATAAATTATTTCAATAAGGTCATGGGATACGAAATAAATGCACAAATACTAATTGCATTTTTTGACACTATCAGTGAACACATGCACACTAAAATTAATAATATAATGCCATTTATAATCACTCAAAAAAAAAGAAGAGGTATAAATATAACAAAACATACACAGAATTTGTATTCAGAAAAGTGCGAAATCATGAAAGAAATAAAAGACTTTAATAAATGGAGTGATATGCTACATTCACGGATTGGAATATTCAACATAAAAAAAATATCAATTCTTACAAATTTATTTTCAGATTTAATACAATTCCTCTCAGAATTCCAGAACTTTTAAAAAATATATAGGCAAGATTACTATGAAGTTTATATGGAAAGGCAAAGGAAATAGAATAGCTAATATAATCTTGAAAATGAAAAAAGGTGAGAGAATCTGTCTACTTGATTTCAGGACCTATTATATAGCTTCAATAATCCAAAAAAATAAATAAATAGAACAAAATATAGGATCCAGAATAACCCAACAGAACTTTGCCCAATTGATTTTCAACAGAAATGCAATAGCAATTTAATGAAGGAAGGAAAGACTTTTTAACAAATGGTGTAGAATGGCAGTTGCTGCTGCTGCTGCTGCTAAGTCTCTTCAGTCATGTCCGACTCTGTGCGACCCCATAGACGGCAGCCCACCAGGCTCCCCCGTCCCTGGGATTCTCCAGGCAAGAACACTGGAGTGGGCTGCCATTTCCTTCTCCCATGCATGAAAGTGAAAAGAGAAAGTGAAGTCGCTCAGTCATGTCTGACCCTCAGCAACCCCATGGACTGCAGCCTACCAGACTCCTCCATCCCTGGGATGTTCCAGGCAAGAGTACTGGAGTGGGGTGCCATTGCCGTCTCCGAGAATGGCAGTAAATATTTGTAAATCACATATCCTACAAAGGACGGTATCTAGAACAAATGAAGAACTCTCACAACTCTACAGTAAAAACCAAACAAACAAATAAAAACAGAAAAATGCCAATTACGATATAGGCAAAAGACAAAAAAACATTTCATGAAATATATATACAGATAGCAAAGTGAAGTTGCTCAGTCGTGTCCAACTCTTTGCGACCCCGTGGACTATAGCCCACCAAGTTCCTCCACCCATGGGATTCTCCAGGCAAGAATACTGGAGTGGGTTGCCATTTCCTTCTCCAAGATAGCAAATAAGCACATAAAAAGTTCTTGAACATCAACATCACTTGCCATTTGGGAAATGCAAACACCATTCCTTTCTGCTAGTTTATCCGTTTCCCTACCACTGTAGATCTGTTTTTATTGTTTTTTTTAGTCTCTAAGACATGTCTGACTCTTTTTGACCACCAAGGACTGTAGCCTGTCAGGCTCCTCTGTCCATGGGATTTCCCAAGCAAGAATCCTAGGGTAGGTTGCATTTCCTTCTCTAGGGGATCTTCCTGACCCAGGGATCCAACCTATGTCTCCTGCACTGGCAGGTGGATTCTTTACCACGGAGTCACCAGGGAAGCTCCAGTAGATCTGTACATGAATCATTTTAGGAATGTTAGTTATCCAAAACAAATCTGAAAATAATTCAGTTTTAGGAGAGGAAATTCCATATGATCACTGTATAAATAGTTAATCTCATTAGTATTAAACAATATCCTAACAATAATAAGATCTCAAAACTATGCCTTTATCTTTTAGAAAATTTTTATTCCTTGAATCCATCTACCTGAAATCATGAAGAAAAAAAAAAAAAAGATTAGCTTCACAGGTTTTAAACATGGGTTTACCCTCATTTATTATGTAAAATCAGCCAAAAGAGAGGCCTGTTGAGTGACTGAATCACAATTTCTCCTTCAAAATGATAACACTCCCAGGGGGAGATCAAGGTGGCAGAGTAGGAAAACATGTAGCTCAACTCCCCCACGAACACATCAAAAATACATCTTCATGTAGAGCGATTCTCACTGAAAATAAACTGAAGACTGACAGAAAGACTTACACAACCAAGCTGTGAGAAAGATCCACACAGAATTGGGGAGGAAGGGAAAAGAAGGGCCTGTGCTCCTGGAAAGTGATAGAAAAGAGGAAGGGTATTACACAGGGCCACAGATCCTCACTGGGGAGTGGGTAGTTTGATCTACACATTAAGTGCCTCAGCCTTAGGATCTGACACCAGGAAGACTAGATCCCTTTGCTAGTTTGAAAACCAGTGGGCCTGACTCTAGAACAGTGAGAAACCTAGATTTCTTTCATGAAGCACATGAACTGTGGTTTGTTCCCAATACAAGGCTGAGGAAGTAGATTGAAACTGACCAGAACTCTGGCCCATGTCACATGACCAGCCCAGCGTCTCCCAGGTGAAGTGAATGCCTGCTCTGGCCCTGTTTGCTCCTGTGAAACAGCTCCACACAGGCTAGGGCTGCTGATTCGGAGCTGATATGGCATCTCAAGTGGGAGTGGTCTGGAATCATGACTGCTGCCAAGATTGCCACAGGCCATGCCCTAACCCATGCTGGGTGTGTTCTCCAGCCCCTCTTGCTCCTCTGTGCAGCTCCATACTAGGGCAAGGCTGTCATGGCCAACGGGAACATGCAGTTGTAGGGAACAGAGCCAGCTTGGATCTCATAAATCTCTGAAGAGGGTGAGGGCAGCCACTGCTGATGCTCACAGAAGCAGTGGATTGAGAGTGGTCCAGAACTCTGAATGGTACCTGGGTCCTAACACACACTAAGTGCCCACTCTAGCCCTGCACCTCTCTGTGGAAAGAATGCCAGTGCTGAGAGAAGGGGAGAGAACATACACACATACATGGAATGGAGCAGGACAGACCTGAACCCTAAGGGTTTCTGCTTCAGCAACTTGGGACCCACTCTCATCCTCAGTAACATGGTATTGTCTGCTAAGCAGAGGAGAACCCTGGTTAACACAGGCATCTCTCTCTAGCCCCTCCATTTCCAGTCCCCCTCCTACCAAAGTGATAGTTGCCAGCACATCCTGAGGGAAGACATGACTTGTATTCACTTCAGACCCAAATCAAGCATCAAAGCCAGTGGGCTCATGCAGGCTGTGTACAGACAGTCTCATACAAGGACACCAATCACTAAAGACTAGGATAGGTAACTTTCATTTAATTTTGTACAGACAGAGATGTTTAAGTAAAATGAAAAAACACAGGAATTTGTTTCAAACAAAAGAACAAGAGAAAAACTCAGATAATCACAACTGCTGAAACAGAAATAAATAATTTACCAGATAAAGAGTTCAAAGCATTAGTAATAAGAATGATAATGGAACTAGGGAAGATATCACAGTGAGAATTTTGATAAAGAACTAGAAAATATAAAAAAGAACTGGTCAGAACTGAAGAACATAATAACTAAAATGGAAAATATTCTAGAAGGATTTAGCCTACTAGGTGATACAGAAAAACACATTAATGATCTAGAAGACAGAAAAATGGAAATCACCTAATCACAACAACAAAAAGAAAAACAAATTAAAAAATGAGAGCAGTTTAAGGAACATCTGGAACAATATCAAGTGTACCAATATTCACACTATAGGGGGCCCAGAAGGAGGAAACAGAAAGTGGTTGAAAATGTATTTGACGAAGTTATAGCTAAAAATTTCCCAAACTTGAAGAAGGAAAAGTCAGATACAGAAAGCACAGAGGGTTCCAAATAAGATGAACCCAAACAGACTCACAACAAGAAATATAACAATTAAAATGGTAAAATTAAAAGATAAAGATACTTGCAAATCAATCAATGTGATATACCACATTTTTACAAGGAAGGATTAAAAAAATTCACATGATCATTTAAATAGATGCAGAAAAAGCATTTGACAAAATTCAACTTCATTCATGATTTTTTTTAAAAAAACTGTCATCAAAGTGGATAGAGAGGGAACATATCTCAACACAATAGAGGCTATTTCTGACAAACCCACAGGTAACATCATACTCAACAGTGAAAATCTGAAAGCCCTTCCTCTAAAATCAGGAAAAAGAAGGATGCCAACTTCTACTTAACATAGTATTGGAAGTCCTAGTCAGCAATCACACAAGAAACGAAAGGAATCCAAATTGGAAGAGAAATAAAACGGTCACTATTTGCAGATGATATGATACTACATATAGAAAACCCTAAAAAGTCTCCACCAAAAAAACCCCTCTTGGAAATACTAAATGAATTCAGCAAAGTTGCAGGATGAATGAAATCCATTGTTTTCTATACACTAATAATTAACTATTAGAAAGAGACAGCAAGCAAACAATCCTGTTTAAAATTGCATCAAAAAGAATAAAATATCTAGGAAAAAATTTAACCAAGGAAATAAAAGATCTATACTTTGAAAAATATAAAACTTTGGTGAAGGAAACCAAGATTGATACACAGAAATGGAAAGATAAACTTGTGTTCATGGAGTGGAAGAATTAATAGTTTTAAAATGTCCATACTACCCAAAGAAATCTACAGATTTAGTGTGATTCCTACCAAAACAGCCATGACATTTTCAATGAACTAGAACAAGTAATCCTAAAATATATATAAAACCACAAAAGACCCCAAATAATCAAAGTTATATTGAGAAAAAAGATCAAAGTTGGAGGGATAATGCTCCCTTAATTCAGACTATACTACAAAGGTACAGTAATCAAAACAGTATGGTACTGTACACATCAAACTAATATAATATTGTAAAATACACATATTTCAATTAAAAAGTACAGTGTCACAAAATGAAAACTCCTAAATACTTTAAATATAATATTAATTGTAACTGAAATCAATTTAAGGATAAAACTCAGCCTTCTATAATTTTCTGAAATAAGAGTAATAATATTGTTGTTCAGTCTCAAAGTTGTGTCCGAATCTTTGCAACCCACAGACTGCAGCAAGCTAGGCTCCCTGTACTTCACTATCTCCCAGAGTTTGTTCAAATTCATGTCCATTGAGTTGGTGGTGCTATCTAACTATCTCATCCTCTGCCACCCCCTTCACCTTTTGTCTTCAGTCTTTCCCAGCATCAGGGTCTTTTCCAATGAGTCGGCTGTTCACATCAATTGGCCAAAGTACTGGCACTTCAGCTTCAGAATGTCCTTCCAATGAATATTCAAGATTGATTTTCTTTAAGATTGAGTGGTTTCATCTTCTTACTGTTCAAGGGACTCTCAAGAGTCTTCTCTGGCACCACAGTTTGAAAGCATCAGTTCTTTGTCACTCAGTCTTCTTTATGGTCCAACTCTTACATCCGTACTTAATTACTGGAAAAACCATAGCTTTGAGAATACAAACCTATGTTGGCAAATTGCCAACATCCATTGAATCATAGAAAAAGCAAGGGAATTCCAACAAACATACCTACTTCCATTTCACTGAGTATGCTAAAGCCTTTGACTGTGTGTATCACAACAAACTGTGGAATATTTTTAAAGAGATGGGAATACCAGACCACCTTACTTGCCTCCTGAGAAACTTGTACACAGGTCAAGAAGCAACAGTAGAAATGGACATGGAACAAAGGATTGGTTCAAAATTGGGAAAGGAGTACATCAAGGCTGTATATTGTCACCATGCTTATTTAAATTATATGCAGAGTACATCATGAGAAATGCTGGGCTGGATGAAGCACAAGCTGGAATCAAGATAGCCAGGAAGAACATCAACAACCTCAGATATGCAGATAACACCACCCTTATGGCAGAAAGCGAAGAAGAACTAAAGAGCCTCTTGATGAAAGTGAAAGAAAAGAGTAAAAAAGCTGGCTTAAAACTCAACATTCAAAAAACTAAGATCATGGGATCTTGTCCTATCAGTTTGGTTCAGTTCAGTCACTCAGTCATGTCCAACTCTGAAACTCCACGGACTGCAGCATACCAGGTTTCCCTGTCCATCACGAACTCCCAGAGTTTACTCAAACTCATGTCCATTGAGTCAGTTATGCCATCCATCATCTCAACCTCTGTCGTCCCCTTCTCCTACTGCCTTCAATATTTCCCAGCATCAGGGTCTTTTCAAATAAGTCAGTTCTTTGCATCAGATGGCCAGAGTATTGGAGTTTCAGCTTCAAAATCAGTCCTTCCAATGAATATTCAGGACTGATTTCCTTTAGGATGGACTGGTTGTATCTCCTTGCAGTCCAAGGGACTCTCAAGAGTCTTCAACACCTCAGTTCAAAAGCATCAATTCTTTGGCCTTCATCTTTCTTTATAGTCCAACTCACATCCATACATGACTACTGGAAAAACCATAGCCATGACTAGACGGACCTTTGTTGGAAAAGTAATGTCTCTGCTTTTTAATATGCTGTCTAGGTTGGTCATAACTTTCCTTCCAAGGAATAAGTGTCTTTTAATTTCAAGACTGCAGTCACCATCTGCAGTGATTTTGGAGCCCTAAAAAATAAAGTCTGATACCGTTTCCACTTTTTCCCCATCTATTTGCCATGAAGTGATGGGACTGGATGTCATATTCTCAGTTTTCTGAATGTTGAGCTTTAAGCCAACTTTTTCACTCTCCTCTTTCATCAAGAGGCTCTTCAGTTCTTCTTTATTTTCTGCCATAAGGGTGGTGTTATCTGCATATCTGAGGTTATTGATATTTCTCCCAGCAATCTTGATTTCAGCTTGTGCTTCATCGAGCCCAGGGTTTCTCATGATGTACTCTGCATATAAGTTAAATAAGCAGGGTGACAATATACAGCTTCGATGTACTCCTTTTCCTATTTGGAACCAGTCTGTTGTTCCATGTCCTATTCTGTTACTTTCTCATCTACATATAGGTTTCTCAAGAGGCAGGTCAGGTGGTCTGGTATTCCCATCTCTTTCAGAATTTTCAACAGTTTGTGGTGATGCACACAGTCAAAGACTTTGGTATAGTCAATAAAGCAGAAATAGATGATTTTCTAGAACTCTCTTCCTTTTTCCATGATCCAATGGATGTTGGCAATATGATCTCTGGTTCCTCTGCCTTTTCTAAAACCAGCTTGAACATGTGGAATTTCATGGTTCATGTACTGTTGAAGCCTGGCTTGGCGAATTTTGAGCATTACTTTACTAGCGTGTGAGATGAGTACAATTGTGCAGCAGTTTGAGCATTCTTTGGCATTGCCTTTCTTTGGGATTGGAATGAAAACTGACCTTTTCCAGTCCTGTGGCCACTGCTGAGTTTTCCAAATTTTCTGGCATATTGCATGCAGCACTTTCACAGCATTATCTTTTAGGATTTGAGATAGCTCAACTGGAATTCCATCACCTCCACTAGCTTTGTTCTTAGTGAGCTTCCTAAGGCCCACTTGACTTTGTGTTCCACGATGCCTGGCCCTAGATGAGTGATCACACCATCATGGTTATCTGGGTCATGAAGATCTTTTTTGTATATTTCTCCTGTGTATTGTTGACTCCTCTTCTTAATATCTTCTGCTTCTGTTAAGTCCATACCATTTCTGTCCTTTATTGTGCCCCTTCTTTTCATGAAATATTCCCTTGATGTCTCTAATTTTCTTGAAGAGATCTCTAGTCTCCCCAGTTTTATTGTTTTCCTCTATTTCTTTGCACTGATCACTGAGGAAGGCTTTCTTATCTCTCCCTGCTATTCTTTGGAACTCTGCATTCAGATGGGTATATCTTTCCTTTTCTCCTTTGCCTTTAGCTTCTCTTCTTTTCTCAGCTGTTTGTAAGGTCTTCTCAGACAACCATTTTGCCTTTTTGCATTTCTTTATTGGGGATGGCCTTGATCACTGCCTCCTGTACAATGTCACAAACCTCTGTCCATATTTCTTCAGACACTCTATCAGATCTAATCCCTTGAGTCTATTTGTCACTTCCACTGTATAATCTTAAGGACTTTGATTTAGGTCATATCTGAATGGTATAGTGGTTTTCCCTACTTTCTTCAATTTAAATCTGAATTTGGCAATAAGGAGTTCATGATCTAAGCCACAGTTAGCTCCCAGTCTTGTTTTTGCTGCGTCCATAGGGCTTCTCCATCTTTGGCTGCAAATAATATAATCAATATGATTTCGGTATTGACCATATGGTGATGTCCATGTGTAGAGTCTTCTCTTGTGTTGTTGGTATAGGGTGTTTGCTATGACCAGTGCATTCTCTTGGTAAAACTCTGTTTGCCTTTGCCCTGCTTCATTTTGTACTCTAAGGCTAAATTTGCCTGTTACTCCAGGTATCTCTTGACCTCCTACATTTGCATTCCAGTCTCCTATAATGAAAAGGACATCTTTTTGTGGTGTTAGTTCTAGAAGGTCTTGTAGGTCTTCATAGAACCGTTCAACTCAGCTTCTTCAGCATTACTGGTATACACAGTATTTGTTATATATATCTATATATGATATTATTACATTGTATACCCTAAATTTACACAATGTTTATGGTCAATTATATTTAAATGAAGCTGAAAGATAAAAAGAGAAGTTGAAGTAATTCGTGTTCGATGAATGGAGGAATTCATTTGAATTATTACCATCTGCTCAAACATAGTTTTATTTGTAGCCCTTTTGATTTACTGTATTTGTAGTGAAGGTGTACATAATCTTAAAAGACAAACAGTTACTTAAGCATATTTGTATTTTTATCAAAATTGATTGCACATCAATCTCTGAACTCTCACTGCTTCTCTCCTTTTATTTCTCTTTTTTCTATTTTTTTTCTCTCTCCATCTGTCTGCCTACTATTAGCCTTTATAGTTGTATTACTGAATATGTGAAAGCTAGCTGGAGAAGAGGAAAGAGAGAATGTCAATTTAATTCCAAAAGTAGATTAATTTGCTCTATGAATAGTTGAGCCATAAATGTGTATTGTATATTCAAAATTCAGATCTCACCAAAAATTTTCTCAGGCTAAGCATTCATAGTAAGGATATACCTTGCCTAATTGTAAACATAATATAGGAAAATGTCTCTTCTGCTCTTTACCTCTGGCCTGCCTTTTAATTCTCCCACTCTAGGCAGGAGAGGATTAAAGAGAGATAGAAACAATAGGATCTAATATCATGTCACTGTTGGACATAAAAGTCTATCTGAGTATAAAGTGTGGGTTTTATTCTCTACAAAGGCTCAACCTTAGTTTTGAGGTTGAGTTCTGTATATTTGAACATGCCATGTATGGGTAAGTATGACTTCTTTCCTAGACCAGCTCACCATCACTTAATGTGAACTGTTAATCAAGTCCTGTGGTACAGGTTGGTTATTTGCAGTATATTACAGACCTACATAGATTAATTTCATAACTGGGATTCAGAATCAACCAGTTCAATCTTACGAACACTGTATATAACATGACTACTACAGCCAGACTTAAAACATGCAATCTTCTTTTCAATTCTAATTTTAATATTTTGTAATAGGCTATATGCATCTCATTTGTATTTATAAATGAGATTTGTGTGAGCTGGAAATAAAACTGCAAGCACATGTTAATCATACATGTGAGACTCCAGTACTAGGCATAATAATATACCCATCTATGTCTGTGAGCCAAAAAGAAAAAAATACAAAGGAAATGGAGAGTCAGAGGTTCAGGCTACTCTCTTCTTTTATGATTTGAACTGAGATTAAATATACTTAGGATAACTTACAGTAGATTACTTCTAAAATTTAAGTCACATAAACCAAATTTTAACGTTAGTAAATAAATTATTTTTAACCCAGGGACAAGTATATTTTTATTTTAAAAAAAGAAAGACTGCAAATTGTTTCTACTTAACAGGCAAATATATACTCCCTCTTTGGGCTCCTAGGTCACAAAAGGTGGTTATCCTGTCACTATGGCTGATTTCTGAAAAGTGTGACATGCATTTAGTTGTCAGTTCCTATCAGCAGCATTCAGGAATCAACATTACATCAGCAGCAAGACACACCATTTTATGCTCTTTTTAAAGATAATTAGAGTTCCCTTTTGTTGCAAATAAGATGTAAAACAGCTATAACTGCTGGAGAACGTGATTAAAGTAACCTCTATAGAACCCCATTATTCTAGACAGATTCCTTCAGATGCATAATTTTCCCATTTTAAGAAAACATAATGCATGCATATAAAATTCAAATTGTCGAGACACCTCTAACAAAAATTAGTACTCTATTAAGGCATTCTTAGTAGCTGGTTAACACGTAAAACTCTTTAAGTGTATTTTAACATAATCAAGAAATAATAGTCTGTGTCACAAAAGGTAAACATTTTACCGTGAGAGGATTCTTCAGACAAGATCCATGTATTTAATTTTTTTAACTTTTAAAACTTTTGACAGATAATGTGTGAAAAGTTGTATCCCAAACATCCCAAGAACACTGAAATATGCATGCAGACTTTCATCATCGTGTGCTCCAATTCTAAGAAAGGTGGTTGTACATATAAACATACAAACCCACCCAAACTTGCATGCACATACACTTTCCTTATTTTTTAGGTGCTTGTGTCAATTTATTTGAAACACTAACACTCCAAGTATCATTTTTAGCAGGTACTCTACAAAAGCCAAATATATCTAATTCAAATAAAATAGCAGATGTGCACAAATATCATATTACAGTTTTTTCTTAATAATTGCTTTTAAAAATATATAATTTTCCAAATCCTGTAGTAAAACATGGCTTTAAAATAGATTTTAAGAAATATCTCTCATTGCAGGTCTTATCTGTTTCAAACACAACCTCGGACAGACACAGTCATCTAAGAGGCCCAATGTCCTACAAAATAACTCAGTGCCCACTTGTCCATGGGGTATTTCATTTATTTAATGAAATATAAATGCCATTTGAAAAAGACATCTAAAGTGGCAATTAGTAAATTCCACCAAGACTATCCATATGCTGACCATAACTTTTGCAGAATGGTTATAATTATGAAATCAAATTCTTGTTTGACTCTGCTGGGAACCTCAACATCCAACGAAAATGTTATTAAAGAAGCTTACAAGTGAATAACCATTCTCAACCGCTCACAGCAGCCTTCACAGCATGAAAGTGGGGAAAATGAGGAAAGTTTTAAGGTGGAGAACGGATGAGGATGACAACAATCTCTGTCAAGAGAATGTATTGTGCAAGACTTCTCAGGAGAAAAAATTTTCACCTGAAAAGAGACAGCGTTATGAACAGTGCAGAACCGTGGATCGTGGGACACTGATCTTATTAAAAACTAATGCTAATTTGCACACTGTCTCCTGCTGAACTGGAAGCAAGTTTACCACTGGGTTTGTTAATTTATCCAGGACACCATTATCTTTGGTTGGACTTAATGTATCAGAGTAGAGGTCATTAACTGCTGGGTTCATGATTATCCAGCATGAATTACCGACAGGATCACCAAAATAGATTTGTACTCAGACTTCATTTCCCTAGGTGCATTTTTTTTCTTCAGCTGTTATTTAATTTCTATCTCAAAACACTAATTATTATATTATATACATGCCTATGTGTATATTCATATGTTTCTCATAGAGAACAGAGCACAAGCACCAACATTTACAATAGATTGCCATTTTGATTTCATTTCCTAGCATTTCAGAATAGTAATGTAATTACTATATAAACAAAGGATATGGCTTTCTCTTGCTGAGGTTGCAAATAAAGAACGGTATGGTCATGTGGAAATTTTTAATCATAATAAAATATATAATTATTATGGGAGCTTTCCTTTGACCATTAGAGTTTGCATTGACTTGGACTGTTAAATATTCAAAGTGATGTCGCCCTGAATCTGCTTGTTCTGCTTTTGCAGACATTTCATTTCAACCATCTATCAATCATAGCTCTAAAACTTACGTTCTATCCCAAGTAAACACTTTGTTGAAAAAAAAAGAAACCCCTACAAAATCCCACTGGTACCTTTACTTTAGCTTACAGCTCAATAAAATCACTGTGACGATTCATAAAAAGAAATCTTAGAATTAAAAGTTAAATAGAAAAGGGAATTCTTAAAAATATTTGTGGTTTCTGGTTAGATAAACACATTTTCATAAGGCTGCATGTTCAATCTATTTTATATAAATGGAACAAATCAACCAAAAATTCATTTACAATTTTTATAGTCTGTACGAGCCCATTTCTAATAGCAGGGAACACTTTTGTGTCTCTGCATGATATCTGTGGAAAGAGGTGAATTTTCATTTATTTAATGCAAATATTCATGCAAGGTAAACTCTTCAGGCATATATGAAGCATGCTTCGTGGCAGCTATGTGGCAATAGGAAAATAACATGACATAATTGTACAATAAATGGAGAGCTGCCACCTCAAAATTACCTGCGGCACAGTGTCATGAATAAAGAGAGGAACACAAGAAGTCAGAGGTGTTTTTTTCTAGTTTCTAAGCTACTTTGCTTACAAATGATTTAATTCTGATCGTATAGAGCTGGACATTTATGACAATCTCATCTTTAGAACTGCAAAATTATTAAGATCTTTTTTTAAAGCTTTGAATAATGAAAAGTGCATTGTTATTTGATTGCTAAAGCTTTCAACTATACAATACACATTTAGATAACAATGTAAGACGGCAAAAGGGGTAAAAATGTTAGCTTCAGATTTACTGCACATAAAGAGTTGAGCTTTTCTATCTGTTACCGGCAGACACATTGTCCAGACTCTTACTTTAATCATATTATTTTCCAGGTAAAATGAAATATCAACTTCTAAGGCAGTAGTATGATTTTTTATATTTTCCATGGAAAACTAGTGTTGACACAGTGACCCATCACAATATATTCTGTCACCGGTTTGAAAATACCCTTTGATGGTGGGTTTTTCAACGTAACAGGGTTTTCTCTATCAGGAATGGTAAGCAGTTTTACTGATAGAGTACATACAAATATTTATTAGAAAATAATGCTTTCAAGTTGGTGGAGAGATACATTTTATTCTGGGATTTGTTGTATTTCAGACTATTCACAGTGATGACTGATGGCCCCAAGTCTAAAATGGCTTCTACGTATTCCTTTTCAAGCTCATCTTCAGATATTAATATTTTCTAATAAATCCATTTGGGGACTTCAGTGGCAGAATGCAATCTAAATTTAGGCAGCCATCATGCTTAGAATAACATGGAAGTTCAGTGGCCCAACCTACAATTAAAGTGAAAGAAAGTGAAGTCGCTCAGTCGTGTCTGACTCTTTGTGACCCAGTGGACTGTAGCCTATCAGGCTCCTCCATCCACAGAATTTTCCAGGCAAGAGTGCTGGAGCGGGTTGCCATTTGCTTCTCCAGGGGATCTTCCCGACCCTGGAATCAAACCCAGGTCTCCCGCATTGCAGGCAGATGCTTTACCGTCTGAGCCACCAGGGAAGCTACCTACAATTAAACCAACCTCCAAAACTGAAGACTCTCAAGTATTAGCAAGGAAAACAAAGTTTGAAATTATTCATCTTAAGAGGCTACTTCTATTACACTAGTGGGCATTCAATACAAAGAACCATATTGTAAGGCACTAACCATCCTCCTAAATTGGAAGCATTATTGCTATAATTCATAAAATTTATTGATTAAAATATTATTGGAATAATTATATTAATTCTTCCATAACATGTGTGTGTCCTGTGTGCTTAGTCACTCAGTCGTGTCCAACTCTTGTGACCCATAGACTGTAGCCTGCCAGGCTCCTCCATCCATGGGATTCTCCAGACAAGAATATTGGAGTGGGTTGCCATTTCCTTCTCCAGGGGATCTTCCTGACCCAGGGATTGAACCCAGGTCTCCTGCATTGCAGTCAGACTGTTTACTGACTGAGCTTATGACATAATACTCTAAAATCCAAGTATATGTTCTTAAAAATCAACTCTCAACTGAGTAATTTAAAAACAAAGAATATTATGTTATATATGTGTTGATAAGTCTATAATTGATATGAATTAAATCCTGGCAGGGTGAAACTTCAGAAAGAAACTAATTTCTCATTCATTCTCTTTCCTCTCTCCCTCCTGTCTGACTCCCCACATATTACAAACTCACTAAGAAATGTGTTTTAGTTCAGATATTCATATACTTTTCACTTTTCAACGGGACAGCATCCTCATAAGGGTTTTCAATGTCTTTAAACTCTAAACTGATGCCAGAGTAGTCATTTTAAAACACAACTTGATCTTGTAACTCTGGTTTAAAACCATTCAGAAACTCTATAACTTTCAGGATAAAGTTAACACTTCAGAGTTTAGCACATAAACCCATGCCCACATGGCCACTAACAACCTTAACTTCATGCTTTGTAGCTCCAAGTGGTCCCTTGAAACAGCATGTTATTTCATATTTCTGATTTTCATAAATATCTAGCAAAATCTTACTTGACCTCAAAACTCCAGTGACAGTGCCAACATTTGTTTAAGCTTGTTTCTCTCCTACTAGGTATAATACCTAAATATTTATGATCTTGAATTCTTTGCCCAGCATAGGTCCTAGAGCATACCATATGGCTAATACTTGTTTGTTGAATAAACAAATGTTACACAAATATTCTCTATCACCTCAAGAATTGTTCATGGGGTTCTCAACAAGAATGCTGAAGTGGGTTGCCATTCCCTTCTCAGTGGACCATGGTTTGTCAGATGCTTTCACACTGTGGTGTTGGAGAAGACTCTTGAAAGTCCCTTGGACTGCAAGGGGATCAAATCAGTTAATCCTAAAGGAAATCAACTCTGAATATTTATTGGAAGGGCAGATGTTAAAGCTGAAGCTGCAATACTTTGGCCACCTGATGGAAAGAGCTGACTCATTGGAAAAGACTCTGACACGGAAAAATAGAAGGCAGGAGGAGAAGGGGACACCAGAGGATGAGATGGTTGGATGGCATCACTGACTCCATCGATATGAATTTGAGCAAACTCCAGGAGATGGTGAAACAGGGAAGCCTGGCATGCTGCAGTCCATGCAGTTGCGAACAGACATGACTGAATGACTGAACAACAACAACCTCAAGAGCAGCAGCATACCAAATACAATTGTTGTTGTTCAGTCGCCCAGTCATGTCCGATGCTTTTTTTTTTTTTTTTCATGTCCGATTCTTGACAACACCATGAACTGTCCCTCACCATCTCCTGGAATTTGCCCAAGTTCATGTTCACTTCATTGGTGATGACATCCAGCCATGTCATCCTCTGTTGCCCTCTTCTGCTACTGCCCTCAATCTTTCCCAGCATCAGGGAATTTTCCAGTGAGTCGTCTGTTTGCATCAGTCTGTCAGTTTGTCGCTTAGTCGTGACAGACTCTTTGTGACCCCATGGACTGCAGGCTTCCCTGCCCTTCACCAACTCCTGGAGCTTGCTCAAACTTTTGTCCATTGGATCAGTGATGCCATCCAACCATCTCAACCTCTGTCATCCCCTTCTCCTACTGCCTTCAATCTTTCCCTGCAACAGGGTATTTTCCAATGAGTCCTTTCTGCACATAAGGTGGCCAAAGTATTGGAGTTTCAGCTTCAGCATCAGTTCTTCCAATGAACATCCATGACTGACTTCCTTTTGGATTGACTGATCTGATCTCCTTGCAGTCCAAGGGACTCTCAAGAGTCTTCTCCAACACCACAGTTCAAAAGCAGCAATTCTTATGTGCTCATCTTTCTTTATAGTCCAACTCTCACATCCATACATGACTACTGGAAACACCGTAGCTTTGATTAGATGGACCTTTGTTAGTAAAGTAATGTCTCTGCTTTTAATATGCTGTCTATGCTGTGAAAGTGGTGCATTCAATATGCCAGCAAATTTGGAAAACTCAGCAGTGGCTACAGGACTGGAAAAGGTCAGTTTCATTCCATTCCCAAAGAAAGGCAATGCCAAAGAATGCTCAAACTACCGCACAACTGCACTCATCTCACTCAGCTCAAAATTCTCCAAGCCAGGCTTCAGCAATACGTGAACCGTGAACTTCCACATGTTCAAGCTGGTTTTAGAAAAGGCAGAGGAACCAGAGATCAAATTGCCAACATCCGCTGGATCATGGAAAAAGCAAGAGAGTTCCCGAAAAACATCTATTTCTGCTTTATTGACTATGCCAAAGCCTTTGGCTGTATGGATCACAATAAACTGTGGAAAATTATTCAAGAGATGGGAATACCAGACCACCTGACCTGCCTCTTGAGAAACCTATATGCAGGTCAGGAAGCAATAGTTAGAACTGGACATGGAACATCAGACTGGTTCCAAATAGGAAAAGGAGTACGTCAAGGCTGTAGATTGTCACACTGCTCATTTAATTTATATGCAGAGTACATCATGAGAAACGCTGGGCTGGAAGAAGCACAAGCTGGAATCAAGATTGCCAGGAGAAATATCAATAACCTCAGATATTCAGATGACACCACCCTTATGGCAGAAAGTGAAGAGGAACTCAAAAGCCTCTTGATGAAAGTGAAAGAGGAGAGTGAAAAAGTTGGCTTAAAGCTCAATATTCAGAAAACTAAGATCATCTGGTCCCATCACTTCATGGGAAATTGATGGGGTAACAGTGTCAGACTTTATTTTTGGGGGCTCCAAAATCACTGCAGGTGGTGACTGCAGCCATGAAATTAAAAGACGCTTACTCGTTGGAAGGAAAGTTTTGTCCAACCTAGATAGCATGTTCAAAAGCAGAGACATTACTTTGCCAACAAAGGTTCATCTAGTCAAGGCTATGGTTTTTCCTGTGGTCATGTATGGATGTGAGAGTTGGACTGTGAAGAAAGCTGAGCGCTGAAGAATTGATACTTTTGAACTGTGGTGTTGGAGAAAACTCTTGAGAGTCCCTTGGACTGCAAGGAGATCCAACCAGTCCGTTCTGAAGGAGATCAGCCCTGGGATTTCTTTGGAAGGACTGATGCTAAAGCTGAAACTCCAGTACTTTGGCCACCTCATGCGAAGAGTTGACTCATTGGAAAAGACTCTGATGCTGGGAGGGATTGGGGGCAGGAGGAGAAAGGGACAACAGAGGATGAGATGGCTGGACGGCATCACTGACTTGATGGATGTGAGTTTGAGTGAACTCTGGGGATTGGTGATGGACAGGGAGGCCTGGTGTTCTGCAATTCATGGGGTCACAAAGAGTCGGACACGACTGAGGGACTGAACTGAACTGAATGGGGCTAATGCCATGATTTTAGTTTTGGGTTTTTGTTTTTTTTTTTACTATTTAGTCTTAATCCAGCTCTTTCACTCTCCTTCACCCTCATCAAGAGGCTCTTTAGGCCCTTGTCGCTTTCTGACATCAGAGTGGTGTCATCCACATACCTGAAGTTGTTGATTTTTCTCCCACCTATCTTGATTCTGGCTTGTAACTCATCCAGCCCAACATTTCTCATGATGTACTCAGTTTACAGGTTAAAAAAACATGACACTCAGTTGTTGATGTGTCTTGTGATAAAAGTAAAATCCGATGCTGCAAAGAACAATATTGCATAGGAACCTGGAATGTTATGTCCATGAATCAAGGAAAATTCAGTGCAGTTCAGTTCAATCACTCAGTCATGTCCAATTTTTGTGACCCCATGGACTGCAGATTGTCAGGCTTCCCTGTCCATCACCAACTCCTGAAGCTTGTTCAAACTCATGTCCATTGAGTCGGTGATGCAATCCACCATCTCACCCTTTGTCATCCCCTTCTCCTCCTGCCTTCAGTCTTTCCCAGCCACAGGGTCTTTTCCAAGGAGTCAGTTCTTCACATCAGGTAGCGAAAGTATTAAGGCTTCAACTTCAGCATCAGTCCTTCCAATGAACATTCAGGACTGATTTCCTTTAGGATTGACTAATTGATCTCCTTGCTATCCAAGGGACTCTCAAGAGTTTTCTCCAACACTGGACATGGTCAAGCAGAAGATGGTAAGAGTAAATATCGACATCCTAGGAATCAGTGAACTATAATGGATGGAATGAGTGGATTTAATTCAGATGGCCATTATATCTACTACTTTGGGCAAGAATTCCATAGAAGAAATGGAGTAGCCCTCATAATTAACAAGAGTCTGAAATACAGTACTTGGGTGCAACCTCAAAATGGACAGAATGAGCTCGGTTTGTTTCAAGACAAGCTATTCAACATCATAGTAATCCAAGTCTATGCCCCTACCACCAAGGCCAAAGAAGCTGAAGTTGATCAGTTCTGTGAAGACTAGAAGTTCTAGAGACTTCCAAGAACTAACATCTACAAAATAAGTTCTATTCATCATCAGGGATTGGATTGCAAAAGTAGGAAGTCAAGAGATATCTGGAGTAACAGGCAAGTTTGGCCTTGAAGAACAAAATAAAGTAGGGCAAAGGCTAACTGAATTCTGCCTAGAGAACGCACTAGTCATAGCAAATACTCATTTTCAACAACATAAGAGACAACTTGACATCAAATGCAATAGAGTCCTTTTTATCTTATCAAACTGAAATCAATGATTCTACAGCTAAAGAAAGAAGTCAATTCAACTGGAGTCACACAAAACCTGAAAATTCAGTCTCCATGATTACCAGTTTAAATTGAATCAATCACTTAAGGATAACCATGCACTAACATCAGGTAAAATCTAGTTGAAAAACTATTTTTTTTTCAATGTTTTACAATTGTTACATATCTTGATAGTAATTTTTTAGTGGCTTGCTTTGTTGAGTCTTCAAAGCATTCAACTCAGAATCAAGAGCTCTCTTCTCTTATTTTTAGTTCAATAGTTTATACAATATTATTAAATTATGTAATTATAAGTACAAACAAAACCGACAATCAGATTTTGGAGAAAACACCACTGGCTCTCGACAAACATACAACTTAATCAGTGGAAGAAGTATGTCAACATACTTGAAATAAGATTTTGGAAGCAGATGATACCAGTCAATGAGTTTTGCAAGAGATGTGGAAAAAATCAGTCCAGAGGTGATTATGTGGAATTAGTTTGCACAAAGGTCTGTAGAGTCAAATCTATGGTTTTTCCAGTAGCCAGGTATGGATGTAAGAGTCTGACCACAAAGGAGGCAGAGCACTGAAGAACTGATGCTTCTGAACTGTGGTGCTGGAGAAGACTCTTTAGAGTCTCCTGGACAGCAAGGAGATCAAACCAGTTAATCCTAAAGGAAATCGACTCTGAATATTCATTGGAAGGACTGATGCTGAAGCTGAAACTCCAATACTTTGGCCACCTGATACGAAGAGCCAACATACTGGGAAAGACCCTGAAGCTGGGAAAGATTGAGGGCAAGAGGAGAAGGGGATGACAGAGGACGAGATGGTTGGATGGCATCACTGACTAAATGGACATGAGTTTGAGCAAGCTTGGGGAGATGGTGAAGGACAGGGAAGTCTAGCATGCTGCAGTCCACGGGGTCACAAAGAGTCGGACACAACTGAGCACCTGAACAAAAACAAATGATCAGAGGACTTCTTCTGTGATAAATTTTTTGTTACTTATTTTAAAGTTCTACAGAGTCTTAAGGTCAGTATTCTGACCATGAATTCTTAATGTACAGAAGCAAAGTTCTAGATATGATAGGCACAGGAGATTGAGATGAACTGAGTTTGACTCCAGAAGATAGACTGGATATCTCTCTCTTTTAATGTCTAGTGTTTACTAATTCTCTCCTCCAACCAGTAGCATGCAGAAACAATGAGGGACTTAGTTTCTGGTAGTTTTAAATATTTTCCTTATCTCTTTCAATTTGAATAGACTGAATGATGAAGATTAATAATCAAGAACTCACTTGATTATTGACTTGCATTTTGGCAAACCAAAGAACTCATGAAATTATGTTGTTTTCATTTAGGGGAAAATGGGAATGCCCTTTAAAATCTTATGTTAATCTGAACAACTTTTAACCTGGATGACCTAATTACGTAGTTCAAAATAAGAGCAAATCAGGAGTTGGTGCACCAACTGCAGGTATAGAACACTGAGAACAGGCTATATAGAAAGAAGGAAACACACCTTTTTTGTCATGTGGTCATCACAAATTCATGAAAAACTAACCCTCCCAGAAAAGCAAAGAGAGGGGTTGGTTGTGGGGGATGGGAGGTGCTCTCTCCAGCACAGTAAATAGAGGAATGGATGTGTGGCAGCCAGATGTTTCTAGTAATTTCAACAATACCTTAGGTAAGCAGTTCCCTAAGTAATTTGAACAGCTGATTTTTAAAAACTGGCAGAATACTTTTCAAATAATAAGCCTATCTCTTATTACTATCTATCACTCAGTCTCAAGGTGGTGTAATCTTAGATATGTTCTTTTTAGTGTTGGGCATTCTCTATCCATAAGTAACAGCTCCCCTGAATCTGCTTTCTCTGGAAATTCATGAAGGGTTTAAGTATTGTCTTTAACTTTTAATAATGCATAAAATTGTGCATATTAGGGTATATTATATATGTCACAGGGCCTTCCCAGGTGGTACTAGTGATAAACAATCTGCTGCCAATGCAAGAGCTGCAAGAGACTCAGGTTCCATCCCTGGGTCAGGAAGAACCTCTGGAGGAGGAAAATGGCAACCCACCCACTCCAGTATTCTTGCCTGAAAAATTCCATGGACAAGAGGAGCCTGCTGGGCTACCATCCATAGGTCACAAAGAGTTGGACATGAATAGGCGACTGAACACATGTGCACACATGTATATATCATAATTCTTAATATATTACAGCCACTATAATATCTCTTATCTTAGAAAGTATAATTACCCTAAAGATAACAATGTATCAGTTGCCATCAATACATCTGAATTAGTTGGGGTTCCTAGGCCACCATTCCTCTCTTACCCATCATGTTAGCTTCCCTGGTGGCTCAGAGGTTAAAGCGTCTGCCTGCAATGCCGGAGACCTGGGTTCGATCCCTGGGTCGGGAAGATTCCCCTGGAGAAGGAAATGGCAACCCACTCCAGTATTCTTGCCTAGAGAATCCCATGGACAGAGGAACCTGGTGGGCTACAGTCCACAGGGTCACAAAGAGTTGGACATGACTGAGCGACTTCACTTTTCACTTTCACTTTCAGGCCACCAACAAAATTAAATCATTACTCTGTCACTCTCTGCTTCAGAATTTGTCACTCATGGACTTGAAATAAATGAATAAATGTCTTCAAATTGTCCTTTTGCCTTAGTCACTCTCTAAAAAGGATTACTGTCCTCCTCATGAAGGAAGTAGCTTGCTTATAGATTAAACTTTATACTTTCAATTACACTGCTTACAAAGAATGGCTTTTAGTTTATTCCTGTATTGCGTGTAGGGAATTGCACCTGAGTGTTTTTAGACAGTGGTTGGCATTTTGAGTACAGTTTTGTCAAACCCCAGCAAGGTAGGGTATCTGGAAGAAAAGCAGTCTTCTTTAACACACAGTTACTGATCTCTTCGCAGGCTGTACCTACAGTATGCTGATGGGTTGTGAACACAAATGCAGATAGAAACCTCCCAACATTTTCCTCTTTTTACCCTGCTTGAAGATTGCTGTTTCATCAAACCTCACTTTTTGACTCTCAGGCTTAGATATTTGACCCTTCCCTGTTTCCTCTCTTACCCATCATGTTATTTTGTCTTACAATGGGAAACACCTGGAAGACATTAGCATGGTGGTTAACAATAGAGAGACAGGTCAAGAGCTGACTCCAGATGAGATCAGAAACAAGAGTTTGAAGAAAAAAAGGAGCATGTAGAGGACAAAAGACAAGATGAGAGGAAGGAAAGGAAACATCTGAACACCTATGCTCTTTATGCTCCCCCACCCCTCAGCTTCCCTATTTGGTCACACCACGCTCATCTTTCATCTCCCCTTCTCCCACTTTCCCTCACCATCTCCAAACAACAGGGCTTCCAGACAAGATGCAGAGCCATAGCTTCTCCAGCCAGCTCCCCTGACAGCCTTGATTCAAGGACTGGCACTTGGCATCAGAAATGATTGTGACTGCAACCACTAGGATGCAAGACTCAACACCATATGCATTCCTGGAAATCTACCACCCCTCCAATTACCCACCAGAGAAGCAGCTGCTTGGGGTAAAAAAAGCAGGGCAAACATGGTCCCAGCCAAGCACCAGCCCCAAACTATAGGCCAAGAAACCACTATAGGAAGCTAAATAGATCTCCAGCACCATAATCACCAGGAAGCATTAGCCACACAGGATATCACCCTAGCAAAGGGGCTCATGGAATTGGATGCCAAGTTCTTTGTGGTCATCGGCAAGGTGAAGCATCAACCCAAGGGTGCTGTCATCTCATACAAGCTGCCAAGGCACCAACATTTGTCGGGCCTTGAGTCATTGACCTAACAATATTTGGAGATGCTAACTTGACTTTCCTTGGGTTCAAAGAAATGATATATCCCAGATGTGTGTGTAAAGAGTGACTAGAAAAATGGATAGTATAAAAACTTAAACTCAAATGAAATATGATATTGCAACAAAGGAGGATTAGGAAGGGAGGAGGTATTATTATGAAGGGCTTCCCTGGTGGCTCAGAGGTTTAAAGCATCTGCCTGCAATGCAGGAGACCTGGGTTCGATCCCTGGGTTGGGAAGATCCCCTGGAGAAGGAAATGGCTCATCACTGAAAAGTGTCAGAACTCAAGCCAAGCAATGCATCAGAAGACTGTTTCATCATCAGTGACACACCCCTTCCCTGAGGTGTCCACTACCTGTGGTGGAAATCCTAGCAGCTGGGCAGGATGTATGTCCTGGAGGATGGAGAAGGAGAGCGGGGGCTATTCTGAAGTCAGAGGAGGATGAACAGAAAGAAAATCACCTCAACCTTGCCTCCAACAGACACACACACACACACACACACACACACACACACACTCTCTATCTCCTATTTAGGTTTTTTCCTGTTGAGCTGTTCTCAACCTCCCTCTCCCCACCTTCTGCCACCCCTGCCGGGAGGAATTTCATGTACACCAACGAGGAGATATTAAACAAAGGAATTGGTTCCAGACGCCGTCACTAAATTGGGTATAAGTATCCACTTTTCTGACCCCATTCTGCATTTACCTAAGGAATAACAGGCTTAATTGCCCCAGTCCCATGGCTATGTTGACATATTTCCAAATGATTACATAACTTCCCCACATCCTTCGCTGGGAAGGAGTGTTTATCAAAAGCGTGGAAGCTGACAGGATGGCATTATTAGCACGGCTGAGAGCCGATCGCACTGCCGATTTGTTGAGGATGATCTTAACTCTAGTCACTTACAGATGGGATGCTTCCTGACACATTGCCCTCACGAAGGTAGACTACATAATAAAGGCATGCAAATGGAATGATGGAGCGATTACAGCGACAGGAGCTACAGTGGGGGAGTTGGGACACATTCTGAAATTATTGTAGGGCTAACGATGAAAACATAATTTGGGGTTCACCTCCATTTGAGATTGTCTATTTACGATGCATATGTGAAACTGATGCATAAGGAGACTGAATTCCAATGACATGTCCTTTGGAGGCAAGAAAAATAATTTCAATGCAACTAAACAGTGATGGGGGAAAGAGGAAGGATTTTTGTGATTGCCAATCCTGACAAAGAGTTCAAAACCCTAGGAAGAGAGGCTGTATCTTTTATACACATAGAGGCACAAAATATTTGTATTCATTTGCGATATAACCTGTATTTCAGCCCCAAAATTCCAGTAACGTTGGATCAGCGCAAATAGACATAATCAGAAATGACTCTCAAAAGAGAGCACTAATACAATAGCAGGTGAGACTGGGGTGCATAGAACACAGCTGACTTGTCAGGTAAAGCTGGTTCTTCTTTCACTACCTTCTTAATGACTGACTTGGCCAAATCCTAACAGCTTCTCCATGACCTTGCAACAGTTCTTTGGCTAAAGAATTGAGGAAGTGAGGCCCGCACAGCAAGATGGGGATGCCTTTAATGCAGTACAGGCTCAGTGACCAGAGTATCAGATGTATCACGAAGGTGGTGGTGGGTAGTAAAGGAGTTGTGCCTGAAAGAACCAAGGGGAGTCAAGAGCTCTTTGCTCCTCACTTTCAGTTATAAGGGCTGCAAACTGATTTGTCTGAATCGGCCATAATCATGTGGAGAAGAGTCTACAGATCCCAGGGCATTGTTGGCATTTGGGCTTGCACTTTCCACCAGGGTCCAAGCCAGCTGGCCTCTGGTACTATAACTGCTCCCACATTCGATGTTCACATCTTCTGTGTCATCTCCAGCTTTTGATTCCTTTGCCAAAAAACTATTCATTGACTGTTTTACCTCCCCCTCCCAGTCCTTCTGTTCCATTCTCCCTCCTTATAATGAAAAGAAGATAAAGATTTCCAGAGTCTTTGATTGAAGAATATGCTCCTGAAGACAAGGCTCATGGTACTCTGTAGTCCACAGCAGGAAGCCTAGATCTGGTTGGTGGTCTCCAGGCTGCCTAAGGAACAGGCCAGGGCTGAATGGCAACTGTTCTGGTGGCATCATAATCGTTTTTCACCATATAGTACTAATTACTCCTTCTATTTTAGATTTGCATTAATATTTTTTTCTAAAGAACCCGAAGCACATTTTTTTTAAAAATTGTTTTTTAATGATCATCAACTTTAAAAGCCATGCAAACGTCAAAGAACAAGAATACATAGTTTTAAAAAGAAGCATAAATAGCTTATAAACATAGGAAAAGATGCTTTAGCATTCATCACAAAGATATTCAAATTAAAACAGTAATGAGATTATTTTTCACGTATTGAGATGGTAAATATCTGTATCAAAATTAATAGCACCCAGAGTTGGTGTGGGTGTGGGGAACCTGACACTCCCATACAATGTTAATTGAAAAATAAATTGGTATAATTTATTGGAGGTCAATTTGGCAGCTCGGATGCATTTTAGTGCATACTCCCTTTTTAATTAATAAACTTGATTTGTAGAGTAGTCCTAAGTTCACAATAAAGATGAGGAGAAAGTACAGTTTCCACTTCTTTCCTGCTCCCACATATGCATGGCCTCCCTCACTAACAACATCCTGTACCACAATGGCACATTTTTAAAATCTATGAGCATATGTTGATACATTACTGTTAACCAAGGACAATAGTTAATATTAGGGTTCACTCTAGGTGCTTCACATTCTATGGGTTTTTACCAATGATTATAATGACATGTATTCTCCATTGTAGCTTCATAAAGAATAATTTCAGTGCCCTAAAAATCCTATTCTCTGCCTATTCATCCCTCTTCACTAACTTCCGGCTACCACTGATCCTCTTATTGTCTTCATTGCATTGCCTTTTCCAGAATATCACATAGTTGGAATCATATAATATTTAGTCTTTTCATATTGGTTTCTCTCACACGAATACTCTTTTAGTAATATGCATTCAGGAGGATCTCTTGGAGGAGAGCATGGCAAGCCACTCCAGCATTCTTGCCTGGAGAATGCCATGAACAGAGGAGCCTGGCAAGCTACAGTCCATAGTGTTGCCCAGGGTCCAAAAGACTGAAACGACTTGGCACGCACTCACAATATGCATTTGTGTTTCTTCCGTGTCTTTTCATGGCTTGATAGCTCATTTCCTTTAAGCACAGAATAATATTCCATTGTCTGGATGTGTCACAGTTTATTATTCATTGGTTGCTTCCAAGTTTTGGTAATTAGGAATAGAGCTGCTATAAACATCCATGTGTAGACTTTTGTGTGGACATATATTCAATTCATTTAAGTAAATACCAAGGACTATACATACAATCTATATGTACAATAGTATATACATACTATACATACAATTGCTAGATGGTAGGCTAAAAGTAACTCAGATGATAAGAGTAGATGCAGGAAACCCAGGTTTAATCCCTGGGTCAGGAAGATCCCCTGGAGAAGGACATGGCAACCTACTCCAGTGTTCTTGCTTGAAGAGTTGCATGGACAGAGGAGCCTGCTGGGATATAGTCCATGGGGTCGCAAAGAGTCAGACACAGCTGAGTGACTAACCCACACTCACACATATAAGAGTATGCATAGTTTTGTAAGAGACTGCCAAACTGTCTTACAATGTGTTTGGAACAGTTTACATCTGATGAGCAATGAAAGAGAGTTCTTGTTGCTCTACATCCTTACCAGCATTTAGTGTTGCTGGTGTTTTGGATTTTGACCATTCTAATAGGCTGGCAGCAGTGTCTTATTATTGTTCTAATTTGCAATTCTGTAATGACATATGAGTTAGAACCACTTCTTATATACATTCATTAAACAAGTGATATTTTTGAGTGGAAAAAATAACTGGAAATATGATAAAGTGAAAAACAAAACAGACACATTTTGAAATAAGCAATCTTTCCATCAGGAATAAAGACATTGTTAAAATGTCCCCAAGAACATGATACATATACATACTGGTGAGTTTTTGTTCAATACCACCTAGATCAGTCATCTTCAAAAATCTTGGACAAATCTGTATATTTGTCCATATATATATATAACATATATAAATACCGATATATATATATATAAACACACACAACTAAAATAAAATATTTACTATTCCTACATACGAGGTACTCAGTTTTATATTCAACTCTAAACCAACTTAATATACTCTTATTTATTTTATTTTTCAAAGAATTGATTTACCATCTAAATAATCAAATCAAAAGAAATAATTTTTAAATGTGTAAGTTAATAATAACTCATAGGAAAACCTTTGAGACTGATTATGATAGTAAGCACTGGGGGCTAAACCTCCAAATTGTCCTTGAATAAGATTTTCCACTGAAAAATTAAAACATTAAGCCAATGCTCAGGATATGATTAGTTTCAAATTATTTAATTTTTAGTTTAAAAAGTGACCGAAATGTCCATCTGTAGTCTTCCATAGCCTCATCTTCACCAGACCTAAAAAGGAAAATCTGCCCTTGACTACCTATTAAATAGTACCACGTATGGGCCTGCAAGATCAGGCGCTTCAGTCATGCCCGACTCTTTGCAACCCTATGGACTGTAAGCCGCCACGCTCCTCTGTCCACAGGATTCTTCAGGAAAGAATACTAGTGTGGGGTTGTCGTGCCCTCCTCCAGGGGATCTTCCTGACCCAGGGATCGAATCCACGTCTCCTGCATCTCCTTCATTGCAGGCAGATTCTTTACCGCTGAGCCACCAGGGAAGCCCCAAATAATATCATATTTATATTTTAAATTTAACTTCAAAGTCTCTAAAAACAAGTTCCTACCTGGGACCTCTTGCTTTTACTGACTTTTACCTTCTTAAAATGTACATATCCCACCCGCCCCACCCCCGTCCCCCGATCCGTCGCTTCCTTGTTTAATTATTTTCCTTTCTTTGTTTCACCTTCCCTTCCCATCTTGCCTTCTTTCTTTCCTTCCATGTCCTCCTCTTCCTTTATCCCTTCTTTCCTTCCTCTTTGTCCTTTTTTTCTCTCTGTCCTTTTCCACTCCCTCATTTCTTTCCTACTTCTCTTTTTCTCTCTCCCATGTCCGTGTCTTTGCTACAACATCTATATCTAGTATTTTTTTTTTTCAATTCATTCCTAAAAAGTTTTCACTGTATTTTAAACATCTATCTCTCAAATCTACTTTTCTTTTTTTTTCTTTTATTTTATTTTTTAACTTTACAATATTGTATTGGTTTTGCCATATATCAACATGAATCTACTTTTCAACTTACATTCTTACGCCAGTGATTCTAAGTGAGGGATTATTTCCTCATATATAGTATTAGAAGGACAATAAAAAACTTCCTTACTTAAAGTTTGTGTGTGTGTGCATGTGTGTTCAAAGCAAAACCTGAATTTTCAGAATTTCAGAGAATGCTACCAATTTACTTCCTGAAAGTCAATTTGACAAGGAGAAAAAAGAGCAAGCATAGAACAATAGAAGAAAGGAGAAACACCCCAACCCCCCCATCTCACCCCCAATACGAAGAAAGGGGGAAATGAGGATACTTTGGCATTTGAGTCTGGCTCTGGTGAAAGAGTCATGTATTCCTTTCAAGAAGCTCAGCATCCTATGTGAAACACCAACAGTCTAAAAGCAAAGAATAGAAAGACAATTATGAGTTGACTACATAGTGTTATTTCACCACAAAAGCCAATTTCCTGTGTTACATCTTCCTAGAAAATCTTCCTAACCCAACTTTAAGCCCAGAGTCCTAGTTCCTAGAACTTAAAGATGAAATAGATTCAAGCAATGTTACTGCTTTCTACTTCAAGTAAAATCTGTTTCTATTTCGGTTCTGCTCTGAGGTAGAAGAGACAGCATTCAGCTTCTCATGATAACATAACTTTCAGCTTGGATTAAGTCATTTAACCTTCCTTCTGTATACATTACATAAAGTACCACCTCATGCAACTAGCACTTGGGGAAATTGGAAGGTTAAGTACGATATGAATGTGAAATGCTTTGAAAAATTTAACACAGATTTATAAATACACAGTTTTTATAAACCAATGAAAATACCTATCCTGGAAATATAATCATATTCTACCTCCACGGTTTGTTACCCGGCAACAAATTGGGTATGTAAAAACTTAACAACTTGAAATATTTCATATGCAAGATCAAAACCTGCAAGTTTTCCACCCACCACCTGTACCCTACAACACCCACAGAAGAGATCACTTAGAAAGGAAGGGAAATTAATTTAGCACCATGAAGGTGCTAAGTGCTGTTCAGAATAATATATTCAAAATAACACATGGAAATAATAAAAATCCTCTCTTGCTTATTCCTCCCTGAGGCAAAAATTTGATTTGTTTTTTCTTCCTCCGAGTCTGTGTGCCCCATTGTTTACCAGGTATTTGCAATGTTTGATGTGCAGACAAATTTTTTCAATCTTTCAAAATTATAAAACATTGACATGAAGTTATTTTTTTTAAGTTGGTTTTATTTCCCCCTCTGGTGTTGGGGATGTGAGACTGCTTTGTTGGGCCGCTGGAGACAAGCTAAAATAGCTCACCAAAGGGAGGGGAAATCATAGAACAGAGGGAGTGGATTCTGAGGCAAGAAAAACTATTCAATAAGATACACCTCCAGGGCCACAGCGGAGGACAGGTAACCTGATCCCTGGTGGTAGCTATATCAGTTGCACCAAGTCCAATTGCATCTTTGTTTTACGTTCAGATTTCAAAACTTAAATCAGAATTATTAGCCAATAAACAAAATATACAATAAGAAAAGATTCTGAATTCAGTCCTGCAGTAGGATACTGGAAATCAGCCTTAAGATGCAGCACCTCATTATTTATAAAGCAGAGGCCACTGGCAGGAGTATATATGTTACATTTGTATACTCTGGTCAAGTGTGTATAGAAATCATTCATTTCTTCTTTCCATCTTTTCTCAAATACAAATTTATAGTCAGTTGGTGACCAGAAAATCACATCTAGAAACTACCTTTAATAAGTACAAGTTCTCCTGAATCAGAAATATGAATTTCATTCCTTTTTTAACCTGCTAACCCTTTCCCTAGTCCCTGGTTTCCCAACATGGTGTCAAAAGGAGACTAGATTTAACTTCAAAATACTTGAACAAACTCCAACAAAAAGCAGCACTGTACTGGGGCACTTAGAGCCTCCCTGACATATATTAATAGGATTTTTAGCTTAAAACATATGTTTACATTTTTTCAGCAAAAAAGAGAAAATATTTTTAGATGGAAAGCCTTAGTTAAGTAGCTACATGCATAATGACACATATGTCCTTCTGGCCCTGTGAATGAAATAAAAGCTCCAGCCAGCCATTCTATTTTTAACACCTCTGAAGACTTATTTGTAAATGTATGAGTTACATTATAAGGGCCATGTCAAATCACATTTTGATAATGAAGATTTGGATGCTCTAGTTTTGCAATTATACCCAGCGAATATGCATTCATGCTCACCTGGCTTTGTTTTCTCAATTTTGTGTGTGCACGCATGTGTGTGTGTATTTCATATTTTTGAGTATAACTGCTACAAGAGTCCCTGATGCCTTGGTGTCATTGGGAGTTTTATTGTAGTTATATATTCTGTACAGGAGGGATGGGAAGATGGGGTTAGACACAGAAAATAAAATCCCAATCTTTAATTGCTGCTTTACAACTGGCTTCTTAGCCACCAAAGGTGATGGTATCGGCTGCCTGTTTCTCCTGCTACAGTGGCGATTTCATATCATGGACTTCTTTGTTGACAGACAGGTACATGCTGCTATTAGACACTGTGTCTGAGGGTTTTTTCCTGCAGGAAAGTAAAGGAAGTACATTAGGAGCATACCCAGCTCCTGCACCAAACCAGCAACACTTTGGATAATGATACTTGTCACCGGCTTAAAGTAACAAGGAGTCATTCAGTTCCCATATGTTTATGTAAAATTTCTCATATAATGGACTGTTTTCCGGGCCAAGTTCATTTAACTTTACAAAACGTAGTTACTTCCAACTGGCAGATCTTGAAAACAGCCCCACAACTATTCAAACAAAACAGTGAACTTAGCGGGGAAGTTAGCAGGAAGGTGGAGGTTATGTCTATAAACACACACAAATGTACACATGTGTGTTAATATTTAACTGCTATTTCTGATGCATGATGTAGAATGACAAGTGTGGCTATAATTTGAGGTGAGATTTCACTCACTCTGCGGGTATCTTTTCTCCTGTTTAACTTTCAAAAGCCAGTTCAGGGGACAGTGGAGGTGTTTCCTCTGCCTAATCCAGCCCTGGGTACAGGGCTGAGGCCACCAGGCAGAATAGACAAGGCCCAGCATCAGTGCCAGGTGAAGAGCACCCTGCAGGGAACCACAGCACACCAACAGAGGCTGCATTTCCTTTCCATTTATGAAACGTCTCTCTGCTCTTGAATAAAGAAAAGGAAACAATTGCATTCCCCCTACTTCCTGCTCTCCTGTTAAATATTTCAGTCAGCGTTCCCTGGGACATTTTTGGCAGAGACTTTAATCTGTTGCTTTGGGTAGATGTTTGATACACCCTTACAAAATAACATTTTTGAGTTTTAAGATTTTTCCATCTCTCTGTGAAGGCTCCATCACGTCCCCTCAATCCTATAGACAGCAATAATAAAATATTAGACATGAAGGGGGCTCAGAGATCATCTCAAGAGTTTACCTTCTTCATTTTGCAAATGGGGAAACTGAATCCAAGAAAAGAAAGTTATAAGCCTACGATCTCACAGCCAATTTGTGGCAGAACAACAAAAATGACAGCCAGGTCTCACTGACTCCAAAGTCCGGATTGGTTTTCCATGAACGTTGCTTCTGGGGTGCCCTACATAAAGCAATCATACAATTACTTTGATTTGCTTTCTTTCATGATTTGCAAGGGCAAACCCATCTTTCATTTAGATATCATATGTACTTGAACAGGATTGCATATACCCAGCAGGTATTTAAGAAATGTTTGATAACATGAAGAAGTATCTAGTGTTCTCTGTGAAAAGTGTTTTTTTTTTTCCTTAAATTTTTTTCAAATGATGAAAAAAACACACAAAAAAAATTTTTTTCAAGGAAAGGAAAGTAGAAAAGCTGTCCTTTGTAAAGTTAACCCTCTCTCCAAGCCTG
This sequence comes from Bos indicus, assembly GCF_029378745.1. Classification (NCBI taxonomy): domain Eukaryota; kingdom Metazoa; phylum Chordata; class Mammalia; order Artiodactyla; family Bovidae; genus Bos; species Bos indicus. Next base: position 33,123,604 of record NC_091769.1, read on the forward strand.
GATGTTATGAACTTATGGTTAACCTTTTTAATGTTTTGCTTACCCTCTGAACTTGGTATCCTTTCTCTACATTTAAGCCTGAAACATAAAATTTTGGTATCCCATTTGTAAGGGTGAAGGAGTTAGAAATAAAATGTTCTCAAAACTGCACAGCAAGTCACTGTCACCCATGTTGAGCATAGAACATGTAACCACTTCAGTTTATAAACATTTGTAGGACCGTGGGGTGTTGCTTTCCCTCTATTTACGAATGTTTGATGCAATAGCAAAGCACTTCCAATCCTGCTGCTTTGGTGTGAAACTGTGCAGAAATATTGCCTGGGATGTATGGAATATAAGAGATTTTTCAAAATACAACATGGCAGTCAGAAGCATTTATCTTGTTTAGTCTGTGTGGCATTTAGAGGAAATTCCCATCAGGGAGACATTGTTTAAATGCAGATCATTCCCTTGAATTGGGAGCAAATGTTCACTCTATAAAACCATTGGGTAAAAAAGTCTGGATGTTTACTTTTAAGGATTTTAGTTAATATATACAAACCAGGACGACTACTATGAAAACAATCAGTATAAATGCAATTATTTTATTAATACTATGTAAAATATTTTCCTAGGCAAATATTTCCATAAAAGTTAAAGCATCATTTGAGAATTATGACAATTTTAAAAGCCCATAGAGGTAGGATATCTCCTTTTCTGTATTTTTCATTCAAATGCCAGATTTTTTTTCTTTTTCCTTTTAAGAAATCCCAGTTATTACCAAAGAAAGATGCAAGGGCACTTAATGACAAACATTTTAACTTCAAAGCCAAAAAGTAGACCAAAATAGAAAATAAATTGGGTTTCAATGAATCATTTCACCCACTAATACAAGCTCTGCTGAGGATACGTCAGTCCCTGGCTTGATAAAGGAAAACTTTGAAATAATCAATGTGACTGACACTCAAGGGTAACAAACCCTTCATTTTTCTTATAATTGAGAAATTTTTGATTGTCAAAAGAACATACTTCATGTGTTCCTAAAAATAACACACAATACCTTACTGTAACATCCCAGAAGTTTGCTTCATTTTTATATGCTGCATGTATTAATCATATTATTAATATTAAAAATGAAATAAAACATAATCAAGGCTCCATTCCCAACAAGTTATAATTAAATAAATGCCACATTCTTGATTGTGCTAAGGCCAATTAAATCTAATTTCTCTTCTGTTTCCATACACAGGCTGCAGCTGTATGTGCAATCCAGGGGTAATTAATTGCCACCAACTGTCTTCCTCTAAAATAGGGGTGTCTGAAATTGGTACACAACGTATGCCCCAGAGACCAAAACAGAGCCTAATGTTGTTTAGGATGTTCATGGTTCTTTAATGACCCAGAGTAAATTTTTTCCCTCCACAAGCTGCCGTCCATTTTGTCTGTCTCTTGTGCATAGAATGACTTAGGATTCTGGGTTTCATTAACAAATTCAGACTAGTAAGAAAGCCAGAGGCAAGGCAGGAAGGGTCACCCATTCAGGAATGGCAACCTCACTCTGAAAAGTCTATGCCAGGACAAGAAACTCCAAGTGGGTCCAGTTTAAGTGAAGAATTTTCCAATTCTATCAGAAAATAATGTACCACTTGGAAAAGGTATTTGAGAAAGGCAAGGTACAGATTTTATTCTTTAGAATTAGACTTCAAAAGAGGCCTCAGAGTAGCCCAATAATTGTTAAAAAGTATATTCTAAGTGAAAATATTAGAAACTCCATTCAGGGATAGAAACTTGATCATGCATACATTCATACACTCTTACAGCTGGAAGAAACTACAAGAGATTAAGAATCTGCCTGCAATGCAAGAGACCTGAGTTTGATCCCTGGGTCAGGAAGATCCCCTGGAGTTAGGAAATGGTAACTCACTCCAGTATTCTTGCCTGGAGAATTCCACAGACAGAGGAGCCTGGCAGGCTACAGTCCATAGGGAGGCAAAGAGTCAGATGTGACTGAGCAACTAACACCTTCACTTCCTCTTAAGGACAGGCTGCTTCTAGCCTATTCCTAACAAATGAAGATTGAATCTATTTTTAAAATCTGGGCAACAGAATATACCTTTCTTGCTACCTAACCTGACATTTAATGATCCTATTATAAAAAATAATGCATTGAATCTGAAATCATTCTGCTGGACCAGTTTACTGGGTGAGAAGGAACACAGTTTGTTTTCCATCTTCAGATAGTAACCCTTTAGAGGTAAAGATTATTTTTCAGCCTCACCATTCTCTTCTGCAAGCTATATATCTCAATCCCTTAGGTTTTTTGGTCCAAATTCTCCACATCGCTCTTTATTTGTAGAAGCTAGATTAAGAGGCAATCAGAAGCTGAGCAGCACTGAACACAGAGATTGTTTTGTATCCCCTAAGCTAGACTATTTTAATACTTGCAGTATCTTGCTTGATTTAGACACTTATTCTCTGTTGCAGGGCTTCCCTGGTGGCTCAGCAGTTAAGAATCTGTCTACCAACACAGGAGACTCAGGTTCCATCCCTGGGTTGAGAAGAACTCCTAGAGAAGGAAATGGCAACCTACTCCAGTATTCTTGCCTGGGAAGTCCCATAGAATGAAGAGTCTGGCGGGTCACAAAGAGTCACACACAACTTGGTGACTAAACCACCACCATTCTGTGTTGCTGACAACTGGCTTACTACCCACAATGAAAGCTTTTTGTCACACCTCCAAAAATTTAGACAATCCCCATCCCCTCCATGCAAGCTTAGCTCTCTTACCCAAGGGGACCTCCTCTTTCTGAATCTTTCTATTTATCTCTGACAATGCCCTGCAGTTTATGAAAATTATCCTTAATTTGGTTGGTTGCTTTCAGGGTCATCCTCAAGCTTGGGGTCAATTTCTCTCTATTATTTTCTTTTTGGATATTTATAAAAATATTAGACAAAAATGGTACATGAGTTGGCCCCTAAAGTATTCCCCTAGCTTGAAGCTGAGTTACTAATAATCACTCTTCAAACAGACTCTGCATTTAACCTCTTCATGCTGATATTTTCTATTTCATCTGGATTTCCACATTACATATACCTTTATACCCTCGGTGAAACCCTGTGAGGATGTATTTATTATAAAACATGTGTATGTTTCTCTGTGGGAATATACAGTAAATTAAGATGTCCTTCTGAGATCAGTAAAGCTGTGCCCTGGAATGCTATAGCATTTAACCACAGGTTTGATCCAACCTCCTTTGTAAATCACCTTGGACATGTGCTTTCTGAAATATGAACATGAATTATTGCCTTATTTTCATACTGTGGGTATTGTTTATTATGGAAGGGCCATTAACCCTGTAAGATGCAGATAATCTTCCACTTGCTTGTCTACAGCAGAAGATCATTTACTGTCACCCTGATTAAATATATTATGACAGCAAAGCTAGTAATGCGCAAGGTATGGGCGAAGAAAGAACATGCTTCACACACTCTCTCGGCCGCTCCCTGCAGAACAGTTTCTGTATCTCATTTGGTACTTTTCAAATAAAGAACATCACATTACCAGAAGCCATTTTACCCTTATATGCTCATATACATTGGTCTCCAGAGAAAACCAGTTCAACAGATTTCTATAAAAATTGTATTTACAAAGTAACAGTCCTGATTAAGTTTATTAGTAGTGCCCAGAGTTTGTGTACTCCTGATGCCTCAAACACTGAACTCAAGGTTTCTTCTTTAGTACAAGCAATAAAACAAACCTCAGGCTGACCTTCCTCAAGACAAGCGCTAAAATAATGGTATTCCCCAACTTACTTTTAAACCCAAGCCTGCGAAAAAAGCTTGAACGTGATCCACGAGGGTACACGACAATGCATCTCACATACACATGTACATAAAGATACATTATAAATTATATTTCCCACATCCTGTCTCTATATACACACATAAGCTGCTATAATTTAGTTATTTACTATGTACTACTAGTGGTGTAAAATGTCATTTTCTAAGAATACATCCGAGGCTTAAGTCAGCAGTTTTATGATATCATCTGCGCTGGGAAAACATTAAAGGCTCAATATTTAATAAACATAATAAACATCCCCATGAAACAAATTGTTCATAAACTACCTGTTTAATTTTTCAGGGTTCCTGAACCACATATTTTCTTATTAGTTGTGAGCCTGCTGGGTTGGAGGATAGATAGGGCCTGTCAGGGATAGAATATAATGTAGCGGTTTTATGAATTATTTCTGTGAGGAAAAGCCTATTACAGCTGACAAGAGGGTGATGATATTAGCCCATCATCATTCAGATGGCACCACCCTTCCCCCTTTCATCCGTCAGGCCTCTTGTATGGGGGCTGTAAGCCACACCGTCTCAGCACAGCCAACACAAAGACAAATTCTACTCTTTTTCTGAGTCCATGAAACATTTAGTATTTCATTTTGAATCATGGCAGATGACAGAAACAAATGGCCTAATGAATCTCGCTTATTGTCCCTTGCAAATCTGAGGATGAGCTAAAAGTAAAACCTCTTATTTCTTTGCTCTTTTTTTTTATTTCTTTACTCCTTTTTTTTTCCCTTTTTGATGGATTTCTTCTCCCCAGAAAAATCTCTGTTGCATTCTAAATAGATGAAGTTATAGAATTATTTTCATAAACACATCGCTTGATTTGGAAATCAATTGCACAGCTCCTTCATAATTCTTTTCTTTTTGATCATCTCTCGATAAGTAACTTTTGGGACAATCAATTTTCACCCATCCTGTGGCCTTATAAAATGTAAATACAACAGGAGGCAAGATGAAAACAAAAAATAACAAGTAAATACTTACTGTATTGGGGGAAAATGGCAATGACTCATCAATAAGAATTGATGACAATAAGAACTAATTACCTTTGTTTTATTTAAAGGAACATTCAGTCTGCAGCACCTATTTATACATTATTTGGCTGAACTTTACAGCTTTTGTGGTTACTTTTTCTAGGTGCATTTACTTTAAATACGACATTGAGGTTTGTAAGGGTTTTTCTAGGTAGAGCTGCTCTGGGAAATAATGAAAAAGAAAGAAATGACTCTACTCACTAATGACATTATTTTCTTATTTGCTATTTGAAAACCTTCTGGGTAGAACTGAACACAAGGCAGTGCTGCTGTGGTAGTCTGAAAAATACCACCTGTTAAGAGATTTCCTTTATGCTCTTTGCTGCTCTGTTTAAAGGAGAAGTCTTGTTCCTGGTGCTTGCTTCTCCTTCATCAGCATCAAACAGTACTGAATGCCATGTGTTCCCAGCAGACCACAGCATCAAGGCCACGTGTCTGTATCATATATGCATGCTTTCAACAAAATGCAAGAGCATCGTTGTTGAGAAACGTGCATTTAACTTTGCAAAAAAAAAAAGGGAAAATTTCAGAGTTGGGCTAAAAATAGAATGGTAGAAGTTAGTAAGAGAAAAAGAGAAGAATTGCTCCTCCAGCTCCTTGCCATTCCTTAGTCTTTTTTTGCATTTTTCTCTGTGACTCTGTAATGGATTTTTAACAGCCATTGGAGTTGTCAAGTAAATTTTTCTTAGTTCAAGTATGTACAATTGATCCTGATAGATGTTAATAGCTCCCAAACTAAGGCAGAGTCTGCAGTCAACATACAGGAATAACAATTCTGTGGTTAAAAAAGAGAAAGTTTGACAACTGATGCTATAATATAGGCCAGAAGCACTCCAAATTTCCTTAGTTTTGGGAGTAAAATTTCACCAGTGATACCCCTAAGTTTATAACATTAGTTATATTATGACTCAATTTTTTAACATGTAGGTTTAGGTACTTTCACAATAAGTTATTTCCAAAATATGAAATTCAGCAAGCCACTTTGGAAAAAAAAGGATATAAATATATCAATTTTTTATTTTTATAATTTCCTTTTAGAAAGAAAGCACTAAAGTTTGATTTTTAATACTAGTGTTACAAATTGTACTAGTTGAATTTTTGCTAGTTATCAAGATTATGACATTAAAAAGACTCAGAATTGCCAAAGCAATCCTGAAGAAAAAGAACAAAGCTGGAGGCATAATCCTCCCAGATTTCAATTAATATATAAAGCTACAGTAATCAAAACAGTGCAATATTGGTACAAAACAGACATATGGTTCAATGGAACAGAATAGAGAACCCAGAAATAGATCCACACACCTATGGTCAATTACCTTTGACAAAGAAGACAAGAATGCAAATGGGAAAAAGAGTCTCTTCAGAAGATGGCTCTGGGACTGTTGGACAGTTGCATGTAAACCAATGAAGTTAGAACATAACCTCACATCACATACAAAAATAACCTCAGAATGGTTTAAAGACTTAAATATAAAGACACCATAAAACTCCTAGAAGAGATTACAGGCAAAACACTCTCTGACACAAATCATACCAATGTTTTCTTGGGTCAGTGTCCTAAGGTAACAGAAATAAAAGCAAAAATAAACAAATGAGACCTAAGCAAACTTACAAACCTTTGCACAGCAAAGGAAATCATAAAAAAAGAAAGAAATGAGGCAACCTATGAAAAGGGAGAAAATATTTGCAAATGATGTGATTGACAAGGACTTAATGTCCAAAATACACAAAAAACTCATACAATTCAACAACAAAAAGGACAAACAACCCGACCAAAAACTGGACAGAAGACCTAAACAGATATTTTTTAAAGAAGACCGTATTTTCTAAAGATGGTCAATAAGCACTTGAAAATATGGTCAACTTTGCTAATTATTAGAGAAAGGCAAATCAAAACTACCGTGAGGTACCACCTCACATCAATCAGAATGGCCATCATTAAAAAGTCTATGAACAGCAAATGCTGGAAAGGGTGAGGATCCCATACGGTTGGTGGGAATGTAAGTTGGTATGGCCACTAAGTAAAACAGTATGGAAGTTCCTCAGAAAACTTAAAAAAAAAAATATGATCTAGCAATCCCATTCCTGAGCATATATCTGGAGTAAAACACAGTTCAAAAATACACATGCACCCCAGTGTTCACAGAGCTGTTTACAATAGCCAAGATACGGAAGCAATCCAAATGTACATTGATGGATGAATGGATAAAGAAGATGTGGTACATACATACAAGAGAATACTATTCAGCCATACAAGGAATAAAATAATGTCATTTGCAGTCACATGGATGCAACCGGAGATTATCATACTAAGTGAAGTAAATCAGACAAAGACAAATGCCATATGATATCATCTACATATGGAATCTAAAAGAACCTATCTATGAAACAGACACACACTCACAGGCGTAGAAAATAGACTTGTTGCCAAGGGGGAGGTGGGGGAGGGGAGGCATGAACTAGGAGTTTGGGGTTATTAGATGCAACCTATTACATATAGAATGGATAAACAACAAGCTCCAACTATATAGCATAGGGAACACTATTCCATATCCTGAGGCAAACCATGACAGCGAAGAATATAAAAAAGAATGTACATATGTGTAAAACTGTCACTTATTTGTACAGCAAACATTAACATTATATTGTAAAACAAATATACTTCATGAAAATAAAACAAAATTTTAAATTTTAAAAAGATTATGACATTAGAAAATATAATATAGATGTACTTCAATTACTTTTATTATGCTCTTGAGTAGTTGATTTCAACAATACTTGCTTTTTCCAAAAGGAAACATTTTGTAACTAATGGTCATTTATTTCAAAAGTGTTTAACAAGAAGAGACCTTTATAATCTAAATACACCAGAGATTGAAATCTAGTGAAGAAAATCAGTTGTACAAACAGAACATTTGGAAATATTTGGGTCTAATAATTCAGTGCCATCATCTTCATCATTATCTAATACCCTTTTGGACTTTTTGTCAGTCTCTGAGCCTAGCCTAAGTACCAGGTAGAATTAAACATTTTTATTTGAAAAAAATCAATGAATACCTTATTTTTATTTTTATCTCCTGCATATTATCAGGCTAAGAGAAAAAAAAACATGATTTGCTAACCAAAATGTATACCAATTTATTTTCATACAGCAAAACGAGCAAAACCTAGAATTAAAAAGAAGTAAAAGAAATAGATTTGTTTCCATAAACTGACCTTGTTTCCTAAAAGACTGAACATATTAAGTGATGCTCAATGGTATCATAGTGAAAGAAATCTCCCAGGAACTAAGGTAATGCCTCATCCTCTGGTTTCCATCATTTTACCATCAATGCAGATACGTTTGTTTCCAACTTTGATGTACTTTCTAGTTAATTAGTTCAGACCAAACTTTTAATGTTAGTAAAGGGCATCCTTATAAACTTCATAGAAACACATATGTTCAGGAAAATGGTAGCATATTTCTTGTTAAAAATAGATGTAATATTGAAAAATTACTAAGCAACTGAAGTTGAATTGAGGAAAATGAGAAGTGAGGCAGAGTATTTGTATATACTTACTATAAGTAAAAGGTCATTGGCCAGGTGATATTGAGTATAATCATATGAAACTACTGGTTTTTAGATCAGAAATGGTTGAATAATTGCAATTTTATACAGTCCAACCTAATTAGATTCATTTGTAATAAGCATGGATTGTGCATTTCCTTAAAAAAAAAAAGAAGTACAAAAATTGGCCAATGGTACCTTGAAGAATGATGAGCTGTATGTGACAAGAAGGTTGAGAAAACAAACTGAAAATTCTACACAGTTAGAATAAGTAGAATTATAACAATAGCTTCTTAGAGCTGAGACAAGCAGTCAGTAATATATTCCTCAAGACAGAGTCAGCATTTGGATAGTCTTAAGAAAATCCCAAATTCTGAAACAGTTAATGCTTTGTGCATGATGTTTCCTTATATATATCGTTCCCTGTATCTAGAATGCCTGGCAAGGCTACTCATACTTCATGACTCAGTTCATTAGTTCCTTTTATACATCACCTTGGATTTTACACTATAATTATTCAAATGTTGATATTTTTCACTGAATGGAAAGATCTCCAAGAGCAGGGTTGCTATCTTTTTTTTTGTTTCTGCCCTTCTCATGAGTACTGTTCCTCACGTAGAGTGGATGGTCAACGCATGGTTGTTGAGCAGATAAGTTTTTTCACATTTTAAACTAAAGATTAGGACTATTGTCAGTCAATTTTTGCGTTTTCAATTATATAGAACTATACTGGGCTAATAAAATTAGAAACTGAAAAAAAAGCTAGAGATTATAATCAATGAGGACTTTATAAATTAACTATATAACTGAATGTATATATTATAAAATGTACCAGATATCCAAAAGGCATACAGATGTTAAAATGTACACTGATGTACCAAGACTAAGAAATAAAACATGACATATGGTTAAATGTCTTTGTTTTGTATCCCATTTTTCTCTTCCTTGGCCTTCTGAGTAATCACTGTGTTAAATATGGTTATTACTTCTATGCATACATTTGCTTATATATTCACTACATGCTTGCATTGAATATATAGATGGCTTTGGGTGGTAGGAATATTTTAACAAATTAATCTTTCCAATCCAATGACAAGGCAAATCTCATTTATTTGTACCTTTTTTAAATTTCCTACATTGTTTTATAGTATTCAGCAGACAGATCTTTCACTTCCTACATTAAATTTATTACAAAATATTGCAGTTTTTGATGCTATTATTAATACAGATAGATTTTCTTTATTTCTTTTTCAGATGGTGCATTGTTAGTGTATAAAAATGCAACTGATTTTTGTGTGTTGATCTTGTATCATGCAACTTTACTGAATTTTTTTACTAATTTTAACGGTTTTTCTCTTTTTCCTTAGTGGAGTCTTACTGATTTCTATGTATAAGATTATACCATCTGCAAATGGAAACAATTTTGCTTCATCTTTTCCAATTTGGATGTCTTTTATTTCTTTTTCTTGCCAAACTGACCAGGCTAGGACATCCAGTACTATGTCTAATAGGAGTAGTGAGATTCGGTATCATGTCCTGCTCCTGATCTGAGAGGAAAACTTTGAACCTTTCACCACTGAGTATGTTAGCTGTGGGCTTTTATTATGTTGAGGCATGTTTCTTTCTTATGCAATTAACTGAGGGTTTTTTTAATCATGAAAGGGTGTTGTATCTTGTCAAATCCTTCCAATAAATCTATTGAGAGAATCGTAAGATGTTTTACCTTCATTTGTTATATTAATATAATGTATCATATTTATTGATTTCTCTATGTTGAACCATTCTTGCGTCTATGGGATGAATTCCACTTGATCATGGTCTGATCCTTCTATGTACTGCTGAATTTGGTTCGCTCATATTTTGTTGACAATTTACCATGGATATTGACCTATTGTTATTGTTGTTGCATTTAATGTATTGTCTTTCTCTGGCTTATATAAAGCTAATGCTGGCCATATAATATGATTTTGGAATTACTCCTACCTCTTCAATTTTTGGGAAGAGTTTGAGGAAAACTGGCATTAATTCTTCCTTAGATGTTTTGAAGAATTAACCAATGAAACCATCTGTTCCTGGGGTTTTATTTGGGGAGGTTTTTGATTACTGATTCCACCATCTTGCTACTGGTCTGATCAGCTTTTATTTTTCTTTAAGATTTAGTCTTAATAGATTACATGTTTTAGGAATTTATCGATTTCTTCCAGGTTATCCAGTTTGTTGGCTTATAACTGTTCATGATAGTCTCTTATGAACCTTTTTATTTTTGTGCTATCAGTTGTAATCTCTTAGCTATCACTTCTGACTTTATTTACTTAAGACTTCCTTTTTTTAATTAGTTCAGCTGAATATTTGTCCATTTTGTCTGTCCTTTAAAAAAAAAGAGTTTTCTTGATCTTTTCTATTATTTGCTGATTTCTCATTTACTGCAGCTCTGATCTGTAATTTCTTGCTTCTGCTAACTCTGGCCTTGATTTTTTCTTCTTATCCAAGTCCTTGAGTATGGTTACACTGTTTATTTGAGATATTTATTAATGTAGTTGCTTACCACTATCAAATTCCCTCACAACTTTTGTTTATTGCAATTTGTAAGTTTTGTTGTGTTTCTATTTTCATTTGTCTCAAGATATTTTTGCTTTATTTTTTGATTTCCCCTTTAACCTATTGGTTGTTCAGGAGAGTATGTTTTCATATCCATGTATTTGTGAAATTTCCAGTTTTCCTCTTGTAATTTAGTTCTAGTTTTGCATCATTGTGGTCAGAAAAGATATTTGATATGATTTTAACCTTCTTAAATTTTCTAAGGTTTGTTCTGTGGCCTAACATATGATCTATCCTCAAGAATACTCCATGGGCACTTTAGGAAAAGAGTGTTGCTGCTGCTGTATATCTGCTAAGCTCATTTGTTGTAAAGTAGAGTTTGAATTCAATGTTTCCTTCTTGATTTTTTGTCTGTATGATATTCTTGTTGTTGAAAAAGTGGTATTGAAGTCCCCTACTAGTATTATATCATATTTTTACTTTCAGATATATCAATAATTTGCTTAACTTTAGAACAACTTATTTAAGGGTACTAAAGTTTGATGGATGTGAAAGAGGAGAGTGAAAAAATGGCTTAAAACTCAACATTTGAAAAACTAAGATCATGGCATCCAGTCTCATCACTTCATGGCAAATGGATGGGGAAATAGTGGAAGCAGTGATAGATTTTATTTTCTTGGACTCCAAAATCACTGTGGATGGTGACTGCAACCATGAAATTAAAAGATGCTTGTTCCTTGAAAGAAAAACTGTGAAAAACCTAAACAACATGTTAAAAAGCAGAGACATCGCCTACAAAAGTCTGCATAGTTAAAGATATAGTTTTTCCAGTAGTCAAGGTACAGATGTGAGAGGTCTACCATAATGAAGGCTGAGCGGTGAAGAATTGACATTTTTGGATTGGATGCTGGAGAAGACTCTTGAGAGTCCCTTGGAGAGCAAGGAGATCAAACCAGTAAATCTGAAAAGAAATCAACCCTGAATATTCATTGGAAGGACTGATGCTGAAGCTGAAGCTCCAATACTTTGGCCACCTGATGTGAAAAGCCAACTCACTGGAAAAGACGTTGATACTGGGAAAGACTGAAGGCAAAGGGAGAAGGGGGAGCAGAGGATGAGATGGTTACATGTATCACTGACTCAGTGGATACGAATTTGAGCAAATTCTGGGGGATAATGAAGGATAGGGAAGACTGCAGTGCTGCAGTCCATGGGGTTCCAAAGAGTTGGACACAACTTAGTGACAAGAACAGCAAAATATCAGATGCATATATATTTACAATTGTTATATCCCATTGATGAACTAATCCTTCATCATTATGTAATGATCTTCTTTGTCTCTTGTTACAGTTTTTTAATTTAAAGACTATTTTGTCTGATGTAAGTATAGCTGGCCCTGCTCTCTTCTAAATTTCATTTGCACAGAATATCTTTTTTAATACTTTCATTGAAACCGATTTGTGTTCTTAAAGCTAAAATGAGTTTCTGTTTGGCAGCATATGGTTGGATCTTGTTTCTTTATTCATTCAGCCACTGTATAATTTTTCATTGAGTAACTTAATAAATTTACATTTAAAGTAATTATTAATAGGTAAAGTACTAATGCCATCTTATTAGTTGTTTTCTGGCTATTTTGTAGTTCTAATCTTCCCTTCCTACAGTATTCCTCTATGAATTAATGAATTTCCATGATTTGAGGCTTAGATTTTTTTCTCATGTCTTTTATGTAGATTTTTACATTGTGGTTACCATGAGGGTTACATAAAACATGTCATAGATATAATAGTTTATTTTAAAGTTAACTTTGATAGCATATAAAACTCTACTCTTTTACTCTACTTCCCCATATTTTATTAATTTCAAAATTTATATCTTTTTATATTTTGCATTCATTAATGAATTATTATAGCTATGCATGCATGAGTGCTAAGTCATTTCGGTCATGTCTGACTCTTTGAGACCCTTTGGACCACAACTCGCCAGGCTCCTCTGTCCATGGGGTTCTCCAGGCAAGAATACTGGAGTGGGTTGCCATGCCCTCCTTCAGGTGAGCTTCTCCACCCTGGGGTCAAAACCGTATCTCTTATGTCTCCTGCACTGGCAGGAGAGTTCTTTACCACTAGGGTCCCTGAGAAGCCCTATCACAGCTATAATAATAAGGCTTTTGTCCTTTAACATTTGTACTAGAGTTAAGTGATTAACATACCCAACATATTGCATTATTAGAGTATTCTGAATCTCACTATCACTAACCTTTACTAGTATATATTTCATATTTTTGTATGTTTTCATGTTAATTAGCATCCTTTCATTTCTCCCCAAATAACATCTTTCATCACGTCTTATGGGGCAGGTCTAGTAGTGATGAAATTCCTTAACTTTTGTTTGTCTGGAAAAGTCTTTTTCTTGCCTTCATTTCTGAAGGACAACTTTTCCAGTTAAAGTATTCTTTTTGGTAGTTTTTTTTTTTTTTTTTTTCTCTTTCTTTCTGTACTTTTTTTTTTTTTTTTTTTAACTTTCATAACACTCTCTTTTGGCCTACAATGCTGAGAAATTCTCAGTTAGCCTTATGGGTGTTCCCTTGCATGTGAGGAATTTCTTTTTATATTGCTGCTTTTAAAATTCTTTATTTGCCTTTAATTCTAGACAGTTTTATCATAGTATGTCTCAGAGAAAATTTTTTGGGGACGAAATTGTTTGGGGACCTATTAGTTTCATGAACTTAGATACCTTAATCTCTCCCTAGATTTTGGAAGTTCTCAACTATTATCAACTTAAAGCTTCTTTGAGTAAACTTTCCTTCTCCTTCTCTCTCTCATCTCCTTTGGGGACTCTGATTTTGTATTTCATGTAACAGTACCCCATAGGCCCCAAAGACTTTCTTCACTCTTTTCATTTTTTTTCTGTATTCTCCTCTAACTAGATAATTTCAAATGACCTATCTTCTACCTCACAGATTCTTTCTTGTGCTTGATCAAGTCTGTTGTTCATGATTTCTATTGTGTTTGTTTTTCATTTTATTCATTGTATTCTTCAGTTCCAGAATTACCATTTGGTTCTTTTTTTGTGTGATTTCTTTCAGCTAAATTTCTTGTTTTGTTCATGTATTGTTTTCCTGATTTAATTAAACTGTCTCCCTGTGTTTTCTTGTAGACTACTGAACTTCCTTAAAACAACTATTTCGTATTCTTTATCAGGCAAATTTCAGATATTTGCTTCTTTGGGGTTGGTTACTGGAAAATTATTGTTCCTTTGGTGTGTCATGTTCCCCTGATTTTCTGTTTCCTAGAGTCTTGCATTGCCATCTCCATGACTGAAGAAATCTCCTCCAGACTTTCTGACTAGCTTCAGGACAGAAATGTCTTACATCAACCCCCTTACAGACTCTGAGGTTTTCTTAGAACTTTTCTATGGATACTCCTGCTCCCTATTTTGTGTTCCTTCTTGAGAGGGAATTCTTAAGATTGTATGCATTTTCTTGACTGTACACAGTGAGGCCAGGTGCTGGTTTGCTCTTCATAGGTGGTAAAGCTCATGTTCCTGTGCTGTCTCCTAATCCTACAAAATCAGGCCTGCTTTCTACAGGTGCTCACTAGCCTGTAAAGTCTCATTCTTATCACCCTCAGGGGCATGTACAGAGATCTTGCCCCATGGAGTATGCAAACCTTTGCTGAGAGGGAATGTGTGGGTGAGGTGCAGAGTGTTGGGACCATCTATTGGCCAGTTGGGAGGATCTTAGGTGAGATGTTCCTTGTAGCTCATGGTTGGTCTCCTTGATCGAGTCTGCAGAGCAGTTAGAAGATTCTACATTTCTTTGAAATCCTCTCAGAGCCCTGGCTACTCTTCTCCTAGCTGCTTCCTGTCCCCTAATTGCACATCTCAGTATTCTGAATGTGGTAAAAAGAAAAAAAAAATGTGGATCTCTCTACTGTTGTGGGAAAATTGTTTAAATCTTAATTATGTTGATTTGGTTCATGGTGATTTTCAGATCTACCATATCTTTCTACTTTTCTTTATATTCATTCTATTAAGTTTTGAGATTTTGATATTGAAGCTCCAACTAAAAATCTTAACTTACTGACTAAAAAGTTATTATAATATATAGTGAGACTATATGTAACTTTGTTCTGCATTTTCCAAGTCTCTTCTAAAAGTGTTATCATACTTTCATAATTTAAAAAATAAAAAGAAAGAGGGGGAAAAAAGTGAACCTCTTTGGTAGCATCCCACACAGCTGGGGAAGCTGGGAGTTCACTCATACACTCTCCCTTTCCCCAGTGGGTGAAATTGCAGGCCAATGTCTCTCTTGACACTTAACTGTGCCAAGGGTGGAGGTGGGGGGAGTGACAGTGGTAAAGTAAAATATTTCTCTGCCCTCTTCCCTACCTAATCTCAGGGTTTTCTGCTCCAACAGTGTGCTGGAACTTCTCTGCTGAATTCTTGGACTTCCATAAAATCACTCCTATCCATTGGTGAGTGTCAAACATTGTGTTCTTTAAGGGGGAGACAATAGAAAACTCTTATTCTGCCATTTTAATGCCATCATTTCTTGGCAAAATTTTAAGATTAAAGTATACTTTTGAAGCTTGCTCCTTACCATTAGCATTACATTTTTGACAGTTATTCAGGATGAGACATACAGCACTGGCTCACTTACTGAAAGTTCTGTACCATGCTTAATTTTTAATATACTATTTTCTCTTGATAGACATCTTGATCTTTGTTTATTCTTATTACAATTAATGTTACTTTTAATATTCTAGTATTTGTCTACATGTACAAGAGTTTTTCTTGGGTATGTACCTAAAGTTTTTAATTTTAGTGTATTCAAATTTATTAAATCTTCCTTTATACTTTTAACTTTTTCTCACTTGTTTAAGATGTTTTCCACCCTTTTGGTAAATATATCTAATTATCTTCCAAAATTTCAAAATTTTCTCTTTAACATTTGAATTTTTGATTCATTTTGGATTGCTTTTTTTGTATGGCATAATATAGTAAATAATTTTATATGGAAAATATATTTCCAGGAATATTTACTAAATATATTTTATTTTCTTCATTGATCTCAATGTAAATTTTGTTCATAAATATACATTTTTATATATGTATAGGTTTCCTGGCTCTCTGCTTAGTTATATTGATTAATTTTCCTTTATGAATTTTGCTATTTAATAGGAAAATTCTTTTTGCTTGATGATTTTTTTCTTAGAAGTGCTTTGGCAATTCTTGGCCTTTTATTCTTCCAAGTAAATTTTAGAATGAGTTTGTTATTTAGACCTGTGAATAAACTTATTAGGATTTAAAATAAGATTACTCTAAGTTAATAGATCAGTTTTGAAAGAATTGACATTTTTGTAAATATTGAGTGTTCTATTAATGAACATCTATGTGTGTCTCCCCATGTTTCAATCTGTAAATCAATTAAATGTAATTTTCTTCTTAACAGTTATACCATATATTTTATCAGATTTATATTTCTAGATTTTATATCTTTAGTAATTTAAATGACATTTCTTCAGGAGTTGCTGTCATTCAGTTGCTGAATTATGTCCTACTCTTTGCAGCACCATGGACATCTATCTCCAGTCTGCTCAAATCCATGTCCATTGAGCCAGTGATGCTATCTCACCATCTCATTCTCTCTGTCTTCTCCTTTTCCCTTCAATCTTTTCTAGCATCAGGATCTTTCCCAGTGAGTAGGCTCTTCGCATCAGGTGGCCAAAATATTGGAGCTTCAGCATCAGTCCTTCCAATGAATATTCAAGGTTGATTTCCTTCAGAATTGGTTTGATCTACTGCAGTTCAAGGGACTCTCAAGCATCTTCTTCAGCACCACAATTTGAAAGCATCAATTCTTCAGTGTTCAGTCTTCGTTTTTTTTTTTCCTCTTTAATTTTATTATTTAAATATGTAAAAATTGTCATGTTTCAGAACTCAGAAAAATATAAAAAACCACATTCAGATAAGTCTCCCATCTCAACCCCTGCCCCATCCCTTGATCTCCTGATAAACAGCACTTCTCAGTCTTCTTTATGATCTTTCACATCCATACATGACTACTGGAGAAACCATAGCTTTGGCTATGAAGACATTTGTGAGTAAAGTGATATGTTTGTTTTTTAATACACTATTTAGGTTTGTCATAGTTTTTCCTCCAAGGAACAAGTATCTTTTAATTTCATGGCTGCAGTCACTATCCGCACTGACTTTAGAGCCCAAGAAAATAAAATCTGTCACTCCTTCCACTTTTCCAACCCTTCTATTTGCCATGAAGTGATCGGACCTGATGCCATGATCTTAGTTTTTTGAATGTTTAGCTTCATGCCAGCTTTTTTACTCTCCTCTTTCACCTTCAGCAAGAGGCTGTTTAGTTCCTCTTCACTTTCTGCCATTAGAGTGGTATCATCTGCATATCTGATATTGCTGATATTTCTTCCAGCAATCCTGATTCCAGGTTGTGATTCATTTAACCTAGTATTTCACATGATGTTCTCTGCATATAAGTAAAATAAGCAAGTTGACAATATACAACCTTGACATACTCCTTTCTTAAATTTGGAACTGGTCAGTTGTTCCATGTCCAGTTTTAACTGTTACTTCTTGACCCACATATAGGTTTCTCAGGAGACAGGTAAGGTTGTGTGATAGTCCCATCTCTTCAAGAATTTTCCACAGTTTGTTGTGACCCACACAGTCAAAAGCTTTAGAGTAATCAATGAAGCAGAAGTAAATGTTTTTCTCTTACTCTTGCTTTCTCCCTGATCCAACAAATGTTGGCAATTTAATCATGTATCTCTGCCTTTTCTAAACCTAACTTGTACTTCTGGAAGTTTTCAATTCACATACTCTTGAAGCCTAACTTGAAGAATTTTGAGCATAACCTTGCCAGCATGTGAAATGAGTGCAAGAGTACATTTTTCTAATTGTATGTTGCTTGCATGCAAAACTGTAATTGTCTTTTGCATACTGACCTAATATCTAGCAACTTTTGAATACTTTTTAAGTAATAAGTGAATAAAGGGCATTTAGGTTCTAGAATATGGCCAGGTTAGAGCACCAAAGGACCTTTTCACTCAACAATGATTGAAGTATAGAAAGTATATTATCCGAGACATCTCAGGCTCACAAATGGCATAGGTTATCTCTGAGAATCCCTTTATTCTAAAATAATAACAAAAACAGAAAAGAAAATGAATAAAAATGTCAGTGCTGACAAAATTGAGAATATGTTATAGTACTATTGGCAAGGATATGGAACAGTTTGAATTCTCATACACTTCTCTTAGAGGGCAAGATTTTAATCTAAATGTTCAAATTACCTTGGAAAACAATTAGATATTTTTCTCAAAGCTGACGTATTGAATATCCTGCAATCTGGAAATCCCATTTCTTAGGTATATGCCTATGTTAGTTTTATGCTATGCTTATGTACCAGGAGATATATATGAATGCTGATAGCAACATTCATCATAAGAGTAAACAATCTGGAAAAAAAATTTTTAATTCCATCAAAATGGTATAGTCACATGATGGATTTTTATATAGCAATAAATGAAATAAATATACATACAGAATGAGTGATAAGCTTTGAGAGCATTATGTTGAGTTAAAAAGCAAGTCTAAGAAGATAATGTATAGTATATTATCATTTTCTGCAACTCCCAAAACAGTAAAACTAAACAATATATTCTTAGGCATTTAATATTATGACCAAACCCCACATTTAAAAAAAACAATGAGGAAACAAACACAAAATGTAGGATATTTGTGTCTCTGAGGAAAGAATCAAAGAAATAAGACAAAGAAAGAACACATAGGTAAATGCAAATTACTGGAAATTCCTGTCTCTTGGGCTGAATGTTGGGTTTATGGATATGTTATACCATTATGCTCTACTAATGACATTTACACAACAAAACTTTTGCATGTGCTAAAACATAATAAAAGTAAAATAAAAGTAGAAAAGAATATAAAACATTTATCCTTTTATTTAGCATACAATTAAATACCTGGCCTGTGGGCTACAGTCGTGGGATCACAAAGAGTCAGACACAACTGAGTGACTAATAGTACTACTACCTCTACCAGCGCCAGATACAACTCTGGCTACAGGAATTAAACAATATCCAATGTCAATATTTAAAAAACAGGAAAAAAAATCTCTGTATTCTTGGAACATGCACTGAACAGGACTAAACTAAACGAATTTTATGAAATAGAACTTATTAAGATTAAATTACTTTATAAAGTTATGGAAATAAGTGGAAATAAAAATGGAAAATAAAAAGGGTCAGTATTCTAATTTAAAAAAATCGAGTTTTGAGATTACCAACAATCTGACAAAAGAAGAATGATTAAAGTCCACTTAAGGAATCAAATCCCTCCATATTAATCTTATTTCATCCTTTCTAAGAACAACAGCCTCAATGATGGCCAAAGGGTTTGATTTGAGAGCAAACTGGACGAAGCATTGTTTTAGGTTTCTGAGGAATTTCATTTCAATTTAATTATTCACAGAATGTTAAGACCAGTTGAACTTTTCTGCCCTAAATGTCCAGAGTGTGCTCAGTTGCTTTAGTCATGTCTGACTCTTTGCGACCCTGTGGAGTGTCCATGGGATCCTCTAGGCAAGAATACTAGAGTGGGTTGTCACACCCTCCTCCAGGGGATCTTCCTGACACAGGGATGGAACCTGTGCCTCCTGCATCTAATTCACTGGGGCAGATTCTTTACCCACTGAGCCACCAGGGAAGCCCAAATGTTCAATACTCTGTGCTAAAGATTTGAAATAAGTATCTTTCAAACTGGTACAAATATGGACTAACTCTATCTTGAATACAAATACTAAACCTTTGCTGATCCCTTCAGAAACCCTACATGAACCTCCAGTCAAATAATCACTCCATACCCACCATAGTGAAACATCTAGACGGCCTCACTGATGCAATGGACGTGAACTTGGGCAAACTTTGGGAGATGGTGAGGGACAGGGAGGCCTAGTGTGCTGCTGTCCATGGGGTTGCAAAAAGTTGGATGTGACTGGGTGGCTAAACAACAGCAACAAGATTCACCATAGACTGCGCAAGAGTGAAGAATCTGGATGTAGTCGCATTCAGGGCGTTGATGAATAAGCACTCTGTTAGCTCAGAACTGCAGAATTTTCCTACCAATCAGAAAAATTACTAATGAGGCTGCAAATTGTTCTACTCCCAGTTGCTGTATTAATGAACATTTCTAGATAGCAGGCTTTTCCTTCTACATACATAGGAGTGACCAGAGGGGAAAATGAATATAATTTAGTGTAAAAACTTCAAGTGACCCTTGAGTTTTGAATGTGAAAACAAAACAAGAAAAAAAATCAGTATTTACTGCCACCTGAGTTAAGATTTATTGTTCAATTTGGGGTTGAATTACAGCATTTATTGAGCTAGACCAAAAAGTTTGGGGCACTAATTCAAGAGAGCATATTTGACACTAAATTTTCTAAGATATGATTAAGAAACCAAAGACTTCTATTAAACTCAGTAAACATCCTGAAAATGGCAAAAGGAACTTTAAAAGATTAGTGGGTATGCCATCTAGATGTAATACTCCTAAAGTTTAATACATAGCCATTAGGTTTTTTTTTTTTCTTTTTTTACCTGAATTAATGAATAGAATTACACCATTCTTGGATGAATCTAAGCAGATTTCTAAAAATAACTGATCTCAGATAGACTGAGATCAAGAAATCCTATCCCCAAAAGAAAGCTACCAAGAGGGAGGACAAATTTTTTAATCATAAAAATTAATGAAGAGCAAAATGCACTGAAATTGTGCTAAAATATACATGAATTAAATAAGATTGCTGTTTTGGCAAAATAAAAACTTTCATCTGTGAAAACTGAGGCATAGACTCAAGGCAAAGTCAGTTATCCATCATGGTAGTTAGTTTAAAATTCTTTGGACATAAAGAATAAAGGAATAAAAATGTTCAAAGTGAAAAGTAAAAGTGTTAGTTGCGCAATTGTGTCCGACTCTTTGTGACTCTACGGACTGTAGCCTGCCAGGCTCCTCTGTCCATGGAATTTTCCAGGCAAGAATACTGGAGTGAGTAGCCATTCCCTTCTCCAGGGGATCTGCCCAACACAGGAATCGAACCCAGGTATTTTGCATTGCAGGTGGATTCTTATCATCTGAGCCACTAGGGAAGCCCTAAAATGTTCAAAGCTAGAATTAAATAAAATACTATATGTGAAGAATAGTACCTGGCAAATAGTAATCATTCACTAAATGGATTTAGTGTTGAAGTACCAGTGCTATTGTTACTGGTTGATTTAAAATTAATAATCTTTCAGGCTTTCCTCATAGCTCAGTCAGTAAAGAATCTACCTACAATGCAGGAGACTTTGATTCTATTCCTGAGTTGGGAAGATCCCCTGGAGAAGGAAATAGCAACCCACTCCAGTGAGCAGAGTAGCCTGGCAGGCTACAGTCCATGTGGTCACAAGAGTCAGACATGACTTAGCAACTAAATCACCACCAAGGTTACTGACATCCCTTCTTGATGTTCCTCAAATCACCAAACAATATTTAAGTTATAATATATTTGACCTGTGGGGTCTGACTTGTTATAATGAGTTCAGAACTGATTAATTTGAATAAGAGAGAAAAATAGTATAAGTAAAACCTTCATTTGCATGTCATTGTCAAATGAATATGTAAATCAGGTAAAGAGATGCTTTGGAAATGCCCCAAGAAAGGGACTTTCAGGGGAAAAAATTAAGGGTCAAAGACATGGTAAAGTTTTCTAAAAGGAATCTACCTTTGATAATAAACTCTTTTCGATACTTAGGAAATCCTATCTTACTCCCATATGTTAATATCATCTTTGAATATAAAATCCAAATTAAAAACTAATTCTTAATAGAAAGCTTTTGTTAAAAGCAACATTTTGAAATGCTGTCAGTAACTATCATAAATATTTGAGAAGTTAATATTTTAATCTTCAACTATAGCACAGAAAACACTTTTAGTGACAGACAGCGCTTCATTAATGGAGTTCTGTGTGTCTAATTGCTTTAGGCACAGGGAGCTGCATTATTTTGACACATGACATGCAATTAGTACATGGTCACACGGCTAACGGGAGATTTTACACCTTTTTTTCCTTCTACATTCAGAGTGAATAATTAGCATATTTTTTCTGCTTAGAATAATAATCAGAGCCTTAGATCCAGAAATTGCCTAATGAGGTAAAATTCCAGTTGTTGACATTAATACATGTGACACATTTTTTCAGTTGTTGAAGTAAACCTTCAAGTAAACCTTGAAGCTACCATTTCATTTACCCTTTCCAAAGTGCCCCTAACCAGTCAGGAGTTATGTTATTCTTAGCATAACATTATTGAGAAGAAAGACCACAATAGATGTTTTATACCATTATTTCAGGGCTCTACACACAGTAGGTGTAAAATCAATACTGCTTACAAATTTTAAAAGGGTTCCTTTTGGTATCTTCTGTTGTCATTTAATGACTATCAGCATTCAAAACAGATATAAAACCATTTTAATTTATTTTGGAGAATTCTTAGAATAAAAACATAGATTATTTTAACAATTCAAAATTATATCAAAACAGTTGAAGTTTGCAAAGTGCTCTTAATTTTATTTAAAACATTTAACACTAAGGGAAAAAAAATCATCCAATATATTCCTAGAGCAGAGCCAAATTTTATGTAAAGTTAATAAAAATTAGGTTTCAGGGTCCATCAATTAAGTGACCCCATCCAAAGCAAACATGGTATTCCTAATAATTTTATCCTCCTAATTTTGCATTTTTTTCCTTAAAGAGTCCTCCACCCTAGTCATAAATGCTTCAGTCCCCACAAAACCTGAATCTGCCCCTGGTAAAATCACCATGCTAGGTTAATACAAACTCTTGGCTACTTCAAAGAGTTTTTTTTTTTTTTTTTTCTTTTCTTTCTTGAAAATACTATCCTTTTTTTATTTTTTGTGAAGACCATAGTAACTTTGAGAGTTCTATCAGCAATGCTATAAACTAGTTAAAATGGCAGACTTTAAGGTACCACCCCTACAAAGAATTAAATTTTGCCCCCTTTGTCTATTACTTAATATGAACCTACAAAATTATTAAGCACTTACAAATTAAACTCAGTGAGCAAAATATTAACTTGGTATTGTGACCTGTGATGTATATTACATAGGAGCTATATATTGAAGATAGACCAAAAAGAGAAAAGCCATCAAGATAGAGCAGAGGTCCCCAAACTCCAGAATCTAATGCTTGATGACCTGAGGTACAGCTAATGTATTATAATAATGACTGAAACAAAGTGCACAAGAAATGTAATGTACTTGAATCATCCTGAAACCATCCCACATCCTTTGGTCCATGGAAAAATTGTCTGCCATTTGAAACTAGTCCCTGGTGGCAAAAGGGTTGGGGACTGGTGGAGAAGAAAGGACAGGAAGCACTGACTAGGTTTTAGTTTCTTTTTTAAAATAAATATGTGCTGTGCCATGCTTAATTGCTGGAGAAGGCAATGGCACCCCACTCCAGTACTCTTGCCTGGAAAATCCCATGGATGGAGGAGCCTGGAAGGCTGCAGTCCATGGGGTCCCTGAGGGTCGGACATGACTGAGCAACTTCACTTTCACTTTTCATTTTCATTCATTGGAGAAGGAAATGGCAACCCACTTCAATGTTCTTGTCTGGAGAATCCCAGGGACTGGGGAGCCTGGTGGGCTCTTGTCTCTGGGGTTGCACAAAGTCGGACACCACTGAAGTGACTTAGCAGTAGCAGCATGCTTAATCATTCAGTCGTGTCCAACTCTTTGTGACCCCATGGAGTGTAGCCTGCCAGACTCTTCTGTCCATGAGAATTCTCCAGGCAAGAATACTGGAGTGGTTTGCCATGCCATTCTTGAGGGGATATTCCCACACCAGGGATCAAACCCAGGTCTCCTACATTGCCAGCAGATTCTTTACCATTTGAGCCACCTGGGAAGCCCAAAGTAAATATGTATATAAGCCTAAATGTTTTCAAGGCATATTTAAGAAAATCGTGAAGAATTTCACTATTATTAGTTCTAAAAGTCTTGATTAATCAAAGAAAATATATTTTGAAATGCTGATTGTTAAATATATGAAAGAATATGTAAAGTCAATAATCCTGGGTTTTTATTACTGTCCTTTAGTGAATGACTTATATTGTTCCTATTGCTCTACCTGTATAAAAACACCACACAAAAATTCCAGTACGCGATCTACAAACTTTAACAACTATCATTTGGTACCAGATTGCTTGTGAAGTAGGGAAAGACATGCACACATCATATCACTATGACTCCAAAGCTAAATTAAATAATAGTTAAGATGAACTTTCAGTGTGTAATGTGTAAATAGGCAAGGGTATCAAAGATAATTATGACAAATGACAATGCCATGTGACTAGCTCTACAAGATGTTAAACTATTTCATTAAACTACAGTAATTAAAACAGTGTGCCATGGACTAATTTATATATATATATATATATATATATACATACTACATCATATATACACTATACTATGTGTATGCATATATATGTACAGCATATCAATGAAATAAACATAACTCAGCTATAAACCCTTTTCCCTTAATAAATAGGAAGAGTAGTGAAGTAGGAACTTGTTTTCTTTCAGTAAACATTAGGACAACTGATCAGAAACATCGAAGAAAGAAATGCCAAAAATAATTAAATCACTTACAAATTAAATCACTTACAAATTAAATTACTTTACATAGCTATAACCATATGCAAATAACCTATATGTAAATAGATGGGGAAACAGTGGAAACAGTGTCAGACTTTATTTTGGGGGGCTCCAAAATCACTGCAGTTGGTGATTGCAGCCATAAAATTAAAAGACGCTTACTCCTTGAAAGGAAAGTCATGACCAACCTAGATAGCATATTCAAAAGCAGAGACATTATTTTGCCAACAAAGATCCGTCTAGTCAAGGCTATGGTTTTTCCAGTGGTCATGTATGGATGTGAGAGTTGGACTGTGAAGAAGGCTGAGCACCGAATAATTGATGCTTTTGAACTGTGGTGTTGGAGAAGATTCTTGAGAGTCCCTTGGTCTGCAAGGAGATCCAACCAGTCTATTCTAAAGGATATCAGTCCTGGGTGTTCTTTGGAAGGAATGATGCTGAAGCTGAAATTCCAATACTTTGGCCACCTCATGTGAAGAGCTGACTCACTGGAAAAGACCCTGATGCTGGGTGGGATTGGGGGCAGGAGGAGAAAGGGACAACAGAGGATGAGATGGTTGATGACATCACTGACTCGATGGACATGAGTTTGAGTGAACTCCAGGAGTTGGTGATGGACAGGGAGGCCTGGCGTGCTGTGATTCATGGGGTCACAAAGAGTTGGACACGATTGAGCAACTGAACTGAACTGAAACTACATACAAAATATAAGAAAATAACTTCTGTGTTTATAAACTCATGTAAGGGAAAGGACTTGATGAGCTTAGAAACAATGGAAGAAATTGCAAAGGAAAAGAGTGACAGATTTTATATCACGAAATGTACTGTTTATACTTTCTTTGGTAGAAAGAAAAGGAAAAAGATTATAAGAGTGAGAATTACAGACAAATTAAAATATTTACAACAAATATAGCAACAGGGTTGCTTTTATTATATAAATCACCCTCCAAAATTCATAAGGCAATCATTAAAAGCCCATGATTAAGTGGACAAAAATATGATCAAAAAATTCACAAAAGAATTACAGACAGAAAGTAAACAGGATACAGATGTTAATTCTCCCTAGTAATCCTATATATGCAGATTTAAACAATAATAATATCATATTCCTATTTATCAAATAAATCATATGCATGGCTGCATATTTTAATATTTTTATCAAATAATCCCAATTCCAGAAAGTGTTAGTAATAAAATCCCCAATACTAAACTCTCTGTGTAAAAAAGTTTAGCAATACCTGTGATAGCAAAATAAGCATAACCAATTAATCATGATATACTTAATGCATCAGATATACTTTATGAAATTATATTGAAAAGAGTGGCTATAAAGATTACATAATCACATGAAAAATCTTTTAACCATTCTCATTTTAAATAGAAAGATAAAGCTATTAAATATAGTATAAATACTATAATACAACATTTTTAAATAAAAAAATAGAATGGGAAAGAAGGCTAGACAGGAATACACAAAAATAACAATAAGAAGAAAGAAAAAAACTGACAATTAGTAACTGAATCCCAAAGTTCTTTTTGTGTTTTATGTATCATAAATAATTTATAGTTCCCAGGAATTCTACAATCCTTTGTCAAAATTCTGTTGAGGCTTAGAATTTGATGAGATTAATCTAGCATTTCCCATGAATATGCAACTCCTTCTATGGGTATTTTGTGGACCACTAAGTTCTACGTATTTTATTGTTTGACACACACTTGGCAAATTATTCCTCATTGTGTTGCTGGGCAGCTTGTTTTCTTCTCAAGTACTCTATTTCTGATGTTAATGCTATAATCTAGTACTTGTTCAAAAATTACTCTAATATACATTCAAAATCATATTGTGAATTATAGTCACTTTATTATTATTTCACTGTTTTTCTTCACTGTGAAATGCTAGAAATTGGTTAGCACAGATACATAATCAGAACATTAGAAAAACTGTATATATGAATAAAAGAGTTATTTCCACCTCCTCTCTGAACTCTGTTACATAAAAATGGTATTCAGTAATATAGTGATTTTCAGTTCTATTTCCTTGCCTTTCTTCCATTGTTTGATTATATTACTTGAAACTAATCTTTCCCCTTCATTTAAATATTTAAAATTGAATAATTTCAAAGGCTCTTCCATGTTTAAATAATTTTTATCCTAACATAAATCTGTAAAACAACTACCTGAAAGTTTAGGTTCTACTTATTATTTTGACTACATACAAATCAATGAGTCACATTTACAAATTTTGGTGGTGGTTTATTTGTTGAGTCATGCCCAACTCTTTCTGACCCTACGGACTATAGCCCACTAGGCTCCTCTGTCTGTGGAATTCTCCAGGCAAAAATACTGGAGCGGGTTGCCATTTCCTTCTCCAAGGGATCTTGCCAACCCAGGAATCAAAGCCAGGTCTCCTGCATTGCAGGCAGATTCTTTACCAACAGCTACAGGGGAAGCCTTCACAAATTTTAACGGAGTGGATTAATCTATTCAGAGACCGCTGAATCCTAGGCTAGGTTTTGCATAAGCTAAACGTATTTTTTAATATCATTCTAATCTTTTATTTTCACTATTCACTTGGATATAGAGTAAATAGTTCTTATATTAAGCATGCCATTGAGCATATCATTTTCACAATTTTGAAGCAACATAGTATGTAATAAAAGCAGTCCTATTGTAATATTTTCTGTAAATATTTGCACTAGAAAACAATGTTTCTCCCAAGAAAGGAAAAAAAATAGCTTTTATTCAACACTCTATTACTTTTACACCAAGATTATAAAGAAGATTCACTTCTCAATATTCACTCAAAGAAAGGGGGCTGTAGAATAAGGTTTCACACATTTTACTTCAACTCTCTACACTCCATGAATATCATATCTACAAATCACCAACTCCATAGAACCTATTCAACAGAGAGGATATCCCAGGGCAATAGAAACAGAGCTTTGAGTCAGTGTAAAAATGTCATAAACTCTAGGTCCTTTTAGTTTATCCATCTCTGTCTCCTTGAAAATGTAATTAATTTACTCAACAAATTTTATTGAATGACAATATACCGACTCTGGTATATTTCTTTCCTAGTGGTTCTACTCAATATGTTCCCGAAAATATAAATAAAGTTTTTCCTTTATATTTATTTGGTTATTTGTAAAATACACATGACACAAAATTTACCATCTTAACCAATTTTAACTGTGCAGTTTGTTATATTAAATATAGTCATATTGTTATGCAACCATCATCACCATCCATCTCCAGAACTCTTTTCATCTTGAAAAGATGAAACTTTATACTTGGTAAAAGATAACTACCCATTCTCCTCTCCTCTCAGCCCCTGGCAACCACCATTCTACTTTTTGTCTCTGATTTTTGACTATTCCAGATCCCTCAAAAAAGGAATCATGTAGTATTTATCTTTTTGTGACTGGTTTATTTCACTTAGCATAATGTCCTTGAGGCTCATCCATGTAGTAACATATGTCAGAATTTCTTCCTTTGAAAGCTGAATAAATTCCATTGTATGCATCTACCACATTTTGCTTATCCATTTGTCTGTTGATGGACTTGGGTTGCTTCCCTGTTTGCATTATTGTGAATAATGCTGCTATGAACATAGGTGTAAAAATATCTCTTCAAAACCCTGCTTTCAATTCTTTTGGGTACATGCCCAGAAGTGAAATTGCTGGATGATATGGTAAAACTATTTTTAATTTTTTGAATAACTAGCATACTGTTTTCAGACTTGCTATGCCATTTTATATTCCCACTGTAAGAGTGAAAAAGGGTGCTAAGGTCCTCGCCAACACTTGTTATTTTCTTTTATCTTTTTTTATAGTAGCTATCACAATGGGTTTGAGGTGAAATTTCACTGTGGCTTTGATTTGCATTTTATTCATGATTAGTGAAGTTGAGCATCTTTATATGCACTTATTGGACATTTGTATATCTTTCTCGGAGAAATGTCAATTCAACTCCTTTTCAATCAGTTGTTCATTTTTTATTGTTTTTACCAATAGTCTTTTAAAATTAAACCATCCTTGTGTATGGTCCTTTTTATATAGTGTTGGACTCTGCTAATATGTGGTTGAGGATTTTCACATCTATATTCATCAAAGATATTAGTCTCTAATATTTTTTGTTAAGTGTCTTGGTCTATTATTGGCTTCAGGATAATGGCAGCCTTGTAGAATGAATTTGAGAGTGTTGCAACCTTCTTTGGGGCTTCCCCAGTGGTTCATTGGTAAAGATTCTGCCTGCAAAGCAGGAGACTTAGGAGATATGGGTTCAATCCCTGGGTGAGGAAGATCCCCTGGAGGGTTTCATGGCAACCCACACCAGTATTCTTGCCTGGATAATCCCATGAAGAGAGGAGCCCAGTGGGTCACAGTCCATAGCACTGCAAAGAGTTGGACACAGCAGAAGCAACTGAGCACACACACATGCATGTATACGTCTCAATTTTTTTGAAATTATTTGAGAAGGATAGATATTAGTTCTTTTTATGTTTGGTATAAATCTCCTATGAAGCTATTGGTTCTGAACTTTAATTTTCTGGGAGTTTTTCTTAAATTACAAATTCAATTTTATTACTAGTGATTAGGCTGTTCTGATGGCCTGCTTCTTTCTGATTCAGTCTTGGCATATTGTTTGTTTCTAGAAATATGTCCATTTCTTATAGATTGTCCAATTTTCTGACATATAATTCTTCATAGTATTA
This sequence comes from Bos indicus, assembly GCF_029378745.1. NCBI lineage: Eukaryota > Metazoa > Chordata > Mammalia > Artiodactyla > Bovidae > Bos > Bos indicus. The sequence continues at coordinate 33,153,033 of NC_091769.1, forward strand.
TCATGGTTTTTTTTATATCTCTGTGGTATTGGTTGATATTTCTCCTCTTTTATTTCTTATTTTGATTATTTTGACTCTTTCTTTTTTCTTGATTAGTCTGGGTAAAGATTTATCAATTATTTCCTCTCTGATCTTTATTATTTTCTTCTTTCTTATGGATTTGAACTTTATTTGTTCTCCTTCCAAGAATGCTAGGATGGTTCAATATTTGCAAATCAATCAATGTGACATACCACATTAACAAAAGGAAGGATAAAATTTACAAGATCATCTCAATGGATACAATAAAAGCATTTTAAAAAGTTCACATCCATTTGTGACTCAAAATTCTCATCAAAGTTTGTATAGAAGGAATATAGCTCAACAAAATAAAGGCCATTATGATAACCCCACAGCTAACATCATACTCATTGATGGAAAACTAAAAGCCTTTCCTCTAAAATCAGGAGTAAGAAAAGGAGGTCCAGTCTTGCAATTGCTATTAAACAAAGCATTAGAAGACCTAGCCACAGCAATCAGACAAGAAAATAAAACAAAAGATATCCAAATTGGAAAGGAAGAACTAAATCTGTTACTAGTTGCTGATGACATGAGGTAGATAGATAAATACATACATTCACACACACATGAAGCAATAGTTAGAACTGGATATGGAACAACAGACTGGTTCCAAATTGGGAAAGAAGTACGTCAAGGCTATATATTGTCACCCTGCTTATTTAACTTATATGCAGAGTACATCAGGCAAAATGCCAGGCTGGATGAAGCACAAACTGGAACGAAGATTGCCAGGAGAAATATCCATAACCTGGGATACACATATGACACCACCCTTATGGCAGAAAATAAAGAAGAACTGAAGAGCCTCTTGATGAAAGTGGAAGAAGAGAGTGAAAAATTTGGCTTAAAATTCAACATTCAGAAGACTAGGGTCATGGCATCTGGTGCCATCACTTCATGGAAAATAGGTGGCGAAACAATGGAAACAATGACAGACTTTATTTTCTTGGGCTCCAAAATCACTGCAGATGGTGACTGCAGCCATGAAATTAAAAGACAGTTGCTCCTTGGAAGAAAAGCTATTACCAACCTAGACAGCATATTAAAAAGCAGAGACATTACTTTGCTGACAAATGTCCATCTAGTCAGAGCTTTGGTCTTTCCAGTAGTCATGTATGGATGTGAGGGTTGGACTGAAAGCTGAGCACGGAAGAATTGATGCTTTTGAACTGTGGTGTTGGAGAAGACTCTTGAGAGTCCCTTGGACTGCAAGGAGATCAAACCAGTCTATCCTAAAGGAAATCAATCCTAAATATTCATTGGAAGGACTGGTGCTGAAGCTGAAACTCCAGTACTCTGGCCATCTGATGGAAAGAACTGACTCATTGGAAAAGACTCTGATGCTGGGAAAGATGGAAGGCAGGAGAGAAGGGGAATCAGAGGATGAAACGGTCGGATGGCATCACCAACTCCATGCATATGAGTTTCAGCAAGTGTCAGGAGTTGGTGATGAATAGGGAAGCCTGATGTGCTGCAGTCCATGGGGTCACAAAGAGTCGGGATGTGATTGAGCGACTGAACTGAACTGAATATATACATGCACATGTATATGTGTGAGTGTGTATATATGTATATATACATATATATGAGCAATATATGCATCTCATACATATATATATATATTGCTTGTATATATAAAACCCAAAGGTCTTCACCATTGCTGGATACAAGATCAATATATAGAAATCTGTTGCTTTTGCAACACTAATAATGAACTATGAGAAAACAACAAAAAAACCCAAAACTCCTGTCTAAAATCACATCAAAAAATACATAGGATAAACTTAACTAGGAGATGAAATATCTATACTCTGAAAAGTATAAAACGTTGATGAAGGAAATTGAAGATAATACAAAAAATGCAAAGATATCCTGTGTTCATGGACTGGAAAAAATAACATTGTTAAAATGCTCATGTGATGCAGAGAGGTCTATTTATTTAATGCAATCTCAATCAGAAAATACCAAAAAATATTTTTAAAGGAACTAGAACAAATAATCCTAAAATTTATATAAAATCACAAAAGATCCGAGGTAGCCAATGCAATCTTGAAGAAAAGAACAAATTGGTAAATTGGAGGTATCATGCTCCCTGACTTCAGACTACACTATAAAGCTACATTAACAAAACAGCATGGTACTGGCACCAGAAAAAAGACATATAAATCAATGGATCAGAATATAGAGTCCAGAAAAAAAAAACATATTTTTATGGTTAATTAATCTACATCAAAGGGGACAAGAATATACAATGGGGAAAAGATAGTCTCTTCAATAAGTAATACTGGGAAACTTAGTATTTATGCCCCTAGTATTTATGATATGAGGCAAGATTAAAACATTGCCTCATATCATATACAAAATAAACTCAAAATGGATCAAAGACCTAAATCTAAGACCTGAAACCATGAAATCTCTAGAAGAGAACATAGGCAGAGCGTTCTTTGACATAAATTTTGGCCATATTTTTTTGGATCTGTCTTCTAAGGTAAAGTAGATAAAAGTAAAATGAACAAACAGGACCCAATTAAACTTAGAGCTTTTGCTAAGTAACACAAACCATCTACAAAACAAAAAGACAACACGCTGAATGGGAGAAACTATTTGTAAATGATGTGGCTGACAAGGGGTTAATATACAAATATATAAGCAGCTCATACAACTCAATATCAAAAGAAAAAAACTTGATTAAAAAATGGGCATAAGATCTGAATAGACATCATTCCAAGGAACACATACAGATGGCTAGTGAAGTGAAAGTGTTAGTCGCTCAGTTGTGTCTAACTCTTTGCGATCCATGGACTGTAGCCCACCAGGCTCCTCTGTTCATGGTGTTCTCCAACAAGAACACTGGAGTGAGTAGCCTTTCCCTTCTCCAGGAGATCTTCCTGACCCAGGGGTTGAACTTGGGTCTCTTGCATTGCAGGCAGATTCTTTACCATCTGAGCCACCAACGAAGCCCCACAGATGGATAACAGGCACATAAAAAGATACTCACCATTGCTAATTATTAGAGAAATGCAAATCATAATGACTCAATTGCTTTAAAGCAACAATTTGGGATGTTACCTTTAGTTCCCCTTTAAAGTACCAGAGTCTCTGAGAACATCTCATATCCATCAACAAGTATATTTTAATCTATTCTCTGTGTCTGTATTGCCTCCACCATGGTGTCTCACCTAGACTATTTCTATCATCTTCTAACTGGTCTCATTCCTTCTCTGGTTGACTCCTACAATCCACTTCCCAGATCAGATCAGATCAGATCAGTCGCTCAGTCTTGTCCGACTCTTTGCGACCCCATGAATCGCAGCACGCCAGGCCTCCCTGTCCATCACCAACTCCCGGAGTTCACTGAGACTCACGTCCATCGAGTCAGTGATACCATCCAGCCATCTCATCCTCAAACAGCAGATATTTATCACTTTAGAACTTAGATCATGTTACTCTCAGTTTAAAAGCTGCCAGGGACTTCCCACTGCACTTAAAATCCATTTTCATACACTAGATTGAAAAGCCCTATATGTTAAGAGTCCTTGTTTACTTCTTTCTTCACTTTATGTCTTATTCCAATCTCTTTTTGTTTTGTTCTTTAGTCATCAGTTGTGTCCAACTCTTTTGTGACCCCTATGGACTATAGCCTGCCAGGTTCCTCTGTCCGTGGGATTCTTCCAGGCAAGAATACTGGAGTGGGTTGTCATTTCCTTCTCCAGGGGATCTTCCCAACTCAGGGATTAAACCCATGTCTCCTGCATTGGCAGGCAGACTCTTTACCATTGAACCACCTGGGAAGCTCCTTCTAGGCTTCTAATTTCTTGGACACATTGAGCTATTTCCTATCTCGGGACCCTTCCGTAAGTTGATTCTTCGACCTAAATTGCTCTTCACCATGATCTTTCACATCTGGCTCTTTCTTGTCATTCAGATCTTGCCTTAAACATCATCTCAGCCGAGATCTCCTCTTACTGACCACCCAGTCTAAAATAGAGAACTAGCTACTATAATATCATTAGCTATCTAAAGAGAATTTGTCACTAGCTATTTTTCTTGTTTATTTTATCTCTAACCTTAAGGAGAATATAAGCCCCATCACAACATTATCAACTGTGTTCACAATTGTACAATTAGCACATGGCACGTAAGAAGTATTCAACAAATAGTAGAAAAGGCAAAAAAAGCAAAGTGAATTTCTCAAAAAAATCCTCTAGAATCCTAGTATCTGGTTTCTCCACTAGCCTCTTTCGTGACCTTCCTTGAAAATGAATGCAAACTGTTTAAAAGATTGAGTTATATAAGATTATATTGCTGCTGTTTAGTCACTAAGTCCTGTCCGACTCTTTTGCTTCCCCGTGAACTGTAGCCTGCTAGGCTCCTCTGTCCATAGGATTTCCTAAGCAAGAATACTGGAGTGGGAGATCTATCCAAACCCAAGTCTCCTGCTTGGTGGCCAGGTTCCTCTGTTCATGGAATTCTCCTGGCAAAAATACTGGAATGGGTAGCCATTCCTTTTTCCAGGGTATCTTCCTGACCCAGGGATCCAACCCAGTTTTCCTGCATTGCAGGCAGAATTTTTACCATTTGAACCACCAGGGAAGCCCATGGGAAGATTATATTATCAACGTCAAATACTTGTAAGAAAGAAAAATAACAATAACAAATAAATAACAAGAATCCAAATATCCAAATAGTACAATTTGGCCAGAAAGAGCTGAATTGAGTAATCTCAAAGTCAGAAATCTCATCTACTCTGCTACTAAAGAAGAGTCAATTCTTTTAAAAATATAAATTTTAGTTTCTCAGTAAACAGACTGCTAGCACCAAGAGGAGCCAGCTTAGGAAAATAGAGAACTATTTAGGCCCAATGTCATATTTGTTGTATAAACTTGATTTTGGTTTTTATCTTATCTAGCTTCTAAATCATTAAAATGTGACAAGATAGTTCAAGAAAGATGATCACACTTAAATACATAAAATAAAACTATTAACACATTAGATATAATGAGATTATTTTTGTAAGCTCAATTAAATTTCTTAGAAGAAGGCTTAAACATCACTGCTTAATTTTAATTGTGAGAAATTTACAACAAAGGATGTTAAATGAGATTCTTTATCTTATGTCAGTTTCAGAAGACACCCAGAGTCAAAAGCAGTCAGAGTTAAATATCTACAGCATGTAAGGAAGTGTGACCATCATTGCAAAAGTTGTAAAGATGTGGTCCAAATGATTCTCCAAGCATCAGTTCAACAATAACCTCTAATCTTTAAGAAGAATTCATCAAACTATAAAATTGGAGGACAAGGTAATCAGTATAACCTTTCCTATTATGACAACTCAAAAACCAAGACAAGGTATGAGGAAATAAAATCTGCTTCAAGTCTCAAAGAATAACAAAATGGTGAAGAATTACCAGGATAGCTTCTAGGGAACACAGAAGTTCAGAAAAGTGACATTTTCAAGAAAATATTATAAATTTGGGATTACTTTCCACATTGTCACTAATGACAATGAGTGTTCCTAAGAGTGTTCCTAAGTGGCTGAGAAGCTAAACCCTACTTTTGATGATTTCCATGGCGGCAACCCACTCCAGTACTCTTGCCTGGAAAATCCCATGGACGGAGGGACCTGGTAGGCTGGAGTCCATGGGGTCGCAAAGAGTCGGACACGACTGAGTGACTTCACTTTCACTTTTCACTTTCATGCATTGGAAAAGGAAATGGCAACCCACTCCAGTGTTCTTGCCTGGAAAATCCCAGGGATGGCAGAGCCTGGTGGGCTGCCGTCTATGGGGTCCCACAGAGTTGGACACGAGTGAAGCGACTTAGCAGCAGCATGGACTAGAAAGAAAAAGATCAAATTCTTTCACTATATTGTGCATTTGTCTATTCCATCTTGTACTTCTGTTGATCTTTTTTGCTTTATATATTTTGATAATAAATTATTAGAGGCATACAGATCTCTGTGGCACAGTACTCATCTCTAACTTTAGTAATGCTTTTGCCTTAAAATCAACTTTGACTTTAACAATACAGATAAATCCTTTTAGAAATGCTTAATTATAAAAGAAAATACATAGTGATTACTAAAAATTCAAATAATAACTATTTACATTATAATTCAGTTTTCAAGGCCTTTGCTGTTCTTCTTTAGTTATGTTCCACAGATGTACGGCTTACCAATGACCTCAGTATTTGTGTGAGTTCAGATAGAAAATGAGGGATGTCCTTCTCAACCTCTCTCATGCCCGAGTTTACTATCACACACTCTGGTTCTTAGGAGGTCCTTTTCCCGTTACTCTGGCTAGAAAGACTGGTTTCTTTCAATATTTAGCCTCCTGACCTTTTGTACAGTTTTAAGCAAATGGAGTAAGTGGCAAGGGAAAAAAGAGAGACAATGCTGGGGATTCCCCTACATTCTTCTATGACAGGAGCCCCTTTTCCCAGATTAAACAAGATCTCTGAGTCTTAGATGTCTATGTCACTGTGCATTTGGAACTGGTGTGTGGGCAACAGAAGGAGAATAAAAGGAAAAAAAAAAAGGGAATTATGTAGCAGAATGTTTCATACAGGGAGGTATCTAAAGTCATCAAGGTGTTAGTGAATTTCACATTGTGTACCCAGTGCTGACCAATTTGTGTTCAGGAGAAAATGCAATCTCTTCAAGTTTCTGGTGTCTCTCACTAGTGTCACAGAAGTCCATTTTGTCTCCACAAATATTTACCCTCTACTGTACTCCTGGGGAGCCTCAGTCAACGATAATGAATGAGTGATAATAAAAAGGAGAAAATTTTTAAAATGAGATCTTCAACAAGAACAAAGTATCAACATTCCTTCTATCTGGATATTCTAGGTGGATATATGGAAATTACCTGACATTATCATGCTCAAAAAGGCCTGTAGAGACCTCCTATTTATCTCTGACATTCTCAGCAATTTAAAGAGAGAAAATAGCAACATTTCTGAGAAGACATTTCTGAGCAATAATAAAAGCCCACTAGAAATTAGGTAACTTTTTGCTGTTTCCCAAGAAGATATCATCTTTACCTAAGAATCAAAGGATCTTTCATTCAAATTCATCCAAGATATACCCATCACCTCCAATAGATTGGAAATTTGTCTATAACGAATGCAGGTTTATGAGAGTAATAGAGTTACATTGTCATTTTATAGCTCTATCATTGCCGGGTGAGTTTTCTTTTAAAGAGGATTTTATTATTTCTATCACCTCCCTAATTGAAACCAAAGTATCATAAGTTTTCAAACCTTGCTGGTCCTTTAAACATTTGAGAGCTGAACATACTGATTTCTTTTGATTATCAGAAAGTTCATCTGGGAGCCCTGGATTCAATTTCTCTGTTACTAGTGGTAAGATAATGTGATAGTGAACTACTGCACCCTGAAGGAGAAAATAATAAAATATCTCTAATATTTTCAGTTGCACATCCCTGTCAATGTATTTTGGAATTGCATTGGAAAATGTGAAAGTTCTGATAAGCAAAAGCTTTTCTTGACAAATTTATAATTACAATAAAACGATAATGTTGAAATTTGATAGCAGGATACAGTTCTTTAAGCCAAGTCAATAGATTGCAAATATAAACTGATTATATTATGATAGCTGAATCTATCACAGCCTTGCTAAGCTGTTATCAGGAAGGTTAATATTAAAAAAATATTAAAAAAAGAAATTTAACTGTACTCCATGGTATATTGAAAAGTAAGAGAATATTTATCGTCATTATTGACTTAGCATATCTTGGGTGGGTAAAAGTTCCTATTAGAATTAGAAAGCCATGACTAAATTTCCTACAGTCGGAAATATTTCAGAGTCTAAAGCTGTGCTATCGTACTACCTGAGAACTGCTGGAAGGATAAAACACACACCAGATTCTCAAAGACTTAGTTTCAGATAAAGAATGTAAAACATCTCATTAACAATTTTAAAATTGATTACATGTTAAATAATTATACTTTACATATATGTAGGGTTAAATATATTATTAAAATGCATTCCCTTTCTTTTTACTTTTTAAAGTGTGACTACTAGAAAATTTTAAAATACTTATATGGCTTCCATCAGTGGGTCACAATATACTTTATTTGGACAGTGCTGTTCTAAACCATAGATCATAATAATATTAAGATTGTGGGGTAGAATATCCTATTTATCACACTTAAAACACATCTCTCCACAGAATTTTATGGCATAGTGTTTCCGGTAACCTTATAGCAATTGTGCATGGTCCTCTTAGTTTAGGTGGGCTTCCCTAGTGGCTCAGATGGTAAAGAATACACCTGCAATGCAGAGACCTAAGTTGGATCCCTGGGTTGGGAAGATTCCCTGGAGAAAGGAACAGCTACCCACTCTAGTATTCTGGCCTGGAGAATCCTATGGACAGAGGAGCCTGGCAGGCTACAGTCCACAGGGTTGCAAAGAGTTGGACACGACTGAGAAACTTTCACTTGGTTTAAGAATAAATTTTTATTCCTGTTTACTTGAGGTGTTGGCCTTGTTACATCTGGTATACATGTGTGGGTGTTGCAACCACTTATCTTCATGCCTGTTTTTCTTTTTATTGGACTGTGAGCTCCTTTAAAAAGAAAAGACTTAACAGCACACGTTTTTTAGTTCCTAAATCATGTCTGACTCTTTTGTAACCTCATGAACTATAGTTTGCCAGGCTCCTCTGTCCATGGGATTCTCCAGGCAAGAATACTGGAGTGGGTTGCCATTTCCTTCTCCAGGGGATCTTCTCAACCTAGGAACTGAACTCCTGTCTCCTGCATTGGCAGGCAGATTTTTTACCACTGAGCCACCAGGGAAGCATCAGCACATAGTATACTATCAATAAAATTCATAGGATACATTTTTAACAATGAAGAAATTAATAATTCCCTTTATTCATATCATTTCTAGGGAGACTCTATCTTAATAGACAATAAATAAATGATGTTGCCTGGCTTATTTGACTAATCGGATTAGTTATAACACGGTAGAACTAATTGGCAAATTCTTATACACTATCTCCTTTAAACCAACCAGAGGGAAGATATAGATGGTATCATTTTAATTAGAACCACCAAAATACATTATTTTAGGATTTTTATTATTTTATTAAATATATAATTACTTCTTCCTGTTTTGTGTCTGACATGAGAATACAAAGATTAACGAAATTTTATTGCCTTCTGGCTCAGCTGGTAAAGAATCTGCCTGCAATGTGGGAGACCTGGGTTTGATTCCTGGGTTGGGAAGATTCCCTGGAGAAGGGAAAGGCTACCCACTCCAGTATTCTGGCCTGGAGTGGGGTCGCAAAGAGTCAGACATGACTGAGCAACTTTCACTTTCACTTTTCATTCCTATATTTAGGTAACTCACAGCCTAGATGAAGAGACAGATAAATATACAAAGTATTCTGTACTACAACTGAAGAAGGTGCAGTCTACCGCAATGGAGAAAGTCATCAGTTCTACCTGGCTTCATAGAGGAATTTAAGATTTAGCTGAGGCTATGAAATGTAAGTAGATGTTTATATGCTCAGTCATAGTGATTGGGGGAGAGTTCTAGAACAATCCACAAAAAGAACAAAATAGAAATCTCAGCACTGAGGCATAAAAGAGCAAGCCATTCCATATAGAGTTAGGGAGTGGTGATGTGAAAAGTGGCAACAGGATCAGATAGTTTATTAATCTAATCTATTCAAGTAATATTTATTGAGGAAGCTGAGTGTACATTTTAGGAAACCTAACTGGAGATTTCAATTGCCTGAGATCAAGTTCTCTACCACTGCCTAATCATGTGATCTTGGGTAAAAAATTTTTTAACATATTTAAGTCCTGTTTTGCTTACATGCACACAGGGAAAGATAATAATAGCAACTACAATTTATAGAGTTGTTACTAGGATTGAATAAAATAATCCACTTAAGAGGCTGAGCATTGTAAGTGCTCTCCAGTCAAAGACAATCAGCAAATTACTTACAGTTGAACATGCAGGTGTTATTACTCATTACAGAAAAAATAGAACAAAAACACAGGGAGCTGTGTGTGTCTCAGGAAGAGATGTTCCTGAGAACACCTCTTCAATTCATTCAGTTCAGTTCAGTTCAGTTCAGTCGCTCAGTCGTGTCTGACTCTTTGCAACCCTATGAATCGCAGCACACCAGGCCTCCCTGTCCATCACCATCTCCCGGAGTTCACTCAAACTCACATCCATCAAGTCGGTGATGCCATCCAGCCATCTCATCCTCTGTCATCGCCTTCTCCTCCTGCCCCCAATCCTTCCCAGCATCAGAGTCTTTTCCAATGAGTCAACTCTTCCCATGAGGTGGCCAAAGTACTGGAGTTTCAGCTTTAGCATCATTCCTTCCAAAGAAATCCCAGGGCTGATCTCCTTCAGAATGGACTGGTTGGATCTCCTTGCAGTCCAAGGGACTCTCAAGAGTCTTCTCCAACACCACAGTTTAAAAGCATCAATTCTTTACATTTCAATAAATTGTAACCATAGAGAAGGCAGACTAGAGCAAGGCTTAAGGCTATAATTGTTAAAGAAGTAGCAGCCACTTACATTACCAGGAGAGAGAAGTGTTAGCTATTTTGCACAAATGTCTTGCTTTTGTAGGGCTTAAAGTTACAAATTGGCCTTGTTTTGTCTCATAGTTTCAGAGTGACCTTGTCTCATGTTAGTGAGATTATGTCCCACAAGAAGAATTACATGGTCCAGCCGTAAGTGTGAGACCAGTCTCTAGATGTCAGGACCTGCTTTAAAATTTCCCAGGACTGTGTCTAATGTACAATAAGCATCCAATAAGTATCTGAAGTTGCTTTTAGATGTCAAGTGCAGATGTCAAGCAAAAAGAGAGTTTAGGACTGGGCTCTGAGGAACCCCATCATTTAATGGTCAGGTAAAGGAGAAAGAGCGGCAAAGGAAAATAAATAATAATAATAATCAGAGAAATGGGAGGAAAACAAGGGGAATGTGATGTCACAGAGAGGAAGGGAATCTTTAAAGAAAGAAAACAAGGGGGTACAGTTGTCAGATATTGCTAAGAAGTCATGGAAGATGAATTCTGAACACTGGAATTAGAACAAGGATGTCACTGGCATCCTTGGTAAGAGGAGCTTCAGTGGAGTGATGGCAGGGAGAGTCAGGCTAGGCTGGGATGAGACCCGAGCAGGAGGCAAGGCTATTGAGTACAAAGAGGGTAGTACAATTAAATTTGTTGAAAGGCTACGAAAGGTCAAGGAGAATTTAAATTGTTTTAACATAGAAGTAATTTTCATATTTAAATTTTGATGGTATGATTCTAGTCAAGTGGAGGAGATTAAAGACACAGGAAAGAGAAAAACTGATAATGGGAGATTTTAGCGGAAGCTGACAGGAAGAGAATCCAAAAGAAATATGAATAGTCCTGGGATCCATTGAGGGGCATTTGGTTGTTCCTTGCTTTTTGCTTTATTCAAGGTATTAGCTATAACTGTCAGGAATTAAATCTAAACTGATAAATAGCATAATTAGATTTGTATTTGAGAAAGATAACAGCACGAAATGGAAGATGGGTTAGAGGATTTCAAAACTGGAGACATGACAACATTTTGGAGGTTAATCCAATAGTCCTAAAAAGGAAAGTTGATATTTGAAAAACAGCAATTACAGTTGGGATAGAAAAGAAGAAAGCCTCTCCTGAGAGGGCTCAGGAGAGGGTTGTGGTGCCAAGTGGTTATCAATGGCAATCTGAGGTCATAAGGTACATAAACAGAATGTAGAGGATATCTCCTAGACTTTAGACTCAAGTTACCAGGAAGAAGGTGATGCCATTCACTTTGTAAGAAAATAGAAGAGGAAAGCAGATTTGGGAGGACTATTGGGGAATGGGGAAGATAATGATTTTAACTCTTTTATTCATTCAACAAATTTCTTAAAAATATACTTTATGTCAGGAACCAAACCAAACTCTGAATAAACAGTCATGAACAAAAAAGATGTGTTTCCTGCCCTACTGGAGCTTACATTAGGGCGATTTTTGAGTTTGAGAAACTATCAATATTTCTATATATTTAATAGATATATTAAATAAAGCAGTTGGATAAACTAATGTAAGGTTCAGAAGAAACGTCTAGGGTGAAAATAGAGAGGCAGAAAGAGAGCAACAGAAACACAATATTAACACTGATAATAGTTCTCTTAAAATAAGTATCCTGACTCCCAGACAGCCTGAACAAAGTAGAGGATAATTAAGGAAAGCCTAACCAGGTGGCGCAGTGGAAATAATTAACCTGCCAATGCAGGAGATGCAAGAGACATGGGTTCAATCTCTGGGTCAGGAAGACCCTACCTGCAATACTGTGTGGACTGTACTCCATAGTTCTTAACTTGGAGCATGTTAAAATCTTCCAGGAGGACCAATCTCTACACACACGCCTACAGCATTTTTTGATTTTTGTTTTTGTTTTGTTTTTTTTGTTTGTTTGTTTTTTGCTTAAATTGCACAAAGTCTTAGAAATCTAACTATATATCTTATAAGATAAAATACAAAGAAAATGAGAGATGGGTGGGGTCGATGCTATAATACACATATCTTAGTAAACTTAGCTTTCTTTAGAAAGAATGGATTCTCAAACTTCACTGTGCATTAACAAAGTGATTGACTCTAGGGAATATTCTAGAAGTATTTAGAGGGTTTTTTGTTGTTGTTGTTGTTCACGTGGAGAAATGGAGAAAATCACATTAAACTGCAATAAAGCATACAGGTATTTTAACCCTTTTTCCATCTGTCTTCTACCACATCTCTGGAAGCAGTGTAATCTCTTACCATTTCAATGCTTAATATCAATGGTGCAAAGAAATACATACATCTATTCAGCACTAGGTTTCTTTCTGGTCATAGATTTAAATCCTTTTAATACACAATCCCAAGGCTTTAGGAGAATTTGTAATAGTGGGATTTGACTACACATTGGTCTTTGGAGCTCAGTGGACTTTTCAGATGGGCTACATCAACTTTACCTAGAATTTAAGTGGTTTTACAATGTAGTAAATAAAAGGAAAAAACCCACAGACTTTAGAATTAGACCTAATGCAAATAAACCCTCTGTATTAAGGCTCTCCATACATATAGAAATTGACTCACATCGTTATGGAGGCTGAGAAGTCCCATAGCCTGCTGTCTGCAAGATGGAGAATCAGGAAATTAATTCAGTCTGAGTCCAAAGGCCTGTGAACTAAGGGGTGCCAAGAGTGAGAGAATAAGTCCCAGAATCTGAAGGCCTGAAAACCAGAAGCAGCAGTGTCAGGACAGCCAGTGTCCAGGCTCATGAAGAGAGAGAGCCTGCCCTTCCTTTTCCATTTGTTCTATTTGGGCCCTCAACAGATTAAACGATGCTTTTGAACTGTGATGTTGGAGAAGACTCTTGAGAGTCCCTTGGACTGCAAGGAGATCAAACCAATCCATCCTAAAGTAGATCAGTCCTGAATATTCATTGGAAGGACTGATGCTGAAGCTGAAACTCCAACACTTTGGCCACCTGACGGGAAGAACTGACACATTTGAAAAGACTCTGATGCTGGAAAATATTAAAGGAGGGAGGAGAAGGGGACAACAGAGGATGAGATGGTCAGATGGCATAACCGACTCAATGAACATGAGTTTGAGTAAGCTCCAGGAGTTGGTGATGGACAGGGAAGCCTGGCGTGCTGCAGTCCATGGGGTTGCAGAGTTGGATGCAACTGAGCAACTGAGCTGAACTATCTATATCAGTGAAGGCAAATATTCTTTACTCAGTCTACTGAATCAAATACTAATCTTTTTCTAGAAACACCCTCACAGACACACTCAGAAATAATGTTTTATCCGGGCAGCTCTTGTCCCAGTCAAGCTGTCACATAAAGTTAATCATCATATCCTCTATCCCTAAACTTGTCATGATCAGTAAAAAATGTAATTTTTTTAATCTCTGGTTTCTTCATCTATAAAATGGTAAGAATAATATATTCGTAGAGTATTTAAGGATTTAAGTATTAAAAAATGTTTATATGCCTAATCATAGTAGATGTTCAGTATGTTAAAACCATTATATTTAATTACAGATATTATAGATTTCCAACAAAGGTAACCTCTGAGATGTAATGGTTGTGGGAAACAGCAATATTTCAAGTGTACTTCAATTTCAAATGGAGACTTGAGATTACCCTTTCAGTGCGTCATGAACAAAAAACAAAAGCAGTTTGGACAGCAGGGAAAATAATGTATACCAGTTTATAGATTTTTATCTTTCTCCCTCAATCTGTAGTTTCCTAAACTACCTAAAATACAAATTTGTAACAGGTAGAATTTGGAGAATTTGGAGTTTCCACCTTTGTGTCATTCCCATGATTCACTTTTCTTCCATGGCAAGGGTAAAGGAAGCGTACAATGATGATGAAAGTCCCAGATCAGTTGACTTTAATGAAAGTCCCAGATCAGTTGACTTTAACTTAGTCTAAAGGGAGATTATCCTGGGTGAGTTTGACTCAGTCAAGTGAAGCCTTGCAAAACTGGGCTTAGGCCATCTCTGATGTTTGATTCTCCTGCTGGTCTCAAAAAGCAGCTTCCTTATTGTAAGAGGTGTGTGGGAGGGTCAAAGGGCAAGAAACAGTGACCTCAAGGAACTGAGAGTGGCTCTTGGCTGGTAAAGAATCCGCCTGCAATGCAGGAGACCTGAGTTCGATCCTTAGGTTGGGAAGATCCCCTGGAGAAGGAACGGCTACACACTCTAGTATTCTGGCCTGGAGAATTCCACAGACTGTAGAGTCCACGGGTGGCAAAGAGTAGGACAGCGCTGAGCAACTTTCACTTCACTTGGCTGCCTCCAGCACGAAGAAGATCTTAGTCCTACAACTAAAAAGAACAAAGTTCTGCCCCAAATCATGGGAACCTGAAAGAGAAGTCAGAGCTTTAGAAAGGAACACAATCCAGCTAACCCCTTGATTGCAATCTGTGAATATTATGACTCACAGAAACTGAGATAGCATGTGTACTAAGTTTGTGGTAATTTGCTAAACAACAGTAGGAAACTAATACAACAGACATCTTTTCCTAGTCTTCCAACAGGCTATTCACATGGTGATTCAGGAGAAGATTCTGTCCAATGTCTTGAAAATCAGAGAAGAATGGGACTGGGATAAAATGGTCAGCATGCAGGTCAGGTGAACCTGCTCAAAATTTTCAGATATTTAAGTAGAGTTAGTCAGAATGCATTATTGGGTCCAGGAAATATTTATTTTTAAAGGGGGAGAAGAAACTTCACTACCAATTCCATTAACAACTACTCACCTCTATCAATAACTAAGCCACCCAAATTACGTTGGTTCTTAATTAAAGACACAGTAATTTGACAGCTACACTAGTAACTCAGTGGAAATGTTAGGAAACAATTTAATTAGAAGAAATGACTCTGTTTACCAGAAAAATTAATGAAAACAATCTCATAGTACTAATTATAAGTGATTGGAAGCCCTTTAGAAGGTTAATAATGGATTAAATGGGAATTCTTGAGTTTGCCCAACTGTTTTAACATTAGAAGGTTTATTCTAGACTCAGTCCCACACATTTATGGGTTCCTAACATGACGTAAAAACTAAACAAAGAAATCACAGTCTTTGGAAGAAAGGAAAATGAGCTCAAGGATTGCCGTAATGGCCTATTTGAAATCTGTATATCTTAAAATGAATTAAGTGAAATAGACCTATAATCACACATCTATTTTAAGTATAGGCCAATGATAAAAATGGGGCTCAGTATCTCAAAATCATCAAACAACAAAGCAAGTCATAGTCCAATGAATTTTTTTTATCACCCTTAAAGAAATATACTGGAAGCTCACAACTATGAATAAAAGTAGGTTAAAAACCCAGAAGCAAAAACGACTTCTAGAAAAGTGGCAGGAAATGAAAAACTACCAATGAGACACACACACTTTATTTCTTATGAGCCAAGAACATATTAGTCACTTCATAGCATTTATTTAAGAATATTTTATTCTTGAGGACTAGCAAATTTAAATCTGAATGTCTTTGAGTATGAATGTATGAATGAGAGTCTAGGTGTATATATGTGTGTGACTTTACAAATATGAATGGAAAGATAGAAAGGATATATAAAGAAAATCATCCAAGATTCTTTGCTCCTTACCTAAATAGAATTAAAAACTATGTCAAACCACATTTTTAAAAGCACAAATAAAAATTGATTTGTGGTTTTATGGAAGTAGGTAATTTAGTGTGAAGGTTATATTTCAAAGTCTCTTCACTCAGCTTGGTTCAGTCACTCAGTCGTGTCCAACTCTTTGTGACCCCATTGACTGCAGCATACCAGGCTTCCCTGTCCTTCACCATCCCCCGAAGCTTGCTCAAACTCATGTCCATCGAGTCGGTGATGCCATCCAACCATCTCATCCTCTGCCATCCCCTTCTCCTCCTGTCTTCAATCTTTCCCAGGATGAGGGTCTTTTCCAAAGTGTCATTTCTTTGCATCAGGTGGCCAAAGTATCGGAATTTCTGCTTCAGCATCAGTCCTTCCAATGAATATTCGGACTGATTTCCTTTAGGATTGACTAGTTTGATCTCTTTGCAGTCCAAGGGACTCTCAAGAGTCTTCTCCAACACCACAGCTCAAAAGCATCAATTCTTCAGCACTCAGCTTTATTTATAATCCAACTCTCACATCCATACATGACTACTGGAAAAACCATAGCTCTGAATAGAAGGAACTTTGTTGGCAAAGTAATATCTCTGCTTTTTAATATGCTGTCTAGGTTGGTCATAACTTTTCTTCCAAGGAGCAAACATCTTTTAATTTCATGGCTGCAGTCACCATCTGCAGTGATTTTGGAGCCCCAAAAGATAGTCTCTCACTGTTCCCATTGTTTCCCCATCAATTTGCCATGAAGTGATGGGACTGGATGCCATGTTCTTAGTTTTCTGAGTGTTGAGTTTTAAGCCAGCTGTTTCACTCTCCTCTTTCACTTTCACTGCTGCTGCTAAGTCGCTTCAGTCGTGTCCGACTCTGTGTGACCCCAGAGACGGCAGCCCACCAGGCTCCCCCGTCCCTGGGATTCTCCAGGCAAGAACACTGAAGTGGGTTGCCATTTCCTTCTCCAATGCATGAAAGTAAGAAGTGAAAGTGAAGTCGCTCAGTCGTGTCCGACTCTTAGCAACCCCATGGACAGCAGCCTACCATGCTCCTCTGTCCATGGGATTTTCCAGGCAAGAGTACTGGAGTGGGGTGCCATTGCCTTCTTCTTCTTCTTCACTTTCATTTTGCTTATCTGAGGTTATTGATATTTCTCCTGACAATCTTGATTCCAGCTTGTGCTTCATCCAGCCCAACGTTCTGCATGATGTACTCTGCATAGAAGTTAAATAAGCAGGTGACAATACACAGCCTTGACGTACTCTTTTCCCAATTTGGAACCAGTCTGTTGTTCCAGGTCCAGTTCTAACTGTTGCTTCTTGACCTTCATGCAGATTTTTTCAGGAGGCAGGTAAGGTGGTCTGATATTCCCATCTCTTTAAGAATTTTCCACAGTTTGTTGTGATCCACACAGTCAAAGGCTTTGGCATAGTCAATAAAGCAGAAGTAGATGTTTTCCTGGAACTCCCTTGCTTTTTTGATGATCCAGTGGATGTTGGCAATTTGATCTTTGGTTTCTCTGGAAGTTCGAGGTTCGTGTACTGTTGAAGCCTGGCTTGGGGAATTTTGAGCATGACTTTAATAGTCTCTTCACTATTCTACCTTGTTCTCAATTCAGGTCTTTAAAATAACCAAAGGCGTATTGCTTATCAATACTTAGCTAGGGATTATAAGAGTCTAACAGATAATAAGTGAACTACATTTTCTGACTCTATCAAAAATTTGAAAACTGGTCCAGTCTACCCATGGTGTTGAGGGGGGCAAGGTGAGTATATTGATAGCTATTACTACTACTAACTCTGTCATCATTCTGAAATTTTGTATTTGGAGTCCATGAAAAAAAAATTTCCATCAGTGTTGAGCAAATAATATATATGGCTTCTCTGGATGATCAAGATAAAAGCTCATCTCCTAATACAGTATCTATTTTTCCTATTGCAAGGAAATAGCACAGGGATTAGCAGTACTTTCACCATCATTTTTTTCTATTGATCAATTAAAAAACTTAATTTATGTTTTTACTACATAAGAATACACGCTTATTGTAGAAAAATTAGAAGATACGGGTACGTGATAAGAACAAAATTAAAAACATCCATAACTTTGTACCTCTTTTAGTAGGATATTCTCTCCTTTTGTCTAAGAAAAATATGGATCTATATGTATAAACATAGCCTTTAAAAATACAATAGTTAACATAAAAATTAAATGAAAAATCCTCTGGGTAACTAAACTACTCTGGGTTTTATGGCAAAATAAGTTGGAGGGTGCAGCCAAGAGCCCCCATGGGTCCTCTGAACTGCAAGGGCATGCTCATGATAGAGAGTAGATACAGGGACATTTATCAATAACAATGTCAATGCTTTCGTAGACTTTAACAGTACACAATACATAATACTTGTCACATATTTAATAGGTTAAGTTTGTATCATAATCTACTGATACCACACTTGAATATAAGACTTGCTTCAGGGTGTAACTGCATTCAGCACTGGATAGCATGCTAATAAAAACTGTAGCAAAAACAGTTTTATGATCCTCCATTGACTAGTGTTTTACATTATATTATCTTACTGCAGACATTTGAATTAAAGGTTAACAAACTCTGGTTAATGGGTTGTCTGAATGAATGTACAGTGCATGAATACAAGCTTCTTGCATTTTTTAATCAGTTTTGATACTACACATGCTTTGTGATTTGGGTTAAGACAGGACTGTAAGTGGGTGGTGGCTCTTGACTGACTCTTAAATAATATGAAATAGCACATTTTGTTAGACTTCCTCCAATTAAGTGCATATCCCCCATTAAAGCAATCTGTCATCATTTTAATAATGTCATTAACATCTACAATATAACTCACAGGGGCTTTGTACTTCTTTCAAAATCAGTAGCACATACATTTATATAGAAAGCTTAAAGTACAAAAACAGATTTAAGAAGCCTTCAACTCTAAGCTATGCAAGTATTTTTAATGGGTTGTATAGAAGATATGACTTTACTAAGAAAGAAAAGCCCACAGAAATTATATATCCATTAAGCTAGACTAATGATATGAAATACAAATTTTTTCTTCTAACGTAGGTATCAAGAAACATGGTTTACTGTACTATGAAATGTATTTTTGGCTAGTGAAAATAATTTAAACTACTAGGTTATTGAAAGCAAAAATTATTATGTAAAATGTATGACTTTTATATAAATGATTATTTTCAGTCTAGAAATATTTTGGAAATTTTTAACAGATAAAAGTAACACATTAAATGCCTAATAAAAAGATAAAAATTTATTAGGATATTTAGATGGTAATATCCAACTTTAAATTGCTAAAATACATCTTATTTACTACTGTGGCTTCGATAAAAAGACTAAGATTCAATAAATAATAAATACAGGGAGAAAGCTTAAGTTTATAAAATAGAGTAAATGTTCTGCTCCAGGAAGAACATCTCTTTCCCTCAAAATACCTTTATCACAGGAAAGTATGTACTATTGTATAAATATAAGTTAGAACAGGAAATGTGTTTTTTTTAACCAAGTTTTCAATATGTATAAAAGTTCTCTTAGTTTAATTTGCATTACTCAGAATAATCTACTAAACTTTGCAATTAGTTGGAGTCATGTCATTCATCCTTATTAGAATATAAATTCCTTAAAGTAAGAATTAATATTCTGTGTCCCTTCAAAACATTTACAGAGCTTAGCACAGCACTTTGCACATTACAAATACTAAATAAATAAATGCTCTGCAATTATCTTAAATATAACATGTCCAAAATTAATTAATTATCTCTACCTTAATAGCTCTTCCTTTTTTTAAGATTCCTTATTTCAGTAAATTTGCTAACCATTGAGCCTCCCAAACAAAAACCTGGGAATCATCCTTGCCTGCTTTCTGATACATGCTCTGGGGTCTCAAGGTTTGTCAAAATTCTGTCTCTGCATTAAAATCCTACATTTCTCATCTCTGGCTTCTCTTTTCTGTCCCCACATACACCATCTTTTGCTAGGTCCTCCTTTTCCTGGCATCTATCCCAACAGTTCAGTTGCTCAATATCCTTTTCGCTTTAATGTTTGGAATATATGTGAGTTCTGTTTCCTAGGTCCCAAAACACAATCCTCTATGGGTAACTTTTGTTCAGTCCATTCAGCACTTGGTATAAGTAGTTCCCAAATTTGTTTCACAGCAACTACTCTGCAATCTCCTTTATTTCTCATTTCTTATCATTTTTTCCCCCTAATTATCTCATTCATGAGTGATTCACCAGTCATTTGTGATAGAACCAAAGTCCTTAATGTTGCTTAAAAGATAAATCTACGTCATTAAGATACATTAGATTAGACAAGGGCCAAAAAGATGCTAAATTTGGGAATAAAATGCTACGTACATAGAGGGGATAATCCTTTTTTGGATTTAAAATAATATCAATAAAGATCAAATTTCTGCTTCTTCAGTGGGAGTTTTAAGACACGGTTGATGCTATTCTGGAAAGCTTTTCTCTAAAAAGTGAGTGGTCCTCAACTCAAGTGAAGTCAATTATTTTACTTCATTTTCTGTACAAAATCCTTTTCCCTTAAAATAACCATCTTAGCAAAGCAAATACTGTCACAGTGGTGAATTATTATAGTGACCAAGCTGAGTAAACTGTTTCTGAGGCTCTTTCATCTTACATCTAGACAATCAAAATCATATAAGAGAACTACATAATGAATTGCCTCTTCTTTTGGAGAAAGACATAGTACATGCCACCAGAAATATTCCCCTAAAAGTCTAATGATAAATTCCCAATTTATTCCTTCCTTCAACCCACATTTTCTAACCTCACTGGGTGCACGCCAATGGACCAGACCTGGCCCACTTGCTTGCTCCTATACCTCATCAGTAGACAGAATCAGATTCTCAAACAAGAACAAAGGCAACCAGCATATTGGGTTTAGTGATCATGTGTTCATTTATGTGATCACATTGGATTCAAGTGAAGATTATTCATTAATCTCCATAGCAAGATAGCAGAAATGAAATATCACACAGCCTGAAATTAAAAGACAAGTTGATTGCATGTATTAGACTCACACTATTTGAATCTTTTAAAGTCACTCAATTCTCTGGCTTTAAGTTTTCTCATTGAGTAAGCACTAAGCATTTCTTTGAGTAAGCATTAAGTAAGATACTAATATCTAACACTTAATAAGTATTTCATACCTGCATGATACTCTGCACAATTGTTGCATCAATTCTCACAACAATCGTAAGAGACAATACTCCCAAGACTCAGGTATTATTACACCATTACATAGAAAAGATATCTGAGGTTCAGAGAAATAAAGAAATTTGCTAAATTTCCAGTATACAATAGGGTGGAGTTTAAACCTGCTACATCTGATTCAAGGGCCAGGTCCTTTCTACTACATTACTTCCTTATGACATAGCAGAGGAGGAATCCCTACTACATTCAAGGTAAAAACCCAGCTCTGTAAGCCTGCCACTACTATAAGTAAATGGTGTAAGAAAATGTACACTTGCTTAACAAAGAAAATGTCCTTATCCAGAACTAAATTATGGAGCTTCACTTAATTTATAACATTTGGGAAACAATAAAATCTTGATCTTCCTTACAATTGAAAACATTTTCAAATGACTACAGGAAAAATTACAAGAACCGGAATCCATTTATTTGAATTTTGAAAGCAAGGAGTAGACTATTTGAAGGAAAGGTGTAGACTCCATAATTGCATGAAATACTTTGCTAACTTAACATTATTAACTTTCTTATCTTCATATTAAAACTTATATCTAGAAACTAAAACTTATATCAATTCACAATTTTTTGTGTCAGTGGGTTGAGAGAATTAAAAATCTAAGTATATACATTTTTTTCATTATTTATGAAACAACCAACATAGTTCATTAGGTTGATTTTGTTAATTCACTGACTTTGAACTCAACGCTATGGGTTTTAAAATTTAAATTATAAGTTTAGACAGCTTGTACCTGCCAATGTGCACAGTCATTTATGCATTCATTTACTTTTCTATTCCACAATAGCCTTTGAACATCTGCTATGGGCTGACCTCCCTGAGAAAGGTATAACAGATGTAGAAGAATGTATAAGGCCTGACCCTATACCATTCAGGGTATGGGAAAATGACATGGAGTGGGTGGTACTTCAGAAAGAATAAGCAAATTGTAAATGCTCTGATTTCCCATAGAGGTTTTGATGGATACTACTCATTAGACCCTCTCTAGAAGAATATAATCTTTAACTGCAGAAAAATATTTTATGGATTTCAGTAGAATTGCCATTGTGTATACTGAAGCTATGCCTGAACAGCATTCTGAATTTTGAGTCTATAATAAACACATGGTCATCAAACTGGGATTGAGCATAACTGTCAATATTAAGTGATTTATGATCACCTTTAGATAATCAGCAATCATGTTCTATTGATTGACATGCCAAGTCCTTGATAGCACCAGGTATTATGGCTAATGCAAATAATTATTTTTCCTGTGAGTTTAATTAAGGGTCTTCAGACCGATGTAATTAAAGCTGCAGTGGCATTTGAAATGCATCACCTAAATAAAGCACTCTAAGGTTTACCCTAGCAAGATTTGTAAGACATCTAAGTAATTGCAATTTGTGTTATTTTATTTATTTTATTCCACATGTTACTTTCCTGAAGGAATCAATGTCTCTGCATATGTAAATATATATATATATATACACATATAGCCATATTATCAGCAAGTATTTCATTATTTTTATGAACAAAACTATTAACTAATTGTACATCAACATCAGATATAGGAGCAAATGCTTATTCAATATTTAAATTTAGGAATTCTCATGCCCATTATCTATCTATTAAGAGTTACAAGTTCCAAATTGAGAATTCCATGTTAATCGCATGCCTTACAATGAGATTATTTGTTATCCCTAGCCTTCTTCAACAGCACTGATTAAACCTCTCAGTATACTTGCTAAGTTGATATTTTTTACCTATTGTCTTCATACCTAGTTCAGTGTGGTATTAAACAGCAAACTAAAGAGTATAATTTATTGTTAATTTTGTCCTATAGATTTCCTTGGTGCTTAAAATTCTCTGACATGCAGAGGTATTCCACAGATGATAAAGAGAAAACATTAATGCCACAACATAGGAACCATTTAGCTGTCTGCAATCAAAATCAGATTATGCCTCCACACCAATCCTAGAACACATAAATGACTGTTAGGTATGCTATTGCTATACTTTATTATATTATTGAACTCATTTCAAACTTATCAATTTTTCATGTCATATATATATGTAAATTATATATATATATATATACAGATATATATAAAATTACCAATTCAGATAATGTAGGTAACCTCCATTCTATTTAGGAAACCAAGGTTTAAATGGCTATATAATGATGATGTAGGACTCAAACCCAAACAAATGATCCAAACCCTGCAAAAATAATCTATATAACACAATCTCTCTGTTTAAGAGTTTGAGTTGAAAGTTTAAAAGTTTAAGAGTTGAATAGGAGTTACTTTAATGAAAGGTTAATTTTTCTAAATGAGTGCCAGAAGCAAAATTAAAATTAATAAGCCACCAAAATATTGTCTTGAGTTTCCCTAGGTTCTGATTAATTCCACTTATATTTCAAGAGATTTAAAGACAATAAAAGCCAAATAGTGACTCTGAAACACTGTTTTATACCTGTGCTTACTAAAACTCTAGCAGTAAAGAAATATTTGTATCATAACATCATAGAAATATAGTAAACTCATCATAAGGTTGTTTTATTGAAGAAGCCATTTTTCCAAATTAAATAGATATGAAGGAACAGATGTACAATAAAAGGAAACCACACACTTTATTTGTTCCTATTCTGATTTCCCACATGATCTGCTACAAAAATACGTAACTACTTCCTGTTCTGATTACCTTTGAGCATACCACTAAACAAAATTTTTATATCCAGTGGCTGTCTTTAATGTAGAAAATAAATATTGTATTCACAGAAAGAAATACAAGATTTCAATCCTCAACTCATTATCCTTTTGGTAGGATGTTCACGACTACCCAAATGCTCAATAATGATTTTTATTGTATTCAACATTCACTCCCCAATTTTTTTTCAAATCTACAGATGGAATTTATTTTAATGCCCTAGGAAGTCATTAAGATTATCCCCACTTTACAAATAGGGAAACAGAGTCAAAGGACTCTGTAACCCATTTAAGTGAACAGATTTACAAACACGATAGTACCTTACAAGTGATTATGTGCTCACTTTGCTTTCCAAATTGTCATTGAAGTAACTACCCATGCATAAAAATGATGCCCATATCAGCACTAGAAACTGTCCATGGGCACCTCACACATCAGAGTTCTTAAATTGTCTGCTAGCTGCAGACATTATTGGAATAAAGAGGGGCCAGCTCATTCTTTAACCACTGTGGAACATCTGAAAAGTTCGCAGGTGGAATCCCAACAGGAATCCAGAGAACATTCTAATTTGATTGGGTGAAGACAACTGGCAGCTTTATAGACTAGAGACCACCAACCACCAACAGAGCAGTGATCACATGGCAAGGCTTTTCTCCTGCTGTGCACATCCAAGAATGAAAGCATTGCATGGCTGGCTCCTGCTGAGAGTAGGTATAGTGAGCTTAAAACAGAGCCTCCAAATTCTTTGCCACTCTTCCCATCAATTTGCAATTGCTCTGTTTAAATGTTGGTACATATTTTTTCCTTCATATTGATCTACTCAGAGTATCAACATGTTTTCCTATGCTAAGAGATATTCTTTGCTTTGTTTTTTATTTTGCTAGCCTTACTGAGGGAGGTCTAGGCTTGTTAATGTTTAAAGACTGAATGGATTTTTTCTGAGAAAATGTGATTCTACCATTCAGGTCCAGATGAAGGGATAGGAGAAAGTTAATAGCTATGGTTTTACTTGACAGTTTCAGAAATTCAGTAACAGTATTGGGTACAGACAGTGGGGAGATTTACCTTCGTACTAAAAACACCGTAAAATTGAGCCTGGAGCATTGCCCCATTATTTTTTGGGTTGGTTGTTCATGTGGTTACCCTCTGCTAGATAAGGGATATAGAAGGTGATAAAATACACAAGGATCCACACTCAGACAAAACAAAATAACACATAGGAATTTCCAAATTTAAAGATAAATAAAGAACAAAAAGAGCTGAATATAAGGAAGGAGGAGGAAGGAGAAGAAAAATGTTCTGACCTGAAGAAAGACCTGGGGTTAAAGGTAGAAATATATCAACAGTTAAAACTGTGAGTGGTAGGAGGCCCAGACCATCACAAAAGAGACAGAAGAATCAGGTAATGAGGAATAAAAGTATCAGTTGCTCAATAAAGTGATTCAAGAACCTGTCTTAAATCACAGGCTACAGTAGTGTTCTTAGATCATTTGTGAATCCGCCAGCTATGCCCACATAGTCACCAGCACAGCCATGTGACTACAAACTTCCAACATAGAAACTGGCACTTACCCCAGAAAGTACGTGCCCAGAAACACCAGCCATAGATCCTCCACACAGCAGGCTGCGTCTAAAAAAAGAGAGGAAGAGACAGAAATGTTCAGATGAGGCTGATCATCACGTACAAATTCACAAATCAGAAAAGTAACTTCTCCCAAGGAACTGGTTAGAGAATGGGATGAGGACTACTTCAAGGGGACCGAGAGTACTACCCAAGACCTCTGACAGCATGGTGAGACAAGGGAATAGCCTTTCCTCCCGCCCTGTAAACACATTAGGCAAAACAGATCGAAAAGATCTGTATGTTTGGATAACTCTTGCCATTACAATGATGAGGGAAAATTCATGCATCTATTCAGGCAGAAAACAAGCAAAAAACACACTATCTCTGAAAGGAAAAGGAAAATCAAGTTGTCCACAGTTTTTTTTTTTTTTTCCTGTTAACTCTCTGGGATACATGGAATCAAAGCTATAGAGTTTTGAGGGAAAATATGATAGTGAGCCAAGATGCAACAAAAATACATTGCCAAGCATAAGAAAAATAGACATTGTCAGGAACGCAGAGCTGAAAAACTATCACCTGCATTATATTCTTTAAAAATTACTGAATAGCAATTCTCCAGCTGATGGAGAGATGAATCTAACACACTTAAAAACGTGAGCCATCGTACAATATTATAAAGGGACATTGGTAATAATAAAAGAATATTGGTAGCACACATGTTGTTTGAAAATTTCTTGTAATACGTCTATCAAACTTAATACAGCCAGTGATTCGGTGTCACTGAGTCACTGGCATCATTGACAGTGAATCACCGACTCAATGGACATGAGTTGGAGCAAACTCTGGGAGATGGTGAAGGACAGGGAGGCCTGGCATGCTGCAGTCCATGGGGTCGCAAAGAGTCAGACACGACGGAGCGAATGAACAACAACAAAATTTAATGCAAATATAATAAATATTGAAAGAGATAATATATACGCTCAAGTAAATAATAACCAAGATTTTTAAATCTAGAATTATTTTGTAGTCAACTATAAACTTCAGTGTAAGGAGGAGGAGGGGAAAGCAACTAAACAAAGGGCAAGTATCTAAAATTATTTTCTTAGAATCACTAAAAATTGCCTCATTTTTCATTTAATTACCAGAAAAATGTTTTTAATATCTTAGGGACTACTAATAGCATATATTTTTCCATATTTCCAAGGACCAAAGGATAAAAAGCTTAAACTACATGAATACTGAAAAAAAGAAAAAAATCTTTTGAGTTGTGGGTTTAAAAAGATAACCACAACTTAGATGATGGGCTATGTAAAAGTTAATAAAAATTAAAAACAGTATCTATAAATTAGGTAATTCAGAAAAACATATACTTACTATATGTATCAGTGTTTTTAATATAAAAAGAAAAAGAAAATAAAGAATTGAAAATTTAATGATAACAAGAATAACTTTAAAAAGTAGACAACAATAAAAGAGAATTCCATATAAAATAAACATTTTCTTTCAAAAAATGTAAAATTAAAAATTATGTCAAATCTATACAAATACAAAGAGAAAATAGAAAAATCAGAAATTATTTTAAATCATTAAAGAACTCTCAAGCAAAACTTTTGAAAAATCCAATGACATGGTAAATTTTCTAGGAAAATTTAAAATACCAAAATCAATTCATAGAAAAAGTAGATAATACTTTCCTAAGAAACTTTTATAAGTTGTCAAGACATTATATTCAAATACATCTTCATACTTGATATATTTATAGATTAAGCTTTCAGAGAAAAAATGGTTCTCATATCATATAAACAATTCCAAAAACTAGAAGAAAAAATATCCATAATTCTTTCTTATATAGTTAGCATAATGAAAAATTGGCAAAGATTGTATATTAAAAAGCCACAGAGGCTGAGAGCTAAACTTAAGTTTACTCTTGAATATATAATAACATGCACGTGTGTGCGCTCACCAAACTTTATATATATATACACACACATGCATACTCACACACATATCTGAGTCCTTTGGTTTCTTTGTTTTAAGCAAGTGTCATACTCACAGAATGCATCTGTAAGGATTTCAGGTAAATCTTTGATGAAGCTTCCAATGAATTTATAAATTATTGGTATGTTAATAATTTTATCTGTCAAGTTGTTCCATCTAAGAGTATGGACTCTTTGTATTTTCTACAATTTTTGCATCCTTTAATACAGTTTTATTCATTCCCCACAGAAATCTAAGGGCTGCTTTGTTTAAATATAGCATACACTTTACCTTTTCTTAATATTTTAAATGGAATTTTGTATCTGTTAAATTTTCTGGTTGCTTGTGATAATTGATTTTTTATTGATTGTCACAAATCAGTCTTATATCTGGGAATAGTCTTCCCATCAACAATATTGGATAAATTTCTTTTAATGTGGAAAAAATGTAAAAAACTGAAAAAGGCATAATTCTGGATCTATGTCAGACAAAAGACATTGGAATATGAGAATGAAACAAAACATTCACCAATTACAGACTAACAAATATTTGTAAGTACTATGAATGTATGTAATTTGAACAGGAGAATGAGTTCAAGAGGAAACAGCAACAATTAACAAATTTTTAAAAATTCACTAGGCCTAAATAACTGGGTTTTTAAAAGATTTATTAATAACAACCTGGAAATAAAATGTTACATGCTATCAACATGAGAAGTGGGAAGTGAGGGGACAGGTGAGTGAAAAGGTACGCTACTGTTCTTGACTTACACAGGTGGAGAAAGGATATAATGACTAAATTATTATAGGTAAATATAAGCTCAAATATGTTTATTAAAAACCTATAGGTAGAAGCCGAGGAGTGAGCCAGCTGTGTTGACATATTCAGCATGACTGGCAAGAGAGTAAAATATTTAACATGCACTTTTGAAAACAATGTGAACATACACAAAATATGACCTAAATTCTACATCACATCCAAGATGAATCCTGCAGTTCACTCAATGAACATATCATGATCAAGATTTGTGAAATGCAACAAAGGAAAATCTAAAAATGTAAATTATATAATAGTTATGTAATAAAACTATGTAACATCCTAGTTTATACTGAAAATAATTTGGTAAATGGTAACATTATAATTGTAAGAATGACTCTTTGCAAACTAGAAATCCAAAGGGATGTTCTTGATTTAAAACGTATGAACAAAAACCCATGGCAATCACTATATTCAATGCTAAAACACTACAAGCCTTCCAATTAAAGTCAAGGATGTGATAAGGATGCCATAATCATTACTCTCTTGCTGTATTCCTATGTATACAAAACTAGATATTCTTTTCTAAACATTCAATAAGAAAAGGAAATCAGATAAAAATACTGGAAAGAAAGAGATAAGATTGTTATTATGTGTAGAATGTATAATTACCTACCTAGAAAACTAAAAATAATCACTTGTGAATTGCTAAGACTAATTTTGAACAAGGTGACTGGATAAAAGGTTAATATATAAAATCAACTGGCTTGCCAATATGCCACTGTGAAAGAAAAAGTTAGCTAAACTAAAGCAAAACATTTTATGATGGTGGTGGTGGTAGTAGAGAAAACCATATTATAAAATGTCTGTGACAGTAGAAAGAAAAAAAAAAAAACACAACATGACTCTCAAAACCATAATAGCAAAGTGAGATTATGACATTTTTTTAAGAAAAAAATTATCTTTCAAGAACTTAGTTAACTCACTGTTGAGTCATTACCATTAGCTAATACCCTTTTTGAATCACTAATTTTCACAATAGCACATTTGTCTGCAAGTATATTATAGTTTTTAAAGAACTAAACCACATAATAGGACTTTCCTGGTGGCTCAGACCTTAAAGCATCTGCCTACAATGCCAGAGACAGGGGTTCGATCCCTGGGTCAGGAAGATACCCTGGAGAAGGAAATGGCAACTCACTCCAGTATTCTTGCCTGGAAAATCCCATGGACGGACGAACCTGGTAGGCTACAGCACATGCAGGCACAAAGAGTTGGACACGACTGAGCCACTTCACTTTCACTTTCAAACCACATAGTTTTTTGTATGAAATAGGAGTTACTACAAAGGTTATTAAAAGTTGGAAAATTTGTATCTTCTACTGCAGGCAGACACGAATAGAAATGGATTTGTTTTTGAGATGTTATCTTAGCCTTTGAAATTAAGCTAGAAGTTGATTTCTATTTCTAGAGAAGAAATGTGTACTTCTGATCTTAATGTCATCTTTGTGATGAAAGGCTTCTGTTATAGACTATTTGTGTTCTCTCAGCATTTCAGATATTGAAATCCTAACCTCAAAGCGATGCTTATAAGAGCTGGGGCCTTTGAGTGGTGATTAGGTCAAGGGGGTGGAGCCCTTATAAATGGAATTAATGACCTTATGAAACATACTCCAGAATGCTCTATTGCTTTTTCTGCCATGCAAGGACACAATGAGAAGACAGCTGCTGTCTATGAACTCAGGAATCAGGTCCTTATCAGATACTGATTCTGCCCTTGCCTTGAACTTGGCCTTCTCGGTCTCCAGAACTGTGAGAAATAAATGTTTGTTGTTGAAGCCAACAGTATTTTTGTTATAGCAGCCTGACCTGCCTAAGACAATTTTCACATCCTTCTTCCCAACCAACAATAATCAGTTTGAGTATATAAAACAAATTCTATTCAGAAGGTTATAAAAAATATTATAAAGAAATTGGGAATAATATGTAAAACTTTTACAGAGAAAACTATACATATTTTACTGAAGAACATAAAAGAAGACTGGTTAAGGAAAACTACCATTTCCATTGAGGTGAATATTCCAAATTGCAAACAGGTCAGTTTTTCTCCAATTCAATCTATAAATTTAATATCTTCCAAAACAATATTTTGTGTGTGTGTGTATAAAATAGAAATACTGCATAGGGACCAGAATTCAATATGGTGATTCAAATGGACTTTAACCTAACTTTTAGTAATTTAATTAGACACAGAGAGGAGGTTCAGGTATTACATGTGTAATTCAGTTCAGTTAGGTTCAGTTACTCAGTCATGTCCGATTCTTTGCAACCCCATGGACTGCAGCACACCAGGCTTCCCTGTCCATCACCAACTCCCAGAGCTTGGTCAGACTCATGTCCATTGAGTTGGTGATGCCATCCAACCGTCTCATCCTCTGTCATCCCCTTCTCTCTTCCCTTCAATCTTTCCTGGCATCAGGGTCTTTCCAATGAGTCAGTTCTTCCCATCAGGTGGCCAAAGTATTGGAGTTTCAGCTTTAGCATCAGCCCTTCCAATGAATATTCAGTGTTGATTTCCTTTAGGATTGACTGATTGGATGTTCTTGCAGTCCAAGGGACTCTCAAGAGTCTTCTCCAACACCACAGTTCAAAAGCATCAATTCTTTGGCACTCAGCTTTCTTTACGGTCCTACTCTTACATCCATATATGACTACTGGAAAAACCAGACCTTTGTTGGCAAAGTAATATCTCTGCTTTTTAATATGCTGTCTAGGTTGGCCATAGCTTTTTTTCCAAGGAGCAAGCATCTTTTAATTTCATGGCAGCAGTCACCATCTGCAATGATTTTGGAGCCCAAGAAAATAAAGTCTGTCACTGTTGAAAGGCATTTTCTCCATTGTTAATAAGATTTTTCTCTATTTTTTTCATTTTATTCATCTCCCTTTTTATATTTCTTATAATAAACATGTAATTCTTTCATAATTAGAAAAAATAAATGTATTATTTTAAAATATTATGAAAAGGGGAAAACCATCTGACTCAGCTAGAATTCTCTGAGGTAATATAATCTAGATTCTTTCCACTAAAAATACAGATATAATATAGTGTGAAGGTCTTTTTTTTTAATAATTCACTTCAATGATTTCAAAGGGGAAATATATGCTAGTGGTCTAAAAATCTATAGTCCAGCTCTGTGCCATAAGTATCATCTTTTTATGAAGGCTTATATATATTCTTATCAAGGGTTCATGGTTGTTCTAGGGAGCCTTTGAAGATGATAGGAACCTATGGTTTTACATTCCTGAGAGCCTGAGAGCCTAGAAATTCACTGAGAAGTCAGCATGTGTTTACAGAGATTCAAGTTTTGATTAGCCAGCACCCCAAGTCACTTAGGATAAAAACAAACAATCTTTATCATCATTTTAGCATAATGTTCAGAAGTGATTTGAAGCACAGCAGTAAGGCAGCCTAGCAATTAATAGTGAGATTAAGATCATAGACACACAGTGGACGGTAAGGAATACAGACTGTATCAGATACACCCTGTCATAGTTTTTCCACTATTCAATTAAAACAATAATTAACAGATCAAAATCAAAATTAAAGTTTCCAAGGTGGTAAATGTTTAATAGTTTCAGTGCATACTTATATAAGATATACTTTTTAAAAAGCATGTTTCTGAATCATTTGAAAAATTGTTGTGACAATATCTCAGTGAATCTAATGAAGAAATTATGTCCAGGCTGTATCAAATATAAAAAGTACTAATTATATTATAGAAACATCTCCTGAACCTTTCAAAATGTTTAGGAAAAGTTTGAAATGCTTCAAAATAAGAAGTTCTCTTTATAAAATTCAACGTGTGAAGTATTTGGTGGTTTTAAAGAAAAATAAAGTCCTAC
Source organism: Bos indicus (assembly GCF_029378745.1). Classification (NCBI taxonomy): domain Eukaryota; kingdom Metazoa; phylum Chordata; class Mammalia; order Artiodactyla; family Bovidae; genus Bos; species Bos indicus. Next base: position 33,185,404 of record NC_091769.1, read on the forward strand.
TTTGTAAAAGAATGGTGAGGGGACAGATTGATGGTTCAGTCCTTATTAAAATGTTATTATTTGTTCCTCTTTGTATCTTCATGTATTTATTTCAGAATTAGGGGCATTAATCATATTTCCTGAAAAGATTTGTATAGAGAATTCAGAGTAGTAGTAATAGTATAGATGCATTATATATATGTGGAAAGAGGTGGTTCTCCTCTCCATGATATTGCACTTCTTAATTTTATAAAGCACAGAGGAAAATGCTACCTTAAGTGACATAATATGTGGAATTGCCATAAACGTTGTTTAGTTGTTAAGTCATGTTCAACTCTTTGCAGCCCCATAGTCTGTAGCCTACTAGGATCCTCTGTCCATGGGATTTTCCAGATAAGGATAATGGAATGGGTTGCCATTTGTTACTCCAGGGGATCTTCCTGACCCAGGGATCAAACCTGCCTCTCCTGTATTGGTTCACAGATTCTTTACCACTGAGCCATCAGGGAAGTCCCGCCACAAACACATACCTTTTCAAATGAGTTTTGTTAAGGAAGAAAAAGAAGTGAAGGCACCTAAGAGAGTTACTTCTGGTAACTCTGTTCAATATTTTATTAAAATATTGGGCAATATTCTGTCCAATATTTTATTGGACAGCATGCCATTGAATTATCAGTGTCTATCAAAATTTTGTCAAATAATTGGGATTGTTTTGAAAATGATTTTCTCCCATCATCTATGAAATTGGTGAATCAAATATATTTAAAATCTAGATTGATAAGCTTCATCGAAATTATACTTAACATACGAGCTTTGTTGCAAAGCAAGAAATAATGCGTAACAGAAATGAAAAGTTAAATTGTACTTCTGCAGTTGCTAGTAGTCCTTGAGGTAGACGTTCAAACAACTTCCCACCAGAATGTTTATGAAAACAAAACAAAACAATAAACTTCATACTAACACCCAAATCAAACCCCAACAGAGTTATTGTTAGCATATAGAAGACTGACAAATAAGGAAAGCCTATTCAAAGTGAAAAAAGAAAATATAGAAAAGTTTCCTTCATCACCACCTTCTGGCTTAGGTAATCTGTAACTTTCAGAATTTCTGGGCCTCTTTCTTTACTCATCTATGTTGCTTTGGTAATAGACAAGGTAGATCTTCATCTTCCCACTCCCAGACCAGTTCTCTGAGTGAAGTATGGAGAAAGCAGGTCATAACTATTAAGTAACTGAACAAATCAATCTCTACTTTAATTTAGACCAGAAGTTCATAGGTAGAAAAGGACTGGTGTAGAACAATGCTTCTGTGAAGTTTAGCCTCAACCAAAAAAGCTTTTAGATCTAGATTACAGGAGTGGAGAGGACCTGGAATGGTGAGTATTAGAGAAACTGAAATGGGAATCAAGGAGTGTCTTCCCGCATCCACGCAAGGAGCCACATCAGAGACGCAACGACCTGACACTGGATGCAGGGAACTGTGCCTGTGCTCTGACCTCCTGAGTCAACCTGCTCCCCTGCTGAAAAGGCAATTCTACCTGCTCCCACATGAACCGTGAGTAAAGCCAAGGAACAGACTTGGGTGTTTACCAACAATGGGGATTAGCTTATTGTGGATAAGAAACATAAAAGAAAACCAACAACATGGAGTGGAGCCTGTGAAAAACACAATCATGGGAAAGGAACTTGTCACTATAAAACCCAGAGTTAAGTTCTCCTCTGAAAAGAATCTAGTATAAGAACTAGAACAAATTTGAAAATAGGCATCTAGAACCTTCAATAGCACTCAAAAGTTCAACACAGAAAAAAAAGGTCATGAAACGATAAAAAACTAAGACCAAAAAAAAAAAAAAAAGAGATGTAAAAATAATAAATTAGATGCCAAGGAAATGAGTTGCAACAACAGAAATATAAGCCACAATGGATATAAAAAAGTATTTGGATCAAGATGGTGAGCTTTGATCATATGACTCCCTTTCCTTCTGTCACAAATGCCATAAAATAACAAACTCAAAAATTTTTTTTCAAATAATTGATTTAAACAGTGCAGGAAGGGAATCTTTGGAATATGGAAAGGGGACAGTATTATATTTAAGAGAAATTAAAACCAAAGAAAATTATAGCTCTAGAAATATGGAAATAGATCATTATGGAGTAAGGGTTGCTTGGAAGGAAGAAGTTTCAAAAGCAACACTGAGTGGGTACAAGGTACCCTGCAACTTTCAAGAAGAAAGCTGCATTTGGAGAAATATACAAACTAAGACCCATCCTCACACAAACTACCTCCTAACAATATCCTGTATCTGTGCTTTTATAAGCAGAACACAGCAAAGAGTGGAGAAACTGGAGCCAAAGAGGCAAAGCGATGACCCAAGAAAGTAGTTTCTCCCAGAAAAGATGGGAATTGCCTTTAACTGTCCCAAACTCTTGGACAATTGCATGTGGCAGTGCAATCTACCCTCCCACTCATCTGAGGTAGGTTGCTATCAGCTAACAAGCAAATCAACAGGGATTCTCACATTCAAAGATGATCAAAAATTTTAAAAACCACAACATTTGAGATTCCTAATTATCTGAGAAAAACTAACACCATGAAGAAAAATATGCCACCAATAAAACCCAAAAGTACCATAAAACACATGAAGCAAATTGGGCAAACGATGTAAATTGGACATGTGTGTATGCTAAGTCGCTTCAGTCATGTCTAATTCTTTGTAAATCTATGGACTGTAGCCCGCCAGGCTCCTTTGTCCGTGGGATTCTCCAGGCAAGAATACTGGAGTGGGTTGCGATGTCCTCTTCCAGGCAATCTTCCCAACTCACAGACTGAACGCATGTCTCTTATGTCTCCTGCATTGGCAGGCAGGTTCTTTACCACTAGCACCAATGGGGAAGTCCATAACTGTCTTTAATGATCTCAGAGAAATTTAGGACTATATCCATGAAAAATGAAAAGCAACCAACAGGTCATTTCAAAACAAGTTTTTATTATGAAATATACTCAATATATTCAAAGAAGCAATATAAATAAATAAATAAATATATATATATATATATATATATACACACACACACACACTTAATGTCCATGTTCCTCTCACCTACCTTCAACAACTATCAACTCATGGTTCATTGTATTTCAACTAAACTCCCACTTTTCTCTCTACCCCGATTTACTTGAAAGAAGTTCCACATATGATGCCCATTTCACTCATAAATATTTCAGAGATTTTTTTAAATTAAAATTTTAATTAGCAAAATTACAAATATCATAGATAGGCAACATTACCAAATAGAACTTAGTGACCTGGAAGATGGAACTAAGAAATTCACTAGGAACAAATTATAGAAAAATAAAAGATCATGTGATTCTACAGAAGAACCTGAGACAATGATTTGCCTGTAAGTGATTTGTCAAGGGGGTGCTCTCAGGGCAAACTTAAAAAGGAGTTGGGAAGCAGAAAAGAAAAGAGGAAGACATTAAGGAAGAATATGAGTTCAAATGATGTCTAGCCTCATTCTGTTTAGTTCACGGCACACTCAGAGAAAAATTGCACCAGACTTTGTCTCAACTTGAGGCAAAAGATTTAGGCTTTTATATCACCACATTGGTAGCCCTTGGACACTGGCCATTTCGCAAGAAAAGCAACTACAAGTGACCAAGAAGGTTCTCTAAAGAAGCTTATAGATAAGAATTGCTAGCAGAAGCAGAAATTCAGGTTGTTGTTTAGTTGTTAGGTCATGCCCAACTATTTTGTGACCCCATAGGCTGCCAGGCTCCTCTGTCCATGCAATTTTCCAGATAAGAATACTGGGGTGGGTTGCCATTTCTTACTACAGGGAATCTTCTCATCCTAGAGTTCGAACCTGTGTCTCTTGCACCTCCTGCATTGGCAGGAGAATTCTTTACCACTGTGCCACCTGGAAAGCCTGTGCTGAAGGTAAAGATCTAAATAAAAATTATAATCTAATTTTATGTCAAAGCATGGCAAAATCAATTACACTAAAGTCAATGATAGAAAAGGCTTAATATTTTCCTTCTGATTTTGAAGAGTTTATTTATATTAACTACCAATGTGAAAAAGTAAATTCAGGTAATATAAAGCCAATTCACATAAGAATCCAACAGCACATTATGTATTGGGCACTTACTATGTCAGGCACCAAGCTATGTATATTAATGCTTTTCTTCTTAGTTCTCACATTAACACTATAAAATAAAGGCTAATGTTATCACCATTTGCATTTGAGAAAACTGAGTTTTAGACATGAACTTTAGCTTTGCCCTTGCAAGTCTGGATTTGAACTAAAATTCATCCATATTTAGAGCTCAAGAATTTTACTAATATGTTCTATAAAGATCATGAAAATAATACAATACAGCAATGTTTTAATATTTTCAACCTAACCGCTAACTAAAGAAGTGGCTCATGAAAGAGCAATAATCAACTATCAAATTGATCATGATTAAAAAAAGAAATCCTCAAAGCTGATCAGGGTATGATATGGACATGTAAAATTTCACAGCCTTTCTGGAAAAGGATTTTTAAGTTTTTGATAGAGCTTCAACTCCTAGGAATTTCTATCAAAGATATAATCAGCAAAACTTTTGAATTCATAAATGGTGAAAAATATTATGGCACATTCTCAAGAATGACTTATACATTATTAACATCCAAGTGTAAGAAGAGTATAACTACAGAGGATATGGTAGTTACACAATATTAAGAACAAGGATTAGATACAAAATCAAATATAAAATATAAGCTCATTGCCAAATTTTGTAAGAAAAGTACATTCTATAAAGTACTGGCTATATGGAGCCTTGGCGGGCTACATTCCATGGGGTCTCAGGGTCGGACATGACTAAGCATGCGTACACACACACATATAATTATTTATAGATGGACATATATTTATAAACTGATAGGTATTTTTTAATATTAATAGTTATTTATATATTTAAGAAAGACCAAAATAGTACTGAATATACGTGCTTACTAAGTCACTTCAGTCGTGTCTGACTCTGTGACTTGCCAGACTCCTCTGTCCATGGGATTTCCAGGCAAGGATCCTGGAGTGGGTTGCCATTTCCTCCTCCAGGGGGTCTTCCTGACCCAAAGATTGAACCCTCGTCTCCCACATTGCAAGCGGATTCTTTACTGTCTGAGCCACCAGGGAAGGAAAATAATACTGGGGATTATTAAATTAGTGAAATAAATTTGGGGGAGAGATGTTCATTTTCCTCTTGAAACCTTTCTGTATTTCCTTAATCTTCTAAACATATGCAAAACATATGTATTACTTGGCTAATATAAATACATAAATATAACCAAAAGAAAAATAAATGGCTAAGAAAAATCCTATTGTCTTTCACAAAGAATCCAATTAAAGCTTCTAACTATACTAAAGCAGTGTTGCTAAGCCTTCATCTACTTTTATAATAGAGACAAAATGCTAATGAATTTATAGGTAATATTTAAGGTTTATTTTATGTACCATGTCAGCAGACACAGTTAAAAGAGAAAAGTGTGTTTTACAGTCCTATGAAGGTAATAAATGTCAGACACATGTAGATACAGTTATAACTTTATGAACACCCAGGGTAATTTGCACAAGGAAAGCCTTATACAAACACTAAATGAAAAGCCATGTTTTCCAAGCACAGGCAGGGGACTGTTTTTACCCCATGTGCGATATAGGTGAGATAGAAGGCTAAGGACTGCGGTGCAGTGGGCTGACAATAAACCCCCTACAAGGGTGCCGTCTGATGGGGTGTTAATTGAGTAGCAGGTGAACATAAATAGAAAGTGCCAAGGGGAGTCTTTTTGTTGATGAGAGAACATAAAAATGTTGAGCTTGTAATAAGAAACAAAGACAGTCTGGAGTTTATTTCTCTGACTTCTTTCTACCCTCCATAGCATGTGCCTCTCTAGTTTAAAATGATTGCTAGGGAATAAAATGGCTTTTCAAATGTGTGGGTGATTATAGAATAACTCAGATAGGTTCCCAAAGCTTATGAAACCTAAGGGTTTGGTTTAGTTTTGTTTGTTTGCCTATGGCTTAAATACAATGTTTTGTATGATTGTTGCTGATTCTTGAAATTATTGACACAGAATGTCTCAAGACATATAGAAGTCTAGGTCATTCAGCATCTAATGTGAAATTTCATTAGGATTTCATCAGGACATAAGAAAAAATTTAAAAAGTGGATAGAAACATGAAGAATGATTCAAACTTTCTCAAGTTCAAGATTTTTTTTAAAGAAAAGAGATTTTTCTGTATAGTTTACCTAGACAGATTGTATGAGATTAAACAAATAAATCCTTGAATAAAATAATTTTTAAGTTCTAATGCTGACATTTCTTTTTTTTGGGAAACTGTCCTAACACAAACACATACAACCACCATATGAAAGACATTCTTTCTCTGAGAATTACTTTCAGTTGCTTATATAGTTATATAATCTCTAAAAATGTTGCTCCTTTGAAGAAATGAGGTCCCTGCACACTGCATTTTTACTTCTAACAAGTCATAAATGCATCCAAGATACATGGAAGACATTTTAAGCTATTAAGTTTCAACAATGGTAGCTAATATTTATGATGCATTTCCTGTACACTAGGAATTGTGCCAACCATACCACAAATAGCCATCTCATGTGAGCCTCATGACAATCTTAAGAGATAACTCAGTTCACATTGATAAGTGAAGATATCAATCTGTAGAAAAATAAAGCATATTTCCCATAGCCACATAACTAATTAGTTGGAAAGCCAGATTTGAATGTACATTAACTGCCTCCATGAAAGTGAAAGTGAAGTCGCTCAGTCATGTCCGACTCTTTGCAACCCCATGAACTGTAGCCTACCAGGATCCTCCATCCATGGGATTTTCCAGGCAAGAGTACTGGAGTGGGTTGCCATTTCCTTCTCCAGGGAATATGCCTGACCCAAGGATTAAACCCAGGTCTCCCGCATTGTAGGCAGACGCTTTACAGTCTGAGCCACCAGGGAAGTCCAATTGCCTCTGTAGAGAGCACAAATCCTGATGTATACTCTTTCTTTACACTAACTCAAGTTCCTATAGAATATTCACCAAATGAATGCTTTGCTGTAATATAGTATCTGGTTGTTCTAAGAAAGTTAGGGTAGAATCACAAAATTTCACTTCTAATATGCAGATAACACCACCCTTATGGCAGAAAGTGAAGAGGAACTCAAAAGCCTCTTGATGAAAGTGAAAGAGGAGAGTGAAAAAGTTGGCTTAAAGCTCAACATTCAGAAAACTAAGATCATGGCATCTGGTCCCATCACTTCATGGCAAATAGATGGGGAAACAGTGGAAACAGTGTCAGACTTTATTTTGGGGGGCTCCAAAATCACTGCAGATGGTAATTGCAGCCATGAAATTAAAAGACGCTTACTCCTTGGAAGGAAAGTTATGACCAACCTAGATAGCATATTAAAAAGCAGAGACATTACTTTGCCAACAAAGGTCCATCTAGTCAAGGCTATGGTTTTTCCAGTGGTCATATATGGATGTGAGAGTTGGACTATAAAGAAAGCTGAGCACCGAAAAACTGATGCTTTTGAACTGTAGTGTTGGAGAAGATTCTTGAGAGTCTTGAGAGTCCCTTAGACTGCAAGGAGATCCAATCAGTCCATCCTAAAGGAGACCAGTACTGGGTGTTATTTGGAAGGATTGATGCTGAGGCTGAAACTCCAATACTTTGGCCACCTCATGTGAAGAGTTAACTCATTGGGAAAGACCTTGATGCTAGGAGGGATTGGGGGCAGGAGGAGAAGCGGACGACAGAGGATGAGATGGTTGGATGGCATCACCAACTCGATGCACATGAGTTTAGGTGAAGTCTGGGGGTTGGTGATGGACAGGGAGGCCTGGCATGCTGCGATTCATGGGGTCACAAAGAGGTGGACACAACTGAGCGACTGAACTGAACTGAACTGAACATGGTTTAGAGCAGTGATTCTCAGCCTTTAATGTTCAGAGAAATTACCTCAAGATCTTGTTAAAAGGCAAATATTGATTCAGTAGGTTGAGGTGGAACCTGAGGCTCTGCATTTGTAACAAGCCTCCGGATGATAGCCTGCTACTTGAGTAGCAAGCATAGAGGATCTGTTGGAGATGGTGAAAGGAACAGGAGTAAAGTTCCAGCTATTAGTTCCCAATTCCTTCTTTCCATTCTCTAATTTCTGAGAAGTCACAGTCTAGTCCAGACTACCCATCTCAACTTTCTGCCTCTTTCTACATCCATCTTCTTCTTCCTTCATCTTGAAGAAGACAACTGGAATGCTAATATAAATATAAATGTTATAATCAAATTCTGGCAGAGAGATAGCCAGTTCACATGTGCATTAAGGAAGAATAATCCTGTGTCTTCTTTGACTATTTGTGTAGATTACAGACTGTGTTTATAGAAGTTCTAAAATAAGTTTTATAACCAAATCCTATCACAGGATATAATCAGACAAAAGAATATCTCTGAAAGCACCATTTTGAGGAGTATTAGAACTCAGCAAGAACCAGAGTGTTAAGAAGTACAATGGGTAGTATCATAGGATTCACAGTATTGTCCAGAAACCTAAGATTTACCCTATCTCTGACCCAACCCCATTCTTCATATTCAACCATTAACCATACCCTGTAGATTTAACCTTGCAAACAGCATCTGCCACTGCCTCGGTTTAGTCCATCATCATTTCTCACTTTCCCACACTTAGTGGGATACAGGGAAGGAGGAAGGGTTTTGTCTACTCTCTGGACTACTTCAAGACCATTCTCTACACTGCTACCAGAGAAACCTTTCTGAATTAGTAATTTAATGTTAATTCCTTGCTTTACATCCTTCAACAGCTCCCTATAGCATTAAAGTTCCAATTTCCCGGTTTAGCACACATGGCTCATTGTGATTAAGCTCCATCTGTCTCAGTGGTTCACTCTTTCCATTACCTCATGCAAACCTTCTACTAGAGGCACACCAAACTGGAATATAGCTCTACTATTGCATCATGGTGTTTTACACCTTCATACTTTCTCACACGCTCTTTTTATTTGGAAATCTTTCTTTCTTTCCTGCCCCCTTCTTTCCAGCCCAGCCCTCTACACACCTAGATGAGTTTTCAATGTTCAGTTCAAGTATTCTGAAACATCTGGAAAGCTGCATAATCTTCCCATTAAGATAGAGAAACTATAGTAGGAAAGACAAGACCCCATGGACTACATCTACAATAACACTAGGTTACAAGATCTACACACGAATTCAAAATATAATTGGGTGTGGCTATATAAAAACTAGTGGGAGACCTGGTTTTGATCCCTGGTTTGGGAAGACCCCCTGGAGAAGGGAAAGGCTACCCACTCAAGTTATGGCCTGCAGAATTCCATGGACAGAGGAGCCTGGCAGGCTACAGTTCATGGGGTCTCAAAGAGTTGGACACAACTGAGTGACTTTCACTTTTTCAGATAAAATCTATGGGAAAGAAATCAGAGGAAAAGCAAAGGGACCGGTAATAATCCCAAGAGCTGGAAACTCCCAACCCATTATTAGGTATTCACTGGAAAGCACAGTGGGCCTTGCTCAGAAAAGTAAGAGAAAATGGAAGACGATTTTGAAAGTTTCAAATCAGTTGATGAGTCTAAGATGTCCAAAGCATGATTAATGGTGTTACAGCATTTGGGAGTCTAAGGCCTACAGGCTCTCAAGACTGACAATATAACCCTCACATCATACAGCTTAGCACTAAGGAGAACCTGCTAGGATTACAAACCAAAGTGAGCAGAACAGGTGCTATGTGGGCAAGGAAAGGAGAAGAGAAAAAAAACTGGGGAGAGTGATAGGGTAGAAATATCTACGTTTAAGGCTATTTCTTCATTGAAGTGACAAAAGAGGTAGCTATCCTAGCTCACTCTTCTCATCCAAAACTACAGAAAAAAGTCACTTCACTTTAAAATGAACGACAGTCAAAGAACACTACAGAGTACACCACCGCCGCTGCTGCTGCTGCTGCTAAGTCGCTTCAGTCGTGTCCGACTCTGTGCGACCGCATAGACGGCAGCCCACCAGGCTCCCCCGTCCCTGGGATTCTCCAGGCAAGAACACTGGAGTGGGTTGCCATTTCCTTCTCCAATGAATGAAAGTGTGAAAGTGAAGTCGCTCAGTCGTGTCCGGCTCTCAGCGACCCCATGGACTGCAGCCTACCAGGCTCCGCCGTCCATAGGATTTTCCAGGCAAGAGTACCGGAGTGGGGTGCCATTGCCTTCTCCGGAGTACACCACATACCACATAAAATCAGCATAAAAATGAGTGACTAGAGAATGAAATAAACCCCTCAGGTAATGGAAGCATATCAGAAAAATATGCCCACAAAATAGGTAAAATTTTATTGTTTCAAAATGAACTAAAAGTCATTAAGCAATTATTGAATCTATAAGGAACAACATAAATCAGAACATAAGATGACTGAGAAAAAGATTTACAAAAAAGTATTAAGGAAAGAATTAAAAATGACAGAAAAAAATGATCTTCAAAGTTAAGAAAACAAAAGCAAATGAACACAAAAGAACATGCTTTAAGGGAAACAGAATGGAAAATAGCAAAGTTTTATGGATATCAGAAACTAAGAACAAGATTTTTAAAAGTGGTCAAGAGTAATTGATGGATAAAGATCCAATATAAATATAATAGTCCTTTGAAGAAGAAAACCAAAGCAACCAACAGAATAAATACTAAAACTATAATTGAGGGAAACTTTTCTGAAATAATAAGATTTAAAAATAAATATTTAAAAGGTATATCACATAACTGGGAAAACAATCTATAATGGCCAAAATAGACATATTTTTCCTAAATTATTGGACTTAAACAAAAAATAAATGTGTATATATAATGACATCCAGACAAAAATACCAAAGAAAAAATTCAATTGTCATCAGATCTTTCAGCAATAAATCTCTTGGTAGAACATAATGATATATTATATTTAAGTCACTTAATCAAAAAAGCATGAGCAAAGATGTAAACTGAACTTCATGTAGAAAAGCTACAAATTACTACAAACTTGCAAGTGCTCGGAGAGTATCATTTCCTTGATCTCTTCCTGAAGAATCTGTCATAGAAGAAGCTTCAAATAACTTGAGAGTTTCAAATAACTTGAGAAGCACAGAATATATTTTTTCTATACAATTAAGACTAATAGTCATTAAGAGTAAAATTGCTATGTAGTGTAATAATATAGACATGGTACAAGCATCAAAAACAGAGAAGTACAATAAACTCACTGGCTGTTTATTAAGTATTTACTGTGTTTACAAGGATACTATATCAGCATTTGCTGGATGAGAGGCAGGAAAGAACAGTAGGCAGCTTGGTTCACTATATGTCACAGTAGGAAACAAGAGTCATAGTCAACAGCCAAAAAGAGGGAAGGGAGATGGATTTCATACAAAGGTAATGTTGGTTCACAAGTAATCATTAAAACAAAATTATAAACCTTCCTAAATGCCAAAAGATATTTTAAAACATTTTAAATTTACTTTTAGAGGAGGGAAGGAAAGAATCAGAGTGATATAATCAGAGATAAAAGCTAGAATCCTTTGATTCTTCCTTGCTTTAAAGACTTAATTTTATAGATATTTTATATAATTATAAAACAAGTTTAATCTACCAAAATGCAAGCTTTAAAAATAAAAGTATAAAAATTACCTAATTGAAAAACCAGTGTGAAACACAGCTACACAGAAAGGAATTAGTTCAAGTGACTTTATACCACCTAATATAATTGTGCATCCCTGGTGGGACATGTCCTAAAGATTAAAAGTGTAGCAAAATAATATCAATAACAAAACAGAAAATTAAACTGGTTTTGGAAATCAGTTGTTGGTGGACATATTGTTTTTATAAGATTGTAGTATGATTAGTATGGGATAAACAAATGGGAATCTTATTGGTGTTACTAGAAGCAGGGATTTTTTACAGTGAGAGAAATGAGATATTAATACTATTGCAACATGGATAAGGTTAAATGAACGTCTTTACGGTCTTGAATGTGAATTGGAAGTATCTGTATGGACTCACGATTTACTTTTTTCAATATATGTCCTAACCCTATTCTCCAAAATGCCTATAAGCAATGAAAGGTCAACTAATGCGAGTGCCTACAATCCTCAGAAAGTGGCTCTAACTAGGACACCCCACTAAAAAGAACCAGGGCTCTTTGGAGAAACAGCTGATTCCAGGTCTGAGATGGGAGGTGTTCAAGATGAATGAATGAGCTAACTGGAGCAATTCTCAGAAAGTGGTCATGAGGTCACAAGCATCAGCATCACCTGGGAACTTGTTAGGAATGCAGACTCCCTATCTTTCCTCAGAACTACTGAATCAGCAGCTCTAGGGGTGGGGCCCAGCAGTCTGGGTTTAACAAGCCTTCAAGTGATGTTGATGAATACTGAAATTTGAAAAACCACTGGCCTCAAGCCATTTATCAATGGCTTTTAACATCAAAAAAGAGAAACAACTTGACATTATATTCATTCTGACAGAAAAACATTGGCAATCTATGAAATAATCTTTCCCTCCACCAAAATAATTAAGCCTAAGTCAAATTAAGCTGTAGTTGTAACTATCAAGTTATGAGATATAGAGAGGAACATAAAACAATACAGGAAATACAATTAACAAATCCAGACTGAGGGAAATTCTCTAGGTCAAATAACCTGATTTTTCCAACAAAGAAACTGTAAGGGAAATATACATATACATATATGTGTGTGGGGGTGTGTGTGTGTGTGTATGTGTATGTATGTATATATATATATATAGAGAGAGAGAGAGACCTATAAATTAGAAGAAACCAATTATAATATATGCCTTACTTGATTCCAATTCAAATATACTAGAGAAAAAGCACATTTTTAGTACAACTAGATAGTTTTGAACTCTAATTATACTGAACTTTTATAATTGATTGTTTTGAGGATGATGATACAGTGCTTATGTTTTAGAGATATATGCTGAAATATTTAGAGGTAAACTTATATATTATCCAGAAATCACTTGGAAAATGATCCTAAGGAAGGGGTGGTGAAGCAGATGAGGGCAACTAATCTGACTATATGTTGATGGAGTTCTTGATTGTCGAAAATGGTATGATGTTACTTAGAAGTTTATTAAAATACTCTATTTTTCTATATTTGAATTTTTCAATAGCATAAATTTTCTGTCAAGCATCATCTCTTCCCCCAAAACACTTCCCTTAGCCTCACTGTCAACTGACATGAATAACCTTTTGCTGTATTTCCCCATCACTCTGTATATAACTCTTTCTCTGCTGTGATCAGTTCCTTGTGGGGAGGCCTGGGCTTCGTTTGCCCTTATAACACCAGTGCCTCAACACAGCATTTTTTTCAGTTCACAGTCCTCACAGAAAACAGAAAACATACTCAGAGTAATTGAGAGGGTTCATTAAAATTATTTACAAGGATGTTATCAGGGTTAAGGGTGGCTCAGTGGTAGAGAATCTGCCTGCCTGTGCAAGAGACGCAAGCTCTGTTCCTGAGTCAGGAAGATCCCCTGAAAAAGGAAATGGCTACCCACTTCAGTATTCTTGCCTGGAAGAGGAGTCTGGTGAGCTACAGTCCTTAGGATGGCAAAGGAGTCAGACAAGACTTAGGGACAAAACACAGCAACAACAGTCACAGTTAAGAGAAACAGCCAGGGATGGTGAGCGCCTCGGCCTGGCAACAGCAAGGGGCCATTTCCTCCTCTTGCCTTCAGGGCAAAGGGTAGGGAGATCCACCTACAACCTAGTGAGAGCTGCAGCTTTAGTTCTGCAGGCCGGTAAATCAGTACCTCAAAGTAACTCCAGATCTTGTTGATAACCCCCATTAGCCAAATCCAAATATGAGCAAGAGCCTGTTAACCAATGAGAACAAGAGTAGAAAGTGGATCTGGAGGGTGAGATGCGATGTCACAGAGACAAAAGGCTTCTGATCATCCCTACAGATTTAGAAGGTTTCCAGGTATGATTCTCAAACTGTTTGCTGTATGTATACACACACGGGTACGTGAGTGCAGGTGTAGATGTGTGTGTGGAAGGAGGGACATTTGATGGCACATTTTTCAGATGGATTCTCTTGCTTTAAGTCCACAGAGCACAAGTTTAGGGAAAAAAATCAGCTCATTGTGGCAGATTATTAAAATAGCTACATTTTTCTATCAATTATTTTAAGGAATCTTTGCCTTTTCTGCCAGTTTCTCCTTTCTAATAAAGAAAATTTATTTGGATGCATACTGTATCACCTCCAGTAGTATTTAAAGCAACATGCTAATATCAGAATATCAGTGTAAATACACCTGCAATTGTCAGTTAACCTCACGCTATTATTTTTAGACTGCCTGCGGCAGTTCATCAGTACTGTCAGAAGGAAAAAAAAAATAACACAGAATAAGGCATTTTCACATCCTTTTCCACAAGCCAAGACACAAAATGGGCTCATTATCAACATGTGGTTTCCTATAGTTCAGTATGAATATATCTTTAGCTCTCCAGTAACTTCTGTGGAGTTGTGTAATTTAGCAAAATGTAAACATGTGTTCCCCTAGGAATGATATGCTGCCAGGCAAATAGATTATTTCTTTCCCTTCAGTCCTTCCTTGAAATAAACTAATTAAGCCTGAAGATTCCAGAGCACAATTCTGAAGAAAATATTTTATTCTGAAGATCACAATGTTGCATCTATCCCATCGGTTCAAGCTGATGGCCTTGTTAAAAACATTCATATTAAGAAGAGGTTGTTTTGTTTTGTTTTCTTTGCCAGATTCTCATACAAATCTGAATATCTACTAACACCCGTGGGAACTACAAAAATCTTATTTTGAAAAATATTATAAATCTCTAGACTTTGGACTATATGAGCAATCATATCTCAAAGCACTTTCATTTACCTGGTGGCAGGGACTTACAGACTGTGCGTATTTAAGTTACAGTACCAGCTTTACAAATCCAAATAGTGAAGCATTACTATATATCACAATACATGACAACTATCTTTCATATGCAAAGATGGTTTAACCCTCTACCAGCAAAATGGAGAACATACACTCTTAGTCAAATAAAGGTGACCTATTTGTATTATATAGTACACAGATACCTTGTTCTTCTTGAAATTAAAGGAAAGGTATTTGTGTTATAAGTGACTATGGCTTTTACTCTAAATAGCTACCAAAATACAAAAAAATCAAACCTGCTACTTATGCCACAGGGCCATGAAGCTCTAACCAGCTGAGTTCCCTAATGTGCCTGAGTCACTTGAAACAACTGTAAATTGGGGTGTTGTGGTTAATAGAGCACAAAATCTGCAGAGAGAAGCTTGTGGTTTTGGTTATTTCTGCCATTACAAAATGTGTGAATGTGTTACAGGAAGGGGGACCCCTTCCAGGGCCCAAAACTGGGCTCTCGTCTAACACTCAGAAATGAATTGTCTGAGGAGACACATGTGCTGACAAAGCAAGAGATTTTATTGGGAAAGGGCAGCCAGGTGGAGAGCAGTAGGGTAAGGGAACCCAGGAGAACAGTTCTGGCTCACAGTCTTGGGCTTTATGGTGATGGGATTAGTTTCTGGGTTGTCTTTAGCCAATCATTCTGACTCAGTGCACCCCTTGTTCAGTCAAGAAGGATGCCAGAGAGAAGGATTCTGGGAGGTGGTCGAACACGTGGTATCTCCTTTTGACCTTTCCTAAACTCTTCTGGTTGGTGGTGGCTTATTAGTTCTGTGTTCCTCCTGTTGTAAAACAATGCATGCAAATTGTTACTATGGCGCCTGGCCAGGGTGGGTAGTTTCAGTCAGTGTGTTTCCCTTAACAAACATGGGTAAGTAACTAAACTGTGATTTGAATCTCAGTTTTCTTATTTATAAACTATGTATAATCACTTTTCCCTACAAAGCTGTTGTGAAGATCAAATAATGTATGTGAATGGACTTTATAATTTGCTGAGTGTCATATAAGGTAGTTCACTGGTCTTTGAGTTGATTGTGTTATCTGATCTTTCAACTCTGAGATTTGCCAACATAGGACTTTTAGTTCTATTTCTGTGTTTATTTCCTTTTGTCTTTTGTTTTCCTTGCCTTTCTAGTCTTTCCATTCTTCTTGATTTAAAATACCAATCCCAATAAAAATCTCAAATCAAATATTTTGGAGAAAATATTTTAGCAAAATTCACTCTCTCATGTTACCTTTAGAAGTAAATCTATTTCTAGCCCAGCTTTAGGGATTGAAGCCAGAGAGACCACCAATGTACGGTCAGGCCAAAAGACAGCCTCAGAAGTTGGGACACAAAGAGGCTGATGAGGAAAAAGGCCAGCCCAGAACAGACTCATGCAGAGTCAGAGAGAGTATGTCTCAGAAATGTGAGCTTGCAGCATCGGGGGTCGGGAGACTCCAACAGTGTGCACAGAGATGGCAAAAAGAGAAAAACAAAGCTACCTCAGAATATCTGGGTTTACCAGCAATTTCCTGGCTAGAGGTAGTTCGTAAAGAATTATAACTGGCTAAATGTTTTATCCTGGAGAAGGAAATGGCAACCCACTCTAGTACTCTTGCCTGGGAAATCCCATGGACAGAGGAGCCTGGTGGGCTACAGTCCATGAAGTCGCAAAAGAGTTGGAGACAGCTTAACGACTAAACAACAACAAAATGCTTTATCAGGAAAATCATCTGACTAACAGTAAGAACTAGGTTCCACTTTCTGTTTTGTCCCTAACTAGTTTAAGTCATTTGAACTGTCGAGGCTTCAGGTCCTCCAACTGTGAAAAGTCTAGATTATTTCTAAATTTTCTTCAAGCTCTATTACACTACAGTAGTCATAAGTAATTTATTTCTATTCTAATTTTTTAACTATGCAAAACAAGGTACACTTGCCCAAAAAATTAAAATTAAGTGAAAAACAACCACAATCACTAAAATTGTGGTTGGTGTGGTTTCCCCATTCATTTGGGAAAATTCAAGGGTTTCAACAAGAGGCAAATTAATGTCATTTTTACCTACCTCCTCAGGATGACCCCTTAACTGGAATCCTGATGAACAATAATAGTTCCTGCCTGCAACAGCCAATCAAAATGTATTATTAGAGTAACATTCCATGGATTCTCACATCAATAAATCTTTGGTGTGCAGAATTGGTATTGTTTACATTTAGAGAAAATTATTATCCTTGGAATCTGAAAAATGATAATTAGAAAGTTCTCCTGTGCCACATTCCAGAATTCTTTCCTGTTTTGCAACACTGGCTACAGAAGAGGGAAGCACCAGTTCCCTATGGGAGTGTCCTTCACTTATTCTAAAACTCCAACTTAAAAGGCCTTTTTGTCTGCGGAAAAATCCTCTCTTCCCCACAGCATCTCTTTTCACGTTTCTTAACCTCTTTCTTGTACCCACAAAAATGTATCAGCTTTCCTATTTATAAACTATTAATGAAATAATAGCAGATAACTATTTTTGCTTTATTTTAATGCTGTAGTTTTAGTCCAGAAAAAACACTGAGTTGAGTTAGTGAAACAGGAATAAGAATGAATCTGACCTGATGAGGAATGGGGAAATGTTAAGCAAATGACAGGCTATGCAATGGGGAGTCAATAAATATTTTATGTCTATAAAATCAGGAGCAAGTTAGCTAATATATATGCATGCACTGATGGCTCAGCAGGTTAAGAATCCGCCTTCAATGCAGGAGACTTCTTCCCTAAGTCAGGAAGATCCCCTAGAGGAAGAAATGGCATCCTATTCCAGTGTTCTTGACTGGGTAATAGACGGACAGAGGAGCCTGGCAAGCTACAGTCCAAAGGGTCGCAAGGAGTTGGACATGACTAAACATGCACGCACTTCACCATAAAATATTAAAACACTACATAAATACTATTATTGTTATTACTATTTTAAGGAGAGAAAAAAATGGAAAGGAGACAAAGATTACCTAAGAAAGTGATTTTTGCTAAGTGCTAGTGCTGCCTCCAACTAAAATGTGGTCAGGGCTAGAAGGCAGCCCTTTTGAGTTTCTTGTCTTCATATAATGCTATGACTCTTGTTTTCTTCTGAGTTTCTTCATCTTCCCTTCCCCCCTCCACTTTACATGATGCCCAGATAACACCAGTCTCAGCTACATACTCAGTTAAATGTGGGGGTCCACAGTTCTTAGATAGACTCATAAATGCACAGAAAGTAGTTCATATTTAATTGAAGATGCAAGGATCATTTAGAGGTATCTTCTTTAGCAATTGCAAAGAAGCAGTGCTTTCAGCTCAGCATCTCTGGAGCTCTGTTGAAAACCACAGAGTTTAGACACTCAAGTTCCAGCTCCTAATATTCTCTGGGGATAAGAAGGCAACTATGAGCCCATCAGCTTCTCTTTGACCCCTGACCATAGACTGTTCCACAGCCTTGTCCATCCATCTTGTGCAAGTGTCTGCTTCGTCTCTAAGAACACTGGTGAGAAGATGATAGGGAAAATCTACAATCTCAACTCGCTAACAATAGAGAAAATCAGAAAGCATTTTCTGGAGATAGAGATGGAGCACCATTACCTCCCTGCATGTAAGACAATCTACCCATCATCCAAGGTAAGACAGTTGAATCACTCTGCTGGTGCTTTGTCCACTGCTGCCCAGCCTGCTATTCCTGGTGTTATTATCATTAAAATAAAAAATCAAAATGCTGAATATTGGTTCCAGAAAATTCAGCCTTTAAGAATTTTCCTGCTCTGCAAGTAGCCTTCCTCCCATATCTGCAAATAAAGGATTAAAGGGGCTTCCAAGGCCCCCAGAAAGCCCTTCCTAGTGTCTTGGCCCATCGTTAAATGTTAAGAGCTGTTGGGACTCTTTCTGCAGCACTCAATGCTTCAGAAACACAGATGTATTATTCTTAAAGCCTAGGTAGAACACAGGCCTGTTGTGAATACCTGATGACTTTCCGCAGTTGGAGGACTATGGGGATTGGGGAAGACGAGGAAACAAAGGAGAGGAAACCTCTAACTCACAACAACAAATTTATGCCCATCTGAGGAAAGACAGTTCCAAATGCCTGAGTTCACTGCTAAGCTCTGAATAGAATTACCTATATGTCAGTCAGTCAAGGTAGTTTAAAATACCTGTGCTCCTAAAGCCAGTGTGTCATTATAGATTTAGCACTACCAGCAGCGTTCTCTTTGTCACACAATGAAGCAATATGGCTAATTAAAGCTCACTAGGGAGCCTGAAATAATGATGCCTCTCTCTTCCTAGAGCCAATTACCCCAAATATTCAGATTACCTACCTACTCTTTCACGGAAAGAAGTGTCTAGGACTTTTTTTATTATTATTATTTAATTCAGGCATTATGTATCATGCAACGTCACATTATGTGATGTTGTGTCACAGTCTGACAGCTTACAACGAGGGATACGCTGAATATACTGGGTAGTTAATACCTGCCTGAATTAACAAGACAACCGGCTTTCCAAAGAAAGAAAGTCTGAGAAATATCTGCTATACCTCCTGGGATATCTGGAGGGAGTTCATCTCTGATTCACTCCATCAACCACTGTGGGTCACTGTTGCTTTTTGTAAAGACACGTGAAAGAGTATTTGTCTGCAGAGATGGCACACACATCTGCATGTAAACTATAGAAGAGTCTGTACAGAATCCTTAAATGACTACTCATTCATAAAAATTCTACTTCAGTGCTGTTTAAAGGATTTCAGCCATGTAGGAATTAAGCATCAAAAGGCAGGGTAATTATAATGGACAGGGTATGTACGGGTTTGGGTTTGAGCAAACCAGTTGAGAAACTGAAATATGTCCTTTCTTCCTTTACTCATATATTTATTCAGGAAATATTTATTGCATTCCTGTTCTTTACAACTATTTCTGTTAAGGGAAGATGGAATATGTTCCAGTTCCAATTTCTTTGCTGTTCCTACTCAAGTGAAGCATGGTCCTACCTCAGGGCCTTTGCACTGGCTGATAATACTACCTGTGATGCTTTAGCTCCAAGATATCTTCTTACCATCTTTAAAGTTTCCCAAATGTCAACTTAATGAGACCTTCCCCGCCCAACCTATTTAAATTCCCTTCCGCCATTCACCCCCAGCTCTCCTGGTTATATTTTTCTATTTTTTACCCCGTAGAAAAAGAAATTTATACAGGGCTGTGGGAAAAATCCTCTTTGAAGAGACAGAAGCAGAAAGATAAACAATGGAAGATAGTCATCGCTGAGAGGAATGGAAAGAGATGGTTCACTTTTTCCTCTGTAAGCCAGGGATAAATACCCACCAACGCCAGTCTTCAGCAAAACGTGAACCATGAACATACAGATGTTCACACTGGTTTTAGGAAAGGCAGAGGAACCAGAGATCAAATTGCCAACATCCGCTGGATCATGGAAAAAGCAAGAGAGTTCCAGAAAAACAATAAAGCAGAAAGCTTTATTGACTATGCCAAAGCCTTTGACTGTGTGGATCACAATAAACTGTGGGATATTCTAAAAGAGATGGGAATACCAGACCACCTGATCTGCCTCTTGAGAAATCTGTATGCAGGTCAGGAAGCAACAGTTAGAACTGGACATGGAAAAATAGACTGGTTCCAAATAGGAAAAGGAGTACATCGAGGCTGTATATTGTCACTCTGCTTATTTAACTTATATGCAGAGTACATCATGAGAAACGCTGGGCTGGAAGAAGCACAGGCTGGAATCAAGATTGCCGGGAGAAATATCAATAACCTCAGATATGCAGATGACACCACCCTTAGGGCAGAAAGTGAAGAGGAACTCAAAAGCTTCTTGATAAAAGTGAAAGAGGAGAGTGAAAAAGTTGGCTTAAAGCTCAACATTCAGAAAACTAAGATCATGGCATCTGGTCCCATCACTTCATGGGAAATAGATGGGGAAACAGTGGAAACGGTATCAGACTTTATTTTTGGGGGGCTCCAAAATCACTGCAGATGGTGACTGCAGCCATGAAATTAAAAGACGCTTACTCCTTGGAAGGAAAGTTATGACCAACCTAGATAGCATATTAAAAAGCAGAGACATTACTTTGCCAACAAAGGTCTGTCTAGTCAAGGTTATGGTTTGTCCAGTGGTCATGTATGGATATGAGAGTTGGACTGTGAAGAGAGCTGAGTGCTGAAGAATTGATGCTTTTGAACTGTGGTGTTGGAGAAGACTCTTGAGAGTCCCTTGGACTGCAAGGAGATCCAACCAGTCCATTCTGAAGGAGATCAGCCCTGGGATTTCTTTGGAAGGAATGATGCTAAAGCTGAAACTCCAGTACTTAGGCCACCTCATGCGAAGAGTTCTCATTGGAAAAGACTCTGATGCTGGGAGGGATTGGGAGCAGGAGGAGAAGGGGAGGACAGAGGATGAGATGGCTGGATGGCATCACTGACTCAATGGACATATTTGGGTAAACTCCGGGAGTTGGTGATGGACAGGGAGGCCTGGTGTGCTGTGATTCATGGGGTTGCAAGGAATCAGGCACAACTGAGCGACTGAACTGAACTGGTAAGGAGAGGATTAAATGAGATAATATATATAAAGTGCCTAGAATGTACTTTCTCAACATTCTAATTATGCATTTCACTACTCACAATTTTCAATGGCTTCCCATTTTCTTCTGAAAAAAAAATCAAACTTTTAGATCAATATAAGATATTCCATTACCTCCATTTCCCAGTTCTAGTTTCTCTTTCAAGCCACTTCCTTTCATCACCAACTTCCTCAGCTTCCACCAACATGTATGCACTCTCTCTCTTCAAGTCATATTCATTTAACTGCTTATGTAACCGAAGCACTAATTTCCTCTTTATACATTTCCACTGGCTGTCAGTTCCTGGAATGGACAGCCTCCCATCAACAATCCTTTTCTAACCTTTCCAATGTGTTCTTAAAATGTCCCAAGCACCCTCTGTCTTTTTCTATTGTTCAGTTCAGTTCAGTTGCTCAGTCATGACCAACTCTTTGTGACCCCATGGACTGAAGCACACCAAGCCTCTCTGTCCATCACCAACTCCCAGAGCCTACTGAAACTCATGTCCATTGAGCCGGTGATGCCATCCAACCATCTCATCCTCTGTCATGCCCTTCTCCTTTCCCCTTCAATCTTTCCCAGCATCAGGGTCTTTTCAAATGAGTCAGTTCTTCGCATCAGGTGGCCAAAGTATTGGAGTTTCAGCTTCAACATCAGTCCTTCCAATGAATATTCAGAACTGATTTCCTTTAGGATGGACTGGTTGGACCTCCTTGCAGTCCAAGGGACTCTCAAGAGTCTTCTCCAACACCACAGTTAAAAGCATCAATTCTTTGGTTCTCAGCTTTCTTTATAGTCCAACTCTCATATCCATACATGACTACTGGAAAAACCAAAGCCTTGACTAGATGGACCTTTGTTGGCAAAGTAATGACTCTGCTTTTTAATATGCCATCTATAGTGGTCATAACTTTCCTTCCAAGGAGCAAGCATCTTTTCTCTATTGTGGAACCTATTATATAATATTTATGTTAGCATTTTTATTATCTTTTCCCCAAACTATACTGCAAGATTGTTGAGGTAGAATTGCATCTAGTCTTTCTATTAATAGCTGTCAATACAGAACCTGGGACATAGTAGACCCACAATACATACATTTGAATTAGCATCTGAATCCTTCCAATAGGTAAGTACTAGATAAGTGCTTGGCACATAGTTTCTTCATAATAATGTTGGCAACTGTCCATCACACTCAACTGACTTATTTAAGTATAAATGTAAATATTCAGTTAGACTGTCTCAATGTACATTGGTTGCATAAACCTGTACTTATAATTATATATCACATTATATATCAGTTAATAAAATATTTTTGTTTAATGTGCGATAAATATACTTTAAAATGTTTTCTAAGCAGAAGAATGATATTACTTGGGAATGTAGTAGGCATAAGGTCATAAAAAATCTAAGGTGATTGCCTGCAGAAACTTATAAGCCACTAAAGAAGACAGAGATATAGGAACAATTCATCAATATACGTTTGGGACAAAATGCAGTCATAACAGTGCATATAAGACATTATAAGGACTTCCTCGGGATGGTCCAGTGGTTAAGAGTTCACCTACCAGTGCAGGGGGCAGAGATTTGATCCCTGGTTGGGTAGCTAAGAGCCCATATACCTCATGGCCAAAAAACCAAAACATAAAACAGAAATGATATTGTAACAAATTCAATAAAGATTTTAAAAGTTGCATGCATCCAAAAAAAATCTAAAAAAAGAAAAAATAGGCAATGGGATTACAAAGCAATGAAAATGATAAAGAAATTGAAATTACAAAAGAAATAGAAAATAAGAAACTAAGATAAATGAAATTTAAGGAAATGTTATGAGAGTGAGGCTGAAGTTTTAGGCACATTCAGTTGGTGGAGAGTCTGGATGTATGCAACATAGAGCTAAAATGGTAGATCAGAACTAGGCTGGAGAATCAGGGATAAGAGAGCTCACTGGTATGTTTATTCCAATATCCCAATGTTAAAGCATTTGGAGTTCATTTTGTAAGCACATAGGAGTTCATATCTAAGTACATGGACCAATGTGTAGAGAACTGTTGACGTTGTGGTTGGAAAAGAGATGTGGGAAAAAATGACATCTTGAATTCAGGGAGGCATGTGAAAGTGAAAGTGAAAGTGAAGTTGCTCAGTCGTCTCCGACTCCTTGGGACGCCATGGCCCGTAGCCTACCAGGCTTCTCGGTCCACGGGATTTTCCAGGCCAGAATACTAGAGTGGGTTACCATTTCCTTCTCCAGGATATCTTCCCGACCCAGGGATTGAACCCTGGTCTCCCGCATTGTAGGCAGATGCTTTACCATCTGAGCCACCAGCATGTTAGGAGGTTATTATAAAGTGTGAAAAAAAATGTGGAGAAGCAATAAATTAGAGCATGATGGCAACATATAGAAAAGAGTCTGCACAGAGGCAGAACTGAGTCTCTTTGGCAAATGACTGGTGGAGTCAAGAATTAATCCATACCTTGGAAAAAGGAAATGCACTGAGTATAATTCAGGAAGCAGTGGGAGGGGAATATTCCCTAATGATTACGCAGTCTTAAACATGATTGCTTGGGTGTTAAGGACATTAGTATTCAGGAGACATCCAGGAGACCAAGGTCAAATAGAGCATGTAGTTAGTTATGAACTAGATTGAGATTTAATAAAGAGTATTATATTTTTGCTAATATAAGTAATGCTACAAAAAGCATTTACATGAAAATAGTTTTTTCTCTTTTGAATTATTTCCTTAAACACGCTTCCACAACTATACCACTTTGTCTATTACTAAGGCCTGTCCCAATCCTCTTATCCTTTCACTTCCAGACAGCAATATATTCAATTTCAGGACTTCCTTAGAAACTTTGATATTTGTTTTGCTTTTACTTTTGTCCCAACATCCCAAACAAATATACCACATTCTTTATGACAGCCCTCAGTAATATTAATATACAGCAATCACCTTAATATTTTTATGATACTTTATCAAGATAAGACCTCAGTGGTTCAGCCACTGCTTTGAGAACAGTTTCTAAGTCACTGTGATGATGTTGTTTCCCAAACATCATTAACATAAGCAGTTCTGTCCAAGGGTGAACCATAATGAAACACCTGATTTGTTGGACTAAATTCACAGCACTACCATATGCCGAAGAACTGATGCTTTTGAACTGTGGTGTTGGAGGAGACTCCTGAGAGTCCCTTGGACTGCAAGGAGATCCAACCAGTCCATTCTGAAGATCAGCCCTGGGTGTTCTTTGGAAGGAATTATACTAAAGCTGAAACTCCAATACTTTGGCCACCTCATGTGAAGAGTTGACTCATTGGAAAAGACTCGGATGCTGGGAGGGATTGGGGGCAGGAGGAGAAGGGGACGACAGAGGATGAGATGGCTGGATGGCATCACTGACTTGATGGACGTGAGTTTGGGTGAACACCGAGAGTTGGTGATAGACAGGGAGGCCTGGCGTGCTGCGATTCATGGGGTCACAAAGAGTCGGACACGACTGAGCGACTGAACTGACTGACTGACCATACTATTAACATATGAAGGCATGAATTACTAAGAATCAAGTTTGGATGTGGGATTTCTAAGTTTGTGTATGTCTGTTGAAAGCATAATACAAGCATAGAAGCCGTACATCATTTTTGCCTTCACAAACCCTGGTAAACCCAAGAAATATATCTCTGTATCTTCCTCTAGTTACTGTAAATGCAGCCCCTCATATTCTAAGGGGGTAATCAGTAAGTATAGAAAGTAATTTTATTTTCATTGGCTACACTGAAAATCTGAGAGAGATGTAACCATCTTTAGTTTTGTCTCTGATGAAGGCTTAAATTGTAAATGTGGATTCAATAAAAAAAAAAAAAAAAAAACCCAAGTAAATTGTGTTAAATGCCTTACCTCTGCATGTTAAATCAGTGTGTTAAGAAATTATATTCTACATCATTTGAGCTTCTTTGTTCTTGGTTCATCATTTTTGTACTTTTTTAAATGTCTGGTTAAATTTGCTTTTGCAAAGCTTTCTAATTACTTCTAAAAAGACTAAATAAGAAATTATATTTTTCCCAGAATAAATGAAAGGATTCACTTTAGTTCAAAATTCCAAATCCAAAACATTTGGAGAGGTTTCACAAAGTGGCACAGCATGTTCTGTTGGCCTTATAGGAACAAGATGATCCAGGGAGAATAAACAGCTCAGACATCACCATCAGCATCCCCTGGCCACAGAAGGCTGCGAAGGAGCATCCTGCTCCGATACAACACTCCTTGGGTCTTTTTGTGATCTCTCGTCTTGCCTACAGATGAGAGTTATTGGAGTGCTTGCTCACCATGTGACAGCCACTATGCTCAAAACAAAATATAAAGCTAAGATACAGATGATTTCATTAAGGGTTAATAGATAAATTTACTCATATGCTGTCTTTTTTCTTCCTAACCATCTCTTCTCTTCCTTCAATATTCAGGTCAAATGTCACCGTCTCCGTGAAGCTTTGTTTTATGCTTTTCCACTCAGCCCAGAAAAAGTAATATCTTCCTCTTAAACCCTCCATAATTCTGTCCATAAATGCATTAACTTATTCTACTTTTTAAAGTGTTTCTTTATATGAGTAAAACTCCTACTGTGTTGAGACTATATCTTACTTATTAAGAGGTAGGAAATAATAGGAAATAACAAATGCAGATTGGTAATAGGGTGAGAGGCAACACAGAAGTGGAAAGCTCAGAATACAGTGCTAGACTGCTTGGGTTCAAATTCAATCTGTGGAACTTATTAGTTACGTGACCTTGGTTTAAAAGAACATGAAAAAGAATAGATACATGTATACGTATAAATGAATCACTTTGCTGTACACCTGAAACTAATACTGTAAGTCCACCATAATATAAAATAAAATTTTAAAAATAATAATCTCCTCATTGTTTGATACTTAGACAATAATCTTTATACTTTATACTTACAATTTTCCATATATTATATAACACATTTCATAGCATTTTTATATCTTAAACTTAGAATAATAGTGGGAAATAGGTCAAATGTTACAGTCTTTATAGGAAAGGAAACAAAGGATTATATTTTAAGTGATTTTCTTAGAAAGCGTATGCTTAAATCAAGACCATAAGCTAAGCCTTCTAATTCAATTTTGTGCCCTTTCTCTTTTATATTTTATTATGTAAAAATGAAACTACAAAGCTATCATCAGTATAAAATGACTATGGTGTGTGTGTGTGTGTGTATTGATAGGTGTGTGCTTATCTACTCACACACTCCTTCATGATTCCCTTTGTGATCAATAGCAAATATATGTGAAATGCCCCCAAGGAACCAGAGCCTCCAACTTGTGCCTAAATCAGCACTGGGCTCTTATCCACTGAACCACTCAGTTTATTTCTGTGATAGAAATTAAACAGATATTAGCAACATTAAAGCCCCACTGAGAAATCAGTATGCAGGTCAGGAAGCAACAGTTAGAACTGGATATGGAACAACAGACTGGTTCCAAATAGGAAAAGGAGTACATCGAGGCTGTATATTCTGCTTATTTAACTTATATGCAGAGTACATCATGAAAGACGCTGGGCTGGAAGAAGCACAAGCTGGAATCAAGATTGCCAGGAGAAATATCAATAACCTCAGATATGCAGATGACACCACCCTTATGGCGGAAAGTGAAGAAGAATTAAAGAGCCTCTTAATGAAAGTGAAAGAGGAGAGTGAAAAAGTCGGCTTAAAGCTCAACATTCAGAAAACAAAGATCATGGCATCTGGTCCCATCACTTCATGGGAAATAGATGGGGAAACAGTGGAAACAGTGTCAGACTTTATTTTTCGGGGCTCCAAAATCACTACAGATAGTGACTGCAACCATGAAATTAAAAGACACTTACTCCTTGGAAGAAAAGTTATGACCAACCTAGACAGCATATTAAAAAGCAGAGATATTACTTTGCCAACAAAGGTCCCTCTAGTCAAGGCTATGGCTTTTCCAGTAGTCATGTATGGATGTGAGAGTTGGACTATCAAGAAAGCTGAGCACCGAGGAATTGATGCTTTTGAACTGTGGGGTTGGAGAAGACTCTTGAGAGTCCCTTGGACTGCAAGGAGATCCAACAAGCCCATCCTAAAGAAAATCAGTCCTGGGTGTTCATTGGAAGGACTGACGTTGAAGCTGAAACTCCAGTACTTTGGCCACCTGATGCGAAGAGCTGACTCATTTGAAAAGACCCTGATGCTGGGAAAGATTGAAGGCGGGAGGAGAAGGGGACGACAGAGGATTAGATGGTTGGATGGCATCACCGACTCAACGGACATGAGTTTAAGTAAACTCCGGGAGTTGGTGATGGACAGGGAGGCCTGGCATGCTGCAGTGCATGGGGTCGCAAAGAGTTGGACACAACTGAGTGACTGAACTGAACTGAGGTGTAGAGAAGGAAAATCTCCAGTGGATAGAAATTTGAAAGGCATATCAGGTCATCCAGAGAAGGCAATGGCAAGCCACTCCAGTACTCTTGCCTAGAAAATCCCATGGATGGAGGAGCCTGGTAGGCTGCAGTCCATGGGGTCGCAAAGAGTCGGACACGACTGAGCGACTTCACTTTCACTTTCATGCATTGGAGAAGGAAATGGCAACCCACTCCAGTGTTCTTGCCTGGAGAATCCCAGGGACAGCGGAGCCTGATAGGCTGTCGTCTATGGGGTCGCACAGAGTCAGACATGACTGAAGAGACTTAGCAGCAGCAGTAGCATCAGGTGGTCTACTTTTCCTGGAAATAACTATGACTGGAGGTAGGGATCTTTACTGATTTCTGGTCCATAGCTAACGATTTGCCTGGATGAGTCAGGACTGGAAGGAACAAAGTTAGAGCAGTGGTGGTATAAGCATCATAAGGTCAAGATTTTGCTCACTATTGTATCCCATGTGTTAAGAATAGTTTGACACATCACATACTCTCAAAAAATAATTTGGGGTGAAAATACAAGGAATTTAGAAGGGACAGAAGGATATGCCCCTCCAAATTGGCCCAGAATTTAAGAATATTTGTCTCCCTATGAATTTCCAGCCAAGAAATATAAAGGAGGAAAGGCCCTTTAGTTAGAGTATGTTAAAACTTTCTCTACATCAGCTTTTCTCAACTACTCACGGGTGGTCCATGAACAAACTGGCCACAGTGGCAGGGCTTGGATGTTATTTACACATTCAACCATGAGGATTTACCTTTCCTTGCAATAGTAGAAAACAATGCGAAGCCTCTACTATGACCCCAATTCCTACTAACTGATAACACTGGATTCATTTCCCCCAAAAGCAGACAGAAATTACTGCTTACTAGAAGAGAACAGAAAGGATATGACTTTCTGGCCTGACCTGCATCTTTAAGCCCACATCCATAGTCTTATTTCATGGTATATTCATCATCACTATATCCTCTCGTTGTAATCAAAGAAATCACTATGCATAAAAAGGAAAGTGAAGCAGTGGATTGAGACTCATGGGATTCACTGATATACTCCATCATTTGGAATCAGCTGAACTTACAGAATTATGACATTGGTCTATTGTAGAGTTAACTGTAGATATCAGCTGGAGGATGACAACTTATAAGCTTAGCACTGACCTGTATGATGTGAAAGGTGCTCTAAATCTGCAATTACACATGATGCCTTTTCTCCCATAGTCAGAATGCATGTATTTGGAAGCCAAGAGGTAGAAGCATGTTTGTGATTATTTTTCACTACTATGTCTTACAATTCACTTGCAAAATGTTTACTCACCATCATTGCGACTTTGGGCTTTGCTGACTTCAAGGCATTATTTTCTAAGGGAAGAGTGCTTTCACCAAGGAGACATGTAAAAATGAACTGAAAGTTGAGACTGCCATTTTCATTTGCTTTTGTCACTGAACAAATGGCAAAAAAGTAGGTTGATATATTGACCAAAGTAGTTGATCTTTGGAAAATGGAAGTGAAAAACATCAACTTTGCTAATAGTTTGGCCTTTGTTCCAATGAAAGAAAGTTATAGAGATGTTAGCTGTACCTAGAGCAGTGCTCTGATGTCTGAATCCTCATGAGAATTAGGACACATTTGCAGCGGTAGCAGTATCCTGATTGCTGCACCTTGGCTACGGCAGTGGACTCCTGAACACGGTTCCAGGGATTTCCTCTTGTATCTCAACACCCATGATTGCAGACTTGGTAGTGGGTCTCCCAGCATGTTATTTCAGTATCTTATTCCAGAGGTTATTCTTAGTCAACATTGAGTCTGCTTCTCTTTTACATCCAATAATTTTTATAGTTGCTAATGCCCCTTCTTAAAATATTTTTTGCTAGCTTGTGCAAATTTTGGTTTTTACAACTAAATCCTAATAGAACCTAACTTGCAATTAGCAGAGGGAGATCTCTGTCTTATATGCAAACAATGTTTATCTTGGTATATTTTGAAGCCAAATGGGAGGAAACAACCCAAACAGTCTTTCAGGTTCTCTTCTTTCATACTCAATTCTAATCCTATCCTAATAATCTCCGACAGTGGCACCATCATTATTCTACTCTCCTAACTTAACATCTGGGATCATACTTTCTTCATTTCTTTCATCTAAATCAGTCAATATATCTTGTTGAGTCTTCCTTTGAAAACCTTCATTGTCCTTTCTCCTGTGATCCAAATACTCTTCACTTCTCATCTTACTTCTATTATCACCTTCTAACTGGTTGCCTTGTCTCCTGTACTTCCACACCAAAAAAATTAAAGGCAAAGCCAGGTGGAAACCCATGGTTAAAGGTAGAAAACTTAGCACTCATTATTTTCCTCCAGTTGCTTTCCAAATCTCACAAAAATCTGTGTAAATGGATTTTTAAGACATAAATGAAAAGGCAATAACAGAAACATGTTGAAAGCTAAAAAGGAAATAGAAGCATGACAGAGAAGATATAAAAAAGCTGAATTCTTAACCAGAAGTAGGGAAGCAAAAAAACGACCTGCTTAACAATGCAAAATTCTCCAAACATTCCAAATTCCATAATACAAGGGTTCTCTGGAAATGGATTGAAGGTGGAGCCATAAATGATAGAATTAATAACAAATTGATAGAAATTAATTAAAAATTTTGGCTAAGAAAAAATGAGGTGTCCAGATCTGTAAAGCTGGGCCACTGCCCTCCCTAATCTTGGAAGAGGACTAAAGGTTTGCTTTTGGAAAAAACAGCCAATTTTCACTGACTGAGATTTTCAGGTATTAATATATTATCCTGAAACTGGGGAGATTAAGACAGTGTGTATCCTAAAGGTTGAGACTCCCACCTTTGTCAGATCTGTAAGTGTGGTCAGCCAGACTTAAACATATAAAGCATGAGATTTAAAGAGGCTTCCCTTCTAAAGCCCAGAGGAAAGCCATCCCCCACAACAAAAAATAAGTTTAGGTGTTAACTGTTAAGCAACCCAGCCAGATAATGCTAACTATCTAGATAATAGGCCACCCTATGAGCTCTGACTTCCCCCTGAAATTTTGTATTTCTTTTTCTTAAATCTGAGTTGACTACAAAGTCATTTTTTTAAAGCCTCTAATGGAAAAGCTGGAGACCAAGGAGTGCAGGTAACAGAAATGTGGAGAAAAAGAGAACTTCACAACTACAAATTATATCATCAGTTAGGTATGAAAAGATGTTACAGCTACAAAACAAGGAAAAGATGTTATCTTAAAAGGAAGTTTGAGGGTAAATAAAAGCTTTTGGAAATTAAAGCAAGAGAGCAGAGATGAAAAAACAAAATTGGAAGGATCAAAGATAAAGCCACAGGAATCTCCCAGAAAGAAGAGAGAAAGGACAAAATATCTAAAATAGGCATGAAAATAAGAAAATTAGAGGAACATTTAAAATAACAAAGACCCAAGAAGAGAGAAAATAGGAGGAAGTCATCAAACACATAATTGCAGTATTTTTTCCAGAACTAGAATACATGTGATTCCTGCATAAATGATCTACTTAGGGCCCAGCATAGTGTATGAAAATAGACCCACACCAAGGCATATCTCTGTGAAAATTCAAAACAGCAGAACAAAGAGAAAAGCTTAGAGAGGAAAAATTGGTTTCCAATAACTACATTGGAAGGATAGGAAGACAGGAAGTGGGTGTCTGAAAATCAGAACATAGCAATATAAGCATCTTATTTAGAGATAGGTAAACAAAAAGAATCTAAAGTTTAAAGTATGAACAAATATTTTTCTGAAGAAGCAGCATAGAAGAAAGAGGGTGAGAGAATTAGTGTTTTTCATTGAAGCCTTGTGGAATGTTTGCCACTCTAAACGACGTTAATTTGATGAAATTAAAAACTCAGTTAGGAAAAAGAGAAAGAGAGTGACAGACAGCCAAAACCAAAATCCTCTTGTACTTTACCCTGCATAATACTTTTATTAAAATGCCACTTGCAGCATTTTGTTCCCTATTTTCCAGCTTTCAAAAACTCCCTTTTAGAATCTTTTTGCTAGTGTGTAAAGCCCTTGAAAGTATGATTCTATAGCTTTTTCTGCGGTCTAAATCTTCTGTTCTGGTCTAAGTGGTCTTCTTGCTTCTGCTGCTACTGCTGCTAAGTCGTTTCAGTCGTGTCCGACTCTGTGTGACCGCATAGACGGCAGCCCATCAGGCTCCCCGGTCCCTGGGATTCTCCAGGCAAGAACACTGGAGTGGGTTGCCACTTCCTTCTCCAATGCATGAAAGTGAACAAATACAGTGAAGTCGCTCAGTTGAGTCTGACTCCTAGCGACGCCATGGACTGCAGCCCACCAGGCCCCTCCGTCCATGGGATTTTCTAGGCAAGAGTACTGGAGTGGGGTGCCATCGCCTTCTCCGAAGTGGTCTTCTTATTAACCCTTAAATATAAGAAAGCATGCATCTTTAATTTTTCTCTCATCACAACATGGGTAGCCTCATTTTTCTTTCCTACAACACCCAACATACATGATTAGCTCTCTTGTTTGAACTCCTATGAATTTTAATTTAATGTGATTTATCATACTAGTATTAGCAAAAGATGAACTCCCCAGGTCAGTAGATGCCCAAAATGCTACTGCAGATCAGTCGAGAAATAACTCCAGAAAGAATGAAGGGACAGAACCAAAGCAAAAACAACACCCAGTTGAGGACTTGACTGATGATAGAAGCAAGGTCCGATGCTGTAAAGAGCAATATTGCATAGGAACCTGGAATGTTAGGTCCATGAATCAAGACAAAGTGGAAGTGGTCAAATAGGAGATGGCAAGAGTGAACATCGACATTCTAGGAATCAGTGAAATAAGATGGACTGGAATGGGTGAGTTTAACTCAGATGACCATTATATCTTCTACTGTGGGCAGGAATCCCTTAGAAGAAATGGAGTAGCCATCATAATCAACAAAAAAGTCTGAAATGCAGTACTTGGATGCAATCTCAAAAATGACAGAATGATCTCTGTTCATTGCCAAGGCAAACCATTCAATATCACAGTAATCCAAGTCCATGCCCCGACCAGTAATGCTGAAGAAGCTGAAGTTGAAGGGTTCTATGAAGACTTAAAAGACCTTTTAGAACTAACACCCAAAAGAGATGTCCTTTTCATTATAGGGGACTGGAATGCAAAAGTAGGAAATCAAGAAACACCTGGAATAATAGGCAAGTTTGGCCTTGGAGTACAATATGAAACAGCGCAAAGGCTAATAGAGTTTTGCCAAAAGAATGCACTGGTCATAGCAAACACCCTCTTTCAACAACACAAGAGAAGACTCTACATATGGACATCACCAGACGGTCAACACCAAAATCAGACTGATTATATTCTTTGCAGCCAAAGATGGAGAAGCTCTAGACAGTCAGCAAAAACAAGACTGGGAGCTGACTGTGGCTCAGATCATGAACTCCTTATTGCCAAATTCAGACTTAAATTGAAGAAAGTGGGGAAAACCACTAGACCATGCAGGTATTAGCTAAATCAAATCCCTTATGATTACAGTGGAAAGAAATAGATTTAAGGGACTAGATCTGATAGACTACCTGATGAACTATGGATGGAGGTTCGTGACTCTGTACAGGAGACAGGGATCAAGACCTTCCAAGAAAAAGAAATACAAAATATCAAAATGGCTGTCTGAGGAGACCTTACAAATAGCTGTGAAAAGAGAAGTGAAAAGTAAAGGAGAAAAGGAAAGATATACCCATTTGAATACAGAGTTCCAAAGAATAGCAAGGAGAGATAAGAAAGCCTTCCTCAGCAATCAATGCAAAGAAATAGAGGAAAACAATAGAATGGGAAAGACTAGAGATCTCTTCAAGAAAATTAGAGATACCAAGGGAACATTTCATGCAAAGATGGGCTCCATAAAGGACAGAAATGGTATGGACCTAAAAGAAGCAGAAGATATTAAGAAGAGGTGGCAAGAATACACAGAAGAACTGTACAAAAAAGATCTTCATGACCCAGATAATCATGATGCTGTGATCACTCACCTAGAGCCAGACATCCTGGAATGTGAAGTCAAGTGGGCCTTAGGAAGCATCACTATGAACAAAGCTAGTGGAGGTGATGGAATTCCAGTTGAGCTATTTCAAATCCTAAAAGATGAAGCTGTGAAAGTGCTGCACTCAATATGTCAGCAAATTTGGAGAACTCAGCAGTGGACACAGGACTGGAAAAGTCAGTTTTCATTCCAATCCCAAAGAAAGGCAATGCCAAAGAATGCTCAAACTACCACACAATTGTACGCATCTCACACACTAGTAAAGTAATGCTCAAAATTCTTCAAGCCAGACTTCAACAACACATGAATCGTGAACTTCCAGATGTTCAAGCTGGTTTTAGAAAAGACAGAGGAACCAGAGATCAAATTGCCAACATCTGCTGGATCATGGAAAAAGTAAGAGAGTTCCAGAAAAACATCTACTTCTGCTTTATTGACTATGCCAAAGCCTTTGACTGTGTGGATCACAATAAACTGTGGAAAATTCTGAAAGAGATGGGAATACCAGACCACCTGACCTGCCTCTTGAGAAACCTGTATGCAGGTCAGGAAGCAACAGTTAGAATTGGATATGGAACAACAGACTGGTTCCAAATAGGAAAAGGAGTATGTCAAGGCTGTACATTGTCACCCTGCTTATTTCACTTATGTGCAGAGTACATCATGAGAAATGCTGGGCTGGAGGAAGCACAAGCTGGAATCAAGATTGCCAGGAGAAATATCAGTAACCTCAGATGTGCAGATGACTCCACCCTTATGGCACAAAGTGACGAAGAACTAAAGAGCCCCTTGATGAAA
Organism: Bos indicus; assembly: GCF_029378745.1. Lineage (NCBI taxonomy): Eukaryota > Metazoa > Chordata > Mammalia > Artiodactyla > Bovidae > Bos > Bos indicus. Next base: position 33,220,241 of record NC_091769.1, read on the forward strand.
GTGAAAGAGGAGAGTGAAAAAGTTGGCTTAAAGTTCAACATTCAGAAAACTAAGATCATGGCATCTAGTCCCATCACTTCATGGCAAATAGATGAGGAAACAGTGTCAGACTTTATTTTGGGGGGCTCCAAAATCACTACAGATGGTAATTGCAGCCATGAAATTAAAAGATGTTTATTCCTTGGAAGGAAAGATATGACCAACCTAGACAGCATATTAAAAAGTGTAGACATGACTTTGTCAATGATGGTCCATCTAGTCAAGGCTATGGTTTTTCCAGTGGTCATGTATGGATGTGAGAGTTGGACTATAAAGAAAGCTGAGCACCAAAGAACCGATGTTTTTGAATTGTGGTGTTGGAGAAGACTCTTGAGATTCCCTTTGACTGCAAGGCGATCCAACCAGTCCATCCTAAAGGAGATCAGTCCTGGGTGTTCATTGGAAGGACTGATGCTGAAGCTGAAACTCCAATACTTTGGCCACCTGATGCGAAGAGCTGACTCATTTGAAAAGACCCTGATGTTGGGAAAGATTGAAGGTGGGAAGAGAAGGGGACAACAGAGGATGAGCAGTTGGATGGCATCACCAAGTCGATGGACATATTTGGGTGAACTCCGGGAGTTGGTGAAGGACAGGGAGGCCTGGCATGCTACAGTTCACGGGGTTGCAAAGAGTCGGACACAACTGAGCAACTGAAGTGAATTGAACTAAAGTTCTGCTCATGACTGCCAAGTAGATATATACTGCTGTGTCCAAACAGGATTTGAAACTATGCTAACAATAAATCCCAAAGCATTGTTCATGAATTACGAACAAAACGAAAGAATGAGTGAGTATATACATAACACTTTTGGGACTTCCCTGGTGGCTCAGACAGTAAAGAAACTGCCTGCAATGCAAGAGATCTGGATTCACTCCCTGAGTTGGGAATATCCCCTGGAGAAGGAAATGGCAACCCACTCCAGTATTCTTGCCTAGAGAATCCCATGGACAGAAGAATCTCATGGGCTACTGTCCGTGGGGTCACAAAGAGTCAGACATGACTGAGCAACTAACACTCATAAATGTAAGAAGTTAATAAATAGTAAGCAAATGTTCAACTCAAACCTGAATTTTAAAAACATGATATACCATTCCAGCTTTAAAGAAAATATGTATTACCCACTAATTGCTACTTTCTTAAATCTTTAAGAACACATTCTCAAGGATTTGTAAGCATTTATTTTACGGACTGTATAGACTTAAGAAATGAGGAATCAGCGTCCAATTGAAATTTCTGGAGTCATCTTCATCCACAATAATGAACCATAACAATCTTATGACCATGGATAATTCTTAAATATTGTCTAAATATTTTTCCTGGAATAAAATTTGCAATTGAGAAATAATTTCAACCACCATAACAAGTCATTTTTTTTTAGCTGAGAAGAAAAATAGATGTATCTGCTATTATAAGTGCAGCAAGAGGCTGACAATTCCCAATCTTAGAGTATATACCAAAGTGTCTGTCTGTTGGAAAGGTCACTTTTAAGAGAATAATGGTTCACTTGGACTTGACAAACTGGTATCCTTTCCATTGCTATCCTTTCTAGTACTCTCTCTCTTCGCCAAACCACAAATACCCAGGCTCAATTACACATGCAGTCTTAGCCAATGATTATACTTCCCCACCTACAACAATCACACAAAAAAGTTAAAATATCATTCCTTCTCATGCTTGAAATTACACAAAACTCTCATCTGTATTTTCTGTCATCTGTACTTTGTTTTCTTTAAACATAAGGGTAAAAATTACTCTCTCGTATTTTCACCAACAAAACTGCCTCCAAATAAAACTCAGATTATTTAACAAGCAGAGTGGATCATAAACCACCAAAACTGGTGTGAACTAGAGTCAATGGATGTGAAAGATGTACAAATAATCAAAGCAGATTGATAAGAATATACAGTAAGGTGAGGAAGATAACACCTTCGAGGTTGGAAGGCTATCTGATGCAGGGGTAGTGCCCCTCAGAGACTCAGCCCCTTGTCAACCACTGTCCCTCTGGACTCCCTTGTGAAAGTCATGGAAACTCAAACTCAAATTCTTTACTGGAAATATAAATGTGATTAAGAAGTAATAACTACCATATATGCGGTCTATTTTTGTTTACTAAAAACTTTTCTAAGTGATGAATATTTTACCTTGTCTCATTCTTAAAGCAGACCTGGGAGTTATTCTACTTTGCAAACAAGGAAAATGGAAATCACAAAAATGCATCCATTTCCCTCAGATTTACAGATATCAAGTGAAGGAGGCAGAAATTCCACTTGGTTCCCTTTAATCCCATTCTATGTTATAATTATGGATATTTAAAAAGTGTTTTGAAAAGCTTTGAATACAATATTGTATTTTATTCTCAAGAACACAAAACAACTTTTGGGGTGGGATAAGCAGAATTTTTAAAGCCATGTTATTAATAACTCAAAGAGATTGTGCTTTGCCTAAAAACAATTGTTAACTGAACTAAGATAACAACCTGCCCTATTTAACTTCTAGTTAAAAATCATTGTACCAATGCTCACCACCAGAGATTGGAGATAACCTAATTCAACACTCTCATTACAAACTAGAAAGGACTGGCCTGAAATCTAGCCAACTTCCCAGCAGTTCATGTCTTACTGCTCGCAGAGGGCAATGCCTGTTACACACACACACACGTACAAACACTCACAAACACACACTACCCCACCTGTTCCTGGATGCTCTGATAGTGCTAAGATTCAGGATCTTGTGACTAAGGAAAATATTTATCTTTTAAGCTAAGAGGAGAAAATAGCATGACCATTTCTCTTTAAATTTCTACAGTTCAGGAAAGAGAATCTGACAGAGATTGACAGTGGCAGTACCACTACGATGACACAGATCTGTCAAGGATGAGATCAGAGAACAGCCCGAAATATAAATATTCAGAATTTTGCGCTTCTAGACAATGCTTCTCACATGCCACTGCTGAGAGACACACTCCTTCTCCCAGCCATGGGCCCCTCCCGCCAGTCCCTAGTACTACTAATCTGGTTTAGCTTTTATTCTGAATTTCAAAAATAAAAGATTTGTACAATTTTTAAAATTTTTGCTGAGCCAATTAGAAAAACAGAGGGTGGAAGCCAGAGAAAGAAGAAAGAAAGTGGAGCTTTCTGTTCATGATAACAATAAAACCACATACTAATTTTCAGCCAATATGCTCTTATCCACAGTCAAGAGGGATGTACTACTTAGGGATCATGGAATTAACTACTAAAATACAGCAATCCCTGAAGTTAAACTCAGTGATCCCAATAAGCAAATAGCTTAAAAAGTTAACTTAAGGTGGGGAAAAAAAGAATAAGTGCTTAAGTCAGCCTAAACTGCCAAAGTACTGGCACAAGAGAACTTCAGTTCAGTCAGATAAATCATAAAGTCTTAGACCTGGAAGAAATTTTAGGAAACAACTTCAATCTCTATGTTATCCACACAGGTAAACCAAGGCTGACAGAGGTTAAATACTTGACCCAAAAGTCACACAAAAAGTGTCAGGTCCAGAAACAAAACCCAGGTTTTTACATCCAACTAGAATAAATACGTCACACTAAAGTAAACTTGGGAATAGTTAGGACCCATTACTCAGTCCTTTTCAAGAAAATTAGAGATACCAAGGGAACATTTCATGCAAAGATGGGCTCAATAAAGGACAGAAGTGGTGTGGACCTAACAGAAGCAGAAGATATTAAGAAAAGGTGGCAAGAAAACACACAAGAACTGTACAAAAAAGATTTTCATGACCCAGATAATCATGATGCTGTGATCACTCACCTAGAGCCAGACATCCTGGAATGTGAAGTCAAGCGGGCCTTAGGAAGCATCACTATGAACAAAGCTAGTGGAGGTGATGGAATTTCAGTGGAGCTATTTCAAATCCTAAAAGATGAAGCTGTAAAAGTGCTGCACTCAATATGTCAGCAAATTTGGAAAACTCAACAGTGGCCACAGGACTGGAAAAGGCCAGTTTTCATTCCAATCTCAAAGAAAGGCAATGCCAAAGAATGCTCAAACTACCACAAAATTGCACTCATCTCACACGCTAGTAAAGTAAGCTCAAAATTCTCCAAGCCAGGTTTCAGCAATTCGTGAACTGTGAACTTCCAGATGTTCAAGCTGGTTTTAGAAAAGACAAAGGAACCAGAGATCAAATTGCCAACATCTGCTGGATCATGGAAAAAGCAAGAGAGTTCCAGAAAAACATCTACTTCTGCTTTACTGACTATGCCAAAGCCTTTGACTGTGTGGATCACAATAAACTGTGGAAAATTCCGAAAGAGATGGGAATACCAGACCACCTGACCTGCCTCTTGAGAAATCTGTATGCAGATCAGGAAGCAACAGTTAGAACTGGACATGGAACAACAGACTGGTTCCAAATAGGAAAAGGAGTATGTCAAGGCTGTACATTGTCACCCTGCTTATTTAACTTATATGCAGAGTACCTCATGAGAAACGCTGGGCTGGAGGAAGCACAAGCTGGAATCAAGATTGCCAGGAGAAATAATAACCTCAGATGTGCAGATGACACCACCCTTATGGCAGAAAGTGAAGAAGAACTAAAGAGCCTCTTGATGAAAGTGAAAGAGGAGAGTGAAAAAGTTGGCTTAAAGCTCAACGTTCAGAAAACTAAGATCATGGCATCCAGTCCCATCACTTCATGGCAAATAGATGGGGAAACAGTGAAAGCAGTGGCTGACCTTATTTTGGGGGGCTCCAAAATCACTGCAGATGGTGATTGCAGCCATGAAATTAAAAGACACTTATTCCTTGGAAGGAAAATTATGACCAACCTAGACAGCATATTAAAAAGCAGAGACATTAATTTGTCAACAAAGGTCCCTCTAGTCAAGGCTATGGTTTTTCCAGTAGTCATGTATGGATGTGAGAGTTGGACTATAAAGAAAGCTGAGCACCCAAGAATTGACGCTTTTGAACTTGGTGTTGGAGAAGACTCTTGAGATTCCCTTGGACTGCAAGGAGATCCAACCAGTCAATCCTAAAGGAGATCAGTCCTGGGTGTTCATTGGAAGGACTGATGCTAAAGCTGAAACTCCAATATTTTGGCCACCTGATGCAAACAGCTGACTCATTTGAAAAGACCCTGATGCTGGGAAAGATTGAGGGCAAGAGGAGAAGGGGACGACAGAGGATGAGATGGTTGGATGGCATCACTGACTCAATGGGCATGGGTTTGGGTAGACTTCGGGAGTTGGTGATGGACAGGGAAGCCTGCCATGCTGCGGTTCATGGGGTCGCAAAGAGTTGGACACGACTGAGAGACTGAACTGAACTGAACTCAGTCCATTTATGCTGACAATAAGGAGAGTGATATCCCCACCTCCACCTTAAGTCTCTTACTGCACAGTGAGAAACAGACTCTTCTGAGCTAGGTAGGGGGGCTGATAGAAGAGGAGGAGGAGGAGGAGATGGAACTCTTCATTTCCTAAAGCCTTGATATCACAGGGGCCAGAGGACTAAAAGTGAAGCACCTGAAAAGGACAGGGATTGGACACAACTGCTTAAATATCTCGTGACCTCTTGACATTCCAGCACTATTAGGAATATGGTGACGACCAGAAGAGTCGCCACACAAGCTTAGAGAGCTACTAGAAGAAAAGAAAAATGAATACAGAAGCCAGGAACTAGGTAGAGCAGTTTCATGTTGCTTCCTTGTTTAAACTTTACAACATCTCTGAGAAGTAGAGATAATGATCTCTATTTGTAGTGAACACTGTAAGGTGCCTATCTCTTCTTCTACCTTCTTACAAGACCATGACTTTTTTCACTTCTCAGCACTCAAAAAAAATTTCCCCTAGGTTCAAACATTCTAGAAAACAAATCACTCAAATCTTATACAAATTCTTCCATAGAAAATAAAGATACTCCCTTATACATTTATGAAGCTAGTACAGCCTTGATATTGAGACATAACATTAACAGAGCTAGAAAAGGAAAAGGTGTTATAAGCAAAGATGCAAAAATCCTAAATGAAATATTAGCAAAGTAAATTCAACAATGTTATGAAAAGATTAGCTTCATGACTAGACTTAACTACCACAAGATAATTCTAATCTTAAGGAAGGTTAAAGATGAGAAAACAAATCAATTAATTAATCCATTAAAATTAATTAAATAAATCACAAAACTCAACATTTATTTTTGATTTAGAAGAAAAATCTCTTAGCAGCCTAAAATAGAAGAGGACTTTCTTTTTATCTAAAAAAAAAAGTCATTGAAAATGTTGGTATACTGAAATTTATTCCCTCAATATTCAAAACAAGGAAATGATGTTCTCTGTATCCACACTTTGGGGTCCTGGCCACTGCAAGTGGCAAGAAAAAAAGGTATAGGATTGAAATTAAAGAGATACAATAATTGTTATCAAAAATGCTATGGTTATGTACACTCAAAATATAAAAGAATTTATGATAAAATTTAGACTATATTGAGAAAAAGCTTAGAAAATTTACTGGATATAAAATCATTATTTTTAAAATTTATTTTATTTCTATGCAAAGGCCCAAACAGAAAAATCAAAACTTTAAGAAAGCTATTATTTAGAGTACTTCCAAAATTACAAAGTGCATAGAAATAAATCTAAGAAAAATGCTTAAGGTGATCCTAGAGAAAATTATAAAACTCAACAGAAAAACACATAGCTCTATACACATGAATAGATATATTCATGAATTGAAAGACAATATTGTAAGGAAGTAAATTTTCATGAAGTTGACATGTAAATTCAATGTTGTATGGATAATAGTACAATATTATTTTTGAAGAAATTAAATTGATAATAGCACAATACTATTTTTGGAGAAATTTAATGTTAAAGTGTAAATCAAGTTTCTCAAAGGACCAAGAAAAGCCAAGGTACCCTTGAAGAGAAAGAGCAAAGCAGAAGGACTTTCCTAACAGTTACTAAGTCTTACTATAAAGCTGCAGTAATCAGGACAATGTGGTATGGATGTTGGATTGATAAGTGGCACAGAAGTGTGTGTTGAAAGACCTACACATACAGTGGACATGGTATATGACAGGTACTGTTGTCAATCTGTGAGGAAAGAATAACTTTTTCCAAAAAGAAACTGCGCTAGGACTCTTATTTATCTGAAAAAGTGAGAATACAGATTCACTCATATATCTTTTTATATTTAAAAATTAAAGGATAAGCTATGAAATAACTAAAGTTTATACCAGAATGATGGAATAAAGTAAAGAGACAAGGATAGGCATTAGATTTCTTTTTTTTTTTTAACTTTACAATATTGTATTGGTTTTGCCATATATCAAAATGAATCTGCCACAGGTATACATGTGTTCCCCATCCTGAACCCTCCTCCCTCCTCCCTCCCCATACCATTCCCCTGGCTCGTCCCACTGCACCAGCCCCAAGCATCCAGTATCGTGCATCGAACCTGGACTGGCGACTCGTTTCATACATGATATTATACATGTTTCAATGCCATTCTCCCAAATCATCCCACCCTCTCCCACTCCCACAGAGTCCAAAAGACTGTTCTATACATCAGTGTCTCTTTTGCTGTCTCGTATACAGGGTTATTGTTACCATCTTTCTAAATTCCATATATATGCATTAGTATACTGTATTGGTGTTTTTCTTTCTGGCTTACTTCACTCTGTATAATAGGCTCCAGTTTCATCCACCTCATTAGAACTGATTCAAATGTAGTCTTTTAATGGCTGAGTAATACTCCATTGTGTATATGTACCACAGCTTTCTTATCCATTCATCTGCTGATGGACATCTAGGTTGCTTCCATGCCCTGGCTATTATAAACAGTGCTGCGATGAACATTGGGGTACATGTATCTCTTTCAATTTTGGTTTCCTCAGTGTGTATGCCCAGCAGTGGGATTGCTGGATCATAAGGCAGTTCTATTTCCAGTTTTTTAAGGAATCTCCACACTGTTCTCCATAGTGGCTGTACTAGTTTGCACTCCCACCAACAGTGTAAGAGGGTTCCCTTTTCTCCACACCCTCTCCAGCATTTATTGCTTGTAGACTTTTGGATCGCAGCCATTCTGACTGGCGTGAAGTGGTACCTCATGGTGGTTTTGATCTGCATTTCTCTGATAATGAGTGATGTTGAGCATCTTTTCATGTGTTTGCCATCTGTATGTCTTCTTTGGAGAAATGTCTATTTAGTTCTTTGGCCCATTTTTTGATTGGGTCGTTTATTTTTCTGGAATTGAGCTGCATGAGCTACTTGTATATTTTTGAGATTAGTTGTTTGTCAGTTGCTTCATTTGCTATTATTTTCTCCCATTCTGAAGGCTGTCTTTTCACCTTGCTTATAGTTTCCTTTGTTGTGCAGAAGCTTTTAAGTTTAATTAGGTCCCATTTGTTTATTTTTGCTTTTATTTCCAACATTCTGGGAGGTGGGTCATAGAGGATCCTGCTGTAATGTATGTCAGAGAGTGTTTTGCCTATGTTCTCCTCTAGGAGTTTTATAGTTTCTGGTCTTACGTTTACATCTTTAATCCATTTTGAGTTTATTTTTGTGTATGGTGTTAGAAAGTGCTCTAGTTTCATTCTTTTACAAGTGGTTGACCAGTTTTCCCAGCATCACTTGTTAAAGAGATTGTCTTTAATCCATTGTATATTCTTGCCTCCTTTGTCAGAGATAAGCTGTCCATATGTGTGTCGATTTATCTCTGGGCTTTCTATTTTGTTCCATTGATCTATATTTCTGTCTTTGTGCCAGTACCATATTGTCTTGATGAGTGTGGCTTTGTAGTAGAGCCTGAAGTCAGTCAGGTTGATTCCTCCAGTTCCATTTTTCTTTCTCAAGATTGCTGTGGCTATTCGAGGTTTTTTGTATTTCCATACAAATTGTGAAATTATTTGTTCTAGCTCTGTGAAGAATACCGTTGGTAGCTTGATAGGGATTGCATTGAATCTATAAATTGCTTTGGGTAGTATACTCATTTTCACTATATTGATTCTTCCAATCCATGAACATGGTATATTTCTGCATCTATTAGTATCCTCTTTGATTTCTTTCACCAATGTTTTATAGTTTTCTATATACAGGTCTTTAGTTTCTTTAGGTAGATATATTCCTAAGTATTTTATTCTTTTCGTTGCAATGGTGAATGGAATTGTTTCCTTAATTTCTCTTTCAGTTTTCTCATTATTAGTGTATAGGAATGCAAGGGATTTCTGTGTGTTGATTTTATATCCTGCAACTTTACTATATTCATTGATTAGTTCTAGTAATATTCTGGTGGAGTCTTTAGGATTTTCTATGTAGAAGATCATGTCATCTGCAAACAGTGAGAGTTTTATTTCTTCTTTTCTAAGTTAGATTCCTTTTATTTCTTTTCCTGCTCTGATTGCTGTGGCCAGAACTTCCAAAACTATGTTGAATAGTAATGGTGAAAGTGGGCACCCTTGTCTTGTTCCTGACTTTAGAGGAAATGCTTTCAATTTTTCACCATTTAGGATAATGTTTGCTGTGGGTTTGTCATATATAGCTTTTATTATGTTGAGGTATGTTCCTTCTATTCCTGCTTTCTGGAGGGTTTTTTTTTTTTTTATCATAAATGGGTGTTGAATTTTGTCAAAGGCTTTCTCTGCATCTATTGAGATAATCATATGGCTTTTATTTTACAATTGGTTACTGTGGTGTATTACATTGATTGATTTGCATATATTGAAGAATCCTTGCATCCCTGGAATAAAGCCCACTTGGTCATGATGTATGGTCTTTATAATGTGTTGTTGGATTCTGATTGCTAGAATTTTGTTAAGGATTTTTGCATCTATGTTCATCAGTGATATTGGCCTGTAGTTTTCTTTTTGTGTGGCATCTTTGTCAGGTTTTGGTATTAGGGTGATGGTGGCCTCATAGAATGAGTTTGGAGGTTTACCTTCCTCTGCAATTTTCTGGAAGAGTTTGAGTAGGATAGGTGTTAGCTCTTCTCTAAATTTTTGGTAGAATTAAGCTGTGAAGCCGTCTGGACCTGGGCTTTTGTTTGCTGGAAGATTTCTGATCACAGTTTCAATTTCTGTGCTTGTGATGAGTCTGTTAGATTTTCTATTTCTTCCTGGTCCAGTTTTGGAAAGTTGTACTTTTCTAAGAATTTGTCCATTTCTTCCACGTTGTCCATTTTATTGGTGTATAATTGCTGATAGTAGTCTCTTATGATCCTTTGTATTTCTGTGTTGTCTGTTGTGATCTCTCCATTTTCATTTCTAATTTTATTGATTTGATTTTTCTCCCTTTGTTTCTTGATGAGTCTGGCTAATGGTTTGTCAATTCTATTTATCCTTTCAAAGAACCAGCTTTTGGCTTTGTTGATTTTTGCTATGGTCTCTTTTCTTTTGCATTTATTTCTGCCCTAATTTTTAAGATTTCTTTCCTTCTACTAACCCTGGGGTTCTTCATTTCTTCCTTTTCTAGTTGCTTTAGGTGTAGAGTTAGGTTATTTATTTGACTTTTTTCTTGTTTCTTGAGGTATGCCTGTAGTGCTACGAACCTTCCCCTTAGCACTGCTTTTACAGTATCCCAGAGGTTTTGGGTTGTTGTGTTTCATTTTCATTCATTTCTATGCATATTTTGATTTCTTTTTTGATTTCTTCTCTGATTTGTTGGTTATTCAGCAGCGTGTTGTTCAGCTTCCATATGTTGGAATTTCTAATAGTTTTTCTCCTATAATTGAGATCTAATCCTACTGCATTGTGGTCAGAAAAGATGCTTGGAATGATTTCAATTTTTTTGAATTTACCAAGGCCAGATTTATGGCCCAGGATGTGATCTATCCTGGAGAAGGTTCCGTGTGTGCTTGAGAAAAAGGTGAAATTCATTGTTTTGGGATGAAATGTCCTATAGATATCAATTAGGTCTAACTGGTCTATTGTATCGTTTAAAGTTTGTGTTTCCTTGTTAATTTTTTGTTTAGTTGATCTATCCATAGGTGTGAGTGGGGTATTAAAGTCTCCCACTATTATTGTGTTATTGTTAATTTCTCCTTTCATACTTGTTATCATTTGTCTTACATATTGCGGTGCTCCTATGTTAGGTGCATATATATTTATAATTGTTATATCTTCTTCTTGGATTGATCCTTTGATCATTATGTAGTGACCTTCTTTGTCTCTTTTCACAGCCTTTGTTTTAAAGTCTATTTTATCTGATATGAGTATTGCTACTCCTGCTTTCTTTTGGTCCCTATTTGCATGGAATATCTTTTTCCAGCCCTTCACTTTCAGTCTGTATGTGTCCCCTGTTCTGAGGTGGGTCTCTTGTAGACAACATATGTAGGGGTCTTGTTTTTTTTATCCATTCAGCCAGTCTTTGTCTTTTGGCTGGGGCATTCAACCCATATACGTTTAAGGTAATTATTGATAAGTATAATCCCGTTGCCATTTACTTTATTGTTTTGGGTTCGAATTTATACAGCCTTTTTGTGTTTCCTGTCTAGAGAATATCCTTTAGTATTTGTTGGAGAGCTGGTTTCGTGGTGCTGAATTCTCTCAGCTTTTGCTTGTCTGTAAAGCTTTTGATTTCTCCTTATTTGAATGAGATCCTTGCTGGGTACAATAATCTGGGCTGTAGGTTATTTTCTTTCATCAATTTAAGTATGTCCTGCCAGTCCCTCCTGGCTTGAAGAGTTTCTATTGAAAGATTAGCTGTTATCCTTATGGGAATCCCCTTGTGTGTTATTTGTTGTTTTTCCCTTGCTGCTTTTAATATTTGTTCTTTGTGTTTGATCTTTGTTAATTTGATTAATATGTGTCTTGGGGTGTTTCGCCTTGGGTTTATCCTGTTTGGGACTCTCTGGATTTCTTGGACTTGAGTGATTATTTCCTTCCCCATTTTAGGGAAGTTTTCAACTATTATCTCCTCAAGTATTTTCTCATGGTCTTTCTTTTTGTCTTCTTCTTCTGGGACTCCTATGATTCGAATGTTGTAGCATTTAACATTGTCCTGGAGGTCTCTGAGATTGTCCTCATTTCTTTTAATTCATTTTTCTTTTTTCCTCTCTGATTCACTTATTTCTACCATTCTATCTTTTAATTCACTCATCCTATCTTCTGCCTCTGTTATTCTAGTATTTGTTGCCTCTAGAGTGTTTTTGATCTCATTTATTGCATTATTCATTATATATTGACTCTTTTTTATTTCTTCTAGGTCCTTGTTAAACCTTTCTTGCATCTTCTCAATCCTTGTCTCCAGGCTATTTATCTGTGATTCCATTTTTATTTCAAGATTTTGGATCAATTTCACTCCCATTATTTGGAATTCTTTATCAGGTAGATTCCCTATCTCTTCCTCTTTTGTTTGGTTTGGTGGGCATTTATCCTGTTCCTTTACCTGCTGGGTATTCCTCTGTCTCTTCATCTTGTTTATGTTCCTGAGTTTAAGGTGTCCTTTCTGTATTCTGGCAGTTTGTGGAGTTCTCTTTATTGTGGCGTTTCCTCGCTGTGTGTGGGTTTGTACAGGTGGCTTGTCAAGGTTTCTTGGTTAGGGAAGCTTGTGTCGGTGTTCTGGTGGGTGGAGCTGGATGTCTTCTCTCTGGAGTGCAATGAAGTGTCCAGTAATGAGGTATGAGATGTCTGTTTTGTAGTAACTTTGGGCAGCCTGTATATTGGAGCTCAGGGCTGTGTTCCTGTGTTGCTGGAGAATTTGCTTGGTATGTCTTGCCCTGGAACTTGTTGGCCTTGTGTGGTGCTTGGTTTCAGTGTAGGTATGGAGGCATTTGATGAGCTCCTGTCAATTAATGTTCCCTGGAGTCAGGAGTTCCCTGGAGTCAGGGTTTGGACTTAAGCCTCCTGCTTCCAGTTATCGGTCGTATTTTTACAGTAGTCTCAAAACTTCTCCTTCTATACAGCACCATTGATAAAACATCTAGGTTGAAGATGAAAAGTTTCTCCACCGTGAGGGTCACCCAGAGAGGTTCACAGCATTACATGGAGAAGAGAAGAGGGAGGAGGGAGTTTGAGGTGACCCGAATGAGATGAGGTGGAATCAATAGAGGAGAGAGTGGGCTAACCAGTAATCACTTCCTTATGGGCACTCTACAACTGGACTGCTCAGAGATGTTCACGGAGTTATACAGAGAAGAGAAGAGCGAGGAAAGAGACAGAGGTGGCCAGGAGGATAAAAGGAGGGAATGAAAAGGAGAGACAGATCCAGCCAGTAATCAGTTCCCTAAGTGTTCTCCATTGTCTGGAAAACACAGAAATTCACAGAGTTGGGTAGAGTAGAGAAGGGTTAGGGAGGAGACACAGGCGACCTGGTGGAAAAAAACGGGAGTCTGAAGGGGGAGAGAGCCGTCAAGCCAGTAATCTCACTCCCTAGTAAAAAATGGGTACTGAAGATTGGGTTCTTAAAGGTACAAAATTGGTAACAAATACCTAAAAGCAAAAATTAAAAATCTAAAGTAGAGTTTGGAATTTCAAAAATACAGTGTTAAAGAAAAGAAGAAGGAAAAGAAAGAGAGAAAAAGAAAAAAAAAAAAAACAGAGTCACAAAAATTATAAAGAAAATATAGGTACAAAATTGATAACAAATACCAAAAAGCATAAATTAAAAATCTAGAGTAGAGTTTGGAATTTCAGAAATACAATGTTAAAGAAAAGAAGAAGAGAAATAAATAGAGAAAAAAAAGTCACAAAAATTATATATAAAAAAAATAGGTACAAAATTGATAACAAATACCAAAAAGCTAAAATTAAAAATCTAGATTAGAGTTTGGAATTTCAAAAATACAATGTTAAAGAAAAGAAGAAAAAAAGAGAGAGAGAGAAAAAGAAAAAAAAAACAAGGTCACAAAAATTATAAAAAATATATATATGAAGTTTGCTTTTAAAAAAAATAGGGTCTTTTTTTTTTTGCAAAGTAATAGTAGGTTATAAAAGTGAAAATTAGAGAAGTAATAGAGGATTAAAATTTTTTTTTTAATTTAAAAAAAAAGAAAGAAAGAATGATCGTAAAAATAGTAAAAATATATCTAGAACTTTCTCTGGTGTTGTTGTGGGTATTGTGGGGTCAGTTCATTTTCGGCTAGTTCCTTGGTCCGGCTTATATTTCTCAAGATCTATAGGCCCCTTCCTATGTAGTCGGTACTAACGACAGGGTTTTAATCTATTGCCTGTCGCTTCCAAGGTGGTTCCCTCTGTTATAGCTTCTTCTGTTTGCTGGTCTCTTCAGTGTCTGATTTCCACCCTGACACAAAGAGGGCGGTGGTGGACACCTTTTTTTTTTTTTTAGGCTCACTTTTTCAGTCGCGCTGTGGGGAGGGAGGGACACTGCAAACAAATAACACTGGTGTGTGCTCACAGTGCCTCAGCCACACTGGGCCTGCCCCCTCTCACGGTGCGTGTAGCCTCCCTGCCCACACTGCTCAGGCTCTAGGTTGCTCTGTCGGGAACCACCCGAGGCCGGCCCTGGGCTGCTTGTACCTCCCAGGTCTAAGCTGCTCAGGTTCAGGTGCTCGGTAGTCCTCAGAGGCGCAGACTTGGTTGGGCCTGCGTTTTGTGCCCTTCCCAGGTCCAAGCAGCTCAGGTGATGAGGTGTTTGGCGAGCGCCGTTGCTGTGACTTATCACCTCCCCGCCGCTTGGTTTTCTGGGTGTACAACCGGTGCACCTTCTCAGGTGGATGTTGACCTTCCAGAACCCCAAGAAGTCTTAGCAAAGAAGCCTGCTTACACTTTTGTAGATAATGTCTCTCGAGCTGCGATTGCCCCCTTCCGGCTCTGGCTGCCTGTCACTGGAGGGGGATGGTCTGCAGCCGGCTATCTCTGTTCAGTCCTTTGTTCATGTGCGGGCCTGGCGGTGTCTTAGGTTAGGGCTGGCTTTTCACATGGTAGTTATCCCAGTCTGGTTTGCTAGCCCAAATTAGATCGCTCAGATAGCGCTCGGGGCATTCAGGCCAGATCCTTACTTTAAGATCCCTGCCCAGCCCCCGCTTGCTATTGGAGGGTGCAGGCGTCTACGCTGCTTCTCCACTGGGGGAGTTACTGTTGGGCTCATAATCTGTGGATTTTAATTGTTTATTTATTTTTCCTCCCTGTTATGTTGCCCTCTGAGCTTCCAAGGCTCAACACAGACTTGGCAGTGAGAGTGTTTCCTGGTGTTTGGAAACTTCTCTCTTTTTAAGACTCCCTTCCTGGGATGGAGCTCCATCCTTACCTCTTTTGTCTCTTTTTTTATCTTTTATATTTTTTCCCACCTCCTTTCAAAGATAATGGGTTGCTTTTCTGGGTGCCTGATGTCCTCTGCTGGCATTCAGAAGTTGTTTTGTGGAATTTACATGGCGTTTACATGTTCATTTGATGAATTTGTAGGGGAGAAAGTTGTTTCCCTGTCCTATTCCTCCACCATCTTAGCTCATCCTGGCATTAGACTTCTTTAAATATACATTATTTTGTAAATTTGACCTTGGGACCCTAAATATTTTATAAAATTATAAAACCTAAGTTATTTTTAAAGTAATTCCTAACAACTAAAATCAGAAAGAGACAAACAAACCTAACAATATATCTAGTTGGTGAAAGAACCACTGTCTAATGAAGAATTAACCTCACCCTGCAGAAGAAGGCAATAGCACCCCACTCTAGTACTCTTGCCTGGAAAATCCCATGGACAGAGGAGCCTGGTAGGCTGCAGTCCATGGGGTTGCAAAGAGTCCGGCATGACTGAGTGACTTCACTTTCACTTTTCACCTTCATACATTGGAGAAGGAAATGGCAACCCACTCCAGTGTGCTTGCCTGGAGAATCCCAGGAGCCTGGTGGGCTGCCATTTATGGGGGTCGCACAGAGTCAGACATGACTGAAGTGACTTAGCAGCAGCAGCATATCTTTGTTTACCATAAGCATTCCTTCTTTTTATGTTTTTGTATTTTTAAGAGTTCACAGTTAATTCTGATGATCAACTGGAATGAAAAACCACTGTAGAGAAATGGTTGTTAGTTTTCATTATTTTAGTAGTCATTAGCAGTAGCAGCAAAGAGAGGTCTGGCCTTTACCCTGTACTGCTGCTACTGCTAAGTCACTTCAGTTGTGTCCAACTCTGTGTGACCCCATAGACGGCAGCCCACTAGGCTCCTCTGTCCCTGGGATTCTCCAGGCAAGAACACTGGAGTGGGTTGCCATTTTCTTCTCCAATGCATGAAAGTGAAAAGTGAAAGTAAAGTTGCTCAATCATGCCCAACTCTTAGCGACCCCATGGACTGCAGCCTACCAGGCTCCTCCATCCATGGGATTTTCCAGGCAAGAGTACTGGAGTGGGTTGCCATTGCCTGGGAAGTAACCTCTAGGCCTCTGCCATTTCCTGCCTGACTCTAGTGTCTTTGTTCTTTGGGGATTTTGGTCAACATTCAGTCTAACAATGTGATCCATGTTGTAAAGTCTGAATCATGACCTACCAGTTCTGGCCTCCAGGAGTGTAAGCCACAAGGGCAGTATGTGATTGAGTCTCCCAAAATACTCTAGATGCCAAAAGCTCAGGTGAGCTCCCAAAGATTTGATCTCTGGGTTGGGAAGATCCCCTGGAGAAGAAAATGGCAATCCACTCCTGTATTTTTGCCTGGGAAATTCAATGGACAGAGGAGCCTGGTGGGCTACAGTCCATGGGGTTCCAAGTGTCAGACACAACCTAGTGACTAAGCCACATGTAATAAAACCGTAATTGTAAGCATAGCACTGTCTTGAGTCCTGACAATCATTCAACCTAAGTGTAGTCCTAGAAATGCTCACAGCTGATTTGAAATGAGGGTAACCCTGGGAGCTCTGAACTTGAGGCTGGTGTCAGAAGTGAGGGAAGTCTTGAGGAGGGTTTCTCCTTCAGACTTTGAAGTCTGACTAAAAACCTTTGCAACCACATGGAGATGAACTACAGTAGTCCACCTTACCGTTTGGGGATACATTCCAAGACCCCCCAGCGGATGCCTGAAACCACAGATAGAACCAAGCCCTATATATACTGTTTTTTTTCCCCTCATACATTCATACCATGATAGTTCAATTTATAAACTAGGCACTATAAGAGACTAACAACTAATAATGAAACAGAACAATTATAATACATACTACAATAGAAATTATGTGGAATGTTACCTCTGTTAGTAAGAACTTTCACATTTTCACTTAAAGGAAGCCCTTTATGGCTTATCTGGGGCTTCCCTGGTGGCTCAGATGGTAAAGAATCCACTGCCAATGCAGAAGATGTGAGTTCAGGCCCTGGGCTGGTAAGATCTCTGGAGAAGGGAATGACTATCCACTCCAGTATTCTTGCTTGGAGAATCCCATGGACAGAGCTGCCTAGCAGACTACTGTCCATGGAGTTACAAAGAGTCAGAAAAGAGTCGGACACAACTGAGCTACTAACACTTTCACTTTGGCTACTCTGAATTGCCAGCATCACTACTCTTGCTCTCTGAAGCCATTATTAAATAAAATAAGGGTACTTGAACATAAGCACTGTGGAACTATACCAGTGGATCTGATAACAGAGGTGACTACTAAGTGACTAAGGGGTGGGACAGATATACTGGAAAAGGAATAATTCATGTTGCTGGCAGGATATAGCAAGACGGTGCAAAATTTCATCATGCAACTCAGAATGGCATACAATTTAAAATGCATGAATTGCTTATTTCTGGACTTTTCTATTTAATATTTTTGTACTACTATTAGCACAGGCTATGGTTTTTCCAGTGATCATGTATGGATGTGAGAGTTGGACTGTGAAGAAAGCTGAGCACTGAAAAATTGATGCTTTTGAACTGTGGTGTTGGAGAAGACTCTTGAGAGTCCCTTGGACTGCAAGGAGATCCAACCAGTCCATTCTGAAGGAGATCAGCCCTGGGATTTCTTTGGAGGGAATGATGTTGAAGCTGGAACTCCAATACTTTGGCCACCTCATGCGAAGTGTTGACTCACTGGAAAAGACTCTGATGCTGGGAGGGATTGGGGGCAGGAGGAGAAGGGGATGACAGAGGATGAGATGGCTGGATGGCATCGCTGACTCGATGGATGTGAGTCTCAGTGAACTCCGGGAGTTGGTGATGGACAGGGAGGCCTGGCGTGCTGCGATTCATGGGGTCGCAAAGAGTCGGACACGACTGAGCGACTGAACTGAACTGACTGATTACCACAGGTAACTGAAATCATGAAAGGTGAATATGCAGAAAGTGAAACTGTGGATAAGTGGGGGGACTACTGTATTACAAATGACTTCAAAACATAATTATCACTAAAAGATTAAATGAATATATATATATACAAATTTTAAAAATCTGTATTTAAATCGTATTGTTGGTTATAGTATTGATATTTTTATTCTTTAGTTGTTATGTGTGTTTTGTGGAATCAAAAAAAATTACTAATGCTGTTGAAAACAGAAGTTTTAGGTATATGAAATGGATGTAGAATGGGAATTTTATAACTCTGTAGCCCAACATCTGATTTGGAATTTATTGTGTATTTGTGTTTTAAAAATAATACATATTTCCTAGCTATGCATGCTAAAAAGTTAGCAACAATGACTAACCTAGAACCAGTGAATACCCCTAGCACCCAGACCGTGCTCCTCTTTAATTACCATTTTTCACTAAAAAGGAATCAGAGCTCCTTAAAAAATAGCTAAATCCAAGTCTGGGGCAGAATACCTATAAAATGGGGCTGAAATATCTTTCCATATCAAAAATTCAAGAAAGCTATCAAAGGATGCAAGACTCCCATCAAATAGATTCAGGAGCTAAGTAAAGAAGCATATGAGCACAAGGAGCCACATTCAAGAATGCTCCTCACAGCTCTATTTGTATTGGCCAACGCTAGGGAGAAATTCGGTGGCTATCAATGGTAGAATGTATAAATAGCTTGTCATAAATTCAAGCAATGGAACATCACCTGAGAATATAAATATGTAAGCTAAATGAAGATGCATGCATTAGCATGGATGACCCTCATAAATGTTGAGTCAAAGACATAGGTACAGAAAATACCAAAAATATGATTCTACGTATATAAACTTCAAAATAAACTAAACTAAACTTTCAGGAGAATTGTTTATTTACATATTTTTAGAGGCAGATGTTTTTTCCACCCCAACTTTTTTTTGGAGCATTTTCTGTTGACCATTTTTTAATCTTATTTTTTCCTTTTTCAACTTCCATTGGACAAATCTAGTTTGTTTGCTTGTTTGTGTTTCCTTGTTTAAAAGCTACTCATTCTATATCTATTCCATTATTGATTATCTTTACATTTGGAGCATGCAGTCTTGATTTACCAAGCCTAAAGTTAATCATTAGTTAATCATTTTCTATACTCTCCTTCAAAATAAATCTTACAGCAATTTACTTCTAATCACCACACTATTCTCTATGTAATTATTGCCCATTATCCAGTTCTTTTTTCAATGTTCATGAATAGTCATCAAAATTAATGCTATTATTTTTTCCACATGTTATTCGTTTAGTCTCACAATTATTTTTGCATTCCACTCTTTTCCTTCTGAATTCAATTCCCTTCCTCCTAACTTATATCTTGAGAATCATTTTTACTCCAAGTCTCTGAGAGATAAACATTCTTGATCCTTGTATTAAAAATACTTACTCCCCTTTATTCTTTATTGAATTTTACTGGGTATGGATTTCCAGTTTGAAGGTCACTTTTCCACAGCACTCCTAAGATTAGTATATTACTTTTTAGTCCTTATGTTTATCTGATAGGAGATTGATTATTACTCTTATTCTAATTGTTGTTGCTTTTTTCAGGAAACCTTGCTTTTCCTTCTGGAATACATATTATATGCACAAATACATATATATATATATATATATATATATATGTGTGTGTGTGTGTGTGTGTGTGTATATATATCAATCAACCTTTTTGTGTATTATATGCACAAATATATATATATATATATATATATATATATAAATATAAACCTATATTTTCACCTTGTTTTCTGCTATTCTGCAGTTTTAGTAAAAAATTTAATAATTTATCTTACTTTGGATCCTAGGTGGTTTTTAACCTGAGAATTCATGCTGTATTGTGTGTCTCATTTTCTCTATTTTCTCCTTCTGAACTTTTTAAAAACATTTCACAACTTTTGAAAACTATACTCAATGTCTCTTAATATCCTTATTTCTAATTATTTAATTACTGACTGCACTCCACAGAATTTTCTTAGATTTCTTTTCAAGTTCATTAGTTCTCTATTTACCTATGTCTAAACTGCCTTTAAAACTACACATTGAATTTTTAATTTCAATGTTTGTATATTTTATTTAGGTCTTTTTCAGATCTGCCTAATCTTTTTACATTATTTTATTTTAGTCGATTTTTATTCCTTTTTAAATTAAATAATAATTTTGTAGTTTTTCCAGATTTACTCTCGTCACAAGTTCAAAGAATTTTTAATTTTCCTGAATATTTTTTGTTTATTTGTTTGCTGGCTCCTCATCACGACTTTTTTGTTTCTCCCTGTGCTGTATAATTTCAATTGTGAACTCAAAATCATTGGGCATGACTTTTCACATATGCATCCCATGCACTGTGAGCTGTGAAATTATCCCTGTGGTATGATTTTCAGCTTCAGACTTCTTCATTTCTGGTACATGTGGAGCATTTAAAGTATTTCACTATGAACTGTTTTACACATAACTTCTAAATGTTTTGAATGAAATAGAGTGCTGAACCCACTTGATCTGCCATGTTGCTGAAAGCCAATTATTTCAGATAGATGTATCATACCACCATAGTCTTACTGCCTTTCTTGGCTATACATTTTCTCCCAACAGAAATCCAACTCCTTATCTTGACCTGTAAGATCTTCCAAGATAAGACCCATTCATTAGTGGTCTTGTTTTATTTAGGTTATAATTCTATGTCTAAAACTTCACCATGTGCTTCAACACATAATAATAAACAGTGCCAACCTGGCTAGATCCCAAGAAACAAATCTATGCACAAAATAAACCTCATGACATTTATACAGATGTTCTGATAACAAATTTTAATAACAATAGTGATAATCATAATAATAGATAAGGTTTTGGAGTAATTGATATATAGCTGGCATTACAGGCTTTACATATATTATCACAATTAACTCTCACCAAAACGCTGTATTATTAATGTACTTAAGATTGTCTCATTACAGTATTACTCACTGATATCCTTGAGCTGACAGCATTTTCTAAAACACAAAATAACCAGTTTGTGCCACAGCCTAAACCTCAAGCTTCTAGAAAAGCACTGAATTACGGCTCTAACACATGGCAAGTATTACTGATGCTCTTCTAAAGCTTTATTTTTTTCTGAACAGTATAAAGTGAAGAAAAATATATAAACAAACATGAAAAACAGAGTGAAGATGGTACATTCCAATATACAGCTCACAGTATCTCTACTGCCCTTTTCTTTTCTTTACCCCAGTCACGCCATACATGAGAGTGAGAAATTCACATCATGTGAAGCGAAGCACAGCTCAAAGACTTTGTCCATTCTAAGTTATTTCAGTTTCTGAAACACTAATTTTTCTTTCCATAACTTTTATTTCATTGAGTGGATTATGTCAATGACTTGATCAACAGTAAGAAAAAAAAATGTCAGGAATAGTAACAAAATACATATAAAAATAGCTCATCAGGGTCTGAAAACACGTATTGGATCTTACATGTTACAATTTAGATTGTTTTAGAGATTTTTTGTGGTTTAACAGATCGATCAATTGATCAATCAATAGAAGGAATAAATTTATATATTTGTAAGTTTATATAAGTTTGCATGTATGCTAAGTCGTTTCAGTCATGTCCCACTCTCTGCGACCCTATGGACCATAGCCTGCCAGGCTCCTCTGTCCATGGGATTCTCCAGGCAAGAATGCTGGGGTGGGTCACCATGCCCTCCTCCAAGGGATCTTTCCAACCCAGAGATTGAACCCGTGCCTCTTACATCTCCTGCATTGGCAGGCAAGTTCTTTAGCACTAGAATATCTAGGAAGCCCAGTGGGAATTTAAATGACTATGTCTTACCATCTGATAGCTCAGACAGTAAAGAATCCGCCTGCAATGCAGGAGACCTAGGTTCAATCCCTGGGGCAGGAAGATTCCCTGGAGAAGGGAATGGCTACCCACTTCAGTATTCTTGTTGGAGAATTCCATAGACAGACTAGCCTGGCAAGCTACAGTCCTCTGGGTTGCAAAATGTTGGACACGACTAAGCAATTAACACTGCACTCCACACATCTTACTACAGGGTCAGTTACATGTGCCTAATGATGAAACTGGAATTTCTATGTGTTCTTTTTTTTCCTATCTTAAGAAAATACTCATCAAAGACCCTTTTCTCAATTAAAAACAAAGACCTAAAGACTCACATGTTATGTACTTGATGATAAATCTGAAATTTTCATAAGATATGAGTGAATTAGATCTCATGAAACTTAAGTTTCTACATTAACTTAATTTAACTTTTAAATTTTAATTTCCATTCAACTATTTCAGGTAACATAAAACTATTCAGAGCAGTGGACCCCAACCTTTTTGGTGCCAGAGAACACATTTGTGGACAACAAATTTTTCCACAGACTAGGGTGGGGAGTGGATGGTTTGGGAATGGTTCAAGTGCATTACATTTATTGTGTACTTTATTTCTGTTATTATTACATCAGCTCCACATCAGATCAATCAGGGATTAGACCCTGGTTTAGGGTCCCACTGTGTGGATGTTAATTGACGGAGTCTGCTAAACAAGTCAATGTAATCAGCTGCTTTCTATCATAAGGGTGAAAATGCACTCATTCTTTCCAGGGTTTTGCCCTTTACTGTGATACCTCATTTTCTCCAATGTCTTAAACACACACACACACACAAGATCAGTTACCTTTTCTGGCACTTTCTACCTGCTAAGCAATAATAATATTGATGTAATAATAATGATAAGAGTGGTAGCAAATATTTATGCTGCATTTACTATGGCTGGTGATTTGTAATTGCTATATATAGGTTATCTATTTAATATTTTCAGCAACTCCACTTGGTAGGTACTATAATTACATCCATTTTACATGAGAAAAAAATGTAGAGACAGGATTCTAACTCAGGCTCTCCAGGGCTCAACCTGTAGCCATAATGTTATACTGCATTCAACTATTTAGGAAACATTTTCCCAGTCACTTCTCATTCCATTATAAATTTGAAAGGATACAAATTATTACTCTATGGATATTCTAAGCCTTTCTTCTTTCCCCTTTTCTCGCTTGTTAGTAAGATTTCTAACCTCCTTAATTTGGCTTTTTGCTGTCTTTTGCCCTTGAAAGGGTTCCTTCCTCCCCAAGCATTTCTCAGGCCTTGTGAATGAGAGAAAGTAGAAAGGAAACAAGACAGTGTGAGGTTCCAATGCGTGGTCTGGAAGGGTTTATCTAAAAATTCTGAGGAGGAAGAAAAAGGAGCAATTATGATTTATGAGAAAGAAGCAAAAATTACTACACTACATCTCTTCATTTTATTCAATAAACACAAGGAGTATTCTTTGAAAATGTGGTTGCATGGTACTTCCCTGGTGGTCCAGTGGCTGACTGCTCTCCCAATTCAGAGGGCCGGGGTTAGATCCCTGATCAGGAATCTAGATCCTGCATGCTACAACCAAAGACCTGGTGCAGCCAAAGAAATTTAAAAAGAAAGGCAGGAAAGAAGGGAGAAAAAAGAACGAAAGATATATGGTTGCTATGATTGCTCTCTGAACTACAGTAACACTGGGATGACAAACCTAGACAGCATATTAAAAAGCAGAGACATTCCTTTGCTGACAAAGGTCCATATAGTCTAGGCTATGGTTTTTCCAGTAGTCATGTAAGGATGTGAGACCTGGGCAATAAAAAAGGCTGAGTGCCAAAGAATTGATGCTTTTGAGCTGTGGTGCTGGAGAAGACTCTTGAGAGTCCCTTGAACTGCAAGGAGATCAAACCAGTCCATCCTAAAGGAAGTCAACCCTGAATATTCATTGGAAGGACTGATGTTGAAGCTGAAACTCCAATACTTTGGCTACCTGATGCAAAGAGCAGATTCAATGGGAAAAACCCTGATGCCAGGAAAGACTGAAGGCAGGAGGAGAAGGGGACAACAGAGAATGAGATGGTTGAATGGCATCACTGATTCAGTGGACATGAGTTTGAGCAAACTCCAGAAAATAGTGAAGGACAGGGAAGCCTGATGTGCTGCAGTCCATGGGGTCACAAACAGTTGGACACGACTGAGCAATTGAACAACACTGGGATACAACTGTGAGGGTTGGTGTTTTAAAAATAAATTTTTCTTAAAACAAGATTTTTCAAACCATTACTTTGTGTTAGTCGTTCAGTCACGTCAGATTCTTTACAACCCTGTGGAATGTAGCTTGCCAGGTTCCTCTGTTCATGGAATTTTCCAGGAAAGAATACTGGAGTGGGTATCCATTTCTTTCTCCAGGGGATCTTCCCAACCCAGGGACTGAAAACAGGTCTTCTGCATTACAAGCCGATTCTTTACCGTCTGAGCCAACAGGGAAGCCCACTGCTTTAAACAAACCTTATCTTTTCATACCTTGTGGTATACACCAAGAAAGTCAAGAAGCTAGCCACTGAGGTGGTATTCTGATTGAAGCTGCAATGGTTCCTGCTGGGGAGAGACCACCTTGGCCACCAGAGCAGGCTATTCATATCTTCAGTGTTGCCCCATCTATGCTCAGTTGCATATGCTGTTTCCAGTCAGCACTGTGACTGTGAAAATGCTTATTGCTTGGACACTTTTCTGCCACTTAGTGTAGCTAAACCCTCTTCAAATTGGCATGTCTTCATGTCCATAATCATTATAAAGTAGAGCAAAAGAATGAATTACTTATAAATACATTCTTTTATGCTACATATTAAAAAACTAGGTTTAACCCTAGTTTTTTAAACAGTTGTTTGCTGGGGTCCAGCCCCGGCTGATCCAGGGTATTCGAAGGGGAGTCGGCGTCGGCAACTTAATTTAAATATTCATCAAAGATATAAAGAGTAATAGAATGAGGATAGCTCAGTAGGAAAATTCAGTGGAGAAAAGAGGCTGAGTAGCTTGGTTTATGCAGGAGACCAATAAAACTTCAAGATAAGAAGTTTGCACCACTTACATAGGCCGCAGGCGTCCTTCCATTCTCCCAAAGGAGAGTAGACACTGAGGCCTCCCCGGTCGGATCTTAGAAGCCCAGGCATAATTAGTAAGCATGGCGGGTTCCGCGCTCCAGATGGAGACTCAGCCAGAATTTGAGAGAGAGAGACACATGGGGAGACCAGTCTTTCAAGGAACTGATCCCAATTCTTTATTTTCCAGAGTCTGTTTTTATACACTGAGATGTTATACAAAAGTCACGTGGGGACAGCAGTCCTGACTTTTATTAAAGTCAGGTGCTTCATACAAATGTATACAGAGGTCTTAGGGGTGTTACATCGTCTTCTGGCCAGGGGGCCCTGCTGACAATTTATGACCCTCTCCTTGTGACAGTGGTCAGTCAACCAGAACACTTTTTTCTCCAAGGGTGATTATTCTTAAAACAGACGCCACCCAAATAAAGTTACATTCCTATAGGGTGAGGGTGTAGTGGGTTTTACTTAAGGAAAGAATTTACTTAGCCTAAGGTCTAACGTGATTTATATCAAAGGTTAATACTTATTTCTTCTATATGTTCATTAATGTGTGTAAGTGCAGGGATGTGGAGTCTTAGCAACAAACATTGGCTCAACAAATGAAAAACTCTTCACCAATACAATTTCTAATCAGCCCACTATACTTATACTAATGGTTTTCTAACTTTTCTAAGGAACCTGTTTTTAGAAGGTTTAAAGCATCTCGTGCCTCTCACGGTTGGGAGGCTGTGAGCAATCACATGTGGCCGGACAAGCCTGTCAGGCAGGCTAGAGAAACTTCAGAGGAGTTTGTAGGTTGAAACACTCCTATCACGCCCAGGAATTATTATTAACTGGAGCTCTAAGTTAACTCCTTCTCCGAAAGAGGTGGTGGAGGACAGCCCCCCGTAAAGTCAGAGGTGTAGGGGAGAGCACAAAGTAGTAAAGTAGGCAGGCTCTGGTTATGGGGGTAGACGCTCGAGAATTTCCAGGGGGACTCCTGAGGCTCGATCCCACCTTTGCATATGTCGAGCCTCCTTCCTCATGACCTTTGCCATGGGCGGAGTGCCTCACGCCAGCCCCTAACAGTTGTTCAGGGATAGATTTGGGCCACAATAAAATACATCATTTGAACAATCAGTAAGAGCCGTTTTTTTAGTCTAGCTGTTTCTTTGCGATACAAAACGGATTTGACCAGGTCTACAACAGAGTATCAACACACTTTTCTCTGTCATTTGAGTTTCAGTCTTGGTGGTAATTCTGAAAGTGCCCTTGAAGGAGGCTTAAAGCAATTTTGCTGTTGTTTACAGTGAATGTAACTCTAGCAGATGCTGTGGGTACCTTCCTTCCTCTCAGGAGAAAGCAATCCTGCTGATGCCTGGACCTCAGATTTCTAGCCTCCACAATTATGAGGTAATAAATTCCTGTCTTTTTAAGTTACCTAGTTTGTCATGCTTTGTTATGAGAGACCTAGGAAATTAAGAGACCTCCCCAATGGAATCTCTTTTTATTATTTCTTCAAAGAACATGGGGGAAAAACAAGTCCCATGTAGAGGCATCTAGAGACCTCTGTTACTAAGCCAGCTACAAGACCGTGGATATGTCATTTAATTCTTCCTGGTCTCAGTTCCTTTGTCTGAGAAGTGAGGATACCATCCGACTCAAAATCTCTAAGGTACCAACACAGGATTTTTCAAGACAGGATATTTGTTTATTCAATTGTGCTTCATCTGCTCTACAAAAACACACAATTAAAAAAAGAGTTAACAGATGACTATATACATTGGAAAAGAGGTTCTTAATATTAAAACTAGATTGAAGGCAACTTTTCTTTAATGGCTTGTTTCCTATCTCCTTCAAAGCACAATTCTATCTCCTGAAACTCAATTTAGTTCAGTTCAGTCGCTCATTCGTGTCCGACTCTTTGCGACCCCATGAATCACAGCACGCCAGGCCTCCCTGTCCATCACCAACTCCCGGAGTTCACTCAGACTCACATCCATCGAGTCAGTGATGCCATCCAGCCATCTCATCCTCTGTCGTCCCCTTCTCCTCCTGCCCCCGATCTCTCCCAGCATCAGAGTCTTTTCCAATGAGTCAACTCTTCACATGAGGTGGCCAAAGTACTGGAGTTTCAGCTTTAGCATCATTCCTTTCAAAGAAATCCAAGGGCTGATCTCCTTCAGAATGGACTGGTTGGATCTCCTTGCAGTCCAAGGGACTCTCAAGAGTCTTCTCCAACACCACAGTTCAAAAGCATCAATTTTTCAGTGCTCAGCTTTCTTCACAGTCCAACTCTCACATCCATACATGACCACTGGAAAAACCATAGTCTTGACTAGATGGATCTTTGTTGGCAAAGTAATGTCTCTGCTTTTGAATATGCTATCTAGGTTGGTCATAACTTTCCTTCCAAGGAGTAAGCATCTTTTAATTTCATGGCTGCAATCACTGTCTGCAGTGATTTTGGAGCCCAAAAAGTAAAGTCTGACACTGTTTACACTGTTTCCCCATCTATTTCCCATAAAGTGATGGGATCAGATGCCATGATCTTCGTTTTCTGAATGTTGAGCTTTAAGCCAACTTTTTCACTCTCCTCTTTCACTTTCATCAAGAGGCTTTTGAGTTCCTCTTCACTTTCTGCCATAAGGGTGGTGTCATATGCATATCTGAGGTTATTGATATTTCTTCCAGCAATCTAGATTCCAGCTTGTGTTTCTTCCAGCCCAGCATTTCTCATGATGTACTCTGTGTATAAGTTAAATAAGCAGAGTTACAATATACAGCCTTGACATACTCCTTTTCCTATTTGAAACCAGTCTGTTGTTCCATGTCTGGTTCTAACTGTTGCTTCTTGACCTGCATACAGGTTTCTCAAGAGGCAGGTCAGGTGGTCTGGTATTCCCATCTCTTTCAGAATTTTCCACAGTTTATTGTGATCCACACAGTCAAAGGCTTTAGCATAATCAATAAAACAGAAATAGATGTTTTTCTGGAATTCTCTTACTTTTTCAATGATCCAGCAGATGTTGGCAATTTGATCTCTGGTTCCTCTGCCTTTTCTAAAACCAGCTTGAACATCTGGAAGTTCACAGTTCATGTATTGCTGAAGCCTGGCATGGAGAATTTTGAGCATTTCTTTACTAGCATGTGAGATGAGTGCAATTGTGCGGTAGTTTGAGCATTCTTTGGCATTGCCTTTCTTTGGGATTGGAATGAAACTGACCTTTTCCAGTCCTGTGGCCACTGTTGAGTTCTCCAAATTTGCTGGCATATTGAGTGCAGCACTTTCACAGCATCATCTTTCAGGATTTGAAATAGCTCAACTGAAATTCCATCACCTCCACTAGCTTTGTTCGTAGTGAAGCTTCCTAAGGCCCACTTGACTTCGCATTCCAAGATGTCTGGCTCTAGTTGAGTGATCACACCTTCATGATTATCTGGGTCGTGAAGATCTTTTTTGTACAGTTCTTCTGTGTATTCTTGCCACCTCTTAATATCTTCTGCTTCTGTTAGGTCCATACCATTTCTGTCCTTTATGGAGCCCATCTTTGCATGAAATGTTCCCTTGGTATCTCTAATTTTCTTGAAGCGATCTCTAGTCTTTCCCATTCTGTTGTTTTCCTCTATTTCTTTGCATTGATTGCTGAGGAAGGCTTTCTTATCTCTCCTTGCTATTCTTTGGAACTCTGCATTCAGATGCTTATATCTTTCCTTTTCTCCTTTGCTTTTCACTTCTCTTCTTTTCACAGCTATTTGTAAGCCCTCCTCAGACAGCCATTTTGCTTTTTTGCATTTCTTTTCCATGGGGATGGTCTTGATCCATCTACTGAAACTGGAGTTACACAAATCTTTTCTAAGTATCTCTTACAGTAAGTTACACCTGAATATAGTAGTAAAATTCATTCCCACTACTTTGGAAAGCAGTAATAGTCTGCAGTAAAAGCCATAATGTATCTATTCCCAAATAATTTTCTATTACATTTTTTTTTTTTACCATGGTGTCCAGATGAGTGGTACTTAAGTGCTTTTTTGGAAAGAAAAAAAAAAGTGTGAGGGAAGAAATGTTTTCCTGAAAAAGTTTCTCCATATGCAATCATCTTATCACATACGTCAGTTTAACTCTTGTTTTAGTCTAGGAATGAATAACTGTAATCTATGCCCAGGGTATGGAGTCAGTACTGACATAGATATTCTGAGCCATCTTCAAGATGGTTTGGTGGTATAGGCCATAACCTTTAACTGCTCTAGAGATTAAATGATTAAGACAGGAATATCTAAATATAATGGGTTTGTTATTGAAAAGACAAGAGGAAAAAAATGTTTCATCTTCAATCTCCATATCATTTGCTCAATGGTCATATATATTATACACAGTGGAGAGAGTCACTGTTTTCTTTACAAGCTCAGAAGACAGCCGACATTACCAAGAGGAGACCTTGATGAGTGTGTGGAACTTTTCTTTCTTTCTGGGTACTGAAGTCTGTCCTTCAAGAAATAATAACAGAGTTATTATATATAATTCTCTGATTAAAGTGGGACTGAATCCCTGGTAATCACAACTGCACATTAATTAAAACCTCTTTAGGAGGAAAAAGGAAAGTTGAGGTGAGTACAACCATGAAATGGTTGCTAAATGAAAAGCAAATGAAGTCTTGCCTGCTTTAAGGCTGCGAGTGACTTGTCTGGCTAAGGGCTGCATATATTTAGTTCGGATAACTACTTCAGCTCGCCTGATCGTTGTTGTTTCAGTGTTTGGTCAAATAGCTTTTAATGTTGCAATCAAGTAATAGATACAAGATTGACAAGTAACAAAGAAAAAGAGCTTTCCGTCAACATGGACTAAAATCCATTATTGTGGTGTGTACACTGTGCCAGGGACCTGTAAACATGTCTTCATTGATCTTGCAGAAAGATAGAAATATCTCCCCCTGTATGGCTCAATCAAGACCCTTTTCAGAAAGGTAAAGTGCAAACAATATTGAAGAGGCAGAAAGAGACTGACATTACAGTCAAACAGTAAATAATGGTTGAGCACAGGAAACCTATCTATAACATTTCAAATTCCTGTCAGCTCAAATGAAATGTATAACCTCTCTAGTGCAACCTCAGAAAGATCAGAATATGGGGACTGTGCATTCCTTTTTATTGTCATTCCTCTTTTACCAACCAACCAAATCAATAGGGGGAAAAAATCTCATTTACAGTTTTGCATTTTCATAGTTATCTCAGTGAATAAGCCTTTGAAAAAGATCTCATCTGTGAAGGTCAATAATTCACTCCTTCCCCTCTCCCATAATTAGGGTCTGCTGCCATTTATATGAACACTTTTTGCTGATTATAAAATAGAAAAAAAATTAACATGCAGTGGAAGTAGAACTGGGTCTTCTTGCCAATTTGAAGTTTTATTACAATTGCCCACTGCATCAATTCTAAACTTTCACTTTCATTTATGTTTAAATACTTGTAATTAGGAGAAGCTATTTGGGCACTGTAGACACCAACAGATAATTTGTATGGATTTCTAAAAAGGTTGGCAGGCTGGTCAGAAGTTCAGCGTAGTTTATAAACAGATTCATCTATTATGTAAATCTCCATCCATAATCATTATTTATCCATTATGGCTAATCAGCATTCCAAGAAAGGAAGAGTGAAAAGAACTGGTAATGTCTTTAAAACAATGCCTCTTATACCTACAGATTCCTTAAATTTAGCCATCAACCAACTAGACATATAATCTTTTGTTCCTCTTCTTAAAAAATGCCTAAGAGAAATCAATACTGCACATTTAAAAACAATGTTCTCATTAGATACAGAGTAAGCAAATAAGAAGCAAATTGAATTACCTTTTTATACCACTTATTAACCTGCCTCTTCCTTTTCCTCCTTTCCTTCCCAAACAAAATTCCAAAGAAAACAAAGACCCACTTAACTCAGGAAGAGGTATAAGTTATGCCTAAGTGTAGGGGAACAGACTTGACATGATACTTTCAATACCTGAGATTCTTGTGTAGGGAGCGTTAATGAGGTGCTAACACAGCTCCTGGCATGATCCTTTGATGTAGGCTTATAATCAGAATCCCAAGCAAATACTCAGCATAAGGCAATGCAGGATTCTATCTTCAGGACCCCAGGAAGAAATTTACTAGAACAAAATCAAACCCACTCATTAGTAAACTGAAACTTCACCCCAGTGTCCCATGCTTTTCTCTATATTTTAGAGAAGACTTGGGAACTTAGTATTGCTTTATAAACAGACGCTGTTATGTGTTAAGCACTGTGCTATCTAAGGTGGGCTTGTACTGGAAAACACCAGTTCAGACAATTGCTCAAATTTAAGTCTCGCTCTAGAATATGAGATGAATAATTTCTTTTTCAAGATCCAAGACCAAAGAAAAGGAATATGCACATTCAAGAATTGACATATAGTTAGCTGAAAATGTGGTAAAAATGTGTAATTGAATTCTATATTTATTTACACAGTTTCTTCTGACTCTCTGACTCCATTGTCTGTTAGGTGAACATGTCCCCAGCCTTTATTCACCCTGATCAACTTTCAGAATCCAACAATCCTCCAAAAGCCTGTTCACTCTAAGGTTTCTTTCCATAATTCTTCAGCCACAAATGCTCTTTTCTTCATGTGATATCCCATCAAGACTTGTTCCTGCTTCTGATGACAGATACAGTCATTGAACTGTATCTGTCATTGAACAAGCTTACTTTGACTCACAATTCACCTTCCCTACATGGCAGGAGCTGTGTTTTATTCTTCTTATTCCTACCCATAGCATTTAATAAGCTACCTTAAGCATAGTAGTTGTAAAATAAATACTGAACTGAATCATACATGTACAAATTCAATGCTAAACCAAAAAGAAAAGGGACTCCTTAATTTTAACTAAAGCTCAAAAGCACTAGCTCAAAAAGAGAAGGGATTTTTCTGAAAGATTATTTCAATAACAGTTTTTTAAATAGCAAATGACTAGCAAAATCACCCCAATTTGTTCTCAAATTTTCTAGCCAGAGTCTGATTCTGAATAGCTGAATTTTGAAGGAAGGTGAATTGAACTCAGAGATTTAAAGTTCTCTAATGTCAACCATTTGTGATGGTTTTTATCATGGGTTTTAAATAACTCTTTACAGAAATATTTATTGCCTATATGTATATATGTGTCATGGTTGAGAATCCAGCTCCATCCAAATTGGCCCTGGAGAATGGGATGAGTTTAACTTGAAAGTGAAGCCTAAATGGTCCCAATTTCAGAGAGAGCAGGAATTCAATAGCCAGAAACTATGCAGAGTCTCAAAACATAAATTCTATTTCATCACTTTTATCCTAAATGCAGCCTAAATAAATCTCTCAGCCAGCTACTGTCTCATTTTTTCCTTCCACTCCAACTTGTGTGCCTTGAACAGCATCCCAGGCCTGAAACATCCAGCCATTTGCTTTCCCTCAATATAAAACTGTTTTAAAGACCATCTTTAAGAAGCTTATTTCAATGAACTAGGTGGCCAACCACTAAAG
Source organism: Bos indicus (assembly GCF_029378745.1). Classification (NCBI taxonomy): domain Eukaryota; kingdom Metazoa; phylum Chordata; class Mammalia; order Artiodactyla; family Bovidae; genus Bos; species Bos indicus. The sequence goes on from NC_091769.1 coordinate 33,252,953, forward strand.
ATGATTTATGACACCTATTTCCCAGACTAGAAATACTTAAGATCGAAGAATTAAAGAGGATATAAAGAGATGATGGGTTGGCTAACTCTTTCCAGTACATAGTAAAAGCAGTGCAGTGACAAGCACTGTCTGTCATTCAGAGGACAGGGGCACTGATGTCATGCTGATGTCCCAATTACAGCTTGGGGTTCTCAGAGTAATAGTAAATTAATACAGTGTAAATTCAAAGAATAACTGGGCTTAAAATATTTGCTTTTGGTTTTGTTCTTTCTTTTTTAGTTCTTCCCAAACCTTCATGTCTTATGTTCAGGAAACAGTAGCCCTAAATAATATAAAACTTTGGCATTCATGTATTTAGCATTCAAGATTTTGACTACTGGTAAGAAACTCCAAAGACTCATGACATGTAGAAATAGGTAATTTTGCTAAAGACAAATCTCTTGACTAGTGAGTGAGTCTAGTTGACCTCTTGGCAACTGCATTCATCTTCATGTAGCCAGATGTCTACTCGTTATTTTGCAAAAATTTATGGGGCATATTTTATTCTACATTTTTGGTGTGATTTGGGGAAAAAATCATTCTTTCACATATTAGGTGATCATTTCTTATTTGCATTTAACAAATGATCTGCTAAATTTATAAGCTGACTAGAAATAACTAGTGCAGTCCATGGGATCGCAAAGAGTCAGATGAGACTGAGGGACTGAATTGAACTAAGTGCTAGGATGACATGTGTCACATGTTTCCTGATGCTCTTAAGATAGAATGCCATAAACATCTTTCCTCCTACCTCCTACAGTGTCTCCAAACATCTTAGGAAGAAGAGCTCAGCCACAAACCCATTTCAGACAACTGAAGTCTAATCTCTTAATTCCTTCTAGCACCTATTCTCTAGAGTCAGAAGCTGCTTCCAGTATTTCTCATATTAACTCAACAGTCAAAGGCACTTCTGATTGGGTCTTCAAAGCTTAAAAGGAAGCCTTGAAAATTCTATTTTGAGTAATTAAACTGTATCCAATAACAAAGTTTAGAACCATCTGAAAGTGAAAGTCAGTCACACAGTTGTGTCCAACTCTTTGTGACCCCATGGAACATAACCCACCTGGCTCCTCTTTCCATGGAATTCTCCAAGCAAAAGTACTGGAGTGGGTTGCCATTTCCTTCTCCAGTGGATCTTCCTGACCCAGGGATCAAACCTGCATCTCCTGCATTGCAGTCAGATCCTTTACCAACTGAGCTACTAGGGAAACCCACAACTATTTACAGAAGTACAAAAATATCCAACACCCAACAGTGTAAAACTTTCAATGCTTGGTCTTTAAATCAAATCAAATCAAACCAGGCATGCAAAGAACTAAGAAAATATCATCTTAATAATCTAGTCAAAACCAACCCAGAACTGACATTGATGTAAAAATTAGTAGATAAAGACATTAAAATAGTATTTTATATTTCATATGTTCAAAAAGGTAGAGGAAAAGATGCTCAACCCAGTACTCTGTGACAACCTAAAGATGTGGGATATGGAGGAAGAGGGGAGGGGTTTAGGAGAGAGGGGACATATGTATACCTGTGACTGACTCATGTTGATGTGTGGTAGAAACCAATACAATATTGTAAAGCAATTACCCTCCAATTAAAAAAAAATTTAAAAACATGTAAAAATAACAAAATCAAACTTCTGGAGATGAAAATAAAACTTTCTGAATTAAAGCAAATATGGCAAATGGAATTAGCAATAGATTAGACTCTATCAAAGAAAAACATCAGTGAACTTGAAGACACAACAAAGTAGAATCTATGCATGAAGAAAGAGAAGGGGTAAAAAGATAAAAGATCTAAAGAGATCAGTAAACTGTGGAATAACTTTGGTAACTTAATGGTAACTTAATGTACATTTAATAGGAATCACTGAAGGAAATGACGGGCAAAAGATAGATAAAAATATTTGAAGAAATAATGAGCAAAATGTTTTTCTAGCTGTTTTTACATTTTTAAATCATTGACTTAAAAAAATTTAATTACATGAAAACTCACATTAAATATCAGCCAGAGCCTGAGGGAAAATGTCTGGAATAGCAGGGAGAATAATGTACTTTGAACTCTTTAAGACTGAGTAGGGCATGCCAGACTCCTGGGTGAGCAGCCCCTGGTCAGAGAAAGAATTGCTCCTCTTTCTCCAGCTCTTCTATTATAAACTTCTAGCACAAACCTTGGGCTTCCCTGGTGGCTCAGACGGTAAAGCGATTGTTCACAATGTGGGAGACCCAGGTTTGATCCCTGGGTTGGGAAGATCCCCTGGAGAAGGAAATGGCAGCCCACTCCAGTACTCTTGCCTGAAGAATCCCATGGATGGAGGAGCCTGATAGGCTACAGTACATGGGGTCGCAAAGAGTCAGACACGACTGGGCAACTTCAGTTCAGCACAGCCCTAACATCCTTTGGAATGTTTGGGATTATTATCAAGATCTAATAACATCAGTTCATATTCCACATACATTTTGAATAAGCTACAGTCTCAAAGGATTTTAAGAAGCCTCACGTCTTCTTTCTTTAGGTTTGTGTTAGATTTTATTTTTTAATTGATTGTCTCATTTAATCCCACAATCCCAAGAGTGCCCTTCTTTTTAAAAAATATTTATTTACTTATTTGGCTGTGCCAGGTCTCAGTGGCCACATGTTTTTAGTTTCAGCATGTGGGATCTAGTTCCCTGATCCAGGATCGGACCTGAGCCCCTTGGATTTGGGACATGGTGTCTTAAGCCACTGAACCACCAGAATTCATTTTTTTAATTCTGAGAAACTGAGATGTGTTTGCCCCTTAAATTGGCATGCTAAATACATTTAAAATAATGTTCTCATAAGCTCGAGTGTTAGAAGATTATCCAAAAAAGGCAACTACTCAATTATTTAAAAATATTAAAGTGGAGGAGTGGTCCTAAAATGGCAGAGGAAAAGGATGGGGAGACCACTTTTTCTCCCACAAATTCATCAAAAGAACATTTGAACACTGAGTAAATTCCACAAAATAACTTCTGAATGCTAGCAGAAGATTCAGGCACCCAGAAAAGCAGCCTATTGTCTTCAAAAGGAGGTAGGAAAAAATATAAAAGGTAAAAAGAGAGACAAAAGAGGTAAGGACAGAGATCCATCGTGGGAAGGGAGTCTTTAAAAAGAGAGAAGTTTCCAAACACCAGGAAACACTCTCACTGACAAGTCTGTGGCGAGCCTTGCAACCCCAGAGGGCAACATAACTGCGAGGAAAAATAAATAATTAAAACCCACAGATTATGTGCCCAATGGTAACTTCCAGCGGAGAAGCAGCGCAGATGCCTACATCCTCCACTAGCAAGCAGAGGCTGGACAGGGAGGCGAGGGCTGCATTGCTTAGGGTAATGACCAGGACAAAACCCCAAGGCCACTCTGAGGGAACTAACTTGAGATAGCAAACCAGACTGTGGGATAGCTACCCTTCGAAAAGCCCTAACCGAAGACACTGACAGAGCATAAGATATTAAGAAGAGGTGCCAAGAATACACAGAAGAACTGTACAAAAAAGATCTTCATGACCAAGATAATCATGATGGTGTGATCACTCACCTGAGCCAGACATCCTGGAATGTGAAGTGAAGTGGGTCTTAGAAAGCATCACTATGAACAAAGCTAGTGGAGGTGATGGAATTCCAGTTGAACTGTTTCAAGTCTTGGAAGATGATGCTGTGAAAGTGCTGCACTCAATATGTCAGCAAATTTGGAGAACTCAGCAGTGGCCACAGGACTGGAAAAGGTCAGTTTTCATTCTAATCCCAAAGAAAGGCAATGCCAAAGAATGCTCAAACTACCACACAATTGCACTCATCTCACACGCTAGTAATGTAATGCTCAAAGTTCTCCAAGCCAGGCTTCAGCAATATGTGAACCGTGAACTTCCAGATGTTCAAGCTGGTTTTAGAAAAGGCAGAGGAACCAGAGATCAAATTGCCAACATCCGCTGGATCATCAAAAAAGCAAGAGAGTTCCAGAAAAACAATAAAGCAGAAAGCTTTATTGACTATGCCAAAGCCTTTGACTGTGTGGATCACAATAAACTGTGGAAAATTCTGAAAGAGATGGGCATACTAGACCACCTGACCTGCCTCTTGAGAAACCTATATGCAGGTCAGGAAGCAACAGTTAGAACTGGACATGGAACAACAGACTGGTTCCAAATAGGAAAAGGAGTACGTCAAGGCTGTATATTGTCACCCTGCTTATTTCACTTACACACAGAGTACATCATGAGAAACACTGGGCTGGAAGAAGCACAAGCTGGAATCAAGATTGCCGGGAGAAATATCAACAATCTCAGATATGCGTATGACACCACCCTTATGGCAGAAAGTGAAGAGGAACTAAAAAGCCTCTTAATGAAAGTGAAAGAGGAGAGTGAAAAAGTTGGCTTAAAACTCAACATTCAGAAAATGAAGATCACGGCATCTGGTCCCATCACTTCATGGGAAATAGATGGGAAACAGTGGAAACAGTGTCAGACTTTATTTTGGGGGGCTCCAAAATCACTGCAGATGGTGGTTACAGCCATGAAATTAAAAGACGTTTACTCCTTGGAAGGAAAGTTATGACCAACCTAGATAGTATATTAAAAAGCAGATATATTACTTTGCCAACAGAGGTCTGTCTAGTCAAGACTATAGTTTTTCCAGTGGTCGTGTATGGATGTGAGAGTTGGACTGTGAAGAAAGCTGAGCCCCAAAGAATTGATGCTTTTGAACTGTGGTGTTGGAGAAGACTCCTGAGAGTCCCTTGGACTGCAAGGAGGTCCAACCAGACCATCCTAAAGGAGAACAGTCCTGGGTGTTAATTGGAAGGACTCATGCTGAAGCTGGAACTCCAATACTTTGGCCACCTCATGTGAAGAGTTGACTCATTGCAAAAGACCCTGATGCTGAGAGGGATTGGGTGCAGGAGAAGGGGATGACAGAGGATGAGATGGGTGGATTTCATCACTGACTAGACGGACATAAGTTTGAGTGAACTCCGGGAGTTAGTGATGGACAGGGAGGCCTGGCATGCTGTGATTCATGGGGTCGCAAACAGTTGGACACAGCTGAGTGACTGTCGAACTGAACTGAACTGAGAACACTGCCAGGCCCGCTCATTGAACAAAGGACTGACTAGAGCTAGCTGGCTGTGGGCCGGCCCATCCCCCACCGGAGACAGGCAGGCGAGGACAGCCAGAGCAAGAAGGGGGCAATTGTGGCCCCAGAGAGGCATCATCTACCAAACTGCAAGCAGGCTTCATTGCTAACCAAGACTTCTTGGGATTCTGGACGGTCAACATCTGCCTGCCACCCAGAAAACCTAGCGACAGGGACGGGGGAGGCGATAAGTCACAGCAACCGTGCTTGCCAAGCACCTGGTCACCTGAGCTGCTCGGACCTGGGAAGGGCACAAAACGCAGGCCTGACCAAGTCTGCACCTTTGAGGAGTACCCAAGTACCTGAACCTGAGTGGCTTAGACCTGGGAAGTGCATACAACCCAGGGCCGGCCTCAGACATTTCCCAGCAGAGCAACCTAGAGCTTAAGCAGTGTAACAGGGAAATCACACACGCCGTGAGCAGGGGCAAACCCAGTGTGGACAAGACACCGTGAGCACATGCCAGTGTTATTTGTTCACAGTGTTCCTCCCTCCCCACAGCACGACTGAACAAGTGAGCCTAAAAAAGTGTCCATCACCGCCCCCTTGTGTCAGGGCAGAAATTAGACACTGAAGAAACCAGCAAACAGAAGCTAAAACAGAGGGAACCGCTTTGGAAGTGACAGGTGCAATATATTAAAACCCTGTAGTTAGCACCAACTACATAGGACGGGGCCTACAAATCTTGAGAAGTATAAGCCAGATCTAGGAAATATCTCAAAATGAACTGACCACACACTGTCCACAACAACACCAGAGAAAGTCCTAGATATATTTTTACTATTGTCATTCTTTACATTAAAAATTTTTTTTTTATTTTTAAATCCTTTATTACTCCTTTAATTTTCATTTTTTGTAACCTACTATTACTTTGCAAAAAAAAGACCCTATTTTTTAAAGCAAACTTCATATATATATATATTTTTTATTTTATAATTTTTGTGACTTTGTTTTTTTTTTTCCTTTAATATTGTATTTTTGAGAATCCAACCTCTACTCTAGATTTTTAAGCTTTGCTTTTTGGTATTTGTTATCAATTTTGTACCCTTAAGAACCCAATCTTCAGTATCCATTTTGACTTGGGAGCGAGATTACTGGCTTGACTGCTCTCTCTCCCTTTGGACTCTCCTTTTTCTCCACCAGGCCGCCTCTATCTCCTCCCTCCCCCTTCTCTTCTCTACCCAATTATGTGAATCTCTTTGTGTGTTCCAGACTGTGGAGAACACTTTGGGAACTGATTACTGGCTGGGTCTGTCGCTCTCCTTTTGATTCCTTCCTTTATCCTCCTGGCCACCTCTGTCGCCTTCCTCCCTCTTCTCTTCTCTGTATAACTCCATGTACATCTCTGAGCGGTCCAGGCTGTGGAGAGCACATAAGGAAGTGATTACTGGCTAGCTTGCTCTCTCCTCTTTTGATTCCCCCTCTTCTTCTCCTGGTCACCTGTATGTCTCTCCTCCCTCTTCTCTTCTCCATGTAACTCTGTGAACCTCTCTGGGTGTCCCTCACTGTGGAGAAACTTTTCATCTTTAACCTAGATGCTGTATCAACGGTGCTGTATAGATGGAGAAGTCTTGAGGCTACTGTAGAAATAAGACTGAAAACCAAAAGCAGGAGGCTTAAGTCCAAATCCAGAGAACACCAGACAACTCCTGAATCCAGGAAACATTAATCGATAGGAGCTCATCAAACGCCTCCATACCTACACTGAAACCAAGCACCACCCAAGAGCCAACAAGTTCCAGCGCAAGATATACCATGCAAATTCTCCAGCAACACAGGAACATAACCCTGAGCTTCAATATACAGGCTGCCCAAAGTCACTCCAATCCCATTGACATCTCATAATTCATTACTGGACACTTCATTGCACCCCAGAGAGAAGAAATCCAGCTCCACCCACCAGAATACCAACACAAGCTTCTCCAACCAGGAAACCTTGACAAGCCACCCGTCCAACCCCACCCACAGTAGGGAAACTCCACAATAAAGAGAACTCCACAAACTGCTAAAATACGGAAAGGCCACCCCAAACAAGACGAAGATGCAGATGAAGAGCTTTACCCAGCAGATAAAGGAACAGGATAAATGCCCACCAAACCAAACAAAAGAGGAAGAGATAGGGAATCTACCTGATAAAGAATGCTGAATAATGATAGTGAAAATGATCCAAAATCTTGAAAACAGTCAATATATAATGGATAATGCAATAAATGAGATAAAAAACACTGGAGGGAACCAACAGTAGAATAACAGAGGCAGAAGATAGGATAAGTGAGGTAGAAGATAGAATGGTAGAAATAAATGAAACAGAGAGGAAAAAGAAAAACGAATTAAAAGAAATGAGGACAATCTCAGAGACCTCCAGGACAGGGTTAAATGCCCCAACATTCGAATCATAGGAGTCCCAGAAGAAGAAGACAAAAAGAAAGACCATGAGAAAATACTTCAGGAGATATAGTTGAAAACTTCCCTAAACTGGGGAAGGAAATAATCACCCAAGTCCAAGAAACCCAGAGAGTCCCAAACAGGATAAACCCAAGGCAAAACACCCTAAGACACATATTAATCAAATTAACAAAAATCAAACACAAAGAACAAATGTTAAAAGCAGCAAGGGAAAAACAACAAATAACACACAAGGGGATTCCCATAAGGATAACAGCTGATCTTTCAATAGAAACTCTTCAGGCCAGGAGGGAATGGCAGGAGATACTTAAAGTGATGAAAGAAAATAACCTACAGCCCAGATTACTGTACCCAGCAAGGGTCTCATTCAAATATGAAGGAGAAATCAAAAGCTTTACAGACAAGCAAAAGCTGAGAGAACTCAGCACCACCAAACCAGCTCTTCAACAAATGCTAAAGGATCTTCCCTAGACAGGAAACACAGAATAAACTTGAACCCAAAACAATAAAGTAAATGGCAATGGGATCATACTTATCAATAATTACCTTAAATGTAAATGGGTTGAATGCCCCAACCAAAAGACAAAGACTGGCTGAATGAATACAAAAACAAGACCCTTATATATGTTGTCTGCAAGAGACCCACCTCGAAACAAGGGACACATACAGACTGAAAATGAAGGGCTGGAAAAAGATATTCCACGCAAATAGAGACCAAAAGAAAGCAGGAGTAGTAATACTCATATCAGATAAAATAGACTTTAAAACAAAGGCTGTGAAAAGAGACAAAGAAGGACACTACATAATGATCAAAGGATCAATCCAAGAAGAAGATATAACAATTATAAATATATATGCACCCAACATAGGAGCACCACAATATGTAAGACAAATGCTAACAAGTATGAAAGGGGAAATAAACAATAACATAATAATAGTGGGAGATTTTAATACTCCACTCACATGTATGGATAGATCAACTAAACAGAAAATTAACAAGAAAACAGAAACTTTAAATGATGCATTAGACCAATTAGACCTAATGGATATCTATAGGACATTTCACCCCAAAACAATGAATTTCACCTTTTTCTCAAGTGCACACAGAACCTTCTCCAGGATAGATCACATCCTGGGCCACAAATAGAGCCTTGGTAAATTCAAAAAAATTGAAATAATTCCAAGCATCTTTTCTGACCACAATGCAGTAAGATTAGATCTCAATTTTACTCCTTGGAAGGAAAGTTATGACCAACCTAGATAGCATATTCAAAAGCAGAGACATTACTTTGCCAACAAAGGTCCGTCTAGTCAAGGCTATGGTTTTTCCAGTGGTCATGTATGGATGTGAGAGTTGGACTGTGAAGAGAGCTGAGCCCCAAAGAATTGATGCTTTTGAACTGTGGTGTTGGAAAAGACTCTTGAGAGTCCCTTGGACTGCAAGGAGATCCAACCAGTCCATTCTAAAGGAGATCAGTACTGGGTGTTCTTTGGAAGGAATGATGCTAAAGCTGAAACTCCAGTACTTTGGCCATCTCATGCAAAGAGCTGACTTATTGGAAAAGACTCTGATGCTGGGAGGGATTGGGGGCAGGAGGAGAAGGGGACGACAGAGGATGAGATGGCTGGATGGCATCACCGACTAGATGGACATGAGTTTGAGTGAACTCTGGTCCTGGCGTGATGGACAGGGAGGTGATGGACAGGGAGGCCTGGTGTGCTGCAATTCATGGGGTCGTAAAGAGTCGGACATGACTGAGCAACTGAACTGAACTGAACTGAAAAGGAGAAAAACTATTAAAAATTCCAACATATGGAAGGGAGGCCTGGTGTGCTGCGATGCATGGGGTTGTAAAGAGTCGGACGTGACTGAGCGACTGAACTGAACTGAACTGAACTGAAAAGGAGAAAAACTATTAAAAATTCCAACATATGGAAGCTGAACAACATGCTGCTGAATAACCAACAAATCACAGAGGAAATCAAAATATGCATAGAAATGAATGAAAATGAAAACACAAGAAACCAAAACCTCTGGGATACTGTAAAAGCAGTGCTAAGGGGAAAGTTCATAGCACTACAGGCATACCTCAAGAAACAAGAAAAAAGTCAAATAAATAACCTAATTCTACACCTAAAGCAACTAGAAAAGGAAGAAATGACGAACCCCAGGGTTAGTAGAAGGAAAGAAATCTTAAAAATTAGGGCAGAAATAAATGCAAAATAAACAAAAGAGACCATAGCAAAAATCAACAAAGCCAAAAACTGGTTCTTTGAGAGGATAAATAAAATTGACAAACCATTAGCCAGACTCATCAAGAAACAAAGGGAGAAAAATCAAATCAATAAAATTAGAAATGAAAATGGAGAGATCATAACAGACAACACAGAAATACAAAGGATCATAAGAGACTACTATCAGCAATTATATGCCAATAAAGTGGACAACGTGGAAAAAATGGACAAATTCTTAGAAGAGTACAACTTTCCAAAACTGAACCAAAAAGAAATAGAAAATCCTAACAGACGCATCACAAGCACAGAAATTGAAACTGTAATCAGAAATCTTCCAGCAAAAAAAAAAAAAAACAACCCCAGGTCCAGACAGCTTCACAGCTGAATTCTACCAAAAATTTAGAGAAGAGCTAACACTTATCCTACTCAAACTCTTCCAGAAAATTGCAGAGGAAGGTAAACTTCCAAACTCATTCTATGAGGCCACCATCACCCTAATACCAAAACCTGACAAAGATGCCACACAAAAAGAAAACAACAGGCCAATATCACTGATGAACATAGATGCAAAAATCCCTAACAAAATTCTAGCAATCAGAATCCAACAACACATTATAAAGACCATACATCATGACCAAGTGGGCTTTATTCCAGGGATGCAAGGATTCTTCAATACACACAAATCAATCAATGTAATGCACCACAGTAACAAATTTAAAAATAAAAGCCATATGATTATCTCAATAGATGCAGAGAAAGCCTTTGACAAAATTCAACATCCATTTATGATAAAAAAACCCTCCAGAAAGCAGGAATAGAAGGAACATACCTCAACATAATAAAAGCTATATATGACAAACCCACAGCAAACATTATCCTCAATGGTGAAAAATTGAAAGCATGTCCCCTAAAGTCAGGAACAAGACAAGGGTGCCCACTCTCACCACTACTATTCAATGTAGTTTTGGAAGTTTTGGCCACAGTAATAAGAGCAGAAAAAGAAACAAAAGGAATCCAACTTGGAAAAGAAGAAGTGAAACTCTCACTGTTTGCAGATGACATGATCCTCTACATAGAAAACCCTAAAGACTCCACCCGAAAATTACTAGAAGTAATCAATGAATATAGTAAAGTTGCAGTTTAAAAATCAACACACAGAAATCCTTTGCATTCCTATATATTAATAATGAGAAAATAGAAAGAGAAATTAAGGAAACAATTCCATTCACCATTGCAATGGAAAGAATAAAATACTTAGGAATATATTTACCTAAAGAAACAAAATACCTATATATAGAAAACTATAAAACACTGGTGAAAGAAATCAAAGAGGACCCTAATAGATGGAGAACTATACCGTACTCATGGATCGTAAGAATCAACATAGTGAAAATGAGTATACTACCCACAGCAATCTATAGATTCAATGCAAGCCCTATCAAGCTACCAACGGTATTTTTCAGAGAACTAGAACAAATAATTTCACAATTTGTATGGAAATACAAAAAACCTCGATAAGCCAAAGCAATCTTGAGAAAGAAGGATGGAACTGGAGGAATCAACCTGCCTGACTTCAGGCTCTATTACAAAGCCACAGTCATCAAGACAGTATGGTACTGGCACAAAGACAGAAATATAGATCAGTAGAACAGAATAAAAAGCCCAGAGATAAATCCACACACCTATGGACACCTTATTTTTGACAAAGGAGGCAAGAATATACAATGGAGAAAAGACAATCTCTTTAACAAATGGTGCTGGGAAAACTGGTCAACAACTTGTGAAAAATGAAACTAGAACACTTTCTAACACCATACACAAAAATAAACTCAAAATGGATTAAAGATCTAAACGTAAGAAATGTTAAAACTCCTAGAGGAGAATATAGGCAAAACACTCTCCAACATACATCACAGCAGGATCCTCTATGACTCATCTCCCAAAATATTGGAAATAAAAGCAAAAATTAGCAAATGGGACCTAATTAAAATTGAAAGCTTCTGCACAACGTAGGAAACTCTAAGAAAGGTGAAAAGGCAGCCTTCAAAATGGGAGAAAATAATAGCAAATGAAGCAACTGACAAATAATTAATCTCAAAAATATACAAGCAACTCCTGCAGCTCAATTCCAGAAAAATAAATGACCCAATCAAAAAATGGGCCAAAGAACGAAACAGACATTTCTCCAAAGAAGACATACAGATGGCTAACAAACACATGAAAAGATGCTCAACATTACTCATTATCAGAGAAATGCAAATCAAAACCACCATGAGGTACCATTTCACGCCAGTCAGAATGGCTGCGATCCAGAAGTCTACAAGCAATAAATGCTGGAGAGGGTGTGGAGAAAAGGGAACCCTCTTACACTGTTGGTGGGGATGCAAATTAGTACAGCCACTATGGAGAACAGTGTGGGGATTCCTTAAAAAACTGGAAATAGAACTGCCTTATGACCCAGCAATCCCACTGCTGGGCATACACACCGAGGAAACCAGAATTGAAAGAGACACGTGTACCCCAATGTTCATCACAGCACTGCTTATAATAGCCAGGACATGGAAGTAATCTAGATGTCCATCAGCAGACGAATGGATAAGAAAGCTGTGGTACATATACACAATGGAGTATTCAGTTCAGTTCAGTCACTCACTCGTGTCCGACTCTTTGCGACCCCATGAATTGCAGCATGCCAGGCCTCCATGTCCATCACCAACTCCCAGAGTTTACTCAAATTCATGTCCATCGACACGGTGACGCCATTCAGCCATCTCATCCTCTGTCGTCCCCTTCTCCTCTTGCCCCCAATCTCTCCCAGCATCGGAGTCTTTTCCAATGAGTCAACTCTTCACATGAGGTGGCCAAAGTATTGGAGTTTCAGCTTTAGCATCATTCCCTCCAATGAACACCCAGTACTGATCTCCTTTAGAATGGACTGGTTGGATCTCCTTGCAGTCCAAGGGACTCTCAAAAGTCTTTTCCAACACCACAGTTCAAAAGCATCAATTCTTTGGTGCTCAGCTCTCTTCACAGTCCAACTCTCACATCCATACATGACCACTGGAAAAACCATAGCCTTGACTAGACGGACCTTTGTTGGCAAAGTAATGTCTCTGCTTTTGAATATGCTATCTAGGTTGGTCATAACGTTCCTTCCAAGGAGTAAGTGTCTTTTAATTTCATGGCTGCAATCACTATCTGCAGTGATTTTGGAGCCCCCCAAAATTAAGTCTGACACTGTTTCCACTGTTTACCCATCTATTTCCCATGAAGTGATGGGACCAGATGCCATGATCTTAGTTTTCTGAATGTTACTCAGCCATTAAAAAGAATACATTTGAATCAGTTCTAATGAGGTGGATGAAACTGGAGTCTATTATACAGAGTGAAGTAAGCCAGAAAGAAAAATACCAATACAGTATACTAACGCATATATATGGAATTTAGAAAGATGGTAACGATAACCCTGTATGCGAGACAGCAAAAGAGACACAAATGTATAGAACAGTGTTTTGGACCCTGTGAGAGAGGGCGAGAGTGGGATGATTTGGGAGAATGGCATTGAAACATGTATATTATCATATGTAAAACGAATTGCCAATCCAGGTTTGATGCAGGATACAGAATGCTCGGGCCTGGTGCACTGGGATGACACAGAGGGATGGTATGGGGAGGGAGGAGGGAGGGGGGTTCAGGGTGGGGAACACATGTACACCCGTGGCAGATTCATGTCAGTGTATGGCAAAACCAATACAATAATGTAAACTAATTAGCCTCCAATTAAAATAAACAAATTTATATTAAAAAATAAAAATATTAAAGCTAGTGTTAGTGTTTGGATTAGCTGTGGAGAACTTGCTGAAATACAAAAAACAGGTTGTCTTTAGACTAACCAGTTGAATAAAGTTCCAGCATACTCCTGCCATAGCTGCCTCCTAACTGTTCTATAAACATCTCATGCATGCTCCCATCTCAACATTTTCCATGTGCCATTCTGTCTGGATCACTTGTTCTTCACTTCATTCAAGTGAGAAGATCCTTACTTACTTCTTCATTGGAAAGCTGTTCAAATGTCATAACTTTTCCAAGCAACCTATATCTAAAGTCTTTTATATGCACTATCCAACCCCTGCAAGTTCATTGAACTTATTAGTTCCTGACATTACATTATATATCTAGTTATTTATCTGTTACTCTGGAGCAAGAATTGGGAAACCAAGACCAAGAGCCCAATCCAGAATATGCAACAGAGCTCCTATCTGACTTTCATAGCTTAAAACATTTATTACTGATCCTTTCAAAGAGTGGTTTCCATCCTCTACCCTAGAGTGTGAATTTCACAGGGCAGGAACTTTGTTTTGCTCACTGTTATGGGCTGATATGTGTTCTTATAAATTCATATGCTTAAGTTCTAACCCCCATAACTCAGAATGTGACTGCATTTGGGGATAGAGTTTTAAAGAAGTAAAATAGGGTCATATGGGTGAGCTCTAATCTGACAGACTGATGTCCTTATAAAAAGAGTGAAGTTGAGCATAGACACAGAGAGAGAGAAGAATATGTGAAGACACTCAGAAAAGACAGCTAAGGAGAGTGACCTCTGAAGAAACCAACTCTGTATACATAAGGCACTCACTACTGATTTTTTAATGAATCAGTTCAATTCAGTCACTCAGTCATGTCTGACTGTTTGTGATTCCATGGACCAGAGCATGCCAGGCTTCCCTGTCCATCACCAATTCCCAGAGCCTACTCAAACTCATGTCCATCGTGCCAGTGATGCCATCCAACCATCTCATCCTCTGTTGTCCCCTTCCCCTCCCACTTTCAGTCTTTCCCAATATCAGGGTCTTTTCCAATGAGTCAATTCTTCGCATCAGGTGGCCGAAGTATTTGAGTTTCAGTTTCAGCATCAGTCCTGTCAATGAATATTCAGGACTGATTTCCTTTAGGATGGACTGGTTGGATCTCCTTGCGGTCCAAGGGGCTCTCACCACAGTTCAAAACCATCAATTCTTTGGAGTTCAGCTTTCTTTATAGTCCAACTCTCACGTTCATATGTGACTACTGGAAAAACCATAGCTTTGACTAGATGGACTTTTGTTGGTAAAGTAATGTCTCTGCTTTTACTATACTGTCCAGGTTGGTCATAGCTTTTCTTCCAAGGAGCAAGTGTCTTTTAATTTCATGGCTGCAGTCACCATCTGCAGTGATTTTGGAGCCCCCCAAAATAATGTCTGACACTGTTTCCACTGTTTCCCCATCTATTTGCCATGAAGTGATGGGACCAGATGCCATGATCTTAGTTTTCTGAATGTTGAGCTTTAAGCCAACTTTTTCACTCTCCTCTTTCACTTTCATCAAGAGGCTCTTAGTTCTTCACTTTCTGCAATAAGGGTGGTGTCATCCAGGTATCTGATTTTATTTATATTTCTCCAAGCAACCTTGATTCCAACTTGTGCTTCATCCAGCCCAGAGTTTCTCATGATGTACTTTGCATATAAGTTAAATAAGCAGGGTGACGATGTACAGCCTTGACGTACTCTTTTTCCTATTTTGAACCAGTCCGTTGTTCCCTGTCCAGTTCTAACTGTTGCTTCCTGACCTACATACAGATTTCTCAGGAGGCAGGTATGGTGGTCTGGTATTCCTATCTTTTTAAGAATTTTCCACAGTTTGTTGTGATCCACACAGTCAAAGGCTTTGGCATAGTCAATAAAGCAGAAGTAGATGTTTTTCTGGAGCTCTCTTGCTTTTTTGATAATCTAGTAGATGTTGGCACTTTGATCTCTGGTTCCTCTGTCTTTTCTAAATTCAGCTTGAACATCTGGAAGTTCACAGTTCACATACTGTTGAAGCCTGGTTTGGAGAATTTTGAACATTACTTTGCTAGCGTGTGAGATGAGTGCAATTGTGTGGTAGTTTGAATATTCTTTGGCATTGCCTTTCTTTGGGACCGAATAAAAACTGACATTTTCCAGTCCTGTGGCCACTGCTGAGTTCTCCAAATTTGCTGACATATTGAGTGCAGCACTTTCACAGCTTCATCTTTTAGGATTTGAAATAGCTCCACTGGAATTCCATCACCTCCACTAGCTTTGTTCATAGTGATGCTTCCTAAGGCCCACCTGACTTTGCATTCCAGTATGTCTGGCTCTAGGTGAGTGATCACACCACCGTGGTTATGTTATCTGGGTCATGAAGATGTTTCTTATATAGTTCGTCTGTGTATTCTTACCACCTCTTCTTAATATCTTCTGCTTCTGTTAGGTCCACACCATTTCTGTCCTTTATTGTCCTCATCTTTGCATGAAATGTTCCCTTGTTATCTCTAATTTTCTTGGAGAGATCTCTAGTCTTTCCCATTCTACTGTTTTCCTCTATTTCTTTGCACTGATTGCTGAGGAAGGTTTTCTTATCTCTCCTTGCTCTGCATTCAAATGGGTATATCTTTCCTTTTCAACTTTGCCAATGGATTTAGCTCCAGAATCATTTTTTTTCCTCCAAAATAACATGCTCTTTGACTCAATGCAACCAACTTTCTCTGAGAAAATTATTTTAGAAATGTAGAAAATGTCTATTTTATCAATCTTGTAGATTTTTATGACTCTTGCATTATTACTGGTAGACTGGCACTAAGTTTAAAGAAAATACATTTTATTTTGACTCATCACCATCCCGTTACTCTAAAATACATACGAGCTTCCCATTTTAAAAAAATATTTAATCTTTTCTCATTCTCTAGTAAAGATGGGGAAGAAAGCTATTGAGAGACAAGTCTTTTTTATGGTCCATGGATTTAAATAAGCTGAAATAAAGTAAAAATTATGGTTGGTATATAATATTTCTAAAAATATCAGGGATAATTTTATGGCAATCATACATAGCAAACCTCAGTTCTGTGCATTGTATTTTAGTGATCATATTACCCCTGAAATACACAGAATTCCCAGGCTCATCATTAAGCACAAACCCTGGGTGTGAGCTCCAGGCATTGTCAGTATGCTCTTGTAATTTCTACAAAACTAGGGAAATGGATAGTGAAAAGATCAGAGCCTCAATGCTAAATTGATGAGTGGTTGTGGGAATGTTAGTGTGGAATTACTTTTTAAAAAGAAAATTTTAACCAAAGCAAAAGAGAATGAAAAACTTACTCTTTAAAACTCAACTTAGTTAAGAGAAGAAGACCCAATTCTAGAATGGAGCCATTTTGAGGAAACAAAAAGGGTCATTCCACCATGGCTTTTCATCAGTCTCTGCCCTTCTTAAACTCCATATAAATGTTCAAGAGTCTAATACTGCAAACACTCAGAATAATCCACTTACGTTTAATAAAAAGTGAATTTTCCAAAGGCAGCACTGTGACTTTTCTCTCCTCAGGTAATATTTATCTCATTACCCTATATGTGAGCAGTGCTGGGCACAAAGGATTCATTCAATAAATGGATGACTTTTACTCATGTTTCCCTCCAAACTCAGAGACCTGTAGTTCCTTTGTCCCTCTTCTCTCCAGCTATTATCCATTTCCTGCCTTTACTTTTTTCTCTTTCAACTAACAGCCCATCATCCAATACTTTCAGCACTCTTTGGCTGTTTTCCTCAAATCTCCTGCCATAGCAGTGATTTATTCCACTTTCTTGGAAAGCCTGAAAAGTTGAGAAAACTCAAGTATCACCAATTATGGCCTCCATTCTGGCCATTAAGTACAGCCAAAAAAAAAAGCACAATCAAGTAATTGGTGCCAATATTAACATCTGGTCTTCAACTTAGCTGAACCCTCAGTACTGACCAACAGTACTCAGTCAACAGTTTCTCCAATTTTGCATAGAAATGGTTTCAAGCCTTTTCCACTTGCCTAAAACTTCTCACCCCACCACAGACCTGTTCTCTTTCAGCTGAAGACCTTACCTCATAGAAAGAAGTGCCCAAAATTTCACCAAACCTACAAATGTGACTGCACCTCTCCCTGCTGCTGCTGCTAAGTCATTTCAGTCGTGTCCGACTCTGTGCGACCCCATAGACAGCAGCCCACCAGGCTCCCCCGTCCCTGGGATTCTCCAGGCAAGAGTACTGGAATGGGGTGCCACTGCCTTCTCCCTAGACTTCCTTTATTTCCCTCTGGTATAAAAGAAGAGAGGACGGTGTCTCCACCTGATCTCTGAAGCTCATTACCTTCAGTTGTCTCAGAGACACAGTTCAATGATTTCCTCTCTATCACCTCTATTTCAGATAGCTGAAGGTTTGTCCTTCAGAAGAAAGAAAATATGTATCCTCTGTTGTTTCATGGGACAGAACATGGATCAAAGAATTGAAGTTTCAGGGAGTCATATTTTTTACCTAGTAGAGAACCTATAACAAAAACTTAACATTGCATCACAATAAGTTCTATACTATGGGAGATATCAAAGAGAAGTTGGATGTGATAGAACAATAGCAACAGTTACTATTTGCTGAGTACCTCTAATGGACTTCCCTGGTGGATCAGATGGTAAAGAATTTGCCTCCAATACGGGAGACCTGTGTTCAACCCCTGGGTTGGAAAGATCCCCTGGAGAAGGGAATGGCTACCCACTCCAGCATTCCTGCCTGGAGAATCCCATGGACAGAGGAGCCTGGTTGGCTACAGTCCATGGGGTCACAAGGAGTCAGACAGGGCTGAGTGACTTTGTCACTTTTTATAATATGCCAGACACTATGCTAGGCATTTGTATAAATATCTCATTTAATATCCACCACAACTCTGTGAAACTAGTATCATTATCCCTGTTTTTATAAACAAGCTGAAGTTCATAAAAAAGGTCACTCACTCAAGATCACATATGGGTAAAAGGCAGAGGTAGAATTTGAACCCAAGTGTTTCTGACTCTGGATTCTTTTTCACCCTAGTACTACCATCATTCTGTCCTTACAGCTATCCTCCATTCCAGTGGAAGGAGAAGTCCAAAGAAATGATATTTAAAGCTCCCTCTCAATTTCAATAATTTCTAATCATCATCCCATTAGTTCAAGAAGTTTAGGGGAATTTAATTATAAACATCCCACAGAAAGACAGCCTAGTGCGCTTGAATTCTGAATACTGACAGGTAAATAAAAACCATGTTCTCCACAGCAAACATAGTCGTCAGCATACAGCATCATAAGACTCATTTCTTTATAACTTCTTAAGAATGCTGACAAAATAAGACATATTATTTCCCATATTTTAATCATTTCTATCTCCTTTGTGTTTCCATACCCATCAACTTCTTTTTGCACAGAAAAAATTAATAAATTTTGTTTCAGATTGCTGAATGAAAGGAAGATTATAATTTGAAGAATTGATTAAATTTGAATGTATGATGTATTTTTCAGCCTATTAAAGTGATTATTTAATTCCATAAGGAATCCATAGGATTACACTAAAAGCAAGATGGTTTCCTGGATTACAAAAAGCAAGGTGGCATTTCCTGGGATTTATCATCCTCAAAATAGGTTAAGACTTTCCTACTCAAGTTAAGTTCAGACTAAAAAATAATTACTAGTGAAGTGTTTTCTTAGAAAGTTCAATTACATGAATATGTCCTTATTATAATAGAGGGGTTAGCATTCAGATATTTTATTAACAATTTAGTTAGATTTTATATTGACAGAGCTTCCAAGACTTCTCTATAGTATATATCTTCAACAACACCTCTCTTTACGTTGCAACGAGTTTGTTTCACCAGTGAAAAAACTTTCACTTATCTTTCCAATTTATATATATTATTTTCTTATATTCTCTCTATTTATAATTTTTATATTCTTTCAGTATAAGACTTTCTTTCATTCCCTGTGCCTTCCTCCCAGATCATACCTCTTACCTCTTGTCTAAACAATGATTAACTTATAACTTATTTCCAGTCTCTGATATTACTCACCTTTCCAAATTACAGTTCTTGGCTTGTCATTTCCCCAGCAAAACAAAGTCATCAGCATACAGCATCATAAGACTCATTTCTTTATAACTTATTAAGAATGCTGACAAAATAAGACATATTATTTCCTATATTTTAATCATTTCTATCTCCTTTGTGTTTCTATACCCATTAACTTCTTTTTGTACAGAAAAAATTAATAAATTTTGTTTATTAATTTGTGTGGATTTATACTAACTACAAAATACTGTCTAAACTTTGAGGCAAAAAATAAGATGAAAGTTAAAGTCACTCAGTCATGTTTGATTCTTTGCGACCTCATGGACTATACAGTCCATGGAATTCTCCAGGCCAGAATGCTGGAGTGGGTAAGCCTTTCCATTCTCCAGGGGATCTTCCCAACCTAAAGACTGAATCCAGTCTTTAGGGTAGCCTATCCTAAAGCTGGAGTGGGTAGCCTATCCCTTCTCCAGCAAATCTTCCTGACCCAGGAATCCAACCAGGGTCTCCTGCATTGCAGGCAGATTCTTTACCAACAGAGCTATCAGGGAAGCCACTCCGCACCCCGCCCCCCAAAATAAGATACTGATAATCTAAAGATCTAAAAATTATACCTATGGCCCATTTCTGACAGTTTAGCAGACTAAATGCCCTGAATGACTTTCATAGCTAAAACAACTAAAATGCTAAATAAAATGCAAAAATACTATTTTGAAATTGTAGGCTCACATGAAAGAATATTTGAGGATCTAAAACATAAGTAACAGAGGGAATTCATGATGATCTTGAGTTCCTCTGTAATAGCTACATCATGCCTAAAAGCAGTAGGAAAAAACCATAGTCCTCACCTAGAAGGAAGGATGGATAACATCAACATACATTTAGGGCATTACACTTAGTGTAAGGATGCATAAGAAATAAGCAGGAGGAGAAAGCTGATAAATTTTTCTTAAAACTTATCCTGGTGCTAACATGGAGGGAGGGAAATCTGCCTTGAGAAGCACATGTGGTCTCCACTTATGGTTTTATAGGCCTGGATTCTTAATGCCTCTCTAGTCCAGAAGACTTCAAATGAACAGCTTACTTAAAGTCATCTTATGTTGGTAGTATCACCACACAACTCTCAAAAGTAAAAGCAAATTCTCTCTGGAAGAACTTATTTCATATCAGGCCTCAAAGAATTCCAAAAACCTGAATCACTCATAACCAAAAATCCAAAAGAGCACATCAAATTATCCTGAGTGGAAGTAAACAGAAATAATAGATAGCAGAGTTCAATAAATGCAAATTTCAGATACTGTAATGAGATAGATTTTGAAACACTGTGTTTAACCTGATAAAGAATACTTGAATCTTGAAAACAAAACAAAGAATAAAAACTGTAGATGCACAAAGCTGATTTTAAAAAGAAGAAATAGAACTTCTACACATAAAAATATAATTGAAATCAAATGATAATTTTCTAATCTCATCCATCAGACTTCTAATTATTCCCTAAATGTTTCCTGAACTTTCATACCTCTGTTCTTTTGCTCCCATCACTCTCCCATTCTAAATTATATTTTTCTCTCTCTGCACTTCGTACTCATGTCAACTGATTAAGGCTCAGTTCTAATGTCATTCTTCCATTTAGCCACAATAGACATCTCTCCAAATGAAATTATTCTTACGTGTTTCCATGCTTCATTTATACATTATGTGCGATACTTAGAATATCTGTCCTTTCTTTGCTTATTTCATTCTCATTAGGTATATTTGCCAAATAAGCTATAAACGAGGGAAAGGGGCCATGATATAAGCAAGTCTGTTCGTCCCAACACACCTGGCTGAGTATCTCACCCAGATTAGATAGTCAATATATGTTGACTTAACAGCATTAAAGTCAAAAAACATTTTCTTCCTTTAATGTATTCCCATTAAGTAGTCATAGAAATTTAGGCAATGAGTAACAGAAGACCTACTGGGGCTAATTCTCACTGCAGGTTATTTATGAAAGTGATTCTAAAATTGTATCCCCTGACTCTAGATCCTGCTGTCTTTCCACTGAGCCAGATTTACGATAGCAGGAGACCGATGTTCTTTCTTGCATCAAGTTTTGGCTTTTCTCAAGTTAAGATATTATTATGTAATAACTTGAAAATCTATTTAAGACAAATGCTGTCGAACATTTTAGTGGGCTTTTTAATTGAATTAGAACTGAAATTCCTTTTTTTGTACTTTTGGGGAGAGGTGAAGTGACACAAGGTAGATGGTAGGCATACTGGGCACTAAAAAGAGGATAACTTGGGATGAGAGTCAGCTTGGGGAACCTAAGAGACTTTACAGTGTAGGTCGTCTGTCACTTGGACAATAATAGAGAAGGTATCAATCAAATAGAGAGGAAAGAGAGAGCTAAGTAGAAAACATGCATAATAATAAAAAATGAAATAGGGAGCATGGAAAGACACAATAGGAATTAAATATAGTGAATTTTTAGGGAAAAAAAGCATTCACTGAAAAACAATGTGGATAATCTTATAAACATCAAGTAAACAGTCGACCATTCTTTATTACTCTCTTTCTCTTGGATAATACCAAAGTGGTTTCAATTTTTAAAAAGGAAATTTGGCATGAAAGGATTCTGTAACATGGCCTGCCCACTTATGGGATTTAGGGTAAAAAATGTAAACCAGCTGTGATATTGAGGTTTAAGAGTCATCTGTTGTCCATATTCAGTAGCTTTTCCCATGGCATTACAAAAAGAATTGTATGATGGATAGTCTATATCCTAATTATATAATTACACAGTATAAAGGAACAGCTGAAGAGGAGCCATTTCATCCTTGTGTCCAATGTCTGCATAATCTACGTTTCACATAATGGATGGAGCTCTTACTATATAGCAAACCATAATTTCATTTTGAAAGAATGAAATGTTGGTTTTCATATGGGATTAGAACACGTATGGTCAAGCTGGTAGACATAAAAGTAGACCTAATCTAAAGCTTCAACCTAAACATCAACCAAATCCAAAAGAATTATTATTAAAATTTTAATATATTTTTAGGGAAAAAATGTTCTTAACTTACATTCCTCTGCTCTTTTCAAGTGCAGCTAGTCCCAGAGCAGGAATATAAGAGTGTATCCCAGCAGATAAAGATATTAAAGGACAGTGCCAACATTTTCCAGGTGTAAACCTCAGGGAAATTTCTGAACCTAATGGAAAATCCAAGTGCTGAGCTCAGTGTAGGTAATCAATCATGTATTTTAGCAACTTTGTCTGTGTGCTTGATGTCAAGAGAGGTTACATGTGCTGCATCTCTCAGAAAAGTCTCTCCCTTCTAGGTCACCAGAAAGCAATTCTAAGTGTGGAAAATGTTATCACTACTGTTAGCTATTCAAGAATGATGAAATGTGAGGTCAAAGAAATAAGACCATTCAAAAGCTTGGCTACCCTGGAAATATGACATAATGGAAAATATTATTTCCAAAGTGTTGGAGGTGAAGTATATTGGGGAAAATCTCACAAAGGAACCTGCAGAATCCTCACTGTGCAAACCAGTAGCAGGTGACTTTTCAAGAAAACTGTAGCAAAACCTTTGCTGACCTTAATTCCTAATCTTTATTAAAAGCATAATGAACTCTAGAGCTATGTGGTTCGTAGTGAACAGAGAAGGGGAAGCTGACCAAAATAAACAGAAGTGAAATAACTATGGGCAAAATCTCCCCCTTCAACTTTCCCGGGTGAAAACATCCTGGGCCCTTCTCTGCTCAGCTTCCTGTTTGTGTTTTGGCCTTTCTCCGTTGTGCGGGGTTTCTGGTCAGCCAGCAAAGCTCTCCTCACAGAGCCCGTGTCTTTGCTTACTACTGCAGCACGTCTTTCACTGCTACAACACGTGACATGCCTGGGTTTGGAAATGGATTCGGATTGGGCTACAGATACAAACTGCAGGGAACAGCTTGCTCCAACTCTGGGGGAAAGATGCTGACTTACAGTAATGGATAAGGTCATTCCTGCTGGATGATCTTCTAGTGAAGGAAAAGGAGCTACTCTGCTTAGGAGAGAACTGGGAACATAGTTTCAGAAAAATGGCTTCACATTTCACATGACATCCAAGAATTATATCACTCCCTGTAGTCCACCGTATAATAAGAAGTCTGTAGCTTTCATTCTGTAAAAATTATTAATCATTTGTGGCTGAAAAATGAATCAGTGAAGTTAACCTACATTGTCAGGTTTGATTTATCTGGAGGTAAACAACATTCTAAGAGGATTTAGTGGGCTGGTGTTTAGTAAAAGGGTATGTCCAGGTCGTGGCACTACATAGATTGAATGTCCAAACATTTAAAAGCTCCTTCATCACTGGGCTGAATAAGAAAATGACAGCCATCATTTGGTGACCTTAGAATGTCCCAGCTATTTGTAACAGACTTTCAGTAGTGAATCTAACCTCCCATCAGGCTGGGGTTAAATAAATGACAAGTTATTTTTCTGAGTTTAAGATTAATATTGAGGGGCCCTGTTATAAATATGTTCTTCTAAACAGAACATTAAATTATAATTATTTGAAGAGGTATGTGAGGGAGAAAAAAAGAGAGAAATGAATAAATTTTTTTGTTCTCTTTCACTTTATTTCATTTGGTTGGTATCTCTACATCCCATCATAATATTTTTCTGTCGATATAGTGACTGCTACAGCAACCACCTGTGCTAGACAAGCACCTGCCTTAAAAATGCAATTTTTAGCAAAGATTTAAATTGCAAACTAGAATTTCAAGGACCCCTGCCAAAACAAACTCACTCTTCTTTTGAAGAGTATGATGTCTCCCAAGGAAGGTTTTCCTGTACTGCTCCCTGTATTTTGACTTAATAGTAAATCTCTCTTTTTTACTCTCTCACTAAATGTTTTTCTCTCTTGTCAGCTGGTTCAAGGCAATATCTTTACCAGGATCTCAAACAGCAAAACAAACTTCTCTCAGTTATTAGCTCACTTATGTTTGAGGGATTATTTTGTTTCTTATGGGGCTTCCCTGGTAGCTCAGACAATAAAGAATTTGTCTGCAATGAGGGAGACCTGGGTTCGATCCCTGGGTCAGGAAGATCCCCTGCAGAAAGGAATGGCAACCCACTCCAGTATTCTTGCCTGGAGAATTCCATGGACAGAGAAGCCTGGTGGGCTACAATCAATGGGGTCGTAAAGAGTCAGACACGACTGAGGAACTTTCTCTTTCACTCTTTACACTTTTGTTCCCTACACACATTCATAGCAACAATTTCCAAGAGAAATTTTGAATGTGACAAGCTCAGCAAATGAAGAATATTTGTTTATGTTGATCAAGCTTTTTTGGGGGGAGCATATGTATGCTTATTTTATAAACCGGCTCTGAAAAAGACTAAGAAGCCCTCTTCTCTACTTCCCAAGTCTCCTGGTTCCCAGGGTACAGTGATGCCAATGGAACGAGCCTAGGCTCTCAAAAGAGACCAGTTGGAATCTCTACATGGTCAGAAGAAGCATCAACGCACCATACTACCTCTTTTGACATAAACCTATTAATTTAGGTAGCACTAAGAGATGAAAATCAAATGTGACTTTTCCTAATGAAAACACGTGGAGTTTTGGTGCCATTTCAATATGAGATATCAGAAAGTCAATGTCCTTTCTTAAGGAATCCTTTGGTTTCCCCATGAGCTTTCACTACGAAAAGTCATATTTAATTTTAGAAAAATGGTCAAGTGTTTTTAAGAGATGAAGCATATGGCAAGTGAAGATATCTCATTGGATTTGGTTGTAAGACAGACAGAAACCTTGCTGAACATTTCATAGGATTAGAATCCTTTAACACCATGATTACACCCATTGTTAGGAGTTTCACAAATAGCTGGCAACAAAAAGAGTTAAAAGAGGGCTTCCCTGGTGGTCAAATGGT
This sequence comes from Bos indicus, assembly GCF_029378745.1. Classification (NCBI taxonomy): domain Eukaryota; kingdom Metazoa; phylum Chordata; class Mammalia; order Artiodactyla; family Bovidae; genus Bos; species Bos indicus. Next base: position 33,278,589 of record NC_091769.1, read on the forward strand.
TAAGAAATCTGCCTTGTCATGCAAGGGGCACCAGCTAAATCCCTGGTCTGGGAAGATCTCACATGCCAAAGAACAATTAAGCCTGTGTGCCTAGAACCCCTGCTCCACAGCAAGAGAAGCCACTGTAATGAGAAGCCCACACTCACTGCAACTAGAGAAAGCCTGCATACAGCAACAAAGACTCACCACAGCCAAAAAATAAACAAATAAATCCTAAAAAAAGAACAATTAAAAGAAAAAGCAGTTGACTTTGACATGCACTAGGACTAAAATTCCTTAAATTATTAATGAGTCTCATCACTTGCCACTTTCCGTCTTATGACTATTGAGGGACACTCCTCTGTAGGTCTCCTGTGTTTTTACATATTTTGCTGGGTATACCAAGAGAGCAAGGCCCTGACTGCTCTTTACAGGGGCCATTTCTCAGAACTGTACATATATCTGTATTGAAGGGATTCTCCAGGGCAAACTGAAAGTTTGCTTACTGTTTGTTATAATATAGTAGGTCCCATGGACTTCCCTGGTAGTCCAGTGGTTACGAATCCATGCTTTGGAGATTTCTTAAAAACTAGGAATAAAATTACCATATGATCCAGTAATCCCACTACTGGGCATATACCCTAAGAAAACCACAATTGTAAAAGATACATGTACCCCAGTGTTCATTGCAGCACTATTTACAATAGTCAGGACATGGAAGCAACCTAGATGTCCATCAACAGATGAATGGATAAAGAAGCTGTGGTACATATACATATGGTATATTCAGGTCAGATCAGATCAGATCAGTCACTCAGTCGTGTCCGACTCTTTGTGACCCCATGAATTGCAGCACACCAGGCCTCCCTGTCCATCACCAACTCCCGGAGTTCACTCAGACTCACATCCATCGAGTCAGTGATGCCATCCAGCCATCCATCCTCTGTCATCCCCTTCTCCTCCTGCCCCCAATCCCTCCCAGCATCAGAGTCTTTTCCAATGAGTCAACTCTTCACATGAGGTGGCCAAAGTACTGGAGTTTCAGCTTTAGCATCATTCCTTCCAAAGAAATCCCAGGGCTGATCTCCTTCAGAATGGACTGATTGGATCTCCTTGCAGTCCAAGGGACTCTCAAGAGTCTTCTCCAACACCACAGTTCAAAAGCATCAATTCTTCGGTGCTCAGCTTTCTTTATAGTCCAACTCTCACATCCATATATGACTACTGAAAAACCATAGCCTTGACTAGACGGACCTTTGTCAGCAAAGTAATGTCTCTGCTTCTTAAAATGCTGTCTAGGTTGGTCATAGTTTTTCTTCCAAGGAACAAGCATCCTTTAATAAGTTGGGTAAAGTTAATCCCAGACTCAACAATGATGTATTTTGTGTCTCCGATGCCATGGACAGAAGGAGCCCAGCAGACACAGTCCGTGGGGTCTCAAAGAGTCGGACAAAACTTAGTGACTAAATAGCAGCAGCTGCAGCATGTAGCTGTAACCTTCTTGAAGGCAGTATTTGTTTCGTATTCACCTTTGCACCACCTGAACACAGTGCTTATATGGAATAAGCACTAATGACAATGCATTGCATAGTTAGATGGTTGATTTAAACTAACTTATTTATCAACATTACAATAGCAAATTTTGTGTTTAGGCCTACATGAAAGACCCTAGACTGACTCTAAAATAGACCTGGCATCAACTGGATAAGTAAGCTTAACTCTTATACCTGAATAGAAGATAATAATACCTTACATCTGAATAATAATTTGCATCTTCCAAAGTTCTTCCATAGTTCTTATTTTGCACCTCAAAATACATAGGAGGGGGAGGCATTATTATTATCCCCTAGTGGATTGGAATAGTGAGTTTATAAGACAAATCCAAGATTGTTCAACTGGTAAGTAGCTGAAAAAGTTCTGCAACTCAGATTTCCACTCCTCAGAGTTAGGGTTCATTCCAAAATGCAGCTTTATCAATAGTATCTTAATTTATCCATACTGCTGCTTCAGAAGGCTTCTATTCATACACTGATTAAATTCGATAGACATAGTCCTACAGATCTTGTCAAATCTATGTGTGTGTGTATGTGTGTGTGGTTGGGAAGGAATATAATTTCATTACTTAACAGAAAAAACAGACCTGCAAATCTTTTCAAGTCTGATCTGTTTTGAACATTATATTTTCTCACACCTCATACACCAAACTCAACAATGCAATGAAGCCAGAAGACTGAATAGATACACCTATTTCAGTGCAAATTTCAAAAGCTAGCCAATAAACTCAAGATTTTCATTTAAAGTAAAACATAAATCTCACAGTGTAGTATCTATTAAACCATATATTTAGTAACAGACTAATTTTTTATTGTTTTATTTGGGAACAGGGACAGCCTTGCACCACCATTAACACAAAACTTGTTAGTTCTAAATTTCCAAAATCCTCTTTCTAAATGCTCCATCATATGTAAACTTTTAAAGTACTGCTTTTTTGCACTAGTTTTCTGTATTTTAAAATCATCTTAACGTATGACAATATATGCTATTGCATCCTAAGTGGAATAAATTGCCTAAAAGGCAAGCAAAATGCACTTAAGTGTTATACAAATCAGAAATCATTTGCATATTCATGTTTTTCCAAAAGAAAAACTATGAAATATAAGCAGTTGGAACTTTCCTTCAGGTCTCTGTGCCTCTCTACTCAGCACTATCTCCTCCAGAGAATTTGGGGCTTTGATCTGACATGTGAGAAAAAAACAACCAATGTTTGAATAACTGAGTAGTTCTGCTTTCAGTGATGTAGCTTGCTACAAAAATAACCAGCTTGATCTGTCAAGATCATATTTTGTAATTTCTAACTTCTGTGTAATTGATAAATTCTAAAATTTTAGACTGGCAAAAATAACACACTTTCATGTGTTATGGGACAAAAGGGAGAGACGAATGGGGTGATGAAAACTCTGCCCACATCAGGCTACCAAATGCTCTCAGTGGGCCCAGTGGTGGTGGAGCATCACTGTTTCAAGTTCTAATCCATTTTCAGTTGGATTTAGAATTCCCTGAAGAAGGTCATAAGTGACCCTGGATTCACCTGTTTCTAGTAAAACATTTTTCATGCATTATTCAATCATCCCTTGGCATCAGCAGGGCACTTGTTTCAGAACTTCCTTGGATATCCAAATAGAGGATGCCCAAGTCCCTTGTGTAAAATGTTGTAGTATCTGCATATAACCTATAAATATCTTCCCATCTCTGGGTTACTTATAATACCTCATACAATGTGAATGTTATGTCCGTCAGTTCAGTTCAGTCACTCAGTCATATCCAACTCTTTGCAACCCCATGGACTGCAGCATGCCAGGCCTCCCTGTCCATCACCAACTCCCAGAGCTTGCTCAAACTCATGTCCAAGAAAAGGTGATGCATCCATCCATCTCATCCTCTGTGGTCCCCTTCTCCTCCCACCATCAATCTTTCTCAGCATCAGGGTCTTTTCCAATGAGTCAGCTCTTCTCATCAGGTGGCCAAAGTATTGGAGTTTCAGCTTCAACATCAGTCTTTCCAATGAATATTCAGGACTGATTTCCTTTAGGATGGACTGGTTGAATCTCCTTGCAGTCCAAGGGACTCTCAAGAGTCTTCTCCAACACGACAGTTTAAAAGCATCAATTCTTCGGTGCTCAGCTTTCTTTATAGTCCAATTCTCACATCCATACATGACTACTGGAAAAACCATAGCCTTGACTAGATGGACTTTTGTTGACAAAGTAATGTCTTTGCTTTTCAATATGCTGTCTAGGTTGATCATAACTTTCCTTCCAAGAAGTAAACGTCTTTTAATTTCATGGCTGCAGTCACCATCTGTAGTGATTTTGGAGCCCCCAAAAATAAAGTCTGACACTGTTTCCCCATCTATTTGCCATGAAGTGATGGGACCAGATGCCATGATCTTTGTTTTCTGAATGTTGAGCTTTAAGCCAACTTTTTCACTCTCCTCTTTCACTTTCATCAAGAGGCTTTTTAGTTCCTCTTCACTTTCTGCCATAAGGGTGGTGTCATTTGCATATCTGAGGTTATTATTTCATCCGGCAATCTTGATTCCAGCTTGTGATTCTTCCAGCCCAACATTTCTCATGTCATACTCTGCATATAAGTTAAATAAGCAGGGTGACAATATATAGCCTTGACGTACTTCTTTTCCTATTTGGAACCAGTCTGTTGTTCCATGTCCAGTTCTAACTGTTGCTTCCTGACCTGCATATAGGTTTCTCAAGAGAACGCACTGGAATGTTATGTAAACAGTTGTAAATACAATGGAAGTGACATGTAAAGAATTGCTCGTGTGGGGCAAAGTCAAGTTTTACTTTCTGGAACTTTCTGGATTTAAAAAAAAATTACAATCCGTAGTTTGTTTGAATCCATGAATGTGGGACACACAGATACAGAGGGCTGACTGTATGTACAACTGACCAAATTTTTGGCCATGTGCATTTTTTTTTGTCATCCTTAGCTGTATCACGTATCTAAAATAAGAAATACATATGAATTTATGCTATTTTACATTACCTGTAGACTAAAGGAAGATAATCTATGATAGAGGTAGTAATATACCAGTGATATATGGTAGTGAATTTTCTAAAGAAAGAAAAGGAAAGAAAAAAGAGGGAGAAAGTAAGAGAGTGAAGGAGCAAATGAAGGATAAAGTGAAAAGAGACAGAAAAATTCTCTTACAAGGTTGTCCAGCAAAATGACCTTGTGTTCTTATTTACCTCATGTTTCTGCTTCTGCTCAGTTCCAAGTTACTGGTTACAAGAGAGATAACTGAATTAATGAACCTACCTATCTTTTACCTACCATATAGCCACACATGGCTTTATTTCAATTCTTATTAGAGCTACCACTCAATACACAAGCAATAAAATCAACCACATAGTGGTCCAATTTCAATTTCAGGGTAATCTTGAATGGCTTCTTAGGTATTCTCTTCATATTAATAAAGATCTAACTCATATCTGAGAAGGCATAATTAATTCCCCAAATTGCATTAAATCTAGCAAAATCCAATGGCAGAATTTTCTTAAGGGAAATATCACTTAAACAGTATCAACAAATAACAACATAGAGACCTCCAGAAAGGCTAAACCGGTCAAAAATAATGTATTTCCTACATCAAAGAACACTTTCTTCTTTACACTCATTAATTTACCATTTATAATATCCTTGGAAGTCTACTTCTCTATTCCTAAGAATAAAGAGTTCTAAGAACATTGTAACACTGAATAATATGTAGCTACTTATCAACAGTCTTGTCATTTGATAGTGAAAGAGGGAGGAGGAACCAAATGAATGATGATTTTCCTCTTTCCAGGAACATGAGCAAGCAGAGCTTCACATATCATCTTTCCTGTGATATTACAGAACAGAACTGCAACTAGGAAATTTATGACTGTGAATGAGAGGAAAATAATCAAAATTAGTTGGTAACTTTGCTGTAATTCTGCTAATACCAAAAGTAAAGTAAACTCTGCTAAAGAATGCATCCAGAGTATAACATAACTACACTTCACTTGGTCTTGTAAACCAGAGTTATGAGTGTTAATCAAGAAACTGCTTCATATTGTGAATCCAGCTCCAAACAAGATGTTATGAGAAACCCAGATGAAATAGAAACCAGATTTCTATTCCCAAAGACTTTAAAATCTTTTTGAAAGTGCTCGGTTCTGTTTCTTCTGTTTTTTCCCTCTCTTTCCTACACAGCCTTGTATGTGATGAACTCCTAGCTGAGTAGTCCTCTGTTTCCTCTCTCAGAATTAAAATAGAATCTTTTATGTCCTCAGGCACATCAAGAAAATAATTCTTTAAGTGAATGAGGAGGTACAATTTGAGTTGAGAAAAGGAAGAGGAACCAGAGATCAAATTGCCAACGTTTGTTGGATCGTAGAGAAAGCAAGGGAATTACAGAAAAGCATTTACTTCTGTTTCATTGACTATGCAAAAGCCTTTGACTGGGTGGATCACAACCAACTTTGAAAAATTCTTAGAGATGGGACTAGACCCACCTTACCTCTCTCCTGAGAAACTTGTATCCAGATCAAGAAGCAACAGTTAGAACCTTACATGGAACAACTGACTGATTCAAAACTGGGAAAGGAATAAGACAAGGCTGTATATTGTCCTGTTTATTTAAACTCTATGCACATGCATCATGCAAAATGCCTTGCTGAATGAATCGCAAGCTGGAATCAGGATTGCTTAGAGAAATATCAACAACCTCAGATACACAGATGATACCACTGTAACGACATAAAGTGGAAAAGAACTAAAGAGCCTTTCATAAGGATTAAAGAGGAGAGCTACATAGCTGGCTTAAAAGTCAAAATTCAAAAAACAAATATCATGGCATCCAGTCCCACCACTTCACAGCAAAGAGAAGGGGGAAAGTGGAAGCAATTTTATAAATAAAAAAATGACAGATTTTTTTTCTGTCATAAATAAAATGACAGATTTTATTTCCTTGGGTTCTAAAATCACTGCAGACAGTGACTGCAGCCATGAAATTAAAAGACACTTGCTTCTAAGAAGAAAGGCTATGACAAACCTAGATAGCGTATTAAAAAGCAAAGACATAACTTGGCCAACAAGGTGTACAGTCAAAGCTATGGTTTTTCCAGTAGTCATGTACGAATGTGAGAGCTGGACCATAAAGAAGGCTGAATGTTGAAGAATTGATGTTTTTAGACTGTGGTGTGGAGACGACTCTTGAGAGTTACTTGGATAGCAAGGAAATCAAACCAGCCAATCCTAAAGGAAATCAGTCTGGAATAATCATTAGAAAGACTGATGCTGAAGTTGAAGCTCCAATACTTTGGCCATCTGATGTGAAGAGCTGACTCAGTGAAAAAGACCCTGATGCTGGGAAAGAATGAAAGGAAAAGGAGAAGAGGACAGAGAAGATGAGATGGTTAGAGAGCATCACCGACTCAGTGGACATGAATTTGAGCAAACTCCCGAAGATACTGAAGGACAGGGAAGCCTGGTGTGTTGCAGTCCATGGGGTCACAAAGAATCTGAACAACAACAAAAGGCACTCTCCAACTGGCATCAGGCTCTCCCAAGCATCACAACAGAAAAACATCCTACAGTTTCAGGCCCTCCTTGCTTTTCTGATTTCGTGCCACTTACTGTGCTGATCTTAGGAGAGGAAATTCTCAGATATCCCTCTTTTTTTCCAGAAAAAAATAAAAGATTTGAGGAACAGCAGCAGATTCAGGAGATATGACCAAAGTACAAGACGTTTTGCTCCTGAGAGTGAGTGGTAAAACCCATTTTCCTATGTAGACTGAAAGTATTTAAGACAAATGAGCTCTCAGTTTCCTATGACATGAGCAAATGAAACACACAATAAGTGCCTAATAGGAACACGAACCGCTGAATACACGCACAGACTATCTGACTGCCTGTGTGTTCCCTTTTGGATGTCAAGTTCACCCAACAAACAAATACAAGCTTTTGTAGGCTTGTGACAAACTGGTTAAAAGTAATGGACATTTTTTCAAAAGATCTAACAACAATGTGTCAAAAATATTTACTCAAAATTTTCATTAATGTATTTCTTTCCAACACTGCTGAAAATGTAGCAGTGCATTAATGACAAATTAACTCGAAGTCCACAACTCAGTTGCCTAGATTTCACAATTAATAGGACCAAAATAGCATAGCAATTTCTGTAGGATGAGGAGAATTAACACTTAAAAACATTCCCCATTATTGATAAATGCATGGTTCATTTTCACAAAAGGAGTTTGTTTCAATTCTCAGCTGTTGGATGATGATTTGACTTGGAGCAAAGGCAATGTTATTGGGTAACAGCCAAGATGCGCTTGTTTGACTGGGGCTGAAAGATCCATTGCAGGATTTCGAAGAGTGTGAATTACAATTCCAGTGATATCAGAAGCAACTAATTCTGTTCTTTAGAAGTGCAGACATAAAAGAAGTTTGAGGTTTTCTTATTTCAAGCTTTAATTGAGGGCTAGGTTGTAATTCATTTTCATCCCTGAGTGAGTGGTAAAAACATACACAGCAGGTAATTCACACCACCTCAAAAACTGTTGGTGCAGTCAGAAGACTAATCAGGGTACGTTTCCAGTAGCAAATTATCAGCTACAAATGAAAACCTTGCCTCATGCTTGCTAAAAGCAACCTTCCTTTTCACCAACACACACATGTGAATATTAGTAACTGTTGGATTGCAGCAAGATAGGAAAATTAGAGAACCTACCTACTTGCATTAAAGAGAAACTCAGAAAGGTGTGAAATAAACTAGACTTCAAACACTACTAAATTTTTGGCTTAAAAATGAAGAGTGATTGTAATCCCAGGTGGTGCAGTGTTTATTCTGAGAAGGGAGATTTAATGTCACACATAAATGAAACAGTAAGCTTATATTCTGAATAGAGTTTGAAACAGTTTGCATTTGGGTCATGGGTAAGCATCTTCTTGAACCATATTTCTCAAAATAAACATGAAAGACTGCTGACAACAATAGGGATTAATTAAATTCCTGATATTAATTAATATCAAAGAGGACTGTCAGACAGAAATTCTTTGATTTTTCAGGCTTCAAGCCATAACCTCAACGTAATCTAAAAGTACATTTTTAGCACTTAACCTTCTCCATAATGTTTGCTTAGATGATGTTGAAAATTGTTTCAAGAAAGCTGCAAAGTGGCAATGATAATACATAAAGAGTTCAAAATGGCTGCACATATCTGATAAATATATACACTATATACATAATTATGTTATTGGCTTAAATGACCATAATTGCACCTTTTGGACCGTAGATCCAGTTTTAGTTCTATTTCTGTCTGAACAAAGCTGCTACAAGAGTAAGAGAGTCATGGGAACACACGTAGTAAAAAACATGGCGCTTCACTTGAAATTATTTTTAAGATCGTTTTGATGTGGACTTTTTTTTAAGTGTTTATTGAATTTGTTACAATATTGCTTCTGTTTTATGTTTTTGGGCCACAAGTCATGTGGAATCTTAGCTTCCCAACCAGGGATTCCTGGCTTCCCACACCTCCTGCACTGGAAGGCCAAGTCTGAACCACTGGACAATCAGAAGTCCCTAAAGATCATTTTCAATCCCCGTAACCTGCACTAAAATAATTCAGAAAAAAAAAGAGAGAGAGAGAGTGAGACCTTGATGTGGATCAGAAACAGCAAACTTTCCTTTAAGAAAAATCATACCTTGTTTTCAGGGTTGTATGGACCCACAGCAAATCTCTGACCTGCCCAGCACTTTGTTTTTCAGTCAAGTGTCTGTCTCTAAAGAGTACCAAAGACACCTTTCTGAAAACCCAGATAAATTACTCAGGAGTTGCTGAGCTGACTTGCTGAATGTCAGATTTCAAGCCTGAAGCAAATTTAAACATTCTCATTGAAATCTCTGGAGTGGGCAAAGGAGGTGAAGTGGGGAGCAGAGGCTTAAAAATGGAAATCTGGAAACAGCCTTGTGTACCACTGTAACATTCTCATTCTAATCTGAAGCCTACAAGTCATTCAAGCTCTAAAGGTTTGACGCAGGCTGAGCCGTGCTTGGGAATCGTGAACATAGTCCTGGGTTCATCTTGAGAATCACTTCTATACAGGCACAGATATATTTCAGACTGGCTGCGTCATAAAACTTAGTGGTCTGTGTGTGTGTGTGTTAATTTATCAACATCTCTTCATTTGAGGCAAACTGATCATACATGAGGAAAGGTTGAGAGCTCTCAGGCTTTTTGCAGCAGATCCCCGTTTTCTGTGCAATAACTTTTTAAGACCTGTATGCTTTGTCCACAGCTATGCTGAAAGAAACAAGCATTTTCAAAGTTCTTCATCTAAGTCAGGCAGTGTACTCTGATGAGAGGATCTTCTTGGGAAATGGTATGTTTGTCAGGAGAATATGTCCACATCTAATCAGATTTGTGATGTCAATGTTCTCTTCCAAAGGAACTGGAGCCAGCCCGTTATCCCACGGTGAGGCATGAGCTGTGTAGCCACGCTCTCTCCAGACCAGGCATCCCTGTGCCCGCCAGCACAGTAACCGCCACTGCAGCCGAGCACCACTCTGGGGTTTGGACTCCACTTGGAAGCAGAAAACAAATTAAACCTGGAATTACCACCTATCTCATTTGAAAGGTCCCTAACATTTCTTGGAAGAGTTAAGTGATACATGAGTCTCATTAAATCTGAGATAACTGTTTGATCAGTTACTCAATAGATGAAACACAAAACTGTTCTTTAAAAAATCAGTTAAATTGCTTGAAGGAACAACAAATTCATATATCAGCCCCTTTATGCTCAAAAAGTGCAATTTATGGGGCTAAATGAAAGTAAATGTCATACCTTTAATTTCATAAAAAGTTATATACAAGTCTATTATTCCAAATAATCACATAACAGAGAACAGCTACCTTCCTGCTCAGTGGGGTGCCATTTTATAGACTTTAAAATTCGCTAAGTTCAAGCAGCTTTCGTTCTAAATAATACATGTGCTAAATATGTCACATTAAAAGTGCTTTTGGCATGTAAATGATCCGTTTTCTCATAGAAATGCTTTTAAAAGAATCTGAGCTCACTTTTTTTTTTTTTTTTGGAAATTCTAAGTGCATTGAATTTCATTGTCCTACAGAACCGTGCAGAGTTGAGTGAAGTGAACTACAGGGACAAACCAGCCGTTGTCAGCCTGTGTACTTATGTATCATTTGAACTGTCAGAAGTATATAGAGTTCTATTTGCTTCAACCTTATTTTCTGTTCCAATCCAAGGGAAATTTTCTCTTTCACTCTCTTTTTTTCCCCTTGGAACTCAGTGTTAGCAGGCAGTGCCAGGTCTAAAAAGTTAGCGATTAACTGTTAAAACATAAGGCACGTGTATGAACAAGTTTCCTGTGTATTCATTTAATTCTTCAAATTCTTTCCTATTTCTCTTTTCTTTAACAAGGAACAATAAAGTTGATATTTTCTGGGTGATTTAAGGTGCTTACCTACAAAAAAACTAATTCAAGATTCTTGTGCATAATATGAATAAAACTGAAAGCATAATCCCTCCCTCTTTTAGCTTTTATATTGCTGCATACAGAGAAGCCTTCCCAACCACACAGGCAGCCTGCTAAGGGAGAGTCTTTCAGAACCTCTGGATTGATTATTCTTTCTCCCTCTTTGCAATGCCATACAGTGCAATTTGATGATATCAGCTATCTTCTGCTTGTAGAGATCTTTTTACTCTGATGTATTAAAACAGAGCAATGTGAATGCAGCTGATATTCATTATGCAGTTTGTAGAAGTTATTTCTCATAGACTATTTAGCTTCAGGGTTCTCCTAGAATTTTAACTTCACCATCACTTTCCTATATAAAGCAAAAGAATGTCTCAAGAAATAACTCAAAAATAGTATGCATAAAAGGCCTGAGATCAGTTATAGGCAAAGGAGTTGATTTTAGGATGGGAAAATCCATAATATAACCCTCCAATGTAAAATGAGTTTAGAATATGAGTGGAGTTGCCAGATTTAGCAAAAAATCATATGAGACAACCAGTCAAGTTTGAATTTCAGATGAACAACAAATTACACTTTAATATGAGAATGCCCCATGCAAAATTTGGAACATATTTATACTACAGAAGTATTCAGTATTTATCTGAAATTCAAATTTAACTGGACATTCTATAATTTATTTGGCAACTCTAAATATGAACCTAGTAAAAAAGTGTAACAAATAATGTAATATAAACCTTTCACATAAATAGATCTATTTATTTTTGTGATTTAGACAATGATTATCCATTATGTCTATACACTTTACTGACTCTGATACCATGCATTCCCTAAGGAGTAAGTTCAAATGTTTTCATCTATTATGATTACCCAAGTATGCAGAGAAGCAGATACAGCAAAACAAGAGTGGCCTTTTATCTGTTTGATTGGAGTTTGAAAAACTGCATGCGAGTCTATTTTGTTGCGGCTTCCCAGGTATCTCAGTGGTAAAGAATCTGCCTACCAATGCAGGAGATATGGGTTCAATCCCTGGATCAGGAAGATCTCTTGGAGAAGGAAATGGCAATCCACCCCAGGCAAGAACCTGGAAAATTCCATGGACAGAAGAGCCTGGCGGGCTGCAGTCAGGGGAGTTCACAAAAGAGTCAGATACAACTTGGCAACTAAACAACAAGAACTGGTTTGTAGATATCAAAGTGATTCCTTCCCCTCAACAGCTCTATTTATCACTTAAATACGTTTATCTCACTTTCCCTAAGTGTATGACTAGATGTCAATTTTCTAGTAAAATCATACTATTCTATTGATAAGAACTGCTTCTAGAAAGGGGGCTTACATTTATTGAGCATCTATATTAGCCAAAGGCTTTAATGTTTTAAACCTTACTATCATAAGACCCTAAAAGCTAGATATTAGAGTCCCTTGGACAGCAAGGAGATCAAACTAGTCAATCCTAAAGAAAATCAGTCCTGAATATTCAATGGAAGGTGCAGTTGATGCTGAAGCTGATCCATTCATTGATGCTGAAACTGTAGTCTAGTGCAGTTTGGCTCCAGTACTTTGGCCACCTGATGTGAAAAACTTAATAACCAGAAAAGACCCTGATGCTGGGAAAGACTGAAGGCAGGAGGAGAAGGGGATGACAGAGGATGAGATGGTTAGATGGCATCACCGACTCGATGGACATGGGTTTGGGCAAGCTCCAGGAGTTGGTGATGGACAGGGAAGCCTGGCATGCTGCAGTCCATGGGGTCGCAAAGAGTCAGACACGATTGACTGAATTGAACTAAGTTAGTATCTTCATTCATATTATCTACAAAGGCAGCACAAGTTACAGAGCTCATATGGGCAGTGGTATGACTGGTAGCCAAGTCAGCTGAATGGCAAAGTCCATATTTTTGCCATTATGAAAAGCTACCTTTTCATAGTCAGAATAGTTGGCCGAGTCTTACTTCCTTTTGTCTTTTCAAGAAAAGATTAGACTTGGGAAACCCAAGATGATAAAATCAGGATATGACTCTTGCACTAACTCAACACTATAAGGAGGAACACAATTTTCCTTTAACTGTTCTTTTAGCAAACCTAAAATGAATCAGTTAATGAAAAATTTTCTATAACTAGGTCCTTGGAATGAGAACATTTCTTCCTACATTTTTTCTGCCCTTTAGATTCATTTCCATAACATAGAATAGTAAGAATTAGGTACCCACAGAGCCCAATTTTAAAAGAAAAGTCTTAAACCACATCTACATTAAGCCTGTAACTCGTTTGTAAGCCCCAGAAGCTACTTCTTTGGACCAGTCCCCTCAACAACCACTGGGAATTATTCATTAGCATTCACAGTGCGAAAAATGCATGAGTAACACCACTGCATTTTGTAAAATGCAATTTTTGGCAGGTTGACTAAAATCTTGGCAAGCATTACCATTTTCCCCAAATGTATTTGCATATAGGCTTACTGATTTTTATTACTCTATCTGGACTCTCTCCAAATTCTCCTTGTCCCTAAACTTAAATAGAGCACTTCAGTAAAGGTTTCTTATAAATTAAAAAGCCCTATTAGAACAGGTGGAAACATGAAACTAGCACTTTATGTATTATAAAAGAAAAGCCCTAAAATATATTCAGAGGCATTTATTTACTGTTTCTAAAGCTGCTTTTATTCTTGGTAAAGCAGAAGTGTTTAACAGGTTTCCAGGAAGAAAACCTTCCTAGGGAGCATTCTGAGATAAGAACACAAATCCTGAGAAAGTTGTGTGGGAGGAAAAACGAGGCCCTGTAACTTTAATTTTAGTATCACCACCAATCATTCAAATGTATGGGTACCTAATTCAAAAAGTTGATCTGAATACACACACACACACACACACACACACACACACACAGAGTCAGCCCTCCATAACTGAGGTTCTGTATCCAAGGTTTCAACCAACTGCAGATGGAAAATATTTAGAAAAAAATTCCAGAAAGTTCCAAAAAGCATAACTTGAACTTGCCACATGACACTAACTCTTTACAGAAAACTTTATTGTAATAGATATTATAAGTAATCTAGAGATGATTTAAAGTATATGAAGGATATGCATTGGTTAGATGGAAATATTATGCCATTTGAAAAAGGGACTTAAGCATCTGTGAATTTTGGTGTCCTCAGGTCCTGGGACTGGCCCCCTGCAGATACTGAGGGATGACTTTGTATATTCAGAGTTGGTCATGCCACTGGGCAAACAGATGTACAAAGGAAGCATCGACAAATAGGGAACATTTGCTCTTGCTCAACTCCATTTACAAAAGCAAGTGACACTGAATGAGGACAATTTAAAAATAAGATTCCAAGTCTTTTCACACAAATCTTTTGATAATGTAGAGAGAAACAATGAACACAATCCACCAGGATGCCAGTCTTGCATCCCCAGGATGCCCTCCCCCTGCCATTGATGCCATCACATCAGCCACCTTGACGAGGACAGCTTTTGAGTAATGTAGAGAATATTTGAGAGGATTAATTGAATTGATGGTGTTGCTGACCTTATGAAAGGAAATGTTACAGCTCTCTGATGTGTCTGAAGATTTTAATTGCACAAAAACAATTCTTGTTTGACATAAAGAATTTCCAGATCCATTGTGAAATGATGGACATCTTTTCCTTTGTATAATTTATTTACAAAGCCATTTTTGCCAGGAGATAACAGTATAGAATCTCTGGATTTTAAATGTTTCTGTGTGTTTTCTTGAACAAAATATTGTACCTTTTATAATTTGTCTTTTGAAAATATTGTCTAATTTTTAATGCAGTCTTGCATAGATGTTTTCCATAATTCATTTTCTACTTTCAGACTCTGAGCAGGATTATATTTTTTAATTAAGAAAGATGGGTACAAAAATTAATTTAGTCTATTCTACAGTAATAGTAGGGCTTCCTAGGTGGCTCAGCAGAGAAGGCAATGGCACCCCACTCCAGTACTCTTGCCTGGAAAATCCCATGGATGGAGGAGCCTGGTGGGCTGCAGTCCATGGTGTCACTAGAGTCGGACACGACTGAGCGACTTCACTTTCACTTTTCACTTTCATGCATTGGAGAAGGAAATGGCAACCCACTTCAGTGTTCTTGCCTGGAGAATCCCAGGGCCGGGGAACCTGTTAAGCTGCCGTCTCTGGGGTCGCACAGAGTTGGACACAACTGAAGCAACTTAGCAGCAGCAGCAGCAGCAGGTTGCTCAGTGGTTAAAGAAACTACCAGCCAAACAGGAGATGCTGGTTCAATCCCTGGGTCAGAAAGATCCCCTGGAGAAGGAAATGGCAACCCACTCTAGTATTCTTGCCAGGGACATCCCATGGACAGAGGAACCTGGCACTACCATCTGTGGGGTCACAAAGAGTCAAGACATAATTTAGCAACTAAACAGTAGAGGCAGCAGACAAAGACAGTAAGAATTTAAGCAAAAGAATCATGAATTTTCAGAAAGATGGCTTTTTTTTTTTTTTTTTTTTTACATTCTTGAGTGGTCAAGCTGTTCTCAAGTTTGAAGGTAGATTTTACCCATCGCAGAATGTCTTAAGTGTACACATAAATAAAATGATATATATAGTTTCTGTATATAAAATTAGAGCAGTTTGTTATAAGGAAAATTTAAGGTGACTCTTGGACTCCCCTGGCAGTACAGGGGTTATGAATTTGTGCTTGCACTGCAGGGGGCACAGGTTTAATCCCTGGTCTGGGGAACTAAGATCATGTAAGCTGTGTGATGAGGCCAAAAAAAAAAAAAAGACTGGTATTTGGAAGTTTGAACACCTAGGTGATTTTCTTTTGCAAAACTAAAACTAATCTAATATATATTATAATGAAGTTATAAAAATCTCAGCTTTATTTTACAAAGGGTGTTGCCCTTCATAAACAAAGATAGCATTTATTAAGCCTAAGAATCAACTGAAACTGCAGCAATAAGGACTCATACTAGATCTAAAGGAAAATCTTTTGCCAATGTGGTTATCAGTAGCTTATTGAGTGAGTTCAAAGTTTATCTTTATGGAAATTTTTATAACTTTTGCTGAGCACCACTGTTTGGGCAATCTTACCTTTACGTGAAGAGATGACCAATGTGTCAAGTTCCTTTTAATCACATAATTTCAAAAATACTGTGTAAAAACAATGGAAAAAGAAGTTTCTTTTTATTCCTAAGAAACATAAGAGCTAGCCTGATCCCCAAGTACATTTTTCATGTAACTTCAAACAGTAACTGATCCTACTTGATGTGACAAAAAATGCAAATAGAAAATAATCCTGCAAAATTATTTTTTTCTTTCCCTCCCTTAAAATATTTCAGAAAATAATTGGTAAACATTGAGAAAATGTCCAGGTTTTTCTGAACTTATTTCATGAACCTATCCCATGGTTGCCTAAATTAGGTGCTTAAGATAATATCTGTACAAGGAAAAGGAACGCTTACTAATTTCTGGCAGTTATATAAATGTAGGACTTGAACTCTGTCACCTCGTAGAGGATTTCAGGGCCTATATGAGATGAAGTATCATTTCATTTTTACTATTACATCAAGACAAGCTCTGTATAAGAAGATAACCTAGATTTCAATGGACTCATGGGTATTAAAGCAGTGAGAGCCAGGGCAAAAATGTAAGCAAATTAAGTAGGCATGTATTATGAAGAAAGGCAATGTGGCAGAATGGAATAGAAGGCACTGGGTTAGCATCCTTTGCTAGTCATGTGACCTTGGACGTATTATTCCATTGCACTAAAGTTCAATTTCCTCACTAACAGAAAGAGAATATTGGAAGGTTTTGGTAAAATAAGTAAGAAAGTTAAGTAAATATCTGTGCCTTATTTGAAACTTGGAAGCCAATTTTTCTGAAAACTAAAAGTGGTTTGTAACTGATTTGGCGGCAACACAGACCTGAACTGATATGAGAATGCCTGCATTTTATTATAGATGCATCAATGCAATGATTACGGGTGCTGCCCCGATGCCACTAAATACATTAGCATAGTATACAATATTTATGCTCTGTACAGTTTCTAAAATCCAAAAATTGTGATTCTAGAATGGATACATGCATATGCATGGCTGAGCCCCTTTGCTGTCCACCTGAAACTATCACAACATTTGTTAATCAGCTATACTCCAATGTAAAACAAAAAGTTAAAAAAATAATAAAATAAAACACATGAGGTGCCCCGGAATTTAGATACAGGAATTATGTGACCGTGTGGCTATTAACAAACAATTCCCCTTCCCTTGGCCTTTTAGGAAATTAAAATATTTAGGTCAAACTTAAGTAAATGGTTAGAGTGGCTGGATCTAACTTCACTTACATTGTCTGTTAAATTCTTCATTTCAAATGTAAGACCAGAAACTATAAAACTCTTAGAGGAAAACATAGGCAAAACACTCTCTGACGTAAATCACAGCAGGCTCCTCTATGACCCACCTCCCAGAGTAATGGAAATAAAAGCAAAAATAAACAAATGGGACCTAATTAAATGTAAAAGCTTTTGCACAATGAAGAAAACTATAAGCATGGTGAAAAGACAGCCTTCAGGATGAGAGAAAATAATAGCAAATGAAGCAACTGACAAATAATTAATCTCAAAATATATACAAGCAACTCCGGCAGCTCAATTCCAGAAAAATAAACGACCCAATCAAAAAATGGGCCAAAGAACTAAACAGACATTTCTCCAAAGAAGACAAACAGGTGGCTAACAAACACATGAAAAGATGCTCAACATTACTCATTATCATAGAAATGCAAATCAAAATCACAATGAGGTACCATGGCTGCTATCAAAAAGTCTACAAACAATAAATCCTGGAGAGGGTGTGGAGGAAAGGAAACCTTCTTACACTGTTGGTGGGAATGCAAACTAGTACAGCCACTATGGAGAACAGTGTGGAGGTTCCTTAAAAAACTAGAAATAGAACTGCCTTATGACCCAGCAATCCCACTGCTGGGCATACACACCAAGGAAACCAGAATTGAAAGAGACATTTGTACCCCAATGTTCATTGCAGCACTGTTTACAATAGCTAGGACATGGACGCAACCTAGATGGCCATCAGAAGATGAATGGATAAGAAAGCTGTGGTACATATACACAATGGAATACTACTCAGCTATTGAAAATAATGCATTTGAATCAGTTCTAATGAGGTGGATGAAACTGGAGACTATTATACAGAGTGAAGTAAGCCAGAAAGAAAAACACCAATACAGTATAATAATGCATATATATGGAATTTAGAAAGATAGTAACAATGACCCTATATGTGAGACGGCAAAAGAGACACAGATGTACAGAACAGACTTTTGGACTCTGAGGGAGAAGGTGAGGGTGGATGATTTGAGAGAATAACACTGAAACATGTATATTCTCATATATACAATAGATCGCCAGCCCAGGTTCGATGCATGTGGCAGGGTGCTCAGGGCTGGTGCACTGGGACAACCCTGAGGGATGGGATTGGGGAGTGGGAGGGGGGCTTAAGGATGGGGAACACATGTGCACCCATGGCTGATTCATGTGAATGTGTGGCAAAACCACTACAATATTGTTAAGTAATTAGCCTCCAATTAAAATAAATAAATTAATTTACCAAAAAAATTTCTGTTAAATTCTTCATTTCAAATGGCTTTACAATGGTTAGTCATAATCACTGTATGAAGAAGAATAAAATTGCTTGCATATGTGAACTTAAAGAAGCCTGAAAGTCAAAAATAGTCTAAATAAATTGCTGGGCAAACATGCCATGAAAAAAATCTAATCCTAGAACAAGAGAAATGTTCTAAGAGTAAAACTGGCAAGTCATTTGAGCACAGTGATAGGATTGTCTGGAAAGAAGAGAGGGCCAGACTTGTCAGAAAACAATCTCACCTTCAACCTGACTACAACAGGATTTGGATTTACTTATTCACTTGAAGTCCTTATCAACAAAACAGACCTACCAGCACTGATCATGGATTTTTTTCTACCCAGAGTGCTGTTGAGGATGAATGGATATGTGTAAGGGGTGGTGTATTAATAGCAGGAGTGTCCCTTTCTGCCCAGTCCTGAATAGGCTTTTACTCAGCTAGACAATTCCTATTTTTTAGCTAATGAGAATAACACAACTTGGCTTGAGACGAAACACAAAACAACGAAGGGTTTAGACACTTGCAGTCCCTGAGGTCTTGTAACAAAGGGCAGGGACTGTATCTCTTGGGTCCTGGCCTCATTCTTACATCAGTGATTATGTTCAACTTCCCCAAATCGCTTCAGCACCCCAGCTTCATTTCTTATTCTCAACTGTTGTGTCATGAGCATCTGCCAAGTTTCTCTTTAATTCCTCTTGGATGAATTTTCAGGCAGTTTCCGAAGTATCTCCCTTTTGTGATAAGGACTCTGCAATGCGTTTCAGGTGAGGTATTTAAAATCCCACTCATAATTGTTTGAAATCTTCCCTCATTCAAGCTGTCAGAGTTTGACAGCACCGGTTCTGTTGTTATGCACTATTAAATGGGAACTGCTCTCCAGCCTAGGGGTACCTCTCTTTTCAGTGGTGGGGAAATGGGTGAAGCTTATTGGGGATCCTTGGGGAGAGCAGCATTGTATTAATGGGAGTTTCAGCAAGAGGAATGAAAATAATAAGTCCCTTTCTGAAAGCTCAAACCTACAAAATTTTTAAGTTTGTTGACATTGCTGCATTTTGATGCTCCCATTTCTATTTCCAAGTTTCAAAATATCTTTAAAGCCTGCAATTTTATAGGTCAGAATATGAGAAAGGCACACAATATGTTGTTTGTGTTTTCAGTTTGGGGTTTTCTTTAAAAGTCGTAGAACAGTAAATGTTTTGAAGATACTAAATATTTTCTGCATTTAGGTTGGGGTAAAGAGAGGACGAAAAGATGCAATGGCCTTTCCATCTGATTTCTATTTCCGATAAATACCCTAATGACTTCTGCTGCAAGATTCAGAGGTCATTAGAAAGCAGTATGACTAATCTAGATGGAAACAAATTTCAATCTGGCCAGTAATATATCTTACAGCTCGTAAACACATTGTATCCAATTACCTTGATATGTTTTACATGATAAGAGCAATTACAAAGTATCTGGAAGAATTGATGTGCTGTGGGTAATTATTTTAATTTATTCACACCTAGATACTGAGTTAGGATATGAGGGATACTTCTATCAGCAGTTCTTTCTTCTGGAGATATGCATTCATTTATTTAATAAACACAGCATTAGTGTTTTTCACATATTGTGCTAGAAATAGGCACTATAGAACACACAACAAAGAAGTAAGTATAAACTCTAGTAAAGAGCTTGCACTCTTAGCAGAAGAGATAAGCATAAATAGTGGTAACAGTACAAAATGGAAAAAGTACTCTAGGAGGGGTACAAACTAAACTTTAAGAAAGCTATTTAAAACAAACAGAGCATTTCTAGGTAGAGAAAGCTTCTGAGAAGAGGTTAAATTTGGGCTAGACCTTAACCGAGGACTTGGGTAGAAGTGGGCAAAGAAAGAAGGCTCTTTTGAATGTTAGAAAGCAATCCAGGCTAAGGAATGGTGTCAGCCAAGAAAAGAAGATGAGGAAGTACAGTGCTTATATAGGGAACAACCAGCAAGGCTGTAGTGTGAACCAACAATAGAGAATATAAAGTTGAGTTAATGGAGGGAGAGCTGGGAAGCTGGCAGACAGCCAGGTCATGGGGGAAGCTTGGCAAAGCACAAAGCTAAGGAGTTGGAACTTCATTAATAAGTACTGGGGAGCCACTGAAGGTATTTGAGAATGAAATGATATAAAGATGCTAAAAAATTAATCAGCAGTGTGATTTGCAGTCAGGAAAGGTGAAAGAACTGAAGCAGCAGAATAGCAAAAAACCCAGTTGAGGTAAGAATAATGAAGTGATGAGCTAAAACGGTGGCAACAGGAGTGAACATGTTGGTAGCTGAGCTGAGAGGCAAGGACAAGGAGATGCTGAGATTCTTTCCCACAAAGAATGTATGGAGAAGAAATGAGTGATGCCTGAAGGAGGAGGGGCCAGAGCACAATGGGAACAGACTGGATTTCACAAGTGGGAGTGTTAGCAATCGGCTAAGAATGAGAAATGAGAGCACAGTCAGGGGTTTGACAGAGAAGGAAAAGGGTCTAGAACAACTAATGTGAAGATTAGATTAGACTCTAAGAGATGGATGTGTATACTGTCAGACAAATGAATACGCCTCACTCAAACTGGTAGCATGTGAAGTGGCGCTAAAAACTATAAGGAAAGTAGATAAATAAAACCCTGGTAGATTAGAAATTCCAACAAACATTTTATGGAATAAATATGGACAGCTCCACTTAAGAGTGGCAACATGCTGAAAAAATTACTTGTTCTGACTTGTTCATAAGAAAGATGCCACAGGCAAAGGAAATGGCCAGTGGACAGCAGTAACGATACATTTATGAAACAGTCTCTGAAACCAACTGCTCAAAGAAAGATCTGGAAGGGAAATCTCCTCCTCCTCTTCACAGAGTTGACTAGTCTTCCAACTCCACAGGGAAAGGTACATCATTCATGTCCTCCTTGTTCATAGTGAAAAGAGCCAGGACCTTCATTTTTTCTCTGAATTTGGTATCTGCGGGTTTCTCCTCAAAAGGCAAACCCACCATATTACAGTCAGATGGAGAGAGAGCTTAGCCTTCCACTGCATACTTTTTGGAAGATGAGAATAAATGTGTTTTCAGGAAGACTTCAAATTTCATCAAGCATAATTATCTTTTTTTTAAAAAAGGATATAATGACTATGTATTTGTTTCCTAAGCATATATACATGGCATATTATATAATAGGTTGCAGTTTACTTCTGTGGAATGCAGATTTTTTAAGCTGCTAATATACAAATAGCTCTCAGCTGCAAAACTCTCTCCTATACTTCTGTATCTTTCCTCTTTCCAGTCCCTACCATTTCCAGCACACATATACTTTTGAATTCAAGTTATAAGTCAACTGACATTGTTAAAAACTAGGAAAGAGAAAGAAAATCTTCACATTTCTCAGTGTTGACTGATAAAATATATAATGAAAATAATTTACACATTTTGAGTCAGGATGCATGGATCAGCCCACACACAGCAAAGAGTATTGTTACCATCAAAAAGCCCACAGAGATCTAGGCATTAATTTAATGGGATGTGCATGAATCCATGCTGCCCTGAAAAGACAGGTGCTGGAATACTGCTTCCTTGTCCTAGAATGTCTCACATACACACACACACACACACACACACACACACACACACACACACGTGTATGTGTGTGCCCTGACACACACTGGTGGTTATTAGTCTTGAAATAAGAAGCAACGCTGATTAGCACAACAAGAATAGGAAGCCCAAGAACTGTAAATTGAGTTACACTTGAAGAGGAGATTAGGAGGAGAAGCCCCTATTAGAATCCTGGTTCTCACTCTAGAAAGTAAAGGGTTAACTTAGCAGCCCTGGGCTACTCAAACCCTGCACAGTTCCAGCATTTTCAGGACTAGCCCTTGGTCTCCCTCCTGGGAGACATCTGAGCCCTCGAAGTATCCTGCCTAATAAGAGTGTCTTTTGTATAAAAAACCTTCAGGCCATGCAAAATAGTTTGTGCTAACAACATGTTTTATGGTGAATACCTATTTTTTGGTGCCTAAGCTTTGGGACACCCTGTGTCAGTTTAACATCTGGGAGGCTGCAGACTGACTAGCTCATGTCAATCATGCAGAAGCCACATGCTGATCGCTAATAAAAACCATGGACACCAAGACCTGGGTGAGCTTCCCTGTTGGAAACACTTTGCAAGTGTTGTCACACACTGCTGCTGAGAGAATTCAGCACTAGCCCTGTGATCTCCCCGCAACCCCCTGTGGTGGTGGTGGTGGTTTAGTTGCTAAGTCGTGTCCGACTCTTTCGACCCCATGGATTGTAGCCTGCCAGGCTCCTCTGTCCATGGGATTCTCCAGGCAAGAATACTGGAGTGGGCTGCCATTTCCTTCTCCAGGAGATCTTCCCGTCCCAGGGGTTGAACCCAGGTCTCCTGCATTGCAGGCAGATTCTTTATCAACTGAGCTATGAGGGAAGCCCCAAGCCCTCTGGGATAAGGCAAATGAAAGCTTGCTTCTGGTTCCTCTGTTTTCCTCTTGATGCACCTTTTTTTCTCTGATAATTTTAATTTGTGTTCTTTACCTATAATAAACCATAACTGTAAGTGTAACAGTTTTCTGAGCCCTGTGAGTCCTTCTGGTGAATCATAGAACCTGATGCTGGTCTCAGGGTGCTCCAACACACTCTCAACACTTTCTATTGCCTTTCTCCGCTTTATTTTCTCATCAAAGCACTTTCAGTTCAGTTCAGTTCGGTTGCTCAGTCGTCTCCAACTCTTTGTGACACCATGGACTGCAGCACGCAAGGCTTCCCTGTCCATCACCAACTCCCAGAGCTTGCTCAAACTCATGTCCATTGAGTCAGTGATGCCATCCAACCATCTCATCCTCTGTCATCCCCTTCTCCTCCTGCCTTCAATCTTTCCCAGCATCAGGGTCTTTTCAAATGAGTCAGTTCTTCACATCAGGTAGCCAAAGTATTGGAGCTTCAGCTTCAGCATCAGTCCTTCCAAGGAACCTTCAGTGTTGATTTCCTTTAGGATTGACTGGTTTGCTCTCCTTGCAGTCCAAGGGACTCTCAAGAGTCTTCTCCAACACCATAGTTCAATACTATCAATTCTTCGGTGCTCAGCTTTCTTTATGGTCCAACTCTCACATCCATACATGACTACTGGAAAAACCATACCTTTGACTGCTGCTGCTAAGTTGCTTCAGTTGTGTCCAACTCTGTGTGACCCCATAGACGGCAGCCCACCAGGCTCCCCCATCCCTGGGATTCTCCAGGCAAGAATACTGGAGTGGGTTGCCATTTCCCTCTCCAATGCGTGAAAGTGAAAAGTGAAAGTGAAGTCGCTCAGTTGTATCCGACCTTCAGTGACCCCATGGACTGCAGCCTTCCAGGCTCCTCCATCCATGGGATTTTCCAGGCAAGAGTACTGGAATGGGGTGCCATTGCCTTCTCCGCACCTTTGACTAGATGTCGGCAAAGTAATATCTCTGTCATAGCTTTCCTTCCAAGGAGTAAGCGCCTTTTAATTTCATGGCTGCAATCACCATCTGCAGTGATTTTGGAGCCCAGAAAAATAAAGTCTGACACTGTTTCCATAGTTTCCCCACCTATTTGCCATGAAGTGATGGGACTGGATGCCATGGTCTTAGTTTTCTGAATGTTGAGTCTTAAGCCAACTTTTTCACTCTCCTCTTTCACTTTCATCAATAGGCTCTTTAGTTTTTCTTTGCTTTCTGCCATAAGGGTGGTGTCATCTGCATATCTGAGGTTATTGACATTTCTCCCAGAAATCCTGATTCCAGATTGTGCTTCATCCTGTCCAGCATTTAGCATAACATACTCTGCATATAAGTTAAATAAACAGGGTGACAGCCTTGACGAACTCCTCCCCTGATTTGGAATGATATAGCACTTTTACTACTAAAATTATTCAATGACATTATGTATTATAATATGCCTTATCATACATTTTTTAATATTATATCAATTACATTCTCTCCTTCTGCCCACCCCTTTGAGGGTAGATACTTTGTCCTTTTCATCGTGAAATATCCAGTACTCAAAATATCATCTGGCATAAAATAGTAGTAAAACTTGTAAAATAAATTAATGAATTAATTAAAAAGAAATATATGATTAGAAATGAAAACAAAGATCATAGTCTACTCTACCTCTGTGTATAAAAGACCTCCATACTAGGAAAAGGTAAATTTCAACCTCTTAATGACTTCTAGCTTGGCTATTGGTAATTTTGACAACTTGTCACTTTACTTTATTTCTCTGTCCCAACAAAGAAAAGCCTACTCATGGTAGTTAGGTTAAATAAAATGGGGAGTGAATCTGCATTATTTTGAATACTGAACAGTGTGAGAAAAGTTACTCTAATAATTATTTTTCTAACTATCATCTCTAGGTCAACTCAGTTAACCGCTCCATATTTACTACAAGTTTTGGATAAAAATTAAGTTGGGTACATAAGTAAAATTAAAGACTAAAGTCCTGTTTTGTGTTAAAAGAATAAACCCAAAGAATCAATCCTATAGTGTTATTATTATTCATCTACTTCACCTTGTAAACCTCCAGTTACTCTTCAAGACCCAAATTGAAGCTCACCCCTGCCCACCTCACTGTGAGGTCTTCTACAGCTAAAATGTAGATGATGCTATCTAATCATTTCATCCTCTACCACCCACTTCTCCTTTTGCCTTCAATCTTTCCCCACAATCATGGTCTTTTCCAATGAGTTAGCTCTTCACATCATATGGTCAAGATACTGGAGCTTCAGCTTTAGCACCAGTCCTTCCAATGAATATTCAGGATTTATTTCCTTTCAGATTGACTAGTTTGATCTCCTTACAGTCCACAGGACTCTCAAGAGTCTTATCCAGCACCACAGTTCAAAAGCATCAATTCTTTGGCATTCAACTTTCTTTATGAAACAACTCTCAAATCTGTACATGACTACTAGAAAATTAAACCATAGCTTTGACTATATGGACCTTTGATGACAAAGTGATGTCTCTGCTTTTTGATATGTTGTCCAAGTTTGTTATAGCTTTTCTTCCAAGGAGCAGCATCTTTTAATGTCGTGGCTGTGATTTTGGAAATCACTGTTGGCAGTGATTTTGGAGCCCAAGAAAATAAAATCTGTCACTATTAAACATCTTCAAAAATGGGATTCTCATATGAAATGGTTTAGGAAAACATACACAGGAAAAGAAAACAGACAGGGGAGCCAATTAAGTAGGAAGTCCTAGAGAATAGTAATATTATCAACTTGAGAAGCAAAAGGAGAGATTGAAAACAGAGGGAAATTATCTTTCATTGAATATAAGGTGTTACTGTAAGCCCTCATAAAGAAACTGAATTAATGAACTGATTTTGGTTATTATCATCTTCCTATAAACCTTTTCTTGGAGAAAAAATAAAGATGTGCAGAAAACAGGTAAAAGTAACACAAAAGTAGAGCATTAGTTTTAGTCCAACTTAGGCAACCCCTAATCTTCACAAAATGGCTTCTCTTCCCAGCATATTCTCCGTCCATTATCCTACTTAAATCTAATGAGAAAAAGCTATCATTCTGCCACTAGATGGTACTACCATGAATTGGAATGGACAGTACTCTGTGGACTCTAAACTTATAAATATAACAATTTGGAGAAAAAGCAATAAAGATTAAATATACACCAAAATGCAATAAATGTTAGAGTGATGCAGAGAACAGAGCAACAAACAAACAAAATATACTGAAGTAGTATCATCCTACTGGGACATCCATCACTAAAGATTCTTCTTTATGACTAGATACGCTAAGATATAATGTTATTTGTCCAACATATTTTGGTTCCCAATATTTTTCCTTTCAAGCTTTTGAAGTTAATATTTAACAAACACATTTTCTGCCAAGTTTTAATGTGATATCATCCTCTGAAGAAACAAAATCCAAAAATAATTTGTCTTTTTGGCAATATTTATTAGTATTTTTGCCACAAAACCTGAATTATTATTGAAAGTAAATAGGAAATCAAGGGCTCACATATTTTGAATTTTTTTTTCAGGTGCTCTCAAGGTTAACATGTACTCTGTGGCAATGAAAAGGCAGATAAATAAAGGCTATCTGGTGTCACATAATCTGTAATATTTCCTGTAACTGTGACTATTTTTTAAATAAAATTTTCTAGCCAACAAATTTAATTTCCCCTTTTAGTTTTGTTTATACACTGGAGTCCCTGATGTCATGGGACTGACTGTGCATAAACTTAAGTGTGGTCAGTCTTTCCTTTCCCTTTTGATTTTTTATCTGTCATTTACAACTGTGAACTTCCCATAAGATCTTTTTATCATAAAAAATTATATACATATATATATACATATATGTGTATGTGTGTGTGTGTGTATATATATATATATTCTCCCCACTTTTTAAAAACTCTCAACTTGGTAAGAAAAAAAAAATTCCCTTCAGGAAGTTTCTGAAACATCTACTGGAACAGCATGGAAGACAGCAAGTTCTGTCCCCACACAGCTGGCTGTGTTTAAAAGAACCACAGGAAATGAACCAGCTTCCAACCTGTCAGGCACTTCCAAAGGGCAAATGGCTGCAAGCCCTTGGGGACTGAGGGATCTCATTTGAGATGGCAGGCACATGGGTTTCAGCCTTGAATGAATATGTCTGTGAATGTATCTGTGTGTATTAAAAAAAAAAAATACACAGAGAGAGCCAATACATGTGATAGGAACTCCCCAGATATTCTGGTTTAAATTTAAACAGGAAATAAAGTTAGGTCATTGTTATCTTTTTGTCAGGGCAAAGGTGACAGTCACAATAATTTTGCCAAACAGTCAAATGAGGAAACAGAAGGGTGTGAGGGGTTGATAGTCTACTAATACAGTTTAAAAAATTGTTTCTAATAAACATCCCAGGCCCACAGAAAGTCTGTGAAACCTAGAGTGAATTTTTCTGTCCTCTAGCTGTGCCTTCATTGTGCAGGTCTGGACTTTAATTAGGACTCTTCTGAATGGGCAGTGGAGAGACCGTGAGCAGGGCTATTTGTGAGCATTTGCTGCTGTTCCAAAGGAAAAACAGTCCAGTCAGTCACTGAGAGTCTGACTCCTTCCAGAGCTTTACCATTTCTCCACAGTTGTTTGTTCTGAGAATACAGAGAGACCAAGGAAAATCTGAAACCCCACAGAAGCATTCCTTTCACAATGAGCCTCTACAGTGAAGGATATAGTATTTGACAGCCTTTTGTGAGTAGCAGAGTCCGTGGATTTTTTTCTCCAGCAATGATATCCTTTCACCTCATTATAAAATATAACCTGTCATAGCTAAATTGAGGAGTTTTTTCAACAGGGCTGGAAAACTCATCTTTAATTACTGTATAGGAGAATGCTTCTGAATTATCAACTATGCAGGAAAAGGCTGAAAGGCAATCTGATCACTATAAGAAACAGACGCTCCTTGATAAAGAAGCCATGTTGTTGGGTTTTAGTTTCTCAGGTGATGGTGCTTTGATATGGATGGCTTTGAAATCCATATATGATTTTTAAAAAAAGGAGCACTTTCATTAGTCTAACAGTATTGTGTGTACAACTAACTCTTTGTGCACAGATTGGTTTTAAGGATTTTATTGGGTCACCCATCTTAGATTATAAATATCTAGATGTGCTGTGTGCTGCTCTGTGCTTAGTCACTCAGTCGTGTCCAACTCTTTGTAACCCATGGACTGTAGCCCGCCAGGCTCCCCTGTCCATGGGGATTCTCCAGGAAAGAATACTGGACTGGGTTGCCATGCCCTCCTCCAGGAAATCTTCCCAACTCAGGGATCGAACCCAGGTCTCCCACATTGCAGGCAGATTCTTTACCATCTGAGACACCAGGGAAGCCCATCTAGATGTGCATTTAAGACAATTTCTAAAGGAAATTTTCTTTATACCAGCGTAATGTGTTGGTTACTGTCTTAAGTTGTGATAGACCCAGTTCCAAATTCAAATTCTGCCCCCAACAAGTTGATGACCATAGCAATTACTAACCCTTTCTAAGCTTCAGTTATCATATCTGCAAAAGGGATAGAATCATCATACCTACATCGAATGACTATTGAAAAGATGATTGAGACAATGAATGTGAAGAGTTTAGCAAAGTACTTAGCCCACTATAAATGATGAAAGTGAAAGTGAAAGTGAAGTCCTGTCCAACTCTTTGTGACCCCATGGACCATAGCCTACCAGGCTCCTTAGTCCATGGGATTTTCCAGGCAAGAATACTGGAGTGGGTTGCCATTTCCTTCTCCAGGGGATCTTCCCAACCCAGGGATCGAACCCAGGTCTCCCGCATTGTAGGCAGACACTTTACCATCTGAGCTACCAGGGAAGCCCCTATTATAAACGATAGCTATTATTATTATAAGCATGTGCACTGAATTTCTCATCATTTTGGCTGCGAGTGAAAACTATGTTTTCAAAACCAGACTGAGCACTAGATATAAGTGTCCCTTTTTTGCAGGGGTGTGTGCTTAGTCACTGTAGTGTCTGACTCTTGCAACCCCATTGATTATAACCAGGCTTCTCTGCCTATGGGATTTCCCAGGCAAGAATACTGGAGTGGGGTCATAAGACAAAAATACGTCAGCGTACATCTAGCAGGTGCAAAATTAGACAGAGGTTATAAAGGAGCTGAACCAAGAGACTCTTGGGCATCTGGCACCCTGAGTCCTATTTTAAGTAACATTCCTTCAAAGTCAACATTTCTAGAAGAAGATTCTACAGAAGTCACTAAAAGTGAACATGAAAGTCGCTCAGTCGTATCCAACTCTTTGTGACCCTATGGACTATACAGTTCATAGAATTCTCTAGGCCAAAATTTTCTGGAGTGGGTGGCCTTTCCCTTCTCCAGGGGATCTTCCCAACCCAGGGATCGAACCAGGTCTGCCACATTGCAGGTGGAGTCTTTACCAGCTAAGCCACAAGGGAAGCCCAAGCATACTGGAGTGGGTAGCCTATCCCTTCTCCAGCAGATCTTCCTGACACAGGAATTCAACCAGGATCTCCTGCATTGCAGGCAGATTCTTTACCCACTGAGATATCAGGAAAGCCCCGCTACAGAAGTTACTAAAGCTATGGCGGATGCATGTTGATGTATGGCAAAACCAATACAATATTGTAAAGTAAAAAAAAAATAATAACAATAAAATTAAAAAAAAATTTTTTTAAGCTATTTTCCAAAAAAAAGTTTCCTATGGAAAAATGACTCTGAACAATACTCCATATAACATTTCAGTCTTGGAAATTTACAGTGCATGTTTGCATATTATAAGCTTTAAGAAGTCCCACAGTAGAGAAACCATCTTTACTTTGATTGACAGTTTCCCCAAACCTATCTTATAATGCAATTCTTTGTTTTAATTCAATGACTATTATTGTAGTAATAATTCATTGAGTACTATTACATGCCAGCAACAGTGTCATGCATTTTATATGTGTTAACTCTTTAAATCACAATAACAATTCTATGAGAGATGTACCCCTAATAATCCTATTGTATTTGCCCAGGATTACTGAGCCAGTGAGTGATACCAGGATTCAAACCCCAACACTCTGACAGCAGGGTCACACTCCAAACCAGCACTTCCTACCTCTTCTTACAGAATGACTTGTCCTATGTCCATAGTTAGGATGCTTTCACTTAACAACCAACAGAAACCCAAATCAAAACTAATTTAACAAATAAAGGAACTTTATAGGTGCACTTAACTAAAAACTGAAGTGTGAGCTTATGGCACCAGGGCTATAGTTCCAGGCTCTCATCTTTGCCCTCCTCATTGTGTCAGCTTCAAGCGAGCTACCCTTACAGTAGTCTCTCCCAGATAGTCTTCATTACAGCCAAAGTGAAAAGGAAGCTTCTTCTGATTGCCCACTTGGGGCTATTTGCTATCCATGGAAACGTGATGTGCTGATTGGTTTAGGTTTCATTATTCCTTGGCTGATCAGGGTGGGTGGATTGCCTTACAGGACCACCGTGGGAGCTGGAAGTAAGGCTAATTCCAGGCAAACCATGTGACAGAGAAATAGACTCTTTCTAGGAAAAGGAAAGAGTAAGTGGAGTCCTATAGCTCATGCTTTGAATAACAAGTATATGGGTGCTCAGTTGTGTCTGACTCTTTTGCAACCTCATTAGCTGTAGCCCACCAGGCTCCTCTCTCCATGGAATTTTCCAGGTAAGAATACTAGGTTGCCATTTCCTTCTTCAGGGGATCTTCGTGACGCAGGGACTGAATCCATATCTTTTGTGTCTCCTGCATTGGCAGGTGAATTCTTTACCACAGAGCCACCTGGGATTCCCACTCAAATCTAAGTGTTCTGTGGAATGTACCTTCAAAAATACCACCTTAAGCTTTTCTTATTCCTACATCTTCTTATGTCTCATGACCAAGTAGATAAAAGGATAATCAAGAAAACTGAAATCACTGAAGAAAGACAGCAGATCCAAGTTTTGACTTTGCCGTGAATCTGGATCTTCTATCCATCAATTTTGATCATACTTAGAACCAAAACAGACTGTAGAACTATTTTGACAATTTTTAGATGAAAAAGGAAGCAAAGAAAGCTTATTAGATATTTTCCAAACAAAAATGGCTCTGAAATATATTTGTTATCTTTATATAAAAATATCTAAGTATGTTCTCTATAGCTTATAAAAACCCAGAAGATATAGAAATATGGAGAGTAGAAGTCACCTGCTTCCTAGCCTGTTCTTTCTATAATCCTTGTCAGAGGTCTTCAACTTGATATATACACTCCCAAGCTTTGCCCTACTGTTATATATACACATGTATAAAAATATGTCTTTTGTGACACAAGTAGAAATATTTCATTCTTTTTTTCCATTCAAATATACACTGAAGAGTTCTTCAGCAGTGTGAAGAGATCTTCATTCGTCTTAACAGCCATACAGTATGCTGAAGTATGGGTGAACCATCATTTAAGTTTTTCCATTTGTTAACCTACAGACACTTAAGGGCTTCTAATGTTTCACCACATTCAAGTGATCATCTTCGCATGTGCTACTTTGTGCACATGAGAAATTTTTTTCTCTATGATAGAAACCCACCAGTGAAACTACTTGGTTAAAGGGGTTTGAGCACTTTAAATTTTGCTAGAAGTTGCCAAATTGCCCTCCAAAAAGGCTGTTCCAATTTACACTCCCACCAACAGTGTCTGAGAGTACCTGTTTCCCCACTGGATATTAGCAATCTTTTTGCATTCAATTTCAAAGAGTAATCAACAGGGCTCCAGTCAGCTCTGTGATAAAAGTGGCTCCTAAGAGCTTTAAGAATGTTTCAGTAGACACGAAAGAAAACAATTATTTGATGTGAGCCCACTCTGTGATTGGTATTATAATAATAATAAAGAACACCCTCTTGATTCAACAGCTCCTTACCTTAGACCTTAAAGATATATCTGCCTTACAGGGTTTTTAAGAGGTCAATAAAGGTCACTTATCCCCATTCTGCAGATGCAAATTTTAAAGTATAAAAAGTAAGCAAAATTTTTTATCAGGCTGTGTACAAGAATAGAAAATAAGAATTCATTTCTTTTGAGTCCTTACTTTATATTCTGGTGATGAGGCAGCCTCGCAAATTCAGAAACAAAACTCTGGCCTGCATCCCTTTGAAGCCATCCAAAATCCAGCTCCTTCCTTTAGAAATATATTTCAGCTTTAACTTCCACTTCAAGCTGGATGATGACTTAGAAATACAGTGGATTCCAAGTCAATGAAACTTCAAATTCAGTTCTCAGACACATGGTGGCCTTTGCTCTCTCCAGGAAAGACTACTAGTGTACTTTTATTGACTGACCTTGGTGGTCTGAAGGGAAATGAGCAGAAAATAAGACACCATATGCAGAATTCAATATTTACTTTTCTCTATACTCCTGGATGATTGGGAAAGAATTTATGGGCTTGCAAACTCGAAATGTCTGTACCATAGGTGGCAGAAACATTGGCAACTTACTCAGGGCTCTTTTGCGATCATCGCTTAGAGCTCAGCCCCAGTTACATGTCCCAGAGGGAAGCCATATGGGCTTTAATGCATGACTAGTTCCCTTGCAGAGAAGTCACAACTTACCCAAACACACTTGTTCACAGACAATGTAAGTGAAATCTCCAGATTGATGACAGCTGGCCCAGGAAACGCACAATACCCTGGAAGCTAGCTACTTGCACACTTTGAGATGAATACGTTTTTCTGACTACTCTTTTTTTTTTTTTTATTTCAATCTCAGGTCAATGAATTGTAATGGCATCAATACGAATATAAAGCAGTTGGAACGCTTGTGATAAAGTAGCTTTCCAGACCAGAAACAAAATTTTTCTTAAAGTAGTAGTGCTCAGCTTGTTTAACAGTAAATGTCAGCAACCTTATCTTTCTGCAAAGACTCCTTTTTCTCTCCTTCCAGCTTCTGTACCTTGACTTGGAGGCACAATTCTGCTATGCATCTACCCAGGTTCCATCAGTATCCAGTATTCCCTGTCTAAAGCTTTGACACATTTGTCACAACAGCTAGGGTTGAGGCAAGGAGTTGAAACAATTTCATAAGGCTTGTTATGACTCACATGGCCCCTGTGTAGTCCTCTTAAGATCCTTTGTTCCCATCCTTCCAATAAAACATGAGCACCAGCTGCTTCACTTGCACAGTATGAGCCAGAAAGGCTGGAGCCTTTGAGCTCCGGGTCCAGTCTACAGATCATTAGAGCAGATGATATTGTTCTGTACATCAAACCTTTCATGCCAACTTCTAAATGAGGGTGAAAGACTGCAGTGATGACAATGATCTATCACTGTGTTCCTTCAAATAACGATATTTCTTTTAATAAATATACTTCTTTTAGTAAATTTAAAGAGAATTTTGAGGTCTTAGGACCATGTAGAGAGGGATTTGGAGGTACAGCTGAGAAGGGAGAGGATGGCCAGAGAAAACAAGATGGGACAGGGAATAAGACTAATAAATATATATTTGGTTTCCTGGGTATAGTCTCCTGCTGCTCTGTCTCCCACTAAGATCTACAGATCTGCAGTTCTTTAGAAGTTGTCAGATAGCTCCAACTGTTTCCTGAAGTTTAAATATCACAAACTGATGGGTTCTGAGTTAAGATGGAAACATCTGTGATTGAATGCGTCTACAAGGAACAAGCATAACAACAGGTTGCATTTTCAGAGGGCTTTCTCTTACAATTCAAGACATTTGATAGATTTGATCTAATTATTCCTCTACAACATCTATGACATCTGGGAAGAAAGGAAGGAATGGGACAGTGAGTACTGTGGGAGTAAAGGTGTAAATACTATAGTTATTTTTTGCCTAAGGGAAATAAAACACAAAATGTTTACTAAAATGCCCTAAGTCAAGACTTAAAATATATATATATATTTTTTTGTTAGCTGTTCTACCATTTTATTCAAACAAAAAGTGATGTTGAACACCAATATAAAACACAAAAACAAGCCCCTCCCCTAAAACAATCACTGCTGAATTGCCCTTGCCAAAACTGTCTCAAGACCTGCCTGCCTAACCTTGTTCTCTAATGCACCCTATCCTGCAAACTTCCATAGAGTTCACAATTAAAAACAAAAGCACAGCTTTCCAAGGTGAGGCAAAAAAAGAAACTTTCAATGTAGAATATGAACCACTCTCCCAAATTCCACTCCAAACAGGAAATACAACTTCCCAAGAATGACAGAAAGCCAGCTTCTGTTTCTATATGTGGTTTAGTCACTAAGTCATGTCCCGTGTCCGACTCTTGTGATCCCATGGACTGTAGCTTTCCAGGCTCCTCTGTCGGTGAGATTTCCCAGGCAAGAACACTGGAATGGGTTGCCATTTCCTTCTTCAGGGGGATCTTCCTGTCCCAGGGATTGAACCCAGGTCTCCTGCATTAACCAGCAGATTCTTTACCACTGAGCCACCAAGGAAGCCCATGTTTCTACATGGGGGAGGGGTGTCAAGTGGCTCTCCCAGGGACCATCATAACGTGGAGCCCTGCAGATCATCTTCTTAACACATTCCTGTTTGGGGAAAAATTTTATTGAAAAGCCTTTTAATGACTGCCAAATAGTAGTTCTAATTTGCCAACCATGAAATTGTGACTCTGGTTATCCAGGGCTTTAAATAAATAAAACTGACCTTATTGACATGACTTATTATTACCGTCTCTTACACAATCACCACAGACTCCAAAGATACCCATTTTTCTAAAGAGTATCTGCAAATATCATTTTTGGAATTTCAGATTTGATAAAGGGGAGCCCTATTCCTACTCCCACCCTGACTGAAATATTTGTCTCTTCTCCAGATGCTAAAGCAGCATTGGTAGTAGAAGCAAATACATGTGTGTATTTAAGGAGATATGAACTATAAATATGGTCTTGCCGGTCTCTTATGACCGAGCAGAACATGTCTTTCCAGGACAGCTAAGTGACATGACAGGCTGGAACGGAGCCCATGACCTTTCTTGGTGCCAGGGGAAGATTCATGCCCTAGAATGAAGTGATATGATAAAAATGTGCGAAATTCTGTGGGAAAACAATCCAAGTGTCCTCACGTATATTTTTCTGTCCTTTGTAATAGGATATTTAACCCTATCTGACATGTCTTCTGTATCCAGAGTACCTTCTAAATATGCATTTTAAGAAAAATACAGTAAGTCCCCTACATACAAATGAGTTCCATTCCAAGAGCATGTGTGTAAGTCCAATTTGTTCATAAATCTAACAAAGTTAGCCTAAGTACCCAACTAATAAAATGGCCTATATAGTACTGAACTGTAGTAGGTTTATAATGCTTTTCACACAAATAATCTGTAACAAACAAACACAAAAAAACGAACAGGCAAGACAAGTTACTGACTAGAAGAGGGAGAGGAGGTGGGAGATGGTAGAACTGAAGGATAGTCAGCAATAGGAGATGGAGGGTAAGCTGCAATCTTATCCACACCTGACACTGATGGCACTGGTCCTTGCTGGAACCAGATGCATGCTCACATCTTTGAAAATACTCAAGTTGTATGTTCATAGGTATGTAGGGAACTCACTGTACACCAAAGCATAGGGGTTACATTAGCTTATGTTCTTGTCTTTTGCTATTCCTATCAGTACAAAATAATAAAAAATAAAATAAAAATTCTTTGTTGACAATAATGCCTTGCTTTTCTATGATTTTTGGTAAGAAGCTCAAAATGTCTTGCAGTCTAAAGTCATGCTCAAACTTAGACTGGAGTGTCACCACAGTGACATTACAAAGGGAAGTTAGTGTGGAGAAAAGAATGAAAAGGATGAAGAGGAAGTGAATTTGAGAGAATCAGGTGCTCAGTAATGTGTCACAATGGCCTACTAATCAGTGGTTATAGATCAGCAACCAAATGTTAGAAAAGGAGACCATTATTCTCTATCTACTCATCTATATGAAGAGAATTGGGGAGGTTATACTTTCACAAATCACAGTCATTATGAAACAACACCTTTTTATTACAAATTAAAAAAAAAAAAAAACATGAGACCAGTAACTTTGCAGGTTGTAGCTAACATTTGTCCTATTGTTACTGACCTACTAATTTTTTTTCATACCATTTCTGGTCCTCAAACCCATAACAAGTACATAATACAATTGGCAGCAGGTACACTAAAAGATGCTTAACATCACTAATAGAAAAATGCAAATCAAACTACAGTAAAGTACCACCTCTATAAGTAGGATAGGCAACCCTGACACAATGAAGATACTACTTGACAATTATCAGCTCCGGTGGCCCTAATGCTCTTATATATCTGACTTCCATTCTGCCCAAGACAGAAGATCTAATCAGGTCAGTGTATTAGAGTTCCTCAGAGACATAGAACCAATAGCACATGCTATAATAATATAAAAATCTATTTATATCTGCATCTATATGTGTATACATAATCTATAGATGCAGACATAAAGAGATTTATTAAAAGGAATTTGTTAATATGATTATAGAAGCTGAGCAGTTCCAGATCTGAAACCTAGAGAATCAGGAGAACCAGTGGTGTAATTTTGATGATGAGAGGGCCAATGGTGTAAGTCCTAATCTGAGGACAGAAGACAGAAGTTCCAGCTCAAACAATCAGGCAGAGAGACAGCAAGTTCTCCCTTCCTGTGCCTTTTTGTTCTATTCAAACCCTCAAAAAGGATGGCTTTGGAAGATGCTGGATCCGCTAGATCATCGAAAAAGCAAGAGAGTTCCAGAAAAACATCTACTTCTGCTTTATTGACTATGCCAAAGCCTTTGACTGTGTGGATCACAATAAACTGTGGAAAATTCTGAAAGAGATGGGAATACTAGACCACCTGGCCTGCCTCTTGAGAAACCTGTATGCAGGTCAGGAAGAAACAGTTATAACTGGACATGGAACAACAGACTGGTTCCAAATAGGAAAAGGAGTAAGTCAAGGCTATGTACTGTCACCCTGCTTATTTCACTTATATGCAGAGTACATCATGAGAAGCGCTGGGCTGGAGGAAGCACAAGCTGGAATCAAGATTGCCGGGAGAAATATCAATAACCTCAGATATGCAGATGACACCACCCTAATGGCAGAAAGTGAAGAGGAACTAAAAGGCCTCTTGATGAAAGTAAAAGAGGAGAGTGAAAAAGTTGGCTTAAAGCTCAACATTCAGAAAACAAAGATTATGGCATCTGGTCCCATCACTTCATGGGAAATAGATGGGGAAACAGTGGCAAACTTTATTTTGGGGGCTGCAAAATCACTGCAGATGGTGACTGCAGCCATGAAATTAAAAGACACTTACTCCTTGGAAGAAAAGTTATGACCAACCTAGATAGCATATTGAAAAGCAGAGACATTACTTTGCCAACAAAGGTTCATCTAGTCAAGGCTATGGTTTTTCCTGTGGTCATGTATGGATGTGAGAGTTGGACTGTGAAGAAGGCTGAGCGCCGAAGAATTGATGCTTTTGAACTGTGGTGTTAGAGAAGACTCCTGAGAGTCCCTTGGACTGCAAGGAGATCCAACCAGTCCATTCTGAAGGAGATGAGCCCTGGGATTTCTTTGGAAGGAATGATGCTAAAGCTGAAACTCCAGTACTTTGGCCACCTCATGCAAAGAGTTGACTCATTGGAAAACACTGATGCCGGGAGGGATTGGGGGCAGGAGGAGAAGGGGATGACAGAGGATGAGATGGCTGGATGGCATCACTGACTCGATGGACGTGAGTCTGAGTGAACTCCAGGAGTTGGTGATGGACAGGGAGGCCTGGCGTGCTGCGATTCATGGGGTTGCAAAGAGTCGGACACAACTGAGCAACTGAACTGAACTGAACTTGGAGGATGCACACCAAAGTGCAAAAAGCAATCCACTTTACTTAGTCTACCGATGCAAATGCTAATCTCAACTAGAAACCCTCACAAGCACACCCCAAAATAATGTTTAGCTAAATATTTGGGCATCCCATGATTCAGTCAAGTTGACAAATAAAATTAACCATCACAGTCGGTGTTTCATCATACGCAATGGCAGGCAAGTTATTGCCTTGCTTACATCCAGTCTATAAATATTTGCATTGAGCACTACACTCTGGTCAAAGATGTGACCAAGCTAGCTGAGATGATCTGACTTGATGCACATAGCAGTGATAGATTGAAGGCCACTTTCTTCAAAAGTCCTGACAGTTATTTTGAATTTCAATAGCTACTTTAATATCACTGACCTAATCAAAGAACTGGAAGGACATCTGCACCACAGATCTTGTGTAGCTCACATGACAGTGCATTTGAAATGGAAATATAAAACTTTGTGTGTCTGTGAGCACAAAAGACATTTAATAGTGTTAAACGAAAAGTATCAGGGTGTCTGTATCTTTAGGCAGGGAAATTCCTTTTCAACACAGATTATTCAACAGGTTGGTTTTCCAATGAGAAGTCAGAACTGAGTGCTACAGGTGAACAGAGATAAACAGCAGATACAGAGCATTGAGCATCAGATCAAAAACACAAAACAGACTTCAAGAAACTCACAAACACAGAGAAGCCATTCCCAGGACAATAATGAGTTGGTGGTAGACATATTACAAAATGCATTAGAAGGAACCAAAACTTTGGAAATACAGTTAATTCATATTTCATATTAAATAAGGTCTGACTTTGAGAAACTTCCAACTATAAAGAAATTTCTTAATTAGAATTTAAAGTCATGATCCAAGGAAATTATTATTTTATAGGACAGTATAGGAAAAGAATGGAATCCTATGCAGAAAAAGAATTTAGGACAAGACAAACAAAAGTGAATACCAGAATGGAGACATTTTCTTTATGTCCACAGAGTTAAGCATTCCATCAACTTTTAAAGAAGTAAAAACAATAGATGATAAAGAGCAGTGAGTACTTATGATTTGCATGTCTGTATTCATGATTAATTAAATCCTGTGCTAAATAGTGGGCTTCCCGGGTGGCTCAGATGGTAAAGAATCCACCTGCAATGCAGGAGACTTGGGTTTGATCCCTGGGTTGGGAAGATCCCCTGGAGAAGGAAATGGCAACCCACTCCAGTACTCTTGCCTGGAGAATCCCCATGGACAGAGGAGTCTGGTGGGCTACAGTCCATGGGGTCACAAAGAATCAGACACAACTAAGTGACTGAGCATATACACACATCCATTAAACCTTCTACTCAAATATAGCATAGTGATTTCCAGAAAATGCTGCCTCCCAAGGCTCTCTGTAAGCCCTAGCCAGTTGGCTCTGCTGGCACTCTCTTAGAGGTTGCCGTGCTCCCACTGTCTATGTGTGCTGCTTTCAAAGACTTTCAGAGAAGCTTTCCCATTGCTGCCACTCAATGTAAGCAAGCCAATGGCCATGGCTAGTGGATTGTTCGGAGAAGGCAATGGCAACCCACTCCAGTACTCTTGCCTGGAAAATCCCATGGACGGAGGAGCCTGGTGGGCTGCAGTCCATGGTGTCGCTAAGAGTCGGACACGACTGAGCGACTTCCCTTTCACTTTTCACTTTCATGCATTGGAGAAGGAAATGGCAACCCACTCCAGTGTTCTTGCCTGGAGAATCCCAGGGACGGGGGAGCCTGGTGGGCTGCCGTCTATGGGGTCGCACAGAGTCGGACACAACTGAAGCGACTTAGCAGCAGCAGCAGCAGCAGTGGATTGTTTCTGGTTTCATCCAGAACCATATCATTCTCCAGGAGATGATGGGTATGGTACACAAGCAGTGGAAAGGGTCTTCTTCACAACTGCATTCCAAACTTAGTTGCTTGGCCTAAAGCTGTCCCAGAAACCGTAGTCTTAGAAAATCTCTACTAAATAAGCACTTCAGCTACTGCCTCTAACACTCTCTATTATAATCAACCCAAAGAATTCGGTGTGGTATTGACTTCCTCTTTCCCATCTCCAGATGTCCACCCCTACCAAATTCATCTCTCCTTCTCATTTATAGTACATGGAAAAAGAGATGACAAAAGAAGATACAGGCAGAAAGAAACTTATTATCTACACCTGCCAGCTGACAACCTTGCTAGCATTCACTAGAGGAATCAACTTTATTACCTACTGAAAAATTTTGTAGGTAGGGTTTCTTGAAAATCCCCAATTAAAAACCTTCTTTTGCTCATAATTTGGAAATAAATTGGAAATAAATTGGTCATATGTTTCCCATTTTCTTTTCCCACAGCTGAGTGAACATGAAAGTTCTTTAACTCAAAATGTGGAAAGATAAAACACATTTTTCTTAAAAGATAGAAAACCCTGATTATTGCCTGATGAATGGATCTCATCAGAGATTTTTCACTATATAAGCTGAAATTAGAATATATATTTGAACATCAACCTTAACTCTCAACAAAGAAACAAGTTTAGTGCTACTTCCAAGAGATCAAGGGTTCTTAACACACTAGATATTTACCTGAAATTTAATTGGAGGTTTTCACAAGAGTATCACTTAATTTTTGTGCCTCCTTTCAATTCTGAACTGCATAAACTGAATAAATGTGGTTGATCATCTCTTCTGAAAGCAGCAATCATACCCCCATGATATATGTAGCTTTCTTCTACTTGAGAGTCAATCACATTAATAATATTTTAATAAGGGTATATGCAAATAAGATAATCACTGATCAGGATAAATTTTAACTACTCTTGAACTTACTGCAACTTAGATAAGTGTGTAGAATGTGATTAAAAGTTATACCTAGAATTTAAATATTTTACATTTTTCCTAAGCTTTGTACATTAAGTTCAGATGCTCGATCTTCTCCAAGTGAATAAAGTACAATTATTTAGATTTGATGGTAGGAGAAATTCTACCATTTGGAGTTGTCATTATACCAAAAATTTTTAGTATAAGATATAATAATCTCTGTGTTTTATAATAATCTGTTGGTTTTCATTCTTAGATGTCCCTTCAAATTCCACACAGTTTCCTTTCTTTCAGCTTCTCTGAACTTTTCAGAGTTTAAGGTCCTAAATGTCTTACAAATACAACAATGAAATAGCATGGATAACTAGCTAAAATTGTGTTCCAAGGAAAAGAAAATCAAACTTTTATTGTTTCTCCCCTAGCCAAGAAAAATTTATTTCCTTGAATGAATGTATGTCTAGTTTGTCTTTCATGCCATATTTGATGGCAAGCTTCCAGAATATGTTTAAAAAATTTAAGCTAAAGTTTCCTGAGAACCCCAAGAGCTATAGTTTAATATTCAATGATAATACATGTATAGTCTCAGGCCTTTGGCAATAACAATGAGATACCATTATTCTACAATGTATTAATTCTGAAATTTAGATAAATTTTGTATTATAAATATAACTACAAGTATAATATTTAATTTATACTTATTAACTTGAGTATAATTTAGTAAAATTATTTAATAAAATTATACTTAATTTCACTGATTGATATTTCCTTTCAAAATATTCTAATTTCTATGTCCAGCGGATTTTTTAAACCCACAATCCTTTAGTAAGTCCCAGATTACTCTTTGAAGTATTTCAAGTCTACTTTTTGCTTTTCCTAACAGTGTAACTAAGGGTACAGTTGATTGTGGCTAAAACAATGGACTCAGAGCTCTAAACATGATTTTACAATTCATCTTTTCATTCATCAATTTTATCCTAATGTCAACCATTGTTTATTTACTATCCT
Source organism: Bos indicus (assembly GCF_029378745.1). Classification (NCBI taxonomy): domain Eukaryota; kingdom Metazoa; phylum Chordata; class Mammalia; order Artiodactyla; family Bovidae; genus Bos; species Bos indicus. Next base: position 33,320,428 of record NC_091769.1, read on the forward strand.
GTTAGAATGAATATACATAATTTTTTCATTAACTTAAATCCTTTTTAGAATAAGACAAAAGAAAAAGACAAACACACACCCACAAAATACAGTTTTATGACTCTGATAACTAGGTCTAATTTCCCTTTGGTTGCAATGGATATATTAATATTTATTCATTAATTATTTGGCCAATTAGGCATTGCCTACTATAGATTAGACCTGGCAATATAAAAATGTAGAAATTTAGTTCTGTCAATGAAGCACTTTCAGTCCAGAAATATAAAATAGGCATCTAAACTAATATAGTTAATGAACTATTTTTACAGTACTCACAGATACAATTCGGCACAAAAGACTGACCGACCAGCTTCCCAGGGCTGGGGTGTTAGGGTGGAGAAAGTATTCTAGATGAAAGTGTTTAGGAAAGATGTGTGGAAGTTACAGTCCTGGAGAATCCTTATGACTGGAATTTCTTAGGCAAAGGGGTATTTTTGAAAGAAAATGCACGGCAATCTCTTACGACTGAATTTCTTAGGCAAAGGGGTATTTCTGAAAGAAAAGGCTGGGAGAGGACTGAGATCATGGCAGGCATTACCTGCACAACCAGAGTGGGCAAAAGGAAGCCACAGAAAGAAGCAAGGGAGTGATAGAACAAGTTAGTTCTGTACAAAGAGCATTCAGTAACAGTAGGAACTGGATAAAAGGCAGAGAAGTTCAAAAACTATTGCTGCAGTTCTGAGAAAAGATTTGGCTCCTTCCTTTTGGGAGTGTGGTGAGAATAAAGTGGTTACTATTAAGAAAATACCTTACTTAATTCCCCCCTGAAAGTAGAAAGAGGGCAAAATGAAAAATATCATATCAAAAAAAAGAATCACACTGGACCATTTGATGCATTTTCTACATTTGAGCACAGTAATAAAATTACTAAGGGCCTTGATTGCCCCAGTTGAGACCTGACCAGTTCTTAATTGGGGGCCAACATATGGAATGGTAAGAGCAAGCACTGGAAACAATTTGCTTATAACTCTCCCCAACAGAAACTCAAAGTCTTAATTGTACATGTGCTGAAAATTAGCTCTTTGAAAAGGTCTAAAATGAACAACTAAAAGATATTAAAAGCCAGTATCTGTTCATCCAAACATTTCTGAGTGTACCCAGACATCAAGAGTGTCTTTTGCTGGCATCCATGGAAGTTTAGAAAGATATAACATCATCATGATGATGAAATAATTTTACTGAAAGAAGATATAAAGGTCATCAGTACTGGTCATCAGTACTTGTTTTTATATAAGTACTCCAATCTGTTGGCATTTTGTTGTTATTCAGTTGCTAAGTCGTGCCCAACTCTTTGTGACCCCATGTACTGCAGCATGCCAGGCTTCCCTGTCCTTCACCATCTCCTGGAGTTTGCTCAGACTCATGTCCATTGAGTCAGTGATGCCATCCAACCATCTCATCCTCAAGCACTCTCTTCTCATCTTGCCGTCAATCTTACCCAGCACTAAGGTCTTTTCCAATGATTCAGCTCTTCACATCAGGGGGCCAAAGTATTGGAGCTTCGGCTTCAGCAGCAGTCCTTCCAATGGATCAGTCAGTCAGTCAGTTCAGTCGCTCAGTCATGTCTGACTCTGTGACACCATGGACTGCAGCATGCAAGGCCTCCCTGTCCATCACCAACTCCCAGAGCCAACTCAAAATCATGTCCATCGAGTCGGTAATGCCATCCAACCATCTCATCCTCTGTCATCCCCTTCTCCTCCTGCCTTCAATCTTTCCCAGCATCAGGGTCTTTTGAAATGAGTCAGTTCTTCACATCAGGTAGCCAAAGTATTGGAGTTTCAGCTTCAACATCAGTCCTTTCAGTCAACATTCAGGGTTAATTTTCATTAGGACTGACTGGTTTGATCTCCTTGCTTTATAACTTTCAGAATCCCAGTGGCAAAATCATAGCTACTGTTGGTATTAAATTCTCTTGTCCCTAAGCTTTTTCAGTTCTCATTTTATTAAACCAGTAGATGAAGTGATAGAATATGTAGTCACTTTATAGATGAATGGATAAAGAAGATGTGGTACATATATATTCAATGGAATACTGCTCAGCCATAAAAAATAATGAAATAATGAAATCTGCAGCAACACGGATGCAACTAGAGAATATCACACGAAGTGAAGCAAGTCAGAGAGAGAACAACAAATACCATATAATATCACATACATGGAATCTAAAATACGGCACAAATGAACCTATCTACAAAACAGAAATGGATTCACAGGTATAGAGAACAGACTTGTGGATGTCAAAGGGGAGGGGCATTGCAGGAGGGTTGGTAGATTCAAACTATTACATTTAGGATGGACAAGCAACAAGGTCCGACTGTATAGCATGGGAACTATATTCAATATCCTGGGGTAAACCATAATGGAAAATATTTTTTAAAAAAGAAATCAAATGTAGCAGTTAAAAGTACAGTGGGTAAGTATAACTATGCCAGATAGAAATTTGTCCAAGTGGTATTGAAGATAAAAAATAAAAGAGGCTCCATAACTGTATTTATAGTCTGATTGCTTCTAAAACAAAACAAAACCAAAACATAATATTTATATATATAGGTATGGTTATGATGGCTATGTCTTGGAACTATAAATAAAAGTGAGATGAGAAAAAAAAAGAATATGTCGTCATTTTGGCCTTAAGCATAGGAAGGAAAGTCAAAAAGTAATTTTTCTATTCCTAGATAGATTGGGGGCAACAGAATCAGTCCAGAAAAGCGTGAAAAACAGGACAGATTTTGTTCTCAGTGACACTGTTGCACCCCAAATCTTAACACTAATTTCTCCATGGTTTATTTTCACTCAGTTGCCTTAGGGCAGTGTGTCCACTATCTGTGGTAGCATATAGATGTGCCAATGCAAATTTATTAACTCACAAAATAGTCTACAGAGTATAAAAAAGCAAAACAGCACAGATATAAATCAGGTATGGCAGCAGGCAATAACATACCCAATCTGTGAGGTGTGTATTATTTTCCTTAAGAGAAAGATTATACTCAAGGAAGATTATTTATAGTTTCCTTTTGAATGATGTTTAAAAATATTCATAAGGCCAAATTAAACTTGCATAAGTGATTCAGTGGTTTTCATTTCCACAGATATGCATTACCTTGGTTCATAAAGCTGGCTGTAGACTGTCAGGCAATTAAACCCAACAAATAAATACATAACCACTTCTTGTGTTGAACACCAAGCCTAGCTGAGCTCCACTTGGTCTCTAACCCAGGATTATTTTACATGCGAAGATCAAGATCTTATAATGAAAAAGTTTTGTAAAGTCCTTCTATACATCACCTGTAAAGATGTTAAATGAATAAAGCAACCTTATTTCTGGCACCAAGCCTTCAGAAATAGCAGCATGAAAGCCTTAAAGTAGGAGAGTTTCTATTATAGCTGGTAATGGTCCAAAATTAGAAATAATCTAAATATCCTTCTATAGAGAAGTGTATAAATATGTATTAGGTATAATCTATATGCATAAGTCTGGAAAGATGTTAGTGACATATCCCAAAGTAAATAAAAGCAAGTTATACAACAGTAAGGGCAGATTAACCTTTTTGTTGTTGTTGTTGTTAAAAAATGAAAAAAAAAAAAAAGACAATTATTACTGGTTAACTCTAATGGTTGATGTATGGAACTTCTGCTTTTTACTTTATAAACTTTTATATTGTTTGATTTTTAAAACAAGAAAGTACTATTTTCATAATTTAAAAAAGAACTATCAAAGTCTTCTTTCTGCCTCTATGAAATATATCTCCTGAACACAAAATCTCCCTGGTACCTTTCAGCCATTTTGGATGAGTTTAGCTCTGAGAATACCAGCTAATACAAATCAGAATTTCTGATGACACTCAAGGGAAATGACCTCACATGACTAGGACTTCAAAAATAATTTGCATAAGTCTCTGTGGACTAAAAATATTAACTTTCACGCAGCTTTAGTGGCAAAGAAAGTCAGTAGAACTTTAAGATCTTCCTTAGACATGGTTGGATATCCCTTCATAAATCTTTCTCCAGCTACCCCTCTCTCTCTTTTATAAATGGATAAACTGGGAATGCAGAACAGACTGTAGCTTCTATAGGAGATGGACAGTGAGTTCTGATAACTTACATTTACTCAGAGATGACCTGGTATATTTAGCTCTTTTATCATTAGAACATCATTTTTAAAAGCAAATATTTTCTCTGACATATATATATAAAGCTAAAAGGATTTTTTTAAACTTCACAGTCAACAGGATTTACCTAAACTGTTGATTAAAAAATAACCTTGGAAATATAATAGGCTTCACCTATATGCAGTGAGAGATTAATTCATATACCTCAAAATGTTTAGATATATCAATAAAGAAAAATCTCAATTCATTTCTAAGTGAAAAAATCTGTAAGGATTAAACATCATCTAGATGCAAAGAGAAGGCAGTGGCACCCCACTCCAGTACTCTTGCCTGGAAAATCCCATGGACGGAGGAGCCTCGTGGGCTACAGTCCATGGGGTCGCTAAGAGTTGGACATGACTGAGCAACTTCCCTTTCACTTTCCACTTTCATGCATTGGAGAAGGAAATGGCAACCCGCTCCAGTGTTCTTGCCTGGAGAATCCCAGGGACGGGGGAGCCTGGTGGGCTGCCCTCTCTGGGGTCGCACAGAGTCGGACACGACTCAAGCGACTCAGCAGCAGCAGCAGATGCAAAGAAGCCATTTTATCCTATTTCTCATATTACAAAATGAAAATTAAGAAATTATAGAACTAATTTTTTCAAAATCTTACAAATCAGTACATGTCAAGATATTAAAGTCTTACCTGTCTCTATTTCAAAATCATCTTTGCTGGAGTCATAAATGCTCTTGTTCTAAGTAAGAATCCTTAAGCTATAATGAAAATAGGAAGCCTCAGAGTAAAGAAGAAGAAAGTACCTATCACTAAGAAAACTCTAGTACCTTGCAACTAGTTGGCACTCCAACAAGAGATTGTGAAATAAACCCTCAATATTATGTCCTCTTGCCCCATCACATTTTAATAGTTTTGTCTTTTTGAGACTATATCCATCATACAATAACATTTGTAGGCAAGCGTCAAAAGCTTAGTGATCACCAAATGTTTTACAAACGCAGATTTCCCTTATGCCTGTAGTGAGTGCAAAGGGTACATTACATTCTTTCCTAAGTAGCTTACTAAAAATTCTCTTGGAAACCTGTCAATCTGGATATTTGCCAACATATATTTAAATAATCTTTCATGTGAAACTCATTATTTTGAAATTAAGAGTCAATTCCAAGTCAGAAATCAGAGGTCATTTCTGTAACAGACACATATATCCATTTTTAAAGGAGATAATGTGAAGAAAATCAGAATTCCATTTATTAAGTGTGTAAGTCCACAAACCAGCAAATTGTTATTGATTGGTAACTTAGGCAGAAACTTATGCTGAAAACACTAATAAAGTAGAGTATTACTAGGAATCGAGGACAAAAATATTTCAAGTAAACCACCAAATTCAACTTTTTTGCTTTATAGATGAGGAAACTGAAGGCCAGGATGTATTTGATTTAACTTTTTAGGACCCTACAAAATGGTTTTACATAAATACGTATTACAACAAGTGATATCTTTTAACGTTACGTTTTTGACATTTTTCTGGAAATTTAACTTTGTTTATAATTAGAAGCAATTATACTAGCAAAAAACTCAATACATGAGCCCTGAAGTCTTCTCATTACTTCTTCAACATATTGGGCTACCAGAAGGCTTTAGAAATTTAGGTCTAAAACTCTCCAGGACTGGAGAAAAAAATGTAAATCAAATGCTTATGAATGTTTATTAAAACCATCAGTGCATGTGAGGTAATCTGGTAGGAGTAAACAGAGTATAAAGTAAGCCAAGCTTCAGGCTACAACCTCCACAAGTTTTGGATTGTTTAATTCATCAATTTAAAAAATGAGGATGCATCATCAATATATTGTATTTACTTACTCTAAAATTATAACTCATCTTGAGCTAATTATTTAAATATTTGGACTTCAGTGCTTATAGAATTATAGTAAGAAGTAACCTAACATACACTTAGCATATAGTAAGAGTCTAATAAACACTATTCATACACACACATATATATAACATACATATATACCATATGTATAATTTTCTAATGTAATATTTACATAATAAAACACACATAAGATAAACATTTGAAAACAAAGCTAAAATTAAGTATAATTTCTAATATACTACTTTCACACTCCAATAGATTATCTTGTAGAACCCATGGAATACATGCACTTCAACTTGGAAACCACACTTTCAGAGAACTCCTATTCTGAGGAGCAAGCTAATAAAAGAAGACAAAGAGTTGGTAGTATGCTGGAGCTGACTTAAATCAGTTGAAGACATAACTGTTTACATCTCTTCTCAATTCTGCATTCAGTGATTTTGTGTTGGTCATTTGAAATGAAACCATGGACCATGGTGAGAGTATCTGCACCACAGAAATCAGAAAGCATTGCACATCAGAGGTTTTTATTTGTTTTTTCCCTTCAAGGATATGGTTGTTAGACATTCACCAGCAAGTTACTGTCAGCATTTCAGATATAGGAAGAGAACAGGGTGAAGGCATTGTGGAGTCAGAAAGTCAAAAGAGAGAAGAGCAAGAACAAGAAAGAGTGATGGTCAAAATTGTCAGAAGCTCTGCAGGAGTCACTGGGTTTGACAAGTAGGTCATTAGTGACTTTTGAAAAAAAAAAAAAAAGAACAGTCTCTGTAAAGTGACTGGGTGGAATCATAAAACTGTGGGATGGAGAGGGAATGTGAGGCTAGGAAGAAAAAGCAGAAAATGAAGGCGACAAGCACAGAGCAGCCACGGTCTGAAGAGAAAGTTGCTTCATGGAGGTGTTGGGGGAGAAAGCGCACAAAGATGTCCAAGCTGAAGCAGGGCGTGGAACAGTGGCTGAGTGAAGCCAAGAATGGCACTCAGAGCCACAGCAGCCATGTAGTCATGGGATGGAGATGTGTATGTGCTACTGTGGAGGCGGCCATGTTCTTTGAGAGGTTAATTACAGGAAGGCAAGAGACCAGTTAGTGGGCACAGGCTGAGTCAAGCAAGTGCAAGCTGGAAAATTCTGCAGTGTGCTAAGTCGCTTCAGTTGTGTCCGACTCTTTGCGAGCCCATGGACGTAGCCTGCCAGGCCCCTCTGTTCATGGGATTTCCCTGGCAAGAATACTGGAGTGGGTTGCCATTTCTCCAGAGGATTTCTCCAGAGGATCTTCCCAACCCAGGGATCAAATCCATGTCTCATGTCTCCTGCATTTGTAGGTGGGTTCTTTACCACTAGCACCACCTGGTAAGCCCTTGGAAAACGCTATAAGGGAATGTAAATTAGGAAAGCAAGAATAAAAACCTCTGAATTCTAGATTCTATCTAGGCCACAAATCAGTTGAAAGAAATATATATGATATTCTAAGATTTTTGCTTCTGAATTTTTAAAGAGGCTAGAACTTCAACAAAAGCAATGATGCTTAATCATCTGAATGTGGTAACCTAACTATTATTTCCACAGTTAAGTTTTTCTGTTTCATTTTGTTGAGAGGAAAAAATTACCCTGATGAGGTTATTTTTATGCACCAAGTTTAAACCTCTGATTGGAAACCACTGAAAATTGTACATCTCATTTGTGTGCTTAGCACTTACAAATTCACTCTACCTGAGAGGCTGCTGAAAGCACAGGCAGAATATCACATTGATGCCTTTGTAACTGAGACATAATCACCCTGCACAAATACATCTGCCACTTACAGTCAAAGACAAGCCTTTAATTAATTGGGTTTACAGTTTTGTTTTCTTTTTTTATTACTTCTCTTAACCTAATGTTCACTTTCCATGCCCCTAAAAGAGGAACATGTAAAGGCCAGGTGAAAAATAAACTTCCACAGGCAATATTTGCAGAGCTGTTTCAGGTAAACAGTCAAACTCTCCAGGCTCTTATATCACCATTTATTTGCACCTGTCTTTGAGCATGGGTTTTTGTGCTGCCATAAGCAATTCTTAATTTCCATCAATAACCTTTCATTTTAAGCATGGTCAATTTGTATTACGGGCATGAGAGCCGACAATCGTACTTTTTGAAGGCTGGAGAGTGAGGACTACAAAATGGGAGGATAATTTAAAGACTGGCCGAAATTCAACTATCACAGGTCAAATGGAGACTGATCAGTAATTTGGGTCATTAGGATCACTTTACTAGGGAGAAGTTGTTCTCAAGTCTGATGGGACTGCTACTGGAAAGCTTTCAAGGATGTAGTGTCCACCTGGAGTGACTTTTGCTCTTGATCACACTGTATATTTGATTCATCCTGTCAGTTATCCATCTAGAGCTAATTAGACCCCCTGACAAATGCCTGCGTGCGTGCATACGTGCTAAGTCACTTCAGTTGTGTCCGACTCTGCGACCCTATGGACTGTAGCTCACCAGGCTCCTCTGTCCATGGGATTTTCCAGGCAAGAATACTGGAGTGGGTTGTCATGCCCTCCTCCAGAGGTCCTTTCTGATCCAGGGATCAAACATATGTCTTTTAAGTCTCCTGCATTGGCAGGTGGATTCTTTACCATAGTGACACCTGGAAGCTCAGACAAATGCCTCCTAAATGCTTATTAAAGCTGCAGGAATTACTCTGCTTCTAAGGAAAATCATGACTGGCTTCCCAATGTTTCAACTCTAAATAAGATGCTTAATATGGAGGTAAGTTAGAAGACTATATTAGTTCTGAATTTCTTGCAAGAGGCTGGAAGAATTCAGATTTGGTACAAACAGAGAGGAATGTGTTCAACTGGATCTAGAGACAATATTCTATTGATTGGTTGGATATCTTTATGATTTCAAAAATGTGTATCACCTAGACTTAGTACTACTTAGAACATTGTAATAGTTGTGCTCAAAGACTCCACAAAAAATCCTGCAACAGATTTTGGCAAACATAAGCATCTTGTAACTTCAAATATAACAGCTTAATTAACAAATTACTAAAAGGTGGTTCACAAATATTTTAAGCACATTCTTTTGGTGGAATCAGTCCCTTCCAAATCACTGATATTACAAAGTGACAGGAATTTATTATGCAGATTGTCCTTTCAAGACTGAGGCAAATCATACAAGAATCTCACCTACAGAGCAGCAGGAATTAGAATGCATTTGGATTGGGGTAAAGGCAGGAGAGAGAGTACCTAACCACGTGATCTGACACAGACTGCAAGAATGATGAAAGGTGGCAGGAAGACCTGAATCACTACCTGTGAAGAACCATGATGATGGCCACGAAGACCACCAGGGAGAAATCCAAGGCAGAAAGCAAGCAATGCCATTGGAAGCTGGGGAACTAGAAACAGGTGGTTGTGCAGAGAAAGGAAAGAGTAGGGTACAGGGATCAGATCTAAGCCAAGAATTCAGAACTCCATAAGGAACCAAAGTTTCCTTTTATGTATGGCCAAGTAAAGAGCAGTAAGTGTAGCACAAAGACTCTAAACCATGAGAGCTTTTGCCCAGCAAAGTCTTTCACCATTTCACCAAGTAGGTAACCATGGCAGCTTTCGGAGTATGTTTGATTTGAGACACTGTAATCCTTAACTTTCTACTTCTATTGCTGCTTATGCTTAGAGTTTACAATGAGTAGGATCCCTTATTACCTAAAGTCTACTATCTTATTTTAAAATCTACTGCAATATTTTGAAGGACATAAAACAGAGAGGAGTAAGAAATTACTCTATAGCAGAAATAGAGAATGGATATAAGGAGGGGAAGAGGGAGTGGGAGGAACTGGGAAATTGGGATTGACATATATACACTGCTATGTATAAAATAGATAACTAATGAGAACCTGCTGTATAGCACACGAAACTACTCAAAGCTCTGCTGCTGCTGCTGCTAAGTCGATTCAGTCGTGTCCGACTCTGTGCGATCCCATAGATGGCAGCCCACCAGGCTCCCCTGTCCCTGGGATTCTCCAGGCAAGAACACTGGAGTGGGTTGCCATTTCCTTCTCCAATGCATGAAAGTGAAAGTGAAGTCGCTCAGTCGTGTCCGACTCTCAGCAACCCCATGGACTGCAGCCCACCAGGCTCCTCCGTCCATGGGATTTTTCAGGCAAGAGTACTGGAGTGGGGTGCCATTGCCTTCTCCGACTCAAAGCTCTATGTAACCTAAATGAGAAGATCCAATAAAGAGGGGATATATGTAATGATTTACTTTGCAGTACAGCAGAAATTAATACAACTTTGTTAAGTAACTATACTCCAATCAAAATTAATTGAAAAAAAGAAATGTGTCTTTGGTTAATATAGCAAAAAGAAACATCTGTTTATCTCTTTGGTTTTATTCTGTACTTTTTCATTATCTTCTGACATATTTGATTATTTGATTATGACATGTCATTTCATACCTGGGATAAGAGTCATGTTAGGGTATGTCAGTAAAACCCAGCTAATTATCATTTTAGTTGCTATTACTATTTAAGACATCTTCACCATTGCATTTTCTATATCAGGGAGCAATTTCAACATAGAGGAAAACATGAATTTTGTAGGAAATGCAACTCATTAACTCTTTGATAAGATACTTTATCATAAGTAGCCAAATCTAAAAGAGCCTGTTATGTCAAACATTTTTCAGAGTTTTCTAAAGTTCACAAATCTAGGCAATTGATCATTTCTTAGTGTGGTCCATCATCTTTTCTCCTCCTTTTTCCTAGCAGATGAGATAAAACAGGCACTGGAATAATGTGGGTTTTAATGCGATCATGGAAAGATCACACTCAGAAAATCCAACAGGAATGGACATTTCAGTGAGTGTGGAGTTGGGTCAAGAGATGGGCAGAACTTATGGAATTCTGCACACTAAGGAATCTAGGTAAGAGACAGAGAAACAATAGATGGCAACTCAGAATTCTCTCCTCACACTTGAAGTGAACCAAAGAGAAGCTGAGAGTAAAGGGCAACAGTCATCTTCCTTATTCTCCTTCGCTTCTCAACCTCAAACCTTTTCACTTTTGCGAAGCTGAACCACACTTGAACTCCAAGAATCACTTACTTTTACCTTCTTGTAATTTCCTTCACCTTTAACACCAACCCTGCTTCTCAAATTCCCATCAAAATTCATTTTGCAAATATCAATCCCAGAGTTAATCCAGATAGTTCAGTTCAGTTGCTCAGTCATGTCCGACTCTTTGTGACCCCATGAACCACAGCATGCCAGGCCTCCCTGTCCATTACCAACTCCCAGAGTTTACCCAAACTCATGTCCATTGTGTCGGTGATGCCATCCAACCATCTCATACTCTGTCCAGATAAGGAAAAGCAATTAAAACATGTCTTTGTATTTAACTACAGTGAGTTGAGGAAATTAGAACTGTACTGAAAAAATGAGAGAAGAGGCATTAAACTTAGTCATTTTGTATCGTGAAATACCTAACAAGGGGATGTATAACTAGCTACCAGAGAGTTATTTTGTCATTATTTTCATTTGTTCAAAAAACACAGAAAGGTGACTTCATTACCACAAATATTTTTCTAGTCCTTTATTTCTCCAGTTGCAAATCTTCTTACATGGTATCTTTACTGACCAGTTCAGGAAACACAGAACAAGAGCTTGTAAAGCTCAGCTTCTTCGATTTTCTTAGAATCAAGTTGTCAGAACTTGCCATTGTTGAGCTAGTCTCACCTGCCCAAATACCAACTTAAATAAACTATAATCTAACAACACCTGAAACAAAAGGAGTTTCAACCATGAGTGTTAAATAATCCCTCAAAATGTCAGATTGATGGCTATTGTTGCTTAGCCTCGTCAAACACTGAGATGTTATCATAAGCCTCCAGTTTGACTTTCAGTGAACTTATCTGAGTGTGGCGGTGAGGCAGCCTAGGTTAGGGGGTGGGGGAGAGCCTTTATTCCTCAAAACAGACTCTTCTGTTCTTGCACCCTCCTTTCTCACTGAACCTGGTGGGAAGTATTAAAAAAAAAAAAGAAAGAAAGAAAATGGCACAACTTCCTTTACTATCAGGTACTCCGGAAGAAATGTAAATTTGTGTCTATCATAAAGTTATGGAGAATGAATGAGTCATTAATGCTAACATATCTTTCACAAAATGTAACACTTTCTCCAAAATAGAAACTCAATCAATATAATGCAATATATCAAACATGATTCAGTACAGAAAGTGACTGGTTTTCTGGTTCACTTTAAAGGGATTCAGGATAAGGCAGCAGAATAAGTTACTGCTTAACACGTTTTTCCACATTTTTCACTAAAAATAGATAAACTCTAATTTCAGGCTCAGAACAGAATGTGTCTTATTGCAATTTCCTTGAAAATTGCTGTTTCTTATGCACCTCTGAATATATGCTCTATGTGAATTAATTACCACTGGTTTCCTTAGCTTATAATCTAGTCACTGCAAAAAAATGAAACCTGTCTCCTTTGTCTTTCCAATGGAAAAAGGAAGGTAGTGCCTATGACATTAGCATGGTGTACGGCCCTAGAATCAGTGTGACACATGGAAAGTTTTTCTGTAAAACTGGGTTACATAGAACCATTATATCTTCTGTGATTGCATCTCTGAGATCTGCGATAACATTTGCGCAGTTTCTTTTGTTTCCCCTGTTAACATTTTCATTTCAGTGTTGCTGATAATTTTCTATTATCTCTGCCTTCTTTATGTTTCTCGTGTATTTCCCTTTCAGATAGTCTCGTTGAATTAACTGAAGAATAAAACTATATAATATAGTCTTATTATAAACGGAAGAAAATGAAGATGATCTGATGAGATAAATCACTGAAGGTTAATAGCTTTTTTAAAATCAATCTTCCTTCAAAGGAAAAGGCTAAATGGCTTAGTGGATGAAACGCTAGCCTCTCACCTCTGAGACCATAGTTCAAGTCTTCACTGTGAAACCTTAAGCGACATGTTTACTGGGCAGAGATCAGTCTCTAGTGGACAAAAATCTGCACTGCATGAGTTGGAGGCCACCCAATAACCATAGCCCCACGTATCATCGGCCCCTGTCAGTGGGACTGATGGGATTTCATGTTTCCAGTCCATTCTGTCCCTTTGGAAATGATCCAGGTAGATGCTGACATCACTGTCAGGAAACTGTTTTCAGAGCAGCCTCTTCAAACAGCACGAGCGGTGTGAAGTCACTCGAGGCTGCTGCTTCACAATTCTGACCCCTCAGCTTCCACCCAAATAACCTGACCTTCCCTTCCTGTAAACTGAGTGACACCTTTTCCTGTCAGTTTATAAAAAAAAAAAAAAGGGTAAACAGAACTAATCACTGGGCTGTTTCAGTGGATTCAACTAAGGACTCATTTCCCAGAGGGTGGTTACACATGTGGAAGGCAAACTTCAATAATTAAATATGACTAAATTCAGATAAAAGAGGGAGGCATAACAAGCATGTGTAATGTACTCATAAACATGTAGTCATGTTTGAACAGATATACAAGCTGGACCATTGGTTTTTCCACAGGGCTGGATAATCCTCCATTACTGGCTATTTTAAGGGCTTCTTTGAGTTCATCAAAGTGTTTTTCAGTTTCTGTCTTTAATAGCGTGTGTGCTTGCTTCAGTCATGTCTGACTCTGTGTGACCCTGTGAACTACAGCCCGCCAGGCTCCTCCGTCCATGGGATTCTCCAGGCAAGAATACTGGAGTGGGCTGTCATGCCCTCCTCCAGGTCATCTTCCCTACCCAGGGATCAAACCTGTGTCTCTTACATCTCCTGCACTGGCAGGCAGTTTCTTTACCAACAGTGCCAGCTGGGAAGCCCTCTTTAACAGTATGAGTGAGTGAAGTCACTCAGTCATGTCCGACTCTTTGGGACCTTATGGACTATAGCCTACCAGGCTCCTCCTGTCCATGGGATTTTCCAGGCAAGAGTACTGGAATGGATTGCCATTTCCTTCTCCAAGGGATCTTCCCTACCCAGGGATTGAACCTGGATCTCCCGCATTGTAAGCAGACACTTTACTGTCTGAGCCACAAGGGAAGTCCTCTTTAATAGTATAGTGTACTGCATTTTGAGCCTCCCAAAGAGACACCCAAACTGTTTACAGAACACACATGTGGCACAAATAGCTGTTATTTAAGGCGATTGCAGTCAGTTGGATTTTATGAGCAGAGATGTGTATATTCAATAATCCAACTGTGGTGTCTACCTAAAATCAGCACTTTATTTCACAGTTTCATGGGAGATATATTTTCTCTCTGCTCTTTTATGCATAGTACAGTAACCCACTTGAAATGGAAGTAATGTCTAATTTGGAATCATTTAGACAAAGGATGATATTTGCATACAATGAAATAGTAAGAAAAGTTTAAGAAGCAGAATCATGTTAAAATGTTGATGCATCCAGTACATTTCCATATTCTTCCAAAATGATTTATTAATGATTGTTGTTTACTGCTAATTCAAACCACCTGCATGTCCCTTTGTTATGATTAAAGCAAGCCTCCCCCCATCCCCAGGCTGATAGATGGCTCTGTAATTTCAGGGAAATATGCTAAAGGTCATGAGTTAATACATCCTCTGGTACTTTCTCTTCCCATCCTTGCTTTCCCAAATGGGAAGAAAGCTGTGTTGTATTATTTCCATGTCTTTCTAATGTCCATTCAAAATGAAATTAGAGAGTGCATTAGAAAGAGAGCAACTGTGTGTACACACAGCAAAATCCACACATATTTTGTATAGTCTATTACTAAAATTATACAATTGCCTTTTGAGAAATTTCATACAAAAAATCTTTCTTTAATATCACTGTCTGATCAAGTACTATTATCCCTTTTAAAATTAAACTATCCACAAAACATGCATTTACTTTCTGCTATACAAAATGCTAATAATGCTTTTAGAATGGTCTTTAAAAAGTCTAATTATATCATTTAAAAACTGAGAGACCAAAGGGCAAGCTAAATTCTCCTAACATAAATCAGACTTTTTTTATTTCAATGACTTTAAAAACCTCAAATGCAGTAATTTTAATAGCAATGAAAGAATGAATAAGTCATAACTCCGCCTGATCACATAACTGTCTATAACTGTTATTAAATGCTCCAAAATAAGTGAACTCATTATGTTTCTGCACTGCTTTTAGCTAATCTAAGATTCTGCTCACTTAATCATGCAGAAAAGGCTTCAGTGCAGTTTTAGACCCTCAGCAAGGTCACTCCAATGCCTTTTTTTCTCTTCTATACTGATCATTTAAGAACAGCACTTTGACCTGAAACTGATGCTGTCTCATATAAGCTTGAATGTTTAACCCCCACAGAGCTGCATTTTAGACATACATTTGCACAGCCTATTGTCATATTTGCTGCAAACTGAGCTAGGTTCGCTTTTCAACAAAGAAGGAAATGCCAATCAAAATTTGTAAATGCCACATGCCCAGTGGAACTCCCTCTCATGATACCTATGGAGACAGAATCTGTGATTTTAAAAACATACACTCTGTGAACATTTTATTAAGTTTTAATTGGTTTTTAACTGTGTGATTATTATGTATTTTTTACTATCTGTTTTTGTCAGACCACATGCAAACTTCATGTGGATAATTTACCTAGCAAAGCAATTCATTTGAATCCAGGTTTAGGTTCTCCATGCACTGGAGGATTAATGTCATGGTACTGACCTGGGCCAGGTTCTGGTTCTTTGCCAATGAAACAAATGCCAATTGCAAACTGGAATAATATTCCTTTATACCTATTAAGCCACAGTTATGACAATAAGTATTATAGGAAGGATCCTAACAGCTGTCCTAGAACCTAGAGAGTGTGTTTCATACGGTGAAACAAAAAAGGAGTCTGCAAATAAATAGAAATCAAGTGGGGCAGTGTTGAGCACAGATGAGAAGAAAAAGACAACAGCTGAAAGCAAAGCAGAAGCAAGAAAGGGTGCAGAAGAGAATTTAAAAAGAGAGAAGAGGAGGAAGAGAAAGAAAAAAATAGAAGAGGGAAAAGATAAAGGAAAAATCCAAGGAAGATTTTTAAGATTCAAACAAGAGGTTTTGTTTATTTTTTAAGGATGATTCATATCTGGAAAACCAGTGAATTGAAAGAAATTTTGGTATCTTGTGAAGTCTCCCTGGAGGTTCCTAAAAAGAGATGGATATCCTTTGAATCTTGAACTTGAGGCATGGTACTGGACTGCATGGCTTCTTTGGAGTTATTCTCTGGTGGCAGACACTTCAATTCAGTACAATCTCACCAGCTAAAAGATCAAGTGTATGACTGAGCTCATATCCCCCAACCTGACAATTTTGAGTGATCATTTCTCAGACCAGGAAACCAAGAACTGAATTCCAATCCTGAACCTTACTCATGATGCATTCAATATTTTTTGTTATGTCTCTTTGAGGAGTATACACCAAGGAAACAGAAATACTAAGCAGAAATGCACATGGAATACATACTGAGACACAGTGAGTGTGGAATAACCAGGTTCCAGTCGTTTCCAACCAGGTGTATTAAATCTGTTAACTATGTCATTTTTTTTCTCTTTTTGCTTAAGTATAAATTGTTCACTTGGTTTGTATTAGTCCGTGGTCTAACTCTATACTGCACCACATGTATTAAGCAACTACTGTGCGTATTGTGATATACTGTGCAAGATGCCAGGGTAGGACCATAACAACTGGAACATGCATCCCTGCACTCAGGGCAGATAGAATATACCAGAATCTAGGGCTGGGAGTCAGAACACCAGAGTTCCTTTGTTGTTTCATGTTCCGACCCCCTTGGTGTACTGAAATTCAATTCTGGCTAACCACCTAGAGTCATCACAGACCCCGTAAGTTAAGGTTAAGTGAAGTTGCGTTGCTCAGTCGTGTCCGACTCTTTGCAACTCCATGGACTGTAGCCTATCAGGCTCCTCCGTCTATGCTGGAGTGGATTGCCATTTCCTTCTCCAGGGGATCTTCCCAACCCAGGAATCAAACCCGGGTCTCCTGCATTGCAGGCAGACGCTTTACTGTCTGAGCCACCAGGGAAGCACAGACCCCGTAAGTTAACAGTTAAGTCCTCCATAAGACTGCTTCACTTCAAATACCAATCACATTTCAAAAGTCCCCAGGCCATCAGCATGCCAACAAACTGGCTACTAATTTTGGGGATTCCCATGGCTCCCTTAGGTCAATAATTCAATTCACTAGAATGACTCACAGAACCCAAGAGAGCACTACACTTATGACAATCTTGCCACTGAAATACAAATGAAGACCATCCAATTGAAGAGACACAGAGTAAGGTCTGGGAGGGTCCTGAATACAGATCTTCTGTTTTATGTTCTGATGGAATGAGGGCATGTCACCCACCTGGTACATCAATGTGTGCACCAACCAGGAAGCTCCACTGAGCTCCATGTCCAGAGTTTTTAATTGTGGTTTCACTACATAGACATAACTGATTGAATCATGAGCTACAGATTGAACTCAATCTCCAGCACTCTTCATCACCACAGAGGGTGGGAGGTCAGCTGATGTAAAGTGGCTCAGGGGGCTTCCCTGGTGGTTCAGTGGTAAAGAATCCATCTGCCAATGCAGAAGACACAGGGTCAATCCCTGATCTGGGAAGATCCCACACACAGCAGAGCAACTAAGCCCGTGTGCCACAGTTACGTGTTCTAGAGCCTGATGCTGCAACTACTGAGCTACGTGTCCCAGCTACTGAAGCCTCCACACCCTAGAACCCATGCTTTACAACAAGAGAAGCCACCACAGTGAGAGGCCCACACACCACAACCGAAGAGGCCCTGCCTGCTAGAACCACAGAAAAGTCTGCACAGCAACAAGACCCAGCACAGCCAAAAACAAACTAATTAATTAATTAACTTAAAAAGTGGCTCAAAACTCCAACACACTAATCATATGGTTGGTCTTTCCAGCATGACCAGCCTCTATGCTGAAGCTTTCAGGGGTCCACCAGGAGGCACCTCATTAGCACAGGCTATCACTTATGACCCAAGGTGCTAGGAATTTGCCTAGGAACCAGAGATAAAAACCAGTCAATTTTTTTTTTATTATAAAAGTATTTATCTTCCCTGGTGGCTCAGAGGTTAAAGCATCTGCCTCCAATGTGGGAGACCTGGGTTCGATCCCTGGGTCGGGAAGATCCCCTGGCGAAGGGAATGGTAACCCACTCCTGTATTCTTGCCGGGAGAATCCCATGGATGGAGAAGCCTGGTAGGTTACAGTCCATGGGGTCACAAAGAGTCGGACACGATTGAGTGACTTCCCTCACTTCACTTATTTATTGATTGATGCATAGAATCTACTTGGGATTTCCAAGGTGTCTCAGTGGTAAAGAATCCACCTGCCAATGCAGGAACGGCAAGAGAACCAGGTTCAATCCTTGGGTAGGAAAGATCTCCTGAAGGAGGAAATGGCAATGCACTCCAATATTCTTGCCTGGACAATCTCACTGACAGAAGAGTCTGGGAGACTACAATCCATGTGGTCACAGTCAGACACAACTGAGCAACTGAGCAGGTATGCATAGCACCTACTTGGCAAGCATGTCTTCAAGCCTTTAAGACAGGATTTCTCACAGTTTTGTAGAACCTGGTAGCTCAGTGAGATGTTTCCTTAACAAAGGGGTTTCCCATGATCAAAAATTTTAGAAGATATAGCATACCTATGTATGTGCCTGTAAGATAAGTATTTCACAATCCTACAGTAAGAGGCATGTTTAACTGTTGAACCTAGTTTTTCCCAAATGATTATTCTCTTGCAAAAAACTTGGATAACGTTTCAGCAAGCCTGCTTTAATTGATAAGAATTTTACCCCCTCTCTCAGGTTCTTGAAGGAGGTATATTTGGAAGTAGATATTCTATATTAAACCACTTATAAAATAACAAAGCAGAATACAAAGAATTATTGTTATTATTATTATTACTTGAAAAGAAGATTCAGGTATAACTAATGAATAATTCTGCAAGGACAGCCAACCAATCCATTCTAAAGGAGATCAGTCCTGGGTGTTCTTTGGAAGGAATGATGCTAAAGCTGGAACTCCAGTACTTTGACCACCTCATGTGAAGAGTTGACTCATTGGAAAAGACTCTGATGCTGGGAGGGATTGGGGGCAGGAGGAGAAGGGGATGACAGAGGATGAGATGGCTGGATGGCATCAACGACTCGATGGATGTGAGTCTGAGTGAACTCCAGGAGTTGGTGATGGACAAGGAGGCCTGGCGTGCTGCGATTTATGGGGTTGCAAAGAGTCGGACACGACTGAGCGACTGAACTGAACTGAAGCTAATTACTAATATTGTTGCTATTATTCAGTCACTAACTCATGTTCTACTCTTTGCGACCCCATGGACTGCAGTACACCAGGCTCCTCTCTCCCCCAGTATCTCCCAGAGTTTGCTCAAATTCCTGTCCATTGAGGTGGTGATGCTGTCTAACCATTTCATCTTCTGCCTCCCCCTTCTCCTTTTGTCTTCAATCTCTCCCAGCATCAGGGTCTTTTCCAATGAGTCAGCTCTTTGCATCAGGTAGTCAAAGTATTGGAGCTTCAGCTTAATTATTATTATTAATACTAATAATAATTAGTAGTAGTAATAATTGCTATAATTATTACTATATAATATAAATACATTATAATAACATATGTTAATATTATATAATAGTAGTTATTACTATTATTACTATAATTATTATGATTAGTATTACTAATAACTAATGGCTATTGTTAACTAATGATTAATAATAATAGGATAATCCTATTCATGAAGCATTATTAGTATTTATTACCATTACTACTAAAAATATGTCTTTTTTATAAGCTATAAAGTGTCCACAGTTAACAGAAAAATGTAATTGAGGAAGGAAAAATACTACAGTCACATAACCATACCCCGTGTTTGATCCTATCCCTGTCTTCAAACACATCTTCTATTTGCATCTGATTAAAGCTGTAGCTAGGGATGCGTTGGATATGTCTGCTCAGTTCCACTGGAAACACAACTTAGACTCAAATATAGTCCTTGCCCTCAAGGAGTTCATAGGATAGGGGAGGGAAAAGATAAAGATGATGTCCACACCATCTGGATAGAGATACTTTAGAGAAAAGAATAAAGACGGGAGTGTAATAATCCACAAAGAGAAATTAGCAAGATTTAGGACTCAGAGGGGAGAAATTGTTGCACAATGCAGGGGACTGCCTTTGGGGCACTGGTGGTCAACAGTGGAGAGAGGGGAGCCTGAAGATACTGTATGTGTCACTTCATGAATGAGTTTATATGCTATGCTTAAGCTACTTCTCTATTCTCTAGAATTGTTTCACCAAAGGGATGTGCAATGGTCCTTTGAATATTAGGAAGAAAATCGAATTTCTGCTTTGTGCTTTCAAAATTTTTAATTTATCTGTTTTTTCAAGCACTTAATACCTTAATACTTTATATATGCCTATTATTTACAGCTAAATAAATACACATATATTGGAGTAGGGAAATTCTTGAACTTTTTTCTTTAATGAAAAGAGTGTGATCAAATAGGTTGAAGACCATTTTCTAGGCAATATGGAGCATATGAAGAGTTTTAAATATGGGAGTTAATTCATATATTAAGTTTTAAATATGGAAGTCAGATTCATATTTTTGATAGACAAAAGTTTATTTTATGGATTCACTGGAACCCCTCTCATTCATTATTCATTAAGAAACAATATTTAATACAAAGGTGTTTTGTGCTTAGCTTCTATTCCCTCCCTCCTTATACATCTTCAATACTATCAGTGGAATGAACGTTCCAAATGCAGATGTTATGTAAATTACCCTGTTTAAAATCCTTCAATAGATCCCCATCACCTTTAGGAGAAAATTCAAATTCCTTAAAAGAAAATATCATTTAGTCTCATCTCTGAACTTGTACACTTAACATACTTTAGGGATGGAAAGAGAGTCACATCCTTTTTTGAATGACTTTGGCCCCTGCTCTGGCCCTCTGCCCTTGGGCTAAGTTCTGCAGAGAAGATAGCAGTAATAATCAGACGTTTCATGCACATCCATAGTCTCTACCTCCCAGTCTCCAGCTCCCACGAGGACAAAGTATGTATGCTCTTTTGAAGATGTGAGAAGGGACAGTCATGCCTCCAAAGAATGTCCAGACCCTTACTGGGCTTTGGAACTGGGCTGGCTTGCCTGACCAGTAATGGCAGAAGCAAGTCTTCTTAGGTTTTGAAAAAGCAGGCATCCACTGAGATCTATTTCAAGGAGCTGATCCATTCATCCGGACACAGTCCCAGGTTACTGCCACTAGTGTCTTCTCTTGAGATAAAGTGATGGACTTTCTGATGACCAGCTATCTTGGGCACAGGGAGTTAGTTTTGGGGCATGAGCTGTAGGAATTCTGATCAGGCCAAGGAAAAGGGTTCAAGTGATCATTTTAAGGCATCCTCTACTGCTGCTGCTGCTAAGTCACTTCAGTCGTGTCTGACCCTGTGTGACCCCATAGACAGCAGTCCACCAGGCTCCCCCATCCCTGGGATTCTCCAGGCAAGAATACTGGAGTGGGTTGCCATTTCCTTCTCCAACGCATGAAAGTGAAAAGTAAAAGTGAAGTCGCGCAGTCGTGTCCGACTCTTAGCGACCCCATGGACTGCAGCCTACCAGGCTCCTCCATCCATGGGATTTTCCAGGCAACAGAACTGGAGTGGGTTGCCACTGCCTTCTCTGAGACATCCTCTAAACAGCTGTAAATCTTAACAGCTGATGTTTACTTTAATAACATTCCCCATTGCTCTCTTAATGACTTACAAAGCTGACCTTATATATCTTTTTCATATATTCTAGCTCCAGTGTCTTTTTTGCACTACTGAATGATCCGTAATATTACAGTTAATTCATATGTGTATTTAACATTTCCACAAACCAATTGAGCAGGTACCAGACCCATGACATGGCTTCCTTTTTACTGAGAGAGTCCTTGAAGTGGATGGGAATTCTCCTATACAAGCAGGAATTTTCAGTATGAAAATCCCAGTGAAACCTTTAAGATTACTCAGAGATGTCTCTTCTCCCCTTTGGTGAAGCATTCCTTAACTAAACCCTCTAAAGTCCTTCCTTAACTAAACCCTCTAAAGTCCTTCAGTTGCCGTAGAGCACCCTAGATCTGGGTCATTTCTCCCCTAGCACTTACTTTCCACTGGTTCATATATTTCCCTCCCACAAGGTATTAAAGATTCTTGGAACTGAACAGTCTGAAAGTTGACAGGGTGCTCGGGGAATGCTGGGTGACTGAGTAGCTGGCCCAGTCTAAAGATGTTAATGGTTGCTGTGATATTTGATGCATTGCATAATATGAGTTGTATTTCAGGCTTCCCTGGTGGCTCAGATGGTAAAAGAATCTGCCTGCAATGCAAGAGACCTGGGTCAGGAAGATCTCCTAGAGAAGGGAATGGCTACCCACTCCAGTATTCTTGCCTGGAGAATCCCATGGACAGAGGAGCCTGGTGCGCCACAGTTTATGGGGTCACAAAGAGTCAGACATGACTGAAAGAGTAACACACTTTTCACTTTTTTTTCAACAATTATATGTATCTGGTTTTTGTCCCTATATCTGGTCCTCCTAAAATCTTTGGAATTTCCCAAGCAATGAGGGGGATAAACGAATCTTTTATTATGAATTTGAGGTGACTTTTGGAAAGCTTTTAAGGCAAGGGCCAATGGCCAGTGGAACTAACCTTGTGATTAGAGAGCCTGAGCTTTCAGTTCTACCACCAACCTCTGGGGACGGGAAAGGGACTATAAGTTGAATCAGCCATCAATGACCAATAAGTTAATCAGTCATGCCTACGTAATGAAGCCTCCACAACATCCCAAAAGAACAGGGTTCAGAGGGCTTCCAGGTAGTGAGTACATGAAGATGCTGAGAGAGTGAGGAGACTGGAGGGTGCATGAAGCTCCATGCCCTTTCCCCATGCCTTGCCCTGTGTATCTCTTCCATTTGACTGTTCCTGAGTTACATGTTTTTATGATAAACTGGTCATCTAGTAAGTAATGTTTCTCTCAGTTCTTTCTGCGAACTGCTCTAGCAAATGATCAAACCCAAGGAGGGGGGTCTTGGGAACTTCTGATTTATAGCCAGTTGCTCAGAAGCACAGGTAACAACCTAGACTTGCAACTGGCTTCTGAAGTCCAAGGAAGAAGCAGTCTTGTAGGACTGAGCCCTTAACAGCCAATGGGATTAGATGATGCCTCCAATCAGCAGACAGTGCAAGAACTAAGTTGAATTATCAGGCACCCAGTTGGTGTCACAGAGAATTGCTTGGTGTAAAAACCTCCACACATTTGGTGATCAGAAGTGTCAGGAGTGTTTCTAAATGAGTAGGAGGCTCACTGGAAAGAAACACACAGTCGGGAAGAACTGGGCTTTTCCCTTACACAGGATATAAAAAAGGCTGAACTCTTCCTTTAGAAATGCTAACAAAGGAAGCCACCTCCATTATTAAGCAGTTCTTTGACATAAACCCCTAAGGCAACAGGACAGGTAAGGTACATACAGTGATTCTAAAACAGGAAAGGGGTAAGAATCACTTGGCAAGTTTTTTTTTTTTTTTTCCCCCAAACCACATCCCAATTACTTTCCTCCACAGCACCCTGCCCACTCCAGCCATGTAAATCCATGTTAGAAAGGCATTTGGAGAGATTCAAAGGGACCAAGTTACCAAAGGTTCAGGACCTACGTAGCTGACTAGAGTTTAGCAAGCATTTTTAAAAATTTATTCCTGGGAGAGGGAGAGGGTGGGAAGATTTGGGAGAATGGCAATGAAACATGTAAAATATCATGTAGGAAACGAGTTGCCAGTCCAGATTCGATGCATGATGCTGGATGCTTGGGGCTGGTGCACTGGGACGGCCCAGAGGGATGGTATGGGGAGGGAGGAGGGAGGAGGGTTCGGGATGGGGAACACATGTATACCTGTGGCGGATTCATTTTGATATTTGGCAAAACTAATACAATTATGTAAAGTTTAAAAATAAAATAAAATTAGAGGAAAAAAAAAAAAAATGAAAAAAAAAAAAAAAAAAAATTTATTCCTGAAGCTGCACATAGGCCTCCCCAAAATAGGCTTAAGTTAAGTGGGTTATCTGAGGTTAACCCACCATTTTCTGCATTGTATCTCTCTAACTTTCCGATTGGTGATTCTCAGAGTTGGTCCCTGGAACAGCAGCATCAGCATCACCTGGAAACTTGTCAGAATTAGAACCACAAACTCTCAAGCACCACCTCACCTCAGACCTACTGAATCAGAAATTCTGGGCGGGGGAGGCAGCAATCAGTGATCCTCATGGGCTAACTATCCTCATAGTGATCCTAACATCTATCTTCTAGAGGGAACCATCTCTGTCCCATTCTCCAGCCACCTGAAAGTACCACTTCTCAGACTTGATGCCTCATTCACAGTATTTCACTGAAACACATTGCCCATTCCACACGCTATATTTGCTTTAATGGTAATTTAACCTATGGTATATTTCCACATGGTAAATTGCTTGAATCAAAAGTGCAAATGAGTTCCACTGAAGACTAACCTTAAAAAAAAAAAAGAGAATGACCAAAATTGAGACCATCTGCCCCTCTTACCACCCCACATGATAAACATACAGGCTGTTGTTAGCAAGACAGGTTTTATCTCATGGCAATACCATGCAAGGTAGTCAAACAGTACGACTGTATATTCAAATACAGGAGCTTCCAAAGATTAAAGATACAAATGGTATAAATTTACATTATAAGTGATACATTTTAATATAAAGTATGTTTGGCTTAAAATAATCGATCTTAGTAAAAAAAATAAGATTCTTACAGAAAGGATTCAAGGATATATTGATATTAATGCCAACTGTGCAGTAGCCATCATAAATGAATCAGCAACACATATTTAAAAAAATTTTTTTAAATCCTATAATGGATTCTCTTGAGCAACACTGTGATTTCCATGAAAACACTCTTGAAATGTACCACCACCTTTTAAATACATGAATTCATTATCACTTTCCCCTATGTTTTCCACTCCTTTTTCCTGGAAGGTATTAAAACCATGAATCATATTTTTCAGATAATTTTCATCTCTTTAAAGTACATTGTTGGGCTGTATATGTTTTTCTAAATATATTACCATTACTGATATATTACATCATTTTGCTCAATATTCTGCTAAATATTGTTTATCTTTAAAATGACACATACAAAAAGTTGCTATTCCCTGAAGTACTTTGAGACCAAACATTTCACAGATCAAATGCATTCAACTCTCGGCTCATTGCTCGAATTTCCTGTCTATTGAGAATTACTAAGAGGCTTTCAGTTTTACTCCTACAAAACTATTAAAAGAGTAAGAGATGTTAAAGAACTTAATTAATTTTTTTGCTATAAAAGGATTCCAAGACCTTGGGGAACAGGCACCAAACAAAGGACAAACACTGTGAAGAGAGAGAGAATTTAAATGACTATTAAAATTAAGATATGTGACAAATAGGTGAAATTAATCTACATTATTAGAGGCCACGATCGTGGTACCCTTGGTAGAGAGTTACCTAATGATGGCAAGGGAGCACGAGTGGGTTTCTTGGGTGCTGGTTATGCTCTTTTTCTTGATGTGGGTGGTAGTCACACAGCTGCACAGTTTGTAAAAATCAGCACTTATGGTTTATACATTTTTCTGAAACTTAATATTTCATTAAAACTTCAATTAAAGAAATATAGATCCTTTAGTAAAATTCAGAAGTAATAAAGGTGCAGGCATATTTACTTCTATTTTAATCTTCAAACCAGTATCTATAAATTCTGTGCTTCCAAAAATACACACAATATACATGGCCAGAGGTAAGGTGTGGGTTCACTTAATTCTGAAAAAACACATACATATATGTACGTATACATGTGTGTGTGTGTGTATATACTAGAGAGTATACAGGCCAAAACAGACTGAGCCAATCACATATTCCTTCTCTCAGCAAAAGCTCCCTGTGTATTTATTCTGCAGCTGGCTCCATTATAGCTGCGTTTACAGAGAAACAAGCCCCTGTCTTCGATAGTTTACATTCCCCTGAAGGAGGCCAGCAACCAAGAGATACCAAGTAGAGCATAAATCCATGCTAGGACGTGAGGGAGGGACAAGTTCTGGGAAGAAAACCAAGGCAAGGTGAGGGAGCAGAGTGGCGCAGTGGAGATAGGATGGTCAGGGAGAGCCATAAGGCCTCTGCAGAGGAGATGACACCGGACGGAGACCTGAAAGAAGTGAGGAAGTGGGCTCTACACAGATCTGTGGGAAAGAGCTCAAGCACAGGAAAGCAAATACAAAGGCCTGGATGTTCCTCGTGTTGTGGGAACTTTCACAAAGGCCAGAATGCCTAAAGTCAAGTGGACTAAGTAAGCGATAGCTGATGAGTGGTGAAATCACACAGGCAGAGTAAAGCATCCTGTAAAGACTGGATTTTATTTTTCAAGTATTGGGAAGCCATTGGAGAACATTGCACAAGAGAGTGAAAAAAAAAGTGAAAGTGAAGTCGCTCAGTCATGTCCGACTCTTTGCGACCCCATGGACTGTAACCTACCTGGCTTCTCCATCCATGGGATCTTCCAGACAAGAGTACCAGAGTGGGTTGCCATTTCCTTCTCCAAGGGATCTTCCTGACCCAGAGATCGAACCCAGGCCTCCCGCATTGCAGGCCAACGCTTTACTCTCTGAGCCACCAGGGAAGCCCCATGCATCATGCACAGGAGAGTAGCATAATGCAATTAGAAGCCAGAAGTTTATTTTCTGCTCACAGGGCTGCGATGGTATATAATCAAGTTTTCATTTTTCTTTTTTTTTTAAGTATATACTAATCATGCTACATAAATCCTTGTGATTTGATCTAACTGCTGCTGCTGCTGCTAAGTCATATCAGTTGTGTCCCACTCTGTGCAACCCCATAGACGGCAGCCCACCAGGCTCTTCCATCCCTGGGATTCTCCAGGCAAGAACACTGGAGTGGGTTGCCATTTCCTTCTCCAATGATGCATGAAAGTGAAAAGTGAAAGTGAAGTCGCTCAGCCGTGTCCAACTCTTCGCAACCCCATGGACTGCAGCCCACCAGGCTCCTCCGTCCATGGGATTCTCCAGGCAAGAGTACTGGAGTGGGGTGCCATTGCCTTCTCATTTAACCATTTTTAGTTAGCGTGCTGAAAGACTAAACAGGATTTGAGTCCTGAGTTCAAATGTGACCTCTACCAGTTCCTAAAGTTTCTTAACTATATCAGAAGTGGTGTGCAGGTCGGGGGCGGGGAGGGGGGGGGGCACTTAACAGAAACTAGATGCTCAATAAATGATATTTAGTGCATTTTTCAAAGGTGAAAGAAATCCAGAAGTATATTTTTAAAACATACTCTTTGTTAATAAATGATGTTCTATAGCAAGAGAGAGTCATTTCAGGCTGCTGTAACAAAATATCACAAATTAGGTAGCTTATAAACAACAGAAATTTATGTTGTATAGTTCTGGAGGCTGGGAAGGCTAAGGTCAGGGCAACAGCATGGTCACCTTCTGGTTAGAGCCTTCTTCCTTGTTAGTGGCATCTTCTAGCTGTGTGTTCACACTGTGGGAGGGGTAAGGGAGCTCTGTGGAGTCTCTTTTGTAGGAGCACTGGTCCTGTTCATGTGGGTGCCACTCTCAGGACCTAAACACCTCCCCAAATCCCACCTTCTCATACCATCATCTTTGGGGTTACGATTGCAACATAAGAATGTGGGGTGCACATTCAGACCATAGCATAGGCCAAATCATACAGTTCCCTGAAAGGTACAGCAAATAATTATGATGTTCTGATCCTGCAGGTGGCTTGACTATATTTTATTCACTGGAAAAATAAAGGATTCAGAGAAATTGGGGTTTCTATTTTAGATTTTGAAAAACAAATTCTAAATGTTTGGAAAACAAAAATGCCTGTTTTAAAAAATTGGACGTAACATAGCTTCATTCCCTAGGAGAATGATCAATTTATGCCCACCATAGAATACTATCAGTTCAGTTCAGTCGCTCAGTCATGTCCAACTCTTTGCGACCCCATGAATCACAGCACGCCAGGCCTCCCTGCTGCTGCTGCTGCTAAGTCACTTCAGTCGTGTCCGACTCTGCGCGACCCCATAGACCCTGTCCATCACCAACTCCCAGAGTTCACTCAGACTCATGTCCATCGAGTCAGTGATGCCATCCAGCCATCTCATCCTCTGTCGTCTCCTTCTCCTCCTGCCCCCAATCCCTCCCAGCATCAGAGTCTTTTCCAATGAGTCAACTCTTCACATGAGGTGGCCAAAGTACTGGGGTTTCAGCTTTAGCATCATTCCTTCCAAAGAAATCCCAGGGCTGATCTCCTTCAGAATGGACTGGTTGGATCTCCTTGCAGTCCAAGGGACTCTCAAGAGTCTTCTCCAACACCACAGTTCAAAAGCATCAATTCTTCGGCATTCAGCTTTCTTCACAGTCCAGCTCTCACATCCATACATGACCACTGGAAAAACCATAGCCTTGACTAGATGAACCTTTGTTGGCAAAGTAATGTCTCTGCTTTTCAATATGCTATCTAGGTTGGTCATAACTTTCCTTCCAAGGAGTAAGCGTCTTTTAATTTCCTGGTTGCAGTCACCATCGGCAGTGATTTTGGAGCCCCAAAAAATAAAGTCTGACACTGTTTCCACTGTTTCCCCATCTATTTGCCACGAAGTGATGGGACCAGATGCCATGATCTTCGTTTTCTGAATGTTGAGTTTTAAGCCAACTTTTTCACTCTCCTCTTTCACCTTCATCAAGAGGCTTTTTAGTTCCTCTTCACTTTCTGCCATAAGGGTGGTGTCATCTGCATATCTGAGGTTATTGATATTTCTCCCAGCAATCTATGCAGCAGGTTAAAAGAGCAAAGTAGATCCAGTGAACCTGTGAAACTATATAAAAAGCAGTCTTCCCTCAATATCCACAAGGAGATTGATTCCAGGAGCTTCCACAAATACCAAAATCCCCAGATGTATCAAACTGGTATTGTCTCTTTGTATCCATTGGTTGAATCTACAAATGCAAAGCTTGAGGATTCTGAGGTTCAACTATAAAATTTTGTAAGTAAAAATCTTGTGATATGCATCTAAGAGATACTTTGTAAAAGAGTTCTTGATTTGTTCACTTTTTTCTTTCTTTTTCATCTTTATACTTCTATGCCATTTTAAATACTTTTCAACTAACAAGTATCTAAAACAAAAAAAAATCTTCAATATTTTTAAGTATATCCTCAAGAAAATTAAGGTCCATATAACTGTTGTTAAGAATACAAATCCTCTGAAATAGTTAAAAATAAAACAACATTTCAGCAATGAACATATATATGTGTCAGATACCATACCAACTGCATTAGCTTTATTTATTTCTCACAACACCTTAAAGTGGGCACTATTCTCTAGATAGGTAAGTCACGGGGCAATAAATAACTTGTCCAGGCTACATGCCGGGCCTAAATTCCATCCAGGTCCATTTGTTTCCAAAGAATATTCTTTACCCATAATGGCTTCCAAATATAATGGAAATAAGGCTAAATTTACAGGATCATTAACTTTGCAAATTCCAAGCTCTAACTTGCTGGCTAATCTGCACTTTTACTAGTGACAGTGACTGATTCATTTTAGGTATTGATATAAACTGTGACCTGAAATTCTGTCACCCCAGAATTACTATCATCTTAAACTGTAACCCTATGGAGGGTAAGGATTGTATATAATAGAAACAGACTTAAACATTTCAGATGATAATTGCAATGCTACTGATATAAGATCCCCTATTAAAAACTGCTTATTAAATTAACAACAAATACAACTTATAATATTTAGTTTATACCACAAATCAACTTTACCAAATTAAGTATAGTCTTTAAGTTGACTGCTTACTTGTCATTCTGTCCTTTTGTCCTATGACAGTTCTTAGAGGATTTTACTGAATTTAAGCAAATATCTTTAGTGAACTTAGTGATTCAGTTAATCTTTATAAACAAAATGGTGGCCAGGAACACTTTTCAAATGGGCACATCTTCTGTGTTTTTAAGAGAGTGCATGCAATGTAGAGGATATAGAGAGAAAATGTCTCAGACAAAAAAGAAAGTTAACATTTACATCTGAAAACTGTCTCCTTGCCATGCAGCTTGACAAGTGATATGGATAATTTTATCCTTTAGTGAGGTTTACAATTTGCAGAACTAGTAGCTCTGTTGATCTCATCAGAACCAAGTGAAAAAGAGTAGACATTACCTAAATATCATGCCTAAGATGGAAATAATCCATATGGCAAATGGATTCCATTTTTTTATCAGGAAATTTTTTTTACTCCGGAGATTCTGCAGGAGCTTGATTGGTTCCTAGGATTCTCTCTTCCGAGAGAGAATTTTTTCTCTATTTGTACAAGTCTTTCCCCATGATAATCACAAACATTCCTTGGGTCATGGCTAGCTGGTTAGAAGGATGGTGGTATAGGCAGTGGTTCTGTGGAGTATATCAGACATTGTGTTAAGTAGGAAATCCGTTTTGTAAATATGTGTCTATGTCCCAAAGAAGAAAGAATTTAGCCCTAAAACTTATACCTTAAAAATCAGATTTTATATATATCATCATCATTACACTTAACATTAAATCTATCTTATAAAAACCATTTAGAAGGTTCATGAGAACAGTGACCCCCAGTATAACTTTTATTGTTTCATTCTCTGTCACATACTCTGGCTCCCACCTTGAGCTGCAAGTCAGGATAGATGCCACGTATCTCAGTACTTTCAATGCACCACTCTTCCACTCAGTGACAGCAACTAACAAGGCTGTAACGTAGTCCAGTTAACCAACAATGGTTTGTGTTTCTCCTAACTGATATTCACAAAAACCTTCTGCATCTTTTTTTTCATCATTAAACAAGACAACTCAGAACATTTTCACATGTGTGAGAGTATGTGCCTACATGCTAGCATCTGCCTACATGCTATTAGGCAAATGTTTTGCCAGCATTTCCCCCCATATTATTTATTAATCTGAGGGTTACCAACTACAGCCTCTCACTTATGTGGTAGAGCCATCCTCATATCCAGTTTCATCCCCAACATTCTAAAACACTGAGGCACAGACAGATTCTACTACGTCCTCACTGGATTCACACCAGTATTTTTCTAGACTGCTCAAGTTCCTGTCTTAAGACATGAGTCGGCCAACTCTCTTAAACCTTCCATCCCTTCACCTTTTAGGACTTTCCCTTCCTTGATCCCTGGACCAGACTCAATGGACATGTGCAATTGCTTGAAAAAAGTGAATGTGTTAATCACTCAGCTGTGTCCAACTCTTATGGACTTTATGGACTATAGCCTCTGACCATGGAATTCTCCAGGTAAGAGTGGGTAGCCCTTCCCTTCTCCAGGGGAATCTTCCTGACTGCAGGATCTACCCTGGAAGTAACCAGATCATTTTTAAAATCAGAAATATTTTCACTATTACTATATTTAAAATTGAGTAAATCAATCAGTGTAAAATCAATGGAAACTTACTGATCACCTAACATCGTGGTTCTCAAATCTGTGAGGGACACAGCAAGGCTGTTGGTTAGTTTCTTGGGACCTACAACCTGGAACTATGCTAACAATATCTACATGTGACTATTTAACACTTGAATGTGTCTGGAACAACCAAGGGGAGTGAATTTTTAATTTCTGTAACTTTAAATTTACATGCCCACATGTAGTTAGTGGCTCCACGTGGGATAGTATAGACATCAATCATTTTCATTAACTCAGTGGCACCCTGGCAAGTTCAGTTCAGAAGATCTAGAATTTAGCTCTAGAATCCATGTTTTTAGAAACTCCACAGGTACTTCTGGAGTAGAACCAGATTTGAGAACCATGGAAATCAGTGGTGGAGAAGCATAAACAGAATTGGAGGAAATTGCAAAGACAACTGAGAACTGTGTCAGAACTCTCTTTGTGCCAAATCCACACAGAAAATTAGTCTATAGTAGCCACATTAAGAGGAGCTAAAGTTTTTAATAAGCAGATCAAAAGAACAGAGAGATCTAAAAATAAGATCAGGAACCAGGGTCTCAACAGGTAAGCTGTTCCAAAGCAGATGAAAGTCAGATGCAAGGACTAGAAAAAGCACAAGATTTAGTGCTAGGTCTGTGAAGTACAGAGCACCAGTGTTACTTGATGCTTTGTTGCAAGACAGGAGCAGCAAGTTGAAGGGTGCATGCAAGGGAAAAGATAGGAAAAAGGAAAAGAGGAGATGTTAAGCGAAATAAAAAGCAGTATAAAAATATAGCAAAGAAAAGACCAGTAACAATGATCTGAGCTGTCACTTAGTAGTATCAAAGTCAACTGCTGCTCTATCTTAGCCTTACAATTTAGCCAGGGAGAATCCCTTGCCATATATGGCATCAACTAAACATCTGTTATTTCATGGATCTGTAATCTTTATATGATTTTCAATATAAAATCTATATTTGAACCCAATAAAAAGTATACATAGTAATAGCAAGTTATTGCTTTTCATAGTCACTGAACATCATAACAAAAGATATGGAAAGTAGTTCTCAAATGTGTCTCTATGTCTATCAGTTTCTAAATTATGTTAAATTCCAGCACCAGGATGAAGTACCAGTGCCTCCACAGTGTGCTTCTATTAGCAAATATAAATGGAAAGCTGCAAAGTGGAAACTGTTCATCTTTTAAGCCACTAAATGTATTGGCCATCTAGCTCATTGTCTAAAACGTTATACATGTTCAAAAGTATTTGATAAATGAGTGAGCGAGTAAATGAATGAATTTCTTCCCAATCATATTAATTAGTGGTTATCAATCAAGAGATATAACCTAGAATCACATGGGAGTTTATTTTTGTTGTTTGGTTGATTGTTTAAAATAGGCACATTTAAGTTTCTCTGAAATTCTCATACACCTTAAAGAGTAGAGGAAGGTGGGAGAAGAATTAGGATTAATAAGGGCAAAATAAATATTTTGAAAAATCTTCCTGGATCATTCTAATATGTTCTCTTCTCCCCATCCCTTATTCTGCTGAGAAGTACAGTTATATGAAGAAACTAAACTGATATGTAGTAGTACTAATAACCACAGTAATAATATTCATAAAATCTGTTTCTACTTACAATTATGCCTGTTTATAGATTTGTCAAAAAAACTTCATCCCACTAGTTATAAAAACCTCCAATAGCAGGATTAACATGAGTATGCTAAGAGTGGTCAAACAAGAAATGGCAAGAGTGAATGTCGACATTCTAGGAATCAGTGAACGGAAATGGACTGGAATGGGTGAATTTAACTCAGATGACCATTATATCTACTACTGCAGGCCGGAATCCCTCAGAAGAAATGGAGTAGCCATCATGGTCAACAAAAGAGTCCGAAGTGCAGTACTTGGATGCAATCTCAAAAATGACAGAATGATCTCTGTTCGTTTCCAAGGCAAACCATTCAATATCATAGTAATCCAAGTCTATGCCCCAACCAGTAACGCTGAAGAAGCTGAAGTTGAACGGTTCTATGAAGACCTATAAGACCTTTTAGAACTAACACCCAAAAAAGATATCCTTTTCATTATAGGGGACTGGAATGCAAAAGTAGGAAGTCAAGAAACACCTGGAGTAAGAGGCAAATTTGGCCTTGGAATATGGAATGAAGCAGGGCAAAGACTAATAGAGTTTTGCCAAGAAAATGCACTGGTCATAGCAAACACCCTCTTCCAACAACACAAGAGAAGACTCTACACATGGACATCACCAGATGGTCAACACCAAAATCAGATTGATTATATTCTTTGCAGCCAAAGATGGAGAAGCTCTACACAGTCAGCGAAAACAAGACCAGGAGCTGACTGTGGCTCAGATCATGAACTCCTTATTGCCAAATTCAGACTTAAGTTGAAGAAAGTAGGGAAAACCACTAGACCATTCAGGTATGACCTAAATCAAATCCCTTATGATTATACAGTGGAAGTGAGAAATAGATTTAAGGGCCTAGATTTCATAGATAGAGTGCCTGATGAACTATGGAATGAGGTTCGTGACACTGTACAGGAGACAGGGATCAAGACCATCCCCATGGAAAAGAAATGCAAAAAAGCAAAATGGCTGTCTGGGGAGGTCTTACAAATAGCTGTGAAAAGAAGAGAAGCGAAAAGCAAAGGAGAATAGGAACGATATAAACATCTGAATGCAGAGTTCCAATGAATAGCAAGAAGAGATAAGAAAGCCTTCTTCAGTGATCAATGCAAAGAAATAGAGGAAAACAACGGAATGGGAAAGACTAGAGATCTCTTCAAGAAAATCAGAGATACCAAAGGAACATTTCATGCAAAGATGAGCTCGATAAAGGACAGAAGTGGTATGGACCGAACAGAAGCAAAAGATATTAAGAAGAGGTGGCAAGAATACACAGAAGAACTGTACAAAAAAGATCTTCACGACCCAGATAATCACAACGGTGTGATCACTCACCTAGAGCCAGACATCCTGGAATGTGAAGTCAAGTGGGCCTTAGAAAGCATCACTACGAACAAAGCTAGTGCAGGTGATAGAATTCCAGTTGAGCTATTTCAAATCCTGAAATATGATGCTGTGAAAGTGCTGCACTCAATATGCCAGCTAATTTGGAAAACTCAGCAGTGGCCACAGGACTGGAAAAGGTCAGTTTTCATTCCAATCCCAAAGAAAGGCAATGCCAAAGAATGCTCAAACTACCGCACAATTGCACTCATCTCACACGCTAGTAAAGTAATGCTCAAAATTCTCCAAGCCAGGCATCAACAATATGTGAACCATGAACTTCCTGATGTTCAAGCTGGTCTTAGAAAAGGCAGAGGAACCAGAGATCAAATTGCCAACATCCGCTGGATCATGGAAAAAGCAAGAGAGTTCCAGAAAAACATCTACTTCTGCTTTTTGACTATGCCAAAGCCTTTGACTGTGTGGATCACAATAAACTGTGGAAAATTCTGAAAGAGATGGGAATACCAGACCACCTGATTTGCCTCTTGAGAAATTTGTATGCAGGTCAGGAAGCAACAGTTAGAACTGGACATGGAACAACAGACTGGTTCCAAATAGGAAAAGGAGTACATCAAGGCATTATATTGTCACCCTGTTTATTTAACTTATATGCAGAGTACATCATGAAAAATGCTGGACTGGAAGAAACACAAGCTGGAATCAAGATTGCCGGGAGAAATATCAATAACCTCAGATATGCAGATGACATCACCCTTATGGCAGAAAGTGAAGAGGAACTCAAAAGCCTCTTGATGAAAGTCAAAGTGGAGAGTGAAAAAGTTGGCTTAAAACTCAACATTCAGAAAACGAAGATCATGGCATCTGGTCCCATCACTTCATGGGAAATAGATGGGGAAACAGTGGAAACAGTGTCAGACTTTATTTTTCTGGGCTCCAAAATCACTGCAGATGGTGACTGCAACCAGGAAATTAAAAGACGCTTACTCCTTAGAAGGAAAGTTATGACCAACCTAGATAGCATATTGAAAAGCAGAGACATTACTTTGCCAACAAAGGTCAATCTAGTCAAGGCTATGGTTTTTCCTGTGGTCATGTATGGATGTGAGAGTTGGACTGTGAAGAAGGCTGAGCGCCGAAGAATTGATGCTTTTGAACTGTGGTGTTGGAGAAGACTCTTGAGAGTCCCTTGGACTGCAAGGAGATCCAACCAGTCCATTCTGAAGGAGATCAGCCCTGGGATTTCTTTGGAAGGAATGATGCTAAAGCTGAAACTCCAGTACTTTGGCCACCTCATGCGAAGAGTTGACTCATTGGAAAAGACTCTGATGCTGGGAGGGATTGGGGGCAGGAGGAGAAGGGGATGACAGAGGATGAGATGGCTGGATGGCATCACTGACTCGATGGACGTGAGTCTGAGTGAACTCCGGGAGTTGGTGATGGACAGGGATGCCTGGCGTGCTGTGATTCATGGCGTCGCAAAGAGTCGGACACGACTGAGCGACTGATCTGATCTGAGTATTTTCAAAGAAACTTGAACTCATAAAGCACAGAAAATGAGGAAATGGAAAATTGGGTTACTGAAAAAAATTCAAGCTAAGGGACTTAAAAAAAGACCTTGAATATTATCATATTTCAACAATAGCATTTTTGCTACTTGTATCATTACTAACAGCTTTTGCTGTTAGTATTATTACTGACTTTCTCCTTCTACTGAAAACATGCTTGAATTAGATGTTGAGAAATAAATTCAAGTCTTCATTCCACCACTGTGGAATATATACAGTTCATCTTTTGGAGTTAAGGCAATAAAATTTTCCACCTAAAAACTAAAATGTTTAGTTCAGTCACCCTCTCTGAACTTCAATTTCCTGATTTATAAAATGGGAATAATTAT
Organism: Bos indicus; assembly: GCF_029378745.1. Lineage (NCBI taxonomy): Eukaryota > Metazoa > Chordata > Mammalia > Artiodactyla > Bovidae > Bos > Bos indicus. The sequence continues at coordinate 33,356,902 of NC_091769.1, forward strand.
ATACCTGCCTTGTTGTTGCTGTTGTTATTGTTTAGTTGCTAAGTCATGTCTGACTCTTTTGTGACCCCATGGATCCAACCAGGCTCCGCTGTCCATGAGATTTCCCAGGCAAGTATACTGGAATGGGTAGGCATTTCCTTCTCCAAGGGATCTTCCTGATCCAGGGATCAAACCCATGTCTCCTGCGTGAGCAGGCAGATTCTTTACTACTAAGTCGCCAGGGAAGCATAAACCTGCCTGACCTACTGAAGCCCACACTAAGAATCCTCTACCTCAGAGGAAGTCTATCTTGCCTTACAATGCAGCCAGAGAGAATTCGTTGTCATATATTAGTACTGAATATACTGAAGCCCACACTAAGAACTGAGTCTACTGAAGCCCACACTAAGAATCCTCTTCCTCAGAAGAAGCTCCCTTAGTTATGCTCACAGCCCAAGACTCCACTGATGACGTACCTAAAGTTGTCAGCTATAATCCCAAGTATAACAGCTAGAGATTCCCTAAGTAATTCTTCTCAGTCAAGGAATGTCTTGTCATCTTCTAAGTAAAGCTCCAGTGTCACTGATGATCTTTTCCAAAGGAGCACACACATCGATCTCTGGTGTTTATCCATTACCAGGTGGGTGACAACACAGCTTTATTTCATTTTTCCCCTCTCAAGCTAAAGCATAAACTATCTTTTAATTCTGACACATTTATCCATTCAGGAGACAGTATGAAAAACAGTTGATGATCACCTAGTCATCTATCACCTTGGACTTTTCAGGCCAAAATGGGGTCTCATTTATAAATCAGGGCAATAAAGGTGATTCCAGGTAGATGGGTTAAAAATGGAAAAGCCAAGCTCTTCAACAGTGGAATCTGATGTTCTGCCTTGTACAGGCTAGTCCATAAGCCTCTCTGCACAGGGCAACAGAAGTCCAAGGGAAGTAAAAGAGGTACCACATAACAGCTAAAGTCTAAGCCCATATCTGTCTGAAAGAGAAAGTGTTAGTTGCTCAGTCACATCTGACTCTTTGCAACTCCATGGACTGTAGCTCACCAGGTTCCTCTGTCCATGGGATTCTCCAGGCAAGAATACTGCAGTGGGTAGCCATTCCCTTCTCCAGGAGATCTTCCTGACCCAAGATCAAACCCGAGTCTCCTATATTACAGGCAGATTCTTTACTGTCTGAGCCACCAGGGAATATGTGCTAACAAGTGCCACAATCCAATGTATGTATGGCTCCAAAATGCAGTTATGTGACTGTCTTTTTCTTGGAAAAACAAAAATGATTCTATGCGGGCCCCATTTTTGCTTCCCCTTTAAAAATTCCCATGAACGTCTCTAAATCTGTTCTTTACTACCACAGAACAAAACAGGTAATGGAACTCCAAATTATCTTTATCCTTACCCATTTTGTTGGTAACTTCATCTACAACAAGATCTCCAGAAGGGTCTGGAGAAAAAAAAAAAAAAGCTTCCAGAGTATGTTCAAAGGGACCCTCATCATTTCAGAGGGTTTCTAATGTGAACAAATTCCACATCTCAGTACCAATAAGAGAATAGAAAGTATGACTTAGAAGTTTGTTTAGAGATCACCAAGGTGGGAAAGAACCCACCTGCCAATGAAAGAGACATAAGAGATGCGGCTTCCATCCCTGGGTCAGCAAGATCTCCTGGAGGATGGCGTGGCAACCCACTCCAGAACTCTTTTCTGGAGAATGCAATGGACAGAGGAGGCTGGCGGGCTACAGTCCATGGGGTCGCGAAGAGTCAGACAGCACATACGCAGCACATACAAGGTCAGTCTTCTAGCAAAGCTATCTACTATTATTTGACTTCCAGTGTCTGAAATTCTTTGACATTTCACTACCATTCAGTGAAAACAAAATTCCCAACCAGTTTAGCAAGTCATAACTTTGATTCCATAACTTTGAAATCTACCCAAAGCTAAAATATAGGTGATCCTTGAACCCTTGTGCAGAAGCTTTTGATGAAATCACAATTAATTTTCTCCCCTGAAGTACACAGTAGTCAGAAGCTGCTTTTTAATCATCACTCTTTCTCTATTTTGTATGAATACCAATGAATTGTGCAGTACTGTTTTAAAAAACATTTAGAAGGAAAACTCATCACCGGTTGCACATTATTTTTTTTATAAATGTCATTCTACATTTATACCGGCAACTGTAGCAATCTATGCAAACCAGATTTGAATGGTTAGCAAAGCAGAGTATTTACAAACACCTTGGATACTTTAGCATTCACACTCTTTCTTCCTGCCACAGTGAATTTGAATTGGATACCACAGCTGCTGTCAGATCCAAACATGGGTGCATCCTTCAGCTGCCGCCCCCTACCAAGAACGCCAGGCAAAATCTGCCCATCTTTCATCCACATCTCCTACCCCGTAGCTCACAATTAGTATTTTCAGTGGAAAAGGAAAAATCAAAGGACACCAGAAGTAAAGCTTCCTCCCCATCACTGATGGACATGAGAGCTGTCAGAGGCCTCAACTAAACAATCCATCCTTACAATGCTGAACCTCTCCTGAACTAGCACTTGTCCCCCTGCAACCACCACCACTATCATTTTGGCTTGCAATATATAATCAACAGAACCCATTGGGAATCACTACATTTCAATGATTAGAACAATATCTATAAACCTTTGTGTGAAGCACTTTCCCCATCAGGCCTATAGCTAAACCTCTAAAGACCAGGATATCACAGTATGACACAGTAGATGGTGTTTAAAAGCTATAAAATAAAACCAAAGCCTGTGTTCTTCTTTCCTCTACTCAGAAATCAAAAAATTATTTGCCTTTACTAGTGAGAGATTAGCACACTGCATTATTCATCCACGTATCTCCTGCACCTATTTTAATCTAAACCTGAGTGTGTTCAGGGAGACTTTTAATAACTTTCTTTTCAGAGCAACTCATTATAACAGAGATTTTAATATCTCTTGTTGCCCATTTTTCTGCTGGTAGCAGGTAGCACTAGAACTGCGTGCACCAAAGTAGGCTTTAATGAAACCTAATGTTCATTCAAATGAATCTCTCATGGCTAAATAGGTAATACTGAAACACAAATATTTTTGTATTTGAAGCAGTTTCTCTAGAGAAAGTCACAGGCAATGGAAGTAATGAGTGACAGTTTCTTAAAGGTTAATATCTTCTTTAATCTATTTCTATAACAGAAAGAGAAAATACTGTATTAGGCATTGGGTATACTTTGGGGATTACAGAAACAATTTAAACTATTATGTATATGTTAAACCATAGGGAAACAAAGAACCCTACACATACATTTTATTTCATAAAAGCAGAAGTGCTTTAAATGTATATTTTATTTTTTATTAAAGCAATGCTTTAGTTGCATGGCAGCATGTATATGTGTGTGCAAAAAAGAAGAGAAATAAAACCGCCCTCAGAACTGGACCAGGAACTGTGATTGTCACATCAGGTAATGAAACCATTAAATGCACAGTATTAAGAAGAGACAAGATGCAATTAGCCAAGAAATTACTCTGATCTCAGTGACATTTTCAAAAAATCATAATACAATATACATCGGAAGATGTGATTGACAGCCTAATCCAGTTTTGATAGGACGTAGTCCACATACTGTGAGTAAAGCAGTGCATGTCCAGATAAAGCTCACAGCTGTGCATCTCTGATATGTCCTTACAGTCTCGTCACCCAGGAAATTCCTCAGGTTTAAAAGATGATGAAAGTATCGACCATTAATGACAGGATCATCTCCTACCCTGAAATAAAATGTACTAATCCCTTTTGCTAGGTCTATGAATTCCTAATATAAATTATATAAACTCTAGTAATTCATCTCTGTTAGCACAGTTGTGTTTGGAAATTGTACAGCAGTCTTTGCCCTATTTGAAATGCTAGATGAAAGCAAGACATGTTCGTTTAAGCTGCAGCATAAAGTAATTTAACAGAAGGGACAGAATAACTTCTGGATAATGAGAACTACAGATGTAAAAGAAGGGAAGTTTAAAAGTTCTAAGGTGGCTTGATGGATTTATGTTTCATCTTAGCAAAGAGGACAGAAATACAAATGTATAATGTTCTAATTAAGCATAGGTCCCTTAACTTTGAATAGCAAAGTAAATGACAGCCAACGACTGTTTGTGACTAACAAATAATAATATATGGAATTAGCAATTATTAATCAAAGACCTTAGAATTTTCAAATAAACAGAGTATTAATGAATATCTAACACAAGATAATCTTCCCCAGTTTTATAATTGTATGTGATTATGTTAATGAAATATTTCAGTGTGTCTACACATATACATTCTGCATTAGATAAGAGACAATGCCTGTTTTGAGAAATCTATGCACAAAAACACAGCGAAAAGAGTACAGAAAGGACCTTTGATCTTTCAAAATCTGCAATTATTCCACGGTAACACAACACTTAAAAAGGAAGTATTGTGTTATCAATGTATGCATAATCTGGTTAATATTACATTAATCATATTTCCTGACTTTTTTAATTTGAATGCTAAATACTACTTTATCTATCAAAGTATTATTCAAGGAGAAGTGCAGACCGACTAAACTTTGCTCTCTGAAACATAACTTGGAAAAAATGGAATGCATACCTCAGGATAAGACTAAATACTAGTCAGATTTGTTCTTTAAACATACTGTAACAGATTTCATCTATGTGGAGAATAATTAAATTATAAAGAAATTTCCATTACTCAAAAGATGTGGATAACTGACTTTAGAAATTCCTTCAGGATAATTGGTAAGTCATATGAATTTCTGCTATAATCATACTTATTTTTAATAATAACCAATACTTATATACTTTATCAGCCTTATCAACCAGACTTCAAATGACTTTGTTCTGTTCTCTAACCTAAAGCTATCTTCAATTGCTAAGATCTGCCATCATTAATATTCTTTAGCAAATTTTTATAGCACCATTTTCCTTGATAGCTAAGAAGTAGACATAATCCAATTATCTATCACTTGGTGAACAGATAAACAAAAGTTAGTATAAAAACAAATACACACACAAACAAAAAACCTTGGTATAGCCATCCGTACAATGGAATACCACTCAGTAATGAAAAAAGGATCAGCTACTGAGAAATACTGCAACATGGATGGATCTCAAAAACATTATATTAAGTGAAAAATCAAGACATTAAAAAAAAATACTTATTATATGAGTCTACTTGTACAAAATGTCCAGAAAAAGAAAATCTATACTAGCTGAAAACAAATTAGAGGTTGCCTGGGGCAAGGGGTGGAAACAGGGATTGATTCCAATGGGTATGAGGTTGTTTTTTGAGGTAATGGAAATGTTTTAAAATTAGGCTTTGGTGCTGGTTACACAACTCTGGAAATTACTAACACTTATTGAATAGTACTCTTAAAATGCCTGAATGTTATGGTATGTAAATTATACCTCAATAAAGCTCTTTTAAAAAGAAAAAAAATTAGTTTTTTTTTTTTAAAGCAAGAACAATTTTAAACAAAATATGAGGGCAGATTATACAGAAGGCCTTTGAAAAACTAACATTACTAACACTTCCTAAAGGTTATTGTTGATGGGAACAATATTAATTTGAAATAACAGTCATTACATTTTAGTCAGCCCACAAGTGTGTGGCCATATGGATGGTTATATTGCCTTGAACAGCTTACTAATAGTTACTATTGCCCTGAAATGCAGTCTCAACTCAAGTAAAACACAGAACAATTTTCAAATAAACTAACAATCAGAGAGCTTATTTGAAAAGGAAAGCAAAGACAGTTGTTTTTCACCAATAGCCTGTTCATCTTGCCATAACGCTCCAGCAGGAATCATTAGCACACATATGCCTCTTCTTCCGTCCATGCAGATTTACCTTCACAAAGCCCACCCCTAACTTCAGAGCTCATATGTCTGCCTGGCAAGCAAGTTGTAGTCAAAAACATTGTCATAAGATCAAACGCAAACAATATAGTAACAATACATAAATTCCCACTACTTTCAGGGTTTAAAGATACCCCACAGGTGTGATGGGTTACATCTGGTTCAAGTTCCTCAAACTTCAGCAGGTTTCAGCAAACTTTAAATTTAAGCCAACCCAGATTTTATGTGGGAAAAGAGGAAGGGGAAATGACCTATTTTATGTTAGTTACTTGAAATGTTTAAATATGTGCAGAGTGGTGTCAGGCTATAAAGTAGAAGCAAATCAACTTTAAAAGTCACATACAAAGTGGGGGTGGGGGCGGTAATGGATTATGCCACTTATGACTCAGTTTTACAAAATACTGCAATTCCACTGCTTTAAATGGCTTTAAATTTATTCAAGATGGGTGGAACCGTGGGTGTTAACATGCTCCGCAACCTGTTAATGTTAAGAAGGTGCCTGTTCTAGAATCATTATTTGCGTTTGAATGTTTAATACATTGGATTTTAAACCTTGTAGTATTTTCTTTGCATTCCAAACTCCAGCATCTTTTAAAATTACCCACAAATTGTGTTCTGTTTACAATTCTTGTGGCAACTTTTGTTGTACTTTGAAATATCAACTTCCATTACTCTTTGCTTTTTTTCCTAGAAAAGCACTTTTAAAGAAAAAACAAAGATTAAACTTCTTAAAGTTGTTATCAAGTTTAAATAGCAAAGAAAAGGAAAAAAAAAACTTTTATGCAGAGACAAGAAAAAATACAGCTATAAAAGGGCATTTAAAAATAAAGTTTCTGTGAAACTCCTGGTAACCACTATTCTCAATTTTTTATCCACTTGTTTGTTTATAAACATTGATCATATGGTAAAGAGAAACACTGAGAATGTACTAATTTTTTTCTTTGTCTTCAGTTTGGAACAAAGTTCCTAGGCACCTTGACAATGAAAGAAAGTATACATAATTTTCCTAAATTTTTATATATGGCATTTTTTTCACTGTGGAAAATCACAATTGTATTTTATGTGTGACTAAGTATGATTGTTTCTTTATTTAAGGTAACTAAAGATCATTGACCTAAATTGTTTTGAATTGCTTTATATTATTCACACTTTAATCCATAAGAGCACAAATCATTGGAGTTTAGACTTTTTCTTAAAATATAATCTTTAGTATATTTTGTGTTATTTAGAGAAATATAGCATAACTTAAAAAGATGATTCTAACTGAAAATGGATCAAAAAGTAAACAAATCTGCTTAAAATTGTGTGGCAAAATTCATACGGATAGAGCTAGCAGTTGAGTATTTTTTAGGAGGTTTTATCAATTTGTCATTTATAGTCCATTTCTGGGCAATCAGCTATACTTTTGGTATTGTATTCTAAAGCAGAAACTGTCTACCGAACTGAGAAGCAACCTCCCAACTTCCCACTTGGGTTGGTATTACCATCTACATAATACGAGGGGTTAAATGGACACAAAGAATAAACTGTTTCAGGGCCATTAACATTTCTAACTTTAAAAATGAGTGCCTTTCTGGTATGTACCGATTATGAAATGCCTTTTGTTAAAAATAAGCAATCTGAGCAAAAACATTGCATGCTTACTCTTGTCATTAGACTTTAACGATTCACCTGACATTTCTCTTTTAACATAAAAAAATCATTTGCAAAAAATACTTCCACAAGCAAAGACCAACTTCTGTTTCTCCCTTTGCCACAAGCAGACCTGGATAGACAAATAAAAATAAATAAAATATAGGAAAACCTTTGGAAATACATTTTAATTTCTAGAATAGTGGGTCAGAGTTGTTACATAGAAGATGGTCATCTTCCTTTCCGTGCCAATCAGAAATAAAGCACACGACATAGTCCTTTCATAAGGGACATTCATCTCACATATGCCACCCAGACCTAGTTTAATCTTTAAGGGAAAAAAATTAATACAGTAGTAAATCACTATTTTAGGAGGAAGGAAGAAAAGAAGAAAGGGGACCCTCCTGCTCCCATGCACTTTGAATCACTACTTAGGTGACCAAAAGTATATCATACCTACTTTCTGGTGTTATCTCTATAGGGGCAAATTTACACACCTAGAGCTTTTAAAAAAAAAAAAAAACCTGCATCTAAAAGCATCATAGAATATAAATTTTAAAAACCTGGAAATTAATTTAAATGCTACTTATCATGTAATTAAGAGAGAGAAGTAATAGGAAAGCTCATAAAAATAGAATTGCTTCTGAATTCTCTGAGCTAGATGATTTTTGTTTTCCCTTTAACACAAATGTTAAAATTTTTTTCTGTCAAAATCCTAAATAGCTTTTTGACAGGTTTGTTATGGTTAATTAATTACTTTCATTTGCACTAAGTTGTATACTTGAAGATGAATAATACAAGATAACAAGGCCAGCCTCTGCAAGGGAGACCTTTGGTGGTCTATGCAGTCTGCTGCCTCATTACAGGACTAGCTATCTGCAGGAAGCCCGACTTTGAAAGGTACAGCACATCCCATAACACCCTCCCCTAACTGAGATGATTGTAGCTTCTTCCGAAAAGTGATGATTAGGAGAGAGAAAAGCAAAACGGAATGCTGTATGAATATTTCATGTAAATGAAAGCAGGCACTTAGCGACATGCATCTTGATTGATGCTAGAGTGCCTCTAAACGTCTTGACATTGAAGGGTTCCGACTCCCCTTCCCTCGATGACTGCTTCAAGAGCTGCAGTTAATAGTGGAATATGGCCATAGTTAGCTGAAGGGCTCTTTATTACTGGCTGATACTAAATAAGACCACAGGCCTCCAGTGAGCATAAGTGAATTCTAGCTAAAAGAGCTTCCGAGGGAACCCTAAATGAGATACGATAGTTATATTTTATTTGGATCTTTATTTTTTTCCCCTCCCTGGAGCATAATTGTTTATTTCACTGTTAACCCCTCTCAAGAAAAAGCCAAAGGTCTCAAATTGCTCTACAGAAAGAGGCCAAATAAATAAAACTGGTGTGGAATGTACATAGATGCAAATGATCTCCAGCCCATTTTAAGTAAGTAGGAGTAGTAAATAAGAGAAAAACCCTTATCATGGGAGTTTTAGAAATATAATTATTTTAGAGGTAAGTAGCATTTTTCTAAATTTGTACATCAGTCCTTTACCCACCTACCCACCCACCTCCATCTATGCAAGGTTTATCTTCCTATCAAGTAGACTTAAGTTAAGGATAAGAATAATTTCACAATGCAAATTCAGTTCATTTGGGTGAGCTAGAAGCTTTAGAAACACTGCTCTGTGGCAGGAGTATGAGGGGTGACAGTGATAGGTCTGATGATATCATCACAACTCCCTCCCCACAATGTCAGAGACTTGGGTCATTTTCCCCCAGAAAATGCTTGGGTAACTGCCACTTGCTTAGGCCAGGATTTCCACCTCCATTGGCTCTTCACGAACCATCTGTCACTGAAAGGTAAATAAACTCTCCAGGAGCGGTGACCACCAGAGAGTTTTCTTCCCAAGGCTCGCCCAGGACAAAGAGCCCAGAGAGCATCACTGGCAGTGTCTCAGCATGCCAGAAGCCCCCAGCCTCAGATGCCACAGCTCTTCTGCAAGTCATTTAAAGACAGAAAAAACAGCAATGGAGAAAGCTCAGGAAATAACTCAGAAGCTCTGACGTCACTTAGATACTTTCTGTTGCATTTAAAATATTCAATTGATGGGTTACACAAAACCCAATAACCTGTTTTGTACTTTCCCAATATGCCTTTTCTTCTGACTGCCACTCTGTAAGTCCCAAGCCTCCTTTAAGAGGAAATGTAATATTTCACACACAGAGAGTATACACCTCTGAGATGTACAGAAATACATGCATATGGATTTAAGAATGGAAAACTCGATATGCTTTTGAGTCTGCTCAGATCTGCGTCCCTGGATCACAGAACTGAAAAAGACTTTTCAAGACCACTTAGCCCAGTCTCCTGATCAAAAGAGGCAAAGACAGGGACTTGCCAAAAATCACATACTTACGGAACAGCACAGCCTGTGCTAGGTTTTAGATCTCATGAGTCTCCATTTTTTTTTAACGTCACCAAAATTATTTTATCATTAATGTATCACTCGTGCTTGAATTTACATGGTGTCTTTCTTTCAAAAACCCAATTGATAATAATTTATCTTTTGTCTTATCATATTCTAGACTCTTTTATACTTAAACATTAATCCATGGGTAGTGATTTCATTACAGAATAATAATACATCACATATATTTATACAGGTTTGCAAAGCACTTTTGCATTAGTTATCCAATTTAGCCCATCCAGAAGTCTTGGAAAGCAGTTATTTCCTCTGCTTTCAAGAAGTCATTAAGACTGAGTTCCCTGTCTTATCTAACGGAGACTGTAAATAGAGCAGAGTCTTATACGCACATCTTCTGGTTCCAAGATCATTGCTCATTATCCTTCATCCTTCATTATTATTATTTAATAAATATTTATTCAGCATCTACTATGTAACAGGCTTCTGATTCAATCCTGGGATCATCTATTACAACTTAGAGACTGTTTCATATGTGCCTGACGTTAGAATACAGTCTTCCCATATTTGTCCATCAAGTTTTGTCTAATACCCAGCTAGAGATAGGTGGTTGAAGAGGTGACCTTATGCTCACTTAATTTTTATCTACTGTGTTACCTCTGCTTTTCACAGAAGCCCTGTATGGTACACATATGACTTTGAAGTGAGGTCTTTATGTAATACTTTATGTACAAGGATGCACTGACTTTTCAAATGGCATTAGTTACTATAAGACAGAACAAAGAAATCTGCAGTCCTGTCGGCTTTTAGTGAGTTACAAAGCCTGACAGCAACACATGCAGCTTTAAGGGCCATAGGCAGCAGGCATGAAAAAAGCTGCACACAGCGTTTGGAAAATGACAAGCTGTGGATCCCGCATACCATTACTATTATTATTAAAATTAAACAGGGATTTAATCTAACATTCTATGGGCAGTTATGCGACTGACTTTAACGATTGTAAACTGAGGCATACATTGTACTGCACTGAACCTAATGCTTTAATTAAGCTTCGATGCAGCCAGTGACGATGGCCAGGGCGCACACAGGGGCTGCAAGCTGCAGGCCATTCTCCGTCTGCTGGAGCACAGTTTCTAGGAGCAGCAGCCACTGATGTCACAGTTAGATATTTATGAAAGAGATGCTCTGAATTTTATCACAGTGGTATAGATCAATTTTCAGGACAGAGTCCTTAACAGTATATTCGGAGGCTAGGTACAAAACCAATTTTATCTGCTTCAGTGATGTGTGAACTGTATGAGGAAAGACATCTCCCAACTCTCTGATAGCTTATCTTCCCTGGTGACCATTTATGCAAGCTCTTGTAAATATACATATTTTACAAGGGAAGGGAGGGGGAGAGGAATGCTCTCTCAACTCTCCTTTGAGATGACCTTGAAGTAGGAGCATTTGAATCTTCCAGGAAATTAGCAGCCAAGTATATTTCAATAATGATGGGTGGGTGGGAAGTGCCACTCAGGGAATTGGCAATACCCTGGGTTGTGGGTGCTTGACCAGGATGTCTTTCCCACCGAGGCTTTTTCTTCAAGGAGACAGAGAAAAGCAGAGCTGCTTGGACCCATAAGTCGAGTCCTTCCCCCTATACTGGAGGGTTTAGCCTATAAAGAGGGTATTACAAAGAAAGTAGCAATGAAACTGATGTTGATTTGGTATTTTTTCAGGCATGTGACTCTAATGAACACTGAAAGAGAAGTGAAAAAGCCCTTCCAGCAAGTGTACAGGTAATCAGTTGTTCTCTCAAAAAAGCAAAATAATAGCTATGAAAATTAACCTTTGCTTTGGTTGTTACACCAAGACAATGGAGTCCACATGTAAGCCAGAGGATGGAAGCCTGTTTCCTGTTTTCTGTTTTCAGGCTGTCTGTATATAGGATGTCACTTTAAATCTTACACTGTGCTTTTCAGCTGTCTCCCTTCTCCACTTTTCCATTCACATCTGAAGAGTGACTCCTCTCCTACCTCCAACACTTGGGCTCAGATATCTAGTGGACAGATTTTTATACACATTGCCAGATACCTTCAAATAAGTACCTCTTTACTAGACCAGGGGCACACAAATTTTTCTATAAAGGGCCAGATAATAAATAATTGAGTCCTTAAGGGCCATGTGGTCTCTGTCATTACTATTCAACTCAGTCATCATAGCATGAAAGTGGCCAGAGACTATACATAAATATATTAATGTAGCTGTGTTTCAATAAAACTTTATTTATGGACACTGAAAAATGAATTTCATGCAATTATTGTATTTCAAAACATATTATTATCATTATTATTTTCAACCACTTAACATGTTTGAAAACCATTCTTAGTTTGCAAGTCATACAAAAAATGTCAGCAGGTAGAATTTGGACCATAGTCTATAATCTGGCAACCCTTAACCTAAAGAAAGCATAGTCAGAATTACATAAGCTACCATCCTTAGACTATTAAAGATATTTTATGTGGGCATTTTCTTTAAAGCACATGCACCATTTTACAGCTATCAGCTAATATAACTTTTTACTGTTGTTTTTTGTTCAGTTGCTGAGTTGTATCGGACTCTGTGACCCCATGGACAATAGCAGGCCAGGCACCTCTGTCCTCCACTATTAAATCTAAATTTTAAAACACTGTTAAGAGGCAAATAATGGTCAAAGCATACATCCACCTGGCTTGTGGTAGAAGGCTGCTGTGTGAAACCCCAGGCCCAAAGATAATTAAGTGAGGTGACCTAAGGCAAAAGAAGCAAAAGCAAAAATAAATAAATGGGACCTAATCAAACTTAAAAACTTTAGCAGAGCAAAAGAAAACCACTGACAAAACAAAAAAGACAACCTACTGAATGGGAGAAGATATTTGCAAATACTATGCCAAGTCAGGGGTTAATATCCAAACTATATAAACAGCTCGTACAACATGATACCAACGTGCTTAGTCATTCAGTCGTGTCCAACTCTTGGCAACCCTGTAATTACAGAAACTAAAATCTTCCAGTAATGCAGGAGACTCAGTTTCAATCCCTGGGTTGGGAAGATTCCCCTGGAGAAGGAAATGGCAACCCACTCCAGTATTCTTGCCTGGAAAATCCTATGGACACAGGATCCTGGTGGGCTACAATCCATGGGGTCACAAAGAGTTGGATACAACTTAGCAACTAAACAATAACAAAATCTTGCTTACTTTGGAATTCTAACTCTATAATTACAGTCACTAAAATGTCCCTGCAATGTAGGAGACATGGGTTCAATCCCTACTTCAGGAAGATCACCTGGACAAGGAAATGGAAACCCATTCCAGTATTCTTGCCTGGGAAATTCCATGGAGTCTGGTGTGCTACCGTCCATGGAGTTGCAAAGTCAGACACAACTTAGTGACTAAACAACAACAAAACCTTGTTTTCTTTGGAATCATAACTCTATAATTACAGTCACTAAAATCTGTCTGCACTGCAGGAGTCGTGGGTTCTATTCCTGGCTCAGGAAGATCCCCTGGAGAAGGAAATGGCAACCCACTCCAGTATTCTTGCCTGGAAAATCCCATGGACAGAGGAGCCTGGTGGTCTACAGTCCATAGGATGGCAAAGAGTTGGATATAATTTAGCAACTAAACAACAACAACAACATATTTGATTAACAATGTTTTGTTAGTTTCAGGTGTACAACAAAGTGATTCATTCTTTTTTAAATTCTTTTCCCAACTAGTTTGTTACAGAATATTGAGCAGCATTCCCTGGTCCTTGTTGGTTATCCATTTATATATAGAAGTATGCACATGTCAATCCCCAAATCCCTAACTATTCCTTCCCTTCCCCTTCCCCTCTGGTACCTATAAATTTGTCTTTAAGTCTGTGAGTCTGCACAGACTTAAATAAGTTCATTTGTATCATTTTTGTTTTTTAGATTCAGCATATAAGGGATATCATACAATATTTATCTTTGTCTGACTCCTTCACTCAGTATGACAATCTCTAAGTCCGTCTATGTTGTTGCAAATGCATTATTTCGTTCTTTTTAATGGCTGAGTAATATTCCATTGCATTCATTAGATACCTATCACATCTTCTTTATCGGACACTTAGGTTGCTTCCACGTCTTGGCTACTGTAAATAGCACTGCAATGAATATTGGAATGCATGTATCCTTTTGAACCATGTTTTTCTGTGCACGTATGCCCAGGAGTGGGATTGCTGTATCATATGGTAGCTCTATTTTTAGTTTTTTTTTTTTTGAGGAACCTTCATACTGTTCTCAGGGGCTTCCCAGGTGACAATAATGGTAAATAATCCACCTGCAATGGAGGAGACACAAGAGATGCAGGTTCCTTCCCTGGGTCAGGAAGATCCCCTGGAGGAGGGCATACCAACCCACTCCAGTATTTTTGTCTGTAGAATCCCATGGACAGAGGAGCATAGGGTCCTACAGTCTGGCTACAGTCCATAGGGTCACAAAGAGTTGGACACGGATGAAGTGATTTAGCACATATTGTTCTCCATAGTGGCTGCACCAATTTACACTCCCACCAACAGTGTAGGAGGTTTCCCTTATCTACACACCCCCTCCAGCATTTACTGTTTGTGAATTTTTTGATGATGGCCATTCTGTCTGGTGTAAGATGATATTTCATTCTAGTTTTGGTTTGCATTTCTCTATTAGCGATGTTGAACATCTTTTCATGTGCCTCTTGACCACCTGTATGTCTTCTTTGGAGAAATGTCTATTTAGCTTTTCTGCCCATTTTTAGACTATTTCAGGGCTTCCCTAGTGGCTTTCCCTGGTAAAGAATTCACCTGCAATGCAGGAGACCTGTGTTCAATCCCTGGGTTGGGAAGATCCCTTGAAGGAGGGCATGGCAATCCACTCCAGTACTCTTGCCTGGAGAATCTCCATGGATTCCCAAGAAAACAAGTTTATATACCAACTATAATCAACAATAATCCAATATAAAATAAAAAGTTAAAAAATGAATAAATACAAAAATATATTTAATGCATGGATTTTTGTGAGCAAAAGATAACACAGATAAAGCTGGGCTCTCGAGAAATGCTCAGTCTTCATACCCATTTCCTTTTCCAAGATATCCTCAGAAAACAAAGTGAAGGCCACTGTAAAGTGATGAGCTAGCATCCTTGTTTTTTTTTGTTTTTTTGTTTTTCAGATTCATGACTCTGCAATTCCACACTCACCTGCTACAGTTTTTTGAGAGGACATTTCTCCCATTTATTCCTATACAGTCCATAGAAGGAAGCTGATGCTAACTCAACTTTACTTCTTTCATCCAGGTTCATTCCCAGGACTTAAAAAAAAAAGAGTTTCCAAATGCAACACATTTTCTTTCATGAGTTCATTTGTCATATCACCTTGGTGGTGCCAATTCCAGGATTAAATCGCCTGTTCACAAGCGGGCATCATTATAGTTTCAATGGTAATGGCATTTTCAGCTCTATAGAAAGCCAGTAAATTGTGATTCCTCAACTGACCAATTTGAATAATGAGAAGAATCTCCATTCTGGGCAGGAACCTGAAACAGTCTATGACACCATGGATTATTTCACATGAATGCTGGATGCAATTGCTCTTTCCATTACTTGCTTCAGTCCACCCAGACCCTGTTCTCAGCCCTGAGAACAGGAAAATCAGCAAGCTGGTCCCTGTCCTCACTGCTTCTCAGCCTAGTGGTAGGGACAGATGCACTTGGAGACAACAGCACTAGTGATAAGGGTGTGTGAACGCCTGGAAGGGCTGTGCAACACTGGCTGACTGCAAGAGTCAGGGAGAACTTCACCAAGGGGAGTAAACTTGGGTCTCCGCTGTAAAAGATGGCGTGTGCCAAGGATGGATAACATCCCACACAGAACAAACAGAGAAGGCCAGGTAAAGAATTCTCCAGAGCAGCAAGTCTCCAGATACCTATCAAGCTGAGGTTAGCACACTCTCTTGCAGGCCACTGAACCTCATTAAATCCTCCATTTCAGAATTAATTACACGACACTCCTTTTTTGCCTCCCCACTAAGCTGTAATAGACTCCGCAGAGGCAACATGTATTGATCTAATGAAAAGAAGATAATCAAATATTTACTTCAAAGATGAACAAAAATGTAGAACGTGATCAATTTTAACCTTAAACGTACTGCCAAAAAAAAGTTACAGAGACCAATAATTTAAAACCAATAAAGTTTACTTATAAATATTTGTGAGTTCTGCCATAAGAATTAGTTTAAAAGGCATACATTAAATGATGATTCAATGTGTGTGATGCGAGTGAATGAATCAAAAACATTAGATGAAAACCTATTCAGGCCTTTTCAAATATTAGTCCATATCAAAATAACTAAAGTTACAAGATCTGACACCTTAAGAGGAAATCTGGAATTCTGTCCTGAGTAGAAGAAACCTTCCCTCTCTCCCTGCCCAATTCAGCTTCATGCATTCAGAGCCTCCAGCAATACCAGCCCCACTGGCAGGTGACATCTGGATCGGGCCCGCTGATCCAAAGTCAAAGTGAAAGTCGCCCAGTCGTGTCCAACTCTTTGCAACCCCATGGACTATACAATCCATGGAATTCTCTCAGGCCAGAACACTGGAGTGGGGAGCCTTTCCCTTCTCCAGGGGATCTTCCCAACCCAGGGATCGAACCCAGGTCTCCCACATGGCAGGCGGATTCTTTACCATCTGAGCCACAAGGGAAGCCCAAGAATACTAGAGTGGGCAACCTATCCCTTCTCCAGCAGATCTTCCCAACCCAGGAATCAAACTAGGGTCTTCTGCATTACTGGCAGACTCTTTACCAACTGAGCTATCAGGGAAGCCCGCTGATCCAAAGCAGATGTGAATCTTAGTTGAGGTAAATCTGTTGAGCTGCTGCTAACTCCTTGCATGGTGTATCATTCATGACCAGACTTCTACTCAGAGGTCTGAGCTCATGATTGGGATTATATTATATTTTTGCTTAGCTAAAAACTTGACATCATACTTAGACCTCTCTAAAAGCCAGGCTATGTCTCTAAAACCCCCAACTACACAAAAACTATGGTTCTAGACTAAGCTGTACGGAACACTCGAAATAGCAGTGATGACAGACAGCCTCCCATCTCCTTATCTTCTTTATCAAGAGCCCTTTCCTGCTTCACTACACCAATTACTTTATTTCATTCTTGTCTACATCAGACAGCCAAGATGGGCAAGTATTTGCCTCTCCACTGCCGCAGACACTGACATTTGGATTCCTGGCTCCAGAGGTTTGGGTCAGAACCATCTCAACATTCCGCTACCCGCATCTGAATCTCAGGACTCTCCTTGCCTAGAGGCAGAACTCAGTGAAGCCAGCCCATGGCAGAACACTTATAGGTGTGTTGTTTTCCACTGAAGATCTGTTGAAAAATTCAGGAGATGGATGATGGTGAGAGTTGTACAACGTGAATGTACTTAGTGCCACTGAAATGTCCAGTTAAATACAGTTAAAAGATTAAATTTTATATTATGTGACTTTTACCACAACAACAACAAGAAATTTTTTTAACCCACAAAGTATCCAAAGGTGTTTTTAAAAAATAATGGAAGTGACAATTTCTGCTGATGCAAGTTATGTCTCAAACCTCTATAAACTAGCAGTGAATACTGCCTCATTGTGAGACTGAGATTCAGGTTCAGAATTTATTAAATTATTGACTTTACAGTACAAGTCTTCACTAAACTTTTGCACCATGCATAACTTAAAGGCATAGCAAAGTTACTTCTATTTCCATCCTTATTTTTAAGGTATGGTATCTTTTTATCTCATTTTGCATGTTCATTTCCCCATTCTTTTAGCAAAATCTATGTAGCAATCAGGTGAATAGTAAGTACATGAAAGAAAATAACCCTAAAATAAACTCTAGGGAATATATCTTCACATGTAAAGAGAAAATAGGTTTTAATATCAAGACATTTTTAGTATTCTAGAGTGAAAAGTCTGAGTTTAATAGATAATTGTTTTCTTCTTTGAAGCATAATTCACATTTATCAGCTTAGAGATTCCTTTCATTACGAACGATCATAACCCCCAAATCCAGCCAACCTTTTATGTACATTTAACAATTGTTCTCATTTTAGAAATCAAAATAGGTTCATTAAAATTATAAGAGCTTTTCTAATCTTAAGAGCTGAGGTTTAAGAAAAAACCTTTAGTGTGTTGAGATTGTCACTTACTTTTTATACCCAATTTTCTGTCTTCACTAGTTAGACAATTAACCAGTATTCAAGTTTGTGAAATACTGAGAAGCATGAAATTTACATAAATAAAATAAATTAACACAGTTAAACAATACAATATTGCCTCCTGACATCTCCATTTTCAGATGTCATCAACAAATAATCAAGATACCAAGTCAGGGTAGGCATTGTTCCTAAATAATTGCTTAGATTATCATAGATTCACTAATCATTACAATATTATTCAGAAATTTGTTTTTAATCCAGTGAACATATTGCTAATGACTGAAACATCTAACAGCATCATCTTTTCTAACAGCAGCAAAATGCCAGGGAATTGATTTTAATTAGGTTTTAGAAAAAGAATTATGTGGAATTCAAATATGTCATTCAATTTGTATGTCAAGGAGACTCTCAAGAAGGATTATGTGGTTAACCGGACTTTGCGATAAAGGGAGGTCTGTGTTTGGAATCCTTCAGTTCATTTTGAAAGCTCTTCTATACACACACGTACTGCTGCTGCATGTCTTAGCCCTTCTGCATTTTCCAACAGGTTGCTTTCTCTCCTCCTCCCACAGCAGTAACCACCAAGGCAGATCATTGCAATGGTTCAGTATCAAGAAAAGTAATCACTTTCCCATATCTTTTTTTTTTTTTTTAACGTAACCACAAAGGGCTCAGGCTTTCATTTAGTAAGGCAGTACAGAATTTTGAATCAAGAATTTATTTAATGTAGTTTAGATTAAACAAAGCCTTCCAAGCAGGTAGAATAGAAGGGAGACCAGGAAAATGCCACTATCATTAAAAATGAACTATTTTGAGATGGCTAAATGGGGGAAGGGGTGTACAATTAGTTATGTCCTCATCCTGTAAAATTCTAGCAGCCCACAAACCTGATTACTTTAGATGATACTTCTGGAGATGTCAACAGTATTGTTTCTTGTTCACTCTAGGTATCTTTGCTGCATCGGGACCTATAAGGCGGGTAAGACCCATTCAGTAAGATCCATTAAAGCTCTCTGGGCTTCTCGAAGGAAAATTTCCTAAATCAACAATACATCAAAGGATGAATAAAACATGTTATAAATGTTTTCAATTACTCTTCTGAAAACCAATTCCACCTTCATAAATATATTCTACTAAACAAACTAACAAAATGACAAAAAACCTGTAAAGAAATTTTAACCCCAGTCAGAGATTTGAGCTCCAAAATTCCCTCAAATCCTTTGGAAACAATCCATATTTGGGGTTAAAAATCCTTGGAAATTCCCTCTGACTTATAAGTGACTACATTTTCAGTTACTGCATATGTCATTTACACCACAAGATTTTTAAAATTAATGTCCAAAGCTGATAATGCTTCCACAAAGAAAGGTTATATCTCTCATTATTTATTCATTTCTTCTTTCATTCATTTATCCATCCTTCCACCCAATTAATCACTTAAGATTTCTGAATGCCTACAATCCTATCTACACTACTCCCTAGCAGAGGAATAGTTCTCTCCTGACCTCAGAAAAAGCCAGGATATTCATGCAAGAATCTTGCAAGAGGGTAAACAAATGCAGTAGGCAAAGTAAAACATTCTAGAGAATATAGCCAAGCTTCACAAATGGTACAGGAATTTTTCATATTCTTTAAGCAACAGATTTTCACTACAAGGATTTTACATTTTACTACATCCTGTAGTACCATCAGGACTACACCTACTTCTTCAAATATGGTATTTAGTATTCACCTGGTCCTAAAGATGATATAAGAAGAAGAAGAAAAGTAGTTGCTCAGTCTCTCAGTCATGTCTGACTCTTTGTGACCCCATGAACTGTAACCCGCTAGGCTCTTCTGTCCATGGAATTCTCCAGGCAAAAATAGTGGAGTGACAGATAACTAGAAAGAATATAATTAACCAAAACCTACAAAAAAGAAACCAAAATCCTGAAAAGCCTGATATTCACCTTGAAAGCACTAAGTAATATCATTTATCTACAGCTGGCATCCATTTGATCAATCAGGTGTCTACTCTGGTTGGCCTATGCCTGTTCCCTAATGTCAAAAATATGAAATATCATCCTGAACTATATTCATAAAATAATTGAATTAAAATAAACTTCCTGCAAAAAAAACCTCCAAATCCAAATGGCTTCACTATTTAGATATACCAAACATTCAAGGGAAAAAAAAATTATTTTAAACATATGCACATCATTCTAGAAATGGAAAAAAAGAACTACTCTCTACCTCATTTCAAGAGATTAACATAACCTTGATAACAAAACCTGACAAAGAGTGTACAAGAAAGGAGAATTAAAAGACCTTAGTCATTACAGTCCATAGAGTCTGCAAGAGTTGGACCTGACTGAAGAACTGAACACAACATGCACAAGAAATGTTAGGTTGCTCTAATATTAGAAAACCAATTGATGCAATTATCATATTAGTAGATTAAAGGAAAATAATGATATCATCATATCAATAAATACAGAAAAAGGCAGTTGATAAAATTCCACATCTTTTCTTTTCAGCATTGGTCTGGAGGTCTTACCTAGCACAATAAAAGGTGGGTGTGGGAAGAGTTATTATTAGCAGATAATATAATTGTGTAAACCAAAAAAACTATGCATATATATTTTAGTATTTATTAGAGTTTAACAAGTTGTCAGAATATAGGGTCAATATTTAAAAGATAAATTGCTATTATTTTCTCCCATTCTGAAGGCTGCCTTTTCACCTTGCTAATAGTTTCCTTTGTTGTGCAGAAGCCTTTAAGTTTAATTAGGTCCCATTTGTTTATTTTTGCTTTTATTTCCAATATTCTGGGAGGTGGGTCATAGAGGATCCTGCTGTGATGTATGTCAGAGAGTGTTTTGCCTATGTTCTCCTCTAGGAGTTTTATAGTTTCTGGTCTTACATTGAGATCTTTAATCCATTTTGAGTTTATTTTTGTGTATGGTGTTAGAAAGTGTTCTAGTTTCATTCTTTTACAAGTGGTTGACCAGTTTTCCCAGCACCACTTGTTAAAGAGATTGTCTTTAATCCATTGTATATTCTTGCCTCCTTTGTCAAAGATAAGGTGTCCATATGTGCGTGGATTTATCTCTGGGCTTTCTATTTTGTTCCATTGATCAATATTTCTGTCTTTGTGCCAATACCATACTGTCTTGATAACTGTGGCTTTGTAATAGAGCCTAAAGTCAGGTAGGTTGATTCCTCCAGTTCCATTCTTCTTTCTCAAGATAGCTTTGGCTATTCGAGGTTTTTTGTATTTCCATACAAATTGTGAAATTATTTGTTCTAGCTCTGTGAAGAATACCATTGGTAGCTTGATAGGGATTGCATTGAATCTATAAATTGCTTTGGGTAGTATACTCATTTTCACTATATTGATTCTTCCAATCCATGAACATGGTATATTTCTCCATCTATTAGTGTCCTCTTTGATTTCTTTCACCAGTGTTTTATAGTTTTCTATATA
This sequence comes from Bos indicus, assembly GCF_029378745.1. Lineage (NCBI taxonomy): Eukaryota > Metazoa > Chordata > Mammalia > Artiodactyla > Bovidae > Bos > Bos indicus. Next base: position 33,378,541 of record NC_091769.1, read on the forward strand.
TAGGTCTTTAGTTTCTTTAGGTAGAAATAATAGCAAATGAAGCAACAGACAAACAACTAATCTTAAAAATATACAAGCAACTCCTACAGCTCAACTCCAGAAAAATAAATGACCCAATCAAAAAATGGGCCAAAGAACTAAATAGACATTTCTCCAAAGAAGACATACAGATGGCTAACAAACACATGAAAAGATGCTCAACATCACTCATTATCAGAGAAATGCAAATTAAAACCACTATGAGGTACCATTTCACGCCAGTCAGAATGGCTGCAATCCAAAAGTCTACAAGCAATAAATGCTGGAGAGGGTGTGGAGAAAAGGGAACCCTCTTACACTGTTGGTGGGAATGCAAACTAGTACAGCCACTATGGAGAACAGTGTGGAGATTCCTTAAAAAACTGGAAATAGAACTGCCTTATGATCCAGCAATCCCACTGCTGGGCATACACACTGAGGAAACCAGAAGGGAAAGAGACACGTGTACTTCAATGTTCATCACAGCACTGTTTATAATAGCCAGGACATGGAAGCAACCTAGATGCCCATCAGCAGATGAATGGCTAAGAAAGCTGTGGTACATATACACAATGGAGTATTACTCAGCCATTAAAAAGAATACATTTGAATCAGTTCTAATGAGATGGATGAAACTGGAACCTATTATACAGAGTGAAGTAAGCCAGAAAGAACAACACCAATACAGTATACTAACGCATATATATGGAATTTAGAAAGATGGTAACAATAACCCTGTGTACAAGACAGCAAAAGAGACACTGATGTATAGATCAGTCTTATGGACTCTGTGGGAGAGGGAGAGGGTGGGGAGATTTGGGAGAATAGCACTGAAACATGTATAATATCATGTATGAAATGAGTCGCCAGTCCAGGTTCGATGCACAGTACTGGATGCTTGGGGCTGGTGCACTGGGACAACCCAGAGGGAGGGTAGGGGAGGGAGGAGGGAGGAGGGTTCAGGATGGGGAACGTGGGTATACCTGTGGCATATTCATTTCGATATTTGGCAAAACTAATACAATATTGTAAAGTTTAAAAATAAAATAAAATTTAAAAAAATAAATAAAAGATAAATTGTATTTCCATACACCAGAAAAAAATCATAAAATGAAATAAAATTTTAAACACAATTTACTATAGTATCAAATATATGAAATACCTAAAAATAGACATAACAAAAGATTCCAAGAATTTGTCTTTCCCCTTAGGAAAGAGGAAAATAATTAAGTATACTGAAAAACTTTGATCATGACCTAAATGAATGGAGGGATATTCAATCTTATGTATTAGAAGACTATTATAAGTTCTTTAATTCTCCCAAATTAACCTACAAATTCAAAGCAATCCCAATAAAAATCTCAAGATGTTTCTTATATAAAGTAGCAATCTGATTCTAATATTTAAATGGAAATTCACTGGTAAATAACCAAAATACTCTGAAAGATATGTACAAGGTGAAAAGACATGCTGTACCAAATGTGATGAGTTATTTCAAAATATAGTAATTAACATATTGACCAAACAAACTGCCTAAAGTAGAACCATAAAACATCTTTATATATGTATAGGGACTTGATTTATAACTGAGATGATATTTCAGAGCATTAGAATATGCTGATAACATGAGATATACATATGGGGATTCATATCTCACAGTGAGCACAAAAATTAATTCTAAATGTGAACAATAAAACTCTAGAGTTTAGAATGTAATATAAATGAATATCTTTATATCCTCAGAGTTTGGGAGGGATTTCTCAAATAAGACATCAAAAAGCTCTAATACTGACACAAAACCAGATGAGTAGATCAACGGAATAGAACAGAGAACCCAGAAACAAACCCACGCACCTATGGTCAATCGACCTACAACAAAAGGGGCGAGAATATACAATGGAGAAAAAACAGTCTCTTCAATAAGTGGTGCTGGGAAACCTGGAAAGCCATGTGTAAAACAATGAGTAGAACATTTCCTCATACCATATACAGAAATAAACACAAAATGGACGAAAGACCTAAATTTAAGACCTAAAACCATAAAGATCTCAGAAGAGAACATAGGCAGAACACTCTGACACAAACAGTAGGAATATTTTTTCTTGGATCTGTCTACTAAGGCAAAAGAAACAAGAGCAAAAATAAATAAATGGGACCTAATTATTAAATAAACTTAAAAGCTTTGGCACAGCAAAAGAAACCACTGACAAATCAAAAAGACAATCTACTGAATGGGAGAATATATTCACAAATAATATGAGTTGATATCCAAAATACATAAGGAGTTAATATCCAAAATATATAAACAGCTCATACAACTCAATATATTAAAAAAAAAAAAAACAGATTAAAAATGGACAGAAGACCCAAATAGACATTTTTCTAAAGAAGACATACAGACATGATAATAGGCACATGAAAATATGATCAACATTGTTAATCATTAGCAAAATGCAAATCAAAGGAACAATGAGATATCACCTCACGAACCTGTCAGAATGGCTATCATCAAAAAGTCTACAAATAACAAATGTTGGCAAGGATGTAGAGGAAAGGGAAACTTGCACACTATAGGTAGAAATGTAAATTGGTGCAGCCACCATGGAAAACAGTATGGGGATTTCTCAAAAAACTAAAAAAGAACTATCATATTATCCATCAATTCCACTTCTGGATATATATTCAAAGAAAATGAAAGCACTGATTCAAACAATACACACACCCCAATGTTCTTAGCAGCATCATTTTCTTTTCTTTTTTTTTTTGGTGTTTTTCTTTTTTTATTATTATTATTATTTTTACTTTACAATATTGTATTGGTTTTGCCATACATCAGCATGCATCCGCTACGGGTGTACACATGTTCTCCATCCTGAACCCCCCTCCCACCTCCCTCTCCATACCATCCCTCTGGGTCATTCCAGTGCACCAGCCCCAAGCTTCCTATTTCCTGCATCAAACCTGGACTGGCGATTTGTTTCTTATATGATATTATACATGTTTTAATGCCATTCTCCCAAATCATCCCCCCCCCCCCACAGAGTCCAAAAGACTGTTTTATACATCTGTGTCTCTTTTGCTGTCTCGCATACAGGGTTGTCACTACCATCTTTCTAAATTCCATATATATGTGTTAGTGTACTGTATTGGTGTTTTTCTTTCTGGCTTACTTCACTCTGTATAATAGGCTCCAGTTTCATCCACCTCATTAGAACTGATTCAAATGTATTCTTTTTAATGGCTGAGTAATACTCCATTGTGTATATGTACCACAGCTTTCTTATCCATTCATCTGCTGATGGACATCTAGGTTGCTTCCATGTCCTGGCTATTATAAACAGTGCTGCGATGAACATTGGGGTACACGTGTCTCTTTCCCTTCTGGTTTCCTCAGTGTGTATGCCCAGCAGTGGGATTGCTGGGTCATATGGCAGTTACAGCCACTATGGAGAACAGTGTGGAGAGTCCTTAAAAAGCTGGAAATAGAACTGCTGTACGACCCAGCATCATTTTCAATATCCAAGATAATAGAAGCAACCTAAGTGTCCATCAACAGATGAATGGGTAAAGAAGATGCACGTGTGTATACATGTATATACATATAAATACACACAATGGAATATTACTCAGCAATAAAAAAGAATGAAATTCATCCATTTGCAACAGCATGGATAGGCGTACAGAGTATTATAAGTCAGACAGAAAAAGGCAAATACTCTATGTTATCATTTATATTTGGAATCTAAAAAGTAAAACAAATCAATGTATATAACAAAACGAAAACAGACTCATAGAGAATTAGTGATTACCAGTGGGGAAAGGGACTGGGGAGAGGGGCAAAACAGGAGTGTGGAATTAAAAGATACAAACTACTATGTATGGAATAGATAAGCAACAAGGGTATATGGTACAGGAAAGGGAAATATAGCCATTGTTTTGTGATGATGTGAAATGGAGTACAAGCTATTAAATACTGACTCACTATGTAGTACATCTGAAAAAACATATTGTAAGTCAACCAAACTTCAATTTAAAACGTACTAACCTGAAAGGAAAAGATTGATATATTAGAGTACATTAAAATTCAGACATTTTTCTTTCATGAAAAATCCCATAGAACATTAAAGACATCCCAGAGATTAGGAAAAGTTATTTACAAAGCACCTACCTCAAGGACCAGCATCTAGAATATACAACGAGTTTCTACAATTAAGACAGACAGACAATTCAACAGAAGAATAGGCCAAAAAAGAACAGATACTTCACAAAACAAGAAATCCAAACATAGATGTACTTCATGTGCACCATGTTATATCTTCGTGGCCTTAAAACTGTCTCCATGGCCTCTAGACACTTGTTTCAGTACCAGCCAACTTTGAGGAGTTGTGATTAACTTCAGCCAGATACACTCCAACACCACCTAGCTTCAGACCCATGCCAAGCACTTCTCACCTCTTTCCCCGGACTTCTTGGTTGATGGTCAGAATCCCTTAACATCCATATATGCAGAGTTATAAATGTATGTGGAATATGTCCCATGGGATCAATCAGTCTTTGACTAGTAAAAGGTAGGAGTCAATGAACAAATTCTTCTCTCTTTATAACCAACCAATTGGCATGAGAAATAACCCTTTACACAGCTTCTCAGAAGGTACTTCCATGAGACTGACAGTCATTTGAATTTGATAAGAGAAGTGAATAGTTGAAAACATATGCTTGCTTTAGCCATTTCTCCTTCTCTGCCTTATTCCCTGCACTCTCTGTACTGCTCCTTTGGGTTACACCCTTGATTAAAGCAACAGCAATAGCACATAAGCCTTTACTGCAAGCTCTGCTTTTCAGGGAATCCAAGCTAAAGCAATATGAAAAGTTGCTCAGTTTCATTTACAATCAGTGACTTACCACAAGGAGATGCCAAAGTCACCTATCAGAGTAACAAAACTTTTGAATTCTGACAGACCAAATGTTAACAAGAATGTGGAAAAACAGAAGCTCATAAACTATTAGTAGGAGTGCAAATTGGTCCAACACTTTGGAATAGTATTTGGCATTATCTCCTAAAGGTAAATATTGCCTGTCCTCAAATTTAGTATTTCAACTCCTTATTATACACCCTAGAGACACAGCAGATTTACCATGTCGTGAATCAAATGCCTTTCAATGCCATGGGGCCCCTGCAAGTCTTGGTACTTAATTTGTGTGTGCTTGTGTGTATGTGTGCATGTATATGTTTTAAAGCAAGTCTCCAAACTGCATGAGCTTAAGATTTCAAAAATGCTGGATCCACCCTTGCCTGGTTAGAGTTGTTCAGGCTACAGTTACAAGAACCAACATTGTTCCTAATATCCCCAAACTGGAAACAACTCAAATGACCATCAGATGTTGAATGACTGATTGAATGACTCTGTCAGGGAAGTCTGCCTGGGAAAAGGGATTTATTGCAGGAATTCAATCTTCTACTATTGTGAGACAAGCTAGGGAAATAAAGGTCCAGAAGGGGGAGTTGGAGGATCAGAGAAGGAGTTACTACTTAGGTAATGTTAAAAGCCAGTCTAAAGTGGATGGAGGAAGAGGAAAGCTCACAGAGGTGTCTTTAGTAAACTACTGCCTTTAGGTCATCACCTCTCTGGGCCCATAACCAAGGGTATATAGAGGTTCTGCTAGTCAGCAGAGTCAACAGTCAAGAACAAATGGACAAAGAGAAGAGTGTGGACAAGCTAGGGTCCTGGGTACCTCCGTGTCCATCTTCACTGCCATAAAGGCTTTCAGAGGATGATAGTTGTTTCTTTATTGCTGCCTTCCAAGTGTCAAGCATGCTATCCTTTTGGCCAGCTCTAACTCAGAACCCCATGAGGAAGGGAATTCTGGAAAATATAGTTTATGGTTTACCCAAATCAGCACATCACAGTTCAGCATAAATGGACACATTGTGTAATACACATGCAATGGAATTCTATATGGCACTAATTATGAATAAAATTCAGCTACACCCATACACAACATGAATGAATCTTACAATGTTAAGAGAAAGAAGACACTATGAATCCAAGTAAGAATTCAGAGTATGATTCCATTTATATAAGCCTCAAGAAGAGGCTAAACTAAACCACACTGATTGATGATATATGCATAGGTGATAAAACTAATGAGAAAAGAAAGGAATTAATTATCACCAAATCAGGATAATGACTGCCTTTGGGGGAACAGGGAGGTTATGTTCTAAGAGGGATTCTGGAAAGCTGGCATTATTCTATTTGTCCAGGGTGTTTGTTACACAGCTTTTGCTTTGTAATTATTCATTAATTTTACATTTCCATCTTTGCATATATATTTCATAAAAATAAGGAAAAATAGCATTTTATAAGCTAATTTCCACCACTCTCTTCTTCAGTCTTTGTGGACCAGGAAACCACATATCCCACTGAGTCCTGGAGGAATATGAAGGGAAGAGATGGAGGATTCCCTTGCAGAAGGTCTAGTAGAGGGGTTCTCACTCATGGGTCTGATCTCAGCCATTATGCTGCTGCTGCTGCTGCTAAGTCGCTTCAGTTGTGTCTGACTCTGTGCGATCTGACAGATGGCAGCCCACCAGGCTCCCCCGTCCCTGGGACTCTCCAGGCAAGAACACTGGAGTGGGTTGCCATTTCCTTCTCCAATGCATGAAAGTAAAAAGTGAAAGTGAAGTCGCTTAGTCGTGTCCGACTCTTTGCGACCCCATGGACTGCAGCCCACCAGGCTCCTCCGTCCTTGAGATTTTCCAGGCAAGAGTACTGGAGTGGGGTGCCATTGCCTTCTCCGTCAGCCATTATAATTACTAATAATTCCTCACAAGTTATTATACCTGATTTGTAGACTTATGAACATCATCTATTACTAAGTGTATAGATTGAATGTTTGTGTTCCAAAACATGTATATGTTAAAATTTAATCCCCAATATAATGGTATTTAGAGGTGGGGCCTTTGGGTTTTTTCCTAGTATAAGCTTTTTTGCATTCTCAATATAAAGCAAAATCAATAGTGATCATCAGCTCAAATAGTGAAGTTACAGAGAATGTAATTTGGTAAAGATTTAAATTAACAGTTGTTTACATTAAAACTTGCCCTGAGTATATCATGCATGAATAAAAAAAATCTAGACTATTAATGGGAGAAGGCAATGGCACCCCACTCCAGTACTCTTGCCTGGAAACTCCCATGGACGGAGGAGCCTGGTAGGCTGCAGTCCATGAGGTCACTAGGAGTCGGACACGACTGAGTGACTTCACTTTCATTTTTCACTTTCATGCATTGGAGAGGGAAATGGCAACCCACTCCAGTATTCTTGCCTGGAGAATCTCAGGGACAGGGGAGCCTGGTGGGCTGCCATCTATGGGGTCACACAAAGTCGGACACAACTGAAGTGATTTAGCAGCAGCAGCAGACTATTAACACTTTTTACTGACATTGAGCTTCTTATTTAACGTCCCTATGGCCTAAGTGAGCTTCCCTGGTGGCTCAGACAGTAAAGAATCCACCTGCAATGCGGGAGACCTGGGTTCAATCTCTGGGTTGGCAGATGCCCTGGAGAAGGGAATGGCTACCTATTGTTTCCTGGAGAATTCCATGGACAGAGGAGCCTGGTGGGGTACAGTTCATAGGGTCGCAAAGAGTCAGACGTGATTGAGAAACTTTGACCTCACCTCAAGGCCTAAGTGGCCTATAAAATTATGGTACATTAAGTAAGTACCCAACTCACATGTAAGAATTAAATGGGACAATCCATTTGAAATGTTTAGGATAGTACCTAGGAAATAGCAGATATTCAGTTTATCAGATATCTTTTATAACTTTGCTTTTTTGGGAGGAGGGAAGGGTTGTTGTTATTCAGAGTCCATAAACTCCCTAAAGAAGATAAAAATAGATGTTAAGTAAAAATTTCAAATTAAGTCTTTCTTTTCTGAGGAACTACAAAATCTGCATGAAGAAAACCAAGTCCCCCAAGCATTTAAACCTGAAACAAGAAGAAGAAACAGCAACTTTCCAGGAGATACTCAGTATCAGTGTCTGGTGTTATAAGCGCAGAATATACAAGAATACTGGAGTGGGTTGCTATTATCTTCTTCAGGGGCTCTTGCCAACCCAGAGATCAAACCTACCTCTTCTGTGACTCCTGAATTGCAGATGGATTCTTTACTGTCTGAGCCATCAGGGAAGCCCACTTCTCTTCAAACACAATGGTAGCAACTTTATATAATACACATATGGATAAACTTCAATAGCAGGCTTAATAACAAACTTCAATAACAATCTTCAATAACAGTCTCTGAAATTAATCCACTTTCATCTTGAAGATTCTATTTTTTAAGAAGCAAGAGAAAATTTTATTTGTGTTGGAAATACTAAAAGAAGTTTCTTTTATTTACAAGATAAAAAACAAAACATTTCAATAACTCAAAGGTAAAACACCCAATTTAGCAAGAAAACAGTCTTCAATAAAGAAGCTTATGATTTTCAATGAGAAAAAAAAATACTGATTTCAATTCCATTCAGTTGGCTTCAAATTGTATCACTTTGAAGTGAAATTACTGTAATATCTACTTGAGTAGATAGTCTGCTAGTTTTATCAAAATGCTTAAGGCTGTATACTGTCCCCCTGATTATTTAACTTATATGCAGAGTACATCATGAGAAACGCTGGGCTGGAAGAAGCACAAACTGGAATCAAGATTGCCGGGAGAAATATCAATAACCTCAGATATGCAGATGGCAGAAAGTGAAGAGGAACTAAAAAGCCTCTTGATGAAAGTGAAAGAGGAGAGTGAAAAAGTTGGCCTAAAGCTCAACATTCAGAAAACGAAGATCATGGCATCTGGTCCCATCACTTTATGGGAAATAGATGGGGAAACAGTGGAAACGGTATCAGACTTTATTTTTTTGGGCTCCAAAATCACTGCAGATGGTGACTGCAGCCATGAAATTAAAAGACGCTTACTCCTTGGAAGGAAAGTTATGACCAACCTAGATAGCATATTCAAAAGCAGAGACATTACTTTGCCAACAAAGGTTTGTCTAGTCAAGGCTATGGTTTTTCCAGTGGTCATGTATGGATGTGAGAGTTGGACTGTGAAGAGAGCTGAGCACCAAAGAATTGATGCTTTTGAACTGTGGTGTTGGAGAAGACTCTTGAGAGTCCCTTGGACTGCAAGGAGATCCAACCAGTCCATTCTAAAGGAGATCAGCCCTGGGTGTTCTTTGGAAGAAACGATGCTAAAGCTGAAACTCCAGTACTTTGGCCACCTCATGCGAAGAGTTGACTCATTGGAAAAGACTCTGATGCTGGTAGCGATTGGGGCAGGAGAGGAAGGGGACGACAGAGGATGAGATGGCTGGATGGCATCACTGACTCGATGGACATGGGTTTGAGTGAACTCCGGGAGTTGGTGATGGACAGGGAGGCCTGGTATGCTGAGATTCATGGGGTCGCAAAGAGTCGGACATGACTGAGTGACTGAACTGAACTGAACTGAAGCTATAATTCCTGTGCATAGATCACAAGAAACTTTTAAAATTCATAGAGGACACACTATAGCAATTCCCTCTTATAGTGTTCAGAAAGGAAAAAAGACTCGTCTCAATGCTTAGAATGCACTTGTTTAAAACTGGAATTTAGTTGCTCTACAATGCTGTGTTAGTACTGCTATACAGCAAAGTAAATCAGCTATAGGTATATATATAGCCCCTGTCTGTCACCACAGAGCACTGAGTAGGGTTTCCTGTGTTACACAGTAGGTTCTTGTTAGTTATCTATTTCATAAATAGTAGTGTATATATGTCAAGCTCAATATTCCAATTCATCCCACCCCACCTTTTCCCCAATTGGTATCCATACATTTGTTCTCTATGTCTGTGTCTCTATTTCTGCTTTGAAAATAGGTTCATTGGTACCATTTTCCTAGATTCCACATATATGTGTATTTGTGACACAGCAAATCCACTATTGGGCATATACCCAGCTGCTGCTGCTGCTAAGTCACTTCAGTCGTGTCCAACTCTGTGCGACCCCACAGACGGCAGCCCACCAGGCTCCCCCGTCCCTGGGATTCTCCAGGCAAGAACACTGGAGTGGGTTGCCATTTCCTTCTCCAATGCATGAAAATGAAAAGTGAAAGTGAAGTCGCTTAGTCGTGTCTGACTCTTTGCGACCCCATGGACTGCAGCCCACCAGGCTCCCCCGTCCCTGGGATTCTCCAGGCAAGAACACTGGAGTGGGTTGCCATTTCCTTCTCCAATGCATGAAAGTGAAGTCGTTCAGTCGTGTCCGACTCTTTGCGACCCCATGGACTGTAGCCCACCAGACTCCTCCGTCCATGGGATTTTCCAGGCAAGAGTACTGGAGTGGGGTGCCATCTAATTACAAGACACATGCACCTTAATGTTCATTGCAGCAGTATTTACAATAGAATGCACTTTCTGACATGTTAGGGAAAGATCTACAAGGATCTCCAGAACAATTTTTTTCTCTTCATGTATGGCATGATTTAGTGAGACCTTGCATATCTGTACTCGATTAACATATGCCCAAAGAGTCTGACCTATTTTAATTTTTAAATTAAAATACAACTGAAAGAAAAGACCTTCTTTTGGTTGGTTGAACTTGCAGATGCAGAAGTAGTGGAAATGGAGGGCCAACAGTACCACTCTATTTTAAATAAGAGACCTGAGCATCTTAATGTTAGCATCTGCTGGGATCCGGAAACCAATCTCCAGCATATACCAAGGGCTGACTGTGTGCTGAAAAGGTACTGAAGTCCACTCATGATGATGGAAATGTTTCAACAAGAGCCATCACTGTGCAAGAATCAGACTGGCAAAAATATGAAAAAGCAGTAATACCTATTTTAGGTTAGATTCAAGGAAAGGAACGCTTGAATATACTATTGATGGGACTAAATGAAGTGTTTTAAGCAAATAAAGGAGTAAACAAGATTTTAAAAACCTAAGCCAACTTCAAATTTTGCCAGCCAGGGTCTGACTATGGACTCTTTAAAGGGATAAGGTGAATTTTACACAACGATGGCAGTTTTAAGAACAAATAGAAAGCAATTTTCAACATGGACAGATTTTCCCCATTTTCAAACAGGATAGAAAAAAAAAAAACACAATGGCCTGATAAGTAATAGATTTCACTATATGTGTCAGTGGTACACAAGAAAATTAAGGGGTTTTGGTGTCTAAGAGTCCTAAATTTAGCAACTCATTAGTAACTTGGAAGGTTTTTTAACCTCTATCATCTTAGTTTCCTCATCTCTAAAATATTATAGTCCTAACTTGTTGGATTATTGTTAGTACCTAACACAGTATGATGCTGTGGGTGCTCAATGGATGTCATATCTTTCTGAGGCCAGAGGGTGGTGACCCCTTTTTATTATATCTAGCTAGCAATTAGGTCTCATATCTCTCTAACGAAGAACTAAGGTTATTTTAGGTCATTTCTGACCCCAGTCATGGAGAAGTAAATCTATTCTTTCATTGATACACATGAATAACTAACAGTGATTCATGTTAAAGTGAGTTAAGTGTCTCATCTTCTCTCTAGGACCTGCACAATATCCTGTCTTTATACTGCCCAATTTCTTCCAGAACAGAGACTATTCAACCCCTACCAATTCAGTGAATTTAACCACCCTTGACGTTCAATAATAAACCTAAAAATAATTGATCTATAATTTCAGTTAAAATGATCTGACATAGCCAAGCTACTTTTAAATGACAGCAAATGGGATTTTTTAATGGAAATATTGATAGGCCCTTAAGTGTATTGGGGAGTCGAGGACAATGACAATGATACTGCACTAATAAAACTAATGCCATGGAGATTGTCTTTTTTTAAAATGTGTCTTTTCTTTATCACAACATAATACCTAGCTTGACAACAGAAATGTCAACAGTTAGGGCTCTATTCTTCAAACCGTCATGCTCTATTAATGCTGTTTTTCAGTGGGATTTACTTTGTCAAGGAAGGAAGGGCCAAAGAGGAAAGTCTGTGGTCTTCCTATTCACTAAATCCCTCTTCTCACTGATGCACAAATGACTAACTATCCCCAGTGCCACAGAAAGAATGAGAGTTGAAAACAGGCCAAAATCATCTAGGGAACAGGCACAAAAAGCTGGCCTTGTATAAGCAAAGTCATGCTTAGACAAGAAGAAAATAAAACAGAGTAGGTGATAGGAATGCCAAGGGGTGCTCCCCTTGCTGTGTGTATGCTCTTTCAGTTACGGGGAGCAGTAGAAAAGGGCTTTACCATGCAAATAAAAGTGAGCCCTACTGGCTGGGGCTGAGAATAGTGTCTTAACTGGGTTCCAAAAAAGTCTATGCAGCTTAACCCCCTTAATCCAAACAAGAGGAGGAAAGTAAACTAGTTGGCTGGCAGAGACACACAGGGATGTAAAATAAGGCTAAGAAGGGGTTAAAAGGATTACAGATTGGGACTCTTCATTGTAATCAGGGGGCCTCAAGAGCAACAAGACAGCAGAAAGGAGGCAGGATGGGGCTTTGTTTAGCTTGGATTCATTGTGGAATTTGAGTCTAGAAGCAATTTTGGTTTACCCTTTATATTTAGAGGATCATCTGATAAACACTGATAGAGAATAGCCAGATAAACAAGTTCTAAATAAGGATCCAGAGCTCCGAAACTCCTTGAAGCTTTAAATAGCTGAATCAGAAAATCTGCTGTGTCACCCCCTATTTAGTGACTTTCTGTCCCCAAGCTATGTTTGCACATAGTATCTTTTTCAATTTTCACACAACTCCCAGGAGTTACGCACAGCGGGGTTTGTCCTCTCCATTTCACATGTGATGACAACTGAGGGTCACTGAGGGTAAAGACTTCCCCAGAGTGACACAACCAAAAAGGATTTCCTGTGACCATCTGGTGTCAGGCTCTATGTCTATGCCTAAGAATCTCCCTACAGGACACACTTTTTTCCAAAAAGCTTTTAAAAATTATTTTGCATTGAGGAAACCCAGATGCCAAGGCAGAAAACTCCCCTACTAATGTTTAATTTGGTGAAAAACAATATTCTACCCTAATTCTAGAATTCACCTAACTTCTTTCCCAAAGTGTTGTAGGAAAGAATCATAAAAGTTAGAATTTTTTCTTAGCAAGTTGCTGTAGAAGCATAAAACTATCCTTGTGCTAATTTTATTATGTCTTCTTTTCCTGTACAAATGACTGGGCATATTATGCTTTTTTTTCCATCTCCCTTTTATGACTGATGATTAGGAAATGTCCAGAAAGCATTTGAATTATTGCTACAGTGGCCAAATCCCAATATCTGTGTTTTTGAATATGCACTTATGAATAATATCATTAGAAATTCACACAAGATACATGATCTATCTAGGTATTTTTCAACATGCTAATGCAAAGTTATGTTCATAAAATGAAGAGCCATGAAACTTTTACTCCCAGCTAAGATCAAATACCTAATGAGGTAACCAGGGCTTGAGGGACAATAATCCAAGAGAGAAGAATATTTCACTGAGGTAAACCCATATTCCTCATGCTGCTTTTATCTCCTTAGGGAGTTTGCCAGTTCTTTGCTCAGAGAGGATAAGAAGTAAAATAGAAGATCCAAGGTTTAGCAGCAGAGAAGCCAACAGAACTTTCGGCAGTCTCATGGGGCTGGGGTTGAAGGGAGGCTGAAAGTAAGCCCAGCCTCCTGCACAGGTTTTTCCCCTTCCCCATTCCCCATCACTCCCTACCCAAGGAATTTGCTGATCAAATGGGCAAGACAGGAAGCTAAGAACCAAAAAAGAAAACAACTAAAAGGCAGAGTGAAATTTCTATAAAACTCAGTGCACAGAAAACAAAATAAGAAATCAAGACTCAACAATGAGAAAGAACTCCAGCAAAGTCCTTGGGTTCTCAATTACTACATTCTGGGGGTCAGTGTGAACTTGAAGTAAAACCGAGTCTTGCTGCTGCTGCTGCTGCTAAGTCGCTTCAGTCATGTCCGACTCTGTGCGACCACATAGACGGCAGCCCACTAGGCTCTTCTGTCCCTGGGATTCTCCAGGCAAGAACACTGGAGTGGGTTGCCATTTCCATCTCCAATGCATGAAAGTGAAAAGTGAAAGTGAAGTCGCTCAGTTGTGCCCGACTCTTAGTGACCCCATGGACTGCACCCCACCAGTATACTTGAATTAAATTTGTCCCTCTTTGGGTTCTGATGATGGCTTGCACTTTTGCTGCATGCCAGGGCAAAGGATGAATGTACTCTAGAGAAAGAAAACATTCAAAGTCTATAAAAGTTGTCACTCAAAATGCCCAGCATTCCATCAAAAATAACCAAGCCTGCTAAGAAATAGGATGGAGGTAGAAAAAAGAAAGACAATAAAAATAAACCGAATATCATCAAACAAGGATTTTTCTATAATTATGATTAAGTAAAAAAAAAAAAAGATAACAAAAATATAAATTTTCACCAAAGAACTGGAATATATAAAAGTAATCTAGTGAAATTTTTAGAACCAGAAAAATATAACTGAAAATAAGAATTCAATAAATGGATTTAAAATCAGATTGGACTCAGCTCAGAAATGAATTAATTAACTAGAACATAGGTCAGTAGCATAGAGAACAAAAAATGTCAAAACGATAGGAAACGTTGAAAGGGATATAAATATGTGGGATACTGGGGGAATCTGTAAATGTGTAATTGGAATCTAAGGAGAAGAAAAAAAGACTAGCATAAAGCTAGACGTCAAAAGAGAAAACAATAACTATAAGAATTCCAATTATTTATAAATTAAACAATATAATTATACTGTATATCACTCACGGTCAAAGAAATTACAATGGGAACTGGAAAACTATCTGAACTGAATGAACTTAGGATGAGGCTAAAGCTATACTTAGAGGAAAATTTAAAGCCTTACAATGTATATTTTTAAAAAGAAGGCTGCTATCAATGTACTAAGTATACAACTCTAAAAAAGAGCAGCAAGTCAAACCAAAAGATGAAAGCAGATATTAATGAAGTTGAAAATAAACTTAAAATGCAGAAAAATCAACAAAACCTAAATTTGATTCTTTGAGAGGATAAAAATTATTAAACCCTCTAAAGACACTGCTCAAGGAAAGAGACAATACACTGTTTATCAAAGTCAGAGGCTTGAAAAGAGATGCTATGACTAGATTCTGCTGCTAAGTCGCTTCAGTCGTGTCCGACTCTGTGCGACCCCATGGACTGCAGCCTACCAGGCTTCTCTGTCCATGGGATTCTCCAGGCAAGAACACTGGAGTGTGTTGCCACTGGAGTGGGTTGCCATTTCCTTCTCCAATGCATGAAAGTGGAAAGTGGAAAGTGAAAGTGAAGTCGCTCAGTTGTATCCGACTCTTAGTGACCCCATGGAATGCAGCCTACTAGGCTCCTCCGTCCATGGGATTTTCCAGGCAACAGTACTGGAGTGGGATGCCATTGCCTTCTCCCATGACTAGATTCTATGATATTAAAAATAATATAAATAATATTCTGAACTATTTTGTGTCAGTTAATTTGATAATTTGAATGAAATGGGCAAACCCTGAGGAAACACAATTTCCAAAATGACACAGGAAGAAATTTAAAAAATAAATAAATAAAAATAATACTTTTTGTATCTAAAAATACTAAATTAAATATTTAATTAAAGACATACCTACAAGAGAATCCAACTTCACTGGTGAATTCTATCACACATTTAAAGATAAAATAGAACCAAATTTATACAAACACTTCTATAGAAGAACAAAAAAAAAGGTGACACTTTTTAAGTTATTTTACGTCTAGAATAACCTTAATTGAAAAGCCTGACAAGGACAGTACAAAAAAGGAAAATTACAAATAACTTTTGTTAATAAATATAAATATTTTAATCTAAACAAAACATTAGCAAGTTGAATCCAGTAAGATTCTTTTAAAATTTTATGACCAAGTGGGTTTATTCAGGAACATAACACTAGTTCTCATTTTGAAAAATTACTGTAGTTAACCAACATAAATGAAAAGTAAAGGAAAAAAATGTTATCATTCTCAAAATAAAACATCTGATAGAATTTGTCATCCATTCATGATAAAAAGTCACAAAACTTTTAAATCTGATTAAAAAGAAATGAGGGAAATTTTCTTTTAACTACTGAGAAGTTTATTTTATAATTTACCATTGTAATTGTCACTCAGATCAGATGAATTCTAACTTTATATTTGCATACATATGTATAACAGATTTTATTTTGGGGAGAAGTTTTATGTCACAACAAACCTAAGCAGGAAGTACAGAGACTTCTCATATACCTCTGCCCCTACACAAACACAGCCTCCCTCATGATCAACAAACACCATTAGAGGGGTACATCTGTTAAAACTGATTAACCTATATTAACACAGAATTACCACCTAAAGTCCTTGGCTTCTACTAGGGTTCACTCTTAGCGTTGCATAGTCTATAGATTTTAACAAAATGTATCCACCACTATACTATCATAAAGAATAATTTCATTGCCCTAAAAAATCCTCTCCACTCTATTATTCTGTCTATCTCTGTTGTTGTTGTTGGTCAGTTGTTCAGTCATGTCTGACTCTTTGTGACCCCATGGACCGTAGCACAACAGGCTTCCCATCCTTCACCATCTCCCAGAGCTTGCTCAAACTCACGTCCATTGAATCAGTGACGCCTATCCCTGTTAACTCCTGGAAAACACTAATTTTTTTTCCTGTTTCCACCCTTTTCCAGTATGTCATATAGTTGGAATCATCATATGTGGCCTTTTTAGATTGGTTTATTTCACTTAATAAGATGCATTTAAGGTTCTTCCATGTTGATATGGAAGACTTGATAGCTCATTTCTTTTTAGCATCAAACAATAATCCATTGTCTAGATGTACCACCATTTATCTATTTATTTAGTAAAGTACATCTTAGTTGCTTCCAAGTTTTGAAAAATAATAAATCTGCTAAAATATCGCTTGCTGATTTTTGCATAGATATAAGTTTTTAATTCTTTGAATAAATACCAAGGAGCATAATTGCTGGATTTGATGGTAAAAGCATGTGTAGTTTTATGGGAAACTATCAAACTGTCTTCCAAAGTGATTGTACCATGTTGCATTCCTACCAGCAATGAACTGGAATTTCTGTTGTTCCACATCCTCACCAGTATTTAATATTTTAAAGTTTTAAATTTTTACATTTATGGGTATATAGTGGTATTCAATTTTTGTTTGTTTTAACTTATAATTTCCTAGTGAAGTTGATGACATATAATGTTGAGCATAAAAGGGAACTTTTAATATTATAAAGAGTAGCTACAAAAACCATACAGCAAATGTAATAATGGCAACTATTGAAATCTTCCCTCCTAATATTGGGAACAAGATGAAGATGTCAGCTATCACTAATTCTACTAAAATTTTACTAAAAATCCCAGCAGTCAATATAGTAAGAAAAAACAAGATATAAGAAATGGAGAGGAAGATATAAAACTATAATTATTTAAAGACCACAAGAAATTCCAAAAGAATCTACATTTAAACTGTCAGAATTACCAATTAAACTTAGCAAGATGCCTGATTCAGTGTCAACACATAAAAATTCATTATATTTCCTTATAGCAGTAATAAGAATTACTGGAAACATTATTTAAAAATCTAAATAGTTAAGATACATAATGTTGAAGGATTGAAAGACTTAATATTGAAAAAGTGTCAATGCTCCTAAAGTTGATGTGAGAGTTATTGTTACTTCAAACAACTCCTTAGAAATTCCTGCATGTGTTTATATGACTCGATATGCTGATTCTAAAATATATACAGATGTACAAAGAATCAAGAATAGTGAAAACAATCTTACAAAATAAGAACAAAATTGAAGGACTTACATTTACATATCTCAAAAAATATTATAAAACTACAGTAATTAAGAATTCTGATATTGGTCCCCAAAATATTAATAGACTAGTGGAACATATGATAGAATTCAGAAAAATCCATATATATGTGGTTATTTATGTCAAAGATGGAATTGAAGGTAATGGGAAAGGATGGTCTTTTGAATAAGTATTGTTGGGTCAACTGAACGTCTGTATGGAATAAAATATTGATCCCTACCTCACACTATACATAAAAATGAATTCCAGATGGAACATAGATTTAAACACGAAAGTGAAAACATTATGGCTTTTAGAAGAAAACAGGCTATCTCGTGAATGGCAAATATTTTTTTAATAGTATATAAAATTTAGTTATAGAGAATAAATTGATAAATTGGACTACATGAAAAGTAAGAATTTCTATTCATTAAAAGACATTATTTCAAAGAGGCAAGTCACAGAGTACAAGTATTTGCAATATATATATGACAAAGAGCTTATATCCAACATACATAACTCTAACACATTGATAAGAAAATAAAAGCTAACAGGAAAAAAAAAGGGGGGGTGGCAAAACAGGCACTTCACAAAGAATACCAAAATGGCTAGTAAATTTATTTTAAACAGTTCAACATCTTTAGTCACTAGGAAAAGAAGATTCAAAACACAATCATAAAAGGCTAAAATTTAAAAGCTAAGTATACCAAGTGTTGAAGAGACTATGGAACAACAGACTTGCTCATAAATTGGTGGCATTCCTTTGGAGAATTTTTTCCCAATATCCGCTGAAGCTGAACACAGTCCATGACTCAACAATTCCTCTCCTAGACATATACCCAACAGATATGCATGCATATATGCATCAGAAAACATTTCCAAATGGTTATCATAGCACTAAACAGCCCAAACAAAACAACCCAAAAGTCTATCAACAGTTGAATGGACAGATAAAGTGTATATGGTATGTAGTGCAATACTATACGGCATTGAAAATGAACAAAATTTTGCTACTCCAAACAATATGGGTGCAGGAATATATCTCTCGGGAACTATGTTCAGAAGGGAAAAATAGCATAGCCTGTATAATTCCATTTACATACAGCTAAAGACAAGTAGAACAAATTAATTATGACATCAGAAAGTTTCTATTTACCTGCAGGAGTGTATAGTGAGGATAGAGAAAGGGGAGTATATTGAGGAATGCTGATAACTATTTCCTGAACTGGGTGGTGACTGCATGGATGTGTTTATTTTGTGACAATTTGTCACCTGATAGTTGTTCGGTATGTATATTGCACTTCAGTATAAACTTCACTTTCAAAAAGTCAGAATAGGCTCAAAGGGACATTTAGTTATAAGTAGGAAGCTAATTTAGATTATAAAGAAAAGTGAAAGTGAAGTAGCTCAGTCGTGTCTGACTCTTTGTGACCACATGGACTGTAGCCTAGCAGGCTCCTCTGCCCGTGGAATTTTCCAGGCAAGAGTACTGGAGTGGGTTGTCATTACTTTCTCCAGGGGATCTTCCCAACTCGGGGATCGAACCTGGGTCTCCTGCATTGAAGGCACACGCTTTACCATCTGAGACACCAGGGGCCCTTCTTAGATTAAGAAGTGAAGTCGCTCAGCGACCCCATGGACTGCAGCCCACCAGGCTCCTCCGTCCATGGGGTTTTCCAGGCAAGAGTACTGGAATGGGTTGCCATCGCCTTCTCCGATTTATCTGCTAGGGATGCAAAAAATTAAAGTGTTAGTCTCTTAGTTGTAGATTATAAAGGAGAGGGTTAAATAAACTCTTTAAATGGATAAGTTTAACTTGAAAATTTCTAAGGACCAAAGCCAAGGTATGTTTATAAATAATCTAAATGAGAGAGTATCTAATGAAATTCCCAGACTTTTTGACAATACTGATATCTTTTAGGTTGTAGAAAACCCAGTCAATGGGATAAACTGCAGGAAGATTGAAAAGACTTTGAAAGCAAGCAGAATAGAGGTAAATGTGTTTTTCTGTGGTCAGCTAAACAGTAATGCAGGGAATAAAAAATATATAAAGATGTCTTATTCAGCTTTATATATGCATCAGAACATATAGGAGACAGCATTTTGCATAGCACTAAAAATCATTGTTGATGAATGAAGGATTAAATGAATGAATAAATAATGGACTGGACTAAGCCATCAGTTCGAACTCAAGAAAATGTCAAAAGCTAGGGGTTATTACAGACTACAAGAGAGATCAAACTAGTCAGTCTTAAGGAAAATCAACCCTGAATACTCATTGGAAGGACTGATGCTGAAGCTGACACTCCAATATTTTGGTCATCTGTTTCGAACAGCTGACTCACTGGAAAAGTCCCTGATGCTGGGAAAGATTGAGGGCAGAAGAAGAAGAGGGCATCAGAGGATGAGACGGCTGGATGGCATCACCAATGCAACGGACATGAACCTGGGAAAACATTGGGAGATGGTGAGGGACAGAGAGACCTGGCATGCTGCAGTCCGTGGGGTCACAGAGTCGGACACAAGTGGTAACTGAACAACAACCATAGACTATTCCCTGAAGAAACAGATGTAATGTGCTAGTGAATTGGGGGTAATATTCCCAACAGCAAGGAAGATTTTAAATGTAAAATTAGAGAACCTCATTCAGCTAAAATTCTTAAAATATGGAATTTGTTGTTGTTCAGTCACTCAGTCACGTCCGACTCTTGAGAGTCCCTTGGACTACAAGGAGATCCAGCCAGTCCATTCTAAAGGAGATCAGTCCTGGGTGTTCACTGGAAGCACTGATGTTGAAGCTGAAACTCCAATACTTTGGCTACCTCATGTGAAGAGCTGACTCATCGGAAAAGACCCTGATGCTGGGAAAGATTGAGGGCAGGAGAAGAAGGGGATGACAGAGGATAAGATGGTTGGATGGCATCACCGACTAGATGGACATGGGTTTGGGTGGACTCCAGGAGTTGGTGATGGACAGGGAGACCTGGCATGCTGCAGTTCATGGGGTCGCAAAGAGTCAGACACGATTGAGCAACTGAACTGAACTGAACTGGACTGTAACATGCCAGGCTTAGGACCACCAAAATACAGAAATAGTCCCTCAAAGAGAAGAGTGGGTAGAAAGATCTGAACTGGAAAGATGAAGGTTGGTCAGAAATATAACTGGAGACCATACAAGTACTGCTACTATAAATCATCTGAAAATGGTAATAGTTAACCTTCTGATAAACAATGAGGATTATGCAACAAAACAGTAGGCCAGAGTCTATTGTCTTAAGAACTTTTTCTCTGAATCATGTAATTCCCCTGTAAATTAATCTACAACTTGTCATCAAAAAATCCTACTAGTCATCCTCCTCCCTGGTCCATCAGCCTGACACTGTGTTTTAGGGACCTTGTCTTTAACACAGAGAAGAGTCCTCCTCATACTTTCATTCATCTAAGTCTGGCCCTCACACTCTTGTTCATCAAAAGAAAACCAAAGTTCTCTCATTAAAAACAATCTTTGCCCAGAACCACAGGCCTCTCCTTTAAATTGTTTAAGAGAAATAAACATCCTAGTGTGGAGAACTGGACTTCAGATTTTTTTTTTTAACCAATGTCAAAAACAG
Source organism: Bos indicus (assembly GCF_029378745.1). Lineage (NCBI taxonomy): Eukaryota > Metazoa > Chordata > Mammalia > Artiodactyla > Bovidae > Bos > Bos indicus. Next base: position 33,400,059 of record NC_091769.1, read on the forward strand.
TCAACGTCAAGCTCATGACTTTGAGGTTTGTGGCTTAAACAAGGGATTTGTCCAAAGCAACCCCTGGCAGAATGAAGAAAGCCTCTCCCTACCTGCCCCCCAAATTAACTCCTGCTCTGCTCTTAGAACCAAATGGAAGCAGGTTTCTGGATATGGGGATAGCCACTTCATCTTCTTGGCTGGTCACCAGAGGTTTAGGAATAGTCAACTCTGGTGGTTAATTAATCAGTCCTTAAAGAAGCAAGTAGCCAGAAATTACAAAGATTAGCTGCCATCAGGCAGTTATTTTTTCTGAAGCCTATATATACTAAATTGGGTTTTCTATAGTGGCCACTAACCCCCAAATAAGAGTATTTTAGGGGCTGAGTCAGGGAGGCCCTGAACTAAAAATATTGGTGTATTTTTACTGCCAAGGGTGGAAAAGGATGGAAAACAAAGTATAAATGAACTTTTCCCCACCTCTCCTCAGGTTCTCCCATAATTATCCAAGATTTGAATCACTGAGAACTCTTTTCTGTCAACTGATAAATGGTTTGAGTACTAGCTGCATGTTGCTAATGGCTAAAGTGACATTTCTTTCAAAGATAAAATATGATGAAGAAATTTATCCTCTGCTTGTCCCACCACCTTTCCCATTGTTTCCCAATGGCCAGTTACGCTGTGGCAACACCCTAGGTTAAATATGTCCCCTCTAGCATCAGTCTTAATATTTTGCTCTCCAGCCCCCAAGTCCAGCCAGATGTACCAATGGACAATTCAGCGCCTGAGATAGTCACAGTAGATAACTGTTGTCCCACTGTGGCCAACAGATAAGAATGGGTTCATCTGGATTATGAAGCAGGCAAGAAAATATGCATAAGATACAGAACTTGGATACATATAGGAAACAGAATTTCCACTCATGTGGAAAAGTATTTGCAAACATAAAATGAATAGACAACAGTACAATTACATGAAAATCTCACTAAATAAGAGACTCTATCCATTAATCAATCAAGAAGCATTTCTTGTGTAATTTTCCTAATGTATCACAGCACATGCTGTGAGGAATGAAGAACTAACATGCTTAAAGAACTAACATGAAATAAGTACTCAGCTATGCAGCTGACTACATGTTTAACAGCATTTCAGAGACAGTGAAACAGCTCTTGTCTCTCTCAGCTACATCCCCTCAGCTACATTTCCCTCCCCTAGCCCAGCAGAGACTGCTGGTGATAGGTAAATTGTTCCAGCAAATACTTTAACTTTCACCTGTTTGGGACACTGATTTCAGCTTGCTCATTACTGGCTATTATTCATTCTCTAGGCCCAAGTCTTCCAGTTTTTTTACATCACCTGCTGCCAGATCTCCCTTTTTGGATTCTGATTCTATTCTGTCCACTGGAGAGCATTCCCTCGGACAGAAAACTCAGAAAAGACCTCACTCATCTCCATGTGATTGAATTCCTATGCTTTCCTCATCCATCAAGACTCAATCCTACGATTGAGAATCAGATTTTATGCCAATAGCTCCTCATCCCTGGGGCACTCAAAACAGTGGAATATATACGTAGGTGAGTGTGCCAAATGTCCTAGTTCTCTAGATTAAAGCTCTGCTCAGATGACTTCTTCTGGGTGAAAATAGCCAGACCCCTTTGGGGACATCTGGGCACATTTTGGTGTGGTTGGCTAATGTACATACACATAACTCACTTTTGCCAACAAGGTACATCTGGCCACACTTCCAACAACTACACTTAAACTGTTTTTAGAAGATCTGGATGTGCTGCCTCAGTTTCTAATTTATTTGGACAGTTTTATGGCAGGCTCAATTCCCAGTTGAATCAGAACAAGAAGTATTTTTGATACTGCTGCAACATTTCCAAGGGCTCAGGCCTTAATGAGACTGTATCTGCAACTGGTATAATATACATCCTCACAGGACAATAAATGGACAACCACACAATCATATCAGATCAGATCAGTCGCTCAGTTGTGTCCGACTCTTTGCGACCCCATGAATCGCAGCATGCCAGGCCTCCCTGTCCATCACCAACTCCCTATTTGTCACATTCAGCCCTCTAGTTTTCCCAATGTCCAGACATGCTCCAGTACCTACTGAAGAATGATCTTAACAGTCTCTTGCAGAAGATGGTGAGGAATGGGATGTGGTTCCTGGACCTGAGGTTTATATCCATAATTCATTCACAGGACCTAACCTCCAGAATCTTTTGGCAGAGATAGACCTAAGTCAATAGCAATATGTTATTTGGTATAAAATCAAGTTGCTTCATTTTTGAGTGACCCACCAATATATTCCTGGACTATTATCCTTTTCCCTTAAGACATGTGGATAATGCCAAGAAAAGTGATCATAGTGCAGAAGCTGAGGCTCACATTACCTTCCCACACACAATCCACTTCCAGACCTTCGGTAACAAGGTATTGGGTCCCATGGCTAGACTCTAACCACTTCTGATGAGAGGTGATGGGGCCAGAGAAATCTTTGGTCCAGGTTCCCACAGCTCAAAGGTCAGCCAGAATTCTCAAGAACTCTGAAGCTTGAAATATAAAATAGGCAGGTAATGGATGGGAGCAGAAGTTGAGAAAGAATAAAGCCATTTCTATTAATGGATCACTTGCCAACTGAAGTTTAATGGAATTGACAAAGAGAAAAAACATGCAGATTTTCAAAAAACAACAAGGTTATTGGAAGTAGGAGAGAAAGACACAGACCCAAGTCAGGTTCAGTCACAATAAATCAAGGAACATTAGAGTAAATAAATACCAAGTACCCTGTTGATGGAACCCCTATCAACTCCTTGAAACCAAGACCATATTCACTAGATTCTTTTTTCCTGAATTTCTGTGAGATAGACATTTGTTCTTTACATCCAGAAAACTGAACATACAGGACATGTTTCTTGTTGTTTGTTTGTTTGTTTTAATTCATTCGGTTGCGCTGGGTCTTCATTGCTGCACGCGAGTTTTCTCTAGTTGCGGTGCACAGGCCTCTCTCTGCAGTGGCTTCTCTCGTTGTGGAGGACAGGCTCTAAGTGTGTAGGCTTCAGTGGTTGCAGCACATGGGTTCAGTAGTTGTGGCTCACAGGCTCTAGAACACAGGCTCAGTAGTTACGGCACACAAGTTTAATTTCCCTGCAGCACACAGAATCTTGTAGGACCAAGGATCAAACCCATGTCTCCTGCATTGTCAGGGGGATTCTTAACCACTGGGCCACCAGGGAAGTTCCAGGCCATGTTTTTGAAATGATAGGTCCCTCAGCTATTACATATCTCCCTTGATTTCATGCTTCAGCGGTTTCTCATACCTGTTTATCACATATGTTGCAAATCTAGCCTTCTTGCTGACAATTCACCTGTATTAGTCTGTTAGGACTGCCACAACAAAATACCACAGAACGGGTGACTTAAATAACAGAAATGTCTTTTTTCACAGCTCTGGAGGCTAGAAGTGCAAGATAAGATGTTGTCAGGTTTTGTCTCTCCTGAGGCCTCTCTCCTTTGCTTACAGAGGGCCATCTTCTTGCCGTGTCTTCACATAGCCTTTCCTCTGTGCAGATCCCCTCCTGATGTCACTTTCTCTTAGAAGTACACCAGTCTTCACTTATGGCTTGGCTTAACCTTAACTATCTCCTCATAGGCTTTATCTCCAAATACAGTCACACTGGGAATTAGGGCTTCAGCATGTGAGTTGGGGTCAGATACAATTCATTCCATAATAGCACCTATAGGGAGACACTGGGTTCATCTGGATTCCAGGAAGGGCAGAATGTTTAAGAAGCAGAAGGTGCTATATACCTTTATTCCAAGTTCTCTAGTATCTTAAATCAGTTTATAGTAGACTTGTGATTCCAAAGTTAAAGTGGCAACTGCTTTATCTCAAAAAAAAAAAAAAAACCTCCCAGAAAAGGGTCTTACTGCAACATGCTTATTTTTGGCCAGCAAGGCGACTTCTGAATCTCTATACAGCACCATAAAGAGGTTTTCTGATTAAACCACTGAAGTCCAAGTATCTGTGGGTTTCCTAAGAGTTTGGTGCTCTTGCATCCTCTACTATTTGGCTGACAGCTTGCAGATTCTAGGGTTCCAGATCACTGTCCCAGCCCCTTGCCTGGAAGGCACAGTCCTGGAGACCATATTTTCCATGGGTTCTGTCAGGAGAATTTCTTGGTCACGCCATTCCAGTCAGATCTACTAAGTTTCATCTGATTTACTCAACAGTGTTCTGACACCTCAGTTAGTAATACTTGGTGGAGTTTCAGGACAGTGCCTGGCACACTGTAAGTACTCAACACATCCTTGAATAAATAAGTGAATAAACCTAATCCATTTGGATGTCTGGTGGCACACTATCAAAGGAAAGTGTTGCATAAATACCCTGTGTCAGTGGTTTAGAGTTGTGTTCATTCTGACGGGCAGACCTCAGAGCCAGTAAGTTGGTGGGTGTGTTTGTGTGTGTGTGTGTGTTAGTCATTCAGTTGGGTCCAATTCTTTGTGACCCCATGGACTATAGCCTGCCAGGTTCTACTCTCCATGGAATTTTCCAGGTAAGAATACTGAAGATTCCCTTCTCCAGGGGATCTTCCCAACCCAGGGATCAAACCCAGGTCTTCTGCATTGCAGACAGATTCTTTACCATCTGAGCTACCAAGGAAGACCCAATAAGTTGAAAAGTACTTCTAATATCACTGCTGTGTTATTTCTGAGGTCGGAGGCAGGAGTGGTGGAATCTAGGTTATCTATGTTGAGTTCAAGAACTTCAGAACTGATCAAAGACAGGACTATAAGATGGCAGTATTTCACAATAAACCTTATCAGGCAGAACTTGAAGAGGCTGAGTGAGGAAGCCCTCTTCCTTCCAAGAGGAGTAAAAAGCTTTCCAGAGATAGCAGTGCAGGGCCAACACCCAGAAGGGGAAGAGGGCAAGAAAACTCCAAGGTGGGGGAGAGAAATCAATGACTGATTTCAATGGCTGATGTGTCTGGGTGATGTCACTCTGAAGTCTCTGGGCCAGAAAACTCTAAAGGGCTGCAATAGTTTGGGATCTTTCATAGCTACAGGGTCTGTCTTACATATGGTTGGCGGATATTGGATATAATTTGTGTGTGGGGGGGGGGTGCTCTAAATGGGCTTCTCTGATGGCTCAGTGGTAAAGAATCCTCCTGCCATGCAGTAGACGCAGATGTGAGTTCAAACCCTGGGTCAGGAAGATGCCCTGGAGGAGGAAATGGCAACCTACTCCAGTATTCTTGCCTGAAAAATTCCATGGACATAGGAGCCTGGCTGTCTATAGTCCCTAGGGTCGCAAAGAGTCAGACACGACTGAGCACACGTAAGCGTACTCTAAATGGTTTAAAATATGTTTATTTGAGTGATATTTAAAGCAACTGGATATGTAAGATTTTGAGGTTTGTACTTGCAGGCTTTGAGCTAACTGTCCTAGCCTGGTAAAAAGAAATAAACAAATAGGGGCCAATATATAGGAGCCATCTTCAAACTATACAGTAGTGTCCTAGAAAACTTAGAAGTGTCACATTTCTCAGAACCTTTGCAGAGAGATCTTTCCCCCACTTTCCAAAAAGAGTTAGACCCCAGAGGAAGAGAGGGTTTCTCTGCAAGCTGGAGAGACAAGCAAGCCCTGGCAATCAGTTGGAGACGGTGAGGAAATTTTGACAGCACTAGTGGAGAGTACCTGGATCATCTTATTGCTGTGTGAGATACACTGGTCCTATGATCTGTTTTCACCAAGAATCCATCTATATTTTCTATATCTTAGTTTTATATGGGCCTTTTTAGAGCAGTTCATGACAAGAGCCACTTCTTCCTTGAATAGCACCAATATTACACCAATATTAGCCAGATGAAATGTATATACTGTGCATTGCGAAAGCACCTCTGATGCAGTTTTTCTCCTTCTTACAAATGTCTCCTCAAGTCAGGGCTAGCTTAATCTAATCATATATGATTCCATTTGGAATATAACATTTCATTGAAATCATGGATTTCACACACATGCAAAACCAGTGTTTCCCTGCTTTTATCCCCCACTCCTACTTCAAATACAAAACACCTCAAGAAGTCTTAGTCTACACAGGAGGACTTTCGGATTTTCTTCTGATAAGTTATACAGATTTTACGTTTATACATACCAAACTTTACATTCTAGGGGAAATCGTTCAGACATCAGCCCATCATAGTGAAACCACAGGAGTGCATCAACTTAAAATCAAGTTCCTGAGCCAGGGAATCTATCTGCTTCAGTATCTACCTTTCACCCATCCATCTCTGTGCCCCATTGCTTTCTGCTATACCCAGGCTGGAAGGAAACAGCTTTGTTCATCATGGATTTGGGGTCTGCCTCAGTGATTAGGGAGGAGGAGCCAAAATACTCTTGTGGGTCATCCTATACTCTCAGTTTAGTGGACATTTATTGGTATGTTCATAATGGAATCTTCCTTCTTTTGAGCAATTAGCCACAGGAATCCTTTGCTTGGTGAGTTTATTAAATTTAGTTTAAGCTTGCTTGAGTTGCATTTCTGTTACTTACAATTAAGAGTCATGATTAATTTGCCCAGAAACAAAGGCCTATAACTTGTAGAATTAATGATCTATGGACCTTGGAGAATATATGGAAGCCTCTACTATCACAAGTATATTCTCAACTACTGGAAATTTAGCCTTTCACTATGACCTAAAAAAACCTTAGTCTAGCCTTGTTGGTAGGGGCGATAGAAAACTGGTTAACAATTTCTGGGATGTCAACTCTTAGTCCCCCAAGAGACACTAGACTACAGGTAAAAGACACACTCCAGCAGATCTTAGCAATCATGCAATTAGACCCCATTTGCCCACATACAACTTTCTCTGGTTTTTGGTTTATCAACTGTCCCTAATTTTCTTCTACTTCCTGCTTGATAATTGATCACTTCTCATTTTTCAAAATTTGGCTTTGTTTTCTGGACCTCTTTGTAAATAATTATCCTATATACTCACATTCCTCGGACCTCCAACATGAGACTTATGATATCAAGTTACATATATAAAGCATAATTCAGTCCCAAGGGTAACCACTAAATTTTTTTTTTTTTTTTTTTTTTTGCCTTTAGCAACGACAGAAGGTTTAGTGGAAGAGCTGGGCTTGGAACCGGCTTTCTAAAAAGTAATAAATCAAAGACAGGAGAGGAGGAGGAGGAAGGAAGAAAACCCAAGATAAAGAACAATATAAACAAAGATTCTAAGCTCAGAATGCACTGCTCAACAAGATCAGAGACTGTAGGTATGAAGGAAGTTCACAGAGAGAGACTAAATTACAGAGATGCATAGAAGCAAAGGAGTTCAATGGAAGAGTCACTGAAAGTTCTTATCCCAGGGATACTGTGGAAATTTTATTTGGCATTAAATCATGGACAAAGGACATTACATAACTTTACCTCAACTTCCAGAGAATGCTAGATAAATTAAGTTCATATCCAGGTACATAGACACTAAAACATGCAAAAGCTTGGGCCACCTGTAAAAGGTCTTAGTTCCAGAGGTCTTTTCTTAAGAAAGATGCTTGGGAATGCATTATCCCTGATAGAGTATTACCCCCTACAGAGAATCTAAGCTTGAGAAAATTTAAGCTAGCCTTTGAATTGCATCAGCCAATTTTTTAAGTTTTTAACATTAGTATTACTTCAATGCCAAAAATCTAGATGATATTTGGAAAATTATATTTAGGGTCCAGCAATTCCTAGACCACTTTTCAGACAGTTTCAAATTAAAGCTCAATTGAAAACCACAGTCATGCATTCCAAATTTCAGTGATCTAATGGGCCATGGGTAAAGCAATATGTCTTTATTTTTACAGTGATAGAAAAGAAATAGACGTTTTGAAACCCTTTCATTTTCTTCATTTTGAACTCTTTCTCTAGAACTGGACATTTGCAAATTTCAAAATGGCCAGAGACTATTCTTTTCAAATACGTGGAAGAAATATTGGGATATAACATTTTTTGTGTCAGCACTCCCTGGCTTCTTATTACACACAGGGAGAGGTCAAGTCTAGACATTTTGTAAGAATGTTACAGAGAAAAATCACTGAGGACAGAGGAAAAGGATGCTCACCTTACATGACTTTACACAGAGACCCTATAAAAGAGGAGAACAACTAGGATAAAGGGTCAAGTGGAGAACAAAAAAGTAATGGATTTTTATTAAAAATAAAATTCTGGACAAAGAAGCATCCTTAACCAGTTTTAAGCAGAATAAACTAGGTTATGGTATGGTAATAAATAACTCTGAAACCCCAAAGACTTAATTCAACAAAAGTTAATGTTTTCCTCATGGAAAATCCAGTGCAGGTATTGGTGCCTCTCTAGAAGCATCTCCAAATAACTGACTGCTTAGTTTTAATCCTACCATTACAACTCAAAGTCTCCTTCAAATTTTTCAAGGCAATTAGAAGAAGTAAATAGAGGGGTGCATAATAACTTCCCAATTCTTCAACAGAGAAGGGACACACTCCATTAGACAGAACTAGTCATAAAGCTCTGTTCAACTGCCAGGACACCAACATTGTCCAAATACGAGGGGTCAGTAGACAGCCAAAGACAGAAGAGAAAGGGAAAACGGAACTTACAGAAGGAGGAGGCAGAAAAGAAATGATTTAATTCAACCACAGATTAGAACCAAATGTCTCTAAGTTCTGAGTTCTAATCTCAGTGCTACCCCAGTCTTGTGCATTTAGGTTTTCTGAGCCTTAGGATCCTTAGCTGTGAAGAAAATTTAAGATACATGTAAAAGGCAACTTGGAAAAATTACTAGAGAGTGAAGTTCTCTGAAAAGAGAAGTTGGCAAAATATACACATATATATAAGCCAGGAACCTAAGAGTTAGATGCTAAAAGCCTCACAGAAATGTAAAATACTCTGTATTTTATACATAGAAGACAGAAAGAAACTTGAAATTTTCATCTATATTTTCACCTCTAGGCATCAAAACATTCTAAAGAACTTCTCTCCTCAAGAAACTACAAATCTAATACAGACATCTTGGTAAAGAAGAAGCCAAGAGCCAAGGTTAAGACTCAAGTCTGCCAGTCTGCGATAGTAATATAGCCCAATCACTAACTCTGTCAGCTCTGTAACTCAATTTTCTCATGTATAAAAGAGAACTAATACCAGCATCATCTACCTGCAATTAGAAAAATTTCTGAAGATACATAAACCCAGTTTTCATGGCAGCTCTGAGTAGAATAGCTAAGACATAGAAGCAATCTAAATGTCCATAAAGAGATGAATGGATAAAGATGTTGTATACGTGTGTGTGTGTGTGTGTGTGTGTGTGTGTGTGTGTGTGTGATGGAATACTACTCAGCCAAGAAAATGAAATAATGCCATTTGTAGGAACATGGATACAACTAGAGAATATTATGTTAAGTGACATAGTCAGACAGAGAAATGTAAATATTTACCATATGGTATCACTTATATGTGGAATCTAAAATACAATACCAATGAACTTATTTTTTAAACAGACTCAAAGACATAGAAAACAAACTTATGGTTACCTAAGAGGAGTTAAGTTAGGAGTACATAAAATTAGGAGTTCAGGATTATTAGATACAAATTACTATATAAATAATAAACAACAAAGTCCCACTGTATACCACAGGGAACTATATTTAATATACTGTAATAAAACATAATGGAAAAGAAAAAATAAGGAAGTTATTTGAAAGATTTAGAGTGTTCTATAAAATAAGCACTAGCCAGAAATTTGTCATATCCCCAAGGTGGCAGTGGCACCTAGAGGTTCTTTCAAACTCTTGTTTCTAGGAGAATTTTTTAGGTCATGTGGTCATAAAACCATTTAATTTTTTGGTATTATTTCCTTCCTAACTTGGGACCAATCTGACATCATGTGCTCCCTATTTGGAAACACAATATATATCTTTAGAGAGTGTTTCTGTTTTACTGAATTCTGAGCTTCTCTTCCTTTAAAAAAAAAAAAAAAGCATGTTTATTTACATGCTTAAGTGTTTGCATTGGGCTTTCCTGGTGGCTCAGATGGTAAAGATCTGCCTATAATGCAAGAGATCCAGTTTCCATTATGCTTGCCTAGAGAATTCCATGGACAGAGGAGCCTGGCAGTCTAGAGTCAGACATGTATATATACATGTATATATGTTTGCATGCATACATGTATGTAAACATTTGTTGCTGGTGTATATGTTTGCATGTATGCGCTTGTCTCTCTCTGTGTTCCCCTCATTTGCCTCTTCACTAGAATCCAGCCTAGGAGACATGCAGAACGAACACTGGCCATCTGAATTCAGCAGCCTCATGTATTTGGATGCTCAACAGCAGCAGTCATCTATCAAAGGAAGTGTATTGGACCTAAATGGAGAGATTTTTAATAAGAGGCAAGGGGGTGCACTTTACCTAATAAAAAGAGCATAGAGAGACCCCGGCTGTGGCTAATGTGCATAAAAAATTCAGCCTGTCAGATCCTCACTTTTCTAATTCAGTAATCTAAATAATTTATTTGACATTTTAGCTCAAGATGACCTTTCTTAGGAAAAAATTACTGTTTTAAACTTTTAGCAAGTGCAACCCCAGCCACAGAATCCCTATTGAAGTCTGCATTTTCCCAAATGAGCAAAGGTTAATCTCGCAATGCTCAAACACATTGCTGACCCTTTTAAACAGCTCACAAAATGTCATTTAATTTTTTAATCTAATTTCAATTATATTGTAATATTTAGGTTGAGTATTTGGTGGGGATGGGGGTGGAAATGTGAGATTCCAGTCAGGTCCTACTTAGAGAAGTTTAGGCAAATGATACATTATAAATAAAGCAGGTATCACACAAGGCCATGCATCCTTGTATGGACTGAATATATATGAAATAAAATAATGAACAATATGTAATAATATTGTATACAATTCCCCAAAGGATTAATGAATAGGGATTAAGGTAGTTGATTCTTGTGAGAAACAATATGAAAATCCAAGGTTCACAGAGGTGCTATATGATTAAGGCAATTAGTCTTTAAGCCAAGCCACTCCACTCCAAGGAAACTCGTGCCCTAAGCCACACAGAGTCCAATTTATCCTCAGTTCCCCTTCTAGGACAAGTCTGAATCAACCTAGGAGATCAGCAGGGTGATCAGTGTCATGGGCATGTCACCCTGTAATCCATTCCACAAGCAATTTGTGAAATCATAAACTTTTCTTTCAAAAATCCACACCTTAGCTTGCTAGCAGGTCAGAAAAACAAACAAATGAAAGAAGGTATAATTGTTAATCTGAGGATAATTGGATCTTCTACTCTGCACAATAAACTACCATTTCATTGAGAGGAGATTGAGGAGATTATTGAGATATTATTGATATTGAGGAGATTGAGAGATGTTGTACCACTTTGTTAAACCGACTTTCCTCCTACCCACACTGAGGGATAATAGAATTTGATCCTCTAATTTGACAAACATCCCATTTTCTGCAAAATTGTTCACTGTCACTTTTTAAACAATGCCCTCATGGCAACACTGGGTGGCTTAAGCTTCTCAGTTATTTGCAAATCCAAAATATCATCACTGGTAGCTGTGCCAACAGTCTGAGTAGATGAACTGATGTGAACATCAAATTAAGAAATGAAAACTCAGCTCCATACTCTCTTCTTATTATCCCCTCTCTTGATACAAGCGTCCCCCAGAGATTCTGTGGCTCCTTATTTTCCTTATCCTGAAATATCATATTTACCTTAATCAAAAATGCCTATGGACCACACTCTTACAGAGGTCACCTCAAAAAGGGGAGTTTTGTACCCAACAACCTACATGAAGATGAGCCAGTCTCCTGCCGCTCCCCTTGCTCTACTTCCAGTGCCAAATCTGTTTAGATGTAAGCCACAGACACAAACAAGGATGTTTTCTAATCACTTTCATCTTAAACTCTACATTCTTCTTGGCGCTATCATCCAGGAGAACTGTGTGAAGCAAGCACACCATGCTGTTTCATAAATGAAAAATAATACATGTCTGTTATTTTAATTATATCCATCCCAAGGGTTGTCAACTCAAGGTCTGTACCAGAATCACCCAGAAGCATTGCTGCAAAAAAACACAAGCTGGGGAGCCCCTCCCAAATCTTAATGAATTGGAATCTATGGATGTGGGCCCAGGCTCATTTTCTTGTAAATAGCTCTACAGAGTTGTTTATGCCTACTTATCCCTGGTTAAAAATCACTAACCAGGTAAGTAAGTTTTCACATGAGTTATCTGGTATAATTAAAATAGTGAATGAATATGTGACCTGAAAAAGAGAATTTCCCCCCATAACTTAGTTAAGAGATAATCATTAAGAACTTAGTTAAGAGATAATCATTAATAATACCTGAAAGACTTAAATCATGTTTGACACAAAATTTCTCTTTAAAAAATACTCACAATGACACTTTCTTATGATTTTTGTTTATAATTATAAAATATATCATGCCCCCTGGCCCTAATCATAGTTTGAAGCATTTGCTATAGAAATTTTTGTGTGTTAAAAAATTCAAAAATTTTTAAAAAATTGCTGGCACTTATTTAATAAAAATACACCACCACTCTCTGGTATTAAAAAAAAAAAAAAAAACATTATACAGCACCACACTGCCATGCCACTCAGAAGAGTCACGTAAGGAATTCTGCCTAGGAGTTACCATTGAATTTCTCCACTCCAAATTTCCTGGTTATGATTGAAGTGTAAATGGAATGAATATACTGGAATCGTGTTGGAGAGGAAGCACAGATTACCAAAAGCTAAGTCCTAAAATCTCCCTAGTCTTTTTCTTTTCTCAGTTCTCTAAAAGATTTTAGAGGATTCTTTCCACTTTGACATCTCAGATCCCAAGAGTCATAGTCATCCCATGTCTTCCTAGAAACAAATTTCCCAAAGCTTGATCCATGAAACACAAGTCCTGCAGTAATTATGAAACAGAATATTGCTAGAATCAGGTACGTTTGGGAGAGCCAAATGCACATTAGCATAGTAAGTTTCTGGGCAATTCTTACACAGAAATAAAACCTCTTGAACGAGGCTTTTCCAGCCTGTGAGGTAAGGATTCTTATTTTATATGATGCATTAACATCCAAGAGAAGCTCCACAAAACCTACTTTAAGAAACATAGTAACAGTTGTGAACCAACCAAGATTGCTGTCCTTTTCTACCATGTCATTTTTTTTTAATTAAGTGAAATTAAAAGAGGTAGCAAGTGAAAGTCGCTCAGTTGTGTTCTACTCTTTGCAACCCCATGAACTATATATTCCATGGAATTCCAGGCCAGAATAATGGAGTGTATAGCCATTCCCTTCTCCAAGGGATCTTCCCAACCCAGAGATCAAACCCAGGTCTCCCACATTTCAGGCAGATTCTTTACCAGCTGAGCCACCAGGGAAAGCCCAGAATACTGCTGTGGTTAGCCTATCCCTTCTCCAGCAGATCTTCCTGACCTAGGAATCAAACTGGGGTCTCCTGCAGTGCAGGCAGATTCTTTACCAGCTGAGCTACCAGGGAAGCCCAAAAGAGGTAGCAGAGTTGATAGTAAATTAATATATCTGTACATTCCTTTAGAATGTTACAAATCAGCTTGAAAACAGAATTAATGAAACTGCAGAAAGAGGAAGAGAGAAGAATACGTGCCTGCACAAAATATGCTATAGACTGGAAATATAAATCCAGGAATGCTTTTGCTTTTGAAAGCTCAGCAGCGTTCCAATATAATTAACTGTTGCTTCTTTCTTCTTTACTTTGAATAAACTTGCTAATTATACTTAAGCATAAGTTGGGAAATAATTTAATCGCAATGTTCAAGTTTGTCCAACCTATGACATAAACATAGCCAATAAAAATAACATACAGATTTCAGTGTCTCCAAGTTCCATTCACTCAGGTGCACCCCAAACGCCAAAAACAAAGTGCTATAACCTTCAGTGAACTACTCATTATGGAGAGCTTTATTGCCAGATGTTACTGTGCTAACATTTTTACCTACATTGTCTGAGAGATTTAAAATAAGTCCTTAGAACTTTCCAAGGAGATAGAAATCATATAATCATCATTTTTCAAAGGAGAAACTGAGGTTTGGGGAAGTTCAATAACTTTCCCCAGTAACTGGGAAAGCTGTGATTGGAATTCAGAACTGTGTGGCTTGTAAATGCTCTACTCCACAGCTGGAGAAACATAATGGTTGTTCTCAATGTTTTCATGGATTGGCCCAGTCTGACCAAAGATCAGACTGTCCTGTCTAGAATAATGAAGGCTGGTACTCCATTACCAACCCATTCAATAAACCTGCCACAGTCACAACCACCACCACACAGCATGGCCTGGGTATTGTTTCTGTAAACAGTCCAGTGATACTTTGCAAAATAAGAACACTGCCTTCTTCCTTGCTTCTCTGTGATGACAAGTTGGAGCTTCATCACAGCCCCAGTGTTCCAGATCCCTATGACACAGATTGTTTTTTTCACTCAGACAAGCCTGCCGCCAGCCAAGCTGTAGCTGCCATCTCATCACCCATCAAAATGGAATCCAATACACTCTGTGCCCACCAAAAGACAGAAGCAGAAAAGCTACACTCTGCCTTTGGTGTGGAAAAAGAAGGGAGAAAGAAGACCCCTTCCCTATCATTGTGTATTGACAGCTCCAGAAGGGGGCTATGTGGCTTTGTCCCAAAATATTCCACATTTTTAGAAAGTGTTCTTTCAATAGATACACATACCTGATGGGAGGATGGTTACAACAATTCCATGAAAGCTAATACACTGCCCCCCAAAACCGCATTTAGCCCCAAGGCCTTGCTGCTAAGTTAGGCTTATGTCAGACTCCATCTCCTACCATGAATATAGTCCCTTTCTTTTCTCTCATCTTTCTGCTAAAACGTAACTTCCATTCAGCCCCTCTTCCCATCTCTGCTCTTTCCCATTAGAACATAGTTCCCCTTTAATAGGTCTTTTAAATAGGCCCTTCCCCACCCAATCCCTAGCCTCTATCACCCAAGTCTTCCCCAGACTCCTACCAGGAATGTCCACAAAATGTCTTCCGATAAAATTATTGACTACAAAGGGAAAGATTTCTCCTCCATTCATATGCCTATTGAGGCTCTATCATGCCTGAGACTGCCTCACCACATATACTCTAGATTCCATCTTTCCCTGGGAACTCACTCCATGTTGTCAACCTAGTCCTCTTTTCCAGCTTCTTCCCCTTAGCCTACTAAGATCCAGGTAAAAGACCAAGGTTCATTATGTCCTCGGGATTCCCTGGTGGCTCAGACAGTAAAGCGTCTGCCCGCAATGCGGG
This sequence comes from Bos indicus, assembly GCF_029378745.1. Lineage (NCBI taxonomy): Eukaryota > Metazoa > Chordata > Mammalia > Artiodactyla > Bovidae > Bos > Bos indicus. The sequence continues at coordinate 33,415,391 of NC_091769.1, forward strand.
AGACCTGATTTCGATCCCCAGGTCAGAATGATCCCCTGAAGAAGGAAATGGCAACCCACTCCAGTACTCTTGCCTAGAAAATTCCATGGATGGAGGAGCCGGGTAGGCTATAGTCCATAGGGTTGCAAAGAGTCGGACACGACTGAGCGACTTTTCACTCACTCACTCACTCATTATTATGCCCTTGGTCTTTTACCTGGATCTTGTGAATACCTTATCTCTCACCTTCCTTTCATTTTTGAACTCCATCCTCCATCTTTCCTCCAAACCATTCATTCACTCATGCAGTTTGTGCATTCAGGCTTCTAAAATTGGCCTTAATCCAATCCCAATTCTTCATATCTGGTATCCCCAATGACTACTTTTCAGTTATTAATTTTCTTGACCTCCAAGCAGTTGACCATTCCCTATCTTTTTTTCTGTTAGGTAAAAAGTGGATTTATTTAGAGAGAAACACAGTCCACAGACAGAGTGTGGGCCAACTCAGGAAGTAAGAGCAGTCCCAAAATACAGCATGGTTAGTTTTCATGGTAACTTCACAGACTAATGAGTAGGAGGATTATTCCAACTATTTCAGGGAAGGGGTGGGGATTCCAGGAATTGGGCCACCATTCACTTTTTGGTCTTTGACGATTGGCCTCAGAATTGTCACGGCATCTATGATTGTGTCATTTAGCTTGTTGTTGTGTAAGGCAATGGCACCCCACTCCAGTACTCTTGCCTGGAAAATCCCATGGGAGGAGGAGCCTGGTAGGCTGCAGTCCATGGGGTCTCGAGGAGTCGGACACGACTGAGCAACTTCACTTTCACTTTTCACTTTCATGCATTGGAGAAGGAAATGGCAACCCACCCCAGTGTTCTTGCCTGGAGAATCCCAGGGGCGGGGGAGCCTGGTGGGCTGCCGTCTATGGGGTCGCACAGAGTCGGACATGACTGAAGCGACTTAGCAGCAGCAGTGTTATGATGAGCATATACTGAGGTTCAAGATTTAGTGGAAGTCCACTCATCCACCATCTTAGATCTATTTGGTTCTAATCAGTTTATGTCCTGTCCTTGGGTTATGTCCCTTTTTTAAAGTTTGTGCCCAAGTCCCTTCCCTCCTCTTTCATTCCCTTCTCAGAGATTTTACTCCCATACTCTTATGGGATGCAGAGGGGCTTCCCTTCAATGACATAAAGCTTTTTCACCTGATTATTTTCTTGCTCCTTGGACAAATGCTCCCTCTATTTTGTTTGCAGGCTCCTTTCCCTCTGCCTACTTCTGAAGCACTGGGCCTTCACCTTCATATCCCTCTCCTCTATTTCATGGTTTTACTTCCCATTTACATGTTGATGATGCCCAATCTTCACCTCCCACTCAGTTGTCTCCCTTGTCCAGAACAAAACAAAATCTCTCCTACCCTTTATACACTTTCTGTCCACAGGGGGAGAAGTATGAAACACTGTCATCTCTTCAGTCACCCAAGAAAGAAAACAGAGTCCTTCTTCAATTTCCATATCACTATCCCATTAATCTCATTTCTTATCTCTCAAATATGTTCTTTCTGCTATTCTCACATTTCAGGTACTAATCGTTCACATTTAAACAGCATCCATCTGCAAGTAACATCCAAAATATCTATTCTGAACTGAGTTCGGTTCCTTAGTGCTTCATTTTCTTTAGCGCTTCAATGACTTCACCCATTCTTCCCTTTTATTTAAGATATCTTCCTTCTCCTTGTTCATCTGGCAAAATCCTATTTACCCACAAAAACTTCAAAGGGTAAAGTCATCCGTGACTTTACTCTCAAGAGTTCTGTCTTCTTCCTTCATGCCGCCATAGCTCACTGGATACACACTCCCACGAATAGCAGAGTCCTCACTGGCTTGAAACTTGCTTTTCACGTGTCTCCCACTGTAGACAGAGAGTATCTCAAGGACAGGGAGAAAGTGTGCTCTGTTCATCTTCACATCTCCCAAATTTAACACAGTGATTGAGTCACAGTGAGTTTTTAATGACTGCTGAATGAACAAACTCGTCTGTTGTGCTCTAAAAGAAGAGATGGAAATCAATATTAAGAGAGAAGGGCAGAGCTTTCCAGTCAGGGGAGCAGCAGGGAACAGTATGGAAAGAATTCTGGATGGGTAGGTAGTGAGGCACTTGAGTTCTCTCGTCCAAGCGCTGCCATTACCTGTGCAACCTAGATTAGTCAATTGCTGCCTCAGAGTCTCAACTTAATCACTGAAAAAGGAAACAAATGCATACAGAATTCAGTTACCTCCAAGATTCCCCTCATCTCTGTTTTAAAAACAAACGAGAGTTGGCCAGAAAAGAAAGGGAAACTAAAAGACAATCTGGCGTAACACTAAGGTCTGGTTCAAAGCCTGGCTCTGCCACTTACCAGCTATAACCTTGAGGAAACTGACTTCTCTAAAATAACCCATGGGGACTTCCCTGCTGGTCCAGTGCCTAAGATTCCACGCTCCCAGTGCAAGGGGCCCAGGTTTGATCCCTGGTCTGGGAACGAGCTCCTGCATTCCACAATTAAGAGTCAGCATGTCACAGCTAGAGATCCTGTATGCCACGATGAAGATCAAAGGTCTCATGAGCTTCGACTAAGACCTGGTGCAGCCAAATTAAATAAATAAATATTTAAAAAAACAAAAACCAGCCCATATTTCTCCATCACGGGACTATGGGAGAATTAAAAACAGTCAATACATATACAGCATTAAAACGATACCCAATATGCAAAGCACTTAACAGAGGACAGACCGAGACTGAACCTAGATTTAACTACTCAGCTGTTAATGGAAGGCTGACCAGCTGTGACTTTGGGACTCCCCACATCTCACAAGTCAATCCACCTGTGAGTACAAAGCTAGTCTGTATGTTATGTCTCAGATCTGTTGTTTCTGCTGAAGAACCAGCCATTCTTCCATACTAGTGATACAAAGAAATCTGGCATCGCATGAAACAGGATTTTCGTGAAAAACATGTGTTTCCAGAAGTCTGTCTTGACATTTTTCCTCTGCCAACCCCAGAGATGCCAATAATCAGTTTCCCTCAATTCTGGGGAGAGAAGGCAGAAGATCAGAAGTCACCGGGAGAAAGAAGTTGATGCCTTCTAAGCTGTTAGGATGGATGCTGAAGCTAAAACTCCAATACTTTGGCCACCTGATGAGAAGAGCCAACTCATTAGAAAAGACCCTGATGCTGGGAGAGATTGAAGAAAGGAGAAGAAGGGGGCAACAGAGGACTAGATAGTTGGATGGCATTACTAACTCTATGGACATGAGTTTGAGCAAGCTCTGGGAGTTGATGATGGACAGGGAAGACTGGCGTGCTGCAGTCCATGGGGTCTCAAAGAGTCAGACACAACTGAGCAACTGAACAAAAAAAAGCTTCTTCTAGAGAGTAGTGGGATATGTCATAAACCTGCTGTTTCTCAGGAGCTAAAAGTGAAAAGAAAGGAGTAACGCCAAGGAAACACATTTTAGGCCATCATTTTGACTAGTGATACCATCTTCTCCATCAATCTCCTTCCTTTTCTCCCAAGCCAAACTCTTCTAGTGAACTTTCTAAGAAGAATCTTCCCCTCAGTCTTAACAGACCAACAAGTAACAGAAATGGGGGGGCAGGTAACTGATTTCCTCTTGCTGGATCAGATTGCGAAGCTCCCATCCCCATCCAAAGGCTAACTCACCCTTCGAAGAAACTATAAAATTATCCACACACACATCATAGTAATACCCCTGTAACTTAATCCTTCCCTATACTGAGTGGCAGAACACATAGAGGAGAAACACAGCACTCTGTTCAGAATGCCTTGAGAACAAGCCATGCAGCTGGCAACGGGATCCCCTAACCATTGCTAAGAGAAGAAAAGCAGATGGGGGCTTTTAACATGTGCAAGCCCTGGCTACAGCATTACAGTCACTGACAAAGAAAAGGCCAGGGCCAGAGATTTTGGCTACAGGTTGCCACTGGTCCAAATTAGTAATAGAGAACTTGGAAGAATCCAGAGCAATGCTATTAGTCCTAGCTGCCCTCATTATTTTTAATATGCCTCTGTTCACTTTCATTTCCCTCTAAGAATGGGGGAAAAAATCCTTGTAAGAATTCATGATTTTCTATCCTAATCTGCCTATCTATAAAGCCGTACCCCTGAGATGGCTTTGCCTCACAAGACACTTGGCTCCTGCACGAGCAGACTCTGCCAGGTGAGTCACTGCTCCTCCGAGTCCGACAGGAACACTGGGAGAGGGCTAGAAGTTGGCGGCTCTCACCTGACCACAATGGTACAACCTCTAAAAGGAGAAGCAAGCAGCCTAATTTCTTTTTTTTTTCCCTCAAGGCAATGGTGAGGGGTTTTGATCTTTCCTGGGTTTGTTACTCAGCCAGCCCTCTTCCTTTGTCTCGCCCCTTTCAATGAGGTTCTGCAGTTTTATTTTTTTCTAACCAGAAAATGTAGTGTGATTCTGTAAATGTTTTCTTGCTGTTGTACTTTGCAGACTATTTTCTTCCTTGTTTTTTGGGGGCCTGAATCTGCCTTTGGTCACACTATCTGCTCCTCTATGGTCACCTCGGAGAAGATTAACCCTTTCATTAAAAAAGCCTGGCCAGGGTCAAACTACCGCCTGGCTAGGGACTCTTACATCCCTTTGATCTCCCAGCTATGGAGAAATTATTAGCAAATTCTAAGCCTTCCCATGTGATTTGTTTTTGTAAATTTGTAGAAATTATTCCTAATCCTATTACGTGGCCTAGGGCAAACCTGCATTAAATATAGGAGACTTTTTGTTATGTGGCAGATGGATAATAAAGGAATGCTGAATGCAGCTCCATTCCAAGTTATGGGAATCTGGACACTTCATCAGCATTCTCTTAATCCTCTGCCATGGCTCCGCCTTTGATGAATGCTCTCATTTATGACCACTGATGCCGCTCACTTAATTTCAGAGAAGAAAAATAATACCTAGCTGTTAATGTGAATATTTGAGTTTATGGCTGTACAATGAATAATTGTGACATTATCAAAGGAACATCTCCTTATACATTATTCAGTTGTATAGACCACATTAACCAGAGATTGGAAACTTGCAATTTTGCATCTTCCATCTTCTTTGGAACGGAGACACCACGCAGACAAAAGTCAGTGTCTCAAACCAAATTCTACCTGACAATGCGTATCAGCCTGCACTATATTTTGCTCATTGTGGTGCCAATCTCCTATCTTACCAATGACATTTTTTCAAAGAAAGAGGGGATTTCCTAGAGACTCGACCCCATGCAACTTCCATAGCTTATTATCGAATAGGAAAATGTAGTCCTGGTTCCTGCTTTAATACTGATGCCATGGAGGATGTCTTGAGGGTTAGACTGAAAATTAAGACAGCACACCTTTGCTGCTTATACTTTATATATAAACTGAGGATCTTTTCAATGTATGTTTTCACTTAGAAAGCAAGGGAGAATGTTTGCAAGTCATCCATGAATCATTGGGTCTTTGTTGGGTTCAGCCAGGCAGAGATTGTGCTGGTACCATTAGGAACAGACATGCAGTATCACTCACTTCTCCGTTACAGAGATAGATGTGTCTCAGCTGCTTCAGCATTTACGCCTTTGTTTCTTGGGAGGTACGGGGTGAGGCACCAGGAAAGGAGGTAAAGAACAGGATGGAACATTTTCATTGTTAAAAACTCATTGAGCAGTATTTTTAACTAAGACCTATGTATAGGATGTGCACAGACCTGTCATTTAAAAATACCAGGAATATTTTATAAAATAGCATATTTTATTTTATAAGACAGCAAATATCTTTGTCAGACTAGGAATGGCACTCTTGGGCTATTGACTTTTTTAAAATGCATCCATTTTCATTTAACTTCAATAATGCTTGGTAAATAAACTTTAGGGTTAAGATCAGATTTCCCTAAAGATGCTTTTCTGACTCACTATTTGGGTAATCCTTAGATCAGTTATGTTCGTTGATGGCAAAACACCTGCAAATCAATCTGTGAAACTTGGGACATACACTCAGGTTGATGAAATCAGTAGTATGTGTCATTTTTCCAGTTTTGTAAGCCATAAGCTGAACATTTTCATATCCTACTAGTTTCTACATGATAGTCAACTTATGGGCACAAATCACTAACTGGAAGACTGTAGGAAAAAGTATCTTTAGCCCATTTTCAAAAAATTTATTATAGAAGTATACTATCCTGGTGCCTCAGATGGTGAAGAATCTGCCTGCAATGTGTGAGACCTGGGTTTGATCACTGGGTTGGGAAGATCCTCTGGAGGAGGGCACGGCAACCCTCTCCAATATTCTTGCCTGGTGAATCCCCATGGATAGAGGAGCCTGACAGAATACAGTCCATGGGGTTGCAAAGAGTGGGACACGACTAAGCGACTTTCACTTTTTTCACTTTCATAGCATATATGATTGCTCAATGCCAGAAAGAGGTATAAACAAGGCATTAATAGTCCTATTAAAACTGGATATGATTTAGTAATATATGATGCAAGCAATACACAAGACTTCTAGGCAGTTAAAAGAGGGGCTGTAGTTGGTCTTAATTTTAATATTATATAAAATTAATGAACAGAATACCAAATTTGAACTTACTAAGCAAACAAGGGGCTTCTCTGGTGGCTCAGATGGTAACAAATCCGCCTGCAATGCAGGAGACCTGGGTTCAATCCCTGAGTCAGGAAGACCGCTGAAGAAGGAAATGGCTACCCACTCCAGTATTCTTGCTAGAGAATTCCACGGACAGAGGAGCCTGGCGGGCTATAGTCCACAGGGTCCCAAAGAGTCAGACCTGATTGAGCAACACACACACACACACATACACACAAACACAAGCAAGGCTTCCTCACCGAGGTCCCCTAAGACTGATAACAACACTAATAAGAATCAGGTGTGGACTCTCAGAACCTCTGAGAATGATACACATTAAGCCAAACACCATCCATGAGGAAATTACAAAGTATTTCTATAATGGTGATTTGGCAAATCTCCTCAACCCACAGGTCAACATTTTGTTTGTGTTATCGTCATCAGATAAAATTATCTCTAAAAACAATTCTACCAGCCATTCTACCAGCATATATTAGTGTTCATTCTGAATTATATATCCCAGGAAAATGGATAGAAAAAAAAAGGAAACTTAAACAGAACAGCCTAGCAGGTATATTAAGGACCAATAAATACTGCATCTGATACCAACTTAATACAAATGTCTTCTGTTTTATCAGAACTGTCTTATTACTAACTGGAATAGAGAGAGGGCCCGTCTATGCCAATGGCTGTCAATGCTGGGCATCAGAAACCTGTGGTCTTCCAAAAACTACCAGTGCCAATTCCCCACCCTATATCTATTAAATTAGATTTTCAGAAGTGGAAATCGAGCACTGGAATTTTTTTAAAGTTTCACAATGACTCTTCTGATCCACAGCCATGGCTGATAATCACTCCTGTATAATAATAAATGATGCCACATTTAGCTTTACTTCAAAGGCATTGGAGTAGAGGGGAAAGGCATCAGCTTTGAAGCCAGACAGCCCTAGATTCACATCCTGGCACACCTCTCACTGGCTGTGTGCTCTTGGACAAGGTATTTTTGCTCTTCAAGTCTCAGTCTCCACATCTGCAAAATGGGGATAATCCCACTTACTTCACAGAGCTACTCCAAACTACTAATAAGACACTCTGGGACAGAGTAGGGACTCAACAATTGTGGTGTTTATGTGAAGTTGGGCTAGCTCCCCATTGCACAAGGAGGAAGATGAAGAGAATAGGAAGGAAGAGGGATCAAGGTTGCCGAGGCTTTCTTCATTGAAAACAAGTAAACTGGGAATTCCCTGGTGGTCCCGTGGTTAGGACTCTTATGTCCCACTGCCAGAGCCTGGGTTTGATCTCTGGTCAGGGAACTATGATCCCACAAGCCAAGTGGTACAGCCAAAATTTAAAAAAAAGAAAGAAACTTTACTGTCCAAATAATTCAGTGTTCACTTGTATTCTGAAAACAGAACAGCTTTTCAGGATAGTCCCAATTTTTTTTCCCTAAAAACAACAACAAAAAAAGACACCTTTAAATAAACTTGCTAAATTAGAATTTGTCTTTATTGTCATTTAGACTGGCCAGGGAAGAGAGGGGGAAAGAAACCATCCTATCAGTTAATCTAAGACCTTTATCTCCTTTAGATGAAAATCTAAAAGGATAAGACAAAGCCAAATGAGACATCAGAGACTAAACTGCATGTATATATTTTCTTTCATATGGGAAATGAAAGAAGAAAATGCCATGTGAAATGGAATTAAGACTGCATGCTGAAATCAGAGGAGCTTGCCTGGGCAAAAATACAGAGAGAGACATACAAATGGACAGACAGACACAAACACATAAAAACATACATACATACAAACAAACACGACACAGTAATAGTGAAAAATGCACTCCTCCCCCTTTGAAGCTAGAACCTGTATCATTTGGGATTTTGATATCAAATAAAGCCAATCTCTTGGCCCCACTGAAGTTTTTTAAAGGCAGAACAACCACTCCAGGATTTCAGAACTACAGACTAAAATTTCCTACTTCACTCCAATATGCCTAGTGTCAGTTTTCTTTTGTGCAAACATATCCATGGCAAATGGGTTGGGAAGCTCACCATCTATATCATATGCAATAAATTATACTTTCCTGAAATGTTGCTGTGCTAAAATATGCTAAGAAAGCTGTGAACAATATTTACAAATAGTTCAGATGTCACAACAAAACACCCACCACTCATGTATTCTTACATTTCACCATAATAAGTGTGGTAATAAAGGATACCGCTCTTAAACATTAGAAAAGTATTCTTTATAGAGACATAATTGGGATAAATTCTTTAAATTTATACAAAATCCCGGGGTTTTTCCCCTTCCTGAAGAGTCTGCTCTCTCAACTGTCAAGACGGCAGCCTCAATTTCACTGGCTTCAGCATCTCATCACACAGCAGGCTGTTAGTACTTATTTTTATTTCAGTACATGGTTAATTCTCTGACAGAGCAGAAAACTTTGTTTTTTGCTATTGTATACTATTGACGTTCTTTAAACTATTGACGTTCTTTAAAATTGATGCAAACTAACAAACGCTATGTCATTTCAGGGAAGGAGAAAAGAGTTGCCTTCCATATAAGCCCAACGACTTGATTCTGTTTTAATCTGGAAGGCAAGTGATAGGTAGGGTCATTGGAAAAAGCCTGAGCACAGTGAAGTGTGTCTAAAGGCTTAACAAGTAAGAAGAGCCTATATTATAACTCAGTTTGCTTGACTCTAGAACCCATATTATTTCAAAGCGAGACAAGCATGAAAAGGAGCTTTCAAAGTAAATACAGGATACTAGTGGGAGACGCTATTTTGAAAACAGCTGAAACAATCCACAATGAGAAAGATATCAAAAGTAAGATATATGAATATCAGGCATTCTTACAGTGAAAGAGATCCTTCTATGACATATGAGAGATATCAGGAAAAAGTGTTAACCAAAGAAGTACAAAAAGTTTTCCAATTTGACTATTCTTGATGTTGTTCACAAACCCACACTGGATCTCAGTATTGTGGTGCTTAAAAAATTTGTAGTTCAGCTACTAATATTATTTTTCTCTACACTGGAGAATCAGCCATGTGTTATGTTGGTATTTTTTAATGAGAAGTGATGCACATATAAAGGGAATCACTTTTTTTAATCAGGAAATCAAATAATTTTTAAAATAAAGCATCTGGTTCATCAATTCATTTGCAGCTACTTTGCTATTTAATGACAAAAACCTCCTTTACTTCTTTACTCTCACTTCTAAACTCCACCATTGAGTATTTTGTCCCTTTTAATTAAATTAACCCTGCGTTTGTATTCTAAAGGTGGTCCTTGAGAGAGAAAACCCTCAATTCTTAATTCCCACCAACGTAAGCACCATTCTGTCAGCTGCCTTTTTGGCATTGTAAGTACAGAAAACAGAATCAGATGAAAAATAAATGTGTTTACCTACCATCAAAACACCTTTCAAGTCCAATACACATTTTTGTTCTATTAATGCCAACACGAATATGCAGGCGTGGTGGTAAGGGGTGCTTTAAAATATAGCTAGACAGACCGATTAAAACGCATTGCTCTCTCCCTGCCAAATTTCTGCCTATGGGGAGCAATTAAATGTGCTGTCCACACATTCAAATACTGAGTAAGAAGTGAATCTTGTATCTCTGCCACTTAGAAAAGTATAATTCCAATGGAAAGATTTATCAACAACTCGTAGGCAATTTGGGGTTTGGTTTTGTTTGTCAAACTGCACAAGCCCTCACACTGCATCTGGACTCTGTTACAAAGTCACACAGGGACAGGAACCACAGGAGAAGGGCACTCATTTTGGCTGACGAACAAGCAAATAAACCCAAACATCAAGGAGGCAGCTTTGAACAAATAAACCACTCTGCCCTAGACTGAACACACATAACATTAGCCAGGAATATAACTAAACAACAGAAGAGCTACTTTATTGTGGCTTCTCTGCCGTTAGAGAAGTCAAATGTAATTGCAGAAGCCCGTAATTGAAATTTTTTTTAGTGTGAATTCATTCCACCAATGCCAGATGAAATCACCAAAGGTTTCCTGTATGATGAAAGACGCCAGCATTTAAGGATAGTTGAAAATAATAACAGGATAACAAATTAGTCAGAAACAAAATGAATCTAGCAGAAGGGCGCTGACTTCTTTTTTTATTTTTAGGTTTAAATTTTTTTTTCTGCTCCATTGATTATTTCATGTGTGTCGGTGTGTGATTGCCAGAGAGATAAATGGTTGACGGCTGTTATTACACTGCCCCAGTTACGACACTTCCACCCCGAGTGCCTGCCTTCAGTGATCTTTGGGAGATGACATTTCAGCTTTGGCCTGGGTCCTCGTCAGCCTCTGAGGCAGAGTCCAGGCAATGATCTTTCTGCGGACCTGACTAAAAGCCTAGTTAACTACAAGGTTGCTCACACTGGAGCGGGTCACAAAGAAACATTCAAGCTCCCAGATGTCTTTCTTCTTGCCTCAAACAAAGCAGATGTCTTAGATTTTGCAAGGCTGTGTGTAATCTATTTTGGCTTTGCAATTAAGAAACTATATATTTACCATGTCTTTGGACATTTTGTCCTTGTTATTTCAAGGAGAATTTCTCTTTCAAGTGCATATAAATCAAATAACATTTGAAACTTTGCAAGCAACGTAAGCTTCTTCACATAGATTTAGTATAAAACATGGGAGGGCAAACTGTTTTCTACTTTACTGATCTGTTTATTCAGATCACCGATATCATAAGATTCTTAAGCATTGTGTTTTTAATAAAAGGCAAATCTGTTAATACTACTGAAATCACTGAGGATTTCTATTTGGATATTTACTTTTGAGACTTACATGCAGATGAATTCACAGTAGACTGAGAACTGGCAGACAGATTAATATTCCAGAGCTTTGTTCTTAATGAATTTTGATGTTTCTGTTTCAATGTATAAAAACAGTTTCACATGACCATAAAAGAAATATCTTAGTTTCCTGGGAACAAAAAACTAAATAAATAAACAATAAATAGGTACCTTAATTCGACATTAAAAATATTGGAATAAAACTCCATAGTTATATAGGTTTTATGTATATATATAATACATATGACAAATATATAAATATGGGTATCACATTCTAAAAGGAGTTCTATCATTTCAACTAATTTGATCCGTCTTCACAGAATCTATTCAAAACACACTTAGAAGTTTTCTAAATATGTTTTTTCATTTCATTCTTTATGGTTCCAAACATCACAGCCTAGCCGTTAAGTAACCACTGTCTTTAAAGCATTATAAATATTCATTTTTAGACAATAAAGTCTTTAAAAATCCTCTCAAAGAATTTCAAGCTATTGCAACTGGATAAATCACTACATACCTAAGTCTGTATTTGCATAGTTAAATTATGTATTGTAACTGTGGCGTCTTTTACTTCTATTATATTGAGGCATGCACAGATATGTTTCCATGAATCTTTCCTTTAGGGACTGCAGCATTATCATAATAAAGTTAAATATCCAATATGTTATTATAGGTGCTCCATTTTCACCTGGGAGGGCTCAGACAGAAAAAACAAAATGTACCAGCCCGGGAGTCTGAATTCCTTCCACTTTGGTGCTTTATGTCATCTTCTTTGTAGTAATAGAATTGCTCTTGTTCTATGGATTAATTCTAGCAAACTTTCTCTTATTGCCATAGAGGCAAAATTAAAAGTACTTTTGAAATATATATTATGCTATCATCAATTTCTGTTCTAGTTTTGTTTCCCTCTCTTTTTTTTTTCTTTCTAAAAGTGCACAGAAGTGCTTTAAAGCTTTTTCTAGACTGTAAATTGCACGATAAAGTTTTAATAAAGAGAAGTTATGCCGCCCTAATGTGTCAACCACAAGGGCTACAGTCATTCTTCTTTAAATTTAAAATACCACTGAAACACAAGCTTATTAAAAGTTAAGATTTTAGCCAGTTTTTGTGAATTCATGTATATTTATGAGATTTACTTTTGGGGGTGGAGTTGTCTTTAATCTGAGGCAATCACTAAAGCATCAGCTGAGATTTCTGGTTGTCTTCATAAATGTCTAATATTGTAATAGGCTGCTAGAAGAAACAAAATTTCCATCTAAAGAATTTGTATAAAATAACAAGTTTGTATAAAATATAAAATTTCTAAAAGATAAAATAATCCATAGACCATAGTTGTCCTTAAACATAATATATTTGGATTTTTGTTAAATTATTAGTGTGAAGCACTTTTTTCTATTTTTATATTTATTACTTTGTTTTTGTTTGGTTTCTGTTTTTATTTTTATTTTGTCTTTAAGTAAATGCATGGGAGGAATTTTGCATTTTACCTGACTACAGACTTGATTTTTACTTCTGGTATTCTAAGAAATCAAAGGCGATTCAGAGCATAATAAAGAATAAAAATGTGATCAATTGAATAAAGTATTTCTGTGAAGTCTGAACAAAGTCGAAATCTGAATTGCAGCCCCAAGTATTTAAATAAGCTATTACAAAGGGAGTGCTAGAAACCATTATATTGTGTGATTTCCTGTGAATAATAGAAATGCTCTCTATCATGTATTTTTGTTTAAATGGAATAAATGTTTGATAGAGATGATGTTCAGACACTGTAACCTTCCACAGCACTAGTATTAGTACTGTTATAACTTCATCTTTTGAAAAGGATACATACACTAAAAAGAAATTCACAAAGTTAAAAAAGAAACACAATTTAAACCTATCCTCCATCTCCATCGTTTGCAAGTGGATCATTTCTCCTATAAGGACACTGATGATGACTTTCAAGCATCCTTACTCTGAGGATTCTCCTGCCAGAGCTAAACAACATTACAGCACTCTTTTAGGATAATATATCTTCTCCAATTCAGAACGCCATTCACTGACAGTGCTCTCACAAGTTCTTAAAGAAATTAAAGATAGGTTTACTATAAATAGACTGCCAATGCCTTTTTATTAATTGAGTTTGCCATCTCTCAAAGACCCTTTGGAATGGTTAGCTAAAGGGTAATACAATTTGACCATTATCCACTTAAAGTAAGTTAAATACAATCTGTGTTGCATAGAATTAAAATCGTATTTTGGTGACAATATTCATCAATAAGGACTATACCTAATCACACTGGATTGCTCCCAATTTCTCATTTTTAAATAACATTTCCATCTAGGGTGGGAGGAGGCTCCCCTCTGGTTAAGGGGCTGGTGGAAGTCCTGAATCACCACTGTGTGTGTCCAGACAAATCCTAGCATGTCTGTGGATGATCTAGAAGGCTCTCTACTCTCCTTCAGTGACATGTCCTACCTAAGTAAACTTGGATAGGAGGACCTTTCCAAAAAAAAATGTGGAATATAAGCAGAGAGAATGTCGTTATACAGCAGATCTTTAGAAATAGTGCTTTCCCAAGTCAGTGTGGCTCAGCCAGATCCCAATTTTGCTATCATATAAAAGGTTAAACATGCAAAGTTTTAATCAAAGTGAACAGAAAAATACAAGGATATTTAAGATTATTTTGATATTTAACCAAAACATTGCCATTTTTAATTTATTATATTTTAAATAACTTCTAAAAGAAATTCTGCACAATTGCTTAGAGGACTTGTAGGGCTAAAACCATCCTCAGAAAATAACACACAAATAAAAAGAGTCTTTTTGTTGTTGTCATTGGTGTTTGAGTATTTTTGGTCCAAAACATAAAGTAAGTAATTGACAGGAATCTAAGTATCAACAGGAATCTCTTCTGAAGACCATAGTTAAGATCCAAAAACTTTTCTACCAGTGCTTTTTATTTGACTGCGTGGTGGTAAAATGCTAGCTACTGTTTACAGAGAATTTATGTGATCGTTCCCAGGATATGAATTATAAGAGAGAAGTAGTAAATGCATTATATGAGAGAAGTATTAAATTCTACTCACTAGCTAAGGGAATACCTGATTTCTGGTGGTTTATTCCTCTACTCACTATACCTGAAAAATTAGAGTATGGGAACACAAGCAGTTTCACCCTCTGTGGGACAAGGGGATCACAGTTGCCAAAGGATAGAACTTGACTTCACACCGCAAGCTTCTTTTCCTTCTTGTTAATTCTCCAGTTGCTGCCAAGAACCGTAAACCTCCTGCAGCAACTCACAGCATTTTCTTGAAAATAGTGATGCTATTAGAACACAATAAACATAAACAAATCAATAAAGGCAAAATGACGAGTTTTGAATCATCATGTCTAGATCGCAGAAAAAATGATCTCGCCCTCAAAACATATAAAACTATTTGAAGTTTGCAGGAAGAATTTTTTAGTTTTCTTTGAATTCTTGTTACGTAAAATTCTCTCAATAATGAAATTTATTAAAGATCAACATACATTCAGACAGAGTGGACAAATGTAAAACTGGAAAAACTGGAAAACTTCCTCATCCTTGTTAACCTTTATTATATCTGTGCATCCATACATCTTGCAACTAAATACAAGTTTAAAATTTTCTGACAAACATACATTATGGTTAAAATTATCCCATATATTATTATTTTGTGAAAACCTGAAAATTAACTACAAGATGCATCAGGTTTCTCTCCCTAATTATGCATGCAATGTTGCCTGTTTAGCATGCAGTGGCTGCTTGATCCAAACTTTCCAGTAGATTTCAAATGACTCTGTCAGCTACGCAACCAAGCTAGTTCAAAGAGACCAAGAAGCACTTGCATCCAAATGAAATCTATATTTGGTAATTCTTAAAATACCATTTTTCCAAGGCTCATAGGGCACATTGCTTACTCAGATAATGTGCGTGCCTTTCCTGTGAGGTACTTTTTTGAAATGTGATCATGGGTCACTTTATGTTAAACTTACTCCACATATAGGATGAGTAGTGCCAGATAAAGTGCTGTCATTAAAAGCATTTTTATTAAGGGGATTGGGAGAGAAACCCTTTAAGCAGTGTTATCGAGCTCTTTGTTGAACCAGGTGGGATATTCATATGAATAGAATCTCTTCAAACCTAGACCTCAGCCATAGCACACCTGGCCTATGTTTGAAAAAGAAAGTCACTCTTGTTTGGCTACAGAGTCGGCTACAAAGAGCCAAGACAACCTTAATTTATCCATTAAGAATAGAGGCCCATATTTAAGAGTCATCAGCAATAAAGGAAAATACACTGGATCATTTCAAGTGCATGCTAATCATTTAATGTAATAAATGGAGCAACTCTAATTATCTCCCAAGGAAATGATTTCACACTAAAACAATGGGAATGAAGAGGTTACTTCAGGAGCATAATACAGAGCTGAAAATTACTCATGTGAATCTGGAGAAGATTTCTCTTGCATTTAAAAAAGAAAGAGAGAACTTTCCCCCCACATACTCCTAATTCAGTACCTCTCTAATTCTGTGGATATAGTAAATAGGGTTAAACCAACCCCGTGGTGTTCTTGTTTTATAACCCCAAAGCTCCCACCAGGCTCAAGATCAGTGTCCATCAAAACTGCTTTGAAGGCTGCTCCCTAATAAGAGGGTATCTGACTCAAATATAACAAAACAAATAAATTAGTCTACAGGCCACTCTACCCTCACCACTTTCTGGTCCTCTCCCCCGTGAAAATCATCAATTTGCCATTACACTAGCCATTACAAAAGGATATCCAGTGAGTTGCTTAAAATTGTTTTTCTTTTTTTTGTTCTTTCGATCTGTTGTGATTAATTTTTTTAAAAAACAGATTTTTTTAAAGTTATTTCTGTTTAGGTATATGTTTCACTTTCTTTTACCATTGCAAAACTGAGGTTAAAAATGTAACAGAGGATCTGTGGAAGAATAAAAGGTTTAATGATGTGATCCGGTCCCTTGCAAAAGCCGAGTTTCACCGTAAGCTTTAAATGGCTTGCTAAATTCCATATTTCTGTCACCTCATTGTTCTGCTTCTTCTGATGAGACAAACAAAATGAGCACTATCTTTTTAGATACTTAAAAAACATATTCACATTAAAGAGAATAACTGCAGTGGATGGACATACAACCCCTCAACACTGGGTAACAATGATTTTGATGTCTTTCAAATCCTTCCCTTCAGTAGTCACAATTTAAAAAACAACAAGAATAGATAACAAGGACATGATTTTTGAATAATTCTTCCCTCAATCCCCCACTGCTTTGATTTAGGGAATAAAGAGCAGATTAGAAAAATTCTTTGAATTTTTCTAAATTCCTCTTCAGAAATAGCAAAGAATTAGGGAACTATATCTAAGTTCTGCATATAACCTAGATACGTAATTCTAAAGTACATATTTATCAATGTGAGAGTAGTAAGTATAAATAAATTCACAAAATGTATTTCTGTTTTGGTTATATTCAAAGCATGTTGAATAATCAAATCACTGTTAGATTGAAATTAGTAAACAAATTACAGAACATAAAAAAACTACACAAAATAGAAAACAACCCAATGCCAAGCTGATTAATTCTCTAATCAGTGTAAAAAGGATAAGTGGAAATCATAATTTTGAGGGAATAGATTTGCATTTATTTAAAACTGACATCTATGTTTCATAAAAGGGAACGCTTTGGCTTTCTTTTTTACCTTAGGATCACTGCTCTCTGTGTACATGAAAACAATTGATATCAGATATGAAGTTAATTGGAATCAACTGCACCAGTCTTTACAGGCACACACCGGAATGTGTACCTCTCAGGCTCGGCTTACCATAATATTCTCTATGGAATAGTTGACCACAGGATTCTCATTCACAAACAGCCAGGTTAAACAGTTAAATGCTAGCAAATCCTGCATAGCCCTGTGGGAAATTTCACTTTAATCCCAAACTTATAAGAGGACAATCAAAGCCCAAAGCCTGGTAACAAATCTGATCCTCTGTTGCAATCTGCGTCCTCATGGGAAGGAGAGAGGTGCTCTCTGTACAAGCCCGAGATGGATAAATACCTAAATGATGAGATAGATGGGGAATGCAGAAGAGGCGTCTGGCCTCAGCCATTCGCTTCCAATTCCATATTACACTGTGAGAGGCAATTCTTGTGCAGCTCAGGAGCAGCCAGTCCTGATTACTAGAAGTTGAAGTGTGGCTTAAGGAATGATTAATGACAGTGTCGGGAGAAAAACAAAGCACAATGAGAGTTATCTCTAATCCACCTGCTTGCAGATGCTCTAGTAAGGGAATGAAAATGGCCCCGGTGAGCCCTGATGATAAAAAAATCAAACTAGAAAGGTGCAAAGCTGTAGATATGTATTAATCTGATATATAAAAACTAGATCTTAGCTTGAATAAAAGCATTAGGCATGAATGGAGCCCCATAGGTGATAGATACTGGGCCATAGTGGACTCCACATTGTCTGTATTTTTTAAATCAAACACAACTGTTCCCTTCAGTATTGCCTCTGACATTAATAGGTTGGTATTTGAAAAGTCACAGTTCACTAGATGAGCAGGCTTGTGAGTGCAAGCTCATTAAACAAACCCCCTTTTCTTGTTGTTCTTAAAAATACAGTGACACCATACCACCATCTTGTGGTTGGTCTATGCATGTACATGCCATCCCACAGAGAGAGGTCTAAAATTCAATCACATTTTCCAAACATATAAATCCAGGTGGAATGTAATTATAAGATCGATGGTATATTTTATAAGCAAGCTCATTTATGAGCAGCTTTCACCTAAGACAACACACTGCCGATAATATCACTGGAGTTTCATAATGCATTTTTGAATGCAATATGAGGTCTCAGCCTGGTCATTTCAATTATGTCTATTCTAATTTCAGGCCACCGGTGCAAAGATCAGGAGATATCAAATATCCATCTGAACAGAATGAATAAAAGCCTTTTACCTACTTGTTCCCCTCCAAGTAGCCACTGATTCCCGAAATTTGACTTAGCTAAGTAACAATGACATTTAAGCTTTTCATAATTTCTCTAGGTGTGGAAAAGACTGTAGAAAAATTAAATGCATACATGCTTTATTCTAAAACAAAGGCTGTTTTTTGTTCACATCCCCAGATAGATATTAATAGAACTCTAAGGATCTTTATAAGCTGAATTTTCATATTCAGACATTTTGGTGGTTCACCATGCATTAGCCTTTTGCTAGGAACTTAATTCCATGGATGTGATAGCATTTAGTAATTCCATTTGGGATGTAGTCACTCTTGTTAGAAGGTAATGATGGATGATTCCCTGATCTGTGAGGCCTCTAGAGACCAACTTACTCCTGGATTTGGGAAAATTGATTCTGCTTTTGTCCAAAATGCTAAATGCCTATTGCATTCTCTCCCCTTTAATCTAACTAGCAACAAGTTAAATGTTAATTCATATTTCATGCAAGTTTTTTAATATTGAAAGTCTAATGAAGATTTAGTGTTCCGTTTTTTAACAAGGCTGACATTACTGTTGAAAGAAAGCAAATACATTATTTTAATTAATATCAATTCATAAGTGCTCCTGATTTATATATTAAACAAAGAGAGAAAGTGTCTTGTCATACACTACAATTGATCCTGGATTCACCCATCATTTACTCAGAGCCCATTTCCCCCCTTCTTCCATGGGAAATGCATGATGGAAGCTGCCATGTAGAACTGTGTGTCTCTCACATGCAGTTAATGCTGTGCTGTGATCAGCTCGCCCCTTATTTTCTCATGACGAGCTTCGAGTCAGCTCTAGCCAACTGCTTGTCTCCCCCTGACATCTCCTACTATCAAATAAGCAGCTTCTATTGTTTTAAGCTTAATGCCTTTGTGTACGGCATAGCCTTCCAATAATCGCAGAGAGCCTGACAATACATGTGTTATAAAGGCATAATGTTAGGCCAAAGGAGGTAATTAATAATAGCAGTTTTATGCAGCTGGGAACAAGAATTGCCTTACACAACCAAAACATCTTCAGCCATTTAGCCAAGTACAGAATTAGCAAGATGACAAGGGCCTGAATAGAGAAACAAATATCCTGCCATACATATAAGGACACAGTTGGCAGTTGGGAAGATTCCAGAATTTTGGAAGATGTTCTAATCCCATCAGAACATCATTAAATTGAGCAATTATCTAATAACTAAGTTCTGTAGGATTTTTGTCTTCTTCCCTTCAGTTCTCTCGATTGCCACAAACGGTCTTTTCAAAATCATGTTTTCCTCCTGTGAAATTCTGCCCCAAAGTGCAAGGCTCTCATCTTACTTCCTTATGTCTCCCCAGTCCCACACCCACATATGCACCCTGAAAGTTACTTTGTCAATTTCTAGAGAAACATAATTTTTTTTTTAATGTAGGAGACACTAAGGCATTTCACATTCTCTGCTTTGAATAAAAAATATTTTTCTCTCAGATATACTGCTACTTGCCTGCCCCAGAAAGACCCCAGAGATAAAGACAGAGTTCAGAAAATATGCTGTGGGTGGGCCAGTGGGAGGGGGAGGAGCCCCAGTACTTAAGTAGAAATGTTTTTAAGCCAAAGAAAGGATTTTATTTCTTCTTAATTGTTGGGCTGCAGTACAATCCAGTAATTATTTTGTCCCCAGTACCTCGACAAAAAAACACTTCCCTTACTGCTTTATGCCTGAATCATGCCAACCCATAATGCTGGCTCCTGTTTCTGGGGAGAAAACATTTCAAAGCCCCAAGTCAAGATATTAATCCCACTCCATTTTAAGAGAAAAATAAATCATTTGCCAAGAGCAAGACAATTGGGACCATGAGAGAGGACCTGACCCAGAATACCAGCCAAATTCCTCTCCAGTTAAACCAGTTCCTTCATTCAGTCAGTTTAAGTCTCAAAGTATATTTGTCTTTCTGGACGGTATTGAGGCTCCATCTCTGGCAATGGAATGGCTTCCTCCCCAAACTTCCTAAAGGTAAAAATGGCTTGAGTGTGCCATGCAAGCATGTGTCACTCTACAGGGTCAGCTAGAACTTCTAAAGCATGCTTCAGAAACCAACATGCAAACTGAAGTCCACCCCAACAGGAACACAAGTTACCTTTATGCTTTATAAAATCAGACCTCTCCCAAATTGTTTACCCTGGCACTATTTATTTATCTGGCTTTATACTGCAGCAGCAACCCAGAGAATTGCTTTGTAGTTACTCTGTCACCACTCTTGTTTTGCAGTAACTCTATAAATAACTTGTGTCACTATTCGATGTCCCATTTCCAGATGGAAGATAAGATATTATTTCTACTTCAGTGCAAAATCTTAACAGCTAATGTAAGGAGGTGTTCAGAGTCCTATCTAAATTACATGCCAAACATTCTGCATTAGCATTGTTAGGCGGAATATTTATCTACAACCTGAATATATTTCCAGGATATCAAATGATGACTTATAAGCTATCTCCTATGATGTGATATGCAAGCCTACAGCAATATAAGAAAAATTTTAAAACCACTTCCACAAAAGATCTAAGCTTAGAAAAACAGTTTCAACATTATTTTATTTACCTTAACTAGAACAAATCCTAGTCGTATTTGTTATAACACTGTGTTAGTGACTACATGAAATAGTTATGAAGCTGCCTACAAGGCCACTGGGTATGCAAGGAAAACTACACAGTCATTACTACCCAATAGAGGGCTAACACATTGTATTTTATTGCTAATTTGGACCAAATCCCTGTAATTTGGTGTTTAAAGATTGTACATGGGTTATGAGAATACAGTTGTTGAATAAATGTACCATAGTATGTTTTTAGCATCTGTGGATGCTTTAACTGAATAATAGTCTCTTTTTTTATAGCTTAATGAAATGGATTTTGTATTTGGGAATTTGAACAAGGTATAATATTTGGATAAGAAATCACAAAAGAATTTGCTCATACTGTCTAGAACTCCCATACCTTGCTAGCAACTGGAAGGGGGGAAAATTAAAACAAAAAGACTACATTCAGGTGGATAAATGCTTTTTGTTTTTTGTTTTTCATCTGATCTTCAGCCTCCCTTTGTTAAGAACGGCGCTCTATGCCTCCTCCACCCTACTCCAAGGTTGTCTCTCTCCCCGAGTAGAAGGTAGTTTGGGCCAGTATGTTGTGTTATTCCATTAGTTTATGTTTTAAGACTAAGAAGAGATATTTCTGTGTTATAAATTATTTATAAACACAAGAACAAAGGGAGGCTGTCAGAGTTGCTGCTACTTTGAGAAAATAAAAAAGAAATGATGAATTTATGGAGAATCCAATTTGATAAAGAGGGAGGAGATGCAACTGCTAATTATTAACATCCATCTGCAGGCAGAGACCTGAGAGCAGAGAATTAGAAGGATACATTTACATCTGTCTATCACCAAAAGAAATCTCACTAATGGTATTCCTCACTGTCACCAAACTCTCCCCCTCCAGCTTAGAGAGCCTTGGAAACATGTGAAGATATTTTAATCAACAGCAGAGCAAGGAGGAGAGGTGAAGAACTTCAGAAGTGGACATTCAAAAACAACTTCCTTCTGTACTCTTTGTTCCTTTCTCAAAAGCAGAAAAAAAAAAAAAAAATTTAAGTGGCACAGCCTTTATCTTTGTACCTAGTTGATATGGGAGCCAGTAAGTTTTGAAAACTTTTCTGTTTAAGCAGCTGCAAGCCACACCCCCACTGATCTCAAGCACAATGGGACAGCAAAGGCATAATGAAGAATGTCCAGCAAAACAAAAAAAAGGTTGATGATGTGAGAAATATATATTTTTTCATTTATTTTGTCACTGAGCCTACCTCTTGCTTGTCTCCTGGACATTGCTTTCATCAGCAGGAGGGAACTGAAAATGGGATCTTTTTTGATAACTCATGATCTTGGGCTGATGCCTTCCTTTCTTGAAAGGACAAGAGGGGAAGGATAAATATATTAAGAATTCGTCAGAGAAAAAGAAATGCTCTGTGGCTGTGTGTAGCTTGCTGATGAGGAGGGAATCAGCTCTTTTTCTTGAACATTAGCTTAAGTCTATAGATTCTTGAAACGGGTTGCAATTTCAACTTCGCCCCTGTCGTCTTATTTTCAGTAGCAAGGTCATCTATACTGGGAGGTTTCAAATCACCTTTGAAAAATTTAGGGCACTATTTTTATCTGTCACCCTTCTACACACAAGCCTTGGGCCAGTTCCCATATCTGCTATTCATAGATTTGGCCGTTTTCAGCCTGGATTTTTGATCTGTTGTCCATCATGTGATTTTTCCCAGTTGGTCTGAATTAGCCAGACAGGGTATGGGAAGAGGGTTTTTTCCAATTCTCTTCCTTTGTCACATATTTTTAAATCGGGCAGGAGGAAAGAGTAGTGTGACTATTTTCAAAATTTTGGAGATGCTACTGTATTTATAGTTTTTTTGCACTGAGGAGACTTTTATAAAGGAAGACTTTTCTGACAAAATCACACAGCTATTAGTGAAAACCAGATTTTGTTTTTTTCTTTAAACATGATTGTGCTTTTTAATTAAAATTTTACTAGTTAACAAAGCTGTTAGAAATTTTTATGAGCTTAGTTAAAAATTTGGGAAACATGAATTTAAGAAAATTAGAAAAGCTATCATTCCTAAAACTTCTGTAAATGTTTCATTCAGTGTTTTGTGCTGGAAGTAAATATCCACAGGAAGCAAAACTAATATCAGAGACAAAGAAAAAAAAAAAAAAAAAAAGCTGACCATAACTGTGTCCTTTCCACATGGACACTACCCCAAAAATGGGACAGGTAGACAAACTGGAATATATTTTGCAGTTATCTACAAAATTAATTTTGATCAAGTTTTCAAACATTTTGTAATAATCTATAAGATAGAGATGTTTTAAAAGTATTTTCCTTCGTGTTCAATTATCATTAAAGTCATTTGTTTTTACCAGGGAAGCTAAATGCTGGAAACAAGCCTGCAAAGCTTTATAGACTCCTATACAACGGAAAGCTGGCCATGAATTTAATGGGGTCACATGTGGTAAAATGGAATAGATGGGCCTGTTTCTAATAGCAATTTTGTTAGAAAGGTACAGAGAGGTCAGCCAATAAATCAATCTAAAGGAAACTTTTGAGAATTGTTCATTTCTAATTTTTCCCAAATACTTTTTCTTTATTATCTGGAATGTATACAGGGATGCATAGAAGCAGCTTTTCCTACACGGTTTACCAAATGTCAGAGTAAGACCAGAAAGCTTGGGGACCAGAGGTTCATGAAATGCTGCAGAATGGAGGGACCAGTGTAGGAATACACGGGCTAGGGAAGAGGCTCACGAAGGGAGATCTATTCATGTCTGGAATACAAACTCTGTCTTCCAAAGGAGCACAGTCCCTGTTCTCTAAACTTGTGAACATTTGACAAAGAAGGAGAAAATAACTGAGATATGGGGGAGTTGGGCAAGAAATAAAAGGAACAAAAGTAGCTTAATAGATGAGCACTGAAGAAGGAAGAAAATGACTCTGTAGGTCCATGCCCTGAAACATGGCAATTGAATCCGGTATCCCTTTATCTAGAAAGCAAATGTCCAGAGGCATATCTCCGGCTCTCATGTGAAATTCCGATACTGGAGTTCTGAAATTACCTCCTTAAGCTTAAAGACAAGCAAGAGATACTGATGAAAAAGAAGCGATGCTGAATTGAGAAGGAAGAAACTTGCTTCCCTCACTAAACTGGCTTGTGACTTGAGCAAAAAAGTTCACATTTCTGTGCCTCCATTTCTTTATCATGTGTGTAAAAAATTGTAATAACAGGTCTTATTATTGAGGGATGCATTCAGGTGTTGAAGCGAGAAAGTGAAGAAAAATCAACAGCATTAGCTCTTAAATTTTTATATTCTTAGGATTTAGATTCTCTCTATATACACATGTACACTTGAAAAATAACCCACACAGACTTCTTTTTGCTACTATTTATACTATGTATTCAGAGAAGGCAATGGCAACCCACTCCAGTACTCTTGGCTGGAAAATCCCATGGACGGAGGAGCCTGATAGGCTGCAGTCCATGGGGTCGCTGAGGGTCGGACATGACTGAGTGACTTCACTTTCACTTTTCACTTTCATGCATTGGAGAAGGAAATGGAAATCCACTCCAGTGTTCTTTCCTGGAGAATCCCAGGGACAAGGGAGCCTGGGATAATAATACTATGTATTACAGAAAGGTAATTTTTCAGTGTTTCTTGTTTTTTCTCATATAGGTACATTTCACAAAATAAAATCACAAAGATTGACAATAAACAAATACTTTATCAAGTCTCCTTCACCTAATTTTGAGAGTCCCAATCAGTTTTTTCAAAAATTAAACTGTAGGTCTGCAGAAGGCACTGAATTCTCAGTATAATAGCACAATAGATGCTTGATGAAGGCATCTTGAGTCCTGACAATGGGAATGATAGAAAGGGAAATGTACGTTCTTGTAAAGACTGATTTTTCAAATTTATGGGAACATTAAGATAATAAGTTTGCTAAGCCTTCTATCCGAGTTAAATTCACCCATTCCAGTCCATTTTAGTTTGCTGATTCCTAGAATGTCGACATTCACTCTTGCCATCTCTTGTTTGACCACTTCCAATTTGCCTTGATTCATGGACCTGACATTCCAGGTTCCTATGCAATATTGCTCTTTACAGCAACAGACCTTGCTTCTATCACCAGTCACATCCACAGCTGGGTATTCTTTTTGCTTTGGCTCCATTCTTTCATTCTTTCTGGAGTTATTTCTCCACTGATCTCCAGCAGCATATTGGGCGTCTACCAACCTGGGGAGTTCTTCTTTCAGTATCCTATCATTTTGCCTTTTCATATTGTTCATGGTGTTCTCAAGGCAAGAATACTGAAGTGGTTTGCCATTCCCTTCTCCAGTGGACCACATTCTGTCAGATCTCTCCACCATGACCCGCCCATCTTGGGTTGCCCCATGGGCATGGCTTAGTTTCACTGAGTTAGACAAGGCTGTGGTCCTAGTGTGATTAGGTTGACTAATTTTCTGTGAGTATAGTTTCAGTGTGTCTGCCCTCTGATGCCCTCTTGCAATACCTACCGTCTTACTTGCATTTCTCTTACCTTAATCCCTCAGAAGAAATGGAGTAGTCATCATGGTCAACAAAAGAGTCCGAAATGCAGTACTTGGATGCAATCTCAAAAAGGACAGAATGATCTCTGTTCGTTTCCAAGGCAAACCATTCAATATCATAGTAATCCAAGTCTATGCCCCAACCAGTAATGTTGAAGAAACTGAAGTTGAACGGTTCTATGAAGACCTATAAGACCTTTTAGAACTAACACCCAAAAAAGATGTCCTTTGCATTATAGGGGACTGGAATGCAAAAGTAGGAAGTCAAGAAACACCTGGAGTAAGAGGCAAATTTGGCCTTGGAATATGGAATGAAGCAGGGCAAAGACTAATAGAGTTTTGCCAAGAAAATGCACTGGTCATAGCAAACACCCTCTTCCAACAACACAAGAGAAGACTCTACACATGGACATCACCAGATGGTCAACACTGAAATCACACTGATTATATTCTTTGCAGCCAAAGATGGAGAAGCTCTATACAGTCAGCAAAAACAAGACC
Source organism: Bos indicus (assembly GCF_029378745.1). NCBI lineage: Eukaryota > Metazoa > Chordata > Mammalia > Artiodactyla > Bovidae > Bos > Bos indicus. The sequence continues at coordinate 33,441,455 of NC_091769.1, forward strand.
TGGAGCTGACTGTGGCTCAGATCATGAACTCCTTATTGCCAAATTCAGACTTAAATTGAAGAAAGAGGGGAAACCACTAGACCATTCAGGTATGACCTAAATCAAATCCCTTTATGATTACACAGTGGAAGTGAGAAATAGATTTAAGGGCCTAGATCTGATAGATAGAGTGCTTGATGAACTATGGAATGAGGTTCATGACATTGTACAGGAGACAGGGATCAAGACTATCCCCATGGAAAAGAAATGCAAAAAAGCAAAATGGCTCCTGGGGAGGCCTTACAAATAGCTGTGAAAAGAAGAGAAGCGAAAAGCAAAGGAGAAAAGGAAAGATATTCCCATTTGAATGCAGAGTTCCAAAGAATAGCAAGAAGAGATAAGAAAGCCTTCTTCAGTGATGAATGCAAAGAAATAGAGGAAAACAACAGAATGGGAAAGACTAGAGATCTCTTCAAGAAAATTAGAGATACCAAGGGAACATTTCATGCAAAGATGGACTCCATAAAGGACAGAAATGGTATGGACCTAACAGAAGCAGAAGATATTAAGAAGAGATGGCAAGAATACACAGAAGAACTGTACAAAAAAGATCTTCATGACCAAGATAATCACAATGGTGTGATCACTCACCTAGAGCCAGACATCCTGGAATGTGAAGTCAAGTGGGCCTTAGAAAGCATCACTACAAACAAAGCTAGTGGAGGTGATGGAATTCCAGTTGAACTATTCCAAATCCTGAAAGATGATGCTGTGAAAGTGCTGCACTCAATATGCCAGTAGATTTGGAAAACTCAGCAGTGGCCACAGGACTGGAAAAGGTCAGTTTTCATTCCAATCCCAAAGAAAGGCAATGCCAAAGAATGCTCAAACTACCACACAATTGCACTCATCTCACACGCTAGTAAAGTAATGCTCAAAATTCTCCAAGCCAGGCTTCAGCAATATGTGAACCGTGAACTTCCAGATGTTCAAGCTGGTTTTAGAAAAGGCAGAGGAACCAGAGATCAAATTGCCAACATCCGCTGGATCATGGAAAAAGCAAGAGAGTTCCAGAAAAACATCTATTTCTGCTTTATTGACTATGCCAAAGCCTTTGACTGTGTGGATCACAATAAACTGTGGAAAATTCTGAAAGAGATGGGAATCCCAGACCACCTGATCTGCCTCTTGAAAAATTTGTATGCAGGTCAGGAAGCAACAGTTAGAACTAGATATGAAACAACAGACTGGTTACAAATAGGAAAAGGAGTACATCAAGGCTGTATATTGTCACCCGGCTTATTTAACTTATACACAGAGTACATCATGAGAAATGCTGGACTGGAAGAAGCACAAACTGGAGTCAAGATTGCCAGGAGAAATATCAATAACCTCAGATATGCAGATGACACCACCCTTATGGCAGAAAGTGAAGAGGAACTCAAAAGCCTCTTGATGAAAGTGAAAGTGCAGAGTGAAAAAGTTGGCTTAAGTTCAACATTCAGAAAACGAAGATCATGGCATCCGGTCCCATCACTTCATGGGAAATAGATGGGGAAACAGTGGAAACAATGTCAGACTTTATTTTTCTGGGCTCCAAAATCACTACAGATGGTGACTGCAGCCATGAAATTAAAAGATGCTTACTCCTTGGAAGGAAAGTTATGACCAACCTAGATAGCATATTGAAAAGCAGAGACATTACTTTGCCAACAAAGGTTCGTCTAGTCAAGGCTATGGTTTTTCCAGTGGTCATGTATGGATGTAAGAGTTGGACTGTGAAGAAGGCTGAGTGCTGAAGAATTGATGCTTTTGAACTGTGGTGTTGGAGAAGACTCTTGAGAGTCCCTTGGACTGCAAGGAGATCCAACCAGTCCATTCTGAAGGAGATCAGCCCTGGGATTTCTTTGGAAGGAATGATGCTAAAGCTGAAACTCCAGTACTTTGGCCACCTCATGCAAAGAGTTGACTCATTGGAAAAGACTCTGATGCTGGGAGGGATTGGGGGCAGGAGGAGAAGGGGACAACAGAGGACGAGATGGCTGGATGGCGTCACTGACTCGATGGACGTGAGTCTGGGTGAACTCCGGGAGTTGGTAATGGACAGGGAGGCCTGGCTTGCTGTGATTCATGGGGTCGCAAAGAGTTGGACACAACTGAGCAACTGAACTGAACTGAAGCCTTCTATCTAAAATCCTTATTCAACAATTATCACCTTATCTTTACATATGTTTCTCTCACAGGCCACACATTGAGGTTGTTTGCTCCATATGTCCAGCATCCATTTTCTTTGTTCACATAGTCCCCGCACCTATAATATTTTTTATTCATTCTCCTCTTCCCCACACCCAGATCAATTTGTCCCTCACGATCAGCTCCCACAGAGGGTAAACATATCTCTCATTTCTCCTATAACAGTTCTGCTGCTGCTAAGTCACTTCGGTCGTGTCCAACTCTGTGCGACCCCATAGACGGCAGCCCACCAGGCTCCTCCGTCCCTGGGATTCTCCAGGAAAGAACACTGGAGTGGGTTGCCATGTCCTTCTCCAATGCATGAAAGTGAAAAGTGAAAGTGAAGTCTCTCAGTCGTGTCCAACTCTTAGCGACCTCATGGACTGCAGCCTACCAGGCTCCTCCGTCCATGGGATTTTCCAGGCCAGAGTACTGGAGTGGGTTGCCATTGCCTTCTCTGTTTGGCTCAGTACAACCATTAACAGATCTCCCTTTTGCTTTCTATTTTAGACAATAAAATATGACTATTTTAGTCACAGTGTCAGTTATCAACTTATTGCTTTTTGGCTCCAAATACACCCTTCTTTGCTCTAATTTGTGATACTGGACCTGGACCCCGTAAATGTTCTTATTTGCCAGACGCATCAGTATTTGGCCTTGTCATTATAAGACTCTAGAGAGACAAGTTCTAATGACTGCTCTTCCTGATTCTGGTTTTCTCCTTTCTCCCACCACAGGGGCTTTCTGGTCAGTGGTGTGCAGCACTCAGAAGCAGACACCCTCCAGCAGACTCCATCCATATCCAGGCAGGCGGCTTCTTCGTGAGTTTTGCTGGTACCCAAGACACTGTTTCCTGTTCACCAACACCTCCGAAAACCTCTGCCATCCAGGTGAGCAAAAGATGAGTTCACAAATGTAGTTTCTCGCTCTTACCAAAAAAGCCTAAATTTAGCACAGTAGAGTAACTCCTAACAACTCCCACCCTAGAAAACCTGTTCTGGGGTTGAAAACGGTAAAGAAAAATTTTAACATACAATATTATAAAACGACATATTAACAGGAAAACACACCTTGGGCTCAGGAAATATAAGGTGTGTGGTTTTTTTTTTTTAAAGATAAATGTTTCTAATGATACAAAAACTAGAATATAAAATCAAAGCTATCTAATAAACTTAAGGAGAAAAAGTTTTCTAGAGTGTGGCCTTATAAATGCATATGTTTATTTGGCTAATTGATTGTACAGTGGACCCCCTTATCCTCAGGGAATATGTTTCAACACCCCCAGTGGATTCCTAAAACCACAGAGAGTATCAAACCCTCTATATATAATATTATATTCTATGTTTTTTCCTATATACACATACCTATGAAAAAGTTTAATCTATAAATCAGGCACAGTAATAAAGTAACAATAACAATAAAATAGAACAATTATAACAATATACTGTAAAAAAAAAAAAAGGCTACATAAATGTAGTCTCTCTAGATACAGCTGATCCTTGAGCAACATGGGTTTGAACTGCATGGGTCTATTTATACACTGATTTTTTCAATAAATATACTGGCAAATTTTTGGAGATTTTCATCAATTTGCACAAACTCACAGATGAACCACCTAGTCTAAAAATACTTTAAAAAATCAAGAAAAATGAGGTCATCATAAATACATAAAATGTCTGTGTATATAACATATAAAATGTGCATTAATCAACAGTTTATATTATCAGTAAGGCTTTTGTCAACAGTAAGCTATTAACAGTTAAGTTTGGAAGGACTCAAAAGTTACATGTGAATTTTCAACTGCAAGGCAGGGGTCAGCACCCCTAACTCCCGTGTTGTTCAAGTGTCGACTGTATCTTGTACAAACTTAATGTCTCTTCTGTCTTAACTAAGCATTTATCACACACTGTGGCCATAATTTCTGAAGTCTGAGGTGCAACATCAATACTAACACAAATTTCTTTTTTTTTCCTCATAATTTTATGAATAGAAGACTCATTCCTACTGTAGATCTTAGTAACTTCAGCATATGATTTCTTTTATTTTCTTAAAATTATTTTCTTTTTACTTTCATCTTTTCACTTATAGGAAGCATTTCATGGTTTCTCTTTAGTATGTCTGAATTGCCAGCATTATGACCCTTGTACTTTGGGGGTCATTATTAAGTAAAATAAGGGTGACTAAAATACAAGTACTAAATACCAGGACAGACAACTTGATAACTGAAAGGGCTACTTAGTGACTAATGGGTGGGTTACAATGGACAAAAGGATGATTCACATCCTGGGCAGGACAGATTGGGACAATGAGGTTTTATCACCCTACTCAGAACATCATGCAATTTAAAACTTATGAATTTTCCATTTTCAGACCATGGTTGACAGTAACTGAAACCACAGAAAGTGAAACCATGCATAAGGGAGACTACAATACATGTTTTTACATCATGGTATTGTAATTTCCCTTAAGATAGAGCTGCCATTTTTAGCTTGATGATTTGCACCCAGTATTTGATAAGAAAATATTGATTGAATACGAGGCATGCCAAATAGCACTGAAATTTTGTAAGAGGGAAATCTTTCAGTTTTCAATCTGAAACTATTTTCGTAAAGTCAAATTTGTACTGATAAATGGATAAGAAGTACAAAGTCTAACGGTTCTTTGAAGAAAGACAACATGCTTGACTATGTGACTTGCTTGGGATACATGTAGGTAAGTAGGAATAAAGTATCATTTGCAAGCCAAGACAAGCCTTTCAGAGTGTCTGGCTGGTCATTCCTTCTTTTCCTGTACCATAAAACTGACCACATATCCACTCTAGATGTGCCTTCATCCTGGTTCCCAAAGTGAGACAACATGCAACAGTCATCCCACAATGGACATAAAAATTTGTGGTCATAAGCCATGAAAAATTTCAAGTTATTACCACAGCACTTATTCTAACTAATTTCAAACAGCACTTAAATAACTGTAATTGAGGTTAAAAAGAAGAAGAAACACTTAAATAAACAGATAAATACCCTGAATGACAGGGAGAAGAGTGGAACCCAGGAAGATCATTGCTCTTTGCCAAGAACATCTTCACAACACAAGTCAAGGCACCCTTTTTTTGAATGAATGATTTTACCCTGGCTTATAAATTGCTATTTTAATTACATATTTGATAACCTCCATTAATTAGAGTTAATTAAAGCATGAAATATTTTATATTCTGTATATGCATATAAATCAAATATGTGAGGGACAGATATACATTAACAAAAGAATTAAGGCTATTGATATAAAATCCAATAGAAAATATGAAAATGTGATGGTATGCTCATATTCACCAATACCTGAGGAAGGCAAGGTAAGGTATGTTTTACCTTTGTCCATAAAATTTATATATGTTAATAGGAATTTATATTTGAGTCTAAAAATTATGGCATATTGATTATATTGGACAAGTCACAAATACATCTCCCTCATCTGTAAAGTGAGAAGATTATTAAACTCTTTAACACATGCAAAATATTATTGTAAATACACGTAAGAAAACAGAACACATTTGGTGCAACAAGGTACAGAGTGCATAAACTAATCAAGATGTCAGTGTTCTACAGTTTGTCAGTTTTGAAGGAATTATAAAACAAAACAAAATGGAAAAAATTACTCAGTACCAAAACTATGTTGAATACAATTCAGTTTTGTGAAGATTCACCACATGACATCACAGGATCTAGCAATGGTTCATAATCGTCATTTATTATAACCCTACTAACAGTGGAAAAGGAAATGGCAACCCACTCCACTGTTCTTGCCTGGAGAATCCCAGGGACGGGGGAGCCTGGTGGGCTTCCGTCTGTGGTGTCGCACAGAGTCGGACACGACTGAAGTGACTTAGCAGCAGCAGCAGCAACAGTGGAAAGATGCAGAAATCATATCCTTTGAGAGTATAGTGTATTGAACATAAAGTCAGAAGACCTAGATACAAGTCTTCACTTCGTCACTTATTAATAACACTATTTTCTGAGAACAGTTCCATTTAGTGCTGTTGAACTGGCATATTATTAATGCTATTCTCTCTTAATCACAAATCCATCCCAGCTAAACAACAAATGATGGTCTCCTGACTTACATCTGACCTTACAGAGCCATTTAAAATATTACAACTCTGGTTTCCTCAACTATAGATCTTAGGATAAAATTGAGATAATATACATAAAGGAGATTTTCAAGCTATTGCTATTAAGGCCATCATCATCATTATTGGAAATGTTCTGTCTATAAAATATAAAATAATAAGATATGCAAAAAGAATGAAGGAAGGAAATATCTCTTATACAACCAAAGCTGCAAGAAAGATCCCCATGTAACCAAGTAGCACATAAAAAAAGCAAAGCTACAGGATCAACAGCTCCCTCCCTTAGAGAGAACTATGAAAGAAGAACCATACACAAGGGTGGCCTCTCATCCTGGGAACCCCCTTCACAGGCTAGGTCTGTCAGGATGGATAGAGGAGACATTCATGGGTGGTGCATAGGTTTGCTGTGACCACACAGGCCTTGCTTGCTTCAGCAAACATATCCTTGGGGATAGAGCACACACTCAAAGGTAATAAAGCCTTATCAAATCTAACCATCAGAACTTCCACTCCAACTTCCTGACAAAGGTGTGACAGCCACAGAGCAAAGAAGCCCTGCCCAATATGCAGTGTTGTGATCACCACACCACCCCAATCACAACTAGCATCCATACCAAAAGCAGCCCTTGCACCAAAAATATTAGTTTCATATAGTCTACACATATATACTCCCACATTAAAAAAAAAATTTCAAGACCACAGTAGATAGCTATTTCTCCTATATTCATAGAGACAGAAATTTAAGTGAAATGGAAAAAAAAAGAGGAACTACTCCCAATTAAAGGAAAAAGAGAAATCCCCTGAAAGAACAAAAAAATGAAACAGACCCTTTCAGTCTACTAGACTCAAATTCAAAAGAGGGGATAATAAAAATGCTAAAACGATATAAAAGAGTATCAATAGAAATGCAGATCAGTGTAACAAGGAACTAGAAGCTACAAAGAGGAACCAATCAAAATTAGACAACACAATTGCTGAGATAAAAGTGATGAAGAGCAGACTTAATAATGCAGAAGAACAAATAAGTGATCTAAGAGATAGAATAATGGAAATCACCCAATCAGAAAAGCAGATAGAAATACCAGTGAAAAAAAAATGAAAGCAACATAAGAGATCTATGGGATAATCTAAAGTATGCCAACTTGTGCATAATAGGGTCTCCAGAAGGAGAAGACAGAGAGAAGGATCAAAATTTATTTAAAGAAATTATGGCTGAAAACATCCCAAACCCAAAGTAGGAATCAGATATTCAGATACAGGAAACACAGAGGGTCCCAAACAAGAGAACCCAAACAGATTCACATCATATCATAATTAAACCATCATAATTAAAATGACAAAAGTTAAAAAGAGGGTCTAAAGGCAGAAAGAGAAAAACAAATAGTCAATTACAAGAGAACCCCCATACGGCTATCAGCTGATTTCCCTACAGAAACTTTCCAGGGCTGGAGGGAGTAGTATGATATATTCAAAGCTTGAAAAACCTGCAACCTAGGGTACTCTACCCAATAAGACTGTTATTTAAAATAAAAGAAGAGACAAAGAATTCCTCAGATAAGCAAAACCCTAAAGAATACAGCAACAGTAAACCTAACTTAAAAGAAATACTGATTCATTAAATAGAAAAGAAGCAAGAATACATAGGAAAAGAAAGAACACAACAGAAAGGGCAAATATATAAAAAGATTGAAGATGACTTAAACAAACCAGTATGTAGATTAAAAAACAGTAAAAAAATTTTTGAAAAAAAATTTTTTTGAAAAAGTGATTATAACTACAATTAACAGCAAAAGGATAGACATGAAGATGTAAAATAGGACCTCAAAATCACAAAACGTGAAGAAAGGTAGTAAAAAAATATAGATTTTTTAGAATGTTTCAACTTATATGACTATCAGTCTAAAGCAAGTAGAGATAGTTATGGGTTGCTGCTAAGTTGCTTCAGTCATGTCCGACTCTGTGCAACCCCATGGACTGCAGCCTACCAGGCTTCTCCATCCATGGGATTCTCCAGGCAAGAACACTGGAGTGGGTTGCCATTTCCTTCTCCTAGTTATGGGTTAACATACATGAAAACTAGAATTACCATTCACCAAAAAAAAAAAGAAAGAAAGGAACTCAAGCATAATATAAAAGAAAACCATCAAACTGCAAAAGGAAAGACAAAATAAGAAGAAAGGAATAAAAAAAGAACTATGAAATCAACTGGAAAACACTGTTTACAAAGGCAACAATTACATACTTATCAATAATTACTTTAAACATCAATGGACTAACTCTGATCGAAAGACATATAGTGAAAGATTAGATTAAAAACAAGAACCTATAATATATTGCCTATAAGAGATTTACATTAGAGCAAAAAACACATAGATTGAAAGTGAAGGGATAGAAAAAGATATTTTATGCAAATGAAACAGCAAGAAAATGGAGATAGCAATATTCATGTCAGACTAAATATACTTTATTTTTTTATGATATATGCAATTTATTTTCTGTTTTTTATCTTACCAGATTTCCATCATTTTTATTGCTTTTTCAAAAATCTAGTTTTTGATTGTCTTGATTTTTCTCAAAACTGTATCTTTCTTTTCCATATTATCAATTCCTGATCATATTTTAATTATCTCATTTCTCCCTTTTTTTTTTGCATTTTTTTTAAAATTTTTATTTTATTTTTTAAACTTTACAATATTGTGTTAGTTTTGCCAAATATCAAAATGAATCCGCCACAGGTATACCTGTGTTCCCCATCCTGAACCCTCCTCCCTCCTCCCTCCCCTACCCTCCCTCTGGGTCGTCCCAGTGCACCAGCCCCAAGCATCCAGTATCGTGCATCGAACCTGGACTGGTGACTCATTTCATACATGATATTATACATGTTTCAATGCCATTCTCCCAAATCTCCCCACCCTCTCCCTCTCCCACAGAGTCCATAAGACTGATCTATACATCACTGTCTCTTTTGCTGTCTCGTACACAGGGTTATTGTTACCATCTTTCTAAATTCCATATATATGCATCACTTTCTAACACCATACACAAAAATAAACTCAAAATGGATTAAAGATCTCAGCATAAGACCAGAAACTATAAAACTCCTAGAGGAAAACATAGGCAAAACACTCTCCGACATACATCACAGCAGGATCCTCTCTGACCCACCTCCCAGAATATTGGAAATAAAAGCAAACTAAATATACTTTAAAACAAAGTCCACAAAGAAAGACGAATAAGAACACTATATAATGATAAAAGGATCAATAACAAGAAGAGGATATTACACTCATTAACATGTATGCACCCAATATAGGAGCACCTAAATATATAATACAAATACTAACAGACATAAAGGGAGCAAGTGACAGAAATACAATAACAGCAGGAGACACTAACACTCCATTGACATTAATGGACATGTCTAACAGAAAGCAATAAGACAACAGAGGCCCTACATGTTACAGTAGAACATTTGGACTTAATTGACAGCAGTCGGAACCTACATCCAATATTAAGGGGGAAAAAACAGAACACACATTCTTTTCAAGCACACATGGAACACTTTCCAGGACAGAACACATACTAGGACACAAAACAATCCTCAACAAATTTAGGAAGACAAAATATTTCAAGAGTCTTTTCTGACTACAACACTATGAAACTAGAAGTTAACCACAGGAAGAAAAACAGGGAAAAAAAATTACATGTGTGCTAAAAAAGTGGTTATAAAAAAGTCAGTGATAAAATAAAAGAAATCAGAAAATACCTTAAGACAAACTACAATGAAAACATGGCCTGACAAAATGTGGTATGCAACAAAAGTAATCCTAAGTTCATAGTGATACAAGCCTTCCTCAAGAAATGAGAAAAATCTCAAATAACCTAACCTACCATCTAAAAGAATTGAACAACAACAACGACAAAAGAGTCAAAGTAAACAGAAAGAAGGCAATAATAAAGATCACAGGGGAAATAAATAAAACGGAGGCCAAAAAATGGAAAAAATTCATAAAGCCAAGAACTGGTTTACTGAAGACTTTTAAAAATCATCATACCTCTAGCCAGAATCACCAAGAAGAAAAGAGAGAGGACACAAATAAACAAAATAAGAAATAAGAGAAAACAATAACAATACTGCAGAAATACAAAAAGAAAATCATAAGGAAATACTATAAACAGTTATATCCCAATAAATTGGACGACCTAGAAGAAGTGAACAGGTTTCTATAATCACACACAATTCCAAAATTGAGTCAAGAAACAGATAATTTGAACACATCAATCACTAGAAGAGAAATAGAATCTGTAATTAAAAAAAAAAAAAAAAAACCACACCTCCCTGCAAACAAAAGTCTAGGATCATATGACTTCACTGGGGAATTCAACCCAACATATAAAAACTTAAACCAACACTTCCCAAACTATTCGAAAAGACTGAAGAGTAGGGAACACTTCCAAAGTCATTCTATGCAAGACTAATACCCTGATGCCAAAACCAGGCAAAGGTACAACCAAAAAAGAAAATTACAGGTCAATATCATTGATAAGTACAGATGAAAAAATCCTCAACAAAACATTGGCAAACTGAACCCAATAATACAAAGAAAGGAGCATACACCATGATCAAGTTGGATTTATTCCAAGGTCACAAGGATGGTTCAAATATGCAAATCAATCAATGTGATGAACCACATTAACAAAAGATAAAAGTCACATGATCATCTCAATAGATGCAGACAAAGCATCTGATAAAATTCGCCATCCATTCATGATAAAAACTCTCACCAGGGACTTTCCTGGTAGTCCAGTGGTTATGAATCTGCCTTGCAAGATAGGGGACAAAGGTTAATCCCTGTTTGGGGAACTAAGATTCCCATATGCAGAGGAGCAACTAAGCCCACACACCACAACTAGAGAGTCTGTGCACTGTAATAAAAGATCCTGCCTGATGCAACAAAGATCCCAAGTGCTACAACTGAGACCCAACACAGTCAAATAATAAATAAATATTTTTAAAAGCTCTCACTAAAGTGGGTGTAGAGGAAACATATCTCAACATAAAAGTGGCTGTTTATGACAAACCCAAAGCCAACATAATACTCAGTAATGAAAAAAATGAAAGCCTTCCAGCTAAATTCTGGAATAAGACAAGGACACCCATTCTCACCACTTCTATTCAACATAGTATATTGGAAGTCCTAGTCACAACAATCTAACAATTTCAAAAAAGAGAAAGGTATCCAAATTGGAAGGGAAGAAATAAAATTGTCATTATTTGCAGATGACATGATACTTTTTTTTATACAGAAAACCATAAAGACTCCACACAAAAGCTGTTAGAAATAATAAATAAATTCAGCTAATACAAGATTAACATACATTTCTTTACACTGATGGTAAAATATAAAAAAAATGTAATCCTGTTTAAAAATCACATTAAAAATAAAATACCTAGAACTAAACCTAACTAAGGAAGTGAAAGACCTATATGCTGAAAACTATAAACCATTGTTAAAGAAAACTGAAGATAATTCAAAGATAAGGAAACTTATTCCATACTCTTGCATTAGAAGAATATTATTTTTAATAAATGGTCATATTACCAAAAGCAATCTTTAGATTTAATAGGATCCCTATCAAAACACCCATGACATTTTTCATAGAACTAGAACAAACAATCCTAAAGTTTATGTGGAACTATAAAAGACACAGAATTGTCAAAGCAATGCTAAAGAAAAAAACAAAGCTAGAGGTACAACCCTCTCAGACATCAGAAACACTGCAAAACTTCCAGGAATCAAAACAGCATGGCATTGGCATAAAAACAGATATATGAATCAATGGAATATAATAGTGAGCCAAGAAATAAATCCACACACGTATGGTCAATCTATGACAAAGGAGGTAAGAATATACAATGGAGAAAAGATAATCTCTTCAGTGGTATTGGGAAAGCTGGACAGTCTCATGTAATTCAAGGAATTTAGAACACAACACTCCTCCTCATCATACACAAAATCATAAGCTCAAAATGGTTTAAAGACTTAAATACAAGGTATGGTACCATAAAAATCCTAGAAGAGAATATAAGCAAAACATTCTCAGACAAAAATCGTAGCAATATTTTCTTAGAACAGTCTGCCAAGGCAAAAGAAATAAAAGCAAAAATAAACAGATGAGACCTAATCAAACTTAAAACATTTTGTAGCCAAGGAAAGCATAAACATAAACAAAACAAAAAGACAATCTACAGAATCAGAGAAAATATTTGCAAAGGATGTGACCAACAGGGGGTTAATTTCCAAAATATATAAATAGCTCATATAACTCAATATGAAAGAAAAATTCAATCTAAAACTGGGTAGAAGACTAAACAGACATTTCTCCAAAGACATATAGATGGCCAACAGGCACATGAAAAGATGCTCATCAGTAAACATTAGGGAAACGCAAATCAAAACCATAATGAGGTATCACCCTACATCAGCCAGAATGGCTATCATCAAAACGTACACAAATAATAAACACTGAGGATGAGAGGCAGAGGATGCAAAGGATGAGACAGTTGGACGGCATCACCGACTTGATGGACATGAGTGTGAGTAAGCGCCAGGAGCTGGTGATGGACAGGGAAGCCTGGCGTGCTGCAGTCCACGGGGTCACAAAGAGTCGGACACAATTGAGTGACTGAACTGAACTGAATAAATGCCGAGAGGGTGTGGACAAAAGGGAACCCTCTTACACTGTCAGCGGGAATGTAAACTGGTGCAGCCACTATGGAAAACAGAATGGAGGTTCCTTACAAAACTAGAGTTACTATATGATCCAGTAATCCCACTCCTGGAAAAGATGAAAACTCTAATTCAAAAAGATACATGCAATTGAATGTTAACAGTAATCCCACTCCTGGAAAAGATGAAAACTCTAATTCAAAAAGATACATGCAATTGAATGTTAACAGTTAATTGAATGTTAACAATAGCCAAGAGATGGAAATGACCCCAAATGCCCATCAACGGAAAACTGGTTTAAGAAAATGTGATATATGTGATTGAGATATATATACAATGGAATATTATTTAGCTATAACAAGAATGAAATACTGCCATTTGCAGCAACATGGATAACCTAGAGAATATCATACTAAGTCAGATAAAGACAAATACTATATGATATCACTTATATGAGCAATATAAAAAATAATACAAATGAATCTATCTATGAAACAGAAACAGATTCATAGACAGAGAAGATAGACTTAGGGTTACCAAAGAGGAAAGAGGGTACATAAATTAAGAGTATGGGATTAACCAATACAAACTACTATATGTAAAATCAATAAGCAACAAGGATTTATTGTGCAACACAAGGAACTATAATCAATATCTTATAACAATGTATAATGGAAAATAATCTGAAAAAAATATATATATATATGACTTTGCAGTACACCTGACACTAACACAATATTGTAAATCAACTAGGTCAATTAAAAAAAACAGGCTTTACTTGTCCACAGATTTTATATTAATGCCTCTGTAAAAATTAATTGTTGGAAAAATGCAAATGAATAAAGGAAAATCTATTTTTTCCAAATAATTGGGGAGACAACTAATTGCAAAAAGGCAAACTTTTCAGATCACTCTGCAACTCAGTCCATTTTGGATAGAAGCTAAAATTCAAGAATCCTAGTTCACATCCATGCTCTAGTCAGCTCATTACTTTGTTTTTAAAGGATTAATGGAAATTCCTATAGTGTCCTTGATCTTACCTCAAGAGATCTCCTAGTTCATCTTGGCCTCTAGGCAGGATTGCCCTTAAAGGCAAAACAAAAATAAGGCTAATCCTTGTAACTGTGAACAAACTTGGTCAGTCATGTTTATACTGACTCCACAAACCAATCTTCAAGATGCTATTTTCAAGCTTTATGGCCTCATCTTCAGAATTTTATGAGCTGCTGTAGTCCTATAGATCTCAAAACAGTCTAACATTCTTGGTTAAGAAATGGAGGACTTTGAAGGGAAATAAAAGGAAGAAGGGAAGTCTTCCATAATTAAAAGTCCAAGCAAATCACAACTGAGCATTTTTGGCAAAGGATCTATGAAGGTAAGTTTTGGGGCTGAATATAAATATTAGTCTTTTTCTGCTATATGCTGCAGCTATCAAAACAGAAGCTCCTTTGGATACTACTATATTACTATACTATGAATAGAAAGTGCATATTACTATACTATGACTAAACCAGGGCTCAGTTGGTAAAGAATCCACCTGCAATGCAGGAGACTCAGGTTCAATCCCTGGGTGGGGAAGATCCCCTGGAGAAGGAAATGGCAACCCACTCCAGTATTCTTGCCTGGAAAACCCCATGAACAGAGGAGCCTGATAGGCCATGGGGTTGCAAAAAGTCAGACATGACTTAGCAACTAAACCACCACGAATACAAGGGGAATAAGATTTTGAATCACTAATATTATACACACCTAAATAAATATGTATCTTCTGCTTAAAAAGACCAGGTAAGATCTTAATCAACTCTGTCTTTCACATCCCTTCCAGGTTCCCAAACCATATTTTAATTAGATTTATTCTATGAGAGTCAGAAAACATCCAGACAAATTTAAGTCAAATGCCTGTCCTGATGCAACTATAATGCACTCAGAGTGCTCCAAGTGCCCTCTTATGGCCTGAAGAGAGAATTGCAGCCCCCTTCTATTGTCAAACGAACACTTTGGAAAAAGAATGTGTTTACAACAAAACCCTTTACTTATGGGCAAACCACAATGATGACTAGACAAGTGGAAGTTGCCTCTAGTCAAAGCATTTCTGCTTTCTGAAAACCTCCTTAAATGAGTTTCATTATACACTCCTCTCAACCCTGGTTGGCAAACACTGCTCATTCTTAACCCTCAGTTGAATACTAGATTTTAACAGCAATTTGTCAGGGAACACATGGTTCTCTGTTTTATAAGCTGCCTCTGAGGACAGTTTGTGGCCATCAGTTATCTGTCCTCTTTTTCTCTCCATTCAGCACGTCTTTCATCCTATCCTACACTACAGTGAGCTATTTACAAAATAGCTTGTCAATTCCATGAGGAAAAGTAAATTTGTGAGTAGCTTTCCTTCTAGGACTTTTGGAACTTGAACACAGCAATAGGGACCCAATGTTATTAGATGGCCTAAGTGTTTCAAAGGCAAGAAGAGATATTCAAAGTTTTATGGTCCCTTCCTAGGTCTCTGCCTTTAAAAAATCTGCAGAAAATGTAATGTGATGTCAGTTGCAACACTGAGTATTCTGCCTTGCCAAAGAGATATACATTTGGTTGTTCACTGGTAACAAATTCAAAACCTACCAGGTCAACATGAAAACTTACAACATATTGTCATAGAAAGCATCCATAGTTTGAAAGATATCCTTGAGCAAATCTTATGATATCTTGAGCAATATCCTAAACTAAATATTTTCCCAGGCAATATACCCATCAACTGCTCCAACTATAGCATGAACAGTGCTATACCTGAGTAAAGTGGATGTTTGGAGATGCCTACTTAATAGGCTACAGTGAAAGTTTTTAATGTGACATATATATCAGATGTTATGTCACATATTTACTAAATATGGGCTTTCTGAAATTCCAAAAGACAAAGTTGTCTGTATTCCATATACAGCCTAAATCACAGCACAAGTCCATAATAATCACCTATATGACCAAATTAAGTTTTATTACCAGTTACCTCAAAAAATGTTTTTGAACTATGATGTTAGAGAAGGCTCTTAAGAGTCCATTGGACTGAAAGGAGATCAAACCAGTCAATCCTAAAGGAAATCAGTCCTGAATATTCATTGGAAGGACTGATACTGAAACTGAAGCTCCAATACTTTGGCCACCTAACGCGAAGAACTGATTCAATGGAAAAGATCCTGAGGCTGGGAAAGATTGAAGTCAGGAGGAGAAGGGGATGACAGAGGAGGAGATGGTTGGATGGCATCATCAACTCGATGGACATGAGTTTGAGCAAGCTCTAGGAGTTGGTGATAGACAGGGAGGCCTGGCATGCTGCAGTCCATGGGGTCACAAAGAGTCAGACATGACTGAGCGACTTACTGAACTGAACTGACTGACCTCAAAAGAGATTTGAAGATGTATTAGGTGCACTTTGGTCAGAGAGTGTCATTTTTATTATGAATTGGAATTTACTGAGGACCCACCAGATCCAGGACAACTTGGCAGCTACTTGGCTAGAACAGCCACATAATCCACCAAGGACCATGGTCCCCAACAAAAAGGACTCAGTCCACTTAACTGGCTGAGTGGCTGACATTTACAGAAAGTAGTTGAAACACAAACCCAATTAGAGACACCCAATATAATAAATGAATAGAATAAAACCCATTAGAGCAAGATGGTAATAGATGGCACACTCAAGTCTACTTGATACCTGCAAAGAAAAAATATATGACAAAACAGTGAATCTTTTGAATGATTATTTGTTAGAAGGGGTATAAAGAAGGTATAAATCATCCCTGCATTCCCTTAGTCCAAGAAGGCTTTACAAGGTAAATAAAATAGAAGCCTTGCTTTCAATTAAAAGCTGTGGCAAAGGATCAAGACTAAAGTGTCAATGGATCTTAAAAAAAATAGTGTAGGATACAAAGAGAACAAATATCTTTGCCAGAAATAAACAATCTGACAAGTAAATTTAAAATCTAAAATTGTACCTCTTTTTAAAACTAATATTTATGACTAATATCATGATATTTTTGAGGAAATGTGACATAGTAATACAATCTAATGGGACAAAGTAATTAGTGAAGATTTTTATAAATTTCATAAATTTGTTTCTAAAACCTCAATAGATAAGAAGTAGAGAGATTTGTAAATAGAGATTACGAGTCTTTAAGGCAATGAGCCATTTCCATTTTTAAGTCTTAGCTCTAAAATATATCACTAATAGAAACAACTCTGCACAGTTGATAAAACCTTGATATCTACCTATACCCGTGTGTGCACATAAATATAGACCTGTATGTATAAATGTGCATATACACACACACACATAATCACAAAACACAGTTGCTTGAAGGAAATATTCAAATCAAGGTACAAACTCATAAATTTCTTTTACAGAAACTATTTGCTAGCATTTCCCCTAAACATATATTCAACAAAGAAAATATGATATGTGCTGTATTTATTAACATTTCCAATTTTGTTCCAGGTTTATAAATTTTATCTCTGGGCTGAAGCATTCTGTATATGATTATTATGTATAACCATTTAGTTAATCAGAAAAAGAGGTTTTGGGAAAAATGTGTTCAGTCCTAGAGCTATTTGGCAACCAGTTAAGAGCATCATTGCTGCTGGATCATCCACTGCTTCATAAAGACCTGGTGGTGGTGGTATCTACTATCCTTACAGCTATCATTCTAGATCTAATTCAGATCATTGCCTAGTCCAGGGCTTCATAACTTTTTTGGGTTCCTTTGATGATCTAGGGAGATCTGTGGATACCTTCTTAAATAATATTTTTAAATGTGTATAACAAAATACACTTTATAACAAAGAAACCAATTATATTTAAGTATATTAAAATGTTTTAAATTTTAAAGTTATGATTAAGTAATATACATGTTTCTTTAACTTATTAAACCTCAGTATCTAGTGGTAGATTTAATAACAACTATGGGCTCGCAAAGAGGCAGATATAACAGCATGAGCGCACACACACATAATTTCATATAGTGATATATAAATGACATTTTGAGATATCCACAACAACTCTGCTGCTGCTGCTGCTGCTAAGTCACTTCAGTCGTGTACGACTCTGTGCGACCCCATAGACAACTCTAGTATGCTATAATAATATCTGTGCTATCTCTTGGTTACAAGTTCACAAGTGTTGATAAAAACTAATATGCTTTATTGCTTACATTGATAATTGAGAGAAATGCTGTCTCTGTGAGACATCAGTGAAAAGAAAGATGTAATTTTTTTCCGTATCTATGCTTAGAGACTCCAGTATCTTAAAAATCACCTGATGTAGGCTTACAGTACTTACACACAGATCGTTAATGTCTGATTTGGGTAAAGCAATAGTAATACATAATTTTATTTAGGAGTGAAATGTGTGTCTATATTCCCTCCTATGTTATTGATACAACTTACATAAATCTCAATAACGCTGAATTTAGAAAAAGTTATACTTAATGTCATACACTTTAAGATTATTAATGGAACTGTCAAGATATGCGATGACACCACCCTTATGGCAGAAAGCAAAGAGGAACTAACAGCCTCTTGATGAAGGTGAAAGAGGAGAGTGAAAAAGCTGGCTTAAAACTCAACATTCAAAAAACAAAGATCATGGCATCCGTTCCCATCACTTCATGGCAAATAGATGGAGAAACAATGGAAACAGTGACAGACTTTATTTTCTTGGGCTCCAAAATCACTGCAGATGGTGTCTGCAGCCATGAAATTAAAAGACACTTGCTCCTTGGAAGAAAAGCTATGTATGACAAACCTAGACAGCATGTTAAAAAGCAGAGACATGACTTTGCTGACAAAGGTCTGTCTAATCAAAGTTATGGTCTTTTCCATAGTCATGTATGGATGTGAGTGTTGGACTATAAAGACGGCTGAGTGTCAAAGAATTGAAGCTTTTGAGCTGTGTGTTGTAGAAGACTCTTGAGAGTCCCTTGAACTACAAGGAGATCAAACCAGTCAATACTAAAGGAAATCAACCCTGAATATTCATTCATTGGAAGGACTGATGCTGAAGCTGAAGCTCCAATACTTTGGCCACCTGATGCAAAGAGCCAACTCATTAGAAAAGACCCTCATGCTGGGAAAGATTGAAAGCAGGAGGAGAAGGAGACAACAGAGGACAAGATGGTTAGATGGCATCTCTGATTCAATGTACATGAGTTTGAGCAAGCTCCAGAAGATGGTGAAGGACAGGAAAGCCTGGCATGCTGCAGTCCATGAGGTCGCAAAGAGTCAGACACAACTGAGCGACTGAACAACAACAAATCAGTAAATCACTGAACAGTTTTTAGATCTCATGATACAGAGGAAGAATATTAGAGAATTAAATGACAAAAAGGTTAAAAAAAAATGGAGATCAAAGGTATCTGGGTATTTTAATTGATGAGTGAAAGCTTAAACTCAATGGGCATTAAGTGAGGGTCTGGAGATTTCGTATACAAAGGTGTTCATTAACCACTGCTCCCAAAAGTTCTATGGCTGCAGTGTTGGGATTGAAGAGCATGCACTACAGAGCTAGATGTAGATAGGGCTTGAAAACACTAACTGAAATAAATATTAAATAGAATAGAGAGAAAGCAGTGCAAGGAGCCTGGCTTGAGAAAAGAATTAGGGAGTGAAATAGGAACAGGATGATGATAGTAAGGAGTGGAGTTAAGTGCAAGAAGAAATAAGGCTTGAAAATCTGAAACAAAATTGAGGTTTCCCATTGTCACCAAATCTACTGTCCTCTGAGTGGCATCTGAGACTCTGCAGTACACTCCTGACCTTGAAGCTAAACTAGTCACTGTTCTCTAAGCTTCTTAGTGCACTTTCTCATCAACATTCCACATCTTCGTTAGTGCTCTCGTCATCTCTAGTTGTAAAAATCTCACTCATTCTTCAAGATTAAGCTCAAATGTCAATACCTTGAAATCTTTTTAAATGAACCCTCTAGTTAAAATTCATCTCTACTTGAGTCTTTCATCATTCTACTATACCACATCATGCACTTCATTGGGTTAGTTCTATAAATGACTGGTTAGAAAGACTAGATTTTTATGGCAAAGGATTGTAAGTTCCTCATGTTTGATGTTCTTCATAGCATTTATGATCATGATTGGATTATAATAGGTATTTAGTAAATGTTTACATATTATCAGAGATATCAACAAGAACCAAATTCAACAAGTCTGTACTATTCATGGAGTCATGCTGCTCCTGACCAGGAGAAATGCTCAGAATGAAAACATAATTGTTTACCCATTAGATACCAGCTTCAGAAATGACTTTACCAGCCATACACTACTTTTGCTATCATTTAGTCACTCAGTCATGTCTGACTCTGCAATCCTATGGATGGTAGCCCGCCAGACACCTCTGTCCGTGGTATTTTTCAGGTAAGAATACTGGAGTGGGTCACCATTTCCTTCTCTAATTTACTGCTTTGCTGGGTTTTAATGATGACAAAATTAAAGTCCAGAAATGCTTATTACTGAATATCACAGAGCATAAAAAAAATAATGTGAATTTCCACATCCAGTCCACCAATCTTTTGGCTTTACCCTATGATATATTAAGAAGAGAAGACAACAGGAGCTCTGATTTAAAAGGCCATAAATCTCAGCATATTGAATTTAGCTCAGGACAGGGCAGTTTGTGTTTTCCCAGTTTGGTTTGCTTTTTAGTAACTTTCAAATGAAAAATAAATGAAAAAGTAAACAATATGGCAAATACTATGTCACAGGAAAAACAGGGACAGTTCTGAACTTGAAGGTGAAAGATATCAGTGAACAAGCTATAAAGAGCTGAAGGCAGAAGAAGCAATATGCTGGTAGGAGCTGAAAGCTCCAAACCAAGCTCAGACCAAAAGCCTTGGGGTCATCTCTTGCTCTCTTTTTTCTTACCTCTCCCTTTGGCTCTAGCTTCAACATATAGCCAGAATTTGACCATTTCTCACCACTTCCACTGTCATCTCTTGTCTGGACTCTTGCAATAACCACCTAAATGATCCCTACTTCTGCCTTTGTGGTCTATTCTCAGCATAGCCATTAGAGTAACACTGCTAAAATGTTGGTGAGATCACTTCTCTGCTCAAAGCACTGCAATGGCTCTCCTTTGGCCTCAAAATAAGAGTCAGTGTTTTTACTGTGACCTACAAGGCATCACCAACTTGATGGACGTGAGTCTGAGTGAACTCTGGGAGTTGGTGATGGACAGGGAGGCCTGGCGTGCTGTGATTCATGGGGTCGCAAAGAGTCGGACACAACTGAGCAACTGAACTGAACTGAACAAGCCTCATAAGATCACCCCTCACTCCCTGTTAATTCTAACCTCATCTTCACTAACATCCTCACTCACTCAGTTCTGGCCACACTGGCCTCTTTGCTAGCCTCTCTAATCCAGACCCACATTGCTTCAATGCCTTTGAACTTGCTCTTCTGGGAAAAGGAAAAGCCTGGCCACAGACTAGTTCAAAAGTCACATACCTATATAAACTGAACTCCCCTTCCCCTGTGATTCATTTGCCCTGACTGTTCTTTTAAATTCTTTTATTTCCTAGCACTGAATTTTACTTAATTGTTTTGTTTACAGTCCAATGTCCAAATAAAATGCTAGTTCAATTAGGGACTTTTCCTTTTTTTTAAATCACTGATACATTCCTAGTATCTAGAATATTGACTGACAGCTAGTTGGTACCAAGTAAATATTTGTTGAATAAACTAAGGAATAAATGCACAAAACACACTCTGCTCTTAATAGGTTGTTAATATATTAAGCCTTGCACCTACCTAAAGGAAAACTTTATCCACACTCTAAAATCATTTAAAACTAAACAAATTCTCAAAAACGTAATAAAGATATTTTTATTTCAGAGAAAAATTAGACAATTTTCTTATTGACTAAAGAACTCCCTACTTTATCATTGGAATTTACTAAGCATAACGAATTCTCAGATTGCACATTAGAGGAGGGGTGTGTGTGTGTACACACATATACACACAGGAAAGGGGACAAAAGAGACACGTATTTGGAGACTGACTAATGTCCTTCAGGCAGCAACCTGGGTTTAATCCAAGTCACAGCATCGTCAAAGCAGTGGTTTCCCAGGTGGCTAGTGAGTAGAGAATCCACCTGCCAATGCAGGAGGTGGAGGAGACACAGGTTTGATCCCTGGGTCGGGAAGATCCCCTGGAGAAAAGCATGGCAACCCACTCCAGTATTCTTGCCTGGAGAATCCCACGGACAGAGGAGCTTGGAAGGCTATAGGGTCGCAAAGAGTCAGACACTACTAAAGCAACTTAGTATGCAGTGTCCTTCAGATCTAAAGATTGGTAAATACATGACTGGTGGGCACCAAATTATCTGGTTACTGAGAAACCAGAATAAAGAGTTATGAACACTTTTGCCAAAACTGGAATATGAATTTGAAAAATCTCCAGGAAGGACAGAAGCTACTATCTGGAACTCAGAAGTTGTCATTCTGAGTCTTTGGAACTTAGGGTATAATTCTCATTCTAAAAATCAGTTCCACGATGTTTCATACTATTCATTTCAGAAATTCTCTGTAAATTTCAGGCATCTTTATGATCCAAACTTGGTGAAAGTGTGCTAAGAATAGGTGGCACCTAGAACCTAGAATATATTTTATAAATTTGATTAACTAATATTGAATAGAATTTTACTGTTCACAAGTCATATTAATGTATAATTTTGAAGTACATGGACTACATTTCTACATTTTACCCCCTCCCAAACTTTATTACCCACTGTATTTGTATTCTCCCTGATCATGAATTTCATCTATTTTTTTAATCTTTAAATCATATATGGAACAAGGTAAAAAGAGCAAACAAGGTAAATATAGAGAATGTGTTAGTGCAAGGTTTCATCATCCATATTTTGCAGGTAAGGAAACTGAAACTCAGAGAGTTTGTGAATATGTCCAGGGCCACATACCTCACTAATTACAGAGCTGAGATGCATACAGAGATGATATGACCCATGCTTTGTCTACCAACACATTCTTCCTTTCTGTGATATACCAGCCAAGCTAGTTCAATGCATTGTACAAAACACTAATCTAGTACCAAATATCACCTTGTATTGTGATCACTTATACAAAGCTGTACTTCCAGCTGCAGTATGAACTCTTCAAGTTTTCATATATAAGTACGGAATGCCTCGTCCGATTGGCCTCTCTGCACTTAGACCTGGACTAAGTCCGATGCCTGGCACACTGGTATTCATCTCGGCTGAGAGCATGACCTTGTGATGCACATCCACTGAATATCTCTACCTCGTGCTCTGCCCATTGTCTAGTCTTCACCCAAGGTCCACTCATAAGCATATCCAGCTATTATCTGAAGGAATTTGTTGAACATAAATTAAGGACTCTGGGGCTCTCTTATCCCCAAGCAGTATAGTGGCATATAGTGGCATATAGTGGCTATTCAGTAAGAGAAGTTTAATTGCTTAAAATAACTGAAATGTTTAAAACAAGGGATATATGTGACTTCCCTGGTGGTCCTGTGGTTAAGATTCCATGATTCCATTGCAGGGGACACAGGTTCGATCCCTGGTTGGGGAACTAAGATCCTGCATGTCAAGTGGCACACCCAAAAAATATAAAAATAAAGATAAAATGAGGGATATACATATTAGAACATGGACATTTATATTATACCCAATATTTGTGGCATTCTGGTCATAATAACACCCCTAGCAAGATTTGATCAATAATGACATCATTAAACTTATTATAAAATCCCAGTGCATTAGGATATTTCCCACCATAACCATTAGGTCAAATGAGGGAAGCTTCAGGAAAGTCTCTCAGAGGGCTTGACATGCAACCCAGGGAGTCTGAAGGACACAGAGCCTGGTGGCTGACTCTAGTTTAGAAAGAGTCCAAAAATATGAAGCTTGCAGGAACTGCTCCCTTTTTTGGCCAAGGAGAAGGGAGGGCTATGGTGGGAGCAGCCTGCACTTCAGGAAGTTTATGGGACAAAAGAGCCAAATGTTTCCTTTGAACCAGAATGGATGCCGAGGAAAGTAGCAGGACTTGAGCTGCCATCAAAGGGCCGTGTCCAGGTGGTCACCCTCCAGAGTCAGGTGACTCCAACAGCAAGGATCAGAACCAGGGTCAGCCAGAGGATGCATCTCCTTTGCCAGGGAACAGTGCTACAAAAAATACATCCTGTGTGCCACGCAGAGGGCTACAAAGTCATATGACCACTTTAGGAATTAACTTTACTCCTTCTCTTCCTCTTCCCTCACCTCACTGTGACCCTAAGAAGTGAGTAAGACAAGATGGAATATAGAAAGCAAAAATACAGCATATATTCTCTTCCCAGTGCAGGTTTCTGAGCCTGTTTCAGGCTGGGAATTATGGGGTAGAGATGAGGAAAGGATCTTAAAACTGAATTAGAGATTGAATATTTGACATTCCAAATTCTGAGCTTCCCAGATGAGTACAATTTCTGTGCATTGTGCTGTTTACTCATGGCAACTTCCAGTTTTCATATATCCATTGTTCCAAGTTCAAAAATCAGTAGCATGTATTTAATGTTTCATACGGAAACACCAAGTTTAATATTTAAAGATACTAAATAAAGCAGCACTCAAAAAGAAAAATTTTAGTTATCAACATTAATAACTCAAAACACATGATTTTTACACTATCATGGGAAGTTGGCTCAAGTGATCACCCAAAAATCATGCCTAGCTGAACCACACCTAGCCAAATACCTAAGCAGTATGTCCCTTTTGGTAGTAATTTATTGCCACTTACATCTGAATCTATGGTTTTCAGCCTCACTGTACCTAAGAGTCACCTGGGAAACTTAAAAAATTTTGATAACTAAAAGTGAAAGTGTTAGTTGCTCAGTTGTGTCTGATTCTTTGCAACTCATGGACTGTAGCCCACCAGGCTCCTCTGTCCATGGAGTTCTCCAGGCAAGAATACTGGAGTGGGTTGCCATTTCCTTCTCCAGGGGATCTTCCCAACCCAGGGATCAAACCCTGGTCTCCTACACTGCAGGCAAATTGTTTACTGTCTGAGCCACAAGGGAAGCCCCTTTGATGGCCAAATGCCACCCTAAATCATTTTAGTCAGAATGTTTGTATATGGGTTCTCTGGGTATCAGTGTTAATTTCCTTATTTCACCATACGTATGCTACAGTAGCTATGGAGAATCAAAACCAAACACAAATGCTATACAGGTGATTTTAAGCCATGATTGAGAACCATTGCTCTATTCTAGATGAGTGTGAACTCCAGTAGGCATAGGTTAGTAAAATCAACTTCTCTCTCAATATTTTGAGAATCCCCAACTTGACCCTATTCTACTCCATGGAATCATTTTGTTCCAACATGAATATGAACCAGAATATGTACATTATATTAATTCCACCTATATATAGACAGTCAAGTGATTTCAACACTGGAAGGAAAAGTTCAGCTCTTGCTACCTTGGAAAATGCCCAACAATCTGTCCTACAAAAAGGGTGAAATGTCAAATGACGTTGCTTCCTACAAAACTGAATTAGAGCATGACCTCAAATGTTAATATATTCAGATCTTTCCTCTGCCCTTAGAAGGTCAAATATTCACAAGAGTCATAAAATCCACACTGCCCTATCCTCCCATGATTTCTGAAGCTGCAGTAACACATTATAAAATAAAGAAAAAGAAATCCCCTATTAAAGGAAAGCTATAGCCTAAGAAAAAGTACAACTTCATGAAGTTGCAGCTAAACAGAGGAACATATCATCAATTCCATGTTAATACTTAATAGTTATGCCATGTTATACAACTTACAAAACTCTTTTGTATCTGTCAATTGATTTGATCCTCATAACAGTTGTATTTGATGACCATTACTCATGTTTCTATTTTATATAAAATAGAAATTACAAGCAGTTAAGTGACCTGTATAAAGTTAACAGCACAGAATAAATTTAGGTCTTATTCAGGAAACCTTGAGTCCTTTCAACTGTCTTTCTCTATATATGGGAATGTGTCAACATTTCTTAAACCCATTTTCCTGTTACACACTACCCAAAATAAAAACTTCCTTCCCAGAACAAGTACATGCAAAATATGTTTTAAATTTTATTAATATATTATACCACCCAGCAGTCAGAAAGGATACATTCATTCATTAAAACAGTATTTTTCATCAAAGATTACTGGAAATTTTTCAATTTTATATTCTCATTAATAATGATTTAAAACCAACAGTTTCATCATAGGGCCATTTTGCAGCAGAGTCCCTAAGTGCTTTTTCAAAACTATTTTTTTTTTCAGTATTTAGTGCTCATGTAAGTTATATAAAGTGTAATAATAAAGAAAAACCTAACCAAACAGACATGAAAATTATCCCTAGGAGACAATTCTGAGTCTAATGAAAAGGCACAAGAGTTAAAGAAGAAAGAGCTCTCTACCATTTCACCTAAAAATCTGATCTGACAAACAATGCAGTAATGGTAACCCACATAAAAGGCAGTACTGTGAGTCACAGGATGAATTTGAAATCCAGTCAAAGCTCCATTTTAAATAACATCTGCGGCTCTTTGTAACCAATAATAGTAAAATGATTCTCTTTAGTTTGTGTTCTTATGTAGAGGTTTAGGGGAAAACAGTCCTCAGAGTAACAGGATGGCAGGGACACCCTCACCCTTCATGTTATTCCCCCAAATACCAGCCAATCATTACAGAATCAAACAGCCAAATGAAAACTGGACAGAATAAGAGACCAAGGGCAACAGAAAAACAGATGCTTTGGCGAGAAGGCAGACTATAAATGTTGGTTTCCCAGGATTCTGATAGCAGGAGTGTTTATCTTATTGAAAGCAGAGTCTAATTGAATAAAAGAGTTTTTAAAATACTGAGCCATTAATTAGGCGGCATGGGGTAAAGCACAGATTCAGTAATGTATGAGGCTTCTGGGAGGCTTCAGGCTGCACTCATCGATTCTGTCAGGGTGCCAGAGAAACAAGAGAGCCGAATGTTTTGCCTCCTCTGGAAACCTACCTGATCCATTTGGAAGTGGCTTCCCCATGCATTGCCTCTGCTCAAATCATCCCATAATTACTCTGGCACTGTACACTGCGAACTTGGCGGGCTCTGAGAGATATCAGATGTTTTTCTCATGCTTGCTGAACCTCTCTTAGACAAATTTTGCATTGTTTTTTGTGTCAGTTTTATCGTGAAACATCGTGTTGCCATCTGGGAAGAAAAACAACATGGTAGAGGAGCAGCTGGTGAATGGCAATGGCCAAATAAACATTGGCAGGCACCCGCCATTAGGTGAGATAAGAGGGATGGGTGGCTGCCAACACCGACAATCCCTCACCGCTGGAGCATCTTTCACACTCCCCTTCTCTCTTATCTTCACTCAAATTCATGGCAGTTTTTCATTCAGAGACTCCAGCTCTCCAAGTGTCAGGTGTTGGGCTTTCCCTGCTCTGTCCTGGAGGAACTAGATAGATCTATAAGGTGCCCCACCAATTGAATTTCTCTCCTGGGCAGGACAACAGACTTCTTGAAGCAATGGGTAAGTTTCTGATACCTTAATAGGAAGCCTCCCCTGAGAGGATACCAAGACCCTTACCAAGCTTTTCAACCAGTTTGATGGCCCTTATTTTGGCCATCACTCAAACAACGTCAGAATTTGTGGCTCTCAAACCCTTAAATAATTTAAAGGCCGTATGTATGATAGTTCAGTTCAGTGGCTCAGTCGTGTCCAACTCTTTGCGATAGACTGCAGCATGCCAGGCTTCCCTGTCTGTCACCAACTCTCGGAGCTTACTCAAATTCATGTCCATTGAGTTGGTGACGCCATCCAACCATTTCATCCTCTGTTGTCCCCTTCTCCTCCCACCTTCAATCTTTCCCAGCATCAGGGTCTTTTCCAATGAGTCAGTTCTTTGCATCAGGTGGCCAAAGTATTGGAGTTTCAGCTTCATGTATGATAAACCATCTAAATAATACCATCATGCCTTTGGAAGCAGGGAAGTGAGGGGAAGTAAGTTCCACCTGATTTAAAAAGTTATACCCTACACTTTCTTGTTTATAAGATAAAAAATTTTCTATTACAACACTTCTAAAACTGAGATTCATAGAATAGATTCTAAAAAAGTATCTGACAATCTCCAGGCAGCAGAATAAATTGTGAAGTGCCCATAGTCATCATTGCCTGCACATGTGCAAACTGGTGAATATTTGAAAGTAAACATTTATCCAATAACCTCAACATGGCTGAATTTTTAACTTAAATTTGGACTCTGAGTTTTGGCTTAAAATATCCTCAAACTATTACATTGTAGTGTAGCACTTTTTTATTGGTTCAGTTTGCAAAAATTTGTTTCACAGAGACAGTGTGATCAGAGGCAATAGATATTGCTGAACCACTCAAAATAACTCAAAAAAATTAAAGCTAATAGAGGTTGGAATGATCAGCACATGTGTCATGGAGATTGACATTCAAGCTGGTACATCTACCTGGCAAAACCCTCCAACTTTCAATATATAGTTCAATTATATATAGTCATTAAATATTATACTCACTAAATTATATATTCAATATATTAAATTCAATATACGTTATAATCAATATATGTTCAATACATGTTACAGTAAATATATATTCAATATATTTTACACTCAACATAAAATTCAATGTATGTATTGAAATGTATGTATTGAAATATAATTGACATACATATAAAATTTCCCTTAATTGAATTATACATTTAATATAATATAGACTCTTGAGAGTCCCTTGGACTGCAAGGAGATCCAACCAGTCCATTCTGAAGGAGATCAGCCCTGGGATTTCTTTGGAAGGAATGATGCTAAAGCTGAAACTCCAGTACTTTGGCCACCTCATGCGAAGAGTTGACTCATTGGAAAAGACTCTGATGCGGAGAGGGATTGGGGGCAGGAGGAAAAGGGGACGACAGAGGATGAGATGGCTGGATGGCATCACTGACTCGATGGACGTGAGTCTGAGCGAACTCCGGGAGTTGGTGATGGACAGGGAGGCCTGGAGTGCTGCAATTCATGAGGTCGCAAAGAGTCGGACACGACTGAGCGACTGAACTGAACTGAACTGATATTGAATATATATTACATATAATTTTTAATATGTATGAATTTAATCAAAAATGAAATGGAAATACAAACTAAACCCTGGAACTCTTGACAAGATTTTGCTCTAGTCTCTAAATGGATGAGGTTACAAGAAAAAAGCAGTGCACCATGCCATGCTATTTACAAAGGCCAATGGCTAACTCCAAACTTTGAATGCTGGAGTATAAGAGGCTTAAATACAGATTTCACTTGTGAAAGTTATGAAAATGGCCTGAAATTGTATGCATCATTGATTATTAAAAAATCCAACACAAAACTTATGCACAGTTAATATATTGATAAATTTAATTTTAAAAAAACAAAAATTAACATGATACAGGAAATATGCTAACTTTCAGAATCACCTAATTCATCCCTTTGTTTTAAAAAATAAAATCCTAAGGTCCCACAGCTCACTTGCAACAGAATTCAAAATAAAATTGTGAACTAAGCAGGCAGATGTGAAAGGGAGAATGGAAGAGCATGAAACAACAGGCTTTGACCTAAAGGACAGGTCAAATTAGGACCTGCCAGGAATCCTCCTTAAACAACATTGGAACAAGTTCTCTGGAAAAATTCCTGCTCTTAGATCAATGGTCACTTATACAACTATGACTGAACACAATCAACAAGATTGCAGGGAAAATCTAAGAGAAACTAAAGCATAAGGAAAACTTCCTAAATGTCTATTTAGATTCATTTCAATATTATTCATGAAAAAAGTCAGTCACTCTGAATGTTTCAATAAATAATTTATGTGTAGCCATATTCTTTTGTCAATGTGCTATTCATTCTTTTGATACCTGTCAGGTAAGTATGTAACAAATGCTATTACCCTCATTTGAGCTCCAGTGAAATTAACTGAATGAGTCTCTCATTATACTGTTAATTCAGAAGTTTTGAAGCTGTAATTCATTAGTCCACAATCCTTAATCCATAAACTCAATAAAATTTTGCCTACAGACCACTCAATCAACATTTATAAGAAACTTGATCCTAAAACAGCAAGGAAATACTTTCTAAAATAAACCCATCATTGGAAAAAAAGAAACTGCAAATACTTTCTCCTCCTTTCTCAAGCATCTACTTTGAAACACTAGATGGACCCTGTAGCGATGTCAAGAAAGGTCATTCTTGGCCCCATTTTACAGATGAAGAAACTGAAGGCGACAAATGGTAAATAACTTAAACAACTTGCCCAAGTTAAAACAGCTTGAAAATCCAGAAAATCTGTCTCTAAGACCTATAACCTTGACTGCTATGCTATGATGCAAGGTGTTCAATAATTAAATACTAAACTAGTAGTGTGTAACTGATAGTGTGACTTTGAAGTAAGTTAAAGTAGTTCAGATGGCTGCAAAATAAATAGGGTCTTGAAGGATAAATAAGCTTGATAAAAGTAGGTTTTGTCAGAATCAGCAAATAAACAAAACTACTGGACAACAAGAAAGGGAAACTCCAAAGGAAACAGTTGGAATCTTGTAGAAGGCCTGCAGGGGAAGAAGTTGAAATTAGAATTACACGTTGGCCAAGGCAGTGCACATCAATTTGTAAACGATGGATGTCCCTTTGGAAGGCTTCCAGGGAGACACGGCAGTACGGACAGGAAGTAGCCCCCTCTTGATGAGTAAGTCAGTGCCTTCCTGAGAAGGGTAATAGCCTCACCTTTCAGAGGGGCCCAGATGACAGAATGCAAGAAGACGACAGAGCTAATATAATCATTGCATTATAAATTAAAGCATTTAACCACATGGGTATTTTTCACCCCAGAAGACAGGATCTTGTCACTTAACAGGATCAGTGAAGAAAAAAGCATATTCCTGGCCACAGAGACGCACCCACAGCTGCTGCATCTCTGCCTTGTTGAGAGTAAGATGGTTTGGCACAGCTACAAGCTCATCTTCTGACCTACCAGAAGATCTTTGTTAACAAGAAAATTTCTTCTAGAAATAGAAAAAAATGTAATCATTAAGTAAACCAACCTCTGAAAACGCAACAATAGGGGGATGTAAGTTAAAGCTCAGGGTTTGAAGAGCACAAATTTGTGACATCCAGGGTAGAAAAATCTTGTAACACCAACATTAGCAAAAGGGGCACACAGAGTTTTAAAAACTAAATAAAGTATACTGTCACAAACAGAAAGCAAAAAATAAAACTCTCTAACATTGCACACTTTGCAATATTAGACAAAACAAAGCCAGGCATGGGGTGAGGGATGAGGTAAGTATTGGGAGGAGAGGTGGAAGTCCTTTCCACAAGTGGGCATAGGTAATCCTAAAACCTACAGAATCTGTTTAAATATGGAAGGCAATTTATTCTGACCTCTAAATGGACCACTTGGAACAATGTCAAGTACTTCAGGTTCTCAGAGTGGGAGCCTGAACTTTGGGGAAGTGAATGCCAAGAACTCAGAACTATTGGACCTGACACTGAACTCCTTAAAGAAGGGGATATTATTTTATTTACGTTAGAATTTCCAGTACAAAGCACAATGCCTAGAAAATACTAAGAGTCTAACAAACATTTGATGGCTAAACAGAGGTATGATGTCCCTTCTAAGAGTCTGTGAACTGTAGATGATACAGAATAAGCCTCACCCTGGGATAAAATGGACATCACTTAGATGATGTTATCTGAGAAGAGCAGAGGGCCCCTTCTTTCACTGCACATCTCCAACAGCCTTCATGGCAGGCTCAAATGTGACCATTAGAGGGGCAATTCTCAGTGTTAGGCATTGCCCTCTCCCCTAGAAGAATGACCCTGGGAGCAGCAAGCTCATGAAGAACAGTACTAACATCTAACTGATCTTGCTCTCTGATGCACAGGCAGTATCAATAGCCTTACTGGGAGATACCAAAAGCATGTCAAAAAACAGCTTTAGAATGTGTGGGAAAGAGAATTTTCCTTCACTGGGGTGACTGAAAGGGCTGAAGCTCTGCATGGTCACTTTATCACCAAGAGAAAACCAATCTGAATTAAGTCAACCCAGAGGAAATCTGAGCTGAGAGATGCAGAGGTTCTGAGTCTGGATGATGCTATTAAGTCCCTGGACTGAGCTCTACCCAAAGGAAGTTCTCTGAAGCCTTCAGTGAGCCAGTACATTCCCATTTTTGCTAGGCTAATTTGAAGTGGCTTTCTGTCTCTGGATTAAAGCAGTATATCAAGTAAAATTTCCCCAGTATTACACTAAGATCAAAGCTGAAAACTAAGGTATGCTAAGATCCTCATACTCTAATATATGGGAATTTACTAACAGTCTTCCTTGGTGGCTCAGATGATAAAGAATCTGCCTGCAATTCAGGAGATGGTTCGGTTCAATCCCTGGGTCAGGAAGATCCCCTGGAGGAGGCCATGGCAACCCACTCCAGTATTCTTGCCTGGAGAATTCCATGGACAGAGGAGCCTGATGAGCTACAGTCCATGGGGTCACAGAGTTGGACATGACTGAGAGAATTTCAGGCATCAGTTTAGAACAAGCCTTACTACCAATCATTACCATCTCTCCCTGGGCAATATAATAACTTAGAGGGCAGTGAGGAAGGGAGCTGTTTTAAGTGACATTATTCCATGAAGGAGAAAGAAAATGGGTTATCTTGTTACCAAGGGAAGAGGGTTCAAAGGGAATTCATGTTGAGAACATGGAGTGATTACATGAAAGGAATATGGGCAGTTCATTTTCCAATTTTGGCAATCTGGCCAACACACCCCAGTTACCTAAGCCAAGGAACAGAGAATTAAAGAACAAGATGAGGCTGGGCAAAGAGGTAGCCAAGAAGCTATCTACCCCATTATTTGACATGTCATGGGTGGATGAATTGCCTGAGGGTTAATAAATGAGGAGACAATTTTCTGAATTCTGTCTTCCCAGACTTCACCAAGAGGACTGATCACTAGGAAAAGAGATCTCAATTTTGGGGTGGGCACCTTTTGGAGGGACTAAGGGAGTGGAAAATGTAAAGTCAGGAAATATGCATTAGGAAGGGAAGGACTTTGAGGATACTCAACAGAACTCACAGGTGAGAGGACCAGCAACTACATCCCTGCAACACAGAAGATATTAATGATTACCTTGAGCCAAACCAATGAGAACAGCTAGCCAAACAGATTGGAGAAGGAAATGGCAACCCACTCCAGTGTTCTTGCCTGGAGAATCCCAGGGACGGCAAAGTCTGGTCGGCTGCCGTCTATGGGGTCGCACAAAGTCAGACATTACTGAAGCAACTTAGCAGCAGCAGCCAAACAGAGAACTCAACCTCCCCACGGGCAGTTAAATAAGGTGTTTGCTCCATCCCTCTTCTTCCATGTTGCATGAACATGATAAAAGATAGAGGACGGAGGAGGAAGTCAGTTTTTTGTAGAATGAAGAGAGGAAAAGAACTTGAGTTTAATTTAAAACTTAACAACACAAGACTATTCTAATAATTAAAAGTGACTGGAACATTCTGAAATCTAGCCAACACATTATTAAGGTACCTGTTATTAACTGACTGCCTACAATGAGGTAGTGTGGTACTTAACTGTACCATCAGTTCAGTTCAGTTCAGTCACTCAGTCGTGTCCGACTCTTTGTGACCCCATGAACTGCAGCACGCCAGGCCGCCTCCCTGTCCATCACCAACTCCCGGAGTTCACTCAAACTCATGTCCATCGAGTCAGTGATGCCATCCAGCCATCTCATCCTCTGTCATCCCCTTCTCCTGCCCCCAATCCCTCCCAGCATCAGGGTCTTTTGCAATGAGTCAACTCTTCACATGAAGCGGCATAGTCCAAAAAAAAAAAAAAAAAAAAAGCAGTAATTGGGAGCGTAAACTCAAGGGAAATGAAACTCTTCAAAAAATGTATTTAGTTATATCGTCCCATGCTTTCATCCTCCTTTAGAAAGAGGACAGCAGACTGCCATTTGCTGTTCTCTCCGTTTTGCTCTCTTGTCAGGATTACATTCTGGTTGGACATTTAGGATACTTATGCCTTTTGGTATCTCTTGTGTGTGTGCTCAATTGTGCCCATGTCTCTGCGACCCCATGGACTGTAGCCCACCAGGCTTCTCTGTCTATGGTTTTCCCAGGCAAGAATACCAGAGTGGGTTGCCATTTCCTTCTCCATTTGATATCTCTTACAAAGCGCAACAACAATGACTCAAAAAAAAATCTAAAATGAGAGTTCTCAAAGGATCTCTATTCTACTGGTTCAATGCAAAAGTTCAAATATGCCAGTGGGCTTATTTGTGGACTATGCCGGATGATTACAGAGCCTTTGTCGATGAGAAATGACCACATGGGGTGAAGATGGTCACATAAACCTTCTCCAAAAGGGCCTTGGCATTCCATGGCTGTGTGAAATATGGAGGGAATTCATCTCAATAGGAGATTCAAGATGCCTATTTCTATAGAAGACCAGTGGTTAGTTTTACAGGTCACCACAAGCAACATTATTTGTACTATCTCCCAACCCCATTCCCATAATAACTCACACCAAATTCCACTAGAAGAGGTGATGAAGTCAAAGGGGTGGAGAGGGGAATTAGTAAAGTAAAATGAGTTATAATCAACAAGCACACAAAGGAAATTAAACTCAAAATCAGATCATTGTATAAAAATTACATAGTTGGCATCATCAGAGTAACACAGTCCAATAGGGTAACATTAATTTCAAGAGTTGTGCCACCATAAGGCCATGACAAATCCTGTGACCTGCATGAAAGTTCACTCACCTCACCAGGAATGCCAGCCTAAAGAAGAGAGCTAGAAGGAAAGAGAGCACAGATTGGCATCAAAAACATTTTTAATAAATAGTTACTAAAAGGAGAATAAATGATGAAATACAAGGACTTTTAGGAAGCCTAGAGAATATGAACTACTTTGAAGATTCTGCCAATAAAAGGGATTTCGCAGATTATACTGATAAGGATTTGGAAAAAAAAAAAAAAGAGTACTTTCATAATACTTCCCTTTAATCCCTATTAATCTTAATATTTTGCTTATATTGAATCCCCAGGCTAACTGTGATCTGGAAAATTTAATAACCTAAAATGAAGATAAGTATCAATGGTTAAAAACTTAGCATTTGTATTTTAAGTGGGCTTTTCAATATCTTAGACCAAACTCATATATAACATGGAAATGTCAGGTAGCACTACAGGGAGAAGAGGAGCCTTTTGAGAATAGACTGAATTTATAAAATTCCTAACAATATTGGCAGCCTGTAACTATACCTTGATGTGCCATTCTACAAAGCTGATGTTTCTGACCAATGTTATCAGGGAAATGTTTTGGCATTTTTCCTGTTTTTTATAGTAACTGGTGATGAACTTGAGCTGATCTAATACATGGATCAAACTTCCTTGTGACCACTGAGTCAAGGAAACTGTATCCTCATGATGCTGATATTGTTCTGCTTTTGTGTGTGTGTGTATTACATGAAATTTCCTACAGCCAATGAATAAAACAAATTGGCAAGTGCTGTTTCTGACTAGAGCAGCTGAATGTTTCATATCCAACTATTTGTTATGAAGCCCTGAAGTGATCATGGAAACCTAAAGTGATTACTTCTCCACTCTGAATGCTTTGCTTGGGAAAAAAATGAAAGTGAATCTGCTGCTACAGGAGTAATATGAAGTTGAAACTTCCAGCATTCAAAACTCAGCATTACTTATTAGTTAAGAATTCAAAATATCTCTGAGTCATGGTATTTTTGGAAATTGAAGAAGCAATTGGACAAGGATGCCATATCTAGCTTGACTAGAAACAGCACAACTGCAAAGCAAATAATGTGCACTTTCACCCCCAGTGACCTGGAAATAAGCACAAACAAAATATCCAAGAGCTTAAATTTTAGCTGTGGGAAATTTACTGCAGCTAAATAGAGAAGAAAATAGCTGATCCCAGGGGAAGCAAGTAGATGGCAATGTAGGAGGCGATTAAAAGCAGTGGCAAAGTCATTCACCATTACTATGTGCTTAATCCAGTCACTCTGGCAAAGGGAGCTGCAATGAGGAGCTGTACTCTCTACTCAGTATCTGGGGACTCTAGAGGTTTCCAGCACAAAGACCCATCAGTTGAAGGGCAATGTGACAGAGGATTCAGGGAGATTGGTTGGCTAATGGACAGGGGAATAAATTTTCCCAGAACGCTCCCTGTTCAAACCATTGGAAATGGAGTCACCCTTCAGATCATCTGTATGCCTGTTTCTTTTTTCCATTTTCAATTTATAATAACAATAACGACCTAGACATAGGACATTTCCTGGGCTTTAATGACTGTCTGAGGTTAATGGCCCTCAACTACACCTCAGGCCATCAACCCCTCCCAGCTGGTCATTAATCTCCAGGAAATATCCTGTTCCAGGGTCATTATTGTTTCAATATCAACTATACCTTAAAAGCTTTATGGATTCTGCAAATATACATCACTTGCCAATAGAGGTTATAAAACCTGTTTAGAATTCTGAAATTATCTGGAGTTTGACCTCTCAGAGATGTTTTGTTCAAAACTAAAATTGGCTTAAGAAAACATTCAACTTCAGACTGTGTTTCTAGTCTAAGACAGAAAGAACACAAAGTTAGAAGAATTAAGAAGGGATTATAAAACTACTCTTGCCTGAAAAATTCCATGGACAGAGGAGCCTGGCGGGCTGTCCATGGGGCCTCAAAGAGGCAGACATGACTGAGCAACTGAACATATATGCACACACGTAAAACTACATCAGGGAATTCTCCAGCGGTCCAATGGTTCCCTGGACTCTGTGCTCCCACTTCAAGGAGCACGCGTTTGATCCCTGTTTGGGGAACTAAATCTGCCAAGATGTGTAGCATGACCAAAAAAACAAAACAAAAAAACTACACCAAATTTCAGTGTAAATTTTTTATGAAAGTTTGAGTGCTAGTTACCCTTTTTAGGAATCCTCCACTTAATGATCACTTTCTAATTGTAAACTTTTAATTAAAGTTAGAGAAGCAAATTTAAAATAAAATGCAGGGTGATCAGAGACCAAGCATTGGTTACCTTAAAAGAAATGACTTCACTGAAAACAAAAATGATGCCACTAAGATGTGGGTTACACTGCATCAATACTCCATAATACCAGTTCCATATTATAGCTGAGGAAATACTCTCTTCCTACTGTCCTTTCCCAGGCTCACTGCGGAATGAACCAGAAAATGTTGAGGGATATGGGCTCAGATATAGGAGTTTTTTTTAATCTTTTAATCCCAGCAAGATGTTTAATCCCTCTTGTCCTTGTCTTCTTATCTGTAGAACATAAAGCAATTGACTCATATGCTAACAAATAGGAATTCAAAAATGGTGAAAAATAGAAGTATCCTTAATATTTTGCTTAGACCTGAAAAATATAATAACTACACAAGTGTTCTTTGAATTGCTTTTTTATTGAAGGTGAGAAACAATAAATGTTTCATAAATTTGGTCACAGGTAAACATTTATTGAGTATCTTATACAAATTGTGTCCCCCCAAAACTCATATGTGGAAACCCTAATTCCTAGTATCTGAGAATGTAGCTTTGTTTATAGATAGGACCTTTAAAGAAGTAATTCATTTAAAATGAGGTCATTAGGGTGGGCTGCAGTCCTCTATGAATTCTGTCCTTATAAGAGGCAGTTGGGACACCAGCACACAGAAGAATGACCATGTGAGGACACAGACAACACAGCCTTCTGTAGGCCTCAGGAGGAATCAACTCCACCAACCCTGATCAGGACACAGCCTCCAGAATTGTGAGAAAATAAATTTATCTTGTTTAAGCCACCCAATCTGTACTACTTTGTTATATGGAAACCCTAGAAAATACAGAGGAAATACAGGCATTCTCCTGGCCCTCCAGAGGAGACAAATAAATAAACAGTTTGGTGAAAAGGGTATGGTGAAGTAAATTTTGCATATTATCAACTCAGCAGAATTTTACGCAGTGATTAAAATGACAATTATAGAGAGTATGTAACAACCTAGGAAAACGTCTATAAAAAATATTAACTGAAAAGGCAAAACACTGCAATACAGCTACTCTGATTACTATAAGAGATGGTTTACTAATAGACCAAAAAATAGAAGAAAACTTGGAAAACCAGAGTTTTTGCTGATGTGAATCCTTGATGAACTTTTCATTTTTTATTTCTTTATAGCTGTTATAATAGCAATGATGCAATAGATTTTTAAACATTTAATTTTAATGGTACATTCTCCCTCTTTTTTTTTTCCTTTGCCTTCATATTTGAGTTCAGGTTTCCGCTTTTGAGAAAGTTACTCTGAAAGAAAATTCAAAAATATTTTAGGAACCTAAAGATTATACAGAACACAGAGATGTATATATCTTTTTGAATTCGTATTTTTGTTTCCTTCAGATAAATATCCAGAAGTGGAATTACTAGATCATATGATAGTTCTATTAAGTTTCTGAGGAACCTCCATGCCATTTTCCATAGTGGCTGCACCAATTTACATTCTCACCAACAGTGCACTGCTGCTGCTAAGTCACTCCAGCCGTGTCCGACTCTGTGCAACCCCATAGATGGCAGCCCACCAGGCTCCCCCATCCCTGGGATTCTCCAAGCAAGAACACTGGAGTGAGTTGCCATTTCCTTCTCCAGTGCATGAAAGTGAAAAGTGAAAGTGAAGACGCTCAGTCGTGTCCGACTCCTAGCGACCCCATAGACTGTAACTCACCAGGCTCCTCCATCCATGGGATTTTCCAGGCAAGAGTACTGGAGTCGGGTGCCATTGCCTTCTCCAAACAGTACACTAGGGTTCCCTTTTCTCCACATCCTCACCGACACTTGTTACTTCTTGTCTTTTTGTTAATAGCCATCCTGACAGGTGTGAGATGGTATCTCATTATGGTTTTGACTTGCATTTCCCTGATGATTAATGATGTTGAGCATCTTTTCACGAGACTGCTGGGCATCTTTGTGCCTCCTTCTTCTGCCTATTTTTCAATTGGATTGTTTGGGAAGGGGGTTGATACCGAGTTGTATAAGTTCTTTGTATATTTCGGATATTAGCACTGTTAGTGGAAATAGCCATTAAAAGTAAGGACTTAAGGAAAATAGCATACTTGATTCTGTATTAAAAAAATAATGAATGATCTAAAATGGGATTCTAGAGCCTTGCCTGGATATGAGCTTCAAAACCAAGCTCATTTATAAGACATATCCAAAGATTTTGCCATAGTAAAAGTGAGGACAAGTGAGGTGAACAGAAGGAAAAGCTATCCATCCCTGTGAAGCAGCAGGAAGGGCCAGGGAGAGTCAGGGCAGCTCCATTCAGGACTTTCAGGCAGCTGGTCAGACTCCCTGTGGCAGAAGGGTGAGACCCAGCACACAGAGCCTGAGTGCCCAGAATGGAAAAGAGCACGTGTTTTCACAACAGACTTCCACACAAAGGCCACTGCATTTCTAACAGCAATGCAGCAAACCTCACATGTCTCTCAGCAGCTCTTCTGCATGGGGCAGGGCACAGCACAGAAACGTTAGCAAGGTGATAACTGCTGCCCTAAAGCTGCACGAAGCGTTAATCAAGCCACCTCCTAAAGAGCAAGGATTATACCAAGGACCTTAATTTGCCCCCAAGGCTCTGTTTTTACCTTAATTTAGCAGTTCTCCCTATAGCAATCTGTTGTCCTCATCCCACACGGGCCCCAAGCTTGGGGTTCTGTTGCTTCTACAGGCTTGCCTTTGGTAACCCCTCAAGGAGAAAAGCTCCCCAGGAAGGAGATAGAGCTTTATTTTTATCTCAGTCAAAGTCCCTATCCAATCCATTAATAGTTACAATAACCTTGGTCCAGGGCATTTCCTGGAGAAGCCATAACTAGCTGGGGTTAATGAACTCTCTCTACCATTAATCCCTGGGAGAGGCCATTGGCCTGAATTGTTACTTAATTACTCTTCTGTGTACAGCTTCATAAAGCAACGAAATGCCTTCTTTCAGGAAGAAGGGAGATGGTAATGGGGGTCATCAGAGGCCATTAATTTTACAAATAGTTTATTAGAAACTACAGTATGTTAAGAAGTCACTCTGGCCCACAAATCAACTCAATGTGGTCCTTATTAAGTCGAGATCCAAAACTTCCTACATTTCCATGATTCACACACACAAAGTTACAAATGGTGCAGAATCTGGTCAAAATGTACATACCCAGGTGTGCAGAGTTATATTCTTTATATTCTGCAAATGATCTTATCTTCCCCTTTAGCTCTGACTCCTTAAGTTGGCAGAAAAGACTCAATGGGACCAATTCAAGATACCATAGACTTTTCCTGGTTAAAAATCTCTTTCAGGTAATTTCTCAGTCTTGGGAGATTCTTCTCTAGAGCTCTCTTCTTTCCCTGGAGAGTGGCAGGTGCAGGGGAAAGCTGTGTATCCTTGAGGTGGACTGAAGGGGGAGCTTTGGGTCTTCATACCTCTGCTTGTTGCTCTTGGGTCTGCTGGTCTTTCAGGATGCATGCTGGCCCATGCTCCTGATGACCATGACCTTTGCTATTGCCCATGTCGGGTCTCTAGGTTCTGTGTCCACTCCAGCACAACCTAAGGTCTCCCATTCACTAGCCCTCTTAATGCAGCTGCATCCACACTTCCAGGTCTAGGGGTGCTCAGCTGCTCCACCCTATTTACAACTGCAACCGCTTTCCTCCCACACACATAAACACACTACAATCCTTCATCCCCTTCACCCAGTTATGTTTCCTTCCAGCACTCTTCTCTTTTGTCATACCAAATAAAATTCCTTCACTCATTTATTTTGTTTGTGTTATTTGTTGTTTGTGTGTGTTATTACCCCCCCAACACCTGTCCTAGAACAGCAGTCCCCAAAACTTCTGATACCAGGAACCAGTTCATAGAAGACAATTTTTCTACGGACAAGGGTGGGGCAAATGGTTTCAGGATGATTCAAGGCATTACATTTATTGTGCACTTTATTCCTATTATTATTACATCAGCTCTACCTCAGATCGTCAGGCATTACATCCCAGAGGCTGGGGACCCCTGCCCTAGAATGTAAACTCCATGAGGGCAAGTGTCTTGACTGTTTAGTGTACTCTGTCTCTCTAATGCTTAGAACAGTGCCTGGAATACAAAGGGGCTCCTTCAACAGCTTCAGTGTTTATCAAATGAATGAGTAGTTAGCTGGCTACATGATGGGATTAGACTGCTGGCCTTAGGACTCAGACTTTCTATATTAGTTACACATGGGCAGTGAGACAGCACAATCTACCAGAGAAGTAAAAAACAGGGGCTACCCCATTCATATGGCCGAGAAATCAGATCCATTCAACTATTGCTGCCAAAGGGAAGACATGGCCATGAAACACACACACCCAGCTAGGTTCTTAAGTCTCCATAGATGGTGAGAAACCGTTGCCACCCAAACCACTGTGACATGCTGCTCCGCCCTCCCCGTGTCAACAGCAGAGTCATGAAGGTTCTGAGAATCTATTGCACAGTTCCACTGGGGAAAGATTTGACGCTTCAGCAGCTAACTGCCTAGGGCAGAAGCAGGAAGACCATACACATCAGAAGGGAGGTGGAGTTTACGGAAGAAATGGAGATAAAGGGGAAACCAAGGAGGCACAGCAAGCCAAATTATTTACTTCTGCTTGGTTTTACTGAGACCTATTTAATACTAAGATCTTAATATCTGGAGACTCTTACAGACACCAGGCTAGAGAGCGCAGAGATTACTTTTCAGAGAAGTTATACACCTACACCCATGTCCATG
Organism: Bos indicus; assembly: GCF_029378745.1. Lineage (NCBI taxonomy): Eukaryota > Metazoa > Chordata > Mammalia > Artiodactyla > Bovidae > Bos > Bos indicus. The sequence continues at coordinate 33,483,395 of NC_091769.1, forward strand.
AGCTCTTTAAGAAAGCTACTGGGCCTGGAGCAGAAAGGGACTTAAGAACAATTGATAACTATTGATTCTTATTGCAGCATATAAATTCCAAAGGATTTTGTGTAGGTGAACTATCTCTGAATATATCTGTAGCAGGATATATGCTGAAATATCAAGTACATACTGTATCCTCACTGCCTCCTTACTGAGGCATAATCAGATCATGAGCAGAAAACTAAAAGGCTGAATTTTGTCACGGCCAAAACATGAAGTTGGTGGGAAGAAACCAGTTAATTTTGTTTCTGTATTTGGGGGCTCTAACCTAGTTACTCTATTTCATAAATGGACCCATTTCCCCAGTTCATTAGATACATCTCTGTGATATTTCAGGAAAATCTACAATGGAAGAACAAAAGGAAGATCAACTAGATTATGAGTAAGTAATCATAATTATACAAAGCCACATGCAAGGACCAAGGTATGAAGAAGGCCCGCTGTTGATGTCTTCCTTCATGTCCTAGTCTTCTCTCTCTCCATCTACTATCTAATCATCCCCCACTGCATTCCACCCCAAGCACTTTGTGCCCTCCTGAAGGGTAGCGTTTATAAATTTTCCCTTCTAAGTGATAGTTATTGTAAAGTCCTTCCAAGGTAGGACTATCTTTTCCAAAATCATCCCTTATTCTTACTCAAAAATCTCTCTGCCTCACTAACTTGTTTGTGGCTAATTATTTAAAAAGCAAACTACTTAACTGATATAAGAAAAAGAAAAGTTTACTGAGAGCTTCCCATGTGCCAGGTACCCTTTCTAGACCACTCTAGTGTTAACCTTTATTTTATTCAAATTTACTTCAAAAAGATGTTTGCATTCTTGAAAGCGTATGCATGGATCACATCTGTTAACTTAATGGAGTGATTGTCATGGTACATTTTCAAGCTTTGTAGCAGGCACTGGGGCAGAAGTTTTGAGATAAGGAGGAAGGGAAAGACTAAAGCCCTCCCTGCCAGTGGAAATCACTTGTGCCTCTGCATGAGGCCGGGCCCAATCATTAGGAATGTGCCAGCTACCTGGATAAAAGTACTCAATAAAAGTGGATTGCATAAGCAGATTCTGTGAACAATTTGTCTGAGAAACCAGTGCAGAGGGCTGTTTAAGGAAGCAAGACTTCTCCTGGAACCAAAGTAGAGGTGCACTAGTATATCAAACACTTTGGCTGAGAAAGCCAAGAAAAACCTCCCTAACCGAGTTGAGACTTACTGAAACAAATTGTAGAGCATGATTAAGAAATATAATTTCCTAAGAATGAAAATGGAAAACTATGTTCCCAGAAACAGTCAGGTTAATGAATTTAATGCCTTTTAGATATGCCCTTTAGTCCAAAGATTACTGACCTTAAAATAACTGGCCCTTGTTCATTTTGGGGACTGAGTCTATAGGTCAGAGAAAGTGGAAATCTTAAGATTGGCCCAGTCAAAGAAGAACATTAACAGTTTGAATATGGACCTTGAAAGGGATATGCAGAGAATAGATGAAGCAAATCAGGACCTTCTTGTCAAAATCCACAAGAAAGAAGATGAGATTCAGAGGTGAGTGTTGGGGTTCCATGTGGAAAGTACTCAGTCCAGAGGATGGGATGGGAAAAAAGAGACAAAATTGAATTTTCCAGTTTGTTCTAGATATCTAAATCTTGTACAGCAAAGTTTCTCCTTCATTCTTCGGCATTTCTCTACAGCTCAAACCTGAACTACGGCAAGTTTCAAGGAGATTCCTAAAAAATTGGGTGATATTTACCTGAGTTGAAAGAACATTGAGGTATTTGACTTGGGAATTAGAGGAATCTTACTTTTCCTGCTTTGAAAGTGATTCTGAGTCTAAGAATCCAGGAAAGAAGGGCTTCCAACTTGAGATTCATATTTATGGTCACTGAGGTACCCTTGAAACTGATATACGTGTTTTATCAGTTTTGAAACTGAGTTCCTTACTGTGTGCTTGTGTCATCCAGGTTGGAAAATGAGATCACTCAGACCAGAGACCTGGCAGAGGATGAGGAGTTGGAGAAGGAGAACACCACCACGATGGAAAGGGAAAGAGCCTTGCAGGAGATGGAAGAAGAAACTGCCAGACTGGTGAGCAAGAAACTGGGAAGTGCTATTCAACAGGTTATATTCATCATCCTGTCTCTCATCAACCGTCAGATAAGTTGCTGTTGTTGTCGAGTTGCTCAGTCATGTCTGATTCTTTTTGACTCCATGAACTGCAGCACTCCAGGCTTCCCTGTCCTTCACTATCTCCAGGAGTTTGCTCAGACTCATGTCCATTGAGTTGGTGATTCCATGCAACCATCCCATCCTCTGTTGCCCCCTACTCCCCTTGCCCTTAATCTTTCCCAGCATCAACGTCTTTTCCAATGAGTCATCTCTTAACATCAGGGGGCCACAGTATTGGAGCTTCAGTTTTACTGTCAGTCCTTCCAAAGAATGAGACAGTCTCTCCTTTTTACATACACTGTGTAGTCAACTCAAAAGTCGTGGCAGGATGTGACCATGCTTGGAAAGGAATGTGTGGAGGTTAGGGTTTCTCAGGTAATATTTAGTACCAGAAAGCCCTGTGTGTGGGCATCTCTGTCCCTGGTAAGTTGGCACGTATATATTGAGATCAAACCACAGATTCCTAACCTGACATTATGCAGTAAGATAGAGTTCTTGCAGGAAAAATCACTGGAGTGAAATGGAGAACAATCAACTGGAAAAAAAAGAAAACAGATGATGATGTGCACATGCCCACTTACACTCTGCTTCTTTCTCTCAACAGGAAAGGAAGAATGAGACCCTGGTCCACAGCATAGCAGAACTTGAAAGACAGGTGGGATAGGGCTCTTGTGTTCCCCAGTGTTCCCGCTGCACGCACAGTCATCAGAGAGGCAAAGGAGCAAAAGTGATCATAGGGGATTCCACACGTCAGACCAGCCTGTGCTGGGGTGGGAACGACTCTCCTGAGACTTAGCCCGATAACATAAATAAATTCCACAGATCTTCCCTACGAGTATCAGATGAAAGAAATGGGTGGGGTATTCAGGATATTCAATGATATGATGGGTTCTTCATTGCATTATAAGGAAAAGGATTCCAGTAGACATTTTGGAAGTGATTGGCTGGCAACTTTGTAGTGAGAATTAATTTTACTTTCAACAGAGACTTTTAAAAATATTTAATTCTTAAGGATTCCCTTTTCTTCATCTAGACATTCCCTTTATCTTAACTCCTGCTCAGAATACAGTGGGCTTCCTATGTTTATTGTGCTTTCTGACCCAGGTCTGCAGCCCTGAGTAACCCAGCATGGATTAGGAGTTTGGAAAAGTACCCCTGTCTTGAGCAGATCTAGCTTTGATGACCAAGACTAGTGGGAAGAAATTGGAAGCAGAATAAAAATGTTTTCAAGGGTACCGAGTATCCACCAAAGGACCATCTCCTGACAGCTTTTATCAAGGCCAAATTACCAGCCCACACACACCAGAGAATATCTTTGTCTTTTTTTTTTTTTTTTTTTGGATGTATTTTTTGTTTGTAATTGAATTTTTTTATTTGAAACTGTAGCTTACAAGGAAATCTCAAAAAGCAACAAAGTGTGAACAAGACAATCTAAAGGGAACCCCAGAAGAGTCAAAGGTAAATGGAAAAGCAATCTTGAATGGGTTTGGACTATGTGAACAGGAAACAAGCCTTCAAGTTGAAACAACTGTCAAAGTTGAGACAAATTCTTTGTAGTTTTACCCATGTCAGGCATAAGCCTGGGCCATTGAGTGCTGAATTTTCCTCTGCTCTTAGTCAGGAATTTTGCTCTGAAGCCATATATTTTGTTCTTTCTTCCATGAGGAAGAGCATAAACACAAATATATATTTAACACTGGAGGCAGCTGAAGTCCCTAATTTAAATCCTGGCCCCAGTACTTGGTGTGGTATATGAAGGGCAATTTAATCAGTCCCTCCCAACCTCAGTTTGAAAATTGAGTGAAATTGTGTATATAAACTATTCTTTCCCTTTTCTGGACTGCTAAAACCTGAAATCACATAATTTTAAAGTGACTATTTGAGTCTGGCTAAGCAATGGCACCCCACTCCAGTACTCTTGCCTGGAAAATCCATGGATGGAGGGGCCTGGTGGGCTGCAGTCCATGGGGTCACTAAGAGTCGGACACAACTGAGCGACTTCACTTTCACTTTTCACTTTCATGCATTGGAGAAGGAAATGGCAACCCACTCCAGTGTTCTTGCCTGGAGAATCCCAGGGACGGGGGAGCCTGGTGGGCTGCCATCTACGGGGTCGCACAGAATCGGACACGACTGAAGCGACGCAGCAGCAGCAGCAGCAAGATATGTGTATGAATTCATAGAGACAGAGCTGCTGATACTGCTGCTGCTAAGTCACTTCAGTCATGTCCAACTCTGTGCAACCCCAGAGACAGCAGCCACTAGGCTCTTCTGTCCCTGGGATTCTCCAGGCAAGAATACTGGAGTGGGTTTCCATTTCCTTCTCCAATGCGTGAAAGTGAAGTCATTCAGTTGTGCCCGACTCTTAGTGACCCCATGGACTGCAGCCCACCAGGCTCCTCTGTCCATGGGATTTTCCAGGAAGAGTACTGGAGTGGGTTGTCATTGCCTTCTCCGAGAGACAGAGCTAGGATCTGTAAATCTACTGTATGCTGGGAAATTTACATATCCTGTCATGGGATCCAGTCTAGGAAAAGAATAGTGAGTTTTACCTGCTAAGTAAGGTGATTACATGCGTGCTAAGTCGCTTCAGTTGTGTCTGACTCTTTGAGACAGCCACATAACTTCCTCATCCACACCAAAGTTCACAGTCTTGGCCCTTGTTGTAACCTCTGCATGGAACATATTTCCTCCAGATGTCCATTTGGCTAATATTTATCATTTAGACTTCAACTCAAGTATCATCAAGGAGGCCTTCACAAACCACCTATAATAGCTCTTACTCCATCACTCACTCTCAGCACATTTCTGTGCTTTTATTTCTTTCACAGCACTTATCATTATCAGGTTGACTTATTTGTTATGTCCCCCACCTAGAATGTCAACTCTGTGAGGCAGAGAGCCTATCAATCCTGCTCATCACTGTATCCTCAGTACTCCCCTTGCCCTTTCCCTGTCATTCCAGTAGAGTGGCCGATACAAAATGGCTTTCATCAAATATTCAAGGAAGGAAAAGAGGAATACAGGGAGGAAAAAAGGAGTAATGAATATATAAATGCAAAGGGAATAGTGACGTTTTCAAGAGTGATATTTTCTAAGAGAAATAGCTAAGGAAGAAGGAAGCTAAGAATTGAAGTTTAAGGGCAAAGGGAGCACTGATGAATGCTCAGTGGATTCACCAGGCAGCTGACAGGATGGTTTGACTGCTCTCCAACAAAGAGATATCTGAAATGTGCCTGACGCACTTCAACCACCTGTGAGATAAACTTTGTGATAGCATTTCAGAATGAAATTCTGTTTTTGCCTTGCTGAGTTACCAGCCTCCTTTCCTGTCTATAGGTTAAGTTACAACAACTGGAAGCCTCCTGTGCAGACCAAGAGAAGGAGCTGGCCAAGGTAACCACAAACTTCAATGTTTCTTCTCCCAAAGGAAGGGAAATGTGATTCTTGGTCCAACAATCTAACACATTCTTCAGATGATTGAGTTTTAATAATGTTCTACTTCTAAAACTACATGGGATCAGGAGGAGAAGAAGGAAAGGAGGATGAATACAGTATTCTAGGTTACCTACTATTTAACATTTCTACAGGATACATTCCATAATGTCTATTTCCCACAAATTAGTATCTATTCTTCTCCCAACTGTCCCCAAATAATCCCCATGGGACTATAAAGCATATTCTCAGAAAATGAGTTTATATGTACAAAAAACATATTTAGAAAAACTAGAAGCCTACATTTAGGGTCTTGTACACAGGAGGAAACAAGTATACTATTGTTCTTGTAGAAATTCCCTGAGAAAATTTAAGACTAATAAATTTTGCTTCCCAGGTAATAGAAGACTATGCATTCGTGGCCCAGCTCTGTGAAGATCAAGCTCTCTGCATAAAGGTACAGCCTCTCAGTAAATAGCTAGCAAAGGGTTTGTTCAGGTACACAGTGAAATGGAAATAGGTTTTTCAGCAAAGACCACCTGGAATAATTTTAACTCTTCAAGGTGTCACTCCAAAGGGACTTTAAAGTCTTTGACACTCCACCACCAATATCATTCTTTTACTTGCCTCGTCTCCCAGCCCCTAGTGCCTTTAACTTAATGATGAGCACTTGTACTATTTATAACCCCAATTATTCCCAGGGGCCTGTCCAATGGTGAAACGTAGTGAGAGATCAGTACTGATGGAGTGAAGGCTAGGAAGGAGGAAAAGTGGCAGTGGGAACATCAAACATTTATGTTATGATGTAATAATGTGTGTTTATTATGATTAGGAAAAGCACAGGGCTTTAATTAGTAACTGTGCTTTCCTTTATTTCTCTTTGAAGAAGTACCAGGAAACTTTGAAGAAAATACAAGAAGAACTAGAAACTCGGTTCCTTGAGAGAGAAGTGTGAGCTTTAGCAAACAAAGGAACATCCTGGTTTTAGTGGTAACTCCATCTCAGCCTGGGTCAGAGCAAACATCTCTCTGACTAATTCCAATTTGGAATTGCATAAGCCCTGACACCACATATCTTTCCCCTCCATAGTGATCAGGTCAACTCCCCCTACACTACACCAACTTTTTTTTTTTTAAGGCAAGATAAATGAATTCTTATACTGTTATTGTATAAATACACAATTTTTTTTAACAGCACCATTTTCAAGTGTATACACAATATGATTATAATAAACCAAATCTAAAATGCAGGTCCTTTTCCCAGCTTTCTTAAAAGACTCTAGAAATGCATTTCCCTTCCTAACTTTATCATATTACCAATTATTTGGGTTTATATTAAGGCCAGAAACATGTGCCTTAAAAAGGACTAGAGGTCAGGCACCTTGATAAGCAGAGCATGCCTTATATTTCACAGGAAAGGCCTTATAATAATACCATCTTCACTTACCCCAAATATAAAGAAATTAAACCATATGGGATAGGCATGACATTAACCTCCAGACACCTGCAAAGACTATCATATTATGAAACTCAAACTGTATACTATTATACTATATTAAACATAAATAAAAGAAAAGCCTCCCCCACCCCCCAAAAAAGATGCCTTGAGTCTGTCAGAAGAGTTCAACTCTTTTGCAGTGGTTGTTTAGTCGCTAAGTTGTGTCCGACTCTTCTGAGATTCTATAGACTGTAGCCCTCCAGGTTCCTCTGTTCATGGGATTTCCCAGGCAAGAATACTGAAGTGGATTTCCATTTCCTCCTCCAGGGTATCTTCCCAGCCCAGGGATCAAACCTATGTCTCCTGCATTGACAGGTAGATTCTTAACCACTGAGCTACCTGGGAGACACTTAAATTCTTTAGTTTAAATCAAAAACTTCAATTTTTTGACCCTCTTTAGAAGTTAAATCTTAATTCAATCAAGAAGTATCTCTATTTATTAAATATTTTGGAATCTTAGGATGAAGAGAAAGAGACCCAAACTGCATAAAGCCTCTAACTAAGCAGGCACACATGGTGGCCTGGTGTCCAAGGCACCGGGACCTGGAGGCTCTCACCCTTAAAGGACACCTTCAAGTCTCCCAAAATCCTTCCTGAGTACTAGGTATGGCTTGACTGCTAAGCTAAGTTTCTAAACCAAGACTATTCAACAAAAATTTATATGCTATCTGTTAAGTATCCACTAAGCCATTTACTGAGTACTTGAAAAACAAGTAATATGACTGAGGAAATTATTTTTTAATTAATTTAAATAGCTGCATGTAGCAAATGGCTACAATAGTGGACAACATAGCATTAGACCATAAAACTATTTTAAAATAACCACCATATAGTATGAATCTCCGTGTGTAATTTATCCAACCTCTGTCTTGGTTCTTTTATCCCTAGGTCAAAAGTTATGTGCATGATCTCCACAAGCAAAGAGTATAACAGCCAAAATAACAAGGTAAGTACCCACTCCATCTTTAGCTTCTTCAGCATCATTGCTTTTCAAAGGAGTTTCCAAAATCGCTATAAGCCACCAAACATCTAACAATCTTCCCAGGTGCATTTTCCAAGAAAAATACTAGATGTAATTTCAAAGCATTTCAACCTTAAACCAAGAGGACACTAGGAACAACTGTTTTCCCTCCTACAGTCATGCAAATGATGTGCTCTCAAATAAACCAGTCCAAGAGCAGAGAGAGTTTAGAATGGAAGCAAGAAAGAACAGTAGCTGAGGATGCACTCTATGGACAAAAGGCCAATATATATACCACTGCTCTGCACCAATCACAGCACTCTTTCCTGATGATCCCAGCATCGTCCTGAATCTTTCACTGCACAGAATGCCAAGGGCATCTATCACCGTCTAGCTAGAGTTGGCCTATGAGTGAAAACATAGGAAGCAATTGTTTCTTTATGACACAGCTTCCATGTTTGTATGTCTTTAACATCATGATGTTACCAGCACATATGCAAAGGTCTGAAGGAAACCGATGTGGACATAGAGCACCAGACCTCTGGGCCTGTTTGGTGTCTTATGGCAGCAAGTACATAGATAAATCTTACTGGACTTGAGTTGTAATTTATATTTCCTTTAGAACCAAGGCTGACATTAATCCAGAATTTTATATTGTTGAGATATACAGTCTTTATAATCATAGAAAGGAGAAGTCATCTCTTCTTTAAAAGCACATATCAACAATTGACTATTATCCTTAAAGTGCTCCAGATGTTTGAATATTTATTAGACTGTATGACTGTAGTTCTCACTGTTCTGAACAGGTTATTCTGGTCCCAAGTTTATATATTCCATTCAGCAAGCAAAACTCCTGAAATAAATGAAATCCACCTCTCTAGAACGAAGCTTGGCATGCTCCCCAATGTGTCCCATCATCTAATCCCAGTGGCTCATTAAATTATTCCTTGTGGCCACCTATCAGAGAAACAACAGGGTGTATTCATCAAGATTATGAGAGTACCATGAGATGGTTCAATTACCTATGAGGTTTGAGCAATCCCTGTGGAGAGGCTACCTGAGCAGGTGACCAGCTAGCATGCCACTTCATCTCACTCAAGCTATAGAATCAAATTTGTAACCCAGAAAGCTACTTTCTAATTCCAGTTCTGCAAGCCTCATTTCCACAGTTTTAAAATGTGATCATAATTTCTCTTCCTTTTTATCTCACAAGGAAGTTAAAAGGAAAATAACTGAGAAAACATTTGGAAGAGAAATGTCATAGAAATCCAGAGTATATCCTCATCTTTACATTTTTATATCTTTCAAGTTTTATCTCTAGAATATGTCTGTGTGGTTTGTATAGCCTACAAACTTCTCAAAGGGTCACTGGCTAATCCAAAGGTAGGGTATAGTTGAGAGAGCCCAGAAAGTAGACTCAGAGGATCTGGGATCCAGGCCTGGTCCTGCCACTTACTAGCTGTATGACCTTCCCTTTCTATGTCTTCTTTCTTATCAGAATATTAAAAGGTGATGCAGTTACATATATATGTATACCGTGTATATATTTATATGGGTTTCCCAGGTGGCTCAGTGGTAAAGAATCCACCTGCTAATGCAGGAGACACAAATTCAATCCCTGGGTCAGGAAGATCCCCTGGAGGAGGAAATGGCAACCCACTCCTGTATCCTTGCCTGAAAAATCCCATGCACAGAGAGACTGGCGGGCTGCAGTCCATGGGGTCGCAAAGAGTCAGACATGACTGAAGGACTGGGTGCATATACACACATCCATAGATACACACATATATTTGGCTTTGAAAATTTCATCTCCTTATGCATATGAAAAAAATCTGTAAAATTTTATCTAAAATAACATTTAATTAACAGCTCAATGAATATTATTTGGCAGTGATAATAGCCTCCAGATATTGTTTATTTATCACTGTCCTTTCTTCTCCTAGGATAACTCTCTCCAAAAGAAGAAAGCAGGGTTCTGTAAAAGGTAAGTAAATATCGTTGAGTAAACCTCCCAGAAAATTAGGAGTTCTACTTAGCTGCTCTGGCAGAGAGCAAAGTCTAGCCACACAACCACACACACACATAGAGTCAAGTCAACAATGACTGCGTTTCTCAGTCAATGTTACGACTTCCTTCTCTGAAGGTGATTACCAATCTCAGCTTTCCAGTATTAGAAGCCAGTGGCCTAGCAGTAATTAGAAACAGGAATCTTATTACCTAGAAGAGATGTGGTAAGTCTCTTCTTACTCCTTTTTCCCTTTAACACTTTCAACTAGTTTGATGTGTCTGGTTTTCCAGTAACATCAGTAGATTAGAAATGGCGAGATCCTTCTGTGTTTCATAAGCATGATGATTGGGTTTTTATACTATTGCGCGAGATATGCCTCCCTCAAACTTTGCTACATCAGCATACTACCTCTTAATGTGAAAAATAAAAATAGGGAGAGAATTTCTAAATGCAAGGATACCACTGCCTAACAACAGATAAAAGGGAGAGAAAATGATTGTGAAAAAGACATAGCACCTAACAGTATCCAGCACACAATAGCTGCTCAAAAATCTTAATACAAATAAGAAATCAAAATTCAAACAACTGAGTCAATATTAGCCCTTAGGGAATCAATGTCATTGCAAAGTAAAATTAGTATCGAAGCCCTTTCATTTTTAAGAAAAGGTCAAATTATGTTCAATATGTTTAAGAAGGCATCAGTTCGGTTCAGTTCAGTCGCTCAGTCGTGTCTGACTCTTTGCGACCCCATGAATCGCAGCACGCCAGGCCTCCCTGTCCATCACCAACTCCCGGAGTTCACTGAGACTCATGTCCATCAAGTCAGTGATGCCATCCAGCCATCTCATCCTCTGTCGTCCCCTTCTCCTCCTGCCCCCAATCCCTCCCAGCATCAGGGTCTTTTCCAATGAGTCAACTCTTCACATGAGGTGGCCAAAGTATGGGAGTTTCAGCTTCAGCATCAGTCCTTCCAATAAACACCCAGGACTGATTTCCTTTAGGATGGACTGGTTGGATCTCCTTGCAGTCCAAGGGACTCTCAAGAGTCTTCTCCAACCCCACAGTTCAAAAGCATCAATTCTTCAGCGCTCAGCCTTCTTCACAGTCCAACTCTCACATCCATACATGACCACATAGAGAAAGATAAAGTTAAAGTGGTATGACATGTGATTTAGAAAGAGTCCCATCAAAATGGTTAACATAAAATTATTGGTGCTTAAAGTTCAGCTCCAATTGTCTGGAAAATTTGCTTAAGAGGGATACTCCTTCATACCAGATAAGTGAAGTATTACATATTCCAATATCCCTAAATGCATGTTCCCAGAACAACCAGAAGAATTTTCCCTAGAACTCCTAGGCCACCTTCACCAATAATTCAGAAACCAGTGCCCAGCATGGAATTGCCCACGTGAACTCCTAGGATAAAAATTGTCTGCCTTAAAGAGAGTTAGTAGCCTAAAGAAAAGTTAGTAGCCTAAAGTCCAGCAAATCTACCTTATCACATCAAACTGCAAATGTCTTTCCTCTTGTCCTGATCCACATCCTTGGGACACTGGTATATGTGTGCTAATAAGAAAGCAAGGTTGTTCCTGAGATTGTCCCTAGGCATGTCCTTCCAGAGATGTCACCCCAGACCCTTCTCATGAATATGGTATCCAACATTGAGGAGAGTGGTGGGAAGAGGATGGTAAACAGCTCTTGATTCTCATTTTGACCAAGATCCTGTACTAGAATGGATCTTGTCACCAAGATTAACTCTACAGGAAAACTTCAGAAAACTGGAGGGGAAGGGCTGTTTTGACTGGTGAGTGGAGTTGAACAGTGAACTTGTCGTGGGGCAGAATGCAGCCTGCCACACCTTGATGAGGGTAATATAGCAAAGGAAACAGGGGAGGCTTGCTCATGTCAATCATATTAAAACCACAAGTGCAAAACAATTAATCAGTTAAAAAAGAAATCAAGAGTACCATAAGGAAATTTACAGCAATGTATTAGGAAATATTAAAGGTAACATGAATGAAAGAAGAAAATACTAAGATCATGGATAGCAGGCCTTAATATCATAAATATATCAATGGTCTCCAAATAATGAATAAAATCAATTTAATTCCAAACTCCTCAAAAGATTTTTCATGAAATTGAATAAAATGATAATAAAATATAGCATATATGGGAGAGTAAAGGGTCAAATAATGACCTGGGCAATTTTAAAGGAGAGTTAAGGAGTGAGAAACATGTCCTTTGAGATATCAAGACTTACTAGGAAGCTACAGTAATTATGATGGTGTGGTGTTATGACAGGAATAGAAAAGTCAACCAATGGAATAGAACAAAGAGCTCAGAAACAGTGTATGTACAGAAACTTGATATATGGCAGGGATTATATGTCAGAGGGGAAATAAAGGATTGATTGTTCAATAAATATGGTGGGAAAAAATGGTTATCTAAATGAGAAAAAATAAGATTGAATCACTACTATATAGTATAACAAAAATCAAGCCCAGATAATTAAAGATGTAAATGTCAATTTTTAAAAGCTTATAAAACTCAGTCATCTATTGCTACATAACAAATTGACCCCAAATTCAGTGACTGCAAACAGCAAACATTTTATCAACTCACATTTTCTGTGCGTCAGAAATCTGTGAGCTACTCAGCTGGGTGGTTCTAGTTCAGGGTCTGTTATGAGGATGCAGTTAAGATGTTGGCTGAAATTAGTCATTAGAAGGCCTGGCTGAAGCCAGGGGATCTATTTCCAAAGGAGCTTACTCACACAGCTGGTTGTTGGCAGGAGGTCTCAGTTCCTCATAACAAGGACCTCTCCAGCAGACTGCCTGTGTGTCCTCACAAACTCACAGCTGGCTTCCTCCTGAAAGTAAGGAGGAAGCTTCAGTGCTTTTAGTACATAGCCTAGGAAATCACATGCTGTCACTTCCGTGATATGCTGTTCTGTAGAAGCAAGTCAGTCAAGTCTATTCCATACTCCAATGGAAAAGAAGCTCTCAAAAGGAGGAGTAACAAAGAATTTGTGGATGTATTTTTAAACTACCATAAAGATTTAATAGAAAATAGTATCTTTTAGGCCTAGGGGTAGAGAATGACTTTTCAAACAAGATACAAAAAGCATTCGTTCTAATTAAAAGGAAAGGTTGATAAATTAGACTTTATTAAAAATAAATTTTGAAAAAAAAACTTTTGTTCTTAAAGCAGGTGAAAGTTATAAACTAGAGGGGAAATATTCCAAATATACACAACGGCAAATGACTGATATCAAGAATATACAAAGTTTTCCTACAAATTAATAAGAAAGGCCCAAACAGCATAATAGATAAATAGGCAAGAGGAATCACATAAGACCAATAAACATATGGACAAATGTTCAGCTCCATCATTCGTCAGGGAAATGCAAGCTAAGACCATAGTGATATATTACTTTATACACATTTGATGGGCAAAAGCTTTAAAATCTGACAATACCAGATGTTGAAGAAGCTGTGGAGCTGCAGAAACACACCCTGCTAATAGAACATAAATTGGAGCAAAAACAATTTTCCAAAATAAAAACAAACAAAACAAGATACCTTTAAATAGTGATAATGCTGAAAGATAATTAAACATGGTGATGAGAGACAGAGTAGCTGGCAGACCAGCAGAGGGGAAGAGGTTGCCTTTAAAAGGGGTTGTTAGGAATAGAGACATTTGAATATCAAAGAATCAGACATGCATTTAGGTATGACTGTTTCGTTCCGGGTTTTCTAACCTCTAGTTAACAGTTTCTCGGCTTTCTCTTTCCAGGATTTTTCAATATTTCTTTTTCACTACCCTGTTTCTCATCAGACTGCTGGGCTACTTGTTGTTCCATATAAGCTTCATAAATCCAGATCTCTTTGTCAACATATTGCCCAGGATACTGAGCAGGAACGTCTTGTGGAAGCTAAGATGTTTCCTCTTTCCATCTCTCACGCTTGAGACAGAGGACATGTTGCCCCACTGATCCCCAAGAAATATCCTTGAGCAAAAGAAGACAAGTAGCATCTGAGCCATAGACTAGGAGACGCAGAACTTGTGGAGGGAAGAGGTTTTCTTCAGTTTTTCCCTTGAGGTTTGCCTACTTCATTACCATCCCACCTTGCACTGTCTTTCCAAGATTAACCTTGTCCAGTAAAGAGCTCTGTCAATGGATTTCTGTGGCTATGTGCATAAGCTAAATAGAACCAGAGAGTAAACAGAGTAGACAATTCTTAGAATAATATCATAGATGCTGAACAAAATTAGAGTTGATCACTTCTTCTGGTGAATCTTAAAAATTTAAGACACTGGATCCCTGCAAAGCAGAAGATTGTTCATTATTTATATTAGAACTCTTTGGTTAAAAATTGCCTTAGTTTAAGTTAATGTATAAATCGATAGCACACAAAAAAGTATTGCCTCATGGAACTAAAAATCTGGGACTCCAGGCATGGCTGGATCCAGAAGTTGAAAGCAATGTCAGTGGAGCTTCACCTCTCTCTCTTGTCATTGAATGGGCATTTTCCATTTAGCAAGAAGATGGTACCAACAGCCTAAGCCTCATATTACAAGAGTTGCATCCTTAGCAGAATGAAACCATCTTTCCAATAGCTCCAGCAGAAAAGTTCAGATAAACTGACTTAGTTGGGATCAACTGTCTACCCCTGTCACACAATCAGTATAGCCAAATGGATGGGAATACTCTAATTAGTCAAGCACAAATCCATGAACCATATGTCCAACCTCTTGAAAGGAACAAGGTAGGCAAGGGGACAAGAAAGAGATAAGGAATCAGCCCCATGTAAGCTATATGGAATGTGTTTCCCAAAGGAAACGGGGCACTGAATTTCAGAGAAGGGGAAAAGGATACTGGAGGCAAAAGCAGACGTTGACTTAATCACTAGTTTTAGCCTTACACATAAACACACAACTTTGGCAATTAAACTCAAAGCTGTAGCTCACTTCATGTGTCTTCCTAACAGTAAAAACTATAGCTTTTCAAGATCATAATTTGAGATAAACTATTGCAAAGAGCTCAATATAAATATGTGAAAACCCAGATCTCCAAAGCTGAAGTAATAAGCAAGGATGCTATAAAGTAAATAGTGCATGGCATATTAACTGCTTCACAAACTTGGGATAACCTAAATATGGTCAAGTCGTGCTCAGCAGCTTCAGTCATGTCTGACTCTTTGCAACCCTATGGACTGTAGCCCACCGGACTCCTCTGTCCATGGGATTTTTCTAGGCAAGAATACTGGAGTGGGTTGCCATTTCCTCCTCCAGGGGATCTTCCCAACCCCGGAATCAAACTCGTATCTCCTGCATTGCAGGCAGATTCTTTACCATGGAGCCACCACTTCCAATTAATTGTTGAACCATGTACATGCCTTATTGACAGGATATACGTAAGCTTCCTCTTGAACTTCCCCACCCTCCTAAATGATCAGGAGCCTTGACAGTTCTGAAGTCCAAGAGCACAAAGGGGTCACTGACTTCCACACCAGCAGGGAATGAACTTTAACTCTTTGGTTCACTGTCATTGCTTCTTAAGGCCACACGATGTCACTGTTGGAAATGTGTCCTACACAGGTTGACTAATTAATCATCTCAATGGAGACATATCTGATAATAGGAAAGGATACTCTTAAGAATTATGTCAGGACAAGAGAAATCAGACAGGACTGTCTCAGCAAACCAGGTTGTATGGTTGTGTGCTTAGTCACTCAGTCGTGTCCAACTCTTGTAACCTGCTAGATTCCTTTGTCCATGGGATTCTCCAGGCAAGAATACTGGAGTGGGTTGCCATTTCCTTCTCCAGGGGATCTTCCTGACCCAGGAATTGAACCCAGGTCTCCTGCATTGCAGGCAGATTCTTTACCAACTAAGCTACAAGGGAAGCCTAGGATGCATGGTTATATATATATAATCTAAAATCTTGTTGACATGGTATATTTTGCTAACAGTTACATCTCATTTTTCAGTGTCAAGGGTGACCATGCTTAGGACCTGGTGCCAGAGCTCAAGCTGCACCTCTTGTACCTTTCATACTTTGTACCTTTCTTGTTCCTTTCAAGTATCCAGACATACTTCCAAGGTTAAGTTCCTAGAGGATTAAGATTGATTCCAGTTTCTGCTACCATCAGCCTTACTTCCATCCCTGCAGTCTGGGAAGTGAGCCTACTCTTAGGAAATCCACCTATCTGGAGGTCAGGAGGTTGTTCTGAAGACTCAACCCTCAAAACACAAGGGCTCAGTGACACACTCCAAAGGAGGCTTCAAGGTGCATAACTTCCCTTCCAAGCACTTTCCAGACTTTTCTGCAACTTCTGCCCCTTGAGAAGAGAAACATTCTACCAGAAGCCTTAAGATATCTCAGCAGACTCAGAAAGAGTTTGTCATGACATTTACTCAGCCCCTTTATAACAGACATGATGTTCATGATCATGAATTCCTTATTAAGTACTCATTATGTACAAGGCCCCTTACTAAGTATTTCATGAACATCACTGTATTAAATACAACCTACCTAGTTTACAAATAGCCAGTTTTGAGAGCAAACAGAAAAACCAGAGTTTTGAGTTGAAAAAAAAACAGAATTTGCGCCTGTGTCTGGACCCAAAGTTTGGCCTCTAATACCTCTGTTGTTTCTAACAGCAGACATTGACCTGACAGCTGGCCGATGAAAGGCTAAGGCATAGTCCAGCATGGTGGGATGTTCACCCACCTGTGAAGTGGGAAATCCCAGCCATGGCTACATTTATGGAAGAATCTGGGAGACTCTCAGACAAATTACGGATTTATAAAATTGGCAAGGAATTTAGGAATTAGTCATTCCGACTCAGTGAGGCACTTTACCCAAAATCACATAACTAGTTAGTGACAGAATCAGGATAAAACTAGATCTCTTGAGCATTTTTCAGTGGCCCTTCTGGGAAACTAGCATTTCCCAACTCTTTACAGTCAGGAAATAATATAATGAAGATGCTGCTGCAATTGTTGTTTAAAATCAAAATCAACTGTACCCTCCAGTCTTGTAAGGTAAAAGCATAATTCTTAGCTCTGGCGAAATTAACTGCCATATTTCTCTCCCTGCTCCTATCAGGGAAAGTGGAAAGAAGAAAGGGTGACACTTGGTATGCATGAACCTTTTTTTAGCAGGGCACATTAATAAACCCTGAGTTATGCAAAGTGTGAATTGTGAGGGAGTGATAAGTGCTAAAACTGAAATGCTTTTCATAATAATACACGAATTTTTTGTCACATCTGAGAGAAGAAGAAGCAAGGAGAGAAAGCTGAACAAAATGATGAGACACTGAAATCCAACCAAGCTGGTGGAAATGGACCAAGGGACTATCAGAAGAGAAGAAAAGTTGCTATTCAATTTTAGAGCATTTTCTAATAAGTGGTACTGCAATATTTGCTCTTACATGCTTACTTCACTGGCCAGTAAACTCTACCAGATATGGTTATAGATATTTGCCTGTACAAGTTGCCTTTTGTTAACCCTTACAAGTGAATTTTGGCAGAAAAGAAGCTGTTATCTCTTCAGTTTGAGTCAATGCTGAGTCAGAAACAAAGAAGCAGCTGTAAATTATAGAATAAACAAGTAAGTAGGAGAAAACATTTGCAGAAATCCTCAGAAAAATAACTAAAACATAGAACATGAAACGTGGAGGATGGTAGGAAAAGCAATCTAAGCCAGCATCAAAGATAGCGGTGGCTCCTGGTGACATCTAGATTGTAGAAGAAATTTCTACCTCTCTTCTTTCCTCATGGTTCTCTCCAAAGAGATTAATATCAAGGAGATTTCTTCATATGTTTTCTTCTTAGAGTTTTATAATTTCATGTTTTCTTCTATGAATTCAATAGTTTTATGTTTAGGTCTTTGATCCATTTTGATTTAATTTTGCTTATGGTGCTAGGTAAGGGTCCACCTTCATTCTTTTCCATGTGGATAAGTAGTTTTCACAGTACCATTTGTTGAAAAGACTGAACTTCCCCACTGAATGGTTTTAACATCCATGTTGAAGATCATTTGAGTATATAAGGAAGGGTTTATTTCAGGAATCTCTATTCTGGTGCATTGGTATATATGCATGTGTTCATGCCAGAACCACACTGTTTTGAATACCATAACTTTGTGTAAGTCTTGACATCAGGAGGTGTGAGTCCTTCAACTACGTTCTTCTTTTTTCAAGATTGTTCTGGCTATTCACTGTACCTTGAAATTCCACATGAATTTCAGGATGAGTCTTTGAATATTTTTACTCCTAAAAGAAAATCACTCACTAGGGTTTTGCTAGGGGTTTCAATGAAGTTATGAATGGCATTTTCTTATATTGCCTTTGTCTGGCTTTTTGATATCAGGGGAAAGCTGGCCTCATAGAATGAGTTAGGACTTTTCCCTCCTCCTCAATTTTTGGAAAAGTTTGAGAAGGATTAGCATTCATTCTTCTTCAAGTATTTGTTAAAATTCAACAGTGAAACCATCAGATCCAGGCCTTTTCCTTTTTGGGAGATTTTTGATTACTGATTCAGTCTCCTTACTTGTTAAAGATCTATTCTAAGAACAGGTTTTTTATTTCTTCATGATTCAGTCTTGATAGGTTTTATGTTTCTAGAATTTGTCCATTTCATCCAGACTATCCAATTTGTTGGCATACAATTGTTAATAGTATCCTCTTATAATACTTTTTATTTCTGTAGCATCAGTGGTAATATCAGCAATTATCTGTTCCCTTTTTTTTTTTTTTTCAGTCATCTAACTAAAAGTTTGTCAATTTTGTTGACCTTTCTAAAGAACTAACTTTTTATTTCATTGATTTTTCTATTTTTCTATTCTCTAATTAATTTATCTCTGTTCTAATCTTAATGTGAACCTAAATCTGCACTTTACATATCAGCTAGCCCACCCAGCTTCCTGGTCATACTTAAGTTTGAAAAATGGCTTTCTACAGAGGAAAGTTCCATAACATGTCCCTTGAAAGCCCCCACCAGACTGGCATTAATCCATACTCAGCCACAAGAAGCTGTTTCAATCTGAAATCCCAGATATATTAACGTTTACAGCTGTAGGAGCCAGGTCAGTTATGGAAAAGAGTAAAAGAGAGATACGGGTTTCCCAGGTGGCTCAGTGGTAAAGAATCCACCTGCCAATGCAGGAGATGCAAGAAGCTCAGGTTCGATCCTTGGGATGCAAAGATCCTCTGGAGTAGGAAATGGCAACCCACTCCAGTATTCTTGTCTGAGAAATGCTATGCACAGAGGAGTCTGGTGGGCTATAGTCCAGGGGGTGGCAAAGAGTTGGACACAACTGTACAACTGAGTATACA
The DNA here is from genome assembly GCF_029378745.1 of Bos indicus. Taxonomy (NCBI): domain Eukaryota; kingdom Metazoa; phylum Chordata; class Mammalia; order Artiodactyla; family Bovidae; genus Bos; species Bos indicus. The sequence goes on from NC_091769.1 coordinate 33,502,827, forward strand.
CCAAAGGGGATATATAAAGGCAATAGTGAGTGGTGGGTGGCAAGGACAGTTCTATACATTTCCTATCACTTTAATAGTTCATCGAAGAGAGGAATGTTAGCATATCCTGATTTTTTTTCTTGACTCCCTGAAATTTCTACAATCACAACTCCCCATTTTAAGTGTTAGTAAAATTTTTCTCTTTGGAGTTGGGAAACTAAACAAAGAAAAAGACTGGAAGGGTGATCTATTAGGAGTTAAATGGGGCTAGTTCTTTATAAGCAACTGCTTTCCCTACCTTTATCTGTTAGACCCCAATCCCAACACACACATACAAGTCAATTTGGAAATGAAGAAACAACCCCTCAGGGAGCAGCAGGCTTGCCCTTCTCCAGGGACCTTGGTGCCAGCACACAGGAAAGGCTGCTATGGAGGTATACATCTTTCTCCTCTCTTTGCCAGCCACTCCCACCCTGCTTGCAGGACTTAAAGCCACAGTCAGTAGAACTGCTCTGTATTCTTCTCTCCTCTTCATTCTACCATAAGAGTCAGGAGAGGAGCTGCACCTCATGTTCTCAACCAAGAGGCAAACCACTGTGGTTTGGTAAAATGCTTTTGTATCCCACCACCAAATTTTATGTCTTCTCCTTTCCTCTGATTCAGTCTGCCCCTCTTGGGTAATAAATGTCAGAAAGTTGCCTCAGAACAGACCCTGGTGTTTCTTACAGAGTCCAAATTGGCACCATCCACTTTAGAGTCCAGTGGCTAATCCCAAACTAGGGGTCTAATTTACACTCTGCCTGATACAAATCTGCTCTGTGAATCTTTTCTGTCATCTTCCTGCAAGTTCAGTCACTTTGTGGAAGCACAGAATCCTGAGAGTCCAGCACTGTATAACACTGCTGCAAAAAATATCCCTATCACTATGCTGTTCTGTGATGACTCAGAAGAGATGGAATAGGAGAGAAGATACCAGATCATGTTGCCAGAGGCACAGTGCTGGCCTGTTACGCAAGCCAAAGATGTCTGCATCCCCTTTATCCACACGGTGGTGCTAGCCTCAAAAGAATTACCCGAAAGGAAATGAAACAGTTCCCACTTCCCTCTCATTAGTGATAGAGCTGTACACAGTGCTCAAAACATTACTCGTGGAAGGAGACTATATATTAATGCTGCAAATAAGCATGTAAAATAAACGAGTTTGTCCTCATCCTTATCCTCAACCTACTTCCCAGGGGGAATAAAAGAAATCAAATCACTGTTCTGTTTTTTTTTTTCCTCAACTCACTGATTCAATCTTAACCGACCCTGGGGCAAAAGAATGACTCACGCTGGGCTGTTGGATGTGTACAATCCTGGCAAAAAACCTTATTATTCCTGAGAGGGAGCTGGGGTAGAGAGCTGGTCAACTAGCCATCTGAGGCACTCGCTCATTGGATTCTTGTTAAGTGCTGCTGGCAGTCTAAGAAGATGGGAACAGCAGACATTTCACTGGTTTCACTGAATAAAACTTGGTGGGTTTAATGTGGGTGCCTTCTAGGCCAATGGGCAGAGAAGAACAGAAAGTCTGGTTTGGGCTTCTAAACCTCAAAATATCCCCTCCACCTGTCATATGACCAAGTCTCACCAGCTGCCTCTTCTATTTGTGCAATCTAAATCTTCCACTTAAATGTTTTAAAAGCTCAGGGGGATCTTATTAAGCATGCTGCTGCTGCTGCTGCTGCTGCTAAGTCACTTCAGTCGTGTCTGACTCTGTGCGACCCCTGAGACAGCAGCCCACCAGGCTCCCCCATCCCTGGGATTCTCCAGGCAAGATCACTGGAGTGGGTTGCCATTTCCTTCTCCAATGCATGAAAGTGAAAAGTGAAAGTGAAGTCGCTCAGTCGTGTCCGACTCTGAGCGACCCCATAGACTGCAGCCTACCAGGCTCCTCCATCCATGGGATTTTCCAGGCAAGAGGACTGGAGTGGGGTGCCATTGAGCATGCTGCTGCTGCTAATTCGCTTCAGTCATGTCCGACTCTGTGCAACCCCATAGACGGCAGCCCACCAGGCTCCCCCGTCCCTGGGATTCTCCAGGCAAGAACACTGGAGTGGGTTGCCATTTCCTTCTCCAATGCATGAAAGTGAAAAGTGAAAGTGAAGTCGCTCAGTCGTGTCCGACTCCTAGGGACCCCATGAACTGCAGCCCACCAGGTTCCTCCGTCCATGGGATTTTCCAGCAAGAGTACTGGAGTGGGGTGCCATTGCTTTCTCCGATTACTAGGTGCATACACAAACAACCTTCAAAAACACAGTGCCTATCAACAGCAGAAGCACCCTTAACTTTAAGGGAGAACTGACAAAAGTTGGTTAACGGTCCTCTGTAAGTCAGCCCATACCTGATGCTGATACTGATAAAAGGCAACCACAGGCACAATGATGCAAGTCCAGATTATTTTCAGACCTGGCCCTGGACACTGACAGCTTGCTAATACCTGTGATTAGGGAGGTAACACAAAGTACCACTTACCATTGTGCCTATATATCCCCCTCTGGCTGACTATGGACTTCTGACCCTTTTACATGTTTAAAATCCTCAATTATAGAAAAGAGCTACAAGAATATTATCCCTATAATTTCATTCATAAAACATACATCTTAATGGAGAAGGAAGGAAGGATCCTAGCAAAAGTGCCTGTTAGAATGAATGAGGTCATTAGATTGCCTGATTTACCCTTGAAATAGCAAGGAGCTGGATCCTAGGATCTCATGGCATATGAGACAAGTGTTGACAAAAGCTAAGAGTTCAGCAGTCATAGGTTCCGGGTCCAGTGACTTAGTTGAAGCAAGAATGAGTCTGGAATGAGTCTGGAAGGATTTTCCCATTTATCACAGATCAAACATAGCAAAGTGATGGCTCACAGGCCCATTCAAATTGAGTTGCATTTCATTTGACTCAAACTTTTTTTTTTTCCCTCTCATTTTCACGTGTTGTAAATTCTAGAGATGCCATCTAAAATTCTAGATTTGGGACTTCTCTTTGAAAAGTTTTGTCACCACTGAACAGAATTCTCATGTGACAGTAATTGCTCAAAGGTGAGAAATAAAAGCTGAGTCAATGGCATGTGGCCATTTGTTCACCGTAGTCCCCATCACCCCGACTGTGTCATACCTGGTCTAGTTTACTCATCTGTGCCACCAGGACACCCCTATAAGTCCTAACTGACCTTGATTTCTGAGGGCGACACAGGAGAGAGAATCCCTGAAAGAAAGAGGACAACACCAACAGTGAGAGGAGCTACCAAAAGACAAACAACTTTCTGGAAAAAACAGAATCAATCATACCTGACATAACTAAAGTACGCACTTAAAAAATATATATAGCACAGCTCATACCAGGCTAAGTAGGAAAGCCTAGTGTTTCCAGGACTCAGAGCAGTGTAAGGAGGAAAGACGAATGCAAAACCATATAATGTGATGAGAAAGTGTTTCTTAATCTAAGCTTTTGATTTATGAGGCAGCAAACCACAGACTTACCAATAAGTCATATGAACTTTAGAAATAGCCAAAGGCTCCCTGTGTGGCAAGGATGCAGCCTATGTGCTCACTTTCCTACAGCTCATGGATGAGGAGCAATGGAACTGAGCTGCAATAAAGAAAGACTGGCTTAGGCTGAATATCAGGAACAAATCATGTTCTAGAATTATATATACATTAAACTCTGAGATAACCACACAGAATTATACGTTATTTGTGCTTAAGCAATTTGTGCACAAGTCTTAATTTATAAAGGTGATTGAGTAATGATACAGAAAGGTCCATGTCACTGAAAAAGAGTTTCTTGTTACAATTCCCCAGAAATGAGAGGCACATGGGGAAACACCAGCGGGTACAAGCAGGAAGGAGAGGAAAACGTGGCCTAGAGCCTTGATTGTGTTTTCTATGGGAAAGGCAAGGCAGGGAAGGGGGAAATGGTCTAAAATTGGCTAGTTTTCATAATATTGGTGCCCTCTGCTCTATAGGGGTGGTCTCTAGTTGCCTGGTGCCTGGCCTTAGGCAATATGGCAGGAGAATTCTTGGATTTGTGTGAGATTTAGATAAAGGAAGTAGCTGGGGAATGGACTCGAGATTTACTGGAAAGTTTATAATATGATTTTTGCTCACCTGTGAAAGCTGTGTCGTAGGGGAGATGTCACAACTGTGACCGTGAGTCTAGCACAGTGATTAATGGATCCGGAATAGACAAACTAAGAGAAAATAGATTATTAGGGGATTTAAGAACTCTTCGGTCTAGTCCCTTCATTTCATAAATGAGGAAATGGATGTTTAAATATGTGTTGTCATTTGTCCAAAATCCAACAAGGCTTGTTAAGAACACCACACAGAACAGGATTCTCACCCACAACTCACAACTCTGACCTCTCCACTACGTTCTATTAATTTATGCCTATGTGCATGCTGACATCTGCAATTCTCTTCATCATGTCCTGAGAAGCTAAAACAGGAACTGGAAAATTTTTTCTGCAGAGAATCAGATAGTAAATATCTCAGGCTTGTGGGTTAGACCATCTGTGTCACAACTACTCACCTCTGCCATTGTAGCAGTAAAACAGCTGTTGGTTTAGTGACATAAACCAAAGGATGTGCCTATATTCCAATAAAACTTTATAGATATTGAAGTTAGAATTTTATATTAATTTTCATTATCATGAAATAGTATTTTCAAAAATTTTTCAACCACTTAAAAATGTTAATAGCGGTTCTTAGCCTGTAGGCTGTACAAAAACAGGCTGCAGGCTGAGTTGTGCCCATAAGCTAGTTTACTAAACTTTGGGCTAGATAATTTGCACATGTCCTATGAAATTGCAGATGACTGAGCCAAATGACAGCCCATCACCCTCGGTCTTAGTTTCTCTATTGATAAAATGAGTTAAATAGACTCTAAGGTCCCTTGTAGACCTGTGACCTTGAGGCTTCTGCCAAGGGGACTCAAGACAAAAATGAACTGTAAAAAGGAATCTGTGGGCTCCTTCAAGGGCCACTATTAAGCAATACCTCTCTGAGATATCTCCAGCAGCCAAATTCAGGAATGATATTGCAAAAAAACTAGATACACAGAATTTTAGAGTTAAAAAAAATGTGGAATGGAATGGCAAGTTTAGGGAACAGGACTAAATAAATTTCTCTACTCAAAAACCTCTCAAACTGGATATGCATAGGACTATCCAGAGGTGCAGTCTTCCAAAAGGAGACTCTCAGATAAGGACTTGAGTGTAGGTAGTTTGTGTCAGAGACAGAAATAGGAAACACAAATGAGACAGGGAAAAATGAAATAGGGAAATGGGAAACACCATGCAGCTTATGTTAGTAGGTCACTGCTCTGAGCATTTGCTCTGTTTAGAGCTCAGTTCTGCTGGAAACTCTCTAAGAAACTATGATGTGGCTTCAGAATTATTCTGCAGAGGGTGGGTTGGTTTGGGGCATTTATCAAGTCCAACTTCCCAAAGATGGAGGGCTGAGGACGTGAACACTCCCATGGCTTCTGAGTATCACATGCAAGGAACCCAGGGAAGCTCCCAGAGTGCTGAAAATTACTTCAGGCCAAGAGGAGAGCTGACTTAAGGGGAGAACCTATCAGCACGCCAGAAACACCCACTAGGGCTATATTCAGGGAGGTGCAGAAAAGAAGGTGTAGTTAACAACACGCTGGCTACAGAGGTGATGGGGGGAGGAAAGGAATCAACATTTTCTAACTGCATTTGCCCTTTCTTCCATAATTTGACTCTGGAACTCCTTATTTTCATGAAGCATCTGTCCTTGGAGAGAAAACCAGATGAAGGTTAATAGAAGAGTGCCGGTGACTAGGTAATCTCGGTAAAACTAGAAGATCTCTTCAGGTTCTATTCTAAAAATCAATATGAAAGAGGACACAGTAAATACTAATAGGCCTCTATCATCTCTGGAGCAGAATCTAGGCCAATACATTTCACACAGTGCCAGGTATGAGGTCAACTCGAACACACACACACACACACACAAACAGCAAAGAACAATTCACCTCCAAATGAGGTTACCACCTGAAGTGATGCATGTCAGAGGAGGGACAGAATGTTCAAAGTGTAGTTGGAACCATGACAAGGCACCACCATCTGCCACCTGAGTCCCATCCCCCTAGTCCTTTAACCATCTGCACACCTGCTCAAGCATGTCACATAGGGGAAGGGATGGCCCTGCCATCATTAGTGCAATGGCAATAAAAACAAAAGCTCAAGAAATAGCTTCAAAGCCTCTGACAGCATTACTTCCTTAAATGTGGAATCTCCTTCCAAGAAGAGCTCTGTAGAAAAGAGAGTCACAGCCTAAACTTTAAATCTACACAGAGCTGAAGTGCCTGTGTGATTTGAATTTTTAGACTAACAGGAAATACACACACAAAAAAATCAGTAAATTGTTAAAGGCATAGCATAGTAAATGCTAAGCAGAACCTAATTTGGTATACATTACACATTCTCATTCTGAACTTTGATCAACACAAGAATCACTTCTCTCTATATTCATTTAAATTTCGTCTCTAGATGCACTTTTCCAAAGAAAGCTAAAATAAATCCATCCAAAACGGGTTATGAAGAAGTGCCTCTAAGCACTCAAAGCAATCAGTTCTCCTAGAGCGGGGCACATAGGATGGTTGTTGTTGTTTGGTCAATAAGTTGTGTCTGGCTGGAGAACCCATGGACTGTAGCCTGGCAGGCCCCTCTGTCCATGGGATTCTCCAGGCAAGAATACTGTAGTGGGTTGCCATTTCCTTCTCCAGGGGATCTTCCTGACCCAGAATAGAACTCGTGTCTCCTGAGTAGGCAGGCAGAGTCTTTACCACTGAGCTACCAGGGAATTCCCTGGCACACAGGGTACAGTTTGGCTATTCCAGCTCTTCAGAGCCCCCACATCAGAGACTGGGTTTATGTAAATGTGGCATACCAAAGAGGAATAGACCCCGTCTGGGATCCATTCTCTAAGGAAGGCTATTTATTTGGTCTATATTCTCTAGGCAAAAGATCTTGATTCTAAATGTTAGATAAGGTCCTCCCAGTTTAACTGTCTTTCCTTAAAAATAACTGAAAATTCCAAAATAACTAAAATTCTTTTAACTTGAGAATTAAAATGATATCACAAAACACACCATTAATAAGAACTCACTGAACATATTATATGCCATGAAATGAATATACCCTTTCCTAATTATTCAGGTTAAAGAAATGGCAACCCACTCCAGTATCCTTGCCTGGGAAATCCCATGGACACAGTCTGAGTATGGTGGGCTACTGTCCACAGAGTCGCAAAGAGTCAGACATGATGGCAACTGAGCACACAGAAATACATATGAAACTATGGAGAGGTAATACAACATACCATTAGATAGATGAGCTCCGATCTCAGACTGCACGGTTCACTCTGGCTTCATCACTTGCTGGCTGTATGACCTGAGACAAGTCATCTAAACTCTCTGAGACTCAGTTTCTTTGTATATAAAAAGAGTAGTGATAATTCGTATAGATGAAAATACATGTAAAGTGTTTACCATAGTTATCTAGAGCAAAATAAGTGTTTTAAAATGTTAGCTATTTGTGGCAGGCTGAAAAATGTTCCCCCAAGCAGGAAAGGGTGAGACAAATTGAGAAAGTAGCATTGAAATATGTACATTATCATATGTAAAATATTAATAGATAGTAATGGGAAGTTGGTGTATAATGCAGGGAGTTCAACCTGGTGTTCTATGACAAACTAGAGGGGTGGGATGGAGTGGGAGGTGAGAAGGAGTTTTAAGAGGGAGGGGACATATGTATACCTATGGTTGATCCATGTTGATGCATGGCAGAAACCAACACAACATTGTAAAGCAATCATCCTTCAATTTAAAATAAATAAATTTTTAAATAGTATTCCCTTGAAAGATATCCACATCTGAAAACCTGGAACCTGTAAACATTATCCTTCTGTGGTAAATCTTGAGATGGGGAGTTCATCTAGATTATCTAAATGCAGGCAAAGGTATCCTTATAAGAAGGAGGCAGAGAGAAATTTCACACACACACATACACACTTACAGAGTGGGAACGAGGAGAAGCCAATATGAAGATGGAGCAGAGAGACTTACAGGTGCTGGCCTTGAAGACTGGAGTGATGTGGTCATAAGGCAAAGAATGTCAGCAGCTGTCAGAAGCCGGAAGAGGCAGGAGAGGATTCTCCTCTAGAGCCTCCAGAGAGAGTGCAGCCCTACTAACACCTTGAGTTCAGCCCAGGGACTAAGACTTTGACTCTGGACCTCCAGAATTTTGAGAGAACAAATTTCAGTTGTTTTAAGCCACCAAGTTGGTGGTAACTTGTTAGCGCAGCCATAGGAATGTAACACTTCTTATCTATTTATGTTGATTCCCCACTGCTATGTAACAAAACTATTACATAATAGTTTGGGGGGCTTATTTATTTATTAAACAATATATACTAAATAATATATTAATAACAAATTAATAATGAATTAAATACCATTTAATAAACGTTATTAGTTCACAGTTTCTGTGAGTGTGGAACATGGGAACAGCTTAACTAGGTATCTGCCACAGTCTATGCTTCAAGGCTATGCTCAAGGTATGGGCTATGGTCTCATCTTAAGACTTGAAGGAAGCATCCAAGGGGGATTCAGTCCTTGGTGAGGTACTAAATTGAGGGCCTTAGATTCTCACTGAATGATGAGAGGCTGCCCTCAGTTCTTTTCACATGTGCCTCTCCGTAACGCAGCTCACAACACGCAGCTGACGTCATCAGAGTAAGCAAGAGACAGCTGGAGAAGGAGGGAGCTGAAGTTGACATCCTTGTTAACCCAATCTCAGAAGTGATATCCCATCACTTTTGCTGCATCATTTTTCTTAAAACTGATTCAGCTAGGTCTAAGACCTTTCACTACCCAGAATGGTTACTGCACATGGTAAATACATGCCTGTGCCAGGAAGGTGACACATGTCTATGCATGGGAACAGAAGCTCCTGTGCTGAGGATCCTTCCAGACCTTGCTCTGGGTACCTCTTTATCTGGCTGTTCATTACTATGTGTTAGAATGTCCCCTGTAATAAATAATAGTGGTAGTAAAGTGCTTTCTTGAGCTCTGTGAGCCATTCCATCAAATTATTGAACCTGGCAAGGGGGTCACAAGAATCCACAATTTATAGTCAGCTTGTCTAAAGTACTGGTAGCTCAGACTTGAGACTGGTGTCTGGAGTTGGAGTAGTCTTGTTGGTGTGAACCCTTACCCCGTGGGGTATGTACTAACTCCGGGTAGTGTCAGAACTGAACTAAACTGTAAAGAAATGCAAAAAAGCAAAATGGCTCTCTGAGGAGGCTTTACAAATAGCTGTGAAAAGAAGAGAAGTGAAAAGCAAAGGAGAAAAGGAAATATATAAACATCTGAATGCAGAGTTCTAAAGAATACCAAGGAGAGATAAGAAAGCCTTCCTCAGCAATCAATGAAAAGAAACAGAGGAAACAACAGAATGGGAAAGACTAGAGATCTCTTCAAGAAAATTAGAGATACCAAGTGAAGATTTCATGCAAAGATAGGCTCAATAAAGGACAGAAATGGTATGGACTTAACAGATGCAGAAGATATTAAGAAGAGATGGCAGGAATATACAGAGAACTGCACAAAAAAGATCTTCACGACCCAGATAATCACGATGGTGTGATCACTGACCTAGAGCCAGACATCCTGGAATGTGAAGTCAAGTGAGCCTTAGAAAGCATCACTACGAACAAAGCTAGTGGAGGTGATGGAATTCCAGTGGAGCTATTTCAAATCCTGAAAGATGATGCTGTGAAAGTGCTGCACTCAAAATGCCAGCAGATTTGGAAAACTCAGCAGTGGCCACAGGACTGGAAAAGGTCAGTTTTCATTCCAATCCCAAAGAAAGGTAATGCCAAAGAATGCTCAAACTACCGCACAATTGCACTCATCTCACATGCTAGTAAAGTAATGCTCTAAATTCTCCAAGCCAGGCTTCAGCAATACGTGAACCGTGAACTTCCAGATGTTCAAGCTGGTTTTAGAAAAGGCAAAGGAACCAGAGATCAAATTTCCAACATCCGCTGGATCATGGAAAAAGCAAGAGAGTTCCAGAAAAACATCTATTTCTGCTTTATTGACTACGCCAAAGCCTTTGACTGTGTGGATCACAATAAACTGTGGAAAATTCTGAAAGAGATGGGAATCCCAGACCACCTGATCTGCCTCTTGAGAAATTTGTATGCAGGTCAGGAAGCAACAGTTAGAAGTGGAGATGGAACAATAGACTGGTTCCAAATAGGAAAAGGAGTACGTCAAGGCTGTATATTGTCACCCTGCTTATTTAACTTCTATGCAGAGTACATCATGAGAAACGCTGGGCTGGAAGGAGCACAGCTGGAATCAAGACTGTCAGGAGAAATATCAATATCCTCAGATATGCAGATGACACCACCCTTATGGCAGAAAGTGAAGAGGAACTAAAAAGCCTCTTATTGAAAGTAAAAGAGGAGAGTGAAAAAGTTGGCTTAAAGCTCAACATTCAGAAAATGAAGATCATGGCATCTGGTCCCATCACTTCATGGGAAATAGATGGGGAAACAGTGGAAACAGTGTCAGACTATATTTTGGGGTTCCAATATCACTGCAGATGGTGACTGCAGCCATGAAATTAAAAGACGCTTACTCCTTGGAAGGAAAGTTATGACCAACCTAGATAGCATATTCAAAAGCAGAGATATTATTTTGCCAACAAAGGTTCGTCTAGTCAAGGCTATGGTTTTCCAGTGGTCATGTATGGACTGTGAAGAAAGCTGAGCACCGAAGAATTGATGCTTTTGAACTGTGGTGTTGGAGAAGACTCTTGAGAGCCCCTTGGACTGCAAGGATATCCAACCAGTCCATCCTAAAGGAGACCAGTCCTGGGTGATCATTGGAAGGACTAATGCTGAGGCTGAAACTCCAATACTTCGGCCACCTCATTCGAAGAACTGATTCATTGGAAAAGACCCTGAAAAGACCCTGTCCCCAATCCTGGGAGGGATTGGGGGCAGGAGGAGAAGGGGACGACAGAGGATGAGTGGCTGGATGGCATCACCTACTCGATGGACATGAGTTTGGGTGAACTCCGGGAGTTGGTGATGGACAGGGAGGCCTGGTGTGCTGCGATTCATGGGGTCACAAAGAGTCAGACACAACTGAGCAACTGAACTGAACTGAACTGAACTGAACTGTGGGACACTCAGTTGGTGTCCACAGAAAATTGGAGAATTGCTTGGCTTAGAAAACCCACACGTTTGGTGACAGAAATGTTGTGGGTAAAAACCGCCCATTACTGGCTGTAACAAATTACCACAAACTTAGTGGTTTAAAATAATATAAATTTATTCACTTACAGTTCTGCTGGCCAAAAGTCTAAAAGGAATCTTCTAGGCTGCATTCATTCTCTGTGCTCTGTGGGAGAATCCATTCTTTTTTCTAGCTTCTAGAGGTAAGCTGTATTCCTTGGCTGCTGACCCCTTCCTCTACCTTCAAAGCCAGCGGTGTTATTTTCTCCCTGACCTTGCTCTTGTCCTTACATCTTCTGTCTGATATGTCCTACCTGCCTCCCTTTACAAGGACCCTGTGATAACATTGGACCCACAAGGATAGTCTAGGCTATCTCGCTACCTGGATATCCTTGATTTAATCACATCCACAAAATCTCTTGCCATGAAAAATAATATATTCACAAGTTCTAGAGATTAAAGTAGGTATCTATGGAAGGCCATTATTTTTTCTATCATACAATCCTTCCTAAAATTAAAGTCTCTTGACTATTAACTGGTTTTTGCTTCATGTGTATTTTCTTATACAAAAGGATCTCAAAACCTACCTAACCAGTTTCCAAGATGTCCAAATGAGCCACCAGATTACCCTTGGGTTTTTCTTAAGTCTCATAGTTTTAATTCATTTTCACCCTTAAATAATAAAATAGACAATAATTCTGCTTCTTAGTACATGGCAGTAGAGAAAGTAGAATACATAATTAATTCTAGGGCATTTAAAGATTCTCAAGGCAAAGATAGCTTTCAACTAGAACGCAGAGTATCAAAATGGAATTAGGGAACAACAGTGAGATATCTCTACACAGCTATTAGAATGGTCAAAATCTAAAACACTGGCATGCTGAATGCTGATGAGGGTGTGAAACAACAGGTGTTCCAGTTCACTGCTGGTGGAAATGCAAAATGGTACAGTCATTTCAGAAGACAGTTTGGGAGTTTGTTACCAGATTAAACAAATGACTATCAAATTGTAGAATTATCAACGCAGAAAACCCAAAGCACTAATTAGGGTAGGTTAAGCTGCTGTACGGAGAAAGCAATGGCACCCCACTCCAGTACTTTTGCCTGGAGAATCCCATGGACGGAGGAGCCTGGTGGGCTGCAGTCCATGGGGCTGCTAAGGGTCGGACACGACTGAGCGACTTCACTTTCATGCATTGGAGAAGGAAATGGCAACCCATTCCCGTGTTCTTGCCTGGAGAATCCCAGGGACGGGAGCCTGGTGGGCTGCTGTCTATGGGGTCGCACAGAGTTGGACACGACTGAAGTGACTTAGCAGCAGCAGCCACCCTTAGACCCATGCAAAATGGGTTCCCACCAGCATTGTACCTGTCATTTAGATGGCCCCTCTCTGACCATCTTTGGGGCTGTGCCTCTTTTAAAGGGCAAGAAGTTCACAGGGACATGACAGTCTGGTGCCCATGCCCTCTCATTAGACTACAGTCTAGGTACCCAGAACCTTTGAATTCTCTGAGAATAGCCATGGGCTCATTCCAGGGCCTGCCTGGACTGCTCAGGACAGATCTCCTGAGCAAGAACTGGGCCAACAGTTTCCTACCCACTGGGCCAGAATAGCAGCCAAAGGCAGCTGTCAGGATTTAATGGACAAGGATGAGATGTGTGGACTGGGGATTCCCCAGGACACTGCCTGGTGCAGAGCAAAACCAGGACGGAGAGGACAAGGGGGAAAACACAGGCTGGGGGCCTCAATTCATCTTTTTGCTTCAGGTTTCACAAAGGTCAAGAGTGGCCAGCCTGAACTTAACCATATCAACTTTCTCTACCAAAGCCCAAGTCTTTCAGACACTGGAAATTTTTTCCAATCGTGTGTTGGCCTAACCGCACTTCCCATCCTTTGGATTGGACTTCTCTGAAGCAGAAACCAATTGCTTTCTGAAGGCTACAGTCCACTGACCAGAACACAAACAACAAATGTCATCCTGTCTCAGACACCACCAGGGCCTAATGGTTCTGCCAGTCTAATAGATGTTTGACAAAAGAAATCCAGTCAGCATCTTGAGGCCAGTTACTTCACCCATGCCTGTCACCGACCGTCATCCTTCACCACTACACAACATGCAAACCCCTCTGATCACATGTCCTTTCTTCTATGCTCACCTCCGTTCAACTGTTCAGTTCCTCAGTGCTTGCCCCCAATATCCACCTACTATCCTTCCATTACTGACATGTCCATCAGCCCTTCTCACGTCACTATCTGGGATTCTCATTCTTTATACCTATCATCCCCCCATTACTGACATATCAATCAGCCCTTCTCAAGTTACTCTCTGGATTCCCACTCTTTATAAACTATCCTTGATTATATCTACCTTTCTCCCAACACTCCATCTGCTTGTTTGTCCCCACCTCCCAGTCCTAGGTTGCTCACTGTCTCACCGCTCACATAAAGAGAGAAGGGACACACATCATATGTTTCTTGCTTTACACTGCCACCTTCAGATAACTATCCCTCCTCCTTTATATAAATATACTTCCACTGAGGGTTATATCATCTGCTATAACCCCCACTCTTTCCCTTGTTGTTGACTTTCTAGGTGATATTCACATTTATTACAGAACAGAGCATCTGGATCACACTTATCACCTTCCACTCTTCTCTAGTGCTGTCACCATTCTAGGTCCCAGGTGAATCTAATGTTCATGTGCACAATGTATCTGACATCACAGTTCCTCAATGTTCCACTCTATTGCAGCAATTTACTCTTTTTCCAAATCCAGTTCTTTGCCATTTACTAATATCATTCCACTTCTTGGACTAAAATCTTGATCAGTTCAGATCAGTTCAATTGCTCTGTCATGTTGCACTCTTTGCGACCCCATGAATCGCAGCACACCAGGCCTCCCTGTCCATCACCAACTCCCAGAGTTCACCCAAACTCACGTCCATCGAGTCAGTGATGCCATCCAGCCATCTCATCCTCTGTCATCCCCTTCTCCTCCTGCCCCCAATCCCTCCCAGCATCAGAGTCTTTCCCAATGAGTCAACTCTTTGCATGAGGTGGCCAAAGTACTGGAGTTTCAGCCTCAGCATCAGTCCTTCCAATGAACACCCAGGACTGATCTCCTTTAGGATGGACTGGTTGGATCTCCTTGCAGTCCAAGGGACTCTCAAGAGTCTTCTCCAACACCACAGTTCAAAAGCATCAATTCTTCGGTGCTCAGCTTTCTTCACAGTCCAACTCTCACATCCATACATGACCACTGGAAAAACCATAGCCTTGACTAGACGGACCGTTGTTGGCAAAGTAATGTCTCTGCTTTTGAATATGCTATCTAGGTTGGTCATAACTTTCCTTCCAAGGAGTAAGCATCTTTTAATTTCATGGCTGCAGTCACCATCTGCAGTGATTTTGGAGCCCCAAAAATGAAGTCTGACACTGTTTCCACTGTTTCCCCATCTATTTGCCATGAAGTGATGGGACCAGATGCCATGATCTTCGTTTTCTGAATGTTGAACTTTAAGCCAACTTTTTCACTCTCCACTTTCACTTTCATCAAGAGGTTTTGTAGTTCCTCTTCACTTTCTGCCATAAGGGTGATGTCATCTGCTTATCTGAGGATATTGATATTTCTCCCGGCAATCTTGATTCCAGCTTGTGCTTCTTCCAGCCCAGCATTTCTCATGATGTACTCTGCACATAAGTTAAATAAGCAGGGTGACAATATACAGCCTTGACATACTCCTTTTCCTATTTGGAACCAGTCTGTTGTTCCATGCCCAGTTCTAACTGTTGCCTCCTGACCTGCATATAGGTTTCTCAAGAGGCAGGTCAGGTCATCTGGTATTCCCATCTCTTTCAGAATTTTCCACAGTTTTTTGCAACCCACACAGTCAAAGGCTTTGGCATAGTCAATAAAGCAGAAATAATAGATGTTTTCTGGAACTCTCTTGCTTTTTCCATGATCCAGAGGATGTTGGCAATTTGATCTCTGGTTCCTCTGCCTTTTCTAATACCAGCTTGAACATCTGGAAGTTCACGGTTCACGTATTGCTGAAGCCTGGTTTGCAGAATTTTTAGCATTACTTTTCTAGCATGTGAGATGAGTGCAAGTGTGTGGTAGTTTGAGCATTCTTTGGCATTGCCTTTCTTTGGGATTGGAATGAAAACTGACCTTTTCCAGTCCTGTGGCCACTGCTGAGTTTTCCAAATCTGCTGGCATATTAGGTGCAGCACTTTCACAGCATCATCTTTCAGGATTTGAAATAGCTCCACTGGAATTCCATCACCTCCACTAGCTTTGTTCGTACTGATGCTTTCTAAGGCCCACTTGACTTCACATTCCAGGATGTCTGGCTCTAGGTCAGTGATCATAGATCAGATAATCAATCGTGATTATCTGGTTCGTGAAGATCTTTTTTTTGTACAGTTCTTTCGTGTATTCTTGCCACCTCTTTTATAGCTACCCCCAAATCGCATCTTCCCACCTTTTCTTAATCTTCATCTTCAGTATCCCTATTCTTACACCTCATCAGTATCTCTAAAATTTTAATTCCACATTTCTCCCAGCCTGCTTTCCACTTTCTATTGATCCAACTTCCTGTAAGCCAGTGATCCCTAACCTTCAAGATCTAATTCCTGATGATCTGAGGTGAAGCTGATGTAATAATAGTAATAGAAATTAAAGTGCACAATAAGTGTATGCACTTGAATCATCCTGAAACCATCCCCCACACTCTAGTTTGTGGAAAAACTGTCTTCCACGAAACTGATCCCTGGTGCCAAAATGGTTGGGAACTACTGCTTAATCCTCCAGTCATCACTGTAAACAAAATCCTGACTGTGCTGTCCTACTTAAAATTCTTCAAAGATTCTTTTTAAGTTTCAGAAATTTCAGATTCCTTAAATGATGTCTTTTATAATTTGGCCTTGACTGATCACTCCAGCCTTATTCACCACCCAACATGCATCCTGCACTTCAGTTTTATTTGGCTGAGTTTCAGTTCCATTTGTTCATCTACCTAGAATGCCCTTCTCTACTATTGCCTCTCAACTAACTCAACCTTAAAAACAGTTTAATTTTTAAACTTTTTACTTTAAGATAATATAGATTCACATGCAGTTGTAAGACATAATACAGAGATAACCCATGTACCTTTTACCGAGTTTCCCCCAATGCTAACATCTTGAATAACTATTGTATAATATCAGAACCAAGACACTAATGTTGCTACAATCAAGACAGTAAATAGAGAACAGTTCCATCACCACAAAGATCCCTCACATAGCCCCATAATAATCACATTAACTTTCCTCTCATCCCTTTGCCTTTCTTAACCCCTTACAATCACTAAGCTACTCTCCCTTTCTATAATTTTGTCACTTCAAGAATACACCATAATGATATTAATATTATACAGTTTGTAACCTTTTGAGATTGGCTTATTTCACTCGCTGTATTTTTTGGAGACTCATCCACAGTGTTGCGTGTATCAGAGTGTGTGTGTGTGTGTGTGTGTGTGTGTGTGTGTGTGTGTGTGTGTGTGTGTGTGTGTGTGTGTGTCCAATTCTTTGTGACCCCATGGGCTGTAGCCCGCCAGGATCCTCTGTCCATGGGGATTCTCCAAGCAAGAATACTGGAGTGGGTAGCCATTTCCTTCTCCACGGGATCTTCCCGACCCAGGGATTGAACCCAGGTCATCCTCATTGCAGGCAGATTCTTTACAGTCTGAGCCACCAGGGAAGCCCTCATGGATCAGTGGTCATTCCTAATTATTGTTGAATAGTATTACATGGAGTGGATGCACCTGTTTATCCATCAATCCATTTAAACCACCTGGGTTGTTTAAAGTTTTTTTTTTTTCCTATTACAAATAAAACTGCTAAAAAATATTTATGGAAAGGTTTTTGTGTAAGTTTTCATTTCTTTGGGATAAATACCCAGGAGTGTAATTGCTGGATCATAGGTCATTATATGTTTTGTTTTTGTTTTTTAAGAAACTGCCAAAATGTTTTCCAGAGAGGCTATGACATTTCACATTCCAGCAATTTATGAGTTATCCAGCTTCTCTACATCCTCACCGGCATTTAGTGGTATTATTTTTTTTTTAATTTTAGTCATTCTGATAGATGTAAGTGATACCTCTTTGTGATTATAACTTGCATTTCCCTATGGCTAATGATGCTGAGCATCTTTTCATGAGTTTACTTACCTAAATACTCTCTTTAGTAAAATGCCTCTTCATGGATTTTTCCAATTGTTTTTTTTTTTAACTGTTGAGTTTTAAACTTAAACCTCTTAATTCTATATATATTCTAAACATGTGGTTTGTAACTGTTTTCTCCCAGCCTCAAACTTGGCTATTCATTGTATTAACTGAATCTTCCATGGAGAAAAGGTTTCAATTTTGATTAATTCCAATTTTCAAACTTTCCTTTTATGGACTGCACATTTAAAATCAAGTCTAAGAACTTTTTATCTCATCTTAAATCCAAAAGATGTTTCTCTTAAAGCTTTTTTTTCTTAAAGTTCTATAGTTTTACATTTTCATTTAACTTCATGATCCATTTTGAGGAGATTTTTGTATAACGTAAGTTTCCTCCATTGAATTGATTTTTCACCATAGTCAAAAATAAGCTGGACACATTTGTGAATATTTATTTCTGGGTTCTCAATTCTGTTCCATTGATTTTGTGCTTATTCCTCCATCAATACTGCACAATCTTGATTACTGTAGCTAAACAATGTCTTGAAATCAAGAATACTGATTTCTCCAACTTATTTTGCCTTTATCAAAATCATTTTATCTATTCTGGTCCTTCTGCCTTTCTGTGAAAATTTTAGAATAATCTTTTCTATATCTACAAAAACATCTTGCTAGGATTTTGATAGGGAGTACATTAAATCTGCATATCAACTTATAGAGAATGACATTTTTATTTTTGTTGAGTCTGCTAATCCATAAAGATAGTATGTCACTCCATATAGTCAATTTCTCTGATTACTTCCATCAGCATTTTATAAGTTTTAGAAAACAAGTACTACATAAGTTTTGTTAGATTTGTACCTTCAGTTTTTATTTTTTGAGTGATTATAAATAGCACAGTATTTTTAATTTAGTGTTCACATGTTCATGGCTAGTATATAGAAATACAATTGATTTTTATATGTTGATCTTGTACCTACTACCAAGATGAATTCACTTATTAGTTCTAGCAAATATTTTTTCATAGATTCCTTGAAATTTCCTACATAGAAAATCACGTCATCCACAAATAGGTACAATTTTATTTCTTCCTTTTTGATCTGTATACCTTCTTTTTTCTTGCCCCACTGCACTGGTTAAAACTTCAGTTACTATGTTGAATAAGAGAAGTGACAGCAGATATCTTCATCTTATTTTTTATTATTTTTTCTGTTTTTCCCTTATTATCTGTCATTTAATTGATGCATTTGAATTTGCATTTGGTGTAATTATTGATATTGTTGTTGTTGTTTAGTTGCTAAGTTGTGTCTGACTCTTTGCAGCCCCATGGACTGTAGCCCGCCAGGTTCCTCTGTCCATGGGATTTCCCAGGCAAGAATACTGGAGTGGGTTGCCATTTCCTTCTCCAGGGGATCTTCCTGACCCAGGGATCAAACCTGCATCTCCTGCATTGGCAGGCAGGTTATTTATCACTAAGCCAAGAGGGAAGCCCTGTTATTGATGTATTAGGGCTTAAATCTGTTAACATCATGCATTTTTTGTTTTCTGTTTGTTCTGTTTTTCCATTTCTGTTTTCTTTTTCTCACATTCCTATGGATTGTTTGAACATTTTTTTTAAGAATTCCATTCTGATTTTTCTATAATATTTTTGAGTATATATCTCTTCATATAGATTTTTTATTTTTTGCTCTATGTATTATTACATTTTATATATATATATATATATATATATATATATATATATATATATAATGTGTCATAGTCTACTTAGTCCTTTTACCTGTTTAAGTAAGGTGTATAGTCCTTTCCACATTTACATTCTTTTACCTCCTTTGTTTATAATTACCTTAAATAACTCCTCTATGTACACCGAGAACAATACCATCAGTGTTACAATTTTTGCTTCAACCATCAAATCTAACTTAGGAAACTCCAGAGGAAGAGGGAAGGCTATTGTACTTACCTATATTTTTGCTTACTGTGTTCTTTTTTCCTTCCTGATATTCAAAGATTCCTTATTATTTCTGTGACAGGAAGAAAGAAAAGATGGCTAAAACATCAAATTCCCTTAGCTTTTCTTAATCCCCAAACATCTTGATTTCCCCTTCATTCGTGAAGGACATGAAGGATATTTTGCTGGTTAGAGGATTCTGGGCTGACAGTTCTTTCCATTCAGCACAACAAAAAACTGTTATGTCAATTCCTTCTGTCTACACGATTTCTGATAAATAATTGCTATCATTCAAATCATTTTTCCCCATAGGTCAGGTGTAATTTCCCTTTCACTGCTTTCGAGTTTTCTCTGTCTTTAGTTTTCATATTTGATAATGATGTATCTTAGCATGTTTTTTGGTTTAGGGTTAGCTCAGCTTCTTGGATCTATAACTTTATTATTTTTTTACCATATTTAGGAATTTCTCAGCCCTTTTTTCTTCAGGTAATTTTTATACATGTCCCTCTTTCTCCTTCCCTTCCAGGACCCTGATGACACATATTTTACAGTCCCACATGTTCCTGAGGCCCTGTTAATTTTTTTCAGTCTATATTTTCTCTGTTGTTCAGATTAGGTAACTTTTATTGTTCTATTTTCTAGTTCCCTGATTGTTTTCTCTGTCTTCCCTCCCCTTCATATATTGAGTCCATTACCTGAGCTTTTCATTTCAATGACTATACTTTTTAGTTGTATAATTTTCATTTAGTTCCTCTTTATATCTTCTATTTCTCTGTCCTGAGAGGCTTTTTTTTTTTTAAATTTCATGCACGCTCATAATTGCTCATTGAAGGATTTTTATGATGATTCTTTTAAAGCTTTTACTGGATCATTCTAATATTTGTGCCATCTCATTGTTTATCTTTTTCCTCTTCAAGATGTTAGTTCACAATATCTATTGTCTTTTTTCATTCAGTAAGAGATCTTCCTGGTTGTTGATATGACAGGTGATTTTTCAATTAAAATCTGAATATCTGAAGTATAGTGTTGAGACTCTGAATCTCAAACTTTCTGTTTTACCTGATTTATTCTGACAACACTCCAACAGAAGAGGCTGGAGAGGGTAGGAGTAGGTATCACCAGCTCATTACTGCTAGGTGTACAACTTCTCTGTTGTCTTGGCAATAGTTTGATGATAAAATATGTATTATTTTTTCAATCAGAGAAAGTAAAATATACATTTTGAAAGACTTAGTTCTTTCTTCCAGAAATTTAGCATCAATCTCAGGTTAGGGTGCTCCCTCTATCTGTTCCCAGGTCCATGTACACTTGTCTCATTATAGAATTGCCATACTATTTTGTAGATGCCTGTCTACTTGTCTGTCTCCATTAAGCTGCAAGCTTAGTAATGGCACAGATACTGTCTTCTCTGATATTTAATCCCTACACTAAAATAGTGTCTGATACATAATTGTCACTCAATAAGTATATTTTGGGAAGCTATCATTTTGCTGTCCAAAATCTTCAAAACCTTATTAGTAACTTTAAAAGGAAACTTCACACTCAGTTGGTTATTGAAGACTTTGCAGTCAGGCTCTACTTATTTTAGAAACGAAGCTCTCACCATGACCCTAAGTAAGTTCTTTCTTTGACCAAAATGCTTACCTGTCTCTAGAACCCTCCTACCAGCCTCATTTCTACCTATCAGTCTGGAAGATAGTATAGTTGAAGGATCTTATCTGATGTCTTATCACCTTTTTCTTTTGCTAACCACACTGACACATTTTCATACTATTTGTGCATTGGAAGTATCTTTGACATATTCTGACTCATTTTATTTCTTTCCAAGTATATCATTATTCCCAGGAACTTCACATTACAAGGTCCACGCAAGTAAGATCTTGTCTTTTAACTGTAACATATGGTATAGAATCTTTCATCTCTTGAAAATAAGTACTCAATAAATTTTTTTGTTGAAGAAAAAGAAAAATTAAAATTTACAGTACTTTAAGAAGATCCAATATTAAGCCACAATTTAAGAAAATTGGCTTCTCCATCTAACTCAGTTCCTTACTCAGTGTAGCATAGTTCCTAGGTCCAGTCACTTAACCCCCTATTCATTTTCTTTATCAGTAAAATGGGAATAAAACTTGATAAGATATAGACACTTTGATTTTTATTTTTTGATATAGACACTTTGAAAGATATTTGAAGTTTGAGACCAAGTCAGTTAGTTCAGTCGCTCAGTCATGTCCGACTCTTTTCGACCCCATGAATTGCAGCACACCAGGCCTCCCTGTCCATCACCACCTTCCAGAGTTCACTCAAACTCACGTCCATCGAGTTGGTGATGCCATCCAGCCATCTCATCCTCTGTTGTCTCCTTTTCCTCCTGCCCCCAATCCCTCCCAGCATCAGAGTCTTTTCCAATGAGTCAACTCTTCGCATGAGGTGGCCAAAGTACTGGAGTTTCAGCTTTAGCATCATTCCTTCCAAAGATTTGAAGTTTGAGACCAAGTAGTGTTCAACAGAATTGTTTTGTCTGTGTATTTGTTAAAGATAGCTCCAATAATCAGTTTTATAGGTAACAGGCTGAGCAAGTGAGTTCAAGAGTTCAGAAGTGAATTGCTAGCTCCACATTAATTCAGCCTGTTTCAAGCCTCATTATGTGACAGCTGCAGCATGGGATAAGCCTCTGACTTGAGTGACTGGCTCAGGCAGTGCTGATGTTCCATTCAATATTCTTAGAAAATGCCATCTTCCTGTGCAAACACACTTTTGCTCACAGGTTAACTTCTCTATGAATTGTCTCAAACACAAATATTTTGCAAGAGGGTACAGCACAGGATCTGTTTGCAGAATCACTTTTGGGGGAAAAATACTCAAGATAATTGTGGTTATATAAATGGTTTCTTCCAAAGGGACAGAAAATCAAGCATTAACAATCAGTGAGGGATGGAGTGTACAGAACAGCAATGAAAGGTGAGAGGCAAGGGACAAGGCAGTAAATATCTTGAGAAAACTGCTTATGCTGCTTGGAAAGGGTCTTGAGCTCATCTGGTACAAAATGATGAGCCCTAGTGGACTCCAAAATTTCTTCCACAAGCTCACAGAGTGGACCACAAAGGAATTCTTCAACACGAACAGAAAGTAAAACAAGAAAGTCAGAAAAATCACCCAAAATGGAGATTTATCTTTGAGCTTATACTCCCTGGAACTTAAAAGTAGAACCTAGGATTCTAGAGAAAGACTGTTATACTGTTCAATAGGAAATAATTTTAGCAGTCTCTGTAGGAGGAAAGGAGGAAAGAGAAGCAGATGAATCAGACTAGCTTGGGTATATAAAAGGACCAGTGGGAGTAGTAATGATCTGGAATAAAGTGGAGAGAAGAGGGAGCCAAATGGAGAGTTATTTGGCTCTTCATGTTTGACATAATTTTAACTCTTGACCCCCAATGCCAAATAGGTCTCATTTAGGACTGCTGTTTTATATATATATTATCTACATATACACACACAGAGTGGTTCTCGCTGATTGTTCACTATTCCAAGAAGTGTAATTCAGGAAGTTTGGTATGGTAAAGCAGATTTCATCACTAATTCAATTCTCTCAGAACTGAGAAGCTTAAAGAAAAAAGTACTGAATAACTGACGTGTACTTATAAACAAGAGGCTTTTATACCGGTTGGGGGCAGGGGGAATGTAGTTTCCTACCGGAGGCAAATTTGCTGCTACAGAACATTTTGGCTTAAAATATCTCAGGTAAGAATTGACTTTTCCTTTGCCACCATATAAAACCTCCTGGAATTCACTCCATTGTCTTCTGGAGCACGTAAGAACTCATTACTGGTTTGCCCTTGAGTTAGAGGGAATCTTTATAAATCTTAGAACTTACTTCCTGTTCATCAACCTCCACAGAAAAAAGGAGCTATGCTACATTTCCAGACTCCCCTCTCCCCAGGGTCTGTGACTTAATTATCAGAAGATTTAGAACAAAGTCGACCTTGAAAAAAGAGTGTACTTCTACCCCTATAGTGGAATCCCAGTAACTGGATCAGGGAGACCCAACCCAGAACTTTTACCTCATTTCTGGTCATCACATCCCTTCCTGCCTTCTTTTGTGCCTGTCAGTAACAGATGATCAAGTCATAATCTTGGGCATCACTCTAAATTCCTCCTCCTTATCTTCTAACTAATAATTATCAGATTCTATTAGTAGCATCTTTAGCTCTTAAATATCTCTTGAGTTCAATTCTCACTGACCACAGTTTGTGCTGCCATCAAATTGTACCTGTATTATTATCGTGGCCTCTCAATTTCTTTCTCAGCTTCCACATTTGCTGATTTCAAATTATTTCCCAAGTGCAGCCAGAGTAATCATTCGTAAGTGTGCATTCTCTCCTTAGAGCCCTTGAGTAACTTCCTCTTGCTCCCGAAGTAAAGGTCAAACTTCTTAACAAGAAAAAGGGGCTCATCCTGATACTGGACTGACTTTGTGTTGCTCACCCCTCCACCCACATCCACCTCCAAGCTAGACTCCAGACACACTGAATTACTTTCAGTTCCCCAAACACACCATTCTCTTCATCATTTCCCAGCCTATGTTCATGTTTGAATCATTACCCTTTGTCTACTCATTCTTTAGGTCCCTGCTTAGATGGCAAGTCCTCCAGAAGTCCTGTCCTGACTCTCCCAGATGAGTTATGTGTTCTCCTAATGTTCTCATAGAAACCTCTACTTTGCCCTATAGTAGAAGGCAATGGCACCCCACTCCAGTACTCTTGCCTGGAGAATCCCAGGGACGGGGGAGCCTGGTGGGCTGCCGTCTATGGGGTCGCACAGAGTCGGACACAACTGAAGTGATACAGCAGCAGCAGACGGTATTATGCTAGAGTGTAACTGCCCACTTACTCATTTCTATGTCCCCTTGAACTGTAAGCTGCAGGAGGTTAGACTATAGTAGGTCTTCTTACCTTTGCATTCTCCCATCTGGTACATATCGTAGTACATCCAAGCTTCCTGGTAAAAAATGGCTGAATGAACTAATGCACACCCAGGCCCTAGGAATGAGGTCATGCCTCCAGTAGTCTTGTGGCCCAACTGCCTGAAACCTTTCCAAGTCTTCTTATTGTTCCTAGAATAAAGTCTAAAACCCTTGATATGGGCTGAAAACTCTATTCTATCTAGCCTTGAGGTAAGCAACTTCCAAGATGGCCCCAGTGACCCCAGCCTCCTGGTATTCACACTCTTGTGTAGTCTACCCCACACTGTATCAGTATTGGTTTGTGTGAACAACAGCATACAGTAGATGCGATGAATACAACTTCTTAGGCTAGATCATAAAAGTCGTTGCATCTTCTGCCTCTCTCTCTTTCTCCTGTGAATTGCTTACTCTGGAGAGAGTTGCTGCCATGTTGTGAGAAATCCTATGGAGAGACCCACATGGTGAAGAACCAAGGTCTCTGGTCTAAAGCTAGGGAAGAGTTAAAGACTCCACCCAATAGCCAAATATTAGAGTCTCTTGGAAGCAAAGGCACCAACTCCAGTCAGTCCTTCAGATAACTATACTTCCAACCCATATTTTGATTACAACTCCATGACAGAGACTGAGCCAAAACCACTGTCTAAGCCACTCCTCAATACCTGACCCACAGAAACTATGAGATCATTAGATTTGTTGTTTTGAGGCCCTAAGTTTGTTATACAGAGTCATTTGTTATACAGCAACAGACAACTAGCATAACACTTGCCCCACCACTGCCCTCTGCCGCATGCTAGACTTCCACCACTTGCAGAACCATGACAGGCTCCCTCCTGCCTGTAGGTCTGCTCACATGCTGTTCCTTTGCCTTCTGTCACCATGACAATTCTTTTTTATATCGACCTAAATAGCATTTCCCCTGGAGCTTTCCCTGTCCCCTAGACCAGGTTAGGTCATCTTACATGATTTCAGGAGAGCAAGGGTCAGCCCTTTAGCCCTTTAAACATATATCATTCAGTAACTATTTGGGAATCACCAACTATTTGCCAAATGCTGTACTATGTAAGAAACAAAACAAGCATTACCCTGCCCTCATAAAGTTCATAATCTAGAATTCTTCACTTAATTATTCACATAATTGTGTATCTAATTATATAAATTTGGTATTTACAATTACTTGTTAATTTCTGCCTTTTCTACTGGCATACAATCCCATGGGGGATTATGCTTTGCTCTTTTCCAAGAGTGCCCCAGCATCTAGCCATGCTTTCATTCATTCAGATCCTGATCAGAGCACTGCACAGCAAACCAAGAGTAGAACTGTTAGGAAATCACATCAAAAAACTCACTCTCCCTTACTTTTCTAATAGATTTCTTTGTCACACTTTCATGTGCTTATTGAACCCACATCTCCTGTGTCTCCTGCATTGGCAGGCAAGTTCTCTACCACCAGTGCCACCTGGGAAGCCCTTTCATCTACATACATATGTTCTATCAGCCTATCATGTAACTATTCTGTTTTAGGACTTCCACTGCCCCCCACTGCTATAAAACAAGTCAGGTGCAACATCTGTCTCTCTCCCCAAGCTTCCCCATGCCCAGCTCATCTCCCAGAGCCCATCTCTCTCTTTCTCTCTCTCTCTACCCCTAACACCCCCCAGGGACCGCTCTCTCTCTCACACACAGACACACACACACACAGCCTACATTCCAATCACTCTCCATCTTCGGAAGTCTTTCCAGGTCAGGGAATATATTCTTAGTTCCCAGCACAGTGGTTGGCACAAAACAAAGTGATATGATTGTTAGATGAGTGCAAGAATGAGTGGCTCTGAGTAAAACAAGAACAACTGGGGCATGCACTACCTTGGTACTTGCTTCTAAGTAGAAACTAGAAACTACATGCTTCTAGTTTAAAAGACACTTGAGCAGAGACACTTAAGAGGGGAATTCAGAAGGAAAAGAGTGCTAAACAGAATCTAACGCCTGTAGAGGCTTGAGAGTTGAAGGAGACTGAAAACCAGCTAAGTCATTGGTATTTTTTATGGAAGCAGCAAGGAGGTGTTAATGTGGTATTTAACATGAACAACAAGTAATAACAAAGAATGAATGGGAGTAGGCAGGGCTAACGCTGTGAAAATTACCTAGCAAAGTTTCTACTTAGGAGGAAGAGAAAAACAAATGTTCAGAATCAGCTCTGTCTCATATTAATCCTCATGTATGCCCTTTACACATTTATTTAGAACCCTGCTTTTCAATTTGTAATTGCAATGTAAAATTAGCTAATTTCTGTTTGGGTCCAAGTTAACAAGTATATGCCTTAGTTAAACGGATCTGTGAAACATTGCTAAGTCGCTTCAGTCGTGTCCAACTCTGTGAGACCCCATAGACCGCAGCCCACCAGGCTCCCCCGTCCCTGGGATTCTCCAGGCAAGAACACTGGAGTGGGTTGCCATTTCCTTCTCCAATGCATGAAAGTAAAAAGTGAAAGTGAAATCGCTCAGTCGTGTCCAACTCCTAGCGACCCCATGGACTGCAGCCTACCAGGCTCCTCCATCCATGGGATTTTCCAGGCAAGAGTACTGGAGTGGGGTGCCATTGCCTTCTCCATTAGGAATTACAATTGCAGAGCCTGGGGGTTGACAGCATGATATACCCAACTTAAGAGGGCCAAGGATTCAGACACTAGAAAAGGCAACCGAGATAGTACTTGTCATCCAGAAAATTTCCACCCGCCACCAAAAGGAGTAAGAGCAGAACAGCAAGTAGAGACTCAAGGACTTCTATTGTGCAGTTGGAGAGACGAGCAATGGAATGGAGAACTAGGGCAACATGACATTGTAAGGCCCCAGAAAATTGTCCAAAGTCAATGGAATCAGCTATGTAAACATAAACATCATTCCTATTGTTCTGCAAGCACTTTTTAAAAATCAATATAGAAAATGAAAACAAGAAAAGTGGTGAGAACCTATTCATGGAAGGAGTTACCCACCCCCAATCCTGTCCAAGTAATCTTGTTTCCTAGAAAACTTGTTCTATGATGTACATCACCTAAAAAATGATTCCATCCATCCTATCTCTACTACCTATGACCGCAATATGGATGGCACTATTGTGAACAGATTTCCCTGGTGGCTCATACGGTAAAGCATCTGTCTACAATGTGGGAGGCCCGGGTTCGAGCCCTGGGTTGGGAAGATCCCCTGGAGAAGGAAATGGCAATCCACTCCAATGGAAAATCCCATGGACCGAGGAGCCTGGTAGGCTACAGTCTATGGGGTCGCAAAGAGTCGGACACAAGTGAGTGACTTCACTTTCACTATGAACATAAGGAGAAACACAGTTGATTCCACTCCTAGCAAAATAATGTATTACTTTTTGTTTTTTAATGTGACAATTGGTATGAGACATGGAGAGATAGAAATGCTGATAACTCTGCTGAGTTATCAGACGTTCATTTTCCATTAGTTTCAACAGCTCTTTTCCCCTAACTAGGAAACTTCCAAGTCATCTGAGGTAAGTCAGTGTAGTTATAAACTGTGTGACTTTCATTTCAGTTACTGCACATTGAGTCATCTAGATAGTGCTTGAAATTAAAATTGGATCACAATGGAAGTAAAAAAGGTATTCCACATGGGTCTCTGGTGCTACAGGATAAAATCCAGCTCACTCTCCTCACTTACGTCCATCAAGAATTAAATATAACAAAACAAAATGGTATGACAAAGACAGTCAAAAGATTCACATCATCAGCTGTCCCCTTCTATTTGAGGGTAGGTATGAAAGAACATAGGCTTTCACTGAAGAGTAAGGAATTTATGTGAGCTATAAGTTAAAATTTCTGAGTGTAAGAGTTGTTAAATATAGAAATGGATGACTAAGAAAGATGGAATAGTTCTAGGTGCTTTCTAAAATTAGAAGTGCTGTTCACCATGCTGAGACAGACTGGTTATTAAGTGGCTAATGAAGTGCAAGGGGAAAGCTAGTATCAAGTTCAAGCTTATGTCTGCAAAGAGGACCAGGCAAATTAGAACTATTCCATGGCTCTGTTAGGGCACGGCATCAAGTTCATGCCTACTCTCTCATCCCTATGATCCCTAATAAATACTAGTACTCATCATATAAAGTAATATTACTCTGATTATTGTTTCTTCCTGGAACAGAGTTTGTAGAGATGCATGTGTTCCCCATAAGTCAAGCAGGCAGAGTGCTTTTCAGCCATTCTTTTCCCCATACTAGAAATTATAGCCCAGGTATGAATTGCTTCATAGTCACCAAGCACATAACTGAAATTATATGACAGTTTAACCATTATGATAATCACACTGATAAAGAGGACATTTGCCTTGACAAGTTAACTCAGTGGTACCCAGCTCAGATTATACAATGGAACCAAATTCTAGACTTCTGAATTAATGTTCTAATGCTGCCTACAAATTATGACACACTTAGCTGCATGGAACACTACATATATATGATCTTGGTTTCCATGTATCGGGCCCATCTTAGCTGGATCCTCTGCTCAGCATTTCACAGGCTGCCATCAGGGTATTAGTTGAGCGGCGTTCTCGTCAAAGGCTTAACTGGGGAAGAATTTACTTCCAAGTTCATTCAACTTGTTGGCAGAATTCATATCCTTGCAGATGAATACATTTCATTTTGGTAACTGTGGTTCTCAGGTCCTAGGGCCACCAATATTTCCTTAATACATGGGTTTCTCAAACCTTGTTGTTTACTTCATCAAGCCCTCATGGAGAGTCTCCAGTCTGCTAAAATGAACTTTTCCGTAATACAACATTTCACCAAAATGACATCTCATCACCACTGTCATATTCTATTGGTTAAAAGCAAGTCACAGGTCCCACCAAACTCAAAGAGAGGAAATTACACAAAGACGTGACTACCAGAAGGCAAGGATAACTAGGGGTCACCTTAGGGTCTGTCTGCCACAACGGTGTCTTGAGGACCTGTTCACGCATGCTCAGTTGTGTCCAACTCTCTGTGACCTCATGGACTGTAGCCCACCAGGCTCCTATGTCCATGGGATTCTCCTGGCAAGAATAATGGAGTGGGTTGGCACTTCCTCCTTCAAGGGATCTTCCTGAACCAGGGGTCAAACCCGTGTCTCTTGTGTCTCCTGCACTGGCAGGTGGGTTCTTTACCTCCATGCCACCTGGGACAGGGGCTACATAACCACTGAAGAGCTCACCAGGCTACAGCTTCTGGCATTCTCTAGGAATCATAATCCTACTACCCTCCGAGCAAATGGAGTTACCATATGACCAGCAAGTCCACTGCTAGGTGTATTCCCAAGAGAAATAAAAAAAACATGTCCACACAAAACCTTATATGTGAATATTCATAGCAGCATTTTCATAATATCAAAAAGTGGAAACAACACAAATGTCCTTCAACTGACAAATGCAAAAATAAAATGAGGGACAGCCATACAATGGAATACTACTCAGAAATAAAAAGGAATGAAGTACTGAAACATGCTATAACATGGATGAACCTCAAACACATTGTTTAGAGAAAGAAGCCAGGCACAAAAGACCACATACTGTATAATTCCATGCATATGAAACAGGTAAATCTATAGAGAAAAGAAATAGATCCATGTTTACCAGCAGCTGGAGGGAGGAGAGCATGGTGTATGACTGCTAAAGGATTTCTTTACAGGATGATGTTTTAAAGTAAGGTTGCAATAATGGCTGCACAACTCTGTGAATATACTAAACACTTTTTGTGCATAAGTAATATAGTATGTGAGTCATATCTCAATAAAGCCACTTTTTAAAAAGGCCCAGAAGAGTATTATTTTTTTAAAAATCTAAGATATATTATTTAGATTCTAAAACATAGAATGTTAGCATTTCTCTGGCATCTAAGTGATTTATTGGCATTATAAATATTCAAAATTGGGCCCATCTCAGAAAAATGCTGTAATAAGATCCTTCCACAGTATCAGCATAGAAAGGTAAAAGCAAGGCATATGGATGGTAAGTGGTTTTCCCAACACCCTGCAAAAGTAAGTTAGATTTCCAGAGCTTATGCCAGAATTCATTTCCATATTATTTGGTGAAAATCTCCGTTCTCCTTTGTTAACTCAAATATTAAATAAACGCTCATATAGTTTAAGAAAAATAATAATTTCCCAAAATATATTTTTCTGTGTTTCAAAATACAGAAATTCAAGTGATATCTATCAAAACATCAAGTTTTACAAGAGTGGGGAGAAGGAAGGGGGCTGGGTGAGATAAGATACTGCTGCTAAGTCACTTCAGTCATGTCTGACTCTGTGTGACCCCAGAGACGCTCCCCCATCCCCACCAGGCTCCCCCGTCCCTGGGATTCTCCAGGCAAGAACACTGGAGTGGGCTGCCATTTCCTTCTCCAATGCATGAAAGTGAAAAGTGAAAGTGAAGTCACTCAGTCGTGTCCAACTCTTAGCGTAGGGGTTTAAGAGATACAAACTAATAAATAAGCCACAAAGCTATACTGTACAACACAGGGAATAAAGCTAAGATTTTATAACTTTAAATTGAGTATGACTTTTTAAAATTGTGAATCACTATGTTGTACATCCAAAACATACAATACTGTACATCAACTATATCTCAATAAAAAAAATAATAATTTATAAAAACACATCTTTCAGGCTTGTTCAGAGGGTTAAGTGAGGTTTTAAAAAAAGAAACACAAAAAATCAAGCTTTACAACTTAAATACACACAATTTTTATTTGTCAATAATATACAATAAAAGAAAATTCAAGAGAACAGTCAAGCAATAGTACTAAGGTTATCCCCTCCTCATCTGGAATAACAAAATCTCCAGAGAGTCCCTTTAAGGATAAAGTGTAACTAGTTTCCGAGATGACATTTTCAGCAAGGATACAGAGAACTAACTGCGTGCTATTGTTTAGTGGCTAGGTTGTGTCTGACTCTTTTGTGACCCCATGGACTGTAGCCCTCCAGGATCCTCTGTCCATGGGATTTTCCCAGGTAAGAATACTGGAGTGGGTTGCCATTTCTTTCTTCAGAGACTCTTCCTGACCTAGGGATCAAACCCATATCTCCTGCTTGGCAGCAAATTCTTTACCATTGAGCCACCTGGCCTTCAAACGGGTGGAAAGTGAAAGCCTATTCTTTCCAGATTTCATGAAACATTCAATTGGAATTTTGCCAGTCTTCAAGTGTTTTTAAAATTCCTAAAGATAAAACCAAATTTTTATAGGATCCTCTTCATAATCCTTCAGCATAACCTTATTTAATCACACACACATATTCTCCTGGTATAGACCATTAGAAGTGCCTAGATTTGACATGCAAGAGGAAACAGTGAGGAGGAGGGGCGCAGGAGAGGAGCTGGGGCCCAGAGGAGGCATCTACCAGAGCCTAGAAATCAGAATTGCAAAACACAGTTCCTCAAAGCCCCCTGAAGGGATCACTGCAACCCCCGAAGCTCTAAAAGCACCCGCATTCCCACTCCTCAGTAGCCGCAAGCTCTGGGAATGATTGCATTACACGGTCTCAGGGAATCTCAGCCCCGACATGCTGTCTCCTGTTCCGCTTTATTGTTCCTCTCAGGCCAGCTGCTTACAAAATTATGTTTGTCCTCCCACTTCCTTTGTCACTACTTCCTCCAGGAGCCAAAACAAACATGCAGCCTTACAGAAGCACACCAACCCCAGCACCAGAAAAAAAGACACAGAAAAAAAAAATCACAGCACACAAGAGACACAGGAACACAAACACTCAGTTTTGGGGCGAAAAGAGACAACAGCTATCCTCTCTATCTGTTTTTCTCCCCTTCTTCCCCACCCTCATCTTCCTTCCCCATACCACATGGATAAACCCAGAGGGTTTCTTCAGCTGGGATCCTGGCCAGAGGGTCAAGGACACTAGATGTTCCAGGCTCACAGTCCTTCCGGCCCTGCTCCATCAGTCGCTTATGTTCCAGTGGGGCTGGGCGGTTGGGAGGCGGGCTCAAGGTTGGCCACACCAGAGCCTGTGTATGTCCTGGTGCTGGAAGCACTGCACTGAGGCTTCCAGGAGCCTCACTTGTCCAAGGTTTGATCTTTCCTCACAATGGCTCCACTGACTGGACTTAAGAAATGGTGATATGCTGCTTGCAGAGGAACACTCTGTGCTAGGAAAATGCTCTTCACTGGGAGGGAGTTGACCTCAATTCTGACCAGTATCCTGCATCACTGGTTTGCTCTCCACCCCAGCGTGGGTGAAGTTGGGCCAATCATTTAAGCCAGCAGGCCTTTGCAGAATGGAGAAAACAAATACTGGCCAGACTAAAAGGAAAGCCAGGGCTCCATGACATCTTGAGGTCCTTCTGGCTCCAGCATCAATGACTCCTTCACAGCCTAACCCAGGGATGGCAAATTCAATTGCCAAGGACAGGTGACACAAATAGGTGATACCAGCTGGAGAATGAGCCTGTGTCTAAAGGGGCAGCCACTATTTAACTCCAGCTGAATTCTGGCATTTAAGAATGTAGGCTTGGTTTCACCAGAAAGTCTGTATTTTAAGAGGAGGCAGAAATATTTTTTCCCATGAAATATTCTGATTTAAACATTTTAACACCTACTTTAAAACTCACAATTCTGTGAAAGCCCAGCAAAACATATGTTCTACACTTTCTACTCTCCACCAGTTTATAAGCACCTATGTAGAAAGTGGGGCTTCCCAGGTGGCTCAGTGGGTAAAGAATTTACTTGCAATGCAGGAAATGTAGGCAGACACAAGTTCAATCCTCAGGTGAGGATGATCCCCTGAAGGAGGGCATGGCAACCCACTCCAGTATTCTTGCCTGGAGAATCCCATGGACAGAGGATCCTGGCAGGCTACAGTCCATTGGGTTGCAAAGAGTCAGACATGACTGAAGCGACTGAG
Source organism: Bos indicus (assembly GCF_029378745.1). Taxonomy (NCBI): domain Eukaryota; kingdom Metazoa; phylum Chordata; class Mammalia; order Artiodactyla; family Bovidae; genus Bos; species Bos indicus. The sequence goes on from NC_091769.1 coordinate 33,536,148, forward strand.
CACGCCCGCACATGTAGAAAATGATTCTCAATTAGGTATGATCCAGTTGGGGGTGATATGGGGCAGCTTTGTATCAAAATCTCCATGAGGGGCTTTTTCAACTAACCACTCACAATCTATTTTGAGGCTCCTACCCCCTCTCCCCAGTGCTTGCTTTTGCCCTTAAAATTTATTGAATGACATGATGGGAGTATATTATGCATGTGAATGTTGTGGAAACATAAAAATATTGACAATTATCAGAAAGAAAGTGCTATGTGCATTTGGACAATACAGCTTTACAAAGTGTTTTCATGTACCTTTGCTCATTGTCATCCCTTTTAAAAAAAATTGAAGGAGAGAAAAGAAAAAAAAAGGAAATTATAGCCCACGGTAATTAAGTCACTTGCCCAAGGTCACAGGGTTGACAAATCATAAACATGGAACTCGATCCAAGGTCTTCCAACTTGGAACTCTTGAGCAGCCCTTAGTACCTACCAATGGACCTCTAACTGACAGTCCTGGTCCATGCTCCCTTCCTCTAGACCCTGGCCTGGCCTTACTACACTCATGTTCTTCTCAACCCTGATGTAACTCCTTATCTTCCAGAATGTCTGGCGCTCATAACAGTACTACCTTGACCACAGTTGATTGAAAGAATATGTATCATTGCCAGACCATTACATTTTGAGAGGATAATGGTTTGTCAAATGAAATTAATGCTCCCATGAATGATCATCCTGAGAATGAAAGGGGTTTAGGAGAGAAGAATCAGATTTTGGACATGCAGTTCAGTTCAGTTCAGTTCAGTCGCTCAGTCGTGTCCAACTGTTTGCAGCCCCATGAACTGCAGCATGCCAGGCCTCCCTGTCCATCACTAACTCCTGGAGTTTACCCAAACTCACATCCATTGAATTGGCGATACCATCCAACCATCTCATCCTCTGTCATCCCCTTCTCCTCCTGCCCTCAATCTTTCCCAGCATCAGGGTCTTTTCAAATGAGTCAGCTCTTTGCATGAGGTGGCCAAAGTATTGGAGTTTCAGCTTCAACATTAGTCCTTCCAATGAACACCCAGGACTGATCTCCTTTAGGATGGACTGGTTGGATCTCCTTGAAATCCAAGGGACTCTCAAGAGTCTTCTCCAACACCACAGTTCAAAAGCATCAATTCTTCGGCACACAGCTTTCTTCACAATCCAACTCTCACATCCATACATGACTACTGGAAAATCCATAGCCTTGACTAGATGGACCTTTGTTGACAAAGTAATGTCTCTGCTTTTGAACATGCTATCTAGGTTGGTCATAACTTTCCTTCCAAGGAATAAGCGCCTTTTAATTTCATGGCTGCAGTCACCATCTGCAGTGATTTTGGAGCCCAGAAAAATAAAGTCAGCCACTGTTTCCTCATCTATTTACCATGAAGTGATGGGACCAGATGCCATCGTTTTCTGAATATTGAGCTTTAAGCCAACTTTTTCTCTCTCCACTTTCACCTTCATCAAGAAGCTCTTTAGTTCCTCTTCACTTTCTGCCATAAGGGTGGTGTCATCTGCATATCTGAGGTTATTGATATTTCTCCCGGCAATCTTGATTCCAGCTTGTGCTTCATCCAGCCCAGCGTTTCTCAGGATGTACTCTGCATATAAGTTAAATAAGCAGGGTGACAATATACAGCCTTGAAGTACTCCTTTTCCTATTTGGAACCAGTCTGTTGTTCCATGTCCAGTTCCAACTCATGCTTCCTGACCTGCATATACAGTAAGGGATCAAAGAAACTACCACTAGGATGAGGTGAACTGGCCCTTTCAACATGACGCTGCCAGTGCAGAGGTTGAAGGAAGACAATGAGAAACCACCTGCAAAAGGCAGTCAATGGGCTCAGGATTTGGGGGGGTGGGGGACAGCAGACAGTTGAGTGACTATTCTAAGGTTGTTTAACATTTGCATTTTTCTCATTGTAAATCCCTGTTATCCTCAGGCTTTCAGTAAAATATTTTAAATGACATGTTGTTGATCAGCCACTAAGTGGTGCCTGACTCTTTCCAACCCCATAGACTGCAGCATGCCAGGCTCCCATGCCCTTCACTATCTCCAGGAGTTTGCTCAAACTTGTGGCCATTGAGTTGGTGATGCTATCTAACTATCTCATTCTCTGCTGCCCCCATCTCCTGCCCTCAATCTTTCCCAGCATCAGGGTCTTTTCCAATGAGTTGGCTCTTCGCATCAGGTGGCCAAATTATTGGGGCTTCAGCTTCAGCATCAGTCCTTCCAATGAATATTCAGAGTTTATTTCCTTTAGAATTGACTGGTTGGATCCCCTTGCAATCCAAGTGACTCTCAAGAGTCTTCTCCAACACCATAGATGGAAAGAATCAATTCTTAAGCACTCAGCCTTCTTTATGGTCCAACTCACATGACTACTGGAAAAACCATAGCTTTGACTATATAGACCTTTGTCTGCAAAGTGATGTCTCTGCTCTTCAATACAGCATCTAGGTTTTTCATGGCTGCAGTCACCATCCACAGTGATTTTGGATCCCATCAAAATAAAATCTGTCACTGCTTCCACTTTAAATGTCATCATCTGGCCTTAATTACATAATTTACATTTTTAGAAATTACAGGAGGGGTACTGTCTACACTTAAAATGAAGTAATTCAAGGAAAATGAAAAACTCAATGCTGGGTGTCTTCTGACTGCCCCTCCAGATTTCATCTCCATCCTCCTCTACCCTCTGTGCCCTGTGAGACTGAGCTGCATAGACTGTATATATGGGCTTTCTTACTCCCAGGCTTCTGGTTGGGTTTTCCGAGGAGAAGATCAGAGAGACGGGAAGATGAATCTGAGATTAGAGCATTTGTTCCCCAAGTTCTCTCATCATGGGGTTCAGAGGTACTGGCTACATCACTTGACCAAAGATCCCAGCTTCTGACAAAATCTCCATTTGGCACATTTGGATCCATCACATCTGGTAACCACTCTCTTCCTTTGCCTCTTCCTTATAACAGTTCTAAGGAACTCAGGATACAGTGCTGGGGTACTACACCCTACTGACGCTTTTTTTAAGCTGACCCTATATTAAACTCTCTTCAAATCACCAAAATGAGTGTAAATCTGTTTCCTGTTAGGACCCTGACTGTCACAATCACTTTGTTGCTGTTGTTTTATTGTTGATGCTAACCAATCAACAATCCATCCTAAAGGAGACCAGTCCTGGATGTTCATTGGAAGGACTGATGCTGAGGCTGAAACTCCAATACTTCGGCCACCTCATGCGAAGAATTGACTCACTGGAAAAGACCCTGATGCTGGGAGGGATTGGGGGCAGAAGAAGAAGGGGACGACAGAGGATGAGATGGCTGGATGGCATCACTGACTCAATGGACATGAGCAACTGAACTGAACTGAACCAATCACATTTAGGAATAAATTCCATAGATAAAAACACACAGATTTTGAGTCCACTTCAGTAAACACAGACAGTGTAACTAACATTCCAGTGAAGATAAACTTCCATCACTCAAAAAGTACCCTCATGTTCCTATCAGGGCTACCTCCTCCGACTCTAAAGAGGCAATCACTGGATGAAACCACTTTTCAAAAAATGGAAAGAGAAAGAGAAAGAACAAATTTTGCCAGATTAAAATAGATATGTAACAATAGAAAGGATTCATATCTGAAGAGTAAGTATTCTTCAGTTCAGTCACTCAGTCGTGTCCAACTCTTTGCGACCCCATGAATTGCGGCAGGCCAGGCCTCCCTGTCCATCACCAACTTCCGGAATTCACCCAAACTCATGTGCATCAAGTCAGTGATGCCATCCAGCCATCTCATCCTCTGTCGTCCCCTTCTCCTCCTGCCCCCAATCCCTCCCAGCATCAGGGTCTTTTCCAATGAGTCAACTCTTCGCATGAGGTGGCTAAAGTATTGGAGTTTCAGCCTCAGCATCAGTCCTTCCAATGAACACCCAGGACTGATCTCCTTTAGGATGGACTGGTTGGATCTCCTTGCAGTCCAAGGGACTCTCAAGAGTCTTCTCCAACACTACAGTTCAAAAGCATCAATTCTTCGGTGCTCAGCTTTCTTCACAGTCCAACTCTCACATCCATACATGACCACTGGAAAAACCATAGCCTTGGCTAGATGGACCTTTGTTGGCAAAGTAATATCTCTGCTTTTTAATATTCTTCAGAGGGGACCACAAAAACTAGAGAAGAGAAGCTGATGATTTGACTTTCTAAGATCATCTGGAACGCAAGGCTCAGGCTTTTTTCTAGTTGGGCTTAACAGGTTAGAGTAAACTCAAAGGCTGAAAAACTTTAGGTTACATGACTGATACACGGAACATATGTTGTTTATCACAGAATTCTGTCATTATGCAGACAGACAGATGATTGAATTAGAGAAAGGAGCCTACTATAAAGTGTGCATGTATAATAATTAGTGATCTATACGCTCGTCTGGCCTGGGGCCTCTAACCAGTGAAGGCTCCTAATCATGGAAGGGCCCTGGAAGGTCAACTCAAATATATATACTTTCATGGGGATTTCAAAAAGAAGTCTTCTGATCAACTCAGATATCAGAAAGATACACAGACTTTAAGGCAGCAGAACCTATGACGACTAAACAGAAGCCATGGGATAGGTAGTAGAGAAAGAGATTATATGGAAGAGAAGCAGAATTATTGGGCTGGCCAATAAGTTCATTTGGGCTCATCTGTGAGATGTTATGGAAAACCCAAATGAACTTTTTTGGCCAACCCAATAGAAAATGGCTCAGTTACCACAATGGTCAAGAACTAGGCTAAGAACATCAGACGCCTATTTCTAAAAAAAATGAAATTCAGAAATCACTGCAGAATCACCCCAGCTATTGTTGTATTATTAGAATTACTGCCACTAATTTGTCCAGAACAACACTTCCATTCTCTGTGAGGCCTCAGGAGGTGGAGAGACGTTTTTTTTCTTATCATTACAATAAACTCCCAGTAATTTATGAAACTTGATTTATCTCTATTCTATACCAACTGAAAGAGCCTAGAAAACTATAAGCAAGGTTTATAACACAGAGAGCTCATAAGACAGAGGCCAGGAGTCATCAACTCTGTGTGGAAGGAACTGGGTTTATTTCCCTAAGGTCTTCAAATAAGTCTGGGTAGGGAGGAAACTCCAATGAAAAGATTGCTGGATATTGGTTAGTCATGGTTTCTAACCATGACTCCCTTCCAAATGAGAACGCTTGGGAGCCTTGGAAGGTGTTCCAGGAGGTTCACAGTTAGGGCCAGGATCTATGCCTAAGATTGGAGTGTGGGTAGTCATATCAGTAATTTAAAAAGGGAAACATACTGAATTTTTAAGAGAGAAGGTGATACAGGTCAGAAACAAGATTTGAAAGGCAGACAAATTATCTTAAGCACTTAAAAGAAGTCATTCATTCAATAAACACAGTTGACCCTTGAATAACACAGGTTTGAACAATGAAGGTCTACTTACATGCAAACTTTTTCAATAAATATACAGTCAGCCATCATATCTGTGGAGGCAGAATCCATGGATATGAGGAACAACTGTGGGACTTTTGCACCCACGGGTTTTGGTATCCTTGGTGAGTCTGAATCCAATCCCCCAAGAATACTGAGAGACAACTGTACTGAGAGACAACTGTACTGACAAATACTGTATTATGTTTGTCAAACCAAAAAAAAGAGAAGAGTGGCACATGGTTCCTGCTCTTGGGGAGCTCACAAGGTAATCTGACAATTCTGCACTGATTTTACTATTACTAATGATTGCAGTAATAACCTGTGTGTGTGTGTGTGTGTGTGTGTGTGTGTGAATTAGATAATCTATTAAACAACCATGGCACGTAAGTACTTCCTGCATGATTTCATGCTAAGTCACTTCAGTTGTGTCCAACTCTTTTCAATCCCAGACTGAAACCCACCAGGCTCCTCTCTCCATGGGCTTCTCCACATAAGAATACTGGAGTGGGTTGCCATGCACTCCTCCAGGAGATCTTCCTGAACCAGGGATTGAAACGGTGTCTCTTATGTCTCCTGCTTTGACAGGCAAGTTCTTTACCACTAGCACCACTTGGAAAGCAAGTACTTAGTAAATAGTTCAGTTCAGTTCAGTCACTCAGTCATGTCTGACTCTTTGCGACCCCATGGACTGCAGCACGCAAGGCATCCCTGTACATCACCAACTCCCGGAGTTTACCCAAACTCATGTCCATTGAGTTAGTGATGCCATCCAACCATCTCATTCTCTGTCGTCCCCTTCTCCTGCCCTCAATCTTTCCCAGCATCAGGGTCTTTTCAAATGAGTCAGCTCTTCGCATCAGGTGGCCAAAGTATTGGAGTTTCAGCCTCAGCATCAGTCCTTCCAATGAACACCCAGGACTGATGTCCTTTAGGATGGACTGGTTGGATCTCCTTGCAGTCCAAGGGACTCTCAAGAGTCTTCTCCAACACCACAGTTCAAAAGCATCAATTCTTAGGCACTCAGCTTTCTTCACAGTCCAACTCTCACATCCATACATAACTACTGTAAAAACCATAGCTTTGACTAGATGGACCTTTGTTGGTAAATGGTAAAGACTATTAATATATTACTATTAATATATTAATACTATTAATATAGTAATATATTACTACTTAAATAGTAGCTAAAAAGTTACTATTTTATTATAGGACCATTTTGGTTTTTGCTGCTCCTCTGTCCCTGTCACCTTGAGAGAATGCCCCTGCGATAAACATCACTGGCTGCCTGCACAATAGCCATCCCTTTCTCCCTTCTGAGCTAACAGAAGCCTGATTTAGTCTGGGACAGCAATATATTAAGGCATCTTCCAAAGCAAAGCCCTCATAGCCATTCTTCTCTTTGCAACTTTTCCATTTCCCAAGATCCTCTGCAGCTAGGAGTTACCATGTGACCCAAATCTGGTCAATGAGATAGCAGGGCATGTCTCTCAGGGGAAATTGAGAGACTTGAGAAAACAATATTTGCTCTTTCCCCTTCCAGATATTAGGGTTTGAAATCAGAGGCTACCACAGGACATGAGTTAGTGCCTGAGCAAAAACAAATAGACATTTTATGATTCTGAGATGACAAACACAAAGAAGGGAAGTCAGCATGCTGAGGAAGACCCATGAGGTAAATTCGTTACCAAGTCCAAGCTTGCGCTGCTCACTGAATGACAGGCCAATGAATTGGAGATGAAGTGTTGAGGCAAGGAATACAACTTTATTCAAAAAGTCAGCTGACGGAGAAGATGGCAGACTAATACCTCAAAATAACCATCTTGTCTGTGTCTGGATGTCAGGTTCTTTTATAGAACAGAGTGGTGGAGGAGATGAAGAATCAAAGTAAAAAGTCTTGCAAATCTTGCAAATATCGATGGAATGGCAAGCCTTGGGGAAGAAATGTGTTAATTTCTTCCTTCCTATAGCCATCCACAGGTGGATAGGGTCCATAAAAAAGGGACTTCGGTTTAATATTCAGGCAGAGGGGCAGGGTTCCCCAAGGCACATTATGTATAAACAGTATCCTTTTAGTGAATAATAGCAATGGGAAGCAAAGGTTAAAGTAAAAGAGATCTAACATGGAGTCATTTCTTTCCTATAACAAAACGCTGGACAGATCTGGATCCCTGATGACATTTTTAGTTCTCTGAACAACCATCTACCTCCAATATCCTTGTTAAGTAAAAAAATAAACAAACAAAAAAATACCTTCACATTGAAGCCTTCTTTAATAAGTTATTCTGTCATTATAGCTGATAACAAATTTGTGTGATTTTCAAGAGTATCCCTGCATTGTATCTTTCATCTAGAGCTGCACTATTCAATCCAGCAGGCATAAGACAGATATGGCCACTGAGCATTTGAAATAAACTTAGCCCAAACTGAGATGTTCTAAAACTATAAAACATATGCCTAGTTTCAAAGACTTAATTTTAAAAAGTTCTGAAATACTTTGCTAATAATTTGATATTAATGAAATATTTGGATGTATTGGATTAATACCTGTTTCTTTTTGCTTTTTTAAGGCAGCTACTAAAAACGTAAACAGCATGTATGTGGCTCATTATATTTCTATCAGACAACACTGTCTAGTATAAACACAGGGCCACAAGAGTATTTAGCTATGTTGGGAAAGTAGAAATAGAGGAAGAAACAGATTTTAGGACACAATAGTGTGACTTGCTCTATGAGATGAGACCAGTGAAGCTTCTTTGTATTTTCTGTATTTCTATATTGACTTTTATTTCTATGCATTGGGAGAAACAATAAAGTCAGAACTTGTACTTCATAATGCATATAACTGATCTGTCTCACTTTGGCTCTTTCTATCACTTTACCAACATTTTCAATAATTTTCCTCTCAGTAGTTAAAAGGACATATGACCACACTTCTTTGTAAATTCTACATCTTGACACTACATTAAGTCACAGATCAGAGCTACACCAAATGAGAAAACGGAGGTTCTACCGATGTCTGCCTCCCTCACTCTCCTCCTTGTTCTCCTGACGCTCTCTGCATTCCTGGAGACCTGCAATGTCCTACCCTGGGCTTGACTCCACATCAAGTTCCAAGTTTATTTCATCAGAATGTTATCTCTTTACTGCAGCTGATTTCAGTTAAGTATACAAAAAAGATAATCAATCTGAAGTTGCTTTAAGGTACTAACTCCCCCTCAGGCATGTTTGGACTTTGCATTTTTAAAACAGATTTCCAGCTAACCCAAATGATTTGCTCATTGTTCATTTCAGAGCTAAAGCAGATCCAGGCAGTAGGGTGGAAATGTTTTGACACAGAAGGTCACTTCCATCAGCTGAAAGGAGCCTAGGTAAGCTTTTATCTACTGGGCCTATGCATGATGAGGTTTCTGCTAATGAAACTGAGCACGTTCGTGCCCAGTTGTGTCCACTCTTTGTGATCCCATGGACTGTAGCTCACTGGGCTCTTCTGTCCATGGGATTTTTCAGGAAAGAGTACTGGGGTGGGCAGCCATTTCCTTCTCCAGGGGATCTTCCTGACCCAGGGATCAAACCCGCGTCTCCTGTGTTTCCTGCATTGGCAGGTGGATTCTTTACCACTTGAGTCACATGGAAAGCCTATGAAGATGAATGCAGACACTAATTGCCCTCTGTCTTAGTCCATTCTAGGTGCTTCAACAACACTACAGACTGTTGCTACTGCTAAGTCGCTTCAGTTGTGCCGGACTCTGTGTAACCCCATAGACAGCAGCCCACCAGGCTCCTCTGTCCATGGGATTCTCCAGGCAAGAACACTGGAGTGGGTTGCCAGTAGTACAGCTTATAAACAACACAGATCTCTTACAGTTCTGGAGACTAGGAAGTCCAAGGTGCCAGCAGATTCAGTATCTAATGGGTGCCTGTTCTCTAGTTCATAGACAGCCATCTTTTTATCATGCCCTCACATGGCAGAAGGGCAAGGGGGCTCCCTGAAGTCACTTTTACAAGGGCACTAATCCCATTCAGATCAAATTGCCAACATCCACTGGATCATCCAAAAAGCAAGAAAGTTCCAGAAAAATATCTATTTCTGCTTTATTGACTATGCCAAAGCCTTTGACTGTGTGGATTACAATAAACTGTGGAAATTTCTGAAAGAGATGGGAATAGCAGACCACCTGACTTGCCTCTTGAGAAATCTGTATGCAAGTCAGGAAGCAACAGTTAGAACTGGACATGGAACAACAGACTGGTTCCAAATAGGAAAAGGAGTATGTCAAGGCTGTATATTGTCACCCTGCTTATTTAACTTATATGCAGAGGACATCATGAGAAACGCTGGGCTGGAAGAAGCACAAGCTGGAATCAAGATTGCTGGGAGAAATATCAAGAACCTCAGATATGCAGATGACACCACCCTGCTGGCAGAAAGTGAAGAACTAAAGAGCCTCTTGATGAAAGTGAAAGAGGAAAGTGAAAAAGTTGGCTTAAAGCTCAACATTCAGAAAACTAAGATCATGGCATCCGGTCCCATCACTTCATGGCAAACAGATGGGGAAACAGTGGCTGACTTTCTTTTTCTGGGCTCCAAAATCACTGCAGATGGTGACTGCAGCCATGAAATTAAAAGATGTTTACTCCTTGGAAGGAAAGTTATGGCCAACCTGCTGCTGCTAAGTCACATCAGTCATGTCCGACTCTGTGCAACCCCATAGATGGCAGCCCACCAGGCTCCCCCGTCCCTGGGATTCTCCAGGCAAGAACACTGGAGTGGGTTGCCATTTCCTTCTCCAATGCATGAAGTTAAAAAGTGAAAGTGAAGTCGCTCGGTCATGTCCAACTCTTAGTGACCCCATGGACTGCAGCCCACCAGGCTCCTCCATCCATGGGATTTTCCAGGCAAGAGTACTGGAGTGGGGTGCCATTGCCTTCTCCATGACCAACCCAGACAGCATATTAAAAAATAGAGACATTACTTTGCCAACAAAGGTCCGTCTAGTCAAGGCTATGGTTTTTCCAGTGGTCATGTATGGATGTGAGAGTTGGACTATAAAGAAAGCTGAGCACAGAAGAATTGATGCTTTTGAACTTTGGTGTTGGACAAAACTCTTGAGAGCCCCTTGGACTGCAAGGTGATCCAACCAGTCCATCCTAAAGGAGATCAGTCCTGGGTGTTCATGGGAAGGACTGATGTTGAAGCTGAAACTCCAATACTTTGGCCACCTGATGCGAAGAGCTGACTCATTTGAAAAGACCCTGATGCTGGGAGGGATTGAGGGCAGGAGGAGAAGGGGACGACAGAGGATGAGATGGTTGGATGGCATTACCAACTCAATGGACATAGGTTTGGGTGGACTGGGTTTTGGTGACGGACAGGGAAGCCTGGCGTACTGCGGTTCATGGGGTTGCAAAGAGTTGGACATGACTGAGCAATTGAACTGAACTGAATCCCATTCATGAGGGCTTCATCCTCATGACCTAATCCCATACCAAAGGCCCCATCTCTAGATAGTATCACACTGGGGATGAAATTTCAACATATGAATTTGTTGGGACAAGAACTTTAGTCCACAGCACCTTCCCAAGACACAAGCTTATTTGACAAAAGAGTAAGTTCTGGCCCTTTTTATACCATTCAGATCAATTAACAATCTCCAATCCTGACCTATACACACAGAAAAATAAGTTGCATACATTTTCTAAAATGTAAGGTGAACTGAGAAAGCAGCTGAAAACTAGGTTTCAGCTTGGAATCTGAAAAACATCAAATCTAGTATCTTCCTAAGAAGGACCAGGAGGCATCAAATGGGAGTGAAATTCCTCCAAAGGACTAGAGAGATACAGATAATGTTCAGTTTTAGATCTTGTGCTGTTCCTATCAACAACATGAAATCCAGTTGACTATTTCAGCAGCATATACAATTCAGCTAATCAGAAAAATATGCAAGCCACTGAGCAGCTGTCTTCTAGACACACTTTAATATATGGATCTGGAAATCATCCAAAATTCTGGGGCAAAACCAAATCAATCAAAAAGCCATTAGGGTTATCTTAGTACATGTCAACAAGGCAGTGCTATTTTCAAAAGTAACATCTTTTGGATCCAAAAGGAGGTCTCTGGAGTTTCCCTTTATTGCAAGAGAAAAGCTATTTTTCTTGACTCCCTTCTGTTTCACTAATTCCATGGTCTTGAAAAAATCATTTCACTCTTCCAAAAGACCAAATATATCCAAAGTCTCATTTAACTCTAATATTTGATGATTTGATTTTCCTGATTAGTTTTTTAACTTGTACTAATAGCTATTCATTTAAATTTGGGTAGCTCAGATGGTAAAGAATCCGCCTGCAATACAGGAGACCCAGGTTTGATTCCCTGGGTTGGGAAGATTCTGTGGAGAAGGAAATGGCAACCCACTCTGGTATTCTTGCCTGGAGAATTCCATGGACAGAGGAGCCTGGTAGGCTACGATCCATGGGGTCACAAAGAGTTGGACATGACTGAGCGACTAACACTTTTCAACTTTTCAACAGCTATTCATTTAAATTTGGGGAGGAATTAAGAAAAGGTGAGTTAACATTTGTATGCCTAACCTATGAAAGATCCAGAAAGATCTATACCAAAATGTTTAAGGTGTTTTCATCTAGTTTCTGGGATTGAGGATGGATTTTTCTCCTTTACACATGTGAAGAACTCCCTACTTAAGGATGGGATAATGAAAGGGATTTGTATCTGTCTAGTAAAGAATTTGACCTTGCTCAAAGAAAACATCAACCTAAGCCCTCAGCTTATGGGAGGAAATCTCTGGGCCCTCCAGATAGGAGTGTCTTTGTTTGGGATCCTTGGGTCATATTGGACAGTCTAATAATGTGATTTTGGGGAGGCCCGGTCACCCCATACAGTCTGGAGGAAAAGAGAGGAGCTGACAAAAACTAAATGTGATTTAGGATTGAAGACTTCGGGTTATGCAGGATCAGTCACCTGGAGACTGAGATCAACCATGTGGGCAGCAATGAATCATACCTATGTAATAAAATCCCCATTAAAAAAACTGGACACTGAGGCTGAGGTGTGCTTTTCTGGTTGGCAACATTTTGGGCATACTGCCGCCCACTGATGCCAGCAGAATGATGTGATGTCCTCTTCCTGACTCCACAGGGCAAGGACAACAAAAGCTCTGTCTGTGGTACTTCTCCTGGACTCTGCCATAGGAAAGCTTCTTTCCTTTACCAATTTTAATCTATATCCTTTCCCTGTAATAATTCATAACCATGAGTATAAAAACTCTGAGTGAGTTCTGTGAGTCCTTCTTGGGAATTATCAAACCGGAGGATAGCTTTGGGACCATCTAAACTTGGAGTTGCTACCAGATATAAAGACTATGCTCTCTATTTTGCTGTTAACCTAAATTCTATGCAATATTACAGTGATGAAAAAAAAATTTAATATTCTTCCTAAAAATCCAGTAGCCTTTGACCATTTCCCACAAATCATGTTGTTCCCTCCCAACATGCTCTTTATTTACTCTTCTTCTTTCTTTCTCTTCTCTTTATCACTCTCCCATGTCTCTCTTCTACTCTTCTCTTCCAAAGAAGTTCCTATTTTTAATGAAAGCCACCTTTCCTATTTCTCTTTATTTTTGAATCTTACTTTTCCATCTTGGAATTTTACTTTCCTATTAACAGCTACCTTTGTTTATTCTAATTGTTTATGTGTATATTCAAAATTTCCTACCTACATATATATATATATATATATATACACATACATATATATATATAGTAATATTGCATAGAATTTAGGCCAACAGCAAAATAGAGAACATAGTCTTTAGTAAAAATAATCTCCTCCAAACCAAACCCACATATTTTTCCAATCCTGACACATATTCACACACAAAAATATAACTCTCCAGCAATAACAACTGATTGAAAGCAATTTATATATGATAGCTTTTAAAATTCTCTTTTACAATTTTCAACACACCAATATAGTTTACATTCCAACTTCTAATCCCCCCAAGTTTTTTCTCCTCTCTCAGAATTTGCTTGAAACTTGTCCTAAGCTCTTTGGTCTTTCTACCTCTTCCTCTCTTCCTTTCATTTACTGTCTTCTTTTCTACCAGTTATTCTCTGCTGCTGCTACTGCTGCTAAGTCACTTCAGTCATGTCCGACTCTGTGCAACCCCATGGACTGCAGCTCACCAGGCTCCTCTGTCCGTGGGATTTTCCAGGCAAGAGTACTGGAGTGGGGTGCCATTGCCTTCTCCGAGTTATTCTCTAACGTTTTCTAAATAAATCCTGATATCCTATTTACATTTTCCTCTTCTTCTCATAATATGCCTCCAGTATATCTTATAAATGAGGACCAAAATCATTTACATCCACACTGATTACTGACCATAATAAGATAACTTTACTATTTCAATGTGTTTCTCAATATAACTTTATTATTCCAAGAAACCTGCCCCTGCCCAAATGAAAGTTACAAATGACTTTCTGAAAGGACAATCCAGTGACTTTCTGAAAGGATGATAGATTTTTCAATAGAAACTATTAAAGGAGAGTATACACATGAAAACTCCCGGAATCCATCTTCAAAATTCCCACCTTGTTATATTCACAAATCCTAGACTATTATATCTAATCCTAACCAAACCCCTGCACTGAAAGTCCCACCTTCATCTAGGTAGGTCTTTAAAATCTCAAAAAATATCCTGATCTTGCCCTACCATTTTAATTAAGATTTATGTTCTTGCCTGGAGAATCCCAGGGATGGCAGAGCCTGGTGGGCTGCTGTCTATGGGGTCGCACAGAGTTGGACACGACTGAAGCGACTTAGCAGCAGCAGCAGCAAAGACTATATATGGTCTCCCTTACCATGGTAAGAACAAACTCAGCTTTGTGCTATCAAAGGTAGTTTTGGTGACATTTTTGGGAGCCAGGAGTATTCAACATAAGGACCAGGAGTAAAGATAAAGTAGTAAACTATGGTTTTACTTTGGGACTGAATGTTTTTATATGGGACTTTGGTGGAGGGGCCACTGGGGAAAGGTAGGGAGGAGAAAAAACTGTACAGTTGAATGCTACTTTAAAATTATAAGAGACTGTCACAACCAATACCGCATTTGATCCTTATGACAATGCTTTGTGGTAGACAGAGCATATATTATGGACCTTATTTAAAGATGGACACACTCGACTTACAGAGGTTAAGTGTGTTTAAGATTTGGGACACATAACATGAAACAGCTAGAGGAAAATTTTAAAGCAGAGGTCAGCATACTGTATTCTGTAGGCCAAACCTGGCCCCATGGCCTGTTTATATAAGGAAAATTGTGTTGGAACACAGCCATGTCCATTTCTTTGCATAATTGTCTATGACTGCTTCAGTGCTACAACAGCATCGGCGAATGATTCTGACAGAGACCATATGGCCCGCCAAGCCTAAAATATTTACTATCTGGCCCTTCACAGAAAAGGTTTACCAGCCTCTATTCTAAAACAACATGTCACAAAGTTAATTCCCAAATAAATGAGATAAAATGATTCAACACTAAAGGTTTGAAGAAATCAATCAGATAATTCATCATCGGGCAAAGGGACAGTTGATGATATGAAGTGATAAACTGCCAGTTTCTAAGGTTTCTACTGGCGTCCCAGTGGCTCAGTGGTAAAGAATCTGCTGGCAATGCAGGAGACCCTGGTTTGATCCCGGGGTCAGGAAGATCCCCTGGAGGCGGAAATAGCAACACAACTCCAGTATTCTTGCCTGAGAAATTCTATGGACAGAGGAACCTGGTGACCTACAATCCATGGGGTCACAAAGAATTGGACACGACATAACTATTAAATACATACACACACAAGGTTTCTATACCATAGGAAAGAATCCTCCTGCGTAGTTCTCAACCCAGGAAAAAAAGTATGTTGATATGAATTGCAATTGTGTTGGAAAAGAATGATTAACTGGCCAGCACTGCAGGCATCCATGCAACAGAAACTAGGAACACAAATAGATACAGTAATAAAAATATTGTTTATGAAATTCAAACTTTAGAGACTTTGAGCATCAGAAAAATATTAGGAGACTGTCCTCTAATCGCTGAATCAGCAAGAGCTGAGAAAGGAAACCAGTCTGACATGAGCAGGCATGAATTATCAGGAAATACAACAATAGCTTAGTGGGTAATAGAGTCAGCTTTCTGGGAACTTTACAAGGGTTATGTCTCCTTTTTTACTTTCTGTTTGTAACCTGAACTTCAGCCTCTGCACAGATCCCCCTGCTTCCAGGGTTGCAGCCCTATCATCTATTCTCCAAACAAAATGGTCCTTTTTCAACAGCACTTAGATAATGTTACTGCTTTGCTAGAAGCCCTCCAACAGCTTCACATTTCACCAGAGGAAGGTTTTCGTTGAAGCTAATAAAGCTGCAGATTCAGGAACCTCACTTGCACAGGGCCCTTTGGAGGAGGCCCTCATAGTGTATTCACATAGCCTTTTTTCTTTTTTAATTTGTAATTGTGAGGTATTTTAACCACAACTGTCTAATTTTGAATTTCCTTCTGTCACAATTCTCTGAGTCAAGTGGAGCTAGAATAGACACAGACACTTTGTGATCTAGTTAAGGCTTTCCTAGTGACTCAGATGGTAAACCCACTCCAGTGTTCTTGCCTAGAGAATCTCAGGGACGGGGGAGCCTGGTGGGCTGCTGTTTATGGGGTCGCAGAGAGTCGGACACAACTGAAGCGACTTAGTAGCAGCAGAAGCAGCAGCAGATGGTAAAGAATCTGCCTGCAAGGCAGGAGACCTGGGTTCTATCCCTGGGTTGGGAAGATCCCCTGGAGAAGGGAATAGCTTCCCCTGGAGAAGGAAATGACAACCCACTCCAGTATTCTTGCCTGGAGAATCCCATGGACGGAGGAGCCTGATGGGCTACAGTCCACAGGGTCGCAGAGTCAGACACGACTGAGCGACTTCACTTCACTTCACTTCACTTCAGTATTCTTGCCCACTTTTGCCTGGAGAGTTCAATGGACAGAGGAGCCTGGCAGGCTACAGTCCATGGGATTGCAAAGAGTCGAACACAACTGAGTGGTTAACACTAAGGAGAACACAAAGGAGAAGCTGAGTTAGAAAAGCATTTAGTTTGAATTGGTGGGATATTTTACAGAAGTTCAAGGTTACTGTAATGTAAAGCTTTCATTGATATAGGAATGGCTTCTAGGAATACATCTACTATCCTCAGTGACAACTTACACTGTGACATTAAAGCTCAGGCCTAGGAATCATAAGATAGGAACCTGTCTTCATCACACAAAAAATATGTGGCTGGTGAAGGAGAAAAGGAACTTGAAACACGGAGCCAGCAGCTAGTCTGTGAAAAATTCTTACAAATCTTACAGCAGTTCATGTGAAAAAAGAAATCTGAAAAAACCTTTCCCAAATTTAACAACCATTCTAGAAATGTACACAGCATTACCCATAATGTGTTATGAAAACAAATTTTTCTACACTACAAATAAAAAATTTTGACCAAATAAGATAAAAGAAAGATTCAATTATCTTCCTATTCTTCCTCTAGAAAATGCTATTACAAAATAATATGTAAAGAGTAATCAAAGAGGTTTTAGCCAGAAATAATGAAGGGAAATTATGTAAGACAGAGGGATGTCAGTTAATTAGTAAAATTATTATGGGTTTGTTTTGTTTAGTTTAATTTTGTGTCATGTGTGGTATAGGGGAAGGGGGAAAAAAAAACCTTTTTCCTTCACCCTCCCAGGTTCTGCATCTGAGGCCCTGGGGAATAAACTGACAAAAGACAGATTAACAGGGGAAAATAAGTAGAGTTTATTAACAAAAGTAATGCGCAGACACACAGAAGAAACTAAGTAATGAGTAACTCAAAGGGGTAGTTAGAATGCAGGGCTTATATACTATCTTACTAAAGAATAATAAATTTGTATAGAAATGGCAAGACAAAAGAAAAGGGATTTGGCATTTAGGGACAGCAAACAGGGAAGGTAAATATACGGGGGAAATGAATCGAAGATAAGGGTCGTTTTAGTGGTTGTTATAAAGATTCCTCCCTATCTCTGGGCTGATAAGCGTCTCTAATGATTAAGAGTCCTTTTGCCCTTCCTGGTGTGATATGATAGTGAGGAAGACAGATCTTTTTTCTTTTTTGGCTGAGTCACATACCACAGGTGATCTTAGTTCCTCCACCTGCAGTGGAAGGGAGGCATCTTAACCACTGGACTGCCACGGAAGTCCTGACAAGAGATTTTTTGCATCTGCTGTTCCTTACTGTCTTCAGCTTACAACAACAAACCTTATGCCAAAGCAGTATATTTGAAGGGTGGCATATTTTAAAAACTGATGATTTCTTGTAGGTTTTTTTTTTCCATTCCAAGTAAGTATTCAGGTTTGTGCCTAATTTTGTATTCATTTATATTTACCAGGCCTTAGGGACTAAAATTCCAAATGGCACAACTCCTGGATACACCCTTAAATCTCAGAACTAAATACAATGCCCTCATAATTAGCCTGGCAAGGCTTGCATGACAGGCCTGCTCTCCTCTCCAACATTCCCCACTACTCGCGTCCTACTCAAACTGATGTCTCCAGGTTGTTTCTGAGTCAGACGCAGAACATTCCCACCACAGGACTTCTGCACTCACGGTTTCCTCTGTCTAAAATGCTCTTCCCCCAGATATCACTGACATTCTCTTACTTTCCTAAGATCTGTGTTAAAGCATTGCCTTAACAGAACAGACTTCCCTGATTACCTTTGTAAAATAGCACTGCCCTCCAGCACCCATCATTTTCTATCATCTTCCCTTGCCTTATTTTCCTCCTTAACAATTAGCACCATTTAAAGCTCTAAACTGGAGAGGGAAATGACAAACCACTCTAGTATCCTTGCCTGGGGAATCTCATGTGCAGAGGAGCCTGGAGGCTGCAGTCCGTGGGGTCGCAAAGAGTCAGACATGACTGAGCAACTCAACAACGACAAAAACTCTAAATAGGTGGGGATATTTTTTAATCAATTTCCCCAAGTAGAGTGTAAGCCTCAAGGAGGCAGAGACTCCTGTTCTTTGTTGTATCTCCAGCACCTAGATAAATTTATGGCTCATAATTGGGTCTTTCAAATTATTTGTTAAATGAATGAACAAAAGAATAAATGAGTGAGTAAAATTATGAATACCTGAATTTAAAAGGATTAATAAGTGTAAGACTAAGTTATGTGCGTGTGTGCATGCTAAGTCGCTTCAGTTGCGTCCTCCTCTTTGCGACCCTATGGACTGTAGCCTGCCAGGCTCCTCTGTCCATGGGATTCTCCAGCTAAGAATATTGGAGTGGGTTGCCATTCCCTTCTCCAGGGGATCTTCCCGACTCAGGGATCAAACCCAGGTCTCCTGCATTGCAGGTAGATTCTTTACCATCTGAGCCACCACGGAAGCCCACATAGTTGCAAATAAAAGGCCAAAGTAAAGAACTTTTTCAAGTGTTACTAAGGAAAAATAATTAAACTGCATGGACAGAGTTATGACTCTTTCTGAGAAGGTAAACCAGGCAAGCAATATTTTTTCCAAATAGCACCTGTTGGAGGCCCACTCCTACTGATTAATAACATTCCTTTCACAGTATCTTATACAAACTGTCTTTTCAAAATGTTTTTAAAACTGTGACTTATTTCTCATAAAATTAAACATAAGACCTCACATCCTACAAGCTGGAAGAAGTTCAGAGATTACTGGGCCTGGTGGTTCCCAAGCCAGCTGTGTATTAGGATGACCTTGGGAGTATGTTTTAAAAGAGAGAGAGAGATTTCCAAGCCCAAAAGCTAGTATATCAATCTGGCTGTGGAGTGTGCTGAGCTACATTTTTTTAAAACAGGCTCTCCTCCAACTGTTATCCAGACTTCTTGACTCAGTATTTGGAAACTACTGAATTTGTTTGCTCCTCTTGTTTACTGTATCTCACCAAGTGTATGTAAACCTTGAATAGGAAATACAAAAAAAAAAATTCAAAGTGTGGTTCTCAATCTGACTAAACAAGTAGAGTCACCTGGAAAGCTTTCATCCCATGGGCTAGGCTCTCCCCAAGGCTTACTGTATCCAGATCTCTGGGTGAGAACTATGGTGTTGCTGTTTTAAAAGCTTCACAGTGAGTCTAATGCGTAGCCAAGGATGAGGAGCCCTAATCTAGAAGAAAATAATTTCAAAAAACAGAGAAACTATTCTTATTTTCTTCTTAGGCACTTTCTACTTCCTGAGTTTGCAAATCATACTGCTAAAAATCAACTTGGAAACATTCCATTCAACTGATGTTTTTATAGTTGAGGATCTTGAAGTCCAGAAACTTGCCCAAAGTCAAATCATTAGTTAGAAGCTGATTTAGAACCTGAATCCAGGTATCTCTTTTGAAAGCTGGTGTCATTTTTACTACAACAAAATTTTCTGGTCCAATGTACTTCATTCTGTAAACAAGCCTACAATGACCTGATGAAATCTTATTCAATCTCCTAGTCTTACTAGGGCTTTATTTCTGCAGTGAATCACAGACAGGAACCAGTTACAGATCAGATTAAATGGCAGGCTAGCTAAGCAGTTCCAAGATATCAATCTCTAACAGTATTTTCCAAACTTGGCTGATCAAAAAATTCATGTGAGGAAACTGTTAATAATACAACCTCCCAAGGCTCTACACTGAAGAGTGTGACTCAGTAACTCAGCACAAGACATCAGAATATGTAAATTTAACAAGGGTTGCAGCTCATTCATATTCTATGCAAGTTTGGAAAAGACTATGCTAAAATATTATAGGAATAAATGATATTTTTATCTCACTTAATTCTGATTATCTCATATGACTCTTTAAATGAGGAGTCAGAAAACTTTTTCCATAATGGGTCAGTTAGAAATAGTTTAGATTTTGCAAGCCATGTGGTCTTATTTGCAACTATTCAACTTGCTCTTATAATATGAATGCAGCCATAGATGATATAAACGAATGGGAGTGGCTACATTCCAATACAACTAATTACAAAAACATGGTTTTTGTCTTTTTCTCTGGTTCTTTTCTCTATAAGATATGGGGAGCTGGATTTGACCCATACACTATAATTTGGTAACCTTCTGGATTAGATAACTACCAAAACATAAGTTTATAATTGTATCATTTAGAATTCGTGCCTACGAGGGTTTATCTCATATAACAAATTTTGACCCAAGTGTTTAGTAATATTAGTTTAGCAATTTAATAATATCTTTGAAGTGCCAGCATCTACCTCCAGAAACCTCTAGAAAACATCTCCTTATGTATCACTGGTAGATTTGGATTGCATACCTATATAAGGTCTTTGACTAAACTCACTATCTCTGAAACCAAGGGAATTCTACCTAAAACGTGTGTGTTGGGTGGAAAGAGAGGGTACAGAGACCTATTAACAAGGAATAAAGCTGGCTAAGTAGTGCTTTTTGGTAGTCACTAATAGTGCTCACCACTGTCCACCCCTTTGGCAATCTAATTTCCACATACATATCCTTTTTCCAACACAAACAGTTCATAGAGGTGTATTCACAACCCTATAAGATATTCTTTAATCACTATTTTTAATACCAATAGCTGAGATGGGCATTCAGGAGAAAGTTCTTTTCTAATGTTAGCAACCTCCACATGTTTGTACAAGTTCAGACACCTCAGGATTGCCTTGTAGGTTCAACAATTATATGCAGTTGTTGGTGGGGCTTACTTTATCTTTAACAATAAAGTCCCTCTAAAAAACTTAGTAGATTCAGTCTGCTTACTTCTGGTCAATTCCTTGCCTTAGTAACCACAGCTAAATATTTTTGTCTAGATATAGACTTTGAGGCTAAGAACTCCCGTTTCCCTGCTGCTTGATCCTGTACTCTTTCAAATCTTCTTGCATTTAACACACAGAGTCAGTTCTTTGTGGTAAGAAGCTCCAGTTTTATTAGTCTTAAAGGTGCCACTTTCTCACCTCTGTTTGTATTAACTGTTTTAACTTGGGGTACAGAAGACACCATCTATAACCCTGCAAGGCTATAGATTATGAGACTCTGTTCAGTTAGATTGGCAATCATAGTCAGAGTACCTTTGTTTGCAAAGTCATTCTTTCTTTGCTCTCTGCTTCAAGATTAGCTATTTAGCTTAAGTTTGCCTCTCCTAATAGGACTTCCTTGCTAACAGAACCCCATCCAGTATCTGAACCCAATTCACCCTCTACATTGTTCCTCATGTATCTCCAGGGAAACTGGAGAGATCCTTGCAGCATAGTTAGAAAAATCATAGATTAAAAACACACAACCATTTACAAGTAAATTACCTGAAATTAGACCCCATGTAATTTACTTATTTTGACTGGCAACTGGGTAGTATGAGGGACAGCTAGGAGGGTTTTGTCAATGTCATCTCAGGTCCAACACTCCTTATCGTTTGCCCAAGTGACATGGAAATAAGAGTGACCAGTACTTGAGAAAACCAATCAATATATTTAGCATAAATTTAAGAAAATCTGCAGTAAAATACTTCAGTTGTTTTTCTTTTTCAAAGCAAGTGAAGATAAATCTGAGAAGAAAAAAGTAAGTCCAAACTTTCCCTGATGGCCACATTTACTTTTTTATGCTGTTGAATAATACATGTGTATTTATACATGTGTGTATATTTGCAAATTCTTTTTGGAAAGAGGTGAGAAACAGCGTAGAAAAGGAGGGGTTCTGGTTCATGATGGTGACATAAAGGGTTCTGAATTCAACTCCTCCCACAAACACACCAGATCCACAGATATATACGGAACAGGGTCCTATGGCGGGAGGGGTTGGGGCGGGGGGTGGGAAACCTGAAAGCTGGCTGAACAACTCCTACACGTCAGGCCACTCAGAGAAAGCCCACATTAAAAGGGTAGGAGAGGCTGAGACATAACCCCACACTGGGAACAGCAACCCACATAGCGTGGGAACTCAAACCGGAGCTTCTCCCTGAAGAGCAAGGGGCTGGATCAGCCACAAAGGGCATTTTAAGACCTGCACCTGAGAGACATGCCTCCCAAATGCCTAGTGTTGAAAATCAACAGGGCTCTGCGCCCAGGAGACCCACGGCTAAGGGGATCTGAGAATGGGCTCCTGCTTGGACTCACCTGCCCAGGGTCCAGCACAGAAGCAGCGGATCCAGGGCCACCCAGAAGGTGTAAAAGAAACTCATTTGCTTTGTGCTTGTCCTAGAGCTTCAGCCTGAGGGGCAGACAGCAGATCTGACACACACCCTGGGGTCCTGCAGCTCACCCTCCAGTTCGGAGACACAGGCGCCATCTTTACGCTCTGCACGCCGCGCTCCATGCCAGGTTCTGTGGGGGAGGGGCGGGAGGAGCTTTTTCACGTGGCAGGTGCACCAATCTCTGCAGCTGCTGCCCATGGAACAGCCCGCTGATCACCTGTGTCTGGAAGCTGAGGGGGCTGAAGGGGCTGACAGGCTTATGCTTGGGTCTCACAGGACTATATAGAGTTGCTCACTTTATTTTTTTTTTAATTTTATTTTATTTTTAAACTTTACAAAATTGTATTAGTTTTGCCAAATATCGAAATGAATCCGCCACAGGTATACATGTGTTCCCCATCCTGAACCCTCCTCCCTCCTCCCTCCCCATACCATCCCTCTGGGTCGTCCCAGTGCACCAGCCCCAAGCATCCAGTATGGTGCATCGAACCTGGACTGGCAACTCGTTTCATACATGATATTATACATGTTTCAATGCCATTCTCCCAAATCTCCCCACCCTCTCCCTCTCCAACAGAGTCCATAAGATGTTCTATACATCAGTGTCTCTCTTGCTGTCTCGTACACAGGGTTATTGTTACCATCTTTCTAAATTCCAAGCTGTTGCCTGAGGAGCCAGCTTCCAGTCAGCCCAAATCTAGAACCCTACTCCTTTGGGACATTGTCAGGTCTTGCTCCCCCTCACCCCTCAACTCCAGGGACCTTTAAAAGGAAAATAGGTTGCTTGGGCACTCACAAGTGTTTCAAAGACAACCGAAAGCTGAGGCAGGGTTAAGCGATAAATTTAAATTCCTACACAAAGCCACTCCTTCAAGACTGGGAGAGGTAAGTGACTTTTCCCTCCTGCGTAGAAGCCAATACAGAGAGTCAAGCAAAAATAAAGAAACAGGGAAGGAGGGAGGCAAGACAATGCAATGGCAAGATGGAAAAAGAAAAGCTATGTGTGATAGAACAGATCAAGGTCCAAGGGTCAAAATGGATAGATTCAGCCACTCAGTATCTATTTATTAAATAATAATTTTATTCTGGGCTTTCCTGGTGGCCCAGATGGTAATGAATCTGCCTACAATGCAGAAAAAAGATTCGACCCCTAAGTCAGGAAGATCTCCTGGAGAAGAGAATAGCAACCCACTCCAGTATTCTTGCGGGGAGAATCCCATGGACAGAGGAGCCTTGTGGGCTGTGGTCCAAAAGGTCACAAAGAGTTGAACATGATGGAAGTGACTTAGCATACCGGCACATACCCTAATCTTGAGTTTACTACTAATCCCTTTAAATTCAGGTATCCATAATTCTACTTGTTGGGACCTCATGCCAGGTGCTAGAAGTACAAAGATGGAAGTGCTGCCCTGGTTGTGCCTACAAGATGATGGAGACTGGGCTGTGGTGTTGCAGAATTTCAGAAAATGCCCTCTCAAGGCATACAGTAAGGTGGTCTTGGGTGGGCACACTAGACTTGAAAAATGAAATAAGTCCTGTATGAGTCAAACTCTGGGAGCAAAAAGGCAGTTATTAAGACGGTCTAGATGAATTAGGGAAAGACTTATATAGAAGGTGATAGCTGAGCTAACTTCAGAAAATGAGTGGAGGATTGCCAGGCAGAGAAAGGAGAAGGGTCTGCCAAGCACTGGATAAGATAAACATGTGTCAGAAATATAACACTTTTCTGACACCTAAAATCTCTGTGTTCCATAGGATACCTGTATTAAAAACAAACAACCTAGTGTGTAAGGAACTTTTAAAGTCACACAGTTCGTGAAAACTCATTTGAATCAAGACTTAAAATGTTCTGCTTTTTTCTTTCTGTAATAAGACCAACCAACTTGGGAGCCCTCTCGGAATTACCTGCCCCTCTCAACATTCAGAAACATCAAATTCTGTATGAAAACACTAGACCTTCTCAGTCCCTCCACTGTACCCAACTTTTCTTCCCTTCTTAACAGTACAAAGAAGGCAGAAGAAGTCACTAGGACAAGTCAGCAATTCTGCAGCATTTGATGCAGGTTGTAGTGACTCCACGAGGTAGGAAACATTTAGATAATAATTACTCTGACCTACTCAATGGGAGGACATGAAATGCAGAGCGCTTGTTCTACAAAAAGGTCATCTGGTTTACAAGCAACCTTAGGCTCCAGAATTTGCTGTTCTGCCTTCCCTAATAGGAACACTGGACAGAAGAAAAGTCACCTCTTATTTTAACTGCTCAGCATGAAAAGTAATTTGCCTTTAAGACCAAAACAACTGTAAAGACTCAATTTACATTTAAACCTAAGAAGAAAAAAACAAATGGAAGGCTCTAGATTCTGATGTTTTAACCCTTCTTCAGCTATTCAAACAACTGAAAAGGTTGTTTCCAAGGGGCAGCATTTTCTTAACGCCCATGATTTATTATCTGGAACAGATAATAAATAAAATCAGATTTATTATCTGATAAATAAGCCAAATATGCTCAAAACATCCATTTTATCATTTAAATCTCTTTAAATACATTTTAAGAAGTATATGAGATTTCCCATGAGAAATATATCATTGTTGCTAAATCTATGGTCTCTGAAATCAGACCTCCTTCGTTTAACTTCTAGCTTCACCCCACCTCCCAGTATAACTTTGGCAAATCACTCTGTCTCTCTAAACCAAAGTCTACTCAACTGCAGAATGAGGCTAATGAAACAGCAGCTTCATGTGGCTGTTGTGAGGATTAAAGGAAATGATCTGTGCAAACAACCTACCATACCTTACTCAATAAATCCAGTATTTCTCCTCATTTCATTCCTAGTATTTTCCCTTTAAATTGATGATGGAAATAGAGATTTATGAGAATGCTTGGGTTTGTTTTGTTTTGGGGTGTTTTTTGTTTGTTTGTTGGGTTTTGGGTTTTGATTTTTTACTGAGGTATAGTTGACTTGAAATATTATATTAGTTTCAGGTGTACATCATAGTGATCCAAAATTTTTCTAGATTATATTCCACTTAAAATCATTAGAGAGTGCTTGGGTTTTAATGCACTTGCACTCTGGATTTCTTTTGGGCTGCCCATATTAATAGCTAGAATATATCTTTCTTCTTTTACTTCTCATGTTAGAAAGCCTTAAGCAATGAATTGCAGTAGGGACAGCAAGCACAAAGTGAATGTATACAAGAATATTTGAGAGAAGGAATAAAAAAAGGAAATGAAGATCGAAGGGATTTACAAAATCATTTAAAAGTGGCAATTGTATTTAGGACAATCTTTCAGTAGAAAGAAGAATCAGTTGGCCAGTACAGCCCCAGATCTTAGTCTCCTTGCCTCTCCACAGATTTTAAGTACACTGAAATCACAAATTGATGTGTATTGAAGTCCCCTTTATTGAATCAGAATCAGGTCCTGAAGCTTATCATCAGTGACAAGGACCTGAGTTCACTTGGATCTCCACAAGGCCACCTAACTCACCTTGGCAGACAAGATGAGTCTAGGCAGGGAATAGCTGCATTAAGGGTTTTTTGTTGTTATTTTGTTTTGTTTTGTTTTAAAGGGGAGGTATTAGTTTTGAGGGGAGCGGAGAAGTAAATAGAAATTTAAACTCCTATTTCCAAGCCTCAGTTAATGGTAAACACTTGGCTCCTGCTCACTGTCCTTGATTTCAACTTCTTTTCTTTTCCAGTAAGAAAAGTTTCCCCTGATGCAGAAATGACTTATGACATAGAAAAAAATGCTTGATTAGTAACCAATCTATCTGTCTCCAGCTGTGTAGCAGACTCATCTTAAAAACGTTTGGAAGGTTCTACTTGAAGCTGTGGGTTCATTTCAAAGGAATCCAAAAAGCGGGGGTGGAGGAGTGGGATATAATACAGGAAAATCTCTTCCCTTTGTCTTCTGTACTCTTCTAGAAGGAGAGCACAAAAAGAAAATACGCAAGTAAAGGAGGTTCAAATATAGTAAGAATCAGTTTCTAAACGATAGTGAGAGGTCAGTGATTTGAGAGTCAAGAAACTCATGTCTAATGTTTACTTCAGCTGTGACTCATTATGAAATGTTGGCGAGGGTCACAGAAACCTCCGGCTCTTAGTTTCCCCATCCATAAAATGAAGACTTGAATAACTGGCCAACCCACATTACATCTGATATATTTTCAGAGACTAAGAATGACAGTCATGAGCATGTATTAATACAAAGACAGGAGATCCCCTTCTGAGAAAGACTAGACTAGCAAAACATAAAATTCACATTTGGATGCTAATTGGATGTCCCAGATAAAAGTAATTGAGTAAAAATTAGTGGGAAGAAAAATCTGTGGTTTGGTGATAAAGAGAGAAGATTTCTATAAGAAGAGATAGACAAAATCATAGAGATTCTATGTCTCTCATTTACTTGGAAGAATTAAAATGCTTCCCCTTCATCCTATAAGGGAAATCCTTGAGAAGTTTGCGGACTGTCACCATCTGTTCAGCAAAACATGTATCAACATAATATTTTCCACATGTTACATTGTTTTTTTAAAATTTTGAAAACAGAAATTAATCTTTTCCTAGCCAAATGTTTTACTATAACCATTGTCAAGGAAAATTAAATAGAAGCTCTCTGTTTTGATCCCTGTCTTCTCCCTACCCACACCCACCAGCAGATCAATTCTATGCATTTTCTATGGCAATGTATGGCTTAAAGCTACAAAGAAGCTCATAATTAGACTTGTTTCCAAAACATAACAATTCTATATTTCCTAAGTCTGTAGACTGCTCTGAAGCCTATCTTTCATGTAGTTGTAAAGGCCAAGCTCTCCATTTTCCTTCTCAGAACCCCATAGTGACATCCATCAATGAATTGACCAAGACCAAGTTTACCATCACCACCTGAGTATCCACTCTTGGCTGTACCACAGCAGCCAACCACCCCAGTCCCCTACCACCGCTCCTCCGACTGATGCACTCAGGACCAGGCCTGGGAGTCAATACAGCCAGCCAGCTGGTGCTGACCAAGGCCCAGCTCCATGCCCAGCACCAGGCAAGGGACAAAAGGACATGGATGAACAATGCTAGACATACTTTCTATCCACAAACTTGTTGGGAAGAAGAGAGAACTAGTAGAAGATAAGACAATAAAAAACATCCTGTGTGACATGGTAAAAATGATGACAACAATGATGATGGTGATGACATAAGGATCGGGCAGGATCTCCAAGTTAACTACTTTTTTCATCTGTGACCTCTCTTCCAAGTTTCTTGACATTGGTTGGCTAGAGGAAAATGAACTTTTAATCTGGTTTAACATCTATTCTGCTCTAATAAGTTTGGTAGTCCCTTTAGGTAAGATTCAGTTGTGTATGCTCATTTTCCAAAATGTTAAAATCTTAGAAAACATTTGTCCTGTCCATTTAGCTGGTTTTGTGTAGCTCTGAGCAAATCTTGTTCCATCTATGACATTTGATGATATTACTGTCTCCCTAAAGAGTAGATTTATTTCTACCTAGCAGCAATTCCCATAAAGATAATAAACAGTGATGTGCTCATGAAAGACATGTAGAACAGGCATTATTGCTTTTAAACAAGTAAACTGAGACCCAAAAAGTTTAACAATACTTCAGAATAATTGATACAGGCTGAGTGTGTCCCCCCAAAATTCATATGTTAAAGTCCCAACTCCAAGAAGCTCAGAATGTGACTGTATTTGGAGAGTGTCTTTAAAGAGGTGATCAAGATGAGATTATTCAGATGGACTCTCACCACTGTCAATGTGTCCTTCTAAGAAAAGAATATTTGAAGGATATATTGAACATTGACCAGCACAAAAGGAGGACCATGTTAAGACACAGGGATAAGGCAGGCCATTCCACAAGATAAGAACAGAAACCTCAGAAGAAACCGACTGTGGTGACACCTTTATCTCAGATGTCTGATCTCCGAAATTGTGTTTAAGCCACTTAGTCTGTGGCCCTTTGTCATGGCAGCCCTGGCAAACTAATACAATAAGCAGCCTCTAAAAACAGCTCTCTTTGAACAGCACAACAAAAAGATAGTTTTTTCAGTCTGTTTTTCACTGGTATTAGCTCTTTTACATACTTCAATAGTGTCTGGCACAATAGATTTTAAATAACATTTGTTAGATTGATGAGTGAACATTATCCTTTTAGCTAATTCAAGATGTAATTTTACCAACCAAAATAGAAAATTAAACTGAAAAAGTAACTTCCTAATCTTAAAATTTTCTACATATATATGCTAGGTAATTTCTAATGATTGTTTAAAAAGATTCTTTTAAGGTCAAGATAGTAACAAGCTCAGTTCAGTTCAGTTCAGTCGCTCAGTCGTGTCCAACTCTTTGCGACCCCACGAATCGCATTATTTCCGTAAATGTTAATGAGTTACTTTCTTGGGGTAAAAGCCTCAAATTATGGAGAAGTAACTGATAAAAGTCTTTTATTTGAATTTTCATGTATGTTTCTATAGTCAGAGTCCTCATCAGATTCAATGCCTTGTTACCTTTTCTTTCTATGATCTCACTGATCTCTTCCAAATCCTGGTGAAGTTGTCAGTACAATTTGTAGTGAGAAAGTAAACCGGCAAGCCAAGTCTTCAATACTGCACAGCAGGTTTATAGGGAAGGCAGTTAAACCAGATGAAAACAGTGAAACATACGTAGTTGGTAGAAGAAGAGGAGAGAAGGAAGGGGAAGGAACTGAGGAGGAACACAGTCTTTTCCTCCATCTCCACCCATGAGTTTGATCATGTATATCTGAAAAGCAAGTGACAGTTGCTCAGCCATGTCTGACTCTTCACGACCCTGTGGATTGTAGCCTGCCAGGCTCCTCTGTCCACGGAGTTCTCCAGGCAAGAATACTGGGGTGGGTTGCCATTCCCTTCTCTAGGGGATCTTCTCAACCCAGGGATCCAACCCAGGTCTCTTGTATTGCATGTGCAATTTAGACTCAAAAGGATTTGGTTCCAGAAGTATCACCAGGATCTAATTGCAAGTCCTTGACCTCTATGCCGGAGAAGGTGATGGCACCCCACTCCAGTACTCTTGCCTGGAAAATCCCATGGACGGAGGAGCCTGGTGGGCTGCAGTCCATGGGGTCGAGAAGAGTCGGACATGACTGAGCAACTTCACTTTCACTTTTCACTTTCATGCATTGGAGAAGGAAATGGCAACCCACTCCAGTGTTCTTGCCTGGAGAATCCCAGGGGTGGGGGAGCCTGGTGGGCTGCCGTCTATGGGGTCGCACAGAGTCGGACACGACTGAATCGACTTAGCAGCAGCAGCAGCAGCGGACCTCTATGCAAGCAGCCCCATTCATTCATTCATTCCGTAACTACTCATTGAACATCTACTATGTGTAAGACACACTATTAGGCTTTCATGTACACTGTCTTGTAGTGAACAAAACACCAAAACATCCCTGCCATCACAGGGCTTACATTCCAGGGGTGAAGACAAAAAAATTGATAAATAAGTAAAACATGTAACATGCTAGAGAGTATTAGGTGCTAAAGAAAAAAATAAAAGTGGGATGAAGGGTAAAATGTGATGCTGGATTGAAATATTAAGTTAGACAGGATAGGTCTCATGAAGATGTGTTAGGAGACTGACTGCACCAGTAAACACTGAAACACTTTCTTACCTTCTCAAACAGTATCCTGAATTTAGATTCAAACAGCCTGACTTCCACTCACAGCTTTGCTCTCTCTTTATGTATGAAATCTGAGCAAATTTCCCAAGTTTTCTGGATCTCAATTACTTTATCCGTAAAATGAAAATTACCTTACAGAATTGTTGTTGTTTAGTCACTAAGTCGTGTCTGACTCCTTGTAACCCCATGGACTGCAACATGCCAGGCTCCTCTGTCCTCCACATCTCCCAGAGTTTGCTCAAATTCATGTCTGTTGAGTTGGTGATGCTATATGTAATTCAACTTGTAGAATTATAAGGAGTTAATGTAATATATATTTCATTAGGTACAAATGTAAATACAGATATAGATTTTTACCTTTCAAGTCCTTAAAACAGTGCCTGACATATAAAAACTCAGTGAATAGTAGGTTTTGTAATTGCGTTTTTATTAGTGGTCTTCCTATGACTTGATTTCAACATTGTAAAAACAAGACTAGATACAGACCACCTCACTGAATTGTTGTGGAAATCAGATGAAAGAAGACATAGAAGGAGCTCTCGTAACCTGGATCACATGAGTTTGTGCTCAGTTGGCTTCTGTCATGTCCAGCTCTTTGTGACCCTGTGGACTGTAACCCACCAGGCTCCCCTGTCCATGGGATTCTCCAGGCAAGAATACTGGAGTGAGTTTCCGTGCCCTCCTCCGGGGGATCTTCCCAACCCAGGGATTAAACCCACATCTCTGGTATCTCCTGCATTGCAGGTGGATTCTTTACCCACTGAGCCACCTGGGAAGCTTCAATGCGGATCACTGCTGCTGCTGCTGCTGTGTCGCTTCAGTCATGTCCGACTCTGTGCGACCCCATAGACATCAGCCAACCAGGCTTCCTGTCCCTGGGATTCTCCAGGCAAGAACACTGGAATGGGTTGCCATTTCCTTCTCCAATGCATGAAAGTGAAAAGTGAAAGTGAAGTCACTCAGTCGTGTCCGACTCTAGTGACCCCATGAACTGCAGCCCACCAGGCTCCTCTGTCCATGGGATTCTCCAGGCAAAAGTACTGGAGTGGGGTGCCATTGCCTTCTCCGATCTGGATCACAGTGAGTGCTAAATACATTCCTCTTACTCTTGTTATGGTTGTAACCAGGTAAAAGTTTTATTTTTGTAACAATTGCAACAGCTTTTCTCTCAGAAAAATAGCCTTTGGGAATAGAAAGTGAGATCCTAGGGGCATGGATATGTGTCTACAATAATTAAAGCTAAAAAGAAAGGAGAGCTAGTTAAGCTGCTCTGCACTTGAAAACGAGACAGTGGGGGTGAGGAGCAAAAGGGGAGGAAGGAGGGAGGATCCAAGGAGTTGTTCTGAGGCTAGGGATTTTACCAGGTAGGGGCACTGGACGTGATCTCTAAGGAGGCAGGGGTGCAGAAACATGTTGCTCATAGGGATGCATGAGATTCAACTAGAAACTGTTCTGTTGCAACATGAACCCTTCTTCAGCCTGTTCATGCCACCAAATCTGTAATAAAACCAATTATACTCACAAGTGCTTTATATGAATAAGTAAGTCTCTTGTACAAATTGGGAAGGGTTTGGTGAGCCAGAAGTGATCATGAAAATATAAGTGCTGCAAGAATTCGGAGTAATCTTAGAGAGAAATTTGCACTTCTATAGGGAATGGATGAGGCCTTTAAGACAATCCTACCTAGTTCTCCAACATCTGGATGATAGTATTAATGATAATGACCAAGGCATTAGAATGTGTGGTGGGGGGAGGGGTGGGTGTTGATGGTGGAGGGAAGTGGTCATTATAGGAACCTTACACAATGGTGCATGCTAAGTTGCTTCACTCATGTCTGACTCTTTGTGACCCTATAGACTGTAGCTCTCCAGGCTCCTCTGTCCATGGCATTCTCCAGGCAAGAATACTGGGGTGGGTTGGATGTCCTCCTCCAGAGGATCTTCCAGACCCAGGGATGGAACCGGTGTCTCTTGTGTCTCTTCCATTGACAGGTGGGTTCTTTACCATTAGTGCCACCTGGGAAGCCCTACACAATGGTGGAAGCTAAACAGTCTCTGTTCGGAGAAGGCAATGGCACCCCACTCCAGTTCTCTTGCCTGGAAAATCCCATGGATGGAGGAGCCTGGTAGGCTGCAGTCCATGGGGTCGCTAAGAGTCGGGCACAACTGAGCAACTTCACTTTCACTTTTCACTTTCCTGCATTGGAGAAGGAAATGGCAACCCACTCCAGTGTTCTTGTCTGGAGAATCCCAGGGACAGAGGAGCCTAGTGGGCTGCCATCTATGGGGTCGCACAGAGTCAGACACGACTGAAACAACTTTGCAGTAGCCGCAGCCAACAGTCTCTGTTAGTCTTTTTTTTTTCCTAAGGCTGGAGCTTGAAGTCCATAGGGCAGGTCATCAGAATAAGCAGGTAATATATAATGTTGGGGTAAGCAAGTACAATTTGGGACCCACAGGGCCAGGACAGACTGGAACCATTGTCAGTGATAGCTGTCTCAAACTCTGATGATGTGGACCTTCTGCCTGAAGAATCCAGGGCCCTTTGTCACAGAACTAAAAAAACATGCGTCCCAAGAGATAGAGAACTTTACAGAGGATCTCCAGGAAGGTGGCTGCTGCCTGGTGCCAATCGGGTGAGCCAACAGATAGCAACAATGCCTGCCAATGTGAGTTACCAGAGTGCCTGCTATGACCTTCTGTTTCACTTTCAACCTCCAAACCTATTGCAAACATGTCTTTTGTGGCTCATCCCAAACAAACACATTCAGAGAAGGGATTTCTCAGAAACATAATTCAACCTGCATGCCTACATGCCAAGTTGCTTCAGTTGTATCTGACTCTCTGCAACCCTATGGACTATAACCCACCAGGCTCCTCTGTCCATGGGATTTCTCAGGCAAGAATCCTGGAGTGGGTTGCCATTTCCTTCTCCAGGGGATCTTTCTGACACAGGGATCGAGCCAGCATCTGTTATGTCTCTGATAATGGCAGGCAGGTTCTTTACCACTAGCACCACGTGGGAAGCCCCAGTTCAACCTACTGACATGTTAATGTATGACAGAGCCGCAACACTAATAATTCTCACTACAATCCATCTCCATTTTCAACTGTGAAAGATGAGGTTTGGGTGAGGGTCCCTGAGTTGCCTGAAGTCACAGAACTAGTAAATGGCAGAGCCAAAATTCCAAATGCCTCTAATTGCTAATTAGACATATTAAGTAATTATGGTCCAAATGGAAATAGTGATTTCATAGGTATCCCAAAAGGAAGTCTCCAGTATTGTACATTTTTATGATAATAATCCCTTATAACTGTAAAGCACTGTACTTTTCAATATGGTCTCTTACAAAATTTTCCTCTGGATCCTCAGAATACCACTGTGAAAAAGGTATATATTTATCACCTACATTATACTGATGAGCAGATTCTTATTTAGACATTCCCTAAACCATACAGCCAGTGGCAGAGCCAACTCTGGAATCCAAGTCTCCTGACTTAACCTATTATTCCAGAGCCCTCATCATGTCAAAGTAGCTGACCAGAGTTGACAAATGACACAAGAAGGAAAGGAAAAGATGATAAAAGACCATAAACAGTAGTAGACCTTGTGGCAATTCTGTTAAAAATTTTTAAAAACTTGGCCACGGAGCTGTTCCTTATCTAGCAAATAAATTTACCCACTTCCTCCTTACCCTCATCTCTGTTCCAGTAATAGTAAGAACCAAACAACTGCCCATGACCTGACGTGGGTTGCAATGTTCCAGCACTAGGTTCTGAGTCTCTCTGGGTTCTCAGGGTAGGAGGTGGGCACACAGTCCATCCAGTTTAGGAAGAATCAATGGTGTCATCTGTGAAAGGAGTAAAACTCCCTTCTGTATATTACTAAAAACAAAACAAAACAAAAAACTGTAGTTCTTTCTTGTCCAGACTTCAAAAGAAGTTCAACTGTGGTTATATGTTGTAGCTAGATTTTATTCATTCCTTCTACAAACATGTGTGGAATTTCTATCATAGGTAAACCAGAAGGTAAGGAACTCCGCATACATAACATGAATCAAACATAGATTCCACCCTGAAGGAACTTACAGGAAATAAATGGGAAGACAGAAAATAAATGCGGAGACATGGGCATGAATCTGTGTACCATTGAAATAATATAAGAAAAACTGTAGATCAAGTGCTTTGGGAGTTCAGTTAGAGAAACTCCTGGTTGGGGATAAAAAGGGAGACTTTGTGGGGTTTGAACTTGAAGATAGTTTCTGAAGAAAGCAGCTTTAAACATGTGGAGTCTTTTAGATTGGCATGTGAGGATAAGTGAGAAACACAGTTAGAAGAGAGGGAAATAAAGTTAGAAGGGTAAGTTGGAGCCAGATTGTGGTGGGCCTTGAAAATCTAGATAAGGAATTTGAAAGTTAAGTGTGAGAGTTGAAGTTCTCAAAGAGTTCTGAGAAAACTTGAAACACTTAGGTGAACTCTAGTTTGCAAAGTTTGAGGAAAAGCAAATCTCAACTTATTTACATTCAACCATTTTCTGTTCTACTGAAGGGTCATGGAATAAATAAAGATGATTAATTCTTTTTAATCTAAAGTAATGTATTAACTCTGGCAATGATCCCTTCTGACTAGTCCCTTACCCTCAATGATGAATGTCTGGCTTTGGATAGAGATATCAGGAGAGGCAAAGGAAGGGAAAATGTCCTGTTGGTGACTATATCCAATCCTCAGTTTAACTTGCTCAAACCCCAGGATAATACTGCTTTGTATTCAATTACTGTTTTCTATAAGCTAATGGCCCTTCACTGGAAGAGGAATCCTTAGTCCATCTGTAAGTTCTAGTACAGGGAAAATAAAAACAGGCAAATTAGTACCTAATTTTCTGATGGAAAGAATCCATTATAAGGATGGTTGCCTCTGGAAGTATCTCAGCAGGAGTCCCATCAAGGCTTTTCATTCCAGTGACTAGGAAAATGAATAAACTTAGGCGAGACAGCTCATGAAATTATCCATCCCTGCATCATCCAGCAGTCATATGATAATGTCCCAAGCTATGGTGACTGTATAATACTCATGTGAAACTTCATTCTCATAGGGGAGAAGAAATCAAGTCATTATACTGTCACTGTTTCCTAAGAAATATTTCACAGCCTGAGACTGTGAAAGAATAGGGGAAACTTTAAAAATTGTTCCTTAAATATACATTTTTATGTGTACAAATATATAAGCACATTAAACATATTAACATTATTTAATATCATTTTATTTTATTATGTTTAATTAAAATAGCAAATGTTCTTCTTGAAAAGTGAAAATTACCCATTCCCAATAACATGTTCCACAGACTAAAGGTCACATATTCAGTTATCCTAACTGCCCATTTTTTTAGAAAATATAGTTTACAACAGTCAGTTACAATATAAATTATGATAATGATATACACATTTTTCACACATTTAGTTATAAATTTTGGCTAAAACTACTTTATAAATACCACTGTCTTTGATGGGCATAAAAAGGCAAAGAACTCCAAGTACTGGTAGCCTGGAAAATTCCCCAAGTGAGGAAGGAAGGCAAGGAGAACAAGCAGAGGTGAGAACTCTGGACCAGCCCGGCCAGCAACCAGGGAATACTGGAGGGTTCCACCCACCCCACTCCTCACCACCGTTACCCCCTCTCAATTTACCTTTCAAGTTTTTGTTTAGTCTTTTATTATTATTCTCCTAATATGAATACTATTCTCTCTAATGAATCCTTCCTAGCATACGAGTAAAACTAACAATTCAGAGAACAATCAAATGAAAACACAAGTCGCCCTCTAGCAAAACTGTTGAAAACACATTCCTTTAAGGTTAAAATTAAACAGTCTCCTCTGATTTTTTTTTTTCCCCTTGACAGCAAACCCTGGGTAGGTCTCATGCCTTCTCACACCTTCCCCGACCACCCTGCACATTTATACCAGCTCAGAGACCTCCAAGAGGCAGGTAGCAAGGCGAATTAAAAAGGAGCAAATGATCCACAGATCTAGTGCTTTGTTTCCAGGAGCAAGTGGTGTCCACTTCCAGAATCTCTGAGGCTAGAATGATAGGGGAACTGTGTGGTCCAGAAGAAATTATGTGTGGACCTGAATGTCTTGGCATTATTAAATTTCCCTACTGGGCCAACATACTGCCTCCTGGCAGTGTACCAAAATTTGCCTAACCTCATCCACATTTAAAAGTCTATGGAAAAACAGGAAGACCTTTCAGGGGCAAATTCATTCATGTTTGGATTCAGGCAGACTGAGGAACCTTTAATAGCACTGTCATTATCCTGCAGGGCACACCACAGAGCAACCAGCGAGCTCTCCCTCAATGGACATAAAATTTCCTCTGGAATTTACAGAGCAGAAACCTTAAACACACATCGCCATAAGAACCAGATTACATAATGTCTCCATCACCCTCCTGACAGCTACAATTATGAGTCAATCCCTGGTTTAAATATGAAACCGGAAGCTCCGTGTTTCCCCTCTGACTATGTGGCAGGCTAAGTGGAGCTCTCCGGGCCTGTCAGTTTGGAGATCTGAGCTGCTCCCACAGTCACTAATTTAGCATGAGACCAAATGATTGGGGTAATTAAAAGCAGCACTGCAGAGACCCACTCCAGGTCCAGATGTTCTCCTTGTTTAACCATTGCCCACATAAGGAACAGAAATAGTGCCCACCCCCCTCTTTAATTTTTCCTTTTTTTTTTTTTTTTATCCTCCCCAGCTAATTTCCGGCTTCTGATCTTTCAATCCCACAAAATAAAATAAAAATAAAGCCCCATTACCAAAAGATGACATGTTATTGAACACACGCCTGTAAGTTGTAATGTGACCTGTAGTCTCTTCTTTGTACTTCTTGAAGCCTTCCAGCTCAGAAGACTTAAGTTGCCCTGGCAACCTCACAGGACCAACAACTCTAGAGAGCCCCACCTAGCTGCAAGAACGTGAATTTGAGTCAACACAGGCATTCTGGCACTTAGTGGCCCAGAGACTAGCAAATAACACTGCTTTTTGTTTTATTTTAGGAGCCAAAAACTGGCTGAATGAGGCATCACCTCCCCTTTTATTGCCAAAAACAGGACATATAAATGTCTCCACCCAAACTTCTAGAATGCATTGGCTAAGATGGCCACGGATCATCTGGTAAATAAAGGAGAGGTCTTTTCTTCATTTTTCTGGCTACTGGACAAATAACAAGACAGAAAAAAAAGGAAGTTGAGCTAATAAGTTAAATCTTTCAAAAAGGGAACGGCAGTAGGTAATATAGCTAGTCCAGTCTTGCAAATTAGGTGAACTAGCTTTCTTTTCATATGTCCTTTGGGATCCAGGATCTGGTCATCTTCTAAACTGCAGGCTTCCCTGGCATTAAAATACCAGAGATTGTAACGACTCTCTTGTAAATCAAGAGAATAGAGATGCAATTATAATTCCCCAGTTTCTGACCATAGACAAGCCACTTTTACCTCTGTGAAGTAATGCGTTGATCTGCAGTGGGGAATGATAGCTTTTGCTTTCTTCTTTTTGGGTTCTTATCTCTGCAAACTTCAACCTCACCAACTACTTCTAGGCATGTGCAGTTCTAGTTTTTAAAATAGAAGGTATTACCAAATCCTGAGGACATCCAAAAAAATAGGTATATAGTCCTTTAAAAGCTAAATACATCTAAATGCCTGAGACATGATTGTTTACATGGTATTTTTGACTCCATATCAGTGTTTTAAGAACCTTCCATTCTGGCCTTCAACGATCCATTTGGATCATTAATTATTTGGGAGAGTCAAGTAGGTTGATCCAAGTCATTCCCTATTAATGACCCAATCTGAAATAAGCATAAAACTGCTCTGAAAGAAATACTGTAAATCGGAAGGAAACAAATACTCAATAATTTGGAGACAATTCAGGAGTTCTGTAAAGTGAGGGACACTGCTACTGATGCTGTATATAACTTTTGTTCTATCAGATAATCATTTTATATGTGGGGTCTGATGTGGGTTGTGCTGACTCATTGAAAAAGATCCTGATGCTGGGAAAGAGTGAAAGCAAAAGGAGAATGGGGTGGGAGAGGATGAGATGCTTGGATAGCATCACTGACTCAATTGACATGAATTTGAGCAAACTGCGGGAGATAGTAGAGGACAGAGGAGCCTGGCATGCTACAGTCCATGGGATCACCGAGTGGGACACAACTTAGTGACTGAACAACAACAGTGCGCACCTGGCTAAATAGACAGGAAGGAACAATTTGAAGAGTTTCAACTCTCAGGGATGATATCCACATCAAGACAAAAATGCAACTCAGAATAACAGCCAACCAGGGCCACATGATAAGAAATAAAGTTGAGGACAATTGTATGTTGGGCATACTGTACCCTGACACAAACATCTTTAAACTGGACTTTATATTTCTCAATACCTAACTCTGTGTGTGTGTGTGTGTGTGTGTGTGTGTGTGTGTGTGTTTAGGAAGTTGAGGGCAACATCCATTTGTTTATGTCAACGTCGCTTCAGAGGTGTTTCCTGCAGATACCTGGAGATGTATTTGAAATAGGATGTTCTCCACTGTCTCATTTATGAGCGTCCTCATTTTGGTGACAAAAATTTACTGGGTTTTATTGAATGGTGAAAAAGTCAGGTATTCAAGCCCTCAGAGGAAAACACTCGAGTTACAGGTCTAAACAAAGCCCCAAATAACAAGAATCATGGAGCTATATTTAGATCAATATATAAGAAACATGATACTCATCATACATAGCCAGTGTGTCTTACTGTCCCACATCCATGGGATGTTCAAAGAATGAATGAAGAATCAGCTATGCACACTCCTTGCAAATATAAAATGTGATTCAAGCTTGCCAGTACTAACCATCCACTGGGGGAAAAAGAATGCCTCCTCCACCTCAGTGCCGGGCTCTGCTTGGGTCACTTCAGGAAACACTTCAGGAAAATGTTTTCCTGCTCCTTCTTTCAAACTTTTACCTAGCCAAGGGTCCCCAATACCCACCAAACTTCTATTTCTTGTTTACATTGTAAGTGACAGAAAATGGCATCAAGTTAGTATTAATTCTTTATATTCCATGTATGTGTTGCCCACTCATGTTGGTCAGGCAATGCTCTGGGGACAGGGGATGCCAGAATAAAAGACAGGTTCCTGTTCTCAAGAAGGATATTCTTAGTGGAAACTGACATTAGACTATTAGCCCTAGTTTTAATTGGTGCAAAGTCAACAAAAAACTCTGTGATCCTTTTACATTGACGTTTACTGCAGATTCAGGCCCATACATCTTAAGCAAGTGCTCACCTCCAATTTAGAAAGAATTCTGCCAGCACCCAGAGCTTTATGGTATCAGTTATCTGGCCTTTTGTTATTCATTTTAATAGATGAAAAATATTAAACTCAGGCTACCTGGGTTTTCCCGGGGCCACACAGTTGTCTCAATGGAGGAAAACAGGGAAATCGTAGAGAATAATCATAGCACTAAAATAGCAGTCGCATCCAAGAACGTCAACGTTTTCAGGTTACATAGTTTTACATCTACATTTTACATTTTACTGTAACCAATTCTGGACCTGCGACATAGCCCACTCCACCTCTGAGAAAATGGAAAACCGGGAGCAATGACCTCAAAAACAACTTCCTCCTTCAAACGCAATTTCTTGTCCGCCTAAACCTTTACAGCAGGGCAGGTGGTGTGAGTTTTACCAAAGAGTCTTTCAAAGCAGGAACTCTGGCCTGCAGGTCAGCCTGGATGTTGTTCAAATTGGGTTCCACCCACGGTGAAAACCAATCTGTTTATGGGTGCTTCTTTACGATGTTACAGAATGTCTGCGAGAGACGGGGCTCCAGTTCCCGCCTGCTCTCTAAGTCGCCCGCCCCACAAAGGTGCACACACTAACACGCTCGAGACAGAAAAAAAGCTGGATGGGCCTTCCCTCCTCCCAGGCCTGCAATGAAATGCGCTTTAATTGCATCAAAGGGCTCTTCTCAATGGGGTTTCAGAGCCGCGAGAGCAGCGTTCCCGGCGAGGGCTCCTTTCCGGCTTGCCAGCATTCCTCTGCTCGGCGAAGGGAAGGGGACGGGGCTCCTTCGGGAGGCCCGCAGGCTTATTTCCATTCCGCTCGCATACAGCCTCCGTTGTGCGATCTGGGCCTGCCGAGGGCAGCTTTGGCTGCCCGCGAACAAAGCCCCATTCATCGCCAGGGCCGGCTTCCTCCCGGCCGCGCGGCCGCAGATGGGCTGCGCCAGCACGCCATCCAGAGACACGGGCGCGCGGCCCGGTTGGGCGCGCACAGGCCCGGATTCAGGAGGCCGGCTCTCGCCAGGGCCACCCCGGCTTCTATTTCGGCAGACTCTGCAGT
The DNA here is from genome assembly GCF_029378745.1 of Bos indicus. NCBI lineage: Eukaryota > Metazoa > Chordata > Mammalia > Artiodactyla > Bovidae > Bos > Bos indicus. The sequence continues at coordinate 33,576,888 of NC_091769.1, forward strand.
GAGGATCTGCCGAACCCCGTTTCCACTTCAGGGCGGGGGATCTGCGGACACTGAGTCTTTTCAGCGTGGAAATTCTCAGTTTACTCACGGCTGGTTCAGAACCGAGCTGTCAGTTGCCACGGCCCTCCCCGCCCCCACTCCCCCCACCCCCGGCTCCGCCACCCCTGCCCCTCGGGATGGTACGGCCCAAAGTTCCCCGAGTTGTGAGAGGACTTTGTTTCTTGTCCGCGGCCTCTGAAATCCCGACGAAAGGGTCACTTCCTGACTTTTGTGTCTCTTCAGTCCAGCGCCTGGAACGTTCTTACCCTCTTGTTGTGACTAGAAGTACATCATTGCAGGCCTTCGTTCACTTTTTTTCAGAACTTAAACATTCCTCTAGGCTGAAGTTTGGAACTATGGCTTCACAACAAAGACCACTGTTTTTCCTCCCCCGTCTCACCCCTGGAAAAAAGGAAAACAGAAGAGAAAACGCACTTGTTCACTACCCCTGTTTACAGCTGTGAAGCACATTTCCTCTGTCCCACACATTAGACCAGCAACAGGTTAATGCCACGGAGAGCTCTACCGTCAACTAAAAGGGTTACAAGCCTCTTTTCCCTTTAATTCCCAGGGTGTGGTGGGGGAGGGCGGTGGGGGAGCTGGGGCTTGATTCCTAGTCCACAATCTAAAGCACAAACAGGCTCCAGATCCACATTCCTATGGAGTAGATGAAACGGGATGGCAGAATCAAAGAACAGCAGGTATAGGAAGACTTATCAACTCTAATCCATTCATCTCCCAGATAAGAGGCAGGTAAGATCTGGGAGGGGAAATGAAGCGCCCACACTCAAAAGGAAGCTGGTTCATTTTAGTAAAAATTGCCCTCAACCAAACTTGCAAAATAACCCTAAAAATAATTTTCAACAAGAAAATTTCCAAGAAAGATTATTGTTCAAAAAGACGTATTTGATGTCTTTTTTTCCCTCTGTATCAGAAAAGGCCTCCCCTCGTGTTGGTGGAGGAAAGGTGAGAACCTGGGATTGAAATGAGGTTTAGAAGAGAATCTTCACGTATTTTCAGAAAGAATGCTCCCTGTTTTTTTTTTTTCTTCCTGCATTTTGGATACTGCTGACCTCCCTCAATAAAGTAAAATATTGCGTCCTTGATGTGGTTAAAAAAACACAACAAAATAAAAACTGGTTACTCACCACTTTAAGACTTATTCTCTTGCTGGAAAAAAACCTTCAGCATGTTCAAATGGTGATAGGGTTACTTTCCAGTGGTGGTTTGTGAAGGTACAAAGGAATCAGGATACGAGAGAGAGAGAAACACGCTTGTGGTGTTCCAGGCACTGTTCTAAGCACTTGACATACATTACCTCATTTGATCCTCACAGTAACCTCTGAGGTTTGCTATTAACCTTATTTGAATTTTACAGAAAAAGAAATCAAGGCTGAGAGAGTAACTTTAACAAGATCTCAAGGATGTTAAGTGTCCAAGCAGGGCAGTCTGTCACCTGAGCCTGATCTCTTGCACGCCAGGCTTTACTTAAACTTTATGCACAAACATGCAAGAATACACCCTAAAAAGGTACAAAGATCTGGAGTTCGGAGCCTCAGAAACTCTAGCCAGACGTAGGTCTTTGTGTTTTTCAAAGAGGTGACGCTACAGGCCTGAAGACTATAAGAGGAAGAAGCTGTTTCATCCAGTCCCACCTGGAAAGAAACCATTTGAGGATTTCCTAATGTCACACTGAAACTACCCTTTCAGAATACAAAATAGTGGAAGTTAATTGTCACTGCCTATTCTGAGCAGCCTTGATATTTTATCTTTTAAGCAATATTCTGTAAACTTACAAGAGTGTCTCAGTGTGCTGAGTCAAACAAAACTTGGGCTCAAGTCCAGATCTGCTATTTCCAAGAGATGAGACTTTGGAAAATTTATCATACCATAAACCTCAGTTTCCTCATCTATAAATTGAGAAAATAAGAATAGCTGTCTCATTGGGCTGTTCTGAGGATTAAATGAGATTTTCCATGTAAATGTTCACAATAGTCTTCTTCCTACATTCAGCATTTGTATGAATCCCTGTAGACTAGCTTATGCTGTGGTTTAAAAAATCTTTATTCTAACAGCATAGATTTATTTCTCACCCACTCTGTATGTCCATCCCAAGTTAGCTGGAAACTCTGTTCCATTTCTCTTACTGGTGAACTATCTGACATCTCAAACAAACCTTGCTAATTGTCATGGCACAGGGACAAGAGAGCATTGGAAAGTAATTATTCTAGTAAGAAAATACTCAGTCTGGAAGTAACACGCATCACTTTCTCTTGTAGCTCATCAACCAGAACTAATACACTTCCTTCCATCTCACAACCCAACTACTAAAAGGCCAGGAAGTACAAGCCTACCATGTGTCTAGAATAGGGGAGGAGAGGGACTGAAAATACACAGTGACCAGAATTAATGACTTCACCACACTCAGTAAGCAACTATTCTTCTTTCTTGTTGTTTAGCTGTGTGTTTGTGACCCCATGAATTGTAGCCCACCAGGTCTCTCTGTCCATGGGCTTTCCCAGGAAAGAATACTGGTGTGGGTTGCTATTTCCTTCTCCAGGGTATCTTCCTGACCCAGGGACGAAACCTGTGTCTCCTGCATTGGCAGGCAGATTCTTTACCACTGAGCCATCAGGGAAGCCCATTCTTCTTCCTTAGGATATCAAGTACTAGTTCTAATTTCCAAATATATAGGTAGTCTCTGCTTTTTTAAAAAATGATTTTTATTGGTGTATAGTTGATTTACAATGTTGGTTTAGTTTCTACTGTATAGCAAAATGAATCAGTCATACATATACATATATCCATATACATAGCTTATAATTATCCATATACATAGATTCTTTGTTATACATATACACAGATTATACATATACAGAGTTATATGTAGATTCTTTTCTCATACAGATGAGTTATACATATACATAGATTCTTTTCTCATATAGGTCATTACAGAGAATTGAGTAGAGTTCCCTGTGCGATATAGTAGATTCTTATTAGTTATCTATTTTATGTATAGTGTGTATGTGTCAATCCCAATCTCCTAATTTATCTCTCCCCCTCCCTTTCATCCTTGGTAACCATAAATTCTCTGTGACTGTATTTCTGTTTTGTAAATAAGTTCATTTATAACCTTTTTTTAGATTCCCCATATAATCAATATCACATACTTGTCTTTCTCTTTCTGACTTACTTCACTCAGTATGACAATCTCTAGGTCCATCCATGTCAGTGCAAATGCCAATATTCATTCTTTTTTATGACTGAGAGTCTCTGTATTAAAGAGACTTTCAAGCTGCTTTAATGCAGAAGGTTCTGTAATCTCAGGAGTCATGTTTTGAGAAGATTCAACAGTAGCTTCTGGTTGCACCAAGGTATAGAGGTGTTCTGCTTCTTAGGAGCTCCATAAAAGAAAACACACACACACACACACACACACACACTTAAAATACTTTACTTTGGCCTACCCTACTTGGAGTTCATTGTGGGAGGGAGCAGAAAACATGCAAATAAGGGCAAACACAAGTTTCAACCACAAAACTAGGAGAGGGTCTAGGAAAGATGTTTCAGTGACAGGGAGCACCAATGATATTTTCTCTCCCACATCAGACTGGCCCAGCTGTGTCTTGTGGAAATGATTCTTAACTTTGCCTCAACATTTCCCCAAGTCATTTCAAATGAACTTGCCTTTGTTTTCTGAACAATGCAAGCCTCATCTGGAGTTCATTTAACACATGCCTTGCTGATTGACTTACACAGAAATGTTCATCTACTTCTCTCTTTTTTGCCTTCTGCATATAGTCAGTCAGGCTTCCCAGTGGCTTAGTGGTAAAGAATCCACCTGCCAAAGCAGGAGACACAGGTTCGATCCCTGGATTGGGAAGATTACCTGGAGGAGGAAATGGCAGCCCACTCCAGTATTCTTGCCTGAAAAATTCCATGGACAGAGGACCCTGGTGGGCTAAAGTCTATGGGGTTGCAAGAGTCAGACACGACTGAGTATGTCTACATATGCATGTACTCATATATTCAGTTTCAGATCATCCTGTTATATTCTTATTTGGCCATTCCTCTACTGTTGGGCATTTTAGATTGTTACTGATTTTTAGTGTTATAAATATAAAAAGTAACACTAAAATGAATATTATGATACATAAAATTTTATCTGCATATATAATTCTCTTGAGGCTGGAATAACTAGGTAAAATTATACAAATTTGGACGGAGGAGCCTGGAGGGCTACAGTCCATGGGGTCGCAAGAGTCGGACACAATTTAGAGACTAAACCACCACCACCATGCAAATTTTGCTGCAGGAAAGCAATCTGATCCAAGTGTGTGCACTGTCGCTCAGTCGTGTCCATCTCTTTGCAACTCCATGCTCTTCTGTCTATGGAATTTTCCAGGCAAGAATAGTGGGGTGGGTTGCCATTTCCTCCTCCAGGGGATCTTCCAGACCCTGTGTCTCCTGCTTTGAATCTGTGTCTCCTGCTTTGGCAGGCAGATTCTTTACCACTGAGCCACCTGGGAAGCCCAGTCTGATCCATGTAGGTAGCCTTTACCTCTACTGATAGAAACACAGAACATAGAGAATAGTTGCTGTAGGAAGCTGTGTCCTTACCTACTGCATCATGGGAACTTCCTGGCCCACCAGCCTCAGGGATGACAATGGGACCAAATTCTTCACTGTAATGTATAAAGTGGCTTGGTCTAAAATAATGATTTATAGGATCATGTTGAACAGAGAATACTTATGAGTCATGAAGTGAAAAAAGCAGACACTCTAATTACAACGGTATTTTTTTAAATGATTGTGAAAAGAATTATTGAGGACCATTTATACATAAGAAGTTTTCATATAAGACATTAGGAATGATTTTTTCCCTTTAATCTTCCAGAATTTTAGATGACAGTTATATTGATTTATAATAATTTTAAAAACTTAAGTAGAGCAAGGGACACATCTGATGGGAATGCTAGCTAGGAAAGCCGTGCAGCAGCTGCTCTTTTAGCATTCCCAGCCATTGTTGCACTGGAACCAGCCCCACTTGCCTGGAAATGGAGGCCGCATTTGGGTTCCCCAGGGTTTTCTTGTAGCTGCTTCCTCCCCCTCAAAAGGGGGGAAACACCCGGGTGGCTAAGCAAACAATGCAATGTGTATTACCACCAGACCTGACTGGGAGGCCTCCTGAAGGCCTGAGACTTCAGAGAGAGGGGGGCTGAACTTGCAGGGGGATTTTAGAGCAAGAAACCATTTAAAAGAAACAGGAAATGAGCCCCTCAAACCCAAACCATGTGGGAAGACAGGCCACATCATTTAAACAAACCAACAATACAAGTCTGTATGAATGCCCTGCTACTCCCACATTCCTGAAAATCATTTGCAGTCCAGTAGGGAAAATCTATTTATTTAGCAAACATTTCTTAAACACCTCTGTGGGTCAGGCACCGAGATCATCTTAAGGTTTCAACTTAAATGTCTTGGCCCTCCAGGGACATACATTCTACGGAAAGAGACATGCAAATAACTCATCAGTCTGGAAGTAGGATAGATTTAATATAAGAGGCAACACATGCCTCTGTGTTAATTAATAGAAAAGGCACCTGAAAGGGTGCACTACATTTGGGAATTGCAGAAAAAATTCCCAGGCTAAGGAGTGAGAGATAGAGGTAAGAATGAAGTGCAGATATAAGATGGTATGGACTGAATAAAGCCTTGTCTCTCCAGAAGCTTAGCCAACAGGAAAAGAGAAAAACAGGATAGTAGCTTAAATTGGAATTCAAGATCAAGGGAGTGTAATTTCCCAGATGGGAGAGGCCTAAACATGTTTAGAGATTGAAAGGAAGAATTCCACGTAGAGGAAGAAATTGAAGATACAAGATAGACAGGGGAGATGGGAGGTGAGGGCATTTGGTATCTATTTCCCTACTACTATCTCTTCCTCTTGGAATTTTTACCACATCAACAACAAGTTGTCAAACATTCCTCCCTGTTTAAAGAGCTCCTATTTTCTAGCTCTTCTTGCCTGTTTTCAGCAGGACGTTAGACCTAAGATTCTATCTTATGTAAATCCAGCAATTTTAAAATAACAATGATCTTTTACAATTTATAGATTTTGTCTACTCTAAAAGGCATCAGATTTATAGTTATCTGATACTTCCCTTTGCCTTCTCTTCCTTCCTCCAGATCTTATCTAAACATAACCTCAATGTTTCAGGGGCCAAGAAACAAAGATGCACTGCAAAATCACTGTGTTGAGAGAAACCCATTGATCATAGGTTAGAAGAAGAAAAAAGGAAAGCAGTTATCTTAGGGAATATTACATTTTTCTTTTCTTTTTGAAGTGTTTTAGTTTTGAGTTACATTTCCTTTTAATCCACTTTGTTTATTCTTTTAAAACCCATTGGTTTATTATAGCTATACATCTGGTGACCAAACATGAGTAATATAAAAAGAATGAAAAAAATTAGTTGATAGAAATAATACTTTTTATATTAATTAGCTACCTGTCTTTTTCTTCAGTTAGTCTCACTCATGCTAATTTCCTAAAAATAGATCTTTGAGTAGAAAAGACGATAATGTAATGAAACAATCCTTTGCAAGAAATTTTTCAATTTTTCTTTTCAAATATGAAAATTTCTACTGAATTCTAGTGGGCAAAGGAAATTATAGGATACAGGATCTAAGAAACTTAAATAGCAAATCTCCATCTTTTAGAGATAGTGGTAGTCTAAAAACCAACACTTCTTGTTGCTGTGAGCAGTAGATAACCCTTTAGTGCTAACATGTAAGATATTTATTATTTCACTTTCACTCAAAACCAGCACCCAAACTAGCATTGATAAACCAAGGGGCCAGGAAGTCTGATGTGGAAGCAGAGCTGCTGAAAATACCAATATGTCTTTATTTATACCATAATGGTGTTTCTGAAGGGTAAATGGAAAATAGATATTTTCCTTTTAATCACATTATTGCTTTAGTCATCTCTTATTAGATTGATCTTCAGTTGACAGTCTCTTAATAATTTAGCCAAATTTTCTCTACCCAGCTTCCTCTTTCATCATTTAGCAAGAAATTGTCAGTAAACAAATGCATAGTGTCAGAGAGGGACAAGAAGAGGACAGTGTTTTTACAGAAACTCTGCAGGGAGTTATTTTGCAAAGCAAGAATGACCTCATTAGGTGAATAACCATCCCATTGTTTACTATTTTGTAAAACTGGTTCTCCTATATTGTATTTGTTGTTTTTTTTTTTTTTTTTTAACAAAACATTCCTAAATAGAAGTCTACCAGAGTAACCTTCAGCTTTGCCATTTCTAAAAACATAAAATCCAAAATGCAAAGTATCACAATAGTATAGTGTAAAAGATTTGGTCAAAAATACTCAAATTACTTGTAAGAAAAAAAAAGGAGATATTTCTCTATTCATCAAATTTCATATATTTACAAAAGCTCACTTCTTGACCTTTTTCTCTTTCAATTCTCAAACTTTGCAAGAGTTTGTTTATTTTTTGGATTGTTAAGGTCTCCAGGTATATTTTCAGAAGAATACATTATGTTATTATTTAAGGATTAATAGAAGTTTTAGGAGACCGTTATCTAGAACAAACTTAAGAAAAAGAGCTCTTCGTATACCAATATGTATCAAATGCAATCTATCAAATGCAGTGAGAACCATTTAGGCAGGTATCAGGATTCCCACTGGGAAATAAATATAGAATTATGAGCATGCTGCAGAATGCTAAGTGATTAATCACTCCAAATAAATGATATTTCATGAAGTTGAATACATAAGGCTTCTAGGAGGCTTCTTTTTTTTTTTTTCCCCCCTAGGAAGCTTCTAATAAACATTTACTAAACATCTATTTTGTACAAGGCACTGCACTAGATATCACATAGGATTCAAAGACAAAGAAGACACAAATTGATTGTGTTTTCTAATTATTCTTTCACCCAGAGCCTGGGTTTTGTTTTTTTTTAAAGGTGTGCATAAGAACAAAAAGACCTCCTTTTCAGAAAAAGGAAAAAGAAAGGAGCTAATAGGGACACGTCTACTTTGCCAAGTGTCATGTCAACAAAAGCATTACTTTTGAATAGCTTGGTGAACAAGGACTTTTCAAGAGATAAAAACAAAACTTGAAAAGATTGAATGGTTGTTCCTACTGGTCAATCCAGGCATATTATAATCCAAAGGAAGGAATGATGAGAAGTCTAGCTGTCAAGATAGTGACATCTTTAAGCCCCTCACACTGAGTAAAAATATGAACAGTAATTCAATTCCAGTTGGTTCTGCTTATCTCAGAATTCTACTCCAAAGCTATTCTGAGAAACTGAAAGGTAACCATCCATTGGTAGTTTTGTAAACTCACCAAGGAAAGAAACCACACCCTGGGGTCCTTTGGTGCCACTGGACTAACAGGAATCTCTAGGTTAGGGCTCCACTTTGTTGCCGGAATTTTGAGTTGAATTGATATTGAGACTTGGGTTTCCCTGAGTTAAACTCTAGTAGACAATGGCAACCCACTCCAGTACTTCTGCCTGGAAAATCCCATGGATGGAGGCTCCTGGTAGGCTGCAGTCCATGGGGTCACTAAGAGTCGGACACGACTGAGCGACTTCACTTTCACTTTTCACTTTCATGCATTGGAGAAGGAAATGGCAACCCACTCCAGTGTTCTTGCCTGGAGAATCCCAGGGATGGCGGAGCCTGGTGGGCTGCCGTCTATGGGGTCGCACAGAGTTGGACACGACTGAAGTGACTTAGCAGCAGCAGTAGCAGCAGCAGACTTGGAGCCTGGGAACTCTAATTACAGTAGTTTTTATTGAAGTACAAATACGGTGGAGTTTTTAAACTTCCGATATTTAAGTGTTAATTCACATGTCTAGAACATGGAAGCCCTCTCTAAAGAAAAAACCCCACATAGCTCAGAAAAGGTATTTTACTCTATGAAAGTGCTCAGCTCACCTGTTCCATTGAGGACAAATCAACATTATAAAGTCAGCAGGATTGACAGTAAGGACTATTTATTTTGAATGAACAGAATAGAAGGCAGGAATCAGTTATTTTACCATCTGGAAGTAACTTCTGGTCTAGAGCAGGGATCAGTACCCTGAAGTCCCTGGGCCAAATCCAGCTTCCCACCTGCTTTTGTAAATAAAGTTTTATTGGAACTCAGCCACACTCATTCATTTAGGTACTATCTCTGGCTGCTTTTGTGCTATGATGAGTTAAGTAGTTACAACAGAGACCATAGGCTTCAAAAAGTCAAAATATTTACTGTCTGGTCCTTTGCAGAAAAGATTTTCTGACCTTAGTCTAAAGGAGTGTGAAGGCTTGTATCTATTTCAAATATTACATAAACAATTATACAATATTTTAAACCCTTGCCTCAAAGAGTATCTGTACCTTTACCTAAAAGAAGAAGAACAATGTAAAATTTAGTCCAATAAACAGTTCTTTCTTAAACTTTTTAATTGTCTATTCATGTCAGCTGTAGTAAAAACTGGTAACTCCTTTTCTAATACACTCCCCAAACTCCTCCAAACCCTTAAAAAGCATGGTTAGCCTTCCCATACCACTCTAGAATTTGAAGAGCTTGATCCACTACTTTATATACATGTTTTGGTCAAAGTGGTTTCTTCCCACTCTGTGTTCAGTTCTATTTTCAACATTTATCCTTCTGTATGAGGTTTTTCCCTCTGAACAATAGATAATATCTCAGCCCACTTAGCTATTATTTCTATCCTTGGATTCCTTTCAGTATATTTGGGTTTGGTTTTTTCCCAGTGTGTCTCTGAAAATGTGCATTTCTATATTTATTCTGCACATGACTGTTTCAGTGTGTTTCATTTTACTTCCTTCCTTAATAAACTATTTTGTTAACAGTGTTTATTTTTTCCTCCCATCCTTTATCCTGTTGTGGTTATTTTTAAGGTGCTACTGATTCCCTGACACCCAAACTGCAAGGTAGAGTATGTCAGATGTACTTCTCACCAGGCTTAGCAAAAGGGCACATGAATCTTTGCTTTTCTTAAGATATTTTCCCTGAAAAATCTGCCTTCTTATGAAAGGTCCTTTCTTACTAGATTCAAATTACATGTTTTACTGAACATCTAATTAGGTTATTTTTTCTTGTATTTTTTTGGAAATATTTATGACATCTGTTGTTACACCAAAAAAAAAAAAAAAAAAAAATTCCAAGGGATGTAAAAGAGTTACACGTTATCATGTGCCATTATATGCAAACTGAAATGAAACAATCATCTTTTCTTTAAGACGGAAAATATTGGCCAGACAATGTTTATTTAATGTACATTCACAAACAGCTGAACAATTATGACAAGAGAATGTTTATTATTTGATGTCAACCTGTTCCGAGGTTGTCATCACTAATGACAGATCACAAGGTTCCATAATCAAAGCTGTGCTTTTCAATATTTTTATTCTGATTTAAATAAAATCACCAGACACTTGCAATTATATTGATGGCAAGTTGGAAGGAATACCTACTAGGGAGACAAGTACTATGCAGAAATAAACAAGGTGAAATGAACAATGATAAATATAAAATTCTACCTTTTAAGTTTTACATAATCACTTGTTTAGTATCCTACTAGGAATTTATGTTGGTGCGGTAATTCATGCCAACATGTGTCACAATAATGCAACTCTTTAAGCCAACATTTTAATTTGGCTTATTTAAAAAATTTTAAAAATGAATCTTTGTGTTCACAATATTCTGACATTCCTAATAATATTAGTTGTATGCTGTGATAGAGCAATTCACAAGTGTTCTTCTCTCTCTCTCTCTCTGCTTCTTCTGTCTCTCTTTGTGGACAAGTGGAAGAAATGCATTTTTCTGTCCTTTGGAGTTCAGTCCTGGTCATATGATTTGCTTTGGCAAAAGAAAAAAATAAGTAAGCAGAAATAAAATATGTCCCTATGTCCCTTACTTATGCCAAGAGGGCAAGCCTCAGATAGAAGATCTAGTATGAATTTTGTCAAATGTTCATTTCCTTCTGCCACCATGACCAGCCACCTGTGCATAGTGGTTGACCTATCTGACTGGGAGCCAGGGCAAAGATGACAGTGACAACATGGAGCTCCCAGCCAATCCAAAATGGCCATGTGGAATGAGCCACTGAGATTTCAGCATTGTTGGTTAATAATCATATCATAGCCTATTTTCTATTAGCATGGTTGAAACCACTTCTGGAATATTATGTTCCCATGCTTTAAATCCAGAGGCTGATGACAAAAATGATAAAGAAAAAAGACTCTCTTGTGGAAGAAAAATTGGCTTATTGAAAAACACTCCTAAAAAGCAAATATAAGTGAAACTTTGAGTTTATTCAATGGAGTAGATTTGTAACAAAAAAAGGCTCTCCAAAAAAGGAAAGGACTGGCTTATCAAGTGGAGTTAACGGTGCTAAACAACAGAAGTGCTTAAAGAGTAACTAAATGGCTGGAGACTTATAGAAAAAAACAGAAAGCTTTAGCTTAGAGATGAATTCTAAAGTTCCTAGATTTTCTGAGATTATAAAACTGAAACAGATCTAACAGTACTCGTCACATTTCCAAGACTAAAAAAACTCATTCCCTACAGCCTTTTAATATATTGGATGGAAATAAGTACATATATGATTATTTCTTCTTAATAATCATTGCCAATGGCTCTCCCAGTGGCTTTCAGAAACCTTGCCTTTCCCACATTAAGAGAAGTCCCCAAATAATAGCTTTTAAGCACTGGATGGTTTTTATTGATTTATAGCTCCTTACTGAGAGATAGTTTTACAAAGATTTCTATCACCTCCATGGTTTTAGGAATGATAGCTTTGGTTTTACCCCTGACAGATCCTATAATTTGAAATTAAATACTATACTTATTTGCTAAAGTCTCTTAGGTAATGAAGTTTCTTATTTCGAAGGTTAGTAATAGTCTTAGAAAAAACTTGCTTGCCTCCTGATAAGGAAGCCTAGGGAATGCCCCCACATAGACCTTGAAACATCCTCCTGGTTTTCAAAATGAAAATTCTCCTGCTGATAGAATATCAACCTACCTCCTCCAGTATTTCAGAAATATGAACAATCCCAGCTTCTTTACATCCGCTAACATTTTGATAGCAAAAAAGTGCTGGAAGACTGCATGATTTCTAGATTACAATTTATGTTACTAATATTAAGTGTATCGAAAGCATTAAGACAGAAATATTTAATGTTTTGCTAAATCTGTCACCTGCATTGGCATAATTCCATTTACTTTACAATATCCTACTCACTTTTGGTATTCCACAGGGCTCCATAACTACTAAAACAATAAAAGAAAAATACTGTGAAATTATAATAGAAGACTAAACTCTTTGTACTCTTTGCTATATCCTGGTGTCATCTGTAAGATAAATTGTCCAAACTCTATATCTCAATTTCCTCTACATATGAAAATATCTCAAGTATCAAAGATTGACAGTCTTTTTTTCTAGCAAGCAAAAGCCCCACAAGAAGTCCAGTGGATGATATGTCTATTTAAGGAAGCAGGCAGAGATAGATCTTGGATGTGGCCAGACTGACAAAGGTCATCACCAAAGCAATACAGGCCAATGGTTAAGAACTAGACTATAATCAGATTGACCTGTGTTTGCATCTGTGCTCCCTCATCACCAGTTATGTCAGTTTAGGCAAGTCATTTAACCTCTCTAAATGTCAGGTTCCTTATCTATAAGGCAGAGATGATAATAAGGCAGTGAATTATCCTGTGAGTGAAATAAGACAATGCACTAATCATCTCGGTGTCTCATAATAACTATATCAATTACTTATTGTATAGCAAGTCACTCCAAGACTTATTGGATTAAAGTTCCTTGGTTTACTCATGATTCTGTGGATAGGCAGTTTGGACTGAGCTCATCAGGGTATTTTTTTTTTCTTTCCATAGTGCAATGGCTGGACTCATTCATGCATTTATAATCAATTGACTTCTTGGCTGGGGCTGGCTGGTCTTGGATGGCCTCACTCACATGTCTAGAGACTTAGGTGGGATAATTGGAAAGACAGAATGTCTGGGATGGTCCCTTTGCAAATGCCATCTCCCTCCATATGGTATTGCATCCTAAAGGAGATGAGGGTGGGCTTTTTCACCAGCAGCAGTTTTCCAAGAGGCTAAGGCTCAGTGTGTAAGAGCTTTATCAACCCTCTTCTTTCACCATGTTTACTGATGTCCTATTGGGCAAAACAAGTAATAATAATCAACTCCAGAGTCATTGTAGGTGTCCACTATTTAAGTTGTAGATACCAAGATTCACAGCTCACTGGGGGCCATTCCTTTTTTAATGCTGCAATAAATTAGTAAACTACTTTAAGTTAGTAAATGACACCTATCTTTATCATCATCATCACCCTCACTGTATTCAGGATGTATGAGTTATCTTTGAAGGAACAAAATTTGAGATTTCCAAGTTCAGCAATTGGGCTGTCAGACATACAACCCAAAAGTGTTTATTGAGTGCATACATACATCTGGTTCTTTCCTTGAGGCTGAGGATATAGCAGTTACCAAGGCCCTGCCTTGAGGAACTTATGCCCACTAAAAGTGGGCAGAAAAGTAAACTTGAGAAAGAATGGTAAATATATGGAACGTTCAGGAAAATGGACAATATTAGAATATTAGGGCTTTCATACTAAACTTTTGGACCTACTGAGAAATGTCCCCTAGCAAATACTTCTTGAGGAAACTGCTAGTCTTAATTAGCCAGGATTAAAGGAGATAGAAGATTAGAAAATAGTACAGTACATGACAACTTGTGTATATTCACTAAGCCCTGGCCACATCAGTGATCCATTTTACTCCTTTAGGGAAATTAATTCCTTTTAGCCTGGTATATGACTTCAACTTTAAATAGAGAATCTCATTCTTAGGCTAGATTAGGGTTAGAAAGGAATATCCATGCTCTGGTCTAGAGCAATAAAAGGTGATTAGCTCATTAAGCAATGGGATCAGATTCAGTATTCCTTGAAATGTTACCTAAGCAATGTCCTGAAATAGGATTAGAAGTCTACAGCCCTAAAATTCAGCTTGCCTTTAAACCATCACCATGGAGTAAATCAGTAGATTATCTTATTTAGAAGTAATCTGAGAATCTCTAGAAATTATAAGGATATTCAAGGACCAACTTGGCATTTAAAGGGATTAAATCTAGATATTTAATGAAGAGGCTGTAGCAGTGTGCCAAATATCAGGAGCCCCGGAGGAGAGCAGCAGGAGCCCAGGATTCATTGATTATGTATAGGACTCTGACCAGAAGTGCAGAGCCAAAAATTCCAACAAAAATTTACTATTAATATTAAAACCAAGAAATGTGGAATTAGACATGAAAAGGAAGGTCTAGCCTGTACATAAGGGAATGAGGTTGGAAGTTTACTGAAGTCATGAGCCTTAGACATTTCAGCTAACATTGATTGGGGACCTAGTATGTGTCCAGCACATAATCTTGGTCTAAATTCTAGGAGTATACAGAGGAATAGAATATAAATAGAACAGTCTTCAGGTGGACTGGCCAACCAAAGGAAATGATCAGAAGCAAAAGTTGGGTCAGAAATCAGAATACAGGAAGTGGTTGGTCTCATACCACAAAATGTGTTGTTTTGACATGGGATGGAGTCAGTTCCTCCGGCTAAGCCTTCCTTGACCACAGATAGTCATTTACTTCTTCCATTCCTACAGTTCTCTGTTCTTACCTTTAATGTAGAAGTCATCCTACCCCCATAAGTCAGGTTTTCCCTAGATAACACGCCCACCTGCTAGCACAAAGTCTGGCAAATAGCAGGCATCTAATAAGTGTATTGTAATTATATGCTCCATTAAATAAATAAATAAAAGAGTAAGGCAAACTGCTTTGTTTGAAACCTTTCTTTGTGGCTACAGATCTTGCTTCTGGATTAGAAAAGCCTCTGTTCAGAAACAGGCCTGTGTTGGAGTGAAACACACCATGCACTCACCTTACAATGCTCTCTTTTCTTCTCTTCAGCTCATAACTTGATATAACACTGCAAAACTTCATGACTAATTTGATGACTGTGTGTGCACTCAGTTGCTTAGTTGTATCTGACTCTTTGTGACCCCATGGATTGTATCCCACCAGGCTCCTCTGTACATGGACTTTTCCAAGCAAGAATACTAGAGTGGGTTGCCATTTCCTCCTATAGGAGATCTTCCCAATTCAGGGATCAAACCCATGTCTCCTGTGTCTCCTGCATTGGCAAGTGGATTCTTTACCGCTGCGAAACCTGGAAAGCACTACTTTGATGATTATTCCAATGTAAATAATTTTGATTATCAAGAAACCTATGGGAAATAAGTCTTTTAATTATAGTAAAAGTCCATTTGTTTACCAGATGCTTCTTAAAGACAAAAGTAAAAAAGCATAGTTAAGAGAAAATAAAAGTTAAAACATTTTAGGAAAATTAAAACACAGTGAGCCTCGTCTTTCTCTGTGAGGGTTTTCATATCCACTTCAAGGATGAGCTTAGATCTCAAGCACATATATACACACACATTGTGTTACTTTAGTCTCATTAACAGGTGCCTTTCAGTTACTTCCTTTTTCTAAATCAAGAAGTACTGAGTCAGTGATTTGGCTGGGGGGAAATCTCCAAGCAACGACTATTAATAATGAAGACTTACTAAAGTTGGCAAAATCTATTTCCTCTTTAGAAAACAGAGAGAGCAAGCTATCAAAAGTTAGAATTACTCATGGAGACAAAGAGATTAGGAAAAAACTACTTCTAGAAGTCTTGGTTTAGTTAAAATTTGGACCATATATTTTGGGACATGTACCAGAGTTCTTTATGTTGACTATTAACAGAGGCAGTTTCTATTTCAGGGTAAAAGCTAATGGTTTCCCAGGTGGCACTAGGGGTAAAGAACATAAGACACATGGGTTCGATCCCTGGGTTGGGAAAATTGGAGGAGGGCATGATAACCTATTCCAGTATTCTTGCCTCTATGTACAGAGGAGCCTAAGGAGCTACAATTCATGGGGTCACAAAGAATAAGACACAGACTGAAGTGACTTGGCATGCATGCTTGCAAGTATTTCTATTGCCCAAGTATTATGATAAGTTCTTGTATATAAGTTATTCTTCAACCCGTCATAACAACCCTGAAAGTAAAACTGAGAATGGAAATCTGATATTTCTGACTTAAAGGACATGCTCTTCTCTGCTAGTTTACAGTTACCTACTGAAAAAAAATGCACAACCTAAGAGTTTAGAATTATATTGTATTTGACAGACTTTCTGAGGACTTCGAGCCGGGATGCAGTCTCTCAAGTATCTCTGAGAGACTGCTCTGAAGAAGAGGCAAGGGAAGAGGCAGGATATATAGGAGTTTTGCAACAAAGTCTTGGTAGTTAGAACATCAGAAGATTAAAGAAAAACAGATATCTCAAGGAATTTAGTGTTTTTATATGTATGGGGAGATATGAGTATGGGCTGATTGAAATCACTCCTTTGATACATATCTTAGCTATTTAGGGCCAGTATCCTGTTCTTTCCCATTCTGAGTTCCCTCAGGGTGCACTGTTGGGTAGCTGTCGTGGTTGATGGCTACAACATCCTTTTTTACTGATATGGCAGGCAACATTTTTCCTTCACACTATATTAGCTTATATCCCCAATTTCAGGATAAATGTAGTTGAAAAATGGATGGAATCTCTATTTGGAAGAACTTTACTCCACAAATTTCTCATTTCCCTTGTCAAGAGAAATTGACAGTTTCCCCAGATGTCCCAGCAATAGGATTCAAAGCTTGGGACTGAATATCAGACAAGCTATGACATATTTCCTCATTCTGTTTATAATTTAAGGGGGTTGGTTCATCTCTGAAAGACAAAGGCACTTAAACTATCTCACTGACAACCCAACCAGGTCAACCCACCACATTCACTTGAGACAAGTATGTGCAATGTCTCAGGGTGACTCAGTTAAGAGCAGTCTCCTTTAAAGCTATTAAGTGTGGTTTCTTTTTCAGTGAGGTCATCCTGTTTAATCCCTCTGGACTGAAAGAGCCTATAAAGCAGTCTCTCTAACAGCTTATCTCAGTCCATTTCTTGGTGGACTAGAGGGCTCAGCTACTTAAGAGTGCTCTTTTCAAGTGAGAAGAAAAAAGAGGTTGGTAGTGAAGAGGGGGATAAGTAAGAAAAAGGCTGGCAGTAAAATTCTAGTCACATGGAGAAACCATCCCATGGACTGCAAAAAGACACAGAAAGAGGTTGGGAGCTTGCACAAGGAGGAAGTTTGATGAGTCCTCACCCACTTCCTCAGCATTCAGTAAATCTTCCCTTGTAGAACCAACTATATAAAAAGGAAAATGCATTCAGAGCATGTGTTCCTTTGTTCCACCATAGGAAAAATGAATAGCTGTAACTTCCTGCTGCAGTTTCATCTGTTCATAAAGCATCATAGTGATGCCTTCCTGGGAACATGCATAAAATAAGAAGGTACATTTTGTATGAAAGATTTCTCCATTGATAAACTTCTGAATCAGAATCTTTGGGTGGAGTGTAACAAAACCAAATATTGCCTATTAATGCATATATGTGAAATCTAGAAAACTGGTACAGATGTACCTATTTGCAAAGCAGGAATAGCGATGCAGATGTAGAGACATCTGGACGAACATGTAGGTTCGTAGGTTCTACGAAGATGTAGAGACATGTAGGACGAACTGGGAGACTGACATTGACATATATATACTACCATGCGTAAAATAGATAGATAGTGGGAAGCTATTGTATAGCGCAGGGAGTTCATCTCAGTGCTCTCACATAACCTAGAGGGGTGGTAGTGGTGGGCAGGGAGCTCAGAAAGGAGGGGAGATATGTATACATATAACTGATTTGTTGTACAGCAAAAATTAATACATTACGATGTGATTATACTCCAATAATAAAATTTTTTAAAGAGCCCTTGGGTGAAGTTGGGCTTCCCTGGTAGTTCAGTTGGTAAAGAATCCACCTGCAATGCAGGAGACCCTGGTTCAATTCCTGGGTCCAGAAGATCTGCTAGTGAAGGGATAAGCTACCCACTCCAGCATTCTGAGGCTTCCCTTGTAGCTCAGCTGATAAAGAATCTGTCTGCAATGCGGGAGACTGGGTTTGATCCCTGGGTTGGGAAGATCCCGTAGAGAAGGGAAAGGCTACCCTCTCCAGTATTCTGGCCTGGAGAATTCCATGGACTGTATAGTCCAAGGGGGTCGCAGAGAGTTAGACACGACTAAGCAACTTTCACTTTGAGTAAAGTTAGGGAATCCGTGGTTTATAAAATTTTCTCTCTCCCACACAACTCCAGCATGAAAATAATCAAAACCATATGAGCTTTCTTCAATCAGACTACAAGATGTTAAAAAGATAAAATAGATCTATATTTACTCAATGCTAAAGTGAAAATAAGGTGCAGAATACTATGAAAGGCATGACATTTATATAGTAAAAAGTTATCTATCTACTTATCTATCCATCTCTTCTGCTCATAAATAGAAAATTTCTGAAGGAACTGTAAACAATAGTTATATCTAGGGATCAAGATACTTGAGATGGGTGAAGGAGGGGAACATTTACTTTATACATTTATAGCCTTTTATACCTTTGTTTGGAGAAGACAATGGCAACCCACTCCAGTACTCTTGCCTGGAAAATCCCATGGATGGAGGAGCCTGGTAGGCTGCAGTCCATGGGGTTGCTAAGAGTCGGACAGACTGAGTGACTTCACTTTCATTTTTCACTTTCATGCAGTGGAGAAGGAAATGAAAACCCACTCCAGTGTTCTTGCCTGGAGAATCCCAGGGACAGTGGAGCTGCCATCTATGGGGTCGCACAGAGTCGGACACGATTGAAGCGACTTAGCAGCAGCAGCATACTTTTGTTTACCATAAGCATTCCTTCTTTTTATGCTTTTGTATTTTTAAGAGTACACAGTCAATTCTGATGATCAACTGGAATGAAAAACCACTGTAGAGAAATGGTTGTTAGTTTTCATTATTTTAGTAGTCATTAAGTGACTATTTCGGAGAAGGCAACGGCACCCCACTGCAGTACTCTTGCCTGAAAAATCCCATGGACGGAGGAGCCTGGTGGGCTGCAGTCCATAGGGTCGCTAAGAGTCAGACACAACTGAGCAATTTAAACACTTGTCTATTGACTCTGGATTCTCTCAAGCTCATTGCTTTCTGAAGGTTCTTCTAAGTCTTGCTCCAGAAAATGCCTGTGTTTAAGATAGGAACATCCTTGGTTCTATCCTTGAAACATCAGTCTTTCAAGACCAGTCTGGAGCTTTGCATCACAAGATCTTCTCAAATCCATTGTACAGACAAGTCCAAGTTTCCGCATACTCAGATGCAGCAGCAGTGTGGCCAAATTCAGGAAGAAAACACTGAGAAATAGAATTTGGTTTACTTGGGTTACTGCTAAGTCACTTCAGTCGTGTCTGACCCTGTGCAATCCCATAGACGGCAGCCCACCAGGCTCCCCCATCCCTGGGATTCTCCAGGCAAGAACACTGGAGTGGGTTGCCATTTCCTTCTCCAATGCAGGAAAGTGAAAAGTGAAAGTGAAGTCGCTCAGTCGTGTCGGACTCCTAGCGACCCCATGGACTTCAGCCTACCAGGCTCCTCCATCCATGGGATTTTCCAGGCAAGAGTACTGGAGTGGGGTGCCATTGCCTTCTCTGTTACTTGGGTTAATTAATCAGCAAATATCAAAACCATTTGTCGGAGAGAATCTAGCTTGCTCTCTCTATAGAGATCAGCATGCCCTGTTAGTATCCAGGAAGGAACATAATTTTCAAGAGCAGAACAAACCTATGCCAGCACTCAAATAGGCTGTCCTTTCCATTCACCTAGAGGCAGGAAGAAAGCCAGGCAAAATTCTTAACCTACCCTAAATGAAACTTCAGATCTTACTGCTTTCCCTTTTCTAAACCTCTCCCATTCTTCTACTGCTGAGAGAAATCTGAGCCTCCAGGTCTGTTCCCTGCAGTCCTCAAAACTGACATCAGATGGTTCAGGCTTGCCTGCAGCACCCACCCATGGATGCCCACCATAAAGCATTTCAAAACTATTTCTTCAGAATTACTCCTTCCGGCATCAAAATTTTACCTTCTTCCTCCCTTCCCTATCCCAATGTCTAATCTCCTAATGTTCTAGTTTTCTGTAGCTATAACTGAAGAAAGTGATTCCAGAAAGTCATACCAAGGGTTACATCAGTACTTCTCAACCCCCCAACACACCTGGGAATTAAGACATGAGATATAGTAAGGGACAAGAAGGACTACATCAGAATTTTAAGGAGGATGAAGAGCCCCGATAGTCCTTGAATGACTTCTTTTGAGAGTCACTGGGTTAGCTAGATATTAATTTCACAGTTAACTTCTCAGGGCTATTTATGTGTTAATGGAGCAATTCTTTAAACCAAAACTGAATCTCTAATTATGAAGCTACAGTTATGTTGCTGGTAGAGAAGATATTTTGGGATAAGGGAGACTTCTTGGGTTTTTTCCTGAATATGTCATATCAACAGGTGTATATCTCACCTAGCCACCGGGCTTTCTCTCTTACTCAAAACTTGACTAAAGGCTTGCTTTAATCTTTTTCAAGAGATTAGTGTGTTGTGCTTAGTCGCTCAGTCACATCTGACTCTTTGTGACCCCTTGGACTACAGAGTCCATGGAATTCTCTAGAGCAGAAAACTAGAGTGGGTAGCCTTTCCCTTCGGGGGATCTTCCCAACCCAGGGATGGAACCCAGGATTGCATCGCAGGCGGATTCTTTACCATCCAAGCCTTGAAATTCCACTTACTAGGCTAATTCTGCCAAAGTAAGGCAAGAGAGGAAAACTATGCATACTATCACATCTTTATTTTTAATGGTATTGACTCTTGAAACCCAGAGGAATGCTAGCTTCCATGAGCTCCTCTCCACAGACTGATATTTTAAGTATGGAATGCTTGGAACCAACAACCATCATTTTGCCCTTGTGGACAGGACATGGTTTACCTGACCTAGAATAGGCAGCTCTGTTTTTCTGATGGAAATCTTGAAAACCAACATGGAAAATATAATGAGGATAGCCTCATAAAACAAGGAAATATCCACCAGCAAATGTATTTTTAGAGCCCACAGTATCACAAAATACTTTGCTTCCATTTTGAATGGTCACTTTACTTTCCCTACAACACCCCAAAATTACTCATTTCTGGAACCCCCTGGACACCACTGAAAATAGTGAACTCCACTCTCAGTATTGGTCTACCCATCATCACCTAAACCAATCTCCAAATATCTTTGCTATCACAAAAATTCAAAATGACATCATTATTACAAAAGCAAATGCCACTCCTAAAAGTGGACTCTAAAAGACACTACTAAACAAATGTTTGGGTTTAGCACAATTTGATTGGGATCATGTAGAATGGGACTAACTAATCTTAAGAGTGAAAAGGTAATAGTCTAAAAGCCAAATCAGATTTTTCATGAGATATACCACAGAAAAGCTGAATGTTGATGATTCTGATCATAAAACTTCCAGCCTGACATCAAGAAGGCAGATCTAATGCCCTTTTACCAAGAAAAGCTGTAGTAATTTATTAGAAGCCCAAATGTTGACCAAAGCCTCAGAGTGGCATTCCACTGAAATTTTGGCACTCAAAAACTGTAACCTTGAGCTGTCTAATAGGGATTTAACAAATACCTTAAAGCACAAATTTCTTTGGCTGCAAATAACAGAAGCCCATTTGAACCACTTTCACTAAAAGGGGAGAGGGAATTATTATAAGACTGTCTTATGGACCCCAGCGGAGGCAGAAAAGGCTTTTATAAGGACTAGGATCAGACACCAGGATACTTTCAGGAATTAAGGCAGTAATTTGGTTCCCTTTTCTCTCTCTATTTCTGCCTCCTCCTCTTAGTCCCTCCCCACCTCCTCCATCTTCCCTCTCTTTTCTCTTTCTCCCCATAGTTTCTCATCTCTGCCTTTCTGAGGCTTTGCCTCCATGTTACCTCGCAGCAGAAGCACTTTCTTTGCTTCTCCATGCACCAAAGACCATCTCTCAATCAGCAGATTCTGACCAAAACCTCAACTGCAAATCCTAGGAGACAACCAGATTGCTCCAACATGGGTGAACTCTCTCTGATTAAGTCAGTGGAAATACAAAGGAGCAGAGTTTTATAGTATAAATGTGGCTTCAAGCAGGTCTGCATCTTGTTTGGTTTTTTAGTTAGTGTTTGTGGACGCTGGAGATTAGGATTCATGGGGTAAATTGGTTGCATATTGGTAGATTCATTCACTATTTCAAGCTATTTGGGTGCTAATTATGTGAGTCTCTAAAGGAATTGCAGTCGCAAAAGTGAGTTAATTTACCTGATATTCACCAAGAAAATTAGACTCCAAGGCATTCAAACACACTACTGCTAAATTGGGCATATGGCACCCCACTCCAGTACTCTTGCCTGGAAAATCCCAGGGATGGGGGGAGCCTGGTAGGCTGCAGTCCATGGGGTCGCTAGGAGTCAGACACGACTAAGCGTCTTCACTTTCACTTTTCACTTTCCTGCATTGGAGAAGGAAATGGCAACCCACTCCAGTGTTCTTGCCTGGAGAATCCCAGGGACGGTGGAGCCTGGTGGGCTGCCATCTCTGGGGTCGCACAGAGTCGAACACGACTGAAGCGACTTAGCAGCAGCAGCAGTGTCACTTAAATTCAAATGTGCATTCAAAATAATAACCACAGTGACGATGCACATGGCCCTATTAAGCTCTACTCTTGAGTTCATGCCAGAGTGATAGTGAAAGAGCATTAAACATAGACAGCATCTTGAAGCCTGCTAACTCATTTCCTTTGATAGAGATCAATAAGCTTTTGACCATCAACACACTATCAAAAAGCAGATACTCAACAGACCTGCCACACCTTAGATTTCACATCCTTTCCCATTAGAACTGCTGAGTGTGGCCTTTATGCAAGGCCAGGTCAATCAGATGTAACAGAAGATGTTTCTTGTCTTCTCTAGCACAAATTTCCACTCTAAAAGGAAAACAAGTTCCTATTTTAAAAGATTGATAATAAATCAGGGAAGTGTAGCATCCCCTGCGCCAATCATACTTTTTTTTCCCTTGTATATTCTACTTTGCAATTGAAGAATTTAGGATAATCAATTAGGGATTTTACCTCTAGTCCTCTAGTCAGTTGGGGAGTTTACAAATGGCCTCTCACTCAAGGGAACACTGTTAATACCCAAGAAAAAGATATCTGGTTATGTTTGATTGTAATGTGTATAGTGAATTAAGCACAAATGCCTGCCATGTAACTGGTGAACAATAAATTCAGGTTTCCCTTCTTTTCCTGAGTTGAATCAAATGTGCAAGAGAAAAGAGAGAGGCTGAAACTTGGAATTTTTAAAATTCCAAGTTTAACTATAATATTTAAATTTAATTGTAATTTTCTCCCCATGACCTCAAAGTGCTATCACATTTATCACTGATCTTTTACAATTACCATATGATGCAAACAAATATTATTAACTCCATCCTTAATGAAAAAAATTAAGCATAGCAAGGACAAAGAAGCTTGTTCAAGTTTTTAACAACTCAATAACAGTGGAGAACTCAGAGTCTCTGACTCTGGTTTATTACCCAAGTTATTGATAAAATGCTTCATTAAGAATCCAATACCAACAAGCCCTGTGTGGCTGAAAAATGTTTTTCTTAAAGGACTAGATGTATATTCTTTATAAAGTAGGTCACCAATATCACACAATAAAAATAGCCAAATTGACTCTATTATATATATTTGTCTGTATATACATACATGAGCTTCCCTGTTGGCTCAGATGGTAAAGAATCCACCTGCAATGCAGGAGACACAGGAGATGTGGGTTCAATCCCTGGGTTGGGAAGATCCTCTGGAGGAGGGCATGGCAACTCCCTCTGATATTCTTGCCTGGAGAATCCCATGGACATAGGAGCCTAACAGTCTACAGTCCATAGGGTCCCAAAGAGTCAGATACAACTGAAACAACTGAACTCACACAGGCATGCATACACGTATATACTTAAACATACACATACACGCTACTTATGAAGTCCCAGAATTGCTTAAGGGAAGTTCCGAAAAATGTGAGATAATACATTTAAATGTGAAAAGTAGAAAAGATTCCACCACATATGTGCCATTCATATTGCACTCCCATCTCAAGACTGGAACCCTCTTGATCTACTCTAATGGAATATTTCAGCTTGAGCAGAAATAATGCAGTATTTTAATAGTTTGAAAGCTAGTAAAGCAACATCCATAGATGAAAAATTATTGTAGCTGTTAATTGTGTTTTGGGATCTTTTTGAGAACTTAGCAAGTCTTGAATAATAAGCAGGAGGCTAATTTTCACTCTGCTTGGTAACAATTATCCTTATACACATTCATTACGTGAAATCTGATGGACAGCAGCATTCAGCACTGTTATCACATTTCCCAGACGTGCTATTAACCCACACTCCTACCTACTGCCAAAGCCCAAATATGCAAAATGGTAAGGCTTTCAGTAAGAACCTTTCCATTCCATTGACTTCCCTCTTCTGTCCTTCCCTTGATGCAGTATGCCTCAGAGACCTGGGCGGCATTCTCAATCTGTGAGGAACTGGCATATACTTCTGTACTTGGATTTGTCAAAACACACTGAGAGGAGAGGAGATTCATGGTTTGCCTTCAGCTGTCCATGGGACTAGCCCTCTGGCCTCTTTCCTACTTTATTATATACCTATTACCATGCCTCTTATTTTCTTTTTTTTAATTTTGATTTAAAATTAGAAGATAAAATTCTATTTTATCAAAAATAATGTATGTGTATCAGGTCATAAAAAGGTCGAGTACAATTGTCATCCTGGGGTGTTATATCACCATCATTCTGGAAATTCCCTTATTTTTCTTCTGTATTGAATCCATTTTTCAGAATTCCATGTCTTTTTCTTTGTTGTTTTAGTCCTTCATTTTGATGGAACATGTCTTCCAGTAAATTTCTCAGAAAGGCTACTTGAGAGGTAAATGACATGCATGGCCATTAAATATCTTTGGTGGTTTGATTGTAGAAAGAAATCTAGTGTAGAAATCATTTTTATGCAAAAATTTTAAAGATTGCTCCATTGCTTTCTAGCTTCTGATGTTGCTATTGAGAAGGCTGATGTTATTCTAATTCACAATTATTTGTGAGGTTTTGTAGCAGGATGGTGGTGGTGGTGGTGGGTTGTTTTTTTTTTTTACCTTCACTGGAAATTCTAGATTTTTTCTTTAGCTGAAGTTCAGAAATGTAACAGTGATGAGGCTTGGTGTAGGGTTTTTTTACATTCACTGTTCTAGGCACTTGGTAGACTCTTTTAACCTAGAGATTTAGTCTTCAGTTCTGGACATTTCTTTTGTATTATTTCTTTGATAATTCCTTCATCTTCATTTTCTCCATTCTCTCTTTGTGAAATTTATTTTGGTTGAGGCTAAATCTCCTAGATGAATTTTCTGTTTGTCTTTTCCCTCTCATGTTTCATTTCTTCCTCTGGGAGATTTCTTTAGCTTTATTTTCCGATTTTTATTTCAAATATTTTTAGTTCTGCTCTCATATTTTTAATTTTCAAACAATTTTCCTTTTTCTTTGTATATTTTATAGTGCAGTTTATTCTTTTATCTTTCTGAGGAGATGCATTTAGGAACTTTTTTAAAAATTTTCTTCTACTGGGAATAGCCTGCATTGCCTTTTTAAAAAAGTGTTTTTGGGGTTCAATTTCTTATTCCACATGAACAGGATCTGGGTATCCTTCACTCTCTGCTCATATTTAAGAAAGACACCTAAGAATTAATTAAAAGCATTTGGGGTAACTCATACATTTGGTGGGATCTCATAACTGGTGGGCCTTGCTATAGTATGATTAGGAATGGTTATCAAATATACCAAATGTCAAAGCCTGTAAGCCTTTTTTTCCTAGGCCAGATTTCCTGGAGAATAACCCCTCTATCTCCTGCCTGGCTGCTAGGACTCTGCATATCATGTTGGAACAGGAGGTTGGGGGAGGGTCACACTCCTCACAATGTAAATTGGCATAAATCTTCCCAATTTTAATACTGCTTCTCTTGCATATCCTCACATGTGCCTTGTGTTCCCTAATGCAAAGCCTTGCTGGTTAAACCTCTTTAGTTTTATTTGAGTCTTCTGCCAGAGGAGATGGAGTAGTCACAGTGGAACTGATTCAAGGAATATCTGGGCATCTAATACTTCTCTTATAGACCCCAATTTTCATCTCCTTCCATATCCACTTCCAGAGTAGCTTGCCTCTAATTTCTGAGTTTTTCTCAAACTCATCAACATAAATCCACTTGTTTCCTTTTATCCTACCTCCTGCAGGCACTTAGTTTGGGGCCTCCCTTCCTTACTAAGTTATAACGTCTTCCAAAGTTTGATGACATTTCTTTGGCACTTTACATCTCTTTTCTCTGTCAGATGAATTTGAACCTTTGTCTTCTTTCCTGTCATTTTAGTGGAGTTAGAGGAGATAACTGGTGTATTCTACCTGACTACAGTTCCCTCATTCCTCTTTCCACCATGCTTGATTAATTTATTTGGCCAATGTTCTCTCAACACTAGTGTATACTCAGGAAAGTAAGAGATAGATACAAGATATTCTTATCTCTAATGGAACTATTACCCAAGTTAAAATACAGAACACAAATAGATGAGCAAATTCTAAAATAAATGAATACAAACCTTTAGAAATATGATAAAGTGCTAATTCAGTACTGTATGATTAACTGAAAGGAACTGATAAAGCTAATTGCTGCAGGCATTGAGAATTGAAAACAATCTTATTGGTCTAGAATTCAAGGAGAGGTTTACCAAGTAGAACTTAATGCCATAGAATTTGGAAAGCCACTGAGAATGAAGGAATTCCAAGTGAGAGAAACTGAGAAAGTATGGCAAATGGTGAATGCATTTGGCAAAAACAGGAGTTTACTATAAGGAAACTATAAATAGGTTATCATCAGTTACACATTTTAGGTGAAAAACTATTATCAATTAAACATTTTAGGTGAAAAAATATGATAAGAAAAATATGGATAACAATAATAATAATCCTTGAGACTCCAGGTTATGATCCTAGTTACACCTTAGACTTGATGTTCAGTGAGGGTTAATCACTATACTGCTTCACTTCCAAGTTCCCATCCATATACTGTGAATTATATCTATCAAAACTGTTCTTCTTTATGGTGGAACTTCTGGGCCCAACAATTAGCCTCCCCTAAAGGAATTAGCAGTTGAAGGAGCAGATTCTGCAACATATGCTTTCTGAACACTTTGTAGAGAAGAAGCCAAGATGTGCTAGGCTAAACGTTTTTAAAAGGGGGAGAGTGAGTGGGTGCATTACAGATATCAAGGAAGTGGTCATGAACTTTTAAAAAGAGAAAAGGTGAATGTGGGATAAAAGATTCTCTGGAACAACAAATATGCTGAAGATGGTAGTTGCATAAGAGTTCAGAAAGTAACTTAACAAAGAGGTAGTTCACATTATTCAAAAGAGGAGGAAGATGGGAGAGGGAACATTTAAACTAGAACACTGCACTTATAAGAAACTCAAGTGCAATTGATTTATGTTTGCAGAATTGTATATGACTAATTGGGAAATAGATGGGGAAACGGTGGAAACAGTGTCAGACTTTATTTTGGGGGGCTCCAAAATCACTGCAGATGGTGACTGCAGCCATGAAATTAAAAGACGCTTACTCCTTAGATGGAAAGTTATGACCAACCTAGATAGCATATTCAAAAGCAGAGACATTACTTTGCCAACAAAGGCCCGTCTAGTCAAGGCTTATGGTTTTTCCAGTGGTCATGTATGGATGTGAGAGTTGGACTGTGAAGAAACCTGAGTGCCGAAGAGTTGATGCTTTTGAACTGTGGTGTTGGAGAAGACTCTTGAGAGTCCCTCAGACTGCAAGGAGATCCAACCAGTCCATTCTAAAAGGGATCAGTCCTGGGTGTTCTTTGGAAGGACTGATGCTAAAGCTGAAACTCCAGTACTTTGGCCACCTCATGCAAAGAGTTGACTCATTGGAAAAGACTCTGATACTGGGAGGGATAGGGGGCAGGAGGAGAAGGGGATGACAGAGGATGAGATGGCTGGATGGCATCACCGACTCGATGGACGTGAGTTTGAGTGAACTCTGGAAGGTGGTGATGGACAGGGAGGCCTGGCGTGCTGTGATTCATGGGGTTGCCAAGAGTCGGACACGACTGAGCGACTGAACTGAACTGAACTGAATTGGTAGCAGGAAAAATTGTAAATATCTGAGTCTTATAAATACATGGCAGGCAAATATCTTCCATGATGAACTAAAATCTTGATGATTAAGCTGAGCACTAACAAATTTTCTCCTTATATTTTTTCTTTATTCTTCTCCCTCTCTCACAACTGGTGTATCCCCCCTTCCCACCCAGTACTCAAACAGGATCCTGCAGTGTTCACAGTTTAATATTCTTTCTTCCATTTTTGTCTTTTTCTTGTTTGTTTTGTTTTGAAAAGTACCAAGAAATCCTTTGTATTAACTCTCTTGACAACTGTCTAAATGGGTAGATACCTGTCTTTTCTCTGGAAATGCTGACAGTAACCCAGTGTTTTCCTAGTGACCTTTCAAGGAAGCTGTCTTTTTCAAAGGTAAGAAGGAATCCTAATCTGGGAGGGGATCTAGGGCTATGATCCTCACCAGATTCTTGCTCTAGGAGCAAAGCTCCACTGCTGACAGTAACAGATACAATTTCCTGAGTGAGGCTCTATACCATGCAATAGCCAGAGTCACTCCAGGAAAGCCAAATTTGCAGTTACTTCCCTCACATCCTAAGAAATATTGTGTTTCTAAGTTACATATTTATTCACGGAAAAAGCCAATAGTCTATAATCACTGTCAGTTCATTTTTCTTATGTGTCCTTATACTGGATACCTTCTGTCTGTCTCTCCAGGTCCTCTCTCCATTTTTCTCCATTCTGCTCTGTCTTGCTCAGCTGGCCCACAAAAACCACGTCATCAAGACTCCCATGACCTCTGGTTTCTTGTTGGGTTTGGCCAAAGAGAGCCTTGGCAGGAGATAAAAGGGTGGGATGAGCATGAGATTAGGGTGTGTATTCCTCTCAGAGGCAGCTTTGGTTGGACATGTCCTTTCAGCTGGCTCAGTGTGCTTTTCTAGGTGATCTTATCCACCCATCTTTTCTTTCTGGTCAGTAACTGTTCCCTTCCCTCATCTTTTCAGATCTAAGTGTAGTAACACTTCATCCACTGCTACTGGCCTCAAATTGCTGCACTATGTCTTGTGGTTTCCCTACACTCTATCCTCACCCTTAACACGTACCTTTATAAACAGTCTCCTTGTAAATAAACCCTCCTGGAATCATCCTGATTTGGCTACTCCACCTGTTTCCTGCTAGGAACTGAAAGAGGTAATCACTCAAGAAATAAGTCATTTTTTAAGAAAGATTTTATCGAAAAAAGTCTATACCTGAAAAGAGGTGAAACTAATTCAGCAAGTGAAGACATTCCAGCTTTGAAGCCATAGATAGTTTGGTTCAAGTTCCAGACCATCCTTTTATAAACTGTGTGTCCTTGAACCAGGTACTCAAACTTTCACAGCAGTTGTTTAATCTTTAAATGAACACAGCCATAGTACCTATATCACAGAATTGACAAAGATTAAATGAAGCAATTTTAAATGAGATTTTAAAGGTTCAGAGACAGCAAGTTCTTTATTCTTACTAGCTAATACAAACAATCATAAAATAATATAATATTTATTAGTTAATAACTCTTCTTCTGAAAGAGGCTAAATTCACAAGAGGAACTTGAATTAAATTTTAAGGATTGGGTAACTGAAATATATGTTTCTATGCTCAGATAGGACTTACTCAAGATGTGTTTCTTCACATAGGATTATTGCTTTCAATCTCCCATCAGTGTTCTAACTTCAGACTTCTAAAAGGAAAGTTACCTTGAGATTTTTGCAGAGAATCGGGATCAGAAGTCACTTCATTTGTTGCTAGATATAATAACTACTTTGTCTAGAAATTTTCCTTAGAACGGTCATATACAGGTAGCATTGCATATACCTGAAACTTCTGTCAAAAGCAAAAGAAGCCTCACCATTCCCCTATCAGCAGCATGAATTAATCACTTGCTTTAATTAGGAGTCACATTCTAGAGGTTTCTATAATTGGAGAGTTAATTGAATGAGCTATTGCAAGGTAAAGTAATTTCTACTTCCTTGAACTTAACTGTGGTGAATGGAATTTTTTTCAGGAAACCAATTATCCTAAACATTTCCACACAATCTACTTTTGGTCCTGTTTGCTCCATTCCTGCAGGAGTTTGAAATGAGAAAGATGCTGACAGTACATGCATAAGGCAGATGTACATTTTTTGTACAGAGTTTACATATATTAATAGGCTTTAATTGATCTATGAACAAAGTCAATTGCCATCTCTTGATTATTTATGTAAATTAAAGGACAACTTAATTTCTACCATATGAGCCTTCTGGCAGCAAAGGTTACTGAAGGTTTCAGTCCTTCTCTTTTCAAGGGTTTGGGGAAGAAAGACAACCTACTCTCTGCCAATAGTTAGCTATACTTCATAGAAGGCCGTTATTTTGGATCCTATAATAATCTAATCAAGAAAACCATAGATCTGATGTAACTTCCCCTACTCAGCTCCACCACCTCTCCTAGAAAAGACCATAAACAATCTGCAAACAAAAGAAATAAAACTGTATAGAATTTCACCACCAGGCACAGTCCCAAACCAAAACATGCAATTTTAAGAATCTTGACATCGTGACCAAAATAGACAAAGAAGATGTGGTTAGCTTAGTTGACCATGGATTACGGGTATAAAATGGAATCAGGATAAGTTAACCCCTGTACCCAGAATCAAGGAATGAGGTGCTTCAGCAGTCAAGAAAGAGATTGTGATTCTTTACCAATACTGATATGTACATATTTGAAAACAAACATATATATTGAACACTATAATTAGGTTGCTCTTTTCTAGGACCCTTTCAATAGTTCATCTCCAACATGAGAATTAATAGAAAAAAGAAAGTTTTTCATTTATCTCATATATAGCCCTTATCAAGAATGGTTTTCCACAATAAGAGTAGGTAGGCTGTAAGGTTTTTTGCCTGGGTTTCCCAACTCAAGAAAGACATAGTGTAGCTCTATTTATTCTTGTACTCTACTCTGAGAATAGGTAGAGAGGGAAGACCATGCCATATCACCAGCATTAACTCGAATCGTATTTCTGCTTCTAATTCACTTCTATTGGGTGGGTAGGGAGAAGGGAGCAAATATCATCTCTGAGTTTAAAGTTCAAGTGAGATCATTCAGTGCAATGAGATAATATATATACATGAATTTTAGAAATTCTAAAGTGCTCTACAAATGAGGGTTAAATGAAAACCTTAGTTATGATAAGTACAAGCCAATGCAATTATCCATTTTACATAACAAAAATGTTTTATGTAAAAATGTTAAAATGCAGCTTGTAAACATTTTTTTTCTGAATCACTTTCATGAAAGAAAAAAAGAAGTGTTTATCAACACCTTAAAAAATAAAATTAAGGGTGATAAATCCATAAGGGGTAACTAAGAAAAATTGTGCTATAAGGTTATATACTTTAAAAAAAATAAACATTTTTTATCTGACTGCAAGAGTAGCACATGATTATTGGAGGACAATTGGAAATTATCTTTTCTTATTATTAACACTTTTTAGTATTATGGTCCCTTTTATCCCCTAGTGAGTTCAGTTCAGTCCTCAGTCGTGTCTGACTCTTTGCTACCCCATGGACTGCAGCACGCCAGGCCTCCCTGTCCATCACCAACTCCCGGAGTTCACTCAAACTCACGTCCATCGAGTCGGTGATGCCATCCAGCCATCTCATCCTCTGTCATCCCCTTCTCCTCCTGCCTTAAATCTTTCCCAGCATCAGGGTTTTTTCCAAGGAGTCAGTTCTTCACATCATGTGGCCAAAGTATTGGAGCTTCAGCGTCAGTCGTTCCAGTGAATATTCAGGACTGATTTCCTTTAGGATTGACTGGTTTGATCTCCTTGTAATCCGAGGGACTCTCAAGAGTCTTCTCCAACATCACAGTTCAAAAGCATCAATTCTTTGATGCTCAGTTTTCTTTATGGTCTAAGTCTCACATCCATACATGACTACTGGAAAAACCATAGCCTTGACTAGAAGGACCTTTGTGGCAAAGTAATGTCTCTGCTTTTTAATATGCTGTCTAGATTGGTCATAGCTTTTCTTCAAAGGAGCAAATGTCTTTTAATTTCATGGCTGCAGTCACCATCTGCAGTTATTTTGGAGCCCAAGAAAATAAAGTCTGTCACTGTTTCCATTGTCTCCACATCTATTTCCCCAGTCAAATGTATGTATATATTACTTCTTATAAAATTTTTCTCCCTTACCAAAGGTGGGACTATGGGCAATCAAACCCTCTTGGTGCTACCTGTCGGTGCCATAGTTAAAGTGAGCGTACTGGACTCAGTGGGCCAGGTCTAATCCTCTCTGGTAGTTGTTTTGTTTTGTTTTCATACTCTGTTTTGATAAAGCAGAGAAAGGGGTTAAGAGTTGTGGGAGGCAGAGTTTTAGTTAGCCCTTAAGATTTCTAGCCCCTCATATAAACACATCTTCTCCCAGGTATCCTATCAAATACTAATCCAGGGGCTGCTAAGAAGAAATTTGCAGATGTAATAAAGGTCACAAATTTATGACCCAGCAATTCCACTTCTAGGTATTTACCTGAAGACAAGATAAAACTAAAAAAGACATCTATATGCAAATGTTTATTGCAACATTTTTTACGATAGCCAAGATATAGAAACAACCCTAGTGTCCATCAATGTATGAATGGATAAAGAAGAAGTATATGTATGTATACATACGCACACATGTACACACAGCAAAATATTACTCAGCCATAAAAAAAGAATGAAATTATGTCATTTGTGGCAACATTGATGGCCTTCAAAGGCATTATGCTTTTGATGAGAAAAAATCAGATGAGAAAGACAAATATCATATTACCTCTCTTAAAGCCTTAAAGATAAAGGCTTTTATAGATAAACAAAACAGATTGGTGATTGCCAAAGGTAGGGGGCAGGTGTGGGAGAAATGGGTGAAGGAGGTCAAAATATTGAAAAAAAGTATGGTGCATTACTAACAACAACAACAAAAATCCAGTAATCGTTTAAAAAATACTTGCAAGGAATAAGTTCAAAAGGGCTTGTTTTTTATAAATTTCATGAACAGCCTATAATCTTCGTATGGATATTTTATTTATATATATATATAGAGAGAGAGAGAGAGATTATCCTTAGTGCTGCTGCTGCTAAGTCACTTCAGTCGTGTCTGACTCTGTGTGACCCAATGGACGGCAGCCCACCAGGCTCCCCCGTCCCTCGGATTCTCCAGGCAAGAACACTGGAGTGGGTTGCCATTTCCTTCTCCAATGCATGAAAGTGAAAAGTGAAAGTGAAGACGCTCACTAGTGTCTGACTCTTTGTGACCCCATGGACTGCAGCTTACCAGGCTCCTCTGTCCATGGGATTTTCCAGGCAAGAGTACTGGAGTGGGGTGCCATTGCCTTCTCTGATTATCCTTAGTAGGCCTCATCTAATCGGGCGAACCCATAAAAGGGACAGGGTTCTCCCCAAAGAAAAAGATTTGAAGCACTAGAAACCTCTATGAATTAAGACTAGCACCTGGCTGACAGTCAACAAGTCAACAGGGATCTCATTCTACAGCTGCAAGGAACAGGATTCAGTCAGCAACCTAAATGAGCTCAGAAGAAAACCCTTCTTCAGAGCCTCCTGAAGAGAACACAATCCAGCCAACACCTTGATTCAACCCTCTAAAACCCCAACAAAGAAGCCAGTCATTCTGTGCTTGGACTTCTGACCTACAGAATTGTGAGTTAATAAGTGGATATCACTACAGATGGTGACTGCAGCCATGAAATTAAAAGACACTTACTCCTTGGACGTAGAGATATTACTTTGCCAACAAAGGTCCTTCTAGTCAAGGCTATGGTTTTTCCTGTGGTCATGTATGGATGTGAGAGTTGGACTGTGAAGAAGGCTGAGCGCTGAAGAATTGATGCTTTTGAACTGTGGTGTTGGAGAAGACTCTTGAGAGTCCCTTGGACTGCAAGGAGATCCAACCAGTCCATTCTGAAGGAGCTCAGCCCTGGGATTTCTTTGGAAGGAATGATGCTAAAGCTGAAACTCCAGTACTTTGGCCACCTCATGTGAAGAATTGACTCATTGGAAAAGACTGATGCTGGGAGGGACTGGGGGCAAGAGGAGAAGGGGATGACAGAGGATGAGATGGCTGGATGGCATCACTGACTTGATGGACGTGAGTCTTAGTGAACTCCGGGAGTTGGTGATGGACAGGGAGACCTGGCGTGCTGCGATTCATGGGGTCGCAGAGTCGGACACGACTGAGCAACTGATCTGATCTGATTGTTTTTAGCTGTGACGTTTGTGGTAATTTGTTGTGTAGCAATAGAAAATGAATGTGAATGTTCTGTT
Organism: Bos indicus; assembly: GCF_029378745.1. Lineage (NCBI taxonomy): Eukaryota > Metazoa > Chordata > Mammalia > Artiodactyla > Bovidae > Bos > Bos indicus. The sequence goes on from NC_091769.1 coordinate 33,611,594, forward strand.
TCTGACGTCTCCAGTTTACTTGGATTAGGGGAAGCAGCTCTTCCTTCTCTTTGGCTGCTGTAGTTTTCTGTTGCATAACTACGCCACCATTTGTTTATCCATTCAGCTGTTGAGGAACATTTGGGTTGTTTCCAGTCTGGGTCTATTCTGAATAATGTTGCTATGAACATTGTGTACAAATCTTTTGGGGACATCTGGTGCTACACAGAAAACACACGAAACATATAGGGAACCATTAACTCAGGGACATTTCAGTTGAACATCTTCTGACCTGTTACTCCCTCTCTCTGAGTTCTGATCCTTGAGAATAAAGCACCCTGAGTCTCATGGAGCCGCCAAGTGGCCTGGCTGAGTGCCCCCCTGCCTACTTCCCCACCTTCCAGGGGATGTTCCATAATGCCCACTTTGAACTTTACTTTTTGGCAGTCCTATTGAAAAAAAAAACACAACTAAAGATATCTAGAGACCACAGTAACTTACATTCAAACTAGTTAGCCTCTAAAAAGGAAACAAATAAACAGAACAGAAACCACCTGATCTCCACATCATGCTCCTCACCATCGATGTTAATTACAGGACAAATGCATTCATTGCTGTTAGCAATGCTTTCGAAATTTCCCACCAGTTTTCACTGTATTTGCCCAGCCCTAAAGAAACATCAGAAAAGTATTTCAGAGTCACAAACACCGTATTTCTTATTTACTGACAGAAGACGGTAACAGTTTTTTAATACAAAAGTTGAGAAGAACAAGTTTAACCACTTACTGAGAAATTCAGAGTCAAGAGTGGAGTAATATTTCAGGTGTTAGGAATTCTCATTAAGTACACTCCACATTAACAGGTAGTCTTTTTCACTTGAAATAAACCTGGAACCAGAGACACTAGAAATGCGTTCAATCGCAATGAATACAATACTTACCTCAAACTTTTGCTTAAGCAAATTCAAGCTCTTGCTTTAACTTTTCATGCTTTTGTAGGGGGGAGGAATTAAGTTGATCATTTAATTGAATGTGATTTGTGTTTGTGAATGTGAAGAGCCACAGGAGAAATCATGGGAAAGTGGAGGAGATACTGACTGGGATAACTGCCCTGAGATGCCTAATTTCAAATTTACATTCCCTCAAAATCCTGTCTCTGTTGATAAAAGGTTATCTAGTTTTGAATATAAACAGGCTTTGGCAATGCTAACTTCAAGAATGATCATCAGTCATGTAAGCTAGTGCCTTGAGATAACCAGAATTGAGGAAAGAGAAGTTATTTATAGAAACTGGCACAATGAAATGTACAATTTATTTGAGAATAGAGAGAAAGTTCTCCAAACAGATAGAACTGCCCTATGCAAGAGTAACATGCTAAAAGAAGTCCTAGAGAAGATAAAATTGTCTGTTTAGAGTTCAGCTAATTGTTGAACAAGTGGTTTTGACTTAAAATGATATCCAAAACTCAAAATGGATTAAAGATCTAAACGTAAGACCAGAAACTATAAAACTCCTAGAGGAGAACATAGGCAAAACACTCTCCGACATACATCACAGCAGGATCCTCTATGACCCACCTCCCAGAATATTGGAAATAAAAGCAAAAATAAACAAATGGGACCTAATTAACCTTAAAAGCTTCTGCACATCAAAGGAAACTATTAGCAAGGTGAAAAGACAGTCTTCAGAATGGGAGAAAATAATAGCAAATGAAGCAACCGACAAACAACTAATCTCAAAAATATACAAGCAACTCCTACAGCTCAACTCCAGAAAAATAAACGACCCAATCAAAAAATGGGCCAAAGAACTAAATAGACATTTCTCCAAAAAAGACATACAGATGGCCTACAAACACATGAAAAGATGCTCAACATCACTCATTATCAGAGAAATGCAAATCAAAACCACTATGAGGTACCATTTCACACCAGTCAGAATGGCTGCGATCCAAAAGTCTACAAATAATAAATGCTGGAGAGGGTGTGGAGAAAAGGGAACCCTCTTACACTGTTGGTGGGAATGCAAACTAGTACAGCCACTATGGAGAACAGTGTGGAGATTCCTTAAAAAACTGGAAATAGAACTGCCTTATGATCCAGCAATCCCACTGCTGGGCATACACACTGAGGAAACCAGAAGGGAAAGAGACACGTGTACCCCAATGTTCATCGCAGCACTGTTTATAATAGCCAAGACGTGGAAGCAACCTAGATGTCCATCAGCAGATGAATGGATAAGAAAGCTGTGGTACATATACACAATGGAGTATTACTCAGCCATTAAAAAGAATACATTTGAATCAGTTCTAATGAGGTGGATGAAACTGGAGCCTATTATACAGAGTGAAGTAAGCCAGAAGGAAAAACATAAATACAGTATACTAACGCATATATATGGAATTTAGAAAGATGGTAACAATAACCCAGTGTACGAGACAGCAAAAGAGACACTGATGTATAGAACAGTCTTATGGACTCTGTGGGAGAGGGAGAGGGTGGGAAGATGTGGGAGAATGGCAGTGAAACATGTAAAATATCATGTAGGAAACGAGTTGCCAGTCCAGGTTCGATGCATGATGCTGGATGCTTGGGGCTGGTGCACTGGGACGGCCCAGAGGGATGGTATGGGGAGGGAGGAGGGAGGAGGGTTCGGGATGGGGAACACATGTATAAAAAAAAAATAAAATAAAATAAAATAAAATAAAAAAAAAAAAAAAAAAAAAAAAATAAAATGATATCCATTTGACCTCCTCCCTGATCCTTGAAATCTTGGCTGTGATGTCCTATCTTCTATCTGAAGTCAACAAGCATGATTCAATTCAGTTCAGTTGCTCAGTCGTGTCTGACTCTTTGTGACCGCATGGACTGCAGCATGCCAGTCCATCCTCCCTGTCCATCACCAACTCCCGGAGTTCACTCAAACTCATGTCCATTGAGTCAGTGATGCCATCCAACCATCCCATCCTCTGTCGTCCCCTTCTCCTCCCGCCTTCAATCTTTCCCAGCATCAGGGTGTTTTCAAATGAGTCAGCTCTTCGCATCAGGTGGCCAAAGTATTGGAGTTTCAGCTTCAACATTAGTCCTTCCAATGAACACCCAGGACTGATCTCCTTTAGGATGGACTGGCTGGATCTCCTTGCAGCCCAAGGGACTCTCAAGAGTCTTCTCCAACATCACAGTTCAGAAGCATCAATTCTTCAGTGCTCAGGTTTCTTTATAGTCCAGCTCTCACATCCATACGACTACTGGAAAAACCATAGCTTTGACTAGACGGACCTTTGTTGGTAAAGTAATGTCTCTGCTTTTAAATATGCTGTCTAGGTTGGTCATAACTTCTCTTCCAAGGAGCAAGCATCTTTTAATTTCATGGCTGCAGTCACCATCTGCAGTGATTTTGGAGCCCAAGAAAATAAAGTCTGTCACTGTTTCCATTGTTTCCCCATTTATTGGCCATGAAGTGATTGCTACCTCTCAAAATGCCCACCTCATTCTAGGCTGCCTTAATGAGCCAGCTCATGCCCCTTTATATACTCATCGCCCTGAGGGTATTCTCACGCTATAGGATACCTGACATTTTCCCATTTATCCAGTACTGGTTCTTTACCCTGAACCTCTGAACCACTTCCCACTCTCAACCCCTTGAGTGGTGGCACCAGGGTTCTTGGCAGGAGAACAGCTTTTAGTGAGGGGCCCGTGACTCCTTCAGCCCCTCTGATAAATCTAAAGTTAGTCGCAATCTGGAACTTCCATATTGATGGTTAATCTGATCAAAATCTAATCAAAAGCCCCAGGGAGTGACTGGTTTCCACTTGGGGGTGATTCTATCTCATGTTCCTTTGAGCTTTCTCTCCCCCATATTGCTTATAATGGTTTTAGTACACAGGTGCTGTGAGTTATGGGTTGTAGAGACTTTATAGCCCAAGGGGCCAATGCTATAGTTTTGACATTGTCCTTTATTTGTGGTAGCACTGTCTTGCAAGTGACTTTAGGAAATGGTTCTCTTTGGCCTGCAGAGTTGGGGAGGGCCAGTGCATTTAATAATACCTGGGATTCCCAAGGTACCAACCCCTACACTCCACTGGAGCAGGCAACTGCCTTGGGCATGGAGTTCTTATAAATTTCCCACTAGAGCCAATACCAATCTGCCTGGATTGAGCCTCACAGAGGGAGGTCAGTAACTTGTAGCACCTGGCTGGGATGAAAGGGTTCTGGGTGGGTGGGTGTACATGTATGTGCACATGCACCTCGGGGAAAGCAGCAGCTTCTCACAAGTAAAAGTTTCTCCCACAAAGTGAGATCTTGAAACAATTTTTCTTAATCTTTCTTCTCTTTTTGCCAGGGTTTGGTAGTTTTCTAAAGGAAAGGTCCTGCTGAGAGAGTGATATATCATAATGGAAAGGGCAAGTCTCATTTCTGATATCCCTCTGTCCCCAACTAACTTTGTGACCTTGAGCTAACAGCTTAATTTCTTCATTAGTGAAATGGGAAATTCCCTCAGGATTTTTAGCTCTATGAGTTGTCTACCTCCCATATAGGCCTAAATATATGACGAACTTAAGAACACTCTCTTCTGGCCATTTTTAGGGCGGTGGACAAATAAGTCAATGTCCTCTCAAAATCTTTTGTTGACTACTTAGTAAAGTGTATATATTTAAAATCATATTTATAAAATAATGCATTGATTTTTAATGTTAATATTTGTCCACCGTCACTTCATAAAACAATTATTCCTCACTAGTGTTGTTTTGTGGCTAATTCAACAGTTTTCTAGACACAGAATTGTCAGTTCCCTCTAAGTTGCTGACACTTTTTGAATCCATATACAATGCTGTCACCAGAAAAGATAATACTAAGTCACCCATGTACATAGCACTTGGTGATTTTTTTAAATTCCTATAAATGCATATGTATAGTCTTCATAAAGTACATTCACCAAATTCATTATTTTTATGTGTTCTCTAAAAGGTCTATTTAAAAACACATCTAACACTTGCATTTCAGGGCTAATAACTTTAAGAATTGTTACTAGATCGGTAATAAATTTCTTTTCCTCTCTTTCTTTAACCAGTTCTGGTAGACAACCTCCACAAGCCTCTGAAACAAACATTAACTTGGATCATTTCACCCTGATGCGTCTTCCCTTCACAGTAGTTTGTGGTTCCAAATTCAGATGTTGAGGGAGTACCAGAAAATGGCTTCATAGGATGTGTATTGAAGATGACTTCCTTTTTTCTGGGAAATAATTTTGGAGACAAAAATTTACCTTTTATGTGGCTAAATGGGGTCAATATAAAGCCATTAGTTCAAATTAATTCCAGAGTTTTAGCTTAGGTTTTTTATTTCTTCGTTTAACTTTGGAGCCCAAGATCACAGCACTCTTAAGTAGATTTTCTTTAAAATTACATTACTATTATTCTCTTTTTAAAGGAAGGATCAGAATTTAATATATATGCTTAACCAACCAGTCTCACTCTGAACCATCAGAAAACTAAAAGGAAGCCCTTTCAAAAATAACCACTCTACTAGTTTATCACATGCAGCCCAATATGGATCAAGATAATAGAAAAAGAGAAGTTCACACATAGCACTTTATGCTTTTTCAGTTTTTCTTCGAATTCAAATTTCCAACAACCTGGACCTTGTCTTTCTCTTGTGACTTTGCCATTTATGGAAGGGTGGGGAAATGCTGGTGCCTGTCTGTGACCATTGCTGGTAGCTGCTACTTTCAATTTGCTCTCCCTGTCACACGAGAAAGTATTGCTACTCCTGAACAGCCCTCCCCAAGATACTAGGGCATGCCTGCCAGGAGCTGACTATGAAAACTTTGTTTTTTTGATCAGGCAGGAAATGAAAAGAAACCTGTCCTTCCGTTTGGCTCAAAATAAGAACGAGTGTATATAGAAGAGTCCCAGGGGGAAAAAAGGCAAGAAAAATAAACTCAGCTTTCCACCACCAACACCCTTTTTTGCCCTCAATAGAAACCTACAGGCAAGCTGTCTCAGTGGATAGTAAATATTCAGAATTCTGTGAGAGAAGTGTTGCATGATTAAAGCAAAAACAAAACAACAACAAAACACAGGAGCAAAGCCACTGTGATCTCTCTTGAACTCTGCAACAGGCAAAGTTATTGTTTCTTATGGGCTTGTTGGCCAAACCTCTCCTTCACCTACCTCAGCCGGTGTGGACGGGAAGAAGAGACCTTGGCTTCAGCATAAATAAGTCACTTCTAAAGAGACTGACAGTCACCTTATTAGAGCCTAACTTATTTTCATGCCAATGGAAAGCTCAGTCTAAGGGAAGTGTATCCTCAGGCAGCCAATCACTGGGGTTCCTTCTTCTCAAGCCTCAGGAGTCCCAAGGGAAATCCCACTGATGAATGCCCTGCCCCCATCTGAGACTGGCTGCTGGATTTCAATAGGCCTCTGTTCCCTATTTCAGATGGGAAAAAAGGAAAAGTTTCCTAGTATCCTTATTAGGAGAATTTTCAATAGAGTTGTTTAAGGAGAGGGTTAATACTGATTTGGTGTTCAAGATGGCCAACTCCACCTCCATATGAAAATCTGAAAATAATTCTGATAAAAAGAGCAGCTCTGCTTGTGAGCAAACCAGATGGCTATCCACCCCTTCATCAAGTCTGTTAGTTTTCACGTCGCTGCCTTGGAAGTTTCTCCCCAGGAAAACACATGGACATGAGACTTTTTGACTGAGTTAGGAATCTGTTTTAAAACAAGGTCCATCCACAACTAACCCCTGGGTCTGCCCAACATAATTGCCTGTTTCATTTTCTTCAGGATATTTTTTCTAGCAGATTGACTACCCTTCTGGATAACTAAATATATCACTTATGGTCAACAAAGTGAAAATATTGAGGCTTCTTTGTGGAGAATTCAGACCAAAACTTGGTGTTTGCCTGAATTCTCTGGATCTGCGCAGTATGCTGCAGCTGGGCGTGCTCTGGGGGGTTGAAGCACACATAATTGGAAAATGTCTCAGATTCTACTTGAAGGTTTATTTATGGAGCTGCTCATTAAAGCATAAGTAGAAAGAACCTCATGGGCCACTTACCAAGGGAAGCTTCTTGTTTCATCGGAAAGTGGGGATTGAACATTTTATAATCCTTCGCAATCCCACTTCCTCTAACTAGTTGTCATGTCCCAGACAGATATGATAATCAAAGTCCAACCTTGGAACTGACAGAGTTGGTGCTAGGGTGGGTGTCTATTGCCCAACATACTGTGTTGAGTGCACTAATAAAATGTTTAGCATCTTGGCAAATGTAGAATTACTGACAATAGCTACAACTGACCAAAATAAACATTAGTATGGAATAAACTATTCTTTATATGGGCGTGGAATTCTCAGCATGGGGTGAAGAGTCCATGAATAGATCTCAGAGTGATCCTCCTAAGAATTCTGTGGGGATAAAGTTGGCATCTGTATATGCGTCTTTTATTCATGTTCTCAAAAGGACACCCAATAAAAGCTGTAAAGCAGAAGCCATTAGTCTAGATTTATAAGCACTGTACATTAAAGTAACATGCTATACCCACATAACTTGGTCTTAACCAGTTTAAACTTTGAAATAAATTTACCCTCTCTCCAGTTTTCCCAGGTGGCTCTAGTGATAAAGAACCTGCCTGCCAATACAGGAGACATAAGAGACATGGGTTCCATCCCTAGGTCGGGAAGATCCTCTGCAGTAGGAAATGGCAATCCACCCCAGTATTCTTGCCTGGAGAACCCCATGGTGGAGAAGCCTTGCTGGCTGGCATGGGGTTGCAAAGAGTCAGACACAGCTGAAGGAGCCTAGCACTGGTACCCTCTCTCCAGATCCTGATTCTACCACATGCTTAAAACCATGTACTAGAGTTCAAGTATTTTAGCTTTCCACTGTGTGAGATCTTGATAAGCAGACTTCCTTCTCTAAATCTTTTTTAAAAGCTTTCTTTAATAGTATGATATATACTAACTCTAATGAGAATAAAATACATCTTGTGAAACAACTTTGAAAAGAAATGGAAACCAGTGATATTGTTTGATACCCTTCTCACTAATTCTAATTTAACGTTAATCATCACTATGAACTATAATCTGGCTCATAAAGGTCTAGGTTTGTTTAGCATCAAAGTAGACTCAAATTTTATAGTATATGTGAAAACAAAGTTTTAAAAAAAAACAAAAAACGTTAGTTACATATTCTACCTGCTGCTGCTAGTTATAATACTGCTAGTTATAATGTATACTGCTAGTAATAACTAGCAGGCAGTATAATATATACTATATTATAATATATACTGCTAGTTATAACCTGCTAGTTATAATCAAAGAGACCCACTCTATAGTTAAGATTTTTTTTAACTCTGGATTTAAATGAAACATCAGTATTTTATCATTTATCACTTGGTCGTTGCTTAATTCAATTTTAACTTCTCTTGGGTGAACTCCAGGAGTTGATGATGGACAGGGAGGCCTGGCGTGCTGTGGTTCATGGGGTTGCAAAGAGTTGGACACGACTGAGCGACTGAACTGAACTGAACTGATCTCAGCGTACTGGTGTACCAAAATTTTCACCGAAGTCTCTCAATATTTTAGTTTTCAAGAACAGCTTGAGATACAATTTGCATACCATGAAATTCACCAGAGTGTACAATTCAGTGGGGTTTTTTTTAGTATATTCACAAGGTTATGCAACCATTACAACTATATAACTTTAGAACATTTTCACCACCTCAAAAAGAAACCTCATATCCATTAACAGTTGCTCCCTACCCACCCCGCTCCTCCAGTCCCTGGCAACCACTAATCTACTTTCTGTTTCTATTGATTTGCCTATTCTGAACATTTTATGTAAGTGGAATCGTACAATATGTGGCTTTTGGTATCTGGCTTTTTTTTTTTTTACTAGCATAATATTTTCAAAGTTCATCAAAGCATCTATCAGTACTTCATTCTTAGAGACTGGCGTTTCAATATTTTAAATGAGTTGTGTTGGGGGTTTGGGCTTTTACTAAGTATTTATCAGAGAAGGCAATGGCACCCCACTCCAGTACTCTTGCCTGGAAAAATCCCATGGACGGAGGGGCCTGGTGGGCTGCAGTCCATGGGGTCGCTAGGAGTCGGACACGGCTGAGCGACTTCACTTTCACTTTTCACTTTCATGCATTGGAGAAGGAAATGGCAACCCACTCCAGTGTTCTTGCCTGGAGAATCCCAGGGACTGGGGAGCATGGTGGGCTGCCGTCTATGGGGTCGCCCAGAGTCGGACATGACTGAAGCGACTTAGCAGCAGCAGCAGCAAGTATTTATAGTATTGAGGTGATGTCTGTCAGATGTAATTTTGTTGAACGGGTCCTGTGACACAGTGACTAGCAAGGTATAGGGGGAAGAGGTATAGGTCTGGTGCCTCACCAGTCCTAGATGGGCCCAGAAGGAGCACTGGGCTGTGGGATCCCCTCACAAGCTGGCAGAGAGCTGAAGCCAGTCAGGTGAGAATAGTCACTGGGTGGGGGGTAGTTTAGGGCATTGAGACATGGATCTTGGTCCTACCAAGTGTCTTGTTTCCTTCAAGTATGCTGCCCCGAATTCTAGGTGTTCAAATATGTTCAGGAGACACAAAACATTGAGAACCTCAATTTTATGTACCTTGGTTTTCTCTGTTTGGCTAGATGGAAATTGCCATCAATGTACATAGAATCCTTTTGGGGGTAAAAACAAAATGTTCTTGATTTGGCTTAATTAAGGATTGCTTATACTTTAGCAGAAGGTCACGCTTTGCTTGGTCATGACCACAGGTGATCCATTTGTTGTAGCTTTTGCTCTCTTTCTCCACAGGCAGAGAAGGGACATAGTGCTATGATGCTGTGGTGCTATGATGCTACTGAAACCATAAATGGACTGCCCTCCTTTCTCCCTATCATACAGAGAATCTTTTCCAGTTAGTTCTGTTTAAGCACCATACCGACCCCCTCCTCTTCTTATAATGCATCTACCAGTAATGAGAGTTTCAACTGATTTACCTGGAGCCAGGTGTGATTTTGACTACAATTACAGGAGTCTTGCATATTTTAAGCACAATCTTAGGGTAATGCTTGCCATATGATCCATCAGATCACAGAGAAAACTTGTTAAAAATGTAGATTTCGGAGCTTCTGTGGTGGTCAGGTGGTTAAGAACCCACCTTGCAAAGCAAGGGACATTGTTTTGATCCCTGGTCCAGGAAGATCCCTTATGCTGCATGGCAACTATGCCCACAGGCTGCAGCGACTAAAGCCCACACACTGTAGAGCCTGTGCTCCTCATCAAGAGAAGCAACCACCGTGAGAAGCTTGCACACCGCAACTAGCAAGTAGCCCCCACTCTCTGCAACTAGAGAAAGCTCGCGTGCAGCAACGATGACCCAACACAGCCAAAAATAAATAAATTGATTATTTTTTTTAAAGTAACGCCGATTTCCTTAGTTTAATTCTGGAGTGGAATACAGAAATTTGTGTTCTAAGTAAGCACAATTGTCCTATGTAAATGCAGGAGATCCATTAAAAGAATCTAAGAAATATTGCCTTACTGTCTTGTTTATAAACTACCTCAGACACAATTTTCCAGTGTCTCTTTTGAATGTTTTATGTATTCCATAAAATAATAAAGCTGGTGAGGAAGACACAAATTTTAATTTTGTTATTGCATCTCAGTATGCAGATGCCAATTTTTATCCTTTGCTTTCTCCACCCACCATGTGAAATAATGGTTATGTTGTTGCTGCTTGACAGGAAGATGGTGACTTATAGAGAAGACCCTAGAGACAAAAAGCTAGTTCAAGGGCAGGAAAAGAAGGAAAGGCAATTTAGTGTGCTTGTACTTTGAGAAAATTGACTGGTGCACTGAGGAAGCGCTCTCTGGTGTTTCTATTTTGAGGAAATAAATGTTATTTGTAGCAGGGAAATGCTTTTAGAGAGTAGGGACTGTTTGTGCAATAAGGACTATTTCCTTTTAAACTTTTACAGAAAACAGTTTCAGGGCATGGACTTGGAGTGTGAAATGTGTGTGTCTGGAAAATTCAACACCAATATTCCTTTTCCTAACTTTGCTAGAAAGTAATTTTGCTGAACAGGTCCTGTGACACAGTGACTAGCAAGGTACAGGAGTAAGAAGTATGGGTCTGGTGCCTCACCAATCCTAGATGGGCCCAGAAAAAGCACTGAGCCATGGGGTCCCCTGGCCCAGGAGATCTTCTGCCTTTGACTCCTTCTTCAATTCTTCAAATCAAATATACTGTCTTGCCCATTGAAGAATTTTGAACAACATACCCACTATGGAACTCACATCAGGTTTCAGCAATGGGTTTAGGGCAGCTGGTGATAGCAACTGGACATCATCTTACACGTTCATATATCACTGTTAATTTTGTTTAAGGCTGAGGGAACGCATATAACTGTCAATGGACATTTCCTACCTGAGACTAAAGCATTCCTTTTTCATCAAAAGGCTATTCATCCGTATGTAATAATCATTCATTGTCAAAGGTTTTTCAGAAAATTTCTCTCCCAGAAGTTTTCTCTGATTAAGGGAAAGCAGTAAGATTTCCACATCTCACTTCGGGATCTATTCCTGAGTACCTAGCATTAATTTCTATCTGCTGCCAAAATTCTAACTCCTAGCTGAATTTATGGAATATATTGAGTGCACAAGGCAAAAGGCTTGGAGACAGTATGTAAATAAGAGGCAGAAATATATCTAAGGCTAGAGACTTGACTCAGAGAAGGCGATGGCATCCCACTCCAGTACTCTTGCCTGGAAGATCCCACTGACGGAGGAGCCTGGTAGGCTACAGTCCATGAGGTTGCTAAGAGTCAGACACGACTGAGCGACTTCACTTTCAGTTTTCACTTTCATGCATTGGAGAAGGAAATGGCAACCTACTCCAGTGTTCTTGCCTGGAGAATCCCAGGGACAGGGGAGCCTGGTGGGCTGCCGTCTATGGGGTCACACAGAGTCGGACACAACTGAAGCGACTTAGCAGCAGCAGCAGCAGCAGCAGACTTGACTAAACGTGGCTCAGCAAGTCCAGAAGAAAGCATAAATCTAAGGTCAGCTTTAGCAGAGAAACAAGAACTAAGCAAAGAAGCAAAAACGAGATTCTGTAAATAGATGGGAAAGCAAAAAGCTAACAAGAGCACAAGACGGAAGTTCAGTACTAGGGAACCACTCAGGTTAAGTAGTTGATAATCAGATCTGCCTGCCCAGAAAGCTAAGGCAGCCCAGTGCTGAAATAAAGGGGGAGCATCAGATGCAAAAAAAAAAAAGTCCATTCTGAACAATAAGGAGCTGTCCTGGTCCAAAGTGTCTTAGCCATTTTCTGTCAAGACTGAACCCAGCATGTAGCCTGGGAAATTAACAGAAAGGAAGACAAATGATTGGGAAATAAGAACAGATCATATCCTTAAAGTTAGTATTGATAAATTCAAATATGGATGAGAGGGTGAAAAGTGATGTGGAAATGGAAAACAAAAATTATAAAAGACTCCAGCCTGGCATCATGTTCTCAGGGAATCCATTCTGGAATTCCCTGCCTGGGTTGAGGGCCCCTCCTGCTGCTCTCAGAGCCTCCCTTTTTTTTTTTTTTTTACCCATTCTGGTATCTGCCACACCTTATGAAGATTATTCATCTCCCTTTACAGGCTGCAACCACCTTAAAGTTGAATCTTATGGCTTGATTATTTTTGTGTACCCTATGCATAGTGGTTTTGCAGTAAAGGTTTATCAAATGTCAATAATTACCTTTGCCTTATCACACTACAAGTTCCTTTTAGACAAGAAATACACCTTTATGACACTTCATAGTCACAGTATTTATCTGATAAAGAAGATGAACATTTCATCCATGGGCCCTTACTCTCTTAAAACTTATTCAAGGAAATTTCCTGGCAGTCCAGTGGTTAGGACTCTGAGCTTCCACTGCAGGGGGCACTGAGTCAATCCCTAGTTGGGGAACTAAGATTCTGTATTCTGTGCAACACAGTCAAAAAATAAAATAAAAAGGCCACCCCGAAACCCACTGGGTCATTTGGGCTTTTTAAAAATTGTAATATATATATATGGAATTTAGAAAGATGGTAACAATAACCCTGTGTACGAGACAGCAAAAGAGACACTGATGTATAGATCAGTCTTGTGGACTCTGTGGGAGAGGGAGAGGGTGGGGAGATTTGGGAGAATGGCATTGAAACATGTATAATATCATGTATGAAACGAGTCACCAGTCCAGGTTCGATGCACGATACTGGATGCTTGGGGCTGGTGCACTGGGATGACCCAGAGGGATGGTATGGGGAGGGAGGAGGGAGGAGGGTTCAGGATGGGGAACACAGGTATACCTGTGGCGGATTCATTTCGATATTTGGCAAAACTAATACAATATTGTAAAGTTTAAAAATAAAATAAAATTTAAAACTTTTGAATTAAAAAAAAACAATAAGAAAAAAAATTGTAATAAAACTCATTCTAGTAATATTTCATAGATAGGTACCCTATAGTCACTCCGAAGAACCCTTCCTACTCCTACAAGAAGTATATTCCTCTTACTAATTACTTTATAGAAAGTAAGAGGTAGTTTCATGTAGTGTTTAAGAACACAGGCTCCATAGACCGACTGCCAGAGTTGGATACCAGCTCGTCCACTTATTTTCTGGTGACCTAGGACAAATTATATAACCTTTCTGTGCCTCAATTTTGCCATCTGTAAAATGAGGATAAAGGTCATTGTAAGGATTAACTATATCACTGATAATTTTTTTAAGTACTTAAAATAGTGCCTGGCAAGTAGTAGTCAGTATAGATTATATAAAAATTAACTACTGTCATACTTTGCCAGATACTACTGATTACTTTGATCAATAATTAGAATACCCACAATGTATTTGGGACCTTCCTCAAAAACATTACTGCTCTCTTTATTTCATATTTTCCCCTAGTTCTTGGTAAAAGATATTTTTCTGTAAAAACAGAAAATATGCTAAAATGGAGAAGATAATAAGTTATTGCTTCACTTATAAAAATAAGCTATAACTTTCTGAATCTATCAAATTCAGAGAATTTACCTGATGGATCTATGATGGGGTACTGAGGAAAGTGTGTCTCGTTTGTCTTAATCATTTCCTAAGAAGTTACTAAACCTGAGGTCATTATTTTTTATACAGGAAGAGAATCTCTTATACTTCTGGAAAATTTCAAAACTTTGCCAACATATTTTTTGATCACCCTTACTTCCTGTGGTGGGGTTCACAAACCACACCAACTTTCATAACTGCTGAGATTTACAGAATGAAGCCTCATTTGATAATCTTGCAAAAACTGATAGTACTTTTCTTCCTTTTCTAAATCACATATGACTGCTTTTCAGTTCAGTTCAGTTCAGTCGCTCAGTCGTGTCCTACTCTTTGAGACCCCATGAACTGCAGCACGCCAGGCCTCCCTGTCCATCACAAACTCCTGGAGTTCACTCAAACTCACATCCATCAAGTAGGCGATGTCATCCAGCCATCTCATCCTCTGTCATCCCCTTCTCCTCCTGTCCCCAATCCCTCCCAGCATCAGAGTCTTTTCCAATGAGTCAACTCTTCACATGAGGTGGCCAAAATACTGGAGATTCAGCTTCAGCATCATTCCTTCCAAAGAACACCCAGGACTGGTCTCCTTTAAAATGGACTAGTTGGATCTCCTTGCAGTCGTTAAAAAAAAAAAAAAAAAAATTCCAACCAGCCCCAAATCAGCTCCAAGCAGGTATATATGCCATTTCCCAGCTCCATCGCCAAGGTAGCCTGGGATATCCCTCTCCCTCATCATCTCCCTTACGTCTCCCCTAAGTTAACCCAACCTGGAATCTGTTTTATAGAGAAAGAGAGTTAATCTCTGGCCTCCAGGATTCCCTGGCTAGTGTCTCTAGTATTTAAATAAATTAAAACTGGGAAAATGAAAATCAAATTTTCATTTACCAAAACTGATCAAGAGCTAGAATGTAATTAAAAGTTATCATTAGTAGACTTCCCTGATTAGCATCTTTCAAATATTTTGAATAAAGGAAGATAGCCTATGACACTGAAATCACACTGGAACATAACTTCTTAAAGACCCAGGCTATGCTTCATGATCATGCCCAGAAAGAGCATTCGCTGTTTAATAGAATCAGAAAGTAAAGACAATGGAACTATAAATAAGTTGCTTGTGGAAACCTTCCAAAGTTGCTTTTTAAAGCATGGTTAATTTTTTTTTTTTTTTTGTAAGCTTGCTGTTTGTCTCAAGTTGAAGAGAGAAACAAATTCCCCTTATCTGAGGTTTCTATTTTTTTACTTTTTTTATGTTGCTCATCTTGGCCTTTATAAAACACTTTTTAAAATTTTTATGTTGCTCATTTTGGCATTTTATACTGTACAATGTGCTTAACTCCAGTTTAAAGGTGTATTAATAGGCATAGGCAGGCCAATGATATCTCCTTTGTAAAACAGCAAAAAATAACTTCTTTTTGAAGTCCAACCAGCTCCCAGTATTAGAAGTCTAGAGCACAGTTGAGTCCTCTTCCTCACAAACCCTGTTGTTACCATGGGAAAACTGTGAAATGCTCAAATGTGGGCAACGTTATAATTAGAACCAAGCGTGGGCTTCAGAGGACCTGTCATGATGTTTCTAGGAAGCAAGTTCTGCGTTGGCTTCGTAAGACATCCTTTTCCTACAATCATGACTCACTGTGACTTCCAAGGCTCTCTCCTCCTCCCAACTTACCCCTTACTTGTTCTGGGGTGGAAGACTGCCCCCACTGCAGAGAATGACGGATGAGTAGGCGGGTGTGCAGTCCACTAACAAGAACGCACTTCTAGGCATTGTGGAAGTAGGACAAAGGATTTTGCTGGGCATAGTCAGAGCTAACGATGTGCTGGGTATATGTTAATCATACATGGGGAGACTCATTGCTTTGGCAGCCTTAACCCACTCGCTAATCCAGCCAAGCCCTCCCATCCCTCCCTCCTTTCTTCCTTTCAGGAAAGCATGTGCAAGTTCTCCGCAAAACGATGAATCTCTTCTCCTCAGGGGAATGTACGAGTCAGAAATGCTTTTAAAAAGGAAAGAGGAGCCAAAGCTTTTGCATAAGTAGGCCAGCTGCAGAGCCTCAAGGGGGGAGTTGGGGGAGAAACCTCCTTGCGGCCAAGGCCCCAAACCTCCCGGCTGCCACTTGTTTCCATTGTCTGCCCACAACCCCAAACAAGCCAACCCACACCTCGATGACTGCACCCACTGTCATTTTCAGGAAGAGAGATGTTCTGAGTCCATCTTGGCATTTCTGTGAAATCACAGAAATAATTCACTGAATCACAGAACTGAAAGAGATGATCCAATCACTTGCATTTTTTAAATGATGAAAATGCAATCAGGAGAGTCTCTCTGACTCTCTGCCCAAGTCTCTCTGACCTGCCCAAGGTCACATAGCTCTAGATACATAGAGCCAGACCTTGAATCTGCCATCTTTTTATTCCCCCTCTTCGGCCTTTTTCACAGGAGGCTTGTAGTAGAAGGCCCTGATGGTAGATAACTTTCATCTCAATTCTCTTGCTGTGGTTTGTTTTACTGCTTTCTTGTCATTTTGTAATGTGTAACCAGCATACGGTTGAGCCAAGTCTGATTATGAAGATTTATCTGCAGTACTTGTTAAAAAGAGAAATTCCTAGGACTTTTCCTTGGAAGATTCTGGGATAGGTCTCAGGATTCATCTAACAAGTTTCCCAAGTGAAGCTTGGGATCAAATCAGTTCAAGGAAAAGCAGGGCACAGCAAAAGTTGGGGGGGCGGAAATGTATGTTTGATAGGCAGGGTGTTCCAACAAGAATAAAACAGGGGAGTGGAGAAGACCAGGAATTTTGCCTCCTAGCTGCTTTTTTAGTGGGTTAACCACTAGACCACACTTCCTCTCTAGGAGAGGCAAGGAATTAAAATCAAAGGTTTACCACTGATTCATGCTGCCTGCTAATGCTGCTTATTGCACCATGCTGTGACCCTGCTCTCTAGGGCTTGAAAACAGATGTGGGGAGTGAGCAGCCTGAGGTACTGGGGGGCGGGGGAGGCGGGGTGGAGGCAGACAGCCAGGAAAAGAACTTCCTCTGCTGCTAAATTTCAGGCAGGGGTGGAAGTCAGTCTAAATTGTTACCATGCAGATCTGGAATCATTTTTGCAATCGCCTGGCTCTAGTTCCAGGTTTGTGCATTCTACGACAAGAACTGAAAACTTGGTAATGCCCCTGACCTGACTTTTGCCTCTGCCCTCATCTGAATACATATTATGAAGTTACACATTTAGCTTGACAGTCATTTCATTAGGCAAAAGAGAGGGGTTATCGTCCTTGTACCTGACCCTCCCTCCCCATACATAGTTTTTGAAAGGAAGTATAAAAGGGTTAAGCAATTTGACTAAGCTTACTCTAATCTCAATATTGTGGTTGTTTTGATTAAAAGTGCAATCAAACCATTTCAACTAAACTTTCCAAACTCTGTTCATTATATTCTTATTGGGAAACTGAAAAAAAACACTGTATTTATTTTCTCCCACAAAATACTTAGGTATGCCCACAGACGTGTAGTTTACCATGTCAATTTTTATCAAATGCACATGTTTCTTGAGTGTTAACTATTGATTCTAGAGATGGTTTTTGTGATTTCTTTACTAAGCCGGAAGCTCCATGACGGTGGGGCAGAAATTTCAGCTTTGGTTTTCACTAGAGGTTGCAATGTAGGAGTGCTTAACTGCCAGGGGTACTGCACTGGATTTCAGGCCCACAGGGTTTAAGGTTCCCATTTAGCAAATAAAAACTTGAATTTCAAATTTTTAACAATGTTACTCTAAGTATGTCCCATGCGATATTTAAGACATAATTATACTGAACAAATATTCATTATTTATGACATTCAAATTTACCTGGGCATCCTGTCGACCAATCAGGCAACCCTAGCAAGGGGGCTTCCCCATTAGCACTAGAGCCTCCAAGATGACCTCAAAAATGAAAAAATGCAACCCTGTCCCACCAGAAGGTTTCCAGTGTACTGCTTGAGGAGAAGCCAGTCTTTACACAAGAAGCATACTGTGCTTGCTGTTGTCCACTCAGTTGTGTCTGACTCTCTGTGACCCATGGGCTTCAGCACGCCAGGCTTCCCTGTCCTTCACCATGTCCCAGAGTTGGCTCAAATCCATGTCCACTGAATCTATGATGCCATCCAATGTTTCATCCTTCGCCCCTCCCTTCTTTTGCCTTCCATCTTTCCCAGCATCAAGGTCTTTTCCGATGCATCATCTTCGCATGAGGTGGCAAAAGTATTGGAGCCTCAGCATCAGACTTTCCAATGAATATCAGGGTTGATTTCTTTAAGGCTTGACTGGTTTGATTGCCTTGCAATCCAAGGGATTTTCGGGTCTTCTCCAGCACCACAATTTAAAACTGTCAATTCTTCAGCACTGAGCCTTGTTTATGGTCCAAATCTCACATTCATATATGTTCAGGTCAGTTCACTCACTTGGTCATGTCCGACTCTTTGCTACCCTGTGGACTGCAGCATGCCAGGCTTTTCTGTCCATCAGTAACTCCTGGAACTTGCTCAAATTCATGTCCATTCATTCGGTGACACCATCCAACCATCTCATCCTCTCTCATTCCCTTCTCCTCCTGTCTTCAATATTTCCCAGCATCAGGGTCTTTCGCAATGAGTCAGTTCTTCGCATCAGGTGGCCAAAGTATTGGAACTTCAGCTTCAGCATCAGTCCTACCAATGAATAGTCAGGACTCATTTCCTTTACAATTGACTGGTTTGATCTCCTTGCAGTCCAAGGCACTTTCAAGAGTCTTCTCCAACACCACAGTTCAAAAGTATCAATTCTTCAGTGCTCAGTTTTCTTCATAGTCCAACTCTCACATCGATTCATGACTACTGGAAAGAACCATAGCTTTGTCTAGATGGACCTTTGTCGGCTAAGTAATGTCTCTGTTTTCTGATATGCTTTCTAGGTTGGTCATAGCTTTTCTTCCAAGGAGTAAGTGTCTTTTAATTTCATGGCTGCAGTCACCATCTGCAGTGATTTTGGAGCCCAAGGAAATAAAGTCTGTCACTGTTTCCACTGTTTCCCCATCTATTTGACATGAAGTGATGGGACTGGATGACATCTTTGTTTTTTGGATGTTGAATTTTAAGCCAGCATTTTCACTCTCTTCTTTCACTCTCATCAAGAGGATCTTTAGTTCCTCTTCGCTTTCAGTCATAAGGGTGGTATCATCTACATTTCTGAGGTTCTTGGTATTTCTGTCGGCAATCTTGTGCTTTGTCCAGCCTGGCATTTCACATGACATACTCTGCATATAAGTTAAATAAGCAGGATGACAATATACAGCGTTGACACACTGCTTTCCCAATTTGGAACCATCTGTTCTTCCATGTCCAGTTCTAACTGTTGCTTCTTGACCTGCATACAGGTTTCTCAGGAGGCAGGTCAGGTGGTCTGGTACTCCCAATTCTTGAAGAATTTTCCACAGTTTATTGTGATCCATACAGTCAAAGGCTTTGGTCTAGTCAGTAAAGCAGAAGTAGATGTTTTTCTGGAATTCTCTTGCTTTTTATATGATCCAATGGATGTTGGCAATTTGATCTCTGGTTCCTCTGCCTTTTCTAAATCCAACTTGAACATCTGAAAGTTCTCAGTTCATGTACTATTGAAGCCTCACTTGAAGAATTTTGAGCATTGCTTTGCTAGCATGTGGGGTGAGTCCAATTGTGCAGTAGTTTAAACATTCTTTGGCATTGCCTTTCTTTGGGATTGGAATGAAAACTGACCTTTTCCAGTCCTGTGGCCACTGCTGAGTTTTCCAAATTTGCTGGCATATTGAGTGCAGCACTTTCTGTGAGTGCAGCATCATCTTTTAGGATTTGAAATAGCTCAACTGGAATTCCATCACCTCCACTAGCTTTGTTCGTAGTGATGCTTTCTAAGGCCCACTTGACTTCACATTCCAGGATGTCTAGCTTTGAGTGATCACACCATCATGGTTATCTGGGTCATGAAGATCTTTTTTGTACAGTTCTTATGTGTATTCTTGCCATCTCTTTGTAATATCTTCTGTTTCTGTTAGATCCATTCCATTTCTGTCCTTTATTGAGCCCATCTTTGCATGAAATGTTCCCTTGGTATCTCTAATTTTCTTGACAAGATCTCTAGTCTTTCCTATTTTATTCTTTTCCTCTATTTCTTTGCACTGATCACCTAGGAAGGCTTTCTTTTCTCTCATTGCTATTCTTTGGAACTCTGCATTCAGATGGCTATATCTTTCCTTTTTTCCTTTGCCTTTAGCTTCTCTTCTTTTCTCAGCTATTTGTAAGCCCTCCTCAGACAACCATTTTGCCTATTTGCATATCTTTTTCTTGGGGATGGTTTTGATCACTGCCTCCTATACAATGTCACAATCCTCTGTCCATAGTTCTTCAGGCACTCTGTCTATTAGATCTAATCCCTTGAATCTATATTTGTCACTTCCACTATAAGGAATGTGATTTATGTCATACCCGAATGGTCTAGTGGTTTTCTCTACTTTCTTCAATTTAAGTCTGAATTTGGCAATAAGGAGTTCATGATCTGAGCCACAGTCAGCTCCCAGTCTTTTTTGGCTGACTGTATACAGCTTCTTCATCTTTGGCTGCAAAGAATATAATCAGTCTAATTTCAGCATTGACCATCTGGTGATATCCATGTGTAGAGTCATCTCTTGTGTTGTTGGAAAAAGGTGTTTGCTATGACCAGTGTGCTCTCTTGGCAAAACTCTGTTAGCCTTTGCCCTGCTTCATTTTGTACTCCAAGGCCAAATTTGCCTGTTACTCCAGGTATCTCTTGACTTCTACTTCCATACTTGACTACTGGAAAAACGGTAGCTTTGACTATATGGACCTTTGCTGGCAAAGTGATGTCTCTGCTTTTAATATGCTGTCAAGGTTTGTCATAGATTTCCTTCCAAGCAGTAAGCATCTTTTAAATTCATGGCTACAGTCACTGTCTGCAGTGATTTTGGAGCCCAAGAAAATAAAATTTTGTCACTGTTTCCACTTTTCCCCCTTCTATTTGCCATGAAGTGATGAGACCAGATGCCATGATCTTAGTTTTTTTAATGTTGAGTTTTAGCCAGCTTTTTTATTCTTTTCTTTCACCCTCATCAAGAGGATCTTTAGTTCCTCTTTGCTTTCTGCTATTAGAGTGGTATCATCTGCATATATGAGGTTGTTGATATTTCTGGTGACAATCTTGATTCCAGTTTGTTATTTATCCAGCCTGGCATTTAGCATAATGTACTCTGCATTTAAGTTAAACTACTAACACCCCAAAAAGATGTCCTTTTCATTATAGGGGACTGGAATACAAAAGTAGGAAGTCAAGAAACACCTGGAGTAACAGGCAAATTTGGCCTTGGAGTACAGAATGAAGCAGGGCAAAGGCTAATAGAGTTTTGCCAAGAAAATGTACTGGTCATAGTAAACACCTTTTTCCAACAACACAAGAGATGACTCTACACATGCACATCACCAGATGGCCAACACCGAAATCAGATTGATTATATTCTTTGCAGCCAAAGATGGAGACGCTCTATACAGTCAGACCAGGAGCTGACTGTGGCTCAGATCATGAACTTCTTATTGCCAAATTCAGACTTAAATTGAAGAAAGTGGGGAAAACCACTAAACCATTCAGGTATGACCTAAACCAAATCCCTTATGATTATACAATGGAAGTGAGAAATAGATTTAAGGAACTAGATCTGATAGAGTGCCTGATGAACTATGGAATGAGGTTCGTGACATTGTACAGGAGACAGGGATCAAGACCATCCCCATGGTAAAGAAATGCAATAAAGCAAAATGGCTGTCTGGGGAGGCCTTACAAATAGCTGTGAAAAGAAGAGAAGTGAAAAGCAAAGGAGAAAAGGAAAGATATACCCATTTGCAGAGTCACAGAGTGGATGGAGGAGCCTGATAGGCTGCAGTCCATGGGGTCGCGAAGAGTCGGACACAACTGAGCGACTTCACTTTCACTTTTCACTTTCATGCATTGGAGAAGGAAATGGCAACCCACTCCAGTGTTCTTGCCTGGAGAATCCCAGGGGTGGGGGAGCCTGATGGGCTGCCGTCTATGGGGTCGCACAGAGTTGGACACGACTGAAGTGACTTAGCAGCAGCTGCAGCAGCAGAGAATAACGAGGAGAGATAAGAAAGCCTTCCTCAGTGATCAATGCAAAGAAATAGAGGAAAACAAGAGAATAGGAAAGACTAGAAATCTCTTCAAGAAAATTACGGATACCAAGGGAACATTTCATGCAAAGACTGGCATAATAAAGGACAGAAATGGTATGGACCTGACAGAAGCAGAAGATATTAAGAAGAGGTGGCAAGAATACACAGAAAAACTATATTTAAAAGATCTTCATGACCCAGATAATCATGGTGGTGTGATCACTTATCTAGAGCCAGACATCCTGGAATGTGAAGTCAAGTGGGCCTTAGAAAGCATCACTATGAACAAAGCTAGTGGAGGTGATGGAATTCCAGTTGAACTATTTCAAATCCTAAAAGATGATGCTGCACTCACAGAAAGTGTTGCACTCAATATGCCTGCAAATTTGGAAAACTCAGCAGTGGCCACAGGACTGGAAAAGGTCAATTTTCATTCCAATCCCAAAGAAAGGCAATGCCAAAGAATGCTCAAACTACCACACGATTGCTCTCATCTCACACGCTAGTAAAGTAATGCTCTAAATTCTCCAAGCCAGGCTTCAGCAATATGTGAACTGTGAACTTCCAGATGTTCAAGCTGGATTTAGAAAAGGCAGAGGAACCAGAGATCAAATTGCCAACATCTGCTAGATCATCGAAAAAGCAAAAGAGTTCCAGAAAAAAAATCTATTTCTGCTTTATTAACGATGCCAAAGCCTTTGACTGTGTGGATCACAATAAACTGTGGAAAATTCTGGAAGAGATGGAAATACTAGACCACCTGACCTGCCTCTTGAGAAACCTGTATGCAGATCAGGGAGCAACAGGTAGAACTAGAAATGGAACAACACACTGGTTCCAAACAGGAAAAGGAGTACGTCAAGGCTGTATATTGTCACCCTGCTTATTTCACTTATATGCAGAGTACATCATGAGAAACGCTGGGCTGGATGAAGCATAAGCTGGAATCAAGATTGCCAGGAGAAATATCAATAACCTCAGAAATTCAGATGACACCACCTTTATGGCAGAAAGTGAAGAGGAACTAAAGAGCCTCTTGATGAAAGTGAAAGAGGAGAGTTAAAAAGTTGGCTTAAAGCTCAACATTCAGAAAACTAAGATCATGGCATCTGGTCCCATCACTTCATGGCAAATAGATGGGGAAACAGTGGAAACAGTGTCACACTTTATTTTTCTGGGCTCGAAAATCACTGCAGATGGTGATTGCAGCCATGAAATTAAAAGAAGCTTACTCCTTGGAAGGAAAGCTATGACCAACCTAGACAGTATATTAGAAAGCAGAGATTTTACTTTGCCAACAAAGGTCCGTTTAGTCAAGGCTATGGTTTTTCCAGTGGTCATGTATGGATGTGAGAGTTGGACTCTAAAGAAAGCTGAGCACCGAAGAATTGATGCTTTTGAACTGTGGTGTTGGAGAAGACTCTTGAGAGTCCCTTGGACTGCCAGGAGATCCAACCAGTCCATCCTAAGGGAGATCAGTCCTGGGTATTCATTGGAAGGACTGATGTTGGGGCTGAAACTCCAATACTTTGGCCACCTGATGCAAAGAGCTGACTCATTTGAAAAGACCCTAATGCTGAGAAAGATTATGGGCAGGAAGAGAAGGGGACAACAGAGGATGAGATGGTTGGATGGTATCACTGACTCAATGGACATGAGTTTGGGTGGGCTCCGGGAATTAGTCATGGACAGGGAGGCCTGGTGTGCTGCCATTCATAGGGTCCCAAAGAGTCGGACACAACTGAGCGACTGAACTGAACTGAACTGAATATTGTGGTAAACTGTATCAGAAAATAGAAAGAAGTCTAGACTCACAGAGCTTGGAGCAACTACACAAGATGACCATAGTCATGAAAGTTCTTAGAATTGGTAACATTTGAGCTGAGTCTTAAATGATAATCAGTTCATCAGACAAAGTTATGGAGGATTGAAAAACTATACGTTCTTTATCCATCATCTGTTGATGGACATGTCCACGTCCTAGCTATTCTGAATAGTGCTGCAATGAACATATATATATGTGTGTGTGTGTGTGTGTGTATGTTTATGTGTGTGTGTGTATATATATATATATGTGTATATATATATATATCAGAGAAGGCAATGGCACCCCACTCCAGTACTCTTGCCTGGAAAATCCATGGACAGAGGAGCCTGGTAGGCTGCAGTCCATGGGGTCGCTAAGAGTCGGACATGACTGAGCGACTTCACTTTCACTTTTCTCTTTCATGCATTGGAGAAGGAAATGGCAACCCACTCCAGTATTCTTGCCTGGAGAATCCCAGGGATGGCGGAGCCTGGTGGGCTGCCGCCTATGGGGTCGCACAGAGTCGGACACGACTGCCAGGTGGCGGTAATGGTAAAGAGCCTGCCTGCCAATGCAGTAGACTTTAGAGATGCAGGTTCAATTCCTGGGTCGGGAAGATCTCCTGGAGGAGGGCACAGCAATCCAGTCCAGTATTCTTGCCCAGAGAATCCCGTGAATAGAGGAGCTTGGTGGGCTGCAGTCCATGGGGTCACAAAGAGTTGAACACAACTTAAGTGACTTAGCATAACACAGCATCTACATACATAATGGAAAATTAATCAGTCACAAAAAGGAATGCATTTGAGTCAGTTGTACTGTGGTGGATTAACTTAGATCCTGTTATACAGAGTGAAGTCAGAAAGAGAAAAGTAAATATTGTATATTAATGCATATATATGGAATCTAGAAAAATGGTACTGATGATCCTATTTGCAAGGCAGGGATAGAAAAGCAAACATAAGAGAACAGACTTTGGACACATTAGGGGAAGGAGAGGGTGGAACAGATTGAGAAAGCGCTGAAACATATACATTGCCATTTGTAATAGATAGCTAATGGGAATTTGCTGTATAATATAGGGAGTTCAATGTGGTACTCTGTGACGGCCTGGGGGGGGGTTGGTATTGGGGGTGGGGGGAAGGTTAAAGAGGGAGAGGACATATGTATACATATGGCTAATTCATGTTGTTGTATGGCAGAAGCCAACACAATATTTTAAAGCAATTATCCTCCAATAAAAATAAATTTAAAAGAAAAAGAAGGAAAGTGTACATTCAGTGTGGTTGATGCACCTCGCCAGAGTTGATGGGTATCCAGAGGTGAGGTTTGGAAGGTTGACTGGGGTAGCTTTGTGAATTGCCTTTATGTCATGATGAAGAATTTGAGACTTATATTGATGGATAGAGAATCCAGCAAGGGTTTTTCAGCTAAGTGGCATAATCATATCTGTTTTTGAAAGATAATTCTGGTGACAGATTGGAGTGGGCAGAACTTGTAGGCAGGGAGACCAATTAGGAGTTTATTGAAATAGCCCAGGCAAGAAAAGATGAGCTTATTTCAACTAAAGCAGTGGTGGTAGCAACAGTGAAGAAAGCAAAAATTACAGAGATATCTAGGTGGTAGAATCAATACAACTTGGTAATTGATTGCATAAGGGCAGTAAGATAGAAGATACAGTTAATGTAGTATAAGTCTCCAGATAAATAAGGGACATTCTTTTTACTCTAATTTTCAATCTGTATACCTATCAATACTACTTAACTCTATTCATTTTTTAAGGTTTCTGTGAAGACTAATTAAATTTATTTATGTGAACCAGTGTGTCAAGTACAAAGAGATATAAAAACGTATTGGTGCTAACTGGATATGCATCTCCCTCCATAGACACTGAACTATTTGAAGACAGAAATTACATTTTACTCATCTTTGATATCTCTTAGCATACTATCTTGCATGTATAGATAACGAACACATGTTTGGAGCATTAAATCAAATTTGAAATTCTACAATGCCAAACCAAAGCAATGAACACAGTTTAGTTTAGTTTAGCTTTTTTTTTTTTAACCATCCTGTTGATGTGTCTGAAAGCATATGATGCATCTAGTGAAAATGCCAACAAAATCAGGGCCGCAGGAGAATCAGTTACAGGAGAAATATCCACTTCAGTAATGCTGATATTGAGGAATCTCCTTTCTCTTCATTCACAGATATATCAAACACTGAAGGCCATCTTAACTGCCCAGATAGACTTCCCTCCTTATATTCCTCCCCTTTCTTATACAAGAAATGATCTTAATCTGCTTTGGACATCACCTCGGTAGCGTCTGATAAATACCACCAGACTCAGCTTAGTTTAGATGAGGAACACTGTCCTTATCTCTGTATTCAGTAGCTAACACCATGTCTGTGCTATGGTTGGTGCTAATGAGAATGTTTTAAATGCAAGAAGATGATAATTTCCAAACTGAGTAATGACTCAGACTTTGAATATGATTGAGTCTCCATTATCAACCAAGAATAATAAACTGTAATGTTGAATCTTACTATAAGATATGGGTACCACATTTTCAAATAATATGTCC
Source organism: Bos indicus (assembly GCF_029378745.1). Lineage (NCBI taxonomy): Eukaryota > Metazoa > Chordata > Mammalia > Artiodactyla > Bovidae > Bos > Bos indicus. The sequence continues at coordinate 33,638,251 of NC_091769.1, forward strand.
ATCAGATTTTTATCCTCCTAAAATAAATCCATTCCCTCACTCTTTTTCCTTCTTTTCTTTTTCCTCTTTGATTCTCCTTCTTCTTAGGCTACTTTGATTCTAAGGATGATCTTATTTTTTACTTCCCCATAATTGTTTTCTCTCTGTTTAGTGTCAAAATAATATCCACAGACACTGCCATAAGCAGAAGTCTTCTATTTCTGGCTGGTAGAAATTATTGTTATTAGTGTCATAATGATGATGATGTTATTAACTATTATTCATAGTTATCATTTATTAAGCACATATCATTTGTACTAGAAGCTTTACATAAATTATCTCATTTAAATCTTTAGCAGTCCTATAAAATAGCTCCTATTATCCCTCTTTTATGTATGAGGGACCTGAGGTTTAAAAATATTAATTACATTATTCCAGGTCAAAGTATAACAGAGGCAGCATTCAGACAGGGTCTTGCTGAGCTCACCAGTCATCCGCTAGCTACTAAATCAATGGTTCTCAAACATAACAGGCAACAGAATTCCCAGGAGGGCTTCTTAACCATAGGTTGCTTAGTCTCACCTCCAGAGCAATGCAGAATGATTCAATAAAACTGAATGGGACACAGAATTTTTAGCCTGCACTAGTTCCCAAGTGATACTGATTTTGCTGATCCATCAAGCATACTTTGAGAACTACTGGACTGAACATCACTGCCTAATATTGGCCCATTATTATTCTCCAACTCTCTGACAGTCATTGACTTGAACAGTGAGGATACAAAGATGAATCAAGCATTTTTGAACTTAGAAATTTGCAGTCTAGTTGAGGTGACAGACAAGCAAACAAAATATCAATAATACAAATATAATAAGTTTTGTAAAGTTATATGCACAGAGTGTTATGGAAGCACTGAGGGTGTTTGGCAAGTTCCACCCAGGTCAGGGTGGCCAAAGAAGGCACACTGGAAAAAGTTATTCTTAATCTAATTTTAAAGAATGACCAAGAACAAGAAAAAAGCAGAAGGGAAGGGTGTTTTGTTTGTTTGTTTTTCATGGAAACAGCATGCATAAAAACACAAAGATTGTACATGTTTGTTGTAGTAAGAAAATGACAAGTCTACTAAGTAATTGAAGAATGCTAGAGGTTGTCTTACATGTGACCTTGAGTTTGGATTTTATCCTTGAAGAAAGACTGTCCCCTCGAGACATGGGAAGATTCAAAATGGGAGCTAAAATTACAGTAAGAAATAAGGGATCAAGAAGGCATTTCAGTATCATAATTATCTGTGAGGTCAATTAAAAAAATAGATGAACCCCTAGCCAAGTTAACCAGGATAAAAATAGAGAAGACAAAAACGTATTAATATCAGGATTGAGATAGGGGGTGTTCAATGAATTTGACTACTCAGATGAAACAAATACATTTTTGAAAACTCACTCAAGAAAAATAGATACTGAATAGCTCAATATTTATTAAAGCACATAAATTTATTAAGAGCTTAAATTTGTTTCTTCCTATAAAGAAAACTCTAAGCCAAGATAACTTTACTAAGAAATTCTACCAAATACTTAAGAAAAAAAATAATTTTATACAAAATATTCCAGAAAATTAAAGATGGAGTATTTCTCAACTCATTACTTTCAATGTTTCACATAAAGATTGATGCAAAATTATTAAGGATTTACAGAATTAAGTCCAAAAATATATTAAAAATAATATAGCCCAAGAATGCAAGGTTGGTTTAACACTTGAAAATCAATCAATATGACTACCCATATTAACAGAATATTTTTAAAAGTTCTCCTTAATACATGTATAAAGATACTTTATAAGCTGCAATATCTATGCCTGATAAAAAGTCTCAAAAAACTAGAAATAGAGGAAATTGTTTTCAACCTGAAATGGCAGCTACAAAAAGTATACAGCTAATGTCATACTTCATGAAAAGGCTGAATGCCTTTCCCATAAGATTAGGAATAAGGCAAGGTTGAATACTTTCATGACTTCTACTGTATTATAGTTCTGGTCAGTGCAATTAGGAAAAAGAAAAAAGAGACATCCAGATTGAAAAGGAAGAAATAAAACTGTCTTTATTAACAGACGATGTGATTTTCTATCAATAAAATCCTGCAAAATCTACAAAAATGCCACTAAATCATGTGTATATTACTAAATGGAATGTAATAGATGAGTTTAGCAAAACTATGGCACACAAGATTAACCTATATTAATTGTATAAGCTATACAATAGCAATGAACATTTAAATTAAAAAAATACAATTTACAATGATACTTGAGGATAAATCTGGAAAAAAGAGGTATATGATGTGTTCACTGAAAATTATAAAACACTGCTAAAATAAGAATACATTAATAAAGAGAAATACCATATTCAAGTACCAAAAGATTCATTTTATTAATGTAAATTCTCCTCAAATTGATCTGTAATTTCAAAACAATGTCAATCAAAATCTCAGCAGGCATTTTTGGCATTATGAGTTCTAAAATTCATATGAAAATGTAATGGACCTAGAATAGCCAAAGTAACTTTTTAAAAGAAGAACAAATTTCAAGGACTTACAATATCTTCCAAGACTTATCCTAAAGTTACACATAAGCTACACTTATCCCAATATTATGTCAATGAAACAGAATCAGATCAGATCAAATCAGTCGCTCAGTTGTGTCTGACTCTTTGTGACCTCATGAATCGCAGCATGCCAGGCCTCCCTGTCCATCACCAACTCCCAGAGTTCACTTAGACTCACATCCATCGAGTCAGTGATGCCATCCAGCCATCTCATCCTCTGTCGTCCCCTTCTCCTCTTGCCCCCAATCCCTCCCAGCATCAGAGTCTTTTCCAGTGAGTCAACTCTTCCCATAAGGTGGCCAAAGTACTAGAGTTTCAGATTCAGCATCATTCCTTCCAAAGAAATCCCAGGGCTGATCTCCTTCAGAATGGACTGGTTGGATCTCCTGTAGTCCAAGGGACTCTCAAGAGTCTTCTCCAATACCACAGTTCAAAAGCACCAATTCTTCAGTACTCTGCTTTCTTTATAGTCCAACTCTCACATCCATACATGACCACAGGAAAAACCATAGCCTTGACTAGATGCACCTTTGTTGGCAAAGTAATGTCTCTGCTTTTGAATATGCTATCTCGGTTGGTCATAACTTTCCTTCCAAGGAGTAAGCGTCTTTTAATTTCATGGCTGCAGTCACCATCTGCAGTGATTTTGGAGCCCAAAAAATAAAGTCTGACACTGTTTCCACTGTTTCCCCATCTATTTCCCATGAAGTGATGGGACCGGATGTCATGATCTTCGTTTTCTGAATGTTGAGCTTTAAGCCAACTTTTTCATTCTCCACTTTCACTTTCATCCAGAGGCTTTTTAGTTCCTCTTCACTTTCTGCCATAAGGGTGGTGTCATCTGAATTTCTGAGGTTATTGATATTTCTCCTGGCAATCTTGATTCCAGTTTGTGTTTCTTCCAGTCCAGCATTTCTCATGATGTACTCAGCATATAAGTTAAATAAGCAGGGTGACAATATACAGCCTTGACGAACTCCTTTTCCTATTTGGAACCAGTCTATTATTCCATGTCCAGTTCTAACTGTTGCTTCCTGACCTGCATACAAATTTCTCAAGAGGCAGATCAGGTGGTCTGGTATTCCCATCTCTTTCAGAATTTTCCACAGTTTATTGTGACCCACATAGTCAAAGGCTTTGGCATAGTCAATAAAGCAGAAATAGATGTTTTTCTGGAACTCTCTTGCTTTTTCGATGATCCAGCGGATGTTGGCAATTTGATCTCTGGTTCCTCTGCTTTTTCTAAAATCAGCTTGAACATCTGGAAGTTCACGGTTCACATATTGCTGAAGCCTGGCTTGGAGAATTTAGAGCATTACTTTACTAGCGTGTGAGATGAGTGCAATTGTGCAGTAGTTTGAGCATTCTTTGGCATTGCATTTCTTTGGGATTGGAATGAAAACTGACCTTTTCCAGTCCTGTGGCCACTGCTGAGTTTTCCAACTTTGCTGACATATTGAGTGCAGCACTTCAACAGCATCATCTTTCAGGATTTGGAATAGCTCAACTGGAGTTCCATCACCTCCACTAGCTTTGTTTGTAGTGATGCTTTCTAAGGCCCACTTGACTTCACATTCCAGGATGTCTGGCTCTAGGTGAGTGATCACACCATTGTGATTATCTTGGTCGTGAAGATCTTTTTTGTACAGTTCTTCTGTGTATTCTTGCCATCTCTTCTTAATATCTTCTGCTTCTGTTAGGTCCATACCATTTCTGTCCTTTATCGAGCCCACCTTTGCATGAAATGTTCCTTCGGTATCTCTGATTTTCTTTAAGAGATCCCTAGTCTTTCCCATTCTGTTGTTTTCCTCTATTTCTTTGCATTGATGGCTGAAGAAGGCTTTCTTATCTCTTCTTGCTATTCTTTTGGAACTCTGCATTCAGATGTTTGTATCTTTCCTATTCTCCTTTGCTTTTCGCTTCTCTTCTTTTCACAGCTATTTGTAAGGCCTCCCCAGACAGCCATTTTGCTTTTTTGCATTTCTTTTCCATGGGGATGGTCTTGATCCCTGTCTCCTGTACAATGTCACAAACCTCATTCCATAGTTCATCAGGCACTCTATCTATCAGATCTAGGCCCTTAAATCTATTTCTCACTTCCACTGTATAATCATAAGGGATTTGATTTAGGTCATACCTGAATGGTCTAGTGGTTTTCCCTACTTTCTTCAATTTAAGTCTGAATTTGGCAATAAGGAGTTCATGGTCTGAGCCATAGTCAGCTCCTGGTCTTGTTTTTGCTGACTGTATAGAGCTTCTCCATCTTTGGCTGCAAAGAATATAATCAATCTGATTTCGGTGTTGACCATCTGGTGATGTCCATGTATAGAGTCTTCTTTTGTGTTGTTGGAAGAGGGTGTTTGTTATGACCAGTGCATTTTCTTGGCAAAACTCTATTAGTCTTTGCCCTGCTTCATTCCGTATTCCAAGGCCAAATTTGCCTGTTACTCCAGGTGTTTCTTGACTTCCTACTTTTGCATTCCAGTCCCCTATAATGAAAAGGACATCTTTTTTGGGTGTTAGTTCTAAAAGGTCTTGTAGGTCTTCATAGAACTGTTCAACTTCAGGTTCTTCAGCGTTACTGGTTGGGGCATAGACTTGGATTACTGTGATATTGAATGGTTTGCCTTGGAAATGAACAGAGATCATTCTGTCGTTTTTGAGGTTGCATCCAAGTACTGCATTTTGGACTCTTTTGTTGACCATGATGGCCACTCCATTTCTTCTGGGGGATTCCTGCCCACAGTAGTCAATCTAATTGACAGAAAACTAGTCAATCTAATCACACTAGGACCACAGCCTTGTCTAACTCAATGAAACTAAGCCACGCCCGTGGGGCAACCCAAGACGGGCAGGTCATGGTGGAGAGATCTGACAGAATGTGGTCCACTGGAGAAGGGAATGGCAAACCACTTCAGTATTCTTGCCTTGAGAACCCCATGAACAGTATGAAAAGGCAAAATGATAGGATACTGAAAGAGAAACTCCCCAGGTCAGTAGGTGCCCAATATGCTACTGGAGATCAGTGGAGAAATAACTCCAGAAAGAATGAAGGGATGGAGCCAAGGCAAAAAGAATACCCAGCTGTGGATGTGATTGGTGATAGAAGAAAGGTCCGATGCTTAAAGAGCAATATTGCATAGGACCTGGAATGTCAGGTCCATGAATCAAGGCAAATTGGAAGTGGTCAAACAAGAGATGGCAAGAGTGAATGTTGACATTCTAGGAATCAGCGAACTGAAATGGACTGGAATGGGTGAATTTAACTCAGATGAAACAGAATAGAGGGTACAAAAACACAGCTACACGTGTACCAACAACTGATTTTTGACAGTGTAAAAGCTATTCATTGAGAGAGTACAGTGTTTTGACAAACGGTGCTTGAACAATTGGATATCCATATACAAAAAATAAAGTATCTCCCATCATACCTCCCACTATATATTTTAGAAGTAACTAAAGATCAGAGATTAGAGACCTAAATGTAACATCTAAAATTTTTAGACAAAAACAGAAGAAAATCTTTGTGATGTTGAATTAGGTAAAGATTTCTTGAATACAGCAACAGAGGCACAATCCAAAAAAGAAAAAATTGTTAAGTTTGATTTCATCAAAATTAAAAACTTCTGCTGTTTGAAGGACACTGTTAAGAAGATGGAAAATCAATTTACATGTCTGATAATGCCCTTGTAGCCTTGAATACATGAAGAACTCTCAAAGCTCAATACTATAAAAATAAGCAGCCCAATTAAAAAATTGGATGAAAAATTTGAACAGACACTTTCCCCACAAGTAGCAGACAAGCACATGGAAAGGTCATTAACCAATATTATCAGCTATTAGAAAATTAAATAGAATAAAAGAAGACCACATAACAAATGTCTACATACCTGTTAGAATGGCTAAAAATTTGAAGACTGACCATACCAAGTAAGTGGAGCAGTTGGAACTCTCCTACCTCACAGATGGGAATGCAAGTTCAGTTCAGTTCAGTTCAGTCACTCAGTCGTGTCTGACTCTTTGCGACCCCATGAATCGCAGCATGCCAGGCCTCCCTGTCCATCACCAACTCCCAGAGTTCACCCAGACTCACGTCCATTGAGTCGGTGATGCCATCCAGCCATCTCATCCTCTGTCGTCCCCTTCTCCTCTTGCCCCCAATCCCTCCCAGCATCTGAGTCTTTTCCAATGAGTCAACTCTTCGCATGAGGTGGCCAAAGTACTGGAGTTTCAGCTTTAGCATCATTCCTTCCAAAGAAATCCCAGGGCTGATCTCCTTCAGAATGGACTGGTTGGATCTCCTTGCAGTCCAAGGGACTCTCAAGAGTCTTCTCCAACACCACAGTTCAAAAGCATCAATTCTTCAGCTCTCAGCCTTCTTCACAGTCCAACTCTCACATCCATACATGACCACAGGAAAAATGCAAAAAATTCACAGAAAAAAATGCAAAGTAGGTTGTTATTGTTTAGTCGCTAAATTATGTCCAATTCCTTTGCAACCTCATGGACTGTAGACCACCAGGCTCCTCTGTCCATGGGATTTCCTAGGCAAGAATTCTGGAATGGGTTGCCATTTCCTTCTCTAGGGGATCTTCCTAAGCCAGGGATCTAACTCATATCTCCTGCATTGGCAGTCAGATTCTTTACCACTGAGCCACCAGGGAAGCCCATATAGAATAGGACTACCACTTCAGAAAAAGATTTAGCAGTTTGTTAAAATGTTGTACATTTACTATAGGATTTTCCTTCCATTCCAACCATTCTTCTTCTAGGTATATAATCAAAAGAAATACCCGTATAGAGACTTGCACACAGATATTCAATACAGCTTTATTGGTAATAGTCAAAAATTGAAAATAAATAATTCAGATGTTCACCAACATATGAATGAAAAAACAACATGTGATGTAACTATATACTGAACTAGATCGCAGCAGTGGTCAAATAAACCATTCATACGTGCAGGAACACAAATGAACCTCAGAGTTGCTATGCCGAGAGAAAGCAGCCAGAGAAGAAAACCGGGACCTACTCTATGAGTCCATTTACCTTAATTCCTATATTATAAACTAATATACAATAAAAGAAATCAGAGAAGTTATTGCCTTGGGATGGAGAAGATGTGGGGAAGTTTGAGAGGGGATTAAAAGGTGCACAAGAAAACTTTTGCGTGTAATAAACATTTATTATCTTGATTGTCATAATGATTTCACAGGTCCATATTTATTTCAAAACCTATCAAATGTACATGTTTATCTTGTGTCGATTTTTTATACCAGTTTATGTCAGCTATACTTTATTAAGACATTAAAGAACTTATGTGTGTTGTGTGCTTTCAGTGTTTAGGACAAGAGAGGATAGAACTCTAGTCTATAATCTGTCAGTTAGTATATAGTTTCTGTTGTAGTTTAGTCTTTCAGTCATGACCTGCTCTTTTGCAACTCCATAGACTGTCGTCCACCAGGCATCTCTGTCCATGGGATTTCCCAGGCAAGAATGCTGGAGTGGGTTGCCATTTCCGTCTCCAGGGGATCTTCCCCACCCAGGGATCAAACCCACGTCTCTTGCATTGCAGGCATATTCTTTACTGCTAAGCCACCAAGGAAGCCTTATATGGTTTCTAGATATTATTTATTGGATTGACCAAAAAGTTCATTCAGGTTATTGTGTACCATCTTATGGAAAACCTGAATGAACTCTTTGACCAACCCAGTAGAAAGAATTTTTCAATATTATACATTTATGTCCATAAATCACAATAATAATCTCACAGAAAGGTCTAGCAGGAATCAAAAGGCTATAATTCTAGTTCTGACTCTGCCATTACCTAACTGGGTGGCCTCTGAAATCGCCATGCCTATGGGTCTAGTTTCTGCATTTCCAAAATGAAGGCTTTGTACTACATGAAACAGCATCATACTACATCATAACACAGGAAGTAGAGAGAGAGGATGATAAGAGGAGCCAGGCTGGCAAAGCACCAGAACCCTTTCTCCTTGCTAGGGGCAAAATATTCGTGTCCCCCACCTCTAATTCATATGTTGATGCCTTAATTCCCATTGTGACGGTATTAGCAGTGGGGCCTTTGGGAGGTAATTAGGTGTAGCAGAGGTCATGAGGGAGAGCCCTCATGTTGGAATTGGTCCCCTTAAAAGGAGAGCAAGAGGCCAGAGCATGTGCTGTCTCCACCATGTGAGGATACATCAAGAAGAAGACTACCTACAAGCCAGAAAAAGAATCTTCACTCAAACCTGACCATGCTATACCCTAACCTGGGACCTCCCAGTCTCCAGAACTGGTGAGAAATAAATATCTGTGGTTTAAGCCACACAGTCTACGGTATTTTGTTATATTAATAGTAGTCCAGACTAAGTCCTCCAACCAAAGTGGTTCTGCTCCTATCAGTTCTATGTAGTAACTTTGTCCATAACGCTTATTTTGAAAAACTGGTTTTCACAGCCTTCAAGAGAAAATTTATTACTGTAACTGTTAGAGCAGATGACCTCCAAAATCTCCTAAGATGTTCTATAATTCTAATTTCTAAAATTAAACCTGCATCCATCAGGAGCAGGGATTTGTTTACAAAGCTACTTCATAGACTATTAAGGAACTCCCAGCAAACCTCCAGAAGCTTCCTACCCAAATCCTTTTGGTATTTTATTTTGATCCAAGCGGAAGTGATGCTCTTCCCTGTGTTTATCGGCAGTGTGCTCCCGAGGGTTTATGTCTGTGAGCAGAGGACAGCAAGATGTGGAGCAAACACTTCCTGTTTCTCCGTGTGCAGAGTCCAGCTTCTGTCCCAACAGCTCCTCCAGTCACATTGCTCCTGTCCATTCTCATGGTGGTTCTTAAGACCCCTAGAATTTTCCATCAGTGAGTCTAAGTAATTCAGAAAATCAGTCTCTCATAAGCCTTTAGACAGTCATGTGCCCAAATCTGCTGGTTTGTGTGGGAGTCATGTTTTCCAAGAGACCCCATCTGCCTTGCAGCCTCACAACTCTTCCTTCCAGCTTCTTTTCCTCCTGAGAAATTTATACGTTGTGCCTGTGTTCTTTTTTATTCCACTAATTGTAGTGACTCAGTTTGTTTTTATAGTGCCCACATCCTTTCCCCACAGACTTAGAGGATTAGAAACCTGGTCCAGTGGAAAGGAAACCTAGACTCTAATTCTGGCTTTGCCATTCAACTTCCTGTGTGATTTGGGGGGGACTTAAGTCATCCTCCAGGCCTCAGTTTTCTCATCTTAAAATGGGAGAGTTAGATTCATTTTTTCTAAAGTATTTGACCTACTATCACTGATATGGAAGATAATTCTATGTTGTTGGTAACATATATTTAATAAGCATGGATTTATTTTAATATATGTTAGAAAAATATATGGTTGTTACATCAAAACAGCTTAAATTATATTTTAGTCTGATTAGGAGATTAAGAATAATTGGGCTTCCCTGGTGGTGCTAGTGGTAAAGAACCCACCGGTCAAAGCAAGAGATGCAAGAAATGCAAGAAACACGAGTTCCATCCCTGAGTTGGGAAGATCCTCAGAAGAAGGAAATGACTACCCACTCCACTGTTCTTGCCTGGAGAATTTCATGGACAGAGGAGCCTGGCAGGCTACAGTCCATGAGATCGCAAAGAGCTGGACATGACTGAAGCAACTTAGCATACATGCTAAGGACAATTAGATTTTTTTCAGTGAACTAAAATATTAAGCAGATCCAAGGGGTAACTGGATATGGAAGGTGGTTCATAATAGTAACCTGGAAATGGTGTTATATTTTGTCTCCATGTTTCACAGAAAAGCTACATTTCCCAGCTTTCCTGTGTTAGAGTCATGTACTTGAATTCTAGCCAATGAAATATAAACATAAGTCATGTATCTCTTCTGCTGGGGACTTCCTTGGTGATCCAATTATTAAGACTCGTGCTTCCAATGCAGGGACACTGGTCTGATACCTGGTCAGGGAGCTAAGACCCTACATGCCACATGGTGCAGCCCCCCCAAAAAACAATTAAATTTTAAAATGTGCCTCTTCTGCGAGAAGTGTGTGCCCCCTTCCTCTTTTTATTCTCTCACCACAGCACCTTTGGAAGCTGTGGCATTATGATATAAAAAATCTGAGAACCTTGAATAATCAAATGAATGAACATGCCAACCCAAATTAGCCATGTGTGGCTTAGAAATAAACTTCTGTTGTGTCAAGCCACAGAGATTTCTGGGTTTATTATCCCAGTGTAGTCTATCTTCTGGTAAATACAAAGCATGATAAGATCATCAGGCTCCATCTAGCTCTAAAATTCTGCATTCTCTTCTTTGGTCTGGTCCCTTCCTACTCAGTTTTAACCTATACTTTTTTCTGACCCTCTAACTTCAAAGAAGTCCCTTCTAAACTAATTTGCTTATGTTTTGCCCTTCCAGCTATCTCTGTTTTTAGAAGTGGCGTTTATCTTAATGATGGCTGTAGTTCTGGATAACTACATAGAACCCTCCCTGCATCCAGAGAGGACATGGCAATTAGTGTTGTTGCCTGTGGTGCCTTTGTAAACAGTCTTTGGTGGCCATCAGCTCTTTCAAGTTATACATAAATATAACACGTTCTGCAAGCCTTGTTCACTATTGATATCACTACTTCCAACAGTTAATGAGCCTGTATCCTTGTTTTGATAAAGTCCCTTCTCTTACGGTCTTGTGTCAGACCAGCCATCCTCTAACGATCAGCTACCAAAGGCCACTAGCGAGATACGTTGTTAGAAGTGGTGCTATGAGAAGCTCATCTATCAACCTTGTTCGTAGTACCAACCCTTTTCAAATCCCAAACAGCTAGAAGAGCCTACTTTCCTCTAGCTTCATCATATGCCAGAAGAGCCAAACTACATGATGAAAATCATCGTTCAATCCTTGGAAGCTGATTACATTTTGAAACGTGTTGGCTTATGTTGTTTGGTTTTATCATTTAATGAATGGTCATAGATATTTGTTTGTAAAGTGATATTTTTCAAGAATCGTGATTTAAGGTCTGGATCAAATCATAGCCTCTTAGTTTTAATCACTGCCACTGTTCTATATACCTTCAATTTATTCAGTCTGCCAAATTTTTTTCTGCCTGTTCTCCAAAGAACGTTAAAGTTTGATTTAATGTTTTTTCTCTCATGCTTGATCAATCAGTATAATTGATATACTGAATGTGCTGCTCAGGCAATGAAACTAAGAAACAGCTTTTAACAATGTAAGCTGATGGAAATTTTTGTATTATGTATAGTGTTTTCTCTGCTCAAGATAATACAGAAAACTAGTTCTCTCGAGGGTCAATGTATATACCAGGGGTGACTCAAAGCAGTGGTTTTTACTCTGTGAGTTTAAAAATGGAATAATCATTGATTTGTTAATTATACCATAGAAACTTTCCAAACTGATTTGAAGATTACTTTAGAACTGCTAAAAATCTTCAGCTATTAAAAATACAGTATGTGTGACAATATTGATGTTCATTGGTAATCACAAAACTGTGGAATTGTAGATGAGTGGAAATGGAAGAAAGCCATGAACCATATAACTCAGTTCCTTATTTAACAGAAATGAGAAAAGTGGGACACAAATGATGACATGTTGTTATCTGATTTTTTCAGTAAGAAGTTTATTGAGATATAACTCATACACGAAAAAAATGTATCAATTTTAAGTATACAATTCAATGAGTTTCAGTGTATTTGGAAAGTTATGCCACCATCATTACAATCAAATTTGGAACATTTTTATCACCCCTCCCCCCAAAAAAGCCACATACTCATTAGCAGTCATTACCCATTTTCTCACAATCCCTCTGCTGCTGATGCTGCTTAGTCACTTCAGTCGTGTCCGACTCTGTGCAACCCTATGGACTGCAGCCTGCCAGGTTCCTCTGTCCATGGGATTGTCTAGGCAAGAGTACTGGAGTCAGTTGCCATGCCCTCCTTTAGGGAATCTCCCCGAACCAGAGATCAAACACAGGTCTTCTGTACTGCAGGCAGATTCTTTACCACTGAGCCACCAGGGAAGCCCCACAACTCTAGTCCTAGGTGAACAATCATCTACTTGCTATATTTACCTATTCCCAACACTTCATTTTGGAGAAGGCAATGGCACCCCACTCCAATACTCTTGCCTGGAGAATCCCATGGACAGAGGAGCCTGGTGGGCTGCAGTCCATGGGGTCGCTACGAGTCAGACACGACTGAGCAACTTCACTTTCACTTTTCACTTTCATGCACTGGAGAAGGCAATGGCAACCCACTCCAGCACTCTTGCCTGGAGAATCCCAGGGAGCCTGGTGGGCTGCTGTCTATGGGGTCACACAGAGTCGGACACGACTGAAGTGACTTAGCAGCAGCAGCAGCAACACTTCATTGAAATGGAACCATGTAAAATGTGGTCGTTTGTGATTAGTTCTCTCACTTAAGAATTTTTGAGTGTTATCCATATTGTAGCACACATCACCACTTTATTTTCTTAAACTGCTGAATAATAATATATTATTGCATTGCTGACTCATGTTTTGTTTACCTGTTTGTCTGTTGATGGACATTTGGGTTGTTTTCACCTTTTGGCTACTATGAACAATGCTACTATGAAAATTCATGTAGAAGCTTTTTTGTGAGCATATATTTTCGTTTCTCTTGGGTATACACCTAGGAATGGAATTTCTGGATTAAGTGGCAACTCTGCGCTACCTTGTGAAGAACTGACAGACAGTTTTCCAAACCAGCTACACTATTTTATTTTCCTACCAGCAGTCTAATGAGGTTCCAGTTACTCTGCATCTTCACCAAAATTTATTATCTCCTTTTAAAAAATGATTATAAGCATTCTAGTGGGTGTGAAGTGGCATCTTATTGTGATTTTTGTTTGCATTTCCCTGATGGCTAATGATGCTGAGAATGAAGATTCTCATATGCTTATTAGCCATTTGTATAATTTTTAAGTTGTGTGTTTATTATTTATATTTTTTGGCTGATCGGGGTCTTTGTTGCTGTGCAGGGGCTTTCTCTAGTTACAGTGAGCAGGGGCTATTCTTTGTTGCAGTATGCAGGCTTACTGCGGTGGCTTCTCTTGTTGTGGAACGTGGGCTCTGGGCACTTGGCTTCAATAGTTGCGGTGCATGGGCTTGGATGCCCCATGCCATGTGGAATCTTCCTGGACCAGGGATCGAACCTGTGTCCCTTCCATTGGCAGGCAGATTCTTAACCACTGACCAGTAGAGAAGCCCTGTATATTTTCCATAAACATCTATTCAGATCCTTCGCCCATTTTTAAATTGGCTTGTCTTTTTATTATCGAATTATGAGTTGTTTATATATTCTAGATATAAGTCCCATATGATATATATAATTTTAAAATATTTTCTCCCATTCTATCAGTATTCTTTTTGCTTTCTTGATGGTATCCTTTGAAGCACAAAAAATTTTAATTTTACTAAAGACCCATTTGTCTGCTTTGCTTTTCCTTTGTGGCTTGTACTTTTGGTGCCCATCTAGCCAGTCTCTGCCAAAATTATCATTCTCCTCTATGATAAAGTTGGAGAAGGAAATGGCAACCCACTTCAGTACTCTTGCCTGCAAAATCCCATGGACGGAGGAACCTGGTGGGCTACAGTCCATGAGGTCCTGAAGAGTTGGACACAACTGAGTGACTTCACTTTCACTTTTCACTCTCATGCATTGGAGAAGGAAATGGCAGCCCACTCCAGTGCTCTTGCCTGGAGAATCCCAGGGACGGGGGAGCCTGGTGGGCTGCTGTCTATGGGGTCGCATAGGTTCGGACACAACTGAAGGGACTTAGCAGCAGCAGCTATGATAAAGTGGCAAAATAAGAAAATTTTACTCCAAAACCTTTCCACCCAAATTGAATGTCTAATATATATCTAATATATGTCTAATATCTCTTACTAAATATCAATCTTCCCTTGACCTAAACTTAGAAATCTGTAATTTTAGATTCAAAATTCTTTTAATCATCTTTTATACATTTTTGAAAATGACATAATATAACAAATTATTTTTATGTCAAAATTTAATTGTTCACCATATATGTTGGCAAAGATTGTGCATGTTTAAATATTTCTAATGTGTGTATCTTTACATATATGTCTTATTTAATTAGACTGAATTTCATAGGGGAACAAAAATCATGTCTTAGCTTTGCATTCCTGGCACCTGGAATGATATCTAGAACATCATACTCATTCATTTATTCAGCAAACATTTGTTAAGAGGCTACTTTGTAAAATTTAATGTGTATGTATTAGAGTACAAAAGAAGACAATAAAGAAATTTCACTATCCTCAGAAAGCTTACAGTCAAAACTTCCATATCAACCAACAAGGTGACCTAGAGATCCTGAAACTCTGCTGCTGCTGCTGCTAAGTCACTTTAGCCGTGTCCGACTCTGTGCGACCCCATACACGGTAGCCCACCGGGCTCCCCCGTCCCTGGGACTTTCCATGCAAGAACACTGGAGTGGGTTGCCATTTCCTTCTCCAATGCATGAAAGTGAAAAGTGAAAGTGAAGTCGCTCAGTCGTGTCCGACTCGTATGGACCCCATGGACTTCGGCCTTCCAGGCTCCTCCGTCCATGGGATTTTCCAGGCAAGAGTACTGGAGTGGGGTGCCGTTGCCTTACCCCTACATAACATCTGGAAATGCCTCATAAAATATTAAAAATATTATCGTGGTGGCTTTGTAATATGTCGATTTGGCTGGGCTAACCTATGTTTTCCAGAAATCCCTTTCCTGTTTGATTCCAGTTAGGGGTGGGCCCCAAGAGAGGTTTGGAGAGGGGAAGTGAGTCAGCAACCATTCTGTAATTCATACAGGTTGCTCCTCTGCTGATTATCTACTGACTTGAAGAAATAGATACATCAACTGCTCCACCTTAGCTCTTCACAAATCTTCCTTCAGCTGCTCGGACTCCTGAGCCAGGGTGTTTAACTCTGTGGCAAAGGACTATTTGCAGAATACTGGTATCACGAATGTCAGAGACCAAAAGTATTGACATGGTCTTCACTCTGTGCTGACTGCCCAACTCTCATGCTTGTGAGCTCCAAATTTTTATTGCTCTCTCTCTTTATACCCATCCTTCCTTGCCTGCTCTATTGACTTCAAACCAAACCTGCTCTATTGACTCTCTGTAAGTACCTTACAGAGAGTTCTAAATCTCTAAGCTTCTACAATTGCTTAAGGTCAAATCCTTGTAAAACAATAACAAATTCTGCCTCTACTTGTCTACCTTCCTTCCTTTCTGTTTATCTATATTCTGCTTCTCTGGGTGAACCTTAAACCCTGAATGATACAACTATTTCAAATAAATAGCTTAGTCTGAAATGAAATAAGAGAAATTGGCTGAGGCCAAAAATCAAACACAAGTCTAGGGAACTAAGCAAGAGCTGAAGTTTTCTGTTCATCCAAACATCATAAATAAGTGTGAACAAAGTGGACTTGCTAGGTGCCAGGCATTTTTCTAAATATTTTACATATGTTAATTCAGCTAATATCCTTATTAACTTTATGAGGTCTGTGCTATAATTATCCTAATTTTGTGAATGCAGAAATTAAGACGATTAAGGCCACAAAATTAAGGTCACAAAGCTAGCAAGTTGCAAAGCAGAAGTTGGAATCTAGGTAGTCTGGCTGCAGAATCTGTGCTTTAACTCTGCATTATAAGCCCTGTGGCCAAGCACTTCAGTACATAGTTGGATTAGGAATAATCTTTAATACTGTGAGGATAGAATTATAGAACGAACACTTTTCTATATAAAACCTGGGCTCAGAAAACCATCAATTTAAGTGGAAATTCCAAAATAAAGATCTCTCTGAAGAATGCATAACCTGAAGAAATCAAGACTTCACTTGATTATGAAGCCCATAAACTTAGAACTATAATTTAAAGTGCTGTAAGATCTAGAAGGCCCTGAAGCATCCATCTGGCAGAAGCAATTAATAGCCTTCTGTAGGAAAATACAACCTCAACATTAGACCTCAGAGAACTTCTATGCATAAGAGAAATAACAGAAATTAATTCGTAATTCTTTGAATTCACTGTACCTACAAGGAACAAGCCACCATGTTTACAGAAACAAACCACCAAAAATCACAGAAACAGACACAAACAGCTTTTAAAGTAGACCCGCAACAATTTCAGGTATTAGAATTATGGATATAGACCATAAAAGACATATGCTTAGTGTGTCTTTTTTTAAAAATTAAGGGAATGATAGTATGAAAAAGAGCAGAAGACTATAAAAAAGTAAAATTCAACTATAAAACAAATATATCTAAGATATAAAATGTGTAATTCACATTCAATGACTACCTCTGATCACCTTATGTCTTGGTTTATAATAACATTCTCCAACAGGGGTCCCTGGAGAAATGGCTGATTCTAGGACTTCAGAAGAAATATACAAAGTTAGGTTATAGTGAGGTTATACAAAATATACAAAATGAGGTTATAGAAAGTAAGAAAGTACAAAACGAAAACAAAAATACAGGGACACTGGAGCCAACTGAAAGAGCTCCCAGTAGCCAAAGCTGAAACAGTTTGAGCAACAAAATAAAATAGTATTGGATTATATGTAACTCAAATTGTAAAATAAATGGTCATAGTCTGCTGCTGCTAAGTCACTTCAGTCGTGTCCGACTCTGTGCAACCCCATAATGGCAGCCTACCAGGCTCCCCCATCCCTGAGATTCTCCAGGCAAGAACACTGGAGTGGGTTGCCATTTCCTTCTCCAATGCATGAAAGTGAAAAGTGAAAGTGAAGCCGCTCAGTCATATCTGACTCTTAGCGACCCCATGGACTGCAGCCTACCAGGCTCCTCCGTCCATGGGATTTTCCAGGCAAGAGTACTGGAGTGGGGCGCCATCACCTTCTCCAGGTCATAGTCTGTATTGACTTAAATAAATGATTGAAGCAATAAGTAAATGGAGAAGAAACAAATCTCCCATGAAGAATTCCAAATAATTTATCCCATATTCCATCATCAAAGAGATAGAGCATAACTCCCAACACCTCAGGCACGGGCTGTACTTAGTGACTCCTTCTAAGGAGGACACTATGGAAAGTGGATTATGTGGGGAGAGATTTTATAGTGGATAAATCTGACCAACACTACATCAGCCAGGTGATAAAAGTCAACATGAACAATCATAAGTCTTGTGAATAGTATATACTTGAGATAATATGATGAGAAATGGTAGTTTGACCTCTGTGGTCAGAAATGTTCTAGTAGAAAGACATTTTACAAAACACATGACCAAGACTCCTTAAAATTGTTGTGGTCATCACCAGGCAAGGAAAGAACTGTCACAGCCAAGAAGAGCCTAAGGAGACAGAACAGCTGAAGGTAATGTGGGATCCTGGATGGGATCCTATAACAGAAAAAAGAAGAGGCTATTAGCTAAAAACTAAGAAAATATAAATAAACATGAACTTTAATTGGCAATACCATATCAATATCAGTTCCTTAGTTACAATGAATATACCATATTAATATACTATACTAAATGTTTAATGGAGGAAACTGTATTCAGCATTTATGGGAATTCTCTGTACTATCTTTTTTGTTTTTCTGTAAATCAAAAACTGTTCTAAAAAATTAAGTTGATTATGTTTCTTTTTAAAAGTCTCACTAGATGGACTAAAAAGTGGTTTGGACATAGCTGAAGAGAGACTTATTTTTCTGGAAAATAGATCTGAAGATACTACTCAGAATTCAGCTCATAGATACAAAAAGAGGTTAAGAGACTAAGAAGGTATAGCAAAAAGCCCCAACACATGTCTAATTGAAACTCCAAAAAAAGAACAAGGAGAATGGATGAATGATGAAAGTTAAAGACAAAAAGTCTGAGAATTTTTCAGAATGAGAAATGCAATTCCTTAGACTCAAGAATTCCAATAAATACCAAACAGAAAAAAAAAAAAATCAAGACAAATTGTATGCAAAAAGACAAAAAAGCAGTCAGAGGGTAAAAAAGCATAACTACCTAGAGGGTAACATGAATGAGACTAAAAATTGACTTCTCGATCAGAAGATAGTGTAATAATATCTTCAAAGTTGTGAGAGGAAATAATTTCATACTTAGAATTTTATATGTGAAAAAAATTAGTTTTGAAGAATGAGAATAAAATTAAGATATTGAATATTTGGATAAACAAAAATATAAAATATATTTTATGACACAGGTCATGTAAAACACACTGTCCATTGTTGTCTATTTAAGCCCTCATTTATAAGTGCGACTAGAACAGTAAAAAAATGAAACATAATCAAATTTTTCTGTCACCCATATTTCAGCAGCCTTGCCAACCTATGACTACAAAATAAAGACACTGTTTATATCCAAACTATAATTACACATGCCCCAGCTGGCCTATTTTTGGAAAACAGTCTCCTTAGAGCTTCCCCCAGGTATTTCTAAGAGTTTCTCAGTGTACTACCTCACATAAACTTTGAAAAAAAGAACACCAGTTTCTTCCACACCAGCATTCTAATATTACACTTCATTTCTGCTGTGAATGATCTTACATGCTCACCACTTCAAGGAACATGTCCATTCGCTGCTGGTGAACTACCACTGAGTTCCCCCCTACTCTGACCTCAGGAAGTGCACATTTTTCTCCCTGAATTCCCATATCATACCTATCTGTGACTTTCAGCATTATTTCACTAAAGATGTAAAGAATAATGTAATTAACTATAACATGAAGTGGCTATCAGAACATCTGATTATATCCAAAGAAGATATGATCAACAGATATACAGCCAACAAATGGTCAGTGGGCACATGAAAAGATGTTCACTATCATTAATTATGAAAGAAATGCAAATATAAGCTGCAATAAGATACTGCTTCATACCTGTTAGGATGCCTATTATCAAAAAACAAGAGACAGCAAGGACTGGTGAGGTTGTGGAGAAATTAGAACCATACTACACTGTGGGTAGGAATGCAAAATGATGCAGTCTACCCTTGAAGACAGAATAGAGGTTCCTCAAAAAATTAAAAGTAGAACAACCATATGATCCAACAATCCAACTTCTGGGTATTTATCCAAAAGGACTGAAATCAAGATCTTGAAATGATGCTAGCACGCCCATGTTTATTGTGGCACTATTCACAATGCCAAGATGTAGGAACAATCTAAATGCCCAAGATAGCTGAATGGATTAAAAAAATGTGATACAAACCTGTAATGGAATAAGCCCTTGAAACAGAGGAAATCCTGAAATATGTGACAATATGGATAAAACTTGAGGACATTATACTAAGTAAAACTAGCCAGTCACAGATACTGCATGATTCCATTTACATGCCATACCTAAAAGAGTCAAGCTCATAGAAATGCTCAAGCAATTGGTTAAATCAATGGTTCCAATCCATGTATTGCTGCACCAAATGGCCATTGGTCCCTTTTCATGGTCTCTCCTCACATATTAAGTGAAGAGATGAGCCTGTATGTATGTGGGGTAGAAGTCTAGTTCCCCAGTGTGCTGTGAAGAAATGCTTGGAAAAGATCATTGTATGAAAAGGGTCATATGAGCTGCTATTAGAAATTTCAACAGATATGTTTTATTTCCCATTACTTTAATGATCAAAGATAACATTCCACACCTGCAGTAATGTTCCTCTTCAAGGCAATTCGGGGACCTGGGCTTCTTTTTTCTTTGGGCCCTGCCATTCTCTAGACTCTACATCAATTGAATCCATCAAAGGAAAGAAGAAAGAGAACATGGAAAAGTCCAATCCACTTCTTAAGAGCCTTAGCCTAGAAGCAATACACTTCATGCCCACTAACATATTTTCAACAAGAACCAATCACAAAGTCAAAACTAATTGTAAGGAAGGCTAAGAGATAGTAGTCTGGCTTTGTGTTCAGAAAATAAGAAAACAGAGAAAATGGTTCATAAACAGCAGTTTTTGCAACCACTGCTGCTGCTGCTAAGTCGCTTCAGTCGTGTCCGACTCTGTGCGACCCCATAGACGGTGGCCCACCAGGCTCCCCCGTCCCTGGGATTCTCCAGGCAAGAACACTGGAGTGGGTTGCCATTTCCTTCTCCAATGCGTGAAAGGGAAAAGTGAAAGTGAAGTCGCTCAGTCGTGTCTGACTCTTAGCGACCCCATGGTCTGCAGCCTACCAGGCTCCTCCATCCATGGGATTTTCCAGGCAAGAGTACTGGAGTGGGGTGCCATTGCCTTCTCCATTTGCAACCACACACACATACAAATAATCAAAGAAAAACCAGCTTCTGTCCATAAGGCAACCTCCATCCAGATTTCCAGGGAAAAACTATCCAGTTCTGCTGGAGTACAGTTGTGCTAGTACACTCAATTTATTTAACTAATTATTTTACAGCCCAGTTTGAAGCAAGTACATTTACATTGCTTTATTGCATTCAGAGCTCCCCAAACAGTAGGTAGGGAGGCCTCTGATTTAAATCTGCATGACTAAAAGCACAACAATCCCTCCCAAGATGAACAAAAAGGTTTCCCTAAAGACTGATTCCTACCTGTCACTTTATGAGCCAAAACTACATTCAACTTCAAAATGGCAGTACTCCATCTTTAAAATTTTCAAATTCAGTCTCCACTGACTCCCTGTTACAATTAAATTATAAAGTCTTTGGGAATTCTCCATCTTCATATGCCACATGATGACTCAGACAATACATCTGACAAACCTGGCTGTCAATAAACATATGTGAAATTGAACTGATTTGATGTTGATGACCTTCTTCATCTTCATTTCTCCACTGGAGAACAACCCCTGAATAGTGACTTATGAAGACCCTTTAGTCTTTGTTTCCCCTTCATTATGTAGGAGAGCAGTTATGGGAAAGGCTGATGATTTTTTTCTATCAGATTGGAGCAAGAATGCATGTACACAGAGAGAGTTTACCTGAAATATCTGTAGTATAGCCTCTATATAAAAGTAAAAATGACTGTACAGGTTTTAGATTCAAATGAGCTAGTTAACCCAAGCCATTTGCACAAGAACTTTGAAGAACTTTTGTAATCCTGTTGTGTTAAGTAGGTGTGCCTTCCCACACATGTTTGTGTATAGTACTGACTACTTATCGTAAGCCCAGAGCCTATGTGTTGCACCAGGCTTTTGGCTTCACTAGACTCCTATACTTCTTTCTTCAAAATCCTGTGTCCAAGGAAGATCTGCACGCATGGATTCAGCATGTGTGTGTGTATATGCTCAGTCACTTCAGCTGTGTCTGACTCTGCAACTCCATGGACTGTAACCCGCCATGCTCCTCTGTCCATGGGGATTCTCCAGGCAAGAATACTGGAGGGAGTTGCCATGCCCTCCTTCGGGGGATCTTCCCAACCCAGGGATCGAACCCATGTCTCCTGCATCTCCTATGTTGCAGGTGGATTCTTTACCGACTGAGCCACCAGGGAAGCCCTGGATTCAGCATAGTCTCAGCATTTATTAAATAGAATTTTTTGGCAGTTAGGTTCTCATGTAAGTCCCAGATTTTTTTTCCCTCCTGATTCTAAAGTTTAAGCCAGCAGCTATCATGATGTTTTCAGCCTACAATATATTCTCTACATACCAATGAGCTGATTTTTTTTTTAAAGTAAATCTAAACCTAAAGATTCCCTGGCGGTTCAGGTGATAAAAACTGTACCTGCAATGCAGAAGACTCAGGTTCGATCCCTGGGTTGGGAAGATCCCCTGGAGAAGGTAATGGCTACGCACTCCAGTATTCTTGCCTGGAGAAGCTAAACCTATAGCTGACACAATTTATGAGCTCTCCCAGAAGGTGGCTGAAAGGAAAAAAATAAATAAAAAACTTATAACAAACTGGGAATAGTAAAAAATTTCCTTAAGCTGATAACAAACTCTATTGAAAAGACCTCAAACAATGCTTAATGGCAAAACAATAGAAAAATCCCAAGTTTTGTAAGAAAGAATATATGGATGCCTGTTTTCCTGGTTTTATTCAACATTTTATTGGACTATTTTTGTAGTCCAATAAAACAAGAAAACAAAGTAAAATGTGAGGATAGGAAAAGAAGAAATAGAAATTATTGGAATTAACAGAAAGATAGCAAGGGTTCCATCTGCTAGCAATAATCAATTAGAAAATATAACAGTAGCTTTTCTAAAAAGTTCATCCATTGTATGAATAAAAATCCTAAGTGTACATCTTACCAAATATGCTTAAGATATTTATATAGACTATTTTAAATAATATTTTGAAGGGCATAAGAGAAGGTCTCAATAAATGAAAAATGTGTGATTTTTGTTGAGAAAAATTTAATATCATAAAAGTGGGAATTCTTTTCAACTTACCCTATAATTTCAATACAATCAAAATCCCAGCAGCGTTGTTATAAAGGTGATTCTGAGTTTTGTGTGGAAATATAAAAGGCTAAAGCAACTAAGACAGTTTTGTATTGAAGGAGAAGTGAAGGAGGAATGATAATATCCTACCAACTGTTGAATTATTATAAACCTACAGTTAAAAAAATATGGTATTTGCAGGGATAAATAAACAGACTGATGGAACAGAATAAAGAGCCCAGGAAAATATCCACATATATAGGAAAACTTGGTATTGGAAAACTTGGTATTTGACAGAAGGTAGAAATGATATACCATTAAATAAACAGTACAAGAACTTATCTACATGGAAAAAGGTAAAATTAGAAGTATCCCTACTATGTTCAAAATTACATTGCAGGTGGATTAAAGACTTAATTAAGAAAAGCAACATTTTAACTCTTTTAGAAGAAAACATTGGTGAACACAGGAAAGGTTTTTGCAAATAAGGCAAAGTTTAAGGCTTTTTAGAAAATGGATACATTGACTTCATTAACATTTAAAAATTTGTATTTCACAAAGTATCAAGAACAAACGAAAAAAGACAAACTATGTCCTGGGAAAATGTACTGACAACATATATAACAAATAAAGACTAGGTACCCAGAATATATAATTATGTTGACAAATCAATTTAAAAACAACAACTGAGTAGAATATTGAGGAAAGCTATGAGCAGGCAAGTCAAACACACAGGAAGAAAGCCAAATACAATAAAGCATATACAAATGTCATCTACAACACTAACAAAAGAAATGCAATTAAAACCGTGAGATATCCCTTCACTCTCACAAGACTGACACATATTTTAAAGTTGGTAATTCCAAGGATACATGAGGATGGGGTAAACGGGAGCTCTCATATATGCTGGTAGAAGGGGAAATTGGTTCAACTGAGCAATGTCTAATAAAACTGAAGAAAGAATTTTGAGGCAGCTCTTCTGTCTAGTTACATATCCTAGTACTCTATGTGTACTAAGAATAGTGTGCAGGCATGAGTGCTAAGTCACTTCAGTCGTGTCTCTTTGCAACCCTATGAACTGTAGCCCTCCAGGCTCCTCTGTCTATGGGATTCTCCAGGCAAGAATACTGGAGTGGGTTGTCATGCCCTTCTGCAGGGGATTTTCCTGACCCAGGGATTAAACTCAAATCTCTTACATCTCCTGCGTTGGCAGCCAGATTCCTTGCCACTAGCACCACCTGGGAAGCCTAAGGACAATAATTGCAGTCCTGCTTGTAAAAGTAGAAATAAATTGGGAAAAAAAAAGAGAAAAACCCTACATATCATCTTGGGGGAGGGGGGTGGGTAGTAAAACAAATAATACAATTGAATACTACATTATACTTTTCATTTCACTTTATTTTATGTTATGGCTGTGCTGGGTCTTCATTACTGCTCATGGGCCTTCTCCTGTTGTGGTGAGCCATCCTTTAGTTGGGGTGCACAGGCTTCTCACTGCAGTGGTTGCTCTTCTTGCGGAACACCGGCTCTAGGTGCTCGGGCTTCAGTGGTTAGAGCTCACAGGCTCTACAGCACAGGCTCAATAGTTTTGGTGCACAGGCTTAGTTGTCCTGTGGCATGTGGGATCTTCCCAGACCAAGGACTGAATCCGTGTCTCCTGTGTTGGCAGGTGGATTCTTCATCACTGAGCCACCAGGGAAGCCCTACATTATGATTTTTTCACATCACATTTGCATGTATGTTAACATGTTATTAACATAGACAAAACTAAAAGCCATAATTTGAAACATTATTAAATCAGCTAATGGAAATATGAGTATCTACTAGATACTTATCTAACCTTTTTGTATGCATAA
The DNA here is from genome assembly GCF_029378745.1 of Bos indicus. Classification (NCBI taxonomy): domain Eukaryota; kingdom Metazoa; phylum Chordata; class Mammalia; order Artiodactyla; family Bovidae; genus Bos; species Bos indicus. The sequence goes on from NC_091769.1 coordinate 33,663,012, forward strand.
AATATTTTATAATTTAAAATAATAAGAAATTACTATTTTACAGAATATTAAGCAGAATCAGCTGAATCCAGGTATTTCCCAAGTGATCTTCCTCTTGTGAATTAGTGTGGACAACATTTCACAACAAACTGATCAGTCAATTACATCAATGAATTTTGACTGATTTTTGTTGTTGTAGTTCAATATTAGGCTGTGTCACCAATGAAAAGAGTATTTGTTAAATGTTGAAGTAATAAAACAACTTTTTTGCCTAAACAGCAAAATGATCACCCTCCTTTGGACACATTATGAAGAGTTCTGGGGCTTCCCTAGTGGCTCAGAGGATAAAAAAATTTGCCTGCAGTGCAGAAGACCTGGGTTCAACCTGGGTCAGAAAGGTCTCCTGGAGAAGGGAATGGCAACCCACTCCAGTATTGCCTGGAGAATCTCATGAACAGAGGAGCCTTGAGGGCTACAGTCCATGAGGTCACAAAGAGTTGGATACAACTGACTAAGCAGGCATGCACACATGAAGAGTTCTACAAAGACAAAGCACAAATTCTCTAGGTTTCAGGCCAAGCATCTGTGTTGCTAATGAGTCTCAAGGATTTGGGAAATTTATATTTCTTCCTTGACTCTCAGTGTCATCTTCTGTGTAATGGAAGTTTGGACTAGGGATTTCCTAGCAGGAATACTAATATTCATAACTCAGTGACCTATAATTTGACTTGAGAACAAAAAAGTAAACTTAAGTTCAAGCATCCCAAGCTCAAACAAAAATAAAAAAAAAAATCTTTTTGATTAGTAATGTTTCCTGAAGAAGAGAGAAACTACTAATTAAGTGATTAACTGGGTGATTGAGAATTTTAAACCTCATCATAAATGCAAAGCATAACTTATTAATATTCTGGTTTTTGAAGGTCAGTGGCTGGTTGAGAAACTTAAGCAATTGAATTTAGAATATTTGCAAATACCCAACATTCATAAACCCTGTCTCTTTTTGAAGTCAGACTGCTACAGGCAGACAAATCATAGCTTTGACTTTAAGATATGTCCACAACAACTGATTACTCCAAATCCTTTTATTTTTTATTTTATTTTTCTCTCCCAATGACTAAATGCATACATTGTAAATACCTCTATAATTATAGTAAACATAGATAACAGTCTCTAAAATTGCAGCATACTATTTGGTGTTTCTAACCTATGGCCTGTCTATAAAGAGCTAGATTAAAAGAGGCCATCTGGGAAGTGGACTCAAACACCAGATTCCAGGTGTTTGAGAGGCAATGCAAAGGCATTTCCTTCTTTTCAGTACTTAATGAAAATGGTTTCAGTCAGTCAGTCAGTTCAGTGGCTCAGTCGTGTCCGACTCTTTGCGACCCCATGAATCACAGCACGCCAGGCCTCCCTGTCCATCACCAACTCCCGGAGTTCACTCAGACTCACGTCCATCGAGTCAGTGATGCCATCCAGCCATCTCATCCTCTGTCGTCCCTTTCTCCTCTTGCCCCCAATCCCTCCCAGCATCAGAGTCTTTTCCAGTGAGTCAACTCTTCACATGAGGTGACCAAAGTACTGGAGTTTCAGCTTTAGCATCAGTCCTTCCAAAGAAATCCCAGGGCTGATCTCCTTCAGAATGGACTGGTTGGATCTCCTTGCAGTCCAAGGGACTCTCAAAAGTCTTCTCCAACACCACAGTTCAAAAGCATCAATTCTTCGACGCTCAGCCTTCTTCACAGTCCAACTCTCATAAGCTATTTTCTAGCTTATTTACAGAAAACCTGGAAATCTGTCTAAAACTATATTATAAATAATATTTTAGTTGATTTCCAATCCCTTGTCATCCTTTCCCACTCCCTGACCCCCACAAGAAATCTCGAGTAATCCAAAACTCTATAAAATAGAACTCATGATTCAAATATGTTCAGCAATCATTGTTCTTTATATCTTTCATTATTGTTCACTCGCTAGGTTGCGTCCCACTCTTTGCAACCCCATGGACTACAGCATGCCAGGCTCCCCTGTCCTCCACCATCTCCCAGAGTTTGCTCAAATTCATGTCCATTGAGTTGGTAATGCTATCTAACCATCTCTACCTCTGCTGCCCCCTTCTCCTTTTGCCTTCAGTATTTCCCAGCTTTAGACTTATTTCTTTCATCTTTTTCTATTTTTTATTTAGCTGCCTCCCCCACCTCCTTTCCTATTTTTAGTTAGAATATAAGGTTTTCTATTTGTTGGTGGGTAAGCTGTAGGTCATATTTCTATTCTAGTGATTTCTCTAAACATATGTACTTAACTATATGTTTTTCTAACAAAATATAAATTATTCAGTATTGCTCTCTTTCAAAGAAATGCACTTTCCACTTAAGGATTCAATTCAGGAAAATTCTCAGCCAGTTTCCCTTCAAATACTGCCTCTCCAAGACTGCCTTCTATCTCATCTTTTGTATAAACTAGATTCTCTAAACCTAATATCTATATGCTTTCAGATCAATGAAAGCATTATTTTTGTAGCCACCCACAGAAACATCAGTATGGGTTTGCTTATACAGTAAACAAATATTCAGTTCCTCAACAAAACAGATCTTTTAATTCACAATATTCCCAGTAGTTTTTCTTTGAGTGAACCACTCTTGTTTGGCTCAATGAAAGCATTTCACTTTGGGTAAATTCCTTTTAAATTCTCAGGCTCACATAAAGTGGGAAAAATTCTAAAGCGTGTGTTTGTGAATGAATAGAGCCTGTGACTTGCCTGGAAAATGACTTTACAAAGGTCTGTAAGCAAGGTCTATCATAGTAAAATTATGGAATGGTCGCGATAAGGAAAAGTCCCTAAAACATTTCTTTCACAACAGTACTAGAAACATAGGAACCACAAAATGTTCAATCTAAAGGAAGCAACATTTTTCAAAAAATACACTTGAGACATAGAAAGATTAAGGATGATTTCAGTTTCCTTTCAAGCTGTTGTCAGATTCAGTATTAAATCCCAAATCTCCAGAATTTCAGTATTCTTAATGCCATTCCACATTTCCTTCCTAAAATATTAGAAATATCTTAGCTATTACATCAAAACCCCTGCTCAGTTCATTCTCTAATCCAACAGTGGAGAGTCTTGAATATCAGGGATCCATGGAGCACCAATGGAATAATGAGGGGTTACCCCACTCACTCACCAAATGAATAAATTGGCCCTCCAGCACTGAGCCCTGCCCAAGCTGCCAAACAAGAGTGGTTCACTCAAAGAAAAACTACTGGAAATATTGTGAATTACAAGATCTGTTTTGCTGAGGAACTGAATATTTGCTTACTGTATAATCAAACCCATACTGATTTTTCTGTGGGTGGCTACAAAAATAAGGTTTCTACCAATTTCTTAAGAACTATATTGTAAGAGCTAATTGGCGGGAATTGATTAACTAGAAGAACTTTTCCATGGGCTAAAGAATGTCTAATCATAAGTACCAAAGAAAACTGATGCCTGATTGAAGAGGAGGGGAAAAAAATGTAAATCAAGCATGGAGGTAATCAGGCAGGCAAGATGAACTATGCCAGGGGCATGATTGTCCCTTGAAAAATGGAACTGAACAAGAGTTGAGTACTCTTTTAATCTAACAATTGATGAGTAATTTCAGTATTTCAGTTTGTGTTATATGCCCAGCATGCTACTACAGGTATCATGGGAAAAGGTCAAAAATTATTAGCAGCTGAGTTCATAAACACACTACACTGTGTTCTCTCTCTCTCATGTATGAAACGAGATGCTGCACAATACTGGATGCTTGGGGCTAGAGCACTGGGACGACCCAGAGGGATGGTATGGGGAGGGAGGAGTGAGGAGGGTTCAGGATGGGGAACACATGTATACCTGTGGTGGATTCATTTTGATATATGGCAAAACCAATACAATATTGTAAAGTTAAAAAATAAAAAAAAGAAGTGATCCCTGCCTTCAAGAAGTCTAAAAGAAAAGTCTGAACTTTACAGCCTTTATTCACTTTTATCAAAAAATGCCAAGGGGAATTCCCTGGTGGTCCAGCGGTTAGGACTTGTGCTTTCACTGCCAAGGGCCTGGGTTCAGTCCCCGGTGGGGGAACTAAGATCCTACAAGCCTTGTGGCTCAGCCAAACACACACACACACAAACAAGAAACCGAAAAATAAATTTATTTCCTTTTAGTCTGCGTTTTGCAGAAAAATGTCAATTATTCCCATAGGTCAACATGGTTTGGGCTTAAAATCAGAGTGGATGCCTTCAGAAGATAGGAAATATATCTAACATTTCCAAGAGCATGACCTTCAACGTCCTCGGGAAGAAAAAGGCCAAGAATAAGAATAAAGGTAGAAAAAGTGACAGATGAGGCCAACTCCATACAGAAGCCTCTTGAATAGCTTCCACAGTTTGATCACCAACCAAGAAGATTTTTTACATTTTTTTAAAAATGTAGCTTAGAAGTGGAAGTGCACTTGGAAGAAGTGCACTGCTATTTGCAACTCACTCTGAAATGCATCAAAATATAATATAGATTGAGGCTGGACAGAAAGAGGATAGTTTGATTGAAATGTGGAAAATAAGAGTAGTACCATGTTAATGATGTAGTCTGGGTGATGGGTTCACTATAAAAATCTTTCAACTTTTCTCTGTCCTAAAATTTTTATAATAAAATTTTGAAACAAACGGAACTTAACGCCCTACTTCTTACTTAGAAAAAAATGTAAGACTAAACATGTATTTAGTTTTGTAGAGTAGACTCTACAAAAGGTTCCAGCAAAACTGAGATTAACTTTTGCTTCAGGAGTACAGCTGCAGTAGACTACATGTCATATGGTCCATGGACTTGACTTACTAGCTTCATGTGAGATCTGAGAAATGCACAGTCTCAGAATTCAAGACGTTCTCAATCAAATTCGGAGTTTAACTAGATCTCCAGGTGATTCATATGTACATTTAAATTTGAGAGGAGCTGGAATAATAGAAAGGTCAATAACCTAGCAGACCCAAGTTCTGCTTTTCATTCATTCATCAATTTTAAACTATATTTATAGAGTCCTATTGTTTTACTGGCCACTGTTTTAAATTCTGGGGACACAGAAATGCTGAAGATAAGTTTTTACTTAAATTCTAATGACAGTCAATAATACTTCAGAAAATATATGTGCAATAAAACAAGTAAACATATTTAGAAAAATTGGCTGGAAGCTATTTTGATTAGGGAATTCAATAAATTCTGAGCAGAATCCTGAATAATGAGGTGACAAGCAAAGCAGAGGTGAGGAGACAGAGGGGACGGCAAGCGCGAAACCCCAAGGCAGGAAATAGACCTCACTTATCTGGAACAGAAATTCCTCTTCTCCAAAATAAAGTTGTCAGAAAAAAAGATCCTTGAAGTCTTTCTAATTCTCCATTTCATGGCTATTTTTAAGATGACTATTCACGAGTGTCCTAGGAAGAACAGAGAATTGTATTTTCAATGGAATCAAACCCATGGCTACGCTTTTAAGATAGCAAGTATTAAAATGCCCACATGTCCAATGGTTCTAATCAGCATTTAAGTTGCTCATCATTCAAAAATTATTCTTCTGGTATTCTCTCACTTCCTCATCCCTCCATTCATACAGACAAGTCAAAGATAATTGATAATGATCAATCACCAACTAAGTGCTCAGGGAGACCTTGTATCTAGGAGTCATTCCCATCATATGAAAAGTGTGTTCATCACTCAGTTGTGTGGCTACTCTGTCCATGGAATTCTCCAGGCAAGAATACTGGAGTGGGTGGCCATTCCCTTCTCCTGGGGTTCTTCCTGACTCAGGGATCGAACTCAGGTCTCCCACATTGCGGGCAGATTCTTTACCATCTGAGCTACCAAGGAAGCCCTGTTCCCATCATGGTCCCCCTCATCTTCCATTTATTAGTTGATACATTAAACAGTCAATTCCACCTGCCAAGGATGCCAACATCCCTGGAGTTGAGAGTAGTTCTGATATTTAGCAAGTGGGCCTAAGAATATGCATAAATCTAGTCCCATCAAACACCTCGTGGGCTTCCTTTGGAAACTGTTTACAATTGAAACAAGAGCAGGATGGGAACCAAGGAACTAAGTTGCACACCTCTCTTCACAAGTTTCAGTTAAAGCAAATGGCTTGGGCCCAAAATCTGCAGGGAGTTTTACCTTCCTCTCAATCCTAAATCCCCACCTCACCAGCATCAGGCTGCTGAAAGGAAGACAATAGGTATCCTGCCAACTTCATCTCCAGCTACTTCTGCTACATTGAGATACACTGAAATGAGTTTAATTCCTCAAATCCTCTTCATTTTCTCTTATGTCTAAGCCTTCAGTTCAGTTCAGTCGCTCAGTCATGTCCTTTGCGACCCTGTGGACTGTCATACGCCAGGCCTCCCTCTCCCTCACCAATCCCGGAGTTTACTCACACTCATGTTCATTGAGTCGGTGATGCCATCCAACCATCTCATCCTCTGTCGTCCCCTTCTCCTCCTACCCTCAATCTTTCCCAACATCAGGGTCTTTTCCAATGAGTCAGCTCTTTGCATCAGGTGGCCAAAGTATTGGAGTTTCAGCTTCAACATCAGTCCTCCCAGTGAATATTCAGGACTGATTTCCTTTAGGCTCGACTGGTTGGATCTCCCTGCTGTCCAAGGGACTCTCAAGAGTCTTCTCCAACACCACAATTCAAAAACATCAGTTCTTCAGTGCTAAGTTTTCTTTATGGTCCAACACTCACATCCATACACAACTACTGGAAAAACCATAGCTTTGACTAGACAGACATTTGTTGGCAAAGTAATGTCTCTGATTTTTAATATGTTGTCTAGGTTGGTCATAACTTTTCTTCCAAGGAGCAAGTGTCTTTTAATTTCATGGCTGCAGTCACCATCTGCAGTAATTTTGGAGCCCAAGAAAATAAAGTCTGTCATCGTTTCAACTCGTTCCCCATCTATTTGCCAGGCAGTGATGGGACCAGATGCCATGATCTTAGTTTTCTGAATGTTGAGTTTTAAGCCAACTTTTTCACTCTCCTCTTTCACCTTTATCAAGAGGCTCTTTAGTTCTTCTTCACTTTCTGCCATCAGGGTGGCATCATCTGCATATCTGAGGTTATTAATATTTCTCCCAGCAATCTTGATTCCAGCTTGTGCTTCATCTAGTCTAGCATTTCTCATAATGTACTCCGCATATAAGTTAAATAAGCAGGGTGACAATATAGAGCCTTGATGTACTCCTTTCCTGATTTGGAACCAGTCTGTTGTTCCATGTCCAGTTCTAACTGTTGTTTCTTGACCTGCATACAGGTTTCTCAAGAGGCAGGTCAGGTGGTCTGGTATTCCCATCTCTTTCAGAATTTTCCACAGTTTATTGTGATCCACACAGTCAAAGGCTTTGGCACAGTCAATAAAGCAGAAGTAGATTTTTTTCTGGAACTCTCTTGATTTTTCAGTGATCCAGTGGATATTGGTAGTTTGAGCTCTGGATCCTCTGTCATTTCTAAATCCAGCTTGAACATCTGGAAGTTCATGGTTCATGTACTGTTGAAGCCTGGCTTGGAGAATTTTGAGCATGACTTTGCTAGTGTGTGAGATGAAAGCAATTGTGCGGTAGTTTGAGTATTCTTTGGCATTGCCTTTCTTTGGGATTGATTGGAATGAAAACTGACCTTTTCCAGTCCTGTGGCCACTGCTGAGTTTTCCAAATTTGCAGGCATACTGAGTGCAGCACTTTCACAGCATCTTCTTTTAGGATTTGAAATAGCTCACCTGGAATTCCATCACCTTCAGGAGCTTTGTTCATAGTGATGCTTCCTAAGGCCCATTTGATTTCGCATTCCAGGATGTCTAGCTCTAGGTGATCACACCATCGTGGTTATCTGGGTCATGAAGATCTTTTTTGTATAGTTCTTCTGTGTATTCTTGCCACCTCTTCTTAAGCCTTAAAATATGTCATTCCCTCTCCCTGGAATACTCTGCATCCACAACTCTCTTGATGGGTCATATGGTAGTTCTGTTTTTAGGTTTTTATGGAGCCTACATACTATTCTCCTTAAGTGTGTTAGTCACACAGTCATGTCCAACTCTGCAACCCAATGGACTGTTGCCTGCCGGCCTCCTCTGTTCATGGAATTCTCCAGGCAAGAATACTAGAGTGCATAGCTATTACCTTCTCCAGAGGCTCTACCTGACCCAGGGATTGATCCCAGGTCTCCTGCATTGCAGGCAGATTTTTTGCTGTAAGCCACCAAAATGGCTGTATCAACTTACATGAAGAAGGATAAGTTTCAGAATTGAAAACTTGCTCCTCTGACATCTTAATGTCCAAAAAAGAATTTCTTTTCAAGAGTCCCTAGGAATGGAAGCATAGTATTTTTTTAAATACAAGAGAACTTTTTTTTAATCCAGGAATCCATGACTCCTGTGACAGCTGAAATAAATATACTGTCTTAATCATCACTATTCTCTTAAACCAGTTTGAGGAAATATGTTTTGCTTTTTGTTTAAACAGGAACAGATTGCTCAGGGTTTGGGGGAGCCAGACACAAATCAGAAAGCCCTTCCTCTTTCATTTTGCAAGTCGTTGCCCTCTGCCCAGCCCTAAGATATTTACTGAACTGCACATGAAACAGACTTCTTTCTCCTCTCCTGGCAGCCTTGTGTGGTGTTGAAGAGCGAAAGAAACGGTGAGCACTCCTGTAGCTGCCAGCCTCAGAACCTTAGCACCCACGGAGGAAGGCCATGAATTTTGCTCACCCTGGACACAGGAAACTCTGAACCCGAGTGGCCTGAGTCTAAACTTGGAGATGGAATTGGGGTTGAAAATTAACTCCTCAGCTGCTGGACAAGCTTAGCAAGTTGTGGAATGCTACTATTTACCAGACCGAAGGAGAAGCAAGTAATTGATATCTACTCCAAAAGTCTTCTGGCATTTCCCCTCTGGCTCTGAACTAACCTGTTCTTTTAAAGTTTCTAGAAGTACATAGAGAAGATCCCCTGTGCACACACAGAGTAAAACCAATATTTACTGAGTTTTTTTTATGTACCAGGCACTATGCTGAGTGCTTTACAAGCATTATCTTATTTAATCATCCATACAGTCAAGTGAGGTATTTATATTTATTGTCATTGTAGAAAGAAATTGATGCTTGAAGAAAGTAAGTACCTTGGCTACTTCATAAACAATAGAGCCTAGGTTCAGATCCAAATCTAATAAATTCAAAGCCCAGTATTTTTTTCCTCCTGCACCCGAGGAGTTGTACCTTGAAATCATAGGAAATTGTCTAACCCTTTGGGGGTAGCACAAAATTTTAAAAAGTTCTACACAGCTCATAACATCATAACTATTATTATGATAAACTAATAGTTGATCATTGCCAGAACATTGTCTCCAGCTGTATTGATAAGACTTTTCTGAAAGACCATTTTGACAAAAGTTAGCTATTAAAAAAAAAAAATTTTGGCCATGCCTCCCAGCATGTGGGATCCTAGTTCTTTGACCGGGGATGGAACCTGCACTCACTGCATTGGAAGCAAAGTCTTAACCACTGGACTGCCAGACAACTCCTGACAAAGGTTAATTATTTATTCAGATAATCCAGCTTCCCATTACAACTAAGCATGATTCTGACATCCAGAAATGACATATTCCCGCCTTAAACAATAGCTCTAAGCACTTAGAATTTTCCCTAACATTATATATTTTATAGCCTCTATCCAGGTAGACTATAATGATTTATTTATCTTCCCCACTGCAGCATGAGTGTCTAAAGGATAGAGAAGCTAGAGGGAACATGATTCACTTTTGTGTTGCTTAACCCAAGTCCTGGCACTCGTGGCCACTCAGATGTTTTTGGATTGATTTGGCAGAGATCATGATTGTGAAAACAACTGGCTATAATGCAATTTGATAAGAACAGCCATTAAAAGAGGTTCAAGATGAGGTATGAGCATGTAAAAACAATCAATTAGTTCTCATTAAAAGAAGACATGTTTGGGACAATTGCACAATGTAATGAGTTCACTAAGTGGAGAAGGAATTAGAAGAAAGGCATTGCAAAGATAGCACAGCAAAGGTAAGACAGCAGGAAATTTGGAGCTAGTACTTAGGGACTTGTCTTCTTGTACTTTTCAGTAAGACAGAGGAAAAGCAACCAGACTCAAAAGAGTCAAGAATTTTTGTCATAATATCAAAGTGTACCTACTTATTTCCTTACATTTTGTGCTTATGAAGGAAGGCATGGCTGTAGTTCACAGGCTATGAAGCCTGGGGTGTGCTTATACATAGGCCATTCTCTTAGACTGCTTACTCCAAATATCACTTGTAGGACATCAGGGGGAAGTGATATTGAGTGACCTATAAGAGTACAGATCACCAGTACTGAAGAAATCTTTTGGGGAGAGACAATCTCTTCCTCCTAAGAGGAGGAAGTGAAGTGCTTCTTACAGTATTTGTATATCAACATATCCCTGAACTAGTTCTTTTGGGAAGCCCAGTGGCCAAGGACAATGAAGGGAAGTAACATTGAAATCATCAGGAGCCCTAGGGCAGGTGGTTCTAAACCTTACCTACATTCTAGGATCATTTAGGGAACTTCCAGATACCCCGATCCTCAGGCCATGTCACTGACCAATTGATTCAGAATCTCTGGAGATGGAACTAGGCATTATAATGCTTTAAAAAGCACCTTGAGAGATTCCCATATGCAGCTAAGTTTGACAGCAGCTGCTTCAAAGAGTAAACAAGTTGTTGGTGGTGGGTAGATGGGATGGTGAGGTTGTGATATATTTAGAGTAAATCTGGGATGAGGGAAATCTTTTTCCAAGGTTGAATTAAATATTTAATAGTACTTAAACAACTGACCTAAATGTGGAATATTTACAGAATTCTCAAGCAGGGGAAAAAGTGAAAGCTGTGACAGATTTTATTTTCTTGGGCTCCAAAAATCACTCCAGATGGTGACTGCAGCCATGAAATTAAAAGACCCTTGCTCCTTAGAAGGAAAGTTGTGACAAACCTAGACAGCGTATTGAAAAGCAGAGACATCACTTTGCCAACAAAGGTCTGTATAGTCAAAACTATGGTTTTCCCAGTAATTATGTATGAATGTGAGAGTTGGACCAAAAAGAAGGCTGAGTGTAGAAGAATTGATGCTTTAAAATTGTGGTTCTGGGGAAGACTCTTGAGAGTCTCTTGGACTGCAAGGAGACCAAACCAGTCGATCCTTAAGGAAATCAACCTGGAATATTCATTGGAAGGACTGATGCTAAAGCTGAAGCTCCAATACTTTGGCCACCTGATGCAAAGAGCTGACTCATTGGAAAATACCTTGACACTGGGAAAGACTGAAGGCAAAAGGAGAAGGGGATGGCAGAGGATGAAATGGTTAGATAGTATCACCAAATCAATGGACATGAGTTTGAGCAAACTCCGGGAAATAGTGAAGGACAGGGGAGCCTGGCGTGCTCATTCCATGCGATCATAAAGAGCTGGGCACGACTTAGCAACTAAACAACAAGTAGGTTGACTGTGAATCACACTAGGGAAAACCCTGGTATAACAGATTGGCCTCTATTAACTCTACAGTGAGGACCACAGAGCTATTTGGAGCCTGGTAACCATGTGTGAAAGACATTATGTAGTAATGGATCATTGTTACATAACAGCAATCTCTAATCTATTCTTATTCCCAGGGACAATAATGCAAATATCCTTCTAGAAGAGCCAGGGCAGTATGTCAGAACATGAAGTACAGAATGTGATGTAGCGCACAATTGCAATCTCACACACTGCTTTTCCATTTAATCATATGATTTCTCCAGCACCACCTACACTCCTGAATGTTTTGCTGAACAATAGCACATATTGGTCAAAATATTAAGACTGTGGAGGAAACCTTACTAATTTCAAAATAAAATGCACCTATAGGGCAAAAGGTGAATACTTAAAAAAAAATAGATGTATGCAAATATGCAAAGAAGAAATACAAGGATTTTTTTTTCTCCTGCTCAGAAGATGAAAAGTTTTTTTCCAAGGTTGAGTCAAAGGTTTAATAATGCTTATGCGGTTGATATTAGTGTAGCATGTTTATAGAATCCTACAAATCTGTGGATTAGAAAAGCAGCTTTAGGTTTTAACAAATTTAAAGGAGAATACATTATGTTTATGATTTTTTTAAAGCAGTGAAGATACTGTCTAATATCTATCTGTGTCTTGAAAGGCAGTGGTCTTCCTGAATTTGTTTGTGAACTTGTAAGTATTTGGTAGTTGATTGACAAAGCTGGATTGTAGATAATTATCTGAAGAACTTGGGCCAGGAGCCAGATCCCTTTAGAAATGGCACGCCAACTCTTCTAGTGTCTTCACCATTACCAGAGAAATGAGAGTCCAGGAAAGCAAAAAGAAGATTTCTCAGAGGTGCATGGTATCACATTGGAGCAACTTTTCCTACACACAGAAATACTGAGTCTTTTATGCCTTCAATATTCCCTTTTATAATGCAACCTCTCTCCAATAATTCACTAGACTGTAGCATTTCTGAAGATAGTAAATGTTTCCTGACTGTCCTTGAGGCATCTCTTGTACAGAATCTACTAACTAGTAGACCCTTCTTCTGCCAAGAACCTTGATGGGTTTGGAAATGAAACTGGGGAACTATGGGTGATTGAACTGAGTCTAATTCATGAAACCAGGTGGCCCCAGCATCTGGCTTATTAAACTACTTCACCACTATGCTTTATAGGAATGTCATGGCAAAAGCCATGTAGGAATTAGATAGATTACTTACAGTTTTCTCAATGCAATTAATTTGATAGATTCGAACGCTAGTCAATCCACACTAGTCATCACTGGCTTCCTATCACCACTTCTAATCAGCTGACTCCCATAACTGCAATGATCCCTCCTTGTTTATTCTCTCTTCTTCTAATCCCAATCCAGTGGTGAAGTACTTCCCTTCATTCTCACTGTCCCTGGTGGAGAAACGTCTTTGTCTGTTCATGCCCTTGATAGACTCTTTGGTTTAAGGTCTTCTCAGTCACCATACCCTCATCGCAACAGGTGCACTGAGCTCTAGTGACTAAATGCCCTAGCAGTGTTCAGGAGCTGCACCCTTTCAATCTCAGTCATCTGAGCCTCTCTGAATTCTAATGATTTTCTCTTATACTAATTTCATTAACTGTTCCTATCACCTTCAGATCATTCTAGGTTCGCTCCCCTAAGGTTCTGTAAGTTCCCTTCTATGTCTTAGTCAAGACCTTCTCTTTCCTCCTTTGTCTTCCCTTCTCTTCTTTTCTTTTATTCTTGATTCCAACGAAAAGAATCTCATGCACACTTGCCAAACACGATGGAAGCTTTATGAAAAGATCTCAGATAATGGAATCCAATTGTTTCATCAGGGATGGTGAACCGTGAAATACAAAGAAGGGGAATTTTCCCCTCTTTAATACTGCTTCACTTCCTCATTGCTTTCTTCTCCTTCTTTATTGTCGCCCTGCAAAATGACAAAGACAACCACACCATAGCTCCCAAGTATACATCAACTCAGTTCAAATCCCAGATTCTAGGACCTAAGAATCCACATTTAAAACAGTCAAACTTCCATGAGCTCTTCACTCTTCACTCAGTAAGCCACGGCCTGATCAGGTGGGAAATTATGGTTTCTTGGGCAACCATGGGTGGAAAAGGATCATTTTCAAAGAAATCTTATGGACACATATTATGCTATAAAAGTCCTTTACCTTTTTCTGTAATTTATTTGGCTTTGCTGAAATTTGGTTTTTAATCTTTTCCTAGATGATGTTTTCCAAACATTTTTAAAGCAACAGACTTTTTTTTCAGCAAAATATTTCACTGTAAACCAAGATGTAAAACAGACAAAAAGCAGAGTTGTTCTGATTGAACAGGAGAGGGTAGAGAGCAGAGGCCACTTGTCCCATACATTTTGCTCCATGGTGCCCCCTGAAGACCTGCTTCAGCCCCTCGGGAAGCTCTAGGGAAGCCTCTTATGTTTATAACCAAAGATAGTCACTTCTATCAGGTTGCTCTCCTCAGTCCTGACTTACTAACTTTAGACAGTATCTTTCTGTCTGCTCACTATAAAAGATAAAGCACTTTGACTCAATTTTACTTCCTCTCCCTCCCTTCCTAGTTTGTAAAGTCAACTTACTTGTCCTTTTTTTCATTACTATTCAGTTCAGTTCAGTCACTGAGTCGTGTCCCACTCTTTGCAACCCCATGAATTGCAGCACGCCAGGCCTCCCTGTCCATCACCAACTCCCGGAGTCTATCCAAACCCATGTATATCGAGTCAGTGATGCCATCCAACCATCTCATCCTCTGTCGTCCCCTTCTCCTCCTGCCCCCAATCCCTCCCAGCATCAGAGTCTTTTCCAGTGAGTCAACACTTCGCATGAGGTGGCCAAAGTACTGGAGTTTCAGCTTTAGCATCAGTCCTTCCAAAGAAATCCCAGGGCTGATCTCCTTCAGAATGGACTGGTTGGATCTCCTTGCAGTCCAAGGGACTCTCAAGAGTCTTCTCCAACACCACAGTTCAAAAGCATCAATTCTTCGGTGCTCAGCTTTCTTCACAGTCCAACTCTCACATCCATACATGACCACTGGAAAAACCATAGCCTTGACTAGATGGACCTTTGTTGGCAAAGTAATGTCTCTGCTTTTGAATATGCTATCTAGGTTGGTCATAATTTTCCTTCCAAGGAGTAAGTGTCTTTTAATTTCATGGCTTCAGTCACTATATATATATATGTGTGTGTGTGTGTGTGTGTGTGTGTGTGTGTGTGTGTGTATCATTTTTAACATCTGAACACAGGGTAATTAATAGCCTTTCTAACTGTCATTTCCATTCCTTGAGACACACTGTTGCATAAAGTACTTTTTCTTGTGGGCTTGCTCAGTCATTCAGTCGTATACAACTCTTTGGTACACCATGGACTTTAACCCATCAGGCTCCTCTGTTCATGGAATTTTCCAAGCAGGAATACTGGAGTGGGTTGCCATTTCCTACTCCAGGAGAATCTTCCTGACTCAGGGATCAAACCCATGTCTCTTGCATCTCCTGCATTGGCAGACAGATTCTTTACTATTCTGCCACCAGGGAAGCCCACTTTTTTCCTCACTGGTCTGTAAATACAAAGTTCATTTTAAAAGCATAAGCTCCTAGGAAGCAATGGGAGAGGTGGCTTATATTCTTTTAAATGGCACCCCTCACAGGAGAAAAGGCAGACAGATATGGTGTGATGGTGGAGGTGGTGGAATTCATCATCTCTGATTTCAAGAAGCTGAAAATCTAAATTTGAAACATTCTGGGGAGAGGGAGAAGAGGAATGGTTTCCTGTAGAAACTGAAGCAACCCTTAGATTTCATCGTCTATTTTCCTCCAAAAATGCCTCGATTTTTTATTCTATACAACACAACAGAGCATTGCCACATTTAAGCATTGCTGGTATTGTTTTCAACCAACAGCAGCCAGTTTTCTCAGTTTTGTCAGGGCAATCCCATGCCACAACCTCAGACAGCTGTTGCATTGTACATAATGCTCATACTATTTTCCTTGTTTTTGACAAGAAAAGTCTTCCCTCAGTTGCTTCCTCATGCTCTCTTCTACTTTCCCAGCCCTTCTATGAGAAAAATGAAGACACTTTTTCAATTGACCTTCTCCATCAACATTACCTCCCTCTGTAAATGATTTTCTCAGTAATTCACTGACTCCCTTGGGCTCACTTCAGTTTCCAAGTAATTGGTTAGTAATTCAACACTTATGTTGGAGAAGGTGCTGAAAAACTGATGAGGGAAGAAAACTTTCATTAGTGCTAAGTTGTCAATGACTTTTGTAAGTGGTGATAAACATTAAGAATACTTAGGCAGAACAGATTATCCTGGCAGTGTTGGAAATAGGAAGGGACCACTGGGGATTCCATGGAATATGCTTCTCTGGAGTTTTCTTCTTCAAGTGTTCTTATTTGGCTCTGAGTTTAGAATGGCTCAGTCTATGGGACAAAAGGGAAAGATTTTATGAGCTTTCAAAGTACCATCTAGTCAAGGTACATTCACCATTGAGCACTTAATTGATTGTGAGTACCTATTGGAATTTAGGAACATTTTCAAGTGTACAATCTTATTTGATCTTCCCAACCATATTATAAAATCAATAAGGCAGGTCATATGTGTTTTTAATCCAAATCTTTTTGATAATACATCTTGTATTGAGTAAGTACATACAATAATACAATAATCAAAACTTCAAACTTGATATAGAATTAAAACTCCATCCCTCCTCCTTAAGGATTTTGATGGGTAGGAAATCAGGAAAGTGGCTGGGTAGAGGAAGGAGAGTTCTTCCTTGTATCTCTCCTCTGTTTTGCTAACCAAGTTGTGATCCTTCCTTCTAAGGCCAAAGGGTCTGAGAAGGTAGAAAAGAGACTGGGGAGAGCAGAAAAGCTCTCACCTAATTAATGCTATCATAAAATGGTTCTGTGCGCTGGTGAATAACACTGACTCTTATGGAACTCTTTAGCAGATTCTTAGAAAGAACCCCATCACTGAGGACTTCTTATCTGAGATTCCCTTGATGAGTCAGGCGGACTCCTCCAGTTCATCCTTCTAAAGCAAAGCAGCCTGTCTGATGCCTTTCAGATTTCTCAGAGGAGGAAACTCGGGTTTTCTCTCTATTCTAATTTCCTATCAAGTTCAGTGAGGATTTCTAAGAAGTCCTTTGCACTGGGCTTAAAATAAAGTAAAAGTACCTCATCTTCCCCCTTAGGGAAAGTTAGAACCACAACTGCTGCAGATATTCAGTAAAACTGAGAATGCATTCTATGTCTTATATAATGCTGTGTGCTTAGTCACTCAGTCGTGTGCAACTCTGTGACCCTTTGGACTGTAGCCCGCCAGGCTCCTCAGTTCATGGAGATTCTCCAGGGAAGAATACTGGAGTGGGTTGCCATGCCCTCCTCCAGGGGATCTTGCCAACCATGGGATCGAACCCAGTCTCCCACATTGCAGGCGAATTCTTTACCAGCTGAGCTAACTGGGAAGCCAAGTACTATACTACAATAAGCAAAAACTACAACAAAATAGGCGTTCCAGAGTTGACTTACATACAACACTCTGTTAGTTCCTGGTGTACAGCATAATGATTTGGTACTTCTACATGTTTCAAAATGATCATCAGATTAAATGTACTTACCATACGGCATCATAAAAAAATACTATGTAATTATTGAGTATATTCTCCTCACTCTACATTTCTTACCCATAATTCATTTATTTTGTAACTGGAAGTTTATACCTTTTAATCTCCCTTAACTATTTTTCTCACCCTCCCCAGCCCCCTCTCTTCGGGCAACCACCTGTTTGTTCTCTGTATTTACGACTCTTTCTATTTTGTGTTTGCCCATTTGTTTTGCTTTTTAGATTCCACATGTAAGTGATAATGTACAGTATGTGACTTTCTGTATCTGACTTATTTCATTTAGTAATAATTCCCTTCAGTCCATCTATGTTATCACAAATGGCGAGATTTCATTCTTTTTATGGCTGAGTAGTATTTCTGTGTGTGTGACACCTTTATCCATTCATCTGCTGATGCACACTTAGGTTGCTTCCATACCTTGGCTATTGTGAATGCATTTTAACACTCATGCATTTTTACTGCCCCCCCCCCATTTATTGTGTTGATATCATATTTTACATCTCTTTGTTTTTTGTTCTGTGCCTTAGCTACTTATTATGCATATAGATTATTTACTATTTTTGTCTTCAGACCTTCTGACTAGCTTTATAAGTAGTTGCTCTATTACCTTTACTGCATATTTGCTTCTACCAATTAGATTTTTTTCCTTCTGTACTTTTCATGTTTCTAGTTGTGGCCTTTTCTTTTCATCTTAAGGAAGTCCTTTTAACATGTCCTGTAATGCTGGTTTCATGGTGCTGATTGTGTGAGCTTTTGCTTGTTGGTAAAACTCTTAATCCCACTTTAAAATCTGAATGATAGACTGGACAGGTAGAGCATTCTTGATTGTAGTTTTTCCCTTTCCACTCTTCTGGCCTACAGTTTCTGTTGAAAAGTCAGTTGATAACCTTATGGAAGTTTCTTGTATGTAACTGATTGCTTTTCCCTCGCTGTTTTTAATATTCTCTATCTTTAATTTTTGTCATTTTATTACAGTATGTCTTGGCATGTTCCTCTTTGAGTTCATCTTGTTTGGAACTCTCTGTACTTCTTAGACCTACATGTCACTTTCCTTTTCCAGGTTAAAAAAGTTTTCAGCTACTATGTCTTCAAATATGTTCTTCAAAGCCAAACATTCTGGGGCTCAGCTTTCCAGTCAAGCTAGGAGCCCAGTAGGGGCTCAGACCCTTTGCTCCTTTGGGAAAGCCTATTCAATTGTGATAATCTTCCCATTTGTGGATTACTCTCCCAGAGAAGTGGGTCTTAACCATCTTATATAAGATATAAGGGTCTTATATCTCTTCCCCTCTTACTCAACTCAGTGTGGATCCTTCTTTTCATCTTTAGTTGTAGATCTTTTCTGCTAATCTTCAGGGTCTTCTCATTGATAGTCTTTTGTAAATAGTTTTAATTTTGGTGTGCCTGTGGAAGATGAGCTCAGGGTCTCCCTACTTTGCCATCTTGGCCATTCCTCTCACTGGTATGTTCAATGATTGACCTGCATTCTGCATTTATTCCTACCTCCAAAGAGTCAGACATGACTTAGCCACTTAACAACAACAAGCCTCCTAGTGTACCTTCCTTTTTAGCCTAGAAAGCTAAAAACCACATTTTCTAGACTCCTCTACAGCTAGGTTTTGGGGGACTGTGAATTAGTTCTCATCAATCAGATGCAATTACTCAAAGATCAGAAGGTAGAAATGAATGAGAAGCTATGTTCCAGCTGTGTTTGTGTCCTATGGGCAAGGAAATCTATGCAGATTTGGCTTTTTCTCCATTCCTATAGTTTCCAGCTACTTGGATATTATTGGCAGCAATGGCTTCCTGATTCTAGCTTCCTGATGCCTGGATCACAATCACAGAATCATGTTCTTAAAATTCATAGGTCCAGTAAACCTCTTAATTTCCACCTCCTGAATGTGACAAGATAGTAGTTCCCATTCCACTCACAGATAGTGGTATTCTGTGAGTCATTACTGCATTCTTGGGCTAGAGCTCATTCTTCCAGCTCCTCCAGTAATCTCATATGCGCACGTGCACACACACACACACACACACTATGTTTAATCCCTTTCTACTTAAAATACTTATAGTGCCTTTTATTTTTCCTATATAAAACTTGTTTGGGTCATCCTCTAACGTCAAGTCATTCCATAGGTTCCAATTCAAATGTGTCTTCATCCAGGAAATTTGAGTCATCACAAAATAAATGAAAATAAGTGGGAGGGTATTCCAGATGGGAGGTTACATTTTCTCCTATGTACTTTCACACTGCCCTATACATACTGTTATCATTGTATATATCACAGAATCCAAGAGTTTCCTAAAATTTATCTTTCTTCCTTGCTAGACTCTCCTACTTCTCTTCTAGAAAGAGAAATCTTATCATAATCTTTTTTGTACCCCAATCTCCTAGCACAGTCCCTAGTACTTGATAAAACTTCAATATATGTTAAATGAATTAATTACTGAATGAATGAATAGGTGAATGGAATGTAAATAGACACTCAAACTGAAGTAAATGATAATCTTTAGTGAATCACTTCTTTTCTGTTTATACATAGCTTATAATTTTCATCTTCATACTGAGAACATTTTAAGAATATCTACTAACTCATGGATGTCAAATAGTGGGACTTTCTTAATGTTCCTTTCTGAAGCACTGTTCTAAAGGAGGAAGTGTAAAATTGCGTGAGTATTTTCTCCAGATTTAGTTTCACAATGAGGGACCACAAATTCAAACAAAAATAAAGAGGTGCTTCCTCTTATCTTAATATAAATGATGTTACCATATAATAAGGACTACACTGGAATAGAATTTATTTAGAATAAAAATTTTAAAATCTACCTCTAAGAAGACAGATTGTGTAGTTGTGTGCCTATTGAATACAATAATTAATGGTACAGTTGTCCCTTGATATCTGCAGGACTCCTGCAGAGGGGATTGATTCTAGGAACCCCATAGATATCAAAATCTGTGGATGCTCAAGTTTCTTATATAAAACATAGTAGCATAGTACAGTCAGCCCTCCGTATCTACAGTTTCACAGGTGTGAATATGGAGGACAACTGTGATCATAACTATTATATATATAGCCCTTTTATAGTCAGGAAATTAAGCTCTAACTAATAAAGAGCAGAGGAACTGAGATCCAAATCTGACTTTGATGAGAGACATACCTTAAATATGAAGACAGGTTACAGTGAAAGAGTGGAAAAGATATACCATGTCAAATTTTCCCAAAGAGAACTGATATAAATATAATAACATTTGATTAAGAAGAGTCTAAAGCAAGAAGTATGACTTGAATAAATGGGATACTTTATATTGCCACAAGTATCAATTCAACAGAAGTCATAAATTTCTATGCTTTTAATAACATAACTTCAATGTATATGTGTATATATACATGAAACAAAATGGTCAAATTTATTAAAACAATAATTGAATATTTTAACATCTCTTTCAGTAACTGAAAAATAGGCAGAGAAAAAGATTAGTAAGAATATATGACATTTAATGATGTGATTAAAAATTATATAATTAATAGAGATGTAACACTATATTCAACAACTTTGTAATATGCATTTTAAATAAATGCACCTGGAACATTTACTAACATAGATCATAAAGAAAGTCTCAACAACATTTAAAGGATATAATCACATGGAGTAAATTCTTAGACCACAGTAGAATTAACTTATAAATCAATAACGGAAAAGAAACTAAAATATCCCAAAATATTTTAAATTAAACAGTATACTTCTAAATAACCCATGCATCAATAAATAAATTACAATGTAAATTTGAACATATTTTTAAGTATATGATAAAGAAGACTTGAAACATTAATACTTGTGGTCTGCAGCTCAAGCAGTGCTGAGAGAGAAATATATAACTTTAAATGCATATGTTAGAAAGAAAGGCCATATATCAAAACTCTAAGTTTTCTTCTCAAGCAACTAGGCTGAAAAAATACATCAAAAGAAAATAAGAGCAGAAATCAATAAGATAGGAAGCAAATATACACGGGGAAATTTAACAAAGGCGAAAAAAGATGATTCTTTGAAAACAGATTTTAAAATTGGTAAAATCCAAGAAAGATTAATCAAGGGAAAAAAGAAAAAATGTGAATACACAGAAGAACTGTACAAAAAAGGTCTTCACGACCAAGATAATCACAATGGTGTGATCACTGACCTAGAGCCAGACATCCTGCAATGTGAAGTCAAGTGGGCCTTAGAAAGCATCACCATGAACAAAGATAGTGGAGGTGATGGAATTCCAGTTGAACTATTCCAAATCCTGAAAGATGATGCTGTGAAAGTGCTGCACTCAATATTCCAGCAAATTTGGAAAACTCAGCAGTGGCCACAGGACTGGAAAAGGTCAGTTTTCATTCCAATCCCAAAGAAAGGCAATGCCAAAGAATGCTCAAACTACTGCACAATTGCACTCATCTCACACGCTAGTAAAGTAATGCTCAAAATTCTCCAAGCCAGGCTTCAGCAATATGTGAACCGTGAACTTCCTGATGTTCAAGCTGGTTTTAGAAAAGGCAGAGGAACCAGAGATCAAATTGCCAACATCTGCTGGATCATGGAAAAAGCAAGAGAGTTCCAGGAAAACATCTATTTCTGCTTTATTGACTATGCCAAAGCCTTTGACTGTGTGGATCACAATAAACTGTGGAAAATTCTGAAAGAGATGGGAATACCAGACCACCTGATCTGCCTCTTGAGAAATCTGTATGCAGGTCAGGAAGCAACAGTTAGAACTGGACATGGAACAACAGACTGGTTCCAAATAGGAAAAGGAGTTCATCAAGGCTGTATATTGTGACCCTGCTTATTTCACTTATATGCAGAGTACATCATGAGAAACGCTGGACTGGAAGAAACACAAACTGGAATCAAGATTGCTGGGAGAAATATCAAGAACCTCAGATATGCAGATGACACCACCCTTATGGCAGAAAGTGAAGAGGAACTCAAAGGCCTCTTGATGAAAGTGAAAGTGGAGAGTGAAAAAGTTGGCTTAAAGCTCAACATTCAGAAAACGAAGATCATGGCATCCGGTCCCACCACTTCATGGGAAATAGATGGGGAAACAGTGGAAACAGTGTCAGACTTTATTTTTCTGGGCTCCAAAATCACTACAGATGGTGACTGCAGCCATGAAATTAAAAGATGCTTACTCCTTGGAAGGAAAGTTATGACCAACCTAGATAGCATATTCAAAAGCAGAGACATTACTTTGCCAACAAAGGTTCGTCTAGTCAAGGCTATGGTTTTTCCTGTGGTCGTGTATGGATGTGAGAGTTGGACTGTGAAGAAAGTTGAGCACCGAAGAATTGATGCTTTTGAACTGTGGTGTTGGAGAAGACTCTTGAGAGTCCCTTGGACTGCAAGGAGATCCAACCAGTCCATTTTCAAGGAGATCAGCCCTGGGATTTCTTTGGAAGGAATGATGCTAAAGCTGAAACTCCAGTACTTTGGCCACCTCATGCAAAGAGTTGACTCATTGGAAAAGACCCTGATGCTGGGAAAGATTGAGGGTAGGAGGAGAAGGGGACGACAGAGGATGAGATGGCTGGATGGCATCGCTGACTCGATGGACGTGAGTCTCAGTGAACTCCGGGAGTTGGTGATGGACAGGGAGGCCTGGCGTGCTGTGATTCATGGGGTCGCAAAGAGTCGGACACGACTGAGCGACTGATCTGATCTGATCTGAACTTGTTAATATCAGCTATAAAAATGGAGACTTCACTATAAAATCACAGACATTAAAAAGATAATACATAAACTTGAGTTTAAATGAAATGGACAAATTCCTCGATAAACACAGTTTACTAAAAAGGACAAAAAATATATATAAAATCTCAATAGTCCTGTATCTATTAAAGAAATTGAGTCCATATTTTAAAAAATAAAAACTCCTGGCCCAGAAATTTCACTCGTAAATTCTTCCAAACATTTAAGAAAATAAGAACAATGTTATGCAAACTAATTCTGATAATGAAAAAGAAGGACTACTTTCAAACTTATTTTATAAGGCCAGCATAACTTTGATGCCAAACTTAACATTACAGTGAAGGAAAATTTCAGGCCTGTGTTTTTCATGGACATAATGCAAAAATCACAAATAAAATATTATCAAGTTAAACCTATGGATACATCATCACAACAATAATTATGTGTCAATCAAGTAGGGCTTATTACAAGAATGCAAGGTTAATAAAGATTTTTAAATCAATGAAAATGAATAATGGAAAAAAATCTGTATGATTATTCCCATAGAGAAATAAACTTGAGTCAGTCTCACTTAAAATTCTAGGCTTTAAAAAAAGCAATTGAACATCATTGTATGAATAAGAAATACATTCAGCTAAAAATAAAAGAAAATAATAAAACTGAGTAAAAGTAGCTTAAAGAAAAGAGTGTTCATGAAGTCTGGAGGTAAACAGTTAAAGCTGTTTCAGTGTTTAATGATGCCATCTGGGATCTAGACCCTTTCTATCTTTCTGCTCTGCCACTTTTTGAAGTATCTGTAATAGTGCCCAGCACTATAGTAGGTGTTCAGTAAATATTTGTTGAGTGACAGAATCAATGTGTTAATCTTCTGAAGCTTACAATCTAGTGACCACAAGATTAGCCTAATAATGGCCTTTTGGCCCATGTTCTAGGTGCAAAGAACAAAGCTGAAACGAGTTTGGTACCTACATCCAGAAAGCTAGAAACCCTCCAATTTTAACTCTTTGTATAGAACTGACCCAATTGGCAAGAGAATTTGGAGAGTAAGTATTTTTAGCTGGGCACATTATTGCCCTAAAAAAAAGGAGTTCTATTATTCAAAACAAAGAAAGAATAGGTACTGAGTCCCTCTTTGTAGAAGGCACAATGACAAGCACTCTTAAATCCACAGTATAAGAAAAGGCTCCATCTCTAAGGAGACTGAAGTTTAACAATCAGATAAGAGAAGTAGAAAATAACCATAATACAGGGAAGAGGAAGATAAAATCCCTGCAAGTGGTTCAAACAAAGTAGTCCAGGAGATCAGAGGCAGAAATGGCAACGTCTATTAGGGACAACTGAACAGCTTCATAAAATAAAACTTCTGGGTTTTAAAGATGGCCAAGATTTTCACAAGTAATCATGAGCAATAGTATATTTTAGCTGTAAAAGAACCAGTGAAAACAGTTAAGTAATCTGATATCTGAGGAAAAATAAATGTATGCTACTGTATCAGATAGTTACAGACTTTGCTTGAGATAAAACTAGAAACATATATTTGGGATATATCATGTGCTGAGTGTGTGCTGTGCTAAGTCACTTCAGTCATATGTGACTCTTTGCAACCCTATGGACTGTAGCTGGCCAGGCTCCTCTGTCCATGGGATTCTCCAGGCAAGAATACTGGAGTGGGTTGCCATGCCCTTCTCCAGGGGATCTTCCTGACCCAGGGTTTGAACACGCCTCTCTTACATCTCCTGCACTGGCAGGCAGGTTCTTTACCACTAGCGCCACCAGGAAGCCCCAACTGGATCATAGGGTCACCCAATGCTGGGTGAAGAATTCAAACTTAATCCTTTGACAAAGAAGAAACAGTGAAGGATTTGGGGAAGGAAGACAAACATATGTGGTACTTACCCCACCCGCCAAGGTTTATTGAGATGATTGTGTCATACTATGATTTATAATAAGAAATATATGTTCAGTCTTTCTTCATCCTTATCTCTAGCACAGGTCTCCTAAAACTCTTGGAAGTTTCTAAGTGATGAGAGTAACAAAGGAGTCTTTTGTGATATTTCTGAGGTGACTTCTGGACGGCAAGGAAGGAAGGACTGGTGGCTGGTTGCCCAGGGAACCACCCCTGTGATTAGAGGGTTGGAACTTTCAGTTCCACCCCTCAGTCTCTGGGGAGAGGAAAGGGGCTGGGGGTTGACTCAGTCACCAATGACCAATGATTCAACAATGGGGTCTCCATAAACCCCAAAGGATGGGATTCTGACACTTTCCAGGTTGGAGAAAATGTGGCGATTTGGGGAGATGGGGAGCCTGGAGAAGGTATGGGAGCTCCACACAATGCAAGCTCCAGACACTTCCCCCAAGCCTTGCCCTATACTTTTGTTTTACCTGGCCATCCTGAGACGCATTCTTTTATAACAAACCTGAAATCTGGTAAGTAGGCTACGTCTCTGAGTTCTACAGGTGGCTCTAGCAAATTAATCAAATCCAAGGAGGTTGTCATTGGAAGGCCTAATCTATCACCAAGTCAATCAGAGGCCCGGGTGACAGCTTGGACTTTCAACCAGAGTCTGAAATTCGGGGAAGGACAGCCTTGTAAGCCTGAACCCAGAACCTGTGTGATCTGATGTGATCCTCATGTAGATAGTGTCAGAACTGAATTGAATAGTAGGACACCCAGCTGGCATCAGAGACCTGCTTGATGGTGTGAAGACTCACCCCTCCCCACTAGGCTGGAATTAGTACTAATAGCCTTACATTTTCATGTAACATTATATCAGTTTAAGGAGTACAGTGCAATGATTTGATATACGGTTGATCCTTGAACAACATAGGAGTTAAGGGCACTGACCCCTACACAGTCAAAAATCTTTGTATAGCTTATAACTTGACTCTTTGCATAAGTGGTCCTTTTCATCCACATTCATAGTTATGCATCTGTGGGTCCAACCAACCAAGAACTGTGTAGTTCTGTAGTATTTACTATCAAAAACAAAATCCATGTGTAACTGGACCTCAAAACTCAAACCTCCTCTGTGTATATATTGTGAAATGATTATGGGTGTGGCACTTTTGAAAGTTTACTCCAGTATGTAAAATGTTTAGAACAGAGAGACAAATTTCCAGGTTATTGTGATTGTTTCAAGGAGAGATCCACATTTTAGGCATGCCGCTGCTGCTGCTAAGTCGCTTCAGTCGTGTCCGATTCTGTGCGACCCCATAGACGGCAGCCCACCAGGCTCCCCCGTCCCTGGGATTCTCCAGCCAAGAACACTGGAGTGGGTTGCCATTGCCTTCTCCAATTTTAGGCATGAAGAAGAACCAAACAGAAAGTTCTCACTGCTATAATGGTTTCAATTAAATAACAGGGTGAACAAGAAAGGAAAGGCTGAATGAGAGAGGCACTGGAGAAGAAGAGCCATCTGGACATGGCAGTTGGCTGGATGCTGAGAATAGAGAAGAGGTGGCAATCTTAAGGTCTGAAGGAGGATGGGAACATTGTTAACAGGGGAAGAAGAGGACATCTAAGTGAATTGATTCAGCCAGCCCAAAGTTGCAGCTTCAGGATTCATCCACATGGACACAAAGAATTTCTCTGAAGAAACATGCCTAGGGAGAAAAAAACCTATCATAAACTCTTGGAAGGAGTTTGATTAGTGGAAAATGGAAGAGGAGCCAGTGAAAAAGAGAGAGAGGAAATGTAAGGAGGAGTTAGGAACATGACATTAGCAGGAAGGGGCCAAGGCCTTCCTGGCATCAAGAACAGAAGGAACAGAATTGTTTTCATAATTTTGTTGATTGATTTTTGGCGGTACTGGGTCTCTGTTGCTGTACAGGGCTTTTCTCTAGTTGCAGAAAGCAAGACTACTCTTCGTTGCAGAGCTCAGGTTTCTCATTGCGGTGACTTTTGTTGTGGAGCATGGGCTCTGGAGCATTCTGGCTTCAGTAGTTGCTGCACGAGGGCTCAGGAGTTGCAGCTCCCGGGCTGCAGAGCACAGGATCAATAGTTGTGGCACAGGGCCTTAGCTGCTCTGAAGCATGTGGGATCTTCCCAGATCAGGGATGGAACCCGTATCTCCTACACTGGCTGCCAGAGTCTTTACCACTGAACCACCAGGGAAGCCCAGAACAGATTTTTGTGAAGTATTTGCTTATAACCTATGTCCCTCCCTGATTCTAAATTACTTAAAAACAGGAAAGGCATAATTCATTCTTGTGTTTCCAGTGCACAGCACAAAGCCTGCTACTGAATAGTCAAGTAATGCAGAGGGATAAAGGGAGGTTGGAAGGAAAAAAAAAATAGGGCATTAGGAGGCTCAAAAGCAGAGACATTACTTTGCCAACAAAGGTTCGTCTAGTCAAGGCTATGGTTTTTCCTGTGGTCATGTATGGATGTGAGAGTTGGACTGTGAAGAAGGCTGAGCGCCGTAGAATTGATGCTTTTGAACTGTGGTGTTGGAGAAGACTCTTGAGAGTCCCTTGGACTGCAAGGAGATCCAACCAGTCCATTCTGAAGGAGATCAGCCCTGGGATTTCTTTGGAAGGACTGATGCTAAAGCTGAAACTCCAGTACTTTGGCCACCTCATGCAAAGAGTTGACTCATTGGAAAAGACTCTGATGCTGGGAGGGATTGGGGGCAGGAGGAGAAGGGGATGACAGAGGATGAAATGGCTGGATGGCATCACTGACTCAATGGACGTGAGTCTGAGTGAACTCCGGGAGTTGGTGAGGGACAGGGAGGCCTGGCGTGCTGTGATTCATGGGGTCGCAAAGAGTCAGACACGACTGAGTGACTGATCTGATCTGATCTGAGGAGGCAAGGAGGAAGATTCTTTAAAAAGTCAATTGGTAATTAAGAGACTGTTCTCAATAGAATGGTAGTAGTAAAAGCCAGCTTGCAAGTAGTTAAGGTGTGACTAACATAGAATGAGGACAATGAATACAGAAAGCTTGAAGGGTGGTAAAGAGATCTGGGCAGTGAGTTTGGGAAAGTCTGAAACTGCGTTTTGTTTGTTGCTTTTTGTTTTGTTTACTGTGATCGGAAACTCATTTGAGATACCGTTCTCCAGTTTTTCCTTCTGATATTTAAAGCATTCACTCAGCTCTGTCCTTTCTCAAAGTCTTCATGGCTTTTGGGGGGGGGGGGGGGCATTGTTCTCCCAAACTCTTAAGCCCTTAGGAAAAATGAGGGAATTTGTGGTTAAAGAAGAAGTTTCTTGAAGGAAAATGAAGGGAGACATATTTCCCCCAGACTAGAGTCTTCCTCTGGAGAAGGCAATGGCACCCCACTCCAGTACTCTTGCCTGGAAAATCCCATGGATGGAGGAGCCTGGTAGGCTGCAGTCCATGGGGTCGCGAAGAGTCCGACACGACTGAGTGACTTCGTTTTCACTTTTCACTTTCATGCATTGCAGAAGGAAATGGCAACCCACTCCAGTGTTCTTGCCTGGAGAATCCCAGGGATAAGGGAGCCTGGTGGGCTGCCATCTATGGGGTAGCACAGAGTCAGACACGACTGAAGTGACTTAGCAGCAGCAGAGTCTTCCTCAGTCAGGGCAAGAAGTGGAGATAGAAAGAAAGTCAGGTTCCTAGAGAAAAAATGAGGGGCCTAGCAGTCCCTCAGAAGGAGGTAAGTCCTGAGAGACAGAGTGCTATGTGCTCTGTCTAGAAATAGGGCATCCAGAGCAAGCTCAGGGGTGATGCCCACATGCCACAGAGTGGAAACAGACTTCTCAGTGGTGACCAGTGACCAGGAGAACAGTGGCTGCCCTCATCACTCTTCTCCTATTCTCAACCCTTCCTACTTCAGAAGCTCTACTGGAGAGAAAGCATAAGCCCTAAGAGGGAAAGAAGTTAGCATATTTTTTTTACCACATCAGTAGAATGGCGCTTTGAGTCAGGAATGTAGTTGCATTATAAGGACAGAGAGGTGGGTTGTTAGCTGAGTTCGTGCGTGGACTGAGCTTCACTGCAGCGTGTTTGTAAGCAGAGAAGTAGGGCCCTGGAGATTGCAAAGTACAGTCAGAGGCACCCTGCACACACCCCATGATATGGGCAGAACCCCCACAGATGACCAGCTGGGCTGTCCTGAAAGAGGAGCTAGGGTAGGAGAAACAGGAGTTAAGGAAACGCTCCTCACATGATATCTATTTTTTACTTAAAATTTTGAAGCCAATTCACCAAAAGAGAGGATGGTAAAGGTTTAGAACGGCAATTTTAGGGAGTTGTATGAAAAGACAAACCAGTATATGTGTAGGTGGGCAGCAAGAAATGCCCAGCAGCCTTTGGGGAGTATGCAGTCTGCAGTTATGGAAACCAGCATGTGTGTATGCATTTATGCATTGATCTGTGTGTGTAATTATATTCTACCTTGTTCAACAAAGCATAGAAGGTGCTTACAGGGCATAAATGAGAACAGTAAAGTAAAAAATAAACTAGAAGCTGAGAAAATATATAAATATAGACTAGAATTCATAAGGAGGATGCTGTAGGCCACACAATTCTGTGTTTCTCCAGCCAGCTCTCAGCCACCTGTACAAATGTTAATAGCTGGGCTATGTTGTGGGAATAGTGTGAGAACAAAGATAAAGATAAGGAAGTGAAGCCATTAGCTGCTCATGGCACTGAGCTTTGTTGGGAGAGTAAAATCAAGACAGAATGGATAGACTGAAAGAAATAGGGCGGGTGAATTTCAGAATACAATTAAGGAAAAGGGAGGCTGAGGCAGACTAGGAGGGACCTTGTGTGCCACCATGGAACCCATTGGACAGAGGAGGATCTGAAGTTTTTGTTAGGAAAGTGACAAGCTCAGTGATGTGGAAAACTATGTCTGGCAGCAGCATAGAAAGTATCTCAGTGGTTGTAAGATAGCAGTCAGGGATTCTAATGGAATAGCTCAACAGAGATCGAACTGGAGTGAAGTAATCACAAATAAAGTGTGCGGATAGGGGCTCTGAAGACAGTTCTCAAGGATTCAGTAAAATGGACTACCTTATTCACTTCCAAGGGGACTACAAATAAGCATGATCTTCCAAGAGGACAGCTACAATAGATCATGTAACTTTAAAAATGTTTGTACTTCTTGAGCTCAAAATTCCTTTTCTAGGGCTCTACCTTAGGAAAATAATCGGTGCTACAAAAAAAGGTTTATCATCAAGGATGCTCACCATAGTGTTTTCTAAAATTCAAAAACCTCTTAAATGTGCAGGAATGGGGGAACTATTAAAAAATTATAGCACATTTATGTAACACACTACTATTTGATCATTAAAAAATTGTGTGCTTAAGGACTGTGATAGAATGAGAGAAGCTCACAATAAACTATGAAGTTAAAATATTATCTTTTATATTAAATCTAAAATAATAGAAGGTTTGAAACAAATTTTCTAAATAAACATATGCATGAATTTGAATATTAGATTAAAATTCACCAAAATGTTAATTGGGTTTGCCTCACAGTGGTGAGACAGTAGATAATTTTTATTTTCTTCTCTCTACCTTTCCATATTTTCCAAATTATATTCAGTGAATACACATCAACTATATAACCAGACAGTTACTTAAAAAAATAACCAAATACTATAAAGCAAATTCACAATTCATAAGAAGTTTGTGTTACTTGAAAACACAAGTACCTGAGAGAGAAATAAGTCTGTGTCTCAGCAATCAAAGATGCAGTGAATGTGCATTACCATATGCTCCATGATACCAACATTGCTTTTGCCATAGCCAAAGATTCTGAATCTAATTATGTTATCTTTGTGGTTTTACTACCCAAGAAAAAGGTGAATGAGAGGAATAAAATAAAATGTTACTGTTATGCTGTCACAGGTACAATCAAGGCACAGACTTGTATGAGGATATTCTTATTATGTTTAGTGATATCCCTTTACATATCTTTTAAAAAATTCTTGATATAGTGTATTCAGATTCCAAATGGCCAGAAAATTCAAATAACCAGATTTTTCTGTAGGATATACAATCATCATTACTTTTTATAACCATTACAGTAAACTGCTTCAAGATACTTGTTATTGTCCCAAAACTCATGTGATGCTCAGAGTAGGGCTATTTTTCAATCTTCTAATTCTATAAAAGATTAACTCATACATGATATAATACATTTAATTATCTAAAATATTCAAGTAACCAGAGGAACCCCCTTATTCTCTAACAGTGCTGAGTGAAGACAATTTTCCACAAATTTATAATTTCTTTATTACTTTAGTAGCTAGTTGTAAAATATGAACAAGCGACTATGTCATCCTCATTTGCACAAATGTTCCTCTTGAACAGAAGGCGTGTAACTGAATGGAACTAAAAGAAACATCACCCACACTGACCAATCTTTCTTTAAATTCATGACATTCACAACTATTAATTTCAAGCATGCCCTTCACAGTGCCCAGCAATCACTGTGCATTTCCCTAGTCCTAATCCTAGGAAGATGATTCTGTATTTTCTCATCTCTCCTCAACCTTCCCACACGTCCTCTGCCTCTCTCAGCCTGATCTTCTCTTCTCAGCCCTTGACCTTGATTGTTATTTCACTGAGAAACAGAAACAATCAGAAGAGAACTTCCACAAGTTCCCACCCACACCTCCACCCACCCATCAGCATCTGGGCTCTAAATGCTGCCTTCTCTCCTGTTACCAGGGATGAACTGTCCGCGTTCCTATCTACGGCTGAACTTTCCGCTTGTTCACTAGATCCCAAGTGTTCTAAATATCCAAGAACATAGCTCCAGAAGTCCCTCCTCTTTCTTTCTCCTACATCACCATTCTTCCCTCTTCACTAGATCATTCCATTAACATACAAAATGATGTTGCTTATGTTGCCTTCCATCTACAAGCTCATGTTTCCATTCTTTACAGCAATTCCTCTAAAGATTTTTTTTCACGAAAGATTTATCTCTAAACCCTATTCTACCATTCTGTCTAGAATCTCCTTTAATCAAGCTTCTGCTTCTTATGCAAAAGAGGCTTTCCACCAATGGTACCGCACATTGCTAACCCAACAGCTAGTGCCTTTATCTGACCCCTCAATAATGTTTAACACCATTGTTTGTTCCCTCCTTATGGAACTACTTTATTCACTTGTCTTCCAGGATTTGCACTCTTGCTTTTCCTCCTATTTCTCAGCCGTTGCTCATTTCTCCATATTTCATCAACCTCTAATATGGGGTACCCCAGGATTCAGTCCTTGGCCCTCTTCTCTCTCATGTGCATTTATTCCCTTCATGATTGCATTTCTCATCATGGCCTAACATTCTACCTATAAACTGACAGCTCCTGAACTTTTATCCCTGGTCCAGACCTCTCCCCTGACTCCAAACCTGGATGCCCAACTGCCTACTCAATATCTCCACTTGGATGTCTACTGGGCATCTCTAACTTAACACTTAATCTTCCCCATAGAAGGCTTGCTCCTCATTTCAGTCTTCCTCTTTCTGTTTTGACCAAGGAGTCAACCTTGACACTTCTCTGTGTCTTATACCCTGGTCTGTCAGCAACATGTCATCTCTGTCTTCAAAATGTATCCAGAATCTAATGACTTCTCATCTTTTCTACCACTTCCTTCCTGACCCAAGGCATTGTTATCTCGCTTCTGAATTATATGAAAAGCCTCCTGACTGGACTCCCTTTCTCCCCTGTGGTCTACTCTCTTAAGAGTCAGAGAGATCCAAGTCATTACCACGGTCTACAAGACAGTGCACAGTTTACCTCACCCAAACCTTCCCCCTCTGACCTCATTTCCTATGATTCCCCACCCCCCAACACACACCCACTCTGCTCCAGTCACACTGACTTTCCAACATAGCAGACACACTCCCTGCTAAAGACCTTTCACTATAATTCCCTCTGCTCTTCCCAAGCTATCTCCATGACTCACTCCCTTGCCTCCTTCAGATCTTTGCACAGATGTCACCTGCTCCATGAGGCATTTCCTGACCATCCTATTTAAAACTGCAACCCGCCCTCTCCACCAACACACCCTACCCCTTTTACCTGCTTCATTTTCCTTCTCAGCACTTATCACCACCTGCCGTGCTATTGATTTTATTTATCTGGCTAGGGGTTAGACTGTGTTCACTGTAGCTATGGGGGTCAGAAATTATATTTTCCTCAGGTGTTTTGGTTTTTGCCTCCCTTGTCTTTGGGTTCCCCAAGAGGCAGTCCATGGGCTCGCAAGAGTTGGACATGACTTGGCGACTGAATAACAACAACAGAGGTGCCTTAAATATCATTTGAGATGCAGAGTTCTTTCAGTGGTTATTATAAAGGAGCCCTAAGGATGTGGTGGTCAGGTGTGGGGGAAGAGGAAGCATTTTATAATCCTGTGATTAGGTCTCAGTCTTCAGTGAGCTTGTCTCCCTGGGCTGTGATCCTCACAGGTGCTTGTGATTCCTCCCTCCACCCCCACCTCTCTGAACCCCCGCCCATTACACACTTATGACAGACAAGAAGGTTAAAGTGTGTGGAGCTGGGTATTTCCCTTCCCTTAGGTCAGTTAGTAAAACCCTGGTACGTTAGGCTCTGATAAAATAGTTTCTCTTAAGGGCTCTGCTTAGTCACTCAGTCGTGTCCAACTCTTTGGGACCCCATGGACTGTAGCCCACCAGGCTCCTCTGTCCATGGGGATTCTCCAGGCAAGAATACTGGAGTGGGTTGCCATGCCCTCCTCCAGGGGATCTTCCCAATCCAGGGATTGAAACCAAGACTACTGCATTGCAGGTGGATCCTTTACTCTCTGAGCCACCAGGGAAGCCCAAAAATACTGGACTGGTAGCCTATCCCTTCTCCAGAGGGATCTTCCTGACCCAGGAATTGAACCAGGGTCTCCTGCATTGCAGGCCGATTCTTTACCAACTGAGGTTCTCTTAAGGGCAGACCTTGTTAAAAAGAACAGAATGTTCTGGGTGTATTTCAAAATGGCTACTTTCCCCTCCCCTGGCAGTAACACAAGGGGATTTCTCTCTGATCTTTACTGTGAGAACCTAATAGGGCTGCTGGAGGTAAAACTCACAAAAATGTGGGGTCCTCCCCTAAGAGTGAGCCTCTCTGAAGTTTTCATCTCTCACGCTTGTCCGCACGGAGCCTCTAGCAATTTGTCAGTTAGGTTTTCCAACTCTGGCACTGGTTCCCAAGGAGTTTTCTGCCCCTGGGCTTCTGATTCTCTATAACAGCCTGTTTGTCTCTCCAATTTTCATGGCAGTGGTTTGTCTTATGACCTCAGTTTTCTGATGGATCTAAGAAGAGTTGTTGGTTTTCAGTTTGTTTAGCTTTTTGTTGTTGTGTGGAGGTAAGACTATTCATTGGAAAGACTGATAGTGAAGCTGAAACTCCAATACTCTGACCACCTGATGCAAAGAACTACCTAATTGGAAAGGACCCTGATGCTGGGAAAGACTGAAGGTAGGAGAAGGGGACGACAGAGGATGAGAAGTTTGGATGGCATCACTGACTCAATGGACATGAGTTTGAGCAAGCTCTGGGAGTTGGTGATGCACAGGGAAGCCTGGAGTGCTGCAGTCCATGGGGTCACAAAGAGTCGGACACAACTGAACGACTGGACTGACTGGAGGTGACAAATGACTTCCAAACTCTTTACCTGCTGGACCAGAAACAAGAAGTCCATATTATGTATTTCAATCATTTATTTTTATCTATTGTCCTCCTCTCCCACTAGGATGCAAGTTCTATGAGGGCAGGGATGTTTGTCCGGTATGTTCACCACAGGATCCCCAGTGCTTAGAACAGTGCTGGTGCATAGTAGGCCCTTGGAAATTATTTCCTTAAAGAAACTGAATAAATGAAATAACACAGTCCAGTAGTTTCTGCTAGCCCAGAAACTTCTTATTGGACCACTGAATAAGGGCCTTCACCTATACTGTCCCTCTACCTGAAAAGCTCTTTTTCATCCTCCACTTTGCTCTTTACTTGGTTAATTCCTGTGCATTCATGTGTGAGCTTAAATGTCAGCTCCTCAGGGAAACCTTTCCTGATCTTCAGGTTGAGGATCATGAGCACTCATAACCCTGCTATTCTCTCTCACACTTATTATGGTTAAATAGCTATATAATTATTTATTTAATATTTAATTTATCATGTTTATAAATTCTTTAAAGGGAGGAATATATCTCTTCTATTTACTTTAGTATCCCTGGCACCTAACAGACTGCTTGACATACATTGTGTGCTTAATCACTCAGTCATGTCCAACTCTGACACACATTCAGTTCAGTTCAGTTCAGTTGCTCAGTTGTGTCCGACTCTTTGGGACCCTATGAATGGCAGCACGCCAGGCCTCCCTGTCCCTCACCAACTCCCGGAGTTCACTCAAACTCATGTCCATCAAGTCGGTGATGCCATCCAGCCATCTCATCCTCTGTCGTCCCCTTCTCCTCCTGCCCCCAATCCCTCCCAGCATCAGAGTCTTTTCCAATGAGTCAACTCTTCGCATGAAGTGGCCAAAGTATTGGAGTTTCAGCTTTAGCATCATTCCTTCCAAAGAACCCCCAGGACTGATCTCCTTTAGGATGGACTGGTTGGATCTTCTTGCAGTCCAAGGGATTCTCAAGAGTCTTCTCCAACACCACAGTTCAAAAGCATCAATTCTCCAGTGCTCAACTTTCTTCACAGTCCAACTCTCACATCCATACACGACCACTGGAAAAACCATAGCCTTGACTAGATGGACCTTTGTTGGCAAAGTAATGTCTCTGCTTTTGAGTATGCTATCTAGGTTGGTCATAACTTTCGTTCCAAGGAGTAAGCGTCTTTGAATTCCATGGCTGCAATCACCATCTGCACTGATTTTGGAGCCCCCCAAAAATAAAGTTTGACACTGTTTCCCCAACTATTTCCCATGAAGTGATGGGACCAGATGTCATGATCTTCGTTTTCTGAATGTTGAGCTTTAAGCCAACTTTTTCACTCTCCTCTTTCACTTTCATCAAGAGGTTTTTTAGTTCCTCTTCACTTTCTGCCATAAGGGTGGTGTCATCTGCATATCTGAGGTTATTGATATTTCTCCTGGCAATCTAGATTCCAACTTGTGCTTCTTCCAGCCCAGCGTTTCTCATGATGTACTCTGCATATAATTGAAATAAGCAGGGTGACAATATACAGCCTTGATGTACTCCTATTCCTATTTGGAACCAGTCTGTTGTTCCATGTCCAGTTCTAACTGTTGCTTCCTGACCTGCATATAGGTTTCTCAAGAGGCAGGTCAGGTGGTCTAGTATTCCCATCTTTTTCAGAATTTTCCACAGTTTATTGTGATCCACACAGTCAAAGGCTTTGGCATAGTCAATAAAGCAGAAATAGATGGTTTTCTGGAACTCTCTTGCTTTTTCCATGATCCAGCAGATGTTGGCAATTTGATCTCTGGTTCCTCTGCCTTTTCTAAAACCAGCTTGAACATCTGGAAGTTCACAGTTCATGTATTGCTGAAGCCTGGCTTGGAGAATTTTGACACACATTCAGTTCAGTTCAGTTCAGTCACTCAGTCCTGTCCGACTCTTTGCGACCCCATGAATTGCAGCACGCCAGGCCTCCCTGTCCATCACCAACTCCTGGAGTTCACTCAAACTCATGTCCATCGAGTCGGTGACGCCATCCAGCCATCTCATCCTCTGTCGTCCCCTTTCCTCCTGCCCCCAATCCCTCCCAGCATCAGAGTCTTTTCCAATGAGTCAACTCTTCGCATGAGGTGGCCAAAGTACTGGAGCTTCAGCTTTAGCATCATTCTCTCCAAAGAATACCCAGGACTGATCTCCTTCAGAATGGACTGGTTGGATCTCCTTGCAGTCCAAGGGACTCTCAAGAGTCTTCTCCAACACCACAGTTCAAAAGCATCAATTCTTCGGCGCTCAGGTTTCTTCACAGTCCAACTCTCACATCCATACATGACCCTGGAAAAACCATAGCCTTGACTAGACAGACCTTTGTTGGCAAAGTAATGTCTGCTTTTAGATACTCAGTAAATATTTGTTGTATGAATACAGACAGCAGTTGTCTAGGTAAGATAACTGTATTATTGATACTTAACAAATTGCCCCAAAACTTAGTGCTTTAACAATAACAATAATCATGTATTATCTCTTATATCTTCATAGACCTTCTATGGGTCAGGAATTCAAGAGTGGTTTTAGCTCAATGGTCTGACTGGAGGTCTCTCATGAGGTTATTGTTAAGACATCAGCCAGAGCTGCAACTATCTGAAAGCCTGTCTGGAGTTGAAGGATGGACATCTATGGTGGATCTTTCACATGGCTGGCAAGTTTGCAGTGACCATTGACAGGAGGTCTCTGTCGTTTCTCCTAGTGACCTCTTTTAAGACATATTGTCACAATATGACAATTATCCGCCCCCCCAATATGACCATTAGATGGCCCGAGATGGGCCATCTAAGAGAGATCAAATGGAACTGTAATATTTTTTATGAGAAGTCACAAGTCATAACTTATGTCACTTTCTGTTTGTGAAAAGGAAGTTCCTACATCAAGCCCCATTTAAAGGGCTTAGACTCCCACATTTGCAAGAAATTGTGTCAAATAATTTGTGCACATAAATTAGCCTATTAATGGATAAGGGAATGAGGAAGAATTGATGCACTAACTCAAAATCAAATTTCCTAATTTTGAAATAGAGAAGGAAAACAACTCTGCAATAGTTTAAGAGCAACAGAATAAAGAATCAAAACAGTAGATTAATATCTGGAGAGATTACTTTTATAATATAGTTGTAGAGGTCTAATGTTCATAAATTATTTTCTACATTAGAATATCTTAGGGGAAAGAAAGAACAAACGCTGGAAGATCAAATGCCAACAACCAACACAGTGATGCCATGTGTGTGCATATGTATAATCAGTGTGTACGGTAATGAATGTGTTAGTCACTCAGTCATGTCCAACTCTTTGCAACCCCATGGACTGTAGCCCGCCAGGGTCCTCTGTCCATGGGGTTCTCGAGGCAAAAATATTGGAGTGGGTTGCCATTCTCTTCTCCAGGGGATCTCCCCAACCCAGGGATCGAACCTAGGTCTCCTGCATTGCAGGCAGATTCTTTACCATCTGAGCCACCAGGAAAAGAAGAAATGGTAGTTGTAAAATAACTGCACCTTACATCTTTTCAGGGGTTATAATACCTCTATAAATACCTGAAAAAGAAAATCTTCAGTCTGTCCACGCATTGTTGGGGTTGTGGGTGGAGGGCAGGGAGCACATAGAATTACTTCTTCTACTTACTCATAGCAGCCAGATGTCTGACCTTAGGATGAGAGAATTAAATAGATAAAGTACAAGGTTAGAATTTGAAAAGGTATCAATTACATATTCTATTGTAATAGTATGATCATGTATATTGCCAAGCATAACTTTAGCACAAGCCAAGATCCTCAAATCATGTTTTATAGAGAAGAAGATAGCCTCAACGTCTTAGTTCTCTTCCAGTTTGAGTGTATACTATCTGCTAAAAATCCTTCTCTAGCTTTAATTGACTGCTGCCATCTCCTTCCCTTCCTTTCCAGGGCCATTTTGAGCATGGAAGAATGGTTTGTAAATCACTTAAATAAGAAATAGCCCACACCACATAAGAAATATATGAATGTAAGAATGGTGGTAATTTATAGGAGATGAAAAGTCTAGTTTAAAAAATACATGTGTGTTTGTACATCTGTCTGTGTGTATTCCTTTTTTTTCATCTGACTTCCTACTGAATAAAGGTTTCACATCAGTGACCTTTCTGTATAACAAAAATATATTCCTTTAGGTTCTCAAACATTGTTATTTTAACTTAATCACCATTAATAGATATTTTGTAAAATAGTATAGATTTTTATACATTTTTGAACAAAGTATTCTAAATATTAACCTTTGCATGATGACTCCAGATTATGATTATTAAGCATTATTCTATATTTTACAAGGCAATCTAGTGCAGCAGAAAGATTATTAGATTAGGAACCACAAAAACTTCATCAAGATTTTCAACCTCCCTTACAGTTTCTTCATCTATAAAATGGAAACAATACCTTTCCTGGATTCTTCATTGTTTATGATAATATTATATTATATAACATATGTAACTGTTATCAGTTAATTTTTGATTATAAGAATGGATGTTGCTGTTCAGTTGCTCAGTCGTGTCCAACTCTTTACAACCGCATGGACTCCAGCATGCCAGGCTTCCTTGTCCTTCACTATCTCCCAGAGTTTGCTCAAACTCATGTCCATCGAGTCAGTGATGCCATCC
Organism: Bos indicus; assembly: GCF_029378745.1. Lineage (NCBI taxonomy): Eukaryota > Metazoa > Chordata > Mammalia > Artiodactyla > Bovidae > Bos > Bos indicus. The sequence goes on from NC_091769.1 coordinate 33,702,196, forward strand.
AACCACCTCAACCTTTGTCATCCCCTTCTCCTGCCTTCAATCTTTTCCAGCAACAGGGTCTTTTCAAATGAGTCAGCTCTTTGCATCAGGTGGCCAAAGTATTGGAGCTTCAGTTTCATCATCAGTCCCTCCAATGAATATTCAGGATTGATTTCCTTTAGGATTGACTGGTATGATCTCCTTGCAGTCCAAGAGACTCAAGAGTCTTCTCCAGCACTACAATTCGAAAGCATCAGTTCTTCAGTACTCAGCCTTCTTTATGGTCCTACACTCATATCCATGACTACTGGAAAAGCCATTGCTTTGACCAGACAGACCTTTGTCAGCAAAGTGATGTCTCTGCTTTTAAATAACCTGTCTAGGTTTGTCAGCTTTTCTTCCAAGGAGCAAGCATCTTCTAATGTCATGGCTGCAGTCACCATTCAGGGTGACTTTGAAACCCAAGAAAATAAAGTCTGTCATTGTTTTGATTTTTTTCCCCATCTATTTGCCATGAAGTAATGGGAGCCAATATCATGATTTTAGTTTTTTGAATGTTAAGTTTTAAACCAGCTTTATCACTTCCCTCTTTCACTTTCATCAAAAGGCATTTTAATTCCTCTTCACTTTCTGCCATTATGGTGGTTTCATCGGCATATCTGAGATTATTAATATTTCTCCCAGCAAACTTGTTTCTAGCTTGAGCTTCATCCAGCCTGGCATTTTGCATGATGTACTCTGCATATAAGTTAAATAAGCCTTGTCATACTCTTTTCCCAATTTTGAACCAGTCTGTTGTTCCATGACCAGTTCTAACTGTTGCTGCTTATTCTGCATACAGGTTTCTCAGGAGGCAGGTAAGGCGGTCTGGTATTCCCATCTCTTTGGGAATTTTCCACAGTTTTTTGTGATCCACACTGTCAAAGGCTTTAGTGTAATCAATGAGGTAGAAGTAGATGTTCTCTGGAATTCCCTTGCTTTTTCTGTGATCCAACATATGCTGGCGATTTGATCTCGGTTTCTCTGCCTTTTCTAAATCCAGCTTGAACATCTGGAAGCTCTCAATTCATGTACTGTTGAAGCCTAACTTAAAGGATTTTGAGCATTACCTTATTATCATGTGAAATGAGCACAATTGTGTGGCAGTTTGAACATTCTTTTGGATTGCTTTTCTTTGGGATTGGAATGAAAAGTGACTTTTTCCAATCTTGTGGCCACTGCTGAATTTTCCAAATTGGCTGGCATACTGAGTGCAGCACTTTAACAGCATAATGTAGATACTAAAATAAAGGACTTTTTAGCTTAAGAAGTATTATGCAACTCTGATTTTGATGCTTTTATGTTTATTGTATATAAATCATGATTCCCCAAAGCAATTAAATTATGCTTAAATTTACAGTAAATAGATTCTGAGTAAATGGACTGTCCTATGAGGGAAAAAAAAAAATCTACTTTTGATCAATGGTTTTTATAATACCCATATTTAGTATACAGAGTTCTCTTTTTTGCTTATTTTTTTCCTTCTTTACTCTCTCAACCCACTCCAGTATTCTTACCTGGAGAATTCCATGGACAGAGGAGCCTGACGAGTACAGTTCATGGGGTCGCAAAGAGTCAGACACGACTGAGCAACTAACACTTTGTCACTTGCTCTCTGGTTAGTTGAGTTTGCTAGATGAGAGACCTTTGAATAACTGAAGTTTTATATTCTACGTATCTTTTCTTAGTGCAAATGTAAATGCCATGAGTGCTTTACTTAATACAATATTCCTGTGTTTATATCTCTGAAAATAGATATAAAAATACAGCCAACACTGACCAATAGAGTAGTTGGCAAGGGCACTGATCATGGTCATCATTGTTAAGTTTCCCAAGTTTTGGGGGAAAGTACTAAGCGATATATTTCTAATATTATCATCAGATTTTACTACACTGATGTCTCAGAAACCACAGGTTTGGCCAGCCACATTACCAAACAGAGTGAATAGTATTTGGGGCATTCTCTCTCCAGAGCTATTGTATAAAGCATGGAACCTCTCCTCCAGAGAAAACTTTCAACTTCACCATCCCAATTCCATCTCAGAACAAACAGAAAAACTGAGCTATGGAAGCTACAGGATCCAAATTTGACAGAGATTTTAAAAGTCATGTCACTGTGATTGATACCTAGGATAGCAGCTTCTAAACAGTAAACTATGGCCCAGGGCATCAGAATCAACTGCCAAACCCACTGCTGGTTCTAACCTCATAGTATTGAAGATGAAGTGTAGGTATCTGTACTTTGAGCATAATGTCCAAGTGATTCTCCTGGACAAGTCATTTTTGAGAATCACTGGTCAAAATTGGAGGACTCAGGGTGCCCACCTCTCTGCATTATCTCACTGCTGATAGAAAATTCCATAGAGAGGCCCAGGATTTTGCCATCGCTGCTGTTGTTATTGTTTAGTCACTCAGTAGTGTCTGGCTCTTCTGCAACCCCATGGACTGTAACTCACCAGGCTCCTCTGTCCATGGGATTTCCCAGGCAAGAATACTGGAATGGGTTGCCATTTCCTTCTCCAGGGTATTATCCCGAGCCAGGGATCAAACCCAGGTCTCCTGCATTGAGGGCAGATTCTTTACCATCTGAGCCACCAGGAAAGCCCTCTAAAAAACATTCACATTAAAAAAAAAAAAGTTAAATTGATCAATGATGATAGCCAATGAAACAGTTAAAAATGATCTGTGTGTTGGAAAGCAAAGAACAGCTGGTAAAATAAAATCTCAGGAACACCAACTATTAAAGATAGCCTCCTGGCTCTCCACTTCATGAATGGATGACCCCCTCTGGCACTCCATCTATTTGTATAAGGCAATCCTTTATGCCTAGGAGCTTTGTGTGTTGAGTTGCAAAAAAAGATGTAAATGTGGGCTAAGAATAGCTTTTCCATCAGAAAATTTGAAGTCCATTAGGAAAGACAGAACTAATAGTCACTAAATAATAAAGAGGATACAGTGTAGGAACTCACTGAGACAATGGAAGTTCAAGAGATGGAAAACAAGTTGCACTAAGGCTGGGAAGATCAAAAGAGATAAGAAGGATGAGACTTAGGTGATCTTGGAAGCAGGAAAAGTAGTAAACCCAAGCAAAGAAGTAGGAATAACAATCATAGGGAAAAGAAATAACAGTCATAGAAAAGGGAAGAGACCTACATTATTGTCCCCAAGGTGGGAGTTGGGAGCAGGAAGAAGAGATCAGCTCTCTATCCAGCGGACGTTGGCCAATAACCAACACCATTATTACATCTTGTTTTTCAATGAACCCTTCTTCATAGGCATCGTCTGTCATAGTGAAGAGGACTGATTCTGTTTTTCCATTTTCCTCCATCAGAAAAGGGACTAATCTTTGATTTCCCTTTTTAAAAATATTTATTTATTTGGCTGCCCCACGACTCTTAGTTGCACCACACAGATTTCATTGCAGCAGGCAACTCTTAGTTGTAACATGTGGAATCTGTTCCCTGACTAGGGATCAAACTCACATCTCCTGTAGCGGAAGTGTAGAATTTAGCCACTGGATCACCAGGGAAGCCCCTAATCTTTCATTTCTGAGTGCTTTGATGTAAACTAACAAATTTCACAATTTTTAGTTCTCCCAGGTCCTCCAGTCCTCCTGTCATAGGTAGATAAAATAACATTTCATATTTTAATGATGTATTTTGATCAGTCAGGTACATGTGTACCTAAAGGGAAATCAAAACATAGCTATATCATATTACGCCAGGCACCATGGGAAGTACTACACATACAGTATCTTATTGAATTCTCACAATATTTCATTACGAAACTCTTATCCCCATTTTTCAGATGAAAATCACACAAAAAAGAGAAGGTAAGCAATTTGCCCAAGTTCACACAGTAAGTGGTAGAGGCTAGAATTGTGCCCACATTTACTTTACTCCAAGTTAGTTAAACTAACTCAAATTTTCTAACAGACAAGAAATTAAGATACCTGATGTTACTTTATTACACCTAAGACCTTATGGTCACTGTGTAACAGAACCACCTATGATACATTTTTAACCTGTAAAGCTTGGATCCTACCTCGGAACTACTGAATGAGAGTGTCCCGGGCAGGGCTGGAAATCTGGAATAGTCTCTAAGCCCCACAGGTGTTTGTGATGTGCAGCCTGGATGGAGAACTATGATCCAGTTTAGTGGCAGGGGCTGAGAAACGTGTGTGTGGCCTAGATGCTACTTCTTTTGAATATATACAAGTCTGCATAAGGCTCCTCACCTAGAAATGTGTAGTATCTTTCTATTCATACCACTGGAAACAACCATAATAAAGAAAGCAGTGATGATGATAATAGAAGCAAGTTTGAGAAGACACCCTACCTTAGAAGAGCTCAACCAATCCCAAATTTGGAAGAGTTATGAAATGTCACTATTTCTAGTCAGCAGGGGCCTATGGGATTGTTGCATTCTCAAAAAAAAAATTTTTTTTTAATGTATTATACTAGCACTGTTGTTTGTGGTTTACAGATACACTTCTGGAGTTGAACCCTATTTAAGATGAACACAGTTACTGGCTTTGGTCATTTCAACATATATTTTTTTGCATCCTTAGAAATTATTTAAGTACTAAGAAGGGTCAGATTTGGGCATCATTAAATAACAACAGTCTTGTTGATCACGATCTTAATAGATTTAGATGTTTTCTTAATGAGCGTGTGGTTATTGTAGGCAAATGGGTTTGAGATAACCACAGCAGGCTATGAGAATCAAAATGGAAAGTATTTGGAAATAAAGTGATATACATAAGTTTGGGTCAATCCTTCATCCTTTTTTGCCATGCTAAGTCACTTCAGTCATGTCTGACTCTTTGTGAGCCTATAGAGTGTAGCCCGCCGGGCTCCTTCTGTCCATGGGATTTTGAGTTGGACTATAAAGAAAGCTGAGTGCCAAAGAATTGATGCTTTTGAACTCTGGTGTTGGAGAAGACTCTTGAGTGTCCCCTGGACTGCAAGGAGATCCAAACAATCCATCCTAAAGGAAATCAGTCCTGAATATTCATTGGAAGGACTGATGCTGAAGCTGAAACTCCAATACTTTGGCCACCTGATGCGAAGAACTGACTCATCTAAAAAGACCCTGATGCTGGGAAAGATTGAAGGCGGGAGGAGAAAGGGATGACAGAGGATGAGATGGTTGGATGGCATCACCGACTCAATGGACATGAGTTTGAGTGAACTCCAGGAGCTGGTGATGGACAGGGAGGCCTGGCATGCTGCAGTCCATGGGGCCGCAAAGAGTCAGCTGAGTAACTGAACTGAACTGAGACTGTAGCCTGCTGGGCTCCTTCTGTCCATGGGATTTTCCAGGCAAGCACCCTTTTGGGGAGCAACAATTAATATCCCTGTTATTCAGAGGACCATTCCAAAATAATTATACTTGAAACTAAAGTTTCTTTCTTTGGGGACAAAAAACCATTACTTGAGTGTTGTCTATGTGAAATGAGACCTGTAAAGGAAACTCAGTATCTTTCATCTTCCTTAAGAACTGAGATACAAAGTAGAAGGCAAAATGAAACTAAGCTTCATAAGCTTTATAAAGCATCAATCATTTGCTTGATTGTGGCATATTTGAAGCTCTATACGAACACGTCAGTTCATAAGCAATTGAAAATTGCCAAGAAATATATTTGTGTTGAATTGTTTGACATTTTCTAAATATTAATGCAAGAGAATATATGTGATAAGTCAACTTCTGGAGATAGGAGGTTTACCTATCATTAGATTTTATGTAACAACTTATAACTGCCTAGGCTTTCAAAAACAGACAAGGACATAGCAATTAAAGAGCAGTTTTGAAACAGGTAAAACTCACTCCAAGCAATAAAATTAAGGTCATACATTTATTTGCCTACCAGCTCCTGCATATTCTTTTGTTGTTACAAATGGTTTAATACAGACAGGGAGGGCAACCTACCTAACATCCCCCTATTCTGTGATTCCCTAGGAAATGGCAATTATCACTGGAAATTAACAGAGAGAGAAAGTTGAAAAAAGAAGTTAGCATCATAATTTCTCGTTTTACCATGTCCAAACAGCAACAGATTTTTTTTTTAAGTGACTAGTTTTATGCAATTAGAACCTTCTGCCATTTGATGAGAACACATTGTTGGAACTTATTCTTAGAGCAGTTTCACCTAACAGAAACATCTCCAAAGCATCAACTGAAAAACAGACTTGTATTTAGCAGAGTAAAATCTAGAATAGCAAAGTATGTAGAGCAGTTTTACATAAATACTTTTGAAATCATAGGTTATAATGATCTACCAAATACTGGTGGTGATTCTGAAAGCACCATGGGTAGACAGAGGATCTGCTGTGTATCTGATATCATTTCACCAAGACCCAGTCTTCCCAGCAATGATTCTTTGCTCTCAGCGAGTCAAACAGACTCACTCTGCAAAGGTGAAGAAAGGCAAGAGGCTGAGTAATGTAACATTTTTTAAAGTGAATTCCCCATTTTACATCTTAGTCCTAGGTTTATGGAATCATAAAACATTCCATCCGGAAAGAACCGTAAAGATCATCCAGCAAGCCCTTCATTTTACAGGTGAGGAAACTTAGACCCAGAGGACTTAAGTGGCTAGTTCAAGGTCATATTCCAAGTTCACTGCTGAACTACTGGGTATATCATCAGTTTCCCGGCTTATTAGAGAGAGAAAGAGACAGATTTCCCTTTCACATTCAACCAACTATAAATTCTTTGAGGTTAACAACTAGGTCTTTTTTTTTTTTGGAAGGTGCTAAACCCATTGGTCATTCCCATATTAATGCCTTGAGTGCTTTAGACATGCAACATCTAGATGTTTCTGTGGAAGTGTGAAAGGGAGGTTTGTTTGCAACTATGTGGAGGGGAACAGGGAGACTCTATCCCACAGGAATGTAGGAGGTTTGTTGAACTTGCCATCACATTTTAAAAATGTCTATCCCTACGTCCTAACTAACTACTTGTATGACCTTAAGAAAGTTACTTGATGTCCCTATGCCTCAATTTCCTCATATAATCAGGATAATAACAATTACTTCCAAGGTTGTTGTAAAATTAGATTTCAGGTTGTCAAGTAAATTATGAAAATGCCAAGGAAAATGCCTGGCATTTGCTAGGTACTCATTAAACATTAGTTCTCTTTATTGTTGTTTCCATTCACCATTACCCCTACCAGAAAGATCTAATAAAATCAAAATGGTTTTTAAATCCCTGAGCCTAAATTTCCTTATCCAAAGAAGAGAGATAAGATAACCTACTTCATGGGTCCTTGTGAAGATTAAATGTGATAATGTCTGTGAGCAAGCTTGTAAATTATACACTATTATACACATAGGGGACTGATGCTGTTATTGTTGTGATCCACGTCCAAGTATTCCAGACTCAACACTGTTTTTCAATTGGCTTAAAACCTTCATCATTTTCCTCCAAATAGCTGACACTCATCCTTCAATTCCTAAGTTGCCTTCTTCTCTGCTCAAATGAGCCTTCAGTGTATGCTGGGGTGCTGGAGTGCTACAGACCAAAGCCCAGTCTCTCTGCTCTACCCAACTCCTTTACATACATGTGTATTATTTCATTTGGCACTTACTATATATTGTTAGCCATCTTTTTGCTCTTATATATTTGGATTCCTTTGGGCTACCCAGTTGGCAGTAGTGGTAAAGAACCCATCTGTCTCCTGCAGGAGATACAGGAGACATGGGTTCAATTCTTGGGTCGGGAAGATCCCCTGGAGAAGGAAATAGCAACCCACTCTAGTATTCTTGCCAGGAGAATCCCATGGACAGAGGAGCCTGGCAGGCTATGGTCCATGGGGTCGCAAAAAGTCAGACATGACTGAAGCGTCATAGCATGCAAGCACACATTTGGATTCCTTTACTATATTTCTGGACTCTTCAAGGACAAGTAATATATTTTTTGTTTTTGTTTGTTTTTGCAAACTCACAAGTCTAGCAGAGTACTTTGTGATCAACTGATTACAGTATTGAATTTGGTCAATATCTTGTTTTACACTGTTTATCTTAAAAATAACCAGAGGGAATTCCCTGATGGTCCAGTGGTTAGGACTCCATGTTTTCACTACCAGGGCCTGGGTTCAACCTCTGTTCAGGGAACTAAAATCCTTCAAGTCACACATCATTGCCAAAAAATTAAGTTAAAAAAAAAAACCCACAGAAACCTTAGTGGAATAAAACAACCCTTTGTCATGCTTACTGATTCTGTAGGTCAGGAATCTGGACAGGGCACAGAGGGAATAGCTCATGTCTATTCCTATGAAAGGCTTGAAGACTGGAGGCTGTAGTCACCTGAAGGCTATTTGCTCACAATCAATGCCAGCCATCTCTGAGAACTTATTAGGAGCTACTGACTGGAACACACATACATCTGTGTAATCCATGTTACACATCTCTTCACATGACTTGGGCTTCTTCACAATATTGTGCCTGCAAAAAAGACACAGGCAGAAGGTGTGTCCTGCATGTAATACAGTACCACTTCTGTCATATTCTATTCATCAGAGAAGTCACCAGCCCCACTAGGTTCAAGGGAAGGGGAAATAAACTTCACCTCTAGCCTGAAGGAGCATGTAACAGTAAAAATGCCACTGCACCCATTTGGGGGGAACTATAATCTGACACAAGCCTTTATTTTTCTAATGAACTTACACCAAGTTTTTCTGTGTTTTAAATTTAAGGGGCTGTCTTACTCTTAAGTCTCTAAATAGATGAGTATCCCATATTGTTCTCCATCCAAAGGTGGCTTATCTTTATTAATACTACAAAGTTGGGTCCCTGATTGATTTCCTTGCCTGACAGTGGAACCTTTCCTTGACTCCAGTAACAATCTATTTCGGACGCTCTCATACTCAGTAGCTTACCAGTGACTACATAGTAAAGGGAGAGTAGAAGACTGTTTTTCAAGTTTATATGTTCTTTACTTTTCTATAAGATGTTCAGGACGTGTGTGTGTGTGTGTGTGAGCACTCAGTCATGTCCAACTCTTTGTGACCCCATGGACTTTAGCCCACCAGGCTCCTCTGTCCATGGAGTTCTCCAGGCAAGAATACTGGAGTGGGTTGCCATTTCCTTCTCCAGGGCATCTTCCTAACCCAGGGATCAAACCCGGGTCTCCCGTGTTGCAGGCAGATTCTTTACCATCTAAGCCACCAGGGAAGCCCTTACTTTTCTGTAAGAGGCTCAGGACTCCCTAGTATTAACATTTATCCACTCCTAACCACCAAAAAAAAAAAAAAACAAGGAAAAACAAACAAACAAACATGGATACGGTATCAAATAAAGACATTACATCCCACAGAGTATGAAAAACTAATTCACAAACATACATTATCCTAACAGTGAAGCAGGCTTCTCTAAGAAAGATGCACAGTAGAAGTTCTCCATGATCAGTTTCGTACAGAGAACTTGTTCTCTTCCAAGACATGAAACAGGCAAAAGCATGAGACAGTAAAGTCTATATTTTGCCCTTCTTCCCCATGCATTTACACACACACACACACACATCCACCTCCTGTTAGTGCTTGCTCCTGCTCTGTCCACACTTACTAGCACAGGCTCCCATGATAGCTACTCACACCAGCCTTCTCATCTGCTGAGAAAATTTCTTTAGTTTTCTCCATATAAAAAATTACATGATCTTCTAGACTATTCACCCAGCTTCTCAGAGTCCTAAAGCCAATTTGTTCTACCAGTCATGGTTCATTGGTTAATTAGTTATTCCTTCCAGGTAAACTATTTGTTATCAAGATCTTCTGGAGACCTAGATCCTTGGGCTGCAAAAAACAATAACAAAAATCAGCAATGCTTAGAAAAAGTCTGAAAAGAGTGAAAATCTTTTGACCTGCCAATTAGACTTCTGGGAATATATACCAGGTAAAAGATGTGTGTAATGTAGATGTTTATCATCATGTAACTTATCATAATGAAAATTTGGAAATAATCCGAATATACAAAAGTAGGGGAATGGTTTAATACAGTAGAGTATATCCAATTAGTGAAATAATGACAGGGAATTCACATAATGAGATAATATACAAATATTTAAAATAACAAATTAAATATATATTTATTGCTATGGAAATTTTTAATAATACCAGTTCAGTTCAGTTCACTTCAACTGCTCAGTCATGTCTGACTCTTTACCACCCCATGGACTGCAGCACGCCAGGCTTCCCTGTCCATCACCAACTTCTGGAGCTTACTCAAACTTATGTCCATCAAGTCAGTGATGCCATCCAACCACCTCAACCTTCGTCATCCCCTTCTCCTCCTGCCTTCAATCTTTCCCAGCATCAGGGTCTTTTCCAATGAGTCAGGTCTTTGCATCAGGTAGCCAAAGTATTGGGGTTTTAGCTTCGCATCAGTCCTTCCAATTCAGGACTGATGTCCTTTAGGATTGACTGGTTGGATCTCCTTGTAGTCCAAGGGACTCTCGAGAGTCTTCTCCAACACCATAGTTCAAAAGCATCAATTCTTCGGCGCTCAGCTTTCTTTATAGTCCAACTCTCACATCCATACATGACTACTGGAAAAAAACATAGCTTTGACTAGACAGACCTTTGTTGGTAATATATTATGAAATATAAAAGTAGATTATATAGCATAATATAGATAACCCTCTGGTCATTGTAAATATATTTTTCATATATATAAATTTTTTCACATGCATATTTTTTCTAGGAAAACCCTAAAAGAATATCTACCCAAATGTGTTATAAAATCTCTGGCAGATGTTTTGGGATTACTTTGATTTTTATTATTTTTGCTTACCTGAATTTTTTACTTTTACTCAATGATGAGTAATACTTGCATTTTTTTTTTTTACAGTTAAATAAGTTACGATTAGAGGTAAGTCCAGAGAAGGCAATGGCACCCCACTCCAGTACTCTTGCCTGGAAAATCCCATGGATGGAGGAGCTTGGTAGGCTGCAGTCCATGGGGTCGCTAAGAGTTGGACACGACTGAGTGACTTCACTTTCACTTTTCACCTTCCTGCATTGGAGAAGGAAATGGCAACCCACTCCAGTGTTCTTGCCTGGAGAATCCCAGGGATGGGGGAGCCTGGTGGCTGCCGTCTCTGGGGTCACACAGAGTCGGATACGACTGAAGTGACTTAGCAGCAGCAGCAGTAGCAGCAGAGGTAAGTGAGTAAAAAATTATTTTAACCAAATAGAGTTTTCCATTTCCCATCCAGTATTTCCATCAAAGTATATCAAGGACACAAATCTTACACACTGTTGTATTTAAAACAGATGGCCAACAAGGACCTAACATATAGCACAAGGAACTCTGCTCAACATTCTGTAATAATCTAAATGGGAAAAGAATTTGAAAAAGAATAAATATATGTGTGTGTGTATATATATATATATATATATATATATATATATATAAAAAACTGAATCACTTTGCTGTATGCCTGAAACTAATGCAACATTGTTAATCAACTCTCCTCCAATATAAAATTAAATTAAAAAAAAATTTATCCCATAATCAGCCATCCATTCTGTTCATAAGTAGTCTGAGTTTTAAGGGGCAGTAGGCAACTACTTTGTCAAAGTATATCAAGGACACAAATCTTACCGCTTAATACGTGCATTAGAGTAGGTAATTATCTTTAAATTAAAATGGAGATCAGTATCTGTACCTATAACAAAGGGTAAATAAGAAGTAGAAATTCAGGTGTCTAGATAATGTCTCTCCATCCCCTAGGTTCAATCAGAGTCAGATGAAGGGACTGTCGACCAGGGAATCAACACAGTGGGGAGTAATTAACCTTTGTGCTAAGTAATGAGTGGGAGAGCATATACTTACAGAAATTTTCTCAGAAAGAGTGAAACATGTGGCTTAAAGAAACATTTGGATAAGGCAAGCACTGGGATGCCATGTGAGACCTCTCAGGGGGCATGCTTCAGACCCGTTTTCTAAGGAGATGGGTCAAGTTAACGTCAGGGTGTCTGATTGCTGAATAGTGTACGTTAATTCAACAATAGCACTGAAGTCCTTGGACCTTAAAAGAATAGACCTAACTCTGCTTCTAGCATTCTTTCTTCTGCACTTTCCTCTTGTAGTGCTCAACCTCTCCTGTACATAAATATTTAAAGAAAGTTGATTTGTAGGAGTGCCAAACTTTTAGTCTGCCTTCCTGGGTCACTCGTATACTTCATTCCAATTCTGAATCCAGTACATAAATTCTCAGGGCTCAAGTCTCAGCAACATTACCAGTACTGGAGCTTCTGACTGTGTATCTTGACCATGGTGACGGCTACGCCAATCCATGGATATAATAAAATTGCATAGAACTAATGGGCTGCCGTCTATGGGGTCGCACAGAGTTGGACACGACTGAAGTGGCTTAGCAGCAGCAGCAGCAAGCACACATACACAAAGAAGTATATGTGAAACTGGAGAAATCTGAATAAAGCCTGCAGGTTGTATCAATGTCCATTTCCCAGTTGTGCTATTTTATTATAGTTGTGCAAGTTATGCATGAAGGGTACACAGGATCTCTTTATATAATTTCTTCCAACTGCAAGCAAATCTGCAAATTCTCTCAAAATAAAAAGTTCACAAACATACACTCTAATTTCCTAATGGGTTAACATTTACCTTTCTCAAGGAATAGATATGTATTTTAATGGCGTCTTATGGAGACACTGCCTTTATCCAGAAAGCCAGTTGCAATAGCTGGCTGCATTACAGTATCTAGGATAGACACAGGGGAAAGATATTTTTGTGCAGGCAAGTCTTTTGGTAATGTTCACATCTCACGACATCGGCAGCTGCCTACTCCACCTACTCCATCTCCCTTCAGTGGATTGAAACTAAAAGTTTGTTCTTATTCATGAGGAGCTGTGCTTAGCCTTGTTCAGCTTGGTGACTATCTATGTACTTTCTCTGGGTTATAGAACAAAACTTAAGGAAATTGTTTTATTCTCATTTTTTCCTTTTATAAGGTGAAAGAAGAGATCTATTCTTGAAATGTATGTCTAGGACCTCAAAGCATGAGAAATTAAAAAGCCAGATTTAGTTGGGTGTGTAAAAGCTTCCTCCCTCACCCTCCTCTCAGACACGATGGAAGAGTAAAAGCCTTTTTTTCCTGTTGAAAATCAATCAACAAATATTTACAACCTTTTCAACAAGCTTTTTCAACCATTACTAGGTCATTAGAGAAGACTTCAAACTCCCTGGCCCTTTAAAGGCTTCGGGGATTTAGCTGCAGAAAATACAGCTACAGTTAATGGAGCTCCCACTCTGCACCATACTTCAACCACAGGTAGCTTTTAGGAATCAATTTGTGGTCCTGTACAAACGGGCTGCACTAGAATGGGAACGCAGTAAAGAAGCAACTGCGAAAGGAGATAAGCAATTAGAAAATTCTAGTTATTGTCAGAATGCTACTCAACTATATTAGGCTTCTTTAAACTAAAAAGAAAATATGTTAAGCTATAAAATAAACATTCTTCACTACTTGTACTTCATATTGAATAATTGAAAGTGAAGTGAAAGTAACTCAGTCTTGTCCGACTCTTTGCAACCCCATGGACCATATGTTCTATGGAATTCTCTGGGCCAGAATACTGGAGTGGGTAGTCTTTTGTTTCTCCAGAGGATCTTCCCAACCCAGGGATTGAACCCAGGTCTCCCACACTGTGGGCAGATTCTTTACCAGCTGAGCCACAAAGGAAACCCAAGAATACTGGAGTGGGTAGCCTATCCCTTCTCCAGTGGATCTTCCCAACCCAGGAATCAAACCGGAGTCTCCTGCATTGCAGGCCGATTCTTTACCAACTGAGCTATCAGGGAAGCCCAAATAATTGAAAATGCTCTGCAATTAGGACATTTTGTAATTTGCTTTTATGAATAAGCTGTGGGCCAAGATGATAAATAATCTACTTAGAATGCTGATTTTATTCACTTCCCTGCACGTCTCTCAGTACTTGGGCAGCTTAGAAATATTGTGCTTACTTGCATGACCATGTTTACTCTTTCAGCAAAACATAAATTCCAAAACTGAGCACTTCCAACCTCACAAAGTGGGGAGAGGTGGTATATGGCAATTCTCTCTCTGCTGCTGCTGCTGCTGCTAAGTCGCTTCAGTCATGTCCAACTCTGTGCGACCCCAGAGATGGCAGCCCACCAGGCTCCCCCGTCCCTGGGATTCTCCAGGCAAGAACACTGGAGTGGGTTGCCATTTCCTTCTCCAATGCAGGAAGGTGAAAAGTGAAAGTGAAGTCACTCAGTCGTGTCCAACTCTTAGCGACCCCATGGAATGCAGCCTACTAGGCTCCTCCATCCATGGGATTTTCCAGGCAAGAGTACTGGAGTGGGGTGCCATTGCCTTCTCCGATTCTCTGTACAGCTCTTTGATTTTCTATACATTTGAAACTTTTCTAAAATATAAAATTTACTAATTAAAAACCAAAACCTCATAGGGAACCAGAGTTAAGGTTAAATATATGTCTGAATAGTTTATTTTGTGTACTGGTGTCCTGGATTCCTCCTCTTTCAAGAAAAGGTAACAGAGGCTACCTGCCCCCATTTCCCCTGCCCTCTATTTGCTGGGTTTTTTGGGGGGAAGGAATCTGTTCATGGAGGTGGGAAGAAATAACTGGGGGAAGAGGCCCTGAGACTGTCGTGAAGGGAAGAAAGGAGGACAGGCCAGCATGGTCTTAGGTACCTCATTCCTCAAGAGGAGAGCTGGGTGGGACTGGCTGACATGGGATGCAAGAATCCCTAAGAAAGACTCTTGCACAGAAAGTCAGTCATCCTCTTTGCCTTTTGCAGCAGAGAAAATGGCCACATCTGCTGGGAATGGAGAAGAGAAAAGCATTCTGCACTGGCATGTGGAATATTTAGGCATGCGAGACAGGACAGGCAAGACTGGAGTCTATGGCTCGTGGCTGGGTCAGGAAACACTGGCGTTGCCAGACACAGAGATGAAATGCGTAGGAGAGACTGCAGTTCCTAAGACACTCACCCCACAGGGATTCCCCTCCCCTGTCTGAGCAGAAGGAGGAATCAGATTGAGTTGCTAGTTCCCACAGGGCATGGGGAAGGGGAGCAGAAAATCAATTTGCTGCAGTAGGGCATCCCAGCTCTATCCCATGACTGATATGGCTGGAGGGAAATCCTTGTTATGTAAGTCATCTCTGAAATGATTCACTGAATCACGCAATGTTGTTAAAATGCTGCATCTTTTGTGATAAACATCCCCATTAATTTTTTTTAAGTACACTTACTTTAAGAGAGTCCGATGACGCAACCCATTTCAGAAAGAGTAAAAAATGGAACAGCTCTGCCATGTTTCAGCTTCCTCACTTTCCAATCATGAGAAGACTCTTCAGAAACATCAGACCAATTAGACCTGAAATCCTGAGACTCCTGCCTCCACTGTACACACTCTACATGGCCTTGGGGGGGAAGGTTCACTCCAAATCTCCTTTTGAACTGTCTATAAAAGGAGGACAATATCTGTCCAGGAGCAACCACCATATCTAAAGTGCCACTGGAGACATTTTATCAACTGTATCAGTATATACAGAATGCTAAACTGCATAGGGTACGACTTAGGATCTGAGATGGCAAGATCTAATATACTCTCAAACTTATACAATGATTCACATGGACTTTTCAGAAAAGTCAGTTAATTCCCTTTCCCCAGTCCTAAAAAGCCTAGAGGGGCATGCATGTATGCATGCTCAGTCACTCAGTCCTGTCCTACTCTTTGTGATCCTATGGACTGTAGCCCGCCAGGCTCCTCTGTCCATGGTATTCTCCAGGTGAATACTGGAGCAGGTTGCCATGCCCTCCTCCAGGGGATCTTCCTGACCTAAGGATCGAACCCGAGTCTCTTACATCTCCTGCATTGGAAGGTAGGTTCTTTACCACTAGCGCCACCTGGGAAGCCCCTAGAAGAGTATATAGCATGGTAGTTTCCTATCATAGGTCAACATGAAGGAAGCAACATCTGGGGGTTTCCATAGCTCTTTTACAGTTTAAGGGCTTGGAAATGACACTGGGATTCCCAGCAGCAGCCTCAGGAGTAGAGTTTCAGGATTAGAGACAGTGCGTGTACAGAATTGCCACAAACCTTCAAGAAACCAGAAGGGTTTCCCGATCCAGACATAGCAGCTGATTGCTAGCATGAAGGCAATGGCACCCCACTCCAGTACTCTTGCCTGGAAAATCCCATGGACGGAGGAGCCTAGTAGGCTGCAGTCCATGGGGTTGCACAGAGTCGGACGCGACTGAGAGACTTCACTTTCACTTCTCACTTTCATGCACTGGAGAAGGAAATGGCAACCCACTGCAGTGTTCTTGTCTGGAGAATCCCAGGGACGGGGGAGCCTGGTGGGCTGCCGTCTATGGGCTCACACACAGTCGGACACGACTGAAGTGACTTAGCAGCAGCAGCATTGTACTTTCTCAGATAAAATTAGGAAAACAAATAATTCCAAAGTTGTAGACTGAACTCTAAATCTTCCTCTTCTCAAGACTCCCTGCTGTGCCCAAGAGATGGATTGTGGCTTCTAATTGTCCTTGTCCTTACTGTCTTTAAATGAACCCAGCTCACCCACACAAATGCATGGTACCATCACATGGAACACCCGCCAGCCGTAGGAATTTGGAATTCGTCTAGACCATTTCCTCTACAGAGATGAAGAAATTTGCCCAAGGTCACACAGCAGGGATGGGCAAAACTGGGGTTCAAATTAAATTTGCAAAACTGCAAAGCCTGTGTGATGGTAACCACTGTTGCTGGCGGCTCTAAGTGCTCCTTTAAAGGGAAAACAATGCTGCCAATTTGGTTTGACAGAAGACCTGGCCCGAGTTAAGAGCACTAGTGCTCAAGAAGCTAATAATACAACACATGAAGAATCTCAGACCCAGGAGGCTCTATCAGTTTCAAGAGTCATCATTATTTTATCTGCCAGGATACATCTCCTCTACCTGCATCTCACACTCTACAGGTTGCCAGTTACTGAACAGTATTAAAATGAGTTAGCACATATTTTGCATTTGCTGTGTTCACTGCATTTTACTGAGTGCTGTATGGGATTAAAAGAGGAGTAAAACATCTTTCCTGTCCTTTAGCAACTCAAGTCTAAAGGGTTGGGGGTAGGAGTACAGATATGGAGAATAAAACAAAACACAAATGCCTGTTATTCAGCCCAGGGTAAGATAAATGCCAGGAGAGAAAAACCAAATCCTGTAGAAAAACAGATATTACCCAAATGATTTTTTTTAAGTACCTGAAGTTTTTTGCCATCAAGTTAACCCTCAGTTCACCTAATAATGTGTTTATCAGTTTACTTTGCCTGAAAATGGTCTTACCTTGCCATTGCCATAAGCCCCTCCTTCTATTTTTATAATAGAGAAGCAAAATTCTCCACTGTTGTTGTTTTTTTCCCCCGAGCATTCTTAACATGTTAGGACTTAGTTCAGATCTTTTTGAGAACAGCATAATTGGTAGGAATGTGATCAAGGGCCCTATTCACCAGAAATGTACACACGATTTATATGGCCAAGTTATGTCAATTTCAGGGGCATATTCTCAAGTCATGTAGAAGCAGCTTGAAGATTAATGCACACCAAAAAAATATTCTTTTTTTTTCTCAGATTGTTGCAGCACTATAGAAAGGCCATTCTCTCTGCTGGGCTTGTGTCAGCACTTCCCATCTAACCCTGTTTTTTCAAGTCTTTCAGACTTGGCTGTGAAACTGCCCTGTGAGTCTGAAATTCAGGAGACAGTATTGTAAGGCTGTTTTGATTAGATTTTTGCAAGTTTCCCTGTCTGAGCTGTCTGCTTATTACATGATACCCAAGGAAGGTTGCATAATTCTTAAGCTGCTGTGTTTCTAAAATGAAATGGGATTATCTACCTGACAACCAGGACTGGGTTCAGTATTGCTATTCAGGAACCAGTTAAAATCAACTGCTTGGTCCTTGAGAATTATATCTAAAACACTTTTGAGTTGCCTAGAAATTTGAGATATGTGATTTTAATCTCCATTTTGTGACATGTGAAGACATTATACATTTTGTCTGATTCTCTCCTTCCTGCGATTTTCTTCACCCTCTACAATCTGGACCTATAGAAAACCTTTCACATGCTTACTCTCACCCTCAGGTGATACACTTCACTCTGATGCATGGTCATTGGCCGCAATGGGTACCCTGATTTCCAGACAATTACTCTGTTTGGTTCCAATCTGTAACACACAGATTTCTCATTTCTCTTAGTGGTGTCAAGAAATGGGGTGTGTTTTTAGAGATGAAGCAATAAGGGAAGTTCACAGATGGGAGTGTTTCCTTGAAATCATTTTGCCCTTGGTTTCTGCAGGCTGCTGAGAAAGGCAGATTGGTGTGGTGGAAAGGGCATGGGCTCTGAGTCAACAGAACTAGGGTGAAATATCAGTTTTACCACTGCATGACCAAGGGCATACTAATGGGCCTTAGTCCCCTCATCTACAAACCTGTGAAAATAACACTTCATTGATAAGGGTTAGGATTCACTCATTTATTCAATAAATACTGGGGGTATGGGGTGTTTGCTGTGTGCCAAGCACATAAGCATTGAAACTACAGATGTAGTGTCAACCCTGTGAAGTCTATGGTCGATAGTCAAGCTTGAATCTGATAATGACCTAAATAAAAGCAAAAAGGTAGAGTTACCAAATGACAAAGGAGAGGTGGCTTCCCTGGTGGCTCAGATGGTAAAGAATCTGCCTGCAGTACAGGAGACCTGTGTTTGATCCCTGGGTCAGGAAGATCTGGAGAAGGAAAGGGCTACCTACTACAGTGTTCTTGCCTGGAGAATTCAATTAACAGAGGAGCCTGGTGGGCCCAATCCATGGGGTTGCAAAGAGTCGGATTGGACTGAGTGACTAACACACAACAACACAAAGGAAAGGTGCATGCTTGCTTTGAGGGTGATCTGCTGTATTTAACATCTACAGACTTAAATGTTGATCTCATGTAAATAGCACCATTAAATAAACAGCTGGAGTAGTTTTTGAACAAATATATGAGTACCGGAGCCTAGCCAAGTTGACACATAAAATTTACCATTACAAGTGCCTGTTGGTACAGGTGAAGGAATGAGGTTTGACCCTTCTGGTTTTTGAAGAGTTAATTGCTTATCCCGGTATTCTTGGGATCTATTCCCAAAATGTATTTACTTCCATAGATTCTCACGGCATCTCTTTACAGGGACACCAGCTTGATGGAGACAGTTTCTGAACAGACAAAGCAAAGTTTTAGAAGAGGCACAATGGGCTTTGTAATCCCCAGGATTCCCACCCACCACAGGCCCCATATGTCCCATGTTCCAGACTGAGGTGGTCAGCTGTCCGAGGAAGGGGTATGGTTGAGTGACCTCCCATCTTAAGAGTTTCCCACTCTGAAAGAATAAGGCAATAACTGTTTGGCTTGTCAAGGAAATTCCCTCAGGGAAATACTGGCTTTGAAACTTCACAATTTCAACAAGGAAGTTATAAAGGCCAACATCTAAGAGCTGAAACTCTTCCCCCACACTCTCATTAAAAAAGAAAAGGAAGTGGGGGGTAAAGACTTATCGTAAGTAGCTTCCCTGTGATGCTTTTGTGCTTGTGTGAAGAAATGAGAGTTACACATTATAGTTTAATCACACTGATTACATCTGTGACGCATGCATGCTCAGTCACTTCAGTCACATCCAACTCTTTGCGACCCCATGGACTGTAGCCCGCCAAGCTCCTCTGCCCATGGGATTTTCCAGGCAAGACTACTGGAGTGAGTTGCCATTTCCCCCAGGGAGTATCTGTGATACCAAGTCATAAATTCCCCTTGGCATTAGCATTTTCCTTTTTAATTCACAAAAAAACCCTCCCTTCTGCTCATGAAGAAAAAAATGGCAGGCTCTGATTTTTTGTTCATATATCCCCTTATTCAAGAAGATAACCAAGAACAGAGAGTGCAGAAGGTATAAGGGACTCTGAAGACATTTAATCTAATGCCACACCCATTTTTTGTCTTTTTATAATCCAAAGAGGGGCAGCATATTCAATAAAGAGAAGAGGAAGTTTTCAGTAATATGGATCATTCTGCAGACCAGCTGATTTTTAGCTTCATTATATTTCTGGGGGAGGCTGCGCTGGGTCTTCGTTGCTTTTGCATGGGCTTTCTCTAGTTGCAGCGAGTGGGGAGTATCTTCACTGAGGTGAGCAGACTTCTCACTGCAGTGGCTTCTCTTGTTGTGGAGCACAGCCTCTGGGCACATGGGCTTCAGGAGTTGTAGTGCGTGGGCTCAGTAGTTATGGCGTATGGGCCTAGCCACAGCAGCATGTGGAATCTTCCTGAATCAGGGATTGAACTTGTGTCCCCTGCAATGGCAGGCAGACTCCTATCCACTGCTCCAGGGAAGTCCTAGCTTTACTCTAAATAGAACAAAAGACAATGGGCTTAGGGACTTCCCTAGAGTTCTAGTGGTTAAGACTCCATGCTTCCAATGCAGGGGTCGGTAATCTAGGATCCCATATGCCATGCAGTGTGACCAAAAAACAAAAGACAATGGGATTAGGCTTAGCATAAGAGATTGGAGTTCGGAGGATCTGCGTGATATTGAAAAAATTGTAAATGAAAAAGGGTTTCTGAGACAGACTGTGGACTATGCTTCCTGAAAAGCTCAGAGTGATGATAGACCATGATTTTCCACACCAGTAATATGAGCTCAACATTCAGAAAACTAAGATCATGGCATCCGGTCCCATCACTTCATGGCAGATAGATGGGGAAACAATGGCTGACTTTATTTTTCTGGGCTCCAAAATCACTGCAGATGGCAATTGCAGCAATGAAATTAAAAGACGGTTACTCCTTGGAAGGAAAGTTATGACCAACCTAAAAAGCAGAGACATTACTTTGCCAATAAAGGTCCGTCTAGTCGAGGCTATGGCTTTTTCAGTGGTCATGTATGGATGTGAGAGTTGGACTCTAAAGAAAGCTGAGTGCTGAAGAATTGATGCTTTTGAACTGTGGTGTTGGAGAAGACTCTTGAGAGTCCCTTGGACTGCAAGGAGATCCAACCGGTCCATCCTAAAGGAGATCAGTCCTGGGTGTTCATTGGAAGGACTGATGTTGAGGCTGAAACTCCAATACTTTGGCCACCTCATGTGAAGAGCTGACTCATTTGAAAAGACCCTGATGCTGGGAAAGATTGAGGGCAGGAGGAGAAGGGGATGACAGAGGATGAGATGGTTGGATGGCATCATCGACTCGACAGACATGGTTTGGGTAGACTCCGGGAGTTGGTGATGGACAGGGAGGCCTGGAGTGCTGCGGTTCATGGGGTCACAAAGAGTCAGACACGACTGAGCGACTAACTGAACTGAACTGAATATGAGGACATACCAGTATGCTAAATATCAAAGTGTCTCAGCAAGAATTTTTCCTCACACATCTCAAGAACCAGTGGCCCCAGACCTGTTACTATTTAGGACCCCCAAACTGTTTCTTACTTTTACCGCTTCAGTTTAAAACACACCCAGAACTCTGGAGAAACAGAAATGGTTTGGACTGCCTGCTCTGAGGTGTGCCCCTCACTCCAACAGCTGGCACCACTGGTGTTACTTTGATTTCCTTGCTATAGTGTACATGATAACAAAACACAGACTCATGTGTGTTGATACAAACCGTGTAACTACACAAGCCAACCTAAAAATAATATAAATGGCAGATGGATCTAAATAATGTTCTATAACTTTTTTTCACTATGTGTAAAAAAATAGTGATTTTCTTTTTCCAAACAAAGTGATTAATTGCTCTTCTGCAGAGATACAGTATTTCCACCAGGTTTTCTGGTTATTTAGAAGTTGAGACAACCTGAAGTTTGCAGAGGCTTCATCACCAAGTGCCAACTTGACTTGAGGAACCATCTAACACCAACCTATCCCACTCTAGACAGCAACTGTCTGTTGTTCTATAGAGGTAGAACTGAGCAGAAACAAAGAAACCAATTAGACTCAAGGGAATGGAAAGGTAGAGGAAGAGAAAAGGGAAGTGAACTACTTACGTGATCACTTTTTTCATCCTATGATTTATCACAAAAATTATTTGTCAAAGGAGAGACATTTCATTCACCCCACACAACACAGCTTTCCATTCTCTCCTCCCCTTAATGAAACACCTCCAATCAATTTTTATCCATGACTGTCTGTTCTTGTTTCCATACCCTCTTCATGTTGTAGAAGCAAACACTGGCCACTTTATAAATGTGTAAATTCAACATAGAATGATTATTTATAATACAGACCACACCTTACCAGGGTGACATAATGTTGTTCTACCTGAAGTTAGGACAGAATGCTCTAACTGTAAGTAATCTGTCAAGATCCTCACGATGTATGTTCAGTTTAAATTGAGTTTGATTTAGATATTTCCAAATCCTGCCATATTTTTTTAAACAATTTTACACCTGTTTATAAGAATTTGAAAAGATTTATTACCTTGTGGGTATGAGAGAAAGGGACTTATTTCCTACAGGGAGGTCTGACATTTATTTTTGACATGATGGATCAGAGGATGATATGGTTGGATAGCATCGCTGCTTTAATGGACATGAACTTGGGCAAACTCTGGGAGATAGTGAGGGACAGGGAGGCCTGGAGTGCTGCAGTCCATGAGGTTGCAGTCTAGGGGGTCACAAAGAGGCAGACATGACCTAGCAACTGAACAGTAGCAGCAAATCAGGAATCAATGCAAAGTCCATGTTCCAAGGGAGAAAGGCTATTATGATCCAAATGGTTTCTCCTCCAAACTCATACGCTGAAGTCCTGTATCTGTAGATATAGCCTTTAAGTCTGAAGTCTGCAGAGTCTTTAAGGAGGTAAAAAAGGTTAAATGAGGTCCTAATCCTCGTACCTTGGCGTCCTTACAAGAAGAGACAACAGAGGTCTCTCTCTATGGACATAAAGAAGAGGCCATGTGAGCACACAGAGATGGTGACTACCTACAAACCAAGAGACAAGGCTACAGAATGAAACCTATCAAGCCAGCACCTTGATACTGGAATTCTACAGCCTCCCGAAGTATGAGATATAAATGTCTGTTTTGAAGCGTCCCAGTCTGTTGTATTTTGCTGTAGCAGCCTTAGAAGAGGCAGACAGAGATCACATTCATAATTGGGAGGACCAGGAGATGGGCCAGGACTCGAAAGCCACTGACCAATCTGAATGGCTAGAATACCCCCATGGTTTAGGAAATAAAGGGGAAACACCAGTGTGCACAGAAACGGGACATGCATTTATAGTGAACGCTGAGAACCAAGCCAGGGGATCGAATCAGCATGTGCAGAGCTTAGTGCCTTTAGAGTGGAACAGGATTTGAATCCCTGCTCTTCCCAGCTGTGGGAACCCCAACAACTTTTCTTCAGCTTCAGTCTTCTAGTTTGTGAAATGAGGATAAAGATCCTAACTATTCGCTGTGAAGGTTAAATGAAGTATTTAGGCAAAGAGCTCAGCACAGGACGTGCCTCAATAGGAACCACTTACTCAAATTATCCAGAGCAAAGAGTTAGAGCAGATAGGCCAGGGTTGCCACTTAATAGCTAGCTTAGCCAGAGGATGATGGCCAAACACAGCAAGGAGTGACAGTTCAACATGAGGGTCTTGGAACCACATCTCCAAAGGCGGAATGACTACCAGGAGCCCACGGCACTATAAGATATCATTGTTGGACCCATATCAGGGGCTGGCTGCTTGCTATCTGTTCTAAACAACTTTACGGATGTGGACAGATGTACGCCATCATTTTAGCAGAAAATGAAGAGTGTAAAAGACAGAGTAACTGGCCAAGGAAAGTCAACAAAGGACAGTGAGGCACCCCTGGGCCAGCAACCCCAGGCCTGGGTGTCAAGGAGTTGTTGTCTTTGCTGGATCTAGTGAGATCTGTGTTATAGGAAAGGGTCCTAACAGGAGTTGTGGCCTTTTCTAGTAGAACACAACTTTTACTTTTGTCTAGCTTGTTTCACTTTTTCTATTTCATATTCAGTGCTCTCATTTCATTTAATCTATGTTTTCCAATCTCTCCATCTCTTTTTTTTTTTAATTTTATTTTACTTTTAAACTTTACATAATTGTATTAGTTTTGCTGTTCTTTCTCAAGCCTTTATCAAACATAGTAGAAAAGCTTTTGTATATATATATATAAATAATCTGTATAATATATATTTTAGAAAACACATAATTTTGCCTAACTGAAAAGTTTATGACATTTTGATTCCACTTGTTTTACTTAGTATGAATAGACTGCTAGATTTATAATTAAAAAATAAATATGCAACAAGCAACAAAGGTTTACTATACAGCACAGGGACCTATAGTTAATATCTTAAAATAACCTATAATGGAAAATAATTTCAAAAATAATATGTGTATATGTACAGCTGAACAACCTTGCTGTGCACCTCAAATACTGTAAGTTAACTATACTTCAAATATATATATATATATATTAAGAAAAAACAAAAAGCACACAAACACTGATAACCTGAGGCCTGGCAGGAAGGATGATGGGGAATAGGTAGATCCACCTCTCTTTCCTGTTGCTCTCTGCCTCCTTGGCCGGTCCCTCCTGTCAGCCAAACCCAGACAGAAGCCAGAGGTAAGGAAGCCCAAGTGGTTCAGTCCCTAGACATCAACCTCACAGGGCTCAGCTCAGGGAACAGTAGGGTATGAGTCTGAAGGGGCACAGAATACACAGTACAGTGAAACAGGGATAAAAGGAGAGTACCAACCCTCCGAATAAGAAGAAGCTCTGAAGGAACCGTTCTTAGAATTGAGACTAAACCTTCTTAAGAACCCTCCCCAGTGTAATCACATACTCATCAAGGCAGAAAGGAGCTAAGAAATTCCTCTGTCTCCTCGGAGGCACGAAGGGCCCTCCCTATCTCCGTCATCCAACACGTCTCCTCCTCTGACTATATTCCCTCATGTGCATTTCAGAATCCTCAACACCTGGCTTCTGCCTGGGTGGCTGCTCTTTTCTCCTTCAGCTTCCTGGAAGCTTAAAATTTTTTCTAGAAATTCTATCTCCAAACAAGCTCTGATGACCCTATCCTACGATACCTGGGGGGTGAGTTTGATTTCAAATGTTTTAGAATCTGGTGCACATCTGAACACAATTCAGGGAGGAAAGAATTAAGATCCTTTGCTTTTTCTTTAACCTGTGTCCTGAATGCTCTACTTTGTTTTCTGTTAGTCATTGAAGACTAATGGGACTTTGATCATTTTCATCTTGGAATGTATTGCAAAGATGTTGACTTTGGGATCTAGTCCCCTTGCCTCCACCCCAGCGGATATGCACTCATAAGTCTTGTTGACATTAATGAATAGTTGTGTGTGCACAGTGCAAGGATAAGAGAGACAACCAAGGGGTCAGAGCAGCCATTTCTTTGCTAGAAGCAAGAGCAATAAACTTTGTCCAACCAAGGAACCAGGGGAGTAGCAATGTAGGCTATTCTGTTTTCTTTATTCTATAGGGAAACATTATAAGTTCTAATTAATAGAATCTTTTGTGCATCACACTCAGAAGAGCTTTTCCCTTTCAAGGAGGAATCTAACAGTGCAGCAAACATATGCATTTTTGGCTTCTTTTCAAGCCATATTTATTAACTAAGTGCTAGGGTGGAGGATGGTTTTCTTGCCAACAGGATTCATAGGACACAGCACTTGAAAGCACAGCAAGGAATGAACCATTTCTATGACAAGCACAATCGCTGCCTGTAACTCTAACTGAGCTGGTGCTGTCAGCACTGACCGCATAAACCACAGACGAACTGAAGAGCTTCAGACACCTGGGATTAAACACAGTCTCCCAGTATTAGGAGGTGCCGGGGCTGATCCCTGGGGCCACTTGAATTTAGAGAAAATAGCAGCTGGTCAGACAGAGACCATTTCCGACTTCTCCCCACCATTTTGGACACAGTGATCTTCCTGGGGCTGAACTCTCCCATATCCTGTTGCTGGAAAGGAGTATCCTATTCACCAGAGGGCCTATGCTACTCCACACGCCCTTTGCAAAACAACGTTTCTGGAAGAAATCCAATGACCTATGAAACTTAGGGAATCTGCCAGATACTTAAGACACAGGCAGGTTTTCTCTGGTGCCTCCTTGCCCCCCCTCTTCTGCCCACCTTCTCTCTGGTCTCTCTCAACTTCCAAAGTCAGAAATTTCTCCTTCCCTCGGAGGCAGCCTGAGAGGATGAGTTTGGAATAAAAGGTAGTTACAGAGTTCATGCAAGGTGACAAAGCTGGCACACACTAAACACTTAGCATTATGCAGCCACCCCTTAAGAGTGCTCCAAATCCATCAGTCATCATGGAAAAATTAGAAGCTTTACTGGATTCCTGCCTCTCCAAACAGATCTTCTGAACTTCTTAATGGACTCCGTAATTCAGCACTTGAGCATAGAGCTTCAGAGCAGCAAGTCTGTCTCTACAACACACTGTCAGGCAACTTGGAACAGGCAGAGAGGAACAAGTCAAAACAATCAGCTATTTCATTAAGGGGATAAGATTAACCTTGAATAATGCCCAAGTCTGACTCACATAGTCAAATATTATATATGATCTCTATGAGCAGGCCATTTTCCCAATTCACTGAAACATCTGCACATTTCAATGGGCTGAGCTTTACCCTGTCCACTGCCCTCTGGCTGTTTTTGTTGGAGATTATATAATTTAGTGAATGATGCAATCAGAAGAATGCTTTCTACCTGCGCTTTGTACATCATGTCTGGTGATTACTGCAACAGGCTAGATGGCTCGGAACCTTAGATTTCAACACCCTAAACTGCTCTGTGACCTTGGGCCTGTTACTTCCCCTCTCCTGGAATCCACTGTAAAAATGGGAAGGAGAACATATTCTTGCCTCTTTCACTGCTGGATTTGAAATACATGGTGAGTGCCATGAAAATAAGTACTAGTCTAAGAGACCAGTGCTCAAAGAAGTCAGGCTAAGAACCCTGGAAAGGAAGCAGCAGGGATAATTTAAAACAAAACTGTTTTGC
Organism: Bos indicus; assembly: GCF_029378745.1. Lineage (NCBI taxonomy): Eukaryota > Metazoa > Chordata > Mammalia > Artiodactyla > Bovidae > Bos > Bos indicus. The sequence goes on from NC_091769.1 coordinate 33,729,283, forward strand.
TTTTTTTATTTATTTGCCTTTCTATTTAACTATGTGAGAAGCTCCGTGTTTAAAAGAGGACTCTGACTTAGATTTTCATTCAGAGATGTGAATTAAGAAAAAGAGAAATTAGAAAAGATTGGGAAGTAAAGAGTTTGCTTTGTTAGATATAAAAAAAGCTCACACTTTACCCTAAAATATATTCCACAAAGATCAATAATTTAAAAGCAAAAAAATGATGTAATGAAAACCCTAGAAGAAAATGGAATATTTTTAGAACTTTGGAGCCTTTCTAAAGATGTCATGAAATCCAGATGCCACAAAGGAAAAAACATTGATGGAATTACTACATAAAATTGGAAAACTGCTTTATAGAAAAACATTAAAGATATACAGAGTCAATACATTAAGGAACAAGAGACAATGTTTCATTCACATGTCAGAACAGTCAAATGTCCTCAACATACAAAGTCTTCTTTAAAAAAAAGATATGAAAATTATGAATATCAAAATGAGCAAAGGAAATGAAAAGGCAATTCAGAAAAAATATTCAAAAGACCAATAAATGTATGGAAACACGTTCTACCATGCTCATAATTAAAGAAACATAAACCAAAATCATATACACATGGATACATGCATGCTAAATCACTTCAATTGTGTCCAACTCTTTGCGACCCTATGGACTATAGCCTGTCAGGCTCTTCTCTCCATGGGATTCTCCAGGCAAGAATACTGGAGTTGGTTGCCATGCCCTTCTCCAGGGGATCTTCTCTACCCAGGGATAGAACTGCTGTCTCTTATGTATTCTGCACTGACAGATGGGTTCTTTACCACTAGCGCCACCTGGGAAAACCATATGTATATGTACACATTATAATATATACATTTGGCATTCCACATTTTTAATCGTTAGAATAAAAACTGATATATTCAAATTTTATTTGTGATTCAAAGTGATTCTTCTAGGAATTTGTTCTGCAGATATGTTCCCAAAAGTATACAAAGACTCTGCTTTAGTATTGTCATAACAGAAATCTGGAGATGGTCAAGTGATGCAATACTCTAGTGAATTGTACTGATGTATGATACAAATTGTCTAAGATTTATTCTTAAGAAAACAAACTCTAGAACAATAAACACTATATTTCCATTTGAGGTCAAGAAAGGATCTATAGTATTTAGAAGTGTGTGTGTGTGTATTGTTTAAATGGACTTTCCATTGTATCAATCTGGGCTGAGGTTTCAACATTAATAATAGTAAGCAATATGTTTCCCCATATTTTAAATAGCATTATTATTCATTCAGAACTTACTTAAAAGTATAAAAAACTTTATATTTTGACTTAGCTCTTCACCCACCTTCAGTCCAAAGGATGATCAGAGTGAGGAAGAAAAAAATTGATAGCATTATAGTTCCATGTGATTCCCTTCCTCATGAGGGAGGCTGAATGGAATGCCAGGAAGAGAGAAAGAAAGAGAAAACCTAAGAAAATGGCAAGCTCACCAAAGGGAGAAAATGCATCTCCCTCATCTCATTGCTTGTCAATCTGCAAAAAGTCAGAGGGACCCCTTCACACTGCTCTTACAACAGAATGTGGTCAGAGAGCTCTTGGGTGAACTTAATCTGTGTTACCTGGAACTCAGGAGCACAGAATGAGGTGTCTGCCTCCCGCCTGGAGAAGGGTAAAAGCCAGAGATGGCGTAGAATGACCTGGAATAGCAGAGCAATGACGGCGGGCTACAAAGGGAGTAGCCATTTTTCCAGGGTTTGGTGGGGCAAAGATGCTAAATTTTTGCATGAGCTAGGCCATCTGTAAGTCAGTCAGGCTAGTGCCATCTTGAAAAGATCTTGCCCCAGAGTTCTGCCTGCTGGGGCAAGATAATTCCAGCAGTAATCTTCTGAGAAAGGAGAGGAATCATAAGACTGCTCTTGAGGGAGATTCGTGAGAGGCGAGGCTCAGAGAGAGCATCTCCCACCGCAGGAACAGTTCAGAGAACAGAGAGCAGAGTCCCTGATTGGGCAGAAGTCTCTGAAAAACCCACAAAACTACTTCATGTAAGAAAAAGCCAGCAGTAAGTATCCACCGCCGGAGGGTTTAGATTTCTGATTACATACCACGCTTTGAGCAAGTCCTGTCCTTTACCTCGGATCCGCCTCCGCCTCCGCAGCCTCCTCCTGGAGGGGCGGGGATGCAGGGTTCACTGCCGGAATCCAGGAGTGAAAAGCTCTTTACAGGAGGGAAAGCCAGCGCGCACACTCCTGTTTCTACCTGCAGTTTTCTGAACCAAGATCAGGCCCAAGGCCCAGGAAGGGGAGAGATTTTAAACTAGATGTGAGAAGGAACTTTTGATTTGGATCATATTGACATCGAAATCATCCGAATTGACATCCAGTATAGTGTAGGGCTGCACTCTAGTTGCAGTGCTTCCTGGTGCCCAGGTTTCTCACAGCAGCAGCGTCTCTTGCTGTGGAGTAGGAGCCCTACTGTGCTTTCCCCCTTGAGTAGCTGTCGCGCAGGGGCTTAGTTGCCTTGCAACATGTGAGATCTTCCTGGACCAGGGATAGAACCCATGTCCCCTGCATTGGCAGGTGGATTCATAACCACTGAACCACTAGGGAGATCCAGATTGACCTTTTAAAAATATTTAAAAACACACAAACACACTGTTTTTAACATCTAGATGTATTTGTAAAAGTGACAGGGTCTGCCCAATGTATTGTCCAAGGGTTGTGCAGAGATCTGAAGAATGACTCTGAAGTGTTTGGGGTAGAGGAAGAAGAAAACTACTTTTCTGATTTTACCCCACTTAGTCTGGCTCATTCAATATACCAGTTAGCCATGGTTAAAAACTCCTGAAAAGATAAACAAGAAACTCTTAGCTGTGTTACACAGCTAAGAATAGGGTGTCCTACAGGTGTCACACAGGGGGGGGGCTTTACTTTCATTCATCTGTACTTTTTGCATTTTTTATAATAAAGACAAGTCACTCTGAAAATTTAAGATGTTTTCAGTATGGAGCTAATATGCATTTTGTAGCCAGATGAATTTATGACAACTCTCTGCCCTGGGGTATTTATATTAACAGTATCTTTCTTAGAATCTTCTCCTTTACCTTTAACACAGTTAACTACTGCCTACTTGGCCTAATCAGCTAGGATTGGGCGGAGTTCCCTGGCCACATAGTTGGCCCCATAGTGCACTAGAACTTTCTGGCCTCTATCCTTGGAAGTGTGCTGGAGAATAAATACCCGCAAAAAGGAGGCTCCAGACAGCTGATGCAGTGGCCAGTCAGGCTCATGGAACTAGGTGAATCTGCAGGGGCATTCCTTAAGTCTTTAAAGATGCTGATACGTATATAAGGTACCATGAGGCGTTCCCAGGGTGAACAAGTGCAGGTCTACAGAGTTTTACGTCTTTCACTGAGATGCTTATTCATCCTCCCATCAATTCATCCTCCGTTCAATGTATTTTGACAGTCTAGTATTGTGACTGACCACGATGTACCTTACAGTTAGAAACAAATTGCTGACCATGCTGAGAAGAGGAAAGAGAAATTCCCCTCAATGGCCCTTTTTCCTAAGGACTATTTTGTTTTTATTTCTGTAGTCCTTTCATGTCAAGTCGATGGGGTATTTGGTCTGCACTGTGTGTGCGTGCTCAGTGGCTAAGTCATGTCCGACTCTCTTGTGACCCCCATGGACTGTAGCCTGCCAGGCTCCTCTGTGCATGGGGTTTTCCAGGCAAGAATACTGGAGTGGGTTGCCATTCTCTTCTCCAGGGGATCTTCCTGACCCAGGGATTGAATCAGCATCTCTTGCGTTGGCAGACGGATTCTTTGCCTCTGAGCCGCCTGTGAAGCCCTTGATTTGGTCTGCATCTCATGAATACCCATGGCTATGGGAAGGTAGTTTCTTGCCTTCAGATGAATTGGCCTGTGAGTGGGCTGCTCACCTGCTGATTCCATCAAAGAGACAGAAGGAATCTAGGAAAGACCTTGCTCTAAAGTCCAAGCAAAGGCGTCATGCCTTTGAGTTACAGTAGCAAAAAAAAGACAGTCCATCTCAATTTTGTCTTGCCTTTCCATGGAGGAAAAGTTTATGTATTTCACTGTATTTACTCTTCTAAAAACTGGTTAGAGAGCTAATCCTTCAGGCTCAGGGTGTAACAACCAAGGACCCCTTTGTATTTGCTCCAGAAAATGCTGAGGAGGCAGTGAAGGAAAGGGGCACCGCAGAGGCTGTGCTGTCACCCTGCCCAGCCCAGTCCTGCCAAGGCCTCTTGACATCCGAGCACCACCCTGGGGTGCCTGCGTGTTGGGTCTTCCCGGCAATTATCACTCTGTCCTATGATAAATCCAAGGCAAGGTGAGAACCATGGATGAAGAGAGTCAGACACAGGGAAGTGAACAATGTAGGGAAAGAGGAAAGAATCAGGAGTCATTTCTGGTGGTAGAATCCATGCCGGTGGCCATGAGCCAGGATGACATAAGTACCCGAGGTCAGTGCCGGACAGCAGAGGGCAAAAAAGGTGATGGGGGAAGGCAGAGGAAGGTGTGTCAAGAACTTGATTTGAAAAAAAAAAATGCAGAGGCAAAGAAGAAACTTGAAGCATGGACAAATTCAATGTAAGACTGGCAGCCTTTCCTCTTTCAGCATGTTCTCAGTCTACTGAAGACAGCGTTCTGCTAGGTCATGCCATGACCACCCGCTGACCCCCACACCCCAGTAGGAGGCTGTACTAGTGAAATAACTAAGAGGATCATTAACCTGGATTTCAGAATGTGAGTATAAAGATAAAGGTAGATCCTAACACAGCTCTCTCCAGCTAGTTATGTAGTATGACAAGACTGCTGGGAAAGGAAGTTGCCCAGGGCTGAAATATAACAATTAATTAACAATGCAAAAGAACAGACTCTGAAAGGTAAGGACAGGAAGCACTCTGTAGTCCTATAAATTATTCCTGTTTATTGAGTGCTAAAAGCACAAGTTCCAGACATATATAAATAATATATTCGTATAAATAATTGAAAACACAAGGAAAATTACATAAGCAAAAACCAAATCTAAATTTAGCAAGGCCGCTGGCTTTCAGAATTCTTATAAACTGTGCTTTCACTAAGCCCCATCACCTCATCCAGGAGAATATCGAGATGAGAAATATTTTACTGTTGTGTGTCTACCTCGCCACAGCGTTTCCTTTCTTTGGTTTCCAGTTTCCACACCTAAAAAAAAAGAGGAAAAGAGGAGTGTGAATAAATGAGCTTCAACATCCCTTCCAGCTTTGTGACCATATTATTTCCTTAAAAATTACTATAATATTCACTAACTTGGATCCTGTTTATACTTTTATAGTTCAGTATAACAGCTTGTTTTAGGCTTGATTTTCTGTCTTCATTGTAAAAATCTCCTGTGTAAATCCTAACATCTCTGAGCATGCCAATCATCTCTAAATTTCAATTTTGTAATTTATGGTTTGACTTATCCTTAAACAGCACGTTCTCAACTAACATTGGTAATCTTGGTTTGGTGCTATTTAAACTTACAAATTACTCTCTTTGGCAAAAAGAGTATACTGTAACTACAGCCTTAGTTCATGAATTGGCTAAATTGTTTCTCTCTCTTTGGGACATTAGCTTGTTGGCTGTTTCCTCCAGAGGAAGACTTTACAGGATGCCCAAGAGCTCTGGTGTAAATTAAATAAATGGGCTTCCTCTTCTGAGTTGTGCAAAATGCAGAAAGTGCATGCACTCCCTAGTCTTCTTTCCTTTAGCAATGGTTACACTCGATTCTAATGACAAATTCTCAAGTAGCCAACCAGAAGTCCTAGGTAATGAGAAAAGGGAAAGTCAGGTGCTTTCTGAGTTTGGCATAGCATTCAGCATTCTTCCTCGATGACTCTGTTTAAACTCAGAGATAACAGTTAAATCAAACTATCATTTACTGAATAGTGACCATGCAGCAGGCACACATTATCTCTAACCTAAGGCAATTTGGCAAAGTAGATACTATTATCTATACCCTTAGATACTAGTACTATAGATATCAGTAACTACTATAGATACTATACTATAGATATTAGTGTCTATACTACTGACCTTTGAGTCTCAAAGGTTAAATGCCTAGTCTATGGGCACATAAGAGACAAAAAACAGGATTTAATCCTGAGTCTCCTATGACTCCAGTATTCACACACTACTTCTGAGATCCTTTTGAAGCAACACACTGCAGGGGTGAAGCCTGTCGGCCCTAGAAACAGAATACTTGGTTTCAAATCCTTGATCTAGAATTTACTATAATAGCTCTGAGGTCTTGCACAAGTTTCTTAGCTTCTTTGAGCCCTTCCTTTATCATCTATTGATACTACCTACCACATAGGGTTAAACGATACAATATTGTATAATACAATAATGCTAGTCCATGCACTTAACATACTCCTTGAAAGTATTAATAACAAGCAGCTTATGGTGGTGGTTATAGTTGTTGTCATATTGTGCTCCCCCTAGAAGCAGAATTAATTCAAGTTCTGCAATGAAGCAAGGGCTTTGCCTCAGTATCCACTAACAGCAGGTTCCTAATATGTTTGTTAATGATCTCTGTGGTTTGTTTGCATGCTCAGTCACTTCAGTCATGTCCAACTCTTTGTGACCCTATGAACTGTAGCTTACCAGGCTGCTCTGTCCATGGGATTCTCCAGGCAAGAATAATGGGGTGAGTTGCCATGCCCTCCTCCAGGGGATCTTCCCAACCCAGGGATCAAACCCATATCTCCTGTATCTCTTGCATTGCAGGCAAATTCTTTACCCACTGACCCACCTGGGAAGCTTAATAATATATTTTTGTCTGGGCAAGGAGCTATGTGTTTTTATTTTACTTTTATTTACATTTCCTACATTAGAATGAATATTTTTCTTTACCTTATGTGTATGTGTGCATGTGCATGCACATATATATGTATGTATGTTCTATACATGCAGAGTCACAGTTTATCACAATGCCACAGAAATGTTTTATTCTAGAGTTTATCGTGTGGTATGAGGTAGCATTTCTGCATCTGAAATTGCTTATTGACTAGTATCAATACAATACATGTACTTTGAAGAGTAACAAAGAATAGGTACTTTTCATTTTCTATTTTTTTAATAGAAATGTTATGAAATATTTATTTATATTTCTCAAACTTTACCTGGAAGGCAAAATTTACATCTTCAAAGACTAGGTTTGGGATCAAAATGTCACATACTGAAAATATGTGTGTGTGTGTGTCTGTGTGTCCCATATCATTCATTTACTATGTCAGTAGGATGCTGCCAGGAGAAGGAAATGGCAACCCACTCCAGTATTCTTGCCTGGAGAATCCCATGGACAGAGGAGCCTGGTGGGCTACAGTCCAGGGGGTCGCAAGAGTCATACACGACTTAGTGACTAAACCATCACAACCAACATGATGCTGCCAAATTCATCAGTTCAATTCCTGGGGAGATAACAATTATCCTTACATTATATCCAACTTATAGTTGATAAATACAGGCAGTTAGAAACAACTCTTCCCTCCCAAGCTATTCAGTCTAACAGAAAAAAAGTAGTATCCATAATTGAGTTGGTTCCCTATGCTATACATGTTCAAGGAGGCAAATGAGATCCTTAAAATATTGCCAAGACTGGTCACAGTCACTTTCTGAGACAAAAATCACAGATATTTGAGGCATTAAGGGTTATGAACCTTGAATAGAAAGCTGAGGAAAGGTGTATTTATGTCCCAAACCCATGAAGTGGAGTATAATAACCTCTCCATGAGTAGAATGCCATTCTCCTTAGTTAAGAAGATAGTGAAAGGGAAGGTGAAACTCGCTCAGTTATGTCCAACTCTTTGCGACCACATGGACTGTAGTCCATGGAATTCTCCAGGCCAGAATACTGGAATGGATCAGATCAGATCAGATCAGTCGCTCAGTCATGTCCGACTCTTTGCGACCCCATGAATCGCAGTACGCCAGGCCTCCCTGTCCCTCACCAACTCCTGGAGTTCACTCAGACTCACATCCATCGAGTCAGTGATGCCATCCAGCCATCTCATCCTCTGTCGTCCCCTTCTCCTCCTGCCCCCAATCCCTCCCAGCATCAGAGTCTTTTCCAATGAGTCAACTCTTCGCATGAGGTGGCCAAAGTACTGGAGTTTCAGCTTTAGCATCATTCCTTCCAAAGAAATCCCAGGGCTGATCTCCTTCAGAATGGACTGGTTGGATCTCCTTGCAGTCCAAGGGACTCTCAAGAGTCTTCTCCAACGCTGTGCCCTTCTCCAGGGGATCTTCCCAACCTGGGATTGAACCCAGGTCTCCTGCATTGCAGGCAGACTCTTTACCAACTGAGCTATCAGGGAAGTCCAAGAAGACAGTGACACTTGTGATAATACTGACCTTAGGACCTTTGCACTGACTGTTCCCTCTTCCTAGAAGGGCTCTTCCTATAGAAGCCGCATGTCTGACTCTCACTTCCTTTAAGATTTTGCTCACATTTTAGGTTCTCAATGAAGCTTACCCTGATCATTTTGTTTAAAGCTGCAGTAGTCCCCCCTTAGCACTCCCTTTACTCTGCTGTACTGCTTTATTTTTCCATACTATATTCTTCTTCCTTAGGTTTGGTATTTACTGTCAATTATCTCACACCAACATGTAAATTCCATAAGGTCAGGCACCTCTATTTTGTTCATCAGAGATGATGAAAAAAATATTTGTATCTCAAGACCCTAGAGAAGCATCTAGAACATAATAGGTGCTCAACAAATATTTGTTGACTGTAAGCAGATACTTCCCAATCCACCCTTCTCCCCTACCCTCCCCCTTGGTGACACCAGTCTGTTCTCTACATCTGCGACTCTTTCTGTTTCATAGATAAGCTTGTGTGTGTCATATTTTAGATTCCACATATACATGATTTAATACAGTGTTTATCTTTTTCTGACTTACTTCACTTAGTACAATAATCGCTAGTTGAATCCATGTTGCTGCAAATGGCAACATTTCATTCTTTTTATGCCTGAGTAGTATTCCACTGTGTATGTGTATCACACCTTCTTTATCCATTTGTCTATCGATGGACATTTAGGTTGCTTCCATGTCTTAGCTATTGTGAATAGTGCTGCTATGTATCTTTTTGAATTATAGTTTTATTATTGTATACATTTCTTGGGCTCAGAGATCCTGGCGTAGTGATCCAGTCACACATAGTGGATCCATCTATACATGCATAGACCCAATCACACATACATTGCGATAGTCTGTTCAAGTATCTGATCAACCGAATCACACACGGTGGTCTGTCCTATTCACTTTGGGGTGATAAGCACTAATCCTCATACAATTAGATCTGTCTCAAACTGTATCACAATTCTCCAGGATTTTTATCAATGGCTTTTGCAATCTGCCTCACACAGAATCCTAGGATTCTGTGTTAAGGTGCTGTCAGAACATTTCACACCAAGAGCACAATAAGTGCAGTATGAAAGAGCTGCTCCCCTCTGGCCAATATTTGAAGTTTATGTGAGGATATAATTTCAGAATCTAGTGCCTTTCTCTGTTACTGTTTCCAGGTTATACTCATCCTTACCCTGTAGGACAGCAGTTCTACCCAACCACAATTAAGGATGATGCCTCTGGCTTCACCTGAGTATCTCCACCTTGTTATCTCCACCTATATAACTGATATTGTAAAAAGAGAGGAAATATATTGTATTACAGCACAACTTACCACACTGATTCATGCTTCCTCAGTTTTTTACACCTTCCCCTTAAAGAGGACCAAGAAGTACACATGTATATCTTTATTATCATTTGTCATGTACATTTACAACAATTAACTAGATGGGTAGATAGAAATGTTACATCCTTGATCATTTTTAAACAGAATGTAAATGTTGTGGATTTCAAAGCATTTGAGAACTTCTGATTTAAGAATCATTTGAAAATTAATTCTGTCTTCCCCAGAATGAATTGGATCTAGCCCAAGGTGGATGTTAAAATCAAAGCTTCTTCAAAAAGTGTATCTAATTCAAGTGAGAGTAGGCATATACACCCTTACTAAGCATGGATCTAAAATCACTGGAAATGCTGAATGGTTGTTACAGTATTTCAAGCTCTTCGTTACTATAGAATCACTCACAGTATTGAATGGAGTATTACTAAGATAAAAAATTGTTTAAATCTCATGCAAAAGTAACAGGATTAAATGTGTCTTTGATGAATGATATTTAAAGAAAAAATTCTTTAACAAAAAAATCTTCACTCATATAAAACCGTCCAGTCCCTCTTGGCCGTCGTCACTGTGATTTCCTCATCTGTGGCTTCTTTGTCTCCATCTCCATGCTCTGATTGCAACTGTCACTGAGTCACACAGCATGCTCTAGGCATGGAGCCAGTTTGATTACAACAACTGCTTGTGTGACAGAGAAAGGTGGTTTTCAGGGCCCTAGCAAATGGCTCACCCAAGCTTCTGACTCTGGGGCATAAATTTTGACTGTCATTCACAAGATGGAAAATAAATATCCGCCTAACCTAATAAACCAACAACCTGGAAAATACATATGGACCCAGAGTTCGACAACCAGGACATGGTGGGAAGGATCAGATTGATCCCACTCTAGCCTTAACATAAGCACAAATGAACACAAACACATTCCTCAAAAGCAGAATTTCCATGTATACTTGATGTATTTGCAATCATTTTTATTTTCCAAGGTCACTGTTGTGGCTTGCTCATGTTTTAATCCCTCATAAAAACAGTCGCTATTTTTACTCTACATGACTAATTAATTCATATTTAAAATATTAACAAGTCACCTAAAGGCAGAAAGGTACCTGCTAGGTAACCTCATCTACCCCAAAACCTGCTAATTCAGGAGGAGAAATTTAAGTACTCTTTTAATCTCTAAGACTAAACTGCTCTGTTTTAAATTAGTTTTTTAGTTTCATGGAAACTAAGCCCTGTTTTGCTTTTCTTGGTTTTTACTTATCAAATAATATGGCATTCTATCAATATAGTTAGTACAAAAAAAATTTATTTCTGTAGGGAAGTCTCTGGTGGTCCAGTGGTTAGGACTCTATGCTTCCACTGCTGGAGTAGGGGTTCCATCCTTGGTCGGGGAACTAAGATCCTGCAAGCCACATGATATTGTTTAAAAAAAAAATGTATTTATGTAAATAAGATGTCCCTACCATGATGACAACTGTGGAGGATATCACTTTGTATTTATTTTCATGTCTTTATGCTTCCTTTTCTGGTTTGCAACTAAAGTATAACCTGGAACATGGAAAGTCTTTCAGCCCCTGGAAAGAAGTAAACCTTTTCCTGTGATATATCTGTTACCCTAATGGTGGTTTTCTTTTTTTTTTTTTTGATTCATATCGTTCATCTGACCAAAACCTTATTAAACTAAGTACTTAGGTATTTTTAGGGGAAAGAAAAATAGACTGAAAAATAATCATTGGAGCTACTATATAATGAATATTTCTTAGGCTCCACGCCTATGCTAGTGCTTTACATGTATTATCTCAAACAAATCTACATGGCTGTTATTATTCTTATAATTACTTTCCAAATGAGCAAAGTTACAGAGGATAAATTATTTCCCCAAGGTGACCTAATAAGTAGGGACTTCAGCCACAAGGCTCTTTGACCCCAAAAGCCCAGTTCTTTTCCGTTCACATACACAGTTAAAACCAAAGGAAAAGATGCATTTTGCTATTCCAGCCAGCAATTAGGATGGCAAATGAGACACATGTGCCTGAAACAACTTGAATTATTCTACAGGAATACTAGAGGAAATACAAAATGGTTTAGACAAAGGACCACTTTCTAGTGAAATAAACCAATGATAAAAGTAGAACTTGGGGAAGTCAATCCCAGACTGGAAAGAATCTGCAATTTTTAGTCATCTTCATTCTTCCTCCCTCTAGAACATTCATCTCCCAACTTAGCCAGCTTTTTTTTGTACTTTTGTTTTGCAGCTGGGATGGCCCCCAGGGTACTCCACTTTCCGTAGATTTCTGGTCACAGTAGAAACTTACTCTTCTTTCCTTTTAGCTGAATCAAAGCTGGAGGTTTCCAAAAAGTATTCTGTGTGTGTGTGTGTGTGTGTGTGTGTGTGCTCAGTTGTGTCCGACTCTTTTCGACCCCATGGACTATAGCCTGACAGACTCCTTTGTCCTTGGGAAATTTTCAGGCAAGAATACTGGAACGGATTGCTATTTCCTCCTCCAGGGCATCTTCCTGACCCAGGGATCAAACCCGAGTCTCCTGCATCTCCAGCATTGCAGGTGGATTTTTTTTTACCACTGTGCTACCTGGGAAACTCTCAAAAAGTATTCTACTAAGAAACAAAGGGAAAAATTAACAGTGAGGAGAAAGAAGGGAAGGAGAGAAAGTAAAAAAAAAAAAATGGAAAGAAGAAAGAATATTTGAAATTACAGAAATCAGTGTTAACAAATGCCAGATTTATTTTTTAAGTTTTTCTTTTCTGGCTTTGTTTTGTTATCCAGTCCTAAGGAAAGTCTACTCCATGTCTTTTCAATTTAGCTAATTCAAAGATCTCAAGTTTCTTTCTTTGCCTTTCTTTGGGGGTGGGAGTAGGTGACAGCTAAGGTTTCTCTGTGAATAAAGTGCATACATTATCTTATTTCACTAGAAGGACCAAATACAGAATAGGAAACTGAGGTTCAAAAAAATGAAATACTTTTCGAAGGGTCTTGGGCCAATCAAGAAGATCTGAGCAGGATTACAGACACTTCTCTCACAGTTCCGCTTTACACACTTCAGAATTCTCCCCTTTTTGCCCTGAGGTACTTCCTCCCACTCAGTCCTTTACCTTCCCTCCTCCACCCAAAGGTTTTCCAGGGGAGGAAGCAGAAATTCAGTACTGGGGTAGTACACTTATGACTGGGGCTGAGGTCACATGCAAAGACTCTCAGAATGCTTGGGTTCAATTCCTTGTGGATTATGTGTGTAACTGTGTGATCTTGGGCAAATGCCTCAACCTTCCTGAGGTGAGATTTCTTCATCTGTAAAACAGGGTTGAATCCTGGTGCTATCACCTTAAGGGTGAGCACGAAATATGTAAATACCCAGGTGAAGTGATTACAGCAGGCACAGATAGGCATTACATAATTGTAAAATGCTGCTATTAGGGAAGTTGCTGTGTGGGAAGGAATAAGAACTTAGAACTTTAACACTCTTCCTAAAACATGACAGAGTGTTACTCAATGCGTGAGTAGTGGGTCAGCTGATGGGTCATCTCCATGGTTTGGAACAATATTGATAAAGAGCAAGGAATATCTCTGAATTCCTACACCTTGGAATTGTCAGTTTAAATACAATCTATTATGTTGATCTTTGAAGTATTAGTTCATGAGGAAAGAAACCACATCCTGTTGTTGAAAGATAAACTGAGGCATATCAACATTTTAAGAGTTTATTTGAGCAAAAACTGACTCAAATCAGGCAGAGACAAACCAGAAGTGGTTAGGAGTGCCCCATCAAAAGAGCTAGTGGAAAGACTTTTCTAGATAAGAGGCAGAAGCAAAGCAAGGAAATTATTGATTGGCTGTAATTGACACCACTCTTATGGCAGAAAGTGAAGAGGAACTAAAAAGCCTCTTGATGAATGTGAAAGAAGAGAGTGAAAAAGTTGGCTTAAAGCTCAACATTCAGAAAACTAAGATCCTGGCATCTGGTCCCATCATTTCATGGGAAATAGATGGGGAAACAGTGGAAACAGTGTCAGGCTTTATTTTGGGGGGCTCCAAAATCACTGCAGATGGTGATTGCAGCCATGAAATTAAAAGACACTTAGTCCTTGGAAAGAAAGTTATGACCAACCTAGATAGCATATTCAAAAGCAGAGATATTACTTTACCAACAAAGGTCTGTCTAGTCAAGGTTATGGTTTTTCCTGTGGTCATGTATGGATGTGAGAGTTGGACTGTGAAGAAGGCTGAGAGCCGAAGAAATGATGCCTTTGAACTGTGGTGTTGGAGAAGACTCTTGAGAGTCCCTTGGACTGCGAGGAGATCCAACCAGTCCATTCTGAAGGAGATCAGCCCTGGGATTTCTTTGGAAGGAATGATGCTAAAGCTGAAACTCCAGTACTTTGGCCACCTCATGCGAAGAGTTGACTCATTGGAAAAGACTAAGGGGACGACAGAGGATGAGATGGCTGGATGGTATCACCGACTCGACGGACATGAGTCTGAGTGAACTCCAGGAGTTGGTGATGGACAGGGAGGCCTGGTGTGCTTCGATTCATGTGGTCGCAAAGAGTTGGACATGACTGAGCGACTGAACTAAACTTGAACGTTTGCCTTATTTGGTGAAGCCAAGTTGGCTGTTTGTGATTGGTTGTTCTTAGGCTTCTGTTTCTTAACCTTGAGGCATTTCAGCTTAAGTTTGGGTTTGCTTACAGTAGCTACTAAGGCATTAAAGCCACCTCAGGGACATCCTTGGAGGGTCCAGTGGTTAAGACTCTGTGCTTCCATTGCAGGCGGCATGGGCTGGATCCCTGGTTGGAGAACTAAGATGCCGCATGCACAGGAGGGCCAAGAAAAAAAAAAAAGGAAGCCACCTCAGTCTAATAGCCTTGTTTAATTAATTTCACATGGTTGGCCGTTTTCTTTTAATTTTTAATTGGAGAATAATTGCTTTACAATGTTGTGCTGGTTTCTGTCATAGAACAATGTGAATCAGCCTTAAGTATACATATGTCCCTTTTTTTCTTGAACCTCCTTCTCATCCCCCCCACCCCATTCCACTCCTCTAGGTTATTACAGAGTACCAGATTGAGCTCCCTATGTTATACAGCAACTTCCCACTATCTATTTTACATATGGTAATGTATATGTTTCAACATTGCTCTCTCAGTGCGTCCCAACCTCTCCTTCCCCTACTGTGTCTGCAAGTCTGTTCTCTACGTCTGCGTCTCTATTCTATTCCTGTCCTGCAAATAGGTTCATCAGTACCATTTTTCTAGGTTCCACGTATATGTGTTATTACACGATATTTGTTTTTCTCTTCCTGACTTACTTCACTCCGTATAACAGGCTCTAAGTTGGCCATTTTCTTAGTGTGTATATTTCTTTGAGCAAGAAAGAAACTATACAGGTAAACAGTTGTTTATCTTGGGGCTGGAACAAAATGCTTTCATACTCAACCACAGGCTTCCAACTATCTTTCATTCCAATATAGATGTTATGAAAACACACAGAGAGAAGAAAGACTGAAAGACAGCCCCAAATGTGAAATTCTTCTCCAAATGTACTGTTCCTCTTGAAGGAAAGTGTTATTTATCAAACAGATATCTATCTATCTAGAAAGAGGACTGCATAAATTGGAGAATTGACATTTCATAATGATGTCCATTTAAAGAAAAGTTCAGTGAATGAGATGTAGCTTCAAGTCAGGTCTGTTTTCAGTGACCTGAAGGATTTAAATGGGTCCTTTTGAAACAGATGAATTGTTTGTGTGATAGATCGAATACGTTTCCAAGTCTCTGATACAAAAAATAATGCTTTAAGGAAAAATAATATTCCTTCCATAAAATGCACTGAGTTCATATGAAGCCTAACTTCTGTCTTACCTATTGACCTTTCCAGTTTTAGGATAGTTTGGATGGGGTCTGGGAAACTGTTTTTAACAGGTTAAAAATTTTTAAATAATTCTGATGCACAGCAAAATTTGGAAACCACTAGTATACTTTTAAAAGACTGCTAGTAGTATATATTCTAGAGGAGGAAATGGCAACACACTCCAGTATTCTTGCCTGGAGAATCCCATAGACAGGGGAGCCTGGCAGGCTACAGTCCACGGAGTCGTAAAGAGCCGGACACAACTTAGCGACTACACACGCTGTAGTATATTATACTGACATGATACTATTTATTTCATCCATCTCCTTGTCTTGTGCATCTAGGTTTAATCTAAGTTTCCACCACTATAAACTGTGCTGTTATTATTTTTCTTTATAGTAACAGCTAACATTTATTGCAAGTTTCCTAGGTCCCAGCCACTATCCTACACACTTATTTCCTTAGGACAAATTCTTAAGAGGCAGAATTATTCAGATAAGTTTCATATATTTGAAAGGTTTTTGATGCCCACTGCCAAGATGCCACTCCAGAAGGTTTGCTCTGTGGCTGCTTTTGAGTGGGAAAACACTGACGGTTATGTTCCATGAAAACTAGTATTCAGCTATCAGCACCCACAAACAGCGGCTCATTCAAGAGACTTAGAAAAGACGCAGCACAATGTTCTGACTCGGTCATCATATCTTAGCTGCTATTGTTGCTAAAAGTAGCACTCCTGAGTGGCTGCTTCCAGGAATGGCTGTCCTGATCCGGCCACAGAGACTCTATGCCATTTCTGGGAACTGGCACATTTCACAGGCTGTCCCTTCCAGGGCCCATCAAGGCACAGCCATCTCCGGTAGTCAAGGGAACAGAAGGCAGGGTGGAAGTGCTGGATCCAAGATCTTTTTTAAAAAATACAATTTAATATGAAAACGTTGATACGAGACCAAAAAATATGTACTGACCTATGTGTACAGGTAATGAAGACAATAAAGCCCGTCTACAAAAAAGAATCAGGTAGGCATCCTGGAGACATCCAGTGAACAAAAATGAAATGTTTTTCTCTCCATTGCTCTCTTAATTTTAATGGAATGAAGTGTGTGGAGAATTCTGTGGGATGAATTACATAGTCATACCGCATCTTAGCCTTCTAACATGGAAAGGGGCAAAAGAAAGCATTTGGAGGGCTGGCATTTTTCCATGGAAGGCCAGTGTGAGATGTTTTGGCTACCTAAATAGATATTTTTAAAATTACAGCAGCAACCCATTATAATGCTAGCACTGGGAGACAAAGTCATCCTGTTTTCAAAGAAATCTGGTTGATTTAATTCATACAAATTAGCTCATTTAGGATCTCTGTACAAACAGCAAAATGTAAGCACTGTTTCACCTTTGCAAAGCAGAGGGAAACCACTTGGCAAAAGTGTGGGATTTTGAAACTGGAATGGATTTTCTTTTTCATTGGCTTCTCTAATCTTAAGAATATGGTAACAATAGAAATAATAAATAATTTCAATAGAGATGATCTAGTCCCCATTCTTATAAGTTAGAAAATTAAGACACAGAGAAGTTAAGGAACTTCTGAAGTTCACAGAGCTGGTGAATGGAAGTGCATTGTCTGACTATAAACCAAGACTCAATGTACTGTCGATTCCTTTATATTCTTTCCCTCTTGGCATTCCCATTTCTCAAGGAATTCAATATTGTACATTTAAAAGTTCCTCCTTTGAGGAAAAGTAGTCAGTAGAGTATGGCAACTACTAGCTAAAAGTGTTTATTTTTTCCTCTCTACTTACAATGTGCCTGCTATATGATGAAAACATCTACTCCTTCAAAAGCCTGGTGCATATTAAATGTGTATCTTATGATCGGGTGTGTCTCAGAGCAATCACTTTGTATGGATTTTAGAAAAGCTAATACTGGAATCAATTGGTGTGTGAGAAAGCAATGAAGAGGCAGAAAGAATGGGTTATTTCTTGAGTTTGCAATCAGGAAGATTAGGAGCAGTGATTAAAAACAACAAAAAACTAAGCTGTTTAGGAGAAGGTAATCAGAAGACCCGGAGAAGGCAATGGCACCCCACTCCAGTACTCCTGCCTGGAAAATCCCATGGATGGAGGAGCCTAGTAGGCTGCAGTCCATGGGGTAGCTGAGGGTCGGACATGACTGAGTGACTTCACTTTCACTTTTCACTTTTCTGCATTGGAGAAGGAAATGGCAACCCACTCCAGTGTTCTTGCCTGGAGAATCCCAGGGACGGGGGAGCCTGGTGGGCTGCTGTCTATGGGGTCGCACAGAGTCAGACACGACTGCAGCACCCTTTATGTTTATTTATATTCTAATAGCTCTTTCATTTCTAAAAGTTGAAAATTTTAAGGACTATGAAGTCTGCAATGTAGCCAGATAGGAACATGATACTTTGATAGGAAGCAATTTAACCAGGGCAGACGTGAAAATATGGGCTTCTGTGGCAGCTAAGATGGTAAAGAATCACCATGTTGCAGCAAATGGAAAAATTTCCTTCCTTTATATGGCTGAATAGCATTCCATTGTATGTATATAACATATAATTACATATCCTATATATATATACCTATATATACATACATATCCTATATATATTTATCACTCCTTAAGATGATGCTGTGAAAGTGCTGCGCTCAATATGTCAGCAAATTTGGAAAACTCAGCAGTGGCCACAGGACTGAAACCACAGTTTTCACTCCAATCCCAAAGAAAGGCAATGCCAAAGAATGCTCAAACTACCACACAATTGCACTCATCTCACATGCTAGTAATGTAATGCTCAAAATTCTCCAAGCCAGGCTTCAGCAATATGTGAACCATGATATTCCAGATGTTCAAGCTGGTTTTAGAAAAGGCAGAGGAACCAGAAATCAAATTGCCAACATCTGCTGGATCATGGAAAAAGCAAGAGAGTTCCAGGAAAACATCTATTTCTGCTTTATTGACTATGCCAAAGCTTTTGACTGTGTGGATCACAATCAACTGTGAAAAATTCTTCAAGAGATGGGAATACCAGACCACCTGACCTGCCTCTTGAGAAACCTATATGCAGGTCAGGAAGCAACAGTTAGAACTGGACATGGAACAACAGACTGGTTCCAAACAGGAAAAGGAGTATGTCAAGGCTGTATATTGTCACCCTGCTTATTTAACTTATATGCAGAATACATCATGAGAAACGCTGGGCTGGAAGAAGCACAAGCTGGAATCAAGATTGCTGGGAGAAATATCAAGAACCTCAGATATGCAGATGACACCACCCTTATGGCAGAAAGTGAAAAGGAGCTAAAAAGCCTCTTAATGAAAGTGAAAGAGGAGAGTGAAAAAGTTGGCTTAAAGTTCAACATTCAGAAAACGAAGATCATGGCATCTGGTCCCATCACTTCATGGCAAATAGATGGGAAACAGTAGAAGCAGTGTCAGACTTTAATTTTTGGGGCTCCAAAATCACTGCAGATGGTGACTGCAGCCATGAAATTAAAAAACGCTTACTCCTTGGAAGAAAAGTTATGACCAACCTAGATAGCATACTGAAAAGCAGAGATGTTACTTTGCCAACAAAGGTCCATCTAGTCAAGGCTATGGTTTTTTCTGTGGTCATGTATGGATGTGAGAGTTGGACTGTGAAGAAGGCTGAGTGCTGAAGAATTGATGCTTTTGAACTGTGGTGTTGGAAAAGACTCTTGAGAGTCCCTTGGACTGCGAGGAGATCCAACCAGTCCATTCTAAAGGAGATCAGTCCTGGGTGTTCATTGGAACGACTGATGCTGAGGCTGAAACTCCAATATTTTGGCCACCTCATGAGAAGAGTTGACTCATTGGAAAAGACTCTGATGCTGGGAGGGATTGGGGGCAAGAGGAGAAGGGGACGACAGAGGATGAGATGGCTGGATGCCATCACTGACTCGATGGACGTGAGTCTGAGTGAACTCCGGGAGTTAGTGATGGACAGGGAGGTTGGTGTGCTGTGATTCATGGGGTCGCAAAGAGTTGGATACGACTGAGTGACTGAACTGAACTGAACCGAACTGAACTGAAGACTTAGAGGATGAGATGGTTAGATAGTATCACTGACTCAGTGGACGTGAATTTGAGCAAACTCCAAGCGATAGTGGAGATAGAGGAGCCTGGTCAGACACAATTTATTGACTGAACAACAATAGAGGAGAAAGTTAGGTATCTGTTTCATAATACCTTTTGAAATAATGCTGGTTTTATTTAATATCTTTGGCTGGGGAAACTGTGCTAAGGGAACAATATGGACAGAAATGCATTTTATACTAATGGAACATATGTAGTTCTCCTTGAAGTATATGTATTGTTATTGCTAGTCGAAATACAACATATACGGTGTTGCTGTGTGAGTCGAGATAAAGCAAATTTTAAAAGTACATAATTATAAATAGAATATCAAATACAAGAAGAAAAATTTGAAAAGCTTTATCTGCATCTTGAACACCACAGGTTTGCACTGTGTCAGTCCACTTATAAGTGGATTTTTTTCAATGAGAAATAGTACAGTACCACACAATCGGGTTGATTGAACCTGTGAATGTGGAACTTTCAAGATGAGAACTGACTGTGAAGTTATAAGTGGATTGTCTACTGTATGGGTTGGAGTCCCTAACCCCAGCATTGTTCAAGAGTCAGCTGTACTTCTATTTTTTTTAGTCTATTTTTCTTAGAAAAGACAGTGACCCATTCAAAATAATGTTTAGTAAATGAGGATTTTCATAACAGTTAATTCACAACAATATTCACCTAAGGGGAACAGCTAAAGAAACTGAGGCATATAGAAATTAATGAGAAACAGTTGGACTTGGAAATTCATTGAAGAAGAAACATGAATAAAATTAAGCCTCATGATTAAGGAAATACAAAATAAAACAGCAATAAGATAACATGTTGGGTGTACTAGACTGATAAAAACTAAAAGAGATTGTTAATAAACACTTTGAGGGACCTCCCTGATGGTCCAGTGGTTGGGATTTCCAGTGCAGGAGTTCTGGGTTCCATCCCTGGTTGGGTAGCTAAGATCCCACTTGTCTCATGGCCCAAAACCAGAACATAAACAACAGAAGCAATACTGTAACAAATTCAATACTTGAAAAAAACACTTTGAGTGAGAGTATAGAGAAAAGGGTACTCTCACACACTATTGGTGAGAAAACTTGATGAAAAAAAATGGAACTGTGTTAGGGAGCTTGGGATCAACATGTAAACACTGCTATATTTAAAATGGATAACCAGTAAGATCCTACTGTATAGCACAGGGAAACTCTGCTCAATGTTATGTGGCAGCCTAGAAGGGCGAGGAGTTTGGGGGAGAATGCATACATGTATGGCTGAGTCCCCTTGCTGTTCACCTGAAATGATCATAACATTGTTAATTGGCTATATTGCAACATAAAATAAAAAGTTAAAAAAAATTTTTAAGTGTAACAGTTTTTGGAAGACAATTTGGTATTATCTTTCATTATTTAAAATGTTTATTCTCTTTGACCTTGTAATTTCACTAATATAAATCCAAGAGAAATCTTCACTTTTAAGCTCAAAGATAATTGTATGAGGGTGTTTATTAAAGGATTGCTTCTAAGAGAAAAATCAAAACCTGCAAATAATTTACGACTGATATCCATTTATAGACAGAAACATAAATTATAGTGTGAAAGTGTTAGTCACTCAATTGTGTCCAACTCTTCAAGACCCCATGGACTGTGCCCTGCCAGGCTCCTCTGCCCATGGGATTTAACAGGTAAAAATACTGGAGTGGGTAGCCATTCCCTTCTCCGTCAGGATCTTCCTGACCCAGGGGTCAAACACAGGTCTTTTGCATTGCAGGCAGATTTTTTATCAACTGAGCCACCAGAGAAGCCCAAATTATAGTATACTCACATTATACCATATAACCATTTATAGAAATGAACTCTTACTGCTGAAAATACACTTGACATGTTAAAAAGGAAGTAGAATAATATGCAAAACCTGCTTTATTATATGAGTATGTCAATAAATACATAGAAAAGGATCTGAAATTATATATTCTAAACTTAATCATGGTCAGCTTTAGGTAAGTGGGATTGGAGTCCTCACTTTTACTTTTGTACTACTTAGAGTTCTAAGTTTTTACAAGAGCACTTGTTTTAATTAATTTAAAACTGAACCAAAAAAGGTAGCTTAGTATTTTGTCTTTCCACTTGAGGATTACTGTAATGATATACGGAAAAGTCTATATAAACTTTCAACTCTGACATATTTAACTTGAGGTAGTCGGTTAAGTCTGGGGATTTCTTCATTTTGATATTGTTTTGTACCGTTTAAATGCACAGCTCTGACTTGCACATGGTGTATGATCACCCAGCTTCACGTGAGCTCCCTTCAAATTCTGAAGAGGCAGTGAGTAACTTCTGTCAACACTGTTGAGGGTACAATACTAGACATTTTGAGAAGATAAAAGAAATCTTAGAAAGTAAAGCTCCCATTGTCTTAACATGATATACAGGAATCTAAGAACATTTTGGAATAAAATAAACACAACAAAAAAATGTCAGTATAGAGTTATTGCATGCGTTCAGAAAAGATGAGAAAAATGGAAGGCTCAGTGAAAACTACAAGCAGCAGCCTTGGGCATTCAGTGCACAAAAAGCAGACACAGACAGTTCTTGAGTTGGGAATCAAAACAAAGTACATTATGTAAAAGATCCTTTTCTCGGAATATTTAGGTATTAATTAGTAGATTGCTGAAATAAACCAAAAGGACCTAAACAATAAATAACCGCCAGAAAACATCATTGAAAACAAACAAGCCAGCTACATAAATACTCATTAGGTCACGGGTGGTATCAAACAAACATACTCCAGGGAAAGTGAAGGTAGGTATCAGTGAAATGGGTAAAATATTTAAATAGGCTGAAATTTGGGGAGTGACTGTAAGAGCTTTATCCTCTGGGGGCTTCATCTTCAGCATTGACCTTGCTGTCATATAAAAATGTAAAAAAAGAACCAAACATGTATCAAGTCTCTCTTAGCTCTAATTGTCCCTTTGAAGGTAGAAATTTTACAAATAAAAAACATTAGCATTTTTTTTTTTCCTTTTCACGCTCTCCTTGAACACGTGTAAAGACATTTTCAAGAATGGTTTTTCATTTCATTGTTCTTGCTTATGTTTCAAAATAATGTTTTATAGTAACTCAATGTGACATAAATAGGGGAAAAACATGATAGATGGATAAACAGATAGACAGATCTACATAGATTAGATATATAGTGGTCTCTGCCCTTGGTTTCTAGCACAGAGCTCTAAAACCCTTGTAATTTCCTAAATGATAAGAACCCTAGAATGATCTCTTGTTCTAGTGTTTGTCTTTGGCCCCTGTCCCTGACACAGACCTCCCAAAACTCTTGTAAATTCCTATGTGATAAAAGCTCTGGGAGCATCCTTTATTCTAATAAGGTGACTCTGGGTAGGTTCCTGGACAGCTCCTGAATCAGGGACAAGTCATGATTAGAAGCTTGGAATTTTTGGCCCCATCCTCTATCTTCTGGAGAGGGGAGGAAGGTAGAAACTGACTTAAATATTGATCATGCCTATGTGAGAAAGTCTCTATAAAATCCCAATAGTAGAGAGTTCAGAGAGTTTCTGGTTTGGTGAACACATGGAATCTCCACCCCTTTCCCTATACCTTGCTCAACATATCCCTTCTATCTAGATATTCTTCTGTATCCTTTATCATATCTTTTTATAATAATCTGTTGTGCTTTGCAATCCTATGGACTGTAGCCTGCCATGCTCCTCTGTCCATGGGATTCTCCAGGCAAGAATACTGGAGTGGGTAACCATTTCTTCTCCAGGGGATCTTGTGACCCAAGGATCATACCCGTTTCTCTTGCATCTATCTCCTGCACAGCAGACGGATTCTTTACCATCTGAGCCACCAGGGAAGCCCATGATAAACTGGTATGAGTAAATATTTCCTTAATTAGGAGAGCTGCTCTAGCAAATTAAACCTGATGAGTGGCCCTTTGGAATCTCCCATCTATAGGCTATTACCTGGGCTTGCAACTGACATATGAAGTTGAGGGGGAAGTCTTATGGGGCTGAGGCCTTCACCTGTGAAATCTGATGCTACCTTCAGGCAGATGGTGGCAGAACTGAGTTAAACTGTAGGACATGAAGCTTGTATCATTTGTGTGGGGGAAAACCACTATATTAAAAGTGAAGTGTTCTGTGTAAAAGTAACAGAGACACGTAGAAGAGAAATATACAAGGGAAGAATTGCTTTTCCCTACACAAAAGGAGAAAACTGATTTTTCTCCCCTAAATACTCACCTACTGTGAATCCTCTATTTTAAATAAAGCAAAACCAGTTGTTCCTGTAGCACTTTGTTCATAACTCTTACAGCACTTACCATGGTGATTTACCAACTTACATCTTATCTTCACCAGACATGAATTCTTTGAAGTCAAGGACTGCTTTAATTTCATCTCTAGTACTTTGCCTGGCATATAAATTAATTGATCAATTAATTAATACTTCTAATATAGATATCTTCTGTGCACTTATCAAAGATGGATTTTTTTTTTTTGAGAGGTGGACTTAACACCACTCTGTAATGAATTTTGATGACAGGTTTTCTGAAGTGTCTCTCTCTATTCCTTACTGAGTACTTTTTGTTTTATAAAAGAAGATCAATATCAGAAGTGAAGGTGATGAAAAAGAATAAAAAAATCAAGAAATGATTATTGTTAGAATTAAATGAGTTACATTTCAAGTGATTGTCAAGGAAATTTGACATGTAGATATATGAAAAGTATAAAAGAAACTGGAATTATACATAAATAGAATTTGTGAATTTGAATGAAAGCTTGACACAACCTCTAATGTCATTTATACATTTGACTGGATAGGAGCTCCAGAGAGAAAAATTTAAAATATAAATGAAAAGTTGTCCTTTTGGAGTAATAAATTACTAACACCATGTAAAATATTTGATAAACACCTATCAGACAGCTCACATTATGTTATTATACAAAAGTAATTTGATACTTGTGAATATTGAGGTTTCATACAAACTTGGAAATGATGGATAACTAAATATAGATATTAAACAGATACACAGAGTTAACAATAATGTCATGGGACTATCAAGAATAACTATATTTCTTTCATGTAGACTAGATCAAATAAGGTAGGATTGTAGAAAACAATTTTATTTTACCAAATCAATTCTAAAAAGCTCTATGAAAACTATCAGGGGATATACTTAAAATAAACCAGGACAATAAGTTAGTAAAGAGAGATTGTTCAAAGTACTTGGCACAGCTTGGCAGGGCACCCAGAAGGAAGACTGGGATGACCCAACAAAGGAAGGAAACTTGAAATAAACAAAGATTGGCTAAGACCCAGAAGATAATAAGGGTGTGAAGTGTTTTAGGGCTTCCTGATAAACAGCATTAGAGCTGAGGGTGGCATTCTCTAGTATGAATGAAAGTCAGTGTCTTTTTAGGATTTTAAATCTTATGGAGAATGAAAGCATCTCTCTCTAGTGATGTAAGGACTGGGCAGATATCTCTGAAATCGAAGTTTTCAGCATCTAATGACTTCTAAACACAGCATTTTTCAATATGGTATATACTCTAGATTTTATCAAAGATACTAAAGGTATTATCATAGGATTCCAAAATGGACAAATTTGTGGATGCTAATAAGGCTACTGTCATGAGAGGTAAACAACAGCAATCATTTTTATTACCTGCCATGACATTTTCTCATATAACATTTTCTCTTGTATTTTCTAAATGCTTCCTTTGGATTGTCCATGTCTCCCTAGTTAGAATGCAAGTTTATGGGGGAAAAAAAAAAAAGGGTTCACTCCCAGAACTTAAAGTAGTCCTGAATATTCTGTTACTTACAGGTATCAGGTTGGGCTAAAATGTTCGTTAGGGTTTTTGAATGCTGTTATGGGAAAACCCCAATGAACTTTTTGGCCAACCCAATATTTGTACCCATTCTCTTCTCTCTAGCCCCTGACTAGTACCCTATTTTCTTATGTAGACCATTGCAATGACCTTTTTATTGCTCTCCAAAATCCTCACAAATATATCTAGGAAGACATGGAAAACCAAAAGGAAGTATTTAGATAACATAAGATATTACACAAAGCAGATAATAAAAATACTATCTTTTCCCTCTAATACTGACATTTCATCTATAGCTTTCCTTCTGTCACTATCACCTAACCTTCTGCAGTCTATGAACCCTAACTATTAAACTATATATTATATATGTGCACACACGCACACAGAGGCACACAGGTGGGGGCTGGAAGGGCCAATGTTATATGTAAACATAGGATCCTAAGTTTGTTCTTACATTATAGTAGAGCAAGGAGAAGTCAGGACAAATTACAAAGTTTTAAGACTCCCTGAGTGGGTTGTGTAAAACTACCAGGGTTCACACATGCTTAGTAAAGTGTGACAAATTCCAACTGAAGTGCAATGTTGCAGAGTGAGAAGAGAAGGGAAACTTCAGCTTAGAAGCAGAGAGTTGAAAAAAAAGAATATTTTTTAGGAAAATAGGAAGACTTGAGAGAAGAGGGACACAAGGATGGAGAAGGAAAAGAGTAGCTCTCAAGGGCATAGTCCTCTATCACAGAGTCCCAGCACTGCAAGGAGCTCAGAATTCATGGTAGGCTTAATCCAGAGAGAAGCAGAGATAAGATGCTGAGTGGTCTAAATACTAGACCAGAAGGAAGAGGCTAAAAGGAATCAAGAACAAAAATCCTCTTTGGGGGACCAGGTAAAAGGGTTGGAAATAAAGGGGGGAATATTTGACTTTTATACAAAAGTCTGAAGAACAACAGATCTGTTCAAGGTTAGGAAGGCCCATTTTTAGAAAGAAATCTATAGCAGGACTTAAGTTTCAGTGTGCAGGTGAATACTGGGGGATCTTGTTAAAATGCAGACTAGAATTCATCAGGGCTGGGGTGGAGCCCAAGAGTCTACATTTCTAATGAGTTCCCAGGTGGAGCTATGCTGCTTTGAGTGGCAAGGATTTATCTGGTATTAAATAAGGGTATTTAAAGCACTTTTATAAAAGAAACAGATCAAGGAATTAGTGCTTTCCAATATAGAGAGCTTCAGTGGGTTTATCAAAGACTTTAATTATGAAATTATCCTCCCTTTAACCCTTAGTTGAGGGCACTGAAAACATATTTAAGATCAAAAGAGGGAATACAGTGCCCCAGTTTAAACCAAAGATAACATTTGAGAACATAATTATTGTTAAATGTCTACCTTATTAAGAAGATCACTGTGTTGTTTACAGCTACACATGGGCATGTTCAAGTGCCCCCAAAGAACTTTCTGTGATGAAAGAAATGTTCTATATCTGAACTGTCCAATATGGTAGCCACTAACCAGCTGTGGCTATTGAGCACTTGAAACAAAGCTAGTATAACTGAGAAGTAAATTTTTAATCTTACTGAATTTCATTAAATTGAAACAGCCACAGGTGGCTAGATGCTGTTGTTCAGTCACTCCGTCATATCTGATTCTTTGCGATTCCATAGACTGCAGCATGCCAGGCTTCCCTGTCCTTCACTATATCCCAGAGTTTGCCCAAACTCATGTCCATTGAGTGAGAAGGGGATGACAGGGAATGAGACTGTTGGATGGCATCACTGACTCAATGTAGTAGCTTCCATAATCATTAAAGCTGCTGGCATCACCAAAGACAATCAGATGATTTTGCCTTCAGATGGAAGTAGTTTTCCTATCAAGGCTCTAGAATTAGTTGCTGCTGCTGCTGCTGCTAAGTCGCTTGTCATGTCTGACTCTGTGTGACCCCATAGATGGAAGCCCACCAGGCTCCCCCGTCCCTGGGATTCTCCAGGCAAGAACACCGGAGTGGGTTGCCATTTCCTTCTCCAATGCATGAAAGTGAAAATGAAAGGGAAGTCGCTCAGTCGTGTCCGACTCTGTGCGACCCCATGAACTACAGCCTACCAGGTTCCTTCCTCCATCCATGGGATTTTCCAGGCAAGAGTACTGGAGTGGGGTACCACTTCCTTCTTCCTATGCCATGCTATGCTATGCTAAGTCGCAGTCGCTTCAGTCGTGTCCAACTCTGTGCGACCCCATAGACGGCAGCCCACCAGGCTCCGCTGTCCCTGGTATTCCCCAGGCAAGAACACTGGAGTGGGTTGCCATTTCCTTCTCCAATGCATGAAAGAGAAAAGTGAAGTCGCTCAGTCGTGTCCAACTCTTAGGGACCCCATGGACTGCAGCCTACCAGGGTCCTCCATCCATGGGATTTTCCAGGCAAGAGTGCTGGAGTGGGGTGCCATTGCCTTCTTCCTAGCCAACTCTTTGTGACCCTATGGACAGTAGCCTGCACCAAGCTCCTCTATCCATGGGATTTTCTAGGCAAGAGTACTGGAGTGGGTGGCCATTTCCTTCTCCAGGGAATCTTCCCAACCCAGGGATCAAACCCAGGTCTCCTGCATTGTAGACAGACACTTTACCATCTGAGCCACCAGGGAAGTCCCTAGAATTAGCTGCTGCTGCTGCTAAGTCACTTCAGTCGTGTCCGACTCTGCGACCCCATAGACGTCAGCCCACCAGGCTCCCCCGTCCCTGGGATTCTCCAGGCAAGAACACTGGAGTGGGTTGCCATTTCCTTCTCGAATGCATGAAAGTGAAAAGTGAAAGTGAAGACGCTCAGTTGTGCCCGACTCTTAGTGACCCCATGAACTGCAGCCTACCAGGCTCCTCCATCCATGGGATTTTCCAGGCAAGAGTACTGGAGTGGGGTGCCATACCAATCTGCAAAAGAGACCCCAGAAGTGTTCAGATCACATTCGGAGAACTGATAGGATAAAGGAATACACGTGCCTGACACCCACAGAACGCAGCTAAGAACAGCCAGGGAATTCAATCCTCCTTTTATCAAAAGCAGAGTTCTCCTACCAAGTCATCATCTATAGTAATACTAACTTGAAATAGAAAGAATATCCCATGAAGGATCCTGTCTTTGATAATAATATAACATTGATATAATATAATATTATGTTTTATAATAACATAATACACAGACACACACACACAGGCTTTCAAAGGAGAAAATTTGAGTTTCACCTCTAGCTGCTGCTGCTGCTGCTGCTAAGTCGCTTGAGTCGTGTCCGACTCTGTGCGACCCCAGAGACGGCAGCCCACCAGGCTCCCCCGTCCCTGGGATTCTCCAGGCAATAACACTGGAATGGGTTGCCATTTCCTTCTCCAGTGCATGAAAGTGAAAAGGGAAAGTGAAGTCGCTCAGTCGTGTCCGACTCTTCGCGACCCCATGGACTACAGCCCACCAGGCTCCTCCATCTATGGGATTTTCCAGTCAAGAGTACTGGAGTTGGGTGCCATTGCCTTCACCTCTAGCTACATTCTCACTAATGTATGGCCTTTGGCAAGTCACCTAACCTCTCTGATCTTCAGTACTAATTCTGTCTGTAAATTGGAGTTAATAAAATGCCTAGTGGATAAGAGTGTGAGGAAAGTAACTTCCTGAAGGGCCTTGTAAGTTTTAAAATTCTATGCAATGGCACATTATTTGTTACTAACTAAAAGGAAGTGATATGCCATATTTAAAACAGAATTCAAGGAACTGCCCAGATTCTTTTGTTGTATTGAACTTGTGTTGCATGCACGTGGCCTTGGTAATGTTATGTAACGGATATGTCAATCGTTCATTTTTGTTGAAATGGGATATAACCTTCAAGGCATGAGCATTCCAAAGCCATTTGGGAGAACGATGGTTTAAGGGAGGAGTGCTTTATTTAGTAGCATGGGCCCCCGTAAGCATCCTCCCTGCTAAGATTATACTGAAAAAGAAAGGAAATCACAGACTGCTCATTTCCCTTGTACTGCTTGTAATCTCTTGGAAACTTCCTGTAAAAGGCAGTTATAGCATTACATGTAAACTGATTTCACACTTACCGGATACTACCAGACCAACAAGTGCAGTCCTTTGGGAGAAAAATAAAATAGCATACTGATTCTTTATACTTTGTATTAGTTTGGAAGAACATGGAAACCCTAGTGATGGAGAAACAGACTCATGCCAGAGGCAAGGAAACTATTTAGAAACATGGTTACCATTTAGTAATTCCACTGAGAGGCCAAGCTCATTAGCCAAGAGACTGGTTACACTTAAAAAAAAATTATTCATTAAACAAAGTACAGCATGAAGAAAGAGTTCCCTTTGATCTAGGTACATATTAACTACAGTTTTAAAATACAAAATTTTAATAACATCTGCTAAGAAGTAATGTTAAGAGTAATTTTAGAAATGGCAATGTGTACATATATTTTATGTACCGTTAGAACTTTAAATGTTGGCATGGCTGTCTCCTTTTGGCTTTCCAAAAATACAAATACCTGCTGAGAGCTTATTAGTGCAAGGAACAGTGTGTGTGAAACACTGAAGTGCAGTAGTGTTGAAGTCACAATCGGAAGCCAGAAGGGACTCCTGATTGCCATCGAAGTGTCAGTCAATACAGCTTCATCTTTATACATGCATAAGGCCTTTGCATGATATTTGAAAAGCCTCCATTACTGAAAATCACTGCTAAAGAGAATGCCAAAAAACATGAAATGCAGCCTCTGCCTTCAAGCCTTTAAAATAAACATGAAGTCAAAAAAGTTGATTAGGAAAGGGGAGATGGTTATCAATACAAGTATAAAACAGTGAAGAAAAAAAAAAGAACTTGTGAAAACAAATTCTGAGTACAGAAGAAAGATAATCACTATGGATCAAGTGGTCTCGAAAGACGGAGAAAGCCTTGGAGTGCTACCTGCCATCTATCAGCGCCTCCACAAGAGCAGGACACTTTTCCTCTGCTTGTGAACCCTGGTCTGACACCTGCATGGAACCCAAAACCCACTTGTACTTTGATAATGCTCTATACTGGCAATTAGTTGGCAACTGTGCTGTTGGTTCATGGATGCTTTCGGTAATTAATCGTCTCTGGTCACAAAGAGTTGGACACAACTGAGGGACTTAGCACACATACACACAACAGGCTAATTCCTGTTAGCCTGTGGCTGATTCCTAAACCTGAGGACAACAGTCCCAAGAACCACCTGTGAGCACCAGCTATTGTGACTGGCCTCTTTCCAAAGACCCACCTGAGCAAACACAGCCGAGCAAACATGTGTCCCCTGCCCTGCTGACCCTTGACTTGGCCATTGACTCCTTCTTGACTAGTGTTCTCTGGAAGCTATACCATCTGAATGGAGTTGGGACTTAGGTGAAATTTCGGTCTATATTTATCTTCTCATGTGGCTTGTCAAGTCTTACTGGATCCACCCTCCCTGTTGAACCAGCCCTCCAGCCTTGATCAATATATGCTTTAGCCTGTGATATACCTTGGACTACTCTTTTTTGTGTTCTCTGGAATGAACTCTCAGTAAGCGGTGTGTTCAGAGATGGGGTGACACAAGTAGTTGCAAGGAAAGCGGGAGAAGACAGTGAAGAGCTAAGAAGGACCAGGCACCTGGCATGCTTCTGAAAAAGCAGATTTCTCTGTCCCACTGCCAATCTGCTGATCACAATCTCTGAAGTGGGGCCTAGGAATCTGCATTAAAGCAGTGCTTGCAGTGTAAAAAAATTTTTATGATGGAAAATTTCAAATATATAAAATAGTACAGAGTAACCAATCTTGTTTCATTTAAACACTTGAATACTTCTCTCCACTCCTGACCCCACTGGCTTATCCTGAAGCCAATCTCAGATATCACATCATTACATATTTCTGAAAGATAAGGATGTAAAAAGCACAAACACAACACCAATTCTTTATAATCATCAGTCTCCACTTCCTCAATCTCAAATTTGAAAATATTTGTTTAAATCGGGATCCAAACAAGGTCTCACACAATGCATTTTGTTGTTATGTGTCTAGTACCTCTTAAGGTCCTAACACTGGGATAGACCAGATCAGATGAGATCAGATCAGTCGCTCAGTCGTGTCCAACTCTTTGCGACCCCATGAATCGCAGCACGCCAGGCCTCCCTGTCCAGGGCAGTTGCTAATAGTCAGTCAGACTAGAAGACCTCTGGGCTCTGAACCTCATTGTAGGACCACTTTTGATGTTTTCAGGGTAGAAGACTCAGAGCTCTGGCTATATAGACAATTTTTCTTTTAAAGTTAGTAAGATCTTCAACAACTGGTTGAGAAGACAGTTACAAGTGTACCCTTTAAAGAAGGGCACTAAAGTGTCCTGAGAAAGACCTGGGAAACTCTAAAAGCAGTGACCAGATTGGCGACTGTGTCTTGGTTATGCGATTGAGAACAATTTGGAAAGCCTTAATTCAAGCTGTTGATCATATCTTGCCCCTTAGGTAAGGAACATGTGTATAAGTGGCCAGCACAGTGCCTTGCACATGACAGCCAAGATGGTTTACATATCTTTTCTCAAACCCTGTAATTGATACATTGCCTGATGGACTTGAACCTCAAAGACACAAATCTTCAAAAGAAAAGGAGGCTTTTGCAAGTGATCCAACTTATATTGTACTCACCCATAATAATCCCAAGAGCTATGATTTATTGATGGCTTATTAGGGACCAGGCTATGTGTCCAGCAAGTGTGGTACATGGAAGAAAACCAATGGTTTTCTGTTATAGGAAGCAACTGGCTACCGAACACTTTACATTGAACTTTCAGAGCAACTGCTACCACCTTGTCATGGAGTTTATTATTATCTCTGTTCTACAAAATCACGGTAACAGTGAGACTTACTGAGTTCTAAGTCTGTTCTAAGTGCTTTCTGTATATTATCACCTCATTAATCAGTACAGCTACTCTAGGAATTAGGTACTATTAGCCCAATTGACACAGGCACAGAGTTTAAGGAACTTGCCTGGAATACAAACTGTCTAGAACACAAATTAAAACTGATGGGACTTGATTCAAATCGGAGCTGCCAAAGTGGTGAGCAGTAGCACTGGAAGGAGAGCCGGCTAGTACCAATACCCGCAGTTAAAAGTTCCTTGCAGAAACAAGACCAAAACACAGGTTCAGAGGTAACAGAGGTAACCTCTGACTATGGAGGATCCCTTTATCTCTTCCTGTAATCAGCACAGCCCCTTCCTCCCTCTGAGAAAGGACAATTCTGCTTTGAGGCTGGAAGCAAGAGTTACATAAAGAAACCTTAGAAATCAATAGAGTAGTTTTCTGGGCAGACTGACTAAACTTTATTCCCCCAAACGTTTATTAAACACCTACTGTGTCCAAACAGGCTTCCCTGGTGGCTCAGCAGTAAAGAGCCCGCCTGCCACGACAAGAGACTGGGATTCCATCCCTGAGTCAGGAAGTTCCTCTGGAGAAGGAAATGGCAACCCCCTCCAGTATTCTTGCCTGGGAAATCCCATGGACAGAGGAGTCTGGTGGATTACAGCCCACGCGGTCGCAAAGAGTCGGACATGACTTTGTCACTAAAATAATAACGTCCAAAACACTGTTAGTAGGCTAGTGTGGGGCTCCTGAGAACAGCGACCATGACACTTTCTGGAGATAGCAAGAGGAGTGATGGTTTGTTGAGGAGTTCTCCCACTTTCTTCTTCCTCAGGAACTGTCCTACCCTTCAGGGTGGCAGGAGCAACGACCTTCATTCTCAGGTCGCACAAACCTAAGAACGACAGACAAGCACTGCGTACAGAGCTAGACTGATACCTAGGGAGATGAGTCAGAAACTTGGGACTCAGTCCCCCAGGCCAGATCATGTATAGGCTGGCTTTCTAGGTAGAGAAGGCATAATAGAATTTGCAGACAGGAACTCTGAGTCCTCCGGTCCCGCAGACCTCGACTCCAGCCCGCAACCCCAGCAGGTTTCTGTGCAAAAACCTTTTGAGCTGAACGCACACACTGCCCTCTAACAATGCAAACGTGACAGCTGCCTATTGAATAATCGTTCCGCCTCCGTTAAGCAGTTCGTGCGTGCCACAGAGGCATCTTCTGCGCTATAGTTATGCAACCTCACTCGCAGCGGGAGTTATTTCCTGTGCTTCTGGCTGCGCCAGATTCTTGTAACACGCCTACCCAGGGCTTCAATGGGAGTCGTTCTCCATTAACAACCAGTCTAGCTTACAGAGATGAATGCCCCGCGCAGCATACCCCTTGCGCAGTAAGAATCCAAGATATTAAAACTCTTTCTCTTCTCGCTCTTTCTCTCTCTCATACACACACACTCTGGGCATGCAGCTAGGAGACTGCAGCAGTGCAAGCAGAGGGACAGCAGGCGGAGCTCTCTTTGTACAGTCCCTCTCTCCAACCCCCACCAACTAAAGATGAACTCATGCCAGTTCCATTCTTTGCAAGGAAAACACACACACACACATACAAACACATAGCAGAACAGAGCGGCCTCCAGTTTCCTCCTGGAGCACACTGTCACTCTAGCTTTTCTGTTCAAACAACCAGGATATTCCAAAGCAAGTAACGGGGAGCAGCGCGCCGCAACAATGCAACCTCCCGAGCGGCTCCCCGTGCAGCTCCCACCCCCGCCCCCTTTCGCGGCGTGCCAAGAGTTTGGAGCGCGCGCACGCACACGAGCACGGTGCCTGCGTATCCCTCCGCCTCCCTCCTCCTCTCCCCGCTCGGTGGCTCGACAACGATTTGGGAAATGAAGGGAGGAGGGAACTACTTTCCTGAAACTTGCTATGCTGCACACGACTTCGAGTTGCAGTGATTCGTCCGGAGGTCGCAGCTTTTAGTCCTCCTACTTACACGCCCTCTCAGTCCGGGCACCCCGCGCGGCAACCCCGCCCCGTACCCGCTCTGGCCCTCCGGGAAGCCGGCGGCCTGCAGAAATCGCCAGGGACTACTTCGCCTCCTTCTCCCGCGGGCGCCCCCGGTTCGGGCAGCGGCGGCGGCGGAAGGAGCGGGCGGCGTGAGCGCTTCCGCCGCCCCCCTCGCGGCTCCCCTCTGGCGAGCGTGAGGAGCTGGCCCGCGGAGCTGCTGGTGGGCACCGTCTGGTGGGGCACCCGCGGCGGGTCTCCTCGCTCTCCCGCCTCTTCTCGGGACCCTGCCCCTCGGGCGTGCCGCTCTTCTCCGACCCGGGTGAGGGCGATACGTTCGCCCGACCCTGCCTCACACGCGCCCCGCCGCCCCCTCCTCCCTCTTCTGGAGTCGTCCCGGC
This sequence comes from Bos indicus, assembly GCF_029378745.1. Classification (NCBI taxonomy): domain Eukaryota; kingdom Metazoa; phylum Chordata; class Mammalia; order Artiodactyla; family Bovidae; genus Bos; species Bos indicus. Next base: position 33,764,094 of record NC_091769.1, read on the forward strand.
CGGAGCGTCTCTGGAGGAATCCGCCGCCGTGAGGCCCCTCGCCCGCTTCTGCTCGTCCGGAAGGACCGGCCCGATCGCCGTCCGGGGCTGAGCGGGCAGCCGGCGGCGAGGCGGGAGATGGTGGGGTGGGCTCCGGCAGGACCGCGTCGCCGCCGCCCGGAGCCTGGCCTCGGCACCCCCCCGCCGGCCCCCACCAAGCGGATCCTTGCTTCCTCCTCGCCGCATCCCTGAGGGAAGCGCCGCCTCTGCTCCTGGGTTCTCAGTCCTCCTGCCTGCTCCTTCCTGGCCGGACCCCGCCGCGCTCCACCCGTGGCCCGAGGAGCCGGTCTCCAGTCCACCTTCGCAGCCCCCCCTTCCTTTTCTGCTTGGCTCCCACCCTCCCCGGCCTCCTCGGATCCTTTGGCTGGACGCTGAGGCGAGGGAAGAGGCTGGGGTCGCCACGGTGGAGGTTGTCGCCGCCACCCCCCTGCGGGGGTGGCCGGAGTTCCCGGCTGGGGGGGCACCATTCCGGGTGAGGCATCCACCATGGTGAGGCCCCTGAGCCGCTGCCCCCGCGCCCCCCCGGCCGCCGCTGCCTCCTGCCCCTCAGTGCTGCTGCTGCTCCTCTGCCTGCTGTTGCTCCTCCATCTCCAGATCGGATCGCGGTGAGGGAAAGATGAGCGAGGAGACGGCGACTTCTGACAACGAGTAAGCACCTCACTGATTTTGATTACTAACCGCCCCCACCGCCCCATTTTCCCTCGACGCCTCCCCAGACCTCCTCGGGGACTTGGGTGCTTGCAACCGTGGAGAGTTCGAGTGCATCTTGTTCTAGAGAAAACATTTGATTTCTTGAGCCATTTTATTTAATGGCAGGAACCCCGGACCCCCACCCCCAGCATTTAGTTGCTTTCTTCTGGGAGAAGGTATTGAATTTGGCCAGGGATGGCAATTGTTTGTCCATGAGATGGAATAATATGGATGGATGGAGGAGGGGTAGCAATTATCCCACCCGGTGACTGGAAGACCTCTGGCCTGTCCTTTTTCACTTTAGCACACCAATCAACATACCTTAAATATCCATTTTGCCTCCTTTATAGCTGTTTCACTTGGAAACTAATGTGTGGGAGCACCTCCTGCATCAAACTGCACTTGAATCTTAATTCGATGAGTCAGTGTTTCTTAAATACCGATTAAGCCTCCCCCCGCCCCTCACCCTTTTTAAACTTATGACCTGTAAAATTTTTGTAAAAAATGGAGCTAGGGAAGCATTTTTATAATTTCTGTAGCTTTGGGGACACCTGAAGTGTGGACGATGTTGAACTATTCTATTTTGCTTTTGCGAACGCTGGACTTGTCTTTATGAGGAGCATAGGAAAATTTTGAAATCTAAATTTTATCTTTCAGCTACATTGAAACACACCGTTCACGTCAATTTAACAGTGTTTACATTGCTGAACATGTTGATGACTTCATTCATTAACTTGTAGAACATCTCAGCTTAAGTTTTTGTTTATTTGGGCTGTCCTTATGTTTTCCAAGCAAAATACTTTGCCTTTTAAATATTTTGCTGTAACATAACAGCTGCCTGGAGGAATAATGAGGCTGCAACAGTTTTCTATTGAGATGGAATTTAATTCCAAGAGAATATTAGTGTCCGTTTTCTTGTTATTAAATTCAAGTTTTGTTTATCTTCGAAGGGTTGGAAAGAGTTAAGTGAGTTAGGACTAGTCCTAGGACGCATTCCTTTAAGTAAAGAACATTCCTCGAGTCAGACCTTTCTGAGAGCTTTAAAGTCCAAAGCCTAGGCTTGTTTAACATAAAATAGCTTGGGAAATGCAGAGCAGCGTCCCCCCCAGCCCCCATCCACAACACGCTCTTTTGACGAGCGGGGTGTGGGAGAAGGTGGATTGCTGCAGTGTCAGTGCAGTCTAGAAGCAGAAGTGGCCGCCATGTTCTCTCTCTTTTTGTGAATCGCCCTCATTTGCATAGCACACTTTTCATTCATAAAAAAATAATTAAACATCCATCACCTTGGACATCTTGAAAGGATTTCCCAGGAAGAAATTTGAAGCTCAACTGCCAGTCTTAATGTAAAGTTTTGAGTTCAGAAAGTAAGGAGAAATCGAAGTTATAGGTTAAATTCAAAAATATGCGCCCACACAAACAACTACCCCTGTTCTCAGAATGTTGACACAGTTATGTGGGAAATATCAGTTCGGGGAGGTGCTGGGATCACGTGATCGCCTCCATTCATAAAATACCTGGCTGGCCATTCACAGTGCTGTACACTGTCTCACAGCCTTCCGCAGATTAGACCTACTTTGAGAGAGATCAAGAAGTATCTCAGATAACGCTTAGTTAAGAGAAAAACTGCTAAAACCCGTGAACAGAATGACGGTACTTTTTGCTGATACCTTCTTTTAAGAAAGTAGCCTGGATCAAAATGTCAGGTTCTATTTTGGGGGTGGGGGAAGACTAATTACCATATTTAAAGTAAAATATTGAATACCTCCTTTTATGGATGCAGCTGATAGAAACGCTAATATGGAAATGTGAATTGACACACTTGTAAAATACAGTTTTTAAGTGGACTCTTGTAATACTTACCATGGACAAATTGAGAGTACAAGTTTTTTGTTGTAGTGATTACCAGTGAATGATAACTGCTTTTGCACTAAAAATGAATATAAATATTCCCGGTGATTTAATCTCAGAGATTTTGATATTCGAAGCTCCTAATGACAATATTTATTAATGGTAAAATTGCCTTTAAAATAATTAATGTACTTAGTATGGGACAATTTGGAAATTATCTCTCTCAGACTTAAGAATTATGTTTTCACTAATTTATCCTGGCTTGTTATTAAATTTTTTCCTGCTAGGGGCTTTGTTATGTTAATTTTGATAGGTCAAGAATAGTGTGTTTTAACATACCATTTTTGCCATGAGATGTTAACTCTTCGTGGGGACAAACTCTTGTGGGTTTTACTTTTTTTTGTTTTAGAAAGTGATGTGTTCGTCTGATAATCAGTTTTATTAGAGTCTGCATTGTTAGTACAGTAGGTAAATCAGAAAGAGTGAACTTCTTTGGAATGTAGACTTTATCCTGATAATTTAGGTATCTGCTCTTTATAATGTTTTCAAGTGGAAAATTTATTATTTATAATTACATGTATTAGGAAGAAACAGATGTTATGGTAGATGCCCTTAAAGCCTTAGCATAGTTTGAAATTGCCCTAATATATGGTTTTTATTGGAGCCTTATGTATATTTTTTCCTTTTTCTTTTCTCTCTTTTTTAAAAATCCATAATCAATAGGTAATTAGAGACTGTTCTTAACACTTGTATGTTTTTCACCTGATTTTGACTTTTAAAAAGAGTGCAGATTACCAGTGTCTTAAAAAACCATTAACCTTTTCTAGATAGTCATTGTGGTAAAATCAAGGCCTTTAGAGGCCTCATTTTGAAACCTTCTAGTACATGCTTATTTGAAATTAGAGTTATGTGTAGAGAGAGAAATAAATAGTTCTCAGAGGTTGATTGTGGGTATATATTTAATCAAGTAAGTAATGTATTTAAACTAAGTAAGTAATTCTGTAAGCCTGTAACACTTCCGTCTTACACAATGCCACACTTGGGGAAGGTTGGTGAAAGTCTGCTTTTCTTCTCCAGCCTTCAGTAGGAACTGTAACTGCGTTAAAAGTGTTACTAAAAACAACAAAAAATCCTCCATGCAAGAGTGATAGTTTATTTCAAATGATGCACAAACTGGTCTTTAAAGTGAATAAGTAATGTATTTGCATTTCTGCCATTCACATAACAGTATTTAAACATTTGATACATAGTCAAACTCTCCATGAATCGTGTTCATTTATCTGGTTTTTACTATGTGCCAAGAGTAAAAATCTGTGATAAATGCTTTACACATGTATTATGTAATTTATGTATACACATGTAGTTTCAGCAAAGTAGAGTTGCATAGTAGGGTACTGTCATACCTTAATATATATGAATATTTTCTGGTATCATTAAATATTTCCTAAAACATAATTTTTAACACCTACATTATATTCAGTGTATACCATATTTTAATTGATCTACTATTTTTCTGTTATTTCTGAACAGTGCTGCCTTTGATCCTAAGTTGTGTCTTCATCCAAATCTATACCTTTTTCTCCTTGAAATCGTCTAGAGATTGAATAAAATATGCAAATTTTAAGTTGTCCTACTCTTTCTGCTAAATTGCTCTCTAGAAAAGAAGACTCAACGTATGAGACTGCTTATGCCTTGAAATGTCTGTCCAATTCTCTTTGAAAAAAATTTTTGCCCACTTTGAAGGTGGAAATGAGATTGTATTCCTATTTTTTAAATGTCTGGATAATAAAATTGATTTTTTAGAAAACAGAAAACTTGTTAGTTGGTTGTAGAGCAACTGCACTGTTTTTAAATATAAAGAGGATTAAAATGATCATATAAAAGGCATTAATAATTTATGTAACTCTCACCAGCTTTTATGCGGGGCTTCCCTGGTGGCTCAGATGGTAAAGAATCTGCCTGCAATGTGGGAGACCCAGGTTCCATCCCTGGGTTGGAAAGACCTCTGGAGAAAGGCATGGCAACCCACTTCAGTATTCTTGCCTGGAGAATTACATTAATGGAGGAGCCTGGTGGGCTGCTGTCTGGGGTCACAAAGAGTCAGACACCACTATAATGTAAAGAACATTGGTCTTGGACTTGGGAGTTGAGTTTCTGTCCTAACTGTACCTAATTTATTCTCTGATTCTGGGCAAGTGACAGCCTTTGGGGCCCTCAGTTTGTTAACTTGTAAATCAAGGAATTTGAACTAATCATCATCATGGGCTCTTCTTGTTCTAAATTATCCTAAAGTAATACAGAGATAGACACACTGTAAGTCAGTCTAATGTATTAGACTGCTGCTGCTTCGAAGGCGCTTCAGTCATGTCCGACTCTGTGCGACCCCAGAGACGGCAGCCCACCAGGCTCTGCCGTCCCTGGGATTCTCCAGGCAAAAACACTGGAGTGGGCTGCCATTTCCTTCTCCAATGCATGAAAGTGAAAAGTGAAAAGTGAAAGGGCAGTCGCTCAGTTGTGTCCGACTCTTAGCGACCCCATGGACTGCAGCCCACCAGACTTCTCCATCCATGGGATTTTCCAGGCAAGAGTACTGGAGTGGGGTGCCATTGCCTTCTCCATGTATTAGACTACATAGGCTAATACATGTAACATATGTATTTGTTAATTGGTCAGTTTTATGAGATTGTTGATTTTGATATGTTTAAGCAAATGAAAAACTTCCAGTAGATCTCATAGGATGATGAAGTAGAAGCATGAATTTTGAAGAACCAAGATACATTTGGAAACAGTTGGTGCATTCCTAATCTCTAAAGGCTTCCTCATTTTGAGCTTAATTTAATAACCCTGTGTCTTTGATAATATTCATCACAGATGGAAAACTTTTATTTTCTTAAATAAATGTGGTCTTTAGATGAATAAGTGAACAAAAGGCTTTTGGGGTAGATCTTAAGAGGAATGTATTAAGATACCAGCTCTCATGCTTTACTTACTGGCCTAGAAGTGTCAAAAGTCAGTCTTTTCATTTGGTTATTCACACAAATGTTAATCTAACACTAGAGGATAATTTCACATTTATACAGTGTAAGAAATTAACTCAGATAATGAATTGTTCTTTTAAGTTTAACTTGCTGTTTATTACAAGTTTTGTGTGATAGTGGCATCTCATTTTAGAGTCTAGAACCAAAGTCTTAACAGACCCACAAGGTGTTGTTTTTGTGGCACTCAGAATGGTCTGTAATGGGAAGGAAAAAAAATTGTTGGTATATTTTTGTTTAAACATAGTTCATTATTTTTGTTAAAGCATAGTTAATGAGTACTGGATCTCAGACTGAGATGGTAATTGATGTAGACATAAGGGCTTATGTCTCAGAGTGCTTTTACTAATCTCTACCTGAAATATGTCTGCATTCATAATTGAAGAAAATACCAGCAACCATAGCAGGGTTAGAGGTACTTGAGACAGCAACTATGTTAGTTTCGCAGGGCTGGTCTAACAAAGTGCTACATGTGTCTCATGGCCATCTTCTCTTAAGGACACTAGTCATAATGGATTAGGAGCCCACTCAACTCCACTATGACCTTCTCTTAATTAATTACATCTATGGTGACCGTCTTTCCAAATGAGGTCACTTGCTGTGGTACTGGGGGTTGGGACCTAACGTCTTGTTGGAGAGATTCAGTTCAGTGCATAACACCAATAGATTCATGTTTTTTCCCCATACAGTACATTTCCTGTTTGGTTGTTTCAAATATCTTGAAATAGCACTTACTGCCATCACTAGTTTGAAATTATTATAGTTATTAAGCCATTGGTAGGGCTTGCATTTTAATATGTTAATACAGGAACATTACTACTCTATTAAAATTAAAAATATTTTAGTATATGTGCTGCCGAAGAAAGCACCAAAATTTAAAATATTTTGATAATTATTTCAATATAATTTTGTAATCTTACATATTTTATTTAAAATCTTTAATATTCTGAGAAAGGAGGCCATTGACCTCACTAGAACTGCCAAAGAGGTCCATGGCACAAAAGGTTAAAATCTTCCTACTATGACTGAGGTCCTAAAGACTGAACCCAAAGAAAGAGATATAGAATAGGAAGGTTAAGAAATGTGAACAATAAGATGAACAAGTCCAAGATGCAGCTAACAGTTCCAAAAGAAGAAATAATGGGGGAGAGGAAATACTGAGAGATACTGGCTGAGAATTTTCAAAAAGTAGCAAATGAAACACAATTCAGTGAACTAAAAACAACAAAGCCTCACAGTCAAACTGGATTTATTGTGAGATTGCAAGAATGTCAACATGAGAAAATCAATATAGTTTGTCACATTTGAAGAACAAGGAAAACGAATGATACAATCTTAAATGCCAGATTGTCATTTGGTCTCTGCTTATAGTAGGGAAGTGAATGTCCATACTTTATAGATTTATAATATAAATGTTCATAAATATGGATTTATATTATTTTTCTGCTTCCTAGAATTTTACTTTTTCTGATTTAAAATGAGATTGTATTTGATCCACTTTTTAGGATTGCTTTTAGTTCAAGAATCCTGAGTGACTTTCTTTGTACTTTGCAAATCCACATTTAATAGATCATCCATGTTGCTTGTAAATGTAGGATTGAACAGTAGAAATTACCTAGTATATGAAATTTTAAAATTACTTTGGAAGGCATTTTCTTTCTATATTTAGAGTGTGAAGAATAAGCATTTCTAAATTTAAGAGTAATTGGAAATGAAATTTTAATATCAGTTTTATCATTTTATTGCTAAATGTTATCTGTGAAACAGGTATTATAGTTTCAATAAAGGGCATTATGACTTGGAATGCAGAATTTAATTGTCTCTTGGTAGTATATAATGATACTATACTTATGATTAGACACATTTTGTTTGTCTCTTCACTTGATTAGAGATTAATTTCACAAATACGCAGTATTTGTTAATGTTTTAGTATCCAATAGTTGGATTACCAAACTTTAGATGGAATTTAGTGAACTTTGACTTTTTTGATGCTACTTTTTCAAAGTTATAACTTTTACCACATCAGAATGTTAATGATTAACTTTGGCATAAAATCACCAAACTTCTTTCACTGTTCTGTTGTGAATTACATTGGTATTTTGAGATTGGAATTAGGGATCAGTTCTGGGTTTGTCCCTTTAATTATATGTAAAAGCATTTCAGAATTTTAGTTGCTAAGTTATATATATGGATTTCTTAGTTTTTAATGTCAGATACCATTAGTAACTTTTTCTTGAAACTCAGTTCAGTGACATTTGAGTGCCTATTAGGCACTTGACTTTTCTTTAGCCCTGGAGATACAAAGATAAGTAAAACCTGATAACTGCTTTCACTATCCAGCAAGGGAACTAGATCCCTCTGAAATGTGCTGAGTGCTCTGGTTATGAAGTCTTCAAGGCTTAAGAAGAAAGTAATTTTACCGTTGATGAACTGCAGAGTGGGAGTTGTGTGTGAAGGAGGCCTTCAGAAAAGAGATGGTATTTAGGAGTCAGCCAGAGATGAGGGCAATGGGAAGAGGAGGGGCATTCCAAGAAGAGAGGCTGGTGGGGAGGGGGAACTGAAAAACAAGCATAAAAGATATTTAAGTAATCTGAAACTGAACTACAATATCTGCAAAATATGCCTATAGTTGAAGCCAGTGAAGAATTGCCCAAGGATAATGTTAAAAAGTAATAGAAAATGAATAGTGAGAATCAGGAGTGTTTTTAAGGGAGAGTGAGAAGGGAATGGCACCCCACTCCAGTACTCTTGCCTGGAAAATCCCATGGGCGGAGGAGCCTAGTAGGCTGCAGTCCATGGGGTCGCTAAGAGTTGGACACGACTGAGTGACTTCACTTTCCCTTTTCACTTTCATGCATTGGAGAAGGAAATGGCATCCCACTCCAGTGTTCTTGCCTGGAGAATCCCAGGGACTGAGGAGCCTGGTGGGCTGCCGTCTATGGGGTCACACAGAGTCAGACACTACTGAAGCGACTTAGCAGCAGCAGCAGAGAAGGGACAATAAAAGACAGAAAAGTCTTGAGAGGTAGGAGAGAAATTAGACAAAATGGGAAGTGATGAAATGGCGACAGCAAAAAGCAAGATTATGTAAGTTTAGGGGGAAGTTTGGAGTTGAGATTATTTATTAAATGAGGTGATGTTGATAATGGAGAAGAGGAAAACAAAAAATAAGGGAAGGTTGTTAATTGGGAGAGCACGGCCCAGGAAAGAGGAGTCTTGCAAACTGTTTAATTGCTTGGGTCAGATACTGTGCTAGATTTAATCCTCCTAATGACCATGTGAACTAAGTATTATCCATAGTTTACAATTGAGATAACCAAGACTTAAAAGAGTTTTAGTAACTTACTTGTAGCCATGCAAGAGAGTGAGTGGTAGAACTGAGATTCAAATTGCACTATATTTATACCACACTGTACCTCATATCAGAGAAGGCAGTGGCACCCCACTCCAGTACTCTTGCCTGGAAAATCCCATGGACGCAGGAGCCTGGTAGGCTGCAGTCCATGGAGTCGCTACGAGTCGGACACAGCTGAGTGACTTCACTTTCACTTTTCACTTTCATGCATTGGAGGAGGAAATGTCAACCCACTCGTGTTCTTGCCTGGAGAATCCCAGGGACGAGGGAGCCTGGTGGGCTGCTGTCTATGGGGTCGCACAGAGTCGGACATGACTGAAGTGACTTAGCAGCAGCAGCAGCAGTACCTCATATATTTCATGGCCAGACTAGATTTTGAAGAAAAAAAAAATAAGCTTGAAGTGATAGGTTGACAAGTAGAAGTGACAACTGTTTTGAGGGATTATAAGTTTTGATAAAAAGAACTGGTAGAGGGCAAGTAGGGAAATCAAAAGATAGATTTTGATCAAAGAACACAGACTCCAGAGTGGTAACATGATGGAAGATTAAAGTAGAAACAGGTTGTTGGAGTAGAGGAACCAGGATTTTTTAGGATATTTTAAAAGTTCACTAGTATGGCTGTTCAGTTTCCTGGGTTGGTATCAGAAGTTGAGGTGGAGAGGAATCCTGAGCCAGGGCCATTGTATTTAATTAGTGTGTGGGATGAGCTGCTTAAAATTGAGTATGACTATTGACATCTGCACTGCAATTTTAAGAATCAGGAGTAAGGGTTTTGGAATTGGAAATTGAAAAGGAGGGTGTCACAGAGGATAAGAAAAGGGAAGGGCTTATCCTGGAGGAGTTGGGAGTATTGGAAGTGATAGGATCTCATATAATAATGGTGTTGGTAATTAGGAAATAGAAAGGAAGCTAGACATGTGAATAAATTATCCAGATTTGGAACTTACCATGAACTTAAAGAATTTTCTGAGAGACTGACCAAAATGTTGACTGATACTATAGGGCTTTATCCGAATAAATGATATTGTCTTTGACAGAACATTTTGTATTTTGGGGATACTTTAATCCTAATACGGTTATAAAGATCTTTTTGAAACAAAATTCACTGAATTTCTATAATTGACTTGGTATTCATAATTAACATGATCTGTGGTTACTACTGACTGTCTCATTAAGACTTCGGCAAGTCATGTAACCTGACTTTGTGCTTGATTTTCCATCTGTAAAGCCAGGAAAACATGTCCCTACTTCAGCGGGATGTTAAAAGATAAAACGTAACCTTCCCTCCTCCCTCCATAACATTTTTTGATTAGAGATAAGAGAATATTAAAAAGAACTTTCAGTTCTTGAGGAGAAAGGTACTATGTTCATGAAATAATCAGTACTCATTTTCATTTAGCCTTAAGGTAGGGTTACTTTTTGAAAAGGATTATGGACCTGATGGAAAAATTGTATTTGAGTTTAAATGTTGAAAAGCTGCTTTTCAGAAACACTTAAAATTTAAACATTCCAACACAAAAAAATAATATAAATCTCTATTGTGTATATTTTTCAAAGCAATTTTAGCATCTGAGCACATTTTGGAAATACGTTTAAGTAGATTTGATGTCTCTCCATCAAAATTGGCTTCCCTGATAGCTCAGTTGGTAAAGAATCCGCCTGCAGTGTAGGAGACCTGGATTTGATTCCTGGGTCGGGAAGATCCACTGGAGAAGGGATAGGCTACCTACTCCAGTATCCTTGGGCCCTTGTGGATCAGCTGGTGAAGAACATGCCTGAAATGTGGGAGACCCGGGTTCGATCACTGGGTTGGGAAGATCCCCTGGAGAAGAGAAAAGTTACCCTCTCCAGTATTCTGGACTGGAGAATTCCATGGACTACAGTCCCGTGTGATCACGAAGCGTTGGATATGACTGAACAGCTTTCACTTTCATAAAAATTAGCTAATTTCAGTGGGGAAGGGAGAAGGCAATGGCCACCCACTCCAGTCCTCTTGCCTGGAAAATCCCATGGACGGAGGACCCTGGTAGGCTGCAGTCCATGGGATCACAAAGAGTCGGACACGACTGAGCGACTTCACTTTCACTTTTCACTTTCATGCATTGAAGGAAATGGCAACCCACTCCAGTGTTCTTGCCTGGAGAATCCCAGGGATGGCGGAGCCTGGTGGGCTGCTGTCTATGGGGTCGCACAGAGTCGGACACGACTGAAGCGACTTAGTAGCAGCAGCAGCAGTGGGGAAAAGTCATCTTTTGCAGAGTTGAATGAAGGAACTTTCAGATTATATGGAGGGGGAAAGAAATTACTTTCATGGGAGATGGGAGGAGGAGTCTTTTTTTCAGGTTATTAAAGATTTAGATTTTTAATTTTTTGCCTGTGTAATCAACTAGGAACTCATAATGGGTGACATGAGCTAGATCTGCTAGCTAGAAGTTTGTTGCTGTGTCTTAGTGCTGACTTTGATTTGGACAGCTAAAGGTCTGTACGCTTATATTTAGTTCATTTTATAATCATCAGCAACTAAAGCAAAAATTTGTTTATATTTTGATTTAGCCTGATGTTTAACATTATTACTCTGATACTGTGTCATTTGTTATTTAGAAAATAATAGCCTTAGATATGTAGTTACTAAAACTTGGTTTAGGATCGAGTTTGAAGTTATCTATGAATCAAAGTCCTAAATGAACATAAATTAGGAGCTTAAAAATACGAGGAAAAATGTGTATGCTTTTTCTCTTGAGAGTTATTTTATTTGATCCAAAAAACTTAATCAACTTAGAGTTAAGAAAATATAACAAATAACTTTAATAAGTAGTCTATCAAATTAAGATATTTTTTCAACTCTATGATAATTTTTTCAAAAAGAAAGGGGAGAGAAGTAGATGAATGAGTGGACAAGCTGGCCTCTCTATAATCACCTGAGTTTTCATTTGCAGTTTTTCCTCATCTTGATACTTCGGGAGAGAGCAAAGTTAGCTTCTTAGTTTTATCAGTTCAGCTCAGTCATGTCCGACTCTTTGTTGACCCCATGGACTGCAGCACACCAGGCTTCCCTGCCCATCACCAGCTCCTGGAGCTTGCTCAAATTCTTGTCTATCGAGTCAGTGATGACATCCAACCATCTCATCCTCTCTCATCCCCTTCTCTTCCTCCCTTCAGTGTTTCCCAAAATCAGGGTATTTTCTAATGAGTCAGTTCTTTGCATCAGGTGGCTAAAGTATTGGAGTTTCAGCTTCAGCATCCGTCCTTCCAAAGAATATTCAGGACTGATTTCCTTTAGGATTGGCTGGTTTGATCTCCTTGCAGTCCAAGGGACTCTCAAGAGTCTTCTCCAAAACCACAATTCAAAAGCATCAGTCCTTCAGCGCTCAGCTCTTTATGGTCCAGTCACATTCATACATGACCTCTGGAAAAACCATAGCTTTGACTCAGCGGACCTTTGTTGGCAAAGTAATGTCTCTGTTTTTTAATATGCTGTCTAGGTTGGTCATAGCTTTTATTTCAAGGAGCAGGTGTCTTTTAATTTTATGATTGTAGTCACCATCTGCAGTGATTTTGGAGCCCAAGAAAATAAAGCCTGTCACTGTTTTTTGATTCCCCCCACCCCATCTCTTTGCCATGAAGTGATGCCATGGTCTTAGTTTTTTGAATGTTGAGTTTTAAGTTATATAGGTCCTATTGAGTCTGAATCTGTACTGTGTACTCGGTCCCAGCATACATCATACAAAAGTAGTTTGACTTAATAATTACTGGCTAATGTCTAGTCATTTTTGGTTTTACACTATTTCAGCTAGGTCCTTAGTAGGAGGAAAACTGAGCTGAATCCTTTTAATTGATTTCTGATATCTGAATATCCCCACCAAACTAGTATGTTGAAATCCTAACCCCCAGAGACAATGGTATAATGGTGTGGGGCCTTAAATCATGAGGACGGAGGTTCCACAGAGTCCCTTGCACCATGTGAAAAGTCCCTAGCTGTGAACCAGGAAGAAGGCCTTTACCCAGCCATGCTGGCATCTCGATCTTGAACTTCTCAGCCTCCAGAGTTGTGAAAACTAAATTCCGGTTGTTTATTAGCTACCTTCCCCATTCTGTTGTATTTTGTTACTGCAAGCTGATGGACTAAGACACTGACTTTGTTTTGGGGAGGACAAAACAAGAACAAAACTTAGCATAGTTTTCAGTTGTTTCTAGTACCGTACAGATATATTTTTATTCGTTTTAATAGTGTATATATGAATATTATTTATTTTCCTCAAATATACTTAATTTCTATACTTACACATGGGTTTTTTTAGTAATCATTATTTTAATGTCTATAATAGTTCATCAAGTTGTACCATAAGTTTACATAGGTATTTTCTTGGTAGTGAACACTTTGGTGTCCAGCTCTTGACTTATCAATAAAATTGTAATGAGCATCTTTTCTGCATACATTTGTTTTTTTTTTCTGTTCAATTAATTTCTTAGGTACATTTATGGAGTGAAATACTTAATTTCAAAGAATATGTGGCCTTAAATTCTAATTACGAAGTGTTGATTTCAAACAATTGTATTTTTTGCCTATTGTGGATTATTTATAAATGCATTCTCATATTTCTTAGATTTCATTTTTATTCTTTAGTACCTTGTGGGTTTTTTACATAGCTCCCAATATGTAATTAAGTGACAGCTAATGTTGGAATGAGTAGCAGCATTGTCTTAAAATCATTTGATAGATTTAGTCTTGATAACAGCTACTTGAAATGTTATTACTGTATTACCTGCAATTACAAAGGTGAGAAAACTGGGACTTAAGAAAGTTGAATAGCTGGTGGAGACTCCAAGGCCCATACCCTAAAACAGCTTTTAAACTCTTGACTGTAACAGTAACAAATACTTTATATTTTTTAACAAAGTGTGCATAGGTACATACATGCATTCATACACACACACACACAAAACCTTTTGTAAAACAACTTGGACTTAAGATGACACAAGCTGATTTCTGTATTCTGTAGATTAGAATTATAGGATATTTTATCTATTCTGTGTAAAAATAATGCTGCTTAAGACACTTGTAGTTAAAAGTGCCAGGTTCTGAACTACAGTGCAATTTATGGAATATTGTCCTTTAAGGATGTGTCTCCTTATTGGTACTAAAGATTTATATTTATGTTCAGCTTATTATTTCATGAAAATAGATAATATGAAAAGGTATAGGATTCTCAGGGCAGTGCATTTCAGGGTTGAGTTGTGAGGCATTGTAGGGGAATTCAGATTTGAATCACTGAAGCTAGGTTATAGATAATAAGCGTTACATCATTGCGTCTCAGATTTCTTTCACTGAAGTGCCCTGAATTTATCATTCATGAATTTGGGAATGTATCCCAAAGCAGCTTGTAAAAAGTATATAGTTATTTTGAAATCTGATAAACAATTTCAAAGATACTATGAATATTGCATTTTAGTCAATAATTGAGTTGTTTTTTCAATATGAAATGGAATGTTTTTAATCATTTATATTAGGAAAAAAGGAAAACTTTTAACTGTAAAGTCTTTGTGTATTTATATCCTATGGCATTATATGCCTCTAACTTGTGTGGCACATTTCTGGGAGGAAGTGTACTCTGGTTAGAGGCAGCATTTAGAGTACATTAGGGTGTTGCTCAAGGGCAAGTCATGATCGTGCACTGTAATTACAGCAGATGCCATTTTCAAACAAAAAGTAAGAACGTAAAAATCCAGCAAAGATTAATAGAAACTTTTTGAAGTACAAAAAGAATACAATCACATTGTAGGAAACTTGGAACATAGCAGGAAATTACCCACAGAAGTTTTCTTTTTTGCACTCATGTTAAAAGTTTTATAAAGGCAAAAAATACATAGAAAGGATTTTAAGATTTGTTTCTCTAAAAATGTCACATAGATCATATGATTTATATATATAGTGAGTTACCTGTATCAGAAAGAATAGAATTATGCCAGTTGGCACATTATAAAATCTGGAGATCTATATAGAAAAGAAAAGAAACTCAGATTCTAGTCTCAGTTTTGCCATTTACTTATGTGAGTTAGAGCAAGTCTTTTAGTGTCTGAGCATCTGTGCTTATGAAGACAGTAATCTTTTCTTACCCATAAATTACTTTTTGCATGAAAATTATATAAAAATGGATTTGTGTATGTATGAGTTTTGATTTACCAATGGGGAGAAGAAGTGTTTTTTAGATGATTGGGGGGAAAAAAAATAGAAGTAAGCAGAGAAGGCAGAAAAAGGAAAGGTTTTAGAAGACTTCAGGAAGAAGAGGAAAGCCTAGGAATTAGAATCGAAGTGTGTGGGCCTGATTGGGGAACTAAATGGTATCGGTACATATAAAAAGTATAGCTAAGTTAAAGATTATTTGTTGTTGTTCAGCCGCTAAGTTGTGTCCAACTCTTTTTGACCTCTGTGGACTGCAGCACGCCTGCTTCTGTGTTTTTTAGATTTGGTTTCCACTTCAGGAAACGGGAAAGAGGTTAGTTTAGTGTGAGGAGATTTTAAATCTTGAAATGTGTTTTAGTCTATAAATCATAGGCTTTTATTCTACGATTTATTCTATACATCGTATGAATTTTATCCTGATACGTTCTTCCATTTTGGATAATATTAATTGCTGAAGTGTATTAAGTATTTTGCTGTATGTCAAACATGAATTACCTCATTTGACCTTTCATTCCAAAGCAGATTATGATTAACTTTCAGTTCTTTTTTTAAAAACCTTTGGTGCACGAAATTAGACTAATGATTATCTTGGTTCGTACTGTCATCATTGGTTTATGTATGGACCTCTGTAGTCTGTTATTTTTACTTTTTTATTTACTTGACAAGTATTCACTTAGTATAATCCAAGAATCAGGACATTGATGATAGCTAAAATCTACCTAACATACTGCTGTTATATTCCTTTGACCTCTTCCTAGAGGTTACTTTATCATGTGTTGTGTATATCATTTTGTTGCTGTTGTTCAGTCACCAACTTGTCCATGAGGTTGACTTTGCCACCCCACAGACTATAGCATGCCAGGCTTCTCTGTATCCACTATATCCAGGAGTTTGCTCACATTCATGTCCGTTGAGTTGGTGATGCTATCTATCTCATCTTTTGCCACCTGCTTCTCCTTTTGCCTTCAATCCTTCCCAGCATCAGGGTCTTTTCCAGTGAGTTGGCTCTTCACATCAAGTATTGGCCAAAGTATTGGAGCTTGAGCTTTAGCAGCAGTCCTTCCAGTGAACATTCAGGGTTGATTTCCTTTACTTCCTGTTAAAAAAACCTTTATCATGTATATGTACGCCTAACAGTGTCTCATTATTTTTGAAATCTATAAAGGGGATATGGGCTTCCCTGGTGGCTCAGTGGTAAAGAATCTGCCTGCCAATGCAGGAGACACAGGTTCAGTCCCTGGACTGAGAAGATCTCCTGAAAGGAAATGGCAACGCACTCCAATATTGTTGCCTGGAAAATCCTATGGACAGAGGAGCCTGAAGCTATAATCCATACGTCTAAACAACAACAACAAAAGGAATGTACTTAGTGTATATTAACTCCTGAACTGATTTTTTTTATGCTCAGTAATGTCTTAAGATGTCTCCATTCTTTTTGTTATAGTTTTTTATTCATTTGCCCTGCCATATAATACTCCATTGTGTTACATTACCACAATATAGACAGTCTGTTGTCTAAGAATATTTGAGTTATTTTTAGGTATTTGCTATCATGAGTGTTACCACTGTGAACTTTTTTGCAGTATTCTAATGCATATATGCTAAAGGTTCTCTTTAATGTATTTGGGGTTAAAATAGTTGGATTTAAGTTATGTTGTAAATTTTCAAGTTTACAAGGTAATACAAAATTGTCCCCATGCAGTTCCAATTTGTACTCCTACTGGCAGTGTAAGAGAAGAGGTATAAAAACTACATTTTTATAACAGATGTAACAGATGATATTTGCTAACATTTTTTTTTTTTTTGCTTACTGTGTGACAGACACTGTTCTAAATGCTTACATGAATTAATAAATTTTTAAATTCCCACATCCATCCTGTTGGGCACTGTTACATCTGTTTTATAGATGAGGAAGCTGAGGCATGAGAGGACTAACCTATTAGTACATGATAGGATTCAAACTTCGTTAGGTCGGGATATCTTACCTTTCCAAATGCCCATTTATGGATTTACCTTCTCCTTTCCTTTTCCTCTGTCCCCATCAGTTTCTTGGTCTTTATTTGCTTTTGATAGTGAGTTTTGGTTATTGTTTCTTTATATTATTTTGTGTTAGCATTATCCATTGTGTAGTCTTCCTTTAAAAAGCAATTTCTTAAAAAACCAAAGTTTTCTCATTTGTAGAATGAGTAAGATGGTTCAGATGATACCTAGCATTTTTGGCTCTAGTATTTTGTAACTTGACATAGTCTCCTATGTAGAAAATTTTCACATTTTCTGTTTCTTAAATCTTAAGATGTGAAACAGTTTAGAATGCTTTATTTCATTGTAAAATTTCACTTAAAGTTAATTGTTTATGTTTAACAGAATATTGTCAGCTTCCCTGGTGGCTCAGACAATAAAGAATCTGCCTGCAGTGTAGGAGACCTGGGTTAGGAAGATCATCTGGAGAAGGGAATGGCTACCTACTCCAGTATTCTTTCCTGGAGAATTCCATGGATAGAGGAGCCTGGGGGGCTATAGTCCATGAGTTGCAAAGAGTCAGACATGACTGAGTGATTATCTGTACATCAGCAAGCTATTAAGTAGCTAACAATTCTGGCATGGACGTGAACATATACTGATTTCAGCATAGGCTTTTGTGTATACGTCTGTTGAGCTGAATGAAATTTTTTCCTTTAGTGTTTGTAAGTATTGTTCTTGAGGGTTTTTTTGTTTGTTTTGTTTTTTTAAGCCAGTCATCTTTGTACTCTGCTGCCACTTGATCTGTAAATGTTTTGTTTTTTGTTTTACCCTTTAGGTACTGAGTTAAGATAAAATATTATTTTAAAATTCTGATTCTAGTGATAGATGACAGTTTATTTGACAGTTTATTGGGTTAATATTGAATGACAAAGTTCTAGACCCAGTTGTATATACTTAATTATCTGTATATCTTGCCAAAGTAGGATATTATCTCAACCTCAGATCTTTAAGTGTTTAGGTGCTGTAAAAATAGCAGTTAGAACTGTTTCAGTAAAGTCTGTTAATTCAAATCCATTATGTGTGTGCTGCACATGTAGTGGTAGTTAAATGTTGCAGTGCAGTGAGCCCTATAAGCATCAGTCATACATGTGTGCTGAAGTGGCAGGCCGATAGAAACAGCCAAACAGATGGAGATCAGGGTGTTGCAGCATTTTTTACTAGTCAAATTTAGTCCTTCTTCTGGTTTTTACATTGCTGTTAGCTTTGGCACAGTCATTAATATTGATTCTGAGTGAAATAGATAAAACAAACATTAATGAGCATTTCTTATTTGCTGGAGAAAAGATTGGAACTAAATTTTTTAAAGTTTTCTGGTGTTAAGCCGATAAGCTTTGGGGATACAGATGAGTAAAATCTGAGTCTTTTTGCCTTCACAGAGTTCTCAGTCTGATACTGGAAATACATGATTGGTTCTTTGGTAATGAAGGACTTGATTCCCTGCTATTGGAAAAGATAGTCCCAGAAGAGTGAGGAAAAACATTGAAAGTAAAAAGTACTTCATTTTGGAAAGACATGTTTACATGTTATGTATATAACTTTGTGTGTAGTTCAGTAATCTGGTGATTAAAGTAGCTACAGTCTTGTCTTTCAATTCACTTTGAAGTTTTTATGGTAGGATAGATTGTGTCTGAATGTGGAAGTGTTAGTCGCTCAGTTGTTTCTGACTCTTTGTGACCCAGTGGACTGTAGCCTGCCAGGTTCCTCTGTCCATGGGATTCTCCAGGCAAGAATACTGGAGTGAGTTGCCAGTCCCTTCTCTAGGAGATGTTCCCCACCCAGGGATTGAATCCAGGTCTCCTGCATTGCAGGCAGATGCTTTACCATCTGAGCCAGCAGAGAAGCTGTGAATTTCTCCAGGCAAGAATACTGGAGTGGGTAGCCCTGCCCTTCTCCAGGGTATCTTCATAACCCAGGGATCAAACTCAGGTCTCTGGTATTGCAGTCAGATTCTTTACTGTGTAAGAAAGGTAAAAGTTAAGGACTTCCCTGGTGGTCCAGTGGCTAAGACGCCAAGCCTCCAACACAAGAGCCCTGAGTTCCATTCATGGTGAGGGAACTAGATCCCAGATGCTGCAACTAAGTTCACGTGCTGGAACTAAAGATATAGCATGCTGCAATTTAAAAAAATCCCGCATGCCGCAGTGAAGGTAGAAATCCTACATGCTGCAACTAAGACCTGGAGTAGCCAAATAAATAAAAATAAATTTTTATAACAAAGGAAAAAGATTTAGTGTCTTAACAACTTAGAGCTGAGAGTAGATGATTATTGTGAACTTAGCCTTTTTATGACTTTAGATTATGTATTATAGATAGTTACATTTATTGATGTTTACTTAAAAGATATGAAATCTTTATATATAAATCTAATACATATAAATCTAGTCTATATAAATAAATTATATATATTAATGTTTACTTAAAAATACTTTAATCTTTTCTTTTTAAAAATCATTTCTTTGGTTAGCAAGAGCTTTGAAATGAGTCATTTGTAATATTTTAGTCCACGTGGGTCAGGTTTTAGTGTAAGAACATGAGCTGTGTTATCAAAGCTAGATAAATGGTGCAAAAAGCCTAAATTTGATAGGAAGACAAAGGGGGCATTTTAGGTGAAGTACGTTGTTGCGGTTCCAAACTCGTCAAGTAACTTGCCATGAACTTAAGCTACTGTAATTTTTCTCCATTTCTTCTTAATTATTGTATTAAAAACTATAGATTTTATGGGCAGAGAGGACAAGGTAGAAGCATTGAAGGGTTTACATACACATGCTGTTTTGTCATTGTCTCTCATCAGCCTACATCATCTTGAGAATTTTTCTCTATTGTATACTAAAGAGCTTTCAAAAGTTTGTGGCAGATACTGGTAAAGCAAGCATAAAATAGTTCTCATATTGCTGTGTTTCCTCAGAAATTTCATGTGTGTGTACAGTCTTAATTTGAAATAATTTTAGACCTACAAAAAGGTAAGAAAAAATGTACCAAGAATATTCATATATTCTTTGACTGGCTTTCTAAAATGTTGGTATCTTAAACAGCCAAACAGGAAATTAACACTGATAATAATATTATCTACAGACCTTATTTCAAGTTTTATCAGTTGTTCTATTAGTGTCCTTTTCTAGTTCAGGATCCAATCCAGCATTGCGTGTTGTAGCAAGTATTCACGTCTCTTTGTTTCCTGTAATCTGGAATAGTTCTTCAGTATTTGTTTCATAATTTTGAAACTATTTTGAAGAATACTGACCAAGTATTTTGTAGAATGTTCTTCAGTTTGCAAAATTCTGATGCTCAGTCTTGACTAAATTGAAGTTAAACGTTTTGGGTGACAGTGCTGTAGAGTGAAGGTGTGTTCATGCTTCAGGAGGTCTGTGACGGTGATACGTCCTGTACTAATGATATGAGCTTTGATCATTTGGTTAACGTGATGTCTGCCAGGTTCTTAGTCAGGGCTTCAGTTAGTTGCTTCTTGTTCTGTAGCTTGGCACAGATGGACATTATGCCTTAACCAGTTTGGATACTTGCCAGTGTGCCCTGAGGCTTTCCAAAGGCATTGTGCATACCTGTCTGGGGCCTAGATTGGGGACACTATGCCAGTCATGAGTGTCCACTGGAAAGGGCTGTCTCCAGGGTCCCTTAGAGCAACCCATATAGGCAACACGATGCATACACTGCGAAGAGGCTGTTGTTTGCAGCCATGGTACACCAGGCCCCCTCAGGGAAAAGAGCACAGTCAGCTTAACTGACTGCAAATGAGTACTTCCATTTTGGCTTCACAATATGTTCTACGTTCATTTGATATTTTCCCTGCCACAGCTTTAGAGTCATTGTATTTATCCAAGGAACTCTAGATTCTTTTATTGGAGACTTATAATGAGAAACTGTTACCTGAGTAGTAGGTGTGCTTATGGGCTTGCCACGTGGTACAGTGGTAAAGAATCCACCTGCCAGTGCAGCAGATGCAGGAGATGCAGGTTTGATCCCTGGGCCAGGAAAGATCCCCTGGAGTAGGAAATAGCAACCTACTCCAGTATTCTTGCTTGGAAAATTCCATGGAACAAGGAGCCTGGTGGGCTACAGTCCGTGGAGTCACAAAGAGTTGGACTTGACTGAGCACATGTGTACACACAGATGTGCTTATTGGCATTGGGGTGAGGCTGGTGGAGCAGACCCCATTTTACAAATGAAGAGAGCTAAATTGAAGGTTAAAAGTCAGAAAAAAGTGATTGAGTTGAGACATAAACTCAGGCCTTTTCAGTCCAGAGTTCAGATTCTTTCCACTTGCTCTCCTGTATCACTGTAGTTCCTTCCTTACACTTGTCATTTCCATTAATTCTACTATTTGTCTTTTTTGGAACAGATAGGCACACTCTAGTTCTTAATATTCAAGAAAATTATTAAATAGTCAGTTCAGTCATTCAGTCCTGTCCGACTCTTTGCGACCCCATGAATCGCAGCACTCCAGGCCTCCCTGTCAATCACCATCTCCCGGAGTTCACTCAAACTCATGTCCATCGAGTCACTGATGCCATCCAGCCATCTCATCCTCTGTCTCCCCTTCTCCTCCTGTCCCCAATCCCTCCCAGCATCAGAGTCTTTCCAATGAGTCAGCTCTTCACATGAGGTGACCAAAGTACTGGAGTTTCAGCTTTAGCGTCATTCCTTCCAAAGAAATCCCAGGGCTGATGTCCTTTAGAATGAATTGATTGGATCTCCTTGCAGTTCAAGGGACTCTCAAGAGTCTTCTCCAACACCACAGTTCAAAAGCATCAATTCTTCAGCACTCAGCTTTCTTCACAGTCCAGCTCTCGAATCCATACATGACCCTGGAAAAACCATAGCCTTGATTAGACGGACCTTTGTTGACAAAGTAATGTCTCTGCTTTGGAATATGCTATCTAGGTTGGTTATAACTTTTCTTCCAAGGAGTAAGCGTCTTTTAATTTCATGGCTGCCTTCATCATCTAGAGTGATTTTGGAGCCCCCAGAAATAAAGTCAGCCACTGTTTCCACTGTTGCCCCATCTATTTGCCATGAAGTGATGGAATTGGATGCCATGATCTTAGTTTTCTGAATGTTGAGCTTTAAGCCAACTTTTTCACTCTCCACTTTCACTTTCATCAAGAGGCTTTTTAGTTCCTCTTCACTTTCTGCCATAAGGGTGGTATCATCTGCATATCTGAGGTTCTTGATATTTCTCCCGGCAATCTTGATTCCAGCTTGTACTTCCTCCAGCCCACCGTTTCTCATGATGTACTCTGCATATAAGTGAAATAAGCAGGGTGACAATATACACAGCCTTGACGTACTCCTTTTCCTATTTGGAACCAGTCTGTTGTTCCATGTCCAGTTCTAACTGTTGCTTCCTGACCTGCATATAGGTTTCTCAAGAGGCAGTCAGGTGGTCTGGTATTCCCATCTCTTTCAGAATTTTCCACAGTTTATTGTGATCCACACAGTCAAAGGCTTTGGCATAGTCAATAAAGCAGAAATAGATGCTTTTCTGGAACTCTCTTGCTTTTTCGATGATCCAGCGGATGTTGGCAATTTGATCTCTGGTTCCTCTGCATTTTTTAAAACCAGCTTGAACATCTGGAAGTTCTCATTCATGTACTGTTGAAGCCTGGCTTGGAGAATTTTGAGCATTTCTTTACTAGTGTGTGAGATGAGTGCAATTGTGTGGTAGTTTGAGCATTCTTTGGCATTGCCTTTCTTTGGGATTGGAGTGAAAACCGATCTTTTCCAGTCCTGTGGCCACTGCTGAGTTTTCCAAATTTGCTGGCATATTGAGTGCAGCACTTTCACAGCATCATCTTTCAGGATTTGAAATAGCTCAACTGGAATTGCATCACCTCCACTGGCTTTGTTTGTAGTGATGTTTTCTAAGGCCCACCTGACTTCACATTCCAGGATGTCTGGCTCTAGGTGAGTGATCACACCATCGTGATTATCTTGGTCATGAAGATCTTTTTTGTACAGTTCTTCTGTGTATTCTTGCCACCTCTTCTTAATATCTCCTGCTTCTCTTATGTCCATACCATTTCTGTCCTTTATGGAGCCCATCTTTGCATGAAATGTTCCCTTGGTATCTTTAATTTCCTTGAAGAGATCTCTAGTCTTTTCCATTCTGTTGTTTTCCTCTATTTCTTTGCATTGATCACTGAGGAAGGCTTTCTTATCTCTTCTTGCTATTCTTTGGAACTCTGCATTCAGATGCTTATATCTTTCCTTTTCTCCTTTGCTTTTCGTTTCTCTTCTTTTCACAACTATTTGTAAGGCCTCCCCAGACAGCCATTTTGCTTTTTTGCATTTCTTTTCCATGGGGATGGTCTTGATCCCTGTCTCCTGTACAGTGTCAGGAACCTCAGTCTATAGTTCATCAGGCACTCTATCAGATCTACTCCCTTAAATCTATTTCTCACTTCTACTATATAATCATAAGGGATTTGATTTAGGTCATACCTGAATGGTTTAGTGGTTTTCCCTACTTTCTTCAATTTAAGTCTGAATTTGGCATAGTATAATATTTCAAAACAGAAAATAGTCTTTACAGTTCGAAAAATATTTTATTATATGTTTACTGTGGTTAAGGCAGTATGGTGGACATTGGTAGTATTTGAGTATGTGCTTATATGTTTTGGAAGGACATCATGCTGAGAATTTTGTTTGTTTACAATGGTATTTTTTTCCCCTCAATAAATAGCTGAAGGGTTGAGGTAGATGAGGGATTGGGGCTGTTGTGAACTGATTCATTGTCCAAGAATCTAAATGGCTTAGAGATTTATATATTATATATAAATCATGCTAAATAAATATATAGTATTTAGGTTAATATATATTTATATATACCTCTTTTTAATGTACTGCCACTTAATAATTTTAGTAATGTTATGCAACCATTAAACAATATCTGTTGGCTGAGCACACTTAAATACACACTTTGTTGTTGCTTCTAATTCTTGCATTAACTTCTTGAATTGATACTATTTTTCCCATATTCCATGTGAGCAAAGAGAAATGACTTGCCTAAGATCATAAAATCTTAATAAATACCATAAAGTGGTTTTAAATCCAAGTTGAACGCTGCCCACTGTGTGAAGCGCTGTTTATGTTATATATGTATTCACACTTTCAGAGTGTCCCTTAGTTCTCAGGTTGAGGGTGTGATGAAAAAGTTTATTCTATATACCTACATATGGGATTTTGAGGTCATTCTGCCAAGGTAGGAAGCCCAGTTCTGTCACTTACCAGTTTTGTGATCCTGGAGTTTTTTTTAAATCATGTCTGTAAAATGAGGATAATAATTATATCTGCTTTGGAGGGTTATCTTGAGGATTAAATATAACTCATGGAAAGCATTGAACTGTGCAAATAGCAGGTACTGAAGAGTTAGGTGCCTGTTAATAATAGTAGGGGTAATAGCAGAAGTAACTAATACATTGCAAAGAAACATCAAAAGTTCAACAGTAGAATAAACACTAATAATTGACAGATACTATGATGGACTACTTGGGATAATTTTGTGACTATTGGATAATTCATAGAATCAAAGAAATTGGGAATGAGAAAGGGATTTGATTAAATAGCATCTTTATCTCTGATTTTTTTGGAAAAGGGTACTAAGGCCATAAAACGAAGATCATGGCATCCGGTCCCATCACTTCATGGGAAATAGATGGGGAAACAGTGGAAACAGTGTCAGACTTTATTTTTCTGGGCTCCAAAATCACTGCAGATGGTGACTGCAGCCATGAAATTAAAAGATGCTTACTCCTTGGAAGGAAAGTTATGACCAACCTAGATAGCATATTCAAAAGCAGAGACATTACTTTGCCAACAAAGGTCCATCTAGTCAAGGCTATGGTTTTTCCTGTGGTCATGTATGGATGTGAGAGTTGGACTGTGAAGAAGGCTGAGTGCAGAAGAATTGATGCTTTTGAACTGTGGTGTCGGAGAAGACTCTTGAGAGTCCCTTGGACTGCAAGGAGATCCAACCAGTCCATTCTAAAGGAGATCAGCCCTGGGATTTCTTTGGAAGGAATGATGCTAAAGCTGAAACTCCAGTACTTTGGCTACCTCATGTGAAGTTGACTCATTGGAAAAGACTCTGATGCTGGGAGGGATTGGGGGCAAGAGGAGAAGGGGACGACAGAGGATGAGATGGCTGGATGGCATCACTATCTGGGTGAACTCCGGGAGTTGGTGATGGACAGGGAGGCCTGGCGTGCTGTGATTCATGGGGTCACAAAGAGTCGGACACGATTGAGCAACTGATCTGATCTGAACTTGCCCAAACTGTTAAAGTTGCATTGTATCACTCTCAGTGGAAACTTTGACTTTATGGCTGTTAATTCAATGTTCTTTCCACTACAGATTTTTCCCCTAATCTCTGTTAAGGGAAATGATTTATGTGGAATATCATTCTCTTCTTTATTTTTAGGAGTCCTTGATACCTACTGGTATCAAACAGTAATTCCTAAAATATAACCAATTAAGTTGGAGGATAATATATGATTTGCCTCTTTAGAGGGGTTTAATAGGAACAGCAGATAAATAAAAAAGCATCTCTGAAAGCGTGGTTTAGTTCACTTGCTGGGCAGCAGAATATTGGCATGAAATAGTTTATTTTTAGCTTTAGGGTGAGTTCTTTATTTTTAGAAAAGTAAAAAACAGATGCAAAGAAGATAATGATCATCTATATTCTTATCCAGAATTAATCACTAACTTAGTGTATTAAAAAGCAGAGACATCACTTTGCCAACAAAGGTCCATACAGTCAAAATCTGGTTTTTCTAGTAGTTATGTTCTATTGGTTGTGAGAGTGGGGTGATAAAGAAGGCCAGGCACCTAAGAGTTGATGCTTTCAAATTATGATCCTGAAGAAGACTCTTGAGAGTCCCTTGGACTGCAGGAGATCCAACCAGTCCATCCTAAAGGAAATGAGCCCTGACTATTCATTGGAAAGACTGATGCTGAAGCTGAAACTCCAATACTTTGGCTACCTGATGTGAAGAACTGACTTACTGGAAAAGACCTTAATGTTGGGAAAGATTAGAGGCAGGAGAAGGGGATGACAGAGGATGAGATGGTTGGATGGCATCACTGACTTGATGGACGGGAGTTTGAGCAAGCTCCGGGAGTTGGTGATAGACAGGGAAGCCTGGTGTGTTGCAGTTCATGGCGTCGCAAAGAGTCGGACACGACTGAGCAACTGAACTGATGCCTGTTTCCTAGTATCAATGAGAAATGTATTCTTTACATCTTAACTGTAATCTTTTACTTACTACAGCTTTTAAAATAAAAGCTTATAATTTGTGTGATGATGATTAAAATTTGTTTGGTGATGGCTGTTTTCATTTCAACATTACCTGTTTTTAATTTCACCTGAGGACCATGGCCTGTAGTTTATAAGAGCCTTAATAGCACGCTGTTTTAGTTTTTAAAACACTGTATGAGAACCACGATGCTGATTTAAATCCAGTATTGCTCATAATTTAAAAGTGTCTCCTAAGTTTTAGTGTGTTTCCATGAGATATGAACATTTTGCGGGGCAGGGCACGAAGTGGTATTAGGCTTTGTATAAATGTGTTGTGTTGTCAAGGAGGACATGTTTACTTTGTGAATTTACAATTACAGATTTGAAACATTTTTCTCTGCAGAAGGGGGAGTCAAGATCATGGAATAATTTTTTTTAATCATTTTTTTTAAGTAACTGCTATACTTCTACATTTAGACTGATAAAATTGTAGAAAAATGAAAAATATAATTGATAAAGAATATTCCAAATACTATTCTTATTTTACATAAATGAAGCTGGGGATAAAGAGCAGCTTTTTTCTTTACCTTCTAGTCACAGCTTTTTAAATTGCAGAGAAGAACTACAACAGCATAAATTTTAAATTCTTGTTCAGTCACTTATAAGAAAGTCATTTATGCTTACTTAACCTCTTGAAACTTTAGTTTCCTTACCTGTTATATAGGATTAACACCATTTTGCAGGGTTATTTTGGAATTAAAAATAATAACTTTACTCCAAATAGATTGGGTATATAGTAAAAGCTACATAAGTTTTGCTGTTAAATGTTGTTAGACCCTGGATTGCTTTGTTTCGTTTTGGTACTTTGATTGTTTTTGTGATTATAAAAGAAGAGAATAAAGGTTACCTCTGACTGCTGTGAATTTTTCTAGAATTTTTTTAAGGTATATTATGCACATTTTATCTTACTATTTCTCTAAAACTGGGTCTTCAGGATTTGGCCTCTTACCATGAGTGAAATATATAGCTCTTGCAGAGTTTTCAGCAAGAGTCATATGACCTGACTTACGTTTTTGTTTTTATTTTTTTGACCACACCGCAGGTTGTGTATGAGATCTTAGTTCTCCAACCAGGGATCAGACCTGCACCCCTTGCCTTAGAAGTGTGGAGTCTAAACCACTGGACTGCTAGGGAAGTCCCTTAGGTTTTTTAAAGACCACTCAAATGTTCTTGGCTTCTAAATATGCTAAAGACACTTTTATTTTTAAGTTACCTTCTTCCTCAAAAAAGTCCATTGATATTTTAAACTGAATTTCCAGTAGATAAACAGAATTTAGACAGAATTGTCATCTTTGTAATATTGAGTTTTGCTTTTAGAAAACATAAACTGTGCTTTTATCTGTTCAGGTCATTTATGCTCTTCATAAACATTTTAAAGATTTCTTTCTGTTGATCCTGCACATTTCATTTTAGTAATTTTATGTTTAATTGTTGTAGATTAGCTCTTTTAATAATCTTAACTCACTGGTAAAGAAGAAAGCCAGTTAATTTTTATGTATTTTTTTATATCCATCTGCTACACTATGCTTTCTTGTTTTTTTTTTTAGTAGACCTTATTTTTTAGAGAAGTTTGAGGTTCACAGTAAAACTGACGGGGAGGTACAGATTTGCCACACACTGCCTGCCCAAACAGGTACCTAACTGTTACGTTGTCAACCTCCCCCACTAGAATGGAACATTTGTTACAATTTATGAACCTACACATCAATCATCATTATCACCCAGAGTCCATAGTTAACATTTAGGGTTTATTCTTGGTGTTGTAGCATAGTAATCACAGTTGTTTTAAATTCTTGGTTTGGTAATTCCAACATCTCTACCACGTCTGAGTCTGGTTCTGATCCTTTGTTTCTTTAAATTGTGTTTGTTACCTTTTATTATGATATGCCTTGTAATTTTTTCTTGATAGCCAGACATGATGTATTGACTGAAAAGCTATAAATAGGCCGTTAGTAATGTGGTAAAGTGTGTGTGTGTGTGTGTGTGTGTGTAGGGGATGGGTAGGAAAGTGTTTTATAGCTCTGTTATTGTGTGTGTGCACATGCGCGTGTGTACCCACGCACTCAGTTGTGTCTGACTCTTTGTCACCACATGGACTGTAGCCTGCCAGGCTCCTCTGTCTATAGGATTTTCCAGGCAAGAACACTGGAGCAGGTTGCCATTTCCTTCTCCGGGGACCTTTCCCACCCAGGGATCGAACCCGCGTCTGCATCTCCTGCATTGGCAGTTGAGCCACAGGGGAAGCCCCCCAGTTCTGTTATTAAGTTTCAGTCTTTTTTTTGCTCCAGCTTTATTGAATTATAACTGACAAAAATTCTTTATACTTAAGATTTACATCTTAGTGTTTTGACATCTGTATACATTATAAAATAATCTCAGCAGTCAGTGTAATTAGCATATCTATCACAGCATATAGGTATTTTTTTTCTTTTTTCTGTTAAGAACATTTAAAATGAACAGTTAGCAAACTTCAAGTATATAATTCAGTATTGTTAATTATAATCACATTGCTGAACATTTGGTCTCCAGAACTTAGCTTTTTGTGATCCTGTGTCTCTGGATTGTGAACTTCTTAAATGCTGTTTCTAAGATCTTACCCCTCTTAAGGAGGACAAGATGGCTGAATTGGGTTGTAGTTGGGTATTTGTTTACCTTCCCTTAGGTCAGTTAGGTTCTGATACAACTATAGGTGGTTATTGTTGTTTTAGTCAACCAGTTGTGTCTGACTCCTTTGCAACCCCTTGGACTGTAGCCCACCAGGCTCCTCTGTCCATGGGATTTCCCATGCAAGAATACTGGAGGGGGTTGCTATTTCCTTCTCTAGGGGATACTCCTGACCCAGGGATTGAACCTATTTCTCCTGCATTGGCATGTGGATTCTTTACTTCTGAGCCACCAGGAAAACCCATTTAGGAGGTTAAACTCTGGTTAAATAATTTCTCCTGAAGTCAAGCTTTGTTAAGAAGAACAGTGTGCTCCAGTGTATTTCAAAATGCTTTCTTTCCCTCTTCTGGAAATATGAGGGAATTTTCCCTGATATTTGCTGTGAGGACTTGTTAGAGTGCCAGGAAGGAAAACTAACAAAAGGGGGGGGTGCATTTTGAGGACTGAATTTTTAATCTCAGAATTGTTCACTCCCAGTCTCCAGCAGCCCATCAATACCCCCACCCCCTGCCACAGCACTATTTCCCAAAGAGCTCTTTGCCCTCAGGCTTCTGATCCGATAAACTGTCATTCTCCACAGTCTCTGCCTCTTCAAGGTTGGGGGCAGTAGTTTGCCCTGTGACCTCACTTTTGTTACTGATCCCAGGAAGTGTTGATTTTTCAGTTTGTTAAGCTTTTTATTTATTGTTAGCAGAGATTGGTGGCTTCCAAGCTTCCTATGGGCAGGATTAGAAACAGAATATCCTTATTTTTCTAATAAAAAATTTGTGTTAAAAGCAATCATATAATTTTAAATAAGGATAATTTTTAAATATGTACTTAATTTCTCTTTTCCTCCCTCACTCCTCTTTAATCATATTACTGTAATATTAATTTTTTAACTTCCTCAGAAATGTCCTATAGCTGGTTATAATAGAAGTGCCTCAGATATTTTCACTTAGCAGTGTGTAGTAATTATGGAGCTTTTTAATAGCCTTTACCTGTTAGATAAGTATTTTTCTGTATTAACTTTGTCGACAAAGGTCCATCTAGTCAAAGCTATGGTTTTTCCAATAGTCCTTGTATGGATGTGAGAGTTGAACTATAAAGAAAGCTGAATGCCAAAGAATTGATGTTTTTGAACTGTGGGGTTGGAGAAGACTCTTGAGAGTCTCTTGGACTGCAAGGAGATCCAACCTGTCAATCCTAAAGGAAATCAGTCCTGAATATTCATTGGAAGGACTGATGCTGAGGCTGAAACTCCCAATACTTGGCCACCTGATGTGAAGAACTGACTCACTGGATGCTGGGAAAGACTGGGAAAGACCCTGATGCTGGGAAAGATTGCAGGCAGGAGGAGAAGGGGACAACAGAGGATGAGATGGTTGGATGGCACCACTGACTGAATGGAAATGAGTTTGGCCAAGCTCCAGGAGTTGGTGATGAACAGGGAAGCCTGGCGTGCTGCAGTCCATGGGGTCGCAAAGAGTCAGACAAGACTGAGTAACTAAACTGAACTGATTTCTGTATTTCTTTAGCAATATATATTCTTTCAAGAATATTTTCAAGAGTTAATGTTGAAATTTTTTTTAGCATCTTTCAAGGTAGTAAAGTCTGAAACAATGTATTTTCACTCCCAGATTAGTTTATTTTTCAGCATTTGAATCTTGGGCTACAAGCTATGTAAAATAGTGTTTTCCTTTTAAAACTCTGCTCATGTTTCTATGTGTTTTTATTTATAGTACACATTATTATGTTGCTATCTGTATTGTCTATCATGCTCTTTAATAATGCATTTTAGATGGTGAACTCCTTGAAGAAAGTGGTGTCTTTTACAGAAAGTAGTCTTCAATAAGAAAAAGCACTATCCCTTCCTTCATGTTTCCTCTTCTTTCTAATTTACCTCCATTCATCCTTAAGCTCTTAAAAGATCCAGAGTGCACTTGTTTCCTGGGAAAACAAATCACTCTGAGATCCTTGGTAGTCTTCCCTGAATGACACGTAATTGAAACAAGTTTTAATTTATATCTTTTGGGTTTTGCTTGGATTGTAAGAATGTACTTGCTTGCAACTCTCAATGTTGTTAGAGTTGGTTTTGGAGGCTCTTAGACTTACCTGTCCCAAATTAAAATTACTTGACCACAAAGGTGCAGGGGAATGACTGCTTCTGGAGGAACGGGCTCAGAGGAGAAAAGTAGAGGAAGGTAGATAATGAAAATTTCCCATTTTAATCTTGCTTAGTACTAAAAATTGTATAAAACAAATATTGTCTTCACAGAGGCTTATCAGTGTGGCATATTTAAAAGTAAGATGGGGTTGTATGTTTTTCTGTTCCTTTACTCAACAATTACATACATACTGATCACAAACTACATCTCTAATTACATTCTACTCAATACAGTAGTAAATGAGGAAAACAACATCCCTGCTCATGTGGAATATAAGTTCTATTAATAGGAGACAGACAATAAATACCTAAAGAAGTAAGTAAGATAATTTCAGATAGTCATAAGCATTATGAGGAAAATAATACCAAGAAAAGAAATAGAGTGTAATACATAAGAGTGGAGGGAAGCTGGATGTTGGAACTAGTTTAGATTCAGTTCAGTTCAGTTGCTCAGTCGTGTTTGACTCCTTGTGACCCCATGAATTGCAGCACACCAGGCCTCTCTGTCCATCACCAACTCCTGGAGTTCACTCAAACTCGTGTCCTTCGAGTCGGTGATGCCATCCAGCCATCTCATCCTCTGTCATCCCCTTCTCCTCCTGCCCCCAATCCTTCCCAGCATCAGAGTCTTTTCCAATGAGTCAATTCTTCGCATGAGATGGCCAAAGTATTGGAGTTTTAGCTTTAGCATCAGTCCTTCCAGTGAACACCAAGGACTGATTTCCTTTAGATTGGGTGAGTCTAATTTGAGGAGGATTCATGTTATCTAACACTTAAGGAGGAAACCAGTAGAATATCTCAGAGGAGTCGCCAAGTAAGTGCAGAGGATCTGGGGTAGAGGGAAACCATTTAAAGAGTGGAAAGAATGCTGTTGTGGTTGGAGATCGTGAGTGAGCTAGGAGAGGTAGTCAGAGAAGTGCTGTTTTATGTCTTTTATAAGTCATGGTAATGAGCTGTTAAAAGATTTTAGATTGCCAAGCTGTTTTAAATCAGTCGTTTAGTTATGTATATTGAATTCTTGAGTTAGTGCTTTCTTTTGGAACTTAATTTTTAAGATTATCTAAAGCTGAATACAGGAGAAGGCAATGGCACCCCACTCCAGTACTCTTGCCTGGAAAATCCCATGGATGGAGGAGCCTGGTGGGCTGCAGTCCATGGGGTCGCTAGGAGTTGGACACGACTGAGCAACTTCGCTTTCGTTTTTCACTTTCATGCATTGGAGAAGGAAATGGCAACCCACTCCAGTGTTCTTGCCTGGAGAATCTCAGGGATGGGGGAGCCTGGTGGGCTGCCATCTATGGGGTCACACAGACTCGGACACGACTGAAGTGACTTAGCAGCAAAGCCGAATACAAGAGTAACCTGGCTATATTGCCTGAAGTGATAGGGAATAAAGTATTCTGAATAGAATTTATGTGATAGATTTTAATCAATTTATTCAAAATGAGGATTAGTTTTATAGTTTATTAATATTCTGAGTAAGTAATTATTCCCCAATAGAGCTACACATCAAAACTCCTTCAGAAAATTTAAAATACAGCATTCCTAAGTCTCATCCTTTTGGAATCAAGGCAGTAGACAGTAGACTTTGGGAGTCTGTTTTTTAAAAAGATCTCCATATAATACTTAGAGAATGAACATGAGTTTTGGAACCTCTGAACCAATGGATTTTTTTTTTAATAGTAACTTTATGGAGATATCATCCATATAGCATACAATTCACTGATTTAGAGTCTAAAATTCAATGGGTTTTGGTATATTTGCAGAGATGTAGTCATCATTGCAATTAATTGTAGAACATTCCCAGCACACCAGAGGAAATCCCATCCCTATCTGCCATCTCACTGTTTCCCCTCAACCCTCTCCCCAGCTCTAGACAACCACCATTCATACTTTGTGGATTTGCCTGTCTGGATATTTCATATAAATGGAATCTTATAATACACGTACTTCTATGACTAGCTTCTTCATTAGCATAATGGATTTTTTTGTTTGATTCTTTTTAGAAGAAAATTTTTATTTATACAATGATTTTTTTTTCAAAAGAAATAAAGTACGATTGTCAGGAAAAAGCAACTGAAAAAACTGCTAAAATTGGTATTTTATATCTCAGGATTTCTAAAATTAGTTAAGTAAATTATAGCAAAATACCATGTAACAACAGTTGCTAAGTCCTGTCCAACCTCTTCAGCCCCATGGACTGAATGAAGCATGCCAGGCTTCCCGGTCTTTCACTATTTTCCAGAGTTTGCTCAAACTCATATCCATTGACTGGGTGATGTTATCCAACCATCTCATCCTCTGTCGCCCCCTTTTCCTCCTGCCCTGAGTCTTTCCTAGCATCAGGATCTTTTCCATTGAGTCGGCTCTTTGCATCAGGTGGCCAAAGTATTGGAGCTTCATTTTAGCATCAGTCCTTCCAGTATATTTTCGGTATTGATTGCGTTTAGGATTGACTGGTTTGATTTTCTTGCTGTCCAAGGGGTGCTGAAGCATTTTCTCCAGCACCGAACCAGTGAAATTTTTGTCTGGAGCAGGTTTGGCCATTAATTCCTGGTCATTAATGTGCTCATTATGAAAGAATTTGTTGGATTTTGCAGTTTTTGTGTTTAAGACCAAAGTGTAATGAAAATAAATTAAAGTGACGTTTAGTTTAGGGACTTAAAGATAAAGTACTAATTGGTTACTTGATGTTTCTTATTTCTTGCAATGTGTTGGAGATCCCAAATGCTGTGTTTATTTGCGTAGTTTTTCAGTTAAAAAGAAGTACAGTCATTAACGTGTATAAAAACTTTTTATTTCTGTTCAACTAAAGATTCACTATTTAAGACAGAAGATAAAAACTGCAGGTGAAACCAGTCTACATAGAAATGAACCAGTATTTAAGAAATCAAGGGACTTGATACAGGCAGGATTTCCAGCTTCTCTGAAAAGATCAAAATATTTTCATAATACTGAACTTGCATTCCTGCAAGGCAGCTGCTAGAATGGAGTGTTATATATTCCCTTTAGATGGCCAGAGTTCCCACCACGACAAGTATTATAAGCACTTAAAGTAGTAATCTTCATTCGTTTTTGACCTTTACTTTAAGATCTCAGATACTATTAGAGGTGTCTTATAGGCCGAATCTTGGGTCTTCTGTGAAATGAGAAGAGAGAAAATTCAAACATTTATTTATAGTTAGTAATTCCTTTCTAACAGTCTTAAAATGCTTTAACAGAAAGATATTAACAGAATCTGAATTATTACTTTAATTCTCTATTCCTAGAGAAATGAGTATTCTACGTTTAGTGTATCAGTCCATTAGTACTTTTGCATTCAAATCAAATTTCCAGTAAACTAGGCTTCTCTTTGGCATTTTAAGACAAAACCATTGTCTTGGTTTTCATAACATTGTATTCCTCAAATTTTCCTACCTATCTTGGTACTTGACCCATATCACTGACTCCTTTCTTCTTCCTTTTAAAAGGAGGAGTATTTCTTCCGAAGTTTAGTCTCAGTATAGCCTGCTTTTCTTTTTTACAGGCTTTTAATGCATTTTTGAAGCTTCCATTACCAGAATTAGTGGTAATTAAAAAATTATTGCTCTTAGAATTCAAGTTAGTTGTATTGTGATTTCTTTGAGAACAGGGGCTGTGTCTTACTCATTTTTTGGATACTTTTTGTTTAATATATTTTCTTGTAAAAGACATCCAGTCTTCTTCCTTATTTCTGATTTTTAAATCAGATATCTATTATATGCTTGGAACTGTTGGATTACTTATGTTCTCCATGGCTTTTTATTTCCTTTGAGTGTTCTCACTATAATTGATGCCAACTCTTATTCTAGATTGACGACAGATTCTTTTCTGCATCCTTTACACTCTGTACCACCACTGGACTGAACCTTTACAAGCTTACAATCTTGGACGTTATTTTTGACTACTGTATTTTTTGTATCCTCTCCTTATTTTCATGAAATTTGATCTGTTTCAAAGAATAAATTGAGGATTCTACCTTGAACTTCTACCTGTAAAGACACTGTTGTGTTCCCAGGTTTCATTATTGAAATAGCATTTGGATTCAAATAACATCTTCCTAGCTGCCTTTCTCTCTCTGCTTTCTGAATCTTCCCAAGTTTCCTGATCGATTTTTCCATATAATTACTCTTAGATATCAATTTAATTGGCTTCTCAAGTGATGCTAGTGGTAAAGAATCTGCCTGCAGTGCAGGAGAGGCAAAAATCACAGGTTCGATCCCTGGGTCGGGCACATCTCCTGGAGGAGGAAATGGCAACCCACTCCAGTATTCTTGTCTGGAAAATTCCATGGAGCGAGGAGACTGGCGGGCTACAGCCCGTGAGGTCCCAAAGTGTTGTACATATCTGACCATGTACATACACACACCAATTTAATTATATCCTCCCTGCACAGAAGCCTAGAATAGTTCCCTTTTGAATATGCAAGGCCTTCACCAGTAGGATTCCTGTTTAGTCTAATTCATTTTTGTTGTCTTCAATAATCTTCCAACTCAAGCAAGAAGTTATATTGCATACTCTTTTGGCCTATTTTATGACATGCAACCCATTTTGAATAATTTTTTATCTTATCTTGAATCCCAGCTCATGTTATCTTCTTCAATATTGTAATGGTCATCAGTTGTCTTATTATGTCAAGTACACCTCAATTCCTCTTCTGTTCAGAGCTCTGTATTTTGGGGGGGTTGGAAATTATCCCTTTACGTTTAGGCCTTTAGGTTTGAGTGGGTTCATGGATGTGATTGGTTTAGGGCAGACAAATGAGAGACAGTGAGACTCAATTCTAGGACTTTTGAGAATGCTGAAAAGAGGCATTCTCTGCTGCAACTATAAAAATTTTGATTTCTAGAGCTAATTGGGTTGGTGGAGATACATAAGGAAGCTTAACCAGAGCCAACTTTACAATGAAGTCAGTTTTATTTAAAATTAAAACCCTTCCTGTTTGAAGCATTAGCAGCATACTGCAAACAGCTCAATAGCAGGGATCCTGGTAAATTCCCATATTAACATTTGTATATTGTGTCCACACGCAGCTAGTTGTGTGTGTGTGCGCACATGCATGCATATGTACACATGCAAGAGAAATTACTTAATGTACAGGAATCCCAACAGCTTTTTGGAACTGTGAAAAATGAGATTAAAAAATTTATTTTTGAGTAAATGAATACATATAAATGTGAATATCATTTTTTATCAGTGAGCTATATCAATCGTGCATTTGCTTGGTTGTAACAGTGATAAAAAGCATAGGATTTCTATTCAGACCTTCGAATCCTTGCTGTCACTTACTGTCTAAGTAATTGGATATGGAAAAATTGAGGAGCTAAAAAACTTCACTACAAGGGAAGAAAAAGTAGTTTGCAAATTGAATCTTAGTTATTTTAGTCTAACTGGAGAAA
The DNA here is from genome assembly GCF_029378745.1 of Bos indicus. Classification (NCBI taxonomy): domain Eukaryota; kingdom Metazoa; phylum Chordata; class Mammalia; order Artiodactyla; family Bovidae; genus Bos; species Bos indicus. The sequence goes on from NC_091769.1 coordinate 33,800,801, forward strand.
TATTGAGAATGTCTTTGTTTTGATCCCCAAGGGGAATCCCTGTACCTTTCATTAATTGGCAGGTGCCAGACTTTCTCCTCAGAAGGCTTGATTTGGAGGAGCATATGTCCTGTCTTCCCACTTTTAAATTCTACTCTGCCAACACAAATTATCTGGCACTTATAAACTTTCTCACCTGCTCTTTGTCCCCACAACTCCAGATACATATCAGATGGTTATTTCTAAATGTTCCATCACAGTCCACTTTCTAAATAAGGTTTTACTAGAGTTTTTTTTGCCCCATCAGTGACATTTCAGTTGAGATGTTGTTGGAAGATAGTTTGCTTGTTGAAAACAGCAGTGTTCTCACATTTAGAACTTGTACTATTAAAAATACATGTGTAAGAAACTTTAGTCTTAAACAGAATATTGTTATAATTTAAGTTGCATATAATTAGGTAATACCCGTTTTCTGATCAATGATACCAGTAAGGTGAATTACATTGAGCAAGCACTTCCTTCTGTAAGTGTGTCCCCATCTACTTAGCAATTTCTCTTGTTTTGCATAATAAAGACCTAACCAAATCTTTTCTCCTTTATGAAAAATGACTTTGGGTTCGGCTCTGGCCCTCAGGAATTTTGGTGAAGATAGAACATCAGTTGTGTTAGCAGGCGACATTGTGCATTGTACGTGCCTGTGTGCTCAGCTGTTTGCAGCTCTTCTCTGTCCATGGAATTCATCAGCCAAGAACACTGAGTAGGTGGCCATTGGCCTCTTCCAGGGGATCTTCCCAACCCAGGGACTGAACCCATGTCTCTGTGTCTGCTCCATTGGCAAGTGGATTCTTTACCACTGGTGCCACCTGGGAAGCTCACAAGGCAACATTGCTGATTGGTAAATGGCATTTGCCTTGGGAGGATTGTGAATGAACTAAGTGTATATACCTGGTGGGAAGCCAGAACTTTGATTTGCCTTGAGTGGGGTATATTTGTTTACCTTGCCAGGACTTGAGGAAGCTATGTCCATGGACTGTAATGACATATTTCGGTTCTTCTTTGGAATGTGGGGCTTATAAACTAAGAGTGTTTCCATACATTCACAATTGTATACCCATGGGATTTCATTCTGTTGTAACTGAACTGAGGATGTTGCAGTTGTCCTTTTGGTATCATCATTACCTGCATGTGAAATACTGTTTATTAGGCGTAGTAGGGGAGAGAGTAATGATGAAACAGGAAAATGTTAACTGTTAAGTTCTTGCTGTATACAAGGCACTGTTGGTGGTACAGGGAAGTTTAAGATGTGATAAATGGGAGGAATAAAAGATAATCTTAGAGGAGTCATAAAGTTAATAAGCGCCTGGTGAAAGATATGTAATGAATACATTGAGTTCATCAGAAGGGGCTTTTATAGTCTTTAAAAGACAATAGGAGAGTTAAGTGATGATCTTTTACCAATCTGTAAAGACAATTTCAGGGAGAAAATATGATTGAAGGTAGGATTATACATACATTTATTTATTTCATGGCTACTTACATTTGTAAAAAAGAAAGTACTAGAGATTACCCACAAGTGTTTTAAGATAGAAAGTGAGTATTCCTAATTTTAAGAATGTCTTGTTTCAATAAATTCTTACCTGACAACTTATTTTTGTAATCTTTTTAATAAGATTCTCTGGCCAGTAAGGTAGCTGTTGGCTCCATATAACTATTGAGCACTAGTCAGAATTGACATGTGCTATATATGTTTGTCAGAGAAGGCAATGGCACCCCACTCCAGTACTCTTGCCTGGAAAATCCCATGGACGGAGGAGCCTGGTGGGCTGCAGTCCATGGGGTCGCTAAGAGTCGGACATGACTGAGCGACTTCACTTTCTCTTTTCACTTTCACGCATTGGAGAAGGAAATGGCAACCCACTCCAGTGTTCTTGCCTGGAGAATCCCAGGGACAGGGGAGCCTGGTGGGCTGCCGTCTATGGGGTCACACAGAGTCGGACATGACTGAAGTGACTTAGCATAGCATAGCATAGCATATATGTTTGTAAAATGTGCACCAAATTTCAAAGACTTGGTATGAAAAAAAATGTAAAATACCTCATTGATTATTTTATATTACCTATTTTAATGATATGTTGGGATATAATGGATTAAAGTATACTATTAACATTAATTGGAGAAGGAAATGGCAATCCACCCCTGGACAGATGAGCCTGGTAGGATACAGTTCATGGGGTCAGAGTCAGATACGACTGAATGACTGACACATTAACATTAATTCCACCTGCTTTTACTTTTTTTAAATGGAGGTTAAATTCACATACAACATAAATTTAACCATTTAAAGTGTACAGTTTAGTGGCATTTAGTATGTTCATGTTGTGTGCAGCCACCATCTCTGTGTAGTTCCAACCCTTTCATCACCCTTAAAAAAACAAATTCATGGGAATTCCCTTATGGTCCAGGGGTTAAGACTTCACTTTCACTGCTGAGGGCCCAGGTTCAGTCTCTGGTTGGGATAGGAAACTAAGATCTTGCAAGCTGCAAGGCCAGAAACAAAACAAAACAGCTACCAAACCCATATCCATTTAGCAGTTACTCTGCTTTACCCCACCCCTAATCCCCTGGCAACCACCAGTCTGTTTTCTGTGTGTAGATTTGTCTCTTCTGGATGTTTCATATAAACGAAATCATACAATATGTGATCTTTTTTCATTTACAATATTTGTGAGATACCATTTTGCAGGATATAAGTACTTTATTCTTCTTTATTAGGTGATGTTATGTTCATTATTAAAAGTATGGTAGACATTAAAGTCTCCAACTATTATTGTAGGTCTGTTTCTCCCTTCAGTTTTTTTGGTGTTTTCTTCATATAGTTTGGGACGCAGTTGTTTGGTGCATATATGTTTATAAGTGTTACATCTTCTTAATGAATTTACTTTTTTATCACTATATGATGACTTCTTTGTCACTTATAATAATATTAATATAGCCACCTCAGCTCCCTTGGTTACTGTTTCATGGAATATCTGTTTTCATATTTCCATTTTTAACCTATTTGTAGTTTAGGATGTAAATTCAGTGTCTTATAAACAGTGTACAGGTAGTATACAGGTTAATATAGTTTAAATTGATACTTTAAATTGATACTAACTTGGCTTTAATAGCCTGTAACAGCTCTGCTCCTGTTCATCTCCACTACCTTTTATGTTGTTATTGTCACAATTTACATCTTTGTACATTAATGGGCCCCTTACATTATATAGATTAATAATTATTGGAAGCAAAAAGAGAAGTTACAGTCCAAAAAATGATAGTTTTATGTTTACCTATGTAATAACCCTTACCAGAGTTCTTTATTTTTTCATATGGCTTTGAGTTACTACCTGGTATCTTTTCATTAAGGATAGTTGCAAACTCCCTCAACCCTTTAGTTATCTGAGAATGCCCTAATTTACCCTTCATTTTTGAAGGATAGTTTTGCTGTATATAGATTGGTTGACATTATTTTTTCTTTCAACACCTTAGATATGTCATCCCACTGCCTCTGGCCTCCATTGTTTGCAGTGAGAAGTCAGCTGTTAATCTTATTAAGAGTCCCTTATATATGATTGGTAGCTTCTCTGTCACAGCTTTCAAGATTCTTTGACTTTCAGCAACTCCAGTTTCTCTCTTCTTTTATCCCTTTATGAATTTAATTTCTTGGATGTGCAGATTTATGTCCTTATCAAATTTGGAAAGTTTTTTGGAGACTAAAGATATTCTTTTTAAAAGTTTTAATTGGAAGATAATTACTTAACAATGTTGTGTTGGTTTGTGCTGTACAGCAATGTGAATCAGCCGTAACTTCCCCTTTCTCTTCTTTTCTTCTAGCCTCCCCATTACATATACATATAGCATCCCATAGACTTCTTAGGCTCCTTTCATTTTTCTTTCTGCACCTCAGACTAGGTCATTTCAGTTGGCCTATCTTTAAGTTCACTGATTCTTTAGCTTGCACATATCTGCTATGAAACTTTCTAATGCAGTTTTCATTTCATTTACTGTACTTATCAGCTCCCAAATTTCTTTTTGGCTATTTCTTATAATTTCTGTCGCTTTAATAATATTTGCTACTATGTTGTTTTCCTGGGTTCCTTTGCCTGTTTGAGTATAGTGAAGACAGTTGACTTAAAGTGTTTGTGTCGGAAGTCCAATATCTGTGAGTCCTCACAGACAGGTTTTGTTAATTTCACTTTTGAATGGCCATACTCTCATTATTTCTTTTCATACTTCATAAATTTTTGTTAAAAACTGAACAGTTTGAATATTATAACGTGACAACTCTGGAACTTGTATTCTTCCCATTTCAGTGTTTGTTTTATTGCTGGCTATAGGCTTTGGGTGTTTTGTTTGGTTGTTTTTCTGAACTGTTTTTTGTTAAAAGTCTTTATTCTTTGGTATATGATTCCTAAAGTCTCTGTTCCTTTTGTGTTTTGATGAAGATTTTCTTAAACACCAGGAGTTTAAAAAGAGAGAGACAGGGAGGGAAGGAAAATTCTGCTATTCTTTGCAGATTATCTCTGTATCAAGGCACTCCTTTAATGCTTAGTCAAGCTGTTTACAACTCTGCCTTACCCATTACTTCCTGCTGTGCTGAGCCCAGATGAAAACTGGTTTTTCGCACATCTTTTCTGAACATGTGTCCTGCCCTGGGTATGCACATGGTTTTCTTAATTTCCTAAAAGACTGTCTCTCCAAGCTTTCTCTCCTATGCTTTTGGTATATCAGTTGTTGGCCTCTTCTGTGATAATTGCCCTCAGCAGAGGCTGGTCGTTTGTTGCCTTACCATGTGTTTGAGGAATACAACTTTAAGACTAAGGTCTGCTGTGCCCTTTGGAACCAAGGACCAGGATTCCATGCTGAGAATGCAGACTGACATTTAAGTGCACTGCTGAGGCGGAGGTGGGAAGTGGGGTTAGGCCACTGGCAAGTAAAAGTACCACAAAGCCTTCCTACCATTTTAAAGTTGCCTTTTGATTTACCATTTGCTTCATCACTGTTAACCTCTGATTATTTTCTAGAGTTCTGACAAAGTTGCCTGACAATTTTTTTTTTGTTTTAGTATTTGTGTTGTGGGATATGCTCTTTGAGCTACTTTTTCTGCCATTTCACTGCCATCCTCCTCCTTTACTGTCTATTCTCAACTACCAGAAAGTTGAAGACTACATATATGGCTTCGATTGTATTTTGATTGGACAGCGCTGCTGTAGGATGCCACATTTTCAGTAAAAGTTGAATCTATTTATGTTGAATTTGAAAGGAAAAAAATGTTCAAAGGTCCCACAGTTGCACAATTAGAATTAGCTATTTATGATTACACTTTTTATTCCCAGATTAGTGTGACATTTTCAGAGGAACTCTGTAAACTCCCCTGTATAGGATAGTGTTATTAACATTGTGTATCTGTGTACCTCCTTCACTGAAGGCGCCTCAATTTTTACTCAGTTAGCATTTGATTAAGTGTTTAAGCTACCTTGTGCTGTCTGCTTCTCTCCAAATGCACTGTTGATAAGAAGACCTGAGAACTCTTCATACTTCTTCATTGGATTTTGTTTTTTATTTCTGGATTCAATTATACACATATTTGCTAAATGTCTATTTTATACAGGTACTCATTGGACTTACTTTCACTTGTTAGCCATAACCCACACTCTGAGATGTTGGTGATTTTTAATACTGAATGTGGAGATACTTATTTTCCTCAGCAGATTATTCTAGTGGTTAATTTGGGTCCATGCCACTGATTCCATATCTTTGGTGTCTCGGCTTGTTGCTTGACCCCTGAAGAACTGGCATTCTGGATTTACGGGATTGGCAGCTTACCCTTGTTACTCCTCTATTCCTTGCCGTTAGATGCCAAAGTGTTATGTGCATTCTTAGTACGTGCAAAGGTTCTACCTAAATACTTGCCTCTAGGTGCGTTTGAAAAGTGAGTGCTCTTTCCCGCTACTAAAAGTAAGGTAAGATGAGCAGAACCATACTCTGGCACCATATTGAGAAGTTGTGGATACTAAATGTAAGAGAATCTTGTAGCTTCCTTAGGGAAAGCTATCTTTTGTTGTCAGTGAAATAATTCCCTCTTCAGAAGTGTCAGTTGAATTTCCCTGAGCCTATTCCCTGACCAGAGAGAGCAGTGATCTCACTGAATGTTCTTGCTATTGCCCCGATGCAGTCAATCTCAGGCATAAACAAACAAGGTTTTCGTTAGTGTCTTTGGTAGCACAGTTGAGATCAGACAGTAGGAATTTACTGGAGACCCTAAGAAACTACAGTAGTAAATTACTTTGCCTTCTTCCTACTTGGTAAAAGGGAACTTCTCATATAACTACGTCAGTCAGTCAGTTCAGTTGCGCAGTCGTGTCCACCTCTTTGCGACCCCATGAACTGCAGCACGCCAGGCTCCCCTGTCTATCACCAACTCCTGGAGATTGTTCAAACTCATGCCCATTGAGTCAGTGATACCATCCAACCATCTCATCCTCTCTCCTCCCCTTTTCCTCCTGCCTCCAATCTTTCCCAGCATCAGGGTCTTTTCATATGAGTCAGCTCTTTGCATCAGGTGGCCATAGTATTAGAGCTTCAGCTTCAGCATCAGTCCTTCCAATGAATATTCAGGACTGATTTCCTTTAGGATTAACTGGTTTGGCCTCCTTCAAGTCCAAGGGACTCTCAAGAGTCTTCTCCAACACCACAGTTCAAAAGCATCAATTCTTTGGCGTTCAGCTTTCTTTATAGTCCAACTCTCACATCCATACATGACTACTGGAAAAACCATATTTTTGAAAACTAGATGGATCTTTGTCACGAAAGTAATGTCTCTGCTTTTTAATATGCTGTCTAGGTTGGTCATAACTTTTCTTCCAAGGAACAAGCGTCTTTTAATTTCCTGGCTATAGTCACCATCCAGGGTGATTTTGGAGCCTCCCAAAATGAAGTCTGTCACTGTTTCCACTGTTTGCCCATCTATCTGCCATGAAGTGATGGGACCAGATGCCATGATCTTAATTTTCTGAATGTTGACCTTCACACCAACTCTTACACTTTCATCATGAGGCTCTTTAGTTCTTTACCTTCTGCCATAAGGGTGGTGTCATCTGTGTATCTGAAGTTATTGATATTTCTCCCTGCAATCTAGATTTCCAGCTTGTGCTTCATCCAGTCAGGCATTTTGCATGATGTACTTTGCATATAAGTTAAATAAGCAGGGTGGCAATATACAGCCTTGACATACTCCTTTCCCAATTTGGAACCAGTCTGTTGTTCTGTGTCTGGTTCTAACTGTTCTTGACCTGCTTCTTGACCTGCATACAGATTTCTCAGGAGGCTGGTAAGGTGGTCTGATATTCCCATCTCTTTAAGAATTTTCCACAGTTTGTTGTGATCCACACAGTCAAAGGCTTTGGCGTAGTCAATGAAGCAGAAGTAGATGTTTTTCTGGTATTCTCTTGCTTTTTCAATGACCCAATGGATGTTGGCAATTTGATCTCTGGTTACTCTGCCTTTTCTAAATCCAAATTGAACATCTGGAAGTTCACAGTTCATGTACTATTGAAGCCTAGCTTGGAGAATTTTGAGCATTACTTTGCTAGCATGTGAGATGAGTGCAATTGTGCAGTAGTTTGAACATTCTTTGGCATTCCCTTTCTTTGGCATTGGAATGAAAAGTGACCTTTTCCAGTCCTGTGGCCACTGCTGAGTTTTCCAAATTTGCTGGCATATTGTGTACAGCACTTTCACAGCATCATATTTTAGGTTTTGAAATAGCCCACCTGAAATTCCATCACCTCCCTTAGCTTTGTTCATAGTGATGCTTCCTAAGGCCTACTTGACTTTGCATTCTATGATGTTTGGCTCTAGGTGAGTGATCACATCATTGTGGCTATCTGGGTCATGAAGATCTTTTTTGTATAGTTCTTCTGTGTATTCTTGCCTCCTCTTCTTAATATCTTCTGCTTCTGTTAGTTGTCAGTTGAATTTCCTAACTGACCTGTATAGACCTAACATACAACTACATAGCATACACATAAGGATATAATGTACTAATCTAAATCAGAAAAATGGAACAGCATTTCCTTTTTGCTTTAAATAAGAATTATCAACCACAGCTGACTCTCAAATATCAATTGAGTCCCTGTTCACACTTTATCTGGTCGAAACATTTATAAAAGATACTAATCCAATGGTAGGCATCGGGAAAGACTTTCTGGAGAGTAATAAATAGAGCTATATAATGTATTATAATTTAGTGCTTGTCCATGTTCACCTGGGCATCCGTATCACCATATTCAGCAGGGCATACCGCTCTGCTAAACCTATGTCTGCTTTCAGAGGGTAGAAATAATTTTTCTCTTACTACCAAGGGACCCCCTCTTAAGCATATCTTTCCTTCCCAAAACCTTGTTCTAAGGTGTGAGAGTAGTCTGGAATCTTTTCTCCTGTCTCTCCACCTTCTGAGTTTGTATCTCCTCTCTTAGGACATGTCCAGTATGAGAATATCTGGTTTTCTTCAGGCAAGACCTTATTTGCTATCTACCCTTCTACAGAGCAGCTTCTTTAGTAAAATGAGCCAAGCATCTTTAGAAGAAATATATGCATATGAGATGATTTGTGGGATATTCTGCATAAATATGTGAAGAGAGCTGGGATTCCAGTCCTTATGTTTGAACAGGTGTCTGTGACTGAGGAGAACTATAAATTGTAAGTAAGTGGGAACAGAGCAGAGGTATTTCTTCTGTCAGGTTGATGGGAGGAGTATAGAGTACAGCAGGTTTTGACAGGGAGGGGAACAAGGCAATTAGATTAATCTGTGTTCCTTGGAAAAGTTGTCATTTTACTCTTAATGGCAAGTTCTAACTCCTGTTAGAGAGACAAATACTGTTTTGAGATCATAGCCCTTCAAGGCAGGGCGGGAGGTGGGGGGAGAGTGTGAGTGTGTGTGTGTGTGCACGTACATGTGTAAGAGTTTGGTAAATGTGTTTTTGAATGGGTTATATGTATACATGGTACAAAATTCAAAAAATATAAAAGGCTTTAATGGAAAGAAAACTACCCTTGTACCTCTCTTATTTCCCCTCACTAGAGAGACAGTTACTAGTTTTATTATGTAAAGTGAAAGTGAAGTCGCTCAGTCGTGTCTGACTCTTTGCGACCCCATGGACTGTAGCCTACCAGGCTCCTCCGTCCATGGGATTTTCCAGGCAAGGATACTGGAGTGGGATGCCATTGCCTTCTCCAGGTGATCTTCCCAACCCAGGGATCGAACTTGGGTCTCCCACATTGCAGGCAGACACTCTACCGTCTGATCCACCAGGGAAGATTCTATTCATATATAAGTGTATGTGTGAATTTGTTTTCTGCCACAAATGGTGGTATACTAAATATACATATGTACCTTTAAAAAAATTTAATAGAACCTAGAGAGATCAGCTCACTTTGATAATATAAAGAGCTTGCTTATTTTTGTCATGGCTATTTGCATTGAATAGGTGTTCCATAATTTAATTTCCTATTGCCTCTTTTTAGATTGCTTTCATATTTTTTTTCTGTTAAAAGCAGTATTTTTCTTTAAACTTTGCTTATAAAGGTATAATTTCATACATGTAAAAAAGTGGGTAGAAGTAGCTTTTGCTGAGTCATAAACTATGTACATCTTAAGTTTTGATAGGTATTTCCAAATAACCTTACAAACAGGTCATACTTCTGTTCTACTCACTAACTTTTGTGTTAACATTTCTTGCTGCTAAGTCGCTTCAGTCGTGTCCGACTCTGTGCGACCCCATAGACGGGAGCCCAGTAGGCTCCTCTGTCCCTGGGATTCTCCAGGCAAGAATACTGGAGTCCCTCTCCAGTGAACTTATTTCTTGGTATCTGCCAATCCGATAAGTAAAAAAGGGCCTTTAATTTGCCCTCTTATTTCGAACAAAGTTAGGGGTTTTTAATATATGTATTTCATGGCACCTATATTTTTCTTCTGTAAATTTTGTTCATGAGCTTTGCCTATTTTATTCTGGATTGTTGGTTTTTCTCTTACTGATTTTGAAGTTATTTTTAAGGAAATAGATACTGTGCTTTATTATCTGTTGTTTGTGTTAGACAGAATAATGTGTTGGTCCTCCCCTCACCCATAGCCCCCATACTTCAAAGATATCCTCACTCTAATCCTTGGAACCTGTGAATGTGTTAGGACTTTGCAAATGTGATTAAGGTTATGAACTTTGATATGGGGTGATTATCCTGGATTATCTGGAAGGGTTTAGTCTAATCATACAAATCCTTAAAAGTAGAGAACCTTTCCTGTCTGTGGGACTGCAGTCAGAGAAAGATGTGATTTTAGAAGAAGAGTCAAAGAGAAAAATGTACCTGGCATTGAAGATTGAAGACCACAAATCAGGGCATGTGGATGACTTGTAGAATTGGGACATGATGAGGAAACCCATTCTCTTGCATGACTTCCTGAAAGGAATGCAGCAGTGCTGGCACCTTGATTGTAGCCTTGTGACGCCCTTTGGACTTCAGCTTATAGAAGTGCATACATTTGTGTTGTTTTCAGTCACTAAGTTTTGGGTAATTTGTTACAGCAGCAATAGAAGACTAATACATATTGTTTTACATTTTCTCCCTCAATTTGTTACCCTTTTTTCAAAAGTAAACTTTATGGTATTTTTACTGTGCAGGAATGTTTGTATAATTGAGTTTATTTTTTTAATGGCCTCTGAATCTTAAGTCTTTTCTACTACAAGATTATTTTAAAATTTACCATATTTTATTCTAATGCTTTTATCTCATTATGAACTCTAGTATTAATGTTGGTTCCCTGCCTTCTACAATCTGATTTCTGACCACTAGTGAAAACTTTTATTTATAGTTCAGCTCTTCTGACATAGACAACTTCCAAAAATGAAATGATAGCATCAGTGCTGGTAATCAAGGAGTCAGAGGAATGGATAGTAGTCATGCCAGAAGGCAGAGATATACTAAGTGTTGGAGTTTTAAACTACTTTGGCAGGTTGATGATAACTGTTTAGCAGAACCTAGAATGGTTGATTTTAAAAGAATGTTTTGTGAATACCTCTATGTATATCCTTCAGATTTTAGTTTTATTTTTCATTCTTGTGGAAGGCTTCCCAGATTCTTATGACTAAATGTAAATGCTTCCGTTATGTAAGCAGTACATGGAAGATTTAGATAACTGATACTTACGTGTTTTTACTCAAAGAAAAAAGTTCTGATGCGGGCTGTCTCCTGGGTTTGTTATATAACACTACAGGACAAAACAAATTTAGACCATTTCAGAACACAGATAGTGGAACATCATAAAGTTAGTTTAATATATTAAGTCATTATAGAAGTAACATTTATTGAGCACCTAACTATGGACTTCACTGGTGGCTCAGACAGTAAAGTGTCTGTCTACAATGTGGGAGACCTGGGTTTGATCCCTGGGTCTGGAAGATCCCCTGGAGAAGGAAATGGCAACCTACTCCAGTACGCTTGCCTGGAAAATCCCATGGCGGAGGAGCCTGATAGGCTACAGTCCACGGGGTTGCAAAGAGTCGAATAAGACTGAACGACTTCAGTTCACTTCAACTATGAGCCAGGCACAGCGCTAACTAAGCATTTTGCACACATTTCCTCATTTAGTTCTCAAACCCTGCCATAGATGCAATTTACAGACCAGGAAAATGGAGGTACAGAAAGTTAAGTGAATTTGTTCAAGATTATAACTTTTAAATGACACAACTGCCTTTGGAATTTAGGAAATCTGACTTGCTATTAAAACACAGTGTTACTAACTGCCATGTGGTTGCTTCAGATTGATGATTACTATGTAGGAAATTATAACTTATAGTTTTTAAAGTTGCCGATACAAAAGGAGTCTTTCAAGACCTTTGTCTTTTTAATGTGATTCCTTAATTTCCGTATCTGTAAAATGAAGAAATAACCCATCTCATTAAGGTTGATGTAGTAAAAGTTCTGCTAAAAACACAAGTCAGAGTATTCTACTCCTTTGCTTTTTTCACCCTGTGGTCTCTTCACTGTGATAGAGTACTAACTTTGTGCATGATGTGCAAGGCTTGATACGGTAAGGTCTGGTAAGTTAGTTCAGTTCAGTCTCTCAGTCGTGACCAACTCTTTGTGACCCCATAAACCACAGCATGCCAGGCCTCCCTGTCCATCACCAACTCCCGGAGTCCACCAAAACCCATGTCCATCAAGTTGGTGATGCCATCCAACCATCTCATCCTCTGTCGTCCCCTCCTCCTCCTGCTCTCAATCTTTCCCAGCATCAGGGTCTTTTCCAATGAGTCAGCTCTTATCAGGTGGCCAAAGTATTGGAGTTTCGGCTTCAATATCAGTCCTTCCAATCAACAACCAGGACTGATCTCCTTTAGAATGGACTGGTTGGATCTCCTTGCAGTCCAAGGGACTCTCAAGAGTCTTCTCCAACACCACAGTTCAAAAGCATCAGTTCTTCAGTGCTCAGCTTTCTTTATAGTCCAACTCTCACATCCATATATGACCACTGGAAAAACCATAGCCTTGACTAGATGGACCTTTGTTGGCAAAGTAATGTCTCTGCTTTTTAATATGCTGTCTAGGTTGGTCATCTTTCCTTTCAAGGAGTGAACGTCTCTTAATTTCATGGCCACAATCCCCATCTGCAGTGATGTTGAAGCCCAGAAAAATAAAGTCAGCCAGTGTTTCCACTGTTTCCCCATCTATTTCCCATGAAGTGATGGGACCAGACTCTCCTCGTTCACTTTCATCAAGAGGCTCTTTAGTTCTTCTTCACTTTCTGCCATAAGGGTGTTGTCATCTGTGTATCTGATGTTATTGATATTTCTCTTGGCAACCTTGATTCCAGCTTGTGCTTCCTCCAGCCCAGCGTTTCTCATGATGTACTCTGCATAGAAGTTAAATAAGCAGGGTGACAATATACAGCCTTGACGTACTCCTTTTCCTATTTGGAACCAGTCTGTTGTTCCATGTCCAGTTCTAACTGTTGCTTCCTGACCTGCATACAGATTTCTCAGGCAGGTCAGAAGATGGTCTGGTATTCCGATCTCTTTCAGAACTTTCCACAGTTTATTGTGATCCACACAGTCAAAGCCTTTGGCATAGTCAATAAAGCATATATAGATGTTTTTCTGGAACTCTCTTGCTTTTTCCATGATCCAGCGGATGTTGGCAATTTGATCTCTGGTTCCTCTGCCTTTTCTAAAACCAGCTTGAACATCTGGAAGTTCACAGTTCACTTATTGCTGAAGCCTGGCTTGGAGAATTTTGAGCATTACTTTACTAGCGTGTGAGATGAGTGGAAATGTGCAGTAGTTTGAGCATTCTTTGGCATCATCTTTCTTTGGGATGGCATTTATTTTATTTCTTACCTTTCTTTTGCTTATGCATGCCATCCTCTTTTGAACTTAATATTGGTCCTTAAATATGACATTACTCGTGTCATGCTCCTCATGCCCTCCATGGTGTGCACTTTGCCTTTTTCTACCTGATGATACTGCTATTTCAAAATCCACATTGGATATGAAAATTAGTCATTTCTTACCATGTACTCCCATCTTTGGTAACATATCTTTGTCCGCTAACTTAGGAGTTTCTATAAGCAAAGAAGCATAACTTTAAATTGTGTTTATGTGTGAAACATATAAATAAATGCTCGCTGGATAAGTGAATAGATGCGTGAGTACTAATGTGGTTATCTTCTGAATATCATCTGCCTTTATATTTAGCTAAGAAAACAAGTTACTGACTACACTGTGAAGTGCTGTATGATAAAATACTTCTATTAAATGCTTCCTTTTTCTCTTGTACCCAGTCTATGTAATAATATTTAATATTTGGATGATAATGTTTACTTAAAATATACTAGCATGTGAGATGAGTGCAGTTGTGCGGTAGTTTGAACATTCTTTGGCTTTCCCTTTCTTTGGGATTGGAATGAAAAGTGACCTTTTCTAGTCCTCTGGCCACTGCTGTTTTCCAAATTTGCTGGCATATTGCGTGCAGCACTTTCACAGCATCATCTTTTAGGATGATAGGTCCATAGTGGACTGGAATATGTTAGATGGATCCGTAGTGGACTGGAATACTACCTTTCTTAGCTTCCCTTACAGGTGGGTGTGCGTTGTGACAGTGTGATATAAACTGATATGTCCATATAACTATGTTTATTAAGATACTTTATTATATAAAGTTCATTATAATAACTTCCTAGGTATTTTCTCTGCCCATAGTCTGTCTTTGCTACATTTTTTTCCTGCATTTTGAAGCTGTGTAAATCTTTATTGAACACTCTCCTTCCTCCTTTGGTAGGAAGCTTCTTAGATCAGGGCGTAAATGATGTGTATTGGCAACATTGTTGTAGTAAGTGGTCAGTTTTTTTGGTGAAGGTATAATTGAAAACTGTTTAAAGTAATGTTAAATACATCAGTCAAGTTTTAAAAAAATGTGCACTTAGAAGTTTTAAAGCATGAAAAGGTAGGAAGTTGGGTTAAGCTTATGGAAAGTTGGGATGGAGAAATTATCTGGAACAAATCCACACTAAACCAGGATGGCCCCTATATACAAAGAGAAACTAATGAAAATAGATTGCAGTTCACCAACCCTGTACAGCAGCTATGAAAACCTGGTAGCTGTTCCTAGTGGAAACAAGGTCATATATAGCTGAGAAACAAAAACCAATTTGGATTTAACTTCTGGATAGTGGAAAAGAATGTGTGCTCTAATTTAGTAAATAACAGGAATACTTGCTCTGCCAGACATGGGTGATTTTAGGGACTTTCTTACTGTCACAGAAAATAGAATATTCTGTTTGCTAAAATGACTTTAAAAAGAAAACAAAGTTTTATCTCTTAATTGGATGTAAAAAGCTTTAAAATAGGTATGTATGAGATCTTGCAAAAAGTTGCCAGCACAAATCATAAAGGAAAGAAATGTTTGACCGTGGTAAGATAAAAATTTCATTCTTCAATGGACATTAAAAAATAAAAGAAGCCATAGTTTGGAAGAAGATATATGTAATTCACATAACTGGCAAATGATTAGTATATGTAATATGAAGCATTTATGCAAATCAACAGAAAAGGACAACCTAGTTGACAATTGGGATAATATAGAAGAAATGAAGAGGGGATAGTTGAGTGAATATATCATATAATCAGCTTGGTAATCAGAAAGCTAGAGGATTCTCCGAGGGAGAAAAGAAACTGAAAAAGATTATCTTGTGTATTAGACTATTGTTGTTTAGTCACCAAGTTGTGTTTGACTCTTTTGCCACCCCATGGACAGTTGCCCGCCAGGGTCTTCTGTCCATGGGATTTTCCAGGCAAGAATACTGGAATGGGTTGCCATTTCATTCTCCAGGAGATCTTCCTGAACCATGGATAGAACCTGTGTCTCTTGCATTGGCAGGTGGGTTCTTGGCAGGTGGGAGCCACCAGGGAGGCTGTTTTAGATTTAAAAATTCTTCTATAACTGTACTCTTTATTTGTTTTAAAAAATTGCCAAGTTGCATTTGAAAATTCAGTCATAATATGTATTTATTCACAAAATGTAGTAAAGTATAACTTAAGAATTATTCTGGATCATATATAATATGGTACTGCTATTTCAAAAGAAACTACATGGATCAATACAACTGAAGCAAAGTTTATCTTTGTGTTTGATCATCTTTTGCTCTATTGAAATAATAAATTCTAGATAATGAAGCTGATGACTGTTAAGAATTATAGATAATTATCTAATTAGAGATAGTTCAGAATACATCAACAGATCTTCTTGGCTTTTCTTCCAAAATAGAGCCCTGCCCCCCATCAGTCCATCCCTCTTTTGTCTGTTATCATTGTAGTTCAGTTCAACATTACCTCTCACTTAGACTTCTGCATTAATTGTGCAGTTCCCCTACTGTGAGTGAAGGATATATTTAATGTAGCTATTCAGATAAGATCAGAAATTAATGGTTGAGATACAGTTTAGATTTTGCATAAAATAAGGGAAACCAAGCAGTTTATTACAAGAGCATCTTCATTTCATTAGAATGAAAACTTGACTTGAAAAGTGGTTATTATGTAGTTCAGTACCAAAGGGACAAAAAGAGCTTTAGATTTTAGCCATTTTGGAAAATAATATTAAATGGTTGTTGTCATATTTGACTTTGTATTTATTTGTTTTTGAAACAGCAAGCTTTTAAAAATTGACGTATTTTGTTTGCTTTGTTTTTTTTTGGGTTTTTTGTTTGTTTATTTTTGTATTTTTTGCTAAGCCACGCGGCATGTGGGATCTTAGTTCCCCAACCAGGGATCAAACCAATGTGCCCTTTGGTACAAGTGTGGCATCTTAATTACTGGACCACTAGGGGAGTTCCTAATTGACATGTGGTTGAGTTATAATATTATGTTAGTTTCAGATATACAGTGTAGTGTTTCAGAGTTTTTGTAGACTGTATTTCCTATAGATTATTACATGATGATATGTATAAGTCCCTGCACTATTCAGTATATCCTTGTTGCTTATCTGTTTTACATATAGTAGTTTGTATCTGTTAATCCTATACCCTAATTTGTCCTTCCCTCTCCCGTTTGATAACCACAAGTTTGTTTTCTGTATCTGTGAGTCTGCAGCACATGGCATTATTTTACTATTTTATGACTGAGTTATATTCTTTTTTATATATAATATGTGTGTGTGTGTGTATGTGTGTGTGTGCATGAACACTCAGTTGCTCAATCGTGTCCTATTCCCGTGGACTGCCATCAGGCTTCTCTGTCTATGAAATTATCTAGGCAAGAATACTGGAGTGAGTTGCATTTCCTACTCCAGGGGGTCTTTCTGACCTCGGGATCAAATCTGTCACTTTTGTGTCTCCTGCACTGGCAGGCTGATTCTTTACCACTATGCCACCTGATTAGTGTTTGTATATAATATGTTAACATATGTTATATACACACACTATCTCTTCTTAATCTAGTCCTATTGTTGATGGGCACACTTGGGTTGCTTCTGTGTCTTGGCTATTGTAAATACTGTTGCTGTGATCATTGGGGTACATGTATTTTTTCAAATTAGTGTATTCATTTTTTCCAGGTATATACCCAGGAATGGGTTATAAGGTAGTTTTTTTTTTAGTTTTTTGAGGAACCTCCATACTAGTTTCTATAGTGGCTGCACCAGTTTACATCCCTACCAGCAGTATACAAGGGGTCCTTTTCTCCACATCCTCTTCAGCTTTTTAGATAAATCAGTGGGAACAAATGCTTTTCAACTGTTTTAAAGAAGATCCAGAATGAAATTCTGAGATTTTGACAATAAGAGTAGATTGTCAAGTAGCAGCTGTTGTCTCAGAGACTAACAGATTGCAAATATGATACCAGAGAGAATAAAAATCCAACAAATGCTAGAATTTTAATTCCATGATGGAAAATACTATTTTTCTTTGTTTTCCACATTTACTAGAGTGGGCATCTATTGTTTACATGACCAGAAAAAAGAAAAACAGTTATTGTTATTTTAAATAGGAGACTGATTTCTTTCCTTGCTCTTAAGTCCCATTTATCTAAGGAGTGGACTACAAACAGATTTTTATATGCTACAAGGCAGAGTATGATAAAGTTTGTAAGAGCTGCCACTAATGTCTTTGGGAGTGGTTGCGTATTTGAAACAAAAGAGTTAGTGATTTTATGTGGGAGAACAAGATGACATTTGATTAAAAGCACAGGTGAAAAGATTTAACTGTGGCACTCGGAAGGGTCTGTCAGCTCTCCCCCACCCCAACATTTACTAAACAGCTTGAAAATTTTTGTGTTAAGTATTCTAGTCGTAGGTCTTAAACTTGAAAGCTGAATTGTTAAATTATAAGCTGATGTTTGTATATGAAATATACAAACTTATACAAATATACAAATGTACAAATTTATTTACATAAGCTTCCGGAGTACTTTAAAGTTTGAATGATCAACTTGGATTAATAAGGGGAACATTTATTTGGTTTGCTTGAAAACATGAGATTCAAAAAAAACTTTATGTAAGTTATTAGCCAGCTTTAAAACCTCTTTGTTGTATTAAGGTGAACTATGAATCAGGCAACCTTATTTTTTCAGTAATGAAATCTTTATTTTATCTAACTTTCCTAGAAAGGGCAACACATCTCTTTTAGGTGGCACTCTGATAAAACAAAAACAAATTGGGAATAGTGAGGGGAATTATGTCAGGGATTCTTTTGTTTAAAACATATTCTTACACTTATAAGTAACATTCTAAAATTTTTACGGTATTTTGAGTAAAGCCAAGATATAGTTAAAATGTGATTTTTTAATTTATTTAAATTACTTTTATCAGTATTATAATACTTAAGGGACTAGATCTGATAGAGTGTCTGATGAACTATGGAAAGAGGTTCGTGACGTTGTACAGGAAACAGGGATCAAGACCATCCTCAAGAAAAAAAAATGCAAAAAAGCAAAATGGCTGTCTGAGGAGGTCTTGGAAATAGCTGTGAAAAGAAGAGAAAAGGAGAAGAAAGTTTTACCCATTTGAATGCAGAGTTCCAGAGAATAGCAAGGAGAGATAAGAAAGCCTTCCTCAGCGATCAGTGCAAAGAAATAGAGGACAACAATAGAATGGGAAAGACTAGAGATCTCTTCAAGAAAATAGAGATACCAAGGGAAGATTTCATGCAAAGATGGACTCAGTAAAGGACAGAAATGGTATGGACCTGACAGAAGCAGAAGATATTAAGAAGTGGCAAGAATACACAGAAGAACTGTACAAAAAAGATCTGCATGACCCAGATATCCACGATGGTGTGATCACTGACCTAGAGCCAGATATCCTGGAATGTGAAGTCAAGTGGGCCTTAGAAAGCATCACTATGAACAAAGCTAGTAGGGGTGATAGAATTCCAGTTGAGCTATTTCAAATCATCTTTCAAAAAGAAAGATGATGCTGTGAAAGTGCTGCACTCCATATGCCAGCAAATTTGGAAAACTCAGCAGTGGCCACAGGACTGGAAAAGGTCAGTTTTCATTCCACCCCCAAAGAAAGGCAATGCCAAAGAATGGTCAAACTACTGCACATTTGCACTCACCTCACACGCTAGTACAATAATGCTCAAAATTCTCCAAGCCAGGCTTCAGCAATATGTGAACCGTGAACTTCCAGATGTTCAAGCTGGTTTTAGAAAAGGCAGAGGAACCAGAGATCAAATTGCCAACATTCGCTGGATCATCGAAAAAGCAAGAGAATACCAGAAAAACATCTATTTCTGCTTTATTGAGTATGCCAAAGACTTTGACTGTGTGGATCACAATAAACTGTGGAAAATTCTGAAAGAGATGGGAATACCAGACCACCTGACCTGCCTCTTGAGAAATCTGTATGCAGGTCAGGAAGCAACAGTTAGAACTGGACTTGGAACAACAGACTGGTTCCAAATAGGAAAAGGAGTACGTCAAGGCTGTATATTGTCACCCTGCTTATTTAACTTCTATGCAGAGTACATCATGAGAAACATAGGGCTGGAAGATGCACAAGCTGGAATCAAGATTGCTGGGAGAACTGTCAGTAACCTCAGATATGCAGATGACAACACCCTTATGGCAGAAAATGAAGAGGAGCTAAAGAGCCTGGAGAGTGAAAAAGTTGCCTTAAAGCTCAACATTCAGAAAACAGATCATGACATCCGGTCCCATCACTTCATGGGAAATAGATGGGGAAACAGTGGCTGACTTAAGTTTTTGGGGCTCCAAAATCACTGCAGATGGTGACTGCAGCCATGAAATTAAAAGAAACTTACTCCTTGGAAGGAAAGATGACCAACCTAGACAGCATATTAAAAAGCAGAGACGTTACTTTGCCAACAAAGGTCCATCTAGTCAAGGCTATGGTTTTTCCAGTGGTCATGTATGGATGTGACAGTTGGACTATAAAGAAAGCTGAGCACTAAAGAATTGATGCTTTTGAACTGTGGTGTTGGAGAAGACTCCTGAGAGTCCCTTGGATTGCAAGGAGATCCAACCAGTCCATCCTAAAGGAGATCAGTCCTGGGTGTTCATTGGAAGGACTGATGTTGAAGGTGAAACTCCAATACTTTGGCCATGTGATGCAAAGAGCTGATTCATTGGAAAAGATTCTGATGCTGGGAAAGATTGAGGGCAGGAGGAGAAGGGGATGACAGAGAATGAGATGGTTGGATGGCATCACAGACTCAATGGACGTGGGTTTTGGTGGACTCCCAGAGTTGGTGATGGACAGGGAGGCCTGGCATGCTGCGGTTTGTGGGGTTGCAAAGAGTCAGACATGACTGAGTGACTGAATTATACGATAATTTTGGAGAAACTGAGAAATGAAAGGAAAATACTTAATTTTACCATCCTAAAATAACTGGCAGTGTTTTTATGTATTTTCTAATAATCTTACAGTTTTATATTTTTAAAATATAAAATATGCTAAGAAGCATTATACAGATTGTAAATGAGAATTAGTAATAATCACAGATGATAAAATAAGAGTCTGTGCTCTGAGGAGGATAACTGCTTCTGCACTCAAGTTAAAATGTACTCTGATCTTCTAAATTGGGTTATTTTACTCCTTAGATTTCTCCAGTCTTGCAGAATCTAGTATAAAATTCTCAGTTTCCAGTTTACTACATAATCAGGTGAGAAGAGTCAGGATCCTGTAGTGAAATAAACACTTAAATGATTATTGGGACCTTGAATTTTGGTTTTGATCAAAGTTCCACCTTGTGACTTTGTAACTTCACTGAACCTCAGATGTGCTGAGCTTTAAATGCATGAGTTCAATTCACAGATATATAATTTGAAGCAGATACGTGTAAGATAATGTGCTGTTTCTGGATATCCTTTGATTAAATTCTTGGTTAACCAAATAACCTTCATTTATTATTACTTCTATCCCGCCAAGCTTCTTAGGATGGTACTTGTTCCAGCTTAGCCCATGAGGAGGATTAGAATTAGATACCTAATTCAGTCTGGTCTTTATGTACCCATACCTCCTCTGGCCAATTCTCTGAATGGAAGATTTTTAACAGTTGAGCCCAGATAGGTAAGAATCAGAGCCTGTAAGTAACTGAATCATAAAAAGCTTAGAATGGTCATATGTAAATTTAAAGACTTTTAGAACTTCTTTGCAAAGAATTATTTTGACCCTAGTAATTAATAGAGAGTTATGTTTGAATTTGCAATTTTCCCCCCCAGCTCCTACCTGGCTTTGAATTACCAGTATGACAAGTACTTCAATTTTAAAATCTTTGTTGTAGTACTAATAATAAACTTAAAACGATACACAGAGTCGCACACGACTGAATGACTAAGCACAATAATACATAAGTGTTTATTAGGTGTTAGGCTTTGTTTTAGTTTATTAAAGGTGGGTATTGTAACTCTCTCAAGGACATATAGGTAAGATGCTGAGCTAGGATCCAACTTTATAATGAAGTTTGACTTTCGACTTCTTACTCGACCAACACCGTGCAACTTTAAAAGAATACAACTCTCTGACAGAAAACCACTTGTGTTATGAAATATGAAGAAGTTCTAAAAATCAGTAATAAAAGGCAACATAATACAAAATAAGCGGCTTAAAAAGAAGGCATACAAATGGCCAGCCAGCATATGAAAAAAAAGCACGACGTCACGCATTCATATACTTACTACAGTGAGTATGGTTTAAAAAGTTGAAAACACCAAATGCTGGCACAGATGTGGAGTAACTGAAACTATCATACGTTGTTGATAGGAATGTAACGGTCTAGTCACCTTGGAAAACAGTTTCTTATATAGTTAAATATACTCCCCTATGACTCATCAATTCCATTCCTAGGTAATTATTCAAGAGAAATGAAAACATCTACAAAAAAACATAAGAATGTTAGTGAAAGCCTTATTCATAATAGCCAACACCTCGGAACATGAATTGTGATGCATATTTATTTATTCAGTGAGAGGACTGACTACTTAGTGTTGACAGAGAATGAAGCCCTCATGTGACAACACAATAAGTGAAGGAAGTCAGATAGGGAGGGTGCAAGTGGTGCTTCTGTTTGATTCCATACATAAGAAGGCCCAGAGCAGGCAAAACTAATGTGTATATTGGAAACCTTGTGTAGCAGTGGTTACCTTGGTTACCTATTTGATGGGCAGGAGGCCTCAGGGAATTTTCTGGAGTCATGAAAATGTTCTTTATCTTGATGTTGGTTGTGTAGATGTGTATGTTTGTCAGAATTTGTGAAATTTTATACTTAATATCAATATATGTGATTATATATAGAGTATACAGCTCAGTCAAATAAATGTCGATATATAAAATAGAAAAAAAACAAGGAGTGGGTCTCAGACCCAGAGTGCTCAGAGGCACTCTGACAACAGAAGAGACAACTGGCAAAGAACATTCAGAGATATTAAGTAGCACAGAATTATTATGTTGCACCTCAGTTGATAGTTGTAATAACCAAGACATGTGTAATTTTCAGTGTAATTTTCTAAGAAACTCAGTGTAATTTTCTAAGAAATTGGCAAGATATTTGACTTTTAGAAAGAATATAATGATTATTGTATTAGAAGTTTTAGAACTAAAATGCTTAGATGTCAGTTATCTAGAACATTACTATATGAAACATTTCTTAGATTTTATGTAAAAAATAGTTGTGGAATATTAGGAAGTAATTCTGAATGGAACTGGAATGTGGTGTACCTCAAGAATAGTTTGCCAAAAAGAGAGCATGAAAAGACCAATTTGCCTGATGGGTTAATAAAACATTTCTTTATATATGTTTGTGTGGTTTAGATTTCTAGTTGTTAGGGAAAAATTGAAAATGTACCTGAGCTAAGCATGTTTGTTTCAGCATTTTGTTTATAATATATTTCAGAAATGTTAGAAGCATAGCGGTGTCACAATTAAATGTGCTAGAATACAACAGTATTTTGTCTGGTTATATGCTAGGAGACGGACATACATAGACAAGTTTGATGGTAGTCTCTGTAGTTTGTCTTTGCTACTGCCAAGTCGCTTCAGTCGTGTCCGACTCTGTGCGACCCCATAGACGGAAGCCCACCAGGCTCCCCCGTCCCTGGGGTTCTCCAGGTTGCCATTTCTTTCTCCAGTGCAGGAAAGTGAAAAGGGAAAGGGAAGTTGCTCGGTCGTGTCCGACTCTTGGCGACCCCATGGACTGCAGCCTATCAGGCTCCTCCGTCCATGGGATTTTCCAGGCAAGAGTACTGGAGTGGGGTGCCATTGCCTTCTCCAAGTTTGTCTTGAGGATCCTTCATTACTTGTTCCATGGCAATCAAATTTGCTTGAACTACTCAAGTGGTGGAATAAGAGATCTGTAGTCTTTTATTGTGAGATTGATCTTCAAAATAAAAGTTAAACTCTAAGTTAGTTACTCTGGGTTTTGACCTTTTTCAATTAGATTACTTTCTCTGGACTGTCATGGAAGTAGTAAACACTTAGGTACCACACGTTAAGTGATGTGGTCTTTGGTTTCTCAAAGAAGACTGACATATTGGCTGGTTTTTTGTTTATGGAAAAGCTAATTTCTAATCTTTGCATCTATTTTAGTAATAGTTATGCACGAGTGCGAGCTGTGGTGATGACCCGGGATGACTCAAGTGGTGGATGGTTACCACTTGGAGGGAGTGGACTAAGCTGCGTCACTGTCTTCAAAGTCCCTCACCAGGAAGAGAATGGCTGTGCTGACTTTTTTATCCGTGGAGAGCGACTCAGGGACAAAATGGTAATGAATAATGCATCTTTTGCTATAATTTTAAGTTGTACAGAATGAATTTTCTGTAAAATTATGATTAGTATACTGTTATTTATGGCAATTGTTTTTGTCCTAGATTGATGATTGTTTCTGTAACTCTTTTAAAGACAGCACAGTATGCCTGTTTTCTTTGCATGTGGGACTGGTATTATTGTACACATGTTGAAGGGGAGCTGCTTTTCTGATTAGGTTTAATGCAAGAACATTCATGAATAGTCCCCCTAGTTTTAAACCAAGTGCACTTTCTCGCCTTCTCCCCACTGTTACTTAAATTGGAGATTGGCGCTATAGTCCACAGGCCAAATCCAGGCCTGTCGTGTGTTTTTTACAGCCCATGAGTTAAGAATGGATTTTGCACGTTTAAATGACTGAAAAAAATCAGTAATGGTTTTATGAACATGAAATTCAAATTTCAGTGTCCATAAAAAAATGTGTTGGAACATAGCCAAGCTCATTTGTTAACGTTTTGTCTGTGGCTGCTTTCACACTGCAGTGATAGAGTTGAGTAGCTGTGGATATCTGGCCCCTACTCTAGACTCTTGTGTTCTCAGATTCATGCTCCCTTCATCCTCTATCAGCCGAGGCTCATCATGTGACTAGTAGGTGGCCATCCTAGGTTATAACTCTACTATCTTCTACACAGATAAGTGTTTCCTTACATTCATATGTTTTAAATTTTGAATCCAACCTTTGGTAATTTTAGGCATCTACTCTCTTAATTAGTGTAGAAAACTGTTTCTCCTTTATATCATTTATGAGCCGAAAAATAATCATATCTGAGAAGCTGAGAAATGTTAATGTCATTTCTGCATCAAGCAGAACTTAGAAAATGAGAATAAAGTTCTCAAAATTTCCAAGGCTCTTGAAAATAGCTAGAATTCCCTTTAACTATTAATATGTATTTGTAGACTGCTTTGTGAGCTCATTCAGCATCTATAATATTATTTCTATTGAAAATGTGTTTTAAGTTTTGAATAATATTCATATATAAATATTTTGAATAAACCTACTTTTAATTTTGATTCTTGGTTTCTGCATATTTTTTACTCCTGAATTATTTCAGTAATTTAAAAGGTTAGCTAACTTGTCTGTGCTCCAGTTTCTGTCTCAGTTAAATCTGATTTAATGACTTCCCTAAATCATCTTGAAAGACTTTTAACTCTTAATTTTTTACAAATTTAGTATTCCCTTCTGACGATGTATCTCAGTTAATCAGAATGTGGTTTTAGGCTTATAAGAAACCCCAGTTGAAGTCAGAAGTATGTATAATAAAGTTAACATGTCATCTCTAAAAGTGTAAATGTTTAAATGTGGTTCTGACCTTGGATAACACACTGCCCAGCATATACTGATGCTTATTTAAAATATAGCCTGTAGACTTCTAAGAAAGAGCCCATGGTGACCTGTACTTACATGTAATGCTTTTTGTCCAAGCTATTGATGACTGGGAAGTGTTGGAGAAGTTGTAGGTTTTAGAAACTGAGTAAAACAGTCACAGTCTAAGTGGTTAAAGAACCCACCTGCCAGTGCAGGAGATGTAAGAGATGTGGGTTCGATTCCTGGGTCAGAAAGATCCTCTGGACGAGGGCATGGCAACCCACTCCAGTATTCTTGTCTGGAGAACCCCATGGAGAGAGGAACCTGATGGGCACCAGTTCATAGGGTAGTGAAGTCAGACACGACTAAAGTGACTTAGTACACAGTACACAAAGGCATTTCTTAATAGTAGAGATGGAAAAAGAGAAGAAAGATATCAAAGGTGGAGAAAGAATTGGAGAAAAACATCTTGCCGAGAAAGCATAAGAACATGGAATGATGACCTAGATATGAAATAGAGAAAGAAAAAAATCAAAATGAAACAGAACCCAGTCAGCCCTACATATCCATAGGTTTCACATCTGTGGATTCAAACAACCACAGATGGAAAATATTTGGAAAAAGATTCCAAAAAGTGAAACCTAAATTTGCCTTGTGCTGCCAACTATTTACATAGCATTTACTTTATATTTGGTATTATCAATAATTTGGAGAATCATTTAAAATATATGGGAGAGGGGATGCATATGGTTATATGCAAATTCAATGCCATTATGTGAAAGAACTTCATCATCTGCAGATTTTGGTGTCAGCAGGGGCCAAACAGACAAGGCAGATACTGGAACCAGTCCCCTATGGATACCAAGGGACTACTGTATTGGCCATATTAATGAATGTGGACAGTTTACTTGAAGATAATTAAATAAGGAACCAAATTTGCATCACTAGGAGTGAAGGCTAGTCAGAGAATAAGCTCAGATTGATGTTTCAGGTGGTTGCTCAGAGTGTGATTTTTGACATAAAGCTTAGTGAGAATAAGCCTGGGATTTGGACATAATCCAAACTTACTTTCTGTGATGAGACATAAAAAAGTGCCTTTAACATAATCCTAAGGTGTAAAATAATAAACTAACAAGAAAATAGGTCCTTTTGATGGAAACACTGACCTAGGAATCATAACTGTTGTTTCAGTTAGCCGTTTCTCCTTGAGAAAGCTTACTGTTTGTGAAATAGGAAGGATAAATGTATCTCTGTGTAGGATTGCCTTATTTCTGTAGGGAATAGCTGTAATAAAGCATTTGAATTGTATGCTCAAATTGTATGATCAAAGGCAGAGCAATAATACATGGCTATAAATTGAAGATAGCAGTTTTGTGAAGTCTCAAGACAAATGGGAAGTGACACTGATATAAACATTAATTGGCCCCCTCTGCTGCATAATACACTTCTAAGATACTTCTGAAGCAGTTATAGAATTAAAATATGTATTCATTTTCACTGCATTTTGAGGTCATTAATGTCCATTTCTATAGATATTTTTACCGATTGGTTTTAATTTAGTCCATTTTTCTGGGTTCTAGTAATATAAAAAAGATGTTCACTGTGATGGTTGAATCCATAAGTTTGCAAAGTCTTCCCAAGTTAATGATAGTTTTCTTTAAAATCCTTGATGATAAACTGCATTTTAATACTGTTCCTGTGTAATAATCATTTAAAAAATACTGCTAAAAAAACTCTGTTCTCTGTTCATTTTGTCTGTTGGTGACATCTTAGAATCTTCTACCTTGGATGAATTCTAGAAATAAAGATACCTGCCCCTCATACCTCAGGAAAAAACTTAGGCCCTTTAAGAAAGAATAGGTAATTATTAATGAGGTGCCTATAGCCACTGGCATAGCTAATAAATACTAGATATTTTAAAGAGGGCTTATAATAGTCAAAATACTGGTAATAGTGGTGAAGATGAAAGATAACTTTTCTGAAGAGTGAAAGAAGTATTTGGTAGAAAGTTTTTCCAGTCTTAGGTTTACAGTACTTGTTTTAAAAATGTCCTATTATGCTTCCCAGAGGCTTATATTTCACTCTTTTTTGTTTGTTTATTTTGTTTTAATAAGAAAAGGAGCACAAATCGAGAAAGCTGATGAGGACTTTTTCAGAAAGGTGACATTTTGTATAACTGGCTTGGTACTCATTCATTCATTTATTCAGAGTGAACTGAAATTATTTCCTATGATGCTTGCCTATAACTTGCTTGTTTTTGTGAGTTTATTTCCAAGTTGACCTTTTGATGATCTACATTAGAGCTTCCCAAGCTGTATGCCATGAATAGATATAAGTGGCAGGAGCTGCCCAGGCTGGTTACCTCTTAACCACGAGGTTCCTCCTCTTTCCTGATTGCCTTATAATTGTTGTTCTTCTGAGTATGCCTGATGAAGAAGTTGGAAAGCACTGCTTTATGTAATTGGCTTTCATACTTTGTTGATAATTCAGAGAAATTTTTAAAAACACTAGGCTTTGGTGGTGTAGCCCAAGATAATGAAAGTACTATCTTTCTCCCAGACACTTGGAGATAGATATATAGAGTGGTCTCTGACAAGCATAGATTCTCAGAACCCTTTTCTTGATATGTATGAGTTGTATCCTGTGTTTGCTTCTAAATCTTTATAGCTTTAATTTCTCCCTTAAATGCCAACTAAAACTTAACTGTTAATTTGTACAGATAATCTTTACTATAGAGCTTTAGATTCCCCATGATAGAAACTCTCTTTTGTATTCATTTTTATATAGTTGCTCTTCTCTATTAGTGTGACATTTTTATTTTATAGGCTGACATTTTATCAACTTACAATATATATAGGTTAAATTGTTTGACTGTTTTTAGTTGAATTTTATATGATTAGAAAATCTAAAACATTAAATTATAGCACATTTTAAAGTCTTTATAAGTACCTGAATAAACTTTCAGTAATATCAAAATTTTGCTAAAACATTGCCTTCTAAACAAAGTTTTAAATAACTTTGGGGATCTAAATTAGCAATTCTTAAGCTTTTGTAGTAGGACAATAAAATACTATATATTCACTAATTAATGTTATTGTGCTTTTTAAAACATACTGTGCCAAGAGATGACAAAAGTGAAGTAGGCTATGTAGAAAGATACAATCAGACTCTACAACCCCTGGGTTACTTAATATGTTCTGTGGAAAATGGAAGAATTCACGGTGCAATGTTAAAGTAAATTAGAAGATAGCTATCATTATAAACTTAGAATTTATAAGAAATTTTTCTTTCTTGAAGAAAGAAAAAATAGGAAACATCAAGTTTAGAAAGTTGCCAAGGAGATTAAGTAATTTTTTTGATTAATAATTAGGTTGTGGATAAAAAGTGGTTTATAAAAATTAAAATGCCTATGAAATGTGGCACTAGTGGTAAAGAACCTGCCTGCTAATGCAGGAGATGTAAGAGACGCCAGGGTCGGGAAGATCCCCTGGTGAAGGGAATGGCAACTCACTCCAGTATTCTTGACTGGAGAATCCCATGGACAGAGAAGTCCCGTGGGTAGACTGCAGTCCATAGGGTCGCAAAGAGTTGGATACAACTGAAGTGATTTAACACATAACACACACACGTGAGATAACAGTTATATTATTTAAAATGGTACATTTAAAAATATTTTGTTCTTGTTGCACTGGGTCTTTGTTACTGTGCATGGGCTTTCTCCAGTTGCAAGGAGCAGGGGCTACTCTTTAATTATCATATGCAGGCTTATCATTGCGATGGCCTCTCTTGTTGCAGAGTGTGGGCTCAAGGGTTTGCGGCTCACAGGCTGTAGAACTCAGGCTCAATAGTTGTGGTGCATGGGCCTAGTTGCCCCGCAGCATATGGAATCTTTCTCAACCAGGGATCAAACCAGTATCCCCTGCATTGGCAGGCAGATTCTTAACCACTGGACTACCAGGGAAGTCCAAAACTTTCGAACTTTTTAAAAATGGAATTTCTTACAGTTAGTAGAGCTTAAAGCAAAATTAGAGTATTTGTTTTTTAGAAAAAGAGTAAAGTGATTATAACATAGCAGTAGCTTTATTAAAAATGAGACTCATTTTCCTTACCACCATGGAAAGCCCCAAAAGAACAGGGAAACATCTTTGTACCTTGGATTGAACTTTATAAAAGTACAGAATAACAGTTTACTACTTAGCTTTTTCCACTGTGCCAACTGTGAATTTTTCCATTGTGAAACTTCAGTCCTTCACAGTACTCTTCTCCCTCTAAAAATCAATTCCATTAATTAGCTCTCCCCTTAGGAACTCAGCAGCTCTCTCTCAAAAGAGACTGGTTCTCCTGTTCACCATAATACTAGAGAGTTAGGGAAATGAGTGGGCTGGGCGTAGAGGTAGTGTCAGCATTTTGTTCCTTATTCTCCTCACAGAAAGTTCTATATAACCCACACACTTAAATTTTTTATTGATACTCTCTGTACCATTCAGAACACCATCCTTTAGCTTTTATTTTCATCTACTGATCTTAGAAATTCCCTCTCAATGCCAGCTTTTCCACATTGGACCCTCAACATCATTTCTTGGCTACTTTACTTTTCTTCTGGTCTTCATTTTATCAGGTTACTCTTCTGGATCTGCTTGTTACCAGAATTTTGTGGTTTCATGTCATTTCTGTTTTATTTCCCACCCCTTTCTGTACAGTTTCATGCTTACTGTATTATCCGTGTGTCCCATTTCACTAGATTTCTTCTGATTTTAGTATCTTTTATTTCTTTTTTAATCCAATGTGAATTTTCCTTGTAAATCATTTAAACCACCCATTTATACACATTTCAGTGGACAATATGTTGCTGAGTTTTAATCTTACCTTACACTAAAGGAATATCACTGAATCCACGTTACTAAAAGGGAAAGTTCAGTATTTAAAGATGAGTCTTTCATGTAATAGCTATATATTGAGCATCTATTTGCTAGATATCACTGTTCTAGGCACTGGGGATATGTAAATGAATGAAGACAGAAACCTCAGTTCAGAAAAGGCTTCTAATATTTTTTCAAAGCACAGTTTTACCTCTTTCTAACTTTTATATTGCTTACAATACTGAACTTTCTAAAGCTTGTGTCTGATAATTCCTTTAGTAGTTCCCCTCAGTTTCCTAGAGACAATTTCATCTCCTTAATTTCACCACAATAAACTTGTATAATCTGACCCTTACTTCTTTGAATCTATCTGCTTGTTTCCCAAAGGCAACATTTCTGCGATATTGCCTTACTGAATTACTCATAGTTCACTAAAAGCATACATTAAACTTGGGGAAAATGTTATCCCCTTTTTTCCATTAACTAAATAACTATGAAAGATAGCATATTGCAGGTTTTATCTGGAATGGAGAATGTGGACATCCATCTTGCTGCTGCTAAGTCGCCTCAGTCGTGTCCGACTCTGTGTGACCCCATAGACGGCAGCCCACCAGGCTCCTCTGTCCCTGGGATTCTCCAAGCAAGAACACTGGAGTAGGTTGCCATTTCCTTCTCCAGTGCATGCATCCACGCTAAGTCGCTTCAGTCATGTCCGACTCTGTGTGACCCTATGGATAGCAGCCCACCAGGCTCCTCTGTCCACAGGATTCTCTAGGCAAGAATACTGGAGTGGGTTGCCATTTCCTTCTCCCTCCATCTTGCTAGTCTTGAGGAAATAATAATGTCAGGAACAATTTCTGTTGTATTGTTACAGGTGAATCACAGACGGGCAAATAGGAAATTTGAGTTGGAGGAAGCTCCTTGGGCAGACCAGTTTTGCTGTGAAGGGTTGTGATAGAAAGAAATGCTAATGATGGCATTCATTTAGTTTATTTTTTTATTATTTTTTTAAATTTAAATTTATTTATTTTAATTGGAGGCTAATTACTTTACAGTATTGTATTGGTTTTGCCATACATCAACATGAATACGCCACGGATGTACACGTGTTCCCCATCCTGAACCCTCCTCCCACCTCCCTCCCCGTAGAATAACCTGTTCATTTTAGGGTCAGTCCATTGGAAAAGATAATAAATTGTATGGCTAATTTTTTGTACAATGATGAATTTTGTGAGCTCACAGCAGTTTGATAATAATTCATTCTTGAGTATTATCGATATTCTTTGAAGAGGAAGAAATATGCCTGCTGTATTTCTGTTCTCTTTGGGAGCAAAAAATTAGTACACACTGTATGGTTTCCTGAAAATTTAAGTTTTAGAATATTCTCATATTACCTTCCTGGTTGCTTTTATTTCCTCTTTTTTAGAAAACATCAGCTTAGCACTTCAGCACTCTCTTTACAGATGACACTATACTTCCTCTTAATTTTTTTCAATTTTTTTTCATATTTTATTTTTTAAATTATGAAAGTATGATAACACATTTAACAGAAACTTGGAAAATACAGAACACAGTTATTAAAGCATACAATTCTACTATATACTACAATTCTTTTTTTAAGTAGATAAAATATGATTTTCTGTTGAAGTTTCAATATCAAACTCTCAAAAGTTAGCAGAGTGAATAGAAAAGTAGAAGGATATAGTAGACCTAAAAAACACTATGAACCAATGCAACATAATTAAGATTTATAAAATATTCATTTAATAGGATGCAAATTCTATTCAAGTTCCCAAAGCAGAAGACATTGGAACATATCCAGGGATGTAAAACAAGGTTTAAAAGATTTCATGGTCAAGAGATCATACAGAGTCTATTCTCTTATCACTGTGCAATTATGTTAGAAAATCAGTATTAAAAGGTATTTGAAAATAACCTGCATATTGTTGTTGTTCAGTCGTTCAGTCATGTTTGATTCTTTGCAGTCCCATGGACTGCAGCACACCAGGCATCCCTGTCCTTCATTGTCTCCTGGAGTTTGCTCAAACTCAAGTCAATTGAATCAGTGATGACTTTTTTTTTTTTCATTTACTTCCTATATTACTTGTTTTGAATTAACATCATTTCACTCTTTAGTTATTGATTTATATTGGTTGATTTAGTTAGTGAGGTTCATGATTATCTTGGCTTCATCTTTTCCTTTTATACCTGATTGTAATATATTTCACATTCTTTCCATTACATTCTCATTGCCATTAAGCTATTATAATGGCTAACGTGTATATATGAATGTGCACCCAGTTGTGTCCGACAATCATTTTGTGTAGTCAGTGTTTTTCAGTTGTGTTGATAGGTGCATAGTGGTAGCTCATTGTAGTTTTAATTTGCATTTCCATAATGGTTAGAGTTGAATATCTTTCTGTTTAGTTATTTGTATCTTCTTTGATGAAATATCTCTTTGTGTTCTTTTCCTGTTTTCTCATTGGATTGTTTGTTTTTTTGCTGCTGTGTTTCAAAAGTTTCTCTTTTTATTTTCCAGATACTAGTCCTTTATCAGGATATATGACTGCAAATATTTTCTCCCAATCTATAGATTGTCTTTTTAACCTTCATGGAATATTTTATAGAGCAAAGTTTAAATTGATGAAGTTCAGTCTATCTGTTTTTCCTTTCATGGATTTTGATTTTGGAATCACATTAGAGAATGCATTTCCTTACCCGGGGTCCCTGAAGATTTATACTATTTTAAGTTTTAAAATTTTACATTTCATATTTAAGGCTGTAGTCCATTTTAAGTAATTTTTTTATATATGATGATTAAGTCAGTTTTCATTTCTTTTGCCTATGAATGCCCAGCTGTTTTCTAGGACCACTGCTTGTTCATCTGTTAAATTACTTTTGTGCTCTTTCACTATGAAGAACTACAAGACCTTCTAGAGCTAACACCAAAAAAAAAAAAAAGATGTCTTTTCTATCATTGGGGACTGGAATGCAAAATTAGGAACTCAAGAGAAATCTGGAATAACCATTAAGTTTGTCCTTGGAGTACAAAATGGAGCAGGGCAAAGGCTTACAGTTTTGCCAAGAAAATGCACTAGTTAGAGCAAACACCCTTTTCCAACAACACAAGAGAAGACTCTATACGTGGACATCACCAGATGGTCAGTACCAAAATCAGATTGATTATATTCTTTGCAGCTGTAGATGGAGAAGCTCTAATCAGTCAGCAAAAGCAAGACCGGGAGTTGACTATGGTTCAGATCATGAATTCCTTGTTGCAAAATTCAGGCTTAAATTGAAGAAAGTAGGGAAAACTGCTAGATCGTTCAGATATGACCTAAGTCAAATCCTTTATGATTATACAGTGGAAGTGACAAATAGATTCAAAGCATTAGATCTGATAGACAGAGTTCCTGAAGAACTATGGACAGAGGTTCGTAACACTGTACAGGAGGTGGTGATCAAAACCATCTCCAAGAAAAAGAAATGCATCATGGCAAAATGGTTATCTGAGGAGGCTTTACAAATAGCTATGGAAAGAAGAGAAGTGAAAGGCAAAGGATAAAAGGAAAGATACATCCGTCTGAATGCAGAGTTCCAAAGAATAGCAAGGAGAGATGAGAAAGCCTTCCTAAATGATCATTGTGAAGAAAGAAGGAAATAATAGGATGGGAAAGACTAGAGATCTCTTCAAGAGAATTAGAGATACCAAGGGAACATTTCATGCAAAGTGGGAACAATAAAGGATAGAAATGGTATGAACCTAACAGAAGCAGAAAATATTAAGAAGAGGTGGCAAGAATGCACAGAAGAACTGTACAAAAAAGATCTTCATGACCCAGATAACCATGATGGTGTGATCACTCACCTAGAACCACACATCCTGGAATGCGAAGTCAAGTGGGTCTTAGGAAGCGTCACTAAGTACAAAGCTAGTGGAGGTGATGAAATTCCAGGTAAGCTATTTCAAATCCTAAAAGATGATACTGTGGAGGTGCTGCAGTGAATATGCCAGCAGATTTGGAATATTCAGCAGTGGCCACAGGACTGGAAAAGGTCAGTTTTAATTCCAGTCTCAAAGAAAGGCAATGCCAAAGAATGCTCAAACTGTCACACAGCTGCACTCATCTCACATGCTAGCAAAATAATGCTCAAAATTCTCAAAGCGAGGCTTCAACAGTATGTGAACCGTGAACTTCCAGATGTTCTGAATTTAGCAAAGGCAGAGGAACCAGAGATCAAATAGCCAACATCCATTGGATCATCGCAAAAGCAAGAGAATTCCAGAAAAACATCTACTTCTGTTTCATTGACTACACTAAAAAGCCTTTGACTCTGTGGATCACAACAGACTATAAAAAATTCTTAAAGAGATGGAAATAGCAGATCACCTTACTTGCCTCCTGAGATATCTGTATGCAGTTCAAGAAGAAACAGTTAGAACTGGACTTGAAACAACAGACTGGTTCCAAATTGGGAAAGGAGTACATCAAGTCTGTATACTGTCACCATTTTTTTTACCTTGTATGCAGAGTACATCATGTGAAACACTGGGCTGGATGAAGCACAAGCTGGAATTAGATTGCTGGGAGAAATATCAATAACCTCATATATGCAGATGATGCCACTCTTATGGCAGAAAGTGAAGAGGAACTAACGAGCCTTTTGATGAAGGTGAAAAAGGAGAGTGAAAAAGCTGGCTTAAAACTCCAGACTAAAAAAATGATGATCATGGCATCTGGTCCCATTACTTCATGGTGAACATATGGGGAAACAGTGAGAGACTTTATTTTTGGGGGCTCCAAAATTACTGCAGATGATGACTGCAGCCATGAAATTAAAAGATGGTTGCTCCTTGGAAGAAAAGTTATGACGAACCTAGACAGCATATTAAAAAGCAGTGACATTATTTTGCCAACAAAGATTGATCTAGTAAAAGCTATGGTTTTTCCAGTAGTCATGTATGGATGTGAGAGTTGGACTATAAAGAAAGCTGAGCACTGAAGAATTGATGCTTTTGAACTATAGTGTTGGAGCAGACTCTTGAGAGTCCCTTGGACTGCAAGGACATCAAACCAGTCAATCCTAATAGAAACTGACCCTGAACATTCATAGGAAGGACTGATGCTAAAGCTGAAGTTCCAATACTTTGGCCACCTGATGCAAAAAATTGACTCATTAGAAAAGACCCTGATGCTGGGAAAGATTGAAGGCAGGAGGGGAAGGGGATGACAGAGGAAGAGATGATTGGATGGCATCACCTACTCAATGAACATGAGTTTGAGTAAACGGTGGGAGATGGTGAAGGACAGGGAAGCCTGGCGTGCTGCAGTCCTTGGGGTCACAAAGAGTCAAACATGAATAAGCAACTGAACAACAGCTCTTATTAAAAATTAGCTGAGAGTTTTTTTGTAGGTTCTCCATTTTCTTCCATTGCTCTGTCCCTCCATAGGAATCACATACTGTTTCACTGTAGCTGTATTGTAAGTCCTAATAGTGGGCAAAATGATCTCTCCCATTTTATTTTTCAATATTATTTTAACTGTCCTGGTATCTGTGCCTTTCCATATAAATTTTAGAATGAAATTGTCATTGTCTACAAAATTGGTTGGTCAATTTTGGGAGAACTGACATCCTTATTGTGTTGAAAATTCCAATCTATGAGTGTGATTTGTCTCCAGTTTAGGTCTTTCAGTTTCATTAGCATTTTGTAATTTTCAATGTATAGATCCTAAAGATACATTTTGTTAAGTGTATATCTAAGTGTTTGATTTTCCATGGAGCAGTTTATATACTGCTGTCTTTGTAGTTTTGGTTAGTGCATGCTCAGTTAGTGTGAACAGGAATTCACTTCATCAGTCTTGCTGAACTATGAGGTGTTTTGGTAGATTCCTTGGGGTTTTCTAACATAGGCCATTGTTGTCATGTATAAATATGAGCAGCTTTATTTCTTCCTTTTCCATCTGTATGCCTTTTATTTCTTTTTCTTTCCTTATTACAGTGGCTAGAACTTTAAATTCTGTGTTGAATAAGAATGGTCATAGTGGACATCCTTGGCTCTTTTAGATCTTAGCAGAAACAATTCACTCTTTCACTCTTGAGTATGATATTAGTTATAGAGTTTGTTACAGATGATTTTTATTGAGTTGCTGATAATTTTTTATCATGGATGGATTTTGGAATTAGTCAGATGAGTTTTCTGTGTCAGTTGATTATGTTCACATCTTCAGCTTGTTGATACCGTAGATTACACTTTTTTTTTTTCCAGTGTTGACTCAGCCTTGTATTTCTGGAATAAATCCCACTAGATCATGGTGTATAATCTTTTTATATGTTACTGGGTTTGATTTGCTGCTATTTTTTGGAGGAGTTTTGTATTTAAGTTATTGAGAGGTACTGGTCTGTAATATTCTTTCTTTTGGTATTACTATCTTTGTGTGGTGTTGGTGTCAACGTACTGGTGGCCTCATAAATGAATTGTGTAGTACTCCTTCCTCTTCTGTTTTCTGAAAGAGTTTGTGTAAAATTGATGTTAGTTCCTCTGAAAATATTTGGTAGAATTCTCCACTGAAACTGTCTCAGTGTATAGAGATCTCTCTCTCTCTCTCTCTTTTGGCCACTCGGCAACTTTTAGGATCTTAGTTCCCCAACCAGGAATTGAACCTAGGCCCTTGGCAGTGAATGTATGAAATCCTAATAATTGGGCGGCCAGGGAATTCCCAAGAAAAGTCTCTTTGCAAGTTTTTAAATTACAAATTCAGTTTCTTCAAGGCTTATAGGACTATTTAGGTTCATCTGTTTTATCTTGGTTGAGTTTTGATAATAATGTGATTTTCAAAGAATTGGTCCACTTCCAAGCTGTCTAATTTGAGTGTAAAGGTGTTTTTAGTATCTCAAGTACTCTTTTTTTTTTTTTTTTTCTTTTTGGGGGCAAGGAATACAACTAAGTCGGAAAGCTAGCTGACGAAGAAGATGGCAGACTAATGTCTGAAATAACCATCTTCTCAAGTGCTTTTTGAAAGGCTATAGGATCTTAGCAGCAACTCATGTTTCATTCCTAAAATTGGTGATTTGTATCTTTATTTTTAGCTTGTCAATCGTACTAGAGATTTATTAGTTTTGCTTTTTCTTTTCTTTTTTTTTTTTTTTGTAGATCAGCTTTTTTTTTTCCTCCCCATCTATTTTCAGTTTCTGTTTCTGTTGATTTCTTTTCTTTGGTATTTTCTTCCTTCAGCTTGCTTTGGATTTATTTTGCTCTTCTTTTTCAAGTTTCTTGAGGTAGAAACTTCAGTTATTGATTTGATACCTTTCCTCATTCCAATATCCATAGTTTTTTGAAAGACTTCAATTTTTTTAATATAAAAGTTTGACTTTATAAATTTTAATATCACTTATTAAATTAATCAAATCTTATATATCCTTTGTGTGTGTGTGTTTGTTTCAACTTAAAGGTTAAAAATCCACAGCTGTCATCATGTATTTGGATATTCTTGTGTTTTGAATGGTTTTTGTGTTACGTGACTATTGCTGTGTAAGTCAGTTAACAAAGGTTCATGGCTGTTAAAGTCTTAAGTCACCAAGATTGATTTCATCAGAATTGTATGGACCTCTCTCCAAATTATGCAGACCCAGTGGAGGGTGAAGAGAATTGTTTAAGTTTATTTAGTTTTATTCTTTCAGTTCAGAGTTCTGACATCCTGTGGGGACTTGGGAGAGAGTCAAGTAAAGAAGCTGGGTCACACTGACTGTGCCCAAGAATTTGCCACTAGGAGTCAGAGTAGTAACCTAATTGTGACAGTTCACTTCTCTGTTTTGTATCTCATCTCCTCTTCCCTCATAACACCCCATTTCACTTATATTTTCTACGACTCCA
The DNA here is from genome assembly GCF_029378745.1 of Bos indicus. NCBI lineage: Eukaryota > Metazoa > Chordata > Mammalia > Artiodactyla > Bovidae > Bos > Bos indicus. The sequence goes on from NC_091769.1 coordinate 33,838,662, forward strand.
GTTTCCTGAATAGTTACAGGTTTCTAATGGTTTTCTATTTTTTTTCATTCAGCTTTGATAAGTTATAATTTTTCTTGGAAATTGCTGTTTCACTTAGGTTTTCAAATTTGAGATCTTAAAACCTTACACTGATATTACTTTCTAAATCTTTGCTCTGCCTTCCATTTTAATTACATAGTCACAGTGTAATGATCATATTTAGGAAATTTAACATAAATATAGGTCTTTAATCTACAGTCCATATTTCAGTTTTGCCAACTCTTCTGATAATGTTCTTAAAACATTTTTTGTTCTCTCAGTACAAGTAGCATTTAGCTGTCATGTGTCTTTATTCTTCAATCTGGAGCAGTTCTTCAGGTTTTTTTCATGACATTGTTTTAGTTTAGTCGCTTAGTCGTGTCCAACTCTTTGCAACCCCGTGGACTGCAGCACGCCAGGCTTCCCTGTCCCATCACCGACTCCTGGAGATTGTTCAGACTCATGGCCATCGAGTCAGTGATGCCATCCAACCATCTCATCCTCTGTCTTCCCCTTCTCCTGCTTTCAATCTTTCCCAGCATCAGGCTCTTTTCCATTGAGTCAGTTTTTCACATCAGGTGACCAAAGTATTGGAGTTTCAACTTCAGCTTCAGTCCTTCCAATGAATATTCTGGACTGATCTCTTTTTAGGATGGACTGGTTGGATCTCCTTGCAGTCCAAGGGACTCTTGAGTCTTCTCTACCACCACAGTTCAAAAGCATCAATTCTTCAGGACTCAGCTTTCTTTAGAGTCAGACTCTCACATCTATACATGACTACTAGAAAAACTATAGCTTTGACTAGATGGACCTTTGTTGGCAGGGTAATGTCTCTGCTTTTTAATATGCTGTCTAGGTTGGTCATAACTTTTCTTCCAAGGAGCAAGTTTCTTTTAATTTCATGGCTGCAGGCACCATCTGGGATGATTTTATTGTTGGTGATTTTGATGGCCCCAAAATAAAGTCCGGAGAAGGCAATGGCACCCCACTCCAGTACTCTTGCCTGGAAAATCCCATGGATGGAGGAGCCTGGTAGGCTGCAGTCCATGGGGTCGCGAAGAGTCGGACACAACTGAGCGACTTCCCTTTCACTTTTCACTTTCATGCATTGGAGAAGGAAATGGCAACCCACTCCAGTGTTCTTGCCAGGAGAATCCCAGGGACAGGGGAGCTTGGTGGGCTGCCGTCTATGGGGTCACACAGAGTTGGACACGACTGAAGTGACTTAGCAGCAGCAGCAAAATAAAGTCTGTCACTATTTCCGTTGTTTCCCCATCTATTTGCCATGAAGTGATAGGACTGAATGCTATGATCTTAGTTTTTTGAATGTTGAATTTTAAGCCAGCTCTTTCACTCTCCCCTTTCACTTTCCTCAAGAGGCTCTTTAGTTCCTCTTCACTTTCTGCCATAAGGGTGGTGTCATCTGAGTATCTGAGGTTATTGATATTTCTCCCAGCAGTCTGGATTCCAGCTTGTGCTTCATCCAGCCAGGCATTTCACATGATGTACTCTGCATGTAAGTTGAATAAGCAGGGTGACAATATACTGCCTTGATATACTCCTTTCCTAAATTGGAACCAGTCCATTGTTCCATGTCCAGTTCTAACTGTTTCTTCTTGATCTGCATACAGATTTCTCAGGAGGCAAGTAAGGTGGTCTGGTATTTCCATCTCTTTAAGAATTTTTCCATGGGTTGTTGTGATCCACACAATCAAAGGCTTTGGCGTAAGTCAATAAAGCAGAACTCTGTGATGTTTTTCTGGAACTCTCTTGCTTTTTGATGATCCAACGGATGTTGGCTATTTGATCTCTGATTCCTCTGCCTTTTCTAAATCCAGTTTGAACAGCTGGAATTTCATGGTTCACATACTCTTGAAGCCTTGCTTGGAGAATTTTGAGCATGACTTTGCTATTGTGTGAGATGAGTGCAATTGTGTGGTTGTTTCAACATTCTTTGGCATTCCCTTTCTTTGGAATTGAAATGAAAGCTTATCTTTTCCACTCCTGTGGCCACTGCTGTGTTTTCTAAACTTGCTGGCATATTGAGTGCAACACTTTCACAGCATCATCTTTTAGGATTTGAAACGGCTCACCTGGAATTCCATCACCTCCACTAGCTTTGTTCATAGTGATGCTTCCTAAGGCCTGCTGGACTTTGCATTTCAGGATGTACTTGGGTATAATCTCAAAAATGACAGAATGATCTGTTTGTTTCCAAGGCAAACCATTCAGTATCACATTAATCCAAATTTCTGCCCCAGCCAATTATGCTGAAGAAGCTGAAGTTGAATGATTCTATGAAGACCTACAAGACCTTTTGGAACTAACACTCAAAAAAGATGTCCTTTTCATCATATGGGACTAGAATGCAAAAGTCGGAGAAGGCAATGGCACCCCACTCCAGTACTCTTGCTTGGAAAATCCCATGGACGGAGGAGCCTGTTAGGCTGCAATCCATGGGGTCGCTAAGAGTTGGACACGACTCAGCGACTTCACTTTCATGCATTGGAGAAGGAAATGGCAACCCACTCCAGTGTTCTTGCCTGGAGAATCCCAGGGACGGGGGAGCCTGGTGGGCTGCCGTCTATGGGGTCGCACAGAGTCGGACACGACTAAAGTGACTTAGCATAGCATAGCATAGAATGCAAAAGTAGAAAGTCAAGAGATACCTGGAGTAACAGGCAAATTTAGCCTTGGAGTACAAAATGAAGCAGGGCAAAGGCTAACAGTTTTCATGAAACTGACATATTTTAAAATATTGGCTCCTGCCCTTCTTTTTGTGGTAGCTAAACTGTTATTATTTGGGAAGAAACTACCATTTTGCCTTCTGTTACTTTTTAGATTTTTTTCTAAAGTCCCATTTATCTCAGAACCCAACTTTAAATACAAATTTCTATTAGTAGATAATTAGTAAAAATGTGTTATTTGATAACAATATAGTTTCATATTTTATAGAATGCCTTGGTGTCCTTTATAAAGGGTTTTATATCATCCAGATACAAAGTTTTTTATATCATCCAGAAAACTAAAGGTCATAATAGGAGGCAGCTATTTGAGTTACCAGGTATTGATTTTGTTTGTCAAGTGATTTAACTTTAAAATGCAGTTTTTATTTTTAAAATGAAATGTTTTTTCTTTCATTCAAAGATATTCCTTAAAGTTACCAAGATAATTTCTTTGTCTAGTTACCAACTATACTACATCTTAGATAATGCTTTCTGTAAACATGTAATTATCTACTTGTAAGGTAGCATATGTAATAAAGTTACATAGTAGTTTGAAAGTACATATTTATTTTTACTCTGCTTTCCCAAATTATTACTTGTTATTAGTGAGACAGAAATGTACTTATATCCATTTTTGGCTTGGTCTATTTTAAATGCTTCTGACAAATAGTCCAGTAATTTGCTGTATATTTCCCAAAATAACTTGAAATATATCTTCAGAAGTTTTAGTTAATTTAGTGACTCTCAAACCCATCCCCCTCCTTTTTTTTCTTTATAATATATCCTAGAATTTCTTTCAGAGAAAGGAAGAATGTTGGAGATTGTAATGTTTTCACTCTCTGTAGAATCAATCTGTTAACAAGCTCTTTGAGGTCCTGAGCACCTTTATTTATCATTCAAACTCCTCCCCATCCTGTACTCAAAAAAGTAAATACTGACCTCTCAGCCTTTGTAGCAACTTTTCTATTATGGGCTGGTTGCATCACCTTATGACTAACATCACCCTTGCTGCTAATATGTATTGAAGATCTGCTGTGTGTCAGATGCTATTTGAATACTTTGTGTATATTACCTCATTTAATTCTTAAGTCAGATGGGTAATGAATGGTGAACACTGGAGGGGACCCAGTTACTGTAAGCTTTAGAGCCTCTGAGCTTAAAATTAATTTATATACCGAAATCCCTCTTATGCTTTCTTTTTTTCTTCTTGGGAAGTATATGTGGATCGTTCTGTTTCTACTATAATTCATATTTTAATCATTTTACTTTGGAAATATTTTGCTCATGTGAAGAATATCCATTCTCATTAACCATCTTTCTTCTTTTCCTTTCTCTTTTAGCTCTTAGCCTGCTTCTGTAAGAAAACCACTTCTATTCCTTCTCTGCCTTCATCTATAATAGATTTTGATATATTTAATGCTTACAGTAGATTTGCTTTCCTTAAATTCAGAGTTCACCTATGCATCTGGTTGTTTTTTTATAATACCTATTTAACCTTTCTAGAAGAAAAAGAGTATTTGTTCTTTTTGTTATCACTAGCTCAAAAGACCTTAAGATCTTATTAAAATAGTCATGTTCCAAAAGTATTTATCTAGCTAGAAAAGACTTGTATATCTTAGCCAACTTAGATCTATTCAGATCTATATTAAAAGTGCAAAGCTGTTATACCAAATAACCCTGTTTTTCTTCCTTCCTTAAAGTCCCTTTCCTAAAGCTGATCCAGTTGGTCTATTTGCAGTGATTAAGTTCTACTCAAATCTGATCAGGTCTATTCATATGTAAGAGTCTGAAATTTTCTCTCTCTCTCTTTTTTTTTTTTGGAGGTGATCAGCATAAAAATATTTAAGTGCTTTTGAATTTGTTGCTTTTTCTAGTTAAGTTTTTTTCATTACGCTTTTTTATAGTTTATAGTAAATAATTATTTTTTCCGAATCCCAATAAATTTGTAGATGGTCAAGAGTTCAGAAGTTATAGTGTTGATTTTAAAACTCTTTAATTTCTTCTTTGTTAACTAGCCACATTCTTGGTGGATCCATTAGGGGTTATTGGTAACAAGTTACTTTGCATATGTTCTTTTGTAGTTACTCTTGTTGAGTCACTCTTAATATTCACTTTGCAGTTATTTATGCTCAGTATCTTTTCTCCTTATTATTTAATATATAATCTGTCTTTAGCGTAGAAATGAGGACAGGGCCAATGATCTTCTTTCAGATTTATGTGATTAATACATTCTAATTTATAAGTCAAGCTCTGGGAGTTGGTGATGGACAGGGAAGCCTGGCACTCTGCAGTCCATGGGGTTGTAAAGAGTTGGACACTACTGAGTGATTGAATTGGATTGGACTGAATTTATAAATGTCCTTCATGGTTACTGTGGAGGTCTGATGAAATTCACACTTCTAGAACGCCTTAACCCCAGAAAGAAGCACATTCAACTAAGAAGTAGCAAAGCTGTATTAACAGTTTTAACAACTTGTTTATTTATGATTATACTTTTAATGGCTTCTGGTAGTTGCTTTTAGGGTACTCTTCTTAAAATTATTCATTTTGTGCTAAATCTTCATGTAGGAAAAAATAAAAGTTCTAAGAGTAAGTATAGGTCATGTATTCTGGGAGAGCTGTAACCACTTCAGGCCAGTAGAACACCTGTTACTTTACTGGATTAGTAATTAATAGATATGGGACTTCCCTGGTGGCTCAGCAATAAAGAATCCTCCTGCCAATGCAGGAGACACAAATTCAATCCCTAGGTCAGGAAGAACCGTTTGGAGAAGGAAATGACAACCCACTCCCATAGTCTTGCCTGGGAAATCTCATGGAGAGAGGAGCCTGGTGGGCTGCAGCCCATGGGGTTGTAGAAGAGTTGGACACAACTTAGCTACTAAACAACAGTAACAATTAATAGATATAACTCTCTATTGACTAATAATTTATCTGGTTAGCTTATTTTTCCTGCAGCATAAATAATTCACCTGGCACCTTTGGATTGGTTGATTGTCATCCCTTGGCAAAAATGTAGTTGCCATTTTCTACAGTTTCTACAGTTCCAAACACAAATGTGGTAAACATTGAACTCTGCTTCCTATATGCCTATTACTGTTAATATAATATTATGGTGATCTTACAATACAGAATTAATATAGTGATAACTGCAGTGAACTAAAGTCAGAACATATTGTTCTGATGTAGTTGAGAAGTGGAAGTAGAAGATGGGAAGAATTCACTAATTTTTAAGAATCCTTTCAGCCCTTAAAGTTATTTTTATTTTTAAAGAATGGAGATTTAGTATTGATGTTGGGTAAAAGCCTTTTTAATCTCGTTGATCTTTTTTAAAAATTTGAGATAGATGGGTTTTATTCCTATTATTTAATAAAACTATTATTTATATTGTCCTTAATGTTATGAGTACATTTATTTTTTAAAGGCTACTTAAAGTCAGAAGCAAAACAGTTTTTTAATATCTTGCATGACAAGAGATTTTTATACTTCAGATGTGGAGGCTTTGATAATTATGTAAATGCTGAGTGATGCAGAATGTTCTAGGAAGCATATTTTTTAAATTACTTCCAAAAATCATGAGTCATTTGTTGTGTCAATAGATTACCTGCATTTTTCTTTCCTGACACCTATTCCGAAATTCAGAATAGCTACACTGTAGTAGCCTTTCCCTGTTTTTCATTTGCTGAATCCTGTCCAGCTCTGCCACCCCATGGGCTGCAGCACACCAAGCTTCTCTGTCCTTCACTATCTCCCAGAGTTTGCTTGTCCTAAATAATAGTTATTTTTGTGGTATGCTAAATATATACTATGCACAGTATGATATATTTTATATCCTAATGTTACTTTGTAGGTAAAAATTAATGACATAAATTGACATCTACTTCAGAATTAGTTGGCATTTTGTTTTTGTACCAAGTTGGTATGGTGTGTAACCTCAATATTTATATAACTTTCAGGTGGAACACATTTTTGCATAAGTACTTGTATGAGTCAAAGAGCTAGTTCATTATCCTTACTGTTTCCTCAGTGTATTTAAAAACTCATTTTAAAAACTTCTTTTTCTTAAAAAAAAAAACAAAAAACTTCTTTTTCTGTGTGTTTTGGGACCCTGTAAAAAATAGATGCTGTTTGTAAACAAGTGGTATAGATGAGTATAGATCATGTTGAAATTTTTCTAGCAGATAGTAGTTGGAAAAGAACTTAGGGAAGTTTTGAAAAAGAGTTAACAGCATTTTCATCTATTAAAAATTAATTTAGTGACAGTTTTCATGTAATAAGACTATGGCACCACACTCAGGTTTTTATGTCCTTCCCTTTTTTGACAATTGCAATTGAGCAGTTTTCCAAAATATTTATGTCTTTTCCACTGTTTATGAATTAATATGTTATTTTATGAATTAATATAAATTAACTTATGAAGTAATAAATTAAGTAAATATGTTGCAGTAATCTATAATACCAATTTTAACTTCTTGAATTCCAGAACTTAATTATGAATTTTATTATTATTATTACAAAATGGTTTTTGTGACAGTTTGTAAAGTACAAGTGCTAACACACTTTGCCTGTAAGCAAGCAGGACATTATTTTGTTTTATTTGTCATTTATTGCAGAATTAACAAAACTTACTATCAGATATGATTTTTTCAGTGATATGCTGGTAAAAGTTTAACAATAAGCTTTTGGTGGGGGAGTTGGTAGAGAGAGGCAGTTTATAGCTTAACATCAATATGAGATATAATAGAATCAATATAACATCACATCACTGCATATGGAGTTGGGAAGAAGTGATTAGTAAGTACTATACCAGTATTTTTTCTTTTATTACCTGTGCTTTTGGTGTTATATCCAAGAAAATGTTGCCAAATCCAATGTCATGGAGTTTTTGTCCTATGTTTTCTTCTAAGAGTTCTGTTGTTTTAGGTCTTCTTTAGGTCCTTGATCCATTATGAGTTAATTTTTACATGTGGTGTTAGATAAGGATGAAACTTCATTCTTCTGCATGTGGATATCCAGTTTCCTAGGACCATTTGTTGAAAAGACTTTTACTTTCTTCCATTGAACAGTCTCGTCATTGTTGTCAGATATTTTGATGTAGTTTCCTTTTTGTTGGTTATTTTTGTCTTGAAAAGATGTTCAGTTCAGTTCAGTCACTCAGTTGTGTCCAACTCTTTGTGACCCCATGAACTGCAGCACGCCAGGGTCCATCACCAACTGCCAGAGCTTGCTCAAACTCAGGTCCATCAAGTCGGTGATGCCATCCAGCCATCTCATCTTCTGTCATCTCCTTCTCCTCCTGCCTTCAATATTTCCCAGCATCAAGGTCTTTTCCAGTGAGTCAGTTCTTCACATCAGGTGGCCAAAGTATTGGAACATCAGCTTCAGCATCAGTCCTTCCAGTGAACATTCAGGACTGCCTTTAGGATTGACTGGTTTGATCTCCTTGCAGTACAAGGGACTCTCAAGAGTCTTCTCTGACACCACAGTTCAAAAGCATCAGTTCTTTGGTGCTCAGCTTTCTTTATAGTCAGACTCTCACATCCATACATGACTACTGGGAAAAATCATAGCTTTGACTGCATGGACCTTTGTCAGCAAAGTAATGTCTCTGGTTTTTAATATGCTGTCTAGGTTGGTCATAGCTTTTCTTCCAAGGAGCAGGTGTCTTTTAATTTCATGGCTGCAGTCACCATCTGCAGTGATTTTGGAGCCCCCCAAAATAAAGTCTGTCACTGTTTCCATTGTTTCCCCATCTATTTGCCATGAAGTGATGGGACTGGATGCCACGATCTTAGTTTTTTGAATGTTGAGTTTTAAGCCAAGTTTTCACTCTTCTCATTCACTTTCATCTTCACTTTCTGCCATAAGGGTGCTGTCATCAGTGTATCTGAGGTTATTGATATTTCTCCCAGAACTCTTGATTCCAGCTTGTGCTTCATCCAGCCCAGCGTTTCACATTATGTACTTTGCATATAAGTTAAATAAGCAGGGTGACTATATACAGCCTTGGCATACTCCTTTCCCAATTTGGAACCAGTCTGTTGTTCCATGTCCATTTCTAACTTGTTGCTTCTTGATCTGCCTACACATTTCTCAGGAGGGCAGGTAAGGTGGTCTGGTATTCCTGTCTCTTGAAAAATTTTCCATAGTTTGTTGTGATCTACACAGTCAGAGGCTTTGGTGTAATCAGTAAAGCAGATGTAGATATTTTTCTGGAATTCTCTTGCTTTTTCTATGACTCAACGGATATTGGCAGTTTGCTCTCCTAAATTTTGTTAAGTGCTATTTCTGCTTTTTCAGATGAGATCGTGTGGATTTTTTCCTTGCATTCTGTTCATGTAGGATATTACTTTGATCAGTTTTTATGTGTTTATAACTGTCCTTGCATTTCGAGAATAAATCCAGTTTGGTCATAGTATGTATCGTCCTTCTAATGTACTGCTGAGTTTGGTTTGCAAATGTTGAGGATTTTTACATTAAGGATTTTTGCGTCCTTCATATTCATAAAGGATGTTGTTACATAGTTAGTTGTCTTGTAGTGTCTTTGTTATCAGGATAATGCTGTCCTCATAGAATGAATTAGGAAGATTTTACTCTAGTCTTTTGATAAAGTTTAAGGTGCTGGTATTAGTTCTTTAAATGTTTGATATAATTTACCAGTGAAGCCATTAGGCCCAGGGTTTTTCTTTGTCACGAGATGTTTGATTATTGATTCAGTCTACTTACTAATTATGTATTTATTAAGATTTTCTTTTTGTTTCTTACTTGATCTGTCTTGTTTTTCTAGTAATTTGTCCATTAAATCTAGGTTATTTGATTTGTTGGTGTACAGTTGTTCACAGTACTCTCTCATAATTCTTTTTATTTCTGTAGAATTGGCGTAATAATGTCTCCATTTTTGATTCTGATTTCTCTTTTTCTTCTTAGTCCTTCTAGCTCAAGATTTGTCCATTATTAAAATCATTTTGAAGAGCCAACTTTTGGTTTCATTGATTTTTCTCTATTATTTTTCTGGTCTCTACTTTGTCTCTCCTCTGATCTTCATTATTTCCTTTATTCTTTTTGCTAGGTTTGGGTTTAGTTTGTTCCTTAAATTTTAAAGTTATATTGTTGATTTAAGATTTTTCCTTTTTTTTTTTAATGCAAGTGTTTATACTTATACATTTTCCCCTTAGTACTGCTTTCTTTGTTTCCTTTAAGTTTTGGTATGTTGTATCATTGTTTTCATCCTCTTTAAGTGTCTTACAACTTCCCTTATGGTTTCTTCTTTGATAAGTTGGTTGTTTAATTCCCAGAATATTTTGAATTTTCCAATTTTCCTTTTGTTATTGATTTTTAACTTTATCTTAATTTGGTCAGAAATACTTTGTATGATATCCATATTCTTTAATATAGTGAGATTAATTTGTGGCCTAACATATGGTATATCCTGAAAAATGTCCCTTGTGCATTTCAGAAAAACGTGTGTTCTGTTACTGAATAGGGTGTTTCGTATGTCTGTTTGGTCTAGTTGATTACTGTGTTAAATTCTCTATTTCTTGAAGGATAAGGTCCTTTCTACTCACCTTGGCTTTTGTAATTTGTATGCAGGCTGTGCCAGGAACATGTGCACAGCTGTCTGCCCTATGGCTGGAAATGGGTATGAGGGTTGGTGCTGCTACTAAGCTAATAGCTGAAATTGACCAAAATTAACTGCAGTTTACTGTCCATGTCTTTTCCTGAAAATTACAAGCTTTCAGCAGACTCTAAGGTTCCAACATAGTTTCATCCGATAGATATTGCCAGCCAGTTTTGTCTAGGTAGGGAGATAGATACCTGGGGCTTCTTAAGAACTCTGCCATCTTTCCAGAATCTTCTTTAATCCCATATTAATTTCTGAATCAAGTGACTTTGTGAGTAGATTAAGTAACAAGACCTCACATTAATGGAGGGATGCTTTTATTAAAATATAACAACAGCCCTTTTCTCAACTAACTTTGTATTTAAGAGTTATGTTAAATTCATTTGATACATGTATAGTAATTTTTGGCATTTAACTTTTGGCAGGTGGTTTTGGAATGTATGCTTAAAAAAGACCTTATTTACAATAAGGTCACTCCAACATTTCACCACTGGAAGATTGATGACAAGAAATTTGGCCTTACCTTTCAAAGTCCTGCTGATGCTAGGGCTTTTGATAGAGGCATTCGGAGAGCTATAGAGGATATTTCTCAAGGTAGGTTGTTTTGACTGTTTCCTTAATTTATTAGTTACATATAGTAGAAGTGACTTCAAGGGCTCAAAAAGAGAGGAGCAGTCAGAACTTTCAAAATCCTGCATGTGTGTGTTACTCATATCCTTGTTTTGGTAATTATAAGCAGAAAATGTATAAAAATTAAATATATGTTGACTCTAGTTAATCTATGACAAAACCTTTCTTAAGTCTTTACCTGATTTCATTAATAAGGATTGGCAGAGACTGCAACCTATCCCTTTGTGTATCTTACCAGTCTGTTAGATCATAAACTCTAAAGCTTGCAAGTTTAAAAGGGAGGAAGAATATTTACATGTAAGACTGGGTTTTGCTTAATTAAACAAAATGAAATCACTTCAAAAGTCATTTCTTTCCCCCAAAGAAGTCATAACTAAGATTTAATTTGTTTTTTTAATTAAGAAAGAAAATATATCTGTTAGTAGAAATAACCTTCTTATACAAAGCAACTGAATGAAAACGTGTTGACAGCATGTGACTTGTACATTTTGAAGATGGGACTTTAGTAAAAAAATTAGAAAACGTGAACTAATTATGAGACAAGCCAGAAGCAAGAACATCAAAAAACTTAGCACAAATATGTATTGTTAGTGAGTGAAGCTGTAGTTAAATAATGTTTTAGCTACTTTAGAAGACTAGAATTTGGAAAACAATTTTTGATTTTTTATTCAGAAAAAAATTCCATGAAATGATGGCAGTCATTTTATTCTTAGTACAAGAACCCATAAATTCTCCCTATATCAGTGTTCTTATTGTTGGCTGAACATGTGAATCAACCTGGGAGGCTTTTGAAAAATAGAATAACTGGTCCTCACTCCAGACCACTTGAATCCAACTACTTGGGGAATAGAGCTGAGGCATTCCTTTTTTCTTTAACGTTTCTGTGCATTTCAAATGTGATGAGAAATTATCAACTTATATATCATGAATTTAGGCAGGAGGTGGGGGAGGTGAATATGAATCTTTAGATTCTCCTGTAGTGCTTATGGTTCTTAAACTATTGCAAAAAACTTAAAAATAAAAAAATATATGATGCCAAATGCCTCATCCAGCAGAGATTCTGACATTACTGGTTTGAGATTGTACTCTGGCATCAGTATTTTTTTTTTTTTTTTAAGTTTCCCAGTTAATTCTGATATTTAGCTAGTGTGGAAGAAGCAGTACTTTAAAAAGAAAATTGTTATCCCTGGCTGCTGGAATTTTGTGTTTTGAATTAATTTTATGCCCACACTCATACCCCCATAAGAGCATACTTCTGTCTCTAGGATCAGATAGAATGGTTTATCTTTTTTAAAAAGTAGTTAATAAGGAGAAGCTCATAAACACCTCGCCAAATAGAGTAGACGACAGTACTCAGCCTATCTCATTGTTTTTGAACTTTAAAAAAATATATACTTGGTAGCATTATTACCAGCCACTATTACAGATTTTAAAAATCACACTAAATATTTCTTACTTAGCCTTCTATGATAGTAAGAATAAACTATGCAGCCCTTTCCATAGGTCAACTTTCTCTTCAAGGGTAGCAAATAAACTCAGGATACTTTGCTCAAATAAATTCTTATTAATTTGTTGAAACTAAAGGCACTCTTGAATGTGATAAAAAGTTCTATAGAATCATTGGTGCTCAAAAGTCAATAACAACAAATGACTATTGATTATCAATAGTGGATTCAAGCTCATTTGTTTTCTTTATTACTAAAGTGACTAAAATCCTAGCTGAGGTACTGAATACTGTTTCTTAGGTCAGAGTGTTTAGAAAAATTGAATAAATCATGTGGGTATCTCCTGAAGAACAGAGGAACGTAATGCATATACTCTTCTAGCAGTTTGAGTATTTCAGAGAAATCAAGGGGAGGACTTAGTAGAGATAGTGCACTTTCACAGAATACATCTCTTTAATAAGTAACTGGAAATTTACCTGTAGAAGAGGAAAACAATCACTTTATTCTCTGTTTTTCTTAACAAAGGGGCAAGTATGAGTGGCCAACATCTGACTAGTTGCCGGGCAGTCCAGAATGATCTCTGATCAATCTTCTATAGTATCTTAGTGATACTATCAATTAGTCAGCAACTCTAAAATCTAAGACAAAAATTCTATGCTTAATCAACTTTTACTTGTTTTCTTAGGATGCCCATCATTTAAAAATGAAGCTGAAGGAACAGAAGATAATTTACAAGTAAGTAGTTTGACTTCAAAGGAATTTCAAAACCTGAAGGATGTGGTGGAAATCAGTAGCCTTAATAAATAAACAATTCATATAAATTCTTAGGGAATTTTTAGATGCCATATTTGTCAGGAAATTTGTGTGTATGTATGTGTGTGTATATGTATACATATATACATTTTACATTTAGAGAGAGGTTGATTTTGTTCAGTTTTTTTTTTATGAAAAAAACTTGAAAGATTTTATTTATAATAGCATCAAGAAGTATAAAGTTCCTAGGAATAAATCTAATAAAAAACTTGAAAGAAAAAAACTTGTTAGAAAAGCCTGATTATAAAGACTGAAATTTTCACAATTAGAAGATTCAATATTGTTTAAATTGCAATTTCCCCTAAAATTGATTTGTATGCAAACCCATTCAAAATCACAAATGTTTTTGTATAGAAATTTATGATGTGATTCTAAATTTTTTTTTGTAAATTAATTAATTTATTTTAATTGGAGGCCAATTACCTGACAGTATTATAGTGGTTTCTGCCATACATTCACATGAATCAGCCATGGGTTTACGTGTGTCCCCCATCCTGAACCCCCCCTCCCACCTCCCTCCTCATCCCATCACTCAGGGTTGTCCCAGTGCACTGGCCCTGAGTGCCCTGTCTCATCAATTGCCTTGCATCGAACCTGGACTGGCAATCTGTTTCACATATGGTAATATACATGTTTCAATGCTGTTCTCTCAAATCATCCCACCCTCACCTTCTCCCACAGAGTCCAAAAGTCTATTCTTTACATCTGTGTCTCTTTTGCTGTGATTTTGTTCAGTTTTATAAGGAATTGGCTCATCAGACTGTGGGAGCTGGCAAGTCCAAAATCCACAGGGCAGGCAGATAGGCAGGCATCTTGGAAATTCTGGCAAGAGTTGATGTTTTGGTCTTGAGTCTGAAGGCAGTCTCAAGGCAGACTTCCTTCCTCTTTGTGGGACCTCAGTCTATAAGTCTTTTCATAATGGGTCCCTCCCACTTTATGGAGGATTATCTCCTTTACTGAGTCTACTAGATTTAGATGTTCATCACATATGAAAATTACCTTCACAATATTTAGACTGATGTTTGCCCAAACCACTTGATACCATGGCTTAGTCAAGTTTACAAATAAAATTAACCATCACAGATATCCCATTCCATACATAAGGTACTTGTATTAAAAATTAATAGAAAAATAAGTGTGAAATGTTGATAAGCTTGAACACCCTTAATCTCAGGAGGTAGTACAAATTAACATTCTTTAGTTACCAAATTGTCAAAGATTTTAAAAGTTAATTTTACCCCTCACTGGATCTTTCCATGAAGTTGACAGATTGACCCTCTGCTAGAGAAAATGTAGCTTGGTAGATTGTTTTTAGAAAGCAGTTTGGTAATACATATTTAAAAGCCATAAAAATAGAAACATTCATGCCTGTTGATCAAGTAAATGAATTTGAAAGGATAGAGATACACACAAAAATTTTATAAACAGATTTTTGAGCGTGTGTGAAATACTGATAATAAAAATTATCTAAATAGAATGGAAATGGTTGAATTAATTAAGGTATCTTTGTCATAAGACCCGTAAAAAAATTTTATTATTTGTAATTTACTTGTAATATATTGAGTAGTAAAAAACATAATTATGTGGTGTTATGATCCATCATTACTCAACTAAAATGATAAATAATTTTGTTGGTTGCTTTTGGATTGTGGGATTCTGAGCTGTATGGTTTTCTTTTTAGTACTTTTAATATCCTAAAGTACTAGTACTTTTAGAATAATAGAGAAAAAAACCAAATTTATATGTATACCTTATATAAATTTTCATATTATTATAAACATAGAAATCACCTAAAGATGTGGCAGACTGTTTTATGTACATTTACAATCAGAAAATAAAAATGGTTTTCATTTTGAAAATGTGAGAAGTATAGCAAAGTTCAAAAAATAAAACATAAATATGCTGTCTTCCATGATAACCATCATACATATTTTTAAATGTAGCCTTTGAGTGTTTTTCTGTACAAGTCAATAGGTATGCATGTGTTACCATATCATTGTACTATAGATTTTTTCCGAAACTTCACTTAAATAGGGAATATTTTTATGTGCCCTTAGTGTTTCAAGTTTACGATTTTCAATCTTTTTGTGTCTGTAATTTGCTTTCAGTGGATGTATCCTAACATATTTATTATACATTTAAGAGTTCTTATTTGTGTTGTAATATATGAATCTATTTATTTTATTGACCACTAGTTATTATTTTATAGTGAATTTCAGTTAATTAGGTGTAAGTAATAAAATACAAAATAAATATTTTTTTAGTTAATTATTTTCCAAAGTTCTATTTTGTTCTGGTATCAACGAAAATAATGCTGGACTGGATGAATCACAACCTGTATGCAGGACAATTTAGAACCAGACATGAAACAACAGACTGGTTCAAAATGGGGAAAGGAGTACATCATTCCAAATGCCAGGCTGGATGAATCACAAGCTGGAATCTAGATTGCCAGTAGAAATATCTGCAACCTCAGATGTGCAGATGATACCAATTAATGGCAGAAAGTGAAGAGGAACTAAAGAGCCTCTTGATGGAGGTGAAAGAGGAGAATGAAAAAGCTGGCTTAAAACTCAGCATTCAAAAAAGTAAGATCATGGCATCCAGTCCTGTCACTTCATGGCAAATAGATGGGGAAAACGTGAAAAACCGTGTCAGATTTCATTTTCTTACAATCCAAAATCAATGTGAACAATGACTGCAGCCATGAAATTAAAAGATAGTTGCTCCTTGAAAGAAAAGCTATGACCAACTTAGCATATTAAAAAGCAGAGACATCAGTTTGCTGATAAAGGTCTGTATAGTCAAAGCTGTGGTTTTTCCAGTAGTCATGTATGGATGTTAGAGTTGAAACATAAAGAAGGGTGAGAGCTGAAGAATTGGTGCTTTGGAACTGTGGTGCTAGAGAAGATTCTTGAGAGTCCCTTGGATGGAACAGAGATCAAATCAGTCAATCCTAAAGGAGATCAGTCTGAATATTCATTGGAAAGACTGAAGCTGAAGCTCCAATACTTTGGCCACCTGATGCGAAGAACTGACTCATTGGAGAAGACCCTGATGCTGGGAAAAATTGAGGGCAAGAGGAGAAGGGGATGAAGAAGGGGATGACAGAGGATGATATGGTTGGATGGCATCACTGACTCAATGGACATGAGTTTACGCAGACTTGGAGACAGTGATGGTTAGAGAAGCCTGGTGTGCGGTAGTTCATGGGGTCACAAAGAATCAGACACAACTTAGCAACTGAACAACAATCACAGCAATCAAAGAAAATATGGGGTTGGAAATGGAAAAGCGTTTTCGGAATTGCTCCCTATGAAGAGAGTGAATTTCTTTAAAATTCATCTATTAAAAGAGTTTTTTAACATTCTGCTTTGGTTTTGCTTCATTTCTACATATAACATTGTATAGAGAAATAACTTCTGCAGGATTTGTTTGCAAACTTTGTACATATCACAGTCAATGGTTTTGTAAAAACGATTGTCTTCTTTTCATAATCTTATTTCCTTCTAGTGCCATATATGTCAAGTCTTTGGTATGGAGTAGTAAAATGGGCAAGATATGAATGAGGAATAATAAATTTATCGCAAGAGGCAAAAAAAAAAAAAAAGTAAAAATTTAGAAATAGAAAGGGATCCAGGGGATCTTCCTGACCCAGCTTTCGAACCCGGGTCTCCCACATTTGTAGGCAGACACTTTACCCTCTGAGCCACCACAGAAGCCCAGAAATAGAAAGGAGGAGCCCAGTGAAGAGAATTACTGTATAACCAAAGCAAGAAGAGTAGTTACTCTGTTGCTGGCTTCTTGGAATCTGTGCTTCATAGTAGAGTCTCTCTATTGCCCCCAGTCCAGCAGGTTACACAAGCACCCCTGAAACAGTTATTTATATTTTATCTTCATTAGACACTTAAGCACTTGCTTGGTTTTTATTTTCATAATAAAGTAGAAAATGTGCATTGTCACTAGAGACTCTAAAATAGGCTTCCACTTAAATGTAATTTTACAAAGAGCAGTTTTTATGTCAAATTTTAATTCTTGGTTTTTACTTACTGTGATGTTTTTAAAATAGGTTCTTAAATTATGTTCCTTTTGATGGGATCTGAATCTTGTCCCTTTGAGAAGGTGCTATACTTAGTGGGTTGTTACTGAACAAAAAGCATATGGTAGGAATGACAAGAGTATGACTTCCAAAGGTAGGCCATAGGAGATATTGCAGCTTCTTTCTGGCTCTCTCGGTTCACCATACTGGAGGATGCCAACTGTCGTGTCATGGGGACACTCAGGCAATTCTGGAGATGTTCTTGTGGTGAGGACCTGAAACTCTGACAGTAAACATGTTCATGAGCCATCTTGAATGCAGGTCATTCACCCCCAAAGGAGACTTCCAATGACTGCAGTCATAGCTAATGTCTTAACTGTAACTTCTGTAGGGAATGTGAGTCAGAACCACCTTGTTAAACTGTTCCTGAATTCATAACCTAGAGAAACTAAAATAATAAATGTCATTTTAAGCCTTTAGGTTTGGGGATAATTTATTCCTGATACAGATTTTGCTACCTGTAATGGGATGTTGCCATAACAAGCACTTTAAAATGTGGCATATAATTTGAACTTGGGGACAGTAGTTAGAAGCTTAATGTTAAGCCTTTGAAGAGACTGCCAATGACGACTGAAGTGAAAATGAAGAAAACCATATTGGAAACTAAGAAAGGAAATCACTGTTATATAGTAGCAGAAAGTGGAGCAATACTGTCACCTATACTGATACGTGAAATAGATAATGTTCTGCTTCTGCTTATTGATAAAACAGAAGTTGGCAGAAACAGGCTCAGGAAGGACTCCTAAGCAAACAAATAAAAAAAGAAGCAGGACTTGCTGGTTTTGAAAAATCTCATCCTCTCAATATGTTGAACTATGCTAAAATTAGGACTTGGCTTCCCGGCAGAGGTAAGTCGAAGGCACTCAGATAAGTTTGTCTTAAGATGAAGCCAGTGTTTTGACTATAACATCCTTTGTTAACATCTTTTCTATATAATCAGAAAGATGTAAGGTGAGCCTCAGAGAACCTTTAATTAAAGTAAGAGGGCTTACAAACAGATTAAAGGTATTCTTAGCAGAAATTTGAAGTAGAAAAGAGTTTAAGTCAGATTTATGACTACGCTTTTTATCTAACAGAGTGAAGCTCGGTAAGATTGACAAGAGACTTACAAAGTTTTCAAAAGAGTTAATTAGCAAAAATATCACCAACCTAAGGCGTGACCCCTAGATCCCCCAAATTCCACTGGCACAAAGCAGGTTTAAAAATGTCGTACATGTAAAATTTGACTACCTTTCATAAAATGGAAAGATAACTCAGACATAGAACCAAAATCTCAAAGGGCAGAGCCAACAGCTTTGGAGAATTATTCCCATATTCAAGGAACTTCTAACATATTCCCACCTTGATTATAGAATTACTTTGGATCAGCGACTCTCCCGTTTTCTCCTACTTTGAACCAGAAGGTTTTATAGCAGTTATCCTCTACCTGCCCTGCCATTGTATTTTGGTTGTATGTGGAGCAGATCATTTCTCTCTTTAGTTCACAGGTCCTCAGAATGAGAGAGAGGAAATGTACTTATTCCTGTTAGTGAACAGCTAAGTTGCTCCCAAATTTCTCACCTAAAGAAGCTATCAGATAGTAAATGTTCTTTGTGGTAATTTATTATGCAGCCATAGCTAGCCAATATCTAAGCAGAAAAGGAAGATGATTAGAATGAAAGCTAATATTTATAGTCATGTTCATTTTATCTTACTCCCATTCTGAACTTCTTTAGATATACATCTCCCTTAGGCTAAATCCCATCTTTCAAAAGAAGATTGTATTACATCTTGGTTTAATAGTGCTTTTATAACTAAAAGTATGTTTGGATAGGGAAAAAATCAGTTCTTATTAGTTTAAAAAAATTCTGAGCCTGATGATGTATATGTGATATATTAACTTTAATTTGAAGGATACTGAGAGGCTAGCGAAATGTGACATTTTTGAAAAGAATCAACTTCCAGAATTAAACTGACAAAAGTCTTAAGTTTACCGTAGTGCCAGTTCTCAAGTACCTCATTCTTATTTTGCAGTGTATTGGAAGTTATAAAGTGTTCTAATTAAGTTAGCCACCTTATTAGGAATAAAGTTTCATAATTCACCAATGGACTTGACATACATAACATTTTGAATTTTAGTGCAGGTTAACTGTAGTTTATCATAGTGGTTATGTTGCTGCTGCTGCTAAGGCACTTCAGTCATGTCCGACTTTGTGTGACCCCACAGACGGCAGCCCACCAGGCTCCGCCCTCCCTGGGATTCTCCAGGCAAGAACACTGGAGTGGGTTGCCATTTCCTTCTCCAATGCATGAAAAGTGAAAGTGAAGTCGCTCAGTTGTGTCTGACTCTATGTGACCCCATAGACAGCAGCCTACCAGGCTCCTCTGTTCATGGGATTTTCCAGGCAAGAGTACTGGAATGGGGTGCCATTGCCTTCTCCGGTGGTTATGTTAGGTTTACTTTATTAGTAATTATTTGCAAAGGTAACTAAAATGGCGTTAAAAGAATAACCCACTATCTTTTTAACCCCAAGAAAATAACTGTTATAGTTACATCATAAATGTTTTTAAGACTTGAAATATGAGTGGAATCCTCTCCATTTTGAATATTTATTAATTTGCTCTATAAAGATTTGAATAGCTGTTTTGTTCTAATAACTACACTAAACATTTGATTATTTACAGTAGACAACTTTGAGCTTTCAGCAGTTATCTTCATCAGTATCAAAAATCACTGGAAAGGTATTTACCTTTCTCTTTCATATATGTCTTTGAAGGATGTCATAACATCATTATTTGGATTTAAAATCATATCTTGCCCATCTTTTATCCCTAATGTTTAGTACAGTGTTGACCATATACCTGGCTGGTACTTAGGAAAAGTTTATTGAAGAAAAATCTTCAAAACTAAGGTGTTTTTAGAAAAACGAAAAACCCCAAGTAGTAATAACGTATGAGTGTTCTTTCTTTTCATTTGGTTTCTTTCACTATTTTAATAAGCCACTTAAGATGGGATTTTTTTGTTTGTTTTCAAATGCTAGCTTATATTTGCTTTAAGATTATTTTAAATTGTTTTTCCAACCAGAGTTATTAGTTGTAACAGCTCTTACTGTTCAGACATGCTAGGTTTGTAACAATCCATAAAACTTGCCTCATGACTGGTTGTGATTATAAGAACAGGATCTCAGATTCCATGCTTTGGGCAGAAGAAGGACACCTAATTGATCTGAAGTGAGACCATATCATATTATCTCTTAACCACTGAGAAATACTTGACTAACTTATCCTTTTTTAGAATTAAGTAGTGTCATTTTTCAGCCAGATGATTAAAAGGATTGTAATGTACCTTTATTTTTTAAAGTCATTTGCTGTAGTTAAGGAGCATATGAATTGTTCATACATTCATTTTCAAAGGTGGTAGGTAGCACTTTAACATGGGTCATTAAGTACTATCTTATAGTTCAGTTCCTGTAACCTTTGTATATTTTAGACTGAGTTTTATTTGATTACTAACAAGGGAGAAAAACTGTATATAATCTTTTTGCATAATGTTTGTCATTGAATTTTTTTCTTGACTCTTAAACTTCATGTAGACTCTTTGGATAGTTAGAAAACTACAAAGAAGAAATCAGGAATCATTTATCCCTACCCCAGAGGTAATTGCTGTTTTAAAGATTTTGGGTACTTCTGCCTCAGTTTTTCTGTTGTATTCAAATACCAAGTAGGGAAAACCACTAGACCATTCAGGTATGACATAAATCAAATCTGTTACAATTATACAGTGGAAGTGACAAATAGATTCAAGGGATTAAATCTGATAGACAGAGTGCCTGAAGAACTATGGATGGAGTATAGGAGGCAGTGATCAAGACCATCCCCAAGAAAACAAAAGGCAAAAAGGCAAAATAGTTGTCTGAGGAGGCCTTAGAAATAGCTGAAAAAAGAAGAGAAGCTGAAGGCAAAGGAGAGAAGGAAAGATATATCCGTTTGAATGCAGAGTTGCAAAGAACAGCAAGGAGAGATAAGAAAGCCTTCCTTAGCGATCAATGCAAGGGAATAGAGGAAACCAATAGAATGGGAAAGACTAGAGGTCTCTTCAAGAAAATTAGAGATACCAAGGGAACATTTTACGTAAAGGTAGGTACAATAAAGGATAGAAATGGTGTGGACCTGACCGAAGCAGAAGATATTAAGAAGAGATGCAAGAATACACAGAAGAACTGTACAAAAAAGATCTTCAGGACCCAGATAACCACGATAGTGTGATCACTCACCTAGAGCCAGACATCCTGGAATGCAAAGTCAGGTGGGCCTTAGGAAACATCACTATGAATAAAGCTAGTGGAGGTGATGGAATTCCAGTTGAGCTATTTCAAATCCTCAAAGATGATGCTGTGAAGGTGCTGCACTCAATATGCCAGCAAGTTTGGAAAAACTGAGCAGTGACCACAGGACTGGAAAGGCCAGTTTTCATTCCAATCCCAAAGAAAGGGAATTCCAAAGAATGTTCAAACTACCGCACAATTGCACTAATCTCACACACTAGCAAAGTAATGCTCAAAATTCTCCCAGCAAGGCTTCAACAGTATGTGACCGTGAACTTCCAGATGTTCAAGCTGGACTTAGAAAAGGCAGAGGAACCAGAGATCAAAGTGCCAACATCCATTGGATCATAGAAAAAGCAAGAGAATTCTAGAAAAACATCTGCTTCATTGACTACACCAAAGCCTTTGACTGTGTGGACACCAAACTGGAAAAATTCTGAAAGAGATGGGAATACCAGACCACCTTACCTGCCTTCTGAGAAATCTGTGTGCAGGGTAAGAAGCAACAGTTAAAACTGGACATGAAACAATGAACTGGTTCCAAATTGGGAAAGGAGTATGTCAAGGCTGTATATTGTCGTCCTACTTATTTAACTTATATGCAGAGTGAAGTGAAGTGAAAGTCACTCACTTGTGTCTGAATCTTTGCGACCCCTTGGACTATACAGTCCATGGAATTCTCCAGGCCAGAATACTAGAGTGGTAGCCTCCAAGGGATCTTCCCTATCCAGGGATTGAATCTAGGTCTCCTGCATTGCAGGCAGATTCTTTATCAGCTGAGCCACAGAGTACATCATGTGAAATGTTAGGCTGGATGAATCACAAGCTGGAATCAATATTTCTGGAAGAAATATCGATACCCTTAGTTATGCAGATGAGACCACCCTTATGGCAGAATATGAAGAAGAACTAAAGAGCCTCTTGATGAAGGTGCAAGAGGAGAGTGAAAACGCTGGCTTAAAACTCAACTTGAGAAAACTAAGATCATGGCATCCAGTCCCATCACTGCCTGGCAAATAGATGGGGAAACAATGGAAACAGTGACAGACTATTTTCTTGGGCTCCAAAATCACCCTGGATGGTGACTGCAGCCATGAAATTAAAAGACACTTGCTCCTCGGAAGAAAAGCTATGAGAAACCTAGACAGCGTATTAAAAAGCAGAAACATTACCAACAAAGGCCTGTCTAGTGAAAGCTGTTTTTTCCAGTTCAAGTATGGACGTGAGAGTTGGACCATAAAGAAAACTGAGTGCCAAAGAATTTATGCTTTTGAACTGTGGTGTTGGAGAAGACTCTTGAGAGTCCCTTGGACTGCAAGGAGATCAAACCAGTCAATCCTAAAGGAAATCAGTCCTGAATGTTCATTGGAAGGACTGATGCTGTAACTGAAGCTACCTGATGTGAAGAACTGACTCATTGGACAATATCCTTTAGCTGGGAAACTTTGAAGACAGGAGGAAAAGGGGACAGCAGAGAATGAGATGGTAGGATGGCATCATTAACTCGATGGACATGAGTTTGAGCAAGCTCTAGGAGGTGGTTATGGACAGGGAAGCCTGGTATTCTGCAGTCCTTGGGGTTGCAAAGAGTCAGACACGACTGAGTGACTGAACTGAACTAACTGAAAATCACCATTAGAATCGATCTCTTCTCCATTTTGATTGTGTCCTTGATCGGATTTTTGTTTGTATTGGTAACAGTAGAGATTGTGGTGATTGGAATTTAGTAAAAAGTCATAGAATTTGAACCCACACAGTCTGATTTGAAAGACCTTGAATTTAGCCATTATATTATGTAACTACGACTGATCTGATCTGATACTACGGTTTATTTAACCATTCATGTTTCTTTGAACATTTACTTAGTTTCCATGGTCATATACATTAATTTTTGTTGGTATTTCTGAATGTGACCTTAGGATAAAATCCTAGAAATATATTCACCAGTTAAAGGATTGTCTAAAAATTTTTAGTTTGTAGGAACTATACAACTACAGCCTGCCTATTAACTAAGAAACAGATTTACAGACAATAAACAATCCCTGAACACCTAATACCACTTTTAAGCCAAACCTAACTTTTTGCGTACACCTATGGCTGATTCATGTTGATGTTTGACAGGAAACAACAAAGTTCTGTAAAGCAATTACCTTCAATTAAAAAATAGACAAATTTTTTTAAAAAAGAAAAAGAAAACATAGGTTAGTATTTCAGTTGATTAATCTAGGTTGAAGAACTTGTTTTTCTTGTTTTTGCTGGACATTGTATCTTGGTATTTTTCTCATATTCCTTCCATATTATTTCATCACTGATTACTGTGTTCAGATTGCCTAAACAAAATACTGTATATGCTATTAATGTTGTAAGACAAAGCTCATAGACTTGTAAAATTAAAAATTCAAGGTTAGTTTATTCCTAAGATAATGAAAAATAATTAAAAGAAACCTAGGGAACATGAGACATTTGTGGTCAAATCTAAAATGCGTTGCTGCCACATCAAAGTATAAATAGTAATTTTGTTGGGCTTGTAGAATTACTAATAATATATTCCCCCTTTCTCTGCTTTCTAAGTTTGCATGTGCTCAGTGCTCAATTGCTAAGTTGTGTCCTAGTCTTTGTGACCCCATGGACTATAACCAACCAGGCTTCTCTGTCTAGGAGATTTCACCAGTCAAGAATACTGGAGTGGGTTGTCATGCCCTTCTCCCGGTAATCTCTGGATCCAGTGTTCGAACCCATGTCTCTTATGTCCCCTGCATTGGCAGATGGCCAACTAGCGCCACCTAGGAAGCCCAAAATACAAGATTTCTTACCAAAGAACATTTCTGTTTTTTTCCATCATGCTAAAATAAACTAGTAGTATAATTATTTAAAACTTCTCTTATTAGATATGACCCAGTCACACACTCAGACCTGTGATTTGTGATATATAAGAATTAAAGTTTGGAGCAGTTGATAGACTGTAATACTCATTTAACTACCTTTCTTCACACTAGATTATTTATTGGGAACAATACATTTTATTTTATTTTTTTAATTTTATTTTATTTTTAAACTTTATGTAATTGTATTAGTTTTGCCAAATATCAAAATGAATCCACCACAGGTATACATATGTTCCCCATCCATTTTAAAAAGTTTGCAGAACAATGCTATTTTCTCTGCCTCAGAATTAATTTAGGGAGACAGGACAAAAGGAGGAAAAAAGCAAAATCTGTATTTATTTTCTCTACGACTGTCTTCTAGACTTATGTTCTAATTGAGATGGAAAATAGATGGGGAAACAGTGGAAACAGTGTCAGGCTTTATTTTGGGGGGGCTCCAAAATCACTGCAGATGGTGACTGCAGCCATGAAATTAAAAGATGCTTACTCCTTGGAAGGAAAGTTATGACCAACCTAGATAGCATATTCAAAAGCAGAGACATTACTTTGCCAACAAAGGTTCGTCTAGTCAAGGCTATGGTTTTTCCTGTGGTCATATATGGATGTGAGAGTTGGACTGTGAAGAAGGCTGAGCGCCAAAGTATTGATGCTTTTGAACTGTGGTGTTGGAGAAGACTCTTGAGAGTCCCTTGGAGTGCAAGGAGATCTAGCCAGTCCATTCTGAAGATCAGCCCTGGGTGTTCTTTGGAAGGAATGATGCTAAAGCTGAAACTCCAGTACTTTGGCCACCTCATGCGAAGAGTTGACTCATTGGAAAAGGCTCTGATGCTGGGAGGGATTGGGGGCAGGAGGAGAAGGGGACGACAGAGGATGAGATGGCTGGATGGCATCACTGACTCGATGGACATGAGTCTGAGTGAACTACGGGAGGTGGTGATGGACAGGGAGGCCTGGCGTGCTGCGATTCATGGGGTCGCAAAGAGTGGACACGACTGAGCGACTGAACTGAACTGAACAGCTAAAATTATTAATTTATACTGCATCCTTTTGCCTCTGCACACAAAAATTGCTATATTAATCTTAGAGAAAGAAAAAGCTAAACGATCTCTGAGCAACCATAGGAGAGTAATTACTATACAAGCCTATGAGAGTGAAGCAGGTTTCCACTGTACATTAAATATTGGCGTAGTTTACTTTTTAGATAATACAGAGGAGCCAGTGTACTAAAAGCATTGGATGTATGTTACAGCTATAGACAACTTTTTAAAAGATGAAGATTGTGCATATGTATGTACATTCTTTGTGGCATTCATATATTAAATTTTCTGCTCTTGTGGAAGATTTTCCACCACCTAATTTGAGGTTATATCCCTATTCCTGTAGTTAATTACTTCTTCTAAAGAGTTACAATCCAATTAAAAAATTCAAAAGTTAGCCAGAATACTTTTTGCCTTTTTACTCTTACCCAAATTTTTAAAAATGTTTTGGCTTTTATTAATTTTAATAACAAATAGTACAAATTTTTTTAATAAAATGACAATTTTTTTCGTATGAGTTTGGCAAAAAATTAAGTGCTTTATCTTAGGCAAGTTACATAATCTCTTTAAGCTTTAGAGTAGAGATAAAATAAGCCAACTACCTTGAAGGGTTGTTGTGAGGATTAAATGAATTAAATCATGGATCAACAGACATTTAGGTGATTATAGAATATTGACTAGAGTTCCCTGTGCTATGTAGTGGTCCTTGTTGTTTATCTCTTTTATATATAGTAGTGTCTATATGTTAATCCCAAACTCTGAAAAGGAGTTTTTCTAGTAGAAAATAGAAGATAGTCTTTGTGGGTAGAGGAAATGACATGTACAAAGAATCAGAATTGTGAAATGTCAGACGGTCCTGGAGAGAAACAGGGTAGTAAATAATCTTAAACAGAAAGTGATTATAAAACCGTGGAGTAGGAGCCATGGTAAAGTGACAGACCTGTACATGCATTTGTTAGTGCTTTTGTTCATTCTCAAAGTTTCTTGTTCATGGAAAGAAAACACTAAGTTTTAGTGAGGCCTAGTTCATTATTATAGAAATTAAGTAGCATATCCACAAATAAGAAAGTTGTGATAATGCCTAGATGTAGAACATTGTTTGTGGATATGTAAATTGTTAAAAGCACCTTGGAAAATAATTTTTATTTTATAAATCAGAGCATACATGTGTTTTATAATTCCAGCATCTCTACCTGTGGTGTAGGTACCAGAAAAATTCTTTTAAATGTGTATCATAAGGCCTGTAGAAGAATGTTCTTAGCACTGTTGTTTGAAATAGCAAAAAATTAAGTGTTTTATCTTAGTCAAGTTACATAATCTCTTTAAGCTTTAGTTTCTTCTTGTGGAGTAGAGACAAAATAATGCCAACTACCTTGAAGGGTTGTTGTGAGGATTAAATGAATTAAATCATGTAAAGTACTTGGGACGATGTCTGATACATAGAAAATGTTTAATATATGTTAGCTGTCAACACTACAAGTGAAAAGGAGTGAGCTATTGCTACATACGTCAACATGAATAAATTTCATGCAAAAAAAGTTAAGCAAGAAAAGCAGGTTCCATAATGTCCCAAGTAGCATGGTATCAGTCAAAATCCAGAAATATCTATAACTAAATATTGTTTAGAAATAGTATTTGTGTGGTAAAACTGTACAGAAGCGTAAGA
Organism: Bos indicus; assembly: GCF_029378745.1. Lineage (NCBI taxonomy): Eukaryota > Metazoa > Chordata > Mammalia > Artiodactyla > Bovidae > Bos > Bos indicus. The sequence continues at coordinate 33,865,906 of NC_091769.1, forward strand.
AATTGGAAATAAACAACTACTTCAAGATAATATTTTCCTATACAGGTGGTATAGATAGGGGATGCTATTGTCGTATTGATGTTATTTGTTGTCTTGGTTATTTCTCTTTTTGAAGTTGGGTGATAACTATGCACATATTTACTTTATTACCTTTATGTTATTATATCTGTAGTCCTTTATATAAAATATTTCCTAAGGGAAATGTCAGTGGTTTGGTGTATATCCTTCCTTATACTGATAAAATTTTAAAATATCTATTTATCCATTCAACTTGACAAATAGGATCATGTCATATTAACAATTGTATACCTAGTGTTTTTTTTCATTTAGCAATTTTTGTGAGTACTGCATACAGATCTTTTTAATGGCTTTTAGAATTTATCATATATATATATATCATAAATTTTTAACCAGTCCCATGGTCATACAGCCATAGGATATTTTCTTTGTTCTTATCTTTTTTGTTAAAAAAGAGTGCTAAGATGATTATTTGTTTATGTATGTATCTGTATAAAAGTTTCTCAAAGAAGAATTGCACTCTCACCAACAGTACAAAATATTTCTCCATACCCTTCCCAGTATCGAGTATTATTATGTATATTTTCCATCTTTTCTAGTCTATAAAAAATTGGCATCAAAGTTTTAAATCTTTAATTGAAGTCCACCAGGTTTTCATGTATTTATTACATTTCTTTTTCCTATGAAATAAATGAGACTTTATCTTGTATCTCAGTGCTTCTAGAGTGAGAGAGCCCATTTCTATGGATTGCATAAATTGTTTATCTTATGAAAACATTCCTCAGACAGTAGTGATTCTCTGCCCTCTATTTTCCAGTGTGTATAGGGCTCCCCAACAGAGCTTAGATAATTGGATACCTTATACGGATTCTGAGTAGGAAAACCAACAAATTTTCATGCCTAAACTTTAACGAGGCAATCATTTAGAAACCTGCTAAAATAAGAGGCAAAAAAATAATGAAAGTTTGCATTAAGAGAGTAGCTAAGTGGGTATGGAGAAGAGAAAATGGATTTGAAAAACACTCATAATTTTAGCTTGTTTTTGAAAATTATTTTATTTTATTGACCAAAAGAGATATTCTGCCTGAATCTGAAGGGTTTGAAACAAGGCTTGAACAATGTCTCAGTTTATTATTTCAAATACAGAGTGGCGGGGGTGGAGGGGGAGGGGATCTACTTAGACTGGTTCATTAGTTAATGAATTATTTGAATATTTTGATAGAATATAATTGTGTTATATTTTAAAATACTATGATTTTACATGAAAATAAAGGGAGAAAGTATATACCTATATTTTAAAAGAAACCCACCTTATAAAAAGTGAACAACTCTTGAAAATTGAAAAAGCATTCATTATCATACTCAGGAATAGAATTAGCATTCATTTTATATCCTTTAAATCTTTTATCTTTTCATGTTAAAATATGTAAATAAAATTTTATATATGGACTTTTTAGCATTAATTCTCCACAAAGTAGATATTATTCATAAGCCTAATTTCAAATGACCACTTATTATGTTAAGTGGACATACCATAATTTACATAACCATCCCATTAATTTGGGACATTAAAGTTGTTTCTTCATTTTTACTATTAAAAAATTTTCTGAGGAAAATATTTTATGTCTAAAGCTCTTTCCATTCAGTACATTTTTTTTCTTTACTAGATCGAGTAAATGTTCAAAATGTATACATGTTTTTAAAGCTTTTGATATATTTTATTAAAAGTGCTATTCAGAAATGGTTGGCCCAGATTTTACTCCTGTGTATAGAATTAGCAGTGAATGAGAATGACCATTCTCCTATCACCACTTTTTTTTTTTTAACTTTATCAGTTTAACATACATCTAAATTTAAGCTTGCTGAAAGAGATACAGTTAAGTAGTAGAAAAATGCCCTTTTTCTGTTAGATTCTCTACAAATGTTAGTTTCTCACAATTCACAGATAGTATATCCCTTATTATAGATTGTAGACTGTACATTGAAGGTTTATTTGTTTTACCAGACTCCTGAAAGATGTTTTAGTTATTTTATTAACTGAGACACTTTGAGGTGTATAGCTGTAAATTTACTGTGTAGTATGAAATAATTCTTTAGGTTAATTCCAGGTAGTTTGGTAAGCATTTAATAGTTGAACTAAATCATTTATTACCCAACTATCATCCACATGTTTATTTGTTTAATAATGAAATAATACTTTTTATATTTCCCTTTAAAAATGTATTTAATCAAAAAGAAATGTATTTACTGTTTAATGTACAGAATATAATTAACCTTAGTCATACAGTAAAACACTGGGTCATGAAACCATTTTATATTTGTTCAGATACATATTTTTAAGTAAGTTTTATTTTACAATTGTTAAATGATTTCCATTAGATTAGAATGCAGTAAAGACGACCTGATCCAAATAGTTGTCACCATAAAAAGCATAATTATTTTATGACCATTCCTGATACTATGACTAACACTGCAGTTTGTGCTTATTTATAGTTTTTAATCTCTTTGAGTTATCTCAGCTGACCCTGAGATTTTTAATACAAATATTGTACCCACTTTATAATAAAAAGGAATTGTGATTTAGAAAAGTCAGTTGCTAAAATTTTATACCCTAGGTGGATAAGACAGGGTTTCAACCTAGGCCCTTTCTCTAAACCTTTTTGTTGTTCTTGTTGTTTTCTTCTATTCAAGTTGTTTATGATTTTTGACAATTACTTGGGTCATTTATTTTGAAAACTCTCTGGAACAAATACATTTCGTGAATTTCTTTTATTCTTCTCAACTTTTATCATGCATTTTGAAAGAATGTTTGCTGAATACCATTATCTAGCCAACTCCTTTGCAGTAACTGAGCATTGTTATAACAGGGGGCAACTATTAGGAAAATTATATAAAAATAGCAATTAACTGGGTTTGACAGTTAGTTTTCAGTAGGCAGTAGATTCTCAGATACATTTTTAAAGTTTAATTGCTTCCTGATAAAATAGCAGCTTTTAGTTTTCAGAGCATTTTTGTATATATTCTCACTAAATCCTTCCAGTAGTCCATGTAATAAAACTGTATAGGTATTATAATTATTTAATAATTGAAAAAACTGAGTTCCAGAGAAATAAAATGTCACAAAACTACTTTGTTTCAGAGCAAGGGCCATACGTGCACTTATAAATTTATCATATCTTGCCATTTAATGAGTATTATTGTTGAATTTTAAAGTAAGCCAAATTTTAATGTTTTTATTTTTATAAAATTGTAAAGGTTTCTCCTTTTAAAAATATTAGCCCTGTTATGATTACTGTAAATATTTTAGAGTGAGGCAGTAGACGTATTACTGTCATTTTACTTGGTTGTCACTGTTTCTTCCCAGATAACTATATACTAATGGGAAAAATAATAGCAAGTAGTTATCTCATTTCTTAAAAGAAACAAAACCTTCTCAGGACTTTCTGTTTTCTGATATGCTAAGTTTCACTTATTCAGTATTTATTTCACAGAAATATTGTTTATGAAGTTTCAAAGCATTTCATTCATGACTCACTGATTGACATATCTCCTTTCCTAAGTCTGTATATGATTTGAATCCTTCTAAGTAATCCATAAATTAAGGCTAATAATTAATTTCCTTATTGAACAAGATCATAGACTACTATCTTCCTTCTTTGACCCCTCATATCATACAGTACAGTCTTTGGTACTGTGTAAAAAACAATTTTTAAAGAAAATTTTCAAAGTAACAATTTTACTGATTTGCATTTTCTTCCTCATAATTTCTTCACTCTCTGTGTACATATTACTTTTAGTTATAATTAACAGCTTTACTATAATCAGATACATCTCTCACATGGCATGGTTAGCCTTCTGATTCATCCTATATTGTTTTCTATAAGACGGTCCCTTTTGCTCATAAACTTGAGTTTTTTTTTTTAATTTTAATTCATATTCTGTTATTTTGACATGGCTTCATAATGTGTATTTGATTTTGGGGAACTGCCATACACAGTGATGGTGCTACATATTGACCAACTTGCTGAATTCTTGTTAGTGAAGGTATTTTATTTTGTTGTTTTCATATTCTGGAAACTAATGAGTTGGGGATTGTTCCCATTAGGCAGCTGAAGAAGATACTTCCAGTTCTCTAGTGAAAGATCATCTTTTCCATCAAGATACCGTGGTTACCAGTGAGCCTTACAGAAGCTCAAGACCTTCTCCCTTTGAAGGTCTGAATGCCAGAAGTGTCTACCTACGAAGCCAAGCCAATCAGGTGAGAAAATAAATAATCTTTTCCAGCATCAGGGTCTTTTCCAATGAGTCTGACTAGAAGCCTGACTAGAAGCTTATCACTTTTGTGGATCTTGTTAAAAGAACTAGTTTTTGGTTTCATGATATTCTCCATTAATTTCCTGCTTTCAATGTAATTGATCCCTACACTAATTGTTATTGTTTCTTTTCTTTACCTTATTTTGATTGAATCTTCTTTTTCTCGTTTCCCAAGGTTCAGTTCAGTCCATTCGCTTAGTCATGTCTGACTTTTTATGACCCCATGGACTGCAGCACGCCAGGCTTCCGTCTCCATCACCAGCTCTTGGAACTTACTCAAACTAATGCCAATCAAGTCTGTGATGCCATCCAACCATCTCATCCTCTGTCGTCCCCTTCCCCTCCTGCCTTCAATCTTTCCCAGCATCAGGGTCTTTTCCAATGAGTCAGTTCTTTACATCAGGTGGCCAAAGTATTGACGTTTCAGCTTCAGCATCAGTCCTTCCAATGAATATTTAGGACTGATTTCCTTTAGGATGGACTGGTTGGAATTCCTTATAGTCCAAGGGACTCTCAAGAGTCTTCACCACCACCACAGTTCAAAAGCATCAATTCTCCAGTGCTCAGCTTTCTTTATAGTCCAGCTGTCAATCCATACATGACTACTAGAAAAACTATAGCTTTGACTGGATGGACCTTTGTGGCAAAGTAATGTCTCTGCTTTTTAATATGCTGTCTAGGTTGGTCGTAGCTTTTCTTCCAAGGAGCAAGCGTCTTTTAATTTCATGGCTGCAATCACCATCTGCAGTGATTTTGGAGCCCAGAAAAATAAAGTCTGTCACTGTTTCCATTGTTTCCCCATCCATTTGCCATGAAGTGATGGGACTGAATGCCATGATCTTAGTTTTCTGAATGTTGAGTTTTAAGTCATCGTTTTCACTCTCTCACTTTCATCAAGAAGCTTTTTACTTCGCTTTCTGCGATAAGGGTGGTGTCATCTGCATATCTGAGGCTATTGATATTTCTCCTGGCAATCTTGATTCCAGTTTGTGCTTCATCCAGCCCAGCATTTCTCATGATGTACTCTGCATATAAGTTAAATAAATAGGGTGACAATATACAGCCTTGACGTACTCCTTTCCCAATTTGGAACCAATCTGGTGTTCCATGTCCAGTTCTAACTGTTGCTTCTTGACCTGCAAACAGATTTCTCAGGAGACAGGTTAGGTGGTCTAGTATTCCACATCTCTTTCAGAATTTTCCAGTTTGTTGTGTTCCACACAGTCAGAGGCTTCAGCATAGTCAATAAAGCAGAAGTAGATGTTTTTCTGGAACTCTCTTGCTTTTTTGATGATCCAACAGATGTTGACAGTTTGATCCCTGGTTCCTCTGCCTTTTCTAAATCCAGCTTGAACATCTGGAAGTTCACAGTTCATGTACCGTTGAAGCCTGGCTTAGAGAATTTTGAGCGTTACTTTGCTAGTGTGTGAGGTGAATGTAATTGTGTGGTAGTTTGAACAATTAAGGTAGAAACTTTGATTATTAATTTTAGATCTTTGCTAAAAATACATTCAATGCTATAAATTTCCCTCTGTGTGCTACTGTCACTGTATCCCACAGCATTTGATAAGTTGTGTTTCATTTCTTTTTAGTTCAAAATACTTTTGATTTCTCTTGAGATTTCTTCTTTGACCCATGTGCTTAGAACTCTGTCGTTTAGCTGCTACTTATTTGGGGATTTTCCAGGTATCCTCTTACTGAATTCTAGTTTAATTCCTCTGTGATTTGAGAACACACATTGTATGATTTCTACTCTTTTAAGTTTGTTAAGGTCCATTTTATGTCCCAGATTGGTCTGTCTTGGTTAATGTTCCATGTAAGCTTGAGAAAATACGTATTCTATTCTTGTTAGATGAAGTTTTCTTTAGATGTCACTGTATCCATTTGTTTGAAAGTATTGTTTAGTTCACCTCTGTGCTTACTGATTTTCTGCTTGCTGAGTCTGTCCATTTCTGAGAGAGGGATATTGAAGTTTCCAGCTATGGTAATTGGTACATCCATTTCCTTGCAGTTTTACCAGTTGTTGCCTCATGTAACTTGATGCTGTGTTGTTAAGCATGTACACATTAAAGATTGTTATGTCTTCATGGGAGATTTAACCCCTGTATTATATAATACCCTTCTTTATCACTGGTAATTTTCCTTGTTTTGAAGCTCCCTCTGTCTGTATTTGTATTTTCTTTTGGCTAGTGGTAGCATGGTATATTCGGAGAAGGAAATGGCAACCCACTCCAGTACTCTTGCCTTGAAAATCCCATGGGTGGAGGAGCCTGGTAGGCTGCAGTCTATGGGGTCGCTAAGAGTCGGACACGACTGAGTGACTTCCCTTTCACTTTTCATTTTTGTGCATTGGAAAAGGAAATGGCAACCCACTCCAGTGTTCTTGCCTGGAGAATCCCAGGGATGGGGGAGCCTAGTGGGCTGCCATCTATGGGGTCGCACAGAGTCAGACACGACTGGAGTGACTTAGCAGCAGCAGCATGGTATATTATACTTCATTCATTTACTTTTCCGTTAACAGTAAACTGCTTTACAGATAGTGGGTGAATTCTATATTAGCAGTAATCCTAATTCCTCCTTCCATTTCTTCTGTCATTGCTGTCATCCATTTCACTTTATATGCATATACCTGTATATGTATAGGTATGTAAATATATGCTGATTTTTTAGCAAACCTCTCTCTTAGCTCAATTAAGAATAAGAAAATTAAAAGTTTATATTATTTTCCCTTGTTTCTCCTAAAATTTTCCATTGTCATGTAGATCCAAGTTTCTGACCTATATATTTTCCTTCTCTCTAAGGAACGTCTGATAACATTTCTTATAAGGCATGTCTGCCAGCAAGAAATTTCCTCAATTTTTGTTGCCTAAGGAAGTCTTTCTCTCTCACTTTTTAAAAACTGATCTTTTTTTTAATTTAAGGTGTTGCTTTTACATAATAGTTTATGCCTCTTAATCCCCTTCCCACATGTTGCCTGCCGCTTCCCTGTCCCCACTGATAGCCACTCATTTGTTTTCTATATCTGTGAATCTGTTTATTTTCTGTTATATACAATATTGTGTTAAATTTTTTAGATTCCACATATAAGTGATGTCATACAGTATTTGTTTTTCTCTGCCTGACTTACTTTACTTAGTGAAATAACCCTCCAAGTTTATCTATATTGGTGCACAGGTCAAATTTCCATTCTCTTTCCATGACTGAGTAGTATTCCAGTGTGTGTGTGTGTGTGTGTGTGTGTGTGTGTGTGTGTGTGTACACTACATCTTATCCATTTGTCTGTTGATGGACACTTGTTTTCATATCTTGGCAATTGTAAATAATGCTGCTGTGACCATTCCTTTGTGGCTCAGCTTGTAAAGAATCCACCTCCAATGCAGGAGACCTGGGTTCAATCCCTGGGTTGGGAAGAGCCCCTGGAGAAGGGAAAGGCTACCCACTACAGTATTCTGGCCTCAGAATTCCATGGACTGTATAGTCCATGGGGTTGCAAAGAGTTGGACACAGATCTTATAGAGTGCCTGATGAACTATGGACTGAGGTTCATGACATTGTACAGGAGACAGGGATCAATACCATCCCCGTGGAAAAGAAATGCCAAAAAGCAAAATGGCTGTCTGAGGAGGCCTTACAAATAGCTGTGAAAACAAGAGAAGTGAAAAGCAAAGGAGAAAAGGAAAGATATAAGCATCTGAATGCAGAGTTCCAAAGAATAGCAAGAAGAGATAAGAAAGCCTTCCTTAGCGATCAATGCAAAGAAATAGAGGAAAACAACAGAATGGGAAAGACTAGAGATCTCGTCAAGAAAATTAGAGATACCAAGGGAACATTTCATGCAAAGATGGGCTCCATAAAGGACAGAAATGGTATGGACCTAACAGAAGCAGAAGATATTAAGAAGAGGTGGCAAGAATACACAGAAGAACTGTGCAAAAAAGATCTTCACGACCCAGATAATCACGATGGTGTAATCACTCATCTAGAGCCAGACATCCTGGAATTCAATGAAGTCAAGTGGGCCTTAGAAAGCATCACTACAAACAAAGCTAGTGGAGGTGATGGAATTCCAGTTGAGCTATATCAAATCCTGAAAGATGATGCTGTGAAAGTGCTGCACTCAATATGCCAGCTAATTTGGAAAACTCAGCAGTAGCCACAGGACTGGAAAAGGTCAGTTTTCATCCCAATCCCAAAGAAAGGCAATGCCAAAGAATGCTCAAACTACCGCACAATTGCACTCATCTCACATACTAGTAAAGTAATGCTCAAAATTCTCCAAGCCAGGCTTCAGCAATATGTGAACCGTGAACTTCCTGATGTTCAAGCTGGTTTTAGAAAAGGCAAAGGAACCAGAGATCAAATTGCCAACATCTGCTGGATCATGGAAAAAGCAAGAGAGTTCCAAATAAACATCTATTTCTGCTTTATTGACTATGCCAAAGCCTTTGACTGTGTGGATCACAATAAACTGTGGAAAATTCTGAAAGAGATGGGAATACCAGACCACCTGACCTGCTTCTTGAGAAATCTGTATGCCGGTCAGGAAGCAACAGTTAGAACTAGACATGGAACAACAGACTGGTTCCAAATAGGAAAAGGAGTATGTCAAGGCTGTATATTATCACCCTGCTTATTTAACTTCTATGCAGAGTACATCATGAGAAACGCTGGGCTGGGAGAAGCACAAGCTGGAATCAAGATTGCCGGGAGAAATATCAATAACCTCAACTATGCAGATGACACCACCCTTATGGCAGAAAGTGAAGAAGAACTAAAAAGCCTCTTGATGAAAGTGAAAGAGGAGAGTGAAAAAGTTGGCTTAAAGCTCAGCATTCAGAAAACGAAGATCATGGCATCTGGTCCCATCACTTCATTGGAAATAGATGCGGAAACAGTGGAAACAGTGTCAGACTTTATTTTTGGGGGCTCCAAAATCACTGCAGATGATGACTGCAGCCATGAAATTAAGAGACGCTTACTCCTTGGAAGGAAAGTTATGACCAACTTAGATAGCATATTCAAAAGCAGAGACATTACTTTGCCAACAAAGGTCCATCTAGTCAAGGCTATGGTTTTTCCTGTGGTCATGTATCGATGTGAGAGTTGGACTGTGAAGAAGGCTGAATGCCGAAGAATTGATGCTTTTGAACTGTGGTGTTGGAGAAGACTCTTGAGAGTCCCTTGGACTGCAAGGAGATCCAACCAGTCCATTCTGAAGGAGATCAGCCCTGGGAATACTTTGGAAGGAATGATGCTAAAGCGGAAACTCCAGTACTTTGGCCACCTCATGCGAAGAGTAAACTCATTGGAAGAGACTCTGACACTGGGAGGGATTGAGGGCAGGAGGAGAAGGGGACGACAGAGGATGAGATGACTGGTTGGTATCACTGACTCGATGGACCTGAGTCTGAATGAACTCCCGGAGTTGGTGATGGACAGGGAGGCCTGGCGTGCTGCGATTCATGGGGTCACAAAGAGTCGGACACAACTGAGCGACTGAACTGAACTGAAACGACCTTAATTTTCACATGAATATTGGGGTACATATATCTTTTTGAGTTAGTGTTTTTGTTTCTTTCAGATATTTACTCAGAAGTGGAATTGTTGGATCATATGGTAGCTCTATTTTTAGTTATTTGAGAAACCTTCATACTCTTTTCCACAGTGGTTGCACCAATACATTGCCACCAGTCTCCTTCACTTTTGAAGGATAATTTTACAGGTTACAGAATTCTAGGTTGGAGGACTTTTCCACTTACCACTTAAACTATTTCACTTCACTCTTCTTGTTTACTTGGTTTCTGCAAAGAAGTCCAATGTAATTTTTTTTTTAAGTAAATTATTTTTCCTCTGGCATCTTTCAGAATTTTTTTTATCTTTCTTTTTTTGTTTATAGTTTGAAAATTATATGCTTAGATGGTTTTCTTTTCTTTTTCATTTTCTTACTTGATACTCTCTGAGCTTCTTGGATCTGTGACTTGACATCTGACATTAATTTGGGTAAATTCTTAGTCATTATTATTTCATATATTTCTTTTGTTATTTTCATTCTTTTCTTCTTCTGATCATTTTGTCTTGTGTATATGTACAAAATTACACATTTTGAAATTCTTCTACCATTCTTAAATATTGTTCTTTTTTTTCCCCACTTTTTGTTCGCTTTCCTTTCAATTTTGGAAATTGCTATATTCACATACTCAGTGGTGTTTTACCCAGCCATGTCCAGTCTACTAGGCTCATCAAAGGTATTCTTAATGCTCTTAGTGCTTTTGATCTCTAGCTTTGGGGTAGAGCTGGTGGTGGTATTCTTTATTAGGATTTCCGACTCTCCGTTTGCATTGCTCATTTGTTTTTGTATTCTATCTTGCTTTATATTTTAGAGTGCTTAGCATATTGATCGTAGTTGTTTTAAATTCTTAGCCTGCTGTTTCTAATATCCCTGTCATATCTGGTTCTGATGCTTGTTGTGACATTTCAGAATATATTTTTGTCTTTTGGTGTAATTTTTAATATTTTTTGATTGCTAGGCATCATGTGCTAGGTAAAGGAACTACTGTAAATAAGCCTTTAGTGATAGAGTGGTAATGTGTGTGAGGAAAGAAAGCATTTTATGGTTGTGATGAGGTATCAGTCTTTAAGTCTAAGGTTTTCCCTCTGGATTGTGCATTTCAATTATATATATATTGTTTCTCCCCCTTTAGGTGGATCAGGTGGTTTGAGATGATCAGGGTTGGGTATATATCCCCTCCTGACTCTGATAATATCATAGTAGGTTAGGCTCTGGTTCATTAGTGTTCCCTGAGGACAAGTCTTGTTACAAAGAGTGTTCCAGCACATTTCATAATGGTTCTTTCTCCCGTCTCCATGCTGGAAGCATGCAGGGATTTTTCTGATACTTACCGTGTAAACTTGGTTGAGCTGTTAGAGGTAAACTGACAGAAGCTTGGGAATGTCACAATTACTGCCTTCCCCCTCCCCTAGGAGTGTTTAACTCCCAGTTTTCTATCCTGAGCCTCCAGCAATTTGTCAATTACCGTTGAGATTTTTTTTTTTTCCCTACCCTGCACTGGTTTCCATGGTGATATCTACTCATGAGTCTCTGCAGTCTTAGGTGTGGGGTTTGTCCTGTCTTCGTCTCTCATGGATCTAAGAAGAGTTGTTGATGCTTTTATTATTATTCCCCCTTTTTTTTTAACTTGTAATTGCAGCAGAATGGCAACTTCAAGTTCCTTACATGCTGAAACTGAAACCAGAAGTGAAGTGTATGCTACTTTTTAAATTTCATTTTAAATGTATTGAGAAAGATCTGAGTTTAAATAACAAACAGGATGACTCATAATAATTTTTATTAAAACCATTTTGAAAAACCTTACTACTAATAGATTATGGAGTTTTGAAATACATAGTTTCATTAAAAATAAAATAAGAAATGTGTTCTTTTGTCACTAAACTAGGAATTGTTTGTATTTTAGATAATGTTCAGTCATCCAGGCCTAGACATTCAGGACAGAAGTATAGAATATGGACAGCGGCAAATGCCCAAGGAAAGTGGAGGCCTGAAGTCCCAAAATAAGGTAAGAAATCTTAGTTTTATCCTCTGATTTGGCATGTAACTAATTAACATATGAGTGAAATTTCCAGTCTTTCTAATTCTCCATGTAGTTGAATTATACTAGAGTTATTTTTTAGTGTTATAAACTTGCTTATTTTTTATATATACTTCTAAACCTCATTACTTAAATTTCCTCCAGATTTCTGGTTTGAGTCTGGGAGATTGTTACAGTGTGTTTATCACCAATAGGAATTGTTGTAACTTTCTGCATCCATCACTCCATCTTTAGTCCACACATGGATTTTTTTAGCTGCAATTCCAAATATCTGGAGAATGAAAGTTTGGAAGCCCAACCTAGATCATGGGCTTACTTATAAACTAGTCACTGTGTCTTGTCACACTAGTCACTTGTATGGGTGAAGGGAAGGGTCATTTTGATATATGCCCGAAAGATGTACTTTCCCCCCTGAAACAGCCTCCCAGAAAGGTGAGAGAGTGTAGTGTGCTTTTCAGTCATTTTTAGAGACACGTATAACCAGACTATGAATACGTACACTTTGTGTTAGTTTGCTAGGTCTGTCAAGAAAATACCACAGACAGAGTGCCTTGAACAACAAAAATATATTTGCACACAGTTCTGCAAACTGGAAGTCCAAGATCAAGGTCTTGATACATTTGGGTTCTTTCATGGCCTTTCTCCTTGGCTTGTCAATGGTCACCTTCTGATTGTGTTCCTTTTTTTCTCTTTACACACACATTTCTGGTGTCTCGTTCTTTGTGTGTCCAAATTTCCTCTTCTTATAAGGACACCAGTCAAATTGGATTAAGGCCTACCCTAAGGACCTTAGTTTAATCACTTTTTTAAAGGCTCTATTTCCAAATGCATTCACATTCTGAGATACTGGGGTTGGGGCCTCAACATATGAAATTGGAGGAAACACAGTTCAGCTCAGTTGAATTCAGCTAATGTTCTACCCTCTGGTCCCTCTTCTCACATGCAAAATATATTCACCTCATCATAACACTCTGAAAGACTTAACCCATTCTATTTTTTTTAATATAAATTTATTTATTTTAATTGAAGGCTAATTATTTTACAATATTGTATTGGTTTTGCCATGCATTGACATAAATCTGCCACGGGTGTACATGTGTTCCCCATCCTAAACCCCCCTCCCACACTTAACCCATTCTAGTACTGTCTCTAGGTCCAGTGTGTGCATACTAAGTCACTTCAGTCTTGTCCATCTCTTTGTGACTCTATGGACTATAGCCTACCAGTCTCCTCTGTCCATGGAATTCTCCAGACAAAAATAATGGAGTGGGTTGCCATGCCCTATTCTAGCGATTCTTCCAACCCAGGGATTGAACCCACATCTTATGTCTCCTGCATTGGCAGATGGGTTCTTTACCAGTAGCACCACCAAGATCTCATCTAAATACCGTCTAAGTGTGAGTGAGACTCGGTTTGATTCATCCTGAGGCAAAATTCCTCTGGGCCCTTGAGGGAAGTGGCCCTACTCCCTTGGTGATAGTGTCATTCCTGAGAATTTCCCAGGGCTTCAAGTTCAGTTCTATTTTGTTTTTAAAATTACACTTCAGTTTATCACTTTCCTCTCATATTTTACTATAAACGGCAAGGAGGAACCAGGCCTGTATCCTTAGCACTTTTCTTAGAAATTTCTGCTAAATATCCAAGTCCATCACTCACAAATTCTGCCTTCCGCTAGAATACAATTCACCTGCATTCTTTGCCACTTTATAACAAGGGTCGTCTCTCCACCAGCGTCCAACCGTGTATTTATTTCTTGTTTCCATCCAGGACCCTCACCAGAAATGCCTTTAACGTTTGTGTTTCTACCAGGCCTCTCTTCACGATTACCTAGACTTTTTATAACACACACCTCAAAACTCGTTCAGCCTCTATCCATTATCCAGTTCCAAAGGCATTGCCACACTTTTGTAAGCACAGCATCCCACTCCTTGCTACTGAAATCTGTATGAGTCAGGGTGCTCCAGAGAAATAGAACCAACAATATGTATATATAAAGAAAAAGACATTTACTTTAAGGAATGGCTTATGTGATGTTGTTAAGTCTCTAAGTCATGTCCGACTCCTTGGCAGTCCCATGGACTGTAGCCCACCAGGCCCTTCTGTCCATGGGATTTCCCGGGCAAAAATACTGGAGTGGGTTGCCATTTCCTTCTCTAGGGGATCTTCCCAACCCATGGCTGAAACCCACTTCTCTTGCTTGGCAGGTGGGTTCTTTCCCACTGAGCCACCTGGGAAGCCCTCTGGGAGGCCCTACTCATATGATGGCATAGGTACATACATACTCAAAATCTTCAGAGTAGGCTGTCATGCTTAAAACCCGAGCAAGAGCTGTAGTCTGTATCCAAAGGCAGTCTGCTGGCAGAATTCTTTCCTGCTCTTTCTTGGTCAGTCTTTGTATTATTAAAGCCTTGAACTGATTGGATGAGGGCCACCTATGTCATGGAAGATAATCTGTTATGCTTATATAGTCCACCCTTTGAAATATCTCTTCCAAGAAACATCTTCACTTAAACTTGCAAACTAATTGACCAAGTATCTGGGCACTGTGGCCCAGGCAAGTTTAGGCAATATAATTAATCTTAACTGTTATTATTGCAATTTTCATCTCTTTCATTTTTAGGTCCCTTTGAAATCAATTCGACATGTCAGCTTTCAAGATGAGGATGAGATTGTCAGAATAAACCCTCGCGATATCTTAATACGTCGCTATGCAGACTATAGACATCCTGACATGTGGAAAAATGACCTGGAGAGAGATGATACTGACTCCAGTGTTCAGTTTTCTAAACCAGACAGTAAAAAATCAGACTATCTGTACTCTTGTGGGGATGAAACTAAGTTAAGTTCGCTCAAAGACTCTGTGGTATTTAAGACACAGCCTTCCTCATTAAAATTTAAGAAGTCAAAACGAAGAAAAGAAGATGGTGAACGTTCTCGCTGCGTATACTGCCAGGAAAGGTTTAATCATGAAGAAAATGGCAGGGGAAAATGTCAAGATGCTCCAGACCCTATTAAGAGATGCATATATCAAGTTAGTTGCATGCTCTGTGCAGAGAGCATGTTGTATCATTGTATGTCAGACTCAGAGGGAGATTTCTCTGACCCCTGTTCGTGTGACACTAGCGATGACAAGTTCTGCTTACGATGGTTAGCCCTAGTAGCTTTGTCTTTCATTGTTCCATGTATGTGCTGCTACGTCCCTTTGAGAATGTGCCATCGTTGTGGTGAGGCGTGTGGGTGCTGTGGTGGGAAACATAAAGCTGCTGGATGAAAGCATCCAGTGACGAAGTGAGCTTAAAATCCTTGTGTCCAGGAATTAGCTAACTTGGATTTGTGGAAGCTTTTGGCAAGCATTATGCAGTCTTGCCTGGTATCCTTGGGGCCACACGTGGAGGAAGCAGAACTTATCGATTCTTGGCATTTCAACAAATGCTCGCCATGCCCTTTTCCCTGGAGTGCATGGCATGTTTTGTTAACAGGTTGTCAAGAATATTTGCAAAAGGAAACCATTTCTGGTTATTGGCAATATAAAGTGAACATAAAATATGATCCAACTAAAAGGGATTAAATTTTTTTGGCATTTTTGTATATTTATGCATTAGGTGATGGGACCTTTAAAGGTTTAAATTCATTAAGATATAAACTAAAAGTGCACTAGGGGACAGTTGGATTTCAATCTAAGAAAAGTTAACACTTGGGAATTGTAAGAAGTAAAACAAGTGCAACTAAATCATTTATTAGTTGTTTTTTGAAAGCAGTTTTATGTATAAATAACAAATGTTTATATTTAACTAAATAAAAGGTACGAATTATTACATATAAAGCTTTTCTTCCCCTTCCTAGTTCTGAAGTAGATGTACATATATCTACTGTCACATTCCATTATATTTTGAATATTTTACTCATCTAGTTAATAACGTTTTTATTCTATGTGAATGATTTTATATTTTCATCGTCATTTCCCTTTGGCTACAGTTTATATTGAGTTATATCTGTACATTCTGGTAATCTAAAATCCTTATAAAATATTCTAATAGCCTTGAGTGACCAACTTTTTTTTTTTTAAGCACAGATGTAATTGTCTAATGTTATGATGGGAACATAACACTTATTTTTATATAAAAAGAGACTGAGTAAACATTATAGAAAAAGTGAGGTTTTGGGTTGTTTTGTTTTGTTTGTGGTATTCAACCAGCAAGTTGTTTTCTTTCAGAACTTCCTCCTTTCAAAGAACTATATTGCATTTACAAATGTTTTACAAGGTGAAAAGTGCAACTGGATAGAGTCAAACAGTTTCCTCCTGAGATTTCCACTACCATTCTCCTAATCCAGAGTATGTTCAGCTGTGTTAATAATATTTTAGCTCAATCCTCAGTGCTTATTGTCACATAACAATGATAACTTTTCTCATTTTATTTAAACTGACCAGAAGCAAAATTATGCTAAAGAGTGTGCTAAACTACCCCAGAAAAATATTCAATCCAACATCCTGAATGAAATATCTCATATGTTTAGATTTATTTTCTCTTGCAGAGCATAGTCCTACTGGATGTTTTATTTGCAAAGTAGTTGCATAAATGTCCGGCAAGCTGTTTGGAGTACTTTGGGGTCAAATTGTCTTTTTTTTTTAAGTGTTACATTGAAACTCTAACCAAGTAAGGGGTTCCTAAAGAACATTCCCTTAAAGGGATAAAGTTGAGAAGTGTGCCTTTTTTTCAATGGCTTGAAGTTTCAGAAATGATCAAAATTAAAATCACACTACTGTTTGAAGCTCATTTTCTATGCAGGTTTTAAAATGTCATTTACATAATCATTCTTTTTACATATCACACTTAAAAGCTTGTGTTAGCTTTCTTCTTTTGCCCCAGATCAAACTGAACAATGTACATAACACTGTCTGTCTGTAAAATACTTTTTTTTAAGAAAGCATTTATATTTATATGACAGCTTGAACTGACAACATTGTGTATATAGATCATCTTGAAGTATTATTTCACATTGAAAAGAAGAAAAATATATTGATAACTATAGATGTTATGAAGAAGAGGTTATTTCTAGTTTTGTACTAAAAATCAATTGGTTGAACTAAGTCCAAAACACGACACCGTAGCAGCAGTTTTAAGTCTTATTTTTACTGTTTATATATTTGGATGCTGCTACGCCAGATGATCTTCATCCCTGAAGTTTTCAACTAAACTTGGTTTCCTAGAATAGACTGTTAACTTTCAAAATTACTTTTTATTGATAAAATGGAAATACTGGTTTTCCTTGTGACTGAATTTTCATATTTGTAAGTGCTGAGTTTATAATTCAGGTTTGAGCAGGTGTGAATAACTGAAGAAAATAACTTGCTGGCTATATAGGAAAATGCTGTGGAAATGAACTGTGTATATACTTCTGGGAAGAACAAATTTAATCATTTCTTCTGTTGAGCACTAATCAGTATAGTGCAACTCCTGGTTCTGTACTGTATTTTATATGCAACATATATGCTTTAATATTTTAATGTTTGTGCATTAATATTTTCAATTTGTTTAACCACTTTGCTGCTAAGATCTTTCCGTCCCATCCCCAATTTTTCCTTTACAATTTTTAAACAAGTTTCTTCATTAAAAACTATGGTGATGAAATGGTTTTTATTTTACCTTGAATTTTTATAGTTTAACACACCAAGGTTCCAAATCAGTCTAGAAGGCTAACTCATAATGTTACCTGAATCCCTTATGTGGAAATTTTCTCTTGAGTAAATTAGAATTATTATGTGAAAACAAATGAATAGGTTAAATTTCTCATTCTTAAACGTATAGATACGTTTGGGAGCATTTTCTCAGTCTGCATACAGATTTGACACTGCCAATTGGCTTGTCCTCTAAAATCGTTCTTTTCAGTTTTAATCTGATCGTATAAGCAAATGGCTGAGCAAAACTGTTTAAGTAATAGTAAATACTGAAAGTGAAAACAAGAAGATTTTGATCTGATGGCTTGTTCAGAATTAATAATTCTTAAATGATTTTCCTCTGACTTGACAGGGGAATCACTTGATTTCTGAAGAAATACGAGGTATGTAACTTCAGCACCACCTACTGGATGATTTATAGACCATATGTGAGGTGGCAGTTGGGATCCGACAGGGTTCATCAGTACTGCCAGTAAAGGGCTATTTAAGGGGCGGCCACCTCCAAATGGAGAAAGCAGGAACAAGAAATATCTCAAAAGAACTGTAAAACCAGTCTTTTCCCTAATGTGTCTTACTGGTCCTGAAAGATTTTAAGCACTTTTTCCCTTACGTATCCTGTTTTAAATATTTATCAATATTTGGAACTGGCAATCAAACTTAATGGATGTGCCGAAGCATTTATAGAACCAATTCTTTTAACTTGTAAAAGCCATTGCTAAAATGGTATTCTTTTCCTCCCATTACCAGTCAGGGAGAACTTTTTAGAAAAAATAAACATCACTGTATTTCATCATGACAACTTCAGAGAGTGTGTGTGTCTCTGGGATGATATTGGGCAAGGGTTAGAATTTAAAGGGGAAAACTTAAAACTACCTATTTTCATTGGTTATTCAGCAGTGCCTAAAATGAACTTTTGAAGTAATACAAATGCGCTTTCAATTCATGTGTATAGTGCCATCTGATATCTTGGGTAAGTCTTGCTTTTTCTTTTTCTCTCCCCAGCCCCTCTTAAGTGATCACCACAGAGATGATTCTTATTATTTATATGTCTCCAAAATGCAGGAAACATGTACTTCCCTCCACATTCAGAGAAGCTTAAGGATGTTTGTTTTATGGAAATTCACTTTAGGTTTTGTGATACACTTTGGAATATATGTTTTAAGATTGGGTTTTTTATTTTAGCCCAAAGAGACATTAAATAAATATAACATTTTACTACATAAAAATTTGAAAGCTTGTTACCTGGAAAACATAAATTCTTAACTAAATATTCTCATTCTTGATTTCCAGGATCACATATCTAAGTATATGGGGAAGCACTAGAAACTTGCATCATTGTTGCACCAAAAAAAAAGAGATTGGTCTATACTCCGCAATAATAGCACCATAAGGTGTTTTTCAGTGAGTCAAAACATCTAAAAAGAAATCACAACCTGAGATAATTTATATAAGCCAAAAAATTTTTTTTCTTTTTAAGGGCTTTTAAGGTATTAAGGTACTGTTTGCCTAGCAGCCAGGTGGTTATAAAACTTTCATATGCTTTGATACACTGATGTTAGCCGTTGTTCCTGAAAGCTCCTTAAATTGCATAAGTTGCTAGTTTTGAGATTTTTCAATAATAATCTAGTTGAAAAGCCTTTGTATTAAAATACACATAGATTTTTGTGAACATTGCCAGTATGTAGTGTCATTTGCTTTCTATTTTTGACCTCAAAAGTGCCTCACTTGTATATTATTTCCATTGAAAGCTTGACTGCATTCTTTCTAATAAGCAATGAAAAATTGTTTAACTCATGCCATAATGTATCTCCTTAGATATAGTTGACTAGCTTGCCAGTTTTGGATATATAATGTAAATATGCATATATAAGTTTGTAACTGTTTTTGTTACATCATACCCATGTAATTGGACATATCAGATGATATCATAAGAATTTGTTTTAATTACCTGATTAAACCTATCATGAAATATAAAAGGACTTTTTCTTACTCTTCTAGAGGTTAACAAACTATGAGATAGTAATTCTTACAGGAGAAAGCACTAATAGAAATGGAAGTTTTTGATCATAATTTTAAGGTGTGTTTTAACTGAAAGTTCATGTGTAGTTCATTTTAATGACTTACTTATTCACTCATGATTATCTCCAGATTTATTTTGTAGTTTGTTACCTGATACATTATTTGATTTTGGAGCATGTTACAACTAAATCTGGATTAACTTCATTAAATGATACGTGGGAAATTTTTAACCCACAACTATTACTCTTTTACACACACACACACAGACATATATATATCATAATACCAGCATTTCACTTAACCTAGTACTATAAGCAAGAATAAATGAAAAATTATTAGTACAATGTTCAAAAAATCATAGTATTTAAACACCAGAATAACTTTTGAATTGCTTTATTACATTTATATATATTTGAAAGATCAAGAATTAACTTTATACCTCTATCATGAATTATGAAATACAGTCTCATGTGTTTATTTAAAGGTTTTCAGATTTACTTTATATTCTTCACATCAAGTTAATACCCACAAGTAAGTAGAATAGTTTTACACAAGAGGAATTGAAACTAGGGTTTCTGCTCGACTGTCAATACAGTGTCAGGCACACAGTGGTCCTTAAAGAAAAATCAGCATTAATAATATGAAAGCAGGAGTCAACTCAAAATTTAACTACTCTTAAGATTTGCAGTTTTAGAGGGATCCTTAAAATAATGAGAAAATATATTCATAATAAAAGTCTAACAAAATCATAGTTGAAATGGTGTTTTCTTTTGTCTAGCAATCTTAATTTTTGCTACATAATGTTTTTAATTGATTACTTTTAGTTCTCAAATAACCCTGTAATGTAAGTATTATCCTCATTTTACTAAAGAGATTTAAGCTTCAAGAGGTTAAAAATGTACACAAGATCAAATTAGAGGTACCAGGTTTGAACTGTCGTATTCCGAATTCCATGCTTTTAGTCACAGTGCAGCTTCTAGTTTTGTTAAAGAGTCACAGATGCACTTAATAGAATAATCATTGTTCTGTTAAAAAGAAATTATATTTAAGCTAAACAATGTTGATTATTTGCCTTAAAAGACAAAACCTGTCTTTAAACCAGAGTTGCATTTAGTATCAGGGCTGCTGTTTACATGTGATGATGAGGTATGTCCAGTCTTCCTCAAACTTAATTCTAACCTGTAAATAATACAATAACCAAGCAGCTGCATACACTTTGGAATGAAAGTAAGATAGGAAGAATTCCATTTCCTATACCAGAAATAATGTCTTCAACTTCTCCAAATCAATGAAGGGAAGATTCATGGAGAAGAAATTTCAATAGGATATTATAATTCTTTTTGAAATTCTTACCCAGAATGACCAGCAAGCTTACATGTTTGTCTTTCATCAGAGGAATCCATGGTGTTGCACTCTCAAATTTTAAGAGAAAACAAAGTTGTATGAATGTATAAGCTTCCAGCTGGTTAACAATTCTTACTCAAGTTCTTGTTAAGTTATCAAAGTAAAACATACAGATAGCCTGAAACCCCAAAGTTCTTAGAAAGAAATAGGGGTTCAAATCAAATTATTTAAGATTACTGAAAAAACTGAGTTCACTGCCATTTTAGGACTGGAAGACCCCTAGAAATTAATACAATACTCTTATTTTACAAATGTAGGAACAGGTCCAAAGAGGTTACAATGTTAGTACAAGGTCATCAAATTCTGTAGTAACACGGCCTGCACTAAACGTAGCATCGAACTTCCTACTGTGTGTCTCTTGCAAGCACCATAAATTCAGTAAGCCCAAAACTTACTTACCCCATTCCTTAAACCATTTTTCTCTCTTCTGCCTTACTGGATGGTGATACCACTGTACATCCAGGAATCTAAGCCCGCAACCTGGTCATTGTCTTTAGTCTGTCATTTTCCTTTCTGTTTGACCATCGTCTCAGTTTTCTGCAGCTCCATGTCCTAAGGGCCCTTCAGATCTGCTCACGTGTCTATCCTTCCTGCCACTGTCCTAGTAGAAGTCACTTCACACTGCTGATGCTGCGGCTTGGTCATTGAATCACTTGAACATCTTTGTTTTTAACAAAAGATTGACTATAGTGTAAGTATGATTAGAAGGTGAAAGTAGACTGCAACAAAATGGTGATAAATTGAGGTCTTCTGATTGAGATATCCCCAAATTTAGACAGTGGTTTGTGTAGGATTGAGGAGTCAAATGATAGTGACTTGAAAGAATACTTCAGCACCTGGAACCAACTGGGGAACTAAGAGCAACTTGATCAAGTGCAAACAAATGATAAACTTCAAACTGTATATTCCCCTTTCCTTAACACCCATTCCTTTTTTTCAGTAATACATGCTTGTTTCTTGTGATGGTTGTTTTCTGAGAGCCTTGGTGAAAGAAAAGTCTGTTACTGGAAACCTTTGGAATCTTATTGTTGATAATATTAAAAGTAAATCAGTAGCTTCATAATCAGGTGAGCCCATATTCTAAAAGTTTTCTTTACTTTTTACAACTCATTTTTACCCTAAAGCAACATCAAAAATAGCCTTCGTGGTACAGATTCTTTTTCTTTTGAATGTTTCATCTCCAGACCAGGCCAGTTGTTTTAAGGATGTTGGGGAGGTGCCGTTTCATGTAGAGTAGTCAGAGGCTATGTAAATTTTAAGTAGGAAAAGAATTATCTAGGTTGAAGGAAGAGCAAATGTAAAGGGTCTGAAGAGAAAGGAGTTTGGCTTATTGAAAGAACAGCAGGCTAGTTGGACTAGAGGTGGCAGAATGAGGAAACTCATGAAAAGAGGTAAAGTCACAGAGTACTAGGCACCTGATCTTGGACCTTGGAAAGCATGGGAAAGAGTTCAGATTTTATTCTGAGAGTGATAAAAGTCCACTGAAAGTTTTTGAACAGGGACATTTCATGATCTGGCTGCTATGTGGCCTTTTTTATTTTTTAAATGATTAATAAGTTTTTATTGCTTTATATCTACTATTCCTCTCTCTCCAACTGAGAGTATTTTATTGTAATTAGCCCATTTTTGCTTCAGCATTGTATACTGGATGTGTTGGATAGAGGGGCAGATCAACTGACTCATATCTGTGGAGAAGAAATATGTCTCAAAGAAGAGAAATACAGGAGATCCAGGACATTAAGCTGGATGCATCACTAGTAAGGTTGCCTCACTTGGAAATGGATTGATTGTATTCTTGGTGTAGTTAGAAAGGATAAAAGGAATAACTGATGACCTGAAATATGTGCTTTTCTACATTTTCAAGCTTCCCCTGGGGGTAGGTTAGGCCATAAGACGAATTCTAGCCAGATGATTTGAGGGGTCGTGGTGTGTTTCATATTTGGGGAAGGCATTTAAGAACCAGTGTGCCTCCTATGTCTCTTGCTCTGCTGAGGATTTCTTGGAAGTCCGTGGAAAGCTGGTGTAACAGTGGAGGAAGACCACCTGAACTTCTTCAGACCTGACTTGAGTAAGAAATAAACCTTTATGTTAAGGTGCTTTCAGATCAGATCAGATCAGTCGCTCCGTCATGTCCGACTCTGCGACCCCATAAATCGCAGCACGCCAGGCCTCCCTGTCCATCACCAGCTCCTGGAGTTCACTCAAACTCACGTCCATCGAGTCGGTGATGCCATCCAGCCATCTCATCCTCTGTCGTCCCCTTCTCCTCCTGCCCCCAATCCCTCCCAGCATCAGAGTCTTTTCCAATGAGTCAACTCTTCGCATGAGGTGGCCAAAGTACTGGAGTTTCAGCTTTAGCATCATTCCTTCCAAAGAACACCCAGGGCTGATCTCCTTCAGAATGGACTGGTTGGATCTCCTTGCAGTCCAAGGGACTCTCAAGAGTCTTCTCCAACACCACAGTTCAAAAGCATCAATTCTTCGGCACTCAGCCTTCTTCACAGTCCAACTCTCACATCCATACATGACCACAGGAAAAACCATAGCCTTGACTAGACGAACCTTTGTTGGCAAAGTAAGGTCTCTGCTTTTGAATATGCTACCCAGGTTGGTCATAACTTTCCTTCCAAGGAGTAAGCGTCTCTTAATTTCATGGCTGCAGTCACCATCTGCAGTGATTTTGGAGCCCAGGAAAATAAAGGCTGACACTGTTTCCACTGTTTCCCCATCTATTTCCCATGAAGTGATGGGACCAGATGCCATGATCTTAGTTTTCTGAATGTTGAGCTTTAAGCCAACTTTTTCACTCTCCACTTTCACTTTCATCAAGAGGCTTTTGAGTTCCTCTTCACTTTGTGCCATAAGGGTGGTATCATCTGCATATCTGAGGTTATTGATATTTCTCCCAGCAATCTTGATTCCAGCTTGTGTTTCTTCCAGCCCAGCGTTTCTCATGAGGTACTCTGCATATAAGTTAAATAAACAGGGTGATGATATACAGCCTTGATGAACTCCTTTTCCTATTTGGAACCAGTCTGTTGTTCCATGTCTAGTTCTAACTGTTGCTTCCTGACCTGCATACAGATTTCTCAAGAGGCAGATCAGGTGGTCTGGTATTCCCATCTCTTTCAGAATTTTCCACAGTTTATTGTGATCCACACAGTCAAAGGCCTTAAGGTGCTTTGGGGGCTTTATTTATCTTGTTTTCTTTCAGCAACATATTTTAACATGATCTAAGGTGTAATCATTTTCCTGAATCATTTTAGAGCGTTGATTCAATTTTGGCCAGTGAAAGCAATTAGAAAGTGAATCACTGTTTGTACAATTTGTGTTAGTAGACCATTAATCTGTTCCCATCGTCACTAAATAAATCCTAAACTTTAAAGAGTATCTGTCTAAAGAAGCAAAACTTTGTTGACTGTCTTAGGTTGTTTATGTGACTTTGTCTAACACTGAGTACAGGAAAGAGTCATGCAGGATATAAAGCTGAAGATTTTTAAGTTTGCTGCCATATCCCCAGTGGCAATCCCTGGGGATGAATGAAATATGATCAGACTTTATCTTATGAAGTCTCATATGTCATGTCAAAAAGTTGAAACTTTATCCTAATGATTATAAAAATCCATGAATGCAAGGGGGATGTGATGATCAGATTTACATTGTTGAGCAGTTATTTTATTAAATTAACCAATATTAAGGAGACCCTAGGATGAGCAAGACAGACAACTGCTTTCAGGGAGCTTTTATTCTAGTTCAGGGAGAGGATATTCAATAAACAACTAAATCACAGAGTTGCAAGTTACATCCCTGGGTGGTCAATGACATCTCAAGATAGCTTTTGAGATGAAATCCAAGTGTCACTAGGCAACCAGTCATGTGAAAATTAGAGAAAAGTACATTTCAGGAAGAGGGAACAGTCTTCTGGTAGAGACTTTTGGTGTTCATATCTGACTTGTTTCTTCTTGGCACACAGGAGGACACTCTTCCCCACCATCTTGCAGGTGGGTGGGGTTATGGACAAGTTCTGGAAAATGGAGTGTGAGAGGAAGTGATATAAATAATTTTCAGACTGATGGAAGACCCTCTAGCACCCTCTTCCTCTACCATAGCAGTCATAGATAAAGCTGCATATTGAGATGATAGAACTCTTGAGACTGAGGCAGTCTGAATTACTGAGTCTTTTCATGGACGAGTTAATTCATGGACAAAAATTACCTAGCCCTTCTGGATACTTTGTATGACTTGGGGATTGTGTCTCACAGTGGCATAATCTATCCCCATCCTGTCTAATGCAGGCCCTGAGCTGGGAACAAGCTTTACTGGGGTTACAGGAAGAGCTAGAGGAACAGAACAGGAGTACAGTGAGCATGGGGAGAACATCAGAAGCCTGATTACATAAGGTTTGCGAAACCAAGGTAAGGAGATTTTACTTTATACTAAATATGAGAGGAAATAATTGAAGGGTTACAATTCTAAAGATTACAAATCTAAAGATTATGCTGAGAACTACACGGGGAACTGACTGGGGAGGAGGAAGGCAAAACAGAAAGGAGGAAAGCCAGTTGGAGACTGTCAGTCTTTGTGAGCTATTCTTGTTTGGATCAGGGTGGTGGTAGTGAGGATGAAAAGAAGTGGACAGACTTTACATATGTTTTGCAGGAGACCAAAAGGACTTCCTAGTGGGTTAAACAGTGGGTGGGAGAAGGGAATCAGTAAAAGAGAGTAATTTGGGAGCTTAAATCTGGAGAGGTGTTAATGTAGACAAGCCTGGGAAAAGGGCAAGTCTTGGAGGGCTGGGGAAGCTGTATCACATTTGCAGTGACTGTTAGACCTCCAAGTAGGGAAGTTGACTAGGGACTTAAATATATGAATATAGTTTTAAGGAGCAATTAGAGATGTAAAATTTGTGTAGAAATTATTTTGCCTTGACATTGTGGGGCTCATAGTAAATAAGCTTCATCTAATGAACACGTTATACCCCAGAGTTGCAGGACATAATTTGTTTTCAAACATGTTTAGAAAATTTCTAAAAGTTGACTATACATTGGGCCAGAAAACAATTTTGGTCTAAGACAGATAGAGCTCTGATTTCAATGAAGTTAGGAAACAAAAAGATAATTAGAAAAAAAAAATACATATATACAGAACATTAGAATCATGTTTCTAAATAGCATGTGGTTCAAAGTGGCTTAAAATAAAAATTTGAGATTCTTTAGACCAGGACAAAAATAAAAATAACAAATATAGAAGCATGAAAGATGCAGCTAAAGTAGGATTTGGAGAGAAATTTATAGGTTTAAATTCTAGTATTAGAAAAGAAGAAAGTCCTATGAACTACTAAAAAGCCAATATGTAAAGTTAGAAAAGTAATGGTATAATAAGGATGGAGAACATTTATAAAGGAAGAAAATAAGAGTTGACCTGAGATAAATAGACTGACAGGTATTTCTCCAGGAAAAATGAGTTTATTTGGAATCACCTGAGAATTGCATTTCAGGGTCTGAAACCATGGTGGGCAACATGCATGTCTACCTGGCAAGGGAAGGAGAATAATTTTATAGAAAGGAAAATGATGTTGGGAGGGCTGACGTCCATGGCTTTTCACTGGGCTGAGTCTTTGCCAGGAGAGACAAGGGGTCATTCCTGTTGGTCTCTGCCAGCACCGTAGAGCATGAGAGCTCGCCATTCTGGTCTCCTGACTCTCTATAACTAAGGTTTCTGTTTATTAAATTTTTTACAGAGTGTAAGGTTGAAATTTAATAAACTAGAAAACATGCAATATAGAAGCTCAACTAAGCCAAAAGTTGGCTTAATTGATAAACTTTCAGCAAAATTGGATCAAATAAAGGACAAATAAGCATGATTAGCATTTTATTTCCAACAAAAATATATTTCAAAAACAAAGCTGAAATAAAGACTTGTTCAAATATATGAAAGCTGAAAGAATTCATTACTACCAGACCTACACTCTAATAAATGTAAAAAAGTCAGCCAGGATGAAAATGATACCAGATGGAAATCTGAATATAAACAAAGGAATGACAAGCTCCAGTAGTAACTACATGATCAAATAAATTCTATACTCATATTTAATTTTTTATGAGAATATTGATGGTTTAACCAATAATAAAAATAATACAGCATGTGGTATATAAGAGATGTAGAAATAAAAAGTATGACAATAACCCAAAAGCCAGGAGGAGAGAAATGAATTTATAAGGTTCTTAGATTATATGTGAAATGTTATTGCTTGAAGACAGACTGGTAAATATTTATACTGCAAATTCTAAAGTAACCTCTGAAATAGCAAAACAGAGTTATGCAAAGATTTCTCCTATCCTTCAGGGCGATAGCCTTATATGGTATATGTGTTTTCTCAGTCTCTTCAGTTTATCGACTCTGAGACCTTAAGGGCTGTAGCCCATCAGGCTCCTCTGTCCATGGGATTCTTCAGGCAAGAATACTGGAGTGGGTTGCCATGTCCTCCTCCAGGGGATCAAACCTCTCATCTCCTGTGTCTAATGCATTGAAGGCGGTTTCTTTACCAACTGAGCCACTTGGGGAAGCCACAGCCTTATATTATTAGGCTGGAAACTAGTTCTCCAGACTGGGCCCCAGCACATAACCTGCAAAACAAAAACAGTCTTTAAGTTGTTTTCTTAAAGTAGCCAGCCTTTGGATCATTGGCTGTCAGCACCACAAGCAAAGGACTTTGAAACTATAGTTTCCTTAGGCAGGTCTTCTAGCTTCACTAATCAAAGTTTAAGGAAGGAAGTCAATAGAAAACTTCATGTTTGCAGTCCAGAGCAATCCTTTCAAGTATATGGAATCTTCAATGACGAAGTATAATTTCCACTGGGCAGATCTGACGTTAATTTAAATGTTGTTTACCCTTTAGCGCTACAGAGTACTCTTCATTTTGATTTGTATTTGCTAAATAAATGAATGTTTGGTTATGTGGAATCAGTAAATGAATCACAGAAAGGGGAGGGCCCCCGAAGCTCCCCCCTACAACCCCACATTCCCACCTCACCGTGGTTAGAAATCTGTCCTCACAGAGCTTGTCATGTGATTGGGCTGCTTTTGCCTTGCTTCTTCTACACTATATCATGACAACTGGCTACTTTTGCTTTTCTGAATTTTTTTAAAAATTGGAGTATAGTTGCTTTACAATATTGTGTTAATTTCTGCTATACAGCAAAGTGAATCAGCTCTGTGTATACATACATCCCCTCTTTTTTGTATTTCCTTTGCATTAGGTCACCACGGAGCACTCAGTAGAGTTCCCTGCGCTGTACTGTCAGTTCTCGTTAGTTACGTGTTTTCTACATAGTCGTGTACATATGTCAATCCCAGTCTCCCAGGCCGTCCCACCTGTTTCCCCCCTTGGCAGCCATACATTTGTTTTGTTCTCTATGTCTGTGTCTCTCTCTCTGCTTTACAAATAAGTTCACCTGTACCATTTTTCCAGATTCCACATATATGTTAATATACGATATTCATTTTTCTCTTTCTGACTTACTTAACTCTGCATGACAGTCTCTAGATCAGATCCATCCACATCTCTGCATATGGCACAGTTTTGTCCCTTTTTGTGGCTGAGTAGTATTCCATTGTGTTTATGTACCACATAGCTATTCCTCTGCTGATGGACGTTTAGGTTGCTTCCATGTCCTGGCTATTGTAAGTAGTGCTGCTGTGAACATTGGGGTACATGTGTCTTTTTTAATTATAGTTTTCTCTGGACATATGCCCAGGAGGAGGATTTCTAGTTCATATGATCATTCTATTTTTAGTTTTTTAAGGAATCTCCATAATGTTCTCCATGGTGGCTATATTAATTTACATTCCCACAACAGTGTAAAGAGAGTTTTTTGGTCACTTTTAACTTGATCTCGATTCACAAAATTATCTGAACTCACTTCTAATACGTTGCTCGTAAATCTTACTGTGCATTCGGCACAGACCTTGCATGTGCCAAATCTATCATTCTCCACCTCCCACAGTAACTAAAAGATACATTCATTACTTCAATATTTACCCAGTGTTAGGGTCCCTTCTCTGAAGAAATTCTGGACAGATATTTGAAAGACTAAAGAAGTGGAGAAAATGTAGTTAGACAACTTTTAGTCTCTTTTCAAAAGGTTTCAATTTACTGCCTCCTCTAGAGAAATTTGCTTTCCTTCTCAGTCAGTAAGATGCAAATAATAATATTTTCAAATACTAACCCATATGGTTGAATATGTTGTTCTGTTTCTCTACTTGGTAAATTATTATGGTTCATAAAAATATTTTATGCCAGCTTTCTTTAAGAAAATTTTAAAAATGCAGTAATGCCACCTAATATTTAAATAGGATATGATTTCACAAATGAAGTTACTTTGTTTTTTGCGTGAATGAATGGACAGAAAGGAACAGGAAAAACATCTCCAATCTCAAGTGTTATATACCTTGTTCTCTACCCTTAACTTTGAGAATAGTGCCTGAGGGTGGAGGGTGAGGTGGGAGACAGGGCAGGGAGGTAAAGACAAGAAGACTGAAATTTAGAGTGGAGAAAAAAGAGAGGGAGTCTGGGCTCTGGTCCTCTGACCTTTCTTCATTGGCTCCTCAAATCACCCTTGAGGATGATTTGAATACTGTCGTCCCAAAGATTCCACCCTAGGACCACTTGACTTGCAACTCAGTGCACATTTCTGGGGAAATCTTGGTTTGGTGGGGCTTCCACCCTTGTGCTGCTGCTGCTGCTGCTAAGTTGCTTCAGTCGCATCCAACTCTGTGCGAGCCCATAGACGGCCTCTCAGGCTCCTCAGTCCCTGGGATTCTCCAGGCAAGAACACTGGAGTGGGTTGCCATTTCCTTCTCCAATGCATGAAAGTGAAAAGTGAAAGTGAAGTTGCTCAGTCGTGTCCAACTCTTAGCGACTGCATGAACTGCATCCTACCAGGCTCCTCCATCCATGGGATTTTCCAGGCAAGAGTACTGGAGTGGGGTGCCATGCCTTCTCCACCACCCTTGTGCAGTGACACCCAACTCTATAACTCTGGCTCAGACATTTCTCATGAGTGTAAACTTGTGTTTCCCAGTTGCCAGTGGACACACCTGTCTGACTATCTCTCCCATAGAGCAAGAGTTGGCAAGCCATAACCTGTGATCAAAGTCTGTCCTGATGCCCATTCTTACACAGCCTTCCAGCTAAAAATGCTTTTTAATTTTAAAATGATTGAATAATATTTCACAACATGTGAAAATTATGTGAGATTCAAATTTCATTATCCATAAATTAAGTGTTCTTGGAACATAGCAATGCTCATTTGATTGACTATAGCTGCTTTATACTACAGTAGCCAAGTCGAGTGGTTAAGTCTAGTTGTGGCAGACACCATATGGTCCACAAAGCCTAAAACATTTACTCTCTGGGCCTTTATAGAGAAAGTTTGTTGATCTCTACTGTGGAGTGATGCTGTGTGATTCCCCAGGCTACATCATAAAAGTTGATGCTGCTTTTTCTGTGTTGACAGGAATACTCAACTTCGAAGGCTTCAGTTATCACATGCTGAGCCCTTCTTGAATTCTAGACCCACAGAAACCATGAGCAATAATAAAATGATTGTTGTTGCTAAACCGGTACATTTTGGAATGATTTGTTACACAGCAGTAGGTAACTTAAACACTGCCTTTACTTTTTATTACTACAACCAGCCTCTTCTTCGCTCCCTCTTGATCATTGTGTTATCATTTCCAATCATCCGTTCCCTCCCCTAAAGAGAACTTTGCATCATCATCCCCGTTATGTCTTCCATTGTTTGGCTTGGCCACCTGGCTTACTTGGGTCAATAGAGATGTGAGTGGATGTGGCTTCTAAGAAGAAGCTTTTAGAGGTGTACCCTCTGCCATGAGAATATAGCATCTCCTAGAGGGGCTGGTGGTCTTCCTGAGTCCTAAAATAGGGAGACATGGGGTTTGCACCCAGTCCACCTACAACCTAGGGTAGAACCTCAGAGATGCAGAGCTGCTGAATCCCAGCTGGTCCATTGCTGATATGTAACATGAATGACAATAACCTTCCTTGTTGCAAACCGTTGAGAGTTTGAATTTTCTTGTTCCTCAGCGTGACTTAGCAAAATGAACTTCTACTATGTGCCAAGACCCTGCTGCCACTGCTGCTACTAAGTTGCTTCAGTCGCGTCCGACTCTGTGTGACTCCATAGACAGCAACCCACCAGGCTCCCTGTCCATGGGATTTTCCAGACAAGAGTACAGGGGTGGGTTGCCATTGCCTTCTCTGGCCAAGACCCCAAGCATATACAAAATACATTTCAGTGGATTGCTCTGGTCCCCTCATCTCCTGCCATCACTTGACAGTCTCTCCCTAGTGCTGCCATGTTTTATGTGCTTTGCACACCGTATTTTCTCTGCCTGGAATGCCCTTGGCTGCCTTTCAAATTATACATGCTCCTCAAAACTTCATATCATCTCCTTTGTGGTGGTTCCCCCAAAATTCCCTAACAGTCTTTCCCAGCATATTCTCCAGTGGTTGTTCATATGCCAGTGAACACTTATCTTTGTATGGTGATACCTATTTCTGAGTCTTTGTACCCTGCTAGACTGCCATCCTCCTAAGGACAGGAAGAGTATCTTTTCCATGTATGCATAAGTCCCTGACCCTTGCACAAACCCTAGCACTGAGAGTACATAAGGATCATGTTAAACTGTGACCACAGACAGAGGGAGTCCTGAGGGTGAGGGACTGGATTTAAGGGAAAACCTTCTGTTTGGAAATCTCTCCTTTCTTGCCTCCAGCATTTTCCCGAAGAACAAATCAAATTCAAATAACAATCAGGAGCAAGCTTAAAGGGTGAAGGAGTCATGGATAAGTTTGGGGGTTGGTTTTATATATATGAGGCTCAGTTTGTTTGCCAGTTTGTTTATTTTAGTACTACCATACCACCCATCATGTCCTTTCCCTTTAGTAGTTTCCTTGTCCTCAAATCCCCCAACCAGTGAGTTCCAGGCAGCCACACAATTGACAATATCCTAGCGCTCCTTTCAGAGAACTCCCAGGGTCTCTGCTGGAGCAGACGTTTCTGATTCACTGATACCCCCTTTGGGGGCCTCTGTTAGAGCTGGGGCAGCTTTCTGAGAGAAGACAGTTGAGAGAGTCTAGTGTTGCTCAGTCCCCACCAGGGAGGGGCCGAGGTAAAGGGATGGGGCCTCCTCTGCCCTTTAGTGCCCACAGCACATGGTGTGGAGCATGGCACCTTTTGCTTGATTGGTGAGAACTGCTGGTCAACAGAAATGGATTGTCCCGCGAGCATGATCAGGACACATTTAGGTGAGTCTTGAGTTTTCCATGTGTAACAACCAGTAAGAAAGGAACAGAGTAACTGTCAGTGTTGGGAGTATTACTTGTTATGTGCTTGTGTTACTTAACTATAACTCTGGCTCTGCCTCTAGCTAGCTCTCTGGGCCTCAGCGAAATGAGTGGTTTGGAAGTCACTGAGAGCTAATGTTCCCTTAAACCTCTGAGATTCTAAGATTTCATAATGGATTTAGCAGCTGCAGGGTTTTGATGATGTGCCCAGAAACACACACCACAATTGGATCAAGATTGTGAAAGTGCCGATCTTTAAATAAGGATGAGTAGGGGAACTGATGAGATTTTGGTGAGGATAAAATAAAATGCTGGATGTGAACATGCTTTGGAAATGTCTATGCATTTTGCATGACGTGCTGCCCACATTGAAGAGTGAAATGCTGCGTTCAGTAGCTTGCTATTTCCTTAACAGAATTAGTGATTAATTCATACTAGTCATAGCCCACAAAGAGAAATAGCTGGAAGCAGGTTCTATTGAAAGATGGTATAAAGAATAGAATGGTCCTCAGATTATTTATGGTCTTCAGCCCTTTCTTTGCTTCAGGAATCAGTGGTTGTCATCACCATCTGATCAGTCTGCAAGTTAGAAACCCAGTCCTCTTCTGGACCCACCCTCTCCTGCATTCCCACTCCCAGGGCTGCTGCTCAGTGAGACCTCCTTGGTCCAAGCTGCCATTGCCTCTTGCCTGGACTCCACCATTCGTCTGCTCCACCCACACCCATCTTTGCCCTGGCCCATCTTCCTCAGCCCCTTCCCTACTCTTCAAGCCAGATGGTGTGTCTCCCCTGCTCAGCTCCCCTCTGTGGCTCCCCACTGGCCCTGGGACAGAAGCATAGCCTCTTATGACTGCCGTGTGCACTCTCCAGCCCCTTTGTCCTCTAGCCTTGAGCCATTCAGGCTTTTTTCAGCACAAGCTCCCTCCTCAAGGCCTTTGCTCAGGCAGCCCTACACCTGATATATCTCCCACCAAGTCTCCTCCTCCGATGAACTCCTATTCATCTTTCAAGGAGCCCATTTCCTCAGGAAAGATTTCCCCGGATTCCCTGACTGATTGCACTCACTCATGGCTTCCTGTGTGCACTTTACATTTATTTGTGTGATTATTTGATAAATCATAAACTGTACTTCCATGAGATCAGGAACTGTGATTATTTTTGTTCATCATTTGAATTTCTAGCACCTAGCAAAACAAGAGCTCAATAAATATTTTTTTTAAATGAATAATATTAATCATTGCCTTCTTCTCCTAGTCCTCCCCCGAGTCCCAAGTATACCAGGACCAGAATACTCCATGTTATTAGATCAGTTTTCCTTGGTAACAACCGCCACAAGGGGCACTGAGGTCATTTTGTACTTGGCATTGCAGGTAACTTGAGTGCAGAGTGAACACTGAAGGGGAATGAAAAGTGCTGTAGATGAAGTAAGACATACCTGCAGCCCTAGTGTCCAGGAGACGTTCTGCGTGTTTGTCTATGAAGGGCCTCTGTGGACAGAGGGTATCTACCCGTTGGTCCCTGAGCAATATGGGCCCTTCCAGTTCTGAAAAACAACAGAAAGGAAATTCAGGAACCCAATGCCTGAATCACATGGTCTGGAAGTGACCAGAAAAATCATGGGCATGGCTTAAATTGTATCCATGGGGTTAAGCAAAATCAGCCCACACAAAAGAATTATTAAGGCAACTATGAGAAAGAGATTAGAGTTGGTTTTTGCTGTACCTTTAAAGTCCTGCTTCTTCAACAGAATGATTATATTTGTGTCTGGTATTTTTTATCTTTATATCTCTATATGAAAGACACACCTTCTCAACCTCTCAGTTTCACTCAGGACATTAGACCAACCTTTCCTTCCTTCTTGATACTTTCTTCCTTTAGCTCTAGGAATACTCCTTTCTGGTTTTCCCTAGACTCTTGGTTCTCCTTTTCAGTTTCCTTTGCTAGCTTCTCCTCTGGTAACCTGCTAATGTGTATCCCTGGGCTTGAGCCTCAGCCCCTTTATCTTCTCTGAGTGATCTCATCCGGAAATACGGCTCTAATTACGATCTGTTAACTGAAGGGCTCCCAAATTTATATCTCTGACCTTTCTGCTAACTCCCAGACTTGCATAACCAAAACAAAAAAAACCACACACACACAAAAAAACATTCTCAACATCTCCATTTGGATGTGGTGCTGGCTACTTGCCCATCTGTCCTGTGTCCTGCAAGGCCGACCATTATGTAAAGTGTGAAGCATCACCAAGCTGTCTTTCCCAACTGGAGGCACTGGCATCAGATAGGAAAGTCTGAGGGGAGGAGTTTGAGTAGGCATGCCCTTGTCTTCTGCTTTGCCCGCTCACCAGCTGCCATTATCCTTTCTGGCTTCTGATAAGCCCACTCTTCTTCCCCTTGTCCCGTGAGGCCTAGAGCTGGTCGCAGTCACTGTTGTGTGCTGTGGCTTATCCAGGGAGCTTCCCCACCACTTGTTGGTCTCCTTTCCCCCGCTCTTCCAACAATCCCTTTACTCAGCTCTCCTCAGGGCTCCAGTTTGA
This sequence comes from Bos indicus, assembly GCF_029378745.1. Taxonomy (NCBI): domain Eukaryota; kingdom Metazoa; phylum Chordata; class Mammalia; order Artiodactyla; family Bovidae; genus Bos; species Bos indicus. The sequence goes on from NC_091769.1 coordinate 33,900,849, forward strand.
ATGTATGTCTGATTTTTGCCTGACTAATGGAAATGGATATCTCCTAGGCTTCTCAAACTTAACACAGCCTAAATAAGACTCCCTCCCTCCTAAACCTCACAGTATAGTACGTTACGTGGCACCAGCGTGCATCCCCTGTCCTACTGTAAAATGCCAGCATTTTGCTGAGGCCACGTGATTTTTGTATGAAGGTTCTTCATCTGTAACTCTCATCTTTAACAACTACAATTGTAGTTGTAACAGTTAGAAGTCTGGGGCTTATCCCAAATGCTGTTTAGTCCCTTCGGAATGAGAATTTCCTACCATTTCTCACTACCTTTTGAACCCTTCAATGACATAATGTTATTCATCTTTATCTCATCGCCCAGAGCAGTATTTGAAATACAATAGATGACCAAAATAGGCAGGCTGGATTTTTTAGTTAATAATGTTTGTTAGATTTCGGTCTGCTTAAAAGGACCCTTTTTGTTCTTGTATATCTAAACTTTTAATAAAAGTGTAAAACATATCTGATTTGTGTGATCTTAACTTACCTAAAAGTCATTCTTTTTCAACCTTAGTGTTCTACAGCTTTTAACTCAAATTATTCTAAAGTGCAAGGGATGAGGATTAACTAGGAATGTTTTTGGCTTTTGAGTTGTTTTTGAGCTGAATAAAGTCCACAAAACTACTGGGAGACTTACATGACCAGCTGTTATGTGACCCTGTAGAAGGAAATGTGCATTTGAAAAAAAAAAAAAAGACAGAGTATAAACAGTAAACATGCTGGGAGGTCAAGCTGAGAATGGGAAGAGAAGGACTGGGAACAGGAGGGCTGAGACAAGGGACTATTTCACACCAGCTCTGAAGGAGCTAAGCATTTTTCCTGATGTCTTTAAAAGAAATGTTAGCCGTTTGGGGGGAAGAGCTGACTGTGGCTATTTATGAAATGTCATGTTGCTAGGTGACACCACAGGGATGAGCACCATGCTAACCTATCACTGATTTGCAGAACTAGCCATGAGGGGATATATGGGGGTGGGAGACAGCATCCAGGAAGGGATGCAGAGGCATGGGGACAAGAAGGGTGTGGAGTGCATGAATCAGCTTTAGAAAAGCCTTCATTTCCCCCTCTCCATTCCTGTAAAATGATCTGTGCAGGAGCTTAGGCCCAACCTTTCCCCTGCTTTCTCATTCGGGGGCCCCTTTGTTGCCAGCAGCCTTTTCCTCTCTTATGACATTTGGCCTCCTCTGGGAGAACATCAGCTCTGCTTCCTGCAAAAGCCAAGTCGGGAAATCACCAGGGAGGAAACCCAGGAGTCAGGCTCCCCATGCGGCTCGTCTGAGAACGGGCATTTCTTCTCCCTGTGCATACGTGGCGTGGGAATGTGTGGGAGGCCGAGGGTCCTGCCTGAGTGGAACCCAGGGCGCGAGAAGGATGCTGTGTGTGCTGCAACGTGATGAGAGTGCCTTCCGAGCAGCTGACCACCTGCCATTTAAACACAGTTTTTAGCCACTGAAATCATAGTGACCTGAAGCAAAGCCAATCACTATTTTGAAAGGGGCTCCTCATGTTTAGTTCATGCAGCTGGCCGGAATCAGTGAAGAGCCACCCCTGGGATATTAGCCAGCATCCTGGGGCTGGAAGAATTTATGAATGCTTTAGGGCAGGGTGGTATGTGTGCTTGTATTTTGCAGGCCTCTGTTTCCTGAGATTACTCCCACCTTAGGGACACAGGCTTAAGGATAATCGCAAGGTGGATACTTTGAGCCTTGGCCAAAACACTTGCTGGAACTAGGGATGCCTTATCGCTGAGACTGCAGTGAGTCTTCTGCACCTCCTAGTGGCCACAAGTTTGTGCAAATTAGGTCCCTTGTTCCTCCTGCTGCAGCCGCTGCTCCTTGGGAAGATGGGGTCGGTGCTGTTCTGTCTCATCTGGTTTCCCTGCTTTTGCTTGTGGTATGTGCAGTGCACTTACAGCTCCATTCCAGGTTTCCGAATTAGAGAAGAGGTTATCCTCAGTGATTCTAGTTCTTGAATGTGATCTCTGTCAAGAGCCCTCTGTTAGTCATCTTTATGCAAATTTTTAAAGGATGATTTCTCATCATGAATAACAAGATGGCTTCTAAGTGAAATATTAAAAACAAAACAAAACACATCTTTCTTCTTCCTGCTGATACCCCTGCTCTCCAAGGCAAACGGCTTGGTAAGAGAGAACAGGGCTGGGCTTTTGACCCTTTTGTCCTCATAGCCTGATTGGTGCTCCATGAACACTATATGTGGAGGCCTTGTATTTGAGATAGCACACTAATTTTGAGATAAAAAGATGTGTTATTATTAAAAATTTCAAACCTATTCAAAGAAGATGGAATAAGTATAATAAACATTCAATATGCAAAACACCCATCTTCAACCATTTTCAGCTCAGAACTAATCTTACATATATATACTTTAACTTTCTCCCCCACATCAAGTTTTCTAAAGAAAATTCTAAAAGGATTGTAAACATCTGTAAACATTTCAGCAGGTATCTCTAAAAGATAAGGACTCCTATAAAAATATAAGTAATACCATTATCGCAGTTAAAAACCGTTAATAGTAATTCCTTAATATCAACCAATATCCACACTGACATTTGTATCTTCTTGTATGTCTCGTAATTTTTAACAGTTTGCTTATTTGAATCAGGACCCAAATAAAGTCCATACATTGTGATTAGTTGGTATGTCTCAAGTCTTGATTTCTTTTCCTTTTTCTGCCTTGCAATTTATTGTTAAAGAAATGGGGTGGTTTGTAGTTTCCCACAATCTGGATTTTACTGCTCACATCTCTGTGTATATAACATCTCCCAGTATATACTTGGTATTTTCTGTAAATTGGAAATTGAGTCAAAAGTCTTGGTCTGAGGCAGGGTTTTGTTTTGCTATTTTTGGTGAGATGACTTCATGGGTGGTAGGTGCAAAATACGTTGTTGCTTTTCTTTCTTTCTGTGATATTATCAGCTGTTAGTGTTCTGTCTGGTACCATTAATTCATCAGGGGCTGCAAAATAATGCTTTTCTAACTTCTTTGTTCTTTCTTCATTTATGAAGTGAGATTCTCAATAAAAGGGAAGTTCTCTCAACAACTATTTGCTTACCCTGAGGCCCAGATCATACAAGACAGGCAAGATAATGTTTGATTTTTTTCCCTTCACTTACAAATTTTCAAAATAATAAGGTGGTTTCCTAGAATCCTTCTGAAGCAGAATTTTTTTTTCTTTGAAGCATAAGGGTTTTGGTTTTGTTTTGGGGTTTTTTTGAGTATTTTTTAATCCAGAGACTCTCGGATTTAACATATTTGACATGCTTTAATCCTTTACACATCATTGTCTTTATTGATGTTCCCATTATCCTATTTTTGGTTAGTGGAGGCTGAAGCAGTTTAGCTTCCCCAATATTGTCCTGCTGGTGGTGGTGGTATACTCACTTATTTATTCACTCATCAAAGTCATCAAACTTTCCCCCACTGGTTTTAGCATCCCTTTCTAAACTGTTGACATTCCACCAGAAGGTGAAGCTTTCTCTTTCCCACATTTGTTTATTATTTATTTCATTATGTAATGTGAAAATTTTTTTCAAAAATATTGACCATTTTTATAAAATGTCCGTCATTATTTCTAGCATCAGTTTTTCTTAAGTATTTTTATTTGATTTTACTATAGTCATTCCAGCTCACTTGTGAGTGTTACTTGCATATTTTTTTATCTTTTAAGTTTCAGTCTTTTTAACTTGTCTCTAAAGTTTAGCTCCTAAAGATGATATAGTTTAATGTTATTCATTTTTTGTCCAGTCTAACAATCTTTACTGTTTGACTGGAGTACACTTCATGTAAGTGTAATAAGGCAATATTTTTCCCTAGATGACTGGCTAGTTTCACTTAGCACTATCCCAGTGCCATCCGTGTTTCTGTGTATGGCAGAATTTTCTTCCCTTTTTTTTAGATTTTTAAAATTTATCTTTTATTGAAGTATAATTGATCTTACAATGTGTTAATTTGTGCTATGCAGCAAAGTGATTCAGTTATACATATATACATTCTTTTTTAATATTCTTTCTTATTATAGTTTATCATGCTGCTGCTGCTGCTAAGTCGCTTCAGTCGTGTTCGACTCTGTGCGACCCCAGAGACGGCAACCCATCAGGATCCATTGTCCCTGGGATTCTCCAGGCAAGAACACTGGAGCAGGTTGCCATTTCCTTCTCTGATGCATGAAAGTGAAAAGTGAAAGTGAAGTCGTTCAGTTGTGTCCGACTCTTAGCGACCCCATAGACTGCAGCCTACCAGGCTCCTCCGTCCATGGGATTTTCCACGCAAGAGTACTGGAGTGGAGTGCCATTGCCTTCTCCGGTGCTATACAATAGGATCTTGTCATTTATCCATTCCATATGTAATACCTTACATCTACTAACCCCAAACTCCCCCTCCATCCCTCCCCCCTCCCCTTCCCCCTTGGCAACCACAGTTCTGTTCTCCAAGTCTGTGAGTCTGCCTCTGTCTCATAGACAGGTTCATTTGTGTCTTATTTTAGATTCCACATATAAGTGACATCATATGTATTTGTGTTCCTCACTCTGACTTATTTCACTTAGTATGATAATCTCTAGTTGCATCCATGTTGCTGCAAATGGCATTTTTTCATTCTTTTTATGGCTAAGCATTCCGTGGCATATATATTTACCACATCTTCTTTATCCATTCATCTGTTGATGGACTTTTAGGTTTTTTCCCTGTCTTTGCTTTGATCACAGGGGTGCATGTATCTTTTCAGATTATAGTTTTGTCTGGGTTTTGTCTCTTTGCCCAGGAGTGGGATTGCTGGATGATATGGTAATTATGTTTTTGGTTTCCTGAGGAACCTTCATACAAGCTTACATTCACACCAACAATGTAGGAAACACATTTTACTTTTTTTTGTTTAATTTTTCTAGTTGTTATAAATGGAGGAGGAGTTCTGAAACAACCCAGTCTACCAGACCTGGAAGCAGAATTCCACTGAAAGGAAATGTGAAGTATGAGATCTGTTTTATGAAGGATGATGTGTGCCAAGTTTGCTAATGTTTCCTTGGATGCCATATTAGTTGTTTATTATTCGCTCTTTTACAGATTAAAAAATTAACATTCTTATTCTATTTCTACAAAGTAAAAGGTGATATTTAACAGTAATCAAGGAAAAACTTTTAAGAAATTTGTGCTATGGAGAGTTTTGAAAAGGAATGTCTGAAAAACATTTCCATCATCTCAAAACTTTGTTGTCACACATAATATCAGGTTGACTCTTGTAAAATCTCTCATTTGCACAGCTGTTAAAAACTGGAACTCATGGCTTTCTAACCTATTTAAATTTTCTAGCTAAAAAAAATTTCCAGTGAGTCTTGAAGTCATTTGTTAAAAATACAACATTTTCCAATTGTTTGCCCAACAGCAGCAGCAATGGAAATTTGCTAACCAGATTTCTCCCTTCTCCCCAAAAACCCTTTGTAAATTGGCAGATGAAATTTAAATAATATGAACCATAGTTTAGTAAACATAGCCAATAATGTACTTCTTTCATTTCGATTTACATGTCTTTGTGAATTTTTTCTAGTTATAGCTTCTGTAAAAATCAAGTAAAAAAGCTGAATTTACTATCAGATATTTGAAGCATATTCAGTAATGTTCAAATTTATTTCTTAATGAAATAAAGTGATTTTGTATTGTTTTAAAAAATGTTATTTTGAAATATTGTTATTTTATCCTTTCAAAATATGCCATTTAGAATGCACACGATATATAAATATTGCAATATATATAGCTTATAAGTAAACGTACATATATTAGGAGCAATGCTCAATACTATTCACTGATGGGTTTGTGAACAAAAAGTTTGGATGCTACTGCTCTAGAGAATATATCAGAGGCTGTGCACATACTAAAAAATTCAGTGTTTATATTTCAAAGACAAAACAAACTGTTAAAAAGGAAAACAAACAGCTGGGTTAGCATTCCTCTGAATTGCAGAGCCAGGAGGAAGTTGGAGTTTCTGCTTCAAATTACTTTTCTTCTTTGTTTTAGACAAGCAACATGGTTTCCACAGAGCTCTACTGTGGTTGCAGACATTGTCAGCCATCGCTAGGAGCACAAATTTTGAGATCTGGTAAAACCACGTAAACTCAAGGAAGTTATAGAAGCTCTGCACACCTCATTTATCTAGCAGGAGCCAATAGCAGTTGTTGTTATTGTTGTTCAGTCATGAAGTCGTGTCCAACTCTTTGAGACCCCATGGACTGTAGCACAGGCTCCTGTCCTTCCACTATCTCCTGGAGTTTGCTCAGACTTATGTCCATTGAGTCAATGATATCATCCAACCATCTCATCCTCTGTCGCCTCCTTCTCCTCCCCTCAATCTTTCCCAGCATCAGAGTGTGTTCCAATGAGTCAGCTCTTCGCATCAGGTGACCAAAGTATTGGAGCTTCAGCTTCAGCATCAGTTCTTCCAATGACCATTCAGGGTTGATGTCCTTTAGGATTGACTGATTGGATCTCCTTGCAATCCAAGGGCCTCTCGAGAGTCTTCAGTGCCACAATTCGAAAGTATCAATTCTTTGGCACTCAGCCTTCTTTATGGTCCAACTCTCATATCTGAACATGACTACTGGAGAAACCATAGCTTTCACTATACTAACCTTTGTTGGCAAATTGATGTCTCTGCTTTTTAATATACTGTCTAAGTTTGTCATAGCTTTCCCTCCAAGGAGCAAGCATCTTTTAATTTTTATTTAATTATTTTTGCCACCTGACATCTGAGCACCACTTCTGTTTACAGTTGTCCCCTTGCCCATCCTGGAAATCTCTGTGGAGCCAAAGAGGCAAGTAGACATGAGTGTCTGTAGCAGAAGTGAACACCCATTGCTACCAGAAGCTGCTATAGTATCACCTTTCCAATCCTAGTTCTTTACCCTTCCTATCAATTCTGGGAGCCAATCAATAGTCTTAAAATTAAACAATTTTCTATCTTAGTTAGCTTGAGTCAATTCTGATATGTCTAAGAAACATGAGATACACTATCTCACTGTGATTTGTTGTTGTCAATTCTGTTTTTAAAATTATCATACAAAATGTGTTTTTTGTGTACAGTGTTACAAATTTTCCTTGTCCAATGCATGAAAGTGAAAAGTGAAAGTGAAGTCACTCAGTCGTGTCTGACTCTAGCGACCCCATGGACTGCAGCCCACCAGGCTCCTCCGTCCATGGGATTCTCCAGGCAAGAGTACTGGAGTGGGCTGCCATTGCCTTCTCCGGTTACAAATTTTAGTACCTGCATAAATTTGTGTTATGTGTGTGCATGCTAAGTTGCTTCAGTCATGTCTGACGCTTTGCAACCCTATGAACTGTACCCCGCCAGGCTCCTCTGTCCATGGAATTCTCCAGGCAAGAATGCTGGCATGGATTGCCATGCCCTCCTCTGGGGGAATCTTCCTGACCACCACCACAATCAGAATACAGAACGGTGCTACCCTGTTGAAAACGCTTGCTGTTCGTTTAGAGTCAGGCCTATCCTCTCCCTGGCCTGGGCACCAACTAGTGATCTGCCTGCAAACCAGGCAGTACTCTAGTATTAGTTCAGTTCTCCAGGCCTTTGGTATGCCCGTTAGAAATGAGACCCATGTGAGCATAAGAAGGCAAACCCAGTAGTTCACAAAAACTTGATGAATTCACTTTCTGAGCTCATTCCTCTCTGCAATTTTCCAGTAATTTCTGGGCCCCTGAGCTCCCTTCTTTGGTCCTCTGGCCAGAATGCTGTGGCTTTAGTTCCCCAGCTCTGCTGTCCACTGGGTCAAGTGGTGGAAGACTGGAGAGAGAAAAAGACAGGCAGCTGGAGTCAGCCCACTCTCTCGGGATCACAGCTCCACCCACTGAACAGAAGGCTCCCTTCTCTCAAAGTCTGGCTCCCTTTGAATTGTAGCCTCTGTCATGCTGCCACAGGATTGTGGATGCAGGAAATGGAGAGAAGGGAAGCAGAGGGAGGGGGACCTCTGCATCCCCTCTGAGCTTTAGGAGTTCACTTTCAGCTACAGAGCCAGATCTAGAGGTCCCCTCCTGGAACTCTGTTCATACCAGTGTCCACTTCCACGTTCCAGACTGCCTTGAATCCAGGCCCTGGGGATATCAGAGAGGAAAACAATAGTAAACATTGTCAGTTTGGTGGTTCTTTTAATCTAATTTTCTTCCTCCACCCACCTGCTACCACTTACCTTGTGCTGTGCTGTGCCTAGTCTCGCAGTCGTGTCTGACTCTTTAAGATCCTATGGACTGTAGCCTGCCAGGCTCCTCTGTCCATGGGGATTCTCCAGGTAAGGACAATGGGTTGCCAGGCCCTCCTCCAGGGGATCTTCCCTATACAGGGATCGAACCTGGGTCTTCTGCATTGCAGGCAGATTCTTTACTGTCTGAGCCACGAGGGAAGCCCCCACTTACCTTACAGATCCCTCAAATAGCTGTTCCATACATTCTGGGAGACTGGGATTTGCCAGGATTCAACATTACATGTTGTGTCAGAATGCCTGCCAGGAAATTAAGGCTCATGAAATATTAGATATTATTATCTTTTATTGACTTTTTCTTATTTTCATCAATTCATCTACTAACCAAGATTAGTTGGAAACATCAAATTTCTTCTGAACTGTATAAAACCAAAAGACTGACTTAAAAACAATTCTGGGAATTTTTTTTTTTTTTTAATCCATGGGATTCCCTGGTGGCTTAGATGGTAAAGAGTCTGCCTGCAATGTGGAGCCCCAGGTTTGATACCTGACTCTGGAAGATTCCCTGGAGAAGGAAATGGCAACCCACTCCAGTATTCTTGCCTGGAAAATACCATGGATAGAGGAGCCTGGCAGGCTACAGTCCATAGGATGGCAAAGAGTCAGACACACTGAGCAACTACCCTTTTTTCCACAAAAGACTGACTTTATATATCCAGAGAAATTATCCATCAAGAAAAAAAAAATATTAACATTCAAAAAAAATAAATAAAAATAAAAAATATAAGAAACTAATGAATATACCAAAAAACAAAAAAAAACAAAAAAAAAAACAAAAGGTCAAGTCTGGCCCAGTGAGCATATGCCACACACACGCCACAAAAACAAACTTCAACTCACTAGTGAACAAAGAAAAGCAAATGAAGTCAACAACCAAGGCCTTTATTCCCCATGAAATTTCTAACGGAAAAAGTGATGCTACCAGTGTCAGGAGGGCCCCCAGCCCCCTTCCATCCACACATCTCCCCTCCCCCTTCCTCCCATAAAAAAAATAAAAAAATAAAAACAGTTCTGTCCAGGATCATGTGTGATAATGTCTCCTATTGAAAAGACTTTCTAAGAAACATTTTTCCTCCCTCCCCTACACCGTTTTCAACTTGATTTAGAGGTCATGTGTATTTACAGTGGGGATGAGCTATTTTAATTGTATCTATGTCACAGAACAAAGTTATCTGAAGACACCATGCCCCTGGTCATTTTTAGATTCAGATGGAGATGCGAGGAAAGGGTAGAGCGGACACTCTGGCTCATGGATGGTACGTTTCTTCCTTTTGAATCCTTGTATTTGAGCACAAGCCAATTAGTGTGGAGACTTACAGAGTTCATATTTGGGTTTTTGTTTTTTTTTTTAATCTGTAACTTAGCCCAGAGAACAGAGGACAGGATTTAGAGTCTGGAGAATTGAGTTCTTCTAGACTAGATATTGGCAAACTATAGCTTGTAAGCTGAACAAATCAGGCTGATCCACCACCTATACATACATACATATATATCTAAAGTCATAAAGAATGTAGCAAGTAAATAAAATTTTATTGTAACATAAGTATGCTCATTTTTCTCATCTTATTGAGAAATAATTGATATAGATCACTGTATAAGTTTAAGGTATATAGCATTATGGTTGGATTTGCATTGTGAAATGTAGAGGTTGTCGACTAGGACAGTTTGAGCACTGCACAGTGTCAGAGACCTGGGTGCCTTCTGTTTGTTGCTCCACTGTACATGCCTTCCGTTCTCAGTGGTCCTATGGCCCTTTAGTTATCATGGCTAAAACTGTAATCACTACATCTGAATTATGACCAACAGAAAGGAGGAAGAGAAGGAAAGAAGAGCACGACCCCTTTGTTTAAGGATGCACTCAAAAGTTGGGCACACCACTTCCTCTTTGCTTTAGGCAGAATTAGCCACATGACCACACCTAACTGCAACGGACAGTGGGAATGTCTTTATTCCAACCAGCCATGGGCTTAGTTGAAAATCATGGGTTTCCTTACGGAAGGAGGAAAAAAAATAGATAATAGAGCACAAGTAATATCAGTCACACTTGAACATTGTAATAGCAAACAACAAGCAATGTGACAGTCTCCCATGTGTGCTAAGTTGCTTCAGTCGTGTCTGACTCTTTGTGACCCTATAGACCGTAGCGCCCCTAGGCTTCTCTGTCCATGGGATTCTTCAAGCAAGAATACTGGAGTGATTTGCTGTGCCCTCCTCCAGAGGATCTTCCCGGGAATCAAGCTCATGCCTCATACGTCTCCTGCATTGGCAGGCAGGTTCTTCACCCCTAGCGCCACCAAGGTACTTTTAAATAGTTCACTCACTAACTCTAATCTATCATAAGTTATTTTGAATAGAACTGGCTTTGCTTCCTGACATCACACTGAACTGACTGTCTCTAATCCTCCTACCAAAAAAGAGACCAATCCTTTCTGGAGCCTTTTTGATATCATTTGAAAGCCCACATTTGAGAAAAACCAAATAACTGTGGCCAGTTGTCTCTATTTCAGAGACTTCCCTTTTTAGGAGGAAAAATTCTAAAATAGTTTCATGTGTATTGTATTTTTAAAATTGGCATAAATGCATGCTCATTGAATCTACTTAGTACTTGGGTTTGTCAGCTTGGGTTTTTTAATTGGTCATGTGGGAGAGGAATTCCTTGAAATCTTTTATTTATTTTCTGCTTCATATAAAGCACACCATGTTCCCAGGCTCAAATGTTGTAAAAGAAATCCTCACTTCCAAAATAACATATTGTCTGAAGTGGTTGCCCTAACTCACTCTTCTGGTTAATGGAGGCTGACTCATTGTGTGCTGGCAAGACTTCCACCTTCCACAGTTTGAAATCTGTAGACATTAGGACAAGCTTCCTATTCGGTCAGACAGTAGCTGAGCATCGAGTGGAAGTTGTGGTTTATCTCTCTGGTGTTCAAGATGGAACTCACTGTGGGAGACCTTAGGTGTTGTTCTGCTTGTTTGATGAGCATGGCTCCAGGAACCTCTCTTTACTCATCCTCTGAACCTCTTCCCTGGCAAAGATCAAAATTCTTATATTTCCGCCAAAAGTTCTCTCCTGATCCACTTTCAAGTCTGTCTGGTTTGTACCTGGACATTTCACACATGTCATCACAAGGTGAGTGTAACAATTCGTATGCCTGTCCCTCAGGATCTCATCTGTGATCGAAACTCTCCTACATTTTCTTGAGTCGCTCCCTTCCTCTTCAACAGATAAGTCTCTAGACCCCCTGCTACATAGTCTCACACATTTTCTCCCCTAGCTTTCCTTCACCTTCTACCTCTATTTTTTAAAAAATCCTTGTTAAATGTGCTCCCTCACCCCACTCTCTGTTCCTGATACTGTAAACAGTGGCTTTTCTTTTATATTTTCTTTGATCTGGAATGTCATGATGATCTCAATCTACTCGATGTCACTCTCCATTTCTACAAGTCTTGCCTCATTCAAAATGCTATTGACTTGAATGAAGGTCAAAAGCCCAAGTCAGAGGAACTCAAGGAGTTGATGATCATTCTTTGCCATAACTCTATTTTAAAGGATACCACACGTAAGATAAAAGTACAACATATGCCAAACTCATTAATTCTGGGGTGGTTTTCTACTCCTTTTTCTCCAGTACTGTTTTAGAGTACTGTGTTGAAGGAATAAGGTAGGAGTTTAAGTCAGTTTTTGAATGTTTCTCTCTTTTTCTGGTCACCAGTTTTTTAGATTTATCTTTTTGTAGACGTGTACTTGATTTACAGTGTTGTGGTTCTTTTTGCTGTACAGCAAAGTGACTCAGTTATACACATATTCTTTTCCATTGTGGCTTATTCTGGGATATTGAATACAGTTCCCTGTGCTATACGGTAGGACCTTGTTGTCTGTCCATCCTATATTCAATAGTTTGCATCTGCTGATCCCCAGACCCCAGTCCTTCCCTCTCCAATCCCCACTCCCCCTTGGCAACCACTGTCTGTTTTCTACGTTGTTAAGTCTGCTTCTGTTTTGTGGATAAGTTCACTTGTACCATATTTTAGGTTCCACATATAAGTGATATCATATTGTGTTTTTCTTTCTGATGTACTTCGCTTAGTATGAAAGTCCCTAGTTACATCCATGTTACTGCAAATGGCATTATTTTGTTCTTTTTAATGGCTGAATAGTATTCCATTGTATTATGTACCACATCCTCTTTATCTGTTCATATGTCAATGGACATTTAGGTTATTTCCCTATCTTGGCTATTGTAAATAGTGCTGCTGTGAGCATAGAGGGGCATGTATCTTTTTGAATTACAGTTTTGTCTGGATATATGCCCAGAAGTGGAATTGCTGGATCATGTGGCAGCTCTGTTTTTAGTTTTTTGAGGAACCTCCATATTGTTCTGTATAGCAGCTGCACCAGTTTACATTCCCACCAACAGTGTAAGAGGATTCCTTTTTTTCCCACACACTCTCCAGCATTTGTTATTTGTGGACTTTTAATGATGGCCATTTAATGATCGGCATGAGGTGGTACCTCATTGTAGTTTTGATGTGCGTTTCTCTAATAATTAGCAATGTTGAGCATCTTTTCCTGTGCCCGTTGGCCGCCTGTATGTCTTCTTTGGAGAAATGTCTGCTAAGGTCTCCTGCCCATTTTTCAATTGGGTTGTTTATTTTTGTTGTTGTTGTTATTGAGTTGTATGAGCTGTTTGTATATTTTGGAAGTTAAGCCCTTTTGGTCACTTTGCTTGCAAATATTTTCTCCCATTCCATAGGTTGTCTTTTTGTTTTGTTTATGGTTTCCTTTGCTGTGCAAAAACTTGTACATTTGATTAGGTCTCTTTTATTTTTGTTTTCATTTCTATTGCCTTGGAAGACTGACTTAAGAAAACATTGGTATGTTTTATGTCAGAGAATGTTTAACCTATGATCTCTTTCTTCTAGAAGTTTTATGGTGTCTTCTTATATTTAAGTCTTTAAGCAATTTTGAGCTTATTTTTGTGTGTGATGTGAAGGTGTCTTCTAACTCCATTGATTTACCTACAGCAGTCCAACCTCTCTAGTACCAATGATGAAGAGACTGTCTTTTTCCCATTTTATAGCCTTGACTCCCTTGTTGAAGATTAATTTATTGTAGGTGTGCTGGTTTACTTCCAGGCTCTATTCTGTTCCATTGATCCATATGTTTGTTTTTGTGCCGATACCATACTGTTTTTATTACCGTAGCTTTGAGGTATTGTCTGAAGTCTGAGAGAGTTTCACCTCCTGTTTTTTCCTCAGGATTACTTTGGCAATTCTGGGTCTTTTACGATTCCATATACATTTTTTGGATTATTTGTTCAAGTTCTGTGGAAAATGTCATGGGTTGTTTGATAGGGACAGTGTTAAATCTGTAGATTGCTTTGAGTAGTATTGCCATTTTAACAATTTTAATTCTTTCAGTCCCAAGAGCATGGGATATATTTTCTAGTCACCACTTTTAAAGATTATGAGTTTGTGCCCCTATATTTATCACTTGATTTTTACTTATTTGGGGACCATTTTTCTTAGGTTTTGAGGGATAGAATTTAATATTTAGCTTCACCCCGTCACCCTATTCCAGAAGGCTTTATTATCCCTCAGGCTTTGAGCAGGGGTAGGAGGAATGAACTAGTCAACTGATTATTTCTCAGTATCTCAATAAGACCTTACCAGTTCTATATTAACATCAATGCCAAGAAGTAGTGATAATAGCAATTAAGATAAAATGAAAGATCGTGGAATCTGTTAGTGTTCTTATCCCATCAAAAGTGATTTCCAAGGGCAAGGACAGAGCAAAATTAAACTTCCCAAGATAGATGCTAATTAGTTGCAAAATAGACTCGTCTGCCATGCTTCACATACTTAGGCTCATCCTATTCCTTTTTTTTTTTTTTAAATCATGGTAAAATAGACATAACCATAAAATAAAATTTACCATCCTAACCATTTAAAAGGGTATAATTCAGTGGCATTAAGTCCATTCACACTGTTCTGCAATCATCAGCACCATCCATCTCTTTCCATCTTGCAAAACTGAAACTCTGTACTCATTCAAGAATACTTACTCATTCTCCTTCACCTCTAGCCTCTGGAAACCTATTCTACTTTCTGTTTGTATGAATTTTTCTACTCTAGGTACCTCATGTGAATGAAATTAGACAGTAATTGTCCTTTTTGTGGATGGTTTATTTCACCTAGCATAATGTCCTCAAGTTCATCAATGTTACAGCATATGTCAGGGTTCCCGTCCTTTTAAGGTGTATGTATACCATATTTTGTTTATTCATCTGTCAGTGGACACTTGGGGCTGCTTCCACCATCTGGCTTTTGTGAATAATGCAGCTATAAACATTGACATACAAATATCTTTTCAAGATTCTGTTTATAATTTTTTTATGTATATCCAGAAATAGAATGGCTAGATCACATGGTAATTTCTAGTTTTAATTTCTTAAGGAATTACCATACTATTTTAATCAGTTTATTCCTCTCAACTTAAGATGAAATCTCGAGACTTTCCTGGTGGTCCAGTGGATAAGATTCTGCACTTTGATGGTCAGGGGCAAAGGTTCGATTGCTGGTCAGAGAACTAAGATCCCACAGACTGTGTGCATGGCCACAAAAGAAGAAGAAGAAGAAAAGAAAAAAAGAAATCTCATGCCAAGGAGCAGTCCACCCTGAACTGAAGTTTACCTTTGAAGGACTGTCGAAAACAAAGTCTAGAAGCTGGTAATTTAATGGTAGCTCCAAGTTGGAAAAACTGTATTGTAGTTGCAACCAATTTGGCAAAGCAAAAGGGAAATAGAGAATATGAAACGAATAATGACAATGGATCTGGATATAATTACTCTTTCCCTATTTGGAACTGTGCTGTGGATAAAGCTCACTATTTTCTATTGCAGGTGTCCCTGAAGAGGTTCTGGGTGATTAGCACTTGGCAGAGGCTAGTATGCTCTTTTCAGAGAAATACTGCCACAGGAGTGAGATGAAAACAGTTTAGAGTCTGTTCATCATGGTTTGGTATCCTGTGGATTTCACTGGAATGAATCACTAAATTGGGCTTCCAGAATGCTACCCTGAGAAAAGTGGGCCAAGCTCCCTTTAAATTAAAAGCAAGGGTCTGGAATACATCTTGTGTTTCTGCCAGGCAGAGGGCTGTCTGTGGAGTGGTTGAATCTGCAAGATGGTGGGCTTTCTTCCCACAGCTGCTAGGGGACTTTTCTGGGAAATGAGAGAACATATTTGTTTCTTTTCATAGGCAAGGTTAGGCCTGAGATTGCTTGTTTTCAGGTTCTAGACTTAGTTTTTACTGATAAAATTTAACTTCCAGCTTTAGAAATTGGGGCTAGGGGTGGGGAAGAATGCTATTAGAGGTTTATATTTTAAAAAAGAAAGAAGGAGAAGGCACATCAAGCATCTTAGACATCAAATGGCTCTTATAAAACTATATTCTGATGGGTTAGCTATAAATGATCCCAAAACATGTGGATTAAATTTTCCAAGAACCACATACAGATTTAAAAATCAGAAGGGAAGAGATCTTGGCAATTTTAGTTTGGGACCTTCCCAGACTCCCAGTGCTTTCCTGTTCTTGGTGCCTGATGGGTTTCTAGAATCACACTCATTTTGGGTTTTTTTTTGTTTTTGTTTTTGTTTTTTTGTGATAGTGACTCACAGGATGGTTGACTGAATAGTTGTCTGAGAAATGAGGCATTGCCAGGGGCTAAACTGAGCAATTTAGACTGAAAACTGTCCTCGAACTCTGAGCATTCAAGTTGTCTCTCTGTATCCCCAGATTCACCAATGACTCAGCCATTCCCATCCTCTTTACCACTTGGCACATCAATGTAAAGAACACCAGTCATTCTGCCACTTATCCTCACCTCTCCACTCAAAATTAGCACCTTTGTAGGAGCACACTCACCTACCTCCTGCTTCACTCAGGTGAAATGGTAAAGGATATGATTGTTGTTGTTCAGTTGCTAAGTCATGTCCGACTTTTTGCAACTCTGTGGATGGTAACCCACCAGGCTTCTCTGTCCATGGACTTCTCCAGGCAAGAATACTGGAGTGGAGAGCCATTTCCTTCTCCAGGGGATCTTCCTGACCCGGGGATCAAACCCCTGTTTCTTACATTGGCAGGCAGATTCTTTACCACTGAGCCACCAGGGAAGCTGAAGGATATCACACAGAAAAGAAAAAGGACACAGCCACTGGGTTCAGATCTCAGCGCCACCACTGCCTTGATCTTCTTCCTCAACTCTGCAGCCTCATTCATACCGTAATGTTGTGAGGATAAAAAGAAGGGATGTAGGTGAAGTGTCTTAAAGAGTGCTGGGCACATAGGAGGTGACTAGTAAATGGTATTAGTTTCTGGGAGACAGTGCATGATTCCGTTTGATTTATTTTTTCTTTTTTGTCATGCCATGCCCTGCTTCCAGAGGCTTTCTTAACAACTTTTTCCCCTAGTGGTCTTGAGTTATGCTCCATTCCCCAGACCAGAGTTAGAAAATACAAGAGTACATAAAAAATTGCCACGGGTGCTTTTAAAAGTGCAGGTCCCTGGTCCTGTGTCCAGGAGCTCCAGATTCTTTAGAACTGGAGTGGGAATCCATATCTCAAACAAGTTATCTCTGGTGATGCTGGAGCAGCCTCTAGACCATCCCCTCTGTAACCATGGGACACGTGTCTTGTGAGCCACACATGTGGTCATATACAATAATGGCTTAAATTCAGGGTCTCTCTGGTAATGCATTAGTCCTCAATTAATCAATAGGATGTCGATTTGAAAGCACGGTCTATGTGGAAAAGGGGCTAGCTGGCAACCCTAGAAGAGGGAATTCCTGAGCAGGTCCTGCCATAACAGTGACTACTCCCATTCATCGGGCTCTGCTCTTCATTAAATATGCTTGAATGGAGGGATTTACTCTGTGACTTTGATATAATCAATGAGAGCATTGGTTCCTAAATACTGGTCTCAGACCATCAGAATCGGCAACACTAAGAAACTTGTTAAAATGCAAATTCTTGGGCCCTTCCTCAGAACTTACTGAGTCAGAAACTGCGAGTAGCACTCACCAATCTATGTTTTAATAAACTTGGCAAGTGATTCTGATACATGTTAAAGTTTGAAAATCACTGATGTAGAAGGACATAATCATTATTCTTGCAAGCAAGTGTCTAACAATAACAATGAGAACACATATATCATTTTTGGACTTGTCTGTTCCAAAATGTGTTAAAATAATATGTATTATATGTAGTGCATACATACACATGCTGGTCCGTGCAGAAAAGTATTCTGGAAACGTACATGGAACTTACTATAGGGCCTCTGGGAAGATAAACTGGAAATGGGAGTGAAGAGAGAGAGAACTGAACTTTTCATATGACACCTTTCTGAATTGTTTGATACATTTTCTTTAAATATGTGCATATATTATTTTTAAAACTTTAACAACCACAAAAGAAGTTGAAAAAAATAACATAAATATGTGTCTGATTTTGAGAGGGAAAAATAATCACAAAGAAAGAAAAGATAGATTTACATAACAATATAAAATTGTTATAAATCAATATACTACCAATACCAACACACACATGTAAAAGCAAAGTGTTGCAGAAAATGGATAGTCTCCTGGCAAGGCTAATCAAAGGAAAAAGAGATATCACAAGTTACTAACAGTAGGAATGAAAAAGAACATAATACATATAAATTAAAAAGGCAAAAGAGGATATTGTAAGTCTTTTTTCTGACAAATAATTTGGAATTTTAGTTGAAGTGCACAAACTGCTAGAAAAACATGGTTTAACAAAACTTATTTAAAAAGAATGAGAAGATCTAAAAACTTATGTCTATTGAAGAAACTGAATTCATAATTATAAACATTCCCAGAGAAAAAACTACAGGCCAATATAACATCGGTGGATTATACCAAACATTTAATAAAGAAATATCTATTACTGATAAAGGATTAAAATGCTTATTAAATAAAGTTCTTTTAATGAAAAAAAGTGCTTTATTAAAAAACTAAGAAGACACAAATAGGTAACTCGTAGGAAAAAAGGAAAACACTTAAATTACCAGTAAACTTACTAAAGTATTCTTTCTCACAAATAATTGCCTCAAAAAAGTTATTTTTGTGCTCTTGAATGGTACAAATTGCCAAATGCTGTGAACTTTACAGATGGGCTTCCCTGGTGGCATCTTTACTGGGAGAATCTGCCTGTAATGTAAGAAACCTGAGTTCAATCCCTGGGTCGAGAAGTTCCCCTGGAAAAGGGAATGGCTACCCACTTCAGAAATCTTGCCTAGGGAGTCCCATGGGCAGAGGAGCCTGGCGGGATACAGTCCATGGGCCCCAAAAAGTTGGACACGACTAAGCAACTAACATTTTCACTTTCCCTTTTACGGAAGGCAATTTGGCAATATGTAACAAATACATTTGATTTAACACTTCTAGGAATTTATTTAAGAAAATGAACATAGGTAAAGAGGAACTTTTTATTTATTAAAATGTCCATCTCTGTGCTGCTAGTAATAATTTTCAGAATTTTAAATGTCCAATGATAGATTAAATAAAATAAATTTTGACATATTTGTACAGTGGCATTTTACACAGCCATTGGAAAGTAATGTCAAAGAATAGTTAGTATCTTGAAGAATGTTTGTGAAAAACAAAGAAAAATTAGGTTAGAAAATAGTATTACCTTGCTTTTCTTCCACACCTCTGCCCACCACACGCTCATAAGAAAAAAATGGAAAAAGCATATAAAATATCCAAGTAGCTCTTCTGAATGGTAGGAGTCTAGGTGATTTTTTTCTTTTTGCTTGATAATAGTTTCCAGGTTTATAAAATGAATACTCACTAATTATATAATAAAAATAAAAATTATTTGATAATACCCATGAGGTTAAAAAAGAAAACTTAATGAAAACCTATTGTATAGCACGGGGTGGGGGGCATAAAGGAAGATGGAATCTGCTTGTAGGACATATACTAAGTTAATCTTAAAAATGCATTCCAGTATGCATTGCTGCTGCTGCTGCTAAGTCACTTCAGTCGTGTCTGACTCTTTGTGACCCCATAGACGGCAACCCACCAGGCTCCCCCGTCCCTGGGATTCTCCAGGCAAGAACACTGGAGTGGGTTGCCATTTCCCTCTCCAATGCATGAAAGTGAGAAATGAAAGTGAAGTCGCTCAGTCATGTCCAACTCTTAGTGACCCCATGGACTGCAGCCCACCAGGCTCCTCCGTCCATGGGATTTTCCAGGCAAGAGTACTGGAGTGGGGTGCCATTGCCTTCTCCGCCAGTATGCATTAGGTACAGGCAAATGCTGTTTGATTCCACTTATATGAGGTATTAATACTTCAGTTCAATTCAGTTGCTCAGTCAGTTCAGGTCAGTCGCTCAGTTGTGTCCGACTCTTTGCAACCCCATGAATCCCAGCACACCAGGCCTCCCTGTCCATCACCAGCTCCCGGAGTTCACTGAGACTCACGTCCATCAAGTCAGTGATGCCATCCAGCCATCTCATCCTCTGTTGTCCCCCTCTCCTCCTGCCCCCAATCCCTCCCAGCATCAGAGTCTTTTCCAATGAGTCAACTCTTCGCATGAGGTGGCCAGAGTACTGGAGTTTCAGCTTCAGCATCATTCCTTCCAAAGAAATCCCAGGGCTGATCTCCTTCAGAATGGACTGGTTGGATCTCCTTGCAGTCCAAGGGACTCTCAAGAGTCTTCTCCAACACCACAGTTCAAAAGCATCAATTCTTCGGCACTCAGCCTTCTTCACAGTCCAACTCTCACATCCATACATGACCACTGGAAAAACCATAGCCTTGACTAGACGGACCTTTTTTGGCAAAGTAATGTCTCTGCTTTTGAATATGCTATCTAGGTTGGTCATAACTTTCCTCCAAGGAGTAAGCGTCTTTTAATTTCATGGCTGCAGTCACCATCTGCAGTGATTTTGGAGCCCCCAAAAATAAAGTCTGATACTGTTTCCACTGTTTCCTCATCTATTTCCCATGAAGTGATGGGACCAGATGCCATGATCTTCGTTTTCTGAATCTTGAGCTTTAAGCCAACTTTTTCACTCTCTTCATTCACTTTCATCAAGAGGCTTTTTAGTTCCTCTTCACTTTCTCCCATAAGGGTGGTGTCATCTGCATATCTGAGGTTACTGATAGTTCTCCCGGCAATCTTGATTCCAGCTTGTGCTTCTTCCAGCCCAGCGTTTCTCATGATATACTCTGCATATAAGTTAAATAAGCAGGGTGACAATATACAGCCTTGACGTACTCCTTTTCCTATTTGGAACCAGTCTGTTGTTCCATGTCCAGTTCTAACTGTTGCTTCCTGACCTGCATATAGGTTTCTCAAGAGGCAGGTCAGGTGGTCTGGTATTCTCATCTCCTTCAGAATTTTCCACAGTTTGTGGTGATCCACATAGTCAAAGGCTTTGGCATAGTCAATAAAGCAGAAATAGATGTTTTTCTGGAACTCTTTTGCTTTTTCCATGATCCAGCAGATGTTGGCAATTTGATCTCTAGTTCCTCTGCCTTTTCTAAAAGCAGCTTGAACATCGGGAAGTTCACGGTTCATGTATTGCTGAAGCCTGGCTTGGAGAATTTTGAGAATTACTTTACTAGCGTGTGAGATGAGTGCAATTGTGCGGTAGTTTGAGCATTCTTTGGCATTGCCTTTCTTTGGGATTGGGATGAAAACTGACCTTTTCCAGTCCTGTGGCTACTGCTGAGTTTTCCAAATCTGCTGGTATATTGAGTGCAGCACTTTCACAGCATCATCTTTCAGGATTTGAAATAGCTCAACTGGAATTCCATCACCTTCACTAGCTTTGTTCATAGTGATGCTTTCTAAGGCCCACTTGACTTCACATTCCAGGATATCTGGCTCTAGGTGAATGATCACACCATTGTGATTATCTTGGTCGTGAAGATCTTTTTTGTACAGTTCTTCTGTGTATTCTTGCCACTTCTTCTTAATATCTTCTGCTTCTGTTAGGTCCATACCATTTTTGTCCTTTATTGAGCCCATCTTTGCATGAAATGTTCCTTTGGTATCTCTAATCTTCTTGAAGAGATCTCTAGTCTTTCCCATTCTGTTGTTTTCCTCTATTTCTTTGCATTGATTGCTGAGGAAGGCTTTCTTATCTCTTCTTGCTATTCTTTGGAAAACTGCATTCAAATGGGAATATCTTTCCTTTTCTCCTTTGCTTTTCGCTTCTCTTCTTTTCACAGCTATTTGTAAGGCAGAATAGTCAAATTCCTAGAATCAGAAAGTACATTGGTAAATGCCAGGGGAGTGGGAGGAGTGAATAGGTGAATGGGGAGTTAGTGTTTGATGAAGAAAGAGTTTCAGTTTAGGAAGGTAAAAAATGTGGGAGATGCCAGTCAAAAAATGGGCCAAAGAACTAAACAGACATTTCTCCAAAGAAGACATACAGATGGCTAACAAACACATGAAAAGATGCTCAACATCACTCATTATCAGAGAAATGCAAATCAAAACCACAATGACACACCGGTCAGAATGGCTGCTATCAAAAACTCTACAAACAATAAATATTGGAGAGGATGTAGAGAAAAGAAACCCTCTTACACTGTTGGTAGGAATGCAAACTAGTACAGCCACTATGGAGAACAGTGTGGAGATTCCTTTAAAAACTGGAAATAGAACTGCCATATAACCCAGCAATCCCACTGCTGGGCATACACACCAAGGAAACCAGAATTGAAAGAGACACGTATACCCCAGTGTTCATCGCAGCACTGTTTATAATAGCCAGAACATGGAAGCAACCTAGATGTCCATCAGCAGATGAATGGATAAGAAAGCTGTGGGACATATACACAATGGAGTATTACTCAGCTCTTAAAAAGAATGCATTTGAATCAGTTCTAATGACATGGATAAAACTGGATCCTATTATATAGAGTAAAGTAAGCCAGAAAGAAAAACACCAATACAGTATATTAACACATGTATATGGAATTTAGAAAGATGTTAACAATGACCCTATATGCGAGACAGCAAAAGAAACACAGATGTAAAGAACAGACTTTTGGACTCTGTGGGAGAAGATGAGGGTGGGACGATTTGAGAGAATAGCACTGAAACATGTATATTATCATATGTGAAATAGATTGCAAGTCCAGGTTCGATGCATAATACAGGGTGCTCGGGGCTGGTGCACTGGGATGATCCTGAGGGATGGTATGGGGAGGGAGGTGGGAGCGGGGTTCAGGATGGGGAACACATGTACACCCATGGGCTGATTCGTGTGAATGTATGGCAAAAACCACCACAATATTGTGAAGTAATTAGCCTCCAATTAAAATAAATTTAAAAAAATTCGGGGGATGGTGAGAGTTGCAGAACAATGTGAACGTACTTGGCAGTACTGAACTATAGTTAAATACGGTTCAAATAGTATGTTTTATATTATGTGACTTTTACCACAATAAAAAAAACCTTGAAAAATGAAAACTTAAAATAGCAATAAAAATATAACTTTACTAGGAGTATCTTCATTTGCTTGATGACAAATGCTTAACCCAATTATTTCAGACAACATATGGATAAAGTACATACTATATCATCCTCATTTTACAGATGAGAAAGCCAGGCTTGGAGACACAAATTAACTTTCCAAAGGTCAAAGAGCTGGTGAGTAGAAGAACTGGGGGCAGAAGGAAGCCTTTCGGAGTCTAGAAGTCTACGTTTGAAAACCATCCCCAAATGCTGGTTGGCCACTAGTTAACCCAGGGCCAGAATCTGAAAACTTTTTATAACAACTGTAAAGTCCAAGAAGCTGATTTGAAAAAAATGATTGGTGATCTGTTCTGTGCGGTGCCAACCAGAACAAAGATGGGTTGACTCACCTTTTTGTCTGTCATTCAGAAATCAGAAGATCTGAACCAAATGAAAAAAACAATGTCAGTCTTTCCTGAGTTGGCACTTTCCCTCGAAGCAGCCAGTGTTGTCCTGGTTTCCCATCTGTAGCTCTTTTTTCTCTATTCAGCAGAATAAAACACTTTCAGGAAACAACTGGGCAGGAAGTAAGAGAGGACTGAATTTCATCCTGGGAGGTTTGATTCCCACAAATGAAGTGCTGCGGTGGGAGCAGTCGGGAAGCATTGTCAGGGCATGGGGACCGTTGTGCTTTATGAACTCCATCTGTTTAGAGCATCTGCGAGTCACGCAATGGGGCAAGGAAAGAGTCTATTTCATCCCAGCTTATCCCTATTAGTTGAAAGCCTGCTAGAAATTGAGAACTAGCTGAAAATTATGTGCATCAACTCCTCACGCAAGGACATCAGATCTGAGAAGGTGACTCAAACCATCTCACGTGAAGTGGGGCTAAAAGTGGAAAACGTGTTCTGTGTATGTATTAGCCAATGCAAGAATGAATGGAGCTCACCTCACTTGGTGATAAGAAGAGAAAGGGAAATATGGGGCTCATGGGGAAAAGTATTGGGCTTCCCTGGTGGCTCACACATTAAAGATTCTGCCTGCAGTGCAGGAGACCAGGGTTCAATCCCTGGGTCGGGAAGATGCTCTGGAGAAGGAAATGGCAACCCACTCCAGTATTCTTGCCTGTAAAATCCCATGACTGGAGGAGCCTGGCAAGCTACAATTCATGGGGTCACAAACAGTCAGACACCTCTGAGCAACTTCACTTGCTTTCACTTGGAGATGAGTAGAGAAAGTGAAATGGGGGCTCATGGGGAAAAGTATTGTTGAGTAGAGGAAGAAATCATTCTCGAGACTCAGAGAAAGGACAAACTTCTGAAAAATGGTTTACATTAAGAACCAGGAGAAAACCATTTGGTGTGCCCCTAGACGACAGAAAGGCATGACACTATGAAATGGGAACAAAAAAACTGGGAAGAGGATATAGCTGACATGAAAAAAAATGGCATAAATGAAAAGGGACATAAAAGGAGAAAAGAGAACAAACAAAAACTAAAACTCCCATAGTAATCACGCATTTATTATTTATACAGGAAACTTTTAATGTTCACATATGTGCAAAGCACAGAAATAGAAGCTGTAAAAAGCAGAGTCAACATGGTAAAAATTACATCAGAGACATGGAAAACAAACTGGAGAAGACACTCAAAAATGCAGGGAGCACAAAGAGGTGAAAATGAGATGACTGACGTCGAGGACAGGAGTGGAGATCTATTTCAGCAGTAGCAGATGCTTCTGGTCACAAAACAAAAATAAACACAAAAGACAAGATGATTGGAGTACAAATTTGATCAAAGACAAATTTTCCTAAGCTTAAAAAAATTACAAAAATTTTAAAAATTACATGGTATGACATGTAAATGCAACTAGTTTACCACACTCCAGGAAAAATTGATGAAAAAAAATAATTATTTTCAGGCATAACATGAAAATTTTTAAAAAACAAGCAATGATTTTTTTTAAATGATTTAAAAAATATTCATACAAGGGGAAATTATCTATAGAGAAATAGTACTCAGACTGCCCCAGACCTTTGATTTGTAAAACAAAATGCCAGATGAAATGTATCAAAATTGCCAAAATTTTTAAGCTAACTGGTTGTAAATGAGTAAGTTTATATACAGCACAACTGTATATAAAAATGCAAAGATAGTTTAAAATATGTTAGAGTTCAGAAGATATCATGAAAATTCCTGTAGCTTCTAAATTATTGAGTTGTTGTTGCTGTGCTCAGTCATGTCCAGCTCTTTGCAACCCCATGAACTATAGCCTGCTAAGCTCCTCTGTTTGTGGGATTTCCCAGGCAAGAATCCTGGAGTGGGTTGCCATTTCCTCCTCCAGGGGATCTTTCCGACGTAGGGACTGAAACTGAATCTTCCGTGTCTCCTGCATTGAGCCACCTGGGAAGCCCTAAATTATTGAGGGTTTGAGGTAAATATCACACATCTTATCTCCTTAAGTTCTGAACTGATTTAGAAATAATCAGAAGTTGGGGAGATGGGCAAAAATATACCTTTATGTTGTTAATAAAGCTCATATTGGAGAATATACCTTATTTCTGTGGACTACTGGCTTTCCTAACTGAACCCTAGAACTAAGCTGTAACCACAAATTTCTCCCCTATGGGGGTGTCTGCCCTGGAAATACTCAACGTGGAGGGGCTGAAAAGAATAGATGCCGAAGCCAGGCTTGGTTCAGAAAGGATGGGGCAATGCCAAATGACTGGTTTTTAGGCCCAACTTGCTGGACGGGTAAGTCACTGCTCCCCTCACCCAGCAGAGATGAAAGGAACCAGGGATATTCTACCCATGACATGGTGAGTAGGGAAGAGGCATCTCCTCTCCCCATTGCATCAGTCCATATCTCTTCTTCCTGCACCCTCCCCAAATGCAGCTGTCTGAGAAATAAAACAAGAAAACTGAATATTGGGGAAGTTGTGATATAAATGGACTGACATATATGCTCCCTACTGGAATCTATAGTAAGGGGAAAAAAAGATAAAATTTGGTTATTCATTACAGCATTGTGTACTGTTTAAAACTAGCTCTGTACTATTTATAATAGTAGAATACTGTAAACAACTTAAATGGTTATCTTTAGTAAATGGAGAAGTTATTCTGCTTTAAAAGCGATGTTTCAAAAAGGTTTTTAACCATCTGGGGAAATGCAGCAGTCATGAGAATAAATAGCACAGAAATTGCATATAAGTTTAGGTTGTGTGTCAACTAGAATCCATTGTGAGTGACTTTTTTTTCCAGACAGATTTTGAGGCCACATCTGGGCTCAGTGGGAAAGAATGGTGTGAACAAAAGTGGACGTGCGATGTTGTTGTTTGGGGTGGGATGAGGGTCAGGGTAGAGAATGGTGTGCTACCCTGCCAAATATTTACCATCCATCTTAGGATATAATTTCAACTAAAATGCAATTATAAAAGAAAAAAAGATGAGAGGAAGATAGACCAAAATGTAAGTAGGTGCGGCCTTGGGGAATGATGATCACAAGTGGCATTTTTCCTGCTTCCTCCAAGTGTTGCTGTTGTAGGTCTAGAGCTGGCTTCCCTGGGTTTGAAGCCTGGCTCTGCTAGCATATGTCAGCCTCTCTGTGCCTTGGGTTCCTTTTCCAAAGAAATGATGATAATAAGTACACCTACTTCATAAGGTCAGGACTCAGGCAGATGGGCCAGAATGCAATGCATTGAAATATATAATGTGTATAGAACATTTTCTGGCTTACAGTCTCATACATGGTTTAACCATTATTAATGGTGGTAGTAGTACAGTGAGCAAATGTTATTTTTACAATGAGATAAGAAAAAAACAAGAAAGATTGCATAAGTATGAGAAAAATGTTTGACTTTAAAAACCATTTCCTTTTATGTCTGCATAAAGTAATTTAAAAAGCAGAGACATTACTTTGCCAACAAAGGTCCGTCTAGTCAAGGCTATGGTTTTTCCAGTGGTCATGTATGGATGTGAGAGTTGGACTATAAAGAAGCTGAGCACTGAAGAATTGATGCTTTTGAACTGTGGTGTTGGAGAAGACTCTTGAGAGTCCCTTGGACTGCAAGGAGATCCAACCAGTCCATTCTAAAGGAAATCAGTCCTGGGTGTTCATTGGAAGGACTGATGTTGTAGCTGAAACTCCAATACTTTGGCCACCTGATGGAAAGAGCTGACTCATTTGAAAAGACCCTGATGCTGGGAAAGATTGAAGGTGGGAGGAGAAAGGGATGACAGAGGATGAGACGGTTGGATGGCATCACTGACTCAGTGGACATGAGTTTGAGTAAACTCCAGCAGTTGGTGATGGACAGGAAGGCCTGGCGTGCTGTAGTCCGAAGGGTTGCAAAGAGTTGGACATGATTGAGTGACTGAACTGAACTGAACTGAAAGTAATTTAGATATATTGTGTGTGATTAACATACACCCCCCCCCCCATAACAAGCAAATGTCTTCATTTGCAGTAGATGCCTATAATTGTGTTTGCTCAGCATCTCTCTGCCCCTGTTCTGAAAAGAACAGCCCCCTTTTGCTGGCATCATCCTTCTCAGCAGGGGTTTGTGCATAAGCTCTTACAGCTGATCGACTCAAGAGAGGGGACTAGACCCAAGCTGAGCCAATTAGAATCCTTCCTTGGAGAATTTGCAAATGAGATTATGAATCCACCTCTCTTTTTGGTACTGAGAGCCATAATTTGAGAGCATTGTCAGTCATGTTGCCCACCAAGGGGAGCTGGTTGGAAAAGGCACTACTGCACAGAGAGGGAAGAAGAGATGAATGGGAGTTTTAATATACATGTATATGTACATATACCATGCTGGTGGCTCAGATGGTAAAGAATCTGCCTGCAATGCAACATATATTTGTTTGTGTGTACATGTACATTCTATCTATCAAGGGTATCCTGATAACAATTAGGTCTTTGGTCCCAGTTATTCCACTGATCCTGCCTTTTCTGTAGTTTCCTTGTTAACCCTTATTCTGTTTATGGAGAAATCCCAGTACCATACCAATAAATTCCTTTTTTGCCTGAGGGAATATTGAATTGGTTGCAACCAAGAACGATGACTAATTTATATAACAGCTTTACTAGTAACAGAAAAAATAAAATCTTAACAATATAAGGGGATGGTTAAGTAAATTATTCCACAGCCATATTATGAGAAACTATGCAGTCATTAAAATAAAACCTTCAAAGAATATTTGAGAACTCATTTGGGATGTTATTAAATGAAAACAGGAGAGCACCTAACATTGACAGAGGGATGGAGCCTGAGAGCAGTCCAGGAGGAAGAAGCAGCATGTGCAGAGACCTTGAGGGTTGATGAACTTGGCTTGTGAAGGTAACAACAGGAGGCTAATGTACCTGGAATAGAGAAAGCAAGTAGGGATATGGAATGAGGCAAAGATGGAAGGATTGGTGCTATGGGTCATTGAGAGACGTTGACATTTTATTTCGGAGCAATGAAGAGTCATTGAAGGATTTTTTTAAAAGAGGGATAACAGGAACAATTTATATTTTTAGCTTCTGGGAAGAGAACATATTAGAGATGGGCAAGATTGGATGCAGGGGAAATGGTGAGCAAACCCTGGAGAATTACTGGAGAAGCCATATAATTTAGAATCTGGAGAATTTTGAGAGCGAAAGGGAGACTTCTTATCATTGTAGCAGGGCCATAGGTTCAAGCCAGGACTTCTCTGGTCAAACCAAGACAGGTGGTTGCCAAGCTATTATAGTAGTCCAGGCAGCAGACCATGGTGACTTGAGCTGGGGTGGGGAGACTGACAGGGGTTCTGGCCACGTGTACTTAGTTGCTCAGTTGTGTCCGACTTTTTGCAACACCATGCCTGCCAGGTTCCTCTGTCCATGGGGATTCTCCAGGCAAGAATACTGGAATGGGTTGCCATGCCCTCCTCCAGGAGGAGGAGTTCTGGCCATGAAGGGGAACTGAAGGTTGAATATGCCTGCATTTGGCATAATCCTCTTGTGGTATTCCTTGCTTTGTCTTACTGTGTCCAGTAGCTTTTCCCGGTGATTTCAGTGCCTCCAGATGGATAGTTCTCAAAATTTAGTGTGCGTCAGAACATGGTAGACTTTCTAAAGCACAGATTCTTGGCCTTCACTCCTGGAACTTGTGATTCAGTAGGTCTGAGGTGGTGCCTGGGAATTTGCATTTGCAACAAGCTCCTGGGTACTGCAGGTGCTGCTGGGCTGGGTACCATACTGGAGAACCATTACTTTAGATATACGCTGATTGAGAAGCTGACTCAGGTTCTCTCTGCACTGGCTCTGCCTAGTTTCCATTAGGTTTCTTGTTTTTGTTTTTTAAATCTCTAATGTATCTTTTATTGCATGCATACAATTATGAATTGCTGTATCCAACTGAATAGGTATTTCTGTAATCTAGTCAGGAAAGCTGTAGTTATTCTTTTTACTTCTTATACTTGGTTCTGTAATATCACACTGGGCTTAGTGTTTCTTTGATGGTGGTGGTCTTAGAGTTTCTCACCTCTAAATGATTCCTTTTGTGTGTCTTTTTTTTTTTTTTTTTTCAGAATGCTGCAGTTTCCCTCTACAGGTCAGTTGGTGACTAAGTTCACATTCTGCTCTTTGCAACTACTCCTTGAAGCTGTTCTTTTTCTTCAACCACATTTCTTGAGGTCATCAGCCCTCTCACATCTCAGGAACCTCATCCTTACCTTCCTGACTGCAAACTCAGCAACCTCTCTGGTCTTGCAGATCCCTGTGGATCACAGGACTGCACTGACCACAGGCAGCTCCCACTGCAGCACAGTCTGTCGCATCTCTCTGGCCTGGCGTGACTCTCTGCTTTGTCTCAAGTCTCTTCTCTTCTCTGCTTACTTAGGGTCTTATGAATCCTCTGGATGCATCACTCATGAATCCTGATAAGTCCACGTAGGGAGGCATAGCTTCTGAGAACAGTGTTGCCAGGGAGACTTCAGCCTAGAAATAGCAGCCACTTTTCTCAATAGTCTTCCTGTTCCCGCTTTCAAAATCATTCCCCTTTTTCACAGCTTCAGGGGTAGAGACAAAACAGCTGTGCTTTATGTTTGAAAACTGCAACTCACATTCAAAATGCTACAATCCCTGCAGAAAGCCTGTTTTCAGCACTTTTTCTTGCAGGGGGCGGGGGGAGAAGTAGGCACAGTGTATTCTTTTCATATAAATTTGTGTGTATTTTAATTACACAAGTAATACTTTTTCATTGTTGAAAATTTGGAAGATGCAGAAAGCAAAAATAGGAAAATAACCACTAATGGTCTTAAAAAAAAAATCCACCAGATATAACCCTTCAGCACTTTTTAATCCTCTTATCCATGTTTTTTACCCACAAAAACTTTCCTTCAAATACAGTCATATTCAGAAGCCCATTAAGTAAACATATGAGGCTGCTTGGATTGGAAGGGAGGCAGGAGACTTGAGGCCCCACTGCTCAATTTGAGCTTCAATGCCCACTGACAGACCAGCGGGCCCATCTCCTGAACCCTCAGCCTTCCACAGGCCTGGGTGAAGATGCTGTTCTAGGTCGTTCTTATGCAAAGCTTGGACCCTACAGATTGACTGCCAAAGGCATTCTCCGCTTGGCACCCTGGCTGCCTGGGGGCACGAGGAACAGATGCTGTCTGGGGGTTGATGCGCCCTTCAGCTTCCACATGTTTTATCGTTTCTTAGAGTCCATGTCACCTCCAGTCTAAAGCAGAGATTGTTAGCCTGGGGCTCAAACATTCCATGCAAAGTATATATCCATAGCTTTAATTAGTGTAGGGTTTGTGCAAATCCTTTTTTCCTTCATAAGTGATAGTTTTACAGATCTCAACAATTTCCAGTTCAGCAATACAATTGAAATCTTTGCATTTGAACAACTAAATGGTTGAAGTACTAAATATTTAGAAACAAAGGAGAAAACAGTTTGAATAGAAAAAATTTTTTTCCATTGCTTTTAAGCTTGGAAACGTATGATGATGGACAATCCATCATATTTTTTAAGCAACTGATTGGCATTCTTCTTCCTAAATTTAAATTGTCTTACATCTCATATTTGAATATCACAATTATGAGATAATTACATAGTAACTTTAGAATAAAAATGAATGGTAATGGCACTGATTTCTTATGAAGATTATAAGATTAATCTCATAAAGATGATGCTTTTTTTCTGTTACTAGTATAGTTCAGTATGCTGTAAGCTATGTGAAAAGGCATACTTCTAAAAATTTTTGTAATTTTACCTATGTAAAATGCACTGAAGTAGATTTCTTTTAAATGAAATCCCACAACAAGGGCATCGTTTTAAAAGGTGATAGCTGAAGCTCCAATACTTTGGCCACCTGATGTGAAGAGTAGACTCACTGGAAAAGACCCTGATGCTAGGAAAGATTGAGGACAAGAGGAGAAGGGGTCAACAGAAGTTGAGATGGTTGGATGGCATCCCTGACTCAATGGACATGAGTTTGAGCAAACTCTGGGAGATACTGAAGGGCAGGGAAGCCTAGCATGCTGCAGTTTATGGGGTCGCAAAAAGTCAGACACGACTTGGTAACTGAACAGCAACAGCAATGGTGCTTTTGGAATGTTAGCACTTTGGTGATGTGTCTAAAGGTCTGTATTTTGTTGTTTCATAGGTTCCGTCTGATCTCACATTTATTTTGAATTTTCTAAAAGTTAGGTCCATTGTGTATTGGGTGTCCTCAGCTAAGCACTTACCCACACAGGAAGGTAGGTCTCATTCTTGGACTGATGGAGATGCAGCTGATAGAAACCCTTCTCAGCTCTAAACATTCCCTTGGCCAGGCTGAGCACTCTGCTGCACTTAAGGCTTCTGCTCGTGGTGAAACAAGGCTCAGTGACGACTCTGCTTCCACCAGGATTGTGTCACCCTGCCTGAGCGTTTTCACCTCCTCACAACATGCAGAGTAGTCTGTGCCCCATTTATCTCTTACTTCGTGCTCATGACAAAATTATGACAATTAAAAGAACAGATTGAAATGAGACCCTAAACTTCCTTCCCCTTCACGGTGACCTCAGTTAGTTTGTTTCTTCTGTTGCTGTTCACTCATTCAGTCATGCCTGACTCTTTGCCACCCCATGGACTGCAGCATGCCAGGCTTCACTGCTCTTCACTGTTTCCTGGAGTTTGCACAAACTCACATCCATTGTGTCGGTGAAGCCATCCAACCGTCTCATCCTTTGTCATCCCCTTCTCCTGCCTTCAGTCTTTCCCAGCATCAGGGTCTTTTCCAATGAGTTGGCTCTTTGCATGTCTGAGGTTACTGATATTTCGTTTCTTTTAATGTGTTTTTATTTTCAATGTTTCTAGTGTATTCAATATAAGTGCAGCATTTGGCTCTCTCCTGTTAGTGGATGTGCGAGAAAAGAGAAATCCATGATTAAGAATTGTAAAGGACAAAATTAAGGAGAGAGGTGGCATTGCTGTGACTTCCTCCAGTGTGCAAGAGTGTCCCTCTGCTCCTGGGAGCTGCAGACCCTGCTAGCCACTCCATGGCGATTTCTGCTCCTGGTTCAGCTGGGTTTCACTGCCTGCCAGCTGGTGGCTCCTGAGTGAATTAGAGAATCACAGTCAGTCAGTTCTGCATCTTTGAAATCAGTAGCATTCAGGACTTTTTGTTTCATGTTGTATGGCTTTACATGAAAAAAGGTCCTTGAAACATGGAAACAATAGTTAATTGACATTCTTCATTTCCTTTTCTTGTTAGTTGCCTGCTCTCTTTAAGATGAAATCTTTCCATGTTCTGCTCAAGAGAACACAGGTGAGGCCAAATGGACCAAGCCTTTGAAGCTGTGGGTTCAGGGCACATGGTCCATGCCAGTGGTCCACTCCTGAGGGTCCCAGCTCTTTCTGAGCACACCTCTGCTGATCTGTGCTTCAGAGCCCTCATGCTGCAAGAACGTAAGCAGTTCTTTTCACCTCTTGAAGCAATTTGGACATATCTTAGAGGCCCCGGGGCCCTAGAAATTTCTTCTGTGTTGTAGACTAGCCCATACGTACTAGACTTCTTTGTGCATAAAGTCTTGCACACTGTTAGATGCTTAAAACGTGTTGATCGAATAAAATAACGAATAGGTACTTCTGTGTATGACACCCTACTGGTTTCACAGAAAAAATACATTATTTCCCTTGGCATACTCTCCCTTCAGAATCATTCAGTACTTGAAAGTCATTCCTGAAGATATAAACACTGTGTCTAATAACAAAGTATTTCTGTTTCACCCCTTCTTGGGGGACAAACTGAAAATCTGCAGGTATAACCACGCCTCTTCCTAGAATGTAATACTTCATTGCTTCAGTCTAAGGGCAGAGCTGTGATTAGTAGTGATGTGGAGGCATTGAGTCTATCCATTTGGAGTCTTACAGAGAGGCTCCAGCCTGACAATTTGAACTAACAGTGAAAATGTGCTGTTATTTGAGGAATTGGCATCCATGGAGGGGGCATGGAAGCATACACCAGGGATGGTGTAAAGAAATGTTTAACTCAAGGAGTTAGTGGAGAATAAACAAAGAATAAGTTTCCTGCTATAGGAGTCTGTGATTCTTACTCTAAATTTTAAAATACTCTGGTCTTATGAGCCAATCATCTTAGTTTGTGTTTAAAAAAAAACTAAATGTAGGACAATGAATCCGTGCAACTAAGCTGTAGTATCTGGCTCAATCTCCTTCTTGAGCTAGAATATCTCACTCCCGCTCCTACTAATCCACCATCCTCCTACCACCCCTTGGGTTTCTTTCCTCTTCTAGTCCATCTATGGCTCTCAGGTCACTGCCAGGCACTGCTTTTCCTAGACAAGATGCACCACCGCCGCCCCCCCCCAGGTTGGCACAGTTCACCAAGTACCGCCTTCCTGTACCTGCCACCTCTTGCCCTACATTGTCCTGATCTGCTCCACTCTGACTGCTACCTTGCCAAAGTGGGAAGAGAATGGTAAAATAGAAACCAGATCATTACTACCTAGTAAACGCTTTCACCAGATCATAACACAGCAGCCCCTGTGTCTGTCTTCTGATACAGTTCTTTCATTTGGCCAGAGAATGCAGTCAGTTATATGCTTAGTCACTCAGTCGTGTTCAACTCTTTGCAACCCCATGGACTGTAGGCCGCCAGGCTCCTGTGTCCATCGGATTCTCTAGGCAAGAATACTGGAGTGAGTAGCCATTCCCTTCTCTAGGGGATCTTTCCAACCCAGGGATCGGACCCAGGTCTCCCATATTGCAGGCAAATTCTTTACTGTTTGAGCCACCAGGGAAGCCCAATGTAGTCTATTCTTGCTCCTCAAAAACTGGGAAGC
Organism: Bos indicus; assembly: GCF_029378745.1. Taxonomy (NCBI): domain Eukaryota; kingdom Metazoa; phylum Chordata; class Mammalia; order Artiodactyla; family Bovidae; genus Bos; species Bos indicus. The sequence goes on from NC_091769.1 coordinate 33,934,992, forward strand.
AGTCTGAACCAGAAAGCAAAGCCCCAAGAAATAAGGTGGAACAATTGACATAAGGAGATCAGGGTCTCCTGGGGTAGAAGGAACTGATACCATAAATCCTATACACTGAAAGGGTCAAAGTTAGGGAGTCCTGTTGAGAGGAACCTTAAGGGTCCTTTGAAATGAAGTTGCCCTAGAGCAGCAGGGAGATGGAATTACTGGACAAATCTAATGCTAGCTATCCCAGGTCTCCTGGGAGTGGCTAAGTTGTGATCTGAAAGGATTGGTTTCAGAGAGGCCTATGAGAGTCTGAGCTTTCTCTATGGAGCAGAATGCTGGGAGGATCACCCTTTTTCAAAGAACTCATAAAGTACTCGGGACTGTGGCATGTACTACTGTAGCCAGAGTTTCTGCAGCCTAGCTGAAACTGAGCTAGGATTAAAACGGAGGTCCTTTCCATCAAGCCAAGTTCCTAAATCACTATGAATCCTAGAGCTGAGTGGCATATATGTTAATGACTGACACAGGATGTCTGGTGGGATTCTAGAAAGTAGCATAAGGGTGAGAATGATTTGGGGGGACTAGAATCATGAGGTCTGCCTGGTGCTTCCAAAATCTACATGAGTAGTCAGAAATTTAGGATTCTCTGCTTGTGAAAATTTGAACTTGACAGAGTTTGTATGTAACAAGACTGAAAAATTTTCCCAAAATTCTTCTGTGATCTCATATCCACGTCCTTACAATGTTTCACCATCTTATTTCTGATTCCAGTTTTGCAGCATACAGCAGCATATGACTTCATCACTCTAAGTAGTAGGGCCTACATCTATTTCATCATTTCAAGAAAATATAATCCTTGAAAATATTTCACAAATTGTACAAAAAGAATGGACTAAGGTGATACCTGTGACACACTTAGCTTTTGCTCATTTTAGGTATAAGTATACTAATTCCATTGTGAAAGTGCTAAATCTTATCTAATATAATTTTTTTAGCAAGCACTTTAGAATGACATGAAAATTACTTGGTTCTTAAAAAATAGCTTTACATAATAATTTATTAGAGCAAGGAATAATTTGATACTATTTCTTGGAGGAAATAAAAAAAGTATATTTTAAAGATAACACATACAGACTCGAGATAAAATTAAGCTTTCAGAAATCTTTATTATGTTCCTTTCTAGTTTAATGATCATTAGATTTATCTTGCAATCAATTTTAAATAAACCATGAAACAATAATGAATAGAATTGGCTATAACTTAAGATAAACCTGGCATCCCAAGTTAATAATAATAGGATTTATGATAATGAAAAATGAGTCCTGCTGTCGGCAGTATGATTTACATAAAGCTTGGGCTATAGGGTATTGAAAGTTACAGGTAGGAGCAATAGTACTCATGATAAAGGCTTTCTTTCCTTAGAGAAGAGAGTGGCAGTATATGAGATGGATGGCCTCACCAACTCAATGGACATGAGTTTAAACAAACTCTGGGAGATAGTGAAGGACAGGGAAGCCTGTAGTTCATGGGCTCACAAAGAGTCGGACACAACTTAGTGACTGAATGACAGCAAATACTATTCTGTAACATATACTCCTAAATTTAATGTTGATTCTATTATAAATCTAAGTTTCAGATAAATATTTATGGAGTGATTTTCCACTTGTTTTGGTTGGTTGCAAGCAGCAGAAACTAACTTAAACTAAAAATGGATTATTAGAAAATTGGGGTAGCCCCTGGAATTGAAGGAAGAGCTGACATACTATGCTGGAGTTTTGAGAGTTGTGTAACACCCATTGCTTTCTCTTCAGAGTGTGGGAACAGGTGAGAGATGTATATTTGTTGTTTAGTCGGTAGGTTGTGTCCTTCTGCAACTCCACGAGCTGTAGCCACCAGGTTCCTCTGTCCATGGGATTTTCCAGGCAAGTGTACTAGAGTGGATTGCCATTTCCTTCTCCAGGAGAGGTATATATATATAGGATTTAATAAAAGGAAGACTGGAAAATTACCTTTACTACCTAATAAAGCCAGTTGTGGTTTTAAATCTGTGGCTAATCAAGACCTACTGTTAGTTACACTTTAATCTGATTCATGTGTTAGTTCTAGAGTTTGATTAGTATGCATCTTTATAATTTACTCTAAATTCTATCAGACCTTTCCCATGACTAACACAAGTTCCAAATATCTTCTATCTAGCATGAAACTTTTAAAAAATCCTTACACTTTTCTTCTCTTCCTGAATTCAATGGCTGTTTCAGTTGAGGGAATCAAATTGTATATTTGTTGCTACAATCAGTCTTTCCTTCTGCATCTCACTAACTGGAAGAGAAATGTTTGTTTAGACACCTCAAGCTTCTAAGAACACAAAAATCCCTTTAGTGGTGTCTTTCCAATCCGAAGTTTCACTTTGCTCTAAAAAGTGTCAAAAATTTCTCCTCCCAAAAGGTGTTTTCAGAAGTTACTGCTAGCTCAGCAGAATTTACATTGATCCACGATAGCATTTGCTTGTTTTGTTTTTAAGCAATACTTTGAACTCAGACACTGCCACCTTTACAAAATTTCCAGTTCCAATCCAATCAGATTAGAACTAGCCAATGAAATCTAAGCAAAGTGCTTTTAATCAATTTAAATTAAGTTCACATGATTCCTAACTCATGGCAGGGCACCTCACAACTCAAATCCTCTCTCCTAGCAAACTAGCCAGTTCGAAGGTGTTATCACTTCTTTTATGCATGGGGAATAGATTTTAACTGATGCATTTATTCAGGGTTTAGATGTTTGCAGGGCTTCACTGATATCAGCGTGAAGAAATGTGTCTCAGATTATAAGACATTTTGTCTCATTTTTTTTTCAGTCTTCCAAAGGATTAAGATTTATTTTCTTTAATGTCATTTGCCTGGAAGGACACAACACTGTTTAGAAAAGTGAGGTAGGCTGTTGAAAATAGCAGTTCCCAATCTGGCTGATGAGCTGCATTACCTGAGTAGCCTATAAAAGCCGGCCTCCAGTAGGTGGAGTCACTGGCTTGGGGAGCAAGGATGAAGCTTGATGTTGTCTTTGCTGGAACAGTGGCTCTGACTGTAGGAAAACAGAAGAGACTAAAGATTAGAGGTGTGACACACACCTGTGAATGGTGGCTTACAGGAACAGTGTATCTTAGAAGTTCATGGGATGGCCAACTGGTAAGAAGAATTTATATGTGCACATTTTGAGGAGAAATGAAAAACAACTTAAGTAGTAACTTCTGAAAATACCGTTTGGGAGGTATTTTCAGAAGTTACTACTCCTTGTCAGAATTTACAAGGTTACCTTGTTCAATCTCCTTACCTTCCCCCTCCTCCCCTCACACTTTTGAGATATATTTAAAATTTTTATTAATATTTTTAGAAGTACAACTGCATGGGGGAAGTTAGCTGGCTTATACAATTCTTTAAATTCAAAATGCATGTAAATATTTAGTACCAGAGTGGTTTCCAAACCTTCTCTTCACTAGAGTCATCTGAAAAGCTTGAATATGGAGAGATTTCTGGGTCCCATCTCTCTTACTGGGTCAGAATCTCCAAGTCTGAAGTCTGGATATGTCTTTGGAGAGCAAGCCCTGTATGGTGTGGGGTTCTGAGTGGTAGGCATCCCTGCTTCGGGGCCAGCACAGTTGAATTCATTCAAATAATCAGTGTTTTCATCCTTTTAATCAAAGAATACAAAAAAGCTGGGAACCAAAATGCAGCTGAAATGATGCTTCACAGTAGTAGTTTTCAAAAAAATGTTTAAATTAGAATTCTTTGTTTGAAGAAATGTTAGCTTGGTCTTTAAGCTGTGAGAACAAGATAAGCTGGAATTCCTCCAGCTGCAGGTGGTGTGGGAGGAAGAGGTAACTGAGATTAGCTGCATTCTGGGACTGGGAGGAACTCCGCGGCTCTTACGGGAGCATTTACAAATCTGTGTTTCGCTGGGTTCTTTGCGTCTGCCTTGCTCACTGGACATTTCCCAGTAAGTTTTGGCTGTGCCGCGTCTTCCTTGAAGTACACAGGCTTCTCCCTGGTTGCGGTGCCCGGGCTCCAGAGGACATGGGCTCAGCAGTTGCAGCATGAGGCCTTAGTGGCGCCCCCCCCGCCTCAACCATAAGCACCTGGGATTTTTAGCTCTCAAACCAAGGACTGAACTCTCAGCCACTGGACCACTAGGGGGAGTTCCCCAGTTTCTGTTAATATTCTCATCATTCTTGCTGTCAGGAATTAGAAGCCCAGAAATCAGGAGGCTGCTTCTTAGGGACCCCTACAGCTTCTACCTTCTCTCCTTCTTTGTTCCTTGGGATATAAAGAAACTCTATACATGTCTGTGACACTCTATACATGGTCTTTATTTCCAGGCAGCATGCCACAGCTTGGAGTTTTACCTGTTGATCTTTCTCTGTGAAAGAAACTGGATAAGCTAGAAAGCAAGTTGATGGTTCAAACTAAGCAGTAGCCCCTAGATCCCTCTCTGTGGGCATCTCTCTCCCCAAATGAGGTCTTTTCTTCAAGTAAACTCTCAGAGGGCCCAATCCTACCAGTTCTCAGATATTTATAGTCCCTTCACTTCTCCCATTAAAGGCTCCACTCCCTAACACCTTGATGATTTTATTTTAGAGACTGGGGTGAGTGGTTTGACAGAACTTCGTGCATCCTCCCCTCCTCCCTGGGCTATTATTTTATCTACTTTATCAGCAATCATTATCCACACTGCTCTGCTCTGGGGTCGTCTTGGTGTTCTCCATCACTGTCCTATGGAAGTCCTTACTGATCACCCAGAGGAGGTGGGAGCGAGGAGGAGGAGGTGTGAGCGAGGAGGAGGTGTGATCAAGGAGGAGGGGCTTGGATTTTATGGCAGCTGCTCAGCTCTGATAGTGACCAGAGTCACATGTCAGACTAGACAAGTCACTCAACTGCTCTGGGACTGAGAATTCATCTGTAAAATGGGTCTAATTAGGTCATGCCTAGGGCTCCTTTAAGAAAATCTTAAGACTTGATCTATGATTCTTTTTTTCTTTCTTAATATTTTATCAGTGGTAAGAACATCTTTTTCCCCCTTTCAGTCAGTACACTAGCTGTCCCTGCCCTTCACTCCTCCTGCCCTAAGACTCATTCACAGTTTTATCACCTTATATTAGACAACAGTAAGAGCATCCAGTGTTCCCCATTCCCTCCCCGACAGAGACAAAATGTCTTCCCTTTAAAAGCCTGTTCCTTTACTATGAAGTTCAAGGTATCCATCTGTTTATCAAACCAACTCAGCAGCTTAAAATACTTCATCCTTATGGATTTTATGGATCAAGTATTTGGAAAGAATACAGGGGGATAGTTTATCTCTAAATTTGGGGCCTCAGCTTAAGACAACTCAGAAGCTAGAAGCAGTGGTCCTGGGAGCTGATGTTGGCTGCTTGCTGGGACATGTCCTGAGACTTGCATCCCCATAAGGGCTTCTTCAGTTGGACTATGCTCTCTCACAGCAGAGTGGCTTCCCACTTTTTATGTTGCAGACCAGAGCACCAAAAGCCACTTAAAATAGTTGTGCATTGTGTAGCCTTTGACACTCTAGCCTGAATTATAGCATTACTTCCACTGTGCCCTACTGGTCTGTCTGTCACATGCTCTTCCACATTCCATGGAAAGGTACAGACTCCACCTCTCAGTGGAAGTGGCGTCAACGAATTTGTGGACAAGTTGGTTTTTTCAGGCAAGGTTTTACTGGGGCCTCTGCTGCAAGCAGAGGGGAGCAAGTTTGTTTGCTTGTTTGCTCCCAGAGGAGGGGCGGAGCTTGTTCCCAACGTGGGTTGAGGGTAGAGGTATGTCAAGGGGTTGGGCTGGAGGGGTGGCCTGGGTGGTTTGCCCACCCCTTAGGTTGCGGTGTGTGCAGGGTGCGTGCCCAGTACCCTGCTTTTGCTCCAGGCTCTTCAAAAGTGGCATTTTGGATTTTTGGTCTCTTTGTATCCTTTGTCCAGAATTGGCCCCAACTGCACATACATGCATTTATTTTAGCCCCATACAGTTTCTTTGTATTTTGTTGCTTAAAGAGAGGTGTGTCCAGGTGCAAGCATTGCAGCCCTTTGGCAAAGGGTTCCAGGTCCCAGTCTGTCTCATTCCCCTGAGAGACTCTACACCATTATTCTTTTTTTTATAATCTATACAATGCATTATTAGGAAAATTTAGAGAATTTAACACATAATAAAACAGCATCCCAAATCAGTAAGAATAGACTTCAACAAATAGTTTTTGGACTTTTGAATAAAAGTAGCTCTGTACCTTTCACTCCTCACAGAAATTAACTCCAGATGGAGCTCTGGATGCATACATAATCTTAGAAGAAAATACAGAATATGCTCTATCTATATTTTGAAATAAGTCATAAAAATATTTATCAATTTAACTATATATAAATATAAAAAAGTGTCTGTTTAAAAAAAGACACCAAAAGTAAACTAAAGACAAGTGACCAACTGGGAGAAGATACTGAAATGGATGTAAAAGACTGATATCTATCCAAACTATATGAAAAACTCCTCCAACTAATCCATGAGATAAAAAGACAAATCATTCACAGAAAAATGAGCAGTGTTGGCAAAAGGCAATTCACATGTCTAAAGTAAATACATGAAAAGATGTCCATCTTTACTAGCGTCAAGTTTTTCCTAAATATAAACAATAAAGATGACAATTTTCACATATTAGATTAATTTTAAAATTTAATCAAAAATCAAATGTCCTTAATTATTTGGAGAGCAGATACTCATTCACTGCTGAGAAGGAGAAACTTTAAACTGCCAACAGCCATTTTGGAAGTCAAATGAAGTAATCTCTTTAAAGCTGCCTAACTCTGGCCCAGCAAGTTAAAGCTTAAGCGTGCAATAGAGAAATCGTTATATGCATACAGTCATACAGGATGACACTCTTTTACAATTGTTTGAAAACAAAAAAAAAAAAAAAAGGAAACTACCGTAGTATCCATTATAGGCTAAATAGATTGTGGAACACTATACAAAAGTCAATAGTCTACACCCTTATTTGTAAGGGGTAAGGGGCCAAAGGTCTCTTCTTCTGAAACTTCTTCCTGCTGGACAGGGGGCTCAGACCCTAGCCTATCCTAGAGGTGTAGAAGTCCCTTGCTGACTGTTCCAAGGACCTGTAGGGACCTGGGCCACTTTCTGCTGAAGGGGCTCAATTCCTTGAGCCATCACGAGCCTTACTTCAAACTATTGGAGCCAAACAAGGACTAAAAAGGAGAAGAACAAGGGCCATTAAAGGGCCTAGAAAGGGAAAGAACAAGGTTAAATTTGGGCTTCCCTAACTGTTGACCAGACCAGGAAAGCAGTATTGCCCCTGCCCAAATTATGAAGCCACTCTGTCTTGTTCTGCCTAGAAGTCAATCAAGGGCCAGAAGATTGTCAAGAACCACATCAGCCAAGGCAATGAGAGGTCCCAAGTTCCAGTAAGGCTTCAAATAGGAACCAACCCACTACATCATTTTCCTTATCTGTTGATGGTGCTTTTTTTTTTTTTTTTAAATCAGCCAAGACTTTACTGGGGCCCCTGCTGCAGCAGGGGGGAGTGAGAACAAACAAGAGTTTCCCTCCAGTGCTTGTCTTTTGAATAGGTATCTCAGATCTTCCACTGGCTCACAGGTATATAATGTTCTTCTATAGCAACCTGTGGGGTTTCTGGAGATAAAATCTTTATCTGGACAAATGTACCCAACTGGATATCCCTTGGAGTTTGACAGCAGTCAGATCAGATCAGTCGCTCAGTTGTGTTCGACTCTTTGGGACCCCATGAATCACAGCATGCCAGGCCTCCCTGTCCATCACCAACTCCCGGAGTTCACTCAGACTCATGTCCATCAAGTCAGTGATGCCATCCAGCCATCTCATCCTCTGTCGTCCCCTTCTCCTCCTGCCCCCAATCCCTCCTAGCATCAGAGTCTTTTCCAATGAGTCAACTCTTCGCATGAGGTGGCCAAAGTACTGGAGTTTCAGCTTTAGCATCATTCCTTCCAAAGAAATCCCAGGGCTGATCTTCAGAATGGACTGGTTGGATCTCCTTGCAGTCCAAGGGACTCTCAAGAGTCTTCTCCAACACCACAGTTCAAAAGCATCAATTCTTCGGTGCTCAGCCTTCTTCACAGTCCAACTCTCACATCCATACATGACCACAGGAAAAACCATAGCCTTGACTAGATGGACCTTTGTTGGCAAAGTAATGTCTCTGCTTTTGAATATGCTATCTAGGTTGGTAATAACTTTCCTTCCAAGGAGTAAGCGCCTTTTAATTTCATGGCTGCATTCACCATCTGTAGTGATTTTGGAGCCCAGAAAAATAAAGTCTTACACTGTTTCCACTGTTTCCCCAATCTATTTCCCATGAAGTGATGCAGTAGGGAAGTGGTTAAAATTACTTTATACATATCCTTCCATTTTGGTAATAGTTGGTCTTTGGAGGATCCTCTTTCCAGGTTTTAAGAAGAACTTGATCCCAGGGCTTTATCTATGCAGGAACTTCTCCTTCCTCTGTAGTTCTAGTGGGAGCCAGCAGTGAATATGTCCTAGATTAATAATATATCTCAGGGCCTGGTTCATGTCCTTATCCAGTAGAATGTCACTAGTAAGTAAAGGTCATTTCAAATGGAATGGGCTAAGTCTTAGATCACTCTTGGGGGCTGCATGGACCCTGAAAAGTACAATAGGAAGCACGTTGGTCCAGGGTTCATAAGTTTCTTGGCAGAACTTTGCTAAGGTTTTCTTTAAAGAATGGTTCATCTTCTCTACCTTCCCTAAAGACTGGGGGTGTGTAGCTTGTAGGCTATCCCTAGGGGCATTATGAGCCCCTCTGTGATTTGGGGTATAAAAGAGGACCTATTATCACTCTAGAAGAACCTTGGTAGTCCAGACTGAGGAATTTTTTCTTTTAAAAGGGATTTACAGATGTCCATAGCCTTTTCAGATCTGGTGGGGAAGGCTTCAACCCATCCTGTGAAAGTATCAGCAAACACTTAAAGATACTACTATCTTGATCATGGGGACATTTGGGTGAAATCTAACTGCCAGTCCTCGCCTGGATATGTCCCTCAGTATTGGATTGGCCTGAGGAGCAAAGGGTGAATTGAATGGGTCTGTGGGTTATTGTGGGCACATAGGTTGCAGGCAGGCATTACATTTTTTTTTTTTTTTTTTTAGCTGTTTTAAGCTTCCTCCCTAAAAAAGCCTTTTGCATCAAGTCCCATAGTGCGTTCCTCTCATAGAGGGTGGCATCCTATAAGCTCTTAGTGAGTTTCCATTGTTGGGCCTCCAGGATTTTTTAATACCAGCCTGTGCTTCCTTCTCATAGCCCCATTTCAGATCATTCTCTTGCTCATGTGGGGACTACTAAGGGAGGCTCGGGGGGTGGGGTAGGGTGGGGCAATCACTGGAGCCATAACTTGTTCAGGTTCCTGCAGTTGAGCTGCATTTTTTGCAGTTGGATCAGCTTTGCTCTTCCCTTTCCTCACAAAGATTCCTCCCTCTGATGGCCCCAACAGTGGATTACTGCTACCTGGGTTGGAAGCTGCACTGCTTCTAAAAGAGCCAGAATCAAATCTTTATGTTTTATGGGGGAATTCTTAGCAGTTTAAATTCCCCCACTTTTCCTCTTTCCAAAAGTTTCCTCTTTCCAAAAGGCAGCATGAGTATGTAGCACATGGAATTCATATTTAGGGATTTTATTCACTGACTGATTTTATTCCCTGACTTATATTTAGAGTCAGTGAAAATGTTTAATTTCTTATATTTCCCTAAGTGTGAAGCTCTCATTAATGCAACTAGTTCAGCTTTCTGGCTGATGTCTGGAGTGGCAGGGCCTTGGATTCTATGACTTCATTTGGACTAACTATGGCATACCCTGACTTTCAGGTTCCCATTTCTACAAAACTGTTCCCATCAGTAAAACAGTCGACTCCAGGACTGTCAAGAGGCTCAGCTAGAAGATCAGACCTACTGGAGTAAGTTTATTCTATGGTCTGTATACACTGATGAACCAAGTCTCCACTCTCGATTGCTAGAACCAGAGTTGCCGGGTTCAGGGTTTGGCATACCTTTAATGTCAGAGATGTCCATTAAGAGGGACTGGTATCTTGTTGTTGTTTTAATATTTATTATTTTTGATTGTGCTGCGTCTTTTTGCTTCTTGCTGGTTTTCTGTGGTTGCGGCAGGCAGGGACTACTCTTCGTTGCAGCGTGCAGGCTTCTCCTTGTGGTGGCTTCTCTCTTTGCAGAGCGTGGGTTCTGGGGTGTATGGGCTCAGTAGTTGTGGTGCATGGACTTAGTTGCCCTGCAGTATGTGGTATCTTCCCAGACTAAGGATCAAATCTGTGTTCCCAGCATTGGCAGGCAGATTCTTAACCACTGGATCTCAAGGGAAGTCTGGGCCTGATATCTTGTTAACCTTCCTCCAGTCAACCAATGATGTCCTTTGACTTCCAGCACATATCGTACCTGATGAGGTGTTAACATATCTAATTGTTGTCCCAGGGTGAGCTTGGAAACCTCATTAACCGACAGGGCTATGACTGCTGCTGCCTGTAGACAGCTTGGCCATCCCAGGGCCACTGAGTGCAGTTGTTTTGAAAAGTAGACCACTGGTGTCTGATACAGTCCCAGCTTTGGGGTCAGGACTCCTAGTACTATCCCTGAGCTCTTGTGAACATGTAGGGTAAAGGGCTTGTCCAAAGTTGGAAGTCCCAGTGCTCTGCTCAACTCAGTGTTTAGAGCATGAAAGTCCTGCTGGTGGTCCTTATTACATTCAAGGAGTTCCCTTTCTCCTCCCTTAAGAGTCTCATAGAGGGGTTTACTCTAAGGCTATAATTTGAAATCCAGATATGACAGAACTTGGGTTTCACTGGTGGCTCAGTAGTAAAGAATCTGCCTGCCAATGCAGGAGATGAGAGTTTGATCCCTAGAAGATCCCCTGGAGAAGGAAATGGCAACCCACTCCAGTATTCTTGCCTGGAAAACATGGACAGAGGAGCCTGGCGGGCTACAGTCCATGGGGTCACAAAAGAAGCCACAGGACTTAGCGACTGAACAACAACAACAAAACAGAACCCAACCTTCCTGAGAAAGCCTTAGAGTTGTGTCTCTATGGTTGGAGATGATAATGCACTAGTTGCTATTTTCCTATCTATGGCCAGGGGTCATGCCCCTGGGCTCAAATCCTAAATATTGAAGCTGTCACTGTGAGATCCGAGCCCTAGTTATATCTCCTTTTTGCCAGAAAATTTAAGACCCTAATAATGTTTTGATCAGAATCTTGTTTGGTGTCATTTCTTACAATAGACCATCAACAGATTGTAGCAGAGTTCCCTTCTCAAGGCCCAGTCCCCTCAGTTCCCTTGCCAAGAAGTTCCCTTGCCTTTCCAAGAAGATGGGAAGTCCTAAAAACCCTGTGGAAACGCTGCCTGTGTAGGTTGGGTAGCCTTGAGGGTATCGGGGTCCCTCCATTCAAAGGCAAAAGGATACTGAGAGTCTGGATGTAGGGGAATAAAGAAAAATGCATCTTGGAGGTCCAAAACCGAGAAATACTAAGGATTCCCTGGCACTTGAGTGAGGCTGGTTAATGGGTTTGAAACCAATGGGTGAAAAGGGATGCCTTCCTCATGCATGGCTTGCATTATACAGGCCTATACGCCCCGCTAGGCTCTTGATGAGGCAGGATCTGGGTGTTCTAAGGGGATTGGCGGGGCCTGATGAGTCTGTGTTTTAGGACTTTGTTGAGCAGCAGTTGGATTCTCCTCAGGGCCTCAGGCTTTAAAGGACATTATCTCTTCCAGGATTATTTTCCCCAGGCCTTAACCTTTTTCATTGGTGGCACACACACATTTTTTCCCTTCCGGGCAGCAAGGTATCCCAAACTTCAGGATCTACCTGTTTTCTAATTTCTTGGGGAATGACTTGGGAATATTTTGATGCCCAGCAGATGGGTCATCTGGCATTACTTGTAGATGCATTCTTTGTTTGGGTTCTTTATCTCCTTGGACTTCACTCTGTCCTTAGACTATAGTAGCTTCTGATTTATTTAGTATAACTCTTCCAAGAGGAGGAAAGGACATTCTGGCATATACAAAAAGGAGTAAGTAACAGTAATGGACCCGACTCTGCAGGCAACTGCTGCTGCTGATAAGTCGCTTCAGTCATGTCCGACTCTGTGCAACCCCATAGATGGCAGCCCACCAGGCTCCCTCATCCCTGGGATTCTCCAGGCAAGAACACTGGAGTGGGTTACCATTTCCTTCTCCAATGCATGAAAGTGAAAAATGAAAGTGAAGTTGTTCAGTTGTGTCTGACTCTTCTCGACCATGGACTGAAGCCTACCAGGCTCCTCTGTCCATGGGATTTTCCAGGCAAGAGTACTGGAGTGGGGTGCCATTGCCTTCTCCCTCTGCAGGCAAGGAGAGACATAAATCTCCTTCCTTTTGGTTGTCTATCAACTCCTGTCTCAGTACAGTCACGGTTGGAGAGGGGGCTGGCTGGCCAAGTCAGAACAGAGCAGGTGGTTCCAGTGTCTACAGAAAATTCAATTCTCCTCTCTGCCACGTTGAGGGTGACTCGATGGAGTAATGAGGATGGGTCGAGTGGGATCTGGAAGTGGGCAGACAATTGACCCCATCGGTCAGTGCAAGGGAATCTCTCATTTGAGAGAGAGTTGCAAGGAATGAGGGCTGGCTGGGGTTGCCCCTCCAGCATCCCACAGAAGGGGCATTCAAGACATTCCCCCTGCCATCGCCCTCCTTTCTGACAAAAGACACACTGATTGGGCCTGGGTGGCTTCTTGGTGGTCTCTCCAGCCTTCATCTTTTTCCTGTGTAACCTCTCAGACCTTATCATAATTTACAGACTTGGGCATACACCTTTTCATTTCTTTTGATAGACAAGTAATATTTCATCCTAGCCTGGCTTGCATGATTTTTCATAGTCCCAGTGTGGGTCATGTCCTGGAATTGCATCCCCACCCCCCTGATAAATTTAATGGGGTGTGGTTTGGGAGCCAGTATTCTTGCCTGGGAAATCCCGTGGACAGAGGAGCCTGGCAGGCCACAGTCCATGGGATCACAAAGAGTTGGACATGATTGAGCATGCACGCAAAACTTACTATACCAAGAAAAATATTCTGTCAAAGAGTTGTGTTTAATTTATGTTAATACTAGTTTAACTGGGGATTGACAAAGTTGTGTCCTATAGAGCAGTTTGAGTCATGGCATTGGTTTCTGTTGTGAGAAGGAAAAGGAAAGTCGATCTGCGCTGTTAGGAAAGTACTAACTGAAGAGAAAAAGCTCTTATCTGACAGTAACTCTGTATATTTGAATCTCTATACCATGGGAGAAGATTATTCAGAGATGGCTTTTGGGCTCTGATCACACAAGAAATAAAACAATAGTAACTAGATTCTGGCACTGATAAATCACGTTAATTCTAACAGTTAAGTATATTTATAATATCAGTAGAATGTCTTTTAAAAAAGAAGCATACAGTGAGCCTACCAGCAAGTTTTCTTCAGGGAGAATCTACGTTAATGTCAGGAATTTTTATTGGTCTTCATCCAGAACCTTTGAAAGTAAGCAAGGCTTCTGAGTCCTTAACATAAGGCTAAGCAGTTTGGTGGAGGAAAAAAATGACAGACTTCTGTTTTCACAAAGACAACCAAATCATTTCCTTCTGGGAAAACAGACTTTATCAGATATAATATTTCTGAATTTGTTTTCCTTTCTAATTGTTTGTTAGTGTTTCTCACAAGATACACATCATGATTCACGAAGTCCCTAAGAGGTATGGCAATCTCATAACACTGTCTATGAAGATTTTCTACAGTTGAACCAACACAGAATAGAACACTAGCCTTCGTAAAGGCAGCATTGCGATTCGGAACTCAAAAAGTTTATGTGCAGCGAGGTAAAAAATATGCTGAAAATGCTTTATATTTCACCATCATGATCAAAATCTTTATCATCATAAGTTCTTGAAACTGAAAAAATGAAGTCAAAGCTCAGTTAGCATTTTATAGCTGTAGAACATCATTTCTACCATTTAAAATAAGACTGCATTCCTAGCATTAGGTATGGATCAGGAAGAGTGTAGGTTGAACTGGATAAAAATGATTGCCAGTTAATAACTTCCTACTGTGTGGAATAAAACAGGGGAAAGTCTGCTTCTAACTTCATGATGATTTTTTTGTAATACCATTTTAAAAAATATTTACTTATTTTATTTTTGGCTGCCCTGGGTCTCTGCTGCTGCGCACGAGCTTTGTGTAGTCAAGGAGAGCAGGGACTGCACTCTTAACTGCAGTGCGCGGGCTTTTTGTTGCGGTGGCTTCTCTCTGTTGTAGAGTGAGGGCTGTAGGTTGCATGGGCTCAGTAGTTGTGGCTCACGGCTTCAGAGTGCAGGCTGAGTAGTTATGGCACGTGGGCTTCGTTGCCCCGCCGCACGTGGGATCTTCCCAGACCAAGGATCAAACTAGTGTCCCCTGCATTGCAACGTGGCTTCTCAACCACTGGACCACCAGGCAAGCCCGGTAATACCATTTTTTATACTTCACGAAATTCAACATAATGTTATTAACAATTGTCTATATTTTCTCTGAAAACTATAAGACATTGATGAAAGAAACTGAACAACATATTGAAATGCATGGAAAGATAGTCTGTACTCATGAATTAGAAGAATTAATATTGTGAGAATGTCCATACCACCTGAAACAATGTACAGATTCAATGCAATATGTATCAAAATACCAATGGCATTTTTTTTTACAGAAATAGAACAATCCTAAAATTTGTGTGGAACAAAAGACCCCAAGTAGCCAAAGTAATAACGAGGAAAAAAAAAGCAAAGATGGAGGCATCACGCAGGAAATTCCTGATTTTAAACTTTGCTACAAAGTTATAGTAATAAAAACAGTATTGTTGTTTTTTAGTCACCGAGTTGTGTCCAACTCTGCAACCCCATAGACTGCAGTGCACCAGGCCTCCCTACCAAAAGCCTTATGGTATTGGCATAAAAACAGACACACAGATCAGTAAACTAGAGTAGAAACCTAAGAAATAAACTCATGCATGTATATCAATTAATTATGATAAAATGAATATTGTATATATGTGTTTACATATATAATGGATAATTGCATCTTTATCCATTGATGGACACTTAGGTTGTTTCCATGTGTTGACTATCGTAAATATGCTGTGATGAACATGGCAGTGCAGATATGTTTCAGAGTTAGTGTTTTTCTTTACTTCGGATATATTCCCAGAAGTAGAATTGCTGGATTATGTGGTAGTTCTATTTTTAATATTTTTGAGGAAACTCCATACTGTTTTCTGTAGTGACTGTATGAATTTAAAATTCTACCACTAGTACAGAAAGTGTTCCTTTTTCTCCACATTCATACCAGCATTTGTTATTGCTTATCTTTTTGATGCCTGCCATTTTAAAAGGTATGAGGTGATATCTCATTGTGGTTTTGATTTGCATTTCTTTAGTGATTAGTGATGTTGAACACTTTTTCATGCACCAGTTGACCTTTTGTAAATCCTGTTTGGAAAAATGTCTTTTCAGGCCTGTGGCCTATTTTTGGATTCAGTCCAGTTCAGTTGCTCAGTTGTGTCCGACTCTTTGCGACCCCATGAATCACAGCACACAAGGCCTCCCCGTCCATCACCAACTCCTGGAGTTCACCCAGACACGTCCATCAAGTCAGTGATGCCATCCAGCCATCTCATCCTCTGTCGTCCCCTTCTCCTCCTGCCCCCAATTCCTCCCAGCATCAGAGTCTTTTCCAATGAGTCAACTCTTCGCATGAGGTGGCCAAAGTACTGGAGTTTCAGCTTCAGCATCATTCCTTCCAAAGAAATCCCAGGGCTGATCTCCTTCAGAATGGACTGGTTGGATCTCCTTGCAGTCCAAGGGACTCTCAAGAGTCTTCTCCAACACCACAGTTCAAAAGCATCAATTCTTTGGCACTCAGCTTTCTTCACAGTCCAACTCTCACATCCATACATGACCACTGGAAAAACCATAGCCTTGACTAAATGGACCTTTGTTGGCAAAGTAGTATCTCTGCTTTTGAATATGCTATCTAGGTTGGTCATAACTTTCCTTCCAAGGAGTAAGCGTCTTTTGATTTCATGGCTGCAATTACTATCTGCAGTGATTTTGGAGCCCCCAGAAATAAAGTCTGACACTGTTTCCACTGTTTCCCCATCTATTTGCCATGAAGTGATGGGACCAAATGCCATTAGTTTTCTGAATGTTGAGCTTTAAGCCAACTTTTTCACTCTCCTTTTTCACTTTCATCAAGAGGCTTTTTAGTTCCTCTTAACTTTCTGCCATAATTTCCTTACAGGTATTTGTTTTTTTTATATTTCTGTGTTGTTTTTTTTTGGATTCGGTCTTGCTGAATTTTTCTAGGTTGTTCAGTTTGTTGGTATACAGTTGTTCATAATAACTTTGAATGTTTCTTGTTTATCTGTATGACTTTTCTCCTCTTTCATTATAATTTTATTGATTTAGATCCTCTTTTTTCCTTGACTAGTCTAGCTGAAGATTGGTCTTTTCAAAGAACTCTTTAGTTTTTGTTAATCTTTTCTATTTTCTTGTTCTTCATTTTATTTATTTCTGCTCTAATCTTTGTTTCCTTTCTTATGCTAACTTTTGGCTTGGTTTGTTGTTATTTTTCTAGTTCTTTGAGACACAGAATTGTGTTATTTGGCATATTTCTTGTATCCTAATGTAGAAGTTATTGCTATGAACTCCCCTCTTCTGCTGTATCCCATGAGTTTTAGTATGTTATTTTTCCATTTTCATTTGCCTCAAGACTCTCTCTCCTCAAAGGCTTTTTTAAAAAATTGAAGTATAGTTGATTTATAATGATCTGTTAGTTTCAGGGATTCAGCTATACATATCATACATATATGTATGTGTATACATATATGTATGTGTATGTGTGTATATATATATGTATGTATATATATTCTTTTCAGGTTCTTTTCCCTGATAGATTATTATAATATATTGAATATAGTTTACTGTGCTATACAGTAGAAACTTGTCCCCACAGACTCTTAAAGGTATTGCTTTGTTGTCTTAACCTTCAACATTGCTGTAGATATTTAATTCCAAATCATTTGACTGTGACCTTTTTATTTTTAAATTAACTTTTATTGGAGTTATAGTTGATTTACAATATTGTATTTCTGCTGTACAGCAAAGTGAATAAGTTATATGTGAATATACATATATATATACACACACATATATCCACTCTTTTTTTTAGCTTCTTTTCCCATATAAGTCATTATAGAGTATTTACTAGAGTTCCCTGTCTACATAGAGCATTCTTACTAGTTATCTATTTTATATATAGCAGTATGTATATGTCAGTGCCAATCTCCTGATTTATCCTTTGCCTGGCTTGGTAATCATAAGTTTGTTTTCTCTTTGCATCCGTGACTCTATTTCTGTTTTGTAAATAGGTTCATTTGTACCATTTTTTAAGATCCCACATAAGTTGTATCATGATGTCTGTCTTTGTATTACTTTATTCGGTTTGACAGTCTCTAGGTCCATCCACATTGCTTCAAATGGCATTATTTCGTTCTTTTTATGGCTAAGCAGAATTTCATTGTATATATGTACCACATCTTATTTATCCATTCCTCTGTTGATGAACATTTAGGTTGCTTCTATGTCTTGGCTAATGTAAATACTGCTACAGTGAACTTGGGGTACATGTGTCTTTTCAGATTTCAGTTTCATTCGGATATGTGCCCAGGAGTTGGATTGCTGGATCATATAGTAGCTCTATTTTTAGTTGTTTAAAGCAGCAATCCCCATCCACTTTGGCACCAGGGACTGGTTTCCTGGAAAACAGTTTTTCCACAGATCAAGGTGAGGATGTTTTCAGGATGATTCAAATATATTACATTCACATTTATTACATTTACTGAAACATTCCACTTATACATGCCCTTTATTTCTATCATAATTACATTGTGATATATAATGAGATAATTTTACAACTCACCACAGCTCAGAATCAGTGGGAGCCCTGAACTTGTTTTCCTGAAACTAGATGGTCTTATCTGGGGGTGATGGGAGACAATGACACCCAAAATATGTTGCTTATATCCAGTCTACTCCTTTATCTCATTTTGGTTGCTATCACTGCAGAGAACCCTGCTTCACAAAGATATTTTGCTGGAAATGGAAGCAAGATTTTCAGTGATCTGTGTCAATCTCAGGATATTCTGCCTTGACTTTAATCCAGAATGTATGAAGATTTGAAGTTGATAGCTCAGTTGGTAAAGAATCTTTCTGCAATGCAGGAGACTCCAGTTCGAATCCTGGGTTGGGAAGAGCCCCTGGAGAAGGGATAGGCTACCCACTCCAGTATACTTGGTCTTCCCTTGTGGCTCAGTTGGTAAAGAATCTGCCTGCAATTTGGGAGACCTGGGTTTGATCACTGGGTTGGGAAGGTCTCCTGGAGAAGGGAAAGGCTACCTACTCCTGTATTTTGGCCTGGAGAATTCCATGGACTACAGTCCATGAGGTCACAGAGAGTCAGACACAACTGAGCGACTTTCACTTTCAAACTTACTTTTAAGGCCACCATCATTTGTAGTCTCAAACAGTTGCTCTTCTAGCACAAAGTCAGTTCACCTGGCTTATTCACAAATGGGTCCTGGATATATTCCTCTTAGTTTGGAGGTCTTGTGTGGTTGGGAAGTAATGTTCAAACACTTTTGAAAGCTGACATAGGTGATCAGGTACCAGCTGGGAGAAAGAAGGCCTTGACTCATTCTTTTTCAAAATCTGTTAATATTTGAAACATATCAAAAATCCTAATGTTCACTTGTCACCTTCATAATCCGTTTGGCTTTGAATGCAGTCACTTTATTTGCCAACTTATTCACAGTTGTTATTCTCCCCTAAAGTGACAGATTGAGTTCATTGAGCAGGTTGAATATGCCACACAAGTAAGCAAGTTTTGTGACCTATTCTGTGTCACTGAACTGTGCTGCCAGTGGTAACTGTTTTCCTAAAAGAAATCTCTGGAGTTGCTCTCATAACTCAAAGACTCTGGCCAGAGATACACCTTTAGAAAGCCATCTCCCTCTGTGTGCTCTGTGTCCATCTCCTCATAGAGCTGCATGAACAGATGTGAGTTAAGGGCATATGCTTTAATGTGGTTGATAATTTTAAATACATCCTGCAAAATGTTAAGTTCAGGTGACATTTTTCAGCCAGCCAACATTCCTCTATGGATGACAAAAAGAATGAACAGACAGAGCCAAAACAAAAACAACACCCAGTTGTGGGTGTGACTGGTGATGGGAGCAATGTCCATTGCTGTAAAGAGCAATATTGCATAGGAACCTGGAATGTTAGGTCCATGAATCAAGGCAAATTGAAAGTGGTCAAACAGGAGATGGCAAGAGTGAACATCAACATTTTAGGAATCAGAGAACTAAAATGGACTGGAATGGGTGAATTTAACTCAAATGACCATTATATCTACTACTGTGGGCAAGAATCCCTTAGAAGAAATGAAGTAGCCATCATAGTCAACAAGAGGGTCTGAAATGCAGTACTTGGTTGCGATCTCAAAAATGACAGAATGATCTCTGTTCGTTTCCAAGCAAACCATTCAATATCATGGTAATCCAAGTCTCTGCCCCGACCAGTAATGCTGAAGAAGCTGAAGTTGAATGGTTTTATGAAGACCAACAAGACCTTTTAGAACTAACATCCAAAAAAGATGTCCTTTTCATTATAGGGGACTTGAATGCAAAAGTAGGAAGTCAAGAAACACCTGGAGTAACAGGCAAGTTTGGCTTTGGAGTGCAGAATGAAGCAGGGCAAAGGCTGATAGTTTTGCCAAGAGAACGCACTGGTCACAGCAAGCACTTTCTTCCAACAATACAAGAGGAGACTCTACACATGGACATCACCAGATGGTCAATATCAAAATCAGATTGATTATATTCTTTGCAGCCAAAGATGGAGAAGCTCTATACAGTCAACAAAAACAAGACTGGGAGCTGACTGTGGCTCAGATCACGAACTGCTGCTGCTGCTGCTAAGTCGCTTCAGTCATGTCCGACTCTGTGCGACCCCATAGACAGCAGCCCACCAGGCTCCTCCATCCCTGGGATTCTCCAGGCAAGAACACTGGAGTGGGTTGCCATTTCCTTCTCCAATGCATGAAAGTGAAAAGTGAAAGTGAAGTCACTGAGTTGTGTCCGACTCTTAGTGACCCCATGGACTGCAGCCTGCCAGGCTCCTCTGTCCATGGGATTTTCCCAGGCAAGAGTACTGGAGTGGGGTGCCATTGAACTCCTTACTCTAAATTCAGACTTAAATTGAAGAAAGTAGGGAAAACCAATAGACCATTCAGATATGATCTAAATGAAATCCCTTACGATTATGCAGTGGAAGTGAGAAATAGATTTAAGGGACTAGATCTGATAGAGTGCCTGATGAGCTATGGACAAGGGTTCATGACATTGTACAGGAGACAGGGATCAAGACCTTCCCAAGAAAAAGAAATGCAAAAAAACAAAATGGCTGTCTGGGGAGGCCTTATAAATAGCTGTGAAAAGAAGAGAAGCGAAAGGCAAAGGAGAAAAGGAAAGATACATTCATTTGAACGCGGAGTTCCAGAGAATAGCAAGGAGAGATAAGAACGCCTTCCTCAGTGATCAATGCAAAGAAATAGAGGAAAACAATAGAATGGGAAAGACTAGAGATCTCTTCAAGAAAATTAGAGATACCAAAGGAACATTTCCTGCACTATGGGCACAGTAAAGGACAGAGATGGTATGGACCTAACAAGCAGAAGATGTTAAGAGGTGGCAAGAATACACAGAAGAACTGTACAAAAAAGATCTTCACGACCAAGATAATCATGATGGTGTGCTCACTCACCTAGAGCTAGACATCCTGGAATGTGAAGTCAAGTGCCTGTAGCAAGCATCACTATGAACAAAGCTAGTGGAGGTGATGGAATTCCAGTTGAGCTATTTCAAATCCTGAAAGATGATGCTGTGAAAGTGCTGCACTCAATATGCCAGCAAATTTGGAAAACTCAGCAGTGGCCACAGGACTGGAAAAGGTCAGTTTTCATTCCAATCCCAAAGAAAGGCAATGCCAAAGAATGCTGAAACTACCGCACAATTGTACTCATCTCACACGCTAGTAAAGTAATGCTCAAAATTCTCCAAGCCAGGCTTCAGCAATACATGGACTGTGAACTTCCAGATGTTCAAGCTGGTTTTAGAAAAGGCAGAGGAACCAGAGACCAAATTGTCAAAATCCACTGGATCATGGAAAAAGCAAGAGAGTTCCAGAAAGACATCTATTTCTGCTTTATTGACTATGCCAAAGCCTTTGACTGTGTGGATCACAATAAACTGTGGAAAATTCTGAGAGATGGAAATACCAGACCACCTTACCTGCCTCTTGAGAAATCTGTATGCAGGTCAGGAAGCAACAGTTAGAACTGGACATGGAACAACAGACTGGTTCCAAATAGGAAAAGGAGTACGTCAAGGCTCTATATTGTCACCCTGCTTATTTAACTTCTATGCAGAGTACATCATGAGAAACGCTGGGCTGGAAGAAGCACAAGCTGGAATCAAGATTGCCAGGAGAAATATCAATAACCTCTGATACACAGATGATACCACCCTTATGGCAGAAAGTGAAGAACTAAAGATTCTCTTGATGAAAGTGAAAGAGGAGAGTGAAAAAGTTGGCTTAAAACTCAACATTCAGAAAACGAAGATCATGGCATCCGGTCCCATCACTTCATGGGAAATGATGGAGAAACAGTGGAAACAGTGTCAGACTTTATTTTTTAGGAGCTCCAAAAACCACTGCAGATGGTGACCACAGCCATGAAATTAAAAGACGCTTACTCCTTGGAAGGAAAGTTATGACCAACCTAGACAGTATATTGAAAAGCAGAGACATTACTTTGCCAACAAAGGTCCATCAAAATCAAAGCTATGGTTTTTCCAGTGGTCATGTATGGATGTGAGAGTTGGACTCTAAAGGAAGCTGAATGCGGAAGAATTGATGATTTTGAACTGTGGTTGAAGACTCTTGCGAGTCCCTTAGAGTGCAAGGAGATCCAACCAGTCCATCCTAAAGGAGATCAGTCCTGAATATTCATTGGAAGGACTGATGTTGAAGCTGAAGCTATAATACTTTGGCCACCTGACACGAAGAACTGACTCATTGGAAAAGACTCTGATGCTGGGAGGGATTGGGGGCAGGAGGGGAAGGGGACAACAGAGGATGAGGTGGCTGAATGGCATCACCGACTCAATGGACGTGAGTTTGGGTGGACTCTGGGTGTTGGTGATGGACAGGAAGGCCTGGCGTGCTGCAGTCCTTGGGGTCGCAAAGTGTCGGACGTGACTGAGCAACTGAACTGAACTGACGCATGTGTAAAGTCACATTCAGAAGTGACCTTCAATCAGATGGTTTTTTTGCTCATGTTTTTGTGTCAAATCTAATATTTGATTAGATTCAAGTCTAATATTTGCCAAGATGTCAGGGATGTTACATACATCATCTTGGCTGGTCTTCCCTGCTGTTCAGATGGGTCTCCTGCATTGCAGGCAGATTCTTTACCAAGTTCAATCCCTGGGTTGGGAAGATCCCCTGGAGAAGTGAATGGCTACATACTCTAGTGTTCTTGCCTGGAAAATTCCATGGACAGAGGAGCCTGGTGAGCTATAGTCCATGGATTTGCTGAGATGGACACGAATGAGTGACTAACACTTTCACTTTCTTTCAAGACAAGGCCTATTGGAATATATTGTTTATTTCTTCTTGTTAGTAGAGGGATATTTTCCCCTCAAACTGTAATAATACAAAGTCTTATGCACAGCCATGGCTAATAAGACAGAGAGTTGGTTACCTAAAATAATAATTAATAAAATGTGATATACTTGTATAATTTGAGAGACCTATCAAAGTATAGAACTGTATTTATTAGAATCCTATAACCTTGTACTTGTATGGAACTCCAGAGCTGCTTTTGGAGCAGAGCTGTTTAGATATTAGATAACAGTGAACACAGAAGTCCAATCTATGCTTCAACCATTCACTAAAACAGTCTCCAATCTTTAAAACAGACAGTAAAGAAAGGCAAAATAACTGGAGTTACTGAAGAAGAGAGAAAAATAACTGAAGAAAAGAGAAGCGTAAGTGGATATTAATTTATCTCAAGTAAACTAGTAATAGATGTCAGGGATATTAGGCACTAGTGGTAAACTTGCCTGCCAATGCAGGAGACTTAGAGACTTGGGTTCAATCCCTGGGTTGGGAATATCCTCTGGAGGAG
This sequence comes from Bos indicus, assembly GCF_029378745.1. NCBI lineage: Eukaryota > Metazoa > Chordata > Mammalia > Artiodactyla > Bovidae > Bos > Bos indicus. The sequence continues at coordinate 33,958,383 of NC_091769.1, forward strand.
GGCATGGCAACCCACTCTAGTATTCTTGTCTGGAGAATCCCGTGGACAGAGGAGCCTGGCAGGCTGTAGTCCATAGGGTCACACAGAGTAGAACATGACTGAACAACTTAGTATGCACACCGGGATGTTAAGGAGCTTACTGTCTATTTTTTCTTCTAGAAGTTTTATGGTTTCAGGTTTTATGTTAAAGTTCTCATTCCATTTTGAGTTGATATTTGTATATGGTGAGATAGGACTCCAGTTCATTGCTTTGCATCTGCCTGTCGAGTTTTCCCATCAGCATTATTGAAGAGACTATTCCCTTTCCCACTGTATATTCTTGGTTCCTTGGTTTCTGTGTGGGGTCTCTATTTTGTTCCACTGATGTATTTGTTTTTATGTGAATACTATACTATTTTGATTTTTAATACAGCTTTGTAATACAGTTTAAAGTCAGGAAGTATGATGCATTTAGCTTTGTTCTTTCTTAAGATTGCTTTGGCTGTTTGGAATCTTTGGTAGTTCCATACAAATTTTAGGCTTGTTCTGTTTTTGTGGAAAATGTCATTGAAATTTGGGAAAGATTGTATTGAATCTTTATATTTATTTAGGTAATATGGACATTCTTACCATATTCTTCCAATGTATGTAATATCTTTCCATTATTAGTATTTTCTGGGACTTCTTTTATCAGTATATTTTTCATTATATGTTTTTCATCTTGGTTAAATTTATTCTCAGATATTCTCTTTTTAATGCAACTGTACATGGGATTGTCTTCTTAATTTCTCTTCCTGCCAGTTATTATTAGTGTGTAAAACCAAATCAGACTTTTATATGAGATTTTTGTAATCTACATGCTTCCTGAATTTATTAGTTCTAACAGTTGATATTTTTTTGTAATGTCTTTAGGGTTTTCTATATACATTATCAGGTCATCTGTAAATAGAGACAGTTTAACTTCCTTGTTTCTGATTTGAATGCCATTTATGTCTTTTTCTTGACTAAGTGATCTGACTACGACTTCTAATACTTTGTTGAAAAAAGTGAGCGGGCAGTCTCATCTTGTTCCTGATCTTAGAGAAAAAGCTTTCAGCTTTTCATTACTGAGTATGATGTTAGCTGTGGGTTTGTCTTATACAGCCTTTATTATGTTGAAGTATATTCCAGCTATACCCACTCTGTTGAATTTTTTTTTATCATAAATAGATGTTGAGTTATTATGTCAAATGCTTTCTGTGCATCTACTGAAGTGATTATGATTTGTGTCCTTCATTTTGTTAATGTGGTGTATCGCACTGATTTGTAGATATAAAACAAGGCCTTGCATTCCTGCAATAAATCCCACTAGATTTGGGTGGATGATCCTTTTAAAGTATTGGTGATTCAGGTTTGCTAATATCTTGTTGAGGATTTTTGCATTTCTGTTCATCAGGAATGTTGGCCTGTTTGCTCTTTCCAGAGTGTCCTTGTCTACTTTTGGTATCAGGGTAATGCTGACCTCATAAAATTAGTATGGAAGTGTTCTTTTCTCTTCGATATTTTGAAAGAGTTTGGGAAGGATTGGTATTAATTCTTCTTCAAATATTTGGTTAAGTTCACCATTGAAGCCAACTGATCCTGCACTTTTGTTTGTTGGGAAGTTTCTTTTTTTTAAATAGGAAAAAAAAGATATTTGGCCACATCGGGTCTTAGTTGCAGCATATGGGGTCTTCTTTTTGTCATGCAGGATCTTTTGTGGCAGCATATAGATTCTAGTTATGGCACATGGGCTTCAGTAGTTACAACAGACAGGTTCTCTAGTTGTGGCACATGGGCTCCAGAGCGTAGGACTCAGTAGTTGCAGTGCACAGGCTTAGTTGCTCCACAGCATAGGGGATCTTAGTTCCCTGACCAGGGATTGATCCTGTGTCTCCTGCATTGCAAGTTGGATTCTTAATGACTGGACCATCAGAGAAGTCCCTGTTGGGAGGTTTTTGATTGCTGGTGAAGTTTCATTACTAGTAATCAGTATATTCAGATTTTCTGTTTCTTCATAACTCTGTCTTGGTAGGTTGTTTATTTCTAACAGTTTATCCATTTCTTCTAAGTTGTCCAATTTGTTGGCATATAAATGTTCATAGTAGTCTCGCAATCCTTTGTATTTCTGTAGCATCAGTTGTAGTTTCTTTTTCATTTCTGATTCTGAGTCCTTTCTATTTTTCTCTTGGTGAGTCTACCTAAATATTTGTCAGTTTTTTTATCTTTAAAAAAATACAGCTCTTAGTTTCCTTGATTTTTTTTCTGTTGTCTTCTAGTCTCTATTTCATTATCTGATCTACATTATTTCCTTCCTTCTACTGACTTTGGCTTAATTTGTTCATTTTTAGCTTCTTGAGGTGTCAAATTAAGTTGTTTATTTGAGACCTATTTTATTTTTTCATTTAGGCACTTATCACTATGAGTTTCCTCTTAGAACTGCTTTTACTGCATCCATTAAATTTTGGTATGTTGCACTTCTGTTTTTATTTCTTTCAAGGTTTTATTTTTCTTTTTGTTCTTTTACCCATTTGTTGTTTGGTAGCATGTTTTATCTCTGCATATTTGTGATTTTTTTAGTTTTCTTCTTATAAGTGATATTTAGCTGCATACCATTGTGATTGAAAAAGATGCTTGATCTGATTTCAGTCTTCTAAATTTAATAAGATTTGTTTTAGAGCCTATATTACTTTGCCAACAAATGTCTGTCTAGTCAAAGCTATGGTTTTTCCAATCATCATGTATGGATGTGAGCGTTGGACTATAAATAAAGCTGAGAGCTGAAGAATTGATGCTTTCGAACTGTGGTGTTGAAGAAAACTCTTGAGAGTCCCTTGGACTGCAAGGAGATCCAACCAGTCAATCCTAAAGGAAATCAGTCCTGAATATTCATTGGAAGGACTGATGCTGAAGCTAAAACTCCAGTACTTCGGTCACCTGATGTGAAGAACTGACTCATTGGAAAAGACCCTGATGCTGGGAAGATTGAAGGCAGGAGAAGAAGGGGACGACAGAGGATGAGATGGTTGGATGGCATTACCAACTCAGTGGACATGAATTTGAGCAAGCTCCAGAAGTTGGTGATGGACAGGGAAACCTGGCCTGCTGCCATGGGGTTGCAAAGAGTTGGACAGGACTGAGGGACTGAACTGACTGACTACCTCAGGTGGTTTTGTTGCTGCTTCTGCTTTGATTAGCAACTGTTCTGCCCTTTGGAACTCAGAGAAAGTCATGGAGTCCAGAGTCCTGCTACAAGGAATAGGGATTCGAAGGCCACCATGCCCAGGAGTCCCACAGGGCCCTGCTCAGCATCAAACCTACATGGCAGGGACTAAAACCCAGCCAAAACCCAGTTTGGAACTTGAACCCACATAGCTGGGACTCAAACCCAGCCCAAAGGCACAGTTTTCTAGCTGAGATCACAGACCTGGTTTCAGGACCAAATGAAGCTGAGGTTCTTGATGTCTCATTGCAGAAAGAATTCAGTAAAAGACAAAGTGATAGGTAAAAATGTGAATTTATTCAGAGAGAAACATACTCCACATACAGAGAGTGGGCCATCACAGAGAGCAAGTGTAGTCTCAAAATGTGGTGTGGTTAGCTTTTATGGGCTGGGTAATTTCATAGGCTAATGCGTGAGAGGATTATTCTAACTATTTTGGGGGAAGAGATGGAGATTTTCAGGTCTAGTCAGTTGATTTGTCTTGGACCCATTTGATTCTAATCAGTTTGTGTTGTGTCCTCGGGCTGTCTCATTCTTTCAAAGATTGTGCCCTGCCCCCTTACCCTTGTTTCAGTATTTGTCTTTCTCTTTCTGATGTTCATCATTTAGTATAATAATCTCTAGTTGTATCTATATCACTGCAAATGGCATCAAATGGTTTTTTTTTTTTTTTTTTAACGGCTGAATATTCTTCCCTGGTGGCTCAGAGGGTAAAGCATCTGCTTGTGATGCAGAAGACCCAGGTTTGATCCCAGGGTCGGGAAGATCCCCTGGAGAAGGAAATGGCAACCCACTCCAGTATTCTTGCCTGGAGAATCCCATGGACAGAGGAGCCTGATGGGCTACAGTCCATGGGGGTCACAAAGAGTAGGACACAACTGAGCGACTACACTTCCACTTAGTATTCCATTGTATATATGTGCAGGAAAGCCTGGTATGCTGCAGGCCATGGGGTTGCAAAGAGTCAGACATGACTGAGTAACTGAACAATGATATGTACCACATCTTCTTCATCCATTCACCTGTTGATGAACATTTAGGTTCTTTCCATGTCTTGGCTTTTGCAAATAGTGCTTCTGTGAACATAAGGATGTATGTGTTTTTTGAATTATGATTTTCTCTGGATGAATGTCCGGGAGTGGGATTGCTGGATGGTATGGTAGCTCAAATTTGCCTTGATTCATGGACCTGACATTCCAGGTTCCTATGCAATATTGCTCTTAACAGCATCGGACCTTGCTTCTATAACCAGTCACATCCACAGCTGGGTATTCTTTTTGCTTTGGCTCCATCCCTTCATTTTTTCTGGAGTTATTTCTCCACTGATCTCCAGTAGCATATTGGGTACCTACTGACCTGGGGAGTTTCTCTTTCAGTATCCTATCATTTTGCCTTTTCATACTGTTCATGGGGTTCTCAAGGCAAGAATACTGAAGTGGTTTGCCATTCCCTTCTCCAGTGGACCACATTCTGTCAGATCTCTCCACCATGACCCACCCATCTTGGGTTGCCCCACGGGCATGGCTTAGTTTCATTGAGTTAGACAAGGCTGTGGTCCTGGCGTGATTAGATTGATTAGTTTTCTATGAGTATGGTTTCAGTGTGTTTGCCCTCTGATGCCCTCTTGCAATACCTACCGTCTTACTCGGGTTTCTCTTACCTTGGGCGTGGGGTATCTCTTCACGGCTGCTCCAGCAGAGTGCAGCCATTGCTCCTTACCTTGGATGAGGGGTATCTCCTCACCGCCGCCCTTCCTGACCTTCAACGTGGGATAGCTCCTCTACACCCATGGTGACTGCAGCCATGAAATTAAAAGACACTTACTCCTTGGAAGGAAAGTTATTACCAACCTAGATAGCATATTCAAAAGCAGAGACATTACTTTGCCAACAAAGGTTTGTCTAGTCAAGGCTATGGTTTTTCCAGTGGTCATGTATGGATGTGAGAGTTGGACTGTGAAGAAGGCTGAGCGCTGAAGAATTGATGCTTTTGAACTGTGGTGTTGGAGAAGACTCTTGAGAGTCCCTTGGACTGCAAGGAGATCCAACCAGTCCATTCTGAAAGAGATCAGCCCTGGGATTTCTTTGGAAGGACTGATGCTAAAGCTGAAACTCCAGTACTTTGGCCACCTCATGCGAAGAGTTGACTCATTGGAAAAGATTCTGATGCTGGGAGGGATTGGGGGCAGGAGGAGAAGGGGACGACAGAGGATGAGATGGCTGAGTGGCATCACTGACTCGATGGACGTGAGTCTGAGTGAACTCCGGGAGCTGGTGATGGACAGGGAGGCCTGGCATGCTGCAATTCATGGGGTTGCAAAGAGTCGGACATGACTGAGCGACTGATCTGATCTGATCGTATGGTAGCTCCATTTTAGTTTTCTGAGGAGCCTCCGTAGTGGCTGCACCTATTTACATCGCTATCCACAGTGTAGGAGGGTTCCCTTTTCGCCACTCTCTCTCCAGCATTTGTTATTTGTAAAGTTTTTAATGATGGGCATTCTGACTGTTATGAAGTGGTCCTCATTGTAGTTTTGATTTGCAATTTTAAATAATTAGTGATGTTGAGCATCTTTTCATGTGCCTCTTGACCATCTGTATGTCTTCTTTGGAGAAATGTCTATTGGTCTTCTGCCCATTTTTTGATTAGGCTGTTTTTTTTTTGTCGTATAAAAAATATTTTCTCCTATTCTGTAGACTGTCTTTTTGTTTTGTTTATGGTTTCCTTTGCTGTGCAAAAGCTTGTAAATTTGATTAGGTCCGATTAGTTTATTTATTTATTTTTTATTCCAGCCTTGGGAGACTGACCTAAGAAACCATTGATACGATTTATCTTAGAGAATATTTTGCCTATGCTCTCTTCTAAACTTTTATGGTGTCATGTCTTATGTTTAACTCTTTAAGCGGTTTTGAGTTTATTTTTATGTATGGTGTGAGGGTATGTTCTAACCTCATCGATTACATGCAGCTATCCAACTTTCCCAGAACCTCTTGCTGAAGAGCCTTTTTCCCATTTTATATTCTTGCTTCCTTTGTCAAAGATTAACTTATTGTAGATGTGTGGGGTTATTTAAAGGGCTCTTTGTCTTCATGCTATTATCGCACTCTATTGTCTGAAATTTGGGAGAGTTATGTTTTTTCCCTCAGCATTGCTTTGGCAATTCTGGATCTTTTAGGGTTCCATGTAAAATTTTGGATTATTTGCTCTAGTTCTGTGAAAAAGGTTATGGGTAATCAATAGGGATTGCATTAAATCTGTTGATTGCTTTGCGTAGCATTGCCATTTTAACAATATGAATTATTCCAAGGGCATGAGGTATCTTTCCATTTCTTTGAATCCTCTTTAATTTCCTTTTTTAATGTTTTATAGTTCTCAGCATATATTTTTCACTGCTTTGGTCAGGTTTAATCCTAGGGGTCTTCTTATTTGCTAGCTTGTGACTTTATTTTTGCTTATGGCCGTGTCTGGTCCTCATCGCTGTGCGTGGGCTTTCTATGCACGGGCTTGTCATTGCAGTGGCTTCTCTTGTTGCGGAGCATGGGCTCTAGGGTTCCCAGGCTTCAGTAGTTGTGGTGTGTGGGCTCCATAGTTGCTACTCGAGGACTTTAGAACATGGGCTCAGTAGCTGTGGCTTTGTTGCCCTGTGACACGTGGGGTCTTCCTGGACCAGAGGTCACGCCCATGTCCCCTGCATTGGCAGGTAGATTCTTAACCACTGGACCACCAGGGAAGTCCAAGATGACACTTAATTTTAAAAGAGAAAACTGAAGTGTAGTTTGTACAGCAGCAATGACAATGACCTGATAATGATGTGGAGCAAGGCCCTGTAGGCCTCCTGGACACGGAGGCCCTTTTGTCCCCCATTTCTTATAAGCAAGACTCCAGCCTCTAAGACCTTCTTGTGAATTCGATTCAAACAGTTGCTAATCAAGGGAGGAGTAGCCACAAAACTGCCAGAGGCAAGATTAAAGGGATCAGAGAAACTCAGAGACCCTCACCACCTAAAACCCTAGTGAAGTGAAGTCACTCAGTCGTGTCCGACTCTTTGCAACCCCATGGACTGTAGCCTACCAGGCTCCTCTGTCCATGGGATTTTCCAGGCCAGAGTACTGGAGTGGGTTGCCATTTCCTTCTCCAAAACCTAAAACCCTACACACACCCTAATCTTGTTAGCAAACCCACCCACCCTATTGAAATTTTGCAGAAGAAAGAAGAATGCAAGACTGTTACTTCTTTGATCCTTATGACATACCCCTGCCTAACTATATGTTAACTGTCGTTCAGTTGGACTCTTTGCAACCCCAAGGGCCACAGCACACCAGGCCTCCCTGTCCCTCACCATCTCTTGGGAGTTTGCCAAGTTCATGTCCATTGCATTGATGCCTTGTTGTGGCGAAGGGGCTTGCATAACTCAATGAAGCTCTGAGCCATGCTGTGCAGGGCCACCCAAGACAAACGGGTCATAGCAGAGAGTTCTGACAAAACCTGATCCTCTGGAGGAGGGAATGTCAAACCACCCCAGTACACTTGCCATAAGATCCTCATGACCTGTATAAAATGCCTGACTATATAGCCTCTCTCTATTCCAGGGATTGGAAGTGGGGGTTGCACAGTTCTTGAGTTGCTAGCTACTTTGTTCTTCCTTTTCCTGGCAAAGAAAAAAAGCCACTCTTTCCTTCTTCATAACTCTGTCACCGTATTTCTGTACATAGAGAGCCAAGATTTTGGCAGCAATGACATCTCCAGAGATTTTTGTCTGCATCTACTGGGGCAGAGAGGTTGGCGGCAGCAGTAGGTACAGGTGCCATTTTAAAAGGGGCTATTTGTTGACATTCCCCTTCTAATATTTCTTTAGTTGGCGTGCTGCTGCTGCTAGTGCTGCTAAGTCGCTTCAGTCGTGTCTGACTCTGTGCGACCCCATATATGGCAGCCTACCAGGCTCCCCCATCCCTGGGATTCTCCAGGCAAGAGTACTGGAGTGGGGTGCCATTGCCTTCTCCACCTTAGTTGGTGTAAAGAAATGCAACCAAAAAAAAAAAAGAAATGCAACCAATTTCTGAATGTTGCTGAATTAATTTATTAGATCTAGTAGTTTGTATGTGGAGTCCTTATGATTTTCTATATATAGTATCATGTCATCTGCCTATAGTGACAGTTTTACTTCTTCTCTTCCAATTTGGATACATTTTATTTCTTTTTTTAATTTTTTTTTTTATTGAAGGATAATTGCTTTATAGAATTTTGTTGTTTTCTGTCAGACCTCAACATGAATCAGCCATAGGTATACATACACCCCCTCTCTTTTGAATCTCCCTCCCCAGCCCACCCCTCTAGGTTGATACAGAGCACCTATTTGAGTTTCCCGAAAGTGAAAGTGAGTGAAGTGAAGTCGCTCAGTCGTGTCTGACTCTCTGCGCCCCCATGGACTGTAGTCTACCACACTCCTCCGTTCATGGGATTTTCCAGGCAAGGGTACTGGAGTGGGTTGCCATTTCCTTCTCCAGAGCATCTTCCAGACCCAGGGATCGAACCCAGGTCTCCCATATTGAAGGCAGACACTTTACCATCTGAGCCACCAGGGAAGTTGAGACATACAGCAAATTCCCGTTGGCTATCTATTTTACATACAGTAATGTAAGTTTCCATGTTTCTCTCTCCATACATCTCATCCTCTCCTCCCCTCTCCCCATGGCCATAAGTCTGTTCTCTATGTTTGTTTCTCCATTGCTGCCCTGTAAATAAATTCTTGAGAACCATTTTTCTAGATTCCGTATATGTGCGTTAGAATACGATATTTATCTTTCTCTTTCTGACTCACTTCACTCTGTATAATAGGTTCTAAGTTCATCCACCTCATCAGAACTGACTCAAATGTGTTCCTTTTTAAAAAATATGGAACGCTTCATGAATTTGCATGTCATCCTTGCACAGGGGCCATGCTAATCTTCTCTGTATTGTTCCAATTTTAGTATATGTGCTGCCGAAGCAAGCACCATTTTATTTCTTTTTTATGTCTGATTGCCTTACTATTTTGAATAGAAGTGGTAATAGTGCACATCCTTTGTCCCAGATTTTAGTGGGAAGACTTTTAGCATTGAATATTATATTGGATGTGGGTTTGTCATAAATGGCTTTCATATGTTGAGATATATTCCTTCTATACCCACTTTGGTAGGAGTCTTTATCATGACTCGATGTCAAATTTTGTCGAATGCTTTTTCTGCATCTCCTAAGACAATCATGTGTTTTTGACTTTGGTTGCTGTGGTGTGTTACATTGACTGATTTGCCTATGTTGAGCCTTCCTCGTGAACTTGGGATGACTCTTACTTGGTCATGGTGTATGATTTTTTTTATGTGTTGTTGGATTTGGTTTACTAATGTTTTGTTGAGAGTTTTTGCATCTATATTCATCAAAAAAATAGGCCTACACTTTTTTTACTTGGCAATATCTTTGTCTGGTTTTGGTATCAGGGTGTTGGTGGCTTCATAGAATGTCTTTGGGAGTATTCTCTCTTCTCTAATCTTTTGGACGAGTTTGAGAAGGATCAGTATAGGTTCCTCTTTGTATGTTTGGTAAAATTCACCATGAAGCTATCTGGGTCCGGACTTCTGTTTGTAGGGAGTTTTTCTTTTAAGTTATAGGTTTCATTTTTAATTATTAGTCTATTCAAATTACCTATTTCTTCTTGTTTTAATTTTGGTGGTTTGTATGTTTTTAGAAAGTTGTCTATTTCTTCTATTTTATCAAATCTGTTGGCATGTTTTGGCATACTGTCAGTTGAGATTTATCCTTTTTCATATTTTATTTTATTTATTTGATTTCTGTTTCCTTCTTGCTGAGCCTGGCCAGAGGTTTGTCAATTTTGCTTACCCTTTCAAAGAGCCAGCTCTTAGTTTTATTGATTTTTGTTTTCTATTGTTTTTTAATTTCTATTTCTTTATCTCCTCCCTGATCTTTATTAATTTTTATTTCCTTTTTCTGACTTTAGTTTTGTTTGTTCTTTTTTCTAATTCTTTTAGGTTGTATGTTAAGTTTTTTATTTTTTCTTACTTTCTGAGGAAGGCCTATATTACTATGAACTCCTAAGCTTTAATTCTAAGAACTTTTTTTGATACATCCCATAGATTTTCTATGGTTGTGTTTTCATTGTCATTTGTCTCCAGGTATTTTTTGATTTCTTTTTGATGTCCTTGTTGACCCATTGGTCTTTTAGTAGCATTTTGTTTAGGACCTATGTAATTGGGTTTTTTTCTCATTTCTTTTCCTGTGATTGATTCCTAGTTTCATGCCATTGTGGCCAGAGAAAATGTTTGAAATAATTTCTATCCTCTTACATTTTTTGAGGTTAGTTTGGTGCCCTAGTATGGGGTCAATGGCACCCCACTCCAGTACTCTTGCCTGGAAAATCCCATGGATGGAGGAGCCTGGTAGGCTGCAGTCCATGGGGTCGCGAAGAGTTGGACATGACTAAGCGACTTCACTTTCACTTGTCACTTTCATGCAATGGAGAAGGAAATGGCAACCCACTCCAGTGTTCTTGCCTGGAGAATCCCAGGGACAGGGGAGCCTGGTGGGCTGCCATCTATGACGTCACATAGAGTCGGACATGACTGAAGTGACTTAGCAGCAGCAGCATGGGGTCAATCCTAGGGAATATTCCATGTACACTTGAAAGAATGTGTATTATGGGCTTTTTTTTTCGGGGCAGGGGGTGTAGTATCCTGAAAATGTCAACTAAATCAAACTGTTCTATTGTATCATTTAGGATCTGTATTGCCATATTGATTTTCTTTCTAGAAGATCTATCCAGTGGTGTGTTAAAGTCTCCTGCTATATTCCCATCAGTTTCTCCCTTTGTGTATTTAATATTTATTTTATAAGTTTGCATTCTCCCATATTAGGTACATATATGTTGATGCCAAAGAAACTTTAAAAAAAATGTATTTTCTACTTAGTATACCTTTCACAATATCCAGTGATTATAGCTTCCACTTCACCAGGCAAATCATGAAAGCTTTAACAAAAATCTTGCAAACTTCCTGAAATTATAACTGTTCCTATCACCTTCAATCATCAGACAAGGCCAGTGGAACTAATAAAAAAACTGCACTCAAGCAGAAGAATTAATTACATGAGATTGAATGAATTGATAAATATGGTTATAATTTTTTATGATATGGTCTAAAATATTACTAATTTTTAATCATTTTTTTCCCAGATACAAGGAAAATTTTTTTTAAACTTAAAACAATTTAGTAAATTAAAACCTTGTAAGCAGAATTGAAACATTTTTCTTTTTCTCCCTGATTTCTCCAAAATTCAGAACTCTCAAACTAAGCCCTTTTCCTGAAGCTAAATGACTTGATATAAACTTCAGAGAACTTGCCACAGCTCATATTTAAACAGTCCTTATGAGCCACTTCAGAAAGTTTACTTGAACACCTGATGACATCATTAGCGGCATTTCAAACTGCAAAGGAAGCTTTCACTCTGACATCTAGAAATCTTAATTGACTGTCTCTTGGACCCAGAAACTGGTTTATAAGTTGCTCCAATTATGAACCTTTGTTTTTCTTTTATTTCCAGGAAAGTGCCTCTTGTTAAATACCTGACTGTTTGCACCATGGGCCTAGTTTTGGGAGCCCAGTTATTCATCACCTCCTACAGTGAGATGTAGTCCTTAGTTGTTCAGTCATGTCAGACTTTTTTACAACTCTCTGGACCACCAAGCTCCTCTGTCAGTGAGATTTTCCAGGCAAGAATACTGCAGTGTGGGAGTGTGTTGCCATTTCCTCCTCTAGAAAATGAGAGGTAACTATTTAACTAAACTGACCTATTCTCAGAACTAAAAACTGGTTCAGACAAATGGAGGGCTCTTCTAAACCATTGTTTCTTCACAGTTACCAGCTCAGCTTTTAATATGTCAAACTTTTAGAAATGTTTTAGAAGATGGCGCTATTGTGGACCTAAGTGAAAGTGAAAGTCGCTCAGTTCAGTTCAGTTGCTCAGTTGTGTCTGACTCTTTGTGAACCCATGAACTGCAGAACGCCAGGCCTCCCTGTCCATCGCCAACTCCCAGAGTCCACCCAAACCCATGTCCATCGAGTCAATGATGCCATCCAAACATCTCATCCTCTGTTGTCGCCTTCTCTTCCTGCCTTCAATCTTTCCCAGCATCAGGGTCTTTTCCAATGAGTCAGCTCTTTGCATCAGGTGGCCAAAGTATTGGAGTTTCAGCTTCATCAGTCCTTCCAATGAACATCCAGGACTGATTTCCTTTAGGATGGACTGGTTGGATCTCCTTGCACTCCAAGGGACTCTCAAGAGTCTTCTCCAACACCACAGTTCAAAAGCATCAATTCTTCGGTGCTCAGCCTTCTTCACAGTCCAACTCTCACATCCATACATGACCAATGGAAAAACCATAGCCTTGACTAGACGGACCTTTGTTGACAAAGTAATGTCTCTGCATTTTAATATGCTGTCTAGGTTGGTCATAACTTTCCTTCCAAGGAGTAAGCGTCTTTTAATTTCATGGCTGCAATCACCATCTGCAGTGATTTTGGAGCCCCAAAAAAGAAAGTCAGCCACTGTTTCCCATCCATTTGCCATGAAGTGATGGGACCGGATGCCATGATCTTTGTTTTCTGAATGTTGAGCTTTAAGCCAACTTTTTCACTCTCCTTTTTCACTTTCATCAAGAGGCTCTTTAGTTCTTTTTCACTTTCTGCCATAAGGGTGGTGTCATCTGCATATCTGAGGTTATTGATATTTCTCCCAGCCATCTTGATTCCAGCTTGTGCTTCTTTCAGCCCAGCGTTTCTCATGATGTACTCTGCATAGAAGTTAAATAAGCAGGGTGACAATATACAGCCTTGATGTACTCCTTTTCCTATTTGGAACCAGTCTGTTGTTCCATGTCCAGTTCTAACTGTTGCTTCCTGACCTGCATATAGGTTTCTCAAGAGGCAGGTCAGGTGGTCTGGTATTCCCATCTCTTTCAGAATTTTCCACAGTTTATTGTGATCCACACAGTCAAAGGCTTTGGCATAGTCGATAAAGCAGAAATAGATGTTTTTCTGGAACTCTCTTGCCTTTGTGATCAGCCAGCAGATGTTGGCAATTTGATCTCTGGTTCCTCTGCCTTTTCTAAAACCAGCTTGAACATCTGGAAGTTCATGGTTCATGTATTGTTGAAGCCTGGCTTGGAGAATTTTAAGCATCACTTTACTAGCATGTGAGAGTTGTGTCCAGCTCTTTGTGATCCCATAGATTGTCCATGGAATTTTCCAGGGCAGAATACTGGAGTGGGTAGCCTTTCCCTTCTCCAGGGGATCTTCCAAACCCAGGGATCAAACCCAGGTCTCTCCCACATTGTAGGTAGATTCTTTACCAGCTGAGCCACAAGGGAAGCCCATAAGTAGGCTACCCCAAAATATGCCTCAATGGCATATTGATTATTTTGAATTAAAATTTTTTAACAAACAGCCAATGCAAGAGGGCCACTCTCATCCTCCTTTCTGTCTCCCTGAAAGCAGGAAATAAATCTGCCACGTGAAAGGTACACCCCACATCTGGAAGTAGAAGGACACTCCTATTTCCAGAGATAGAAAATTCAGGCCAAGAAGCCTATATAAACAAATATTATATCTTTAAATTACTTTCCCAAGCCCAAACTCTGTTAAATGTGATCAGTTGTAATTTTGGTTACTGTAACCAAGTTTCTTTATTGATTATTTTGTAACCAGATGTTTAACCATGCCTTTTAAGCCTTGTAATTTATGGACAGTTATATTGTATTCTGATGCTGTTGCAAAAGTGCTTCATCTTCAAAACAATTCATAGGAAGACTATAGAAGCAGTTACAATAGTTCTGCATAAAAAGGATGTTTATGCAAGGATTCCAGCCCATATGGACTTAACACAAGGAGCTGTTCTGCTCTTGGGGCCTGTAAAGCAGGTATCCAGAGGTTTTTACTCCCTGATAGGTAGGGTCAATGCCCCTGCTTAGCCTTGAAGCAGCTATAGGAGACACTGTCTGTCACCTCTCTGTTTCCCATACAATTATGGGAGTAAAATCTCTGAAGAGGGAACGAGACAAGGGAACAGGGTAGGGCAAAACCATTAAGAGAATGACACAACTATTGAGAATATGACAAAAACTGGTTAAAACCAATTAGGTCCAAGATGGCAGAAGAATCGCCTTCTGTAGACCTTGAGCCTCATCATACACTCACTGTAATATGTTAGCTAAATGACACACCACAGGCACCATGACAGTTCTGAGGCTGACCACGAAAGACCAAGAGGTGAGCGGTGGCCAAATTCCTGGAAATTTCCACCCCTTCCTTCAAATAGTTGGAATAATCCTCCCTCTTATCAGCCTATGAAATTACTCACCCCATAAAAACTAACCACCCTCCATACCTTGGGGCTCCTTGCTTTCTGAGGTGGCCCACACTTACAGAGTGTGGTGTCTCCTAGGGCCGCTCTCACCTTTTGAAAGAGACTTCGCTCTGTCTATGGAATGTGTCTCTCTCTAAATATGCCTGGTTTCCCACTTAGAGCAGCCTTGCCTGCCCACTGGTATCCTTCACAAGTGTCCTGTATTAATAAGTCTACTCTTTGTCTAGAACTTTGGCTCTCACAGAATTCCTTCTGTGTTGTAACACAAAAACCCTGAGCTTTATTAAGTCCTGAGACCAGGTGTGTGATTTCAGCTGAGATTGTGGGTTCAAGTCATCTGAAGTGTGACTGTGTTCAAGTCCCAAAATGAGGTGTGTGGTTTCAATTACATCCCCAAGGGATCATCTAACTTTGATGGTAATCAAAACAAAACCTGCTTGAGACCATATCCCTGAGATCTGTGTGCTCAAATGGGACCCCAGCCTGGAATGTACTCTTTTTGTCCCTCTTCCTTGCAATGCAAATTTCCTGGACCAAATCCATCCCAGCCCTGAGGAACTCAATGGATCTGGAGCAGGTTATTAGCTATTTTGGCAATGAAAGGACCTAACAAGAATAAAATGGATCATCAGTGCTTTCTAAAGGAAAGAATTCAATGATAACATATTTAAGA
The DNA here is from genome assembly GCF_029378745.1 of Bos indicus. NCBI lineage: Eukaryota > Metazoa > Chordata > Mammalia > Artiodactyla > Bovidae > Bos > Bos indicus. The sequence goes on from NC_091769.1 coordinate 33,973,685, forward strand.
TCAATTAAAAATTAAATGGGGTAACTGGGGTTTTGTCATCCAAAATGGAGCTTGATGACCATTGTGGATGTGTTTTCAGACATGTTCCTGCATTACTGAGAACTTGAATTTTCTGATCTGTGTCACAGTCAAGGATACCACCAGCCATTTTCAAAGCAGTATCTGCCAGCAGCTGCCAGCTGCAACCTTCTGGTCTCAAAATCTTTCCCTGAAACTGTGCAGCTATTTTGGATACCAACTAACCTTGCTTAACAAGCATTCTTCTTGCCAACTCCAATCCTACTTCCTGAAAAACGACTTCTATAACTTGGTGGTCTTTGCCTATATAAGCCTCCCCTTTTTTGTGGTAGTCAGGTGTGAACACAATTCAAGTGCTTCTTGCATCTGTGTCTCCCAGGCTATGGTCCTCTGCTTGGCTTGAATAAAATGCTCTTCCATTCCTTAAAATAGATCGTTTCTTGATTTTTGTGTTGACGATAGCATGAGGTAGAGGCCATGATTCGGATATCCCATTGGTCCAGCACCATGTATTGAAGAGGCCTGAACTACAGCGGTGGCTTTGTCACACTCAAGTGGCTGTGTAAGTGCAGCCATCTTTTCATGAGAGGAACTGGTCTATAAATTCTTTTTAATAATGTTCGTATTGATTTTTTTAAAGATAATGTTGTCCTCAGAAAAAGCATTGCAAAATACTCCATGTTTTTCTAGTCTCTGGAAAAATTTATATAAGATTGGTGTTATTTCTTTTTTAAGTATTTGGAAAAATCAGGAAAATGCTTTGGGCTTGGAGCATTTTTTGTTGGTGGTTTTTAATTTGTCATTCTTTAACAGATATAAACTATTCATTTAAAAAAATTCCCTTGTATCATTTTTGTTAAACAGTGTTTCTCAAGGAATTTATCAACTTTAAATTTTCAAATTTATTGGCATGAAATTATTCATAACATCCTTTAACTATCTCATAACTGATGATGAAGTACCTGTGTCCTCTTTTTCATTCCTAATAATGGTTGTTTGCTTCTTCTTTTGTATTTATTTATTTTTTCCTGATCAGCTTGGCTAAAGGTTTGTCAATACCTTTAGTCTGCAAAAAGACTCAAATTTATCTTCATTTCTTTATTGTATTTTCTCTCACTTCTGTTTCTTTGGATATAATTGTTTTGCTTTTCACCTTGCAATTGATGCTTAGATAATTATTTTTCAATCTTTTGAAATTGAAAAATCTTCTAATATGTGCATTTAACGTTATATATTTTCTTTTAAGTATGGGTCTATCTGCATCCTTCACATGGTATTTTTATGGTTATTCAGTTCAAAAATATTTTCTCATATCCATTTTTTTCTAGTTTAATTCCTAGTTTAATCTGATTATTCAGAAGTAGTGCATTGCTTAAATTCTGAGCATTAAATGTTGGGGATTTTTAAAAATTTTCTTTTTTTATTGATTCACTGTTTAATTCTAATGTAAGAGAACATACTTTTTATGATTTCGGTCTTTTATTAAAAAAAAGTATTTATGACTGCATCTGGTCTCGATTGACTTCCCTAGTGGCTCAGCAGTAAAGAATCCTCCTGTGATGCAGGAGATGTGAGTTCGATTCTTGGGTCAGGAAGATCACCTGCAGAAGGAAATGGCAGCCCACTCCAGTATTCTTGCCTGGAAAATTCCATGGACAGAGGAGCCTGGTGGGCTACAGTCCATAGGGTTGCAAAGAGTCGGATGCTACTGAGCACGCATGGTGGTCTTGGTTGTGGCACAAGGTCTCTCTCTAGGTGCCAAGGCTCAGTAGTTGTGTGGACTTAGTTACTGGGTGGCATGTGGGATCTTAGTTCCTGACCAGGGATCAAACTGCTTCCCCTGCATTGGAAGGCAGATTCTTAACCACTAACCTGCAAATAATTTTATACTTAAACCTGGGTATATGGTAGAGGAGTCATTATTTTTTATAATTTATTTTTAATTGAAGGGTAATTATAATACTGTGTTGGTTTCTGCCATACATCAACATGGATCAACCATAGGTACACATATATTCCCCTCCCTATTGAGCCTTCCTTCCACCTTCCACCCCATCCCACCCCTTCAGGTTGTCACAGAGGAAGAGTCATTATTATGGGTAAACTTCTCTCTGGGTTTTACAAATTTATTGGCAAGCTCTTTATTAGTAACAATGATTAGGTAGGTGAGAACATAACTGACTTCAGTGGACTAGGGCCAAGGATGTTATACCATTCTGTAAGGCTTGGGATAGTCCTTTAAAAGGATAAATTGTTGTGTGTTTATTTGGATATTTATTTGGGAGATACAGCTGTTAATGATTTTATGCTCTATGCTGACTCTCTCTTATGAGCCTTAAAATATTTTTGTATCCTTTAGATAGACACTGAATTCTCCATAAATAGTATACAGAGGGAATACTGTTTGTTTTTTAATTGTGACCTATGGGCTCTAGTTCCCTGACCAGGGATTGAAGCCGGGCTCCCTGCATTAAGGGCAGGGAGTCTTAGTCACTGGACCACCAGGGAAGTCTCACACTCACCTATATTTTTTCAGCTGTGCGACACATAGTCTGCATGTGTTGAAGAGGATTCTACAGATAGATGCAAGTATCTGATCATTTCTTTGATCTATGTTACATAATGAAACAACATTTTGTCATATATCTCCTTGTCTTTATTTCTTCTTTAAGTTGGAGCTTTATTGTGTATTTGAGTTAAAAATTATTTGTGTAGGCACATGATATTCCGTACAATTTTAGCTCAAGGTAATATTTTATTTCAGAATTTTTTATAAAAAGAGGGCAGGAATCTGATCCGTCAAAAACAACTTGGGTAGAATAACGATGTTTGATAAGACACAACTCAAGCCTTTTTATTACTACTATTTGTTGTTGATATCATTTTAAAAAGCTATTATAGTATGTGTATATAAAGTCGTTTTAGGCAGAACAGCCAACTGTCTGCAGGTCAGGAACGTTTGTATACCCTTCCTAGGCAGTTCAGGTTGAGATCCGGCCGGAACCTTGGGACCGCGGCACCGGTTTCCGGCGGGCTCCTTAGAGTGTGGAACAGCCTCGGGCCGAAGGACCATGAGAGGGCCGGATCCGGGTCCCGAACCTACGATGGAGGGGGACGTGCTGGACACACTAGAGGCGCTGGGGTGAGTAGTCCTGGGATCGCCTTTCCCTGGAAAACGTAAGCTGTCTCTCCCCGTGGACGCCGCAGTCTCCCCTATGTGGGCCTCCCGATGGGCTCCTGAGGCTTTGTGCAGGCCTCCTTCCCTGCCTCACTGCCTCCGGCGCCGACGGAGTTAAGAGGGAGGCGGGAGAGAAATCCGTTTGGGGGGTGGAGCAGGCCTGAAAAGCTAGGGCGCGTGGCCCCCTTTCCCGAACTCCTTGTTTCGAAACTCAGCAACGGGGACCCACGGCGAAGGCGCGGAGGGGCCTGGCTGGCAGCATCCCTGTGGGAGAAAGTGTCGCTGCCCCGCGGGGGGTATTTTTGAGAGGCTCTGGAAGTCTAGAGTGCAGCTGTTGTCTCCTGCCTCGTACAACAAGTGGCTTAATTAGGGCCCCGGGGCAAATCACTCCTGCTTCCTTGACCAGAGAAGGAGTTTTAATTCAGTGTGAATCCATCCATCCAACCGTTTCTTCCATTCATTAACAACATATTAATTAATTTGATGTTAACCTGTAGTCACTAATGTGTATTTTACGTGCTGGGCCAAGGAAAAAGAGTTTTCTGAAACTCCTAGTAGCTTAACTAGTCGTGGAGTGTATAGTCTACTGGTGTTTGCAATTCAGAGTGGTGAGTGCTGTGAAAGCTCCTGGAATGATGTTAATACTTAAAGGCATGGGAATAAATGCATGCAAGATAGATTCTTCCTCGGCCATAATCCTGTTTTTCTTCACAGCCTTTATCCCTATTCCAGATTATCTTTTCCTGCACATTTGTTATTGTCTCTTGAACATCCACCCTCTCCACCCGCTAATACACAAAAATCAGCTCCAGGAGAACAGGTGCTTTACCTGTTTTGTTCCTCAGACCATCTTACAGTCAGGTCTGGTTCAATAAATAGTGGTTGAATGGATGGGTGAATGAATGAAGAAAGGTTCAAAGCACAGAGTGCACAGAGGTAGGCATAGGGCCAGGCAGTTGAGAGTCAAAAAAGGGAACTTGAAGTAGGCTGATACTGCTGGAGGGCAGAGAGCAAGGACCAGTGTTGAAGACTGGATTGATGAGATTTAGATGAGGAACAGGGCTTGCAGCACCTTTTAGGCCATGTTGTGGATTTTGTTCTTTGTCATAACAGAAGTGCAACATGATTAATAAACTTAAAAAGGGGAGTGTTTAGATGTCTAGTTTAAAAAGTTCTGTCAGCATGGTAGAGAATAGATTGGAGAATTTTTAGTAGTCTAGTCAAGAAGTGATGGTTACTTAGTGGCAGTAGATATAGAAAGAAGTACATTACTGGTCTTGGGCTCCCCAGGTGGCACCGTGGTAAAGAATCTGCCTGAATGCTGGAAACACAGGTTTGATCCCTGGGTCAGGAAAAAGTAGGAAATGGCAACGCATTCCAGTATTCTTGCCTGGAAAGTTTCATGGACAGAGGAGCCAGACAGGCTACAATCCATGGGGTCTCAAAGAGTCTGCACGCCTGTACACATTACTGGTCTTAGTGATTAATTGGATTAGATACTAGAGCTGAAGGAGATGATGATATTGATGATTCACTGATAAGTATTTATTGAGCAATAAAATAAAATGATACACTTTGGAATCTCAGTTGGACAAGGAAGAAAGTGAAGACAGCCAGGAGCTAGTAAATACAGAGAATACAGAGGAACCATAGAAACAGAAGTAGAGATGGTATCAAGTGTGGTCAAAAGAGCAAGTTGGAAGGTAGAATAAGTAGGCTGTGGTCAGGGAGTGACTTGTTCAGATTAGTGATTTTGGATGTGATTTAGTTCCAAGTGATTATGTGCAGTGGCAAAGGTTGGAAAAGAGGCTGAGAACTCAGGGTATTGGAAAGGATATACATATGGATTTTGAAGAAACTCAGTATCACTGAAAAACAATAGGAATGGAGAGGAAACTGAGCACAGGGAATGTTGACGAGTGTCCAAGAGATTGATCAATGAAAACCGTGAGAGAAGAGTGTGGCACGTCTGATGGGCCTGAGCCCAGTGGAGAGAGCAGGAGATATGAGAAAATGGAGTCAATCAGAAAACAGGCAGAAGATCTAAGTAGACATTTCTCCAGAGAAGACATACACATGACCAAAAAGTACGTGAAAAAATGCTCAATGTTGTTAATTATTGGAGAAATGTAAAAGCTACAATGAAGTGTCACCTCACACTGGTCAGAATGGCCATCTTCAAAAAGTCTACAAGTAATAAATGCTGGGGAGGATGTGGAGAAAAGGGAACCCTCATACACTGTTGGTGGAAATGTAAATTGTTAAAGCCATTATGGAGAACAGTATGGAGGTTCCTTAAAAAATAGAACTTCCATATGATCCTGCATTCCCACTCCTGGGCACACATCTGGAGAAAACCATAATTTGAAAAGATATGTGAATTGCAGTGTTCATTGCAGCACTATTTATGATAGCCACGATAGGGAAGCAACCTAAATGTACATTGACAGAGGAAAGGGATAAAGATGTGGTGTATTTATACAGTGGAATATTACTCTGTATATTCTCTCTGTATATATACTCTGTATATAAAAGAGTGAAATAATGCCATTTACACAACATGGATGAACCTAGAAATTAAGTGAAATAAGCCAGTCAATGATAAATATCATACAGTATTGCTTATATGTGCAATCATATAAGTGATACAAAAATGAACTTACATACAAAACAGACCCACAGGATATAGAAAACAAACGTATGGTTGCCAAAGGGGAAAGATGTTGGGGGTAGGGATAAATTAGGAATTATATCTATAAACTAAACAGGGACCTACTGTATGGCACAGGGAACTATACTCAATATTTTATAAAAATCTATATGGGAAAAGAATCTGAATAGAAAGATATGTTTGTACATATAGCTGAATCACTTTGTTGTACGTCTAAAACTAACACAACATTGTAAAACAACTTTTCAATTTAAAAAAAGATGATAGGGAGCAGTGAGTGATATGGATGCTGTATTGGGAAGCAAGGAGCACAAAAACCCCACTGTTTGACGTTTGGGCACTTACGAGAGAAATACCCAAAGCTCGGAGTAGTGGTTATAAATCTTTCTGAGAAGACATTGACAGAATAGGAGAGTTGTTCTTTATGGATGGAACATAGCAGAAGAGTTTGGAAAATAGGAAGAAGTGGAGAGCTGAATCAGAGACAAGCCAGGAGGGTGAGTAAATGACGAGGGGAAAAAGGGGTCTCGTATTTTATATGTTGGCTTATGAAAATAGAAAAAAAAGTAATTTAGACCTTGACTCTGTCCTTTTGAAGATCTGCCAGTGGCCCTATTGGACTGAATTTGGTTCACCCAGCTTTAAGTAGTGTCAGATCAGCAACTATGGTTCCACTGTGTATGGCCCTGGCGGAGTCTAGGCATAGGGGAGTTGTCTCCAGTGTTTGGAATTAGAGTGGTACTTTCCTAATTGAACAATTGATAGAACAAACTGGGCATGATAATACGTCTCTTATAGGATATTATTATAATTAAATGTGTTAATATACATACAGCATGTAGCACTGGCCTAAGATTAGTTTATAAATGTTAGTTGCTATTATGAGTATGATAGTTATTAACTATTCATGTTAAATGCATTTATTTTTCTTTTTTACTTTTGCCTGTTTTAATGAGCTGAGGCATTAAGGATTGTGTATTCAAGATTTAGTATTTTGGGTGATTTAGTAAATTTTTGTTGAATTTTACAATTGGCATTTCAGTAAAAGTAACATCACCAATAATTAGTTAATTTTTTTTGAGAGCTCATGATTGTTGCTTTATTGCAGAAATGAAAGCAAGTAGGGAGAAACAAGATGTTTACTATGAAATCTGAATGAGAGGCTCTGTAAGTCATGGTAGAAAGGTAACACCAGGGGAACCCGTCTTGGTTAGAGGAACAGAGAGGTGGTCTAGTGCTAGCCGACTGCACTGCCTGGCCAGGTGATTCACTTTGTTTCCCTATTAGTGTGGACAGAAGTTCGAGTTCACATGGAGCATTTTGGGTCAAATCTGGTTTTAAAACAATGTCATCACTTATCTTCTGATATTACCTTCTGTAGTATAGTGTTAGTTGCTCAGTTGTGTCTGACTTTGTGATCCCACGGATTGTAGCCCGCCAGGCTCCTCTGTCCATGGGGATCCTACAGGCAAGAATATTGAAGTGAGTTGCCATTTCCTTCTCCAGAGGATCTTTCCAACCCAGGGAGTGAACCCACGTCTCTTGTTCTGCTTCCTTGGCAGGCAGGTTCTTTACTACTAGAGCCACCTGGGAAGCCAGAATTAAGATAACATTAACTAAAAGCATTACTGTAAGGAGTGGATGATTGTAATATTCTTCTGGCCTGCTGCATAAGGCAGGTATCCTAACTTCATTAAGCCCTAATTTCTTATCTGCAAAATGGGGACTTGAAAAAACCCTTCCTAAGATATGACCAGAGAATTCAGAGAAAAAGAAATGCAAATGGCCTTTAAACGTATGAAAAGAGTACAGTCTTGCCATAAGAGAAATGTAAATTAAAACTATATTGAGATAACCATATGGTCAACTATCCAAATGTTTGGCAACTTGGGTGAGTTATGGGTAATGGATATTCTTGTATTTTAATTGTATAATCTTTGTATAGGAAAACTTTATAGTATCCAGCAAAGTTACATACCCATTTACCCTTTGATCCAACAATTGCACCTCTAGGAATCTATCCCAGATACACAGTGACAAAAATTTGCCCGATTTTTTTTTCTTTGCCTAATTTTTGATAATAGCAGAGCACTACAAAAAAACAAACTATCCTTCAGTGGGGGGATAGCAAATAAAATATGGTACATCCAGACAGTGGAGTACTATACAACCATAAATATGATTGAAGAGTATCTCTGATTTCTAATATATATATAGATATATGTGTGCATGTATATATGTTAAAAAAAGGAATCAAGCAGATAGTAGGCTGCCTTATATCTAAACAAATACATATTTGTGTGGGTGCATGCATGTATGGACTCCCAGGTGGCACAGTGGTAAAGAATCCACCTGCCAGTGCAGGAGCTGCAGGAGATGTGGGTTTGATCCCTGAGTCAGGAAAATCCCCTGGAGAAGGAAATGGTCACCTTCTTCAGTATTCTTGTCTGGAAATCCCATGGACAGAAGAGCCTGGTGGGCTACAGCCCATGGGGTAGCAAAGAGTCAGATGCAACTGAGTGACTAAGCACTCAGTGTGTGTGTGTGTGTATATATATACATATTTTAAAACATGGTTTGACACCCCAAATTAATACATGTGATTTCCTGTGAGGAAGGGAGGAAACAGAGCAGAGGGAAGAGCATTAAGTTTACAAGCAGGATTTGTCTGAACACACCATGTGTAGTTTTCGACATTGAAGCCATATAAACATTTTACATAATGATAAAGCAAACCTAGGATGAAATCAAAACATAAGACAAATCTCTTTTAAAAAAAGCAAAATGGAAAAAAATCTGTCAATATATTGTGTAGGATTTAATCACATGGAAAGAAATTGTTTTTCTATACACTGAAGAATTCTGTGGTGTTGGAGAAGACTCTGGAGAGTCCCTTGGACTGCAAGGAGATCCAACCAGTCCATCCTAAAGGAGATCAGTCCTGGGTGTTCATTGGAAGGACTGATGGTGAAGCTGAAACTCCAATACTTTGGCCACCTGATGCGAAGAGCTGACTCATTTGAAAAGACCCTGATGCTGGGAAAGATGGAGGGCAGGAGGAGAAGGGGACGAGAGAGGATGAGATGGTTGGGTGGCATCACTGACTCGATGGACATGAGTTTGGGTAAACTCCGGGAGTTGGTGATGGACAAGGAGGCCTGGAGTGCTCTGGTTCATGGGGTCGCAAAGAGTAAGACACGACTGAGCGACTGAACTGAACTGGAATGGATTCTAGAAATAAAAATATAAATTGTTTTCAGTAATTTTATTAGTAATAATGCTGTTTTTTTCTATTCTGAAACTATGTAATTTATATTTATTTTTACATTTGTTGTTGTTTAGTCACTGAGTTGTGTCCGACTCTTTGCAACCCTCATGAACTGTAGTCCACCAGCTCCTTTGTCCGTAGCATTTTTCAGGCAACAATGCTGGAGTGAATTGCTATACTAAGATTCTATAAATGTCATAAGAAACCAGAATTTTCATTGTAAGAGAAAAATAGATTAAAATGTAAAGCAAAATAAGTAAAAACCCTGTAATTCTAAATCTGAATTGAAAATAGCAGTGTGAACTCCTGATGTAATTTCTCTTAAAAAGGTACAGTTGCTGTGACTAACCTTTACTTCCAGATTATGTACTCTAAGTAAATACCATTGAAGAGAATCAGGGCTTCTTGGAGAAATGGCTGGTTGCAGGTAAAAGGCAAGAACATATTATCATAGAAATCAAGAAAAATATTCAAAGAATTCTGGGAACTAGTCAGAGAACTCATTGACTAACATGAACGGGCTCCCACTAATCAGAGATAGGACAATTTGATTATCAAATGAGAAATAACTGCAGTGGGTTAAAACCCAGCAAATGTGCTAAAACTTAAAAAGTTTGTAACATGGGAAAAAAAGCTCAGGTACACTAAGAACAATAAAAGAAAACTGATATCAAACTCAATGAAGATAATATGTAAAAGTGCTTTGAAAATTTAAGGTTCTATTCAAATACACTTTGTAGCAATGTTTAAAAGTATAAACTTATAAAAAATGGTTAAGAGTAAAATAATCTCATACGTCCTCTTTGGCTTTAAGTTTTTAAATTTAAAATTTGCATCCGTTCTCCTTTAATGGTTACTTTTTTCTTATTCCTGTAACTAATATAGTTATTACTCTGTTTGACTTTGTTATATGTAATATTTATCTTAAAATAGGTTGATAATTTTACTAAAAAACTTTAAAACAAAAAAATCAAATGTTAATTATGTAGAGCAGAAACAAGCAAACTATTTTTATAACAAACCAGATAGTAAAACTTTTAGGTTTTGCTGGCCATGCTTTCTCTGTCACAAATACAGGGAAACAGTCAGATACATGGATACATTTATTGTCTGTGTTCCAAGAATATTTTATTCACAAAGACAGGCAACAGACTTTGATTAAAAAGTATTACATGTATTAGGGTTTTGCTTATTGTTTTAATCTTTTATATTTTCTGTTTTAGGTATAAGGGACCACTGTTAGAAGAGCAAGCGCTTACAAAGGCAGCAGAGAGTGGACTGTCTTCACCTGAATTTTCAGAGCTCTGTGTTTGGTTAAGCTCTCAAATAAAATCACTGTGCAACTTGGAAGAAAGTATCACTTCAGCTGGTATTGCCATTTAGTTTTGTTTTTCTGTTTACTAGTAAAATTATATGATAGGTTATGATTTACAGTTTTATCTATAATGTGCTCACTGTACACAGAAAAGTCATTAATACAAAGAACTTCAGTATGTGATTTAAATATCTTTCAGTTTAATTTCATATTGATTAACCCAAAATTATTTCTTAAATTTATACAAAATTATAAATAATTATTGTTTATCTGCTGTCTTGAACTTAGTATTGAATTTGGTTATTATAAAGTTTAGCTTTTGAATACTTCTTTTTTGGAATTAAGATTTTTTTTTTTCCACGTAAAGTATATGTAATCCCTAATTTAAGTTATATTACCAAACCTATAACTCAGGACATGGATTCACATAGGCATACATTTATAAAAAATTCCTCTGCTAGTTTACAAGTTTTGTTTAATTCATTACTATTGGTAGCTGGAATTCTTGTGGGTCTTTGATAGAAAATAAAAATGTGTTGGGCATTTGCTAGAAGATAAAAGTAGCATTCCCTTCTGATGCTATTCTTACTTTTCAAATTATTTTTTTTTTCCTTGCCAAATCTAATAGAATTCACCTGAAGTAAAGTAAAATAAGCTGCATTCAGAGCTTATGACATAAGTTCCCACGTAATTCGATTATGAAAGAAGGACAAGTGCTGAGGTTTAATTAGATGATTGCATTTATTATCTGAATCCATAGAAATACAATAGAAATGAATCATTTGCTCTGAAGCCAATTAATAATTATAGCCATAATAATGCTATAATATTTCGGTTACTACATAAAATATTTCCATTTTATCTGCTTTTATGGAAAGCCCTTTGGAAGATACTTATCAGAGATTTAAATATAAAAAGATTTATAATTTCATGATTAGATACTTATGTTCTTGAATTTAAGTGTCACTTTCTATGTGTAGAAATATGTTTTGATTACTTTAAACTAAGCTTAACTAATGTTATTTTTGGTCACACATTTAAGGATTTAATGTTGAAGTGAAAATTTAGAATTGATATAAAATTAAAATCAACTAGTAGATTTGATAGTATCAGATTATATGGTAAATATTTAGTAAATGTTTTATGCCTCTTCTTTTTTAAAGGGAGAGATGATCTAGAAAGCTTCCAGCTTGAAATAAGTGGCTTTTTAAAAGAAATGGCATGTCCATATTCTGTACTCATATCTGGAGATATTAAAGACCGCTTAAAAAAGAAGGATGATTGTTTGAAACTACTGTGTAAGTTATATTTCTTTGAACAGTTTAAATGCCTGTGTTTGATCTGGTTTGTGTTATTTTCCAGTCAAGATTTATGAACTATAATTAATGAAGCATAGACATTTTGTGTATTAGAAAGGTTTTAATATTTGGCTTAAAATGTGAAACTGACTCAGATATTTGTATAAATGTAGGGTAAATTCTACTGATGTACTCTCTAAGATTTCCATAACACTTAAAATTTATTTGGCCAGTATAGATTACCCTGTGTTTATGACTCGTACTTTAGCAGTTTTTCCTTCACCTAATTCATCCCTTGACATATATGACTAGTTGGCTAAAGTGGTGATCTCCAAAGTCCTGTTTAATGTTAAAACTCTCAGAAATTAGGCTGCTAAGCAAATTATTAGATGATAGGCACTTAGTGATAGTTCAGAAAATTTATTGATCACTTTTTATTGTATTAGAAACTGCTCTAAGCGTTAGGGATATATCAGTTTAAAAGAAAATTGTGCCCTTGTGCCACTTGAATTCTAGTGCATGTGGCCTGTTTTTCATCAGGGATGAATTTGGAGTACAGATTACCTATATCTAAACAATTACTACAAATAACAGATGCATTTGTTTATATTGAGTCCCTTAGATTTTTTTGAAATTTAGTTAGTTTAATTTCATGCTATTTTGAAAGTTCTACTAACAGTGATTCTCTTGAAAGAATTTTTCTAACATCTTCTATTATTGAAGATTTCTATTATTTTAGGTTGTACCATTTATAAAAAGATGCACATGATCTATTCCTTTATGCTCTAGTGTTAAGATGTTAGTTTCATTAGAGCAGAAATCATGTTTATATATTTAGTGGTGATGATCAAAATCTCGACAGTTGAATTATCTTGTGCGTTGGGGAGAATAAAAATTGCTGCTGCTGCTAAGTTGCTTCAGTCATGTCCGACTCTGTGCAACCCCATAGACGGCAGCCCACCAGGCTCCCCCGTCCCTGGGATTCTCCAGACAAAAACACTGGAGTGTGTTGCCATTTCCTTCTCCAATGCATGAAAGTGAAAAGTGAAAGTGAAGTCGCTCAGTCGTGTCCGACTCTTAGCGACCCCATGGACTGCAGCCTACCAGGCTCCTCCGTCCATGGGATTTTCCAGGCAAGAATACTGGAGTGGAGTGCCATCGCCTTCTCTGATTATGTGCCCCCATTTCTTAACACTCTTTCCTTGTCTTCCTCCCATTCAGTCTGAGTCACTGATTTAATGAACCATTATTAATGGGAGGGCACAATAACCCATAAGTGTACTGGGACAAAAGGAAGCTAAGAAGCACTGGCCGTGAGGAACTTGCATACTCTTTATAATAGTCAATGAGAAATATGTAAATCATGTTTCCCTTTTTGCCTTTGCTTCTAAGAAGCTCAGCAATAATAGTACTGTAAGTTTCTGATCCAAGTAAAGTATAGAGGAACTATAAGAGAGGTTGGTATAGTTTTTTTTTTTTTCTGATTTATAAAAATACATGCTTGAGAGGTAGGGTGAAATGGAGAATTAGTGTAGGGAGAATTAGTGTAAATTAGTACAGAGTTTCAGTTAAGGAAAATGAGAAAGTTCTGGAGATGGATGGTGGTGATGGTTATACAGCTATGTGAATGTACTTAATGCCACTGTATACTTAGAAACAGAATAGTAAATTTCATGTTACTTGTTGGAAAGTTACATTCTCATCATAGGAATCTTACAAAGTAGATAAATATGTAAAAAAAAAAATTATTGTTTCACTCCCCAGAGAGAGTCATGAATAACTTTTCAGTGTATTTCCATTTCCTTCTTTTTCCTTTGTACACACGTTTAAGATTGAGATTTGTTACATGTGTAATTCTTGCTCTTCCTCTTTTTCATTTAACGTATCTATTTTCCAATCACTTAGTATTTTTTGAAGAAATAATTTATGTTGGCTACATAGCTTTCTATACTATGGACATTTTTATTTAATAGATTTCAAATTTAGAGGTTTTTGGATTTTTATATTTTAATTACTTTGTTCATATTTTTGGTTGCTTTTACTTAGACAAAGGTTATGAACATTAAAAAAAAATTATATAGCCATATTTTGTTCCAGAAAGATTATAACCTTTTAGCAATCTTACCAGCATCTATTTCACCTTTTAGTTTTAATACCTTTAAAACATACTGCTTTAATAAGTGGCATGTTCTTAGAATTGTTGGCATTGTGTGTACCACTAAAAGGGCGAAATTCCTTACTATGTGAAGAGCTTTTATAAAGATAAAAATTCACTGGGAAAATATGTAAAGTACATAAGGCATGAAATGGCATCCTATAGAAAAAAGTTTTTAAAAAATTGCTTCTAAACATTTAAAGATGCACAAAGTTAGAGTTGCAAAAAAAAGAAAACATTTTTCACTTACTAGGCTAGCAAATACCAGGAAAAAAAAGTCGTAAGTAAGCATTCTCATATGCTACTTACAGGTATTGAAGTGTGTTGGGAGAATAATTGGGACCATCTTTTGGAAAGGCAAATTTTCAGTAACACAGGTAAAATTCACCTGTTTTTTAAATTGGCAGTTCAGAGACTACTAGTTCATACTGAGTGTACCAAGATATATGAAAAGAATGTTCATTATGGCATTGTTTATAGTTGTTAAATAGAAATAGTACATCTTCGAGTGATACCATGATCAGTTCAGTTCAGTAGCTCAGTCGTGTTCGACTCTGCAACTCCATGGACTGCAGTACACCAGGCTTCCCTGTCTGTCACCAACTCCCAGAGTTTACTCAAACTCATGTCTATCGAGTCAGTGATGCCATCCAACCAACTCATCCTCTGTCATCCCCTTCTCCTCCCGCCTTCAGTCTTTCCCAGCATCAGGGTCTTTTCAAATGAGTCAGCTCTTCGCATCACGTGGCCAAAGTATTGGAGTTTCAGCTTTACCATCAGTCCTTCCAATGAACACCCAGGACTGATTTCCTTTAGGATGGACTGGTTGGATCTCCTTGCAGTCCAAGGGACTCTCAAGAGTCTTCTCCAACACCACAGTTCAAAAGCATCGATTCTGTGGCGCTCAGTTTTCTTTACTGTCCAACTTTCACATCCATACATGACTATTGGATAAACCATAGCCTTGACTAGATGGACCTTTGTTGGCAAAGTAATGTCTCTGCTTTTTAATATACTCAATGGCACCCCACTCCAGTGCTCTTGCCTGGAAAATCCCATGGACGGAGGAGCCTGGTAGGCTGCAGTCCATGGGGTCGCTAAGAGTCGGACACGACTGAGCGACTTCACTTTCACTTTTCACTTTCATGCACTGGAGAAGGAAATGGCAACCCACTCCAGTGTTCTTGTCTGGAGAATCCCAGGGACAGCAGAGCCTGGTGGGCTGCCGTC
The DNA here is from genome assembly GCF_029378745.1 of Bos indicus. NCBI lineage: Eukaryota > Metazoa > Chordata > Mammalia > Artiodactyla > Bovidae > Bos > Bos indicus. The sequence goes on from NC_091769.1 coordinate 33,988,818, forward strand.
TATGGGGTCGCACAGAATCGGACATGACTGAAGCAACTTAGGAGGAGGAGGAGGAGGAGGTTGGTCATTACTTTCCTTCCAAGGAGTAAGTGTCTTTTTTTATTTCACGGGTGCAGTCACCATCTAGAGTGATTTTGGAGCCCCCCAAAATAAAGTCTGCCACTGTTTCCCCATCTATTTCCCATGAAGTGATGGGAGCAGATGCCATAATCTTAGTTTTCTGAATGTTGAGCTTTAAGCCAACTTTTGCACTTTCCTCTTTCACTTTCATCAGGAGGCCCTTTAGTTCTTTTTCACTTTCTGCCATAAGGGTGGTGTCATGCCACCCTGATACCATAATAGAGCCTTTAGAATGAGAGTAGATAAAATGTGTAAATATGGAATGATCTCTAGAATATATTGGTAAAGAAATACACAGAAGATGTATACTCTTGTTTCTGTAATAGAAATAAAAGTGTATAGATGGTAGAAACATATACTAAATATACATATATGCCTAAAAAGATACCCAGAAACTAACATTGGTGATTGCTTTGGGGTGGGGAGTCTGAGAATCTGTATGGGAAGAAGAGTTATCACAGTATTATTGTCCATCTGCGTGGATTAGCACTTTAAATACTAGACTAAACTCTTGTTTGTACTCTTATGTACAACATGTTTCTGTAGAACAAAGACAGACTTCATCTGTGGTTCCAAAATATAAATTTTTGAAGAACGGTGATCTGTTTTAATGAAGTTTTAAAATCAGAGGGACCTTGGCATAGTCGTCATAAGCAAAGTTTGATATGCATTGGTCTTAACTTTTTGTGGATTCCTTAGACTATTATGTGTAGATTACATGGAAAAACCTTAAATTAGTGGCTCTCAGTCCTGTCCATGAGAATCACCTTGGGTCTAAAACCACAGATTCCCAAATTGTACTTCAGATGTTCTGGTTCAGAATCTCTAAGGGTGGAATCCTTGTACTTGTACTTTTAAACAGTTTCTCAGGTATCTTTTCCTGCTCAACTGAAGTTGAAACTATTGTATTAAATTGTGTGTGTATAAATTTAACTGAAATGAAAACAAATGAACCCCCAATATCTGCCTTTACTGTTCTGAAAGTTAATTTAAAAAAGACTAATGATTTAATTTTTTGCTTTCCAAAATGATGTGGTTTTTTTTTTTAATTGAAATATAGTTCATATAAATATTATGTTAGTTTCAGGTGTACCACATAGTGATTTGACCTTTGCATATGTTGTGAAATGGTCACTGTGGTAAGTCTAGTAACCATCTGTTTTCCATAAAAAGTTATTACAATATTATTGACTGTATGCTTTATATTTTATATTACATCCCTGAGGCTTATTTCTTTTCTAACTGGAGGTTTGTGCCTTTACCTGTTACACCCCCACCTCCACATGCTGCTCTCTGGCCATTTCTTTTTACTTCTCAGTATGTGAGAGTCTGTTAGCATTTTGTTTTATTTTTTCCATCTAAGATTTTTGAGTAATTTTTAGAAAGATGACTGTTGAAAAGATGAAATGGTGACTGAAAGGACTTGTGAACAGTCTGGAGTGGTCTATCCTAAAGGCAGTTTTACAGATTGGTCTATCTGCTTATAGATCACTTAAAGCTATACATTCTCCCTTGGCTTGAGCTCTGCGTATCAGAGAGAGAGTAATTTTTCAGCTTTATACATGCTTGAAGATTTTAATGTTCTTTTACTGATGGGGCCCTCATACTAGACTTTAGATTCTGTGAGTAGGCACTATTTTTTAAATTTCCTTCTGCCCTCTTTATTATTTCTTTGTGATAAGAATACTCAATGTAGGATTTACTGTCTTGGCAAATCTTTAAGTATACAACACAGTATTGTTAACTAAACTGTTACAATGAAACTGTTAACTGAATATAATACAGTATTATTATGCTGTAAAGTAGATCTGTAGGACTTACTCATCTTATGTAACTAATATGTGTCAAACTTTGCTTATGAGGACTGTGCCAAGATCCCTCTGATTTTGAAACTTCAGTAAAATGGATTGCCCGTTGTTCAGAAATTTGTATTTAACAAATATCCTGTTTCTTCCCTAGATTGGTGACCACCATTCTACTTTCTGTGTTAGGAGTTTTAGATTCCCCATAAAGATGGAATCATTAGTATTTGTCTTTCTGCATCTGGCTTGTCTCACTTTGCATTTTCCAGGTTCATCCATGTTGTCACAAATGACTGGGTTCCTTTCTTTTTAAAGCTGGGTAATATTCCTTTGTATACACATTCCACATTGTCTTCATCCATTCAGCTGTTGAAGGACACTTAGGCTGTTTCCATATCTTGGCTATTATGAACAGTGCAGCAGTGAGTGTGGTAGTGAAGACCTCTTTGAGATCCTCACTTCAGCTCCTTTGCATGTGTACCCACAAGTGGGATTTTTAAAGCATTCTTGTGCATTTTAACATTATTTGTTTTTCCCTTTTTTTATTGTAGTATTTTTAAGTACAGAGCTTCAAGCTTTACAGATACTACAGAACAAGAAGTGTAAAAATTCTCAATTAGATAAAAATAGTGAAATTTATCAGGAAGTTCAAGCTATCTGCGATACCCTTGGGATTCCCAAGTCAACAACTTCTGACATTCCGCTTATGCTAAACCAAGTGGAATCAAAGGTATTGTATTTGTTTTATTTTTTATTTTCCCCAAATTCAATTAAATGCTAACATGTAAACTCTGGGAGATGGTGAGGGACAGGGACGCTGGCATGCTGCAGTCCATGGGGTTGCAAAGAGTCAGACATGGCTTGCCGACTGAACAACAACAGCAAATGTATTAAATTTTATTTATTTATTTTTGGCTGTGCTGGGTCTTCATTGCTGCGCAGGCTTTTCTTTGGTCTTGGAGAGCGGGGGTTATTCCCTAGTTGTGGCATGCAGCCTTATTGTGGTACACAGGCTTCTCATTGTGGTGGCCTCTTGTTGTGGAGCATGGGCTCTGGGGTGCATGGGCTCAATAGTTGCGTTGCGTGGGCTTAGTTGTTCCATGGTGTGTGGGATCTTTGTGGATCAGGGATCAAACCTGTGTCTCTTGCATTGACAGGGAAATTATTTACCTCTAAGCCACCAGGAAAGCTCCAGTACATGTATTAAGGATGGAAATACAGTTGACCCTTGAATACTGTGTGGGTTAGGGGTGCTGATCCTCTGTGGAGTCAGTAATTAACATACAACTTCACAGATGGCCTCTGTATCTTCAGTTGGTATTTGTAAATTCAACCACCTATAGATCGGATGGTACTGTAATTGTATTTAGTGAAAAAAATTCATGTAGAGGCAGACCAGCATAATTCAAACCCATGTTGTTCAAGAATCAACTGTATTTCCTTTAAGTACAAGATATACATTCTAATTAGAGAGACAATTATCTTTGTGTAAAGCTAAATTTTTCACATAAAACGAGATAGTATGCTTTTCGAAATAGTATGACTTTATTTGCCTATTACTAGTATTCATGAGGGAGAAGGCAGTGGCACCCTACTCCAGTACTCTTGCCTGGAAAATCCCGTGGATGGAGGACCCTGGTGGGCTGCAGTCCATGGGTTCTCCAAGAGTCAGACACGACTGAGTGACTTCACTTTCACTTTTCACTTTTCTGCATTGGAGAAGGAAATGGCAACCCACTCCAGTATTCTTGCCTGGAGAATCCCAGGGATGGGGGAGCCTGGTAGTTTGCTGTCTGCGGAGTCGGAGATGACTGAAGCAACTTAGCAGCAGCAGTATTCAGGAATCAGATCTTAATGAGGAAGTGCTAGGCTTTCTGAAAGTTTGCTGTTTGCCCTGATAGAAATCTCTTTGCAAAGTTAAGGGTCTGGTTTCTAACCAAGGTTGAATTACAGTATAATGAAAGAAGTAGAGTTTTTCTTTAAAGGCAAACTAAATTTCTTTTTAATGGATGCTGTTAATAAAATTTCAATGTGATTGTCTTTGGCAGTGAGCAAAGAAATCTGCAATATCTGATGGATAAGTGTTTAGGAAATGTTTGTTGTATAGTTAATAAATGAATGAGTACCTTGATGGAGTAATTAAGAACAACTAAGAACAACCAATTAACTAACAAGTAATTAACAACAACAAAATGATATCTCTAGCTTTTGAATTTTTTTTTTTCAATTATAAAACTATCCTCATTCCCAGTCAAGGCATAAATTAGAATACTGCCCCTGCAGACCAAATTCTAGCCTAATTTCTAGGTTTCATAGGAGTCCTCTAGGAGAATAATACAGGATTAATTTTTCAAGGAAAAGAAAATTTTCACCCTCAAGAATAGATACTAAAACTCTGTTTTTAGACTTGCTGTTTTAAACTATATTCTTGAATAAAGTACTCTTTTGTACTGATAATTTATGAGCTGAAAACAAGATTCGTCTTAATGAATGTAAGAGAATTTTAGTATCATTAAGATAAAAACACAGTATTAAAAAGTTTTGTTTTGTTTTTAGAACTAGCAAACCAAAAAATAAGTCTATGAATCCCAGCTCAAGAATATTGTTCTGTAGTTCATAAATTGCTCTTCAGAATTTGTCTCTCTGGATTAAGAATTATCTGGGGTTACCTAATACCTGGGGCTGTTTCAGATTGAGACAGATTTCTAGACTTTTCCTAATCTTCCAGTGCATCCACATACTGATCCAAAAGATACAATTGAAGTGCCATAAAGTATGCCTATTTAAGGTGTACAATTCAGTGGATTTTATTTATAGAGTACATCATCATCAAAATCTAATTTTAGACCATTTCCATCATTCTCAAAAGAAGCCATGTACCCAGCACTTAACAGCCACTTTGCATTACCACCACCAATTTCCAAGCTAATTTTTTGTTCATAATTTTTAATTCTTTTTGAAAAGAGATCCCCCAACATTTAGCTTCATACTCCTCAAATGTGACCTGTTCCTATTTTCTCTATTATATTATAAACTAAGCAACTGTATATATTTCATCCTGTTTGAAAGACTTCTGATATTGCTAAAGCAAAAACAAATGTCTAAATGTTGTTCACCAAAAATAAAAATGTTTCAATTCAAATCAGTGGCTTTGCAAAAGTGATGAAATGTGCTGTATGGTGACTAATTGAGGGCTTACTCTTTCATTGTCTTGGTGAACAATGGAATGTGTACAAAATATTTAATTGAGTAAAACCAACATACTCAGGGCTTCCGTGGTGGCTCAGATGGTGAAGTATCTGCCTGCAGTGCAGGAGATCTGGGTTCGATCCATGGGTCAGGAAGATCCCCTGGAGAAGAGAACAGCAGCCCACTCCAGTATTCTTGCCTGGAGAATCCCATGGACAGAGGAGCCTGGTGGGCTGTAGGCCATGGGGTTGGAGAGAGTCGGACATAACTGAGTGACTAACACATGCAACCTACTCAGCAAAGGTTTTATTTATTTTTTGTCAGGATGTAAGAGTGTGCTGTCCTAAGAATGTGAATTTATTTCACACGAAACTTAGATTCTCATAATAAAGTCTTTTGGTAGTTACTTCAGTTGTCCATGTACGTTATTTTTTACTCTGGAAAAGGTGTGCTATGGCTTGGATTAATGTAACTTGCTTCCTTGAGGAAGATACTTTGCATTGTACTGAAAATCTTTCTTAGTATGTGAAGTGAAGTTGCTCAGTCGTGTCCAACTCTTTGCGACTCTGTGGACTGTAGCCCGCCAGGCTCCTCTGTCCATGGGATTCTCCAGGCAAGAATACTGGAGTGGGTTGCCATTTCCTCCTCCAGGGGATCTTCCCAACCCAGGGATTGAACCCGGGTCTCCTGCATTGCAGGCAGACACTTTATCCTCTGAGCCACAAGGGAAGCCCTTAGTATGTGAAGGTATGTTTTAATGATTTCTTGTTAACATTTTATTAATTCTCTGGCATTCACAACATTTTAAGCATGAATAAGATTGTTTTAAATTGGGGATATACATTTTCACAATCTTCTATGTTTAATTTTAGGTGAAAGATATTCTCTCAAAAGTCCAGAAAAATCATGTGGGAAAACCACTGCTGAAAATTGATTTAAATCTGGAACAGGCGGTAAGGCATCCCCCCCTTTTTCATTAGTTTTATGTAATTAGCTATATTAATATTAGCTTAATTTTATGAATGGACATCTAGATTTTTACATGCTTTTTAAAAAAATTTTATATATATGTTTTTGCTTTAAAAAAAATTCATTTATTTTCATTGGAGGCTAATTACAATATTGTGGTGGCTTTTGCGCTACATCGACATGAATCAGCCACAGGTGCACATGTGTTCTCCATCCTGAACCCCCTCCCCACTTCACTCCCCCCTCCATCCCTCTGGGTTGTCCCAGAACACCGGCTTTGAGTGCCCTGCTTCCTGCATCGAACCGGCATTGGTCATCTGTTTTACATATGGTAATACACATGTTTCAATGCTTTTCTCTCAAATCATCTTGCCCTCCCTTTCCCATATAGTCCAAAAGTCTGTTCTTTACATCTGTATCTCTTGCTGTCTTGTCAGTTCAGTTCCGTCACTCAGTCGTGTCGGACTCTTTGTGACCCCCATGGACTGCAGCACACCAGGCCTCCCTGTCCATCACCAACTCCTAGAGCCTACCCAGGCTCATGTCCATCGAGTCAGTGATGCCATCCAACCATTCTCATCCTCTGTCGTCCCCTTCTCCTGCTGCCCTCAATCTTTCCCAGCATCAGGGTCTCTTCAAATGAGTCAGCTCTTCGCATGAGGTGGCCAAAGTATTGGAGTTTCAGCTTCAACATTAGTCCTTCCAGTGAACATCCAGGACTGATCTCCCTTAGGATAAACTGGTTGGATCTCCTTGCAGTCCAAGGGACTCTCAAGAGTCTTCTCCAACACCACAGTTCAAAAGCATCAATTCTTGGCACTCAGCTTTCTTTATAGTCCAACTCTCACATCCATACATAACTACTGGAAAAACCATAGCTTTGACTAGATGGACCTTTGTTGGCAAAGTAATGTCTCTGCTTTTTAATATGCAGTCCAGGTTGTTCATAACTTTCCTTCCAAGGAGTAAGCGACTTTTAATTTCATGGCTGCAGTCACCATCTAGAGTGATTTTGGAGCCCCCAAAAATAAAGTCAGCCACTGTTTCTCCATCTATTTGCCGTGAAGTGATGGAGTTGGATGCCATGATCTTAGTGCCATCTTGTAGATTTTTTATACTGGAGAATTAAAATGGATTGATATTCTAGAACAGTAGGTCCTAATGTTTCTTCATTCAGGTTATTAATTAAAAGAAAATTGACCAAAAGTATTTACAGTGCCCAATATGTTAACATAGTGGTAATTTGAAAAGTATAGTAGCTCAGTGTCAATAAGATGGGAAGTTATTATTTTCTATCCTTACTGGTCCAGACTACTTTGCAAATAGACCTTTCACTTAAATTAATATATTTGATTGAAGATCAGGTAAACTAACAGCTGTTGAGTTTAATTTGCATGTTTGATATCTGTTGAATATCATGAATGTTCTATCAAATATCTTTATTATTTAAACAATTTACTGTTAGGTCTTATGGGATCAAAATGACCATCAAGTACCATCTTTTTGAATTAGTAGGAAACATTGACCACAATTTTCAAAATTCTTTTCTGTGCATAATGAGTCTAAAGGTTATGATTTTTGTTTCCAATTTCTTTAGGAAAAACTGGAAAGAATCAACGATGCTCTTTCATGTGAATATGAGTGCCGCCGGCGGATGTTGATGAAGCGATTAGATGTAACAGTGCAGTCCTTTGGATGGTCTGATAGAGCAAAGGTTAGGCTGTTTTCCCACTCGTGTCCTGTAGGTGGTACTCTGTGACAGCTCTTCAGCCTCTCTCGTCTGTTATGTAATGATGCCGCATTTGCACTTTATTGCTCTATCTGAAGCTCCTGCCTAGACCAACTGCTGGTCTTAAATAATCCTGGTCTCTGTTCATAGATATGTTAATTTCTGACCGTATCTTTCACATTTATTTAAAACTCAGTTGTTATGATTTATGCAAGGATACGAGGAAGTCTGGTGTGCTGTAGTCCGTGGGATTGCAAAGAATTGGACACGACTGAGCCACTGAATTGAATTGAACTGATACATAAAAGAAGGCATCATATGTGGTAGTGAGATAGGTATAATGAGCAACTGGTCAATTAGGCAGCACTGATGTCTGAACAAATCTTAAAGGTGTCTTAAGGCTGTGAACTGTGTGCCAATTGAAAAGGGTTGCGGGGTGGGAGCATTCCCAAGTGTGAATCTCTTCAGATAGTTTTCTGGAGAGCTATCGTCCATCATTCCGTTTTTATGCCTTTAATCTGTACCCAGGCTTTATCTGGGATCATCCACCCCACCCTGCATTACAGTCTGGAATCACTCCAGACAGTAAGCTGGGACAAATAGAGGAAAACATTTGCTTCTCCTGTTAGAGGGATCATTGTCCTATGCTTCTGGATATCCAGTGTCTGAAAACCACTGGTTCATGTGGATTGTCCAGTTTTACAGTTGTTTCAAGTGATAGGGTAAATCTGTGCCTGTTATTTTGATACTATTATTATATTCTTTGGGTAAGTGTGTGGTTCTTCTGCCCCGTATTGTATCAGCTGAGGTCACTTACGCAGCTTCATTCAGTGGGTACCTGGGCTGGGGTGGGTTGAAACATCTAAGATGGTTGTCTTGCATGTCTGGGTTCTGCTGTTAGCAAGGGGTCCCTCACTTGTCATCTGTGCTCTTAGGTGGTCTTTCTCCATGTGGTGCCCTGTATTGGTTTCCTGTGGTTGCTGTAACAAACTACCACAAATTTAGTGCTTTAAACAATACACATGTATTCTCTTACAGATCTCGACATCAGAAGTCCTAAAATGAAGGTATTGGCAGGGTTGCAAGTCCTCCCAGACACTGCAGGGCAGAATCTATTTCCTTGCATTTCCTACTTTCCAGATACCACCTGTGTACCTGAGCTCTGGACCTGATTCTCCATCTTCAAAATTAATAGTGTGGGATCTTCAGTCTTTCTCTTTCTGCTTCCATTGTCATACGCCTTCTCCTGTGTCTCGCTTATCGAGATCCTTGTGATTACACTGGGCTCACCCAGATAATTGATCTCAAGATCCTAACTTAACTTGCATTTGTATCTGCAAGGCAGCATATTCACAGGTTTCAGGGAGGATGGAGACATCTCTGGGGAGCCATTCTATTTACCAGATGTTTTATCTTCCTTTTAATGGATTTTATTTTTTTCCTGCATTGTATTTCTTTACCATATGCTGCTGCTGCTTTTTTCTTCCTTTCCTTTTTTTTTTGTTTTTAAAAATCAGGTATTCTGATGAGTCCTTTTTTTCTGTATTCTTTCATCCTAATGGCTCGTATCCTCCTATTGCAATTTGGGCCACTTGCATGCCTATCCTTGGCTACTCCACTATTTCCTAGATCCCATGGTCTTCTCTTTCATTGTTTTTTCCCTCAACCTGCTACAGTAAATGCACAAATAACTTCCTAACAAAGGACACATAGCAGTGATTTTTATGAATCCTTACATTATGAAACTATGTTTATTCTGCTGCCACATTTGATTGATAGTTTAGGTAAATATAAAATTCTAGGTGGAAAGCATTTTCCCTAAGAATATTGAAGGCGTTACTTCATTGTTCTCTAGCATGTAGTGCTGCAGTTGAGAAACCGATGCCGTTCTCCATTCTTTTGGATGAGCTTTTATTTTTCTCTGAGAGCTTTTAGACTCTCTTCTCTATTCTTAGAGTTCTGAAATTTCACAGCATATGTCAGTCAGGGTCTTTTTAAACTCATTGTGCTAAACATTAGGTGGGCCTTTCAATTTATAAACTCAACTTTTATATTTCTTTTATATTTTCTCTTTCTGAAACGCTTATTCCGATATTAGACTTTCTGAGTAGATCCTCATAAGTTGCTTTATTTTTTTTCTCATTTTCTCTTTTCCTTTTTGATTCACTTTCTTGGAATTTTCCTCAATTTTATTTTGTGCTTGTCATTAAATTTTTGTTTCTGCCATTTTTTCCTTTCTGGGAATTTTTTTTTCTGCTTGAGTTTTCCTTTCCTGTGTTTTTTTTTTTTTTTTCTTGTTTTATTTTTATGACTGTGCTATCTTCTTAAATGGGGATGAAGACAATTTTTTATAAAAGGTTTTTTGTTTTGTTTTTTCCCCTTCATTATTTCCTGTCTCTTTCAGGGCAATTTTTGATTTGTTTTTCTTGGTCTTGGTCTTATGGAGGCTTTCTTCAAATGGATTATGGTCTTTCGTTGTCCATATTTAAGAGAGACACTGAAAAACTGTTTGGGAACTAGTCATTGATCAGGATTGTTGATGTCAGGTTTTGGATTTGGCTACTGTGAACTGGAATTCTAATGCTCACTTGTAGAAGTGTGACTGCTCATTTTTTTAAAGAAGGGAAGCCTCGTATTTTCTGTACATTATTCTCATTTGGCCAGGGGAGGAGTGGCAGCATGGCACCAATGGTTGGAAGAATAGATTATTCCACAAATAGACTGAGTTAACCCCTATTTTTGGCTCCTGATCTCATTTTCTGAGATGTTGGTTCTCTTCTTACCTGTATCCCTCTTTCTAGTCTCTTTATTGTAGTATATGTGTATTTTTTTTTAATAATTTAGTATGTGTAATCTGACTCATTTACCTAGAAATACTCCCTTATATATATACATAGTTTCCTTCCAAACGCCTAGCAGACAGATACAAAAAAAAATTAAAGAATGATTAGAACAGGATAAATTTTTTTTAGCATAGTAATAGAATAGCTGTAAGGGAGAGTTGAGGACTGTCTTATGTGTATTTTCTTTCAATAAATATTTATTTAGCACCTCACATGTTGCACACATTACAATGTACCTGGTTCTGGATGAGCATCTCATTACCTTGTATGATTAGATGTAGAACATTTTTAGAATATTTCACTGTCTGTAATATCTAATTGGCTTCTCAGAAGGTTAAAACCTGTTTCTCTTCTGCATGTGTACCAGGATAAATTTTAGACATGTGTGTCCATGTGTTTGGAGTAACCATTGTATGCAAGAAACCTAGATGCTCCGAGAGGTCTGAGTTACCAAAGAAGTAGATGACATGATTGCTGACTTAAAGAAAGGAAATAGAATTTAGATGTATGAAAAGTATGAGTTTTACTGACCCCTGGAAGCTTAACAGAGGTTGTATACATATTGGGTATCCAGTTTAATCTGCTAGAATTTTAATGAGAAAAGGAATTTAGGAATATAAAGAATACTGTGAAAGGTAGTGCATTAAAAGTATCTTAACATACTAAATTGGAGGATATTTTCAGTGTTGTCCTTAAGCTTATAGAAGAATCCAAAACAAATGAGTTTTGACGTGCTCTTTGAACATTCAGAGTGGCACAGACTTACGATAATGTATACTCTTGACTAGCCTTAAACTTAGAGACTTTGAGAAAATACTTTTAGGAAGTACCTTGATATTTTTATCTTGGTGTTTTTCATCATGTTTTAGGACAAGGAGATTATGTTTTCATTTTTCTTTATTCTGGAAGATTTTTTAAATGTTTTTTTCTTAGATTATGATCAAATTTTGACCTTTCATGTCATCCTTTTCAGTTGTACATACGCATTTATACCCTGAGTTTTCTTTGTTAAAATTTAATGTTAATGTTAAAATTGTTAAATTTAATGTATCTTTATATTATTCTCCCTATTTCATGTGTCTGATATTGTTGAATGATTGATCAACAGTTGTTCTATAGCATTTAAAATCTTTCCACATTTTATCATATGGATATACTCTATTGATTTTGAGGTTTCCGTTAATTTTGTCTTCTTAGAGCCTGTAATGAAGTCCTTGACAACTACATTTTTGTTCATGTACATGATATATTCCTACAAATGGAATTTCTTGATCAAAGAATATGCATTTTAAAAATGCTCTTCATACACCCTGTATAGAGTTGCCCTTCAAGAAGATTATGCACATTTATTTGTATGGTTAATCTGATTTCTCTATGTTGCTAGTATTGAAATAAAAGTATAATTTTATAGTTTGATTTTTTTTTTTTTACTGAATATAGTATGATCATTGTCCCATATCTCTAAAAGTTCTATTTCAATATCCTTTTTATATTAATTTTTAATTGAGATATAATTCACCATCTTAAAGTATATAATTTAGTGGGTTTTAGTATACTCTCTGAATTATGTAACCATGATCTGATTCTAGAACATTTCCCTCAACCCCAACAGAAATATTCCTTTCAGTGGTCATTCACAGTACCCTCACCTTCCTTTCAGTTCAGTTCAGTTGCTCAGTTGTGTCCGACTCTTTGCGACCCCATGGATCTCAGCACGCCAGGCTGCCCTGTCCATCACCAACTCCTGGAGTTCACTCAGACTCACGTCCATCAAGTCAGTGATGCCATCCAGCCATCTCATCCTCTGTCGTCCCCTTCTCCTCCTGCCCCCAATCCCTCGCAGCATCAGAGTCTTTTCCAGTGAGTCAGCTCTTCGTACGAGGTGGCCAAAGTACTGGAGTTTCAGCTTTAGCATCAGTCCTTCCAAAGAAACCTTCCTTTACTATAATCTAGTTTGTCTCTCTTTGGATTTGCCTGTTCTGTGTATGTCATATATATAAGGAATTATACAATGTGTGGCTTTTATGTCTGACTTCTTAGCATAATGCTGTCAAGTTTCATTCATGTTTCCCCACATAACTGCACAATCAGCCTTTTGTGTCTGCAGATGTGAAACCTGTGGATTCCTAAATGGAAATTCACTGTGTCAAAGGTTATGACTCTTAATGCTCTTGATTCACATGGCCAGATGTTTTTTAGAAATTTTGTATGAATTTAAACTCGTACAAATAAGGTCAATGCCATTTTGCTCTAACTTTAGCCCCTTTAATATTTAGAATATTGTCAATTTTATGGCTAACTTGATGGTTAAAAATTACTAAATTGTTTTCGTTTATTTGTCTTGTTAGTAAAGTTGAACTTTTTTTCATAAGGTTATTAGTCATTTAAATTTCCTATTTTTTTGAAATTTCTATTTGTGTCTTATATTTTTTTCCCCTGAGGCCTTCCGGTTTTCCTTCTGATTGAGCTTTTTATATATTAAGGAAGTTAGCTAGTTGCTTTATTTGTTGAAAATATTTTCCCCAGTTGTTATGTCTTTTGATGTGCAGAAATTGTAGTCTTTATAACATAGTTAAGTTTTTCAGGTTTAAAACTTTAAAAAAATGAACTCTTTAAAAATTTTTACTTTTTTAAATTGGAGTACAGTTGATTTACAATGTTGTGTTTCTGTTGTACAGCAAAGTAAGACCATTATACATATGCCTACATCCAGTCTTCTTTAGATTCTATTCCCATGTAGATCATTATAGAGTACTGGAGAGAGTTCCCTGTGTTATATGTAGGTTCTTACTAGTTGTCTGTTTTATGTACAGTAGTATGTATATGTCAGTCCCAGTCTTCCAATGTATTCCTCCCTCCCTTCATCCTTAATAACCCTAAGTTTGTTTTCTACATCTGTGACTCTATTTCTGTTTTGTAAATAGGTTCATTTGTATGATTTTTTTAGATTTCGCGTATAAGCAGTATCATATGATATTTGTCTTTCTCTGTCTGACTTAACCTCACTTAGTATGATAATCTTTAGGTCCATCCATGTTGCTGCAAATGATACTAGTTTGTTCTTTTATATGGCTGGGTAATAGTCCATTGTATATATACACCATACCTTCTTTATCCATTCCTTTGTTAATGTACATTTAGGTTGCTTCCATGTCCTGGCTATTGCAAATAGTGTTGCAGTGAACATTGGGGTGCATGTGTCCTTTTGAATTACAGTTTTCCAGACATATGCCCTGAAGTGGGATTGCGGGATCATGTGGTAGCTCTACTTTTAGTTTTTTTTAAGGAATCGCCATACTGTTCTCTGTAAAGAAAGTGAAAGTCACTCACTCATGTCTGACTTTTTGCTACCCCATGGCCTGTATAGTCCATGGAATTCTCTAGACCAGAATACTACCCATAGTAATGTTATATTAATTTATATTCCCACCAACATTGAAGAGGGTTCCCTTTTTTCCACACCCTCTTCAGCATTTATTGTTTGTAGACTTTCTGATGATGGCCATTCTCCCAGCGTGAGGTGATAGCTCATTGTAGTTTTGATTTGCATTTGTCTAGTAGTTAGTGATGTTGATCATCTTTTCATGTGCTTTTTAGCCATTTTTATGTCATCTTTAAAGAAATGTCTCTTTAGATCTTCTGGCCATTTTTTTTTTCACGTTGAGCTACATGAGCTGTTTGTATATTTTGGAGATTAATCACTTGTTCACATTGTTTGCAAATATTTTCTCCTATTGTGTGGGTTTTCTTTTAGTTTTGTTGATGATTTCCTTTGCTGTGCAAGCACTTTTATTTGTCATTTGTTAATTTTTATTTTCATTACACTTGCTAAGTCACTTCAGTCGTGTCCAACTCTGTGCGACCCCATAGACGGCAGCCCACCAGGCTCCTTCATCCCTGGGATTCTCCAGGCAAGAACACTGGAGTGGGTTGCCATTTCCTTCTCCAATGCATCAAAGTGACAAGTGAAAGTGAAGTCGCTCAGTCGTGTTCGACTGTTAGCGACCCCGTGGACTGCAGCCTACCAGGCTCCTCCACCCATGTGATTTTCCAGGCAAGAGTACTGGAGTGGGGTGCCATTGCCCTCATTACACTTGGTGGTGGAACAAAAAAGATCTTGCTATGATTTATATCATAGTGCTCTGCCTGTGTTTTCCTTTAAGAGTTTTACAGTATCCAGTCTTACATTTAGGTCTTCAATTCATTTGAGTTTATTTTTGTGTATGGTGTTAAAGAATGTTTTAATTTTATTCTTGTACACATAGCAGTCCAGTTTTCCCAGCACCACTTCTTGAAGAGACTGTCTTTTCTCCATTGTATATTCTTGCTTTCTTTATCATAGATTAGATGACTATAAGTGCTTTCTATCCTTTTGATTTATATACCCTACTATTTAGCATTGTAGTATAATCTGAAGTCAGGGAGCCTGATTCCTCCAGCTCTGTTTTTCTTTCTCAAGATTGCCTTGACTTTTTGAGGTCTTTTGTGTCTCCATACAAATTGTAAGTTTTCTAATTCTGTGAAAAATGATATTAGTAATTTGTTAGGGATTGCATTGAATCTGTAGATTACTTTGGGTAGTATAGTAATTTTGAATATTGATTGTTCCGATCTGAGAACATGGTATATATCTTTCCATCTGTTTGTGTCATCTTTGATTTCTTTAATCAGTATCTTACAGTTTTCCGAGTTCAGGTATTTTATGCTTTTTGTGCTCAGTCATGTCTGACTCTCTATGACCCATGGACTGTAGCCCACAAGGCTCTTCTGTCCATGGGATTCTCCCAGCAAGGATACTGGAGTGGGTTGCCATTTCTTCCTCTAGGGGATCTTCCCAACTCAGAGATTGAACCTGCACCTCTTATGTCTCCTGCATTGGCAGGCAGATTCTTTACCACTAGCACCACCTGGGAAGCTCTTAGGCATTTTCATGTGATGGTAAATGAGATTGTTTCCCTAATTTCTTTTTCTAGTCTTTCATTGTTAATGGATAGGAATGCAAGAGATTTCTGTGTTTTAATTGTATATTCTGCAGTTTTGCCAAATTCTTTAAGCTCTAGTAGTTTTCTGGTTGCAGCTTTAGGATTTTCTATGTATAGTATTATGTCATCTTCAAACGTGACAGTTTTACTTCTTTTCCAATTTGGATTCCTTTTATTTCTTTTTCTTCTCTAATTGCCATGAGTAGGACTTCCAAAACTATGTTGAATAAAAGTGGTGAGAGTGAACATCCTTGTCTTGTTCCTGATCTTAGAGGAAATGCTTACAATTTTTCACCATTGAGAATGATTTTGCTGTGGGTTTGTCATGTATGGCCTTTATTAAGTTGAGGTATGTTCCCTCTGTGTCCACATTCTGGAGAGTTTTATCTGAAATTGGTGTTGAATTTTGTCAAAAGCTTTTTCTGCATCTGTTAAGATAATCATATGGCTTTATTCTTCAGTTTGTTAACATGATATATCAAATTGATTGATTTTACCTATGTTGAAGAGTCCTTGCATCCCTGGGATAAATCCCACTCAATCATGGTGTCTGATTGTTTTAATGTGTTGTTGGATTTGGTTTGCTAGTATTTTTTTGAGGATTTTTGCATCCATGTTCATCAGTGATATTATCCTATAATTTTCTTTTTTTATATCTTTGGTTTTGGCATCAAGGTGTGGCCTCATAGAATGAACTTGGGAGTGTTCCTTCCTCTGCCAAGTTTTTGAAATAGTTTGAGAAGGATAGGTGTTAACTCTTCACTACATGCTTGATAGAATTCACCAGTGAAGCTGTCTGGTCCTGGACTTTTGTTAGACGTTTTTATATTACTGATTCAATTTACAAATTCTGATGACTTGTTCATATTTTCTGTTTCTTTCTGGTTCAGTTTTGGAAGGTTGTGTCTTTCTAAGAATTTGTCCTTTTCTCTAGGTTGTCCATTGTATTGGCATATAGTTGCTCTAGTTAAACAATGAACGTTTGTTATATTTGGAATCCCTTGTTATAGGTTATGCATTATTATTATTATTCTACAAATAGACAATAGTTCATTCCAGCACCATTTAAAAAAATGTTTTCTCATTGATCCTTTTTTATGTTTTAATATTCTTTATTTTTTAGAGCAGTTTTAGGTTCATAGCAATATTGAACAGAGGGTTCTGAGATTTCCATTTGGCCCTTGCTTTCACATATACTTAGCCCCATCATCAACATCCACCACCAGTGTAGTAAATTTTTGCAGTTGATGAACCTACATTGATACATCATTATTATCCAAAGTCTGTAGCTTACATTAGGTTTCACTCTTGGTGCTGTACATTCTGTGGGTTTGAGAAAATATGCAAAGAGGTATATCCACCATTATAGTATCATACAGAGTATTCTCACTGCCCTAAAAATCTTCTCTTCTTTGCCTATTCTTCCCTCCCTCCCCACAACCTTAGCAACCCATTGATATTTTTTTATTATCTCTCTAGTTTTGCTTTTTTCAGAATTTCATATGGTTGGAATCATACAGATTATTATTTTCAGATTAGCTTCTTTCATTTAATAATAGGCATTTAAGTTTCCTCCATGTCTTTTGTCTCACTGATCTTTGCTGCTTCGTCTTGTATTCATAAATTTTGAGGCCGGGAATCTTAACTGCCCCTTTTGTTTCATCAGTTCATTCCCTCCCCTCAACAAGTTCCATTTAATTAGAGTGAGGTAGGATAGCGTACCTGTACAACCAGTCTAAAAGGATGTTTTGAGGATTAAAGAAATGATATTAAATGAAGAATATCATAGCACTTTTAACAAGTAGTCAGTGAATGTAAGTTGTTAAGGCAGTGATGAATAATTTCATATTACCTGTTAATAGATGATAAAACTCTTTCCAAAATTCTTTTAGTCATTTCATACATATTTCATTTCTGAGTTAACTGTAGATATCCCTTACCTCCCTGCTCCACTAAAAATACATCCCAAGAGGACTGCGGTAAATGTATAAATTAATTGCAAGGAAAACTGACAATACTCAATGTCCCCATTCAGAAACATGGTATTTCTCGCCATTTATTCAAGCTCTCCTTTTGTTTTTGTAGATTTACTAATGTTTTCATCTTAAAGTTTCTGTATGTGTGTTTTCAGTAAAGCTATTTTTAGGTATTTTGCTCTTTGGTAATAGTGGAATCTTTTTTGTGTTACTTTTAAAATGAGTTGTTATGGGTAGTTACATGGTCTTTTAGCATTTCTTGGTCTCTTTTTTTTCCCCTTCATTCTACTAACAGATTATCAGATATTTGAATGTTTTGCTGTTTTTTTCTTTGCTTGTGTTTTATCTTTTTTTTTTCTGAAGATCATGATTGCCATTGCTCTTTCACTGAAATGTTCTTTGGTTCCGTTTTCCCCCTGACTTTTGTCATTTAGTTAAAAACAGATGACATAGCAAGAATTTACCAACCTAAGCGTTATGCTTTGTCACCCAAGACAACAATAACCTTGGCACATTTACTTGCTGCCCGTGAAGATCTGTCCAAGATCATCAGGACAAGTAGTGGATCCAGCCGGGAGAAGACAGCATGTGCCATTAATAAGGTTGGTTTTTCTTTTAAATACAGTGGAGAAAGAATTTATAATATCCTTGATTGATGTTTTTACAGATTTTAATCCATTTTTCATCCCAGTGAACTCTTAGAAAAGAGAATCAGTTTAGGCTTACTAATGTTTTCTATGTGCATGTTTATTTGAATTTCTGTATTCATAAATCACAGTTTTATCTGAATTAGAGGAATTAAGAATTATTTTTATCAGTATCATTAGCCAGAATTATTTGCCTTCTTTCCAATAATCTTACCATTTTTTGTCAGTAAAAAATCTGTAGGAGTCATTTTGTATACTCACACATACTCGTGAGATCCGTGGTTTAGAGGAAAGCGTATGTGCTTTAGAGTCATACAGGTTAGGGTTCACATCCGAGCTCTACTATTTACTTAGAGAAATCACTTCTGCAATTTAGAAATTGCAAAATCTCTTGAATGTTCCATTTCCTGATTCAGAGTATGGGTCCATTTCTCTGACAGTGGTCTTAAATCAACTCAGACTGTCTGAATTTTTTACACTACAACAGTGGCAGCAACAATAAGATAATTTAGAATGTTTATATCACCTTGTCTAGCATATACTCTTCAGTTAGAGCACTCTATGACAAACTTTACTATAAAACAGCCGAAAGAAGTACGGGACTTGGGTAATTTTACAATACCACTTCTCAGTGCAGTGAGAAAGGTGTCCTGTATCAGGAGATGGTTGTATACAGTCAGTTTGCTAATTATCGTTAAGTTAGGCACCAGTGTTTGGGCCTTCCTGCTTCCATTTTAGATCAGCCTCCTCTATTCTGAGGAGAAGGCAATGGCAACCCACTCCAGTGTTCCTGCCTGGAGAATCCCAAGGACGGGGGAGCCTGGTGGGCTGCCGTCTATGGGGTCGCACAGAGTCGAACACGACTGAAGTGACTTAGCAGCCTCTATTCTGAAAGTGTTCTGTTTTTAAATATGTTACTTTATATCTTGCATCAAGGTCTTTCTGGATCAAGAGTTCTCTTAAGTGATATTGCCTGTCTCTTTTCTGAGTTTGTAGTTCATAGTCTAATTATTTGAGGGCAGTCTTACTATCAGATCTTGGAACAGCGTCCCTGTATATCCACCGACATTGAATGTTTGGTGGAGACAGCATTGAGGACACCAACCAAGAAAAGCTGGTTTTGGATTTGGTGATTAGGACAGTATTACCAACTTTATAGTGTACTTTGAAGAATATATGTGTACTTTGAAGCTTGTCCAACAGTGAGGAATTTGTACTTTTTTGTCTTCATTTATGATACAAAGTAGTAAAACATGATTTTGATTAGAGGATCAGGAAAGTAGAACACAAATGATAGGTCATTTTGGCTGAGGCACATTTGGTTTATCTTTACTGAAAGACACTAGCAGGAAATGATTTGCTTCCTATTGGTCTCTGTTCATGGACATATAAAATAGTTCCTTTCTACAGAAGTTTGGGTACTTGAAGCAAACTCTTCCTTAGTTTATCCTGTGAAATATTATGAAGCATGGTTAAGGAAGTGTATTAAGTCTTTATTTTTTTTATAATATAGTAACTAGTATCATTGAAAGTTAGCGTAAGTTTCTCATAAAAAAAGGAATAGTTCATGAAAAATCCTTAGAGCTCTGTGCAGTTGATAACCTTCATCTCTGCCCGTATTACACCCATGTGTTATCATATGTACTTCATACTTTGTTGAAATAAAATGTGCTTAGAAATAGTCTTTTATGGCATAGTCTGTTACCAAACCAGTGGCAATAGAAAGTCCAGAGTTCTGTAAGTGAATATGGATAGGAGTTAAGTTGTATAGGGTATGAAGTTTATGTACATTGTAAATGTTTTGCTAAAAAGTTTTCTTAGTGTGATGGGTACTACATTTGTTATAAAATTTACTAAAGAGGTTTAAGCAAGTTCTTAAGTTTCATAAATATTCTCCCACACTGTTTAAAATAACAGCACATTGTGAGGAATTTGTCACACATCACTTTTATATTTTCAATATTAATTCATATTGCCATGTCTGGTACTTTCATGTCCTAAAATATTTGGCTTCTGTTTCTTTATTAGAACAATAACTTCAATATTGCTTGCATCCTTTAAGTAAGTTTTAACTTTTATAATATTGGAAACTGAAAGAAAGTATTTCTTTATACAGGTGCTGATGGGAAGGGTGCCTGACAGGGGAGGACGGCCGAATGAAATTGAACCACCACCCCCTGAGATGCCGCCTTGGCAAAAGAGACAGGAAGGCAGTGGAAGGGGTGGTTGGGGTGGTGGAGGTGGCAGAGGAGGTGGTGGGAGTGGGAGAGGTGGTGGGGGAGGAGGCGGGGGATGGGGAGGGGGAGGAGGCGGAGGGTGGGGAGGTGCTGGGGGAGGGGGTGGTAGAGGAGGTTTCCAAGGCAGGGGAGATTATGGTGGGAGGGGAGATTATGGTGGCAGAGGGGGCTATGGAGGAAGAGGAGGCTATGGTGGAAGAGGTTATGGAGATCCGTATGGAGGAGGTGGTGGTGGATATAGAAGATACTAAAAGCCACAGAATTTAGATAGCAGTGCTTACTTCTTGATAGGTGCATTAGGCATAGTATTCTAAATGACTACTTGAGTGTCATCTTTGAAGTAAATACCATGTTAGATTCCCTGATGGTATCATTCTTGAATTGGCTTGATTGATATTGGCCTGACTATGTAAAAGAACATTATTTTATACTACTGTTTGATCTCTTAGACAAAGTGATGATTTTTTCCACACTCTGTGTACTCTTGAGCATGTTCTGTCTTTTTAAAAAACAAAAAAATGAGGAAAAAATATTTTTAAAAGTGTAAATATATTATTACCATCCAACTTGGAAAATGGAAAGTATTTTATTGTCATGATTGAATTTAGATTGTTACCTGTATTTTATTCAGGTCTGAGACACATAAATGATCCCACTTGTAGTGGAAAGGAATATAAACTTATTGCCTCATCTGTAGTCCTGTGGCTGTTTTGTATTTGTTAATTCTATTTTACAAAATAGGAAAAGAGACTGATAATTGTGTTCAGTAAGAAGTTCTCGTGACTTGTGTTTTTCTTGTATATGAGCAATTCCTCTGGCCAGGTTTCCGTTAAAATTCCAATAATTGAAGCCCAAAGCTATTTTTTGCTGCTGCTGCTGCTGCTAAGTTGCTTCAGTTGTGTCCGACTCTGTGCAACCCCATAGATGGCAGCCTACCAGCCTCTCCGTCCCTGGGACTCTCCAGGCAAGAACACTGGAGTGGGTTGCCATTGCCTTCTCCAATGCATGAAAGTGAAAAGTGAAAGTGAAGTCGCTCAGTCATGTCCGACTCTTAGCGACCCCATGGACTGCAGCCTACCAGGCTTTTCCGTCCACACATATTTACTTTCCAACTGGATTTGAAATCTGTATGATTTTGTTTCACAGAGCAGAATTAAAGACTGAGGTCAGAATTACTGTAAAGGAACAAAGACATGTACCAATTTTACATGGTATTGTGAGAAAAATTTCTGCAAATTGGTTTATCATTTGTGCCATCGCTTTAGGTATCCAGATATTAAAAGGCAGGCTGCTGTGTGCTGTACAGGATTAGGACACTTATATCCAGCTTTATCGATCAAAGGTAGGGCCATGGTATCCTTTGGTAATTCTGATTCACAGCTAGATTTGGGAAACACAGGGTTAGAGAAGGTTTAAATGTGATTTGTTGGTTGGAGCAGTCAAAGGCTTGGGAATCAGGAGTTGTGAATTTAAATCATGGCACTAGTGCAGGGCAGGGGCTGTAGGCTTAAATGGCCAAAGCTCTTAGAGATTAATTTGTCCTCTTTTGTCAAACGAGGAATGCGACACTTGAGCCCTCTCAGGTTGTTTTATAAAGACCTAAGTACAAGTCCAATTTGTTGAGAGTTTATAGAGGCCTGTTGTGAAAGGTGTAAAAGGCGGCCCAAGTAATATATTTTTCGTATAGTATATAAAGAGGAAAAGATGTAGTCATATAAATTTTTTCAGTTCCACTTTAAAATCTGTAGACTCCTGGTACATTAACAACTTTCTGTAGTCTAACCAACTCAAAAGATAGAAAGCTGAGTATCTGTGGACAAATGGATTTGGCAGTGTTACTCTTGTTTTACAGTAAACCCCATGGTGAAATCTAAAATGTTAAAACTTTAAATATTGTGTATACCATAGTCTTGGACATGTCTTTTTCAAGCTAACCCTTCAAAGAAATTTGTTCAGGAGAGGAAAACATAAAATTATTTTGTTTATTTGTAAACTTTTAAAAAAATTTATATTTATTAAAGAGAGAATTTCTTTTGTGATAGTTGAAGAAAAAGTCTTTCCATATAAGGAAATACTTTTATAAGTAGCTATGAACTCTGAAAAATAAATAACTTAAAAATATATAAGCAAAGACTGCTGCAGTAAAATATTTCAAAAAATTATTAGTTAAAATACTCATTTAAAAGCTTTAGATTTCTGCTTCATTTCTTTTCAGGAGCTTTAGTCACTGATACAGAATGAGTTTACAAGTACTTTCAGCTTTTTTTTAATCACTAATGGTAGAAAGATTAGTTTATTAATTTCTGTAGGATTTCTTGGTACCTGCATAGGCTTGCTGTTGGGTTATCTGCTTCTCACTGTAAATCTTATCCAAGTTTAGCTCTTGCTCCTGGAATCATGCTCAAGCTGGAACCACTCTTATTTACATATTCTTAAAAACTACTTGAATGAAAAGTAAAGTGGTCCAGACCCGAATATCTTTTTCTTTCCTGTGGGGTAGAGTTTTCATGATAATCTTCTCTTAGCAAAAACTTCTTTTGTAGAAAATTACTCAGTAATATCTAGAATAGCAGTAAGGTAATTTGGGGCCTTAATGTCATAGGTCATAATGTGAAAATGCTTTATAAATTGAGTGCAGTCAAATGTAGAGTATGGTGAATGGCACTTCATTGCTTCCTGAAATCTAACACTTTTTTCTGTGCTATCTCATCATCATTCTTTTTGCCTAGTTTTTAATTTTATTTTTTTCCTGCCACCTCATTTTCCCTCCCCACTTTTTTTCTCCCTGCCTTGGTCTATTCTGTGGTACCTAATAGCACCTATAGACATATTATCGGGAGCGTCTAGATTAAAGAAGTAACTGATGTCCACCCATGCATAACTACCGCACCGTTAACACATAAGCTCTCAAAGATGGAATGAGGTATTTCCTTTTAACCCGTTCCCTCGTTTTTTGCAGATCAAGGACATCTTGCCTCACTGAACAGAAAATGTTTTAAACCAAAACTATTTGATTACATTTTTGTGTGTCAAAAGAAGGTATGGCTAACACCCAAAATATTTGAGATGGAAAATGTTCTGAGCAGTGATGCCATCTATTCCTTGTCAGGGACACAGGGGTGGAAGGATTTGGAATGGGAATTGGAGACAGAGGAGGGGAGGTAGTTTAATCTCTCCTCTTAAGGGGCAGGTTGTTATTGTAACTTGATTATTTTCTATGAAGTGTTGAAGTATTGAATTATTTTCTATGAAGATTTGAAAAGACACAAAAGGCAAAGGAGAAAAGGAAAGATACTTTGCATTTGAATGTAGAGTTCGAAAGAATAGCAAGGAGAGATAAGAAAGCCTTCCTCAGTGATCGGTGCAAAGATATAGAGGAAAACAATAGAATGGGAAAGACTAGAGATCTCTTCAAGAAAATCAGAGATACCAAGGGAACATTTCATGCAAAGATGGGTACAGTAAAGGATAGAAATGATATGGACCTAACAGGAGCAGAAGATATTAAGACATGGTGAAAGTGAAGTCACTCAGTTGTTTCTGACCCTCAGCAACCCCATGGACTGCAGCCTACCAGGCTCCTCCATCCATGGGATTTTCCAGGCAAGAGTAACTGGAATGGGGTGCCATTGCCTTCTCCCTAAGATGTGGTAATAATACACAAAAGAACTATACAAAAAAGATCTTCATGACCCAGATAACCACAATGGTGTGATCACACACCTAGAGCCAGACATCCTGGAATGTGAAGTCAAGTGGGCCTTAGAAAGCATCACTACGAACAAAGCTAGTGGAGGTGATGGAATTCCAGCTGAGCTATTTTAAATCCTAAAACATGATGCTGTGAAAATGCTGCACTCAATATGCCAGCAAATTTGGAAAACTCAGCAGTGGCCACAAGACTGGAAAAGATCAGTTTTCATTCCAATCCCAAAGAAAGGCAATGCCAAAGAATGCTCAAACTACTGCACAATTGCACTCATCCTACACACTAGCAAAGTAATGCTCAAAATTCTCCAAGCCAGGCTTCAACAACACATGAACCACGAACTTCCATATGTTCAAGGTGGATTTAGAAAAGGCAGAGGGACCAGAGGTCAAATTGACAACATCTGTTGGATCATCAAAAAAGCAAGAGAGTTCCAGAAAAACATCTATTTCTGCTTTATTGATTACACCAAAGCCTTTGACTGCATGGAGCACAACAAACTATGGAAAATTCTTCAAGAGATGGGAATACCAGACCACCTGACCTGCCTTCTGAGAAATCCATATGCAGTTCAAGAAGCAACAGTTAGAACTGGACATGGAACAACAGACTGGTTCCAAATAGGAAAAGGAGTATGTCAAGACTGTATATTGTCACCCTGCTTATTTAACTTATATGCAGAGTACATCATGAGAAATGCTGGACTGAGTGAAGCACAAGCTGGAATCAAGATTGACAGGAGAAATATCAATAACCACAGATATGCAGATGACACCACCCTTATGGCAGAAAAGTGAAGAACTAAAGAGCTTCTTGATGAATGTGAAAGAGGAGAGTGAAAAAGTTGGCTTAAAGCTCAGCATTCAGAAAACTAAGATCATGGCATCTGGTCCCATCACTTCATGGCAAATACATGGGGAAACAATGGAAACGGTGACAGACTTTATTTTCATGGGCTCCAAAATCACTGCAGATGGTGACTGCAGCCATGAAATTAAAAGACGCTTAGTCCTTGGAAGGAAAGTTATGACACCTAGACAGCATATTAAGAAGCAGAGACATTACTTTGCCGACAAAGGTCCATCTCGTCAAAGCTATGGTTTTTCCAGTGGTCATGTGTGGATGTGAGAGTTGGACTATAAAGAAAGCTGAGTGCCAAAGAATTGATGCTTTTGAACTATGGTGATAGAGAAGACTCTTGAGAGTCTCTTGGACTGCAAGGAGATCCAGCCAGTCCATCCTAAAGGAGACCAGTTCTGGGTGTTCATTGGAGAGACTGATGTTGAAGCTGAAACTCCAATAATTCGGCTACCTGATGCGAAGAACTGACTAATTTGAAAAGACCCTGATGCTGGGAGATTGAAGGCCTGAGGAGAAGGGGACTGCAGAAATGGACATGAGTATAAGTAAGCTCTGGGAGTTGGTGATGGACAGGGAAGCCTGGCATGCTATAGTCCATGGGGTCACAAAGAGTTGGACACGACTGAGGGACTCAACTAAACTGATTGAATGCATTCCACTATGGAGTTGACTAGAATCCATCCCCCTATTCCCCTTCATTGGTCTAGTTAAACAAAAGTTGCCTGGGGATTAAGGAAAAATCATGGCTATCTTTAATTACTCTAAATGATCACTAATCATGAGCACAAATGAATTACTCTGGGTGATCTGTACACTAGATTGAATGATCCTTTACCAATTCCATCCACAGTTTCAAAGTTTATCTTTTCTTGCTAGTTTTCTTAGATAGAACTGTGGATTTAAAGATGAAAGCCATAGAGAAATGACAGCCTCAGACTTGTCTCCTTCAGTGTTAAGTGTTTATAGACAATATTTGGGGATCACTGTCATTATGGAATAAGATGGGAAATGATTGAATATTTCTATATGTTACCACTTCATGTTACATATATAGAAAAATGTATACTGAGTAATTAGTTGCTTTGCTTTTCCTTTCAGGACAACTGGTTTGGTTAATAGAATTAGGGAGTGGTCTCAG
The DNA here is from genome assembly GCF_029378745.1 of Bos indicus. Taxonomy (NCBI): domain Eukaryota; kingdom Metazoa; phylum Chordata; class Mammalia; order Artiodactyla; family Bovidae; genus Bos; species Bos indicus. The sequence goes on from NC_091769.1 coordinate 34,015,020, forward strand.
CTGTTGATAATAGTAAAAATTCAGATAAAGCATCTACATGTTTATGAACTAGAAGAAACACAGGACATCTTTGTCGTAGGGATTCTACTGTCTTTTATCATATAAATATTACACAAAGAAAACTTACATTAGGTATCAAAAAAAAAAACACCTTTACAATCTGTACATGTTTTTTTCCTTGCAGTTCTTTTACATTATACATCTTTAAACAGAAATTCACAAGTGCCCAGTAAAACAGCAAATCAATTACCAAAGAAAAGAAGTGACACTGTTGTTAATGAAACAAGATTTGGCCTTGTTTTGACGGATAAATATATGCGCAAACTTACTTCAAGTTGATACAAGATAACACAGATTTGTACTGTAGGCTTGACAAAAAAATTTGTTCCAGATTATCTCTGTAGATTCCACTAATCCTATATTGCTCAGAGCAAATAATACTGATTTATACACTATACTTCTTTGGCCCTTGCTGGACTGTAAAGACCTGCGGTGAAACTACTGCTTCCTGTCCATTTCAGTAATAAATTCTGGAAGGCCTGAGAGCTTCTAGCCATGTTAATTAGACTAAGGAGATGGTGACCTTTTGAATTCCTCTAGATTACAAATTATTTACATACACTAACCTGGGCTCTGTATTTTGGATGGCATATATAAGAAGAATGAAAAAAATTCAATTGTGTTTTATAACTCCGCATAAAGAGATTGAGCTATACTGTCTTTGGTTTGTATCAGAGGAAATGAATAAGTCATTTTAAGGATGACTGTAAACTTATTTGTTCGATATAAGGTAAGTAGCAAAGTACTTCCTATACGATTATATACCAAGTTGTGGACCTAAACAGCCCTGCCAAGGGGGTTTCTGAGTTTGGATGTAGAAAAAGGTAAATTCGTGTGTACAGTGATTTTTTGAAACACTGAACACTAAGTGAAAGCTAGTCATTTGCTTTTTCACTAAAGCTCAGTACAAGGGGGTATGCAAATGGGAACTGGTCTTTCATGAAAGGAACTTCTTAAATGGTCTGAATCCTCCCAGGAAACTATACAGCATATATAGTTTGTTTCTGACTAAGACTTGGTGTTGCCAGTTTGGAACTTTTGGTTGTTGAGATTATATTCTTGGCAGTTGGTCAGCTTGTGTATGAATTTTAAGTCAGCTCGGCATTAGGCATCCAAGCATGGAAGGAAGAAAATGGCTGTGAAAGTTTTTTAGAGAAATAGTTTGACAGAGAAGTTTGTGAACAGTTGCCCAGATAATTAGTTGAGCCCATTTATCATTAACCTTCATTAATAGAAAACTCACAGGACTCTTGTGATTTTGCCAAACAATACAATTTACATTATAAGTAATTTCTTGTAACAAACTGAACTTTGTGAATTTGTACACATGACCAAAAGTCTAAACCACTTCCACATCTGACGGAGGAAACAGAATTCCAAGCCACATGCATGTCTGATGTTGTATATATAGAATATGTACATATGTACATGCTGTCAGCTATCATAGAAACCTCTCATCCAGTTAGCTTATTTGTAAATAGTATTAATAGTGAAGACAGTACCAGCACAAATTCAGTTCAAAAAAGTTCCTTCAAAAAAAATGGCACATGTAAGTTAGACTTTTTTTAAAAAAAGCTATAAATTCTTAATTCTATCCATTGTAGATTATGTAAGGGACAAATATGTTTGTGTTATACTTATTTTAGCCAATTAGCCAGCCATGTATGAGGTGGTAATAGCCACGTTTCCAGGTGCTTAATTTGGCTATTTTATCATGACTGTGAGACTAAAATTGAGTTGACTTGTAATTGGATGATGTCATGTTTAATAGCTCCTTCCTGGCCCCCACCCCCAAATTTATGGCTACATCTCTAGAAGTTGTCTTCTGGGTAGATATCCTTCTTTGTGTAAGAATATAGTGAAGAAGGAGGGGGAAAGGCAAATTGATTAGATCTGAGGTAGTGAAGTGGGAACCAGATTCGTAAAGAATGCTGAAATACAGAGGAAGTGATTTTCCTTTTGGAATGTGGGTATTTTTCCATCATAAGCAAGTTTTGGATGGAACAATGCCTCAGAAAAAGCCAGGGAAGGAAACATTCATTTTCCAGGGATTTTAGGTCTAAGGAAGAAGCAGCTGGACAGGTCATGTAGAAGAAGCTACCTTGTCAGAAAACTATAGTCATGTTTTTACCATGCTTTTGATATTAGTCCCAAGGGGAGAAAAAGTTTGTGGAATGAATGGCAAATATTTTGCATTCTTCAGCTTTCCTCCCTTTGATTCAACTGACTAGAAGAGAAAACCTTACTGCACAGTAAGAATCTTTTAAGTAAAAAAGTAGCTCCTTTTCTTTAAAGTACCCTTTTTAAAGCCAGTCAGTCTAAGGTTCTCCGGGTCTTTGTGTTGAGGTTTAGGAAGTGAGATCTCTGATACACTCTACAGTTTGTGTTTCTTGAGTTTCTGGGCTAAGAACAGTCACCCTGCTCCATCTGAGCCAAGACATGATTGTTTCTTGCAAGTTGGAGGGTTTCTATCTTCTTCTGTGCATATTTCAGTTGGATCTTTAGAGCATTATTATCTGCTTTCAGGGTATTTATTTCCTAAAAGAAAAGGAGAATGAGGTATGTTAATAAAGCAGGAATAAATGGCAGATTAGTAACATCAGGAGTACTACACTTGACTGGCATCTTTTCACTGTAGCTGCGAAACTGTTTTCAAGGTAGTTATTTTGCCCTGAATAAAAACTAAGTTAAATACTTATCAAATGATCATGTGTATCAGTTAGTTTTGTTATATCACATCTTTGTTATATCAAAGATGTGAGTAGCTAGCAGGCAGAATAAACCATTCATGGGCAATAGATGGATAATAAGAAAATCTTTGAATATTGTGTAGCAGACCTAAATGTGGCAGAAAAAGTCTTGGTCAGGTTTGAGGTATGAAAGCAATGACTTTGGAATATACTATGTGATATTACAGTTCACATGGGAGATTACATACATTATCCATATATTACATATTTTCTTCTCCAAATCATTGAAAACTAACAGACTTGATAAAGGTGAGAATTTTATCCTATCCCCTTAAACTGGGATTTAATTATCTAATTTGCAGTGATTTAGTTATAGAGTCAGCCATTGATTTCCAATGTTACAAATAGAAATTCAGTTTTTATATGGCTGAGTAATATTCCATTGTGCATATGGATTGATATATGTATATGCATTTACACACACATCTTTATCAATTCATCTGTTGATGGACACATAGTTTGCTTCCGTATCTTGACTGTTTAATACTGTAGACACTGGGGTGCATGTATCTTTTTGAGTTAGTGTTTTCATTTTCTTAGGATATATACCCAGGGGTGGAATTACTAATCAAATGGTAGTTCTTTTTTAGTCTTTTGAGAAATCGCCATAGTGTTTTCCATAGTGGCTATACCGATTTTCACTCCTACCAACTGTGTGCAAGGATTCCTGATTTCTGCACATCTTCACCAGCACTTGTTACCTTCTTGATCACAGTCATTCTAACAGGTATGAGATGATATCTCATTGTGGTTTTGATTTGCATTTCTCTGATTAGTGACATGGAACATCTTTTCATGTTCCTATCAGCCATTTGTATGTTTTGGGGAAAAAACCTATTTAGTTCTGGTTTTTAGATTTTGTTGTTGGTATTGAGTTGTATGAGTTATTTACATATTTTAAAGAACCCTTTATTGGATATATCATTTGCAAATACCTTCTCCCATTCAGTAGGTTACCTTTTCATTTTATTGATGGTTTCCTTACTGTGAAAAGCTTAGTTAATGTAGTCCCATTTGTTGATGTTTGCTTTTGGTGTCATGTCCAAAAATTCACTGCCAAAGACCAATGAAAAAGAGCTTCTTCCGTACTTTTTTTTCCCTAGCAGTTTCATAGTATCAGGCCTCATGTTTGTCTCTGATCCATTCTGAGTTAATTTTTATGAGAGGTGTAAGATGGGAGTCAAATTTCATTGCTCTGCATGTGCTGATCCAGTTTTCCCAACACCATTTGTGAAGAGACTATCCTTTTTGCCTTGGGTGTGCTCTGGGCTCTCTAGTATTAGTTCATTGCATACACGGGTTTAATTCTGGGCTGCTGTCGGTTCCACTGGTCTGTGTGTCTGTCTTTGTGCCAGTACCGTAGTGTGTTTTACTACGGTAGCTTTGTAGTATATAACTTGAAATGAGGAAGTGTGGTATCTCCAGCTTCTTTCATCAGGACTACTTAGGTTATTCATAGTCTTCTGTTGTTCCATACAAATGGTAGGACTTTTTTTCTATTTCTGTGAAGAATTCCATTGGTATTCTGATTCAATCTGTAGATTGCTTTGGGTAGTATGGGCATTTTAACAGTCCTTTAAAAAAATTATTGACTTTATTTACAATGTTTTGTTAGTTTCTGCTATAAGCAAAGTGATTCTTTTTCATATTCTTTTCCATTATGGTTTGTCACTGGATATTGAATATAATGCTCTGTGCTACACAGTAGGACCTTGTTGTTTATCTATTCTATATGTAATAGTTTACACCTGTTAATACCAAACTTCCATCCCATCCTTCCCCCACCCTCTCCCTTGGCAACCACAGGTCTGTTCTCTTACATTTGTAGGTCTTTTCTGTTTCATGGGTAAATTCATTTAGGTCATATTTTAGACGCCACTGCTGCTGCTAAGTCGCTTCAGTCGTGTCCGACTTTGTGTGACCCCATAGATGGCAGCCCACCAGGCTCCCCCGTCCCTGGGATTCTCCAGGCAAGAACACTGGAGTGGGTTGTCATTGCCTTCTCCAGTGCATAAAAGTGAAAGTGAAGTTGCTGTCGTGTCTGACTCTTCGCGACCCCATGGACTGCAGCCTACCAGGCTCCTCGGCCCATGGGATTTTCCAGGCAAGAGTACTGGAATGGGTTGCCATTGCCTTCTCCATTAGATGCCACATGGAAGTGAAATTTTTTTTTTGTTTTTCTGACTGACTTCACTTAGCTATGATAATCTCTAGGTCCATCTAAATAGCATTATTTCGTTCTTTTTTACACACACACATATACATACATATATATGCACACATACCACTATATCTGTACCTCATCTTTATCCATTTATCTGTCAGTGGATACTTAGGTTGCTTCCATGTCTTGGCTATTATAAGTAGTGCTGCTGTAAGGTGGTACTTAATTGCAGTTTTGATTTTCATCATGAGAAACGCTGGGCTGTATGAAGCACAAGCTGGAATCAAGATTGCCGGGAGAAATATCAATAACCTCAGATATGCAGATGACACCACCCTTATAGCAGAAAGTGAAGAGGAACTAAAAAGCCTCTTGATGAAAGTGAAAGAGGAGAGTGGAAAAGTTGGCTTAAAGCTCAACATTCAGAAAACTTAGATCATGGCATCTGGTCCCATCACTTCATGGGAAATAGATGGGGGGAAACAGTGACAGACTTTATTTTTGGGGGGCTCCCAAATCACTGCAGATGGTGATTGCAGCCATGAAATTAAAAGACGCTTAATCCTTGGAAGGAAAGTTATGACCAACCTAGATAGCATATTCAAAAGCAGAGACATTACTTTGCCAACAACGGTCTGTCTAGTCAAGGCTATGGTTTTTCCAGTGGTCATGTATGGATGTGAGAGTTGGACTATGAAGAAAGCTGAGTGCCGAAGAATTGATGCTTCTGAACTGTGGTGTTGGAGAAGACTCTTGAGAGTCCCTTGGACTGCAAGGAGATCCAACCAGTCCATCCTAAAGGAGATCAGTCCTGAGTGTTCATTGGAAGGAATGATGCTAAAGCTGGAACTCCAGTAATTTGGCCACCTCATGTGAAGAGCTGACTCACTGAAAAAGACTCTGATGCTGGGAGGGATTGGGAGTAGGAGGAAAAGGGGATGACAGAGGATGAGATGGCTGGATGGCATCACCGAATCAATGGACGTGAGTCTGAGTGAACTCCGGGAGTTGATGATGGACAGGGAGCTGGAATTCATGGGGGTCGCAAAGAGTCGGACACGACTGAGCAACTGAACTGAATAATTGTCTCATGATGATGAGCATCTTTTCGTTTGCCTGTTGGGCATCTGTATGTCTTCCTTGAAAGAATTTAGGTCCTCTGCCAGACATTTCAGCAGTCTTAATTCTTCTATCCATGAACACAGCATGTCTTTCCATTTGTGTCTTAGGTTTCTTTCTGCAAAGTCTTGTAGTTTTCCTTGTATAAATCTTTCATTTCCTTGGTTAAATTTATTACTAAATATTTTGTTTCTGATGCTATTGGGAACAGGGAAGTTTTCTTTTTCAGATGTTTCATCCTTAGTGTGTAGAAACACAACTGATTTCTCTAAGCTGGTTTTGTATCCTGCAGTTTAACTGAAAATGTTAGCTGCGACAGTTTTTTTTTTGTTTGTTGATGTTTGATCTTTGGGGTTTTTCTATATATGGACTCATCATCTGCAAGTAGTGACACTCTTGCTGTTACTTTTCTGATTGGGATGCTTTTTATTTTCTTGTCTTGTCTAATTGCTTTAGGTAAGACTTTCAGTACTTGAATAAGTGGTGAGAGTGGGCATCTTCGTCTTGTTCTTAATCTTGGTGGAAAAGCTTTGGAATTTTCTCCACTGAGTATAATGTTAGCTGTCAGTTTGTTATATATGGCCCTTATTATGTTGAGGTATATTCCTTTTATTCAGTCTGAGCAGGGTTTTTATCATGAAATAATGTTGTATTCTGTCAAATGTTTTTTTGCATCTGTTGAGATGACCACATGATTTTTCTTTCATTTTACTAATGTGATATAGTACATTTATTGATTTGCATATGTTGAACTGTCTTTGCATCCTAAGAAATAAATCCCATTTTTCATAGTTTATAGTATCTTTTTGATGTGTTCTTAAAAAAATCAGGTTGCTAATAACTTGTTGAGAATTTTTGCTTGTATACTTGCCAGTAACATAGGTCTATAGTTTGTGTTTCTTAGTGTCCTTATCTGACTTTGGTATTAGGGTAAAACTACCCTGATGGTTTGAAAGTATTCTATTTTTTAGAAAGCTTTTAAGAAGGACCAGTGTTAATTCTTTGAGTGTTGGGTAGAATTTGCCAATGAAGCCATCTGATCCTGGGTTTTCTGTGTTGGAAGGATTTTGACTACTGAGTCAATGCCTTTGCTTGTTATTGGTCTGTTTAGATTTCCTATTTTTTCTGGGTTCAGTCTTGGCCATTTCTGGAAATTTATACATTTGTTCTAGGTTATCTAATATGTTGGCATATTCATAAGTTTCTCATGGTTCTATGGATTTGTATAGTAACAGCTGTAATGTTGCCTTTTGTTTTTTTAATTTTACATATTGAGGCTTCTCTCATTTTTTCTTAGTGTGAATAAAGGTTTGGCAGTTTCACCTTTGGTTAGTGGGCCTGAAGTTTTGGTTCATGATGGTGCAACTTTTTTTTTTTTTAAGGCAACAGTCTTGGTTAAATGATTATTCACAGCTACCAATTTTGTTCACCTTTTTTTGTTTTTTTTCTGGTCTCTATTTTTCTTCCTGATAGCAGTGAATCAGCATGGAGTAGGCTAACCAACTCCCTTGGCTTCACAGCCCTCTCTGAGGTCCTATGTAGTACTTTCTGAAGGACAGGTGGGTAGAAATCTACTGGGTGTTCTGGTATAAGATGCACAGTCACTTTTGTTTATGAATGACCAATATGGTTAAACAAAAGGGGAGATTTACAAAGGAGTAACACACACTACCATGATGCCAACGTCCCTGGGTTTTAAGACTTTGAATCTCGTGTTCTTACCTTGCTTATACTGTACTGATTACCGCCCCCCCCCCCCCAAAATATGTGGGTGATTTGAGATACATGAGTTACTTCTCAACGTAAATTACCTAGATAGCTGTCTATTAGCTACTGTGTAGCACTGAGTACTTGCTATGTGCCAGGTAACTGCTGTTTAGTCACGTTCGACTCTCTTGCAACCCCATGGGACTTCAGCCAGCCAGATTCTTGCCTCGGAAAGCCCACAGACAGAGGAGTGGAGTGGATTGCAATTTCCTTCTCGAAGGGATCTTTCTGACCCCACAGATCAAACCTGCATCTCCTGCATTGGCAGGCAGATTTTCACTGAGCCACCAGGGAAGCCCCAGGTACTGTGTTACATGATGATAGAGGTGGGAATAGTATCAGACTGGCGATTTGAATCTAAGAGGCATTGTATTTTCTGCCGTCCTATGCTGGTTTAGAGGTGTAAACATACTTTTGGCAACCCACTCCAGTATTCTTGCCTAGAGAATCCTGTGGACAGAGGAGCCTGGTGGGCTGCTGTCCATAGGGTCACAGAGTCGGACACGACTGAAGTGACTTAGCAGCAGCAACAGCAGCATACTTACACTATTAGTATGTGCTGTACGTTATTTTAATATTACATATTATTTTAAATACTCTAAGACAAGGATAAAAATAGAGTTTACATGCTCTGGTATTACTGAGTGAGAATTAGTTCTGGACCTAACTCACTTTTCTGAAATCTTTCTACCACTCACTCTTTGCAGCAAGAAGTCGTCGTTGCCAACTACATTATTCCTTTTCATGGGCATGTAAAATGTCAGGATCTGAAGCAAGCTGTAGACAGCATGGACAATGTCTGGCTTTATGTACTTTACAGAGGACCAAACAGGTCACAGACTGTAACAGCAGCAGTAAGAAATAGTTTGGATAAGGAACCCAGGTGTTTGTCATCAAGACTGAGATTCTTTCTACACTATCAAGTTCACTTTTCAAAGTTTCTTTCATTGTTCTTAAAGGTTGATTCTGGCCAAGCCCACATTGTGCCACCATCTGTTTCTTAAAGCATGTCCTAAGTATTTCTGAGTGAGAGTACTTTTCATCTGGAAAATCTGTTATTTTATCAGGTGTGTGCTTCCTAATATTATGTTCTTTGTTCTAGGCACCAAACCGAGAGTTTTACAGGCCTCATCTAACTTGTTCCTTTGATTCAGTTCCTGGGGGTCTAGCAGGGAAGGCACAACACTTGAGGACCAGGCAGGGAGTCCTGAAACCCTATAGGGCAGTTTTACTATGTAGTGTGTAGAATTACGTAAGGAATTCTAGCCAGTTGTATGTTGGTTTTGTGTTTGTACTGATAGGCCTCCAAAAACACATTGCTGACCTTGATGTTCTGGGGGTAAAAAGCAGACAGGCCTTCTTCCCCTTTAATAAGGTGAATGATAATGTTGGAGCTAATGTGTCTTTGCTATCTCTAAAATAACTAAGTTACCTATCTTTGATAAGAAACTACCATCCCATGACAAGAGGTCTGTCTAACCAGCTCTCACTCTGAGCTTTGTACTCTACACAAAAAGAAGTACGTTAGTGATGACCCTACAGAATTATTTGGACAATGACCTGCTGCCTCCAGTTGTCCTAGCTCCTACTTTCCTTCCTTTCTTTTATAACCTTGTCTTTTCTCATGCCTCCATTACGTACATTATAATTAGGACATTATGAGCCTAATAGAGGAAAAAAAAAAAACTGGTACCACAACTGTTAGCAATTAATGGATTATATTGCCATATGTAATAATCAACTGTGCATTTACCAGCTACTGTTGATTTAGCTCTTCTAATGTATAAACATATAAATCAGTACATATTAAGTTTTAGAGGAAAGCTCCCTCATTTTACATTGAGGAGGAGGCTTTCTGTGCAGTGAGCTAAATAGTCTGTTTTGATAGCATGATGTTCATCTCCCTTGTTTTAAGAAGATGCCCAGGTAACCTTCATGAAGTACTCCCCCCAGTCCCCTCCCCAAACATAACTGAATAATGTAACAAAGACTTCTAGGGAGGGAATATTTAGGCAACTTGCCTTTAAGTCTAGAAAAAGGGTGTGGTGTCACCACAGTAAAGCTGGTCAGTAGAAACTGGTTTTTCTCAAGGAGCCTGCTGTGAAAAGAGCTTTGGACCTTGGTACCAGCACTTTGAGATTGTACCTTTATGGCAACAGGGAGCCCTGTCTGTCCTGTCCTAGATATGTAATGTGAACCAGGGCCCTCACTGGTTTCTTTGAGACAAAGCAGAATCCTTTTCTTACCTCTTTTCCTTTTCTTCCCCTTTATCTTTCTAATAATCAACCTGATTGGAATCTTCAGTTTACATGTTCTTCCCTGGTTAGAGTCTGCAAAAAAAGAAAAAGGAAGGTACCTGTTCCAGCTCTTGGTATGTTGGAAGCCTGAGGTGACGGAGCTCCTCCTTTGATTTTATGAAGGATTCTTTGTTCTCCCACTTGACGAAAGCCCGCTTCCTGACCAAGACTGGGCTGGGGCACGGAGATGTAGGGCTGGGCAGTACATACAGAGTATCCTGGGCTGTCTTCCTTGGGGATGACAGCACAAAGTGACTGGAAGGGCCCTCACTGCCAGGCCAAGACAGTGCTTCAGTCTGGGTGGCCATGTGGGCGACAGTCCTCTTCAGCCGAACAGAAATCTTCTGTGAGGATACTCCCATGAGCATGATGGTCCGATCCTTACTCTCCTCACTGTGTTCCGCAGCCTCCCCGTTAGGGAATGTGAAAGGTCCTTCCTCAGGTGCTGTAGGAAGAAGACATGTTGGTACTTTAGCTTAGAAAAGCAGGCACTCGAAATTCACACATGAGTATCAAACGAGGCTTTTCTTATTGCTACAGGAGTCCACAGGCCCAAAGTAGACTTACTACTTTTAGGCAGCCAGGTTAGGGGGTGAGGCAGCTGAATTCAGAGGCCTTGCTGGGCAAGCTATGGCTGTTGGTGTCAGGCTTCATCCACCATGAGAAAAGGCCATCCTTAAAGGCTCTTTTCCTGTTGGTTGCTTTCTTTTGCTCCCCAAAAGGCAGAGTGCCTAAGATTCCATCCCAAGGTTTTTGTATGTCTAGGAATTTGCTCTAAATCACAGAAGGGGGTTTACTGGGCATCACTGTTACCTACTAACTGGTGGTCAGTTTTTTCATTACAAGCAGACCTTGCCTTATAGCACTTCTACATCAGTGTTCATTTGTTGCCCATAGTACACCCATGTTTAACCTACCCATTCTTCTTCCCGGAAGTTCTAGGAAAGCCTCACTACTGGACAAAGCTTGGGGACAGATGGTCTGCGGGTGCAGCCCCTTCCCAGGCTTCAGTCTGAGTCCCCAGACCTTCATGCTGTTCTCTGCCACCTTTCTCCTAAGAACGTCTGCATTGTGTGTGACAGAACTGTGGTGCCCACAGGTGACAAGGAACTCTTAATAACACAAGGTGCATAATATAGTTTCCATTATGAGTAGGAAGGACAGAGGTAATCTTTGCTTCCCCAAAACTATATTCTTCTGACTTCATTTTCCAGGATGAATGTTCCCAGTGCCTGCTTACCATGGAGCAGATCTTTGGCTCCCAAGGAGCAAAGGTTGGACGTTGGCCCCACAGAGGTGCTGATCTCTGTGGGAGCTGTTGAGTTCTTGGCTCGCTTCTTGCATTCGAACACAACCAGGTCTTTGCATTGTTTGTGGCAGTTCATCCCACAGTCTGTGGACAAGACACCCTGGTCAGGAAGTCCTTCACTTTCTCCTCCAGCGTCTCAAAGCCACACCCGTGCACTGTTCTTGTCACATATGCCTTTCCTAAGTTCTGGAGCTAGGGCATCTAACATTTCTAATGAACTTAGCATTCTTCTTACTGGGTCAACCCTGGATCTCAGTCTTGTCACAGCCCTTATCATGAGTTTGAGAATCAGAAGTGGCATCCTGTTATCTTGGGCAGAAGAAGGGGTGTCTTTTTTGGTCATCCTGCACATACTGCCCACTCTAATGAGACCTCTAGAGGCTCCCAGCTGTTAGGTCTTAATCTTTCTTCCTTTCAGTTAAATGTCTTTGCTCCTTTACTCTTGAACTTTTCTAGTCACAAGGACAACTATGGTAAAAGGAAAGCTGACAAGGGCCTTTGGTAATCACTTATCTTCTGTTTCAAAAGTGATTCTGTGCCTGTCTTTGGGGACCCATGACCACATGAGAACATAATCTAGCAGTCACCCCAATTTCCAGGGCAACCCAGGCAAAGAGAGGATCTTGTAACAGAGGCTGCATAACTTGTCACCTAGGGATTCCTCTCTTTGTGGTGGCAGTCACTCTCAGGGGTGCTCTAGGGAAGCCAGTTAGGGGAGGAGGCTGTGAGTCAAACATGCCTTACAGGAGAGCCCCTAGGACCAGGGAAGACAACACGCTGGACAAAGCTGAGCCTTACCTTTACACCGATACCCTTGTTTGATCACTCCCCAGAGCTGTGAGACAAAGAGGAGATGGTTAGAATGTGCTGCATGTCCATGATCTTACCTGGTATGAACCTAGACACTGAGATCCATTCTTTTATTTTTCTGCATTCTTCTCTGCCTCAGGTGGGAGGGAAACCTCATTTATCTCTCATGTGTCTTTATCCCTCCTGGTCTTAAACTGAAAACAGGAAAAGTTTGTGCCAATCAGAGTTAAGTGTTCAAAAAGCTTATACTACAGTGGATTTATGACTCAACGTCTACAGTGGATAGATCACAGGACAAATAGGATTCTTGAGACTCCAAACGAAAGGGCAAGAATATAGAATCCTGGGGTCAGGGATGGGGCAGCTATCCAGGTGACTTCTTTTGAAGGGGGAAGGATGTCTCATATTTCTATTTTCTAACATCTAAAAAAGTATAGCCTCAATTCAACATTTCCTCACCATTTTATTTGAGGCCGCACCTACCAGAGGGAAAAATAAGTCAGGAAGAAATGGGAAAAGATGAGTGAAAAGTAAAACCCACGCATTTAAGGACAGGGTTACCACAGGTGTTTCCTTAGACTCTAGGCTGGGACAATTTGATAAAATGTATGTGAGGGCTGTGCCTGGTTAATCTCTTAAACTATCTCATACTCCTCCCCAAGTTCAACCCTGAAGCACTCTTAAGAACAACTCACAAATCCAGCACAGTTGTCACAGAAAGTAGGCTTCAGGTAGGTGGTCTCTTGGAAGTTGTGAGGAAAACCGAGGCCCAACTTGGAGTAGATGGAGCTGGCCCTCATGAAGTAGGCCGTGATCTCGTCTCTGCTGATGAGGCCTTCCCTGCCAGCAAATGAGAGATGAGGTGTGAGTGGAGTTGGGTCACAAGACTCCTTCTAGCCTTAGAAACTCACTGTCTTTGTATCCTTGAGGGGTAGAGGGGTAGTACAGTATGTATTACCTGACAGTTACTTCCAACAGCCCTCCTCTTAATAAGGATGAGTAGGTTGCATGTAATAATTAGGTAAGATGACACTACTTATCTCTGCAGTTACTCTTTGGCTAAACCAAAGAGTAGGTTTGGTTCTCCTAACTAATTTAACCACTATGCATTAAGACTTCAAAAAGAAGTGATGGAAATGTGGGTATAGGGAGACAAATACCTTATGCTGTAGCTTCTGGCTTTAGACAGTATATCTACATAGCTGGAACCCACCAATCAAACTTTTGGTTTCACACAGAGAACCACCAACATAGAACTTATGTAATCTTGAGAAAAGTAAATATGCAAAATATTAATAAATATTAGTTTCTCATGATCTGTAAGGAAAGCAAGAAGAGATTTAAACTTTTTCTTAACTTTTTTTTTTTTTGAGTTGGCTGTTCCTAAACCGGCAGTTACGGAATCCTCAACTCAGGCATTTCAAAAAAGCATGCATTTTCTCCTGGTCCATTGTGGTCCAAACTGAAGCCAGACAGGCATTTGCTTCATGATGGCTCTCTTAGATCCAAAATTCATTCAGTGACCACAGTAGCATATGTAAACATATGAGTTTACAGATTCTTCCAGCAGAACCTCCATGAGGCATTCTCATCACCAGACTCATAACCACATATTCCCATGCACCAACTCTCACCTGTCTTTATCCATCACACAGAAGGAAAATGGAAAACTTGCAGCAATCTTTTCAAATTCTTCCTGGGAAATGTATCCATCCTGGTCATGATCATAGTTCTTGAAGACAGACTGTGAAAAAAGGTATTTCTTTGGTGATTACCAAGGGAGAAATCACGCATACCCAAATGACCAAGGGGCTGGAACACCTGTAAAAAGCCTCTCCTCAGTCCTAAGTGACAGGAACAAGGAAACCTGCTCCTTAAGATGCCGCAGAGACTCGGCGGGTCACATCCCAGTCTCTGCAGTCACCAGCATCTGGAGGGTGGCTGCTGCTGCTGCTAAGTCGCTTCAGTCGTGTCCGACTCTGTGCGACCCTACAGATGGCAGCCCACCAGGCTCCCCGGTCCCTGGGATTCTCCAGGCAAGAACACTGGAGTGGGGTGCCATTTCCTCCTCCAATGCATGAAAGTGAAAAGTGAAAGTGAAGTTGCTCAGTCAAGGGTAGCTAGGCGCTTTCAGTTCCATTAGCATGTCAATAGGCCGCTCCCCACCCCCAGCTCACTGTGCCCATAGTGCCCCTCACTGAGGGACGTCCCCTCCCTCCACTCTGCCCTTCCTCCACTCCACAGCTCAGGCTGCAGTGTAGCTTCTACTAGGAGCCTAGTCCAAAGTGCTCCCGTCATTTGCTGGCTTGTACTTTTGTTACACTGGAAATAGTCCACAGGATAAATACAGAAATATGAAGGCATGTAGCACAGTGAATTGAATCAAGTAGTGCCAAACTTTTTAGATTCTCCTTATCACCTTTAACTTAAAGCTTTTCTAACCCCTCTCTGCCTGCAAATCAACTCACAGCCTTTAAGTGTATGCTGTCTTGCTAGGCTTTTAAGAGGTACACTTCCGTCCATGAGGCCCAAGTGTGTTGGCAAAATGTAACTTCTGAACTGTTTGCAGCCACAATGTGAGAAGTGGTTCCCCGTGCTCAGGAAGGAAAGTTCCAAATTTCTTACCCTTTCTGTTTCTACTGCTGTACTCCCCTAGCCAACCCCCTTTCCCCCGCCCCGAACTAAACCAGGCAGTACCTTGCTTTTTGCCTGCATGGAAACACAGCTGTACTTACATCCACCATCCTCTGGACGTGTTTGCTTATGGTCTTTGGATCAGGCTTGGGAGATACTCCAGAGGCCCAGTCCACTACTACTGGTGGCTTTGAAGGTGTTAGTGGCTAAAATGAAATATTTAGAGAAATCCCAATAACTATAATGCAGTCTTATAACCTACAGCTCTTTGTTTTCCCATTACCTGGTAGTTGCATCTATGGATAACCGTCAACTACACAGTGGCAGGGAGCAGAGGGCCCACATGTAATCGTAATCTAGAACAGTTCTCTCTCCATTAAACTTTTTGTTGAAGCTACTGACAGAGTAAAGCAGTAGTTCATTTAGATTTCCTCCCTGTAAAGCAACTAGAGAAAGAATAAAAAAATAAAATTGATAAACCTCTAACCTTTAGCCAGACTCATCAAGGAAAAAAGAAGAGAGGGCTCAAATCAATAAAGTTAGAAATGGAAAAGGAGAAGTTACAGCTAACACCATAGAAATACAAAGGATGATAAGAGACTACTACTACAAACAACTATATGTCAATTAAACTACCTAAAAGAAATAGACAAATTCTTCGATACAATCTTCCAAGACTGAACTAGGAAGAAATAGGAAATATGAGCAGACCAATCACAAGTAGTAAAATTGAAATGGTGATGTAAAAAACTTCCAACAGACAAAAGTCCAGGACCAGATGTCTTCACAGGTGAATTCTATCAAACATTTAGAAAAGAGGTAACACCTATCCTTCTGAGGCTCTTCCCAAAAAATTGTAGAGAAAGGTAGACTCCCAAGCTCAATCTATGAGGCCACCATCGCCCTGATACCAAAACCAAACAGAGATACCACACACACACATAAATATTACAGGTTCATATCGAATACAGAAGCAAAAATCCTAGATGAAATACTGAGTTGGCCAAAAAGTTCATTTCCTTAACATTTTACGGAAAAATACAAACTTTTTGGCCAACCCAATACTAGCAAACCAGATCCAACAATGTATTAAAAAGGATCATACAGCATGATCAAGTAGGATTTATAGCAGCAACACAAAGATTCTTAAGTATCCACAAATCACTCAATGTGATACATCACATTAACAAACTGAAGAATAAAAACCATATGATCATCTCAATAGATGCAGAAAAGGCTTTCAATAAAATTCAACACCCATTTCTCATAGTGGGCGTAGAGACTTACCTCAACATAATAAAGGTTATATATGACAAATGCACAGCTAACATCGTTTTCACTCATAGGTGAAAAGCTGAAAGCATTCCCTCTAAGATCAGGAACAAGACAAGGATGTTCACTGTCACCATATTTATTCAACACAGTTATGGAAGTCCTTGCCATGGCAATCAGAGAAGAAAAAGAGAAAAAATCCAAATTGGAAAAATCAGTAAAACTATCACTGTAGAGGACATAATACTATACATAGAACATCCTAAAGATTCTACCAGAAAACTAGAGGTTGTCAATGAATTTGGTAAAGTTTCAGACTACAAAAATCTCTTGCATTCCTATACACTAATAATGAAATATCAGAAAGAGAAATTAGGGAAACAATACCATTTACCATTGCATCAAAAAGAGTAAAATACCTAAGCATAGAGCCTACCTAAGGAGACAAAAGACCTGTATGCCAAAAACTAAGGTGCTGATGAAAGAAACTGAAGATGACACAAACAGATGGGAAGATATGCCATATTCTTAGATTGGAAGAATCAGTATTCTTCCAAGGACTACCCAAGGCAACCTACAGATTCAACACAATCCCTACCAAGTTACCCATGGCATTTTTCACAGAACTAGAACAAACAGCTTTAAAATTTGTATGAAAATACAAAAGATCCCAAATAGCCAAAGCAATCCTGAGAAAGAAAACCAACTGCAGGAATTGGACTCCTTGACTTTAGGCTATACCACAAAGCGACAGTAATCAAAACAGTATGGTACTGGTGCACAAACAGAACTATAGATCAGTGAGACAGAACAGAAAGCCCAGGAATAAACCCACACAAAGGAGGCAAGAATATACAATGGAGAAGAGTCTTTTCAGTATGTAGTGCTGGGAAAACTGGATAGCTACATGTAAGAGAATGAAATTAGAACATTCTCTAACACCATACACAAAAATAAACTCAAAATGGATCAAAAACCTACATGTAAGTCCAGATTCTATAGAACTAGAGGGAAAACATAGGCAGAATATTAACATAAATCACAGCAATATCTTTTTGATCCACCTCCAACAGTAATGAAAATAAAAACAAATGAGACCTAATTAAACTTAAAAACTTCACAGCAAGGAAACCACAAAACAACCAAAGACAACTGAGAAAATGGAGAAAATATTTGCAAAAAAAGTGACAAGGGATTAATCTCCAAATATACAAACAACTCATGCAGCTCTCCTTAAAACCAAACCCTATATATATTATAAAAAAGGCAGAAGATCTAAATAGATAGTTCTCCAAAGAAGACACAGAGACAGCCAAAAAGCACATGAAAAGATATTCAACATCACTTATCAGAGAAGTTCGAATCAAAAGTACTTTGAGGTATCACCTCACACTGGTCAGAATGGCCATCTTCAAAAAGTCTACCAATGATAAATGCTGAAGAAGGTGGGGAGAAAAGGATGCCCTCCTACACTGCTGGTGGGAATGTAAATTGGTACAGACATTATAGACAATAGTACAGATATTCCTTAAAAAACTATAAAGAGAACTACTGTATGATCCAGCCATCCCACTCCTGGGCATATATCTGGAGAAAATCGTACTTTGAAATGATTTATGCACCCCAGTGTTGATTGCAGCACTATTTACAATAGCCAAGACATGGAGGCAACCTAAATATCCACGAACAGATGAATGGATGCAGAGAAACAACTGATGTGAAGATGCTTTATAATCAACAGGAGGGCAAGGTCACTCCAGCCCACCATATCCCCTCTCTAACTAGTAAACCACTGACTGATTGTCCCACTTCTGACACTCATGGCATGTTGTTATTTACTGTTCACATAGGAGTCTTATCCCCTTGAGTACTGTGCAGGCTCTCTATGGTCAGGAACTATTCCTCATATGTACTCAGGTCTTCCTTATTCCTAGCACAATGTTAGTCACATAATAGAAACATAATATGCTTCTTAAATTGAACTAAAGTCTATTACAAGATCAATGACCTTGATGAGCAACTTGTAAAGCACCTCTTAAATATGGGAGGCTTAGTATGAAAAACTCACTGGGGCTTTGTGATTCCTGGGTTCCCGGGCATAGGAAAGTTCGTAGATTTCATCTTCAGTGTAGTAGAGATCTAGGGATAACTGCCAAGCAAAGTAGAACAGAGTTAATTGCTAGGATGCTGTTTGCCAGTGTTTCTTTCCTGGTGTTCCCTCTTCCAGGCTGTAAGTTACTTGTTAAAAATTCATGAAGTTTTGGGGATATAACATCTACTACTGGAGTAGGGCAAGCATTAGTTCTTCAGAATGTTTCTAAATTTGGAGAAGATCCTTTTGAACTACAGTTAAATAGCTAAGCTTCTATGTAGAACCTAGACCAAAGGCCCTATCTGGTCAGACAGTCCACACCTCAGGTGTTCTCTCCCAAAGCAGACTGAAAGGACAGTTCATGGCCAGATACTACTGAAATTTGATTCCAGCAACAGAATTCCATTTAGGTGACAATTATCAAATGATATTAAGAGTTTATGTATTTTAGAACTTTAAAATTTTAGAGGACAGCAGTCTTAGAAATAATCTTGTTCTTAACCTAATTCTATGGAAGGACTTCAGGGGTTTAAGAACTCAAAAACATGCATATTTTTTTGAGTGCGGTTTATGTATGTTTTGGGTATAAGAATGTTTGCTGCTTTCCTCACAAAATTTGTAATCCAAGAAAATTAAGTTTCGGTGCCTCTTTTCTCAGATGTTACTGTCTTAAGGATGAGACCAGCCACAGTCACCTGGCCAATTAGTACAAAGGCTGGGATTAGATACCAGCTAAATGCAAAGCCTGAGGAACTATCAGAATAGTCCCCTGAGGTACGAAGAGGCTACAGTGATTATTCCATGCTGCAAAAAGAAAAAGCGCAGATTAAAAATTGTACAATTTTAGTACTGAAAGAGAAGTGAGAAGTCATCACAGAGATGAACCCCTCTGATTTTACAGAGAAGGAAACAGAGTTCTGTGCCCACAGTCACACAGCTGGTGAACTACAAAACCACAGTCTGGAAGGGAGTTCATTTGCTCTCATGCTGCACCCAAAGGGCACATCCTCGTCTCCCACACCACGACAAGTGCTCACCTGCCCTGGGCTTGAATGTCTCTGGAATCTAAGCCAGTGGTGGCAGGACCCAAATAATGAACCTGTTTTTGTTTTTTTTTAACTCACTGCCATGTCCCCCCAACCCCCACCGTTTTGTTTTTTTTTTTAATGAAAACCCACTGTCTCCATCTCTTACCAAGTCTCGTATCATGATTTGCTATCAGCTCCTCCCAGACAGCTTAGGACTGGCTTTTCGAGAAGTTCAAGGTGCACAGCCCTGGAGTCCCACCACCTGGGTCTAAGACCAGGCTCTGCCACTTAATAACGTGCAGCCTCTGCCAAGTGACGTATTTTTGCCTCAGAATCCCCATCCGTAAAATGGACATAATGATAGTATCTACTTCACAGAGTTTTGTGAGGCTTCACTGAGCTGATATTTGATAAGGAAGTGCTAGTAATTTGTCTTCACGGAGCCTCACCGTCAGCAGGTGCACCAGGTCCTTATTGGCCTCCAGGGGCGGGGGCACCTCCTGTAGCTGGACTAACTCATTGATGTGGTTGTACAGGGCCAGCAGCTTATGGACGTTCACCTTCCCCTCCTCCAGGTAGTCAGGCATGGCTTCGTACAGGGAGATGAGGTCCTTGAGGTGCACCCCCAGGATGGGGATCTTGAAGTCGGTGCACTCCCCATAAGCACGCCGGTAGTTGTCGTAGTTTCTACAGGAGGACAGCAGCTCAGTCATCTCACCTAGAACCTACGGAACAGAAGAGGAGAGCTGGTCACAGGCACCCTCCAGGCGGGCTCTGCTGTCTGCAGCAGCCTCCTGTTTACTCTTAGCCCCTACCGTGATCGCACCTGGTGCCTGACGAGTCAGGCGTGGGGCGATCCATCTCAAGGTGCAGCTTCTGACTCTCCACTGGCAGCTCCAACTTAACGTCACATGTCACAGAGCAGACTTACCAAGCGCAAGGTGTACTCTATTTCACAGCTGGAAAATTCTAAGTAAGGTTTTAATATTTTTATGTTAAAGTTGTTCTTTTAAAAAATAAGTGATACAAGCACATGATAAATTTTTTTTAAAGGTACAAGATTATACAGCACATGGCAAGTGTGCCTCTGAACTGTGTCCGCAGTGCCCTTCCCTTGTGTCTTCCAGAGACAAAGTGAAGTGTGCTGCCCACAGCTGGCGTAGGGAAGGGTGTGTTTCCAGTGTGGCACTTCAGTCCTCTGTCGAGTGTTCATATTTCTTATGCTGGGCTCTGTGGGCCTTCACTCAGCGAGTCTCAGGATGGGCCTATGTCTAGGAAGCAGGTGACAGTCCACTCACAGACTGAAACCCTGGACAGAGAGACTGAACAGGATAGACCGATTCCTGGCATAGGACCGGACAGGGATGAGGCGGAGGCCTGGGGACTCTGCATTAGAGGCTGTGCTCTGCTATGGCCTAAGGGTGCTAGGCAAGGGTGCAGCCACATCTCCTGCTCCTTCCAGCACACCTGCTTCAAGTCAGCATGTGGTTCACAGAACCCCATCCCCATGTGTGGTGACCAGCTTTCTCAGAAACAAAGACAGGAAGAAGAGACTCCCTGCCAATCATGTCACAACACAAAACAACAATTTTAAACGCTGTGCCGGAAATTTGTAATTCATAAAATTGTGGCCTGGGAAGCACCATTTCTCCCTGATAAAGTTACTTGAGATCTGAGAGTCAGCCTCCCACAGTCACAAGGCTGCAAGAGAGCACAGTTCAATTCAGTTCAGTCGCTCAGTCGTGTCCGACTCTTGCGACCCCATGAATCCCAGCACGCCGGGCCTCCCTGTCCATCACCAACTCCTGGAGTTCACTCAGACTCACGTCCACCGAGTCAGTGATGCCATCCAGCCATCTCATCTTCTGTTGTCCCCTTCTCCTCCTGCCCCCAATCCCTCCCAGCATCAGAGTCTTTTCCAGTGAGTCAGCTCTTCGCATGAGGTGGCCAAAGTACTGGAGTTTCAGCTTTAGCATCATTCCTTCCAAAGTATTCCCAGGGCTGATCTCCTTCAGAATGGACTGGTTGGATCTCCTTGCAGTCCAAGGGACTCTCAAGAGTCTTCTCCAACACCACAGTTCAAAAGCATCAATTCTTTGGCACTCAGCCATCTTCACAGTCCAACTCTCACATCCATACATGACCACAGGAAAACCCATAACCTTGACTAGACAGACCTTTGTTGGCAAAGTAATATCTCTGCTTTTCAATATGCTATCTAGGTTGGTCATAACTTTCCTTCCAAGGAGTAAGCATCTTTTAATTTCATGGCTGAAATCACCATCTGCAGTGATTTTGGAGCCCAAAAAAATAAAGTCTGACACTGTTTCCACTGTTTCTCCATCTATTTCCCATGAAGTGATGGGACCAGATGCCATGATCTAGGTTTTCTGAATGTTGAGCTTTAAGCCAACTTTTTCACTCTACACTTTCACTTTCATCAAGAGGCTTTTGAGTTCCTCTTCACTTTCTGCCATAAGGGTGGTATCATCTGCATATCTGAGGTTATTGATATTTCTCCCAGCAATTGATTCCAGCTTGTGCTTCTTCCAGTCCAGTGTTTCTCATGATGTACTCTGCATATAAGTTAAATAAGCAGGGTGGCAATATAGAGCCTTGACGTACTCCTTTTCCTATTTGGAACCAGTCTGTTGTTCCATGTCCAGTTCTAACTGTTACTTCCTGACCTGCATACCAATTTCTCAAGAGGCAGATCAGGTGGTCTGGGATTCCCATCTCTTTCAGAATTTCCCACAGTTTATTGTGATCCACAATCAAAGGCTTTGGCATAGTCAATAAAGCAGAAATAGATGTTTTTCTGGAACTCTCTTGCTTTTTCCATGATCCAGCGGATGTTGGCAATTTGATCTCTGGTTCCTCTGCCTTTTCTAAAACCAGCTTGAACATCTGGAAGTTCATGGTTCACATATTGCTGAAGCCTGGCTTGGAGAATTTTGAGCATTACTTTACTAGCATGTGAGATGAATGCAATTGTGCGGTAGTTTGAGCATTCTTTGGCATTGCCTTTCTTTGGGATTGGAATGAAAACTGACCTTTTCCAGTCCTGTGGCCACTGCTGAGTTTTCCAAATTAGCTGGCATATTGAATGTAGAACTTTCACAGCATCATCTTTCAGGATTTGAAATAGCTCAACTGGAATTCCATCACCTCCACTAGCTTTGTTCGTAGTGATGCTTTCTAAGGCCCACTTGACTTCACATTCCAGGATGTCTGGCTCTAGGTCAGTGATCACACCATCATGATTATCTGGGTTGTGAAGATCTTTTTTTCTGTGTATTCCTGCCACCTCTTCTTAATATCTTCTGCTTCTGTTAGGTCCATACCATTTCTGTCCTTTATCAAGCCCACCTTTGCATGAAATGTTCCCTTGGTATCTCTAATTTTCTTGAAAAGATCTCTAGTCTTTCCCATTCTGTTGTTTTCCTCTATTTCTTTGCATTGATTGCTGAGGAAGGCTTATCTCTTCTTGCTATTCTTTGGAACTCTGCATTCAGATGCTTATATCTTTCCTTTTCTCCTTTGCTTTTCACCTCTCTTTTTTCACAGCTATTTGTAAGGTCTCCCCAGACAGCCATTTTGCTTTTTTGCATTTCTTTTCCATGGGGATGGTCTCGATCCCTGTCTCCTGTACAATGTCACAAACCTCATTCCATAGTTCATCAGGCACTCAAGAGAGCACACACCTGAGCAAATAGGGCTGGGGAATGTGGAGTCGGGGAAAGGCTCACAAGATGAGAGATGAGCAGCAGA
Source organism: Bos indicus (assembly GCF_029378745.1). Taxonomy (NCBI): domain Eukaryota; kingdom Metazoa; phylum Chordata; class Mammalia; order Artiodactyla; family Bovidae; genus Bos; species Bos indicus. The sequence goes on from NC_091769.1 coordinate 34,038,093, forward strand.
GACGCTAGAGAACTTTCTGTTCCCCACAGAAAGTGAAATAAACCACTGGGGGACACTAGCTTTAACCCTGGTCTTAGGAATTCACTCTGCAGACCACCCCGAAGGTCCAGCAGCTTTGCAGAGAAGCAAGCTTGTCAATATGACATGAAGGCACATTCGTGTCTGTGATTCTCTCCCTGGGTCACCTCTGATTTGGAACAGTATGTGCCTCTTCAGTTGTTCTGCCTGGTGTCAGCCAGCATAATCCAAAAATTAGAAGGTTATCAGACCACTGGAAGGTAGGGGTGGGGCAGCACCCTCCAACCCCAGTGTTGTGAGAGCAGGGATGGCTAATAAGAGACTTCCTGAAAGGGTGAACATCTGGGAAAAGCAGATGGGACACTGAGGCTAAGGTATCTCTTCCCTAAGAAGAGAGTCTCCTGTGTCAGCTTGGAGGTGGGGGCTGGGGTTTGAGTTCAGTAAGAAAGGCCAGGTGAGATGAAATACTCAGAGCAGTCATCATCAAACCTATATTATACATAGCTGCATTTATATCTGCACTATATCATAATGGTTTATATGTATAATAATAGTCCTGTATCATAAAGGATTAAAGTCTCTGTAAAATCTAATGTAGGAAAGTACATAGGACACTTAATAAATACCAATAAAATACCACCTATTACAAAATCGTACCTGAAAAGCTTATTTCCAACTATCTGGGAAAATTCAACTTTCCAGAATGGCACTCTCCAAGGTTTGTGGCTAGTTAGATTTCTAACGTGTCACTATATAACCTCACTTGACATGCAAACTGAACTACGGTCACTGAGCCACCACTGTTCCTTGCTCAGCAAGGGAGTCAGTACTAAAGATGGTGGCTCTGGACACTCAGTGGCCAATGAGCATGGAAAAGAGGCACATGTTCCAAATCACCAGCGGGAATGAGGGCAGTAACACTGTGGCCAGACTGACTCAGTCACCCGCAAATCTGTGATGTCCCCACCCTGTGGGTTTACTTAAGGGGTTCTCTCCTGGGTATTCTGCCTTGTTAAAAAAGGGATGGCGTGGCTTGGAAATGCTCTCTGGGTTGCCCCTCAAGGAGGAAATGCTGACACTGGTCCTAGGAATGCTGCTGAAGGGCCCTAGAGGAGACAGGAGCACTGACCTTATTGATTTCATGCGGGACATGTGAACTTGTCTCCTTGAGCCTGGAAATAGAGCTGTGACATAACCCTCCGATCACGGCCATCAACGTATTGAAGTTCTGCAGCTGATGGAGCTTCTGTGACACAGAAAACAGATGTTAGCAGAGTCACTGTACATGTCAGTTATGTGGGAGCTTGAGGCTGTCTCTTGTCTCTGTGCTGTGAGTATTCCTAATTCTGGCCAAAGGCTAGTGATCAGGTATTGCAGTTTTCCAAACATTTCTTTTCTCAGGCTTAGTTCTAGACCAGCAGATCCCAAATCTAGCAAAGCATCCCATCTTCTTCCTTTCATTTCAGCTGGTCTGCAGACAACTCTCTACATCAGTCGTTTCTAAGAAACACCCAAAGTACTTGTTTAACACAAAGATTCTGGACCCAAGTCCTGATGTTTAGATTCCCTGGAGCTGAGGCTGAGCTTTAGGGATCTGTGATTTTAACATAGCTCTAGTTAATATGAGACCAAGTGGTCCATGTACCACACTTTAAGAAACACTGGTTTAGAACATTAAAGCTAGAAAAATATATTATTCGGTGTAATCTTTTATATACTTTACCCCAAAGTAACCAGACTGTTTTATTTTTGAGGGCAACACCATGGCTTAAACAGGACTGTAACTAACTGGGATAGAGTGCTAGAATCTCTGTGAAATTTCAGATATGTGTTCATAGTATCTGCTTTTTTCTTATCACATGCTTAAAACATACTCCTCAAACACTAAACCCAGCCATTCAACATAACTTGGGCTCACAGACCTAAATCAAGCTGGCCCAGCTGTACTGAAATCTGAATTACCCTTTCCTTTGCTAAGTGGACCACATTAGGTAAAACAAAGCTGGCTGGTAAGCACCTTCTGAAACGTGTTAAAGATTTAAACAGAACTAAAGATGTACCCTGACTCTGAAGACGGACTACATGGCCCTCTCCATACTGATCTCATGTGGGATGTAGAAAAGTCATCATATCGAGATCTGAGGACAGGTGAAGGTGCACAAACCCCACCAGGAGATTCATGAGGGGAAAGCAGCTCTCAGGGACAGACTAGGCTGAGGGGAGAGGGAGTAATTTACCCGGTAGCCCAGGCCTCAAGTCTTCATCCAGTCACTCACCTGAGCCACCTGGATGAACTTGATGAAGACTTCAGCTCGGAGCTGGGGGGTGGGGCGGCTGAGAACCATCAGCTGCACCCACTGGGAGATGCCGTTGCACAGAGCAATGGACCGCTCCATGGTGGGGTTCTCCTTCACGCAGCTGTTCACAAGGTAATTCTGATAATCAGAGAACTGGGGAAAAAGAAATTCATCACGACTGCGCTCCTGCACTCCTGGAGACCCGAGGGGCATGCTGCCTCTGCTAAGCTGATGGCCAGCATCTGCTAAGGGACAGAGGAGCTCCTGGGCCTCCTCTCCTTTCCTGCCAGCAAGGACAGCAGGAAGGACATCTTTCTTATTCCACGCACAGCATGCCCCTCTACATCAGAAGTCATTAGGCATAAATGGATGTGTACATATACTGCAGCTGCTGCTGCTGCTAAGTCGCTTCAGTCGTATCCAACTCTGTGCGACCCCATAGACGGCAGCCCACCAGGCTCTCCGTCCCTGGGATTCTCCAGGCAAGAACACTGGAGTGGGTTGCCATTTCCTTCTCCAATGCATGAAAGTGAAAAGTGAAAGTGAAGTCGCTCAGTTGTGTCCGACTCCTAGCGACCCCATGGACTGCAGCCTACCAGGCCCCTCTGTCCATGGGATTTTCCAGGCAAGAGTACTGGAGTGGGTTGCCATTGCCTTCTCTGTACATATACTAGTTAACCCAAATATTATGCTGAGCAGATATGGATAGGATCTTGTTTAAACTCTTAACGAGTACAGTATAAAAGAAAAATCTCAATACTAGTTCCAGCTCTGCTGCTGAAGGGGAAAAACAAAGATAATCCAAAATTTAGTATGTCATTCTCTTTCTCTCTCTCCAACGAAGCTCTGTTGGCTTCAGTGGAAGCGAGTTCTCTTGCATGGAGGTGTTCTTTGGTATCACATATAGAGTTTCAAGGAGCAAGGTCTCGGTCAGCAGAGTTTATCTCTAGGATCAGGGGTGACTGTGGGGCCATGTCAGCAGCACTTCAAGAGTTTAGGTAAATTCTGAACTAGACCAGTAGCCACTGATTTATTTTGAAATTTCCCCCAGCCATCCAAAGCCTATTCTAGAATGAATTCAAACTCTTATAGGACTTATCCTCATTTTGGGAGAGGAAAATTTTAAAGAAAATTTCTGAAAGACTGATGATTATAAGGGGAAAAATGTGTGTGTGTGTGTGTGTGTGTGCATGTGTGTACATGTCTTGTGTGTACACTCATGTGCACAAGGCATCGTGTGTGCATAGTACTACCACCTGAATGAGGGGTGGGGAGGGGGAGCTGGGCTTGGAGGGTGGAGCGGGGAGCGGAGCAGGAGGAACACAGCCCAGCAGTGTGCCCTGACTTGCCCACCTACACACAGCCTGACGGGAAAGCCCACCAGCCCAGAGGGGTCTTCAGGGGGAGGAGGTGGGCGGCCTGTTGAATTCCTCTGCTTACTCTCAGAGCTGTCGCAGGGCAGCTTTTCTCCAGCCCCTTGGATACATACCGATATCCTCCGGAAGGACTTGAATTCTAGGAAAGTCAGGTGCTCAGACAGTTCTTCTGGCTCCAGATGGTCAAAGAGCAGGGAGACTTTCCGCTTCTTGCTGGTGTTCGATTTTATCCTTTGGGTCAGTTTCCTGGACCAGTCACGGGCATTGCTTTTGTGAGTAAAAGTGAAAAGGGAGAAGACGGGGGAAAAGAATAAATCAAAATTGCTTTTCTAATGCAAGTAAATCCATGAACGTTTCTCACAAGAATATGCAAAGCACCATTAGCTAACTTCCCAGGGCCAAAACAATGTATTAACGGTGTCCTTTAGTCAGCTTTTCCTGTGGTGACAGCTAGGGAGCCTTGATAGTTCCCATGAGCCTTCTGAATGTGCCATGGGAACTGGGTAAAATGTGCTGATCTTAAGGAAGTGGAAACAATGCACTGGTCACGGTGCCCTGGCCTTCAAGTCCTGGCCCCGTTACATATGTTCTCTCCATGTCCACTGTGTGTTCCTTCATCTCATGAAGGTGATGGGGACTCTATCTGGTCGAAATCTCAAGGTTTGGGGGCAGTTTCCATGCCAGAAGAGCACAGAGAGGAGGTGCCATGCTGGGGAATCATGTGTAGGAACACACGGTCCCTCTGGGCAGACTTGTGACATTTTCCTCAAATGTCCCCAGGAAATGAAATGACCAAGGAAGCCTAGCTAGCTCTAGAGTTGGCCCCACACACATTTTCTTGTAATCGATCCACATATTTCTTATTCAGTTTCCTTCACTAAGGAAGCAAAGAGAAAGGTAGCAGGTTGCAGGCTGTGTTTCCCAAACGGGGATTCCTGAGAACCTTGTCTCCTGACAAAAGGGTTCTATGGTCAGACAAGTTTGGGAAATGCTACAAATTCTGCAGCCCCTTTAGCCAAAAAGCACATTATAGGCTCGGAGATGCATCGCAAAAGGGAAGTTCAGTTCACTATTTCTCAAGTATATCTGGTCAGGCAACATCCCACTGACTAATTCCTAAAGAACATACTGTGGAAAATATTGGTAGAGGAAAGTCAGCTAGGGGTGTATTGGGACAAGGAAGTCAGGGTACTGTCCCAGGCCCTGTGTGCTGCATTTTAAAAATGAAGATGCTGCTATTGCAAAACCTTTTATCTTTCACGTTGTTACAATTCTAAGGAAAGAAGTTCAGAGAGTCCAACCTGCGAAGGAGATTTAAGTGGGACTCTGGTACGTGATGTGGAGATCATTTCTATCTGGCCGTGGCACAAGGCACTAGGGGCTCTCACAGTCCAGCTTCTGCTCTGTCATTAACTCAACTAGCTCTGTATCCCCAGACGAGCCAGTCTTGCTGAGCCTCAGTTTCCCAAGATAAAAGCATCTTTAAAATACATTTCAGCACTAGAATTCTATATCCTCGGGATCTGTATTATTCTAAAATAAAGCAATCACATTATGAAAACCTTAGCAGACAATGAGTGTACTCTGCTCCCCCCAAATTAGGCATTCATTTTTTCAGACTGGGACCATCTCATAAATATGAAATCCCAAGGAACAATATGAAATATTCCTGAGTACTTTTCCACCTCTGCACAGATTGGAGTGTCTCTCGCAGATGTACCATGTATGTTATAAACCCTCTGCAGGATCCATTTTCTAGCAGTGCCTTCTGTATTTGTAAGTTCAGGGTGCCTCCAGGCATTGGCTGCTGAAGAAGCACCAATTTAGTCACTGTACTTTCAGTTTCTTAGGATTTGTATAAATTTTAATCAGCGTCTTGCTACCTGATTTCTTTTTCACTGAGACTTTTTTTTCCTGCTGTCATATATAAGCCACATACAGCATTATCACCAGGGACTTCTCTGCTTTCCTGGTACCTGGCAGGCTTTTCTCTTTGGTAAAGCCACTGAACCTGCCTGAAGCCTTCTTGGGTCACAGCAGGACACAGAGCCTTGCTGAGCAGCCTGGGTTATATCACAGGAGGGAGGTGGTTTCGAAAGATAGGATACTCACATTTGCGTTGTGTCGATCAGGCGGCAGTGGAGCTCCTCGCCATTTGCTTTCACCAGTTCCTGAAACTCCTCCATGGTGCTTGCCAGGCTGGTATCCATCTTAAACATGATCCAGAATTCTGTTATCCAGTACCTACATGGTGGGAATCACAAAACATAAGCCAAAACTGAAGCCAAGGACTCATATTTTGGTAGGTTCTTCCCACAAGAAGGACTCAGAAAAAGACGGGCTGATTTGTCCTGTATCCCTGGAAATAAAGACTATATATTTCTCTGTACAGAATATAAGGAGCTGGAGTTGGGGTAGGGGGAAGAGAAGAAAACCACCCACTGACAATCATCTGTGGGCCCCCACACCTGCCCATATCAAATGCTATGCTATGCTAAAGTGAATCATAATCTGAGAAGCCATGACAAAAGATTTAGGCACAACATGTGGCTCTTTCATTTCACCCTCCCCACAAAGTCCCAAATGTATGCAGAAATGTTACCTTACAAAATAGCAGATCTTCAGGCAAAGCCCTGGTGAATTCTTTGCCAAGGCATCCTTATAGGTAGGGCTGTGGTTAAGGGAAATGCAAGCCTCTGTTATAAAAACCAAGCAACTTCTTATCTTTGGAAGATTTGCTAAAACTGCCCTTCCCCAGCCCTCCTAAAATTTTCTTTTAATTAAAATGTTTTCTTACGTCTCTGGACCTAGGATAAAACCAACTTGATGTGTGTAGCTGTATGCTTATCATCACCTAGAAGGGCAAAGGTTGTGACTTTATCTAGCCCATGCTGAAGTGGCTTATGGAAGAATGCCACAGCATCTCCTCTACAGAAGGAGGAAGTCACCAGCACAGCAAGGCCCCAGGAAAATGATCTGTAAGAAGTGAAGAGGTGCCTCTGCCCACATCCAAGACTAGGAGTCTAGTCTGCCAGAGAAAACAAGCTAAAAAGAAGAGCCCCTTCTTTTCTTTCCAGCAACTGATTTAAAACAAAAAACACCCTATGCAGTGAATAAGAAAAAAAAGAAGGAATAAATATTCAGATATAATGAAAATTCAAGCAATAATAGGAAAATGATAATATATGCATAGCGGGTGTCAGTAGACTGATCTTACAGGTTGTAATAGCAAGTCAGAAAAAGTTATGTGAATGACCGAAATACAGTTGGAGAGCATGTGAAGGATTAATATCACTGGGAATATTCTATGAGAATGATGCCATCCTAAGAACATGAAAGAACAGCAACAGTCCACCAAGTTCACATGTCTCTAGCGATATATGGAAAGAATATACATTTATTGCAAAGGTCAAAGAAATGCAAAATCCAGGCCAGTGATGAAGCTGTGTGGTTGTACTCTGTTCTATCAACATACTGAGGAATACTATGCAGGCTGTGTGCTATACACGCCACTGCCCTCTTTCTCTTAAAAACCACCCAGAACTCTGTGAATTCCAGCAGGTCCCTGAGAGGACTCTACTGAGCAGCCAGCAGATGTCTCAATTAACCAGGGCTGAGCAGTCTTCATTCACTGGGTATGCATGTTTTAACCCTTGGAAAACACAGATGTAGATACAGTAAAGTAAAACAGTCCAAAGCTTATTACTTTTTTTTTTTTAATTAGGAAGGAGTCTGTGTATTTTGAAATCTTACATACCCGTAGTATTTAAGAGCATATTAGAATGATAGCTGTGAAACTTCAATTTGGAATATACAATTAAGGCTTTACTCTTAAATTTTAAATTCAAACCTTACTAAGTTTATGCATAGCTTTGAAACACCTAAGATGTCAGCTTTACTGTTTATAATTTTAATCTATTGAAGTTACAAGCCTATTTAGAATTCAAAAAGGTCCTTGAAATAGTTTTAAAACTATAAAATATAAAATTCATAGTTATATATGTATATACCTATCAATAATTACTTTAAATGTAAATGGAATAAATGTTTCAAACAAAAGACACAGAGTAGCTGAATGAATACAAAAGCAAGATCCACATATGTGCTGCCTACAAGAGATGCACTTTGGAATCAGACTGAAAGTAAGGGGATGAAAAAAGGTATTCCATGCAAATGGAAATTGAAAGAAAGCCATGGCAGTGATTCTTATATCAGACTTTAAAACAAAGACTGTAACAAGATACAGGAGGACATTACAGAGTAACCAAGGGGTCAATCCAAGAAGAGGATATAATTGTAAACATATATGCACCAAACATAAGAGCACCTAAACATACACAGAAAATGTTAACAGACATAAAGCAAGAAATTGACAATGAAACAATAGTAACAGGGGATTTTAACACCCTTATTTCAATGAACATCATCCAACAAAAAAATCAGTAAGGAAACACTGGCCTTAAGTGAAACATTAGCCTAGATGTGCTAAGATATATAGAGAACATTCCATCCAAAAGCAGCAGAATACATACATTTTTCAAATGCAAATGGAACATTCTCCAGGATGCATCACAGGCTAGGCCACAAAATGAATCTCAGTACATTTAAGAAAACTGAAATCATAACCCAGTATTTTTTCTGACCACAATACTGTAAGATTAGAAATCAGCTATAAAAAAAAGACTCAAAAATCACAAATGTGTGGAGACTAAATAATATGCTACTATACAACCAATGGATCACTGAAGAAATCAAGGAACAAATAAAAAAATACCTGGAGACAAATGGAAACAAAACCACAAAATCTATGGGATGCAGCAAAAGCAGTTCCCAGAAGGAAGTTTATAGTGACACAAGCTCATCTTAGGAAACAAACAAAAATCTCAAATAAATTACCTAACCTTAAATCTAAAGGAACAAGAGAAAAACAAACACAACCCAGTTAGTAGAAGGAAAGAAATTATAAAGATCAGCAGAAATAAATGAAATAGAGACTAAAAACAATAGGAAAGATCAATGAAACTAAGAGCTGGTTTTTTGTTTTTTTTTCAAAGATAAAACTGGTAAACCTTTCTAGACTTAAAAAAAATGGAGAGGGCCCAAATCAATAAAATCAGAGATGAAAAAGAAGTTACAACGAGTACCAGTAAAATGCAAAAGATCATAAGAGATTACAACTATATGACAATAAATTTGACAACTTAGAAGAAATGTACAAATTCCTAGAAATATACAATTTCCCAGGACAGAATCAAGAAGAAATAGAAAATATGAGCAGACCAATTACCAATAACAAAACTGAATCAGCAATTTAAAACAATACAATGAACAAAAGTTCAGAACCAGATGGCTTTACAGGTGAATTCTACCAAATATTTAGAAAAGAGTGAACACCTATCCTTCTCAAATATTCTAAAAAGTTCCAGAGGAAGGAATACTTCCTAACTCATTCTATGAGACCAGCACCACCCTGATACCAAAATCAGACAAAAAGTTGACATAAAAAGAAAATTACAGGCCAACATCACTGATAAAAATATGAACACAGATGAAAAAATCCTCAACAAACATTAGAAAATCAAATTCAACCATATATTAAAAGAATTATATATGATGATTAATTTGAATTTATCCAGTGGGTGCAAGGACAATTCAGTCTCCACAAATCAGTCAGTTGACAAATTGAAGAATAAAAATCATATGATCATTTCAATAGATGCAGAAAAAATATCTGAGAAAATTCAACATCCTTTTATGATAGAACTCTCCACAGTGTGAGTAATGGAGGAACATACCTCAACATATATGCCATATATGACAAGTGCATGGCTAATATCATACTCAATGGCTTTAAAGCACTTCCTCTAAGATCAGGAACAAGACAAAAGATGCTCACTCTCACCACTTTTATTTAACATGGTATTAGAATCCAGCCACAGCAATCAGACAGTAAGAAGAAATTAAAGAAATCCAACTTGGAAAGGAAGAATTTAAAACTGTCACTGTTTGAAGATGGCATAATACTATACATAGAAAAGCCTAAAGATGCCACCAAAAACTACTAAAGCTCATCAATAAATTTGGTAAAGGTGCAGGGTACAAAATTATTGAAATCTGTTGAATTTCTATATACTAACAAGGAACTATCAGAAAGAGAAATTAAGAAAACTATCATTTACAATCACATCAAAAATGAATAAAATATATAGGAATAAATCTAACTATAGAGGTAAAAGACTCATATTCAGAAAACTTTAAGACACTGATGAAAAAAATTGAAGATGACAGAACAGATGGAAAGGGATACTTATGTTCACGGATTAGAAGAATGTTGTTATGATGACCATACTACCCATCAGTCTATAGATTCAATGTAATCCTTATCAAAATACAAATGGCATTTTTCACAGAATTAAAATGATTCTAAAATTTCTATGGAAACACAAGAGATCCTGAACAACCCGAACAATCTTGAGAAAGAACAGCACAGGTGGAGTTATCATGCTCCCTGACTTCAGACAAACTACAAAGCTACAGCCATCAAAACGGTATAGTATTGGTATAAAAACAAACGTCTAGATCAATGGAACAGAAGAGAGAACCCAGAAAACAACTTTGAAACTTACAGTCAATTAATCTAAAACAAAGGAGGCAGGAATATACAATGGAGAAAAGACAGTCTCTTCAATAGATGTTACTGGGGAAACTGGACAGCTCCATGCAAAAGAATCAAACCACTATGCAGTCACACCACGCACAAAAATAAATTCAAAACTGATTAAGAACGTAAAGGCCCCAAAACGATAGAACCTATAGAGGAAAACATAGGAAGTATGCTCTTTGGATATGTCTCCTCAGGCAAGGAAAACAAAAGCAAAAATAAACAAGTGGGATTATATCAAACTAAAAAGCTTTTGCAAAATGAAGGAAACTATCAACAAAAAAGAAAAGGCCACCTACTAAATGATGGAAATATTTGCAAACAGTATGTCCAATAAAGGCTTAATACCCAAAATATACAAATAACTCATACAACATAAAAAAAAAAAAAACTGGTTAAAAAACAGGCAGAGGATCTGAATAGACATTTTTCTAAGAAGACATACAAATGACCAACAAGCACATGAAAAGATGCTCAACATCATTAATTATCAGGAAAATGCAAATCAAAACCACAAAGAGGTCAACTCATACCTGTTAGAATGGCTATTATAAAAAAGACAACAAATGACAAGTGTTGGTGAAGATGTGGAGAAAACGAAACCCTTGTGCACTGCTAGTAAGAATATAAATTGGTGCAGCCACTATGGAAAATAGTAAATAGGTTCCTTAAAAAATTAAAAATAGAACTCCTGGGTATTTATCTGAAGAGAACAAAAACATTAATGAGAAGAGATATATGGAGCGCGATGTTCAGTGAAGCATTATTTACAATAGCAAAGGTGTGGAAGTAAACTAAGTGTTCATCAAGAGACGAATGAATAAATACTTGGTGTACACAAACACACAGTGGAATATTACCCAGCCATAAAAAAGGACAAAATTTTGCCATTTGCAACAACATGGATGGACCCAGAGGGTACACACTAAGTGAAAACAGTCAGAGAAAGAAAAATACTGTACTTCATTTATACATGGATCTAAAAACACTAAACAAATGAATATAATGAAAAAAGAGTTATTTGTACAGAGAACAAACGGGTGTTTGCCAGAGAGGAGGAAAGAAATAAGTGAAGGAGATTAAGAGGTACAAACTTTTGTTTGTGAAAATAAATGAGTCATGGGTATGAAATGCACTGTATGGGGAATACGGTCGATAATTATATAGTATCTTTGTATGATGACATGTCATAACTAGACTCATTGTGGTGATCATTTTGAAATGTACGTGTGTGTGTTAGTTGCATCGTATCCGACTCTTTGACTCCAGGGACTATAGCCTGCAAGGCTCCTCTGTCCATGGAATTCTCAAGGCAAGAATACTGGAGTAGGTTGCCATTCTCTTCTCCAGGGGATCTTCCTGACCCGGGAAGCAAACTCGCATCTCCTGCATTGCAGGTGGGCACTTCACCATCTGAGCCATATCAAATCACTGTTACATGACAGGAACTAACATAACGTCATAGGTCAATGATACTTCAAAAACAAATAAACAAAGAAAAAGAAATCAGATTTGTGGTTACCAGAGGTAGGCGGTGGAAAAAGGGGGGAATGTATGAAGGCACTCAAAAGGTACAAACTTCCAGTTATAAGACAAATAAGTACTAGAGATGTAATGTACAACATGATAAACATAATTAACACTGCTCTACAGTATATGTGAAAGTTGCTAAGAGGATAAACTCTTAAGTTATCATCACAATAAAACTTTCATCTATTTTCAATTTTGTATCTATATAAGATGATAAATATTCACTAAACTTATGAATCATGCTTTAAACCTTAAAGTTTTATAGTGCTTTAAGTCAACTTTATCTCAAAAAAAAACCTGGGATAAAAAATAAAATCCAACTTGCAGTTTAAAACCATTACAAGTATTTAATTAATTGGCATTATTTTAATTAAACAAACATTTTTAAAGGTCCCTTACAAGTGCTTAGAGGGACACTCTAGACCTATGGAAAGAACAAGATTTGCAAGCTAAACTTGAACCCCTAAAGAAAAACTATGACTGTGAAATTTGTACTTTTCATAAAAGGAGTTTAACTTAAAAAACCTAACTTTTGATAGACTTACTGTTTATAAAATCTATCCTTAAGGGCATGAAAACCAAAGAGAAACACGAAACATAAAACCACACACACATACACACATCAACAAAGGTAATCAATATAAAAAATAAGCCCAGGTAAATTTCCTGAAGTGAATGCTTCCGATCCTTGCCTTTCTTTGGGCACAAAAGGGAGGAATGAGAATGAGATGATTTTATATTTCTTTATGACACATGTTATTCATCCCTTCAGTGCAAAGAGAGTCAAGCATAAGGCATATTCAAGCGAAAAATGTTCTAGAGTCTGTATTTTTATTATTTGGTCTAGTAGTTGAAATTTTTAACTTCTTCCTTATGAATGAGTAAGGCACACAAAAAGACCCACTTTTCTTCTAAAGCAATTGGGTGGACACAAATCAACGCGGTGCCTCTTATCGTGGAGTCTGTCTTCCTCCTGGTTGCCCCTATCCTTCTCTTCACCCGTCTGTTCCCCTGTGCTCAGTGCCGGCTACACTGCAGCAGGATCTGTGAAGCCCGTCGGTCTTCATCTGAGGGCCAAGCCTGTGGGCACACAGAACATCACTCAGGAGGGCAGAGCCCCCAAGGTCACAAAGAGCGTGCCACAGTGGGGCCACCTGAGCGAGGCAGGCACTGCTTCTCACTTGAGGAGAGGAAGCAAGCAGCAGCATCTGCAGGCCAGGACTGAGGCTCAGGCGTCTGCGGGGGCAACCGTCATTGTTCGCTGGAAGCTTCAGGTGCCACATCTTCACGGGCAGTGCTGTGGCAAGAAAGTACCAGGACAGTTCCCACTGTACCTTACAGGCATCCAAACTATTCAAAGCATGTTGTTAAATTTTTCTGTCTCAACTGTGGAAAAACAGGAAACAACAGGAAATGATCCAAGCTTTCTTAACGAACAATAAAAAGGACCCACTCAAGTCTGGGGTATTGAGAAGTTTGGCATGGAAGAGAGAGGGTTTCTGAGAGAGCTGAGGACGGAGCAGGCAGGGCACACTGGGTAGGCTGAGGGTCTACCATCCCCCTCTATCTGCAGAGGCTCCGAAGCAAGATCTCATTTGCTTCCTAGGAAAGTAACTGCAGGGCTGGATGATAAAGGAGGAGGTGGCTGTGCAGATGAGCGGCCCCGCATGGGACAGAGGCCGAGGAGAGAGACTCTGGGGCCCAAAGGAAGGTGGAGGCATGGGAATGGAGAGGAGAAAAGAGCTAAGAGTCATTTCTGAAGCAGGAACCCTGGGATTGGGTGGTGACTGGCTCCGTGGGAGGTGAAAGGCAGAGAGGATTGTGAGGGCTTTGATGTTGCTGCTTCAGGACATCAGAGGGGCAACGGCACCATGGACTGAAATTGAAAATGAAAATCCAGGTGTCAAAGCAGAACTAACGGGGTAGTAGTGGAGGTGGCGAGTTAAGTTTTGAGTATATTAAGACTGAAGTGTCATAGGACAAAGCAGTCCCAACATTTTTTTTAAAAAATGGTTTGAGTTGGTTAGAGAAATATGGACTTGAAGGTCATCAGAAGAATGGTGGTGGAAATCCTGGTGATAAATCACCCAGGGAAAGTATAGAGAGAAGAAAACCAGAATGCTATCTCATTTTGAAGAGGTTCTCAAAGAAAAGGCTGGATGGAAAGCTGGAGGCGGGTGTCCCAGGAGAAGGGAGACCCAGGAAGGTGCAGTCCAGAGCCCTGGAAGGAGTTTGGAGAGGTGGGGTGCTGTCAACAATGTCTCTACAGGGAGGTCGCTATAAACAAGGATGGAAAATAAGCTACTGGGCTTGACAACCAGGAGGTCACTGGTGACATCAGAGGAAAGTCTGAGTACAGGGGTGGAGGCCACAGTCGGGTGAAGGAGTAAGTGGGAGTTGAGAGATGAGAGATAGTGAGTGTGGACTATTTTAAGAAGTTTGTGCATCACATTTCTGACCCTAACAATGGAATGAAGGGGAGGCAGGGTTGAGAGTTTATTTTTAGGTTAGGGAGATGTGAATGAGTTTTAGACTGAGGGGCAGGTGCCACTGAAGATGCAGGGTTTAAAAGGACAGGAAAGAGGGAAGATAAAATATAGAGAAAGAATCTGCGAAAGTGGAAGGGAGAATAGCAGGGAGGAGGACTCTGGGTCCACAGAGGGGGCCACAAATTAGTCCTTGGAGAACAGTTTTTTCTTTGAGTATTTAATTACTGACACTATTGAGAACTGCTGGTACATGGAGTTGTAGTATGGTTTTAGAACGCTCTGTAGATTAGACATCCATCTATTACCTGTACCTCTCATTATATGGACTCCTTTGAAGGCCACTGAAATGCCACTGAAAACACCTTCTCTGAGAGGTTTATAAGCAGGCTTAGGGAATAGATTCAGTCCTGATGGCTTTTATGCTTTTGCTGAGTGCCATGAGATGAAAAGGGAGGGCTGGGGAGAGTGCTAAAGGATTAGAAGAGCTCTATAGCATGACTCAGTGCCCAGGACCTGGGCTTCAAGGTGCTAAACAGTCTCACCTCACCTACAGCCCACAGTGTCATCAGGCATCAGAGAGAGAGAAAGCAGTCGTTTTCCCCACCCCACTCAATTTACAGCCCAAAGAAGGTCAGAATCCAGCAGGGTTTGCTTGGCGCAGCCAGTGCCTCAGTCTAAAGCAGAAAGGCACCAGCTGCCCTGGGGTCAGGAAGCTCTCTTCAAAACCTGGGAAGGTTGAAGAATTAGACAGGAAAGCCAGAATGCAGCACCCTTGTCAATTTGCATGTGATGAATATGAATTTTGATTAATCTTCAGGAAAAGTATTTTTCACTAGCAAGAGCGAACGAAGAAGACTGTGTCTGCATGTTAATCTCTTTGACCTCTTCCCAGAAAAATCAGCATCAATAACACTGCCTTTTCCAACAGAAGACACATATACACACACAACACATATCCCCAGACACGCATGCCATTCCCTGAAAGGACGCATGAACCCATTAACCACTCAGGGTTATGCCAAAACAACCAAAATGAAAGCATCATTCACATTTCAAGATGCTTCTGAATCAATCCTATTTGTGGATTGCCACCAGGCACTGGGCTAAAGGATATAGAGTGATAACTTTTTGGAGCAGTTCAGCAGAGGAAATGAGAATTCGGTGCATGGTCAGCATGACTTGCAACAGTTGGTTACTTCGACACAGGTTTCCGTCTGCATCTGAAAACACAAAGAGCAGCATCTGAGCAAGGCCACAGGGAGGAATTAGTTACGTGACAGGACACCTGCCAACTCCCATCACTCGTGGGGGAGACCAGAGTGCAGGCTCTGCAGCGCCTCCTCCGTGGCCTTCGGCACTGCACATCCCTCCCTTCTTGGCTTTTCTTATCCTCCTGCTGCATACTCCCCTTCCCCAAATGCCTGTTTTGATGCTCATTAATCACCCCGCCAGAAGGTGGTAGAATCGTGGGGAAGTGGTACCATTTGCATAGGTACACGTGAGTCTGCTGAAAGCAGAAGCAGATCCAGGTTTTGTGGCTCCCAAAGGGCATATGGTGGGGGGAGGGATCCCAGTGAAACGAGTTACAGTCTTAATAGATCACAGTTAAAATACCTTGCTTTTATAAGCTGCACAAAAACATATGAGCATATGAATACATTTCTAGGGCTGGCCCATGATCTTGGAAGGGCTCATGCCAGTGAGGGGACCTAAAATGCAAGTCTCCCTAGTTTCATGGGCAACGCGTCTCTAGATGGGCATAAAGGAGGAAGACTATGGGCAAATGTGACCTTGGGAGATTATGGGTGGGTTTACAAGTACCTATGATGATTTGTATCAAAGAGCATGGTTAGCTTCTTAATTGGGTTTCCAAATCCCACTGGTACCAGATAACAATATTTTTTCCATACACTGGCACTGGGTATAAAGATTCCCCCAAGAGTGGTTTTCAAAATCTTTAACACCTGTGGCAGGAAGTGTTAGGGGCTGGTTGTTCACAGACATCTATTCTCTGTCCTTCACCATGGACTGCATCACCAGGTTCCCTTGCCAGTTAATTGATAGTTGGGTTCAGCCATTGGGAAGCATCAGCAAGAGATGGGAGGAGAGGGAAGTCAGGATATTTTTCTCCTTCCCTCTCTGCTTTGGTACCACTTTCCTGACAGCTGCTACAGGTCTCTTCAATAAATGATTATAGTGCTTGGCCCCTCTTTCAGGGCTCCAGCTCTCACTGGGATCTAAAACTGTATTCTCCCTTGACTTTAGTTCTAAGGATGGTAGCAACCTTTGGCTGTTGACAGTCTCTGGGAATCTGGGTACAGTATCTCAACTCCACTCTCTGTAAGTAGTGGCCCTTCATTAAAGTGTCTTCACTTAAATCATGTGAATTCTGTTCCCTCTTGGGAACTTTAATGATTCAGTGGAAAATATCAAAGTAAAGAATATACATGAATTGTTTTTTTTTTTTTAATCATTTTTTGCTCTTTAAAGCACATTATACAAAAGAGGTTGACACTTTCATTCTTTCTAAGTGTACCAAATTGTAAATGAAGGACACAGTCCATCTGGGCTCAGAATTCAGAAGTCCTGGCTCATCCTCAAATGATGATCTAAAGTCATAGTTCATTGACTACAATGACTACATAGTTCATTAACTACTTGCGAAAACGTAAGGAACCCTGACGAGATCACTCCCCTTCCCCTCACCAAATGCACCAGTTCACCTGAATTCTGTTACTCTTACTTCTTGCCTTCCTCTGTTACCATGGAAAGCACTTCAGAAGCCAATGCCTCCACTGAGCTCTGAGGATCTTTTTCTTAAGGACAGTGACACCATCTTTGTCCACTTTCTCTCCTCCAATATCAACTTTTCTCTCTCCTGGTTTACTTCCATTGGCATTTAAATATGCACCAGAACCTCCTATTTAAAACAAAATGAAATAAAGCAAAACCTGAAACCCTGTCCTCTCTAGCCGTCTCTCAATTTTGCTCCCCCTTTCAGTAAAACTTCACTGTCATCTATTTCTCATCTCCCATCCCCTTTCAACCATTCCATTTTTGACTTCTACTTCCATTATCCCACTAAATCTTTTATTTTCAGGGTCACTGATCAGGTCCATATTGCTAGATCCAAGAGTTCATTCCTCTGTCCTCATCTTACTTTATGACTCAAGTTGCATTCAATCCAACCCAACCCAAGCTGACAACTCTGTCCTCCTTCCTGGAACACTTTCTCCTCTTGGCTTCCTCAGCATCACACTCTCTCAGCTTCTCTCTGTGGCTCTTGTTCTGTCTCCTATTCCTTTGCTGAGCTCTTAAATGTCACCATGCTGTGGCTCAGTCCTCCCACTTCTTTTTCTTTTCTAACAATTTTTAAAAGTTAAAACTTAAGTTTTAACTTAAAAAAATTAATTTATTTCTTCTAGGCAGGGAAATTCATCTATAGTCCTTTGGGATAAAATACCACTGATATGCTTGTGACTGCCCAACAGACATCTTCAGCCTTACTTGGTGAATCCATATAGATGTCTAATTTCAGACTTAACTCATCCAAGCAAAATTCTTGACCTCTCCCTTCCCCAGTTCACTTCTCCTCCATTTTTCCTCATCTCAAGAAATGGCACCACAACCATCCTTTCACTTACCCAAACAGAAAACCGAGGGGTCACCCTTTATTTCTCATTTTCCCTCATATCCAATCCATTAGTGAGCCTTGATTCTACTTTCAAAATAGGTCTCAAACCTCTCCATGTTCCCCCATCCTTGCCACCATTCTAGTTGTAATCATCACCATAGAGACCTACTTGACCTCCCTGTTTTCACTCTTATCCACCTACCTGCCATCTGTTTTCCACGAAGCAGCCAGGAGTGAGCTCCTAAAACCCACAAATGTACTTAATATGCTTCAATGGAGCCCATTACCCTTGCAATAAAGCACCAACTCCCAGCTGCAGCCCACAGAGCTCTCCCCATTCTGGTTCCTTTTAGTCTTCCATTTCATTTCACATCATATTACTCTTCTCCATACTCCTGTCTATACCTCAAACGCTCCAAGCTTATTCCTACTTTGCATGTGTTCTTTCCTTGAATGTGGCCTTTCTTCCCTTGGCCCATTCACGTCATTTATGTCTCACTTTCAATGTCACATCCTCAGAATGGTGATCCTTAAACTACCTCTGTAGCCATGATCCTGCCCGAGTTTCTTCATAGCACTTACCAATGATCTGAAGTTATCTTTTTTGTGTGTTTAATTTTCATTTTCTGAGTCTCCACTAGAATATAAGCTTCGTGAGATCTGACCTTGTCTGTTTTTTTCACAACCATATCTCTAGGGTCCAGAACAGTGCTGATACATGCAGTTACTCATTAAACATTTACAGAGTAAATGAGTGAACTATACCAAGTAGGCGGAGAAGGCAATGGCACCCCACTCCAGTACTCTTGCCTGGAAAATCCCATGGATGGAGGAGCCTGGTGGGCTGCAGTCCATGGGGTGGCTAAGAGTCGGACACGACTGAGCGACTTCCCTTTCACTTTTCACTTTCACGCATTGGAGAAGAAAATGGCAACCGACTCCAGTGTTCTTGCCTGGAAAATCCCAGGGACGGGGGAATCTGGTGTGCTTCCATCTATGGGGTCGCACAGAGTCGGACACGACTGAAGCGACTTAGCAGCAGCAGCAGCAGCAGCAGCAGCATACCAAAAAGAAGACCCCTTAACTTTTCATGTTTCTTTGGATATTGTGTTTGCTTGTTTCATTAGCTATTTCATTAATATTTAATTGTTGTTGTTATTCAATTGCTAAGTTGTGTTCAACTTTTTTGCAAACCAAAGGACTGTAGTCTGCTGCCAGGCTCCTCTGTCCATGGGATTTCCCAGGCAAGAATACTGGAGTGGGTTGCCATTTCCTTCTTCAGGGAATACACCAAACCCAGAGATCTAGCCTGCTTCTCCTGCTTAGCAGGCAGAATTCTTTACCACTGAGCCACCTGGGAATCCCCAATGATATATAATATACACACTTATTTTCTTCTTGGCCACAACTTATAAAGTTACAATTAACAAAGTTATAATTCGATAAATCATTTTTAAGAAGTATTTAATCTAGCCTGTTACAGTTTTGTAAATCTTTCATTACTTGTTCTAAACTTACCCTCTGGTGAGAGAGGGCTAGTACGGCTAACTCTCTGTTTTCTGGCCCACATAATTTCTGTAATATATATCTCCTGCCACAAAAATTCTGTAAAACAAAACATCCCAAAATTCCGTGACTGAAAACAGTGATATTTTATTTTCTCAAGCGTCTGTAAGCTGGCTAGGGGCTGGCTGATATCGGCTGGGCTTCGCTGGGGCTCCTCCCCTACAGGCCCCCGGCTTCCCTGGACCAGTGGGCTAGCCATGGTGTGTTTTCATGGTGATGGCAGGGCGCTGTAGGGTAACTGGAACTGTCCAAGGCCTCTTATCCTAGCCTTGGAACGGGCATGCTGTCACTTCCCCTTTATTCTTTTGGTCAAAGAAAGTCACGGCTGAACCTCAAGGCAAAGGGCAGGAACCTCAAAGTCAGGTGGAAAAGATCACTGATATGGAGAAGGCAAAAAACTGGAGGATGGGACAACAATCCACTCTGCCACAATTATGGGATGCAAGTTTTCAATTCGGCATCTGACAACAGCTGTTACAATGCACCTCTCCTCACAGAAGCAGGGTGTTCCTACCCCATACGTCATGGCACAGAGCGGGAGGATCTGAAACGTATTTGTAGGGCGTGTGTCAGAATGTTCACAGGAGGCACGGGCACAATCGCAGACGCACTCAGTGTGGACGGAACCTAAAACCGGTTCTCTCAACTGTTCTTTGTGGCCGCCAAGCATCTTTCCAAGGACTCTCACGTATTAGGGAAAGGGGCTTAGACGTGTCCTGAGTGAGATCAAAACCAAGTCACACATAGAAAGATTCAGGGACCCAGATAGGCTTATTATGGAGAAGATTCAGGAGCGATATTAAAATTATCTTCAAATGTTTGTAATGCTATGTGTAGGAGGAGGTTTAGACTTCTTCTGTAGGGCCACAAACCGTGGAACCAGAGAGGATGAATAGAGAAAAATGACAGGAAAGAGACCTGGGCACAACACACGGTAGAAAAAATCCTAATCCTGAAGCCCGCCCAACAGCGGAGCCATTCCCATCACAGACGCTTTCAAGAGGAGGCGGGCCAGGACATCCAACCACATCATTGTATCTGGCTTAGCAGCTGCTATTTACTGAAATGAAAGTAAAAGTGTTAGTCACTCACTTGTGTCCAGCTCTTTGTGACACCATGGACTGTATGCACTGTAGCCTGCCAGGCTTCTCTGTTCATGGAATTCTCCAGACAAGAATACCGGAGTGAGTTGCTATTTCCTTCTCCAGGGGATCTTCCTGACCCAGAGATCGATCCTGGGTCTCCTGCATCACAGGCAGATACTTTACTGTTTGAGCCCTGAAGTCCTACTCAATACTGGAGATTTTGCTAAGTACTTTAACAATTTTACTTCTAATTCACACAACACTTCTAATGGTGTTGGTCCTGCTTATAATTTATAGCTGAGAAAATCAACACACAGAGAGATGAGTTCCTTTGTTCTGTCTGGGTCAAAGAGACAATGGGTGGAGGAGCTAGGATCTGGCTGCTGGTTGGTTTGATTCCAGATCCCCAGCTCTCCATGACACTGCATAGCCATTTGTCAGAAGAGGGAATTCAAGTATGAAAAAGGGGAAACGGCTAAAGTAGATAAGCTTTATGATCTCTTCCAGTCCTGAGGGCTACAAGACTAACAGATGCCACTGGCATATTGGATTGGAACCAATTAATGCACATTTGAAAGGACAGCTTTTTGCATCTGATGATTTCTGAAAAACTCTCCTATATGTCTTGGTGGATGGACTCTGATCATTCAAGTTGCCTTTAAAATAAGAAGGGTGCCGTGCCTAAGACTCACAGTCACAGTCACTCTCCACTTACCTTGCACTCCCCTCTTCCCCAGGGTTCTGTGATGCCCCCGCCCTCCACACTTTGGGAGAGGGCGGGGGCATGTTCTGGGGGAGGGCGGCTGGCAAATGGTAAGGCTGGGAGGGAGTGACTCACCCAGCAAAGGGAGGCAGAGACAGAGGAGGGCAGGTGCATCTCGGCATCTCAGTCCACACCCCGCTCCTCGGTGCCCCCTTTTCCACAGGAGAACGTCCTGGTGTGTGCATTTGCCCTCATTCCCACCACTGCCTCTCCCTGATGCGACCTTCAGCATCTGTATGACTGCATCAAGGAGGCACTCGTCTCCTGCCCTCATCTCAGAGAGCAGCGCTTCTTCCTTCTCGAGGGGAAGAGCCTCCCTCTGAAAGGCAGATCTCAAAGTGGGTGATCCAGGGGATCACCTTCCAGTCTTCTGGATTTTATTTTGATAGTTTGGTATAACTTCTGTAAGCTGATTCAAATATTTCAGCAAATAATTTAATTTTGTTTGCAGCTTTAGGCTTTTGAAAAACACAGGGTGTCATACTAAAAATTCTAATAAGTGAAATGTGCAATATGCAATGTGCATAATGTGCATATTTTCTCATTACCATCTGCTTCTCCTTCTACTTCAGTGGAAGCCTGCTTTAAAAGGTTAAAACCTCAGTGGGACATAAAATGTCAACCTTACGTACTCCATCACGTGACCTGAGGAGCAGTGTGTGCTGCTGGTCGAAGGCCCACCCGACCTGTGGTCCATCTGCTCCACAGAACAAGCAGGAAAGCCATGTGGCTTCTAGAGAGTCATCTCTCTGTGAGCCAACAACGGGGTTTCCATCCCTCGATTCAGTGCTGGCAGCAGCCACGCTTCATGGGATCAAAGCATCTCAGGGTGGAAATGACTTCAGCTACCTTCCACCTCAACCTTCTAACTGATGCATGACCCCCTCCCCTAAAGGCATCACAGGTAACAGGCCCTGCCTGTGCCCTTCCAATAACAGGACACAACTCTCTAACTACTCTACAGAGCAACTTTTCACTCTATTTCAATTAAAAACATTTTATCATTAATTGACTCAGTGCAAGGTACGGTCCTAGGTACCAAAGGAGGTATGAAGAGCTACAAGAAAACCCTTGTCCCCGAGGAGCCCACAATCTAGTGGGGGATAAGACACACACTCAAGATACTTGAACATCATCTCAGGTGGTCAATGCTAGAGGTGAAACCTGTGGAGACCATGCTGAATGGTGATAAAGTTCTGGGGATGAAGAAACCCTATCTAGTCGTGATGACTTGGGAAGCATCTCTTGATATCTGAAGTGAGGTGACCCAACATTTCAAGAGGCCATCTGGTCCAGCCCTCTGCCTCTTGGTTGGCCTGCGGACGCCGTTCTTCCTTTCTGTGGTTTAATCTTAAATAAGCTGTTTGCCTCCCAGGGTGACTATCTTCTCCCTGGTGATGAGACTCCTGTGAGAACAAAAAACCTGCAAAGGGCTGCATTCTAGGCCCCACTTCTTGCTGACGAGGGGTGGGGGCGACTTTCCTTACGCGAAGGCTTATCTGGGGGGTGAGGTGGGAATGACTCATTGCAAGACGGACATAGAACATGTCCACACCACAGAAACTCCAGAGCAGAGTCTCTTCTTCCCCTCTGTTTTGGTTACCATGGAAATCTCTTTTGAGTGTGAAAGGATTTGGTAGCTCAGTTGGTAAAAAATCTGCCTGCAATGCAGGAAACCCTGGTTCGATTCCTGGGTGGAGAAGATCCCATGGAGAAGGAATAGGCTACCCACTCTAATATTCTTGGCCTTCCCTGGTGGTTCAGTTGGTAAGAATCTGCCTGCAATGCAGGAGACCTGGGTTTCATCCCTGGGTTGGGAAAATCCCCTGGAGAAGGGAACGGCTACCCATTCCAGTATTCTGGCCTGGAGAATTCCATCAACTGAGGAACTTGGCAGGCTACAGTTCAAGGGGTCGCAAAGAGTCAGACATGACTGAGCGACGTTCACTTTCAAAGGCAGAAAGTCAGAAATTGGTATCATGAGGGTAAGAAAGCTGTCAACACTGGGTGGGGGCAGGGTGCTGGGCTTAGTCGCTCAGTCATATCTGACCCTTTGCGACCCCATGGACTATATCCCGCCAGTCTCCTCTGTCCATGGAGATTCTTCAGGCAAGAATATTGGAGTGGGCTTCCATGCCCTCCTCCAGGGGATCTTCCCAACCCAGGGATCAAACCCAGGTCTCCCGTATTGCAGGTGGATTCTTGACCAGCTGAGCTACCAGGGAAGCCAACACCAGGTGTGCTGAAACCAGAGGCCAGAAGATGGTAATGGGAAAGCTTGTATCAGAAAGCTGGGGGGCAGAGTTGGATCTAGAGCTAGAGCAGGACTGCTTCTGCTAATGCAGATCAGAAAGTCTGGAAACAGAAGAGGCTGTTCCACATAGAACCTGCCAGGCACACCCAGAGTTCTGAATGGACTACAAGGCGATAAACATTCCAAAGAAACGAACCCTACTTGACAGCAAGACTGTTATACTCATCAGATCCTGCCTGGAGAGTGTAGAGAAACTGGCAAGCTGAAAGCAGGTTTACTGGTGTGTTGTGTGCTTGGGGGATTGATGTTTTAGAGCCTACAGCTGCAGCTGGGCAGGAAGTGCACGTGAAGAAGAACGTGGTGTCACGTACATGGTTTGAGCTCAGAGCTTCTACCACCTGAGCAGCTTACGACACGTATCAGTACCACCTTCATCTTTGTTTATTTCTGGTCCTCAGCCCCTCCAGATTTGGGGGAAGACTACAATTAAGAGAAAGTAAGTGATTTGCTAAGAACGGAGTCTCACTTCACAGGGCATGTGTGCTAACCAGCGTGGCTGCTGTTGGGGATGCGCTGTTTAAACAGCAGCTCTCCTTGGAGGGTGAGGGGGACTCTGATTTGCAGTGTTTGCACATTTCTGTGGTGTTAATGCTCCCACTATGGCCAATTCCAAGCCACCAGTATGAAGTCAGAGTGGGGAGCTGGGAGGAGATGCTGGCAGTTGGCTCTCAGGCCGGGTGCGGCTGCTCCTAGATGCCATGGCTGCCACTCGCACCCACGGACCTGGGTTCCTTCCTACCTGGGTATCTCATTCCCAGTGCTCCCAAATTCACTGTCCCCCTCAATCCTGATCTCGTGCCCTCTGGGCTTGCCTGGTGTAACTGACCAGCTAATCTCTATCATTGCAGGCCCTGGGAGGAGAGCAAGACATACGGGAGCACCCTTTTAGATGTCTTCGTTGTAACAGTGACTTCTTGGGAGTGCTTACAGCTCGCACCCAAGGATGAGCATTTTAACGTAGAGTGGGAATTTGGGACAAGGGAAGTGCCCAGTTGCCCATGCCTTGTTCTGGGTCCCTCTGGGGTAATGTGGTACATCATACCCAGACCCAGGGTGAGTACCCTGACCACATGACTGAGAAAATCTAGGTCTAGTTGGAATATTTTCTATTCCTTGGCCCAATACACTGTCCAGCAGCTCTGAAGACCTTCGTTACAAGTAGCTTTTAATTACTTATTTGCACTGGCTGGAGGACACCATGATGTAGGACAATACAAGGCCTCCATTTAACCATGACCTGCAATTTCACACTTTTGCAACAAGCCTTCAAGCAGCATCCCACCCAAGTGGGAAAGGGCCAGGCAGGCTCATGTCTTCTCAGTGGGGCTGCTGACAGTCAAAGCCAGGGATACAGAGGACAGGAAAACCTGGCTCATTGACCCTTGACTTCATCTAATCAGGCTTCTCTCAACTACTGTCCCAGACAGGCTGACCTGGAGGCATGTTGTAAAGGAAAGGGACTGTATTTGCTTCCCATGAGTTTTGGATTTATTCACTGTCCTGCTGGGTCAGGGTTGGGGATCAGGAGGTTGAGAGGGCGTTCGAATTGCCTAGCATCTGGATATGGCAATGGCACCCCACTGCAGTACTCTTGCCTGGAAAATCCCAGGGACGGGGGAGCCTGGTGGGCTGCAGTCCATGGGGTAACCAAGAGTCGGACATGACTGAGCGACTTGACTTTCACTTTTCACTTTCATGCATTGGAGAAGGAAATGGCAACCCACTCCAGTGTTCTTGCCTGGAGAATCCCAGGGACGGGGGAGCCTGGTGGGCTGCCGTCTATGGGGTCGCACAGAGTCGGACACGACTGAAGTGACTTAGCAGCAGCAGCAGCAGCAGCAGCATCTGGATATCCACACCCATCCATGTACAAGCACAACACACGTACATGCACAACACGTGCATACACAGCTGCCCCTGACACCCCCAGAAGCTGGAGAACTCTCCCTCAATGCAACACCTGAGAGCAAGGCTATGTTTTCACAGCACTGATGTTCAATAAACAGAATCACCTCTGCTGAGCACGTGAGCTGTACAACTCTGTGAGGAGGAGGCACCAAGGACACGATTTTAAAGATGAAGACGCAGGTATCACATGTTGGCTGTGGTCTCAGGGCTGGTGAGTGGAGGCAGACAGGATCGGCCCTCTGGCCCCCCAGCCTAGGGCTCTATCCTTGAAACCTGCCTCTCCTTGAGGGATTGTTGGAAGGTGAGCAGGGTGAAGACTGGGTATACTGCGAAGGGCTATGACGTTCAGCCATCCAAGCTACAAAGCTAAATCAGCCTCTCACTCACACCCACTTCTCTTTTTCTCCCTGAGAAGCCCTGCGTCTGCAGCCCAGCCTTGTCCTTCTCACTGCAGCCGCAGTACAGACATCTCCCTGGAGACCCCAACCCTTAAACCCACCACTTGTCCTGACAACACGAGGGCTATCATGGGCACCATCTGGCTAGGATGACCAGACCCTGGAGAGCCTGTGGCCAGTGGTTGCATGGGTGAAAATGCCCAGTCCCCTGAGAGCTCATGGCCCCCATATGGCCCACCTGTCCCTCCTCTTGCAACAGACTCTCCACTCCCTCAGCCAAACCAGTCAGCCCCAGGGACGGTCCTCCCTGGGCATGGCTCTTCTTCGAAGCATGAAGCTCTATGTAAAGGATGACCTAGATTTCTTGGATGAGCGACTGCAATCTATAAATGTCTAACCATGCGCACAAAATTGCCTGAAGTGGAAAAGAGCTTTTAGCTCTATTGCCTCGACTGAGCCAGCCAATGGCCTTCCTTGGGGACTGTAGCCTCCATCCGGACCGTCAGGTCTCAAGAATGAGGGGTCTGAGAAAAGTGAGGGAAGCTGTCCTCGTCGCTTCTGCAAACTGAACACAGTCTTGGTTGTGGGCGTGAGGAGGCTGCACCAGCACTAACAGATAAGCAGTGGAAAGATTCGCGGTGGGCGCTGGGTGGGCCCGTGATGGGACTCTGGGACGAAGCTGTGACCGCACATTCTAGAGCCACTTTGGAAGACAGTGCCAACTGAATACCCTGGGTGGGTGGCTGTTCCTCCAGGGAGCTTCCAAGTCCCTGGGGGAAAATCGGATTATCTGGCTAGGTAGAGATGCTGGCATTTGAGTCCTTGGTGAGCTGCTGTCAATGCAGCCTACTTGGCTCACGGGGTGACTGTCCCCCCACAGGAATGTGCCTGGTGGGGAGTGGATGGCAGTAGGGCCCCAGCTCAGCTTCCCAAGGAGGATGCAGAGAGCTGCCCGCAGATGGCTGGAGGCAGCCAGCCCGGGAGGGGATGGACCCAAGACAAAGACACGACACAGAGGAATCTGGGGCAGGGCGCACTATGCCCTCCTCTTGCTTACTGGAGCGCACTTGTGTTGCTTCAGTCTTGCCTGGGCCTTTTTGGGGGCATGCTTGTTGACAGGCTGAATAGGTATTAAGAAGCAACTTGGGAATGTTCCAAACATTGACTCAGTGAAATAACACAGGCCTGAGACTTACTGGATAGCCATGAACTCAGCCTTCTTCAGAAAGTTTTTCTCAATATTGACTTGATCCTAACAGCCACCTAGATAACCTCATTCCAGTGTACCACAACAGGGCTGACAACACAGCTCACCGCAAACTCTGCTTTCACCACAGAAACTGTCCTTGGCTCATAATTCTCTGCAGTGAACAGTCCCAGACAAAAACCATCATTGCACCACCGTGTACAGTCAAGAGAACTGAGCAAAGCCTTTTGTAATCAGATAGAAGTTATTCTGAAAGCCTCTTCGCCCCTTTGTTGTTTGTAGTTAGGATTAGATTACCTTTGATTAAATATAGAAAAATGCTTAGTAATCCATTAACCACTGTAACAGCGGTGAACTATTCTCACTTCTCTTGCTGGATTTGGAACAATATTTTGTTTTTCTCTTTGCTCCTGTTGCTGCTAAATCGCTTCAGTCGTGTCCGACTCTGTGCGACCCCATAGACAGCAGCCCACCAGGCTCTGCCATCCCTGGGATTCTCCAGGCAAGAACACTGGAGTGGGGTGCCATTTCCTTCTCCAATGCATGAAAGTGAAAAGTGAAAGTGAAGTCGCTCAGTTGTGTCTAACTCTTAGCGACCCCATGGACTGCAGCCTACCAGGCTCCTCCATCCATGGGCTTTTCCAGGCAAGAGTACTGGAGTGGGGTGCCATTGCTCCTGTTAGGCTTTGGTTATTCCAGAGTGGGACAATGATTTTTCATGAAATACTTCTTTATAACCAAACCTGAAAGAGGGATCCACAGTGGTAGGTCATACCGTCCGTGCCCGTGAGATGGGGCATGGTTTCCTCTAAGCATGGTCCCCATCCATGGCAGAGGGAGCAGGGGCATCCGAATTTCTTTTCAGTTCTAGGTTCTAAATGCAACCCATCCCTCAGGCCCTCAAGGCAGAAGGATTTCTCAGGGTTTACTAAGGTACTGGAGGGAAATCTGCATGAGGACCCAGGAATGACTTTGAAACAGAGAACTTCACAGGTGGGTAAGGAATCTCTTACTACAACTGAAGCAAAGGAAAACAACAAACAGCCCTTCACTCAGGTGCCAAGAGCCAAAGAAGAAAACGTTTCACACATCCCCAGTCAAGAAGCAGGGCTGTGTCACCGACTTACAGACAGCAAAAACGCCAACACTGAAACTCTTAGGGCTGGTGTCAGTTGGAACACGCAAGAGCCAGGAGCAGTGTTTGGTACTGCTGGAGGAAAAACATCTAATGGGAACTGATGAACTACATTCTAAGTCTCACCTGACTCTCTCTCCTTTGCTCACTGTCTCTCTGTTTCTCTTTTTGTTAAACATACATGGAGTGTTTCCTGGGTACCAGGCACTGTCCCGAGTCTTCACATGCGTCAACTCTACGAGATAGGTGGTACTGTCATCTGACAGATGAAGAAACCGGGGTAAGGTAACTTGCTGGAGTTCAGCTCCTAAACAGCAGTCCTGGGATCTGCACCCAGATCCCGGCCCTGGGAGAGCTCTGTCATCTCCGAGCCTCCACGTGCTCACTTGCAGAGGAAGAGCTTGATAGCATCTTGCTTCCATCCCTCTCAGCAGAGAGATAATCAAGAGCTCCGTCGAGATAAGGAAAGCGCTTTGACATCTTTTGGGGAAAACCAAGGTCCTGAACTAAGTGCAAACCACTATGATATCTGGGTGACTGGAAGGTCACAGATACCTAGGCTGCCTGACAGTCGTCACGTAGCGCCCAAGCCTTCACTGCACTGTTGAAGCCCTAACAGTGCACATTTATGAGCGCTTTCTCTCCTCACAGGTTCGCTCATCTCACACCAACTCTGCGGGATGAGTATTACCTTTATTACTTGATAGATAAAGAAACAGAGAAAGGTGAGGTGAGCTGCTGGAAGGCACACAGTGACTTCAGAAGTGGTGAGGGCCTGGCCTGAGCCCAGGTCTTCGACTCAGCCCCACCTCTGCCACTGTGTCCTCCCGTCACTCTCTCTGGGTCATGCAGATTAAAGGCACCTCCTTTCTGTCTCAGCTCTGGAGGGTTTCTGGTGCCAGGCTGCCTGGGAAAGTAGCTGAGCCTCCCTTATGCCTGTGGGTGGGCCAGGCTACTGTGGTGTAAGCTCTGATAGTTGTTTTGTTTTTTTCTTTTTTGTAGTACAAGTGCCTGACCTAAGCTTTGATTGTCGAGGCGTCAATTTCAAAGAGGTGACCTTTGAAGATGGCTATCTTGCAAATAAACGCACTGCCAGCCATAAGACAGATAAAAGCCAGGCTGCCGACTGGCTCTCCACCCCAGGCTCCTTGGTTTTAGAGACTGCGGTTGATTTCAGTAACTGACCATTGAGCTACTTGTTTTTCCCTTTCATCATGCTTTAAACCCCAGCCCTTATGTTTAAAGTTCACCAGAACTTTATGAAGAGAAAGATCTTCATGAACTTCATAAAGACAGAGATCTGCCCCCACCCTCAGCCCCAATAAATGCAGAACCCCTGGCCTTTGTGCCCTTTCTCTTGCTCCTCTTTTTCTTTCCTTCCTTCCCTCCCTCTTCCCCTCCTCTCTCCCTCCCCCGACCTTGCTGTGTGGACTGCCTCTGGTATGCTGTGTAATTTCCAGGTCTTGTAAGCAATAAACTTTTATTTTTTCAAAGTTTCCTGATGGCTATTACTGAACGGTATCTTGTAATCATCATAAGAACCACAAAGGCTGGTCCAACCACAACACTGGTAACTGACAGGCTGAGACATGCACAAAACAGTCGTGACACAAGCATTCTAATTTTCACCACACTCACGCTGCTCTGCTTCACACGTGAAAGAAAAAGACTCAAGGAAGGTAAAAATAACCCATCGGTGGTCTCACAGTTAGGAAGTGGCAGGAAGGGGCTACAAATGACTGTTCTGGTTACTTTCTCCAGTAATACAATGGTACTATTATATTTATAATATAAAATATAATATTATATCAATATAAATATAGGACTCAGCCCTGTGTTCTGAGTCCAGGGCTGTAGTCTCTGGCAGACCTGCACTGCCTTCTAAATGAGGATCCTCTGAGGATAAGGACAAGGGTTTCTTGACTTCCTGTCAGTTCCCTGCAGTCTCCAGTCTCCTGCTGTGCCTAGAACTGGGCCCTTTCTCTCACCCAAATCACAGGGCAGTAGTCTTACCTACATCTACGGGAGACATGTCCCAACACCCCCCAGTGGATGCCTGCAAGCAAAGATAGTACAAAACCCTAAATACACCATGTATGCTTTTTCCTATTCCAACAACTGGGTAGAGTCTACAGTGTGGATCTGCTGGATGATTCATGTCCCGGGCAGGACAAAGCAGGACAAAGTGTGAGATTTCATTACCATACTCAGAATGGCATGCAATTAAAAAACTAAAAATAGAGTTACCACATGATCCTGCAATCCCACTCGTGGGCATATATCTGGAGAAAGCTCTAATTTGAAAAGATACATGCACCTCAGTGTTCACAGCACTATTTACAACAGCCAGCACATGCAAGCAACCTAGATGTTCACTGATGGATGAATGGATAAAGAAGACGTAGTGTGTACACACACACACACACACACACAATGGAATATTGCTTGGCCATAAAAAGAATGAAGTAACATCATCTACAACAACATAAATAAACCTTGAGATTATCATACTAAATGAAATTAAGTCAGAGAAAGATAAATATCCTATGATATCACTTATATATGAAACCTAAAAAATAGATATAAAATGAACTTACTTATAAAACAGAAATAGTCTCACAGATAGAAAACAAATTTATGGTTACCAAAGGTGAAACAGGAGGAGGGATAAATTAGGAATTTGGGATTTACAGATACATACCACCATACATAAAATAGATAAACAACAAGAATTTACTGTATAGCACAGGGAACTATATTCAGTCTTTTGTAATAACCTATAAGGGAAAAGAATGTGACAAAGAATATATATATATACATATGTAAGTAGATATATAAATAACTCACTGTGCTGTATATCTGAAACTAAAAAGATATTGTAAATCAACTATATGTAAATAAAAAATTAAAAAGCACATATAAAAAATATCACATAAAAATAAAACCTAAAAATTGCTTATTTCTGGAATTTTCCATTTAATATTTTCAGACTGTGGTTGACTGTGGGTAACTGAAACTTCAAAAAGCAAAGTCTTGGATAAGGGGGCACCACTCTGTGTAAGAACAGGTGTTGACTAGTAGTAGCCAATGATAAACACGAACAGTAGCTGTGCACTTATAGGAAGAGTTAAATGTCTTTGGAAGAAAGATGTAGTGAGGGTCTGTGTCCTGGAGACGTGAGAGAATTCAGGAAGGTGATGGTAAGGGAATGACCACAGTTTTTAGAAGAAAGGGTCAAAAGAAATCAAGGAACTATAAGGACAAAGCAGGACCTAAGATTCAGGCTCTTCGTTCAACCTGTGTTAATGCCACTGGCACTTAACTCCATTTACAGATCTAAACACAGCAACCCCTTGACTTGGTGACAATCAAGAGATTCCCAGGTATCTTTACGGGTTCTGAACTTTAAAGTCACTGTTCAACAGAACAAGCTTCCTCGAGTGAGAAAAGCTTAGACTACAGTTTAAAAAGGCTTCCTGGGCTTGCAATCTTGAAAAGAATTCCCAAATCATCCACTGAAAAATTGACATTTTCGGGAGTGAAATGGCAAAGTAAGATGCCTGAAGAAGCTGATATCCTAAGTGTCTGTGAGATCTAACAGGCTGATGCCAAGGTTTCTTTGGCTTGTGTCTAATCAGCAGCTTGTGGTCAGCTCTGAGGCCTGCTCTGAGCAGAGCAGAGCAGGAGGGAATGCCAAGGGCAGGGTCACCAAACCCATATGGCCCTGAAAACGCCATCAAACAGCCAAATACACCTGAACACAGCACTTCCCATCACACAATTCTTCCACATGCTCGGTCACGTCTGACCATCACATCCACTGACGTGGTAGGGACATAGCCACTTGGCAGATGAGAAAGGCGCAAAGACAGGGCTGATGCTCAGTCTGTCTCAGTGGTATCTATGCGGACAGATGGGCCTGTGCTGTACCAGTGAGTAAGCATTTTGAATATCACCTTGGATGAACAACTGGCCCATGGATAACATCACCAGCAGTGACAGGGCTGGTGCTCCAAGCTCAGATGTTCTCATCACAAGTCCAGGATCTTTGTTCTAAGAGAATTATGCCTGGTACTGAGGCGGGTGCAGATAACCAAGGTCCTATTCTAGCAACCGTCCAGAAGCTTCCAGCTATAACATGGTACAAAACACAAGGGCCTGGAGGAAGGTATGAACGAAACATTAAGGCAGTGTGGGGGAAGGGGAAGGCTAGATCTGACTAGAAGAAATGACTTAACTTTCATGGAGAGGTGGCATGTGAGGTGGGTCTTGAAGGAGGGGGTCAAACCTTGACAAACTAAGGTGGAGGTAAAGACATTCTGGGTGAGGGAAGAAATGGTTTCTGCTCTTGGAGATGAGAGAGTTGAAAGTATATCCAGGAAAGGATTGTGAAGCCAGTTGGGTTGAATCAGAAAGCACCTGTAGATAGGAGGTATGGAAACATGGGTCAGGGTCAAAGTGTTGGGGACCTAATATACCAAACTGGGGAGGGGCCCTTACTCTGATCTTTAAAATTCTGCAAAATCAGATGGTCTATCCACACAAAGAAGAAGGCAGCAACCTCTCACCCAGTAATCTTTTAAAACTGCAGGTGGTCGTGTCTTACAACCTGAGCCTTAAAGGCTCGTTTCAAGGTGAATCATTTCTAAAGAGCCTAGAACCTTAGTTTCTTCTTGCATCTTTTCCCTAATTGCATTGCTACCAAGGGAATGCTAGACAGTGTGTGAGTGGGTGTGTGAGTGTGTATGTGGGCATGTATGTATGCTTGCTGCTACAGTGAGGTCATATCAGAGCATGAAATAAAGGCTGGTTTTGCCTAATTTTGCTGTAATTCAGGAAGCTCAGTTACTTGAAGTTAATTTTCCTCCCACACTTAGCCAGCATGAGCATCTTAACTCTCAATTTCCTTCCTTGTCATCAACCTTCCCAGACTACTTTAGAAGCCAAGGAACCATATGGAAGGCCATCTATGATTACAAGAGAGCCATGACTCTAGGGCTTCCCAGATCTGTCACAGGGATGCTGGCTCATCCACTTTCAAACAAATTCAGGCCCCAAAATGTACAAGACATCAGCAAAGATGGGACTGAAAGTTGGCAAGGCTTTGGCTTCAGATGCTTGATTAAGAGTTTGGTCACAGCAGGGTCAATATCATTATTTCATCTTTGTTCCCTCCTAGGCACCAGCTGGCAACTGTGCCCCTGATTCGTGCTCGTGAGTGAGGTAAAATTATGATCCCATAGCCATTCTGGATAAGTCTAGAGCAGACGGATAAGCAGGAAGCACTTTAAGGCTTTCCTCACTTGGTGTGTATTTCCCCTTTACCTCCCACCTTTCCACACACCTGGTCACCTGTGGAAACCATAGGAAAGATCTGTGTTAAGGTATTGAAGACTTCAATTTTCCTTCACTCGTATTTGCATAATAATTTGTCATTCTGAGAGAGGATAACATAATGAAAAAAATCCACACCAGGTCAAATTTTCAGCTTTAGTGGGTGACTTTGTCTTGTTTTTCTAGTGAGGTGGCCTTAATGTTAACAAAGAGTTTCAGGGCAAAAAAAAAAAAAAAAACAAACAAAATCAAAGGTTTTCTATCCTAGGATGAGTATGTTCAGACTTATCCAGAAGCAAGTGAATATATTAAATCTGACTCACATTTCAAGTGAAAATAGCTTAAAAATAAGACAAAACAAAAAAATAAACCAAACTACCTCCCTCAAAATAAATCCCAAGGTCTTATCTCTTATCTGTTCCATCAAAATATTCAGGGATGGACATAGGATTTGTATTTTAAAAAATCTCCCCAAAGGTATGAGGGTCGCTCAAGTTTGCTTAGATTGCTTTAGACCACTTAGTTTATTCCTTGCTAAGGAAGGGGCAGGTCTGCAAGCGACTAAATAACCCTTGAAAACATTTCCAATTTCAGCAGTCAATGGTGAGGTCTTCCAGGTGTTATCAGGGCTACACATGGGAAGTTCTTAACAAACAGGTGATCTGGTGCCAACATTTACAGACTCCTCAGTGAGGACTAGTTAGTTCTAATTCATAAAGCACAATCAGAGCAGATCAGAAATCAATCTGGGGGGGGACTTCCCTGGTGAATCAGTGGTTAAGACTCTGCGCTCCCAATGCTGGGGACCTGGATTTCATCCTTAGTGAAGGAACATGCCACATGTGGGATTCCACTAAAGATTCCACATGGTGCAAAAAGATCAAAGATCCCATGTGACAGAACTAAGACTTGCCATGGCCAAATATATATATTTTAATGAAAGAAATCAATCTGGGGTAAACCAGAGGACCACAAAACTGTTCTGACCCAAGGGAGTTCCTACTGTTTAGCAAACCCCTCTCTTCCTTGGGCTTACACAACCATACTCTAAGGGGATATTTTATCTCTGAAGCCAGAGAGCAGGGCCTTGCACATACTCCAACATAAAGATGTCCATTCTCCCAGGCTCTTCACAGGCTTTGTTGATTAAGGGTCTTTGCCTATCTGGGACATCTTCTCTCTCCCCTCCGCCCTGGAACCCTGGCAAGTGTCCACTAGGGTCTGTCACTTTTCGGGCATCAGTGTCGGGATGACCCTGCTCTTTGGTGTTGAGTCAGGGGCATTTTATCCACAGTAGTAAAACATGTTTTTTTTCTTCCTTTTCCACCATCCAATTCTTGGGCCTTTTACCACTCATAATATTTCTGCCAGAGAGAGGACCCATGAGGAACTGAACACCAGTCATTTTATACTATTTCAGCCACTCAAGTAAAACAACTGGAACAGACTCAAAAGTATGATTAAAATGAAATGTGTGGGTTCTTGGTCAGTTTCAATGAACCTCTCTTCTGCACCAGCATTGTTTCACGAATTAACTTTCAAGGAGTTTGCTATTTCACCTCTTTGGTTCTCGTGGTGCTTCATAGAGCATTTCACTAGCACCAGATCACCTGATTAAACAAGGATATTCTTGGTAGAGTTTTATTTATCTCCCCAACCCTGCCAGTATTCATCAGAAGGGCGGGGGGTGGGGGGGCTCTGGTTTCTGAGTCACTAGACATTTCGTTCCTCAGATCTTGGCCCTCACTTATTTGATCAACACACAATCACAGAGGAACCCAAAGAATTAAACCCGAGGTGAAAGAGAAGTTAGTCATTGCTATCTGGTAGGCACTGAAAAGTCTTGGCTTTGCCTTCTAGCAAGCTCTACCACATGGGATTGGGTTGTGAAAACATTTCCTCTCACTTGAAGTCCTTACAGAAGGAACTTTTTATGCTAGCCAGTTTGTGTGTTTGTTTTTTTTTTAATAACTTTTTCTATCTTATTAAGGTACAGTGAAAGGCATATGTTTTAACATATAGTTTGATGTCTTCTGACAAATACTTACATCCTTATAACCCAAACCCCTCTCAAAAGTTAGCATATTTCTATGACCCAGTAAGTTCCCTTATTTTCCTGGTCAGTTCCTCCTACTCACCCAACCATAAAACCATTTTTCTTTTTTTCTTTAAATCATAAGTTAGTTTTACGTATTTTAGAACTTCATATATTGGAATCATACAGTATTTATTTTTGTGTGCAATGTTTCGTTCACAAAGCAAAACATTTTTGCAATTAACCAGTGCTGACTCTTTCAGTGGTTCAATCCTTCTTATTGATACAACAGAATACATGGCATATTGTTTCTGATGTTGCGTGATATCTGGGTTGTTTCCAATTTTGGATTTTCATGGAAAAAGCAATTAATATAACGATTTAAAATTCACAGTCTGAAACCGCAATTACTTTTTCATCAACCTAATATTATGGACATTCTTGTATAAGTCATATCATATCTTGTATAAGTTATAAGTCCATGATATGACTTATACTTTTCCTTTCTCTTGCATGAATGCCTAGGGGTGGAATTAAAGGGTCAAAGGGTAGGTGTATATTTATTAGAAATGGCTAAACAGTTCTCCAAAGTGATTATATCACTTTATAATCTCATTCATAATGTTTAAGGCTTCTAGATGCTCCACATGCTCACCAACACCTAATGCTGTCAGTCTTCTGATTTCACTGTTTCCATTTATCTATTGACTTACTCTCCTGTTTACCTTACTTTAAATCCTTCAACATATTTATAACAGCTATTTTAAATTCCCTACTTATTAATTTCAACATTTGCATCAATTCTGAGTCTAGTTCTATTAACCCTTTTTTTTCTTTTGGTTATGGTTCACATTTCCCTGCTTTTTAAATTTTCCTGTAATTTTATATTATATGCTGGGCACTGTGGATACAGTGTTGAGAATCTGTATCATGTTAATTTATAGCCACATTTAATTTACTGGGGCTTTAAAACTGACCCTGTCAAGGCTTGGATTTAGGCTTTGTTAGGGTGGCTCACGAGTAGCACCTATCCCAGGGCTCTAGGACTCCTGGTGGTGTGATCTTTTTCATGTCTCAATTGAATGCCTCAGGTGTTATCTCCTACTTTCTGGCTGGTTCCAAACTGCAATATTTCACAGACTATAAGACCTCCTTTGACTTACAGAACCCCAGTAACTATTTGGTAGTATGGAGTCTTACCACATTTGTACACAATTTAACATTTTGCAAAAGTCTAAAGGAGATCCCTTTTTTCCAGTACCCTACTCCATAAATTTCAACCACCCCAGAAGCCCTGAACATAAACTCTACTTCCTCTGCCAGGCAAGATGCTGAGTTCCAGTCTTCTGTGTAATAATTTTTAAAGTGCTTCCAGGAGAATGTCAAGATGAGTTTCGAGGTTTCTGCATATCTTTCCATTTTATCCATAATCACAAGTCTGTCCTGTTTTCTAATACCTAAAAACAGTTGTTTCACATGTTATATCCAGTTTTATAGTTGTTCACAGCAGAAAAATACTTCTAATACTCAATAATCCATTAGAGCCAGAACTGTTTTGATATTTAATACTTCTATAAATGGGAAGCTGCAGCTCTTTGGTGTAATTTTGGTTCATTGACTCTGTATCTGTTCTCCTGGAGGTAAACAACTCATACTACCTCTTCTAAGCATAACATCATCAAGACAAACACATGCTTAACACTGTTAAGATTAAGAAGAAGAAAAAACAGTAATTTGTTTTCTTTTCAGCTGCTGTCATCTTATATCCCCATAGAATTTATTTCTATATCATTCATTAACTATTTATATTCTCTGTACTCTTTCTAGCCTTCCATTCTTATCTTAAAACCCAGAGACTAAACCTAAATTTAATAATACCCTACACTCTATACTGTTTGGCCAGATCTTGCTGTAATAGACAGATACTGTTTTAATGTGCCCAGAACATCAGGAAACATGTAGCAAAAATTTCTTCCTCAAATTCAATCATGTTCTACTCTTAAATTACTCCACCCCTGTGGCCATAATTGATTGGTTTAGGTAGTAGCCATCTACCCCAATTTGAACAAACTAAAGTTCTTCACTGACAATTTTTTCACTGAACTTGAGGAAAAAAATATTAAATCTCTAATGGTTAAAGATACAGGATTTGTTAAGTGCCACATTCCCTGACTTGGGAGGAAACAAATCTTCAGTGAAAGAAAATGATAAGCTGATAAGCAGAGAAGCAAGTCAGAGAAAGAAGAAAGAGACAGAAAATACATTCTGGTATCTCATGATAGTATTCTAGTCCTTAATTCTAGAGGTTTCCAAGGCCTACAGGTATCCTCTACTCCTGTTCTTCAGTTACATCAAATACCTGTATTCCTTCAATAAATTCCATAAGAGTTCATACTGGATTTATCACTGCCCTAATATTTTGAAAAAAATGAGAAAATCACTTTTTTGGGTCTTATTGACTAAATACCTATTAATATAGCTCATATTCATGTACAATGTAAAATTATAGCCCTGCCTGCTAGGTTCACACTTACATGTTCATACTTGGATGTGTCTACTATGACAACATCTGTAAGTTTTTCTGACCCAGCCATTTTGACCAGATATCTCCATCTTGTATCTCCATGATGCGATTATGGATCCTTTGATAGTCTGCATTATTAATCTAGGAAGATGCACACTAACATTCGAGTCTATAAACTAACCCTAAACCCTAACCCCAACATTTTGCTTATCTACTATTTTTGATTATCTACTATAACAACAGTGTTAATTGCTCAGTCATGTTGGACTCTTTCCAACTCCGTGGGCTGTAGACCACCCAGCTCCTCTGTCCATGGAATTCTCCAGGCAAGAGTACTGAAGATTCCCTTCCCCAGGGGATCTTCCCAACCCAGGGATCGAACCCAGGTCTCGTGCATTGTGGGCACATTATTTACCATCTGAGCCACCAGGGGGGCCCTGTCTACTAACAGTTTCTGATAATATTTTACATAAATGATTTCTTTCTACTTAAGATATGCACTTCACAACAAAACAGAGGTTATGTATTAAATTTCATGTTAATAGAAACTGAGTCTCAGAAATGTTAAGAAACTTGCTAAGGGCAAAAATGTTCCTATGTGTGAGCATTAGGACTAGAACTCATAATTCAATCAGGGTATTAGTCCCTTAACCAGAAAAGTCTATTTCTATTAATGCAATTTCAGATTATGTTAACTTTTTGAGAAGTCACATGGCATTACTGGCTCATACTGAATTAATAATCTACTAAAATCCTTTGATATTTTTCATAAGATGACAATCTGTTTTTTTCCATCCAGAATATATACAAAGCAATATTACTAAATGTAAGTGCAAGACATTTATTCTTACTGAAGTGTCGTCCAAATTCTTTGTTCTTCCTTATTGATCTTCCTGAACTTTGCTTTTTATTTAATCCATAAATCCATCTAATCCATAGTATTTCCATCAGTGTGTCTAACAAAACCACTGATTGTGTTTAAAGTTGATGAAATGTCCAGAGCCGCTCATAAGTGTTTAGATCTGCAGAATGACATCCGTCCATACCCATGTTTGTATGTACACACTTCGATTTTAATTACTAACCAGCTCTGAATCTATCTGGATCTATACGCAGCCTGTATTTGCCCATCCAACATTTACTGAGCATTTAGTTTTGACTGCAGCAGAGCCATCAGAGCCTCACCCATATACTCTTAGGCCTTCCCATTATAGTATATGCCCACCCAACTTCCACCTGCCTGAGGGCTTCCTTGGGAGGCCCCTTCCATCCTCACCTGTGTGCAAGGCAGCCCAGACATGGTGGAGAACTAACATCCCTTAGAAGCAGTGCTTAACCATGTAAGTACCCCTGTTCCTTTGCCTTAAGTAAGATAGTTCTGAAACCTCCTACCCTGACTCCAGAGTAATAACCCACTTGACAATGCACCCTTCATAAACTGCCTTCCCAGTTTTTTCCTGGAATTATCTTTGAAGTAAACTATTTGTATTCAAACTCTTGTCTCAGGATCTGCTTTTGAGAAAACCAAGCTAAGACATTTGATCTTCACCTAAACAAAAATGACCTTTAAAAGCCTTCACCATTATTATCTGTTTTGCAGATGAGAAAACTGCAGTAAAATAAGTTGCCTAAGGCCCACAATTGGTAAATAGAAGAGTTAGGAATGGATTCCAAAGACCACGATGTAGTGTGGCCTCACGTGGCCTCTTCTGTAATCTGTTCACTGCCTTCTTGGGATCAAGTTCTACCATGACCATGGCATTCCCGTGATTAAAGCTGGGTGTGTGTGTGTGTGTGTGTGTGTGTGTGTGTGTGGTGGGGTGCTGTGGGGTGGGGAGGAAAATAATACATTCTCTCAGTCACTTAAGTCCAAGTCCTGCCTCTGACAGTACGATTGAAGATTAAAGTTTGCAGTTCTGTTTTTGGTCTTTCTGGATACTAGGAAATCAGCATCTCAGTGTTGAACAGGGAATGGGCTGAGTGTAGGACATCACGTGCAGGACATGAATAAGTATTTCAGTGCTATGTAACCAAAATTGTTGTTGTTTAGTCACAAAGTTGTGTCTGACTCTTTGGGATCCCATGAACTGTAGCCCACCAGGCTCCTCTGTCCATGGGATTTCCCAGGCAGTAATAGTTGAGTGGGTTGCCATTTCCTTCTCCAGGGAATCTTTCCAACCCAGTGATAGAACCCATGTCTCCTATACTGGCAGGTGGATTCTTTACTCTGAGCCACCAGGGAAGCCTGTGTAACCAAAGTATCTTATTCTGGACTCTCTTCTTTTCCTTCTTTAAGACAGACATAGCACTCTAATTCATCACCCAAGAAATTAGACTAGATTCCTTTGAATTTTCTGGAACTTAATCATCTGTTTTTCTTAGCTCTGAGAATACTTTTCTCTTTAAGATGTCAATATGGAAAATTATAGGCATATATCACAGTAGGCAAAAACAACGTAAGGGACCTCTATGGACTTACCCAGCTTCAACGATCAGTACATGGCCCCGACTCTATACCCCGACTCACGTCTCCCTCTCGTGTTTTTCAAAAGCAAATCCCAAACACGATATGTCATTAGTAACTATTTCAGTATGTATTTTAAAAAAGAACTTCTAAGAAAAAAAAACAACAATGAATCAACCTGCCTAAAATAAAATCAATAGTAATTACTTACTATCATCAAACATCCAGTCACTAGCATATAAATTTACAAGTACATATAATTATAAAATAATTATGAATATATGTGTGTATATATTTAGAAAAATGGTTCACAGATTATGATGGTTGACATATCCTTAAATCTCTTTTAGTCCAGAGAATCCTCCTCTGTCTTTCTTACAAGTTTCAGGGTACACTTTCTCAGTTCACTGAAGCTAAGTCTATCTCAGGCAGACTTGGTGCTTGCTGGCCAGGTAACGACTCTGGATCATGGGGACAGAGAGGCTGGGGGAGTCATGGGCACAGTAATTGCAGGGAGGGGGTCCTTCCAGGTTTATTTAAAGCAGTACCAGTCAGGTGAACTCCAGTCACCAAGCACTTGGCTCATCCTTGGCAATAGCAGAGGACAAAGTCCAGCAGCCAGGAATGTGGGAGCTACAGCTCTCTTCTGGGAAGCAACAATTAGAAGCTAGAGTGACTCACTGTGGCCTGACACCGAGGAGTGGGGGTCAATGAGGAATCCACCAAAGCAGATTTGGATGGGGTAAATATGGAGCCCAGGATGCTAGTGAGCTAGGGAGAATGAGGGAAGGAAGCATGAAAACATCTCTATGCATCTGGCATTAAATAAGTGAATGAGGAATTAACCAAAATAATTAACTGCTCATCAGATTTAAGGATGCTCTGCAGGCTGTAACTACGTTCTAACAAGATAGACTCATAAATCATAATGCTGGGACATTTCCTGGCTTCTTAAATGTCGTGAACCCCCCCTTAAAATGGGGTTGTTCACAAGATTACAAAAACAAGTCCTGGAGGACAGAGGTTAAGAGACATCAGTGCAGGGAAGCCAGACATAGTGACCTTTGCTCCTTCACCCAAGAAATTCCCAAGTGATTTCAGCCCTGGCTGCCTTACTGCTCTGGCTATTCCACTCTCACCTTCACTCTGCCAATCTCTGCTTCCTCTTCCCCCTGAAGAGCAGTGCCTCCGGTCCCCATTCTCTTTGTTCATGTCAATTAACCACTGTTGTCTCTACAGTGGAAGCTCCATCCTGGTAGCATCTTCTGCCTGAAGGCTTTTGATAAGAACCTCAGCAGTTTCCCTAGGGCCCTGGACCACTCTCTGGAAAAGCCAAAGCCGACAACATGGCCTCCCCCACACCACTGCCAACCATCTCTTCTACTCCCCAGAAGATTCACAGATGTACCAAATTGTAGCATCTTTGAGTTTCTACTAGGTATCTTTCCCAGTTGTTATTTCTTAAAAGTCAGAAAGTTAACAAGGCCCAAAGACTTTTCCTGGTTTCTGAAAGGAAAGCTTCCCTTCAGCAAAAGCGATCTGACTTTTCCTATTCATAAGAGGGAAAAAAGCTCACTCACCTCAAGACTTTTAAGCTAATGGGAGCATTTGTTTCCTTCATTTATTATAAGTATAATCAGTCACAGTTATCATAACTTAATTAGCATTTAGCATTGAAAAGGAATGAGTAACTACTCTTCTTTTCTTGCAATGTCTTTAATTCCTCATTAGAATCATTTTAGTTGCCAAGCAACCTTCACTTTTATGTCTCATACATGAAGAGATTATGCCAGAATTATTTTTTAAAATCAATTTTAGGATGGAGTAGCAACTCTGTATGCTAGTACACCTCTTTATAAATATTGATTTTAAGATCATAATTGTTTACAATGTAGATTATGAAAAGCAAAGAGTTAATTATAGTCAACCTACCAGAAAAAGTTATATGATTGCAGAACATAAATATGCATAGAATAGAATCTAGGAAGACACACCCAACTGTGTCAATAGTGTTTATCTTGCTTTTGGTGGTAGAATGGGTGAATGCAATTTTCTTC
This sequence comes from Bos indicus, assembly GCF_029378745.1. NCBI lineage: Eukaryota > Metazoa > Chordata > Mammalia > Artiodactyla > Bovidae > Bos > Bos indicus. Next base: position 34,080,888 of record NC_091769.1, read on the forward strand.
TTTTTGCAAGTCTGTTTTTTGTAAGCTTTCTATAGTGAATGCAATTTAAAAAGCTATTAAAATTTTAAAAGTAAGACCTGAGAACTGAGTTACAATTAGATCTTTGTAAATACAAGAAAATAGATGTTAGCTAAACTTACTGTGGTAATCATTTCACAGTATATATCAATCAAGCCATCATGCTGTACACCTTAACCTTACACAGTGATGTATGTATATTTCTCAAAAAAGCTAGAAAAATGGAAGTATGTGAGTTGAGTTAGTCAGATCTTTGTAAATACAAGACCTTATACAGTGGCAAATTTTATGTTATGTACACTTTACCACAATAAAAGTGCCTGTGCAAGTACAACACAGATTCAGTCTAATTAATAATTTAGAGAAAAATGGATTTAAATCTGGTTGGCCTTCTAATTCCTCACCCCAAGGATACTGGACTCTTCTAATAATCAGAAGTACTTTCTTTAAAAATATACAAGTTCCCAAAGGACTTTCAAGTTCACATTCAACATCATAATTGAAACCTGATTATGGCATTTTCAGTCTCAGAAATCGTTTCAGGAATATGACAACAGGGGAAACTGAGGCTCTGAGTTACAAAATGACAAGTCTAAGTGCTCTGGACTTAAAGCCAATGCCAACCTCAAAAACAAAACTCAGAGTTTCTTATTGTTTCACTGAAAACCATCAACAAACTTTTACCAAACATCCACAACAGAGAAATATGAAATTATATCATAAAAAGTGAAGTGAAGTGAAATCGCTCAGTTGTGTCCAACTCTTTGCAACCCTGTGGACTGTAGCCTACCAGGCTCCTCCGTCCATGGGATTCTCCAGGCAAGAATACTGGAGCGGATTGCCATTTCCTTCTCCAGGGGATCTTCCCGACCCAGAGATTGAACCTGGGTCTCCCTCATTGGAGGCAGACACTTTACCCTCTGACCCACCAGAAAGCCCTCATCATACAATGGATTTAATAAAACTTTGGTTAAAATGACAATGGAGGGACTTCCTTGGTGGTCCAGTGGTTAAGAACCTGCTTGCAAGGCAGGGGACAGGCTTTCAACCCCAGGAGGGGAACTAAGGTCCCACATGATGCAGAGCAACTAAGCCCGTGCGCCCCAACTACTAAGCCCTTGCGCCACATCCAGAGAGACCGCACGCCGCAACAAAAGGAGGATCCCGCACGCCGCAACCAAGGCCACAGCAGCCAATCCAGAGAGACTGCACGCCGCAACAAACGGAGGATCCCGCACGCCGCAACCAAGGCCACAGCAGCCAAATAAATGAACAAATAAGAAAAACGACAATGGAATAGTCACCAAATCTTTAGAACAGGGACTTTTTGTTTTTTCAAGTTTAGAGTTAATAATACAGGAAAAGATAACAGATAAAAGAAAACATCAACAATTTACATAAAAATGTAAAATTTCACTTCATTAATACCCCAAAACCAACATAAAAATGGAAAGGAGTGAGGAAAACAAATGCCAGTAACAAATACCCATCAAGCAGTTAACAGGCTTACAAAATAAAATAAAATAAAAAGCTTTTGCAAACCTCTAATAAGAAAATCATTAAGCAAATGATAAATAGGCAAAGGATATAAACAGTTCACAAAATTAGAAATATAGTAAGCAGTAAACTTATGAAAACACATTCAACAAAAGCTTGCTTTTATGTATCTATAGTGCCTGTTACCACATGGAGAGATATGAAGGCAAATGATTAAACAGATGGAATCAGAAACAGAGTGACAGTGTATAATATACAAACACATGAAGAACAGAGTCACAGAACTGAGGTTTAGCTGACCAGAAATAAGGGAAAATTTAATCACAGAGAATTTTTAGAGGAGGCAAATTAAGAGAACAAAAACACAGAGTGATAACTTTGACTCTAGAATGAGAATCTCTCAGTATTAAAATTCCACTGTGACACCTTTTTAATGTTATATAGGTTTCAGGTATACACACTGTAATTCAGTGTTTGTATACACTACACAGTGACCACCCCCAGAAGTCCATTTACCGCCTGTTACCATAATGTCCTTCTAGTCAAGGCTATGGTTTTTCCAGCGGTCACGTATGGATGTCAGAGTTGGACTGTGAAGAAAGCTGAGTACCAAAGAATTGATGCTTTTGAACTGTGGTGTTGGAGAAGACTCTTGAGAGTCCCTGGGACTGCAAGGAGATCCAACCAGTCCATCCTAAAGGAGATCAGTCCTGGGTGTTCATTGGAAGGACTGATGCTGAGGCTGAAACTCCAATACTTTGGCCACCTCATGCAAAGTAACTCATTGGAAAAGACCCTGATGCTGGGAGGGATTGGGGGCAGGAGGAGAAGGGGATGGCAGAGGATGAGATGGCTGGATGGCATCACCAACTCAATGGACATGAGTTCGGGTAAACTCCGGGAGTTGGTGATGGACAGGGAGGTCTGGCGTGCTGTGATTTATGAGGTCGCAAAGAGTTGGACAGGACTGAGCTGAACTGAACTGAACCATACAACTGACCCCCTGCACCTCAACCCCCAGTCCCCTTCCTCTCTCGTGACCACAGAACTGTCACTTCTTTAAGAAAATTTCTCAACTTCACTGATACATAACTCTTTATCTCTAAGGTATATTGTTCCTTTTCTTTGAAGAACACATGGAGAGTTGTTTTATAAGATACTTAGATGAAAGAAAGAAGTAAAACAAAGGCAAATAATAGTTCTCCTAACCAGGTAACACAAAGTAAGATTTCCAGTTTTCAGCTTCCTACCTTGGCCCTTTGCCATGTAAGCATCTTCTGTAGCTGGGGGAAAGTGCTAGTAAATGTTTAACAATGTTCTCTTCAGGGGTGGGTTGAGAAGAAGCCCTGATTAGTAGTGTTGGCCCATTTCCTTGGTGTAAATACTCCCAAAGCAGGCAACATCAAGCTCCTGGCATGACTTCATGACCATGGAGCTGGGAAGAGACACAGGCTTGTCTACCCACTATATGTATTAATACATGTATGACATGTATGTGCTATTCATGAATATCATACTGCTACAAAGCATTCATGGGCTTCCCTGATGGCTCAGACAGTAAAGAATCTGCCTGCAACGCAAGAGACCTGGGTTTGATCCCTGGGTTGGGAAGATCCCCTGGAGAAGGGAACGGCTACCCACGCCAGTATTCCTGCTTGGCGGACTCCATGAACTGAGGAGCCTGGCAGGCTACAGTACGTGGGTTGTAGAGTCAGACGTGACTGAGTAACAGCACAGCACACATACAGCATACAGCATTCGTACCATACAGACACAGTGAGCATCATCTCAAGATAATGGATGACAGTAAAATGTGATGACATATTAGGAAATGATGAGTTTTGAGGGTTTATTTTTAATATAATTGTAAGTTTATATAATTTAATTTTTATTGATGGTTGTGTTTAGCAACTGGCTGGTCAAACTCCTGAAGAGGTAACAACCTGCTCTTGCAGAGTAAGGCTTTCAAGATTGTGACAGCATCCAATCGAGTGTGGTGCCCCGTGTATCTGCAGAGACTGTGTGAGGCTCACCTGCTTCCACTCTCGCTCTTTCCCTGCTGTCTTCCTCCTAACCACTTTAGGACAACAACATCCAGCTGGCAGCTCAAACTATCTGCAGACCAAGGCACTAAGTCCAGCAGCCGTAACCACTCCAGGAAGAAACAGGCGGGTCCTACCCTCAGGAGCTGGGCCAGAGATGAGGCCTGCACTTCAGATGACCTTCCCCGGTGGTCTCACTGTCCATCACTGCTGGTTCAGCCAACAACTGAACATAACATATTGCTTTTTTTTTTTTTTGGCCATATTGTGTGGCATGTAGCATCTTAGTTCCCTGACCCCGGATCCAAACCCGAGCCCCCTACATTGGAAGCACAGTCTTAACCATTGGACTATCGGGAAGTCCCCTGAACACACTGCTTTTGCTTTCACATTACTTCCTAACGTGTTTCCATCATGAATTTAATAACCTTCATGTCAACAGAGGGCCTTAAAAAGCCTGCTGGAAAAGCAGCACTGCTCCAGCTCCCCCAGCCAAGCCACTACTTCCAAGTCTTGACCTGTGGGGAACAGGCCCTCCAGCACCACAGTGAACTGGGCTGAGTGTGGCTTACAGGTGGAAATGCAGGTTGGGAATGCTGCCTTCGCGGGCCAGGAACCAAACTACAGTAATGGCAGACACCCATTTCTGTTTATTCCATGGCCAAAAGACTGACAGGTGGGAGTTTTCAAGAGAGTTCCTACAGCTGAGAAGGGATAGAAATGCAGGTAAATCTGACGGAAGTGGGCACAGTGTTACACACCTGCTCAGGGGCAGGGGCCTTTCTCTTGTTAGATCTGGACGGACTGCTTCAGACATACCCAGGAGGCTGGCTTCATCTCAGGACTGTATGGTTCACAGGGCTGAAAAGCTATTTGCTCTCTCGTTTTTCAGAGGATTTGTATGCTGCAAGCTTTCCACATTTCTTTGGAAAGCCTGATAAAATGCTCTGATATGTCCAAGAAGCAGGTATGTGTGCTGTAGGATGGTATTTCTCAAAATCAGTTTGTGGGTCACCTCCTCAAAGCCACAGTGACTGCAGGCTTAATGAAAAATCCTGGAGTTGACCCCCAGGCATCTGAATGCTGAACACACCCCACAACGATGACTATTCCTGTTAAAGTTGGAGAACCTCTGGTAGAGTGGAGAGCATAGGAATCTGAGACCAGAGTCCAGACCTCAGTAGCTCTCCCACTCATGAGGGAGGCCACTTTCCACAGGTTAATAACGTTCCTGAGCTTCAAATGTCTGTTAATTAAAGAAGCAAAAATAATATCCACCTCACAGGGTTGTTGTGAACATGGATGAGACCAGTTCAGGTAAGGGTCCAGCGCCCTGCTGAACAGGCAGTTAAATAGGTATCCAACCACCATCAGCCTCCTGTCTACCGTCTCTTATTTTCTCTCAGTAATCTCACTTCTCTGACTGGAGTTTCTGAACTAAAATGCTCAGCCTTCCTGAACACTGTCAACCTTATGCATGTACACTGTAAGGACCACCTCTGTTCTCTGCTGCAGATGGAGGTCTGCTCTAAATACCATCGCACAACAGAGCACAGATGTGAGTGGAGGGGACTTCCCATCTCCTCCTTTCTCAGGCCTGGCAGTCACTGTGTCTCACACCCAGGAGAGGGCAGACACGCCAGCCTGGCAAAATGCAGCAAAGAGGCTCCTTGGAGTACACAGCATCCCCATCACACAATACGAGTTCACTCCAGGGGGCTAAGAATGGTCATACCTGGGAGCTGCTCTAATGCCGAGAAGCTTCAGGACGTGGGTGCCTTAGGACCATCCTCTACAGTGAAATCTTGCAGCTATGACTCCCAGAGATGGGACTGCCACTGAGGAGGCTCCTGGTACCGCTGTGGTCTTCACAAAGGGCCTGTGCTCATGACGGCCAGCCTTCCTGACCCTACACTTGGTTTCGTGCCTTGGAGTTGCTGGTTCTTGGGTCTGAGTGCCTTTCAGGGTCATGGCCCTTGGCTTCTGGCCTTGTGCCTCTGTTGCCTCTGGACACCTGGCTTTGGTACAGACTAAAGCCGCAGAATGCAGAGGAACCCTGAATCTTGCCTCTGCCATGGAGGGAACTGTAGTCCCAACAGGAGTGTGTGTGCTTTTTTGGTTCTAACTTTAAAAACAGATGTAGTGCTTTATCTTTAATTAGCTGAGGTCTATAAAATGCTTTTAACAACCAACTGCAGGAAATATACCTGTTAGTGGTATGGGAAATAAACCTACCAGTCTTGGGGTTTTCTTCTTTGGGAGACACAATGCATACACTAATTTTAATTAACTCAGAATTTATTTGAGAGAGAATTTCAGGCAGATACCTGGTATATAGATAGGGCTCACTAACTATTTCCTGCATTGAATGGAATTTAATTTCTAATCCGGGGGACACCAAGCCTGCAGATTGTGGGCCCAGAGAGCAGATGTGTTCTGTGTAGCCTGAAGGGCTCCCCTGAGTAAGGGGTGGCCTGCCCTAGGAGAAGAACCCAAGCATGGCCCAGCTCAGGTTGCAAGAGGCTTCTGGGAGGGGAGACATGAAGGAAGTTGTTTTAATTCTCATAGGTTTTATTTATTTTCTTGTTTGTCCATGGAGATAGTAATACCAGACCTATTTCATAGTTGTTTTTAGTTTAAAAGAAAATCAATACATATAGCCTTCAAACACACACACACACACACACACACACAATAAATAAGATACCACTGTGTTTCCTCTCTCAATGTAAGACAAAGACGCTGAGGTTCCTCCCATGCCCCACCGGGGAGCAGGAGGACTGCTTGCTGAGGGTCCCTTACTGGGACGTGCCTGGAGTTTTCTTTCTGATGCTGTCACAGTTGTCTTACGTTCAGAGGGGGGCAGAATTGGGATAGCTGAAACCTTCCATTTGGCTCTCAAAGCTGGCAGCCCTCTTACAAAGTGAAAACATTAGGAAGAGCTCAGATGATCTCACAGGTCTTTCCTAGTTCTGAAACAGATGGTGTGATTCACATACATTTGACATAAACGTACCAGGTTGTGATGATCTGCCTCATTATGCTCAGTGGAAGAGTGGATTCACCAGCAATAATACGGTGAGGATGTAAAAGCATGACCTCTGCTTAAAACAGAAGGTGGGAGTGGGTTGTTTCATGGTGAAAGCAACACACGATGACTCAAGGCTCTGAAGTTCTAATCACAGATCTGTAACGTTGTGTGTGACACTGGGAGGCTTACTAGTACCTTCAAGAGTACTCTTAATTTGCACGTGCTGGTCATCCACCCTCAAAGGCCTTGTAATAAGTCCTTCCTCTGAGAACAGTGTGGGAGGTAATTATTGGTTAATAATACTAAAGGGGAAGCTATCTGTATAGACTGCCAAATGCCCAGGATGCCTTAGAGTCTAGTAGCTGGAGCTGCTAGAAGAATGTAAATCCCACACTGCTTTTCCCCTTTGAGTCAACCGTCCACCCAGGCTGGCACCATTGAACAGACTTTCTGCAAAGAAGGAAATATTTTCTATTTACTCTGTCCAGTAGCAGGTGCCACTCATGACTCTTGAGCATTTGAAATATGGCTGCTGAGGCTTAGGAACTGAATTTTACATTTGATTTAATTTTAATTAAAATGTCTACATAGTCACATGTGGGTAGTGGCTACCATATTGGACTGCAAAGCTATAGCCAATTCAAAACATCTACACCAAGGTGCGGAGAAGGCAATGGCACCCCACGCCAGTACTCTTGCCTGGAAAATCCCATGGACGCAGGAGCCTGGTGGGCTGCAGTCCATGGGGTCGCTAAGAGTCAGACACGACTGAGCAACTTCACTTTCACTTTCATGCACTGGAGAAGGAAATGGCTACCCACTCCAGTGTTCTTGCCTGGAGAATCCCAGGGATGGGGGAGACTGGTGGGCTGCCATCCATTGGGTCGCACAGAGTCGGACATGACTGAAGTGACTTAGCAGCAGCAGCAACACCAAGGTGAGGTTGAGAAAGTAGTAAAAAATAAATTAACTAATAAATTAACTAATCAGTCTTTATGTTCAAAAGAGTTTTTTTCCCTCCACCTTTTTTTCCAAGTTGGTGGGAGGAGTGGCTGGAACCTGAGTCTAAAGGGAGAGATTACAAAAAAAAAAAAAAAACGTTTCCCCACATTTCAACAGTGCTATTTCCCTCTTTTCATGGGTATTCAAATGAGAAGACTTTTAAACTCACGAAGAAAAACTAAGCCAGGCTGTTTTATTCTAAAGCAAAACTCTTGTACACTAATCAGAGAAAATAACCAGTAAGATGTCTCAAAAAATTTTTTTAAAATTAACCTCGCTCATTACTATTCTCTGATCATCTCCGAGGAGACCCACAAAGGCAGAAGTGACACGGCTGGCTGCCTGTCACTGTCGTGCTTGAATCCCCAGCCCCACCCCCTCCAGCTCCACACCCCTCCTCCACTGGACAACTCAACTGATAACCAGAGTCAAAATCACAGATGAAAGTGCTGGCTCCCATTCCCTCCAGACATAGGGTGTCTTTTCTTTTCTGTCTGTTTCATGTAAATTCTGTGGCAGGAAGCCCTTCAGGACATCACGTGCAAAGCCTTGCCTTGAGATGGCACCTTGCTGCCTCCCGCAGCATTCTCACAGTCCTGCTCAGAGATTTGAACAGAGTGGCTGCTCTCCCCAATATGCGTCCTCAACCCCAGAGTGAACTTACTCCAAGTCTTCATGGTTTAACAAATTTATTCTTCCTGCATGCCTCAGCTTATCACTGCCCTGTCTTTTGCATGTTTCCCCCACTAAATAGTGCATTTCTCAGTAATTCTAAGCTTGAATAATTGAAGAGGGGTTCGGTCACTGTAATTCTCCTCATGGAACAGCCAGTCAGGTGCAATTAGGGGCTTAATTAGGGACTATCTATGCTTCATGATAATGGTTAAAAGACCATTAGACTCAATGGGATTTTTATACCTTTGGGATTTTAAGGTATTTTTCAGTCAATATAATCCAGGAAATAAAGTATCTTTAGCCCTCTTAGGATTAATTCATTGAGGGGAGTGGGTTAGGCTTGCTTATTCTGCAGGGGTTCAGAATCCCTCCTGTATTTTTCAGGTTGATGGCTGGACGATTTGAAGGTTAGAAAAACAGCCCTGAACCCGGAGGGCAACTTGCATGACTGGCACCGGAGGAAGAAAGATGGCAGGATTGTTGGGTCCTGTTTCCTCAACAGGGAAATGGAAAGAGGATCAAAATGCTTATTCATGAAATAGTCACAGTGCCCTGCCAAAGACCGGTAAATAAGACGACCATGACTGTGTGAGAAGCTTTGCAGCGTATGAGCTGGGAACCAGGTGAAAGTCAAGTGCCTGATGAACAACGGCTCATCACCGCCATGCTTCCCCCCCTCCCCCTGGCTTCTAGTTTATCTCCTTGTATGGTTATTTTCCAAAGAGGTTAAATAGAAAACCATTTATTTTGCTCCTGAATTCATTCTTAGCTGAAAGACTAAAGTATAAATCAATAACAATTCAATTAAAATTTAATGCTGAATTAGTAAAAAAAAAAAAAAAAAAAATGCTCATTCTTTTCCAAGTTAAAAAATCTAAAACAAAAAAGCAGTGATTCTCGAAGTGAGGTTCTTGGATCAACTGCAGCAGCATCACCTGGGAAACTGACAGAACAGTAGATTTTTGGGCCCCCCTTGGACCTTTGAGAACAGCCAGTCTCGGGGTGGGGCCCAGCAATCTGGGTTACCACAGAAACCACCACATGATTTCACAGGAATTTGAGAACCACTACTTTAAATCAATGTTGGAATCATGGAGACTATTCAATGCTTTGCTAAATCCAATTAAAGGAGAATCCCCAAAATGTCCAGTTTTCCTAAGTCTACAAATAAGGTCTGACCAAGCACCACACAGATCCAGTGAAAGTCGCTGAGTCATGTCTGACTCTTTGTGACCCAATGGACTATACAGTCCATGGAATTCTCCAGGCCAGAATACTGGAGGGGGTAGCCTTTTCCTCCTCCAGGGGATCTTCCCAACCCAGGGATCGAACCCAGGTGTCCCGCATTGCAGGTGGATTCTTTACCAGCTGAGCCACAAGGGAACACAGGTCCAGCCAGTGAATAAATCCCTCATTCTGAGTTCTAACAATCCCACAGTCATGCTACCTGGGATCCTATCAAGCACCTGGAATCTGATCAAGTCTTCCAAGGCACCTGGAAGCTGCCAGGGTGGGGTGGTCTGGGGCTTCTGAGCTGAGCCACACAAGCTCATCAGCTTCCCAGTGGGAGACAGAGAGGTCCCAAAGGAGCAGAGTGGGTACCAGTGACAACGGAACTCTATGAATTTTCCATCATTCCTTTTTCAGGGAGGGGAACAAATGTTTAGTGCTTTTCCATCACCATATCACATATAACAATCAAAAGAGCGTGCCTACAATTTTTTTTTTTTTTTAAATAGGGCATCTTTGCCGAAAACCCTTGTCAGCTGTGCTAAGCTGCTCGCCCCTCATGGTGTGTTGGGTGATGACAGAGTGCGGCATCTAGATCACTCCCTGCCAACACGTCTGGCTGCTCCTTTCACAGATACGCAGTCTTCAATCACGCCGCTCGTTTGGCACTATCTCCCAGGCCAGGCAGCTTGGCCTTGCTCAGTCCTTCCCTACTCCACCACAATCACCCCTCGAGATTGTGAGGGGAATTATTCAGACTTTGCCATCCAATGATCCAAACTGCTGTCTGGTAACAGCGTTTGCTAGTCTTTGTGTGCCCCAAGAACACAAGAACAGAAAAGCGCCAGATGCATCACTGCATTTTATGATATTTTTTCATCACGAGAAAAACCTCCATCCTGAGAAAATTGGAAACACAAACTCTCCTCAGTAACTTTTCTCGCTTTAAATCGCACCTCTCATCACGACCTATTACACCCACACAGTCATGTGCCATAGGCACTGCACACTGTCTCCAACATTTCAAAGGCTCGAAAGCTATTTTTAAACCCCAAATGCAATGTAGGTTGCTATTCTATAAAGCACTTTTTAAGGAAGAACAAAGTAAAAGAGCCCCATTTATGCATGTGGGCAGTTCGTCAACTCACCAAAAGATTGAACACAGCTGTCGATGAGATCGTCCAGGCTGGCTCCTTTGGCAAAATGTCCCAGAGGCACCATCATTCGGAACTGGGTGATCTGGGCCAGGCCGGGATGGCAGGGGAGGGGGCTGCTGGCGGGCTTCGCCTCTAGTCTCGCTTTAGGGACTGCTCTGCAGCCATGAGTTGGTTTCCTAGGGAAAGAGAAGAGGCAGGGAATGAGATCAGAGCAGCCAGGGGACAGACCACACTGACAGCTCTGCACTCTGTAGGCAGACAGGGCAGAAAAGGAGATAAAACAATTAATCCCAGGAGCTGGGCTGATAAGACATACCCCTCCCACTTGGTAAAGGCACCAAGCGGACTGGTTGGCTGTTAAAGGGATATCTCTCAAGTAAATAGCAAGGTGAGATTTCAGGGTTGCAAGCAGGGCTCTTCAGCCTGAGACGGGTTGCTTTGGCCTGCTTTCTCCAGTTCTTGAAGGCGAGAGGCAGACGCAAGACCATCCTGGCAGGTTTTAGCTCCGAGCAATAAATTTTTTATTTTAGCCCAGAGACCATTGACTTGGGTCTTAAGAATTGTTTCAGTTTGGTCCCCTCTTCAGCTAAATTCATCCATCTTGAGCAATACCAGAGTTATTGTCTCAAGTCAGGTGGCCTCAAAAACATGTTTAAGGATGTGGGGAGGAGAAGACAAACATTGAGGACCTGAGGGTTATGGAGGTGGTGTTTAGATAATAAGCTAAATCTTGGTGGGTTCTAAGATTCTGTTTTTCATTATTGATGGTCATTGAGTCATTTTTATCATTAAACCTCATTCTATCAAGTCCTTACTGATTATGAGAGCTTTATTCTAGATGTGAATGCAAAAGGACAAGTCTGAATCTGGAAATGGCTTAGTAGCCCAATAGGTCAGCTTCACCCACTTTCACTTAGCTTTATCTTTGGTCATGACCTCAAGAGTAAAAAGTCAAGTTGTTGCAAAATATCAGTAGGTTAACTGAGCATTTTATTTTTTCTTCCATTAAAAAAATAAACATAACATACACAGAGACATATCTATTATCTCTGTAGGTTTACGAGCGATGGGTATTGTTGCTGGTAACTCCTTTGAGCATATTCTCCCCTTCTTACTGTGCCTCTGCCTATCATGTTTATTACCAAAGAAATGCACCTCAGATCCATAACTTTAATTACTCATATTTGATAAACATATGATGGCATCAATTAATCAATAAGTACTCATTCTAGGAGTAACACATGTGTGCCAGACCAGAGCGGACCCGTGAGACAGTCTGTGAAGGTACTCTGCAAACTATAAAACACACTCATTACATGTTATTGTTGTAGTATGAAGGTCATCTGCAAGTTCCTTAATACAAAAATCTAGCTGGAGAATGAGAACCAGACCAAGAAAAGATAACTCTGCAAATCTTAAATAACTGGCCTGTGAATGTCAAGGGCAAGAAGTGTGATGTTCTCAGAGGAGGGAGAACCAGTTCCAGGTGGAATGTTGGGGAAAGCTGTAACTGACAAGATGTAATGTCACCCAGAAGGGGCTGAAGAAGTTCTTGGATCAAAATAAAATATTGACGTACATGTGGATTTGGTGAAACCACCCTGTTAAAAGACAATGGGACCACTTACTGCACAGCCAGACTTGTGGAGGGAACACCAGGCCCTTCGAATTCCTTTTCAAAGTAGCTTCAGAATGCTGGTCTGGCATTGGCTGCTGCCACCTGTTCTGACCTAGGATGGGCTCAGTGAAGTCCAATCAGAAACTGGCTCTTAGGATCTGCTAGCTCAAGGCAGTGATTTCTGAAAGATCAAATTGGTATTATAGGACTTGATCAAGTTTCTGGCCACTACTGATTTTCACCCAGGCCCTGAGATGGCCCCAAGATCAGATCAGTATCTGAAAATGAAAGGAAACGGTAATGGCCGCCGGAACTAGTACCTCTGATGACAGCAGGCTCTGTGATGGAGATTTACATAGTCTTTAAAGCTTACAGCCAAGATGTTATCTCCATTTCACGATTTGAAACTGAGTCTAAAAGAGGCTAAGTGACATAGACAAGGCTGTATAACTCATATGTACTAGATCTGGGACTTGTACGTGGCACTTCTCTGGTTCTGTTTAATAAATATTTACTGTGCCTGGAACTGTGCATCTTTCAATATTTCAGAATTAGCAAAAAGCTGGATAGCCCCTCCGAGGTCATTCTCCCAGCCCTTCAACCAGGCCTGTGGAAGTCCAGGCTTGGAAAGACAGTGGGATGGGGCACCAGTGCTGAGCCAGGTGGAAGCCAGGCCTCCTCTGCCCATGTCATGCTCTCTTCCCACTGCAGAAGCAGTGACGATCCTAAACCTGGCACTGGTTATCCACTGTTGGGATCAGTCAGCTTTCAGCCTTAGCTGCTGTCTGTTCACCTTTAAGACCTCCTCCTGAGGCAGAGTTGGAAAGATGAAAAGAAAGTCCTTCTGGTTAGAAGTCTTTTTTTTTTCTCATACGCCTTCCACATTCTCTTAAGCTTGGAGAGATGAGGCCACAGCAATGAGGCTGTCTCCATATGCAGCTCTTCCCACTAGGACTGGGAGGTGGGTGTCCACCTCTGTCTCCCGACTGGCCAATCCAAGGAAAATTCCATTTTCTCCCTCAGTTGATAGCATCAACCATTCAGGACTCCGAAGACTGCCCTGACTCTAATCCGAGTAATGTTTCCCAGTGTCACCTGATGGGGAAACCACTTTGGTCCAGGAGGTGATTCTCAAAGGTAGATGCTTTTACCAGAACTAGGAGGGGCTGGTAACATTTACCCAAAACAAATGGACTCGAAGGGAGTATTTAGAGAGGAGGAAGGTAAAAGGAAGGTGAGAGATGCAGTTGGCAGAGAGGCTGCTGAGACTCAGAGGGCTTGGGCAGGAGAAACCAGGGAGAAGAGAAACTGCTAAAACCCAGACAGCATTCAGAGAGGTCAGGAAGATGAGAAGTATGTGCACCATAATTAGGAAACTGGGCAATTTTGTTGTGCTGTCTCTTGATTGGCTGCTTTGCGACAGACCTTCAAATTGTTCTGTCTTTTCTGGTGAAATGGCTATACATAAGAGTTCATAAACCACTTTCTTTTAGGCAGGTCTAAGGGTGTTTTTCCAATCCATAGAACCAACAGCCCCTAAGTCTGCAAATGCTTATGTCTTTTTAAAGGATGGTAGGCAAATGTTTCCTCACCAGCTTTAAAAAAAAAAAAAAAGCCGAAGAGAAACAATTTGTAAGTTGTTCCCTGAGGCTACAGCTGGTTAAGGCCCTATCTAGTTTGCTGAAAGAGATTTTCAAAACTCTGAACTGATTCAGGTGCAATCCTCTCCAGCCTCAGGTACCTCAGTGGAGGTCAAAATTTCGGGTTGAACTTTTTATGAAATTCAGCCCAGGACAGTGAGGGGAGAAATGGACAGAGAGAACGAAGGGAAACTCCCACAGTTTTCTTTGCAGTGAAAGATGGCTTTTATCGGCTTCTAGTGAGGATTTCTTTCAGTCCTGTCCTCTCCCTCCTCCCATAATACAGGCTGAATTTAATTTACCGGACCCCCTCATCTCAATCCCATGCAGAGAACAGCGCGGGACCTTCAAGGGCAGGGCAGGGGAGGGCATAAGGGGCCAAGAGCTTTTAGTGAGGAGGTCCAGCAGGGCAACGCTTCCTGCTGGACGGGGCATGTCAGGCGCAACAGAGTCTGCGTGGATGGAGGTGGGAAGAGCCCAGCTCGCCCGGCCCTATGCTGAGCTCAGGCAGTTGTCCGGTTCTGGCCCTCTGGGGAACAAACTCAAAGTTGCCCGGCCCCTCCGGGCCTCTTTACCCTGCCAACAGATTTTTGACTCACGGTCACTTTTCCGTCATTTTCTGTCACCCCAAGTCCTTCCTGAAACATGTCCCTAGGATCACGGTGGGTGAGGGGAGTGTAGGTTTCCCCCCAAACGGTTGCGTGGCTCGCCGACCCCTGCGCGCTGGCGGCAAACGCAGTTGTCCTTCCAGACATCCGCGGGGCTGGACGCACCGCCAGGTGGCGCTGCCGGGGCCGCTGCAGGTGCGCGGGGCGCGGAAAGTCCACGAGTGGGAGTCCCATGGGCCCAGCGCCAAAGGACCCGGGGTCCAGTCGCTTAGCGCGATTCCGGGTCTCGCCGGATCAACTCAGGGCGCGCGTCCGCACAACCGGGCTCCCTCCCCAGCCCGTCGGGCGAGATGCGGTGGGCGACCCGGGCGCGTCCGTCCCTCCAGCCCGTCGCCCTGGACTAACCCGAGACCCCGGGAGGCCGCCGCCCTCCGCACATCGGGCCCGCAGCTTCCCATAGGAGGTGGAGCCGTGCCAGCCACCCGGCGAGGTCCCGGGGTCGTGGGCGCCGTGTTCCCCGCCCCAAGAAAGGAAACAGGCGCGCCTACTCACCGTGGAGCTTCTCTCGCTTTGCCCAGGGTGCCCATGGCCGCAGCCGTGCTCCCCGAGCCACCTCACCCAGCGCGGCGGGACTGGCTCGGCGGGGCGCGGCGCATCGCCGCCGTCACCGCCGCCGCCGCCTGCCGAGCTCCTCCGCCCCGGGTCTTCTCGTCCGGGCCGCCCACCTGCCGCTCTCCGAGCTGGGTGAGCCCGACCGCGGCGCACCGCAGCACAAACTTTGTGTGAGCGCGCCCCCTCGCCCTCCTCCCTGCGCACGCGCGCACACTCTGCCGCACCACCACCTGACAAGCGCTGATGGTTATCGCCCGAGGAAATGTGTGGCGCTCTTCAGCTCTTCCCCGAAACCTGCCCTCGCTACTCCGTAGTCTCCGGAGGCCTGCGCCTCCCTCCGCTCTCGCCTTTTGCTCCCGGTGCCTACATCGGCCCGGGGCTGAAGTCGGAAGCGGAGCTGGAGGGGCGGGAAGGCTCCAGGTGCCCTGGATCCCACCCAGCCCGCGGCAGGAGTTCGGGTGGGAGCCGGAGGAAACTGGCCTCGCTCGGTGGCTCTCAGGGCAATCCCCACCTCCTTCGCCTTCCCGAATTTCAGTCCAGGCTCCCGAAGACCCCTTATCCCCTTGCCAGCCTCTCTTGTATACATCGGAGCGCAGAGTCGAGGGTGGGGTAAGGAACGAAAACAAAGTTGTGGGTCCGCGTTTGCCTGTGCTTGTGAGTATCATCTTGTTAGTAATTAGCAACTGGGCCGGAGATACTTGTTCTGCACCCCTAGGTACACTCCAGATAGGATCCATATCAGGGGAGACACAGCTGCGCGGCCTCTGTTGGGTATGGGAGTGAGGGGCGCAGAGCTGGGGAGGAGTGGGAGAACTTTCTGACGGCAGATCTGATCACGAATGGTGAAAAGACAGTGATGACAATAGCAAATGTTGACTGAGTACCTTGTGCTAAGTGCTTTCCTCATTTACACCGTCTCCCCCAAATACCAAGAGGTCACTGTTTTAAAGATGGAAAATATTAAGGTTTAGAGCATAATATGCTTCCCATCATACAAGTAGTACACACCAGAGAGAACCACGACCTGTGCTGAGATCTGGCTTGCTCCCTGTAATGGCTGCAGGACTGTCCTAATAACATACCTATTATCACGGTCACATGCCTTAACTCCAGCCACGTTAGTAAGTTCCTTCCCAGCCGTGATGTTCTGGACCTTAAAGCCTTATAAGTATATGCCACCTTATCCTAAAAAGGAAATTAAAGATAGCTTACAAAGTTGCATAATTCACCAAAAGAAGTGGATGAAATGAAATGTGAAATTAAAGTACATAAAATAGAGACAGAAATGAAAGGTTGCTGGTCTTTTGTTTTTTTTAAATGCAACCCATAGAACAAGTGGGACCAAAGATTTTTCTCCTGGATTTCGAGTAGTCATTTTAGAAAAGGATGCCTTGTCTAAAGTTCAATTTCTGTCACATGCAAGACAAAAAAAAAAACAACAACAATTGCTCATGAGATCAGTTCTTCTGATACTGAGACCAGAAAGAAGTTTGAGAATGCTCATGAACATTGGGTAACAGACCCAAGTTCTCAGTCACAGCTGTATACACAGCTGAAGGAATATTTGGATGTTTAATATTAAACTATGACACTCTTCCAGACTTACACTGAATATGCATATGTATATATGCCAAGATGATAAACACATACCTTTATATAAATGCATAATTATATGTAAATGTGTTTAGATAGATAGACTACTGGGTGTATACACATAATACTGAGCACAGTTTCAGGCAGTTGCATACATCTATACACCTGCAGTTCATTATGTAATAAGTACAGAAATGATTAGCTATTAGTTCACTCGAGAAACGAGTCTTGCTGAGTTTTCTAAAGAAAGAGGCCTGCATCTGCCTAGGAAGCTGCTTTTTCTTAGGCTTCCTGAGAGCTGTGCATTCCGCCTGCACCTGACTAGGTTTCTGGGCCCAGCTGAACTCTTTGAAGAGGCTTTCTGGTTGTTGCTACTTGAGCAATTTGTCTTTTCCAAACACCTTAAAAATCAGATGTTAGCTCCATCTCTTTATTCATTTTCAGCCATGTGGTTAGTCTCCCTGGTCCTGTCTGAGGCGCCTCTGACCTCAGGAACAAAGCACTCCTTCTTCACTTATGTTCTCTTATCCTTTCTTCTGCTTCTCCAAACAACCCTCTGATGGGCAGTAGTCAGTGTCTCTGTAACAGCTGAGAAAGGCTGGGGACCACTGTCGTCTTCGCTTACCCTTTGGGTAAGGTCATTCCTTGGGATCCTCTCTCTGATATTCTTTCTTCTCTCACCAGAGGCTCTTCAGTGATATCCCTGGACCTTTTGCTCAGCTTTTTGTGAGTATCTGAGAAACCTCTACAACTAAAAATGCCTGCTTTTGTCAGATTTTCCAAATGACCCACTACTCAAATTCGGTGTTTTTAATTTCGTCTATGACTTCAACAGGACCCAAATGACTCCTGAGTCTGGATATCCAACCTTGATATCTAACATCCCAAAACACGCTTCCAACTGGTCTCCTCCTTGAATTGTCCCTCAGGGCTTCCTCTCCATCTCCATCCCCACATGTCTTGGCCCCAGTTATCTCTAAACCTGAACATGTGTCATAGCTTCATAAATGGCCTTCCTAGTTCTCTAATCCTTTTTTCCTGTTGTTTTCAGAATTACCTGATCATGTCATTTCTTTGTTTCCAAACTGCCGGGGAATTCTCCTGTTGTCTACAGAATAAAAAACAAAGTTCTTAACATTACTCACCTTCAGTTCAGTTCAGTTTAGTCGCTCAGTCGTGTCCGACTCTTTGCGACCCCGTGAATCGCAGCACGCCAGGCCTCCCTGTCCATCACCAACTCCCGGAGTTCACTCAGACTCACGTCCATCGAGTCAGTGATGCCATCCAGCCATCTCATCCTCTGTTGTCCCCTTCTCCTCCTGCCCCCAATCCCTCCCAGCATCAGAGTCTTTTCCAATGAGTCGACTCTTCGCATGAGGTGGCCAAAGTACTGGAGTTTCAGCTTTAGCATCATTCCTTCCAAAGTATTCCCAGGGCTGATCTCCTTCAGAATGGACTGGTTGGATCTCCTTGCAGTCCAAGGGACTCTCAAGAGTCTTCTCCAACACCACAGCTCAAAAGCATCAGTTCTTCGGTGCTCAGCTTTCTTCACAGTCCAACTCTCACATCCACACATGACCATTGGAAAAACCATAGCCTTGACTAGACGGACCCTTGTTGGGAAAGTAATGTCTCTGCTTTTGAATATGCTATCTAGGTTGGTCATAACTTTTCTTCCAAGGAGTAAGCGTCTTTTAATTTAATGGCTGCAGTCACCATCTGCAGTGATTTTGGAGCCCCAAAAAATAAAGTCTGACACTCAGCTTCACAACTAACCAAACCTGTTCTGCCTGGCCTCCAGCCATGCCCTCCAGGCACCTGACCTCTTAGGTCATGACCTGGTGACTGCCGGTAATTGCTGTGCCCTTGCAAGCCTCAATGCTTTTGCTCGTGGACTTGCTCCCACCTGTCATCTCTTTTCACCTAGATGCACAAAGGCACAGTTATACTGAACTCATGTCAAACTGGCAATTCGCCCTGTAGAACACACACAGGGCTGCTTCCCAGGGGCAGAGGGATAAAAACCCACCTTGCAGAATCTGCCTGATGACTGGTTAGGCTTGGAGAAACTATTGTCTGCCAGAGCTTCCATTACGTGGTCTAACATTTTTTTCATCCATTTGAGATATGTTCACTGGGTCCCTACTTAAGTGTCAATGCTTGGCATTGAGAATCTGAAGGAGACCAGGTCAGACAAGAGCCTTGTTCACATGAGCTTACATGTCTAATAAATAGTATCCAAGTCTAAATATGCCATGATGTTACATCCTGATTTCTAGAAGCTGCCCCTGCAGTCGGGTTACCCCTGCCCTCATGGGACACCATGGGCTATTCTGGTTGAGGTACCCACTTGCATCAGTGAAAACAGAGCTGCCACATTTAGGGATACATAGCACTACAGGAGAGTGAAGAGATGGAGACAGAAAAGGAGGGAGGGGATGTGGCACCGTCATTTCCTCCTTTGCTGAGTTCTGCTCCAGTTTCTGAGATGGGAGAATTGGCCTCAGTATTTTATTATTGTGACTGGCTGCCCCACAGTGAACACTGCATTCCTGTTGCTGCTCACCTTGACTAAAGCTAGAGAAACTGCCCATGTGAGAAGCCGCTTCATTTGCTATGGGCCTGTAGTTTGGCACCTTGTGGTTGGACTCCTACATGATTCTTTGTCCTCAGCATCTTCTTCTCGATGCAGCCCACGCTTTTCTGAGAGTCTCTCCATCTGCTGGCCAGCTCTTCTGGAGAGCATTCTGTCTTCCTCAGGTATCCCCAGGATTCTCCATAGGGAGTTTGATGAATGTCATGTAAATGATATTTTAAGATAAATCACCCTATACCTAGACTCTGTGCATATGCACTTTTGTTTTCAGCTGAAGGATGCTGCTTGTCTTTGTTGAAGTCCCTTACCAGAGGCCCAATCTCCCTTACAAGTCATATTTCTTTACATCATGGAGCCCATATTTTTCATTTGATTTCGGAATTGTTTCAGGATATTAACAAACAAATAGAGATATATGTTGTCTCATGGATTTTGCTCTTAGGGAGATGGGGGGTCCCTGGAAAACTTTGAAGGAGGGAAGGGATCCAAATTGTGCTTTACTGAGTCTGGCTGCTGAATTCCAAAGTAACTCATGGGAAGTAAGGGCAGGAGGTTCTCCATGGAAGGGACCTTCATAATTTTCAGCTTCTGGGTCTGCCCAGTTGGTGGCTGTCAAACAGTTTTTAGTATTACTCCATGGTGAGAAGTGTAATATCACATTTTACACTCTGTGACTCAGATGTACATTTGTGCTATGCGTCAAACTGAAACACAAGTTGTGTGAAACACTATCCTTTCAAAAATTTTTAAAATGGTATTAAAAAACTAATGCAGATCAGGACCCCTAAAATTGATCCATCAGTTGGATGGGATCATATTATACAAAATGCAGTTCCAAGGCTTCCTCTCATGATAATAATACATCTCAATAGTTATCTCTGGGAATGGGGAACTAGGTGACTCTGAGTAGGGGGACTGTTGCTTTCCATTGTTTCCCCTTCTGTAACTTTTATTTTTGTATTGTGTGCAAGCATCTAGTCCATCAATAAATCCTATTTTGAATCATTCTGACATAGAATTTCTTGCTTTCTGATGCTGGCCCAAATGGCTTTAAAAAAAAAAAAAAAACAACAGAGGCTGAGACCAGGAAAGGTAACTTGTCAGTGAAACTGATTTGTTCAAGTTCATATATAAATCAAACAGTATGTTTTCCACAAATACTTGGGAGGCAGAATAGCACAGCAGTTCAAAGTGTGAGCTTTGGAGTTAGACTGATTTTGAATTTCAGTCCTCATGCTTCCTTTGCAAGTTAACTTTTCTAGCCTCAGTTTCTGTATCTGTAAAAATGGGTACAAACAAGCCCTACTTATGCAGTTTTGCTAATGATTACATGACGTGGTTTATGCCTGGCATGGACTGACCACTGTGGACACACTGATGTTTTTAGTGCCTGGTTACAGGGACATGAGGTGAATGTTTTGCCACATTGAAGGGATACCTGCCCTCGTCTTGGTTGATGGGGAGCTGACTTCTCAAAGGAAGTGAGGTATGGGTTAAGATATAAAGGATGAGATGAACTGTGAACCACAGAGAAGTGAGGGACGAGAAGAGGTGAGGTGAGGCCAGTGTCTCAGAGACAAGGGAGATGCAGAGGTAAGGAAAAAGCAGAGCCAAGGGCTTTGCGTTAACTAAACACAGGAACTTACTCCAATTCTCCCCCACTCCCTGCCGATACATAAATAAGGCTCTCAAGTCTGACAATCTCACTGCCTTTGCAGAAACTGAGAGGTTTCTCATCTTGAAGAATCCCCTGTGAGCTCCTTGAATCCCTTGCTCCACTTTAGATGTGATTCAATTAAGGCTACTTCCCAAGTTTGCCTTTGGGTGCTTGAGCTGAGCACCACTGCAGAGGGCTGAGTTAATTACCATTCAATACTGAGCTTCTTTTCAAATGGCTGCCCTGCAATCAGAACAGCAACAGTTGTAAAGCTAAAACTAGTTTAGTAATGCAACTGCTATTTTTAAAACCCCTATTGTGCACCCAGCACCACTCTAGCACTAATACTACTTAATCACTTAACACCTACAAAGACACAGGTAAAAGCTTGAAAAAAAAAAAAAAAAACCCAGTTAATAGAAAGATTCAAATGGCCTGGACCAACCAAAGGATGTGGTTTTCTGAGTACAAAAACTGTTTAATATGTATTCAAAAAAGTGCTGTGATAAGCATAGTATTGAAATGAAAACTCCTGAGTATTAATAAAGACACTTGCATGTGAGCAATGGAGAAAATAATTGTAAATTACATGCTTAGTCCTTAAGGGTCTAGAAGACTTTTTTTTTTCCCCCTTTAAAAGGGGTCATATTTAAGAAATACTAAAGTAGGCTGCTTCATACACAACTTACAAACATTTTTACCAATTGATCTGACAGTGTTGGTTACCCCAGCACACTCCCCTATGCCAAAGCCTAGTTTTCCATCCCACATGGGGTGTTGTGTCTTTTTATTCAGTAGGATTCTCTGTTGTGGGAACAGAGAGTGAAACTCTC
This sequence comes from Bos indicus, assembly GCF_029378745.1. Classification (NCBI taxonomy): domain Eukaryota; kingdom Metazoa; phylum Chordata; class Mammalia; order Artiodactyla; family Bovidae; genus Bos; species Bos indicus. Next base: position 34,102,697 of record NC_091769.1, read on the forward strand.
AAAGGCAGATAACACGCCTAGGAAAGTTATATTGGGATGGAATAGTCTGACTTGCCTGACTCTGACATTGCCTCTGGATGTAGAGGTAGAAGTGAGCCCAACTAAAGAGGAGTGTGACTTAATCTTGTAGGCAGACTTAACCCCTGTGTCCCCTGGCTAAAGAGATGGTGTTTCACAAATAATCAAGTCACACCCAAGAGCGCAACTTAAAAATTAGAAATGCATTGATTAAAAAACAAAGGTGAAGGCTTACATTTCCTCCAAGTATTGATCAAGATTGATCTGCCACCATATCTAATTGGCAACAGACTCAAACACTTTGATTGAAGTAATTTCTTGGCGTTCATTCAAATGATAGCTAAAATTTACTGTAACAGAAAACCATCTTTTTATTTTGTGTTGTTTTGTTTCTGCACCTTGCATCAAACTAGAAAACTTCCCTCTAAACTGTGTGTGCAGCTGGGGGAGTCAGCCTGGTGGCTTCATAAGTATAAATAGAGACCTAACTGTCAACCAAGGCAGTCAACCAAGTGTTCAGCTTAATTGATTTTTAAATTAAATCAATCAGTGAAAAAGATTGCCATATGTTGTGATAAATGCAATCAGTGCCCATTTATGTGTGATTTTCAAGTCCCCAGAAATGAGGTTTTGCTTCCTGAGGAAGGTTACCTCATGCTGGCTCTCAATTTGGCTCATGCAGGTGCATTCCCAAGGCAGTGTTATTGCTCTGACATTGCCTGTCTTTGGATGGAAGTGTGAAGAAGTCTGGGTTAGACTTGTTATGGAAATAGACAAGTTCTATATTATCAATGTTGCAATTGCTTAAAAATTCCTCTTTTCTAAAAATCTGAAGTATAATTGATTTACAATGTTGTGTTAGTTTCAGATATACAGCACAGAGATTCAGTTACACCCATATATATATATATATATCTGTTTTTCAGATTCTTTTCCCTTATAGGTTATTGCAAAATAGTATAGTTCCTTGTGCTATATAATAAAACCCTATTAAAAATCTAAATTGCGGTGACTTTTGTTCTGTACCAGCCAGAGGAAGCACATGGATCATGCAGGAGGTGGGGTCCAGGTGGGTGAGTTTGCCCCAGGTTGCTCCAGCTTGGACCACTTTAAACTAAGCAGGAGTGGTAGGGCCACAGTGTGATATCTGGGGGCTCCTTCCTCCGTACAAATATATTTTAAAATAAATTTTATGATTGCATTGGCATAAAGCTGAATAGACTCCAGATCAGATTCATTATTACACATACAATCTTTGGTTTTTAAAACTAATGAAAACCTTTCTGTGGGTGCCTCTGAGTATTACAATCTCTCAGCCCCGAACCTCCTGGATGAGTCGGCCCTGGGAGTGAGCCTGGTTCCTTCATGAGAGAGAGAGTGCTCTTTCCTGGCTCTGAGAGAGCAGTGGTTTCTGGCTCTAGGGAGATGTTGGTATAAAATAAGGGGAAAAGTGAGTTTCAAGGAGGAGCCCCCTCTGTCCCTTATGAACATACAGTAGGCAGGCATATGAAAGGTGACCTGTAGGACGGTGAGGTGAGAAATGGCAAGGAAAGTGGAGGTTTGCCTGGGGCTGAGAAATAAAACTAGGGGCTTTGCAGGGCCATTCAAGGACACAGGGCCTAGCTTGGAGGAACCAAAAACAGAGTATTTACTGACCAAGTGGCTGCTGGTGTAGGGGAAAATCAAATTCGACCTGGACTTGGTACTAGAGTACTCAGAGACCCAGCCAGAAAGGATCTGGCAGTCCTTGGTCTATTGCAGAAAGCAGGTTAGACTACCGGGAACAATGGGTCAGCAGTGAAAACAACCAACAAAGTAAACCAAAAGGGGCCAACTTACATCTTAAGCTACGCTGAGCTGGATTCTACGATCAAACAGAATGTTTTTTATTTTTTTCTGTTTATCCTAGATTCCTCATGCTGATTCTATGAGCTGACATATTGAGCACTTCCTACATGTCAAGCACTGAGCCAAGAAATAAGTACACATTATTTCACATCATCCTTGCAAAAAGACTTTATGATGATTTACCATGGTTGTTCTCACTTTATATAGCTGGTGGGGTCGTGGGAGGTTTCAGGCTGAAAAAGGTTAAGTGACTCACCCCAAACACACAACTAGTAAAATGTGAAGCTGGATTTCAATTCAGTGTGATTTTGGAGCCCAAGCTTATCATCATTTTGTTACACCTCCCACTCATGATATATTAGATTTGGCACCCAAAACAGTTGAGTTCGTTGGCTATAACCTATTAGAAAATTCTAGGTGCAGTAAAGAGGATCAGTAACCAGAACTAACCATATTGTTCATGGCCTTAATGAAGTGTTGAGCTTTTAGCAGTCTTATCAACCACAAGTTGTAAAACAGAGCATCAAAGGATCAAAATTTTGGTCAAGTGACACTGCTCCTCTAGAGCTCAAACTAGAACTGCCTCTGAAAAGATTTGGCCATTGGTTAGGGGAGGGAAAGCCACACAATTAAGACTTCTTCAGGCTCATGTTTTCACTTTGAGCTATATGAAAAGTGAAAGTATAACTATTGTCAATGTGCTATTAATGCTATTAATGCAAGGTCCTGACCTTGTTACCTTATTATGTCACTTCTCAGATAACATGTACCTCATCTCTTGTGTACGTGTGTGCCTGCATCTGTGAATGTTTCCTTAGCAGACTGGGCTAAAAATGCAGTTCCTACTATGATTTCTTCCCCATGATTCCTTGTCTGGAGACTTTGGTCTTCTCTTGGGGAAAAAACAGGAAATTGTTGTATCAAGTGATTCAAGCATTATTCCTTCAGGCTTTCTTACTACAACCCGAGAGCTCTGATTTGTTTGCTTGTTTGTTCATTTGTGCAAATAGAGTTTTAGCTCATCATTATACTCCAAATAAAAATCTCATAACTGAGTTACTAATGGAACTGTACTCCAGTCTTAAAATTACCCTCAACAGGTGTGGATATCTTTCTGAGGTGCTAATATGAGTTTAGTCGTTTGGTCTAACCTGTCAACTTGGGAGTGAAGACTGATTCTGACTTCTGGTGTTTAGATTATTCTGTCTAGTTCCTCAGTTTCCCTCCTTTCCTGGAACATCCCAGAAAGCCAGGGTTCCCAGGATCCCCCCTCCTTGTTGTCCCACATAGTATGCCTACAGCTTCTGATGCAGATTTGGACACTGAAGAAGAAGGGACTCTTGCCTACCTTGTTCTCAACATAGAGCAATTGCATGCTGCAAAGTTCTTGACTCAATGGTGCTGCTTCTTTTCCTGTTTCTCAGCCTTTCTGGAAGACTCACAGGTGACACATCGATTTCCCTTCCTTGCTATTTCCATCAGTGTCTCACCTTTCCTTTTACTCTTCCAAGGCATCTGAGGACCCCTTCTTATTTTACCCTTCTGTCTAATGTGATGTCTAGGATCTCCGCCAGCCCCAAGTACATGTGTGTGTGTTAAATCGCTTTAGTCGTGCTTATCTCTGTGGCCTGCCAGACTCCTCCGTCCATGGAATTCTCTAAGCAAGAATACTGGAGTGGGTTGCCATGCCCTTCTACAGGGAATCTTCCTGATCCAGAAATTGAACCCTGGTCTCCTGCTTTGCAGGTGGATTCTTTACCATCTGAGCCACAAAGGAAGCCTACCAGCCCCAAGAGTACATGCTAAATCCTGCCCTTACAAACACTGGAACCCACACAGGAAGGGTTAGATGGCCAACCATCCAAGATGCCTATAAAATGGGGGCTGGAGATGAACTACGTGGAGACACATCAAGTAGGAAGCCTTGCCTACTTTCCAGCTCCTGTTACAAAGAATCACGATAGGTTCAGTTTCTTGAAAGCTTAGCTATGCCCCATCCTATTTCATCCTCCAGGGAAAGAGTTTTTCCTCTGAACAGTCTTGTGTTTTTTCTCTTGTCACTTGGAGGCAGGGGGTTGAGCTGCCTGAGGTTGACAGCAGTCTTAATATTTGTTACACCATGACTTTACTAAGGTTGGTAGGCATCTGAGAGTCAGGGCTTGGCTTTTGATTTAGACTCTCAAGACCCAGTGTTTTTGGCAGATGGAGCTCTTTCTGAACAGCAAGTCATTGTTGAGTGACATGGATAGGACAAGGGCTAAAGGAAATTAGGATTTCAAAAGATTGTCTAAAACAAAAGTCCTTTCTGTCCTTGGTATTCAGGATTTCATCCCTCTCTGAACCAAGGTTGCCCATTTTGCCGGGAGAAAGCACACAAAACTCTGCTGTCTGGAATCCAAGCACACTCTGATTTGCAGGTCAGCCACCATAGGATAGGTGCCAAAAAGTTGCTTGCCATAAAGTTTATCTGGAAAAGAAAGAAATCAATAACCCTTTCCTGTCTTATCTGCACTTCCTCTCACCTTGTATTTCATGAAGGGCATGGCTGTTGCTACAGGTACGAATCAAATAAAAAATAACATCATTCCAATATCTCTGATGAATATAGATGCAAAAATCCTCAACAAAATATTAGCAAAGAGAATTCAACAACACATTAGAAAAATCATACCCCACACCCAAGTTGGATTCACCCCAAGGACACAAGTGTGGTTCAACATACGCAAATCAATTAGTGTGATATTCTACATCAATAAAAGATGAAAACCGCATGATCAACTCAACAGATGCAGGAAAAGCATTCAATAAAATTCAAATACATTCATGATAAAAACTCTTACCAAAATGAGCACAGGGAAAACATCTCAACATAATAAAAGCTATTTATGGCAATCTCACAGCCAATATAATACTCAATGATGAAAAGCTAAAAGCCTTCTGGCTAAAATCTGGAATAAGACAAGGATGTTCACTTCTCTTTAACATACTATTGGAAGTCCTAGTCATAGCAATCAGATAAGAAAAAGAAATAAAAGGTATTCGAATTGGTAGAAAAGAGGTAAAGTCATCATTTCATGCAGAGGACATGATACTATATATAAAAAACACGAAAATTACTAGAACCGATAAACGAATTCAGTGAGGAAGCAGGATACAAGATTAACATACAGAAATTAGTTGCATTTCTTTATATTAACAATAAAATAACAGAAAGGGGATGTAAAAAAACAATTCCTTTTAAAATCACATCAAAAAATACTTACAAATAAACCTCATCAAGGAGGTGAATGACTTATATGCTGAGAACTACAAAGTATTAGTAAAGAAAATTGAAGATGACTCAAAGAAATGGAAAGATATCCCATGTTCTTGGACTTCAAGAATTAACTAGAGTCTTTTTGTGTTTTTTTGGTTGCACCTCGTGGCATGCGAGATCCTAGCTCCCCAATCAGAGATCAAACCCATGTCCCCAGCAATTGAAGCATGGAGTCTTAACCATGGACCATCAGGGAAGTTTGGATTGGAAGAATTAATATTGTTAAAATGACCATATTATTCAAAGCAATCTACAAATTTAATGTGATCTCTAACAAATTATCCATGACATTTTTCACAGAACTAGAACTAATAATCCTAAAATTTTTACACAGGGCCACAAAAGATCCAGAATTGCAGAAGTAATCCTTAGAAAAAAGAAGAAAGCAGGAGGCATAACCCTCCAAGACTTCAGACAATACTACAAAGCTATAGTAATCAAAATACAATGATATTTGTAAAATATATGTATAGATCAATGGGACATAATAGAGAGCCCAGAAATAAACCCACACATTTATGGTCAATTAATCTGATGCTGGGAAGGACTGGGGGCAGGAGGAGAAGGGGACGACAGAGGATGAGATGGCTGGATGGCATCACTGACTCAACGGACGTGAGTCTGAGTGAACTCTGGGAATTGGTGATGGACAGGGAGGCCTGGCGTGCCGCGATTCATGGGGTTGCAAAGAATCAGACACGACTGAGCGACTGAACTGACTGAATCTTTGACAAAGGAGGCAAGAATATGCAATGGGGAAAAGACAGTCTCTTCAGCAAGTGGTGTTGAAAAAGTTGGACAGCCAACTTTAAATCAATGAAGTTAGCACACACCCTCACACCATACACAAAAATAAACTCAAAATGACTTAAAAACTTAAATAAAAGACATGTCACCATAAAAATCCTAGAAGAGAATATAGGCAAAACATTCTTTAACATAAATTGTACCAATGTTTTCTTAGGTCAGTCTCCCAAGGCAGTAGAAATAAAATAAAAATAAACAAATGGGATTTATTCAAACTTACAAGCTTTTGTACAGCAAAGGAAACCATAAACAAAAGGACAACCTATGGACTGGAAGAAAATATTTGCAAATGATGTGACCAACAAGGGCTTAATTTCCAAAATATACAAATAGCTCATGTGACTCAATATCAAAAAAACAGAAAACTCAATCAAAAATGGGCAGAAGACCCAAATAGATATTTCTGCAAAGAAGACATACAGATGACCAATAGGTACATGAAAAGATACTCATCATCATTAATTCTTACAGAAATACACATCAAAAATACAGTGAGGTACCACCTCACACTGATCATAATGGCCATCCTTAAAAACTCTACAAGTAGTAAATGTTGAAGAGGGTATGGCAAACCCCTCTTACCCTGTTTTTGGGAATGTAAATTGGTGCAGCCATTATGGAAAACAGTATGGTGGTTCCTCAAAAAACTGAAAACAGAGTTGCCATATGATCCAGCAATCCTACTCCTGGAAATATACCCAGAGAAAACTATAATTCAAAAAGATTCACATGTCCTTATGTTTATAGCAGCACTGTTTACAATAGCCAAGACATGGAAACAACCTAAACGTCCATCAACATATAATGGATAAAGAAGATGTGGTAAAAATATATAATGGGATAATAAGTTAAGTATAAGTTGCTCAGTCGTGTCCAACTCTGTGATCCCATGGGCTGTAGCCCATTAGGCTCTTCTGTCCATGAAATTCTCCAGGAAAGAACACTGGAATGGGTAGCCATTCCCTTCTCCACGGGATCTTCCTGACCCAGGGATCAAACCCAGGTCTCCCGCATTGCAGGCAAATTCTTTACCACTGAGCTACTAGGGAAGGGGATATTACTCAGCTATAAAAAAGAATGAAATAATGCCATTTGCACCAACATGAATGCAACTAGAGATTATTATACCAAGCAAAGTAAATTAGAAAGACAAATACCATATGATATTACTTATATGTGGGATCTAAAATATGACACAACTGAATTTATCTACAAAACAGAAATAGTCTCATAGATATAGAGAACAAACTTGTGGTTGCCAAGTGGGAGGAGGTGGGGAAAGGGAAGGATTGGGAGTTCATGATTAGTAAATGCAAATTACTGTACCTAGAATGGGTAAAAAACAAGGTCCTATTGCAGGGCACAAGGAATTATATTCAATATCCTGTGGTAAACCATAATGTAAAAGAATATAACTAAAGAATATATATGGATAACTGAGTCACCCTGCTGTACAGCAGAAATTAACACAACATTGTAAATCAACTATCAGTTCAGTTCAGTTCAGTTCAGTCGCTCAGTCCTGTCCGACTCTTTGAGACCCCATGAATTGCAGCACGCCAGGCCTCCCTGTCCATCACCAACTCCTGGAATTCACTCAAACTCACGTCCATCGAGTTGGTGATGCCATCCAGCCATCTCATCCTCTGTCGTCCCCTTCTCCTCCTGCCCCCAATCCCTCCCAGCATCAGAGTCTTTTCCAATGAGTCAACTCTTCGCATGAGGTGGCCAAAGTACTGGAGTTTCAGCTTTAGCATCAGTCCTTCCAATGAACACAGGACTGATCTCCTTTAGGATGGACTGGTTGGATCTCCTTGCAGTCCAAGGGACTCTCAAGAGTCTTCTCCAACATCACAGTTCAAAAGCATCAATTCTTCTGCGCTCAGCTTTCTTCACAGTCCAACTCTCATATCCATACATGACCACTGGGAAAACCATAGCCTTGACTAGACGGCCCTTTGTTAGCAAAGTAATGTTTATGCTTTTGAATATGCTATCTAGGTTGGTCATAACTTTCCTTCCAAATCAACTATACTTTAATAATATTTTGAAAATTTTCCTTGAGAAAAAAAAGAATGAAAACAAAATAAATGAATTTTTAAATCCAAAAAAAAAAAAAAAAAAAAGACTGAAAGGAGCTCCAAAGGAGCCCTATGGAGCTAAAATCAAGATGCTGATAGAACTACTTTCCTTATGGAGGCTCCAGGGGAAGATCAGGTTTTCTTTCCTTTCCAGCTTCTAGAAGTTGCCAGAACTCCTTGGCTGTGGTCCCTTCCTCTACCTTCAAAGTTCAGCACTCCAATCTCTACTTCCACCATCATATCCACTTCCTCTGACTTTGTCCCTCTTGCCCGCTCTTAAAAAAACCCTTGTGATTACACTGGGCCAACCAGGATAATCTCCCCATCTCAAGACCCTTTATCTCCATCTGCAAAGTCCCTTTTGCCATGTAAAGTAGCAGATTCACAGATTCCAGCAGTCACATTTTAAGGGGGGCAATATTCTGTCCGTCACACATTCCCAATCCCTAAACACATTCCACTACCTGTTTTCCTTGATTTTGTTGTTCAGTCACTCAGTCATGTCTGACTCTTTGGGACCCCCATGGACTGCAGCATGCTAGGCTTCCTTGTCCTTCACTATCTTCTGGAGCTTGCTCAGACCCATATCCACCGAATCAGTGATGCCATCCAACCATCTCAGCCTCTGTTGTCCCCTTCTTCTCCTGCCTTCAATCTTTCCCAGCATCAAGGTCTTTTCTAATGAGTCAGCTCATCACATCAGTATTGGAGCTTCAGCTTCAGCATCAGTTCTTCCAAGGAATATGCAGGGTTAATTTTCTTTAGGATTGTCTGGTTTGATCTCCCTGAAGTCCAAGGGACTCTCAAGAGTCTTTTCCAACACCACGGTTCAAAAGCATCAGTGCTCAGCCTTCTTTATGGTCCAACTCTCACATCCATAAATGACTACTGGAAAAACCATAGCTTTGACTAGATGGACCTTTGTTGGCAAAGTAATGTCTCTGCTTTTTAATATGCTGTCTAGGTTGGTTATAGCTTTTCTTCCAAGAAGCAAGCATCTTTTAATTTCATGGCTGCAATCACCATCTGCAGTAATTTTGTAACCCAGGGAAATAAAGTCTGTCACTGACCCCATCTATTTGCCATGAAGTGATGGGACCAGATGCCATTATCTTAGTTTTTTTAAAATTCAGGTTTAAGCCAGCTTTTTCACTCTCCTCTTTCACCTTCATCAAGACGCTCTTTAGTTCCTCTTCACTTTCTACCATTAGGGTGGTGTCATCTGCATATCTAAAGTTATTGATATTTCTCGTGGTAATCTTGATTCCAGCTTGTGCTTCATCCAGCTGGCATTTTGCATGATGTACTCTGCATATAAGTTAAATAAGCAGGGTGACAATATACAGACTTGACGTATTCCTTTTGCAATTTCCTTGATTTCTGTACATGCAAATACTTACTGTTATAAATTGAGAGACAGTGAGGAGCTCGGTTTTTCTTTTTTCTTCTTTTAATGAGAGGCAGAATAAGTAAAAGCAGAAATAGAAGACGGAAGGTTCTGGAGTGTCCATTCTAGTTCTGGCTGAAGAACTGAACTTGAGAGCTGCTGGATAGACAGTGATGGTCAGAAATGGATGGAATCATTTAAGAAAGACTGTATAGCTCTGGACACACAGAGGGCTGCTTTAGGATCGGGGGAAATGTGACTTAGAGTTATCTGTTTTAGCCAAGGACCCAGCAGACTTCCTATGTACAGCAAATGTCAGTCTACAGTGAGAAGGGACAGCTGAATGTGCACAGCAACTGAACACCACCACAAGCAAAACAAGGCCCCATTTAGAGGCTCCCAGAAAGTCTTCCTATGACATGGAGGCAGAGGCAGAACAACACATGTGTGTGTGTGCACGTGCGTGCTGCACTTATCAATATATCATGAGCACATTTTCCATATAAGGAATTTCTTTCTATGATATATGGGATATCCCAATATTATGTGTTTGAAACTGTACCAGTACTTGTCCAATTACCCCTCTCTTGCTGTTGCTTCCAATTTTTTCCCCTATTTTAAACCGTAGTAGGATGAACATTCTTGAAACTCAGAAATTCACAATTACTTTCTTAGGATAACTTCCCTGAAAGTGCAAGATCTGGATATGAAGGGGATGGGACTCATTCTGAGGTTTTGGAAATATGAATTATAGTTCCTTATCTATATAATAAAAGGGTAAGATGAAATTGATGACTTTCAAGAATTTCTTTCCTTTTTTGCCACTAGATTCTTCTTCCAGAAGAAACATCTGCTGAAAATTGGGAAGTGAATGAATCGGAGGTGAACCCACTCTGGTTTGAAAGGCCCATTTGTTACTGTCTCCCTGTCCTCTCAGCTTCCAGGGGCACTGAGGAACCTCCAGGTCCCTGAGGTACACAGTTTGCAAACCACAGGGTGAGGTGACTTCACATTCCTTTCCCCTGACATCTTGCTATCAAGTGCCTTGCTGTCAATGTCTAGACGGGTCTGAGATCACCATTGCTGGGGCCTGCCATGCCCTATCCCTAAGTGGGCAGTAGGTACTTGTTAGTCTTTGATAATAGCCAGTTCACAACTGATATGAGGCAGGAAGGATCCTGCAGGCCAAGTTGAAAGGAAAGAAACTGGGGCACACCCAGTTGGGGAAGATGAGTCTGGAATCGAGATGAGACAGATGAATTAGGGGAATTCCTGTGACTCTGCACTTGGGGAATGCAGATTAATATATAATAAAAATATCATCTCGAAAAATATCATCTTCAACCTTCTCTTTTTGTAGATGAGAAAATGGAACCAGAGAAGGTATACATCTCACCCCAGGGCATATCCAGCAACTTGGTGGTATAATCAGGTATCCTGAAAACGACATACAGGCTCTTTTGCTTTTACTCCTTTGATCATTCCTCCCACCCCCTATAAAGGGAAAAGGACAGAGGCGAATAAAAAACTAACATTTACAACACCAATTATAGCCAGACAATGATCCAGACACCTTCCTTATACTTTGCTCATTGTCAGGATAGGGTATCGTGCTATTGTGCATGTGTGGTCTTTGCCTCAGAAGCTCATTCTGTGCTCCAGAGGCACCCAGGGGTAAATGACCTTGCTGCAATTTGAACTCAATCACTCACTCCAAAGACCATTCTGTCCCAACTTGAATCTATTTTATTAAGCTAGAAAGTTACCTGTTGCCTACATATCAGATTACAGAGGAATTTGGGAAGTAATTTGAAGACTAAATAAGGTAAAAGGCAATAAATAAGAAACTGATAATCAAAGCTATGGCTTCTCCTGTAGTCATATACAGATGTGAGAGCTGGACCATGAAGAAGGCTGAGTGCCAAAGAATTGATGCTTTTGAACTGTGGTGCTGGAGAAGACTCTTGAGAGTCCCCTGGACTGCAAGGAGATCAAACCAGTCAGTCCTAGAGGAAATCAACCCTGAAGATTCCTTGGAAGGACTGAAGCTGAAGCTCCAATACTTTGGCCACATGATGCGAAGAGCCAACTCGTTGGAAAAGACCCTGATGCTGGGAAAGATTAAAGGCAGGAGAGGAAGAGGGCAAGAGAGAATGAGATGGTTGGATGAAATTATTGACTCAATGGACATGAGTTTAAGCAAACTCCAGAAGTTGACGAAGGACAGGGAAGCCTGGTGTGCTACAGTCCATGGGGTCACAGAGAGTCAGACACAACTTAGTGACTGAACAATTAGCAACAAGACTCTAAGTAGGATGTAGACACAGTGATTTGATTCAAAAACATCAATTTTTGAGTATGTGACCAGACACCCTGCCCAGAACATGATCTTAGGAGGTCCTTCTTGGCATGAAAGTTGGTGCTGCAGCAAGTGGTGTAAGAAATAGAGAGAAATCCTCTCCCTCAAGTCAGATTCCTCTTGGAAATTCCATTCAGAGGATGGCATTCCATCAACATACTAATGTCCTCTCTGCTCTGGAACCTACAGTACACTTCATGAGAATGTGAGGTTTAGGTATGGGTCTCCAGTCATTCAGAAGGCTTGGGTACCCAAAGTGCAGGCACAGGGATGTGATTCTTGGGGAGCGGAGGGGTTGCGGAGGCCAGGATAGGTGCACTGCTACCTTGAGTTTGAACTCTAGCACCACCTTTGGTGCAGCCCAAATCTATAGCAGATATTGTGGCCAGAGCCCTGCTCTGCTTCTCTATTCCTCCACAGAGTGGATTCACTCTGGAGTCCACTGTCCTTTGCTTAGGTCATATAAGAGTAGCCTTTTATTCTTGAAAGCTCCAAGCTGCTACGTCAGTCTGGAATGCTCTCCATTGCCTCCCAAACTCACGCCTCCATAGAGGCCTGTCTTCTGCTGCCTTCCTGGCAGTGTCACCCTCTGCTGTTTTCTCTGTGTGAACCAGTTACATCCTTCCTCTCTTAAACCTCAGAGATTGTCACTAGCTGCTATATTATATTGCTCTCTAATTTTTTTACGTGTGTGAATCCCACTGAACTCAGAGTGTACACATATCTGGAGATTAAGGCAGAGATGTGGTGATGAATTTGACTTTCGTTTCAGTGCAGTAAATCTTAGAGAATGGAGAGCAGGACTTAAAGTCAGAGTGCTCAGGTTTAAATGCAGATTCTGTCTGCCTTGATCAAGTTACTTAACTCATCTGGGCTCCAGTCTCCATATCTGTAAAATGGGCACAATAATGGCTCCTACCTCACAGGGCACGGATTAAATCAGAGAATTCATATAAAGTGCCTGGCACATTTTAAGTCCTCAGAAATGTCAGCTGCTATTATTTCCATGTGCCAAGCACCAAGTAGGCCATTTTCATCCATCATCTCATCTGTTTATCCCAAGAACTTTGTGGGGTGATATAATAAACACCACTGGTTGCCATACCATCCAGCTACTGCTTCTTCCTCATCCATATAAACCTTTAGGTTTTTGTCCTCTGATTACCCTATCTTTGGGGAGGGTGAGTCTGCCCTCAGCCCAGGGGTAGCTGCTGAGTACTTTAAACCATTCATGACATCTGTCACCAGTGCCTGGGTCATAGATGGTCATGTGATCACATTCAAGGGAGTGAGAGATTTGGGAAGACTTCCTCAGTAAAGAAAAAGAGATTTTTTGACAAAGGTTTGATCTCTGGGTTGGAAAGATCCCCTGGAGAAGGAAACGCCAACCCACTCCAGTATTCTTGCCTGGGAAATCCCATGGACCGAGAAGCCTGGTGGGCTACAGTCCATAGGGTCGCACAGAGTTGGATACAAGTGAAGTGACTTAGCACGCATGCACGGAAAGAGATATTCCTTCTCCCTGCTCTGGATGCTGTGGTGTCTGGATGTTTGCCTGGTACTTCTATGTAAAGGAAACCAACACAGATGGAGGAGGCCAGAGCCAAGTGAAGCAGAGACAGGCCCCAGGTCATGGCGTATCTGTGCACTTGGTGACAGGTGAGATGATTGTTAAAGCATTTGAGTCATGCTTTTTCTGTAACTTGTGCCACCAAAAATAATACACTAATAATAATACACGAATACACATACGTATTTTGCTCCCAGGACTTCCCTGGTGGCCCAGTGGTTAAGAATTTGTGTGCCAATGCAGGGTACTCAGGTTCAATCTTTGGTCCAGGAACCAAGATCCCATATGCTGTAGAACAACTAAGCCTGTGTGTCATGACTACTGAGGCTGAGTGCTCTAGAGCCCATGCTCCTCAACGAGAGAAGCCCCAGCAATGAGAAGCCCACACACTGCAACTAGATAGTAGTCCTGCTGGCCACAACTGGAGAAAGCCCATGCACAGCAGTGAAGATCCAGTGTAGCCAATAAATAAGTGAATCAATAAACTAATAAAAAATTATTTTACTTGCTATGTCCCAGACAAGGAAACAAAAGTTCAAAGGGATTTGCATTATTTACTCCAGGTCAGACAGATAGCAAGTGGCCCCACAGAGCAATGTCCTACATCCTTTATGGCCTCCAGGGCCTAGGACATCACAGGACCAATAACTGTTGTTTAATGAGTAGGCAGCATCTCAGAGACTCCTGATGCTTGCCAGTCTGCCTTACCTGCAGGTGGTCCAAGACTTCTGTGGCCAGGAGCAGGGAATGTGACATTCGTGGGAGGTTTTAATGACATATCACCACAGTGTGCATGGCGAGTCTCATGAGTTCTCTAAAAAGCAAGAAGAGTCATTATCTAAAGTGATTCTTGCTTCCAGGGCATACTTCAACACACTCAGCTTTGTCATAAGTAATGATTGCTCTTTACTTAAATGATAGACTTTGGTTTGGTAGTTAGCACTTCTTAATGTCATCTTCTTTTAAAAAGATGAGATTCATACTACAAAGGCTTATGAAGTCTAGGCCTCCTTTTATGCTGTAAATTGATCTTGATGTTTATCTCCACTCTAGAGTCTTCCACCTGCGGGTCTCGTAGGAAAGCTTGGGGTGGGGTAATAGAAGAACAAGGTCCAATCGCAATGGGAAGGGGATGTCTCAGGTTTTTCTTATCTGAGGAGTCTGTGTCATGTCTTAATAGATGCCACTCTGATTTTCGTCAGGAGATAGAATACCAAAATACACCTTTAATTCTTTTGGAAGCTCACCAAGGGAAAGTAACTACCAATGACGTACTACACAGTCTCAGAGGCATGACTGGGATCCGCTTTGTGCGTCTGCCTCTTGCCAAGCTCTAACCAAGCTCAGTCCCCACTGAACATGCACCTGGGTAGAACTTCAAGGACGGTGACCTTGACTGATAGGGCCAAATGAGGAAGTTAGGGGCCAGTGGGCTAAGGTTGTAGCTGGGGAAATGCCTCAGTATCATACCCATGACTGCCAAATTCATTGTTAAACTCTCCTCCTATGTTAAGAAATAATCATAGGCAAGAAGCCAGTAATAATAAGGGTGACAGTTAATACTTACTGAGCATGTAACACACATCAAGCTCTGTTTTAAACTCTATACATATACTGTTTTTTTTAAACAACAGAAATTTGTTATCTTACAGTTCTGGAGGTCAGAAGTCCAAGATCAACATGGCAGCACAGTTTCGATGACGTTCTCTTCCTGGCTTGTAGATGGGCACCTACTCCATGGGTCCTCACATGGCCTTTTCTCTGTTTGTGCTGTGGGGGTAGTCATATATATATATATATATACAAATTGTAATTTTAAAAATATTTATATTTTAAAATATTTATTTATTTTATAATTATATAAATATTATTTATATAAAATAAATAAAATATTTATTTTAACTATATATTATATAGTTGGTTAACAATGTTCTGTTAGTTTCAGCAAATATATTCAGTTATGCATATGTGTGTACATCTATATATATATATATACTCTTTCTAATTATTTCCCATTTACATTATTATAGAATACTGAGCAGTGTTCCCTGTGCTATATAGTAGGTCCTTGTTGATTACCTATTTTAAATATAGCAGTGTGTACATGTCAATTCCAAAGTCCCAATCTATCCCTTTCCCGCACCCTTCCTCACTGGTTATCATAAGTTCACTCTCTAAGTCTGTGGGTCTATTTTGTAAGTAAGTTCATTAATAATTTTTTTTTTAGATTCTGCATATATAAGTGATATATGATATTTGTCTTTCTATGTCTGGCTTACTTCATTTAGTAATCTTCAGGTCCACCTATGGCACTGCAAATGGCATTATCTAATTCTTTTTAGTGGTTGAGTAATATTTCATTGGCCATATATATATATACACCACATCCTTTTTTGTCCATTTCTCTGTTTATGGACATTTAGGGTGCTTCCACATGTTGGCTATTTGTAAGCAATGCTGCAATGAACATTGGGGTGCATGTATCCTTCCAAGCCATACTTTTCTCTGGATATACACCCAAGAGTGGGATTGCAGGATCATATGGTAGCTCTACTTTTAGTTTTCTAAGGAATCTCCATACTGTTTTTCACAATGGCTGTACTAATTTACATTCCCACCAACAGTGTAGGAGAGTTCCCTTTTCTCTACACCCTATCCAACATTTATTGTTTGTAGATTTTTTGATGATGGCCATTTTGACTGGTGTGAGGGTATCTCTCATTGTAGTTTTGATTTGCATTTCTCTAGTAATTAGTAATGTTGTGCATCTTGTCATGTGCCTCTTGGTCATCTGTGTTTTTTCTCTGGAGAAATATCTATTTAGGTCTTCTGCCCACTTTTTAATTGGGCTTTTTTTTTTTTTTTTAAATATTGAACCACATGAGCTGTTTATAAATTGTGGAGACTAATCCCTTGTCAGTCACATCTTTTGCAAACATTTTCTCCCATTCTGAGGGTTGTCTTTTCATTTTTCTTATGTTTTCTCTTGCTGTACAGAAGTTTTAGAGTTTAATTAGGTCCCATTTGTTTATTTTCATTTCCATTACTGTAGGAGATGGCTAGGAAAAGACATTGCTGTGATTTATTCAGAGTGTTCTACCTACGTTTCCCTCAGAGTTTTATACTATCAGATCTTACATTTAGGTATGCAATCCATTTTGAGTTTATTTTTGTGTATGGTGTTAAAGAAGGTTCTAATTTCAGTTTTTTTTTACCTGCAGCTGTTCAGCACCATTTGTTGAAATGACTGTCTTTCCTCCACTGTATAGCCTTGCCTTCTTTGTCATAGATTAATTGACCATAGCTGCATGGGTTTGTTTCCGGGCTTTCTATCTGGTCCCACTGGTCTGTCTCTGTGCTAGTACCATACGGTTTTGATGACTGTAGCTTTGCAGTATAGTCTGAAGTCAGGAAACCTGATTCTGCCAGCTCCATTTTTCTTTATCAAGATTGCTTTGGTTATTTGGAGTTTTTTGTGTCTCCATACAAATTTTCAGATTTTTTTGGTTCTAGTTCTGTGAAATATGCCACTGGTAATTTGATGGAGATTGTATCAAATTTATAGAATGCTTTGGGTAGTATAATTGTTTTGACAATATTGATTCTTTCAATGTAAGAACATGGCATATCATTCCATCTGTTTTTGTCATCTTCAATTTCTTTCATTAGTGTCTTACAGTATTTGGAGTACAGGTCTTTTGTATCCTTATGAAGGTTTATTCCTAGTTATTTTATACTTTTTGATGTGATGGTAAGTAGGACTGTTTCTCTAGTTTCTCTTTCTGATCTTTTGTTGTTAGTAGGTAGAAATGCAACACATTTCTGTGTATTAATTTTGTATCCTGCAACTTTATCAAAATCATTGATGAACTCTCTGTATATTGTAATTTGAATTCACACAAGCTGTGTTAGTTAAACTGTCACAGTTTGTATTAATTAGAATATCTCTCACAATAATAATAGTTCAGTTCAGTTCAGTCGCTCAGTCGTGTCCAACTCTTTGCGACCCCATGAATCACAGCATGCCAGGCCTCCCTGTCCATCACCATCTTGCGGAGTTCACTCAAACTCATGTCCATCGAGTCGGTGATGCCATCCAGCCATCTCATCCTCTGTCATCCCCTTTTCCTCCTGTCCCCAATCCCTCCCAGCATCAGAGTCTTTTCCAATGAGTCAACTTTTCGCATGAGGTGGCCAAAGTACTGGAGTTTCAGCTTTAGCATCATTCCTTCCGAAGAATACCATAGATATCATTATTATAGATGAGAAAACTGAGGCACTGAGATACAAAGCAACTTACCCAGGGTTTCAAAGCTAGGAAATTTCAAAGCTATTTCAGAATTTAAATCCTGGTTGAGAATCCAGCTCTACTCACCACTCTCTAGTGCCTTAATAGCCAAGATTGTTCGTGATGAAGAACAGATGGTTTGAAAATGGTGAGCAGATGGTGAAGAGCAAAACACTTTGATCAAGCTCATTTCATTTCTCCATCTTAACTGTGCCTGAGAGGCAGTGGGGCAGTGGGGAGGGCCCACATGTCGAGATACCTGGAGCCCAGTTTGGATCTGTCCTGACTTGTATTTAAGACCCATAAAGGACAAGCACCATCCTCCCCTCTTTATGCTATTTGGGCTGAAATGTAATGACCTACAAACTTTGAAGTATATTTGAATCACCACTGGTTCACAACCTTTAGGAGAAAATGAATCTACATTTCTAGTAAGTTCTCCAGGTGACTCAGAGGCAAGTGGACTTTAGATTGGCCGGTTGATCCTTGGGGTTCCTTTCAGCCACTTAGTGACAGCAGATTAGTTACCCTGGTGGTTATATTTCTGGTCTGCTTTTGTCTGTAGAAAAGATCAGGGGCAGTGGGAAAAGCAAGGCTGACAGTCAGCAGTTTGTGAGTCTAGCCACTGTTCACTGCCTCCAATCTTTTTTTCATGTAAAGTAGGATAATGGAGAAGGTAATAGCAAACCACTCTAGTACTCTTGCCTAGAAAAATCCCATGGATGGAGGAGCCTGGTGGGCTGCCGTCTATGGGGTCGCACAGAGTTGGACACGACTGAAGCGACTTAGCAGCGGCAGCAGGATAAAGGAGACCAAAAATCAAAGGCATGAAATGAAACAGCTGCTCGGTAATGTCAGCAGCCACCCCCTCATCATTACAGCCATGTTCTGGTCTATGTTGCCATGCTTGAATTAAGAACAGAGAAAAGTTGGAATCTAAAGAGTCCCTAATTCTTTTTCTTTTAAAGTTTGTTACTTTTATTGATTGTGGTAAGCACATTTAACATGAGATCTATCCTCTTATCAAAAATTTGTACGTGTACAATACAGTATTGCTGACTCTAGACACAATGGTATACAGCAGATCTCTAGTAACTGAAACTTTACACCCACTGTATGGTAACGATATTTTCCCTTCCCCTTAGCCTCTGGCAACCATTTTGTCCCCATTTCTATGATGATTTTAGATACTTCGTATAAGTGAAATCACGCTGTATTTGTCCTGCTGTGACTGACTTTTTTTCACTTAGTATAACGTCTTCTAGGTTTATCCATGTTGTCACTGTATGGCAGGATTTCCTTCTTCGAAAAAACTGAATGATATTCTACAGATCTTGACAATGATTTCTTATATATGACACCAAAAGTGCAAGCAAAAAAAAAAAAAAAAAAAAGCAAGAATAGGTAAATGGGACTATAAAAGTACACTAAAAAGAATCTCAGTTCTTAAGTATCTTAATATAATTTAGAACTCTCTCCATATTAGTTTTCTCCACCCCTCTCTTAAAAGATTTTGTCCAAACTCCACTAGTGTGGATCTAACATACACATGGTGTGCTTGCAGACATACCTTTCATATCCTTTATTTGGACTTACACTGCTAATTGATATTTTCCTGTTGGTTCAGCCACATCTTAATGCTCCAGGAAGTCTCTACCCATGAATAAAAGGTGCTTTGTAAGTCCTAGTCCCATGGTTAGGGAGGGATGAACTGGGAGTCTGGGGTTAGTAGATGCAAACTATTACATTTAGAATGGATAAACAACAAGGCCCTACTGTATAGCACAGGGAACTATATTCAATATTCTGAGATAAACCATAATGGAAAAGAATATAAACAGGAATATGGCAACATTGACTCAATGGACCTGAGTCTGAGTAAACTCCGGAAGATAGTTAAGGATAGGAAAAAAAAAAAAGATAATTAAGGACAGGGAAGCCTGGTGTGCTGCAGTCCATGGGGTTGCAAAGAGTCAGACATGACTGAGTGACTGAACAACAACAATAATAGATGTATAATTGAGTCACTTTGCTATACAGCAGAAATTAACACAACATTATAAATCAACTGTACTTCAATAAAATAAATAAGGAAATAAATAAACAAATCCCTAGTTCCCTTGCAAGGAATCTTTTAAGAGTTCATTTACTTTTAAAGCTTGCTCTTTTTGAGAGTCAGCATGATCTGGCATCTGGTCTAATCTTAATATTATACTCTAGAACAGAAGAGTAAGAAATGATTTTTATTATTAGCTATCTATTGTCAGAGACAGCACTGGCGACCCACTCCAGTACTCTTGCCTGGAAACTCCCATGGACAGAGGAGCCTGGTAGGCTGCAGTCCATGGGGTCGCTAAGAGTTAGACACGACTGAGTGACTTCACTTTGAGTTTTCACTTTCATGCATTGGAGAAGGAAATGGCAACCCACTCCAGTGTTCTTGCCTGGAGAATCCCAGGGACGGGGGAGCCTGGTGGGCTGCCGTCTGTGGGGTTGCACAGAGTTGAACACGACTGACGTGAGTTAGCAGCTTAGCAGCAGCATTGTCAGAGAATAATTTTTTAAAAAGGTAAAACTATGACTCTCACACAAACTGAATACACATCAAACACTTTATTCATGAATATTGAGAGAACTAGTAAGATATTGGACTTCCCTGGTAGCTTAGTGGTAAAGAACCTGCCTGTCAAGCAGGAGATGTGGGCTTGATCCCTGAGTCGGGAAGATCCCCTGGAGAAGGAAATGGTAAACTTCTCCAGTATTCTTGCCTGGGAAATCCCATGGACAGAGGAGCCTGGTGGGCTACAGTCCATGGAGTCACAAAAGAGCTGGACATGACTTGGACATAACAACAAAAAATAAGATATTATAACTAGTTCAAAGGCAAAGCCAAAGTCCAGTTATGCATATAGGTAATCAGAAATGCTGATTTAAATTTGCTACTAGATACAAAAACAGCCTTTTCCACAGGATGAATATCAGTGCCCGCCCCCTCAGCCCGACACACACAGGAAAAAATTTGTTTGCTTTTTTATGGACAGGAATCATTTGCATCGTTCTCAGCTTTCCATGAGTTAAAGTGTGTCTCTGCAGAGTTGTAAAATCTTTGAAGACCAAGAAAGGACAGGCCTCTAATGAATCAGACAAACTAGGAGGGTCTTCAAGACAGTATCTTGCATGAGTATTGAGAGAATACTCGATAATCTTGCACATTCAGAGTTTTTCCATTTTTCTTGACCCTGCTATATGCTTAGATCTATAGGGATGCTGAACATTCTTTGAAATCATAGCGGGAAATCCTCGGTGGCACTGATTTCCTCTCTGCCACATTGTTATGCAGTTGAAAACAAGTTAAAACGAACATTAAGTTCTCCTTGAAACCGGTACTTGCTCTACATTTCCTGCTTCTTGTACACCTGTCCCAGCCACTGAGACCTAATTCTAGTGACCGGACCCCAGGAGATGGTTCTCTCTTGCTTTCCCCAACCAGCAAGCACCTTCTCAGGCAGTCCACGAAAAAGAGCTCAAGGATGAAAAGGAAGAACAAGGGGCAACTCAAGTCTTGATTAGAACTCAAGTCTTCTGATCACTAACTTGCCCCAGTTTCTTAGAAAAGAAGTAATGCTAGAAGGAATGCAGGGAGGCAAGCCTGCTGTGTGTGTGTGTGTTGACCAAGACTCTCTCTTTGACCAAACTTTGGCCAGGTTTCTCTCTCTCCAAACCCCTTTCTCTAGGAAGTGTTGACCTTGTCCTGTCTTGGGCCTATTTGGTGTGATTTTAGCAAGAATCCTGATGAGTCAGTTGAGCAGAAACCCCTGACACCCTTGCTATCTGGTGTGCCTCGTCCCCCATCTTTGATGTCTAAGTGACTGGCCTGCCTTCCCAGGTAAAAATCTTGTTAGACCACTTTAGCAAGAATACCCCTACCTTTGATGTCTCCTCTTAGTAATTTTCCATCCAGTGGATCCTCCTGGATTCAGTCCCCATGGGTCCTGAGCACAACAGACGCAGCAGCCCATCTTGCCCTACTGAGAATGAATGCAGGGGAGGAGGTAGGGTAGCATCCACCCAGGTTTATGCTCCATTTCCAGGTGACGTGTAACTTCTTAGCTCCAGGCTCTTTCTTTCCTCTCAGTGAGGGAGACACCAAAACAGAGAGTCTGGGACAAAAAAAGGAATGCTAGCTCTGCCACTCACTACACTAGCTGAATAGGGAATTTACCTTTCTTTTCCTCAGTTTTCTAGACTGCAAAATGGACATCATAAGAGTACCTATCTCATAGCATTGTTATATGAGTTTATTAACATTATATTTATGAAATATAAACATTAGTATTTATAAAGTATTTATGTGCATTTCACATATATGTTTGGTTTTGTTATTAAATAACTATTTATTATTAAAAGTGTTTTCTTACTCTTTAAGAGAACTAGTATGAATATTTTTAACCTAGGTAGAGTGAGATAAATGATACAAAGGACATCACAAGCAGTGAAGAATGGGAATAATTTGAGGAGAGGTGCTTTTCACTGCTCTGAGTGGTTAAATCCTTAAGAATCCTTCACTCTGTAATGTCTAGCAAGTTAATTTTGCTCTTCCTCTGAGCAAAAAAGAGAGGTAAAAGAGATGGTAGCCGACTGGATTTCCCATAAAGGTGACTCAGAAGTGCTCAGGGGTAACCGCAAAGTGCCAGCCAAACTATGGAGTGAGGAGTTGTCAGGCAGCCAGTGTCCCCGAGAGGGAGCCTGTGGAGCTGGGAAACATCTGCTTCAGGGGCCCCGGAGAGAGTGGAGGTGGGAGAGGTGGAAGTGGTGGGAAAGGGGGAATCCCTCTTCCATCTCTCAGCGGGAACTCAGGAGGATACTAGCCAATCTCACTCTTGAGAAGCCCTCCTAGAAGAAGCACATTCCTTGTTTGAGGAGGACCGTCTGGACCACTGAGAAAGTGATGTCTGCAGCTTGCAGGTGAGAGAAGGGGCTGCCCTGTGCCCTTAATTTCTTAAACACTGAGACTGTTTCCTGGAAGAACCACTCCAAAGGTACAGAAGAAACCTTAGAGATGAGAACCTGATGGGGAGAAAAGTTCTGGGAGGCCCAGGCCATTCTGGATCTTATGAGAAGGAAAACACATTACAGAAAGCAGGCAGTCTCCTGCACCATCCCTCCACCCAGGGTGAGGACAGAGAGGAGAAAAATCACCTTAAAATATGACTGCTTCTGGGAATAACCACAGGCAAGGAAGCTCAAGTGTTTCCCCACGTGGGAAATGTGTGCAGTAAATTGGATCAATGAGTTTGATCTGGATGTAAAAGGGGTAGGGCCAAGAGGCGTCAAAATTAATTCTTCTGAGGGAAGTTGTTTGGGTTGTAACTGGGGAGCTCCCGCCACTGATAAGTGCCACACTACTTGTGACAAAGTAGTGTGATCAAGGCCTCTCTCTGCTTGTGCTGTGGATTTCAGTTGGTTGGTGAATTAACGGTCCCCTTTTCCTTAATGCCACCATCATTGTTTCTGGCAATCACAGGGTGGCCATTCCACCTTATGTAGAAGCTGTTGATCTCCTGAAAGCCAATTCTCCCTAGGGATTAGAGAAAGGTCTCTTTGGGGTGGGGGGCAGGGATCCACAAGATGAAGAAAGGAAGGAGAATCATCTCATTGCTCACACCACTGACATCAACCCAGATAAATGAAAAACATGTAGGCGGAGGGGAAAACTGAAGACAGAGGCTACCTGGACTTTCCACCAGAAGCTGGAGATAGAAACTATTTCTGTGTTAATCTGCCCTCTTAATGCCTGCTTCAAATCTTTCAAGTTTTACCTACCCCCTTTGTAGGCTTCCTAATAGCATGCTGCCTGTCCAGAAATCTTTCTGAGAATTAGTATTACTTCTAGAAATTAGTTTGGGCTTCCCAAGTGGGTTAGATGGTGAAGAAACTGCTTGCAATGCAGGAGACCTGGGTTTCATCCCTGGCTTGGGAAGATTCCCTGGAGAAGGGAATGGCTACCCACTCCAGTATTCTTGCCTTGGAAATCCCGTGGGCAGAGGAGCCTGGCAGGCTACAGTCTATGGGGTCACAAAGAGTCAGATATAACTGAGTGATTAACACTGAGAGGATCAAGCAAAATAGAATGAAGCATAATTTTTTTCACTAACTTACTTATGTCACTGAATGATTGTTTTTTAACATGGTCTAAAACAGTTTCCAAAGAATATTCCACTCTAAGATATTAATAAATAACATATCCCAGAATATGGTCAAATTTTGAGGAATACAGGGTTAATATGAATTATATAGGTTTCTTTGTGGTAAGATTGCTCAAGTGAAAGTGAAAGAGAAGTCACTCAGTCATGTCCGACTCTTTGCAACCCCATGGACTGTAGCCTACAAGGCTTCTCTGTCCATGGGGTTTTCCAGGCAAGAGTACTGGAGTGGGTTGCCATTTCCTTCTCCAGAGGATCTTCCCGACCCAGGGACTGAACCCAGGTCTCTCATATTGTAGGCATATTGCTCAGGGCCTTTAATAAAGTGATGGGTATTATATAAATCAAGATGATCTACCTAATGAACAGTAATTCCCAAGCTTACTCTTGGAGTTTCATGACACAAAAGTGATATAAGGAACATGTTTTAAGATAGACCAGTTATTTCTCAGCTGGTGGATTTCGCTATTTGGAAGGTTACTTCTATATTAATAATTTTCACCAGGAGCACACCACAGGGAGACATCATGGGGCAGTGAATTGACACATGAGTCAGGAGATGTGGCTTCTAGTCCTTCTGGTTCTTACCAGCAGGGGCAAGAGTACTAATTTGCTAGGCTTCAATTTTATCATCTGTAAAATTGGAGAACTTTACTTTCTTTGCAGGGCAATGGTTGGGATTGGGAATCAGATGAAAAATCTGAAATAACACAAACATAAATTGGTGGCAGTTGTGATGCCTGGGCTGAGAAATCACTTATCTTGCTTGTCTGGATGATGCCTTGGGGCAACACTGCCTGTTTCTATTCTTAATTTACTCTGTATTATCAACAAATGTCAGAATACCTATTTGGCATAAAGCACTGTTTGCATTGAACCTAGAAGAGCTATGCAGTCCTCTGGAAATGCTTAAATTCCCTAGCTGGGTGTGGTGTCATCAATTAGGGGTATCATGCAAATGCATAACTCACTCTGAGTGTCTGGACAAGTTCAGTCTGCTGGTTTTTTCCACCTGTTGTTTATGCCATTAATGAAAGATTTCCTTGTTAAATGGACCAGTGGAGCAAAACCTATGCCTTCAGGAGCAGAATTTGATATCAGGCATATCTGCCTATCGCTTCTGTGAACTCCACTTTCTTCCTTCAAGATCTGATTTTGACTACTTTCCCAAAGATAGCATTGGTTTGGGTCACTTGAGGATGGCCCTGAACATTTTCAGACTGGGAATCATCCACCTCTGTTGTCTAAGACACTAGTACTAAGTCACTTCAGTCGTGTCCAACTCTTTGCAACCCTATGGACCATAGCCCTCTAGGCTCCTCTGTCCATGGGATTTTTCCAGGCAAGAGTACTGAATTGGGTTGCCATTTCCTTCTCCAGGGGATCTTCCTGATGCAGGGATTAAACCTGAGTCTCATGTCTCCTGCATTGACAGGCAGGTTCTTTACCACTAGCGTGACCTGGGAAGCCCTGTTGTTTAAGGGTATCATCAAACCTGCACTGGAAAAGGATGTGTTTCCAGAGACATTTGCGTTTGGCAATTGTTGAAACATGTGTTCTTGAAAGAGGTGGGTCAGGTAAACAAAGTTGGGAGTCAGGGCATAGCATACCAGAAAACCAGAGCAAATATGGTTGTAGCACAACTTGAATAATAATACTATTCATGGCAATTACTTTGTATCAGGCACTGTCCTATGCACTTCCCATAGTTTAAGTCCTTTAAATCTCAGCATAGCACCATGGGGTGTGCTTTTATTAGCCTGATTCTAGACATGAGGAAAGCAGCAAGTTTCTGATGCCCTCTCCAAGGCTCTATTTCCAAGGCTAATAAGTGATGTCCCCAAATGATGGACATATCTGGCAATTGACCTATGCTACCCATAGTTCTGGGGTGACTCTCCTGGCTATGGTCAATTGATTCCTGGATAGATACCTGATGCAAACACAGCCAACTCATTGGCAAGTCATAGACACTCAAGAATTTGGATTGGGAGTCATAGAGATAGGGGTATCCACCAAAGCTCTAGGGACCAGGCAGCCAGTAGATGAGAAAGTAGAAGGAGCTCTTCCACTGAGCAAGGCAAAGAAGGAAAGAGCCACGTGAAGCTAAGAAATGACAGGACTGCTTAAACACTCCAATTCTGGGGTCTCACAGGCCAGGGTTCTACTCTGGACTCGGTTATCTGTGAACATGGACAAATTGCCTAGCTTCTCTAGGATTTAATTTCCTCATCTTACAGGAGTGATGGTATTGCATCAGGCAAATTGCTCAGCACAGTGCCTGACACAGGATATGCACTCAAAAGAATAGCTATTATCATTATTATTACTATTTCTGATAGATTTTCAGTTCTCCTAAGGCTTGCCTCAGTTTCTTTTCTAAGATTCCATCATCTCTTGTTTACTTATAACCCTCCTTTTACTAGAGTGAGATGATAGAAATGCACGAGTTGTCAGGTAACACAGCAATAACTTTCTCTCTCATTTTTAAAAAACAAACTTAATTTTTACAGCAAAACTGATCAGATGGCACAGAGATTCCCCATATATTTCTACCCCAATACATGCGTAACCTTCCCCTTTACCAACCTCCTCCAAAGTGGCACATTCATTACAACTGATGAACCCAGGTTAACACATAATCACCACCCAAAGTCCATAGTTTACATTAGGAGTCATCTTGGTGTTTTATATTCTATGGGTTTGAACAAATCAATAATGACATGTATCCATTCCATTATAGCATCATACAGAGTAACTTCCCTGGTCTAAAAGTCATCTGTGCTCCATCTATTCATCCCTTCCTCCCTACAACCTCTGATCTTTTTACTGACTCCATAGTTTTGCCTTCTCAAGAATGTCAAACAGTTGGAATCATACAGAGTGAAGCCCTTTCAGACTGGTTTCTTTCACTTGGTGATATGTGTTTGAGCTTCCTCCATGTCTTTTCATGGCTTAATAGCTTATTCCTTCTTTGGCACTGAGTAGTACTTTGGCCATCTCATGCGAAGAGTTGACTCCTTGGAAAAGACTCTGATGCTGGGAGGGATTGGGGGCAGGAGGAGAAGGGGATGACAGAGGATGAGATGGCTGGATGGCATCACTGACTCAATGGACGTGAGTTTGAGTGAATTCCGGGAGTTGGTGATGGACAGGGAGGCCTGGCCGTGCTGTGATTCATGGGGTCACCAAGAGTCGGACACGACTGAGCGACTGAACTGAACTGAACTGAATATTCCACTGTGAAGATGTAACATGGTTTATTTATCCATTCAACTCTTGAAGGACATCTTGGTTGCTTCCAAGATTTGGTAATTATCAATAATTCAGTTCAGTTCAGTCACTCAGTCATGTCCAACTCTTTGTGACTCAATGAACTGCAGCATGCCAGGCCTCCCTGTCCAACCAACTCCCAGAGTTTACTCAAACTCATGTCCATTGAGTCAGTGATACCATCCAACCATCTCATCCTCTATTGTCCCCTTTTCCCCACACCTTCAATCTTTTCCAGCATCAGGTCTTTTCCAATGAGTCAGTTCTTCCCACCAGGTAGCCAAAGTATTGGAGTTTCAGCTTCAGCATCAGTCCTTCCAATGAATATTCAGGACTGATTTCCTTTGGGATGGACTGGTGGATCTCCTTGCCATCCAAGGAATTCTCAAGAGTCTTCTGCAACATCACAGTTCAAAAGCATCAATTCTTCAGTGCTCAGCTTTCTTTATAGTCCAACTCTCACATCCATACATGACTATTGGAAAAACCACAGCCTTGACTAGATGGACCTTTTGCTTTTTAACGTGCTGTCTAGGTTGGTCATAACTTTTCTTCCAAGGAACAAGCGTCTTTTAATTTCATGGCTGCAGTCACCATCTGCAGTGATTTTGGAGCCCCCCCCCCAAATAAAGTCTATCACTGTTTCCACTGTTTCCCTATTTGCCATGAAGTGATGGGACCAGATGCCATGATCTTCGTTTTCTGGATGTTGAGTTTTAAGCCAACCTTTTCATTCTCCTCTTCCACTTTCATCAAGAGGCTCTTTAGTTCATATGAAATTATGAATAAAGCTGATATAAATATCCATGTTTAGGTTTTTGTGTCCATAAAATTTCAACTTACTTGAGTAAAAACCACGGAGTACCACTGCTGGATCATGTGCTAAGAGTATGTTTAGTTTTGTAGGAAACTTCTAAACTGTGTCTCAAAGTGGTTGTGCCATTTTGCGTTCCCACAAGCACCGAAGGAGAGTTCCTATTAATTTCCATCTTCATCATGTCAGTGTTAAGGATTTGGCCGCAACCCTCCCCTTTTAAGATCAGCTCTTTAGAATATGGTCTGGGGCATGTATAGGATTTGTTCTTCATAGAATCACAACAAAAGGATGATAATGTAAGTTACTCACTTTCCCTCCATTCCATCTCCTTCTTTCCTCATCAGATATGGCAATATAGTATCAGTGATTTATTATATCCTTACTGTGTACTCAATACTTCACTGGACTTTGTGTGTGTGTGTGTGTGTATGTGTACACGTACATGTGTGTGTGTATGTGTGAGCGAGAGACAGAGAGAAGAGGAGGGAGAGAGAAGCCCTGTTTCTGGCCAAAAGAATTGATGGGTTGGTATGAAAAACTAAAGTAGCAAATTCCAAACAATAAAAACCCTTATGGCAGTATATATCAAATACAACACAATTCTTTAGAGACCAGTGATTCTTAAATGAGGGTCTACAGGTACACCAAGAAACAGGCAAATCCGAATCCAAACCAAAAAGACAGATTTCCCATCCTCACTTCCAAAATTTCAAGTCCAAACAATTCGAGGAGGGAGATAATAAATATTTAAAGAATTCCTCTGAGAATTTTGCTTTGCCCTGGATTTCAAAAGCACCGTTGAAGTATATAATTATGCTTTCTGGGGTTCAGAGTTGTCTAGTATGTCTTGATAGGAAGTTGAAAGTTAGACTTGGATCTTAGAAGATGTGAGCTAGAGAAACAAAGGAGGGAAAGATTCCAGAAAAGCAGGAGCATATGCAGGAAATTTGGCCTCTTCAGGGCACCTGTTAAAGGCTGGCAGGTGGATGAAGTAACAAGACTTATGAAACAGAAGCAGCAGGCCCAAAGGGGAGAACCACTGGAGTGGCATGCTTACATTTTGCATTTATATTTGCAGAGTCAGCATCATCTTGGCCTATTTTTGTTGCAGTCGTTTGTGAAGTGGGTGGAGCAGTGCTCTTGTTGGCCTTGGTGGTAAAGCGAGTTAGCTCTGAGGAGGTCTCATTTCTGCTCTTAGTCTCTGCTGTCTGTGCCATAAAATAAAACCAGCCCCAAGTGAGAGAAGGAGACCAGTGGTGTTAGCTGCAGTGCTACCTCATCTTTGCATGAAAGTTCTCGATTGGCTGGTTCAAGACACCTGGAAAAGTTACTTTAGGCCAACGTGAGCCCAGCCTGGGGCTTGGTGGTGGCCTCCAGGAAGTTGGCAGCTTAGCTGACTCACTTGGTTTTGTGGTGCTGACAGTCTCTACAGGACAGGTTTACGGAGGACACAAGAGTCTTAGCTCAGGAAGGCTTCTGAGAAACTAGACCATATTTAACAGAAACATTGGCCCTCTGTCTTTGTTATATATAGTTGGGCGTGAACACAGGGCTGCCAGCTCCCTTCTTTCCAGGGACCAGCCGCCTGTGTGCTGATGTGGAGTCTGTCTTTTCTGAGGGATCTCTTCCTCTGGGACCTGGCTTCTTGCAGCTTTGCCACATGTGCTCTTCTGTGTGTTATCCCAGAGTCTGGACATGGTCTTTCAACTTTTCCCTTGTCAGGTATCACCTATCCTGTGTTATTTGAGATCAAGCTCAGATCAAATCTATGCAGAGTAAACCCTGTAGCAAATATAGCAAATGTTATAGCAAATTCTATAGTGTTGGGGGCTGTGACTGCTCTCTGAATCAAAGCATTGAGGGCCCAGGGACTGACACTATCAACCATGATTAGAATTTTTGATATTCACTGACCTTCGTGGCTATCTAAACACAGAGCTCCTAGAGATAGCCTGCCTGAGCTGAAGTCCCACAGTGAGGATATCTTGCTTTGTGATATGGAGGGAGGGGAGAAATGGTTTCTCAGTAGAGGGCCTTCCAGGCCCTGTAGCCTTTAGGTCGTCCTCTGTGAGGAGCTATTGTTCAGTCACTTAGTGTGTCTGACTCTTTGTAACCCCATGGGCTGCAGCACACCAGTCTTCCTTGTCCTTCACCATCTCCTGGAGTTTGCTCAAACTCATGTCCATTGAGTCAGTGATTCCATCCAGTCATCTCATCCTCTGTTGCCCCCTTCTCCTCCTGCCTACAATCTTTCCCAGCATCAGGGTCTTTTTCAAAGAGTCAGCTCTCTGCATCAGGTGGTCAAAGTATTGAAGCTTCAGCTTCAGCATCAGTCCTTCCAATGAACATTCAGGGTTTATTTCCTGTAAGATTGACTGGTTTGATCACCTCGCTGTCCAAGGGATGCTCAAGAGTCTGCTGTCAATGAGTCTGATATGTAGTGTTTGTCAACACTAACATATTCAGACTCAGGTATTCTTTGCCTCCAGCATTCAGGCATGATCTGCCTTATTGTCATTGTCCTCCCCAGCCCTCACAAGGAGCTGCAACAGAACAGCAGTCCTACGACTGAGAACCTCAGTGAACCATGCTCTCTTACTAGAAGTGAAGACAAGAATATTTGCTATGTGAGAGAGATTTTTTTCTTCCTCTCTGTGTGCACAGACTTGATGTTATTGTTGGGGAGCCCTAGGTTGTGTGTGTACTCAGGTAACTTGTGAGGAGGAAACCTCCCTTTAGGGAGCATCACCTTTCTCATGGAGCATGAAATAGTCCCCAGTATTACACTTACAGGACAGCAGGCCTTCTTTTGAATAAACTGTGCCACTGAATGAGTGAGTCCACATTAGTAAAACAAGTCAGAGTTCTCCAGAAGTGTTTGTGGCACTGTTTAGAAGTGTGGTGGGCCTCCATGATAAGCAGTGAAGAATCTCACTGTGCCAGTTCATTGGGTCACATCTCTGAGGGGCCCAGCACAGATGGGACCTCTGAGGGGCATTCTACGAGGTGCTACATGTTCCTTGCGTGTAAGTTCCTTGAGCCATGAAGGTGAAGGCCTCATCTGTCTTGTTCATCATGGTGTCCTCATTGCCTGTAGTAGTTGCTCAATAAACACATGTTGGATAAATGAACACCAGAAACTAATATAATAATGTAAATCAACTATACTTCAACAACAACAACAACAAAATAGAGACAAAACCAATTCTGAATAAATTATAAGTACTTATTCAACATGCCTGTTACATATGCACACTGTGCTTGGTTTGCATCCAGTGTTCAATAAGTATCTTTTTACTGAGTAACATCAAATGGTTTAACGATTGTACCAGAACTCTCTGCATGGAGACACAGAAATCACAAGAGCACCAAAAGTCAAATCTAGAAGTTGTGTTTTAGTTGCTATGAACCCTTTAAGTGCTGTTAACTATCTGACCTCAAAAAGTCATGATTACAGAGTGCCATCAGTGACCTTGTGGCCTTTGAGTCGAGTAGAGTATCTACGGACTCAAAATCCTTATATGATGTTCCTTTGTGGAAGACAACTAACAATCAGTAACTCCTGCTCTTCCATGTCTATAGAAAACACACAAAAGTTGTTTGAAATCTCTTCACAAGTAAGGATACAATGCTACCTCAGGGTTGGCCTGACAGGTGCTTACTTTGCAATTGATAGAAGATAAGAGGATAAGACCTTCTCTGAGGTTTCATCAAAGGAGATTATGGTGAGAAGGCTCATCCATTCATCCTGCCCTCCTCCTACAGTGCTTTCTTCTATCCTGCAAAGGCTGAGTGTCTAAAAACTACATTTTCTCAACTCCCTAGAAGGTAGGCTTCCTGAAGTGATTCAAATTTGATGAATTAGTGACACTCATGCAGATCTGGAAGACGGTCATGGGTCAGGAGCCATGCTTCTGAGGGCCAAAAAGTATGTGGACCTTTTCAGAGTCTATTTCTTTCATGGGTGGTGAAAGGCAGAGGATGGGACACTTATTCATATTGTAGCAGGTGTGTTATAATCCGAGGCTGGCAGTCGTGGAGAATTCCAGGTCTTAGAAGCTTCCTGGTTGCTGTGGCAGCAGTGTGATTCTCGTGGAGGTAGCTTCCTGGTTAGGGAAGAGCTCCCTTGATGGGCCAGTTCTGCAGCATGCCTCTGGAGTCTTTCCTGATAGCTCAACCTACAGTTTGTTTCTTCAGGCCGCACTGTGATTCTACAAGCCATTTACTATCTTGAAACAAATACCTTCCTACTTAAACTAGTTAGAAGGGACTATGTTCTCTACCACTGAACCCCAAATGGATACGGCATGGCATGTAAAAAACAATAAAGAAAAAAAAATCAAAATATGTCTGAGAAGCTAAAGATGGGGAGGAGTAAGTAAAAGAGAGAACTGTTTTATCTAGAGGTGGCGGGTAACATTCATCTTTTCATCCACTGATTCATTCATCCCATATTTTTTGAGGTCTTTCATATCCCAGACACTGGGATCAAAATATGTCTGAGAAGCTAAAGATGGGGAGGAATAAGTATAAGAGAGAACTGTTTTATCTAGAGGTGGCGGGTAACATTCATCTTTTCATCCACTGATTCATTCATCCTATATTTTTTGAGGTCTTTCATATCCAAGACACTGGGATCAGCAAGCCATTCACTGGAGGGGTGGGGCTGGGGACAATGGAATCCCATATTCATGGCGTTCAAAGTCTCATGGATTATTCCTCTTTCTCTCATTATTCTCTCAATCTGGCTGAGAACATTGTTTACACCTCTTTTCATTTAGTAATCAGATAGTTGAGTGACTTGCTCAACCAAAGTATGTGGTTCCTAGAGAGCTAAAAGCCCCAGGAGCAAAGCTCTACCCTCAACTGTCTAGCCAGAAATACTAGTGATTGAGTTTTTCCTATCAGCTACACCAATAATTAACTAACAAATAGAACTGACAATTAATATGTTAAGATCAGAGTTTAGTCCCTACAGATGAAGAACAAGTTTCTGTCATCTACCAGGACAGTAGATTCCCCTCTAATTTCCTTTATGTCAGGATGATGCATGTGTTTGGCAGCCATGGAGATGTGTTGCTCAGATCTCTCTTTAAGAGAGAACTTGTCATGAGGCATGCTGTTGCGGCAGGTTCCTTTGCAATCTGCCTCAGCTTTGAAACCCATTAAGCAGTGCCCAGGCAGCCTGGCCATCACTGAGCTCATCAGGGACAAGGGCCAATCATGTCTCCTCTGTCAGCAATCTGAGCCCCCAAATATTCTACCCAAGCCTCTCTTCTGTTCCTCTCCTGTCGGATGTCAGATCTCTATCACTGTCTGAAGCCTTTCTGCCCTCTTTCTCTTTCATTGGTCTTACCTTCAACAGATTTCTTGGACTCTCAACTCTGTCTTAGGTATCTGTTTTCTGGGGTACCCAACTAGCCTACTGTGCAAAAATACCTTGTCTATTCAGAGGTTTACCTATTATTTATCACTGGAGAGCTTTCCCATTTGTGTTTGTCTTTCTTTTCCCTGATGAAAGACAACTTGGGGCTGCCCAGATAGCTCAGTTGGTAAAGAATCTGCCTGCAATGCAGGAGACTCCAGTTCAATTCATGGGTTGGGAAGATCCACTGAAGAAGGAATAGGGTATCCACTCCAGTATTCTTGGGCTTCCCTGGTGACTCAATTGATAAAGAATCTGCCTGCAATGTGGGAGACCTGGGTTCGATCCCTGGAATGGGAAGATTTGAAGGGAAATGTTACCCACTCCAGTATTCTGGCCTGGAGAATTCCATGGACTACAGTCCATGGGGTTACAAAGAGTCGGACATGGCTGAGCGACTTTCATTTTCACTTTCTTTTCCCTGAATGAAGACTTCCATATCAGAAATTCTGATTTCTCTAGTGTAGACCCACCTCAATTCCAGCAGTAAAGGAGTGAAAAGGGACATTTGCAAGTAATCAGAGTAAAACAAATAAATGAGGGGATATATTGGGTAACTGGCGTTTGGTTCAAAAACATCCCTGACCCTGGCACAGATTGACAGAGCCCCAAGTTGCCCTTCATGGAGCCAGATCTTCTGTTGTGATGGGAACAGTCACCAGTGGACATCGGTGTATAGCCTCCCCTCTAGCATGTACTGTTCAACTTGTTTGCACAGTGAAAAACTGACCAAGAAGGAATGCCTTGGCCAACATCGGTACCCATAGTGAGCTGCTTATTCTCTAAGGTCCAACTTGTCTGTCTCCTTTGTGAAAGTTTTCTGTTCTCTCAGGGAGCATGGC
Source organism: Bos indicus (assembly GCF_029378745.1). NCBI lineage: Eukaryota > Metazoa > Chordata > Mammalia > Artiodactyla > Bovidae > Bos > Bos indicus. The sequence goes on from NC_091769.1 coordinate 34,136,931, forward strand.
CCAGTCCTGTGATGCTCTTACTGCTTGCTGAGTGGACACAGTTCTCATGATGCAAGGGGATTATTGGAACGTGTGACTCCTCCCTGGCCAGGTTGTGAATCTTAAGGGAGGGATGGTGTCTCTCTCAGGAATCTTAACATCCTCCTCATAGGTGTGGACCTGACACTTTGTAGGTGACCAGTAATTGTTAGGTGAGTGGAAGGTGTCTGCTTGTCTAGAACATGGCAATGGGCTAGACGCTGGTTAGGAAGTTCTCTGGCCTGTGATTCCAGGCTCAGCCCAGCGCATTCCTGTACATCCAGTTGGTTCAGTGAGTACTGACCCCTGTTCACAGCATGGTGATGAGTAAAGAGAAAAGGTAGGTGGCCAGGCTGGGCTGCTCATTGTGTTTCAATGTCCTTATATATAACTCAGGAAATCTAGTTAGTCTGTAAGGACTTTCTAGCACCACGATTCCAGGTATCTGTGTCTGAGGACATGTAGCTGTGTCATCTGCCAGCCTGTCTGTTTCCAAGGAGGATGTGTCGGATTTAGAGATGACGTCTCCCTCACTGTGACATGAAAATCCTCCATAACTACTTGCCCAGGCCAGGGAGGAGGGACTCTTCTGACTACAGTAATGAGCTGTCACTTATACTCAGAACTGAAGGGTCATAAAGAGGAAGGGGAAACATTTATCGGGTACCTACTATGCCTGCTAGCTGCTTTTACAAATGTTATTTGAGTTTTGTCTCAGTCTATGACAATTCTGCGAAGTTAATAAGATCCCTCATTTGAAAAGTAGAGAAATGAGACTCAGTGGTTTAAAAAATCTTGCCATGCATCACAGAGCTAGTGAACTAGTAGAGGTGGGAGTTCAAGCCAGGTGTCCAGACCTCTAGTCTGATCTTCCTCCTGCTGTGATTCCAGGCAGATGGCAGGTGTAAATGAAGGTCCTACCTTGGAAAGTCATGGAGAGAGTTGGGAACTTAGGGAATGCTGCAGGTAGAGGGTGGAAAGCAGAGGGTTTAAAGGGTAATGGAGAGAGACAAGGCTGGCATGGTATAGAGGGTGTGCACATCAGCCAGAGACAGTAAGCTTGATGTAATTGTACACACCAGAGAACCACAGACAGTTCCAAGTACAGATTGAGACACTCAAAATCATGTATCATGAAGGTTAACCTGGATTTGAAGTAACATACAGATTGAGTAGGGGAAAGATGAGAGACTTCTTACAAAACCTATGGAAGCAGCCTTCCTCCATGATGACTCATTTAACAGACAAAGGGCCTCTATGTACAAAACTCCTGAGTTGAGCTCCACACTAAAAGATACAGGGATGAAATAGACATGGGTCTGCCCTCATGGACAGAAATGGTATGGACCTAACAGAAGCAGAAGAGATTAAGAAGAGGTAGATAGAATACATAGAAGAACTATACAAAAAAGATCTTCTAACCCAGATAACCACGATAGTGGGATCATTCACCTAGAGCCTGACATCCAGGAATGAGAAGTCAAATGGTCTTTAGGAAGCATCCTATGAACAAAGCTAGTAGAGGTGATGGAATTCCAGTTGAGTTATTTCAAATCCTAAAAGATGATGCTGTGAAAGTGCTACACTCAATATGCCAGCAAATCTGGAAAACTCAGCAGTGGCCACAGGACTGGAAAAGGTCAGTTTTCATTCCACTCCCAAAGGCAATGCCAAAGAGTGTTCAAGTTCAGTTCAGTTCAGTTCAGTAGCTCAGTCCTGTCTGACTCTTTGTGACCCCATGGATTGCAGCACCACAGGCTTCCCTGTCCTTCACCAACTCCTGGAGCCTACTCAAACCCATGTCCATTGAGTCAGTGATGCCATCCAACCATCTCATCCTCTGTCATCCCCTTCTCCTCCCGCCTTCAATCCTTCCCAGCATCAGGGTCTTTTCCAATGAGTCGGTTCTTCCCATCAGGTGGCCAAAGTTTTGGCGCTTCAGTTTCAGCATCAGTCCTTCCAATGAATATTCAGGACTGATTTCCTTTAGGATTGACTGGTTTGATCTTCTTTCAGTCCAAGGGACTCTCAAGAGTCTTCTCCAACACCATAGTTCAAGAGTATCAACTCTTTGCCTCTCAGCCTTCTTTATGGTCCAACTCTCACATCCACACGTGACTACTGGAAAAACCATAGCTTTGACTAGACAGACCTTTGTTGGGAGAGTAATTTCTCCGCTTTTTAATATGCTATCTAGGTTGGTTATAGCTTTTCTTCCAAGGAGCAAGCATCTTTTAATTTCATGGGTGCAGTTACCATCTGCAGTGATTTTGGAGCCCAAGAAAATAAACTCTGTCACTATTTCCATTGTTTCCCCATCTATTTGTCATGAAGTGATGGAACCTGATGCCATGATCTTAGTTTTTTAAATGTTGAGTTTCAAAACAGCTTTTTCACTCTCCTCTTTCACTTTGATCAAGAGGCTCTTTAGTTCCTCTTTACTTTCTGCCATAAGGGTGGTGTCATCTGCGTATCTGAGGTTATTGATATTTCTCTTGGCAATCTGGATTCCACTTTGTGCTTCATCCAGGCCAGCATTTCACACCATCGTGGTTATCTGGGTCATGAAGATCTTTTTTGTATAGCTCTTCTGTGTATTCTTGCCACCTCTTCTTAACATTTTCTGCTTCTGTTAGGTCCATACCATTTCTGTCCTTTATTGTGCTAATCTTTGCATGAAATATTCCCTTAGTATCTCTAATTTTCTTGAAGACATCTCTAGTCTTTCCCATTCTATTGTTAGATAGAGTGCCTAGAACTATGGACAGAGGTTCATGACATGGTACAGTGATCAAGACCATCCCCAAGAAAAAGAAATGCAAAAAGGCAAAATGGTTGTCTGATGAGGCCTTACAAATTGCTGAGAAAAGAAGAGAAGCTAAAGGCAAAGAAGAAAAGGAAAGGTATACCCATTTGAATGCAGAGTTCCAAAGAATAGCAAGAAGAGATAAGAAAGCCTTCCTCAGCAATCAATGCAAAGAAATAGAGGAAAACAATAGAATGGGAAAGACTAAAGATCCCTTCAAGAAAATTAGAGATACCAAGGGAACATTTCATGCAAAGATGAGCACAATAAAGAATGTTCTATTAAAAAAAAATTAAAAAAAAAAAGAATGTTCTATTGCACTCATCTCACACGCCAGCAGAGTAATGCTCAAAATTCTGCAGGAGAGGCTTTGACAGTACGTGAACTGAGAATTTCCAGATATTCAAGCTGGATTTAGAAAAGGCAGAGGAACTAGAGATCAAATTGCCAACATCCGTTGCATCTTAGAAAAAGCAAGAGGGTTCCAGAAAAATATCTACTTTTGCTTTATTGCTTATGCCAAAGCCTCTCACTGTGTGGATCACAGCAAACTGTGGGAAATTCTTAAAAGAGATGGGAATAACAGACCACCTTACCTGCCTCCTCAGTAATCTGTATGCAAGTCAAGAAGCAACAGTTAGAACTGAACATGTAACAATGGACCGGTACACTCTCTGACATAAATCACAGCAGGATCCTCTATGACCCGCCTCCCAGAATATTGGAAATAAAAGCAAAAATAAACAAACGGACCTAATTAAACTTAAAAGCTTCTGCACAACGAAAGAAACTATAAGCAAGGTGAAAAGATAGCCTTCAGAATGGGAGAAAATAATAGCAAATGAAGCAACTGACAAACAACTAATCTCAAAAAATATACAAGCAACTCCTGAAGCTCAATTCCAGAAAAATAAATGAGCCAATCAAAAAATGGGCCAAAGAACTAAACAGACATTTCTCCAAAGAAGACATACAGATGGCTAACAAACACGTGAAAAGATGCTCAACATCACTCATTATCAGAGAAATGCAAATCAAAACCACAATGAGGTACCATTTCACGCCAGTCAGAATGGCTGCGATCCAAAAGTCTACAAGCAATAAATGCTGGAGAGGGTGTGGAGAAAGGGAACCCTCTTACACTGTTGGTGGGAATGCAAACTAGTACAGCCACTATGGAGAACAGTGTGGAGATTCCTTAAAAAACTAGAAATAGAACTGCCTTTTGACCCAGTAATCCCACTGCTGGGCATACACACGGAGGAAACCAGAATTGAAAGAGATACGTGTACCCCAATGTTCTTCACAGCACTGTTTATAATAGCCAGGACATGGAAGCAACCTAGATGTCCATCAGCAGATGAATGGATAAGAAAGCTGTGGTACATATACACAATGGAGTATTACTCAGCCATTAAAAAGAATATATTTGAATCAGTTCTAATGAGGTGGATGAAACTGAAGCCTATTATACAGAGTGAAGTAAGCCAGAAAGAAAAACACCGATACAGTATACTAACGCATATATATGGAATTTAGAAAGATGGTAACGATAACCCCAGAGAAGGCAATGGCACCCCATTCCAGTACTCTTGCCTGGAAAATCCCATGGATGGAGGGGCCTGGTAGGCTGTAGTCCATGGGGTCGCTAAGAGTTGGACACGACTGAGCGACTTCCCTTTCACTTTTCACTTTCATGCATTGGAGAAGGAAATGGCAACCCACTCCAGTACTCTTGCCTGGAGAATCCCAGAGATGGGGAGCCTGGTGGGCTTCCGTCTATGGGGTCACACAGAGTCAGACATGACTGAAGCGACTTAGCAGCAGCAGCAACGATAACCCTGTATACGAGACAGCAAAAGAGACACAGATGTATAGAACAGTCTTTTGGACTGTGGGAGAGGGAGAGGGTGGGATGATTTGGGAGAATGGCATTGAAACATGTATAATATCATATATGAAATGAATAGCCAGTCCAAAAACAAAAACAAAAACAAAAAACAATGGACCTGTTCCAAATTGGGAAATGAGTATGTCAAGGCTGTATATTGTCACCCTGCTTATTTAACTTATATGCAGAGTACATCATGTGAAATGCTGGGTTGGATGAAGCACAAGCTGGAATCCAGATTGCCAGGGGAAATATCAATAACCTCAGATACGCAGATGACACCACCCTTATGGCAGAAAGTAAAGAGGAACTAAAGAGCCTCTTGATCAAAGTGAAAGAGGAGAGTGAAAAAGCTGTTTCGAAACTCAACATTTAAAAAACTAAGATCATGGCATCAGGTTCCATCACTTCATGACAAATAGATGGGGAAACAATGGAAATAGTGACAGAGTTTATTTTCTTGGACTCCAAAATCACTGCAGATGGTAACTGCACCCATGAAATTAAAAGATGCTTGCTCCTTGGAAGAAAAGCTATAACCAACCTAGATAGCATATTAAAAAGCAGAGAAATTACTCTCCCAACAAAGGTCTGTCTAGTCAAAGCTATGGTTTTTCCAGTAGTCACGTGTGGATGTGAGAGTTGGACCATAAAGAAGGCTGAGAGGCAAAGAGTTGATACTCTTGAACTATGGTGTTGGAGAAGACTCTTGAGAGTCCCTTGGACTGAAAGAAGATCAAACCAGTCAATCCTAAAGGAAATCAGTCCTGAATATTCATTGGAAGGACTGATGCTGAAACTGAAGCGCCAAAACTTTGGCCACCTGATGGGAAGAACCGACTCATTGGAAAAGACCCTGATGCTGGGAAGGATTGAAGGCGGGAGGAGAAGGGGATGACAGAGGATGAGATGGTTGGATGGCATCACTGACTCAATGGACATGGGTTTGAGTAGGCTCCAGGAGTTGGTGAAGGACAGGGAAGCCTGTGGTGCTGCAATCCATGGGGTTGCAGAGAGTTGGACATGACTGAGCAACTGAACTGAACAAGAGATGAATTACTAGATATATTACTAGAGTCAATGCTAAGGAAGAATAGCCACATTTCCACTGGACAAGCCCCTTGTTTTTAAAGGGGCCAGAAGTGAGTTTTTGGATATCTCTGTGTACAAATTATGGCTCTCTGCCTTTTTTCCTTCTCCTTTAAGCCTTCACTCTCCTTTCTGTGTGGGTCCAGGTATCAGAAAGTGCACTCTAGCCAATGTTTGGACTGTGGTGCAGAGCTCCTGTCCCTGGCATCTTGACCTGGGATTAAGGGACCTCCTTACGGCTCCTCCTCTTCTCCACTGAGGCCAGTAATTCTTACATATCCAGGTGCCCTTAGTTCACTACTGGCCTTGAATATCTTGGTCTCAGGAGATGTGGTGTTGATCTTTCCTGTGTTTTGCCTTTGGCTTAACTCATCTAATGTTTGTTACTCCACTGGTGGCCTGCATGTCATAGCTGGACCTTACCTTCAGTCACACACTGGGTACTTAACCATCAGTTCTTGGATGTTTAAATAGCAGTTTTAGGAGGGACATTCCTAGCTTGTAAATAGATCTTGGGGCTTGGCTGGGGGTCCAGTGGCCAAGACTCTGTGTTCTCTATGCAGGGGGCCCCAGTTCAAACCCTGGCCAGGGAACTAGATTTCACACGCTACTACTAAAGATCCCACGTGTTTCAATGAAGATGGAAGAAAGATCCTGTGTGCCACAACTAAGACCTGGCAGAGGCAAGTACATAAATAAAGTAAATATTAAAAAATAGATCTCCTTTGAGTGGGATAGAGGCCATAGAGAAACTGCCACATTATTCTTTTTCTTCTTCTGTACGTTTAAACCTTTCCTCTGTACCCAGAACCATGGAGAGGTGGAGCAGGAGGCAGGGTTGTTTATTTGCTCATCAAAATTTTACAGAATGCCCTCTGCCAGGCACTCTCTTCTCTGGGAGTCCAGTTACTCAGCAAGGAGCTGCCACTGGTTCACTTGGTGCCCATGCCATTAGCTCTGAGTGGTTGAAAATCATTCTCTCTTCTCTAGAAGTCTCCCTCCTTCTGAAGAACCACCTGCATTGCACACAGTAACTACTAGGGAGAAAAATCCATGGGAAAAGAACTCTAAGGCCAAGAGGAATTCCAAATTAAAAATTAACAACAGACTTCTTACAAGGCTCTGTACCCTGGCTGTTGCCCTTGACATTGGCTTTTCCTTACTGAGGGACCCAGGGAAACATTTGTGCTAATACTCATATGATTGCCCTTATCATCACTACCTGGCTGTCATTAAATATTTGTGGAGTTCCACACACTGAAAGGAGCTATTTGCACGTAGCTCTAAGTGGAGGCCTTCACAAAATCACCCAAATTGCAATGTGGAGGAGGAAAAGCTTTGAGCATCAGAAGGCCGGGGTTTTGGTCCCCCGTGTGGTACTTTGCCCTCAGTCTCTGTGTTTTCAGAATGGGTTGGGAAAATGAGTCTGTATTTTTGGTTTGGGATTCTGTGATCCTGATTTCATCACTTTTTTTTTTTTTTCATATTCTATTATCACCGTTTTCTCCCTTCTTCTTATTTTAACCATCTTCTCTCTGTGTCCTCCTTTTCTCTCCCTCCCTCCCACTACTCTAATCAGCCTAGCCTACCATTAACCCTATGGCCTTAGTTTACACGAAATAGCTTCTGGAAAACAGTTCACAAAACACAACCATTATTCCAAGCTCTGGAACTGAGACCCTCTTCTCTTTCCAGTCCCTGAGCAAGTGGGCATCAATCTGCTTGTTTTCCTCTTAGCTGTGAACTTCAAAAGAGGTTTTAGGGGAAATAAAAGGAGGCAGAAATAAATTATGTTTTGCCAGATCCTTCTGTTCTCCAGGCCTCTCTCCTTGTCACACAGTTTACCTGGGCTGTTTGTTACAACTTCTACCCAACAGGGTAGAAAGATAAGCTTGTGATGACCAAAGGTCATTTATTATGTTTTTAATTGATTAGAACATCATGCTTGAAGCTGCATTAAATCATGAGTTTCTCAAGGACACATGGCACAAGCCTGGCACACAGCGAGTATGCAGGGAGCACTTTATTTTGGACTCAGTGATATTCAAGGATACATTTCTTGTAACTTTCTCAGAGACAGAGGCTATTGATGATAATTATATTTTAAAAACAACACTGGGAGACACTGTTGGCCATGTAGGTGTTTCTGATTTTGGAACTTACAAGAAATTATGAAAGTATAACTATTAAATTTACTTTGTTATGCAATAAATGGATCACCTTTATTGACAGGAATATGTATATACAAATTGGGGTGATATCAGAAAATTGAACAGGTAATGTCATGCTCATGGCTTGCAGAATGAGAAGCTGCAACATGTAAAGAATTTAAAAGTAACATCTTAGAAGAAGCAAATACAAATGGTGTCACGTAGTGAAGTCACAACTCAGGAATGGCTGCAGGATTGGCATGGGCACTAGCTAACGCATCTGTGGAACTTCTGGCTTCCAGCTGGAAGGAGGAATCGTATAGAAGCTCCTTCTGTTTGGTCTCAGGTGGCTAGAGGGGATGACTCTACCAAAGTATGTGAGACATGAACAAACAGAATTCATATTAGTAAGCTGGTGTTGCCAGCTTAGGGAAGCCACTGTTGGGGGCTTCCCTGGTAGCTCAGATGGTAAAGAATCTGCCTGCAATACAGAAGACCCAGTTTTGATCCCTGGTCAGGAAGATTCCCTGGAGAAGGGAATGGCTCCTCACTCCAGTATTCTTGCCTGGAGAATTCCATGGGCAGAGGAGCCTGGTGGGAGCTACAGTCCATGGGGTCGCATAGAGTTGGCCAATTTGTTGTTGTCTCAGCCTCACTTTCTGCTATTTCTGACCAACTGGGTTTTAGGGTTAGGATCCTGGAAGATGACGGAAGGAAATGGAATGTCTCACAGTACCTTTTCTGGGTATTGAAGAGCCTTCAGGAAAATTTCATTCTAATTCTCATCAGCTGAATACAATGAAATGAAAAATACAGACACTCAGGGCAATATTCTATGCTGTGAAGGCTTCAGTTAAGATGTACTTGTCAGGAGTGACACCGCAGAGGCTGGGAGGACGGCTGGCTGCACTTTTCTGATGCTAGGAGGGTGGAAAGGGCAGGGATGCTCCACAGGGCCCTGCAGCACACACAGCCCACCCACTGAGGGCCGCCAACTGCCCTTTCCTCTCATCCGGTTTGGCTGGCTTAGTCTCCTAAGCCTCCCTGCTTCTGCTATTCTCTCCAATCTGTTTCTCACAGAGCAGCCAGAGCCTTCTTATAAAAATGCACAACAAGCTATGTCAGCTCTTGCAGTAAGCTGTCTGGTGTTTTTCCACTGCATTCAGGATATCATGTGAGCACATCACTTTCTTACTCTGGTCTGGTTCTTATATTCCTACTCTGTATGCAGAGCTCTTTGAAGCTGTGGCCTTCACCCACCTCTCCAGCCTCATCTGGGGTTCCCTTCTGTTTCTGGAATGTGCTCCAGGCACGTGGCCTTTCTTCTATCCCTTGGACATGTAGACCATGTTCCTGTCTCAGGGCCTTTGTACTCGTATCTTCAGCCACCCTGACCTCAGTTCTTTGAATGACTACCTTCTTCCCATCCTCCTGGTCTCAGCTCAATGACACTCTCCTTGAGATCTTCTGTGACCTCTCATCTAAGTGAACTTAGGAAGTCTCTCACAATCACATTGCCCTATTTTATTTTCTTAATAGTCCTTATCACTTCCTATGATTATTGTGTTTATTTAATGACTCACTAGTTTATCGACTGTTTTCTAACACTAGACTGAAAGCTTCAGAGAATGGGCTTGTAACTGCATTGTATACTATTATGTGTTGAGAGCTAAGTTCCTGGCACAAATTAGGTCCAGAATAGTTTTGGTTGGTGTTGATAAATGATGAAACTTAACCTATTCTCCCACCCTAACTCTGGTACCGACAGGCTCAGTGGATGGGACATACTTTTCCTTTGTAAAAGGGGTTGAAATGTCTGTTGATCTTGGAGGAAGGGCCAATCCAGGACACATTTTAGCACACTTGAGGCACTTAGTTTTAGGTGGGGCTCATGCACAGCATCTAATCTCACTCAAGAGGGGCAGTATGATGGTCTCCAAAGACAGCCTCCACTAACTCCTTCCTTCTTACATATAGATGCCACTTCGCACATCACGAGGTAGAAACCATTTTCCCACTCCTTGAATCCCACTGGAGTAATAATTTGTTTTGATGAATAAATAGAATACAGCAGAAGTGATATTCTGGGACTTTTAAATCCAGGCCTGGTAGAATTGGCAGCATCTGTTTCATCCTTTTTGGGAGTCAGTTTCCATGTAAGAAGGCCAGTACCCCCAAGAATGCTGTGCTTTGAGGAAACCTGAGCTATCCATGTAGAGAAGTCCCAGGGAAGAGCACTGAGGCACCAGATATATGAGTGAAACAAGGGACCCTGCAGTCCAGGCTGTAAAGGCAGCCCATGGCACCTGAAGCAGAAGAGCCTAGCAACTCAGCCAAGTTAACCTACAGAGTCATGAGGAATAAATTGTTAGTGTTTCAAGACCCCGTAAACTTGGGTGAGGTTTGTTACATAGCAGATAGTCAGCTACATTCTGAGGCTTGAAGAAATTTGGAGCTTCTCAAGTATTAGTATACTAATAAATCATCAGGGAAAATTGTTAAAGGTAGGTTCTGATTCTGTAGGTCTGGGGTGGGGTTGAGATTCCACATTTCTCACTAGCTCCTAAGTGATGTGCAAACCAATGACAATAGTGCATGGACTATACTTTGAGTGGCAAGGCCAGTTCCTAATCTCCAGGAAGTTCCATACTTAAACCATGTTAGAACACCCCAGGTTTTCCCCATGCATGTTTGAGTAAAGACTATTAAGAAAAATGTTCTTGTCAAGTAAGTTTGGGGAACACCACCTACTCCATTCTGCTGCTAGAGACTCACGATATATATTAGCTAATTCGAAGCTCTTAAGAGTTCCTCCAGAAAAGAAACCTGTTCAAATATAGCACAATGTTTCCTGAGTATTTGATGTCTTAGAGAACTAGTGTTCTGTGGGACATACTTATTGTCATTTAGTCGGCGTGTCAGACTTAGCGGCCCCAACTGACTTTTTGTGGCCCCACGGACAGTAGCCCATCAGACTCCTCTGTCTGATAGACTTACCAGCCAAGAATACCAGAGTGGTGGGATGCCATTTCCTTCTCCAGTGGGGCATACTTGGAGAAACACAAAACCACCTTGTTTTTTTAAAAATCAACTTGGCTAGTTTCTTATTGTCCCTCAACAATGAATTCTTATGTTTCACAGTTTTGCAATCCAGAATCTTTTTTCCTTAGCTCTAACCTAATTCCTTACCCGTTGCTGCAGTGTAAGATATCTCTATTCATTTCTCATAGAATGGGAGGACAATGCACGTCTCTGTTATCTAGCCCTTTCTCTCCCTGAAGTTCTCTCCTGCCTTGTCAAAGTCCTGGATCTTCCAGTTCTTTCAGTTTTTCTTTCCATTTCCCAGGACTTCATTGTTCTTTTGCCAAGCCTAGTGACCTTGGATTAGTTTCTTGACATCTCTAAGTATAAATGTCCTCACATGTAAAATGAGGTACCTTCATTGTAAAATGAAGATACTCCTAGTTCTGGGGTGAGTATTAAATGCACCAGTCTCCAGGAAGCACTTAACATAAGGCCTGCAAATTTAAATTACTCAGTAAATATCAGCTCTTGTCATCACTGTTCTGGGTCTGAGTACCATTTCTTAGAGCCCTAACTCTCCAGCACTATGAGTGTTCACGTCCCACTGAGCCTGGGAGTAGGTAAGAGATGGGGAGGTGGGGGGCAGGGGGACATGTGGCTGATTGAAACTCATCTAATTCCATAGGCTGATTTGAGCTACTATTCTTAGCTGCCTTCACACCAAATCTTTCCCCCAGTACTGCTGAGCAGCTTCAGAAAGTTCAGGCTAAAGTTAGATTCTGAATCTGTATCTCTGGAAGTCCACCCACTCTTCATCTCTGGAAGCTGTTCTTTGGGGCTGACACTGGCATTTCAAGGGTTATCTGCTATTTTTACATTTTAATCATCTCTTTGCTGAAACAAGTCACACATTGCCCTCCAGAAGCCAGACTTTATACTAGTAGGTTTTACACTGAAACATGGTTCTGAACATCACCACTCCCGTTTACCCCTTTATTCCAGAGACTCTCTGTAAATAGGGTTGAATTCCTTACTTCTTCTGTTCCTCATTTGCTTAGGAAAGAGCAGGCAGCTTCTCATCCATATTAAAAACCTATGGCACTTTTCTCTTCACTGGCTCCTCTCTCCTGCCATTTGCAGACCCCACTAATAGCATCACACTGTAAGTCTCTGCTCTTATAAAAGATGCACAGGGGTAACTCAAGCTGTCCTTAGTTCTCTCTTCCTTGGCCTTAAAAGGAAGTAGCTCTGGTCACAAGACAAACTTCCTTCTCCATGAAGTGGGAGAAAAATCTGCTGGATTTTGTTTGCGTTCAAGCCTGATATGATTTCCTCGTATGTGGAGATATGATGTAGCTATTATTGTATTTCTTTGTGAGCACCAGTTGCTGTCCTTCACACAGGCTAGAACCCAAGCCAGGACTGAGGGTAGTGAGTGCTGTACTTGAAAGCGGTGATTTCAGATTTTCTCTGTAAGGGACAGAGAGGCTTGTATTTCCAGGTAACTTAAAGATGGAGGAGAACTCGACATGAAATGGCTAGGATTTAATGTTAGTAGTGTGCCATGCATTGTGCTAACCAAAAATGTAGCGTATAATCTTTATTCCTTTTTTACAGAAGATATCTAGGAACCTAAGGCTTAAAGCAACTGATGTAACTTGTCCTAGGTCACAGAGCTGGTCAGTGAAAGAGCAGATTCAAGCCAGGGGGCTCCAGCTACTCCGATGGAAAGTTCCCTTGAAAAGCCAGCTGGGGCACTTCCAGGGGAAATGCAGTTATGGCTTCCGGAGGCTGCAGGGCACTTTTGTCCCACTTAGCCCATTTCCCCACCTGCAAAGAGCGTATCCTGTGGCCGGTCCCCTAAGACGTGGTGGCTCCTTTTGTAAGTGGCTGTGAGTTAAGGCGTTGCACAGCCGAGCATTGCATTTCATGACCCGTAGACAGGAAATGTCAGCCTGAGGTTTCTGACTGCGCCTAGAAAAAATCTGTGTGCTGAAACTCGAACCACTGTTATTTTCTCTTTCGCTTCCCACGGATAGGAAATGAATCCAGAAAAGTTGCAACTTCAAACTGGAGTGCACATATGGTGCGAGTCTTAGGACTACTGTGGATCCAAAAGAAAGTTTTTATTACCAGTCTCATAAATTTTGCTTATTTGGATTATAAAGTAAAAGGCGAAAGATTTATAAGATCTGAAGAGAAACCGGAGTATGGGTTATAACGTAAAAGATAGCAATGACTTTGATTTGAAAGTGGTTTAATCCTGGTTTTTTTTTTTATCACTATTATTATTAATGGCCTTCCCTCTTAAATGTGTCTCAAGGGCCAGCAGCATCACCTGGGAACTTGTTATCAATGCAGAGTCTCAGGCCCTACCCCAGAACAATGGAATCATAATCTGTATTTTAACAGCATCCTGAGCTTATCTGCATGCATAAAAGTTTGAGGGCACTATTTTATGGAACTTAAAGCTTGAGGGTGGGGTACAGACTGTTATGTGTTATGGCAATTATTCACAATGCTGGCTGCACCTTAGAGTCACCTGGGGAACTTGAGAATGTGTTAAAGACTGGGCCTCACTGCTCAAGATTTTGCATCCCTTTATCTGGGGTGGGTATGGCCATGGGTACACGGAAAAGCTTCCTAGGTGATTCTCCTGTGTTGTCAGCGTTAGCACCACTGCCGGGGGAAAAGCAGAGGCCTGGCTCGGTGTCTACCATCATGAAGATACGTATCGGGTGTGAGGACAAGTGCTTTCTGCTGGACTCTAACTAAAGCAGTGTGGTTGTAGATGAATCTCAAGGAGAGATAACAGAATAAATATTGAAGTTAACAATCAAGCCTTATCATGTGTAGATATTTTTTTGATAAGGCCATGAAAGAGAAGCTATGGGACTATATTCAGACAGAATTAGGGTTTGGAAAAACGCACCTCTAACTCAGTGAAAAGATGTTCATGGAAAAGATTTAGTGTCCTTCATCCAAGATTTTGGCATCTTTCATTCAGCACATGTGCCTGTCTTAGGGTTGCCAGATTTAGCAAATAAAAGATACAGGATACTCAGTTAAATTTGAATCTCAGCTAACAAAGAGCTATTGTTTAATATAATTTTCTAGCATGCAATAATTGGGACATATCTATATTAAAAAATTGCTCACTACTTATCTGCAACTCAAATTTAACTGGGCGTTATATTTTATCTGACAACACTAACCGGTTTAAAATGGGGAAAATCCCAATTCTTCAGGACACCATGCATATCTAAAAAGATGTCTGTGGTGAATTATGAGGTTGAGCATCTGTGTGTGTGTGTGTGTGTGTGTGTGTGTGTGTGTGTGTGTGTGCACGCATGCGCGCAGGTGTATAAAGGGTATTGCAGGGGTGGGGTTGTTTGCTGTTGGGAGTGAGGAGAAAAAGACAAAAGCTTCAGTAACAGTAAGGAGAACAAGAAGAATTTTGTCAGTACGTCAGGAGAAAATTCACCCAAAAGTTACAGACTAAAAAAACAAAACAAAACAAAAAACCTGAAGAAGGCTTCATAAAGGGAAATTTTCTCCATAAAAAATAGATTTTTTTTTGTATGTAAAATTATCGAAGGGTTATTTGCTTGTAGAATTTTCAAATGGTTTAGGCAGGTGTGGAAAGGAAAGCAAAAGTATATCACAGTCCCTTGGTATCCCCCCTAGAAGTTACTGCTTTTAACCCTGACTTCTGTGCCTTCTAGAAATCTCTTGGGCATGAATTAACATCTGTATACATGAATTATTTAATTTCAAAGAAAAGTTAAAAATTTACACCCATCCGCAAGTTGTTCTTATTTTCACTTAACAGTACACCTTAGACATCTTTTCATATCTGCATATACCTACCTCACTTTTTAATGAATATAACTTATTTATATTAGAAATATTTGAATGTATTATTTATTTAAAGGATATTTAAAATTACACTCTCTGAGCAGAGCTTGGTGTAAGTGGTTGCCTCCCCTCATTCAGCACTTAAAGCATCATCAATATTTGTTATCAGTTCAAATATCCTCCTCCCAGAGGGACCTCCCCTGCTCCCCCCATAGCAAAAGTAGCTTTGTGCCCACCCACACCCTCACTTTGCCTAACAAATTACCCTGGGTTGCATTTTTTCAGTGGTGTTTATCTCAATCTGAAATGATCTAATATATTGGTTTGTTTGTCTCTTTTGATCTATCTTTCCCCACTATTTTATAAGCCTGAGAGCAGAGATATCATTTAGCTTGTGGCTTTCTCCCCAACACTGAAAACGTCACAAAATATACGGCAGGTACACAAAACACACCTGTCTGTGGATCAACAATGAACTAATTGAATTGAGCATACTGTGGTCAATATAGAGGTTAAAAAGGCCTCTTTTTAACCAAGAGGCCAACTAAAATGGCCAAGAAGCATATGATTTATGGAACAGGGAACAACAGATGGCAAGAACTCGAATTCAAGGCATGCTGTTTTAAGAGAGGGATAAAATCAACTCTGTGGGAGCCCGTGGAAGGGAGTAAATCATACACAGTAGGCAGACGGGAAAGGTGTCACTGGGAAGGAGAGTTAGAAGTGATGATTTAAGGATGAGGATGACTTAAGGATGAGGATGATTTAAGGATGAGGCAGGCAGGGACTGTGGGCCTGGTCCTGCAGGGCAGAGAACGTGTGTGGACAAAGTCTGGAAGCAGCAGCTGCCTGGCATGTTTGGGGACAGGCACCTTGGCCACCATGGCAGGAACTCAGGATGCCTGTGGGAAAGAGGAGTGGGTTGTGGAAGGTTTGAAGATCGTATGGAGGAATTTGGATTTTTTGATCTAAGCCTTGGGGAGCTAGTAGAGGGTTTTGAGGTAGGAGTGATGGGTTCATAATACAGCTGATCCTTGAGCAACACAGATTTGAACTCTGCAGGTCCACTTACAGGTATAGTCTTTCTTTTTCTTTTTCTTTTTTTTTTTTTAGTAGAGAATACTAGCTTATTATCCAACCAGTAGTGGGTTGAATCTGGGGATGAGGGCATACGCAGAGGGTCAGCACTCCTAACCCCCATGTTGTTCAAGGGTCTATTGTTTATTCTAAGAGGATAATATTAATACTGTCAGCAATAGAAACCATTTACTGGGAAAGGGAAAGACTGGGATTGAAAAGAAGATAAGGACCTGAACTAGGGCAGACAGATATGAAGGAGCAACCTTTTTCAGATGAAGAGAATTAGCTGTGCTTGATGTCTTTCATCAAGATCAGGAATCATTTAAGAAGATCCCCTGGAGAAGGGAGTGACAACCCACTCCAGTATTCTTGCCTGGAGAATTCCATGGACAGAGGAGCCTAGAGGGCTACAGTTCACGGGGTCGCAGAGTCAGACGCGACTGACAAGCAACTAACACTTTCACAAACTGTGTCCTGGGGGCCAAACCCTACCCACTAACCTATTTTTGTGAGTAAAGTTTTATTTGGAGACACACTATTCTCTTAGGTATTGTCTAGTGTTGCTTTGGTGCTCCACTGGCAGAGTTCAGGAGTTGTGACAGCTTATGGCATGAAATGCCCGAATTATGTACTACCTCGCTCTTCACAGAAAAGCTAGCTGACTCATGGTCAAGACTGACAGTATCCGTATATCCTAGATAGAGGTCGCAGATGCTCATTTCAGGGCCATCTTAAGAGAGCAAGATCTGTCCTTGTTGTCTGGGAACCAAGGGCAACAGTTTTCCCATCATCAGCTGCTGCTCTTTGCTTTGAGCTTTGTCCTGAATTCTAGTGAATCTGGGAGCCATAGAGCCAGCAACATAAGACACAGTTCTGAAAGGCTGATTGGGAAGGAGACTGTTGTCTGCGGCCAATGACCGAACAGCTCAACCTCCTCAAGAATCAACCTTTGCCTTCGCAGAGCCCATCGAATCGCCCCTTTCAGGACCCTGCCTCCTTCAACCTCAGAGCTGCTTGCAAGCCAGTCTCTTGTCCCAGATTGTACTAATACTTCCTCAAAGGACAATGAAAAGTTTTCTGATTTTCCTTAGCAAAGAGTGCAGCAGTGACATGACAGTCTTTCACAATGCTGATGGCCTTTGTGTATACACACACATGGAGACCTCTCTCCAATAGCCTTAGAGTGGAAAGCCTTATGTTTGCAGCAGACAGCCTTTTACCAGCGTCCCTGTTGCTAAGATATATGTCATCTGATTGATGTTTTCAAGATCCCATACGAAATCCTTTTGTTTCCTTTGTCTTAAGGATATGTCTTCATGTTTTAGGTTTTAAATTGAGCCTGTGGTTGTGTCAAAAAAAATTGGGCTGACCCTTTCAACAAGCTGAAAATTCAGCGAAACATCATTCCTCCATTAGTAACAGTGATGCAGATTTTCCATTTTGGCGAATGGCCTTACAGTGTCTCACTTCAAGGTGCTGGGTGAACGGGAGTTTCCTTGCTGACTTTTCTCAGCCTGTTTTTCCCTTTGACCTACCCACTTGAAAATCATCTCTTGCCTATAAATAGTTCATACTTATTTCTAGAGTCAAGAGTTTGTTTGTAGGTTGTTTACTGGGATGTCATCTGCCAAACTGCAGTGTCAGGCTACTCAGGGGAAAGCTAGTTTCCTTTTTAAAATTGCAATTCTGAAAGCTGCACATATTTTATCTCTATCATCAATAGGAACAAAAATGCACATACTTCATGCTGAGTGATATGCCAGCAGGCTAAATAAAAATAACTCTACTAAGCAACTAAAAATAGATAACATTGTTGTGAACTGACCACACCGTGGCACACACAAAATTAACTTTCAGGATCTCTGAGCCATCATCCTTCGACAAGAGGCTAGGGTAGCTGCCAGTTGAGAGAAGCAAGCTATAAGCAGTATGACTCTAAGAGAGGAAAGAAGCAGTAGTTTCAAATAAGTTTCAAATTGAAAGTGACAAGGACAGATGCTTCAATTTATGGGCAATGATTCGCAAATGAGCTATTTCACATACAGGCAACTCTAGGTAGCATGCTTCAGGACACATAGCCTAGGGCAGTGATTTTCTCACTGAGGATGGTTTTGCCGCCACCTCCAGGGATCATTCGACGGTGCTTGGAAGCATATTTGATTGTCACTATTGAAACTGGGGATGCTACTGGTGTTTAAATAGGCTAAACATCCTACGTTGCACAGGAAAGCCCTCTACAGCAGAGAATTATCCAGTTGTCAGTGGTCAAATCTAGGGATTTAATTCTTTAATGATGATTAGATATCCTCCTGTGCAATGCCTGTGTGGCCAGGTACTATTACCTGCAGATTTGTAGTAAAGCGTCTGTTGCTGCAGGAACTTGTCAATGGTGGGTAGTAAATGGAGGGACCGGTGACACCCATGCTCAAGGTGTTCCACCTGGGGGAAGACATGGAACATCAGGAGTCCAGAGGGTGATGGGAGGGAAAGCCTATGGCAAGCCGGAGGGGGCTGGGCTTTCCTGGCCCACATTTGTGGAGTAAAAAGTTTGGTTTGGAGTGAACTGAGAAAGAGTTTGCTAGAAAATAGGATCCTGTAAAGAAGGGAAGGGGAGCAGCTGGTGACATGGTGGCAGGCAGAGAGTTCCTTACTGGGGCACAGATGGCTTCATGCTCACAGGTCAGAGCCTCTGCTCTCTCTCCTGCTGTCACTGATGCTCCTTAAAGGAACCGTTTCTCTTAGGGAGGGAGACTTCCACCACTCTTGGTGCTCCCTCTGCCTGCCTTTCGAATCTCCCTTCTCTAAGTACCTACAGGAATGCAGGAATATGCTGCTCCCTAGGAAATCCCTGGGCAGCTCTCAGCAAATGAAGAGAACTTAGGAAATGAGATCCTAGACAGTGACAGAATCCTTTTCTGAAATTATGCAAGCTTGCTGAAACCTTTCCAGTAAACATCGAAACAAGTGGGATTGCCTGCCATCAATATTAGTAAGGAGACTGCCCTAGTGGTTAAAAATCCATCTTGCAGTGCAGGGGATGTGGGTATAATCCCTGGTCAGGGAACTAAGATCCCACATGCCATGGGGCACCTAAGCCTGTGTACCCTAACTGCTGAAGTCTGTGTGCTCTTGAACCTGCATATCACAACTAGAGAGCCCTTGCGCCAAAACAAAAGATCCTGCATGATGCAACAGAGATCCCATTGTGCCATAACTGAGACTTGATGTAGCCAAATGAATAAATAAAAATATTACTAAATATTGGCTTAGAGATTCTATTAACAGTCAGTATAATGATACTAAAAAAATATAAAAACTATTTGTAACAACTTTGGGAATAGAGGAAAAAATAATCTCTTTTGCTGGCTATGCAATTGTATACTTGGAAAATTAGAAGATCCAGTAATAAAATACCAGAATTAATAAAAGAATTAAGTAGGTGGTTATCTATAAGATAAATGTAAATAAATCATGAACTTTTCTCCATATTACCATAAATCCTTAAGATGAACATAGAGAAAATATTTCATTTTCAATAGCAATGACAATTATAAAAGATTTATAAAGACACACTTTGTTCCTTTAAAAAAAGCTTAGAACTATAAATAAATCTTCCTCTAACTAATGTAAAAATTTAATTAAACTTCAATGAGAATCTCAATAGACTTTCCTCTTAGAACTGGATAAAGTAATCTTAAATATCACATAAAATAATATGTGCTCAATAATAGAAAGAAAAAGGGAATCAAAAGAAGGGGGGATTTTCTGAGTTGGTTTCACTTTATAAGATATCAGAACATTTTGTAATCATAGAATGATGTTCTTTTCAGAATAGAGAATTAGATTAGCATAACAGAATACAGAAACTTGACAAGAAGTGAAACATATGGAGGATCTAACGTACTTCGAAGGTGATTCAATGAGGAAATGATAGATTTTTAAATAAATGGTCCTGGCACAACTGTTTCTTCATCTGGATAAAGACAAAATTAGCTCTATCTTACAGAAAGTCAAATAAACTTCAGATGACTAAAGATGTACATGCAAAAAAGTTAGTGCAATGAAATACAGTAAAACCTAGGAAACTTCATGAATAATCTCTGATACAGGACATTTTCTTAACTAAGACAGGAAAACCAGAGACTATAAAAGAATAGATAAAAGAGTATAAGAATATATACATACATATGCACATAGAGAAGTAACAATGAAGAGAGACCATAAATAACATCAAGAAACAAATAATAAATATGGAAAAATGTCATTCCAGTGTAGAAGATTTTATTATAATATTTGAAGAGCTCTTATAAATTAATAAAAGACAAATCATCCAACAATAATAAGGCAAAGGATACGGAAGAAACAATTCACTAGGGAAAAACCAAAATGGTAAGAAATACCTAAAGAAAAGTTTACATCACTAGTAGCTTGCACCTAAGTAACAATAAGCTATCTACTTAGTCCCATCAGACTGGAAATACATTCTAAAAGCCAGCAATTGCTTTCCTGGGCATGTAGCCCACAGAAATAAAAGACCAAAATGTGGAGGTCTACATTCAGTCTCATTTGTAAAAAACAAAAACAAGTGCTCATTAAGAGGGGAATGAATTAAAAAAAAAATTGTGGGCCCATCATATCATAAGATGTGATGTAACCTTAAAAAGAAGAATTTGCAATCGTACCATTTGACTTAGGGGAATTTCTATGGCATTCTGTTGATTGAGAAATGTATGACACTGAAAAGCCTATATAATTTGGTTTCCATTATTGTTAAATAAGTAATGACCCATTCTTGAAAATGTATGAGTGTGTATGGAGAAAAAGATACAAAAGGATACCTACTAGGGTTTTAGCACTCTGAAGGTAGGAGGTGTGAAGGAGGAGATCAGCAAAAGAGAAAAAAAGAAAGAGAAGACTGCAATACCCTTCCCTCTCATATCTATGACTTGATACAATTTATAACTTAAAAAATTAGCATTATATTTATTTATGTACTATGTATGTGTTTATTTACTTTTATATGTGTGTATACATACATGCCCAAGTCAACTGGCTGGGGAAAAAAAGAAATGAACATAAATAATGGTTTTAAAAATATGCTAATACTACCTTGAATTTGGAAAAGGCAATGGCACCCCACTCCAGTACTCTTGCCTGGAAAATCCCATGGACGGAGGAGCCTGGTAGGCTGCAGTCCATGGGGTCGCTAAGAGTCAGACACGACTGAACGACTTCATTTTCACTTTTCACTTCATGCATTGGAGAAGGAAATGGCAACCCACTCCAGTGTTCTTGCCTGGAGAATCCCAGGGATGGCAGAGCCTGGTGGGCTACCATCTGTGGGGTCGCACGGAGTTGGACACGACTGAAGTGACTTAGCAACAGCAGCAGCACCTTGAATTTATACTGAAGTTTTCTCTCAAAGAATTCTTAATGCTTTCATGTATGCCATTCATTTCATCTACTCAACTTCCTAGACAATGTGACCTTTAAATGTCAGAGCCCACAGGGCTCTCTGCCTGGCCCCAGGGATGGACTTGTGCAGTGAGAAGCCCGGGGCAGCTCACTTCCCTTTGTGTGAGTGGATCCAGGGAGCTGGACTTGGCTTCTGGGCACTTTCTGCTTGCAGGGCTCTGGGTGTCTCCAGGCTTCTCTGTAATTTGTCTGCCCCTCCAGACACAACTCACCCTCTTAGGTGAAAGGGAGAGCTTACAGGCTTTACCTGGGTGTGGATTCTGGAACCTGAATCAAGACAGAGGTGACAAGTGAACAATCGGTCAAGAAATACCCTAAGAAATGGCTTTTAGGGACTGACGTGGGAAGATCACCGAATGAGAGAACTAGTTCTAGGAAGTAGTAGATATACAGAAGCAATGGGGTGCTTCCCTACACAGGCTGAATGGGGCGGTATAAAGAGAGAGCTTAGAATGCAAGAATCTAGGATGAAATCCTGATTTTACTGCTTCCTTGGAAGATTAACTGGAAGATTAACTTCTCTAAAGAAGGCAATGGAGACCCACTCCAGTACTTTTGCCTGGAAAATCCCATGGACGGAGGAGCCTGGTAGGCTGCGGTCCATGGGGTTGCGAAGAGTCGGACACGACTGAGCGACTTCACTTTCACTTTTCACTTTCATGCATTGGAGAAGGAAATGGCAACCCACTCCAGTGTTCTTGCCTGGAGAATCCCAGGGACAGGGGAACCTGGTAGGCTGCCATCTATGGGGTCGCACAGAGTCGTACACGACTGAAGCGACTTGGCAGCAGCAACTTCTCTAAACTTGATAAACAAATCTTTCCCAAATCATTCTTATTTATTGGATTTTTGCAAGGTTTTCATGAGATGGTATTGGAGAAAGAAATGGCAACCCACTCCAGTGTTCTTGCCTGGAGAATCCCAGGGACAGGGGAGCCTTGTGGGCTGCTGTCTATGGGGTCACACAGAGTCGGACACGACTGAAATGACTTAGCAGCAGCAGCAGCAGCAGCAGCATGAGATGGTGGCTATGAAAGCATCATAATACTGCCTAGCATATCAGAAAAGCTTAACCAGCAGATGGTAGAAAACCAATGTAATGAAATTCTGTTAAGATAAGGCCTTGTATTTTATTTCTTCTGTCTTCCCCATCATGCTTTCTTCAAACATTTATTGAGCAGCTATTATGCCAAACATTGGGCGCTGTAAGTCTATAGCCCAATGAAAGAGATTGAGAAGAATCTAAATACTCCATGATGGGTTAAGGGTTTTTCCAACCTTTTTCCAACCTTGGGCAGGGGGTACATCCAAAAAGCTGTGGAGAGACAGGAGGATAATGTTCAGGTGAGCAGTAGTCAGGAAAGGCTTAACAGAAAGAATGATATTTGAAAACTCATCTGTTTGGTGAATGGAGAATAACTGGTAATTAGCATGTGTTGGCAGAGAAGGCAATGGCACCCTACTCCACTACTCTTGCCTGGAAAATCCCATGGATGGAGGAGCCTGGTACGCTGCAGTCCATGGGGTCGCTAAGAGTCGGACACGACTGAGTGACTTCACTTCACTTTTCACTTTCATGCACTGGAGAAGGAAATGGCAACCCACTCCAGTATTCTTGCCTGGAGAATCCCAGGGGTGGGGGAGCCTGGTGGGCTGCCGTCTATGGGGTCGCACAGAGTTGGACACGACTGAAGTGACTTAGCAGCAGCATGTGTTGGATAAAGAAAATGTATGCACAGGAAGACAGAGATGTTAAAAAAAAAAAAAAAAAGCCCAAAGGTGAAAAATCATTGATATTTATAGTACTGCTTTTGGTATAAAAATTAACATGATCTGACAAAAAATTTTGTACAACTGCTGTTGCCCTGAGTTAGCTGTAATGGTTTGAACCCAGTAATAATACTACAGAGTAGAAACAGTTTGGTGGTTTATGGGGATAACTAAATAAATTACCAGTATTTTAAATCACAACTGCAATAGCCAACCTATTGCAGCCTGTCACAGCCAAGATGGCCTCCAGAGATGCCGGCCTCCTGATTTTCAGACCCTTACACAGCGTCCTTTCACAGAGCACGGTTGGTCTGTGGGACCAGTAGAATATGAAAGATGTATGTCACTTCTGAGATGCAGTGACATAAAATTTGTGGCTCTGTCTTGGGCTCCATTTTTTTTTTTTTTTTACTTTTTCTTGGATCACTCACTCTAGGGGAAGCTGGCTGCCAAGCCGTGGGGGCATTCAGGCAGCTTCTGGGGAGGCCCATATGGAGAAGAACAGGTCTGCCAACAACCATAGGAGTGAGCTTGGAAGCAGAGCCTTCAGCAGTCAAGCTTCAGATAGCTGCAGCTCTGACTGACAGTGTAAATTAAACTTCATGGAAGCTGTGAGATAATAAATATTTGTTGTTTTAAAGATAATGTTTTATGCAGCAATAGATACTTGTTCTCAATTTTTTATCTTTCTCTGCCTCAGTGACCTATGCTATGTGATACTGCTGTTTCTCCTATTAGAGGTAGAATAACCTCTATTCTATTGATGTTGAGCTTGGTGGTGCAATTTGCTTTGGCCAGTGAAATGTGGGCATTTGTAGAAGTTTGTTCATTCTTAGTTATCAGGCCTTAAGTGGTATCATGCATTTCTGCCCATCCTTCTTGGAGTTTCCATCCTCCTCTATGAAGAAAGCTAGTAACTACTGCCCTAAAAGCTGATGCCGTTTCAGCGTAGGTCCCATAAGGGACACACATTAACAGAGCCACTGCAGCTTATTTGCAGGCCTGGGAGCCTGAGAATAAATGAGTGTTGTTTCAAGTCACTGAATTTAGAGCGATTATTACACATAATTGGTGTGGAAATAAATAATTGATGTTATCCCTTTAGACATGTCAGCAGCAAGGAGATGTGAAGACCAGAAATGGTCAATGAGAATGGAAATGCAGGTCATGCCTACATTTGCAAGGGCCTTGGGAACCAAGTTTAGAATTTATTTTGTAGGGCATTCAGGACAATTAATCTTAGAAAGAACACATTTGTGACAGTGTGGAGAATGGATTCAATAGAGCAAGACTAGAGGCCAAAGACTGGGTAGGAAATTTTGCAAGAGTCCAAATGAGATGTGACAAGGGCCTGAATTAGGGCATGGGCAGTCACAGGAGAGGACGGATTTAACCTGGAGACTATCTCCTGAAACGACTTGTCTGTTCACTAGGGAATGTGTGGGGAAGAAGTCTCTCACTGCACATTTATGCCTACATTAAGCTAGGAAGCCCATTGGTTGGAAGGGTCAAAGAAACCTGATTAAATTTCCAGGCAGATCTCATTATTCACTCCTCTTGGATTTAAGGAATAAGTGCAATTTAGTCCTTAGAAGTTTGGGCAAATCCACTGTCTGATGCTTGCTGGGTACCTCTGAGCCTACAATGGGTGTTCAAGGGTCCACCCTGCTCAAGACCACACTCCCTTTGCATACATACAGGTCATGTTCTTTCCTCTCTTTGACCCTACTCCACCCATTTCCTCCAAAGTTAGAGAAGTACAGATTAGCTGTGGATTTTGTTGGTAAATGTACTCTAAGGTGGCGTTCAGAGATTGCCCAAGGGAAACTTGGTTGGAGTAGGGCCAAAGGTTCCCTGAGAAATTTCCTAGTTTTTTTACCACTGTATACAAATTAAAATGAGTATTCCAAATAGGACAGTTTTGGGAGACTTTCCTCTTCACTCTAAAGACTCAAGTTGGGCTAGCAAAATTTGGATCCATCTGCTGTCTTCTACACACTAACACATTAGCTGGGAGGACTCTTATGTTACTGCCCAAGAGTGGGAGATCTTTTAGGCTGATTGTGATGACCATTCCTATGTCTTGAAACAATGGTGTGTGTTTCTCACAAGTGGGTGTATGCTAAACAAAGCAAAATAAATATTGTTAATATGAACTAGTCATAGAATGAGATTGGCCTTAGTCCACATGTGTCTGAAAGTGAAAGTCGCTCAATCATGTCTGACTCTTTGACCCCATGGACGAATGCTGCAGTGGGTAACCATTTCCTTCTCCAGAGGATCTTCCCAATCCAGGGACTGAACCCAGGTCTCCCGCATTGCAGGCAGATTCTTTACCAGCTGAGCCACCAGGGAAGACGACAGAATCACAAAGCTTACATTCTTAACGGTGAAAAGAGAGTTGGGGAAATTTGTAAATGGACCAGGGATTTCCAAATGTGGGGGACTTGGAGCTATGGGAGGGAGTATGGTGTCACTACAATGTCT
Source organism: Bos indicus (assembly GCF_029378745.1). NCBI lineage: Eukaryota > Metazoa > Chordata > Mammalia > Artiodactyla > Bovidae > Bos > Bos indicus. The sequence goes on from NC_091769.1 coordinate 34,162,579, forward strand.
TGTGATCTAGTCTCAAGCCAACTTGTGATGTGTTAATAGTAGTAAAGCCTAGTTCATTGGCTCCCTGCCTCAGTTTTGTCATATGGAAAACTGTTTCCTATAGAAATTTCCCTATAGGTCTGTTGAGAGAATTAATCAGCATTGACAAAGAATTTACAAAGACCTTTGAAAACTGGACAGCCACTAAAGGGTGCCGTATGACAGCCATTTCCTCCAAGTGAGCAAGGAATGAGTTAACTGTGAACGTCTTTGGTAATTAAACTCTGGAGCCTGACACCAAAGAGATTAGGAACAATAATAATTGTTGGTGTGGTGTGAAGTAGCAGGTCTGAGAACTGGTGGAAAGATTCAGGGCTTCTCTCATCCAGGAGATGAATATGACTTGAAGAGGAGTTTGAGAAAGCAAGAGCTGAAGTACAAAGACCCACTGTAAAACCACAACCACCTGTTACCCTGAACATCACACAATGGCTCTGCCGTAATTTTCTCTGGAAACGGTGCCGTTAAGTCAACTAGGGCTGCCGATGCCAGTGATGGCAAAGACCCTGCGAGTCACGTGCACATTAGCCTCAGTGATAAGACTGGATGTGGTTGTTCTAAGGTCTAAACACAATACTTCTCACACGCCACTTGCTAGGATTAAAAAAAATTCTGTTGCATTTCTTATCTAGATCAGAGACTGCCAGGAGACAGTTCACAGTACCAAAAAGCAGGAAGGGTCCTGCTTTGGGGAGGAACACAGGGAGAAAGCAGGTACTTAGAGAATCCGATAAGGGAATTAACCTAGGACAAGTTGATTTCTTGCCCTCTGTGGAGTCTCACTTGGAGGATGAAGAATGTGGGCAAATAGGTGAAGTGACTGCCTAAGGTCGTATAGTTTATCTGTGGTCAAGCAGGAGCCTAGCCCCAGGTCTTCTAATTTATTATTATTATTTTTTACTGTTTCACCACTTTTATTGCTGACTTCTTATAATTGATCATATCCACATCTGACTCCAGAAAGAGGCTACTGCTTCCTACAAATGAAGTAGACAAAACTGGTCCCCACTTCCTTTCTCCCTCCTGAGGAATTGCTCAGATGTCTCCCTGACTCCACCTGGGGCGGGGGAGGGGGTTGGAGTGGCATCTACCTGAACTTCTCATCCATCAATCTCACTGGACCTGACTGTTCTCTTCTACATAACTGCCCCTCCCCTCAACCTCTCCCTAGTAGCCCCAAAGCTTTTACATTTGTATTTTATATTATCTTCCTCAAGGAATATTGGAATTTTACCAGTTCTTTTAATGCGAGAATCCAAGGGGTGATCAATGGGAGAGCAGGTACTTAGAGAATCCAATAAGGGGATTAAGTTCGGACAAGTTGATTTTCTTGCACTCTAGAAAATCACACCTTATAGCTGGCCCCTTAGCAAACAACTAAACTTGAACTCTACACCTTTGACTTAAAAGGGAACATAGTTTTGGGTATGTTTTGATAAAAAGTAAATTAGTAATATTATAGTGACAACCTATTCTATGAGATACTAAGCAGAGAAGTACAAATAGAGATAGGCAACCATGAATATGCTGGCTAAATGGCAGTTATCCTACAGCAAAATATGAATAAATTTAGAACATAATTCTTCATATCCTACCACCTACTTGCTAATGTCTATTAATTAAATGGGGCATGATATCTTCTCCAAAATATAATTATACTTTTTATACATCATTGTACCAGAGAATAACAACTGGACACTTTCTAATATTATCCTTTGTAACTCTGGACAAATAATTTGTCTTTCTTGTATCCTTTAGTCTTGGTATCTGTAAAGAAGGCTAATGCCTTATTACATTTTAAAATAAGGCCCTTTGAACTTAATCTCCCCTAAATTTTCTTAGATCAACTATATCAGTGATATGTTGCCACACTAATGTTGAATAACAAACAACCACAAAAATCTCCAAGGTTTACCATGATGATCTTGTCTGAGGTTAGGTGTCCACTGTGACTATCGTGAGCCACGCTTGAGCCAAAACTCCCTTCATCACCCACCCTCCATCAGAACCCTGCTCTGACTAGTGGACACTGGTGATTTGGATCTCCAGAAACTACTGAACGTCCAATAATCCCTGGAAGTCTGATTATTTGTCCTTTTCCAATGCACAGTTACTTTGATAAATGGCCATAGATGTCTTTGGGGGAAATTAGAAGAATCTATAATATAGTTTTCTGGTTTCTATAGCAGACCAAATAAGGGGGCCTTTACTCTCATTCTTTTTTTTTTTTTTTTAATGTTTTAATGAATGAGAGAGTACATTTTATTTGTATTTATTTATTTATTGGCTACACTGTGTGGCATGTGGATCTTAGTTCCCTGGCCAGGGACTAAATAATCCATGTCCCTGCATTGAGAATACGGAGCCTTAACCACTGGACTGCCAGGGAAGTCACAAAGGGGTCCTTATTCTTTTTTATTTTTTTAACTAATTAATTTGGCTGCATCAGCTCTTAGTGGTGGAATGTGGGATCTTAGTTCCCTGACCAAGATCTGGGATTGAACCCAGGCCCCCTGCACTGGGAGCACAGAGTCTTCGCCCACTGGACCGCCAGGGAAGTCTTGGGGGCCCTTGTTCTTAACTTAAGGGGTTCTGTGTACTAGCTAAAGTCTGGAACTGATTGTAATTGAAATTCCTTTTGATGTAAAGTGGTAAAATAATCCAATTCCTTTGCTGTTTACTGTACCTCTTCATGTGTCACACTTTTTTGTACCTTGCCTTCTTGGATCTTCTGGGAATTGAGTCAAGTTATAGGAGAAGTAAAAGTTGGTGGGATTAAGTCCAAAGGAAGATCAGCAGTCTCTTGCAATGCAAAGTATCTCATGGAAGGTGATTACAGGTTCTCCAGGCAAAAGGACATTAACTTCCTTAGAGAGAGGGAAGGAAGAACTGCATCTACAAGCAAAATAGGCTCAGTAGAGTTTTTGAGTTCAAGTTGTCCAGCCCCACTGGAATTTACCCATAAGTCCAATCCCAATATTCAGAGTCCCACTTTTTGACAATTATGACTCTAACTTTAACTTGGAAAACTATAATGTAGGGAACTCATTTTACATTGTAATAATTCAGCCACCTGCAAGAACAGACTTTGGGTGTGATTCCAGAAATCTTGACCCTAAGGCTGAAGGCTAGTGGAGGTGATGGAATTCCAGTTGAGCTATTTCAAATCCTGAAAGATGATGCTATGAAAGTGCTACACTCAATATGCCAGCAAATTTGGAAAACTCCGCAGTGGCCACAGGACTGGAAAAGGTCAGTTTTCATTTCAATCCCAAAGAAAGGCAATGCCAAAGAATGCTCAAACTACCACACAATTGCATTCATCTCACATGCTAGTAAAGTAATGCTCAAAATTCTCCAAGCCATGCTTCAGCAATATGTGAACTGTGAACTTCCAGATGTTCAAGCTGGTTTTAGAAAAGGCAGAGGAACCAGAGATCAAATTGCCAACATCTGCTGGATCATCGAAAAAGCAAGAGAGTTCCAAAAAAAAAAAAAAACATCTATTTTGGCTTCATTGACTATGCCAAAGCCTTTGACTGTGTGGATCACAATAAACTGTGGAAAATTCTGAAAGAGATGGGAATCCCAGACCACCTGACCTGCCTCTTGAGAAACCTATACACAGGTCAGGAAGCAACAGTTAGAACTGAACATGGAACAACAGACTGGTTCCAAATAGGAAAAGGAGTACATCAAGGCTGTATATTGTCAACCTGCTTATTTAACTTATATGCAGAGTACATCATGAGAAACACTGGGCTGGAAGAAGCACGAGCTGGAATCAAGATTGCCAGGAGAAATATCAATAACCTCAGATATGCAGATGACACCACCCTTATGGCAGAAAGTGAAGAGGAACTAAAAAGCCTCTTGATGAAGGTGAAAGAGGAGAGTGAAAAAGTTGGCTTAAAGCTCAACATTCAGAAAACGAAGATCATAGCATCTGGCCCCATCACTTCATGAGAAATAGATGGGGAAACAGTGGAAATAGTGGCTGACTTTATTTTTCTAGGCTCCAAAATCACTGCAGATGGTAATTGCAGCCAAGAAATTAAAAGATGCTTACTCCTTGGAAGGAAAGTTATGACCAACCTAGACAGCATATTAAAAAGCAGAGACATTACTTTGCCAACAAAAGTCCGTCTAGTCAAGGCTACAGTTTTTCCAGTGGTCATATATGCATGTGAGAGTTGGACTGTGAAGAAAGCTGAGTGCTGAAGAATTGATGCTTTTGAACTGTGGTGTTGGATAAGACTCTTGTGAGTCCCTTGGACTGCAAGGAGATCCAACCAGTCCATCCTAAAGGAGACTAGTCCGGGGTGGTCATTGGAAGGAGTGATGCTGAGGCTGAAACTCAAATATTTTGGCCACCTGATTCAAAGAACTGACTCATTGGAAAAGATTGATGCTGGTAAAGATTGAAGGCAGGAGGAGAAGGGGATGACAGAGGATGAGATGGTAGGATGGCATCACTGACTCAATGGACATAAGTTTGAATAAGCTCCGGGAGTTGGTGAAGGACAGGGAAGCCTGGTGTGCTGCAGTCCATGGGGTTGCAAAGAGTTAGATACAACTGAGCGATTAAATTGAACTGAATGAAGCACAAGTTGGAATCCAGATTGCACGGAGAAATATCAGTAACCTCAGGTACGCAGATGACACCACCCTTATGTCAGAAAGCAAAGAGGAACTAAAGAGCCTCTTGATGAAGGTGAGAGAGGAGTGTGAAAACACTGCCTTAAAACTCAACATTCAAAAAATGAAGATTATGGCCTCTGGTCCCATCACTTCATGACAAATAGATGGGGAAACAATGGAAATAATGAGAGACTTTCTTTTCTTGGGCTCCAAAATTACTGCAGATGGTGACTGCAGCCACAAATTTAAAAGACACTTGCTCCTTGGAAGAAGAGTTATGACAAACCTAGATAGCGTATTAAAAAGTAGAGACATTACTTTACCAACAAAGGTCCATCGAGTCAAAACTATGGTTTTTCCAGTAGTCATGTATGGATGTGAGAGCTGGACCATAAAGAAGGTTGAATGCCAAAGAATTGATGCCTCTGAACTGTGGTATTGGAGAAGACTCTTGAGAATCCCTTGGACTGTAAGGAGATCAAACCAGTCAATACTAGAGGAAATCAATCCTGAATATTCATTAGAGGGACTGATGTTGAAGCTGAAGCTCCAATCCTTTAGCCATCTGATGTGAAGAGCTGACTCATTCGAAAAGACCCTGATGCTGGGACAGATTGAAGGCAGGAGGAGAAGGGGATGACAGAGGATGAGATGGTTGGAGGGCATCACTGACTCAGTGGACTAGAGTTTGAGCAAGCTGTGGCAGATGGAAAAGGACAGGGAAGCCTGGAGTGCTGCAGTCCATGGGGTCACAAAGAATTGAACACAACTGAGCGACTGAACAACAACAACAATACATGTATGTTTAAGCTTGAAGAATACACAGAAAATATAGAAGATTCAAGTACAAAGAAAACATATACAAATGCATACATGTATATATAAATATCTGCATATACATACACATTACATAGAAAACCTGTGGCTTCTGTCAAAAGATTAGACTAAGAGAACCTGAAACTCTCCCACTACAAATTCTGAGAAAAGCTAAACAAAATGTTTAAAAATTCTTTGAAACTTATAGTTGAGCTTGTAAGAAAAAAAGGGGAATCCCTAGATCCCAGAAATGAAGAGGGAACTGAAAGCAAGATCAGTAAGCTTGTAAATGGACCCTGGCTGCCCTTGGTGTGGGGGTTACGGGTTCCCACAACCAGGGCCATTGGCTTTGAGGACACTGTAGGTGAAATAAGGAGCTAGAATTTGCGTGATGTGGGGAGTGAATCTGAGATGTCTGCAAAAGTCAGGCCTTCAGAGGCTGAAACTGTACTCTCAGTAAAAGGACAGAGGAAGAAAAAAAAAATCTATACCATGGCCAAAGACCCAAAAAGGAAACTTTTCTGTTTTCATATGGTCCTTGGTGAAAAAGAGTCTTATCTGAGAAAATGCAATCACAGACATATGCTTTGCATGGGCTTGATATCCAAATTTTTATTGCCGCAAGGTCTGGGAATTAAAAATGTGTAATAAATGACATGAAACAGTGAGAAACTGATAAAGAGTGATATAGACACTCACAGCACTAACAAAATGATGAGTATCATGGGGATGCAATTTGAAGGAGAAATTAAAGTAGACAAAACAATAACATGTAGGGTAGGAGAGAGTTGACTGAATTTTAGAAGTTTTAGTGGTGTTCTTGCCTGGAGAATCCCATAGACAGAGGAGCCTGGCAGGCTGCAGTCCGTGGGGTCGCAAGAGTCAGACACGACTTAGTGACTGAACCACCACCACCACCAGTGGTGTTCTAGAATGTATGAGGAAGTTGGAAATGCTGATTACATTTAGATTTTTTGATTAATCTTATAAAATTTGAGTTATCCTCAAAATACAAAAATAAAAAATATAACTTGAAAACCAGAAGCAAGATAGAAAATAAAAAAATATGACAAATCCAACAAAATTTAAGAAAAAGCAGCAATAAGAAAGAAAGGGAAATAGCCTAAAATAAAATTCTAGAAACAGACCCCACCAAATAGGTCAGTAACCATGACAAATGTAAATGGGGTGAATTCATTGGTTCAAACCAGTGGCTCAGGTTATTTTTCTTTTTTAAGCTCACAATCTTATAGTTTAGATATATAATAGCTTCAAAATACATAAGGTATAATGTCACAAAAAGTTGAAAATAAAATGCTGATTAATGGGATATCATGAAGACACTGAATAAAGAACTCTGGGATAAATACCTTAATATAAAATGAAACATACTTTAAAACAAAAAAACTACATTATTATATAATGTAGGGATTATGGATTATAGTGGAACTGTTTAAACAATGGTTTGATAATACCTCATAATTAGCTTGACCTTAGCAATATGACTGAAAAATCTCAAAGTCCATTTGTGGAGTTTCTCTCTCCTCTAAGGAGAACTGGATGAGCAGCGTCTGTATTTGACTCGGTGAAAAGCATTTTTCAGGCTTTCAAGGCTGAGCAAAACCTCTGTATTCACTCCACTTCCAAATGTCTTTAGATTACTCAATAGATGTTCCAGTCTACTATTGGAATATTCTGGTCTTCACGGAAACTTTCCATTTCTCAGCTTTGATCTAATTTGGGTTGATTTCATAATTTTTCTCCAAGTATCATCTTATTTTCTTATTCCAAAGAACTGAAGAAGGAAAATGAACTGTATGCACCGAGAGGATACACCGACCATAGTACTTTCCTGCCTTAAACACTCCAATAGTTCCCATTCTCCTGGACCAAGGTTTGAGCTCCCTGAAGGGCATGATCTGCTTCTACCTACATCTACAGTCTTCTCTCTTTCCCCTTCTGGCCTAGCACTTAACACTCAGCTATGTTGCACCAATGTTCTGCTTCTTGTTCCACATGCTCTGTGCTATGTCTTGCCTCTGCCTTGGTTCCAGCTACCTGGAGAGCAAACCCATCATTCATGATTCACTCAACTGTTGCTTTCACTAGGTAGCCCTTGCTGCTCTCCACATCTCCCATCTGGAACTCACCACCATCCCTCTGTGCTCCCATAGCCACCTTTACAGACTGTACTTAGCACATAAAATTTGAAATGTTATATATATATATATATATCTCCCCATTTGGACTGATTACTCCAGCAAAGACAAGAGCATGTCATTTTAATTGTCTATCCTGTAATGTTCTTGATGCTAGCCACTGACTATCTCTAACTCTGCATCTGGGCATGTGGTAGGATTGTACTTCCTGACCTCCCCTAAAGCCATACAACTAGTTCTGACCAATGAGTTATATTGAAAGTCATTCGTGTTCAAACTGGGCCACAGAAGGAATTTGCCAGTGGCAGACCCTCTAGACTCTGGCTGTCCCCTGGGCTGACTGGCCAGGGATTACTGTTCTGCCAACAGAGGACCCAGAGTGAAAATGAAGATGGTGAGCTGATCCCTACCTAATCCATGGTGCACATTTAGTGTGAGTACAAAATAAATGTCTTCTGTTTTAAATCACTATATGGGGGCGTTTGTTACTACAGCATAAGTAAGTCCGTCTTGACTGATATATATCCCCAGTACTTGGCCTGGTGTGAGTACCTGTCGGTGCTTTATAATGTTTACTGGAAAAAATAGAAAAGCTACTCCAGGAAAAAATTAAATAACAGAGTGTTTGTGAAAAGTACCAGGCATTTAGAAGGTACTTATTAACTATTAATTGAATCTAAGGAAGATATTTTTATTTTGGGTTTTCTTTTAAATACTTTCTTCAACTGTGCATGAGAATAAGTGTCTGCTGGAATGAAAATTAAATTACTAAGTTAGAAATAGCCATCCAGAAGAAGAGAAATGTTGCTTTACAGCCAAAGATAAAAAGTGATTAGGGAACACATTTCCTAAGCAGAATATTTAGTCTCCCAAATTAAATAGTCATCCTGTTAAGAAAAAGTCAGCATTTGAAATCCTGTCCTAGGTCCCTTACGCTCCATAGGCTGTATAATTTGTTTCAGAATTATTCACTTAGCTCTTCACTGCCCTCTCCAGATTTTACAGGTTTTCCTAAGGTAAGGAAAGACGTATGTACTATCAGCAGTGGGGTGGCAGGAGCAGTGAGTGGGGGAAAGCAAGGGAAATGTTTAATTTGAATAGTTTTCTTGGCTAGTTTAGTCGCTGTTACCACCTACAGTAGTGGCATGGCAGCTGAAATAGGACCTCTTAATATTGGAACTCCAGGGAAAGTTAATTAATAAACAAGCAGCCACTAGTGTTTACTGAATATGTGGTAACGTTCCAAGAATTTACAGAGCACACAAAAGATAAAGCTCTCACAAGAAACTTACAAAGTATCTGGATAAACTTTATGCAAGAAGGTACTTGCAAATATATGAGGGATTATTATCCATACTTGTTGGGCAAATGGCAACCCACTCCAGTATTCTTGCCTGGACAATCCCATAGACAGAGGACCCTGGTGGGTTACAGTCCATGGGGTCACAAAGAGCTGGACATGACGGGGCACATAAACTCAAACTTGGGCAAAGACCAGGTACATGTGTTAGCCTATGGGAACATGTGTTTCCCTTATGTGTAGAAACTGTCTTGTCTCTTACAAGACTGTGCTAAAGGCAGTGGTTGTGTGTGTGCTAAAGGCAGTGGTTGTGTGTTAACTGGTCAAATTCACACTGCTTTTCTCCTCCAGGAAGAAGAGCTGCCAGGTGCCAGGTGCTGAGCACGGAGCTCCAAATCTCAGAGGGCAAGGTAGAGAATGGGCAGGAATGGTAGGAGAGAGCTAGTGCTGAGGTTGTAAAAGTGAGAAGGATAGAGTGAAAATAAATTAAGGCACAGGGGGAACTAAAACAAGCAAACTAACAATAACAAAAAAGGACTCAGCTATAGGCAAGAATGGAAGCCAGTTAAAACTCAGGCTCCTAACGCTAACCTGAAAAAGCCTCTTTTATCTGGCCCCAGCTGTCAAGCTCACCCATCACACGTGTCCTTTAACTCACAGTTCTCCGCCTGTACTCATGTTCCCGGTGCTCCTCAGACATTTTAAACTTTTTCTCTTTGAGCGACTTAGCACTTGACATTCCTTTTGCCTGGGAATCTGTTCCCTAGATATTCATTCACAAGGGCTGGCCTATCTTTTTAGGTCTTAATTCAGATATAACCACCTCGGACAGACTTGGCCTGACTTACATTCTAAATGGACAAAGTCTAGATGTATCTGTTGAAAAATGAACTTGATATAAATAGAAACAGTGAGCTTTGCTAAGTGTGTTGGAGAAATGTAAACCCAAGGCACCAAGTATTAAGGCAACTTATTGTGGATTATCCAGGCAGATGGGGAATCTGACATCTGACTGTAAATGTACTGCTATCCAAAGTCTGACACAGAGAACCAGAGTCTGGAGATAAACCTCCTGTGATTAACTATCATGAACCTATGTTTTATTATCCATGAAATGTACATTCTTTTTTCCCCCCTGGTCTTTAGGAGCTTAACTCTTTTGTGTTTTAGTGTTTTTATCTGAAGATATCAAAATATATGTTTAAAAAGGTTCTTAGAACTTGAAAGAAATTGGATTGTAAAGAGGTAGTACTGCAATGTAAAAGAACTTCTAGAAACATAGGAAAAATACACAATACACCTTTGAAAAATGGGCTGGAAATGTGAACAGAAGGCTCACAGAAAAAGAAAGGAAAATGGCTTTACACATGTTGAAAAGATGCTTGACCACAATAAAAATGAAAAATCCACTGAGATATAATTTGGTCATGTGTAAGATTGGCAAAAATCTGAAACATACATTTTATTAGGAATGTAAGGCTTAAAGCTCAACATTCAGAAAACGAAGATCATGGCATCTGGTCCCATCACTTCATGGGAAATAGATGAGGAAACAGTGGAAACAGTGTCAGAATTTATTTTTTTGGGCTCCAAAATCACTGCAGATGGTGACTGCAGCCATGAAATTAAAAGATGCTTATTCCTTGGAAGAAAAGTTATGACCAACATAGATAGGATATTGAAAAGCAAAGACATTACTTTGCCAACAAAGGTCTGTCTAATCAAAGCTATGGTTTTTCCAGTGGTCATGTATGGACATGAGAGTTGGACTGTGAAGAAAGCTGAGAGCCGAAGAATTGATGCTTTTGAACTGTGGTGTTGGAGAAGACTCTTGAGAGTCCCTTGGACTGCAAGGAGATCCAACCAGTCCATTCTGAAGGAGATCAGCCCTGAGATTTCTTTGGAAGGAATGATGCTAAAGCTGAAACTCCAGTACTTTGGCCACCTCATGTGAAGAGTTGACTCATTGGAAAAGACTGATGCTGGGAGGGATTGGGGGCAGGATGAGAAGGGGACGATAGAGGATGAGACGGCTGGATGGCATCACTGACTCAGTGGACGTGAGTTTGAGTGAACTCTGGGAGTTGGTGATGGACAGGGAGGCCTGGCGTGCTGTGATTCATGTGGTCGCAAAGAGTCGGACACAACTGAGTGACTGAACTGAACTGAAGGCAGTAGAGAAATAGACAATCACATATATTGCTAGTTTGGAAAGCAAAACAGTACAGACCCAATGGATGGGAATTTAACATACTAGTAAAATTATATATGTACTTCTCCTTTGATCCAGTAATCTAACCTCTATAATATCCAGGGGCTTCCCTAGTGGCTCAGACAGTAAAGAATCAGCATGCAATGCAGGAGACCTGGCTTTGATCCCTGGAGAAGGGAATGGCTAACCACTCCAGTATTCTTGCCTGGAGAATACAAAAAACACATTGTAAAACATATTTTACATGTTTTATACCATGTTATAAAACATCAAAGAAAGACTTTTATATAGAATAATACATTACAGAATTGTTTTTAATAGCAAAAGATTGGAAATTAGCTGAATAAACTATGGAACATCCTTTTAGTATGTAGCTATAAACAGGAAGAAGCCTATTTTTATATATGGCTATGGAGTTATCAGCTCAATAAGATGTTTAATGGGAAAAAAATGAAGATAAAAAGTATGTATCGGGACTTCCCTGGTGGTCCAGTGGCTAAGACTCCATATTCCTAATGCAGGGGGCCTGGGTTTGCTCCCTGGTCAGGGAACTAGATCCCACATGCCACAACAAAAGATCCCACATGCCACTACTAAGACTCAGCACAGTCGAATGAATGAATGAATGAATGAATAAATATTTAAAAAATAGATATAGTATTTAAGATTTATCTCAGGAAGGGTGGTATGTGTGTATGGATGACATTTAAGGAACCATGAAATAAAATAATTACTTAAAGTAATAGGAAGGGGGAGGGGAAAGAGAATAGAGGTGGAAGCTAGACTTTCCTGAATGTACTTTGTTTTACGGACATAAAATTGATACAAATGTAAATGTCTTATATAATTATTTAATAATGAAATATAAAAGCCCATGATTTAAAACAGTCATGCGACCATACAGTCTTAATGTGGTAAACCCTGAAGATAAAAAGGACTGTTAAAGAAACCAAACAATAGCAACAACATACAAAAAAACTTAATGATGGCATTGTTTGTATCATTACCTCGAATGGTTACGTATATTATGCCCTGCTGTGCTTAGTCGCTCAGTCTTGTCTGACTCTTTGCGACCCCACGGACTGTAGCCCGCCAGGTTCCTCTGTCCATGGGTTTTTTCAGACAAGAATACTGGAGTGGGTAGCCAATCCTTTTTCCAGGGATCGAACCCAGGTCTCCCATATTGCAGGGAAATTCTTTATCATCTGAGCCACCATGGAAGTAACGAAGCCATTTTTTGCCCTAAGCCATTTTGTAACCTAAGCCTGGCCACAGTGCTTGTCCTAAGCTCTAAGTCGTGTCTGACTTTTGCGACCCAATGGATTGTAGCCCACCAGGCTCCTCTGTCCATGGGATTTCCCAGGCAAGAATACTGCAGTGGGTTGCCATTTTCTTCTCCAGGGGCTCTTCCTGATCCAGAAATTGAACCCAGGTCTCCTGCATTGCAGGTGGACTCTTTACTGACTGAGCTACGAGGAAAGCCTTACGTATATTATAGTATAAAGCAAATAAGTGATTAGGTTAAAGAGATTAGAAACACTGATTTTTTTCATGTAAAACAAAAAAGTCACAAAATCACCAAAGCAAAATCCTGTAATCCTATGGTTAAATTTAAAATATCACTATGAACCTATGATGTATTTTTAAAAATACTTCTTTCTTGCTTCCCTCCATAAAAAAAGTCAGTCAACCCGTTAGCAATAAGCACCCCTTGTGGCTAGATTGTAACTTTTTCCAGTGAAAGCAGCCAGGGAATTTTGGGAAAATGCATGTTCCAGGTCTGAAGGTAGACAACAGACAAAAGGGGTTTGGATATCTGACATACCAGATTGCAAAGAAGTTAGCAAAGACTGTTGGGCTTGTGTCAAATTTCTTAGGAGCCAACTTGAACGTCATATTGGCCAAAGACAGCCATCTGAGCACCAGAAAAGCTAAAAGTCACAATAAATTGAAATATATCAGATATGTTAAAACCCATGAATTCATAAAGATACTAAGAAAAAAGCTAACTGATCATCTTTGAAGGATGCTGGAGAACCAACTCATTATCCTGATAGCTCAGTTGGTAAAGAATCCACCTGCAATGCAGGATACCCCAGTTTGATTCCTGGGTTGGGAAGATCTGCTGGAGAAGAGATAGGCGGACCCACTCCATTGTTCTTGGGCTTCCCTGTGGCTCAGCTGGCAGAGAATCTGCCTGCAATGCAGGAGACCTGGGTGAAATTCAATTCCTGGGTTGGGAAGATCCCCTGGAGAAGGGAAAGGCTACCCACTTCAGTATTCTGGCCTAGAGAATTCCATGGAGTATACAGTCCATGGGGTCATAAAGAGTTGGACACGACTGAGCGACTTTCACTAACGTCACTCTCTCAGAAGGAAAAGGTCAAGTGTTTATCTTTCTTTTCAGGTGAGAATTCCATCTCAGGGTAACCAAACAGTTAGCAATTCTCTCTCTATGTGAGTATTCCAGTTAATAAGGCAGAGTGATAGAACTGGGATAACACTATTTTGCAACTCCTAATTAAAATAATGGATCTAGGTAATGGTGACCAATGGCTGCTAAGACAGACAATCAGACATCGTATACCTCCTGATGGATGCTCACACCACCGCCGTATGAAGCATTCATTTAAAAAAGATTAAATATGAGTCAAACTAGGCTTCTAGGTCAAACATCAATTTACATAGGAAATTGAATAGACAAAACCGAAACCAAACTCTGAGGATGCAATCAGCCAAATCCAGAAGGTGAGAATCTCTGCAAGTAAAGCCACGCAATTTATTCAACCGATAAAGCTAAAAAAAAAAAACAAAAAACAAACAAAAAAACCCCATAAGGATTAAAACAGACAAGGTCAATCACAGCCAAATGCCAAAGTACCCTGTATAGATACTGATTTGACAAATCATCTAAAATTAAAAATTACATGCAAATGCAGTTAGTGTTTAAATCTTCCTGGTCATCTTGTGAGTGTGAACATGGTCTGGATGTGTGATGATTTTAAAGAATTACTGTAAACTTGGGGAGGTGTAACACTTATTGTGGTAACATTTAAAAACTTAATTATATTTTATATGCTTTTTATGGATAAAATGATATGATGTCTGTGATTTCCTTCAGAATAATCCCAAGTATGTATGTTTTGGGGGGGGTACAGGGGGAGGTAGTTTGACTGTGGCTGGGGTTAGAGTTGAAATAAGAGAAACAATGAGTTAATGATTGTGGTAGCTGAGTGTTTATCTTTATAGTGCTGAGTATATCCAGATCTTGTTTGAGACAGTGCCTGGCATACAGTAAGCACTCAACAGATGGGTCCCTCGGGGGATCTGGGAGCTTGAACATTCTGGAAGCTCTGGGAAATAATATAGAATATATCTTCTTTCATGGATCTCAATCTATGTGTGTAAAAAAGGAGATTGTTTTAGAGTAGTAGCAGACTATCATCAATCTGTTTCTTACTTTTTATCACTTAATAATATCTCTTGGTAATTGTTCCATGTCAGTGCCCAGACAGCTTCCTCATTGGTTTTTTTTTTTTGGCAACTGTTCAGTTTTCCATCTATGGTTACACCCTATTACATTTAACGCAGGCTCTATTGATGTCTGTTCCCATTTGTTTTTCCATTTTGAGTGCAGTAATTAAGAACTGGTTCTTATAGAATACAGAAAGGATTTTATTTCTGACAAAGAGCCCCATGGCTCCATAAGTAGCCAAAGACAAATCAAGACACTTTCCTGACTTTGTAAGGCCCCATCCCACATCAAAGGAGTGCCCTCCACAACTCTCTCACAACAATTAAATCAACTGATCTTAGAGTAAGCACTTGGAGACACACCCCTCCTGTGTGGGTTTAGGTTGGTCGGACTGGGGCGGGTGTCAGGTGGGTGGAGCAGGATGGATACTTCTTTATTGTTTGTCCTGTTTGAACACACATCTTCTTCCCAAGCTGGGGCCAGAATCTTTCAGCATCTAATAGGCATTTCTAGGGCCCCTGAGACCATCAGAGAGAATTGGTATCAAATCTCTCAGCAGGTATAAGAGCCAAAGGAAGTACCTATATGCTGGGCTGCTTGGAAATGGGGTAAGCTGCTGAATAAAAAAAAAAAGTGCAAAAGTAGAAAAGGGCCCCAGGGTATTTTTAAACCTTTTACAAATAGGAGCAAGTCCAAATTTAACACGGGGCTGGTTGTTTAATGTGGCTTTCTCTTTCACCCAACCTTCCCTTCAAAGGGATAGTTTTTTTCCCCTCTCTGCTGAAACACATGGGCTCTGGGTAGCAAATACTCAGCTCTGACAAGCAAAGCAAGTTAACACAAGGGCAGCACCCAAGTAGCAAAGGAAGCTGAAGTTAAAATAAAACCACACCTCCTTCCCCTTCAGGTGACAAAGATAACCCTCCCTTCAACGCTCCAGCCATGAGCAAGCTGATGTGAAGAGCCGTTGGACAAGAAAGAGGAACCAGAACCAGACTCATCCCCACCCCTCTGTCCTCACTCCCTACTCCCCGCCCCTCCAATTCCCATCTCTGCCCAGAGCTGGCCCCAAGCAGAGATGTGAGGGAGGGAAACTCTTCTTTTTTGAAAACACTTTCCCAGGCACCTGAAACTTCTTTCTTCTCTCAAAATAACTCTTAGAAAAGGTTTGATAAAAATGCATTTACAGGATGGTAGAGAAGATACTACAGAATCATGTCTTGTAGATAATTAATGAGCTTTGATGTGTCACCCCTCCCAAGGATTTTCTTACCCTTAAGCCAAATTACTTAGTGGGGCATTGCAGGCATCACTGGCTCCTGAATGGGAGATAGTGTGGGTAGACGGTGTGCTCTGGACTCTAAGATCAGAGCATATGAGTGGCAAAAACACTAAACACACTTGTACGTGTGGAAAACTCTTATTGTTGTGTGAGCTGTGTTCCTTCAGTCCTCTGCAGAAAAGCAAAGGCCTTTTGATATGAGTGAAACTTGCATTTTTATGCGGTGATCAAGACCCAGGCAGCCCAGCCCCTCAGTCCACACACAGCAAGCTGAGTAAGCTCTGGCCTCTAAGCCTTGAGGTTTAAGTAGTATGAAGTCAGAGCAGCGAGCTGAGGTCAGAAGTTTGGTGTTACTTCTCAGCATAAAAGTCTTCACCCATTTCGTTTAACATTATATTTGGTCCAAAGCCCAGTGTAACCTTTTTGGATCTGAGTCTCTACCTGGGGTCAGCTTCTGTATTCTGGGACCCCCAGTTAGGGACAGAGATGATGCACACTGGTGCACGTAGGTCTTGCTTGCTGACTAATTCATAAAGTAGATGACTCCTTGATTTTAATCCCTGAAACTAATTAACCTCAAGAGTTGGATTGAGAAGGAACTCAAACTGAAAACATATGCAAAGCAGCAAGCAGATTAGAAGAAGCATCAGATTAAAAGTGAGGAGACTTGCAGGCCTCCTCCTGTATCCTCTCTACCCTTATCTGGAAGCCACTTTCTTGCAACCTAGCTTTGTGTAGTTGTCAAAACCCCAAATTTGAAGCTATTGGCTCAGTGATCAAACTCTGGGTTTTGGGGTCAGGAAGTTAGGTTGGGGAGGGGGGGTGAAGTTTTTCTGTGTCTGTCTGAGCAACTACAGAAGAATTGTTTGATCTTTGCAGGTTCCAAAAATTATAACCAGCACCAGTGGGCCTTTGGGTGATGGGCCGTCAAAGGGGGACCTCTTACTTGTCTTTGAAGAATGGGTCAGCTATGTGACATTCAGAGGGGCAGTTCTGAAAGGAAATCAAACACCAAAACCCAGATAAATATGTGACACAAAAGAGAGTAAGGAAAGGAGTCCAGGCTCTGGCAGATTCTATAAACTTGCTCTAAAGACCTAGCTTTAAATCATCCGAGATTCTGCAAACTTTCACCAAGAAGAGCAACAGACTGAAAGCTTCAGGAGAGACCTGTGGACAGATGCTGAATGATGTCATTGGTAAGTTAGGATGCCCAACAGAACTTTGTTGTCCAACCTTGAACTCTCTACTGGCCATTTTAACAGGGGAAATGTACCCAGGAGAAACCTCTTTCTTTCAGACCTCATTCAAGGAAAACATTAGACTAAGTCAAACTTCTTAAGAAGATGAGAATAAATGCACTCATTTCCTAAAACCTGATGGTGAAATGATACGCACTGTTCCCCTTCTCAAACGCTGCCCCCCTCCCCCATTACGCAAGAAGCCCAGGATTCGAACGTAAATAAATATAGGGGTCTTCAGTAATTTCCTTGCCTAAGGAGGTTAGGGCGAGGTCTCAGACTGAGTCAGCATGCAAATGCAAATAATGTCTGTGCAGGATAATCTGGGTGGGGGGTGCTGAAAAAGGACACACGGGGAAACAGGAAACCAGAATGCAGCACTCCACGGAGCATGACCTGGAGAAAAGTGTATCAGCAGGACCGAGACCTGGCCTCAGAGCTGAGAATCACGCAGTAGGATTCCTAGGGAGGAGTTCCTCAGGACCTGGCAAATCAGGGGAAACCCTCCTTTAACTGTGGGTTTCTAGGGCTCTGGAGGAAAAACTTACTCCTCCAGAAACTAAATGGAGTTGATGGCACCATTCTGCATGGGACTGGAAGACAGAAGCAGAATCTGAATAAACATTCGTAATCCTGAGCCATTAGTTTCTAGACTAGCTCCAGTCCACAGAATATAACATGAGCCACATATGGAAGTTTAAATTTTCTAGTCTAGTAGCCACATTTTAAAAGGTAAGAAGATAGGTAACACTATTTTTTATTCATCTATTTTGCTTAGCTCATTATATCTAAAATACTACCCTTTCAACATATACTCAAAATCAGTTGTATTGAGATATTTTATACTAATGTAAATGTTGAATTAATTAAAATTAGATTACATTTTAAAATTTGGTTCCTCAGTTGCACTAACTAGTACGTTTTGAGTGCTCAATACATGTGACTTTCATGTCAAACAGAGCAGGCCAGAATAAGAGCTCTCAAATTACGGAACTGAGGCCCCAGCCTGAGCAGATGGAGTGGCCAAAAAATGATAATACTATTAAAGATAAAGGAATTCATCTATTCTAAAAAAAGAAAGAAAGGTTACACACAAAATATTGAAAACATTCATCTTAGCAACTTCTGATAAAAAAGATAAACCTGGTTTTCATTTATTATTGATTTTTACCAAACTTTTATTTGTTAAAGAGGATAACAATTTCTTCCCTCAGTTACTAATACCCATATTGTTTCAAATTCCCAAAAGGGAAGTCCAAAATACCATCCTATAGAATTTCTTACACCGTGGATAGAAACTCCATAATAGGAGGATAATAGGAGAGGTGAAACCCTCAGTTTAGTTCAGTCGCTTGGTCATTTCTGACTCTTTGCAACCCCATGGACTGCAGCACACCAGGATTCCCTGTCCTGCATCAACTCCCGAAGCTTGCTCAAACTCATGTCCTTTGAGTCTGTGATACCATCCAAGCATCTCATCCTCTGTCATCCCCTTCTCTTCCTGCCTTCAATCTTTCCCAGCATCAGGGTCTTTTCTGACGAGATCGGGCACGTTCAGGGTGGTATGGCCGTAGCAGGGTCTTTTCTGATGAGTCAATTCTTCACATCAGGTGGCAAAAGTAGTGGAGTTTCAGCTTCAGCATCCGTCAGTCCTTCCGATGAATATTCAGGACTGATTTTCTTTAGGATTGACAGATTGAATCTCCTTGCAGTCCAAAGGACTTTCAAGAGTCTTCTCCAACACCACAGTTCAAAAGCATCAATTTTTCAGTGCTCAGCTTTCCTTATAGCCCAACTCTCACATCCATACATGACTATTGGAAAAACCTAGCTTTGACTAGATGGACGTTTGTTGGCAAAGTAATGTCTCTGCTTTTTAATATGCTGTCTAGGTTGGTCATAACTTTTCTTCCAAGGAGCAGGCGAATTTTAATTTCATGGCTGCAGTCACCATCTGCAGTGATTTTGGAGCCCCCCAAAATAAATCTCTCACTGTTTCCATTGTTTCCCCATCTACTTGCCATTAAGTGATGGGACTGGATGATCTTAGTTTTCTGAATGTTGAGTTTTAAGCCAACTTTTTCACTCTCCTCCTTCACTTTCTGAGTAGGCTGAGCCCTACTCAGATAAAAGATAAAGACCACATATTTCTCATTCTCAAAGTCAAGGAGACCTTCTGGACTGTAAAGCTCTTTGGAGGTCAAGAAGGGAGTGACGTCAAGTCTACCCACAGGCTTCTTTGCTAGAATTCAACTTGGCTAAGAGATGCGTATGCACTCATGGGAGGATCCTGAGATAAACCAATATAGACTCAGAACCAGGCAAAGCAAGGTGATTAGCCAAAAGGAAACCTGGAAGAAATGCCCCATATAACTGAGAAACCACCACAAGGGTGCAACTCTCTGAGTCTTCCCACGTGTCTCTCCACATGTACCATACTCTTTTCTTCCTAATAAACACTTTACTTGTTTTATGTTTTTGCAAACAAAAGGGCCAAGGCCTTGTCACCTGCCACTGGCCTAGTGGCTAGGATTCAGCACTCTCACCACTGAGATCTGACTTCAGTCTCTAGAACTGAAACCCTGCATCAAGCTGCTGCAGGCCAAGGCCACCTGAGATCAGAACCTTTCAACATTTTAAATTTGTATCCAGAAAGCTGAGTTTATGAATATATGTGTTCCACCTGAACTCGAGAGTGTGTACTTTCTTTTGTAAAATTGAGTGTGTACACTTCAACAACTGTGTGTCCAAGGTGGACAGACTGTATCCTTCAGGAGATTGTAAGAATGTGGGTGAGGGGCAGAAACAATAGTAGCTGTCTTTCCCAGTAGGACAGACTAGGTTTTATTTAGGAACAAAGAACCCCACAATATTGGTGCTTTACCCAACACAAGTTTATTCTCACATGCTACATGTCCAACCTAGGTTGGTGAAGGGGGTTTTGGGGAGATGAGGAGTCTCTCTCTCTATCTCATTGCTCCTGATCCCCCTGACAAGGTTACTACCTGGAACACTGCTGGTCACAAAGGTAGAGGGGAAGAATGCTCGGATGGACCCAGAAGTGGCATAAGTTATTTTCTTTCATTGACTAGAACCAGTTTCATGGATAAGCCTAATCTCAAAAGGATAAGGAACCATAATTTTACAATGTACCCAAAAGGTACGCTGAGGTGGAATACTTGATGAATAGAACTTCTGTCTCACTGTCTTTCTGACCTCAGCTAGTTGTGAAGTTGACTCAAATTATATACGGGACCAGAATGGAGTACCATGTTGAACTATGTTAAAGAGGCTGGACCACAACTGTTTAGTTAAAAAAAAAAAAGAAACTGCTGCCTATGCATTTGTGCTTTTGTGGAGGGGAAGGCCCAGAAAGAGAAATTTTCAAGCAGATGAGGTTCAACTAGAAGAGAAGACACAGGCGAGCAGTTTTTGTTTTCTTTTTTTTTTTAAGTTCCTCTGCCAGGAAATCAGAAATGCAAAATTTTTTATCTTGCTATGGAACAAGAATAAGAATTTCTACTCAGATACTAGACCTTGTGAAGGAGAGAAAGTAACACAAAGGACTGCCTATGTTTGGGGAGCGAATTTAGCCCAAGCACTATACAATGTAAAAATAGACAAGACCAAATATATTTTCAAAGGCAGTGACTGTGAAGATGTTAATAAGGGGAAAAGAGATTATTTTAAAAAATGGAAAATATTGCCTTGTTTATATTTGAAACACAAAATCATCATTTTTTTTTTTTTTGGCAGCAGGATGTCTTAATTTCATTTTATAAATAGAATGGAAAATTAGATAAGAGAGGTTAGAGGCATTGCTTGAGACTGGCATTTAATTTTGGACCCCTAACTCTCTGATTAACGCTTTATCCATCCTATTGATATAATTTACACATTGGTGGAATCGGGGCTCTTCTATTTCCTGCCTTTCTCTTCATTTCTAACCCTATTTCAGACTTGATAGAAGGAGATAGATGTGGGTTTCATGAGATGAGGGACCATGAATCTCCCTCTTTCTTGAATTAACATTTCTGCTTATAGAGAAAAATAAACCTAGGGACCTGTTTGGATCAAACTGTGTACCCTCTTCCCTCTCCCTCCCCCAACCCAGTTCATATGTTGAAACCTGAAACCCCTATGTAGGTGTAATTGGAAATAGGGCTTTTAAGGGGATAGGTCAAATGAGGTCATAAGGGTGGGGCCCTAATCCCAGCAGACTAGTGTCCTTATAAGAGCAAGAGAGCTCTCCACATGCACAGAGGAAAGGCCATGTCTAGTCTCTGGTATTTTATTATGAGGGCCTGAGCTGGCTCCTGGAGGACCTATTCTGTAATTCCTTGCACTAGTTGTATGGAATGACTTGCTAGGACACAGTGAGCAAGATATTTCATTGAAGTGTTCAGCTGCTACCTGAATTCAGAAAAGCCTGTATTTGTGGTTGGCACCAAATTAGATGCTGAAGGGGATGGGAAGCATGACAAGACACTGCCTTCAATAAATGCAGAAACAGAGATTCAGAAATGACCATGGTAAAAATCAATGTGATCTATAAACAATAGAATGGATCCAGGAAAAAGAAACTCTGACAGGGACGTTGAGAAGCTTCCATAGAGGAGGCAGCAGTGGTTGGGTAGGAGTTTTCCCCTCAGCTCTCTCCTCCAAAATTACCTTTCAGTTTGACTTCTTTGTTCATCATTGGTAAATACCGTTTCTCAGTGAAGCCAACATGGGCATATTTATTAATAAAAAAGAAACTAACATTTATTGAGCACCAACTATGTGTAAGACATTTACAGATTTCATTTCTTAGAAACCTACATCTCAATTTCATGCTTTTATGCCTACTTTACAGGTGAGGAAACAGATTTTAGGTAACTCGCCTAAGAGGACAAACGTGTTAGTGATGGAGATGAGATTTGATCCCAGATCGGGCTGATTTCAAAAAATCAGCATATTGTTTCTGTAGAGTGATAAACATTGCTGCTAAAGATCTCAGATCAATCTTTCTCAAAAGATCAGTCACTGGTGGACCTGACATTTCATTTTATCTGTAGGTTTATCGATTTGGGGGTTGTAATTTTATTCATTTATTTATGGCTGTGCTGGGTCTTTGTTGCTGCTTGGAATTGTGACAAGTGGGGGCCATTCTTTGTTGTGGTGCACAGGCTTCTCATCGTGGTGGCTTCTCCTGTTGTAGAGCAGCGGCTCTAGGGCACACAGGTTTCAGAAGTTGTGGCTCCCAGGCTCTAAAGCACAGGCTCAGTGGTTATAGTGCGTGGGCTTAATTGCTCCATGCCACGTGGGCTCTTCCCAGATCAGGGATCAAATCTGTCTCTTGCACTGGCAGGCGGATTCTTTACCTGAGCCACCAGGGAAGCTCTATTTATTGATTTTCTTAAATTTTGATGTCCTTGCTCCTCTATGTCAGGGATCATGTGTGGTTTTTTTCCACTGATGTTTCCTGATCAGGGCCTGGCAGTGGTGCTTAATAAATGTTTATTGAATGAATAATTGCTCTTAGTGCTTCAAAAAGATATAAAATGTAATTTTGAGAACAATAGATACTAGGTCGACTGATCTCTCTACTTCCTGAAAGTGCAAAGAGGTAGGATACTTAATGATGGCTATGGGTGGAGAATCTCTCAAGCCAATGACATGTTTGGATTTGTGGAATCTGAGGAGTTGTGGAGATCTGAGGAGATAGCCAACAGTTTCCTGGAAAAGTCAGCTTGGAGGTGAAGATACGCTTCTGAGGCCATCTTCAGAGGAAGTAGCTTAGATCAAGGAAAGATGGAGTTCAGAGAGGCAGGGCAGGATGAGTGTGGAAGAAGTGAATGTCCAGGAGATTTGCTGACTTTCTATTAGTGTAAGGCACGTGGGTTTCAAACTGAGCTATTAGGCCTTTATTTCTCCTCACTATCAGCCTGCAGATGTCAGGTCTGTTCTCTAATATCCTTGTCTTTATGTTTTTGTTGACACCTTTTTCTTTCTTCTAGACTCACCTACTCTGTGTACCCCCATCCTTCAATTCCAAATTCTATGGAACACTCCCTGATTTCAGCTTTTACTGATTTATCTTCCTTTGAATCTCTGCTGTTCACTCTTAAGCCAGAGATCTCTGCTTATCTGACTGCATATCCCTACCAGCAGAGCATTTTTTAAAAACATATCTCCCAATATATGTTTTTACTGATCCTTTGAAGTTTATACATAAACTACTCTAAAACATTATGTAGAAAAGAGGGAAACTTTAAAAGATAAAATAAAAAGGAAATAAACAGTATTTTAAAATATCATGTTTATTGTGATTTATTATATCTCAAGGAAAAATATTGACTTAGGGACACATTTCATTGTTAATAACAGTGGATGTAAGTCTAGGCTTCAAATGCTTTTTCTTTTTTGATAATTTAAAAACTTTGTTGATACCCTGATATGTTCGAGAAGATCATCTTTGTGATTACCTTTTCCTGAAGCTGATAAGGAGCTTGCTCCAGGAGAGGTAGAAATGTCAGTCCTGTCACTTTCTTGTAGTTAATTCCTACTAAAGTCATTAATATTATTTTCAATGGATAATTTACCAAAAATATCCATGGCACTTGTCTGTTTTGTGGGAGCTATATTACCTAGTCTTTGTTAACTAGTTGGTAAGTTCACTGAAGTAGGGATGGACAAGTTCATTTGTCATAATTATTGGAAAGTAGAGCAGCCTCTGCCAACTCTTCCTACCTGTAAAATTTCTGC
Organism: Bos indicus; assembly: GCF_029378745.1. Lineage (NCBI taxonomy): Eukaryota > Metazoa > Chordata > Mammalia > Artiodactyla > Bovidae > Bos > Bos indicus. The sequence continues at coordinate 34,186,491 of NC_091769.1, forward strand.
TCTTCTCTCAGGACACATGACTGTCTTACTTATGGTGCAGGTGAAGATACCAGTGTCTCCCTTTGCACCCCCTTTTGGAGAACTGTGGTCCCATCCATAGTCCAAAGCACTCGATTACTTACTGGCTTGAGTTGTTCTGTTTCATATGCTCTTCTCTTTACTTTCTCAAGTTGTTAATAACACCTTGAAAGTCGAGATGACCATGTTGTTGATCTCTCCTGATGGATTGGTTAACACACATTAGCTCTTTCCTCCTTTGTTTGTGTCATCTTTCTCATAAAGTTTGAGTTAAGGAGAAGCTAAGGTCCAGAGATTAATTGAGTGGTCAGCATGCCCAGTGTGATGTGTGCAAACAACCTTCAAAAATGGAGTCCAGATCTGACACCAACATCTATGGTTGTTTCTCTCTGGATTTCCCAATTTACATCTCTTTTCAAGGAAGGGTGCTCTCACTTAAAAGCCCTGCACAATTCTCACTTTTTAGCTGTTAATTAGAATGTTCTATTCTTGTACGTTTTTGATCCCCCCTTCTCCCTCCTCCCTTCTCTCCCTCCACTCCCAGCTCCTTCTGCAGCACAGAATATCTCACCTGACCAAGTTTAAAAAAAAAAAGATCCACAAAACAACTTGGGAAATTACATTTTGTTTAGCTTCCCTCCCCGGGATAGCAATTCAGAAATAGCACTTTCTGTGCAGTCTGCTGTAAGTAGCATTTCTTGGCCTGAGTCTCAGAATTGGCACCTCGCTAAGCACTTTCACGTCTGGTGTGAGACTGAGGCAGACTCACATGAGCCCTTCACTGTGTTCAGTAAAGTTTGATGATAACTGATAGGGATTGAAAGACCCCTTACTGTGGTGACATGGAGCCTTGTCCACAGTCTTTCTATTCATCATGGTGGATAAGTCACTTCATGGGTCTGTGTGTTTCATTGTAGGTAAAAATTGAACCTACTTCATAAACTTGTTTTCAGGATTATTGAGGACTGGTACAGTAAACATACTTTGAAAAACATACATTTGTGAACCTTATCCATTTGTCCAAAGCTATAAAATGTACAACATCAAGAGTGAAACCTAAGGGAAACTGCAGGAAACAATGGTTTCCTAAGGGAAACAATGCTTTCTTAACATAGTTTCATCAGTGATCATGAATGTTCCACTCAGATGCGGGATGTTAGTGAGGGAGACTATGCTTGTGCAGGAGAAGGGGGAACATGGGAAATTTCTGTACCTTCCTCTCGGTTGTGGGGTGAGCCTAAAACTGTTCTAAAAAATAAAGTCTATTGAAAAAAAGCACAAGGTATTGCACAAATGTAAGATGTCCTAACAAATTTCCTCTTTTCTGCAACTGTTCTCCATTCTTCTGCTCTTATAATCCTGGGAAATAGGTCAGAACCCAGGGAGAGTGAGATGCACAGGGAAATTATTTCATTTTAATTGGTGCTTAGAAAGGGGTTAATGCACAGAAGTATCAATGGTAACTAAGAGTGGCATTTTAGACTGGATTGAGGATGGTTGTCCATCTATAAGCAATATTCTCTATCCTCAAGGAGCCCTAGTTTATGACTTTTGCTGTCTTTCAATATTGAATACACACACCAAATCATCTTCCCCTAAACAAATGCTGGACTTCTGCAGAATTTAAGTCATCAGGTTGGTTATCTTATTGAGGCCTGGGTTGTAGTATGTGTAAAAGAGTTAAATTTATTCAATTACCCTGGGAAATAAAACCTCTTTTAAATTGTCTCAGTTCTTACTTCTTCTTCTCCTTTCATGGTACCCACGTCAATGTAGCTAAGAACATTCCCCCAGAAATCCCCATTGCATCACAAAGTTAGGAACCAATCCACGTGTACACTGAAACAAGCAATGTCCTTCTAGATTGGGACTAGCAAGTTGGGTGGGGTGTTGCTTGAACAGGCTTCTGATTTGTGTTTTTTAGAAGGAAATTATTTACAGCCCATAGAGTCCTTGACACCAAGTTGAAATAAGTGATGATTCATTGTGTGAAATTCCTAAGCGGGAGAGTTAAGACTCTACAACTAACTCTGGAAGATAATGAAGGACAGGGAAGCCCAGCATGCTGCAGTCCACTGAGTCGCAAAGAGTTGGATGCGACTTAGCAACTGAACAACTGAGTTAGGACTAAAACTCTTCATAGAAATTATTCTGTGATAACATTCTGCTTCTCACATTTGGTTGCTGGCATTTCATGCTATGTCACTGCATGTCATCTCATGTCATGCTGATTACTTTCCTTTCCTTTTTAAAATGTACAAGTACTTACAGAGTATCATTTTTTTCAAGGCAATGTTTTAATGCAGAGATAGACATGGTATGTTCCTTTGGTTCAAAGAACCTGCAGTCTATTGTATTTCTACTGATGCTTCCCACTTTTACTTGCATTCAGCAAAGACACCCACTCCTGCAGTCACACAGTTGTTCACATGTCAGAGAATCCAGGGTCTAGCAGCAGTTGTAATGGTGAGTGTTCAGCGGCACTCGATCCAGGTGGCATCAGCCAAAGAAGCACAGCAGATGACATGACTTATTTATATTTTCTGAGCCTGGTTTTCATCTTTTCTGTCATTTCCCTGATGTGCCCAATATCCTTCCAAAATTTTGTTTTTCTTTTTAAATTAACATTAGTTTCTCTTGCATTTGACCAAGAACCTTGATCTATTTTCTCAGTTTATATATATATGTGTGTGTGTGTGTGTGTGTGTGTATGTATGTATACCTGTGCTGTGCTGAGTCACTCAGTCATGTCTGACTCTTTGCAACCCCATGGACTGTAGCCCGCCAGGCTCCTCTGTCCATGGGGATTCTTCAGGCAAAAATATATATACATGTTTTATATAATATGTATAACTATATAAATTATATGAATATATATATTTCATGTGTATGTTTTTGCATGTATATATGTAGAAAGAAATATTTATATAATGAAATTATATTCCAAAGAAAGATTCTAGTACAAGGATTTAAAATCTAGTTTCCATGGTCACTCCTACACAGAACGCCCCTCACCTGTGGGTCACCATTCCATGCTGCTGCCCCTTGTCCTCAGCCCTGTCCTCTGTACGCTCTGTCCTCACCTGATCTCAGAGTCTCCCATCTTGCACTCAGTACAGATTCAGTTTGCAGAGTCCAGGTAGAGAAAGAAATGCTTCTGAAAGCAGAAATTGTTATCGCATGAGTGTATGCCCTTCTCGATGCCAAACATCACCAATCTAGTTCTAAAACCTAGGATCTGGGAAGGGGTGCCTTAGGTTCATTACCAGATGCATCTGGCTAGCACATGCCTGATTTGCAAATCGGAGCCATTGTGAATGGGAAGAGCTTGCGGTCAATCCGTAAAAAGGTTTTGACAAGAGGCTGTCTTAAAAAACCATAGAATGAAGTAGAAAGGTAGCATTTGCTACAGACAAACCAGAGAGCATTGTCTGTATCAGAAAATGATCCCAGATTTTAAGTGAATTCTGGAATTTTCTATGGACCTTAGAGTCATCTGCTGCCATCTACAGGTCTTAGAATAGGCACCTTTGGTTTTAAGTTCCACACGGGGCCTGTTTACACATTCAGAACTTTGGGCCAAATTAATAGGTTTTAACTGAAGTTTCTATAGAATGATCTTGATATACTATCTATAACAAGGACTCCCTCATGGCTGCACATCAGAAACACTGAAGGAGCTTTCCTCAAAAATTGATTCCTAGACTTAAAAATTCTGATATAATTGGTTTGCTTTTTGTTGTTTTATTTATTTTTGGCCACACTGTGTGGCTTGGGGAACCTTAGCTCCTGACCAGGGATTGAACCTAGGCCCACGGCAGTGAAAGCCCAGGGAATTCCCTGTTGTTGTTTTTAAGATGCCCCAGTGGATTCTAATATGAGGCCAGGTTGGGAACCATGGATATATAAGAACAAAAACACTAACAGCAAAAAACTTAATTCGGTCAAAGTTTTCAGCAAGGAAGAGAAAAATGGGATGGGTCAAGGTAGGAATCTGAAACTCAAAACAACCCTTAAAAATAATACCTTTGCAAATCATGGTTCTTTTATTTCAGGCATGGTAAGAGAAGTCCCTTGGGCTGCAAGGAGCTCAAAACAGTCAATCCTAAAGGAAATCAACTCTGAATATTTATTGGAAGAACTGTTGCTGAAGCTCTAATACTTCAGGCATCTGATACGAAGAGCCGACTCATTGGAAAGGACCCTGATGCTGGGGAAGAATGAAGGCAAAAGGAGAAGGGGACAGCAGAGGATGAGAAAGTTAGCATCACTGACTCAATGGACATGAATTTGAGCAAAGTCTGGGAGACACTAGAGGACAGAGGAGGTTGGCGTGCTAGAGTCCACGAAGTTGCAAAGAGCAACTGAACTACAACAAATGATGCAGCAGCTGGAATCAATGATCATCTCAATTCCACAGATAATAAAAGTCTTTGCTTTTTTGTACCTCCAAAAATGTCCAGCATAGTGCTCAGAGAACTATGCAGATAACAGCAATACTCTGCACTTTCCCATACTTTGATCCCTTAGTTTCTAGCATTCTTTTCTGTTCTCCTTAGGAACATACTCAATCTCTTGTTCATCAGCTGGTTTCATCTGCAGGTGAGAAGATAGCTTAGGACACTTAATTCAAACCACACAGCTTCATGAACCCAGAAAGTCTTCAGATACGTTGAACTGAGAGCTCCAGTTCTTTTCCTTCAAGGATCCCTCCAGAAGGGCAATGCTTGCATGTACACTTAGACTTTTCCCTTTTTCTTCTCTGTCTCTCTCTCTCTTTTTTTTTTTTTTTTTAATGAAGGAAAGGATACCAGAGCTCTGGATGAACGCTTATAGCTCTGTGCTTTGGCTCAATATGTATGTGCATACATGAACACCTCAAATGTTCGTGAGTCCCCATCAAGAACAGAACTATTTAAAAACTGTAATGCTCTCCATTGACACCTCCAGTTGAAGAGCAATTTTATAGCATAATTATAACGTATTGCATAATTTGGAAAAGCTTTTGTTCTCATTGCGATTATCCTCAGAGAGCTCCTTTTTCACCTCCCCCTTCCCACACTAACTGACTTAAGAATATCCAACCCTTAAAGGCTGTTTTGCCTTCATAGAATAAAAATGAAGCTTTAAGATGAAGTGCATAAGTGATGGGTGGGAGAGAAATTTGGTACATGATTCACTGCTTTACTGCGGTGAAGGTAATTTCTTGTTCTTAAGAGCTTTCTTCCTAGGATTTCACTGGGGAAAAAAGACCTTTGGGGGACAACTGTAGGCATCAAAAGCCCCTGGAAAGAAGTAGGTTTCCTATTGGTTCCTGCCCCTGAGCAAGTCTCAGGGCTCCTTGAGAGCCCAGTTTGCTCACTTTCAAAAGAAGGGAACTAGATCAGATGATTCTTAAAGCCAACACTTAAATACTAGAATTCTGTCATCGAACAACAGATCCACTCTTTGTAGACCTTGAAAACAAAAAATTCTGTTTCCCTTTGGGATTCATGTTTTAACAGTCAGGACAAAGGATGCCAGAATGGTATTATTTCCAAGTCCCCCAGAAATGCTGACTTTTCTGCATATGAAAATGCTGACTTTCACTATGTGACCATAACCCAGAGCGCTTACAAAGGGAAAAGAGTGAAGGCTTCAAAACATACTATGAGGAAACTTCCCTGGTGGTTCAGTGGTTGAGAATCCACCTGCCAATGCAGGGGACACGAGTTCAATCCCTGGTTCAGGAAGATTTCACTTGCTACAGAGCAACTAAGCCTGTGCACTGCAACAAGAGAAGCCACTGCAGTGAGAAGCCTGCACATTGCGACTAGGCAGTAGCTTGCAATTGCCGCAACTAGAGAAAGCCCACGTGCAGCAGTGAAGACTCAACACAGCCAAAAATACATACATATATATACTATCAGCCATGAGGCACCCTACACTGGGACTTGTTTAGCATTCATGAGATGCTAAATGAATCACCTCAATCTCCTCTTTTTCTTCGTAAGTCCTGAATTTTGAAGAAGTTACTGTTTTCCCCAGCCATATCTAGCATCCAAGGAGGCTACCACAGAGACGGGAAAACAGTGCGGTTTTCAAGGCACTTGGAACATCAGGAACTTCCACTGTCCATTATAAATCATCCAGGTAATACATGCACACGGTAAAACACCAATCAGTACAGCAAATTTAAAATAACAATCAATTCTTATTAAACTCCTTCCTTTTCCTTGTTCTCCTTTTATTGATTTATAACTTTAGCTCTCCTGAGGGTTATCTCTGAGACAAAATAAGGTGCTAATGGTTTTGTGCCTTGATTTCTTTATTTTAGATAACATTCATCATCTTCTTTCTGTAAAAGGTGAGGATTTAGGTCATTCTCACTATTTCCCCTCTTCCCATGCCTTTTCCAATTTTTGATACAGATGACATTGATTTTTGCTCTTCTCTTCATTACTTTTATAGCTTTAAATTCTACAATTTTAGTTTTGTTTCTTGTTCTGTAAAACCATGGACTTCTTAAATGTTCTTGCTCTATCATATTTTCGGGCCAGACCTTGCACACAATCTGTTCGCTCGTCCCTCTGCTGTTGATCCTCATCCACCACTCCCTCCAATACACTGGTTTAAATGTCCTCAACCTTGAGGAGCTTAACTCAAGTTTAAAAGGTGGCCATCCTTTAGTCACTTATTTCATACATTCACAATATTAACATAATTTTATGTGCTTACCTATATCCTTTATAATGGTGTCTGTGCTGGTCCTAACTTCTTAATCCAATCAATTAATTGAGGGTAGACATGATCATTATTTCTAATCTTCCGATAGAAGCTTATGCAGACAGAGCTCTGCAGTGAAAGTGTGCTCAGTTCATGCTGCTGATTAAAATAACTAAAGACACATTCCCATCCCCCAAGTTACTGTTGACAATTTTGAACTGTCAGTGCCAAGTCACAGTTTTGAAAAAAAAAAAAAAAGAGAGAGAGAGAGATTCTTTCCAGCCTAGAAGAGCACTTCTGTTCACCCTGAGAGAGTGTTAATTAACTGATACCTAGTACATCTGCAGCATCTCTTGAGAGTTACCCCCTTTCTTGGTAATAAATCAAATGGGTTGGCATTAAGCCTTAAAAGGAGTAGATAAAGACCAGGTATACCCCATAACTATTTTTGGACATGGACTTGGTTTTTGTGTTGTTTGGTATAAGGTTTAATGGTTCTTGGTTTCTGATTAATTTTTTGATCTGAGTGGATGAAAGTGAGAAACTCACATTGGAGGTGATGTCCTTAGGAAAGTAGGAACATGCTAAGCAACCTTGCGGAGGTTCCATCCTCACCATGGTAAGATGGTGGAGGCTGGGGGGGACTAAAGATACTGAACTACTGAAAGCTTAGGAATCTTCTTCCTAACCTGTATTCCTAGGGGTGCAGAATAGGCATAATACAGTCAAATTAACTTGGTACAACTGGCTTTCCAATCTTCAGGTCACTTTATTAATAAGCTCTTATTCATTTTTTGATTAAGTTATGAAGAACTGAAAATCTGAGAGCCTTCGATGCCTTTTAAAAATAATCAAATAAAAATTCAACTCATTCTATTAAATATGGTCGTAAGTATTTTGAACAGTGACAATCTATTTGGCTAATAGGAAGCATCCCATTTCCTGATGAGGGTGGGTCATATGTTTTATTTATAAACTCAGAAAGGAAGTTGTTTTTCCTCCACCCTCTACATTTAATCTACTGCTTGTAGCTCAACCAAGTGATGAAGATTCCCACCTGTTCTGTGGTGATCCCAAATCAGTACCCTTTTAACTGAAGCCTCACTCTGGCCCACACTGAGGTCATGTTCTCAGTTCAAATGGGGTGAAGGGACAGTGAGCTTACCATTCTGTATTCATGGAAATAGGGGAGCCCCTCCCCACCACTGCTTCATCATGACTAAGCAACTCCCATGCACTGAATGGAATAATTCTATTGCGCAAGTAAATGTTGGTTCTATGTACTATTTTAGTATTGGGTGGTGGTGGTCAAAACAAGGACTTGCTTTGGGCTTAGCCAGCATGACCACAGCTATCAGCCATATAAAAGGGGTGTGGTCATCCCCAGCAGAGGGGCTCCTGAAAATACGCGTAGCATTTTTCCAGAGCCCATGACTGCCTATTCAAGAGCACTTTCCAGTAAGTGTTTTGTGAGAGGTGGCCACAGTTCAGGCTTACTGTCTCAGGAGAGCCAAGCTCCTCTGTAATAGTGAAGAACTGGTCTTCAGCTCTGACAAAGGAATAAGAGTTTCTCATATGGATTTGCAGAGGTGGAAATTGGTATTTACTGGCTTCTATTTTGTTGTCTGTCCACCTTAATATTTATCTGAAGTACAAACATGACCAAGGAAGAACTGGCCTCTGCAAAGCCTATTTGGCTTTCTCTCTTAACCCTGAGACAGCACGACCATGGGGAGGCCATTTCCCTCTCAGCTGGCCACTGGGTCCTCTGTCCAGAGGGCTGTGAAAGGCATCACCCCAAGGGTGTGAACTGCTCAGCGCCTTCTGCTGTTCCCTCAGCAGTTGCTCAGGATGCCTTAAAAATAATCCTTTCTTTTCACTTGGAGTGGATTTGCAGGTCTGGAGTCTGTAAAGCCAATTTTCATTTTTAATCTGGTGTGAGCCTATCTCATTAGTGAGTCAAGGCCTCCTTTTCACACTTGCCTTGGGACACAAAGGAACCCAGTTATGAGCTGTTAATTAGCTATTAGGGGACTGGGAAACTTCCAACGAGTCATTATTCACACTGTTCGAGGCTAATACTTATTTAATTAGAACTATTCCTTTCCTGTCATAAATCCCTAGTTAAAATAAATTTAGCTCAAATTGTCAGTTTAGCTTAAAAAGAAACTGGTGGCCAATTCCAATTCTACTGACTTTTTATGAGACAAATGCTTTAATAAGTGCTGTCCTGCCACTCCATGCATGGAGACTAGAAACTGGCCAGAACTTGCACTTAGAGGGATGTATGTGTGTGTATGTAGATGGAGGATGCTCACGAAATGAAGCAAGTGGGCTCCCCTTGGGTGCATACCACTCTCCCACATATTTTCTTTAGTCTTTTGAAAACTTTGATGGGAACCCAAGATCTGATCGTGGTAGGGGTGAGCAGGAGTAAAACAACACTGTCCTTTCACCTGCTATGTATCTCTATCTTACTATGTGGTCGTACGTTCTTAAATCCAGGATTAGCTCAGGCAGGGGTGGAATGGAGCATACTGACTAACGAAGTATCTAGACAGAGAAGGGTTCAGCAGAAAACTTTTTGTTTCTGTTTCCGAAGCTTGTGAAAAAAAGAGTTTTTATATTTTCTTCTTGTTTTGGTTATCTATGGCTATAAGCCATTAAAAACTTGGTAGCTTAAAATAACAATTGTTTTATTTGTTAGTCACGAATTTGGATAGGGCTCAGTTTGGTGATTCTTAGCTCTTTATGGAGTCTGCTGGGGTTCATTTGACTGCATTCAAGAAAGTTTTATCATATTATGTCTGGTACCTCAGTCTACTCCACAGGATCTATCTGCCTGTCTCTCTCTTTCTCTTATAGCTAGTTTAGGCTTCTTCACAGCAAGAATGTCATAGGATAGGTGGATATCTTACTGGGTTGCTGGGTTCTAAGAGGAAGTGTTTCAAATGGCATGATGGAAGTTGCAAATCTTTTAAGGCCCAGTCTCAGAAGTTATCTAATGTCACTTCTACTGCATTGGGTTAGTCAGAAGAGGCTACATGGTCAGCCTAGTCTCAAAAAGAAGGGAAAACTGACTGTCTCTCTCAGCAGCCGCCCAATCACAAAAATTTGTCCCATCTTTAAAGTGTCACACTAAACTTGCCATGTCCAAAGTCTGACTTTTATTGGTTGATTGAGTGTCGTTTGGGGGTCTCTCAACCATCATTCAAGATATGAATGAGGAGTGCACAGTTATGTGGATGCTGGAAATGTGACAGATCCCAGTATCAGTTAAAGATGATTTCAGCTGTGAAGAACAGACAGCCTAAATCAAATCTGATAATATTATGTTAAAATGTATTTGCTTAATAAGCAGAAAGTCCAGAGGTGGAAGGTTGCCTTCAGGGTTGCTTTATACAGTACTTTAGTGATACCATTGAGTGATGTCCTATTGCTCTCATCTCTCTTCTGTGACATTCCCCATGTTGGCTTCATCCTAAGTGCCTCTGCTTTTCGCTGGGTGGCTGCCAGTAGAGACTGGCTGCTTGCTTCCTTGTTCATGTTAAGTGGGAGAGAGAAAGAGAAACACTATTTCTGTCTTTTTCTTAAAAGTGAGAAGGAAGTTTTCAGAGGACCCCAACAAATTTCTCCTCATGTCTTACTGGCCAGAATTGGGTTCCATGCTCATTTCTGAAACAATTACTGACAAGAGGCATGGGATTATTCTTACACCAGTATGTCTCAACCTGAACTTGAAGGTGGAGGTGGTTTCCCTAAGATATATTGGCTATGTAGAATTTTTAAAAAAAGTAAGTTTGGGTTATATTAGGAAGAAGGAAGATGGCAAGTTTTGGATAGGCAGCCAAGAATGTTATTGCATTGCCTTAAAGATAAATCCATGGCATCAATTTTTCTTAAGCTAGAAATTCCTTTTGAGACACAAAAGACCCCAAATAGTGAAAACAATCTTGAGAAAGAAAAATGGAGCTAGAAGAATCAGGCTCCCTGACTTCAGACTACAATTACAGTCATCAAAACAGTATGGTACTGGCATAAAACCAGAAATATAGATCAATGGAATAGGATAGAAAGCCCAGAGATAAATCCATGCCCCCATGGTCAATTGATCTATGACAAAGGAGGCAAGTCCATATAGTGGAGTAAAGACAGTCTCTTTAATAAATGGATTAAACACCTACATGTAAGACCTGACACTATAAAATTAGAGAAAAACACAGGCAGAACACTCTTTGACATAAACCTCAGTAATATCTTTTTAGATCCGTATCCTAGAATAATGAAAATAAAACCAAAAATGAATAATGGTACCTAATTAAACTCAAAAGCTTTTGCACAGCAACAGAAACCGTAAACAGAACAGAAAGACATCCCACACAATGGGAGAAAATATTTGCAAATGATGAGCCTGACAAGAGATCAAGCTCCAAAATTTACAAACAGCTCATGTGACTCAATAAGAAACAACTCAATAATAAAATGGGCAGAAGACCTAAATAGACATTTCCCCAAAGATATATAGATTACCAAGAGGCACATGAAAAGATGTTCCACATCACCAATTACTAGAGAAATGCAAATCAAAACTATAGTGAGATATCACCTCACACCAGTAAGAATGGCCATCATCAGAAATCCTACAAACAATAAGTGCTCGAGAGGGTGTGGAGAAAATGGAACCCTCCTACACTGTTGGTGGGAACATAAACTGGTATAGCCACTATGGAGAATAGCATGGAGTTTCCTTAAAAAACTAAAAATAGACCTATCATATGATCCAGTAATCCCATTCCTGGGCATGTTTCCAAAGAAAGCTAAGGTTCGAAAGATACAGGCACTCCAATGTTCACGGCAGCACTGTTTACAGTAGCCAAGAAATGAAAGCAACCTAAATGTCCATCCACAGAGGTATGGATAAAGATGCGGTACATATCAATACAAGGAATATTATGCAGTCGTAAAAAGAATGCCATTTGCAGCAACATGCATGGACCTAGAGATTATCATACTAAGTAAGTCAGACAAAGACAAATATATATGATAGTGCTTATATGTGGAATCTAAAAAATGTGATCAAATGAACTTACAAAAGAGAAACAGACTCATAGAATTAGAAAACAAACTTACGGTTGCCAAAGGGGAAAGGTGGCAGAGAGGGATAAGTTGGGAGTTTGGGATTGACATATGCACACTACTATAATTAAAATAGATAACCAGCATGGGGAACTCTGCTCAATATTTGGTAATAGCCTAAATGAGAAAAGAATTCAAAAAAGAAGAATATATATATGTATATGTATAACTGAATCACTTTGCTGTATACCTGAAACTAACATAACATTATTAATCAAGTATACTCCAATATAAAATAAAAATCTTGAAAAATTTTCTCTTAATTGAATATTCAATTTCAGAAGAAATTATTAAGGAATGGGCAACATTACAAGACAAAACTGTTGCAAATCCTACTTTGTACCAAGAGAGTAATCTCTCCAATGTCTCTATTTCCATCTCTAAAATTAGAATAATAGTACCTATTTCTTAGGGTCAGGATTAAAAAGAGATAATGTATGTAGGATGTTGGGGCAAAATAAATAACCCTATCCTTGAGAGTGCAAAAATAGAGGTCCTCTTGAGGGAACAGCAGGGTGTTTCTGAAGGGCCCAGCAGAGAGGGGATATGAGACAGTAGCTTTTCAAGGCAGAACATAAACATATCTGAAAACCCAGAATGTAAACTCTTGCAATAAGAACCATCTGGAGTGGGGAGGGAGGATTGGGGCAGATCCCTCTGAGTGTTTCCTCCTCCACAACATGTTTTTTAGAACTGAAATCAGGTTATGAAGAGCATCAAGGCAGCTTTGAAGAGGAAGTCACAAAAGGACAGGCAACAGCTTGGGGACATGGGTGCGCGCTGTGTGCTCCTTGGGGGAGGGGAGGGGAGCAGACTTGCCTTCTTGACCTTGCCTGATGGCATGCCAGGTCATTAAGGAGGGCCTTACCTCCCGCACACCTCCTGCCTCTCTGGCTCCCCACTGAGCCCGGGAACCAGTGGGAACATCCCAAACCCAGGCTAGGCTCTGGGCCAATCCTCCCCACCCAAAGGATGATGACCATACCTCTGACTCCCACTATTTCCCACATCCTATCAACAAAGCACAGTTTTGTTTTTTTTCTCTCTCTCTAATTCTCTCTTCCTACCATCCCCTCTCAATACTGCCAGGACCTTTATGCTCTATGAGAGTATTTGGAATGTTAAGAGATTCTCAGGGAGAAGTTTTCATCATTCAATCAGAATTGGTTTTTCACGTGCATTAACTCCAGCCAGCATGCCAACGTGTCTGATGTCCCATAAGATGTAAAATTACAAGGCAATATCTTCTTCAAAGGTGAAAAACAAACCCCAGATGTTTCCAACAGCAGTTAAGAGCCACAAAACACGTTAGAAAATTTCCTCTAACTTTAACTCTAGCACAGATAATCTAGACAAAAATCTTAAAAAAAAAAAATCGCCTTAGAAAGTACTTTGATGTTGGGTGTACAATTAGCTAAAGCTTCGTATTTCAAATATTTGAGGCAAATTTGAGTATGTTTTGGGGTGACATTAAGCCTGAAATTAATGTCAGAACCTGGCTAAAGGACTACAAAAGACACAGAAATCTTTATATGGTGGATGTCAAGAAGCACAGACCATTTGCCTGTCCTTTTCCTCCTGTACAGAAGCTGTAAGAGAACTATTACCATCCCACCCCACAGATGAGAAAACAGGTTCGCAGAGTCAATGTCAGACATGTAATTTACCAAGTCAATTCCAGTTCTAAACGTGTTACAGTGGCTTCCTGCTGACGCAATGACCTATCTTAGCCATGTTTTAGCTCCCTGCGCAAGATAAGTCATGTCCAAATTGGGAAATGTGAGTTCCTGCCCTAGCTCTGCCCCTCATTAACAGGGAGGAATTGGATAAGCCACTTCCCCTCTCTGGGTGAATGGGCAGGCTAGATAGTCTCTGGAAGCAGAATTGTCGTGGAAGAGCTGAGGTTGCTTCAGCTATTCTGTGTGCCCAGCTGAATGCTTCTTCAGTCTAATCCTGCCGATTAGTTCTGCTGAGGGCATGTGACTGGGGCAGAGTTCACATAAATGTCTTGGGAGGAAGGAACCACTGTAAAAAATCAGATCTTTCTTGGCCCAGAGAGCCACCACCAGCCACGCATCCTCTGCATGCAGCTCTGGAAGAGCACTCTTGGTGAACAACTTGGGCTGTGATGTGTTTTCAACCCCAATGTCACACTGTCAAATGTCTGTGGACTGAAAAATCAAGGAGAATTTTTGTTGAAGAAACCTTACATATTAGGAAATCTTATAGGTATCTCTAAAAATGACTTTGCTATGCCTATAAGGCAATATATAAATGAGATCACACTGGCATACTGGCTGTTTACAAACTGTGAGAGGCGGAGTCAGGGAGTGAAGCTAGTGGGTGAGATTCCCTGGCAGGCTTCTCAGAGATCAGTGGTTTTGAAAAAAAAAAAAAAAAAGAGGGAGGGGCAATCCAGGCATGGTACAGAAACCATTTCCTTTTGGCTGGGAGCTTGAAAAGCAGCTGGGGAAGCAAAAGGCAAAGGACAAACTATGAGGATATGGAAGATGATTGCTAGAATTGGGATTTACAGAAGGTAATGAGAAGTCAACTTGGGGTCTGCTAGAAGGCGATCACTGATTTCCTTTCTTTTCTTCTAGGGCAGCTGCACAGCATGGAACCTGCATTCAGATATTTACAGCAGGCGACTGGGCCTTGGCTAACTGGCAGTGGGCTGGGAGATGGAGGAGGAAGGGTGTGTGCAGATGTTGGAGGCAGATTAAGGAGACCTTTCAGCTCCCTGAAGGACAGCCGCCTTCTCTTATAAATATTTCTTCTTTTCTCATCACTCCTTTTCTGTATTTACCCAGTTCACTGATGGCAACTCACAAAAGATTTGCAGAGCCTCACATTTTCCTTTTGGGCTTCCCTGGTGGTTCAGTGGTAAAGAATCCACCTTCAATGCATGAGATGTGGGTTCAGTTCCTGGGTCAGGAAGGTCCCCCAGAGAAGGAAATGGTAACTCACTCCAGTATTCTTGCCTGGGAAATCCCATGGAGAGAGGAGTCTGGTGGGCTACAGTCCATGGGGTCACAAAAGAGTCAAGCAGGACTTAGTGACTAAACAAGTTTTCATTTTAGTTGCAAGCTGGGCCTTGAAGGAGGATAAAGCAAACTCTTTAGTCACATCTGCCCTTGTGGATGCTGTGGTCTTGTTTGCTAGAGATGAAGATCTCATACTGTCTGTGGTCATCCAATAAGGTGCTTGCAGAACAAGGCTGGGAAGGCCCCTCCCTCTTTTTTTTTTTTTTTTTACAAAGAATGCTTTGAAAGAAAGAACACAAAATCGAGCCTGGTTCCTGAAAGTTTTCATAGCAGCAGCTGGTTCTGAGATACTTGTAGTGAAAACCCTGGGACTCTGTTGCCAATGAGAAATATACAAGATGACAAACCACACTGACCAACTACTTTAGAGGAGGTAAAGCCCAGCTTTGTCTAAATCAAAAACCACAGAGTCATAGGAGGATGTCCTCTCCCACCAAATGGGATGTCCTTGAACAGCATCCAAGATACATGGTTATGGGCCTCTTCTCCAACATCCTCTGTGCTGAGAAACTAACTGCTATTCAAGGTACCCCAATGACCTATTGTTGAAAAACATTCCTCTTTACATAGAGCTGAAAACTGCCTCCCAGTAATTTCCACCCACAGATTCTAATTCTGGAACTACATAAATCTATTTCCTCTTTCAGATGACAGCCTTTCCAATACAGTGCGACCATTATCTTGTCGCTCTTTTTCTTCTCTATTCTTCTTCATAAAAGTCTGTTTTCTAGGTCTGAATTCTTTCAGCTGTTCCTCGGTCTTCACTGACTTCCAGACTCTTCTTCTGGGATGCCCTATATTGTCAGTGCCCAACTAAGGAGAATTATCTGAGAGGAAAATATATTACAGGTGGGGCTGCCTTGCATAGAGCCTAGCGGGGCTATGATTTCCCTTGATCTGGGATGAATTGCTATTATGGCTAACGCTGCTGCTGCTGCTGCTAAGTCACTTCAGTCGTGTCCGACTGTGTGCGACCCCAGAGACGGCAGCCCACCAGGCTCCGCCGTCCCTGAGATTCTCCAGGCAAGAACACTGGAGTGGGTTGCCACCGCTAATAGCCATGCAAAATACATTAAAAGAAAGAAGCTAAACATAAAACATTAGAAACAGTACGATTCCATTTATATAAAGTCTCAGAATAAGCAAAACAAATCCCCGATGGAAATCAGAAACTGAGGATGGATGAATTCATTGGACAGGAGCACAAGGGAAATTTCTGGGGTGATGGAAAAGCATCTTACTTTATTTGGGATAATGGAAAATAGGTGCATAGTTGTCAAAAATCATCAATCTCTGATCTGTGTACTTTACTGTATGTAAGCTATACCTCAATACAACAAAGAAAATTCAGAAAATTTTCATATAGCAAACCACCTTCTTTTGCCCTCACATTTTCCTTCCATTTGTTCAGCTTGAGGTATTTATAAGACAGCAAAATGCCACAAATGTATATCAAGAAGTGCAGCTGCCAGCTTTTCTATTGTTAGTCAATTAAGCATGCACAAATTTGCTTTCTTCATTATGTGATTCTACTTTTATGTATTGAAAGAAAAAAAGCAACTAAATCTCAAGCACAATATTTCAATGCCAATTACCTTCACAAAAACTACTTGATTCTTGATATTTTATTAAAAGACAAGGATAATAAAGCAAATAGAAAAACATCTTTTTTGAGCTGAAATAAGACTTAGGCACCCTTGTGATGAGGGAGGTGGTACCACTAAAACAAATGTTAATTAAATAAAAGCTAATGTTAATTGCTAGTTTCTTTATTGGTTTGGTGGTGCAAAGAGTAGGTCTTTTTAAAAGCAAAAATGCTCCAAAACTTTTGTTTCTACTATTTCTGACTCAACTTACAATTTGAACATTAGTACAACCCATTGAAGCAAGAGAAAACTGAGGTTTTCTAGACATCAGAAAGAACTCTCGTCAGTCAGTAATTGGGATCATTTTCAAAGTTATCCAAGACAGAATAAAATTAAAAAGCCAACAAAGCCCCATAACCTCAGTCTTACCACAAGGAAACTATCTGACAAATTCCAATATAAGGGCATCCTACTGTACACCTGACCAGTACTCCCCCAAACTGTCAAGGTTATCAAGAACAAGGAAAGTCTAAGACTCTTGTCACAGTCAAGAGGCACCTAAGGAGACATGACAGCTAAGTGTAACAGGATGTCCTGGATAGGATTCTGGAACAGAAAAAGGACAGGTAAAAACTAAGGAGATTGAATAAAACAAACTTTAGTTAATAATAATGTATAAATGTTGATGCGTTAATTATAAAAAATGTGCCATATAAAGTAAGATGTTAATAATAGGGGAGACTGGAGAGGGGTATAGTGGAACGTTCCATACGATCTTCTTGATTTCTCTATAAATCTAAAATTAAGTCTAAAGAATAGGTTACTATACAGATTGTACAGCATGGGGAAAAAAATCCAGAAAGTTCCACATTGAGGTTTTCAGAGGTAATATATCTTCATGATGGCTGAGTGCCAAAGAATTGATGATTTCAAATTGTGGTGCTGGAGAAGACTCTTGAGAGTCCCTTGGACTGCAAGGAGATCAAACCAGTCAATCCTAAAGGAAATCAACCCCGAGTATTCACTGCAAGGACTGTTGCTGAAGCTGAAGCTCCTATACTTTGGCCACCTGATGTGAAGTGTCAACTCACTGGAAAAGACCATGATGCTGGGAAAGATTGAAGGCAAAAGGAGTAAGGGGTGGCAGAGGATAAGATGGTTAGATAGCATCACAGATTTCAACAGACATGAATTTGAGCAAACTCCAAGAGATAGTGAACGACAGAAAAGCCTTTCATGCTGCAGTCCATGGGGTTGCAAAGAGTCAGACACAACTGAGTGAAAAACAACACTATATCTTCACAATGGAACTAAAGGTTTTTAAAAAGCCATGGAAGGAAGCCTTCAGAACCTGTACCCTTTATGTCCTTCAGTGGGTCTAGGGGAGGGAAGTGCTGGCTTCTGGTCATGTGCTTTGACTACACTAGGTCTACCACCTGATGATAATGAGACTGAACTTGGATACCCAAATCAAATGTTCCACATTCTGCTCAACATTTGATAATGCCAGTCTTTCAGGTAGCAGTCATTTTAATGGGTGTGAAATGATGTCTCATCATGGTTTTAATTTGCACGTTTCTGAAAACAACTGGTACTCAGCAGGTTTCCATGAATTATTATTGGCCATTTGTAGATCTTCTTCTGCAAAGTTCTTTCTTCTGGGAACCTAGCCTTTCCTTCCATTGTTGGCTCCAAATCTGAAACCTTGGTTAAGTCCAATAACTGAGTAAGTGCTGTTGGATTTTTATTGCGGCAACTGCTTCTTGATCATCCATTTTCAGTTTATTCTGATGGTAAGTCAGACAGCAGTTGTTTTTTTTTTTTTTTTTTTTTTTGCCCCTAAGGATGCTGAGTTCTATTAACAATTTCTATAAATATCTTGGCCAAACCCTCTTGGCTATTATTCCAACCTTGCCACTCATGATAATCAGATCCATTCTGAGAGTTAAGCATCATTATCTGGCTTCTATTTTTAAGGGGTGGGGTTCCTATTATCTTTATAGGATTAAGCTAACTAATAGTAATAACCTCCTTCCTACTATCCCCAGTGGTCTTGAAAGAGGAGTCACCACCAAACTTCTGAGTGACACCAGTGTGCCTCACACATGTGTACTCTGTCTGTGAAATATAATTGTTTGGTGGGTATTCTGGCCGTATATAATGTGTCTATTCCAGGGAGCCCACTTCTCTGAGTCTTTCTTCTAGCATCTGCAGAGGGTGAAATTCCGGCCTTTCTCCCTTTCACTTACCGGAAGCCACTGCTCTTTCTGTGTATCTAGAATACAGCCTCGTAGCAAGTACATGCCATTTCTCGGGGTCCTTGCCAGGATGTTAAATTCTGTATTCCAGAAAAGTACTTCCAGACCAAGACATGTCCTCTCATGCAGTGTTGTGTTCTAGCCTCTTTAATTAAGAGTCCTCAGGGCCCAGTCCCATGTGTGTGCCTGCTTGGGAGGGCTTGCTGCTCCACTGCGAGGGGGGGGTTGGTTGGGGGTGGTGGTGGCCGTATTTTCCTTGTCAGCCCAGCAGATACGCAGCTAGGTGGAGCTGCAACTTAACCCTAGTAGAGACTTCCCTGGTGGCTCAGATGGTAAAGCGTCTGTCTACGATGCGGGAGACTCGGGTTCAATCCCTGGGTTGGGAAGATCCCTTGGAGAAGGAAATGGCAATCCACTCCAGTACGATTGCCTAGAAAATCCCATGGACAGAGGAGCCTGGTAGGCTACAGTCCATGGGGTAGCAAAGAGTCAGACACGACTGAGCAACTTCATGTTCACGTTAGACCAAGTGGCCAGGAGGGGAGGTAGAGGCCTCTGTATTCTCTGCATTGTCTTTAAGTGAGGGAGTGATCCCAGCTCTTCATGAGAGAGGTGGGTCATCCTTAGGCTCAGAGAGTTTAGAGAAATCTGGGAATTACTTCAAATGTTTGGGAGAAATCAACCCAGACATTCCACCCCATGGGTCAGAGTTCATTTCCCCTAACCAAATTGCTTTCAGCTTTGGTAGAACAGACCTGCCTGGACTGGGAGTTTTAACCTTCACTGGAGTTTGGGCTACACTTCCTACTAAGACTCCATTTTTGTCCTCCATCTTCAGGTGAGGAAAGCCTCTTCATGTACTTTTATGGAGAGCTTCTGATGTTGTCACCTGACTTTCAACTGCTTGTTAACGGTTCTCAGTCGTACTCTGAACTATATTCTTTTTGTAGAACTCCAACAATGTAGCAACAGACATCCTGTCTCACTGCCCTCGACGTTACTCTTTTTTAAAAAAAAATTAAATTTTTACTTACTTGGCTGTGCCAGGTCTCCTTTGCTGCATGTGGGCTCTTTAGTTGTGGCATGCAAACTCTTCTTTATGGCATGTGGGATCTAGTTCCCTGATCAGCGATTGAGCCCAGGCCCCCTGCATTGGGAGGATGAAGTCTTAGCCACTGGACGACCACAGAAGTCCAAGGTCACTCTTTTTGTGACACTTTAATAACACCAATACATGGCACAAGTTGTGGCTCAGCTGGTGAAGAATCTGTCTGCAATGCGGGAGACCTGGGTTCAGTCCCTGGGTTGGGAAGGGACTCCATCCCCTGGAGAAGGGATGGCCTACCCACTCCAGTATTCTGGCCTGGAGAATTCCATGGACTGTTAGTCCATGAAGTTGCAAACAGATGGACACGACTGAGCGACTTTCACTTTCCCACCTCTGTACTATCCTGTTTCACCACTTTAGTGGTGTGATTTAGTGGTTGTATCAGAGGCTGTGTGTACTCCAGCCACCCTCAGGGACGGGTCCCCACTGCCAGCTGGCTGGTGAGCGAGCCAGCTGCCCACATAAGTCTACTGGCTGCTTCCTTGGGCCACTGCCGGCATCAACTTTCCCAGGCTGGGTCTCTGGGAAGCTGACTCCAAGATGGAGTTCAGTGTGCAGACTGTTTATTCGGGAGGACCCATACCCATAGAAGGAAAGAGGAGAAGGCGGGACTGGGTAGTGGAAAGAGTCATTTAAAATCTTACATGACAAGAATTACACTATCATTGTAGAAAGTATAGCAGATAAAAAGAAGCAAAGTGAAGCAAGAATCTCCCACCATGCTAACACTACTAATCTTCCACTTGAGGAATATGTTTTACACAGTGTTAGATAAATGTATACATAATTCCTTATTAAAAATGGTTTTCATACTGTACATAATGTTTCTTAGTCTGCCTTTCTCCATCATATATTAGGAATACTTATCCCTGACAGTGAATATAAATCTATTCTGTCATCTCAGCGATGGCAGAGAGAGGCCTCCACACTCTGTGGGAGGCTGGATGATGCTTGTCTAACAGGGCAGCCTGCCTGGGCGCCAAGGTTGGCTCCACATTTATCAGTTTTATGACCCGGGATGAAATAGTGAGCCGCTCTGCAACTGAGCTTTATCATGTGTAAAATGCTATTGTAGTGCCTACTTGTTGGGGGGATTGGGTGAGTTAATACACACAAAATGTTGAGAACAGAGCCTTTGGTAAATGCAGTGCAGCTGGTGCTAGAGCTTTGTATGAAATACTATTGTTTATTTTACCAAAGTCTCCACTTTTTGACGTTTCCTCTGGTGAAAATAATGTCTCCTGTTGTCTTCTGCTCAGGGGAGGATTGGGGGTACCTATTTGCTTATTTCCCTCAGATAAACTCCTAGAATTAAGATTGCTATGTCGGAGATGGGGGTGGATATGGGGGGAGAGGAGGGGGGTTGGGGATGGGGAGTTGGTGTTTGGTGGGAATGGAATTTCAGTTTGGGAGAGTGAGAGGTTCGAGAGATGGATAATGGTGAGAGTTGCCCAGCAATACAGGTGTGCTTGGTGTCACTGAGTATAGTTAAAATGGTATGTTTTGGTTATGTGACTTTTACCACAATAAAAAAAAATTTTAAAAAACTGCTGTGTTAAAAGGAACGTGAATTTAAAAACAAAAGAAAAAATTGTTTTTCATTGTTGCCAGGTAGGCCAGTTAGAAAGCTGCAACGATTTTCAGAACAAGCACTGAGGTACAAGGGTGCCCATTGGCTCAGCCTGTCTCCATCATTAGCACGGACACCCGTGGACAGCCTGGCCAGTTGGTAGACAGTCAGGTTTCCACGTGTGTTTATTTACTTACTAAAGAGGCTGAATTTTTTCCAAATTCTGTTTGTCAATTGTACCTCTTTTGTAACTGGCTACTTAAAGCCTTTACCTACTTTTCTCAGGAGTTTCACTTTTTCTTTATGAGTTTGAAAGGACTTTTTATCTCTTAAGGATACTCTGAAAATTTTTCAAGTCTTAAATATAAAACTAGCTTATGAAACTTGAATGTGATATTGAAGTTTGAGTCAGGCATTAAAACTATATTTGATATGGAAGAGATCAGTTGTTTTCTAGAAACTCTTCAGAAGTGCACTCGTGAATCTGGGCGAAGGGTAAATGAGTGTTCTTTTCTCTCTTTTCCCATTTTTTTTCCCTGTAATTATGAAATTATATCAAAGTAAGAAGTTCCCCCAAAATACGTACCTGAAAAGAAAGTTGGCTGGTGGGTTACTGGTGCCTAGTTAAGCCCGGCTGTGAAATACCTGACTGCTCTCTTTCTTTATATGGTGGCAGGTATAAAAAGACATCCCACATCTTAATTCAGTAAAGACAGCCATCTCTGCGGCCAGTCTGAGACAACAGAGTGTGAGCTGGTCCTGCCGAGACCAGCTGCCTACAGACGTGCCCTTCCCTGGCCTGACTCAGGTCTGCTGGAACAGTCATACCCTCTGCTCTGCTGTCATACGCTCAGGACCCGGCTTGGAACGGTAAGAAAACGGTTAGGGAGCTTTCCTCTCTTCCCACTGGTCTCAGGAGGATTGGAGGTGTTTTCTCTGTCCTCACAAAGTCTGTGCCTCTCATGTAAGGTCTACTCACTTAGGGAAAAAGGATCTCACTCTTAGCTCCATCCCTGGTCCTCAGTCAGACAAACATACGTTCTAGGTTAGGCTGCAGAAACAAATTACCGCTCTCTGTCTCTATGACTTAATTCAATAAAAACTCATGCTACTGACCCAATGTGAGCAGTGAAGGTCTGGGGTCAGGCATGGGGGTTAGTGAGGGCTCTGCTCCAGACAGTCACCCAGGCAGTTCAGGCTCACAAAAGGCTTGACTATCTGTCATAGCACCAGCTACCACCGCAAAGGGAGAGAGAAGCATGGAGAAATTACACTCACTTTTCTCTGCTTTGGCTATAAAGTGTCATATGGTTTGCACTCACACCCATTGCCCTGAACCAGTCACAAGGCCCTACCAACGTGCAAAGTGGCTGGAGCATGTGCAGAAGCCCCTAGAATATGGGGTAAGTTTTCCCATCTCTGCCCACTCCCAGCATTAGGCTCTGGACACTTCCTTCCAGCAATGTAATTTAACTATTTATAATATTTTGTCCAATGTCTGTTTCTTGCTAGACCTGGAGTTTTTGGTGGGGTTGGGACTCCATCTTTTTTGTTCACCGTTGCATTCTTCATGCCCAGCCAGGTATCTGGCACAAAAAACAGCAATAGGACTGGGACCTTTAATCCCATCTAGTGGTAACACACATATACTGCAGGAGTTGTTACTTTGATATATCAATGAGGGACTCTGCCTTCAGTTCTTTTTTGGGGTCAAGGGTAGGGGTGGAAGAGGCTTCCCAGGTGGTGCTAGCAGTAAAGAATCCGCCTGCCAAAGCAGGAGACATAAGAGACTTGGGTTCAATCCCTGGGTCAGGAAGATCCTCTGGAGGAGGTCTTGGTAACGCACTCCAGTATTCTTGCCTAGGGAATTCTATGGATAGAGGAGCCTGGAAGGCTACAGTCCATACAATCACAAAGCGTCGGACAGGACCAAAGTGACTTAGCATGGGCGGGTGGGGGCCGGGAACAGTGCAAGTGGGAGTGTGAGGAGGTGGAACAGAGAGTTAGAAAAGGAGAGATTTTCAAGATTTCAGTAGACAAATGCTTTAGAATAAGAATCTCCATATGTCATCTGGTAGTTAGCCTATCAGTGAGGATCCCATCCCAGTTTTACCCCTTTCCCACTTTGGCTGGTAAAAGAGCTGTGGGGTATCAGAGTTGGAAGGAGACAAAATGAGTTAAAATTACACACCAAATAAAAAATTTAAAATCTACTTGAAAGTGTTAGTCTCTCAGTCGGGTCTGACTCTGTGACCCCATGGACTGCCACGTGCCTTTGTCCATGTCCAGGAAGAATACTGGAGGGGGTTGCCATTCTCTTCTCCAGGAGGTCTTTCCAACCCAGGGATCAAACTCGGATTTCCCGCATTGCAGGTAGATTCTTTACTGCCTGAGCTGTCTGCTTACAGCTGCTAAATTAGTTGCAAAATAAATTGGTTTACTAGTCTGTCTCAATGCTGGCCTGCCCACCCTCAGCACATGGGACAGAAAACAGACAAAGCTAGTGATCTTCCCCACCTCCCCCCACCCCTCAATATCACTTCTTCAGGATCTATGTTCCAGGGGCTTCTGTCAGAGCTGAAACATTCAAGGTAAAGAGCCATGTTAAGATTTCTAAAAAATTATCTAACTCTGGACTTTGAGGTTTCTGAGAAGTATCAGGGCCGGTTCTGGCTGCCAACCGCTGACTGGATGAAAGCTAATGACCCCAGAGGGCAGACAAAGGATTTAAAAAGCAAAGCTTAACTGATGTTAATTGTGGGAGACAGGAAAAATTGGAGGACAGTAATGGGAGGTGAGCATTTGTATGGTTTCTGCTCCATCACCCTCTACCCAGAGACTGTGGGCCCTTCTGTGTAAGTGGTCCTGTGCTCTTTGAAGTCCATTATCTCCCCAGGATGCCCCGTTACCTACTTGGTGAGATGGAAACTATGGTGCCCTGCTGCTGCCTCTGGGGAGGAGGAACCTGGGGCCGACAACATTTCAGAAAATAAGAAACAAAGCAAAACTTAGTTAACGATGAAGAAAGAGGAGGCGGGCTTTCCTAACATAGAGCAGGCTGGGAAGTTTGCTTTGTTCATAAGAAACTGATTAACTGAATGTGGCTAAGGTGAAGAAGGAAGAATTAAAATGTATACATGTAACAAA
Source organism: Bos indicus (assembly GCF_029378745.1). Classification (NCBI taxonomy): domain Eukaryota; kingdom Metazoa; phylum Chordata; class Mammalia; order Artiodactyla; family Bovidae; genus Bos; species Bos indicus. Next base: position 34,211,066 of record NC_091769.1, read on the forward strand.
TGTATTTTGTAGACATATATAATACAAATGTATTATTTGTAGACATAATAAAGAAGAAACAAGACAAGTTCATGGAGGTGACAGACTTTTTTTTGTATGGAGGAGAACAATCCTGAATTTTTAATTAATAATAACATATTTATGGGGCACTTGGTAGGTGCTGGGTACCAGGCGAAGTGCTTCTACATGGTTTATCTCTCAATTCTTACAGGTACTCTGCGTGGTAGAGGTTTCTACTATCCCCATTTACAGAGGAGAAATGCGCTCAACAAGGTTCTGTAATTTGCCCCAAATCATGCAGTTAGGAGGGGTGGGACCAGCATTCCATTTTCTTTCCAGAGTCCCGGCTTTCATGGCAAGTTTATACAGCCACCACTTTGTCTTTTTATGCCTCTTGAGTCCTAGCTCCTAGCATTACTAATATTCCTCCTGACTCATTTTGTCTCTTTGCTGCCTTTCCTGTACGATGACCTCCTTTCTTCTTTGCCTAACGAAGAGCCATAATCAACATCATCAAAATGTATTTATTCTGCTGCGCTGGGGGCAGGGGACGTAGCCATGTGTGAAGGAGGGGCCCTCTGGCCCCAGCAGTGATGCATTTGTCTACCCGAGGTTTTGCACGGCCGGTTCTTCTGTCCCTTGATCGCCCCTCCTCCTCCCCTCTCCCCACCCTCCCCCATCTTTCCTTGGCTCCACCCACATTTCAAAGCTCTGTGCTCAAAGGAACCCAGAGAGAACAGCTTGAGGCCCCAGAGCCCTTTCCTGTGAGAAGATTCTTAGAATTCTTCAAAGGGTTTACCCAGTGTTACAGGGTTACAGGTTATCACTGAGGAGCTAATACCATACTGAAGTATATCTTCTTCAGTGGAAGGCTTTAAACCGGTTGAAACTCTGTTTTCTGAGGATTTATTACTTTTTGATCTGACCTGGACAGGGAAGGGATGAAAGGCAATTCAAAGTGAAAAAGGTCTTCTGGGCTCTGAATTTTCTTTCTTTCTGTGCAAATAAATGTTTGCACCTACAAACATGAAAAAGACCAACCATAGATGACACACTTCTCTGCAGAATGGTGGCAGAATGTGCAGTGTGAGGGGCCCTGACTGGGGCCATGGGGGTGGGTGGGACGCAGAGGTCTCTGGACTTTTAGCACGGGTAAGTGTGCCAGGCTGGCGTCTTCTTGGACTCAAACATTGGGTCCCTGTTAGAGTCAGAGTTTAGGACCAGGAGCTGAAAGATTAGGGAAGAAGGTTTTGCCCTGTCACTGATGATCTAAGATCCTAAACACACCATTCAACTTCTCTGCCCAAGTTTCCTTATCTGTACAGATAGATTATTTTGCAGTGCTCTGGTTAAAGGTTCAAGTAATAAGTAGATCTGATCACAGGAACACTCTGCTTAAAAAACTACTGTGTTCTTGGAGTGGGACAATCCATGTTATTGAAATGACTGTACTACCCAAGGCAATCTATAGATTCAGTGTAATCCCTATCAAATTACCAGTGGCAGTTTTCACAGAACTGGAACAAATAGTTTTAAGACTTGCATGGAAACAAAAAAGGCCTCCAATAGCCAAAGCAATCTTGAGAAAGGGGAATGGAGCTGGAAAAATCGCACTCCCTGACTTCAGACTATACCACAAAATAATCAAAACAGTATACTACTGGCATAAGCAGACACATAGACCGATAGAGCAGTACAGAGAGCCCAGAACTACACTCCTGCACTTATCAGCAGTCTATGACAAAGCGGCCAGAATATACAGTGGAGAAAAAATTTCTTCAGTAGGTGGGGCAGGGAAAACTGGACAGCTACATGTGAAAGAATGATGTTAGAACATTCTCTAACATCACACACAAAAATAAGCTCAAAATTTATTAAAGACCTAATTGTAGGACTGTCTACTATCAAATTCTTAGAGGGAAGCACAGGCAGGACACTCCTTGACATAAATAGAAACAATTATTTTTTTGGATTTGTTTCCCACAGTAATGGAAACAAAGACAAAAGTAAACAAATGGGACCTAAACATAAAAGTTTTTTCACAGCGAAGGAAACCATAAACAAAATGAAAAGGCAGACTCTGCAGACTGAGAGAAAATATCTGGAAACGTGACCAACATTGGATTAAATTCCAAAATATACAAACAGTTCATACAGCTAAGTATCAAAAAAATAAACAACCTAATCAAAAAGTGGGCAGAAGACCAAACGAGGCGTTTCTCCAAAGACATACAGATAGCCAAAAGGCACATGAAAAGATGCTCAATATCACTAATTATTAAAGAAATGCAAATCAAAACCAGTCAGAATGGCCAGAAGTCTACATCCAGAAGTCTACAAATAACAAATGCTGGAGAGGGTGTGGAGAGAAGGGAACTCTCTTGCACAGTTGGTGGAAATGTAAACTGGGGCAGCCACCATGGAAAACAGTATGGTGGTTTCTCAAAAAACTAAACAATCGAGCTGCCACATGATCTAGCAATCCCACTCCTGAGCATACATCTGGAAAATACAAAAACTCTAATTTGAAAAGATACATGAACCTCAGTGGTCACTGCAGCACTCTTTATAATAGTCAAGACACAGAGCAGTGTAAATGTCCATCAACAGATGGATGGATAAAGAAGATGTGATATACTTATCTACATGCCGATATATATTACTCAGCCATAAAAAGAATGAAATAATGCCATTTGCAGCTACATGGTTGGACCTAATTATCATACTAAGTGAAGTAAATCAGACAAAAACAAATATCACCTACATGTGGAATCTAAAAAGTAATACAAATGAACTTATTTATAAAACAGAAAGAGACGCGCAGACATTGAAAATAAACTTATGATTATCAAAGGGGAAAGGGGAGAAGGGATAAATTTGAAGTTTGGGATTAACATGTACACACTACTATATATAAAACAGATAAACAACAAGCACCTACTGCACAGCGCAGGGAGCTATATTCAATATCTTGTAAATAACTATAATGAACTACTGCACAATTGCACTCATCTCGCACGCTAGCAAAGTAGTGCTCAAAATTCTCCAAGCCAGGCTTCAACAGTACGTGAACTGTGAACTTCCAGATGTTCAAGCTGGATTTAGAAAAGGCAGAGGAACCAGAGATCAAATTGCCAACATCTGTTGGATCATCAAAAAAGCGAGGGAGTTTCAAAAAAACATCTACTTCTGCTTTATTGACTATGCCAAAGCCTTTGACTGTGTGGACCACAATAAACTGTGGAAAACTCTCAGAGATGGGAGTACCAGAACACCTGACCTGCCTCCTGAGGAATCTGTATGCAGGTCAAGAAGCAACAGTTAGAACTGGACATAGAACAACAGACTGGTCCCAAATCAGGAAAGGAGTACGCCAAGGCTGTCTATTGCACCCTGCTTATTTACCTTATATGCAGAGTACATCATATGAAATGTTGGGCTGTATGAAGCACAAGCTGAAATCAAGATTGTCGGGAGAAATATCAATAACCTCAGATATGCAGATGACACCACCCTTGTGGCAGAAAGCTTAGAATAACTAAAGAACCTCTTGATGGAAGTGAAAGAGGAGAGTGAAAAAGTTGGCTTAAAACTTAACATTCAGAAAACTAAGATCATGGCATCTGGTCCCATCACTTCATGGCAAATTGATGGGGAAATAGTGATAGACTTTATTTTGGGGTTCCAAAATCACTGCAGATGGTGACTGCAGCCATGAAATTAAAAGACACTTGCTCCTTGGAAGAAAAGCTATGACCAACCTAGACAGCATATTAAGAAGCAGAGACATTACTTTGCCAACAAAGGTCCATGTAGTCAAGGCTATGGTTTTTCCAGTAGTCATGTATGGATATGAGAGTTAGACTATAAGGAAAGCTGAGCACCGAAGAATTGATGCTTTTGAACTGTGGTGTTGGAGAAGACTCTTGAAAGTCCCTTGGACAGCAAGGAGATCCAATCAGTCCATCCTGAAGGAAATCAGTCCTGAATATTCATTGGAAGGACTGATGCTGAAGCTGAAACTCCAATACTTTGGCCACCTGATGCGAAGAACTGACTCATTTGAAAAAACCCTGATGATGGGAATGACTGAAGGCAGGAGGAGAAGGGGACGACAGAGGATGAGATGGTTGGATGGCATCACTGACTCTATGGACATGAGTTTGAGTAAGCTCCAGGAGTTTCTGATGGACAGGGAGGCCTGGCATACTGCAATTCATGAGGTTGCAAAGAGTCGGACACGACTGAGCGACTGAAATGAACTGAACTGAACTATAATGAAAAAGGAACTAAAATTGAATGTAGACAAACTGAATCACTTTGTTGTACATCTGAAACTAACAACATTGTAAATCAACCATACTTCAATTAAGAAAAAAATCTTTGGCTCACAGTAGTGCCACCTTTCAGCTTGGCAGACCAGTTCCCTCACCAACCAGCTACAAAGTCATGTCCCTCCACTCCCTATACAGTTTTCCCTTGGTATCCATGAGGGATTGGTCCCAGGAGCCCCATGGATACCAAAATCTGTGGATGCTCAAGTTCCTTATGAAAATGGTGTAGTATTTGCATATAAACCGAAGCATATCCCCCCATATACTTTAAATCATCTCTACATTGCTATCATACTTAATGCAATGTAAATGCCATGTAAATAGTGGCCAGTACAGTGCAAATTCAAGTTTTGCTTTTGGAAGTTTCTGGATTTTTTTTTTCAATTATCTTCAATTTTAGTTGCTTGAATCCATGCATACAGAACCCGTGGATATAGAGGGCCAACTGTACTCCCATTAAACACATTTTTCTAGAGATCTTAACCAAACACGCCTCTTTGTACTTCCATCCAGGCTGTTTCCTTTGCCTGTGATGCTCTAAATTTTCTTGCTTGCTCTGGCGTTTGACATTAACCAATGTCCATGCGTACCTCCCTCCTCAGACACTGGGATTCTTCCTTTATAAGCTGAATGAACTTATACAAGTTACTTGGTTTATCTGAGCCCTGGTCTCCTCATCTCCAAATTGGGACTAACAGTAATTCCCAGTGGTGTAGCTAGAGGTCCCAGGGGGAGTGAGAGGAAACGAAGTTACCCCAGACATGAATGCCATGAAGACTCAGATAAGAGGATGTTAGAGAAGTGGTGGAAAAGCTGGGTTTGTTCAAATGCATTTACAACATTTGTGGTCAGAACAAGAGACAACAGAGGAGATGGTCAAAAGACAGGGACTTTTAAATAACATGTTCCTTCTCCTGATAGTAACACCTGCCCATGCTCCTGATGTCATCTCTGGACCAGCTGGTGGGAAGGCTAAGGAGAGTTCATGCAGCTTCTAGTGCAAGTCTGGACACACAGAGCTCAAGAAACATTAGTTATGATTATTTTGTTTCATCAATGCTCCCATGGTGCTTTATACATAATGTATTACGTCATTTATTTGGGGGTAATTTCTGACCTGCTTTGTGCCTCAGTGTCCTCATCTGTAAGATGGGAATGAGAATAGTGTTCATCTTTGGTCGTGAGAAGACAAGCTGAGATACTAGTTGAAAGCTTTCTGTACATTGAGCACCCAAAAGTTGTGGCTGTTATAGACATTTGTTGTTAGCAAGTCAAGCAACAGGGAAGAGTGGGCCTCAAAAGCATCAGGTATATTCAGGCAGGTTTGGGAGAACATAAATGTTAGGGCTCCCTCTAGCGAGGATCTGGAGAAGTGCAGCCAGTGCCCCACCAACCAGTGATAAGTGGGCATCCACAGGCGGCTGATTAGCGGCACAGTAGCAAGGAGCCTGTGAGCTGGGAGTCTTGCAGGCTTTGCTGACCTCCTGGGTTGGATTAGGAGATTTATGGAGAGGCAATAGGATTTCAAATGTAAAGGTTGTGAAAAACATTACACATAGTATGGGACAGGCCAGGGGTTGTGCAAGCTTCCTCTCTTGTAAAATTGCTTGAGGATGGGAGACTCTGGGAAAGATTCCTTTTCCAAAGAGCATCCCAAGCAAGAGTAAAGGATCACTGCAGCCACTTATGGACTTCCAGGTGGAACAGGTGGTAAAGAATCTGCCTGCCAACACAGGAGACAGAGGTTCAATCCCTAGGTCAGGAAGATTCTCTGGAGGAGGAAATGGCAACCTACTCCAGTGTTCTTGCCTGGAGAATCCCATGGATAGAGGAGCCTGGTAGGCTACAGTCCATGGGATCACAAAGAGTCAGACACAACTGAGTGTACACACACACACACAAACCCGTTCAATGCCCCAGAATTAGTCTGGGTATTGAACACTGATCAGAAAGAAGAGATGTTGGGGATTGTGTTGATGTCTATATGGCTTAAAACATACATGTGGATTAAGGGAATGGGCTGAGGCTTAAGAGGGAAAATGCATGCCTCAGCAAAAGCCCTCTTGGTTTCTCAGGCCCTCTCTGTGGCTCACCACCCTTCAAACAGTCAACCTTTGGATGTCCCTCTTTTTGAACCACTTCCCTCCAGAAGCAACTCTGGGAGGATGACTAACCCTGGGAGAAGGAAACTTCAAGGGGGCAAGTGGAAAAAGTCAGGCCAGGCTATCAGGCTGTGGGATGGAGAGAGAATAAAGGGAAGATCTTCCTTCTCAAAGGAAGCTGTGGCTCTAGGAGATATGGGAGGCGTGAGGCTGGACCAGAACTTAGTGGCAATTGTCTCTATTGTTTGAAGGGAGAAGGAATCAGAAAGAATGTTCTCAGAGCTGGGGTGGGATGCTCTAAGAAGGTAAACTCTGATCTCTTCCTCCAGAGAGTTCAGTAGGATATGACCTGATCTTCAAGGGTACACATTAAGAACCAGAGCGACCTTAACTCAGGATTTGGGATCTTTTAAAAACAGGGGCATGCACCATGAGAGATAGATTCCATGCTGGTCTTCATTTGAGGTGGGAAAGTACTGGGGTGTTGGACGTGGTGATATGGAACCAAGAAGGGAGGTAGGAGGTCTGTTACTGCCGAAGCAATTGAAGATTAAGTGAGTAGTTTCTACTCTGGAAGCTGCTTACTCTCCAAGGAAGCAAGGACACACTGTAATAGAGTTTCACATGAGGATGCAGGCTGGGGAAGTGGGGCAGAAAATGCAAGCTTGGCTGCCTTATGATACTGTTGTGATGTGTGTATTTTGCTCATTGGAGCTTCACAAACCCATATTAGGGAAAGCCACTGTAAGGCAAAGGGCTAAGACTTATCATCAGGCAGCAAATTCAATACCCAGCAAAGTGTAAAAAGCATGCAGTAGTCCCCCCTTATCCTTGAGGATACATTGTAAGACCCACAGTGGATGCTTGAAACCATGAATAACACCAGTCCCTATATATACATGTGTGTATATATATGTGTGTGTGTGTATATATATATACACATATATACACACACTATTTTTTCCTGTACACACATGCCTATGGTAAAATTTAATTTATAAATTAGGCACAGTGAGAGATTAATTATAATAATAAAATACAATAATTAAAATGATATACTATAATGAAAGTTATATGAATGTGGTCTCTCTCAGAATACCTTACTGTACAAGGTAATGCCTTTCCTACCTTAATGAAGCACTTAATATACACTGGGCTATAACTTGTAGTTGAGGTACAACACTAGAAAAACTAGCAAGAATTTCTTTATCCTTCTTCACAACTTTATGGATAGAAGACTCATTCTTACTGGAGAACAGCCTCAGCATATACTCCCCTCCACCTTTCCTTATTAAGTTGAGGACTTTTAGTTTTCTCTTAAAGGGAGCCCTTGATGGCTTCTCTTTGGCTTATCTGAATTGCCAGCATCACTCCTCTTGCATTTGGGGGCTGATATCAAGCAAAACAAGGGTGACTTGAACACACGCTCTGACTTGAACACAAGCCCTACCAGACAGTCAGATGGCCCAGGAAGCTACCATGTGACTCATGGACAGGATGTACTGACATTCCCAGGAGGACCGAGGAGGACGGACTGACATTCCCAGGAGGTCTGAGGAGGGCAGCACAGGATTTCCTCACTCTGCTCAGAATGGTGCACAATTGAAAATTTCTGAGTTATTTCTGAAACTTTGCACGTAATATTTCTGGACTGTGGTTGACCATGTGGAGCTGAAACTGCAGGAAGTTAAACCACGGATAATGGAGGACTTTGGTATTTTACTCATATGTACGTACGTGTGAAATCATCGTGGGAAAATTATGCCTGAGAAAATAGAGTGGATGTGTTCAGAAATCAAGATCAGACTGGTAACTGCTGACCTAAGAGCTTTGTCCTCTCTGGAGCCTGAATGTGAATGCAGGCATTGTTTCTGCTCCAGACACCCTTGTCACTGAAGATCAGAGCTTCCGAGGATTTATATTGCCTGCCTAGGGTGTGCTCCTCACAGCTCTTCGCAGAGCTCCAAATCATACCTTCTGGAACTTTCTATTCTTTTTGTGCCACCAAGTCTTATGCATTGCATTAACCCAAGGCAACTAGATTTATCAGGAAGAAAATAAAGACTGGACTTGACTTTTCTCTTTCCAGATGGTGAAACTGCCAGATCAGATGCTCTGTTTCTATCTCGCTTTGGGCAGTGGCTTAGTGCTGTTGTGGAACTTTCTAACCATCTCAATTTTTCAGATGAGCAGAAGCAAATAATCCCCCTCTCCTTAAGCGGCCTGTAGGGATAGGGCCCAAGAACTTCCCCAGAAACACTTGTATTTCTGATGACTGATTTGCACTGGAGCTTTGATTATTTTACAGCAATTAAACAGTAAAGGGGCCTTTCTAATGGTTAACTTGGATGCTCTGAATAGAAAACTACTGAAGACTCAATTCAGTTGAAAACCTGGTTAGACTCATAATTCACTGAGATTACTGGCTGAAGTGAAGAGTCAAAGTGTTGGTCAACCAGTTGTGTTCAAGCCTTTGCGACCCTGTAGACTGTAGCCCACCAGGCTCCTCTGTCCATGGGATTTCCCAGGCAATAATACTAGAGTGGGTTGCCACTTCCTTCTCCAGGGGATCTTCCTGACCCAGGGATTGAGCCCAGGTCTCCTGCATTGCAGGCAAATTCTTTACTATCTAAGCTACCAAGGAAGCCTGAGATTACTGGCTGGATGAGTAGATTTACTAGATATTTAACCAAGATCCAAGACAATTCAGATTCCTTAATTTAGATATGAATTTTGATAATTTTCCAAACTTCAAACAGGACTTTTTTCCCCAATTTTATTTTTTTTTCAGCTAGAAGCTGGCAATTAACTATCTAGGTAGTATTTTCATTTTCAGATACGGATTCTGATGAACAGGAAAAATAAAGAAAATTGAGGTGCCACATCATAACTTTGCAAACTACCTTTCATCAGTGGAAAACTGTTAAGAAATCCAGTGATCTAATCCAAATAACCTCTCAGTCATCTCTTGGCCTCTCCTGACTCCTGGCTTCTATTGACTGCCTTTGAGTTAGACTTGACTTGCCTCAGCTCTGCTACTTTCTGTAGGACTATATCATTTAGGAGCTTCCCAGGTGGTACTAGTGGTAAAGAATCTGCCTGGCAATACAAGAGATGCAAGAGCTGCAGGTTTGATCTCTGGGTCGGGAAGATCCCCTGGAGGAGGAAAATGGCAACCCACTCTAGTATTCTTGCTTGGAAAATTCCATGGACAGAGGAGCCTGGAAGGCTACAGTCCATGGGGCTGCAAAGATCAGACATACCTGAGCAGCATATCATTTAGGAAGCCCAATGAGAGGGTAGTTCCAAGCAGTGTTTGTGCCCAATTAAACTGTCCTCCCTAAGAGTTACTTCTCACACTTGGGGCACTCTCTTGAGTTTCTTGACTTGAGGATGTTCTGAAAATGCTGTGTCTTTGTTTTCAAAGTTCTTTGCAGAAGCTCTCTGGAAATAAGATCCTCCCAAAGGGTAGGAGAAGGGGGCAATAGGGGATGAGATAGTTGGATGGCATCACTGACTCAATGGACATGAATTTGAGCAAACTCTGAGAGATAAGTCTGGTGTGCTGCAGTCCATGGGGTTGCAAAGAGTTGGACTCGACTTAGTGACTGAACAACAACAAAGGGTTTCCATCCCAGGCCTGGAGGGTCTGAGTTATCTTACACTTCGGTGCTCTTCTTCCCTGGGTTGGGGACAGGGGTGGGAATGACCTAACACAGCCTTATGTTTGATTTGGAGCAGCCGTTCCTCAGGGCATCCAGCCGCCTGGTCCTGCCTCTTTGCCAGAGTCCTGGGCCACTCAGAGGTTTCCTGCAGAGTTCCATGACTCTGCTCTTCTCCTCAAGTCCGACCCCATTGGGATGCCCAGACCATCCCACACATCTGTCTGAATATGACTTTCAACATTTCTTCACCAACTGTCTGTTGGCTGCCAGCTGTGTTCCAGGCACCTTTGGAGAGCCTGGGAACATGGCAGTGAGCAAAACAGACAAGAGCCCTGCTTCCAGAAGGCTCTCACTCTTGTCAGGTGATGCAAGGCAGCACAAAAAGCAAACCAGATCAGACTGTGCTGGACAGTGAGAACAAGAAAATGAGAAAGGATGGTAGGAGAGGGAAGCCTTGGGTGGGCGGGGCGGTTGGGATGCTTCAGAGAGGCTGTCAGGGAAGGCCTCTCTGAGAGAAGACAGTATAACTGAGGCCTGAACCCTAAGAGTGACCCAGCCACACAGACAACCACAGGAGGAATGTTCCAGACAGAGGGAAGATCAGGAAAGTCCATGAGGTAGGAGCAGCCTTGGGATATGGGAGGAAGAGTGGGAAAGCTGTGGGGTGGAGCAGGGCCTCAGGCTCCCAGCTTGTCTGAAGGGCTCACGTGGGACTCAGTCCAGTCTCAGGATACGAATGGAGCTTCCCTAGTGTCTCGGTGGTAAAGAATCTGCCTGCCAAGCAGGAGATCCGAGTTCAACCCCTGGGTCAGGAAGATCCTCTGGAGAAGGAACTGGTAACCCGCTCCAGTATTCTTGCCTGGGAAATCCCATGGACAGAAGAGCCTGGTGGGCTACAGTCCACAGGGTCGCAGAGTGAACAGAAGCCGGTATTCAAGGTCCTGAGGAGGGGACGGGCTAGATGAGAAGTTTGCCAGATGTTCTACGGCAGAAACCCTGTCTTCCTGGAACACGTGAGCCTCTCCCAGTGACAGTGCTGCCTAAACACCTGCCCCACCTGCCTTTTCCTGGCACCCTGTGTGTGCTCCGGTATGTCCGACTCTTTTGTGACCCCATGAACTATAGCCCTTCTGGCTCCTCTGTCCATGTGATTTCCCAGGCAAGAATACTGGAGTGGGCTGCCATTTCTTTCTCCAGGGAATCTTCCTAACCCGGGGACCAAACCTGTGTCTCTTGGGTTTCCTACACCACAGACAGATTCTTTACCATTGTGCCAATTGGGAAGCCAATGGAAGACTGGGGAGGTCAAGTAAGCTTGTGTGGCCAGAATGTGGTGCCGTGAGGTGGACTGTGCGTGCAAGGTGCTAGTTGTCAGGGCCTGGCTCCCAGATATGGACGCCAGAGCAGAGGAAGGCAGAATGCCTCATCAACTCCCTCCTTCCTCAAGTTTGGCCCAAAGCAGAGAGATGCTGTTGGCCAAATGCCAGCCTGGACTAGTCGGTCCTGGCTGACGACCCCTTCTCTGGTTTACCACCTTCACCTTTCACACCATGGCTGTGGAAGCCCTGCACCCAGCTTGATGCACAGCTGCTTGGGTGTGCCCCTGGTCGGGGCAGTCAGCCCGAGGAGGCCTCGGCCTGAAAGGAAGACGGCGGCGGGACCACAGGGCCCAGCTGTTCAGGAGGCTGCTCCACCTGGGGTTCTGCTGGGGCCTGCGGCTGAGAACCAACCACTGTGCTGACTCACCATGATTGTGGTTGAGAAAAACCCAGCAAGATGGTGGCTCCCATGAGCTCAGGAGCTGTAAAATATAGGCCAGGGAGCCTCAGTTGGATGGGGTTTCAGCAGTGAAAAACCAAGGTTTTTTCTGCCCTCTCCCCATCTCTTTTATGGTATGGAGCCACAAGGGACCTAGAAGATCCTGGGCATTTCCCCCTGCAGCCCCGTGGGGACTGCAAACCAGGTCAGGAAATGGGCAAAAGGGCAGAAGCAGTGTCTGTGTCCAGGCCTCTGGGGCCTCATCAGTCTTTCTGCTGTGGCTGAGCCCAGATCTGGCAGGTTCTCTGTCTCAGACCTCTGATGAGCTTCACTCTTCAGCACTGTGCTCGGCCCATTAAATACAGAACTGTGTGGAGGACAGAATAATGGCTCCCCAAAGATGCTCACAGCCTAATCCCCAGGACCTTTGAATATGTGACCTGACTTGGCAAAAAGGGGTTAAGCAGGCGTGATTAGCATTGTAGACCTTGAGATAGAGAGGATTAACTAGCTGTTGTTTAGTCACTCAGTCGTGTCTGACTTCCTGCAACCCCATGGTCTGCAGCCCACCAGGCTCCTCTGTCCATGGGATTTCCCCGGCAAGAGTACTGAAGTGGGTTGTCATTTCCTTCTCCAGGGGATCTTCCTGATCCAGGGATTGAACGTGGGTCTCTTGCATTGGCAGGTGAATTCTTTACCACTGAACCACCAGGGAAGCTCCAAATTATCCATTTGGGCCCATTCTAATCACAGGAGTTCTTAAAAGCAGACAACCTTCCTTGGGTGTGCCCAGAGAGAGAAATGTGAGTGTGGAAGAAGGTCAAAGAGATGGCAGGGTAAGGACTTGTGGTCCTGCTGGTTCTGAGATGTCAGGGGCTGTGTGAATGACCAGAGAGTCCTCCAGAAGCTAAGGGTGACCCCAGGTGACAGCCAGCGAGGAAATGGGGACCTCAGTTCCACAACCCTTGAACTTCCAACACCTGAAAAAGCAAAGAAAGGACCCTTGATCAGAGCCTAAGCAGAGAAACAGCCCTGCTGATGCCTTGATTTCAGCCCTGTGAGCCTCAGGGGACTTCTGGACCATAGAACTGAGATATGATATATTTGTGTTTAAAACTGCTTACGAAAGGCGATGTGTTATAGCAGCAATAGAAAACTAACACAAATAGCTACGGAGTAGAATATATTTTATAAATCAATATAATTGTCTTGCCTGTGGGACCCTAACTTCCTTGGTAGCTGCCAGTGTTGGAGAAGTCGCTTTTCATGGCTGGCTGTGTGTTGGTGGAAGGCAGGCATCCTTCCTTCTGGTCCTATGCCTTTCTCGGCACATCTGAGTTTACTTCTCTGCCCTATTGTTGCTGGCATTGCCCCAGCCTGGCCCCTGGGAGAGATGTTGCTGGAGGCTGGCCTTTTCAGGAAGCTCATAGGACCTCTTACTGCTTCCTGTCAACTTGGCTGCTTCAGAGAGGTAGCCTCTGACCCCTCACCCCAGGCTGGTGGTTCACACACAACCTCCAAGCTCCTCTTCTCTCCTCCAAGTGTCCTCCTGGAGCAAGTAAGTTGTCTCAGGTTGTAGCTAAGGCCTCCAGACCATGCTACTACTACTACTACTAAGTCACTTCAGTTGCGTCCGACTCTACGTGACCCCATAGACGGCAGCCCACCAGGCTCCCCCGTCCCTGGGATTCTCCAGGCAAGAACACTGGAGTGGGTTGCCATTTCTTTCTCCAATGCATGAAAGTGAAAAGTGAAAGTGAAATCGCTCAGTCATGTCCAACCCTCAGTGACCCCATGGACTGCAGCCTTCCAGGCTCCTCGGTCCATGGGATTTTCCAGGCAAGAGTACTGGAGTGGGGTGCCATTGCCTTCTCCGCCAGACCATGCTGGGTCCAAGCAAATTCATGGCTTTTCTCCACTATAGCACTTGACTCCAGCGAAGCCCGGAAGTGGCCTCAGGCCCCTTCCACCGACCACCCCGCTTGTCCTCTCCCAACTTCTTCCCTCCTCGTGCGAGACCCAGGGGCAGATGTGTCTACTGGGACTGCTGGTCAGGAAACTCCAGCTGGAAGAGGTGGGGTGGGGTGGGGGGGTGAGCATACAATCTCGCTTCTTCTTAGATGCTTGGTGGGGAGTCCCACTTATTTCTTTCCTTCTCCACCCACCTTGGGATGGGCCTGTCAGTGGTGGTGACAGCAGGGGAGAAGCCCTTCCCACTAGCTCTTCTTTCACACCTTGCTCTCCCTCTCCTCCTCAGCCTTTTCCCAGCTCACACTCCAGTAAAGAAACTGTTCCCGTTCACAAAGCCTGTAGCCCCTAGTGGTTATTAGCCCATAGCTGGTGCAGCGTCTTGCTTGCATAGAACAGGTAATTCATACATGTCCTTTGCCCCCACCCCTCAAACACAGAGCAAACAGCAGACAGCAGTTTCAAACATAAACAATTGGGTAGAGTCCCCAGTTTTATCTAAAGCCTCTAAACAGGAAGATTTAAAAACATCACCAAGGCCTCAGCCCTTTACCCTATCTCCACCTGTCCCTGCTCCCCACCACCCCAATGGGCCAGATTCTAGCTAGGGAGGGCCAACAAGAGACTCCTTTACCTTTCAACATTGTCTGACCTGTGCCTGGGATTCCACATCTTTCTAATTTTGTGGATGTGGTCAATTTAGTTATTTGCTAAACTTTCAGTGAAATAAATGTCTAACGACATTCAATTTCAATACACATACTGTATTCCCCATAATTCCATTTTCTCCATAGATGATTTTTGGCCTTCATTTTTCCACCAGCAGGGCTTGTTAAGCGAGCTTCACCTCATGGTTCATGTTGCATCCCCAGACTACTTGAAGGACAGTGCAAGGCAGAGTCAGGCTGGTCATACTGAGAGTGAAACTGCCACCTAGTGGTCATTAGAGGCGTGACTACCTTTCCATGAACTCTCTGGTTACTGATTACAGTATTTGGAAAACACTCAGTTAACAGTTTTCTTTTAAACTAACTTAGAACTTGTGGAGTCACAAGTGGAATCACACCAATAAATGTATCCACTTCAAAACATTATAGTAAAGAGGCTAGGCATATATGGACATTTTCAAATCAAAATGATTCATGAAACAAAAATCAGATTGACATGCACCAGAGGGTCAAAGTAATACATTTTTTCCTTTGACTAAGATGTGTATGTGTGTACTCAGCCCTGTCTGACTCTTTGCAACCCCCTGGACTGTAGCCCACCAGGAGCCTGTGTCCATGGGGATTCTCCAGGCAAGGACACTGGAGTGGGTTGCCATGCCCTCCTCCAGAGGATCTTCCCAATCCAGGGATTGAACCTGTGTCTCTTGCGTCTTCTGAATTGGCAGGTGGATTCTTTATTGCACCACCTGGGAAGCCCTCCTTTGACTAAACTTAAATCCAAATGAAGTCCCACAAAGATAAAACAAGCAAACCAGGCAATCAAACACCTAAACCAAACAGCTCAAAAAAAAAAAAAGGGGAATAGCTTTTCATATTTTTTCATATTTTTCATATACCCCACACACATCGTCCAAGTGCTGGCTGGCTCTGGTCAGTGCCCAGAAGTTTAGTGGGCATTGGAGCAGCTCATCACAACACACTGTGTGATTTAAAACCAAGTATAGGGTCGCTGAGGGTTAGACACTACTGAGTGACTTCACTTTCACTTTTCACTTTCATGCATTGCTGCTGCTGGTGCTAAGTCGCTTCAGTTGTGTCCGACTCTGTGTGACCCCATAGACGGCAGCTCAACAGAGTATAAGACATTGAGAGAAATTTAAGAAGACATGGAAGCATGCTGTAAAGATATCAGTTCTCACTGCTTTGAGCTTATAGATTTAAAAGAAACCCAATAAAAGTCCTATCAGTTTTTTTTCTTATTGTGCAAATAGACAAGCTACTTCTAAATTTTTGTTTAGAAATGCAAAGGGCCAAAGACAGCTAAGACCATCTTGAAAAAGAACAAACTGCAAGCCTTATCTTATTAAAGACTTGATGAAACTAAATAAATGAATCATTAGAAAACTGGCAATATCTACTGAAAATGAACATACATGCACCCACTGACCCAGCCATTCCACTCCCAGGTGTGTATCCAAATGAAAATGCATAGATATTTAACAGGAATTTATACCAGATCATTCAAGGAAGCACTATTCAAAACAGTTCTAGACCGTGACCATTCAAATGCCTATCAGCACTGTGATGTCTTTGCAATATGGAATTCCATATAGTGAGTGTGAATGATTTACAAGTGTACACAACCCTATGGATGCATCTCACAAACATAACATCAAAAAGGAAAGAAGCCAGAATACACACTATACAATTTCCATTAATAAAGTACAAAAATGGCCAAAACTGATTGTGACAGTCGATTGTTTGACTAGGTCTGCTTCTTCATTTTTCCTGATACCTTTGTCCTGTGCCGTGTGACTACAGCTCCTCTCACTAAGCACATGGAGCACACTTCCCCAACAGGGCCAGGATGAGGGTGAGACAAGCGAGGCGTTTAATTACCCTGGACACTAAATGTGAGGGGTCATCAAAACCCTCAGGAGTCAAAAAGATTTTAATGCAATATTAAAAAAATTAATGCAAAAAACCCATGGTGAACAAAATATCAGCATTTTGTTACTACAACCCGCCTGATTGTAGCCACCAGGAGCCTGTGTCCATGGGGATTCTCCAGGCAAGAACACTGGAGTGGGTTGCCATGCCCTCCTCCAGAGGATCTTCCCAACCCAGGGATTGAACCTGTGTCTCTTGCATCTTCTGAATTGGCAGGTGGATTCTTTACTGCACTATCTGGGAAGCCCTCCTTTGACTAAACTTAAATCCAAATGAAGTCCCACAAATATAAACAAGCAAACCTCACCTGCAACTTACTGGAGTGTTCAGAAAAATCTGTGTAGTTACTTATTTTGAACTCTACCCACAATTACATATAACAAAACACTTAGCAGTATTTGGATCATTATTTTTAAATTCATTAGGTCCAGACAAAATTAAAACATAAGAATGTTTTCTGAACTAGCATTTCATTTGCTTTGAATTTTTGCTAAATTCATCTTTACTTTAAATCGACCAGCTTTCAATGAAAAGAATAATTTTTATAATCATTGTTTTTTCAGCCATAAGATTACTGCTAACATGTGTAAGACCAGAAAGTATGACTTTTTTATGCATAGAAATTAGATATGATTATCAGGTAGCATTGATTGTTTGAGGAGCAATTCATTAGCCATCTATTGACCAACTGTCTATCACTCAGCAACCCACCATCTATTTGTCTTCATTCCTGATGGGAAGAAGTACAGCAACTAATCAGAAATGTGATTTGTATGGTTTTCCTGATGTGGAAACTTCCTTCTCCTCTTAGCTGGGTTGGATTGATTCTGAGAAGCTGGGAAGATCCTAGCAATTTGATGCCAGAGAAAGTAAGATGAAGATAAAATGGAAAAATCTGTATCTAAATAATAGCCCTTGTGATTTCTTCCTGCAGCTCCCAATAGAATGACTTTTATTTGCTTTTCAAAAAGACATACGACCATTATGATGGGATCTTTCTGGAGAAAATAAATTTCTATTTAGTGTCAGATTTTCTACCTAGTTCAAGCACTGCCCCCTCATCTGGCCCTCACAGCGCTGTGCCACACTTTGTGCAGCAGAGGAGGGCCAGGCACAGTGCCACGACCTGTATTGTATCTCCTTTTTATGGATAAAGACACAGAAGCAAAGAGAGGTTGCCTCATTTGCCCTAAGGCTCACAGTGAGAGCTCACAATTAGCAGAGCTCACAATGAACTCAGCTGTCAAACTCTGGAGTATGAGCTCTTCATAACCAAAAGTTGCCTTCAAATTGTACCATAAACTCACAGTTTCAAAGGAGCTGTGATAAATCCTCTTTTAAAGTGCATACTTATTTTTTAAACAGGGCTACATCTTGCTAATTTACGGCAGGTGTAAATCTAAATTTTTACACACATTAGGTTTGCTTAATGTGTGGAGGGGCATACCTATAGTATGAGTTTATAATAAATGAGCTCATTCTGAAACTAATGACTTAGAACATGTGCTTGTAGATTGATTAACAGGGCTATAGCCAAGGTCTTATAGCTTAGCAGAGACTCTGGAAAGAAATGGAATAAAATGAAAATAGTGTTCTGTAAAATGGACCACTGGTACATATATGGAAGCTACTCAAATGTTTTCACTGATGGGAAAAACACCGACAGTATTTCTGGCTATAAAGCTTCTTTCTCTGTTTTGCCCCTTCTGTATTTCTGGTTTGTAGGGGACTTCCTCCTCCTTTTGTCCCTTCCCACCAGCATGAGACAGAAGCAGAAAAGTAGAAAGTTTTAGCAGATCATTCAACAGACCCTCTCCCCTCTCTGAGCGTCTTTCACAGTCAAAACACTTTAGCTAGACTTCCCTGATGGAACAGTGGTTAAGAATCTGCCTGCTGATGCGAGGGACATGGGTTTGATCCCTGGTCCAGGAAGACTCCATGTGCCGCTGCACCACAACTAAACCCCTGCACCACAACTTCTGAGCCTGTGCTCTAGGATCGATGAGTCACAACTACTGAGCCGGTGTGCTTAGAGACTGTGCTCCGCAACAAGAGAAGCCACCACAATGAAAGGCCTCAGCACGGAAACCAAGAGTAGTCCCTGCTCTCTGCAACTAGAGAAAAGGCCTATTATACATATATATATATATACATATATATATATATATTATTTTTTTTTTTTTTTTAAACAAAACACCTTAGCTTTCAGGAAGCCATGGCCTTCAGTCTCTGTTTTAGAGTCTATTCCATTCTGCTTCCTGGGAGCCTCAGAGAGCCCTCACCATCCACATACAGCCCTTTGTTTCTCACTCTCAGAAGGGTGAGTTGTGAGATTTCAGGGATATGGTGGGAAATCTAGAGGCTTCTTCAGGTCCCATAATTCCGGCTTTGCTTTATGCCCCGCTGAGGACACACTTCTGGGGAGGCCGTCCTGGGCTCACGTTTCTCCTTCAGTCAGGGCCAAGATGTCACAGACAAAAGGATTCTTAGAGTGAACTGGTGACAACATGTGCTGAGGCCATCTGTTCTCTTTTTTTTTTGTAATTTCTACCATTAGGAATTAGAGTCTCTGTTTTAAACGAAATGCTGAATCTAATCACTCACGCTGGCAATATAGCCTTGCTCTTTAACCAAATCAGTCACCAGTTTCTTTAAAAAATGTAGCTAATGTAAGTTTCAATTGTGGGTAAAGTTCTCTCCTAGGTGCATCAGGGCATGAAAAGGTGAGAATACAGGTCTGTCCCCTGGGCAGATTGGAATGTGTTGACAGGGAATTAAGATACACACCACCCGATCAACTCTAATACTGTGATACAAGGACTCTGATAAAGAATGCGAGGGTGGGATAAATTCAGAGTGGGACAGGTGAATTTTGATTGAGGGTATTTAGGGTGGCTTTTTCTTGGAAATGGGGTTCACAGATCCCTTTGAAGAAAACATGCTTCCTTTCATTTCCCATCTTAGTTCCACCATTTATTAACTCACTCCAAAGTTGCCACAAGTGCACTTATTAATCTTCCAACTTCCAGTCTTGCTCCACAAGATGCCTACTAACTCATTGGCACAGTTAATGTTCCAGAGTTTCCCAGTCTTGGACCAGAAGGGTTTCTTTCTTGGGTAACCATGCACCTCATTCCCCATCATCCAAGTCATTTTTCCTTTCTGGACTTAGACTTTGGTGAACAATAAAATGATCTTAACTTTCATAGTTCATAGAGAAAAGATTTGGAAAGAAATCAGCCATAGATTATATACAAATTGGGCTATTTTTTCATTTGAAAATAGTCTGCCCCAAAGAAAACCAGTTAACTATAAGCAAACATTTGCAGTAAAACTTGCTTACC
Source organism: Bos indicus (assembly GCF_029378745.1). NCBI lineage: Eukaryota > Metazoa > Chordata > Mammalia > Artiodactyla > Bovidae > Bos > Bos indicus. Next base: position 34,230,855 of record NC_091769.1, read on the forward strand.
CTTGACGATCTGGAACCAAAGATACATCTCCTGGAGGCAGTATAGAACTGATGAGGCAGGGATTTTATCCACTCTGCGTTCCCTTTCTCAACAAGATACAGCTGTGAAACCTCCAGGAGGTCACAATTTTGAGCTCATGGCTGCTTTTTAGAATCACTGGGGCAGCATTTTGAACCTGCAGTTTCTTGAGTTCCATCTCTAGAGTTTCTGTGGCAGTAGATCTGAGTAGGGAAGAGAAAATTGCTTTAAAACACCTGTATAAACCAGGTTTGGAAGTGACTGTTGGAGGGGATGTTCGTTGGTCTGTAAAATTTCTGGTGATTAGTGATACTGGATTAATGCTCTCCCATGATTCCAGTTTCACGGGTCCTTACAAGATCTGCAGCTGATTTAGGGAAGGAAAAGAATGGTTGTTGGGCAAGATTGGTAGTGGTCACCACGTGTGAATTGGTTGCATTTTTTTCTTCTATGTGGGAGAATGTTTCCTGTGAGTATGATACACCGTTACAAAATGAGGTCGCATATACAAAGCATAATATTAAGTGATGCTGGAAAAAGAAATCAACCATACTGTTGCTATCTTTATACATTCCACTTTCCACGATTTCTCATTTTTTTCTTTTTATGCTTATGATCGGAACTGATACTCTTTTATCCTCCTGTTAGTATTCTCCTGGAAGCTTTCTCACATGGTTACAAAGGCTTTTTGCATCCCCCCCTCCCCTTTTAAGAACTTATTTATTTGATTGCATTGGGTCTTTATTGCAGTACGTGGGATCGTCATTGCGTCATGAGGGATTATGTGGTGTAGGGACTAGCTAGTTGTGGCTTAGTAGTTGGCCCTGGTGGCTCCGTGGCACATAGGCTCCTGTTCCCCAGCCAGGTATAGAACCTGCACCCCCTGCATTGCAAGGCGTATTCCCAACCACTGGACCACCGATCAGGGAAGTCCCTCACTTTCCCTTTTAACATGCGCCTGCCCTTGCCAGGTTTCAGTGTATCTGGGTGTATACCACATTGGTGAACTTTAATACTTGGCCCAATAAATGTCTTGGGGGTTTCTGGGAAGCCACACTCACACTTCCGTATTTTGAGGACCATTCAATGACACCAATATTAGCTTGATGTACTTTTACAACCTGAAAGTTACTAGAAGTGCTCAGCTCATCAGGTTCCCTGATGTTTGTCACACTGTGTAACAAACAAGATATACCAGGAGATGGCGCTGTGGGTCAACTTTTCCCCCACAATCTGTATTGTCGGTTTTCTCCAAGAACCCAGGTGAATTATCCAAAGACAAAGCTTTCATTCCTTTCCTACTGGGGCTAATGAAACTGCCCAAATCTGCAAGCTAAATGAAATCTTTAAAATTAAATTTTAACTTTTAGCTACACATGAAAGATGACAATGTACTGACTTGGAACCTTGCTTTAAAGGCATCATATGTAAACTTGAACAGGAGAAGGTAGAGTTGAATGTTTACCGGTAACTTCCGGTTGTTAACAAATGGGTCAGAGAAGACTTTTGAGGAAGCCAAGAGGCCAATCTAGGGCTTCCACAGAGAAATGATTGCAATATAAACAGAGCTCTAAAAAAATACATATATATATGTTGTTCTTGGTTTAACTATGAAAATGTTAGGCAAAGCTGCTATCTGCAAATTAGCATAAGAAAAACATCTGATACCAAGGGCCATAGGATTTTGCCCAAGCTCTTTGTGACCACTAATGCAGTTGGCTCATTTCCTAGGCATTCTGAGAAAAAGCTAGCAGACTGTTTGGCTTTCCTCTTGTGTATTTATAACTTCTTCTGGTATTTGCAGTTAGAATGCAGCCTGCTGGAATGGATTTTCCTCTCCTACTTGCATGTAAATAACATGACCGTGACCCTGTAAATTTCCCACAGGCCACTTTAGACACAGGGTGTTGATATCCCAGAGGTGGGGTCCCTGCATCATCCCTAAGAGTGTCTAAGCCAATTAGCTCAGTTGGTTTGAGCCTGGCTATAAGACATCCAAGGTCACGGTAAACATCTGTGGCAAGATTAGCAAAGTTAGAGAAGAGACAGCTTATGTAGTCTCTGCACCAAGAGGAATGCTCTAACCCAGCAAAATGTGAGCTCCTGGTGACATGGAAAAATATAATGAGCATGGCTCAGTGTCCCTTGATGGCAAACAGAACATGCACTCAACTCAATGACGTCATCATTAACAGCAGAGCCTTTTTTGTCTATATAGGGGCACCACCTTCCTAAGAATGAAGTTGTATGAGCCCATGATTCCTGACTGAGAGCTTTTATTTTGTGACTTTTCACACAGCTCCCTGCTGTTGCTGCTGCTGCTGCTAAGTCGCTTCAGTTGTGTCCAACTCTGTGTGACCCTGTAGACGGCAGCCCACCAGACTCCCCTGTCCCTGGGATTCTCCAGGCAAGAACACTGGAGTGGGTTGCCATTTCCTTCTCCAATGAATGAAAGTGAAAAGTGAAAGTGAAGTCGCTCAGTCGTGTCCGACCTTCAGCGACCCCATGGACCGCAGCCTTCCAGGCTCCTCCGTCCATGAGATTTTCCAGGCAAGAGTACTGGAGTGGGGTGCCATTGCCTTCTCCACACAGCTCCCTATGCCTCCTAAATTTTTTACCTTTACACACAACACTTAGGAAGAAATAGGAAGATAAATCTGCTTGTTGATAGCATCAGGAAACAGTTTAAAAGAGGAGATGATTTTCCCACTGTAGCTAATTTTCCCATTAGCTGCAAAATTTTGGGGAAATTGTGCAAAACAGATTTCCCATCATTTATGCCTGCTTTCTACTATGTCTATTAACTACTATGATCCAGATGTGTTCTTAAGATTTATAGTTGTTTACTTGGAAAGCAAAAACTCATCTGAAACAGAAAATGGATTTTTCAGATAAAGAATAAATCTTTGTGGTTGAGATGAAGAAGAAAGTCTTTCTGAGCTAAGTTTCTGCTGCTGGCGGGGTTGAATGGCTGGCACACAGCAATAGCCCACATTCATCACTGAGAGACAGGCTCTGTGCTGAGCACAAGATCAGCTCTTCTTTGTTTTGTTGTTTAGTCATTAAGTCATGTCCAACTCCTTTGTGATCCTGTGGACTGTAGCCTTCCAGACTTCTGTGTCCATGGGATTCTCCAGGCAAGAATGCTGGAGTGCACTGACACGTCCTTCTCCAGGTAATCTTCCCAACTCAGAGATCGCTTATGCCTCTTGCAGTGCAGGCAGATTCTTTACCATTGAGCCACCTAGGATACATCTTTGAATCCTCAGAAAACCTTGTGAAGTAGGTACTGTTATTATCTGAACTTTTAAGGATAAAGAAATAGGCCCTTGAAGTTTAAATGAATTCCCTGAAGTTCCCTGTTAGTAAATGGCAGGGCCATAATTTGAATCCAGGCCATATAATTCCAAGGGCATATTCTTAACTACTGTCCTATCTTATTTGGCCTATAGCTTATCAGAGACAATCTAATTACAGTCTGAATCCTATTTTTTCCCCCCAAACAGGATGACATATGTGTAATTCTATAATTGGGAAGTAGGTCCCAACTTCCATATTCACATATGCCTCCTTCCATATTTCTCTTCAATAGGCTGCAGGTATGCAGCGAGGTTAGGAATCCCAGGGTCAGTGTGCCTGATTTTTATTAAGTCCTTTGTGTGTTTAACATCTCTCCTTGGAATGGGAGGCTACCTTTCCTCTATTGTGCCCAGGTTGGAACTATGTCAAAAATTTTGATGAGATAAGACCCATCTGGTATCCTGTTATAATGGACTACTCCAGTCATTTCAGTGCTCAAAAAAAAAAAAAAGAAAGTTCTGTGGTTAATAGGAAATATCCTCCTGACCATGCACCCAAGCATCTATCTGTTGATACTTGAGCATATTCTCTGGGGTTTCATCCATTCAAAGTATCCCCTTTATCTCTGACAATACATACAATATTTTTGTAAAGGAAAATCCTTCAGTAATTATCAAGAATAAAATTTTCTTCCTATTATTTATACATGTAACTTTAAAGCAAAACATAAAGAACTGGTTTTTAATGTTTATCTCGAACACATACTTTTAAAGGTTTAAAACTTAACCTCCCCTCCCTTCACTTGGAGGTTCCTTGTTATTTCCTTGTGGGCCTTCCTCTCTAAGAGCATCTGCCTTGGGAAGACAGCATGGCATTTTGCTATAGGGGCTTGGATAAAGGGGATGTCACTATAGACAGAGGAAGTTTCCTAGAAGTTGATTTGAGTTGGATCTTGAAGGAAGTGCAGAATTTGGACTGAAAAAGAGGTGGGGTTTATCACATGCAGAAAAAGGAGGGTGAGCCAAGATTAGGTGCTGACATTGAACCTATTGGTTTAGACTGGGAAGCCTGATAGAAGTAGATGGTAACTTGTCTATAAGGTGTGGGGGTGGGGACATAGCCTGAATGGATGAGGAATGTGCAATTAATGGAGGATTCAGTGGGGCTGGCAGAATACCAATAGCAGTTTTTTAGTGTGGACATGTCTTTGGAAACCACTTACTCCAAAGGTAGCATCTTACAGAGGAAGTCATGGAGATTCAAGGTGATGAGGTGAACTTCCCAGGGTCTCACAGGGTGTCGGTGGCAGAGGGGTCATTCAGCACTTGCTCCTTGGTGCATTCCTGATTCTGGGCTTGGTCTGAGCATAAACATGAAGCCACGGTAGGCCAGGAAGTAAGAAGCCCTTCCACGGCACAGTGTTCATTTGTTGGAGGTATCGAACAGGGAGAAAATCTGAAGGAGAACTATTATTATATTAAAAGCATCTATGGAAAAGACAACAAATAACAAGCATTGGTGAGAATGTGGAGAAAAGGATACCTCACAGGCTGTTGGTATGAATGTAAATTGATGCAGTCACTATGGAAAACAGTATGGAAGCTCCTCAAAAAATAAAACATAAAACGATCATATGATCCAGGAATTCCACTCCTGGATGTTAATCAGAAGAAAACAAAAACACTAATTAGAAATGACATATACACACCTATGTTCACTACAGATTATTTACAATAGCCAAGATATGGAAGCAGCCTAAGTGTGCATCAGTAAACAAACAGATAAGAAGATGTGGCCTGCATATACAAAATGAACTATTACAAAGCCATAAAAAAGAATTAAATCTTGCCATTTGCAAGAACATGGATGGAGTGAGGGGGTATTATGCTAAAAGAGCAACTAAGGACAGCTACACAGCACAAACAATGCTAAATGAAATAAGTTAGAGAAAGACAAATACTATATGGCACTACTCATGTGGAGAATCTAGAAAAACAAAGCATAAATACAGAGAACAAACAGGTATTTTCCAGAGAGGAGGGAGCTGGGGGAGAAAAGAAACAGGTGAAGAGATTAAGAGGTACACACTTCCAGTTAAAAGATAAATAAGCACTGCTGCTGCTGCTGCTGCTGCTGCTGCTAAGTCGCTTCAGTCGTGTCTGACTCTGTGCGACCCTAGACACGGCAGCCCACCAGGCTCCCCTGTCCCCAGGATTCTCCAGGCAAGAACACTGGAGTGGGTTGCCATTTCCTTCTCCAATGCATGAAAGTGAAAAGTGAAAGTGAAGTCGCTCAGTCGTGTCTGACTCTTAGCGACCCCATGGACTGCAACCCACGAGGCTCCTCTGTCCATGGGATTTTCCAGGCAAGAGTACTGGAGTGGGGTGCCATAAGCACTAGGTATGTAATGTAAAGAAAATAAAAGACGTGAAAGGCAAAGGAGAAAAGGAAAGATATACCCATCTGAATGCAGAGTTCCAAAGAATAGCAAGGAGAGATAAGAAAGTCTTCTTCATTGATCAATGCAAAGAAACAGAGGAAAACAATAGAATGGGAAAGACTAGAGATCTCTTCAAAAAATTAGAGATACCAAAGGAACATTTCATGCAAAGACGGGCACAATAAAGGACAGAAATGGTGTGGACCTAACCGAAGCAGAAGATATTAAGAAGAGGTGGCAAATATACACAGAAGAACTGTACAAAAAAAGATCTTCATGACCCAGGTAACCATGATGGTGTGATCACTCACCTAGAGTCAGACATCCTGGAATGAGAAGTCAAGGGGGCCTTAGGAAGCATCACTATGAACAAAGCTAGTGGAGGTGATGGAATTCCAGTTGAACTATTTCAAATCCTAAAAGATGATGTTGTGAAAGTGCTGCACTTAATATGCCAGCAAATTTGGAAAACTCAGCAGTGGCCACAGGACTGGAAAAGGTCAGTTTTCATTCCAATCCCAAAGAAAGACAACGCCAAAGAATGCTCAAACTACCTCACAATTGCACTCATCTCACACCCTAGTAAAGTAATGCTGAAAATTCTCCAAGCCAGACTTCAACAATAATTGAACCATGAAATTCCAGATGTTCAAGCTGGTTTTAGAAAAGGCAGAGGAACCAGAGATCAAATTTCCAACATCTGCTGGATCATGGAAAAAGCAAGAGAGTTCCAGAAAAATATCTACTTCTGCTTTATTGACTATACCAAAGCCTTTGACTGTGTGGACCACAACAAACACTAGAAAATTCTTCAAGAGATGGGAATATCAGGCCACCTGACCTGCCTTTTGAGAAATCTGTATGCAGGTCAGGAAGCAACAGTTAGAACTGGACATGGAACAACAGACTGGTTCCAAATTGGGAAGGGAGTACATCAAGGCTGCATATCGTCACCCTGCTTATTTAACTTATATGCCGAGTACATCATGAGAAACACTGGGCTGGATGAAGCACAAGCTGGAATCAGGATTGCTGGGAGAAATATCAATAATCTCAGATATGCAGATGACACCACCCTTATGGCAGAAAGTAAAGAAGAACTAAAGAGCCTCTTGATGAAAGTGAAAGAGGAGAGTGAAAAAGTTCTTAAAATTCGACATTCCAAAAACGAAGATCATGACATCCAGTCCCATCACTTCATGGCAAATACATGGGGAAACAATGGAAACAGTGACAGACTTTATTTTTTTGGGCTCCAAAATCACTGCAGATGGTTACTGCAGCTATGAAATTAAAAGATGCTTGCTTCTTGGAGGAGAAGTTATGACCAACCTAGACAGCATATTAAAAAGCAGAGACATTATTTTGCCAACAAAGGTCCATCTAGTCAAAGCTATGGTTTTTCCAGTAGTCATGTATAGATGTGAGAGTTGGACTATAAAGAAAGCTGAGTGCCAGAGAATTGATGCTTTTGAACTGTGGTGTTGGAGAAGACCCTTGAGAGTCCTTTGGACAGCAAGGAGATCCAACCAGCCTATCCTAAAGGAAATCAGTCCTGAATATTCATTGGAAGGACTGATGCTGAAGTTGAACCTCCAATACTTTGGCCACCTGATGTGAAGAACTGACTCATAAGAAAAGACCCTGATGCTGGGAAAGATTGAAGGCAGGAGGAGAAGACGACAGAGGATGAGATGGCTGGATGGCATCACTGACTTGATGGACATGAGTTTGAGCAAACTTTGGGAGTTGGTGATGGACAGGGAAGCCTGGTGTGTTGCAGTCCATGGGGTTGTAAAGAGTTGGACATGACTGAGCAACTGAACTGAACTGATATAATTTACAGGGGCTTCTCAGGTGGCACTAGTGGTAAGGAACCCACCTATCAATACCGGAAATGTAAGAGACTTGAGTTTGATCCCTGGGTCAGGAAGATCCCCTGGAGACGGAAACGGCAACCCATTCCAATATTCTTGCCTGGGAAATCCCATGGACTGAGGAGCCTGGCAGGATACAGTCCATAGAGTCACAAAGAGTTGGACACAATTGAGTGACTTAGCACAGCACAACACATACAATTTACAACATGATAAATATAATTTACACTGCTGTATGTTATATATTACAGCTGTTAAAAGTGAATCCTAAGAGTTCTCATCACAAGGAAAAAAGTTTTTCTATTTAAAAAAATTTTTTACTTGCGTTGGGTGGTCACTAAATTTATTGTGATAATCACTTTATAATGTATGTAAATCAAATCACTTTTCTGTATGCTTTGAACCTCTGAACTATGAGCTTCCCTGGTGGCTCAAAGCTGGATACTTTGAACCTCCGAACTATGGGCTTCCCTGGTGGCTCAGCTGGTAAAGAATCTACCTGCAATGTTGGAACCTGGGTTTGATCACTGGGTTGGGAAGTTCCCTTAGAGAAGGGAGCAACTACCCACTCCAGCATTCTGGCCTGGAGAATTCCACAGACTGTACAGTCCATGGGGTCGCAAAGAGTCAGACATAACTGAGCGACTTTCACTTTGAACCTATACACTTTGAATTTATACAGAAGATTATGTCAATTATTTCTTGGTAGACTGGAAGAAAAAAATTATACCTCAAAAGAAAAAAAATGCTTGATGTGGGAACCATGGCCTATAGTTGTTGGCCTGGGGACAAAGGAAATACTGAGATATATTAAAGCAAAAATTGATAGGATCCAATATAGGACTCAAAGAGGAGAATCATAAGCTGACTACAAGGTTCAAGTTTGAGCCTCTTGCTGAATAGTGTCAGGAGGGAAAGAGGGGGAGAATCTGTGTCTGGATATGTTTTTGAACAGACTTGGTGATAGACAACTGGAAATAACCATTCATTCATTCCTGCAGTGAATACTTATTGAATGTTTTAAGCCATGTGCCAGGTGCTCGGTAAACAAGATATGCTTGGACTGGGACCTTCTGGAGCTTTCATTCTAAAGTTTTCTGATGGGGGAAATATGGGCTTAGGCGAAAGGCATGCCTTGTCACCATCATCAGCATGGTGCTTGGCGGGTGACCTCTTGGCAGCTCAATCCAGCACACATCTCGGTAGATTAGTGCTAGTTATGAGGAACAGGTATTTCAGTAAATCATTTTAATGCTTTTCTAAGTATGGGATAATGCAAGAATCCAGGTTCATAAAAATTTTCTTCTGAAACATATCTAACTAAGGACTTGTTTTGCCTGTTTTCCCAAAACACAGTGTCTCATCCTGTCCTTCGTCCTGAATTCCTTTCAGGGTGCCCTGTAGTCAGCGCTGATGACTTGATCTTTGTAGAAGCAGACTGCGAACAACATTCTTTGTTTTACAGTATTAACAGGTTATGAGTTTTAAATACATTGTCTGACAAGTCTTACAACCGTTTCCCTTCCCATTTCTTTTTATTTAAATCAGTTATTTAAGCTTGTCCCCACCAATGAATCCTCTAACATTCAAGTCAGTAGAGTGAATGATCGAATGGGCTGCCAATAGGGTAAATGTGTCCACTGACCGAAGATAAAAGGTGACGGGCTCTAATTATACGTAAAAAAAGTCCTCTGCCCACTGAGCCAGCAGCAGTCCCTGTGCTTGGTTTCACTTGCCAAGATTCTTCACGCTGCTCCACCAGGAGATGGTAAATGCTAAACCCTCTTTTTTCTCCTGCATGGTTTTAATCCAAGCTTGGACTGGCCTTTGGGTAGATGAAGACATTTTGACCAATGAGCTCCTAAACGATTTAAGAATTTAAGGGCAGGCTTGAGAACACCCCACAATCTCCTGATTAAACAGTAAAAGTAGTTGTCAGAGGTTAAGAGAAAATCTTTTTGTATGTTAATACATGCTAAAATTAGCTTTGATTGACATTTTCAAAGCCTTGACATTATAATGTAATTTCATTATATTATAATGATTAATTCTGTTATATCTGAACCCCTGAAAAACTCCCAGAAGCAATCGTAATGTAGATCATACCGGTAAAAGATTAAATGTTAAAAGCCAATCTATAGAACTTCCCTGGCAATCTAGTGCTTTAGGACTCTGTGCTACCACAGCAAGGGGTGCAGGTCAGGGAACCTGACCTTCAGTCCCTGGTCAGGGACCTGACTTCGCATATGCTGCACAGTACGGCTGAAATACAAATCTTTTTAAGAAGCGGTTTTATAATGAAAAAAAAAATTGTCTTAATAACTGAAGTTCTTAATAGTCTTTTCCAGAAATGTCTTCTTAGAGTGAGATGTGTATTGAGAAGAATTGTAGAAGTTTACTCTTTGAAAGACTGCACTGACTGGTGAGCTGAAGAAATTTCTAGATCCCTCAAGGGCAGCCATTCTCCATAGCCTTCTTTGTTCTGTCAGCTCCCAACTCTTCTCCTTTCTGTGTAATTGTGTGTGTGTGTGTGTGAGAGAGATCTTTCCCTTCTTGTCTGTGGAGATGCTCAGTACCCTGGCACTTCTGCTTCCCTCTCTTGAATGGTATATCTCTCTAGCCTTCTCTTGCTTTTCTTTCCCAGGACACAGAGACTCTTAGAATTTTGCTTCTATCTGCTCTGACCCATTATGATTTTATTGTGAATTTTAACACAGAATAGCATTACTTTATGCTATAGTTCCTGTTGGGAATGGGTGAAAACTGTCTCACTGTGTCCCCCATGTGTAGACAACAATAATCTTTGTGCCTGGAACAGCTGAGAAGGTCAGCTCTGGGAGCTTTGGATCTTAAGTTATAGCAGCACATCTCAATCTTTTCTGAAGTGCACTGTGAATAATTTTCAACCATTAATAATCTTAATCCTCAAGTATGTGAATGGTTATTCTCAGAAAAAATCAGAGAAGACGGCAAGTTATCCCTAAAATCAGTCATCCTCAGTCTTTGCATTCCTGTGCTTTCTGGCATAGAGGAGAAACCCACAAAGCTGCAGAAGTGAATCAGAAAGCAATATAACCCACATTCAATCTGGGTACCCATGAGTCTGTGTGTTCACAGGTGTTTTTATATATTATTATTATTTTTAAGGGTAGGAAGTGGGAACTGCATCATGGAACTATCTGGGGGGTAAAATCCAGATTTAATAATGAATCAAGCAACTCTGAGGTCCAGATATCTTCCCTCATGAATACTGAAGTTTTTCTGAGTAACAGAGAATGAAAAGAAATTTCTACCTTAGTGTGAAAGTGTTAGTCGCTCAGTCGTGTCCGACTCTTTGTGACACTATGGACTGTAGCCTGTCAGGCTCCTCTGTCCATGGAATCCTCCAGGCAAGAATACTGGAGTGGATGGCCATTCCCTTCTCCAGGGGATGCTTCTGACCCAGGGACTGAACCTGGGTCTCCCACGTTTCAGGGAGATTCTTTAATGTCTGAGTCACCAGGGGAACCCACCTTAGTGTAGGTATGTGAAAATGTATAGACTGGCTTCCAGGCTCTACAGCACAGGCTCAATAGTTGTGATGTACAGGCTTCGATGCTCCTGGGCTTGTGGCATGTGCTGCAACTGTTGAGTCCGAGCTCCCTAGAGCCCATGTTCTGCAGCAAGAAATGCCACCTCAAAGAGAGGCCAGCACACTGCACCTGTTCTCCACAACTAGAGAAAAGCCTGCAAGGCAATGAAGACCAGCACAGACAAAACTAAATATAAACTTTAAAAAATGTATAGACTGAAAATGATCCATAATTAATTGTACAAATTTAGCTTCATCATGGAGAAGGCAATGGCATCCCACTCCAGTACTCTTGCCTGGAAAATCCCATGGATGGAGGAGCCTGGTGGGCTGCAGTCCATGGGGTCACTAAGAGTCGGACACGGCTGACTGAGTGACTTCACTTTCACATTTCACTTTCATGCATTGAAGAAGGAAATGGCAACCCACTCCAGTGTTCTTGCCTGGAGAATCCCAGGGACGGGGGAGCCTGGTGGGCTACCGTCTATGGGGTTGCACAGAGTTGGACATGACTGAAGTGACTTAGCAGCAGCAGTACCAGCAGCTTCATCATACACACCTTGCTCTTCACAGACCTGCCCAGACATTTTGGCCCTGCCCATTTCTGATCAACACTTACTGTTTCTCTGCCTGTCTCTGTTTCTCTCTTTTGCTTTCCTGCTCTCCTTCCTTCCCTGCCTGCCTCCCTCACTTATGCCCTCACCAGACCCCATCTTTCCTCTTCTCTGAACAGAGAGTCTGTCTCTCTACAGTGTGGCTGTCTGCCAGGAATAATGGAAATGGTGAAAAATTCTGTGGTTAGAGGTGAAGCCAATAGTGAGTGAGGCTCCTCCTTCTCTCTCATCGCCCCCCAGACACCCTCCTCATGCAGTACACCTTCAGGCTGGGGGCAGGGAGCACAGGACTAGTGGCCAGGAGAGACAGGGGAATCTTGTTGCCTCTTGGTGCCTGCTCTGTGCTCTGAGGCAGGAATTAAGAACATTTTCTGGAGGTGCTGGGAACATGGGAGAGTGCCAAGCAAACACAGCTCTTCCTCAGAGAGGAAGAAAGGCCCCCCAAAACTACATGTGCTCCCCCCGCACCCCCCAACCCCCCCACCCCATGGAAATCCAGCACACACAAGGGCCCAAATGAGTAAATACCAACATGCCTTCTGGGTCCATCTGGCTCCGTTAAAACTCCTCCCCTGTGTGTTTGGGTTAGTCCATGAGAGAATTTCCAGGACTCTTGAAATGCTTGTGGGTAACCTGGAATTTCCTGACAGACCTGGATGCTGAGATCACTAGCCAGCTTTAGGGATCCTTGCCTTCTGTGAGTGACAAAGACATTTGTGTAAAAGTGAGTTGAAGAAAATCTGCACATTTTTGAGCCTTCAATTCCCAGCTATAAAAGTTCTAGGCTGTGGCAGAGAAGGCCTAATTCTCAATCAAGCTAGAGATATATAAGCAGCTCTCACTTGCCTTTGGCTCACTCTCAAAGTCAGCTTTTTAGTATTTGTGGGTACAGGCCATGCAACTACAAGATCAACAATCGTTTTCTTAGTTCTCTTTGAAGTTGAAGCCTTATGGGGCTCATTGGAATTCCCAAGGTCTCATAGGCCAAGACACAAAACAGTGGTTGAACAGTTGATGTTCTGAGTAGAGACTTAGTTGACTTTCCTAGTCGATGCTGGACCTAAATTCCTCCAAGAGAAAGCGCAGAAACGGCCTTCTGTGCTCTCCTTTGGAGTAAAGGCCACTCTTACTGAAGCCACTATCAAGCATACACTTGCAGGCACAGAAACCTTTCGTGCATGCCACCACTTTCCTTAACTGTCAGTAGTATTAGCGCATTCCTTTCTCAGAGACCACATCATTCTGTTGCTTTTGATCCACTTAAAAAATTATTCACTCCACATGTGCCATATCCTTTATTAGGCAGTGGGGAAATAATCATGAGGGAGACAGTCCCAGGTCCCTGCCCCTTAAAAGTGTAAAATCCCCATCAAGCAGGAAAGAAAGTCCCTCTGATGCCACACTGATGGGCACAGGCTCCAGAGTCCAGAAGATACTACTTGTCTTGTCCATCCCTCCCTGTAGATATTGTGGCTTCATGATGCAAATAAAAAGTGTCATCTCAGTAAACAAAGGATGTTACAGCCATCAAACCACTACAGGCACTCTGACCCTTATTACGGTGAGCCCTGAGGGAATTCAGGATGGAGACAAACAGGCAGGCCAGCTGCCGAGCCCTCAGCCACTGCAGCTGGCCCCCAGGGACTCAGGATGGGAAAGGACAGGATACTGCCCCTAGACAGCTAAGGTGCATATCAAAGGAATAATTTCGATAAGCCCAGACTCTTGCATCTGCTCATCCATTGAGAGGTGCTAAATCCATTAACTTGAGATATCTGGTTTTCCTTAATTAGTGGTAATTTTTTGAGTTTCTGACTATCTAGTCTTTGTTGCAAAAACTCCTATATATCCTGGCTCCTCTCTTACCTCTTTGGAGCAGTCCCTCAGAGCTAGCTGAGAGTCTGCGTCCTGGGCTTAAGTCTTCAGTTTTGTTCGCCAAATAAAACATAATTCTCAACTTCTAGGTTGTGCTTTTTTTCCCCCCTTCAGTCAACAAGGAGTAGCTGCAGCAGCCCTGACCTTGGTTCCAGTCCTTCCATTTTCGGCTTTTCTAAGAGAGATGTTTGGACAGGACAAAGAAGCTGTTTCCCAAACCACAATGCAACTCTCTAGGCCACCCACTTTTGACCACCATTTGATAATGTTCTAATAGTTTCAGCAAAACCTATGTGACTTAGATTCACTCCAAGAAGCAAAACGAACCTGTAAATGCTCTTCCTCTGCTCAAAAAAAAAGTCCCAATTTTTTACTTTCCTTCTAATTGTTATCATTCAATCCACCAAGGATCCTATGCCAGGGAACTGGCTATATGGATAAGGAAATAAATACAAACGTGGAGCATCTAGGGAGAGGGCCATGCGAGGCAGCACGGGTCAAACAAGAGGTCATTCTTTGGGGCTGAAATAACCAGGGACTGTTTCCAAAAAGGATGACATGGGATCTGAAGCACGAAAAAGAAATGAAGTGTGGCTGAGGGAGGCATTTTTATTAGAGGAAAAATATGTGTACAGGTGTAGAGAAAGAAGTATTTGTGGCATGTATGATGGCAAGGAGGAGATGCCCACCCGGAGCTCCAGGTTTTGTTTGGATAGAAACCCAGCTACTCTGTCCAGGGATGTCACCCAGGGATCGCTATGGCTCAGAGAGAACTTCCCTTGTGGAGAAAGCAACTCACGTGGCCTTTTGCCCATCACTGCCACTACCATAAAGCCATCAAGACAGAAGTTAGGAGAAAACAGCTCATTTCCTCATCCTTTGCTGAAAGCATCCATTTTCCAGGGGAAATTTTGTAAACAAAGAATTTTCCTGTGCTAAGGGATAGGTGAGTTTCTTTAATAAACAACAGGTTGAAGGAAATGATCACACACTAGTACTCAAATCCCCCAGTGTTCCATGGCACCCTTCATGCATCAGAATGGAAAAGCAGAGTTCTCCTAATGGCCACAGCCACGTGACCTGTCTGCAAAGAGAAAGGCCTTGGACTGCCAAGAACTGAAGCCAAGAAAAGACCATAAAAGGTACATTCTCTGTCGAGGTGATGCAGTAGGTACAAAGCTGTTCTGTCTGAGATCTGTAAAGCTGCCTGTGCTGGAGCAGGATTGTGAATTTGACTGGCAGCCAACTGTAAGCCAGCAGTGAGGAAAACCTATCCTCAATAGATATCCATGCCAACACGTGGGCACAGCATCACTGTGCACAAAGCTGCCCATCAAGAGCATCCTGGGTGACAGCGACTGCTTCAGAGAATCAATACTGGACTCAAATACCACCACAGCCCAAGACTTTTCCAAAGAAAGCTTTCAACATCCATCACTGTGAGCATCAGACAGGGCTCTGTTTGTGCTGCTGAGGTTTTCTCTTCCTGGCAGGTGTGGGAAAGTATCCTCTGGTGAAATGCACTTAATTCTCAGGTCCTGGAAACCTTAGGTTCCTTTTTCCTTCATATGGTGAGAGAGAAGAGCAAACCAAAGGGGTGAACTTGCTAGGGTGTTTCCAATCTAGCCCCAACCTACAGAAGTTACAGAACATGACTCTCACTGGAAAACAAGGGCTCCCTCTAACCTTTCATCCCTTTCCAAACCCCATCTGTCTCATTACTTCCCAAAGCAAAGGTGTTCAAGTCACGCTTCCCAGGCCGCGCTCTCAGCCTCCCAGCCTCCATACCCTTCTGCCTGCCATTCTCCTTGACCTGGAGTTCTCTTTCCTGTCTCCCTGGTTATCCTAAATCAAATCCAGCTTTCAAGATTCATCTCAAATATCTCTTACTCAGAACAACTTCCTTGATCACTGCAGTGTTGTTGAAGGTTTCCTGCCCTTTAGCCACCATGGCTTTGCTGCGTGACATTAACTAATGGCAGCAGCATTGTGTGTTGCCGGGGTCCAGCCCTGGTGGAGTCAGGGGTTTCGAAGGGGAGACGGCTTCGGCGATCAGGATACGATAGAATTAAAGATATAAAGAGTGGTTAAATAAGGATAGCTCAGTGAGGAAATTCAGTGGAGAAAAGAGGCTGAATAACTTGGTTTACGTGGAAAGCTAATAAAATTCCAAAATAAGGAATTTACATCACCTACACGTAGGCCGCAGGCGTCTTCCCGTTCTCCCGAAGGAGAGGAGATACTAAGGCCTCCCCGGTCAGACCTTAGAAGCCCAGGCAAAATTAGTAGGCTTGATGAGCCTCCACGCCCCAGTTCAGCCAGAAGGTGAGAGAAAGAACGACATGGGGAGACCAAGTTTCGGTGAACAAGGCCCACACTTTATTTTCCAAAGTAGTTTTTATACCTTAAGATATGCATAGAGGATAATGGGGGAAGGGGTAGAGTCATGCAGTAAGCCAGGCTTTCTTCCTGCAAACTTATCATATGCAAAAGTTTAGGTAATTTGCATCATCTTCTGGCCCGGAGGCCTGTTAACATTTTAAGACCCTTTCTTCAGAAAACTTATTTTTCTCTAAAGGTGATTAGTCAGGCGCCACCCTCCAAAAGCATTAGATAAAGTTGCATTCCTATAGGGCATTCCTATAGTTGCATTCCTAAAGGTGTGGTGGGCTATAACAAGAAAAAGAATTAACTCAAGGGTCCCAGGTTACAAACATTAAAGCTACTACTTACACCAATTATATTAATCAATACACTGCCAGGGACACAGTAGGTAAGGGATACAGAAACTTAGCAGCAAACATTGGCCCAACAAGTGAAAAACCCTTCACCAATACAATTTCTAATCAATCTTTTAACTGCTCAAAGGAATCTGTATTTAGACAGTTTAGAACATCTCATGCCTCTCACAGTTGGGAGGCTCTGAACAATCACATGTGGCCGGAAAAACCTATTCAGGCAGGCTAGAGGACTTCCAAAGGAGTTTGTAGGTTGAAACACTATCACACCCAGGAACTTTATTAACTGGAGCTGTAAGTTAACTCTTTTTTCAGAGAGAGGTAGTGGGGGACAGCCCCCTGTAAAGTCAGAGGTGTAGGTGAGAGCACAAAGCAGAAAGTAGGAAGACTCTTGTTTTGGGGGTAGATGCTTGAGAATTTTCAGGGGGACTCCTGAGGCTCGATCCCACCTTTGCGTATGCCGAGCTTCCTTCCTCATGACCTTTGCCACGGGCAGAGTTCCTCACGCTGGCTCCCGGCAGTGTGTGGCACGCTGCCTCATGTAATGACCGTCTGTGAGTTAACCCCCTAATTAACCCAAAAGCTTGGAGAGGGGGAAGGGATGGGTCATGTATGACTCATTTTTTATGCCCTGCTATCCAAATTTTTTTGTGTTTAATTTCTAGACACACATTGGTTCTCCAGATCAGTGTAGACACATTTAAGAGGTAAGTTATTTGGAGTTTGAAGGATTCACTGAAGAAATCAGTTAGAATCAAAATACTACTCCATCAGACATCAAGAAATCATGCCTACGCTTCATGCTTGTGAAGTTCTTTTGATTTCTTACTAAACCCAAGACATATTGAATTTGTGATTCAGAGCTTGTGCACTGAACATCTGAGCCTAAAAGAGATGTTGCCATGAACTGATATAGTGATGGATACAAACTGGGAAAGAGAAGAAAGAAGCACATTCCCAGGGGGGTGAGATGGAAGTCATCATAGGCTTCTATGAGAGAGACCAGCCTGGACATTAAATTGGTGTCTCTCTGGTTCAAGTCCACTGAGATATGGGGTGAAACCTTTGGTCAAGATGAAGAACAGAGAAAACATCAATCTGCTTCCATCTACAATTCCTGTTGCCTCAGCTAATCTTCTTCTAGGTAGCTCTTGTTGTTCACATTTAAAGCCATCCACAGTGAACTTGACTATTTCCTTGTTTGGCGGTCCTTGCCTTGTAACTAACTCAAAATTCCCTTTTTGTATTGAGATATAATTGACATGCTAATGAAACACACCTGTTTTAAATGTACAATTCAGGGGATTTTAGTATACTCACAAAGTTGTACAGCTGTTACTGCTGATGATGGAATCATTTTCATCACCTTGCAAAGAGAAATCATACCCATTAGCAAACCATGTCCTATCCTCCTGTCCCCTCAGCTATGCAAAACCTTGAATCTACTGCTTTATATCCCTATGGAGTTGCCTATTCTGGACATTCCACTGAAAAGCAATGACACAATTTACAACCATTTATGTTTGGCTCCTTTCACTTTGGATAATGTTTTGAAGGTTCATCCATATTGCAATGTGAATCAGAACCACATTCCTTTTAATGGCTGAATAATATTTTATTGTATGGATATAGTACATTTTTTTCTCATTCATTAGTTGATGGATATTTGGATTGTTTCTGCTTTTTGGCTATTATGAATAGTGCTGCCATACAAGTAATTTTTTCCTTTTTTTTTTGTGGACATTTGTTTTAAATTTTCTTGGGTATATACATGTGAAAGGAATTTCTGGGTCACCTGAAAACTCAGTATTAACTTTCTGGGGAGCTGTTTTCCAAAGCGACTGTAACGTTTTACATTCCCATCATTCTTCCACAGTCTCACCAATATTTCTGTCTGTCTTTTTGATTATAGCCATCCTAGTGTGTGTGAATGGTGTTTTGTTGTGATTTTGATTTGCATTTCCTTAATAATGTTGAGCATTTTTTCATTTCTTTATGGACCATTTATATATCTTCTTTGGAGAGAGATCTACTCAAATTTTTGGCCCATTTAAAAACTGGGCTATTTTCCTCCTGGTATTGAGTTGCAAGAGCTCTACCTATAATCACAAAATTCACTTTTATCACGTCTCTCAGTTATTTACCACAGTAGTTGTATATTTACCACAAAATACAGTCCTTAGCATGCTGATGTCCTGCACTATTTCTTTTTCAAAAAACTGTTATTTACTTATTTTTGGCTGCATTGCTATGTGGGGGCCTTCTCTAGTTATAGATGAGTGCGGGCTACTCCCTAGTTGCATGGGCTTCTCGGTGCAGTGGCTTCCTGTGCTGTGGAGCACAACTCCAGGCGCAAGGGCTTCAGTAGCTGCGGCTCACAGGCTCAGTAGTTTCAGTTCGCAGGCTCTATGTCTGTGTATTAAAAAGGATGGCATGCCACTTTGAGAAGAGCAAAGAGCCATTTCCTAATTGGATCTGTATTAATTTTTATCAGTGCATAACAAATTATCACAAATGTAGAGGCTTAAAGCAACACACATTTATTATGTCAGAGTTTCCAAGGATCTGGGCATGGCTAAGCTGGGTCCTTTGCCCAGAATCACATAAGCCTGCAATCAGAAGTGTTATGTTCTCATCAGGGGCTCAGCTAGAGAAGATCCACTTCTACACTCCCTCAGCCTGGCATGAGGAATAGCAGAACAGACTTTCTTGCAAAAGGACAGAAATGGTGAGGACCTAACAGAAGCAGAAGAGATCAAGAAGACATGACAAGACTACACAGAGGAACTATACAAGAAAGGACTTAATGACCTGGAGAACCATGATGCTGTGGTCACTCACCTAAAGCTAGATGCCCTGGAGTGTGAAGATAACTGGGCCTTAGGAAGCATCACTATGAACAAAGCTAGTGGAGGTGATAGAATTCCAGCTGAGCTATCTCAAATCCTAAAAGATGATGCTGTTAAAGTGCTGTACTCAACATGTCAGCAAATTTGGAAAACTCAGCAGTGGCCACTGGACAGGAAAAGGTCAGCTTTCACTCCAACCCAAAAGAAGGGCGATGTCAAAGAATGTTCAAGCTAAGGTGGCAATTGCACTCATTTCACATTCTAGTAAGGTTATGCTGAAAATCCTTCAAGCTATGCTTCAGCAGTACATGAACCTTGGACTTCCATGTGTACAAACTGGGTTTAGAAAAGGCATAGGAACTTGAGATCAAATTGCCAACAGTTGGATCGTGGAGAAACAAGGAAATTTTAGAAAACATCTACTTCTGCTTCATTGACTATGCTAAAGCTTTTGACTGTGTGGATCACAATAAACTGTGGAAAATTCTTATAGAGATGGGATATCAGACCACCTTTACCTGTCCCCTGAGAAATCTGTATGAAGGTCAAGTGCAACAGTTAGAACCAGACATGGAACAACTGACTGGTTCAAAATTGGGAAAGGGGTAAAACAAGGCTGTATATTTGTCACCTTGTTTATTTAACTTCTATGCAGACTACCTCATGTGAAATGCCAGGCTGGATGAATCCCAAACTGGAATCAAGATTGCCAGGAGAAATATCAACAACCTCAGATATGCAGATGATATCACTCTAATGGTAGAAAGTGAAGAGGAATTACAGAGCTTCCTGATGAAGGTGACAAAGGAGAGTGAAAAAGCTGGCTTAAAACTCAACACTATAAAAAACTAAGATCATAGCATTCAGTCCTATGACTCCATGGCAAAGAGAAGGAGAAAAAGTGGAAGCAGTGACAGATTTTCTTTTTTTGGTCTCCCAAATCATTGTGAATGGTGACTGCAGCTATGAAATTAAAAGATGCTTGCTGCTTGGAAGACAAGCCATGACAAACCTAGACAGCATATTAAAAAGCAGAGACATCACTTTGCCGACAAAGGTCTGTCTAGTCAAAAGTATGGTTTTTCCAATAGGCATGTACGGATGCCAGAGTTGGACTATAAAAAAGGCTGAGCACCAAAGAATGGACACTTTTGAACTGTGGTGGGAGAGAAGACTCTGAGAGTCCCTTGGACTGCAAGGAGATCCAACCAGTCCATCCTAAAGGAAATCAGTCCTGAATATTCACTGGAAGGACTGATGCTGAAGCTCTGATACTTTGGCCACCTGATGTGAAGAGCTGACTCATTGGAAAAGACCTTGATGCTGTGAAAGACTGAAGGCAAAGGGAGAAGGGGGTGGCAGATGATGAGATGGTTAGATAGTATCACCGACTCAAATTTTTGATGAATTTGAGAAAACTCTGGGAGATGTGAAGGACAGGGGAGCCTGGTATGCTGCAGTTCATGGGGATGCAAAGAGTCTGACGTGACTTAGCAACTGAACAGCAACAAATGGGACTCAGAGCCTCTCGTTTCTTCAAGGTCAGTAGAAGAGAGACTCTCTCACTTGATTAAGTCAGGTCCATCTCATGCTCTCCCTTTTGATTAATGCAAGTCAGTTGATTTGGGACTTTACTTACACTGCAAAACTCCTTCATCTCTGTAATACTCTGTTGGCTACAAGCAAGTTACAGGTCCCATCCACACTCAAGTGGAGGGAGTCATACAAGGGCCTGAGCTATTGGAAGCTTCCTTAGATGTGTCTGTTACACGATACTAGCTGAAAAATGGTTTTCTATTAAGAAAAAGAAACACCATGAATTTTAAAAAATATAAGGCCATTAAATCACTTTCCTGGCTACAGAAGCTCCAAAGTTGTTCCTGTTCAAGCCTTTTCCACCCAGTGACATAAAGGCTACAAAACGGATGTGCATAAATGATAGTGTCGGGCATCAGTCTTTTCAATACGTAACAGTCATAAGTCTTGCAATCTCTGACTTTTATTAGAAAGCCCATATTATCCATAATCACATATCAATAATGATAATAAGAGCTAAAGCATGTATAGTGCTCTCTGTGGTCCGGTATTTTAGGCAAACTAGTATGTAATTTCCATAATCAGTCTTAGAAGTAAGTATTGTTTTGTTTCCCATCTTGTGTTACAGATGAGGGAACTGGATATAGAGTTCAGGTGGACATGCCAGGAGAAGCAGAGCCTGGACTGAACCTAGGAAATCTGCACTCAGACCCACCATACTTTTTGCCTCTCCAAGAGCTGAAGACTGATCCAACAGAGGAAATGTGAATCTGGGTGTCATCATGACTTCAGGCAAACTCATGTCCACTAGCTCAATGTCATCTATGGAAATAGGTTTCTCCTGGGTCATTATAAAAACTGTTGATTAATACTCCAAATTCACTGCAGATGGTGACTGCAGCCATGAAATTACAAGATGCTTGTTCCTTGGAAGAAAAGCTATGACAAACCTAGACAGCATATTAAAAAGCAGAGACATTACTTTGCCAACAAAAGTCTGTCTAGTCAAAGCTATGGTTTTTCCAGTAGTCATGTATGGATGTGAGAGTTGGACCATAAAGAAAGCTGAGCACCTTTGGATGTTCAAAAGAATGGAAGCTTTTGAACTGTGGTGTTGGAGAAGACTCTTGAGAGTCCCTTGGACTGCAAGGAGCTCAAACCATCAATCCTAAAGGAAATCAGTCCTGAATATTCATTGGAAGGTCTGATATTGAAGCTCCAATACTTTGACTATCTGATGCAAGGAGCTGATTCATTAGAAAAACCCTGATGCTGGGAAAGATTGAAGGCAGGAGGCAAAGGGGATGACAGAGGATGAGATGGTTGGATAGCATCACCAACTCGATGGACGGGAGTTAGAGCAAGCTCCAGGAGTTTGTGATGGATAGGGAAACCTGGTGTGCTGCAGTCGATGGGGTTGCAAAGAGTCAGACACGACTGAGCGACTGTACTGAACTGAACACTCACAGAACCAGAGAAGAAAGTAGCTTAAAACCCTAAGAAAGCCCCTCATATGTCTATTTTGTAAGCCACCTTTGGTTGCAGGAGAGTACCACTCACTCAACTGCACTAAAGAAGCTAAAGTTCTGTACATACCAGTACATAAGGCATCAAAGCACTCACCTAAAATACTGTTAAGAGTCAGGTATATGTCAGGAACTGTGCTGTGCACCAGGAACCCAGTGAGGGAAAAGTGTCACAATTCCTCTTCCAGGGACATAACATTCCGGTGCAGGGAGGGCACAGTAGAGAAACAGATGCAAATAAAATATCAAGATAACTGTAGGTGTTACACTGAGAATAAGACAAAATGGTGGTTGAGACTGGCACCCACAGACACCACTTCTCTGGATTGAAAAACAAAAGCTTGTAAATCTGTTAAGGGCCATAATGAGTGCTTTTAATCTTGAGAGAAGAAAACCAACAAGTAAACTAATTGAGAAAAAACATGATGGACAGAGCAGTGTCCCGCTGAAGGCTGAAGTCAATCAGGCCCTTGTGCATCTTCATGTCTCTCCCAGTCCCAGCTTTTTCCTTTTCCGGATGCTTCCATCCATGGTCACCTTTCCCCTGACCCACCTCAGTCCAAACAACTGCCAGCTCCCAGAATGAACACAGTGAACCTCTGGGGTCCTATGTTCTGCCCAGCCAGACACCATTCATTCCAGGAGCCCAGGGAGCTGAGTTCTACCCATTCCTCTTAGACTGGTCCTGGGGTGTGAACATTGCATGGGTTATTTCATGGATTTTGGACTGTCTGGTACAGACCCTTCTGGGTGTCTCTCACTTCTTTCCTTGGGGAGTGGGGGTCGAAAACTTTCTACCAGACAGGCCATGCCAAGTGGGACCCCAGAAGCAAAATTGGGCTTTCAGCTGAGATGCAGTTAGCTGCAATGTCTTAACCCTGGAACTTTAAAATTAGACATATGCAGTTAAGCACCCCAGAGCCAATTTCTGGGTATCCAGCCAGTCACTAGAAAACACAGAACTGTGTTTTAGGTCTTGCTTCCCTATCTGAAGCAGTTCTCTTTATGTCTTCCTTTATCCCCACAAGAACTGCAGTGTCTGCCTTATTCAGACCCTGCTGTCTTTTCTGGCCCCTTGGAATTGGCAACAGGTTTTGGTTCCTAGAAATCTCTTTCTCCTCCAGACTCACCACAACCCAGTCCAGTCCTGAGAGCCTGCCCTAGCTTGGGCCAGCCTGGCCACTGGCCAAGAGGGTGGGATGAGAGCTAGAAAGCTGAGTCAGATCACTCCAGGTCACCTCCTCTGACACACCAAAGGTTCAAATTTACAAGTGAGTCTTAAAAATCAGGCCCCCAGATACAGCATTTCTACTCCATTCAAGCTCATTTGTCAGTAGGTAATTAGATCTAAGCTCAGGTCAGGTCATCCATGGGGATGTCAAAGAGCTTTGGTAAGTTTCAGCTACACATGGCAACTCTGCCTCCCTCACCTCTCTGCATTACCACATCCCAGACCAACAGGGCCCGCCCCAGACCTGTCCAGGGAGGGTACCAAGTCCTGCATTGTTAACAAGCTGCTCAGGTGCTTCTGACCTGCTGCCCAGAATTACTGTCATTAAAGGAAGATGGCAAGATATCTGAAAACATCCCCGGCCCTTCTCCCCACAATCTTAAATGGTTTTCTATTGTAACAAGAAGCATATTCCCCAATAATGAAGACTTAACTGTGCCATTTCAGGCTTCTAGTTTTGGAATAATTCTCCTGGATAATCCACACAGAGGATAATAGACGTTCCCAGGAATCTGCTCTGCTCTTCTCATACTTTCTTTGCTGATTTTGGTTAGTAGTCACAAGACCTTGATTTCTGGCCTAGCTTTTCAGACTGAAGGACTCCTCAAAACAAGATGATGAACTTTCAGGGAAAGTAGGCCCCTGAGTGTACTATAATAGGAAAGGAGTGGAGGGCTCTGGTTTTCTTCAGAATTCCTCCTGCTGAAGGCCTCATCAATACAGATCACTTCAGTGAGGGCTCAGGCAGGACTTTCCAAAGCAAAGCAATTTCCAAAGTTATAAACATGCTGGGTGTTTTGGAAAATGTGAGAATCCCTGGTCACCATCAGTTTGTAATTGTTGAATTTTACAAGTAAGGTTAAAAGGAAGAATTTTGGTAACAGATTTCTCAAATCAAAATAACAAGGACAAAATTATCCCCAATTTGTTATTCTTGATGACATAAACAGAAGATGCTGTTTGACAGTAATTCTTTTTCAGTCTCTTATTTTCTTCTAAAGGATAGTCTGAACGGGTTTTCTTTTTTAATGTCCTGTGCTGTGTTCAGTCTCTTCAGTCGTGTTGAGACCCTATTGACTGTAGCCTGCCAGGCTTCCCTGTCTATGGAATTCTCTGGGCCAGAATACTGGAGTGGGGGAGCCATTCCCTTCTCCAAGGGATCTTCCTGACTGACCCGGCAATCAAATCTGCATCTCCTGTATCTCCTGCATTGCAGGCAGATTCTTTACCTGCTGAGCCATTGGGGAAACCCTATTTTTTTGATGGATTAAATCTATGTTGTTAAAATAAAGCAAATTAAAGCATGTACAAAAATAAAATTGAAAAAAAAAAAAAAAAAAAAGAATCCAGTCTGGGAGACTCACTCCATAGCAGATGCCTGGTGGCTGGAATGTTACCTGCTTCTTCCAAACCCCCATCTCATAAGGCACCTCACCCCAGCCAACCCTGAGGAACATGAGAATGGGCCTGTCAGGTAAGGAGAAAGATGAAGAGCCCTCAGATGAGGCCACCAGCCACCTATGTGTAGGCCTCCTAGGAGGACCACCACCAAGTCTACTTCCTCCCTGCCCGCCCACTACACCATGGTCTCTGCAACTGGCAGAAGCAACCATTTTACAGCCAATTTTTCTATCCTTAAACTGCTTCAAAAGTTTCCTGCCTAGTGAATATCTGGTTTGTGTATTATTTGGCCCCAGACATATCCATTTGCATTTTTCCATGATGATTCGCATTTTTGTCCCTGCCTTTCCCATTTTCCTAATTCCTTTAGGTTATTCCTCTGCTTGTGCTTGGTGTTTGTCATATTTCTCCACTCAGAATCATCTGTGAATTTCATTTTCATGCCCTTGTTACTCCCTGAGGCTGTTAGTAAAGACAGGTCTGACTGAGATGGGAGGGAAGGCCACTTCTCCTATGTAGCCCCGGAGCCCACCCTCTGGACCCAGCCCAGCGTCCTGAGGGCTGTTTCCTTCCACCCAGCACATTTTTTCCATCCGTGTGACAGGATGGCAGCCAACATGATCTGCCTTCATTTATGCCACGTCTCAGGACCCTTTATTAACTGTCACACTTCAGAATTCACAAATAGAACAGCTGTTACTGTCAGTTTTTATGCTGGGGTCACACCCCCAAAAAAGAATTTGCCTTCACCTCAAGAGCCACGTGGGAGATTGTTGTCAGTTTAATATGTTCAATATGGAAACACGATCCTCTCTCTCCAGCCCTGTGGGGAATCACATTCCATTCTATATCTCCAAATTGTTCCAAGGGTACCCTTCACTCTTCTTTTACTGTTGTACAGAATAAGCAATCTCCCTTCAGGAGAGTCAGCGGGGAACCAAAGCCTTTCAGTCTTTCTAAAATTACTTCAAAATTGGTCTGTAGTCTTTTCCTCCACCACTGAGCCCCTGAGTTCTCACTTCATGCAGAGTCCTGCTGATCAAGACATGACTTTGCCAACTGGCAAAGCCTAGTTCCATGTAGGTCTTGGAAAGCAGGAAAGGGTTTGAAATCAGGATGCTCAAGAAAAAGAGGCAAATTAGATTTCAAAATGAGATTTGTGGGTAGAAGGAGCCCTGGAGAGAGTCCTCTGCCTGAACTGGCTTCTGACATCAACCACCTCTGTGGGTCTGGCCAATTGCTCCACCTGCTTGAGCTAATTTTGTCAGTCTTATGGTAAGAGATGAGAACTTGAGAGTCTAAGGCCATGTCCAGATACAGATCTATGAGTCTATCTGGAGAACTGCACAGAGTCCAGAAAAGAAAGTGTCCTCCCCAATGGATGTTCTTACTGCAGAGGCAATGACTGTGGGACTGAGAGCTGGGGGTCCTCAGGAACTACAGAGCTCATTTTAAAATGGCTGTCTGAATCACATTTACCAAGAGACTTCTATTTATAGGATCACCAAGGAGATAGGCTCAAAGCCAGGACTGGCTAAAACTGTGAAGCATAGGGTTTGACTCTATTTCTTTGCATGACAGCTTTTTAAAGGATTTGCTCACATTGCTCTCACGCTCTTTCTCCTTGGGTGGTTGGGGTAAGGTTGCAGGGGTGAGCGTCTATCCTATGATCTAGTATGAAGCACTTCATTCGGGTGCTTACAAGTGACACAAAGTGTCACCTCCCTAGAGTACTTTCATTCATTGGAATACTCAGATGAGGACTCCTTCAGGTACCATTTTATCTACTCATCCTTGAATATTAAGTACCAGGCACAGTGATAAACGCTGGGTACACAAAGATGAATAAGATAAAGTGCCTACCCTCAAAGAGTTCACTCTTTAGCAGGGAAATCAAATAAAGAAATCAAGAGAAATCAAGTCCTTTTGTGGCCCAGGTGATAAAGAATCTGCCTGAAATGCAGGAGATCCTGGGTTCGATCTCTGGGTTGGGCAGATCCCCTGGAGAAGGGAATGGCCATCCATTCCCATATTCTTGCCTGGACAACTCCATGGACAGAGGAGCCTGGCGGGTTATAGTCCATGGGGTCACAAAGAGTTGGATACAACTGAGTGACTTTCACTTTTAAGTAAGTGTAACAAGAAAACTGTAACAAGAGTGACTTGTAAGAGTTTTTGATGGGATGATCACATAGCTTGCAGTACAAGCCAGAACATTTTTTAAAAGAGCCATGGTGTTAACTATATATCTAAAGAAATGCACATACCAGATCCATCGTGGGTGAATTAGCCTATATGGTCAACCCCGCTAATGAGAAAGTGTTGCTATTAAGCCCCTTATGTCACCACTGAGACAGGGCCACATGTGACTCAGGTAAGATCCCCCTGCCCGCACTGACCAGAGAATTAGGTGACGCCTGACACAAAATCAGCAGCAATTTGCAAGTCTACTTCAGATGACTGTCGAGGATTTTCTGTAAACAATGCTCTTTTCCTTCCTTCCCTCCTCTACCCCCCCGCCTTCCCTCCCAGCGGCTCCCCAGTAGAAGCGGTTATTAGGAGAATCATCACACAAAAAGCATTAGTGTTCCTGGTGTCTATTCTATGAGAGCAGAACTTGCTGGGTCCCTTGTAAGTCTCTGTCCTCAGAATCCATTGGCCTGATCTCTCTTTGGGTAATTTTAATTTACTTCACTGTAAAGTCCTTAAACTGCTACTTACGGGCTCACTCCTCCCTAACTGTATTACAAGTGAAACTGTTTTATAATAAACGTCTTCTTTCATCTAGGTCTTCTGCATCAGTTTGACTTTAATACTATATGCTGTCATGATTGTATATGATTGTATGAGTTTTTACTGTAGAAAATTACTTTTCTGCACCATTAACCCAAGTCCAGGTCTGCCCGCCCCCAACCTCCTCTGCTTTTTTTGTTTGTTTTTTTTGGCCAGGTAGTTATGTTCAGGCACTTTTTTATGTTGGATTTAAGCTTATTTGTAATCAAGATGCTCTTTTTCCTATACCTTATTGCTCAAGATGCTAGATCTCTGGAAAGTTTACTCCTTAGCTCTATGATTCAATATACATTATAGAAATAATCACACCATGGGGTATCAAAGACTTGGACATTACTTAGCAACTAAACACCACCATCACCACTCCCTAAAAACTTCTCTCGAAAATAACTGAAGCCTCGTGGCCTGGGAGGGCCCAAGGCAGCCAGTTGTCTACCAGGCTAAGCCCTCCACACAAGAGTCACTTTCATCTTCCATCCAGAGGTGTACTTAGAACTTGGGGAGAAAGCAGATTGCTGTTGCTTGTGATCTACACATTCATCCATAGCTACATCAGTCAGAAAAATATCTCCTCTATGATAATGGATATCATAGTGGGAGTCCCATCTGTCCTGAGAGTAATTACCTCAAATGGCTAATATAAGAACCAAGTCAACAATTGCTTAGTTGATAAATAACTCCACAACTTAAAAAGTCAAATGTATACCTACAGCAGAACTCATTCTCTATCATGAACAGCTGTTGAGAAAGGACCAGGACAATAAAAGGCTTAGAATTTTTTAAAAGACTCTCAGTCAAGAAACTACAGTAAATCACACACTTAAGGATGGAGCCATAGAAGAAGGTCCACTGGAACCAAGAAAATGATCAGTACTCCTGCTCACCCTGTTTCCTCAACAATGTATCAATATGAGAGGTCCCAACCAGCATAAAAGACAAATTTAAAAATGAGAAGTACAAGATATGGGAAGGAAAAAAACTTTCATTATTGACAGATGATATTATTTTCTAAGTAGAAGAGTCAAACGATTTTATAGACAAAAACATTGGCATAGATAGAGAACAACAAACTTGCAAGTTAAAAACTAATATGTAAACAAAATCAAAATCCTCTAACAGCAGCAAATTGGACATTTTAATTTTAGAAAAAAAAATAGTAAGTGTAGTTTTAGTAAAAGATCCCATGTATAATAGTAACAAAAATTATAAGGTAAACAGAATATATTAACATAAGATGGATAAAACTTTATGGAAAGCTTATAACTTTTTAAAAACCAGAAAAAAAGTTCTAAATAGAAAGAGATGCTAGTCATAGTAGGGAAGCTTTTATATCTTTAGGATAATAATTTTGCTCAGGTCTATCTACAAATTCAATGCAATTCCAAACACTATCTTGATACTATTTGTGGAAATTGACAAGCTGATTGCATAATAAAACTCTTGATGAATAGCAAGAACAACTTTGAAGAAAAAGAATAAAAACAATTCTTACTGTAACTACCTGTCAATGATTGCTCTAGATCTACAGTAATTAAATCAGGGTTAGCTCAGCACAGCAATGGAATAGACCCACATCTATATAGAAACTTTGTGAATGTCAGAGGTGGCAATACCAGTCAATGGAGAAAGAACTATTTAACAAATAATGCCAGGATAATTAATTATTTCCATAGAATAAAATAATTAAAATTAGCTCCTAGGCAAAAATAAATCCCACATGGATTAAAATTTTAGGTATTTAAACAAAATAATGTAAAACTTTTAGAAGAATATAAAAAATATATCTTTATAACATTGGAGAAAGGAAGGATTTCTTACACAAGGCACAAGTACCAACCACTGAAGGAAAAATGGGTTCAGGATGGGGAACACATGAGAAATAAAGGAATAAAAAAAAAAAAATTAAAAAAAATAAAAAATAAAAAAACTATGTTTAAAATTTACATATATAAAAAAAAAATAAAGTCACAGCATAGATAGTATTTTAATAGCATTGCTCAGCAGTCTGTTAATAGCAATTAAGCTTATGTTTCTTTGTTGTTTTTTTCCTGAAATCTTGTTTTGTGTAATATGTATTTTATATTAAAATTGGTTGTTGAAATAAAAAAAAAAAAACTTTAGGGTGAAGAAACAAACAACATTTATTTAAAAGACAAGCCACAAGTTAGGAGAAGATATTTCCTACCCTTAAAACCAAAAGGGAACTAGTATTCAGAATACAATTAATGATATATATATTATATAAAATTGATATATAAATACTGACACTTCAAGTCAATAATAACAAAGAAAAAATATAAGCAAAGGATCTGAACAGAAAATTT
Source organism: Bos indicus (assembly GCF_029378745.1). NCBI lineage: Eukaryota > Metazoa > Chordata > Mammalia > Artiodactyla > Bovidae > Bos > Bos indicus. Next base: position 34,260,948 of record NC_091769.1, read on the forward strand.
ACAAAGAAGAAATCTGAATAGCCAATAAATATATGAAAACATAAATATTGTTTCATACCCATCAGATTGAAAAAAATGTAAGTCTTACAACACATGTTGGCAAGGATGTGGGGAAACAAGATGTCATATAGCCCTGGTGAGAGTATAAATATCTACAAGCACTTTGGAGAGCAATTTTGCATTATCTAGAAAAACTGAAAATAAACACACTCTGCCACCAAGTTATTTTGCTTGTAGGTAACTACCTTGTGTAAACTCTTACACATGTGCTCAAGGAGACATCTACATAGTGTGTTGTTGGGATGTTATTTTTAATAGCAAAGTATTGGAAACTATTTAAAATACCATCAACAGTGAATGGCTAAACAAATTGTGTTATATTCATATAATGGAATACTAAGCCACTGTTAAAATGAGTGAATAAATAATTCCATAGGCAGTAACATAACTAAACCTTTAAAATATAAATGTCAGCAAAAATAAGGAAATTTATTGTATACTACTTGTATATATTAAAATAATCCAAAACAATATTATATATTGAAAATATATACTAGTTTAAAGACTAGTTATTTCTGGGGAGGGAAGAAATGTTAATTTATTAACTATTAAGTTTCATTGCATTTAAATAAAAAATCTGAATCAAGTATAACAAGGTATTAACATCTGTTAAATCTGGGTAGTAGATACACACGTATTTGTAATTTTTGTGTGTGTAAGGAACATTTTTATAACTTAAGCAAAAATATTAAACATAAATATTAAATAAAGGAACAGATCAATATGTGAATAAATTAATGATGAATGAGCTCCCCAGATATTGTGGCATATTATACAAAGTGAGTGACTGAAAGTCACTCAGTCATATCTGAGTCTTTGTAAACCCCATGGACTCTAGCCCACCAGACTCCTCTGTCCATGGAATTTTCCAGGCAAGAATACTAGGGTGGGTAGCATTTCCCTTCCCCAGGGGATCTTCCTGACCCAGGGATCGAACCCAGGTCTCCTGCATTGCAGGCAGATTCTTTACTGTCTGAGCAACCATGGAAGTATTACACAAAGAGTGGTAAACTATTACAGCTGCAAGCACCATTAGCAAGTATTTAATCTTACTCCACATTCAGCATGTGTGGAAACTGACACCTAGAGAAATTAAGTAACCTTGAAGCCACTGTAGCAGCCAGATTTGAAACTCAGGCTTTCCAACTTGAAGTCCATGACTCCTTTCCATCATGCCTTGGGTACCTATCACTGCCACCTTCATTATAAGATGCAAAGAATTACAAGTTTCAGAAATGGTATAGAGAAGCCCTACTGTTCCCAATAAACCAAGAGTCATTCCCTAAAGGTCTTCCAATGTAAAGAGTAACATTTATAAATATTCTGAGAGAACTACATAGCTTGTTTACATCATGGCTTCATCTCAAACCCTAGGATAATCCCTTCTAATTGTCCATTATGGGCAAACATAGAAAGAAATATAAATATCTCAAAGAAGAGCTGACTGGGACTATAAGAATCCTGCTGACAACCTGGTTGATAGAATAGCACACTACTCATCTTACTCATCTTTCTGAAGGTGAAGTCTCCTCTGGACTCCGTCGTGTCAATAACACTTAATATCCCTTCTCATCACCATGCATTCTGGTTTCTTGAGCACCATTCAGATGCCCTGATGCAGGGAATTCACTGGCAGAGTCTGATGAGAGTGAACTTCCTCATTTATTCTTTTTTATTTTATTTTAAACTTTACAATATTGTATTGGTTTTGCCAAATATCGAAATGAATCCGCCACAGGTATACATGTGTTCCCCATCCTGAACCCTCCTCCCTCCTCCCTCCCCATACCATACCTCTGGGTCGTCCCAGTGCACCGGGCCCAAGCATCCAGTATCGTGCATTGAACCTGGACTGGTGACTCGTTTCATATATGATATTATACGTATTTCAATGCCATTCTCCCAAATCATCCCACCCTTTCCCTCTCCCACAGAGTCCATAAGACTGTTCTATACATCAGTGTCTCTTTTGCTGTCTCGTATACAGGGTTATTGGTACCATCTTTCTAAATTCCATATATATGCGTTACTATACTGTATTGGTGTTTTTCTTTCTGGCTTACTTCACTCTGTATAATAGACTCCAGTTTCATCCACCTCATTAGAACTGATTTAAATGTATTCTTTTTAATGGCTGAGTAATACTCCATTGTGTATATGTACCAGAGCTTTCTTATCCATTCATCTGCTGGACATCTAGGTTACTTCCATATCCTGGCTATTATAAACAGTGCTGCGATGAACATTGGGGTACACGTGTCTCTTTCAATTCTGGTTTCCTCAGTGTGTATGCCCAGCAGTGGGATTGCTGGATCATAACTGTAATCAAAAATCTTCCAGCAAACAAAAGCCCAGGTCCAGATGGCTTCACAGCTGAATTCTACCAAAAATTTAGAGAAGAGCTAACACCTATCCTACTCAAACTCTTCCAGAAAATTGCAGAGGAAGGTAAACTTCCAAACTCATTCTATGAGGCCACCATCACCCTAATACCAAACCCAGACAAAGATGCCACAAAAAAAGAAAACTACAGGCCAATATCACTGATGAGCATAGATGCAAAAATCCTTAACAAAATTCTAGCAATCAGAATCCAACAACACATTAAAAAGATCATACACCATGACCAAGTGGGCTTTATCCCAGGGATGCAAGGATTCTTCAATATCCACAAATCAATCAATGTAATACACCACATTAACAAATTGAAAAATAAAAACCATATGATTATCTCAATAGATGCAGAGAAAGCCTTTGACAAAATTCAACATCCATTTATGATAAACACTCTCCAGAAAGCAGGAATAGAAGGAACATACCTCAACATAATAAAAGCTATATATGACAAACCCACAGCAAACATTATCCTCAGTGGTGAAAAATTGAAAGCATTTTCTCTAAAGTCAGGAACAAGACAAGGGTGCTCACTTTCAACATTACTATTCAACATAATTTTGGAAGTTTTGGCCACAGCAATCAGAGCAGAAAAAGAAATAAAAAGAATCCAAATTGGAAAAGAAGAAGTAAAACTCTCACTGTTTGCAGATGACATGATCCTCATTTATTCTTGTCATCCTCTCTCCATCTAGTTTATGAATGAAGCCACGGATAACCATGGATAAAGTCTACATTATCTGAATTGAAGACTGGGTTTCAAAGTCCTTTCCAGTGCCCAGTGCTTTACTGTAATTAACAAAAGTAGCTAATTTTATTGAAAGCTCACTAAGGGCTAGACATCGTTTCATGCACTTTTTGATTGTTAGCTCATTTAATCATCACAAAAACCTTGGGAGGTGGATATAATAATTACCATCATTTTAAAATCATCTATATCCACAATAAGTTAAGAGATAAACAAAAGAAGATGTAAAATATATCAAAACAGTAAATGTTGGAAGAGGAAGCAGAATGTAGAGTTGTTAAAATGTGTTTGAAATTAAGAGATCAGCTTAATCAACTTATACAACTTAATCATGTATAATATATAAATCGCTATATATAAACTCCATTGTAAACTCAAGCAAAAATCTATAATTGATACATACACAATAAGAAAGGAATCCAAACATAATACTAAGGATAGTTATCAAATAACAAGGGAGGAAAGCAAATTAAAAAGAATAAAAAAGAACTACAAAACAATACCAAAACAACTAACAGCATGGCAATAAGAACAAATCAATCAATCATTAAACACAAAATGGATTAAATGCTCCAACTGAAAGACAAAGAGTGGCTGATGGATTAAAAAAACAGACTCACATATATGCTTCCTACAAGAGATGTACAGACTGAAAGTGTGGTGACAGAAAAAAGTATTCTATGCAAATTTAAATGAAAAGAAAGCTGAGGTAGCAATACTTACATCAGACAAAATATACTTTAAACAAAGACACTAACCAGAAACAAAGAAGAACATTACATAATGATTAGGGACTAATTCAAGAAGATATAACAACTGTAAATATATATGCACCCAACATAGGAGCACCTAAATATATCAAGCAAAATTAACAGACATAAGGGAGAAACTGACAGTAACACAATAATGATACAGTTCACTTATATCAAATAAAAATCATCCAGACAGAATCTAAGGAAACATTGGCCTTAAATGACATATTAAACCAGATGAACTTAAGAGACCTATATAGGACAATTCAATCCCAAAGCAAGTAGAATACACTTTCTTTTCAAGTGCACATGGGATATTCTCCAAGATAAATCATGTTAGGCCACAAAAAATGTTTCAGTAAATTTGAGACAACTGAAATCATATTGAGCATCCTTCCCGACCACAAAACTATGAAACTAGAAGTAAATTACAAGAAAAAAAAACCCTGCAAAAACCCACAAAAACATGAAGACTAAACAGTATATTCCTAACAAGCATGGATCACTGAAGAAACCAAAGGAGAAATAAAAAATACCTGGAGACAAATGAAAATGAAAACACAACCATCCAAAATCTATGGGGTGAAGCAAAAACAGGCCTAGGAGGGAAGTTTACAGTGATACAAGCCTCAGAAAATAAGAAAAATCTCAAATAACCTAACCTTGTACCTAAAGGAAATAATAAAAGAAAAACAAACAAAATCCAAAGTTAGTAGAAGGAAAGAAATCATAAAGACCTGAGCAGAAACAAACAAAACAAAGATTAAAAACAATAGAAAAGATCAATGAAACTAAAAGCTGGTTCTTTGAAAAGATAAACAAAATTGATAAACTATCAGCCAGGCACACAGAGAAAAAGAGAGAGGGCCCTAACCAATTAAATCAGAAATGAAAAGAGAAGTTATAACCAATACTACAGAAATATAAAGGATCAAAAGAGATTACTATAAGCAATTCAGTTCAGTTCAGTTCAGTTGCTCAGTTGTGTCTGACTCTTTGCGACCCCATGAATCGCAGCACGCCAGGTCTCCCTGTCCATCACCAACTCCCAGAGTTCACTCAGACTCACGTCCATCAAGTTGGTGATGCCATCCAGCTATCTAATCCTCTGTCGTCCCCTTCTCCTCCTGCCCCCAATCCCTCCCAGCATCAGAGTCTTTTCCAATGAGTCAACTCTTCGCATGAGGTGGCCAAAGTACTGGAGTTTCAGCTTTAGCATCATTCCTTCCAAAGAACACCCAGGGCTAATCTCCTTCAGAATGGACTGGTTGGATCTCCTTGCAGTCCAAGGGACTCTCAAGAGTTAAGCAATTACATGTCCATAAAATAGAAAATCTAGGAGAAATGGATAAATTCTTAGAAAGGTACAATCATCCAAGCCTGAACCAGGAATAAATAGATAATATGAACAGACCAATAACTAGTAATGAAACTGAATTAGTAATTAAAAAAAAATAACTCCAACAAACAAAAGTCCAGAACCAGATGGCTTCACAAGTGAATCCTACCAAACACTTAAAGAAGAATTAACACCTACCCTCCTCACACTAGTTTAAAAAAATTGAAGAGGAAAGAATGCTTTTGAATTCCTATGAGTCCAGTATCAACCTAATACCCAAACTGGACAAAGACATCACCAAAAAGTAAATCACTGGTCAATATCACTGATGAACATAGATGGAAAATCCCTCAAACTGGTGCAGCTACTATAAAAAACAATATGGAGATTCCTCAAAAAATTAAAAATAGAACTACCATGCTGCTGCTGCTGCTGCTAAGTCGCTTCAGTCATGTCTGATTCTGTGCGACCCCAGAGACGGCAGCCCACCAGGCTCCCCCGTCCCTGGGATTCTCCAGGCAAGAACACTGGAGTGGGTTGCCATTTCCTTCTCCAATGCAGGAAAGTGAAAAGTGAAAGTGAAGTTGCTTAGTTGTGTCTGACTCCTTGCAACCCCCATGGACTGCAGCCTACCAGGCTCCTCTGTCCATGGGATTTTCCAGGCAAGAGTACTGGAGTGGGTTGGCATTGCCTTCTCCAGAACTACCATACTATCCAGCAATTCAAATTCTGGTATATTTCCAAAGACAATAAAAACATTAACTAGAACATATATATGCATCCCTATGTTCACTTTAGCATTATTTACAATAGCCAAGATATGGAAGCAATCTAAGTGCCCATCATCAATGGATAAAGGAAATGCAGTGTTATAAGTACAACGGAATAGTTTTGTTGTTCAGTTGCTCAGTTGTGTCTGACTCTTTGCAACCCCATGGACTGCAGTATGCCAGGCTTCCCTGTCCTTCAGCATCTCCCAGAGTTTGCTCAAACTCATGTCCATTGAGTAGGTGATGCCATCCAACCATCTCGGCCTCTGTCAATGGAATATTACTCAGCAAAAAAGAGAGTGAAACCTTGCATTTGCAAAAACAGGGATGGATCTAGAGGGTATTAGATCAGAGAGAAAAAGAGAAATGTCATATGATTTCACTTATATATGGAAACTAAAAAAAACAAATGGACAAACAAATCAAAACAGGAACAGCGTTACAGATACAGAGAACAACAGATGGTTGCCAGAAGGGAAGTTGGTAGGGGGAGGGAAGAAATAAGTGAGATAGAGAGGCACAAACTTCTAGTTATAAAATAATGAATCTTAAGCCTGAAAGATACAGTATGGGGAGTACTGTCAATAACTATGAGACATCTTTGTATGGTTACCTATGTCGCTGGGCTTATTGTGGTTGATCATTTTGAACAATACGGAAATACCAAATCATTAACGTAGTTAACAGGAATTAACATAATATTGTAGGTCAAATACACTTCAAAAACAAACTCATAGAAAAAGAAATCAAACTTGTGGTTACCAGGGATAATGAGTTGGAAAAACTGAATGTAGGCTGTCAAAAGGTACAGACTTCCAGTTGTAAGATAAATAAGTACTAGGAATGTAGCTAACACCGTGATTAATATAATAAATATTGCTGTATGTTATACATGAACACTATTAAGAGAGTAAATCCTAAGAAGTCTCATTAAAGGAAAAAATTTTTTTTCTATTTAAAAAATTTTGTATCTGTATGAGTTAACGGATGTTCACTAAACTTATTGTGATACTCATTTCATGATGAAGGTAAGTCAAATCATTATGCTGTAACCTTAATCTTACACAAAAATATCTCAACAGAATGGGAAGAAACAGGCAGCAAAGTACTGTAACATAAACACAAGCCGTAATGGTATAAGTAAAAATATATCAGTTATCACTACTATGAATGGCCTGACAATGAAAATCCCTTAAAAGACAGAGATTGCTTTGAGTAGTATGGCCATTTTAACATTATTAATTCTTCTAATCCAAGAGCATGGGATATTATTTTTTTTGGTATCATCTTCAGTTTACTTAATCAGTGTTCTTTAGTTATCAGAGTATAGGTCTTTTATCTCTTAGTTAAATTTATTTCCAAGTATCTTATTCTTTTGGGTGCAATTCTAGATGGAATTTCTTTAATTTCTATTTCTGATAGCCATTATTTGTGTAAAGAAAAGAAACATATTTACATATATTAATCTTGTATCTTACAAATTTACTGAATTCATTTATCAGTTTTAATGGTTTTTTGGTGGAGACCTTAGGTTTCTTTGTAAAGTATCATGTCATCTGTAAATAGTGACAGTTTTACTTCTCTTCCAATCTGGAAGCCTTCTTTTTCTCTTTATTGTCTGATTAGTCTGGCTAGGAATACCATATTAAGTAGAAGCAGTGAGAATCTTATTTCTAAATTTAGAGGAAAGGCTTTCAGCTTTTCACCACTGAATATGATCTTAGCTGCAGATATTTTGTAATTGCTCTTTATTATGTGGAGATATGTTTCCTCTGTACCCATGTTGATGAGATTTTTTTTTTTTTGGTCACAAATGCATGTTGAATTTTGTCAAAAGTTTTTCTGTGTCTACTGAGATGATCATATAATTTTTATCCTTCTTTTTGCTAATGTGCTGTATCATCACATTGATTGATTTATGCATATAGAACTATCTTTGAATCTCTGGAATAAATCCCACTTGATCATGGTGCATAATACTTTTACATATTGTTGGATTCAGCCTAATTTTTTTGATGATCTTTGCATCTATATTCACTGAAGTTGTTGGCCTTAATTTTCATTTTTGTAGTGTCTTTGTCTGGTAGGGTAATGGTAGCTTTATAGAATGAATTTGGGCGTTTCATCCTCTTTAATTTTTTGGAAAAGTTTGAGGAAAGGCATTAACTCTTCTTTATGTGTTTTATAGAACTTCCCTGTGAATCTCTCTGGTCTTGGACTTTTGTTAGCTGGGAGGTTTTTTATAGTTACAGAAAAGCAAAAATAAATAAATAGGACCTATTTAAACTTAAAAGCTTCTGCACAGCAAAGGAAACCATCAACCAAAAGATAATCTGCTGAATTGGAGAAAATATTTGCAAATGATATGACTGACAAGGGATTAGTATCAAATACATAAATATTAATAGCATGTACAACTCAATATAAAATTAATAAATGACCCAATCAAAAACTGGGCAGAAGGTCTGAATAGACATTTTTTTCAAAGAAGACACAAAGATGGATAACAGGAATATTAAAAAATGCTCAACATTGCTAATTTTTAGAGAAGTGCAAGTCAAAACTACAATGAGGTATCACGTCAGAGTGGGGTGTGTGTGTGTGTGTATCATGTATACACATAATGAAGTATTACTCAGCCACACAAAAGAATGAAATTCTGCCATCTGTGGCAATTTTTAATGGACCTATAGAATATTATGCTTAGTTAAATAAGTCAAAGGAAGACAAATATTGTATGATATCACTTAAATGTGGAATCTAAAAATTAAAACAAACAAATGTATATAGCAAAACGGAAACAAATTCACAGACAGAAAACAAACTAACGGTTACCAGGGCAGACAGGAAAGAGGGTAGGGGCAAGTTAGGGCTATGGAATTAAGAGATACAAACTACTACTTATACATAGATAAGCAACAAGGATATATTGTATAGTACAGAGGATTATAGCTATTATTTTGTAATAACTTTTAATGGAGTATGATGTATAAAAATAGTGAATCTCTAAGTTGTACACATAAAATATTATATGTAAATCAACTATACTTCAATAAAAATTAAGGGGTTAAATAAAAAGAAAAGTTGAACATACTGTACATAGCATGTAGGTTGAAACTAATAGTGAGACTGACTACCCTTAATGCCCAAAATTTGAAAATGTAGACAGTATGCATGTTTTTAAAGGAAAACATAATTTATTGACCTTGACTCAAGGAATAGGTAATCTGAAGACACCTATAAATCATTTTTTCCCCCCCTGGAGCTCACTGGTGAATATATTAAAGTTGCAGAATACAAAACTAATATTCAGAAATCTGTTGCATTTCTATACACTAACAACAAATTATCAGATCAGAAAGAGAAATTAAGAAAACAATAAAATTTACAGTTGCATCAAAAATAATAAAATATCTAGGAATACACCTAACAAAGGAGGTAAAAAACCTATACTTGGAAAACCACAAGATACTGATGAAAGAAGCTGAAGATGACACCAATGGATGGGAAGATATACTTTGTTCATGGACTGCAAGAAATAATACTATTACAATGACTGTACTACCAAAGGCAATCTTAATCCATAAGCTTAAAAGAAACTGAATCATTACTAAGAACCTCTAACAAACATCACATCTAATGTACGAATGTTAGACACGTTCTCTTTAAAGTTAGTAATATAACCAAAGTACTTGTTATCGGTGCTTCTATTCAAAATTTTATTGGAGGTTCAAGACAGTATAGTGAGATGAAAAAAAGAAAAGAGATATAAAGGTTGATATGGAAGAAATAATTGTATAATTTGAAGACATTATAAGAGTTTACATTCAATATTCAAGAGAACCTATAAACAACTACCACTGAGAGGTTACTGTCTCTCCTATAAATTAATGGGTATCAACTAAAAAAGTGTTCGAACTCATTCAAAATAGCAATAAAATCTACAAGGCTTATAAATTTTGGAAGCCAATTAGATGTGAACCAGTAGACAATAATTAAATACTTGAAAGTGAAAGAGGAGAGTGAAAAAGTTGGCTTAAAATTCAACATTTAGAAAATGAAGATCATGGCATCCAGTCCCATCACTTCATGGCAAATAGATGGGGAAACAGTGGCTGACTTTATTTTTTGGGGCTCCAAAATCACTGCAGATGGTGATTGCAGCCATGAAATTAAAAGATTCTTACTCCTTGGAAGGAAAGTTATGACCAACTTAGACAACATATTAAAAAGCAGAGACATTACTTTATCAACAAAGGTCTGTCTAGTCAAGGCTATGGTTTTTCCGGTAGTCATGTATGGATGTGAGAGTTGAACTGTAAAGAAAGCTGATCACTGAAGAATTGATGCTTTTGAACTGTGGTGTTGGAGAAGACTCTTGAGAGTCCCTTGGACTGCAGGGAGATCCAACCAGTCCATCCTAAAGATCAGTCCTGGGTGTTCATCAGAAGGACTGATGTTGAAGCTGAAACTCCAATATTTTGGCCACCTGATGAGAAGAACAGACTCATTTGAAGAGACTCTGATGCTGGGAGGGATTGAGGGCAGGAGAAGAGGACGACATAGGATGAGATGGATGGATGGCATCACTGACTCGATGGACATGAGTTTGAGTAAACTTCGGGAGCTGGTGATGGACAGGGAGGCCTGGCATGCTGCAGTTCATGGGGTCACAAAGAGTCAGACATGACTGGGCAACTGAATTGAACTGAATAATCATACTTTTGAATATAATTCAACAGTTAATGAAAAAGAATTGAAGTATATCAAGACTGAAAAAGTTATCTGAAAATTCTTTTGAGTGAAAATACCACTTTCAGAATATCTGTAGTTTGATTCTATTTTTGCAAATTAAAAAAATGCACAAAATAATGACATCTATTGCAAGTGGACATAGGCTGTGAAAGTATTAAACATGGGTGGCAAAGATACCATACCAACTTCAGGATGGAGGTTACCTCTTGGGAGGGAGAGGGAGGAACAGAATGAGAATTGGACTCAACAATAACACTTCTTTCTGAAGTAAATTCAGCAAAATGATACATTTTTCTAAATCTGAAGAATAGGCAGTAGGGTGTTTGTTTTATTAGTGTTATGTGTTTAATTCATTGCATATTTGCGTTTTAAAAATGTAAAAAGTGAACTGTTGTTGCTGTTTGGTGGTGTCCCACTCTTTGGGACCCCATGGACTGCAGCATGCCAGAGTTCCCTGTCCTTAACCATTTTCTGGAGTTTGTTCAAATTCATATCCATTGAGTCAGTGATGCCATCCAACCATCTCGTCCTCTGTCATTCCCCTTCTCCTCCTGCCTTCAATCTTTCCCAGCATCAGGGTCTTTTCCAATGAACCAGTTCTTTGCATCAGCTGGCCACGGTATTGGAGCTTTGGCTTTAGCATCAGTCCTTCCAATGAATATTCAGGACTGATTTCCTTTAAGATTGACTGGTTTGATGTCCTTGCAGTCCAAGGGACTCTCGGGAGTCTTCTCCAACACCACAGTTGAAAGAAAAGTGAATAGGAGGCAAAGAAAGGCACATAAAGGACATTGTGAGCACTCTGAGGAAGTCCGGCACTGATCAAGAGCAGAGAAATGCTGTGTTTTCTAAATGGAGAGGTGCTAGAATAGGAAGTTGATGGACAGGTCCCTTAGCAGGGTTGTCCCAGACTTCTTGAGACTGCTTTATTCTAGCGGCAGTGATGACCTTGCTGCAAAATTACTCAGCTGCTTTTAATCATCAGGGTGATAGATTCTGCCCATTTATCCAAAACACACACAATGAGGAAATGCAAATGTATTCCTTTGAGACATTATAAAATAAAATAAAAATATCTACTGAATCATTTAAGAAGCATTAAATCATGATTGGTAGAACAAGTGTTGATTATTGTGTTATAATTCTTCAAAAGTTAACAATTCTTAGTCATTCTCAGAACAGAGCTTCATTCTTAACACTTGAGTTTACTGTAATTTCATCTTGTTTCAAGGAACTTGATAATGGTTTCTGAGTTGCCTTTTGTTTCAATTATTATCTTGGTGATCTCCAAATCACACTAATCAGCAGGAATCTGGGAGAAAGACCTCATTCTAAATCTGAAAAGGAAATTTTTCTTATGATAACATGTTTATGCTATTGATTGTAGAGTCAGTTAATACAATCTTTATGGCAAGATAATTTGGCAAGGCCAATTAAAAATTAAAATGTATGTGACATTTAAATATTTCTATTTCCAGAAATCTAACCTTCAGGGATACCTTCACATGTGCATAAAGCTAACCACTGAAAAGAAATTCTTTAAAAAAGATGTTCGTTACAACACCTTAGGAAGCATCCTTGATCATACAGTTGTTTGTAAGTTCAATAAGTTGGAAATAGTGCCAAATGTATACCAACAAGGGAATGGATGTTATGACACATCTATGCTATGTAATGAAATGTCAGTTAAAAATAAATGAGATAGATCTCCTTATATAGTGATACAAGTTCAACTTCTAAGATACATTAATAAGTGAGAAAAAGAAGTTATGGAGTAATACATGTAATATGATCCAATTAATGCAAAAATCCCAAACCTATATATGTGCAAATACAAAATATACACATATGTAAATTTATGGAAAAGTTTTTAGCTCAAACTGTTAATAGTGGTTACTTTTGAGAAAAGAGTTTCAGGTGGTGAGATAATGTGTAAAAAAAAATATTTAATATATAAAATATATTAAAATTAACATATTAATATTTAAATATATAGTCTAAGTATTTATTAACTCATATGTTTTTGCATTTTTGGAGACTGCTTAAATTCTCAAAGTATATTGAATATAGATTCTACTATCTTTGAAACTCACTGGTGACACACTGCTTTCACAAATACATTACAAAAATGCTTTCATTTTTTTCTGTAATCAAAGTTTTCTAATAAAAATTATGCATGTTTACTGTGGAAAATTCAAAAATACAAAAAAGAGCAGACAAGAGAATGAAAATCAATTGTGATCTTATCATAATGTGTTGAAGCTTTTCCTTCTTCAAAGGATATAGTTGAGATCATAGCATCTATGCAATTTTTATTCTGAGACTTTTTTAGTTAGCACATAAATATTTACCTGTGTCATTAAAAGCTGTTCCAAAACAAAGTCACATAAATTCCTTGCTGCTGCTGCTGCTACTGCTAAGTCACTTCAGTTGTGTCTGACTCCGTGTGACCCCATAGACGGCAGCCCACCAGGCTCCCCTGTCCCCGGGATTCTCCAGGCAAGAACACTGGAGTGGGTTGCCATTTTCTTCTCCAATGCACGAAAATGAAAAGTGAAAGTGAAGTCGCTCAGTCATGTCTGACCCTCAGCGACCCCATGGACTGCAGCCTACCAGGCTTCTCTGTCCACGGGATTTTCCAGGCAAGAGCACTGGAGTGGGATGCCATTGCCTTCTCCATTCCCCACTGTCTAAAGTTTGATTAACAGCTATGAAATCTGTTTCTGAATGAGACTTCAGAACACATCTGTAGAATTAGAGACCCTTTGGCAGTGTGGTCAGCATGTGTCTACCATGGTCAAAGGGAAAGAAGAATCTAAACCTCAAGGACATGGATAGTGACCAGAGCATTAGTTGGGAAGCAATGGCCTAGAAATTAACGTTTCTTCTTTCCTGTCTTATGGGATGGCATTGGCAAAAGTTATCCACGAGTGACATAAACTAAGTCCACTTTGGAAGAAACCTTTTATTGTCACATATTGGGAGGTAACAGTCCTACAAAGAGGCCCCGTACTTCATCCTATCGGATGAGCAGGATAGAAAATCCAAGGATAAAGGACCCCAACAGACAAGACCCTCAGACCTTAAGATTTGTGGGAGGGAGGTTCTAGTGGAGTTGACTTGGTATTAGAAGAATTATGGGGAGTCCTGAGGTATGAGACAAACACTGAAGGGCCATTTGCAGGTGTGAGAAGTAAAACTTTTTCCAAAGGTTCATTAAATCACACAGTTTTCCTTAGAGAGGATCTCCATGGCAAACCTTGCTTTCATTTTTCCAGGCCAATAACAGAAGAAGGAGCTGCAGAGGCCCTGGCTGGGGCCACCCAGGCTGAAATGGAAGCACGCAACTTCCAGCTGAGGCCCCGTCCTTCCTGCCCACGGGCCCAGGCCCAGGCCCAGGCGTTCTTCCCCAGTCTCAGCTGGCGGGAGCTTGAGGTTTCTCTTTTTGTTGGACTCACCACAGATTGAAACAACAAAAGCAATGGAAGCCTCCAGTCCTTTATGGATGGTCTGAATGGAAACCACAGGCCGGGAAATTCAAGGGCTTGGGCAAAAACGCGGTTCTGTTTTTCATGTCCCTAAATCGATCCAGCCAATGCCTTGGGTGACAAACAGGGACGAGCGCTGGGCACAGTGTACGCTGTAATTAGGCTGGTGTGATGGATTGGAGCTTCCGTGGGACTAAAACCACCCCATTGGCTATTCTTGCAGTTATTTTCTGGCTTCATCTCACTATCTGGGGGCTCCTTGGCTAGGCAGATTTTATTGAATGGAAAACAAGCTCATCGCTACTTCTCAACAGCACGTTTGGATATTTTCTTTTTCAGATCCACATTTGCCAAGCCATACATCCTGTGATAAACAGACCCTACTAACTCTCGGCTGATGAGAGTTTTCCTGGATTATTCCTCCATCTCTTACTAAAATGCCTCTGGAGCAACTCATTTGATCATTCATTCATTCTGGCTTGTTCATTCAACATACACGTACTAAGCCTCTGTGTGAGTATACTCTTCCTGAGGAACTGGGCTTAGAATACAAGAGAGAATAAAATAGATCTAGCCCTGCTCGGACAAAGCTTTATTTAAAACTAGGAAAAATGCTCTGATGGAAACAAGCCATTACAAGAGAACATGGGACATGATGCTGGAATTCCCACAGTCCCCTGGTGGGTCACGGGCATCACTGAGCTCACCTGCAGCTTGACCGGGAGGCCTGGAGTCTGAGGTGTGCAGTGGGGATTCCTTTCCTGTGGTTTTCAGGGGTGGGTGGTGACAGATTTGCCAGAGCTTACAGTCCTGGTTAATCAGATCAGGTATGTTCAGTGCACAGGTTTTGTATTTAAGCCATGTTATTATGAAGGAATGAATAAAATGGAGACTGTCATGCCAACAGAGCACTAAAATGGAACCAGGAGGCCATGGGCAAAGTGGGGCCTATGCACCTCTCCATCTAATGGAACATGAATTTGACCTGGGCCACCACATCCTGAAAGAACATTTACACAGTAAATTCTTGCATAGTAACAGCCCTAGCAACCAATCACATATAGACAAGAATGGTTTCAATCTGCCAGCACCAAACATAATTCTTACAAAACAGCTTATGCAAGCTTCCTCCTTTTCCCTTTAAAAACCCTTTGGTTTTCAACCCTCCTCAGAGCACAGTTGGGTTTCTATTTGTATCTGTGTCTCCCAAACTGCAGTTCCTAAGACTCCAAATAAATGCTTTTGCTGCCATACAGCTCTCATCTTATTTCTCAGTTGACATTATGAAGGGGCCAACTGCCATCACTACTATGTTACCAAGTACAAAGTGCTTACCTGTACTAGAAGGTGGCATCAGAACTCAAATTTTGTTTATTAAACTGGGTTGGAACATTTATGGAAGAATCTTTCTTAGGAGAGCAAATGATACAGTCATGGATGGAAATCTGGCCCTACTTATAACACCAAATGTATGAGTTTTCACATCAAGTAATTCTCTTCAGACACCAGCTGGGTGTGCTACAATTTACTTCAATTCTGTCACTAACAACATGGAGTCAGTGCAGATCCCACAGGAGAAGAGCTCAGCCCCTCAAGACTGCCCCCCCCGCCCCAATTCAGATGCCAATTGTAAGCGACAGGTTTCCAGGTTAACACACTTCTGATTACAGTCTGGGGGTTCCCATGGCTCCCTCCTCCTCAGGTTTGATCTTTTGCTATTATGGCTCACAGGATCCAGGGAAACACTTGACATACTTGGACAAAGAATGTCACCTGCCATTTCAGTAAACAAAGGATATTTCACTGATCAAGCCATCAGCCACTGTGGGCTGCACCCAGGGAGGATTCAAGATGGAGGAAAAAACAAGATACTGGCCCTAGACAGTTACGGTATAGATCAACGGAATAATTTCAATAAGCTTAGACTCTTGCATCTTCCCATATACAGAAAAGTGCTAAATTAAGTTGAAATATCTGTTTTTTTTTTAAAAAAAATACTAGCAGTGATCTTTTGATATTCTATTACCTTTCTTTTTTTTCCCCCAAAACTCCTATATATCCGGGACCCTCCCTTAACTTCTTCAGAAGCCTCTCAGAGCTATCACAGAGGCTGTATCCTGGGCTTAAATTCTCAGTAAATCCACCAAATAAAACATAATTCTCAACTTTTAAGCTGTGCTTTATTTTTCACTCAACACTATTACCAGTTGACTCTAAAGAATATTATAAAGATATAAATGAATAGAGGTACACAGTCCAGGTCTGGAAGGGTGCCGACGACAGAAGCTTTTTGTCGCCATGGAATTTGCCACCCTCCTATCAGGGCTTCCCTGAGAGCTCAGTTGGTAAAGAATCTGCCTGCAATGCAGGAGACCCTGGTTCAATTTCTGGGTCAGGAAGATCCCCTGGAGAAGGGATAGGCTACCCACTCCAGTATTCTTGGGCTTCCCGTGTGGCTCAGCTGGCAATGACTATGCCTGCAATGCGGGAGATCTTGATTTGATCCCTGGGTTGAGAAGATCCCCTGTAGAAGGGAAAGCCTACCCACTCCAATATTCTGGCCTAGAGAATTCCATGGACTGTATAGTCAACGAGGTCGCAGAGAGTTGGATGTGACTGAGCGACTTTCACTTTTCACTTTCACCCTCCTGACGCGAGATGCACTCACCAACCTGGAAACTCCCTGAGCCCTTTCATTTAGGACTTTTATGGAGGTTCCACTTTATATATATTGATCAAATCATTGGTCTTTGGTGATTAATTCTATATCCAGTTCTTCTCACCTCCATGGAGGTTAAGGGCTGGGAGAGTGGGACTGAAATTCCAACCTTCTAATCACACTATTGTTTTCTTTGGCAAACACCCCCGCATCCGGATACTATTTATGAATGCTTCACCTCATTAGCATAAACTCAAATATGTGTGAAAGAGGCTCATTATGAAACATAAAAGATGCTTCTCTTACTCTCTTCACTCAGGAAATTACAAGGGTTTTAGAAGTTCCATATAAGACCCAGGGACAAAGACCAAATAAATATGTCTTATTGTATGTCACAATATCACATGCCCCTTATATTACAACTGAACCTAAGGGATGACCACGTATTCATATTAGTAACAAGGCTGAACCCTTCAATAGCTTGAAAGCTCTTAGTGGGATGGAAAGCAAGATCAGGTCTAGAGCTCCCAGGACTTTGCCCGCATGGACATCCTTTCCTGTCCTTGACTCTTCTTTCTCTTTACCCTCCACCTTAGTAAGTTTTAAGGTCTTGTCACCTGAAAAAAAAATGCACTACCTTAAAGTTGAGAACTGTTATTTGGTGGGCTTTCTGAAGACTTCAAGCCAAAAGACAGCCTTTCAGCTAGTTCTGAGGGACTGTTTCCAAGAAGTAAGGGAGGAGTCAGGATCTTTATGGGTTTTTGCGATGACGACCAGACAGTCAGAACATCAAAAGATTACCACTAATTTAAAAAACAAAACAAAACTATGGCTCAGATGGTAAAGAATCTGCCTGCAATGTGGAAGATCCAGGTTTGATTTCTGGGTCTGGAAGATCCCCTGGAGAAGGGAATGATTACCCATTGCAGTATTCTTGTCTGGAGAATTCCATGGACAGAGGAGCCTGGCAAGCTACAGTCCATGCGTTGCAAAGAGTTAAGATATGACTGAGAAACTAACATACACACACATACACAAAGAACTAGATATCTCAAGTTAATGAATTTAGCACTTTTCTGTGTTTGAGAAGATGCAAGAGTCGGGGCTCACTGAAATCATTCCTTTGATATGCACCTCAGCTATCTGGGGCCAGTACCTCTCCCACTCTGAATCCCCTCAGGGCTCACTGTTGAGGGTGGCCGTAGAGGCTTGATTGTTGCAGCACTGTTTATTTACTGATGCTGCAGGCACATCTGTCATTCACATTCTTATGATCCTGAGCCAGGGAAACCCTGGGCCCTGGGCAGAGGAGCTGATGGTAAACTTCACGAAGAGCAGGAATTTGGTCCTTTCATCTCTACATCTTTTGGATTGCATAGAACCTGTCTTAGGAAATGAACACACAATGACTGCTGAGCAAAAGAGCTAAGTGCATGTTGAAGAGCTGTGTGTGAAGTAAAATGATGGTATTTCATTGTGGCTTTGTGGGGAAGCAGTGACGAACAGGTTCTCCTTTCAGAGAAGTTCTCTTCTGTGGCAGGGGCGGGATGCCTGAGAATCCCAGTCTCCTCTTAGCTTCAGATATCTCTTGGGGAAAGTAGCTTGAAACAGAAAGGGTAGGGCAGAGCCTTGAATATTCAAAGGAACTCTCGGCACTTTTGGATTGAGTTCCCTGGGAGCCCAAGATACCAATGAACTTACATTTGAGGCAAATTCAGTTGTTAGTTTTGTCCTATGTTGTTTGACATCACAATCCTCAAGGTCAGACTGCATTGCTTTCATTACACTCAAATCCTTTCTATGTTTATTCCCTCCCTGTTTTTTCCAATATATGACTCAAAACTCCTCAAGAGAATGCACTGCCTAATTCTTTGAGTTCAGCTCAGTACAAGTTTTTTGTGGCTCTACACACAGGGAGCTCTTTAAAAATGTTTAATTTCCTCTTTGAGCATAGTCTGCTTTCCCATGGAGCCCCTCTCCCATTCCTAGAGTCGCATACACTCTGTTTTGTCCCTCCCCTTCGAGCCTTTCAAGGACCATTAGAGCCGCCACCTTAGATGCTGTGTACAGGGGTTTCTGCCGGACCCCGAGGGTAGGAAGCCACCAGCTTCTTCTGCAAGTGAATTCCAAAAGTGAAAAACCTCTGCTTAACCTCTATGGAAGAACATCGTGTCCCTCTCAGTGTCAGTTTTGGGAAAACATAGATAAAGCGAGGAGAATGTGCCAATGGAAAATTGAGGCAAAACGGCCCATGGGCCAGCAGGGTGGTTATGCCAGAGACTGTGTGAGTGGCTCACTGGTGCCCCACACAGCTCGGCTGGCTGGATGCCAGCATGGTGCCCCGCAGGGAAGCCATCTCAGGTTTGGAGACGTGTGCAAATAAACAGAAACCTCCATGAAATAGAGTTAGGAGGCCAGGAAGGGAAGAAAAGACTCCTCTTCTTTCCTGGTAAGGACTTGGCCAATGAAAAGCTTTGCTCTCTTTGTTTACTGTAGCCTCCCAGCCTCCTTCTCCTCTCCATAAAAACGTTCTCCTTTCCTCGTGGTCTGGGGACTTACATGTGGCCCACCATGGTTGCAGACCCTGAATTGCAGTTTTCTGCTGATACTGAATAAACCATCTTTATTTCTGAATACTGAATAAACCATCTTTACTGGAGAAATATCTGGCAGTCTGTTAACCTGCATTCTGACCCCTGACTCTGTGGTTCTGGTGCGTCTTGGGCTCAGTAGGTTTAAGGAAGAGGCTGACTTGTCCAGGGCACTGACTCCCCAGGTTGTCAGTTCCCAGAGGACTCTGCTCTTGCAAAACCATCTATAGCTTTAAGGCTTCAGCCTCAGTGCAGGACGATTTGCACACTCATATAGTGTGCAAATATGACTTAAAACTTGAGTCAGAGCCTGTTTCAGGAAAATTGGAGTGGGAGCTTTGTAGGCTACCTACCCCTCTAGGCAAATGCTTCTTATCCCAACTTGTGATTGAGGAGATAGAGGTAGAATATTCAGCCTCATTTCACTCCTTAAATCAGGCCAGGTAGGATTTCCGTAGGTGCTAAAAGTCTATGCCATGTCGCTATTTAGGAATCAGAACTGTGTTTCACAAATGGGCCCTGCTACCACCTGTGAGATCTCAAGCAGACTGCCCTGCTTCCCTCTTGCTATTTCCCTATCCATAAAATGAACAAAAGGGACAGTTATCCCTGCCGCCTTCTCCCTCATGAGTCTAAATAAGAGGATATACCAAATACCTGGAGTTCTAGAAAAGACAGGTGCTGTGCCCCTCCCCCCAGCCCCACAGCACGTCTTCAGGCTCATGACCTTCTGTGACCTGCTGGTCCAAGGCGCTGACCTACCTACAGACACTAGGGTGGGCTGGGACCAGCTGTAAGGCTCCTATATTTTCTTGCCAGTGAGGACTGTGTTGTTATAAGGTATGCACACTCTCTGTCTCTTAGGGTGACCTACTTACCTGGTTTGTGTGGGTTTCTGGAAAGCAGGACTTTTAGTGATTAAAAAAAGGACAGTTCTGGGCAAACCAGGAAGGTTAGTCACCCTACTAGTGGAAATTAGAGGGTAGAGTGCTCTTGCTTCTGTTACCAAACATAAATTTATTTGAAGGGTTTGGGAGATAATGGAAGATTTGAATTATGAACCATATTTCGATTCTCCACTTTCCAAGCTTCGGTTTGAATAGAAATCTCCCTGCCCAATTTACTTTGCCATAAATTAGTGGCTTCATGGGAGGTATGCTTAGGATTCCTTATGGAAGACCCTCATCACTCACTGGGCACTCAGGCACCCTGAGTAGGGAAATTCCTTTAATTCTATTATCCCCATAATAATGACTTATCCCCCTTCTAGCCTCTTGCTCTCTCACTACACTATTATCTGTATTATTACTTTAATGGCCTGAGGGCTCAGCACATTCATTAGCCCATTCAAGGTTCTGTGAACCCTTGGCCACCAAATATAAGGATATAAAAGAAGCAAGGCTGACATCAGCCCTAGCAGTACAGCCAAAATTGGTGAAAGCTATAGCCTCTATCAATTGTTGATCAAAGACATGAATAGGCAGAGACTTAAGAGGCTTAGACTTGATAAAAATGGATTTCCTCTCCCTCTGTTAATCAATAAGGTTTTAGAAAAGCATCAAGAGGTGCCAATGCCACGCAGAAGCAGAAAAGATGAAATGAGTTTGGAAAAGTTTGAGTTTGTTTAGTAATAAATGTTCAATAGTTCATTACTTCATCATCATCCCCACCTGCTTTGTGCATATCTGCTTTATGGGAGACTGGATACAAAGCATACAAGGGGATAGTGAACATAACTTTGTATCTGTTGCTGGTCTTAGAGTTAATAACTCTAAATTGAGAGTCTGTATATATGAGGATTAAGCAGAATATCCTGAAATCTAGAAGTTTTAAAAAATGGGGCCTGAAGCCCTGAAGATTGACCAGTCTTTTGAGACTGCATAGCCTATAACTGGCTTCCCTGGTGGTTCAGTGGTAAAGAATCCACCTGCAATGCAGGAGCCTCGGGTTTGATCCCTGGCTCTGGAAGAATCCCTGGAGAAGGAAATCACAACCCACTCTAGTATTCTTGCCTGGGAAATTACATGGACACAGGAGTCTGGCAGACTACAGTATATGCGGTCGCAAGAGTAGGATACAACTTAGCAACTAAACCAAACCAACGAAGCCTGTAACTGAAAGCTGTGATATTTGTCTCCAGATGAGATGGTTGACAGCCCCCTCTACTATCAGGAATAACTATCAGTGACAATCTACTGGGAAACTGATAACTGATATTACATTGGTATTGTTTGTCCTTTTGGCAGGGAACAGATGCCTCCTGCTTTCATATCTCACAACTGAATACTCAAGCCATCTTCCTCCAGTCAAGAGGAAAACAAGCAAGAGCAGCCTGTCACAGAATGAGCTTCCTGTGCATATGAATATAAACCACAGAGAGGATAACTAGGGAAAATATTTCCTGAAATAAAAGGACAAAACCACAGAGCACTTTAACAGTCACCCAAACTCACAGACTTAACATGATCAGGACACATGGCTGTGTGTTTATAGAAACAGAAAATTTGACAGAAGATCAAAGTTGGGCAGATTATTATTGTATTTACAAACCATTAAAAACAAAACTAGGAAAACAACATGCTTGCTGCCTAAGATTTGAATACTGGAAGAGTTCTTGGTATTAGCAAAGATTAAAAAAAAAAAAAAACACCTTGAAAACACCTGCTTACTTTGACTCCTGGTGATGATAGCAACTGATGGATCAACAGGAATCAAGTTGGTCTGGGCAGGAGCTGTGCCAGGATTTAGGGAAACTGGTGACTCAGAACAGTAGATGAATTCATGTCACACGCGACCTGTAATGTTGGCAGACAGGTTAGTGCTGAGACTTGAGACCTTACTATGGCTTATAAACAGGCCAAATGACCCACTCTTTTGTCTACCATTGGTACTCCCTTGCCTCAGCCCTTACTTTCTCATAACACTGGAAGAATTAGTGGTAAGAATTGCTGTTTAACTTAGGATCAAGGAGCGATGACAATGTGGCTAGAATGCCATTTGGTTAAAGCCACTGGGGCACTTAGAAGGTGGGACCTGGAATATCATTTTACATACGGATTGCCCAATCCACATCTCAGCTGCCATGGTTGTCCTCAGCCCAGATTTGCCCATCTCTCGTAGTTCATCTCCCTCTTGTACCACCTCTGTCTTGAATGTTGTAGGGGCTGCAGGAATGTATCTGTAGTAGTAAATCATCACTCAGTGACTTTTACATAGTGAAGAGGCTCCCCTGGTTATTAGCTCAAGAGTTCAAGGGAATAAGTCTATCCTTGGAGCCAACCTTGTTTCTCTGGAAGTTGGGAAACAGGATTCCAGTTTCCATCTTCATTACATCTAACTGCGTGACTTTCTGGATTTCTGTTTCCTTCTCGTGGGATGTATTAATAAAGTTGAATTGAGAATCTCTCACATTCCTCCCAGACCCAACATTCTATGAAATTTAAGAATTTATAATCCCATTTGGAAATATATAAACCCTTCCATGAATCTCTTATTTGACAATGACAAGGATGGTCCAGAGCAAAAAGAGATCGTGTCCTGGTTCAGCAACTTCATGGAGAATTATTTCTGAGGTTATTTCCTTGATTTTTCCATGAGATGTTCAGTTGTCTTTCCCAGGGAGCCAGCCAAGGTGCCAGCTGGAGGCAGTTATGGGAAAAGAGATGATGCAGATGTTAATAATGTGGTTAAAATCATCGTGTTTTGACAGCCCCATTCTAAGGGCAAAAACAAGGAGGGATGGGAGGTGAACGGGCTGTTTTTGACCCTTGTGATAAAACGTTTTTGAAACTTGTCTCTTTATTTCTTGAAAAATAGGGTGAAAGATGTACTCAACAGCTCTTTCCAATTGGAGGTAGACTTTTAGCTAGTATAGACCCTAACCTCTTGAGTAGAGGGTTTAATCATGTTAAAGGAAAATACTTCTTAATCATTCTCAGTGTTATTGGCCATCAAATACCCACTGGTAATACACTGTAACACTAGACTTAGCTTTGGCTATTAATCAAATTGCTCAAGATAGCTTCTTCTTTTTTTTTTAAAGAACATAGGTAAATACTGACCACTGAATTTTGTCTTTTGTTTTTTAATGAAAATTCTCCTGGCCAGTTGGTGGTTTTTGGAAAATTTTGATGCATGCTAGGGGAAGCCTGGTGGGCTGCCGTCTATGGGGTCGCACAGAGTCAGACATAACTGAAGCGACTTAGCAGCAGCAGCAGCAGCAAGGTTAACTTAACTCATTTTAGTTCTTTAGCACTCTTGTTATGATTACAATCTTTTTTTAAAAACATAAATAAACTTTCAATTTTAGAATAGTTTTAGATTTACAGACAAGTTGTATTGATGGTACAGAAAGTTTCCATATACCTTAGACCCAACCTCTGGTATTGGTAACATTCTGCATTTTTACATGGTACGCTGTCACAATTCTAATGAACCAATTTTGATACATTATTATTTGCTATAGCCCAGTTTTCATTCAGATTATCCTCAAATGCTTTTATCTGTTCCAAGAGCCCATCCAGGGAACCATACTACATTTACTCATTATGTCTCTTTCGGCTCCTCTTGGCTATAAGATATTTTTCAAACTCACCTTATTTTTGATGACAGTTTTGAGAAGTACTGTTGTCGTTCAGTTGCTAAGTCATGTCTGACTCTTTGCAACCCCATGAACCGCAGCACACCAAGCTTGCCTGCCCTTCACTATCTCCCTAAGTTTGCTCAAATTCATATCCACTGAGTCAGTGAAGACATCCAACCATCTCATCCTCTGTCACTCCCTTCTCCTCTTGCCCTCAATCTTTCCCAGTATCAGGGTCTTTTCCAATGAATCAGCTCTTCGCATGAGGAGGCCAAAGTATTGAAGCTTCAGCTTCAGCATCAGTCCTTCCAATGATTATTCAAGGTTGATCTCTTTTAGAATTTACTGGTTTGATCTCCTTACAGTCTAAGGGACTCTCAAGAGTCTTCTCCAGCACCACAGTTCAAAAGCATCAATTTTTTGGCACCCAGCCTTCTTTATGGTCCAATTCTCACATCTGTACATGACTACTGGAAAAACCATAGTTTTAACTATACAGACCATTGTCAGCAAAGTGACTTCTCTGCTTTTTAATATGCTAAGTTTGCTCTGTTCTTCCAAGGAGCAAACGTCTTTTAATTTTGTGGCTATAGTCACCACCCACAGTGATTTTGGAACCCAAGAAAATGAAAGCTATCACTTTTTTCAGTTTTTCCCCATCTATTTGCCATGAAGTGATGGCACCAGATGTCATGATCTTAGTTTTCTGAATGTTGATTTTATGTCAGCCTTTTCACTTTCCTCTTTCACCTTCATCAAGAGGTTCACTAGTTCCTCTTTGCTATCTGCTATTAATGTGGTAGAATCTGCATATCTGAGGTTGTTGATATATCTCCCAGCAATCTTGATACCAGCTTGTGCTTTTCATTCAGCCCTGCACCTTGATTTTGATGACAGTTTTGAGAAGCACTATAAACTTGGGTAAATAACAACATCAATAACATGTCTGTGGCCTTGTGTTGTGCTAAGCAATGTGCAAACTCATTTAGATACACTGACTTATTTAATGCCTACAGTATCTATATAGGTATATTCTATTGTTATTCCCTTTTTATAGCTGAGAAGATGAATCTTCAAGTGTTTAAGCAATTTATATAAGATTACATAGTATAAGTAGCGAAGCAGGGAGACCAATCTAGGCAGGTTGATTACTGAGGCTATACTCTTTTTTTGTTGTTGTTTAAATTGAAGCTTGGTCAATTTACAATGTTATAATAGTTTCTGCTGTACAGCAGAGTGATTCAGCTGTGTGTGTGTGTGTATATATATATATACACACACATATATATTAGATACACACACACACATATATTCTTTTTCAGATTCCTTCCAGCTATAGGTTATTACAAAATATTGGATATAGTTCCCTGGGCCATATAGTGGGCTCTACTGTTTATTTTACATATAATAATTTATATCAGTTAATTTCAAACTACTAATTTATCTCTCCCCCCACATTCCCCATTTGGTAAACCATAAGCTTGTTTCCCATGTCTGTCTTTTTCTGTTTTGTAAATACGTTTATTTGTGTTGTATTTTAAGAATCCACATGTAAATGATACCATGTGATATTTCTTTCTTTGACTTACTTCATTTAGTATGATAATCTCTAGGTCCAACCACATTGATGCAAATGGCATTATTTCATTCTTTTTTATGGCTGAGTAGCATTCCACTGTATGCATGTACCACATCTTCTTTATCCATTCACCTATTGATGGACACTTAGGTTGCTTCCATGTCTTGGCTACTGTAAATAGTGCTACTATGAACATTGGGGTGCACGTATTTTTGCAAATTAGACCTCTAGCCAGATATATATGTCAAGGAGGCAGATTGCTGGGTCATATGGTAGCTTTTAGTTTTTGAAGGAGTTGCCATACTTTCTTCACAATGGCTGCACAAATTTAGATTCCCACCAAGAGTATAGGTGGGTTTCACTGATGCAATATTTTTAATTACCATTCTTGGATATAAGAGTGATGAAAAATCCCTTAGGTCTGTACATTTCTTTACACAGCACTTTGATGCATATCACAATCACATCCTAATGGCCCTTGTGATCCACACAAGTGCTACCATTCTTGGAGGCTCAGTAACTTGGTGCTGGCTTCTGCTACAGCCTGATCATAGTCAAGACAGTGCTACAATTACTTACGTGGGTATCAGCCTTGCCTGTGGGCCTGTCATACTCTGGAGGGCAGAGAGCACATCTTCTCTACTGTTATCTTTCCTGTGATGTCATATGTTTTACACGAAAGTAAAAAAGTGAAAGTGAAGTTGCTCAGTCATGTCTGACTGTTTGCAACCCTATGGACTGTAGCCCACCAGGCTCCTCTGTCCATGGAACTTTCCAGGCAAAAATACTGGAGTGGGTTGCCATTTCCTTCTCCAGGGGATCTTCCTGACCCAGGGATCGAACTCGGGTCTCCCACATTGCAGGCAGACTCTTTACCGTCTAAGCTACCTGGAAGTCTTTTACATTGTAATCTCTTAAAGAGTATTTATTGAATTGGATTCCTCTTTTATAGTTGAAGAAATAGTTGGACATTACATAATTAATGAAAACCAAAAATATTTTCCATGGAAACTATGAGGCTTTAAAGTCTATTTTTTAAGTTCATTTTTCTGCAGGGATCTTCCTTATTGACAGTTTCCATACTTGAAAAAAAAAAAATCTCTCAATAGTATAATCTGATGAAGGACACAAGAACGGGGATTAATAAGATTCAGATGACTTTAAAATGGAATTTTTTTCAGCAGATTTCTTCCCAGTGGTAGTGGTGTTGTGATATTTATTTTGATTCCCTTTTGGCCAAGTTCCTAGCAGACATAGTCACAGAATCATAGCATTTCAATCAATTTCTTTGGCTTTAGTTTGTATGTCACTGGAAGAGACGTTAACAAATGTAAGAAAAAATGATTTGAAGTGCAGAGAAGAAATAAAAGAACGAACTGGTAAACTGCCAAGCTCTGTGTCCTTTCTCCTTCAGGAGGTAACAGAGAGGATTACTCTATACTTCCTTTATCCAGAGAGAGGCCCAGAACCATCATTTGTGCTAGAAAATGGCTATCATGAGGTGAAGCAAGTTGGGTTACTTCATGATGCCAGGAGTGGTGACATGGTTACTCTTCTCTTGGGCTTAGCAATGAGAGGCCCAGCGGACACAGCATGACTTGAATTTACTTTGTAAAGGAATACTGTATCTGGGTTCCAATACCAGCAACTTACTATGTGAACTTGCCAAGTTCTGCTACTACTTGAACCTCATATTCTGCATCTTTAAAACGGGCTTAGTAATAAATGTGATCTCAGAGCTGCTGTGAGGTTCAGAAATGAATGTGTGAAAGATATATTCAAATTCCAGTGGATGACACATGGCTTACATTCAATATTTGTAGGTACTACTGACCTGTGCATTTTACAGCTTAAGGACTGACACAGCTGGCGGCTTCAGTCACATTCTAGCCCGACTCTACATTCCTCTCACTTAATTTTCCCCAAATGAAAGTCAAAGCTATTGAAAAAAAAAAAATTCTCCTGAGACTAAGGGGAGCTAGCTTCTGATTTTAGCCCGATCCCCAGAACACCTCTGCTTCCAGCACAGCTCTCAGAGAAGGACTCCATCTACTCCCTGCATTTTCAAGGTCAGGGTGCCTCAGGGCAAGTCCAGGAGCACAGCATCCGCCAAACCTCCTCTAACCCCTAATCCCAACCTGTGACTACTGCTGCCCTCTGGGCCAGTGTGACCTCTGTTTTTCACTCTGCATTATATTTGGCATTTTTATCACCAGAACTTGGGCAACTAGCAAAGCCTTTGGGCCAGAACTGGGCACTATTTCTGAGTAGTTCCCCTCGGTGAACTACTTGATGCTCTGCTGGGTACGAGTGGGTGGTTTTGACAGCTGCAGGGAGAGGTGCTGAGTCCTGGGGTGGGATGGGTGATGAATGTGCCATAAATCCCCTGTCTGCCCAGAGCATAAATCTGAGGGCTGCACAGGTTCCGAGGCAAGGAAACTGGAACTCTGGAGCCAGGTAAACAGACCTGAGTCAACAGGAGCAGAGAAACAGCTCTGTGACCCTACCATCCATAGCCTTGGGCTGGGTTTGCAGAGTCCAATGACTGGCTTCTTGGGAGTCATCTTTGATTTTTGTGGTTTTGTGAGGTCTGGGAAAGAAAATAAATGTAGGACAAGGGTGGGGTTCCTTCTTGTAGTGGCTGGGCAACTGCTCACAGCGCCATGGCACCTAGCAGAGTTTCCAGACTGCTCAGAGCTGTTGGCTTCTTCCCCCTCCAGAGAAGTGAGGAGAGTTGCCCCACGGGTCACTGGCAGGTACGTTCTCTGGAGAAAACACAGGGCCATGAGTTAGAGCACCAGGACTTCAGACCCCAATTTGCCTCTAATCTGTGATGTGATTTTAGGCCTCCTGATTTCTCTGAATTTTTACAAAATGGACACAATATTCATAACCTATCTACCTCAGAGGAGTAAATGAGATGGGAGATGTCAAATTTTTAGAAGCTCCACACCTTATGAACTATCAGATTGTGTGAACATTTGTTAATGACAAAATGATAGCTATCATTCAGTAAGCACTTTTTAGTACTTAGCACAATGCCAAGTGATCTATAGGATTGGCTACATAATCTTCTTGGCTCAGCACAAAATAAACGTGAGGCTCCTTGTTCAAAAAGAAGGAAAAAGTGCCATTAAAGCTATTAAAATATAAAAGTTAACAATACTGCTATTACATGTTTAAAAGTTAAGAGTAGATCTTGAAAGTTCTCATCACGTTAATTAAACTTAACTATTGTCATTTCACAATGTACACAAATATCAAATCATTATGTTGTACACCCCAAACTAGTATGTTGCATGTCAATTATATCTCAGTTTTAAAAAAATAATAAAAAGTTTTCCTTCCATCTATGGGCTCTCTACCTATCAATGTGGTTTTTTATTTGCTATTTAATGTTGCACTCCCATGAGCATAAGAAAGCCATTAGAGTAAGTGTAGACCCTCATGAACTCCCAGGTTCCTTCTCTAGCACTTCATGGGTATGTGGCTTCTAGTCACTGCTGGGCTGACATGCACGCCCTGCCTGAGTGGGCTGGGCGGGGAGTCAGGCATCTGCCTTTCCTCAGTCAATGGTGGACAGGTGAAAGAGATGGGTGGGTGAAGGCTGGACCCTGAAAAACGTACTCTGGTTCTGCTAGCCTGGGCCAGGATGGTGTTACCATGAGCTCCTCCTGAACTCTGGCCCTGTTCCTGACCCACCCTGTGCCCGCTCATAGGACCCTGCTAGGGGGTATTGGGGAGGGTGACAGCATTTGTTTGGTAGTGATGTGAGAAGGGATCAGGTGAGGCCTAGGGCACCAGAGAGTGGGGAGGCAGAACCACAGCCAAACTGAGTCCCTGAGCTTCTAGATCATGTGCCATTGATGGATTTCATTGATGGATGCCATTGTTGCCATTTCTGTTGGATTTCACTTATAAAACTCAGAGTCTGGGACTGTGAATGCAGAACATTAAACCTCAAGCATGAGGTCTCCTCCTGGGCACCAGGTTCTGTGTGGCTATCTATGCAGGTCCCGTGTCCTGGAGCCAGCCCACGTGATTATCTCACGAGGCTTCAGGGAAATTCTATAAGGGAGCTATTTTTACTCTCATTCAGCAGAAGAAGAAACCAAGGCCTTATGTAGCTTGTGTCAAGCCCTGGGAAAACAGAGATAACATCTGAACCTGGGCATCTGTCTGCATCTGCTTCTGTGCATTCTCAGTGTGAACTGTAGCCCACCAGGCTTCTCTCTCCATGGAACTTTCCATGCAAGAGTACAAGAGTGGGTTGCCATATCCTACTCTGGGGATCTCCCCGACCCAGGGATCAAACCCACATCTCTTGCATCTCCTGCACTGGCAGGTAGATTCTTAAACACTGCAGCACCTGAGAAGCCCTGAACCTGGGCACAACTTGAATGAATCCAACAGAATCTCTCTGGAATCAATGAATGTGTTAATTGGGCTGTTGAACCATACCCTCATCTGGCCTAGATTAGAAAATACTCAGGTACTGCTAACTTCCTCAAGAAAAAAGTCACAAGAAACTCTCCCTCCAACAAAGAACATTATTCCAGCAATATTATTGAGAGTCTTCATTATCTGATGAGGAATCTAACACCCATAACGGTTATTGAATCTCCTCAGGCATTTATTTTCAACTAAACCATTCAGCAAACAATTATCTGTCACAAGGAAGAACTCTGCTTGCATTTTTTTGGGAGTATAAATGTGGTACAATCTGACTGCTCCCCTCTAGGAATTTATCTGGGCCAGAAAACTTGCCGACACTATCCTTAATGAAGGTCAGTAGCGAAAAGGTTCTAAGGGAAAAACAACCGCTGGGAAGGAGTAGGGGGTTCAAAGAAGAGAGGCCTCCTGGAGGCGACAGAACAATATTTCTTGGCCGGGTGCTATTTAAGATGGCCCTGGAGAACGGGTAGGGATTTGCATATGATGGCTGTGGGGAGAGAGTAGCAAGAGTAAACCCATAGTGGTTGGAAAAGCATGCAGCCTGTTGCGGGAACTGTCTGTCTTCCAGTTCAAAAACGTTTCCAAGTCCTTACCTGACCCTTCTTGGCCACGGCTGACTGATTAAGAGGTATGCTTCTCTGGGATACATTTTTTCCTCTTTTCCAAACAGCTTCTGAGAATGAGGTGTCTGTTTGCGCTGTACAAGCTGAGGCTGGTGCTCTTAGGCACCATAGATGGTAGTGTTTCTCAACATGTAGGGGCTGCCATATCCACGAAGAGGATGATGGTGTCAGGCAGAGAAGCAGAGACAAATTGGGAGGCATGGGAGGGAGCATTCACGTTTCTTGTTTCCAGGTTTCTCCAAGGCCCAAAGATGAAATCAGCATCCTTCCAGTCAACGTCTCTGTTGCCTTGCCTACTTGGAGGTGAGTTTGTGTCTCTTGAGACCCAGAGACTTTTCTCAAAGATAGGAGCTATTGCAATTCCAGGTGAGGACTTAGGACAGCCTGCTGCAGAGCAGGGGGAAGAATGAAGGGAATGGGGTGGATGGAGGAAACCGTGGAGATGCATGCAGTGGGACTGAGCTGTGAGGATGTGGCGGTTGGTGAATACCCAGAGATGATGGCCAACATCATGGGATCGCTGCACAGAGTAAGGATCATTAACAGGGGCTTTAGGGAAAAGGAGTCATTAATTTTATGCTCAAAGAGTTAGGAGCTGCTATGCATGCACAACTCTATCCTTATAGCAGCCAGAAATGTGAACTCTGTGCCACAGGTGGGAAGGGGTTACAAGCTCAGGCTCTCCTGAATATGGCTCATGCTTAGCTGTCCAGTGTCTGTGTGACCCTGGATTAGTTACTCTAGCTACCTAAGCCCCATTTTATTATAACCTGGAATAATAGCTAACAGGATTTTCACATGAATTAACTGAGAAAAGTCACTCATGCTTAGAACAAAGAAAATTTTCAGTTAGTGTTAGCATAAATCAAAACCAAATGAAAACAAAAACTTGGTTTTCTGATCATTAGGTTAAGAATTTATTTTCTTCCAGGAAATCCTATTCTTTATATTCTATTAACACAAGGACATAGAGGAAATTAAGCCTTATTTGCACTTGGATTTTTAAAAAATTGAGATTGTATTGACTTGTGTTTGAGGACTAGTGTGCAGATATGAACATCTATATGGAATGCAAGCTCCACTAGTTAATGATTAACATCATACACCCTGTATAGCCTACTTACTCCAAATTTCAATCTTTCATAACACATTAGCAAAGTTATTATGAAAAAATAGATAACCATGACCAAGGATATTACAGAGAGCACACAGTTCTGACAAGGAGAATCAAGATCAGGGAGTAGTTTTCTTTAGGAACCAACTCTATAACACCCAACTTGGGTAAAGAAATAATTTTAAATGTTTAAGACAGGACAGTGACTTTAAGTCACCATTTAGCATACTTTGTATGATAGGTCCATAAAATCGCCCCAGCCCAACTTAGAGAAGGTTGACAGCTAGTAGTCAAGCCATGATCCAGTATCATACTATTCTCTGATTTTACAGAAAAATAAGTAATCAGCATATGGTTTCATATCTTAAAGTATTTGTACTCATCTCAGTATGTTTTACAAAGTGGGATGAAGTGGGTTTTCCTCCTGAGAAATGGGTTTCTAGAGCTGCTAAAATACTTGTGCGTGTGTGCTCGGTCACTGAGTCATGTCCGGCTCTTTGCAATCCCATGGACTGTATCCCTCCAGGGGCCTCTGTCCATGGGATTCTCCAGGCAAAAATACTGGAGTGGGTTCCCATGTCTTTCTTCAGGGGATCTTCCCAACCCAGGGATAAAACCCACATCTCCTGTGTCTCCTGCATTGACAGGCAGATTCTTTACCACTGTGCCGCCTGGGAAGCCCCTCTAAAATACTTGCATTTACCAAATGGTTGATAAAATTATTCCTTTGGCTGGTAGAAGAACGGAAGCAGAGGCCACTCATAAGACATGGTCTACTCTAGTTCTCAGGCTTTGCTCCTTTCTCTCCTGCCTCATCAGACTGGATCCTTCATTTTCACTTTCTTCAACATCAGCAGGTAAATGTTTCATTTCTTTTTATTGTTTAATTTAGTTTTTACTTTGGTGCAGTATAGAGATCCGGCTCAAAATTTTTTCATTTCTTGATTAGTCTGTTTTCCTTTAGCTTCTATTTTGTTTGTACTTTTGTTTTTCCTGAAGATTTTTCTTGTTTCCCTGTTGGGATTGGTTTTCACTTAGGAGCAAGGGCTTTATGAGAAGCTTGCCAAGCTCCTAGGCCTCTTCTTCCCCCCCCTTCAGCTGAATGAATCTTCTGTCAGATTTAAGTTTCCAGGAAGGGTGATGCTATAGCAGTTCACACTTATGGGAACATAAGATAAACAGGGCAAGAAAATAATGGCTTCACATATTTTGATAATCCCATATATTTGTTTGTATAGTTGACTGTGGATTTCCAAGAATGTGGTGGAGGAGGAAAGGAAGGCAAAATGTAATGGACCGATTGTAAGAAATAAATTTGCAAAGCTAAGAAATACGATCTTGAGGCTTTAACAAAACACACACGAGCTGATACTATAAATAGCTGTGGCTGCATGTGGAGTTCATCAAGTCAGAGGCGTGGTTCGGGCACCTTGGAAGGTAGCTGCGAGGGCAGGCATGCTCCAAGATGTGCCCTTTTCACTCAGCCTTAGAGATGTCAAGAGTTTCCGAGGGCTCTGATCTCCATGTCTGCCACACAGGGAAGTGTGGCCACACCTTGCCCTTTGCTTTGTCCTGGCTCAGAGTGACCAGCACTTGAGAACAAATGTCTGCTCTGTTGATAGATCTAACAGAGGGATTTGGAATTGGGACTGGTGGATTTGCCATCCTAATTTTTGTTCTCTGCTCTTGCTCAGAGGCCGCTTAATGTCAGGCTAAAGTTAGCAGCTGTGTATTAAAGAACAATTAAAAGATCATTGCTGATGATGAATGTCAGAAAGGAACATTTCTGGTCTCAGCCCAGCCCCCAAGTGGAGAACCTACAAGTCTTCTTACTTAACTGCAATTTTTTCTTTGAAATCCAGCTAGCCTATTATCTCTCTAGATTTAAAGTCTTCTCTGAATTTCTCAGTTTAGGTCATCATTACTTTTTTGAAATTTGTTGGTCTGTAACCCTTGTGCTGTGAAGAGGAAATGGCATTTCACAGACTCGAGTTCATATTTTGGCTGAGACTCCCATTCACCTTGAATAAATACCAGCTACCATTTAGACAGGGATTACTAAATGATCAGTGATTTCTACAATACCTTTACATTTTAATTTAATTTTCTCTGCAATTGATCAATTCAATTCAGTCATGTCCGACTCTTTGCGACCCCATGGACTGCAGCATGCCAGGCCTCCCTGTCCATCACCAACTCCCAGAGTTTACTCATACTCATGTCCATTGAGTTGGTGATGCCATCCAACCACCTCATCCTCTGTCATCCCCTTCTCCTCCCACCTTCAATCTTTCCTAGCATGAGAGTCTTTTCGAATGAGTCAGTTCTTTGCATCAGGTGGCCAAAGTATTGGAGTTTCAGCTGTAGCATCAGTCCTTCCAATGAACATTCAGGACTGATTTTCTTTAGGATTGACTGGTTGGATCTCCTTGCAGTCCAAGGGACTCTCAAGAGTCTTCTCCAACACCACAGTTCAAAAGCATCAATTCTTCGGCACTCAGCTTTCTTTATAGTCCAACTCTCACATCCATACATGACTACTGGAAAAACCATAGCTTTGACTAGATGGACATTTGTTGGCAAAGTAATGTCTCTGTTTTTTAATATGCTGTCTGGGTTGGTCATAATTTTTCTTCCAAGGAGCAAGCGTCTTTTTTTTTTTTTTTTGAGTGAACTGAACTTTATTTCTTCTGCTGCACTGTTCATTCATGTCTTTTGCCCATTTTTATTTATTTATTTTATTTATTTTTTTAAATTTAATTTAATTTTATTTTAACTTTACAATATTGTATTGGTTTTGCCATATATCAAAATGAATCCACCACATGTATACATGTGTTCCCCATCCTGAACCCTCCTCCCTCCCCATACCATCCCTCTGGGTCATCCCAGTGCACCAGCCCCAAGCATCCAGTATCGTGCATTGAAACTGGACTGGTGACTCGTTTCATATATGATATTATACATGTTTCAATGCCATTCTCCCAAATCATCCCACCTTCTCCCTCTCCCACAGAGTCAAATTTAATGGCTGCAGTCACCATCTGCAGTGATTTTGGAGCCCCCCCAAAATAAAGTCTGTCACTGTTTCCCCATCTATTTTCTGTGAAGTGATGGACCAGATGCCATAATCTTAGTTTCCTGAATGTTGAGTTTTAAGCCAACTTTTTCACTCTTCTCTTTCACTTTCATCAAGAGGCTCTTTATTTCTTCTTTGCTTTCTACCATAAGGGTGGTGTCATCTGCATTTCTGAGGTTATTGATATTTCTCCCAGCAATCTTGATTCCAGCTTGTGCTTCATCCAGCGTTTCTCATGATGTACTCTGCGTATAAGTTAAATAAGCAGGGTGACAATATACGGCCTTGACGTACTCCTTTCCTTATTTGGAACCAGTCCATTGTTCCATGTCCAGTTCTAACTGTTGCTTCCTGACCTACATACAGATTTCTCAAGAGGAAGGTCAGGTGGTCTGGTATTCCCATCTCTTTAAGAGGGAACTGCTAAATTCAGACTTAAATTGAAGAAAGTAGGGAAAACCACTAGACCACTCAGGTATGACCTAAATCAAATCGCTTATGATTATACAGTGGGAATAAGAAATGGATTCAAGGGATTAGATATGATAGAGTGCCTGAAGAACTGCAATTGATAGGACCTCTTATTACCTTGACATGTTATGGGTGAGGAAATAGTTCAGGGAAAAGAATTTGCCTGAGATCCCATGGCTCATAGGTGACAATGCTGTCAGAAATGAATCTGAATTTTCTACCTATTGTGCTGTATTTACTCAAGGTTAACTTTTCTGAGTCTTAGTTACATCATATTTTAACTATAAATAGTTGGGCAATTGCAATGATCCAATGAGAAAGCCTGAAGGGCTAGATTCAAAACATGTGTATATGTAGTCCTTCCTTCATTAATTAGAGCTTTATCATATGTTATCATTTCTCTTCTCATGTTTAAAAACTGCATTCCTACCCAGATCCTGAATTTTCTGGATATGGTGGCTTTATCTTACGCAGATTCTACAGTTGTCACACAGCACGTATAGATGGTGGGATGACTTCATTTTTGATAATTATGTTGGTTTCTCTCCTTTTGGATATGTCTATTAGTCTGACACCATGATATACTGTCAGTCCTCTGAAATTGATGAAGCCTAACCTTGTTGATCCCATTTCTCCCCAAATGGAAGCTTGTAACTACAGTATCACCATTCCAGGGAATTAAGTACAAGGAATAATCAAACAAGTTTCTCAACAACTTCAATAATTTTCTTCAAAGATTTTTGGGACTTTAATCTTTCTGTCAGCTAAACAAAAATATTATACAATAGGCAAGAGTGGGGACTTATCCAGAGGCAGGTAAGTAAGGTATTTCTTGCCTCTCTGAGCTACTTGCCTTTAATAATGTTTGTCGTTTTCGAGGGAAGTGTTTCAGCGAAAAAGAGAGATGTGGCAAGTGAAGACAGAAAAAACAGAAATGTTTGAGGCGAAGGGTAATTGATACTTGGTCCTTCACTAATCTCTGGTATTCTCCAGAGACCTGGGTAATTAGATGGTGGGAGTGCATGTGTATTGGCATGGGTGAGCACTGGGCATGGGCCTGTGACTCTCAATCCTGGCTAACATGAAAATAATCTGGGGGAGAATTTAAAAATGCCAATGCTCAGGACCAAATGAATCAGAATCTCTTGGAGTGGTGCCTAGGGAGTATTTTTTAAAAAATCCTTCAGGTAATTTTCATGTGTATCTGGGGTTGAAACAACCAACCTTGAGAGAGGTAGCCAGACCAGGCCCAGAAATAAACCATTTTCTTGGTAATGTCTCTAGGAGAAGTGATACAAGATTATAGTTAATCTTGAAATAAAGGAAAGTGGAGAATTTTAGGGGCCTGAAGAATGTGTATTTTGTGTAGTCTTTGAAATGGATACAGAAAGAAATTGTCAAGGGTCATATTAAGCCAGAGAAATCAAACTGGTTCTACTGCCAAGCTATTTTAGCTTGTTTTGAGAACCTAAAATAAGAATTCTTACCATTAACTTATTTGTACACATATGGTTTTGAGCTATGGATTTTATTAGATGGGTTCACACAATACCTCTGTCTATAATTTTGCTGTTGATTATGACTTAGCACCATCTTCAATACTGTCCTGTCTCTGGTTTGGTCTGGATCAAGTAGATTTAACTAAGTTTTACTGGATGAAGTAGATTTCAGTATACACACACATGCACGCATATGTTGGAAATGCAGAAGTTAAACTAAACTCAATTTGGGGAAATAGAGCAGACAAAGAGTTAGTAGAATGGAATCATCCCTCAGTCACTTATATTTCTTGAGCCCCTACCATGTGTCAGGCACATGATTCTGGTGTAGAGGCTAAGGATGATGAAGAGCTGGACATCTAGTAAGGAAGACAGTAGGTGGACACAGATGGCTATGTCCAAAGAGGTATTTCTAGCTGCTTCCTGGCTCGTAATTTTGCAGATATTCATTGGGCATGGTTATAGTGGGTGGGGTTGTGACTGGCTATCAGTACTGATAATTTAGACTATTCTCTGATATCTTTCATACACAGAGAACAAAGATGTCTAGAGAAAGTCTGAATGAGTTTTCAATTTGTGAGCTGCTTAGCATCAGGTTAGAGTCAGTGGCAGGTAGAGTCCGGTGCCAGGTCAATAACCCGGATTTATATGTCCATATAATAGGAATTTCTTTAGGGATCATTCCTGGAAAGGAGGTCTCTCCCTGGAGAATTATAATGAGGTGGGCTTAAGTCGTCAGAGGTCCCACTGTTATCATGTCTTTAAGGTAGCCACTGAAAAAATGAAAGAAATGTAGAAACATAAAATGCTGGTGTCTGACCTTCAGTAAGAGATCTGGGAAAGAAGGAGGCAGCTTTGATTCCCACCCCCCTCCCCAAAGTGATAAGGACAGTATTCAAACTCATTTGATTTCTCCAACTCTTGGGGTTCACCAAGAAACTTTTTCCAAGGGTCTTTGGAAACAGAACTCATTCTATCTGTAATTGTTTCTGAGGAGGAAGTCATTAAGGAAGGCTTAATCTCTTAACCTTTTTGGTACTGAGCAAATCCTTATTGAGATATAAGGATGTACTTTGTGGACGCTCTTTCATGTGGGCAGGGGGTTACCGCAGATCATGTTTAAGGGGAAAACCTCCTGTTAAGGTGGTGTCTCCCCTGGAGCTCCTTGCCAATGGGTTTATTTGTAGAGCTACCAAGAGGACCCTCTAGACCCCTAAAGTATTGACCAGATGTGCAAGCTAATCTATTCTGGAACTAAAAGCAGGAACTTTTAAAGTAATCTACATATCTTTGTTTTATCCATTAAATAAATTTGGGGTTGTTTTTATGGAAGGCAGCCATGTTTTTCTCATTCAATGCTCTTTGCAAATCTCTATTCCCCTTTAAGCTTCAACTCAATTATCACCTCTTCTGTAAAGCCTTTTCTGACCCAAATCCAGCACTGTTATTGTTTGTTGCATCTGCTCTCTCCTTGAACCTTTTGGGTTCATTCATCATGACAGTGATGACCTTGCATTGCAGTGGTTTGGGATAAGTATATCTTCTCACTTGGCTTGTATCTCCTTCCAGTTCAGTTCAGTCGCTCAGTTGTGTCTGACTCTTTGCGACCCCATGAACCGCAGCACGCCAGGCCTCCCTGTCCATCACCATCTCCCAGAGTTCACTCAAACTCATGTCCATTGAGTCAGTGATGCCATCCAGCCATCTCATCCTCTGTCATCCCCTTCTCCTCCTGCCCTCAATCCCTCCCCTTTAAGTAAGGCTATCTATAGTATGTAGCACTGCTCAATAAATTTATGAGGGAAGAAGTATTGTTGGGGCAAATTTTGATCTAATAGAAGGATTATGGGGCTGCTCCAGTATGGCATTTCTTTGTGTTCTTGAGCAGAGAGATATTACAAAGGTAGAGATGGATTTAGGTTGTATCGGTTCAGTCATTTACTTACCACCTTCATGATTTTACTCTATCTAATATTTAATCTTTTTTCCTTTAGCTTAATTCATTTCTTTTAGTTTGAAAGAAAAAAATTTAAGAAAATTCAGAAGATGTACATAACCTGCCATAAACAGAGGATAAACATCCAAATGCACTGAAATGTGAGTGCTTATCTATACGACTAGGGGTACGTGGAGCACTCTCTGGAAACATCGCTGCAGGGCTTTCACGAAGCCACCATTTCCTTCCTCTAAAGTATCCTTACTATTAAGTGTGTCATCAGGATTTCAGGTATATCTCCACTGCAGTACTCTACATGGCAGAACAGAGTAGACGTGCTCTCCAGCCTTTCCCCAAATACCCACCATCATCTCCCTCCATCATACAAGAGTGGACATTCTCCTCAGGGTGTTTGCTGCACAGCCTCAAAGTGACCCATTATAAATTCCTCTGAAATATCCATTTTTGTCTTGACAGTCATAAAAACTCTGTTTCCACATCAAAGTACATTTTGTAATTATTTTCATACAAAAATAAATGTTCCTCCAAATATTTGAGTAAGTTGATGATCTTGGATGCTGTTTATTGGTGATTTTGAGTAAAAACAATTACGCACTACATAACTTGAGAAACATGGTCTTGAGAAAAACACAGTATTTTATTAGATGGTCTCCAACATGTGGTTTGGTAAGAGATTTCCCACTGAATGACATTGAAACTGAGATCTGTACAAAACTCTAGAAAAAATTTACCTACTGATACAGTAAGATGTGAGAAACAGCAGTGGTTATCTAGATCATCCTGGGTCAGACTTAAAACTTATTTATTGAAAATTAACTCTGGAGGTGGTTGATAACTAGTTTTTATCTGAATGGCAAAGGTCAATGAGTCCCTCTTCATATTATAGGAAGATGTTATTTATTCTCATTAGCTTTGGTCACTCTCATCCAGGCCCCATTGATGACATACAGCAGGACAGGGTGTGGGCAACTCAGGGCTATTAAAGTACATATCCTTTCCCCATTGAAAGTATCCACATATTCTGTGAAT
The DNA here is from genome assembly GCF_029378745.1 of Bos indicus. NCBI lineage: Eukaryota > Metazoa > Chordata > Mammalia > Artiodactyla > Bovidae > Bos > Bos indicus. The sequence goes on from NC_091769.1 coordinate 34,300,892, forward strand.
AGTGTGTAATAGTAGTTAGAGACTACGTAGAGGTTTTTCCATTCATCAGTTAACTTCAGTATAGTAGTTGGGAGCTCTGACCTAGACTTTTTCTATATGGTTCAACTTATTGAATAATAACTATGTGACGCAAGTCCATTCTGAATTAGGGTAGAGCTGGAAATTGGAATTTGACTGGTAGATGTTTATTTTTTGGCTGATCTGGTTCTCATTTCTAAATTTAGAAAAAGGAAAGAACTCTTGGCTTTAATGCAGTATCCTGTTTCTGTACTTACTGCTAGTGGAGTTGGCTGGCAGGTTGATTAAACATCTTCATTTAGCTGGTAGGAGACTTGTAATACTGCCGAGAAGAATAAGCCCCCAAGGGGAAAGGCAAAAACTGGATGGGAGTCCATTTTAATGTTTCAGACTTGGCTTCAAATGAAACTGTCTACATGGTCTTTCTTATTTAACAGGAATTTCAGGAGTTTTATTAATAGTAGTTTTAGATGACAGGATTAAGAAAGCTTTAATTGTTTTAATGTAACATGCTCAGTCTTACCTCATGGAGGGTGTGTGTGTGTGTGTGTCTCTCTCTCTCTCTCTCTGTGTATATGTTTGGAAGGGAACCAGTGGCCATTTAGAGTAGTTTTGTCAATGGCAGTATTGTTGGTCAAGTTCCAGGGAGTGAGATTTGGTAGTAACTGACGTTTGGGCTGAAGAAAATTAATCCATGTACTATTTGCTAGTCTCAAATAAGAGCCATTAGCAGCTTACCCTCAAAAGCAGTAGAGACTGGGGCCCATCATGGTGAGGAGTGATTTGTCTATTCCTCATTTGATGACCAGAGACACTAGTGAGAGATAAAGTCAGGAGGTCTGCTCTGACTCTCCATCACGCCTCTGGTCCATTTCTTTCCATTTCTTTCAGTCTAAACTTAGATGTTGGGAACCCAAGAACACAGACACCAATGTTCCATTGTCAATCTGCCTTTGAGTAAAAATAGATGTTACACGACAGAGGACAGAAATGGTATGGACCTAACAGAAGCAGAAGATATTAAGAAGAGGTGGCAAGAATACACAGAAGAACTGTACAAAAAAGATCCTCATGACCATGATAATCGCGATGGTGTGATCACTCATCTAGAGCCAGACATCCTGGAATGTGAAGTCAAGTGGGCCTTAGAAAGGATCACTACAAACAGAGCTAGTGGAGGTGAAGGAATTCCAGTGGAGCTATTTCAAATCCTGAAAGATGATACTGTGAAAGTGCTGCACTCAATATGTCAGCAAATTTGGAAAACTCAGCAGTGGCCACAGGACTAGAAAAGGTCAGTTTTCATTCCAATCCCAAAGAAAGACAATGCCAAAGAATGCTCAAACTACCACACAATTGCACTCATCTCACACACTAGTAAAGTAATGCTCAAAATTCTCCAAGCCAGGCTTCAGCAATACATGAACCGTGAACTTCCAGATGTTCAAGCTGGTTTTAGAAAAGGCAGAGGAACCAGAGACCAAACTGCCAACATCCGCTGGATCATGGAAAAAGCAAGAGAGTTCCAGAAAAACATCTATTTCTGCTTTATTGACTATGCCAAAGCCTTTGACTGTGTGGATCACAATAAACTGTGGAAAATTCTGAAAGAGATGGGAATCCCAGACCACCTGACCTGCCTCTTGAGAAACCTATATGCAGGTCAGGAAGTAACAGTTAGAACTGGACATGAAACAACAGACTGATTCCAAATAGGAAAAGGAATGCGTCAAGGCTGTATACTGTCACCCTGCTTATTTAACTTATATGCAGAGTACATCATGAGAAACGCTGGACTGGAAGAAACACAAGCTGGAATCAAGATTGCTGGGAGAAATATCAATAACCTCAGATATGTAGATGACACCACCCTTATCGCAGAAAGTGAAGAGGCACTAAAAAGCCTCTTGATGAAGGTGAAAGTGCAGAGTGAAAAAGTTGGCTTAAAGCTCAACATTCAGAAAACGAAGATCATGGCATCCGGTCCCATCACTTCATGGAAATGGATGGGGAAACAGTGGAAACAGTGTCAGACTTTATTTTTTGGGGCTCCAAAATCACTGCAGATGGTAACTGCAGCCATGAAATTAAAAGACGCTTACTCCTTGGAAGGAAAGTTATGACCAACCTAGAAAGCATATTAAAAAGCAGAGACATTACTTTGCCAACAAAGGTCCGTCTAGTCAAGGCTATGGTTTTTCCAGTGGTCATCTATGGATGTGAGAGTTGGACTGTGAAGAAAGCTGAGCGCTGAAGAACTGATGCTTTTGAACTGTGGTGTTGGAGAAGACTCTTGAGAGTCCCTTGGACTGTAAGGAGATCCAACCAGTCCATTCTGAAGGAGATCAGCCCTGGGTGTTCTTTGGAAGGAATGATGCTAAAGCTAAAACTCCAGTACTTTGGCCACCTCATGCAAAGAGTTGACTCATTGGAAAAGACTCTGATGCTGGGAGGGATTGGGGGCAGGAGGACAGGGGAAGACAGAGGATGAGATGGCTGGATGGCATCACCGACTCGATGGACGTAAGTTTGAGTGAACTCCGGGAGTTGGTGATGGACAGGGAGGACACGGAGGTGCTGCGATTCATGGGGTCACAAAGAGTCAGACACTACTGAGCGACTGAACTGGAGTGAGATGTTACACACCTACTGAGTCTTGTTTCTTGACAACATTTGATTTGTAATCCTGAGAAGATAGCCACAACTGCTAGAGATGTCTCTCCTCTGCCTCTCTTCCACTCGTCTAAGGCAGGTATGGAGGTGAAGAGCTGTGAGTTTCTGTGGCCCACTCTGATTTTTGATGAGTCCTTTCTCCATCTTGCTCAGGGGAAAGAAGAGGAGTCAAACAGGGAATGTCACACTCTGCCCCCTGTCCAAATTTCCTCAACAGCCAGAGAGAAAGAGGGGGCAGGAATCTATGAGGATTTGGAATTGGCAGACACTTCTGCATTTCTAAAAAGGGTGGGTCAGACAACTTATAGGAAACAGAACTCTTCCTACAAATGCCTAGAGACAATGCATATTCCTGCTTCTGTTTACCCAGGCCCTTGTCAGGCTGGCACATGCATCAGTAACATGGTAGGCTGGCTTCTGAGCTCTGATCCTCGCAGGGTATGACCGCTGGCACTCACACAAGCTCACCTCTCTTAGCTTCTGTTTCCTCATAAAAGAGAGTATTGGATACTTTTCTAAGGATACTTTTAACTCAAATTCTATGATGTGATTGAATTGTGAGATGGGAAAAGGAAGGTGTCCATAGATGGAGGATCTTGGAATGAAAATACAAATCTCTTAGTTCAATTCAGGTCTCTTCATTTTTGCCTTTGATTATACTCAATACATTTTCTCCTTTGCTTTTCACTTCTCTTCTTTTCACAGCTATTTGTAAGGCCTCCCCAGATAGCCATTTTGCTTTTTTGCATTTCTTTCCCATGGAGATGGTCTTGATCCCTGTCTCCTGTACAATGTCATGAACCTCAGTCCATAGTTCCTCAGGCACTCTATCAATCAGATCTAGGCCCTTAAATCTATTTCCCACTTCCACTGTATAATCATAAGGGATTTGATTTAGGTCATACCTGAATGGTCTAGTGGTTTTCCCTACTTTCTTCAACTTAAGTCTGAATTTGGCAATAAGGAGCTCATGATCTGAGCCACAGTCAGCTCCTGGTTTTGTTTTTGCTGACTGTATAAAGCTTCTCCATCTTTGGCTGCAAAGAATATAATCAATCTGATTTTGATGTTGACCATCTGGTAATGTCCATGTGTAGAGTCTTCTCTTGTGTTGTTGGAAGAGGGTGTTTGCTATGACCAGTGTGTTCTCTTGGCAAAACTCTATTAGTCTTTGCCCTGCTTCATTCCATATTCCAAGGCCAAATTTGCCTGTTACTCCAGGTGTTTCTTGACTTCCTACTTTTGCATTCCAGTCCCCTACAATGAAAAGGACATCTTTTTTGGGTGTTAGTTCTAAAAGGTCTTGCAGGTTTTCATAGAACTATTCAACTTCAGCTTCTTCAGCATTACTGGTTGGGGCATAGACTTGGATTACTGTGATATTGAATGGTTTGCCTTAGAAACAAACAGAGATCATTCTGTCATTTTTTAGATTGCATCCAAGTACTGCATTTTGGACTCTTTTGTTGACCATTATGGCTACTCCATTTCTTCTAAGAATAGCAAGAAGAGATAAGAAAGCATTCCTCAGTGATCAATGCAAAGAAATAGAAGAAAACAACAGAATGGGAAAGACTAGAGATCTCTTCAAGAAAATTAGAGATACCAAGGGAACATTTCATGCAAACATGGGCTCGATAAAGGACAGAAATGGTATGGGCCTAACAGAAGCAAAAGATATTAAGAAGAGGTGGCAAGAATACACAGAAGAACTGTACAAAAAAATTCTTCACGACCAAGATAATCATGATGGTATGATCATTGACCTAGAGCCAGACATCCTGGAATGTGAAGTCAAGTGGGCCTTAGAAAGCATCACTATGAACAAAGCTAGTGGAGGTGATGGAATTCCAGGGGAGCTATTTCAAATCCTGAGAGATGATGCTGTGAAAGTGCTACACTCAATATGCCAGTAAATTTGGAAAACTCAGCAGTGGTCACAGGACTGGAAAAGGTCAGCTTTCATTCCAATCCCAAAGAAAGGCAATGCCAAAGAATGCTCAAACTGCCACACAATTGCACTCATCTCGTATGTTAGTAAAGTAATGCTCAAAATTCTCCAAGCCAGGCTTCAGCAATACATGAACCGTGAACTTCCAGATGTTTAATCTGGTTTTAGAAAAGGCAGAAGAACCAGTGATTAAATTGCCAATATCTGCTGGATCATGGAAAAAGCAAGAGAGTTCCAGAAAAACATCTATTTCTGCTTTATTGACTATGCCAAAGCCTTTGATTGTGTGGATCACAATAAACTGTGGAAAATTCTGAAAGAGATGGGAATACCAGACCACCTGACCTGCCTCTTGAGAAATCTGTATGCAGGTCAGGAAGCAACAGTTAGAACTGGACATGGAACAACAGACTGGTTCCAAATAGGAAAAGGTGTACATCAAGGCTGTATATTGTCAACCTGCTTATTTAACTTATATGCAGAGTACATCATGAGAAACACTGGGCTGGAAGAAGCACAAGCTGGAATCAAGATTGCTGGGAGAAATATCAATAACCTCAGATATGCAGATGACACCACCCTTATGGCAGAAAGTGAAGAAGAAGTAAAGAGCCTCTTGATGAAAGTGAAAGTGGAGACTGAAAAAGTTGGCTTAAAGGTCAACATTCAGAAAACTATGATCATGCATCTGGTTCCATCACTTCTTGGGAAATAGATGGGGAAACAGTGGAAACAGTGTCAGACTTTATTTTTTGGGCTCCCAAATCACTGCAGATGGTGATTGCAGCCATGAAATTAAAAGATGCTTACTCCTTGGAAAGAAAGTTATGACCAACCTAGATAGCATATTAAAAAGCAGAGATATTACTTTGTCAACAAAGGTCCATCTATTCAAGGCCATGGTTTTTCCAGTGGTCATGTATGGAAGTGGGAGTTGGAATGTGAAGAAAGCTGAGAGCAGAAGAATTGATGCTTTTGAACTGTGGTGTTGGAGAAGACTTTTGAGAGTCCCTTGGACTGCAAGGAGATCCAACCAGTCCATTCTAAAGGAGATAAGTCCTGGGTGTTCATTAGAAGGACTGATGTTGAAGCTGAAACTCTAGTACTTTGGCCACCTCATGTGAAGAGTTGACTCATTGGAAATACCCTGATGCTGGGAGGCATTGGGGGCTAGAGGAGAAGGGGACGACAGAGGATGAGATGGCTGGATGGCATCTCTAAATCAATGGATATGAGTTTGGGTAAACTCCGGGAGTTGGTGATGGACAGGAAGGCCTGGCGTGCTGCGATTCATGGGGTGGCAGAGTCGGACACGACTGAGTGACTGAACTGAACTGAACTGAATGCATGTACACAGAATCTAGAAAAATGGTACTGAAGAATTTACTTTCAGAGCAGCAATGGAGAAACAGACATAGAGAATAGACTTGTGGACATGGGGAGAGGGGAGGAGGGAGTGAGATGCATGGAGAGACAACATGAAAACTTACATTACCGTATGTAAAATAGCCAATGGGAATTTGCTGTATAGCTCAGGAAACTCAAACAGGGGCTCTGTATCAATCTAGAAGGGTGGGATGGGGTGGGACATGGGAGGGAGGTGCAAAAGGGAGGGGATATACATATATACCTATGGCTGATTCATATTGAGGTTTGACGGAAAACAACAACATTCTGTAAAGCAATTATCCTTCAATAAAAAACAAATTAAAAAAAAGGATTAAAGACCTAAATGTAAGACTGGATACTATAAAACTCCTAGAGGAAAACAAGGCAGAACACTCCATCATAAATTGCAGCTATATCTTTTTGGATTCATCTCTCAGAGTAATGAAATAAAAACAAAAATAACCAAATGGGACCTAATTAAATTTATAAACCTTTGCACAGCAAAGGGAACCATACGCAAAATGAAAAGACAACTGTCATAATGGGAGACAATATTCATAAATGATGCAACCAACAAGATATTATTCTCCAAAATATACAAACAGCTCACACAGCTCAATATCAAAAAACCAAACAACTCAATCAAAAAATGGGCAGAAGACCTAAGTAAACTTTTCTCCAAAGAAGACATATGGATGGCCAAAAGCCACATGAAAACATGTTCAACATCACCAATTATTAGAGAAATACAAATAAAAGCTACAGTGAAGTATCACTTCACATCAGTTGGAATGGCCATCATCAAAAATCTACAAAAAATAAACAGTGGAGAGGGTGTAGAGAAAAGGGACCCCTCCCACAATATCAGTGGGAATGTAAACCATTACAGCTACTATGGAGAACAATATGGAGGCTCCTTACAAAACAGAGCTACCATGTGTATCCAGCAATCCCATTCCTGTGCCTATACGTAGAGAAAACCATATTTCAAAAATACATGCACTCCAATATTCATTGTAGTACTATTAATAATAGCCAAAACATGGAAGCAACCTGAATGTCAGCCAAAAGATGAATGGATAAAGAAGATGTGGTACACATATACAATGGAATATTACTCAGCCATAAAATAGGATGTCATTTGCAGCAACATGGATAAGCCTAGAGATTCACTTACTAAGTCAAGTAAACAAGAGAGACAAAGACAAATATCATGTGATATCACTTACATGTGGAATCTAAACAAAATGATACAAATCAACTTCTATACAAAACAGAAATAGACCCACAGACATAGGAAACTTATGGCTGCCAAAGTAAAAGTCAGGGCAGAGAAGGAAAACCAGGAATTTGGGATTAACATATATATTTTACTATATATAAAAGAGATAAACAACAAGGATGTACTGAATATCACAGGGAACCATACCCAGTATTTTGTAATAAACTATAATGGAAAAGAATATATATGATCACTTTGCTATACACCTGGAATTAACACACTGTAAATCAACTACAATAAAAAATGAAAAAGAATATCACTGATGCTTCTCAGAGCAGCAATATGAAAAAGCAACAACTTTCTATGTGTTCTTCACATTCCCTAAAGCTGTGCAGGTGAGAGATAAGGGGACACTACAGACTGGTGCAAGTTGTTCCCTCTTGCCACCCACCACTTCCAGAGCTCTCTCTACCTCCTGAGTCTTATCCCTTCCTTGAGGCTGACTCCCTAGTCCCCGCTTCTGTGGACGTTTCCTTGGTTACTCTCGTCAAAAGAACCCTCTTCCATGTCTGGAGTCCTGTCATCTTTTCTCTCTGAATCTACTTTTCACTTACATTATTTCAAATTGCTCTTGGTATTTATATATCAAAGATGCTTACTCCTTGGAAGGAAAGTTATGACCAACCTAGATAGCATATTGAAAAGCAGAGACATTACTTTGCCAACAAAGGTCCGTCTAGTCAAGGCTATGGTTTTTTCAGTGGTCATGTATGGATGTGACAGTTGGACTGTGAAGAAAGCTGACAGCCGAAGAATTGATACTTTTGAAATGTGGTGTTGGAGAAGACTCTTGAGAGTCCCTTGGACTGCAAGGAGACCCAACCAGTCCATTCAGAAGGAGATCAGCCCTGGGTGATCTTTGGAAGGAATGATGCTAAAGCTGAAACTCCAGTACTTTGGCCACCTCATGCGAAAGGTTGACTCATTGGAAAAGACTCTGATGCTGGGAGGGATTGGGGGCAGGAGGAGAAGGGGAAGACAGAGGATAAGATGGCTGGATGGCATCATTGACTCGATGGACATGAGTCTGAGTGAACTCCAGGAGTTGGTGATGGACAGGGAGGCCTGGCATGCTGCGATTCATGGGGTCACAAAGAGTTGGACACGACTGAGCGACTGAACTGAACCGAAAAGACGCTTACTCCTTGGAAGGAAAGTTATGACCAACCTAGATAGCATATTAAAAAGCAGAGATATTACTTTGCCAACAAAGATCTGTCTAGTCAAGGCTATTGTTTTTCCAGTGGTCATGTATGGATGTGAGAGTTGGACTGTAAAGAAAGCTGAGCGCTGAAGAATTGATGCTTTTGAACTGTGGTGTTGGAGAAGACTCTTGAGAGTCCCTTGGACTGCAAGGAGATCCAACCAGTCCATCCTAAAGGAGATCAGTCCTGGATGTTCATTGGAAGGACTGATGCTACAGCTGAAACTCCAATACTTTGGCCACCTCATGCGAAAAGTTGACTCATTGGAAAAGACCCTGATGCTGGGAGGGATTGGGGGCAGGAGGAGAAGGGGAAGACAGAGGATAAGATGGCTGGATGGCATCATGGTTCAATGGATGTGAGTTTGAGTGAACTCTGGGAGTCGGTGATGGACAGGGAGGCCTGGCGTTGCTGTGATTCATAGGGTCGCAAAGAGTCGGACATGACTGAGCAACTGAACTGAGGTGAAACATAGCAAGCCTTCCCCTTGTGGGCAGAATCCATGGTAAGAAATAATTTTCCATTTTTCATCTGTTTCCATAGCAGGGCTGTCTTGTCACATCCTTACTACTCTTAATTATTACTAAATTTTCACTACAGTTCATCACTTTGCTTCTTTTGATCATAGCATAGACGAGCCTTCTAAATATGCATTTGTATTACTTTTAGAAAGATTATTTTTCTCTTCTCTTTACATGTAAAAAGGAGGCTATGTTTTCCTTTGCTTTTTAGACGCCTCCCTGAGGTCTCGAAGATTTAGCCCTAAGCTCTCCTCCAGGACTTTTTAAAGTGAGTAACATATTAGTCTCTTAATAATGAGAAATTTTCTTTAAATGAACATCATAAACCCTTGATTCCTTTCCATACACCAGGCTTCATCACTATAGTTCAAGTATTCCAGAAAAATGAAGGTATCAGTCTTACAAATCAATCTCCATTTGACCTATTCTCTACAGTCAAAACCAAACACCTCCCTTAAATGGTCTGCATTCCTCTGAAGCTAAATGATACCAAAAAATGTCAGAAACACCCTTGCATTTGAGTCACCCAAGTCTCCCTCTGCTACTATGGGCTGATTCAGCAGATTGGCTCCTGGTGGCGGGCACTGGTTTCCCAGCTCATTTATGGCCTATTTAAAAACAGACGGAGGCACCTCCACGGCGGATTTGTCAAAGGCCAAGGACATTTTTTCAGCATAGACTCCGAGCTTGTTGCCACATAAACACATAGAAGGATTTCACTTTAGCTTCCCCAGGTTTTTGGATTGACAACAAATGGTAAGAGGAATATAGAAGCCAATAAGTCAGCCTGGGGCAGCTAGAAGCCCAGGAGGAAGCTGAGAGTTACTGGCTCCAGCTCCAGGCTCAGGGTGAGGCTGTGAGCAAGCCTCAGCTGTGAAAGAATGTCTGGAAAACCTCTCTGCTGGACATTCCACCAGTAGACTCCGAGGCTGGATGATGTAGGAGTGAAGAGAATTTGCCTTGGATTCCCTGTGTTTAGTGAGTATTTCTCACCTCTAGCTCCCCAGTGAAATCACCTGTGAGGTTGTCAAAAGCTGCCAGTGTCTGGGCCACACCCCAAGCATGGGTGTTTTGAAAAAATCTCTAGGGGATTCGATACATGCAGCCAGGATGGAGAACCACTGACTATTGAGAGTGACAAGTCAGATTTTCCTCTGAACATCTTGACTGAGATTTTTCCTTTCACTTCTATAGAAGACGTTTTAGGGTACATGTTAATTGTTTATAACTCTCCATTATTTCCCTAACTCCTATCCTCAGATAGCCCCTTCAGGACTTAAAATAGTGATTTCTAACTATTTATCTACACACACACACACACACACACACACATGAAACTTACATATAATTTGTGTAAGGTTTCACTAGCACAGAGCTTACCTTGACTTCAATAAACCATCTTTTCTGTCTCAGATAGTTCAGCAGTTAGTGGTAGCAGTATGTTGGGTTCTCTAATGGAAACTAAACATCAGCAGACTTATTTCTAACCTGAACTCTACTATGTGATATTGGGTAAGTCTTGTATTTTCTCTTTGAGCCATGGTTTCCTTACCTGTGAAATGAAGGCATAAGGGCAGGTGTCCTCCAGGTGATTTTCAGCTCTAGTGTCCTTTGGTAACATTCGTATTCACTGCTAAACATCATAGAGCAAGACCTACAGAAGAAAAGGAAGCTCTTTTTCACATATGTGCTGGAACTAACCTCTTGCCTAATTTTTAGGAACTGTCTTCAGAGTTATTGCATTAAGAGATCAAGGCCTACCTTTCAACTACCTGGATGCTTGTCCAGGCTCTGCCTATAAACCTTCTGGGAAAGACTAATTAAAAAATTTCCTACCGGTATAAAATGAGTAAGCTTCCTTTAGAGTGCTAGGGCTTTGCTTCCCAATGCATGTCCCATGGAACACTAGTCTCACAAGTTAGGCCTTGATAAAAAGGAACTGGGGTCCAATACATTTGAGAAATGGGGGACAATCTAGCCTTCCTCTTCATGATTCAAAATACATATTAGTGTGAAAAGCGTTGTACAGGACTTGTAAAGAAATCTTCTTAATGTTGTTTAATGCAGTTTCGCATGGAAGCATTCATACTTGTTTGAACAACCAATTAATATCCAAAGTTCAAGGAACACACATAGGGAAATGCAGCTGCTGCCCTGTGGCTTACAGGAAGCCTTGGGTATTCCTATGATCGGTGATGGTTTCGATATGGTGACTTCCACCCAACCCATTCTCTTTGGGAGGGTGCTGACACTGATGTCAACTGAAGTCTCCATCACCCCTTCTGTGGGTCTATCACTTCCCAGCCTCAAAACTCAAAGCTTAGGAACCTCTGTAGTTGGCTAAACAGATCTGAGGAGGTCATAGACCACCTGTGAAAAAGAATGGAGGGAGAGGATGCATTCTCTGCAGAATTCACTTACTAATACAAGTTGGCAGAGAAGAGAGAACTTTCAGGGGCTAAGACAGCTGAGAAGGTAGAGGATCAGAGACAGTAAGACCACAGGAAAGGCAAAATTAGCTCCCTTTCTCTATTAATCATGACCTTTGATTAAATATATTGATATGGACATGGTTTACGGATATAGTTTTTCCTCTTTGATGGGCTTTTCTTGAATAACAGTATATTGAATAAAAGTAGGGTGGATCTAGGAGAGATCTCAGAGACTGCTTGGTTCAAATATGGCAAACCTGTGTAACATATGTGTAACCAGCTCTGAATAACAGAGGTTGCCTGGAACGCTGAGTAGAGAAGGACATTGGAGTTACATCCTGACTCCTAATGATGACTGCGCTATCTAAGGTGGTGGTACAGTGTCATGTGAGTATTTGCAATTCCTTATGAAGATGAGGAAATCATTTGTAGAGAGGAAAATATACTTGCCCAAACTCATATTAAAAGACTTCTTTTTCTGCCTCTCTTCTCACTTATTGAGCACAAACAGCATTTTTTATATTTAAAGGGTAAAAGTCTATGGACTATATAATTTGAGGTTATCTCAGCCCAGTCAATGTCCATGTTCATTTGCCAAAAATGAGTAAATAGTGAGAGCTAATAGGGATCATTCATATCCCAATTCAAGCCAATTTCTTCCACTTTGCCTTTATTTGTTTACGCAAACATGGCCAGTGTTTGTGACCAAATATGGGACACTAACTTGGTGGTTTGAAAACATCTGGATTTTGCTGCTGTCACATTCTGAAGTCTGGGAAAAGGCTAGCATTCGCTGGAATTTGGGAGCCGCTGCTCCAGATTTCCTGAAGGCAATGGCACTCCACTCCAGTACTCTTGCCTGGAAAATCCCATGGACGGAGGAGCCTGGTAGGCTGCAGTCCATGGGGTTGCGAAGGGTTGGACACGACTGAGCGACTTCCCTTTCACTTTTCACTTTCATGCATTGGAGAAGGAAATGGCAACCCACTCCAGTGTTCTTGCCTGGAGAATCCCAGGGATGGGAGAGCCTGGTGGGCTGCCGTCTATGGGGTTGCACAGAGTTGGACACGACTGAAGTGACTTAGCAGCAGCAGCAGCTCCAGATTCCCTGAGGCCTCTTAGTCCTGCCCTCCAGATAGTTTCTCGTCCTGACTTGTGTTGTAGAGAATTAGAACATGGTGGGAGACTCCAGAGAGGAAAGTACTTCCATTTACTATGTCTGTGCCCCAAACACAGCCACAAGATGGCTCTCTGATGGGGGCCAGTACCCACTCCAAGACCCTGGTTTCTTCCCCTTGACTGTGGCTAGCCTTGGGGGATAACTTCACTGACCTCTCTAGTTCTGTTTCAAATATTCTCCTGATCTTCTGCCTCTGGACACTCCTTAGCTTTTAACTTCTGCTTTGACAGATCTTTATCCTGAGAAAAGACCCTGAGATTTTACATGTAACACATAGGAATGAACTGCCTGCTGAAATCAAAAAGGTTTTCAAGTCAAGCCTCCTGTCCAACTAGGAAGAACATTTTGTAAACAGCTCGTCTCCTTAATTGAGCCCCCAAAATATTTTCCCTAAAGATTATCAACATCCATTTCAACTGCTCATTACAACATACGTATCAGTAGCTCTCTACTCTGCAAATTGATAGAAAGCTTGAATAAGCTCTTTTCCTTTAAAATAAGCTATTACAATATGTTTATATCTTCATAGAAAATAGTGCAGAAGATGATATACCACACTTTAATTATGGTTCACTTGGGGGAGGGACTTGAGGTGGGTTTCATTTTCTACTTTATACACATCAGTTTTTAAAAAATAAGAGCATGTTTTCTAATTGGAAAATAAAAATATTAAGTAAAATTTAGAAAAATTAAAAAGTATTCACAATCTTAGAGATGAAGAAAATTCAAAGTTCATTGAGCACTTTGACTCAAAAATCTGCTGTGAATTTTTATCAAATAATTTTGCATACATTTGTAAGAAAGAGTGTGTGTGTGTATTTTTCCTTTTTTGAGGAAAGACAGCTGCTGCTTTCATGATGGAAGGGCTCCTACAATATGGTAATAAGTTGGCCCCTCTAAGAAATGGTGCAATCTCAGAAGCTCAGCATTGATCTCTGCCACTAGAGATATTGAGATATAGACATGAGATGCTGAACAGTGGTAGTAACTAGGTTAGTCTTGATGATGGAGATCACACTCATGAGCCTTGATTTCTGCTGCCATAGCAGATTTGCTTAAGGGGCCCATTGAACAAGCACCTGGAGTTGTATTCTGACTGATAACCACAGGGTGAGTTCATCTTGTCCACCTGATTACCAAGAGCCTCTCCACAATATAATGCTTGCTGGTGAACATTTACCTGGTGAAAGAATATTCTGTACCATTATGAAAAATCTGTCCTTGTATAGTTCCCCTTGTCACCAATATTCATATCATGTTCTTCTAAAGTGTCTGACCAGCTGGTTAAGTTTTTAGTCATTTCCCAGGTAGATATAGATACAAACCTTGAGCCATCTTATGAAGGCCTAAGTAAACAAATATATTGCTTAATGTTTTCCTAATTGAAATAATTTCCCTTCACCATGGTCTTGCAGAGCCACCCTAACTGGGACTAAAATGCAGTGTCCACGTACTTCTGACTTGTGTCCACATATCACAAAGTCAGGCCCAGGTCACATGGTTATAAGGAACTTCACTCACAGCATAGATATGAATTGAGATAGAAGAGGCAGTGCACCAGAAGTGGGTATTAAAAGAGTGAACATCTTGGTCATGTTGAAGCCTAACTCTTATATGTCATTTCAAGTTGCTGGGTTGCTGTTGTACATTCCCAATTTTGCAGATGGTGGGTCAGATTATACCCAGTTCATTAGGAGCAGCTCAGGTCACATGGTCACTTGATTTCCCGTAGTCAGTATAATGGTTTGAATGGTGACCCTTCAAAAATATATGTCTCCTAGTACCTGTGAATGTGAACTTATTTCACATTTTTTGAAATGTGTCTGAAAAAAAACACCTTTTGCAGATGGAATTTAGCTAAGGATTTTGAGATGAGATCAACCTGAGTTACTGATGCGTGCGTGCTAAGTCACTTCAGCTCTGTCCAACTCTTTTGTGACTCCATGGTCTGTATCCTACCAGGCTCCTCTGTCCATGGGATTTCCCAGGCAAGAATACTGGAGTGGGTTGCTATTTCCTTCTCCAAGGGATCTTCCTGATCCACGGATCAAACCTGCATCTTCTGTGTCTCCTGCATTGGCAGGCCGGTCCTTTACCTTTAGTGCCACCTGGGGTGTGCCCTAAATCCAACAAAAAGTGGTCTTCTCAGAGACAGGAGAGGAGGAGACACAGAGGAGAAGACCATGCAAAGATAGAGGGAGAGATTAGAGTGATGCAATCACAAGCCAAGGAGCTACTGGAACAACAGAACCTGGGCTAGGAAAGGAAGGATTCTCTTCCAGAGCCTTTAGTGTGGGGATCCCCAGCCTCCAGAATCGAATGCCTGATGATCTGAGGTGGAGCTGATGTAATAATAATAGAAATGAAGTGTACAATAAATGTATTAATAATGTGCTTGAATCATCCTGAAACTGCTCCCCTGCCTCCAGTCTGTGGAAAAAGTGTCTTCCACAAAACCAGGCCTTGGTGCCAAAATGATTGGGAACCACTCAATGAACCATGGCCCTACTGACACCTTACTTCAGACGTCTAGCCTCCAGAATGGTGAGAGAGCAAATTTCTGTTGTTTTAAGACACTAAGTTTGTGACCATTTGTTACTACAGCCACAGAAAACTGACATGGGCAGGCATTTAGTCTCTACAAGTGCCGGTAGCAAGACAGAAGCTATTTAAAGGGTTAGGTTATCTGCAGAAGGGGTCATGGTTACATTCCAGAACACTAGTGGTCTGCACTGATTCTGCTCATGGGCCTTGATATGACTAGAGGGGAGGGCTGGTGCCCCAGATGAAGCTGGGATGGGCAACGTGATGAAAGATCAGGGGAACTGGGACATTTCCGTTCTCAATCTTCTCTATCTGCTTCAGATATTCCTCATCTCATATCTCAGGAATCCCTCTTTTTCCACTTATGCCTTATAGAAAAACAAGCAGTGTTGCATGTTTACTGATGAAGCAACTTGTCTTTCTGCCCAATGCCATATAGGTGCTTCCTGCCAAAGCTGAGAGTCACATCCAGGTAGACTTGAATCCTCAGCGTGTGCACCTTCTCTTCCACCAGGTTGCAAGTTCCTAGAAATCTATGTAATGGAGGAAAGGTAGATGGAGATAGTGTACATGTTTAGCCACAGATGACTTTCAGTCGTATTTGCCCTGCAGCTATAGTCAATAAAAGAGTCTTTAAAAGCTGTCCTGAGTTAGATCTATTTGCCTTACAGCTACAGAGGGCAAAAGAGTCTCTAAACACTTCCAAAGAGGTTATTCAATTTTTCACCTATGTCCTGAGTTGGGCTTTCAAGGCTAAAGATAATTCATTCTTTTCTCTCTTTGTGCCATCTATCTCAATTTTTAAGTGGTCAGCCCTGGCACACTCTGTGTAATCTAAATCACCTGGCAAGACACCTCATGCCACAGTGACACACCTCTGCCATCCACCTGCAAACCCCCTCATGTGACAGCTGTTGATAATTTGAGTAACTATTATCCTGCTGCTGCTAAGTCACTTCAGTTGTGTCCAACTCTGTGCGACCCCATAGATGGCAGCCCACCAGGCCCCACTGTCCCTGGGATTCTCCAGGCAAGAACACTGGAGTGGGTTGCCATTTCCTCCTCCAAACTATTATCCTATCACATACTAAGATATCCATTTCACCTTGGCAAAGGAATTCTTTGTGCCCTCATCAAATATGTGAGCAATCTAATCACAGAATCCCATTTTGAGGTTCTGTTTTCAGGAACAAATCCTGGTTTCATTTACCGAATCAGCCAGGTTCCCAACAGCAAACAGATGGTAGAGTCAAAAGGAAGAATTAAAGAGAATTAAATGAAGGGGCATTTCCAAAAGAGGGGACAAGGTTATGTTAAGCCAACAAGAAATGGTAAAGTACCTGGCTAGTAAGAGTAGAATGCTATTAACCACCCTTAAGTTCACAGGTACCAGGGGAGGAACTATTTGCTGGAATGTGCAGAAAATGGAATATGTAGAAAAGGCTGTCCAGCAGGAGCTGTGGTTTCATTATAGGAATGCAGCCACTGCAAAGCCCCTGGGACAGGAAAGCAGCCAGGTAGCTAAGTCCCTGACACTTTTTTTGCTCATACCTTGCAGTCTCCTGCCGATTCCTCCCACTGGACAAACCCAATCAAAAGCCAGAAGTATGACTTCTGAATCAATAGTGTGTTAGTTACTGCCTGACTTAGGGAGCCAAAAAAATCTCCACAGCAACAGTCAGTAAGTCATCCCCTGGTCTGACTTATTTATTAATTGTGATGAGTAGGTGGTGGAACCAGAGCATCTGGCCCTCCAACTCCTGGTTATTCCCTCTGTGATCACTGAGCAGAAGAGAGGAAACATCATGCCCCATCAAGAGTCTAAGTATATGTGCACATTTCCCCTATTAAACTGACTTCCTGGAGCTGGACTGTGCATGGGCTTAAGAGTCAAATACAAGCTGACTCTCAGGTCTGACATTTACAACCTGCATGACAATGGGCAAGTTAGTTACCTTGAACATCAGTTGCTCTCTCTATATAATTTGGAATAATAGCCACCCTAACAAGTGTTGCAAAGAGTAAATGAAATAATGGAAAGTTGTTAATAGGACTTTCACACATGGCAAATAGTCTTTAAGTGTTCTTTTCCATATTGACCTTTCTCTTGTGCAGCTGCAACCACTGTGTAAAACATATTTGTAGCTCATTTTGTGAAAGAACACATTCCAGTCAGCTTATAAACCAAAAACATTTAGAACACAACTTATTTTTAAGTTGAGGAGGGCCTATATTTAGGTAAAATTGTGAAAGAATGATTGCTAATGCTATTTTTAGAAATGATAGAATCACTCTAACTGGGATAAAGCAAGTTTACTTTATAAGAAATAGATAATTATATGAGGAAAGCTACTTAACAAAGAGAAATAACCTCAAATCTATACACATAGCTTAAGGAAAATGCTCTGGAAGGTTATCTACAAACTAGTTGCTGCTGCTGCTAAGTTGCTTCGGTCTTGTCCGACTCTGTGCGACCCCATAGACGGCAGCCCATCAGGCTCCCCTGTCCCTGGGATTCTCCAGGCAAGAACACTGGAGAGGGTTGCCATTTCCTTCTCCAATAACACTGGTTAATTCCAGAGACCAGAGTGGGATTGAAGGACTGTGAGAAATAGGAACAGTCTCTCACTTCTTTCTCTGTATGGTTCAATATTGCTTAAATATTTCATACTGAACATGCATACTCATTCTGCCTAACTTTTTAAAACATTTAAGCACACACTGAACCTCCAATTATTTATTATGTCAAGTAAGGATATAAAAAAATCATCATCCTCTGTTACTTTTACTTCATAAACCAAAGTACAGTTTAACACACCAAAAATGTAAGAGAGACATAATTCAAGATAAAGAACAGTTCTTCCTAAGAATGGACAGTGAGCAGTACACACACCATTCCTAGACTTATGGGATGCCTTAATTTATCTATTATATAACTTATTGAATGCAAATAAAGTATGAAAATGGGTTCTTATCCGAAACATTCACTAGTCCATCATTCATATGCTTGTGGAATGAACTACGACAGACTCCCTTGCAATTACAGGAGACTTTGAATGGTGTGGTTAGGGTAAATATCCTAAAAACCGGAGGTCAAAATAATAGTACCATCTCCCTGATATCTCTCCTGACAGAATTCATGGACCTGGGAATCAAGGTGTCAAGGTAGAAGAGGTTCTTCTCACTCTTACACCTAATAATTCACTTAAAGAATTTTTGATTCATGTCTCCACATGTTTTGGAGATTCTAGTGCCCAAGGGAAGACTGTCTATGAGAGGGGACCATCATGATTTCATTCAGTTGGAAATCAGGACTGACTGTCTCCACTGTTAAATCACCAGGCAAAGATGGGACCACTCTACTGGCCTGGGTGTTTGAACTTGCTCATAAAGGAAAATGTGGGTTGCTGATACTGATGGGAGGGATGAGGGCCATACCTGAAGCCCAGAGAATTTACTGGAGCTCCTCTTGATATTTTTCTATTACCCTAACCTATGGGAAATTGCAGCATCCCAATAAACACAAGACAATCATAGAATCAGATTTTGGATAAATAAGGTTTTGCTGGGAGCCGGCATATTGCATATTGAGTGCATATTGCATATTGAGTGCAGCACTTTCCACAGCATCATCTTTCAGGATCTGGAATAGCTCAACTGGAATTCTATCACTGCTGGGAGCCAGCATGAGGAGCTCCACCCATGACAAAGGTCATGAGGAAGGAGGCTCAGCATACGCAAAGGCGGGATCGAGCCTCAGGAGTCCCCCTGGAAATTCTTGAGCATTTACACCCAAAACCAGAGTCTGCCTACTTTCTGCTTTGTGCTTTCACCTACACCTCTGACTTTACAGGGGGCTGTCCCCCACTACCTCTCTGAAAAAAGAGTTAGCTTACAGCTCCAGTTAATAATTCCTGGGTGTGACAGTGTTTCAACCTACAAACTCCTTTGGAAATCCTCTAGCCTGCCTGAATAGGTTTTTCTGGCCACATGTGATTGTTCAGAGCCTCCCAACTGTGAGAGGCAGGAGATGTTCTAAACTGTCTAAACACAGATTCTTTTGAGTAGTTAAAAGATTGATTAGAAATTGTATTGGTGAAGGCATTTTCACTTGTTGGGCCAATGTTTGCTGCTAAGTTTCCATATCCCTTACCTGCTGTGTCCCTGGCAGTGTATTGATTAATATAATTGGTGTAAGTAGTAGCTTTAATGTTTGTAACCTGGGACCCTTGAGTTAACTCTTTTTTTGTTATAGCCCACCACACCTTTGCTGTGTAGGAATGCAACTTTATCTAATGCTTTTGGAGGGTGGCTCCTGACCAAATCACCTTTAGAGAAAAATAAGTTTTCTGAAGAAAGGGTCTTAAAATGTTAACAGGCCTCCGGGCCAGAAGATGATGAAAATCACCTAAGCCTTTGCATATGATAAGTTTGCAGGAAGAAAGCCTGGCTTGCTGCATAACTCTACCCCTTCCCCCATTATCCTCTATGCATAACTTAGGTATAAAAACTACTTTGGAAAATAAAGTGCGGG
Organism: Bos indicus; assembly: GCF_029378745.1. NCBI lineage: Eukaryota > Metazoa > Chordata > Mammalia > Artiodactyla > Bovidae > Bos > Bos indicus. The sequence goes on from NC_091769.1 coordinate 34,320,621, forward strand.
CCTTGTTCACCAAAACTTGGTCTCACCATGTCGTTCTTTCTCTTACCTTCTGGCTGAATTATTCAGCCTCTTTTCTCCACTGAATTTCCTCACTGAGCTATCCTTATTTCAGCCTCTTTTCTCCACTGAATTTCCTCACTGAGCTATCCTTATTCTACTAGTCTTTATATCCTTAATTAACATCTAATTAAGCAATTGTTTCCTGATCTTCGCCTACGCCGTCTCTCCTTCGAATACCCTGGATCAGCCGGGGCTGGACCCCGGCAAGGTTTGATCCTTACCTCCAGGTAAAGGCTTTCTCCTGCTAGGGAACTTATAGAGGGCAGGAGGGGTGGGGAAGTAGGAGGAAGCTGTGGTTATCTAATTTGGCCTGAGATCAAGAACAAAAGCAGGGACACTATAAGCCGTGATTTGTGCCATTCTCCCTCATTCCATGTTTTTTATCCTGTGTTATGGTTATGTTATATGGAGAGGACCAATGTTGTCCTACATCTTATGTTTCCCATGGAAGTGTGAGTGAATTCACAGCAGCTCCCTATGCTATATCCGCTGATAGGAACTACGTGCTTCCTATATTGGGGACACATATTTTTTAACCAGACAAAAGGAAAAAGTAGATACTGAGACACAAAACTGTGTTAGTTATTCTCTGTCCTTCTAGATCTGTCAGAGTTCAATCCATAAACTCTTTTAGCCAGGCTCCCCAGCCCTGTGAATTTTAGTTGCAGTGGTGATGGCAGAGGAGAGAGACGGGGGATGGAAAGACCAAGCCTGCCTTCCCTGAACCCCTCCTGCCCAGGCTATGGTTTAGCAGTGGCCACTTTCTTTTTTCTCAGGCCAGGGAGCCTCTTGGGTAGTCCTTCCCCATAGCTGTAAGTACTGTCAGGTCTCAGCAAGCCCTCCCACTCCTTGTGTCTTCAGTCTCTAAGTTAAAGGCTCCCAACATCACCCCTTGTTGGTTTCCCTTAACTTTGCCCTCTCTTTAAAGATGGCCCTTCTGGACTTCCCTGGTGATCCAGGGGTTAAGAATCTGCCTGCCAGTGCAGGGGATGTGGGTTTGATCCCTGGTCTGGGAGGATCCCACATGCCTGTGCACCAGAACTGTGAACCTGCATGCTTAGAGCCTGTGCTCTGCAAGAGAGAAGCCTCTGGAATGAGAAGACTGTGCATCACAAAGAAGAGTAGCCCCCACCTGCCACAATTAGAGAAAAGCCCATGTGCAGCAATGAAGACCCAGTGCAGCCAAAAATAAATTAATAAATAGAAATGTAAAGAAAATAGCCCTTTCATGAAACTCTTTGGTCACCCACTTGAATGAGCCACCACTATTTCACCAGGGTCTGGCTAGCACAACACCCAAGGCCGTGCTCTTCTGTTTAGGCTAAGGAATCCCTCCTTCTCCACCCTTATCAAGCTCACAGCCTAATATATCAAGACTAGCTAATCCATAGTTCTATGCACATCTGCTGAGAGCAGGGAAGACCCAAAGGCAGCTTCTCTTCCTTGGGCTATGGTCATTTATATAACAACCATTGCGGGAGGGAAGAGGAATTTCTCTCTCTTCTAGGTTAGGAAATTTTGCCCTCTGCCTCATCCACATGCCAAGTCCCCTGAACTTGGAAAAAAGCATGCCCTGTTCATTCTGTTAGCATACGGTAGCAAACTAAATTGGAGAAGGCAATGGCACCCCACTCCAGTACTCTTGCCTGGAAAATCCCATGGACAGAGGAGCCTGGTAGGCTGCAGTCCATGGGGTCGCTAAGAGTCGGGAACGACTGAGCGACTTCACTTTCACTTTTCACTTTCATGTGTTGGAGAAGAAAATGGCAACCCACTCCAGTGTTCTTGCCTGGAGAATCCCAGGGACGGGGAAGCCTGGTGGGCTGCCGTCTCTGGGGTTGCACAGAGTCGGACACGACTGAAGCGACTTAGCAGCAGCAGCAGCAAACTAAATTTACCATAATATTCTAGTGGTCATAAGGACAATAGTACATTACTAGGCTACTTGTTTGCTTCATTCATTCATTTACTCAACAAACATTTAGTGAACATTTACTTTGTTCTCAGCTCTGAAAATATAGAACTAGCCAATTCTTTACCACCATGGAGTTTACTATTTTATGGAATTAGCCCTTGCTCTCTTCTCTGTGAGGGCTTCTCCAGTGGCTCAATGGTAAAGAATCCACCTGCGATGCAGGAGACATGGGTTTGATTCCTGGTTTGGGAAGATCCCCTGGAGAAGGAAATGGGAACCCGCTCCAGTATTCTTGCCTGGTAAATCCCATGGAAAGAGGAGTCTGGTGAGCTACAGTCCACATGGTCACAAAGATTCAGACATGACTTGTCCACTAAACAACAACAAATCTTCTCTGTAGTATTAGTAAAATCTCAATCAGTGATTATTAAATGAATAAAGAGGAGGATTAGGAAACCAACAAAAATATAAGTAAATTATAGTTACACAGCATTTCTCTATAGTTAGCTCAATGCAGTTCGATTAATGACTGTGATATTTGCAACACTGGCAAGTATCTTCCCTGAATCACTGTGCACTTAGAAATCTGTGAAAACTCAAAGAGGTTTTGCTAGATTCCTCTCATTTCCATGTCAAATATCTGGAAGCGTCACAATGCTAGTCTAACTGTTGCTGCTACAGAATCTTCCCATGGTCTCTTCTGGAAAAGCCCACATCCCTTGCCCTGCTTCTCTAGATATTTCTGCTGGGACAAGTTCTGTTGAGATGCCCGGACTCCTTAGCTTTCCAGTCTCAGCTGCTTCTCAACCCACTTCAGCCTCTGTTCAGCAGGACTGTCTTTGAGGCCTCACTATGGAGTCACTTCATCCTTTCTTCTGGCTCATGTCTCTTTCTTTTGAACCTCAGCTCCCTTCCTCCATTTTTTAAGGCTATTGTCCTGATGTCTGTCAGTCAACTCCGGCTCATCAGGATGCTACAGCCAGCCTACTGGGAGTCCTGCTGATGGACAGCTAGGTGGCATGTCAAAAGACCCATTTTATAAAATGGAAATTGGAAGAAACCTAAAACAATAAAGTAGGAGATGGAAAGCAAAGTCACTTATTCCAGATATGCCTCATTCCCAGGAGGTCTCTGCAATAGCATTTCCTCCCTATATTGTTGTTGTTTTCCAGTGCAAGGGCAAATTTGAAAATGTACCTGCTAACTCAGTTATATTGTTCCAGTGTCAGGGTGGCTGGTGTGTGGTCAGGGTTTTTCAGCTCTTGGTAATTTTTTCTTTTCTGGTGTACTCTCTGTGATATGGGGTAGGAGGAGAATGACCATAGGGGAAAAATCTTGCTCACACAGGAGAATTGAAATCAAAGGAATGCTTGAGGCTGTGAAAAACAGCCTCCCATTTCCTGGCTCAAGACTGTGAGCACTCAGGCCTTGGAAAAGGTAATCTGGAAAAAGTGAGGTGCAGGGAGGGCGGGGATTTTCACATTGCAGTAGAGGATATCCATGGTTTCTTTTCAGGTTTAATTGCGCGTGGGTGGTGTATGATTATAAGTGCTCGTAAATTGTCTACCCCAATATTGAATTCAGCCCTCTCAGTATGTGTCAGCATGAGCTGAGCTGAAGCCAGTGGAATGGGCCAAAATACACTAAAACTGCAGTCAGACTGATGACAGAGGGTTTGAAAAGTCAGCTAGAGAGACCTGTGAACCCAGTTATTGGAGTAATAGATTTCTTGTCCGGAGCCTCTACACAGATGCTATTTTTTCCTCTTTGGGGTGGGATATGAAAGAAGAAGGTACGGATGGAGAAACAGACTTTCTCTAGTTGAAAAAGTAGCATTTAGTAACTTAGAAAAGATACAGAAATTTTAGATAATACCCATTTAATGCGTGTATGTGTGCATGGTTGCTTCAGCTGTGTTCAACTCTCTGAGACCCTGTGGACTGTAGCCCTCCAGGCTCCTTTGTCCATGGGATTCTCCAGGCAAGAATACTGGAGTGGAATGCCATGCCCTCCTCCAGGGGATCTTCCTGACCCAGGGATCAAACCTGCATCTCTTATGTCTCCTGCATTGGCAGGCAGGTTCTTTACCACTAGCGCCACCTGGAAAGCCCCTGTGGCATTTCATAGGATGTTCCAATTGTCTGTATATATGTATCTTATGTCTAAGACACATATTCCCTGTTTTTCCCCCTTCTTTTTGGAGAATGCAAATATTACTAGGGGAAAAAAAACCTAGAAATGGCATCATTAATTTTCAGTAGATTAAAACAATTGATTTCCAACTTCTATAAAATAGAAATGAGAAAAAAAAGTGCTTTGAACCTCCAAAGGGAAAGTAGAAAGGTATGTAAAAAGTTCCTACCATTGCCTACTGGCTACCTTTTACTGGTGGCTACTTCAATTGATTGGTTGATTTGTATTATCTGTAAAGAAATTTTGTTGGATGTTTTGTTTAAATGTGAAGCATTTTTTGAGGTTGGGAAGAGTAAAGGAGGTTAAGAAACAATTGCTATGAGAAAGTTGGGCAGATACAAATTGAATAGCTTGATTATAACTCAGATGTTCTCTTTATGCTTCTATAAGTTATCTCCTATTATACAAAGTGTATTGAGTGGGAAGTGTTTAAGAAGACTCTCATAAGGTAATAACCATTTGGGGCTTCTGGTTGGCCTAGGGACAAAGATTCTTGAATTAATCATTCTTGACCCTCTGGGGAAATAACCAAATAGGGCAGGTAATTAAAGTTACAATATAGTCATAAAGTGGCCCTGTTTAGATTATGTTCAAGGATTCAGATATGGATCTGGAGTGAAGATTCTTGGATGTGAAATTATTAGGTACCATTTACAATGGTACTCCAGTAAGTACTCAGGAAGATTATCATAAGTTTTTTTTTTTTTTTTTTAATGGAAATGGAACATGTTTTAGACAATAATGGAATAGTTGAAACACAAGTCATTTAAGAGAACTTATGCTAAGATCTTCTCTTTGGGAGTTAATAGGTATAATCTTGTTAGTGAGCGGGTCCTTCTTGCTTCATCAAGAGCAATAGGACCAAGAACTTCCCTGGTGGTCAATGGCTAAGACTCTGTGCTCCCAATGCAGGGGCATAGATTTGATCCCTGGTCAGGGAACTAGATCCCCCATGCCACAACTAAGAGTTCACATACTGCAACTAAATGTCCCACATGCCACAACTAATACTCAGTACAGCCAAATAAACAAATAAAATAAATATGAAAAAAGAGCAATGGGACCAGGAGACAAACATGGTGAGTCATGGTGGCAGCCAACAATAAAAGCATAAGATGAGGAAACAGAGAAACAACCAGGAGACACTAACAGTCACTAAAGAGAGTTTGCAAACCAGTTAGAAGAAGGGAGAAACTGCAAGTTTCAGAAATCCCATTAGCACTGTGTCTAGAACACAGTACGTGCTCAATAAATATGTGTTGAATGAATGAATGTGAGGAAAACTAAGAGCTGGGGGTGGAGAAGAGCTGCATCAAAGAATCTAAAGATCTCATCCTGTGAGTTTTGAGGAAGGAGCTTGATTTTTTTTCAGAAGATGCTAACAAAGATCATACAGAGTCAAATTTTTGGTCTTTGTTGGCTGGGTGTTAACGATGCCAGTAGGGAAATTAATCAGTCAGTGTTCTGGGAAGAGTTTCAGGGAAAGTAGACCTCAGGCAGTAAAGTGGTGTGCTGGCCCAGCAGGGACTGTGGATGCCTGGAGATGAGGAAACAAAGCCAGGCTGCTCCTTGCTCTACAGAAGCTAAGGTCCAAGAAGGGCTCCCTGTGTATTATCCTTCCATCAGTAGGCAGTCCAGATCTGGCTGTCTACTTGTATCTGGCTAAAAACATGCCTGGGCTCATAACACTGGAGAAAAAAGAACTTATATTTCCAAAGCATGAAGCATTTTTACTCTGACATATTAGGAAGAAAAGAATTCTCCTGAATCCTTGTTATAACAAATTGTTTTTAGGATAATGTTACTTAAATATCTATGTACAAATATAAAGCTTGGAACAAACTATGTTTAAAAATCTTACATCCTTATACAACCAAATTCAATTTCAAATTAAATTCAGATTCATTAAATTTGGCATGCATGTGCTTTGTTATAATGTGCTGTGTGATGACAATTTTCCCACTTCTTTCCTCTATTTTAACTCCAAGCACATTTTGTACAGTGTACTATGAAATCATGAGGTCTTTGGTTGGTTTTAATGCATCATTTGAGTTATATCCACTTCTCTTCTTTTCTCATTCATCAGTGATAATTAGTATACTGCATAATGTCAGATCAAATCGCAATTTATTAAATCACTAAAGACACTAAAATGGGGAGGGAGGAGGGAGGAGGGTTCAGGATGGATTTTCTTTTAAAAAAAAATAAAAAAAAAAATAAAAATAAAATAAAATCCTATTCAATAAAAACATCTTTTAATTACAAATGCCCAATGTAAGTTTTGACTTTCTAATACATGATATAATTTAGCATGAGGAAGAATGGTAGTTGTGGGGTAGTTAATGTCATTTTGACATCAGGACATCAATTTAACAGCAATCAAATATGCTTATTTGTACACTGAAGGTTAAACACTACAACTTATGTGATCACTTGGCACCAACATGGTCATAAATATTACAGCTCAGCCACAGGTAATGAATAAGTGGCAGTACACAGTTCTCAGCTGACTGAGAATATGCTAACATTAATTTTTAACTTTAAAATTTTTACTCAGGATGTATTTCAAATATGATAAAATATAGAAAATAGTTGAAAGACCTGCTGACCAAGTCAATAATAAAGACAATAATATTTTATAAATGCTATTTCCTTTAGATTATCCTTTTGGTTATCATCATTATTTTATTTAAGGTAACAGGGACTTCCCTGGTGGTCCAGTGGCTAAGACTCTGCGCTCCCCATGCAGGGGGCCTGGGTACAATCCCTGGTCAGGGAACTGGATCCCACGTGTCACAACTAAAGATCCCACATGTAGCAATTAAGACACAGTGCAGCCAAATAAATGAACAAATATTTAAAAATTATATACAGTGACATACTTAGTTGTACAACTCTACAAGTTTTAACACAGGGATAGACTTGTGCAAATACTACTAGAAAAAGCCAGTTTTGTCATCCCCCCAAATTCCCTTGTGCTGTCCTTTGTAGTCATACTTTCCCCCTACATCTACTACTCATTTTTTCTCTCCCTGATAGCTTTGCCTTTTCCAGAATGTCACATATACGGAACTCTACAGTAGGAGACAGATTTCTTTCACTTTATATGGTGCATATTGTGTACATTAATATGCCATTTTCTTTTTTAATGGACTGAGCAACTTCACTTTCATGCATTGGAGAAGGCAATGGCAACCCACGCCAGTGTTCTGGCCTGGAGAATCCCAGGGACGGGGGAGCCTAGTGGGCTGCCATCTATGGGGTCGCACAGAGTCAGACACGACTGAAGCGACTTAGCAGCAGTAGCAGCAGCAACATTCTCTTTGATGGAATATACTTTTACTCAATGAAGGATATTTGATTTGTTTTCAATATTTGGCAATTATGAATAATTCAATGATAAATATTTGTGTATAGGGGGTATGTGTGTATGAACATAAGTTCTCATTTCTCTAGCATAAATCCCTAGAAGTAAGATTGCTGGGTAATATTAAAAGTGTGCACTTAGCTTCCCAGGAACTACCAAACTGATTTCTAGAATGTCTGAACTAGTCTGTGTTCTCAGCGACAAAGTATAAGACTTCTAGTTGCTCCTCTTCCTCATCAGCATTTAGTAAGTAGTCAGGTTAAGAAATTACTTTAGCCATTCTGTTAGATATGTAGCCATCTTAGTATACAGCAGCCATAGCTAGTTTTGAGAAGAGAAATGTCATGATCTGATAAATATTTTAAGAGGATGTTGTGCTAATACAGACTATAGGAAGGCAAGTTGGAAGAAAGGAGACCTAGTAGAAGGCTTCTTCAATATTATTGAAATAATATAGACAAAGGTAAAGGTGGTTTATGCCAGATTAATAGATGTAGAGGGGGTGAGAAGTTATGAGTTTCTTTACTGATTAGCTGGATGTGGCATGAGAAAGGAAGAGGGAAGTCAAGGATGATTACAAGATTTGGGGGCTGAGCAACTAGAAAAAATGGAATTGACATTCACTAAAATGTGGATGACAGAAACAGTTTTGCGGGGGAAGGTCAGAAACTCAGTCTTGGATATCTTAGTTTGACAAACCTATTATTCATCCAAGAAGAGATGTCAAGTAGATGGCTGGATACGTGAAATCAGAATTCATATCTGGGCTGAAGATAGAAACAAGTTATCAGTCTAAGGTATTTATGGATGTGAGTCTGGATGAAATCTCCCAAGGAGTCAGTGTAAAAAAAATAAAGAAGTCCAGTGGCTGGGCCCTGAGGAAATCTAACACATAAGAGGAGATATAAAAAGGAACCAACACAGGATTCTGTGCAAAATGTCTTCTCAATAACTAATTAGACTAAAGAAGGAAATAATGCCACTTCTAACAACAAGGATGGAACTAGAGACCATCATACTAAGTGAAGCAAGTTGGATAGAGAAAGGCAAATATCATATGATATCACTTACATGTGAAATCTAAAATGATACAAATAAACTTGTATATAAACCAGAAAACAGACTCACAGACTTAGAAAACAAACTTATGGTTACCAAAGGAGAAAGATGGGGGAGGGAGGGTAGGATAAAATAGGAGTTTGAGGTTGATATATACACACTACTACAAATATAAAATAGATAATCACTAAGGGCCTACTGTATAGCATAGGGAACTCTGCTCATATTCTTTAATAAACTAGATGTGAAAAGAATTTGAAAAAGAACAGATACATGTATAACTGAATTACTTTGCTATACACCTGAAACTAACACAATGTTATTGATCAACTATACTCCAATGGAAAATAAAAATTTAAAAGAATCTAATCAAACCACGGCAGAAACTAAGAATATGATACAGAAGTCTATCTAGCTCATCTATGTCCATTTTAATGCAATAATCAAAACAGTTTGTTAGAAAATAAAACATCTGGAACAAATGTGAAACTGAACAGAATATTGGAATAGCATACATAAGCCAGAAGGGTCCTGGGCAACCTAGAAAGTATATTCATTCTATCTCTGGGATATCTTTCCTCTGTCATGGTTTCAACTACCATTTATTTGTGACTGAACACATTACTTTGATTTCATGTCTCCTGGAACCTGATTTTTCTTCCAGCAATTATTTCCTGTCTCAGCACATGTTAGCACTATATAACTTACTACTCAAGTAAAAAGCCCCATGGACCACCGTAGCCTTCTTCCTCACCTCCTATCTATCACATCCAACCTGTCATCACATTTCCTCCATTCTTCTCCCTAAAGAGCAAATAAATTCATCCGCTTACTTTTCCTCAGGCCTCTTGCTACCATCTCAGTTCATATACCAGCATCTCCCACCTGGACTACTCAACAGTCTCATAACTCATCTCCCAGCATCACCCTTACTCCCCTGTGAGCTATTTTCCACATTGTGACCAAGATAAGTTTTAAATAATGATAATTTAGTCATGTCACTTTCCTTCTTAATCTTCAAATGGTTTCTTATTGTTCTTAAACTAAATTTCTTTTTTTTTTTACTGTATGCCTTTTAATTTTTTAAAATTTATTTATTTTAATTGGAGGCTAATTACAATATTGTAGTGGTTTTTGCCATACATTGACATGAATCAGCCATGGGTGTACATGTGTTCCCCATCCTGAACCCCCCTCCCACCTCCCTCCCCTTCCCATCCCTCTGGGTCATCCCAGTGCACCAGCTCTGAGCACCTTGTCTCATGCATTGAACCTGGACTGGCAATCTGTTTCACATATGATAATACACATGTTTCAATGCTGTTCTCTCAGATTATCCCAACCTCGCCTTCTCCCACAGAGTCCAAAAGACTGTTCTATACATCTGTGTCTTTTTTGCTGTCTCGCATATAGGGTTATCCTTATCATCTTTCTAAATTCAATATATATGTGTTAGTATACTGTATTGGTGTTTTTCTTTCTGGCTTACTTCACTCTGTATAATAGGCTCCAGTTTCATCCACCTCATTAGAACTGATCTTTTCTGAGCACAATGCAGTAAGATTAGATCTCAATTTCAGGAAAAAAACTATTAAAAATTCCAACATATGGAGGCTAAACAACATGCATCTGAATAACCAACAAATCATAGAAGAAATAAAAATATGCATAGAAATGAATGAAAATGAAAACACAACAATGCAAAACCTATGGGAAACTGTAAAAGCAGTGCTAAGGGGAAGGTTCATAGAAATACAGGCTCACCTCAAGAAACAAGAAAAAAGTCAAATGAATAACCTAACTCTACACCTAAAGCAACTAGAAAAGGAAGAAATGAAGAACCCCAGGGTTAGTAGAAGGAAAGAAATCTTAAAAATTAGGGCAGAAATAAATGCAAAAGAAATGAAAGAGACCATAGCAAAAATCAACAAAGCTAAATGCTAGTTCTTTGAGAAGATAAATAAAACTGACAAACCATTAGCCAGACTCATCAAGAAACAAAGGGAGAAAAATCAAATCAATAAAATTAGAAACGAAAATGGAGAGATCACAACAGACAACACAGAAATACAAAGAATCATAAGAGACTACTATCAGCAACTATATGCCAATATAATGGACAACTTGGAAGAAATGGACAAATTCCTAGAAAAGTGTAACTTTCCAAAACTGAACCAGGAAGAAATAGACCTATCACAAGCATGGAAATCGAAACTGTAATTAGAAATCTTCCAGCAAACAAAAGCCCAGGACCAGACAGCTTCACAGCTGAATTCTACCAAAAATTTAGAGAAGAGCTAACACCTATCTTACTCAAACTCTTCCAGAAAATTGCAGAGGAAGTTAAGCTGCCAAACTCATTCTATGAGGCCATCATCACCCTAATACCAAACCCAGACAAAGATGCCACAAAAAAGAAAACTACAGGCCAATATCACTGATGAACATAGATGCAAAAATCCTCAACAAAATTCTGGCAAACAGAATCCAACAACATATTAAAAAGATCATACATCATGACTAAGTGGGCTTTATCCCAGGGATGCAAGGATTCTTTAATATCTGCAAATCAATCAATGTAATACACCACATTAACAAATTGAAAGATAAACACCATATGATTATCTCAATAGATGCAGAGAAAGCCTTTGACAAAATTCAACATTCATTTATGATAAAAACTCTCTGGAAAGCAGGAATAGAAGGAACATACCTCAATATAATAAAAACTATATATGACAAACCCACAGCAAACATTATCCTCAATGGTGAAAAATTGAAAGCATTTCCTCTAAAGTCAGGAACAAGACAAGGATGCCCACTCTCACCACTACTATTCAACATAGTTTGGAAGTTTTAGCCACAGCAGTCAGAGGAGAAAAAGAAATAAAAGGAATCCAGATTGGAAAAGAAGAAGTAAAACTCTCACTGTTTGCAGATGACATGATCCTTTAAATAGAAAACCCTAAAGACCTTTTCTCTACCAGAAAAGTGATAGAGCTAATCAATCAATATAGTAAAGTTGCAGGATATAAAATTAACACACAGAAATCCCTTGCATTCCTATACACTAACAATGAGAAAACAGAAAGAGAAAATTAAGGAAACAATTCCATTCACCATTGCAATTAAAAGAATAAAATACTTAGGAATATATCTACCTAAAGAAACAAAAGACCTATATAAAACACTGATGAAAGAAATCAAAGAGGACATAAATAGGTGGAGAAATAGACCATGTTCATAAATTGGAAGAATCAATATAGCAAAAATGAGTATACTACCCAAAGCAATCTATAAATTCAATGCAATCTCTATTAAGCTACCAATGATATTTTTCAGATAACTAGAACAAATAATTTTACAATTTGTATGGAAATACAAAAAACCTCGAATAGCCAAAGCAATCTTGATAAAGAAGAATGGAGGAGGACTCAACCTGCCTGACTTCAGGCTCTACTACAAAAATACAGTCATCAAGACAGTTTGGTACTGGCACAAAGACAGAAATATAGATCAATGGAACAAAATAGAAGTCCCAGAGATAAATCTATGCACCTATGGACACCTTATCTTTGACAAAGGAGGCAAGAATATACAATGAAGAAAAGACAATCTCTTAACAAGTGGTGCTGGGAAAACTGGTCAACCCCTTGTAAAAGAATGAAACTAGAACACTTTCTAACACTATACACAAAAATAAACTCAAAATGGATTAAAGATCTAAATGTAAGACCAGAAACTATAAAACTCCTAGAGGAAAACATAGGCAAAACACTCTCCGACGTAAATCACAGCAGTATCCTCTATGACCCACCTCCCAGAATAATGGAAATAAAAGAAAAAATAAACAAATGGGACCTAATTAAATGTACAAGCTTTTGCACAACGAAGGAAACTGTAAGAAAGTGAAGACAGTCTTTGGAATGGGAGAAAATAATAGCAAATGAAGCAACTGACGAAGAATTAATCTCAAAAATATGCAAGTAACTAAATCTCTTATCATAGCCTGTAGTGTACTTCTTATCTAGCTCTCTCTCTCTCCATTCTAACCTTCCACCAACTTCTCCCTCATTTTCTACACTCTAGTCTTTCAACCCTTGTTAGGTGTATGTTTGTGTACACCCCAAATTATACTGAAACCTTAATCACCAGTGTAATGATTTTTAGAGATGGGGCCTTTGGGAGGTACTTAGTTCATGAGTGTAGAGCCCCTGAAATGGGGTTAGCTTAACATGTGAGGATATAGGAAGAAGGCGGCCATCTGCAAACCAGGAAGAGAGCTCTCACCAGACGCTGAATCTGCAGGCACTTTCATCTTGGACTTCCCACCCTCCAGAATTGTGAGAATTTCTTTTTTATTCTTTAAGCCACTCAGTCTAAGGGATTTTGTTATAGAAGCCCAAAATAAGGTGTTCCTAAGACATTCTATATTCTTGCTTCTATAGGCCACTAATGCTAGGAACACTTCCTCACATAGTGACTTGTTTGCCACCCAATTCCTAACCCTCCCTTAAGTCTCATTTAAGGGGTTTACTCTAAAATGTATTTCCCCAGGCAGGCCCCTTTCTGGCTCTTTAGATCAGGACATAAACTGTATGAGGTATTTCAGTTCAGCCTACTTCTCATTTTTGTACCACAGCCACATACAGATTGAAAATCTCTACAGTGCAAAACTGCAAGTACCATGAAGACAGGAAAGATGTCTGTTATTCAGTCTTCAGTGTCTTACTGTGCTCAACAAATGACTGTAGAATCTGAAAAAAAGTTGCCTAACTCAATTTTTTTCCACTTTATTTAAAAAATTTTTTAAAAATTTAGTTGCTTAACAGAATTTTGTGGTTTTCTGTCATGCATCAACAGGAATCAGCCATAGGTACACCCATGTCCCCTCCCTCTCAAACCTCCCTGCCATCTCCCTCCCCATCTCACCCTTCTATATTGTCACAGTGCCCATTTGAGTTCCCTGAGTCATACAGCAAATTCCCATTGGCTGTCTATTTTACATATGGCATCATAAATTTCCACGTTACTCTCTCCATACAACTCACCCTCTCCCTTCTCCCCTCTGCCCATGTCCTTAGGTCTGTTTTCTATATCTATTTCTCCTTTGCTGCCTGGAAAATAAATTCATCAGTACCATCTTTCTAGATTCCATGCATCAGAATACAATGTTTATATTTCTCTTTCTGACTTACTTCACTCTATATAATAGGCTCTAGGTTCATCCACCTCATTAGAACTGACTCAGATGTGTTCCTTTTAAGGCTGAGTAGTATTCCATTGTATATATGTACCACAGTTTCTTTATCCATTCACCTGTAAACCCCAAAGTCAGCAGGAGAGAAATCATAAAGATAAAAGCAGAAATAAATGAAAAAGAAATGAAGGAAACAAAAGCAAAGATTAATAAAACTAAAAGCTGATTCTTTGAGAGGATAAACAAAATTGATGAACCACTAACCAGACTCATCAAGGAAAAAAAGGGAGAAAAATCAAATCAACAAAATTAGAAATGAAAAAGGAGAGGTTACAACAGACAACACAGAAACACAAAGGATCATAAGAAAATATTATGAGCAATTACATGCTAATAGAATGAACAATCTAGAAGAAGTGGACAGATTCTTAGGAAATTCAACCTCCAAAGACTGAACCGGGAAGAAATAGAAATTATGAACAAGCCAGTTACAAACCCAGAAATATAAATTATAATAAAAAATCTCCCAAAAAACAAAAGCCCATGGCCAGATAGCTTTGCAGGGGAATTCTATCAAATACCAAGAAAAGAGCTAAAGCCTGTTTTTCTGAAAATCTTCCAAAATATTGCAGAGGAAAGAACATTTCCAAACTCCTTCTATGAGGCCACAAACATGCTGATACCAAAACCGGGCAAAGACAACAGAAAAAGTAAAATTACAGGCCAATATCACTTGTGAACATAGATGCAAAAGTCCTCAACAAAATCCTAGCAAAGAGGCTTCAACAACACATTAAAAAGCTCATACACCATGATCAAGTTGGGTTTATTCCAGAGATGCAAGGATTCTTCAATATATGCAAATAAATCAATGTGATACACTATATTAACAAATTGAAAGATAAAAGCCATATGATCATCTCAATAGATGCAGAAAAAGCCTTAGGCAAGATTCAACACCCATTTATGATAAAAACAAATGGCCATAGAAGGAACCTACCTCAACATAGTAAAGGCCATATATGATAAGCCCACAACAAACACTATTCTCAATGGTAAAAAACTAAAAGCATTCTAAGACCAGGAACAAGACAAGGGTGTCCACTCTCACCACTATTAGTCAGCATAGTTTTGGAAGTCTTAGCTACAGCAATTAGAGAAGAAAAAGAAATAAAAGGAATCCAGATCAGAAAAGAAGTAAAACCCTATTTGCAGATGACATGATACTATACATAACTTTATTTTCGGAAGAGGCAGTTGAATCTTGCCAGTCTCCAAAATCTTAAAAAGTCAATGACTGACACTTGAGAGTCCCTTGGACAGCAAGGAGATCAAATCAGTCAATCCTAAAGGAAATCAACCCTGAGTATTCATTGGAAGGACTGATGCTGAAGTTCCATTATTTAGGCCACATGATGCAAAGAGCCAACTCATTGGAAAAGACACTGATGCTTGGAAAGATTGAGGGCAAGAGGAGAAGAGGGTGACAGAGGATGAGATGGTTGGATGGCATCACTGACTCAATGGACATGAGTTTGAGCAAACTCCAGGAGATGGTCAAGGACAGGGAAGCCTGGTATGTTGCAGTTCATGGGGTCACAAAGAGTCTGACAAGACTTAGCAACTGAACAACAACAAAATATAAAGTCCTGAACTCCGTCATCTGCCTCTTGGTGTCCATATTGAGCAAGAAGACCTACATACTCAAGAGTGTTTGGAGTTTCTCCAGAAGAATCCATGTTTCTTGTTGGCTGGATGAGGACTGGCCTTTTTGGTCCTACTTCAGTGAGGTTTTCAACCTTGGGGGATTGATTTCTATCATTTTGATCTGGGATCAGAGTAGCAGGGACTTTGGGGACGGCCATAGCATGCAAGCATGTCTAATGCATAGCCTTGCCTCTAGGCAAGACTCTATTTAAACTAATTCAGATTTAAGCTGTCTAAATTGTAGAGTATAAGAAAACATTTTCTAATGTCCTTCAACACAGGAGATCTATTTGTGTGTGTGTGTGTGTGTGTGCATGTACTCAGTCGTATCTGACTCTTTGTGGCCCCACGGACTTAAGCCACCAGGCTCTTCTGCCTGCCAGATTCTTCTGTCCATGGAATTTTCCAGGCAAGGATACTGGAGTGGGTTGCCATTGCCTGCTCCAGGGGATATTCCTGACCTAGGGATTGAACTCACATTTCTTGTGTCTCCTACACTGGCAGGTAGATTCTTTACCACTAGCACAACCTGGGAAGCCCCATTTTTTTTTTTTGGTGTGTGTGTATACTTGTCATAAGAGTAGTTTTCCTAACATTTGATTTTAATTTTTCAGCTCCAGTTTGGACCCAAATATACATTGTCTTTTCTCCAGGAAAAGGGGAAAGTGGCTGGCTTCTTTATTCTGCCCAAAGCCTTCCTACCCATGCAAACAGTTGATAAATCAATGCTTAGCATTCTGGAGGGTAAGGTCAGGAAAGCTCCTCTGGAAAATAAGCTCCCTTCTCTAGCATGGGTTTCTACTGAGAAGTCAAGCTCTGTAAGATTAAAAATGCATCATGCTTAGGGAATTTGAAGTCTTCTTTCCATTTAAAAAATGCACAAAACCCAACTGCAATCTAAGTCATATTTCAGCTATGTCCTGGAAGACTGAGAAGTGTTTTTTTCATGGAAAATTACTTATTACAGAAAAGATTTTATGGCTATATTATAATTTGTGGTACAGAGATGTTTCTTAAGGGCTCTCTGATTTAAGACTGTAATTGTGGATGAAACTCTGATATTGTGTCGACTTTCCAGAGTGTGAACTTTATTTCAAAGATTTCATTTGTTTCCAGAACCATTTCAAGGGTTAGTATAGAGTTCTAACTGTGAGGAATAAGGAAGGAACAGAGAGAGAGAGGCATTTGGGGGACAGAGGGGAAAGATCTGAAGCCAGATCTGTAACTATCTCCGTCTGAATACTTGTCTCTTTCTCTCTCAATCAACTTCAACAGGCCCCAGACACCCTGAATACAAGGTGGGGCCTAAACAAAACATTGTCTATGTCCAGGAAGCTACTAAAATAGCTTCTTCAAGGCCTATAAAGAGCATTTAGTGAAACACAAAGTAAACAGGCACATGATGAAAGGCTGATGGTGGCTATGCTGACGAAGAGGCCAGAGAGAAAGGAACAAGTTCATCCCAATCAAGATACAGCTTCAAAGGTTGACCTTTTTCTATACCAAGCGGCCTGCGGCTCTTCTGGTACTGCGACTTCTCCCAAACCCCTGTAGATATAGCTGCCAGAGCTGGAATAGCACTGAACTTCTCCAGGCTTCAGCTTCCCCAATAAAACAAGGAGACAGGACCAGCGCATCTTCTAATGCTATTCTCATCTACACAGAGGAAGTGAAGATAATAAAAATGTAAGGAAAGGATTCATCAGGAGGTGCATTTCAGCTTTGGCTTCTGGATGCTATTGAACAGTTAGTTCTTTTTTATTCATACTTAAAAACATTCGATTTAGAAATTTCCAGTGCTGCTTAACCTAGCATATTGTACCTGCTCTTTGGAAGAGGGTGCAGACTGAAGAAATGCTAGTTAAAGCCTTCACCTCCTTCCTCCATGATGCTGGCACCTATTTTGAGATAATAGCCTGGTTTGGGCCCTGGTAGCAGCTGTAACCATGGCTCCAGCTCTAATGGTGATCCACTATTGAGTGTTAGATCTATGTCAATGCTTCCAGGAAGAGGCTGGGTAGTTTAGAGTATATAGAGAATATAGTATAGAGTATATAGTAATATATAGAGAAGAGCACATAGTATTATTCTCTGTATCTAGCACATCCTCTAGGAATATCTGAGTACAGGTGTGTGCACACACACAGGTGCGCATATACCCTCCTTATGTATTATGTTCAGTCAGATGAGCACACTTGCCTGAACAGGCCCAGCAGATGCCATTGTAGGGGAGGTGGACAGGAAACTGGGATGTGAAGTGGGAATGAAAATGTGATGGGAAGTATATAAATGGGGATGTGTGGCCTCTTGCATAGACATTAGTCTTCTCTGCTTTTGGAGTCCAGGGGCTTTGCCTGGGAAAGCAGGGGGCCCAGCTTTACTCCACTGTCCTTTCTGGTCCCCTTTCTCTGTTGTGGGTCATCATTCAGCTTGAGACACTGCAATGACTTTATAAAACCCATTATTGTGCCAGAAAATTCAAGGTAAGAATGGTTTACATGCAGGCAAGTAATAGGTATCTGTCAAGGTGGAATTTGACTCATTCGATTTGATTCATAAGCTATGCTTCTCAGTACAGACATCCCCTTTTGACTTCCTAGGCTCTTTTAGACTAAATAATTTATACTGTGTGAAACCTTGATCCTTAAATCCTAGAAGCCTAAAGTAGCAAGCTGCATTTCTTGCTCACATTACATATCCACTAGGGATTGGCCTAGAACTGTTCACTGTAGCCACTTGATCTCTTGCACACAGAAGCTAAATCAAACATAGAATTCCATGATTCCAAAGTCAGGCAAACGAGAACATGGTGAACTCTATACTTGCTATTAAAACTGCTGCCTGGACATAACACCCAGCACTTCCACTTGTGTATTACTATCTTTGGCTACAGCAGGTCATTTGCTCAAGCCTAAGATTAATAATGGTGGCTCAGAGGATAAAGAGTCTGCCTACAATGCAGGAGACTCAAGTTCCATCCCTGGGTCAGAAAGATCCCCTGGAAAAGGGAATAGCTACCCACTCCAGTATTTTTTTTAATTAATTTATTTTTAATTTGAAGGATAATTGCTTTACAATATTGTGTTGATTTCTGCCAAACATCAACATGAATCAGCTACAGGTATACCTATGTCCCCTACCTCCTGAACCCCACTCTCACCTCCCACTCCCACTCCAGTGTCCTTGCCTGGAGAATTCCATGGGCAGAGGAGCCTGTCTGGTGGGCTATAATTCATGGGGTCATAAAGAGCTAGACATGACTGATAAACTAACACACAACCTTAATAAGCAATCATACTCTTTCCCCTTGGCTGAGGAGCAGATATTGGACAATATGCTCTCTCAATGCTGGGCTTACCTCTCATCCACCCCACCCCTTCTTTGTTCAGAAACTTCTCTAGCCTGGATGGTTGTTCCCCTTTCAACTTCCTACATCCTGAGACTCTTGAATTTTTTAATTTCTAGCACATTTTGCTTATCCAGAACCCCCAAGATGTTAAAATATGGCATCTTGAAGATTAATTATAAAACTTTACCCTAACTTTTGATGAATGATTTCTAATTTGGCCATATTAGAAAGTTTGGTAACCTTAGAGTATATTTTACAGATTTCATTTTGAATGGATGTCACAATGCTGGATCATACTTACCAAAAAATGTACTCTTGTGTCAAGCACAAGAATAAGCTTCTCTAAGGGGCACCCATGAAATTAAAAGATGCTTACTACTTGGAAGGAAAGTTACGACCAACCTAGACAGCATATTAAAAAGCAGAGACATTACTTTGTCAACAAAGGTCCATCTAGTCAAGGCTATGGTTTTTCCAGTAGTCATGTATGGATGTGAGAGTTGGACTATAAAGAAAGCTGAGCGCTGAAGAATTGATGCTTTTGAACTGTGATGTTGGAGAAGACTCTTGAGAGTCCCTTGGACTGCAAGGAGAGCCAACCAGTCTATCCTAAAGGAGATCAGTCCTGGGTGTTCATTGGAAGGACTGAAGTTGAAGCTCAAACTCCAAGACTTTGGCCACCTCATGCGAAGAGCTGACTCATTGGAAAAGACCCTGATACTGGGAAAGATTGAGGGTGGGAGAAGGGGACGACAGAGGATGAGATGGTTGAATGGCATCAGTGACTCAATGGGCATGGGTTAGGGTGGACTCCGGGAGTTGGTGACACAGGGAGGCCTGGCATGCTGTGGTTCATGGGGTCACAAAGAGTTGGACACGACTGAGCAACTGAACTGAACTGAACTGAAGGGGTATGTCACCTATACACCTGATTAGTTGTGTGACCCTGCAAAGACACCTGATGTCTTGGGTAATACTTTTCCATGAATAAAGGGTGGCACTAGATTTCCAAGAGCCTTCCAGATTTTTGATTTCATGATTCTATTATTTGTTACAGCCTCCAAGAAAGTGCATTAGTCTCCAGCAAGTGTTGGAGATAGTGAGTTTTACAAATAGGGGTATGCTTATTACTGAGCATGCTCTATGGAGATCACATAGAAATGCATGTACAGGTATGGGAAGCATCTGGCTTTAGATGCTTGAGTGGAAAGTTCAAAAAAAGTAAAAACAATTATATGGTCCACACCTACAAGGGAGCTAATGAGTTACTTGTGCACAAGGCTGAGGAGAAATATACCCACCAGAATTCTTCTGTGTTTGACACAGGTCAGATTACCTTCTTTGTGGACTCCCATCGTTAGGACTAAGAGGCAGTGATCAAAATAATTTGATGATAGCATCCTGCTAGTTACATGGCTTAAGTTATATTTATTCTTCTTTCCTTTGGCATTCTAGACATAACACTGCCAGGGACTATACATGGACTGTTTCTTTTGATCCCTCTCCAAGACCACTGGTTTCCTTTCGAGGACTTCCCTCTTGATAGACCTTTAAGTAGCAATAGACTGAGTTGGAAATTGCTTTGGAATCCACTTGTGGATCCTTCAATCAAGCAAGTGAATAACCTCAGAGTGCTCTCTAACTTTCATTCACTTTTCCACTCATTCAATCAGCATTCCCCGAGCACCTTCTGTGTACCAGGCTCTGTGCTGGGCACTGAAGGCCCAAACACCAAGAAGGTACAGAAGAATAAGCCCTGGACCCAGAGTCCCTCACAATCTTGTCGGGATATAGAGGAAGAGGGCAGCTTTGTGCTAGAGGTGCACGGCCAGTGCTATAGTAAACTGGAGTCAATGACTGATTTCTTCAGTGAGTTAAAAAAAAGCTACAGAAGGGAAGACATGTGTGAGCAGCCCTTCACCTGAGTGGCTTTTGCCAGGCAGAGAAATTCAGGAAGGGGTTCAAGACTCAGGCAGAGGGAGCAGAATGGGCAAAGGAACAAAAGCAAGTACAGGCAGACCTTGGAGATCCTGCGAGTTCAGTTCCAGATCACTGCAATAAAGCCAGTCACACGAATGTTCTGGATTCTCAGTGCATATAAAAGAAAAGTTATGTTCACACTGTGCTACAGTCCATTAGGGAGAAGGCAATGGCACCCCACCCCAGAACTCTTGCCTGGAAAATCCCATGGGCGGAGGAGCCTGGTAGGCTGCAGTCCATGGGGTCACGAAGAGTCAGACACGACTGAGCGACTTCACTTTCACTTTTCACTCTCATGCACTGGAGAAGGCAATGGCAACCCACTCCAGTGTTCTTGCCTGGAGAATCCCAGGGACGGGGGAGCCTGGTGGGCTGCCGTTTATGGGGTCACACAGACTGAAGCGACTTAGCAGCAGCAGTATAGTCCTTTAAGTGTGCAATACCATTATGTCTAAAGGAACAATGTATACACAAAGTAAAAAAAAAATAACAAAAACCGAATAACAACAACAACAACAACAAAGATCACTGATCACACCACCATAACAAATATAATAGGGAAAATGTTTGAAATATTGTGAGAATTACCAAAACGGGATAGAGACACAAAGTCAGCAAACGCTGTTGGAAAAATGGTGCCAATAGGCTTGCCCAATACAGGGCTGCCACAAATCTTCAATCTGTTAAAAAACAAACACCAGAAAAAAGTCACAAAATGCAATATTTTCTAATTGTAATAAAGAGAAGTTCAATAAAATGAGGTATGTCTGCAGAGGTAACTACTTGGGAAACATCTATTCCCAGTTCATCTCTGGTGTACTGGTCTTTCTCAACGATTTCCTTGCAATTTCCTCCACATGATATGAGCATGCTGCTGCTGCTGCTGCTAAGTCGCTTCAGTTGTGTCCGACTCTGTGCGACCCCATAGACGGCAGCCCACCAGGCTCCCCCGTCCCTGGGATTCTCCAGGCAAGAACACTGGAGTGGGTTGCCATTTCCTTCTCCAATGCATGAACGTGAAAAGTGAAAGTGAAATCACTCAGTCGTGTCCGACTCTTAGCGACCCCATGGACTATAACCCACCAGGCTCCTCCACCCATGGGATTTTTCCAGGCAAGAGATGTAGTAAAAACTCAAGTTAGAAAAGGCTGAGGTTTGAATGTCATGAGGACATGTCAAGCTCCGGGAATGAGTGGAACAGGATGGTAACCAGTCCTATGGGGGAGCCCTGCTGCAAGTGTCCGAGAGCCCAGGTCTGCTCACTGTCAGAGAGTCCAGGGTTGGATTCCTGTCCTGCCACCAGCCATCTGTATGATTTCAGGAATGACTTAAATTGATACCTTGTTTAAGCCTCAGTTTTGTCTTCCATAAAATGGAAATAGTACCTGAACTGGGATAATAGTACCTGAATAACTGAGTTCACACATGCAAATCTCATAGAATGGTCTCTGGCCTGTATTAAGCAGCTGATCATTGGCTGGTATTGTTTTTGATGTTGTAATCATTCTTTTTCAGTTTTCAAATTATATTTCACCATAATTTAGTGGTGACTTCATTTTCTCATAGTGATTTTTCTCTTAAAATCCTTGAAAATGGAAATTTGGAAAGGAAGCATGCATTAGTGACTAATTTTTGTTGAGTGTTTATTATGAGCAAGACCCCATATTAGCTACTGAAATAATATATCACAGAGAGAGCGCTCTGGGAAACTTGACTTTTCATCCTGAGTCTGCTAAAGAGACTTGTATGGCTTGCTTGAACTTTGGTGTTAGTGAAGTTTTCAGAGGATAATAGCAGTCATACCTGCTGGAGTGGATATTTGCTTTCTGTATGCTTTTTGAGTTCTCCCATTTTCTCCAGGGTAGTCCTTGCCTTCCTTTGGAGAATTATTCATTCCTTAGTCCAATCTTGCACTTCTGTTGAGGTTGTAGAATTTATACATATTGACACAGGAAGAAAATATCCATACTCCATCCCAGAGCAAACCAAACCAAGCAATAGAGAGTGGAGGCAGCACACAGAAGTAGGCGAGACATTATATTATAGAATAACTGGAGACAGTAAATCCTGTATTCCAGTCCCAGAGCTCACCAAATCTGTCCTGGATTCTTCCTTTGAGTCTGTGATTGAATTAAATTTCCATTTGTACTTAATCTCCAGCCTGCTGGGCTTCTGTCCCTTACAACCAAAGGAGTCCTGACTACTACCTCTGTCTGCCTCTCAGCATCACTGAGTGGGTTAGATAAGACACTGCAGTTTTTAAAAAACCTAAAGTACAATCAAAATGACTAACTGTAATAAAAGGAATAGTTTCTTCCATTAAAGAACGGATTCTGCGCTGCTGGTATTATTTAAGAACAAAGTGTTGCTTGCATAATCTTTGTAATTGGATTCAGTGTCAAGTGAATTCTGTGAATTGAAGTGACCAGGAAAGAGGCTGGATTTGAGCTGGGCCTGAAGGATAAACACAATGTTGATCAAAGTAAGGAAAAGGCTTTTCTGGGCATGGAGAACGCTGAGGGTTAAAGCTCTGATGCTGGAACTCAGTTAACAAATCTTTGCTTGTCTACTATGGGTCACGCAAAGAGAAAGTCAAGGCTTGGGGGAGATCCTGGAATCTGCTCTGACTACTTGTAAAAGCCACTTAAATCATCAGATACCAATAAAAAAAAGTCTGCAGTACTTAAGCAAACAGAAAAAAAATTAGAGGCACATATTTCACATGCCTGTGGGTCCTCTCTTGTAATCCAAGGTTTTCCTTCTTCCTGGGTTAGCATTTTTTAAAATTTCCCTGGGTGTTTGAGTCAGGTTGGTATCACCTGAAGACTTTACCCGTGTGTTTTTCATCTCCCCTCTTTGGAAGTGAGCAAAATACCCAATTCAGATGAAAGTTATACCCTCCAGCAGACCGTTCCTGATTATCCGTCTGCCATCACTTCTCACCACCCTGTGGTGAGTGACCTTCCCATTTTCATCTTTCTAAGGCACTCTGTGGCTAAGCCTCATGGCTGGGAATGGAAATTACTCTTAAGTAGCTGCAGACTTGCATGGCGTCAGGGTCCAGGGCAACAATTCTACACATTGTTTTCCCCGTTATTTCTTAAAGTGCTCTGCTTATGTAAAGTTTAAAAATAAAATAAAATTAAAAAAATAAAATAAAATAAAATATTAAAAAAAAAAGTGCTCTGCTTAGAAACCCCTGAGTTAATTTAACATTTGTCTCTGGGATCTCAACAACAGGTTTTCTTCCTTCAATACAAGGAAACAATCAAATTGTTGTTAAGTTCATTCACTTTTGTAAGGCATAAAAGATGGAAACTTTAGTTTCTCCACATACAAAATAGGATTCAGAACACCTAACACTACAGGGCTAGTCTAAGAATTAACTAAAATAACTGATATGAAAGAATTTTATGAAGTAAAGTAATAAAGCAATATGGAAGTAGTAAGACAAGGTACAGTTCTTATCTCTGACTTCTACTCCCTGTCCTAGACCCTAGTTCTGCCCTCCCTCTGTGATCTGCATGACCTTCTAGATTTTCCCTGATACCTGGGCTCCTGTTCTCTAGTACCTGACAGGCACTGAGGCTAGAGTTTACTCATTTGCTGGTTGTGAGCACTTTTCATCAGGTTAGATGCTTAACGCAGCTGATGCTAAGGTGTCTTGTTGTATCTTGCTGTTCACTGAACACAGGGTAGGCGAGGCAAGGGCGGGGAAGCTGGAAGAAGATGCAAGGAGCCATAGGAACTGCAAATGTGTTTATTCTCTCCTGACTAGCAAGGTGGCAGCAGCAGCAGCCATGCTCTATTTTCTCGTGGTTGACCAAGCAGACATAGCCGTAAGACAACTCACCCCGCCTACAAGAGCTTTTCAGGTGGTGCTTATATAGGTCATCATGCATGCACAGTACTATAAATGATCTCAGCTGTTACATAACCAAGTATTTACAAAATGTGGGGTGAGTGAGAGGCCATGGGGTGCAAAAGCCTGACCACTCCCATCTTGGCTACTTTGCTCTTTCCCTACATAAGGTGAATGAGAATTAGAGTAGCAAAGGGCTAAAAGCAGCTACTCAGGAGACTTGTCACCTGCAGACTTGGGAAAATTAGGACCTGCCAGGCAGCTCACTATAACCATGCCAGAGGCAAAGTCTGGGCTTTGCAGACAGGCTGAATCAAACGGGACCAGTCATGATAAAGAGGTGAAGAGGGAGCTGGTTTATTCAGGAAGGGAGCAGGGTGCTGAGTGTCACCTGCAGCTCATTTTTGTGCTTCGTCATCCATCATTGTCTCTCTGTTTTGGAAAATAGCTCCTGAGGGGGGAGGTTCTTTGGCAAGAGGGAAGCCAGGCATACTTCTCATCTTTCCCTTTATCCTCATTCCAGTTGGAAACATAACTCAAAGCTGGTTGACTTCCTAGCAGACCCAATTTGTTTCAAACTCCCCTTTTAGCCCATTTCATAGCAAAGTCTTCCAGGAATGCTAAAATTAGCTCATGGAAATAGTTGGGGTGGGGGTATTATGGCTTGTGAACAGGGACAGTTGACCCTTATAGCACATGAGCTTGAGAAAAGACCAAGAGGTCATATAGGTACCCACAGCCTCTTTTTAAAGTAGACACTGAGGCCAGAGTGGACAGGTGACTTGCTTGGGGTCTCATTTCCAGCTGCCCTCCCTTCCTAAATGTCCTAAAGCGGGAGAGAAGTATAAAAAACCCACTGTATCAGGAAGGAATGAGGAGTGACTGAGGCAGGACTGACTAGCTGGAACTAATACTGTCTAAAGCTTAGGCTGGGGGAATCGGAGTAAATAATACCAGGGCAAGATGGATTTCTCAGAAAAGGAGGAACAAAAGACTAAAAAAATAAACTGTGGCTTGGAGCAAACAAGTCAAAAGCAAGAGCCAATCCTAGAGGACAAAGTGACACTAAAAACGATTGAGAATGATTTGGGGTCAGCGACAAAAACCAAGTTGTTTTCAAGCTGATAAAGTCAAACAGGAGTTCTAGAAAACAGACACAATACCCGGATTCTGTAGAGGCTCCCCATCGTTGGGGAGGCCCCAAATCTGGCCCAGACTTTCTCCCCTGCTCTCCTTTAACCCATGTAAATACAAAGCAGTTTCTTGCTGGCAAATCCCATGAACAGAGGAATCTGGTGAGCTACAGTCTGTGGAGTCGCAACAGAATTGGAGGTTACTGAGCACAGGCGCACGCAGGAAGACCCAGATGGGAGAGATGCAGAGGGCAAGGCATGGGGAAAGGGCAGGGAGCTTCCTTG
This sequence comes from Bos indicus, assembly GCF_029378745.1. Lineage (NCBI taxonomy): Eukaryota > Metazoa > Chordata > Mammalia > Artiodactyla > Bovidae > Bos > Bos indicus. The sequence continues at coordinate 34,346,731 of NC_091769.1, forward strand.
CTCTGTGACCACTCTCCCCAAACCTCTGTACACTCACCAAACCAGAAGCTCTCCGAACCCTGCACTTTCTGGGTTTTCAGATGCTTCACTACATAGTTATGATTGAGTGTATCATTGGCCATTGGCCAGTGACTCAACCTCCAACCCCCTCTCCCCTCAGAGGTTGGGGGGGTGGGACTGAAAGTCCAACCCTCCAATCGCATACTTGGTTTTCCTGGCACCCAGTCTCCAACGTTAGGTGCTCTAAAAGTCACCTCATTAACATAACAAGAGACACCTGATCACTCTCCTCAAGGCCAATTCCAAGGATTTTAGGGGCTCTGTGCTGGAAAAGGGGTCAAAGACCAAATACATCTTTATTATAAAGTACCACATCACACCTTCAGAGGCCAGTTCAGGGCCCACTGTCTACAAGGAAGGCAGGGAACCTTCCACGTACCCAGGCTGGTCGTGTCCTCTCCCCCTTGCAGCCCTCTGGTGGCAGCCAGTGCTTGTACCTGTCTCATTCATTGTTAGAGTGACCTGTGTGCAGGCATTGTAGCTTTATTTCTTCCCTCCTTTTGGAAAAGTCCATGAGTAATTCATTTTCTATCCCACACAGGTCTTACTTGGGTGCTTACACATAGTAGGTGCTGAGAAAATTTTTGACAAACGAGTATACACGATATTGGAAGCACTGTACTTGGCTTTAGCCACATCCTTACTAAGAGTATCACCGTGTCCCCAAGTAAAGAGATATGCCCAGAAATTGAGAGGATCCATAGGAAAACCACAGAGATAATAAATAAGTTTTAAAGTAGGCTAAAGGAAGTCAATTTAAAGGAGAAGAAAATGTGGGACCTCTCCAGAGAAGTGAGGCATACTCACTGATCTTTCTCCAGGCCCATAAAGAACTTTTACCCAGAGAATTGACAGCAGCTGTGTTCCATCTCTGATCAAGACAGATCAGTAGGAAATGAACCTAAACAGAAGCATCATTGAGATCACAAAAAGGGAAAATATTTCTGAGAGACGGTGATTAAACTCTCAGATGACTTATCAAGAGATTTGTAGACTTTAGGTCTCCAAAAGACTATTAAAAAACAGATTCTTGTGTGTCAAGGCCAGTTTCGAGGCTCACCCTGGAATGAATGCCATGGAATGATCTTGACAATCTGTTCCCTCACGCCTCCTGTCCTGGCTAGGTGTCAGCCTTACGTGGCTCAGCGTCAGTTCCAGGTTGTTCCAGCAGGTGGCGGCCAAGGGTAGAGAAAGCCCAGAGCGGTAGGCAACCAGGTTTTGTTTTTTTAAGCTGAAGTATAGTTGATTTACAATGTTGTGTTAGTTTCAGGTATACAGCAAAGTGATTCGGCCATACATACACACACCTATCTATATCTATTATTTTTCAGATTCTTTCCCCTTATCAGTTAGTTCAGTCAGTTCAGTCGCTCAGTCGTGTCCGACTCTTTGCGACCCCATGAATCACAGCACGCCAGGCCTCCCTGTCCATCACCAACTCCCAGAGTTCACTCAGACTCATGTCCATCGAGTCAGTGATGCTATCCAGCCATCTCATCCGCTGTCGTCCCCTTCTCCTCCTGCCCCCAATCCCTCCCAGCATCAGAGTCTTTTCCAATGAGTCAACTCTTCGCATGAGGTGGCCAAAGTACTGGAGTTTCAGCTATTACAAAATATTAAGCATAGTTCCCTGTGTTATATAGTAGGTCCTTGTTGATTCTCTGTTATATACATTGTAGTGTGTATATGTTATTCCCAAGCTCCTAATTTATCCATTCCCCGTGTCCCCCTTTGGTAACAATGTTTGTTTTCTCTGTCTGTGGGTCTATTGGAATGGTTTCACAAAACAAGTCTATCAGGTTTGGGAGTATACAGTGACCCTTGCAGGGTGTGCACAAGTCTAGTAGGCATGCCCCACAGGAGAGCCCATGAAACCTTCATCAGAGAGCCTCTCACTTTCTCCATGCCCACCCCATCTGGCTCCTGGCTATTGGGAAAAGTACATGCAGCAACTTGGAAAATCCTCCCACCGAAAAGGGCACCAGGGCACAGTCATTTCCAGCACCTATGTTGAGAGAATCAAACTCTTGCTGATCTGCTTCTACAAACCCAAACATAGTGAATAGCACCGTACCAAAAACAAAGTGAAGTGAAACAAAACCAAAAATGCTTGGTGGAGAGGAACAGTGGCACAGGTAATTCAGGTCTGCAGTAAATCACTTATATTTGATTTTCAAGATACATGCACACAGGGTATCTACATGCCTCCTTCTAAGGAATGCTGCCCTTGAAGCAGCAAGTTTGTGCTGTGTCTAGGAACTCACAGGCTTGGGCTTGGGAACTCAGCCAAAGGCAGGTCCTAGGTGGACATGGGCAACCCCTACCTGTGAACTGATCAGGTCTAATGGCGTTTCCCACAGGGACAGTCCCTATTCAGTGTGATGACCAACCATGTGAGATGCTCTCTGGGAAAGTATACGTGTGTGCTGGATTCACTCAGTAAGGCAGTAAGGAGTTGCTGTTGGCCCCCTGAAGAAATAAGACCTACCTTTTACCTAGTCATGGACTCGATTGTTGGGTCTCAGAGTGCTGAGTCTGCTGAGAAGGCTTCTTTGTGTCCTCACGTTCCCTCTTACCTCTATGGCATCTTTCCCTCGCCTCCATGACCCAAGCACATCTCCCCATGCAACCCAGAGTGTATAACAAACACCAGGAGACCTCCTACCCCACCACCCCCACTACCTGCCAGAGGAGGCTTTTGGTCCTGTTTTAATTTTGCATCTCCTGTAGTTTTGAGCTCAGAAATCTAGGTGGCTGGACCTTCAGAAATCAGTGTCGACAGAATGAGACCAGCACGGGCCCTGTGGTATAGGGACGATAGCTGCATACTTCATGCAGCTCCTATGAGAGATGGAGCCAGAGTGAGGTTGAATTCTTTTTCCAGTCTTGGCTCCCTTTCCTCATTTGCAAAACAGGGCTTTTAGTACCTACCTCAGGAGGCTGTAGTATTGATAAAATCAGATCATGTATGCAGAGCGCTTGGAATAGCTCTTGCCCAGCAAAGAAAGAGCCAGATAAATGAGAGGTATTGATATTGACTGATTCTTCGTCTTCTCCATCAGACTCTGCTATCCTATTAATATTCATACCTCAACAATGATGCTAGTACCAATCAGCGATCAATCAGTATGCATTAAATGAACGTGGGAAACAAATGTAGGAAACAACTGAAGAGGATTTGAGACAAGATAATACAGCTGAGTTTGAGTAAAATTTTTTTTTGCTTTCCTGGCTTTCTATGTCTGTGCATCATAAAATCACTTTTTCATTGTTATTGTTGTTGTGTGTGTTGTTTTTAAATGTCTTCAGGTCTACAACATTGTGACCGTCTTTAAGAATCACAACATCTTGGATTGGTTTACTATCTTATACTGAAGGTCCACTAGGTTCAGTGAACTGAAATCTGGTGGCATTATCCCTCCTCAGGGATAAGGTTGGCTTAGATGTCTTTCTGCAAAAAAATAAGGGGTGTTTTACTCTGGAGTTGAACCCAAGAGGTTGACAGGTTAGTAGATGGAGATAGGAAGATGGAACACAGCCAGGGGTGGATATCCTCAATGTAGTCCCAGCTTTGAAAAGGCTGTGCTTTCTTTGGACTTATTTCAGATGTCAAACACAGCAAGGTTGACATCAATACACAGCAGGCCATGGATTATGGCTGACTCTAATGACTATGTTCCACTGTGTTTATTGTTCTGGATGTTAATATATAGAGTAAATGATAGTCCTTTAATTGAAGGTTGGAAATGCCCCGTACTAAGGCACTCGGGTGACATCACCATTAACCACTCAAGTGAAACCCAAGACACTTGCTAGCCAGGAAATTACAGCCTTGGAGACCATCTTCCTATTTGTGTATGTGGTATGTATGAGGAAAAGGGGGCCCAGCAGCTGGCTTGCACCTTTATTGACAATTCTCGATTTTACTGAGAGGAAAGCAACGTTATTTGGAAATTAGAAGGAACACATGAGTTCCACAGGAAGTCTCAGCCAGTCAGAACTTTAATGGAACATGTTCCTAGAGGTCAGAAGTCTGGGAGAGGAGACAGGGGTTGGCTGTCTTCTTTTCTTCTTTAGCAATTTGAAGAGGCTCTTCAAGACTTTCCTCAGTTTATTTGTGGGAACAATTTATAATGCCTCCATAATAGACACTCTGTGTAACTACCAGCTCCCCTGGTAACTCAGACAGTAAAGAATCTACCTGCAATGCAGGAGACCTGAGTTCGATCCCTGGGTTGGGAAGATCCTCTGGAGAAGGAAAAGGTGACCCACTCCAGCATTCTTGCTTGAGAAATTCCATGGATAGAGGAACCTGGTGGGCTACAGCCCATGGGATCACAAAGAGTCCAAGACTGAACGGCTAACACTATAAATATTCGAACTGAAGTTTCTGAGCTGTGAGAAGTCTTGCAAGTTAGTGGACCATGTGGTTATTTTTATTTAGTTGTTGAGTCATGTCCGACTCTCTTGCAACCCTATGGACTGCAGCCTGCCAGGCTTCTCAGTCCATGGGATTTTCCAGGCAAGAATACTGGAGTGGGCTACCATAAACTGGTCCTAATTGTTTCTATGAGAAGGTATATTTGTTTCCTGTTGTGTTATACCAAATACTACACACCTGGTGGTTTAAAACAACACTAATTTCTTATCTTACATCTCTGGAGGTCAGAAGTCCAAAATGAATCTCACTGGACTAAAACTGGAGAGTCTCCAGATTCTTCCTGGAGGTAGGGGAAAATCTATTTCCTCGCCTTTTCTAGCTTCCAGAGGCTGCCTGCATGCTATGGCCTGGAGCCCCCTTCTAGCAACAGCATCATACTGACCTCTGCTTCTGTTGTCACATCTCCTTCTCTGCCTCTCCTGCCTCCTTCTTTCCATCTCAAAGACCCCTGGGATTGCACTGGATGTTTTCAGGACCCTACCTGGATGATTCAGCAAAATATCTCCATCTCAAGCTCAGCTGAGTAGCAAACATAATTCCATCTGCCATCTTAATCCCCCTACACCCTGTAATGCAATATATTCACTGGTTCTGGGGATGAAGACATGGACATCTTTGGGTGAGGGCATTTTTCCGCTCAGCATAGAAGGCACTAGATTAGGTATGGTCCATGGAACTGACATCTAGGCTGGAGTTAAGGACTCTTGATAGGAGAGCATAACAACGATGAAAGGCTGTTCATACATCCTGAGAGCAGAATAACTGGGTAAGTCGGGCATGATAGCTCACTGACTGAAAACACATGCTTTGGGCTCAGAGACCTGGAGTCACATCTTATCTCTGTCGCCTGCTGGCTGTGGGATTTTAGATGGAGCACTCAGTCATGTTGATGAGATCCCATTACTCTAAAATGAAGGCAGTAATCTGTACTATATAGGGCAGTTGTAAGATTTAAGTGAGATAATACAAATGAAAAGTCCAGGGTGGTACCTGGTACTTGGTGAGTGTTCAGTAAAGGATAGTGACATGTCAGGAAGAGTTCTGTATTTTCCCCTGAGTCCTTGTGAGGCATGGCAGGGATGGTTAGGTATTCCTCAAATCCAGTACCCCAAATTAAGAGTAAAAGACTTATTTAAAAGGAAGGAGAGCCAATAGTGTCTTGGGAGAGAGTTGCCTAATTGAACTCATCTTTATCCAGGATTAGTAGCACCTGCAGGCATGTGTGTCTGGCACTGTGCTGGATGCTGGGCACTCCACAGCCCAGTCTCTGGGCTGGTATATAACCAGTCATGCAGATGCTGTAGCCTAAAGCTAAGAGAGCTCTAAGGGATTGAGATGAGAGAGAGAAGAGAGAGATGACCTGGGTAGGGGCAGTAGGGGGAGGTTTCAGAGGAGTCAGGACTTAAGTTGGACCCTTGAAAGGAGGCAAAGAGTTAGAGAAGCTGGAAAAAGTAGAGAGGGCATTTTAGGCAGAAGAGTTTGGGGAACAGTAACATAAGCAAAAATGCGAATACAGGGGCATGTTTCAGGGACAGGGCAGATGTCCTAGGTAGGCGAGTTGTGAGTGAGAATGTGCAGGAGTAGAATGGGATAGAGTAAAGAGGGTCTCTGTCACTCCCAGGAGACTTAAGCTTCTCTATCTTCTTCAGCTTGGTATGACACATAGTGGATATCCAACAGCATCTGTGATTGTTGTTTTGTCCTGACCTGAAATAAGATATCTGGGTATAATTCTTTGGACAGTGAGAAGTAACAGAAAGAATAGGGTGAAATATGCAGAGACCAATTAAGACCCTATTTCCTGTGGTCAGCACAGAAAATGAAGGCTTGATAATAGTGGGGATGGAAAGCAAAAGCAGGTTAGACTAAATAGAAGTCTGAGATATATTAACTATAAAGTTTAGAAATATATCTCCAGGGCATACGGAAAAATTTGCAAAGTGGTGGTAGTTTAGCTTGTGGTTGGAACAATTGCATTGATTGCCTGATGTCCAAAAGAAACGCTGTGTCCAAAACCTTAAGGATGGGTGTATCAGTTACCTATTGCTGTGTAACAAACCAACCCATAACTCACTGCCTTAAAACAACCATTTATCTAGCTCATGTTTCTGTGGGTTGGAAATATGAGCCGTATGGTCTTTCTGGTCCTGGCTGGGCTCACTCTCATATCTGTTGTCAGCTGCCAAGTCAGTTGGGGGCCATTGGCCTGAGATGTCTCAACTTGTCATCTCAGATTTTCTACCTAGTCTCTCATTATCCAACAGGAAAGCCTAGGATTATTTTCATGATGGAGACAGTGTTCTGAAAGGGCTAGCAGAAACATGCACAGTCCCTGAAGTCCTGGCATTGAATAGGAATTCCAACACTGTCACCTCATTCATTAGACATACCAAGTCAGATTGCTAAACCCGAATTCTGCGAGTTAGCTCTTCATGGGAAGAGCTACAAAGTCACGTTGTGAAGGTAAGATTGAGACCATTTTTGCAATAGCTAGCATAGTGCAGAGGATATTTAGGGTGCTGTGCTAAAAAATCTATGTATGCATGTGTGCATGCATAAATGTATGTATTTATGCCTGTATGTATTATAACCATATCTACACTAAATTCAGTAGCAACTGTATGATGAACTGTACACATCTTGCTTTGTTTCCATTCCAAGTGTGCCCAAGAGGTCTGTGACTCCTCCTGGATAATGTACCAAATAGTCATTGAAAGGAATTGAGAGGCCCAGGCTGATCTCAATGATAAATTTCATGTGGTGTGATTTTTGTCTCTCCATTGAGTTTCTTGAGGGCCTGGACCATATCTCTGGCTTTTTTGATCAGTCACTGAATGCTTTAAAGAACTATAAATGTGGAAAGTGTTTAGATACTGTTAGCACTGACTGTCAATTTAGGCTTAGGTTTTGAAGATGTCTAATGTCACCATGATATTAAGTAAGTAAGATGCTTACTCCTTGGAAGGAAAGTTATGACCAACCTAGATAGCATATTCAAAAGCAGAGACATTACTTTGCCAACAAAGGTCCATCTAGTCAAGGCTATGGTTTTTCCTGTGGTCATGTATGGATGTGAGAGTTGGACTGTGAAGAAGGCTGAGCACCGAAGAATTGATTCTTTTGAACTATAGTGTTGAAGAAGACTCTTGAGAGTCCCTTGGACTGCAAGGAGATCCAACCAGTCCATTCTGAAGGAGATCAGCCCTGGGATTTCTTTGGAGGGAATGATGCTAAAGCTGAAACTCCAGTACTTTGGCCACCTCATGCAAAGAGTTGACTCATTGGCCACCTCATGCAAAGACTCTGATGCTGGGAGGGATTGGGGGCAGGAGGAGAAGGGGACGACAGCAGATGAGATGGCTGGATGGCATCACTGACTCAATGGACGTGAGTCTGAGTGAACTCCGGGGGTTGGTGATGGACGGGAAGGCCTGGCGTGCTGCGATTCATAGGGTCGCAAAGAGTCAGACACGACTGAGCGACTGAACTGAACTGAACTGAATGTCACCATGACCCACAGGGAAAGTAGGATTGTGGAAGCAAACAAAGCTGCCTGGCCAGTCCTCTTTGATGGGAAGTATGCATTCTCCCACTCCTCTGAGTCTCCTTAAAGGAAAAGCCTCTCTCTGTGTTGCATGGTGGTGCCATGTCTTGGCCTTCTCAATCCTGTAGTAAGCTTGGTGTATCATTCCCCAGAATCTGGAGAGGGCAGGAGAACAACAGCAGATGGATCCCTCCTGGAGTTTGTAGGGGTCTGAAATGAAAACATCCAGAATTGCTGGCAGGGCTCTGGAGGCCTGATTCCTGCAAGTGTCAGCTGGTGGTGTAGTAGTATATTATCCTCTTATATCATCTGCTTTCCCACTTTAGGAAAGTGGAAATGTGAGGATGGGAAAGCCTTTGGTGGGGGGGGGGGTGGTGGTGGCTCCAGTAGGTCTGTTCTGATATTAAAGCAGGTGCCGGAGGAAAAGACTCCTGCCACTGTGGAGCCAGGGTCCAGGAGGATCCAGGCTTCCACTCCCTGTTTGGGACCCAGCCCTCTCCCTGGGTCTTGGCTCTGCAGGTTGGTGAGAGGCAGTGTTGCTGAAAGGTAGGAAGGAGGAGCAGCAGGGAGCATGGTGGGGCCACCTGATAATGAGCTGGGTGAGTTCAGCCCACCCAGGTGGCCCTGGTTTGGGAAGGGGAGTCAGGAACTTGAAGCTCAATGCCAGTCTCTGTTGGGGCTGTTTTCTTTCTTCTCGCACTACCAATGACATATTTGAGCCTGAACCCTCAGTTTTGCAAATATACCTTCCTTATTTTCTTCACTAAAGTCTTGAAATGGAACTGCTTAGTGACTGACCAAGGCCAGTTAAACAAGAAGAGATCGGGAAAGTTGTCCATCTTCGTGCATCTTGGGTTTCCCATGTGGCACTAGGGTCAAAGAACCTGCCTGCCAATGCACAGGTCAGTGAGATCCCCTGGAGGAGGGCATGGCAACCTACTCCAGTACTGTTGCCTGGAGAATCCCATGGACAGAGGAGCCTGCCAGGCTACAGTCCATAGGCTCACACAGAGTCGGACATGACTGAAGCAATAAGGGCATCTTAGATATCACTGCCCCTCAGGCATAGTTCCTCCTATTAACTCTGCCCTTGACTGCTGCACATGAATCAATTCCTACATGTATCTTGCATGTTGCACTCCCACACCTCTGCTCAGATCACCCACGCTGCCTAGAATGATCTCCTTTCCTGTCTGTTGGCCCAAATTCTACATACTCCTCAAGTTCCATGGTGCTCAAGATGACTTTCCTAATTATTTTATATTTGTTAATCCTTCCATTTCTGAATTTCAAGTCTTATTATCTGCATTTATGTAGGATATATGAGCCTTATTATAACTTATCTCCTTGTGTTGAGGTCTCAAATTCCACGTGCATCTTATGCTTCCAAATATCTCAAATAGCCCTGAGCCCCCTGCCTTGCACACTGAAGACTTGGAAAGTGTTCAATACTTATGGCACTTCAAATGCCATCATCTCCTCCTTAAATTTGCTGTTTGTACTTCTCACAAACATTGATCACTCTGGGGCTGCCCATCTTCTATTTTAATTTCTGAATAGTGCCTGGATTTCCACTGGGGCTAATTACCTCTCTCTCGTGGTGTATCCTCTTGTTAGGAGGTAATTCCAGGTGCCTGCATCCCACGTGGAATCTAAGAATACAAGATCTTTCTTCTTCCTGCTCATTTTCCAAAGTAGATCTCTGGTGTGTGACTTAAGCTTGGCCAAGTAGCTGCTCTGTCCCAGGTCTCTGAAACTTGAGTGAGGGGCTGGACAACAGAGAAGTGGTTGGTGGCTACTCATGCAGGGTTGGGGCAACATTCCACCCAACCTACTACATGAGGGCTGCTCTTCCTCATGTCCACTAGACTGTTGGAGCTCTTGGTTATGATACATTCTCCAATCCTGCTCTCCAGTCTCCTGGCAGTCAGGTAAGCCCACCAAATCCTTCCAGTGAATACCCTTCCCATGTAGGCAAAGGGTCTGAGTGTCTATTTTTGTTTGTTTATGTTGCTTGAAACCATGGAATTCTAACTAATACATGCCTAACTTCCAACTTGGTCAACACTCTCCTGGAATACTGCAGTAGCCTTCTTATTGGGCTCCTTATCTTCCATTTTACCCTCCTTCTTTAAGTTCTCCATGTTCCTACCAGAGTGTTATATGTAAGATAAAAGGTTTTAAGTAAATGCTGACTTATTCTTGCTTTTAAGAGAAAATTCAAACAGCTAAGCATTTCTCATTTTCTCATGTCCTATGCCCTGAGCTCCAGAACTGGGGCTGTGTGGTACCATGGAGAGAGACAGCATTTGACCCCAGGCCCAGGCTTGGATCATGTGACACTGGCCAGTTTATGAAACCCTTTTCACTATTAATTCATCACATGTAAATGGAGAAGATGCTACCTGTTGGTTGGCTATGAAGATTTCTTGAAACAATACTCCTGTAGCTCTGGCAGCTTGTCAGACTAGCATCTCAGAAGACAGTTCCTTTCCCTCCTCCCTCCATCTTTAGCTGAGCTTTCTGGTCCACGATGGACCCTGACAAACCTTGGATGAGTTTGGATGTCCTGAAACTCCTTTAGGTTCAAAGGTTGGATGCAGCATTGGGGACTGTGGGTGCTCTGTTTTACGACAAAGTAGCCTTGTGGGTCATTCTAGAAAAATAAGAGGGCCTAGAGGAAGACTCTGGCATGGTATATGGAAGCAAAAGGTTTACATGTGTGGTATGCTAAGAACAGCTCTGATTATGCTGGTGGGAGAACAGGACCCCTTATTATGATGCAGTCAATCTCTTTGGCAAGTTTTTTTTTTTTTTTTTTTTAAGTATGGCTGCAATTCAGAACCAGATGACATTCTGTTTCTTGGTGCTCTGCCTATTCTCAGATAAAAAGTGACAAGATGCACACTTTGTGTAGTACGAGGAAGTGAATGTCTCCACCAACAGCCCTGTCCTCCCACCCTCATTTTCCATGTTCTTTCTTAAAGTCTCCATATTTGAAATGGTCTATTTGTTACTGCTGCCAAAGATGGAAAGCAATGTGAGTTAAATATATATGGACAGGGTCTGCTTAACAGAAGGCTTTTCACTAGCAGTTGAATGGAGGGCTGTTTCTTTTTTGCACTAGGGACTAGCTTGATGGGACTGAAAAAGTAATCAGTAGCCACTAATAATTCCTAACTTGGACTCACAGGAGAAAGAACACAATGAAGGGAAACTGAGATTGCAAGGTAAGCTGGGAATATCTGTGTGGGATGATGTGCTTCACCGGTCAAAGGGATGTCATCTAGACAACGTGGACTTGCCCGTAACAGAAGAGACTCACAGAAGCAGTATCATTCTTTGTGATGTCAGGATCCTGAGTGTCAACTAAATTAGTGAGGACAGCTTGTACTGGAGTGATGTTCTCCAGCAATGAAGCAGCACACTATCAGGACTGCCATCAGCCAGTATGATGTGGCATCAAAACAGAGGGTGTCCCACGGCTGATTCATGTCAATGTATGGCAAAAACCAGTACAATATTGTAAAGTTATTAGCCTCCAATTAAAAAAAAAAAAAGGCAGAGGGTGTGGAGGGAGGAGGGTACTGTGAAATCACATTCAACCAGGGAAGATGTCTTTGCAGTAGCAGTATGATGCTTTGTCTTTGGGGCTTTACTTTCAAGACTCTTTTTTTTCAGTTCAGTTCAGTTGCTCAGTCGTGTCTGACTCTTTGGGACTCCATGAACTGCAGCATGCCAGGCCTCCCTGTCTATCACCAACTCCCGGAGTCCACACAAACCCATGTCCATTGAGTTGGTGATGCCATCCAACCATCTCATCCTCTGTCTTTGGGGCTTTACTTTCAAGACTCTTTTTTAAAACACCTCTAATATAAGATCATGCTGGTTTTTTTCCTGGAACTACATTTGTCTCTTCAACCTCTCCACACCCTCCTAATTGCTCCCCATCTAAAAAAGCCCTAAAATCTGTGTTGTAAAGTACTTAGAGATCCGAGTCCTGATTGCAGTGAAGCTCTGTCTGACACCATCACAGCACCACAAGCATGGAGGAGCCGGGTCTTTCTAGGGATTTGCCCTCAAGTTGGAAGCCAGTGGATCTCAGGGCTGAAAGTCCTTGTCTGTTGAACTGAAAAGCAGGTGGGGCCATAGCCCAGACCTCTAGATGGCCAAGAACATCAGAGATAGCTATTTGCTTCCATGGCCTTCAGTTTGGGCAGTGCTTTGAGTCTAAAAGTATCTCCAGAGGAAGTAGTGTTACGTGTTGACTGTGAAATGAAACTAGCCTCTTCCTCTGTCCTTGGGGGCAGGAATCCCATTGTTTGGCCCCACTTGACCTCAACCTCTCTCTGAATGCCTCTGGAAGTCACCAAGAGCTGTGACTATTCAGTGGTGGGAAGGCAATGACAAGGATTTCCCCACACTCAGCCATGGCCTCAGGGGCATTCCAGAGGGAAACTGAACGGCGCTGACCTGAACTCTTTTCTGCTTACCTATCAGTACTCTTGCCTGGAAAATCTCATGGGCGGAGGAGCCTGGTAGGCTGCATTCCATGGGGTCACTAAGAGTCGGACATGACTGAGCGACTTCACTTTCACTTTTCACTTTCATGCATTGGAGAAGGAAATGGCAACCCACTCCAGTGTTCTTGCCTGGAGAATCCCAGGGACAGTGGAGCCTGATGGGCTGCTGTCTTGGGTCGCACAGAGTCGGACACGACTGAAGCGACTTAGCAGCAGCAGCAGCATCAAGGATGAGTGAATTGGGGCTTGACGCGAGGCTCAGGAGCCTTTATTCCTTTTCTCTACTAGACCTCAGGGAAGATCTCAAAGCCCCAGATCACTGAGTGTTACTTTGCAAGACACAAGGAACATGCTTCTCTTTTCAGTTAAAATGTTGAGGATCAGAAGGAGAGGTAACCACCTCATTCCTCTGGCTACTAGCCAACTTGGATTAAGGCAACAAAAAGAAAACAGCATCAACAGAACTTTGAGTTTTTCCAAGGTCTGTGTTTCTAGCACATAAAGAGCATCTGTATACTGCAGTGACGCCATTGTCTGTTAGCAGCAGAGTTTTGGGGTTGGGGGGGATTTGTCCCAGTTTGAACACTGGTTCATAGTCTCTGTTTTATATAGCAACAGACATACTTCTGGCAGGCGAGTGTATGCTCCTCGGTTCTGTCTTGTCACAACAAAGATTTGGAGTGATGGACATTAAAGCCCTCAGCGTGTCACAGCTCTTGGGTCTTGGACAGACCGTATCATAGCTCTCAGGTCTCGAATGGACTGTGTTATAGCTCTTAGACAAATCAGTGTTACAGCCCCATGTTACAGCTCTATTTTATTTAGATAATAACAGAAAAATCCATCCTCGAGGCGTGAAGGCATGTCGAACCAAAGACGCGAAGAGAAGAGCACCCCGTGCGAGGGAGAGAGAGAGAGAGACCCCCAGCCTTTTGGCTCCTCTTTTTATATGTTTTTTTTTTTTTTTCCTCCCCCTGGGCCTGCCCTATGTAAACTGGGCTAGCCAGGAGTGTTGTTTGTTCTACCCGAGGTCCTCACTCTGGTCCTTGGACCTTCCTTTGTTCTATTTTCATGGGCTTTTCTCTTCCTTATCTTTTAGCCAGTGCCATTCTGGACTCCTTTTCCCTATTCTAACTACCTAACATTTCTATAAGTTCATTGGCCTGTTAGGGTATCTTAGTGTATGGTTATGAACTTGAATTTTCCTGTGTAGAGATCTGGGTTCTCCATTTTTTAAAAAAGATGAAAGATGAAATAGTGGAAAGGAGGTGGATTTCACCAGAGTACATGGCTTTTGCCCCAGTTCTGCTGCCTAGGTTGGGGGCTGGGGTACATCTTTGAGCTTCAACTTTTTATATAAAAAAGTTAAAATTTCTATTATACACCTTTGTTGAAAGGATCAGATGAAATAATGTGTTGAAAGTGTTTTGTACATTGAAAACATATAGAAGTCTATCACCAATACTACTTCTAAATAAGTTGAAAAATACAACTCCTGTTAGTATAGACATGGCCAGAAGCTATCCTTAAAGATGGATCTAAATTTTGAAGTAATCAAAAGAATTTGAAAAAGAATAGATGCGTGTATAACTGAATCACTTTGCTGTATACCTGAAACTAATACAACATCAACTATATTTCAATATAAAATAAAAATTTTTGAAAAGTGACTCAATCTTAAGTGACCTTTCACATGACTTGCTTTTACTTAAATATTTCTAAGGACTGAAATGGTTGTTTCATTATTAGAAATTCATACAGTAAATCAAAGTGCCAAGTGATACAGTGACTAGGGGCAGGGTGTTATTTCCTGACAGATTTCCTACTGTCTGAATTTCCTCTGCTGAATTCATGTTTTCCTTGGCTTGACTCTTCTACTGAAATCTCCCTGATTTCCTGTTATTGAACTGAGGAGACAGTCTTCTCTTCTATAAAGTGGGATAGTACTTCATAGGGTTTCTGAAAGGTTTATAATGACTTATTGATGTAAAGTACTTATGGTAAAACAATACCCACAATAGATATGTAATGAATATTAGCTATGTCTATTGCTGCTATTGCTACATTTACTGTAACTATCACCAGGTGAATCACAAATTGCAATGGTCACATTTCTCCCTCCGGCCAGCTATTGACTAAATTACATTTCAAGTAATTTTGCAAAGAAGAGTATGAGAGAGATCTAAGAAAGTTGCTATGATTTTAACTTTCATATTTATGAAAAGTTTCATCAGTCACACTAGGGTGACTGATCTTTGAATGTTATTCTCCTCTTTCGTGTGACTGACAAATGCCAGTCAATACAAAAATGACTACAGAGGATAATAGCTAAAATGGCACTTCCCATTTGCCAGATGCTTCTCTAAATAACTGATGAACATTAATTCACTTAATCTTCACAAAAACCTCTTGAAGTAGGTACAAATACCATCCTTTTTCAGCAGAGGAAACTGAGGAACCAGTAAATGCTGGTTCCAAGATGAAGGCACAAGCATGCTCACTCTTATACATTACTCTCTAAAGAAACAGCTACGTCAGAGAGGACTGTGGGTGCCACTCTGAACACTGCAAAATTTGGCAGGAGACATGATCTTTAATATGGGAGGGTCTACCTGGGCTGAGATAGAGAGAAACAGAGAAAGCTTCCAAGTATGGAGCTGAATCTTCTCTCTAGGTGTAGGGAGTAGCTGTTTTGTGTACAAAGATAACTTTCATTGCCAGTGGTCACCATCTTTTATTTCAGGCCATATATCTGGGTGGTGTGGTCAAAATAATGGCAGACTATAATATATGTGAGAGTTGGTCCATAACGAAGGCTGAGGTCTGAAGAACTGATGCTTTTGAATTGTGATGCTGGAGAAGACTCCTGAAAGTCCCTTGGATAGCAAGGAGATCAAATCAGTCGATCCTAAAGGAAACCAACCCTGAATATTCATTGAAGGACTGACACTGAAGCGCCAATACTTTGGCCACCTGATGCAAAGAGTGGATTCATTGGGAAAGACCCTTATGCCGGGAAATTTTGAAAACCAATGTCCCTGATTGAGGGCAGGAGGAGAAGGGGGGCCACTGAAGATGAGATGGTTGGATGGCATCATTGATTCAATGAATTTAAGCAAACTTCAGGAGATAGTGGAGGACAGGGGAGCCCGGCATGCTGGAGTCCATGGGGTTGCAAGGAGTCAGATGTGACTTAGTGACTGAACAACAAGAAAAATAAATTGTGTTCACGCAAAATTTGCTTTGCCCCAACTCTCTGCCTTAAGTGGGTTAGTTGCTTAGTCATGTCTGACTCTTTGTGACCCCATGGACTGTAGACCCTTAGGCTCCTCTGTCCATGGGATTTTCCAGGCCAGAATACTGGAGTGGGTTACCATTTCCTTCTCCAGGGAATCTTCCTTCTCCAGGGATTGAACCCATGTCTCCTTTGTCTCCTGTATTGCAGGCAGGTTCTTTACCCACTGAGCCATCAGGGAAGCTTCTTAGGTGCAGTGCAAAGCAAGTATTTGTCCTATGTTGTTAAGAGCCAGATTCTGTATTATGAATAGCTTTCATAATTGTTCCCTTTATGTCATCTTTCTGAGATTTAAAAATCTTCTATAGACACTTAGTTTGAACCACTGTAGACTGAGAAGTATATTGGTTTCTTCCCATCACTACTGTAAACAGAAGTTGTGAATCTTCTTGTTAAAGAACTATGGATTTCTTCCCCAGTTTCTTTTTTTTTTTTAAATGCTTGAAGATTGGCTTTGAGTGTAAGATCTACCTTTTTTGAGGAGAATTAGTTTGTAATGTTAAAAATAAAGTCCTCATTCAATAGATTGAAAAGAATGATAATTCTAACTAGACAGCTTTTCTTAGGTGAGGAAAGAGTCTGGAACACTGAAGAGATTTGCCTAAAAATCACTGCAGATGGTGACTGCAGCCATGAAATTAAAAGATGCTTACTCCTTGGAAGGAAAGTTATGACCAACCTAGATAGCATATTCAAAAGCAGAGACATTTCTTTGCCAACAAAGGTTCATCTAGTCAAGGCTATGGTTTTTCCTGTGGTCATATATGGATGTGAGAGTTGGACTGTGAAGAAGGCTGAGTGCCGAAGAATTGATGCTTTTGAACTGTGGTATTGGAGAAGACTCTTGAGAGTCCCTTGGACTGCAGGGAGATCCAACCAGTGCATTCTGAAGGAGATCAGCCCTGGGATTTCTTTGGAAGGAATCATGTTAAAGCTGAAACTCCAGTACTTTGGCCACCTCATGCGAAGAGTTGACTCACTGGAAAAGACTCTGATGCTGGGAGGGATTGGGGGCAAGAGGAGAAGGGGACGACAGAGGATGAGATGCCTGGATGGCATCACTGACTCAATGGACATGAGTCTGAGTGAACTCCGGGAGTTGGTGATGGACAGGGAGGCCTGGCGTGCTGTGGTTCATGGGGTCGCAAAGAATCGGACACGACTGAGTGACTGATCTGATCTGATCTGATACCTAAGTTTGCCTAAGTCAGTGGTATAACTGGGGTCTGACCCCCTATGTCAAGCTCCTAACCTTATGTTGTAGGGAACAGTCCCTAGTCAGCTCTAGGGACTTGCAAAGAGATTAAAATAAGGAGGAAGTGCCTTTCAGGTCACATCAGTATTGACATTTTTGGTAGAGAAGAGAGAAGGAAGACATAGGGATATGTCATGGAACAGGAGCATGTTATCAAAAGACACACTGAGGAAAGCAGTGGCTTTTGATGAGCCAAGGCCAGTTTGATCCCCCTGCAGATAGTAGGCTTACCTTAACACACTTCACTTGCACTTCTTACTGGTTTTTAGGTGTCTGTGTAAATGTTACTTCCTCAGGAAAGCCTGTCATTCACACTTCCTTGTCCTAGGCATATATAGGGTCCAACTTCACATTCCCAAGCATCCAATCTTTTTGCCTTTATGTGAAAGTGTAAGTGAAAGTCTCTCAGTCTTGTCTGACTCTTTGTGACTCCATGGACTATACAGTCCGTGGAATTCTCCAGGCCAGAATAATGGAGTGGTTAGCCTTTCCCTTCTCCAGGGGATCTTCCCAGCCCAGGGATCGAACCCAGGTTTCCCGCAATGCAGGTGGATTCTTTGCCAGCTGAGCCACAAGGGAAGTCCAAGAATACTGGAGTGGGTAGCCTATCCCTTCCCCAGCAGATCTTCCCAACCCAGGAATCAAACTGGGGTCTCTTGCATTGCAGGCAGATTCTTTACCAACTGAGCTATCAGGGAAGCCCAGTTCCCCCTGTATAGCACTAATTAATTCTTTGACTCATTCACCACACCTACTGAGCCCTGAAGTGTCCGCTAACGTTTAGGGGCTGGAAATACACTGGTAAAAAACCAATGTCCCTGTTTTCTCAGGGCAAGATGAAAAAGCAATATGAATAAAGCAGAATAAAGAAATTGATAGTGGTCACGCAAGGGCTAAAAGCATGAGGGGGCAGGCAGTATGGCAGGTGTTTGTGGGAAGAGCCTTGCTAGTCTGGAATCTGTCAGCACAAAGGGCTCTGCTGGGCACCCTGGGGGACTTTTTCAGATGCTATTGTTATTGTTTAATGACAGGTTAGACTATAACAATAACACCAAACTGCCTCAGAGGTAGAGGATTCCCTCTCCCCCGCCTCCACTGTGTCCTTGATGCCTAGCACAGCTCTGGGCACATGGAAGGGCTGTGACCATTCAGTAACTGAATGAATGAATCTGAGAAATAGGAATAGGAAATGAAGACTGATGTCACTTGATATGACAAAGCCCAGGGACTGAGGAATTTCTGGGTCTATCTAAGTACTTACAGCTTGGAATCTAAGGCTTTTCTCTTTCTCATCTTTCTGTTTTCCCTCTTTTTCTTTCCTTTTCAATTTTTGTACATATAGAATTTAAAATATTATAAGCAAATATTTTCTACATTTAAAAGCCTTTAAGTGTGTGTGATACATCTATGATTTAGCTCAAATTTATGGACAAGAACCTGTAAGTTGCCAATCTTTAAGAGTTTTTTAAAAAAATTCCCCGAACTTACAGAAAGGCTGTAAGCTTCATCCAAAACCTTGTCCCCAGCGCCACCCCAAACCATCTGAGGGGAACTGTTGACACGCTGTCCTAACGTGTTTGCTCTCCAACTGAGAGAACTGTCCCACGTGCCTCTGCGGAGAAGCCCAGTCACCCTGCTCAGACTCTGATGCTCTGCTTTGAGCCAATGTGACTAGCTTACTTCTTGACTTCAAACTCTTCAGAACTCCACACTTGCTTTCTCTTTAACAGAGAAAGTCAAAGTTTGGCAAAACTAATACAATTATGTAAAGTTTAAAAATAAAATTAAAAAAAAAAAGCTTTGGGGGAATGACTTACAGTCTTCCATGTCTTTTTCCCACTATGCCCTCCCTACCATCCATGTCCTCACTTATCATTGTTCCCACAGTATAAGCTGGTTCATGCTTCTGGGACTTATTGCGCTACTTTCACTGCTTCATGGACCTGTTCCCTCTTTTCTTGCCTGGTGAACATCTCCTTACCCTTTAAGACTCAGATAAGGTATTTCCCTCAGGAAATAACTCTCCTTGCCAAAGCTTCTTAACAGGGCTGAGGTCCCTTGCATACTCCCATCATTGCTTTTAATGCATTTCATTCATTCATTACTTTTAATGCATCTCATTCATTCATCAGAGAAGACACTGGTGATCCACTCCAGTGGAAAATCTGGATTTTCTTGCCTGGAAAATCCCATTGATGGAAGAGCCTGGTAGGCCGCAGTCCATGGGGTCACTAAGAGTCGGACACGACTGAATGACTTCACTTTCACTTTTCACTTTCATGCATTGGAGAAGGAAATGGCAACCCACTCCAGTGTTCTTGCCTGGAGAATCCCAGGGATGGAGGAGCCTGGTGGGCTGCTGTCTATGGGGTTGCACAGAGTTGGACATGACTGAAGTGACTTAGCAGCAGCATTCATTCATTCATCAAGCTTACTTTTAAATACCTACTGTGTGCCACACATAGCCTTAGGCAAAAGGAAGAATGTATTGACAAAGCCAGATTATATCCTTTGTGGAGGAGATATGTATTAGAAAATATTTACACAAATAAATTCTTAAGTGACAAATTTGAAAAGTGCTGTGAAACAGAAACACTGAGAGATCAAACCCAGCTGTCTGCTGATTAGGTGACATGTAAGCTGTAACTGGAAGGCCAAGCTGGACTTACTCAGGTGGAGAGAGAGGGAAAGAACAATTACTGAAATGCTTGTTTACATACCTGTGGCCTCACATAAGTGTGTAAATCATGCAAGGAGAGGTACTGGATATAATTCATGACTGTATCCCTGGAAGCTGGCATGGTACCCAGAACTCATCCTTGCCTGCTGACATGAACAAAGTTGTTGAATGATTGTCCAAAGCCTGAGCTCTTGTCTGTGAGGACTGGAAAGCCTGGCTATTCACACGCCTGGCCACAAGGGCTTACAAGCTTTCTGTAAGTTTGGGAAATTTAAAAAAATTCTGGGCTTCCCAGGTGGCACTAATGGTAAATAATCTGCCTATCAAAACAAGAGACACAAGAGACGCAGGTCTGATGCCTGGGTTGGGAGGATCCCCTAGAGAAAGGCATGGCAACCCACTCCAGTATCCTTCCCTGGAGAATCCCATGGACAGAGGAGCCTGGCGGGCTACAGTCCATAGGGTCACAAAGAGTCGACTGAAGGGACTTAGTACACCACAAAGGAGGATGGACTCCTATCCTTTCTTTACTTCCTGGAGCCCTCTTGGGTTTCCTTTATTCAAATTGTGGCTTTTCCTCTCCATTCCTACTACAGTGGATTTCTCAGAAGATCTTCCAAAACTCTTCCCACAATTACCATGGGACAATAGTAAATAGTCTGCAATTTCCAAGGGCCCAGCATCGTTTAGTCCTAAAAACAGTTGTATATT
Source organism: Bos indicus (assembly GCF_029378745.1). NCBI lineage: Eukaryota > Metazoa > Chordata > Mammalia > Artiodactyla > Bovidae > Bos > Bos indicus. The sequence goes on from NC_091769.1 coordinate 34,367,240, forward strand.
GACCTTTTGCCACCTAACCCTGGTGTGATGAAAACTCAGGGGCCCCACTGTGAATGAAGTGCCTTGGAATGCTAGGTTTCAAGAACTGGCCTGAATTTATTTTATTGCCTGTTCATAACAATGGTGAGAAAGAATGGAAACTAGTGTTTCTCCAGGTCAGCTCTACAGCTCAGGCTGGCATCTAGCTCCCTGGGACAAAGAAGCTCCCAAATCCCATCTAGAGAAAGCTTCCAATGGTTAGACTTAGGCAAGGAGCTGGTGGGAGGGGCATCTGCCTGTATCTGGGCTCAGGATCCTTCTTATTTTTCACTTGCTTCTCAAAATCTGCAGTGACAATAGTATAACTATTTCTCAGGATTAGCAACAGAGACATTTGAAAAGTCCTCCAGTTCATCTTCAACTGAGAAATGACTGAAAAGAAAAGAATACAGATGTTCATGGATCAAAGAAACAACATAGTGAAAATGAGTATACTGCCCAAAGCAATCTATAGATTCAATGCAATCCCTATCAAGCTACCAATGGTATTTTTCAGAGAACTATAACAAATAATTTCACAATTTGTATGGAAATACAGAAAACCTTGAATAGTCAAAGCAACCTTGGGAAATAAGAATGGAACTGGAGGAATCAACCTGTCTGACTTCAGACTATACTACAAAGCTACAGTCATCAAGACAGTATAGTACTGGCACAAAGACAGAAATATAGATCAATGGAACAAAATAGAAAGCCTGGAGATAAATCCATGCACCTATGGACACCTTATCTTTGACAAAGGAGGCAAGAATATACAATGGAGAAAAGACAATCTGTTTAGCAAGTGGTGCTGGGAGAACTGGTCAACCACTTGTAAAAGATGAAACTAGAACACTTTCTAACACCATACACAAAAATAAACTCAAAGTGGATGAAAGAACTAAATGTAAGATCAGAAACTATAAAAACTCTTAGAGGAAAACATAGGCAAAACACTCTCTGACATAAATCACAGAAGGATCCACTATGACCCACCTCCCAGAGTAATGGAAATAAAAGCAAAAATAAACAAATGGGACCCAATTAAATGTAAAAGCTTTTGCACAATGAGGGAAACTATAAGCAAGGAGAATAGACAGCATTCAGAATGGGAGAAAATAATAGCAAATGAAGCAACTGACAAAGAATTAATCTCAAAAATATACAAGCAGCTCATGCAGCTCAAAACCAGAAAAATAAATGACCCAATCAAAAAATGGGCCAAAGAACTAAACAGACATTTCTCCAAAGAAGATATACAGATGGCTAACAAACACATGAAAAAATGCTCAACATCACTCATTATTAGAGAAACGCAAATCAAAACCGCAATGAGGTACCATCTCACGCAGTCAGAATGGCTGATATCAAAACAATAAATGCTGGAGAGGGTGATGAGAAAAGGGAGCCCGCTTACACTGTTGGTGGGAATGCAAACTAGTACAGCCATTATGGAGAACAGTGTGGAGATTCCTTAAAAAACTGGAAATAGAACTGCCTTATGACCCAGCAATCCCACTGCTGGGGATACACACTGAGGAAACCAGAATTGAAAGAGACACGTGTACCCCAATGTTCATCGCAGCACTGTTTATAATAGCCAGGACATGGAAACAACCTAGACATCCATCGGCAGATGAATGGATAAGAAAGTTGTGGTACATATACACAATGGAGTATTACTCAGCCACTAAAAAGAATGCATTTGAATCAGTTCTAATGAGGTGGATGAAACTGGAGCCTATTATACAGAGTGAAGTAAGCCAGAAAGAAAAACACCAATACAGTATATTAATGCATATATATGGAATTTAGAAAGATGGTAAAGATGACCCTATGTGCGAGACAGCAAAAGAGATGCAGAGATAAAGAACAGACCTTTGGACTCTGTGGGAGAGGGCGAGGGTGGGATGATTTGAAAGAATAGCATTGAAACACATATATTATCATATGTGAAACAGATCGCCAGTCCAGGTTTGATGCATGAGACAGGGCGGAGGGAGGTGGGAGCGGGGTTCAGGATGGGGGACACATGTACATCCGTGTACATACATGTTGATGTATGGCAAAAGCCACTACAATATTGTAAAGTAATTAGCCTCCAATTAAAATAAATTAAATTAAAAAATAATGAAAGGGAAATTTATCTTTAACATAATTAAAAGTCTGACAATTTAAAGTAAGAAGGTTCTTGCTTATTTTTAGTTGGTTTTCAGCTAAAAGTTAATCCATTACTTTTACTTGATGCTCAAAGAAAATGTACAACTTGTGATTATCATCCTTGTTATAACTCTACACAGCTTTGGACACAGCTCCCTCAACAAGCAAATCAGAATCATCCTTGTTTATTACACATTTTATCCAACCGAATTTAGCACTTTCATCTTAGTCCTTAATCTTAAAAAAAAAAAAAGTACCTTAAAAAAAGTAAATTAAATTTCAAAACTGACCACAGGTCAAATTGAGAATGAGACGCTCAGGAGAGCATATGTTTCAGAAGTCCTAAGTAGCTTGCTGACTTGTTCTTTTAGGAACAAGCGTGACAAAGAACAAGCAGGAAAAACAATGACAGGAAGCATTTTGGGTCAAAGCCATGGACTGGCACAAACACTTCTGGAGAAATATACACAATGACCTGTACACTTTGGAAGAACAATAATCATGTTCTTCCCATAACGTCTAATCTCAAATTCTTCTCTCTAGGAGGAAAAAAGGCATAAGCCTTCCCATCTGGCAGTGGCTGGGTCAGTTTGATGCTGGAAAACTTCTGTAGATGATGGATGGGTCACTGTAATGTGACAGAACCACAACAAAGATCCAAATTAGCACTTGCAAATAAGAGCCTGCTGATTTCTTGAGCTGCTTTCTAAGGTTTCAGGGTTGGTTATTTGGATCTCTATTACTTCTCCATGTTGGATACAAAGATAATAGAGAACCTCAGATCAATAAAATATTTCATGGTAGCAAAAGTAGAAATATACAACAGATGTTGAAATTATTGAGACAGAACAAGTCCAGACTTTTGTGACCAATAATGAAGAAAGACGGAGCTGGACTTTGTGTTTAGAAAAGCGGTAGTAGGAATGTACTCTTTGGCGTGGTGGATAGATCAAGGACACTCTAAATGAGTCTATTTTGAATCTTTTACAAAGTTTCTGTCTATAAAATAGATTTAGTGTCATTAATATTTTATTGAATTTAATCTTATATTGATACGTACTGCTTAGTTTTTTCTACACTCTAAATGAATCCAGCAAGAAACAGTGAAAACAAGTTTTCCACTTTCAGTTTTTAGTTTTGCCACTGAACGGATGCTTCAGTTAACACAATTGTTTTGATCCTGGAACCAGATTTCATGTCATTCACCTTTTCCAATAAAATGAGGTAAAACAAGGATATATAAACAACTCAAAACTTAATTGCTCATGTTAGGATGGAAAATATCTTATTTAACACTCATCAGGGGAAAAACAGAGTTTGAATTAAGAAACATGGCTGTGATTAATGAGCAGAGAGAATTCCATCACAGGCGCAGGTACAACCAGGCTCCTTCAAACACAAGGCAAGCTGCCGATGACCCTGCCCATTGCTGCATCTTCCATCTGCAGCCCCAGACCCAACTTAAATGCACAAACCCAAAGAGTATCCATACACACACCCAATACAACTTTGTGAGAAAGCTCACAACAGTTAAATGCCAGATTCTTTTATGAAAGGTAGCTGGCTGGAGGAATAATGCACCTCTAAGGTGGATTACTATATGATGAGGGATGAGATTCTTGTTAAAAATAAAAGGCAAGAGAAAGGCATCATCAGAAGGTGTAAGACCTTCAAAGTTATGGATTTCCAAGCCAACTTATGTCACTGCCCCAGATTTTAAGAAGGGTTCAAATGGACATTGGTGGCAACTTCATTCTTAATAGGCAAAATCAAACCTGTGGTCTAGGGATCTTAGCCAAAAAAAAAGTGTGACCACTAGCATGACACTAAGAATGCAAAGTGTTTATCTGAGGAGGCTTTACATGTAGCTGAGGAAAGAGGAGAAGAAAAAGCAAGGGAAAAATGGGAAGATATATCCAACTGATTGCAGAGTTCCAGAGAATAGCAAGAGGAGATAAGAAGGCCTTCTTCAATGAACAGTGCAAACAAGTAGAGGAAAAATCCTAAAAGATGATGTTATTAAAGTGCTGCACTCAGCATGACAAAAAATTTGGAAAACTCAGCAGTGGCCACAGGACTGGAAAAGGTCAGTTTTCATTCCAATCCCAAAGAAAGGCAATGCCAAAGAATGTACAAACTACTGTAGGATTCTGCTCATTTCATATGCTAGTAAGGTTATGCACAAAATCCTTCAAGTCAGGCTTCAGCAGTATGTGAACCAAGAACTCCCAGATGTTCAAGCTGGATTTAGAAAAGGCAGAGGAGCCAGAGATCAAATTGCCAACATCTGTTGGATCATAGAAAAAGCAAGAGAATGCCAGAAAAACATCTACTTTTGCTTCATTGGCTATGCTAAGCTTTTGACTGTGTGGGTCACAACAAACTATGGAAAATTCTTACAGAGATGGAATAGCAGACCTTACCTGCCTCCTGTTGGTCAGTCACTTGGTTGTGAGAAACCTGTATACAGGTCAAGAAGCAACAGTTAGAACTGGACATGGAGCAACTGACTGGTTCAAAATTGATCAAGGAGTATGACAAGACTGTATATTGTCACCCTGTTTATTTAATTTATATGCAGAGTACATCTTGTGAAATGCCACACTGGATTAATCACAAGCTGGAATCAAGATTTCTGAGAGAAATATTCAGATATGCAGATGATACCATTCTAAGGGCAGAAGGTGAAGAGGAACTAAAGAGCCTCTTGAAGGTGAAAGAAAAGAGTGAAAAAGCTGGTTTAAAACTCAACATTCAAAAAATGAAGATCATGGCATCCAGCAATTTGTGGCAAATAGATGGGGAAAAAGTGGAAGCAGTGAGAGATTTTATTTTTTTGGACTCCAAAATCACTGCAGATGATGACTGCAGCCACAAAATTAAAAGACACTTGTTCTTTGGAAGTAAAGCTATGACAAACCTAGACAGCATATTCAAAAGTAGAGACGTCACTTTACCGACAGAAGTCTGTATAGTCAAAGCTATGGGTTTTTCAGTAGTCATGTATGAATGTGAGAGTTGGATCATAAAGAAGGTTGAGTGCTGAAGAGTTGATGCCTTGGAAATGTGGTGCTGGAGAAGATTCCTGAGAGTCCCTTGGACAGTAAGGAGATCAAACCAGTTAATGCTAAAGGAAATCAGTGTTGAATATTCATTGAAAGGACTGATGCTGAAGCTGAAGCTCCAATACTTTGGCCACCTGATGCAAAGAGCCAACTCATTGGAAAAGACCCTAATGCTGGGGAAAACTGAGTCAGGAGGAGAAAGAGACAACAGAGTTTGAGATGTTTGGATGGTGTCATCAACTCAATGGACATGAGTTTGAGCAAACTCAGGGAGATAGTGAAGGACAGGGAAGCCTGGCCTGCTACAGTCCGTGGGTTTGTGAAGAGTGGACACCATGTAGTGACTGAACAACAACAAAAGTAGGCTCAGGAAATCAGGATCCTGATAAATACAAGAAGCATGTGAAATTACAATCTGCTCATTTTTAGGTTAATGTTGCTCTTTTCTTTTATGGAGATTTTCTCTTGCATGGAATTATGCAGACCCCACCTATCCCATCTGGGTCAGTGAAAAAACACGGCATGTTCAAGTGCTGACGAGAATGTTAGGAGTAATCACCAGCCTCCCATTTTTCCCACCTCAGGGCTCTTCAACAAGATGCCTCTGTGAGTGGAGCACACCTGTTGAACTGGTTGTTCTATTGCCATGCTGTGTCTTTGCCATTCATACTCTGTGGCTTCATCCCCTTTGTGCCCAGTGGTGTTAATGTACATGGTGACTGGCAAGGGAATTCTTCCACTCAGCCTGTGATTATCAACCAGTGAAGCACTAACAGAATGGCCTGTAAGAGTGATCCTAATCTCCCAGGCTCTATTGGGCAGAGGCTTAAGAAGACACATCCCAATGAAATTGCTCAAAAAGAAGATTTAGGTTCCAGTACGACTGAGCAAGTTCACTTTGACTTTTCACTTTCATGCATTGGAGAAGGAAATAGCAACCCACTCCAGTGTTCTTGCCTGGAGAATCCCAGGGACGGTGGAGCCTGGTGGGCTGCCGTCTATGGGGTCGCAAAGAGTCGGACACGACTGAAGCAACTTAGCAGCAGCAGCAACACTGTCTTATTTGAGAATTAAATAGTAATCATTTGATGACTTCAGAAAGTAATGGATGAACTTCTCTGGTGATCAGGTGGCTAAGACTCCATGCTCCCAGTGCAGGGGTCCCAGTTTGGATACCTGATCAGGAAACTAGATCCTGGGGGCTATAACTAAGAGTTCTCATGCCACAACTAAAAATCCCACATGCCAAAAGGAAGATTGAAGATGCAGTATGCCCCAGCTAAAATAATAACCCAATACAGCCAAATAAATAAATTAATATTTTTTAAAAAGTAATGGAGAAAACTGGACTATGGTCCTTTGGGTGGCTACTTTCTCATACAGATTAATCTCTTTTTTCTTGCCGTGGATTTATTTTTATAATTGACTTATTTATGAGATTCTGTTTACCATATCAGTGTTCTCAAGCCAAAAGTCTCTTTCACTGGAAGACACTAAAAGCCAACAAGGAAACAAGGATGCTTCCTCCTGTCTTCCCACAGGATTGGTGATGTATCTTTCTTTACTCATTTTGTCTTTAAATAACAGCAAGAGTCGTGAAGCAGCCTGATTTCAAAAGAATTCGCCCAGCTCTGGCAGAGGGCAACAGATATTTAGAGATCTCCTTTACGTCATAAAATGTTTCCTGCTAAACTGGATTCAGTTGGCTTGGATGAAAACAAGTTCACAGGGCTTGGGAGTTTGGCCAGGACACTATAAACAGTGCGAAGCAGAATCCAGGCTTCCAAATGTGGGGGTGTTGGCTTATGTGGCGCCAGAGGTGTGAGGGAAGGGTCATGTCTGTTTAAAGGAATCATGGGGGTTCTGGAAAAGGCTGCGGGTGTCATTTACTAATTTCATTACAAGTACCCTCTGGTGCCAGTACCAGCTAATGCCAAGGAAACACGCAGAGAGCACGGGATGCCAAGAAGGTGCTCATGGGGACTCTAGGCCCCAGCTTGGGCTCCTTCCCAGGGGCAGACATCCACAATGATGGATAGAACCTGCTGGGGGAGTGCCAAGGGAAAGTGAGGCCACTGGGCAGCCACTTGTCACAGCATTGCAAAGGAGCAAAGGAGCCAAGGTAAATGGCATTATTATCCCAAACTGACACAGTTGGGGGATTTCATCCCTGGAGAATTTGTGCAGTGTTTTGGTGGTAACTCCAAGATGAGAACAGAGTTTTGTAGATGATACATTAAAAAAAGAAGTGGCTATAATTGAAAACAAAAAGTCTCCATCCCCAAATTGACTAATAGCACTCTGTTCTATTCTTACAGCAAGTGTATAAAGAACCTAGGACAATGTGAATAATCTGAGTGATGGAAGGAAAGCATTAGAAAATTAACTGAAGGCTCTGGACAATTTTGATGAATGAAAACTGAGGATGGTCTTAATGAGAAGTCTTCATAGGGTCTAACATAGAGCCTCACGTGAGACAGGTGCTGATAAATCATTGTAGATGGTCAGTGTCTAAAGATACTTTATAACTAATAACTTCATGGACCATAGGCCGCAGTTTGGGGAGGCTCTCTCTTTAGGAGCTAGTCTTCTCCCTTCTCTAAAGGGAAATTATGAGCAAGAGGAATGTAGAATGATGGATATAGGTTAGTTCATTCATTCATTAACACACATTTATTAAGCACCAGTTGTATGCTTGGCACCATTCTAGTCATTGAAGGTAGAGATGAATACCAAGTCCCTAACCTCCTACAGTGTACATTCTAGTGAGAAAAACAAGTAATTAAAAAACAAGCACATATCTTAACATATGTTGGCCAACTTTAAGGCTTTAGAAAAATAAATAAGGCTGACTCAGGAGATAATGAGTGATTAACAATGAGGGGCATTTTCATGGGGTGAACAGAAAGTGGCAATCATTTGGTGTTAGGGTCAGGAGGTGACATTTGAGGAAAAAATCAACATGAGGAAGTGACCATGGAGAGATCTGGGGAAAGTGTTCCCAGCAGAGGAAATAGCAAGGTAGGGGCCAAGTGGCAGGATGGAGCCTGGCATACTCCCTGTCCTGCAAGAGCTCCAGGCTGGCTGAGTGGAGCATAGGAGGGAAAGAGCGGAGGAGGTGAAGCTCCACAGGCTGACGGCTCTGACACGGCACAGGCAAGGCTGACTACATGGTTTAGGAGGCTCAGTGCAAAATGGAAATTCAGGGTCTTTTATTTGAAAAGCAGTTTAAAGAGTGATTTTATAAGTTCTAAAATATATACCTTTTCCCTTTCTTTCATGGTCTCTCTCAACCCTTCATGGTGATTTTGTCTGATATTTATATCCCACTTTCTCGGCTATGGATCCTTGGGAGTGACTACAGACCCTCATGGGTGCCTGGGGAGCCTGCCCCTGCTACTCTGTATGCACAGGCTGTAGGGCTCCTCCTCCTGCCAACCACAGGACTACCGGTATGGCCTATCCTGGCTGGGGGAGGGGAAGTCAGTCTCCCCTTCCCATGAACCCACCCCGTGGTGGACTGGTAGCCCCAAAGGATGGCAACTGCTGTTTTGGGACATGCCTGGCACCTGAATTAAGTATGAGTGAGAGGCTTGTCCTGCGACCTGCATCACCACCTATCATCTGTCAAAGTGCTGTGGATGCTAGCCCGGCCCAGGACTTGCTGGGTGATGTTGAGGGCTATGGCAGAATGTAGGATTCTCACTGTTCACCTTGTCACCTGATTTGGTCATTACCCTGGTGGAAGGCATCGGTGGTCATGTGTCAGGGGCAGGAGTGGGAGGCCACTGGGGCCTGGGACATCAGGGAATAGGGATTGGGCAGCCAAAACCAGCTCTGGGAGGCTGGGAAGTGGTGGGAGGTAGGATTCTGCAAGAACTGAGGCTCCCAGCCCTGAGGACAAGTTCCACTGTCTCACTGGACTGCATTTACAAAATTCAAATTCAAAGATAAAATTATTATTTCAAAACATCAACTGTAGAGCATTAAATCCCAACCCAGAGCCTAAACAGACATTTTTCCAAAGACAACATACAGATGGCCATCAAGCACATGAAAAGATGCTCAACGTCACTAATTATTAGAGAAATGCAAATCAAAACCTCAATGAGATATTACCTCACACTGGTCAGAATGGGCATCATTAAGAAGTCCACAAATAACAAATACTGGAGAGGGTGTGGAGAAAAGGGAACCTTCCTATACTTTTGCTATTTTTGCTATTTCCCTTTCTCTCACACTGAAAATCACCCCTAAGGGTGAAAGTGAAAGTCAAGTCATTCAGTCAGGTCTGACTCTTTGCGACCCCTTGGGCGGTAGCCTACCAGGCTCCTCCGTCTACGGGATTTTCCAGGCAAGAATACTGGAGTGGGTTGCCATTTCCTTCTCCAGGAGATCTTCCCAACCCAGGGATTGAACCCAGTCTCCCGCATTGTAGGCAGATGCTTTACCGTCTGAGCCACCAGGGAAGTTCCTATACTGTTGGTGGGAATGTAAATTGGTGCAGCCACTATGGAGAATACTATGGAGGTTCCTTAAAATCAAAAAGTAGAGCTACTATATGATCCAGCCATCCCACTTCTGGGCATATATTTGGAGAAAACTATAATTCAAAAAGATACATGCACCCCTATCTTCATAACAGAATTATTCATAATAGTCAAGACAAGGAAACAATCTAAATGTCTATTGACAGATGAATGGATGAAGATGATGTGGTGCACACATACAATGGAATATTAGCCATAAAAAGGAGACAATACCATTTATAGCAACATGGATGGGCCTAGAGATTATCATAGTAAGTGAAGTCAGAAAGAGAATGATAACTATCATATGATATCACTTATATGTGGAATCTAAACTATGATACAAATGAACTTATATCTATGAATCAGAAACAGACTTGCAGACGGAGAGAACAGACCTGTGGTTGCCAAGAAAGGGGAGGGATGTTCAAGGACAAATGGAGAGGGAGTATGGGGATAGCATATGTAAGCTAGTTTATATAGAATGCATAAAAAGAAATGTCCTACTGTATAGAACGGGGAACAATATTCTATATCCTGTGATAAACCTTAATGGAAAATAATATAAAAATGAATGTGTATATATGTATAACTGAATCACTTTGCTGTACAGCAGAAATTAACACAACACTGTAAATCAACTATAGTCTCCATTAAAAGAAAATCCCAAGTGCAGGATCTGTGCACCATGGTGAAGACTCTGATCTTTATTTTGAATGAGATAGACTGGCAAGGAGTGGGTGGTTGGGAACAGTGGCAGGAAATATTCCACTAATATTTTAAAGAGATTGTTCCAGCAATCCTGTCAAGAAAGAAAGACTGAAACAAAGGAGAAGCAAAGGGAAACAGAAGGAAACAAGGCGAACAGGAGGTGAGGGTGGCTTGATTCTGACAGCAGTGCTGGATGGAAGTGGTGAGAGCTAGTCACACACCAGATGCATTTTGTAGGAAGAGTAACTTTTAAGTTAGTTCTAAAGAAACATTTTTGGATAAGCTGCTAGATTCAGGGGGGTATTTATTATAGACTTGAGGGCAGGAATCATTGAAAATTCCATAGGTATTGCCATGACGGAAAATAATCAAATCGTTTTCAAATTGAAAACCCTACAAAATAGTGTTATGACACAAAGAAGACAATTATTTTCAAAAATCAAGTTTAGAATATTTTCATTATGGTCATTGCAAAATGAGTGATCATAAGCACTAAGACCACGTGCCATATGCAAAGCACAACTTTAGCAGTGAAAGTAACAAGTAAATTTTTAAACAAGAAAAATAACCTGATCCCAGTCCCAGGCCTCAAGGAGAAAGTGTTTTTGTTGGAGGAAGTCAACCAGGACGGGGGTACCCAGTTCTTCAGTCTAATGCCAGGATCTTTGAACACTTGGGCAGGAAACGTGTACTCATTAGTTTGGGTCTGGGGCATCTCCAGCCTGAAACTGCATTTCTGTTCCAGCCGTGTCTCTGATCCTTGGTGGGGCTTTGCTGAGATGCTGATCCTTGTCTGCACAAACATTACCCTAGAATGCTGAGACCACGCCTGTGCCAGGTCCCAGCGTCTCTCTGGAGGAGGCTTCTCTTCTGCCTGGTTCTGACTCCTCGCAGGATATTTTCTTTTATGTCTCATGGTTGCCTTCCCTTACTCCTCAAGATGAAAGTGACCACTTGGGCAGGGAAGGTTCCATTTTCTAGGACATGAAAATAATCAATTTATATGTTGAAGGTACTTTCACAAATATTTAATTCCCATTAACATTTCCCATTACTAGGTACTATCCTGACATGACAGATTATTTTGGTCACTTTTTTTGGAGAGGGGGATGGAGGTGGATATTGGAAGCGGATTCAGTTGCCTTACAAAATTTCACAAGGCTGAAGTCATTATATAATATTTAATGAGAAAAGACACATTTTTTTTAAATAAAAAAGTGATAAGAAACACTATCATAGACAAAGTTTGTATGCTTCAGCTTGTTTACCTAAAAACAGAACTGTAGAGTCAAAAATATGTTCTTCATGTTGATATATGGCAAAACCAATACAATATTGTAAAGTAAAAAAAAATAATAAAGTAACATAAAAATATAAAATTTCCCACTTAAAAATATATATATATATTTTCTTCATTCCTAAGTCAAGAATACTGCTAAGATATAAATGGTACACTGTGGTGGCAGAGAGACAGTTTCCACTCTTTCTTCTCTTTGCAAGAAAATGTTTGAGGTGGTATAAGAGACCAGCCATACATTCTGTTGACCCAGATGTGTCAGGCCCTGTATTTGTCATTTTTCAACTTCTCTTCAGGTGGTATAATATGCGCCTGCAAAGGTACTATTTATTTCTTTTCTCAAATGTTAAATCTCAGGTTTTGTACTTTGGGTCTTTTCAAAACTTGACACTACTGAATTAATATTTATTTTCCTGGTGTTAGAATAATGAGTGTCAGTGTAGTTTCCAGCCTGTTTTCCTTGTGATGCCCCTGAGGAGCAGCATCACAGGAGCTGCCTGTGGTCTGTGGTCACAGTCAGAACTGTACAAAGTAGCATATTGTCTGAGCGTGTGGATAAATCCAAACTCAGAACTAGCTCTGTCAGCCTGCAGAGATGTGGTCAGCATCACAGCCTGGTACCTTTCTCCTGAGCTCAGAGGAGTTTCCAAGGCAAAGGGGCTGTGTCATTACCTGCTAGCACATTGCTATGGTGTTTCTTTGTTAGTAACATTTTCATGTATGTAAAAAGTTTTGAAGCACTCTGTATTTTTTAAAGGAATTTTTTAATCTACTCATTATTTTAGCATAGAAAAGTCAAAATATCTGAAAATAGCCACTTTGACTTGTGTTATTAATTGAAGATAACTTCTTGCATTAAGAAGATGGGTCTCTAACTGCCAAATATGAAAGGCTCAGAGAGGATTTTTGAGAATTTAATCTTTCTCAATACATTTTACACTGACGTCAGAATAAGAACTACCCTAGGAGTTTACGGGTGTGAGTAGAAAGGGATTGGCCTAAAGGTCAATCCAAAGGGTGGGGAGCAACAAATTTTGGATTTTAAATATTTTAGGAGGATGAGCTTTGATAAAACAAACAAACAAACAAAAAACTGCACTCACCTCTCAATCAAAGTCTCCCTTGGAGAGGGGAGGGCTCTAATCAGCCCATTAAGAGCAAGGCTAATAAGGGCTGAAACAGAGAAGTGACTGTGCAATTAAACAAAGACAATCTTGTTGGCTCCTGGGTTCTATCTGAGCTAATGAGCCACCTGGGAGGGTGTCCTTTTGGCAGAAGTGAGCTGAAATTCCCCTAACCTGACAGTAAAGAAGGAGAAACTGCTGATTTCCAAATTCTCTGGTCCTTGGAGACCTCATCCAATAGCAGCAACAACAATAAAAACACTTAATTAAAAAGCAGGGTCTTGGAATTTACATTTCTCATGACTATGAGTTTCCTTAGCAGAGGAGAAAGAAGCCTTGGGTCGGGGTTGGGGTCCCATGGTTGGGAAACAGTCTCTCTCATTCACTACGTAATTAGTAATTACTTACTCAGCACCTCTGACATGACAAGCCCTATGTTATATTCTGGGAATAAAGGACACAATGAGGGACATGACCTCTGACTTCAGGAAGTATAAATTCTAGTAAGAGCAGATGACCAGTGAACTGATCACTTGTGTGACACAGGGGAACCACATGGGGAGGCATCCTAACCAAGCTGGTGGAGATGCTTCTCACAAAGCAAATGGAGACTTGAAAGACAGTTGATGTTAACCAGAGGAAGAGAGAGGATCAGATCAGAGTGTTTCAGGAGATGGGGATTGCCCATGTGACAGTGCTGATGCTTTAGACACATTGCCTGAAGGTGAGGTGAAGGAGGCAGCTGTGAGAGAGATGAGATACTAATTGTAGGCAGGTCCTGGACCACAAGATAAGGCTGTGTAGAATATTCTGAGGTTGGAACTTAAACCCAAGGACAAGGAAGAGCATTGATGGGGAGGGATGACCCAACGTTCTGTGCAGCCTGAGTTGACAGCACAAGGGAGAAAGAGCTAGACAGTTGTCTCATGTTAATACGCTATTTGCCACATACTCATGCCTTTTAGACTGTTAATGACAGAAGAAGCCAGAACTATTCTGCCCCATATACCTGTCCAGGCCCACACACGGGTGCATGTTACCCCATGGTTTTGGATGTGGACTTGCACTCTTTTCTCATCCTTTGCTATGCATCCCAGTGTAAATCATCTGGTATAGGTGAGGATGATATTGCTACCTGGAGGTCCTTCAGGGACAATGTTCATGTCCCATCCCATGCAGGATAGAAAATCATGGGAGATACAACTGTGGGCTCTTTCTTCTCTTGCCTCATTCATTAACTAACTCCCATGAGACGAAAGTCTCATCTGATTGGTGAGACACAGAGGCAGTGCTGAACACATGTGACTCAGCCTCTTCTCAGTCCTCTCTCTGGGGAGCCATTTCTCGTCAGGCTCCCACTGCTCTGTCCATGCCTTTGGAGCTTACCAGGGAGAGCTCTGCTTCTGCAGTAGAGAGACTTGCACTTTAGGCTGTAGATTCTACTTATAGGAGACTCATTAAGCCTCATATTCTGGTTGTAGATCAAGCTGCGTTCTCAAATCTGGTAATAAAGCTGATGCCTTGGTCTCTATCTTTCTGATTCTTGTATCCATCTCTCACTGGGTTCTGAACTCAGGCAGGGAAGAAACAATGTTATCACTTAATCCCTGGAATATTTAGAAATGATAGCATCACTGACTTTTCCTTATCCACACTTGGATTGCTGGGTTTTTGTTTTGTCTCAACTGCTATCTGATTGTGATGGAAGACTCATCCTCATTGATCCAATTATTAACCCCTATGAGAAGGCAGTCTATACAGTGGGACAAATCTGGACAGGGAGGAAGTCCCTTGAAATCCCCTTCCCCTTGCACATTCATGTAGCTACAAATTAATTTCTATCTCTTCCCCGAAGAAATAAATGAGAGAACTGGTCAGCTTAGGGATGGTATTGTGCCTTTATGCTCCATCCACAGCATTTGGAGAACTATGGCAGGAGGTGGGGAAAAAATCTGGAGAGCCTTCTTATCCTTCTACATGTCTAGGGAGTTAGTTTTTTGGATATTAACCTCATTCCAAGCTCCATCTTATTCTGGTTAGCCTTATTTTCCCTTTCTCTTATTTTCTTAGTTGTTTAAATTTACTTTGTGTTCACTGCATGCATCTTTATAAATTTATTAAATCATTTTAGCCACAAGGTATGGAATAGATAAATAAGTAATAACCTCCCCAAATATTCAAGTCTTTTTAGATCTGCTTGGCTGCACAATCTGCTCTGACACAGAGTTTTATAACTTAGAAATACTCTGGTTCATACAATCAGTGAAAACATGGCAAAGTCCAACATAAATGATTTTAAAATATGATTTGCATCACTGCCACCTCTACTAATACTGATTTTTTAGATCTGTTTTTATTTTCAATTTATGTTTAAATTAATTCAATAATTTTTAACATCTACTTTGTCTCTGAAATATGTTTAGAGACCAGCTTCTACTGATTCTTGAGCATCAAGGCTCAACCTAATTATTATTCTCTTCCTAAATATCTCTGGGTAAAGTCTAAACACTCTCTATTAATTGGTTCAGTGTTTCACTGAACCATTTCTCTAGATTTTGAAGAATAATGTTAGATAATCATGTTTTGCTTGAGGAAGGAGTAGAACAAGCAGACCCTTCTGAGTATTTGACTGCTATAAAAACCAATCAACGGAGTAGTCTGAGAAAGAACGATGGCGTTATTGTGATGGTGGTGGTAGCAGCTTGGATTTCACTGAGCTCAGAAACCTGCACTTCTTCAAAGGTGTCATATCATTCAGGAAATAATGCCATTTGCAGCAACCTGGATGGATTGCTAGCCATGATTATGCTAAGTCAGAAGGAGAAAGACAAATACCATATGATATCACTTCTATGTGGAATCTGAACTATGACACAAATGCACTCATTTATGAAATAGAATCAAACTCACAAACATAGAAAACAAACTTATGGTTACTGAAGTGGAGAGGGAATGAATGAAGGAATAAATTAGGGGTATGAGGTTAATAGATACAAACTACTATACATAAGGTAGATAAGCAAGGATCTACGGTATAGTACAAGGAATTACACTCAACATCCTGCAATAAATCATAATGGAGAGGAACATGAAACATTACATATATATATATATATATATATATATATCTGAATCACTTTGTTGTACACCAGAAACTAATACAACACTGTAAATCAACTATACTTCAACAAGGAAAGTCATTCAGTCCCACAGTGCTCTCTGTTTGAAGCCTATCTCTATCAGTTCTAAAAGGTGTTTTGTGACTTCACCTGTTCAGTTCAGTTCAGTCACTCAGTCGTGTCCAACTCTTTGTTACCCCATGAACTGCAGCACGCCAGGCCTTGCTGTCCATCACCAACTCCCGGAGTTCACCCAAACTCATGTCCATCAAGTCGGTGATGCCATCCAGCCATGTCATCCTCTGTTGTCCCCTTCTCCTCCTGCCCCCAATCCCTCCCAGCATCAGAGTCTTTTCCAATGAGTCAACTCTTCATATGAGCTGGCCAAAGTATTGGAGTTTCAGCTTTAGCATCAGTCCTTCCAAAGAACACCCAGGACTGATCTCCTTTAGAATGGACTGGTTGAATCTCCTTGCAGTCCAAGGGACTTTGCCTGTAGCAAGCTTTTATTATTTGGTAACTGTTGTGTTGGGTGCTAACCATATCTTCTCCCAGGGTTCTGGTTCTAACTCTAGTTCCTTCCTAGAGTTTTACAAGGAGAGAAATTCACAGCCTGACCCTGGTCTGATATTTCAGTACACTGCTTCTCTCGTATTTCCATATTATTGCCTCTTTAGTACCAAATTCATAGTCTCATGTCTTCAAATGTTTCAGTCAACCCACTTTTAACTTTCTGACTATATCTTCCTTACAGTCCAGAACACATCAGGTCGTGTGTTAATTAAATAAGCATTCTATTCCTTGGTCATTCCTTTGTTTCCATCTTTATTCTTACTTACTTTTCCACTACTGCCTGTAAGTGAGAGAGAGAGAGAGAGAGAATGTGTGTGTGTGTGTGTGTGTGTGTGTGTGTGGCATGCACATATCCATGTGCATCTGCTGAGCTGGCAGACTGTCAGGTCCAGTGTGCATCGGGAAGTAGAAAATACCACTTGGTAATAACAGATCTGGTAGGAAAACTTTCTCTTCTTTAAGAGTAAAAAGGAGGAACTGTGTTCCATATTAAAAGAATGGTACACATAATTATACCAGCTGTAAATAAAAATACTCCATGGTGGTTAGGAGAAGGAGTCTGATGGTTCTGGGCTTCCCAAAGAAGCAATTCAGTGGTATCAGATGCTATTTGTCTTCAAGAATAATTGTCCAGGGGCCACAGAAACTGAAGGTTGACCTTAGGGGCTCATGGTCATTTCTGTTGATCGGGATCCTCTTCATAGGATCATAGTCCAAAGTCGTGATTCTCCTGTCAGACAGTCACCCAGAAGCAGGGGGCTTTCATTCAGAAGCAGAAGCATCTAGAAGCAGTATGCTCTTGGATCTTCCCTGCTTCCTTTTAGCCAATGCTATACCAAGCTACTCCTGAAATCAGTCCAAGCATGACTGCCAACTGTGACTGCATCTCCTCTTGTCTTCATCTCTCAGAGCCCAGCAGTGTGATGGTGCTGCCATCCAACCCCCCAGCTACTGGTAATCTCTGGTGTGTAATCTGTCCTCCAGACTCCATGTCCAGCCTTACCACACCAGTCCACCTGAGTTGTGGAATTCAGGTAAGGAGAGAAGGTGCTTCACCACATCACTAGCTAGTCTTCTCTTGGCAGCTGAATTCAAAATAATTATGAGCACCTTCTCTGTTCTGGAGAACTATGTTGGATGCTGGAAGAGACAATATGGAAATGAGAAGCTACTTCCTATAACAAAGCCATTCATTCATTCATCCAGCACAAACTTTTTGCCTGCTTCATGCACCAGACAGTGTTCTAGCTGCTGAAATAAACAGCAGTAAACAAAACTGAAAAATCTGATGTCCTCATGAGCTTTACATTCCAGTGAGAAGACAATAAATAAGTAAATAAGTAAACAATATCATGTGTGATTGTCCTTTTAATTGTTAACTTGAACCCAGCCCAGCACTTGGTGATGATGATATAGAGGGGTGAAATGTGGGGTGCGCAAGAGAGAGGGGATGTATACGTGATTATGACTGATCTGTGTTGATGTGCAGCAGAGACCACCACATTGTAAAGCAATTATCCTCCAATTAAAAAATAATTGTGAACTTGGATAGACTATAGTCCCAGTTACCAAGTCAAGCACTAAAATCTGGACGTCGATGTGAAGGTATTGGGTTGGCCCAAAAGTCACTTTGGTTTTTAAGTGAAAATAAAACACATTTTTCATTTTCACTAAGAATTTATTGAACAACATATTCACCATTTTGTTCCACTAGTTTCTGCTATTTATTCAGACAACTTCATAATTCCATCTGCCCAAAGCTTTTTATCTTTTTTGAGCAAAGAACTGTTCCAGGTGACTTACATTTTTCCAGGGAATTGAAATTTTTTCATTAAAAGAATCTTATAAAGACCAAATGAAGTAAGTGGAAATCCAAAGGCACAATGTCTGAGGAATATGGCAGATGAATCAGAACCTCCCAATCAAGCTGTACCTGTTTTTGCCTGGTCATTAAAGAAACATCTGGTCTTATGCTATCTTGATGGAAGATTATGTGTTTTCTTTTGATAAAATTTGGATACTTTTCATTTTCAGTTGGTTTAATAGGGAGGAGTACTTGTTGGAATTAAATGTTTGGTTTTCTGGAAGGAGCTCCTAATAGAGGACTCTTTTCTAATCCTACTATATACACAACATCACTTTCTTTGGATGAAGATCAGCCTTTGGTGTGCTTGGTGGTGGGTCACTTCACTTCCCCACCATTTCTTCTGTTCCATATTATTGTATAGTATCCACTTTTCTTCAGATATCACAATTTGTTTTAAAAATGGGATGGTTTGTTATGTTTCAGGAGAGAATTGCAGGCAGAAATATGGTCAAGGAGGTTTTTTTCCACCTATGTGGAACCCAAACATCAAAGCAATTAACATAATCAAGCCTGTGCAAATGAGTTTCAACCCTTGATTTGGATATTCTGAGTGTGTCAGCTATCTCTTGTGTGGCATAATGTTGATGGTTCTTCAGGTCAAGAAGCAACAGTTAGAACCATACATGGAACAATGCAATGGACTGGTTCAAATTGGGATAGTAATATCAAGGCTATATATTGTCACCCTGCTTATTTAACTTATACACAGAGTATATCATCAAGGCTAAAGCGCCTCTTGATGAAGATAAAAGAGGAGAGTGAAAAAGTTGGCTTAAAACTCAACATTCCAAAAACTAAGATTATGGCATCTGGTCCCATTCAGTTCAGTTCAGTTCAGTCGCTCAGTAGTGTCCGACTCTTCACGACCCCATGAATCGCAGCACGCCAGGCCTCCCTGTCCATCACCAACTCCCGGAGTTCACCCACACTCACGTACATCGAGTCAGTGATGCCATCCAGCCATCTCATCCTCTGTCATCCCTTACTCCTCCTGCCCCCAATCCCTCCCAGCATCAGAGTCTTTTCCAATGACTCAACTCTTCACATGAGGTGGCCAAAGTACTGGAGTTTCAGCTTTAGCATCATTCCTTCCAAAGAAATCCCAGGACTGATCTCCTTCAGAATGGACTGGTTGGATCTCCTTGCAGTCCAAGGGACTCTCAAGAGTCTTCTCCAATACCACAGTTCAAAAGCATCAATTCTTTGGCGTTCAGCCTTCTTCACAGTCCATCTGTCACATCCATATATGAACAATGGGAAAACCATAGCTTTGACTAGACGGACCTTTGTTGGCAAAGTAATGTCTCTGCTTTTGAATATGCTATCTAGGTTGGTTATAACTTTCCTTCCAAGGAGTAAGCGTCTTTTAATTTCATGGTTGCAGTCACCATCTGCAGTGATTTTGGAGCCCAGAAAAATAAAGTCTGACACTGTTTCCACTGTTTCCCCATCTATTTCCCATGAAGTGATGGGACCAGATGCCATAATCTTCGTTTTCTGAATGTTGAGTTTTAAGCCAACTTTTTCACTCTCCAGTTTCACTTTCATCAAGAGGCTTTTGAGTTCCTCCTCACTTTCTGCCATAAGATTGGTGTCATCTGTATATCTGAGGTTATTGATATTTCTCCTGGAAATCTTGATTCCAGCTTGTGCTTCTTCCAGCCCAGCGTTTCTCATGATGTACTCTGCATATAAGTTAAATAAGCAGGGTGACAATATACAGCCTTGACGTACTCCTTTTCCTATTTGGAACCAGTCTGTTATTCCATGTCCAGTTCTAACTGTTGCTTCCTGACCTGCATATAGATTTCTCAAAAGGCAGATCAGGTGGTCTGGTATTCCCATCTTTTTGAGAATTTTCCACAATTTATTGTAACCCACACAGTCAAAGGCTTTGGCATAATCAGTAAAGCAGAAATAGATGTTTTCCTGGAACTCTCTTGCTTTTTCAATGATCCAGCGGATGTTGGCAATTTGGTCTCTGGTTCCTCTGCCTTTTCTAAAACCAGCTTGAACATCTGGAAGTTCACGGTTCACATATTGTTGAAGTCTGGCTTGGAGAATTTTGAGCATTACTTTACTAGCGTGTGAGATGAGTGCAATTGTGTGGTAGTTTGAGCATTCTTTGGCATTGCCTTTCTTTGGGATTGGAATGAAAACTGACCTTTTCCAGTCCTGTGGCCACTGCTGAGTTTTCCAAATTTGCTGGCATAGAGTGCAGCACTTTCACAGCATCATCTTTCAGGATTTGAAATAGCTCAACTGGAATTCCATCACCTCCACTAGCTTTGTTCGTAGTGATGCTTTCTAAGGCCCACTTGACTTCACATTCCAGGAGGTCTGGCCCTAGGTCAGTGATCACATCACAGTGATTATCTGGGTGGTGAAGATCTTTTTTGTACAGTTCTTCTGTGTATTCTTGCCATCTCTTCTTAATAATATCTTCTGCTTCTGTTAGGTCCATACCATTTCTGTCCTTTATTGAGCACATCTTTGCATGAAATGTTCCCTTGGTATCTCTAATTTTCTTGAAGCGATCTCTAGTCTTTCCCATTCTATTGTTTTCCTCTATTTCTTTGCATTGATCACTGAGGAAGGCTTTCTTATCTCTTCTTGCTATTCTTTGGAACTCTGCATTCAGATGCTTATATCTTTCCTTTGCTCCTTTGCTTTTTGCTTCTCTTCTTTTCACAGCTAGTTGTAAGGCCTCCCCAGACAGCCATGTTGCTTTTTTGCATTTCTTTTCCATGGGGATGGTCTTGATCCCTGTCTCCTGTACAATGTCACGAACCTCAGTCCATAGTTCATCAGGCACTCTATCAGATCTAGGCCCTTAAATCTATGTCTCACTTCCACTGTATAATCATAAGGGATTTGATTTAGGTCATACCTGAATGGTCTAGTGGTTTTCCCTACTTTCTTCAATTTAAGTCTGAATTTGGCAATAAGGAGTTCATGATCTGAGCCACAGTCAGCTCCCGGTCTTCTTTTTGTTGACAGTATAGAGCTTCTCCATCTTTGGCTGCAAAGAATATAATAAATCTGATTTCAGTATTGACCATGTGGTGATGTCCATGTGTAGAGTCTTCTCTTGTGTTGTTGGAAGAGGGTGTTTGCTAGGATCAGTGCACTTTCTTGGCAAAACTCTATTAGTCTTTGCCCTGCTTCATTCCGTATTCCAAGGCCAAATTTGCCTGTTACTCCAGGTGTTTCTTGACTTCCTACTTTTGCATTCCAGTGCCCTATAATGAAAAGGACATCTTTTGGGGGTGTTAGTTCTAAAAGGTCTTGTAGGTCTTCATAGAACCGTTCAACTTCAGCTTCTTCAGCATTACTGGTTGGGGCATAGACTTGGATTACTGTGATATTGAATAGTTTGCCTTGGAAACAAACAGAGATCATTCTGTCATTTTTGAGATTGCATCCAAGTACTGCATTTCGAACTCTTTTGTTGACCATGATGGCTACTCCATTTCTTCTGAGGGATTCCTGCCCGCAGTAGTAGATATAATGGTCATCTGAGTTAAATTCACCCATTCCAGTCCATTTTAGTTCACTGTTTCCTAGAATGTCGACCTTCACTCTTGCCATCTCTTGTTTGACCACTTCCAATTTGCCTTGATTCATGGACACATTCCAGGTTCCTATGCAATATTGCTCTTTACAGCATTGGACCTTGCTTCTATCACCAGTCACATCCACAGATGGGTATTGTTTTTGCTTTGCTCCATTCCTTCATTGTTTCTGGAGTTATTTCTCCACTGATCTCCAGTAGCATATGGGGCCCTTACTGACTTGGGGAGTTCCTCTTTTAGTATCCTATCATTTTGCCTTTTTGTACTGTTCATGGGGTTCTCAAGGCAAGAATACTGAAGTGGTTTGCCATTCCTTTCTCCAGTGGACCACATTCTCTCAGATCTCTCCACCATGACCCGCCCATCTTGGGTTGCCCCATGGGCATGGCTTAGTTTCATTGAGTTAGACAAGGCTGTCGTCCTAGTGTGATTAGATTGACTAGTTTTCTGTGAGTATGGTTTCAGTGTGTCTGCGCTCTGATGCCCTCTTGCAACACCTACCTTCTTACTTGGGTTTCTCTTACCTTGGAAGTGGGGTATCTCTTCACGGCTACCCCAGCAAAACACAGCCCCTGCTCCTTACCTTGGATGAGGGGTATCTCCTCACCACCTCCCTTACTGACCTTCAATGTGGGATAGCTCCTGTAGGACCTCCTGCGCCCGCGCAGCCATGGCTCCTTGGACGTGGCCTTGGTCCTCGCAGCCGCTGTCCCTGGCCTCAGGCGTTGGGGAGTGGGGTAGCTCCTCCCAGCTGCCGCCCCTGACCTCAGACGCGGGGTAACTCCTCTCGTTGCCGCCCCTGACCTCGGACGCGGGGTAGCTCCTCTCGGCAGTTCCTGCGCTGTCGCAGGCTGGCATTCTCAGCAGCTAACCCTGACCTCGGACGTGGGGTAACTCCTCTTGGCCGCCACCCTTCGGGCATGAAGTCCTCCCTGCTTCTGCCCCTGACCTCAGACGTGGGGTAGCTCCTCTTGGCGGCGTTAGTGTGCCGGTCGTCGCAGCCACCTGCGCTTACTGCACCCGTCGTCGCAGCCGCCTGGTCCCATTACTTCATGGCAAATAGACGGGAAAACAATGGGAAAAGTGAGAAACTTTATTTTCTTGGGCTCCAAAATCACTTCAGATGGTGACTGCAGCCATTAAATTAAAAGACACTTGCACCTTGGAAGAAAAGCTATGACGAATTTAGCATATTAAAAAGCGAGACATTACTTTGCCAACAAAGGTCCATCTAGTCAAAGCTATGATTTTTCCAGTAGTCATGTATGGATGTGAGAGTTGGAAGATAAAGGCTGAGCACCGAAGAATTGATGTTTTTGAACTGTAGTGTTGGAGAAGACTCTTGAGAGTCCCTTGGATAGCAAGGAGATCAAACCAGTCATTCCTAAAGGAAATCAATCTTGAACATTCATTGGAAGGACTGATGCTGAAGCTGAAGCTCCAATACTTTGGCCACCTAATAAGAAGAGCTGACTCATTAGAAAAGAACCAGATGCTGGGAATGATTGAAGACAGGAGGAGAAGGGGATGACAGAGGATGAGATGGTTGGAGGGCTTTACCAACTATGGACATGACTTTGACCAAACTCTGGCAGATGGTGAAGGACAGGGAAGTCTGGCATGTTGCAGTCCATGGGTTCACAAAGAGTAGGACACAAATGAAAGACTGAACAACAACAACAAATGTCTTGATTTGATTGCTATCTAGTTTATCTGAACGTGATACATCACTCAATGAGAAATCTCCAGCATGAAACTTTGTAAAACATTTTTGACATGTTCAATCAGTCATAGCATCTTCTCCATACATGGTACAAGTCATTTTTGTGTGTTTCAGTTGTGTTTTTATCTTTCTTGAATTAGTAAAGCATAATACACTGAAAATATTGCTTTTTTTCTGCCATCTTCAATACTAAAATGGCCACAAAAAATTAACCAATTATGCTAAGATTTTCTTTAAATGCATGCTGATATGACAGCTGTCACAATGCAATCTAACAAAACTGTTTCAAATTAAGTCAAAGACAACTAAGCACCACTAAAGATGCCTTCCCGAAAAAACTGGATGAACCCTTTGGCCAGCCCAGTATTCTGTAGATGTAATTAAAGTCCATACTCTGTTGATTTTAAGAGATTATCTCAGAAGATATGGGCAGGCTGTTTCAATTAGCTGAAAGGCCTTAAAAGCAGGTCTGAGGCTCCCCTGAGAGAAAAAGAAATTATTCTGTGGACATTGGTTTTAGCCCTTGTATTTCCTGCTGACCTGTCCTATAAATACTGGAGTTATTTAGGCAGCCCCCATGATTGCATAAGCCAATTCCTTGTAGTAAACCCCTTCATATTATTTTCTATTGCTTCTGCTTCTCAGAGGCAATAGAAACCTGACTGATACAATTCTGTGAAGAAAAATGAAGCAGGAAAGGGAGATAAGCCTAGTTGGGGACATGGATATGCAGACAATTAAAATGGAATTTATACCTGCTATTATAGAGTTATGGGCAAAGAACCAGGGTAATACAAAGAAAGTAGTGGTTTTAGTAATACAGAAAATTTTGCTTTAGAGAAAGGAATACAAATACCGTGAAATAGTAAGTAGGTTACTTTCTTTTTCGGAAACTTTTTCAATTTTTTAATGTCTAGAAGAGTAATGCCACTTCATTTGAATATCATGCAAATAAGGTAGGACTGTCATACATAAAGTACCAGGCACCATGCCTGGCACATAATAATCTCTACTCTATTTCTTTTATTTCTTAAATGTCCTCCTTACTAATATAACAGATATAGTTAATGTGTGAACATCATGGAAATATAGCACCATCTTGACTTGGTATATTCTTTCATGAGCCTGTGACCAACCTATGCTTGAGGCAGACAGGTAATGAAGACTTCTCAATGCATGTATTTGATAGGATAATTCAGGTTGATGAGCCAGAGAAGAGAATGAATGGGAATTACATTTGGATGGAGGAGAATTAGGCTTATCTACAAAAACCAATCTATTCTATCTTCCCCTATTACCTTGAAACTTTACCCAACTCTCTATTAAGTCTTCAGAGAAATGCCTGATATATTCTACCTGCTCTTTAAATATCTTCCAAATACAGTGACACATCAATGAATGAGCACAATCCTTTTAAGGCTCCAAATACTATCTTCTCGTGCATGGCTTCCTGTTGTCAAAGAACTTCTGACAGTTGAGGGGAAAAGAAATGGAGAGGAGTGTTCTTCTGTAGCATATATTTCAAATGGTAGTTTCTGGGCAAGGGAAATTACTGTCTGTCATTTTTGTATACATTGGCAGTGAGAAAAGTCATGGGAGAGCAATATTCCACTAGAATTAGTTCACATTATTATCTACACTCCTTTTCATTCTGGTTAACTGAACAGGAAAACACATTTCCAGGGTTGGTTTGCTCCTGAGGGAGGCATTGCAATACTCAAACCTGTGGTTCATTTGGAATCAGATGGGAACCTCCAGTTTTCTGGGCTGCATGAGGTCACATCTTTCAGGGGTACCTTAAATCTAAAGCAGCATCTGAGGCAACAGTTATTGCATTTAGCTCAGCATTATCACTGGATAGCAAGGGGTTACATTCCCACCCCTTTAAGTAAAATAAGGCTAAAATGAATTTTCAGCCCAAGCATTTTTTCATTATTCACCATGGGCTAACCATAGGTCTAGGTGGCGGGGACCCATCAACAAGTCAGGCACGTTCCTGTTTTCATGTTTCACCAACATGAAAATGTCTAAATGGAACACCTAATGTTTATTAAGCACTAACTCTATGCGGGTCCTCTGTCTAGGTAATCGAATGTGGGCAGCCCAGCAAAGGGTCAGCAGTAATGCTGCTGTAGATGGGAGGGGGCTTGGAATGGGAAGCTGGACACAAGGGAAGGAGGGGACACTGTAGTCCAGCTGGTGGTGTCAGTGGAGGTCTGACAGATGTGATGTGAGTCCCAGGCAAACTGGGGCTCACCATGAAAAGGGGTAGGTGGTGAGAGCAAGCCTTTGGGGAGCCAGGGTTTGGAGGAAAGATTTGAGGCAGACAGTCTTGGGGGAACAGGACTCAGGTCCCTGAATTGGGTGTCTAGAAGTGGGACAGACAACTGAACTGTGGGACTAAATCTAGTGCCTGGTGCAGAGTAAGAGCTCAACAGCTATTTGCTTAACGAATAGAAGGATGGAGGAATTTTACAACAAACACCATTGATACTTGTCTCAGAACCACTGGACCAGAGCTTTCAAGTCTTCTCATTAGAGTCAGGATTTTATCCAGGGCTTTGGGGAGGCCCGTGCTCTGAAGCAGAAGTCAACTGACCCCACTGTGGAGACTGGTGAGGTTTGTAGGAAGGCTGGCTTTGCCTGGTGTGATGTCTGGCCTGCTCTCTAGTTTAACAGGCATCACCACTGCCACCCTACCTGGATTTACCTGAGTATCACTCCTAGTGAGACTGGATGATCTGAAGGGAGGTCAGGACTATAGAGATTGTTTTCAGTACCATCTGCTGGTCTTTCTACATTAGAAGCTAAGCCCAGATAAACTGGTGAATAGCTGGAGAAGATTTTTGGATAAAGCTAGAATCTACTGGAGCCTGATTCAGCTTCTGTATTGACTGTGCTAATCAGGTCAACTTCTCCTTACCAAATGTCTGTGTCAAAGTTATCACTTTCTCCTGCTCATCACTGAGAAATCTATTCAAATTTAGGTGAGGAAAAACCATAAATATATATATGTACACACTGTCGCTTCAGTCATGGCCAACTCTTTGTGACCCTATGGACCATAGCCCACCAGGCTCCTCTGTCCCTGGGATTCTCCAGGCAACAATACTGCCATGGGTCGCCATGACCTCCTCCAGGGGATCTTCCCAACCCAGGGATTGAACCTGTGTCTCTAACACATCCTGCATTGTCAGGTGGGTTCTTTACCATTAGTGCTATTTGGGAATCACAAATAAAGTATATGTATACTTTACAGACGCATCTTCCAGATACATATTATATTTATATTTAGTTTTCATTAGATTAATGAGATCCTGACCCTATTCCATGTTCAAGGTCAGAAGGGGAGGCAGTGAGGAGATACCCCTCATCCAAGGTAAGGAGCAGTGGCTGCGCTTTGCTGGAGCAGCCGTGAAGAGATACCCCATGTCCAAGGTAAGAGAAATCCAAGTAAGACGGTAGGTGTTGCAAGAGGGCATTAGAGGGCAGACATACTGAAACCATACTCACAGAAAACTAGTCAATCTAATCACACTAGGATGACAGCCTTGTCTAACTCAATGAAACTAAGCCATGCCCGTGGGGCCACCAAAGACGGGTGGGTCATGGTGGAGAGGTCTGACAGAATGTGGTCCACTGGAGAAAGGAATGGAAAACCACTTCAGTATTCTTGCCTTGAGAATCCCATGAACAGTATGAAAAGGCAAAATATTGAATTCTAAAAGAGGAACTCCCCAGGTCAGTAGGTGCCCCATATGCTACTGGAGATCAGTGGAGAAATAACTCCAGAAAGAATGAAGGAATGGAGCAAAGCAAAAACAATACCCAGCTGTGGATGTGACTGGTGATAGAAACAAGGTCCAATGCTGTAAAGAGCAATATTGCATAGGAACCTGGAATGTGCCCATGAATCAAGGCAAACTGAAAGTGGTCAAACAAGAGATGGCAAGATTTAAAGTTGACACTCTAGGAATCAGCAAACTAAAATGGATTGGAATGGGTGAATTTAACTCAGATGACCATTATATCTACTGGATCCCTCAGAAGAAATGGAGTAGCCATCGTGGTCAACAAAAGAGTTCGAAATGCAGTACTTGGATGCAATCTCAAAAATGACAGAATGATCTCTGTTCATTTCCAAGGCAAACCATTCAATATCATAGTCATCCAAGTCTATGCCCCAACCAGTAATGCTGAAGAAGCTGAAGTTGAACGGTTCTATGAAGACCTACAAGACCTTTTAGAACTAACACCCCCAAAAGACGTCCTTTTCATTATAGGGCACTGGAATGCAAAAGTAGGAAGTCAAGAAACACCTGGAGTAACAGGCAAATTTGGCCTTGGAATACGGAATGAAGCAGGGCAAAGACTAATAGAGTTTTGCCAAGAAAGTGCACTGATCCTAGCAAACACCCTCTTCCAACAACACAAGAGAAGACTCTACACATGGACATCACCAGATGGTCAATACTGAAATCAGATTTATTATATTCTTTGCAGCCAAAGATGGAGAAGCTCTATACTGTCAACAAAAAGAAGACCAGGAGCTGACTGTGGCTCAGACCATGAACTCCTTATTGCCAAATTCAGACTTAAATTGAAGAAAGTAGGGAAAAACCACTAGACCATTCAGGTATGACCTAAATCAAATCCCTTATGATTATACAGTGGAAGTGAGACATAGATTTAAGGGCCTAGATCTGATAGAGTGCCTGATGAACTATGGACTGAGGTTCGTGACATTGTACAGGAGACAGGGATCAAGACCATCCCCATGGAAAAGAAATGCAAAAAAGCAACATGGCTGTCTGGGGAGGTCTTACAACTAGCTGTGAAAAGAAGAGAAGCAAAAAGCAAAGGAGAAAAAGAAAGATATAAGCATCTGAATGCAGAGTTCCAAAGAATAGCAAGAAGAGATAAGAAAGCCTTCCTCAGCGATCAATGCAAAGAAATAGAGGAAAACAATAGAATGGGAAAGACTAGAGATCGCTTCAAGAAAATTAGAGATACCAAGGGAACATTTCATGCAAAGATGTGCTCGATAAAGGACAGAAATGGTATGGACCTAACAGAAGTAGAAGATATCAACAAGAGGTGGCAAGAATACACAGAAGAACTGTACAAAAAAGATCTTCACAACCCAGATAATCATGATGGTGTGATCACTGACCTAGAGCCAGACCTCCTGGAATGTGAAGTCAAGTGGGCCTTAGAAAGCATCACTACGAACAAAGCTAGTGGAGGTGATGGAATTCCAGTTGAGCTATTTCACATCCTGAAATATGATGCTGTGAAAGTGCTGCACTCTATGCCAGCAAATTTGGAAAACTCAGCAGTGGCCACAGGACTGGAAAAGGTCAGTTTTCATTCCAATCCCAAAGAAAGGCAATGCCAAAGAATGCTCAAACTATCGCACAATTGCACTCATCTCACACACTAGTAAAGTAATGCTCAAAATTCTCCAAACCAGGCTTCAGCAATATGTGAACCGTGAACTTCCAGATGTTCAAGCTGGTTTTAGAAAAGGCAGAGGAACCAGTGACCAAATTGCCAAAAACTGCTGGATCATCGAAAAAGCAAGAAAGTTCCAGGAAAACATCTATTTCTGCTTTATTGACTATGCCAAAGCCTTTGACTGTGTGGGTTACAATAAATTGTGGAAAATTCTCAAAAAGATGGGAATACCAGACCACCTGACCTGCCTCTTGAGAAATCTGTATGCAGGTCAGGAAGCAACAGTTAGAACTGGACATGGAATAACAGACTGGTTCCAAATAGGAAAAGGAGTACGTCAAGGCTGTATATTGTCACCCTGCTTATTTAACTTATATGCAGAATACATCATGAGAAACGCTGGGCTGGAAGAAGCACAAGCTGGAATCAAGATTGCTGGGAGAAATATCAATAACCTCAGATATGCAGATGACACCACCCTTGTGGCAGAAAGTGAAGAGGAACTAAAAAGCCTCTTGATGAAAGTGAAAGAGGAGAGTGAAAAAGTTGGCTTAAAACTCAACATTCAGAAAACGAAGATCATGGCATCTGGTCCCATCACTTCATGGGAAATAGATGGGGAAACAGTGGAAACAGTGTCAGACTTTATTTTTCTGGGCTCCAAAATCATTGCAGATGGTGACTGCAACCATGAAATTAAAAGATGCTTACTCCTTGGAAGAAAAGTTATGACCAACCTAGATAGCATATTGAAAAATAGAGACATTACTTTGCCAACAAATATCCATCTAGTCAAGGCTTTGGTTTTTCCAGTGGTCATGCATGGATGTGAAAGTTGGACTGTGAAGAAAGCTGAGCGCCAAAGAATTGATGCTTTTGAACTGTGGTGTTGGAGAAGACTCTTGAGAGTCCCTTGGACTGCAAGGAGATCCAACCAGTCCATTCTGAAGGAGATCAGCCCTGGGATTTCTTTGGAAGGAATGATGCTAAAGCTGAAACTCCAGTACTTTGGCCACCTCATGCGAAGAGCTGACTCATTGGAAAAGACTCTGATTCTGGGAGGGATTGGGGGCAGGAGGAGAAGGGGACGACACAGGATGAGATGGCTGGATGGCATCACTGACTTGATGGACGTGAGTCTGAGTGAACTCTGGGAGTCGGTGATGGACAGGGAGGCCTGGCATGCTGTGATTCATGGGGTCGTGAAGAGTTGGACACGACTGAGCGACTGAACTGAAATGAACTGAACTGACCCTAGAGAAAATCAGTGGAAAGAACATGGTGAGCAACTGACAGCAAAGATATGCTCAGAAGCCAGGACAGAGGTGGTGACTCCTGTCATCGACCATGAGCTCCAAATCAGTGAATATCAGCTAAGACAGGAGGGATAAAAAGGTGAGCTCTGTACCAGATGAGGGCTGAGAAAGACATGCAGGTATTGTCAGGGGTTCCTCATAGGGTAGGATGTTAGCATGGGCTGGGGTAAATGGAATAATCCCTATGACAGTCACCCTTAATTGAGGACTTCCTTTGTCCAACACCTGTGCTACAGGCTTTATGCCCACTATCTCATATTTTCCTCACATAGCCCCAGGAGGTGTGTATTATTAACCCCATTTTTCAGATAAGGAAACTGAGGCTTAACAAAATCAGCTAGCTGTTCTAAGGAGCCTGCCTGCCATGTGGTATGTATTCCACACATATTTCTTAAATGAATAAATGAGTGAATAAGGCCACACAGCTTGTAAGAGGCAGATCTGGGGTTTGTGCTTAAGAGACCGGTCCATTACTGCTGTTTCTCCTCAAGGATTTTATTTTTACAGACAGCAAGGAGGCTACTGGAGTCGTGTTTAGCAGCTCTGTGTCTGAGCAGGGAAACGTCTGTCTTCTCCCTTAAGTAAACCCAGCTGCCAGAATACACTGGTGGAGTTATGTTACCAGCCAGGAGTAGCCAGCAGCCTACTGGTTATCTACATGAAGGAATGCTGTTTTGCTCTTTCCCTCCGACTGATACTGAAATTGAAACGGGGAAGGACTCCAAGTACAACACATCGTGCAGAGGGGATGGGGTACCCTTGTGAGATCACACTGGGAACCTGCCGAGAACATGCTTAAGTCATTATTCTGATGGATCAGGAATACGTTCTCACCCAAAGCCAGCAGCCACGTCTGCCAGGCACTCACCATGCTCAGCCTGAGCTGGCTTCTTCCACAGTGTGGACCCACATTAGAAGTCTGAGGGCCACTCCTACTGGGAAAGCAGAGTCATCTGTCCACATAAGATTAATTTTAGGAAAGTTAGGGGGCAAGGACTCCTGGCAAGAGATGTGTCTTTAAAGTCATTCTCCTGAGTCTTCTGTACATGAGTGCTATAATTCTAGAAACAGAAAGCACATGCCGTGTCCTTCACCCCAGGGCTTAAGGCCACTGCATGCTCGGAGCCTGGGTCAAGTTATTCCTGCATGTCGATTGATCTGCATGCTGACTGATCTGGCTGCGAAGGTAAGAATCAACCTTTCAAGGAGATCATGTCCTGCAGTCAGGGCAGTGAGTCAAAATGAAGGGTAAATCTTTTATGAATTCTTCCCATTTCCCCTAAAAAATAAACTTTGTGAAAAAAGAGATTGCTGCTTCTGGTTTCAACAGATTGTAGTCCTAGTTTAGAAAATCAGAGGACCTGAGACTATTGAGCCATTTCTCTGGAGTCAGGTGGAGACAGACCGGCCTGAAAATGAATCCGTTCTCTTACACAGGGGATCTGGAAGATGGGGAAAATAGCAGCTCCTGGCTGAGGGGCCTGGGAAGCCTAAGCAAACAAAAAAGAGTTCCAAACGTCCAAGGGACATCCCAGCAAGAAAATGGGGCATGGGAGAATGGGCACAACTGTTTCAAAAACGTACCTGTGATCTACTTTGGGGGCATGTTTGGTTTCAACATGTGTACTGACCATCCATCTATCCCTTATGCTCACAGCCAGGGAGTGGGGATCCGCAAACTCAGAGTAGAGTTCTCCTTGTTTCATCTCAGAACTTGTTCTGAGACACTGATCAAGCTTCTTTCAATGACTGAGAAAATCACTCCCTGCTTCCCCCCAACACACAGTGTTCAAATATCTGAAGTTATGCTGGCTGTCTGCCATCTCATGAGCCCTCGGGTCTGTCTCATCAGCTCGGGGGACCTTCATATTCGAGTATCTTTCAGATCTGAATCTCTAGTCCAGATCTGAAACTTCTGCTCCTAAATGTATCACCAAGGCATTAAACTTGATATATGCAACTCATGCTCACAGCCTCTCAGAACACACATTTCTCATGTTCCCTCTCTCCAGGCTCATGATCATGCCTTTGTGGCTGGATGGACATGGGAGTAAAGGGGAATAAGAAGTCCAGGATGGTTCATTTCAGACTCCCATGTCCATCCAGCCACAAAGGCATGATCAATTCTGACTCATTAATATTTCCTGAGCTATTTCCTCATGCCAATCCTACGACTACTACCTTAGTTCAAGCCCTTACTATTAAAAGCAAAAATTGGGACCTGGACTAGCATAGTGCTTTCCTAAACAAGTCCCTCTCCAATTATTCCACGTGGCCAGCCAGAAAGAGCTTTCTGACTCTCAGATTTCATGTCATTCCTCTAGTACTGTATGCTCTCTTCAGTGATATTTAAAGTCTGTCATGCTCAAGTCCTTGATTCATTCTCACATTCTCTACCTGCCTCTCCCCAGTGGGTTCCCATGGCATGCAGCCCTAATCCACCCTACTCACTCTTCCTCCCATATGATAAGCTCCCCCAAACCTCCATGTCTTTCTAAACTTGGTCCCTTTCCTGTTGCCACAAATCAATTCATTCTTGAAAAATGACCTCACTGATAGCCTTCCTGATTATTACTTCCAGGTCAAATCAGTATGTTCTTGAACTGTTTCCAATACCACTTTTGACACCAAGTGTGTGGGATTTTTCTCCCACACCAATCTATTCTCCACCTCTCCAGATACCAACTGACTGTCCTACAAGTCAATTCAATTCTAACAGTAATTAGAATAACTGCAGACCCTAAAGGTTAAGGTCTCAGTCCCGTTAAGACCGCCACCACTTCAGATGCCAATTGCAAGTTGCCAGTCTCCTGTATTTCTGATCAACCGACTATGAATTGGGAGTTCACATACCCCCTTCTTTGGGTTTGATAACTTGGTAGAATGGCTCACAAACTCAGGAATGGTTTACTTAGTATTACTGGTTCATTAGAAAGGATGAAACTTAGGAAAAGCCCAATGGAAGAGATGCATAGGGCAAAAGCTCCTATGCTGTCTCTGAGCATGCTTAAGAAATGCTTCCTCAAAGAAGGCAGGTGTGAAAAAACTCCCTCCACTGGCCAGTTTGAAAGGGTGGATTTTTCTCTTTCACATTTTTGCATTTTTATCTTGAAAAATCCTCAAATGACACTGTGAACTTTTTGACTTCGAAAATCAACCTTGGCAACTTCCTGCCAGTATTTCTGCTTCAAAGCCAACCCTTTGACCTAGTTGCTGGAGAATACAGAATCAGAATCTTTCATAGCTACCTTGGAGCACATGCATGCTGAATACTTAGTGATGATGTTTTTTTTTTTTTTTTTTTTAATAAAATCAAAAGACCCATGTTTTGTAGAAACTCACCAGATTTTCTGGCTCTCCCATCAAACTATCTCCCACCCGTTACTCTATGTTGTACAAAAGTGGAAGATGATATTGCTGAGAGTAAAGAGATGTGAAAAAACACCAACCTTCTGTCATAACCACATAGTCTTTATCACAGTAGCTTGTTTTTAGACATTTTGAGGAAAGAAGATGCCACAGGGAGGGATTTGTTTAATGATAAGCATGAAAGATCAGATCCTTCCCTTTGGTGCTATATGCTGGAAACCTGGAATCTAGTGGGCCCCTATAGCATTCTTACAACCTCAAAACAGGGGGAAATTACTTTAAATATTAAATATCTACAGAGTTATGAAAAGTGGCTTCTTTATAGGCTGATTATAATAATGAAGGCTTTTGAGGAGGACTGGAACTTCTTTTACAGCACAATGCAGAGTACTGCACCTGAGGCCCTGCGGTGTGGCATGGAGCTGGCAGGGAAGTTGTTAAGGTGAGGTGATTCTTCTTCCCTGAGTCAGCTCTCTTCACAATCCTTCAAGGAGAGCCTGAGAACAGAGACTTTGATTTCTTCTGTGCCTTAGTGAACAAACAAAATCAGGAAAGGGTCCCAGGCTGAGCAGAAAAATACACTAGCAGACATGAAGGAAAGGAAATAATCAACATCCATGGTTGGATTAATCCTGTGTGACTGACATGTGACTGAGCCAAGACAAATGAAGAAATTGCTTTTGCTCTTTTCTTTCTTTTTTCAAAAGACATCTATAAATTCTGTCAGAAAACAATCTTCTCTTTGGCGCCAGTTGCTGCTGCTTCTGGTTTCTTCCATGGCTTCTCTTATTTTGCTATTTGTGCCTCTTTTCCTAAATGCCTCCTACTCCATTCATGCTGGGCTCTACCAATGCCCTCACTTACATAAGTCCAGTAATGAGTTTTAAATCTGGTCTGAAAACTCCCCTTCAAAAGTGGGCTATGCCCCCAGCTTCCTGAAGTTCTCTAAGAGTCTGTAACAAGGGAGCGCTACCTAGTCTGAGAAGACAAAATAAAAAAATGCTTGGCTCAGGCTTGGATTCTGAAGGAAATAGCTGGGCTAGGTAACTCAAAGAGTTTGCATTTTCTGGCTACTGCTTTCATAACAAAAGCACAATTCTAGCCACCTGAACTTAGCTGAGTTCAATTTGGTATTAAGAAGGCTTATAGAGCTTAAGCAGCACCAAAGGGCTCATCTGTGTTTGCTCAGATGAAAGAGTAATGTGCGCCCTAGTAGATCCAGTCCGGGGTCATCCATTATGTGGAGTAACAGGAAATCATACCCTTACTGAACATCTGCAAACCCAGGTACTCAAACTCGAGACAGTCACCAGTCAAATGGTATGACTGACCTGACATTCCTTTTTGATTGAAGAATATTGTATTTCACATTCTTTTACTCTCTAAAACATCTCAGATTAATCTCTTTTATTTCCCCAGTAGCCACCGACATTGGAATACCTTCAGTTCAGTTCAGTTCAGTCGCTCAGTCTCGTCCGACTTTTGCGAATTGGAATACCTTGCTGCTGCTGCTGCTGCTAAGTCGCTTCAGTTGTGTCCGACTCTGTGCGACCCCATAGACGGCAGCCCACCAGGCTTCCCCGTCCCTAGGATTCTCCAAGCAAGAACACTGGAGTGGGTTGCCATTTCCTTCTCCAATGCATGAAAGTGAAAAGTGAAAGTGAAGTCACTCAGTCTCTCCGACTCTAGCGACCCCATGGACTGCAGCCCACCAGGCTCCTCTGTCCATGAGATTTTCCAGGCAAAAGTACTGGAGTGGGGTGCCATTGCCTTCTCCGTGGAATACCTTAGTGCTTTCCAAATAGTCAGCATCTCCGAATCACTTAACTATTTATTAATAATCTATAGATTTTAAGCAAAATTTGAAAAACATGAGCATTTACAAATAATAAAAATAAAATAACTTCTTAAAATTATATTAAAAATAATTGTTTTATTCGATAACCTTTTATCCAGCTCAAGGATATATATCTTGAATCTTAGGTCTTCCTAGTGTTTTCAAATGAGTCTTTTCCCACTGGGATGGTCAGAGTTCCTTTAGATCATGGATTGGTAAGGATATTACCCTTCAAAGTTGGAAGGTAGACTAATTCCACCCTTGAAAGAGAAGCGATGGATTTGGAATACACTGTTTGCTTGTGTTTGCCCCAGAAATGCCACCATCTGCTGCAGCATTTGGATATGGTATTTAAAAGCTCCAATAGAGCTACTGAGTATGTTTTCTGAAGAGTGAAAGAAATCTCCAGACTCCATGGAAGAGGCATTGGGCAATCAACTCTTTGCCTTCATATCTGGCTTCCTAAGAAATCTCAACTACTTATCTTCAGTCTTAATCCTGACACTTTGGTTTGGAGAGATGGATTTAGATGGTTCACTCTACTGAGTATATTACTGGCATATGTTATTTCTATACGTTCCTTGTAATCGATATTATTCTTAACTGACTTCATAGTCTTGAAACAATATTTTTATCTTGTTCTTCATTTCAAAAATGTATATGAAATGAAGAATGAGATTTCTCCTCAAGAGCAGAATATTTAAGTGTGGAAAAAGGAATGTTCACATCTGGCATTCCTTTCTTTGAATGATGCTCTCAATGTAAGTACATTCAGTGCCTGAAAGTTGACAATATTAAACATCCTCACCAC
The DNA here is from genome assembly GCF_029378745.1 of Bos indicus. Lineage (NCBI taxonomy): Eukaryota > Metazoa > Chordata > Mammalia > Artiodactyla > Bovidae > Bos > Bos indicus. Next base: position 34,403,791 of record NC_091769.1, read on the forward strand.
TTCTGTCAACACTAAACGAAGGCCAGGAGATTCTTTCTTTCTTAGCCAGTGGTTATTCTCTGTCAGTAAACCACATGCAGGCAGACATTCAGAAGCCACTTCTCTTCCTCAAGTAGCTACATCCTTTCTCATTTACATATCAATATAAATTGCATAAAGCAAGAATCAACTAAGGAAAAAAATTCTAATTCTGTAACCTGGGATTTCAGTAATTAAAAATACAGAAATTTGTCATGCACTTCTCCTTCATATGAGAATCCTATTTAATTTTTTATATTTAACATCACTATGTTTTATGCAATTCTAATATACACCAGGAATTAACAATTTCTTTTTTTTACAACACATGACATGGATATTAGGCAACAGGTAATACAGTCATTTCCAAAAGTAATTGGTTTCATAGTTCATTCTGATTTATTTCTGAACATTTAGTAGACATTATCTTTCTGGTTAAGTTGAACTGTTAAGTTGAAGAAGCTGGTTAACAAGCTGAAGCTGAACAGTTCTGTGAACACCTACAAGACCTTCTAGAACTAAAACCACAAAAAGATGTCCTTTTCATCATAGGGGACTGGAATGCAAAAATAGGAAGTCAAGAGACACCTGGAGTAATAGGCAAGTTTGGCCATGGAGTACAAAATGAAGCAGGGCAAAGGCTAACAGAGTTTTGCCAAGAGAATGCACTGGTCATAGCAAACACCTTGGGCCAACAACACAAGAGACAACTTTACACATAGATATCACCAGATGGTCAATACCAAAATCACATCTATTATATTCTTTGCAGCTGAAGATGGAGAAGCTCTATACAGTCAGCAAAAATAAGACTGGGAGCTGACTCAGATCATGAACTCTGAGTTCATGGCTCAGATAATGAACCCTTTATTGCAAAATTCGGACTTAAATTGAAGAAAGTAGGGAAAACCACTAGACCATTCAGGTATGACCTAAATCAAATCCCTTCTCATTATACAATGGAAGTGACAGATTTAAGGGGTTAGATCTGACAGACAGGGTGCCTGAAGAACTATGGATGGAGGTTCGTGATGTTGTATAGGAGACAGTGATCAAGACTATCCCCAAGAAAAAGAAAAGCAAATAGGCAAAATGGTTGTCTGAGGAGGCCTTACAAATAGCTAAGAAAAGAAGAGAGGTGATAGGCAAAGGAGAAAAATGAAAGATATATTCATCTGAATACAGAGCTCCAAAGAATAGCAAGGAGAGATAAGAAAGCTTTCCTCAGTGATCAATGCAAAAAAAAAAAAAAATAGAGGAAAACAATAGAATGGGAAAGACTAGGGATCTCTTCAGGAAAATCAGAAAAAACAAGGGAATATTCCATGCAAAATGGGCACAATAAAGGACAGAAATTGTATGGTCTTAACAGAAGCAGAAGATATTTAGAAGGGGTGGCAAGAATACACATAAGTACTATACAAAAAAGATCTTCATGACCCAGATAACCGTAATGGTGTGATCACTCACCTAGAGCCAGACATCCTGGAATGTGAAGTCAAGTGGGCCTTAGGAAGCATCACTATGAACAAAGCTAGTGGAGGTGAAGGAATTTCAGGTGAGCTATTTCATATCCTAAAAGATGATGCTGTTAAAGTGCTGCATTCAATATGCCAGCAAATTTGGAAAACTCAGCAGTAGCCACAGGACTGGAAAATATCAGTTTTCATTTTGACCCCAAAGAAAGGCAATGCCAAAGAATATTAAAGCTTCTGCACAATTGCACTTATCTCACATGCTAGCAAAGTAATACTCAAAGTTCTCCAAGCCAGGCTTCAACAGTACATGAACTGAGAATTTCCAGATGTCCAAGCTGGATTTAGAAAAGGCAGAAGAACCAGAGATTAAATTGCCAACATCCCTTGGATCATAGAAAAAGTGAGAGTTCCAGAAAAACATCTACCTCTGCTTTATTGACTACACCAAAGCCTTTGACTGTGTGGATCATGACAAACTGGAAAATTCTTAAAGAGATGGGAATACCAGTCCACCTGACCTGCCTCCTGAGAAATCTGTATGCAGGTCAAGAGGCAATAGTTAGAACTGGACCTGGAACAACAGACTGGTTCCAAATAGGGAAAGGAGTACGTCAAGGCTGTATATTGTCACCCTGCTTATTTAAATCATGTGCAGAGTACATGTGAAATGCCAGACTGGATGAAGCACAAGCTGGAATCAAGATTTCTGGGAGAAATATCAATAACCTCAGATATCCAGATAACACCACCCTTATGTCAGAAAGAGAAGAAGAACTAAAGAGCCTCTTGATGAACATGAAAGAGGAGAGTGAAAAAGCTGGCTTAAAACTCAACATTCAAAAAATGAAGATCATGGCATCCAGTCTCATCACTTCATGGCAAATAGATGGGGAAACAATGTATACAGTGACAGAATTTCTTTTCTTGGGCTCCAAAATCACTGCAGATGGTGACTGCAGCCATGAAATTAAAAGACGCTTGCTCCTTGGATGAAAAACTATGTCCAACCTAGACAGCATATTCAAAAGCAGAGACATTACTTTGTCAATAAAGGTCCATCTAGTCAAGGCTATAGTTTTTCCAGTAGTCATGTGTGATTGTGAAAGTTGGACTATAAAGAAGGCTGTGTGCCAAAGAATTGATGGTTTTGAACTGTAGTGTTGGAGAAGACTCGTGAGAGTCCCTTGGACTTCAAGGAGATCAAATCAGTCAATCCTAAGGGAAATCAATCCTGAATATTCTTTGGAAGGACTGATGCTGAAGCAGAAACGCCAATACTTTGGCCACCTGATGCAAATAACTGACTAATTGGAAAAAATCTGATGCTGGTAAAGATTGAAGGCAGGAGAATGAGACAGAGGATGAAATGGTTGGATGGTATCACCATTTCAACGGACATGAGTTTGAGCAAGCTCCAGGAGTCGGTGATGGACAGGGAAGTCTGGCATGCTTCAGTCCATGGGGTTGCAAAGAGTTGGACACGACTGAGTGACTGAACTGAACTGATCTTTCTGGTTGGCTTTGTACACCTCTTACCAATGGTGTCAGTTCTATTTATTTTTGCTGTCAGGTATGCAACTGTGAAAGTCATATTTGTACTTTTATTCTCTCCAAGCCTTTAGTTAGTTAATTTCAAAGTGAAGTGTTATTTTGTATCTTTTGTTGGAAAAATTCCATTGATTTTATAGATAACTTGTTGAGCTTTATTTGAATAATATTACAAAAGCCTTGATGCTTTTATGCCCACTGAGACTCATGACTAAAAATGCAAATGGGACAAAAGAATTCATAAGTTACTAAAATTAAATTCTGGAAATTCACTGTCATTTTTTCCTGCTCATACTTTTCTTGCTTCAATTGCTTGTCTAACTCATCACCCTCATATGTTAACTTTACCAACAGTTTTAATCTTCTATTTGCAAAAGTAATTCTGAGTTATATTTTTGTCACTTTTCATCACTATCTTTAAACTTCATGTAAGTCATTAATGCAAATGTGTTTGAGTGTGAGCTGAGGCTGAAAGTGAAAGTTTAGTCACTCAGTCAGGTCTGACTCTTTGCAAGCCCATGAATTGTAGCCCACCAGGCTCCTCTGTCTATGGAATTCTCCAGGCAAGAACACTGGAGTGGATTGCCATTCCCTTCTCCAGAGAATTTTCCCTACCCAGGGACTGAACCTGGGTCTCCCATATTGCAGGCAGATTCTTTACTGTCTGAACCACCAGGGAGGCTATAACAACATAATAGTGATGTTATGTCAAGAAGCAACAGTTAGAGCCTTACATGGAACAGCTGACTGATTCAAAATTGGGAAAGGAGTATGACAAGGCTGTATATTGTCACTCTGCTTATTGAACTTATATGCAGAATACATCATGTGAAGTGCCAGCCTGGAAGAGTCATAAGCTGAAATCAAGATTGTCAGGCAAAATATCAACAACCTCATACATGCAGATGATACCACTCTAATGGCAGAAAACAGAGGAACTAAAGAGCCTCTTGATGAGGGTAAAAGAGGAGAGTGAAAATATAGCTTAAAACTCAACTTTCAAAACGTTAATATCATGGCATCCAGTCCCATCACTTCAGAGCAAAGAAAGGTAAAAAGTAGAAGTAGTGACAGATTTTCTTTTCTTGGGATCCACAGTCACTGTGGATGGTTAACACAGCCATGAAATTAGAAGATACTTGCTTCTTGGAAGGAAATATATGATAAACCTAGACAATTAAAAAACAGAGACATTACTTTGCCAATGAAGGTCTGTATAGTCAAAGCTATGGTCTTTCCAGTAGTCATGTATGGATGTGAGAGCTAGACCATAAAAAAGGCTGAGGCCAAAAGAATTGATGCTTTCTAATTATGGTGCTGGAGAAGACTCTTAAGAGTCCCTTGGACAACAAGGAGATCAAACCAGTCAATCCTAAAGGAAATCAACCCTAATATTGATTGGCAGGACTAATGATTAAGCAGCAGCTCCAATATTTTGGCTACCTGATGCAAAGTGCCAACCGTTTGGAAAAGATCCTGATGATGGGAAAGATTGAAGGCAAAAGGATAAGAGGGCAGCAGAGGATAAGATGATTAGACAGTATCACTGACTCAATGGACATGAACTTGAGCAAACTCCAGAGTGGAAGACAGGGAAGCCTGGTGCACTCCAATCCTTGGCGTCACAAAGATTTGGACATGACTTGGTGACTGAACAACAAGAGTGATGTTAAAAACAAAACAAAACAAACCACCCATATAAACACTAAGTGTCTACACAAAGACTTATACATGAATGTTTACAGCAACTTTATTTGAAGTAGCTACCGGAAATAATCCAAATGTCCATCGGTTGTTTAATGGAGTAGCAAATATAGGTACTTAGCACTAGTCATTTAGCAATACAAACCACTAATACACACACAATATGGACGAATCTAAAAATCATTATGCTGCAAGAAATAAGCTAAACAAAAAAGAAATGCATGCTTTCCATATATATGGAAACCTAGAAAATGGAAAGTAACATCAAATGACAGAAAGTAGATCAGTAGTTGCCTCTGGGTACAGGAGCAGAAGGAGAGATGGACGGCAAGGGGGCATGAGGACACTTTTGGAGCTGTTAAAAATAAGATACGGACAAGGCAATTTTGTGTAATGATGTTTCTTTGCATTCTTTCAGTTAGCTGCATCATTTTTTTTTCCTCAGATAGAAATTTGTCTATTAAGTTTCTATGACTGTTTGATTTTATTTATGTATATAGTTTTCTTTCCTTTCAAAGATTATTTTAAAATTTAAGTTCCATTGGTTTAGAATAGCATTTCCTGGCATTTTAGTTGATGTACTAAATTCCAAAGAATAATTAATCACTTAACAAAAACAAACACATTAAACAATTATCAAAAGATAAAATTTGGGGCACACAACCAAAATTTGATAAACAAATTTCTATTTACTATGAGGAATGTTTAAGCCCTTAATTTTGTTATTTTTTTCATTTTTTACTGTTTTCTTAAGTTTTGATATTTAAATTTTAAAACTTAATGAAATATAGCTGCCTTATAGTATTACTCTAGTTTCAGGAGTACAGAATAGTGATTATATGCCATACAAAATTATTATAAAATATTGACTATATTCTGTGTTGTACACTATACTTCCATAACTTATTTATTTTATAATCAGCAGTTTATACCTCTTAGTTACCTTCACCTATTTTTCCCCTTCCCCTACTACTATTCCCTGTGGTAACCACTAGTTCTCTGTATCTATGAGATTGCTTTTGTTTCATTTGTTCATTTGTTTTGTTTTTTAGATTCTACATATAATCAAAAATATACAGTATTTACCATTCTGACTTAGTTCACTAAAAAAGTACCCTCCAAGCCCCATCCACACTGTCACAAACTGCAAAAGTTCATTAATTTTTTTGTGACTGAGTAGTATTTCACTCTGTGCATGTGTGTGTATTTATGTACGTCTACATACCACATCTTTTTATCCATTCATCTGTCAATGGACATGAGTTATTTTCACAGCTTTTTGAGTTGTTTTTGTTTCCTTTGGATAAATACTCAGTAGTAAAATTGCTGAACTGTGTGGTAGTTCTATTTTTAACTTTTTGAGGAACCTCCATACTGCTTTCCATAGTGACTGTATCAATTTACATTCCCACCGACAGAGCATATGGGTTTTTTCCTTCACATCCTTGCCCACACTTGTGATTTCTTATCTTACAGCCATTCTTACAGGTGTGAGATGGTATCTAATTATGGTTTTGATTTGCATTTCCCTGATGATCAATGATGTTGAGTCTCTTTTCCTGTGCTATTGGCCATCTGTATATCTTCTTTGGAAAAATGCCTATTCAGGTCTTCTGCCCATTTTTTAATTGGATTGTCTTTTTATATTGAGTTGTATGAGTTCTGTATACATTTTTGGATATTAGCTTCTTATCAGACATACTGTTTGCAAATATATTCTCCCATTCATCAGGTAGTCTTTTCATTTTTTGATGATTTACTTTTGTTTGCCAAAGCTTTTCAATTTGATTAGGTTATATTTGCTTGTTTTTGCTTCTGTTTCCCTTGCCTGAGGAGATAGCTACAAAAACACGTGAGTAATGATGCTTTTGATTTCCTAAAGGAATCACATCCTTATCAGAAGTTATATGCAGTGCAATCTCAGAATATCACTTAGCATTATCTTGGATAGAGACAAAAAGGATAATAAATCAGGCAAGGATCAGTTCAGAAAATATATATCCATTGGTTTTTCTTAAAAAAAAAAATTATTTATTTGGCTGGCCAGGCCTTAGTTGCGGCACATGGGATCTTCAGTCTCCATTGTGGTATACAGACTCTGAGCTGTGGCATGTGGAATCTAGTTCCTGGACCAGGGATTGAACCCAGGTCCTCTGCACTGGGAGTGTGAAGTCTTAGCTGCTGGACCACCAAGGGAAGTCTCTATTGGTTTTTCTAATAAAGGATGTTTAATATTGGGAATTGAAGGACTGAAAATGTGAAGGAGGAACACAGAAGTATCATGAAGGTAGCAAATTGAGGAAACAACCACTGTCCTGGGACTGAGCGAACAAAGGGGAAAGGATATGGTAAGTAGGATCAGGAGGCTTGGAGGTGGGCCCTGCAGAGCTGAAAACTAGAACCAGGAGGGGTGCTTCCTGGCTGGCTAGAGCAGGCTTTTTGGAAACTCAGAGAAGGGACCCTCAGAGCCAGGAATTAACACCTGGGGAAGGGGTGCCAACCAGCAGATACTGCCACTGGAATAAACTGAAGCTGGTTCTGGAAGTGAAGACAAAAGAATGGTACTAACTGCTGCTGGAGTGATGCTGACAGGACCAGCAAGAAAACAGAAAGGAGCAAATCCCTGCTTCCCCTTCTCATCTTCTAGTGCACCCTATTGACAGACCCTAATGGCAATATAGCAGGTAAAGCAGAAATGTAGCTTGTAGAGGCTGAGCCTCAGTATCACAAAGTCAAGAATTAGGGGTGACTTTGGAGCTTAGAGCTGAACTAGGTTAACTCAGAAAGTAAACATGCATTTGGTCCCCCCTCCTTTTTTAAAAAATCCTAAACACCTGCTCATTGCAGCTAAAAGACTCAACCAAAGGCCTGGGGCCAGAGAAGAAATGAGGTCTGAAAATGCTTCCATTTTGGTAACTGAAAGCCAAAGGGATCACCCCTTCAGTACCATCAGAAACTCTGTGAGCCTTTATTTGGGTCATGACTGAATAAGAAGGTAGGCTGGGTTCCCAACTCTTGCTTCCAGTAGATGGAAGATTTCCTGGATGCATTTGCACCTGGGACATGGGGAAGAACAGTCTTACAACCATCCTGGCTCCCCCAGAGAATCCAGAGGGACGTATTTCACACTTTAAGTTCTGCATCATCAAATTCTTCTAAAAAGCCAAGACAGCATATTAAAAAGCAGAGACATTACTTTGTCAACAAAGGTCCGTCTAGTCAAGGCTATGGTTTTTCCAGTGGTCATGTATGGATGTGAGAGTTGGACTATAAAGAAAGCTGAGCACATTTGAACTGTGGTATTGGAGAAGACTCTTGAGAGTCCCTTGGACTGCAAGGAGACCCAACCAGTCCATCCTAAAGGAAATCAGTCCTGAATATTCATTGGAAAGACTGATGCTGAAGCTGAAACTACAATACTTTGGCCACCTGATGCAAAGAGCCGACTCATTTGAAAAGACCCTGATGCTGGGAAAGATTGAGGGCAGGAGGAGAAGGGAACAACAGAGGACGAGATGGCTGGATGGCATCACTGACTAAATGGACATGGGTTTGGGTGAACTTTGGGAGTTGGTGATGGACAGGGAGGCCTGGCATGCTGCGGTTCATGGAGTCACAAAGAGTTGGACACGACTGAACTGAACTGAAGTCATCACCCATTCTTCCTTCTCTTCCTTTGTACCCTTTCCCTTTCTCATTTCTAATTTCTAACCATTTCTTTCCTTTTCCTTGACATACAGATGGCTAACAAACACATGAAAAGATGCTCAACATCACTCATTATCAGAGAAATGCAAATAAAAACCACTATGAGGTACCATTTCACGCCAGTCAGAATAGCTGCAATCCAAAAGTCTACAAGCAATAAAAGCTGGAGAGGGTGTGGAGAAAAGGGAAATCTCTTACACTGTTGGTGGGAATGCAAACTAGTACAGCCACTATGGAGAACAGTGTGGAGATTCCTTAAAAAACTGGAAATAGAACTGCCTTATGATCCAGCAATCCCACTGCTGGGCATACACACTGAGGAAACCAGAAGGGAAAGAGACACATGTACCCCAATGTTCATCGCAGCACTGTTTATAATAGCCAGGACATGGAAGCAACCTAGATGCCCATCAGCAGATGAATGGATAAGAAAGTTGTGGTACATATACACAATGGAGTATTACTCAGCCATTAAAAAGAATACATTTGAATCAGTTCTAATGAGGTGGATGAAACTGGAACCTATTATACAGAGTGAAGTAAGACAGAAAGAAAAACACCAATACAGTATACTAATGCATATATATGGAATTTAGAAAGATGGTAACAATAACCCTGTGTACGAGACAGCAAAAGAGACACTGATGTATAGATCAGTCTTATGGACTCTGTGGGAGAGGGAGAGGGTGGGGAGATTTGGGAGAATGGCATTGAAACATGTATAATATGCATGAAACGAGTCGCCAGTCCAGGTTCGATGCATGATACTGGATGCTTGGGGCTGGTGCACTGGGATGACCCAGAGGGAGAGTATGGGGAGGGAGGAGGGTTCAGGATGGGGAACACAGGATTCATTTCGATGTGGCGGATTCATTTCGATATTTGGCAAAACTAATACAATATTATAAAGTTTAAAAATAAAATAAAATTAAAAAAAAATTTTCCTCTTTTCTCTTTTTTCCACCCCTTTACCTTCTCTTCCACTACTCACTCTTCCTGGGATGCAGGGGGCACAGAATAGTATGACTGAAGGAGTATGAGGAAGGCCAAGCATTAAATGCTTATGACATTTACTTGCTTTATGATCTTAGTCGTTATTTTTCATTTTCATTTTTCAAAACTGGCAATGACAACACCTAGGCTGTATGTATTTTCTAAGACATACATGAAAGAACGTGAATGTAGTGCCTGATAATCTGTGTTTGATAAATAGTTGTTTCTATATCTTCTTTCTTTATCAAATGCCCCTTTAGGTGTACCTTTAAAAATAACTTAATACTTGGCATATGTCCTCTGAGGGTCCTAGGCTAAGCACTTAGACTCGGCTTGAATTCTTTTCCTGCAACACTGAATTAGTTATTTTAAGCTGACCATATTTCACCAAACTCATTCTCTGTCCTAATTATTTGGAAATTGTAGAGGCTTAAAATTCAGCTTGTCAGAATTACTGAGCTGGCATATTTTGACTAAAATAAGGGAAAGTTTAAAGCATAAGGGAAAGAAAGGACAGACAGATTTGGACTCCCCTGGCTGGAATCAGTGGCAGGAATCACTAATGATTCAGATGGAAGGTTCAAGCCCTCAGCTGTCATCCACTCACATTCTGTACCAGGATCAGCCGTCAGATACCACTCATGGTCATGGGCAAACTTGCCCTGGAGTTGGAAGGCAGCCATCAAAGGCACAGGAGGGTGGAAATAACATTCTCCTCTGTCCTCAGTGTTAGGACATCTTGCTGGTTATTCACCTTTCAGTCCCTTGGAACTCTTAACTGAAAGTAGTTGCAGAGTCAGCCAGCCAACCAGCAAGCTAATTGCCTTCTGGGCCAAGCAACATTGGAGAATTTATAAGTTGTTTTCCTCTGCTATCCACTGAGTGCTGGCCAGGGTGAGCCTAGCCCTGTATCTTGAAATGGTCTTCTCTCCATGGACGAGGTTCAATAAACTGTCAGCAATCAAGGAAGTCAGTGGTACCTCCACCGGAGAGAAGAGGTCAGGTTCTGGAGTCCCTCATCTTTCCCCTGAGGGAGCACAGGCGTACCTTTGGCCATGGCTAACTGAGTGGCCTGAGGTGTTCCTTGCATTCTCAAGAGCCTTGCAGGCATGATAGAGAGAGAGAGAACCTCTAGGAACTGAAGGGGAATTCCCTACCGTGCAGTATCTTTGTGGTCTGAGTCCTGACTCCATAGTGAAGTTTTAGGGAATGCTCATTCTCAGGCTGAGGGGCCATTTCCATGTCGGGACACTTCCTGCTGGTGAGGGAAAGGATATCACTGGAGGTTATTAGTCAGTATGCATAAAAATGAAGTCTCGATATTAGAGGATTTTATTGATTTAAAAAAAAAAAAAGAATGAAGTAGTAGATTTAGGCTTGGTTCAGCAACTCAATAATATCATTAAAACGCAGGCCCTTTCCATCATTTTGTTCTTTTCTTCCTCAGATGTGTCACGTCATGGCAGCAAAATGGCTTCTGCAACAATGCCAACCATCATATCTTCACCCAACTGCCTTCATGATAGAAGCTTGAAGCCACCCTTGTTTGACATTATGCATACCCCATGGGGAAATCCATTTGATTCAGGTTCCTGAGAGATATGATTTCCAAGACTATCCCCCTGTACTTGAAGTATGACAAGATTAATTTCCTGCCAATGCCCTGCCTTGAGTCATAATATCATCTAATATTCATGGAGCACTTAATACATTCCAAGTCAAACACTTTTATATGAATATTTTCATCAATCTTCATAACAACTTCATGAGAAAGATAATATTATTATTATCCTCATTTTACATATGAGGAAATGAAAGTTTAGAGCCTTTCAAAAAGTGGGTCTCCATCCATTAGTAGACCATGAACTAGATTGAGTGGGTCATGACTAGCAAATATATATATATATATATATATATGTATGTGTATATATATATATGAAGGCGATGACACCCCACTCCAGTACTCTTGCCTGGCAAATCCCATGGACAGAGGAGCCTGGAAGTCTGCAGTCCATGGGGTCGTGAAGAGTCAGACACGACTGAGCTACTTCGCTTTCACTTTTCGCTTTTGTGCATTGGAGAAGGAAATGGCAACCCACTCCAGTGCTCTTGCCTGGAGAATCCCAGGGACGGGGGAGCCTGGTGGGCTGCCATCTATGGGGTCGCACAGAGTTGGACACAACTGAAGTGACTTAGCAGCAGTAGCAGTATGTATGTGTGTGTGTATATATATATATATATATATATATATATAACAGAATCAATCAAATAAGTGGTAAGTGCTTCAGTTCAGTCACTCAGTCATGTACAATTCCTTGCGACCCCATGTACTGTAGCACATCAGGCTTCCCTGTCTATTACCAACTCCCAGATCTTACTTAAACTCATGTCCATTGGGTCAGACATGTTAGTAAGTATGAGTCAATAAGTGCTTAGGACAAATCAAAAACAACTATTGTTTTTATTAAACTTTTGGTTCAATTTATATAAGTATATGTGTGTTTGTTAGAATACTACATTAAATATATTTCTTATTGTGAATTGCAGTTTAGAAACATTTGAAAGCCTATAGTTTTAAGAGTTTAACTAACTTGCCCAAGGTCATGGTAAATTATGAAATTGCAATTTGGATCTGTGCAGCCTGAGACCAGAACTGGGTCCTCAATCATTTTGCATTGCTGCCAGGTTAACTTAGAACATGGTGAGCCCAGGATGGCATGAGAGAAGAGCGGGAAGAGAATGGGTGAAAAGCAGCTGGAGAATGGAGGAAGAGCACTGGATATTCAGAACTCTCTTGGTTCCTCTTTTACTGGCATCTTGGGTGCAAAATCTTTCGTAGGAGAAAGGGCCAGTGGCACTCTCTGGACAGTCCTCAGTGTGGGGTACCAAGGACTGTAGCAGCCATGGGTCCTGGTTCCCCGGAATAGTCTTGGTTGATGCTGGCTATAATTATTAATAGCCACTCTTGCATTCACATATCTCTCCTGCTTGAAGCAAAACATGTATCTGCTTGCTCTATTGATGCTACTCCTGTTTAGATTTTTAGGGCCAGGAGGGATCTAAGTCGAAATCCTGAGTGTTTTGCATGAAGAAAGTAAGACCCAAGAGGTGAAGTGACATGCAAAGGTCACCAAGAAAGTGATGATGGGCCTGCACTAGAGCTCAGACCTCTGGATCTCAGACTGTGCTTTCTACTAGCATCACTTGTATCCTGACTGTGAGCCTTGCAGAAGGTGGTGGGCTGCAGGAAGGAATGGTGCACATGCTCAGGAGAAGATGTCCTACTTCTTTAGCATCTCCAGAGGGCTTCCAGGTAGGGTGGGATTGTCTCCTGGGAATGCGGGAAACAGACTGGAGAGAAAGAGGCTGCATTGCCTCTGGGCTTATTTTTCTAAGTACAAGATGAAACTTTCTTCCAGGCAACCTTTTTTTTTTTTTTTTTTTTACAAAAATAATTTGAGACTGTTTTCCAGGGCAGAATATACTGTACAGTCTTTGTGCCCACAGCACCTGTAGGAGGGGGTTGAATTGAAGTTTTGTTCCAAATTCTAAAAGTTTATGGTCCATTTAGCTGTGCAGCAGAGTTTAATGTTGGCAAATGTTGGTGTTTGTTTTAGTTTCTGAAAGTTGCTAACCATTTTCCCTTTCTTGGAGAGGAGAGCAGGCCTAGGGGCAAGTCAGGGCCATAATAGAGACAGGGTGACCAGGGTAGGCAGTGTTTAGGTGTCAAGTCTTAATGGACCAGTGGACATTTCTGCTTGATGCTATTAGCATGACCGTGTTCTAGCCTGGCCTCCTGGAACATGGAGCTAGGCCCACAGAGGCTGAGGAGCTTGAGGTGTTGTCTGAGACCAAGCATGCATTTTAATGGAAAAGCCACAGCCTGCAGAGCCAAATACACATTCCTACAGAAGAGAAACATTTTTGCATTTGCTCAGCCCTGCTCTCCTCACTTTGTTACCCTCTAAACCAGATCCATCATACCCTCAATGAATCTGGCAGGAGAGAAAGGCAGATGGCCTTAGATAGACTGGCTAAACTGAGTCCACTGCTGAAGCGCTGAAAGTAGTTACTGTGGGCCTCCCTCCATTATGTGTAAGATCACAGACTACAGCGTCATGTGAATGAGCGGTCCTCTGAGCATCAAGCAGTAAGCAATGTTGCCTTGAGTATGGAATACCAGCTGGCTTCACTTTGGAATTCTGGAAGCAAATTGCTTTTCAGAAACACATAAATCTAAGATTTCATGACACATTACCATAATAACTATCAGTTCAGTTCAGTCGCTCAGTCACGTCTGACAGAGCGCAGGCGGCTGCAACGGTGCACAGAGCGTGGCCAAGAGGAGCTACCCCACGTCCGAGGTCAGGGTCAGAGGCCTGGAGGACCCCATGCCCGAGGGGCGGTGGCCAAGCGGAGTTACCCCACATCCAAGGTCAGGGGCAGCGGCCAAGAGTGCCAGGCTGCGACGGCGCAGGAACCGCCGAGAGGAGCTACCCTACGTCTGAGGTCAGGGGCGGCAGCCAGAGGAGGTACCCCGTGTCCAAGGTCAGGGGCGGCGGCCGAGAGTGCCAGGCTGCTACAGCGCAGGAGTAGCTGCCGAGAGGAGCTACCCCCAACCCGAGGCCAGGGGCCATGGCCGGGAGGAGCAACCCCACATCCAAGGAGTGGTGGCTGAGCCAGAGCAGGAGGGCCTAGAGGAGCTATTCCACGTTCAAGGTCAGGAGAGGTGGCGGTGAGGAGATACCCCTCGTCCAAGGTAAGGAGCAGTGGCTGTGCTTTGCTGGAGCAGCCGTGAAGAGATACCCCACTTCCAAGGTAAGAGAAACCCAAGTAAGACGGTAGGTGTTACAAGAGGGCATCAGAGGGCAGACACCCTGAAACCATGCTCACAGAAAACTAGTCAATCTAATCACACTAGGACGACAGCCTTGTCTAATTCAATGAAACTAAGCCATGCCCGTAGGGCAACCCAAGATGGGCAGGTCATGGTGGAGAGGTCTGACAGAATGTGGTCCACTGGAGAAAGGAATGGCAAACCACTTCAGAATTCTTGCCTTGAGAACCCCATGAACAGTACAAAAAGGCAAAATGATAGGATACTGGAAGAGGAACTCCCCAGGTCAGTAGGGGCCCAATATGCTCCTGGAGATCAGTGGAGAAATAACTCCAGAAAGAATGAAGGGATGGAGCCAAAGCAAAAACAATACCCAGCTGTGGATGTGACTGGTGATAGAAGCAAGGTCTGATGCTGTAAAGAGCAATATTGCACAGGAACCTGGAATGTCAGGTCCATGAATCAAGGCAAATTGGAAGTGGTCAAACAGGAGATGGCAAGAGTGAATGTCGACATTCTAGGAATCAGCGAACTAAAATGGACTGGAATGGGTGAATTCTATAGTATAGTAGTATAGTCACTATAGTATAGTAACCATAATCATGAGTCTGGGTAAGTCTCCTTCTCTCACCTCATTACTTTCCCTTAATCCCCATTCACACCACACTCATCTAGGACCTCGATGCCCCACTGCTTAGACTATGGCAAGAATCTCCCATCTCATCTCTTTGCCTCTATAGACTCTTGCTACTCTTTATGCAAAACTGTCTCACCCCTGGTGAGACACCCCTATTCTTCTCTCTCCTTAGTGGGTTTTGTTTGGTATGGACACCCCAGAACACAATACACAGATGCCCAACTGATGTTTGTTAAAAAAAAAATGAATGCGTAACCCATGTGTGTAGTGATGAGTTTGTACATGGGCAATACCTCTGTAAATTTATTTCTAACTTACCTTTAAAAAGGAGGAAGTGGGACTGGGGGAAGGAGCTCTGATACATGAGTCAGAAGACTTGGCTTTGAGAGTCAGCTGTGCCACTTTGCATTCATTTCCTCATTTATATTACAAACTGTGATACAGATATTGTTCTCATTCCATTTTAAAGAAGAGTTAACTGAGACATAGTGACATTAATGGATTAATGGACCTGCCCAAGGTACATAGCTTAAGTTCCCAGGCACTGTGAGTCTGAAGCCTGTTTAACCACTCTGCTAAACTGCCATGCAACCCTGGCCAAATTAATAATCTCTGGACTCAGCCTCCTCCTGTGTGAAATGAGAAGCTTGAATGCTGGCAATCTCTATAAATCCTGCACAGTTATTCTGTGACTCTGCGCTTCTTGATTCCAAACATCCACAGAAATACACGATGGAACTGCAATGAATTGTGACCTGTGTTATGAGTTGAGGGTAGGTCAGAGAACTGTAGCATTCCATGGGGAAGCAGTACACATTTTCAGCCAGCAGCTGAAATCCAAACTCCTGGCACATGGCCAACCTTGCCCTCCATCCAGAGACCTAGTTCCCTGGGGAGTCCATCCGGCCCACTCCTGAATCCTCATCCTCTGGTCACATCCTCATTAGCAATGAAGGCATGCAGGCCCAGCTGACTTCTAGATCAGGCGGTTGTTCACCTATGGGCTATTATTTAAGGGATGTCAAGGCCCATGTGCCCTAGATAGTTGGAAGTCCTTGTTAAAATGGCCACATGTTATTAATTGGGGGTGCTGATGCTATCTTATAACTGTACTCATGTGATTCTCCTTCTGTGACTGGTACTTTTGCTCAGTAATCTTTGAATTCGCTTTTTCTTTGTACACTTTAAATGTTGAATGTGTCCATGGTGCAGCTCTCAGCTATTTTCTCTTCCAGGGTAGCCACATTCATTGTCATATCCAGACCTGACTTTCCCTTAAAATCTCTATTTGAATTTCTAGCTAATTTCTAGATATCACTACTTGCTATGTCTCTGAACCCTCACCCTGCCCCAGTCAAGCACTCCAGAGTTCAATATTTCCCAAGCTGAGCCACCTAGAGGTAGAAGATAGAAATAAGTATGATATTTGTGGAATAAATAAACCCTGAAATATGAATAAAAGGATTAGTATAGGTTTAGATGTTCACATGTTCCTTAGGAAATGGAACTATTTTAATTTCTGAGAACAAGGGGCATATCTAATTTATTGTGCTTTGGACACTAGTATGGTGCCTGGATCATAGTAGGTGGCCAAAAAATTATGCTGAAATGAACACAAAACAAGGAAAACCCAAAACTTGTAAGTTTGTAGAATAGGAAATAAAAGGTCCAGAAGAGGGCAGATACTTGTGGGATAATGCAACATGGGATTTGGCTTGTAGGATCAACATGGGAACACTGCACCCCATGATACAAAGAACAATGGAGGAGGGGCCAGCTCATAGTAAACAATCAGACTTTGCTTATTTCACTCAATTGGTTAGGGCCAACTCAGCTCTTAAGACAATGCCTTTGTCTTGGTGGCTGGAGAATAATTTATTTACTTTGGCAAATGCCTAACCCTTGATACAGATCCAGGGTGATACTTCCATGAAGACTCAGCGTGTTACATAGTTTTCTTTTTACCTTTTTATATCATCAGTTTCTCTGAAAAGCCAATCACTGACGTGGCCCCAGATAGTTTTAATGGCTCCTCATGTCCTGAGTAGTCATAAGATCAAGCAAGGGTAGCTATCTATGTGAATACTTATAAAAGGTTTTGGAAAATATGTTTTTCCCTCTCATAAATAGTCTCGAGCTGGCAGAAAGTTTGTGGACACGCAAGGTGAGATATTCCAACTCTGAAGATGACCTGTTGAGTCAACTGTGGTATACTGCATCTGCATTCCCTAATGCCTGAATCAGAAGTCTTTATTCCAGGCAAATATCTCAAATCTGCAGAATCAGTTCTCTTACAAGCAGTGGGATGCTCTGGAACTGACTGAGTTTTGGGATCTATGAGTTTTATCACTGATGCCTTGGACAACTGTCTCAGAGATGCAGCTTCTCCTTTTGGCTTAAATGTATTTCTCCTCAAAGCAAGTGCTCCCCTTAATAGAAAGTTCTTCCATGAGTACTGAGACATTGGGGATAGTTAAGAGGGTCCATGTGGTATATGCCAGCAGCAAGAGGAGACAGGCTTCAGCTTTAGACTAGATGGTAGGTGGGGCAGTGGGCCCCAGGAGGGCTTGGCTATCAATACTGGGAGCTGGTCAGAACTACAGAGTGGTGAGGGGAGATGGTGGTAGAAGGAAGAGTGGTCTCTGATTTAGCTGTGGGGCTGGTTGGGTTGTGGGTCTGAGCAGTAAAGCTGACTTTAATAAGCCAAATAGAATAGTTAGGGAGGTTTCTTAAAAAACTAAAATATAGCTACCATATGCCCCTGCGATCCCACTCCTGGGCATATACCCAGAGAAAAACGTGGGTGGAAATGACACATGCACCCTAATGTTCACAGCAGCACTGTTTGCAATAGCCAACACGTAGAAGCAACCTAAACGTCCATTGACAAGGAATGGATAAAGAAGATGTGGTACATACCTACAATGGAATATTTCTCAGTCATTAAAAAGAATGAAATGATGCCATTTGCAGCAACATGGATGGACCCAGAGATGGACATACTAAGTGAAGTGTGTCAGACTGAGGAAGATTTTTATATGACATCCTGTTCCCTTATATGTGGAATCTAAAAAGAAATGATACAAATGAACTTATTTACAAAATGGAGAGAGACTCACAGACTTAGAGAATGAACTTATGGTTGCCAGAGGGGAAGAACCAGGGGAAGGAATAGTTAGAGGGTTTAGGATCGACATGTACACACTACTATATTTAAAACGGATAACCAACAAGGTCCTACTGTATAGCACAGGGAACTCTGCTCACTGTTATGGGGCAGCCTGGATGGGAGGGGACTTTGGGAGAGAATGGATACATGTATATGTATGACTGAGTTCCTTTGTTGTCCCCCTGAAACTATCACAACATTGTTAATTGGCTATACTCCAATATAAAATAAAAAGCTAAAAATATCTTCTGGAAACACTGAAGAATAGTCCTTATAGCTCTTAGCTGCCAATAAAAATTCCTAAATGAAAAACAAAGCTCATTGGTTATGGCTGAGTAAATGGTTTAAGTCTAAGCCTTGAGGAATGGTGGAGTTGAGGTTAACTTTTTTCTGCCCTTGCTAGAATTAGTGCAGAAATTGCCACAAATTAACATTCTTTTGGTGTGTCCTGGGGCTGTCAGCTATGAGAAGTTAGGAAATACAGAGGAAGACCTGAATAAAGGGCTGATCAATCTGTCCTGGATTTATTTTCCATCTATTCATGCTGAAGCTGAAACTCCAGTACTTTGGCCACTTGATGCAAAGAACTGGCTCATTTGAGAAGACCCTGATGCTGGGAAAGATTGAAGGTGAGAGGAGAAGGGGATTACAGAGAGTGAGATGGTTGGATGGCATCACTGACTCAATAGACATGACTTTGAGTAAACTTCAGGAGCTGGTGACGGGCAGGGAGGCCCAGTGTGCTGCAGTCCATGGGGTTGCAAAGAGTCAGACACAACTGAGCAACTGAACTGAACTGATTCATTCTAAGCCTATTGTCTGTCCACTTTTCTTTGGCTGTTCCTTGAAAGTCATGTCTTTCAGCTCTCAGTATGTTCACAGTTTAGGTCTGCTTCCTTAATTGGATTCTCAAAGATCACTATTTCTTCTCAACCTCTACCAAGGTACATCAATATTTCTTTTTTTTTTTTTGTTAGAGCATTTTTTTTAAATTTTATTTTATTTTTAAACTTTACATAATTGTATTAGTTTTGCCAAATATCAAAATGAATCCATCACAAGTTCTTTCTCTAAATCTCCTATGTCTCTAACACATGGCTTTTTGGAACACAGCTCTTCAATCTCACCAAAAACAGGCAGAAAAACATTTCTATTGCATCCATAGCTCTATTGTAGTATAGTGAATAGTGAAGTCGCTCAGTCGTGTCCGACTCTTTGTGACCCCATGGACTGTAGCCTATCAGGCTCCTCCATCCATGGAATTTTCCAGGCAAGAGTACTGGAGAGGATTGCCATTTCCTTCTCCAGGGGATCTTCCCGACCCAGGAATCGAACCCGGGTCTCCCGCATTGCAGGCAGACACTTAGTCTGAGCCACCAGGGAAGCCATTGTAGTATAGATTCTAACATAAACTAGAATTACAGCCTATTTCCATTTTCCCTATCTTAGTCTTTTGATTAAACTATATTGAACACTAGAACCCAGACATATTATCTTATATAAATGTGTGAAATTTCTGTATAATTTTAGTAAATTCAAATATTTCCCTTTTGGTGCATTATCCATCTTATTTAGAAAAAATTCTGTATCTTAGTCTCATTAATATATTATATTTTCCATAATACATTTAAATATTTTCTTTAACCTTTAAGTCTTTCTGTGGCTGTTTTTATGTATGGTATAATGTGGGAAATTAAATTTTCTTTTAATCTGGCTTGCCAGCTGTCACAGCACCATTTTTGAACTGTGCCTTCCTTTCTCCTGTCAGCTACTATAAATTAAGGCTCCATATATGTCTGTGTTTGGTTTCGAACTATCTTTTATTCTGTTGATCTATTTGTATATCCCTGGACCAGAACCACATCATTTTAACTACTTTACCATGAAAATAAACCTCACTTCTGATAGGGTCTATCTCTTGCCTTTTCACCAACAATGTTTCTTTACAGGGATTTAATTAGCATTTCACTGAATTTATACATCAACTTAGAGGTGAACTGAATTCTTAATGACACTGATTCTTCCTATTCATGGGTATGTTATGGCATTCCCTTTACTTCAGTCTTCTCTAATATCAGTCAATAAAGTTTTATGTTTCTCCATAAAAATCTACACTTTTGTTATATTTATTATAAGCTTGTGTGTGTGTGTGTGTGTGTGTATATATATATAGTTATTGTTTTGTTTAATGGGATCTTATGTAAGATAACTCAGCAGTGGCCACAGGACTGGAAAAGGTCAGTTTTCACTCCAGTCCCAAAGAAAGGCAATGCAAAGAATGCTCAAACTACCGCACAATTACACTCACCTCACACGCTCGCAAAGTAATGCTCAAAATTCTCCAAGCCAGGCTTCAACAATATGTGAACTATGAAATTCCAGATGTTCAAGCTGGTTTTAGAAAAGGCAGAGGAACCAGAGATCAAATTGCCAACATCCGCTGAATCATCGAAAAAGCAAGAGAGTTCCAGAAAAATCTATTTCTGCTTTATTGACTATGCCAAAGCCTTTGACTATGTGGATCACAATAAACTGTGGAAAATTCTCAAAGAGATGGGAATACCAGACCACCTGACCTGCCTCTTGAGAAATCTGTATGCAGGTCAGGAAGCAACAGTTAGAACTGGACATGGAATAACAGACTGGTTCCAAATAGGAAAAGGAGTACGTCAAGGCTGTATATTGTCACCCTGCTTATTTAACTTCTATGCAGAGTACATCATGAGAAATGCTGGGCTGGAAGAAGCACAAGCTGGAATCAAGATTGCTGGGAGAAATATCAATAATCTCAGATAAGCAGATGACACCACTTTTATGGCAGAAAGTGAAGAAGAACTAAAGAATCTCTTGATGAAAGTGAAAGAGGAGAGTGAAAAAGTTGGCTTAAAGCTCAACATTCAGAAAACAAAGATCATTGCATTCAGTGCTATCACTTCATGGCAAATATATGGATAAACAGTGGAAACAGTGCCTGACTTTTATTTTGGGGGGGCTCCAAAATCATTGCAGAGGGTGACTGCAGGTATGAAATGAAAAGACTCCTGCTCCTAGGAAGAGAAGTTATGACCAACTTCAGTTCAGTTCAGTCGCTCAGTCTTGTCTGACTCTTTGCGACCACATGAACTGTAGCACACCAGGCTTCCCTGTCCATCACCAGCTCCCAGAGTCTACCCAAACCCATGTCCATTGAGTCGGTGATACCATCCAACTATCTCATCCTCTGTTGTCCCCTTCTCCTCTGGCCCTCAATCTTTCCCAGCATCAGGGTCTTTTCAAATGAGTCAGCTCTGCATCAGGTGGCCAAAGTATTGGAGTTACAGCTTCATCAGTCCTTCCAGTGAACACCCAGGAATGATCTCCTTTAGGATGGACTGGTTGGATCTCCTTGTAGTCCAGGGACTCTCAAGAGTCTTCTCCAACACCACAGTTCAAAAACTTCAATTCTTCGGTGCTCAGCTTTCTTTATAGTCCAACTCCCACATCCATACATGACTACTGGAAAAACCATAGCCTTGACTAGACGGACCTTTGTTGGCAAAGTAATGTCTCTGCTTTTTAATATGCTATATAGATTGGTCATAACCTTCCTTCCAAGGAGTTCAGTTCAGTTCAGTTCAGTCTCTCAGTTGTGTCCGACTCTTTGCAATCCCATGAATCGCAGCACGCCAGGCCTTCCTGTCCATCACCAACTCCCGGAGTTCACCCAGACTCACGTCCATCGAGTCAGTGATGCCATCCAGCCATCTCATCCTCTGTCATCCCCTTTTCCTCCTGCCTCCAATCCCTCCCAGCATCAGTCTTTTCCAATGAGTCAACTCTTCACATGAGGTGGCCAAAGTACTGGTTTCAGCTTTACCATCATTCCTTCCAAAGATATCCCAGGGCTGATATCCTTTAGAATGGACTGGTTGGATCTCCTTGCAGTCCAAGGGACTCTCAGGAGTCTTCTCCAATACCACAGTTCAAAAGCATCAATTTTAAGCATCTTTTAATTTCATGGCTCCACTCACCATCACATATTAAAAAGCAGAGACATTACTTTGCCAACAAAAGTCTGTCTAGTCAAGGCTATGGTTAAATTTTATTTCTTTTTCCCTCAATACATGCACTTAAGACTCTACATTTTTCAAAATGAGAGGGAAGCTGAAGAGGGAGGGGACATACGTATACCTATGGCTGATTCATTTTGATGTTTGGCAGAAACCAACACAATTCTGTAAAGTAGTTCTCTTTCAATTAAACAATTAATTAGTTAAGAAAGACTATACATTCCTCTTTAAGTGCTACTTTAGCTGCATCCAATACATTTTGAAGTGCAGTGTTATTTACCATTAGTTCTGTTATTTTATAATTTAAATTATGATATCTACCTTGGCCCAACATGCATGATTACTCTCCCCACTTAATTAGATTTTTAAAGAAATTAATTTATTTAATTGGAGGCTAATTACTTTACATATTGTGGTGGCTTTTTCTGTACATTGACATGAATCAGCCATGAGTGTACATGTGTCCACCCATCCCGAACCACATCCACTTCCCTTCCCATCCCATCCCTCTGGGTTGTGCAAAACAATTCATGGGCTTTGAGTTCCTTGTTTCATACATCTGACTTGGACTGGTCATCTGTTTCCTATATAGTAATATACATGTTTCAATGTTATTCTCTCAAATCATTCCACCCTCACCTTCTCCCACAGAGTCCAAAACTGTTCTTTATATCTGTGTCTCTTTTGCCATCTCACATATAGGGTCATTGTTACCATCTTTCTAAATTCCATATATATGCATTAATATACTGTCTTGGTGTTTTTTTTCCTGACTTACTTCACTCTGTATAATAGGCTCCAGTTTCATCCACCTCATTAGAACTGATTCAAATGCATTCTTTTTTTTTTTTTTTGATTTTTTTAACTTGTTTTTTTTTTTTTTAATTTTGTTTTATTTTTAAACTTTACAATATTGTATTAGGTGGGGAACACAGGTATACCTGTGGCGGATTCATTTCGATATTTGGCAAAACTAATACAAATGTATTCTTTTTAATAGCTGAGTAATATTCTATTGTGTATATGTATCATGGCTTTCTTATCCATTCGTCTGCCGATGGACATCTAGGGTGCTTCCATGTCCTGGCTATTGTAAACAGTGCTGCGATGAACACTGGGGTACTCGTGTCTCTTTCAATTCTGGTTTCCTAGGTGTGTATGCCCCGGAGAAGGCGATGGCACCCCACTCCAGTACTCTTGCCTAGAAAATCCCATGGACGGAGGAGCCTGGTGGGCTGCAGTCCATGGGGTTGCAAAGAGTCGGACACGACTGAGCAACTTCACTTTCACATTTCACTTTCATGCATTGGAGAAGGAAATGGCAACCCACTCCAGTTTTCTTGCCTGGAGAATCCCAGGGACGGGGGAGCCTGGTGGGCTGCCGTCTATGGGGTCACACAGAGTCAGACACGACTGAAGTGACATAGCAGCAGCAGCAGGTGTGTATGCCCAGCAGTGGGATTGCTGGGTCGTACGGCAGTTCTATTTCCAGTTTTTTAAGATCTCCACACTATTCTCCATAGTGGCCATACTAGTTTGCATTCCCACCAACAATGTAAGAGGGTTCCCTTTTCTCTCTACCCTCTCCAGCATTTATTGTTTGTAGACTTTTTGATCACAGCCATTCCAACCTGCGTGAGATGGTACCTCATTGTGGTTTTGATTTGCATTTCTCTGATAATGAGTGATGTTGAGCATCTTTTCATGTATTTGTTAGCCATCTGTATGTCTTTTTGGAGACATGTCTGTTTAGTTCCTTGGCCCATTTTTTGATTGGGTCATTTATTTTTCCTGAATTGAGCTGCAGGAGCTGCTTGTATATTTTTAAGATTAATTCTTTGTCAGTTGCTTCATTTGCTATTATTTTCTCTCATTCTGAAGGCTATCTTTTCTCCTTGCTTATAGTTTCCTTCGTTGTTTAAAAGATTTTATGTTCAACTGGGTCCTATTTGTTTATTTTTCCTTTTATTCCCATTACTCTGGGAGATGGGTCATGGAGGATCCTGCTGTGATTTATGTCAGAGAGTGTTTTGCCTATGTTTTCTTCTAAGAGTTTTATAGTTTCTGCTCTTACATTTAGTTCTTTAATCCATTTTGAGTTTTTTTTGTGTGTTTGTGTGTGTATGGTGTTAGAAAGTGTTCTAGTTTCATTCTTTTACAAGTGGTTGACCAGTTTTCCCAGCACCACTTGTTAAAGAGATTGTCTTTTCTCCATTGTATATTCTTGCCTCCTTTGTCTAAGATAAGGTGTCCATAGGTGCATGGATTTATCTCTGGGATTTCTATTTTGTTCCATTGATCTATATTTCTGTCTTTGTGCCAGTACCATACTGCCTTGATGACTGTGGCTTTGTAGTATAGTCTGAAGTCAGGCAGGTTGATTCTTCCAGCTCCTCTCTTCTTTCTCAAGATTGCTTTGGCCATTCAAGGTTTTTTATGTTTCCATACAAATTGTGAAATTATTTGTTCTAGCTCTGTGAAAAATACTGTTGGTAGCTTGATAGGGTTTGCATTGAATCTATACATTACTTTGGGTAGTATACTCATTTTCACTATATTGATTCTTCCAATCTACGAACACGGTATATTTCTCCATCTATTTGTGTCATCTTTGATTTTTTTCATCAGTGTTTTATAGTTTTGTTTCTTAGGTAAATTTATTACTAAGTATTTTATTATTTTCGTTGCAATCGTGAATGGAATTATTTCCTTAATTTCTTATTAGTGTATAGGAATGCAAGGGATTTCTGTGTGTTAATTTTATATCTTGGAACTTTACTATATTGATTGATTAACTCTAGTAATTTTATGGTGGTGGCTTTAGGGTTTTCTATGTAGAGGATCATGTCATCTGCAAACAGTGAGAGTTTTACTTCTTCTTTTCCAATCTGGATTCCTTTTATTTCCTTTTCTTCTCTGATTGCTGTGGCTAAAACTTCCAAAACTATGTTGAAGAGTAATGGTAAGAGTGGGCACCCTTGTCTTGTTCCTGACTTTAGGGGAAATGCTTCCAATTTTTCGCCATTGAGGATAAGGTTTAGTGTGGGTTTATCATATAAGGCTTTTATTATGTTGAGGTATGTTCCTTCTATGCCATCTTTCTGGAGAGTTTTTATCATAAATGGGTGTTGAATATTGTCAAAGTCTTTCTCTGCATCTATTGAGATAATCATATGTTTTTTATCTTTCTATTTGTTAATGTGGTGTATAGCACTGATCAATTTGCAAATATTGAAGAATCCTTGCATCCCTGGGGTAAAGCCCACTTGGTCATGGTGTATGATCTTTTTAATATGTTGTTGTATTCTGTTTGCTAGAATTTTGTTGAGGATTTTTGCATCTATGTTCATCAGTGATATTGGCCTGTAGTTTTCTTTTTTGTGTGGCATCTTTGTCTGGTTTTGGTATTAGGGTGATAGTGGCCTCATAGAATGAGTTTGAGTTTGCCTTCCTCTGCAATTTTCTGGAAGAGTTTGAGTAGGAGAGATGTTAGCTCTTCCCTAAATTTTTAGTAGAATTCACCTGTGAAGGCATCTGGTCCTGGACTTTTGTTTGTTGGAAGATTTTTGATTATAGTTTTAATTTCCATGCTTGTGATGGGTCTGTTAAGATTTTCTATTTCTTCCTGGTTCAGTTTTGGAAGTTTATGCTTTTCTAAGAATTCATCCATTTCTTCCAAGTTGTCCATTTTAATGGCATATAGTTGCTGATAGTAGTCTCTTATGATCCTTTGTATTTCTGTGTTGTCTGTTGTGATTTCTCCATTTTCATTTCTAATTTTGTTGATTTTATTTATCTTCTCAAAGAACCAGCTTTTAGTTTTGTTGATTTTTGCTACAGTCTCCTTTGTTTCTTTTTCACTTATTTCTGCTCTGTTTTTTATGATTTCTTTCCTTCTACTAAATTTGGGGTTCTTCTTCTTCTAGTTGCTTTAGGTGTAAGCTTAGGTTATTTATTTGATTTTTCTCTTGTTTCTTGAGGTAAGCTTGTATTGCTATGAACCTTTATCTTAGCACTGCTTTTATTGAATCCCATATGTTTTGGATTGTCATGTTTTCATTTGTTTCTATGCATATTTTGATTTCCTTTTTGACTTCTTCCAGGATTTGTTGGTTATTCAGAAGCATGTTATTTAGCCTAGCTATGTTTGTATTTTTAATAGTTTTTTTTTCCCCCTGTAGTTGACATCTAATCTTACTTCATTGTGATCAGAAAAAATGCTTGAAATGATTTTGATTTTTTTTTAATTTACCAAGGCTAGATTTATGGCCCAGGATGTGATCTATCCTGGAGAATGTTCCATGTGCACTTGAGAAAAAGGTGAAATTCATTGTTTTGGGTAAAATGTCCTATAGATATCAATTAGGTCTAACTGGTCCATTGTACCATTTAAAGCTTTTGTTTCATTGCTAATTTTCTGTTTGGTTGATCTATCCATAGGTGTAAGTGGGATATTAAAATCTCCCACTGTTCTTGTGTTACTGTTAATTTCCCCTTTCATACTTGTTAGCATTTGCCTCACATATTGTGGTTCTCATAAGTTAGGTGCACATATATTTATAATTGTTGCATCTTCTTCTTGGATTGATCCTTTAATCATTATGTAGGGTCCTTCTTCGTCTCTTTTCACGGTCTTTGTTTCAAAGTCTATTTTATCTGATATGAGTATTGCTACTCCTGCTGTCTTTTGGTCTCTTTTGAAATATCTTTTTCCAGCCCTTCACTTTTAGTCTGTATGTGTCCCTTGGTTTGAGATGGGTCTCTTGTAGACAGCATATACAGGGGTCTTGTTTTTGTATCCATTCAGCCAGTCTTTGTCTTTTGGTTGGGGAATTCAATCCATTTACATTTAAGGTGATTACTGATAAGTATGATCCCATTGCCATTTACTATGTTGTTTGGGGTTCGATTTTATACAACTTTTCTGTGTTTCCTGTCTAGAGAAGATCCTTTAGCATTTGTTGAAGAGCTGGCTTGGTGGTGGTGAATTCTCTCAGCTTTTGCTTGTCTGTAAAGTTTTTGATTTCTCCTTCATATCTGAATGATATCCTTGCTGGGTATAGTAATCTGAATTGTAAGTTTTTCTCTTTCATTATTTTAAGTATGTCCTGCCATTCCCTTCTGGCCTGAAGAGTTTCTATTGAAAGATCAACTGTTATCCTTATGGGGATCCCCTTATGTGTTATTTGTTGCTTTTCCCTTGGTGCTTTTAATATTTGCTCTTTGTGTTTGATCTTCATTAGTTTGATTAATATGTGTCTTGGGCTGTTTCACCATAGGTTTATCCTGTTTGGGACTCTGGGTTTGTTGGACTTGGGTGGCTATTTCCTTCCCCATTTTAGGGGAATAATTTTCCTTCCCCATTTTAGGGGAACACTTTTCAATTATTATCTCCTCAAATATTTTCTCGTGCCCTTTCTTTTTGTTTTCTTCTTCTGGGACATCTATGATTTAAGTTTTGGGGCATTTAATATTGTCCCAGAGGTCTCTGAGGTTGTCCTCATTTCTTTTAATTCTTGTTTCTTTTTTCATCTCTGATTCATTTATTTTCACCATTCTATCTTCCACCTCATTTATCCTTTCTTCTGCCTCAGTTATTCTACTGTTGGTTCCCTCCAAAGTGCTTTTGATCTCAGTTATTGCATTATTCATTATTGACTAACTATCCTTAATATCTTATAGGTCCTTGTTAAACATTTCTTACATCTTCTCAATCTTTGTCTCTAGTCTGTTTATCTGTAACTCCATTTTGTTTTTAAAATTTTGCACCATCTTTACTATTATTATTCTAAATTCTTTTTCAGATAGACTCCCTATCTGAATTAGATTTTTAAAATTTTCATTTTAATTTTGTCTTTTTACAATTTTCTCCACCAATCTTACACATCTTTTATTGCTTACATTTCTAATATCCTTAGAGTATTTGTTGACTATCAAGTATATTATCTTGATGCCATTTTCTAGTTTCTGGTAATGAATAGCACTACTGTTGGTTTTTTATTGAGCATAATTGACATATGACATCACATTAGTTTCAAGTATTCAACATAATCATTTAATATTTGCATACATGTGAAATGATCACCATAATAAGTCTACTTAAAAATACTATTTAAAAAAACTTGATTTTTATAGGTTGATTTATATCTAGCAATTTTGATGCATTCTCTTATTAACTCATTCTCTTATTACTTGTACTAATAAATGGTGGATTGCCTATATTCACTATCACACCATCTTCAAATGGGGCAGTCTTTTCTGTCCCTTTCTAAATCATATATATAATTTTCCTTCAAAAATGTGTGTGTGTGTGTGTGTGTGACTTTGGAACCTATAGGGCCTAAAATGACATTTTCCAGGATGTCTTCCATTTTGGATGTGATTTCAGTTTGGACGACTGGATGTACCTGCATGCATTTACAAAAATATCCAAGTTTTCCTTAATGTAGCAAAGACAGAGAATTCCAAACTATATTCTGCTGTCAGCACAGACAAAGACTCTGATCTGCAGCCTGAGCCCGCCAAGGTACACTGAACTTAACTACACTATTAAAGCCATCTAGTTCTCACCCTTCTTAAGCACACTGCCTTTTCCTGACCTAAAAGGCTGCAGGTATCAGTTAATAAGCACTAATATCCCAAGTTTCCTCTTAGAAAAGTACAAAATAAAGGGAAACAGAGCAAATGTTGCTCTCTTTATAATACCGATATTATTATTCAAATAATATATCATTGCTTAATAACAAAATACTGATTAGCAAAAAGAAGGAAATAAAACCTACTGATACCCTTCCTCCCAGGTACAACCCATCATTGAACTAATTTTTTTCTGGGTATATCATAAAATTAATTAAACAAGGAGGCTATCAGCTTTGATGTGGCTCTAATGCTTTGGCTACCAGCATAAGCAAACTAAAATCTAGACCTATAAATGCCTCAAGGTTGAGAAATCAAAACACTAAGTAAGGACAACCAATCACAAACAGCCAACTAGTCTTTAAATAACAGGCAATCAATAATTTTCTTATTTTGCTTTACTTTTTCTATACAAGTCTCTCCCCAACTCTTGTTGGTAGAGAACTCTTAACTACTTCCAGTTGGGTGCCACTAGATTCTAAGTGACTTTTGCTCAGATGACTTTTAAATGCCTCAGTTTATAATTCAGCAGAAACATTTTTCTTAAGTCATCATCTGATTCTTAGCCTCGTGCAATGCAATCCTTGGGTTTATCAATGAAGGAAAATGTGTGTCTCAGAGAAGATGCCACTCATGTCCAACGTGACTGCTGATAACACAACTGAAGGGAAATGTCTGTGTATCTAATTCTGTAGGAAAGACCCCTCAGGACTTTGGATTGCTTGGATTCTCTTTCAATCATTGGTGTCCCAATTCATTTATTATCAAATTGAAACATTTTCTAACAACCGTAAAGAGATATAGAGATACTTGGAGATAAATTCACATCAACCTTTCCCAGAGCTGAACTTAGATATAAACAGACACTGTGTCATAACCAAATGAAGAAGATGTGTGTGTATAGAGAACAGCCATCTCACCAAACGAGAGTCTAATTCATGTTACCCTTTCCTCCCCCACTCACAATGTAATAAATTTGCAAACACTGGAAAAGAAATAGCAAAATAATAGGACAGGTCACTTTTTTCCCATAGGAATTAAAGGGAAAGCAAGGTTTTTCCTTGCGTTATTTTTCATTGTTTCACAATGGGAACATTCAGAATTTGGTTTTCGTAGACAAACAATCTCCCCAAAACCCTGATGAACTTCAGTTGCAGCTCTGGCCAAGTCTTCAAGACAAATTGTTTTGACTCATGATGTTTGAAAGATGCCAACATATCAGGCTGACTTGGCTTTGTCCAAGAATCTGAGTTCTCTGCAACTGACAAAAATATTGTTTTCTGAGGAGAATTTAATGTTTATAGACATTCTGTTCACCTGTTCATCATTTATGATGGTGTTAAGGACATGAAGTTTGCAGCAAACTGGATTGAGAGTCAACTTTACTGGCACTTCTTCATAGTTATAAAAGCCCCAGGTCTTAGTCTATTTTTGTTTCCTCCCATCTTCTATCCCCACAAGTGATATGCACTCTCTGTCCTAGAAAAACTGAGTAAATGGTGGGCTCTGGGTAACAACCACAGTCTTCACAAGCCCAAAATTATCACTGCTTTCATCTTTCTCTTTTAAATCAAATGTGATTTGCCTCCTGAAATAAGATGTGGAATTCCAGTTGTTCTCCAAGTAGAAGACATGTGTCTGTTCCTTCCTCTGTCCAAGTAGAAGGACAGGCCAAGTCATTTTTCAGTAGTGATGTGCTGAATCTTGGCTTCTGGTCCATAGTTTCTTTTAGTAAGGAGAGCAGTTCATCACTGACTTCTATTCTGAAGATTATGAGAGTTTAGGAATGACTCTTCTGCATGGCTTTTTACACCTCCAGTCTCCTTCTCCCACCTCTACTCCCAACCACTTCCTCCCTACTAATAGTTTTATGATGAGGCTTACAGAACATAGATATTTAAAGAATGTTATTCATAACCATATTTAGTTTTAAGAAATCTGTAGTAATGCCTAGAAGAAAGGAAGAGGGTTTTATGTAGAGTGAAAATGAAAGTGAAAGTGAAAATGAAGTCGCTCAGTCGTGTCCAACTCTTTGCGACCCCATAGACTGTAGCCTACCAGGCTCCTCCGTCCATTGGATTTTCTAGGCAAGAGTACTGGAGTGGGTTGCCATTTCCTTCTCCAGGGGATCTTCCCAACCCAGGGATCGAACCCAGGTCCCCTGCATTATAGGCAGATGCTTTACTGTCTGAGCCACCAGGGAAGACATAAATGAAAAGAATTGGATAAGAGCCAGATGAAACATTGGAAAATAGAAAACAATACAAACTGAGCTGCATCCAGAATGTATATATGCTCATGTCATTGACCAGAGAAGAGAAATCTGCTTTCATTGGATCCATTAGTCAGGGTAGGCTAACTGATATATCACACAACCCCAATTTTAAAACAATAAACTTAAAATAACAGGAGATTATTTCTCATTCATGAAAGTTTTTGGTATTTGGCACCCCACTCCAGTACTCTTGCCTGGAAAATCCCATGGATAGAGGAGCCTGGAAGGCAGCAGTCCATGGGATCGCTTACACGACTGAGCGACTTCACTTTCACTCTTCACTTTCATGCATTGGAGAAGGAAATGGCAACCCACTCCAGTGTTCTTGCCTGGAGAATCCCAGGGATGGGGGAGCCTGGTAGGCTGCCGTCTATGGGGTCACACAGAGTCAGACACGATTGAAGCAACTTAGCAGTAGCAATAGCAGTAGCAGAGAATATTCCAGTTGTAATTCAAGAACCTAGGTTCCTCCTGTCTCTGGATGTCAATCTCTTTGACATCCATAGAATCTTCTCTATTCTTCTGATGACTCGGGAAAGAACTAGAGGACTGTAACTGGGAGGGTTTTATCAGCTGGGTCTGTAAGTGGCACACATCACTTCTGCCAACACTCCACTGGTTAAAATTCTATCACATGGCCACACATAACTACAAGGGAGCCTGGAAAATACAGTTTACTGTATGTCCAGGAGGAAAAGTAAATGAGTTTTGATGAAAATGGCAGAGGATGAAGACCCTTTTTTAGGATAATCATAGTAACAAAAGGTGTCAATAAACTAACTATTTAAACTACTACATCTTTAGTACCTACTTTCATTTCCCTTTTAGCTCTTGGTTCTGATTCTACATGTAGACAGAGTCAGACACGACTGAAGCGACTTAACAGCAGCAGCAGCAATATGGCTGATGGAGGATGATACTAATTTATATCACTGTCATATTTCTCTGCCAGAAATAGAAAAGCAGAAGAATGCTCCTTTCAGCCCTACTGTGCAATTTCTTTGACAAGATGAATATACATGAAGCAGGTAGAGGATAGCCCGTAATAGTAAATGACCAAGGTTTGGGGACCTGATGGTCTTTATGGTATGGGACATTTATATCATGACAGCTACAGTGCCTTACAACTTTCTTGTACAAAGATGGGGTGTTAGTCCTTGAGGAGTATTTAGATACTTTTCTTTGAAACATGCCCAGCCCCCTGTAAGCTCTTGACTGTGTGTTAGTGAAATAACTAAATGAGCCATTTTAACCACTTATTCCTTCCTACTAAATAAAATAAATTGGTTTAACAATCTTGTGGCTAGATTGTTGTTCTTACAGCTGAGGAATCCAATCTTTTGCCTCCTCATGAAGACTACAAATCAGGCAATGGGCTGGTGAAAATCAGAGAGCTGATGCAAGCCAATCAATTGTGTGTGTGTGTGCATGTGTATACATACTTTAATGTACATGCTTTCATTTTTTGTCAGGGAGAGGAGTAGAGAATACTTATTTTAATTTCTAAGCTTCCAAGAAGTCCTTACTTTACACATGATTTCTTAGACAAACTTTAGGTGAAGAAAAGAAAAAAGAAAAATTAAAAATATAAAAGGAATACAAGAACCTAAAAGACTGTAGGCCTGTAGCCACTGTGGCCTGTGCCCTTTCTGCCCTCATTGAGAAACTCTTCCCTCTCTGAGGGCCAGGAGGGTGGGGAGCAGGATGACCCTCAAGCATAAATGACTGCCTGCACTGCTGTTGTAATTGTACCAACTGAACATTGCCTGAAACTTGGGATTCCTCAGGTTTGCCGTCACAAGCAGGTGACTAAAGAGAGTTCTTTGGCTTTGCATTGACCTGGCTGAAGTTCTGTTGTTGGAAACTCTCTGAGGAGTTCATGCAGAAAAAGCTTTTTCCCCCCCCAGGATTTATGAGATCCCAAATGCCACCACTAGCAGTAGATGATTAAACTGGGACGTTTGTTTGAACTGCATCAACAAGGTTATATACTACCCTGAGGGCCTCAGGTGGACATTGCACGCCATTGCCATCATCACTTGGACGTCACTGGCAGGAAATATCAGAAGCCTCCCAAGACAGTCTGTACTCCGGGGCTTTCCAGAGAGGTCCTGGCAGACATGAGAAGTCAGCTTTGCCTGGATTGGTACCTGGGCCTGGAAGTCTCTAAAGCCCAGAGCCCCACCATGATGGAAAAGGGTTGGGTGAGTGCCCTGAAGTAGCAATGGCTAGAGCGGAATATCGACGCCAGTCAGAGTCCCTGTGTCAGAGGTGACTGTGACTGCTGCCTCCTCACTGATCAGATTAGCCAGGCACTCACTGGTGTTGAGTTGCAAATGTCTGGATTTTGCTTCCCCTGGCAGTAACTCCTGGGATAAGAGAGAAAACAGCTTATAAATTCTTTAACGATTCCTGGAGCCAAGGGAAGCTTACAGACTGGATTTTCAAGCAATGTTATTTAAAAGGTTCCAGTGGACATGAAGGTAAATAGCTTGAAAAACAAGGGGGAAAGTTATTCCTTTCCTCCTCTGAGAACTACACAGATTGCATTAACCCCTATGAATTCTCCTTCTGATTATGAGACAGAGCAGGGGGCACTGTATGGCCATCCCGATTCCAGCTTCTTGTACAGCCCCCACCTTGTCAGTGCTGTGTACCATTCAGTCTCACTGCCTGCTTCTCTGTTCAAGAAACATTTGGAAATCCGACTTTTAAAATTTCCTTCTGTCATTTTTTTCAACAGTATATGTCATTGCAGATTCTGAACATCAGCTATGAAATGTCCTCAGGGCATGTCAGAAGATGTTTGAAGATAAATGGACAAAGGGTTCATTCATATCTACTGCAGATGTTTAAGAAGCAGCTAGGTATTCACTCAGAAGGAAGATGAAAGCTCTAGTTGGAAGGATGGCTGAGTTAATATCCCTTCTAGTCCTGAAGTCTTGTTATTTTATTTAGTTTATATCTGCTTGAATATTTAGAAACTAGTGCATCACCTCTTTAATGGATGTGAAGATAGATTCGGGGTAAAGCATTAATCCTGTTCCTCATATTCCCCAGCAGAGCCGGTTTTAAGATTGATCGTTCTTTTATTGGTAGGGTGCCCGTCTTCCTCCCGTCTTCCTATATTTTATGGGACAGTTCTGATTTCAAACTTCACTTTTTGTCTTGTGAGTCCACTTCTGCTTGATGCACAATCTGTTCTGATTTGAGATTTAATGAGTATTGACAGTTTAGTGACAGGGAAGGGGGTGTCAGTGATGAAAAGAATGAGCCATGATGTGTAGATGTCATGCAAGAGAGATTTGATTTCCTAACCTCTTGGATAATGTTGAGTTCCATTGGCTTTCAAATACTGCAGACCAAAAACAACAACAACAACAACAACAAAAAAACCCTCTTCCTTTGATGTTTTCTTCTTTATGAAAAAAGCTCCATATCAAACTAAGTGACAACATGAATTAACTACTAGTTGCCAGTACTGAGGAGTGAGTTTTTCCGTCTCATACCCACATGATGTAGTAAATTCTCAGGCCAATTTCCACGGCTGTTGTGGGACCAGCCATGATGCTTGTTTCCACAGTGGAGGGACAGTTCTAGAACGAGCAGTAGATCAAGGCCATCTACCTCAGAGTCCTCTTGGGGCCCTGAAATTGTGGGAGAGCTTTATGCTGCTGACCTCCCTCTGTTCCTAAGGAATTCTTTGATTTCCCTCCTTCCCTTTATTTATTAACACTTATTTAATTTTTTGGTCAACTAAGATCTGGATTTCTTAGTCTAACCTCAGTGATGGCACTTACTTGCAGAAGCCCCTGAAAAGGAAGACTCATTTTTCTCGCTGTCCATTCAATAAACAACTCCCTCCTTGGGAAATGTAGTGTAGGGAGTAAAATACTGAGGCTCATGGATGGGAAGACTGACAGATATTGCTGAAGAAAATTCATTTTTCAAAGCAAATATTTAAAACACATTTATTAGAATATAATTCTAATGAAATTATGAATGTTTAACTACTTTGCCCCCAGAAATATCCTAGGTTCCTCAGACAATCAGAATCCCTTGGACAGCAAGGAGATCCAACCAGTTCATCCTAAAGGAAATCAGTCCTGAATATTCATCGAAAGGACTGATGCTGAAGCTGAAACTCCAATACTTTGGCCACCTGATGTGAATAACTGATTCATTTGAAAAGATCCTGATGCTGGGAATGACTGAAGGTGGGAGGAGAAGGGGATGACAGAGGATGAGATGGTTGAATGGCATCACCAACTCAATGGACATGAGTTTGAGTAATCTCTGGGAGTTGGTGATGGACAGGGAAGCCCGGCACACTGCAGTCCACAGGGTCACAAAGAGTCAGACACGACTGAGCGACTGAGGTGAACTGAACCTCAGACAATCAACATCTGTGTGTGACTGCCTGGCCACGTCTTTGGAAAACACAGAGGGGGCAAATGGGGAAGGAGGGAATCTAGTTTGCACTTGAAACATAGAGGAAAAGAGGATTGATTCTGCCTTGTGAGGGCTGAAGCAGCTCCAGAGAGAAGGTGAAACTGGTACTGGGTGTTTAAGGACAAGGCCCTCTTCAGAGAGTAGGACACCATGGGCAGAGGGACCAACGTGAACAGCCACAGAGAGGCTTGTGACTGAATGTTGTGTTTCAAAATAGGCTGACTACAATATGGGTTCCCTGAGCCTTCCCTTGGACCATTTGTCCACAGCTTCCTGTCTTTTTCATCCAACCATCTATCATTTACTCTAAAGTCTTGGGTATGTCTAAAGCATCAGTCAGGTGTTAGAAATATTAATAATTTTAACCCCTGAGAACACAACAACCTGTAGGTTAAACAAAGTCCCTGCCCTCAGGAGGCTTACATCCCAGTGAGGAGAGATACACAGCTATGACAAGGGGTGATATCTTTATAAAAAAGATAAAATATGGGAAGAGGATATAGAGAACCTGGGGGGCTATTTTAATCAGGGTGGTCAGGAAATGGCTGTACATGGTGAAGATATTTCAGGAGAAAGCTGAATGAAGAGAGAAAGTGCAATTTGGGTGTAATTCTGGAGTTTTCCTTTAAACCTTGTGGATACAGTTCTGTTAGTCTGGGAGAAGCATGAATAAACAGGGAATCCCCTCAGTGACCAACGTGGTCATTTCTAGGAAAGAGATACCCTTGAGCCTGCAGGCCCAACTTATGAACTGGAATTACACACTGACCTTTGTTAATGTAATTGCTCCAGCCAGGGTGCAGTGGCTCAGCAGTGGACTGGGTCTGAGTTGAAGGGGAGGTACACAGACAGGTGGGGAGAGGTGGAAAAAACCTGTTTCTTTGGTTCCCAAAGGAAAAAAAAAGTTATTTTGTAGGGAAGGCTACTGCTGAAGCTCTTGAAGAGTATCTACCACTTGCTGAATGACAAATCCAAATAAAAATTGGATTTTACATGCTCCTTGGGGACAGAAGTAACATGCTTTCTATGAAAGTACTCTGGGTGGAGTGATGGTGAAAGTCAGCTTGCCTCAGCCTAATCTGTAAAAGAGTAAAAAAAGCCTTTGATGGTTGTTTTGCAGATATTTATAGATTTTTCTTGCTCTGTTTTATGTTTCTTCTTGTTGCTTATGAAGTATGCTCTGAAGGGAGCCCTGTTAAACACAGTCAGTGCTTCAGTGGGTTGAGAAGCCTGTCGCATATTAAATGTTTTATGGCTGAACTTTGTTACACTAAAACTTCACAGAGACATTTATGAACCTTATTGCGTTTTGATATGAAATGAGCCCGGAAAGGTACTTCTGCTTTTATGGGACTGGAACTTTTCATTGTATGGAACTTTGAAAGAGCTGTTGAACGCCAGAGTTCAAAGTGATTTTGCAAATGTTAATTTCTCCAGGGATTTTTGGGACCTTAGAAAAAACTGCTGATGACTTCTACATCTTGCATCTTTTTTTTTTTTTTTTTTTCATTTGGAAAACATGTACAGTTGCCTCAGTAAGAGGAATGTGTGGAGTTGGTGGTTCTAGGCTGTGTTCACGTCACAGTAAGAAGAGAGACCCTGTTTACTGCTACAAGAGACATATAAGGAAAATTAAGGGAGGGAAATGTCATTTAATAGATAAACAGTTATACCCAGCTTGACATTTTTCTAACCCTTCAGGAACACACATTCCCAAAGTTCTGTGAGTCAGTCTTTAGAAGGTTAACTATTAACTGACCTAAGTAAGAAGATTTTCTGCAATGTCAACCAATGGAAACACTGGCCTAAGACTCATTCATGCATTATTAATTCATTGTATAGTTACTGAATTTTTTGCATCAGACACTGTTCTAGGTACAGGTGATAATTAGAAGAAAGACATAATTCTCAAGGAGCTTATGGCTCAGTCCCAGATGACTAAGCAAAGACCTATGCATACATATCTGATTACTGATGAGAAACTCTTAAGGTACAATGTACACAGGATGTTCACACAGGGGAACATCAGCAAAGGCTTCTGGGAGGTGGCAACACCTGAGGTGGGTCTTAAGGATGAGTAAGAGGTAAAGAAATATTAAGACTGTTATTTGTGCACATCACTAATGTAGGTGCAGGAAGAACACATATACAATCTGAGAGCAGGAAGGAGTACACTGAAAGGACCACTTGGAATAGTAGAAATCAGAATGAGGGTCTCCTTCCCAGGCTATAAGCCATGGTAAACCTGGCTCTCAAATACATAATAATCTTATTCAGTTCAGTTCAGTTCAGTCACTCAGTCATGTCTGACTCTTTGCGACCCCATGAATCGCAGCACGCCAGGCCTCCCTGTCCATCACCAACTCCCAGAGTTCACTCAGACTCACGTCCATCGAGTCAGTGATGCCATCCAGCCATCTCATCCTCTGTCGTCCCCTTCTCCTCCTGCCCCCAATCCCTCCCAGCATCAGAGTCTTTTCCAATGAGTCAACTCTTCGCATGAGGTGGCCAAAGTATTGGAGTTTCAGCTTTAGCATCAGTCCTTCCAAAGAAATCCCAGGGCTGATCTCCTTCAGAATGGACTGGTTGGATCTCCTTGCAGTCCAAGGGACTCTCAAGAGTCTTCTCCAACACCACGGTTCAAAAGCATCAATTCTTCGGTGCTCAGCCTTCTTCACAGTCCAACTCTCGCATCCATACATGACCACAGGAAAAACCATAGCCTTGACTAGATGGACCTTTGTTGGCAAAGTAATGTCTCTGCTTTTGAATATGCTATCTAGATTGGTCATAACTTTCCTTCCAAGGAGTAAGCGTCTTTTAATTTCATGGCTGCAGTCACCATCTGCAGTGATTTTGGAGCCCCAAAACATAAAGTCTGACACTGTTTCCCCATCTATTTCCCATGAAGTGATGGGACCAGATGCCATGATCTTCATTTTCTGAATGTTGAGCTTTAAGCCAATTTTTCACTCTCCACTTTCACTTTCATCAACAGGCTTTCATCAATAATCTTATTATTTCACTCTAAAAGTCTTAATAGGACTTCCCCAATGCCTCAGTGGTAAAAGAATTCACCTGCCAAGCAGGAGATGTGTGTTCAATCCCTGGGTCAGGAAGATCCCCTGGAGAAGAAAATGGCAACTCTCTCCAGTAATCTTGCTTGGGAAATCCCATGGACAGAGGAGCCTGGTAGGTCCATGGGGCCACAAAGAGTCAGACACGACTTAGTGCACACAGGACATGACTTGGTGCATGCAGTATTACTACTAAAGGTCTCAATATTTGCATGGTATCTATAGTTTATTCATCATTTTAATGGTGTCTATGATTTATACATTACTTTCATGTGTACTAAATGGTTTAATTTTTATAGCAATCTGGTGAGAAAGGTATTACAGTTAGTTTATAAGATGAAATTAATCAGAGACATCAAGTGACCTATTTAAGGTTACAGAGTCAGAGTGTGGCTTAGCTGGGTCCTGAAAGAGGCCATCTCAACTAATATTCTGAACTTACCTATTGTATCAAAGGACCTTTAATAGTTTACTTTCATTGATTGATTTAATGTATATTCAGTCATACTATATGATCCAACCAGTCCATCCTAAAGGAGATCAGTCCTGAGTGTTCATTGGAAGGACTGATGTTGAAGCTGAAACTCCAATACTTTGGCCACCTCATGCAAAGAGTTGACTCATTGGAAAATACTCTAATGCTGGGAAGGATTGGGGGCAGGAGGAGAAGGGGACGACAGAGGATGAGATGGCTGGATAGCATCACCAACTTGATGGACATGTTTGGGTAAACTCCGGGAGTTGGTGATGGGCAGGGAGGCCTGGCGTGCTGCAGTTCATGGGGTCGCAAAGAGTCAGACACGACTGAGCAACTGAACTGAACTGAAACATATGTATGTATTTATTCAGCACATATTTATTAAATGCATACTATATGCTAGACAGGCATTGTTCTCAATTCTGGGATAGAACAGTAAACAGATAATTTAAGATTGTGATACATGCTGTACAAGTACACCTGATGATATGAGAGTAGAAGGAGATAGGGATGACATTTTAGATTTATTTATTTAGACAACATATAGTTCCTTGGTGGCTCAGGGCTTTCCTGATGGCTTCCTTGGTGGCTCAGCTGGTCTGCCTGCAATGCAGGAGACCTGGATTTGATCCCTGAGTTGGGAAGATCCCCTAGAGAAATGAACAGCTACCTACTCCAATTTTCTGGCCTGGAGAATGGCATGGACTGTATAGTCCACGTAGTCACAAAGAGTCAGACATGACTGAGTGACTTTCACTTTTGGATGATTTCTTTTATTTCCTTGGTCCTTCAATATTCATCTAGGATTTATTTCTCTCTAGGTGTTCACATGATGTATGTTGATCAATGAATACTTACTAAGCACTTCATGTATAAATCATCATGTTAACCACCTCCATTATTTTTTCAATGTATAACAAATAAAGGGAACTTCTGTTTGTTGAAGGACCAACAGGTGTCAGGATCTTTGGCAGATAATGTATTAGTCTCAGGGGATGCTGGTGGAGTCCTTCAAGCACTAGGATTCTTTCCCAGCTGATTCCTTTGTTTCTTGGAAGGCTCACTGACCACCTTCTTCTTCTCAGGGGGAGGAAACAAATCCTGGGATGACTCTGTTCTTGCTTCTTGAAAGTTGTGCTAAGAGCTATCCTTGCCCATAGCAATCAGCAACAAGAGCTGTCTTACAAAAACATCCTTTCAAGGTTCTTTCTCTGCAGAGCCTGGTTCCTTTCCAAAACTTAAACACTGGGGAGAATATATTTATTAAATATTCCACTGGGGATGATAAAATGTTCAACAGCCAGCATCTGTCACAACTAAGGTAGTCACACAAGGTATTCTCCAAGCATATTATAGGCTCATACTGGTCGCAAAGTATTATCAGCACCATCAGCCTGGAACCACATCACCTTCCTCTCTAACATGCCTGGTACTCCAATATTAGAGTAAAAATCTGACCACAGAACTGTGGCCAGGGCTCCTGGAGGAACAAGACAGCACCAGGGAGTGGAGTGGGGATGGCTCCCTTGCTCCATCACACAATCTGTATGTCTTCATCCAGAGCACCATCATTCATGTACAATGGATGCATACGATTATATACATTATCAGGAAGAGAGTAATAGTGACTGGGCCCTTCCAAGTATTTCTCATGGTTTAATTTTTTATGTAGTGAAAGTTAAAACAGCTGACTTATAAATAGCTAGGGTAAAGATTTAGGACCATCTGATGGCTATTTTTGCCATTCCCCCAAGTTGTCATGATAAAGCACATGGTGAAATGGTTCCAACCGATATTTTAGAGGAATCCATCGCCACATTTGTGCAAGATGGTAAGTGCTGGGCAGATTAACCACATAGCCTCTGAATCTAGTGCTCTCACATCTCTAAGAAACTCAAAAGTTGCAAAAAAAACCTTTTTTTTTTGGAGTGACATGAGATAGATGGGATATGGTTCCTGTTCGCTGGTGTTAGGAAGCCAGGTTTGAGGGCAACTTACATTCTGCTGTGGCTGTGGTGTTTGGATCCTCTTCCTCATGGCTGTGGTTGTGTTCTTTGAAGAGAAAATTCACAAGGGCTGGTCAGTGATCCAAAGAGTCACATGTGTCATGGCCTTTACTCGTGTGCAGCCTCCCAGCCAATGTCATTTCTAAATGACTGGTCCCACTGGCTTTGATGACTTTGTCCATCACCCAGACCAGTTTAACTTGACAGAACTCTTCAACAAAGCTTGACAAGTGAGATGTTTGGTTAAACATCTGATATTGTTTGAAATTGACTCTATCATGGAAAATCCTTATTACTGAAAATCTTCTGGGGTACACGATTCAAAGGCAGTGCCACTCTCTCACTTGTTCAGATATGAAGCAGACAGGGCAGGTTTGCTATTCCTGGCTAAAGGTCTACAAAGTATTCGAAGAATTTTCTGCTTATCTTTGTCATGAAGTGATACAAGTACTGTCCTTGGC
This sequence comes from Bos indicus, assembly GCF_029378745.1. Lineage (NCBI taxonomy): Eukaryota > Metazoa > Chordata > Mammalia > Artiodactyla > Bovidae > Bos > Bos indicus. The sequence continues at coordinate 34,445,317 of NC_091769.1, forward strand.
TCATGAATCCACCCCATTGTTATGTGGTATGGCTTTCTTGGTGACTTTCTTAGAATAATAAGAGTTTTAAGAGCACTTTTGGAATGAACTGTCTTGGCTTTGCATTTCATTAAAAAAGCCAACACTGGTCTATGCTAGCATGCATGGTGGTAAAGAACTTGGGTTATCTGGAATTAGATAGCCCTGAGTTTAAATTCAAAATCCCCATATATTAACTCTGTGAACTTAGGCAAATTTTTTCAACATACTAAGCCTTGTTATTAACACTTATGAAATGGGGCATAATAATACTGCCTCCCTCATAGGCTGCTGAGGCATTTATAAACAATTAACAGTAGCTAATTATGACATGAAAATATATTTATAAGCAAGCACTGCATCCACTCTCATGTGTTGTGAGAACCAGGGCAGCTGAATCATTAAATTCACGGTGTAAACTTGCATCCCATGAGGCAAAAAATGATGTAGGACTGGAGATGAGGATAAAGGAGTAATTGATTTTTTTTTTAAATGAATATTTTGCACTTGAAAAAATATTTCAGGAACTAGACTGAAACTTCTCACAGTTGATGTGAGCCAGCTCAGTTGAAGGTCTGTTACTGGGGGCTAGACAGTGAGGGATGCCATACAAAGCTCTTCTGTGTCTGGGTTGAGTAACTGCCATATGATACTCCCAGACATACCTACCCAAGCCACACAATACATTGCCATGCTAAGCACGGAGAGTCTGTATATTTCTCTTTCTTGTTACTACACATTCCATGCTGAATTCACACATAGAATTAGCATTTGAATTACCTATGTATTGAAAACTGAACCTAGTGAGGGCAAGTTTTTAGGGACTCACTTTTAATAAGAGAAAGGGGGCGGGGAGGGAGGGAGAGAGGGAGAAGGAGAGGGAGAGAGAGAAAGAGAGAGAGGGAGAGAGATGAGAGAGAGAAATGAAATTTGAACTACATATTTTTATCTTAAACAGAGGCTAAGCACCCATTGCCAGTGACAATGTGCCACATGAAAAACACACTGCTATCCCAAGAACAGATAATGGCATGCTGCTGCTGCTACTGCTAAGTCGCTTCAGTCATGTCCGACTCTGTGCGACCGCATAGACGGAAGCCCACCATGTTCCCCCACCCCTGGGATTCTCCAGGCAAGACCACTGGAGTGGGTTGCCATTTCCTTCTCCAATGCATGAAAGTGAAAAGTGAAAAGGAAGTCTCTCAGTCGTGTCCGACTCTTGACGACCCCATGGACTACAGCCTACCAGGCTCCTCCATCCATGGGATTTTCCAGGCAAGAGTACTGGAGTGGGGTGCCATTGCCTTCTCCAAGATAATGGCCTAGGGCATATTTATGTCCATAATTCAAATGGACATATTTGAACTCACATAATGGTGTATGGCATTATATAGGTAAATGGACATATTTGAATTTTCATTTAGAACTCATTCAAGTGTACAAATTTGGAACATGCATGAATTGCTGGAGAAGATTATCTGATTGTGTTGAAGTTTCTGTGAAAGAATCTAATGTTTTATAGAAACTGTTTCTGTAATAAAGGCTTTGTAAATGAAGTAAAATTTCATTTGGAATTTAGATAGAATCAATATCATTTGGTAGTAGGGGGAACTGAAATCAATACTGAAAGAATATAATCCCCACTAAGGTAACACTCTGAAGCTGACAGAGACGTGAACAAAATTAGTTCATGTAGATGGTTCTATGGGCAGTTCTAGGGGTAAGGGGTAGAGGTGGTATATCATGGTGGGAGTGGGCAGGGAATGGAGGAACATCATCAAATGGATTCAAAGCCACAGAGCTGAGCAGAAAGGTGTGAGTGTGAAGTCTGGAGTATAAGGAATCTGAGAGGGAAAGGCAGAGTGTGGAAGGGAGGATTAAATGAATGGAGGGAAGACTTTATTGTAGTAGAGTTAGTTGTTCAGTCATGTCTGATTCTTTGAGACCCCACAGACTGTAGACTGCCAGCCTCCTCTGCTCATGAGATTCTCCAGGCGAGAATACTGGAGTGGATTGCCATTCTCTTCTCCAGATTCCCCATATGACATTTCTTGACTGTCAGAATATAGATGTAATATAGTGTTCTATTTTTAATGCAATGTTGTAAAAGTGAATCAGGTAGGGGACAGTTTAATGAAGAGACAATACTCAAAGGTGTGGACAGAGTACAGGGAAGCCAAAGGGGACCATGGAGTGTGGGAAGCATTTGCTCCCATGTGAAAGGTCAAAGGGAATGGGGAGTCACTAGAACCCCAATGAGGAGCATCAGGTGGAAGAGACAGGAGCGGCTACAGGTCATACAGGACATGGAGCAAGGGAGACAGTCCCTCTTTCCATATTTCATGGATACAGGGATTCTCTCTGCTTGTGATACTGTGTCTATTTCCTCCTTTGCCATCAACATTTTGAGACCAATATGAGTCATATTTATGAGCTCAGGCATTAGAATTAGCTAGCCCTGTGTGTGAGACATGTGTCTCTCCCTAACTGTGGGATTGTGGGCAAGGAACTGAATGTTCCCAAATGTTTCAAGAGACAGACAAGAGACATCAATCACTGTCATAACTGTTGTTGTGAAACTGGTATTGGGAAGTAGCTTTAATTTTCAGTTCTCAGTCTTAACCCATTCTAGGAAAGGCCCACACACAGGAAAAGCAGCAGCATGCAGCAGGGGGTCACACGCACACACATATACACAGATAGATAGACACACACACACACACACACACAGAGTCAATGAGTCTTCTCTTAGAAATGAAGAAGCAGAGAAAGAAGGAGAAAACACTCTTGTGGGACATGTTTTCAGCCCGTCTCTGCAGCCACTGCAGCTGAAAACTGGGATGTACCTGGAGGAAGTGAGGAGAGCACCTGGGGGGGGGGGGGAGGATTCACTGAGTAGTGGGGAAAGGACCAGTGCTTCTTACCATCTGTGTATTTGCTTTATTTACAGTCCCTTCTCTTGCTTGCTCTAGGAGTGTCCACTGAAACCACATATCCTGAAATATATTTCATCATTTTTGCCTTAACTGTTGATGGTGAGAAAAAACAACATGAGCAAAACTCAAAAGAAGCAGAAACTTTCAGACTGTCTCTCGCTCAGCCAGGGGAGCCTGTCTCAGCAATTTTGACTGAATTCTCTTATTCTAGGTGAATTCTAAAAAGAAAAGGGATAGGAAGCAACTTTTACTGTATCTCAAAATATATAAACAAGATTGAGACAAACAAGACCCCTTCATTTCAGGTGAGAATGCGGTGGGGAAGAGGCACTGATTTTTAAAAAGTGTGGTACTGAAGTCGGACTGATGTAGGTTTAATTGTGAGTTCTGCCTCTGGTTATGTGAGGTGGACAAGTTGCTCCATTTCACTCAGAATCCTAATGTCCATCAATAATACTGAGTTGTTTTGAGAATGCAATATGGCATTTAAAGTACTTATCACTTTATCTGGTATATACCAAGTACTTAATAAATACCACTCATTATTATGGTTGTAAGTCATCTCCTGTATCAATGTCTATTGTTGTTGTGATTCAGTTGCTCAGTAATATCTGTCTCTTTGCCAGAAGTAGCAAACTCCATGGACTGTAGCATGCCAGGCTTCTCTGCCCTCCATTATCAATGTCTGCTTAAGAAATATTTGCCTTTTTAACTTATATGTAAAAGTTGTAAAACTTCTCCATCCATCCGCAGTTCCAGTACACGTACTAACATTCTTTCTGTGGCTCCGTGAAGGCCCTGCCATCCTTCCTTGCAAACTCCTGCTCCCTTTCCCCCTTTCAGGCATTCTGCAGGGGATGGGATTTCTCTGAAAAATGGTTTGATGGCCCGACCACCTGCATGCCAAACAGTAAGCAACTGCTATTTGGCTTGGCTGTTTGCTTGACACCAACCTTCTGCTAGTGGATGCCTGTGCTTTTAAAGAGAAACATCTTTCCAAATGATAACAAACTCCCAATTACACATTTGGTGCCTTAAATTTATTAGGCCCATGGCAATGAACAAACTGTCCTTGTTACTCATTTCCAAGAGCAACTATAGTTTAAAAAATAATTTTTTTTCATTTTTAATATTTGTTTTTCATTTTACATTTAAGGGAAAAATGCATAAGCCCTCTTTTCCTAAAAAGGCTGCTGCTCCAATTATTTCCATTGAAGCTTTTTGGTTTGCCTCCAACTTCCCTAAGTGGTATCCATGGGGTTGACCCCTGACTCTTCTGCTCTGTCCCCAGGAAAGCCAATCACAATATACCCAAGCAGACATGGTTTGTTGTCATCTTTGGGAAAGGCATATGTTTTACTGCAAAGCAAATTTTCTTCACTAAATTTGAGAAATGTTGAGATTTGTTTTAGGTTCTGGATCTATATTCTTCTTTCTTTAGCTCATTAGTATTTTTTTAAACTTTCCTGAACCTTTGACTCCATATCTTCCTCTTTCATAGAGCCTGATCTTTGCCTAACTTCCTAAAAAAAAAGAAAAACCCTTGTTTGTTCCTTTCATCTTTAATGGGGGAAGGAAATAACAAAGACAATAACAAAATGAGAACATGCATCCATCTGTGTTGAAAGCAGAGCTCCTCAGCTGGCCTCAGGCTTACAGGAATCACTGGTTTCTCAGGTCCAGCCCTTGGAGTAGCATGGACTTGGCCTTGGCAAGTTGATAGAGATCAGCCATACCTGGAGTTCCTGTTGATGTGTGTTCCACTTAAAGGGGAAGTTCTCATCTCTCCCACTATAGTCCTGCAGCAGAATTCAGATGCTGACTCTGACTCAGGTCTTCAAGGAACAGATGGTCTTTCTTTCATGTTTTTCTAAGTAAGGGGAAACTTATTCTTGCTCTACATTTATTTAGATTCTTTTTTTTTTCATTTTAGTCTTTTTCTCTCCAGAATTAGACACTAGTAGACTAGATCTGATAGACAGAGTACCTGATGGACTATGGACTGAGGTTTGTGACATTGTACAGGAGACAGGGATCAAGACCATCCCCATGGAAAAGAAATGCAAAAAAGCAAAATGGCTGTCTAAGGAGGCCTTACAAAGAGCTGTGAAAAGAAGAGAAGCAAAAAGCAAAGCAGGAAAGGAAAGATTCCCATTTGAATGCAGAGTTCCATAGAATAGCAAGAAGAGATAAGAAAGCCTTCCTCAGCGATCAGTGCAAGAAAATAGAGGAAAACAACAGAATGGGAAAGACTAGAGATCTCTTCAAGAAAATTAGAGATACCAAGGGAACATTTCATGCAAAGAAGAGCTCAATAAAGGACAGAAATGCTATGGACCTAACAGAAGCAGAAGATATTAAGAGGTGGCAAGAATACACAGAAGAACTGTACAAAAAAGATCTTCACAACCCAGATAATCACAATGGTGTGATCACTCACCTACAGCCAGACCTCCTGAAATGTGAAGTCAAGTGGGCCTTAGAAAGCATCACTACGAACAAAGCTAGTGGAGGTGATGGAATTCCAGTTGAGCTATTTCAAATCCTGAAAGATGATGCTGTGAAAGTGCTGTACTCAGTATGCCAGCAAATTTGGAAAACTCAGCAGTGGCCACAGGACTGGAAAAGGTCAGTTTTCATTCCAATCCCAAAGAAAGGCAATGCCAAAGAATGCTCAAACTACTGCACAATTGCACTCATCTTATACGCTAGTAAAGTAATGCTCAAAATTCTCCAAGCCAGGCTTCAGCAATACGTGAACTGTGAACTTCCAGATGTTCAAGCTGGATTTAGAAAAGGCAGAGGAACCAGAGATCAAATTGCCAGCATCCACTGGATCATGGAAAAAGGAAGAGAGTTCCAGGAAAACATCTATTTGTGCTTTATTGACTATGCCAAAGCCTTTGACTGTGTGGATCACAATAAACTGTGGAAAATTCTGAAAGAGATGGGAATACCATCTCTTGAGAAACCTATAGAGAAACCTATATGCAAGTCAGGAAGCAACAGTTAGAACTGAACATGGAACAACAGACTGGTTCCAAATAGGAAAAGGAATACGTCAAGGCTGTATATTGTCACCCTGCTTATTTAACTTATATGCAGAGTACATCATGAGAAACGCTGGACTGGAAGAAACACAAGCTGGAATCAAGATGGCCGGGAGAAATATCAATAACTTCAGATATGCAGATGACACCACCCTTATGGCAGAAAGTGAAGAGGAACTAAAAGCCTCTTGATGAAAGTGAAAGTGGAGAGTGAAAAAGTTGGCTTAAAGCTCAACATTCAGAAAACGAAGATCATGGCATCCGGTCCCATCACTTCATGGGAAATAGATGGGGAAACAGCGGAAACAGTGTCAGACGTTATTTTTCTGGGCTCCAAAATTACTGCAGATGGTGATTGCAGCCATGAAATTAAAAGATGCTTACTCCTTGGAAGGAAAATTATGACCAATCTAGATAGCATATTCAAAAGCAGAGACATTACTTTGCCAACAAAGTTCTGTCTAGTCAAGGCTATGGTTTTTCCTGTGGTCATGTATGGATGTGAGAGTTGGACTGTGAAGAAGGCTGAGCGCTGAAGAATTGATGCTTTTGAACTGTGGTGTTGGAGAAGACTCTTGAGGGTCCCTTGGACTGCAAGGAGATCCAACCAGTCCATTCTGAAGGAGATCAGCCCTGGGATTTCTTTGGAAGGAATGATGCTAAAGCTGAAACTCCAGTACTTTGGCCACCTCATGTGAATAGTTGAGTCATTAGTAAAGACTCTGATTCTGGGAGGGATTGGGGGCAGGAGGAGAAGAGGACGACAGAGGATGAGATGGCTGGATGGCATCACTGACTCGATGGACGTGAGTCTGGGTGAACTCCGGGAGTTGGTGATGGACAGGGAGGCCTGGCGTGCTGCGATTCATGGGGTCGCAAAGAGTCGGACATGACTGAGCGACTGGACTGAATTTAATATTGTATATCATTTCAATATAATCACTGTTATATATTTCTTATATTTATTTTAAAATATCTTTTAAATATTTTCCCCCTTTATTTTAAAAGCTATTTTCATGTACGGTACAGGAAATAAAACAGAAAAATGAAAAACAGAAAAGTGTAAAGAAGAAAATGATGTCATGTATGCTTATACCATACAGATAATTGATACTGAGGCATTTTCATTCTTGGTTTCCTACATGTTAATCTATATGTACATACAATACAAACATGGATGCATAGTGTTTACATTTACTATGTTATTGGGGTTTCCCTCATAGCTCAGTTGGTAAAGAATCTGCCTGTAATTCAGGAGACCCCAGTTCAATTCTTGGGTTGGGAAGATCCCCTGGAGAAGGGAAAGGCTACCCACTCCAGTATTCTGGCCCGGAGAATTCCATGAACTCTATAGTCTATGGGGTTGCAAAGAGTTGGACATGACTGAGTGACTTTCATGTTATTAGCAAGAAATTATAAACATTTTTAATGTTACTAAATAATTCTGTGCTACTCCATAGACGGCAGCCCACCAGGCTCCCCGGTCCCTGGAATTCTCCAGGCAAGAACACTGGAGTAGGTTGCCATTTCCTTCTCCAATGCATAAAAGTGAAAAGTGAAAGTGAAATCGCTCAGTCGTGTCCAACTCTTTTGCGACCCCAGGGACTGCAGCCTACCAGGCTCCTCCATCCATGGGATTTTCCAGGCAAGAGTACTGGAGTGGGGTGCCATCACCTTCCCCAAAATAATTCTTGTCTGGTGCATGGCTTTCAATCAGGTAGATAAATCACAATTTATATCTATCTAAAGTTGTGCTTTTATTACCATTGTTTTGCTATCAAAACAATATAGAGGTTCCTTAAGAAATTAAAAATAGAGTTACCATATGATACATATATTAAGAAAAAAAACAAAACTTAGAAAAGATACATGCACAAGTATGTACATAACAGCACTATTTGTAATAGCCAAGGCATGGAAACACCAAAACATGTCCATCAACAGATGAATGGTAAAGAAGATGTAATATATATACAATGTACTATTACTCAGCCGTAAGAAATGAAATAATGCCATTCGCAGCATCACAGATGCAACTAGAGATTATCATACTAAGTGAAGTAAGTCAGAAAGACCAATACCATATGATAACTCTTATGTGTAGAATATAAAATATAACACAAAGGAACTTATCTATGAAACAGAAATAGAATCAAGGACATAGGGAACAGACTGGTGGTTGCCAGTGGCGAGGGTGTTGGGGAGGGATGGAGTAGGAAGCTGGGACTAGCATTTGTAACTTTTTGTGTATAGAATGGATATACAACAAGGTCCCACTGTATAGCACAGAGAATTATATTCAATATCCTATGATAAATCATAACGGAAAATAATATTTTAAAAAGAACGTATATATAATTGAACCAGTTTGCTATACAACAGTAATTAACAGAACATTATAAACCAACTATAATTCAATAAAAACATTTTATAGTTTGTGCTAAGATTTTTATCCATTTCATCAAAGTTGTCAAATGTATTGGCATAAACTACTGCATAATAGTCTATTATCCTTTCAATATCTTTAAAATCCATGGTGACTCCTCTTATTTTAATACCTGATGCTAGTAATCTAGGTCTTCTATCATTTTTTTTCTTAATCAATTGGACTAGAGCATTTATCAAGTTCGTTTGTCTTTTCAACCAACTCATTCCACAAATGCACTATGCTCAAATATTATTTGACTATTAATTAAAACAACTTTGAAGTACAGGAAAAGAACACATTTTAAATGAGGCTTGGTAACAAAACAACACTAAAATAAAAGTGTCATTTGCAGAAGAAATATGGAAAATCCACACATATATTTTTGTATAAAAATAAATTACAATGAGAAATTGCACGTCCTCCTCATATTAAATCAAAGAGAGTATAAATGAAATTGTCACCTCTATTGTTTTCTGTATTTTACCAAAGACACTGTTATCCTTGATCTGGGGTAATGAAGTAATTCAATATCACAACATTAAATCCAATTCTATTTTATATTTTAGGCTCTGCCTCTTAACTAATTTCACACATTTATAAATTTAATTTTTTCATCTAGAAGTAAAATTGGAACAAATATGAATTATGCCAGTTACAGTCATACTGGTTAAATAATATGGAATATAATATTATACCTATAGGATTAGCAAAGATAAAAGTGTTATAATTCTCAATTTTTGTAAGGATAAGGTAAAACTTGCATTCTTGTATATAATCAAGAAGAACATAAATTGCTATAATCTCTTTGCATGGAATTTTAAAATAGGTATTGAGAGCTTCCATGGTTTTCATACTTTCTGAATCAATTATTTTCTTAGAAATTATCCTGAGGAAAACATTAAATATATGAATAAGTATGATATAAACATGTTCAAAATAGTCATAGGTCAATTATTTAACATTTTAAAAGCTAGACATGATGTCCAATGATTGGGAAACAAATTTTACTAGGTTGAACCATGTAAAACTACCATTTTTGTAGGTTTAAAAGATTAAAGGCCATCAATTTCATTCAGCTCAATCTAGTAGGAGAAATATACAATGGAATTTTATGGGGATACTAAATAGCACTCATAGAGACTGTTTTTAATGATGTGTACAATGATCATATATTGGCACAATATGTGGATTCAAAAGTTATATTTTTAAGACTTCCCTGGTGTGCCAGTAGTTAAAGAGTCTGCCTGCCAATACAGTGGACACAGGTTTGATCCTTGGTCTGGGAAGATTCCACATGCTGCAGGGCAAGCTACTAAGCCCACGTCCACAACTACTAAGCCTGTGCTCTACAGCCTGAGAGCCACACTACTGAGACCAAGTGCCACAACTACAGAAGCCTGTGTGCTCTAGAGCCTGTGCTATGCGACAAGAGAAGCCACAGCAATGAGAAGTCCGCACACTGCAACTAGAGAGAAGCCCTGGCTCATCACAGCTAGAGAGACTGAAAGCATCAATGGAGACTCAGCACAGCCAAAAATAAAAATAAATAAATAAATTTTGAAAAATCATTTTCAGGATGTCTTTGAATACATATGTACATGCGTGTGTGCGCATGCACACACACACACACACAGTCCTGATGACATGTAGTCGTTTGGGGTGGTGAGAGGTTTCTTCCTTTTTTAATGTACAAATACAAGATGTAACTTTTACTGTCAGGAATGGGGTATACTAAACAAAAACATAGAAACTACCCTTTTCTCAAATAAAGCAGAAGTACCTGTCCCTTGGACTGCGAGAAGATCCAACTAGTCCATCCTAAAGGATCCTGATCAGTCCTGGGTGTTCATTGGAAGGATTGATGCTAAAGCTGAAACTCCAATACTTTGGCCACCTGATGCGAAGAGTTGACTCATTGGAAAAGACCCTGGTGCTGGGAGGGATTAGGGGCAGGAGGAGAAGGGGACAATAGAGGATGAGATGGCTGGATGGCATCACTGACTCGATGGACGTGAGTCTGAGTGAACTCCAGGAGTTGGTGATGGACAGGGAGGCCTGGCGTGCTGCGATTCATGGGGTCACAAAGAGTCAGACACGACTGAACAACTGAACTGAACTGAACCTGTCTCATAATCTCCACTCTCAAAGAACTTTCAAAGTTAACAAATTCCTGACTTTCTAAAGTCACCTGGAAGGAAAAAGAACTGGAACGATTAGGACATATGGAGAAATTTAGTAGTATGTCTGGAAAAGAGGAAATTCATAGATTTCTGATGATTTGAGGTGACAAACCTCCCTAAGGAAACATTTTGACCTCTGTCTCCCAAGGTGCTAACAGACAGCGAGATGGAGAACACCATGATGAATGCCTCAGATAGTCCTAAGCATGCAAGCTGGACAGGTTTGTGGTTAGGGAATAATCTTCCTATAGTACTTTTTAAAGAAATGTTTATGAAATCTATAAGATACATCTGGAGAGGTGGCTAGCTAAGGTTACTTCCCTCACATGATAGTCAAAGTAATTACAACAGAAAGCTAGTTGTTGCTGCTATTGTTTAGTTGCTCAGTTGTGTCCAACTCTTTGGCAGCCCCATGGATAGTAGCCCGCCAGGCTCTTCTGTTCATGGGATTCTCCAGGCAAGAACACTGGAGTGGGTTGCATTTCCTTCTCCAGGGAATCTTCTAGTATCCAACTTTAAGTGCTAAGAAAAAATGATAATAAGGAAGAAAGCCTCACTAAATAAAAAGAGAGAAAGAATATCTCTTCCATGGAAAGTATTCCATTGCCAGCCTACTTTTGGTTTGTCCATTCTCTTCTCCCAAATACTTCAAAAAAAATAAAGAACTACATCAACTCTGGGTGACTTATGTCCTTTCATTCAGTTATTTTCTTCCTCTACATTTTCTGAGCTCACTCAGGAAAACCAGAGACAGCTGCACATGGTGTTTTGATACTTATGTGTTTCTGGACCTAATGGCCATAGTCATCATTTCAGTCATTTTAAAATGCCTTTTAGGCCTTGAGATATATTTCTAGGGAAACACCATAAAGGATTGAATTATCAAATTAAGATTTCTAAAACTTTTATTTAGACAAACAAAGCTGTCAAAAAGATTTACAAAACCAAATCTATTTTTGAGCAGGAAACATATCTTTGAACCCTAGAATGCTGGAAGTTTAAAATAAACCTAAATAATGCTGCGCTTACAATATGAGACAAGGCATCCACTTATTTCTTTTAGAGGAGGTATAAAGTAGGGGCAATCATTGCTGACTTTTTGGCACATTAAGAACTAATAACAAAGTTTGTTCCTTGAAAGGAGATTTTTCACACTGGTGAGTCTTAGAGAAAAATAATATTTATTTTCAATTTATTTGGCTTAAGGTTTCCTTCCTTTATTTTAAACACAGCACAACAATCATCACCTCCGGCAATGGGGGCTGGAGTACATAAGGACAAGGTGTTTGTACTGGACTCAGAGCCTTCTAGCTTAGCAGCTTAGGAAGTTGTGCAGATGAGTCCAAGTCATGTTCAGTTCCTACATGGAGCTTCACTCTTCATTACTTGTTTTTGAAGAAGAACACAACAGAAGTGAAAACTAAATAAATACAATTTGATAGGAGAAGCCTTAGAAGTCAAAATTGAAACCTTGAGTGTAACCTGGTGGTAGCAAAACCTGTGTGTAGGAAGGATAACATAAAGACGCCTTCTGAAGAAGGTGTCGGAAGATGAGCAATGAACCACGGAGGCACCAGGCAGGGGCATGCTGATACTAGGGTGTTTGCTATGGCTAGATCAGAGCAGATTCATTCTAGTTGTTAAGTAAATAGCTCAGAGGGTGGCAGGGTAAGAGTATCAGCTTGGGATTCAGTAGTGATCTGTTATACAGCAAGATTGTTGGGTGAGAAGACCAAAATTCAAATTATTATAGGAGGACCCAAGTTACTACTATACCGTCAAAAAAATAAACTGTGGAATCAACCTCTGAGGCTATAATCACTGTATCACAGTGTCACTCATTTGGCTCTGGGTGTACAATATAAAGCACCTGCAGCTTAATATGCATTCACTTAGGCCAGAGTTACTCCATGACCCTTTTACCATGCTCAGTCCATCAGGACAGATCATGCATACTTTAAATCTTGTTCAAGAGAGCACATTGTTAGCAACATTTAATAAAATTAAAAACCAAAGGAAACATCCTCTCATTGTAATTTCACAATCCTTGTTCAAGCATCTTAGCAACTTTCATCTCATGAATGTGGGAATGGAAATTATCAAGACAGTGAAAAAGAAGTATCATTCTTTGGGAAATTTGCACCCTTCTCTGCTACCAGATTCCATCTTCTTGGCTATGTACCTGGATCCTGCTGGGTTCCCTAACTCCTGAATCATTTCCTAATCTTCAAGCATGAATTTCTGGCACAACAATGCTCTGTCCCCAAGCCTAATATTGACTCCTAGGATGTGGCACTCTCATTTGAACCCAGCCTGATCCAGTACTTCACTGAGTGGGTCAACTGGACACTAAGGTTGCTTCTAAAACATCACCAAGCTTTCTATTAGATAGGATAGATAGGAATGATTTGAGTCACCATGGCTCATTGACTATTCACAGGGCTGTGCCAGAAACACAGAGGTAATAGTGAAGTCATGATGCCTATGAGTCGATATTCATGTCACCAGAAGTTAATGCCTCTTCCCACTGCCATTCACAATTCTCTTCAACCATGTAAACAGTCTACCCATACCTCATGATGAGGTGCAGGAATGAAAGAGAATCATCACGGTGTACCTTTCTGAGGAGTCTTGCCTCCCATTCAGAGATGTGTCCTTGGCTATCTTTAATATTATTTTGGTCCAGTGGGATTTTGGGATTCTGTGACAAAAAGCACAAATCAGAGGTGTACAGATGTTTCTTTGACAGTTTGATATCAGAGAAATTGAATTTGCAGCACTTGTATCAGTAGATCGGAAAAATATCAACAATTTTATTAATCTTATATATTACCTGCTGCTACTGCTGCTAAGTCACTTCAGCCGTGTCCAATCCTTAGCGACCCCATGGACTGCAGCCTACCAGGTTCCTCCATCCATGGGAGTTTCCAGGCAAGAGTACTGCAGTGGGGTACCATTGCCTTCTCTGATATATTACCTAGGTGAAGGCAAATCATTATAAGTCACAAGGGTACATAAGTTATCACTGAAAAGACCTAACTAATAGATAAGAAAATTAAGAATGATAAAAATAGCTATTCGTTAAAGAGAGAAGTATTTTTAACCAAATCAAATTTAACTCTAGGTTTTAATACCCTCTTCAAAAATGAACCTGTCATATGACTTAAACTTGCTCCCATTTCCCAGTGAAATTCTATATCTATGAAGAGACAATAATAGTAATGGTCAATTGATAAGGAAAGATCAACCTATAACTTAGTAAAACAACTTAAATACATAGAAGGAATTAAACAAAGAAAGAGAGAAAAAGAAGTGTATGGCAATACACTTTTAATGTTCCTGAGGTGTGGCCAAAGTGGTAGAGTAGAGAGACCCTAAACTCCCACAGGCACAGCAAAATTACAATTATTTACAGAGCAACTCTCTATGAGAATGATCTGAAGACTAGCAGAAAAGATTTTCCACAACCAAAGATAAAAAGAAGGACCACAATGAGATGGACAAGTGGGGCAGAGACACAGTAAGTCAGGGTCTATACCCCTCAGTAGGCGACCCAAAACTGAGAGGATAATCACAGTTGTAGAGGTTCTCATCAAAGAGTTAGGGGTCTGAGCTCCACATCAGACTCCCCAGTATTGGAGTCCTGCACAGAGCTTCTAGAATCTCAGACTCTGAAGGCCAGTGTGGTTTGTGTACAGGAGAGCTGGAGGACTATAGGAAATGGAAACTCCACCCTTAGAGGACAGAAGCAAAATCTCACATGCTACAAATCCCAGTACAGAGCCAGTACTTTGAAAGGAGCCTACATCAGACCCATTGGCTGATCTTTGAGAACCTTCCATAGAGGCAGGAGGCAACTGGGATGCCCTGTAGGGACATAGACACTGCTGGCAGGCAGTTTTAGAAGTTGTTCTACCAAAGGACATCGATGCTGGCAAGCACCATTTTGGAATTGTCTCTCTAGCCTTTTAGTGCCAAGGGTGTACCCACTCCACGGTGGGTCAGTACCAGTCCTTGGATCCCCTGGGCCAGGCAGCCAGCTATCCTGGGACCCAGCCTCACTCACCAGTGGGCCAACACCAGTTCTGAGACCTCCCAGGCTGCACAGTCAGCCATGCCAGATCTGGCCTCACCCACAAGCAGGACAGCAGCCAATGCACAAGGCAGGGCTTGGCAGCCAAATGGGAGAGGGTCCAGCCCTGCCTACCAGGGTGCCTACAGTAGTTGGCCCACCACTCCAGAAAGGCCCATGCATCCAAGTTATGAGGCACCCCTAAAGCATATAGCTCTGGTGACCAAAGGGGAGTGTGCTGTTGGGCCACATAAGACATCTCCTACATAAGACCACTTTCTCAAGCTTAGGAAACATAACCAATACATAGAACCTATCCAATACACAGAAATAAAACAGAGTTAGGCAAAATGAAGAGACAGAGGAATATGTTCCAAATGAAAGAATAAGACAAAATTCCAGAAAAAGAATTAAACAAAGAAGAGATAAGTAATCTACTTGATAAAGATGCTTAATGATCATAAAGATGCTTTACAAACACCTTTGTGATATTTGTGGGAGAATAAACACAGTGAGAATTTTAACAGAGTTAGAAATAAAAACAATACACTAGAAATAAGCAACAGTAGATTAGATAATACAGAGCAATGGATTAGTGACCTGGAAAACAGTAGTGGAAATCACCTAAGCTGAACAGAAAAAAATAATTTAAAATATGAGAATAGTTTAAGAGATCCCTGGATCAATATCAAATGTGCTAACATTCACATTATAGGGGTCCTAGGAAATGAAGAAAGAAAAAACAAAACTTATTTTTA
Organism: Bos indicus; assembly: GCF_029378745.1. Taxonomy (NCBI): domain Eukaryota; kingdom Metazoa; phylum Chordata; class Mammalia; order Artiodactyla; family Bovidae; genus Bos; species Bos indicus. The sequence goes on from NC_091769.1 coordinate 34,460,759, forward strand.
GAAATAATAGCTGAAAGAAGTAAAACTACCATTGTTTGTAGATGGCATGATGCTATATACAGAAAATCCAAAAGATGCCACCATAAAACAACTATAGCTCATCAGTTTTAGTAAAGTTGCAGGATATAAAATTGATGTACAAAAATCTGTTGCATTTATAACAATATACTATCAGAAAGAGAAGTTAAGAAAACAATCTCAGTTCCAGTTGCATGAAAATGAATAAAATACTGAGGGATAAACCTAACCAAAGAGGTAAAAGATCTATAGTTGGCAAACTTTAAGCACTGATGAAAGAAATTCAAGACAACAAAACAAATGAAAAGATATACTGTGTTCATGGATTGGAAGAATTAATATAATTAAAATGATCATACTACCCAAGGCAATCTACAGATTCAATGCAATACCTATGAAAAGGCCAGTGACATTTCTCACAGAACTAGAGCAAATAATTCTAAATTTTATATGAAAACACAAAGACCTTAAAGAGCCAAAATAATCTTGAGAAAGAAAACAAAGCTGGAGGTATTGAACTCCCTGATTTCAAACTATGCTATTAATATAAAGGTACAATAATCAAAACAGTATGATACTGGCACAAAAGCAGACACATAGGTCAATGTAAGCAAATAGAAATCCCAGAAATAAACCCATGTGTTCAATTAATCTATGACAAAAGAGGCAAAATTATATAGTGAAAAAGTATTGTTGGGAAAACTGGACAGTAATATACAAAATAATCAGACTGGACTACTTTCTCACACCGTATACAATAATAAATTCAAAATGGATTAAATTCTTAAATGTAAATCCTGAATTCATAAAAATTATAGAAGGAAATTGGCAGTTTGCTGTCTGACATCAGTCTTACCAATGTATTTTTGGATATGTCTCCTAAATCAAGGGAGAAAAAAGCAAAATAAACAAATGGGACTACATTAAACTAAATAGCTTCTTGCACAGCAAAGGAAACTATCAACAAAACAAAAAGAGCCCCTACTGAATGGGAGAAGATATCTTTAAAAGATATATCCACTAAGTGGTTAATATCCAAAATATACAAAGAACTCATATAACTCAACTTAAAATAATAAAGAACCCAGTTAAAAACTGGGGGCCTGAATAGTTATTTTTCCCAATAAGACACACAGATGATCAACAGACTAATGAAAGACACTCAACATCATTAATCATCAAGGTAAAGCAAATCAAAAATCACAATGAGGTACCACCTACACTTGTCAAAATGACTATCATCAAACAGACAACAAAATTGTAAGTGCTGGCAAGGATGCAGAGAAGAGGGAACACTTGTACACTGTTGGTAGGATTGTAAATTGGTACAGCCACTGTGAAAAATAGTATGGAGATTCCTCAAATTTTGATAATAGAACTGCCATATGATTCAGCAATTTTACTTCTGGGAATTTACTCAAAAGAAAAACACTAATTCAAAAAGATATGTGCACTCCAATGTCCTTGGTAGCATTATTTACAATAGCTAGGATATGGAAAGAGTCTGTAAAGAGTTGGATACAACTGAGCGACTGAAGATATGGAAACAATCTAAGTGTCCATCAATAGAGGAATGGATAAAGAAGATGTGGTATGTGTGTGTATAAACACACACACATACAAACAACAGAATGGAATATTATCCAACCATTAAAGAGAAAATTTTGCCATTTGTGACAACATAGATGGATCTAGAAAGCATTATGTTAAATGCATTAAGTTAGAGAAAGACAAAGACTGTATGGTTTCACTTATACATGTAAACCAAACAAACAAAACAAAACGAAAACAGACTCACAGATACAGAAAACAAATGAGTGGTTGCCAAAAGGGAGGGAGATAAAAGGGTAGGGGAAATAGGTGAAGGTGATTATGTAAAAACCTCCAGTTATATAATGAATAAGCCTCAGTGATATAATATAAAATATAAGAAATATGGTCAATAATACTGCAATAACTTTGTAAGTTACTAGACAGTGTGATGATCATTTCATAATGTATGCAAATATTAAATTCTAGAGTATACCTGAAATTAATATTGTAAGTGAACTATATTTCAATTAAAATGAAGCAAAATAAATTTGGTAACATTTACAGATTATAAAACTATTCATTCAAATCAAATTCAAGCTATTTTTTTCCTGATAGTAATATTGTAAAAAACATTTGATTTCACCTTATTTATTAAATGCATTTCTGAATATTATCAGCAAAGGCACTTCACATATAATAATTTGAATCAAATACTTGTGTCCCTTTTACATAAGCTTTAACTTGGAAAACATAGCCTTAAAGAAATTATGTCTGCTTCAGCATGAAATAAAGATCACACTTAACGCTGATTCTGAAAAGCTTTCTGAATTGTTCTCCTTGTTGTGAAGGGGAGTACAATAAACTCTGCACAAAGAAAGTAGCCCACAGTAGGGGAAAGCCACAGGGCATCAATGCATATTAAAATATATATAGTAAATTTCCTTGCGGTCCTCACTCCTTTCAAGAAGCTTAATTTTGAGGCTGTCAGAGTAGTGAGTCCTTTCTCTTAGGAACAGAGCAGTACTTGCTCAGTTGCCTTTTTTCTCTTCTTTCAAAAACCCAATTTTTTTGTCTCTACATGTTGGTGTTAGAAAGTACTTCTCACCTCCTTCCAGAGATATATTTAAAAGTATCAGCTATAAATCTAATTTAATTCAATATGATTTCCTCTGGAAAGTCAGGGAGAAATGATTTGAAGTTCACTTGAATGTTTACAAAATGATCTTTTATTTTTGTTCCTTTGTTTACCCCCATCAGTGAGAAACAGCAGACTCCTGATAGAGATGTAATGCAGGCTGGAGTCTGGAAGTCAGAGATAGAACAGCCTTGAGATTCAAATATTTAAATCAAGCCACCACTATGAATCATAAAATGCACAAAAGCACAATCATTCTAGAAGGATACTTACTCAAGGTAATATATATTTATAAATATATTTTCTGTGAATGCCTGTAGGTATATGCTTTCTGGAAGATATTAATTTTACCAAGAATTTGGAAAATTATCTCCAATTAGTTTGCACTAAGAAATTTAAGTATTGAGTTGGTAATTTAGCTATACATGATTTCAACCCTGGGACTCTTATGTTCTATGAAAACTTCTGAAAACGAAAAGCTTTTATTTGTTTTGTAATTTTAAAAACACCATTTTAGGGCCAAAGATTTCTTGATTCAGTCTTGATAAGCTAATACCATAATTAATAAAATTACCTTTTGACTATAATATTTTATATTTGTCTTCATTATTTTGAAAGAATGGAAGCCAACATTTAAAAGCCAATGTAAACAGCAGAAGTCAATAGAGTTATTCAGAGAGAACTTCTGGTTACTTCTAAAGGTGCAGCATTTTTTAAAGGTTTCATTTAGACTGCCTGCTACAAGCAATTTAAAATTTTCTTATTCTTCTTTATGTGAAGTCATGATTTCTGATTAAACTCCTTTTTAAAAAAAGACACGAAGAAATAATATTTAATTATTGGTCAGTTTAATCCAAAATACAGTTCCATTTCACAGTTTATTTATGAACCACTAGACAGGAATGAGGAGAAGGCAATGGCACCCCACTCCAGTACTCTTGCCTGGAAAATCCCATGGATGGAGGAGCCTGGTGGGCTGCAGTCCCTGGGGTCGCTGAGAGTCAGACATGACTGAGTGACTTCACTTTCACTTTTCACTTTCATGCATTGGAGAAGGAAATGGCAACCCACTCCAGTGTTCTTGCCTGGAGAATCCCAGGGACCAGGGAGCCTGGTGGGCTGCCGTCTATGGGGTCACAGAGAGTCGGACACGACTGAAGTGACTTAGCAGCAGCAGACAGGAATGATATAGTCTAGTTTATGATATAGTCTATATAGTCCATGGGATTCTCTAGGCCAGAATACTGGAGTGGGTAGCTGTTCCCTTCTCCAGGGGATCTTCCCAACCCAGGGATTGAACCCAGATCTCCCACATTGCAAATCGATTCTTTGCCAGCTGAGCCACAAGGGAAGCCCAAGAATACTGGAGTCAGTAGCCTATCCCTTTTCCAGCAGATCTTACTGACCCAGGACTCGAACTGGATCTCCTGCATTGCAGACAGATTCTTTACCAACTGAGCTATCAGGGAAGCCCATATTTATGAACCACTAAACAGGAATGATATAGTCTAGTTTAGGAAGAAAACATTTGTCTAGCCTTTAAAGATTTTCTTTCCTAAAGAATCTTTATAGTTTATGTTTTTTTTTATTAGAAACAAGACAGATTGAAGATTTCACTTAATTTTTGTGTACATTTTATATATAATAGATATGAATAGATTCAATCCCTTAAAAGTGTTTGCTACATTACCTCACACTAATTATTAATATCGATCTTAGGTCTTCACAAGTGAGTGAGTGAGAGTCGCTCAGTCATGTCTGACTCTTTGTGACCCAGTGGACAGTAGCCTGTCAGGCTCCTCTGTCCCTGGAATTCTCCTGGCAAGAATACTTGCAGTGGGTTGCCATTTCCTTCCCCAGGGTATCTTCCTGACCCAGGGATCAAACCCAACTTGATCTCCACAAAGTCTAATGCATAAGCTTTTCCTATGGTTAAGCTGATAAAATGAAAGGAAAAACTAAAATAAAATCATCAATATTCTTTACTCATAGTAATTATTTTAATATATTTTTAAATCTTGCAAAAATGGTAATTAGAATATGATTAGTTGCACTTGCACCATGAGGCTATAGGTTAAGGTAGTAGATTTAAGTTTTCTGATGGAAATTTCTAACCTTAATACCCTAAAACCAAGTCAAAACAATCAAAGCAAAGCAAGGTGTCCAAAATTTGCAGTTTTCACGTAATCTACTTTCATAACAAAAACACTGGTAGCTAAGGACAGGAACAAAATTCTCATGAGGTATAGAACATTAGAGTAGAGTAAAGCTCCACCCTTATTCCTAGAAACAGTGCTAGTGACTGGAAAAAAAAACCCTCTAGAATTCTTCATATCCCAAATGTAAGGAAAAGCAAATTCAATGAATAAGCATATCATCTCCCTGTTGAAAAGGACTGAACCCACTAAAAATGGCTCCTTGGTGACAGTACATGAAATGGAGTAAGTGGACCGAAAGACGATATTCTTTGATGGAGAAGAACAGTCCAGAGTAAACACTGAGCTGTAGGTATATACATTTCTATTTAGTATAATCAATCTATGTATCTATCCTTTACCTTTCTAAATTATATATTACACATTTATATGCTATTTTATACTAATATATTAATTGTATAATTAATATATATTAATAATCTTTCTTAGGTATTTAATACAACTGACACTATATAATGTATATTATGCCTTATATACATATTTTAAAAGTGGGTATGTGTGTATGTGCAATATATATAATACATAATATATATAATTCAAAGAATAAAGAGCTTTTGGAAGTGAAGAATTAATAGTAGAACTGAATACTTCAATGGAAGATATACTAATAGAAGATAGAGTAAAGGAAATCCAGAAATTAGAATTTTTTGAAAAGAGCACAAATAAAAGGGAAATAATTTAAAAATAATTTAAAAACTTACTGAAAGGAGTTTCATAAAGAGAAAAACAGTTATGCTAACATGAGATTCTTAGTTTTGTAACCAACTTAAAAATTTTTTTCTGGAATCCATAGTAAAATAAGTGACAAATTTGGTTTGCTATTTTTGCCAGTCTTCAAAATTGAAACAAGATTTATGATGTGGGTCAGCCTTTATGAATTAAAAGTTAGAAATTTTAGAACATGGCTCAGTGGTAAAGAATCCACCTGCCAATACAGGTGATGTGGGTTTGATCCCTGGGTCAGGAAGATTCCTCAGAGAAGGAAATGACAATCCACTCCAGTATTCTTGCCTGGAGAATCCCATGAACAGAGGAGCCTGGTGGGCTACAGTCCATGGGGCCTTAAAAGAGTTGGACACAACTTAGCAACTAAACAGCAATAAAAAAAATATGTATTTGCTCCCAGGAAAATAAAGCACCTCAAATAAACAGGACAGGATCAGTATGGCACAGAATTCTCAAAGCAGCACCAGGAGTTAAAGGAAACTAAAGTAATGCATCTATTTCTGCTTTATTGACTATGCCAAAGCCTTTGACTGTGTGGATCATGACAAACTGTGGAAAATTCTTAAAGAGATGGGAATGCCAGATGACCTGACCTGCCTCTTGAGAAATCTGTATGCAGGTCAGGAAGAAACAGTTAGAACTGGTCATGGAACAACAGACTGGTTCTAAATCAGGGAAGGAGTACGTCAAGGCTGTAAACTGTCACCCTTCTTATTTAACTTATATGCAGAGTACATCATGAGAAAGGCTGGGCTGAATGAAGCCTTCACACACTCACTTGTGAAGCTGGAATCAAGATAGCTGGGAGAAATATCAATAACCTCAGATATGCAGATGACACCACCCTTATGGCAGAAAGCAAAGAAGAACTAAAGAACCTCTTGATGAAAGTGAAAGAGGAGAGTGAAAAAGTTTGCTTAAAACTCAACTTTCAGAAAACTAAGATCATGGCATCTGGTCCCATCACTTCATGGGAAATAGATGGGGAAACAGTGGAAACAGTGTCAGACTTTATTTTTTAGGGCTCCAAAATCACTGCAGATGGTGACTGCAGCCATGAAATTAAAAGATGCTCACTCCTTGGAAGAAAAGTTATGCCCAACCTAGACAGCGTATTAAAAGGCAGAGACATTACTTTGCAGCAAAGGTCTGTCTAGTTAAAGCTATGGTTTTTCCAGTAGTCATGTATGGATGTGAGAGTTAGACTGTAAAGAAAGCTGAGCTCTGAAGAACTGATGCTTTTGAACTGTGGTGTTGGAGAAGACTCTTGAGAGTCCCTTGGACTGCAGGGAGATCCAACAAGTCCATCCTAAAGGAAATAAGTCCTGAATATTCATTGGAAGGACTGATGCTGAAGCTGAAACCCCAATAATTTGGCTACCTCATGTAAAGAACTGACTTGTTGGAAAAGACCCTGACATGGAGAAAGATTGAATGCAGGAGGAGAAGGGGACGACAGAGGATGAGATGGTTGGATGGCACCACCAACTCGATGGACATGAATATGAGTAAACTCCAGGAGTTGGTGATAGACAAGGAGGCCTCACATGCTGCAGTCCATGGGGTCACAAAGTGTTGGACATGAGAGAGCGACTGAACTGAACTGAACTGAAAGTAATACCTTCAAAGTCTGAAGGGAAATGATTTCCATATATATACAAACCTCCAGTCAAATTAAGAAAATACATTTCCAGTACAAAAATTGAAAATACTGACAACTCTATACCTTTTCTCAGGAAAAAGTTCTACTCCATTATTATAAGAGTTAAGACAAAAAAAAAGAAAAATAGACATGTAACCTTAGAGGTCCAATGTAGGAGAAAAGCAAAAGAAACTCCCAGCCTCCAATGTTTGGAGTTGGGTAGGGAAAGAATGAAGATGGAAAGTTTCAGGACTATTGCAGCCAAGGCCAGGTTGATTTCCCCCAGTGAACCCCTAGGATCACAGTTGCCCAGGAGACCCAGAGTCATTATGCCATACAAGAGGAGTTTTAAGAGCTCTAACATAAGTTTGGGAATCAATTAGTAATAGGGCCATTAAAACAAAACTACTAAAATAGAGGCAGCTAATTACTTCCAGGAAGAAAAATTAGCAAAAAGAAAATGTGATTATAGTATACTACTTGGTTCAGTTGCAAACATGAAAGCATAAAACACGAGTCATAAAATTAGAGCCCTGAGTATTGGTTTTGTTTCTTAAGTGATTTAACCAAGTAATAACAGCAATATTTAAGTTTGGTCAGTGACATGCTGGTCAGTCTTTAGTGGGCTCCATTTTCTTCCATTTATTCAGTGAAAGATTTACATAAATAGAAACATGCAAGGCCATGCTGAGAAGCAGAAAACAATATTTTTTATACTATTGTCATACCCAATGTCAACTCTTGGCTTTTCTGACCAGCTGTGCTCACTGGCCAGATCTCTTAAGTGCAAAAGTGAGTCATATAGTTGAAATTAAGGTAGCTTCTTCATTGTCACAGTTGGACATGGATGGCCAGGGAAAATCAACCTAGATTTGCCTTTGCTACTCCTCCTAGAACTTTCCACCCTCATTCCTGTCCCACCCAACTCCGAACCTTGATAATCCACGCTCTATTTCTTGCTTTTAATTCTAACACTCTTCTATTCCTCTCCTACTTTAAGAGCAAAGTTTACAAAATGATGCAAAGTTTACAAAATGAGATTCATGTTTTGCTTGGTTTGAAGATAATTTTAATTTACTGTAAGCATTAAAAAAATTGTGGGATTCACACAAAAATGCTAATAATTTCTGTCTTTTCTTGAAAAATTGTAAGACCAAATAACATTGGTCATCCATTCTGAGATGGCTGCAGTTAGCAAAATCCGAGTATTGGTATGGCATATTCTTTCTAATTCACCACAGTTTAAACACTCTTTGATGTCTCTTACCCCCAGCCTATTTACTTCACTTATGCAATTTCCCCTTCTTGCAGGCATTTGAATTTACAATTCCTGTCCTAAAGTCTGGTTTCTCTCTACAACTCTATTGGTACAGCTTGCTTGAAGGTTATTAATGGCTTCATTTTTTGCTATTACGCATGGTCTCTGGGCAGAAATCTTCCTTCTTATATTTCTGTGCTGGTTGAATTTGGGGCCACTTAAATGAGATCCCTCTACTTTGAGAGGTAATGTACCTGCTCTTATCCCTGGACTGTCATCTCATGAATATCTATGTCAAAGCAGTCTGGTTGTGCACTCTTATACTTGCCACTGAACTTGAGCCAAGAATATTAATTTTGCCATCTGTAAATGTTTGATTTTGTGGCTTTATTTAAATAGTGGCTTGTGGCTATTCCTTGATTTCACTCTGAATTCCATTAAGGATCTGGAGTGTTACCAGTCATGCAGGGACGGGGATTGTGACAGAGGAGACACTGAGTTGGTGCTTACGAGACATGAGTGCTGGTTTATCCTTCTCTATCCACTAGATGTGGGATTTTGAAAATGTCACAATCTTTCTGAGCTGTGGAACTATGGGGAATAATTTCTTCTTGGGTTTAAGGCTTCATAATTTTCAGTGAAATTTTCTATATATCATCTCATTTGATGTCTACGTTTTGTGAATGGGGAACAATTAAGGAAGAAGTAAACTGCATTGGCTCATGGGACTAATCCACAAATGAGCTAGGATCTGGGTCTTCTAGTTTCCAGATTAGTCTTTATTCCTCTACACCACAGGGCATTCCACAAAAGACCCTGCCTGTTTTTGAGGTACACTGTTTACAGTTCTCTGTTTTAAAAGCTCATGATCTCTTTTATATCAGCTTCAACCTATTCCTAAAATGGCATTCATCATCTGAAAGGAAAACATTGTGAGGAGAGGGCCTAGCTTTTGCTCCTTCCATTGTCCATGGTCAGTATCATAACCTGGATCTTAACAGAAGTCCCTCTATCACCACTGGCTGAGCACTGAGTTAAAGACACAGACATGTTCTAATCTCTGAATTAATTGTATATAGGACAAGCATAGGGGCTTCCCTGGTGGCTCAGATGGTAAAGAATCTGCCTGCAATGTGGGAGACCTGTGTTTGATCCCTGGTCCAGGAAGATCCCCTGGAGAAGGAAATGGCAACCCACTCCAGTATTTTTGCCTGAAGAATTCCATGGACAGAGGAGCCTGAAGGGCTACAATACAGTCCGTGGGGTCACAAAGAGTCAGACATGACTGCTTGACCAAGGTACAAGCATAAAATTTGTCATCTAAACATGGAGCCTTTAGAGAAAGGAAATGGCATAATTTATTACTTTTAAACCACATGCAATAATTGGGATAATCATTCTCATTTAAAGCATTTATTTGCACAGTGCCTGGAATGTAATGGGTATTCAATAAATGGTAGCTTTTAAAAACAGCCTTACCAAAAGAGGTGAGAAGAGTTGATAACTAACTAAAGAGTATGTTCAAGATTTGTTCCCTTGGAACATAGCCCAGAGCAATGGGTTTATGGTGGGGAAAATGTTTTCTTTCTTATATGTAATGTGAAATTTGAAGTCTATTAGATTTTCCACTTAGGAACCGGACTGCAAGAGTGAAGACTCTTTGTAGTCAAGCTTACGGGTAAAAGTAATTTCTAAGGAGAAGAATTTGGAAGACAAAGAATCAGGGCCACAGAAATAATTATTATAAACTCAGGGATATTGTAAATTAAATTTTATAAGAATATACTAAATCTTAGAGAGTCTATCTGTTTTTCAGTTTATCTCAAAATATTAGTTACTGTTCAGTCTTATTTCCTGGAAAGTGAAAGTCACTCAGTCATGCCCAACTCTTTGTAATCCCATGGACTAGTCCATGGAGTTCTCCAGGCCAGAATACTGGAGTGGGTAGCCTTTCCCTTATTCAGGGTATCTTCCCAACCCAGGGATCGAATCCAAGTCTCCGGCATTGCCAACAGATCTTTACCAGTTGAGCCACCAGGGAAGCCCAAGGAAGAGACCAAATTGAGAGTATTTTTAAAGCAGTTTGCCCTAATTTCCAACACCACAGCCCGAAGAACACACTACTTACTTTCTCAGTGGTGTTCCACAGGACTATCTGTAATGCCGGGCTGCCTTTGTAGGCTATCCTTTTCCTGGGGAGCAGGCATACTGAGAGGCAATCCATCTTACCCCCTTCCTTCCAACTTGAGACTTGCCCCCTGATCTCTGAGGGTTGATCACTAATGTTTCAGCACCAGCTGCAACCCAATCCTTCAGCAAGTACAGCTGAGCTAAATTAATCTAATTTTTTTAGCCTTTGCACCCTAGATATCAATCTCCTGGGCAGTTTGCGCTCCCTGAGCCAGGCATGGATTCCAGGGCCCCTTATCACTGCCCCCTTTGTGCTCCAGCCCCCAAGCAAACATCCCTGTGGGCACCACAGAGCTGCACAAACATTTGTCCCCACAGCCGACTGGCTTCCTCAGGCCAGTGCGCCTAATGAGCTGGCTGTTGCCCGTAAATCAAGTCAAGCATACACAGTTCGGGCTTTCATCAGGTGAGTCCCATTCAGCAATGCCTTTGAAGGAGGGGCCCCTGTGGGCTGCAGAGGCTGTGTGCTGCCCAGATAAACACCCCATCTCAAAGATGTTGTTCTGTTTTGCAGACGGGCTTGTCGTTAGTGGGAGGAAGCGTGCTGGGTTGCCAAGTACCAAGAGCGGACTGATGTGACTTGTGAGCCAAGGAAAAGAAACACACACACACACACACACACACCCCCCCTCCCAAAGAGCCCAGCTGGAGGCATGAGGAAAACAGAAGGCGTGAAAGGCTCACATCCCATCCTGTCACCCACGGATGTGCCATCACCAGGCAGTCAGCAGAGATGTGGCACGTGTGGCTTCAGTGGGATCTGTCATGGGGACCTCCAGCAGTGCTGTGGACAGCTTGATCACCAGCTTGTGGGGCCTCCTCCAGGGCCTTCCCACCCGTTCCATGCTGAAGCTCTCAGAGGCTCCTCTGCCTGTTTTATGGCTTTTCTGTACTCCTCCTGTAGTTACACTCTAGAAGATTAACTTCCAATCAGAAAACAAAACAGAAACAGCATATGAAGATTTCTTCCACTTTTGTTTTCTTTACCCATCTAGGGCAAACTGTTTTTTCATACTGGTTTAGAATCTCTCTCCACCTAGGACTTAGCAAGTGCTTGGCAAATTTTATAGTGCTTTTTTCAAAATGCTTTTATTCATTTTATTCATTCATTACTAATAATAACATTCAGTAAATATTTACCCAGTACCCAAGATACATCAGACACTGTTCTAAGGGTTTGGGGATACAGTGATGAACAAGATCGACAAATACCCACATTCTATGGAGAGAGGACAATGAGAAAACAGATTAATACAGGATGCAATTTCAGACAGTAATCAGTGAGGTGTTTTCAACAAAGCATCAGGCAAGTTGCCTCTAAAGAGATCAAGTTTAAATTGAAGCTTACTTGAAGTGAGGGAGCAAGAAACCTAAAGATCTGGGTAGGAGGATCCGAGGCAGAAGAGAATGCAAATATCCCAAGGTAGGATGACTTGAGAGAGTGATCTGAGGGACAGTAGGAAGCTCTAGACTGAGTCATGAAGACAGGAGTTTAGTGTAGAAGGGGTCAGAGATGGGGGAAGAAGCTATGCCTGACATGAGTGTTATGAGGAGGAGCTGAGCGTGGTATATGTCATCTCCAAATCAGAGCATCATGCAAGTTATCTCATTTAACCCTCAGGTAACCCTATTGAGATAGCGTTATTGTCTGCTTTGCAGCTTATACAAAGTAGGCTCAAAGTGGCCAGGTGACTTGCTCAGTCTTGCACAGATGCTGAGTGACAGAATCAGGAGTTGAAGGCAAAGCTCACTTCTAAATTCCTGCCTTATCCACCATAGCTTTTTTGTTTACACTGTTCTCATTTCTCTGACTTCCTTCTTATCAGGCCCATGTTTTCAGGCCCATTCTGACTACTGTTTTTTTCCCATAATACATTGATATGGATTCAGATGGATGCAGAGGTATCATCTCTGTATCCTTCATGTGGTATCAAACTTCACTAAGTGTCATAAAGCAGATTTTCCAAATGTGTGAAAGGAGGTCGTTTGTTCACCCATTAGTTCTGCTCTCATGACTCTGCTGTTACATGCATGGCAGGGGTATATTATCCTTTTCTGGATTGCCTTGTAAGACCTAATGGAGCACTTGTAACAAGAATTTGAATAGCTGCATTCTATTCTGTTTTGACTAGGAGAGAAGTCAATGATTGACTGGGTAAAATTTCACTATTTGAGGAACTGGAGAAAGTCACTGGCCTCATTACTAATTCTCTTGAGAAATGAGAAGAAATGTATTTAACCAGCCTCTGTTTCAACCTCCATTAATCACTTTCACTGTCAAATATTTTCTTTTGTCAGATTTGCAGGAACTCTCATTGGAGTTTTTCTCATGACAACCCCTTCTTTGTATATTTTTCTTATGACTCCTTGATAATAATTGAGGAAATCCTCAATAATAATAAACAAGTAAATATTTTACTCTTTGAAGACTGTCATCTCTATGAAGAGATGCATAGAAGTGACACACATTCCCTGATAAGGAAAAGAACTACCTGTGTTCTCATGCCTGGATGGGTGCATGTGACCTTCAGGTATTCTTGCCATATGCCAATGACCCTGAGAACAGACTGGCAAGTATGGAGACTCATATGAAGAGACTCAGTGAGTATATGCTGCCTGACTTTATCAGAGGCTGGTATAGATTTGGTTTCTCTTAACAATCTTCTAGGACTGAAACAGAGTTCAAGAAACATGAAGGTTACTTTTATATTTAAAAAGGAAGCAGGTAAAACACAGCTTAATAATTATGGACTATGTTTAAGGAATTTTATTTAACAACTTAGTTCTTAATCAAAAATTACATGAATTGCACTAGTCATAAGATGCATACATGCACTGCTGCCGCTGCTAAGTCGCTTCAGTCGTGTCCGACTCTGTGCGACCCTGTAGACGGCAGCCCACCAGGCTCCCCCGTCCCTGGGATTCTCCAGGCAAGAACACTGGAGTGGGTTGCCATTTCCTCCTCCAATGCATGAAAGTGGAAAGTGAAAGTGAAGTCGCTCAGTTGTGTCTGACTCTTAGCGACCCCATGGACTGCAGCCCACCAGGCTCCTCCGTCCATGGGATTTTCCAGGCAAGAGTACTGGAGTGGGTGCCACTGCCTTCTCCGGCATACATTCACAGGTGCGTGGTTATCATAACAGGAGTCTTGTCTGTTTTGGTTTTACAGACAAGAAAAACCTGCTGCACATACCTAGCGTGATTGCTGAAATAGGTGTGACGTTACTTATCACTGCACCCAGTAAATTAAAAAGTTCTTTTGGAATTTTCTAGGAAATGCATAGAAGTGCGCTTAGAAAAATGTTCTCTCATTACGAAAACCTCCCACTTGATTGGCTGGAACATTGTGGAAGCCACTGTAGCCCTGGGCTGGAAGCTGAGGTGTCAAGAGGCTTCTGAGACCTGTTCTTGTGCCCCCATGCGTTGCCCTCCTCCCTGTCGGAACTTCCGTACTCTTCCAGTCACGGACGTTTGCTGGTCCCCTGAAAAGTGAGTGTCTCTGCCAGCGACAGGGGACTGTCATCACTGGATGCCTTCATACAGAATCACTTTCTGCCACCCTGCCCCCACCCCCGTGGGCATGTGGCACTTCTGGCGCCAACCAGCTCCAGCAGTTTTTGCTCAGACCTTCTGGGTGCCTGTCAAAGACCGTTTGTGACAGGACTTGAGAAAAATAACAAAGCAGCTCTCCCCTCGAACCCTCTGAGGAATGTGAAAACCAGTGTGGACACATAGGCTCTTTGTAACTGCAGGTACACTGTGTCAGCTGCCTTCTCAGGCTGGCAGGGTTAAGTGACAGAACACAATGAAATGCTCAGTTGGGTTGCATTGTGCTAGTCGGGGACAGAGGATGCATTTTATTAAAGAAGGCAACATTGTGCCTCCTACCAAACTGAGGTAATTTCCTTCCCTTTTCTATACTTCCTAGCATTCCAGCTCCATACATTTTAAGTGTTTGCCAGAGTTCACCTGAAGAAAGCAATTCTCCAATAAAAAACTTAAAGAAATATTTTTGTTCATGGCCCAGACCCATAAAGAATAACTACTAGAGGCTTAAAAAAAACCCCAACTTAATTTTACAACTAATTACTTAAGCAAACCAAATAAACAGACCAGTTTTGTCTCACTGAAAAGAAGGCCATAAATATATAATTGGCCCTGGAAATTGATTGATTCAAATCAGAAAATGCACCCCCCCATCATCCCACTGGTCTCAAGTTTAGGCAATTATTTCATCTCAAACTGAGTTGCTTGTGTAATTTCAAATATGTATGTTTATTTAGCAAACAAAAAAAGGGATCCATTGTCTATCACTAGAATTGCTAAGGATATGCTTAAAGTCAGATCTTTCCTGTTAATGAACCAACACGAACTTTAATTTGTTTCTGGATATTCTCGTAAGACCCAGTAAAGAAAGAAGCCCCTTTCAGATATTAAATTTCCTGTCCAAGAGCTGAAATAGGCCAAGAGATAACTCTCAACGTTTGGCATGGAAGAGTTAGCAGTTCTCTTGAAGTTACTTCAGTGGTGCAGTCACCAAATCAAGATTGCAATTAATACTGGAAATAAAGGGACAAGGGGAGTTACATTTTTTATATCCATGGTGTGCAGAGCTCTCTGATGGAAATTTAACATACATAATCTCACTGAGTCCTCTTCACACTCAATAAAACTAGCCCATATCACAGGCTAGGAAACTGAGGTTGAAAGAGATTAAATAGCTAGTTACAAATTCCCAAAGCTAAAAAGTGGTCCGATAGGCAGTAATACTATAGTCTCTTGTATTGATCAATTAAAAAAATGTTCAAATCCATGAACTGTCAGCATGCATTCCCTTTGGTAATCCCTGGGACCTAAACACTTATATGACACTCTCTCATGAGAAATCATAGAGTTTTGAAGTTCATTCCTTTATCCACACATCTTTCAATGCTATGATTAATGATAAATCTGAATATTAGTGTGAGGCTGTTTCTGTGCTGGTACAGAAGAGAATGATTCGTTCAACATTGGGTAAAAGGTGCCCGGGTTGATTTTTAAAGCAGTGGCCCTGATCTTTCAGTGCAAAGATTTCTTCTATTTGTTAAAAGATTTGGCTGTCCTTTTTTCCCCGTGATAGTACATATATGTTTATTATCTTTTAACTGAGAAAATACATATCTACCATAACATTTGATATACATTTTTAATTTCAGTAACCTCATTTACTAATATGAGGAAAATTTTAATGAATATATAGGATATTACATAGTGCCCAGAAGGAATCCAGATATGTAGCATATCAGCATTCTTGGCCAAAGTACCCAAAGCCCCCATGACAGTGCCCACCGTTCCAAGACTGAGAAACAAAGGAAAGCATGTGGAATAAGGGGGCACTGCAGATCAGAGAGGAGGAGCTCTAAGGAGACAACCACTTTAAAAGAAAGAAAAGGACAAAGGAGATACGGATTGCTTTAGAGAAGTTATAACAAGGAGTTAATTTCCTGGCAGCCTGTGTTAGTTTTCCCCAGGCTATTGTAACAAATGAGTACAAACTAGGTGGCTTAAAACAACAGAAACTCATTTTTTCACAGTCTGGAGACCAGAAGTCAGAAATCTAACCATTGGCAGGGCTCTTCTAAGGGAGAATCCTTCCTTGTCAGTTTCAGCCTCCACTAGCTTTAGGTATTCTCTCTGCCTTCATCTTCACATGGCCTTTTATTGTCTGTGTTTTCTTCTCTTTTGTCTTTTATAAGAACGCTTGTCAATGGAATTTTAGGAAATCTAGGATTATCTTGCCTTGAAATCTTTAACTTAATCTCATATGCAAAGACCTTCTTTCCAAAAAGCGTCACGTTCACAGGTTCCAGGATTTAGGATATGGACTTACATCTTTTAGACAGTCTCTTAAGAACCATGTATGTTGGGGGGCATTCAACCTATCACACTGCTTATCACCTCACTAAGGCCTCTGGTTTACTCTAAGAAAAACTACTTTGTCAAGAGTGTTAGGAGGTGATGAGTTGAGAATAAGAGGTGATGCAAGGGAACAAGCTCAGGCATGCTAGTGATCACAAAGGCATACTCAGTTGACCCATCACCTGCCATCTGAGGCTTATAGATATTTACCTTACCTAGATATATACTTCCAGAGAAGGCAATGGCACCCCACTCCAGTACTCTTGCCTGGAAAATCCCATGGATGGAGGAGCCTGGTGGGCTGCAGTCCATGGGGTCGCTAAGAGTCGGACACGACTGAGCGATTTCACTTTTATTTTTCACTTTTATGCATTGGAGAAGGAAATGGCAACCCACTCCAGTGTTCTTGCCTAGAGAATCCCAGGGACAAAACATGAGATAATATTAACTGTCTTTTTTGTTATAATAGCAATAGATGGTTATTAAAATATTCTTGAAAAAAAAAATCAGAATAAAAAGTGTAAATAAAAGAAGCTATTTATTCCATAACTCAGAGAAAGATAAATTCTGAAATGTTTCCTATCTCTGCTCTCCCTTACTTGATCCTGTACTACCACTACTAAACTCCAGCAGACTTCACTAACCTAACCAAATTAAATTATTTACTTAAATTTAAACATGCTTATTTTTAAAATATGATATTAACATTTTAATATAATGCCACTAACATCTATAAGTAAGGCATCATGTTTATAAATTTTGATTTCTGAGACAATAATTATATTTTTTATATGGTGAATCATTTTTTTCACAAAACATCCCATGACTTGATCATGTCCTCATTATAATCCTGCTCTCTAGTCATCGTTGTTGTTGTGCAGTTGCTAAATCTTGTCTCTCTTTGCAACCCCAGGAACTGCAGCACACCAGGCTCCTCTGTGCTCCAGTATCTCCCAGCGTTTGCTCAAATTCATGTCCACTGAATCAGTGATGCTATCTATCTATGTCATCCGCCACCACCCCCTTCTCCTTTTGCCTTCAGCCTTTCCCAGTATTAGGGTCTCTTCCAATGAGTCGGCTTTCACATCAGGTGGCCAAAGTATTGGAGCTTCAGCATCAGTCCTTTCAAAGAATATTCAGGACTGGTCTCCTTTAGGATGGACTGGTTTGATCTTCTTGCAGTCCAAGGGACTCTCAAGAGTCTTCTCCAGCACCACAACTCGAAAACATCAATTCTTTGGAGCTCAGCCTTCTTTATGGTTCAACTCTAACATCCATACATGACTACTGGAAAAACCATAAGTTTGACTAAATGGACCTTTGTTGGAAAAGCGATGTCTCTGCTTTTTAATATGATGTCTAGGTTTGTCATAGCTTTCCTTCTAAGGAGCAAGCGCCTTTAATTTCATGGCTGTAGTCACCATCCACTGTGATTTTGGAGCCCAAGAAAATCAAATCTGTCACTACTTCCACTTTTTCCCCATCTATTTGCCATGAACTGATGGGACTGGATGCCATGATCTTAATTTTTATTTTAATGTTGAGTTTCAAGCCAGCTTTTCACTCTCTTCTTTCACCCTCATCTTTAGTTCCTCTTCACTTTCTGCCATTTGAGTGGTTTCATCTGCATATCTGAGGTTACTGATATTTCTTCTGGCAATTATGATTTCAGTTTGTGATTCATCCAGTCCAGCACTGCATGTTATATACTCTGAAGATAATTTAAATAAGCAGGCTGACAATATATAGCCTTGCTGTACTCTTTCCCAACCTTCAACCAGTCAGTTGTTACATGTTCAGTTCTAACTGTTGCTTCTTGACTGCATACAGGTTTCTCAGGAGCCAGGTAAGGTGATATGGTACTCCCATCTCTTTAAGAATTTTCCACAGTTTGTTGTGATCCACACCATCAAAGGCTTTAGTGTAGTCAAAAAAGCAGAAGTAGACGTTTTTCAGGAACTCCCTTGCTTTTACCATGATCCAATGAATGTTGCCAATTCGATTTCTGGTTCTTCTGCCTCTTTGAAACCCAGGTTGTACATCTGAAAGTTCTCAGTTCACGTACTGCTGGACTATCTTGAAGGATTTTGAGAATCTCCTTGCTAGCATGTGAAATGAACACCATTGTATGGTAGTTTGAATATTCTTTGGCATTGTCCTTCTTTGGGATTGGAATGAAAACTGATCTTTTCCACTCCTGAGTTTTCCAAATCTGCTGACATATTGATGCTTTCACAGTATCATCTTATAGGATTTTAAATAGCTCAGCTAGAATTCCATCACCTCCACTAGCTTTTGTTCATATTAATGCTTCCTAAGACTCACTTGACTTTGCATTCCAGGAGGTCTGGCTCTAGGTGAGTGAGCACATCATTGTGATTAACTGGGTCATTGAGACCTTTTTTGTACTGTTCTTATGTGTATTCTTGCCACCTCTTTTTAATCGTTTCTACTTCTATTAGGTCCTTACCATTTCTGTCCGTTATTGTGCCTATTTTTGCATGAAATGTTCCCCTGATAGCTCTAATTTTCTTGAAGTGATCTCTAGTCATACATATGAGCATATATATGTATTATCACATTTAGTCATTACCACAGTTCTCAGACCTATACAGATTAAAAAAATAATAATAAAAGCAAAACTTAAGCCCCTTTGGCTGGCTAGAGGGCCAGTGGGACTAACAGGAAGACTGTGGGAAGCCAGGACTCTCCTTGTGAGGAGAGCATATACACTGACTTGCCAGTAAGGCAGAGAGGAGAGAGCAGACTGAAGACTGCACCAATGGCTGCAAACTTTTCCATGACCTCTTTGTGTACCACATCCTGAGTCAAGGGAATGTTCCAATTCTGTTTACTCAACAACACAACTCAGCTGTTTCCCTTTGGTCTTCGTGAGCATGGGGAGAGCCCCACCATGGGATGCAGAGGTGACTTGGACCTCTGCAACGTGCGGCAGGAGCAGCCGTTGTTGGCATATGCTCAGGTAGTGCATAAGAAAGCAGCCTAGAACTCTGACCACAGCCTGTCCACCACAGCCAGCACCCCAGTTACACACCAAAGAGCTCATGTGGCCCAGCCTGCCCTGCACTGTGGCTCCACAACAAAGCGAGGGTGGTAGAGGCTGGGGAGAGTGGGCAATCATCCATGTGGACCAAAGAGGACTTGAACCTGAGGCTGTGTCTGAGCAGGGCAAGGGCAACAATAGCTGACATTTGTACAGGGGCACATTGGAGGCAGCTTGGACCTCTGTCTGTGACTGACCCACTGCAGCCATGAGCTGCATGAGTCAAAGTCCTGCCATGAGCCAAAAGCCTGCATAGGCTCTTCTTGCTTTAGCACTGCTTCCCTCAGCAGCAAAGGTGCCAGGAGATGGGAAAGTACACACTGAAAAGGAAAAGAGCAGCCCAGACTCAATGCTCAGGGTTTCTGCTCCAGCAGGTTGGATCTGCCTCCACAGCTGATAGGGACAGAACAGAAAGGAAGCCCCACGTCACACTCAGCCACGGCAACAGACCCTCCAGCTCTATCCCTGCCTCCTACCAAGGTGAGAGCTGCCAAAACACCCTGAGGACAGAAATAACTTGTGTCTACATCCAATCCAGCTCTCCAATCAAAGGCACTGGGTACAAACACTCTGTACAGTGATAGTCCCACATAAGAACAGTCCTTCAAGACCACAACAGGTAACTGTTTCACCTAAATTTATAGAGATAAAAAAAGCTAAAACAGAATGAGAAGGCAAAGGCACTAGTTTCAACTGAAAGAGAAGACCTTAAAAAAAATAAGTAATGAAACAGAAATAAACAATATACAAGATAGATAATTCAAAATAGCAGTAATAAAGCTAAATGAATAATGGAAAGGAATAATGAACACAGTGAGAATTTTACAAGGAACCAGAAAAAGTAAATAAAGAGCCAGTTGAAAATGAAATATGCAATAACTGAAATAAAAACACACTAGAAAGGATGAATGGCAGACTAAGTGATCTGGAAGAATGCATAAGTGATGTGGAAGATAGAACGATGGAAAGCACCCAAACAGAGCAGCAACAGAAAAGCAAATTAAAAAAAAAAAAAGTTTAAGATATTTTTGGAATAATATCAAGCATAGCAACATTCACATTATTGGGGTTCCAAAATGAGAAGAGAGAGGGAGAAGGGGATAAAAATGTCAAAAATGTATCTGATGAAATTATAACTGAAAAATTTCCAAACCTGAAGAAGGAAATAGATGTCCAGGTATAGGAGGAACAGTGGGTCCCAAGCAAGAGGAAACAAAACAGACATACCAAGACATAACAATTAAAATGGAAAAAGTGAAAGAAAAGAGAATTCTAAAGGCAGCAAGAGGAAAAACAGAGTCATATGCAAAGGAGGCCCCATAAAGATGTCAGTCAATTTCTCTGCAGAAAGCTTGCATACAAGTAGGGAGTGCCAGGACATCTTCTAAGCACTGAAAGGGAAAACCCTGCAACCTAGGATACCCTACCCAGCAAGATTATAATTTAGAATCAAAGGAGAGGAAAAGAACTCAGACTAGAAAAAACTGAAAGAATACTAATTCATCAATACTAAACCTACCCTAAAATAAATGTTAAAGTGTCAACACTCACCATATACTAAAATACACCCTAAATGGATTAAAGACCTAAATATAAGATCTGAATCCATAAAACTCCTAGAAGAGAACATATGCAGAACACTTCCTAACATAAATTGTAGCAACATTTTTGGGGATATGTCTCCTAAGGCAAAAGAAATAAAAACAAAAATAAACAAATGAGACCTAATTAAATATAAAATCTTTTGTACAGCAAAAGAAACCATTGACAAAACAAAAAAAAATCTTTCATGAAAGAAAATATCTGCAAAATATATGATCGACAAGCAGTTGATATACAAAATATATAAACAGCTCATACATCTCAATATAAAAAAAAAAACCCAATTAAAAACTGGGCAGAAGATCTGAATAAATGTTTTTAACAAGAAAACATACAGACAGCTAGCGAGCAAATGAAAAAATGCTCATCATTTCTAATTATTAAAGAAATGCAAGTCAAAACAAAAAGGGGATATCACCTTACACCTGTCAGAATGGCTATTAGCCAAAAATCTATGAAAAAAAAAAAAATGTTGGTGAGGATACTGAGAAAAGAGAACCCTTGTACACTACTGGTGAGAATGTAAATTGCTGCAGCTTGTATGTAAAACAGTATGGAGATTCCTCAAAAGACAAAAAAAATTACCATATAATCCAGCAATTCCACTCTTGAGTATATACTCAAAAAATAGAAAACTAATTTGAAAAGATGTGAGAGGTAACAGGCAGGAAGGCCAGGAGTCTCCAAATGGAGGAAATAGGCTGCAAGTGTCAGATATTTTTTCTCTCTCTCTTAAGCAGCAGGAGGAAACAACTAGTGTTATATTTTTTCCCTTTCTCTATACAAATTTAAAAAGAGGTTTCTCTTAAAATACTGTGTTGCCATAATGACACTTGGGTCCACCAGAACCTAGCTGTTCTCAAACTTTGAGCTAACCAATGCATTTTTCTTATGGAAATGTTTGTCTTCAGATCAGTTCAGTTCAGTTCAGTTGCTCAGTTGTGTCCGACTCATTGCGACCCCATGAATTGCAGCACGCCAGGCCTCCCTGTCCATCACCAACTCCCGGAGTTCACCCAAACTCATGTGCGTCGTGTCAGTGATGCCATCCAGCGATCTCATCCTCTGTCGTCCCCTTCTTCTCCTGCCCCCAATCCCTCCCAGCACCAGGGTCTTTTCCAATGAGGCAACTCTTCGCATGAGGTGGCCAAAGTATTGGAGTTTCAGCTTTAGCATCAGTCCTTCCAATGAACACCAGGACCGACTTCCTTTAGAATGGACTGGTTGGAATTCTTGCAGTCCAAGGGACTCTCAAGAGTCTTCTCCAACACCACAGTTCAAAAGCATCAAGTCTTTGGCACTCAGCCTTCTTCACAGTCCAACTCTCACATCCATACATGACTACTGGAAAACCATAGCCTTGACTAGATGGACCTTTGTTGGCAAAGTAATGTCTCTGCTTTTGAATATGGTATCTAGGTTGGTCAAAACTTTCCTTCCAAGGAGTAAGCGTCTTTTAATTTCATGACTGCAGTCACCATCTGTAGTGATTTTGGAGCCCAAAAAAATAAAGTCTGACACTGTTTCCACACTTTCCCCATCTATTTCCCATGAAGTGATGGGACCAGATGCCATGATCTTCATTTTCTGAATGTTGAGCTTTAAGCCAACTTTTTCACTCTCCTCTTTCACTTTCATCAAGAGGCTTTTTAGTTCCTCTTCACTTTCTGCCACAAAGGTGGTGTCATCTGCTTATCTGAGGTTATTGATATTTCTCCTAGCAATCTTGATTCCAGCTTGTGCTTCTTCCAGCCCAGAGTTTCTCATGATGTACTCTGCATAGAAGTTAAACAAGCAGGGTAACAATATACAGCCTTGACACACTTCTTTTCCTATTTGGAACCAGTCTGTTGTTCCATGTCCAGTTCTAACTGTTGCTTCCTGACCTGCATATAGGTTTCTCAAGAGGCAGGTCAGGTGGTCTGGGATTCCCATCTCTTTCAGAATTTTTCACAGTTTATTGTGATCCACATAGTCAAAGGCTTTGGCATAGTCAATAAAGAAGAAATAGATGTTTTTCTGGAACTCTTTTGCTTTTTCAATGATCCAGCGGATGTTGGCAATTTGGTCTCTGGTTCCTCTGCCTTTTCTAAAACCAGCTTGAACATCTGGAAGTCTACGGTTCACGTATTGCTGAAGCCTGGCTTGGAGAATTTTGAGCATTACTTTATTAGCGTGTGAGATGAGGGCAATTGTGCGGTAGTTTGAGCATTCTTTGGCATTGCCTTTCTTTGGGATTGGAATAAAAACTGATCTTTTCCAGTCCTGTGGCCACTGCTGAGTTTTCCAAATTTGCTGGCATATTGAGTGCAGCACTTTCACAGCATCATCTTTCAGGGTTTGAAATAGCTCAACTGGAATTCCATCACCTGCACTAGCTTTGTTCGTAGTGATGCTTTCTAAGGCCCACTTGACTTCACATTCCAGGTTGTCTGGCTCTAGGTGAGTGATCACACCATCATGATTATCTAGGTCGTGAAGATCTTTTTTGTACAGTTCTTCTGTGTATTCTTGCCAGCTCTTCTTAATATCTTCTGCTTCTGTTAGGTCCATACCATTTCTGTCCTTTATTGAGCCCATGTTTGCATGAAATGTTCCCTTGGTATCTCTAATTTTCTTGAAGAGATCTCATCTTTCCCATTCTGTTGTTTTCCTCTATTTTTTTGCATTGATTGCTGAGGAAGGCTTTCTTATCTCTCCTTGCTATTCTTTGGAACTCTGCATTCAGATGGATATATCTTTCCTTTTCTCCTTTGCTTTTCGCTTCTCTTCTTTTCACAGCTATTTGCAAGGCCTCCTCAGACAGCCGTTTTGCTTTTTTGCATTTCTTTTCCATGGGGATGGTCTTGATCCCTGTCTCCTATACAATGTCACTAACCTCTGTCCATAGATCATCAGGTACTCTGTCTATCAGATCTAGTCCCTTAAATCTATTTCTCACTTCCATTGTATAATGAGAAGGGATTTGATTTAGGTCATACCTGAGTGGTCTAGTGGTTTTCCCTACTTTCTTCAATTTAAGTCTGAATTTGGCAATAAGGAATTCATGATCTGAGCCACAGTCAGCTCCTGGTCTTGTTTTTACTGACTGTATAGAGCTTCTCCATCTTTGGCTGCAAAGAATATAATCAATCTGGTTTTGGTGTTGACCATCTGGTGATGTCCATGTGTAGAGTCTTCTCTTGTGTTGTTGGAAGAGGGTGTTTGCTATGACCAGTGTGTTCTCTTGGCAAAACTCTATTAGCCTTTGGCCTGCTTCATTCCATATTCCAAAGCCAAATTTGCCTGTTACTCCAGGTGTTTCTTGACTTCCTATTTTTGCATTCCAGTCCCCTATAATGAAAAGGACATCTTTTTTGGGGTGTTAGTTCTAAAAGGTCTTGTAGGTCTTCATAGAACTGTTCAACTTTAGCTTCTTCAGCATTACTGGTTGGAGCATAGGCTTGGATCACTGTGATCCTCTTGGTGGCTGAGAGGAGCTACCCCATGCCCGAGGTCAGGGGCTGCGGCCCAGAGGAGCAACCCCACATCCAAGGAGTGGCA
The DNA here is from genome assembly GCF_029378745.1 of Bos indicus. Lineage (NCBI taxonomy): Eukaryota > Metazoa > Chordata > Mammalia > Artiodactyla > Bovidae > Bos > Bos indicus. Next base: position 34,485,584 of record NC_091769.1, read on the forward strand.
GCCGTGCGGGTGCAGGAGGGAGGAGAGGAGCTACTCCATGTTCAAGATCAGGCAGGGTGACTCTTCCAAGGTAAGGAACAGCAGCTGCGCTTTGCTGGAGCAGCTGTGAAGAGATACACCACGCCCAAGGTAAGAGAAACCCAAGTGAGACGGTAGGTGTTGCGAGAGGGCATCAGAGGGCAGACACCCTGAAACCATACTCACAGAAAACTAGCCAATCTGATCACATGGACCACAGCCTTGTCTAGCTCAATGAAACTAAGCCATGCCATGTGGGGCCACCCAAGATGGACAGGTCATGGTGGAGAGGTCTGACAGAATGTGGTTCACTGGAGAAGGGAATGGCAAACCACTTCAGTATTCTTGCCTTGAGAACCCCATGAACAGTATGAAAAGGCAAAATGATAGGATACTGAAAGAGGAACTCCCCAGGTCGGTAGGTGCCCAAAATACTACAGGAGATCAGTGGAGAAATAACTCCAGAAAGAATGAAGGGATGGAGCCAAAGCAAAAAGAATACCCAGCTGTGGATGTGACTGGTGATAGAAGCAAGGTCCAATGCTGTAAAGAGCAATATTGCATAGGAACCTGGAATGTCAGGTCCATGAATCAAGGCAAATTGGAAGTGGTCAAACAGGAGATGGCAAGAGTGAATGTCGACATTCTAGGAATCAGCGAACTAAAATGGACTGGAATGGGTGAATTTAACTCAGATGACCATTATATCTACTACTGTGGGCAGGAATCCCTCAGAAGAAATGGAGTGGCCATCATGGTCAACAAGAGAGTCCGGAATGCAGTACTTGTGTGTTTGTCTTAAGCTATGTTAATGTGCTGTGTGTTTACCCCTGACTCTGTCTTCATGTTGGTTCCAGCTAAAGCCTCAGAACAGATTTGACAAACCAGTATGTCTTACTCATACACTGTTCTTCTAATCTATGTTAATGAAGCTATATATTTGCTTCTAACTCTGCCTTTCTTCAAGATTCAGGTCAATCATTTTATGGCCCGAGATGATTCACTTGGTGCCAATGTTATCTCAAAATGCATGTTGTGGGTGAGGGGCCTGGTGCCATTCTCTGAGTTTTGAGACATTTCCTTTCTCTAATTAGCAGACCACTAGTAGCTATATTGGAGAAGGAAATGGCAACCCACTCCAGCGTTCTTGCCTGGAGAATCCCAGGGATGGGGGAGCCTCGTGGGCTGCCGTCTATGGGATTGCACAGAGTCGGACACCACTGAAGTGAATCAGCAGCAGCAGCAGTAGCTATATAATATCCCACTAAAGACTAGCAGGGGGGCACTCTTTCTACCCACTTCTGATGTCTATGTCAGAAGCTTTCTCTATCTCTTTTATACTTTTGTAAAACTTTATTACACAAAAGCTCTGAGCAATCAAGCCTCATTACTGGCCCCGGATTGAATTCCTCTCCTCCAGAGGCCAAGAATCCCGGTGTTTTTCATGGTTCAGCAACAACGTTTCAGATGCATGCACCTCTGTGCTCACAGAAGCATTTTTTTAGTACCCACAATATGGAAGTTAAGTGTTCATCCACAGGTGAATGGATAAAGAATGTTGTATCTATGTGTATGCACACAGTGGAATACTACTCTGACATAAAAATGAAATTCTGCCATCTGCAACAATGTAGATGGACTAGAAGATATTATACTTAATGAAATAAGTCAGGTAGAAAAAGAAAAATATTGCATGTTACAATTTTTATGTAGAATCTAAAAAAATAAGACAAACAAATGTATATGACAAAACAGAAACAGATTCACAGATACAGAAAGCAAACTAGTACATACCAGAGGCGGGGAGGAAAATAGAGGTATGGGATGAAGAGATACAAACTACTACATATAATACAGATAAGCTACAAGAATATACTACACAACACAGGGAATTATAGCTGTTAATTTGTAATAACTTTAAATGGAGCATAATCTATGAAAATACATTATGAAAATCTATTTTGTACATCTGAAACTAATATTGTAAATCAGCTACACTTCAATACAAAGAGATACATAGAGTCTCAGGGACTGGTAGGACAACACTAAAATATCTAACATTTATGTTACCAGAATTCTAGTAAAAGATGATAAAGAACATGGTTCAAAAGTGTATTTTAAAAAATAATGCCTGAAAACTTTCAAAATTTGGTGAAAAAATATACTTACAGATTCAAGAAGATCAGTGAATTTCACACTGATTAAATTTAAAGGAGTCCACGGGAGACACATCATATTCAAACATTTAAAAACCAAGTCAAAGAGGAAAAATCTTTGAATTATAAAATAGAATAGCTATATAAGCACAAACCAGTTCATGAAGTAGGTTTCTGCTCTTCTAGGGCCCATCATCTCTTCTCATTCACACCTCCTTCTCTTTCCTTAAAGGTTAACACTAACATGATTTTATGATAAATCTTTTTTCTCTTTGTATCTTTATACATTTATCACCTCCATCCCTAGGTTAGCCTATTATAAATTTTAAATAAATTCAGTGATACAGTTTTTAAAGAGTCAGGCTTAAAAAGTATAAAACATTTGCTGTAGACAACATGCATGCATGCTCAGTGCCATCTGATTCTTTGAGACCCCAGGGACTGTAGCCCTCCAGGCTCCTCTGTCCATGGAATTTTCCAGGCAAGAATAGTGGATTCATTTACCACCTAAGAACGCAGCCCTAGATTGACATATTGTAAAATTTACATAAATCCAATTATATAGTTTTTAAAAGTAAGGCTTAAAAAGTATAAAACATTTTGCTGTAGACAACACAGCTGTCAAATCACAGAGCTGGGATTAAAGCCCACACCACACAGCCTTGAAAGTATTAAACTGTCTGGCTTCTGAGAATAATAGTTGGATTTTGATACAGAGTTTGTTCCAAGCAACGTACATATACTTTCTCTCATTCTTTATTTTATTCTCTTTACATATTTATATGCATATGTCCTAATTTTACATGCAACTCCCGTTTAATTTTTTGACTTAATTTACAAAGTAAAATTTTCCATTCTCATTTTACTGACAAAGAAACAATCTTCCTAATCCTCATAAGCCTGGCAATGTTGAGGATAAATGACAATGTGAGACTCAGAGAGCTCAGACAAAACCTTGTGAGCACCAAAACCCAGAGACCCTGCAGAGACTGAGCCAGATCTGCCTTTGAATGTTTGAGTGTCTCCTGCAGAGGCATGGGTCAGCAGTGGCCTGCTGTGGGGACAGGGGCTCTGGCTCTAGCAGATCTGGGTTATGCAGCATGTGGCATAAGCTCTCTTGGAGGAGATTGCCATTAGCCCCACCATAGAGCCGCCAAGTAGACGACCCACAAACTGAAGAAGAATTATACCAAAGAAATTCTCGCACTGTTAAGAAAGTTCGAGGACCCACAACAGATTTCCCAACCTGGGGATCCGGCAAAGGGACTAAGAACCCTCCCCTGTCACCCCCACCCAGGGAATCTGACTTCGGGGGCCAGTGGGATTTGATTACAGAACTTCCACAGGACTGGTGAAACAGACTTATGGAGGGCACAAATAAAACCTTGTGTGCGCCTGAAGCCAGGAGAAAGGAGTAGTGTCCCCACATGAGATGGAGCCAGACTTGCCTGTGAGTATCCAGGAGTCTCCAGCGGAGGCGTGGCTTGACAGCAGCCTGCTGCAGGGTCAGGAGCACTGAATACAAGTGTGTGCACAAGTCCTTTTGAGGGAGGTCCCCCTTACCTTCATTAACCCTACCATAGTTTGGCCTCAGGCCAAACAACAGGGAGGGAACACAGCCCCACCCATCAACAGAAAATTAGTTTAAAGATTTACGGAGTATGGCCCCACCCACCAGAACAAGACCCAGTTTCCCCCACAGTCAGTCTCTCCCATAAGGAAGCTTCCATAAGCCTCTCATCCATATCCATTGGAGGGAAGACAGAATGAAAACCACAATCACAGAAAACTAACCAAACTGAACACATGGATCACAGCCTTGTCTAACTTAGTGAAACTATGAGCCGTTCAGTGTAGAGCCACTCAAGATGGATGGGTCATGGTGGAGAGTTCTGACAAAATATGGTCCACTGGAGAAGCGAATGGAAAACCACTTTAGAATTCTTGCGTTGAGAACCCCATGAACAGTATAAAAAGGCAAAAAGATAGAACACTGAAAGATAAACTCCTCAGGTTGGCAGATGCCCAGTATGCTACTGGAGAAGAGCAGAGAAATAACTACAGAAAGAAAGAAGAGACAGAGCCAAAGCGGAAACAACACCCAGTTGTGGATGTGACTGGTGATGGAAGTAAAGCCTGATGCTGTAAAGAACAATAATGCATGGGAACCTGGACTGTTAAGTCCATGAATCAAGGTAAATTGGAAGTGGTCAAACAGGAGATGGTAAGAGTGAACATCAACATTTTAGGAATCAGTGAACTAAAATGGACTGGAATGGATGGATTTAACTCAGACGACCATTATATCTACCACTGTAGGCAAGAATCCCTTAGAAGAAATGGAGTAGCCATCATAGTCAACAAAAATTCCGAAATGCGGTACTTGGATGCAGTCTCAAAAATGACAGAATAATCTCTGTTCATTTCAAAGGAAACCATTCAATATCACAGTAATTCAAGTCTATGCCCCAACCACTAATGCCGAAGAAGCTGAACTGAACAGTTCTATGATGATGTAAAAGACCTTCTAGAACTAACACCAAAAAAAGATGTCCTTTTCACCATAGGGGACTGGAATGCAAAAGTAGGAAGTGAAAATACCTGGAGTGACAGGACAACTTGGCCTTAGAGTACAAAATGAAGCAGGGCAAAAGCTAACAGAGTTGCCAAGAGAACACACTGGTCATAGCAAACAAGACAAAAGAAGACTGTATATATGGGCATCACCAGATGGTCAATACCAAAATCAGACTGATTATATTCTTTGCAGCTGAAGATGGAGAAGCTCTATATAGTCAGCAAAAACAAGACTGGGAGCTGACTGTGGCTCAGATCATGAAATACTTATTGCAAAGTCAGTCAGTTTGGTTGCTCAGTTATGTCCGACACTTTGTGATCCCATGGACTGCAGCATGCCAGGCCTCTCTGTCCATCACCAACTCCTGGAGTTTATTCAAACTCATGTCCATTTAGTTGGTGATGCCATCCAACCATCTCATCCTCTGTCATCCCCTTTTCTGCTGACCTTCAATCTTTCCCCGCATCAGGGTCTTTTCAAATGAGTCAGTTCTTCACATCAGGTAGCCAAAGTATTGGAGTTTCAACTTCAGCCTCAGTCCTTCCAATGATTACTCAGGATGGATTTTCTTTAGGATGGACTGGTTGGATCCCCTTGCTGTCCAAGGGACTATCAAGAGTCTTCTCCAAATCCTTATTGCAAAATTCAGACTTAAATTGAAGAAAGTAGGGAAAACCACTAGACCATTCAGGTATGACCTAAATCAAATCCCTTATGATTATACAGTGGAAGTGAGAAATAGATACCAGGGATTAGATCTGATAGACAGAGCGTCTGAAGAACTATGGATGGAGGGTCATGACATTATACAGGAGGTAGTAATCAAAACCATCCCTAAGAAAAAGAAATGCAAAAAGGCAAATTGGTTGTCTGAGGAGGCCTCACAAATAGCTGAGAAAAGAGAAGTGAAAGGCAAAGGAGAAAAGAAAGATATACCCATCTGAATGCAGAATTCCAAAGAATAGCTAGGAGAGATAAGAAAGCCTTCCTTAGTGATCAGAGAAAGAGAGGAAAACAATAGAATGGGAAAGACTAGAGATCTCTTCTAGAAAATGCAAAGATGGGCACAATAAAGGATAGAAATGGTATGAACCTAACAGAAGCAAAAGATATTAAGAAGAGGTGGCAATAACACACAGAACTAAACAAAAAAGATCTTCATGACCCATATAACCACAATGGTGGGATCACTCACCTAGAGCCAGCCATCCTGGAATGCAAAGTCAAGTGGGCTTTAAGAAGCATCACTATGAATAAGGCTAGTGAGGTAATGGAATTCCAGTTGAACTATTTCAAATCCAAAAAGATGCTGCTGTTAAGGTGCTGCATTCAACACACCAGCAAATTTGGAAAACTCAGCAGTGGCCACAGAACTGGAAAAGGTGTTTTCATTCCAATCTCAAAGAAAGGCAATGCCAAAGAATGTTCAAACTACCGCACAATTGTACTCATCTCACAGAGTAGTAATGCTCAAAATTCTCCAAGCTAGACTTCAACAGTAATTGAACTGTGAACTTCCAGATGTTCAAGCTGGATTTAGAAAAGGCAGAGAAAGCAGAGATCAAATTGCCAGCATCTCTTGGATCATAGAAAAAGTGAGAGTTCCAGAAAAACATCTACTTTTGCTTTATTGACTATGCCAAAGCCTTTGACTGTGTGGATTACAACAAACTGAAAAATTCTTAAAGAGATGGGAATACCAGTCCACCTTACCTACCTCCTGAGAAATCTGTACGCAGGTCAAGAAGCAACAGTTAGAACTGGACATGGAACAGTGGACTGGCTTCAAATAGGGAAAGAAGTACATCAAGGCTGTAAACTGTCACCCTGCCTATTTAACTGTATGCAGAGTACATCATGCTAACTGCTGGGTTGGATGAAGCACAAGCTGGAATCAAGATTGCTGGGAGAAATATCAATAACCTCAGATATGCAGATGATACCACCCTTATGGTCGAAAGTGAAGAAGAACTAAAGAGCCTCTTGATGAAAGTGAAAGAGGAGAGTGAAAAGACTGGTTTAAAACTCAACATTCAAAAAACAAAGATCATGGCATCCAGTCCCATCACTTCGTGGCAAATAGATGGGAAAACAATGAAAACAGTGACAGACTCTATTTTCTTGGGCTCCAGAGTCACTGCAGATGTGACTGAAGCCTTGAAATTAAAAGACACATGCTTCTTGGAAGAAAAGCTATGACTAACCTAGACAGCATATTAAAAAGCAGAGATATTACTTTGCTGACAAAGGTCTGTCAAGTCAAAGCTATGGTTTTTCCAGTAGTCATGTATGACTCACATGTATGACATGTGAGAGTTGGACCATAAAGAAAGCTGAGTGCCACAAGAATACGTTTTTGAACTGTGGTGTTGGAGAAGAATCTTGGGAGTCCCTTGTATTTCAAGGAGATCAAACTAGTCTATCCTAAAGGATATCAATCCTGATATTCATTGGAAGGACTGATGCTGAAGCTGAAGCTCCATTACTTTGGCCACCTGATGCATAGAGCTGACTCATTGGAAAAGACACTGATGCTTGGAAAGACTGAAGGCAGGAGGAGAAGGGGACACAGAGGATGAGATGGTTGGATGGCATCACTGACTCGATGTATATGAGTTGAGCAAGCTCTGGGAGTTGGTGACAGACAGGGAAGCCTGGCTGAAGTCCATGGAATTGCAAATATTCGGACACAACGGAGCAACTTAACTGAACTGATAATAACTGTCGTTTAGTAGCACAGTATAATAAACTAATACTCTAGTGCTTGTCTTTCTTTCAATTTTCTTTCACTCTTCTGACATTTCCCACATGGTGGCAAATATAGCTAATCTCACACTGAACCCAGAGGAAGTGTAACTGAGTATTGACTTTAAAAAATCTGATGAAAGTATGCTACAAGGATACACAGTGTGCGCATCAGGATGTCATTATTTTAAGTTTCAATTTCTTCCATATATAGCATGTGTTCTTTCGCTGTACTGATTAATATTCATTAAAAGTAACAATCAAGAATGTTGTTCTGGTGCATTTTCCCGAAGACTGAACACACAGGCATATATACATATCCCTCTGTGTGTGTGTGTGTGTGTATATATATACACACATGCTAAGTCGCTTTAGTCGTGTCTTTTTCTGACCCTATGGACCATAGACTGCCAGACTCCTCTGTCATGGGATTCTCCAGGCAAGAATACTGGAGTAGGTTGTCATACCCTCCTCCAGGGGAATCTACCTGATCCAGGGATTGAATCTTTGTCTCTTATGTCTCTTGCATTGTTTTTTACCACTAGGGCCACCAGGGAAGCTCATATGTATGCATGTATGTGTGTATACACACATATATGTATAATTTGTAATTAATATAGTACATATTTATAATATGATTCATATATGTAATGTTCAACTCTTTGCAATCCCACCATCTGTAGCCTGCCAGTCTTCTCTGTCCATTGGATTGTCCCAGCAAGAATACTGGAATGGGTTGCCATTTCCTCCGCCAGTGGATTTTCCCCACCCAGGGGTGGTCTCTGCATCTCCTGTGGTCTCTGCATTTGCAGGCAAATTCTTTACCATTGAACCACCTGGGAAGCCCTCATATATGTTAATAATGTAAGAAATATATAATGTATAATATATAATGTATATAATATATAATATATGTTATACGTACTGTGTATTAATAATATGTGATTTATTATAACACTTTTTATTCCATATACATGCTGTATTTTGCCAAGTATTAGATTATGAACATTTCTTCACATCTCTGACTTTTTAAGAACTGTGTAAATGACTGAATAACATTGCCTTTTATATAATTACCATTATTTATCTATTTTCCTAGGGCTTCCCAGATGGAACAGTGGTAAAGATTCCACCTGTCAATGCAGGAGATGTAAGAAATGCAGGTTCAATCCCTGGGTCAGGAAGATCTACTGAAGTAGGGAATGGCAACCCTATTCAGTATTCTTGCCTGGAAAATTCCATGGACAGAGGAGCCTGATGGCTACAGTTTGTGGGGCCTCAAACAGTCAGACACAACTGAGCACACACACACACATCCGTTTTCCTACTGCTGAGCCTTTAGGCTGATCTTTTCTCTTATGAACAAGGCAGAAAAAATTTTTTGTCTCTGATTATTTCCCCCACATAGATTCCCTATTTCCTCTTTATAGGTTCTTGTAAGCAGATGTATTGCATCAAAAGTTAATAATAATTTTATTCCAGAAGATTATTAGAGCTCATCAAGGAATTCAGTCAAGTTGCATAATACAAAATTAATATATAGGAATCTGTTGCATTTCTATACGCCAACAAAATATCAGAGATAGTAATGAAGGAAACAATCTTACTTGCCATCATATAAAAAAAAATCAATCCCACTTGCCATAAAATAAAATATATAGGAATAAACCTAAGGAGATAAGATACCTGTACTCAGAAAACTCTAAGACACTGATGAAACAAATTGAAGATGACACAGATTGAAAGATATACCTATTCTTGGATTGGAAGAAACACAAGGCAATTTACCAATTCAAGGCAATCTCTATCTAAACACTAATGGCATTTTTCACGTAATCAGGACAAATAATCTTAAAATTTGTATGGAAACACAAAAGACTCTGAACAGCCAAAATAATTTTGAGAAAGGGAACAGAGCTGGAGGAATAATGCTTCCTGACTTCAGGGTATACTACAAAGTGACAATAATCAAAACATCATGGCACTGGCACAAAAATCAGACACATAGACCAATGGGACAGAATAGAGAGCCCAGAAGTAAATCCACACACTTATGGTCAATTATTCTATGACAAAGGAGGTAAGAATATACAATGACGAAAGACAGTCTTTAATAAGTTGTGTTGAGAAAACTTGACAGCCATGTGTAAAAGAATGAAATTAAAACATTATCTAATTACATATACGCTGGGCTGGAAGAAGCACAAGCTGGAACCAAGACTGCCAGGAGAAATATCAATAACCTCACATATGCAGATGACACCACCCTTATGGCAGAAAGTGAAGAGGAACTCAAAAGCCTCTTGATGAAAGTGAAAAAGGAGAGTGAAAAAGTTGGCTTAAAGCTCAACATTCAGAAAATGAAGATCATGGCATCTGGTCCCATCACTTCATGGGAAATAGATGGGGAAACAGTGGAAACAGTGTCAGACTTTATTTTTTTGGGCTCCAAAATCACTGCAGATGGTGACTGCAGCCATGAAATTAAAAGACTCCTTGGAAGGAAAGTTATGACCAACCTAGATAGCATATTCAAAAGCAGAGACATTACTTTGCCAACAAAGGTCCGTCTAGTCAAGGCTATGGTTTTTCCAGTAGTCATGTATGGATGTGAGAGTTGGACTGTGAACAAAGCTGAGCACCAAAGAATTGTTGCTTTTGAACTGTGGTGTTGGAGAAGACTCTTGAGAGTCCCTTGGACTGCAAGGAGATCCAACCAGTCCATTCTGAAGGAGATGAGCCCTGGGATTTCTTTGGAAGGAATGATGCTAAAGCTGAAACTCCAGTACTTTGGCCACCTCATGCGAAGAATTGACTCATTGGAAAAGACTCTGATGCTGGGAGGGATTGGGGGCAGGAGAAGAAGGGGACGACAGAGGATGAGATCGCTGGATGGCATCACTGATTCGATGGACGTGAGTGTGGGTGAACTCTGGGAGTTGGTGATGGACAGGGAGGCCTGGCGTGCTTCAATTCATGGGGTCGCAAAGAGTTGCACACGACTGAGCGACTGAACTGAACTGAACTGAACTCTTACTTAGATTCTTTTCTCATATAGGTCATTATAGAGTATTGGGTAGAGTTCCCTGTGCTATGAAGTAGGTCCTTATTCGTTATCTATTTTATATATAGCAGTATGTATATGTCAATCCCAATCTCCTATTTATGCCTCCCTTCCTTCCTATAAAATTTTTTCTACATCTTTAACTCTATTTCCATTTTGTAAATAAGTCCATGTATACATTGTTGTACAGCAAAAAGTAACACAAACATTGTAAATCAACTATACTCCAATAAAAATTTTTTAAAAAATCTAGCTCAATTAGAATCGCCAATTAGATATGGAAGCAACCTAAGTGTCCATCATCGGATGAATGGATAAATAAGATGTGGTATAAATATGAAATAGAATACTACTCAGCCTTAAAAATGAAATTTTGTTATTTGCAACAAGATGGATGGACTTGGAGGGTATTAAGCTAAATGGGATAAGTCAGACAGAGAAAGACAAATACTGTATAATATTACTTATATGTGGGATCTAAAAAATACAACAAACAGTGAACATAACAAAAGGAAACAGACTCGCAGATACAGAAAACAAACTTCTGGTTATGAGTGGGGAGATAAAAGAGGGAAGTAGCAAAATATAAGTAGGGAATTAAGAGGTACAAACTATTATACATAAAATAAGTAACAAGGGTATATTTTACAATACAGGTTTTATGGTTAATATTTTATAATAATTATAAATGGAGTATAACCTTCAAAACTGTGAATCATTACATTATACACCTGTAACATATATAATACTGTATATCAACTATACTTCAATAAAAAGCTAATAATAATTTTAAAGCTCCTAATTAAAACTGCATACTCGCTTTCCAGGTCAGTTTACAAATTTACATTTCTAAATCCCATGGATGGAGGAGCCTGGTAGGCTGCAGTCCATGGGGTTGCTAAGAGTCGGACACGACTGAGCGACTTCACTTTCACTTTTCACTTTCATGCATTGGAGAAGGAAATGGCAACCCACTCCAGTGTTCTTGCTTGGAGAATCCCAGGGACGGGGGAGCCTGATGGGCTGTCGTCTATGGGGTCACACAGAGTCGGACACGACTGAAGTGACTTAGCAGCAGCAGCAGCAGTTCTTATCTTCCACATCCCTGCATGAAGAAAGTATTATCTTTTTTTAAAAAATTGCTTGATATTTTTGTAGGAAGGAAATGATACGAAGTTTTATTTGGCATTTTTATTATTACTGTGAAAGAGTATTTTACCAGAACTATTTTTTAGTCTTTTGCATGCTCTGTCCTGTGATTTATTCATGTAATTTGTGACATTTTCTCCTGGAATCCAAGTGTCTTATTGATTTGAATTCTATTTTTCTCCTTAGTAGATAGGTAGAATGCTATCTTAATACATAAATATGATTTTCACAAGGAAAAAATTCTTCATTTTTCCCTGATGATAAAGTGTTGCCTGAAATGCATTTGATTCTCTCATAACATTTGATGACAACACATCTTATGTCTGATGGGAGCCACAAAGAACTGCCTGATGCAGCGTGCTGTTGTTAATTTGAGAAATAATAAAATGACAAGTAGCTTAGCCATCTTGAATTTACTCTGAAGCAGTGTAAGTTAACATTTCTTCTGTAGGATTAATCTCAAGTAATACTGTCTACTATTTCAGCCATTTCTTTAAAAAAACAAATTATAGAGCATTTGGAGATGGCAATTTAATGGGAGACCATTACCCTAAGTGTTCTTTTATGAATTTTCCCTAAAATTCCAGATGAGCCATTTACCTTCTAGGTATGGTTATAAGGGCTGCCGTTCCCATATTAGTGCCATATTTGATATATGCAGTAAATCTTTCTTATTGATGATGCTATTATTGTAATTTTGTGCCCTGTGTACTTTCCAAGTACAAGCCTCCATATATATTCAGATATGTCTCAAGTGCAAGTCTTAAGCTTTCATACATATTCAGACATGAGGCCTTGGCAGTGGAAAAAGTGGGAAGGAACATAGCTCCTTCCCATGTTTATAAGTCTGTCATTTGTAATGGAGCCACAGGAAGCCCTTCTTCTCTTAAGGCATGGGGATGGCAGCAGAATATATGAAATCTTCTTTTATACCAACAATCTCCATTTCTTAGGGATCAGCAAAGAACTGCACAAAGACTGGCTGGAGATTTTTGGCATAGAACAAAGGGAGAATCTAAGACACCATCTGGAAAAGGATGAAACTGGCAAGGTACTGGGAAGTTCCAAACAACAGATTCCATTGTGGAGGTCACAGGGCACTGCTGAGCTGCTGCTAAGTCACTTCAGTCGTGTCCGACTCTGTGCGACCCCATAGACGTCAGCCCACCAGGCTCCCCTGTCCCTGGGATTCTCCAGGCAAGAACACTGGAGTGGGTTGCCATTTCCTTCTCCAATGCATGAAAGTGAAAAAGTGAAAGTGAAGTTGCTCAGTTGTGTACGACTCTTAGCGACCCCATGGACTGCAGCCTACCAGGCTCCTCCATCCATGGGATTTTCCAGGCAAGAGTACTGGAGTGGGGTGCCATTGCCTTCTCTGTCACAGGGCACAGAGGTACATAAAACAGATCACTTTATAGGGGACAGGGAACCATAACTGGGGATTGGTAAACAAAGACGCTGCTCTTTGGGAGTAAATTATAGAAGGCCTGAGGGTAGGAACTTCATGAGGCACAGCTCCATCGAGTGTGCTCCATTTTTATAGGGGCTCAGTTTCCACTCTCTCTAAACTGGTTAGTAAATATGATGATTAGTTGTGATGCTGACTTGGAGACTGTAAAATACAAAAGTGCTTTTTGGATCATTACAAATATATTTTATTACTGTACTTTATATTATGACACGTGGAGTTAAGACTATATTTTTATTCGTAATTCTTTCAGTTCAGTTCAGTTCAGTTCAGTCGCTCAGTCGTGTCTGACTCTTTGTGACCCCATGAATCACAGCACGCCAGGCCTCGCTGTCCATCAACAACTCCTGGAGTTCACTCAGACCTACGCCCATCGAGTCAGTGATGCCATCCAGCCATCTCATCCTCTGTCGTCCCCTTCTCCTCCTGCCCCCAATCTCTCCCAGCATCAGAGTCTTTTCCAATGAGTCAACTCTTCGCATGAGTTGGCCAAAGTACTGGAGTTTCAGCTTTAGCATCATTCCTTCCAAAGAAATCCCAGGGCTCATCTCCTTCAGAATGGACTGGTTGGATCTCCTTGCAGTCCAAGGGACTCTCAAGAGTCTTCTCCAACACCACAGTTCAAAAGCATCAATTCTTTGGCGCTCAGCTTTCTTCACAGTCCAACTCTCACATCCATACATGACCACTGGAAAAACCATAGCCTTGACTAGACGGACCTTTGTTGGCAAAGTAATGTCTCTGCTTTTGAATATGCTGTCTAGGTTGGTCATAACTTTCCTTCCAAGGAGTAAGCGTCTTTCAATTTCATGGCTGCAGTTACCATCTGCAGTGATTTTGGAGCCCAAGAAAATAAAGTCTGAGACTGTTTCCACTGTTTCCCCATCTATTTCCCATCAAGTGATGGGACCAGATGCCATGATCTTCATTTTCTGAATGTCGAGTTTTAAGCCGACTTTTTCACTCTCCTCTTTCACCTTCATCATACACAGATTCTTGACCACAATATTTGATTATCCAGAACTCCTTACCAAACATGAGGGATAACAGATTTTACTGTATCGCTTTTCTTACTCAGATTTTAATGATTTGTGATGAAGGGACTGATTTTTCTACTTCCTGTGGTTTCCAAGAAGGTTTCAATTGAAAACGGATTCTTATTGGAAAAGTTAATCCATCTCTGAAAGGTACTGAAGACCAGCTCACTAAGCAGGGGCTGGCTGGCACGGTCTTTCAAATCCCGTGGTGAGAGCTTCGGTCTTTACTTGGTGCACCTTGAACTAAGCATACCTTTGGCACTAGTCTTAGTAACAGCACTTATCAATCAAGTCTTTGTTTAGTTGAGTCAATGCTTTGACATGTTAAATGAATAATTACGAATTGGCTGACCTGGAACCTATTTCAGGAGCCAAACTTAAACTTACTAATAGCCCTAGGATCAAGCTCCATACGGCACTCTGACACATGTCTCCAGACAACAAATGATTCCATTATTCTTTGGTTTAGTATGATATATATGATTGATCTTAACCATTTGGTAAAATGAATATTATGTCCTCTCATTTGTTTTTAATCTATTTTAGGTATACAAATTGCTAAGACTTCTCAGTCATTGCCTAAAATCTTGGTTAATTACATGTTTTCTTTAAAACAAACCTGGATACAATTTTTAAGGGTTCATTCATCAAACTTTGTGATCCTTTAAAGCAATCTCCATTTTACATTAAAAATGCCACATTTTAAAAGCAATAATATTTTTTCAAGAAATACTTCATTCTTAATAAAATGTGTTAGTCTTGACTTTTAAGAGTCAAGGTGACTTTTGATAGTGGATTTGCACCTAAATTATTGAAAACAAAACCAGTCTTACCTCGTAGTAAGTAAGGTCTGAGTTGGGAAAAGGGGAGCCCTTTCTGGAGTATCGTTAGCATTCTCATACCTTTTAAACCATCTCCCAAGGATTATAGTCCAAGAACTTGCTCATAATATTTCTTTCATTACTTATGAAAATATTTCCATGGAAATTTCACCATATAACATTACACTTACCTAAAAATCTTATTTTTGTCTTGCAACATTTCCCTTGCAGACATGAGCATTTCTGGGGAATTATGGTATAGAGAGAAAACTTAGTCTTTTATTTAATAATTAGTGTGAACAATTCAGTAGGCACAAGAAATACTTTGAGGTTAATTTTGAAAGTAGAAAGAAAAACCCTACTCACCTATTATAACTGGAAAATTAACACATGATGGTATTTGCAGTCTGGGTCTCATTTCCAGTTAAATTAAAATAGGTCATTTTGTTCATCTGGCTTACATTTAAAGCTAAAGAAAAAATCCTGATATTTTACTATGCAAATACTTGTGCTGTCATAAAATATGTCTGCTGCTGCTAAGTCGCTTCAGTCGTGTCCGACTCTGTGCGACCCCATAGACGGCAGCCCACCAGGCTCCGCCGTCCCTGGGATTCTCCAGGCAAGAACACTGGAGTAGGTTGCCATTTCCTTCTCCAATGCATAAAAGTCTACATGCTGGTAAAACTTATTGGGAGTCAAGAATTCGGTCAAAATAAGTCTTTTTTTATGGGCTTCCTTGGTGGTTCAGCAGTAAAGAATCCACCTGCAATGTAGGATACACAGGTTTGATCCCAGAGTCGGGAAGATCCCCCGTAGGAGGGCAAGGCAACCCACTCCTATATTCTTGCTGAGACAATCCCACAGACAGAGGAGACCGGAGGGCTACAGTCCATATTGTGAAGAGTTGGACATGACTGAAGCGACTGAGAACACACGGCACGTCTTTTTTTTTAAAAAGCTTGGTATAAACAGCTAGGGAGATAGACAATATCAAATTCAACACTGGCAAATTCAGATAAGACAAATAAAATGGTCTTATTGAACTGAAGAAATTATTTCAATTCAAAAAATATGTATAGAATGTGAAATTAACCCAGGCAACAAAGTTATACAGATGCATACATATATTTTTTTTTAAAATTGAGGTACAATTGATGTATAATATTATTTTCTGGTGTATAACATAGTGATTCAATATCTGTATATATTGAAAATCGATCACCACAATAAGTCTAGCTAACTACATGTTCTACAAACTTTTAAAAATAAATACTCCAAGTGAAAGTAAAGGTTTCCTTATACTGAGAAATTGGAAAAAATCTTTTCTAATTACTTGTCAAATGTTACAACTTAAATTTTAAACAGGTATCAGTTCATTACACTTATGATCATTTACTTCCTAGAATCATTTTCATATTTTTACAAAACTATACCTAGTTCAGGAGAAAGGGAACTTGATGCCAATTACTTCAGGGTAATGATATCTAACTTGCATAGATTCTAAAGTAGCAAAAGGAAAAGTAGAGTCACCATATTAAGTATAATCTAAATTTTAATTATAGTTAAAACTTAAAAAAATGAAATTAAGAATGAAATTATTCTGAAATAGTCTTTGAATATTCAGCAACTCTGGACCGTGGGAAAACCAGTGACACAGAGATCAACCCGGAGCCCGGGAGTAAAAGAAAAGAGGTGATGGCCTTAGGTATTGAAAGAAGTGTGGCGTATATTATTGTAAAGCTCTCGTATGGGAAATTGTACACTATTACTAGAGGTAGACTGTGATAAATTAAAGACGTATGTTATAAACCCTCAGACAATGGCTTATTAAGCCAAAAGCAAAGAGTTATGGCTAATAAGCCAGCAATGGGAAAAAAAAGGAAACAAAACCTAAACAACTAATCTAAAAGAACACAGAAAACAATAGCAAAATGATACTTTAAACCCAACTTTATCAATAATTACATTAAGTACAAATGGTTTAAGGACACCTGATTAAAAGCCAGAGGTTGTCAGATTGGATTTAAGAAGACAATTGTATATTGCCTGTAAGAAATTCATTTTAAATATAAAGAAACGAAGGTTTAACATAAAGGGATGGAGGAATATCTGCAACTCCTATATATACTGCTTGTCAGAATAAAAAATGTTACAGCCATTTTTAATTAAGTTAGACATACAATTACCACATAACACATTAATCATATCCCTAGGTATTTCTTAAGAGAAATAAAAGCTAATGTTCACAAAAAATAGCATATAGCAGTTATAGAAAATTAAACATAATTGTTCCAAGAAACAAATAAAGTGTGCTTCAGCAGGAATGGATAAAGGAACAGTGGTATATCCATCTGACAGAATGCTTATGACTCAGTAGTAAAAAGGTACAAAAGACTGGGAAATACAAGTTAAATCTATAATGGGATATTACTATGCACTTATTAAAACTGCTAAAATTTTATAACTGTATGCTGATATAGTTGTGAACATTTAAAAATAATATACAGAAAAGCAATTGAATTAATAAACAGCAAGGTTGATGGATATAATTCAAGGTTAAAAAATATAAGTTATATTCACATTACTAGTAACCAGTGAGAGAGTAAAAAAATAAAATTTAGAAATACCGTTTACATTTGAAAATAATAAATAGGGACCAGTTCAACTGAAGATGTGAGAGATTCTACACAAACGGATTCTACAATTACATGAAAATCCAAAGAATCAAAAATGTCCAGTATAATCTGGAATAAACTTGGTGGCCTTCACTACCAGATATCCTGGGACTTCCCTGGTGGCTCAGATGGTAAAGCATCTGCCTACAATGCGGGAGACCCAGGTTCAATCCCTGGGTCAGGAAGATCTCCTGGAGAAAGAAATGGCAGCCCATTCCAGTATTCTCACCTGGAGAATCCCATGGACGGTGGAACCTGGTAGGCTACAGTCCGTGGGGTCGCAGAGTCAGACACGACTGAGCAACTTCACTACCAGATATCAAGAATTAAAGACAGAGTGAAAACAACAGATGGAATTTTGCAAGGACAGAAGAAGAGAATACAGAGCCCAGAAACACACCCACACCTATGGACACTTGATTTATGCCAAGGATGGCACTGCAGACCAGTGGATGTGCTGGGTCAGTCAGTGAAGCGAAAGTGACAGTCACTCAGTCATGTACGACTCTTTGCGACCCTATGGACGGTAGGTAGCCCACCAGAATTCTCTGTCCATTGGATTTTCAAGGCAAGAATACTGGAGTGGGCTGCCATTTCCTTCTCCAGGGGCTCTTCCTGACCCGGGGGTTGAACTCGAGTCTCCTGAATTGGCAGGCAGATTCCTTACCACTGAGCCACCAGGAAAGAATAGTTGATTTACAATATGAGGTTAGTTTCAAGGTGTACAACAGAGTGATTCAGTTACACATAAATATATACACACATATGTATGTGTATATATATGTCCTTTTTCAGATTCTTTTACATTATAGGTTATCACAAGATATTGAATATAGTTCTATGTGCTATATAGTAGGTTCCTATTGCTTATTTATTTTACATATAGTAGTATGTATCTGTTAATTCCAAACTCTTTTTTTTTTTTTTTTGGTTTAAATTTTATTTTTAAACTTTACAATATTGTATTAGTTTTGCCCAACATCGAAATGAATCTGCCACAGGTAATTTATCCATCCCTCCCTTTCCCCTTGGATCACCCCTTTGGTAACCACAAGTTTTTTTTCTATGAGTCTATTTCTGGTTTGTAAATAAGTTAATTTACATAATATTTTAAGATTCTGCATATAAATGATATCATATGATATTTGTCTCTTGCTGTCTTAGTGTTATCACTTAGTATGAAAGTCTCTATGCCCATCCAAGTTGCTGGAAATGGCAGTATTTCATTCATGTTATGGCTGAGCAATACTCCACTGTATATATATACATACACCACATCTTTATACATCCCTCTGTTGGTGGACATTCAGGTTGCTTTCATGTCTTGGCTTTTGTAAATAGTGCTGCAATGAACACTAGGGTGCATGTGTCTTTTTGAATTAGAGTCTTTTTTTTTTTTCCTTTTCCTGGACATATGTCCAAGAGTGGGATTACAGGATCATAAAGTAACTATGTTTTTAGTTTTTAAAGGAACCTCCATACTGTTCTCCATATGGCTGTACTCTTTTGTACATAACATTTGTTATTTGTTATCGCCAGCATTTGTTATTTGTAGATTTTTTGATAATGGCCATTCTGACCAGTGTGAGGTGATACCCCACTGTAGTTTTGATTTGGATTTCTCTAATAATTGGCGACGTTGAGCATCTTTTCATGTGCCTGTTGGCTCTCTGTATGTCTTCTTTAGAAAAATGCCTACTTAGGTCTGCTGTTCATTTTTTGATTGGGTTATTTATTTTTTTATATTGAGATGTATAAGCTGTATTTTGGATATGAAGCCCTTTTTGGTCACATTATTTGCAAATATTTTCTCCCAGTCTGTAGGCTGTCTTTTTATTTTTATTTATTTTCTTTTTTTTTTTTCTTTGCTGTGCAAAAGCTTTTAAGTTTACTTTGGTACCATTTATTAATTTTTTGTGATAGATTTTTAAAAATTATTTAGTTGGGTGCATCAAGCTCAGTGGTTGAGGTGTGGGCTTTAGCTGCTCTGAGGCATGTTGGATCTTACTTCCCCAACCAGGGATCAAACCTGCATCCCCTGTACTGCAAGGCAGATTTTTAACCACTGGACCACCAGGGAAGTCCCTATGATGAGTTTGTTAAGCTATAATTTTGTAGCATATCTGGCTTATTCTCATGGTTAGCGTGACAATGATAGTCTCATGATTTTATACATTCCAATCACAAACAGAAATTTTCCCAAAATTCGTGATTTGCTTATGTAATTTCTGTTTTTTCTCTTTTCTGGTTTGCACTAGAAGTCTTTACAGTCATAAATTTTCTTCAGTGTAAATTTTCCCATAGTAATTATTATATTCTCAGTACCATTTTTCTTTTTTAATGGATTAGTCAATACAGGTTAGAATGAAGGATCAGTCTAACTAGTTCAGGGGGCTTTCTCTAACATTTTAATTTTATTTTTTCTTTGTATTTATAAAATATACCAATTTTTTTTTTCAAAATTTTAGTTTTTTTTCTACATACATACCTATAGAAATCATGCTGGCTTGGGTGTTCACTCTAGAATAAAACTAAAATTATTTTTGTAGCTTTACTCTGTATCCAGAGTCATATTTTGTCTTTTAAAGTCATCCTTTTTTGATAAATTCTCACCCATCTCTTTCTCTTATCTTCATTTACTTATAATCTCATTCATAATCATTATAAAAATTAGAATGCCTACAAAGACAAGGCCTTATAAAATTTAGGATAGGCATAAAGACCAAGTATATATTTTTCATAAAACTTGTTTATGGGTAGTAAAATATTTGTGGAATATTTCCTAGAGTTTTTATTTTATTTATTTTTTCCTAGAGTTTTTAATACTTCCTTTCACCAGTGGCTATCTATAAAAACCATTTGCATGGTTGATGTATGTCTTGGCATGTGATTTTCTTTTCTATTTAAATTATGGTAAGAAGATCAAGGATTGTTTTTGCCTATTCTCTCGCCTCCATATTAATTGAAGTAATTTTGAAGATTGGCAGTAACTTCTACTACATCATTAAATGTTAAATGTACAACTATATTACTGTGATTATGTTTTCAAATGGAGTTAAGAAAAGAAAGCTTAAAAGAAGCGTGATTCATTATTTCAAATAAGTTTTAGAGTGGTTTATCCAGAAGGAAATGGCAACCCACTCCAGTATTCTTGCCTGGAGAATTCCATGGACAGAGGAGCCTAGTGTGCTACAGTCCACGGGGTCACAAAGAGTAGGACACAACTGAGCAACTTCACTTTCTTTTCTTTCTTTCCTTCTATCCCTATAATAATCTTTTTGGAAAATAACCCACCACACTATAGAAATAACTCAGAAATGACCATTCCAACTTCTTTTCTCTTTGCCAACAAAGGATCCCTCTATATGTGCTAAAGTTTCCAAATAAGACTTCTCCCTGAGCAGCCAAGGAGGGAAACACAATCATGCCAACATCTGGTTCAGTGCTGAAAAAACAATAGAAACCTCACCTTGTGCCTAATGACTGATGCTGGTGTTTTTACTCTTACTATTAAGGATGATGTTAAAGGACTGAAGGCTGGCCAAGTCCTTGTTCACAGAAGTCTCTTTCAAAAGACAGCTGCTACCATCTTCCATTTCAGTTCAGTTCAGTTCAGTTCAGTCACTCAGTCGTGTCCGACTCTTTGCGACCCTATTAAGTGCAGCATGCCAGGCCTCCCTGTCCATCACCAACTCCTGGAGTTCACTCAAGCTCACGTCCATTGAGTCGGTGATGCCATCCAGCCATCTCATCCTCTGTTGTCCCCTTCTCCTCCTGCCCCCAATCCCTCCCAGCATCAGAGTCTTTTCCAATGAGTCAACTCTTCGCATGAGGTGGCCAAGTACTGGAGTTTCAGCTTTAGCATCATTCCTTCCAAAGAATTCCCAGGGCTCATCTCCTTCAGAATGGACTGGTTGGATCTCCTTGCAGTCCAAGGGACTCTCAAGAGTCTTCTCCAACACCACAGTTCAAAAGCATCAATTCTTTGGCGCTCAGCTTTCTTCACAGTCCAACTCTCACATCCATACATGACTACTGGAAAAACCATAGCCTTGACTAGATGGACCTTTGTTGGCAAAGTAATGTCTCTGCTTTTGAATATGCTATCTAGGTTGGTCATAACTTTCCTTCCAAGGAGTAAGTATCTTTTAATTTCATGGCTGCAGTCACCATCTGCAGTGATTCTTCCATTTCAAGCCAGTACCAAATAGCATTTTTATCTTGTCCCAAGATGAATAGGAACTTTTGGTAAACTCTCCCTATAATGATGTTTTAATAAAAGTCACATCAGTGGAAGAATCCAAGGGATGAAAAATTTGCCTTCATTGGGACTATCTTTTGCTATTCTGCTTTTCAGTAAAGACTATTATCTGTGAGAAGCTCTTGCAAATTATTGAATTAATTTTGTTGTAAAAGTAGCTTTTATAGCCAACCATATACTTTGCCTAAAAATCTTTCTTCAGGTAAGAACATGTGTGTGTGTGTGTGTGTGTGTGTACACATACATGAAGTTGAGAGGTACTGAGTTACGGGAAAGGTATGGATGGTGAAGAGCAGGAAACAGGAATAAATAGGACGGGATTTCGTGGTGGCTCAGATGGTAAAGAATCTGCCTGCAAGCAGGAAACCTGGGTTTGATCCCTGGGTTGGGAAGTTCCCCTGGAGAAGGGAATGGCTACTCACTCCAGTATTCTTGCCTGGGAAATCCCATGGACAGAGGAGCCTGGCAGGCTACCATCCACGGGGTTGCAAACAATCAGACATGACTGAGCGACTAACAGTTTCGCTTTCACCGTAGTTCTTTAGTGGCATTCTACCTGTGTCTGGTATTCAGCTCTGCCCCCAATTCTACTGACCTTTCCAGTGCAGCTCAAGATCCACCTCAAACCAAACTCTTCCCTTATCTGCCATTGGCAAATGGCCCAATATCTGAATTCCTGTAACACATTTACATTCCATACTCAGGTTAGCATTCAGTACACTCCACTCAAAATTGTATGGTTTTTTACAAATGTGGTTTAAGATTGTAGTTTTTGTTTTTCCTCAGATAATCCTAGTCATAGAGGAGTTCTTTGCTTTTTTCTCCCTGTGATTCTATGATGAAAAGGATAAAAAGAAAGACTATATAAACACAGCCAAGCCTAGATCTAGACATGTGGGTGTCTCCAGACTAATAATTTGGTTCCATTTCAAAATGAATTATAAATATTTATTCAACATTTACTTAAAGGGGTAGGAAGACTCTGATTTCCCATTAATAAAAATGTATATGGAAATAAATTCATTTATTGATTCACTTTGCTGCCCAAAGCAGAGTCAAAAGTCTAGGGAAAAAAGCAGACAAAGTTTCTTGCTTTCCTATAGCTCTTATTCTTTCTTCTGCTCTTTTGTGATTATCCAAACCAGACAACTTCTTGGCAAGCTCATTAAAGATGTAGATAATGAAGGAAATTCCTCAGTCCTGTGAACAGCCTTGTGCTGTGTAAAAGTTTGGTCTCAGAGTTTCAGCTGCCAGCTCCTGCTGTCTTTTGGCTGACTGCAATTGCATGCGCATGTTGCAGAATTATTCAGTAGAGGCATGTTCATGATAGTGAGCACTCTCTTCACATTTCCATCTGAAGCTCTGTCTGCGTCAGCCACATTTGTACAGATTTGTATCTCTATAATATGAAAAGCCATTTGAGAAAATCTAACTCCGCAAGCACTTCATTTCTAATTTATTCCATCGATAGTTTAACATCCTCATATCAGTGTTTTAAGCAGCGATCTAGTTGGCCTATCCCTCAGTTAGATTCTGTACCTACCATCTAGCAACTCTTCTTCCTGGTGACTATCTTCTTCCCAAAACCAGACTTTCTGGCTGCTATATTACAAATTTGATTTGCCTTTTAAAAATGTGACTTATTTTTCCTCTTTATTAAGTTATAATATATGAGAAGCAAATAAAGTCCTTGTAAAAAGCATCAGTTAAGGGATCAGGTGCAGCAGTACATTCTGAGGTGCAACTCCCTGTGCCTATGAATCCTGACAAACACTTAGATTTCCTGACCTCAATTTTTAACATTCATAAACTACAAATAAAAATATCCCCTTTGCAGAGTTGCTGAGAACATCAGCAGCAATTAATCTCCCTGATGATCTTTGTAAATCACAGCCAATTTTACAGCTAACGGTACTATGAAATTCTTAGTTCAGCCTTTGACACACACTGAACTGTATAAAGAGGACTTGGAGTTATTAAAAACTCAAATGGCTAATATTTTGAAAAATCATCACATCTATTACTTCATGTATCCAACAGAATACACTGGGTTCTGTTAGATGCTAGACATTTTAATTTTTACCAAAATTTATATTTTAAAAATACGCATAGACGTAACATGATGAGTTTCTGGAACACTGTGTATACGTGTGTATACATGTGTAGGTGTAATATGCATTCAGGATTGACTGGCTAGTAAGATGAAAAGTTGGATGTAAACATCCTCCTCTTTATTAGGCTGACTTTCAAAAGTTGCTACTAGTAATAGTTTTGTGTTCATTAGTTAAATTTTTTAATATATATCACCTTATACATTGAACTAATATTTTCTGAGTAACTAGTGATTCAGACCATAAAGAATCTGCCTGTAATACAGGAGACCCAGGTTCAATCCCTGGGTTGGGAGGATCCCCTGAAGAATGGAACAGCAACCCACTCCAGTATTCTTGCCGGGAAAATTCCATGGACAGAGGAGCCTGGCGTGGTAGAGTCCACGAGGTTGCAGAGTCGGACATGACTGAGCAACTAACATACATTGTGTACTAAGCATTCTTATAGTTTCTTGGGATACATTAAGGAAAAAATACAAGCCAACAAAATATTTTTTCTCTTCTCCTGTCCCCTCCTTGGGGTGTGTATGTTTATAAACCTTTGGCCCTTATATATTGAAGTATAATTTATATGTAGACAAATGCATTTGTAAGTGTGATGTGTTCTGATAAATAAGTACATCTGTGTTTCCACAAATGAATCAAGATATGGAATATTACTCTCCCAGAGAGTTCCATCATGCTCCTTCCAGTAAATTCCTGTTCTAGCCCCACATCACAGGCCACCATCCTCTGAATTCTAATACCAAATCCTTACCTGTGTAAGATTTCAAAAAAATGGAATTATACAGAATCTTTTTCATAAAGTATCCTTTAGGTCTGGCTTCATTTGCTTAGCAAAATGTTTCTGAAATTTGTCCATTTTACTGCATGCATTTGTGGCTAATTACTTTTTATTGCTCCATTTTGTGAATATACCACTATTTATTTATTCATGGCTTCCCTGGTGGCTCAGATGGTAAAGACTCTGCCTGCAATGTAGGAGACTGGGTTCAATCCCTGGGTTGGGAAGATTCCCTGGAGAAGGGAATGGCAACCCACTCCAGTATTTTTGCTTGGAGAATCCCATGGACAGAGGATTCTGGTGGGCTACTGTCCATGGAGTTGCAAAGAGTTGGACACAACTAAGAGACGAACATTTATTCATATCCTTCTTGATGGATATTTGGATTTTTAAATTTTAATTATTATAAAGAAAGGTGACATGAACATTCATATACAAGTATTTTCCCAACATATGTCTTTATCTGTTCTTGTAGTAAAATTGTTGGTCATAGGGTATGTATATTTTTATAGAAACTGCTGGTTTTCCAAAATGTCTACATTATTTTACACTCCCACTAATAATGTGCGAGAAATTCAGTTGCTCCACATCTTCACCAACATTTAGAGCTTCTGTGTGTACAAACTGACATATAATTTTGGCTTTAATTTGCATTTTCCTGATGATGAGTAATTTTGAATACTTGTTCATGAGTTTAGGGGTCATTTTGTACATTCTTTTGTGAAGTGTCTATTCAATTATTTTGACCGCTTTTTAATCAGATTGTTTGTCTTTTCATTATTAAGTTATGAGTTCTTTATATATTCTGGACACAAGTCATTTTTCCAATTGTAAGTATTATAAACATACTTATAATACGTACATATTTATATAGCTATGGCTTGCATTTTCATTTTTTAATGCTTCTTTTTTATGAGCAGAGATTTTTAATTTTAAGGAAGTATAATTTATCTTGTTTTTATGGTAAGTGCTTTTTCTGTCCTATCTAAAAATATTTGCCTTCTCCATGCTTGCCAAGATAGACTTCTCTGTGTTCTTCTAGAAGTTTTAGGTTTTATATTTATATTTATGATCCACCTCAAATTAAGCTTGAGTGTGCTGTGAGATAGAGGTCAAAGTTCAGTTTTTAAAACATGGTCATCCAGTCCTCCAGCGTAACATTCTGAAAAGACTTTTCTTTCTCTGAATTACTTTGGTGCCTTTTTAAAAACAGTGACCCTTTACTGGTTCTATTTTTAGACTACTTACTTGCTTTCATTAATCTGCATGTTTATAACTTTATGTCAATATCACATTGTCTCAATTATCATAACTTTATAGTATGTCTTGCAATCAGGTAATATAAGTACTCTTTGTTCTTCTTTGTGAAGATTTTTTGGCTAAAGTCCTTTCAAATTCTGTATACATTTAAAAATTGGTCTGTCAAAATTTCTTCCAAAAGGCCTGCTGGAATAGTTTTCACTGTCCTTAAATACCTTTTGTTAAATTTATCCCCAAATATTATGCATTTATTGATTCTATTGTAAGTGGTATTTTTAATAGATTATTTTTTATTGTTCATTACTCACATGAAACACAATTTATTTTTGTATTTTAACTTGTTTCCAATGACTTTGCTAAATTGATTTAGGAGTCCTTAGAACTTTTAATATACTTCACCATGTAATCTGAAAATAAAAATAGTATTCTTACTTTCCAATCTTTATGGTAAGTATTTTTTTTTTAATCTAGCTGATTGTGCTGGCCAGGACCTCTAGCAAAAGTTGAACAGAAATAGTTAGAGTGGACATTCTTGCTTTATTTCCCATCTTAGGGGGGAAAGTATTCAATGCTTCACTATTAAGTTTGATTTTTTTTTTCTGTACACTTTTGAAAAAATGACTTTATTCTCTAGAGAACATTTAATTTCACAAAAAAATTGAACAGAAAGTACAGAGCATTCCCATGTGCTGTCCTTCCTGCACTCCCAGTTTCCCCTATTCTTAACATATTGCATTGGTGCAGTACATCTAATGAATGTTTATGTTCCTACTGATAAATGATTACTGACATTATTATTAACCAAGGTCTATATTTACATTAGAATTAACCCTTTCTGTTGTACATTCTGTGGATTTTGGCAAATGTATGTCATGTATCCAGCTATTACAGTATCATACAGAATAGTCTCACTGCCCTAAAATTCCCTGTGCTCTGCTGTAGGCTTTTTTTTTATAGACAATACTGGGTCAGGTTGAGAACATTCCCCTTATTTTTAGTTTTCAAAAAATTTTTATTGTGAATGGGTGCTTAATTTTGTTAAGTGCATTGTTTGCATTTATTAAAATGATATATGGGATATTTTTGGTCTTCCTTTTGTTATTATGGTTTAAACTGATTGATTTCCAAATGGTAAACCAATTTTGCATTCCAGGTAAGCCTCACTTGGCCATGATGCTTTTGATTTTGATATATTGCTGACTTTTATTTGCTAACATTTTGTTAATAATTTTTATGATTTATGCATGAGGAATATTTTTCTATCATTTTCTTCTTAAGTTTTTCTCAAAATTGAGTACTAGTGTAATAGTAGCCTATAAAATGAATTGGGGAAAAAAAGAACTAAAAAATAAATAAATAAAATGAATTGGGGAATAATTCCTTCTCTGCTAGATTCTGAGAATTTTTGTGGAATTGGTATTGTGAGTACAACCAATTCATAATATTACTTTATTATTTTAAAATCTTTACAACCTCTATGATGCCCCCTCTTTCATAAACATACTGCTGCTACTGCTGCTAAGTCGCTTCAGTCGTGTCCGACTCTGTGCGACCCCACCAGGCTCCCCCGTCCCTGGGATTCTTCAGGCAAGAATACTGGAGTGGGTTGCCATTTCCTTCTCCATTGCATGAAAGTGAAAAGTAAAAGTGAAGTCGCTCAGTCGTGCCTGACTCTTAGCAGCCTACCAGGCTCTTCCATCCATGGGATTTTCCAGGCAAGAGTACTGGAGTGAGGTGCCACTGCCTTCTCTGATATACATACTACATATTCTCCATTTGTTATTTTTAACAGTCTGTCTTAATATAGTTGAATCTTGTTTGTTTATATAGTCTGACAATATCTGCCTTCAAATCATTGTTTACCCTATTTACATTTATGTAATCATTGATATGATTGTGTTTAATTCTACCATCTTGCTATTTTTCCCCCTATTTGTGTCATTAGTTTTTTCGCTTTTTCTTTTTCTGTCACATTTTAATCAAGTAGTTATTATTGTTTGACTTTTTTGTGGTTTGTTTCAATTATCACTGTTTTGATTTTCAATGGTTGGTCATGTAGATACAATATGAGTTATTAATTTATAGCAGTCTAGTTTAAATTAGAATTTTATCTCTTCATATACAGTGTAAGAGCCTAAAAACATTTATCCACTATCCTTCTGCTTGTTGTCACACATTTTACTTTTATCTATGTTAAAACTAAATACTTCATAGTCATTTTTCCCTTTAAATAGTCTTATAACTTAAGATACTAAATGAAGAAGTATTTTAATATTTTTTCATATATCTAATATATTTTGGCGGGCTTTCCTGTGGCTCAGCTGGTAAAGAATCCACCTGCAAAACAGGAGACCTGGGTTCAATCCCTGGGTTGGAAAGATCCCCTGGAGAAGGGCAAGGCTACCCACTCCAGTATTCTGGCCTGGAGATTTCCATGGACTATATAGCCCATGGGGTCACAAAGAGTAGGACATGACTGAATGACTTTCAGTTCACTATATTTGGCAGGCTTCACTTCCTTGTCAATACCTGAGTTCCTTTTAGTATCAGTTATCCTTGAGACTAAAGACCTCATTTGAACATTTTTTCTCCTCTTTGCTGAAAATTTCCACCTATTCTCTCCCTATTTCTATATTTTAATTTTCTTTCTTTTAAATATATTTTTCTCCTAAATTTGACACCTATGTTTTCTATTTAGTGTTTTCATTTCCTGGTTATGGGTCATGTTTTCTGCTTTCTCACATGTCCAGTAATTTAGTTGAATATTAGGATGCTATTTTCTTAAAGTCTTTTTTCTTCTTTATTTGAATAATGCTATATAATATTTTGGTTTGTTGAGTTACTCTAGGACTACCTTTATGCAAAGTTGCAGTAGCCTTATTCCATAACATGTCCTTTGTAAGGTCTAAATGAATACATGGGATATTCAGTAAGTTCTCTTTATTCTGCTTGTAATTCCAACATATCTCACACTTCAGAATCACCATCAAGCTCACAACCTATCAGTAGCTATTATCCCAGAATTTTCAACATCTCACTGTATGTGCACAGCTTAGTACTCAAGGGAAGTCTGTATCTAAATTTATATAATGCGCCATACATGGTAAGGTTCCCCTGGATAGAAAGTCATGGTGAATGTGGAACTCAGGTCATGTATTTCCCTCATCTCAAAGACCACAGGCAGCTCTCTACTGTGCAGCATCAAATCTGTGAAGATAGTTCCTTCGTTCATTTTTATAGCGATCTGAGAGAGAGGAGGTAAATGCACTGTACCACTCTGACCTCATACTTTTACATTATGGTTGGAGCTGGAAGTCTTTATAAAGCATTTTTTAAACTCTAAATGATATCCCAAAAGTTTGCTATTAATTATTTTTTTAAAACAACACATCATAGAAATATTTTCATATTCACACATTTACATCTGTCATTTAAAAAACAGTTGCATTCTGTTCATTGCATGTCTTTATGTTGTCTACACATTCCCATTAATAGATATTGTTTTTGTTATTATAGACAATGTTGCAATGAAAGTTCTTACACATACCCTCGGCCTATTTGGATGCCAATACCAATAGACTATATCTATGGCAGTAGAGATGATGGTTCAGAAGTAGAAATATTTGAGATTTTGATAAATAATCACAAAGTTCCCTGAAAATGCCATTCTACATTCTACCAGTAGGGAAACTTTTGTTTCCAGTACCCTCATCTATACAATTATTGTATCAGAGTGTTCTAAGAGAAAAAGAGGTAAAATGATGTACCTAATCTGTATCAATGGGAACTTCCCAGTGATATGCTAAACTGATATTTTAAGTTGAATCATTTCTTCGGTTTCCTCAGTATCTACTTTCAATGTCTGAGGCATAGGTATTTAGTGAATAATTGCTAAATAAATGTGAATGAACCCAGTGGATTTTTATACTTTCTTTTAAGAAAGGAAGTCCGAACATTTGCATTATTAGGAAGGCTGTGAAAATAAAGAGCTCTGGCTCTAAAATCAGTGCATCGAAATTAAGAAACACACACCACTGACAAGAGCAGCTCTGGATGGAGTTCCAAGGAGGAACTGTCAGACCAGCTGGCTTAAGTTTTATAAACCTAAACCCTGGCCTATATTTAACCACCTTCCCCTGATTATTTACTTCCCTCCACTGCAGTGGTCTGGACTCCTGAAAAGCATGTTTTCACAACTGTCTGGAAATGAAAGATTAGGTGGGTTAGATCAAACACCTCTTCCCTGTGATCAAGGGAAGGAAACTGAGACCTTTTCAAAACATACTCACTAGATTAGCCATACAGTTTGGGGCTTGTTCTAGGCAGAGAGCACAACACCTCCTTTATACACTCTCCTATGTCTCCTTAGAGCCTTTCAGAAATTAAGTACAGAAATAGAAAAGGAAAAAAGAGAAAGTGAAAGAAGACAAACAAGGAAGGTCATAGAATCCAAATAATTTCTACAAATAACACGAATACACCTGGAGCCAATGTCCAAGATTGTCCTTTACATCTTTTACATCTAGTTACCACAAAATCCCAAAAGATTTATAAGTAGAATTACTTAAAACAAGGATGAGAGAGAAAAATACTCAGAAAGAACACATGAAAAAAGGTATGCATCATTTGGGCACATCATCACATTTCTCTGAGCCTTTTATTCCTTCTTTGACAAAAAAGAAGTTACACTGAAGAGATAGATTTTTGAGCTGATTCATGAAGGATGAATACAACTTGCCAGTTAAACAAGAAAGGACGGCTATTCCAGGCAAGAAAGAGCAACCTTTTATGAGGCTCCCCCTTACTTCCTCAAACAGAGTTAATATCTCCTTCCTCTGTGCTTCTGCTGTACATTGTATTTATTTCTACTACTAGCATCTATTTGTTTGCATGTGCCTGTCCCTCCGATGTTTAACCCTGGGCCAGGCACAGTTGGTCAGTCACTGAACATTTCATAAATAAAGCCATGAAATGGTGAGATGGAGGGGTGTGCTTGGGGAAAAGCAGTATCTGCCATTGTTCTGGCACAGTACTGATGGTAGGGGGCCAATATTAAGTATTTAGTTTATATTCTATGTGCAAGTGATGGCATCCATGCGGGCTCAGTCATGGCTGACTCTTTGCAACCCCATGGACTATAGCCTGCCAAGGCTCCTCTGTCCATGGGATTTTCCAGGCAAGAATACTGGAATGGGTTGCCATTTCCTCCTCCAGGAGATCTTCCTGATCCAGGGATCAAACCTGCCTCTCTTGTGGCTCCTACATTGCAGGTAGATTCTTTACCTACTGAGCCATGGCATCTATACTCTATGAGTAGGGGCGCCCTAAAACATATAATACAATTATACCACTCAGTCCCCTAAGGCAGAATTATCCTCCAGCTATTGGCACAACAGGGATTGAGAAGGGAAAAATTGGTTTGGGAGAATCACAGAAGGCTCTGTAAAAAAGGTGGACTGCCAAATAGACTCTGAAGATGGATAAGTTTTGTATGGAAAGAAGAAAGGAGGAGATCTGAAGGATCAGGAATAAAAGTAAAAAATGGGTATGGAATATGAAGGAGATAGGTGAGAGTATAGCTTGTTCAAGAAATGAGACAGGGAATTAAAGGGAATAAGAGGGACAAGATGGAATCTTTCCAAATAGGAAAGACCACAAAAGTCAGGCAAAAGTGTGTGTGCATGCTAAGTCACCTCAGTCATATCTGACTCTTTGTGACCCTATGGATTGTAGCCCACCAGGCTCCTCTGTCCATGAGATTCTCCAGGTAAGAATATTGGACTGGGTTGTCATGACCTCTTCCAGGGGATCTTCCCAACCCAGGGACTGAACCCAGGTCTCTTAAATCTCCTGCATTGGCAGGTGGGTTTTTTACCAGTAGCACTTACACTCAACTCCAAATTCTGGAGGAGGAGAGTGACACAACAACAATGATGTTTAAGAATACCTGGTACAAGTACAGCAGTAGCAACCAAGAGATTCTGAGAAATTTGATTTAGAGACAGAATATTGCTCATTATGGTCTTATTTCTGGGCCTAGTATAGTGTTTGACACATATAAAATAAAATTCTTAATAAAGTTTGGACTTCTCTAGAGGGCCAGTGGTTAAAAATCCACCTGCCAATGCAGGGAGCATGGGTTTGATCCCTGGTCTGGGAAGATTCCACATGCCGTGGGGCAACTAAGCCTGTGCATCACAACTACTGGAGCACGTGTGCCTCAGAGCCCTGTTCCCCAACAAACGTAGACACCACAGCAAGAAGCCTGCACACCACAACCAGAGTAGCCCCTGCTGGCTGCACATAGAGAGTGCCCGTGTACAGCAATGGATACCCAGTGCAGCCTATATATATGTGTGTGCGTGTGTGTGTGTGTGTGTGTGTGTGTATAATTAAAAAAAATTTTAAGTTGTCCTTCTGCCTATAATTTCCCTGTCTGTTGAACAAGGAATGGAAGAGGCTGCAGCAGTAACTCAGGCAAAAGGTAACTGCAACCATGACTATGGGATCCCTGTGTAAATGGTTATAAGGGCAAACCTGAGTGACATTTCAAAGAAATTAAACATAGATTCTATTGACCAGTTTGAAATGGTGAGTGAAAAGTTTCAAAATGCTATTTGAGTTTCTTACCTGAAGCAATGAGGCAACATTGTATGCAATGGGAAGAATAGAGAGATGGAGTTTGGGTGATACAAACATCGGCGAGGCAACCAGACATCCAAGTTTCTTATGCATTATTTGGAAATTCGAAACTGAAACATCAGTGAGAAGTCAAGACTGAAGAGTATTTCGATGAGTAAAAATGGGAAAAGGAGAAGAAATAAAGTGAGGATTCTGAAGAAAGACTTTTATGAAGGTTTCTAAGAATACTGAGTAGCATCTGAGATGTAAATTAAAGCCTAGGAATAGGAGTCGCAGAACAAATACAATCAGGACCCTGACTGGAAAAATGTTCCTGTGACTGTTCTACTATTGTGAAAGTTTCATGGCTCTGTGTTCTACAAGCGTTGGTGGATAACTGAGGTTAGAAAGGAAGTACATTAAGAAAAGTCCAGTGGACTTTTCTTCTTTGGGTTTCCACAAAATGGACATTTAATACAAATAGGAAACAGTGGCAATGCTCATAATGTATCATGGGTTTTAATGTCTTTTCCATGCCGTTAAAATGAGATATACAGGGCTTCCCTGATGGCTCACTGGTAAAGAATCTGCCTGCCAAAGCAGGAGACACAGGTTCAATTCCTGGTCCAGGAAGACCCCCCATGTTGTGGGGCAACTAAGCTGCTGCTGCTAAGTCGCTTCAGTTGTGTTCGACTCCATGCGACCCCATAGACAGCAGCCCACCAGGCTCTGCTGTCCCTGGGATTCTCCAGGCAAGAACACTGGAGTGGGTTGCCATTGCCTTCTCCATTGTGTGAAAGTGAAAAGTGAAAGTGAAGTCGCTTAGTCGTGTCCAACTCTTGGCGACCCCATGGACTGCAGCCTACCAGGCTCCTCCGTCCATGGGATTTTCCAGGCAAGAGTACTGGAGTGGGTTGCCATTGCCTTCTCTGAACTAAGCTGGTGGGCCACAACCAATGAGCCTGGGCTCTAGAGCCCAGGACCTGCCACCATGGAGCCCACGTGCCACAGCTACTGAAGCTCATGCACCCTAGAACCCATGCTCCACAACAACAGAAGCCACCTCAATGGCAAGTCCATGCCCCGCAACTAGTAAGTAGTTCCCTGCTCACCACGACTAAAGAAAAGCCCACACAGCATTTTGTGTGGCAATATGTGTAAAGGACTAACTGGAATTTTCTAAATGAGACACTTCAATGTTTTGAGTCACACTTGCTCTCTTTCTGTTTGCTAATTTCCTTGGTTTCCCTACTCACACCTCCAAAACAATGCTTTACCCCTCTTTGGAATGTTCCTCAGGGTAGAGAAGATCGATAGCTCTGTTTTCTCTCAAAATCATTTAGCAATTCCAGAGTTCTTTATTTCTGACATGCCATAGCACACCTCATCTGGCTTTTCATATAAAAGATACCACAAATACTTCTTACACAACTTTTGGCTGTAGGGCAGTGATAAAAATGGAAATTAGCCTTTGCTTCAAAGAAAAATAGGATATTTATACATAAGGCAGGAACATGTTCAGAAACATTTGCAAATGCCCATTGCTAAGAAGAAACAGAAACAACTGAAGATTTCTAGAGATGAGGTTTTCAAACATGACTGAGGGTGATCCAAATAAAGAAATGCATTTTACCTCATGACTCAGATGTAACACACACACCTGACATAGAACTGTGACCAAGTTTGAAGAAATACTACTTATTGTTGCTTGTTGCCTGGAGATTGCATTTTTTTTTTCTTCTCTGTTCTCTCTCATCCCATCCCATCTCACTGTAAATAATGCTGGTTGTGACTTACTAAAATGAGTTTATATCTGAAGGCTGACAAACACGGCTAAATAATTTTGAGCCCCACAGGAGCACACTTACTTTTCTGAACATGAAAATATGCTGTAATTTGTCATTCTAGGGGCAATTTATAGATCATCTTTACTTCTCTTCTTCCCAAGTCAGCAATTAGCTTTATTCCGAGAAGAAACCAGCACCTGGATCGGGGCAGTTCCCACAGCCATCTTCAAGTTGTCACTCACAGCAACTCCTCTCGGTCCTGAATCCCCTTCGCTCTGCCTCCACAACCATCATAGGAAGTTAAGGAGGGGCTTTTCCCTGCCATCCCTACACGACCCTTACACCCATCACAGAACAATGTTCCCATAAAGACTCTGTGCTGAATGATGGACTGGTGTTTATTTTTCCAATCACTTAGTAAAATAGCTCCGGGGATTGCAGAGGCAGAGGAAGCAAAGAAAAATGGCATGAGAGCGGTGGTGGCTCCACAATTTCTAGGAAGAAGTCCAGGTCAGCCCTCTGGTCGAAGGTTACCTAGGGAACTTGTCCTAACCTGTCTTTATAGAACAAGATGATATATTTATCTGAAGAGGCCTGCAGGCTGGGAAACTAGGTTCTCTGAAGCCACTATACGGCAGAGTCAAGACATTAAGTGAAAGTCATTGTGGAGAGACTATTCTGAATGAGACTAATTTTTTCCTTCCAGTTTCATTAAGATATAATTCACATACAGCACTATATAAATTTAAAGTATACATATAGTGATATGACTTACCATGAAATGATCACCACCGTGAATTAAGTGAATATCCCTCATCTCATAGATAGAATTAAAGAAGTAGAGAAGTTTTTCTTTGTGATGAGAACACTTAGGATTTACTCTCTTAACAACTTTTATATATTATATAACATAGAGCAGTGTTAATTAAATTTATCATGTTGTCCATTACACTTCTATTACTTATTTAGCTAATAATTGGAAGTCCAAACCTTCTGACTGTCTTCATACAGTCCTCCCTGCAACTCCCCACTTTTGGTAATCACAAATCTGATCTCCTTTTCTATGAGTTTGTTTCTGAAGTATAATTGACATACAACACTATGCTAGTTCCTGTTATACAATGTAGTGATTCAGTATTTCTATAAATTTTAAAATGATCACCATGGTAAGTCTAGCTGTGATCTATCACCGTGCAAAGATAATAGCTATTGACTCTATTCCAACACTGTACATTTCATACCCATGACTCATTATTTTGCAACTTGAAGTTTGTGCCTCTTAATCTCCCTCACCTATTTCTTTCTTCCTCCCACCCCTCCCCTCTGGCAACTACCTGTTTGTTCTCTGTATTTACAACTCTGTTTCTAAAGAAATGCTTTCTCAGAAAAAGATCACTTTGTTTGCAACATTCTAGCAAAGAGAAATCACTCACAGATCTCTTTTAGTGAGTACATAAAATTTATATAAAAATGTATGATTTCAAAGATTTCATGAAGAGTTAAAAAGAGTGAACAGGGCGACTCTATTCCCAAGAGAACAAAAAACATATGTCCACACAAAAACTTAGACAGTTTTTCAGAGCAGCATTACTCATAACAGCCTAAAAATATAAACAACCCAAGTGGCTATCAGATGATGAATAAATAAAATGAGGCATATCCATACAAAGAAATAGTATTCCTGTATAAAAGCAAAGTACGATACTCACTGCAACAAGCATGAATCTTGAGAACAGGTTAAGTGAAATAAGTCAGATACAAAAGGACACTTTTGCAGGATTCCACCTACATGTCCGGAACAGGCAATTCATAGAGATGGAGTAGATCAGTGGCTTCCAGGGGACAGGGGAAGGGTGACGGTGTGGATCTGCTAATGAGTGTGGAGTTTCTTTGTCAGGATAAGGGAAAAACTCTGGAATTAGATAGTACTGATGGTTGTACAACACAGTGATTATATTAAAATTCACTGATGTGCACACTTAAAACTGGTGAATTTTATGTTATGTGAAGTATATCTCAATAAACAAAATACTATCAAGAAAAAAGAGAGAGAAATTCAGTTTATCTACCTTCCTCACTGTCACAATGGTTGTTATGAGACTGTCTCTAATGATCTTAAAATGATTTTTCAATGTAGATTAAATTTATGAAAAAATATATTCTTGCAATTCTTTAATTTGTCAAACTCCTATTTGTCATATGTATTACCACAAATTCTAAATTAGACAATTTTAAATAAAGTAACTTTTATTTTTAGCTATAACTAATCTACTGTAAGCAGTATGCAGAAGTGTTTCTATCATCATCATTTATTGAGTAACTGGTCTTTGCATGATTCTGTGCTAAGTGCTCAAGTAACAAAGACGTCAGTAAATCTTGATTTTTGTTCTAAAGAGCCATTCAGCTCATCTGGGAGACCGAACATAGCACAAAAGTATCCACTTTAGTAGGAAGACCAAGGGCCACACCAAGTGGGAGCTACAGTGGTGAGCATCAGAGGCATTTACAAGAGGGGAGATATAAAGCCTCCTGGAGGAATCAGGTCTTTGGATGTAAAGAGGAAGCCATCAGGGCAAAGGAAAGAAGAGCAAAGACTAAAGAGACAGACAGGCTGTGGAGAGTCTGCTTAGACCCCAGCTTCTGTAGAGATCAAGACAATTTTCTCTCACCATCACTTTCCTTCTAACCTCCCCCTCAAGTCTGAGAGTATTCATCCTGTTTCAGAGTTAGGACAACAACCAAGGCACCAAGATTTCAAAAAGGGCTCAGTTAAAAGAAAAATAAACTATAGTACAACGAAGAGTTTTTTGAAAGAAGGATTTGTGGTTTTCCTTGGAAAAGATATTCTCTTGCCTCCCAGGCTCCAGCCAGCTTTTGGTGAGATATGTCACTAAAAGGAAAACTCAAGTTGTTTTTAAAGCATCAAATTTTCATTAGAACTTGTCCAAACTGCAATACTATGAAGATAGAGTTCTGGAGCCTGTAGACATCTTTCTTTCCAGTGCAGTGAGGAAGACTGGAATTCCAAGCAAATTTCAAACTTAATTTAGCAAGTTAAATAATAATTCAGGAAAATATACCTTTTAGAACATTTCCTGCTTTCTCAAACCATGAAAATGTGAAATTGTGTGTATCTGAGAGGTGATTCCAAATGTAGAAGTTAAAAAAAAAAAAAAACAAAAACATACACACACACAAAAAAAACATTGTGTGTGCTACGGTATAGAAGAGTAGTGGTTTTCCCTTATTTGGTGACCCCAGTAGAGAATGCAACTGGTTTGGGAGCCCAAAATCTAGACGGCTTTCATCTTGTATCTATTGACCCCTTGCTCTTTCACCCGGCCTTGGCACCTAACTGTTAGGTCAACAGCACATACTTACTATGTCAGGACACAGAAGGGGAGGAGAGATGAGGAAGGCACAATCCATTGATGTCAAACCCCTTATTGTACAGATCCACATGTCCCAAAGTTTGCTCCATGGAATAATGCCCTGGAAGTTCCTCCACAAAGAAAAGCTTGATGTCTAAAATAGTTTTGGAAACTTCCAGATCCCAGAGCCTCCTCTTAAGAGACTGATATAAGAAACTGAAGGAAGAGAGCCAGAACTCCCTGTACACTGCCCTTGATGAAGAGCCTGGACCTAGTGACCTATATTAGATACCCAGACAAGCTGTTTTAGTGCAGTTCTGTTTAACAGAACTTTCATCAGTGTTGGAAATGTTTTATGTCTGTGCCATGCAATATGGTAGCTACTAGCCATACTGCATTACCATGCAATACGGTAGCTAGTGATCACAGAGAATTTACATGCGGCTAGTGCAACTGAGGAACATAATTTTTAAAATTTTATTGATTTTAATAAATTTCCATGTAAATAGCCATACATGGCCATTGGCTACCATACTCAGCTATGCAGCTCTGTATCATTAAATGCAAATCTTTTTAAAAGACTTTTAAAGGAAATGTAAATTTTTCAACATTTTTCACAAAGAGGAAAGTAAAAGTGATAAACACTTTGGCAGGTTTTGAAAGAGTTGATGATTTTCCATTTTTACCGTGACTTTTGAAAGTTCTGTCACCCGAAAATGCTTTTCCAAAATCTTTGTTGATACATCAGTCCTCTAAATCTTGACTCGGACCACTTTTTAATTTCCACATTTTGATCCATCTCTGCTGCTGCTACTAAGTCACTTCAGTCATGTCCAACTCTGTGCGACCCCATAGACGGCAGCCCACCAGGCTCCCCCGTCCCTGGGATTCTCCAGGCAAGAACACTGGAGTGGGTTGCCCTTTCCTTCTCCAATGCATGAAAGTGAAAAATGAAAGTGAAGTCACTCTGTCGTGTCCGACTCTTAGCGACCCCATGGACTGCAGCCTACCAGGCTCCTCCATCCGTGGATTTTCCAGGCAAGAGTACTGGAGTGGGGTGCCATTGCCTTTTCAACACTGTACAATTCTTAGGAAGAAACACACCACTGCTGCTCCGGGTAATCTGTCCTGTCTGGCCTCCAGGTGTGATGCAGAAATACAGAGAACTGAAGGTGAACTTCCACGTGCCTGTCTGAAGTTTCCTTGGATTTACTGACAGATCAGGTAAAAGACATTATCAAGCAGTTTAATATAATCCTAAAATATTCATTATCAAAGGTTTCTTTCCTCAAAAGATTTTCTTTTCTTTTTAGTGATTTTGTTTTTCAAAACATGTCTTTTTTCTTTTTGGAGTTATGAATAACATTAATCCAGTGAAATATTTTCAGGTTTAATGGAATTGGTAGAAATCCTGAGAAGGCTATACAAATGACAGCTTTTATTTCTTTGTTCCACTTCTTATGATACTTGCCTTTTGATGTCCTGAGAGGGCTTTAGAACGCCTCCCAATTTTTCGCACACTGGCTCATTTTCAACTACTTCTGCAGACATCCGGAGCCCATGACGCCTGCCTCCACAGGCTTCATGCTTTTGTGGCTCCAGCTTCACTTCCTGCTCACAAAACCTTTCTGTCTGTCCTGCAGATGGACAGGCACTGGAAGGAGCCCATGCCCAGAAAGAGAAGAGCAATGTCTTCCACCCTGATAACAGCCAAAGGCCTCACCTTCTCCATGGAAAGTGCTTCAGGAAAAGTCGGTAGTGTGGCGTAGAAGTTTGGCGTTTTATGAGTCAATTATCTGGAATAATCTCAGGAGAAGAGCTGTAGTTTCTTTTCATTCCACAAAATAAACAAATGATTATTACTAGAAATTGGTAAGAAACTTGCAACCTTCAATGAAGAAATCCTGTAGAAGCCTATGTCTTTATTAGACATTATTTTATTTACTCTGTGGTTTAGGGCAATAAAAGGGCAACCTTCATCGAAGGTTGCACTGTGGTTTAAGTCCTTTTGTGGCTCAGAGGGTAAAAAGTCTGCCTGCAAGAGTCTATCCTGCCTGCAGTATACCCGGGTTTGATCCCTGGGTTGGGACGATCCCTTAGAGAAGGAAATGACAACCCACTCCAGTAATCTTGTCTGAAAAATCTCATGGATGGAGGAGCCTGGCAGTGTACAGTCCATGGGGTCACAGAGTCGGACATGACTGAGAGACTTCACTTTATTTTATTTACTCTGCAGTTTAGGGCAATAAGGTCGGCTAACTTTAGAAATAACACAAGCTCTCACCAGGTTTAATGAGAATTTTTGCCAGGCAACCAACCACGAATGGGAAAGCTGCCTTGCCTTCACCAGGTTTAGCTGGTTAGACTCTGGTAGGCCTGGGCTAAGTCGAGTCTTCCACTGCCTTCATCCTTGGGTTGGATCACATATTGGATCCATGTTGTTCTGGTTGTTATTTATTTACAAAGCCATGTCTGACTCTCCTGAGACCCCATGGACTGTAGCCTACTAGGCTCCAATCTCCATGGGATTTCCCAGGCAAGAATACTGAAGTGCATTGCCATTTTGTTTGCAGGGGATTTTCCCAATCCAGGGATCAAACCTGCGTCTCCTGCATTAGCAGGCAGATTCTTTATGACTGAGCAACCAGGGAAGCCCATTGGATCCATACATGAATTCAATCAGATATTACTCCTGATTAATTTTGGCAAACCATTTACCTCCTAATAAGAATGTTTGCTGCTGCTGCTGCTAAGTTGCTTCAGTCGTGTCCAACTCTGTGTGACCCCATAGACGACAGCCCACCAGGCTCCCCCGTCCCTGGGATTCTCCAGGCAAGAACACTGGAGTGGGTTGCCATTGCCTTCTCCAATGCATGAAAGTGAAAAGTGAAAGGGAAGTCTCTCAGTCATGTCTGACTCTTAGCGACCCCATGGACTGCAGCCCACCAGGCTCCTCCATCCATGGGATTTTCCAGGCAAGAGTACTGGAGTGAGGTGCCATTGCCTTCTCCGAAGAATATGTTTGCTATTCAATCTGGCATTATGAGGGGGTGGTGGGGAAGGAGCAGCAGAAATGAAAAAGCTAAGTTTAGTTTGAGAGTCTGACTCAGGATTCTCACTCATTAGTTTAATGGAAATAAAATCTGGTCTCAGTCCATTAACTACTTGTGTAAATATAATGGTGGGAAGTAGGATGGCCTATATTGTAAGAACTCTGATAAATGTTTGGCTTTACTTATATAAGCCTTAGCTTTGGAAAGTAACCCTTTAGGAGAGGCAAACATGCTGCTAAAGTAATAAGGACCAGCATCATTAGCACTTTCCCAAATCCCTTCTAATATTTTTTAGGTAACAGCTTTCATGGCTGCTGCAGAAGATCAGGATTTGGATAACTATGGATTCTTCTCTTCTTATGAACTTAAACCAGTTTAGGCCTTCTCTAAGATCACAGAATTAAGTGATTAAATACATATTTGTCTTATACATGCTCTCTTGTGTGATTGTGTGGTCTTTCATTATGGGTATGTTTGACTATATATGTAAGTTATAAATACATAAAAATATTTATGTAAATTATATAAAAATATGATACATGTGTGTATACATAAATGTGTATGTATGGATCAATGTATCACAGATACACATGTTAGTTTGAAAAGAACACATTTAGGTGAGTATATGGGTATATCAGGGGCTTCCCAGGTGGCGCAGTGATAAAAAACCTGCCTGCCAATGCAGAAGACACAAGAGACATGGGTTGGGTTTGATCCCTGGGTCGGGAAGATCCCATGGAGAAGGAAATGGCAATCTACTCCAGTATTCTTGCCTGGGAAATCCCATGGACAGAGGAACCTGGTGGGCTACAGCCCATGGCATCACAAAGTGTTGGAAATGACTGAGCAACTGAGTGCACACACATGGGAATATCAGCAAAGTTTCCAACTTGTTCCTAATGCAGAATCCCCAAGATGTCCCTGAGGTGCCTTTAGCTATCACAGAACAGTAGCTTTTGCTGGAGAATGCCCTAGTAAAAGATATATAATATCACCCATGGCTGTTAGTCTTCCTTCTGGTATAATTCAAAGAATGGGTCTTACCATATACTTCTTTCAGTGGCAGAAAAATATTTCAAGGATTCATTTGAACATGCCTTGAATTTCAGCTTTGGAAAGTAAAGAGTAAGAGAGTGATTAAATTTCAGTCTAAATATCAGTTCAATTATCTACTATGTCAAGGTACATGATTGCCCCATATTTGAGTGACTGCCAATGGCTAGCAATAACCTACAATCTCCTTGATATCGCTGTCAAAAATATCCTATGGTTTCTAAATTAAAGTCTGCCAACCTTAAGAAATCGATGTAAAGGAGACATTGTAAGGCAATAAGGTCTCAGTGGAATGGCAGTTTGCTTTAGAACTCAGTTTCTTAGCCATCTGTGCAGTATAACTATGTTAAACCCTCCTCTCTTACCAGTCTTTGATTAAAGATGGAGTATTTATAAATCACTTGGGATTTAAGGATAACTATATTGATTCTAAACTACAGAATGTTATAAATCATGATCATTTTTCATTGCTTAATTAAAAGAATGTGAGGGAATTAAGAGAGCTAGGTTGTTGTAACTATTGAAAGTAAACTTGTAATGTTTCCTAATTTCTTCCCTGATTATTCCAAACTATTCACATTTCTCTTTATTTGAAAAGACATGCCATACATATGTAAGATACTATGTCAGACAGCGAGTCTGGTGACTCAGCTTATTGGCTTTTCCTGGAAAACGAAGATACATCTTTTTCAGGCCTGGGAACCTAGAGGTGTCACACAATCAAAAATGCTTCCATCTACTGGTCAAAGTCAGGAATACACTAAGTGTTCCTCTGCCCGAAACCAGCAGTCAGCTCAGTCACTCTGAGTCTGACTCTTTGTGACCCCATGAACTGCAGCACAGCAGGCTTCCCTGTACCAACTCCCACAGCTTGCTTAAACTCATGTCCATCGAGTCGGTGATGCCATTCAACCATCTCATCCTCTGTCGTCCCCTTCTTTGACTGCCTTTAATCTTTCCCAGAATGAGGGTCTTTTCCAAGGAGTTAGTTCTTCGCATCAGGTGGCCAAAGTATTGGAGTTTCAGCTTTAGCATCAGTCCTTCCAATGAATATTCAGGACTGATTTCCTTTAGGATTGACTGGTTAATCTCCCTGCAGTCCAAGGGATTCGCAAGAGTCTTCTTCAACACCACAGTTCAAAAGCATCAGTTCTCTGAAGCTTAGCTTTCTTTATAGTCCAACTCTCACATCCATACATGACTACTGGAAAAACCATAGCTTTGACTAGATGGACCTTTGTCAGCAAAGTAATGTCTCTGCTTTTTAATATGCTGTCTAGGTTGGTCATAGCTTTTCTTCCAAGGAGCAAGCATCTGGAGAAGACAAAATACCCACACTGAGCAGAGCCTTCAATGTTCAGATGTTTAAAATAATGGCTTCTCGCTGATGATCAAGGTAAATTAAAAAAAAAAAAAAAAAAAAGCAACCTATTCAGACAGATCAGAGGTAGAGGAGATGGGTCAGATTAGAACTCAAATTCCCTGAGGCTCTGCTTGTGTATTCTTTCGCCAACCTAGAAACAGGCAACAGGTCGTGACTGCTTTCAAATATGCAGGGGCAAAGTGCTCTGCCTTTGCATTACCAGAGTTAGCAGGCTCTGGAACTCTGATTCTGAAACCAGTATATGGAATGGCTTATGATGTCAACTGACCCTTTTTCTCAATGCTTAGTTGGATCAGCGGTTCCCTCAGTCATTTTAATTATTTTCCTTTCCGACAGTCCCAGGGAATTAATTTGCCACGGTAAGCAGGTGCCAAATAGGATAGTGGAATTTGTCTCATTCCTGTGGTGACTTTAGATACGAAATGCCAGGCTGCTGGCCTGGGGAAGGTGCTGTAAGTTGCAGGCACGAAGCCAAGCCTCCCCTGCACTCTTTGCTCCCTTTGACAGCCACCCTCCTGGGCTGTGATCTGGTCGAATTAACTCACAGCTGCCAGATATCAGGTCTTTATCTGCATTGTTAGCATTCCTCCTAACCTTCAGTCTCTATTCATTTAATGGTTATCTGATGGGGACTTATATTAGATGAAGAGGAATGTTCAAGTCACTCTGGCTTTGGCAAGTGGCAGCTAGAATAGCAGAAGTTCAGTTTAAGAAGGGAATATTTGCTCACTGATATATGAG
This sequence comes from Bos indicus, assembly GCF_029378745.1. Lineage (NCBI taxonomy): Eukaryota > Metazoa > Chordata > Mammalia > Artiodactyla > Bovidae > Bos > Bos indicus. The sequence continues at coordinate 34,529,721 of NC_091769.1, forward strand.
TTTTGCTAGTAGGACTGTGGAATAGGAAGGAAGGCGATTACAAGAAAATATTTTGGCAAAGGTGCCATCATTCTTCAATGATACACCATGTACTTTATTTATTTGGAAAAAAAAAAAAAGGAATGGAAAGCAACAGAGAAGCAAAGAACAGGTATGATCGGAACATGCTTCTTCATGTTCTTCAAGTTTTTCAGGCAAACATTCTTTCTCTGCAATCTCAATGTTATACTGAGTTAAACATTTATTTGCATTGAAGGCTTCCTTTGTGGCCCAGTGGTAAAGAAACTGCATGCAATGCAGGAGATGGGGGTTCAACTCCTGGGCCAGGAGGATCCACTTGAGTAGGAAGTGGCAACACATTTTAGTGTTCTTGCCTAGGAAATCCCATGAACAGAGAAGCCTGGCGGGCTGTAGTCCATAGCATCATAAAAGAGTCAGACATGACTAGTGACTAAACAGTAACAGCAACATTTAGCAAGAAGTACTAAGACTTTTTAGAAGACTCAGCTTTCAAGTTTTCCTAAAGAATATGTTCTTAAAGCATGTTTCTGAACTCATGACCTTTCTCTCTAGAATCCCAGACAAATGAGAGTCTCTGAAAAAACTGAATGGAAAGGGACAAAGCACAGGCAGAACATTTTGCAATGAAATAATGCAGTTAGTGTAGCTAAAGCTGAACTTTCTTCAAAATAACATACTGCATGAGCATATCCAGTCAAAGGCAGAGTTCTCTGTTCAGGGCTTGCAGCAGACTCACAGGGGAATAAGCAAGGCAAAAATGAAACCCAGAGGGACAAGGAGATTCCCAAGGGCAAGAGTTGTAAGCATCCTTCAGAGAGGGGTCAATTTGATAATGACTCAAAATACATTTATACCACACTAAGCTGACAGGGGAGGCATTCTGTTTTTCATCTTTTCAAAAAGCATATGACTATGGAAAGGCCTTGAGTATGTTTCCAACTTAAAAATGCACTTTAAATACCCTGACCATAATATTAATAATTAATGCCCATCTTAAAGACAATCTAATGTGTGTGCTGGGAAAATTGAATATTGACATGCAAAACAATGAAACTGAATTCCTATTTTTACACCACTCACAGAAAAACTCTAAAAACCTGAACCATAAAACTCCTAGAATGATATACAAGGAAAAAGCTCTTTGACATTGATATTGGCAATGGTTTTGTGGATGTGACACTCTAAGCACAAGCAACAAAAGCAAAAATAAACAAGCAGGATTACATCAAACTGAAAAGCTTCTTCAGAGCAAAGGACATGATTCACAAAAGGAAAAGGCAACCTATGGAATGGGAGGGAAAATTTGCAAATCACATATCAGATAAGAGATAAATTTCCAAAATAAATAAAGAATTCATACAACTCAATAGCAAACCCCCCTCAAATTATCCAGTTAAAAAATAGACAAAGACCTAAATAAATGTATACAAATGGCCAAAGGTAAATGAAAAGGTATTCATTATCACCAACCATCAGGGATATGCAAATAGGTAACACAATGAGATATCACCTCACACCTATGAGAAAGGCTATTACCAAAAAGACAATGAAAAGTGCTGGAGAGGATGTAGAGAAAGGCAAGTATTGTGCACTGTTGGTAGGAATGTAAAACTATGGAAAACAGTATGGAGATTCTGCAAAAAATTAAAAATAGAACTATCATATTACCCAGAAACTCTACTTCTAGGCACATATGTGAAGGAAATGAAATCACTATCTCAAATGAAATCGTATCTTCATTTGTATGTTCATTGCAGTATTACTTACAATTATTTACAACAGTCAATACATGGAAACGAACTAAATGTACATAGACGAATGGATAAAGAAAATCTTCACATGATGGAACATGGTTCAGTCATAAAAACATGTTGCCTTTTGCAACATGGAGAAACCTTGAGGGTGTTATGCTAAATAAGTCAGATGGAGAAAGACAAATACTGTATAATCTCACAAGGGGAAAATAAAAAAACCAAACTCATAGAAACAGAACAGACTGGTGGTTGACAAAGACAGAGGTGAGGTATAGGGGAAGTGGGTGAAGGTGGTCAAAGGGTACAAACTTCAAGGATAAGATAAATTAGTATTAGGGTTGCAATGTACAGCATGGTGGCCATAGTGAACAACACTCTATTATATATTTGACAGTTGTTAAGATAAATAAATCTTGCTGCTGCTAAGTCGTGTCAGTCGTGTCCGACTCTGTGCGACCCGATAGGCGGCAGCCCACCAGGCTCCCCCGTCCCTGGGACTCTCCAGGCAAGAACACTGGAGTGGGTTGCCAATAAGTCTTAGGTAAATCTTAAATCTTAAAAGTTCTCATCACAAGAAAAAAATCATAACTAAGTGAGGTGATAGAAGTTAACTAATCTTATTAAGATTTTGCAATATATACATATGTCAAATTACTGCATCATATACCTGTGTGTTAGTCACTCAGTTGTGTCTGACTCTTTGCGAACCCAGGTTCCTCTGTCCATGGAATTCTCCAGGCAAGAATACTGGGGTGAGTTGCCATTTCCTTCTCCATCATACACCTTAAGCTTACCCGATGTTATATATCAATTATATCACTAAAAAGGTGAAAATAAATATATAAATATTGAATAAAATGAAATTTTTTGAATCAGTTCTAATGAGGTGGATGAAACTGGAGCCTATTATACAGAGTGAAGTAAGCCAGAAAGAAAAACACCAATACAGTATACTAACGCATATATATGGAATTTAGAAAGATGATAACAATAACCCTGTGTACGAGACAGCAAAAGAGACACTGATGTATGGAACAGTCTTATGGACTCTGTGGGAGAGGGAGAGGGTGGGGAGATTTGGGAGAATGGCATTGAAACATGTGAAATGTCATGTATGAAACGAGATGCCAGTCCAGGTTCAATTGATGCTTGGGGCTGGTGCACTGGGACGACCCAGAGGGATGGTATGGGGAGGGAGGAGAGAGGAGGGTTCAGGATGGGGAACACGTGTATGCCTGTGGCAGATTCATTTCAATATATGGCAGAACCAATACAATATTGTAAAGTTTAAAAATAAAATTAAATTAAAAAAAATAAAAATAAAAAGAAAGAAAATCTAGTATCTGTAACCAGAAAACTGTGGTAGTTCTTCAAAAGCTTTTAGTGATTTCTGGGGTCAAATCAAGCAGAAAATCAACACTTCCTAGCTCTGTGGCAATGGCACCCCACTCCAGTACTCTTGCCTGGAAAATCCCATGGATGGAGGAGCCTGGTGGGCTGCAGCCCATGGGGTCACTAAGAGTCGGACACAACTGAGCGACTTCACTTTCACTTTTCACTTTCATGCATTGGAGAAGGAAATGGCAACCCACTTCAGTGTTCTTGCCTGGAGAATCCCAGGGACGGGGGAGCCTGTTGAGCTGTCGTCTATGGGGTCGCACAGAGTCGGACACGACTGAAGTGACTGAGCAGGAGCAGCAGCTCTGTGGCAATGGTGCTCAGCTTTCCCATGCCTCAGTTTCCTCTTTAATAAAATGGTACCACTTCATGGGGCTTTTGTATGAGCTAAAGGTGTGAAAGCATTGTAAAATGATTAAAACAGTGTCTGGAGCATGATCAGAACTCTGTAAACATTAGTTTTTGCTCCCTGTTGCCTGAGAGCACAAAGATCTATAGTTTAGTTCCAAAGCTTACCCACCCCAGGGTTACTTCTCTGGCTTCTCTGTGCCATTCCTTCAGAGCTTGTGCCACTCCTCACAGAACTTCTTATGCACAAAACGTTTCATAGGACAGCAGGGAGAGGGCTGGACCACTCAGTACATGCCATGGTTGATGGCCACCCTCCTAGCTGCCCCCCAACCTAAATACACACTTCTCCCCTTAGATCACAAAACCCAGCACCTCTTCCTATGGCAAAGTCAGTTCTGCCCCTTCTGCCAGGACCAGCCTCTCTTCTTTATCCTTGACTCCCCAAACAAATGATTGGCTATTTCATGTGGGGAGGGAGTCTTGTCTTCAGAAAACCTTGTATCACCACACTTACTAAAAATTGGAGAACTCACACATTGACAAAGCTTCTTTGAGTAGGAGAAATATTTCTTTTTCTTTTCATTCTTCTATGGGAGTGAGGGAAAAGATACATTGATGTGAGAATAATTTGGCCTTCTAAGTTTGGTCTCCCCCACTAGAAGTTCCTTAAAGTCTTTGATCTTTTTCTGCATTTCACATTTATTAAATGGATAAATAAATGTGAGTAGGGGTTTTACTTGTGTTAGGTAGGAAGTTAGGCATGAGCAAAAGTGGGTGGCCTAGTGGAAAAGGATGCAAGCTGATCTCTAAACCCCACCCCAGATACACCCAGGAGAGCTCACAGATGTGCCACAAAAATAACCACAGAGACTTTTCCAACTCTTGCATTTGCTTGCTAGGCACATAGTGGATACAAACTAACCACAGGGGCTTATCCAACTCCAGCACATGCTGCCCTTTATGCAAAGCTGTATCTTCAAGTAGCACATGCTGCCCTTTATGCAAAGCTGTATCTTCAAGTAAACTTAGGCAGCTAGGAGCCCATTAAGAGTTAATAAATATTCTATACATATATAACTTCAGATATGCAGATGAAACTACCCTTATGGCAGAAAGTGAAGAGGAACTAAAAAGCCTCTTGATGAAAGTGAAAGTGGAGAGTGAAAACGTTGGCTTAAAGCTCAACATTCAGAAAACTAAGATCATGGCATCTGGTCCCATCACTTCATGGGAAATAGATGGGGAAAGTGTGGAAACAGTGTCAGACTTTATTTTTCTGGGCTCCAAAATCACTGCAGATGGTGACTGTAGCCATGAAATTAAAAGACGCTTACTCCTTGGAAGGAAAGTTATGACCAACCTACATAGCATATTCAAAAGCAGAGACATTACTTTGCCAACAAAGGTCCATCTAGTCAAGGCTATGGTTTTTCCAGTGGTCATGTATGGATGTGAGAGTTGGACTGTGAAGAAAGCTGAGCGCCAAAGAATTGATGCTTTTGAAGTGTGGTGTTGGAGAAGACTCTTGAGAGTCCCTTGGACTGCAAGGAGATCCAACCAGTCCATTCTAAAGGAGATCAGTCCTGGGTGTTCATTGGAAGGACTGATGCTGAAGCTGAAACTCCAGTACTTTGGCCACTTCATGTGAAGAGTTGACTCATTGGAAAAGACCTTGATGCTGGGAGGGATTGGGGGCAGGAGGAAAAGGGGACGACAGAGGATGAGATGGCTGGATGGCATCACTGACTCGACGGACGTGAGTGTGGGTGAACTCCGGGAGTTGGTGATGGACAGGGAGGCCTGGCGTGCTGCGATTCATGGGGTCGCAAAGAATCGGACACGACTGAGCGACTGAACTGAACTGATACATAAATACATCTGATTAGAACAGACAGAAATATGGAGAAGACATGTGCAATAGAGCCTGTTATTATGTAACTTGCAACTGTCAATCAACCTTGCGTACACACCCATTTACATTCACTTTCCTGATTGGTGGCGGATATAAGCCCCATTTTGTACAGGGCAGAACCAAGAAGAGGCGACGGGAAGTATAAAAAGGGAGCGAAGAGTCGTTGTTTGACTCCCTTGGGGTCAGCCCACTCCTATTTGGGGAGTATACTATTCTCTGTATGTTTAATAAAAGATGTTTGAGCTGTAACCAGTCTGTTGTTTTGATTACCTGCTAAGACAAGATAGGAGTTGAGACATCCTGCCTGCTTGAGCTGTAACTAGTTTGTTGTTCCAAATCTTTCTTACAACAAAATAACTAAGGAAGAGAGCTACCGACCCAACACTTAGTAGCTGCGAACATTTATTTTTTCTACTCTCTCACCTTTTACCTTGGAACATAAAAATAGGCAATTGTGTAATAATTAGCTTTTCAAAGAAGTGGGGGAGGCCCTCATTTGTAGTATTTGCCAGTTTCTGTGGTATTTGCCAATTCCTACCCACCATAAATAATTTCTGGAGAAGGCAATGGCACCCCACTCCAGTACTCTTGCCTGGAAAATCCCATGGACAGAGGAGCCTGGTAGGCTGCAGTCCATGGGGTCGCTAAGAGTTGGACATGACTGAGCGACTTCACTTTCACTTTTCACTTTCATGCATTGGAGAAGGAAATGGCAACCCACTCCAGTGTTCTTGCCTGGAGAATCTCAGGGATGGGGGAGCCTGGTAGGCTGTCGTCTATGGAGTCGCACAGAGCTGGACACGACTGAAGCGACTTAGCAATAAGTAATTTCACGCTACCAACAAGAAGCTCACAAAATTCCTGGTGATTTAACAATAGGCTTTCGGAAACAGGTACCAAATGACTCCATCTCATTGCTGAAAGCAGGATTTGATTAATTTTAATTAGAAAATTTAAAAAGGAAAACCTAGTATTATTTAACAATAATTGAAGTGAAGTGAAAGTCACTCAGTTGTGTCCAGTTCTTTCGACCACATGGACTGTAGCCCACCAGACTCCTCTGTCCATGGGATTCTCCAGGCAAGAATACTGGACTGGCTTGCCATTTCCTTCTCCAGGGGATCTTCCCAGCCCAGGAATTGAACCCAAGTTTCCCACATTGCAGGTATTGTTTAAAAATAATTGAAACTAGAAAACAAATCTAAAAGTCACTCTTCTTGCTAGATATATAAACACATGTATAAACAAATAAATGAATAGACTTGCAGAAATGAGTTAACATAGATGACTGTCAATAAACCGACTTGCCTATGAGGTTGGCCATTAGTTGGCATCCAGGAATTTGGCGTACAGCATTTGGATTTTGGGAGGGTTCCCCCCATTGTCAGAACTGATCATAGTGACTTGCTACACATAAACCATTTACACAAACTTGGTCTATGATGAACATCTGTTTTTATTCTGGGAATCTGAAATTTTCATACTTGCTAGGCAGAGGGTACTTATGAAACTAGTCCCCAGTAAAAACCCTAGTCTCCAATGAGCTCCCCACATCTTACATTGTGTTGTCACAACTCATTACTGGAGGGATTGAGCATATCTTAGGTGACTCAGCTGGGAGAGGAGCCTTGGAAGCTTGTGGCTGGTTTTGTACGGACTTCACCCCCTGTGTTTTTCCCTTTCGCCAATTTTGCTTTATATCCTTTCAGTGTAATAAATTTTAGCCCTGACTGTGACTTTTATGCTGAGTCCTGTGAATTGCCCTAGTGAACTGTAGAACCTAAAGGTGCACCTGGGAACCCCTAACATGGTAGGAAAATAAACTGATGAGTGCTAGGTGCAACAGGCCACTACTGTTTGTCGTGTTCAAAAAAGTGTGCAGGGAATCTGATCTCTTCTTCTCTAACCTCTCGTAGCATATTGCATAGCTTTTGTAATGGTACTTAATACATTACAGTGTAAGACCAGGTCCTCTCAGCAACCTCCATTCTCATCTCTACTCTGGGGCAAAGAGCTCCTTGAAGGCAGGAACCATTGCTGTTCTACTTATGTTTGGAATGGTACATATAATGCCCAGCAGTTAGTAAAGCACTGGGGTTCTCTAAATAAATAAATTGGACTGCATGGGGCTTGGAAATTTTGAGGTCATGAGAGGGGTTGACTCTAAGGTGAGGAATAAAAGACTACTTGGTTGGAGGGCCAATTGTGAAGCTCTGTTGATGGGGGTCCAAAAGAGATGCTGGACCCCAGCCTCTTCTCCGCACTGTTTCAGTGAATGGGTAATAGGACATCCTGTGTGTTCTTTCTTCTCTGTGCTTCTGATGTCTGCAGTACCACAGATCAATAAAGGCCCAATTACCTGCCCAGCTGCCTGGCCAACTGTCTTAATTCCCATCTCACTCAAGGCAGGAGAACAGAGAGATTGAGGCAAAGACACTACTAATTAAAATGCATTGCAGGAAGGCTTCTTGCCTAGGAGATGATTTCAGGGAGCAATAAGGAAGACACCGAGTCTCTAGTTCTGTGAAACACCAGATTTTCCCATTATTGGCCATTCTATCCCCCATGCTTCATTAAAACTGGCATCAAAACTTCTCAGTGACATGGGACTGAAAGGTATATTTTCCATTTTCATTCAGTCAATTGCACTAAACATTTCACTAGTAAACTGAAAGAATGCAAACCCAAACAGGACAGATGATTGAAACAACTTGTTTGACTTTTTTTCCCCTCTTAGCTCATGCACAGGCTTCTGGAAGCACATTCATTTCTGGTAAATATAGTTAATATCAAGGAACAGAGAGGTGAAGTACCTGGGGATATGATTAATATAAAATGGTATAAAAATTATGGATTACTCATTGTACTTTTTACTTCCCAATGATGAACAATAGCTTTCATTTCTTTTGTTCTGGAATCTATATAAGTGCAAATTAATTTAGTGGAAGAAAGTTTTATGACCTTAATTATTTGGCCCAAGTTCACAATGATATTTGAAAAGATTGACAGGAAATTTCTGTTTAGACTAATAAGCAAATGAATCACTACTTCAGAGAAATAGCTGTGTATTTCTGAATTGGATTCTTCTCCTAGGCGTCAGATACAACTGAGCGACTTCACTTTCACTTTTCACTTTCATGCATTGGAGAAGGAAATGGTAACCCACTCCAGTATTCTTGCCTGGAGAATCCCAGGGACAGAGGAGCCTAGTGGGCTGCTGTCTATGGGGTCGCACAGAGTCAGACACGACTGAAGCGACTTAGCAGCAGCAGCAGCAGCAGCTTCTCCGAGGCATAAGCATAATACTGTCTATTAATCTATTAATGTGTAATGAAACATGTTGTCCATGTGATTAAAGTATGAAATGAGAACTCTCTCTCTCAGTGGTTTACATGGAGTACTGACCATATGATATGGCAGACTGCACTAAAAATCAGTATTTGTCTTTCTCTGACTGATTTGTTTCACTTAGTATAATACTCTCAAGGTCATATGTGGAATACTAAAAAATAATAATCAAAAACAATAAATAAATAAATAAATAAACAAGCCAAATTAAAAACAAATGCATAGATACAGAGAACAAAGTAGTAGTTATCAGAAGAGGACAGTGAAACAGGTAAAGGCCTAACTGTAGAGCAATGAATGGAAACTAAATTTTTGGCGGTAAGCACACTGCAAGGTATACAGAAGTAGAAAAATAACATTGCACACATGACACTTACATGATGTTAAAAATCAAAGTTAATGAAAAAAACTGAAAACAGTGAGTACACAGTGGTTAACAAAGCAGACTTGATCATTGCCCTTGTGTAGAAAGGTCTTGTGGGAAAGAGAAAGTATACATAAAACAAATAAATATTTAATCACAAGTTATGATATCCTGTAAAGGCAGAGGGTGCTAGGAAAGATAAATCATATTAGGTTGTGATAAAAAGACCTCTGCAAAGGGAAGTACATTTAATCTGAGGCCTCAAGGATAAAACTGAGTCACCTGGAAATAGCATGTGTCTATTAGCAGGAAAGGATAAGGAGGTAGGGTGTTAGGTGAAGTGCACAGCATGCACTGAAGGTCTTTGGCAGAAAGATCTTGAAGAGATTAGGAACTGAAACAAAGCCAATATGGCCGGATCACCGTGAAGGAGAGGTCAGTGGTACATGACACCCACTAGACTGCCTAGCACAGTCCCATGGGCACCGGAGCTCAATATATTTTCATGAAAAATACATAAAGCTTCTAATAATATTTTTCAGGAGGTTAACTTGGATCCTAAATTTTTATTTTACCCCAAATGGCCATTCTAATGTTTCCAAGAATAAAAACTATTCGAGAAGGCACACACTGCCCTGGGATAGCCATAGACTAATGTGGGGATTGTGGATTTTCTACAGTGGAAATAAAATACTGCCAGTGAATTAGATACTGGATTAACCACCTTTGTTTAGTGGAGTTTAACTGGGGCAGACGGTTTGGAGATAGTTGGTATGGTGGAATTCGAGGATTTAGAAAAGAATTGCAAAGATCTTAGCACAATTTGTGCCAAAGTCTCATCAATAACCATGTCCCTCAGGTTAAATCCAAAGCAACTCGGGCTGGTAGAGCAATAAAAAAAAAACCACCAAAAACTATTTTGCACTCTGTTAGTACTCATATGGACCTAAGTCACTGACATTTCCCTGTCATATAAACTTTCAAGTAGGAAAGATAAGTCCAGCTTCATTTTCAGTGCTGCCAAAGCACTCAGAACTCAGATTGCCTTTCAGCTGTAGACAAACTGAAGAACTAATAAAGAAAACAAGTAGCACACAGCACCCTGCCACAAGTCAGTTTCAGATGAAATTGATGCAGAGGAAAATAAGCCAACAGCTGAATTTATTTTAACTCTCTGAGATTGGAGGTACTCCAGTCAAGAATATACAACTAGCAAAAATAAATACCTAAAAATTTAAAAAAACTCATTAACACAATCATCCACCTTCTGATGCATTATTTTACCATCTTGGAGGCCCACTTGAATGAGTGAAATCAATGTAAGAAACACATGAATTTAATCTCTCAAAATCACCACATGTAATTGAGGCTTTCATAAACAAAAAGACCATGGAAGGGTATTCGGAAATATTTTCAGAACCTGAGAATCACTAGGTTGGTTGGCCCATCTCTAAAAAGTGAAGTGATGACCCTGTGAACATTATGATATTTCTCATATTTTCGCTGTTCAGGATATATGTTATTGGGGATAAGAATAAATAAGCTGAGGATTTTGCTGGGGGTCCAGTGGCTAAGGGAGAAGGCAATGGCACCCCACTCCAGTACTCTTGCCTGGAAAATCTCATGGATGGAGGAGCCTGGTAGGCTGCAGTCCATGGGGTTGTGAAGAGTCGGACACGACTGAGTGACTTCACTTTCACTTTTCACTTTCATGCATTGGAGAAGGAAATGGCAACCCACTTCAGTGTTCTTGCCTGAAGAATCCCAGGGACAGCAGAGCCTGGTGGGCTGCCGTCTACGGGGTGGCTCAGAGTCAGACACGACTGAAGCGGCTTAGCAGCAGCAGCAGCAGCCAGTGACTAAGACTCATTCCCAGTGAAGGGGTCTGGGGTTCCATCCCTGGTCAGGGAACTAGGTCCCATATGCTGCAGCAACAGATATTGCACTGCAAATAAGACCCAGTGCAGCCAGATAAATAAATACTTCTTTCTTTTAAAAGGATTTAACACTAATGTGAAAATGGTGGAAGGAATTCTAACCTGTAATACTCTAAGTTTTCATGTGAGACTGTAAATCTGAGAGTCAGAGTCATTCTTAACAGAGTTCTCTGCAAAAAACCATAACTGATTCTGGTTAGTTCAAGCAGAAAATAAATTTGTTAAAGGCAAGGAGGAAGCTCACCTGTTTTCTTAGATGACTAGAGTCAGACATGGAAGATCTGAAGGTGGTGAGAGTGCCCAAATCACCCTCGGAGGGCAGGGCTAGAAGGGTCTTAGCATTTTCACCTTAAGAACATTTGCTGCAAGCAGTTTCATGGCACAACTTATTGGCCCTAAGGCAATTATGCTGTAAAAGATAAAATAACTGAGGTTAAATTTATCATGCAGTATTAGAAGCTGGAGGGAAAAGAAGAATCAAACTCTTCCTACCTCTCCCTAAAGACATAGTTATGTCATTCCTGATGAGTATAACTTTCTTGAAAATGATGAACAGTTTTGCTATTTGTTAGTGGAGAACTTGATGTACACAGAATCTGGCTTACATAATTTGGTAAAATGCAAGGACTGGGCACATATTGGAACATGTAAATATTGTCCAGATATGTACTATATTATATGTATATAATGAATGCATTATATACATTGATAAGAAATTACAGCATTCCTCTGTTGATTTAACTTCCAGGGAAATCTGGAGGTAACCATGAATATACACATATTTTAAATGTATTCAAATATTTTTTGTATTTTCGATTTTTCACAATAAATTTTCCTAATTTTTCTTGTTTAATTATGTCTTATTAATATCTCTATTTTGTTTTGTTCTCATTTTATCTTTTATTGGAAAAATAGTCATGTGACAAAACTGCTTTCTGTGAAATTGCTTGCAGCAAAGAAGTTTAAGAGAAAACACCTGACAAGGCCTCTGGGACAGATACATTTGCTTCTGCCATCATCCCAAGCCTTCCAGACTGCAACGATGATAGTGCTGACTAGATAACAGAATCTTTTTAATCCTTTGCACCAAGGGCAAATGCCTCTTTTGCCATACTCATTGACTGAAAGATGGATTTTTCATACACTTTACATGGGTCAATTACAAATCAAAGACTTCCATGGATGTCTGTGATGGGCTGAAGCCAAGTTACATGCTGTGCCCCACCTAAAAGGGAATGTAGGGGAGAGAGTTCTGGTTTCCACCTTGGAAAATAGGGACATCTAAGGGGGGCATTTTTCCAGTCATAAAAAGGGTGGTCATAAAACTATGGCCCACAACATAGTGGATGTCCTTTACAATTCAGATTGTGTAGTTGTTATTGTTCAGCTGCTAAGTCATGTCTGACTCTTTGCAAACCCATGGACTGCAGCATGCCAGGATTCCCTCTCCTTCACTATCTCCTGGAGTTTGCACAAACTCATGTCCATTGAGTCAGTGATGCCATTCAACCATCTCATCCTCTGTTGCCTCCTTCTCCTCCTACCCTCAGTCTTTTCCAGCATCAAGGTCTTTTCCAATACTTGGCTCTTCGTATCGAGTGGTCAAAATATTGGAGCTTCAGCTTCAGCATCAGTCCTTCCAAGGAATATTCAGGATTGATTTCCATTAGGATTGATGGGTTTGATATCCTTGCAGTCCAAGGGACTCTCAAGAGTCTTCTCCAGCACCACCATTTGAAAGCATCAGTTCTTTGGCACACACCCTTCTTTATGGTCCAACTCTCACATCCGTACATGACTATGGGAAAAACCATAGCATTGACTATACTGACCTTTGTCAGCTAAGTGATGTGTTCAGTTCAGTTGCTCAGTTGTGTCCGATTCTTTGCAACCCCGTGAATTGCAGCATGCCAGGCCTCCCTGTCTGTCACCAACTCCCGGAGTTCACTCAAACTCACGTCCATCAAGTCGGTGATGCCATCCAGCCATCTCATCCTCTATCGTCCCCTTCTCCTCCTGCCCCCAATCCCTCCCAGCATCAGTCTTTTCCAGTGAGTCAACTCTTCGCATGAGGTGGCCAAAGTACTGGAGTTTCAGCTTTAGCATCATTCCTTCCAAAGAAATCCCAGGGCTGATCTCCTTCAGAATGGACTGGTTGGATCTCCTTGCAGTCCAAGGGACTCTCAAGAGTCTTCTCCAACACCACACTTCAAAAGCATCAATTCTTTGGCGCTCAGCTTTCTTCACAGTCCAACTCTCACATCCATACATGACCACTGGAAAAACCATAGCCTTGACTAGATGGACCTTTGTTGGCAAAGTAATGTCTCTGCTTTTGAATATGCTATCTAGGTTGGTCATAACTTTCATTCCAAGGGGTAAGCGTCTTTTAATTTCCTGGCTGCAGTCACCATCTGCAGTGATTTTGGAGCCCAAGAAAATAAAGTCTGACACTGTTTCCATTGTTTCCCCATCTATCTGCTATGAAGTGATGGGACCAGATGCCATGATCTTCGTTTTCTGAATGTTGAGCTTTACGCCAACTTTTTCACTCTCCACTTTCACTTTCATCAAGAGGCTTTTTAAGTGATGTGTAATATCTCCTAATTATCAATGACATTTCATAATCTTGTTTTTCTGTGCAAATAATGATATATTTATTACGTATACATTAAATATGTACATATGTAAATGCTTATTTTTATGGCTATTTTTCTTATTAATTATATTAAAGATTCATTTACTCAAAATTTAGTAATCCAACAAATTGTCTGCTTGTCACACAAATAAAAACCAGAAAACAAGCACCTACCAAAATAGGGGTGGGATGAGATTGAGACTGAATAAAATATTATGCATTTGATTTACACGAGTATAATATAGGCATTCAACTCAGGTCCTATTGGTGATCTTTTCTTGTTATTTTATTGATAATTTGTGTTTTGTTCCCCCACTTGTGAAATGTTGCAAGACTAGTTCAATAAATAATCATGTATCTTCCACCTAGATTCATCAGTCTCTCCTGTTTTGAAGAGTTCAAGTTAGTTCTTTTTCATAATGTTTCTCAATTTGAATGGCTGTTTCCTTAAGACTAGATTTAGATTAAATGCATTTGGTAGAAATTCTATGTAGGTGATTATGTACTCTCATTTAGAACTTAGAAACCTTAAAATAAGTCACATGAAATCCATTTGTCCTTTTACTAGTAATATTAGGTTGAATCTCTATGTTAAGTTGGTGGACTCTAGGTTTCTTCTTTATAGTTATTTTTCTCTGTGTATAATTAAAAAATGATACTCTGGGACTGTGAATATTTTGCTTCCAGGTAATCTTTGAACCAGTGATTTTAGCATCCATTGATGACTCTTTACTGAAGAATGATGCAAATTTTTGATTTTTCATTTTGTCACGTCTTCTACATTATTAGTTGGTATTCTATAAAAGAGGCTTTTCCCTTTCTCTTTATGACATTCATTCATTTGTTCTTACTAATTATGTCAATTCATTAATTCATTTTCCTATTCAATGTGTTATATTAATGACAGTTTTTACTTTAATGCTCAAAACTGTTCAGATTTGGGCAATGAAAAGCCCCCTCATGTTGGCTTCTGTGTCATTTTGACATAGCTGCACTAGATTTTGAGCATTCCCTTAATTTATGGAACAACAAGAAATTTCAAGAACACCTATAGGTTTTCTTGTTCCAAGGCTAGAATCAGCCTTTCCCCAAGAATTACTAGATCTTTTCAGAGAAAAATGAAATGGTGTTTACATGCCAGGATCTAGATGATGGTAAGCTCATTTCTTTGAGTATTATTACCTCTAGTTCTGTGCAGTTGACAAAACTGGGGACTATTTATTTGTATCTATATCTACATATCTTGATAACTTAAATTCAATCCAATGCTATGGGGTTTTTCTTTTCCTATTCTCATTTCATTATTTTGTGTGTTTTCTTTCCCCTCCCTTTTCATGCTTCACTATATGTAAAATAACCTTGTTTCTCCACACAAGCATATCACAGCTCAGGGTTGGGTGGAGGAATTATGCTGTTGATGCCACTACATCTGCTACATCACGCCCAGTTGGGTGATCATCTCAGGCTTATGCATTCAAAGCCAGTCTTGACTTCTCCTGTACTCAGGGTCCTCCACCTGTCATCGTTCTTCAGCTTTTCTTTATTTAATCATTGCAGACAATTTTTTTTT
The DNA here is from genome assembly GCF_029378745.1 of Bos indicus. NCBI lineage: Eukaryota > Metazoa > Chordata > Mammalia > Artiodactyla > Bovidae > Bos > Bos indicus. The sequence continues at coordinate 34,545,014 of NC_091769.1, forward strand.
TATTCTGGTCATTTCCTCTTGTCTGGACTATGTTAATATATCTCCATCTTGCATTCTTGTCCACATTGCCTTCTAACACACTATTGCCATATAATTCTATAGGCAAGTTGATTTCATTTCAAGTCAGAAATAATCACTTATTTTTCTAAAACACATTCACACCAAGTTTAGTAATAAATGTTTAATAGTTATTGTAGTCTGGTCCCACTCCAGTTGCTCTTAGTACATCCTCTGTTCCAGCTAAAATTATTGTCTCACTTCTTTGTGCACACTTTCTGTTTTTCTTGAGTTTAACTTCTTCTCTCTGGGTTGGCACAATTTAATTTTTAAAAGTATAATTTCCATCCCATTACCACAATGCACAGAAACCTTCCTTGACTCCTCCACAAAACCATTTATCTGTTGAAGTCATACTCACTTTAACGTGTCTCCTTTTTACCACTCATTGGCCAGAACTAAGGACACTGGAAACATTGCTTTTTTTCTGGGTTGTCATATGCTCAGTGAAGAGGTGATATTGAGTAAGTGTGAGCATTATCTGCCATAACAGTATAGTTGTTAGGTCACTTACCAGTACAAATCCCCCTGAGTGTTGGGTCAGAGACTTCCTCATTTCAGTAGCCTATGAAAAGCCTGGTGTTCATGTAGCACTCAGGAAAAATAAAATTAAAAGAACATGGTCCTGAACACTGAACTCATAATTATCCAAACCACTGAAGAGAAAATTAGGTATGAGTAAAGAGGCAATGTATGCTGGAAAGAGACTGCCTTGTAGGAAAAGATGTAAATTATCTCAGAGTGCCAAATGCATTAACCCATAGTTCATTTTAAAACTCAGAAGGCTTGCTACTCCCCTTACCTCAAATGTCCTTTTCCGGTCACCTGTATCACTTATTTCAAGTCTCAGGTCATAAGCCAGAAAGAGAAAGACAAATACCATATGATAGCACTTATATCTGGAATAAAAATTATGAATATGATACAAATGAACTAATTTATGAAACAGAAAGAGACCCACAGACAGAGAAAAGAAAACATGATTATCAAGGGGAAAAGAGGGTACAAGAGGTATAAATTAGGAGTCTGGTATGAGCAGTACTAACTACTGTTGTATATAAAATAGATAAACAATAAGGTTCTACTATATAGTATAGGGAACTATAGTCAATACCCTATAATAAGCCAAAGTAAAAAGAATATGCAGATGAATGGATAAGAAAGCTGTGGTACATATACACAATGGAGTATTACTCAGCCATTAAAAAGAATACATTTGAATCAGTTCTAATGAGGTGGATGAAACTGGAGCCTATTATACAGAGTGAAGTAAGCCAGAAAGAAAAACACCAATACAGTACACTAACACATATATATGGAATTTAGAAAGATGGTAATGACAACCCTGTATGTGAGATAGCAAAAGAGACACAGATGTATAGAACAGTATTTTGGACTCTGTGGGAGAGGGAGAGGGGGATGATTTGGGAGAATGGCATTAAAACATGTATAATATCATATAAGAAACAAATCGCCAGTCCAGATTCAATGCACGATACAGGAAGCTTGGGGCTGGTGCACTGGAATGACCCAGAGGGATGGTATGGGGAGGAAGGTGGGAGAGGGGTTCAGGATGGGGAACACGTGTACGCCCGTGGTGGATGCATGTTGATGTATGGCAAAACCAATACAATATTGTAAAGTAAAAATAATAATAATAATAATAAAAACAATTAAAAAAATAATGCCTACCTTAAAAAGAATATGAAAGAGAATATATATATATATATATATATATATATATGAATCACTTTGCTGTATACCAGAAAGTAACACAACACTGTAAGTCAGCTACACTTCAATTTAAAAAAAAATCAACAGAAAAAATAAACAAGCTACTAAATGAAGTCTTTTCTAACCATCTCAGTTCAGTTCAGTTCAGTCGCTCAGTTGTGTCAGACTCTTTGTGACCCCATGAATTGCAGCACATCAGGCCTCCCTGTCCATCACCAACTCCTGGAATTTACCCAAACTCATGTGTATCGAGTCAGCGATGCCATCCAGACATCTCATCCTCTATTGTCTCCTTCTCCTCCTGCCCGCAATGCCTCCCAACATCAGGGTCTTTTCCAATGAGTCAACTCTTCATCACCTGCTGCTGCTGCTGCTGCTAAGTTGCTTCAGTCGTGTCTGACTCTGTGCAACCCCATAGACAGCAGCCCACCAGGTTCTGCCGTCCCTGGGATTCTCCAGGCAAGAACACTGGAGTGGGTTGCCATTTCCTTCTCCAATGCATGAAAGTGAAAAGTGAAAGTGAAGTTGCTACCGACTCGTGGCGATCCCATGGACTGTAGCCCACCAGGCTCCTCCATCCATGGGATTTTCTAGGCAAGAGTACTGGAGTGGCTTGCCATTGCCTTCTCCACTTCACCTTCTCCACTTCACCGCCTAGCCTATGGCAAACTGCTGTTTTATAGTATAATTTGTGTCAAGTTCTTAAATCATTTCATTATTCATATAATTTATTTGTACCCTCAAGAAGGTAGAATCAATTTAAAATGGCAACAAATTAAAAAAATTATCTTTCTTCGCTTTCCTCATAGTACCTGTCACAGTAAGAACAGAATGTCTTAAATAAGAACACTGCTCATTGATCATGTGTCCTGTATCTGGCTGGAAGTTGTTTAATAGTCAGCTAAAATCTCAAAAGAGAACAATCATATGACATCACCTGTCTTCTGACCACTGGGGGTGATGGAGCTGCTTTCTTAGGGAGGTAGTCTTGGATTGCAGGCAAGCACATAATTATTACTACAACCATTCCTTGTTTTATTTTTTCCCTATCTTTTAAATTATTTTTAAATTTTTTTCTATCACCAGAAAACATACAATATTTTGTAAGCATTTATTTTCTGTATTGCCTATCTTTTTTTCATTTAAATAAGTATTGAAATCTTTGCTCTTTTTGCCACTGCTATATTCCTAGTGCATAGATGTGGAATGAAACAATGGAAGGAGAAAGTTAAGTGACAGGACATCATGGAAGAAATATAGAGATGTGAAAGTGTGGTAGGACACTGGCTACCCTCTAAGTGACAAAGGGGCTTACATTGGATGATGAAAGAATTTAGGTAGCTCTTTAAGGGTCGTGTAAAAGAGGTGGTGAAATACGAGGATCAGTGAAAGAGTTTTCCTCTATCCTCTGAATAATTCAGCCAGTTCATATTTTGAGTTTAGGAGAATCTTTTAATTGTCAAAATAGAAAATGACCAAATTGCAGAAAATTTATCATGTAAGACAAGAATGGATTTGTAATTCAAGATTAACACAGGAAAACAGAAATGCATGCTGTAATTTTTACTTAGTTTCCAATCAATGAATGTAGTTGGCTTTTATACATAAAGTGAACTTCTAGTTGCCGTGAGTCCTATAAAAACAATATTTTAAGCAACTAGTTCCTGTTTTTTCCTGTCTTATGATTTTAAAATGGGTGTTTTATTTTCTTCCCCTTTTCACATTTAGTTTGGAATCCCTTCTCCATTCCTTGGCCTCCATTTCAGCACCAAGGGTGTCATTATTGCTGAGTTTAAAAGCCATAAGCAAGGGAAGTTCATAAAGCAAACTGCAACAGAGGCGCAGCTATCATCTTACCATCATAACCACTCTGAATTGCTGGGTGGTACCAGGAAGCTCACTGGCACCTTGGCATATGGCAGTGGGAACATGGTAATTTGGATACATTAAAAGTTGGTATGGAATTGCCATTAGGCTTTTATCCAGTTTTAGGATGTGTGTGTGCGTGTGTGTGTGTGTGTGTGTGTGTGTGTGGTGTGTGCAAGGACAGGAAAGAGGAAGAGAGTAAGAGAAGAAAAGAAGAGAGAAGCATGTTAAATCTTCCTGGGGCTCTGCTCAATTCATGTTTTGGTTATGAATGACATGGAGGGGTCACAGCTCTGACTTTATGACTTTTCTCTTTCTCTGGATCTTGGTATTTTGTTGGCAGCTCCTTTTTGTTAAAACCAACCAACCTGACTGATTGATTGGCTTTGCCAACTCTACTTCTTTCTCAAAGGAGTATTCCATCAGAAAGAATGGAATTCTGTAATACATACAGCTTTCAACCAAAGACATGAAAAGAGTGAACAAAGGAAAAATGCAGGTTGGGGTCAGGAAGAAAGAGAAGTATCAAAGAGGTGGTAGATCTTTCTTGAATTGTGACTCTGATTCAGATGTGTGCCCCAGTTGCTTTTGGTTTGATACCAGAATCTTAGCATGTAACAAAATTCCTTAGAGTGTGTGGTTATCTCGGGCCAGAGGTCAACGAATTTGGCCACACTGAAGTGCTTCTTGAAGAAATCACAGTTTGACAGTGTAGGAAAACATGGTACCCAACTTTCTCTTGACACAGTCCTTGGCTATAAGTTCAGGTTAGGTGCCTGACCTTGTAGCCAAGTTTCAGGGTCACTGAGCTCATTTACCCATACAAATTTTGTCTGTGAACTTAAAAGATGAAATTTATAGAGTCCAGTGAGCTGAAAATTATAGGGCACTGTGCTCCACAGGATATTTAGTTTCATGTTTATTTTGAGATTTGCAATTTCATATTTAGTGTACAGTATCATAGTGCTTTTCTCCTTTCATACTCTTGGTGACAAATTTCTCACAGTTGGCAAATCCACTAACTCTTTGTATTTAGATACAAAAACCTATGAACTGGATGGAAGGTGTGTTAATAACAACATACACCCACACAGCTACTTCCAGCACAAATGTGTACAGGTATCTCATCTTTGCAAGGAGTATGCAAAGGACCACAAGCAAAGAACCCTAGTTTGCATAAACTCAATGGCCTTCCTCCTAACTGCCTCATTGATCCCTGGGGAAGGGTAGAGAAGGGAAACTGTTTCTTTGGTCCCTTCTGACCTCAGCTGTGGGAGCCTCTGCTGTCTTTTCCTGGATTGCTGCCTCTTCCATCTGGGTCTATCACTGAGTTTTTGCATGCCAGTTCAGTGACTCCATCATGCCTGCAATAACATTCAACCACTTCTCTCCATTACTTCTCTTGTATTGGAAAACAAGAAAAAGCTCAATCTAATCTGGGCTTGGGCAACAGAAGCATTTTAGCACTGCAAATGAATTATCTAAATGTGTTAGGAGATATTTTACTTCCTAGCTAAATGCTAAGGATTGTACCACATGAGAGTGAAATGTGCATGGCCAGGGAGGTTAGGAAAATAACCTCAAAGGACAGAAGGGACGGTGGTGATGGTTACAATGCACAAGACTCTGGCTGTGGGAGATGCCTGCTACACTCTGCCATAAACATAGGGCTCCAGGAGAATGGGGATCCTTTAGACAGCCTTAGCAACTAGGATCTCCGGCCTCAAGATCAGTGAAGATGAGTAAGAGCTTATATAACTCCAAGTCTTAATGATAAACTCATCAGACATATTCTAAACTACAATGGGTCTTTGCACTGCCAGTTGTACTAATGAACCCAAGTCTTGGTGCCCATCCACACTGATAAAGTAGGAAGGATTATCTTTTCCTTACACTGTTGGTGGGAATGCAAACTAGTACAGCCACTATGGAGAACACTGTGGAGATTCCTTAAAAAACTGGAAATAGAACTGCCTTATGATCCAGGAATCCTACTGCTGGGCATACACACTGAGGAAACTAGAATTGAAAGAGACACATGTACCCCAATGTTCATCACAGCACTGTTTATATTAGCCAGGACATGGAAGCAACCTAGATGTCCATCAGCAGATGAATGGATAAGAAAGCTGTGGTACATATACACAATGGAGTATTACTCAGCCATTAAAAAGAATACATTTGAATCAGTTCTAATGAGGTGGATGAAACTGGAGCCTATTATACAGAGTGAAGTAAGCCAGAAAGAAAAACACCAATACAGTACACTAACACATATATATGGAATTTAGAAAGATGGTAACAATAACCCTGTATACGAGACAGCAAAAGAGACACTGATGTATAGAACAGTCTTTGGGACTCTGTGGGAGAGGGAGAGGGTGGGATGATTTGGGAGAATGGCATTGAAATATGTATAATATCATATGTGAAACGAGTCGCCAGTCCAGATTCAATGCATGATACTGGATGCTTGGGGCTGGTGCACTGGGACGACCCAGAGGGATGGTATGGGGAGGGAGGAGGGAGGAGGGTTCAGGATGGGGAACACATGTATGCCTGTGGCGGATTCATTTCGATATATGGCAGAACCAATACAATATTGTAAAGTTTAAAAATAAAATAAAATTTAAAAATAAATAAATAAATAAAATCAGAGCTGCCTTGTTCTACCCAGAACAGTTACGCCAGGACTTCAGGGGTGAAGCCTGGGAAACGGAATTTTCCAAAAGCTCTTCAGAGCTTTGACAGCACATCCAGAAGTGGTGATTGGCACCATGAGAATAAGCACAAGTATTGGCTAAAAAGTTCATTCAGGTTTTTCCATAACATCTCATGGAAAATCCCAAACGAAATTTTTGGCCAACCCTATATAATTATGAAATATGTTAGACCCATGGAGAGGGCACCGCAAAAGAGATCAGAGTTGGGAGTGGGGTGTTACTGGGTGGGGAAAAGAAAGCTACTGTTGGATACCTTTTCTAACTTATGAAACTTACATATGTTTAAATAGACTTCACAAAGTATGCTGCTGTTTTAAATGTAGTTTGTTTTGTTGAACAGATATTGTCTGAAATTGTATTTAATTTCAAAACTTGTCTTTCTCCCACTTCATTTAGATCCATTAAAATATCTTATTTACTCTGTGTGTGTGTGTGTGTGTGTGTGTGTGTGTTGGGAAGTTACAATGGTGTAGGATTTTTTAGAAGGAATTGTGTATGAAAGTCAAACATATCTGTCAGCATTGTGTCTTCTAAGGGATAAAATCTCTTTTATCATTTTACTTCTTTCAGAATATGCTTATTGAGAAAGGAGAGGAGAAGTACCCCCGTTGTGCAGAGAAAGACATGGGGTCACAGAGAGGTTAGGACTGAGCTGTGGGTCAGGCAGTGAGGCAATCCAGACCTTGAATTAGCAAATTTTCTAAGCATTTATCTAATTCTCTGTGAAAATTTAGGCATGATGAAAAAGAAGTTTCACTCTTTCCTCAATTCACAAGAGTATTTTTAAAGTAGAGTATTATTAGACTTATTTTATGGTTATTTATTGCAATAAATGTTTATTTTCGTTTGAAATGCACTAAATCATTTCCTAGGTTTTTTTTTTTTTTTTTGCTATAATTTTTCCATGAAAAGAAAATAACATTTCAGTTGATGTAATTTCAATATGCTGGGGGCTCAGTCTCCTGTTTCAGGCCTGGTCCAGAACCAGTGCCTGGGGATGCAGGAGGCCAGGCCAGGGACTTGTTCTTTCTTGGTGATAATCACTACAGTGTAGAATGGCTGAATTCTTTACTGACAACTCCAACTAACTCAAATTCTTTCCTTTAGCTTTTTTTTTCTGTGTAAATAATATTTAGTCCACCCTAAAATTCTCTTCCAAGAGGTCATTTCTCAGCATTTCCCCAAGCTGTAACCCTCTCCAAACTCCAATTTTAAGTCTAATTCTTCAGTCTCTCCTCCGTCTTCTCTGATGATTTGCCCTCATTTTCTCTGGGGAAAGAAGGACATGTAGAAATGAGCAAGGAGTTTTAAATACTATATACCCAAGAGATACTTTATCCCAAATTCACTTTATCCTAATTCACTTTACCAGCCATTGGTGGGTTTGGAAGAAGGGAGAAAGGCACAGATGTCCAGGCAGGAATGTTTACTGGTCCTCAATCAGCTATAGTTAAGAGTAGAGGGAAAAGTGTGGAATAGGACTCCTATGTTCCTTCTTTCACGGCACTGATTATACAGGTACATATAAAATAGAAAGTTCGGGGCCACTGCTTAGACCCAGAGTCTGGGGTCTTAGCTTACATAAAATAATAATATATACAATATATAATATTATTTCAAGCAGGGATAGGAAAATAACCCTTGGAATTTAGTTGCCTCAGACTGGTGGACCAGCGGAAATAAAAATTGAATCTTAATAATTGCAATTCCTGCCCATATTTCTCTCTCTAGGAAGCTTTAGTGGTCCCACATCAGATATCCTTCACAGAGATCTTACCATGTTACTGGAAGTAAGTCCTGAATGCTTGAGGGCAGATCTAAGTCACTGAAAGTTCCAAATGGTATAAGAAGTTTGGGGAAATTAGACATGGTGCTAATATCCTCACAAAATTGAACAAAAGCTCAAAAATTATTGGACATAAAATAACATTGGCTTAAAAAAATGGGAAATGGAAGTAGAGTGGGGATTGGAGTCTGGGAAAGAAGGCTAGAAAAGGAAGTAATTGTAAAGTTTGCTATGAAATGTTTCCAGGGTCCTCCTAGTAAATCCAGATGAGTTTCCTGAAGGAGGAGGAGTAGACGAGCATTTTTGAGCTACTTTTCAAATCATAAGAATGATCTGCAAGTGAACAAGAAATGAAAGATTCTAGACCTGAGAGTAACTGAGGAAGGGTAGTGAGAAGTGAAAGATCTGAGAGCCATCAGCATATCAAACTTAATTTGATGGAGATTTACTATTTGCCACGTGTGTGCCTATCTCCTTTAAAAACCTCATGGGCTGTGACCATTCATCTTTATGCCTGACATGATAGAAGATTAATAAATGATTGTCAAATAAATAAACACAAGAACAGACAAATGCATGAGGTTACAAATAAAGTCATAAATGGAGGTATTTTCAGTAAGTGGCCTTGAAAGCAGCCTTGGCTGTGGGTTTAGGACTGTTATTTGCGACCTCTCAGCTTCCTCTACCCAACCATACAGCTCATGCTATGTCAGAGCATTTTGCCATTGGCAAATGGTGCTTGCCTTTGGTCTTTTGAAGGAAGACTGCAGTGAACAGTTATATTGACTTTAAATTTAGCAGCATTGGGCAAGAATAGAAATGTTCTAATCCTGTCTCCTCCTACGGAATGTGAATTGTGGTCAGAGTAATATGTTTTTGCCTCCTGTGATTTAGATCAAATTTCATAGGCCAGACAGGGCGTAGGGAGCCAGGCTGCAGCAGCCGTTCTCCCTGGTAAACAGTGTCACACCTCCGTTGGATGGCCCAGGGCACCATGTGTGCCCTGGCACAAGAGATGCCTCACCAGGGCTTGTCTGTTCTCCCTGCTTGTTTCTCTGCCCAGTGTTCATGTGGCACTTGGCTTCCTATTCTTAGAACTGGGCAGTGCAGTGATGGGCAGGTGTGAGAGGCATGCACACATGTATCCAGAGAAGGCTGCCCCAGAAAAACACACCCAGGGCCTGGATGTGACCCAGAGTTTTAGGTCGCCACTTCTCATAAGAAAAAAAAGTCATTATATCTAAAAATTCCTCTGGGAAAAGCTGAATTAGCCTAGGAGGCAATGCTATCAGGTGGACCATTTTATCTCTATAAAGCACACTGGGGAAGATGTCAGAATGGCTTGTCTATAGGCAGAAGCCAGCAGTAAAATCTTCCTTTTTTCATAGGCCACTAAGGCCACAGTCACCCGGCTGCTTCTGGAACTAGTAAACATTATTATCTCTCTGCTACGATATGGGCTCAGCATCTTGGCACTGAAACAGATGGGTCATTTCACTCATTATGCTTCAGCCACTGTCTGTTAAACATACTTATTGCCAAGGAATTCAAAATCAAACGAGGATGGACACTTGTATATGTATGGCTGAATCCCTTTGTTGTCTACCTGAAACTATCACAGCATGTTAATTGGCTATACTCCAATATAAAATAAAAAGCTTTTAAAAATCAATCAATCAGATGAAAGAAAAAAGGGTTTTTACATTTAGAGGAAAATAGTGTGGAGTTTTGGAGAAGGCAATGGCAACCCACTCCAGTACTCTTGCCTGGAAAATCCCATGGACGGAGGGACCTGGTAGGCTTCAGTCCATGGGGTCTCGAAGAGTCAGACACAACTGAGCAACTTCCCTTTCACTTTTCACTTTCATGCATTGGAGAAGGAAATGGCAACCCACTCCCGTATTCTTGCCTGGAGAATCCCAGGGACGGGGGAGCCTGGTGGGCTGCCGTCTATGGGGTCACACAGAGTCAGAGACGACTGAAGCGACTTAGCAGTAGCAGCAGCAGTGTGGATTTTCTATTCTTCCAGAGGGCTCCACTTTCACAATCCCACTTACCTTGATAACTACTTAAAGATATGAAAACTGGAGAATTAATTGCCTTTTGAAAAAGGAAATTAGTATAAATACCTAGAAAAGAACATTTCAGAAGAAAGAAGAGAATGACAATGAGAATTTTAAGAGTGAGCAATAATAAAATTTAACTGATGTATATCAATTTTGTTGAACTGGTACTATGCATTTCATGGAATGCTGTACAATCAGATAATAATTCTTCACTAATTTCCTTTTTATTTATCCATGTAACAATCTATATCACAGAAAAAAGTCCCAGATATTCAGCCTATGAAAATGTTAAGGTCTTATCAAATTTTAGCTCAGGTTCATCAAGTTAAATAAAGATCCATCCCCCATCTAGATTCTCTCAGTGGTACACTTAGTAGTAGCTTAGCATACTGAATCTAAAATTGCCTGGCCAAAAATTCTCTTCTTGACTCTGTGGGATTAACAAACACGTGCTGAGAATATTCACCAGATGGTCAGATTAATTTGGACAGTAGGGAAGTTAATGTCTGAATTCTCATGTACACCACTTAAAGGAAGAGTTGTATTATATGTTAACTTTCTCTTTTGTGCTCACTCCTTGAATCTTCTATTATTAAATTAAGCTAACCCCTTATTAATTAGCTTTAAGTTGGTAAGATTTCTTAGTTTGCAAATTTCAATTATTTTTGATTTAACTAATTGAATGTGTATTTTAATTCTAGCTCTCATACTTGGTCATAGGTACCAAATTGTTTCTTCTCTGTATTTTTCCTTGGATTTTCTTTTCATTACTACATGTTTTTCCTCCAACAAGGTGAATATTTTGTTGTTGCTGATGTTTTTCTTTTTAAATATTCTGTGAGGCTCATTTTCTAATACTTTTTAAAGTCTTCTAACTACCTCTCATATTGATAAACTACAGTAGTTATATATGATATCTGCTAATAACTCTGTTCTGCTGTTCAGTGAAAACATTGTACTTGCTTTAATCAAGAATTTTGCAACAGTTAGACCTCTCAGAAAGCAATTTGTTTGCTGCAAAATAAGACATACCGTCAGCAAAATACTGGTCAATACTTTGGCCATCTGATGCAAAGAACTGACTCATTAGAAAAGACCTGATGCTGGGAAAGATCACCAACTCGGTGGACATGAGTTTTAGCAAGCTCTGGGAGTTGATGACGGACAGGGAAGCCTGGCGTGCTGCAGTCCATGAGGTCACAAAGCACTGGACACAACTGAACAACTGAACTGAACTGATCAGCAAAATATTCCAAATGGCTAGTGATACTGGTGAACAGTAAAAGAACCCTTTTTGCATAGGACTTCAGAACATTTCTTTAATTAAAAATTTTTTAATTGAAGCATAGCTGATTTACAATATCATGTTAGTTTCAAGTGTATAGCCCAGAGGCCTTCAGAACTTTAACATCTCATACAATCGGGCTTCCCCTATAGCTCAGTCGGTAAACCCTCTGCCTGCAATGCAGGAGACCTGGGTTCTATTCCTGAGTCAGGAAGATCCCCTGGAGAAGGAAATGGCAACCCACTCCACTAGACTTGCCTGGAGAATGCCATGGACAGAGGAGACTGGCGGGCTACAGTTCATGGGGTCGAAAGAGTTGGACATGACTTGGTGACTAAACCACCACCACCACCACAATCAATTAAACCCTTAAATATAAATCCAGAAGATTAGATACATTGACTTCTTGGTTGTTGTTCACTGAGGTGATATAAAGAGCCCTATCACTTAAACAGAATATTATTTTCTGTAAGAACAGTCAAAATACTTCCGTGAATGGGTGTGTCATTAACAGAAGCTTTTCTGGTGTCTAAAGAGAGAGTCAGAAGGATATTCTGTGGATCACACTACACTACTCTCACAAACTAGACCACTTTGTAAGGACACGTAGTTTGGGTCAAGTATGGGACTTACTCTTAGACTAAATTCGAAGTGTCGCTTATTGATTTGGGTTTTTAAGGCTGATTTAATGCAATCATGGTCATTTTGGAGAAGGAAATGGCAACCCACTCCCGTATTCTTGCCTGGAGAATCCCAGGGATGGGGGAGCCTGGTGGGCTGCTGTCTATGGGGTCGCACAGAGTCGGACACGACTGAAGCAACGTAGCAGTAGCAGCATGGTCATTTAATGCAATCCATGGTCATTCTCAGAGAAGGCAATGGCACCCCACTCCAGTACTCTTGCCTGGAAAATCCCATGGACAGAGGAGCCTGGTGGGCTGCAGTCCATGGGGTCTCGAAGAGTCGGACATGACTGAGCAACTTCCCTTTCGATTTTCACTTTTATGCATTGGAGAAGGAAATGGCAACCCACTCCAGTGTTCTTGCCTGGAGGATCCCAGGGACGGGGGAGCCTGGTGGGCTGCCGTCTATGGGGTCGCACAGAGTCGGACACGACTGCAGCACCCCTTATGGTCATTCTAAAGTGGTAGATATAAACACTCACATTATTAGGGTTATGTACTTTATTGGCAAGTCTGGGGCTCATATCAGTCAGGAGATAGTTTAGGTGACAGATATCGATGCCTGAGGTCAGTCTAGTGTCTCATGGTTTGTCAAATCATAAGCTTTATTACAATAAATCTTTGGAAAAAAGGTTTAAGGATACACACACACACACACCCACACACACATATACATCACATACATCTTGTTCAGTTCAGTTCAGTCCAGTCACTCAGTCGTGTCCGACTCATTACGACCCCATGAATCGCAGCCCGCCAGGCATCTTGTAGGCATCCACTAGAGAAAAGCAGACCAAAGCTAGTGAAATTAATCCATCGTCATCCTGTTGGCAGGCCCTCCTTGCTACAGAAGCTGTGACTTTTCCTCAGCTGGCCTGCCAATGGGTTTAAGCCCCAGGAGATCTATGACTGCACCATGATTCATTGACTCTACAGAAGCCAAACTGGCTCCTTCGTCTCCGTCCTGAGGCTTCAGTTCAGGATCCTGGCCTCACTTCCATCTTTGCAGAGACAAAAGGGTAACAATAAGCATGAGGAGTCAGATAAAAACACCAAGCTTTTAACATTACCATTGAACATAAACAAAGACTCATTAAGAATTTCAATATTTGAACTAAAGATTTGGAAAAAAATTTGGCAGGAGAAGGCACATGAGCAAAGAAGGTTTCCAAATAGAGGCTATAGGGTTTATTTTAATGAGACCTCAATGATCTTCAGGAAATTTAATAGGAAACTTTATTCTAATTGGCTTAATTGAGCTGTGTTTTGAGAAGTTCCTGAAACTGAGAATTAATAAAATAAAAGGAAAATGAAATCTGCTCAAAACTTTGGAACTTACGAAATTCTTTTTCTAGGTACAGGAAAATAATTGTTTGGAATAGTATGTAACAGAGTTTGAGGAATCTTTTTTGTTCTGTTATGTTCCTTTATAAGGCATCCTGCTTATTCCCAGGAGAAGAGGCTGGTGAACTTCTCTACTGTAGACATTAAAAGCTTTCACTTACTATGAAAAATAAGAAGCTGTCTCTTTTCTATGAAGAGCTTATCAGGGATGTAGACCTAGAGAAATGAAGAAGCAAAAGGAAAAAAAATGTGAATGTTAGTGAAGGTCAAACAAAGGATGGAAAGGAGGGTTGTAGGTAATTTTACACAAAGTCTATTTACCAATGATTAGTTTTCCAAATAACAGGTTTACTTGGTTTACTTTTAACTATTTCATTGTAACTATTTAGGTATATTTTACCTTATTGACATTTAAAGAATATTGTTCTGGTCTCTGTTCCCAGATCTATGTTATTGAATACTGAAGGGTGGAGGGAGGGGGCAAATTGAGTGGCATACAAAGTTATGCTAATAAGCATAAAGTTTTGAACATCAATAACTTATTAATTTTTTTCATTAATTTATTCAGTTTTAAAGGGGAATATATTAATAAGAATTTTTCATATTTAAGAACATGATTTCCAGAAATATATTATTACTGAGTATATTAAACATATTCTTAAATATTAAAATATTTAAATATGTTCTTACTAATAGTATATTAAAAAGCAGAGACATTACTTTGCAAATAAAGGTCTGTCTAGTCAAAGTTATAGTTTTTCCAGTGGTCATGTATGGATGTGAGAGTTGGACTATAAAGAAAGCTGAGTGCCTAAGAATTGATGCTTTTGAATTACAGTGTTGAAGAAGACTCTTGAGAGTCCCTTGGACTGCAAGGAGATCAAACCACTCAACCGTAAAGGAAATCAGTCCTGAATATTCATTGGAAGGACTGATGTTGGAGCTGAAACTCCAATACTTTGGCCACCTAATGCAAAGAACTGACTCATTAGAAAAGACCCTGATGCTGGGAAAGATTGAAGGCAGGCGGAGAAGGGGACGACAGAGGATGAGATGGTTGAATGGCATCACTGACTCAATGGACATGTGTTTAAGCAAGCTCTGTGAGTTGGTGATGGACAGGGAAGCCTAGTTTGCTGCAGTTCATGGGGTCGCAAAGAGTCGGGCATGACTGAGTGACTGAAATGAACTTATTCTTACTGAATATATCATAGGTATATACCTGCTAAATAAATCTAGATCCAAGTGAACCATGATGCACTTGAGTAGGAAATGGCAACCCACTCCAGTATTCTTGCCTGGAAAATCCCATGGAGAGCAGAGTTTGGCAGGCTACAGTCCCTGGGGTCGAAAAGAGTTGGACAACGACTGAGCACGCACACGCATGCTAGAACCATGATACAAATTAGGCCATCCAGAGTTCTTCGTTGGAAACAGCTGAAAGTCAACAGCTCAAGAGCTATGGACTTCAGAGAATAGATTTATGAATGACAAAAACTGTCTTTCTTCTCTGTCTATAGACTAAAGCAGAACCAGATTAGGCAGAAATGGATGAGGTATTGCCATTCAAGCTGTTGTAGAAGAATAACCATAGACTGAGAGGCTTATAAACAATGGAAATTGACTCCTCACAGTTTTGGAGGCTGGGAAGTGCAAGATTAAGGTGCCAGAAGATTCAGTATCTGGTGGGAACCTGTTTCCTGGTTCATAAACAACCATCTTTTTACTGTGCACTCACGTGGCAGAAAGGCAAGAGAGGGCTCTTGATCCTCTTTTATAAGGGGCTAATTTCATTCATGAGGACTCTGCCTGCTTGACCTAATTTTGGCCTAAAGATCCCATTTCCAAATGGTCTCACACTGGGGGGTAGGTCTTAGCATAAGAATTTGTGGGGGGATATAAACCATTAGCCCAAAGCAGATATGGAAAGAAACATGGTCTTGAAGAGGATGAATTTGAGACCCTGGTGCCAATTCAGTTCAGTTCAGTGTTTAGTCATGTCTGACTCTTTGTGACCCCATGGACTGCAGTACGCCAGGCTTCCCTGTCCATTACCAGCTCCCAGAGTTTGCACAAACTCATGTCCATAGAGTCGGTGATGCCATCCAACCATCTCATCCTCTGTCATTCCCTTCTCCTCCTGCCTTCAATCTTTCCCAGAATCAGGGTCTTGTCCAGTGAGTTAGTTCTTCACATCAGGTGGCCAAAATTTTGGAGTTTCAGCTCCAACATCAGTCCTTCCAATGAATATTCAGGACTGATTTCCTTTAGGACTGACTGGTTTTACCTCCTTGTAGTCCAAGGGACACTTAGTCTTCTCCAACACCACAGTAGTTAGTCTATAATTTAATTCTTTGAGTTGACCAGAACTCTGTGAGATCTAAAATTTTACTCTACTTGCAAGCTAACAATTTGGCCTACTGTAGTCTCATGGATGCTAAGTAGACATGAAACTCTTGGTTCAGAGACAAAGGACTGTTATCACTCACAAGAGTAGCCAGCATATCAGCATTTTCTTGTGCTCATTCTTCAAGTCCCAATTCCCATTTGGTGATGTCAAGAGGACAAAATAGCACATGCCCACACAATGAGTTGCACTACAGAAGAGAAACCCTGAGCTTAGGGAACTCAGATCTTTTATAGTGGGGCAGTAAGCCTCCTTGCTCTTTGTTCCAGAGACACTAGCTCTTCATATACAGACATTCTTGAAAAAGTCTAGCAAAAAAATGATCATAGCCTCTGCTTATAAGATATATCTGAGAGAGCAATGAAAAACTGTTGCCCATCAGAACCAACCCTGTATACTTTCAGCTCCATGAGTTTATACATCTACCGTAAGCTGGCTACACTGTGTTTATGTTTCTAACACACAGTGTGACAGTAGGGATCCCCCTTTTTAGTGGTTCCTCCCACTCTGGTGTGAAATCAGAGTGATACAGGTTTATTATAAATATTGGAACATAATTTTCAAATGAAAATTATTGGAAAGTATAAAAGAAAAGTAATCCATTTAGAACTGTATGTGGGAGATTACCAGGATCTAAGTTTGTGGTCTGTTTTCATTTCACAGCAGTTGACTAGACTCTTCATATTTCTTTGCTTCATGGGGTGAAAAAACACAGAACATATTTTGGGTCATATAAAGTAATTTAAGAGGTATCAACTGTAGTTCTCAACTGACTTGGGGTATTGTAGTTAAGAAACTATGAAATTGGTATTGGGCTTTGCTAGCATCCTCTGTTCTCTCCTTCTAATGGACCCCCATTTCTTATGTGTTCTTATTCACAAGACCTTGCTCTAAGTTAACTGCTAATTGTTACCTATATAATGATCTGAGACATTGTTCCAGGGAAAAACCCTTATATTGTAATATAAAATTCTGTAGGAATGTAAAGCCTTTAGGAAGGTATTAAGAAGAAGCGCTAATGGTAGAACTCAAGGCATCCTAAGAGATATCAGGTAGCTAATTAAAGATTAGAGAAAGCAGCTAAGAATCATCTAAATCATACCATTTCAGATAGCTCTTTTAAGGCCAACAGAAATGGTTTATCCTTAGGGGAAATAGGTCTTACTTCTGTTCCTGGTGGACTATTTAAGTCTCTGATCTATGTCTATATTTCAAGAACCTAACACAGTGTCTGGCAAATAGAAGATGTTTAATAAACACTGTTTAATAAATGAAAATAAGCCTCTAAAGGCAAACATACCAAAAATAAAGTGGTAGTCAGCTCATTGAAGTCATGTGCTTTCTTATCCAACTTCTCAGGAAACTGAACAAATACACACAGGCAACAACTCACAAATAATCAAGATAATCAAGCTTGAATTAAAGTTCATGCAAACCGTCATCTACACTTTGGCTAGAGAATTTACTTAAGGGAGATTTTCTCACTCCCAGTTGAATTTCCTAGCAATAAACAAGAGTCCTTATCCCTTCATTTGTGTGTGTATGTGTGCATGCTGCATTTGCAGCAGCAGGGTAAGGTAGGGGGAGTGGAGAGGACATCCAACCACCTCCGTGGCTTCTCCCCTTTAAGGACAGCTGTTTTCTCCATCAGCGGCTGGTGGCAGACTTCTCCATATCCATTTGCCGTGGAAGGGCGAGCGGCTGGAATGTCAAGCTCAGACTTAGTCTGAGAAAATAAACTCCCATCCAAGGACAAATGTGAGGTTCCTAGTCCTTAACTGCCCTGGAAACATCATTTCACCCTGTGTTTGCCTTCCTGTTTAGAAATGTGGAACATTGTATATGTCAAACTCTTGCTTATTGTGGACTTTTCCCTCCTCTTCCCTGCCTAGACTAAGCATACCAGGTTGAAGAGAGAGAGCCAAGGGTAATCTCAGGATTATTCTATAAAGCCCTGTAGATAATTCACAAAAGTGTGATTTTATCTCTATTGTGGATAAGTGTCAGTGTTCTCATTGTTAGGAAATGAAATTACAAGTCCAAAAGAGATAGGTTGGAAAGAACCCTGTGGTATTGGATTGAAATTGGAGTTACTAGTATAAACCCATAATTTTATATATAGAAATAGATATACATGGATTTCTAGCTATGTCTGCTGAGAGGACATAGCAGCAAAAACAACAAGCAGACCTAATGCTCATATTTTGTGTTTTAATAACCAATCTTCACTAAAAGGCACAAGGTCCTTGAAAAATGTTTGATTCCAGGCTTGTGGCATGGAAAGTATAACACGAACCTGGAACACTGTATTGTGTCAAAAAGAAGTACTTAAAGAATGATGGACTCACATCAGGAGGACCTAGGGTCCACCTTGCAGGGGCTCCCACTGGCCAAATCTGGGACAGTTGTAGCACCAATGTGAATGAGAAAGAGAAAGAAGGAATGGCGACTGAGGGAGGAGGGTCAGAGGGAGGGGGAAAGAGAAAGAGAGAGAAATTAAAGTAAATGTGGCAAAATGTTAACATTTGGGAAATTTGGTAGATGAGTATATGAGAATTTTTGGTATTACTTTTGCATTTTTCCTGTAATTCTGAAATGATTTCAAAAGAAAAACAGTTGTAGGAGGAGATAAACAAAATTAGCGAAATATTGATAATTGTTGAGTGGGATGTTAGATACTGGGAAGTCATTGTACTATCTCCTCTATGGTTATGTATGACTGAATCATTTCTATTGTAAAAAGTGAAAAAAATAATGAAAACACCCAGGTGATTTTAATTTAAGGTGGCCGCTCCTGTTTCCAGTCCCACTGTTCAGGAGTTTGGTATCCAGGCCCTTGTGCATGACCCATGTAGGAACATCAACCTATTTTCTCTTTTCTAGTCTCAAGGTTTCCTACCCACCGTGGCCCACTCTCCCCACTACCAACCAGAAGAGTAGTCTTTCTGAAATTTATCTTTTAATATTTTATCCCCCATCTAACTCACAAATCTTTCACTCCCTTCCCAAGCCAAGAGGAGAAACTCCAAGCTTTCATTTCTAAGATCTCAAGGTCCTCTATATAATTATGTCCAGACCTACTTCTACAATCTTATCTTCCAAGTTTGTCACATGAATAGTCTTCATTAAACACAGTTTTCCTTATCCTGTCCCTAGGGCTCTTAGGATGTTCTTATCTCTATATGGCAGGTCTGAAAATATGTTAATAACCTTCTTTAAATAAGAAAAAAAAAGCTTTACCATCTTTTCAGATGACTGATGGGAATAAATGGGGTTAGGGTTGCTCCAAAGGGATGAGCTATGACCATTCCCCACCAAGACTGGTTATTTCTTTTGTGGGATTCTAGTCTGGGAATGGGCTCATTGAAGCTGCTAGAGTTCTGGACAAAGGGTGGACTAGGTTTGCTGGAGGGTGTGTTTATTTTCTCATCATGCATTTTTTAGAGTCTAAGTCATGCATTGGTCTATAGTGAGTCTGCAGGGAAGTTTCACTAATTTCAAAACAACCCATCTATTCTTCCTCTATTCCCTTGGTCTTTACTCAACATTTGTCTGGTCTTCCCAACTCTCTTCCAAGACTCTTAGATATATTCTTTCATTGGATGGATTGAATATTGTTAGCACATAAATCTGAGGACTACTCTTTGTCTTCCCTTTATCTCATACCCTGTTATACATTCTTTCTATCTTCAGCAGTAACCTGAATGATAGAGAAGTTTATAATTGACACAAAACTTCTATTATATTGATTTGCATATGTCTCAGAGCAAAGGCTAATAAAGATAGATATTTAACTATTTACTGACTGATCTCCAGAAACCAGATAATTTATTCATAAATGTTCCTATCACATTTCCCTACTCAAGAGAAATTGAAGACCTTGAAAGCAAGTAAGTGAAGGGAAACAGAACCCTGAATATGGTCCCTCTTATCTCTCCACATATCGGACAAGTTCTAAATGCCTGAACATCATGCCTTTTCAGCATCTTAATATTTTCATTGTATGCTAATTCCAAGTACCTTTACATTTCATTTATGGTTGGGCTACTTTTAATGTGGATTCTGTAACTCTGGATGACCCCAAACTCCTTCACTTTCCACTCCATGATACGTTTTGTAAAGCATACCCAATTGATAACTGGTCAGCCTCTTTGCACACTTAATCTATCACTCATAGTGCAGTCATCTTTTAACAGCTCCTTGGAAGTCTTTTAAACTCTTTAATAATCATGTGTTTTGGATCCTTAGGGAGCACTTATCCTATCATAAGAATAGATGGTCTTTCTTGGTTCATTCTGGCCTCTGATACTTCATCATCTTAGAATGCCTTAATAATAATAACCAGCATTTATATATGTGCATCATGTACAAGACCCTATTCTAAATGCTTGCCCTGCATGAATGCGTTTAAGTCCATTTAAATTTTCTAGTCTTTCATCTGACTAATGTCTGAGATAAACCTCCTCAGAAATATTTTGGGCAGTCCTACCATATTCATTTGCCAGAAATTCTAGCACAAGCTAGAATTGGAAATATAATGAGCCAAGTCCGTGGTTTTTGGTATGGCAGACTTTGGCGATTAAAAAAAGAAAAAAAATTAAAGAAATGCTATTTCTATTATAAAAACAATATTTTCTAAAGTTCCAAAGAGAAAAACAATTATGACACTCCCAACATATTTTGGTGGTTGGAAAGTAGAAAATGGCTTTTAAAAAATGGGCAAAATACATCTTGCAACCATATTACCAGTTGCTTTAAATGGAAAGAATGACAGGCCAACTTGAGTACAGGGCTAGCATTTCATCTCGAGAACTTTTTCAATTCTGTGGTCTCAAAACAGCTCCAGAAAAAGCATTCTCAGAACATGGTCTAATACTAAATAAATACTACACATTTTATGGTTTCAAATCTAGAGCCCAGGGAACACAATATTAAGCAATGGCAGAAGTCTTGCGGGCTGGGAGCTCTGGATTCACTAACTCTAAGCATGTCAAGTCATAGCTCCCAATGCCCACCATTAAAAGACAAGATTAACTGAATGCAGTCATCTTAGAACTGCTCTCCTGTAGCTTCTCCAGCCTCTGATGTTTCTCAATCAATGAAGCCTTTGCTTTGTTTTCTCCCCGGACTTCTAAGAGTCCACATTATCAGGGATCTTCCTCCTTTCTAACAACTCTGAGCCTGTATCTACTTGCTCCACTTCCTCCGCATCCCCAAGAATTGAGCTGAGACCTCTATTTTCATAACACACACTTAAGTTCCAAGCAAGCATGGAAAACGTCATTCACAATTTCTACTATCCCCTCTATGCAAATGACTTTAAAATCATTATTCCAACCCCCAATTCTCTTATAAGTGCTAATCCTACTACCTAACAGAGGACCTTTTCTCTTGGATTTCCTGCTACCACTCTACATCATAATTAATAGGGGTACATCTTTCACCATGAACCAGGAATTCTGCTAAACACTTCCTTTCCTCTCTCATTACTGCTTTCATATCTATGAATGGGTGCTTTGGCTACAAACTATTTTTCTTTCAAATATGAGAAAATTGTAAAAATATCTAAACATTTACTTTAAATACATTTACCCTTTTCCACACATTACTTTTGACCCTAAAAATTCTTCGAACGTTGTCACTGATCATAAATCTGAAATAAATATTAACTCATTCACCTGAATTCAGTGGTATGAATTCTTCAAGCACTGGTGATGGGCTCTCTGTTGCTGTCTCCCAGAGAGTGGGAATTCTAGAATTGGTTAAAAATAAGGGGGAACTTTGTCCCCAGAAGTCTGGAAGCAAAGGAGGTGGCATGTAGGAAACTGGAACTTTCTAGGGGTGGGGTTATAGTACTATGGGGAAATGGGAGAGTTCTATAGCACTGGTTTCTCCAGGAATCATGAGGATGAGATGGTCCTGGCTGGAAGTGTTCATTTCCTTGAGGGCAACCAGGGTTAGCAGAGCCAGTGGCCTCTCAGGCTGAGTCTAGTAATCAGGACATGAAATCTTGTCCTGGAACTGTCCTGTTCACCTTGGCCAGCCATCTTCCTCCCTTAGGTGGTTGTGAAATCCTTGGTCCTTGTCGCAGTTTCCTCCATGTTTCAGGAAGCTCATCTATCTGCTAATTCTGTGGTTTCTCACCTAGATACGAGCACCCAGGCAACCCCTTCCCAGCTCCATTCAGCTTGCCATGTGTCTTCATTTTCCCTTACACTCAACAGGACGCTCTCAACCTCATTAACCAAAACCATTTCCTTCTTAACCTCATCCTCCCCTCCCTTCTAAATTATTTTATGTACTAGAGTCAGATGAATTTCCTTTGTTCATTTCAATTTCCATCCCCAAAGTCTTCAGAGGCTTCCCATTCAGATAAAGCACAGGGACTTTCTTGGTGGTCCCTGGAAGTTAAGACTCTGCACTTCTACTGCAGAGGGTGTGGCTTCAATCCCTGATTGGGAAACTGAGATCCCACAAGCTTTATGATGTGCCCCCGCCCCCCACAAAAATACAACAACAACCACCAAAAAAACAAAACCCAAAGAAACAACAATAACAAAGACCTTAAATCTCAGATTCTTAGTCTGGCATCATTTGGAATCTTCTCTAAACTACTCTCTTTACATTCTTTTAAGTGAAAATAGTTGCTAAGTTGTGTCTGACTCTTTGTGCCCCCATGGACTGCAGACCACCAGGCTCCTCTGTCCATGGACTTCTCAAGGCAAGAATGCTGGAATGGGTAACCATTCCCTTCTCCAGGGGATCTTCCTGACCCACGGATCAAACCCAGCTCTCCTGCATTTGCCCACCTTTGTTTCAGTCACACTGGGATCTTGTTGCCCTTAGATATGCAATTTTCCCTCTTCTCTACCAGTACCTACTTTGGGTACCAGCGGAATGAAGCAATGTCCATGAAAATATCCAGTCTTCCCTTCCATATTGAGCCCTGTTACTTGGACAATGCCCTTGAACCCTCACCCCATGGAGTAAAGGTGAACTTCAGTTATTCAATAAGCCTTTAAGATGGCCATCTTGTTTGCACAATCATATTGGGTCTCCAATCTCTGCTCATGGGAGAGTTGACAACTACTGAAACAGCTCTCCATGCTTCCTCTGTGCCTTTGTAACTGGTCTTAGCAGTAATCTATAGCATCCAATTCTGTGTCCATCCAAAGCTGTGTCCATCCAAAGCTGTGTCCATCATGAGTAAGGGAACAATCATTTCCTTCAGGCTTGAGTTTCCCTGACATTTGGTAACGTTTTCCCCCTATATTAAAAGTTCTTATTTGCTTTGTTTTTTTTCAGACAGTTTGTAGGATTTTTTGATGCACACCCAGTGGTTATTAGATATCCTTCAAACTGTAGGCCATTTCTATCCCCTGATCCTACTTCCTTAGTTGCTGGTAACACAGATGAGTCAAGCCCCATCCTAAATCCTGGCTGTCTAGCACTGGCCTCATCACTGTTACTGTCTTCTTTACATGAACTTTCATCCAAGTATGTTTCCAAAAGCAGTTATTTCCCTTAAAATAGATACAGGGACCAAATAAGGAGAACAGATCACTAAATACTTTGCTCACAATGATGAACTTCTCCCTTCTGTGGTTCATGATGAATTCCAAGACCTGACTATCTGATAAGTGTTTAGAGAAAAACCATGTACTGTTATTTTTATTCATAGAAAATAGATGCCCCAAGGCTGGTCAAGGATTATGAAGGCCTCTGTCGGAAGCTCTGCTAGATTTAGCTTAAGGGGACCAATTTTCTTTCACCTCTAGTCCCACAGAAATGTCTCTCAGTCTCTCTAAAGAACACTGTTTAGACACTAGGAATTGTAGGCAAAGCTGTGAGTTCACAGGGTACCAAAACTGGAAGGAATAATAAAGTTTACCTTTCCATGTATGATATCATTCAGTTGTCTATTTCAACTTTTATGACTCATATTTCAAAGGAGAGAAACTGAGGCTCAGAATACCAGTTCTGTGCACATATATATCTGCCCAGGAACTGGACTTTTGCTTTTATTCTCTCCTTTGAATCTAGTTATTCTATCACGATCAGAGATGAAGAAATTAAGAAATTAGGTAAGACTTCCCCATGGAAACAACTCTAGTAAGTGAAAGAGCCCAGATTTGGATCTGTTCTCTTTTTTAGCAGTTCCTTGAAAGCCCTTAGCCCAGGACTGACTGTTTAGGATTATGAAACTAGTTTCGTTTTCTCCAATCAAGACAGACTGTAAGATGTGGGACCCCCTGAACAAACCCATGGGGTCTGGAGGGGTAGGGACTCTGCCTGACCTCAGCCTTGGTTCCACCCCTCAGTGCTAGTGAGTGGCAGGGCTAGGGACTGTCACTTGGTCTCTCCTTCCAAATCCAGGGTTCTCCCCATCAAAAGGGCCAACCACATCTGTTATTCCAAACTTCAAGACATACCTAAAGAGTGACACAAATGTAAATGTCTGAGGCACTTTTCAAGTCTCTCCTGATACCTTTCTGGTCTTGAATCTACAAATAGTTGGTTGGTTAAGCTGTCAAATCCCAGCTACACAGTGGCAGGCTGTAGGCTGTTTATTCTATCACGGGCTCATGCCTCATTTACTCAGCTCCTATGTATCACCGACATCATTTAGGGCCAAGTGGGAAAGAGAGGCTCTTACTTGACTCTGCTCTTTTCACATAATGAGTTTTTCCCCAGTATATCCTTGTTTGAATCAGGCAGCATGTAGGACAGGAGATGTGAGCCCTAGAGGAAAGAAAGCGTCATTCAGTCTCCACAGCAACATTGCTAGGGAGCCAAGATGTTTCCAGTTACTCTTGATAATTCTTTTTATCAGATATCAATCTAATTCTCATTCTCTCCAAGTCACAAGTGCTGCCAATTCCTCCCCAGATCAGTATACAACTATGAAAGATTAACAGTAGCTTTTTTTAAAATATAAATTTATTTATTTTAATTGGAGGCTAATTACTTTACAATATTGTATTGGTTTTGCCATACAACAACACGAATCCTCCATGGGTGTACACGTGTTCCCCATCCTGAACCCCCTTCCCACCGCCCTCCCCGTACCATCCCTCTGGGTTGTCCCAGTGCACCAGCCCCAAGCATCCCATATCATGCATCAAACCTGGACTGGTGATTTGTTTCATATATGCTATTATACATGTTTCAATGCCATTCTCCCAAATCATCCCACCCTCTCCCTCTCCCACAGAGTCCAAAAGACTGTTCTATACATCTGTGTCTCTTTTGCTGTCTTGCATACAGGGTTATTGTTACCATCTTTCTAAATTCCATATATATATGCATTACTATACTGTATTGGTGTTTTTCTTTCTGGCTTACTTCACTCTGTATAATAGGCTCCAGTTTCATCCACCTCATTAGAACTGATTCAAATGTATTCTTTTTAATGGCTGAGTAATACTCCATTGTGTATAAGTACCACAGCTTTCTTATCCATTCATCTGCTGATGTACATCTAGGTTGCTTCCATGTCCTGGCTATTATAAACAGCTCTGCGATGAACACTGGGGTACACGTATCTCTTTCAATTCTGGTTTCCTCCATGTGTATGCCCAGTAGTGGGATTGCTGGGTCATAAGGCAGTCCTATTTCCAGTTTTTAAAGGAATCTCCACACTGTTTTCCATAGTGGCTGTACTAGTTTGCATTCCCATCAACAGTGTAAGAGGGTTCCCTTTTCTCGTCACCTTCTCCAGCATTTAATGCTTGTAGACTTTTGGATCGCAGCCATTCTGACTGGCATGAAATGGTACCTCATTGTGATTTTGATTTGCATTTCTCTGATAATGAGTGATGTTGAGCATCTTTTCATGTATTTGTTAGCCATCTGTATATCTTCTTTGGAGAAATGTCTGTTTAGTTCTTTGGCCCATTTTTTGATTGAGTGGTTTATTTTTCTGGAATTGAGCTGTAGGAGTTGCTTGTATATTTTTGAGATTAATTCTTTGTCAATTGCTTCATTTGCTATTATTTTCTCCCATTCTGAAGGCTGTCTTTTCACCTTGCCTATAGTTTCCTTTGTCGTGCAGAAGCATTTAATTTTAATTAGGTCCCATTTGTTTATTTTTTCTTTTATTTCCACTATTCTGGGAGGTGGGTCATAGAGGATCCTGCTGTGATTTATGTCAGAGAGTGTTTTGCCTATGTTTTCCTCTAGGAGTTTTATATTTTCTGGTCTTGTGTTTAGATCTTTAATCCATTTTGAGTTTATTTTTGTGTGTGGTGTTAGAAAGTATTCTAGTTTCATTCTTTTACAAGTGGTTGACCAGTTTTCCCAGCACCGCTTTTAAAGAGATTGTCTTTTCTCCATCGTATATTCTTGCCTCCTTTGTCAAAGATAAGGTGTCCATAGGTGCGTGGATTTATCTCTGGGTTTTCTATTTTGTTCCATTGATCTATATTTCTGTCTTTGTGCCACTACCATACTGTCTTGATGACTGTGGCTTTGTAGTAGAGCCTGAAGTCAGGCAGGTTGATTCCTCCGGTTCCATTCTTCTTTCTCAAGATTGCTTTGGCTATGTGAGGTTTTTTGTATTTCCATACAAATTGTGAAATTATTTGTTCTAGCTCTGTGAAAAATACTGTTGGTAGCTTTATAGGGATTGCATTGAATCTATAGATTGCTTTGGGGATTATACTCAGTTTCACTATATTGATTCTTCCGATCCACAAACATGGTATATTTCTCCATCTATTAGTGTCCTCTTTGATTTCTTTCACCAGTGTTTTATAGTTTTCTATATATAGGTCTTTAGTTTCTCTAGGTAGATATATTCCTAAGTCTTTTATTCTTTTTGTTGCAATGGTGAATGGAATTATTTCCTTTATTTCTCTATTTTCTCATTATTAGTGTATAGGAATGCAAGGGATTTCTACCCCACTCCAGTACTCTTGCCTGGAAAATCCCAGGTAGGCGCCTGGACTGAGGCGCCTGGTAGGCTGCAGTCCATGGGGTCGCTAGGAGTCGAACACGATTGAGCGACTTCACTTTCACTTTTCACTTTCATGCATTGGAGAAGGAAATGGCAACCCACTCCAGTGTTCTTACCTGGAGAATCCCAGGGACCGGGGAGCCTGGTGGGCTGCTGTCTCTGGGGTCGAACAGAGTCGGACACGACTGAAGCAACTTAGCAGCAGTAGCAGCAGCAGCAGTAATTTTCTAGTGGAGTCTTTAGGGTTTTCTATGTAGAGGATCATGCCATCTGCAAACAATGAGAGTTTACTGCTTCTTTTCCTATTTGGATTCCTTTTATTTCTTTTTCTGCTCTGATTGCTGTGGCCAAAAATTCCAAAACTATGTTGAATAACAGTGGTGAGAGTGGGCACCCTTGTCTTGTTCCTGATTTTAGGGGAAATGCTTTCAATTTTTCACCATTGAAGATCATGTTTGCTGTGGGTTTGTCATATATAGCTTTTATTATGTTGAGGTCAGTTCAATTCAGTTCAGTTGCTCAGTGGTGTCCAACTCTTCGCGACCCCATGAATCACAGCACTCCAGGCCTCCCTGTCCATCACCAACTCCCGGAGTTCACTCAAACTCATGTCCAGCGAGTCAGTGATGCCATCCAGCCATCTCATCCTCTGTTGTCCCCTTCTCCTCTTGCCCCCAATCCCTCCCAGCATCAGAGTCTTTTCCAATGAGTCAACTCTTCACATGAGGTGGCCAAAGTACTAGAGTTTCAGCTTTAGCATCATTTCCTCCAAAGAAATCTCAGGACTGATCTCCTTTAGAATGGACTGGTTGGATCTCCTTGCAGTCCAAGGGACTCTCAAGAGTCTTCTCCAGCACCACAGTTCAAAAGCATCAATTCTTTGGCACTCAGCCTTCTTCACAGTCCAACTCTCACATCCATACATGACCACAGGAAAAACCATAGCCTTGACTAGACGAACCTTTGTTGGTAAAGTAATGCCTCTGCTTTTGAATATGCTATCTAAGTTTGTCATAACTTTCCTTCCAAGGAATAAGCGTCTTGTAATTTCATGGCTTCAGTTACCATCTTTAGTGATTTTGGAGCACAGGAAAATAAAGTCTGACACTGTTTCCACTGTTTCCCCATCTATTTCCCATGAAGTGATGGGACCAGATGCCATGATCTTCGTTTTCTGAATGTTAAGCTTTAAGCCAACTGTTCCACTCTCCACTTTCACTTTCATCAAGAGGCTTTTTAGTTCCTCTTCACTTTCTGCCATAAGGGTGGTGTCATCTGAATAGCTGAGGTTATTGATATTTCTCCTGGCAATCTTGATTCCAGTTTGTGTTTCTTCCAGCCCAGTGTTTCTCATGATGTACTCTGCATAGAAGTTAAATAAGCAGGGTGACAACATACAGCCTTGACGTACTCCTTTTCCTATTTGGAACAAGTCTGTTGTTCCATGTCCAGTTCTAACTGTTGCTTCCTGACCTGCATACAGATTTCTCAAGAGGCAGGTCAGGTGGTCTGGTATTCCCATCTCTTTCAGAATTTTCCAGTTTATTGTGATCCACACAGTCAAAGGCTTTGGCATAGTCAGTAAAGCAGAAATAGATGTTTTTCTGGAATGCTCTTGCTTTTTCCATGATCCATTGGATGTTGGCAATTTGATCTCTGGTTCCTCTGCCTTTTCTAAAATCAGCTTGAACATCAGGAAGTTCACGGTTCATATATTGCTGAAGCCTGGCTTGGAGAATTTTGAGCATTACTTTACTAGCATATGTTCCTTCTATTCCTGCTTTCTGGAGAGTATTTATCATAAATGGATGTTGAATTTTGTCAAAGGCTTTCTCTGCATCTATTGAGATAATCATATGGCTTTTATTTTTCAATTTGTTAATGTGCTGTATTACATTGATTGATTTGTGGATATTGAAGAATCCTTGCACCCCTGGGATAAAGCCCACTTGGTCATGGTGTATGATCTTTTTAATGTGTTGTTAGGTTCTGATTGCTAGAATTTTGTTAGGGATTTTTGCATCTATGTTCATCAGTGATATTGGCCTGTAGTTTTCTTTTTTGGTGGCATCTTTTTCAGGTTTTGGTATTAGGGTGATGGTGGCCTCATAGAATGAGTTTGGCCGTTTACCTTCCTCTGCAATTTTCTGGAAGAGTTTGAGTAGGATAGGTGTTAGCTCTTCTCTAAATTTTTGGTAGAATTCAGCTGTGAAGCCGTTTGGACCTGGGCTTTTGTTTGCTGGAAGATTTCTGATAAAGTTTCAATTTCTGTGCTTGTTATGGGTCCGTTAAGATTTTCTATTTCTTCCTGGTTCAGTTTTGGAAAGTTGTACTTTTCTAAGAATTTGTCCATTTTTCCACGTTGTCCATTTTATTGGCATATAATTGTTGATAGTAGTCTCTTATGATCCTTTGTATTTCTGTGTTTTCTGTTGTGATCTCTCCATTTTCATTTCTAATTTTATTGATTTGATTTTTCTCCCTTTGTTTCTTGATGAGTCTGGCTAATGGTTTGTCAATTTTATTTATCCTCTCAAAGAACCAGCTTTTGGCTTTGTTGATTTTTGCTATAGTCTCTTTTGTTTCTTTTGCATTTATTTCTGCCCTAATTTTTAAGATTTCTTTCCTTCTACTAACCCTGGGGTTCTGCATTTCTTCCTTTTCTAGTTGCTTTAGGTGTAGAGTTAGGTTACTTATTTGATTTTTTCTTGTTTCTTGAGGTATGCCTGTATTGCTATGAACCTTCCCCTTAGCACTGCTTTTACAGTGTCCCACAGGTTTTGGGTTCTTGTGTTTTCATTTTCACTCATTTCTATGCATATTTTGATTTCTTTTTTGATTTCTTCTGTGATTTGTTGGTTATTCAGCAGCATGTTGTTCAGCCTCCATATTTTGGAATTTTTAATAGTTTTTCTCCTATAATTGAGATCTAATCTTACTGCATTGTGGTCAGAAAAGATGCTTGGAATGATTTCAATTTTTTTGAATTTACCAAGGCTAGATTTATGGCCTAGGATGTGATCTATCCTGGAGAAGGTTCCATGTGCTCTTGAGAAAAAGGTGAAATTCATTGTTTTGGTGTGAAATGTCCTATAGATATTAATTAGGTCTAACTGGTCTATTGTATCATTTAAAGTTTGTCTTTCCTTGTTAATTTTCTGTTTAGTTGATCTATCCATTGGTGTGAGTGGGGTATTAAAGTCTCCCACTATTATTGTGTAATTGTTATTTCCCCTTTCATACTTGTTAGCATTTGTCTTACATATTGTGGTGCTCCTATGTTGGGTGCATAATTGTTATATCTTCTTCTTGGATTGATCCTTTGATCATTATGCAGTGTCTTTCTTTGTTTCTTTTCACAGCTTTTGTTTTAAAGTCTATTTTATCTGATATGAGTATTGCTACTCCTGCTTTCTTTTGGTCTCTATTTGCATGGAATATCTTTTTCCAGCCCTTAACTTTAAGTCTGTATGTGTCCCTTGTTTTGAGGTTAGTGTCTTGTAGACAACATATATAGGGGGTCTTGTTTTTGTATCCATTCAGCCAGTCTTTGTCTTTTGGTTGGGGCATTCAACCCATTTACATTTAAGGTAATTATTGATAAGTATGATCCTGTTGCCATTTACTTTATTGTTTTGGGTTCAAGTTTATACACCCTTTTTTTTTTTTCCTATCTAGAGAAGATCCTTTAGCATTTGTTGGAGAGCTGGTTTGGTGGTGCTGAATTCTCTCAGCTTTTGCTTGTCTGTAAAGCAGTGGTCATGTATGGATGTGAGAGTTGGACTGTGAAGAAGGCTGAACGCCGAAGACTTCATGCTTTTGAACTGTGGTGTTGGAAAAGACTCTTGAGAGTCCCTTGGACTGCAAGGAGATCCAACCAGTCCATTCTAAAGGAGATCAGTCTTGGGATTTCTTTGGAAGGAATGATGCTTAAGCTGAAACTCCAGTACTTTGGCCACCTCATGTGAAGAGTTGACTCATTGGAAAAGACTTATGCTGGGAGGGATTGGGGGCAGGAGGAGAAGGGGACGACAGAGGATGAGATGGCTGGACAGCATCACTGATTCAATGGACGTGAGTTTGAGTGAACTCCAGGAGTTGGTGATGGACAGGGAGGCCTGGCGTGCTGTGATTCATGGGGTCGCAAAGAGTCGGACACGACTGAACGACTGAGCTGAACTGAACTGAACTGAAAGCTTTTGACTTCTCCTTCATATTTGAAAGAGATCCTTGCTGGGTACAGTAATCTGGGCTGTAGGTTATTTTCTTTCATCACTTTAAGTACGTCCTGCTATTCCCTCCTGGCCTGAAGAGTTTCTATTGAAAGATCAGCTGTTATCCTTATGGGAATCTCCTTGTGTGTTATTGTTTTTCCCTTGCTCCTTTTAATATTTGTTCTTTGTGTTTGATCTTTGTTAATTCGATTATATGTGTCTTGGGTTTTTCACCTTGGGTTTATCCTGTTTGGGACTCTCTGGGTTTTTTGGACTTGGGTGATTATTTCCTTCCCCATTTTAGGGAAATTTTCAACTATTATCTCCTCAAGTATTTTCTCATGGTCTTTTTTTTTTGTCTTCTTCTTCTAGGACTCCTATGATTCGAATGCTGAGACATTTAACATTGTCCCAGAGGTCTCTGAGATTGTCCTCATTTCTTTTAATTTGTTTTTCTTTTTTCCTCTCTGATTCATTTATTTCTACCATTCTATCTTCTACCTCACTAATCCTATCTTCTGCCTCCATTATCCTATTATTTATTCCCTCCAGAGTGTTTTTGATCTCATTTATTGCATTATTCATTATATATTGATTCTTTTTTATTTCTTCTAGGTCATTGTTAAACCTTTCTTGCATCTTCTCAATCCTTGTCTCCAGGCTATTTATCTGTGATTCCATTTTGATTTCAAGATTTTGGATCATTTTCACTATCATTATTCCGAATTCTTTATCAGGTAGATTCCCTATCTCTTCCTCTTTTGTTCAGTTTGGTGGGTGTTTATCCTGTCCCTTTACCTGCTGGGTATTCCTCTGTCTCTTCATCTTTGTTTACATTGCTGTTTGGGGTGGCCCTTCTGTATTCTGGCAGTTTGTGGAGTTCTCTTTATTGTGGAGTTTCCTCGCTGTGGGTGGGGTTGTATGGGTGGCTTGTCAAGGTTTCCTGGTTAGGGAAGCATGTGTCAGTATTCTAGTGGGTGGAACTGGGTTTCTTCTCTCTGGAGTACAATGAAGTGTCCAGTAATGAGTTATGAGATGTCAGTGTGTTTGGGGTGACTTTGGGAAGCCTGTATATTGGAGCTCAGGGCTGTGTTCCTGTGCTGCTGGGGAATTTGCATGGTATGTCTTGCTCTGGAACTTGCTGGCCCTTGGGTGGTGCTTGGTTTCAGTGTAGGTATGGAGGCATTTGATGATCTCCTGTTGATTAATATTCCCTGGAGTCAGGAGTTCTCTGGTGTTCTCAGGATTTGGACTTAAGCCTCTTGCTTCTGGTTTTCAGTCTTATTTTTACAGTAGCCTCAAGACTTCTCCATCTATACAGCACTACTGATAAAACATCTCCTTTCGAAGACAATGGGCTGCTTTTCTGGGTGCCTGATGTCCTCTGCCAGCATTCAGAAGTTGTTTTGTGGAATTTACTCAGGGTTTAAATGTTCTTTTGATGAATTTGTGGGGGAGAAAGTGGTCTCCCCATCCTATTCCTCCGACAGCAGCTTTATCAGCATTTCTATTAAATACCAGTGACTCGAGAGTCAGAGAGGTTGGGTTCAAATCCTTGATCCACCACTTACTCACTGATTGTCCTTAAGACTTAAATTACCTCCCTTCCAAGGAAAGACAGGACCTACCTAAAAGAGGGGTGAGAATGAAATATGTAGCAAATGTAGATCCTAACAGGCTCCAGACAAGTCTTGGCAATAAGTAGGGCTTCACATGTTGTTCCTTCCACACCCCATCTTTCTTCCTGTCCGAGAGCATTTGCATAGTAATCATAATCTTAAGGGGCAAAAGGAAAGCTCTGATGATTGAGTTTTGAGCATCACTTATTAGTCAAGGAAGATATGGGGGAGCAGGCTCCATACTCCCACAGTCACATGATGTAGATGATTACTTCACTCACAGGTGAGACCAGGTGTGAGAGCCAGGGTGTGACTGTCAGTGCTGAACCAGGCAGCCTGTGTCTTGTTCCTCATGGGTGGATTGTGAGACCATGATGATGAAAAGAAAGAGCCAGGCCAACCTCTCTCCTCAGGTCCTCATAGTGACACAAGGATCCTATGAGACCCCAATAACTCAGACAGCTAAGAGACAAGCAATTTTTAGATACCCTGTCTGGTATATGTGTATCTCTGGTTGACCATATAATAAACACAGTGGTCTCACTCTCCCAGGCAGAGTTGTGAGCAGAAACAGGCAATCAGAACTCATAGTGAGTCACGGGGCATTTGACTTGTTTCTGCTTTTGGCTTTTATGAACTGAAGGAAAAGAAGTTTTATTCTTTTCCATTACAATAATGACTCTGTGAATTCTCTTTTAGAAGTTTCATTTGAAGTCTGGGGCACTTCCTGCATGATGAAGATGCAGATATGTTATGCTTGGTTTTCTAAAATAAACCCAGAATAGGATTAGTAGGTCACTAATTCTCAGGAGGTGATGCTCTGGCAGGTCAATAACTTGGAGAGAGAAGCAGGCATCATCAAATAGATATTTTATGAATTTAACAAGCCACAAAGAAATCGTGGGGAGAAAGGGAGGGAGAGATTGAAGATAAGTTCAAGTTAGTGTGTGGAATAAGTCAACAAAGAGAATGAGAGCAGCTTCAATAAAGTGCAGTGCTGAGTTAGAGGGACTGGTAATTTCTTATTAATTACAATTCTCAACACAGACATTCTATTCCAGTGACCTATTTGCGAGTGTTTTTTGAGGTGATGCAGATGAGACAGCAAGAGAAAAAGCTGGAGAGGCAAATGATCTTGAATTCCTTAAACAATTTCTTCTTCCAGCTGTCAGACTTGCCCTCTGGTAGAGGCCCACACTCCTGTCTGTGGAGTGTGCTTCTCTCTGAATCTGAATAAATCCACTTCTTAACTATCACTTTGTCTCTTACTGAATTCTTCCCTGAGCTCCATTAGATCCTGAAACCAGGGGTCAGAGGTTCCATCTCTGGTCAAGGAACTAATATCCTACATGCCATGGGGCAACTAAGCCGGCATGCCAACTAGAGAAACCTGCATACTACAACAAAGACCCAGAAAACCCTGCACCCCCATCCAAAAGGAAGCTTTCCAAAGATGTGCTCCATAAAAACTCAGGGAGTAAACCAAAGGAAAAAGTCAGCTAGCAAAATCCACCATAAGAAGGAGTGAAGGAAATTCCTAGGATGATGTAAAGCAGAATCCCAGGATGACAACCAAGCATCAAGATGGGCTAGCAACCAACCTATCCAAATTGGAGCAAGTCAGAAGAGATTTCCTTCAGAAACAGACCTGCTGATATAAAAGACAAACTGCTGCTGCTGCTGCTGCTAAGTTGCTTCAGTCGTGTCCGACTCTGTGCGACCCCATAGACGGCAGCCCACCAGGGTCCCCCGTCCCTGGGATTCTCCAGGCAAGAACACTGGAGTGGGTTGCCATTTCCTTCTCCAATGCATGAAAGCAAAAAGTGAAAGGGAAGTTGCTCAGTCGTAAAAGACAAACTAGTAGTTACCAAAGGGGAGATGGCAGTTGGGAGGGGCAAATAAGAAGTGAGGGATTAAGAGGTACAAACTACTATGTCTAAAATGAATGCCCAACAAAGATACATTGTATAGCACTGGGAAGTATAGCCATTTTATTGTAATAACTTCTAATGGAGTGCGATCTGTAAAACTACCAAATTACTAGGCTGTACAGAAGAAACTAATAAAATACTGTAAATCAGCTATAAAAAACAATGTCTTCTTCCTATGAGAAAAGGAGGACAAGGAGAAGTACTGCTTCCTCTTCTAACTGTAGGTAAGTTTCATCTCATTCCTTATGTGTGCGTGTTCATAGTTGCTCAGTCAAATCTGACTCTTTGTGACCCAATGGACTGTAGCCCTCTAGGCTCTTCTGTCTGTGGGATTCTCCAGGCAAGAATACTGGAGTGGGTTGCCATGCTCTTCTCCAGGGAATCTTCCCGAACCAGGGATCGAACACGTGTCTCCTGCATTGCAGGTGGATTCTTTACTACCTGAGCCACCAGGCAATAGACCTCATTCCTTATAGATGGTCATAGTGTAGGAGAAGAGTCTCATGAAGGTACAGAAACGTTTTAAGAATATTCATTGGT
Organism: Bos indicus; assembly: GCF_029378745.1. Classification (NCBI taxonomy): domain Eukaryota; kingdom Metazoa; phylum Chordata; class Mammalia; order Artiodactyla; family Bovidae; genus Bos; species Bos indicus. The sequence continues at coordinate 34,580,226 of NC_091769.1, forward strand.
GGGTCTGACATAGGTCTTTCTTGTGGACAATCTGGACACACAGAACTTGATGTTTTTCTTAGTAGCTGCCAAAGAAATGTGAGATGAGTAAGGATTATCCTCTTAGTAAAAAAGTGGATCTCAGATCAAAGCATTCTGTGTATATGGATATTTGTTATCTAGATTTTTTTTTAACTAATAAGGATAAATGGTCATAAAACTCTCCTAGAGGCTTGCTTGTCCTAAAACAAAAGGGAACTCATAATCTCATGTGTTAAAAGTTCACTTGAAGAAGAAACATCAGGTTACTCAGAGTCAGTATCAGGCAATCAAAAACCCCAGTTCAGTGGCTGCCACCAGGGCTATTTAGGGGCAGGTCTTGGGCTTCCCTGGTGGCTCAGATGGTAAAGCGTCTGTCCGCAATGCAGGAGATCTGGGTTCAATCCCTGGGTCTGGAAGATCCCCTGAAGAAGGAAATGGTAACCCATTCCAGCACTCTTGCCTGGAAAATTCCATGGACAGAGGAGCCTGGTAGGCTACAGTCCATGGGATCACAAAAAGTCAGACACATCTGAGCAACTTCACTCACTTGGGCACCTGCAGAGGGGTCTGTGACCTCCCTAGACTCTTATGCTCTCTTCAGGAAAGGCTTGGAGGCTTTTTCAAATGTTTTACCTTATTCACATAGATTCCATCTATGTGAGAAGCTTAGACTAATATTCATCATTTTATCGAAAATGTTTACCTATGTTAAAAAAAATCTTAAAAACACAAACATGCCAACAGAAAATCAGCAAAAATTTTTTAAAAAGAGAAAACTATTGACTAAATCAGGAAACCAAGAAGTTTAACCTCACTCTTTATTATAGAGAGCCAAATTAAATAAGGTGCTATTTTGATCTATTAAATTGGTAAATAACATTGTGTATATTTTGGTATGAGAAGCTAAATTCACTAGTACACATGAGAGGGATAGTAGTTATTAAGAAGCTTATCAATTTGTATCAAAGTATTATATACATTTTTGACACTTCCAAAATTTTATCCTCAGCAGAGAATTAAAGAGGTTGGATGTGGGAGTAAATCTATTTCTAAGGAAAGCTGAAAAGCATGGAGAATAAAACAAGTTAAAATCATAGAAAACAACTCATAGAGAAATCCAAATTCAAAATTAAGAAAAATCAGGTTAAGTGTCTAGAGAAAGATTTATATGAACTCTTATATCTCAGCCCTGCTATTTATTAATGCCTGATTGTGAGCAAATTACTAGGCCTCTCTGGTCCTAAGTTTTCTCATCTAGAGACAAAGATGTGAGCCTAGTGTTGATTTAGTTGGGCTGGAGACCTAGGCATGTATCACCTTCTCTCCATGAAGAAAAGAATGTAATATGGATGGACTCAAGTAGATTTCCTCATGTTGACAATACACCTTGCTAAGACCTCCAGTTCTCTCCTGTGTAAGAGGAGGGGCTTGAATTATGCCATGTCTAAGCCCCACATGATCCACCACTGATTTGCTATCTGGAGCAAATAACTTAATTTCTTCAAAACTCAGTCCATCAGTTATAAAATGTGGTAATATTTACCTATTGTTATAAGGATGAGTTTGTGTTTGGAAAATATTTGAAAGAATATTTGGCACATGAAACTAGTCCAGAAGGGCAAATTTTTTTTTTTTTTTTTACTATCAGCATTACTATTTTTATTATTATTAAATACTACATTGTACTTTCAAGTATGGACTTCAAAACCATTTTTAAAAACCTATTTATTATTTTCATTCCTTTTTTTAAAAAGAATAAAATCCTTACTCATTTAAAGAAAGACTGAGAGGGATAAGATGTTGCTTAGAGTCTTAAGATTTGGATCCATGTCTCAGCATTATATCTAAGCTGGGCTTTTAGCCAACCTCTTAGCTGGGAAGAGAACTGGACTCTATTTCCACGATATCAAAACAAGAGGCTAGTTCAGTCAGTTTCATCAAACAACTGGGCAGTTCTGTGAAACAATGGTCCAACTGGAGGCTCATCCTTAGTGGAGCCAAGCTGCCTCCAGTGCCTAACAAACAACCCCTCAAAGAGAGGCTACACATCCCATTCAGAGAACTGATTGTCGAGCTATAACTCATCTGAAGATTTAGAACGATTTTGATGTTGACTGTTTCCATTTCATAATAAAGCCTGTTGAGATCGAAGCCTCAGATTGGGGAGACATTTCAGACATAAAGACCACAAAAAGATTTGTTCAAATGAAGCCTCACCCTGAAGCACTTTTTTTTCCCCCTGTAGCCCACCCAGTGTGGTCTGACTAATGTTTGCTTTCTTTACATCTAGCCCTTTTCTCAAAAAAGGCATGGGAACATTGGGGCTATCTATGCCACCATTTCTGGATGTTTCTTGCAGTAATTTGGAGGAGAGAAGGGAAGAAATGGAGAGCTGAATGGTACAGCTCTTGTGCAATTTCCTGTTTCCTCTAAGGAGAACTGCAATCTACACTTTAGAGATAACAAATCTGATCCTCACAAAATGACAGTGAACATTTTCATGGAACTCTAATGAGAAAAAGAACAATACTTAGAAATTTGTTAACACTTCAATGCCTTCCCTATTCAAGGAGAGGGTCTCTCACTAAGGATTAACTATGGGTCCTGTCAAAACAACTGACTTTTTAGATACATTATTTTTTTCGTGAAAGATTTTAGCCATACAATTACAGAAAATAATATGATGAAAATTCATATACCCACTACTCAGATTTCACATATTAACATTTGTCCCTGCTTTTATTTTTAAATCAGGTATGTCTTACATGGCAGGGGACTAGTTTGGATTGGGCAGTTTGTGACACAGCTTTGAACTGGTAGGTTGTTGTTCAGTAGTTCAGTCATGTCCAACTCTGTGATCCCATGGACTGCAGCACGTCAATCTTCCCTGTCCTTCACCATCTCCCGGAGCTTGCTCAAACTCATGTCCTGATAACGCCATCCACCCATCTCATCCTCCGTCATCCCCTTCTCCTCCTGCCTTCAATCTTTCCCCAAAGCAGGGCCTTTTCTAATAAGTCAGCTCTTCACATCAGGTGGACAAAGTGTTGGAGCTTCAGCATCAGTCCTTTCTATGAATAGTCTGGGTTTATTTCCTTTGGGATTGACTGGTTTGATCTCCTTGTAGTCCAAGGGACTCTCAAGAGTCTTCTCTAACACCACAGTTCAAAGTGAAAGTGTTAGTTGCTCAGTTCAGTTCAGTCACTCAGTCCTGTCCAACTCTGCGACCCCATGAACTGCAGCACTCCAGGCCTCCCTGTTCATTACCAACTCCTGGAGTTTACCCAAACTCATGTCCATTGAGTCAGTGATGCCATCCAACCATCTCATCCTCTGTCCCCTTCTCCTCCTGCCTTCAATCTTTCCCAGCATCAGGGTCTTTTCAAATGAGTCAGCTCTTTGCATCAGGTGGCCAAAGTATTGGAGTTTCAGCTTTAACATTGGTCCTTCCAATGGACACCCAGGACTGATCTCCTTTAGGATGGATGGACTGGTTAGATCTCCTTGCAGTCCAAGGGACTCTCAAGAGTCTTCTCCAACACTGCAGTTCAAAAGCATCAATTCTTCTGCGCTCAGCTTTCTTTATACTCCAATTCTTACATCCATACATGACCACTGGAAAAACCCTAGCCTTGACTAGATGGACCTTTGTTGGCAAAGTAATGTCTCTACTTTTGAATATGCTATCTACGTTGGTCATAACTTTCCTTCCAAGGAGTAAACGTCTTTTAATTTCATGGCTGCAGTCACCATCTGCAGTGATTTTGGAGCCCCCCAAAATAATGTCAGCCACTGATTCCCCATCTATTTGCCATGAAGTGATGGGACCAGATGCCATGATATTCGTTTTCTGAATGTTGAGCTTTAAGCCAACTTTTTCACTCTCCACTTTCACTTTCATCAAGAGGCTCTTTAGTTCTTCACTTTCTGCCATAAGGGTGGTGTCATCTGCATATCTGAGATTATTGAGATTTCTCCCAGCAATCTTGATTCCAGCTTGTGCTTCCTCCAGCCCAGCGTTTCTCATGATGTACTCATGATATAATTTAAATAAGCAGGGTGACAATATACAGCCTTGACATACTCCTTTTCCTATTTGGAACCAGTGTGTTGTTCCATGTCTAGTTCTAACTGTTGCTTCCTGACCTGCATACAGATTTCTCAAGAGGCAGGTCAGGTGGTCTGGTATTCCTATCTCGTTCAGATTTTTCCACAATTTATTGTGATCCACACAGTCAGAGGCTTTGGCATAGTCAATAAAGCAGAAATAGATGTTCTTTTGAAACTCTCTTGCTTTTTCAACAATCCAGCAGATGTTGGCAATTTGATCTTTCAGTTGTGTCCTATTATTCGTGACTCCAAGGACTGTAGCCCTCCAGTCTCTTCTGTCCATGGATTTTCCAGGCAACACTGCTGTGGTGGGTTTTAATTTCCTTCCCCAGGCGATCTTCCCGACCCAAAGATAGAACCTGGGTCTCCCACATTGCAGGCATTTTTTTTAAAACCATCTGGGCCACCAGGGAAGCCCCAAAGCATCAATTTCTTGGCACTCAGCCTTCCTTACGGTCCAACTCTCCCATCCATTCATGACTACTGGAAAAACCGTAGCTTTTACTAGATGGGCCTTTGTCGGCAAAGTAATGTCTCTGCTTTTTAATATGCTGTCTAGGTTTGTCATAGCTTTTCTTCCAACGAACAAGCATCTTTTAATTTCATGGCTGCAGTCACCATCTGCAGTGATTTTGGAGCCCAAGAAAATAAAGTCTGTCACTGGTAAAATTGGTAGGTACCAAGAGTCAATGCAGGGTTCCCAGGTGATGCTAGTGGTCAAGAACCCACCTGCCAATGCAGAAGTCCTAGGAGTCAGAGGTTCGATTCCTAGGTTGGGAAGATCCCCTGGAAACCTATTCCAGTATTCTTGCCTGGAGAATCCCATGGATGGAGGAGCCTGTCAGGCTACAGTCCATAGAGTTGCACAGAGTCAGACATGAGTGAAGCAACTTAGCATTGCACACATGAAGTAATGCTCTCAAAACAAGTCTTGATGAAGAAGGTATTAGTCTTGATATATAAGTTATTTTTGTAGCCTCATGGTCTTAACTTCCAGGAGAAATATTTCCTAGAGGAAGTAGCTAGGTATTGCTTAACAAAGAGACAGAAAATTGTGCCTGTCAGGCTTGCCAAAGATTGGGTAGGTAAGTGTGTTTGGTGCCTGTGTTGTCCAACACTAGGATAGGGAATTATGTTGGATTTGGTTCTCACTAGACAATACCAAATATTCTCCAAAGTAGTTGTGTCCATTTATAGTCCCAACATAATTATTATTATTCCACATCTTCACCAAGCTTTAGTAGTGTATCATTTTTGCTTAGTTTTGCCAATCTAATAAATATGAAATGACACTTCACTGTCATTTTATTTTGTATTTTCTTGATTACCACTAAGATTTAACATCTTTCCATGTGACTGTTGGATTTAGTCTTCTGTTAATATTTACATTCCTTGCCTGTTTTTCTATTCTTTGTGTAATTATTCCTTGCTGTGCTGTTCCTATATATATACTCTAGACAATAATATTTTGATGAGCATAAGCAATAAGCATTTCAAATATCTTCTCCTAGTCTATGCCTTGTAATTTATCTTAATATCTGATATGTTTTGTTAAACAGATTTTTAAAAATTAAATGTAGGGAAATTAATAATTTTTATGCTTTGGGTTTATTCTTCAAGAAATTCTTAAAATATTTTCCTCTATCTTTTGCTTAGAAATGTTTTCATTTCATATTTAGATCTTTAAACTGTCTCAGACTTATTTTTCTGTGCAGCAAGAGAATATTGTACTCAAGAATTACCATGGTAATACTTCTTTTTAAAAATTCCCAAATCAATGGATTATAGCAAAAAGTAATTGTTTGCATTTCATACAATTGGATTGATTATAGTTTGGCTAAATCTTGGCTAGGTTCAGCAGAGTTTGGCTCCAGACTGTAAGTCCTGGTCAAATTTGCATTACACATATGTTACTTTATTTTGTGAAAGTGGAAAAAAAAAGCAAACCCAGCCTCACTAGAACATTTCTAGTCCCTGATCACCTGACATCTGCTAACATCCAAACAGTCAAAGCAGCACAGATGGCCAAGCTCAGAATCTGTGGGATGGGGAATGGACTTTGTCACTAGTAGAAGAACTGCAAAGTCCCATGACAATGGGTTTAGATTCAGGGTGGGGTGAAAAATTGGAAATAATAATGAAATCTAACACAGGTTACCCTCTCGGTTACGATTAACACATTTCTCCCCCACCCAAAGTTCACTCCGTTCTTTCTACACCCCCAAAGACTCATCCAGTCAAGGTATTAGGCTTTAAATCCAGCTTATTGTCTACATCATACCTAGTTGTAATTTTAGAACTAAAAAGACAAGTTATCTGCCTCCTACACACCCAGCATACAGTGATGAAACACCAACAGGATAACTGCGACATACTCATTCAAAAAAAGAAAAAGAGTGAAGACATATACCAGTTAGTGACAGGAATTTTGAATCTATTGGGCAAAAAGTACCAGGTTCCTTTTCATTAAGCCTGGGAACATATCTTGATTAGATGCCAGTTTAAAATCCTGGGAATGGCTCTCTATCCCATGGTTTTTTTTTCCCCAATGATGCTTGGATGTGCTGCCTCCTGTGTATTTTTCCACTATTTTTTTTCTGATCACTTCTGCAGAGGGCATTGGAGCATATTTTATTCTTGGCAACTGAACAGCTTTATCAGCTTGCTTCCTGTCTGTAGTGTGATGTGATCCACGGGTATTTTTTTCACATCTCAATTAGTCTCAGTCTTTTTAAATCAAGGCTGACGACATTTTTGCCAAAGCAATTCTCTCATAAAATCTTGCGGTTTTCAATGTGTTTTATTCTAGTCAATCTCATGTGCTAAAAGCCATATCCACAGAGCCTTTTGAAACTTGCTCCTCTCTTTCTAGACTAAATTACAGAGAGTTTGGGCACATTTGCTTCTATGGGGCCATGTTCTTAATCCTTCTAGAAGAGCTGTTGTCTGGTAGAAAAGAATTTTGTCAGAAGTCCTAACAAAGGGTCCAGTAGTCAAAATTTTAATATGGCTTTTACTTTGAAACCATGTTGCTTTTATTTTTTTAAAGCAATCTATTGTTAATTAAAATTATCCACATAATTTATAAATTTCTACCCTCTTGTTTTTGGTATCATGTGTTTTTTCTAATTTCATTTTTATTATTATTTAAAGTGAAAGTGAAAGTCACTAAGTCGTGTCCAACTCTTTGTGACCCCATGGACTATACCATCCATGGAATTCTCCAGACCAGAATACTGGAGTGGGTAGCCTAAACTTATCCCTTAATTGTACTTTGAGTGAGGGCTATGGATGATAAACTCTTGGCTTTATACAAATGAAAATGTTTTTACTTTGATGTCATTATTTTGTCTCTATTCTTAAATGATAGTTAATTTGTATATACAATTCTACATTGCCAGTTATTTTCCTCCTGAATTTTGAGGCTCTTATCCCATTGTATTTGGGCATCTATCATTGCTAATTTAAAAAATTTGTTTTTTGTGTGTGAAACTTATCCCTTTCTAAGTAATCTGCCTTTCTCTCTAGTAATTTTTAAGAGTTTATCTCTACCTTTATTATTCTGTAGTTTAACAGTAATGTACCTCGATGTGGATTTATTTTTGTACATATTGGCATTTAAAGTATACTTTGAATCTGAAGAATCATATTTCTCTTAAATTCTGGAAAAAACTTCAGATTTTACCTCTTTAGATATTACTTCTGATCCATTTATTTTATTATTTTCTTTTGAAAATCTATAGATATATTCTTGAGTCTCTCCATCTATCTTTTATGTACATCTATCTATGCTTCTTTACTGATTATTCACATTTTTCATCCTTTTTTCTTTTATCTTCATTCTTAGTGATGTCTTCAGTACTAACTTATTCTATGTATACAGCCCAGAGTTTCACCAGTTATTTGAGTGATTTTAAATCAATGACTATACTTTTTCATCCCAAGATTTCTAATTAGTTCTTCTTATACTCACCTTGTTTAATTTCTGTAACTTTTTGATTCATGATCTATTGATCATTTCCCCTAATATCCAAGAGTACTCTATATCCTTAAAGTCTTTTGTCAAACTGCTGCATAAAATTAATTTCAACCAAAGTGAATTAATATGGTCCTGACCATTAATTTTTCATTGGTTTTTAACATTGGATTTCATAATCTTTTAGAATTTTGCTGTTAAATGTAGTTCTGAAGGGAAATTTGTTTGTATGTCTTTTATTTTCTATCTCCTGGTTAAACTCCAGAGTGGATTCAGAGAGAAAAAAAAAAACAAAAACTATTACTGAGTATATCATTAGCTCTATTTAGAAATTCTGCAATTGTCTCTGCTCATTCCATGGACTTGCCATGAGCATATCTGGGGGGTCATTGTGAGGGTACCTCCAAGGTGTGGATTGTGAGTGTATCTCAGATCCAGTCACTACGTAGTGGGTATCTGTTTCAGTCTCAGTACTGCTGGACTCTATTCATATCTTCCAGCAGTGATTGCCCATAGCCTGCTAAAAGCTAAAAACTCAAGTTGATCAGATTTTTTTCCCCACCTTTTTCTGTGAGGGCAGGATGGTTTCAGCATCTTGACTTCAACGTGCCCCTGTCCCACATGAAACAGTTTTAGTCCTCTGAAACCTATAGAAGCTGAGTTCCTACTCTCTCTGCTTGTTTTTATACTTAAAGGTCAGCTTGTGTGTGCCTTCAGTCTTGCTCATGGCTTTGTATTTCAGTTCTGTTTCTGGTCCCCAGAGATGCCTTTTTTATATAACTCTTCCTAGATTATTTTGATTTACTATTTTACATAATATTGCTGGATGTTTGGAGTGGAGGGGAAATGTTATGCTTTAAATTCAATGCAGAAAATTTGGTCAGAGGATCATAACATTTATTTTTTTGTGGGGAAATTATAACATTTAATTTATTTTTTAAAAATTCAATTGTCTTTGTTAATGGCTACCCATTCAAGTATTCTTGCCTGGCAGGCTCTTCCATCCATGGGGTCGCAAAGAGTGACTGAGCACTACCACCACCACAAAGGCTGCAAACTATCTAACTGGTCTGAATATGGCTTGGAGGAAGCTTCTTTAAAAGACAAAAAAGGAAAAGACAAAAGGAAAAACAAATTGAGAATATGTACAGCAATAAGTTTGTAGCTGGCAGTTGAAAAGTAATCTGATAACTTGTATTTTTAATATTTTCTCTAGGGCTTCTCTGGTGGTTCAACTGGTAAAGAAGCCACCTGCAATGCGGGAGACCTGGGTTCAATCCCTGGGTTGAGAAGATCCCCTGCAGAAGGGATTGGCTACCCACTCCAGTATTCTGGCCTGGAGAATTCCATGGACTGTGTAGTCCATGGAGTTGCAAAGAGTCTGGGCGACTTTCACTTTCACTAGGACACTGAGATCTGTTCACAGATATACTTCAGGAAATCTTATCTCTGAGCATTAACATGATAAACATGGCAATATAATATTTACTGTTTTTCCTTAATTGCCTGTCTTTGAAGAAACTAGAATACTGCATGGGAGGATCACTGTTTGTTACTCAAGCATATTGATGGAATGGCCTAACTGTGTTTCATGTTCTTTCTAAAAATTCTTGAATATGGTTTCACACCCTCCAGGTCTATCCGATGTCCTACTCTTTTTAGCTGGGGGAGTCCATGTACACCTCCTTGGGCTTGCTACAGAATGACAAGGCTCCTTGCAAAACAAGATTCAGCCTGAATCTAGGTGCTAAATGAGATTCCTCCCCTTGGAACACTGATGGACCTTGGCATACCCTCAACAACAGGAGCATATCAAAAATAAATCAGGCAGTATAGACAACAACAAAAATACTAGAGACAACCAAGAGCTAGTCAGGGCTGGATAAGAAGGATCATCACTTACACCATATTCCATAAAGAACAAGAGAGGTAGCAGTTTTGCCTAATACACAGAAACAAACACAGAGAGCCAAGCAAAATGAGGAGCTGAAGAAATATGTTCCAAGTGAAAGAACAAGACAAACTTCACGGACACACTTTAATGATACAAAGATAATAATCTATCTGATAAAGAATTCACAGTAATGGTGATAAAGATGCTCTCTGAACTTGAGAGTGGAAGGACACAGTAAGAACTTCAGTGAAAACTCTAACTAGAGAATGCAAAAAAGAATCAATCAGAGCTAAAGTATACAGTAGCAGAAATGAAACATACACTCAGTTCAGTTCAGTTCAGTCGCTCAGTCGTGTCTGACTCTGCAACCCCATGAATTACAGCATGCCAGGCCTCCCTGTCCATCACCATCTCCCAGAGTTCACTCAAACTCACGTCCATCGAGACGGTGATGCCATCCAGCCATCTCATCCTCTGTCGTCCCCTTTTCCTCCTGCCCCTAATCCCTCCCAGCATCAGGGTCTTTTCCAATGAGTTAACTCTTCGCATGAGGTAGACAAAGTACTGGAGTTTCAGCTTCAGCATCATTCCTTCCAAAGAACACCCAGGGCTGATCTCCTTCAGAATGGACTGGTTGGATCTCCTTGCAGTCCAAGGGACTCTCAAGAGTCTTCTCCAGCACCACAGTTCAAAAGCATCAATTCTTCGGCGCTCAGCTTTCTTCACAGCCCAACTCTCACATCCATACATGACCACTGGAAAAACCATAGCCTTGACTAGACGGACATTTGTTGGCAAAGTAATGTCTCTGCTTTTGAATATGCTATCTAGGTTTGTCATAACTTTCCTTCCAAAGAGTAAGCGTCTTTTAATTTCATGGCTGTAGTCACCATCTGCAGTGATTTTGGAGCCCAGAAAAATAAAGTCTGATACTGTTTCCACTGTTTCCCCATCTATTTCCCATGAAGTGATGGGACCAGATGCCATGATCTTCGTTTTCTGAATGTTAAGCTTTAAGCCAACTTTTTCACTGTCCTCTTTCACTTTCATCAAGAGGCTTTTTAGTTCCTCTTCACTTTCTGCCATAAAGGTGATGTCATCTGCATATCTGAGGTTATTGATATTTCTCCCGGCAATCTTGACTCCAGCTTGTGCTTCTTCCAGCCCAGTGTTGCTCATGATGTACTCTGCATAGAAGTTAAACAAGCAGGGTGACAATATACAGCCTTGACATACTCCTTTTCCTATTTGGAACCAGTCTGTTGTTCCATGTTCAAGTTCTAACTGTTGCTTCCTGACCTGCATATAGGTTTCTCAAGAGGCAGGTCAGGTGCTCTGGTATTCCTATCTCTTTCAGAATTTTCCACAGTTTATTGTGATCCACACAGTCAAAGGCTTTGGCATAGTCAATAAAGCAGAAATAGATGTTTTTCTGGAACTCTCTTGCTTTTTCCATGATCCAGCAGATGTTGGCAATTTGATCTCTGGTTCCTCTGCCTTTTCTAAAACCAGCTTGAACATCAGGAAGTTCACGGATCACATATTGCTGAAGCCTGGCTTGGAGAATTTTGAGCATTACTTTACTAGCGTGTGAGATGAGTGCAATTGTGCAGTAGTTTGAGCATTCTTTGGCATTGCCTTTCTTTGGGATTGGAATGAAAACTGACCTTTTCCAGTCCTGTGGCCACTGCTGAGTTTTCCAAATTTGCTGGCATATTGAGTGCAGCACTTTCACAGCATCATCTTTCAGGATTTGAAATAGCTCAACTGGAATTCCATCACTTCCACTAGCTTTGTTCGTAGTGATGCTTTCTAAGGCCCACTTGACTTCACATTCCAGGATGTCTGGCTCTAGGTCAGTGATCACACCATTGTGATTATCTGGGTCATGAAGATTTTTTTGGTACAGTTCTTCTGTGTATTCTTGCTACCTCTTCTTAATATTTTCTGCTTCTGTTAGGTCCATACAATTTCTGTCCTTTATTGAGCCCATCTTTGTATGAAATGTTCCTTTGATATCTCTAATTTTCTTGAAGAGATCTCTAGTCTTTCCCATTCTGTTGTTTTCCTCTATTTCTTTGCATTGATCGCTGAGGAAGGCTTTCTTATCTCTTCTTGCTATTCTTTGGAACTCTGCATTCAGATGCTTATATCTTTCCTTTTCTCCTTTGCTTTTAGCTTCTCTTCTTTTCACAGCTATTTGTAAGGCCTCCCCAGACAGCCATTTTGCTTTTTTGCATTTCTTTTCCATGGGGATGGTCTTGATCCCTGTTTCCTGTACAATGTCACGAATCTCAGTCCATAGTTTATCAGCTGAGCTACCAGGGAAGCATACACTAGAAACATACACTAAACATACACTAAACATACACTAGAAACATACACTAGAGCAGACTAAATGATACAGGAGAGTGGATCAGTAATCTGGATGATAGGGTAGAGAACACAGGAGGAATAAAGGAACATACACAAATTACAAAAACAATCAGAAAATAATCAACAACATGGCAATAAGAACATACCTATTGATAATTACTTTAAATGTAAATGAACTAAATGTGTGCAATAAAGTAGGGTGGTTGAATGGATTACAAACAAAAAAATAAGATATATTCTGCATTATCACTTGTATGTAGAATCTACAGAATTAACAAATGAATGCATATAATAAAACAAACATAGACTCACAGATATGCAGAACAAACTAATGGTTACCAGTGGGGAGAGGGAATAGGGGAGGGGAAATATGGGGATCAGGCTTCCCTGGTAGCTCAGCTGGTAAAGAATCTGCCTGCAGTGCAGGAGACCCTGGTTCAATTCCTAGGTTGGGAAGATCCCCTGGCGAAAGGATAGGCTACCCACTCCAGTATTCTTGGGCTTCCCTGGTGGATCAGATGGTAAAGAATCCACCTGCAATGTGGGAGACCTCGGTTTGATTCGGGTTGGGAAGATCCCCTAGAGGAGGCCATGGCAACCCACTCTAGTATTCTTGCCTGGAGAATCCCCATGGACAGAGGAGCCTGGCGGGCTGCAATCCATGGAGTCGCAAAGAGTCGGACATGAATGAGTGACTAAGCACTGCACGGCAATATAGGGATAGAGGATTAAGATATATAAACCACTATATATAAAAAAAACAAGCAACAGAGATCTAAGGCACAGTACAGGAAAATCCAGCCATCATTTGGTAATAACCTTGAATGGAGTATAATCTATTAAAAGATAAAATCACTATGTTGTACACCTGAAATTAATATTGTATTGTAAGTCAACTCAGCTATACTTCGATTAAGAAACACAATAATACAAAATAGAGGAGAAAAGCAAAATATGCAAATGACCAGTAAAAACATGAAAATGTTCTCAACTTCATTACTCAGTAGGGGAATGTAGATTAAAACCACTATGAAATAGACTGTCTAAATTTAAAAATTTGCCAATACCAAGTGCTAGCCAGGAAAGAACAATTATAACTGTCATACAGTTATTTGGGCAATTTAAAGTAAGTAATTGCCTAATCACTTAAATTAATAATAATCACCATAAATTAAAATAAAATAGATGATTACTTTGGAAAAAGTTTATTGCTTACAAAGTCTTCATTTATAATACAATTTAGACATCTTTGACAAACTCTGAAAACCCTGTTTTAAATGGTGTGGTTAACTATGTAACATAATTTGTCCTTATGATAAAGTCAGGACAGAAATGGTAATGGACCTAACAGAAGCAGAAGATATTAAGAAGAGATGGCAAGAATACACAGAAGAACTGTACAAAAAAGACCTTCACGACCCGGATAATCACAATGGTGTGATCACGCACCCAGAGCCAGACATCCTGGAATGTGAAGTCAAGTGGGCCTTAGAAAGCATCACTACGAACAAAGCTAGTGGAGGTGATGGAATTCCAGTTGAGCTATTTCAAATCCTGAAAGATGATGCTGTGAAAGTGCTGCACTCAATATGCCAGCAAATTTGGAAAACTCAGCAGTGGCCACAGGACTGGAAAAGGTCAGTTTTCATTACAATCTCAAAGAAAGGCAATGCCAAAGAATGCTCAAACTACTGCACAATTGCACTCATCTCACACGCTAGTAAAGTAATGCTCAAAATTCTCCAAGCCAGGCTTCAGCAATATGTGAACCGTGAACTTCCTGATGTTCAAGCTGGTTTTAGAAAAGGCAGAGGAACCAGAGATCAAATTGCCAACATCTGCTGGATCATGGAAAAAGCAAGAGAGTTCCAGAAAAACATCTATTTCTGCTTTATTGACTATGCCAAAGCCTTTGACTGTGTGGATCACAATAAACTGTGGAAAATTCTGAAAGAGATGGGAATACCAGACCACCTGATCTGCCTCTTGAGAAATTTGTATGCAGGTCAGGAAGCAACAGTTAGAACTGGACATGGAACAACAGACTGGTTCCAAATAGGAAAAGGAGTATGTCAAGGCTGTATATTGTCACCCTGCTTATTTAACTTCTATGCAGAGTACATCATGAGAAATGCTGGACTGGAGGAAGCAGAAGCTGGAGTCAAGATTGCCGGGAGAAATATCAATAACCTCAGATATGCAGATGACACCACTCTTATGGCAGAAAGTGAAGAGGAACTAAAAAGCCTCTTGATGAAAGTGAAAGAGAACAGTGAAAAAGTTGGCTTAAAGCTCAACATTCAGAAAACGAAGATCATGGTATCCGGTCCCACCACTTCATGGGAAATAGATGGGGAAACAGTGTCAGACTTTATTTTTCTGGGCTCCAAAATCACTACAGATGGTGACTGCAGCCATGAAATTAAAAGACGCTTACTCCTTGCAAGGAAAGTTATGACCAACCTAGATAGCATATTCAAAAGCAGAGACATTACTTTGCCAACAAAGGTCCATCTAGTCAAGGCTGTGGTTTTTCCAGTGGTCATGTATGGATGTGAGAGTTGGACTGTGAAGAAGGCTGAGAGCCTAAGAATTGATGCTTTTGAACTGTGGTGTTGGAAAAGACTCTTGAGAGTCCCTTGGACTGCAAGGAGATCCAACCAGTCCATTCTGAAGGAGATCAGCCCTGGGTGTTCTTTGGAAGGAATGATGCTAAAGCTGAAACTCCAGTACTTTGGCCACCTCATGCGAAGAGTTGACTCATTGGAAAAGACTCTGATGCTGGGAGGGATTGGGGACAGGAGGAGAAGGGGATGACAGAGGATGAGATGGCTGGATGGCATCACTGACTCGATGGATGTGAGTCTGAGTCAACTCCGGGAGTTGGTGATGGACAGGGAGGCCTGGCGTGCTGCGATTCATGGGGTCGCAAAGAGTCAGACACGACTGACAAACTGATCTGATCTGATAGTTCCTAAAATCATGTGGTGATATTGCCTTTGAAGCTGAAATGTAATGAGTTCCTCTGGAAGGTGAGTAGCAATATTCCTTTATGCTTGGTCCATGATGGGCTTTTCTACTCCCCTAATAGTAAATAATATCAGTGCAAAAAAAATTGTGTAAGAATGGGTGGGTGGTGAGGATAAGTGACAATAAGAATGATGATTCTTTGACAAATGAACACTTTTTGACTTAAACCATCATGAAAAATTTTGCAACAGCATTATCAAGTCAAAGCTACCTTCATGATCCAGCCAACACATAGTAATGGCCATGCAATTCATGTTTGGTCACATATTTTGGTCACCATTGCTCTTGACATACTTTGAAGAGCAGATGCAAAGAAAGGATGGCTTGATTCCAATAATTCTTTAGGTCTAATCCTACTGATTTGACTTGCTATTGGATTTTTATTGGGTAGTGGTACATATACAGTAGGGCTTCCCTGGTGGCTCAGAGGGTAAAGCGTCTGCCTGCAATGCGGGAGGCCTGGGTTCAATCCCTGGGTTGGGAAGATCCCCTGGAGAAGGAAATGGCAACCCACTCCAGTATTCTTGCCTGGAAAATCCCACAGATGGAGAAGCCTGGTAGGCCACAGTCCATGTGGTCACAGAGTCGTACATGACTGAGAGACTTCATTTTCACTTCACATATATGGTAAAGAAAGATTCTCGCAGTCTTGATGTTTATTAAAGTAGCAAAAACTTGTCAGTTTTCTGTCTCTGCTAAAATATAACTGTTAAGTGCCTCCATCACCTTTTTTCCAATTAGATGTTACAACCTACATGGTAATACTTACCTGGAGCATATAATCAGCCCTAAAATCTTTACTTTCTAATTTCGGAACAGTTCTTCACAATTATCTGTGTACTATGGGAGTTGTCTAGTTTTGAGACAAGTTTATTTCTGGTTGTATAAAAAGTCATGCATTTAACCTTACTTTAATACTACTGGGAAATAACTTCTTTTCTGTGTTTTGACCTGAATTGATGAGAGCTATATCACTATAATAATTGGAAGGCAAACCACAAAGTGACCAAAGGGATTTAAAAGGACGATCTTGACACCACACCCAGGGGAAATCACGTGGGAGTATGAACACTAGGGCCCCAACCCAACAACCACACAACTCTTCACTCCTCTGTCTTGCTGAGCTGTAAAGATCTAAGTATGATTTACATTTCTTGGCCTGTCTTCATATTGTGAGGAATAATAGCAGAATATTTGGATGATTTTCAATGCACAGTTCCTGCTCCACAGAAGGGAGAACTTAAAAGTACCCTAAGAAGAAAGGGTTTTCCCGAGTGGTGCAGGGTAAAGAATCTGCCTGCTAATGGAGTAGATGAAGAAGATGCATGTTTGATCCTTGGGTCGGGAAGATCCCTAAGGAAGGAAATGGCAACACACTCTAGTATTCTTTCCTGGAAAATTCCATGGACAAAGGAGCCTGGTGGACAACAGTCTGTAGAGTCACAAAGAGGGGGACACAACTGACCATACATACAAGGAAGAAAACTGTTAAAGGATAAGCGTCAGCTTTGCTTTCTCTCTCTTAGAATCTATTTCTTTCTCTTTTTTTTTTTCTATAAATTCATCTCCTTGGTAAATCTGAGAAATCTCCAGAGAAAAGCCATGTTTCTGCTGAGGATAGGGAAGCTTATAGATGTGTAAAGGTCATAATAGTCATTGACCATTGTTGCAAGTTAAATAGTGTCCCCCTAAATTCATGTCTACCTGTGACCTTATTTGGAAACAGATTCATTGCTGAGGTAATTATTAAGGATGAATATGAGGTTATACTGGACTAGGGTGGGCTCTAAATCCAATGACTGATGTCCTTATAAGAAGAGAAGAAGACATAGGCATGCACAAAGAGAAGAGGGCCATGCAAAGCCAGTGGAGACTGGAGTGATGCAGCGACAAGAAACACTAAAGACTGCCGAGAAGCCATTAGAAAAGAGGCAAGGAAGAATTCTTTCCAAGAACCTGCAGAGGAAACATGGCCCTGCCTATATCTTGATTTCAGATTTATAGCCTTCAGAATTCTTAAAGAATAAATTTCTATCATTTCAAGTTTGCTGTAATGTGTTAATGGCAATCCTGGAAACTAAAGCTATTATCTAACTCCCTTGTCTGGAGTTTTGAACACTGCTCTCATTCAACTTCCTACCCACCTCTCCAACCACCTTTCATTCTCTTCTGTCACCCTTTTCCTCTGTCTGCAGCTTACACTGTGGCATTTGCAGAAGTCTGTCTGTGGCCATTGTCTCACTTTATATTCTCTGGGCAATTTTACCCAATTTCATGGCTTTAACTTCACTTCTCTGCCAATAACTCACAAATTAAAAGCTCTAGTCAAACTTCTCTCCTGAGATTTACTTTTAATGTCCTACTTGATATCAAAAACTGACATCAAAAGGCACATGTTCAAGACTGAACTCATTTTTAAAACCCCCTTCCCATACTTTCTGCTCCTCCTTCATCTCTTCTTCTGCTCTTCATTCTTTATTCTCTGTTTATTTTCATGGAATATGTTTGATTCAATGATAAAAGCCAGAAAACTTGAGTCATCCAAGAACCCCCACATTCCCTTACTCTAAACAGCTAATGTTTTAGCAATCTGTTTTATCACTTTGAGTTTCCCTGAATTAATCCTTTTCCTAGATGAAGTCCTTATCAATTTTAGTCTTATCTGCTTGAGTAGTTTTCTGTCAATCTCATTGCTCTCTAAACCATTCTGTAATACTGTAACTAACATAGTATCTCTATCATCCAACTACAATAACATCACTCTTCCACTTAGAACCCTTCAAGTATTCTCAATTGCCAAAAAAAAGTACAAGCTTCTTAGAATGGCTTGACTCTCTTTGTATCCCATTATCTCCCCAAATTCCCACCTGACTTTAGTCACATCAAACAACCTACCATTCTCTGAATACATGCTACACCTTCAAACATTTCTATGTCTTTGTCCGTTCTGTTCTGTCTTCTGAATTGCCCTTCCTCCTTCCCATATTTATTTGGCTTACTGGGAGATTCTTGGTGTCTCCCAAAATGTTTCCCGGAGTCCCCAATCTGTTTTATATGCCCCTTCCTTGGGTTACCGCAGCTCCCTATAGAAGTGTGTACATCACTTTCTCATTATTGATAGTTTCATCCAGAAGTTTTACTAGACAATATAGTCCATTGGATTGGGACAGTGCTACATTAATAGCCAATAAATATTTTAGAAATAATGAAAAATTAATTAGATATATTAAGAGATTTAATAAATACACAGTAACCTATGTGTATCAATGGATTTTTAAAAATACACTGAGTTTAAATAAAGCAGCTGTTATTAAATTTGCTGATGATTAGGACACATACTGAGAAAGGATGAGCCTTGAAGAAGGCCATGAAGAAACAGTAGGTCTTATACAGTTAGTCTGTGATATTCTGGACAAAAGAAAAAGCAAGGACAAATGTGGCATTTGGATTCAACAGGTGATGGGTACAGAAGAAACTAACACAACTGTGTAAAAATTATACGCCAATAAAAAAGGTGATGGATTGAAACAAGTTGGCAGTTAGTTTCTTTACCTTGAAACTGGTGGCTTTGATGGGCTCTACTGAAGTACAAGGCTGGCATGGTCTAATGTAGCTGCCCAGTCCATGAATGGAAGTGCTGTACCTGGAGCACTTCTGGTTACTGCTGCTGCTAAGTCGCTTCAGTCGTGTCCGACTCTGTGTGACCCCATAGACGGCAGCCCACCAGGCTCCCCCGTCCCTGGGATTCTCCAGGCAAGAACACTGGAGTGAGTTGCCATTTTCTTCTCCAATGCATGAAAGTGAAAAGTGAAAGGGAAGTCGCTCAGTTGTGTCCGACCCTTAGGGACCCCATGGACTGCAGCCCACCAGGCTCCTCCATCCATGGGATTTTCCAGGCAAGAGTACTGGAGTGGGGTGCCATTGACTTCTCTGATTTCTGGTTACAGAAGACATCTAAAAAACAGTAAAGTAAGAAAGCTATCTTCCCAGTAACCTGGACAATGTTCAAATGAGCCAGAATCCTAGATGATGGTAGCAAATGAAACAGGAACATTATGCTACTCCTTAGCATGTTAAACTGTTTCCTTCTTACACCATGGGAAATGAAAGCCAATTGATCAGTTGGGGAAAGGACTTGGGAATTTCCCCCTGTGGTTTTACTCAGGTCTGAAAATAGCACTACTGCAAGTTTAAGCTTCCAATTTCATACTTTACTTTCTACACTAAGCCTCAAATGGGGCAACATTTCAATTTCTTTTGACAAAAATGACCAAAACATCCAGCTGTTTGTTGTTGCTTCCTTAAAAAAAAAAATGCTGTATTTGCAATCAAACTTGTTAAAGTACTCTGCTGAATGGCCTGTCACATGCCCCTGAAAGAGGAGCATTGTTAAAATAGGAAATCATCTTGAACTTCCCTCCAGAAATCGTATGATTCAATTATACTTTGTTTTTCATAATACAGAGTCCCTTAGCCAAGATTCTGAAGATTTAAGATAATGAACATAGATGAAAGAAGTTATCATATAATTTACATTTTATATAAGACAGACTCAAATGACTATAGGTTAAATTACTAAGAGAAGTTGGTAGGACTGAAATAACTTAATTCCCCACTCAGTACACTTTGGAAGGATTTCCATGAAAGGGCCTATGGGCATAGTTTTCAACAAGGACAATAAAAACTGAGGGGTGAAGCAAAACTTGATTCATTTTCCTTTTAATTCTTTTTCTTCCTGGGAAACAACTGGGTCTTCTATTTCTTTAAGGCAACATGCAGATGATCTATATAAGGATTAAATCCATAGTTCTCATTCTTACTGTAAATATTAGGATCTACAAGAATTTAATCTGGTCCACATAGTAAGTCATCTTCATGCTTGATTTTCTAACAAGTACCAGCTACAAATCAATTCAGTTGGTCCTAAAAGAAACACCCAAACAACTTTGATCTGATGGGATTTGGGGAGAAATATTTGATATGTTCCAAGGGAATTAGAAGGATGAGTTTTCTGTTACCCAGATATAAATGTTTCATACCAACAAATCTTCCCCAGGTGAAAAACTTATCTCAAGGTTAAGTTCAACACATTTACCACTGTGTTGGTTTTGCAATGTTATTTTATGGTTTTAAAATGGTTTATGGTTTCTCCCTGATTTATTAATGTCAAATCTCACGAGACTTCATTGACTCTCAGGCACCACCTCCGTGAAGCCTTTACCTACTACCACGTCAGCACTGTTCTCATCCTTCTACTCTCCTGATTTTCTGTACCACGCTTCTCAGTATAATCTAGGAGTCACAGTTCTCTAACCACTTACATTGCTCTACAACCCTCATCATTATTCTCATTTTACAAACAAAGTAACTGATTTTAAACCTCTTTCTGCTTAAAGTCAGAAACTAAAAAGCTGAAGAAACATGAGGACTTCCAGTGGTCACACTCTTAAGTCAGCAGAAGGAGATTTTAACATTTCCCCTCAGTTTTATAAATTATTAAATTATTTAACTCCATATACTATCAAGAAAACCAAAGGACAGCTCATACCAAGATGAACGTTCACTGTTCCAAGGTCTTTTGTTCTTATGTAAAAAATTTCTTTTCCACTGGATCATGTGGAAGAAAGGTCAGTGGCTAACGAAGCCCAGGTTGTTGCCAATACCTTGAGTTCTGATTATTTTTATCCACTAGGAGTGGATGGGAGAGATCTAGTGTAGGCCTCAAAAAGGACTGATCAGAATACAAACATTTGCCTGTTGTTATTGTTTCCATGAAAAAAAAAGTCAGAACACAAAACTTGTACCACATTTTTCTGTGGCACACACACACACACACACACACACACACACAAAACACAAAGCCCCTAAATTTTATGAGGGGGTAACAGAGGAAAATAGCTCTAAAAGTAAAAATGAATTATCTGTACAATAAAGCTTTAGTTTCTGTTTATTTTTCTTCTCTGGAAACATAAGAAACATAAGACTTGTAATAAATGTTTGCCAAGCTGATTCATACAAGCAATTACCAAAGACTAATAAGTTATCTCCAAAAATGCCAGCTCCTTGTTGCTTTAAAATATTATAAGATGATGCATATTCACTCAACAAATATATTTTCAGTACCTGCTGCTTTTTAGACCCTGTATAGGTAAAGATTCTGCCCAAATTGTAGTGGAGTGTAGATAGAAAGGAAAGCCTCAGGCACAAATGGACACATAAAACTTCCATAAATTCATGGCTCAGAGAGGAAAAAAAAATTTTAAGTCAAAGTTTTACTTTTGGATACTTTTTATAACGGGAGACAAATAAATTTGGGAAAGAAAAGTTGGAGAAGACTTGAAAAATTGGAACTGATTATATCAACATCTTATGGAGATGAAGTCATTTTTGTTGGTTGAAGATAACAGAGTGTTATCCAATTGGCTCATAAATGATCATACTCCGTGAAGGCACAGAATAAGACTTGGGAAACTTGTTTATGTAGAGAGTTCTGACTTACTCGGATGAAAGATTCCAGTGCAAGACAATTTTATGCTCTGCCAGGAAATGAAGCAAATATGTGGGACACGGGATGAGTCAAGGTGGAAGGATCAACTTTAGTGCTTTTCCTTTCAAATGTTGAAGAGCTGCTGCTGTTGTAAGTTTATTTTCCTCTCCTCTGGTGTGCTAAGATCAAAGTTTGACTGAGGCTAAGAAACAATGAGCTAATCAGTACCAACCTTTTCTTTCCCTCCTCCTGTAATGCAATTTCCTATGACAGTATCAAAGATGTACAGCCTGCACAGGAACCTAAGAAACAGAGACAGCCTTTGGAAGGTGAATTTAAAACTTTGAGCAGAAAGGTGCTCTAGAGATAAGCACATTGATCCCTTGGCTTCACTATTGTCTGCAACAGTCATGTTTTTGCAGTTGTAGGACGTTTACTATTAATACTTGTTAATACTCTGAAAATTACACTAGAAATTTAGAATCTCTTGTTGTTTCCATGGGGAAAAGTTCACCCACCACACATCTTTTGAAAAGGATTTCTTTTTAAAAAATTCAGCTAAGGAATATGACGTGCTAGGAAGTGGAGCTATACATAAGATGAGGAACTCCACAAGAATGATCCCAGGGAACAGGCCCAAGAGGTGGATGCAGGGGGCTGCTTAGGGAAAAGCCTCAAGAGATGGATGTAGAGGGCTGCTTAGGATAACCCAGCCCCTTTTAGGCTCCGAGGGGAACATGAAGATCAAGGGACCAAACTGACAAAAACAAAATGAAGAATCCATGGCGTTGCCGATCACTGAGAAGTTGGCCCAAGCTCATTTTCCCCATTTTATAAGTGGAAAGGCATGAATACTTCAATGACTTTGGTTTCTCAACATTTCTCCTTTCTGAAGAAGGAGCCAGGAAGTTATTGACTTGGTCCAATGACCTATTAAGACTGTAATCTTTTTTTAGAGCCTTTTAAAGAGTGACAGAGAATTCAAGGTTACCAACAGCACAGATTATAAGTGCCAACGTGGAATCACTCTCCTGACCTCATGAAAAGCAGAGCCTATAAAGTGCACATGCCAAGAGGCCAGACCCCAGGTGTGAACTGATTTCCCCATAGCACTAGGGAGCCGCTTAGGGAAGAGTCTTGTCTACATTTGGAGCCTTGGAGACTAGAATTCCAAATGTGTCTAGCTTCTGGAGACCTTAGGGGTATATACACTATGAAATGTAACTTTCTATAGGAAATAAACTCTTTTAACAGTGCTCATAAAATGAGCTTCTAATGAGGCCTCTCAGACATCAAACAGGCAGACTGAAAACACACTTTGATGAGGTAAGTGTAAGGGGATCGGAAACATCCCCCTGCCTCTAAAAGGCTTTCCTTTCAAAGCCACGTGGGATAAAAAATGTAAGGATGCTCCATCCTTTGCCAAAGCCAGGATATCTGGAGCAAGACTTTGAAGATACCAAAGAATAATGAGGACCTAATTAGGAACCTGCCAGTACTCAGCCTGTGTGTCAGCCTTTACTGCTGCATGGCCTGACTGTGATTAGCATTTCAATCCCATCTGCCACCACAGCCCACATTCTCAATTTTAAAAAGAGCTGTTGTGAACCACCTCTCATATGAGAGCAGTTGAGAGCAAATTTTAATTCTCAGTATTAAGATACATTTCTAGCAAACAGTTGTTTTTAGAGAGATAGAAGTTTCCTAAAGTTGGGCTTCCTTGGTGACTCAGATGTAAAGAATCTGCCTGTAATGTGGGAGACCTGGGTTTGATCCTGGACAAGGGCATGACAACTTACTTCAATATTCTTGCCTGGAGAATCCCTATGGACAGAGGAGCCTGGCAGGGTGCACTCTATGGGGTTGCAAAGGGCCAGACACGACTGAGCACAGCAAGCACAGCACAGCACAGGAAGCAAGTTGTTTCAGAAGGTAGTGAATGTCCCAGCCCTGGAACTGAGGCTGATCAACACCTTAAAGGAATGAGACAGGCCTTATATTATTACATGATATGATGTGATATATAAGGCATGATATGATGTGGTGTTCAAATAAATTCCATTTGTAGTTGATAAATGGCACCCCACTCCAGTACTCTTGCCTGGAAAATCCCATGGGCGGAGGAGCCTGGTGGGCTACAGTCCATGGGGTTGCTAAGAGTCAGACACGACTGAGCAACTTCCCTTTCACTTTTCACTTTCATGCATTGGAGAAGGAAATGGCAACCCACTCCAGTGTTCTTGCCTGGAGAATCCCAGGGACGGTGGAGCCTGATGGGCAGCCATCTATGGGGTCGCACAGAGTCATACACGACTGAAGCGACTTAGCAGCAGCAGTAGCAGTAGTTGATAACCTTTGTAATTCTTTCCCATACTGAGATTTATAAATAAATGGGGACACATCAGACCATGTGTAACAGTTTATAACGAGGGTTTCACTCCTCAGGAAGGCATTTTGATATTATTAGGGTCATTGTTGTTTTGTTTTTTGGCTGTGGTGAGCCTTCATGGTGGCATGCAGGCTTCTCTACTTGTGACTTGGGGGCTTACTTGCCTCACAGCATGTTGGATCTTAGTCCTCTTACCAGGGATTGAACGCACATTTCCTCCATTGGAAGGAAGATTCTTAACCACTGGACCACCAGGGAAGTCCCTATTGAGGTCTTTGTACAACACCATTCATGGGTTCAGGGAATCAGTTTCTAATTATGTAGATCTCCTACCTGGTCCAATCTTTGAGACAGTACATAAATTCAGTTCCAAACAAATAATCTCCCTTAAGAAGACTCGAACTTTTGTTTTATGGGTTCAATTTGTTTGTGTTTTGAAGACTGTTTGATCTCTGAAGTCTTTTTTCAAGTGCAGACACCATTGGAGGTGTTAAATATTTCTAGGTAGTTGACAGACCAGGAGACATTTAGTGAGACCATAGGGTAAGGTTTTTCATCACTGCCTGTACTGCCATTTTGCCATGGGGGCTGTCCTGTTAACTGTAGACTGTCCAGTAGCATTCTTGGCCTCTGCTCACTTGGTATTAATAGCACCTCACCCACTTGTGACAAGCACAAATGTCTCCAAATGTGACCAAATGTCTCTTGTGGGGTAAAAATGCTCCCAGTTGAAAATTACTGCTGCTGTCAAGAATTAGAAGATGAGTTACATAGGAATCTGGTGAAGGGAGACCTGTGATCTGGGAGGTGAGGCCATGAAAGGAAAGTGTGACCAAATACACAATTTTTCCAGGGTTAGATCTGTTTACAAAGGACGGTTTTCCATTACTCACATTTCGTATATCTTCTTGTACCAAGAAGAATAAGAAACCCTTTTAGATATGTCAGGAGCTCCTTGGCGTTTGTATCAGTCACAGTTTTACCAGAGAAATAGAACCAGTAGGAGACATATATATTCCATACATAATGATTACATGTTACATGATTATGGCTTTCCCTTCAACTTGCTGGCTAGGCAAGTCCAAAGTCCCTAGTGTAGCCTGTAAGGACAGGCAGGTTGAAGCTCTTTGTGAGTCAAAGCTGCAGTCCCTGGGAAGAGCTTCTTCTTCAGGGAAATCTCAATTCTGCTCCTAAAACCTTTAAATTGATTGAACCATGCCCACCCAGATTCTCTAGGGTGGTCCCCTTTACATCTCCTTAAAACAACTGTAGATGTTAATTTTGCCTACAAAATACTGCCGCAGTAACACCTAGGTTGGAGAAGGAAATAGAAACCCACTCCAGAATTCTTGCCTGGAAAATCCCATGGACAGAGAAGCCTGGTGGGCCACAGTCCATAGAGTCACAAAGAGTCAGACACGACTGAATGACTAAACAACAAAAAAACCTACGCTAGTGTTTGATTGAATAACTGAGGGCTACAGCCTAGTTATAGGCATAAAACTGACCATCACAGTGTTCTAAAAGCTAGTCCTCAGGCTTTGCTGTTTTGCCAATGAGCACATTCTTCTGTTCATCTCATTTCAGCTCTGCTGTAGGCCCCAGTCATTCATAGGTCCTGTTCCTGGCATGCATTTCATTACGCTGCCCTGCTGTGGCCAGGCACAGAGTCAAAACCAGCAGTAGCATTTTCATGGACTTAGGAGTATCTTTAAAAGGACCTAAAGAAACATTTTCCAGAGAAATACTAATGGCCAAAAAAAAAAAAAAAAAAAAAAACAATAAAAAGATGCTTAATATCATTAACCATCAGAAAAATGCAAATAAAAACCACGACGATGTACTGTTTCACACCCGCTAGAATGACTATAAAAATAAAAGAAGATAGATAACAATAACAAGCGTTAGGGATAATGTGAAGAAATTACAACTCTCATGTACTTCTGGCTGAAATGTAAAATGGTGCAGCTGCTTTGGAAAATAGTCTGGCAGCCTTTGAAAGATGAAATGTTAAGTTACCATGCGTGCATACTAAGTTGCTTCAGTTGCGTCTGACACTTTTCGATACTTTGGACCATAGCCCACCAGGCTCCTCTGTCCATGGGATTGTCCAGGCAAGAATACTGGAGTGGGTTGCCATGGAGATCTTCCTCTCCTCCAGGAGATCTTCCCAACCCAGGGATCAAACCCACATCTCCTGCATTGGCAGGCAGGTTCTTTACCATTAGCGTCACCTGGAAGCCCATACAACCTAGCAATTCCACTCCTAGGAATACAGCCAAGAGAAATGAAGACACGCTTCCACATAAAATCTTGTAAATAAATTCTCACATCAGCATTATTTATAACATCTAAAAAAACCAACCCAAATGACTATCAACTGAAGAATGGATAAATTGTAGTATATTTGTACAATGGAATATTATTTGATCAAAAAACAATGAAGCACTGATACACACATGGATAAACCCTGAAAACATCATGATACCGAAAGAAGCAAGTCACAAGTTATACCACATACTGTATAATTCCTATGAAATATCTAGAATAGGCAAGCCCACTAGGACAGAAAGTAGATTAGTGGTTACCAGTGAACTGGAAGGGTTCAGGGGAAAGGAAAAGTGACTGGTAATAGGTATGGGGTTTCTTTCTAGGGTGATGAAAATATTCTAAAATTGTGGTTATTGTTATTGTGTTACTCGCTTAGCAGTGACTGATTCTTTGTGACCCCATAGTCCTCCGTCCATGGGATTCTCCAGGCAAGAATACTGGAGTAGGCTGCCATTCCCTTCTCCAGGGGATCTTCCCAATGCAGGGATCAAACCTGGGTCTCCTGCATTGCAGGCAGATTCTTTACCATCTAAGATACCAAGGAAGCACCCAAATTGTGGTAATGGTCGCATAAACCTGTAAATATACTGTTCTGAAAAGAGCACTGAATTGTAAATGGATGAATTGTATGCTATATGAATGATATCTGGATAGATACACACACACACACACACACACACACACACACACACACACACACACACACAATGAGTATCTTTGGAAAGTCTGGCAGCAGAAGAATTTAACAGACCTGTTGGGGCAGGGCTCTCTCAGACTGACAAATAGCCAATGCCCACAGCATCTGCTGGCTTCCAGCCCTGTCAGGAAGCAGTCAGAGGAGAGGAGGCAGTAAGATTCTTGCTGCTTAGGAATCGCCACTCATACCAATCAAACTGGAAGAAGGGATCTCAGCATCTCCCTTCCTGTGCCACTCTCTGAAGACAGTTGTGTAGTCTGCCACCTGAAGCCGGCTGATGAGGGTGGAACCCATCCAAGAGAAAACTCAAATGCTTGCCTAAACAGAGCCTTAGTTCAGAAACTGCTCTTTTACTTCAGTGACTTAAGAATTTTGATTCATTTAGTAACAGTTTATCTTTGATGATGTATGAATGCATGACTCATTTTGTGGCTTTTAGCACCTCAATGCTGGGAACTTACTAAAGTTCATTTTACTTATTCCAGAGACAGCCCTGGACTTCTGCCCAACCTTCCTCCTGGCTCCTGGCTCCCATAATAGGGAATTTTTTTTAATGCTGGTGTCTCAGGAGAGGCGCTCAGGAGAAATTTCGTCATTTCACTGTTATGGCTCTTGTGCTTTGAAGGCTTTTCACTTTTGCATCTTCTATTAAAATACAACTATTAGTAATAGGATGATAGCTTTAGCTAGGTTTTTCAAAAATGGGACATAGGTTGAAAAAGATAATACAATTTTTCTTCAAGTTCGACCTTGCTAAGATCAGAGCAATGGAGAGTGATGGATTTTCCTAGCAGGAATGCACCAAGTAATTGACTGCCACTTTATTAGGGTCTGGTCTCCAGTGCCATGGGGCCAGAACCTCAGGCAACCTAAGTGCCCTTCTGTTTACCAGCCTGTGGGCAAAAATAATTTGCATTGACATTATGACTCAAATTCTGCAGGCTTGGTGGCTTCACTCATAGAACTGTAAGAATTTGCTCCCTTGAAAAGTCCCCCCAAGGTTATTTCTGGGTTTCCCCATAGAAGTCTCACATATGTTCACACACCCCTTACATGCTGCTATTTCCCCTGAGTCTCTGTTCATGATCTCCCAGCTTGCCTTGGCAATGGTTGCATCCATGAGCTCTCACTCTGTCTACCACCCACAACCTACAGAAGAAAGCTGTTTAGCCCTGGGGGCTGTTTAAAATACCTACAGAGCCCTGCGTTTCTTTTAGCCCTTGTAATGGCCTACTTGACAGTTTATCCAACTTCTGCTAGGGTGTTTGGAAAACCATCCCCAAGATGCTATAAGGTATTGGGTTATATCTCTCCCACTATTGTCTCTCACTGACCTTCCAAGTATCTGTGCACAAACTTTCTCACAGGTGCCTTTAAGTGAAGTAAAGTCAAAACCCAATTCAGACCCAACAATTCCAGTCAGACAGCCCTGCAAAATTCTTCAGGCTAAGTCAGAGTCAACCTACCTTACACTCAAGTTCAGTTGGTGTTGATCACAACCAGGGAGACTTGAATATTAAAAAAATCACATTTTCAATTTATTAATTTTTAAGAACAAAGTGTTACCAAGTTAGAATTTTCTAGCCTTCCCTGGTGGCTCAGAGGGTAAAGAATCTTCCGGCAATGCACGAGACCTGGATTCGATTCCTGGGCTGGGAAGATCCTCTGGAGAGAGGAGTGGCTACCTACTCCAGTATTCTTGCCTGAAGAATTCCATAGACAGGGGAACCTGGCAGGCTACAGTCCATGGGGTAGCAAAGAGTCAGACATGACTGAGAAACTAACAATTTCACTTTTATTAACACTGATGTATAGAACAGTCTTTTGGACTCTGTGGGAGAGGCAGAGGGTGGGATGATTTGGGAGAATGGCATTGAAACATGTATAATATCATATATGAAACAAGTCACCAGTCCAGGTTCGATGCACGATACTGGATGCTTGGGGCTGGTGCACTGGGACAACCCAGATGGATGGTATGGGGAGGGAGGAGGGAGGAGGGTTCAGGATGGGGAACATGTGTATACCTGTGGCAGATTCATGTTGATATATGGCAAAACCAATACAATACTGTAAAGTTAAAAAATTAAATTAAATTAAAAAAAAAAAGAAAAAGGTAGTTAGTTGGCCAAGTTTTTAAAAGAATTATGATAAAAAGCCCAAGAGTGAAGTATGATATAATATGAATGGCCACCACCAGTAAATTATAGCAGCCTTTATTCATGACATTTAAATTAGATTTTTCAAGTTTCCATCCGCTGTGTTTTTACAAACTGTAGTGTAGACCTCGTCCTTTAAATCTGATTGACTTCTACTTATCTCAGTTGCAAAGAAATCCTCAAATTCTACTGTACCTCAGCTTACCATCCCTTTGAAATTATGACCCTTCCTAGGTTTAGAACTTGAAATGGAGAAAAGTTGAGAATTTACCAAATAAGGCTTTAATTGGGCTTCCTTGGTAGCTCAGCTGGTAAAGAATCCACCTGCAATGCAGGAGAACTGGGTTCGATCCCTGGGTTGAGAAGATACCCTGGAGGAGGGAAAGGCTACCCACTCCAGTATTCTGGCCTGGAGAATTCCATTGACTATCCATGGGGTCACAAAGAGTCAGGCACGACTGAAGAACTTTCACTTTCAAGGCTTTAATAATCCCTTGTTAATAAGGATCAGTCTGAGTGTAGATTGCTATGTAGAAAGACTTTATAAGAGTTGCTACTTTTATCTATATTGATGTAACAGAATACCAAAATGGGACTCTTGATTTCCCAGCTTTTTAGGTGATACAAAGGCCAAGAATGATAAAAAGAAGTGCCAAGGACTTGACTATTTCTGCAGAGCAAGTTAAGAGCTTCTAAAACCAGTCCTACCAACATTAGCCTCTCCTCTACCTCTTACCTACACAAGAGAGGTTGAAGAAGTTGGTAGAGAAGAATGTCATGGGAATTTTCTGGTATGCTGTGACGTCTATCCTCTCTTTGGGAAGGGGAAGAGAGTTCTTTCCCTTATTTCAAGTCAACCAAAGAGAACCACGTGTAGAGCTTGACGACATGTATCCCTTGGAGTTTGAGAACATAGGAACTGCATCCAGCTCTAACTTGGGAAAATCTAAAAGGGAGAGCTGGGGACTATGGCTAGCCTTGCACAACAGCAGAAGTGGTTGCCATGGAAAGCGTTTGTCCTTCAAGTTTGATACGTGTCAGATGTGGACTTTGAAGGGAGGAGCAGAATGGGTCATATTGAGAGAAAGGCCAAGACGTTTTCCTGGATGGTGAAGACACCCCAGCTGAGGAGTGATTGATCAAAAACCAGGAATTAAGAGCAGCTTACAAATAACCACTGCAGAAGGCATTGCTTGAATCATGGGAACTGTGGTTAGAGTGATGAGATGAGGTCTTTATAAAATATACACACACACACACACACACAGCCCAATGAGAGACTCAACCTTGGACATCTGCCAAAACAGGAGTTACCAGAAAATCTAAGAGATTGGTCCAGGGTTTCATCTAGGATGGGGGGAACAAATTGAGAGAG
Organism: Bos indicus; assembly: GCF_029378745.1. Classification (NCBI taxonomy): domain Eukaryota; kingdom Metazoa; phylum Chordata; class Mammalia; order Artiodactyla; family Bovidae; genus Bos; species Bos indicus. Next base: position 34,611,071 of record NC_091769.1, read on the forward strand.
TAGTTGGAAATAGGCAATAATGAAAAATAATAATAGTCATTATTATTTAGTCACTCAACACAGTGGTCACTCTGTTTAAAAAGCTTTACATTCATAAAATTGCTTTCTACTTGCTCTCTACCAATGCTCAATAGACCTGTTACACTTATCTCTCCTATCATTTCCACATTTAACAAATATATATTAAATACCTATAATGCGCAACTCAATGCCAAAAATATACCAGTGAACAAGACATATTTTAATGAGAGGGACAATATCCAAGCAGACAAATACAATAAAAATAAATTGTGGTAAGTTTTGTAAGGCAATTAACATGGTGCTGCAATAGAGTAATTGGAGAAAGTCAATTGCAGTCATTGTCTAGAGAAACTCGTGAACATCCATGTGTGATTCAGCTTGAATTACCTCACTGAGTTAGCCACAGAGTTCCATCAACTATCAATCACAGAGCTCATTTGGGCCAAAAGATTCTGTCATCATATGTGTTGACATACCCGAAAGTTCATTTTCCAACCATTGCAGAGGGGACCACTCTTAAAGTTCAGTCTTTTTTTTTCTTTGCTGGGATTGAGTCCAGGTATGAACTTCAACTTTATGCTATTTTTATCAATCAAAATACCCAGAGAACCACCAGCATTCAACTGCTTTTGGTAATGAGTGACAAGGCTGGGCATAGGAATCTATCATTCTCAAAGATCCCCCAAATCTTTTGAGAATATGAGTTTCAGAATCTTGCTAAGGAGCAAAAGAGACTTAGTTATGTTTACCGTCTCCTCCATTCTCCTAGGGTCCTTTGTTTAAAAAATCCACTGGGGGAAATTCAAGGCCAAGGACTATTGTGAGGACTTGGAAACCTGTTATTATTCTCTTTTTTCCTTCTAAGGCCCATGTGGCCAGTGCCTGCATGCTAAATCGCTTCAGTCATGTCTGATTCTTTGTGACCCTATGTACTGTAGCCAGCCAGGCTCCTCTGTCCTTGGGATTCTCCAGGCAAGAATACCGGGTGGGTTGCCATGCCCTCCTCCTGGGAATCTTCCTGATCCAGAGACCGAATCCACGTCTCCTATGTCTCCTGCACTGACAGATGGGTTCTTTACCACTAGTGCCACTTGGGAAGCCCTTTGTCATCAGTGTCCCTCTGCATATTCATTTCTTTTTTTCCCACATTGGTCAGCTTCCTCTACCTACTTGTACCTTCTTCTCACTGATCTGTTTGACTTACTCTCCACCGTGGTCCTGACTATCCCAAACAACTTCTCAAGTCCTTGAAGCTTCATTTTCCACTCCTAATTACTATATCACTATGGTTCAAAGATGTTATTGGTTATATAACGTACTACCATATTATTTATTTTTATACAGAGAATCATTTACTATTTTTTTCAGATGTTAAGCTTTTTATTTTGCATTGGGGTATAGCCAATTAACAATATTGTGATTGTTTCAGGTGAACAGCAAAGGGACTAGACCATACATATACATGTATCCATTCTCCTCTGAATACCCCTCCCATCCAGGTTGGCACATAACAGTGAGTACAGTTCCATGTGCTATACAATAAGTCCTTGTTGGTTATGTGCTTTGAATATGTGTTGTACCACCATTTTAATAAGATCTACCTAGTAGCAGCAGAAGGAAATATGATTACACTGAATACACAGAGATACTGTGTGGCATCCTGATTCCAGGTATGTAAAATACCACAAAGGAGATTATACCTTAGAAAAAAGAAATAAAGTGATTGATAATTTGGACAGCAAAGGATTAGGGCGGTTCATCTTCTATACGAACCAGATGATAAAAATGCTGGACCAACTGGGGCTACTGCTTTGGTCCAGACTCACCTCTGGTCTAGTAAAGATACAGCTCACTTCTGGGTGTATCCTGAGGCTGAAAAACACTAACAAAGTGGCCTGAGTTGCTGTCCCCAGGAGACCTGTGGCATGGCAGCTCCCCTAAAAGATTCTGGGCACGGGTAAGGATTGACTTACCAAGTGTCATTAAGAAAGAAGAATGGTCAACCCCACAGTCATGTACTTTAGTATTTTTTCTAACTTAACAATATGACACTGGTTCCAAACTATAAAATTATGGCCATAAATTACATGGGGAATCATGCCCACATTTGGTTAGTTCTTGTCCCTGAGTTCATTTAGCTTACTGTCATTGAAGCCTTAATAAGTATGGGGGAAAAGCCTGAATAATCCATACCAGACTGATTACAATTTCCAGGGAACATTCATCTCTCCTTGAATTGTGAAGTCAAGTGACACTGATGCCATTTTCAAGCATGGATTCAGCCTTAGAAGATCTGAGTGTGTCAAAATGGGAAAGATTCAAAGTTTTTCCCCTGCCACCATTCGATGAGCAATTCTCATTTCCCTTTAGAAAAATCATTCCTCACATTGCCAAGAAGCTGCCAGGGGATGAAGTTTATATTAAACAGATGGCCATCTATAATTAAAGGGTTGTCCATGCTGGGGCTAGTGTGTTACGAATGCTGTAGGAGGATGTGCCTGTAGCTACCCAGTGGGGACCACTTCCAGGATGAGGGTCAAGGAAGAGAAAGTGTTATATGGGCTTTTACATGAGATCATTAGAGAGACAGAATTCAACCTGTTGATTGCTGATAAAACCCAAGGGAGAGGAATACTGAATTACTCAAACACTAGTGGACTGAGAAGGAGGTTGGGGAGGGGTGATCCTTCACCTGGGGAAGCATGAGAGATAAACACTCAAGGTGTGTGTTCAGGTTCATGTAGAGAGCACACACTTTGAAATGAAGTAAGTAGTGTACACACACACATACTGCTCAGAATAACTAATTTTTTTAAGTAAATTTAGAATATGAGGGATGTGGGTTTCTTTTCATATATATACAACCAAATAGCTCACAGGTACAACTAAATATTTCCTTTTCCAGCTAAAATTCAGAAGCAGTTCGAATCAGCTTAAAATTCTTTGATTCTGGAAAAATTCTCAGGTATCACAGACCTATTTCTTGTTTTCTATGTTACCTGAGCTATTATGTAGAACAGGAGTTCCCTCCAGTCCCAGTTATGAGAGAATATGAGGAGAATTCAGAGCTTGTAACTTAGCTTCCATTCTCTGAAAAATTATAGCATAATGACTGTTAATTAAACAGAATCTATAAATTAGGGTGCAAGTCTGTGCATAGAATATATAAATATTGGATGCAAAAAATACTTTTGTAGTTAGGGGGCCTAAAACTGACTATAGAGCCAATTAAATATGTTGCCATATGTCTAAAGTGAGAAATCAGAGTTAAGGTCAGGTAACAGATCTGTGAAGAAAGCTGAGCTCCGAAGAACTGATGCTTTTGAACTGTGGCGTTGGAGTGCCGGGAGCCGGCATATTGCATATTGAGTGCATATTGCATATTGAGTGCAGAACTTTCCACAGCATCATCTTTCAGGATCTGGAATAGCTCAACTGGAATTCTATCACTGCCGGGAGCCAGCGTGAGGAACTCCGCCCATGACAAAGGTCATGAGGAAGGAGGCTCGGCATACGCAAAGGCGGGATCGAGCCTCAGGAGTCCCCCTGGAAATTCTCGAGCATTTGCACCCAAAACCAGAGTCTGCCTACTTTCTGCTCTGTGCTTTCACCTACACCTCTGACTTTACGGGGGGCTGTCCCCCACTACCTCTCTGAAAAAAGAGTTAGCTTACAGCTCCAGTTAATAATTCCTGAGTGTGACAGTGTTTCAACCTACAAACTCCTTTGGAAGTCCTCTAGCCTGCCTGAATAGGTTTTTCCGGCCACATGTGATTGTTCAGAGCCTCCCAACCGTGAGAGGCAGGAGATGTTCTAAACTGTCTAAACACAGATTCTTTTGAGTAGTTAAAAGATTGATTAGAAATTGTATTGGTGAAGGGATTTTCACTTGTTGGGCCAATGTTTGCTGCTAAGTCTCCATATCCCTTACCTGCTGTGTCCCTGGCAGTGTATTGATTAATATAATTGGTGTAAGTAGTAGCTTTAATGTTTGTAACCTGGGACCCTTGAGTTAATTCTTTTTCTTGTTATAGCCCACCACACCTTTGCTCTGTAGGAATGCAACTTTATCTAATGCTTTTGGAGGGTGGCTCCTGACCAATCACCTTTAGAGAAAAATAAGTTTTCTGAAGAAAGGGTCTTAAAATGTTAACAGGCCTCCGGGCCAGAAGATGATGCAAATCACCTAAGCTTTTGCATATGATAAGTTTGCAGGAAGAAAGCCTGGCGTGCTGCATGACTCTACCCCTTCCCCCATTATCCTCTATGCATAACTTAAGGTATAAAAACTACTTTGGAAAATAAAGTGCGGGCCTTGTTCACCGAAACTTGGTCTCACCATGTCGTTCTTTCTCATACCTTCTGGCTGAATTATTCAGCCTCTTTTCTCCACTGAATTTCCTCACTGAGCTATCCTTATTTCAGCCTCTTTTCTTCACTGAATTTCCTCACTGAGCTACCCTTATTCCATTACTCTTTATATCCTTAATTAAAGTTTAATTAAGCAGTTGTTTCCTGATCCTCGCTGACGCCGTCCCCGCTTTGAATTCCCTGGATCCACCGGGGCTGGACCCCGGCATTGCAGAAGACTCTTGAGAGTCCCTTGGACTGCAAGGAGATCCAACCAGTCCATTCTGAAGGAGATCAGCCCTGGGTGTTCTTTGGAAGGAATGATGCTGAAGCTGAAGCTCCAGTACTTTGGCCACCTCATGCGAAGAGTTGACTCATTGGAAAAGACTCTGATGCTGGGAGGGATTGGGGGCAGGAGGAGAAGGGGACGACAGAGGATGAGATGGCTGGACGGCATCACTGACTCGATGGACGTGAGTTTGAGTGAACTCCGGGAGTCGGTGATGGACAGGAAGGCCTGGTGTGCTGTGATTCATGGGGTCGCAAAGAGTTGAACATGACTGACTGAACTGAACTGAACAGATCTGTCCAGAGTGATATGACTGGTGAGTCCCAGCTAACAGTCTACCTTCAGCTAAGCCAAATGAAAGAAGGTCCTGTCCTCTTTGAGTGGCCAGCAAGGGTGCTGTGGGCCAGCAATGGTGGGCTTGTGTTCACAGAGCTGACCCTCTGGCTGGAAGCTGATCATCTCCTGTCTGTCCACTGGCCTAGGGACAGCAGCCTGTTTGACTTGAACAGCCCTCTGCCTGGGCAGCATGCCTCACTGCCTATCTTCATAGCATCATGTGGGTTAAACTGAGTTGCTCTTAAAATGCTTGCATCTAAGCAAACACAGAAGTAACTTTGAACTACATGTTTATGTTAACGTTGTTTGTTCTAACCCTCCTCCTCAGTAGAGTGAGAAAACAGTCTGGAGACAAAAATTCAGTGAGGTTGGGAACAGTGCTTGAATGGGAGACAGACAATATGGGGAGCCACAGCCCTGGCTACTGGGCAGTTTGCTCCCTATAAGCTTATTGGAAAATGAGCTTGGCAAATGAAAACCAAAATGGGAGAATCTCCAAGCTAACTACTGAGTATTGCTCTCCTGCTCACCTTTCTCTAAATCAAAGGTCAAACTGAAGTTGTGAAATAGTTTTTTTGTTTTTTTTTTTTTTAAATCTTCTTTGTGGGGAGGGGTGGGGAAGTGAGATAATTCAGCTGGAGTAAAGTCTAAACACAATCACTCCCACTCTATTCTTGGCATCCATACCAACGTGTTAATGGAGATGGCTTTCCAGAGAGGTCTACAGACAGGGACTGTACGCCTGAGTGGGTGGGTGCTTTTGGGTCCAGGATTCTGGAATGGCCTGAATGAGGAGATGAGATGTAAGTAACAGGGTGATGAACATGCTGTTGCAGGAGCCCGGCCCTGGAAATGTCCCAGGGACAGAAGGACCCTAATATAGCCCACAGTCCAGGGACTCTGAAAGCAGAGCAGCCTCACCCAAGCACAGTGTCCTTTGAGGACTTCAACTGGAAAAGTAAACCGAGCTTTGGCAGGTCAAGCACATTTGGGACAGGATATTTATACACGGCTATTTCTGTAACTGGAATTGATCAGCCATGGGTATTCCAGGTTAGCTCAGTTCCCGTCCCCTCAGGCACACATGGCCATGGCACGTATTTACATGTTCTGGTGTGTGTGAGTGTGTGTGTGTGTGAGTGTGTGTGTGTGTGTGTGTGTGTGTGTGTGTGTGCATGCTGTGGGTGGGTAGTAGTGTGTGGACAGAGAAGCCATTCTAATTTTCCTTCCTAGCATTTCATCATGTCTCCTTCAGGGTCCACTTATGAATTCCTAAACCATGAGGATTGGTGTTTGAATGATTTCATAAAAATTTTCTCTGATAACAAGTTAAACATTTTCAGGTCCCACCTGAATGTTCACAGGTCTAGGGTATACCTGGGAATCTGTATTTTTAAAATCTCCTCAGGTGATACCAATGCCAGTTTTGGAAAGCATTGATTATACAACAGAATCTGAAAGTATACAATCACTCGTTGTGTCCAAGTCTTTGTAACTCCATAGACTGTAGACCATCAGGTTCCTCTGTCCATGGCATTTTCCAAGCAACAATACTGGAGTGGGTTTCCATTTCCTGCTCCAGGGGATCTTCCCGACCCAGGGATTGAACCTGTGTCTCCTGCATTGACATGCAGCTTCTTTACCACTGAGCCACAGGGGAAGCATACAAGGAGAAGTAAATGGAAAATATTTATTCTGTGGTTTCCTCTGAATAGAGACACATTCAAAATAGCTATATTTAGTCAAGGAATCGTATCACAAAACTATTAGGGTCAGATTTTTAAATTCAGATGATCAAAGTCTCTTCTTTTAGACTTTTCCTCTTGATTCTGATATTCTTCTTGAGGCAATTATGTTTCTATAGCAGCTTAGATATTTCTCTTAAGGTATAAAGAGTCTTCACTGATTATATACTATAAATGATAATGGTGTTACAGAAACAAAGATCCATCCAGTATTTTGTTTTGCTTTTACTAAGCATTTACATGTCATTTTACAGTATAAACTTTCTCTATATTTTTGCTCCCAGTGGCCTTTCTAAGCAGATTAGACATCTGTGAGTATTAAAAAAGAGCCTTCTACCCTGCTTGCTGCAACTAGAGAAAAACCCCAAGTGCAGCAATGAAGATCCACCACAGCCAAAAATAAATAAATAAGTTTTTTTTTAAAGCCTTATAAAGAAGACTTTCTTCTTTCATAAACTGTTCTGAAGGCATGCAAGTTACAAAATGTTAAAAGAATCCATCAAACCCAGTGCACAGACATATATGTATATAGTATCCAATAGCTTACTAGTCTTACTGAAAAATAATCACTAAACCAAAGCTCAACATTCAGAAACTAAGATCATGGCATCCGGTCCCATCACTTCATGGGAAATAGATGGGGAAACAGTGGAAACAGTGTCAGACTTTATTTTTCTGGGCTCCAAAATCACTGCAGATGGTGACTGCAGCCATGAAATTAAAAGACGCTTACTCCTTGGAAGGAAAGTTATGACCAACCTAGAGAGCATATTCAAAAGCAGAGACATTATTTTGCCAACAAAGGTCCGTCTAGTCAAGGCTATGGTTTTTCCAGTGGTCATGTATGGATGTGAGAGTTGGACTGTGAAGAAGGCTGAGCGCCTAAGAATTGATGCTTTTGAACTGTGGTGTTAGAGAAGACTCTTGAGAGTCCCTTGGACTGCAAGGAGATCCAACCAGTCCATTCTGAAGGAGATCAGCCCTGGGATTTCTTTGGAGGGAATGATGCTAAAGCTGAAACTCCAGTACTTTGGCCACCTCATGCGAAGAGTTGACTCATTGGAAAAGACTCTGATGCTGGGAGGGATTGGGGGCAGGAGGAAAAGGGGATGACAGAGGATGAGATGGCTGGATGGCATCACTGACTTGATGGACGTGAGTCTAGGTGAACTCCAGGAGTTGGTGATGGACAGGGAGGCCTGGCGTGCTGTGATTCATGGGGTCACAAAGAGTCGGACACGACTGAGCAGCTGAACTGAACTGAACTGAAAATCAAATATTGTAGTGAAAATCTCTAGATAATCATACAAACGAAGGAAATGAATATCTAGTCTGTGAGACCCCAGAAAAACCAACTGGATATATGAAAATGAAATCCTGGGAGAGCAGATGGAGGCAATAGTGAGTCCAGGGCAACAAAACAGCCTGTAGTTACACAAAGTGGGTATTTTTAGAAGTACATTGTGATCTTCCTGAGAGATTTTCTTTTGGCAAAATAATTCAGAATTGAGTAATGTACCTGCTTAGTCTCTCCTTTGCAGTCCATTATTTTTTGTCTCCACTCTATCCTTCTCTATGTCTCTGCATAGAGGGATGTGTGTGTGTGTGTGTGTGACATGTGACATGAAGTATAAGGGAAGAAATCACTTTAAAGCCACTGACCAAACCTTATGACAAAAACAGTTCAAGAGCCAAATAATAGAAATAAGATAAGATGATATCTTCACTCACTATACTGACCACACAGGAAAAAGAGATGACCAGATTGCTAATAACAGATGTCGACTACAAAAGTCATACAGCATTAGCAAACATAGGAGGGGGCAGTGATGTATAGTGCCATGGAGAAGGGGATGGATACTATAGGAAGAAAAGTGAAGAGAGAAAGGCCAGTCAGAAAACAGAAGTGGTAAAGATCAGAAGCTTAGAAAAGAGGAGAGGCAAAGGACCACAATGAGAAAGAGGAGACAATCAATTATTTGTGCTGAATTAAGGTAGGGGTTGAGGTGGAGGGTGGGACTTGTAGGAGGAAACACTGAAGTTTAGGAGACTTCCACTTTGAGAGACCAGTTAGCACTCTACTGTCTTTGTGCCTTACTGAAAATACAAGGAGATTCAACCAGTTCATCCTAAAAGAAATCAATCCTGAATATTCATTGGAAGGACTGATGCTAAAGCTGAAACTCCAATACTTTGGCCACCTGATGTGAAGAACTGACTCATGTGAAAAGACCCTGATGCTGGGAAAGATTGAAGGCAAGAGGAGAAGGGGATGACAGAGGATCACTGACTCAATGGACATGAGTTTGAGTAAACTCCGGGAGTTGGTGATAGACAGGGAGACCTGGCGTGCTGCACTCCATGAGGTTGCAAAGAGTCGGACTGAGTAATTGAACTGAAAAATATAGCTGAGTTAGGGATGGGATGAGAGAGGTAAAGATTAGGAATTGGATTTATGGTGAATTTAGAATTCAACAAAGGGCTTACTTCCATAGTTTCTAGGTTATTGAATTTTAATGCAGTAAAATTTTCACAAAAATTTTTGCCAATCACCTATCACTTAAACTAGGAGAAATTTACTGTTCCTAACTAAAATGATATTTATTTCAAAAGCACTACTATATGTGTGCTTAGAAGAAATGGAGTAACTCTCAGAGTCAAGAAAAGAGTCCAAAATGAAGTACTTGGGTGCAATCTCAAAAACAACAGAATGATCTCTGTTTGTTTCCAAAGCAAACCATTCAATATCACAGTAATCCAAGTCTATGCCCCAACCACTAATGTCAAAGAAGCTGAAGTTGAACGATTCTATGAAGACTTACAATACCTTCTAGAACTAACATCCCCAAAAGATGTCCTTTTCATTATAGGGGACTGGAATGCGAAAGTAGGAAATCAAGAGATACCTAAAGTAACAGGCAACACTGGCCTCGGAGTACAAAATGAAGCAGGACAAAGACTAACAGAGTTTTGCCAAGAGAACGCGCTGGTCATAGCAAACACCTTCTTCCAACAACACAAGAGATGACTCCACAATGGACATCTCCAGATGGTCAATACCGAAAACAGATTAATTGTATTCTTTGGAGCTGAAGATTGAGAACCTCTATGCATCAGCAAAAACAAGACTGGGAATGGACTGTGGGTCAGATCATGAACTCACAGCAAAATTCAGAATTAAATTGAAGAACACAGGGAAAACAACTCAGCCATACAGGTATGACCTAAAATCAAATCCCTGATGATCATACAGTGGAAGTGACAAGTAGATTCAAGGGATTAGATCTGACAGAGTGCCTGAAGAACTATGGATGGAGGTTTGGGACATTGAACAGGAGGCAGGGATCAAGACCATCCCCAAGAAAAATAAACGCAAAAAGGCAAAATGATTGTCTGAGGAGGCTTTATAAATAGCTGAGAAAAGAAGAGAAGTGAAAGGCAAAGGAGAAACGGAAAGATATACCCATATGAATGCAGACTTCCAAAGGATAGCCAGGAGAGATAAGAAAAACTTTTTAAGTGAACAATGCAGAGAAATAGAGGAAAACAATAGAATGGGAAAAACTAGAAATCTCTTCAAGAAAATTAGAGATACCAAGGGAACATTTCGTGCAAAGATAGGCACAATAAAAGACAGAAATAGTATGGGCTTAACAGAAGCAGAGGCTATTAAGAAGAGGTGGCAAGAATATATAGAAGAACTATACAAAAAAGATCTTAATGACCCAGATAACTACGATGGTGTGGTCACTCACCTAGAGCCAAACATCCTGGGGTGTGAGGTCAAGTGGGCCTTAGGAACCATCACTACAAACAAAGCTAATGGAGGAGATGGAATTCCAGCTGAGCTATTTCAAATCCTAAAAGATGATGCTGTTAAAGTGCTGCACTCAATATACCAGCAAATTTAGAAAACTCAGCAGTGGCCACAGGACAGGAAAAGTCATTTTTCATTCCAATCCCAAAGAGCAATACCACAAAATGTTCAAACTACCACACAATTGCACTCATTTCACATGCTAGCAAAGTAATGCTCAAAATCCTTCAAGCTAGGCTTCAACAGTATGTGAATACAGAAATTCCAGATTTACAAACTGGATTTAGAAAAGGCAGAGGAACCAGAGATCAAATTGCCAACATGTGTTGGATCATAGAAAAAGCAAGAGAATTCCAGAAAAACATCTACTTCTGTTTCATTGACTATGCCAAAACCTTTGACTATGTGGACCACAACAAACTGTGGAAAATTCTTCAAGAGATGGGAATACCAGGCCACCTCACCTTCCTTTGGAGAAACCTGTATGCAGAAGAAACAACAGTTAGAACCAGACAGGGAAAACAGACTGGTTTCAGATTTGGAAAGGAGTATGTCAAGGCTGTATATTTTCACTCTGCTTATTTAACATGTGCAGAGTATATCATGCAAAATGCAAAGCTGGATGAAGCACAAGCTGGAATCAAAATTTTTGAGAGAAATATTAATAACCTCATATATGCAGATGACACCACCCTTATGGCAGAAAGTGAAGAGGAATTAAAGAGTTTCTTGATGAAGGTGAAAGAGGAGAGTGAAAAAACTGGCTTAACACTCAACAATCAAAATACTAAGACCATGGCATCCAGTCCCATTACTTCATGTCAAATATATGGGGAAACAATGGAAACAGTGACAGACTTTATTTTCTTGGGCTCCAAAATCACTGTGGATGGTGACTGCAGCCATGAAATTAAAACACATTGGCTCCTTGGAAGAAAAGCAATTACAAACCTACACAGCATATTAAAAAGCAGAGACATTATTTTGCTGACAAAACTCCATCTAGTCAAAGTTATGTTTTCTTCCAGTAGTCATGTACAATTGTGAGAGTTGGGCCATACATGTCTACTCTGCTTCTATAGTCCTTGAATTTATAAATTCATTTGTTACATAATGTATAAATAAATGATAAGGGTGAATAAATGAGCAAGAAGCAATTATTATTTCCTTTTCCTTTTTTTTTTTTTTGGCTTATAGAATCTTAGTTCCTTGATCAGGGATTAAACCTATCTATGCCCTCTGCAGTGGAAGCACAGAGTCATAACCATTGGTCAGAAAAGGAATTCTACAATGATTCTTTTCTAATCACTGCTAATAAGAACTCAATGGGTATTTGTTCCCATGTAGACCTTAAGTCCATAGACATAAGATAGATGATGGGTATAGATAGATACCCATTTAGTAGGTCTAGACTGTGAAATTATATTCAAAATTTCCCTAGCTATTCTAAATTACAGGTAGGTAGAGAACATCTGGAGAATGGAATGGCTACCCACTCCAGTATTCTTACCTGGAGAATTCCATGGACAGAGGAACCTGGTGGGCTATAGTCCATGGGGGTCGCAAAGAGTCAGACATGAGTGAGTGACTGACACACAGAGAGCAATTGCATTAATACACTTGGAGGGAGAAAAGCCCCACTACCGCTGAATGAGTTATTATGTTATTAGTTTGGTATCTATTTTTATATTTAGATAAATATTAATTTATGTTTATAATTTATATATTATATATATATATATATATAAAGCTATCTGTTTGTATTTATATTCTCACCTTATTCCAAAAGAATTTAAAACAGTCAACAGAATGCTACATCTAATAACAGGTTAAAAAAGTAAGTGAGATTATAAAAGCAAAAGAAATACACAGATAAAAGATTATCAGTCAGGACTGTTTGAAAGATGGTGCTGTCTGGGAGGAATAAGAAACCACAGAGATCAGTGATATCATTTGTATTTACTCGAAGTATTTAGCATTGCCTTCTGCAGTGATTCACAGTAAGGTGAGCTCAGGGTCAGTTTCTCCCTGCTTACAGTTTGTTATTGCTTTTCTTTTCCCTTGCCTGTGTTCTTTGAGCCAGCACCACTATGATAAAAGAAAATATTTTTAGTGTTAGTGATTTTTTCCAAGCTTGCCCTTTCCCAGCTTATTCATTTCATGAATATCATCTCTTAAAAAATTTTAAAAAGAACATACTCTCCAGCTGCCATCTAAACATAACTCTGGGATTGATTAAAGATACTTCTAGCATTAAATAGTTTTAACTATCTGGAGATGTTAATCTGAAAGACAACAATAATATCCCCCAAAACTTGTTCACCTTGGCACCCAGAGGTCCCTAAAAGTGCAGCCATTCTTACAACTCCAAAGACTGGGTGTTGTGTGAAATCTGGGGAATGGGGCATGGAGAGGATGGTGCAGGAACCAGAGCAGAGAGCAAGCAAAGTCTTTCAAATGTCTTGAATCTCTAGGAATCGAACTGTGGGTCACCGGTTCAGCTTCTGAGCATGACCTTTAAACAGCCTAGCCTGAATTCCAGATGAAACAGGACACCTGTGTGTCTCCCCAGGCTGGCTTTCCTTTCACTGCTCCCACTCAACTGCTCTGAAGGCACCAGGCAGCTGCCCTTTCCAAACACATCCATGGACCTACTGCCTACTTTGATAGTTGGAAGTTGGAAAGTGAGACCTCTCTGTGGGCTCCAATTCACTTAAACTGGTCAGACCATTAGAGGAAAGCGAGGTGGTTCTGTCTCCTTCCCCTCCCTTGTGAGCAATCAGTTTAACAGAAAACAAATCCCACTGACTAAAAAATACTCAAAGCACAAGGCAGGTCTTAGCTGGAGCCAGTTTTACAGGACAGGATGTGGTCACAAAGACCGTTATCACAAAATCATGGGACCCAGGGTCCATCAGACTGGTAGGTGAAAATGCCAGAAGGGGTTCCTGCTCTCTATGCTGTGAATACTCCAAAATAGCAAATGGTTTCTTTAACTTTTAAGGTCACGGGACACTGGAAATTCTGAAAACACTACTCGGTGGAAGCATTTTATTCTCAAAGGGAAAGCGCAAACCTTAATTTCCTTTAAAGCATGATCAAATGAACTACCCAAATGTTGAAATTCCAGAGAGTTCAATGAACTTCAAAACAACCTGAGCATTCCGGTTTGTTTTCAGAGGTGTGTAGAAGGAGTGCTTGTGCCTGGTAATGCCTGTAGGGCTTAGAACTCGAGGGTTTGAACTAGTGTTTCCTGTCAGCCATTCCCTAGATCTAATCACATCACTGGCAAGTCATCTCACCACCAAAGCCTCAATGACATCCTCTTTAAAGCAAGGATAGAACTATCAAAAGCATTAACTGTGAAAATGCAGGTTACAATGTCTGGCAAATTTCTTGGCATCCATTTGCTCAGATGAATCTGAAGCAGACAATGCTGGGAGAGGTAACATAGTGGACCACTGGTGCTCACTTCAAATAATCCCAGGAGGCCATAGCCTCAACCTAGTCTGTCCTTCCAGAATTAGAGACTACTTTTTCCAACTCCAGCTTCTTTAGGAGAAGAGAGAGATTCAGAGGTGTAACAGTGAAGTCCCTGACACTTAACAAGGGAAAGGATGCAGTGTGGCGTGGTTGATTCTGAAACCCAGAGACCTTTGCTACAACATGCTTTCTTTGGTGGGTACCAAAAGTCACGTTTTTATACTCATTGATCCTTCTCCTCAAGAATATCAGTGAGTTGCTTCAGCACTTATAAAACGAGTCTCCTAAGGCTCATCATCCTAGCTTGATCATGACTTTCCAGTTTCATTATTAGGCAGTAAAACATGGCAGCAACAAGGATATGCTGTAAATCCATACCTGAGTCTAGAGATGAAAACATGGTTAAGTTGATTAATTTTTGTAAGACTTTTTCATCTGTAAAATGGAAATAATAAAAGAACCTACTGAGTAGGGTTTTAATGAGGATTATGGAGGTTAATAAATTTCAGTTGCTAGGCACTGCACTTGGCACACAGTGATTAGTCAAAGAAGTTTGCTATTAACACTATAGGTATTGAGGGCTGTGTGACTGGAATTACGATTAGGTAAGAGCACATATAGTAAAAGTGTGATGAAGTAAAATTTTCTAAAATTGGCTATAATGATGTTTGTCATAGAACAACAAAAGTTGATTACATAATATCTAAAATTCAGCATTAATAGTTATACAATAAGTTATGATTTTTTTCAATTATCAGGCTTTCAAAGTAAGCCTAAAATGAGAGACCAAATTCCAGATATCTCCATATTCTTGAATTTTGCTTTAACTTAATTGGAAACTCATTCATACTTTAATGCAAGATAATGGGTATGAACTTCTCCCAATGAGTAGATCAAAATATTTAGTAATAGGCAAGAATAAAGAACATGAAACAACTTAACTGGATTATAACCATCAACAGGCAGAGGTTGCATCATTTTTATATTTGGGTGCCTAATAAATTCCATTATTTGAGAGCAAGAGTAAAAGTCAAAACAGTATTAACCGTTGAGTATGAGAAAGAACCAGAGCAATCACATATGAGTATACTACAGTCATCACTTAAACTATACTCATGGTATTTTGAAGACTAGAATGGGAAAAATGGGTCATTTTCTAAATGGCAAGGCCATCACTGATGTTAGAAGAGGAAAATGTCTAGAGGTAGATCAGGACGAATCGCACAGGCAAAGAATATCTTATGTTAATGGTTACCAATAATATGCTGGAAGGGCCAGCTGTATTCTCTCCTGTGGTCATTAAGCTCTAGTGTGCAAAGCCTTGATTGGCGCACACAGAGGGCCAAGCCTGCCTTCACAGCAAAAGCCATATCCATGAAAAAGTTTCTGGGAAACTTTGTGAGGAAACTGAGGGGCACCGTTGCACAAGCTGCTGGGGCTTTAAGTAGAAATTAGTATCACAGTTCTCCCTAAAGATTCTCCTATTGTTAAAACAGTCCATAGGAACTCCCTGTGTCAACACTTTTCCTTCAGATTGAGGAAAGGGCATGCCAGAAGTGTTCTAGTCAATTTTCACTCAGAGAAGACAAACTGGTAACCGAGTAGTCTGACACATACTATTACCTACTCTCCTTTTCCTCTTCTAAGACATGTGGAAAGAACATAATGCTATATTTAGCAAAGTTGGTCAACATAGGTTCTGACTAATAACGGAGGAACAGGCTGACAGTAAACGATAACAAAATATTATACTGCGTCATCTTCAAACTTCAAAAGGAATGGCCCAAGATACAGCCATACGGCCTTTCACTGTCTTCCACTCACTCCCAAGGTATCCATCCAGCTATGGTGAGTCATCATCAATTTTTGGCATCAAAAGTGACAGAGTTAGTGTTTTCCCTTAAATGGAGAAATCTATTAAGACTCAGTTTTACCAAAATCATTTACTGGAGTCCTGTTCTCACTACAAAGCACGGGAAATTATGAACTTAAGTACCATCATATATTTTCATGCAAGCCTTCTTTTTTTATGAAAATGTTGACAAAAGTTAGGCTTCTGTTGAAATCCTCATCCAGTACACTTGTACTCACGAATTTTTGGTATCACTTCCTTACAGGATGTTCTGGCTGAAGTAAACTAAGGAAAATTCAGTTGTTACATTTGATAGTAAAAGAATATCTAGAGCTTTAGTTAATTGGGCTGTGAATAGTTATTCCCTGTTTAGACACTCTTCAGCTGTGAAGGAGATTGGCAGAGGATGAGACGGTTGGATAGCATCAGCAACTCAATGGACACAAATTTGAGCAAACTCCAGGAGATAGTGGAGGACAGTGGAGCCTGGTGTGCAGTCCATGGGGTTGCAGTCGGACATGACTTAGTGACTGAACAACAACAGCAAAATATAAGGAAAAAAATGCATGTTCTCATTCCAAACTTTTTATGCTTAAAATTGTGATTTATTTTAGGAAATAGAAAAGGACCAGACACTTGGTTTAGGGGAAGAGGAAAGCAGAAAAAGCATGGCCAGACGCTCATGTCCAGAAAGCTGCTGGAAACCCTCCAGTTCAGTAGGAGACTTAGTTGACTGGGAATTTGCCATTGACAGCAAGTGGATAGGAATGAACACGAGCAGAGTGCTACGTGTTTGGAATCACCACAGTGAGGGGATCAAGAGGAATAAAGGACCCAGTCACTTAGCGTAGGCAAATCTCTACATCTTTTGCTTCTTCCCAGGAACTTTTCTAATTGTGTTTTTCTGTCTTGACAACCAAATTGCATAAGACCATGAAAAGCTTGTCCCACTCCCTGTCTTACTGGAAAAAGAGGAATGAGGATCCTTCAGAAGGAATATTCTTCCTTACACTAGGAAGGACGGAGGAAGGTAGAGAAGAGCTGCCTCGGTGTTTCTATTTGTTATCACAGCAGAAACAAGAATTATCCTGGCTTATACATCTTCCATACTCATTTCATCACATTATTTAAATAACCCACATCTATTGTTTCTATCTCAGAAATCTTTCAGGATTCATCTCCTGTTTTCTAACTCCTATACTCCCTTCTTTCAGTTGCACATAATTTCTTACTTTTCTACTATAAAAATCCCTTAATTGGGCACTTTGTTGTTTTTCTTCATTATAGTTCACCTTTCACACTGCTATAAAGACTCTCTTTCTATAACAAAATCTGATCGTATCACTTCTTTACTTAAAAATCTATTCTCTGTTGTTTCAAAGTGTCTGATTTTTGTTCTGGATGTGACCTTATAAATTATACTAAAAATCAAAACTCCACAGTTAATTTTGACCTACAGCTGTTACTGAGAACCACTGTTTTAAACTTTTCCATGTAAAGGAAAGCAAAATAGGCATTATATTGCTCTGATAATATGTCTTAAAATTCTTATCTAGGAAAAACAAAGGAAGTGGGACTGGTTTTGTTTTTCTAGTATATGTCATATAAGTATAAAAATGCCAAATTAAATAATTCCATCATGGATAGCAGATATAGTGGAATTTGCTATCTTTTCAATACAGTTTTCATTTACATGAAAGATCCATCAACACCATCGAGTTCCAAGTCCAATGGATTTATCCAAATAAGAACTGGCTATCCTCTGATAACTACCTACCCCACCCTTCTATCAGCTTTTCCAGGCTATTAGAAGTTATATCAGAACACTTTCTTCTTTATTTATTTAGAACATCAAGATAAGGGAAAGAGAAAAATTAGGGGAGACAAAGATTATACCAGGCAATTCAGCACTGGGAAGAATTAGTTAGAAAATGTGTCTTCATATTCTCTTTAGTTTTACTTTTGGAAACAGAGAAACATTCAAAACCAAGGAGATAATAAATGTTTATGCACCTATTATCCAGTTTCAAAATTATGAACTCATCTCCAGCCTTGCTTCATTAATACTCCCCCCACATACGCTCTTTCCATCATACACACTGGATTATCTTGTAGCAAATCTAAGACTTTTCTTTATTCCTCTGGAAATATTGTAATACGAACCTGTAAAAGACAAAAGCTTTAAAAACAGAGCCACAGTACACTTGGCTGCTGCTGCTGCTGCTTAAGTCACTCCAGTCGTGTCCAACGCTGTGTGACCCAATGGACGGCAGCCCACCAGGCTCCTCTGTCCCTGGGATTCTCCAGGCAAGAACACTGGAGTGGGTTGCCATTTCCTTCTCCAATGCATGAAAGTGAAAAGTGAAAGTGAAGTCGCTCAGTCGTGTCCTACTCCTAGCGACCCCATGGACTGCAGCCTACCAGGCTCCTCTATCCATGGGATTTTCCAGGCAAGAGTACTGGAGTGGGGTGCCATTGCCTTCTCCTGTACACTTGGCTGCACTGCAATATTTTGCTATTGCTGCTGTAACAAATTATCACAAACTTAGTGGTTTATAAAAACACAAATTTATTCTCTTATAGATCTAAAGGTCAGAAATTGGAAATGAGTCTCAAGGAAGATAAACTCAAGGTCTCATCAGGTAGGACTCATTCCTTTTCAGGTCTCCACAGGAGAATCCATTCCTTGCCTCTTCCAGCTCCTAAAAGCTAATGGAATTTCATGGGTACATCACTCTGACATCTGCTTCAGTCATATTTTCTTCATTGACTTCCTTACTTCTCATTTCTAAAGATTGCTGGATTACATTTAGGTTCTACCCACATAGTTCAGGTCAATCCTTAACCGTATCTGCAAAGTCCCTTGTTTGGTACATATTGGCAAGTACCAAAACCTAGGACATGAATGTCTTTGCTGCTGTTGCTGCTGCCGCTAAGTCGCTTTAGTCGTGTCCGACTCTGTGTGACCCCATAGAGGGCAGCCCACCAGGCTCCCCCGTCCCTGGGACTCTCCAGGCAAGAACACTGGAGTGGGTTGCCATTTCCTTCTCCAATGCATAAAAGTGAAAGTGATGTCGCTCAGTCGTGTCCAACTCTAGCGACACTATGGACTGCAGCCCACCAGGCTCCTCCGTCCATGGGATTTTCCAGGCAAAAGTACTGGAGTGGGGTGCCATTGCCTTCTCCATTGAACATCTTTGGGGATCATTAATCAACCTACCACATACTCAAAAATTAACAGTAGTTCCTTAGTTTTATCATATATCTGGTCAGAGTTCAAATCCCTCTGATCATCTCATATATTCTTTTGTTTGATTCTAGAAAGAGTTATCCATTGATTGTACAGACTTAGCCTAAATTTGAAGAATGACTTCAGGTCCTGGGATAACTGATGTGTTACATCCTCAGTGTACTGATAAATGATACCACATTCATGAGAAATTCAGGCCACAGTTAAATATCAGAAAGCAGATGATATGGCCTCTATGATAGAAGAAGGAGATTCAGAAATGAAGACACCAGGATGAACCAATCCTTGGTCACTGTTGATCTCTCTGTCTTTCTGTCAAAGTTCATACCATCAGATACCTGATTTCAAGGATGGGATAGAACAGTAGACAATTATAAGACAAAAATGTGCTCACAGGTCATTCTGGGAGCAGGATGGAAAGATCGAGACATAACTGCTTTCACTTTGCTGATTAAAAAGAAGAATAAGTTTTTTATTCTGATTTAAAAAGACAAACAGATTTTGATAGCCATATAATATGGTATAAGGATTGAATGATCTGTCCTGGGTTTGGCTGCAAACTCTACTACTAACTACCTATGTGATTTTGGGGCAAAACTTTATTATTATTTTTTTAATTTTATTTTATTTTTAAACTTTACATAATTGTATTAGTTTTGCCAAATATCAAAATGAATCCGCCACAGGTATACATGTGTTCCCCATCCTGAACCCTCCTCCCTCCTCCCTCCCCGCAAAACTTTAAAAGTTCTGGATTATTGGTCATCTTTAAAATGTGGGCGTGACTAGACAATCTTGAAAGCCCCTTCCACAGATTTTTTCTAGTGCCCATCATTGCTAATGTTAAACACAACAAAAAATGTACGTTCATCTCCAATCTCATGCACTTCACAGAATTTTCATGATTAGCAGATTTTAAAACATGATTTTGCATAGCAGTTCAATGAGATACTTGATTCTTGCAATCCTACATGCTTCCCCAACAGGTTCCACCTAAGAGTAGGCTGGAAACACACTAAAATATCTTAACATTGATGCATTTTTCTTGTCATTCATCCTTGCCCTCTAACTGGAACATCATTGGTATAAACAAGGTCTCCAAATACATTGTCAATAACATTCATACTAAAACACAAATTTCTGGTACTTGAGAAAATGGAGTTCAATGAATCAGTAAGAATTCATTCATACTATCATATCTGGTGACTACTAATTTTGCTAGAATGAGAGAAGAGAAATGGAAATATTTCATTTAAAGCAATATCTTTTATGATCCCAGAGAGACATTAAAAATAGAAATGTTTGCATTCCTGTGAATCAATTCAATAAAATTTCTTGGTATTGCTTGGGCAAAGGGAACAGTTGACTGGCAGTAATTGTAATCTATTCAACTCAGGCAACTCAGGTACAACATAGTAAGATTCAGGAAGACAGGCTGTTACAAGCAAAACTCCTTCACTGACAGCACCTATACCATGGGTAAATAGATCATTAGGTGGGTGGATCAGTAGGAAAGTCAAACCCAATACATTTATCTTAAAATAATCACTTGGGGTGGACATAAATACTTTTCTCTACTTTTCATAGTACAGTACATACATTATGCTCTATATGAAATAAAGATCAGCTGGTTATTGAAAACATGTGAATCCCTCACAATGCGGTTAGAGCAACATATGGTTTCAATAACCAAGCAGTATTTGTTTAACATACAGTGACTTTATTATTAAATGTGGTATGATTATTTAATTTGAATGTCAAATATTGAAACCAACCTGGCTAAAGATTAACAGCTAATACCTACTTAATGTTAAATATTCAACAAATGCTTTTTAATATGGAATTGCTACTTAACTGCCTCAGTCCTGGAGATTTTCTTTTAATTTACCTTATTATCCCACAAACTCTATGTGTTAAAACCTTAGAATTATACAGCCTTAGCACTACAACCTCCTTACAAAACTTCCAGTCTATACCTTTGTCCTTTTCCATAGATGAGAGGCAAGACAGTATATTAGAAGTTTCATGAACAGTTTTCTATTTTCCAATTTAGCACTTTTCATGATACCACACTCCTATTCCGATAAAAGAATTAACTACAAGAGGATCAGCGACCCAATATTTTCTGAATAAATCTCTATAAAACCAGTATGTGGCCAGTACAGAACAATTTTTCTTTCCTAATCTACACCCTTCCCTAACTCCCACATCTCCCCACCCCCAAATATTTCCCCTTAGTGGGTCCAGCAGCTTTTGCTGGCTCAGTGCCTAGGACATGAATTCTAGTCTTCAGTCCTGGAGTTAAAGAGTAAAGTTCTTACTCCAGATCTCCAGTGTAGCTACAGAAAGAATGGAACTGAACGCAACTGTCTTACAGAGGAAAGATGACTGCCAAGTACTGAAAATCCAAGGAGAGGAGCAAAATCATGGCAGGAGAAGCCAGGAGTCCCCAGACTATTAGTGGGTCAGGGTAAAGCAATGAAGCCTTTTTGTATTTGGGTTTAACTGTGATTTGTGGGTAGATTAAGCCAAGGGTGGAGCAGCCCATTAAAACTGGAATTGAGCCAGATATTTGAAGAATCTGGTGTTCTATAAA
Organism: Bos indicus; assembly: GCF_029378745.1. Taxonomy (NCBI): domain Eukaryota; kingdom Metazoa; phylum Chordata; class Mammalia; order Artiodactyla; family Bovidae; genus Bos; species Bos indicus. The sequence goes on from NC_091769.1 coordinate 34,632,810, forward strand.
CATGAGTCCCTCAACCCTTCTTTCTCACTCTTACCCTCTTTGCTAAATTGGCTATAGAAACAAGACTTAATCAAGTATGTTTCAAGTCAGCAACCAAAATGGTGAGCTACATGACAGTTTATCAAGTCATATGACAAATATGTTTAATAATTGAGCTTATTTTGCCTGGAGAAAACAATAGATAATTGTTTGAGAGAGAGAGAGAGAGTGTGTGTGTGTGTGTGCGCACACATGAGCACATGTGTGCACAGAGGGAGGGAATAGGAAGGGAGTGGAAAGGATGAGAGGAAGGGAGTGGCTGCTTTAGGACTATCTTTACATACTTTATCTGCTTTGTGGAATTAGAAACAGACTATTTCTGTATAATTCCAAGTAGAAAAATTAGTCCTGCAGTCAGAAAAACAGGGAAGTTATTTCTGCTAATAATCAAAAATAGTTCTTTTAACCATCAGAGTTGCCCAATGATAAAATGATGGAACCAGCCAACACTGTGAGGTCCTAGTTTTTGAGAATTTTTGGACAAAAAGAGACTGAACTGCCTAGGGTAACCCTTCAGTGAAGTGAGTTCTGATGCCTTTTCTGTTCAACTCAACAGAAATTCTATGGACTTGCTATATAAGCCTTGTATTCATTTTTCATGAAGTAACATTTGACTGAAGATCCTTCAGATGTGATTTTCTTTGGGAAAGAAAGGTAAAGTCAAGAGACAACAAGGGAGATGGAGCAAAGGAAGATCAGGAGTCTCTCAGAAAAAGAACTGGCCTAGAACAAGCAAGAGAATAGACCTCCTCAGTTACCATAATGATTCAACAGGACACAGTTTCTATATTGAAATCAGAGAACAGGGAAGAGCTAGGTCGAATGCACTGGATTAGGGCATAAAGGTTGGAAGAGTAGCTAAGTCAGATGTCAGCTGGAGCATTCTTGCGCTATGGTGATCTTATTAAACTTGAGCCAAATTGCAATTGTCCACAGCTCCTACCCTGATTTCTGGAAGTCCCCATGTGACTTGGGAAACCAGAGTCAGATTTGATCTGGTCTCTGTTGACCTTTTCTGGACAAATATCATGAGTTTCAGGTAAACAACTTTTTATTCATGGGAAGATTTTCCTAACAGAGCAATATGAAGATGGAATACATAACTGATGGCCAGAGAGAGGGTTCCATCTCAGTGCTGGGGATGCTGGGGGCAGAGAGGTGATTATTTTGTCAAACCAGGTCACCATCAGGCCACAACCCAAGTTTCTGAACTATTGGCAATGGTCCTAAGAACACCTTCAGGAAAAACGGAGAGGAATCTAACACTTATCCCAGGAAACTTAGGAGATATTTCATATAAGATGCTCAGAAAATAATCTATGACTTAGAGACTTTTAATATATATCTTCTCCCCGTATATGTGGTTATATTATATATTTTTTCCCATCATCAAAGTTAGTCAGTGGGCCCTTATATTTTTTAACAAGTGCCAGCTACATTGCAGCCATTAAAGACCTTTATTCAAAATGCAAAACACCAGACTGACATGTCTCATCAGTTGGGGTGTATGCAGCCCCTACATTGGTTGTCAGGGTAGTTTCATTTCTAATATGCTGTGATGGCAGGAGGCAGTTAAATATAGACCAGACGTGTGGACAACTCATCAAGGAAATGTCTCACGCTGTGAATGAGGGCTCTTTTACCTCTGCTATGTTTATACACTTCCCCTCCTGGGCACAGGACTCAGAGATCGGTCTCTAAACATGGTAAAATGGAGCAGAACTCTTCTGACAGGCTGGTGTCTAAGCCTGGAATGTCAAGCAGGGACTTCAAGGTCATAGCACGCTGTTTTGGACGCTCCCATGTGCCCAAAGCATCCATATGCCAAGGATGGGGAAGAATTAACATCCTACTTTCCTTCAGCACAAAAAAATCTTATTCCTTATCACCTTACTGTGGAAGAATATATGCCTTTCCCACCATCAATACTGACTCAGAGTGAATGATTTAAATCACACATGCCCTAATCTCTCACCGTTCATATCAGCTTCCTGCTCTGATTTCTAAGACCATAAACTCTTGAGGTTGAACCACAATGCTTATTACTTCTTAAGAGCTAGTTCCACATACACTTTCCTTGTGGGAGGAAAAAAAAAAAAAAACCTTACACTATAGACTATAAACACTCAGCCTCTCCCAAATCTAAACCAAAGACTCAGGATACACTACTGCCCACTGAACCCTCTGTCCCCAACTTGCTGCCCTCATGTGAGCTCACACATGCCACCAATCAAAGGGCATTTACCCTGTAAAAAAGTGTCTTGGTGTAGTTTTCTTTTTATTACTCTCAAGGGGCCCCATATTTTATCTTTGGGTCACATATATTTTGAAGCCTTGGAAAATTGTTTGTGAAAACTGAATTATGAGCATGCTCAAAAAAATAATATATGAGGAGCAGTTGAAGAAATTGGGGATAACATTTTTAGAGACCAGAAATTTTGAAAGGATCAGGGTAGCTCGCTGACTTTACAAGGCTAAATAATGGTTTCTGTAATTATTGAGAGCATGGTTAAACCATTGGATAGAAGTTCCAAGTGGGCTGAGGACAATTTTAGCCTGCTATGAAAATTTTACAACCACGTAATAGCCATTATAGAGGACGAGATGGTTGGATGTCATCACCAACTTAATGGACATGAGTTTGAGCAAACTCCAGGAGATAGTGAAGTAGAGGGAAGCCTGGCATGCTACAGTCCACAGGGTTGGACTCAACTGAGTAACTGTACAGCAACAAAAGATGTAATAAGCTGTCCCAGAAGATAGAGGATGCTCTGCTCCTATAGGGACAGTTCTCAAACAGACGGATTTAAAAAAAAACAAGAAGCCAAGGGTTTATGTTTAGACACCTCAGTTTGTGTGCTTAAAAATCAAAGGAAATGAAGATTTTGTGACATGAAGGCCTTTGGTGGTGTGGTACAGTTGGAAGCCAGTCTGGGTTGGAGTGAATGGGGTTTAATGATTTTATTTCAGGATCTGACCTTGTCTGGCATCTCTGTACTTTGATTTCTAATAACAGAAATGAAAGCAAAAACTCACATGTGCTGCTCCTTCGTTGAATAGTGTGGGGGAAATGGGAAATGTGACACAGGAAAAAGAAGAACAAAGGTGAGGCTGTGCATTAGTCCCCTGGCCACTGCTGATCGGAAACATAGCTGACTGCCCACCCCGCAGGGAGGCCCTATGAGAACAGGAGGCAGAAGAGAGAAGAGTCCATTGTAGTCCCTTCCATTCAATTGTCAAAGTTGGCTTCATGGAAGCCCAGTGCTCTCAGGAGGGGAGGGGAGGGCAGGACAACTCTCGTCTGTCCAAGAAGCAGCCGAGGAAGCGAGATCCCACCAAGGCAGTTTGTAAGTGTGCAAGAACAGCATTGCTCTTTGCCATGTAGTGGGCCAAGGTGGCAGTAATGACCTACTTGGATCCATAGCTGTAGATATAGCATGGAGGCCACCGTGGCCAGAGTCAGGACAATTATAAAGATGGAGGAAAAGGAGGCAGGGGGCGGATGAGCTCTGTCTAGCATGACTCCCTACCCTGGATTCATGGTACTCTCTGTGAAACATGAATGTGGTCTCTGACCATGTCTACTCAGCCTTCTGTGTGCTGCAGCTGTGGATATTCATGCCAGAGGAACGGCTCTTTATACACCTGAACAGAGAGCAGATAACAGGTCATCCATACCAGTCACGCTTCCATTGATGAGGGAAGAAGTCCCTTCTAGGAAACAACTCTATTGCCTCTAGACCCCAGAGAAGGCAAAGGCCTCTTCCTCTCAATCCTGACTCAGAAATCACACTTTCTAACATTCTTTTGGGGGAGATATTTCCTAAGACTCCTAAATAATTTTTCTTAGGCCTAGTCAAGTTGGCAAAGAGACTGTTTTCTGGGCAAGGCTCATTTTAAGAGATGATTATGTGATTTTGCATACACATGACCCTGCTCTCTTCCTACTTATTACAATTTCAGTGTGTCAATTGCAGAAGAAACAGCCTGGCATGGAAGGAAGGGAACTCGACATGGAGTGTGAGGACCTGGTAAGTCCTGGACCACTCACTGATTCTGGTCAAAATTTTAAAACCTCAGCATGATTTCCATCTACCTGTAAACTTGACTACTTCAGGCAACTGGTGCATCAAAGTTCCATGTACATTATTATTATTAGGACCTCCCAAATGTGACAGCTGGAGCAGTAGCACATGGAAAATCGATATATGCTTGGAAAGATAAATGATGGTGACATGGAGAGTCTGACTAAACCGGTTGTGAAAGGAAAGCCCTGGAAGTTCATAAGGACAGGTTTATGGCCTTAAAGATAACTCCAAATGGTATCAATGTGTTATAGGATATTCCTTGACACTGGTTCTATCTAGTGGGAAAAGACACTCAGGGATTAGAAGAAGGAATATTTAAGAGAGGTAGGACCAAGATTATTAGAGAAAGACATGGAGACAACTACAAAGTACAGGGGCTATTCTACTGAGGACATGTCAGTGTAAGCTATCACTAAGAGATCTTTCTTTATACTAAAACTTCATTCAATTAACAAGCATTTTGAGGCTACCCTTTGTATGTCTAGCTTTGATAGGTAAGGCTGTGTAATACACAGAGAGAGTAAAAGATATGATTCTCTTGTTCAAAGTGTAAACAGCCAGCTGCCATTTTAAGGTACCATGTCTGGAACAACAAAACAGAGAAGCAAAACATAGCAAAATTTGCACATGTAAATAAAGAGAAAATAGACAATAAGAGATATCCAATATCAAACAGGGCCTTATACTGGACAATTAAAAAAACGAGGATAATAATAGATATTATTTATGGAGCGCTTACCCTATTGTATAATAGGGTCTATTCTAAGCCCTTTCATGTGCTAGCTCATTTAATCCTCATAATAATCATAAAAAGAAGAAAGTGAGGCACAGAAATGTTAGGTAACTTGCCCAGTGCTACACAGCTATTGAGTGGCGTGGAGAAAAACCAAACCCAGCAACTCTGAAGAATAAGTCCACATACTAAGAGATAAGAAACTTGAGGTTTACTAGATAGATGTTACTACAGGTCTTTCTTGTGTTCCCAGAGTCAGGTCCCTGCTCATGAGTCAATGGTTACCTGCTGAAATGACATGAGACAAACTGAATGAGCCAGGAAGTGGTGGGAAAGAAGCATAAAGATCATCATAGACAGTGGAACAGCAGAAGCAGGAATGAGCAGAACTCTGCCTTTGTTCCCAGGGCAAAGACCAGATGCCATTCAGGGAAGACATCCAGGGGCACAGTTTAGCCTTGTGATGCTACAGAGATGATGGCAGAGTATCAGAAAGCTGGAGCACAGACCAGGGCTCCATAACTCTCACGACCAAGAAAAGAGTGCCTGACTATGTCATAATGATGCCGTAAGCAACAGACATCCTCTGATCTGGTGACTGGGCTCTGCTCTGCAAATACAATATGCTACTGTAATGGCTAAAGACATATCTCGGACTCACAGTCCAAACGGCTAAGTCATGGACTCTGATGTTTCCCAGGAACTCTTGCCATGTTTGGACAAACCAAGAGAATAACTGGGATCCAGCACCCCAGGAAACACCAGCAGCCAGTGAAGCTGAGCATGTGTCTGACCGCATCTCACAGGTGAGAGTTTCAGCACCACCGCACACCAGGACAATGGCTGAGAAAAATCCTCCATCCGTCTTTTCAAGGACGTTCAACTCTTCCACCCCCTCAGGTGACCCTTTCTGAGTTCGGCAGCTTTAAGTTTTGTTTCCTCTTCACCCTCCACCCACTTCACACAGCCCATTTTACTTTCCATCTTATGCATACCCCAGGGAAAGAAGCCAACATTCTTTCCAACCGAGAGAGTGGAACTGGCCATCAGAATAAACTTTTTCCATCTAGTAAATGTTCATCTGCTATTTTAACGTTTTAGTCATATCAAATGGCTGCAGCAGCCAATGCCCTCCGGGCAAGAGGCCATATTGATACAATTAGCCTACATACTCTTCCGTTCCTGGAAGTGCCGTTTCTTTACTATTCCTTGAATATCAACAGTTCTTAATTTCCAAAGACAGGACATGTAATTTAACTCCCAAATCCCACAAGGAGGAGAAAATCTGGCCCCCACCCACTCTCATATTCCCAGCAACAGTCCCACAGACTCTGTCTTTAGAGTTACACCAGGACTGAACTTTTCAATCAATTATATGCTTAGTTGGAGCCAACAGGATTTGTTTCTACCATATCATGTTTTCAGTAATTAGAAAGTAGTTCTCTGGGGCAGAGAAAACTTGAGGCTTGCCAGGAATGAGCTCTGTTGATGACTTTTGAGCCCTATGAAGGATTCCACTGTAACCACCATGACAAAAGAGATCACTTGCCTGACTACAGAGTCAGGCCATTCTTTCCATTTGGACAGCCATTTTGTCTAGCATTCTCCTGAAAGAAATTCCCTTTGAAAACTGGAATTTTTAAAAAAGGTTTATAAATCAGATCTGAATTAGGTAGCAATAACTAAACCTTTTCTGACTTTCTAAATTTCAAATGCTGGAATCAGTGAAGTAGGGTGAGTGCATTTCTCTTACCACATGGTGTGACAGGTCATAAGAAAGGATCAAACAGTTCTTGGGTTGGACAAACAGTGGCCTTCCCAGCTCAGACAACGATTATTTGTCAATTCTAGATATTATACTAGGGTAATAATATGCTTGTTATCCATGTTTGCAGATAACCAGTGTTAGATTCACATAGAATTACAAAATCAAGCAAAACTGGCCTTCAGTGTCTCTTCCTTCCTATATTTCCCCCTCAACTTTCTGGTATCTTTTCAACTTTCATTTTGAGATTATATCCTAAGACTTTCTTCCCTACCCCTTAGGAAAAGTGCTTTCAGAAAATATTAGAGAATATTAAGGTCTGACATTCTATAAATGCTCTAAGGGAGCAATTTTAAGTGATTGGGATTTTTAAGTCTCTGAATGGAATTCTAAGCACTAGCCATCAGGGGGAGTAGTTGTGATTTTGTGTGGTGACACCTTCCTGGTAGCTTTGGAATCAACACTTTAGTTTCTTACGACGTAGTGTAAGAAACTCCTACATTGCCAAAACGCAGACCTGGGTCACTGGTCACTTGAACAAGGACAAGGTTACAATCATTAGTCTTTAACGCTGATATGGAGCATCTCACTGTCCTTTGTATTTAAGAATGAATTTCCCTGATAATGACTTCTCTTAGATTCTGCCAATTTTCAGGCCTATAAGTCCTGAAAGTCAGTAATAGTCACTGCATAGTACTTGCAGATCTCTGGAGTCAAATTATAAATAAGCAAGGGGTAGAGACTAAATTATTCAAAATATATGAATAATATTTGAGAAGTTCTGAATATATGGCTTATATAACTTAACAGGTAACAATTTAATTGTGCATTGATAAAATTTTTAGTTATAAGGAATGAAAAATATATTTCAGATGTTATTAAATCAGGTAGTTATTAGGCTTAGATTCTACAAACCGACTAATAGCTCATAGAATTTAAGATTTATTGAGTACTTCCTATGGGCTAGAAACTATAAGTACTTTACATGTATTAACTCATTTAATCCTCATGGAAACCTTAAGGAAAATATACTATTACTACTTCTAATTAATAAATGAGAGAACCAAAACACAGAGATATTAAGTAATTTGCAGAAGATCACAGGCAAGAATTTGAACCACACAAGTCTGACTCCACAACCTGAGGTCTTAGAAGTAGCTCCAAAGGTCATATTACTTGTTTTGAAAAGGATTAACTTAGGAATTTATTGAAAAATGTAAGTGGTCAAGTTGGGATGGAAAACTAGCTTTTTTAATTCCCAAATTATAACATATTTTACTAGCCTAGCCCACTGAAAACTAGCCAGGGATTTCTCTTTAATAGCACAAGAGAATCACTTTCTAAAACGGGGTTAGAACGCCAATCAGCAGTAGATCTAGGATCACATCAGAGCAGGCAGGGAGGACACTGAGAAGGTGACATGATCAACCACGCACTGTGAAGGTCACAGAGGACATACCTAGACACGGCTGCGGCGCTCAGGCCCGAGATCTCCCACTGGGCTCTGCTCCACTAGCCCTCTCCCCTTTTAACCTGTGACCCTGAAATTTGGATGCTGCTTACACATTTTGATATTGACACAACAATCTGACTTGGTTATTTTTCCCTGACTCTGTATCCACCTCATCCGTCCTTCATAGACCTTAATATTGAACCTTGTTTTTAAAATCCTCTCCCTTTATTTAATGCTTTAGGGAAGACATTCTTGACACTGGACCAAACCTCACTATTATTAACTCAGACCTGAAACACGTCCTCTGGTATGTAACATTATTTAATAGATTTCAACTTCTCAAAACTGGAATTTCTTAAACCTAGTAATGAATCAGGATCATGGAGCTTTTTAAAAATATGGATTCTGAAGAAAACATAACTTTGGGATAGGCAAATATTTCCAAAATAGGAAACATATAGTATTAATAAAAGGTAAAACATAAAAATTACGAGCTTCTGTCAATCAAAAGTCACTATTAGGGAGTAAAAAAATAAGTCACAATGTAGAAGAACATATTTTCAACACATAAACAGTTAAAGGATTCATACAAATTGGTAAGAAGACAGATGCCACTAGAAAAAAAGGCAGAGGATTTGATCAGGGTCTTTACAAGGGAAAGATAACCAAATGATAAAAAACAATAAAAAGATTCTCAACATTCATGAGGCAAACTTGAGTTAAAACCATAATGAGATACCACAATTACTTACCAAGACACATAAAATTTAAAAGATTCATATAACGAAACATTAGCAAGTTTGTGGAGGCTTGTTTATTGCTGGGAGTATAAACTGGTAGAACCACTTGGAAAACTATTTGGCAGTATCTGCTAAAACTAAATATATGCATACCATCTGACCAGCAATTTTACTTCAAGGAAAATAACCAACAGAAACACATACATAATTTTACCAAAAGGCACGCTAGGAATTTTCACAGCATTGCTATCATAATAGACAAAAATTTTTTAAGTTAATCACAAAATGGATGGATAAATAATGGTACACTCATAGAATACTATAAAAAATGAGAATGAACAAACTATCATCACAGGTAAAAAAGACTTAAAAGTCTTGCAAACACAATGTTGAGCAAAAGAAATCAGGGACAATATGCAGTGAATGAACCATTTATACAAAAATGAACCATTTATACAAAAGTCACGAACTGGTAAAGCTAATCCATGAAGAGTGGAAGTCAGTATTGTGATTACTTTGGAGAGGTTAATGCCTGAGATGGGGCAAGGGGACAGCTAGTGATGGCTTATCTCTCATTTTGTGAGACACTAGTTACTTGGGTGTACAGACTTTGTGACAATTATTTAAACTATACACATGTGATTTTGTAAATTTTTCTGTGTGTTATATTTTAACAAAAAATTTACCTTAATGAAGTACATATTGCTGGGGCTTTTTCTCATACCTAGAGAATCAGAAATTCCTGCTTAGAGGCCAGGGAATTTTATTATTAAAATAAAATTATTTAAATTATTAAAAATAAAAATTAAAGAACTAAAAATCAAAGCAGAAATAAATGGCCTAGGGACTAACAAAGAAACTAAGAGTTGATTTTTTGAAAAGATAAACAAAATGAATAGACATCTAACTGGACTCACCAAGAAAAAAGAGACAGGATGCAAAATAAAGAAATCAGAAATGAAAAAGGAGTTATAACTGACACCAGAGAAACACAATGGATCATAAAAGATTATTATGAACTTACTATTACAATAAAATGGATAACCTAGAAGAAATAGATAAATTCCAAGAAACATACACTCTCCTAAGACTGAATCAGGAAGAAATAGAAAGCATGAACAAACCAATTATCAGTAATAAAATTAAAATCTGTAATAAAAAAAAAATCCTGAACAAACAAAAGTATAGGACTAGACAATTTCACAGGTGAATCTAACCAAACATTTAAAGAATTAATGCCCATTCTTCTCAAATTATTCCAAAAAGTTAAAGAGAAAGGAGTACTTACAAACTCATTCTACAAGGCAAGCATCACTGATACCAAAAGCAGACAAGAACACTAGAAAAGAAGAAAATTACAGTCTAATATGACTGATGAACATAGATGCAAAAATCCTCAACAGAATATTAGCAAGCTGAATTCAACAATACATTAAAAGAATTGTATACCATGATCAAGTGGAATTTATCTAAGGGATGCAAAGAGAGTTCAATATCCACAAATCAATCAATATCACATGCCATATTAATAAACAATAAAAGCCATAAGATCATCTCAATAGATGCAAAAAAATTTTTTGAAAAAAAAATCAACATCTATTTATAATAAAAATTCTCAACAAACTGAGTACAGAGGGGAAAATACCTCAAAAAATAAAGGTCATATATGATAAAATCACAGCCAACATCATAATCAGCAATAAAAAAAAAAAAATGAAAGCATTCCCTCTAAGATCAGGAACAAGACAATGCTACCCACTCTTACCAAAACTCCAATACTTTGGCCACCTGATGAGAAGAGCTGACTCATTTGAAAAGACCCTGATGCTGGGAAAGATTGAGGGTTGGAGGAGAAGGGGAAGACAGAGGATGAGATGGTTGGATGGCATCACTGATTCGATGGACATGGGTTTGGATAGACTCCGGGAGTTGGTGATGGACAGGGAGGCCTGGCGTGCTGCAGTTCATGGGGTCGCAAAGTGTCAGACATAACTGAGCAACTGAACTGAACTGAACTTACCAATTTTATTCAACATAGTATTGGAAATCCTAGCCACAACAATCATAAAAGAAAAAGAAATAAAGGATAATCAATTGAAAAGGAAAAATTAAAACTGTCACTATTTGTATATGATTATATATATATATATAATGTTAAAGACACTACCAAAATACTATTAAAACTAAAAAATGAATTCAGTAAAGATGTAAGATACAAATACATTTGTATATTTTGTATATACTTTTTATATTTATTTTTTTATATTTTTGTATATATATTTGTATATACAAGATACAAATATATAGAAATCTGTTGCAGTTGTATACACTAACAGTGAACTATCAGACAGAGAAATTATTAAAACAATTCCATTTATACTTGCATCAAAAAGAATAAAGTACCTAAGAATAAATCTAACTAAGGAGGTAAAAGAGAACTATACCCTAAAAACCATCATAAGATGCTGATGAAATAAATTTAAGACAGCACAAACAAATGGAAATATAAAGTATGTCTATGGATTGGAAAAATCAATATTGTTAAAATGATCATATTTCCCAAGGCAATCTACAAATGTAATATAATACCTATCAAAATACCAATAGTATTTTTCATAGAACTAAAACAAGTAATTCTAAAATTTATATGGACACATAAAAGTCCTCAAATAGCCAAAACAATCTTAAGAAAGAAGAATAAACCTGGAAGTATCACACTCCCTCATTTCAAATTACAGTTATCAAAATAGTATGGTACTGGGACAAAAACAGATACATAGATCAATGGAATAGAATAAAAAGCCCAGAAATAACCCTACACTTGTATGGTCAGTTAATTTACAACAAAGGGGGCAAGAATATACAATGGGGGAAAAACACTCTTATAAATGGTCTTAGGAAAACTGTACAACTACATTCAAAATAATGAAATTGGACTACTTTTATATATATATATACTTTCATATATATATATGTATATATATATAAACTCAAAACAGTTTAAAGTCATAAATGTAAGACTTTAAATCATGAAACTTTTAGAAGGAAAAACATTATACTCCATGACATCAGTGTTAGGGGTTTTGTTTTTGGATATATCTTCTCAGATAAGGGAAACAGAAGCAATAATGAACAAATGTGACTACATAAAACTAAAAAGCTTTTGCATGGCAAAGGAAACTATCAATAAAACAAAAAAGCTTCCTACTGAATGACAGAATATGCTTGCAACAGATATATGTGTTAAGGAGTTAATATCCAAAATATAGAAATAACTCATACAACTCAACACTAAGCAAAAAACAACTCAATTACAAAATTAGCAGGGGACCTGAATAAACATTTTTCTAAAGAAGATATACAAATGACCAACAGACATATGAAAAGATGCTTAACATCATTGATTGTCATGGAAATGCAAATCAAAAGCACAGTGAAATACCACCTCACAGTTGTCAGAATGGCTAACATTAAAGAGATAATATATAAGAAGTGTTGGTGAGGATGTAGAGAAAGGGAACCTTGAGCAGTATTGGTAAGAATATAAATTGGTATAGCTACTGTGTGAAAGAGTATGGAGACTGCTCAAAAAAATTAAAGCAAGAACTACTGTGCAATCCAGCGATTTCATTTCTGGGTATTCTTTCAAAGAAAATCAAAACACTAACTCAAAAAGACATCTGAACTCCGATGTTCAGATCAGCATTATTGACAATAGCCAATATATGGAAGCAACCTAACTGTCCACTAATAGATGAATTGATAAAGCTGTGTGTGTGTGTATGTATATGTATGCACACACACACACGCAAACACACACACAATGTAATATCACTCAGCCATTAAAAAAATAATAAAATCTTGCCATTTGTGACAACATGGAATAAGTGAAGTCAGACAAAGACAAATACCATATAATTTCACTTATATATGGGATCTAAAAAACAAATGAAATTTAGAAAAACAAAACGAATGAACAAACATAACAAAACAGAAATAGAATCATAGATACAGAGAACACATAAGTAGTTGCCAGACGGGAGGTTAGTGGAGGGATGAGAGAAATAGATGGGAGATTGAAAGGTAAAACTTCCAGTTACAAAATAAGTGAGTCACAAGGATGAAAAGTACCTTATGAATGATATAATCAATAATAATATAATAGCTTTATAAGGTGACTAAACTTGCAAACATTTTCTTAAAAAAAGAAAAAAATATTCCCAGTTATTTTAATAAGCAATTAGTTTTGGGAATGGCCAAGAATAACTCCTGCAGAAGCAAAATACTAAAAATTAGTCAAATACAAAGCAAAATACAAAAAAAACTTTAAAATTCTAACATCAGAAGGTTTATTTCACATTGAGCAACATATTCTAGAAAACAAGTAGACCAAGGAAGAGGACATTTCAGTCACATAAAGTCACATGTCCCTGCCTGGGTGATCAGATGGAGAATCTGGATTCAGTCCAGCAAGAGCCACCTGCCCTCTTGAGTGCAGGCTGCAGCTGAAGAGACAATAATACAGCTGTGGAATATCGTCAGAGTCCCTTTACCCACATTCTTGTCCTGATGAGTCACTCTGTAAAAAAAAAGTATGAAACTGTTGTGTGCTGAATCTCAGCCTCTGAAATCAGGCAGCAAGTTAATTCACTTTAGAGAAGGGGGGAAATCCCTCTCTCCTGCCTTCTGTAGTGGAGGTAACCCAGTCCTCGGCCTCCCATGCCCCTCCATGCCAAGTAAGCAGGCTGTGGGGTTCCTGGTAAAGAGAAGTTGTCTTCTTTGGATCAAGCTAGACTGATGTGAATTTTGAAACGTCCAAACAACTTTGCAACGCTCTCTGCTTAACAATGCTATACTATGTTATCCTGACAAAGGGCTATGCAAAGGCTAAAATAAAATCAGTGAGTCTCAATTCTTCCAGTAAATGTTCTTTGGAGATCTCTGATCTAGCTGACTCAATTAAACCATTGTTAGCAAAATCAATTAGGATTTTGTCTTGTATTTGTTCTGTCACCTTGAGGGTTTATTCTTAAAAAGACTGTTTTGAAGAAAATCACCAGATGACCTCCTCCCTAAAAATCCAAACTGATTTATTTATTTTTTATTGAGTTGCTATTGCCTACTCAACAGCTTCATTTGGATGGCTAACAGGCAGCTCAAATTTAACATGTTCTATACTAAGACTCTTGAGAGTCCCTTGGACTGCAAGGAGATCCAACCAGTCCATTCTGAAGGAGATCAGCCCTGGGATTTCTTTGGAAGGACTGATGCTAAAGCTGAAACTCCAGTACTTTGGCCACCTCATGCGAAGAGTTGACTCATTGGAAAAGACTCCGATGCTGGGAGGGATTGGGGACAGGAGGAGAAGGGGACGACAGAGGATGAGATGGCTGGATGGCATCACTGACTCGATGGACGTGAGTTTGAGTGAACTCCGGGAGTTGGTGATGGACAGGGAGGCCTGGCGTGCTGCGGTTCATGGGGTCGCAAAGAGTCGGACACGACTGAGCGGCTCAACTGAACTGACTGATACTAAATTCTTGAGTTCCTGTCCTGTAATCCAAACCTGCATTTCCGCCCATCTTTCCACTTCACAAGTACCCACTATTCACCATAATGACTAGGTAGAAAATCTAGAAGCTTTTCTTAACTTGTGTCTTTCTCTCACACTCACCGTGCAATTCATCAAGCCATTATTTTCTCTTACCTAGTATAGTTGAGCCAATTCTGCACTGCTCAGATAGCTCCGTTTAGGACCAAAGTATGCATTCCATATTACTTCCAAGGAAGTATGGAGCAGATTATATCAGTTATCCCATCACTGGTCACCCTAAAGTTGGCACAATGGGTGTATTAATGGGATGGCCATGGTCACAAGAATGGAGGCTACACTTGGGGCCAACAGTACAGGATTCCATTCATGAAGACTGCTGTGCCTATTGCTGCCACTGTTATGTCCAACCTAGATAGCATATTCAAAAGCAGAGACATTACTTTGACAACAAAGGTCCGTCTAGTCAAGGCTATGGTTTTTCCTGTGGTCATGTATGGATGTGAGAGTTGGACTGTGAAGAAGGCTGAGCGCCAAAGAATTGATGCTTCTGAACTGTGGTGTTGGAGAAGACTCTTGAGAGTCCCTTGGACTGCAAGGAGATCCAACCAGTCCATTCTGAAGGAGATCAGCCCTGGGTGTTCTTTGGAAGGAATGATGCTAAAGCTGAAACTCCAGTACTTTGGCCACCTCATGCGAAGAGTTGACTCATTGGAAAGGACTCTGATGCTGGGAGGGATTGGGGGCAGGAGGAGAAGGGGATGACAGAGGATGAGATGACTGGATGGCATCACTGACTCGATGGACGTGAGTTTGAGTGAATTCCGGGAGTTGGTGATGGACAGGGAGGCCTGGCTTGCTGTGATTCATGGGGTTGCAAAGAGTCGGACACAACTGAGTGACTGAACTGAACTGAACTAAACTGAGGAATAAAGAACAAACCTGAGTCTCTAATACAGCATTAGCCCTTGACAAGACAAATAAGTCACATGTTGGCAAGTTAACTACATTGGTTCCCTTCCATCCAGAAATGGGTATGATTCCCTTGACAGGAATTAATTCATATTCTGGTTATAGGTTTGCGTTCCGTGTGTGCTAGGTCTCAGCCAGTACCAACTATTCAAAGAAACAAGAGTTTGACCCACCAACATGGAATCCAGTATCACATGGCAGCAAATCAGGTAATCCATTTTATAGCACAGAAGTTAACAGTAACAAGCTGACCTTGAAATGTGCTTTACTATTGGCTGAACTGGATTAAATCCCAGCACTGCTAATTACTATGCTTGGGACCACAGGCTTCACCAGATCTATCACATGTCACAGTACCCAGAGACATCTGGTTTGATAGAGCTATGGAAGCCCTATCTGTCCTTGAGAAGGTGCAACTCTGGAGCCAGCTTAGAGATGAGGAAGACACACACGTACCTTAAATCAATCTTCATTGCTGCTGCTACTGCTGCTAAGTCGCTTTAGTCGTGTCCGACTCTGTGGGACCACATAGACGGAAGCCCACCAGGGTCCCCCATCCCTGGGATTCTCAAAGCAAGAACACTGGAGTTGGTTGCCATTTCCTTCTCCAATGTGTGAAAGTGAAAAGTGAAAGTGAAGTCACTCAGTCGTGTCCGACTCTTAGCGACCCGATGGACTGCAGCCTACCAGGCTCCTCCGTCCATGGGATTTTCCAGGCCAGAGTACTGGAGTGGGTTGTCGTTGCCTTCTCCTTTATGTGGTGCCATATTATCAAAAAGGAACATACACAGATTTGGGAAATAGATTGCAAAAGTAAGAGTAACTCTGCTTCCTTGTCAGTGACCCACTTGAGGAATCTGTGCTTCTCATCAATACAACTAAGGTTTTGTGGATATGGAAGTCATGTTTCTCAGAGAAAGGACATTTTTACCAGTGAATGCAAGAGTTTTATTAAGTCTTAAGGTAAAGTTGCTGCTTAGTCACTTTGGGTTCCTTGGTCAAGAGATCAACAGGTTAGGAAAGGAACTGCCACCCTAGTAGATCTAAGTGAAACTGATTAGGGTAGAAATGGATGTCAAGAGCAATAAGTGTCCTGCAGAGATGCCAGTTGAGAGAAACTTCAAATGGGAACATTTCTTTGCTCTGCAAAAATCAAGTTCCATTTTAGGATGTCTCTTTTTGGAAGGTGAAAGAAAGTTTCATTAACGAAGAACAATAACTTCCATGTAATATATGCTTACTTTGTGTTTGGCACCATGTAAAGCACTTAACATTCATCTTGTCGTTTACCCATCTCAGCAGCTCTATAAAGTCAGTACTAACATTATGCCCGTTGTACAGATGAGAAAGTCAAAGCTTAGCATGTTTCAGAGCTGGGATACAAACTCAACGCCAACGTTCTTATACTAGGTAGTTCCACTCCCGTCACCAGCTTACATCACCTATTCCATTAACAGAAAACTCTCCACTCTCTGTGGCCTCCTCTCTCTTTCTCTATCTTCCCAACCCCTTGCACTAGCTTTCCCACTCTCATCTTGCCCTGGCCTTCAACAAGCAACCCCTTAATATGTATACATGTATCTATACATCTGTATATTCACTATCATCACGGTGCTCACATTAAAATACACACATATCAAGTTTCAGCACTATAAAGAGATTTGTTCATTTCCAAAGATAGCCATATGAAGAAGGTTTGAAAAATCCTCTGAGAAAAGGCCCAATTCTTTGGATGATAGGATTGGGATGCTGGGAAAATATCTGTATCCCTAGTAGGAAAACTTAAAAGACATTTCAAAATTCTCTTAGTCATGCATCAAGGACTCTTGAGAAAGACCAGTCACTCTGGCTATTTTTACTACTGAGAAAATTTAAACACTCTTATATTTGTTTTGTGGTTTCCTAGGCTATCTTTTCCAGAGGTCATTCTGGATCATAATTAAGAGAGGAAGAGCTACAGGGGAGAATTGATGAAGCAGAGTAACAGCATATTCTCTTTTTGCAGAGAAATCCTTGGGTCATTATAGAAAACAAAAAGGAAGGGCCTGGCATTCATTATTGAATGTTTCATTGAATGTCTTTATAGCATAGGCTCTTCTTTGTAACTGTCTAATTCCATCCTCACAAAAATCCTGTCGAGTAGATAACGTTGACTCTGTTTAGTAATGGACTAAACCAAGATTTAGAGACTTGTCCACACTCATACCGACAGTAGGTGGCAGAGTCAGAATTTGAACCCGTATCTCTGGGTTCTTACTTAATCACTGACTAGATTCTAGAGTTTCTTTTCTTAACAACTATTTCTTGTTCTATTTCTTGTTCTTATTAGCCTCTCAATTTTAAAATAGATTTGAGCCAATTGTTTTTATATGTCTGTCTGGAAGATGTTAAGAATAAAATCAATACTGTGATTGGATCAAAATTGGAGGTCTTGTTTCCCAAAGCAGTAACATTTCTATAAGGGAACAAACCTTAAGGTTTGGTTGTCACCCAGTCCCTTCAGGTTCCTTGGCCAAGAGACCAGCAATCAAGGAAAGGATTCACCACCCTAGTAGGAGTAAATGAACCTGATAGCTGGGAGGAGACAGAACTACTCTGCAACTGTGAAGTCAGGGAAGAACACATTTGGTACCTAAGTGACCCACAAGGCATCAGTTGGTTTCCTTCTGCTCCATTTTGACAGTAAATAGACGAGGACAGCAGAAGAGCATGGTGACCAGGACCTCAACATTACTATTGCCTAAAATAAGATGTATAAAATTGTGGATAACTAGCAGCACTTGGAACAAGTTATAACTGGGCACAAGAAAGTGCCACAGAAGGACAGAGGACAACCCACAAGTAGCAACTCAGGAATGTTTTCTTCTGACTGTGGATACCTTTGACAGGTTCCTATGGGCTGTCACCCATCAGCACGAAACTTGTTTTATACTCCCTGAATTTTGGTCATAAGGATGAGAAGAGGCTGTCAACTCAGAATTGTTTCTGGTATCCCTTGTGATCAGCCTAAAAAATCAGAACAAATGAGACCTCCTGAGTAGATCTGTGCTCTCACATCGCCTGAACTCCCCTATCTAAACAGGGTCCATACTTTTCCCACATTCCAGATTCAGTGATTTATTGCAGGAGCCTGAGAAGCAGCCCGAGGATTTCGTTTTCTTGTAAACAAGCCATCCTTTCTTGACTGTTAAGGTGACAATAAAAGTGCAATGTCCTTATGACCCAGCAATCCCACTGCTGGGCATACACACTGAGGAAACCAGAAGGGAAAGAGACACGTGTGCCCCAATGTTCATCGCAGCACTGTTTATAATAGCCAGGACATGGAAGCAACCTAGATGCCCATCAGCAGATGAATGGATAAGAAAGCTGTGGTACATATACACAATGGAGTATTACTCAGCCATTAAAAAGAATACATTTGAATCAGTTCTAATGAGGTGGATGAAACTGGAGCCTATTATACAGAGTGATGAAGTAAGCCAGAAAGAAAAACACCAATACAGTATAGTAATGCATATATATGGAATTTAGAAAGATGGTAACAATAACCCTGTGTACGAGACAGCAAAAGAGACACTGATGTATAGATCAGTCTTATGGACTCTGTGGGAGAGGGAGAGGGTGGGGAGATTTGGGAGAATGGCATTGAAACATGTGTAATATCATGTATGAGACGAGTCGCCAGTCCAGGTTCAATGCACGATACTGGATGCTTGGGGCTGGTGCACTGGGATGACCCAGAGGGAGGGTATGGGGAGGCAGGAGGGAGGAGGGTTCAGGATGGGGAGCACATGTATACCTGTGGCGGATTTATTTTGATGTTTGGCAAAACTAATACAATACTGTAAAGATTAAAAATAAAATAAAATTAAAAAAAAAGATTAAGGGAGGAAAAAAAGAGAAAGATAATAAAAATAAACTCTCCTCTAATCACCATTCTCAGAAAAAAAAATTGGGTCACTAAAAAGTATTAGTGTTATCCCATGATAATAATAAATTACTTATATAAATATATATTATAGGGCTATAATAAACATTTTTCTGGCTAAATCTTAAAAAAAAAAGAAAAAAGTGCAATGTGAAGCCAGATCTTCTGCCAAATACCTTTTCTAGTGTACCTTTCAATAGGATAGCTTAACATTTTTCTCAAATGAATGAGTGAATGAATAAATGAACACTTGTGCTCTCAAACCTAGCCAAGAAGCTCATATCTCAAGTCTCCAAGTTACAAAACAATGGAAGTTACAAAACATCATTTCTAGAGAGTTCCTATTAAATAGTTTAATATATTGATTTATTTGATAATTGAATTATCCCTTCACATAAAATATGTGTCTGGTATTTGTCAAGCATGTGTTAGGGGTCAAATATAAATATGCCATAATTGTATCCTCAAGAAATTGAAAACTGAGCAAAACCATGAAACGTAATATTTATAGATAACTGTGATAGCAGGAGAAAGTATGAAATTCTTATTTCTAAACAGGATATGGATATTATGTAATATATTATATAAAATAGGTGAGGGCTAGATAAAAATGAGGAGGAAGGTTATTTCAAGAGAAGAAACAAAGCATAAAAGTTGTAGTTATGAAACAGAGAGTATCTGATGTGGTTAGAACAGAGGGGTCATGAGTATGGATGAGTGGTTGAAAGTGAAGATAGAAAATTAGAAGGGGCCTGGACCCCAATTTTGGTATGGACTGTTTATATTCTATAGGCAATGGGGATCCATTAGATGTTTCAAACAGGAGTGATTTAAT
The DNA here is from genome assembly GCF_029378745.1 of Bos indicus. Taxonomy (NCBI): domain Eukaryota; kingdom Metazoa; phylum Chordata; class Mammalia; order Artiodactyla; family Bovidae; genus Bos; species Bos indicus. Next base: position 34,652,917 of record NC_091769.1, read on the forward strand.
AATACATGTTTCATCTCTTCTGTGTTTCTAATGGTTCTCTTCCTTTCATACTAACCACATTACTACTTACTCCTCTGTCCATGGGGATTCTCCAGGCAAGAATACTGGCGTGGGTTGCCATGCCCTTCTCCAGGGGATCTTCTCAACACAGGGATCAAAGCTAGGTCTCCTACATTGCTGGCAGATTCTTTACCATCTGAGCCACCAGGGAAGCCTTCACATTACTTCTCTAATCTTTATGTTTCTCTTACTGTTGCTTAATTGTGGGCACTCACCTAAGTTGATGCTACTTCTTTCTCCTTTTCTAGTGAATAATTCCTGCCTCATAAATCCAACTGTCACCTCTCTGCTAATAACTTAAATCTTTATCACCTTTCTGCATCTTTCACTCATTTTTAGTCTATTTTTCTCACGATGTAGAGGTCATCTCTATTGGAATGTGGGATGGTTTGGTGAGGTATGAACCTGGTTAGGATGAGTTGAATTCCCCAGACTCCTTTCTGGTATGTTTATTCTTTTTATTTTTTTTACATTTTAACTTTTATTTTGCTTTCAGTAACTTTCATGCACATTCATATTTTCACAAAGTTATAATTATGGCATATTCAAAATTGGGAGTATGAATTAAATGTTTCCCAGAGCTGGCTAAAGAACATCATAATATTTTAGGGATTGGATTTCAGAATAATACAAATCTGAGTTCAAATCATGATTTCCACTTCTCAGCTTGTGACATTAGGCAAGTTACGCTCCTGATTAGGGTAGGCTACAAGGAGAGCTGAGAGGCAGGCAGGAGGCAGCAGCCATTCTGTTGCACACATTCATACCTTCTCCAAGTTACTCAACCAAACTATAGTCTAGGTACTGATGAAGGATTTTACACATGTAATTAAGGCCTCTAATCAGTTGATTTGGGGTTTATCAAAAGGGAGATTATCCTGGAGGTGAGGAAAGGAGGCTCACCTAATTCAGTGAAAGCCCTTTAAAGAAGGAACAGGACTTCCCTGAAGATCAGACACACTAGGTAGGCCTGCATGCTCTTCTGTCCCATCTCTTCCTGTGGACCTCAAGCTTCAGATGGAGCTCACAAGAGTCCTGCCCATCCCTTCCCGAATGCGTGCTCTTTGGACTTCAGTCTTGCCCAGCCAGCCCCCATAACTGTGTAAGCCAATTCCACATAATAAGTAAAAAAATACATACTATACATATATGAGATTCATTATATGTTTTATATATAAAATATGCTTTATATATAAATACATTTTATATATGTAAATATGTTATATATATATATGTGTGTGTGTGTGTGTATATATATATATATGCTCATGTGTGTAAATAGGGAGGATAGATCTCTCCCTGCTGGTTCTACTTCTTTTCTTTTTTATCTAACTCATGAGACAGTATTTTCTGGAATTTGAAAAAAAGGGGGAGGGCAGTTTTGTCATTTTTTTCTTCTCACTTATAGTAGGTAGTAACCCCTAGGTCCCAATAGGTTCCCTTTGAAATCTCTCTCTTCTGCTATTGAAAACCAGGCTCTCCTTGTCTCAAGCTGAGATGATTTTCCTTCTTCCTAAGGTTTTTCTCTTTCTCAAGTCATATTCTCTTTCAACAGTGTCAACCTAAAGACCTCCTTACATGTTACCATTTATTGCTCTGTTACAATGGGAACACCAATGCCTAAGGTTAAAATCTAACTTTTTTATGACAGCATTTAATAAGACTTCCAAAAATATTGTCTCATAAGTAACATAGTAAAAGTGATTGTCAGAATACAGTAAGGAATTCTATGCAAGGCACTCTGAGAAGTAACTTGTAGAGTTAGCTCATTTAACACTCACCAAAACCCACAAAGGGTATACAATTATTATCCTCATTTTACAGGGATAGCACTGAGGCAAAGGAAGTTAATTCACTTACTACTTCACATATCAAGGAAATGGGGCATCTGGGATTTGAATCCAGGCCACCCAACCCTAGCGCACCATCCTCACAATACCCATGTGAATTTCATACTCTAAACTATCCTGAATTCTCACTGTCCCTGAATATGTGACACTCATTTTCTCATCTGTTCATCTATTTTCCTTTCAAATAATACACTTTCTCCTTGCTCTTTACGCATCCAATTCTTGGGCCTGATTCAAGTTCTACCATCTCCAAATAATAGCCACTCATTGTTATAAGTCATGCAAACTTCACTCTCAATATCTGCTATATTGATTTGTGTGAATGACTCTTTTCTCCATTTAGAGTATAAAGGATCACATTTACATTTCTTTTATACAGCTAAGAAGCCCTCTACAAAAAGATATTTTGTTAGTACAGTCATGCAGTTATGGTGCTGGAGGTAAAAATAGAAAAGTTCCCTCTGTGGGTCAGATTGATTAGTGGAGACCTTGCTGAATAATTTCACAATTCTTTGCCCTTAGAAAACCATTCCAATAAAAACAGGGCTCTGCCACCCTTAACATTTCTCCATGACCTGTGCCAGCATTTTACATTTCTCTGCTTGCGTGTACTTGTTCTGATTTTATTTTGATGGAAAGTATTAATTAGAGAAAAAGGAAAATTGTCTCTGACAGAAAAACTTGAGATAGAAGTATTCTAATACATTTGTGTTTCTCTAGTGCTTGGTGTCGGAGAAGGCGATGGCACCCTACTCCAGTACTCTTGCCTGGAAAATCCCATGGATGGAGGAACCTAGTGGGCTGAAGTCCATGGGGTCGCTAAGAGTCCGACACGACTGAGCGACTTCACTTTCACTTTTCACTTTCATGCACTGGAGAAGGAAATGGCAACCCACTCCAGTGTTCTTGCCTGGAGAATCCCAGGGACGGGGGAGCCTGGTGGGCTGCCATCTATGGGGTCGCACAGAGTCGGACACGACTGAAGCGACTTAGCAGCAGCAGCAGCAGCAGCAGCAGCAGCAGCAGCAGCAGCAGCAGTGCTTGGTGTATTAAACAGATTTGTAGATGTTAATTGACTGAATATTTTTCTTCTACTGATTCTTTGTATGTTCCTCTATTAGAATATTATTGAAGTACCATTAGTTATTTATATCTCTATTTGAAGAATCATGTCTTAACAACATTTTTAAGTATCTAGCACAATTTCCCAAAATGGTCATCAGGTGGATGATAGGGGGAAAAATGAAACAGTTTAATTCTATTTCCTGTGAAACCATAATAATCACTGGTTTATTAAATCAGAACATGGTTATTGTTTTTTTTTTCACTCTTTTTATAGTACTTCAGTTACAAATACTCCTCTGAACTACTCATTGAGAAATTTCACTTTGATTTGATTAATATGAAAGAGATCCTGTGGCAATGGGACTGTTCTATATTTTGACTGTGGAGCTCAATTCAGAAACCTACCCATGTGATAGAATTACATAGGACTAAATGCATGTATAGAGGAGTCTAAGTAAAACTAAGGAAATCTGAACATCTGAGTAAGATCAGTGGATTTTGTCAACATCAATATCCTGTTTGATATTTAATGGTAGTTTTGCAGAGGTAATATTTGTAAGATATCACCACTGGGGAAACTAGATAAAGGAAACATGGGAACTCTCTGTGTTATTCTTAAAACTGCATGTGAATCCATAATTATCTCAAAATAAAACTGTTTTAAAATTACCAATTTCTTTACCAGTGGTTTCATAATGCCTTGAGGTCGGTGCAATTGCCATCAGCAGGATTAATCAGACGCTGTTAACCTTCCAGAATATGTTTTGGATACACAATTTGAAAAAAATGCCCCAAACCTAAAGTGGAACAGAGGGAAAGCTATGATGAAATGGCCTTTGGATGGAGTTTTGCTCTTGGAGCTTCTTCTTCTTCTTGCCACTTTCTCTTTTTCACATTTTACAGAATTGCATTGCTGTACCCCTTGAGGAAAGTGGGACATTTAAATCTGATTCTATATTCATTCTCTGTAAGGTTGTAGAGATGTCACTGAAGTTTCCCTTTGTCTTTTGTCAACAAATGAGAAAAATGTTTCCAAATCAGATGTTAAAATTCCAGGAGAATGCTTGAAATATGGAGTGGTGTTGATTCCACTTATATAATAATAGCTGTAGTCTTTTGTGTTGTCAATATTGTAACTGTACCAAGAGCTTTCCACCCTGTCTGGAACTGGGCAGTTTGTGGAGCTAGAAGCTTTGACTGTCAAAGAAACTATTTTCCTGTGAATTGTCTCCAATTGCATCAAAAAGCTCCACTACATTGGGAATGACCAGGAGAAACCTCAGGAGGATATGTTCAGGCTGATGAGACAGTTGCTTTGTTCTCCTAGTGGTGATAAAGGCATAGATCTAGGAATGCCAGTTCATCTGCTGTAAGTCATTAAGTGCAAACAGGGTGATAAATGGGGTTAGTAATAGGAAGAAGTCCCTTCTAAGATGGTCTCAGAAGCCTTCACAGAGAACATGGACCACCACAGAGACCAGACTCTTTCCTACAGAAAAAGGAAGTCTGTGCTTATGTGCCTGTTTGCTTCTCTCTGACCTAGCTGGCTCCTATCAAAGCAAAAATCCTTTCCTTTGAATTTGAGCTGACTGGAACCTGGACTGAATCCCACTATGGTATTTGGGGGAATCCAGAAAGATTCTCCTTTTCCAGTGGAGGTCCATAGAAGGCAATGGTATCCAGCCTCAAAGGATTGTGGTCAAGGGCAGATGTAGGGCTTCCTGGACTGGACACTGGCCATCATTGATCATAAATCAAGCCTTCATCTCCCAAGGACACTGGCCTTTTCTATATATATAGGTTGTTTAACCAAAGCTATACTTGTGCCCTGGGGAAGGGGAATTGCTTATAGAGCACAGATTTCTCTTCCTGGATTGACCTCTAATTATTAAGCTTTGGAAGAAGTAACATTTTTCATGGCACAATTCCTTAAAATTGAATATGTGTGTGTGTGTGTGTGTGTGTGTGTGTATATCTCCACATGTTTTAATTCTATCTTTCCATTTATCACTACATTCCTGAGTTTTCCCTTCTTTCACGTTAATTCAATGACATCTCCTTCCTTCTGTTACCACTCACACATTCGTTCCCAGGTATCCTCTGGCTTATATATTTCTTCATCTAAACTTCTTATTAAAAAATCTCTTGGTACTTTCTCTCAGTTCCATTTTCTTGCACACAGTCTCTCACCCAACTCTCTGTGTGCATCTCTGCTTTTTCTCTCCCATGCACACACACTTATATGCACTCGCCATATCCCAGTTCACTCTTGGTTCCCTGGGCTGGCACTTAGTCTTTAGCACAGTGTGGCCACTGATTTTCTTGCTACCATGGGCATAACACAAAAGTGGGCTGGGACTAGATGGAAGAGACTAGACTGTGCAAGAACTAACTGACAGAATATTGGGAGGAGGGTCATCTCCTAAACATCTTCAGTTGGGGGCTAAGGATGTGCTGAGGCAGCAGGAGAGTGTGAAAAAGCAGGTCCAATGTCAGCAGCCTGAACTAGTGATGAGGATGCAGTAAAACTACAGTCAAGGTGGGTGGGGTGTGTGGAGGTGTTGCACTTGGGAGAGTGTTAAAAGGAAGCAGATGAAAAGTTAGAAATGATCATGAATTGGGAACTTATGGGTTATACATTGTGTTACACATTTTCTGATATTTTTTGTTGAATTTTTACAACAAAACTCTGAAGGAGATGATTGTTATCATGCAGATGAAGAAACTAAGGTTCAGAGAGGTTAGTAATTAACTGTATTTGCACACAGTAAGAAGAAATGGAGAAGGAAATGGCAACCCACTCCAGTGTTCTTGCCTGGAGAATCCCAGGGACAGGGGAGCCTGGTGGGCTGCCGTCTACAGGGTTGCAGAGAGTCGGACATGACTGAAGCGACTTAGCAGTAGCAGCACACAGTAAGTAGAGGATTTATGCCCACTTCTTCTTGGAGCAGTGATTTGAATATATTTGTTTTCATTTTGTGTATTTCTGACCCCACTCCTATTTGGTATGCACCAGAGAAGATGGGAGAAGAGAAATACCGTGCATTAGTCTTAGGAGGTGTTCTTTTCTTGACTTCAAAAGAAGCTGCAAAGCCTCTGCAGTTAAGACTGGAGGCTGATTGGAAACTCAGGGGCAGAGCTGATACCCATTCTTAAGCAATGATTGCTCAGTTTTGCTCCTGCCTTCAGGCACATACTTCTTCAAAAGCAAAGCACTGTTTAAAAAACAAACAAACAAAAAGCTCTGAGACAAGTCTTTTGTTCATGCTTAGTCATGACTTCTAGAGATGGCAATGACTGGAGGTTGGAGCAGGGATGTGTAGAATGACAGTGAAACCAGAATATGGAGAAAAGTATAAGTTAGTGATTCCCTATGTTCCTGTGGCAAAGGAAATACAAGCATTGCATTGGAGCTCTCCTTAGTAGGAGTCTAACTCAATCAATGGAAAAGCTACCAAACAATTATAATTTGTCCACGTGATGTCAAGGAACTGATTCAAACTATTTCCGACTCAACCTGGCAAAGAAATTCACTGTTCTGGCATCAGAAATAAATCCATTGCCTGTAAGGCAGGGGAGTTGGGGGAAGAATGGATACATGTATATGTATGGCTGAGTCCCTTCTCTATTCACCTGAAATTGTCACAATATTGCTATTCGGTGATATCCCAATAAAAAATAAAATTCATTTTGATATTTGGCAAAACTAATACAATTATGTAAAGTTTAAAAATAAAATAAAATTAGGAAAAAAAAAAAAAACAGGGCTACCAAAAAAAAAAAAATTCTACCATTAAGCTGTTTCTGTGTGTGTGTGTGTGTGTGTGTGTGTTTAAATCCTACCTTTGAGGTAAATTTCTGAGACTAAAGTTCAAAACATCAAAAAATGACAGGACAGCTCGTGACCTAGATGTTTGAGTTAGATACAGTGGCTGAATAGAACTTTGTGTCATCTCCCCTGGGGAAAGACTCAGAGTGTTTTGGGCATGGGAAAAGTTGGTATTTGATGAATGAAAGAGAAGGATAGACTGTAAGAGAATGCTTTGTGCCCACCTAATGATTCTCTTCTTCCAAGGCCCATAAATAGACTACAACTGAATTCTAAGTCATGTAACAATGGTCCTTAATCCCTTTCCTTTCCAGCTTGATGAAGATGAGCACTGTGATCTTGGAAGCTATATTTTAGAGAGAGGTTACAAGAAGGAAAGAGCCAAGATCCCCGAACCACTACCAAAGAAGAGTCTGTCATCAATCAAAAACTTGTTTCGGATTTTAAGTGAGTAAAATATAGACTTCTATCATATTTGAGCCATTTCTTTAGAGCAGATATATTTATGTGTTTTATATCAGACATCCATATAGAGATTAAGCTCTCAAGTTTAATGTGAGTCCTGGAAAGTAGAAGTCTACAGCAGGAATACCATCTATAGCACACCTAACTGGTTTTACAGAGTGGTTCTGTCTCATCCAGGATCCATCATAGAAAATTACTACTGAGGTCTTTGGGGCATTCATCACTGCTTTTTACATTCTTTGTGCTCTATGGATACTACCTTGCTTTAAACACAGAGTAACAAAAAAAAAAATGTGATCAAATCTCCTCTAGGACACACAGCCTGCTCTCCTTAGGAAGTCACAGCTCTCTTGAAGGCCACAGTCAGTTCTCTTGGCAGCTCTGTGTTCAACTGTGTTCTCAGGCTACATGTGTTGGAAAGATATTATCCCCAGTAAACCTCAAAGTAAAAACCTAATGCGAATTTGTTTGGCATTTTTGGAAGATGCTTTTCTCTTCCAATACTTCCCTAAAGCTAAGGCCTCCTGGGAAGGGAATCTGCAAAGAATTCATTTCTATCTAGAAAAGAGCTGTCCAGTAGAAACTGTGAGCCACAAATGTAATTTTACATTTTATAGTAGTAACTTTTATAAATATGTGAAATTAACATTAATAATATACTCAATTTAACCCAATGCATCCAAAATATTATTTCTACATGTTATCTGTCTATCTTTCTTCAAGCATTTTTGATGTAAATTCTGCAAAGAACCTGAAAGGCAAGCAAAATATGGTTAGATGATGTTTGGCGTAGCCAGAGTATCTGACAGTGTGGCTTTGGGAAACCTTTCTGAGTCTCTGTTTTTTCAACTCTAAACTGAAGATATTGCTATTATGCTCTAAGGATGTTGTGAGGAATGACAGACATGGTCCCCATAACGGACCTAGTCCAGTGCCTGGCAGGATCAAAAAAGCTCTCACATGTCGCTTTAAGAAATTTCATCTTTCAGGCAACAGGGAGCCAGTGAAGACTGAAAATAAAGAGCGATTTGATCAGATTTTCCATGTATAAGGCAAATACTAGGAAGAAAAAAACTGAAAATATTTCATTTTTCTTATAGTTGAGCTTTGTCCCAGAAGGATGTGTTTGCTTCAGAATCTTTTCTTTAAGAAAAGAATCTTGGCTAAGCTTCAGACTGAATTTTTTTATATACCCAGAGATATCTTTGAATGAATAAGATTGAACATATCATTAGGCACTTCTACATCTTGCATTTAGGAATATAAACTTATCTTAGGATAATGCACACTGTAATATTACAGGTATTAGTTAGAATATAAGTTTATGACTCTTTTTGTTGTTGCTTTATCTCCAGTGGGTTTCAATATATTATCCTGGACCTCCTTAATGAGACATATGATGACTCTAGACCAGATGGTTCTAGACCAAATGGTTCTCATGGCTTTGTCCTTTCAGTCCCATAGTCTCTCTGGAAAACAGTGTAAGATTAAATTGGAAGATAATTGAAAAAGCTGAAATTGATAACTGAAAGATACCGATTAAATGGATTCATTTTCAGAATAATCTTGCCAGGAAAACTCGAGTTGAAACTCTCATTTGCACTTCAACAAAAATCATAACAAATGAGTATGCCTCTTCATTTGAAAGAGCTTATTCTTTTTCAGACCTTAAACTTGGAGAAGTTTACTAGCTCCAGTGACATATGTCATAAAGTACTAGGGGAATCTGACTCAGAACCTTCTCTATATTGTTAGAGAGCAACAAGGGACATCCCAAGCCTAAAGCCAAGGATACACGTGATCTGCTCAATTTATTGACACTGATATGCACAGAAAGGATATAGAAAATGCCAGTTGATCCAGGGAGAATAGAAAATGTGACAATGCCACTATAAACTAGTTGGAGAGACAGTCCTCATGCATTAATTCACAGACTAATTAAGAACCGCAATGGCACCCCACTCCAGTACTCTTGCCTGGAAAATCCCATGGGCAGAGGAGCCTGGTAGGCTGCAGTCCATGGGGTCACTAAGAGTTGGACACAACTGAGAGACTTCACTTTCACTTTTCATTTTCATGCACTGGAGAAGGAAATGGCAACCCACTCCAGTGTTCTTGCCTGGAGAGTCCCGGGGATGGGGGAGCCTGGTGGGCTGCCGTCTATGGGGTCACACAGAGTCAGACACGACTGAGGCAACTTGGCAGCAGCAACACAATGATAACTGAGTATTCTATGCACAGCATTTGTAACTTGTGTGCTTAACTCAATTAGATAAATTTAATGGGATCTTAGAAAACATTGAAATCTGAAATGTCTGCCCACAGAAAATCAATGAACCCCAGGCAAAAATGTATGAGAACTAAAACAGATCACTAAGATTTTAACTATACAAATTGAGATTAGGCATGTAAAAGAAATGTAAATGCATAATGTATAGAGTGCTATGTGAGGGGTTACTATTAAATAACTCCTTACTGACAGTACTTCACAATGAATGCTTTCCTATGGGAAAAGATTTGAACCATCTGATGTTTTGCATAGTAAATCTTAGCAGAATCTGAGAGTTGGCCAGACTTGAGAAGCCACAGCCCATCATAGGATTCCAACATTTGTTTATAATAGTAAAAGTTTTTGCCTCCATTCTTCTCAGTCAAGGTCCGGTTAAAATGTGAAAGTATACCATCTCTGTCTATTTTAAGCTTCAGACCCCAAAGTTCTTCAGAAAATGAGAGAACTCATTCTGCTACAGTTAATCCTTGAAAAGTAATTTGAAATTGTTCCAAGAACAGAAATGTTCATGTATTCAAAGAGGTAGTTTAATGAAAATAATGATTTCACTTGCCAACATTATGAACACAAGATATTTTCTTATTGCCAGTAGAGGTTTTTGAAAATATTCATGTACTTTCTGAAAATGGGGTTTCTAATGGAATCATCATGCTGTCTTGACTCCCAAGGATATCCTGAATGTGAGGATAATTCATATTCATGGTCCATCTGCCTACAGCATGAGAGAAATCATTCTAGAACTAAAATAAACTGTCTTTATTCAAAATGGAAATCAGAAACAAAAGTTTTACATAATAATACCTATTGCCAATAATTCACCAATTAAAAACTCTAACGCTCAGTAGCTCTTTGCAACCTCATGGACTGTAGCCCACCAGGTTCCTCTGTCCATGGGACTCTCCAGGCAAGAATACTGGAGTGGGTTGCCATTTCCTTCTTCAAAAAACTCTAAACTTCTATGTATAAGATGCCGTCCTTGAAACCAAAGAACTGACCACAAAATACCTGTATTTTCAAGTTCATCCTACCTGAAAGATAAAAATTAGGAAACACCACTGTTTTTCTGGTTCTGACCACTAACACTTTGGAGGAACTTCAGGCATTTCTCAAATTCCTCCCAGACATTTCTAGAAGTCCCTCAGGTGAGTGGCAGATGCTTTGTGTACTGAGTGTCTGGGCTACCGTGTTTTGCCTGTTCTTCTCCTCCTCTCCAGAGCCAAGTCACGGAGCTGAGGTCTCCCATCTCCACCTGTGCCCAAGGCCCACACAGAAACTGCAAGTCCTCAATATGATAGAAGGCACACCCAGATTCTGGCACTCATGTCAACAGAACCTGAAACTCTCAACATACTTAAGAGATGTCACTAAAACAACTCTGTAGTTTTAGCTTGTCTTTATTTTTTTCTAGTTTATCCTAAGTCTCAAGCAAATGCCTGGAGTTGCTGAGAATCTGTGATACAAATAGAGAATCATCACTGCTCTTGGCAAGAATCGGGTATTATCTTAGTTCCTTTTTTATTAGGGCAAGTTCTTTCTCAAGGGTCTTCTTGGTCACTTACGCAAACTGACAGCTAAGGACCCTGATAGTTTGATCTCTAGATAGGTCTGATTTCTAATGAGAGCACAGTTTCCAACCCAGCTTGGCCCTTATTAATAATACAATCCTACCTGCCTTCAGAGGCCGTATAGTCTAGATGTGATAGGCACAAAGACTGACCAATTATTCCAATGTACTGTACTAAGTGATACAGTGGAAGAATATCATAAAAGTCATTTAACTAAATCTGCAAATTCCTGATGGACTCCCTGGGAGGCAGAATGCCCAATTTGATATTTGAAGCATGAATGCGTTACATTTTCATTTCACTTTCAATGATGCCAAGTTCTCCTTCCCGATCAAGATGAATTAGAGAAATACGAGAAATTAAAATAGAGCCCCAGGGGCTCCAGTTTCTGGAAAAGGGTTGTGATAGCCATGTAATAGCCTGGGAAAGGCTGACAAAGCCACTTCAGGACAAACTCCTAGTAGCTGCTGAGACTATTTCCTCAAATCTTTAGCTGAACAATTCAGGCTGATCTTGAAGTTTAGGGGAGCTCTCTGGACCACTGGCACACTGCACTGAGAAGGATACCCATGAAACGTGGGGAGCTTGGTTACAGGACCTCCATGAGTGCAGAGTAACAGAGGACAACAGATGCCACATATTTTCTCTCCCTGTCTAATTTCTGAATAAGTTTCAAATCACATATTTTCTATGAGATTTGTTGGCCAAATTTTTTCTCTAATATTTCCCCAAGACTTGCTTCAACAATTTATTCAATAGTCAGCAACAAACTCAAGGCCTAAGTAGTTTTATTTGGGAAATCTGGAAATCATTTATAGTTTTTTAAGCTCTGAAAGAAATATATAGCCTAAAGGAGACAGTTGCTGGTATTTGATGGAGTTGATCTTTATTTCAGAGGTAATCCAGTTAAAAACAAATGGTATGGTGACCCCCGGAAATATAACTACATATAAATATATTTTTCTATGAGCAGTTCTAAAGTGAATATTCTCAAACATTTTTCCTTCTGGGAGGATTAGACTGAGTTTGGGTTCCATCCACATAGGATTGAGGAGGAAGGTTTGAAGTATGGAGCTCAGGCTTGGTCTAAGACATGAATACATGACACTGTCTCTAAAACTCAATATGAAACACTTGTGGAGGCGAATCTTCAGAAGCAAAACTAAGGAACAAAGCACTGTGGACCCCTTTGTACATCTCCAAACTGAGCTTTACCCTGGTTTTCACTAGAATTCTGGTTCTTGTTTTTAACTTTTAAAAATTACACATGCACACACAATATCATTCACACAGAGCCTGACAGAGCAGTGAACAATGTCTAGTCTAGTCTCCAAAAGGCATTCTGTTAGAAACAGACAGAGGCAATCCAGCTCAGGAAACAGCATATAGAGAAGTCACTGTGTTAGTCGACTCAGCCTCCTGAGAGCATTCCATTGCTCAGGAAGAGGTGGCAGAGAAAAGAGAGGGTGCCCACAAGATGGAAGGCTCATTATTTTACTTTTTTTTGCAAGATCATCACTCTCAGTGTTGCAAGAGTATGGTTTGACATGAGCTGCCCGTCCATTAGTCACCTCCTGTTAGCTGTCACCCAGCTCACGGAATGGAAAGAACACTAGGGCACTGGGTCTAAATTGGCTGAGGGGATAGGAAACATGGAATGGTCATAAGTGGAAAGTATTCAGGTTCAAAACAAGTTTGTAGGGGGAAACCATACAGGAATCTGTGTGAGGCAGCCTACAAATGTTTACATAGAAAGCAGCAAAGTTGGGGGGAAAGAAGCCAAAGAAGTCCAAGCTCACGGATACCTTCAAATCTAAAGAGGAATTTCAGCAATTAACTGTTCAGCAAGTGTCTGGGGGGCCAGGAGTGGGAAGTTTTATAGTCCTAGTTAGGAAATAGATATAGAGGATTTCTAATCTGCAGAATGAAAAATTAAAACTGCAATAGTAAGGTCATGTTAAACAAGATACTTTGAACTTATATCTAAGGAATAAATCAAAATAAAGTATAACAGCAATGACGTGTTTCTTTGAACTAAGACCCTATGGTTTCATTCTTGTTTCCTTTATTTTACTCCTGAAATCAAAGGGGTGATTTTTCTTCTCAAGTCAGAAAGAAACAAAGATAAATAACAGAGAAATACACGAGAGAGAAAATGTGCTATGGAGATGTTTTTAAAAACAGGGCAAAGGAAGAGAAAACTCTCTCCTAATAAATTGCTCTAAAGAAATGTCGTCATAATATTGTAATAAAAACAGATGTCTTTTTAAAATTCTGGCTTGGAATAATTAGCATAATGGTTAACATTTGATATGTCAAAACAAACTAAAGGGGTAGGTACTACTTTGGTCCCCTTTCACAAGGAGGAAAGTGAAGTTAAACAAGCTCCTTGGGATCACACAGTTCATAAAGAAGCAGCTGGGCTTTGAACCCAGGTCTATCTCACCTAAAAGTATGTGCAATTAACCAGGAGCATAAAGATTCACTCAAAGTCAATGCCTCTTAGTTTCATTTGAACTGTCCTGAACTTGCCTTAGCAATGATATAATAACATTTGGGGAAACACAATGAAGAAAAGTTTTTGCTGAAATTGTGAAACAACCTTCCTACATGAGATAACATTTTAAATCTTTGAGGCACTGGCTGCTAGAAGTGAAGCTCATTAATGAATGATGGGTGGGACACTATGCCAGCCAAGCAAATGTCACTCTCCTGCCTAATACCCCAGTACTCTGTGACAACACTCGTAACCTTCACTCCAGGGCTTGACACAGCATGGGCTGCATAGTAGATGTACAATACACACTTTGTTTTCAGCAGTTATTTTTGAACTGAAATGAACATCTTCCATTAAGTACTGGCTCAAGTGTAGCCTGACCTCCATGAAACCATTATCATAGTCATGACAGTCACACCTGTCTCAGGTCATTTAGGCTCTTTCCCACTTGGCCCTTTGCTAGCTCTAACTTATCTCACAAAGCTTAACTAAGAATTACATGAGATTCATGTAAATAAAAATGTTCTGGAAGATACAAATTTCTATGTTAATTTAAGCATCATTATTAACCCTGTCTCTATCATCACAGCCTTGGTAGTGATACTTGTGAATCTATATTAAACATCCATTGAGGCATACTGTGGGCTAAACAAATAACACTTGATTTAATTTCACAACAACCTGCACAGGTAGTTCACCCGGCCCTGCTTTCATCAATAGAGAATGTAAAAAGTAGAGAACGTGTGAAAGGTTAGCTGCAATATAACAAACTTCGAAGTCTCTGGTTGTTAACAATCAAGACCTACTTATGAAAATAAGTTGCATAAGCAAGACTTCCTCCTGTGGATTGTCCTTGGGACTGGTCTTTCTGTTTATCCTATTTAGTATTCTCCTCCAACTCTATGGTAGAGTTAGAGTTCCAGATCTTTGAAGTTAGGTATGGCTAAGAGGCCAATGAAACCAACAGGTACCAGGACAGGAAGAGGCACAGAGTGAGTGGAAGCGGCATGTGTCACATCAGGTGAAAACCTCAAGAGCTGCTGTGTGGATTTCCACTGTGCTGACCACTGTCAAAATGATAGATGATGCTCCATAGTGTGGAGCCACCATGAGCCTGTGCCCCTGACGTTTAGCAGGTAGAGAAGAACCCCCAGTTGACCATAATGATCATAAAGCACAAGTGAGGAGTAAGTCTTGGTTGTTTAACACCAGAGGCTTAAGGGTTTGTTATATTACAGCTGACCTAGTCTCTCCTGAATGATATAAAAATCCAGCTGTTTTCTGGACATGGTCACTGTTGGAGTGGAATGATAGGAAACCAGAAAGGTGATTGGATCTCATTAGGGATAATATAAGCTTTTCTCAAGCTTCCCTTAGGAATATTGCACCAAATGAAAATGAGTACCCTTCAGGAAACCTAAACGCATATTGCAAACAAGGATACCCAAGTGCTTTACAAATTATAAATCACTCTGCAAATACTAGTTACAACAATACGTCTGCCTCAGCCACCAACGGTAGCCATGATAATGTTTTCCTGTTTTGTAAGTCCATAATATTTACTCAGCTCCCACTAAAGAAATGTACTCATTTACACTGTATGTGGACAATTGAGAGATCAGAGACAACTTTGCTAATCTATGTGGCAAACCAAATACACTTGGGGAGCACTAAGGTCACTTGGCAGAATACGTAGTTTGAAATGAGTGCCTCTCTGTTACCCTTTTTACTATTCATAACCTCCAGAAATATTATAGGAGAGACAAGCTCTGCTCCCTCTACACCATGAGCACAGAAAGAGGAATACAACATGGGGTTAGTGGTTTGCTTACGAATGGACAGAGCTGCCGCTGGGCAATTCTCACTGCCTCCTCCCTTTGCTCCTCTTGGCACCAGGACAGGGAGAGGCGCACAGGCTCTGTAATTGTTTTGTTTATGCCAACTCTTTTATGAGGAATAAACTTGAGGCTTAGAAACATATTGTTAGCTTGGAATGCGACATTTTTAAAACTTCCTAATCCTCACATCTACAAGATTAAGAAATTAAGAGAATATTTTCTAAATGGCAATGAAGCTTACTAAAAAATATTAAATTTTTAAGTCCTTAAAATTCAAGAAAAGGTAAGCAATGATAATATAAATGCTCCTTCTTACCACCTAGAGGGAAAAGGCTTGCTTGGCATGGCTAGCTGTGGTTAGAAAGAATAGCCACATTAGATTGTGGTTCTTACCTACGGTTTCTGGCAAAAATAAAGTCTGGACTTAGTCTCTGGAGGCAGAAGTTGGAACTTGGTCTTTAATTTCTGGTCAGTTTCTATTGCTACCAAACAAGGAGAAGCAAGATTTCCTCCTGTGGATTGCTCTTGGGACTAGCCTTTCTGTTTATCCTGTTTAAGGAATCTCCTCTATAATAAGTTTTCAGAGCTTTTTGCATGCTGTGAGCTGTTTCTCAAACAAACACACCTTTCCTACAGAGCACAAGGCAAAGGGTCTCTAGATAAGGTACAGTCATACTGCATGCTGTCAGAGTCCAAGCTTGTCAAGCTTAAAATGATGCCCCTGGCTGAGTCTCATCTCAGGCCAGTACCACTTTCTCATAGTCATTCATCTAGGAGGAACATACCCTCCCTGATTTTCCAACCATTCTCCTCCTGACAGTAAGCTTTCATAGGCACCATCCACCCTCTTCATTTCCTGATCCAAATCATTCCTTCCTTTGTTTACTTTTCTCTGGTTCTCTCTTGAGCTGATTTTATTTCACTCTACTTCATTCCATCATGTGCCCTGGTGCATGCACAAGGTAAAGTCCATGTAGACAAAGTGATTGCATTTCTCTAAGAAATTCCAACTGAAAAGTTCTACCTGGAATGGATAGAATTAGAAATGAAATTATGCAGACATGCCACACCCTTTTCCTGAGATGCAGTAATGATTCCTGGAAATATTTTGCCTACTTATACCTTTCTTTGTTTCCAGAAGGGTTCAGGGCAGCATCTTTGACAATAAAACGCATTCCTTCTTTGAAGTCTGCTGCTGCTAAGTTGCTTCAGTCGTGTCCGACTCTGTGTGACCCCATAGACGGCAGCTCATCAGGCTCCCCAGTCCCTGGGATTCTCCAGGCAAGAACACTGGAGTGGGTTGCCATTTCCTTCTCCAATGCATGAAAGTGAAAAGTGAAAGTGAAGTCGCTCAGTCGTGTCCAACTCTTAGCGACCCCATGGACTGCAGCCCACCAGGCTCCTCCATCCATGGGATTTTCCAGGCAAGAGTACTGGATCTTTGAAGTCTAGGGTAGCTTATATTGCTGACATTTGTGAAAAGAAGTAGCAGTTCTTACATTAGTAAGGCACCCTTCCAATCATGTTATCATATAGCAAAGAATTAATATTTAACTTCAAAATGATCCTGAAAACTTGTGTGAGTGACTTTGTTCTAGAAAAATGATCTGTATCTCAATCTATATCAGATTTTGAAAATTACCACATGTAAATGCTAAGTAAAATAAGAAAAGGAAGATTCTAGAGAGATGCAGATAGGAGAGAGAGAGAGGGTGACTGCTGCAGAAAATACACTTTGTCTAAGGTTGTCTGAAGTTCTAGATTATTAAGGCTGTCTGAATTCTGGTTGTTTCCTTGCCACTGTAGCTTGGAAAGGCTTGTTGAGATGTCCACAGATCCATGTTGAATAAATATATCCCAAGGCTGGCTTCAGTGAAGCCAGGAACTCAGGTGTGTAGCCTTCAACTATTTAGTAAATGAAAAGTATTGAGCCCACTTGAGGGTAAAGATCACTGGGATTGGTTTTTCTTGCTCCTTTGGGAGAAATAAACCAAAGTACTTGATAAAACCACAACTGTCTGACTTTCTCTCTGGTTTAGAACATGGATACCTCATTCCCAGAGTGCACCCAGTCATCCCTCAGTTGGACATAACATTTGATGTTGCAAGCTCATTTTGCCACCATGAATTTCTCCGAAACTCTTAAGTAGAGACAACACCAGCAGGGAAAGTACCATAACACCCTTGTCAGCACTGGAAGAGATCTGGAAGTTTTTATCATTGCCTATTTTTTTCTTTCCCACATGTGATCACTGACTAGAGGTGAAATAAGTACTTCTTAGGGTGGAGCAAGAGGCATGTCTAAGGATGCTTTTCCCTACAATTTTGTCTTTTATTTACTTTTTATAGATCTGCAGCCAGCTCAGAGGACTTCAGGGACCTTGAGACTAGAGCACAAGATCTTGACATACTACAAATAAAGGCAAAGGCAGTGAGTAATCTCAGCTTAGCACAGCTGAAAAGACAGGGGTCAAGCCTGGAAGTCATTAGATGAAAAACTCAGAGCAAAAATTAAAATGAAAATATTGGCAGCTGGCATATGACCAAAACCTCAGTAATTCATTCCTTGGGTCCTCTCTGTCTTTCCAGATCATCAGCTCTCACTCTGTATTCAGAGTTACAAAAGGACCCTCCTCTATGCAGAGATCATATGAAATCCTGGTACTTTCCAGAGTAGAGTGTCATTCACCCTGATCTACATTATCTTTGGGATACCTTCTGATGCCATGCAAGCCCTAGTGATGCCTTGGTCTAGCCTACACACGTCATGGTCCAAGGAATGAGACCCACTGAGGTCCCTCAAAAACCTCACTTAAGGGCTACATACTTATAACATACAAATCTCAAGATTTATATCAAAGCCATTTATTAGCTCTGTGTGCAAATAAGTCAGGGCTCCCCAGGTGAATCAATTGGAGACAGGAATACCAGACCACCTTACCTACCTCCTGATAAATCTGTATGCAGGTCAAGAAGCAACAGTTAGAACCAGACATGGAACAACGGATTGGTTCCAAATCAGGAAAGGAGTACGTCAAGGCTGTATATTGTCACCCTGCTCATTTAACTTATATGCAGAGAACATCATGTGAAATGCCGGACTGGATGACTGACAAGCTGGAATCAAGATTGCCAGGAGAAATATCAATAACCTCAGATATGCAGATGATACCACCCTTATGGCATAAAGCAAAGAGGAACTAAAGAGCCTCTTGATGAAAGTGAAACAGGAGAGTGAAAAAGTTGGCCTACATGGCATCCAGGCCCATCACTTCATGGCAAACAAATGGGGAAACAATGGATACAGTGATCGACTTTATTTTCTTGGGCTCCAAAATCATTGCAGATGGTGACTGCAGCCATGAAATTAAAAGATCTTTGATCCTTGGAAGAAAAGCTATGACCAACCTAGACAGCATATTAAAAAATAGAGACATTACTTTGCTTCCAAAGGTCCGTCTAGTTAAAGCTATGGTTTTTCCAGTAGTCATGTATGGATGCGAGAGTTGGGCCGTAAAGAAAGCTGAGCACCAAAGAATTGATGCTTTTGAACTGTGGTGTTGGAGAAGACACTTGAGAGTCCCTTGGACTGCAAGGAGATGAAACCAGTCAATCCTAAAGGAAATCAGTCCTGAATACTCATTGGAAGCACTGATGCTGAAGCTCCAATACTTTGGCTACCTGATGCAAAGAAATGACTCATTGGAAAAGACCCTGATGCTGGAAAAGATTGAAGACAGGAGAAGAAAGAGATGACAGAGGATGAGACAGTTGGATAGCATCACTGACTCAATGGACATGAGTTTGAGCAAGCTCCGGGAGTTGGTGATGGACAGAGAGGCCTAGTGAGCTGTGGTCCATGGGGTCTCAAAGAGTCAGACATGACTGAGTGAACAGAACTCCTAGTTGACTCAGTGGTAAAGAATCTGCCTGCAAATGCAGGAGACATGGGTTCAATCCCTAGGTTGGGAAGACCCCCTGGAGAAGGAAATGGCAACTCACTCCAGTATTCTTGCCTGGGAAATCACATGGACAGGGTTGGACACAACTTAGTGACTAAATAGTCACCGCAGCAGCAGTAGTGCAAATAAGTCACCATCCAGAGCAAGGAAATCCCAATGAGAACCAATAAGAGAGGTTGTTTAAACTATCTGCAAAGAGTTAGTGAAGGTTGAGCAAGGATAAAGGGAAGTTTCCCTATTAGGACATGGAGGGGGGAAAGGGAAATTCCCTAAATTAAAAAAAAAAAAAAAACAGCTCTAAAAAGACTGGCCAGTGTGAGCTGACGCTGAAGCCGACACACAAACACTAAAAAATGGCAAACTCTTATTCCCAGAGGCCAGCTGGTGCCTGAGACCCAGCACTGGGGTTATTAGGCCATAGCTGGAGCTCCCCTGGCTCTGCTTCTCTTCCCAAAGGTCTCTTGCTACCCAATAGGCCAATAGTTGCTAAATCCAACAGAACAAGATAAATTATGTCATCTTTCTCTCTGGGATTTTATGACTAGAGAAGATTTGTAGAG
Source organism: Bos indicus (assembly GCF_029378745.1). Classification (NCBI taxonomy): domain Eukaryota; kingdom Metazoa; phylum Chordata; class Mammalia; order Artiodactyla; family Bovidae; genus Bos; species Bos indicus. The sequence goes on from NC_091769.1 coordinate 34,672,898, forward strand.
ACCTCACAAGGGATACTCTCAAATTAAACACTAGATTGACATCCACTCTTTTATAATTTTATACATTTTCTCCTAAGTAGAATTCACCTGATTTTCAGGGAAAAGAGAGATGGCCTGAAAAATGCTCAAAGACATGATGCAGTTAATAAGTGCTAAAAGTTTCAGCCTACACATTCCTTTTTAAATGAAGATTCCAGTGCAGCTGAAATAGGATGATTCCATTCTAACACATGTAAAGATATTTATCATAGTTGGCAGAACAGAATTGCTTCTTCTCCATGAAATTATTTCATTCCTCTCTCAATGTTAAAAAAGTTGGATCTTTAAAAGGCTAAACTATAAAATATTGTCCCACAGCTGCACACTCAAAATAAGTCATCAAAATTCAAATGGAAACGCACTGCCCCAGCTTGTTCATTGTAGTGAGTAAAGATATAACTAGCTGTAGCTGATGATAACTGACACTAAAAAATTACCCATCTAATACATAGCATCATTGGGGTACTGGCTAGTACCACCTTTCTGGAGCTGATTACATGCATCTCTTTCCAATTCTGCATTCGGTGATCCAACTTGGCAGTTTGAAATTGGCCATGATCAGAGCTTTTAGACAAAGAAATTGGCAAAACCCACAAATCATAAGTTTTCTACCCTCTAGCCCTTCCCCCAAGCCAGCTATTAAACATATACCAACATGCCATGGCACAGCCTTCTACTGTAATCATAGCTGAGCCTAATTTTTAAAAAGCAATCACATTTATCTGTTGTTGCTATTGTACCAACTCATAGGTTGATTAAGAAGATAGGTACTAGCAACAAGATTGCAGTTCAGAGAAGGCATGGAGATAGGAGGATTCTCTTGTGGGTGACATAGAGTTATCCCTCAGTTTACTGGCAACAGCTAGCTGGTACCCTAGACTCATCAGCCAGCAAGTGAGAGTCTATGCCCAGATGCAACCTCTCCCAGATCTGAGGTCTTAAGATCTCTAGATGGTAGGCAGCTGGCATTTTCAGAACTTCGCTTTAAACAGCTGGAGCTCAATCTCAGGTTGCCAGAGGCTGAAGCCCAGATCGTCGTGTGTCCAGCTGTGCTCCAGTCCTTCTGCAGAGAGCATCTCTTATATGCAGAAGCCAAGAGGACAGGAACCCATGCATGCACTGGCCCTTCTGCCAGCCTGTATCAAATAATGCTGTTTACCTAGAGTTTTTGCATAATGATGGGGAAACAGACACAAGGCTCCTGTAAAACCACAATTCATCCACAGAGTCTACATGGTCTATGTAAATGGTCTATACGGTTTCTATGTAAATAGATCTACCTTCCTATTTACATAGACATCTACCTGTAAAGAAATCACCTACAAACATAGCCTTCTTTTAAATTCTATTTGCCACCTCTTTTTCTCCCCAACCTAGCAGTACCTACAACACTGTTAACCAAGGTTAACTCTCTCTAATAAAAGAGTAAATGAACATTCTTATATGACAGCTTTCAAAAAGCAAAAGTAAAAAATTTTAGTGTAGGGCCCCTGGGTTAAAATAAACAAAAAAGGAAATGGATTCTAGTATTTGCCTGTAACACATTATGAGTTGGCAGAGAACAAACAACATTTTCTGTTCATGCAAAATAAGCATAGTGAGGAATCTCTTTGTAAGTGCAGACCAAAGTAATCTAGGCTTTTGGTGTTACCAACACGTTCTTCATTTTTTTTTTTTTTTTTGCAAATAACACAACCATCCTGCCCCTGACACACACACCACAAATTCACAACCAAAGTTAGAAGAGATTTAAAAAGATGATGCAGATGTGAATTGTCATGTTAGTTATTTTGTATGTAAAAATCTGTATGTGAAAAGAGAGATTAAAAAAATATATAAAACAGAATTAATAAACTCCTGGAGTTCGGCCACAAAATATGATTGAGATTAGGAGAAGGGTGAAGCTGTGGTCAAGCTGTTGATGCAAAAGCTCTGCTTGCCTGTAACCAGATGTGAATCATAACATCTCCATGGAGATGAGTGGGCAAATGACCAATGGTATATTCATGTCCACATTTAGAGGGTGAGAATTTCAATGGTTTATTGATTCCAAGTCAGGGGTTAAACAAGGAATTTTATCTAACATGAAACTCTTATGGACTCTCTAAATAATGCAGCCTGACTTTTTATTAGGCTGATCTCAAAAGGCTCCTTTATTTCTCTATAGCAGATGGTTTCCTAGTTTTACTTCATTATGATGCTACCTTCTCACTCAGGAAGTGAGAATTATATCTCTAAACCTAAAAGCTAGCTTGCTATGCACAGTGTTTCAACATGGACCATTTCTTGTCTCACTGATTTTATGTCATAATTATTGTTACTGGTCTTCATTTATAAGTACTCAATTGGAAGTGAGATGATTGCATTTGACAACCTTTTAAATTTTATTATTTGTGAGAAAGTATAATAAATGCTTCCCTGGTGGCTCAGGTGGTAAAGAAACTGCCTGCAATGAAGGAGACCCAGTTTGACACCTGGATAGGGAAGATCCCCTGGAGGAGGAAATGGCAACCCACTCCAGTACTCTTGCCTGGATATTCCATGGACAGAGGAGCCTGGAGGGCTACAGTCCACGTGGTCACAGATAGTCAGAAACAACTGAGCGACTAACACACACATAATAATAAATGCAACTGGGAATATTATTTAATTATTTCAGTTCAGTTCAGTTGCTTGGTCGTGTCCAACTCTTTGCAACCCTGTGAATTGCAGCACACCAGGCCTCCCTGTCCATCACCAACTCCCGGAGTTCACTCAAACTCATGTCCATCAAGTTGGTGATGCCATCCAGCCATCTCATCCTCCATCGTCCCCTTCTCCTCCTGCCCCCAATCCCTCCCAGCATCAGAGTCTTTTCCAATGGGTCAACTCTTTGCATCAGGTGGCCAAAGTATTGGAATTTCAGCTTTAGCATCAATCCTTCCAAAGAAATCCCAGGACTGATCTCCTTTAGAATGGACTGCGTGAATCTCTTTGCAGTCCAAGGGACTCTCAAGAGTCTTCTCCAACACCACAGTTCAAAAGTATCAATTCTTCAGTGCTCAGCTTTCTTCACAGTCCAACTCTCACATCCAACATGACCACTGGAAAAACCATAGCCTTGACTAGATGGACCTTTGTTGGCAAAGTAATGTCCCTGCTTTTGAATATGCTATCTAGGTTGGTCATAACTTTTCTCCCAAGGAGTAAGCGTATTTTAATTTCATGGCTGCAGTCACCATCTGCAGTGATTTTGGAGCCCCAGAAAATAAAGTCTGACACTGTTTCCACTGTTTCCCTATCTATTTCCCATGAAGTGATGGGACCGGATGCCATGATCTTAGTTTTCTGATTGCTGAGCTTAAAGCAAACTTTTTCACTCTCCTCTTTCACTTTCATCAAGAGGCTCTTTAGTTCCTCTTCCCTTTCTGCCATAAGGGTGGTGTCATCTGCATATCTGAGGTTATTGAGATATCTCCCAGCAATCTTGATTCCAGCTTGCGTTTCATCCAGCCCAGTGTTTCTCATGATGTACTCTGCATAGAAGTTAAATAAGCAGGGCAACAATATACAGCCTTGACATACTCCTTTTTGTATTTGGAACCAGTCTGTTGTTCCATGTCTAGTTTTAACTGTTGCTTCCTGATCTGCATATAGGTTTCTTAAGAGGCAGGTCAGGTAGTCTGTTATTTCCATCTCTTTCAGAATTTTCCACAGTTTATTGTGATCCACACAGTCAAAGGCTTTGGCATTGTCAATAAAGCAGAAATAGATGTTTTTCTGGAACTCTCTTCCTTTTTCCATGATCTGGTGGATGTTGGCAATTTGATCTCTGGTTCCTCTGCCTTTTCTAAAACCAGCTTGAACATCTGGAAGTTCACGGTTCACGTATTGCTGAAGCCTGGCTTGGAGAATTTGAGCATTACTTTACTAGCGTGTGAGATGAGGGCAATTGTGTGGTAGTTTGAGCATTCTTTGGTGTTGCCTTTCTTTGGGATTGGAATGAAAACTGACCTTTTCCAGTCCTGTGGCCATTGCTGAGTTTTCCAAATTTGCTGGCATATTGAGTGCAGCACTTTCACAGCATCATCTTTCAGGATTTGATATTTACTTGGTATTAATTAATACCTTTAATTAATTCCAAGTATTACTTGGTATAATACAAGTAATACAAAGTATTATATTAATACCAAGTAAAACTAGGTGTCAGACAAGAAAGACAAAACCTCAAAAACCTAGCATGTCACATATGGGTCTTGAGTGTCTTCTAATTTAAGACACATCATCAAGATAATGCAAATGATTGTTAAGGAACATGGGAGTTGATATTTTAAGGTGGAAATTATGAGGATCTTTGAGCAAGGGTGGAAGTGAGATTAATGCTAAAAGTGCTAAAGCGATGAGATCCTCCACAGGGAAAGAAGCTACCCTCTCCTTTCTCTTCCATTTTTCTCTTTGTAACTAAAATCTTCAGAAATGTTCAAATTGTGTTAAGGGGTATTTTGAGATGGGCATTCTCATGTAATGCTCATGACACAATAAAATGGTACTTTTAAGGGAGGCAGTTTGGCAAAATAAACCAAGAACTTTAAAAATGCCCAATTCTTTGTCCCAGTATTTCTCTATTAAGAATTAGTCATGATATCAAACAAAACAAAACACCATAAATTTCCAAGTACAAGGGAATGATTAAATAAAGACATATAAGTAAGAATAAAATAGTGCATTTTTACAAAAATGTTTTTTATGGAATATGTAATGTGTTGAGAATATATTTAAAATATTCTATCAAATGAAAAGACTGATACTACATTGCATATACATTATGTCCCCAATGTATACATATACACACAAAAATACACAGACAGATATAATAGACAAAACACTGAGAAGAAATTTGCCAGAGTATTTAAAGTGGTTATTTCAGGATGGGAGAGGGGAATAATGATGAATTGTATTTAGTTTATTTATATTGCATTATACTTTACAGTGGTTTACAGTGAGCACTAGTTAATTTTTCCATATGTACATTTTTAATGGCAAAAAATGATATAGAAATACTATATAAACATCAAGAAATATAAAAATGTATGAAGTAAAAGGGGCTTCCCTGGTAGCTCAGCTGGTAAAGAATCCTCCTGCAGTGCAGAAGATCCCGTTTTGATTCCTGGGTCGGGAAGATCCCATGGAGAAGGGATAATCTACCCACTCCAGTATTCTTGGGCTTCCCCTTGGTGACTCAGATGGTAAAGAATCTTCCTGCAGTACAGGAAACCTGGGTTTGATCTCTGGGTGGGAAGATCCCCTGGAGGAGGGCATGGCAATCCACTCCAATATTCTTGCCTGGAGAATCTCCATGGACAGAGGAGCCTGGTGGGCTACAGCCCATGGGGCCGAAAAGAGTTGGACACGACTGAGCAACAAGCACAACACAGCATAAAGTAAAAGATGGAGATCCTTTCCGTAATTATTCTCCAGATGTGCCTGCTTAACAACAGGAAAAGTTTAATAGAGTTTATCTTTCCAGACTGTTTATGTCTATATGTATATACAAAAGTATACACATGTATGTACTTATATAATTATTTCATTAAAATATAACAATTTTTTATTTTACATTAAATAAAATACTTAGGATATTTCCTTGTTGTCATAGGGAAATATATCATCTTTAATTTACTTTAGTTTTTAGAGCTGTCTTAGAGTCACAGCAAAATTGAGCAGAAAGTACAGAGTTTCTGTGCACAATATCTCTGCCATCTCCTCCACTGCAGAGAGCTTCCCCCTATCGATATTACACATCAAAATTGTATATTTGTTACAATCAATGAAACTATATCGACACACCACCACCCAAAGTCCAGCGGTCATGTTCAGATCCATTTCTGTTATTGTGCATTCTATGGATTTTGACAAACATATAATGACACACATCCACCACTATAGTATCACATAGCACCGAACAGTTTCACTGCCCTAAAAGTTTTTGGGCTCTATCTATTCATCCTTCCTCCCAGTCCCTAGCAACCACTGATGTTTTTATTGTGTCCATTGTTTTGCCTTTTCTAAGATGTCACATAGTTGAAATAACACAGTATGTAGCCTTTTCAGATTGGTTTCTTTCACTTAGTAATACAAGTCTGAGGTTCTTCTGTGTTTTTTTCATGGCTTCATAGAATATTCTATGTGTATTTGAGAAGAATGTATAGCCTGCTGTTGTTGGGTGGAGTGGTTTGTGTATGCCTCTTATGTCCCAAGTCTATGTCATCTGACCAGTGAGTATCATTCCCCATTTACATTTAAAACTAATTAATAATAGGGAAGGCTTTACTATTGTCATTTTGTTTATTATTTTCTGTGCATCTTATAGCTTTTTTTGCCCCTCCTTTCTTCTCTTAGTGCCTTACATTGTGTTTTGTTGGCTTTTTTAATATAGTGATATGCTTTGATTAGGGCTTCACAGGTGGTGCTAGAAGTAAAGAATCTGCCTGCCAATTCAGGAGAGGCAAGAGACATGATCCCTGGGTTGGGAAGATCCCCTGGAGTAGGAACTGGCAACCCACTCCAGTATTCTTGCTGGGAAATTCCATGGACAGAGGAGACTGGTGAACTATAGTCCATGGGGCTGCAAAAAGTCAGACATGACTGAGTACACATGCAAGTACAAATACACACATACATACACACACACACACAGAGAGAACTGAATCACTTTGTTCTACACCTGAAACTAATACAACATTGTAAATCAACTATGTTGTTGTTGTTCAGTCACCAAGTCGTGTCCAACTCTTTGTGACCCCATGGACTACAGCACACCAGGCTTCCCTGTCCCTCACCATCCCCCAGAGTTTGCCCAAGTTCATGTCCATTGAATCGGTGATGCCATCCAACCATCTCATCTTCTGTCACCCTCTTCTTCTGCCATCCATCTTTCCCATCATCAGGGTCTTTTCCAATGAATCAGCTCTTCACATCAGGTGGCCAAAGTATTGGAGCTTCAGCATCAGTCCTTGCAAACATTATTCAGGGTTGATCTCCTTTAAGACTAACTGTTTTAATCTCCTTGCTGTCCAAGGGACTCTCAAGAGTCTCCTCCAGCGCCACAGTTCGAAAAGCATCAATTCTTTGGTGCTCTGCCTTCTTTATCATCCAGCTCTCACAACTATACTTCAATTAAAAAAACAGTCTGTTCGTGTAATCAGACATGGAGTTAGCATATCAGGTATTTGTTACCCTGATGCTTTTGGGTGATTTATGGGAGATGGGGAAGTGTCCAGTATTATTCTGTCAATTGAAAACCAGACACGAGTGAGTGGCTTTTCAAAAATTCTGTAGCCATTTATATTTCTTCACTTATTAATTATATGTTCATATTCTGATCATTACTTTTTTTTCTTTCAGATATGTAATTTTAGTCATCAAACAAAATTGAAAATTAATAAACCATTTTCTCTAAGAAGGGTGGCAGTGACCATGATGTGAATAGCAAAGTCAGAGCTGATAGGAAGATTCAGCCTTTAGTCCGATGGAGTTAGTCTTTGGAATGTTCCCATTGTAGTCTGTGACCTAGGAAGCCTTCTTTGGTGAGAACTCAATGGTCTCATTCCTGGGCCTAGTTCATCATCTGATTATTTTAGGTGCCATTTAAGAAGTATAATGAGAGATGAAAAATTGGAAAGGTAAGCTTCCCTGCTTGTTGCTCATGTTTAGTCATTCAGTTGTGTCCAATTCTTTGTGATCCCATGGACTGTAGCCCGCAAGGCTCCTCTGTCCATGAGATTTTGTAGGCAAGAGTACTGGAGTGGGTTGCCATTTCCCCCTCCAGTGTATCTTCCCCACCCAATAATTGAATCCAAGTCTCCTGTGTCTGCCACATTGCAGGCAGATTCTTTACCCACTGAGACATCAGGAAGCCCTGAGACTTTGAATATTCTTTTTTTATATCTACTTTCTTCTCTTTCCCTTATGCCATCATCAACAGAACTATCAGGGGCCACTTGCTTTGTCATAAGAATTTGAAGAAAATAATTTAATAAAATTTATCTTAATTTGGAATGACTTGAAACTTAGATGCATTCAGATTTAGTTTAATCTATTTCTTGCTTAATTACTCAGCATATTGAAAAGGCAAAGCAAGACAAATCAAAACAAAATGCATTTCTGATTCATATGTGCACAGATATCAATGTGCTGAGATGCATATGAAATGATGTTACTTTTCTCTTTCTAGTTTTATAACTTCCAGATCATTTTGGCCAAAATTAAATAAACCAAATCACTGATCACAATATAGACATATTACAAATAGCTCTGTATCTCTACATACATGCATTATTTAAGCAAACATGGGGTTGAGTCCAACTTTCCTCTTGATCATTATAGATTAGGAAGAAGTCATAAATTGGGTATAAATTGGAGAGAAGGCATTTAATAGTCAAACTTTATATTAATATAAATAATAGGTAACTTTATAAATTAGATAATCAAATATTTAAATTTAAATATTGTGGCTTATCCAAAACTCTCTAATTTCTCTCAGATAGACTAAAACAAAACAAGATTAGTCACAGGACTGTTATTTTTCACAACTACCAAAATGCTGTCAATAACTGAAGTATTTATGCTCAAACAGAAAAGCACAATGTTGTAATTTTACAATTTCAAGATCTTGAAAGCAGACAGTAGACAATATTATAAATCACTGCCAAGTGGTGAGAAGGGGCTGAGGAAAAGAATAAGATAAAGTGATAATCCTCAAAAACTTATGACAAATGAAAGGTATATTAGTCACATTATTTCATCCTTAAAATGTTTGTTCTGAATACTAGTACCCTGTTTACCCATGGCCAACACACCATGAAAAGACAATCTCTGCCTGAACTACTGCACATTCTGCCTATATGACTCATATTCCCAGACATTAATTGATTTTGAAGTAGCTGGATTTTCCTCTCTAATTTCAAAATCGATTTGGCAAAAACTGGAAAACTATAATAAAAAGCAGAGGAAGATACTCCCCAAACTACATAAAATGCATTTGGCAATTAGCTCGGGTTATTCATGATAAAAGCCTCAGAAAAATTAGCCTTTGTATTATGAAAAACACTTGGAAAATATTTTTGAAATTTTGGTGACACCCCGTTCTTCGTGAAGAAAAATTAATCATAGTATTGATGCAGTGGAAAACACAAGGGAATTTTCAATGAAATGTTTTCTCTCTTTTTTACTGATGCAATATTTGAAATGGGAGCACAGGGCATTTTTCTAAGCAAAGCAGTTGTCTGCAAGCATGACTCTTTTCAGCAATTCACCTGTAGGCCTCTGAACAAATAATTGTGGACATCAAATTGAAAGACATGAACTCAGCCTGTTTCCAATTGAACTGTGGTCTTTATCATTAAGTAAATAATTTATAAATCTTTTGCATGTTCTTCATGTGTCCTTCTTCTTCCAGGAAAGAGGTAAGGGCCTTTGTTGGAATCACATGGAGTCTGGATCAGAGTTGGGACCAGAGCCCACAGCATCTCCCTGCTGGCCCAGAATCTACCTCCTTGTCATGTTACCTGACTTGTTTTTCTTAAGATCTCTTCACATTAGCTTAGTACCATGCAAAAAAAAAAAAAATATTCTAGTTATCATAGCTGGAAAAAGCAACTCACTGCAATGTGACAGGATCTGGGGCCAAGCAGAAGCTAAAGCATGGCAATGACTTCTATCCAGAGATAAGGATACTAGCTGTGACCCATGAATTCCCACCCTCTGGCCTAGGCACTTGACATTTGAGGTTTCCTCTTGGTTTGTTGGGCTTATAGGACAGAACCTCTGTGGGTTAAAGTTCAAAAATTCAATACCGTAGTTCAAGGAGCAGTCCTCTGGGAGAAAAGTCATGCAGCAAGACTGAAACAAGGTTTGGACACAGAATAACCCAACCAAGAGCACTTAGGCAAAAATTATTTACAAATTGAGCAATATTCCTACTGGTCATGCTATTGATGACTAATACATCTAAATTGGTGTGGGTGCATCAAAATCATCCATCAGATTATTAAAAAGGGATTTCTTATTCCTTCCATTAGTTATGTCTATGACTCTTTCCCTGATGTTCATCATTACATGGCAAGTCATGCCAATTTGTGGAAAACAAGGCATGGAGAGGTAAGTGAATACCCAAATTGGATATTTCAGCTATGAAAATGAACTGGAACCAAAGAATATAATTTCAAATCAAAATTTGTCCTCAGTCTTTAAGTTCAATTTTTTTCTTCTTTTGTGCCAGTAATACACATCATTCAGGAAACAAGAAAAAGGAAGGTTCACCAACCCCCAAAATTTCACCTTTCTTCTTGTACAATTCATTTCTCTTTTTCTCTTGCATTCTTATCACCTTCTTTCCTCCCTTCTTTCTCATCACTCTCTCCATTCATTTATTCACTCTTTCAACAGTCATTTAGTTCCAGATGATATTCTAGGTGCTTGAATTCATCAGTGATAAAACAACTGAAATCCTTGCCTTCATGCAATTTGCAGTCTCCTTTCTCCTGCATATAATATTAGCAGTGCTGATACAGCTTAAGGCCTCAGAAGCACCTGTTCTGTTGTTTTGATCCACAACTGCTGTCTCTCTTCCATGATATCTATATTTTCTCTGCATAGAGGTGAGGGTCACATGGTGAGAAAAGGAGAGCTCTATCTAGGCACTGCAGAAGGGTACTGTAAAAAATTCTCAGTCCTATGAAGAAATAGCCCAACCAAACTGAACCGAAGTACAACATCACAGCTCATGTAGACGTTCTAGTCCTCTAGATTTGAGATGAAGTCAGAGGTTATGAATACAATTCTATTTGGCATTATGAGAAAAAGGTAGGATTTCGAGCCATACAAACCTGGGGCTGTATTTTAGTTCTGTAGTCTGGGGGCAGGTCACATAACCTCTTTAGGTCTCAGTATCCTCAACTCTTAAGTGAATTTAACATCGTTTACCTTATGGGTTCTATCGCTATTTTATTCATTCATCCATTTATTCATTCAATGAGTATTTATTATTCTCTTAATTATTCTCTAAGTTATTCTCTTAATTTTTATTAAGCCCTTTCTATGCATTTGGCACTGCAGTAAATACTGGAGTTGACAGTGAAGGGATAATGAAGAGACAGAAATTGTTGCCATCACAGAGGGCATTACCACCCCAGGGAGTAAGCTACTGGGAGAGCAAGCATGTGAGGGAGGGGTTAGTTTCAATCATGATTGAATCTATAGGGTAACTGACTCTTAAATAGTCAGGAGAAGTACGTCAGAGAGTGGGAGGGTCTAGACACTGGCTATGGATCAGATCCTCTCTGAGTTGTTTCCTGTGACACATGCAGTCAGGGTGAGAGGCCTGAGCAGATGACAGAAGCATCCTGATCCAAGGAACAGAAAGACTGCAGCTGCCAGCAGAGAGCACCACAGACACTAAAATGTGAGGCCCATGCCTCCTGTGGGAACTGAAATGAGGGGGGTGGTAAGGCAGAATAAAAAGCTGCAATCACAGATGTCTCTGGACCCTCTCAGACCCCATCCTTAGTCTAGAAACAAAAGGACAGTTGCAGGACAGCTCAGCACTGCCTTCATCTCTGCACTGCAGTTGGGGACCCTGTGGAATGCACACAGGTTTAAAGCCAGGAAAAATGTGACACGCCAGCCAGTTCGAATGGCTTGTTAAGTCACAAGTTATTAGAGGATGTCAGGGAACCTTTGTAGCTACACATTGACTCTCTGGTGATGAAGATTCAGTGCTGTCAGACATTCCACATTTGTGGGCTAAAGGCCAAAGAGTAAACCCCAGATTCCTGCTTCCTGGCTCCTCAGTTCTCGGGTGCTTCAGCAGCAAAGAGACTTCACCCCAAACTCAGCCAAGCCAGCACTGAAAGCGTTCCTTTCACAACAGGAAGTCCCCCGGCGATGGCAGAACTTGGTTTGACCAGTATCACCTTCAAGGGCTGCCGCTCCACTGGCTCTGGGCACAGAGCTTTCTTCGGGAATGCGGACACTGCATGGTTTGCTAGCTGCTTCAGCTGTTCTGAACAAATGAATCCCCATTCTAGGGGACTCGAAACTACATAGTTTCACTCTGTCCTCTTGTGTTGGCAGCTGCCTTTCAGCATTGCCCTGCCCCACAAAAACCTCAACACGGATCCCTTGTATGCATGGTATACAATAAAACCTTTCATTCCTGCTTTGGCACCTGCAGCCCTGGGTGAACAGCGCCATGGAGTAGAGAAAGCATTTCCCAGAGTGTGGTGCTGGGGACCCCACCCATGCAACAGTTGAGCAGAGGCAAGTGAAAGCTGTATGCATGCTTGAGGGGAAGGGAGGAGGGTGAACCTTGGGAGAACCATTCTTGCAGCCAGCCTGTGTGCTTTGAACATCAACTGCATGTGTTCTGGGCCATGCACTGAGAGCAGAACCCAAACTTTGTCCTTAACATGTTTGTAGCTCCCAGGGTGAATCAGGCCATAGAGGCAAATGTGCCAGTCAGTGTTCTTGGTTATGAGCCACTGAAACCATTTTTGATAAGACAGCTGCCTCTGGGAGCCAGGCTCTAAGGTTTCCATTCTGTCTACCAATTATTAGCTGTAGGACTTGTATGACAATCACTTAACCACTCTGTATTAGAATCTCATTTGTCAAATGAGAATTACATTAGTATGTGTTACTTGAAATGATTAAAATGCTGAATCCATGGGAACTAACTGGAGCACTGTCTGGCTCATATTTGCATTTCATGCAGGGATGCCCACAATAAAGGACAAAAATGGCAAGGACCTAACAGAAGCAGAAGAGATTAAGAAGAGGTGGCAAGAATACATAGAACTGTACCCAAAAAAGCTCTTAATGACCCAGATAACCAGATGGTGTGGTCGCTCATCTGGATCCAGACAACCTGGAGTGTGAAGTCAAGTACGAACAAAGCTAATGGAGGTGACAGAATTCCAGCTGAGCTATGTAAAAATCCTAAAAGATGATGCTGTAAAAGTGCTGCACTCAATATACCAGTAAATTTGGAAAACTCAGCAATGGACACAGGACTGGAAAAGGTCAGTTTTCATTCAAATCACAAAGAAGGGCAATGCCAAAAATGTTCAAATTACCATACAGTTACACTCATTTCACATGCTAGCAAAGCAATGCTCAAAATCCTTCAAGCTAGCCTTCATCAGTACATGAACTGAGAACTTTCAGATGTATAAATTGGGTTTAGAAAAGGCAGAGTAACCAGAAATCAAATTGCCAACATATGCTGGATTGTAGAAAAAACAAGAGAATTCCAAAAAACATCTACTTCTGCTTTATTGACTATGCTAAAGCCTTTGACTATGGATCACAACAAACTGCAATATTCTTAAAGAGATGAGAATATCAGACCATATTACCTGTCCCATGAGAAACCTGTATGCAGGACAATAAGCAACAGTTAGAACTCAACATGGAGCAATGAACTGGTTTAAAATTTGGAAAGGAGTACATCAAGGCTGCATATTGTCACCCTGCTTATTTAACTTACATGCAGAGTAATCATACGTAATGCTGGGCTGGATGACTGAGAAACTGGAATCAAGATTGCCGGGAGAAATATCAACAACCTCAGATGTGCAGGTGATACCACTTTAATGGCAGAAAGTGAAGAGGAACCAAGGAGCCTTTTGATGAAGTTGCAAGAGAAGAGTGAAAAAGATGGCTTAAAATTCAACATTCAAAAACAAAGATCATGACATCCTGTCCTATCATGGAAACTGTGTCAGATTTCATTTTCTTGGGCTCCAAAATCAATGTGGATGGTGACTGAACCCATGAAATTAAAAGATGTTTGCTCCTTGGAAGAAAAGCTGTGACAAACCTAGACAGTGTATTAAAAAGCAGAGACATCACTTTGCCAACAATGGTCCATATAGTCAAAGCTATGGGTTTTTTCCAGTAGTCAGGTATGGATGTGAGAGTTGGACCATAAGGAAGGCTAAATGCTGAAGAATTGATGCTTTTGAACTGTTATGCTAGAGAAGACTCCTTAGAGTCCCTTGGACTGCAAGGAGATCAAACCAGTCAATCCTAAAGGAAATCAACACTGAATACTCATTGGAAGGACTGATGCTGAAGCTGAAGCTCCAATACTTTGGCCACTTGATGCAAAGAGCTAACTCACTGGAAAAGATCCTGATAATGGAAAAAATTGAGGGCAAGAGGAGAAGGGGACAACAGAGGATGAGATTGTTGAATGGCATCACTGACTCAATGGACATGAGTTTGAGCAAACTTAGGGAGATAGTGAAAGATCTATCTTCATGAACTGCATGCTTCAGTTCATGGGTTTGAAAAGAGTCAGACGTGACGTAGTGACTGAAAAACAACAACAACTGATTCATATTTAACCTTCAGGAGGTTAGCTCTAACATTATCATGAATTTATCCTTGACCATAAAGCTGTAGACACAAATTCATAAAATGGCCAGGCACCAAGAGAGGCTGAGAAATGGAATCCATTGCAAAGTTTCTGCTGCATGCACAGCCTGATTTGACTGCTGCTCCGGCACCACTGCCACAACTCATGTTAGACAGCACTGCTACTATGGCTGGTCACTCCAGTTGCCACCACTGAACACTGCTATCATGCAATTAACTATAAATGCGTTGTTTCCCACTTGCTCCAAATTCAAAGTTCTACTCGGAAGCAAATAACTGTCAAAGCCCGGTTTCCCTATCTGAGACTTAGACGTTAGGATTAGGCAGAAGTCACATCTGGTCTGCTCTCTTTTCTGTCCTGGGAAGTTGTATTCTGGCTGCTATCAAGGCTCCCACAATGATGGACTGCTTCACTGTAGTAAGGGTAGTAATTATGTCCATGCAGTAACGTGGACAACGACGTTGACAAATGCCCGTACAAAATAATGATTCAGTAGTAGACGTATGAAGTTAGGGACATAGCAGTCACCACCTAATACTTTTTTATTGAAGTATAGTTGATTTACAATGTTCTGTTAGTTTATGGTGTACAACAAAGTGAATCAGTTATATTTATTTACAGATATATATACACTTATCATATGCTTTTCTATTGTAGGTTATTACAAGATAATTTCCTGTGCTATACAGCAGGCCCTTGTTATCTATTTTATATATAGTAGTGTATATCTACTAATTCCAAACTCCTAACTTGTGTGGTTTAGTCACTAAGTCATGTCCAACTCTTTGCAATCCCAGGGACTGTAGCCTGGCAGGCTCCTCTATCCATGGGATTTCCCAGGCAAGAATACTGGAGCAGGTTGGCATTTCTTTCTCCATGGGATCTTCCCCAACCAGGGATTGAACCTGAGTTTCCTGCATTGCAGGCAGATTCCTTACCAACTAAACCACCAGGGAACTTCTAAATTATCCCTTCCCATTTTCCCCTTCAGTAAGGGTAAGTTTGTTTCCTATGTCTTTGAGTCCATTTCTGCTTTGTAAATAAGTCCATTTGTATCATACTTTAGATTTGAAACATAAGCAGGTGCACAATTTAGAATTCAAGGTGTCATCCTTGACCCCTTCCTCTCTCTTACCCACACTTCCAATCCATCACCTTTCAGTTTCACTGCTTATCCGTCGCTTAAATCCACTCACTTACCTTCAATTTCCTAATCTCAGCCCACCGTTACTGTGTTGTTAGACCAGTACACCATCCTCATGGCTGAGCCCCCTCCATGGCCCCAGCCCCTGTTTAGTCTATTCCCACACAGCAGCCACAGTGATCTTTCCAAATTGCAAATATGAGACTTGATTATCCCTCCAGTTTTTAATGGCTTCATATATCTCTTAGGTTAAGGACAAACCTCATTAACACACTCACAGGATCCAGCCTGCCTTGGGGTCTCCCTCCCTTGTAAGTCCACATGTGCTCTGCTCTCCCTTCCTCATTCCGCTCCAGCCACTCTGTTCTCTGTCTAGTCCTGAGGAGCCAGATGCTCTCTCTGCCACAAAGTCTTTGTCCATGTCCAGTACTTCTCTCCCCTCTTCTCTTTTGATCCCTATCCTTATTCAGTTCTCAGATCAAGAGATACTTCCTCATGGCGGCGAGGGGGGAGGGGGCTTCTCTGACCTTCATGACCAGGATAAATCACCTCATTACAGAACCCCATGGCATCCTGAATCGCTCCTAAATGGACATTCATCACAAATGCCATTTTTCAATTGTGTGACTATATATATATGTCATATGAAAATATGGACTACACATGATTCTATTCACCATTGCCTAGCATCTTCCATTTGTTGAGTGAATGAATGAATGAATTGAAAAATGGCTTCTCATTGGAGGTTAATATATCCTTGATGTTTGAGGGATTAGTCAGAATTTGTTGGATGAAGAAAGGAGAAATAAAAGTATCCCAGGAGAGGAAATAAGGAATCAAAAGTTGTAGGACATGCGAGGGAATGGTGTGTTCAGAGAAAGTTTCACACAGCTGGTATGTGAGTGATGGGAGATGGGTGAAGGATATAAGAAAAGCTGCAAATGAAGTGAAGTTTGGGTCCTGACTGTGAAGTTCCTTGAATGTGTGCTAAGGAATTTAGAACTTTATCTCTGGGCATGGAGAGAATCTGATAAGGCAAAGAAATTAAGCATCAAAAATGCAGGATGAAGGTTGAAGCAAGAATATACCTTCTGTCTTTAAAATTTGATAATGTCAAATTAGCAACCATTTGTACTTCCACAGCAAAGTTCTACTTACTCATTGGAAAATTAAAGAAAGTTATTCAAAAAATGCCTTAGACTATGTTTAGATGTCTGTTTTAAGTAAGTGCAATCAGATTTTTTTATTTTTATTATTCTCTACTTCCAATATCTGTTTCCCAAATGATTATTATTCACATTCCAATGAACAGATGTCACATAGCCAGCTGGAAAAACTCAGTTACATATAACATGATCAATCAATAGAGGGCCTCTGTTTTCAGCTCAGTACAAGTTATTCCTATTAAGTTGATGATAATAGCTAGAGTAGAATATAGTTCTAACAAGTTTTTAAAATAAAACCATGCTTCTCAAATTTTGAACTTTGGCTCGTTACACTCTGAAAAATTCTTAAGGACTTCAAAGAACTTTTGTTTATGTGGGTTACATCTGTGGATATTTAATATACTAGAAACTAAAACTTAAATTTTTAAAATATTTATCAATATATTTTAAAATAACAATAATAAACTACTTAAAATACTTAACATATTTTGTGAAAATAACTATTTTTCTAAAAACAAAAAAAAATGTCTTAAGAGACAGCTGATTCTCATATTCGTGTAATCTGGTATTTAATCTACTTAATGTTTCATCTGCATTTAATCTGTTGTGTTGCCTTATACAGATATATAGTTAGGAAAGGAGAAGTGCTTTGATATCTTTATGAATAATCATGACACTGCATCTCAACTTGAAAAGTAATAGTTTCTTAAAAGTCAGTTGCAATATGGAATATAAAACCATATCAATTAAACTTGCATGCTCTGAAACACTAAAGTTCATTAGTCTCCTTTGCACTTTGAATGGAACTTTTACTCCTACATGATTGAGTAACATCATGCATTGGTCATTTGGGAAATAACCATTCACTGAGTTGTGTAGGCTTTCGAAATTTTGAGACATTTTATTATGGCATATCAAAAAAAATCATACTCATATAATAACTATAAACAGAATACAAGCTTTAAAAATTGTTAATCACTATGTTGTACACCTAAAGTTTATAGAATATTGTACATTGACTATACCTCAATAAAATAAATAATTTTTTAAAAGGGAAAAAATTAACATCACCACTAATCTTATCAAGAAAAACTTTTAATATTGGAAAGCTGTCAAGCTCCTGGTGATAAGTATGGAAATATAAGCTTTCAAAACTTTAATTTTACTTGAATGCTTAAAATTCTTTCATTGGCAACAAATTCCATAGTTGTTTTTCTTGAAGGGACATTGACTTTGTTAATTCTAAGAAAATGTCTGCCAAATACCCAAGTCTGAATAGCTATAACTTGTCATTCTTTAAATAAAAATGGCATTTCATCAAAAACATGTCTAATTTAGCTTGAACTTGAATAAATGCACACATGCTTCCTTTTTTAGACAACACCATACTTCAATAAGAAGTACTGTGCATGTTACTTCCTATTTTGGCATAAAAAAAGTAAACCAAAAAAAGTACTCAAAGATCAAGACAATAAAATTAATAGTTCTTCCTGCTGCATTAGGACAACCATGTGAAAAAAGAATTACTTTCTGCAAACCTGCAGAGGCTAAGTACACAGTGAGTGCCGGTACGGTGTGGTGTCACCACCTCGATTTCTGCTTGAGCACCAGCACTTCTGCTCATCAGTGCTTTTATAGAGTCAGTAGGAATGTCAACAGCGACAAAAAGGAAGATAAGATGTAAATATTATTATAAAATTATGAAAGCTGACTCATTGGATGAGACCCTGATACCAGAAAAGATTGAGGACAGGAGGAGAAGGGGGCAACAGAGGATGAGATTCTTAGATAGCTTCATCAACTCAACAGACATGAGTTTGAGCAAACTCCAGGTGATAGTGAAGGACACGGAAGTCTGACATGCTGCAGTTCATGAAGCTTCGAAGAGTTGGACATGAATGTCCACGAATGACTGAACAAAAACAACATTATTATAAAAAGAATTTTGACCTCCTGAACCACACAGAAGAATCTTAGGACATCAAGGTGTTTGTGAACAAATCCTTGAGTGCTGCTAAAATAGAAATTAACTTAGAGGCATAGTGGTTTGCTTATAATGAAATAATGGACTCAGCCCACAGCCCTAACCAATTCATGTTTTTATGGTTTTTAAGAAAGTCCGTCTCTGCATCTTTTCACTACTTCAAGAGCAATATGTGACCTCTCAAGGAAATGATCACAAGTCAAAGGAAATTTTTTAAAGCATTCTGGTGACTCATCAGTTTTGGCCACTGCAAAGGCTACCTATATATTGATGGTAAAGAAAGAAGTCATTTATGCTGAGTCCATGGTTGTTATCACTAAATATCCATGTAGTGACTCTGAGCAACAAAGACCCGCCAATAATAGTAAGTAAGTTATTTTAGAAAAATGTATAAAATGTCATTTTGTTAAATAGCTTTTCAAATAACCAAGGCTAAACAGGAACATAAGGGGGTAAGGCAGATTTCTCTCTTTAATTGGAAAAGTAATACCTCAGACCACAACACTATTCAGAATGATCTTCTCCTCTAGTGATTCATTTCATAACACAGGTTAATTCTGAATAAGCAGGGAAAGTTTTCACCCAACACTTTATCATACCGACCTGTGAAAAAGTCAGACCAATGCTTTTCAAAGAAATTGCCCAGCCCATGCTGAAAGCTATAGAGAAAAATCAACTGATTCATCCTGAGCATTTTTGAACTTTCCAACAAGAAGAGGCAGGAAGAGAGCATGTTGATGGCCATTTGAGCCTGACTTTGCCAGCTAGGCAGGTACAAGCCATAGTGACTCTTGTGGCTTTTCCAATTCATGTTGGGGAAGAGCTTGACTTTCAGTTTCCCACACTGAGTGGGTTTCTATGAGTTATGCACACTGTATGAGTGTAACAAGGTCATCTGATTTGTCTGAAGGTACAAATAAGGAAAGGAAGATGTAGTTTTCCATTTCAATGACTTATGGACATAGAAGCCATGCCTTGGTCATAGAACCCTAGTGGATTTTCAATGATAAAGCAAAAGCATACTGTCCTGGTAGAGAGAGGAACATTTCCTAGTCATTCTTTATTTTTCATAATCATTTTATGTTTATGTTTGAGATTATAGATGTGCAGAGATGAGGGATTAATGTTAGGTTCTTGGGCATGTACCTTCACCTATTTCTCAGCATTTCTCAACCCTGTGAGCTGCTCATTATAGTAGATATGTCCCAGAAAGTTATCTAGTCAAACCAGCACCATCTGAGTCAGTGTGATCATCCTAAGAAACATCTAACCATAAAATCCCAACCCAAAACTAGCCCAACTCAAGAGCCTGGCCTCCATAACCAACATCTTGTCTTCCTCTGTAACTTCATGTCTCTATACTTCCACACATGTATTAATACCACTGATTCAAGAAGCACTGACATGCCTGCAGTATCCTGCATGCTTTCTTCAATTCCCACCCCACCTCCTCCTTTGGACATGATGTTGTCTCTGCCTGGAATGTCTTCTCTTATTTCCTGGTGGAACTCTGTGCCTTAACACTAGGTCAGAGCTAGATATCAGCCTTCTGCTTTCATAGCATTTCATGCTAGCCTTTCATGATACTTTGTCACTCTGTTTGCTCATCTGTCTCCTCAATTACTTGGGATTCCTTTAGGGCAGAGATTGAGTCATTAACTTCCACACACATCTAGCAAAACAAGTGATAGGCTACCCACTCCAGTATTCTGGCCTAGAGAACTCCATGGACTGTACAGTACATGGGGTTGTAAAGAGCTGGACACAACTGAGCAACTTTGGACTTCCCTCCACAGGACTGGAAAAGGTCAGTTTTCATTCCAATCCCAAAGAAAGGCAACGCCAAAGAATGCTCAAACTACCGCACAATTGCACTCATCTCACATGCTAGTAAAGTAATGCTCAAAATTCTCCAAGCCAGGCTTCAGCAATATGTGAACCGTGAACTTCCAGATGTTCAAGCTGGTTTTAGAAAAGGCAGAGGAACCAGAGATCAAATTGCCAACATCCGCTGGATCACGGAAAAAGCAAGAGAGTTCCAGAAAAACATCTATTTCTGCTTTATTGACTATGCCAAAGCCTTTGACTGTGTGGATCACAATAAACTGTGGAAAATTCTGAAAGAGATAGGGATACCAGACCACCTGACCTGCCTCTTGAGAAACTTATATGCAGATCAGGAAGCAACAGTTAGAACTAGACATGGAACAACAGACTGGTTCCAAATAGGAAAAGGAGTACATCAAGGCTGTATATTGTCACCCTGCTTATTTAACTTCTATGCAGAGTACATCATGAGAAACACTGGGCTGGAAGAAGCACAAGCTGGAATCAAGATTGCTGGGAGAAATATCAATAATCTCAGATATGCAGATGACACCACCCTTATGGCAGAAAGTGAAGAGGAACTAAAGAGCCTCTTGATAAAAGTGAAAGTGGAGAGTGAAAAAGTTGGCTTAAAGCTCAACATTCAGAAAACAAAGATCATGGCATCTGGTCCCATCACTTCATGGGAAATAGATGGGGAAACAGTGGAAACAGTGTCAGACTTTATTTTTCTGGGCTCCAAAATCACTACAGATGGTGACTGCAGCCATGAAATTAAAAGACGCTTACTCCTTGGAAGGAAAGTTATGACCAACCTAGATAGCATATTCAAAAGCAGAGACATTACTTTGCCAACAAAGGTTCATCTAGTCAAGGCTATGGTTTTCCCTTGGTCATGAATGGATGTGAGAGTTGGACTGTGAAGGAGGCTGAGCTCCGAAGAATTGATGCTTTTGGACTGTGGTGTTGGAGAAGACTCTTGAGAGTCCCTTGGACTGCAAGGAGATCCAACCAGTCCATCCTAAAGGAGATCAGTCCTGGGTGTTCATTGGAAGCTGAAACTCCAGTACTTTGGCTACCTCATGCGAAGAGTTGACTCATTGGAAAAGACTCTGATGCTGGGAGGGATTGAGGGCAGGAGGAGAAGGGGATGACAGAGGATGAGATGGCTGGTGGGTATCACCGTCTCAATGCACATGAGTTTGGGTGAACTCCGGGAGTTGGTGATGGACAGGGAGGTCTGGCGTGCTGCAGTTCATCGAGTCACAAAGAGTTGGACATGACTGAGCAACTCAACTGAACTGAACTGTAGCTCATATGGGAAAGAATCTGCTTGTAATGCAGGAGACCTGGGTTCAATCCCTGGCTCAGAATATCCCCTGGAGAAAGACATGGAAACCAACTCTAGCATTCTTGCCTGGAGAATTTCATTGACAGAGGAGACTGGAGGGCTACAGTCCATAGAGTTGCAGAGAGTCGAACACGACTGAAGCAACTTAGCACACAAGCAAAAGAAAAAAAAGTATACGATAATGTCTCAATGGATGTTGGCTGGATACACTATGGCACTACAACCTTCCCTTCTACATGCATCTTAAGTAACCAATTTGAATTTTGTACCCTAATTGAGTCTTATCCTAAAATGTAACTTTATCCACAGTCCTGAACTACTATCTCCACTCCATTTACTTTCTCTGTCAGAACTGTCTCTCTTCATTTTCAACATTAAAAGATCTCTCTTCACCCCCTCCCACTTCACTTAAACATTTCACTGGTCATCATCTGCCTTCTCAAGATATAAACAAATAATTCAGGTCACCTTATTCATGGATATATAGTTAGGTCTCTGTGACTAGCTGGATATTTAAAACATATTTGCTCCTTAATTATCTCAATACCATCATCAAGGAATGCTATGGATGGGGTCAAGGGAAGTAGACACAAGGAGGAGGATGGGTGTTGTCTTGCCTTCCAGGCAGTCTGATGAGTCCTAGCAAGATTCAGTTCAGTTCAGTTCAGTTGCTCAGTAGTGTCTGACTTTTTGCGACTCCATGAACCACAGCACACCAGGCCTCCTTGTCCATCACCAACTCCCAGAATCCACCCAAACCCATGTCCATTGAATCAGTGATGCCATCCAACCATCTCATCCTCTGTCGTCCCTTCCTCCTCCCACCCTCAATCTTTCCCAGCATCAGGGTCTTTTCAAATGAGTCAGCTCTTCACATTAGGTGGCCAAAGTATTGGAGTTTCAGCTTCAATGTCAGTCCTACCAATGAAAACCTAGGACTGATCTTTAGAATGGACTGGTTGGATCTCCTTGCAGTCCAAGGGACTCTCAAGAGTCTTCTCCAAGATTCGGTTGCCGTTAGAATCTGACCTTGACTTTGGGTAGGTCTTTGGCAGCCTCTCTTCTCTGACTTTCCCTCAGATAATCCCTTCTTGGCCCAATCAGGTGGGCCTTGCTTAGGTCCAAAGAAACACTGTAAACATCAGCTGAGGCAGCTCATCCTAACGCTGGCCATGATGACTTTGACTTTTCTTATAAACTATGGAAGCACTGAATGTTACAGATGGAAGGGACCCAAGAATTTCTTTTTTCTTTCAAGGAAGAAATTGAGGCCCTGAGAGGTGAAGTGAATGGTTTAACTGTAAGTTCTCCTTAAGCAGCAGAGGAACAGAGTACACCAAAAAGCAAAAGGTTAGCATGGCAGTGAGTATCCTGAATAGATATAGCTGCCTGTACCTCCCATAGCCACGAGGAGGAAGGATGAGAAAGCTGCCTCTGCACCACTTCTTTTTAAACCTGCCCAAATATTACTATATTGTAATTAAAGTGCAATAAATGTTTTCTCATTCAAGTGTTCACATTCATTGAGTTAAAAATGTTCTTTTTTTCAAAGAACTGGGCAGTTATTTTAAGTGTAAAAAATATGGCTTAAGAATGTTTTTATTCTTCCAAATCATCCCACCCTCTCCCTCTCCCACAGAGTCCAAAAGACTGTTCTCTAACATGTATAATATCATATATGAAACGAGTCACCAGTCCAGGTTCGATGCATGATACTGGATGCTTGGGGCTGGTGCACTGGGACCACCCAGAGGGATGGTACAGGGAGGGAGGAGAGAGGAGGGTTCAGGATGGGGAACACGTGTATACCTGTGGCGGATTCATGTTGATATATGGGAAAACCAATACAATATTGTAAAGTTAAAAAATAAAATTAAAAAAAGAATGTTTTTATTTTTTCTCAGTTAAACTACATGTGTTTACCTTCATATGACTAGAAAACTTCATAGAAAGACATGATTACAGGCACATAAATATCATTTCCATGTGGTACTTCCAATATAACAGTTCTGTCTAAATCTCAAACTGTTTAGATTGCAGACATCTTATCTTCTACCCACAGGACTCACATTTGTTTTAATCAGTTTTAACAAGGATACCACTTCTCTTTCTTCTTTCTATTTCTTATTACAATGGACATGAGTATAATATCCAGATACAGGTCTCCAAAAAAACACACTAGAGACAGTGTAAAAGAGAACGAGGATATTTTATACCTATAGTTTCTGTGGGTGATTCAGGATTTCTGCCAGGACTTGCCCCCCACTCCCCAACAGGCAAATGTCAATTTTTAGAACCATGTTCACAGTCTCGGCTAAATGATCTTTCTGGTGGAGTATGTGCAGACCACATGTTTTCTCTACCTCTCTGATACTTATCAAAACCCAGAGTGAAGGAAGAAGAAGGCCACAGAGCATCAGTTCCAGGCTGATTATCTGATCTCCAGATTCTTGGGACTGAGGCAGAATGAATTCACACTCTCCTTGGGAGACAGAAGGCTAAGGCTTTGTCCCCACACAGGGGCATTCTTGGAGAGGAGCGTTGCTGGGGAGGCTCGTGTCGTCGCTCAGTCGTGTCCGACTCTTTGTGACCCCATGGACTGTAGCCTACGAGGCTCCTATATCCATGGGATTTTCGAGGCAAGAGTACTGGAGTGGGTTGCCATTTCCTTCTCCAGGGGATCTTCCTGCCCTAGGGATCGAACCCAGGTCTCAGACACTTTACCCTCTAAGCCACCAGGGAAGCTGACTCCTTTTGTAGTACCAAGCCTCTACCTGAAGTCCAAGAGCAGCAGATGCCCTTAATAAAGGAGGAGAAAAGCCTCAGTAACATCAGGAACAGCCTAGAGCTGTTTTGTGGATAATTTGTAAGGAAAGAGCTCCAAACACTCTTTTCTTAGGAATGGGCAATAAGGATTGTCATGGCTTAGGTCAGGAAAATGTCAATGTTTCAATTCTGAATTTAACATTATTAGCATCATATCAGGCCAAAAAAGTTCAAATAAGTCAGTACTAAATAGGTAAAATTTGTCTGAAGCAGAATTTTTTGATAAAACAGGCAGACCTCTAAGAAAAATGGATAACAGTCAAAGTCTTTTTTGTAAACTGAAGATTTATGTGTTTCCTACATATTACAACTTTGGGGATAATACACTATTTACTTTTAAGAGAGCTGTTATTCTTATCTTTACTTACTCAATAAATATTTAAGAAATCTTAAATATTTAACCCCAATCTTATCATAAATGTAAAACAGCTGGTTTCTTTTTCCTTAAAAATTTTGATTTTCATTAAGCAAAACAATTCTAAGAGTGCATTTTCTAACAAATTCTGACAATTAACCACAAAATTCTGTCTATAGTATGTAACTATGCAGAAAAAAATAGCATAAAAACAGGATAACATTTAATTCACAAATACTTTGTTATTTTTCATAGAATGAGCCTCACATCTGGAAAAGCTCAAATAATTCAGTAGTCTGTCCAAGAAAAGTCTATCGGAAGAATTCCAAATATACACTGTTTTTACATTGTTGGTTGTATCAAATGGAAAGTTCTTGAACACAATAATATGTTAAGGAAGGAGAGGGGGAAAAAAGACTTTCTACATTATTGCTTCCTAGGACTTGGACAGATACCTGATGTCTGCTGGGAACTGTTCCCTGCCCCCAAGTTAGGACTGTACTGGAGCAACTCCAGAGAGTTCACTGCCTGAGACACTGGGTAAAGGAACTCTATACACTGCCAGTAATCATGTGTCCCAGTGATTCTTTGTAGCCATGAAGGTTTCCTTTGTTCATAACTTCAATCCTTCCTGTTGTCATTTAAGCCCATTATTTTTCCCCTGAGCACACAAGGTCACTAGACCAGTCACACACTCAGCAGCCTCCTGAAACTCTCCCTATGTCTATAACTGCCCAGCAGTCTCTACCACGAAGAGGATGCAATTGAACGGGCCACGGTTCAGAAGGGTCAAGGTCGAGAAGTAGGAAATTGCCTTTCCTGGGCTTGAGAAAGCACTCCATGACAATGGCACCCACAAAATTAGCTAACATGTCACAGGAGTTGACTGCATGGCTTTGGAGGAATAATTCTTTTAGGCATCTTACTCCCAGTTTTTGGAAAAGACCAGTATTATGGTCAGGCAGAGGGAAGGGACTGTGTCCACCTTGTAACCTTGTAACAGAGACTGGAATGACTCCTGGCAGGAGCTTATCATTTTTGCCTTGCAGGTTTTTCGTGACCTCCCCATATGTGTGTGTTTCTACCCTCACACCACCACTGTTGTTAACCATTGTTTATTTTATGCTTAACATTTATCACAAGCTGTAATCAATTTTTAAAAATTGGTCTGTTGCTCTATCTTCACCATGAAATACTGTTTCATGGAGGAAGTAACCCTATCTGTTTAATCATCTTTATACCTATATCACAGGTAGTACTTATTTTTAATACATATGAAGAGAATGAAAGAATGAAACTGTAAACAAATACCATCCATAGGCTCCATTTCTCCTCTCCTCTGTTGCTTCAGAGTACTCCATCCTCTAATCACTTATCCCTCTGCAGCAGGAGCACTCCTCACCCAGGGATCATATTAACCTGTACTGTCTTTCATAACTGGAGGACTCTGAACAAAGTTCTCCCTCCAGCCCCACAAGGTGCATATCCAGCCAGCCAACACCTATAGCTAATTGGCTTGCAGTTTCTTAGAGTTTCACTTTGAGCACATCTGTGGACTGAGGTTTCAGTTTGAAAGGCCAGACCACAAATATTAAGCTAATTGAGGCATTATAGAAAGAAATTTTCCTTCAGGGATAAATTTATGAAGTTTTCTGATCTTGTGGATGATTGTGCCATCTTTTAAGCTCAATCCTTTCCTCTCCCTCTGTACAAAAATGAAAGAAAATTAGTCTGCCTTGGAAGAGAGAAACAAAGGATTGTGTGGACATTTGATTATTTCATTAAGCAGAAGATGAACAAAAAAAAAATCATATAATAATCTCTAAGTAAATGATACAGAGAAGAAAAACTAATGTGGAAACCAGCAATCTCATTCTTCAGAAAAACAAGCTGAAACTTTCATTCAATAAAGTCTGTCATAGCTTATTAAGTATTATAAAGGTACTTGGTGAGAGTAAACAAAAAATTTGCATCCGAGAGTGATCTATTGGCAAATGATTTTTATATCATTTTCAGGTACTGACTCTATGCTTTTGTATTTTCATTTCTTTATTTTGCAAGTTGCAGTGCATGTGGTGTTGTGGAGAGAACAGAGAACATAGCACACAGAGGGGACTCAAAAAATCTTTGACAAAAGAATAAATGAAAAGTCAGGTAACAAGAGTACTGTCCCAGTATCACTTACATATGACTTTGGGAAAATTATTTTATCTTTGAGAGCCTCAAAAATCCCAATTTGTAAAGTGATCTTCTCTGAACAATTCCGAAGTTTGTGGGAAATCCAAATGTCATAATACATATAAAAGACTTTCTATTTTATAAACAGAGCTTACGTGTGAGATTTAGTATTATTGCTATCATTATTATTATTTTACAAGGAAATTATTATGGAACTCCCCAAGTTCTTACTCAGTATCTATCTAAGTATAGGATAAATACTAGGTATGATGCTAGATATTGTCTTTTCCCCCATTTTTGTTATTCTGTAATTTTTAAAAGTCATACATCTTAACTATAAAAATGTAAATAGGTGGGCAAATGTGTTTAAAAAAAAAAATGCTCTCTACCTATTCCCCATTCCAAACACACTTTCAGAGACAAATTCAGACCATCATTTAATTTGCAATCTGACTGATTTGATCCTGTATGTATACCATGTAAATTGCATATATTCTTTTTTAGAAAATGCAATCATATTATACATGCTGCTCTGCACATTTTTGATAAACCATATCTCAGTGCTTACAGATAGAGCTCCTGCGTTGTTTTTAATGGTTTCCAAGTATTTCATAATGTTGTTCCCTCCAATAATCACAGTTGATGACTCTAACAGTGAAGTTGATTACATCATTTAGTTAGATTAATGGTGTGGAGGTAGATGTATTGTTTTTCCAGCAGGAATTCTATTTGCATGATTAGTATCCCCTAAATCCTTCAGGCCTAGAGATTGCATAACTTCCCCTGGGCAGCCAGTCTCAGGGAGAACAAACAGCTCTTCCTCGTGTCTCACCTGAATCTCTTCTGTTCAGACATTGTAAGAATGTTTACAAAATAGGATTTGGAAAAGTTTTCTGGATAAAGTCCTGGACAAAACAGTTCGTCTTGGTTCACCTGATGGTGTGATGTTAGACAAAAGTCATAGTTTCCTAGTACTGTGCTTTTTCTTTTCACATAATGGTGTCCAGAGCTGCTCTTTACACCCTCAAAGGACTACTTTGAGGCTGATGCAGACCACACAGGTCAGAGCCATTTGGGCACGTTGAAAAAAATGCTTCAGAAATCCAGGAGATTATCTTCATAGTTAGAAATGCCCTAGGAAGCCCTCTTGAGCCTACCGTCTTTGTAGAGATCCACATGGAATCATCTCAGCAGTCTCACCAAGAAGTTATTTCCTCCAATTTATATGGGAAACTGAAGTTCAAAGAAACTGAAAACTTGTCTAAAACCATATTCCACTTAAGTGTTGGTGGAGAGCTTCAAACAGATCAGCCAAGCTCCAAACCCTGTGTTCATGCCATGAAGGACACCAAGTCCTCAATGTTCACAGAATCAAGGCGCCCTCCCTTTGGTGGGGTTTCAGATGAGGCTCCTGAAGTCCTGCCCTCAGGGCTGGTGGCAGTGCTTCCTGTCTGGGGCCAGTACTGAGCCCAGACTGTATTCCTCAGGCTGCCATGGGTTCAGGGTCTTCCAGAGAAATAAATGGGGCGGCTACAGGTTTTGTCCTGTTGTGGCCATTCTCACTCACACTGGAGTCAAGGAGGCCCCAGCCATAGATTTGAGGGGATCTATGGGTTCTGTGGAACTTTAGTTCCCCAGACGGGCTGTGCCAAGCACAGTAAAGGAGTCACATGGTCTTAATTCCAAGTCGTCTTTTTCTGGGGCTTCCCAAGCTGGGTCTGGGAGTCATGAAAGAAATGTCTGAACCTACAAGGGGGCATTAGAAGCAGTGTTTGGGATTAGTCAGGATAGATATTTAAATTCTCTCTAAAGATTTCCTGTCACTGAAGGCCTGTTCCAGCTTTAAAGGAGCAGAGGGATTCCCAGAGGCAATCTGGCTGCTTGAGTAGACACCCTTGGGCCTGTTAACAAATGCCAAGATTTCAAAAAGGGCAAGGACACTGGTGATCCTTGTGTTTGCAGAAGACACTTCCTGTAGAGGACTCATTAGGGATAATTACAGGCCCAAGGCTGTCAAGGTGTCATCTGACCTTTGACCTATGACTCTGAGGCTGTATGCCCTCAGGTTAAGGATGCTCCTGGACTGCATATGACTGTCAAGGCCTGTCACCTTGGATGGTAAGGTCTTCAGGCCTCCCAGGCAGCTTGAGATTTGGACTTGTCTTAAACTACCACACATGCTGACTCCTGCAAGCTGGCAGGCCCTGCCAGCAACTGGGAGCCCAAGCCACAGCTTTCTCACCTACTCAAATACAACCATGGAGATGGAAATAATGTGCATGGAATCCTACCCTGTACACCCTCTACATAGGTATGTGTTGTCTCAAGAATATGCTTCTCAGGAGGTAAATGAGCAAAAAAATAAGCTTCTCATATATATCATTTTTTCCTGCAATCACACATTCATTCATCAGCAAATATTTATTATATGCTCACGATGAATGTAAAAGGTATTCAGTACAAATTTATAAACCAAGATGTTTGATTTGATTTAAAAATGTATTTAGGAGACTTGAATTTATGTTCCCATGTTTGATTCTCACTGCCTCCAATCACTCTTCCCACAAGAATATTTACTAATCGGTGACCTGGAAAATGCTCTCAATCTCCCTGGTTTTCCATTTCTTTTTTTTGGGGGGTGGGGGAGGGCATGAACGGGAGGCATTTATTGTTAGAGACGGCAGATGCTAACACTCAAACGGGCTTCAACACAAACATGAGGCAAGGGAGGTGCCCCGGCCCCCACAGCCTTTTGCTCCCTCCAGCGCAGGCTTCCTTGATGCTGCAGCCCAGCGACCACTGTCCCTCTGGCAGCAGGAGGCAACGGCACCCCATACTAACCACCGGCAGGAGAAGAGGGGCTGGGGTGGCCATGGACTGGGCTGCTGCCCACAGAACTCTGCCTGTTCTCCACTCTTGGGGGAGAGTCCAACAGACAAAAATGCATATCCTTAAATAACTGGATGCAGGTACATCGTGTTCATTTGCTTAATAAGCAAAACAAAATTAGTCTGGTGCCCAGGCTACAACAACATCGGGAGGGCCAGAGTCTCTGCGGCTGGGGGGCATGGGGTCCTCAGGTGACCCCTCCCCTTGCTGGCCTGTCTCTGGGCTCCAGGCCCAGGAAAGACTTCAGTCCTCAGTCACCAGGGGAGGAATGAGCTGCAGCTGGAAGTTCTCCTTCTGGAAGATGCTGTTGAAGGCGGGGCCACTCGGACCCTTCAAATGGCCTGCAGCTCTCGCCACTGCGATTCTGGGAGAGTTCCGTGAGGAGGGCCAGCCTGGAACTTCCTCGGTAGAGATGGCAGAGCTGATCAAATGCTTGGATTTGCTGTGGATCCAGAACAGGTTCTGAGGTTGCCTTTTTAATAGCAGGATCCCCTTTGGACAGATGACAGGATGGGGACATTGGGATAGTGTCTCACAGAACTGTTGTGAGTCTTCCATAATTCCATACATGAAAATTTATAGTGTAACTCCAACATCCTTTGGATCATTGAAAAAGCAAGAGAGTCCCAGAAAAACATCTACTTCTGCTTTATTGACTATGCCAAAGCCTTTGGCTGTGTGGATCACAACAAACTGTGGAAAATTCTTAGAGAGATGGGAATACCAGACCACTTGATCTGCCTCCTGAGAAATCTCTATGCAGGTCAGGAAGCACAGTTAGAACTGGACATGGAACAGACTGGTTCCAAATCGGGAAAAGAGTATGGCAAGGCTGTATATTGTCACCCTGCTTATTTAACTTATATGCAAAGAACAGCATGAGAAAAGCTGGGCTGGATGAAACACAAGCTGGAATCAAGATTGCCGGAGAAATATCAATAACCTCAGATATGCAGATGATACCACCCTTAAGGCAGAAAGCAAAGAACTAAAAAGCCTCTCAATGAAAGTGAAAGTGCAGAGTGAAAAAAGTTTG
The DNA here is from genome assembly GCF_029378745.1 of Bos indicus. Taxonomy (NCBI): domain Eukaryota; kingdom Metazoa; phylum Chordata; class Mammalia; order Artiodactyla; family Bovidae; genus Bos; species Bos indicus. Next base: position 34,704,112 of record NC_091769.1, read on the forward strand.
CTTAAAACTCAGCATTCAGAAGACTAAGATCATGGCATCTGGTCCCATCCCTTCATGGCACACAGATGGGGAAGCAATGGAAACAGTGACAGACTTTATTTTGGGGGTTCCAAATCACTGCAGATGGTGACTGCAGCCATGAAATTAAAAGATGCTCACTCCTTGGAAGAAAAGTTATGACCAACCCAGACAGCATATTAAAAAGCAGAGACATTACTTTGCCAACAAAGGTCCGTCTAGTCAAAGTCATGGTTTTTCCTGTGGTCATGTATGGATGTGAGAGTTGGACTATAAAGAAAGCTGAATGCCGAAGAATTGATGCTTTTGAACTGTGGTGTTGGAGAAGACTCGAGAGAATCCCTTGGACAGCAAGGAGATCCAACCAGTCCATCCTAAAGGAAATCAGTCCTGAATATTCATTGGAAGGGCTGATGTTGAAGCTGGAACTCCAATACTTTGGCCACCTGATGTGAAGAAGTGACTCATTGGAAAAGACCCTGATGCTGGGGAAGATTGAAGGCAGGAGGAGAAGGGGACGACAGAGGATGAGATGGTTGGATGGCATCACCAACTCAATAGACATGAGTTTGAGTAAACTCCGGGAGTTGGTGATGGACAGGGAGCCCTGGTACCTACAGTCCACGGGGTCACAAAGAGTCAGACATGACTGAGCAACTGTACTGAACTGAACACAATATGCAAAGTTGTTTGTTAATGCCATTAACAATCATATGTCTAGTATTGTATTTCCCTCATCTTACACAATTATATTTTCAAAAAAGTAGAGATTTTTCCAAAGAGAGTTATGCAAATCTCTGCTCTATGGTCTATGTCCTTTGTCCTATTTGGCTTTCGAACTATCAGAACAGATATAGGGAATATTGCTTCCTCAACTGATTCCTCTTCTGTCAAGACCAATGTAATATGACCTTTACACTTTCCTCACCTTCCTTAGATTCCACTTCTGTGATCAAGATTCACTCATGAGCCAAGCTGTGTGTGCTCAGATAAGAATGCCAATTTTTTATATTTTCCTTGCATTTACCACCATGAAACTTGGCCCTCTAGAATTTAAATGTAAATCTAGTTATTTACATCAGTAAATAACTCAGAGGGGGATAAATCAATATGATTTCATCCCCTTTCTTTTAAACCTATATCCAATGGTCTGTAACTATTTTTTTTTTAATGTCTACTTACTCTCATGATAGAAGAATTTAAAAATCCCCTTGATAAAAATAAAAGCATTTTATTGTCTCAATCGAGTTGCCTTTAAAGGTCATTTTATTATCTATTTTATTTATTTTCAGAAAGTACAGCTTGGGCCAACTTCTAAAACCAAAATTATTATTTTTCCCAGATGTTTCCCAAATTTAATTGATCTATAGCCAACAGTCTCATATAATGATAAATATTTAACAAATTGGACAATTTTGCAGACTGTCACTTAAAAACTGGAACTGCCTAGAAAAGCTTCGGAGAAAAATGACATGGTTTGTTGATGATGTGGATTTTATAACTGATTCTATCCCTTTTTTGCTTTGGATTTTAGTTAACATTTCAATGACATTTAGCAATCTGATGATCCTCTCTGCCTAAAATGTTCACCTCCAAAACTTGCCCATCTTCTTTCTGCTCCTGAAGAGAGAAGGGCCTGTGGGAAAACATGAATAGCACTCCAATTCTCTTTAGTCCATTTGAAGCCCAGCAGGATATGGGAGGGAAGAAAGAGAGTGATTTCAGGATAGTCATTTCCCCAGTTCTGGGTTCTGTCCTCATGAGGTCACCGCCGGCTGACTATGTCCCTCAGTAGAGGTCTTTGGTCTTCTAGGCAGCCTCTAGGCAGCCTGGTCTAAAACTCTTTCTTCTGGGTTCCCATGACCTCCTCTTCCTCTCAAGCCTTCAGGCCTCTGAGTAAATACTACCTTAAATTTTACATGCAATCCCGCTTTTCTAAATAAACTCTCCTTGGATTGCACTGCTTTGAATAAATCTTTGTTTTTTCATTAAGACTTTGATTGCTACAGATCACTAATTTACATCTTTGCTATCTTTCACTCTGGCTCCAACTCTTTTCTTAAAAGCTTTCTAACTCTACTTAAAAAAAAAAAAAAGAAAATCACTTTTATACTATTATATAAAATATATATAAAGTAAAACAATATTAAGCATATTTTGTACTATTATATATATTGGGTTGGCCAAAAAGTTTGTTCAGGTTTTCTATACCATCTTACAGAAGATAGTATATAAATACACTTTAAAGGCTTCCCTGGTGGTCCAGTGGTTAAGACTCTGCCTGCCAATATAAGGCACATGGGTTCGATTCCTGGTCTGGGGAGATCCCATACGGTGAGAGGTAGCTAAGCCCATGTACCACAACTACTGAAGCTTTCACACTCCTGAGCTCATGCTCTGTAACAAAAGAAGCCACTGCAATGAGAAGCCTGTACACCACAGCTAGGGAGTAACCCCTGCTCACTGCACGTAGAGAAAGCCTTCATGCTGCAACAAAGACCTATTGTAGCCATACTGTGTATACTTTAAAATACAAAACCCTTCAAAACCATTTCAACCCTCATAATTTTCTTTCAATTTTCCCTTGGACTGAGGTACAGTATAAACAAAACAGACAAAACAAGATTTTACTTATTTGCAACATTTTAAGCAATGTATGATCTTTTGTAAAATGAGGTAGAGATTATATCAAGGTAGAGGAAAGAAAAAAGAGGAGTTCATCATCATCACTATCATAAATAAAAACATTTAATGCTCTTAATACATCATTTTGGAGATGGAAATGGCAGACCACTCCAGTACTCTTGCCTGGAAAATCCCATGGATGGAGGAGCCTGGTAGGCTACAGTCCATGGGGTTGCAAAGAGTCGGACATGACTGAGCGACTTCACTTTCACTTTCATACATTATTTAGGCTCTAAAATAAGCAATTTATATTCATCTCATGGAAACCTCAAATCCAATGTAATTTGACACTATTATGTCTCCAATTTACAGCTGAAGAAAGGGAGGCTTCAAGAGGCTAAGTAACATGCCCAAGGCCACAAGCAGCACTAAGGCAGGAATTCAACTGAATGAAATTAAGACTTTGTAGCAAGATATTCATAATCATGTTTTGTTGATTTTTTCTATTATGAAACACTGCCCTTTTTGAAAATTAATCAGAAATCAGATAATGATTTTGGGGAGCAAATTGTCAATATCAATAGTTTTAAGCCCTTCTCACTAACCTCGATCACTTTCTTTTTCAGTTCCCTAAATCTTGGCATGGAGTCAACCGCTCTTCTTGGCCATTTGTGCTTACCTTGTTAACTAGCCTTCCATCTGAGGGACTCCAAGCATCCTAACTCTAAGCTGTCTCCTTTACTTCTTTTTGGTTCAGTTATTAGTGATATATTTCCTCTGTTAGACTGTTCAAACTTTTCAAATGACAGCCTTTGGTAACTTTAAATGTAAGACAGAACTTTTCTATTTCTTGCCATCAAAAGCAACTAAAGATAAAAAGAAATTTGCTTCTGAGAACATAGAGGCTTGACCAATCAGAAGCCATAATGTCTCAGCTTTGTCTACTTCCTTTCCCTTTCCCATCAGATTTCTCTTATGTTCATTTGAAATAAAGATCTTGAGTTAACAGGAGTCCATGGCAGCTAATCTTGAGAAACACCCTGACAAGGATTTAGCAAAAAAGTATCTCAGATACAGAGTTTTCAGCATAGTCTGGAAAATGCCACTTCATGGTAAAGTATAATTGACTATAGTTCTGACAGTTTTTGAACACCAATTTAAATGCTTTTCATTATAACCTTATTAGGATGATAGATCTAACCCTGAAATTTTGACTGCTAACTTCACTAGCAATAGTCCAGATTTTCCAAACATCTGCTTCTATTTATCTCTTTATTTTTCTCAGATTCCCTCTGTACTCATTGGCTGACCTTGACATCACAGCCAAACCCTAAATCAAGGCGTTTTATCATTCTCCATTTTTTCCCAAAGAAGGTCCTGAGTTTTTATTATCCAAGCAATAACAGATTCCATTTCTAGGACTTCTTATCTTTTCTTGAACCACATAATAAATAACTGGAATATTACGCTGACAAGGAAACTTCTGTTTTACATTTTTGGAAGAAATATAGTCAACAAGTTGATCAGGACCTTGGTTACACTATGTAATTGTTGGTACATCTCCTTTCTGAACTGTGATGACAGGCAGAAAATTGGGTATATCCGCATTTCTATTACAAATTAAATTAATCAAAATTTGATCTAAAAAAAAAAGGAAACTGTCAAGTTTGAAAAAACAGTCAAATGCCCTTGAAAATAATGAGGATCTGATTAGACATTTGGGAGGGCATAAAATTCAGGAGTCTCAGAATGTGAACCACAGAAGGATCACATCGTCCTAGGTAGGGAGTATTAAATATGCATTTCAAACTGTTGCCCCCAAAGAAATTCAATGATTTATCCAAGATCACATACATGGATCTCTGCCTAAGTTAGCTTTCTTCCTGTTTAACTAGGCACCATGTCTAAGAACTGAGTGTCTGACTCATTCTCTTCTAAGCCCTAGAGGGACAAAGTTATTTTGTCCACAGGTATTTTGGCAGCTTCTTGGGACATTTTACTCAAGGCTCATCTCCATTCCTCTCTGAGGAGTAATGCACTTGCTCCATCAGGGGCATTAGACCACCAGAACAAATGGTGGTGAGCATTGTTAGAGCAAGGTGATGGCCTTGTTAGATTGGACAGAATCAGTCTATGATTCAACGTCAGAGGACACTTACTGCGCATCTACTCTGCATCAGGCACTGGGCGAGTTCCTCCCACAGGGGCTAACTACCTCCTCCCTGGCCAGGAGATTTACATACCTGACCCAATTCTACCAATAATTTGCCTGGAGAACTTGGACCTGAATATGTTTTCTTTCTGCAAAACTGGAGAAAAGTTACCTGTGCTTCTTATCTTGTAGAATTGTGGATCAAATGAATAAATAAGTGGCAAATCCTTTCTAAAAGTGTTCTTGAAATAAAAATGTAAATACAGAAATGTCTATAACCTAAGTGTATACCTTGTATACATTTCCACAAACTAAACACACCAGTGTAACCACCCCACAGTCCAAGACGCTGATTAAGATCCAGAAGCCCTATACCATGCTCCCTAATAGCCACCAACCCACCAGAGGTAAACACCATTCTGACTTCTAACAGCCTCAATTCACTGCGAGTCTTTTTGTTTTATATGTAAATAGAGTCACACTATATGCTCTTTTGTGTACGACTTTTGTTGCTCAACATTATGTTTGTAGATTTCATCCACATTGTGATGTGCTTTTGTGGGTTCTTCATTCTCATTTTGTAGGATCCCATTGAATGAAGAGGCAACATTTTGTTTATCACTTCCACTGTTGGTGGGCATTTGAGTAGTATCTACTTTTTGCCTACTACTAATTATAAGTATGCTGTACATGTCTTTTAGTGAACAAATGTACTCCTGTTGGATACACAATGAGGGTGTATCTGCTGACTCAGAACATATATGTGCATTGAGCTTCAGGAGATACTGCCAAATGGCTTTCCAAAGTGGTTCCAATTTATCTTCCCAACAGTCATGCCTGAGAAATACCAACATTTGATATTCTTGGATTTTTCTCTTTTTTTAAATTTAGTTAGATAAATTACTTCTTAGTGAAAACTGATCATTGTTATTTTGAGTGACTAGATCTTTTTTTACCTCAGAGCTCACCACATCACAACACATTAAGATTCCATGTTCTCATACTACATGTCTGAGGAACTTTTTATTATTTAACAAAAGCAGCATCTGTATCTATGGAAGTAAACTGAAATTATGTCACTGGATTATACTATTCATATTTATACTATTACCTAGAAATAGGGCATCTCAGTTTTAAATATCTGCAGTAAAATGTTTCTTTCTCAACTGGTATTATGTCCTAGCAATATCTATTAAAATAAATCATGTAACTAAATTGCCAGTCTGTTATCTCAAGATGAAGACACTTGGTTTAAAAAGGGCTTTTTTAGAAGGTAAGGTGTCACAGAAACAGAGTCACAGACGTAGAGAACAGACTTATGGTTGCCAAGGAGGAAGGGGGTGGGGAAGGGATAGATTGGCAGTCTGGGATTAGCAGATGCAAACTGTTATATATACAGCGGATAAATAATAAGATCCTGCTGTAAAGCACGGGAACTATATTCAGTATCCTGTGATAAAACATAATGGAAACGAACACAAAAAGCAATGCACATATCTGTATAACTAAACCATTTTGCTACACAGCAGAAATTAATACATCATAGATCAACTATACTTTGATAAAATGTTTTTTTAATTAAAATTGAGGATGAGGTTCCAATTCGAAGAAGCCTTGTAGATCTCCCTGACCTACTTTCTCATCCTATTGGCGAGGAAGCTGAAGACCATGAAGACCAGAAAAATACTTGCCTGAGTTGCTAGAGGCACTTAGAATCAAAGCCAAGAGCAGAACCTAACTCCCCAGACCTGCCTTTGACCTAATTCCCTTTTTCCCTTCAAAGTTTCTTGAAGAGCTGAGGAAAAGATGCCACTGCACAGCGGTGACCACAGAGGAAAGCTAAAATGGACAGGGCAGTCGAGGAAAAGGCTGAGGTGAAGCCACTGAAGAAAGAGCAGCTGTGGGCAGAAGAGTCTCAGAGAAGCCGGGGGTGGTGGGGAAGAGTGAGGTGGAATATCTGATGGGTATACCTACTGGCTGCCCAAGGTTAGACAGGGAACTGTCACACAAGAACTGTTTTCTCTGTCAGTCATCCATCCCCCAGTCTAACCAGTCTTTTGCAAACTTCCTTGGAAGTCTCAGCCTCCTTCCCACCTTAGGATTTGATCATCTCTATCCAGATAATCCAGATAATTCTTTCCATAATAGTCCCTCATTCCACTTCTCCACCCAAATCATTCCTACACATCTTTCAGCTCTCTGGGTCTTCTATATCCAGAGCACTTACTTAATCACCTCATCATGTTATTCCTCTCTCATGCCTGGCACTTGGTAGGTAAATAAATAATGATAAATAAATGGATGAATGAGTGAATGAATAGTCCTCGTCTAGTAATAGAGGTGGAAATCCTTGCCTTGGTTCACTCATTGTAGCTTCTGGTTCTTTTGTGGGGAGAAGGGATACAGAGAGCTTTGCTGTTATTTTTAAGTAATTTTAACACTCTCCCCAAGTATTAATCCTAAATTCAACCAGAGTTGGGAACCACTGAGCTTGAGTGTATGTGAGTGTGCATGCTCAGTCACGTCAGTAGTGTTCAGCTCTTTGCAACCCTATGGATGATATCTTGTCAGGCTCCTCTGTCCATGGGATTCTCCAGGCAAGAATACTGGAGTGAGTTGTGAAGCCTTCCTCCAGGGGATCTTCCCAACCCACGGATCTAACCTGTGTCTTTTATGTCTCTTTCTTTGGCAGGCGGGTTCTTTACCACTAGTGCCATCTGGGAAGCCTTAATTTTAATACCCCCTCCAAATATTGATTCTAACCTGCAACCAGAATTGAGAACCACTGGACTTCAGTAATTGTTATCAATTCTGGTTACACATGAGAACTTTTACATTTTTTAAAAGAAATAAACACTCAGTTGGTAAAATGTAGTTTGTGTAATTTTTAATTTTCAAATAATTTGAGACACATAACAGTTGCAAAGAAAGGTACACTTTTAATAGTAAGAATAAATGAGAAGAGATTGTTTATAATCATCTCAAAGCCTAGAGTGGCTTCTCTACTCTTCTCTACATACCACTTTCTACCACCATCATAATTCACCTGCACCCCATCCCCCAGAAGAGAGAGGTGGGGGAAGGGAAAGAGGAAACAAAACAAAATAAAAACAGCCCCCATTACAGCATGGTAGAATGACCAGAGAAGAAAGAAGCCAGTATCAAGCTAAGGGGGAAAATAAAAAAACAAGGGGATGAAATGACATCAACACAGTGGTTTTGCCCAGGGAAACAAAGAATGTTGGAATGTAAATGGCGAATTCCTGTCCTCAAGGACAAGTTTCAATTCTGTTACTGTTAATCATGAAAATGTGATAGGGTTTAACCTCACCAAATATAGACCTACCCCCAGCCAAGCACAGGTATGTTCCTTTGTATAATAGTTTATTTGCCCCTTCCTTAACCACTGATTTTGATTATCACATTGTGAAGATTCTGCCTAGGAAACAAGGAAGAACTAAGCACAGGTGAGTTAATGAATTTGATTCGTCTGACAAAGCTTGCACAGTTCCTCCATCCTCAGGCCCTTTAGTTCATATCATGAACATCCTAGTGATATGAAGGCATTCACCCACTTTGCTATTAATATCAGGCAGTAAACAATATGCCAGGAAAATCCGGCAGTTTTGCAGCTTTGTCAAGTTTAGGTTTAGGAAAAGCTAGTTACTTTTAACAGAGAAGGGAGAAGAACAGAGGGTCAAGAGAAGGAGCTGGGGTCTTACCAGCTCAGCTCTGTGGACTTGGGCAAGTTATTTCACCCCTCTGTGATTCCTGTCCTCAACTACAAACCAGGAGTAATAAGAGTACCTATTTCATAGGGTTAATAGAATTTAATGAGTTAGGTAATACAAAACTTGGCACATAATAAGGGTTCACAATATGTAAGCTATAATCAGCATTAGCTCTTTCACTTACACAACTGGTTCTGCTATACTCCCTTGTTTTGAAAACGTGTATTCGTCCTGACATAGTTGGTATATCATGGAATAATCTGAGCATAATGCAAATTTTAAATCTGCTATGTGCATCCCGCTGAACTGAGCTCTATAAGAATACACATATGCACATACCTAGTATGGGCCTAGAAATACCCACCAGCTACTGCAGTTCACCGTGTGTATGATGAAGCACACCCATGGTTACAACTTTTGCTCTCATTTCAGTAACTTCCTTCTTCACTGTAACTTCCTATTCGCTGTAATTTATCAACTGCCACCCTTCTGACACCCACTTCCACAAGGTTGTTGTTTAGTTGCTAAGTCGTGCCCAACTCTTTTGTGACCCCATGGACTATAGCCTGCCAGGCTTCTCTGTCCATGACATTTCCCAGGCAAGTACACTGGAGTGGGGAGCCATTTCCTTCTCTGGGGAGCAAACCCACATCTCCTCCAATAGCAGGCAGAGTCTTGACCATTGAGCCACCAGGGAAACCCCAGGCTTATTGTAGCATTTACGTATTTCTTAACCAGTGAACATTTTTGCTAGGTTTGTCTTTTTCATGTCACTGATGGAGTTCAGGGTTACTGTGCTCCCAGTCACATTTTCTCCATGAGCCCTGTGGCTCTTGTTGTGCAATTTTGCATAGAGCTATTGGAACACACATTCTGCACTGTAGTGGAACTAACCACAGTTAGCGTAGTTGCAGTCATTGATTATACAGTCATTGATATGAGTAGCTGAACTAAAATGAATATCTTTCTTACTTATATTTTAGTTAGAAGTTATAAATATATAATATACTGATATTTTGGTTAAGTAGCATCACAAAGACTACTTTATTGAAATCACTAGGCCCCAGTAGTATTACAAACCATATATAAAGGTCCTTCTCAAAAAGTTTTAGGACAAAATCCAGTAGAGCTCTTCCACTAATAGGAAGAGCAGTTTTACCTACTCCCCTGGAGCCTTATTTCTAGTCCTGATTGGGATTCTTCTTTCTCATTTCCTAGGAATCTTTGTCTAGGTTTCATATTTCTGCCACAGTATACTCACAAACTTCCATCTACAGACATACTCATTCAAGAAATAATGTCTGGGGCTTCCCTGGTGGTTCAGTGGTAAATAATACACCCAGCAATGTAGGAGACATGGGTTCGATCCCTGATCCCAGAAGATCCCATATGCCACGGAGCATCTAGGCACATGAACCACAACTATTGAGCCAGTACTCTGAAGCCTGGGAGCCATGACTGCTGAGCCCACACAACCTAGAGCCTGTGCTCCACAACAAAAAAAGCCCCTGCAACAGGAAGCCTGCACATCACAATTAGAGAGTGGCCCCTGCTCTCCGCAACTAGAGAAAAGCCCTCACAGCAACAAAGACCCAGCATATCCAATGAATAAATAGATTAAATTATTTTAAAAATGTTAAATAAATTTCTGTGGTTTCCCCCTGGAAATCACAAATTTCCAGAATTTGTGATTTCAGATTCTGTTGATTTCATTCAACAATACTGTACAGACCTACTATGTCCAAGGCACCAGAGATATTGAACACAAAGATGAATGAAATACTTCTTTTCACCTAGAGAAACTCAGGGCCTTCAGATTCCTGACAGAGTTATTCCCGAAAGGGTTCAGCTCACTCATATCTCTAAATTAAAAACAAAATTTTAAAAGTAATATAGCAAGAATGGCTCCTATGTCTTCCGTTTATTTTCTTGTTCCTACTAAGAAGCATTCACAGTAATAGCTACTGGCTAATACCTTTTTTAAAACTAAATAGAATGATCCCTCTGTTAATTCCTTTTCTGCTCACCATTAGGCTTCAAATACTTATTTTTTTAGCTATTTTAACTTTAATGGCAGATAATTACATTTTTTATAGAATTTTAAATAGACTGTCATATAATGAAATTCATGTTAGAAAATGAACACCACGTTGAAAAAGAAAGTGTGGTTTCTGGTATAGAGGTTTCTGACCCTTCTCATATTGTTGCTTATATCTTAACAAGAGAAAATATATGAATGTATGTAGTTTCCAAGAGGATAGGAGGAGCATAAGGGTAAGAAGATTCAAATGGGGAACACCTTTCTAGTAGGGGAAGTAGGAACATCATGACAAGGTCTCTCTAAGAATGTTCCCAAGGGTGTGTGCATATGTGTGTATATATATATATATATATATATATACATGTATATGTATATATGTATATGTATATATATTCATATATATATAATTATCTTGTTGAGATGACAAAGATCTCATCCTGGGTAAAGGCATCTGAAAATACTCAAAGACCATGGTGGGGGACTGTGCCTTAAAATAACAGTAAGATCGTGCAGTTCTGAGTCAATTTTCAAGGTTTCACATGATTAAAGTGAGTCATCTCTACTACTACAGTCCATAGGATCACAAAGAATCAGATACTAAAGCGACTTAGCATTAATCTCTACTAATCGAGCTCTTGTATGAAGTGCCTGGAATTCAAGGTTACTTTTAATATGACTTTGGATTCCATAGATGATAAATTCCACTGAATTCCTTTAGTCTCTGGTGAAATTAAGCAAGCAAATCACCACTTTTGAGTCTTCAAACTTTTATTAATCCAAAGGATGTATTTTAAAATTCTCCCATTTCCCAAAATTTCAGAGCTGGTAAGGAAAACATCTAAGAACTATTCAACCCCCTAGACTTTAATATTCTGTATACCATATTCTGCCACACATTAAATGCTAAGTGTAGGGAAGTCCAGAAACTTAAGTGAGGGGGAGCTTTGTTTTAGTTTGAGAATTTACTGGCAAGTTCCAAGGACTGGGGTAAGCTGTCAGGAAGGAGTCCTGGAAAGCAAGCTTAGTAAACAGGAAAGACAGAACTTCAGTTGGTTCTCATTTCAACTGCTTGCATGTTTCAAAGGTGACCAAGCAGAATGCCAATCCATTGGAAATACTGTACAATATACAAGGACAGAGCTAGAAATTAGGACCTACGCGTTGAGTTCTGAATATAAGTAGACCTCTCTCCTTAAAGTGTACACAAACTGTGGTTGCTAGAATTAAAACAAAGTTTAACCACAGAAGAATTAATCCAGCCTTAAATTTCTGGGTTAAATTCAGAGCAAAATATGTGCAAAACAAAATTGAGATCATTCCTGAATAACCAAGTTAAACCTTTAGAGACACTGAAAGAAAAACACTGCCTCCCTCCCTTCCTTCATCCCTCTCTCTCTCTTTATCTCTCTCACACAAACTCCTCAAAGGAACACCAAAAAATTATTTTAAAAAATACAGATTTTTAAACTAACAAAATAAGCTCTAAATATAATTGGAGTGCAGGGGCTTCCATTAATATTAAAGTAAGCAATGCACAGAATTTAAGCAAAGTTCTACTTCACTGTTCCTCCAAATGTAGTTTCGTAATCGGTCTGCAGATGTTAGTTAGTAGGAAGAAAGTGCCTAATGGATCAGAAATCTAAGCATATTTAAGTAGAAAGAATGCTTTTCCTTTACCTAAATAGTACTGGATCCCAGGAATCAAGCCAAGAGAGTACATAGCAGAGGAAAAAAGGTCAAGATGACACGATTCTGTTTGTCAATTGACCAGGTGATCTCTTAGTTAAACAGTCACCCTTTGATGCTTTGCATGAAATTAACCCCAACAAAGATCCCTGAAATTCATATGCATTTATCTAAAACTCCCCTTACCCTGAAGTTTCATAAGGAAAACTATTTCATTTTCACTTAACAAACAAAACTGCTTTAAATTCCCACCACCCTCCATGTAGTATGCTCAAATGCAACACTCACTATCATTGCTTGTGGTGGTGGTTGAGGGGGGAGGCAGATCTCTCTCTGAATTTGGGGTCTAATGTGGCCTCCTAGTGCATTTGGAGAGCAGTCTTTGTGTGAGTTCTGGTAGCTGCCTGGCTACACTGAGAAATAAGTGATCCACACTGCTTCTGGGGCAGTACCCAGGCAGGCACTCTCTGCTCTGAGCTGGTTCCTTTGCTCTTAACATAAAACATTTAACTCCTTCTCTGAAAGGAAAGATGTGCTGGCTATAAGGAGTGGCAGAAGTCCTGGATCTAGCAAGGACTGGATTCCTAGGAATTGAAAATCAGTTGAGACAGACTGCATGAGACCATCTCCGGGAACGCATAGAAAATAAAATGCCACAAATGAAGTCAGTAGTGACTATCAAAATTAGGCATGAAGCTGCAGGACTGGTGTCATTGGCCTCAACTCAAATCCAGCTCCGGAGTCAACTAACACCTTTCAGGAAAGAGAAACTTAAACAAGAGTCAGCATAAAAAGCATCCTGGGTCTTGGATGTTCTTCTCTAACTAGAGCTCATATGAACCTTCAAAGCACTCCTATTGCTGGAAAAATATAGTTGTAGCACTCTGCTACAACCCACAGTTTGATCAAGCCACCAAGTTTGGGTCTCATTTCTTCCTCCTTTCCCCTAAGTCTGTGTCACTGAGATTACAGAATGACTTGAGGCTGAGTTGACTTATCTAGGAAGTTTTGAGAAAATGAATAATTTCTAATGGAGCATCATTGGGATTATGCTAAGGGAAGCACTGTGCAATTCAGACATTTTAACATAATCATTAGAACCATGATGATTCAGGCAGGATGCTATTCTAGAACAGTAATGGCCATCTTTTTAGAAACTACAAAAGTATTGTTGTCTTTCTCTCTCTCTTATTTCAAATTGTTACATGATTAGCCATTCCCCAGTCTTCCATTAGAGAGGCAACCCATAATTACTCCCCTGGAAGGGGCAGCCACATGCCCTTCCAGGATGCCATGCTGTCCCCAGGCACAACATACAAGCATACCCATGCCTCTCTGCCATGGCAGAGAAAGTCATTTCCAGGAGAACTTTGGCTTCTTGGCCTCATTCAAGATGGATTCAAAAGAGAAAAAGAGGCAGACAAAGCAGCAGATGGGGAGTAGCTGGCTGGGTCAATTCAGTCCACAGACATCTGCACAACCATGAAATGAGTGGAGCTTTGCAGTACACTAAGGTACCCCTGGGTTGGGAAGATCGCCTGAAGAAGGGAAAGGCTACCCACTCCAGTATTCTGGCCTGGAGAATTCCATGGACTATATAGTCCATGGGGTTGCAAAGTGTTGGACACGACTGAGCAACTTTCACTTTACTTCAAGGTACCCCTGGGTGGGATGATGGCAGAGCAGAGTCGGGATGCCTATGTGGCATAGTTGGAAATCAGGGTCCACCCAACCAGGGCTGAGAGTAATATGCAAGTGCAAGAACCATAATCACTTTGTAGTAAAACCAAGTTACCAGAGTGGGGCCTAAAGACAATGGAATTTCAACCTTACTGATTTTGGTTCCTGTTCTTATATTTATGTAGCTGCTTGAAATGCTAGTTCTACTGGGTTCTGAACATTCTCTGCAAGGAAGATTCCCAAGAAATGGGCAAAGAAATACCTTAGGCACAAGAAATGATAATCGATCCTTCCTGAATATGGTGAAATCAACACATTTCCCAAGAAATCTGCATCATCAGAAGTTCTCCCTAGAGAAAAAAAAAAAAATTAGTAGTGAATGAACACAGTAATCAACCCTAAAATATTGAAACCCTTTGAAAGAACACAGAGACACAACCTAAAATATCGCTCCATTTTCAAGTTTCTATCAATCCAAAGTAGTATTTTCATATTTTTAAAGTATAAATTGAAGTAGCACAACACCTCCTTTTTAATTCTTCTGGATTCATGGAGACATAAGTCCTGGTTGAATACCAGTTGAACATACATGCTGGGTAGCTTTTTCAGTGGTAATGGATTTCTCTCAAGCTCTCCAAACCATTCCACACCAACATTCTTGATTTATGTTGGCAAAAAGCAGCTTCTTAGAATTTTGGTTCCCCCTGAACTCTGTGTCATGCAGAGCCCATGTGCCCCAGGGCATACATTCTCAGTAGCATCTCTTTGCTATCCCTGGCATGGATAGCATGCCAGGCTCTTTTTTCCCTGGAATTTTCCAGGCAAAGATACTGGAGTGGGTTGCCATTTCTTACTCCACGGGATCTTCCCTACCCAAGGATTGAACATGAGTCTCCTGTGTCTTCTTCATTGGCAGGTAGATTCATTACCACTGAGGCACCTGGAAAGCCCCTGCCCCAGGAAGGTACAGATGCACAAATCTCAGCAGCATACGTTACTCCAAGATATCGCTAGAAAATACAAATGGGCTAGGGTGGTGAAGCAACAAACCATGAATACACATTTAAGCTGAGGCTGACAATGAAAATAACACCAAAAATCCACAGCTGATCAAGTGGAACAGTGTGCTTTTCCTGACTGGGCAAGATCCAAGTTTTCCAGAGGAAGCACATCAGCTGTAAGCATACCCCCTTATCAGCTCCATTTTAATTGCTTCCAGATTCTTTGAGGATTTTCTAGGTAATTATGAGTTAGGTCCCTCTTAGTAATGTTAATTATCAATACATAGCAGTGGCTAAATTTCTGCTTTTTACATTAATTGTTTTTTCTCAGATCAGATCAGTCACTCAGTTGTATCCAACTCTTTGCGACCCCATGAATCGCAGCACACCAGGCCTCCCTGTCCATCACCAACTCCCGGAGTTCATTCAGACTCACGTCCATCGAGTCAGTGATGCCATCCAGCCATCTCATCCTCTGTCGTCACCTTCTCCTCTTGCCCCCAATCCCTCCCAACATCAGTCTTTTCCAATGAGTCAACTCTTCGCATGAGGTGGCCAAAGTACTGGAGTTTCAGCTTTAGCATCAGTCCTTCAAAAGAAATCCCAGGGCTGATCTCCTTCAGAATGGACTGGTTGGATCTCCTTGCAGTCCAAGGGACTCTCAAGAGTCTTCTCCAACACCACAGTTCAAAAGCATCAATTCTTCAGCGCTCAGCCTTCTTCACAGTCCAATTCTCACATCCATTCATGACCAAGGGAAAACCATAGCCTTGACTAGATGAACCTTTGTTGGCAAAGTAATGTCTCTGCTTTTGAATATGCTATCTAGGTTGGTCATAACTTTCCTTCTAAGGAGTAAGCGTCTTTTAATTTCATGGCTGCAATCACCATCTGCAGTGATTTTGGAGCCCAGAAAAATAAAGTCTGACACTGTTTCCACTGTTTTCCCATCTATTTCCCATGAAGTGATGGGACCGGATGCCATGATCTTCGTTTTCTGAATGTTGAGCTTTAAGCCAACTTTTCCACTCTCCACTTTCACTTTTATCAAGAGGCTTTGTAGTTCCTCTTCACTTTCTGCCATAAGGGTGGTGTCATCTGAATATCTGAGGTTATTGATATTTCTCCCAGCAATCTTGATTCCAGCTTGTGTTTCTTCCAGTCCAGCGCTTCTCATGATGTACTCTGCATAGAAGTTAAATAAGCAGGGTGACAATATACAGCCTTGACGTACTCCTTTTCCTATTTGGAACCAGTCTGTTGTTCCATGTCCAGTTCTAACTGTTGCTTCCTGACCTGCATACAAATTTCTCAAGAGGCAGATCAGGTGGTCTGGTATTCCCATCTCTTTCAGAATTTTCCACAGTTTATTGTGATCCACTCAGTCAAAGGCTTTGGCATAATCAATAAAGCAGAAATAGATGTTCTCCTGGAACTCTCTTGCTATTCTGATGATCCAGCAGATGTTGGCAATTTGATCTCTGGTTCCTCTGCCTTTTCTAAAACCAGCTTGAACATGTGGAAGTTCACGTTCACATATTACTGAAGCCTAGCTTGGAGAATTTTGAGCATTACTTTATTAGCATGTAAGATGAGTGCAATTTTGCAGTAGTTTGAGCATTCTATGGCATTGCCTTTCTTTGGGATTGGAATGAAAATGGACCTTTTCCAGTCCTGTGGCCACTGCTGAGTTTTCCAAATTTGCTGGAATATTGAGTGCAGCACTTTCACAGCATCATCTTTCAGGATTTGAAATAGCTCAACTGGAATTCCATCACCTCCACTAGCTTTGTTTGTAGTGATGCTTTCTAAGGCCCACTTAACTTCACATTCCAGGATGTCTAGCTCTAGGTCAGTGATCACACCATCATGATTATCTGGGTCATGAAGATCTTTTCTGTACAGTTCTTCTGTGTATTCTTGCCATTGTTTTTCATAGGGTAGTACAAATTACTCATCGCTTGACTGGAATTGCAAAGATTTCTTCCCACCACACTAAGTTGGGTTGGGTCTAACAAGTGGATTTCAGAGGGACTGGCAGTCCATGGGTTGGGTCCTTGTGCATTTTGAAACAGCCTGTGTGTTATAACCATGGCACTCAACCTGAACAACCTTATTGTCCATTTGTTGTTACTGAGTCGGTCTAAGTCAGGCTTTATCTGCATCAGTGGGGAAAACTAAACAACATCCACTGGATCATCAAAAAAGCAAGAGAGTTCCAGAAAAACATCTATTTCTGCTTTATTGATTGTGCCAAAGCCTTTGACCGAGTGGATCACAATAAACTGTGGAAAATTCTGAAAAAGATGGGAATACCAGACCACCTGACCTGCCTCTTGAGAAACCTATATGCAGGTCAGGAAGCAACAGTTAGAACTGGACATGGAACAACAGACTGGTTCCAAATAGGAAAAGAAGTACGTCAAGGCTATATATTGTCACCCTGCTTATTTAACTTATATGCAGAGTACATCATGAGAAATGCTGGGCTGGAAGAAGCACAAGCTGGAATCAAGATTGCCAGGAGAAATCTCAATAACCTCAGACATGCAGATGACACCAGAAAGTGTCAGAGCAGAAAGTGAAGAGCAACTAAAAAGCTTCTTGATGAAAGTGAAAGAGAAGAGTGAAAAAGTTGGCTTAAAGCTCAACATTCAGAAAATGAAGATCATGGCATCCGGTCCCATCACTTCATGGGAAATAGATGGGGAAATAGTGGAAACAGTGTCAGGCTTTATTTTTTTGGGCTCCAGAATCACTGCAGATGGTGATGGCAGCCATGAAATTAAAAGACACTTGCTCCTTGGAAGGAAAGTTATGACCAACCTAGATACCATATTCAAAAGTAGAGACATTACTTTGCCAACAAAGGTCTATCTAGTCAAGGCTATGGGTTTTCCAGTAGTCATGAATGGATGTGAGAATTGGACTGTGAAGAAAGCTGAGCACTGAAGAATTGATGCTTTTGAACTGTGGTGTTGGAGAAGACTCTTGAGAGTCCCTTGGACTGCAAGGAGATCCAACCAGTTAATTCTAAAGGAGATCAGTCCTGGGTGTTCTTTGGAAGGACTGATGCTAAAGCTGAAACTCCAGTACTTTGGCCACCTCATGTGAAGAGTTGACTCATTGGAAAAGACCCTGAAGCTGGGAGGGATTAGGGGCAGGAGGAGAAGGGGACGACAGAGGATGAGATGGCTGGATGGCATCACCAACTCGATGGATGTGAGTTTGAGTGAACTCTGGGAGTTGGTGATGGACAGGGAGGCCTGGCATGCTGCAATTCATGGGGTTGCAAAGAGTCGGACATGACTGAGCAAATGAACTGAACTGGACTGAACTGGTACTCCTTTCCATGGGGAAGAACATACATTATCACTACACTTCTGGACTCTATCCATCCATTCACTCTTGCCTTGACATTGCATATAAACCACATCCTCCAATGTCAGCATTATCAGTCATAAAGATGATGTTGTAGTCATTTTGCCTTAGTCTTTTGTCTTTTTTTTAACTGTGTTTGAATTTGGGCAGAAAAAAGTTTTCCCTAGCACACCCCAACATTTGGTGCATTCATTAGGAATACTGAGAAATTAAACAATAGCAAGAATGTTGGGGAATAAAATAAACATGTTAAAAGATCTTGAGGGGCACTGGGCTTTGGATTTTTATGCATGGGAGAGATGTTTTGACCTTTGTGGGTTGTGGAGGCTTTTATTGGCTCACAAGGTTGCTTTTCCCACTTGAATTTTTTTAAAGTTCTGTGACTTGGAAAACGGGGCATAAGCTTCAGATCACATGATATTTCAATTCTAACAGATGATTGCAACTTATCCTATGATTGCTTTATATATGGCTCTTTGTTTACTTATGGATTGTGACAGCCAACAGGAAAGTTGTATGGCCCTCAGCAAAAACACAGTTCTCAGGAGAATTACCAGGACAACTGGGCTTCTCAGTGAGGTGGCTGAGGGCCTCAAGAATCAGCCAAGGCACATGTGTGGGAATGAACTCATCACGCACCAACTGCATGGGCCTTAGAGGGCCTGGACATTAGTGGGCATGGCCAACCCCATGGTGAAATCTTGGTCTTCACACATATGTGCTGATGAATCAGGCCCCCTGAGTACACTGGTGAGGACTCAAGGCCACACATTAAGTGGTCAAGCTGGGATCTGAAAGCAGGCTGGTTGTGCGCCACAATCCAAGTTTTTAACAACCTGTATTGATTTTCCTTCACTGATACAAAAAATTTAGTGAGCTGATACAACATAAATGTATTATGCTGCAGTTCTGGAGGCCATATATCCAAAAATGGGGCCCACTGGGCTAAAATCAAGGTGTTGGCAGGGCTGCATTCTTTCTGGAGGTTCTAGGGGAAAATTCATTTCTTTACATTTTCCAGTTTCTAGAGGTCTCCTATATTCCTGGACTCATGGCCCCTTCTTCCATTCCTAAAGACAGTAGCATAGCATCTTCAAACCTCTGACTCTCACACTCTTGTCTCTTTTTTATAAGGGGCCTTTTGATTATATTGGGTTCACCTAGACAATCCAGTTCAAAATTCTTCAAAATTTACATCTGCAAATTCTTTTTTTGCCTTGTAAGGTAATTTCACAGGTTCCATGGACTAGGATGTGGACATCTTTAGGGGACCATTTATTATTCTGTCTACCACGCCAGGATACATCCACATGGAAACTGCATTTTGGATCCTGGTCTTTGATGACATACTAAGCCCCACATTCTGGGAATGTCATTTTTTTTCTGGGATGATTGCTTTAGGGGTTGAGGTTTGGCCTCTCTTCTAAACGTGGTAGGTGTGGCCCACCAGTGAAAATATGTTTTTGAAACTTTTAACCAATCAAACCTATGAGCAACTTGGCATTGAACAGTATACTTTTTGCAGGGACAACACCAACCCCAGTAAGAGAAAGCTTGGGCTGCAAACACTGGCAGAGTCTCTCTCTCTGTTAAGACAGTGGAAATCTTCCATGTGCTGTGCTTAGTCGCTCAGTCATATCCGAATCTGCAACCCCATGGACTGTAGCCTGCCAGGCTCTTCTGTTCAGGGGGATTCTCCAGGCAAGAATACTAGAGTGGGTTGCCATGCCCTCCTCCAGGGGATCTTCCCAATCCAGGGATCGAATCCAGGTCTTCTGCATTGCAGGGGGATTCTTTACTGTCTCAGCCACCAGGCCCAGCACATAAAGAGAAGAAGATTAGTTACTTTGGACTTAATTCATAAGAGCAATAGAATCTGATCTCATACTATGATTCCTTTGGGTTTTATTATCTGTGGACTTAAATTTGTAAGGGGATTAGTGTCTGGGTTTTAATTTTTCTAAGAGAATTACAATGGGAGAAATTTATTCAAATTTAGGGCATCTCCACATTGTTGGTCTTTTATTAAGAGAATTTCTTTCTGAATTCTCTTTGATTTTATTGCTGAACCCCTGAGAGGTTATATTAGACAACTGCAGTAAGTAAGACAATGGGAAGAGAAAGGAAATAGAGAGAACAGTTTTGGTCTTGAAGTTAATTTAATTAATGCACTGTTATAAACCATTTCAAGTCTCCCTGAGGCAAACTTTCCTCCTGGCAGGAGCAGACCTACCCGGACCAGCCCTGCAGGATGAGCTGGTTTAAGGCCAGGCAGGATTTGGTATCTGTGGTCAAGGCTGGGGAGTAGGCTGTGGTGAGCTGTTGTAAGCTGATCCTGTGCTCCAGGACTCCATGGTCTCCTTCCCTTCATAAGTCTTGAATGGAGTCCCCAGAGCTGTGGCCGCCAGGAAACCGACCACCTTCTCTGATATCACGTTTGCTAGTTTAAAAGGTGATACTTTGGACTTCCTCTGGACCATTCCTTTGTCTCCTTTTCAATTGGATCCAAATTTGAGTAAAACACAGGAGTGTAACTTATTGGGCTCCCATGAACTTTCCAGCAGTTCCTTTTCCCCCTTTAGATTGCCGTATTCGTCTTCCAACCAATCTCTTTTTCCAGGCAACCCTTGCAGGCATTTGAGTTTGTACTCATTTGCTTAGAACAAGAGATCTTAACCATTTTGTGACATGAACCCTTTTGTCAGTCTGGAAAATCTGTGAACCCTTCTCAGAATAATGTCTTTATGCTATGCTAGGCTAAGTCACTTCGGTCGTGTCCGACTCTGTGCAACCCCATAGACGGCAGCCCACCAGGCTCCCCTGTCCCTGGGATTCTCCAGGCAAGAACACTGGAGTGGGTTGCCATTTCCTTCTCCAATGCATGAAAGTGAAAAGTGAAAGTGAAGTTGCTCAGTCGTGTCCGACTCTTAGCGACCCCATGGGTTTATAGTGGTAAAGAATCTTCCTGCTATGCAGAAGACACAGGTTGAATCCCTGGGTCGAGAAGATCCCCTGGAGTAGGAAATGGCAACCCACTCCAGTATTCTTGTCTGGGAAATCCCATGGACATAGGAGCCTGGTGGGCAGCAGTCCATGGGGTCACAAAGAGTCAGATGACTTAGGGACTAAACAACAACAAAGGCCTAACATAAAACAGAAGATTACAAAGTAAGCTAATCATACTGAGACACAGTTCTCATAAATGGCTGAGAAACACATCTGAAATATATAAATATGAATCTGTTAGTGTATTAAATAACAAGATCTAGTATTATGATACCAATGTATTGAGTAGCACAAATAACATTTCAAGATATTTCTAGCCACTATAATGAAGTGAAAGTGAAGTCATGGTCCAACTCTTTGCAACCCCATGGACTGCAGCCTCCCAGGCTCCTCCGTCCATGGGATTTTCCAGGCAAGAGTACTGGAGTGGGTTGCCATTTAAATATCTTTGACACCTACTGGTGACAAAGTGATAGGAAATGATAATTCTGATGTGGTGTGTTGTCCACATTCAAAAATGAAAGAAATGCAAAATCGCAGTAAAAAGTTAGAGAAAATAAACATGCAATCTTTTTTTCTTTTCAAGTTTATTAACGCTCTCCGTGGAAACCCAAGTTACAAATCCTGGGCTTAGAGTGACTTCCTATTGCTTATTTGCTATATAAAAATCCCAGTAATCTACTTTCCCCAAAGGTCCTCTACCAGATCTCACTGTAGTTCTTCATACTTCATCCTGCATCACTTAGCCAGGTTGATCTGCTTTTATCTGAAACAAATCAGATTTTTAACACTACTACACAAAATACTCAGATTTGCCCACATCCATTTCATTCCTTCAAGTGATCACATCAAGTCCTGAGCCTTTCCACTATGCATTAAATTATACATGTTTCTTTAACATTCTTGTCTCCATGCATAGGAAAATGCCATAGCATCTCATCTCATTAAAAAGATCTGAATATTCACTGAGTTTTCATAGAATTGCAAACTCAATGAGAACAGAAAATTTTCCTGACTTATTTATCATTGTACCCACAATTTGGGACATATAGAAGAACATCAACCAACAATTATGGAATAAAAAAGCCAATCCATTATCCAATAATAAACTCAGATTTCTTAGTGAAGCAAATACATAACAGGATATAGGATCTTGGGCTTCCCTCATAGCTCAGTTGGTAAAGAATCTGACTGCAATGCAAGAGACCCTGGTTTGATCCCTGGGTCGGGAAGATCTGCTGGAGAAGGGATAGGCTACCCACTACAGTATTCTGGCCTGGAGAATTCCAAGGACTAGATAGTTGATGGGGTCGGAAAGAGTCGGACATGACTGCGCGACTTTCACTTTCACTTTCAAGAGGATATTTCTGATGATGAAACTGGCTTTAATTCTTGGAATCTCTATTTCTTTATTATTAGAAAATACAAAACCTTCTCTTTGCAAATGCTGCCCATGTACACAGGGGATGAACAAGTACCTTAGTTTTCCTTAGAAAAGATGTAGTAAGTGTGTATCAATTTTCTCATTGCCTTTAATGATGATAAATCTAAGTTTTCTATTTTGAGAACTGCTCCAGAGAGAGTCTTCATAACTACCTCCTGTTAGGATGTTCTGGGTGCTTTAATAAGTATATTTGCTCAATAAATCATGTTAACCTTTGCTCCTTTCATATTATTAAAAGCTCAGTACTTCACTATTTTTTCCTGAAATACATGAATAATTTTTTAAAACATGAAAAATATCAGTTAAATTTTATCTTAGCTTTCAAAAATATGTATAGATGAAGCAGTTGTTTCTCAGTAGTCATTGTTTTGATTGCGGGTGGGCACAAATGGATTTGTTTTCTGAGTGGTGGTAAAATAAAACATTACTATGTCATAATTTGTTTTTAAGAGCTTAAATTGTTTTCCATACTGAAGATTGAGTTCTATCAGTGGGTTGGGGTTGTGAAATCATTTTAGTGAGTCACAAACATTATTTCTGAGGGTAAAATAGAATAAAGTAGAAAATATCAGAATACATTACATATAGTAAGTAATGTTTGATGAGCAGTGTATCTGTGTGTGTGTGTGTGTGTGTGTGTGTTTATTAAGGGGTAACATAAATGTATTTCTTATTATGCGTCATGGTCAAAACATTTTAAAAAACATTAATTATGATCATTTTATTGAGTCTACAGATTAAGAAAAAAACTGTGGATATAACCCTGCCTAAGGTCACAGAGTTTTGGACAATTTAAGCAACATTGTATCTCTGGTCTCCAATTCCAATCCAGTGCTCTCTCAAAAAGAAAAAGAACTTTATTTTTGTTTATTTAGATTTTTTGCTTTCTTCTCTTTTCTCCACAATGAACCAACTATGGAGCCAGAATTTTTATCAGAGTTCTTATCACCACAAGAACTTTTGCTTTACTGTTTGTGTTTCTTAATCCAGGAATCTTCAGCTAGCTGGATTTTACTGTGGGCAATAAAGCACTGTATGGAATGGATTTGTAAAAGTGTTCTTGAAAATTTCTGTATCACAGAGATATAGGAATTAAATGGCATGTAAAGAAAGCTGAGCGCCAAATATTTGATACTTTTGAACTGTGGTGTTGGAGAAGACCCTAGAGAGTCCCTTGGACTGCAAGGAGATCCAACCAGTCCATTCTGAAGGAAATCAGTCCTGAATATTCATTGGAAGGACTGATGCTGAAGCTGAAACTCCAATACTTTGGCCACATGATGTAAAGAACTGACTCATTGGAAAAGACCCTAATGCTGGGAATGATTGAAGGAGGGAGAACAAGGGAACAACAGAGGATGAGATGGCTGGATGGCATCACTGACTCGCTGGACATGAGTTTGAGTAAACTCTGGGAGTTGGTGATGGACAGGGAGGCCTGGAGTGCTGTAGTCCACGGGGTCGCAAAGAGTCAGACACGACTGAGCAACTGAACTGAACCCATAAAAACTGCCACAACAATGACTGGCCTCCTAGAAACACTCCATATATATTCAAAGCTAAATTCATATGTCTATAAGTTTGTCCTTCATGGATATTTAATAGGACAGCCAATAGCTTAAGAGCATAAAATTATTTTGAAAATTACAATATCCTTTATTCATCAAATGTGACCAGATGAGCAAAACGACTCTACTGCAACAAATGCTATTAGGCTAATATTGTATTTAATGCAATCAAGCCTATGCATGTGGCAATACACATAACTATACTTATTATTTAATGGTGTACTTAATTATATAAAAATAGTAATATTAAATATCTAGTGGAGATAAACTTTTGGAAATAAAGACTATAGAATGATTGTTAAGCCATATACTACAGAAATCTGTGGCATCATTTTCCCTGATTTTTTAAAAATAATTACTATTTAAAGCTGTCTCACTCTGTGCTAATTAAGAGACTGAGGAACAAACTAGATATATAACTACTGTATTATTTGTCCGAGTCCAAATTCTTGATTAATTTTTAAAATATTTTAAAATTAAACATTGACTTTCAATGTTATTTTCTAGAAGGACACATTTATGAGCTAACTGTGATTTTTAAAGGAAAGAATTAAGAATTTCTACATCAGATTCAATACCATCCTCACCTATCTACTCAACTGTGTTAAGGTAAGAAAGCAGGTGACCATCTAAGAAAATGCTTTTCTCCCTTTAAAAAAAAATGCTATATGTGATACTTTAAAACTTTGTATTGCAGCCTGTTTTTAATGTTTCATAACTGTTACTGTGAATAACATATTTCACATTACATTTATAGACTTAATAGAATAACACATTTTATTAAGTCTAATAACATTTCCTTTTTAAACTCTATATTAGAATCTATATTAGATTCTTTTTGGGCTTTCCAGGTGGTGTTAGTAGTAAAGAACTTGCCTGTTAATGCAGGAGACATAAGAGACGTGGGTTTGATCCCTAGGTCAGGATGATCTCCTGGAGGACAGCACAGCAACCCACTCCAGTATTCTTGCCTGAAGAATCACCGTGGACAGAGGAGTCTGGCAGTCTGAAGCCCATATGGTCACAAAGAATGGGACACGACTGAAGTGACTTGGCTCACACACACATAGATTCTTTTGTTAATAAACTTTTGTGTAAAGTACCTATCTGGTTGCTCTGAAAACAGATAAAAGATAGCTTTGTAGCTTTTAATGTGTGAATGTAGAGTGAAGAGTGGAGAAAGGGTTATAGATCCACATGTCAGCAACATGATGGCACTGGAAGATGGTCTCAAGGGGAAACTGGAAAATCAAAATAAGAATTTGAATCTTACATTCAGTTTTAGTATCTAAGGTATAAATATTAACCAAGAACTTAAGAAGGAGCTGGGCAAAATAAAAATGGCCTCTGTCCATAAGAGATCCATGAATCTAAGGAGGACCTGTGTAGAATCTAAGGAGGATCTCTCTGCACCAGCCCTGTGTGTTGAGATCATATTTTGTTGCAAGTCACTGGCCATCTCAGAACAAAGAGGAAAAATCAGCATCTCAAGATGGTATTTTCACAATAGCTGAAAAGCTCATTTTCTCCTTGAGTTCAGAGATGATCTCTAGCTCTATTCTTTGACAAGCAGCAGACTGTGGAAATAGGGCAGTGTTTTTCCAGAGATAAACAAGGTTAATGGATATTCCATGATGGAAAGTTGCCGGTTCTAGATGCTGCCAGCCAGCTCGCATTCAAAGGAACTTACAGAAAGGTTGTCTGGCTTTCACTCTCGCTTCACCCCAAGGCATTAGATTACCCAACGCAGGCAATAAACATACCTCTTCCTTGCTTTCCTGACTGTGTAAACTCTTTAATGGGGAACCCTGAATGAGAGACCAGCTCCTACCACCACCTAAAGTCCAGGCAGCAAGGTCCTACTGGGTCATATGCTATAATTCAGTCAGGAGCATCAGGTCCCAACATGCTAAACTCAAGTAGAAATGACAGAAATAGGCAAGCCCCTCCCCTTTTTTACACTGTTCAAAAATAACAATAGTTATAGCCAAGATACATGAGTCTCCATTTAAAAAAAAAAATTGATGAAGCACTTAAATCTATTATTGCTAAAGAAGAAGCATCCAACAAGTTGCAACTAATTTATACCCTCAGAATGAATTATGGACCCAGACTACCACACTTCATCAGCCAGAGGGTTAATGGGAGACCCTCAGGGTGATTTTGCTCAATGCTTAAAAAACAAACAAAGCAGTTGAGCCTTTTATAAAAACTTAAGTCTACCTATCCAAATAAATCAGATCTCTGATAAGAAAACTCAAATTTCAAGCCACCTTCAAATCACAGCCGTGAATGTAAACAGGAGAAAAAGAAACATCCTGATTACGCTAAGTCTTCCTTAAGAGCTACCTCTTGCTGGTAATCCCCAGATTGCATAAATCATGTAACTATGAATTAAAATTGCCCTAAAAGTCCAAGGAAGATTTGAGGATAAACAAAAATTCCAATCAATCTTGCTCATTGTGGCTATTTTAGTAGTCTTGAGGAAGTACTCACTACTGGGTGATGAATGAATGAATGACCTTCTGCTGGTAGGTACTGAAACGGATCTGTATGTGACTGCATGAACTGAATATTCATTTTGCAGATGGGCAAACTTTCGGCAGGCTTATTTGTTCCAGCTCTTTGCAAGGCATAAACGACTAACAGGCCAGTACAAAGGTGCAATCCAAATTTAACCCCAAGGTGATTTTGTTTTGCTTTGTTTATATTTCTTTTTTATCTTTCTTGTAATTTAACTAAGGAGAAGACAATTTGCATGTTTTGCAATTACTCAGGTCTGAAGAGTAAACAGAAAAAAACTTTCTCATTAGTAGACACAAACCCAAATAGCTTGGGACTTGACCATGCTTGTTTTTGAACGGCCACACAATTTCAATTTGAGGAAGAACAAAAATTGATGCCATGTTTAGTATGACACTGAGGGCCAGTCTTTATATCATAGGTAATGATGTTACCTCTTCTTTTATTCAATAGTTATTGAATACTGTATTAGTCCCAATAAGGTAGGTTAAACTACAGTAACAAATAAGTCAACAAATCGCAATGCCTTATCCCAACAGAAGTATGTATCTCAATCACACAATGGGTTCTGCAATTCCAGAGATCAACCAGGGCAACTTTTACCCTCTGATAACATGGTGCTGCTGCTAAGTCGCTTCAGTCGTATCCAACTCTGTGCGACCCCATAGATGGCAACCCACCAGGCTCTCCCATCCCTGGGATTCTCCAGGCAAGAACACTGGAGTGGGTTTCCATTTCCTTCTCCAAAGCATGAAAGTGAAAAGTGAAAGTGAAGTTGTTCAGTCATGTCTGACTCTTAGCGACCCCATGGACTGCAGCCTACCAGGCTCCTCCATCCATGGGATTTTCCAGGCAAGAGTACTGGAGTAGGGTGCCACTGCCTTCTCCGCTGAAAACATGGTCAGATCAGACCAGTTGCTCAGTCGTGTCCGACTCTTTGCGACCCCATGAATCGCAGCACACCAGGACTCCCTGTCCATCACTAACTCCTGGAGTTCACTCAGACTCACATCCATTGAGTCAGTGATGCTATCCAGCCATCTCATCCTCTGTCGTCCCCTTCTCCTCCTGCCCCCAATCCCTCTCAGCATCAAAGTCTTTTCCAAAGAGTCAATTCTTCTCATGAGGTGGCCAAAGTACTGGAGTTTCAGCTTTAGCATCAGTCCTTCCAAAGAAATCCCAGGGCTGATCTCCTTCAGAATGGACTGGTTGGATCTCCTTGCAGTCCAAGGGACTCTCAAGAGTCTTCTCCAACACCACACTTCAAAAGCATCAATTCTTCAGCGCTCAGCCTTCTTCACAGTCCAATTCTCACATCCATTCATGACCACAGGAAAAACCATAGCCCTGACTAGATGAACCTTTATTGGCAAAGTAATGTCTCTGCTTTTGAATATGCTATCTAGGTTGGTCATAACTTTCCTTCCAAGGAGTAAGCGTCTTTTAATTTCATGGCTGCAATCACCATCTGCAGTGATTTTGGAGCCCCAAAAAATAAAGTCTGACACTGTTTCCACTGTTTCCCCATCTAATTTCCATGAAGTGATGGGACCAGATGCCATGATCTTAGTTTTCTGAATGTTGAGTTTTAAGGCAACTTTTTCAGTCTCCTCTTTCACTTTCATCAAGAGGCTTTTTAGTTCCTCTTCACTTTCTGCCATAACGGTGGTGTCATCTGCATACCTGAGGTTATTGAGATTTCTCCCAGCAATCTTAATTCCAGCTTGTGCTTCTTCCAGCCCATCGTTTCTCATGATGTACTCTGCATATAAGTTAAATAAACAGGGTGACAATATACAGCCTTGACGTACTCCTTTTCCTATTTGGAACTAGTCTGTTGCTCCATGTCTAGTTCTAACTGTTGCTTCCTGACCTGCATACAAATTTCTCAAGAGGCAGATCAGGTGGTCTGGTATGCCCATCTCTTTCAGAATTTTCCACAGTTTATTGTGATCCACACAGTCAAAGGCTTTGGTGTAGTCAATAAAGCAGAAATAGATGTTTTTCTGGAACTCTCTTGCTTTTTCCATGATCCAGCAGATGTTGGCAAGTTGATCTCTGGTTCCTCTGCCTTTTCTAAAACCAGCTTGAACATCAGGAAGTTCGCGGTATAGGTTAGTACAATTATTACCATTTTCCCCAAAAAGGAAAGTAAGACTGCAGTATCAATAATGCTATTGCTAACTGGACCAGTTTCCAAATAGATTCCAACCTGTGTTACTGAACAGCAGTAGTTGAAAAAGATAAGCAAGGTATCCCACTACCCTCTGAGCAACAATATTTACTGTTTTTATCCTGTCTTACAATAAAGCTGTGAGATACCTGCAGTGTGAACCATGGTGAGTACATATTGATTGATGAGAGCCTGAATTTTTAGACTCTGGATCTAAAACTGAAAAATCCTCTACCTAGAACAACCTCCATTACTCTGATCCTTTTTCCTCTCTTGGTGTGAGCTCAGATATTACCCCCTCTAGGAAGCTTTATCATGCTTACCACAACAAGAAGCCCTTCTTATGTTCTCCTGCCCTCTGAGCTTCCCTATAGAAACACTTAATGAGACATATTAACCTACTGATGTGCCTGCTATTCACACTCAAATCTGAGCACCATGAGGAAAAGGTCCACTGTCCCAAATTCATCACTACCACTGCAGTGCTGAAACAGCTGCTGTGGAGTAGGTACTGAATATATTTTGAGGTCAGAAAGTATTATTATACCAGAAATGAAAGAGTATGGAAAGATTAAGATGGAAGCTACGAGTTGAGATTCCATGAGATGATGAACCCTTAAGTGAGGCTGTTAACAGTTGAAGTAGAGGAGAATGTATGTCATAGAAACCAGAGATAGAGAAATTTCAAGATCAAGCACCATGAATATAAATGTCAAAGTCATTGAGAGTCGTGGTTATAGGATTTCTCCTATAAATACAGCAGCTCAGTCATATATAAGGGTCTGATGACCTATTGAGCCTTTTTAGAAAATCCTTGTGAGAAAATTCCCCAAACTACCCAGTCCTGTATTCAACAATGATATTCTTTTTTAACGGAAGTTCAAAGACCAGAATGGCCCTCTCAGAGACAGAGATACAAGCCTAAAACAAGATTTCTCTGGACTAAATGTCAAAGTTTCATGTAATAGACCTTGGCCTACCATTCATAGAAGATATACTCCTAAATCTGGAATTCTGCAGTTCAGTTGAGGGTGAAGGACAATTCAGACCAGCTTCTCAATAGATGCTAATCACGAGTTGTAGCGGTATTATTCCACTCCTCACACCAACAACTCTGCTTCATTGTAAAAGGAAAGCTCACTTCTATCCCTCCAATCCTGTTCCTCTAGCATCTCATATCTTTCTAGTCTTTCAGTTCCACCATCAGTTCAGTTACACAGTCATGTCTGGCTCTTTGTGACCCCATGGACTGCAGACGCCAGGCTTACCTGTCCCTCACCATCAGCTTACTCAAACTCATATCCATTGAGTCGGTCATGCCATCCAATCATCTCATCCTCTGTCATCCCCTTCTCCTCCTGCCTTCAATCTTTCCCAGCATCAGGGTCTTTTTCAATGAGTCAGTTCTTCGCATAGGGTGGCCAAAGTATTGGAGTTTCAGCTTCAGCATCAGTCCTTGCAGTGAACATTCAGGACTGATTTACTTTAGGATTGACTGGTTGGATCTCCTTACTTCAGTCAATTCCAATCATCATTCCACATACAAGGCAACACTGTAAACCACTGACCCTGTCTCTAGAATCATTTCAAATCAAAGAAGTAAGTTTTAGGGTATATTCCATTCAACCCCAAACAACGAAAACTAATGTAAACTAAAAATGCACATAACAGGATTTGAAATAATATATGAATAACTTCCTATTAAAGTAATTTGGTTCTTTGGCTCTTAAATATGATAAGAGAAGATAAAAAGCCAAATATGAGATAAAAACTAATAGAGAATTTAAAAACCCCATCAAATCCAAGAGAAAGCTTTGGCATATTTGGTATTAAAGATGATAATTCTTTTCAGAAATCTAATCCAAGGGTCACAAGCAGTCTAAGAGATTGTGCAATGTTCCAGGGTGCTAGATACTTCTGGTATAGGAGACCCAATTAGGAAAAAGGAAGGGTCACATGAAGAAGGAAAAGTGAGCATAACAACATTCTACATTGAGAATGGACTCTGGATAGATGCATTATGTAATGATGAAAGCTGTTCTAATAAGCAGTATAAAAGTGTACTTACATTCTTGTTGGTTATTCCTTTTCTTAGGAAAAATGATTATAGGGATAAAGTGATATATAAGGGTACATACATACTCAGTCACTCAGTCGTGTTAGACTCTTTGCAGTTCCATGGACTGTGACTCACCAGGATCCTCTGTCCATGGGATTTTTCAGGCAAGGATACTGGAGTGGGTTGCCATTTCCTACTCCAAGGGGTCTTCCTGACCCAGGGATTGACCCACATCTCCTGCACTGGTAGGAAGATTCTTTACCACTGAGCCACCTAGGAAGTCCCAAACTGATGTAGACCATTTTACAAAAGAACAAAGTTGTATATTCCGTTAATAGTTATGCCACAAACAGCAAATACATGTGGCTATTCATACTCATTGAGCAACCAGATCTATAAGCTATGGTGTTTAAGTCATGGTGGAATGAATTTTTACCTACCTGGTCCATACTGTGTAGGTAGCATAAAAATATACCACTCAAGCTATTTTTATGGACAGATGTTCTGAATGGGGCTAATCATGAAGGTGGTGTGCTGATATGACAATCAACACTGATAAACAGATTCCGTTTAAGATACAGTATGAAGACAAAATTAATTATGATTTGTCAAGAAGAACAAAGACTGTTCTCTTCCAGAATTCCTGTGTTCAATATGACAGTGGTTACAAAATTGTTCCTCATATGAGGTAATGTTTTCCTAAGGATATTTAACAATATTTAGCCATCAATTAATTGGCATTGCATCAAAAGAAACACCTGTGTTCCTGCTACTCTGGTGTGGTTTCTTAATCGCATTGACAGGAAGTTAGCAAAGCATGTGATGTAGAAACAAAATTAGCAAAGCTCTGCTGTATGTGACACTGTTTAGTGGGATCTATGATGAATCCCAATTTGCTTACATTTTTGATGAAACTAAAAGAGCAAAATAAATCCATTATCCTCAACGGGGAACAGGTAGAAGCTAGAATATATCACTTGAAGAGAGAAAAAACTTAACTCAAAAAAAAGGATATCATTCAATGAGAGAGTAAGAACAACTTTTAAGGTGAGTCAGTGTCTGAGACACAGCAAGAAAAGTTCTTTTGAGGAGAGTAATAATCCATATAATCATAGAGATTTCTGTGATTGAAGGAGGAAGGAATAAAGAACCATCTGGAAGCTGTTGCCTGTAATGGGAACAGAAATCCCAAAGCTTAGGCACATCAGAAGACATACCCGATTTCCTTCCTTTTTAATCTGTTATTTGTTTCTAACTCTCTTTACAGCAAGTTTGGTTCTTATCATCTTTGAGGTCCATAGCGCCTATCATAATTTATATATCCTAAGAATTAACCTGACATGTCAGTACTTTTAATGAATTCTACTATCAAGGTAATTCTTTATTCTGTGTATATAAATTTATTCGGATCCAAGTGTTGAAAGTCACATTCATCATTTACTCATTCATTTATAATGGGTACTTACTAAGCATTTGCCATATACTATAAGCCCTATGAGGAAATAAGTAGATGTTAAAGTCAAGATTTTCACTTTGTAAGAACTTATAAATGAAAATAGTTTCCCTATTAGTAGAGAAGTACTATTTCAGCATTGATAACCTAATTAACCAGAGAAGGCAATGGCACCCCACTCCAGTACTCTTGCCTCGAAAATCCCACGGACGGAGGAACCTAGAAGGCTGCAGTCCATGGGATCGCTGAGGGTCGGACATGACTGAGCAACTTCACTTTCATGCATTGGAGAAGGAAATGGCAACCCACTCCAGTGTTCTTGCCTGAAGAATCCCAGGGATGGGGGAGCCTGGTGGGCTGCCGTCTATGGGGTCGCACAGAGTCGGACACGACTGAAGCGACTTAGCAGCAGCAGCAGCAATCTAATTAAATCTCAATCCAATTTAATCAGTACTTAATTGGTTGCTTTCCATTAATAGGGTGTGAGGGAATGATTTTTGGAGGCTGGTGAAATGAGTTCTACCTACACAGCTTGGCAAGAAAACACAAAACAGTATTGATTACCCTCTGTTCTTAGCCGACATGCACCTATCTGAAAGGCCCCATACAATGGTCATGTTTTTGTATAAATGGACAACTGCCCTGTGAGGTATAATGTGGGAAAGAGAGATGAACAGAAGAAGGGAGAATGCATGGCCACAGATTGCCTGAAGTCACTATCCTATGGCCTGCTGTTTCATTGCTCTTGAAGATGCACCACTGAGAGAAAAGGCCAGCTATTTAAGGTGAAATAACACCACTTCTTAAATATGAAGATAACTTTGGGCTGCTCACAGATAACATCATTAACTAGATGAAACTATGCTTATAGTTCTCAAGGGAGAGGAACGCAGAAGATAGTGCAGACCCTTGACTAGAGATTTAAAGGGTTAAGTGGAGCAAGAAATGTGTACAGGCTTAGCTTATGAGCTGGATGTAAAGAATGCAGCTGACAAACACGTGATATCCTTGAGGCACCAGGACAACTTTATCCTGAGAGGTCAAATCAATCAGAACCTGTCTGTGAGCTGATCCCCCAGCCAGTGACTCAGCAGTCCTGACACTCCCTGTGAGGTCAGCTACCCTCTGGGGAAGAGGAGATCTCTTCAGGCACATCAGAATGACTCTGTCTCAAATAACTTTCACCTGCCTTTATAGCTGAGATTCCAGAGACCTGACGGTGAGTTTCTAGGAAAGAGGCTAGAAGCTGTTAGAATCTCAAGGGCGATCCAGCTAAGCCTCTCCTCAGACTCTGGAGTTTGATTCAGTATTACCTGAGCCTCAGTGCTTCCCCAGAGATCAATATTTAACCACTCAAGGAGTTTACTGCTGTTTTTCCGAGATGGGGACTTCATCTGCTTTGCTGTGCAGAATCTCTATTAGCTAACTGGTTTCTCTATGCTGTTCAGCTTTCCAAGTTTTGGGGCCTCAGGATGAGAAACTGGATTGTGTCTTTCTGTATCAAGATGGTGTCTTATGTATAATGTGTTGTTTGACACTCCTCTGAGAGCACTGACTTGCTTTGGAAATATCAAGTGACTATGCTTCAGTCTCTATCATTTGTTACTCATTACTGCCACTACAGGCTTTTCTGGGGGCTCAGATGGTGAAGAATAGCCTGCAATGTGGGAGACCCAGGTTCGACCCCTGGGCTGGGAAGATCCCCTGGAGGAGGGCATGGCAACCCACTCCAGAATTCTTGCCTGGAGAATTCCTATGGACAGAGAAGCCTGGTGGGCTACAGTCCATAGGGTCACAGAGTCAGAAACGACTAAGTAACTAAGCATAAGCACGGCCACTAGATTCGGAAGAAACTACTTAAACTTCATGTTCATTACCTGTCAAATAGGGGTCATAATATCTAACCAATTTATACAATGATTTTGAGAATTCAATGAGATGAACCATTTGAAAAGTGCTATTAGAAATAGTATCATTCTAGACAAATACTCATTCTTACCATTGTAACGCTTCTTCTGCGTGTACCTACTGTTTTTATTTAGCTCTACCACATTCTGCTTTGTATTGAAGCAACTTTCAAATTTCTCTTTTCCCTTTGAGGCAGCAAGTTAGCTAAAGGAACTTGCATCTTTATGTCCCCCCGAGGACCAGCCTAGAGTTTTGCATGGTCAATGAATACTGGGCAAAGATCCTTCATATGGAAGGTGTACCCCTGTGGCACACAATTTGTAGCTCTGATGGTTGTTTTCATTGCTCAGATTTTTAAAAACACACTTCAGGGGAAAATATCTTACTTATTTCCTCTTCAAATAATAACTCCAGGTAGTATTCAGGAAACTCCCAGGCATAAAACTGCTTCTAGAATGTTATGAATGTCATTTTTAATAGCAATTTCCTATTAGGTGACGGAGACTCAGAGTACGAACTTCCAGTTACAAAATAAATGAGTCACAGGCATGAAATGTGCAGCATGGGAAATATAGTTCATAACTTAATATCTTTGCCTAGTGACAGATGACAACTAGATTTGTCATGATGACCCTTTTGAAATGTATAGAAATATCAAATCCCTGTGATATATATCAGGAACTAACATAGCATTATAAGTCCATTATACTTCAAAAACAAATGAATAAACAAGCTCATATAAAAAGAGATCATATTTGTGATTACCAGAGGTGAGAAGTAGAAAGAGGGGTAACTGGATAAAGGTGTTCAAAATATAATTTCCAATTACAAGATAAATAAGTACTAGGAATGCAGTGTACAACATGATGAATTTAACACTGCTGTATGTTATATACAGCAGTTACAGATCACAAGGAAAAAATGTTTTCTCTATTCCTTTAACTTCTTATCTACATGACATAATGGGTGATCACTAAACATATTGCTTTCAATTATTTCAAGATGTATATGGGTCAAATCATTATTCTGCATTCCTTAAATGGTATAGTATTATAGGTCAATTATATTTCAATAAGATTAGAAAAAAATAGCAATTGCTATAGAGAAGAATTCCTACGCCCACAAGAGCAGTCTTTATCCTTTTAACATGCACTATTTCCCCCACATCCCAAGTATCTGAGTTTTTTCCTTATTCACTTTTCCCAAAGGCCCAGGGATGATTGTTGTTTTCTACAGTTGCCACCTCCGTTAACCTATAGATATCTCTGAAGACTCTACACATGAACATCACCAGATGGTCAACACCGAAATCAGATTGATTATATTCTTTGCAGCCAAAGATGGAGAAGCTCTATACAGTCAGCAAAAACAAGACCAGGAGCTGACTGTGGCTCAGATTATGAACTCCTGATTACCAAATTCAGACCTAAATTGAAGGAACTAGGGAAAACCACTAGACCATTCAGGTATGACCTAAATCAAATCCCTTATGATTATACAGTGGAAGTGAGAAATAGATTTAAGGGCCTAGATCTGATAGATAGAGTGCCTGATGAACTATGGAATGAGATTCGTGACGTTGTATAGGAGATAGGGATCAAGACCATCCCCATGGAAAAGAAATGCAAAAAAGCAAAATGGCTGTCTGGGGAGGCCTTACAAATAGCTATGAAAAGAAGAGAAGTGAAAAGCAAAGGAGAAAAGGAAAGATATAAGCATCTTCGATGCACGATACTGGATGCTTGGGGCTGGTGCACTGGGATGACCCAGAGGGATGGTATGGGGAGGGAGGAAGGAGGAGGGTTCAGGATGGGGAACACATGTATACAAGTGGCAGATTCATTTTGATATTTGGCAAAACTAATACAATATTGTAAAGTTTAAAAATAAAATTAAATTAAAAAAATAAGAATTAAAATCCCCCCCAAAAAAAACACTTAAAAAAAAAAAGAAAAAAGAAAAAAAGATATAAGCATCTGAATGCAGCGTTCCAAAGAATAGCAAGAAGAGATAAGAAAGCCTTCCTCAATGATCAATGCAAAGAAATAGAGGAAAACAACAGAATGGGAAAGACTAGAGATCTCTTCAAGAAAATTAGAGATACCAAGGGAACATTTCATGCAAAGATGGGCTCGATAAACGACAGAAATGGTATGGACCTAACAGAAGCAGAAGATATTAAGAAGAGGTGGCAAGAATACACAGAAGAACTGTACAAAAAAGATCTTTACGACCCAGATAATCACAATGGTGTGATCACTGACCTAGAACCAGACATCCTGGAATGTGAAGTCAAGTGGGCCTTAGAAAGCATCACTACGAATAAAGCTAGTGGAGGTGATGGAATTCCAGTTGAGTTCTTTCAAATCCTGAAAGATGATGCTGTGAAAGTGCTGCACTCAGTACGCCAGCAAATTTGGAAAATTCAGCAGTGGCCACAGGACTGGAAAAGGTCAGTTTTTATTCCAATCCCAAAGAAAGGCAATGCCAAAGAATGCTCAAACTACTGCACAATTGCACTCATCTCACACGCTAGCAAAGTAATGCTCAAAATTCTCCAAGCTAGGCTTCAGCAATATGTGGACCGTGAACTTCCAGATGTTCAAGCTGGTTTTAGAAAAGGCAGAGGAACCAAAGTTCAAATTGCCAACATCCACTGGATCATGGAAAAAGCAAGAGAGTTCCAGAAAAACATCTATTTCTGCTTTATTGATTATGCCAAAGCCTTTGTGTGGATCACAATAAACTGTGGAAAATTCTGAAAGAGATAGGAATACCAGACCACCTGACCTGCCTCTTGAGAAATTTGTATGCAGGTCAGGAAGCAACAGTTAGAACTAGACATGGAACAACAGACTGGTTCCAAATAGGAAAAGGAGTACGTCAAGGCTGTATATTGTCATCCTGTTTATTTAACTTCTATGCAGAGTACATCATGAGAAACACTGGGCTTAAAGAAGCACAAGCTGGAATCAAGATTGCCGGGAGAAATATCAATAACCTCAGATATGTAGATGACACCACCCTTATGGCAGAAAGTGAAGAGGAACTAAAAAGCCTCTTGATAAAAGTGAAGGTGGAAAGTGAAAAAGTTAGCTTAAAGCTCAACATTCAGAAAATGAAGATCATGGCATCCGGTCCCATCATTTTATGGGAAATAGATGGGGAAAGTGTGGAAACAGTGTCAGACTTTATTTTTTGGGGCTCCAAGATCACTGCAGATGGTGACTGCAGCCATGAAATTAAAAGACGCTTATTCCTTGGAAGGAAAGTTATGACCAACCTAGATAGCTTATTCAAAAGCAGAGACATTACTTTGACAACAAAGGTCCGTCTAGTCAAGGCTATGGTTTTTTCTGTGGTCATGTATGGATGTGAGAGTTGGACTGTGAAGAAGGCTGAGTGCTGAAGAACTGATGCTTTCAGACTGTGGTGTTGGAGAAGACTCTTGAGAGTCCCTTGGACTGCAAGGAGATCCAACCAGTCCATTCTGAAGGAGATCAGCCCTGGGATTTCTTTGGAGGGAATGATGCTGAAGCTGAAACTCCAGTACTTTAGCCACCTCATGTGACGAGTTGACTCATTGGAAAAGACTCTGATGCTGGGAGGGATTGGGGGCAGGAGGAGAAGTGGACGACAGAGGATGAGATGGCTGGATGGCATCACTGACTCGCTGGGCATGAGTTTGAGTGAACTCCGGGAGTTGGTGATGGACAGGAAGGCCTGGCGTGCTGCGATTCATGGGGTCGCAAAGAGTCGGACACGACTGAGTGACTGAACTGAACTGAACTGTATAGCACTTAACCATTTACATCATTGACTGTTCTTTATATTAAATCTTGTTCAAGTCACAAAGGTGGCTTCTGTCTCCTGATTGGATATCACATGGCAGAGTTTGTACTAAGTGGTGTTCCAGTCTCTCTGTGGAGTTATATAACTCAAGAACTCTTCTTCTGTGACAAAGGGATAAGCTGTCTGCATCCTAAACACATGTCTGGGAAATCAGGATCCTATAAGCCACAAGTCATAATATCTGGCAGAATCCTCAAAGGATTCTTTTAGCAACTGAGTGAGTCATGAGGGTCAAGCCCTTGCTTGAAACCTCCACAGTTTGCATTTTATAATTCTATTTTGCATTTTTGAATGTGTTATAATTAAGTAGAAACATGCATTTATATATGCATGTGCCAGGTGTACATAAAGGATATCTATTGTATCCATATTTGAAATCCATAACATATTCCTTTTTATAATGCATTTTCTAAAGAGACATATAAATCCTCATTAAATTTCAGCCACAAATATGCAGCTCTTTCCTCTTAAAGCAAAGGTTAGCCCTGCAGAAACTATGGAAGTCCAATAGCAGACCATTCCAGTACAAAGTGAGGGAAAAAACAATTGTATTTTCTTTATGGCAGGGTAATGCTGTCTGATGGAAAATATTAGGATTCAATATATAACTCATAGAATTCATCAAAATTATTGTCTTGTTGAGTTGTTTATATTTCCCTTATTGTATAAAGTTGTTTTTTTTTTTTTTTTTTTACAAGCTCTAGAACATTAACTCAGTTGATTCCCACACCATACTATGAAGTCAGTGAAGCTGATCTTTTCTGATCATTTTATAGGATGGTGTAGATGGGAGGGTTTAAGGGGTTTAGCTGAGGTCACACAGATAATAACAAGTAGAAAGAACAGATATTTTCTGACTCTTTTCTACTCTATTACGCTACTTCTTTATGTTTCTTTTTTAAGTAAATAAATCAGTGCAGTATTTAAGGACTTAATTGTACTACATTAAGAGCTTCCTGGTGCCTCAGTGGTAATCTGCCTGCAGTGCAAGAGAGCACCTGCAACGCAAGAGACTTGGTTTTGATCCCTATGTAGGGAAGATTCCCTAAAGAAGGAAATGGCAACCCACTCCAGTATTCTTGACTGGGAAATCCCACAGACAGAGGGGCCTGGCAGGCTACAGTCCATGGGGTTGCAAGAGTTGGACACAACTTAGCTACTAAACCACCACCACCACATACTATGTTAAATATATACTATATATCAGACACTATGCCAAATTCTTTTACATAGATTAAAATCATTTACAATATCTGCTAAAAATAATACAATTATTATCCTTATTTTATGGATGAGGCTTAGAGAAAAGCAATGTTGCTCAAGACCAAACAGTTGTTAAATGCCAGAGGTGAGCTTCACATCTAGGCAGTCTTGATCTTGGATTCTCATGTTTACATCACACACATGCTTCCTTAACTCGACAGACATTACTGATGAAATGTGGAGTCAGGTATCCTGCTTAAGAATGGAAGAAAAGGTACCACAGAAATTAATAATCTAAGCCTTCAAGATATTCTGTGTTTCTTAAAACATGAATACCACAAAGTAATGAAGTGTACCCGTATCATAGAAATCAGTCTAAATGGAAACTGATGTTTTACAAAATCATATAATTTTATTAAGAAGCAAAAAAAAAAATTACGTGTAATAAAAATATTAAGTGAGCACATAAAACTGTGAGTCATATATGTTACAGTTTTATTCTAAAACGCTATCTGTCCGTTCACTCTAAATGCACTTTAGAGTTCACTCTCAATGTTGCACATTCTATGGATTTGGGCAAATGTATAATGACATATAAGCCATTATGCAGAGTATTTCCCCTGCCCTAAAAATCCAGAGTATATAATCTACCCCGCTACCACCCAGGCAACCACTCATCTTTTTACTGTCTTTATGGCTTTGCCTTTTCTAGAATGTCATAGAGTTGGCAGCATATAGTATATAGCTTATCAGTTCATTTTTAATTAATCAATTCTTTTGGTCTTAGAAAGGAAGATGAGCAGATAGGCATTAGAATTAAGACTACACTGAGAAAACTGTAATAGCTTACAAAGTTTTTCACCAAGAATAAGGTGAAATGACATGGGATTTACAGGGTTAGAAAGAGAAAATGCCTCCATAGGCAAACAGGCAAATGACAAATCATAGCCTGGAAAAACCACTCCAAAAACAACAACCAGTAGACTTTCACTTTTAGCCAGGAGAGGGTAATTGGTACTAAACTTGTTCACTCTCCATAAATAATTATAAAACTGGGGGAAACAAATCTGAAGCAACAGTTTTTAGGCACTGGATCAGAGGCATTAGAAGACAGCAATCCTTGAGAGAAGGAAAACATATGATGTAAGTCCCATGAACTCCTTGGCCTTCTGATTTGAGGCACGCACTGAACCACACTGCAGAGAAGTGGCACTCAAAAGATGGTGATCTCACTGAACTGAAGAGGTAGAGGTTGAAATTTTGAGGCTGTTGAAGCAGCTAGAATTTGCAGAGTACTGAAAAAGATGGAGCAGTGCTAATGAGGGGATTGCCAGAAGTCTCTGTGTGGGCCAACCATGGCTTTTGGGTTGAGACTTAGGATGTATGTGTGCAACATGAGACTCTGACAGGCCTACTGGGGACGGCCTGCCAAGCAGCTGCAAGCAGAATAGAGATACTAGAGGTCACACAGTCCTGAGAGTTTGTGCTTAGGCACAGCTAGAGCGGAGAGACCTCTCTGAGCCGATAACTCACCACTTGAGGCCCCAGCTAGGCTGTGCCTTGGGAGTAAGGAGCCTCAGGGGCTATACCCAAGGGCCAAAGGTAAAACTCAAAATAGATCCTTCCTAACAAGGAAGGAAACCAAGACTGATACAAATAATTCAAACAGCCAGAAATTTAGCTTCCCATCAAAACAAAACATAAACCTGTGTTAAGGAAGGCAACATAATATAGACTTCCTACAAAATATCATCTACAATGTTCAGTATAGAAGTCAAACAGCTAGTTATGCATAGAAAGCAAAAACACATGGCTCATAATCATGAAAAAATAAACACAGTGAAGATAAATTCTGGAAGGGTCAAAGACCTAAAATTAGTTATCATAAATGTATCAAGAACTTAAAGGAAAAGATGAACAACTGATAGAAAAGATAGTGAATATCAAAAGAGAAATACAAAATGTAATAGAAAAAAAAAGGATATTATAGTACTTAAAAGCAAAATTTCTGCAATGAAATGAAAATACAACTAGATGGGTTCAATATCTGACTAAACTCTGAAGGGCAAAAAATACATTTGCAGACAAATCAAGGACTTGTCCACTCTTTAATAACAGAGAAAGGTTAAAATTTGAAAAAAGCGAAAAGAGGCTCCTTGGTCTACAGAAGAACATTAAGTATCTCTAACAGAGCTGAAATTGGAGTCTTAAATGAAGAAAGAGAAAGAGATGAGACAGATATAAGGGAGAGAGGGAGGGAGAAAGGCAGAGGAAGAGAAATGAGGAAATGAAAGGAAAGAGAGGAGAAGGGAGGCAAGAGTGAGGAAAGAAGAAGAGAGGGGAGGGGAGAGAAAAGTTCCCAATTCTGTCAAAAGGAAAAAAAAAAAAAGCTCACATGACCAAAAGTCTTGGTGAAATCTATGAAATGGAAAGAAATTAAAACTTAGTATATTACAACCAAACTGATGAAATCTTAGACACATTAAAGCAGAGAAGAAAAAGGACACATTTTATAAAATCACTCAGATTAAAATTAGTTTACATCAGAAACAATGGAGGACAGGAAACAATGACATAACATCATTAAAATGACAAAAGAAAAAGCTTTCAACCCCAAATTCTAATAGAGCTAAAACATTCTGATAAACAAAGGTGAAATAAAAAGTTTTCCAGAAAACTGAAAACTGCAAGAATTCTTCACCAGTAGATCTGCACTACAAAACAACACAAAAACAAAAATCTAAGTAATTATTTTGGGTTAAAAATAAATTATTCTATTTGGAGATTTAAATTTACAGGAAGGTAAAAATATCAGAAATTATGTAAAATATTTTTATTCTATTAATTTCTTTAAAAGAAAATTGATGACTTAAAGCAAAAAAAAAAAAAATCAATTATATTTGGAGTTTATAGCATACTTAGACGGAGAAGGCAATGGCACCCCACGCCAGTACTCTTGCCTGGAAAATCCCACGGACGGAGGAACCTGGTGGGCTGCAGTCCATGGGGTCGCGGAGTCGGACACGACTGACAGACTTTACTTTCACTTTTCACTTTCATGCATTGGAGAAGGAATGGTAATCCACTCCAGTGTTCTTGCCTGGAGAATCCCAGGGACAGGGGAGCCTGGTGGGCTTCCATCTATGGGGTCCCACAGAGTCGGACACGAATGCAGCAGCAGAATACTTAGAACAAATATATGATAACAATAACTCAAACGATAGAAGATGGAATTACATTGTTAAAAATTTCCTGTAGTATTTCAAATGTTACAAGATATTCTCTAAGTAGAAGGTAATAAGTTAAGGATCAGTCAGTTCAGTTCAGTCGCTCAGTCGTGTCCAACTCTTTGCGACCCCATGAATCGCAGCACGCCAGACCTCCCTGTCCATCACCAACTCCCGGAGTTCACTCAGACTCATGTCCAGCGAGTCAGTGATGCCATCCAGCCATCTCATCCTCTGTCGTCCCCTTTTCCTCCTGCCCCCAATCCCTCCCAGCATCAGAGTTTTATCCAATGATAGAGTAACCAGTAAAAACTAAACACAAGACGTTATAACTAAAAAAATTCAATAGAGGAGTTAGAATGGAATACTATAATATTAATAAGACATATTTGATTAAACCAAGGGAGACAGGGAAGGGAGAACTGAAGAACAACAACAACAACAAACTTATGGGGCAAATAGAAAAGAAATATCAAAATGATAAGAGGATAGACTTAAACACAACCATCCCTACAATAATGTTAAATAAAAGTAAACCAAACACAAATTAAAAGGCAGAGATTATTAGATTGGATTTAAAAATCAGGCCTCAAAATAGGCTGTTTACAAGAACTTAACTTTGCATATATAGCAAAGATAGGTTGAAAATTACAAGATGAAAAAGTTTATCCCATACAAACAAAAAGCATAAGAATGATGGTGCAAATATAGTAATATCCAGACAAGCAGTATGGTCATGGGCAAAGCAGAGAACTTCCAGATAAGCAGGATTGCCATGAATTAAGAAGAAATTTAATAATGATAATGGAGTCAGTTAATTGAGACAACCTAATAATCTTAACTGAGCCATGAGGGACTTCCCTGGTGGCGAGAGGTAAAAGCATCTGCTTCCAATGTGGGGGACCCAGGTTCTATCCCTGGGTTGGGAAGATCCCCTGTAGAAGGAAATGGCAACCCACTCTAGTGTTCTTGCCTTAAAAATCCCATGGATGGAGGAGCCTGGCAGGCTACAGTCCACGGGGTCACAAAGAGTCGGACACAACTGAGCAACTTCACATCACTTAATAATCTTAAATGTTCATTCATCTAATAACAGAAGCAAAAACAAACACAACTTATATGGAATTTAGAAAGATGGTAACAATAACCCTGTATACGAGACAGCAAAAGAGACACTGATGTATAGAACAGTCTTTGGGACTCTGTGGGAGAGGGAGAGGGTGAGATGATTTGGGAGAATGGCATTGAAATATGTATAATATCATATATGAAATGAGTCGCCAGTCCAGGTTCGATGCATGATACTGGATGCTTGGGGCTGGTGCACTGGGACGACCCAGAGGGATGGTAAAGGGGAGGCAGGAGGGAGGAGGGTTCAGGATGGGAAACACATGTATGCCTGTGGCGGATTCATTTCGATATATGGCAGAACCAATACAATATTGTAAAGTTTAAAAATAAAATAAAATTAAAAAAAAAAAACAAACACAACTAAAAAGATAATTAGGTAAATTCACAATTACATTTGGACATTTTATACCCACATGGCAATTGATAGAACAAGTTGACAAAAATTAAGAATACAGTTAAAAAATATTGCCAATCTCCTTGATCTATTGACATTTATAAGATAGTGAACCCAGTGGGGCAGAATACTAATCTTTTCAAGTGCAAATGTAACATTTACCAAAATAAAAATTATGTTGTTTCATAAAAATTTTATGTTCA
This sequence comes from Bos indicus, assembly GCF_029378745.1. Classification (NCBI taxonomy): domain Eukaryota; kingdom Metazoa; phylum Chordata; class Mammalia; order Artiodactyla; family Bovidae; genus Bos; species Bos indicus. Next base: position 34,748,571 of record NC_091769.1, read on the forward strand.
ATAAATTTAAAATAATTGAAATCTTGCTGTATATGTTCACTAATCACAGTTCAAATACATTAAAAACTGGTATCAACAAGATTCCTATTGAATGTCCAAATATCTGAATATTAAATAACACACAAGCATTTCACATTTCCACAGGCCAAAGAAGAAACCACAAAACAAATTAGAAAATATTTGAAACTGAAAATTAGTGGAAATGCAATATATAAAAATTTATGTGATGCAGTCAAAGCTTAGAGGGAAGATTATGGCTTGCAAACGCTTATATTAGAAAATAAGAAAGGTTTTTCATTAATGGTCTATGTTCCTACATTAAGAAGCTAGGTAAAGACCACATAATCAGTATGAAAAAGGAAATAGTTAAGATGAGAAAAGACATTTGCCAAGTAGAAATAACAGAGAAAATTGATGACCAAAAGTTGGTTCTTCAAAGATATTAACTGATAAACATCTAGCAAAATTGATCAAGGAAAAAGGAAAAAAAAAAAGCACGTGTACATTATCAGAAATGAAAAAGAATATTCCACTACAGATTCTCCATACACCAAAAGGAAATAAAAGAATACTGTGCACACCTTTGTGGAAATAAACTCAGTAACAGATGAAATGGCTAAGTCCCTTGAAAACTATAACTTTCTCAAGCAGACTAAAGAGAAAATCTGAACAGCTTCACTAAAGAATTGCATTCTCATTCTATTTTCAGCACACCATATGCATCTTGATAGAATCCTAATTGATACAGCTGAAAGGGATTAAGACTTAAGCCAAAATTATGAATAATTTCTAATAAATATTGGGGCTGCCTGCATGAAAAAATATCTAGTAATAAATAATGATAGTAAATTTTAAAGGCAACAGATCAGGATTAACAGCAAAAAGAACATGGAAAGGATTAGCTTAGAATACAGTGTATCGCAGAGAACTACTAAAGGTGGCCTTGCTTTTCATCATTTATCCTGTTTCAGAGGGTATTTTGGGTGAAAAGATGCCCTGTGTCTCTAGTTATTGGTATCCATTACATCCATAAGTTGTTAATCAGCTTCCTGTTGAAAAATCACCATTCAAAAATCAACTCTTTATCAGGTCACATAGAATTCTATTGGGTAAAGATTTTTTTCTCACAGGTCTGTAGAACAATCTGGGGGTACTATCAGTATGTATAGAAAACTTCTTATTAATTCATAAAGTTAGAAAAACAACAGTAAAACCCCAAGGAAAACAGAAGAGATAATAAAGATTAAGGCAGAAATCTATTAATAGAATAAGAAAAAGGGAACAAATAGAATTGAAAAAGTAAATCCAAGACAGTTCTGTGAAACACACAAATGAATAATTAACACTAGCTTGCTTCATCAAGAAATAAAAGAGAATAAAAATACATGAAAGTAAAATTATAAAGAACATAATCATAATCAAGGACAGAGATGACACATAAGGGATTACTTTGTTTAAATCTATTCACATAAATTGAAGATACAGTAAAAGAAACAATAATTTAACTAAGTAATTTGCCAAAAAGAGGAACCCAGAGAGGGTAGAAACATGAATATACCAATACTCCACAGATAAATTTCAGAAAGACAGTGGAGAAGTTGGTAGGGGAAAAAAAAAACCTATCCAAATTGGGACAGGATATATGGCTCTTTGACTAATGCCTTCAACAAGATTATGTATTTATTACCTGTAACAAAAAAATGCAATTAGGAACTATTATTAATCAGTACAAAAGAAAGTCAATTAGAAACTCTAGAAGAAAAGAAAACAAGCTGTACTTAAAGGTCATGCTGATAATGTGAGGAAAAAAGGAATCTTTCTAAAGTTGGAGATTTTAAATTCTTTTGTCTGGCACAGGTTAAAAAAACACAATATTATAGTCCCAAATCTATAATATTAATCTATATATTTAATGTATATATACACATTTAAAATGAAAATAAATGTATATGTTATATATAATTTTTATATATAATATGGAAAATAAATATATATTTATAAAATATTATATATTTATAATAATCTATATATTTAATTGGTTTAGCTTCGAATATTTGTTTTATAATTTCAAAAAATTACTAATTATATATATTGGCTTTCAATTTTTAGGGCCAATCTAAAAGAAAGCAGAACTCAGGTATAAAACAGGACTTTGAAAGAATAAAATTAAATGTCACTAGATTATGAAAGCATATGGGTGTTAACGTCTTCTTCCCACATAGTGGAATTTAAAGGATAGAATCTAAAATTAAGAAATTAAACTTAATATGTTAATAAAAGCTAATAAAATGTTGAATTACTTGATGATTAATAAAATAATGACATATTTTTTTAAACGAGCAAGTGAAAAGAAGATGTAAGAAGGAAAAGGGCACAAAAATAAGTCAAATTCTTAGTCTTTCATAGCTGGAGCTAGTGGGTATTATTAAAAGTGGATAAATCATGGAATGGGTAAATGATTATTTCTTACAATTATATTTCAAAATAGTTGAAACTTTCGAGGAAAAGTACTAGGAGTTGGAGTACAGGATGGTACAAATGACATGCAGATTTATTATATGTTCTTCTACAAATTTTCACTTTATATGTACATGTATTAACTTTATAATATATTAAAATATTTGAAAAGGAAAGTTGCTCAGTCATGTCCGACACTTTGCAACCCCATGGACTTACAGTTCATGGAATTCTCCAGGCCAGAATACTGGAGAAGATCTCCCTTCTCCAGGGGATCTTCCCAACCCAAGGACTGGATTCAGAAAAAACTATTACTAAATATGGGCTTCCCTGGTGACTCAGACAGTAAAGAATCTGCCCACAATGCGGGAGACATGGGTTCAATTCTTGGGTTGGGAAGATCCCCTGGAAGAGGGCATGGCAACCCACTCCAGAATTCTTGCCTGGAGAATCCCATGGACAGAGGAGCTGGCAGGCTACAGTCCATGGGGTAACAAAGAATGGGACACGACTGAGCAATTAAGCACAGCACAGCAACACATTACTAAATATTACAGGAAAGCTTGAAATTAAGGAGAAAGACAACTATCCAACAGAAATGTAGATTTAAAGACATGACAAGCAAATTGCATTGCAGACCACAAATGGCTAAAATACATGGAAATATACTTAACCCCACTCATAGTTAAAGAAACGCAAATATTATTTGTATATCTAGGTGACAAAATACATATTGGTTGACAAATATAAAATCATATTGGCAAGCCTAGAGAAAAGTAAGAATCCTCATTATCAACACAAATTTTTGGAGGGCTGCTAAGCTAAGTCGAGTCAGTTGTGTCCGACTCTGTGCGACCCCATAGACGGCAGACCACCAGGCTCCCCCGTCCCTGGGATTCTCCAGGCAAGAACACTGGAGTGGGTTGCCATTTCCTTCTCCGATGCATGCAAGTGAAAAGTGAAAGTGAAGTCGCTCAGTCGTGTCCGACTCTTAGCGACCCCATGGACTGCAGCCTACCAGGCTCTTCCATCTATGGTATTTTGTAGGCAAGAGTACTGGAGTGGGGTTCCATTGCCTTCTCCTTTTGGAAGGCAGTATCTGTTAAACTTTAAAACATGCATTTTACTCAGAAATTTCACCATTTTAGGAATGTTATAAAGATAAATATGTAAGGAAGTTTTCTGTGGTATTATTTCTAAATAGAAAGAAACAAAAGAGGTAAAAGAACAGCAACAGGTGCAAAGCAAACCTAAGTGGTCTTTAACAGGGGACAGGTTCAACAGAGTTCAGCACATTCATACAACGTGGTCTTTAACAGGGGACAGGTTCAATAGAGTTCAGCACATTCATACAACAGCATATTGTACCAGCCCTAAAGATAATTAAGAGAATCACAACATGCTAGCACATTCACAAAATATTGGTAATGCAAATTTTTCTAGTAAAATTTGTCTGCACGCATGCTAAGCCGCTTTAGTCGTGTCCAACTCTTTGCAGCCCTACAGGCTAGTCTGCCTGTCTCTTCTGTCCATGGGATTCTCCAGGCAAGAATACTGGAGTGAGTTGCCATTTCCTCCTCCAGGGGATCTTTCCAACCCAGGGATCAAACAGGCATCTCTTATGTCTCCTGCAATGGCAGGCAGGTTCTTTACCACTAGTGCCACCAGGGGAGCCCAAAGTTTGTATAAAGTGGTTCTATTTGTGTAAAAAATTCTGGAATATTGTAAGTATAGAGAGAAAATAAGTTATAACAAAGGAATACTCCGCAGCTTATCAATAAGGCCTGTAGGGTAAAGGGGGAGGAGGGACTTTTCACTTCATAAAATTCTCAATTTTTATTTTTTTCAATGGCCATTTATTACATTAATTTCTTAAGAAGCTTTAAACGAATCTTGTGTTCCACAGTGAAGAACTGTGAAACAGAAAATTAAGCCTACTGATCTGATCTATATTTCTTGGCAGCCCTAACTCTCTCCAGCATCAAACACAATGACTGACAGAGAGCAGGTATTTGTGCAATATTCTCTAATTAGATGATAAACTGAAACATGAGGGATTAAAACCTGACATAGACAGCCCTATATTTATTTCCCTGCCACATTAAAGCCATTTTACTATTATTAAATTTAAGAAAAGCCAATTCTCATATAGGATAACACTGAACACATCTAATTTATCCACATTTATATTTTAAAGAAAGTGTTCAGTTCAGTTCAGTCACTTAGTTGTGTCTGACTCTTTGCGACCCCGTGAATTGCAGCATGCCAGGCCTCCCTGTCCACCACCAACTCCTGGAGTTCACTCAGACTCACATCCATTGAGTCAGTGATGCCATCCAGCCATTTCATCCTCTGTCGTCCCCTCCTCCTCCTGCCTCCAATCCCTCCCAGCATCAGAGTCTTTTCCAATGAGTCAATTCTTCGCATGAGGTGGCCAAAGTACTGGAGTTTCAGCTTTAGCATCATTCCTTCCAATGAACACCCAGGACTGATCTCCTTCAGAATGGACTGGTTGGATCTCCTTGCAGTCCAAGGGACTCTCAAGAGTCTTCTCCAACACCACAGTTCAAAAGCATCAATTCTTCAGCACTCAGCCTTCTTCACAGTGCAACTCTCACATCCATACATGATCACTGGAAAAACCATAGCCTTGACTAGATGGACCTTTGTTGGCAAAGTAATGTCTCTGCTTTTGAATATGCTATCTAGGTTGGTCATAACTTTCCTTCCAAGGAGTAAGCGTCTTTTAATTTCATGGTTGCAATCACCATCTGCAGTGATTTTGGAGCCCAAAAAATAAAGTCTGACACCGTTTCCACTGTTTCCCCTTCTATTTGCCATGAAGTGATGGGACCAGATGCCATGATCTTCGTTTTCTGAATGTTGAGCTTTAAGCCAACTTTTTCACTCTCCTCTTTCACTTTCATCAAGAGGCTTTTTAGTTCCTCTTCACTTTCTGCCATAAGGGTGGTGTCATCTGCGTATCTGAGGTTACTGATATTTCTCCAGGCAATCTTGGTTCCAGCTTTTGCTTCTTCCAGCCCAGCGTTTCTCATGTAGGTCTCTAATAAAACTTTTGTGTGTGTATGTGTTTTAATGTGTTTCCCTTTCTTTGGTTCTCCTGCCCACAAACCCATGTTAGGTGTATATTCAGAACCCCAGAGAAGTAGGGTCCTGATTAAACAAAAGTCATTAGGAAATGTTTAGAGGGAAGCAGTGAGAACACAGAATAACAATTGAGACAAAGTGCTCATTTCCACTTTAGAAGTACACAGAGACAAAGAATCTGTGCCTAGGAACACATTCTGCCCCGTTATTGTTTTTTGCAGGAGACAGTTGTAACTCAATAGAAGGAAATAAACACAATATAGAGTTGTCCTAGTTTCAGTGTCTTCCAAAATCAGGAAACAACAAGTCTGATTGTGACATGGATCTCCAGAGGAAGCCAGCTTCTTTCTTGTCTGCTTTGGTGTGACACATGACTATGATGATGAACTCTATGCTCCCCAGCCTCTCCAGGGACTAGACTTCATCCTTCCTCACCTATAAACAGAATCAGGATGTGTCCTGACATTCGGCCAAAAACATCTGACCTTGAATAAGACATGCTCCACAAAGCACACATATGGTACCTTGGTGAGGGAGCCGCAAGGGAAGGGGACGGGAGAGAAGTCAGCAGGGCACTCTGACATCCACTGGCTTATAACAAATCCCAACAGATGCCAATGTTCACAGGCAACTCAGGGAGGAGACAGTAAGAAGACACCATGAAAGACATTAATCTTCTCCATTACAAACAGATTCAGGAAAACAGTACCAAGTGCCAAGTGAGAGAAAGGGGAAGAAAATACAAAAGGAATGAAATCTTTAGTGCAAGAGAAGACCTCTTAGACTGTTCTTGTTATGCAACAGAGTGATGAGGGGAGGAACTGTGGTAAAGGAAACATCTGAAGATGGCTGATAACACAGCTTCAAACGTGCATTTGAAGAGGTGTGCTGAAGACCTTTCTGTGCCTCTTTTTATCTATAAGTGAGCATCAATATATTTCATTTTAAATGGAAACCATATTGATTGTAAATTTTCCCCAGCCACTAGCCAAGCCACTTGGTAAAAGGAAAAGTGAGTAATTATATTAACAGACATTGTGGCTCTATCTTCTCTTTAAAAAAAAAAAAAAATCCTACTTTTAAAAGGAGGAAAATTATTGTCATCCTGAGAAATGGTTCCAGAAGAAAAGGGAGAGAAGCAATGAGAGCACATGTCCATTACTTTTTCCAGAGGCAACGTGATGTCCCATTTATGTCAGAAAAGAAAATATCTGTACTCTAATAAAAGCCAAAAATTCAATCAGAAAAGGGTAATCTTTGACACTGGTAACTGATCTGAAGGACTTTTCCTAAAGTGATTGAAATGAACATGTGGTGTGATATTACTGAGCATCAAGGAAACTGTTCTCTGGGGCTTCCCTGGTGGTTCAGAGATAAAGAATCTCCCTGCAATGCAGGAGACCCAGGTTCAATCCCTGGGTCAGGAAGATCTCCTGGAGAAGGGAATGGCAACCCGTTCCAGTATTCTTGCCTGGAGAATTCCATGGACAGAGGAGCATCACGGGCCACAGTCCATGGGGTTGCAAAGAATCAGACATGATTGACTAACACACACACAGACACACACACACACTCTTCTCTAAATGGATGAAAATCAGTCAGCAGAATTTTTTAGGCTTCAATTCACCTTGTAATTTATGTGCTACTCAGATAATAACTATCACAAATCACTACATATTTCTGTAAGCTAAAAATATGATTGCTGGAAAAGGTATCTATCCAACTTATGTCACAGACAAGGAACTAGTAGTCAGATGATACTGGGCAAGAGAAAAACCAGTATAAATGTCTTTCAGTCCAGATTAGTGTATTTCCCTTTACACTCACTTAAGTAAAGTATTAAGGCCAAAAAATGGAGTCCTTTTATAAGTTATCGTGTCCAAGGATCCATTTTCAAACCTAGGCTTATCTGTCCCAGACCAACTGGTATATGTGGCTGGAAGATATTCTAAGAAATTTATTCCTGGTTTTCTCTCTCTGAATTTCCCCTAGTCAAATCAAGAAAGACTCTGTGTTTCACTGCCTCAGGGAAATTTAAGAATGAGTAGAAAAAAAAAAAAACAATGAGTAGAAACAAAAGTAGCATGAAAAACTTCCTGAATTATATCTTTAAAAACTTAAGCTCATTTTGAGCAGGGGATATCTTGATGAAAAAAACAAAAAAACAAAAAAAAATGAAGGCTTGGATAAAACAGATGAGACAAAGGTGTTTTGCCCAAAAATCAGAAGAGAGAAATTCCCCTGCTGCGGGCAGGCCTTTAGGACTCAGGCCTGCTTCATGGCAATATTCCAGAAAGGACTTCCAGTTGTCTTCCGGGTGTGAGTCAATGGCTACTGAGATTTCCTGTCCTGAGGAACATTTCAGAGCTGAGTGTGACAAGGAGCAACCAAGAGCCTGGGATCCAGAGGGTCATGTTGACAGAGAGGAGGATATTCCAAGTGGCAACAAGATGAGCAAGATGACTTCTCCCCAAGTCCCCTGATTGGTGAATGCCTGATGCTTTGTACTGATGGTTCTGGAACCTCAACATGACCCAGTGGGAGAAGTGGCAACAATTCTCTCCTTGACTAAACTTTAGTCAGTTTCCTTTGAGTCTTCTTTAACTCAGCCTCAACTTGGACTGTAAAAACTGTAGATGCACAGCACAAATGAATTCATCCACACACCTCCCAAATACATACCCAGATAGACACACTAAGAAACTTGAAAAATCACTAGCCTACTTTTTAACACCTCAAGTTTTAGAAATTGGTACAAATAATAGATGGGCTTTGAATTTTTTCTATAGCCATTTTTCTGCTTATCCAAAGACTTGTTTTGTAAGGCAAGTATAATTGAAAACATTGGGGTATAACCTGAATGATATCAAGCCATCCAACCACATTATCCTCAATTTGCTCCTTTAACTGAGATGGAAATCAAAGCATTTCTATATTCTAGATTTAGAGCTGTGTTTCTTTGGAATGATTAAATCCTACAATGGTACCAGGATGTTTTGTTTTGTTTTGTTTTGTTTTTTTCCTTCTGGGTACACAGTTTCATTTTAGCTTAAGGGAGATGGCCTAAAATAAGTTCCTATCCGGTTCTGAATGTCAGCTTAAAATCTGGCCAACTTTTGATCAAGGGCTACTTTTGCCCTTTTGAAAAAGGGCTACTTTTTAAATTTCTTTTGAATATCTTGTCAACAAGATAAGCCAGGACAACAAGTAAATATCCCTGGCAGTACTGAACAATTCCATGAATACAAAAGGGGTTCCCATAAAAGGGTACAAAAGATACTACTCCCTCAAGATACAGTGCTAGGTCACTTCAGTCATGTCTGACTCTTTGCGACCCTATGGACTGTAGGTCACCAAGCACCTCTGTCCATGGATTCTTCAGGAAATTTCCTAATCCAGGGCATCTTCCCAACTCAGAGATCAAAACCAAGTCTCTAATATCTCCTGCATTGGCAGGTGGTTCTTTACCTCTAGTAGCACCTGGGAATGGAGAAGGCAATGGCAACACACTCCAGTACTCTTGCCTGGAAAATCCCATGGATGGAGGAGCCTGGTGGGCTGCAGTCCATGGGGTTGCTAAGAGTCGGGAAAGACTGAGCGACTTTACTTTCACTTTTTACTTTCATGCATTGGAGAAGGAAATGGCAACCCACTCCAGTATTCTTGCCTGGAGAATCCCAGGGACAGAGTAGCCTAGTTGGCTGCCATCTATGGGGTCGTACAGAGTCGGACACGACTGAAGTGACTTAGCAGTAGCAGCAGCAGCACCTGGGAAGACTCAGATCCAGACCCACTCCCAAAGATAATCAAAAGAAAGACATAGAAATTTACCCTGAGAGTGGGCAATAGTAGTCAGCAGGACCATAGCCACAAATGGACAGCAACCCATATTTCTGTCTAGCCATCTTTTGGGGTCCCCAATCTGATTGTTGGGGAGACTTAATACCTGGATATCACCAGATGGTCAATACTGAAATCAGATTGATTATATTCTTTGCAGCCGAAGATGGAGAAGCTCTATACAGTCAGCAAATAATGGGAGCTGACTGTGGCTCAGATCATGAAATCCTCATTGCTAAATTCAGACTTAAATTGAAGAAAGTAGGGAAAACCACTAGACAGTTCAGGTATGACCTTAGTCAAATCCCTTACGATTATACAGTGGAAGTGACAAATAGATTCAAGGGAATAGATCTGATAGACCCCTGAAGAATTATGGATGGAGGTTTGTGAAATTATACAGGAGGCAGTGATCAAGACCATCCACAAGAAAAATACATGAAAAAAGGCAAAATGGTTGTCTGAGGAGACCTTGCAAATAGCTGAGAAAAGAAGAGAAGTGAAAGGCAAAGGAGAAAAGGAAAGATATACCCATTTGAATGCAGAGTTACAAAGAATAGCAAGGAGAGATAAGAAATCCTTCCTCAGTGATCAATGCAAAGAAATAGAGGAAAACAACAGAATAGGAAAGACTAGAGATCTCTTCAAGACAATTTGAGATACCAAGGGAACATTTCATGCAAAGATGGGCTCAGTAAAGGACAGCAATGGTATGGACCTAACAAAAGATATTAAGAAGCAGAAGATATTAAGAAGAGGTGGCAAGAATACACAAAAGAACTATACAAAAAAGATCTTCAAGACCCAGATAATCATGATAGTATGATCACTCACCTAGAGCCAGACATCCTGGAATGCGAAGTCAAGCGGGCCTTAGGAAGCATCACTTTGAACAAAGCTAGTGGAGGTGATGGAATTCCAGCTGAGTTATTTCAAATCCTAAAAGATGATGCTGTGAAAGTGCTGCACTCAATAGGCCAGCAAATTTGGAAAACTCAGCAATGGTCATAGGACTGGAAAAGGTCAGTTTTCATTCCAATCCCAAAGAAAGGCAATAACAAAGAATGCTCAAACTACTGCACAATTGCACTCATCTCACATGCTGGCAAAGTAATGCTCAAAATTCTACAGGCTTCAACAGTACTCACGTACTGTGAAATTCCAGATGTTCAAGCTGGACTTAGAAAAGGCAGAGGAACCAGAGATCAAATTGCCAACATCCTGTGGATCATCAAAAAAGCAAGAGAGTTCCAGAAAAACATCTACTTCTGCTTTATTGACTACGCCAAAGCCTTTGACTGTGTGAATCATAACAAGCTGTAGAAAATTCTTAAAGAGATAGGAATACCAGATAACCTGACCTGCTTCCTGAGAAATCTGTATGCAGGTCAAGAAGCAGCAGTTAAAACTAGACATGGAACAACAGACTGGTTCCAAATAGGAAAAGGAGTACATCAAGGCTGTATATTGTCACCCTGCTTATTTAAGTTATATGCAGAGTACATCATGAGAAACACTGGGCTGGAGGAAGCACAAGCTGGAATCAAGATTGCTGGGAGAAATATCAATAACCTCAGATATGCAGATGACACCGCTCTTATAGCAGAAAGTAAAGAGGAACTAAAAAGCCTCTTGATGAAAGTGAAAGTGGAGAGTGAAAAAGTTGGCTTAAAGCTCAACATTCAGAAAACAAAGATCATGGCATCTGGTCCCATCACTTCATGGGAAATAGATGGGGAAACAGTGGAAACAGTGTCAGACTTTATTTTTCTGGGCTCCAAAATCACTACAGATGGTGACCGCAGCCATGAAATTAAAAGACGCTTACTCCTTGGAAGGAAAGTTATGACCAACCTAGATAGCATATTCAAAAGCAGAGACATTACTTTGCCAACAAAGGTTCATCTAGTCAAGGCTATGGTTTTTCCAGTGATCATGTATGGATGTGAGAGTTGGACTGTGAAGAAGGCTGAGCACCAAAGAATTGATGCTTTTGAACTGTGGTGTTGGAGAAGACTTGAGAGTCCCTTGGACTGCAAAGAGATCCAACCAGTCCATTCTGAAGGAGATCAGCCCTGGGATTTCTTTGGAAGGAATGATGCTAAAGCTGAAACTCCAGTACTTTGGCCACCTCATGCGAAGAGTTGACTCATTGGAAAAGACTCTCATGCTGGGAGGGATTAGGGGCAGGAGGAGAAAGGGATGACAGAGGATGAGATGGCTGGATGGGATCACTGACTCGATGGACGTGAGTTTGAACTCCGGGAGATGGTGATGGACAGGGAGGCCTGGCGTGCTGTGATTCATGGGGTCACAAAGAGTCAGACACGACTGAGTGACTGAACTGAACTGAGAGTACATCATGAGAAATGCTGGACTGGATGAAGCACAAGCTGGAATCAAGGTTGCCTGGAGAAATATCAATAATCTAAGATATGCAGAAGACACCACCCTTATGGCAGAAAGTGAAGAAGAACTAAAGAGCCTCTTGATGAAAGTGAAAGAGGAGAGTGAAAAAGTTGGCTTAAAACTCAACATTCAGAAAACTAAAATCATAGCATCTGGTCCCATCATTTCATGGTAAATAGATGGGGAAACAGTGAAAACAGTGACAGACTTTATTTTGGGGGTCTCCAAAATCACTGCAGATGGTGATTGCAGTCATGAAATTAAAAGACACTTACTCCTTGGAAGGAAAGTTATGACCAACCTAGACTGCATATTAAAAAGGAGGCACATTACTTTGCCAACAAATGTCTGTCTAATCAAAGCTATGCTTTTTACAGTAGTCATGTACGGATGTGAGAGTTGGACTATAAAGAAAGCTGAGCACTGAAGAATTGATGCTTTTGAACTGTTGTGTTGGAGAAGACTCTTGAGAATCCCTTGGACAGCAAGGAGATCCAATCCATTGTAAAGGAAATCAGTCCTGAATATTCATTGGAAGGACTGATGCTGAAGCTGAAACTCCAATACTTTGGCCACCTGAGGTGAAGAACTGCCTCGTTGGGAAAGACCCTGATGCAGGGAAAGATTGAAGGCAGGAGGAGAAGGGGATGACAGAGGATGAGACAGTTGGATGGTATCACCGACTCAATGGACATGAGTTTGAGTAAGCTCTGGGAGTTGGTGATGGATAGGGAGGCCTGGCGTGCTGTAGTCCATGGGGTTGCAAAGAGTCGGACACAAGTGAGCGACTGAACTGAACTTCTGATTGTTGCCAAGCCAAGATCTCAGAATACAAAATGAGACAAACTAGAAGGCAATATCTGTCCCCCAAAGATAAATATTTGATACTCATACTTGTCCCCTGACAACCTGAATTTGGGAAAGAAGGTGCAATGTGAAAATTTACCTTCTTCTCTTGACCAGGAACTACAGACAGAGATCTGGTAGAGCTGACTTTGGTAAAAATTCTTCCCTTTCGCCAGCTTCTGCCAGTCCCAGAATGCCTGCCATCTGCAGGCTCTGGAGTACTTGGGGTGTCTCAGCAGGTCTCAACCTAGTCACCAGACACTTTAGAGAAGGAAAAATAGTCTTCCCTCTACTCCTTATAGTGATTGCCTGGCTGAGACCCCTTTACCTCTAAGGTACCTCATAAATGGATATGCTAATCCAAGATGGTTATGAGAAGTGTAATTCAAGATTATCTTTAGCAAAATTAACCTATTTTTTCAACCTCAAAACAAATTTTATTCACCTGAGACTGCACACTGGACTTGGTCCAGTTTAAGTCAGATACAGTCTGACCCCAGACGCAGCCCAGTTTTTAAGCTGGACCCAGTCTGACCCTGGACAGTTTCTGTCCCCAGTCCAAAAACAGAAATGCTCAATTAGAGTCTGAAAGCTCTTAATACAAAAGCTACAGAGCTAGGATCCAGGAGCCTATGACCTCCAGAGGCAGAAAGAAAGCAGAGAGTTCAAGGGGCTCACAGGCACCTCTGCCTGATTGTTCATTGCTCCTGATGGCACATGAGCAGTCTCCTCAATTCTCTCATCTGAGAGAGAACTACTAATAGATTAACTAAGACATATTAAAATTTTGAAAGTTAATTTGAGCAAAAATCAATTCAAATCAGGCAATATCAAACGAGAAGTGTTTAGGAGCACTCCTGATATCAGGTATTATGTTGTTGTTGATCAGTCACTAAGTCATGTCTGACTCTTTGTGACCCCATGGACTGCAGCACACCAGGCTTCCCTGTCTTCCACTGTATCCTGGAGTTTGTTCAAACTCATGTCCGTTGAGTCAGTGATGCCATCCAACCATCTCATCTTCTGTTGCCCCCTTTTCCTCTTGCCCTCAATCTTTCCCAGCATCAGGGTCTTTTCCAAAGTATTATGTATAAGTCTTTAATCCATTTCATTTTTCTGCATATATCTATCCAGTTTTCCCGATACCAGTTGTTGAAGAGACTTATTCCTTCCAATGTATAGATTGAAAATAGAAGTCCTAGAGAAAATAAGTTACTTACTTAAGGTGACAGGGCCTGTAAGAAATCCATGTTTTGTTTGTTTGTTTGTTTTTCCCACTAAACCATATAGACCTAAGATTCATAGACAGGCATGCCTGCAATTCCCAAAATCTCTAGGTAGGGTCTTTCAGGGGACTCCTGGGAATGTGCCTTATAACTGGTTCTTCCATTATTCTTCTGACATTGAACTTGAAGACATAATTAGGAGAGAATAGCAAAGCAAAGGATGGGAAGGTAGCAGTGGAGCAGCAATTTCAGACGTGGAGTATAAAGGAAAGGGCAAGAGTGAGAGAGGCAGGTTATTCCCTAGTCAGTTACAAGGGAGGGAAGTCTGAGCAGAATCAGCTTAGTTCTTGTCCAGGCAGCAACGATACAGCTTCTTTCTCTCACTGCTTTTGTGAGGAAAAGAGTCACACCCTAGATGTATTATTAGAGTGGTCAAAAATATCTTTAATAAATGCAGAACTGAAAGTCTAACAGGCCCATGCCTAGACCAAAGAATGTCTAGAAGTGACAGTCATCATGAGATAAGTTATAGTCTTCTACAGTTGGCCGTGTTTGTCTTTTTTACCTGAAAATTATAATCTAATTTTACCTAAGTATCCTATCAACATTTTTATAACCTGTCCTATGTGTTTGTCTGCTTATTTGTCATACAGACATGACAGTTCACTTGTTCAATTAATCTACATTCCTTAAAAAGCCACATGTACTATTACTGGATTAGTCATCCTTTACAAACAGAATTCACTGAATTAAAAATAGGATGAGTTCATCATAGGAAGACATTCTGGTCAGAATTGACTCTTCTATATTTTTATTTTACTTCATTTTTCTCTAGTAATTATTTTCTTATTGTGGGAAAACATACATCCATTAAATTTACCACTCTAACCAATTTTAAGTGTATACTGCTTCCTTGGTGGCTCAGACAGTAAAGAATGTGCCTGCCATGCAGGAGACCAGGGTTCGTTCCTTGGGTTGGGAAGACCCCCTAGAAAAGGAAATGGCAGCCCACTCCAGTATTCTTGCCTGGAGAATCCCATGGACAGAGGAGGCTGGCAGGCTACTGTCCATGGGGTCACAAAGAGTCAGATATGACTGAGCAACTAACACTTCAAAGGCATTAAGTACATTCATTTTATTGTGCAACCATCAACACCATCCATCTCCAGAACTTTCCATTTTCCCAAACTGAAACTCTGCATCTATTAAACAGTAACTTTCCATTGTCCCCAGCCCACGGCCTCTGGGAACCACCATTCTATTTTCTGTCTCCGTGAATCTGACTACTCTAAAATCCTCATGTAAGTGGAATAATGTAATACTTGTCCTTTTGTGTTTGGCTTATTTCACTTAGCACAATGATGCCCTTACGTTTCATCCATATTATAGCATGTGTCCAAATGTCATTCCTTTCTAAAGACGACTAATACTCCATACAGAATGTGTTTACAAGTTTGTTTACTTTTGTTTCATACATTTTATGTCCTTGTTTGTCCATTTCTTTGTCCATGGACATTGCATTGTTTTCATCTTTTTATTGTGAATACTACTACTATGAAGAAGGGTGGATAAACATCTGGATGAGTCTCTAATTTCAATTCTGCTGAGTAAATACTCAAAGTGGACCTGGTTAGATCAAATAGTGACTGTATGTTTAATTTTTTGAGAAATTCTCTTCTACAGGAGTTTTACCATTAAATATTCCCACCTGCAATGCATGACTGCTTCCAATTTCTCCATATCCTCATCAACATTGTTATTTTCTCTATTTTTGAGAATAACCATCCTACTGGATGTGAACTGGTATTTTATTGTGGTTTTGATTCTCATTTACTTAATGATTAGTGATGTTGTGGGGCATTCGCTCTTGGATAACTATTGAGTTAGAAGGAGACTGCCTGGGCTCAAAAACTAATTTCGCCGTTTATCTATTCTGTGACCCTGAATGGGTCATTAAATCTTTCTCAGCCTCAGTGTCCTCATCTGAAAAATGGAGAAAATAATTAACTTCACTCAGCCTTTGTGAGGATTAAATTAACTCATTCACATAGTAATACAAAGCTAACACAAACTGAAACACAAGTGTTCATGAAGAGGTAGCTTTTACTGTTCATGTTACTGTTCTTGCCCCTGTTACCATTATTATTAGCTTACAACTTATCACATTTTTAAAGTAAAAATATATATAACACTCTAATGTTCTGTGACATCTTTTAGGAAAACCATTGACTTCCTAAGTGCTAAAGCACAGCTATACATTATGAATACCACTACACTGATAGAGTTTTGAGCCTAGAAATTTTCATGAATGGTAAGAATATTAAGTTATTATGAATAAAGTTAGTCTCATAAAAGTTCTATTAAACACCTACAAGTTTGCAAAGAAATAAACTGCCTTTTAGTACTAAAAAGCTAAAATTAAAATTTTCCTGTTCCTGAGTAGAACCAGGTGTAGAGAAATAGAAGTTGGGTTAAAGATGGAGTAAGACTGTGAATATCTGCTTCCATCCTTGGATCATGAGGCAATTGGGTATATTCGTGATAGGAACTCTTCTTTCTTCAGCCAAAACCAAGTTAGTAAATGCAAGTGCCTGAAACCACAATCTGGACACAGCCTGTGACACCATCTGGACACAGCCAGGGCTGAGATCAGACTTGGAAAGGGCCCTACTCTCCTTCTGAAAAATGTCTGTGCTGATCTTAAGAAATGAATAGGAATATCACCACCACACTCTCTGGTCTTCCCTGGGGTCTTCAAGACCAAAGGGACCAAGAGGGTCCCTGATCTCATTTTAGGAAGACAAAGAGGGAAACTTCTGGCTCCTTCTTAGAAGCCATATGGAACAAATAGTAAAACAAACACAAGCATAGACAAAATAAAATTCTTATAAGCCTTTCTAAGGTGGGGGAATACATAAAATCTCAGCTGAAGCTTTCACACACATTGACATGTATTTTCCCTCTTGAAAGTGAATCTGTATGTGTCTGCTTGATTTGTACTTAGATCCCAAAATCTTGTGTCCCTTCCACTTGCTGCAGGCAGCTAGATGGAGCACAATTTGAAAGTGTAGCTATATTCATCTGAATGCCAGTTTTATGGACAGATCACAGAGGGAGATTCACACTGATTGCCCTTGCCATTAAAGAGCTTTCCAAATGTTCACATAAAAACTTTCAAGTGAAAAACTCCAAAAATTATTTAAACAATAGTTTAAACTGGTTTCAGACTGTATGTAAAATCCCAAAGTGAATAATTTGAAGTTCCTGTGATCTCCAATCCTGAAAGAGAAGAGCGGTAGAGGACTCTGAGCTAAGAGTAAAATAAAGATGATGAAAAGTTTCTTGTTCCATAAGGCAAAGGCATTTGTAATTCTATTGAGCTCTTACACCACATATCAAATTTCCCTGAAACCGGATGGTCAAGAAGGAAGTAAAAAGAACTGACATTTACTGAGCTGATACTCTGTCAAGCATTAGCGCAAGCAAAACTTCATGGCAATTCTTATATAACTTACAGGAGATGAAAAATCAGAGGGATAAAGCAAATTGCTCAAAGTCACAGTCAGTAAGCTCAGGTCTTTCTTCCTCTAAATCCAGTGCATGTTTTATTACATCCTAAATCTCTTCTCTGTAGCTTCTGTTTCTGAATAGTGGAGGTAGAAAGGTCTCTACTTATCTCAGCTCTCTTAGGTAAGACATCACTCAACTAAATACATGACCTCATTTATCATGCTTTCAGAAGGTTGCCAGGGCAATTGAAACAGGGAGAGTGAGGACAAGAGTATTTCCTTGATCAGACTGAAACCTGCTCAACATGACATCTCAGAGTGGAGAAAAACATCCTGATTGCTGCAAAACAGTCAATGATGGCAATGGATAAAGCAAACATTTTGGTTGGCACCAGCCATTAATGCAATTCCTGAGGGTCAAGACCACTAGACAGTGGGAAGAACTACTTGTGTAATCACTTATAGAGGGACAACATGGCAAAAGCGAGTGATTTGTGGTTCAGTTATATTTTTGCATACTTTGTCTCTCTTTGTGCTCCCATGGATCCATTGGTCTTTGGCTTGGCATCCGCCTTAATCCTCTATCTTCCCCTTAACTCCTAGAAATCAAGTATGAATTAATAGAGCTGTGTGCATGCTAAGTCACTTCAGTCATCTCTGACTCTTTGTGACCCTATGGGCTGTAGTCTGCCAGGCTCCTCTGTAGGATCCTCCAAAAGACACCTTGGGTTTCCCCACAATCGTCCTCAACTCCACACATTCCAACAGGTAAGCTCACTGAAAGCACAGAAGACTCCAAAGGACACAGAAGGCTCTGTAGCCATCTACACTTTCCCAGGGCAAAAGACACCTTAACAAGAAATGGCCCTTGTATGTTTTCATGCAGTGTTCTTCCTACAAAAGGATCTTATTCAGGAGAACTTTTCATCTGTCACCATATTGGTTTAATAAGATGGTCAGGAACGGCTACTACCCTGATTTTATAAAACAAGAATTCAAGAAACAGCAGTAACAGTGATTGTGGCCTTTTAAAAGGTTCTTTCTAGGTTGTCAATTCGAGGCACTATAATTATTTGCATTCAGCCTTTACCTAAGGTTGTCTCAGCTGCCTGTGGCTTGGATCTCTAATAGGGATATTTTCCATTAAATTTAATTCACATAGAAAACCTTTTGGACTTTAGAGTAGTAATAAAATCTTATCCTTAGCTACTATAATTAAGGTCCCTTTTGTTCCTGAGGGAAGTTTTTGAGGGAGGGTCAGACAGGAGCATTCCTGTCTGAAATGATCACCCTAAAAATTGAAGTGGGAAAAGAAAGGAAATCCAAAGTTCACATGTTTGTTTTCCAGTCCCCTTCTCTTGGATCATCATAGCTGCCTTATATCTTCCCTAATTTTTTCATGCACAGCACCAAGAAAGTTGATTCTCCCTGGCCCTGTAATAAATGTTACCTCTTGCATTTCCTTAACACTACCACTTCCTCTTGATGAAAGTGAAAGAGGAGACTGAAAAAGCTGGCTTAAAGCTCAACATTCAGAAAACGAAGATCATGGCATCTGGTCCCATCACTTCATGGAAATTAGATGGGGAAACAGTGGAAACAGTGTCAGACTTTATTTTGGGGGGCTCCAAAATCACTGCAGATGGTGATTGCAGCCATGAAATTAAAAGACGCTTACTCCTTGGAAGGAAAGTTATGACCAACCTAGATAGCATATTCAAAAGCAGAGACATTACTTTGCCAACAAAGGTCTGTCTAGTCAAGGCTATGGTTTTTCCAGTGGTCATGTTCGATGTGAGAGTTGGACTGTGAAGAAAGCTGAATGCCAAAGAATTGATGCTTTTGAACTGTGGTGTTGGAGAAGACTCTTGAGAGTCCCTTAAACTGCAAGGGGATCCAACCAGTCCATTCTAAAGGAGATCAGCCCTGGGATTTCTTTGGAAGGACTGATGCTGAAGCTGAAAGTGCAATACTGTGGCCACCTCATGCGAAGAGTTGACTCATTGGAAAAGACTCCAATGCTGGGAGGGATCGGGGGCAAGAGGAGAAGGGGACAACAGAGGATGAGATGGCTGGATGGCATCACCGACTTGATGGACATGAGTCTGAGTAAACTCTGGGAGTTGGTGATGGACAGGGAGGCCTGGTGTGCTGTGATTCATGGGGTCGCAAAGAGTTGGACATGACTGAGCAACTGAACTGAACTGAACTGAAGCATTTCCTCTAGGAAGAATTTCCTGTACTTCCCGGATAGGGTTAAGTGACCTCCTCCATACCCTAACACCAGCTTGAATATATTTTTATTTGTCATTTGTTGAATTACTGTGTATTAGTTTATCTTAAATGATACACATTTTCATTAAAGAAAAATATGCATATATTATGGGTTTCCTTTGATGATATACCATTTTTTATTATTTGATGGTTTGGTAAGAGTTTCATAAAATTTTTTGCTGTTATTTTTCAGTCTCTAAGTCATAAAATTTGTTCTTAGCTTATTTAAATTAAAAAAAAATGTTATGTCCTTGGTTGATGGTAAATATGTGGCCAACCCGCTTCAGTAAAGCATAAAATCCAAATTGTTATGACCATCATATTAGTTTTCTATTGTTGAGTAACAAGTTATCACAAACTTAATAGCTTGAAACAATACCTAGTTATCTGATAGTCCTATGTGTCTGAATTCTAGGTGGGCTCATCTGGTTCCTTCGCTCAAAGTTTCACACTAAGGTGTCAGTCAGCTGCAGTTCTAATCGGGTTCCAAATCCTCTTCTGCTTGTTGGTTGTTGATAGAATTCATTTCCTTCCTATCTTTCCACACAGCCCTTCCATCTTCAAGCCAGCAGTGGTGAGCAGAGTGCTTCTCATGCTTCAAATCTTTCCAACTTCTTCTAGTTCCAGCCAGAGAAAACTCTCTGTCTTTGAAGGGCTCATGCAATTGGTTGAGCTCATCAGGACAATCTCTCTTTTACCATTTAAATGAACATAACCAAGGAAGTAACATCAGGGGTCATGGGAGTCTTCTTTAAAATTCTCCCTACCACAACCACGATTGTACTACTGGTAATCAAACATATCTGCATTTTTCATCTTTCTGTCTATAGCAAGAATATGATTTTCTATGAGGGATGTTTAGAATTAAGACATGCAACCTGCAGTCCTGAAACAGAGAATCACTCCTGTGGTCATGACTTCAGGGGAAGTATGTGCTACACAAATGAGCAAACCAGTCATCCTACTGGGCAAGTAATAATAAAGGCAGCCTTGATTTCAGAGGCAGAGATGCCGATGATTCCATTAAAATATTTCATTGCCCCAAAAGAGTAAGGCTGTGACCACCATTTGAATTGGAAATCCAGCTATCCTGCTGTCAAACCACACTCATATTATGCAACCAAGAGTTTCTGAACTAAATATGATTAAGCTGTTGTTCTGATTATAATCAACTTAAATTTCAGCTATATATTCAGTCTCTGTTTATTGTTATCAAAGTTTACCAACTATAGTCATTGTGATACTATTTTGAATGTTTTGTAACTTACATATTTAGAAATTAACAGAATCTCTAACAAATCAACCCCATATCATTTTATTGGGCTCTTACACAATACTGTCTGGAAGAAATAAGATGGACTAATCAGCCCCAGGAGCTAGTTTTATGAACTGTATTCACAGAGAATACAAAGGGACTTGAAGATCATAAAAGAAAAGGGGAAAGGCACTTCTCACACAGTTACTATCATTTAGGAAGTAGTTTCTTTTCATTAAATCCCTGCAAGAAAAGGACTATTTATGTCTTCATTTATCTTTTTGCCTCCTACAAATAATGCCTAATTTCGTGATTTGAACTTGGTGTTTGAATGAATCAATGTTCATTGCAAAACTTCCTTAAGAAGTATTTTACTAGTGAAAATTTGAAACTAATTTTAATGTTCAAAACTTGAGAACAATTAACAAATACTTTATATCCTTTGAAATCAAAGTCAGAAAGAATATAATATATATGAAATAAAAATGTGAAATGAATCATAGATGACAAAGGTAGTTCACTATATACTACAAAATATTTCATTAATTATGGGATACTAAAAAATATCCAGAACTTATTATTTGGGGTTCTCATTATTTGGGGGTTAGACTACAGGTTGTTTCTATTTTCTCCCTTGGAATTTTTTTGTGTAATTTCTGAATTTTATTCCTTTGTAACCAAATTTGAAAAAAAAAAAAAAGCTACTGAAACTGAAAAATGAAAATGAATCAAGTTTGAATTACAAACTGGAACTTTCAACAGAACATAGTTGATTCTTTGCCATGAACACCAAGTCATTTCTTTCTTTTCATAGGCATTCATATCACTACCCTGCATTTTTCCCAACTGAAACGACACAGTGGAAAGACCATTCCTTCACCAAGCCCTGAGCCATAGGAAAGTGGAAAGTCAGTCTGAGCATCTGCAGATCAGGAAGTCAAGTTGTGGAGCAGGACTAGCAAAAGATTTTAAGCTTGTATCATTTGCTGATCAGTTACTATACTTAGAAAAAGAAACAGTTATACACATTATAATCCTCTTTGTTCCTCAGCCTCTATGATGAGGAAGGGATTTTGAGCAAATGTTCTTTATTTTTCTATTTTATTTAATCTTTTTGGGCCTTGATTTCACCATCTTCATTACTGTCACAGGGCCGATTGACTTTAAGAATCCAGCTGGGAAACTTCTACAATACTTGGCTATTAAGTTGAATTTTTAGGGCTGCATGACTACTGTGAATCTTCTCCATCTTTTTTCCCCCTCCTTCACCCTACCCTTACCCACTAAATAGCCAGGTTACACCAGAGTTCACTGACCTCCCCGTCTCAAAGAGTTAACTTGTCTATGACTCCAGTCAACTTAATCCCTGAGTCTGAACAAATGTTCTTTAAATGGAGAAGGAAGGAAGACCAATTACCACAAATTACTTCAGATTAGATCTTAGTGAGAATCCTTCCCCAGAATGGAATTAGCTTCCCTATTTGATTCATGGTCAGAGCTGTGACAGGCTCTCAGCAAAGACTGAAAAGCATCATTAACATCAAGCAGCCCTTATTTTATCTGCCCTTGTCCCCTTCATCTTCCCTTGAACTCCTGGTTTTGCTTATATTTCTCTGAAATCCTCAGAAAAATTCCTTTTGAAACAAGTGGGTGCCTGACTCATTGGCCTGCTTCCTCTGTTTTCCACCCAAGGGGTAAACAATGGATTCTATTCAAATGCGTCCTGTCTGTGATCTGGGAACCTGCGTGCAGACAAAGCTCATCACTGCAGGGCAGATTGCCAGAACCAAATTCTCTTCTGCTCACCTCCCAGGCTCTGCTTCTCAGTTATAACGGCCACTTGACAAAATGCAAAACGTTCTCATGGTCCTATGACCCTGGAACTCACTGTTGTCTTTTCCCCAGGTCCCCAGTGAAATACCACCCTAAATTCTCAGGTCAGTGCATTTGAGAACAGCCTTTCAAAAGCTAACAGAAACAATGATGGGAGGTATCAGGTCCCAGTCATGTGATTTACCATAAGGACTACCATGTTCTATTTCTAATCACTTTAAGGATTGTGTCTTAACTCTCCTCTTAGGTTACTTTTTATGTGGATAGTACTTGCTGGGGAAGAGAAAGTTCTGCAAAATTAGGGATATGACAAGTCATGGAAATATGTAAGACTTGTTGAAGACTTTGGAAACAACAAAGGGTGGCTGAACACAGCAATAGAATCAGACTATAGAAAAAAAGAGAAATAGTACAAAGCTTCAAGTAAAAAGTGAGCCCATAGGAAAAAGATCTGAATCTAGGTGACAGGGCATATTCAAAGAATATAAAGCCGCCGATTTGAAAAGATATATGCACCCCTATCGGAGAAGGCAATGGCACGCCACTCCAGTACTCTTGCCTGGAAAATCCCATGGACAGAGGAGCCTGGTAGGCTGCAGTCCATGGGGTTGCTAAGAGTCGGACAAAACTGAGCGACTTCACTTTCACTTTTCACTTTCATGCATTGGAGAAGGAAATGGCAACCCACTCCAGTGTTCTTGCCTGGAGAATCCCAGGGACGGTGGAGCCTGGTGGGCTGCCATCTGTGGGGTCGCACAGAGTTGGACACGACTGAAGTGACTTAGCAGCAGCAGCAGCATGCACCCCTATATGTAATGCTAAAAAGTCTCTGTGCTAGGCTTCAACAGGATGTGACCCAGGAACTCACAGATGTTTAAGCTGGTCTTAGAAAAGGCAGAGGAACCAGAGACCAAATTGTCAACATCTGTTGAATCATAGAAAAAGCAAGAGAATTCCAGAAAAACATCAACTTCTGCTTCAATGACTATGCTAAAGCCTTTGACTATGTGCATCACAACAAACTGTGGAAAATTCTTTAAGAGATGGGAATACCAGATCACCTTACCTGCCTCCTGAGACAAGAAGCAACAGTTAGAACCAGACATGGAACAATGGACTGGTTCTAAATTGGGAAAGGAGTACATCAAGGCTGTATATTGTCACCCTGCTTATCTAACTTATATGCAACGTACATCATGAGAAATGCCAAGCTGGATGACGCACAAACTGGAATTAAGATTTCCAGGAGAAATATCAATAACCTCAGATATGCAGATGATACCACCCTTATGGCAGAAAGTGAAGAGGAACTGAAGAGCCTCTTGATGAAGGTGAAAGAGGAAAGTAAAAATCTGGCTTAAAACTCAACATTCAAAAAATGAAGATCATGGCATCTGGTCCCATCACTTCATGACAAATAAATGGGGAAACAATGAAAACAGTGACAGACTGCATTTTCTTGGGCTCCAAAATCACTGCAGATGATGACTGCAGCCATGAAATTAAAAGACACTTGCTCCTTGGAAGAAAAGCTATGACCAACCTAGACAGCGTATTAAAAAGCAGAGACATCACTTTACTGACAACAGTCCATCTAGTCAAAGCTATGGTTTTTCTAGTAGTCATGTGTGGATATGAGAGTTGGACCATAAAGAAGGCTGAGTGCTGAAGAATTGATGCTTTTGAACTGTGGTATTGGAGAAGACTCTTGAGAGTCCCTTGGACTGCAAGGATATCCAACCAGTCCATCCTAAAGGAAATCAACCCTGAATATTCACTGGAAGGACTGATGCTGAAGCTGAAGCGCCAATATTTTGGCCATGTTGATGTAGAGAGCTGACTCATTAGAAAAGACCCTGATGCTGGCAAAGATTGAGGGCAGGAGGAGAAGGGGATGACAGAGGATGAGATGGTTGAATGGCATCACTGACTCAATGGACATGAGCTTGAGCAAGCTCTGGGAGATGGTGAAGGACAGGGAAGACTAGCGTGCTACAGTCCATGGGGTTGCAAAATGCCAGACGTGACTGAGTGACTGAACAATGCACGCCTATGTTACTATGACATTATTTACTATAACCAAGATATAGAAACATGGGATATATATACATGTATATATATATATGTATATATATTTACATGTGTATACTCACATACACATGTACACATACACATGATAGAATACTACTCAGCCATAAGAAAGGATAAAATAATGCCATTTGTGACCACATGGATGGACCTTGAGGGTACTATACCAAATGAAATACGTCAGATGGAGGAAACAAATACCATATGATTTTACTCATATGCAGAATATGAAAAATTAATAAAAAATAAAAATGAACAAATCAAACCAAAACAAACAAATAGATCTAGAGAAGAGAACAATGGTTACCAGAGAGGAGGGGTTGGGGGAGGGTAAAATGGTTAAAGGGGATACACTGTATATTGATGGATGGAAACCTAATTTTTTGATGGTAATCCCACTGTAGGGAACACAGAGGTATAAATATAAAGTTGGACACATAAAGCTTATATAATGTTATAAATCAATGTTACCTCAATTATTTTAAATAAATAAAAAGAATGATGGAGCAGCCGTCAAGGTGAGAAAGACAGATGCAGAGACAGAGGAAGTTTGCTTGCTCTTAAGGAAAGCACAACCCCACTGTCATATAGGAGTAACAGGAAGAGCTTTTGCAGACTGTGTTGACCCTCCCTTCCCAAGAATTTCATTTCTTTCCTGAGAATCACTCTTCCTTTCTTCCCTCCCTCCCTTCTTTCTTTTCTTTCTTTCAACATAAATTTGAATAACCCTAGCCTGCTGCCGCAGAGAAGGCAACGGCACCCCACTCCAGTACTCTTGCCTGGAAAATCCCATGGACAGAGGAGCCTGGTGGGCTGCAGTCCATGGGGTCGCTAAGAGTCGGACACGACTGAGTGACTTCACTTTCACTTTTCACTCTCATGCATTGGAGAAGGAAATAGCAACCCACTCCAGTGTTCTTGCCTGGAGGATCCCAGGGATGGGGGAGCCTGGTGGGCTGCCATCTATGGGGTCGCACAGGGTCGGACACGACTGATGCGACTTAGCAGCAGCAGCAGCAGCAGCAGCCTGCTTAGAAACCTTCAGTGACCTCCCAATGACCTGAGATTAAGTCCTCACCCCCAAACCTGGCACTGTAGACCCACTGACTCACACCTTCTCCCACGCCATCTCTGTGCTCTAACCACAATGGACTTCAATTTCTTCAAAGCTGTAAGTTGCATACTAGGTAAAAGTATTTTCAATTGCTGCTTCTTCAAAATGGATTACTCACTCCTCTTCTTTGCTGAACTCAGCAATTCTCAAATCTTTAGGACTCAGGATTTCTTTATACTCTTAAAAATTATTAAGAACTCCAAAGAACTTTTTTTAATGTACATACTATCTATGGATAAATAGATATCTATTTATGTATCTATCTATGGATACATACATGTTCCAAAACTAAAACTGGGAAATTTAAAAATATTTAATTCATTTAAAAATAACACAGTAAACTAATTCTACTTTAATGAATATAAAATATTCTATGGAAAATAACTACATCTACCAAAACCAAAACTACATTAATGAAAAGAATGGCATCGGTCTACGTTTTTGCAAATTTCTTTAATGTCTGACTCAAAAGATTATCATATATGCTTCCCCATTCAATCTGCTTTGATATATGTCATGTAGGCTCTGGAAAACTCCACTGTACACATGTCAAAGAATGAGAATAAACAGTATTTACTTCTTCGTATCATTATGGACTAGATTTGACTCCTGAACACCCAAAAGCAGCTTAGGCAGGGATTTCAGGGATCTCAGGCTGTACTTTGAGAACTTCTGCTTCCTTCTTTTTTCTTCAAAAAAGAAGGCCTTTATTAAGGCCCAACAGACAAATTAAACTGTAATATTTAAAGTGTATAGCATGATTTATATATATTTATATTATAAAAGGATTCCCACAAATGAGTTAACACATCCATTACCTCACATAGTTACCTTTTTAATTGGTGATAACATTTGAGCTCCACTGTCTTAGCAAATTTCAATCATACAGTACAATATTATCAACAAATAATAGTCATCATGTTATACATCAGATCCTCAGACTTAATTACTGTTATAACTGAAAGTTATAACCTCTTAGCAACCTCTCTCCATTCTCCCCACTCTCAGCCCATGGCAACAACCCATTCTTTGATGTGACTTTTTTTTTCTAAGGTTCCACACATAAGTGATACCTTGTAGTATTGGTCTTCTTCTTTCTGGCTGTCTCACTTAGCATAATGCACTCCAGGTTCATCCATGTTGTTACAAATGGCAAGATTTCCTTCTTTTTTAAGGATGAATAATTCATTGTGCACATAGACCGCATTTTATTTATCCATACCTCTGTAAATGGATACTTGGGGTATTTCTATACCTTGGCTATTGAGAATAACGCTACTATGAACATGGGAGCACAGATATCTCTTAGCAGTAATGATTTCATTTCCTGGTACCCAACCCCCAGGCCACATACCAGTAGTGGTCCATGGCCTGTTGGGAACCAAAGAGAGGTGAGTGGTCATCTTCCACAAAACCAGTCCGTGTACCAAAACGGTTGAGGACGGCTGCTTTAGATACATACCCAGAGGCAGAAATGCTGGATCATGTGATAGTTCAATTTTTAGTTTTGTGAGAAAGCTCAATACTGGCTTTACCAGCTTATCTACCCAGCAACAGTGCGCACATGTTCCTTTCTCCACATCCTTGTCACCACTTATTTTGTCTGATCTTAAAGATCAGATTTGCAAGGAGGTCTTCCCTGACCTCAGAGAATAGGTTCGGTTCTATTGTTCTCTCCTCATATAACACCCTCTAGCTTTCTGTCAAAACGCTCATAATACCTATAACATAACCAACAATTTGCAATGAGGATGGATCATGCCTCGCTTTGTTCTTACTGAATCTCCAGTGCTCACATAAGAGGGATTCGAGAATCTTTGTGGAAGTGAGGAAGACACAGAGGGAGGAAGGGAAAGAGAGGGAGAAAGGGATAATCAGACCCAGGGACACAACTTTCTGCCAACTGCTATATTCCTTCAGCAGGAAGGTACAGAGACTTAACTTTCTCCTGCAGACTGATGCAGCCCTAAATTCCATTTCCCTCCAAAAGAGGGTGGAGAGAGAGATGGGTAGAAGACTGGTCTGAGGAGACAGAAGTGAGATGGTGTAGAAGAACAGAAAGGAGCACATGTGCTGCAATCTCGCATTAATGCAGCCATTCCACAGTCTAGACTGAATATCTGAAATTTGCCAGATATCTGAGCACCAGGTGTTCAGGAAGAAAACAGAAAAAGTTCTGACCTTAAAGAGTTTCATTCAGATTTGACTCAACTCTAGCTTCCAACACTTGATAAATGTGTTGCCTTGGATTAGTTACTTAATCTCCCTATGCTTCATTTTCCTCATCTGTAAAATGTGAACAAAACTTAAGAGTTCCTAGATGAGGACTTAATAAGAGCATCTCTGAAATGTACCTTATAGAGAATCTGGTACTTAGTAGGTATTGAATAAATTAAAATCTTTCCAGCGGCAACTTACATTCCAAAACTGATTTCTTCATATGTAGAAACTACAATCCTAGAGACTAGAAACTAACCATATGAAAGGTATTATTTGGGTAGTTGGAGGGTGTGTACTTAAGGTCCGCAGAAGACTCAGGAGGGCTGAAGTATCACCCTTCCTATAAAGAAGGGTACCTCTGGCACCTGGATATTGTGGCCTTGTCCCAAAATTTTGGAGAATAAAACTATACAAAGCACTATTATTGTCTTAAGCAACGCAGTCCTTCAAGGCAGGTTTCCCATGCACCCCTGTTTTACAATTATGCCAAAAGCATAAGACTACTTTAAAGAACATATTCAGAGCTAACTATCTGTAATTGGCTATCTGTTCACATGATTTCTCACATATCATAGTGTTACTGAGGTTTCCAGTCTCACCTCTGACTGAGTTTGGCTTGACCTTCCTGAGAAGCAGAGACTGTCTTCGAAATAGGATTACAAGAAGAAAAAAAAAATGGATTGGAATCTTTCTCTTTTTATTCCACCTCATTTTGGTGACCTCTCTACAGTTAGGACCACTCAAGAAAAGTGAAAGATAGAGGAAGAAGGAAAAGGAGAGTCCTGTTAGCTGATTTTGCTATATGTTGCAGCCTGGTAAAAGCATTTGGAGGTAGATAGTATTTTAAACATGGAATGAAATAAAGTTAGGGAATTAGTTGGGTGGATTTAATTTCCTCAGACTACTCTCATTGTTTGCCAACAGGAAATATTCATGAGTCAACTGTCCAGAATTGTAGTTATCATTCAAGAGTTGTGGGTTTATAAGGAGGTTTGATGGCATGGCAAATCTCATGGACTTAGACTGTTCTTCAAGTTGAAGAGCAAAATAATGTCTGAAGGGACTAAACACATTTGGCTTTAGAGTGTGTGAGGAAGACCTGAAAGCTCCCACCTGGAAGTGAAATTCATTACTGGCAAGATCAGTGGCAGGACACTCCAGAGGATGGAGCTGCAAAGAGTTCAGAGTCCTGTGGCTAACTCCATGGCCTAGTTTGATCTTAAAGTCATTGTCTTGGATAATCCTTTCAAATCTGTTTCTGCACTTAAGAGCCACTCAACATGACTGAGCTTTCCCTTGCAGGTTCTTTTACACTGAGCTGTCAGAGGAGACTTTCGGCAAGCACAGGTATCATGTCAAATCATCCAACAGATGTCCTTTCAAAGAAATTGGAGCAGAACCAACTATATGGAGAAGTCATAAACAAGGAAATAACTCAACCCAAGGATTTTCTGTGCGGTGCTAAATCGCTTCAGTTGTGTTTGATTCTTTGTGACCCCATGGCCTGTAGACCACCGGTCTCCTCTGTCCATGGGGATTCTCCAGACAAGAATACTGGAGTGGGTTGCCATGCCATCCTCCAGGGGATCTTACTGACTCAGGGATCAAAAATGCATCTCTTATTTCTCCTGCATTGGCAGGCAGGTTCTTTACCACTAGCGCCACCTGGGAAGTCCTAAGGATTTTCTATGGATTGGCATAGTTCTTTGTACAGAGAACTCAGTCTCCTAGGTGGAGCACAAGGTAGCCAGAGGGAATGAACATCAAAAAACTGAATCTTGCCCCAACTAGGGGTTGTGTTGTCTTAATGGAGAGGCAGAAGGACATTTTAGAACCTCAACTGTTTACCATCTCAATAAAGTAGTCTTCCCTATCACAGCTCTAAGAAGTAACACATTTTAATAACTAGGATAAAAGGATTTAGGAGAGAGAAACCCAGCATCCAACCCCATTTCAGTTAGTGACTTTCTCACCATATTGGGAGGGGATGGGCCAGAACCATCTGATCTGTTTCTGATTTCCCTCTTCATTGGCATCAGAGATTTACTGCAGGAAAACTAATATCTGACTGGGCTCCAAGTGCTAAATAAGAGCATTCCATATTGATTCCAGGTCACCAAGAGGTTTGGGGTCACTGAGTCACAGACTATAAATGTGAACACCTGATGATTTTTGCAGGTGACTGGGTGAACAAAGGAAAACCCAGGAGATACATAAAGGTGGGAACTAGAACTTTCTCATTGAATTGTTTGACATATCTCACTCTGATGGTTCTGAAAATAAAAGAACTGCAGGCCCTTCAAATGAAGTTACTGTGTTTAGGTTCCTGGCCCAGTGAGAAGTGGAAATGTGCTCACTAGTATTTACAAGGTCCTTCAAGGCGCCAGGGAAAATGGCCAGTTTATTGGTCAGATGTTTGCTGTTATTGCTTTTACTTCAAATGGGCAGGCAAGGAATCCTGTTTTAAAAAATAAAAATACCAATTCAACACTGCCTTGTTGTCTTTCAGTCATTAAGTCGTGTCTGACTCTTTGCGACCCCATGGACTGCAGCACACCAGGCCTCCCTGACCCTTACTATCTCATGGAGTTTGCCCAAGATCATGTCTACTTCTGATTTAATTTTATTCTAGCAACAGCCTAGGATTTATTGGAAACTTCCAATGTATCAGGCACTATACTAGGAATATAATAATCAATAAAGGTACTGTCCCTTACTTCAAGGAATCTTCATTATTTCAACAATTTTATGCCAATTTATTTATGCCAATTTTATAACACATTTTTATGTTGAAATTACCAGAGCATTTAGCTCAAACCAAGCGTTTGGATTAAACTTCATAAATGAGATCTTGGTTGAGATGAGTCTTACAGGATATAGGAAGACATGTACACATTTTTTAAATGTCGGTGGCCTTATAAGAAGAGAAAAAGAAAGAAATTAATCTCTGTCTCCACCATGTTAGGACATAGCAAAAAGGTGGCCATCTACAAGCCAGGAAGACAACTCTCATCAAAAACTGACCGTGATAAACACCCTGATCTCTGACTTTCAGCCTTCAGAACTGTAGAAAAACTTACTTCTTTTGTCAAGCCACCTAGTCTGTGGTGTTTTGTTATGGCAGCCCAAGCAGACTAATAAAGCAGTTAGGACCATTTTATAAGAACAGCATATATAATTCAAAGGAGTCATTAGGACATGTAATGAGTAAAGTTGGTTATTCAAGGGGTTTACTTGCTAAATCTAGTATATAGCTTCAATCACTGTGGGATATATTGTACTTTCCCACAAGTATGCCATAGTCTACTATTCCAAGAGAATCAAGGAATAAAGAATGAACAGATTTAGGGGGTGCAATAGACCTATACTGGGCAATGGACGTGACTTCTGTGGTTAGGGGTGTGGAATAACATCTGTCACTGACACATAAGTGCCAATCCTGCTCATTCTCTTCCTTGGGAATGGCCACAGGTGTTTCCATAACAGGTGCGTTTGCTTCCCCAATGTGGTTTGCCCAGCACATCACATGCAGTGTTCTCAATGAATCAAGTTTTCAATTCAGGCAAAGTAAGTAGAAAAATGAGACAACTACCCAGATAGTCTGATTCTGAGGGGAAATAATATCAGTTGATAGCTTCTAGGGTATTTGAATGTATATGTGGCAGGGAGTGGGGAAATTACCAAATGGTGGAGACTACATGTTTCTCAAACTTTTTATAATTTTTGAATTCTTTCACTTCTTTTTCTGTTGTTCATGAGTATTAGAATCAAGACAGGATAATGTACAGTATATTCCCTGAGCAACAGATTGGCAGGTTGAACCTTGAATGTTGAAGCCATATGGTGGCCATGAACATATTGTTGGAGCTCAAACTTGACTACTAAATTCACAATCTTAGATCAAATCCTTAATCTATCACTCTCGTCTCAGTTCAGTTCAGTTCCTCAGTGGTGACCGACTCTTTGAAACCCCATGAATCACAGCACGCCAGGCCTCCCTGTCCATCACCAACTCCTGGAGTTCACCCAGACTCACGTCCATCAAGTCAGTGATGCCATCCAGCCATCTCATCCTCTGTCATCCCCTTTTCCTCCTGCCCCCAATCCCTCCCAGCATCAGAGTCTTTTCCAATGAGTCAACTCTTTGCATGAGGTGGCCAAAGTACTGGAGTTTCAGCTTTAGCATCAGTCCTTCCAAAGAAATCTCAGGGCTGATCTCCTTCAGAATGGACTGGTTGGATCTCCTTGCAGTCCAAGGGACTCACTCTCATCTACCAATAATTTTTATCACCTAATTTCTTTCATGAATTTAGTAAAAAAGTACTAACAATTGTTTAATTTTAAATCCTGTGATTTGCATTTCTAGTATATAACTAGTTTGTGGTTCATCAGGAAATTCCTCGATCTTTGTCTTTCAATCATCATGTATCAGAATATAACTTCCCACAAACCTTGAATTTAAAATGCACACACATTTCCAGTCCCCTTTTTAAATAGTAATGTAAGATGGTAAAAAGTCATACATAACCCTAATAAAAGCTAGGACACCTCATAATTCTATCTAATCCTAGAAAGGCATTCAAAGAGAAACAGTCTGCCAGAATTAAAAGCAATTCAAAGTTTTACTAATACTTTACAAAGAATTATAGTACAGGGATATATACCGTTAATGCAGAAAAAACATCTTAAAGTCTTTCCAGTTATGGACTAGACTTGTATTCTGTTTATACATTATTTATTTCTGTATTCATCCAACCTGAGAATCTCACTTTTCACAGATGTAACAAGTATGATTTTTAGATAATATTTTAAGATAAGAATCTATCTAGGTGTCCAGAGAAGTTGCTATCCAAGACCACACACCTCCTTTCTTAAGGAAATGTTTTAATTTAAGATCTCCATTGCAGATCATGTGAGTTGACATTTCCTCTCTATGAAAGCAGCATCATAGATACTTACCATTTAAATAAATGAGATATATATTTTAATCCAAAGCATAAAATGACAGAATTGAAAAAAAAATTGTATGTTTCAGTCACCAGTAAAATTCACTTATTAGACTAATGGGTTCCCTGATGTCTCAGACAGTAAAGAATCTGCCTGCAATGCAGGAGACCTGGGTTCAATCTCTGGGTGGGGAAGATCCCCTGGAGAAGGAAATGGCAACCTACTCCAGTATTCTTGCCTGGAGAATTCTATGGACAGAGGAGCCTGGTTGGGCTACAGTCCATGGGGTTGCAGAATTGGACATGACTGAGTCATCTCACACGCTAGTAAAGTAATGCTCAAAATTCTCCAAGCCAGGCTTCAGCAATACGTGAACCATGAACTTCCAGATGTTCAAGCTGGTTTTAGAAAAGACAGAGGAACCAGAGATCAAATTGCCAACATCCGCTGGATCATGGGAAAAGGAAGAGGGTTCCAGAAAAACATCTATTTCTGCTTTATTGACTATGCAAAAGCCTTTGACCGTGTGGATCACAACAAACTGTGGAAAATTCTTCAAGAGATGGGAATCCCAGACCACCTGACCTGCCTCTTGAGAAACCTATATGCAGTTCAGGAAGCAAAGTTAGAACTGGACATGGAACAACAGACTGGTTCCAAATAGGAAAAGGAGTACATCAAGGCTGTATATAGTCACCCTGCTTATTAAGTGTGCAGAGTGCATCATGAGAAACACTGGGCTGGAGGAAGCACAAGCTGAAATCAAGATTGCTGGGAGAAATATCAATAACCTCAGGTATGCAGATGACACCACCCTTATGGCAGAAAGTGAAGAACTAAAGAGCCTCTTGATGAAAGTGAAAGAGGAGAGTCAAAAAGTTGGCTTAAAGCTCAACATTCAGAAAACTAAGATCATGGCATCCGGTCCTATCACTTCATGGCAAATAGATGGGGAAACACTGACCGACTTTATTTTTCTGGGCTCCCAAATCACTGAAGATGGTGATTGCAGCCATGAAATTAAAAGATGTTTACTCCTTGGAAGGAAAGTTATGACCAACCTAGACAGTGTATTAAAAAGCAGAAACATTACTTTGTCAACAAAGGTCTGTCTAATCAAGGCTATGGTTTTTCCAGTAATCATGTATGGATGTAAGAGTTAGACTATAAAGAAAGCTGAGCACCGAAGAATTGATGGTGTGGTGAACTGTGGTTTTGAACTGTGGTGTTGGAGAAGACTCTTGAGGGTCCCTTGGACTGCAAGGAGATCCAACCAGTCCATCCTAAAGGAAATAAGTCCTGGGTGTTCATTGGAAGGACTGATGTTGAAGCTGAAACTCCAGTACTTTGGTCACCTCATGCAAAGAGCTGACTCATTGGAAAAGACCTTGATGCTGGGAAAGATTGAGGGCAGGAGGAGAAGAGGATGAGAGAGGATGAGATGGTTGGATGGCATCACTGACTCAACGGACATGAGTTTGGGTAAATTCCAGGAGTTGGTGATGGACAGGGAGGCCTCCTGTGCTGTTGTTCACGGGGTCACAAAGAGTCGGACACAACTAAGTGACTGAACTGAGTGATTATCACTTTCACTTTACTTTCAGTATCTATTAAACCTAATCCAGTATCTTGGATATCGAGGGGGGTTGGTCTTAGACTTATGGAGAATTTATCACTAGAACCATAGCGTTTACTTGCTTGTTCGCTCATTTATTGCCTGCCTTTTCTGCCACCAGCCTATAAACATGGAAGTAGGGACATACTCTGTTTTTTCACCTCTATACTTATAGCTCCCAAGATAGGCTTGGCAAGAATAGATTATCTAAAAGTGATTTAAATGATTAAATAAATGAATAAATGGACAAATTTTTGTAAAAATGCCCGCTCCCCTTTCCTCTGCATTAGCCTGTCAACTGGTGCTGGGGTCACTGCACCAATGACAAACATTGAGCAAAAAGTTTAGGGACACAGATATCAAAAAGTGGACATTAGAGGAAATAATAAACTAAGATGACACATATCTTCTGGGGGTAGGATTCTAGGGAAACATATTATATGCTTTTAACATCTTCTGTCAACAGTATGAAATTAAGTACTTTTTCCAATTATAAAAGCAAATTTACCAGCCATTCTGTGCACTCAAAATGGCTAACACCAAGCTTATATGTGTGTGCATTTGGAAAAAGATGTTGGAGAAAGGCATTTAAATCAACTCTTAGAGATGGTTTTTATCTTAAAAGAATGTAAGGTAATTATAAAGCCAAATTCTCCCCCATGAAAATAATTAACGTCAGTAAGAAATAAGTAGGTATCTACTGACTAGATATTATATGCAAAATACTGTGTAAATTTTAGGTAATGTATTAGTCTGCTAGAGCTGCTATAACAGAACACGACAGTCTGGATGGCTTGTGAACAATAGTAATTCATTTTCTCACCATATTGAAGGCTGGAAGTTCGAGTTCCTTGTGCCACAGAGTTGGTTTCTGATGAGGCCTCCTTCTCCTGATTTGCAGACGACGGCCATCTTGATGCGCCCTTATACGACATTTCCTCTCTGTGCAGAGAGGAAGAGAGAGTTTTTGTTTCCTTTTCTCCTCTTTTAAAAACACCAATCAGTCCCATCTGATTAGGACCCCACCCTCATCACCTCATTTAAACTTATTACTTCCTTACAGACCTTGTCTCCAAATACAGTCGCATTTGGGCTTAGAGTTTCAACATACTGATTTGCTGAGTAGGAAGAATTCAATCCATAGCAGGAAATAAGATAATGGGCTTCCCTGGTGGCTTAGACGGTAAAGAATCTGCCTGCAATGTAGAAGACTCGGATTCAATCCTTGGGTCGGGAAGATCCCCTGGAAAAAGGAATGGCTACTCTCTCCAGTATTTTTGCCTGGAGAATTCCATGGACATAGGAGCCTGGTGGGCTATAGTCCATGGTTCCACAAAGAGTCGGACATGACTGAGCCACTAACACTTTCATCTGATCATATGATGAATAAGGTAATATGAGTAAGACCCTGATTTTCTCCAGGAGTTTGCAATCTAGAGGTGGGTTGGGAGTGGAAACCAATACAAACACTCATGCATAACCTGAGAGAAATTCCTAGACAGAAGGGAAAATCAGTTGCCCCGAGACTGACAAAAGGAAAGATAATAAATTTTTTCTGAAATGACTGAGAAAATCTTCTGAAAGATATATTAGGTGATACCACGAATATATGATCCTATGCTAGCTTCCTTTCTGAGGCAGATTTCAAAAACAGCAATCTGTAAAAATCTAACCACATGAAAACAGAATGAAATATTTGAGAGAAAACAAGATAAAATACATGAAAACAAAGTTTAAAAAACCTAAGAAGTTTCCTATTTGGGAAATTTGATAGTTGGCTGTACATGAAGGTTGTTGTTTTGCTTATTAAAATCTGATGCCCAGCTCTCAGCAGCAGGGTTGCAGGCACAACGAAAAATGTCTCAACCAAGATCAGCAAAAATACCTCAAAATCTAAGTCTATACGCAACAGTCTGTGTATTTACCCACACTCGCATATTGCAGAACTCTTCATCCTTATTTATTTTTTATTTTTTTTACACCAAAAACATTTGTGTGACCTGATTTATTGTGATGTTTGTGGTGTTTTTTAAAAAAGTATTTTCTATTGAAGGATACATGCTTTACAGAATTTTGCTGCTTTCTGTCAAACCTCAACATGAATCAGCCATAGGTATACATATATCCCCTCCCTTTTGAACCTCCCTCCCATCTCCCACCACATCCTACTCCTCGAGTTTGATACAGAGCCCCTGTTTGAGTTTCCTGAGCCATACAGTAAATTCCCATTGGCTATCTACTTTACATATGGTAATGTAAGGTTCCATGTTACTCTTTTCCATACATCTCACCCTCTCCTCCCCTCTCCCCATGGCCATAAGTCTATTCTCTAATTTATTAACCAGAACAAGGGGACACATTTCTAGATAGGTGACTAACTTCTACTGATAAAAGCACATCCTGTGGCTTTAAAAAAGAAAGTAAAAATCCTTTTTTTGTGGCTTATTTTCCCTTAAGAAAAGAGAGAGAAACTCTGATTGCCAACATGGTACTACAGAGAGGCTCCTTCTTAGGATTTCTAAGACATGGAATTTCTCTAATACTAGGGGTTCCTAACAAGACTTGTTGAGGCATATTGAGGGGAAACAAACTGGCAATTTTATATTAACATATCTAAGGCCAGTTCATGTGACTCCGGGTAATTTTTAGCTAATCAGCAGAACTTCTGCAGGACATAATACTTTCACAAGAATGGACTGATTCCGATTTCAATTAGAAGTTTGGCAGTTTGCTTTGAAATCACTCCAATATCTTTCAGAGCTCATTTCTTACCACACTGCCATTATCTGTTTACTCATTATCTCCCCTGCTAGACTGGAAGCTCTTTGATGACAGGCATTGCCTTGTCCCCTGCCTTGTCTCCACCACGTCTCAGGGACAACACCTTATTGAAGGTTTTGGACCTTCTCCATCAAGTTTCCTGTTAGTCATTTTCCACAGTTCTTGTTGTTGTTGTTTTAATTTGGAAAACATATCCATCCAGCATCTGGACTGGAAATCGGTACACAATGAATATGCAGTTGCTTAAAAATACAAATTGGTATTTTTCTTTCTGGCTTACTTCACTCTGTATAATAGGCTCCACTTTCATCCACCTCATTAGATCTGATTCAAATGTATTCTTTTTAATGGCTGAGTAATACTCCATTGTGTATACGTACCACAGCTTTCTTATCCATTCATCTGCTGATGGACATCTAGGTTGCTTCCATGTCCTGGCTATTATAAACAGTGCTGTGATGGACACTGGGGTACACGTGTCTCTTTCAATTCTGGTTTCCTCAGTGTGTATGCCCAGTAGTGGGATTGCTGGGTCATAAGGCAGGAGCCTCTTATACAGAGTGAAGTAAGCCAGAAAGAAAAACACCAATACAGTATACTAACGCATATATATGGAATTTAGAAAGATGGTAACGATAACCCTGTATGCGAGACAGCAAAAGAGACACAGATGTATAGAACACTATTTTGGACTCTGTGGGAGAGGGAGAAGGTGGGATGATTTGGGAGAATGGCATTGAAACATTTATAATATCATATATGAAATGAATTGCCAGTCCAGGTTCCATGCATGATGCTGGATGCTTGGGGCTGGTGTACTGGGACGACCCAGAGGGATGGTATGGGGAGGGAGTTGGGAGGGGGTTCAGAATGGGGAACATGCATATACCTGTGGCGGATTCATGTTGATGTATGGCAAAACCAATACAATATTGTAAAGTAATTAAAATCCAATTAAAATAAATAAATTTATATTTAAAAAAATACAGATTGGTTACAAAATGTAAAACTGGATAAATCTTTATAGGTCCTGAACAAGCCCTGTCACTGAAGGGGGTGAATTACATTCTCTCTTGTACTGGAAGTTCTTAACAGTTTGTGTTGGCTAATGGAATCCTCACATTCATTTCTAACTGATACCCTGAGGTTCTGAAAGTATCTCTGAGTAAACCAGATAATCTCCAACATCCTTTCTTCTCCATCTTCCTTTTAGGTGAGTATGACTTCCTGCAATAATTACTACATTTCAGAGTATCTCTTTAAATTTGGTATGAGTGGCTTCACAACTAAAATTCTTGTCAATAAAATGTATGTGGAAACAATGCATGCAGTTTCCAGGAAGCGCCTTAAAAGGAGGGGTTGCTCCTCTAATCCTTGTCCTGCTCCTTCTAGCTGGTTGGAATATTGACATAATAGCTGGAGTTCCAGCAGTTATTTTGTGTCATGAGGTATGTTGAGAAAATAAGCCACGTTCACTGAAACAATGAGATAGAAGCCTGGATCACTGATGCAAAGGGTCACTGACTACATCACTCCCCAATACCAGACTCCTTTAATATGAAACAAATAGCTGCAATCTTATATAAGTTGCATTATTTTACTTTGTTTTGTTTTGATACTTATGGCCAAATGTAATCTCTATTTTTATTCTCTGACTGAGGGAATAGTTTCTTGGTCTGATATTACTCAGTAAGTATTAAAGTATTTATAGTAGCTTCATAAGAGTTTTGAAGAGGCATCTATTTAAGGGCTATGCAAAATGTTATCCACGGACCAGTGACAATCCACATGCTATCTGTTATGAGTCCATGACAAGATAACTAGAGAATTTGAAAATAAGAAGTTAGAAACTTTTGCAGCAGTTTCACACTGCCTGACTTATCTCAGTGAATGAGGTGAACATGTTTGAACTTTCCTAGTGAGTTACATATAATCCAAACTGCCTGCTAATCATGGACTTTATGATATGTCACTTTAAAGGTTATCTTGTCAGCTGTCAGCAAAAGTGTTTTAAAAATCTGAGACTGTATAAGAACATATTCATAAGCACATATATCTACAGAGACAGATAGATAGATTGATAGACATCTGAGAAAGTATAAGCATATAAATACATATATAAGCATATATACAAATGAAATTTATATATTTGAGAATTGAAATTGGTATTACTAATTTTAACATTTACAGATAAAAACAAGCTTTACTGATCATTTTTATCAAGAAAATACTAACTTCTTATGATCACAGCTGCTATACTAACTAAATGATGACAATAAATAAGATTTCATAGAAATAAATACTGAAAAGTTTTATACTTTTATTTGAAAGTATGATTCTTCACATACTGTGTTGAGTTTTGCATCCATAATTGATGTTTAAGAGTTAAATAATAGTGTGTTATCTGAAGAGGTGGGTTGGCTAATCAATCAATGAAATTATTAAGACCTAAGAAATATTTACACCCAAATCACAAAAAGTAAATCCAAACCAGAAGAATTTTTTTTTTTTTAAGGACAGATCAAACAGCTACCAGAAGTAAAGGTGCTTTGTGGGCTTCTTATAAAAGTAAAACATCGAGTTGCTAAATCAAAAAACCCACATATTTGTTGAAATATTAATGAGAGACTGCAAATCAAAGATGCTTGCTTGGAAATGTTGAAAGGATCTTGTCAGACAAGGTAGTTCAACTGCCTTTTTCCGGGGATACTAAAGCTCAATGTTATGCAGGATCAAATATAAAACAAACAAAGCTAGTAATTTTTATTGCAACTAGACAGATGTACAATTATTTCTAAAATAGCAATTCTTTTCATGTACATGAGGTTTGAGCATGATGGTGATATAAGGAAGAATTGTTTCTTAAATGTTCTTTGCAAAACACAACCAGTTCTAAACTATATAGAACCATGAAGGGTTAATCAACAAATGTGATTTAGAGTTTAAATTTTAGGAGTACTCTCTGATGGATTTATGGAAAGCATTTTGGAAGAGCTGTGCCACAGCGCAAATCAATGAAGTGCTTCCTTCATCAAGAAAATCGTATTACCAAAATGTTGACTAAACTAAACAGTTCACTTAGTATAAGTTACATTAAAGCTAATGCACTAAATCTGAGAGCATTCTTTTTGCTTGTAATGGTATAGAAGCTGATTATAAATAACTACTGTGATATGGTTACTGAGGAAAAACATTCTATCAGGAATATTTGAACTACTGGACAAACCTATCGTGTTCCTGCACAATAAGAATTAGTTTCAGCATTTCAGAGATATGAGTTAGTTTGTGACGCTAATTTGTTTTTTTTTTATCATTTGCTGTTTTAAAGAACTTAATACTTCCATTCAAATAAATGATGTGACATGTTTTCAATGATAGACAAGATCAAAAGGCAAAAAGAATGTGAGATTAGACAGAATTTTTCCAGAGTTTTGATTGTCCTG
Source organism: Bos indicus (assembly GCF_029378745.1). NCBI lineage: Eukaryota > Metazoa > Chordata > Mammalia > Artiodactyla > Bovidae > Bos > Bos indicus. The sequence continues at coordinate 34,789,536 of NC_091769.1, forward strand.
TAATTTAACAATAACTAATAATAAGGCTCCAAAATCACTGCAGATGGTGATTGCAACCATGAAATTAAAAGACACTTACTCCTTGGAAGGAAAGTTTTGACCAACCTAGACAGCATATTAAAAAGCAGAGACATTACTTTGTTAACAAAGATCCGTCTAGTCAAGGCTGTGGTTTTTCCAGTAGTCATGTTTGGATGTGAACGTTGGACTATAAAGAAAGCTGAGCACCAAAGAATTGATGCTTTTGAACTGTGGTGTTGGAAAAGAGTCTTGAGAGTCCCTTGGGCTGCAAGGAGATACAACCAGTCCATCCTAAAGGAGATCAGTCCTGGGTGTTCATTGGAAGGACTGATGCTGAAGCTGAAAGTACAATACTTTGGCCACCTGATGTGAAGAGCTGACTCTTCACAGAAAAGCTGACTCTTCACACAGAAAAGACCCTGATGCTGGGAGGAATTGGGGGCAGGAGGAGAAGAGGACAACAGAGAATGAGATGGTTGGACGGCATCACCAAATCAATGGACATGAGTTTGGGTAAATTCCCAGAGTTGGTGATGGACAGGGAGGCCTGGTGTGCTGCGGTTCATGGGGTCACAAAGAGTCAGACACAACTGAGTGACTGAACTGAACTGAATAATAAGGTAAATGATGATCCTGAAATTACACATTTGCAAAGTTATTGCAATGCCTCTTAGAGATTTTACAGAAGGTTTTGAATTTTACTTTTCATCATAAAAATATTTATAAGCAGGAAATTCATAGAATAAATTAAAAGTGTCTATATAGGTATTTAATATATAAAACTGCCATTTTATTCATAATTTTCATTAGTTTATAGTGCAGAGACAGAAGCTATAACATTGATTCTCTATGGTTATAGCCTATGTGCATACATTATATGAACAATATAAGCTTTATAGTTATTTTCTTTTTTTCCTATATTATGTTCATTTTGACCATGTTTATTAAAATAATTTTATGTCTGTAGAATATAATAATAAAAGCTGGCTTGCACTTTGTATGTCTTTTATTCCTTTTATTTTTATATGAATTCATGCTATATTGTATTTTACAAAAGTAGAGGTCTGTGATGGATTAGAAACTGAAAAACAAACTGGTCCTTTTCCAGAGATGATCTAAGAAGCACTCACAGATTATTTCTCTGCCTCCAGTTTGGACCATTTCTAAGCAGTTCCCAAATCAGCACTCTACTTTTCTTATACCACACCTACCCAAACCTCTGTGCCATCTTCTCTGTCTTAGGCACACCACCCAAATTTACCCTGGTGGAATCAGTGCAGCCTGTATATGTGACTCGTCAAGGTCAAAAACTCCAGCAGAGGCCAGCTAGTGAAGAAACAAGTGCAGTGAGCTGAGGGAGCCAGGGACCAAGTGAGGAGTGGGGCCACTCCTCAGCTTCAGATCAACATTTCCTACCTAGCACAGGCAAAGCCCAGGGTTGCCAGTTACTCACAATCTTTTCAAGAGCAGCCAGAAATTCCAATTTTTATATAAAACACACTCATTTAAAAATGTTCAAAAGAAATTCAGGTTTTTTACAAACCTCAAGACCAGCTAAAGAAAATGCATCTGTGGGCTAGATTTGGCCTCCTGGCCACCAGCTGGAGACTGGCTAGGATTCCAGTTGCTCTTGATAGAGATAGTAAGACCAGCACACGGAAAGGTCTCCTCCTTTCAAGTCTAGCCTGCAGATACATTTTGGCAGTGTCCTGTCAGCCTTTGTTCACTGATGGAGAGAAGATGATGGTGTTTCCAAAGGTGCAGAAGCACACTTCCTGCCTCAAAACAGACTGAGGCAGGTCTCAGAAACCAAAGAGAGCAGGAAACAGACCTCATATGGAAAGCCACACAGGAAGCAGTAAAAGAGGTCCTATAACTCTTGGGCTGCACTTCCTGATGGCTCAGGTAAAGAGTCCACCTGCAATGCAGGAAACAAGGGTTCGATCCCTGGGTCGGGAAGATCCCCTGGGGGAGGAAATGGCAACCCACTCCAGCAACCTTGCCTGGAGAATCCCCATGGACAGGGGAGACTGACAGGCTACAGTACATGAGGCCACAAAAGAGGTGGATATGACTGAGCAACTACACAACAGCAACTCTTGGTCTACTTGGCCAGTGTATGTGCTCAGTTACTCAGTCATGTCCCACTCTACACAACCCCGTGGACTGTAGCCTGCCAGATTTCTCTGTCTGTGGGATTCTCCAGGCAAGAATCCTGGAGTGGGATGCCATTTCCTCCTCCAGGATATCATCCCAACCCAGGGATTAAACCCACGTCTCCGGAGTCTCCTACACAGGTAGGTGGATTCTTTACCACAGCCAGAAAAGGATACAAAACCAAGACACAGAAGCAGACAGTACAACACACCTGAGGGGAACCTCTCTGAAGGGAATTGGGAGTGAGTCTCCAAACCCCACTGGCAGGGTGGGGAGGAGGAACAGGGCCATCTTCTCCTTCAGCACTGATTGGGAGCTGGATGTTCCACAGGACAATTTAGAGATCCTGGTAGATGCAGAGGCTTGGCACATGGTCCATACATGACACAGCTGAGCCCCCTGATAGATTTGGCCCCATAGAGACTGGCTGCCTACTCTCTCAGTTTGGAAGGTCAAGGGATACCTGAGAGTTTTCACCAGACACATATAGGCTCTGTCCCCATAATCCACTCTCAGAGATCAGGAAAGACCATGCACACTTGTTCTCCAGGGATGTCATGTGACTTTTCTATAACAGAGTTGAAAGTGCTATATAAGTACTGAATGGCATTGTTCTTCCACAGAGCTCTCATGGGCAAGATAAAAGATAGGAGCTCCCTCTCTGCCTCTGAAAGCCTTTTCCCAGAATCCCTTCTCCTTTTGTCCACCCCATCTATAAACTATAAGGTATCTGCCCTGAGATTCTGAGATGACCTTTTCCATTAATCGCCATGATTATTCATGTTTTGTGGAAAGAACTCACTTGAGGTCTGAATCCCCAGTAAGCTGTAGGAGTGCCTGGTCAAATCCAGTACAATGTTGCAATGATCTCATTCTCTAGAGCTGGCTTCATTTAAAGAAATGCTTCATTCATTGGAGGAATGGGGAGGTCTGGGATGGGAGGTGTGGTTTGCATTCATCGTGGAGCTTCAGTATCTGCAACAAGTGAACTGGGTTTCTGTGCTAGACTCTGCCTTTCCCTTTCCTGTCCAGTAGTTTCAAACTCTATATTCACAAGATCTCCAAAATCCCATCACAAGTCAAACAATAGAGCCCTCAATTTAAAAACTCTAACTCTGGTTTCAGCAAGCTAAGTCAACATCCAAACCCTCCCTGAGTTTTCACAGCCCTTATTGCTTGTGTCATAGATTTGGCACTTGATTATATTCAACTTAGCACATAATTATATCCCCGCCCTCACAAGTTTTCCTTTCATTGCTTGTTAAGTGTTCTGCTTTCTTCTTCCTAATAACACAGTTATTCCCTAAACAACAGAGACCACTTTTCACCCTTCACCAGCAACCCACAGACATAACATAATGTCAGGCCAAGAGCAGACATTTGACAAGCACCTGCTGAGCTGAACAGAGTAGAACAAATCACCAGATTCACCTTCCAACTTGCAATGTGATTGATAAGGAGAAAAGGCAAGACCAACTGGGCATTGAGCTTACCCCTGTATCTTTCACTGCTGGAAAGTCATACGCTTCCGCACTGGGCTTTTGATGGGAAAAGAATGGTCTTCCTGAGGCTTTAGCGTGGGCATGTCCTGGGGGAGCCCCTTCTAATGAGCAGTAAGGGTCTGGGTGGATAGTGACTGTGAGTCATTGTCAAGCCTATGTGGGAGCCCGGGTGGCTATCATCTCATATGAAAAGTATTTCTGCTCCATCCTGCTTCCTCCCACACTCAATCTTCCTGGGTCACTCTGTTTCCATAAGCATCCATACCATGCCTTGAGTTTCCAGGCTAAGTGTGATTCTCAGAACATCAGCACCAGCAACAGGGCTTTTTGAAAATGCAGAATATTGGGCTACATCTCAGGCTTAATGAAGCAGGACCTGTTTAACAAGAGTCTTATACACATTACAATTACAGAAGCTCTGTTCTCAAAAGGAGCTTCCTAGGTGCCTCAGTGGTAAAGAATCCACCTGCCAAGCAGGAGATGTGGGTTCAATCCCTGGATTGGGAAGACCCTCTGGAGAAGGAAATGGCAACCCACACCAGTATTCTTGCCTGGGAAATCCCATGGACAAAGGATCCTGGTGGGCTACAGTCCATGGGGTCGCAAAGAGTTGGACATGACTTAGAGACTAAACAGCAGAGACAGCAGCTCTGAAAAGAGCCTTGTAAGGAATCAGCCTTGAGGAGGCAGCCTGACTCTCTGAGCTACAGCTGCACATTAATCCAGAAAACTATGCTGAACTCTAAATTATGTTTTCTTACTCAAGAGAAGGAGAAACTCAACAAAGCAGCAGCTACACAAATTATCCTCAACCCATAGGTAGGCATAGAACTCAAAAGAAACTTGGCAAGCCTAACAGTAAGCAGAACATTGATACTAAGACTTGTAATAAACAATGCAGGTAGCCCCCCATGCACTGCTCTGTACTTCTGTCTGTTGCCATTTATGCTCCAGAACATCCAGCCCTCAGCTGAGTGCTGATCCAACATATTAGCAGGAACCTAATATGTGTCTGAAAACATATTCTAGTGAAAGTCCAAAACCACAGAGCACAACAGAGCAGACCACAGAGTACAACAGACCACAGAGCACAACAGCGGCTAACTCCTCCTAACGCATGTTGTAGAAATCACTACCGTGATTCCAAAACTCTGAAACCTGGGTTTGGTCCAGTCTATTGCAGTCTACCACAACTCAGAATGTTCTTCCCTCCCTTCCACCTACAGAGGCTCTATACAAGTTTCAAGGCTTAAGTCAAGTCCTGCTTCCTTCCCAGCATCTCCCTGATCACTCCAAACCACACAGAGGACATCCTCCGATATGCTGGTGCTTCACAGTTTAATGCAGATTGTTCTCCTCAATAAAGTTGTAAGTTTCTGGAATGAGGAACTCTGTGTCTTAGTTCTATTCCTCACCTAGTCCATTCCCTTGAAGGCTGTAGACACTTACAAATCATTAAATATGAGTAAACAATCTCAGACAGGACTGTGGAGCAGCCCATTAGTCTGAGAATCTTCAGCTTACTTCCTAACAGCCAGCACCCTCCCTCTCTACACCATCACAGCTTGGCCGTGTCCTGGGACTATCCTCTCTCCAGAGGTCCTTCTAGGAGAGTCTCAGGGCACTCAGATTTCAGAACCGTGTGCAGTCCAGGTGAGCAGACTAAGAGATGACCCTTGGTCTGACAGCAGCAAATGATGTTCAGCCCAGAGACCCAGCCAAGCAATTCCTCCACTTGATTGTGACTCTTGGGAAGTACTGAGCTAGTATTTCACAATGGGAACGACAGGCCAGACAACAAGAAATGACAATAATAATAATAGCTTCAGGATGAGGTTTTTCTGTTAGGCTAACTGTATTTCTGACCTCCACTGTGAAAATAACTGCACTCCACAGCCCTCCTGCCTTTGGCACTATCTACTGGAAGAACACAGTTTCAGACAATGTCCAAAGGTATCCACTGACCTTCCTCCTGGAAATATTATTGCTCAAAGACAAATGCCATATGATATTGCTTTTATGTGGAATCTAAAAAATGGATACAAATGAGCTTATTTGTAAAACAGAAATGGACTCACATACATGGAAAACAAATTTTTGGTTACCTAAGGGGTGGGAAGAGAGAAATTAGGAGTTTGAGATTAACATATACCCACTACTGTATACACAATAGATAAACAACAAGGACCTACTATATAGTACAGGGAACTATATTCAGTATCTTATAAAAATCTATAAAGGAAAAGAATCTGAAATGTATGTATGTATATATATGTGTATATATATATATATATATGTGTGTGTGTGTGTGTGTGTGTGTGTGTGCAAATACACATGTACACACACACACACACACACACACACACACACATATATATATATATATATATATATATATCTGAATCACTCTTCTGTATGTCTGAACCTAACATGACATTGTAACATTTATAAACCAACTACACTTCAATAAACACCCCTCCAAAAAAAAAAAAAAGCATGAAAAAAAAGATGATGCCTGTTATCAGAACATCTTTTTTAAAAACTAGATATGTGGATTTTCCTCCTACCTCTCTGCTATCTCCCCTAACATGAACTAAATTAGCAATATATAAACCAAATTTTAAAATTACTGAATAACCTTAAATACATAGTTGATTGAAAACACCCTGCATGCAGGGATGGGAACACCAGCTGTGATTCTACCCTCCCATGATTGTCATGAAGGTCAGCCTCCTTCCCAGGACCACTGAATTCACAGTTCCAGGGACTTCAGCTCACAGAGTAGTTTCAGAAACAGGGTCCACAGTGCTGGAAGTGCACACAACCTGCAGGTCATAGGTGGTAGCCCTGAGCCTTCTTCTACAAATTATCTTTTATTCTTTCCAATGACTAGAGACCCATACCTGACAAACTTGTAAAATATGAGGAAATTTAGAATGGTTGTAAAGTCTGGAAATAAGGAAAGTTGAATGTTTTTCTTCTAAATTGCCCTGAGTATGATGTCTTCAAGAATTACAGGCCTAGCAGGAATCCTCAGGAGTTATTACATTTTTGTCTTAAGAATAATGTCACACAACAAGAAACCACCCTAGTCCTTCTTTAAAAAGCAAACCATCTCTCCCTCAAAACATAATCCTAAAAAGGAACTGCAAAAATTCTACAGAATGATACACTCTTGCCTCTAACCTCTTTCACGCCAGGAAATCCTTCCTGATTGCTACCCTCATTACCATCTTCTATTAAAAATAGAGGCTGGTTCCATTAAGCACAAAGTTTCAGGCTCCCCACAAGTATCCATGGTCTCATACTTGGCCGGCACCTTTCTGGGCACCAGATGACTCAGTGCTGAAAGCATTCCTCCAGGTCCTTAAAATGTAACCTCAGTCCTCTACTCAGTTGCTCCTTAAAAGGAGAAAACTCAGAAGTTGGTTTGTACAGGTTTGGGATCCAACAAATATCTATGGCAAATATTTGCTGTTTTTTTTTTTCCCAGCCACCTTTCATGACCTAGAAGAAGCTGCACCTGTCTTGCAGGTTAGAGAAATGAACCAAGGCACTTGATATAGAGGCAATCTTGTCATCTCAAAAAGCCAGAGGAGGAAATCCAAGTCTCAAAAGGACAATTCTTATGAAAAAGGTAGTGAAAGATTTACCACTTTCCTTTTTCCCTTTGAAAAAAAATCAATGGCCATTGGGTGTTTAAAGAACAAAGACTCCCTGAGAGAAAGGTGAAGGTAAATATTTGCAATAATATGTCACTGCATTTTACATAATGGGCCAGTCGTCTATGAGACCTGACACCTTTCATACCTACAGGTTGTTGGTTTTTTTCCTTGTTTGCTCTCTCGAGGTAAGCCTCTCTTAGGCTGCCAGCCACCAAAGAGGCTGCTGAATGAATACCAGGACGCTGACGGGCATTTGGCCAACATGACCTCAGACGTATTGACACACTGAGATGAAATCGTGATATAATCCAGTTTCTGCTTCACTTTCTGCCCACGAATATTCCAACGTGTGCCTCAAGGATGTGGTAAATGTTGGTTTAAGATAAAAAAGTTAAGACAAATATTAGCGTGCTACATAAAGGTACCACTTTCCATGAGAGCTTTGTTTTTCAGCATGAGCTCCCTGGATCCCATCTTCAGAGAGTCTGATCTCATCAGTCTAAAGTGCAGCCTGGACACTGCCATTTTAAAAAACTTGTCCAGTGATTCTAATAAGAGGCTCTGTCTGAGAAACACTACATTTGATAATTGCCAGAATATTTTGTATTATATTTGGAATGATAGATAAAACTGGCCCAACGAGCCCACACTAGATGTTAAAAGCTGAATCTGCAGGGAAATAGGGAAGGTAGGGTTTGAAGGATTAATGGCAGAAGAAGAAAGACCACCGTGCTCCAACCTGAAATCTGAAATCTGGTGAGAGACAAAACACACAAACAGTAACTCTGAGCAGGATACCCAGGTTTGATCCCTGGTCAAGAAAATAGATCCCACGTAGTGCTACTAAGAGTTTGCATGCCAAAGCTAAAGATCTCACATGCTGCAAACTAAGACCCAATGCAGCCTTATACTAAAAAAAGAGAAAAAAAAAAAAAAAGTCACAGGAGACCTAGGAAAAATTTAGTAAAAAGTCAATAAGGTCTCTAGACAATCCAACTTCTGCTCTGGGACCTGGGAATTGATGACAATCCCTTCCCACTCTCCATGGTGGGCCCTGATGTTGGATTTTGCACATGAAGAAATTATCTAAAAGGAAATTTTAAAAAAAAAGTAGAAAACACTGAACAGAGCACTAATGACCTATGGGACAGTATCAAACAGTCAAATATATAGAGAAACAGAGTTTCTAAAGACACAAGGATTGTGGCAGGAGTCCTAGCTGCACATTATAAGCATATAGTAACAAATTCTGGAAAAGGAAGATAAAGGAAATATCATAAAAACAGCTGAATAATATATAGAGATATAACAAGAAAAATGAAGGCTGACTTTTTAAGAAAAACAATGTAGTCCTACTTAAAAAAAAAGTCCATTAATCTAATACTCTATATATCCAGTAATAATATCCTTCCACATAAAGGCAAAATAAAGATGTTTTCATACAAATTAAAGCTGAGTGAATCCAGGGTCCACAAACCTACAGTGTGAGAAATGCTAAACCAAGTTCTTCAGGCTGAAGTAAAATGATACCACTTTGGAAACTGGCAATTTGTTCCTATGCTGCTACTGCTAAGTCGCTTCAGTCGTGTCCGACTCTGTGTGACCCCATAGACAGCAGCCCACCAGGCTCCCCCGTCCCTGGGATTCTCCAGGCAAGAACACTGGAGTAGGTTGCCATTTCCTTTTCCAATGCATGAAAGTGAAAAGTGAAAGTGAAGTTGCTCAGTTGTGTCTGACTCTTAGCGACCCCAGCGACTGCAGCCTACCAGGGTCCTCCATCCATGGGATTTTCCAGGCAAGAGTACTAGAGTGGGGTACCATTGCCTTCTCCGGTTTGTTCCTATAGGAATGTTTTAAAAGTGGCTGAAATGGTAAATAGATGGGTAAATATATAGTACTGCTTTTTTCTAGTTTCTTTGAAATATATTTGCTTAAAGTAAAAGTAAAGAACATTGTATTTGAGTGGTTATAATGTATATAGTAGCAAATTATATGACAGTAATTTGAAAAAAGAACAGGGAAGGCAAATGGAATTAAAATGTTGTAACCTTACATTATACATAGAGAGATAGTACATCAATTCCAGATATGCTGTTAGTTACGTACATATATTATAGACCCTTGAGCAAATACTGAAGGATAAAGTAAAAAGATGAAAATAAAAGGTCAAGAGAAGACACACAATAGGACATTTTATATATTTTAATATATATAATATATTTAAATATATATATTTGAGAAAGGATATGTATGCAGGCTATGCAAAGAATTTTTACAATTAAGTAGTTTTTAAAAAGACAACCCACTAAAAATGAGCCAAAGATTTGAATAGACATTTAACAAAAGAAGATATAAAGATGTTCAACATCATTAGTCATCAGGGAAAGGCAAATTAAAACCAAAATGAGAAATCCCATGGAAAGAGGAGCCTGGCAGGCTATAATCCATGGAGTTGCTAGAGTCAGACATGACTTAGAGACTAAACCACCACCATTACACACCTACTACAGTGGTTAAAATTAAAAAGCCTAAAATGCCAAATATTACTTATAATCCTGCAATTCTCAGTGTTTACCCAAAAGAAATGAAAACATAGGTCCACAAATTAGGTTGTACATGAACATTCATTGTACTTTTATTAATAATAGCCGAGACCCAAAAACAAGAGGAAAATGAATAAACTAATTCTGGTATATTTATACAGCACAATATGACCAAATGACAATAACAAAAAGGAATGAACTACGATTCATGCAAGAACATGGATGAACATCAAGGACAGTGCATTGAAGAGGTGGGGGGGAAGACAGACACACAGGAGTCCATAGTGCATGATTCCTTTCTGCGATATTCAAAAATAGGCACACAGGCAAAATCAATCTGGGCAGATAAATCAGAACAGACAAGATATTTGAAAGGAATTTTTTTTTCCCCAAATGTGGCTCAAATGGTCAGAATTTGGCCAAAGTGAAAGTTGATATTCAGAGCTTGATAGGAATTTTTTTTTAATCCTCTTTATTTTATGTTGGAGTATAGCTGAAAATGGGACTTCCCAGGTGATGCTAGTGGTAAACAGCCTGCTTGCCAATGCAGGAGACATAAGAGATGTGGGTTTGATCCCTGGCTCAGGAAGATCCCCTGGAGGAGGGCATGGTAACCCACTCCAGTACTCTTGACTGGAGAATTCCATGGACAGAGGAGTCTGGTGGGCTGTAGTCCAAAGAGTGGCAAAGAGTCAGACACAAGCCAAGTGACTTAGCAGGCATACAGAGCAGATAACAATGTCCTGATAGCTTCAGATGGACAGCAAAGAGATTCAGCCATATACATACATGTATCCATTCTCCTCTCACAAACTTCCCTCCCAAAAGCCTGAAAGGAACTTTTTAAAAGCCTTCTCTTCTACGCTAAAATTAAACTATGTACCCAAAGTGAATGAAAACCATTCCAGAGACAAACAGCTCTAACTCTGGAATGTAGGTAGAATCTTTTGGCTTCTTTTTAGTTCACGATTTTCTCCCTGATAGTGGAAAGCATATTTGAAGATAATGTAACTAGATTGGGGGTGGTGGGGTATCAGCCTTGATATCATTCAGATTGCAACCCAATTCTTTGAGAAAGTAAAGGCAACTGTCCTACAACTGGTAGAACTTATATAGCAGGTTGAATCTTTACAAGAATAGGAAATATCCACCTCTCCTTTGTACCAATTCCAAAACCTCCCCCTATTCATTTCAAACGGCTTATAGGTATTATAAAAATTCTGGCCTCAGAAAATAAAAGTCCTTCCTGAAGGAATTGATATTCTTTCTCTGAGTCTTTATTGCTTCCCTAGTGCCTCAGATGGTAAAGCATCTGCCTGCAATGCAGGAGAAGTCAGCCGTTCGATTCCACAAATGGAAAAGATGACAAAGTCCACCAATGGTCTCAACATTCATTTCTCTGCTCTCTTTAGTAACAGAAATCAGGGCTTCCCCAGTGGCTCAGACAGTAAAGAATCTGCCTGCAATGTGGGAGACCCAGGTTCGATCCATGGGTTGAGAAGATCCCCTGGGGAAGGAAATGGCAACCCACTCCAGTATTCTTGCCTGGAGAATCCTCATGGACAGAGGTGCCTGGCAGACCAAGGTCCATGGGGTCGCCAACTGAGAGACTTCACTTTTCTTTCTGAGCCTTTGAGATGTAAATAGTCTACCGGTTTTCCCTAGAGAGCCACCACTTTGAAATGCAAACTTCAAGTAAGTAAATTCTTATCAGAAGTAAAAAAAAGGGAGGGTCTATTTGGAAACTAGGTAAATGGAAAATCTTTAAAGTCTTCTCCATAAATATTAATAAAAAGTTTAAGCCATCAGAGCAGGTAAGCTTAATTTATTCCATTTGCCAAAAACAACATTTGAATCCAACTCTTCTTTTGCAAACTTGTGAGTTTTTCATTATCATACTTATGGTTAAATTTTTAAAATGAAAGCTGTAAGATCTGTTTGCCCATTATTAGTGTGTTTACGTATGTATGTCACAGATGTGTGATAGTTTTTGACCTTCAGAGGATACTGTCATAATTAATTTGTGTGTGTGTATGCTCAGGCGCTCAGTTGTGTCAGATTCTGTGACGCCATGGACTGTCCTTCCCCCAGGTTCTTCTGTCCAAGGGATTTCCCAGGCAAGAATACTACAGTGGGTTGCCATTTCCTTCTCCAGGGATCTTCCGGACCAAGGATTTAACCTATGTCTCTGGCGTTGGCAGGTGGATTCTTTACCACTGATCCACTTGGAAAGCCCATATAAAGAGCTCTATTTAACTGACTTAAGGAGAGTAAAGTATTTGCATAAATTAAGTATAGTCTGAGGAATATAGAAATTAAGCCAAATGTTATTCAAGGTCATGTGATCTAGGATAATTTGGGAGAAAACAAACAAGTTTGTTGGCCTGATTAAAACAGGTATTCTTTAGAGTTATCAATGTTAAAAATAATGCAGACATGAAACTTTCATTCTACCTGCTGCTGCTGCTAAGTTGCTTCAGTTGTGTCCGACTCTGTGCAACCCCATAGACAGCAGCCCACCAGGCCCCGCCATCCCTGGGATTCTCCAGGCAAGAACATTGGAGTGGGTTGCCATTTCCTCCTCCAATGCATGAAAGTGAAAAGTGAAAGTGAAGTCGCTCAGTCGTGTCCGACTTAGCGACCCCATGGACTGCAGCCCACCAGGCTTCTCCGTCCATGGGATTTTCCAGGCAAGAGTACTGGAGTGTCATTCTACCTAGGTTTACTAAAAGAGCTGATGTTATCTCTGACACAGATTTGCCAGAAAAAAAGATAGCTTAAGATGATGGTTAGATGTTTGATGTTTCATGACACTTCTAAGAGTAATATAAGCATAATTGTTAAGAACTGTTGGGGCCAGTGTGAGGAAACCAAGAGAGACTCCATCCTGAAGCCTGTCATGCATCTTAAAGACTGGATGTGAACTGGGCCTGAGCCCTGACCTAGAGTGAGGAAACCGTTGCTAGTGAAAACCAGGTCTCCTGGAGACTTCCCTCCCTACAGATGACAGACAGAGATTGTAGTTGAGGTCAGGCTGTCCCTGTTAGATTTAACCATGGAGACATCCCCCCTTGATGTATAACCTTCATTTCCCCGCCTTTAACCTTAATTGTTTGTTCTCCTAGCACCTACTTGTTGTAAAACTCAATCATATACAACAAAGAGGTTACTAACACATAATCAGTCACGTAGTTGGGGGTATAAAACTGGGCCTCTCAGAAACATCAGGGTCCTTGTTGGGAACTGATTCCCCTTGGACCCGCTGGCATGATAAACTGTACTCCACTGTCTTGAGTGTCCTCTGACATGTGTTTTTGACTTCAGATTCCACAGCATTTCTGGTGCATCGGCCAGGAAGCCGTTGGAGAGACAGGCCCATTGAGCCTCTGCCTGCCACTCACTGGGATGAGAGCCTCTGGGAGGAGAAGGTGCCTCCCACTCCAGATCAGCTTTGTTTTAGTGACTTATCCTTCCAGGTGGACTTCACAAGACTGTGGGCAACAGAAGGGAAGCGTGCAGGTAGGTCCCACTATAGTAGTGGAAAAAGGGGCCTGATAACCAACCCCTTGAGGCTAGATGAGTCTACGGCAGCTGCGTCCTCATAGGCTCAGTGGGAAATTGTTTATTGAAGTAAGTGATACTCTGTTAACTAAGCCTGTACTGACTGTCAACGTATCTTTTGTTTTCTAAGGGCCTGTCCCCTTTGCCTCGGGACTCAGGGGCCTCCCGAGCTTTGCTTGGGGTTGGATTGGGAACTGTGGTTTTGGACGCATGTTTGCCTGCACCAACCAGTGATAAGACAGTCTTGGATTTCACAAGGATCAGATTTGTGCAGAGAAGAGTAGGTGGAGGCCTTAATTTATTGGATCTGGTTGGCCACCAAGAGAGCAAGAGGGGCACAAGAGGTATTATACAAGGAAAGTGAGAGCAGGATGGGTAGCGGAGAATCCAAGCCTACCATTCTTGGATGCATGACTAAAAACTTCAGAAAGGGCTTTGGAGGAGACTACGGCATAAAGTTCACCCTAGACAAGCTTAACACCTTTTGTGAGATAGACTGGCCAAGCTTTGGGGTAGGATGGCCCTCAGAGGGAACCCTAAAATTGGACAAAGTTCGGGCTGTGTACTCTGTGGTAACCAGGCATCCAGGCCACCCAGGTCAGTTTCTGCACATTGACTCATGGCTACTAATTGCACAAAACCCACCCCCTTGGGCCCAGGTATGTTATGTTAAAAAAAGAGAACGCAAGATTTTGCTGGTGTAGGCAGAACCCACGCAAGAAAAGCTGGAAAAAAATATATCATGATCCAGAGGAAGAGGAGCTCCCACTTCCTCCCCCCATACTGGGGAACACGATGGGGAGTCCCAGGGCAGGAGGAGGAAATAAGAAAAGAGGGAGATTTTCCTCCCTCACCTCCTCCAGTGAAGGAGGCTCCTTTCCCTCCTATTGTGCCACCGAGTGTGATGGAAGCGACTGCACCAGCATTATACTCCCCCTCCCTGGTTCAGAAGAAGGAAAAAAGTGAGAGCCCTTGTTCAGAGGCGGCTGAGGTCTACAAAGAAACCTCAAGAGAAAGTGGTTTTGCAGATGCCTCTTAAGGAAGTCCAAGCAGCACCACAGGTGGGGTCAGGCTGGCACATTCACCCTGGCTCCCCTTCTCTTTACTACCAGCTGTTCTCTGTAGACAAGGAAAGGGGGCTATTAATTGCACCTGACAAAAAGATAAAAAATAAAGAGGAAATTCTGCTGCTATTGGAAGCAGTGTGGGAACCCACTGCAGGGGCCACCAGTGGTCGGACACACCTCAGGCAAAAGGGAACCGAGCGGCAAAGCAAGCAGCCACCCAGGACAACAGAGCAACAAAACTTAGGGTGACGCCTGTGGTGTCTAGCCTACTAACCGCCCAAATGGTCCCAGTCTATGACAAGGAAAAAAAGCCACCTGGGCATGAACTGAGCATGATTTTAGCTTGCTATTTTGTCATACCATGTCTAATAGCCTTGTGTGCAGATGTAAGCCACTGATGCCTAACCTGTGCCAAGAATAACCTGTCTCCCAAGGAGACCGCTCCTTCTGAGATACAAATTAAAGGGGACTGCTCCATTTAAACATCTAGAAGTGGACTTCACTGAGGTAAACCCATGCTGAGGATACAAATATTTGCTGGTGATGGTATGTACTTTTACAGGATGGGTAGAAGCTTACCCCACCAAGACTGAAAACGCTAAGGAAGTGGCCCAATTCTTGCTGAGAGACATTATTCCTAGGTTTGGAGTATAGAATCTGAGTATAGAATCAGATAATGGGCCTTCATATGTGGCTGAATTACTCCAACTGATCTGCAAAGCAGTAAACATTAAATGGAAACTACATACAGCGTATAGGCCACAAAGCTCAAGAATGATTGAGAGAATGAACCGGATCATCAAGGTGACTTTGGCAAAAGGGGTGCAAGAAACGCACCCCCCTGGATGGATGTGCTGCCATTAGTGTTAATGAGGACCAGAATAACCCCCACACAGGTATTCTCCCTATGAGATAATGTTTGGGAGGCCTTCCCCACTTATTCAGGAAGTAAAGGGAAATTTATTACAAAGAGGAGGGATGGAGGTGTGTCACGGCAACTGGAACAGTTGGGGAAGGTGATCCATGGCATCACCCCTTATGTTCAAAAAGAAAGAATTCCCTTTTCTTTACGTACTACTGTACACCCATAATCACCAGGAGATTTAGTATGCATAAAAGATTGAAAATGGCAGACATTATCCCCCACCTGGAAAGGGCCATACACTACTGTACTAACCACTCCCACTGCAGTTAAAGTTGCAGATATTACTCCCTAGATTCACCACACCCAGCTCAAGATAGCAGCGGAGGAAAAGGGACCTTGGACTGTCCATCCTGACCTGAAGGAATCACTGAAGACCCGACTTGTCTTCCATCAGTGGCCACAGATTCAGGATGTAGCCGCTGCGAATAATTCTGCTGTTCCTGATCAGCAGGATGACCCTTCCAGGACTGCAAACTCAGGATAATGTGTTCCTGTCCTGGGCCCACTCATATACAAACTTCCATAATACTTCTAACTGTTAGGCTTGTGGGGCCATGCCTTTGTCAGTGATGGATGGACTTCCTTCATGGGTGTCTCCCGTATGCAGAGCGGACTTTAGCTCCCTCTGCTCATTTTTGAGACAGCAATGAGAGGCGTTTGCTTCCTTGATAACTACAACCTGTCACTTCTTACTTGCTGTAACCTGGACTTTAATCAAATTGATTAAGGCCATGAGGTGACATTTGAGGTAAACGCAAGCCTTACAAAAGTGACCAAAGCCTATACTTTTTACTTAAAAAAAAAAAAAAGAATGAGAACTCAATGGCTAGTCAGAAGGGCAATCCATCAGGTACTCTGAACAATTTTACCATATATGGGATGAGTATTTTTGGATGACTTCAGAAAAAAGCCAACTTATTGTCCCTGCCCCAATCTGTTGGGAACAAAGGGAACAAGAAGTTGGATTTGGTGACCATTCCTTGGATCCAAAACAATTAAAATATGTGGGATACTTGTCCTCTGAGCAACGTGAACAAATATTAGAGGACATTTATCACCCAGATTTACCAGCTCACTGGCCTGGTTCAGACTGGAAGTACAACCCTGGGATCCAATGGGTGGCCCCTAATGGCACCCAATGGCTGTGTGGATCAAATTTATGGCCTTGGCTTCCAGTTGGTGGGGTCAGCTACTGCACATTAGGATTTGCCTTTGCTCATGGAAGTATTAAACCATCTTTACAACAAGCCCCAGTAAATTCACCTTATTTACATGTTGGGCGCAGAGACATTCTTTGTTAACAAAGGTCTGTCTAGTCAAGGCTATGGTTTTTCCAGTGGTCATGTATGGATGTGAGAGTTGGACTATATGGAAAGTTGAGTGCCCAAGAATTGATGCTTTTGAACTGTGGTGTTGGAGAAGACTCTTGAGAGTCCCTTGGACTGCAAGGAAATCCAACCAATCCATCCTAAAGGAGATCAGTCCTGGGTGTTCATTGGAAGGACTGATGTTGAAGCTGAAACTCCAATACTTTGGCCACCTTATGCGAAGAGTTGACTCATTGGAAAAGACCCTGATGCTGGAAAAGATTGAGGGCAGGAGGAGAAGGGGACGACAGAGGATGAGATGACTGGATGGCATCACCAACTCGATGGACATGAGTTTGAGTGAACTCTGGGAGTTGGTGATGGACAGGGAGGCCTGGCGTGCTGCAGCTCATGGGGTTGCAAAGAGTCGGACACGACTGAGGGACTGAACTGAACTGAACATGTTGGGTGGGCAAAGTCTGTGATGATTAAAATAAAAGCTCTAACTAACTTCATGAAACAGGCCCTCCTGGACAATGCAAAGGCAATCCAAGCTTTAAATGAAGAACAATTACAAATGAGAAAGGCAATGTTTCAAAATCGGATGGCTTTAGACATGCTTACAGCTGCCAAGGAGGGACCTGTGCTATAAGTAAAATTGAATGTTGTGTACATTTCCATGATTTATGTGGCAATATATCAGCCACTCTAGACTACATGATAAACCATGTAGAAGTGATGTCTAATGATAATCCTTCTTTTTAGATGTTAGTATTTTCTTGGCTTGGTGATTGGTGGAAAAACTTTTTGTAATTATTTTGTTAATCATTATATTGTTAATTTGGGGGCCTTGTATTCTCCAGTGTATAACTCGATGTGTAACCTCCAGACTGACAGCCCTGCTGCAGTTACATAGTCCCCGTGTGCAGTACTTACCCATGACTGATGCCCATCATTAAAGATAAGATGAGTATCAAGAGGCAGAAATGTTGGGACCAGTGTGAGAAAAGCAGTAGAGACTCCATCCTGAAGCCTGTCATCCATCTTAAAGACTGGATGTGAACTGGGCCTGAGCCTTGACCTAGAGTGAGGAAACCATTGCTAGTGAAAACCAGGTCTCCTGGAGACTTCCCTCCCTACAGATGACAGACAGAGATTGTAGTTGAGGTCAGGCTGCCCCTGTTAGATTAACCATGGAGACATCCCCCCTTGATGTATAACCTTCATTTCCCCGCCTTTAACCTTAATTGTTTGTTCTCCTAGCACCTAATTATTGTAAAACTTAATCATATACAACAAAGAGATTGCTAATATATAACCAGTCATGTAGTGGGGGGTATAAAACTGGGCCTCTCAGAAACATCAGGGTCCTTGTTGGGAACTGACTTCCCTTGGACTCGCTGGCATAATAAACTGTATTCTACTGTCTTGAGTGTCCTCTGAGGTGTTTCGTGACTCTGGATTCCACAACAGAATAACTATATTAAATAGGCGTATTGAAGGTAAAAGTTTATAAATGAACTTTTCAATGATAACTTTGCTTCATGATATGTCTACTTAAAAATAGTTTTTGAGAACTTTTTGGTAATTTGAAACCTCAAAGTTATACTGAAATAAGTTAAATGATGGATATTATGAATGAAATATATTGCCTGCTATATCGTAAACAAAGGATGTTGAAGCTATCAAGCCATCACATTATAGATATCCTAATGGTGAGCCCTGAGGGAATTCAGGGTAGAATCATAATGCCTGCCATCAAACCACCCGACTTTGCAGCCGCGCCAGTGCAAACTCAGGGTGAGAAAACACAGAAAATAGGTCATAGAGAGAACTGAGGTGTACATCAAAAGAATGATTTCAGTAAGCCCAGACTCTTGGATTTCCCCATACATAGAAAGTGGTAAATTCCTTAACTTGAGATATCTGATTTTCAATTAACAGTAATCTTTTGATGTTCCAACTATCTGGTCTTTGTTACAAAAACTCCTGTATATCCTGGCTCCTCCCTTAGAGTCCTTTGGACAGGAAGGAGATCAAATCAGTTAATCCTAAAGGAAATTAACCATCAATAGTCATCAGTAGGACTGATGCTGAAGCTGAAACTCCAATACTTTGGCCACTTGATGCAAAGAGCCAACTCACTGGAAAAGACCCTGATACTGGGAAAGATTGAGGGCAGGAGGAGAAGGGGACCACAGAGGAGAGATGGTTGGACTGCATCACTAACTCAACGGACATGAGTTTTAACAAATTCTGGGAGACAATGAAGGACAAGGAAGACTGGTGTGCTGTAGTTCATGGGGTCACAAAGAGTTGGGCATGACAGAGCAACTGAGCAACAACAATCCTTACCTCTTCAGAGCAGTCTCTCAGAGATAGCTGAAAGGCTTCAGATCAGATCAGATCAGTTGCTCAGTCGTGTCCAACTCTTTGCGACCCCATGAATTGCAGCACGCCAGGCCTCCCTGTCCATCACCAACTCCCGGAGTTCACTCAGACTCACATCCATCGAGTCAGTGATGCCACCCAGCCATCTCATCGTCTGTCGTCCCCTTCTCCGCCTGCCCCCAATCCCTCCAGCATCAGAGTCTTTTCCAATGAGTCAACTCTTCACATGAGGTGGCCAAAGTCCTGGAGTTTCAGCTTTTGCATCATTCCTTCCAAAGAAATCCCAGGGCTGATCTCCTTCAGAATGGACTGGTTGGATCTCCTTGCAGTCCAAGGGACTCTCAAGAGTCTTCTCCAACACCACAGTTCAAAAGCATCAATTCTTTGGCGCTCAGCCTTCTTCACAGTCCAACTCTCACATCCATACATGACCTCAGGAAAAACCATAGCCTTGACTAGACGAGCCTTTGTTGGCAAAGTAATGTCTCGCTTTTGAATATGCTATCTAGGTTGGTCATAACTTTCTTTCCAAGGAATAAGTGTCTTTTAATTTCATGGCTGCAGTCACCATCTGTAGTGATTTTGGAGCCCAGAAAAATAAAGTCTGACACTGTTTCCACTGTTTCCCCATCTATTTCCCATGAAGTGATGGGACCGGAT
Source organism: Bos indicus (assembly GCF_029378745.1). Classification (NCBI taxonomy): domain Eukaryota; kingdom Metazoa; phylum Chordata; class Mammalia; order Artiodactyla; family Bovidae; genus Bos; species Bos indicus. Next base: position 34,809,335 of record NC_091769.1, read on the forward strand.
GCCATGATCTTCGTTTTCTGAATGTTGAGCTTTAAGCCAACTTTTTCACTCTCCACTTTCACTTTCATCAAGAGGCTTTTGAGTTCCTCTTCACTTTCTGCCATAAGGGTGGTGTCATCTGCATATCTGAGGTTCTTGATATTTCTCCTGGCAATCTTGATTCCAGTTTGTGTTTCTTCCAGTCTAACCTTTCTCATGATGTACTCTGCATATAAGTTAAATAAATAGGGTGACAATATACAGCCTTGACGGTACTCCTTTTCCTATTTGGAACCCGTCTGTTGTTCCATGTCCAGTTCTAACTGCTGCTTCCTGACCTGCATACAAATTTCTCAAGAGGCAAATCAGGTGGTCTGGTATGCCCATCTCTTTCAGAATTTTCCAGTTGATTGTGATCCACACAGTCAAAGGCTTTGGCATAGTCAATAAAGCAGAAATAGATGTTTCTCTGGAACTCTCTTGCTTTTTCCATGATCCAGCGGATGTTGGCAATTTGATCTCTGGTTCCTCTGACTTTTCTAAAACCAGCTTGAACATCTGGAAGTTCACAGTTCACATATTGCTGAAGCCTGGCTTGGAGAATTTTGAGCATTACTTTACTATCGTGTGAGATGAGTGCAATTGTGCGGTAGTTTGAGCATTCTTTGGCATTGCCTTTCTTTGGTATTGAAATGAAAACTGACCTTTTCCAGTCCTGTGGCCACTGCTGAGTTTTCCAAATTTGCTGGCATATTGAGCGCAGCACTTTCACAGCATCATCTTTCAGGATGTGGAATAGCTCAACTGGAATTCCATCACCTCCACCAGCTTTGTTCATAGTGATGCTTTCTAAGGCCCTCTTGACTTCACATTCCAGGATGTCTGGCTCTAGGTCAGTGATTACACCATCATGATTATCTGGGTCATGAAGATCTTTTTTGTACAGTTCTTCTGTGTATTCTTGCCATCTCTTCTTAATATCTTCTGCTTCTGTTAGGTCCATACCATTTCTGTCCTTTATCGAACCCATCTTTGCATGAAATGTTCCTTTGGTAGCTCTGATTTTCTTGAAGAGATCCCTAGTCTTTCCCATTCTGTTGTTTTCCTCTATTTCTTTGCATTGATCACTGAAGAAGGCTTTCTTTTCTCTTCTTGCTATTTTTTGGAACTCTGCATTAAGATGTTTATATCTTTCCTTTTCTCCTTTGCTTTTCACTTCTCTTCTTTTCACAGCTATTTGTAAGGCCTCCCCAGACAGCCATTTTGCTTTTTTGCATTTCTTTTCCATGGGGATGGTCTTGATCCCTGTCTCCTGTACAGTGTCACGAACCTCTGTCCATAGTTCATCAGGCACTCTATCTATCAGATCTAGGCCCTTAAATCTATTTCTCACTTCCACTGTATAATCATAAGGGATTTGATTTAGGTCATACCTGAATGGTCAAGTGGTTTTCCCTACTTTCTTCAATTTCAGTCTGAATTTGGCAATAAGGAGTTCATGGTCTGAGCCACAGTCAGCTCCTGGTCTTGTTTTTGCTGACTGTATAGAGCTTCTCCATCTTTGGCTGCAAAGAATATAATCAATCTGATTTTGGTGTTGACCATCTGGTGATGTCCATGTGTAGAGTCTTCTCTTGTGTTGTTGGAAGAGGGTGTTTGTTATGACCAGTGCATTTTCTTGGCAAAACTCTATTAGTCTTTGCCCTGCTTCATTCCGTATTCCAAGGCCAAATGTGCCTGTTACTCCAGGTGTTTCTTGACTTCCTACTTTTGCATTCCAGTCCCCTACAATGAAAAGGACATCTTTTTTGGGTGTTAGTTCTAAAAGGTCTTGTAGGTCTTCATAGAACCGTTCAACTTCAGCTTCTTCAGCGTTACTGGTTGGGGTATAGACTTGGATTACTGTGATATTGAATGGTTTGCCTTGGAAACGAACATAGATCATTCTGTCATTTTTGAGATTGCATCCAAGTACTGCATTTCGGACTCCTTTTGTTGACCATGATGGCCACTCCATTTCTTCTGAGGGATTCCTGCCCACGGTAGTAGATATAATGGTCATCTGAGTTAAATTCACCCATTCCAGTCCATTTCAGCTCGCTGATTCCTAGAATGTTGACATTCACTCTTGCCGTCTCTTGTTTGACCACTTCCAATTTGCCATGATTCATGGACCAGGTTCCTACGCAATATTGCTCTTTACAGCATTGGACCTTGCTTCTATCACCAGTCACATCCACAGCTGGGTATTCTTTTTGCTTTGGCTCCATCCCTTCATTCTTTCTGGAGTTATTTCTCCACTGATCTCCAGTAGCATATTGGGCACCTACTGACCTGGGGAGTTTCTCTTTCAGTATCCTATCATTTTGCCTTTTCATACTGTTCATGGGGTTCTCAAGGCAAGAATACTGAAGTGGTTTGCCATTCCCTTCTCCAGTGGACCACATTCTGTCAAATCTCTCCACCATGACCCGCCCGCTGAGAGGCTTACTTCTGAGGAAATCCTCAGTTTTGTCAACAAAATAAAACATAGCTCTCAGCTTTTACACTGTGAAATTTTTTTCAGTAGACAACATTTGCTGAATATCTACATCATTTCCAAATAACATAAAATATTGAAACATTAATTACTAAATATGGGTTTATTCACATTTGACTTCCTATTGCAAAAGAACTAAAGATATTTGGTTTACTGGCAAATGTTTTGTTTCACATTGAAAAATTTACTATGAAGAAGTATATACTTCTAGAAATTGCAAAATGTATTTACAAATTTGTCAGTTTGCAGAATGTTAAGTGTAACAGTGTACAACTTCTTTCTTTTTAGTTTTACTAGGAATTAATTATTTAAAAATTCTAATTAATATATGTAACTAAAACTACTAGAAAAAAATATATTCCCTAGTGGCTCAGATGCAAAGAATCTACATGCAGTGTGGGATACCTGCAGCTTGATCCCTGGGTTGGGAAGATCCCCTGGAGAAGGGAGTGGCTACCCACTCCAGTATTCTTGCCTGGAGAATTCCACAGACAGAGGAGACAGGCAGGCTACAGTCCATGGGGTCACAAAGAGCCAGACACAACTGAGCAACTAACACTTTCACTCCCTAGAAATAATAAGGGAAAAATCTCTTTGTAAGGAAAGTAGCGTGTGGTTTTGGTACAAAAATAGATGAGGTGTGGAATGTGTTTTTGTTAAGGGAAAAAGAGTAATTTTGTCCTTAAAGTAAAACAACTGATTGTTTCAGAATGAGCAATAGGGGGGAAAACATAAGACAAAATCTGAATTAAAAAGTTACAAGAGGTTTGTGGAAAAGGAATCTTAGGATATTAAATTTTATATATGGTTAATCTAGCTAAGATTAGAATGGCTTGATTTAAGCTTTCTTTAAAAATGCATTTTAATAACAAAAGTATATTGGTGCAAAATTAGATTTTGGTTTTCTCTCTGTTAAAAGGACAAACTTTTCTTTAGATTATTGGTCTGCTTTTAAAAAAAATATTGTAAACAGGATTCACCTTTACCTTTTAAGTAATCTTCTGGGAAAGCAAGGATTTTGTGTCTTACCTAAAAGATTGACTCTGCTCCACACTGTCTTTATTGGGCCTTTGATTACTTAAGAAAACCCAGTCTTTTCAGTACTAAAAGTAGCTATTTCATTCACAAATAGTCAGTCTTCTGTATTTACCTTTAAAATCGTCTATAGTAACTTTAAATAATTAAGTATTATTTCTTCCTTGATGCTGTTTAGTCAAACGATAAAAGCTTTGACATTTGACTAGTTCCAAAAAATGAAATTCTAAATGAAGTTTTTTTGATCTCAAACTAACTTTGGGATTTTCCAGATGGCCACCAGAATATTTCAAAAAGATTATTGTCTCTTCTTATAAAGATAGACATGTTGAGCTAATTGACATGTAAAATCACATTGGAAGTATTATCAATTAAGAAGTGAAGTTTAAACTTCTAAGGTTATATTTGTATGGGTATATGTTATTAATAAATGTTCCAGAAATTATATAAAATTCCTAAAAATATGATATGTCATAGTATGGTGCTATCAGGCATAATCCCACTTATTTTAAAATGTTATTTCACAGAAATAACCAATTTGCTTGTCAATTTCATTGTAATAAGCTCTCATGAGATCTTTAACCATGGGCATTTTAAAGTCTTTTGTTATCTACAGATGGTTCTAGTTTTATTTTGATGCTTTTGCAAAAGTGAGATTTAAGAAAAGGACTCTACCCAAAATGCTTGACCAACTGACATCACTGCCAAATTACCAGGTGTCACAACTTGGGTATGTATTTCACAACTTAGGAAGGCTTGATCTGACATCTGGTCTATGCAAACACTGTGCTAAGTCACTTCAGTCGTGTCTGACTCTGTGTGACCCTATGGACTATAGCCTGCCAGTTTTCTCTGTCCATGAGATTCTCCAGGCAAAAATACTGGAGTGGGCTGCCATTTCCTTCTCCAGGGGGTCATCTCAACCCAGGGATCAAACCCATGTCTTCTATGTCTCCTGCCTTTTCAGGCAGGTTCTTTACCACTAGCACTTCCTGGGAAGTGAACACTGAAAATGAAAGTTGCTCAGTTGGGTTTGACTCTTTGCGACCTCATGGAGTGTAGCCAGCCAGGCTCCTCTGCCCATGGAACTGTTGAGGCCAGAACACTGGAGTGGGTAAGCCATTCCCATCCCCAGGAGATCTTCCCAGTCCAGGGATCGGACCCAGGTCTCCTGCACTGCAGGCAGATCTTCACCATCTGAGCTACCAGGGAAGCCCCAGACACTGTAGACCTGGATATCAAATTGACTGGGAACAAAAGTAGCAAACATCAAGGCAGACTGCTTCTTCCCAAGACACTGGCTCAGGAGGATCAGGAACATTCCTTTCACTCCTCCTCTTCGCTCTGACCTACTTTTCCTAACTCGTATAGAGTCTTTATGATTCTTTTGTCCACTTATTGTCTCTCCCTGGCCCGGAAACATTTTTCAAATATCTCAGGCCATTAAAAAGGAGGGTAATCCAAACTCCAACCAACTGTTGAATTTCCTATGATGCTGGTAATCATGTAGTTCTTTCTGTCCATCATAAGCTTCTCCCTAATTTACAACCCTCAATTTCTCTGCAATAAGCTTTCTGGATACATATTTCTAGGGAAGTGGAGACAGTTACACAAAATGCATAAACAAGTCAACTGGCTTAAAGAAGTAACCACACATACGCACAGACATCCACCCCTATCTCCATAGGATCATTTCTTGACTTTCATGATTCTAGCTGGTTTGGGTCTCAGAAGCATTCTCCAAACTGTGGACATTATTTTGTTGCTAATAATTAGTATTATCTCCTTTACATGCTATATTCTCTAATATTGACCAGCCAACTGATGGTCTCTAACTAGAACAACAAAAGAGAACAGAATAATGTAACCAGCTTGAAGAACAGGAGCATGATAGGTCACTGTGAATACCGCACTGAGACCTAAGAGGCCATGGTAGCCGAGTCATGCTAAGATGGATGTTTTTGATCAAACCATTTGAATTGAAAAGTGAATGATCAGACTGTTGAAAATAACTTTCCAGGCCCAAGATGGAGGTGGTCCTGCCCAGGGTACCGTATCAGCAAATCAAAACTTAGATAACATTTCTGTCCCTATAAAGTGCTCTGCTTAATCAGAAGCACAGTATATCTAGTCAGCCCATCTCTGAACAGCAAACCAACTCTGGGCCTTTTCACCCCAAACAAAGTTGGCTAAGTAGCGCCAGCCAATCAGATATTTTTCTATTTTTCTCTTCCTTGTTTTCTTATTCTTTATTCTATAAAAGCTCCCTGCCTTCCATTTCACTTTTCAGTTCTCTGAAAGGAGACTGACTGTTCACTTCATGAAGTATTAAAATTTGTCCATATCATCTGAATTGTTCTCTTTAATATTTTTAATGGTATATAAGGTACTTGCATAATTTTTCAATAAATGATAACTACCATTATAGTATCCTTTTCTCAGTATAGTATCCAATTCTCAGAAACAAAAGTAATTTGGGGATAAAATTTTATCAATGTCCAGTTTTTAATGTAAAGAATTTTCTTAAATGATTATGCTTTGTGCTTCCCTGGTGACTCAGCTGGTAAAGATTCTGCCTGCAATCCGGGAGATCTGGGTTCAATCCCTGGGTTAGGAAGATCCCCTGGAGAAGAGAAAGGTTACCCACTCCAGTGTTCTGGCCTGGATAATTCCATGGACTGTGTAGTCTATGGGGTCACAAAGAGTCAACATGAATGAGAGACTTTCACTTTCACTTTGTATATCACATGTATACAGTTGTCATATGTTTGAGAAAATGATTCTTAGAACATATGATAAAATAATTAATTACTGATCTACAGCTAGTAATAAGAGAAGGTTTTCTGACTCCTCCTCAGAATCTGGTGATCAAAATGCCCCCCGTTTAAAGGAACTGGTAACAAGAGTGAAATGACACATATCGCTACTATACCTGGTGGGTCAGCTTGCATCTCAGCTCTGTGGGCAGACTGGAGATAGAGTTGGTGTCTTTCACAACATGGGAAGTTCTAAGAATTCTTTGTGAGAAGCTTCTGATTTTATTCCCTGGAATATGGGAGAATAGCTGTGGCAAACATCCAGGGGCTTTTTATCCCAGCAAGTCCTAACATATTTTAACTATTTCAGAAGACTCTGTGGTAGGTCAAGTTCCCCAGGGAAAAGACTCTGAAGCTCTGAAATTGCATGCAAGAGTCTTTAGGGAGAGCTTTTAGGACTGGGTCAAGACAGAGACTAGCTGTAATGCGTGCACAGAGGACTAGCACGAACCCTGCTAGTCCTATGGGGAGCTCTGGGGCTCGTCCTGCCTTGAAGCTTGAGGACAAGGCATTAGGTGCAGGCTGTCCCTGGGGAAGGTTCGTGGCCTTGAGCATGGTAGCATTGATGGCCAAGGGCAATTCCTATAGGAGAATCAATGATTCAGCTGCCACCCTTCCAGCTGCTGGAAGAATGAGTCCCTCATTGTTGAAGGGGGTTCTGAGCAGAGCATCACCAGCTCTTTCCTATAGCCACAGAGATTCTGAACCTCTCCCTAAGAGGGACCAATGACTACATGGCCAAAATTAAACTAAAGCATCTTTTACCGCTGTTCTTGTTGCTGCTGTTTATAGCATATCTGTGATTTTCTGAAAGATGAATTTCCACTGCCTAAACAAAATTATCTTTTATACGGAGGCTTTCTGATACTTAGAATAGACCAGAAGGGAAATCCCACGTCTGGGGGGAAATGCATTTCTCTATCCAGAGAGATCCCCACATGCCACTCTGAGCATCTCAGACTTGATATGGCTCACTTTAGGGGAAGACTTCCTGCAGTTAAGAAACTATGATCTCAGAGTTTGGATTTCAAATTAAAGCTCTCTTTGTTGATACAGCTGACAGTGATTTGGGGGAGGGAGGTTGGTAATGCCCACATGGGCAAAATATACTGGTTTCTGCTCCTGATCTGAAATTTAACAAATATATCTTACATATTACAGAAGCCACAAGCTGATGTGTGGCCTGTGGAATGAAGCCTATGAAGGTGGTGAACTAGATTCAGAGGCAGAGAGATGAGAACAGCCTGTCCATCCCTGGTATGTAAGGGTGGTGCCCAAGCAGGGAGACAGATGGCTTTTCTGTCCAAAAAAACAGCTGCTTTGGAATTTCTGTGGTTAGGATCTTGGGGGAGAGCTAATACAATGAGGAAGATGTAAAGAGTAAAGTGAACAATAAAATAAAAGAGAAGAGTCTTACAGAGACAGAGAAAGAAGGAATAAAGGAAAGAATTATATTTTTCCCTCCTTTGGTCAATAATAACAAGATAAATTTCAGCACAAATAGAGAGAGAGGTAGCATAAAATTATTCCTATTTTGTCATCACAGCCTCTGCCTCGTTTGCAAGCTGAGTTTGATGATGAAATATGACGATGATGATGATGATGAAGCCAATGGAGGAAATGAAAAACGGTGAAGAGGAAGAGTAGGTAAAAACAGAGAAGGGGGAGATTTAGAACCAAAAATCCCAGCTGAAACAGGAAATAAAGGATGGCTCCCTCAGAGCCCATGAACTTGCCTCAAGATCTTCTATTGGAAAGCTTTTTAAAAATTTGCAAATTTCTGCTGAAAAATTTTGAAGAAATGAAGGGTCAAGGTTAAAACATCTGGTTTAGCAGAAAAGGGATGGCATCTGCAGTGAGAATATTTGTTTCAGAGTCCATCTTGTCATTTAATAGCCACCTAATTGTGGTTCCATTATTAATCTCCCCAAGTCTTATCTATGAAATGGAGCCCAGAGAGTTGACATAAAATTCAATCAATAAAAATGGATAGCAAAATTTTGTACTCTGTGCTACACAAACTTAATACCAGATTCTTTTAGAGATAAGGAATTTTTGTGATTGATTCTCTGAATCAATAAGAATTCAAATACTTTTTTTTTAAATTTAGGTTTATTGCAAAACACTTGAAAAAGGATTTTAAATTTCTTTCATCTCTGAGTTGACAAGATAATACTTCCTCTCTTAAGCACTAACCAATGATGGACATTCATTCAAGTAAATTGAGAGAGAGAGTTGGAGAAGGAAATGGCAACCCACTCCAGTATTCTTGCCTGGAAAATCCCATGGACAGAGGAGACTGATAGGCTACAGTCCATGGTGTCACAGAGTTGGACACGACTGAGAAACTTCACTTTCTTTCATTCTTTGGTAAATTTTAAACTTGATATAGATTAGCATTTACCAAATTCAAGTTGTCCTTGAATTTTGTCCAACCTTTTGAAGGAGGTCACCATTATCTTCATTACTCCCACCATAGTTTGGCCTCAGGTCAAACAACAGGGACCGAACACAGCCCTGCCAATCAACAGAACTGGATTAAAGATTTTCTGAGCATGGCCCCGCCCATCAGAACAAGACCCAGTTTTCCCCTCAGTCAGTCTTTCCCATCAGGAAACTTCCATAAGCCTCTTATCCTTCTCCATCAGAGGGCAGAGGGAATGAAAACCACAATCACAGAAAACTAACCAATCTGATCACATGGACCACAGCCTTGTACAACTCAATGAAACTCTGACCCATGCCCTGTAGGGCCACTCAAGACAGACGAGTCAGGTGGAGAGTTCTGACAAAACTTGGTCCACTGGAGAAGGGAATGGTAAACCACTTCAGTATTCCTGCCTTGAGAACCCCACGAACAATATGAAAAGGCAAAAAGATAGGACACTGAAAGATGAATTCCCCAGGTTGATAGGTGCATAATATGCTACTGGAGAAGAGTGGAGAAATAACTTCAGAAAGAATGAAGAGACAGAGCCAAAGCAAAAACAACACCCAGCTGTGGATGTGACTGGTGATAGAGTAAAGTCCAATGCTGCAAAGAGCAATATTGCACAGGAACCTGGAATGTCAGGTCCATGAATCAAGGCAAATTGGAAGTGGTCAAACAGGAGATGGCAAGAGTGAACATCAACATTTTAGGAATCAGTGAACTAAAATGGACTAGAATGGGTGAATTTAACTCAGATGACCATTATATCTACTACTGTGGGCAAGAATCCCTTAGAAGAAATGGAGCAGTCATCATAGTCAGCAAAAGAGTCTGAAATGCAGTACTTGGATGCAATCTTAAAAATGACAGAATGACCTCTGTTCATTTCCAGGGCAAACCATTCAATATCACAGTAATCCAAGTCTACGCCCCAACCAGTAATGCTGAAGAAACAAAAGTTGAATGGTTCTATGAAGACCTACAAGACTTTCTAAACCGAACACCCCAAAACGATGTCCTTTTCATTATAGGAACTGGAATGCAAAAGTACAAGAGATACGTGGAGTAACAGGCAAATTTGGCCTTGGAGTACAGAATGAAGCAGGTCAAAGGCTAATTGAGTTTTGCCAAGAGAACACATTGCTAATAGCAAACACCCTCTTCCAATAACACAAGAGATGACTCTACACGTGGATATCATGAGATGGTCAATACTGAAGTCAGATAATATTCTTTGCAGTCAAAAATGGAGAAGCTCTATGCAGTCAGCAAAAAAAGACTGGGAGTTGACTGTGGCTCATACAATGAACTCCTTATTGCCAAATTCAGACTTCAATTGAAGAAAGTAGGGAAAAACACTAGACCATTCAGGTATGACCTAAATCACATCCCTTATGATTAAACAGCAGAAGTGACAAATAAATGCAAGGGATTAGATCTGATAGACAGAGTGTCTGAAGAACTACAGATAGAGGGTCATGACAGTACAGGAGGCAGTGATCAAGACCATCACCAAGAAAAAGAAATGAAAAAAGGCAAAATGGTTGTCTGAGGAGGCCTTACAAATAGCTGAGGAAAAAAAAAAAAAAAAAAAAGATGTGAAAGGCAAAGGAGAAAAGGAAAGATATACCCATTTGAATGCAGAGTTCCAAAGAATAGCAAGGAGAGATAAGAAAGTCTTCCTCAGTGATCAATGCAAAGAAATAGAGGAAAACAATAGAATGGGAAAGACTAGAGATCTCTTTAAGAAAATTAGAGATACCAAGGGAACATTTCATGCAAAGATGGGCTCATAAAGGACAGAAATGGTATGGACCTAACAGAAGCAGAAGATATTAAAAAGAGGTAGCAAGAATACACAGAAGAACTATACAAAAAAGGTCTTAATGACCCAGATAACCTTGATGGTGTGATCACTCACCTAGAGCCAGACATCTTGGAATGTGAAGTCAAGTGGGCCTTAGGAGGCATCACTACGAACAAAGCTAGTGAAGGTGATGAAATTCCAGTTGAGCTATTTCAAATCCTAAAAGATGATGCTGTGAAATTGCTGCACGCAATATGCCAGCAAATTTGAAAAACTCAGCAATGGCCACAGGACTGGAAAAGGTGTTTTCATTCCAATCCCAAAGAAAGGCAATGCCAAAGAATGTTCAAACTACCACCAATTGCATTCATCTCACATGCTAGCAAAGTAATGCTCAAAATTCTCCAAGCCAGGATTCAACAGTCCATGAACCATGAACTTCCAGATGTTCAAGCTGTATTTAGAAAAGGCAGAGGAACCAGAGATCAAGTTGCCAACATCCGTTGGATCATCAAAAAAGCAAGAGAATTCCAGGAAAACATCTACCTCTGCTTTATTGACTACATTAAAGCCTTTGACTATGTGGATCACAACAAACTGTGGAAAATTCTTCAAGAGATAGGAATGCCAGACCACCTGACCTGCCTCCTGAGAAATCTGTATGAAGTCCAAGAAGCAAGAGTTAGAACTGGACATGGAACAATAGACTGGTTCCAAATTGGGAAAGGAGTACATCAAGGCTATATATTGTCACCCTGCTTATTTAACTTATATGTAGAGTACATCATGTGAAATGCTGGGCCGGATGAAGCACAAGCTGGAATCAAGATTGCTGGGAGAAATATCAATAACCTCAGATATGCAGAAGACACCACCCTTATGGCAGAAAGTGAAGAAGAACTAAAGAGCCTTGTGATGAAAGTGAAAGAGGAAAGTGAAAAAGTTGGGTTAAAACTCAACTTTCAGAAAACTAAAATCATGGTATCTGATTCCATCATTTCATGGCAAATGGATAGGGAAACAATGGAAACAGTGACAGACTTTATCTTTGGGGGCTCCAAAATCACTGCAGATGGTGATTGCAGCCATGAAGTTAAAAGATGTTTACTCCTTGGAAGAAAAGTTATGACCACTCTAGACAGCATATTAAAAAGCAGATACATTGCTTTGCCAACAACGGTCCATTTAGTCAAAGTCATGGTTTCTCCAGTAGTCATGTATGGATGTGATAGTTGGACTATAAAGAAAGCTGAGCACCGAAGAATCGATGCTTTGAACTTTGGTGTTGGAGAAGACTCTTGAGAGTCCCTTGGACTGCAAGGAGATCCAACCAGTATATTGTAAAGGAAATCAACCCTGAATATTCACTGGAAGGACTGATGCTGAAGCTGAAACTCCAGTACTTTGGCCACCTAATGTGAAGAACTGACTCATTAGGAAAGACTCTGATGCTGGGAAAGATGAAGGCAGGAGCAAGAGGGGAGACAGAGGGTGAGATTGTTGGACGGCATCACCAACTAGATGGACATGAGCTTAAGTAGGCTTGGGAGTTGGTGGTGGACAGGGAAGCCTGCCGTTCTGTAGCTTATGGGGCAGCAAAGAGTCGGACATGACTGAGCGACTGAACTAACTAAGTTGTCCTTATGACTTATGTCAATAAAATTAAACCTCCTTTGGGAATCTCCATCAAAAAGTATGTGTTCATTTTTCAAGTATAACTGTTGTAATGTTCCCAATAATGGCTCTATAGCAATGCAAGATCATCAGCTTAAACTACTTTTGAATCAACCAGGGAAGTTTCATTAGGAACAGCTTTGTTATTGTGACAAATACATTTGGATTTTTTCAGCTCTTTCAGAAGTGATCACCAGTAGAAATGGTGTCTTCAGTTAACCTATTCCTTACTACATGAGAGAAGTAGGATTTTCTTTTAGCCACTGATTTCTGGAGAAATTTGGAGATGAACACATTTTCATTTGCCTTTCAGCTGAACTTCTGCTCCTCAGATTTTGACCATCACCTGGGGAAGGTAAGTAGTCACTTCTTTGCACTCACATAAGTGAGCACTCATTGTCCGTATTCTCCCATCTTGCTTCTTAACTTCTGCATTCAATATTTCTCCCTGACCCAGAATGCATCAGTACTTAAATGCTGACACAATTAAGTGATTAACACAAAACACTTCTCAACTCTTCTTTTCCCCAATTCATTTGCTATTTTTGGAAGACCTTCAAGAAAGATGTTGTGCCTCCACAAAGATAACAGCTAAATAATGAATATACCAAAAAAAAAAAAAGGCAAAAATTTTTACATACAGATCCTTGTAAAATAAGAATGACATCTGGATGCCATAAGGTAGATTTTTCATTTGCTGGTAAAATGTCTCTCGGTTCTTCTATTATAGAACCATAAAGCAAGGGATGCTGTTACAACTCACCTGTTCTCCAGAGCAACTCTGTCTAGTCTGGGTCTATGCTTAACCTGCTTTAAGTAAAATGTTAACCAGTAGAGAAGGTTTGGTATTCCCAGTGCAGAAAATTCACATCAGTGACAAGTCATGGTCACTATTAACCACCAAAAGGTGCTTCTTTCCATATGGAATAGATTCTAAGAAATTTTATTTTTCATTTAAAGCTCTGTGAATTATATTCAGAATAAAATAAAAAGAATCTTCTAAGATTCCAAGTGGTCTGAAAAACCCATTTATATGACAGCATAAAGACTGATTGAAGCGTTTTTCCCCTCCCAGGTTTCTGTTCATTTTCAGTCAATGCCTATTTCTTATGATGTCCTGGGACTCCAAGGTGTCATCCTCAGATAGTAATCTGAACCTGATTTTGCACTTAAGAAGCTACTTCGCTGTACATCAGCATATTTTGCTCTTAAGTCAGGTCTGACAAGGGCACTCCCTGTGATATTCCCCCTGCAGTCAATGCCTCTGGAAACTGCACATTCTCAAGCAGGAAGCTTTTTCATGCTTCTGGGCTGGTGTTTATGTGACTCCCTCAGTTTAAAATGTTCCCACTTCCTCCAATTCTCAAAGAATTTAAATACTTTAAGTCTGACTCAAATGCCATCTCCTTTCTAGAATTCTCCCTCATTCCCCACAATAAGAATGAATTGTTCCTACTTCTGCACTCTCTGCAGCATATTATTTGTCCCTCTATTTTGTACCTATCCATCTTCCCTTTTCTTATACTTAGTTAATTTCACATCTGTTTCCTTTTTCCAGCAGAAACACATAAATACTTCTGGGGATCCCAGATAAAATAGGACAGATGGAAATAAGACTTAGTTGAAACCAAATTCATATTATCCTTTGTTCAAGAAGGCTTTTTGTTTAAACCAATAGTCTAGGTGTTCTTTTGTTTTGTTCTTTGATTTCACATCTAGAATTTTCCAAAGAAACACATTTTTCTTTTCTTTTTTTTGGGGGGGGGGTGTAAAATTTCTTTTTTTAATATAAATTTATTTATTTTAATTGGAGGCTAATTACTTTACAATATTGTATTGGTTTTGCCATACATCAACATGAATCCACCACGGGTGTACATGTGTTCCCCATCCTGAACACCCCTCCCACATCCCTCCCCATACCATCCCTCTGGGTCATCCCAGTGCACCAGCCCCGAGCACCCTGTATCATGCATCGAACCTGGACTGGCCATTCGAGAAACACATTTTTCATGTCTCCTGACATTATTTTGCCTCATGCTGTACTGGAGACATCGCAGAGATCAAAAATACAAAGTCCTGTTTTTGAGAGTTGCTCATAACTCGGGAAATCAAGCAAAAATTCCTCTATCCATCTCAGAAAGCCAAAAGCAGGACTCTAACCCAGAAGGACAGCAATTCAAGGATGCTTATTTTATTCTCACCCGCTGACTCTATGACAGAGAAAAGTGTCCTTCCTACAGCCTGTATCCCTCATGATCAACTCCTCTTACAAGTATTGAACACTCTTGACCCCAAATAAACTCTTTACAAAAGCAGATTCCAATCCAAAGAGAAAAAAAACAGCACCTAGAGGCTAAACATACTAAAGACAATATTTGTGTTTTATGCCATATCATGAACATCAAAAATGCAAGGTTATATAAAACCTAGAGTGGACAAAGGAACAGGGCCCAACCCGCCACCCGCCTCCTCACTCATTTCTGTAGGGTTTTACTTTTTCCTAGAACCTTCCTCAAATAAACAGCTAATCTGTTTGTATTCCTCAAAGTGAAAGTTGAGACAAAATTTTTCATGGAATTTGTTCATGAGAGATGTTGTTCTTACCTGTGTTCTTACTCTGTAATCACCCCAAGAGCAAATGGTGAGTGTAGAATAGAGTATCAGAGCAGAACACCAAACCTGAGGTGCACAGATACATGCATCTTCCCTATTGACAAAGCACATTATTTTTCTTATAATTGTTTTAGCAACAAAAGCAATCTTTGCACAGTTCTCCTAAACTGGGAAATTCACCTCCTACTCTGTGGTAATTGATCTCTCCATCAACTAAAGAAGGGGCCAAAAAAATCACCTGCTCTCCTGTCACTGATCATGCTACTCCTCCTTCCTTGCCTAATCAAATTCAAGTTCCTTACTTAAAAGAAAAGCAGTGTGAGCTTAGCCTGCGTGCTTCGCCTTTGCTAACTGGCCAGACCACAGGGTAATGCTAATGTTTAGGCAGCCTCTAGGTCAAATTATGAGGTACATTTGGAACATTTGATGTCTACACCCTGTGGAGAATTAGAAGTATCTGCTATGACCTCAGGAAATGTCTGTCGAGGATGTACACTCCCAAATAAAGAGCAAGTCTGAATAAGAGCAAATACTGGAAAGGTATCAAATCATCCAGGTTAACACATTAAATGTAATTGCAATTTCAGTCAAAATACCAATGGAACATTCTTTTTTTTTTTTTTTTTTTTTTTTTTACAATTATTCTAAAATTTTCCTGAAAGAATGATCTTTTAAAATATCCAAGAAAAGAGTTTTAAATAATAAGATAAAGATGAAAACAATAAGAGGGAATTCATTCAAGTTATTAAACCATATTATGAAACAATAATAATTTAAACAGTGGTGGAAAGCTTGCAATAAATAGATAAAGTGAACAGAATTTAAAGTTCAGAAACAAAGGCAAGTTCATATAAAATATGGTATATGAAAGGGATCATGGCAAATCACTAGAGAAATAATGGCTTATTTAGATACTTAGCTAGATGTAAACAAGAATGTTTTCTTTCCTCATAACACATGAAGTTAAATCCCAAACAAACTCAAGAACTAAACAACAGCACTGTTTTAAAAATCTGGTAGAAAATATGAACATTTTTTAGATCTTGGGACACAGAAGTTCTCAAATATTTAAATATAGAATCAATAAAATATGTTAATAACAGTGACAGATCTGGCAGAAAAAGCAAACCACTGAATGTCAACAATGCCACCCACAAAAATTAAAAGCAAATGGAAAATTCACATACACACACAGATTGTAAAAGAAAATTCATGACAGAAAAAAAGATTTTTTTTAACTATAAAGCACTTCAAAATCAGCAACAGAAATAACAAAAGACCTAAAAATATGTTCAACCTAATTAACAGACAATTCAGAAAAAAAATAAAAAGACTAGATAACAAGATGAATTCTTATCCTTTCTAGGAGTAGATATAAATTTAGACAAGAAAACACTTTTTTTTTGCTAACCAAACTGCAATGACTGAAACAAAATAGGATCACTGAGGTGCAGGAAAATGGGGGCTTCAAACTACTACTGGAGAAAAGTACAAATGTTTCCTACTTTCTAGGAAGATGGCACGACAAGATGTATCCAGAGCCCCAATACATGTATACTCCTTTACTCATAAAGTCCTCTAAGAAAGTTAATCATAAATTTTTCAAGATTTATATAGTAAATATTAATCACATTATTTATACTTCAAAAGTAAAAATCAATAATAAGAATTAAGTAAATATTATAAAGCCACTTAAAAGGATGCCATAGAATAAAGGTATGGAAAAAAATGTTCATAATATATGGCTAAGTGTAAAAAAGCATATTTTAAAATAGTGGATTTGATTTTGTAAAATCATACACACCCACGAGCATGTGCTTTCATATATGCACACACATACAAAAACTCACTAGAGGGCTATACCTCAAAATGCTATCATTGAATGGTGGGGTTACAAGTAATTTATATTCTCTCCTCTTAGGCTTTTCTGTGTTCATATACACCAAAGAATTTTACGCAGATTTAAGATAATTTTTAATTGAAGAAAATGATATTAAAATCATAAAGACAAAGAGTAAGGTAATTATAATAGAATAAAGTATTTTATCTATATTTCTCAAGAGACACTTCTCTTTTAAAAATATTCTTACAGTTCTTTAACCACATCCTCCTTAAATTCAAGCACCAAGACACAGTTGGTTGGAAATAGTTGCTGGCAATCGTCAATTTTAATTTAGTTCCTGGAAATCTGCACTTTAACAGCTGGGAAAATGGACAACTGTATATTAGTGGATTCACTTTGTCTTATGAACCTAGGTCTAAATTGCTCATATTTAGCTATTGGAAAGTTCCTGGTATGAGCAGAGGGAGGTTTAGAATTTAACGATGTCAACAGCATTAAAAAAAAAAAAAAAAATCTCTAGTTTAATCTGCCCCAGAGGAGACGGAGGGAAAAAGAAAAAAAACTCAACCTTGGCAACTCCAGGGCATTTTCTATAACTAGACACATATAACTCTCCTGGAATGAAATGGATGTTTAATCCATTTTCCTTCCCTGTGCTTTTAGTCTACTGTTGCATCCAAGTCTTAAAGCATTTCTACGGCTAGTTGTCAGCAATAGCACCAGACTTAGACTGGCCTGGAATGGCCTGCAGAGTGGTGAAGCAGAGACTCAACTCCCAAATATCCTCCACTTAGGAGAAGATCATGAAATATCCCGAGACCCTTGGGTTCTTTGAGAACCACATGTTCTAGGACAAGCTACTCAACATCCCTGTGTCTCAATTCTTCCTCCAAAAGATAGGGACAGTAATTCCAATGCTAGGAAGATCCAACAAGGAATAATCTTTACAAGAAGGAGACAAAATGGTTTAGGGAGAAAAAAGCTGTACAAATGTCCTGCCATTTCAATAATGCTACACTGAGAAAGCCATTGGTTTTAGCATACTGAGACTGGAGAGTCTTCACTGGGCATCCTCAAAGGTTAGCAACTTCAGGAATGACCTTTCTGTTAGACGTTTGCAGCCACTGGATTGTGCTGACAAAGGGGGTTGGAAAAGAAGACTTCTTACAAAACCAAAACCTAACGAGAACTGAAAAAAAGAACAATCCACGCTTCTACCCTATGTCCTCTAATATCTACTCTTTTAACCATGATGGCAGAAAAGTACAAATCAACTAACTTATTCAAATGTGCACCGCCAGAGTCACGTATTTTTCCTTCAGTGATTTTCCTGGTAATTCTTTTTCCTCACATCTGTCCTCTTGTCCTGGGTAATATCTCTTTCCTGTCCAAGCTCACTCACCCTTACCTTTCTTCACTTCTTGACATTTCTGCAGAGTAAACCACAAGCACAATTAAAATGAAAAGCTTATAAATGAAGATAATCATGTCTACTGAAGAAAAGAAAAGAACTGAGGAGGGATGCTCCTCGACAGTTTTTCTGTGTTGAGACTGACTTAGTGGGTGACCTGGGCTAGGAGACTTGAAGATATATTCATTAAATACATGCCCTTATCACTTTAGGAGAATCTTAGCAGTATGTCCAATCAAAGAATCTAAAATACTACATCTCTGGTCTTACAATGACTTGCTATTATGGCACCCCACTCCACTACTCTTGCCTGGAAAAATCCCATGGACGGAGGAGCCTGGTAGGCTGCAGTGCGTGGGGTCGCTAAGAGTCAAGCACGACTGAGCGACTTCACTTTGACTTTTCACTTTCATGCATTGGAGAAGGAAATGGCAACCCACTCCAGTGTTCTTGCCTGGAGAATCCCAGGGATGGGGAAGCCTGGTGGGCTGCCGTCTATGGGGTCGCACAGAGTCGGACATGACTGAAGCAACTTAGCAGCAGCAAGGGAAATGTTATAGGAGCATGCTCACAGTTTTTCCCAACAGCTGTCCACCAACAGCACAACCATTCTTATCACACGTGTATTCTTTCACTAACATTTTTCCAAAGAGATGAAAGAAAAACAAAAAATTCATCCATTTGCTTTTTTCAAATAACTATAAACCCACAATGATATTTACATTCAATATGGGAGAGGTATAAAGAATAGGGCTCTAAATATGGGCTTTGGTGTTTGGTTTTAAGTGTTGATTCCATCACTTGCTAGCTGTATTTGTTTCCAAGGGTTGCTGTAACAGATTACCACAAATGGGGTGGTTTATATAACAAATTATTTTCTCACAACTCTAGAAGCCAGAAGTCTAAGATCAAGGTGTTGCCAGAGGTGCTTTCTTCAGGAGATTCTGAGGGCGAATCCATTTCGTGCCTCTTAGCTTCTGCTGATGGCCAATAATCTTGGATGTTTCTTGTCTTGTAGATGCAGCACTCCAGTCTCTGCTGCCATCTTCATATGGCCTCCTCTGTGTGAGACACAAATATCTTTCTCCTTTTTTCTATAAGGAGGATGGTTGTTGGATTCAGGGTCCACCCTAAATCAAGGGGGCTTCCTAAGTAGCTCAGATGGTAAAGAATCTGCCTGCAATGCAGAAGACCCGGGCTCAATCCCTGGGTCGGGAAGATCCCCTGAAGAAGGGCATGGCAACCCATTCCACTATTCTTGCCAGGAGAATCCCATGGACAGAGAAGCTTGGCAGGCTACAGTCTATGGGATCACAAAGAGCCGGACACAACTGAAGTGACTTAGCACATATACTAAATCTAGGATGATAATCATGTCAAGATCCTTGATTTAATTACATCTACAAAGACCTTATTTCTAAATAAAGTCACATTCACAAGTACTGGGCATTAGGACTTGGACATATCTTTTTGAAACTACCATCTTTCCCACTCCACCAGCTGTGTGACCTGCTGTGTCACCTTTAAGCCTCAATTTCCTTATCTATAGGGTAGGGATACTAATTACAATATTGTAGAATCATGTGGAAGTCGCTCAGTCATGTCCAACTCTTTGCAACCCCATGGACTAGAGCCCACCAGGCTCTAGTCCATGGGGTTTTCCGGGCAAGAATACTGGAGTGGGTTACCATTCCTTTCTCCAGAGGATCAAACCTGGGTCTCCTGTACTGCAAGCAGATTCTTTACCATCTGAGCCACCAGGGAAGCCCAATCGTAATCAAGCTTAAGTAAGATAATAGTTATAAAGTGCTTCATTATAAAGTGTATATTGCTTGATTTCTAGTAAACACTCAATGATTGTCAGCTGCTGGTATTATTAGTATTATCATTATTTCACTATTAAGCTTCTTGCAAGATTTAGAGATAACAAAGCACAAATATTTTCCCAACAGTCTTATCTCCAGGAAAGGATGGATGCACATTGACTATAGACCTGGCTTTAACTTTTGTAACTCACCAAGTCCTTAATATTATTAAGTACATGGTTGCTGAGACCCTGAGGTTATAGGGTACAGACTACAGCTGATACCTGCTGTGCTGATATAGATGTAAAGATGGGCTTTCTACTCTGGAAAATAGTATGAGGTTCCTCAAAAGGAGTTGCCATATCATCCAGCAGTCGCATGCCTGAGCACGTATCTGGGACAAAACTGTAATTCAAAAGAACACATGCCCCTCTATGTTCATAGCAGCACTACTCACAATAGCCAAAACTGGAAACAACATAACTGCCCACTGACAGATGAATGGATAAAGAAGATATTACATATATGCAAAGGAATACTGTAAAAAAAAGAGTGAAATAATGCTATCTGTAAAAACCTGGACGGACTTAGAGATGATCACACTAAGTCAGTCAGAAAGATAAATACCACATGATAACACTTATATGTGGAATCTAAAATATGACACAGATGAACCTATCTGAAACAGAAACAGACTCACAAAAACAGAACAAACTATGGTTGCCAAGGGGGATGAGGTGCAGGAGAGTGATGAATCGGAATTTGGGGATTAGCATATGCAAACTATTATATATAGAATGGATAAGCAACAAGGTCCTACTGTATAGCACAGGGAATTCTATTCAATAGCCTGTGATAAACAATAATGGAAAAGAATATAAAAATGTATATTTATGTCTAACTGAATCATGCTGCTCTACAGCAGAAATGAACACAACTATACTTCAATAAAATAATTTTTTTTAAAAAGACTGGCTTTCTTTTTCCTTTTCAAAACCAGCCTTCTCTCCTATCCTCTCTTCTGGAACTTCCCAAGAAAATAACAAGTAAAGAGATGCTATTGTTCTAGGATTTCTGAGAGGATGCTTATGCTAAAGTTTTCCACTCTGACAAGTGAAGCATCACTTAAAATCCCTGGCCACCAATGTGACATTAGACAGAGGCAGCAGCAGGAAACTTTCTACTAATATTTCCCACTCCCTCTAGTTTCCCATCACTCTTCTACATGAAAGTGAAAGTCAATCAGTCATGTCCAACTCCTTACGACCCCATGGGCTATACAGTCCATGGAATTCTCCAGGCCAGAATACTGGAGTGGGTGGCCTTTCCCTTCTCCAGGGGATCTTCCCAACCCAGGGATCAAACCCAAGTCTTCCACATTGCAGGCAGAATCTGTATCAGCTGAGCCACAGGGAAGCCCAAGAATACTGGAGTGGGTAGTCTATCCCTTCTCCAATAGATCTTCTTGATCCAGGAATCGAACTGGGATCTCCTGCATTGCAGGTGAATTCTTTACCAACTGAGCTATGAAGGAAGCCCCTTACTCTTCTATACTTTGACTCATTAGAGTACATGAAGGTATAAATTATAGATTAGATGCAAAATTCATTCTTCCCACAGTGTCAGCCACCACCAGCAGAAGTCAGTATTGTCACAAAATGGGAATGAATTCCAAAGGAATCAATTAAAACACCAAGGGCAGTATTGTAACATGGAAGCAGCTTTGTATTCTACTATAAGTTAATCATTAAAGTGATGTTGCCTATAAACTTAAAATACACATAATGACCTATCTCTGAGAACCCTGCCTCCCAGGCAATGAGAATTAAGCTAAAATACCTTTGTTTAGCTTACAGGAAAGTTCCTGACCAGGACCATATGTGAATGACTGCAGAAAGGAAGAAATTAACACATCCCCTCTGGAGGCTGATGGGGACCAGGATATGTTTGAAGAAGCCTGAATCCTAACTCAGGCAAGATGGCTCTTTGGGACATGAGCTCACCATCTCTTCGGTTTGCCAGCTTTCTGAACAGAGTCACTGCTCCTTCCCCTAACAACTCAATTTATTAGCCTGTTGGGTGGCAAGCAGTAGGAGCTTGGGCTCTATAACAAACAAAATAAGAATGAATTTCAAAGAAATTGATTAGAACACTAAGTGCAATATTAATGAATAGAATATCTATCAGAGTAATGTGGTAGGCATTACGAAGAAAAAGAAACACAAATAAGAACTGAGTACAGCAAAAATTTGTCACCATACCGTGTTTCGTAGTCATTTAAAATATGTATAACTTTTCTCAGAATTTTCTCCTAAGTCCTTACTTTTGTTTACTTATCTACAGGACAGAATACCTAGCAGGTAGAGGTTTTGTTCACAAGATTGAACAAGATATACATCCACAAATAACTGGTTGTTGAGTTCCAAACTTCCATTCCATTTACTGAGTAGTTTCATATATTTGGTCAAAACAGCTTCCCCAAATTTTATGTAGATGTGATCTTCAACATATATACATGTATTAATTAATTTTACTCCAAACCTTTAAGGATTCATTTAAATAAAGCCTAGTGAAAAGGTTAATAACAAAAGCTTAACACAATAAAAAGTCAGAATTGGGTAGGGAGAGAATTTTTTATTTTTTAAATTCTTAAATAAACAAACAAACAAAAAACATATAAGGAGGCTCTCTGCTGCCACACTGCAAGCTTTGAAAGGGTTTAAAGTGAAAAGCTCTTAGGAGGTTTCTGACTTAAAAAAGAAAAGATATATTTTTAGTGCCTAAGATCCAAAGATGTGAAGATAAGGGAAAACATAAGCCGTTTCTTTGTTTGGATTTAGCTGCAATTTTTTTTTTTTTTTTCTTTCTGAAATCTGCTCTATTTGGAGTTGACAGGGTGAATGAGTAGTCCTGCTGGTCTGGTGGTTACATGATCCTATGCAAAATGCAGATGGCAGGAGAAGTCATTCCCCATATGCCCTGGCTTGGACCATCCCCCGTGCTCTCTACAGAAAGGGATCATTCCATCCAACTCTGTGGTCAGTGGCAAAACGATTTGTTGAACTGCCCCAAAGCACAGAGCTTGGCCTACTGATGAACTGACAATTCAAGGGGTCAAACAAACGATTTTGTGTTTTCTTCCCAGGAAAAAAAGAATTTTAATTCTGGAATTCTGATGAACCCATTATGGAAACTGAAATCTAAGATAGTAATACATTGAGTGACTACAACTCTGGAGTGACAGAATCGTGAAATACAAAGGGAAATGATGTCCCGGATCCAAATATGCAGCCAGAAATTGAATTGTCACAACTCGTTTTGTATGAGGGCAGCTTTGCCTCAATATTTAAGCAGAAGCAAAACCTTGGCTGTATGTTCCCTTTTGGAAAGTCACCCCAGCTCCACACGGTTATCTAATACTAAATCTTCTTCTAGAAAATAAAGTGAGAATCACTGTACTGATTTCCAACTAAATGCTAAATGCACATCCAGAACCAAAGTTGTGTCTAGCACTTAAAACATTCAAAAAACATATACTAAGCTGTTTGACATACTTCTTCAAGATGTTGGCCTTTTGGAAATCTTGGGGAATGCTATGACAAGAATCAAAGTCAGAAACACATGTAGCGTCCATCTTTTTTAACAGACTTAGAAAATTCACAGAATCTTCGAAGGACAGAAACAGAGGGGAAAATAGAGCTGTGGAAGTCAAAATGAAGTGGGTCGACTTATTCAAAGAGAAGGACAAAAATTCATAGATGATCAAGGAACAGATTTTTTTTTTTTCTCTCCATCTTATCACATTCAAGCTCCTTGCTAGGTTTTGAGTTTGGAGAACAAACATCAGTCACACTCTCCAAGAAATATTGCCATCAAGAGAAGTCTATGCCTTCATTTGGAACTTCAGAAGATTACAGGTTTGCCAGAAGTCCCTGTACTATCTTGAATACGCTGACACAAGTAAGTGATTAATATCTCAGCAGATACAAAGTCTAGGCCAGTAGTGTATTTAGTCCATTTCTCACGCTCCGTCTCACCAGAGAGTCCTTTTGGACCTTTCCCTCACTGCCTCCAAGAGGGGTATAAAGATATAGACAATTATCCCTTTGGGGACTCTGGAAAATCAGAGAAAAAATAATTAGAAGTTAAATGAAATTAGAGGATATCCTTAGTCATGGTAAAGGACATGAAATACTTCACTACCAAGGATTTCAATCTTCTAGGGATCAATGAACCCCAAATGGCGTCTAAAAAGACTAGTTGACAGTTCTGTTTTTTTAAAATGTGATGATAGCTTGTGTCTGTTCACACAGAGTGTATGCCTTTCCATTTTGAAGATTTGGGGATGAGAAGAATGACACAAAATGCAGCATGGACAACGAATGAAAATTGCTTTGGACATGCAAACCCAGGAGATGCCAGGCTCTGACACTCCTATTTCTTTCTTTGATCTGACTCTTCAAACATGATCCATGTACTGGCAAGTTTCTCTCATGTCCCTGGTAAGCTTGGCTTTCCAACCCATTGTTTTTATGTATGAATAAGAAAAGACTATTTAGTGGTCATGCTACATATGGTTTTCATATTGTCCCTTAATCACTCAGTTTGAAAATAAATCGAAGAGGAATGGAGTTAAAGTTCTTGGGATTGGGGTGAGAGCTTCAGACTCCTATAAGGCAACATTAATGTGTAGAGCATTTAATGCAATTCTGGAACATCTGCAGGGCAGCTGTCTTGTGTAGCCTAAGTTCACACTAACCTTTCATTACATGTCCCCACAGAATGAAAAACATATATGTGGGGGTGGGGCTGGGAGGGGAAGTGTGTGCATGTGTGTGTATGTGTGTGTGTGTGTGTGTGTGTATAATTGATGTTGCTTAAATTAAAAACAATGACAAATGACTTGAGCCTGTTTTAAAAATCTGACTATGAATACTCACCAGGGATGCACTGAGTAATTATTAATGACTAAAGAGGTTTGTTCTCCATGTATGCTAGAAAAGAGAAATTATCAATTGTCTTCAAGGCAAGATAAAACAGCTATATGATTCAAATATCCAACTAAGCTGGAAAAGCCTGACTAACCTGAAGGATGAGCCTGTCTGAATATCTGCTCAGGGTCTATGGTAATCTCAGCTCCTTTTCTCCCTCTTAGTCTTGGCCTCTCTGTGGGTAGAGGCCCACCACTCAAGACCACATCTTGGTTTCTCATCCCAAGTTTTCAGTCTGTGGCCATGTAACTCTGCTGCTGCTTTTGATTCTGTCTCTCCAGCTAATCATTCAGCAGAGTTGTTGCCCCCAAAACACCCACCCTCTACCTTTAGAATGATCAGAACCTTTCTATAACCTATTGATTCTTATTTTTTTCATGCTCTCCCCAATTCAGGAAATACCAAATTAAATAGGATTCCTTACTATAGGATTCCTCAAAGCCTTCACCTTGCCAAAGTGTATTATGGATCCAGGAGGGATAAAGCAGGTTTGGTCCAGTTGGCTCTTTCCCTGGGGCTTAAACAATTTTTTAACTCATAAAATAAAATTGACTTGTATTTATTTTTTTCCTACCACTCAAAATATTTGAATGTTTGAGTCAGCCCTCCATAATAATAGAGCAATAGTAGAGCATTCATAGAGTACTTAAAGGATGCTATGGAAAATTCAGAAAAAAATAGTTCATCTAATTTTGAGGAATGTGAAATATTAATACTCAAGCCATTTCTGAAAATTTGCTATTTTGTTCATGCAGATCCTTTATGAAGAATAAAAATACAAATAAAGGTAAAAATTATTTTTGTATTTTATTCTTTTTAATTTTATTCAATTGCTGTCACTTGCTGTCACTAACAAGTAAGAAAAATGTCTTTCAAAGGCTTCCCAATATCAGCTATGTCAAGAATGGCAGGGCATACCTAGGCAGTGTCACCAAAATAAAAAGGAAAGATACAAATCTACTAAATACCTAGACAATGAGTCAATCAGGATTGAGTGCCTTGAGCTGAAACAAGCAGGGGTGGAAATGACTAAAATAAAGGACAGCCAGGCTACTGAAGTAAATTACAGCTGGTAATGAAATTAAACTCTTAAATTCAAGGTTTTTAAAATTTGTTTTGGGGTGAGTGTGTATGTGGGTTACGTAAAGGGCATAGGTTTGGAGGTAAGGTTTTCAATGGTACAGAAACAAACAGGCTGGAAATTTTTAGTCAAATAAGTGTGGAGTGGAGAGTGCATCCAGATGGAAAATTAAAATTAAGTTTAAAAACAACCTAAGGGATCCAAAGGCCTGCAAAAGGAATATTCTATGACTGGAGAACATGGCTAAGACATACATAACTTCATCACTATGCAGATCGTACAATATTTCTTGTGCAGCCTAATAAAATGTGCCCAAAGATAGCATTCTAAGCTACACAGAAAATACCAAAGCCCAGACATACTTCACTGCCAGTCTCTGGGCAGGCTGGCTTAAGGCAAGATGTTCTGGAACACCTGGTTGGCTGGCAGACTATCCTTGACTGCAGCATTTGAGGACCAAAAAGGCATTTATTTCAGCTTCTCTGATCCTTTCATATGGTAAAGAAGCAATCAAAGAATACTGGCTTTATTTTTTTTAAAGCACTGGTTTTGATCCACTTGAAAGGAAATGGTGGGGGTTCTAGGAGAGAAGAGGAGTAATGTGTTTCACAGCTTCAAATCAAGCGCTGTTGGAAAAAATGTCCAGAAAGCAATTCAGAGTGAAAATATTTGCTTTCTGGCTAAATAGCCAGTAGCTTTTTATTGCAAAATGGAAATAAACAGTCCTCCTCATTTATACCAAAAAAGGGCAATCTACAAATAGCCCAAATCCCAAAATAAAGGTATTGCCCAACAGACTACAACATGATTCACTGAGGTCTTGACTTCAATTTCCTCAATGGTTACAGTACATAGATTGGAGTGGGCTGGAGTTGTGATTAATAAAAGTCTCAAGTATTCTCAGTTTTACCCCATAGGGTCATGGCCAGTGGATCTGTGCCTTTCACTTTGTTAATTGGACAGATGCCCTCTCTCCTTTATAGTGCCCTGGGATGTTAAAACCCATGTCCAGACAATATGCAATGACAGTAATAACAAATTAAATGAGAGATATTTCTACGAAACTGTTCTATTTAATGGCAAATAGCTTACAAAAGAGAGGATGAAAAATAGACACAAAGTCAATGATGTTTACCATGAGAAAATAAAAGATAATGAGGAAAATGGCAGGTATAGTAATTCCTTTCTATATTTCTAAAATAGCATTCACTCATTTGACAATGTATTGAATACCTACCACAATGGCACTGGAGATATGGAGAAGAGTAAAAAGCTAGTGGAGGTGATGGAATTCCAGTTGAGCCATTTCAAATCCTGGAAGATGATGCTATGGAAGTGCTGCATTCAATATGCCAGCAAATTTGGAAAACTCAACAGTGGCCACAACATTGGAAAAGGTCCGTTTTCATTCCAATCCCAAAGAAAGGCAATGCCAAAGAATGCTCAAACTACTGCACAATTGTACTCATCTCACATGCTGGTAAAGTAATGCTCAAAATTCTCCAAGCCAGGCTTCAGCAATACATGAACCGTGAATTTCCAGATGTTCACATTGGTTTTAGAAAAGGCAGAGGAACCAGAGATCAAATTGCCAACATCTGCTGGATAATGGAAAAAGAAGAGAGCTCCAGAAAAACATCTATTTCTGCTTTATTGACTATGCCAAAGCCTTTGACTGTGTGGATCACAACAAACTGTGGAAAATTTTGAAAAAGATGGGAATACCAGACCACCTGACCTGCCTCTTGAGAAACCTATATGCAGGTCAGGAAGCAACAGTTAGAACTGGACATGGAACAACAGACTCGTTCCAAATAGGAAAAGGAGTACGTCAAGGCTGTGTATTGTCACCCTGCTTATTTAACTTATATGCAGAGTACATCATGAGAAACACTGGGCTGGAAGAAGCACAAGCTGGAATCAAGACTGCCGGGAGAAATATCAATAACCTCAGACATGCAGATGACACCACCCTTATGGCAGAAAGTGAAGAGGAACTAAAAAGCTTCTTGATGAAAGTGAAAGTGGAGAGTAGAAAAGTTGGCTTAAAGCTCAACATTAAGAAAACGAAGATCATGGCATCCGGTCCCATCATGGGAAATAGATGGGGAAACAGTGGAAACAGTGTCAGACTTTATTTTTCTGGGCTCCAAAATCACTGCAGATGGTGGTTGCAGCCAGGAAATTAAAAGACGCTTACTCCTTGGAAGGAAAGTTATGACCAACCTAGATAGCATATTCAAAAGCAGAGACATTACTTTGCCAATAAAGGTCCATCTAGTCAAGGCTATGGTTTTTCCAGTGGTCATGTATGGATGTGAAGTTGGACTGTGAAGAAAGCTGAGTGCCAAAGAATTGATGCTTCTGAACTGTGGTGTTGGAAAAGATTCTTGAGAGTCCCTTGGACTGCAAGGAAATCCAACCAGTCCATTCTAAAGATCAGTCCTGGGTGTTCTTTGGAAGGACTGATGCTATAGCTGAAACTCCAATACTTTGGCCACCTCATGTGAAGAGTTGACTCATTGGAAAAGACTCTGATGCTGGGAGGGATTAGGGGGCAGGAGGAGAAGGGGACAACAGAGGATGAGATGGCTGGATGGCATCACTGACTCGATGGACATGAGTTTGGGTGATCTCCGGGAACTGGTGATGGACAGGGAGGCCTGGCGTGCTGCGATTCATGGGGTCGCAAAGAGTCAGACACGACTGAGAGACTGAACTGAACTGAAAATGTCATCACTTTGTCAGGAAGACAGAAGTCAAGATGCTTATGTGTAAACACTGATGTTTTGTATCTAAATAGCAGTTGAAAGGTCCCAGAGCCTTTTCAGCCACAGTATCTCACTTGGTCCTGATAAGAACCACTAGTTATAAGAATAGTCAAGGCAATATATGAGAATACAGAGTCAGAACGATGGAGTTTCTTTCCAACCTTCTGCACATAAGAATGAGATCTGAAATTTGATCTCAGATCTCCTGTTCCATCCTCTATCTAGAAAATTAAAAATAAGCTAGGTAATAAGAAGTCTTTTCACGTTCAATCACTCCAAATATAGCTGTTTCTCTCAATCCCATACTATGCAAGTTCCCTCTTGCCCTGGAAGCCAAGTCATGATAAAAAGAATGATCTCAGACTATCTCAACTACACATGAGACAAAAATCTTCATCAGAGCAAGCATAACACCCTGAGGAATTATTCACAGTGACTAATATGACAAATAAAGAATTTGGAAATCTAAATTGTGAATGTTGCCCATGAATTCATCCCCTGAAGTCATATTTAGTAAGAATCTACTATGTCCCATGTGCTTCCCAGGCACAAGGGCTTTAAGACTGATGAAGACTGTCAAGCTCTCTATTTTCATGAGAAGGAAACAATAAGCAAGAGACAAATGAGTACAATAATTGCAGTTGGTGTTAGTGCTTTTAAAAATAGTCTGATGAGGTGATAAGATGAAGAAAAATTGGAAGGGGAGGGTAGGATGTTAGATCAGATGGTCCTGGAAGGTGTCTTTGCAAAAGTGACAGTTGAGCTGAGAATGTGAAACTTCCAGGATATGGAAACCTGGGACAGAGCACTTTCACCTGAAGGAACAGCAAGGGCAGGTCAGGGAGTAAATGAGCCTGAAGCACATCATAGTGAATAAGACAGTTGGTCCAAGAGGAGGTTGGAGGCCAGCGTGGACAGGTCCTTGGAAGCAGTGGTAAAAAGATGGGATCTCTTTTCTAAGGGTAATGGGAATTCACTAGAGGATTTAAGGGAATAAAGTTATCTGATTTCAGCAAATTATTCATGAAATGAATCCTAGAACCTCCAAATACTGGGAAAGATGCTCTTGAGTAATCATCTGGCATATTATTTCCCTGATGATGGAAATGTATCTGAATAACTAGCACAAGCATGGTGGGGCAGTCACAGGCGCCACTCTGATTCAGAGCCTTGCTATCTACTTATGGAACCCACAGATTTGCAATGTGGTCCTTGTACAAAAGATCTCAGGCAACCATGAAGAGTGAGTCCAGGGGGAGCCCTCCTGGACTCAGTCTGGCATTTATCACAGCCACGGTTGCAGAGGCAAGTTTGTGAAGCTGAGTTGACACACAGCAGGAACATGCAGGCATTGTTTTCTGGGGTTTCTTCTTCCATATTGTCTCCCAGGAAACAGACTCAGTGACTCAATCCTTTTCTCCATTTCTAATTTCCGCCATCAATGGCCAGTGATTATCTAAATGGGATTTCTCAAGTATGTCTTCAGTGTATTAAGGCTGAAGTAGTAGGCGTAAAGCATGTTTTTAAGCAAGAACTACCTTCCGTATAATGATCAATTCTTTCACTTATCCAGCCTGTCATCTGTTACCCGTAAGCAGTTCCACATGCATTGGTTTATATTTGAGATACGAGACTATTCAGCCGTGGCATCCATTTGGTAACATCAGGCACATGTTTTAAACATGTTTAACATTATTGCCCTATTACATCTTGCCACAGAGCACTCCTTCCTAAGAATACAATGCTTTTTGTGAATACCACCTCATTAATCCTGGGAGAGGCAGTGACTATCATTCTCTCTGTATTCTACCAATAAGGAAAAACCACTGAGAGATTCAGAGTGAGCCAAGATGATGAGCAGCTACTTAATGGCAGAATGGTGAGTGAATTCCTGGTTCTACTTGAGCTGATGCCATTACATTCTGCCCCACCTGCCCTGGACCAATACGTGAAGCACTAGCAAATCAACTACCTAACATCCATCCATAAACTTCACATGCTGGAGTCTTCACAATCCTAAAGAATCTGTTTGAGTCCCTACCATTCTGGAAGCTGTTTTCTTTATCAGGCAGGTTTCATTCCTTTCAGGTTCGTGCTCTAGTTTCCAACCACATTTACAAACAATAGGCACAGTCATTCAGGCTCTGAATTCAAGATCAAAGGCTCCCTTCAACCTTTTTACGGCTGTGTTGGACACTCACAGGGTTCTGGATGGACCAGGCACTTCAACTTAGCATAAGTCTCTGTTTTTAAACTAATCAAAACAACCCTGTAAAACTTTGAAGCAGTTCATGACTTGGATTGTTTTAATTAATGCTGGGTTTTCAGTAAACTCTGTTTGTTAGAAATTTGAAATTCTAGAATTTTGCTATCTTATGTCTTAAAATGAAGAGATTCTTTCCAGTCTTGAATATCCTAAAAGTTACTGTTGATGTCTATGGTGCCAAGCTTTGAGTATGAATTTTTTCAGCTTTTGATAAAACTCATGATGACAGCTACCCTTTGTGGCTTGTGGAAAAGCAAAGAAAATACACAAAGAAGACCTCAGATCTAAAATTATTTGGTGGGTAACTGTGAATTTGATAACTGTGAGAAGCAAGTCACTTCCATGCATACACCAATTAACTGTAGTTGCTTTTTTCTGTCATTTTGTACCATTACCACATTTCTACAATTACTATTGACTTCTTTTTTCAGTGAGAAAAAATGAACAATTAGAAATTCCTATGTTGGACAAAAGTAATTGGAGAATAATGAGTCAGTCAAAGCCATCTCCCCCTTGTTCTTCTCTTAATCCTCAAGTAATTAATATCTATGGCATTTTTCAGTGTACCCAACCATCTGGGCCCATGAACTGACAAAAATATTCATTAGTCTCTTATCATAGAAGTCCTATTCACCTTGTTCCAAAGCCACAAGCACATTCTCATGTGAGTTTTCCATTTTCTTGGATTTCATCGAGTTGCAAAAGACCCACTTGATGCTAGTGCCTGAATTCCAGTACTTTACTACTGTACACAGATGCTCACTCCAAGTCTTTTCATGCGCATTATGCTTTGAATATACACTTAGCAGCTAATTGCCTTCAGGGAAAAGATTCAGGTGAGGATGCATGGGGCCTCTCTCTCTCTCAACATTTTCCTCTTCCCATTCTCCTTTCTACACAATATTGAGGAATGTTCAGAGGCTTGTGTTAAAGGTAGCCATGCTCATGTCTGGATTTTTTCCTAGACAGGAGTTTCCTAAAAAGATTATCCCACCAAATTACTAATATTTAAAATTCATAAAAGTGGAACAAAATGTTACAGCCACAATGTAAATGTGAGTTCTTAGGAAAAGATAACCCATAACTGAAAGTCAAACGAAAATGTAAATATAATATCTGACAGGAGAGATAATGGGATTTAGGATCAGGAAACTAGGTTCAAGCCTCAATTCTGCCACTTTCTATCTGTGTGAATCTGCACAGATGATGTATCCTGAATCTCAGGTTGTTTGCAAAAAATGCAAAATAGTTACCTTTATAGAGATTTTACAATTTAGGAGAGAAGGAAATTCATCCATAAAACTAATCTAATCAACATTGCCAAATACAATGATCAATTTTTAGTTTTCATCTACTTCATCCACTAATCGTATTTGATATTAAGGTCCCCTCCCGCATCCTTGATATATTTTTTCACTTGGCCTCCTGGAAACCACACCCTCATTGGTTACCATCATCCTACATCAGTTGGTTGATCCTTCTCTGTCCTCTTTGCTGCTTCCTCCTTAGCTTTCTGGCATCTTAACATTTGAGTGCTCCAGGGCTCATGTTTTAAGAGGCTGAAGCCAAGCTCCTCAAACATTCAGAACCAGCAAGAGATCAAAGTCAACTCTGGGGCAGGGAGAAGAGCTGGTTGGCCTGTGTGAGGATGAAGCTCTGCTCATTGATGGATGCATGCAGAGCTTCAGTGGTGAAAAGAGTGGGATGTGACCATACGGTCTAAATTATCCAGAATAACTTTTACTTTAAATAGTCTGACCTGCATGAACAAATATGTATTGCAGGCTTGACCTTTGTTCAATGAGGAGGCCTTAGACACATGTCAGTGCCCCAGCTTGCAACTAACAAATGAAACATCTCAAAATGTCTCTCTTACCAAAAGGATTTATGTCAGATTTACAGACTAAGAGTTGAGGGGCTGAGTTTAGAATTGAAGTGGTGGCCTGGGCAAGAGGGTGATGGCAATTCAACCCAAGGCCTCCAAAATGTAGATATTCCTTGAGGTGGAGCAAGAAATCTTGGATACACATGGAATGTGTGTTGGGTAGTAGCCAATTTACATACTAGATTTCTAATCAAGATGTATTAATTCTTCAGAAATGCTGTTCTTTTACTCTGTCTTCCAGGGACAACTCAGCTCTACAGGTTTTAAAATATTCCTTGGGAGCATTATCTCTGTATTAAATTCCAGATAACTCAGCCATTAAAAAAATAAAATAAAATGAAATCCTGTTATTTGCAGCAACATAGACAGAACTTGAAGGTATTATGTTAAGGGACATAAGTCAGAAGGAGAAAGACAACTACTGCATGATTTCACTCATATGTGGAATCTAAGAAAAATGAAAAATAAAACAAAAACAAACTCAGACACTAAGAACAGGTTAGTGGCTGACAGAAGGGAATAGAACTGTGCAGTGATGGATGGTAACTAGACTTGTAGTGGTGATCACTTTGTAGTGTATATACATGTTTAATTATAATGCTATATATATGAAAATTATAGAATGAAAATAAAATAAAAAAATAAAAAAAACAATAATAAATCCAGATAGAGTGCAAGAGAGTAACAGGTCCAACAACAATAAATAAACTAATATTCTACCTACTTTATGCCTAACTTATGTAATTTACAAATGGCTCTCTCCAATGATCCCCATTGTAACAAGAACATACCAGTATGATCCAATTTTATAATGAATCAATCGACATTCAGAGAATAGTTAAATCAATTGCCCAAGGTTGTTCAACCAGTGGTGAAAACAAGATGCCAACAGACAACCTGACTCATTACCCACAGGCCCACTTACACCATGGAGCCTGGGTCATCGTCTAAGGCAGAGCTGTCACATGACTTTGAGCTAGTCTTGCCACTGCCCTGATGAGTATTCTGCATTAATATATATGAAAACAACAAAGGGACAGATATATCATTATATTAAAGGTTTGTCCATCTCCATGCAGTAATTGGCCCTTTTAGTATTTCAGTGCCATAAGTCACCCATTACATGGCTATTCCTAAGTCAGTCCCACCAAAGACCATTAATGTCAGAAAGACCTAGTATTTCATCACTAAACCATCTCCAAGAATGTTTAACACCTTGTCTGGGGCTGCATTTAAAGACTATAATTATAGGGCAAGGATGGCATGCAAACTGTCCTTAAATCTTATTCTAACATAACCAAACAAAACATCAACTTGATTAAGGGCTCCAGGACATTGGGTAAAAGCTACTGCCATGTGTTTTTAGGCTTCAAAGACTAATAGTTAAAGTGCTCACCATCACAAGAGGACAAAAATATATACCAGCTGCTCAGCTTTGCCTAAGCCTGTGAACTCAAGATGAAAAGAATCAAAGTAATCAGGCCTCAATAAACAAAAGCCTGGCTCAACATTAAGAAGCCCCCACTAAGGGGGCAGGACACCTCTAGGCTGTAGGTGCTTTGGGGCTTCTGGTATGGAAACATTTACTAAGAGAGTAGTATTATTTCACCAGCTGTGAGATGCTGTTAACCTCTGCTGTGTTTGAACTCCACTTGTTTGTTCTTGCCTCTGAATTTGCTTTCCTTTCCACTAAGCATATCTGGTTCCTCCTCTCCATACTGGAAAAAAAAAAAAATGGACCTGATTGATCCTCCTTTAAAGCCTCTTTGGGCTTCCATTGTGGCTCAGCGGGTAAAGAATCCATCTGCAATGCAAGAGACCTGCGTTCAATCCCTGGGTTGGAAAGATCCCCTGGAGAAAGGAAAGGCTACCCACTCCAATATTCGGGCCTGGAGAATTTCATGAGCTGTATAGTCCATGGGGTTGCAAAGAGTCAGACACGACTGAGCAACTTTCACTTTCAATCAAAGGATGAAGAATATTGCCTTTGGTTCTCTTATATGACTGTCATCTTTCCTTTGCAAGATGTAAGAAGTGTCCAGCACAAAACTCTTATCTCTAACTGCTTCTGTTGAGAAGTGAAGAGAGGGATGATCAGCTAAATTCTGCTTAGTCTCTGTGTCCCATTTCCCTATGCCCAAGGAAGCATCTTCCAGTTCTTCTCAACTTTGAGTCCTGTTTCTCAGCATCACAGCTCTAAGTCCACCTCTAGGGAGGTTGGCATTAAAACATCCTCCATCCAGGTGACACTAGACCACGCTCTTCCATGTTGGCACAGACCCTGAAAGAGGCAGTAGGGGACACTGTGGATTCATGCCTATGACACCCCCTAATGAACACACACAGGAAAGAAGAAGTTAAGTTTCTTAGGTTTCTACTTTGTAGTGGACATCTAGTCCCTTCCTATTGCTGCCAGTGCTTCCCTTTTTAAATACTCTTTTCTGGGTTTTTGTTTTTCTCAACCACACCAAAGTTTTCCCAAAGTCAATATTAAGTTATTGTGACTGGTGTGAAGGATTCAATGAATCAGATAGTGTTTTAAAACAATAGTCACCAAAGCCAGAAGCAAAAGTGAAACTCGCTCAGTCATATTGGACTCTTTGCCACCCCATGGACTATACGAATTCTCCAGGCCAGAATACTGGAGTGGGTAGCTGTTCCCTTCTCCAGGGGTTCTTCCCAACCCAGGGATCGAACCCAGGTCTCCCACATTGCAGGCGGATTCTTTACCAACCAAAGCCAGAAGTGGGGAGCAATACTTGATCCCCAGATTTAATTGGCTACCAGGTCTCAAAGATTATATGGACACATTATCTCTCAAGTTCATTCTCTTTCACTCAGGGCAGGAGCATTCCTCTGAACAAGAGTGCCCAGTAGAGGGGACATGTGAGGCTAAATTTCAGCCAATCACTGACCCAACACAGGAAGTATCAGCCCAGAGAATAGGGCATCTTTGTGTCAACCAGCACAAACTCACTCTAACCATCATGATTGCACCTGCCTTGTTCCTGGCTCTTCCCATTTTCATACTGATTACAGGAATAGCCTAATACCTTTGGGATTGATCTATATTGAAAGTGAATACATACATATTCATAACAGGGACAAGTTACATACAAATTTACAAATATATCGTCACCAAAATTCAAATATTCAAATTAACAGCAGTAACTGAATGTGACTGAAATACTAAAGGGCTGAAACTGAACCTCTTCTGCTCCAACAAGGATATGGAACATTTTTGTCTAGGACTGTCCTAGTTTGGTACTATATACCACGTGTTATGTGATGATCCTATATCCAACTATTTTTCCTCTATTAAAGGACTTCAGAACTGTGACATCACTTGGCCTTTACTAAATTTACCTTGTTTTAGTCTCATTACGTGGCAACAGTTAAGGCAGCACTGCTAATAACCAAAATAATCTTATGCTCAAACGTCTACTTGGACTTAAATCTCAGGGTATTACTCAGACAGTGAAATAATCATCTACTTAATTCATAATATGCATATATTTTTAAAATATAATGAACCAAAATCATATGAGTTAATTTTAAAAATTAGAGCCTAAAGGGAACAGATTATCAAGTCTGAATTTTTATGTCAAGCGAAACCCAGTTAAAATTCAACTCTTCCCTTACAGATTTTAATATTAGGTGGCTATAGGGGGACTCATTGTAGAAAACTGTTTCTCATACATATGGCTTTAGGCTCTCCTATCAGTACACAATGGAGGGGTTATATTCTCAATGGGGAACAGATAACTGCAAACTTTTTCCATTGACTATACTTACTATCAGAAAATATCAAATGCCCTGTAAAAACAAAATAATCTTATTTTATCACTGAGACAATCTAGTGGAGGGTCAGCAAACAACAGTCTGGGAGCCAAATCCAGTCCATGCCTTGTTTTTGTACTGCCAGAGAGCCAAGAATAGTGCTCACATTATTAGGGGATTGTGAAAAGGAAAAAATGATGCACATACAACAGAGACTGTATTGTAGTTCACAAAGCCTAAAACATTTTACTATCTGGCACTGCAGATAAAACATTTTCCAACTCCTGAACTAAACAATACCCTAACAAAGAAGATTGCTAATGAAAAAGACATACAAAGAGTTATTCTTGATTTCTGCCTAAATTCGTTTTTAAGAAACAGTCATCAGAAAGAAGATGAGGGACGAATTTTACCACCCACAGGGTTTTTATTTCTTGAACCTCTGTTAGGAAGCATTCATCAGCAAATGTCCACAGGGAATATTTTGTGCCCAGTCAAGTCTAGTGGGAAGTTTAAGCTGGTCAGGATGTGATAAGACCAACAACTTCATTTTGTTCACAGCCTCCATCCTGAACTGCTTGCTCCATCCCACTCAAATGTTGTTACCGAGTGTCAGTCCTGCTGAGACCTTGCTTTACCTTCTGTTGACAGAATTGCCTTATTGCCTTGCTCAGAGATCTGCTGATCACCACTTCTTTGGTTCTGATCTCAACTTTCAGTTGTAACCACTCTTTTGATGCTGTGCTTCAGAGTAAACCCAGAATGGTCTCACCAAGGCCAGCCCAATCTTATGTGACAGTTCTTGTACTGTACCCTGCAGCTGGGAAGTTCCCATACTTGTATGAAGCCAGGCATCCTGTCACCTAGGGACTTGGAAATTGAATACACAACTGGTTGATGCCCGACTAGGAAGCCAGCCAAAGTGGCTCAGTCAGGACAAAAATCTACTTTGTGTTTGGGTTTTGCTCCAGTGTGGCTAATTCATTTGATGGGGACTTGGGTTCCCTTTTTCAGATTGAATTTGAGAAAGATGATATTAATTTGGGGAATGTATTTGGGAACACTGGAATTCTAAGACAGTCTGACACAGTGTCTCTTAACTAAGAGCCAGGGACCCCTGTGACAATGTTTCTTAATATTGAGTCCTGTTGGCTTGAATCAGAATTCTCTTGCTGGCTTTTAAAAATTCAGGATACGAGGACCAGCTCCTTAATATCTAATGAATCAGAATTTTTGAGAATGTTGTCCTAGTGTTATTCCTTTGTGTACTAAATTTTCAGGACCAATGACCTAAGAGAACTATTGTATGGCTACCAGGGGATTTTTTTTTTTTTTTTTTTTTTTGGACCCACTGAGATTATTTACAAAAACTCTCTGTGTTGGTTCAAAATGCATTTTTGTAAAATAGTTTTATTACCCATCATGAAATTCTCAAAGCAGTTCGTGGATCAAAATGATAAGAACCATTAGTTTTAAAAGGAAATAAACTCATAGACCCACTTCCTGAACAATTAACAAGTCTTAGAAAGATAATCCCCCTTGCCCATGCAACTCTTCACAGGTGCTAGCAGCTCAGAACTCCAACATTTCCATTATACCCAAGGAAGTTGTTTTGCTAGTTTTTCTCAGCAAAAAAAAGCTAAGCTCCTCTGGGACACAGCTGAGGTCTGACCTGCTGCTTTCTATCCTAAAATCATTTGCATTCAGTGAAAGGTTGTCCAAGTATGAGGGCCACACAAAGCTCCTTCTGCCAGCATCTGAGACACCAGAGGAAAAACACTGCTGAGTGGGCAAAGTGTTTGATTGCTCATCTCTTATCTCTAGTCAGTCAGGCCACTCACTTTGCCTCTTTATTCCAGTTCTTCTTTTGTGAAAGGATTTTTTTTTTTTTTTTTTTTTATACCATCTTGGGATTCTGCACCCAGTCCCAGTGGATGGGTTTTTTCCACACCTCCAAGCAATTCTCAGATATCACCAGGTGGGTGTCCTACAATTTAACTCACTTGTCTGATACTATCTACCTGAAGATACCATTAGATCCCACAGGTTAGAGCTCAATCCTACAAGAACACCCACTTCATCACACTTCAGATGCCCATCCCAACTCCTGATCATAACCTGTGCTTCTGAGCCACCAGCTATAGATGTGAAAACCTCTATAGAACCTCCTAGGGTTTGATGAATTTTCACCAAATCCGGAGAAACAATTCACTTACTAGATTGTTGGTTTATTATAAAAGGATATAACTCCAGAACAGCCAGGTGGAAGAGATGCATAGGGCAAGGTATGTGGGAAGGCGCTTGGAGCGTCCTTGCCCTCTGTACGTTGCCACCTCCCCAGTACCTCCAGGTGTTCACCAGCTTGGAAGTTCTCTGAACCCTATCTTACGGGGTTTTAATGGAGGCTTCATCACATAACTTCCCTGGTGGCTCAGACGGTAAAGAGTCTGCCAGCAGTGCGGGAGTCCAGGGTTCTATCCCTGGGTGGGGAAGATCCCCTGCAGAAGGGAATGGCAACCCACTCCAGCATTCTTGCCTGGAGAATCCCCTGGATGGAGGAGCCTGGTGGGCTACAGGTCCATGGGGTCGCAAAGAGTTGGACACGACTGAGCGACTTCACTTTCACTTTCATCACAGAAGCATGATTAACTAAATCATGAGCAATTGGTTGTGACTGAACTCAATCTCCAGCCTGCCTCCCCTCCCTGAAGTTGGGTGTGGAGGGAATGAAAGTTCCAACCCCTAATTCTCTTTGTTGGTTTCCTTGGCAACTGGATCAGGCCTTAGGAAGTCGTCTCATTAACATAACAAAAGACACCTTTATTACTCTCAGTGCTGGGAACTCCAAGGGTTTTAGGAGCTCTGTGCCATAAACTTGAATGAAGACCAAATACACACTTCTTACTATAAATCTCAATATCACATCTGACTCTACTTACCTCTTCCAGTTTAAAAAAAACAAAAAACAATGTGAGAGTGAGAAAGCCAGAGATTGCTCAGTTGTTACCCTACCCTTCTGTTTTATGGAGAAAGATATCAAGGCTTAAAGGGATCTGTGAAATTTCTAGCTTGATAAAAACTACAAGTACATGCAATTACAATATCTCATTGTCTCCTCAAGAGCCATATTTTCAGGGAAAAATACATCAGCTGATTTTTGTAGATTATTTGGCTCTAAGTCCAATGTTCTTTCCACTTCACCAAACTGGTTCATAAATGAATGACAAAAATAAAATATCTTAGAAAATAGTATGAGAAAAGTAAACAGAATTCCATATTATGACTATTTCACCTCTGACTCAATAAAATTTTTTCTTTGGAACTGGAAACAAAGATTCCTTAACTATATGGCGTAATAAACAGAACAACAGCCTAGTAATTAGGAAAATTTCCCAAGAAGTACCCTTTCCTATGGCAAAGGACCCTTTCTTAAGTTGGTTTCCTAAATGGAAATTGATCCAATCTTTTATATATTCCTTTCCAAGCAACTACCTGATCTTCTAAAGCTTGAGTTTTAATAACCAGTTATCCTATCCACAAATCTTGCCTCAGAGAGCCGTTTACGATATTTGCTTAAGGTAATGTCAGACTTCCTCTCTACAGTCTATACTGGGCAATGTAGAAGGTTGTTGCTGAGTCTATCAATCGGAGAAGAATTGAGGCTGAGGTAGAATATAAAATAATCAAAAACAAATGAAATGGAGACAAACAAAATCTGACCTCAAACACATTCAACAAAATCATTCATTGAGAAGCTGAGAAGCTTATAGTCTGACAAAAGGGCCATCTCTTCAAAGTCAAACAAGTCTATTTTGAAGTTAAGCAAGACTGAAAAGGGAAGAAAAACCTTGGCAAAACTCAAAATTGCAGCTACTCAAAATAGGCTATTAACTTATTAGTCATGTGAGAAGCATTGAATATATTTACTGCTGTCATATTTTCCCATAAGTGTTTTCCACAAGTGGAGACTGGGGAATATACACAGAAAAGAATAAAGTAAAATAAGCATAGAGACTATTAATAGTATAAACTCCATAAAGTTCTCAAACAGAATTTGCAAGAGTATACTTTCTAAGCCAGTGTGTTTCATTGCAGAAAGTGAATAATAAAATCAGGCTGAATATTTGAGTTGTTGAAAAGGACCCACTGTATATACTGTCCACTAATACCTTTTCAATGTACAATGTCAAGGCTGTCCTTAGTTATTTTGAGGATGTTTTAAAGAATCTGCCTGTCAATGCAGGAGACACAGGGGATGTGGATTCAGTCCCTGGGTCGAGAAGATCCCCTGGAGCTTCAGATGGCAACCTACGCCAATATTCTTGCCTGGGAAATCCCATGGTCAGAGGAGCTTGGCGGGCTGCAGTCCATAGAATTGCAGAGTCAGAGCGAGCGCGCGCACACACACACACACACACACACACACGCACACACACCATAAAGCAGTTCCATTCTCCATCCTCTTCCTTCTCTTCACCTTTCTCCAACCACAAATCTTATTAAATATGCTTCAGAAAATGAGAAAATAAGAAAGATATTTGATAGACGAGCATTCTCTCCTATTCTTTCCCTGGCATAAACAAGTTGCATACACCATTATGAAAAATCAAAGTTGGTCACGAATTTTAAATTTCTAAGTTGAATACAGGAATCCCTTACTATCCAAATTGAATCTATCCCTAAAAACCTCCTAGTGAATGTTTATAGTAGGAGCCTATGCTTCTTTACTTTAAATATGAATAAAACATTACCCTGTGTTCCTAACCACTTTCCCCCAGTATTACTAAAATATTTTGTGACATCTACATAACAATTTCAGTTAGTCAATTCAGTTGCTCAGTTGTGTCTGACTCTTTGCGACCCCACATAACCATTTACCCACTGTCTAATTACCTAATACTTATTGCACACCTCAATGGGTATTGTTATATGCCCAACCCAACAGTAGTGTATAGTTTCAGATTTTTACTGCATTTTCCTTCTATAATGCAACGAATATGTCCCCTAATATAAAGAAATTATTAGGCAACAATTTGAAGATAGACCATGAATACAAATAACAATTGCAAGAGGAATTTAAAGAGCAAGGCAGATTTTACAAATAGTTGTTTACTGACTACAGAATTGCCTGAGTGGTGTCTGATGGCAAGAGGAGGCTGCTTGAAGAGAGCTGAAGGTGATAAATACCAGCTGGTAAAGAGAGAAAGTCAATGTGTGAGGTTCACCCACAAGCCATATGAAAGGAACAGATAGGCAGCCTTCTCCTGGCACTTGAGATCCCAGGAGTGGTGGCTGTGGACCCTGTGTCCAAAACTTCCGTTGTGGGACCGTGTGATCTCTTCTAACCTCTTACTAACGCATGGTCTTCTCTAAGGCTATCAGGCTCACTACTTTCTTTACAAGTTTGTCCATCTCCTTAGAATGACATTATATTTCATAATGTGGGGAAGATATAAAGGGACTCAGAAGTATAGTATTCTATGTGCTCATAAGCAGAGAAGAAATGAATATGTGTAAAATCTAGCAACATAGGTTAAAATAAAATAGGAGAATGGATAACATGCATGTGTGCATAATCAAAAGTAGGTGGGTTTATACCTGAAGGAAAAATTAACCCCAGAGACCTCCACCAGCTTTCTAGGATAGTAAAGAAAATAGGTCATTAGGCCAAAAGGAGGACTCAGTCAACTGTAGAGCTATAACCAAAGGCAACCATAATCACAAATATTCTGGATTCACAATAAGATTTATGCTTACCCAAATGACATCATCTTACTGGTCCCTTAAAAACAACCACCAGAATGTAAGCAGGTGTTATGGGCTAAATTGTGTCCTCCCCCTAAAATTCACGTGTTATCCTCATACCCAGTACCTCAGAATGTGACTATATTTGGAGACAGCGTCCTTAAAGGAGTAATGTTAAATGAGGTCATTGGGGTGGACTTCAATTCAATATGACTAGTGTCCTTATAAGAAGAGAAGATTAGGACAGAGACACAGACAGAGGGGTGTGACCAAATGAGGATACAATGATAAAGTGACCATCTGCAAACCTGTCAACACTTTGATCTTGGACTTCTAGCCTCCAGAAGTGAGAAAAACTAAAATTTTGCTGTTTAAACCACCTAGCTTATGTTGTTTTGTTATAGTAGCCCTGGCAAACTTATATAGTAGAGCAATTAGTGTTCCATGCAATTTAAATACAAGAACATCATAGATTCTAAAAAATCAAAAGACTTGTCCAAGTTTATACATTTCAATGTGAAAAACTGTATTAGGACACCAGCCTCAACTCCAGGCCTTGAGCTCCTTCCCTTGCACCAGGCAAGGACACATGGTGGGCCTTCTGGACCCTCTTTAGATCAAAGGTCTTAAGGAAACAATTTTGTCTGCATTTTCCTGGGGAGGGGGAAATGTTGAGCCCTGTTTTGCATTTCCGTTCTGTCTCCACCAACAGCAGTTTTACCTCTGGCATCAAGTGGCCTCTCAACTTCTTTTTATAGTTCAGTGGTGAAGTTGGAAGAAACCAAAAAATGAGAAGATAGAGGTCACCTGCTGCCTGTACACTCTAGTGTTGTCAATATCAATTTTGGTTAGTGCCTCAGTATTATCAAATGAAGTAAAGTTGGCTTATATTTTTTAGGGATAGGAAAATAAGTGAGTAGGAAATCATATTAGAAAGGCTGTTTTTATATTTTCTTGTGATGAGTTCCCACAGTTTCTACAACCCATTCAGATGTGAGAAAAGTGAAAGGTGGGACCAGATGCATGCTCTAGTCTTTTTTTACCTTAAAATTGATGATGGCAAGTCAGCAATAGAAATTGCAGCTGGTGTTACAAAATTTTCCTTCCTAAAATCCAAAGTTGAAGTTCAAAATTCCAAGTACTGGGAACTTCCCTGGTGGTCCAATGGTTAAGAATCTGCCTTGCAAGGCAAGGGACATGGGTTCCGTTCCTGGTTGGGGAACTAAGATCCCACATACCACAGAGCAACTAAGCATACTAACCATAACTACTGAGCCTGCACACTCTGGAGTCCAAGGGCCACAACTAGAGTCTCTGCACTGATACAAAAGATCCTGAATGCACAACGAAGACCCTGAGCATCACAACTAAGACCAAACACAATCAAAGAAATAAATATATGTTTTTAAAAATTCCAAGTACTGGTATAGAAACCCTGCCAGAATCTTGTTCTCACTGATGTTTTTGGTCCCATCTCCATCTGTCACACCTCATGTTCTTAGTAAATCTTGAATGCTCATAGTTCTCTAAAGGTTTTATGCATGTTCTATGTGCTTATGTTCATATTCTTTCCTTTCACTTCATCACCTTATGTGATGGGACCCCATTTATTATTTAAAATTCAGTCTCTTGGTCACCTCTCAGTCATCTTCAAAATCTTTCTCCATCCAGTCTAATCAACCCCCAGCTTGGTTATCCATTATCTAGTTTGCAGCTTCTTCCTTTGTTCTAGGGT
This sequence comes from Bos indicus, assembly GCF_029378745.1. Classification (NCBI taxonomy): domain Eukaryota; kingdom Metazoa; phylum Chordata; class Mammalia; order Artiodactyla; family Bovidae; genus Bos; species Bos indicus. The sequence continues at coordinate 34,853,545 of NC_091769.1, forward strand.
TAACTATTTTTATGTCTCAACCCACAAATTCAACTCACATGATACCACCTGATGTAGACTATGATTTTTATGAAAGTGGGGACAAAGCTGATTTATTTTTAATATCCTCAACCCCAGCACAACCTACGCCATTTTTCCCCCTAAATGCAATGGATCTAATGTTACTGTTATCTGAGGTTCAATTTCTTCCATAATTGTTTTGGAAAGGAACACCAGTAGGATTCAAAAGGGTGAACATTTACATATTCATCAACAAAATCATTCATTAACTGTCAATACATCAAAACAATGGAAAACCAAGGTCAATCTGCGTGTCTTCAACTCATGCCTCATGGGGTACCACTGCTCTGAGTGAAGCACCAGCTAACGTTGATCAAGTGGATCAAGTAAGGAAAAGAAGAAGCTTTTCTAGCTACTTTGAGTATTGAGAATGATGGTTAAGACTAAACCCTAGTCTAAGGACAATACTCTTAAATGGACTTTATATCAGATCACTGAGAAAGAATAGATGGGAAATCCAAAATACACACAGTTTTGTTTTCTACTTTGACAGACTATACAGTGTAAGCAAATGCAGAACCCCTCATTGCTAAGATAACTTCTAATGATCTCTCTCTCCTGTAATCAAGCCAGAGACACTGAAACCCTGAAGCAAGGAATTCAGCTGGGGTCAAAGCTAAGCCAGAGATTGGGTTCTAATTCAATTTACTAACAAAAAATGCAAATGCTTTCTCTGAAGCATTTTTCACATAGTTTGTGATATGGTTCCTCAGCTTATTTTTGGCTTGTATGACAGGAACTTAGGGCAGAGTCCTCTGTGGGGCTCAGTCATCAATGGACACTTAGGAACGTGTCTGCGTGACAACCAACTTCCTGACAGCTCAGGACTCCAGCAGCAGAAATAGGCTCCCAGTGACTCATTCACCTCCAGCAGGGCTCCTGGGATTTCCCACGGCATAGCAGAGCCCCTGCACTGTGATGTGAGGTTACACTCTGACAGCTCCACAGCTCTGACCCCAGGCCCTTCCCTGTGAAAAGCACTAGTCCAGCTGGTGTCTCTCTCAATGGGATCTGGTTCCCTCTGTTCTTTTGTCTAATCTTCTAGAAGATAACAGAAGGGTAGCTGCATTTGCCCTGTGAGGAAGACATTTAGGTACATGTCAACTGAACAGTTGATTGAAGAGCTGATGGAAGGAGTATTGGGCTATATATGAAAAGGCAACTGGAATGGAAAAGATGCAATCAGCTGAGAAATTTGAAAAGCTGATCTACATAAGTTACAACACACTACAGCAGCCTAATGTGCAGAGAAACATAATCTTGCCTAAACGGATAAGAGATAAAGAAATATTCACTAGATCCCTTTTCCTCACCACAGACAAAACCTAAACTTGTTTGTATCTCATATAACTCAGTTCAGTTCAGTTGCTCAGTCGTGTCCAACTCTTTGTGACCCCAAGGACTGCAGCATGACAGGCCTCCCTGTCCATCACCAACTTCCAAAGTTTACTCAAACTTATGTCCATTGAGCCAGTGATGCCATCCAACCATCTCATCCTCGGTCACCCCCTTGTCCTCCTGCTCCCAGTCCCTCCCAGCATCAGAGTCTTTTTCAATGAGTCAGTTCTTCACATCAGGTGGCCAAAGTATTAGAGTTTTAGCTTCAACATCAGTCCTTCCAATGAATATTCAGGACTAATTTCCCTTAGGATGGACTGGTTGGATCTCCTTGCAGTCCAAGGGACTCTCAAGAGTCTTCAACACCACAGTTCAAAAGCATCAATTCTTCGGTGCTCAGCTTTCTTTATAGTCCAACTCTCACATCCAAACATGACCACTGGAAAAACCATAGCTTTGACTAAATGGACCTTTGTTGGCAAAGTAATGTCTCTGCTTTTGAACATGCTGTCTAGGTTGGTCATAACTTTCCTTCCAAGGAGTAAGTGTCTTTTAATTTCATGGCTGCAGGCACCATCTGCAGTGATCCTGGGGCCCAAAAAAATAAAGTCTGACACTGTTTCCACTGTTTCCCCATCTATTTGCCATGGAGTGATGGGACCAGATGCCATGATCTTCGTTTTCTGAATGTTGAGCTTTAAGCCAACTTTTTCAGTCTCCTCTTGTACTTTCATCAAGGGGCTCTTTAGTTCTTCTTTGCTTTCTGCCGTAAGGGTGGTGTCATCTACATATCTAAGGTTATTGATATTTCTCCCAGCAATCTTGATTCCAGCTTGTGTTTCATCCAGCCCAGCATTTCTCATGATGTACTCTGCATATAAGTTAAGTAAGCAGGGTGATAATATACAGCCTTGATGTACTCTTTTCCCTATTTGGAACCAGTCTGTTGTCCCATGTCCAGTTCTAACTGTTGCTTCCTGACCTGCATATAGGTTTCTCAAGAGGCAGGCCAGGTGGTCTGGTATTCCCATCTCCTTAAGAATTTTTCACAGTTTGTTGTGATCCACACAGTCAAAGGCTTTGACATAGTCAATAAAGCAGAAATAGATTTTTTCTGGAATTCTCTTGCTTTTTTGATGATTCAATGGATGTTGGCAATTTGATCTCTGGTTCCTCTGCCTTTTCTAAATCCAGCTTGAACATCTGGAAATTCACGGTTCATGTACTGTTGGAGTCTGGTTTGGAGAATTTTGAGCTTTACTTTACTAGCATGTGAGATGAGTGGAATTGTGCAGTAGCTTGAGCATTCTTTGGCATTGCCTTTCTTTGGGATTGGAATGAAAACTGACCTTTTCCAGTCCTGTGGCCACTGCTGAGTTTTCCAAATTTGCTGGCATATTGAGTGCAGCACTTCACAGCATCATCTTTTAGGATTTGAAATAGCTCCACTGGAATTCCATCACCTCCACTAGCTTTATTTGTAGTGGGCTTGTTCAAGTGGGCTTCTTGAGGCCCACTTGACTTCACATTCCAGGATGTCTGGCTCTAGGTCAGTGATTACACCATCATGATTATCTGGGTCATGAAGATCTTCTTTGTACAGTTCTGTATATTCTTGCCACCTCTTCTTAATATCTTCTGCTTTTGTTAGGTCCATACCATTTCCATCCTTTATTGAGCCCATCTTTGCATGAAATGTTCCCTTGGTATCTCTTAATTTTCTTGAAGAGATCTCTAGTCTTTCCCATTCTATTGTTGTCCTCTATTTCTTTGCACTGATCACTGAGGAAGGTTTCTTATGTCTCTTTGCTATTCTTTTGAACTCTGTATTCAAATGGGTATATCTTTCCTTTTCTTATTTGCTTTTTGCTTCTCTTCTTTTCACAGCTATTTGTAAGGCCTCTTCAGACAGCCATTTTGCTTTTTTGCATTTCTTTTTCTCCAGGATGGTCTTGATCCCTGTCTCCTGTACAATGTCACGAACCTCAATCCATAGTTCTTCAGGCACTCTGTCTATCAGATCTAATCCCTTGAATCTATTTTTCATATAACTCAAGAGTACACACAGTGGCCACTCTGTACTTCCTGGATTGGTATTAATAACAGAGGATGTATCTTTGCTCCTTTAAGCAGCCTGGTTTTACTCATAGTGATACACCTTTGCAACCTGAGTAGAGTAAATAACTGACTATCTCAGAGAGAAAAAGAGAATGCTTTGGATGCTTCTGATGGTACGCCCTGCTTTTTTGCACTGAGTTTGATCAGCTCCTTTACAACCATGAGATGACTAGGTACTGTGCAATGTTTTCTATTCCAATCCAGTGGGCTTGCTTCTGCTCTTTGCTCTTAACAGGGAGTTTCTGCATCCTGATCTCTACATACAAACAGTACTTCTCCACCCAGATTATAGTGGTGTCACACTAGAACTTACCTGGTATAATAGGAATATGTGACATGTGCCATAGTTATCATGTTGGGAACATGCTGTTAAACTCAAGAGAGACTGTGTGTGTGCGTGTCCAAATGACTATTTTCAATGAATAGCAGGTCTGTGGTTACAAGCAATATCCTCAGACTAGGAAAAGGCTCTGCAGGCAGACTAGCTGTGGTCTTAGACAACTTACCTAACTAACTTTAAGAAGATTTTGCCTCCTTATCCATGAAATCATAATAACACCAACTACCTTACAGAAATTGTTACGTTGAGAGAGAATGTACATAAAATATGGGAAAGTTAGGAGGACCTCCATAAATTAGATCGATTTTATTTTTATTACAATAATTAAGTTGGAAAGCTATTATTTCACACGCTGGCTTTTTTGCTGTTGTTTTACCCTTTCCAGAAACATTGCAAGGAAACCATTCCAGGCCTCAAGCTGTCTCCTTCCTTGAAAAATTCTCCAATCAAGGGCTCAGGGCAATCTGAGGGTAAAAAGTAGAGGTGAACCTTTAAGAGTTGCATGTCCTGGGCCCATTTATTGATCAGTAAGAGATGGCTCAGATGGTAAAGCGTCTGCCTGCAATGCAGGAGACCTGGGTTCAATCCCTGGGTCGGGAAGATCCTCTGGAGAAGGAAATGGCACCCCACTCCAGTACTCTTGCCTGGAAAATCCCATGGACAGAGGAGCCTGGTAGGCTACAGTCTATGGGGTCGCAAAGAGTTGGACATGACTGAGCAACTTCACTTTCACTTTCAAGTGATATAATAACAGAAAACTTTTCTCATAAAATGACAATCAAAGGCTGAATCTTTTAGACCTCTCCTTAAAAGGCAAGAGTAAACTCTGACTGATATTCAATTTACAAAAACTCAGAAATAATGGCCACTTGCAGGAGATGGTATTGCTCATAAATAGTGCTCAAATTTTATTCCAAACAAGCTCATTAATAACTAAAGAAGGTTCTAGAATTCATTCACTTGATTGTGATGAGTAAACAGAAGCACAGGATGGAAAATCCATATCACATATCATGTCTACACAAATTTCTTTAACAAATAGGCATTCCTCCTGCATTGAGTTTTCTCCCTTATATGATCATGATCACAATATAAAAAGAACCATCCTTGTCAGTTCTTGTACTTGTTAATACATCCCCCCTTGAATTTAGCACAATTTAGCACACTGTACCTGTACAAGTCTGCTTCGCTAGCAACTGGGTCTGAATTCAGAGTCCATTCTCCTTGACACACAGAACTCACCATCCAAATGATACCTTATCACAACCCACAGAGGCTTCAACAACAACAACAACAAAGTCAAATGCCTTCATAACAGCCCCTGCAGACTGACACTGATTCCAAAATGAAGGGTGGGTTCTATTTCTGATAAATTCAATCAAAGAATTTTAGGGACTGTATATTTAAACAGGCAGATGATGATCTAAAGTGAAAGCCACTCAGTTGTGTCAGACTCTTTGTGACCCCATGGACTATACAGTCCATGGAATTCTCCAGGCCAGAATACTGGAGTGGGTAGCCTTTCTTTTCTCCAGGGGATCTTCTCAACCCAGGAATTGAACCCAGATCTCCCACATCACAGGCAGATTCTTTACCAGCTGAGCCACAAGGGAAGCCCAAGAATACTGGAGTGGGTAACCTATCCCTCCTCCAGCAGATCTTCCCGAACCAGGAACTGAACCAGTGTCTCCTGCATTGCAGGTGGATTCTTTACCAACTGAGCTATCAGGGAAGCCCTATGATCTAAAGGATAATCCAGAAACATTTCAAGTGTCACTTCACAAAGTGTGGTTTGTTAATAAGGTTTTTTGGTTTTTTTTTGTTTTTTTAAATCAAGAGTAAAAGTTTAAGCTTTAAAAAATCTTCATCAAATGTTATTTTAATATAGGCAGCAGAAACAAATATGTTCTATAAATTCCAGTGGTTATACTTCTTTCTTGGAAGGTTCAAAACCCTTAGCCCTTTGTTAATTTATCTGATTCAGTGGAGCCATTCAGCGATGTCCTTAAACTGACCTAACAGTTATCCTTTTGAGGGCTCATATTTACTGAGTAACAAGTAAGAGGCTCAGAGAATGGTTCAGCTAGTTCCCTCTAGGGTGAACTCAGTGGTGGTATATGTTCAGACCAGCCAAGATGGCTGTTCTCTTGCTCCCTTTTTGACCAGTACCTGCTTCATTTACACCCGACTCATAAGACTGACCTTCCTACATACTTTTCCCAGGCCCAGATAGTGATTGTTCTTATCCAAAGGGCAGTGACCAACATGCTTCTCTGCTAGTTTCCCTGGTAGCTGATGAGCCACCCTGACATCAGTTCTACCCCTTCCATTTCACCTCAACCTAAGGAGTCAAGACTGCCACCATGTCCTACCCCACCATCCAATATACACTGTGGGGTGTCACTCCAGTACTTTGCTTCAGACATGTAAGAGCCTCCTATCCATTAAACCATTAATGTCTCTGTCACCAACTCCAGGCTCTTTCTTCAGTCTTGAAGGCTCATAGGCCTGTGACGTGCAGACCAACAGGTGGGAAAAGCAACTATTCAAGCCAGATATTTAAAAAATATCCCTTTATCAGATCACCCAGAAACCAAAGAAACTCCTTCTGTGGGACATTTTAACACAAAATTGTTTGGGGAGCTAAGTGAATTATATTGTTTATTTTGACTCAAATGTGATCTCCTATATTTACCTGTTTCAAGCATGTATTGCTTTTATTAACTTGCTTTCGTTAACACTATTACTGAATTACTTATCATAGTATTGGACTGGATACTTATTTCTTTAATTAATATTTGTAGAAGTAAATTAAACTGAGGCACATTCTTAGGAGAAACAAAGGTGAAGCTGTCAACTGGGACTCATTCTGGTGGCAGTATTTTATTTGATTCTCACTTGCCTTTAGAGTTTCTTCAAGAAGGGGTTATGTCAGTAGTTTAACACTCTATAACCTGAGTGACTGAACTTTGACACAGAACTCCATCTCCAGTTTAGAGGATATATCTGAATATGTCTTATGGGCAAATGGTGTCTTCTAAATCAGTCATCATAAAAGTAGAAGTAATTTCACACACCAGAGTCCAGTTTAAGTTCTAAAGTGAGACAGAGGATTCTAATCCCAGCCCTGCTACTTGTCAACAGTATATCTACATGCAAATTGCCAAGCCCTTTAGGGCTCACTTTTCCCATATGTAAACTAGAAATAATAATGGTTCTATCTATGGAGCCGCTTTGAGGATTAATAGAGAGAGTACATATGTATTCCCGGAGGAACAGAAGTAATAGCATATACAGACATGTATGAAGGGGATTTACTATGGGAATTGGCTCATGTGATTATGCAAACCAAGATGTGCCACAACACATGTCTGCAAGCTGGTAAACTAGGAAAGCAGGTGGTATAATTCAGTCCCAGCCTGAAGGCCTGAGAACCAGCTTTTAACAGTCAAAAGCTCAAGAACCAGGAACTCCCATGTCCAAGGGCAGGAGGAGATGGACTACCCAGCTCGAGAAGAGAGAATTTGTCCCTCCTCCACTTTTTTGTTCTGTTTGCATCCTCAATGGATGGAATGATACCCACCCACACTGGTGAGGGTGAATCACATTTACTCAATCCACTGACTCAAATACTAATCATTTCCAGAAACACCATCAGTGAAAAACCCAGGAATGATGTTTTATCAGCTATACGAATATCCCTTAGCCCAGTCAAGCTGGCACATAAAACTATCACAATAGGTAACACACTTAACACTAATCACATAATAAATACCCAATTAATACTGACTCTCATTCTTACAGCCATGTTTAGCCTCAAGTTCCAAACTTAGGTTCAGTTTGTTGGTTACAAGAGTCCCAGGTGCCAGCCTGCAGACAAGGATCTCTTCTTACTAAAGTGAGTTGCTCTTAGTAAGCATAATAAATGCAAGGAGCAGTAAAGCAAAAATGTCCAGATTATGAAGGGAACATTCAAAGAAGACTTGAAAGACTTGACTAGATTATTAAAAAGCAGAAAGTGGTATTCAAAGCTGAAATCTAAATTTCTCTAGCCCACTGGCTGCCTAGTCTCTAAACATTACTAGGTTAGTAAATATTGTGGACTGACTAATAGGTGAAAATAATAGCCCTTACTTTCACTGTTTAAAATGTTTAATTATCTGGTTAATGCATCAGAATGTGGCTTTGATCCATAAAATTCCGGTTTGATATTTGAATATCACCCATGTTATAACCCCAAATCCAAAAAGATACATCCGCTTTGCTCCTGAGGTACAATCCCACATGAAAATACTCTCTTCACTTCTGACCTTAGTCTTCCTGAAATTCCCTCTTTGGGTACAGCTGCCATTATAGATGCCCAAACAAGACTCTTTTTTTCCCCCTCTCTTTCAAAAGGGCAGCCTGGGTTTTCTTATTCCTCTGACTGCCTGCTTTGCATCTGCCTCCTCTCAGGTGTGTCCTTCCAGGAGAGTGGCTTCGAAAACCAGGGAGAATAAATGCCTTTGGTTGAATTACCTGCCAAGACAATCTGAATTTTACATCTGGAATATATCTTTTAGATTCACCTTCCCCAGATACCACAAGGACTGATCATTATTTTTAAGTTGGGCAAGGAGAACAACAATATGAGAATTGGTTTCAATTTCATAAACAAAGAAATGTTTAATGGATGAATGTGATCACAGTTTTCCTCTCCTTCCCAAGGTTTTATTTTTTCCTGTTATACCTTTTTTAAACCTACCTTTTTTTTTTAAATGCTACCTACCATAAGTAAATTGGCCTCAGACCACTGACAGTAAGTAACAAAATAAGAATTAAAAAAAAAAAAAAAAACTTTCACAAGTCATTTTTAAAAGTAGGTTGAGTCTAGATTTTCTTTTAGAGGCTTCACACCTCTCCCCTTCTCCTTCCCTGCACTACATCCAAGGCTGTCTTCCTATTCACCTCCTTCCGCAACAGAAAGGACACCCTCCTTCCAGAACTCAGACTGAATTTCTTCTCAGATCTTTGAGAAAGAATTAGATTGGATTCAGTTACAAATGTTTCCCAAACTCTTAAAAGAAGAAAACTGTTGAATTAATTTACAATGAGCCAGAAATTATCCTTTTTAATCCTTCTCAAGGTTTGTCTGCACACTGATGGATTTCTCTCAAATGATGTCTTATCATCCTCTCTTCCCACATCCCATGTTATTTAGAGAGAACTCATTTCGAAAAGAGAAAAGTGTAGACAGGAGGATTAGATTTGAGCAAAGCACAACTGTACATTTATCATCCTCATCCCAACCCCTAAATCACTGATCTATTCTCCTCTGTTAGACTTAGTTCATCCATAATTGCTAAGTGTCAGGGCACTTTTATCTTCAGTCCCAGGCTGCAGTGTGTAATGGAAGTACCTTTGCCAAGAAATATTGATACACAGAAGAGTCAGGACCAGGCAGGCAAAGCCCATATCTGATGAGGCAAAGTACATTTTTGGCTCTGGTCTTACAAAGTGGGTTAAGAAAATGATGTGAACTTTCAAGACAGAAAAGCAAATAAGTTTGCACACATTTATGACAATAGCTACCAAGTGTAGCTTGTTGCTTCGGAGGGGAGGAGCAGCCTTTTTTAGTGTAAATGCCTAACTGGTCCTCTGAGAAGCTGTAAGATGACCAGGGAACTAGGAGAATGCCCTGAGCAAAGATTCATCCATTAGGCAGAAGGAAGATAAAGAAGAATTCTGGGTACTTGCTCCAGATCTAGAAACAAGCATTTAGTTCTGAGGGAAAAAGCCATTCCAGTTTGCAATATCCATTGTCTCTCTTCCTCCCCACCTCTTTATACCCACAGGAGCTGGAGACAGTTTCCCTGCCCTCGAGCTAAGAACTCCCTTAAAGTTAAGTCCTTGCCTCTGATTTTATGGTTACCTGGACAACTGAGGTATGGAAAACAGAGTTGCTGTTCAGATAAAGCTCCAACAGAGGTTCACATTGTTTCCCGGTGGAGTGTCCACCAGGAGGCATGCAGCAGTTCAGATTACATGCAGATTTCCATCCTCAATCAGCCCCTAATTAAAAATAAAGCCTCTCTCCATCTGCTCATAACTCTCACAAACCCTTTTTTTTTCCCCCTTTGGGCTCAACATTTTTAAGCTTGGTCTGTGCCCAACTGTAGATTACTCTGACAAGTCTGAAGTGTTTTGGCATGAAGTAATGGTGGGAATAGGTACTTTTTTTTTTTTTTAACTTGATTCTTAAAAACAGCAACAAAAAACAGTCTCTAAAAGTAATTCAAGTGAAAATAACTTCAGATGCTCATTTGTACACTTTAAATGTTACTAGTTGAAAAGAACATCTAAAGAGCTGTTTGAAGCTCAACCAAACAGGAAGGCTCCCAGCAGACCCTGACACAGATGCTCTCTATTACACTGTAATTGTGCAATGCTGAGCAGGACTTGAAAGGGTGACAAGGTCACTGCCCAACCTTGCAGCTCTGCAACTTGTGTGTAATGATGGGGGGGGGGGGGGGGGTGCATAAAAACTATGGGGCAACTCAAAAAGGCACAGAGGAAGCAGTTTTTGTCCCCCAGTTAGAAGGGTTTTGTCGACACCCGCTTGAGATTGCAGAAATACAAATTTGCTCAACACCACAATGACACAGCTCGGACAAGAGGGGTTTCCCCCTTTCCTTCTACACAATCTGCTCACTTTCTATGCAATTTATTAAAAATCAGATATGACTTTAAAATTCTCTCTGATAGGTGGCTTCTAAGATCCTCTACTCCTCTGGCCTCCTACCTCACCTCACCTTCCCAGTAAAACAAGTCAAGACAAACATCCCCAGGGCAGGTAACGTTCCTTGTGGGCACGTGACCCCAATACAGATAAGCACAGAGCAACTGGCTGGAAATACTTCCACAACATTGAATAGATCTGCTTTTCTTTTTGTATTTCTTGCCCCAGTTTCACCACATTTACCTCTTCAGGTGCTTCTCCTAGGAAAGTCCTACATATTCTGAGGATCTGGCAAGCTATTTTTTAATGCACTTAATTCAACAACATTATCCTTTGGGTGATATATGACAGCAATCCTCCAAGGAAGGGGACAGAAAGGGTTCCCTTAACTCAGATGCTCAATGTGGGGCCCAGCACTGATTTAATCTTGGGACTAAAGCAACCATGTATGATTGCTTGCATGGCACCAGTCCCTCCCCTCTTCTCCCCTTCCCTTTTTTTCATTCCTGAAGCATTGCCTGAGCACCTCTGCTGTGTCTGCCTCTATGTGCAGGTTCTAGGAATCCAGTTAAGAAAAGATAAACAGAGCAGTATCTTTAAATCTATACTGTTTGTAATCTAGCAGACATCTGAGAGTCACAAAAACACCCCCAAACAGATAATGTCCCCCTACACAGATCATGACTCAAATGCAGGAGCAGCTAATTTCTCACTCATCTAAAGTAGAAAACAGAAGTTCTTGAGCACCAGGAAGCCTCCCTCCCACCACCCAAGTATTGGTACAAGGATCCAAGCTTCTTCTATTTTGTGGCCCTGCTATATTCAACACTTGGCTTTTACAGTTGTCATGGTTATCTGCATCGAGCCTCTGGATGAAGAAAGGGAGGGGCAGGGGGTGGAATGGGGAGAAAGCTGGACACAGGACATATCTGGGGTCAGTCCATAAAAACTCCACTGGTCAGTCACAAGAAAGGCTGGGAAATGCAATCTCACCAAGTGCCCAGGAAGAAGAAGAAATAGTTTTCATAAACAACTGACCAGCCTCTGCCAGGAGGTCAGAAGAGAGAAGAAATGAGAAAAAGGAGATGCTACAGCAGAATTCACTGAAGGCAGAATTCAACATAAGGAACAGAAGAGAAAATGGAAACCAAAGAAACCCAGGGTGTGCAAAACAACAACAGGCCTCCGAATGATGTTAGGAGGCATCCTCTGAGGCCTCCATCATGTGAATAGTAACATGTCAGATGGATCTTCCAGAGGATAATGGATCATCAGAGCATAGACAGTGACATGTGACAGCTAAGGACCAAAGGCCATCAGGATCACAGGAGATGAACTGACATGTGGTGGCTGAAAGCCCATAACAACAGCCCATGTGGTTTCCAGTTGAGCTAAAACTGTTCATAAAGAAGTCTGCATGCCTGGGACAAATCATTTTTATGAATTGGTGACTATATTCATTCAGATGTGGCAGGGGTGTGGTTTGGATGAGCCACTAGCATGATATAAATTTTGGGAAATGTCACATGAGAAATCTGACATTCCATGGTCTCTTGAACAAGCAAAAGATCCAGTAAGAGTGATTCCTCATTCCTGAGTAGCAATAATCCAGTCACTCAGAATTGCCACTGACCTCCTTCACCTGGGCCTGCTCTCCCCAACACACCAAAGCCCTATAACATATTTCATTTACATATTCTACCTGAGTTGTGTAGACAATTTGTAAGCCCTAATGTAAACAGTTAAATTCCTACAAGTCAGGGACTTCCCCAGAGGTCCAGCAGCTAAGACTCCATACTCCCAATCCAAGTGGCCCAGGTTTGAACCCTGGTCAGGGAACTAGATCCCACATGCCGCAACAAAGCTACCACAAGCCACAACTAAGACCCAGTGTAGCCAAATAAAAAACATTTTTTTTTACCAGTTAGAAATATAATAGAAAGAACCATGTAACTCAAGATCTTGGGCATTTTCCGGGTCTGACAGCAGCCCCCATAGAACACTGTTGTATGTACATATACACACATATATACATACATGAAAAGCAGCAACAATGAGACTTTGCTCTATATTTACTTATTTAAGCATCTGTCTTCTTCAATTCAGTACGAATAATTTTGAAGGCAAGGCTCAGAGTATCTGGCCCATACAAGGTATCAGTTAAGTCTTTTGAAAGAAATCATAGTAAACTTATAACAAATAATCCCTTGAAAATGAACTGAAATAAAGAAAATATGAGTATGGCACTGAGGCAGCATCACTGACTTGGGACAGATCCCACCAGGAAACCCAAAGGCCATGTGGGGACTTATAATCCTGAATGTGCATATGTGCACCCTTACAAAGAAGGCAGAGAAGAAAAAAGAAAAACTGAACTGGAGACAAGAGTTGAGAGAAGTGAGGAAGAAAGGTATATTAAAAAGTTTCAGCAGGGAAGGAATGGAGATACAGATGTAGAGAATGGGCCTGTGGACACAGTGTGGGAAGGAAAGAGTGGGATGAACTGAGAAAGTAGCATTGACATAATACATTATCATGTGTAAAACTGATCTGATAGAGTGCCTGAAAAACTATGGACAGAGGTTTGTGGCATTGTACAGGGGGTGGTGATCAAGACCATCTGCAAGAAAAAGAAATGCCAAAAGGCAAATGGTTGTCTGAGGAGACCTTACAAATAGCTGAGAAAAAAGAGAGAGAGACAAGCTAAAAGCAAAGGAGAAAAGGAAAGATATACCTGAGTGCAGAGTTCCAAAGAATAGCAAGGAGAGATAAGAAAGCCTTCCTCAGTGATCAGTGCAAGAAATATAGGAAAACAATAGAATGGGAAAGATGAGAGATCTCTTCAAGAAAATTAGAGATACCAAGGAAATATTTCATGCAAAGATGGGCACAATAAAAGACAGAAATGGTATGGACCTAGTAGACACAGAAGATGTTAAGAAGAGGTGGCAAGAATACACAGAAGAGCTATGAAAAAAAGATCTTAATGACTGAGATAACCATGATGGTGTTATCACTCACCTAGAGCCAGATACACCAGAGTGCAAAGTCAAGAGGGCCTTAGGAAGCATCACTATGAACAAATCTAGTGGAGGTGATGGAATTCCAGCTGAGCTATTTCAAGTACTGAAAGATGATGTTATTAAGGTGATGCACTCAATAGGCCAGCAAATTTGGAAAACTCGGCAGTGGTCACAGGACTGGAAAAGGTCAGTTTTCATTTCAATCCCAAAGAAAGGCAATGCCAAAGAATGCTCAAACTACCACACAATTGCACTCATCTCACACACTAGCAAAGTAATGTTCAAAATTCTCCAAGCCAGGCTTCAGCAATATGTGAACCATGAACTTCCAGATGTTCAAGCTGGATTTAGAAAAGGCAGAGGAACCAGAGATCAAATTGCCAACAACTGTTGGATCATAGAAAAAACAAGAGAATTCCTGAAAAACATCTACTTCTGCTTTACTGGCTATGCCAAAGCTTTTAACTCTGTGGATCACAACTCTATGGAAAATTCTTGAAGTGACAGAAATACCAGACCACCTTACCGCCTCCTGAGAAATCCATACACAGATCAAGAATCAACAGTTAGAAGTGGACATGGAACAACACTGGTTCCAAATTCAGAAAGGAGTATGTCAAGGCTGTATACTGTCACTCTGCTTATTTAACTTATTTGTATAGTACATGATGTGAAATGCCGGGCTGGATAAAGCACAAGCTGGAATCAAGATTCCCAGAAGAAATATCAATAATGTCAGATATGCAGATGACACCGCCCTTATGGCAGAAAGTGAAGAAGAACTAAAGAGCCTCTTGATGAAAGTGAAAGAGGAGAGTGAAAAATCTGGCTTAACTCAACATTCTGAAAACTAAAATCATAGCATCAGTCCCATCACTTCATGGCAAATAGATGGAGAAAAAATGGAAATAGTGACTGACTATTTTCTTGGGCTCCAAAATCACTGAAGATGATGCCTGCAGCCATGAAATTAAAAGACGCTTGCTCCATGGATAGAAGCTATGACCAACTTAGACAGCATATTAAAAAGCAAAGACATTACTTTGCCAACAAAGGTCCATATATTCAAAGCTATGGTTTTTCCAGTAGTCATGTTTGGATGTGAGAGTTGGACCATAAAGAAAGCTGAGCACGAAGAACTGATGCTTTTGAACTGTGGTGATGGAGAAGACTCTTGAGAGTCCCTTGGACTGCAAGGAGATCCAAACAGTCAATCTTAAAGGAAATCAGTCCTGAATATTCATTGAAAGGACTGATGCTGAAGCTGAAGCTCCAATACTTTGGCCACTTGATGTGAAGAACTGACTCATTGGTAAAGACCTTGATGCTGGGAAAGATTGAAGGCAGGAGAATGGGACAACAGAGGATGAGATGGTTGGATGGCATCAACGATTCCATGGACATGATTTTGAGCAAGCTCCAGAATATGGTGATGGACAGGGAGGCCTGGCATGCTGCAGTCTGTGGGGTCGCAAAGAGTTGGATCCAACTGAGCAACGGAACTGAACTAACTGAGAAGTTGCTATGTAATACAGGGAGCCCAACATGGTGCTGTGTGATAACCTAGAGAGGTGGGATAGCAGGAGGAGAGGGAGAGTCAAGAAGGAGGTGATATATGTATTCAATTCAGTTCAGTTCAGTCGCTCAGTCGTGTCCGACTCTTTGTGACCCCATGAATTGCAGCACGTCAGGCCTCCCTGTCCATCACCAACTCCCGGGGTTCACTCAGACTCATGTCCATCGAGTCAGTGATGCCATCCAGCCATCTCATCCTCTGTCGTCCCCTTCTCCTCTTGCCCCCAATCCCTCCCAGCTTCAGGGTCTTTTCCAGTGAGTCACCTCTTCGCATGAGGTGGCCAAACTATTAGAGTTTCAGCTTTAGCATCAGTCCTTCCAAACAACACCCAGGACTGATCTCCTTTAGAATGGACTGGTTGGGTCTCCTTGCAGTCCAAGGGACTCTCAAGACTCTTCTCCAACACCACAGTTCAAAAGCATCAATTCTTCAGTGCTCAGCTTTCTTCACAGTCCAACTCTCACATCCATACATGACCACAGGAAAAACCATAGCCTTGACTAGATGGTCCTTTGTTGGCAAAGTAATGTCTCTGCTTTTGAATATGCTATCTAGGTTGGTCATAACTTTCCTTCCAAGGAGTAAGCATCTTTTAATTTCATGGCTGCAATCACCATCTGCAGTGATTTTGGAGCCCCAAAAAATAAAGTCTGACACTGTTTCCACTATTTCCCCATCTAATTTCCATGAAGTGATGGGACCGGATGCCATGATCTTAGTTTTCTGAATGTTGAGCTTTAAGCCAACTTTTTCACTCTCCTCTTTCACTTTCATCAAGAGGCTCTTTAGTTCCTCTTCACTTTCTGCCATAAGGGTGGTGTCATCTGCATATCTGAGGTTATTGATATTTCTCCCAGCAATCTTGATTTCGGCTTGTGCTTCTTCCAGCCCAGCGTTTCTCATGATGTACTCTGCATATAAGTTAAATAAGCAGGGTGACAATGTACAGCCTTGACGTACTTCTTTTCCTATTTGGAACCAGTCTGTTGTTCCATGTCCAGTTCTAACTGTTGCTTCCTGACCTGCATACAAATTTCTCAAGAGGCAGATCAGGTGGTCTGGTATGCCCATCTCTTTCAGAATTTTCCACAGTTTGTTGTGATCCACACAGTCAAAGGCTTTGGCATAGTCAATAAAGCAGAAATAGATGTTTTCTGGAACTCTCTTCCTTTTTCGATGACCCAGCTGATGTTGGCAATTTGATCTCTGGTTCCTCTGCGTTTCCTAAATCCAACTTGAACATCTGGAAGTTCATGGTTCACGTATTACTGAAGCCTGGCTTGGAGAATTTTGAGCATTAATTTACTAGCATGTGAGATGAGTGCAATTGTGTGGTAGTTTGAGCATTCTTTGGCATTGCTTTTCTTTGGGATTGGGATGAAAACTGATCTTTTCCAGTCCTGTGGCCACTGCTGAGTTTTCCAAATTTGCTGGCATATTGAGTGCAGCACTTTCACAGCATCATCTTCCAGGATTTGAAATAGCTCAACTGGAATTCCATCATCTCCACTAGCTTTGTTCGTAGTGAAGCTTTCTAAGGCCCACTTGACTTCACATTCCAGGATGTCTGGCTCTAGGTGATATATGTATGCTGCTACTGCTAAGTCACTTCAGTCATGTCTGACTCTGTGTGACCCCATAGACAGCAGCCCACCAGGCTCCCCCGTCCCTGGGATTCTCCAGGTAAGAACACTGAAGTGGGTTGCCATTTCCTTCTCCAATGCATGAAAGTAAAAAGTGAAAGTGAAGTCGCTCAGTTGCATCCGACTCTTAGCGACCCCATGGACTGCAGCCTCCAGGCTCCTCCGCCCATGGGATTTTCCAGGCAAGAGCACTGGATTGGGGTGCCATTGCCTTCTCCAGATATATGTATAATTATGGCTTATTTGTGTTACTCTACTGCAGAAACCAACACAACATTGTAAAGCAATTTTCTTCCGATTAAAAAATAAATTTAAAAATACAGAAAAAAAATTCATGAGTCTATTTGGCTCAGATGATTATTTGGGTGGTGTCCTAATTGGCCCCTCTGGAAGTTGCAGGTGAACAAGCTATTTGAGCACCACTCTCCCTGCCTGGAACACCCTAGGATCTACAGAACTGTGCAGTAGCAACCAGAGGTTCCCAGGGAGACCAGCCAAGCTCACTGCCACCTGTTGGAAGATACCCTTAACATGGCTCAGGGAACCACCACCATCAACCACCATTTATCTCCACAGTAGGAGCTCAGAAAAGATTGGATTGGGCTGAATGGAACTTAAAGGACCTAAATTGATGTTACTGAGAACAACTTAGGTTACGTGACAGGAAAGCAACTTGGCCCTCCATGAGCTCTGTGCAAAGGGCCTGCCCCTGCTGAAGGCACCAAGAATTATCAAAACCAATCAAGCACAGAAACAAGTCTCTCAGGAATGATTAATCCTTGCTGTGAAGAGGCCAGGGGGAAAGTGAGGCGCCAACAATTCTCTAGTCAACTCTGAGAGTTACCCATACAGGGAGACAAGGGCTCTGGCACCAGCACAGCCAGGCAGAGTGAGAAATGTTGGCAAGGTGACTGGTGGGGGCAGGCATGTCTGGGCACAAAAGTGTTAGCTTAGCCTCCTAATATTTTTCTTGGACAACAATGAAAGCCTTGATGGAAGTATCTTTCTATTCCCTCTTTTGCTAACTCTACTCTCTACTCTCCTAATCTGCCAAGGGGAAAAAAAGCAAAGCTCTTTCCTAAACTTTTCCAGGAAAACTAAAGTAGGGTTCTCTCCATCTTCTCGGACCAACACTAGCCCATCCAATCAACATTTTTTTTATTGACAGCCTACCATATGCTAAGTGCTAGATGGAAAGCAATGAGTAAATAGAGATTTGGTAGTATATTTTCTATCTGGAGAGAAAGGCAGTGAACCAGTAAACACATGCATCATAACTAACCATGATAAAAGTTTCAAAGAAAATGAGCATAGAGCCCTGATAGGAAAATTACCAACACTGTGGTGGTGGCTTTGAAGAGAAAGCCTTTCAGAAGAAACTGAGACCTGAAGGAAAAGAAGGATCCAACCAAGAGAAAAGTAGCTAGCAAAGACTGTTTCAGGTAGAGGAAACAGCATGAGAAACCCTCAGGTCTCTGAGAGGCCAACAGGAGGTTACTGGGATTCTGGATCAGAAGTGTGGCCTGGAGAGGCACACAGACTGGTCTGAAAGAAATATATAGAAAGATAATGCATGTGTGGCCTTGTTGTAGCTCCCATGTGTTAGGGTCCACATGGGCTTCTCTGTCTCTCACAACACAGGAAACCCCTCCAGTGAACAGCACAGAGCAAACCAGGATCCATGACCAGCTCGGGTCATGCTCACATGGAAAGGCTCTGCTAGACTCATGAAGCGTCCTTCCTCCATGAGCCAGAGATTAAACATGAGTCACAACCAGCCCTGCTGGAAGCAGCTGAGAGGAGGGTTTTCTCTGTTCTTCACCATCCACATGCCAGACAGCCACACAGGTTCAGAAATGGCATCAGAAGTGTGCTTGCAGTGCTCTAGAACAGGTGCTCATGGCCAGGGTAGGAGCAGGCTTAGCCACTGGCAGAGGTATGCCTCCTCACAGCTGGCCTAGGCCAAAGGTTCAGGATGGAAATGATTTAATAACCAGATCACAGTTCACAGAAGAAAATCTATGATTCCTAATCAAAACAGACATCCAGACAGGGAGGATGCTCTTTTCACAATGAACAAGACTCATTCTTTTGGTCTGGCAGCCTTCAGAGGCATTGTTCTTGCCATTTCCTTTATAGTCCAAGGTTGCTAAAGGTAGAGATTAATTTCCATTGCAGTGGTTACCTGCTAAGTGGATGCCTCCAGGCACTGGATGTATGTTTCATTTTATTCTGTTAGAAGTAAATAAATTTCCTGAAGGACAATATAATCTTGCCATAATACCTATGTGATAACTTCAGGCCAACAAGATGGGACCTATTTCAAACAAGTACCTAGGAAGACCTTTCTGAAGAGGTAGAGCAGGGCAGGGGCACTTTGACCAACCCTAAATTGTGAGCTGGTTTTGTTTGGCAATTACTGAAAAAGCATTGAATTTCTCTGGCAAAATGTAGACACAAATCCAGCGTTATTCATAGATTGAGCCTGAGCCCAAGCATTAAACTTTGGCCCTGAACTTTCAATTCTTCCTGTTCAGTTTTTGATGCAGAAGATAAGGTTCCTACCTTGAGCCAAGCTACACACTTACATCTACCCCATGTCATCACAAAGATGAGTTAAATCCAGCCAGGATTAAATGGAAGCCCTTGATAAATAGGTCAGAACTGACTTGTTCAAGGTTATATCTCCAACTGGCTTGAAGCTACATATTTCTTTCTTTCATTATTTTTAGGAGTTATATCTGCATGTTGTTGTTCAGTCGGGTAAGTAATGTATGAATCCTTGCGACCCCATGAACTGCAGCACACCAGGCTTCTCTGTTCTTCACTATCTCTCAGAGTTTGCTCAAATTCATGTTCATTGAGTCAGCGTGGCCATCCAACCATCTCATCCTCTGCCACCCCTTTCCCAGCGTCACAGTCTTTTCCAATGAGTCAGCTCTTTGCATCAGGTGGCCAAAGTATTGGAGTTTCAGCTTCAGCACCAGTCCTTCCAATGCATACCCAGGGCTGATTTATTTTAGGATTGACTGCTTTGATCTCCTTGCAGTCCAAGGGACTCTCAAGAGTCTTCTCTAGCATTACAGTTAGAAAGCATCACTTTCTCAATAAGAAAACCTATTTTGACCATATTTTTATATCTCAGTCAGGGGTTCCCCCAACTTTCCTCACATGTATGTGTCCATCTGTCTGCCTGTATTTAAGCTAAGGAAAACCTTACCACCCAGGTTTAGCAGTAATGCTTTTGAGAAGCATGCATTGTTCATTCTTAAGAAGCCTCCAAACTTAGGCAGAAAGTTACCAAATGTTTGGCTTGGTCCCCCCTAAGGCAGTGAAACATGATTTTTCACAAACTTACAGAGCAGCACAAGACTGTCTACAAAGCAATAACATAACACCAAACACGTCAGCATATGCAACTTTTCAAGTCCCAGCATCTCCTCTCTGCAGTTCTAGACAGGAGCGTAATGAAGCAGCAGGATGGCTCCTGCAGTAAACAAGAAGGCCATGAATGTTTAATGCCCTCATCCCTCAGCAGGCAGCAATGCAGAAGTCAGATGGAGAAGGAGAAGCTTGGACCTCCCCCGTATACCTGTGACTGATTCATGTTGATGCATGGAAGAAATCAACACAATATTTTAAAGTAATTATCCTCCAATTAAAGATTAATTAATTAATAATAATAATTAAAAGAGAAGGCTAGGCTTGACTCCATGCATTGTGGCCATAGCTACATTTACTGAACTCACTAAAAAAATAGTGGCTCAGCAAAAACATTTACATTGATGACTGACCCACTCTGTCATGTTTTGAGACATTGCAAGTTATCCTCACTTACCCAACCATGCTTAACCTTGGAGACTGAGAAAGGGGGGATGGGGAAGGTAGTAACGGGCAGCTAAAGGATTTGACTGACTTTTTTGTTTGAGATGTTTCATAACAAGAACTGTCAAGACCAGAGCAAGTCTGTTATTCATCTCCTTTCCCTTAAGGAACATTTCTTTATGGAGTCGCATGCAGTCATTCATTCGATCAGCAAATTCATTACACACCAGGTGCTGAGCATGAATAGGAAGAGATACCCTAAGTCAAAACTAGGGACATCGGCCCTGGTGATTTCCAAGCAAGAGTCCAGACCCTTCAGAGATCTTTTACCTCTGATCTTTTTCCATGGCAGTCAAACTAAACCAACACAAAAGTTGCAACATCCGCCTTCAGGGAGGAGTTGTACCATTGCCCCCAACTGTGCAAGTATAGTGAAAGATACGCACAAGCAGCAGATGGCATTTCATCACTACATGCAAAGTGTCCTGGAGTCTTCAGCTTGCCTCTTTCCAGTTCCTTGAAAGAGGGATGCTGCCTGGTCTACCACTTTCCTTCAGAGTTGCATCTCCAGCCCTCTCTCTAAGCAGGCTCTTACCACTCACTTTGGCAGAGACATTCCCTGTTTTCAAGCCCTTCCCCAATTAGTTACATTTCCAATTGCTTTTCCTCCTTTCTGAAGAAATTAAGTATGCAGTGATTGTGACATGTTCTAAAGAGGTTTGCTTTACCAAGAAAGTGCTACAAACTGGGTCCCCACAAGGAAATCAGAGTGAGTCACTCAGGACTCTTTGCTTCTGCTTTTCAGGCTGTTAAATGCAAGCCATGAGGCACCCCACGCAAAGCCATTTGCCTCAGCTGAGGCCTAAGAGCGTCACTCCCTACACAGCAGATCATGAAGAAATAGCCAAACAGGGTCAGCCTGAATCCCATGTTTCTTGTTGTTATAATCTGAGAAAATGAGCACTGACAGGATAAAGAGTAATGTCTATTGTATTTCATTTGAGTGGAGTTGGAAAGTAAACAATTGTTAGAGAAATTATTCCAACTCCTCTGCTTCAGCAAACATACAAGAGAGAGAAAAAAGAAACAAAGATAAACATTCACAGCTCTTGTCATCTTTAACACAACACAAAAACCCGTGACATGAATATCTACCCAATGGCACATGGCTGGATTGAAAGCTTGGAAATTGACTGAGAAACAAACTAGAAGTGCTATAGGTCTAGGAGGGACTGCAGGGCAGAGGAGCAAGCTGAATCTTCTGTTCTGCTTAGCTCGGGAGAGATCATGTTTCAAACAAAGTCGTTAGTGATAAAGCAAAGCACTGTGATAGCAACGAAGCTAGGCTCCAGCAGAGAAGGAGGTTTGAGGCTTCACTGATGCTGACTCTGCCCAGACACTACTTCCTCTCTCTTCTCTAAGGCCCAGCAAAAGTCCCCCTCCTCCTTGAAGTCTGCATGGGTTTCATCTGCCCGTATACACACCTTGTCTTATGAATTCCTGGAGCAGCTACTCTTTAATTTTTAAATTATAGTATAATTGCTTTACAATGTTAGTTTCTGCTCTACAACAATGTGAATCAGCTATATGTATGTATATATCCCCTCCCTGTTGAGACTCCCTCCTACCCCACCATCCCTAGGCCATCACAGAGCACAGAACTGAGCTCCCTGTGCTATACAGCAGCTTTCTACTAGCTATCTATTTTACACATGGAAATGTATACATGTCAGTGCTACTCTCCTAGTTCATCTCACCCTCCTGGAGCAGCTACTTTCATGCTTTACAATATGGAGATTTTTCAGATTTTCCTTGACTTTGTTCTCTAGTTTATCCACATGTTTTCACCTCTAATCTCGTGACTGAATTCTGATTCTCTTGGAATAAGAGCTTAGTTTTATTTTTTTAATTTTTCTTTTGGCTCTCCTACACAGCCTGGTTTGGAACTGAACATATCAAAAGCCTCTAACGTGTATCTCTCTAGATGATTCTGACAAGTTTTCCTAAGAGTCACCACCCATGGAAGAACCAGGAGAATTGACAGCTTATTTACATTAACTTAGGGGGGAACTTGGTTGAGCATGTCCACTTGGACTGTGGGCCACCTGTTCATCATTTACTTTCAAGTTGAGTCTTGAATAACATAGCAGACCTGGCATTCCTTGGTGTTTCTTCTGATAGTCACCCATAACCAAGGCCCATGTTCTGAGCAGGTGAACAACACAGTCAAAGAACACCTAATAATGACAAGCTAATAGCTGCAAACTTCCAGACATGAATGCTTCATTCATTGTTTAATCAAAGCTGGAGCCCACTTTGCTACTTTCAGATATGAACATTGGCCCTCAGGTGGAGGGATGCGGAGGGTGGCAAATTTGATCAGCCACATCCAAATAGAATTTCATTCTCTGCACACACAGTAGGGCTGCTGAGTAGCCTGTGGATAATATTGCTTTTCTCACACACATTTGCCTCAGCTGAAAAGGTTTGATCCTTTGGTTTAAAAAAAGGCAAGAAAAGTTATATATGGAAAAAGTTTATGGCAGGTGTTCTAATCAGTGAGGTTTGACATATACAGAATGAACAACTGTCTTAATTCACTGGGACTGATGTGGTTTCCTGAGACATGGGAATCTCCATGCTAAAACCAGAAAAGTTCTTGACAGACTGGGACCAGTCATTTCCTAGATTCCAAGAGTCAGCCTTCAGACCTTCAGCAGACCATGTTGTTGCTCAGTCGGTAAGTCATATCCGACTTTTTGCAACTCCATGAAGTGCAGCATGCCAGGCTTCTCTGTCGTTCACTATCTCCCAGAGTTTGCTACAACTCCTGCCCATTGAATCAGTGATACCATCCAACCATCTCATCTTCTTTCACCCCCTTGTCTTCTTACCCTCAATCTTTCCCAGCATCGGGGTCTTTTCAAATGAGCCAGCTCTTCGCATGAGGTGGCCAAAGTACTGGAATTTCAGCTTCAACATCAGTCCTTCCAATGAACACCCAGGACCGATCTCCTTTAGGATGAACTGGCTGGATCTCCTTGCGGTCCAAGGGACTCTCAAGAATCTTCTCCAACACCACAGTTCAAAAGTATCAATTCTTCGGTGCTCAGCTTCCTTTATAGTCCAACTATCACATCCATACATGACCACTGGAAAAACCACTGGTTATGGGTTTTGGTCTGTCTAGTCATAGCTTTGACTAGATGGACTTTTTATGGCAAAGTAATGTCTCTGATTTTTAATATGCTGTCTAGGTTGGTCATAACTTTTCTTCCAAGGAGTGTCTTTTAATTTTGTGGCTGCAGTGATTTTGAACCCAAGAAAATAAAGCCTCTCACTGTTTTCATTGTTTCCCTATCTGTTTGCATGAAGTGATGGGACGAGATGCCATGATCTTAGTTTTCTGAATGTTAAGTTTTAAGCCAGATTTTTCACTCTCCTCTTTCACTTTCATCAAGAGACTCTTTAGTTCTTCTTTACTCTCTTCCATCAGGGTGGTTATGGCATATCTGAGTTATCAATATTTCTTCTGGGAATCTTGATTCCAGCTTGTACTTCATCCAGCCCAGCATTCCACATGATGTACTATGCTGCTGCTGCTAAGTCGCTTCAGTTGTGTCCGACTCTGTGCGACCCCATAGACAGCAGCCCACCAGGCTTCTCTGCCCATGGGATTCTCTAGGCAAGAGTACTGGACTGGGTTGCCATTGCCTTCTCCGTAATGTACTATGCATAGAAGTTAAATAAGCAGGGTGACAATATACAGTCTTGACATACTCCTTTCCTGATTTGGAAACAGTGTTGTTCCATGTCCAGCACTAACTGTTGCTTCCTGACCTGCATACAGATTTCTCAGGAGGCAGGTATGATGGTCTGGTATTCCCGTCTTTCAGATTTTTCCACAGTTTGTTGTGATCCACACAGTCAAAGGCTTTGGCGTAGTCAATAAAGCAGAAGTAGATGTTTTTCTGGAATTCTCTTGCTTTTTTTATAATCCAAAAAACAATGGCAATTTGATCACTGGTTCCTCTGCCTTTTCTAAATCCAGCTTGAACATCTGGAAGTTCATGGTTCATGTACTGTTGAAACCTGGCTTGGAGAATTTTGAGCATCACTTTGCTAGTGTGTGAGATGAATGCAATTGTGTGGTAGTTTGAGCATTCTTTGGCATTGCCTTTCTTTGGGATTGAAATGAGAACTGACCTTTTCCAGTCCTGTGACCACTGCTGAGTTTTCCAAATTTGCTGTCATATTAAGTGCAGCACTTCCATAACATCATCTTCCAGGATTTGAAATAGCTCAACTGGAATTCCATCACCTCCACTAGCTTTGTTCGTAGTGATGCTTCCTGAAGCCCACTTGACTTCGCATTCCAGGATGTCTGGCTCTAGGTGAGTGGTCACACCATTGTGGTTATCTGGATCATGAAGATTTGTTTTTGTACAGTTCTTCTTTGTGCTGTTGCCGCCTCTTCTTAATATCTTCTGCTTCTGTTAGCTCCATACCATTTCTGTCCTTTATCGAGCCCATCTTTGCATGAAGTGTTCCCTTGGTATCTCCAATTCTTTTGAAGAGATCTCTAGTCTTTCCCATTCCATTGTTTTCCTCTATTTCTTTGCATTGATCACTGAGGAAGGCTTTCTTATGTCTCCTTGCTATTCTTTGGAACTCTGTATTCAGATGGGTATATCTTTCCTTTTCTCCTTTGCCTTTCATTTTTCTTCTTTTCTCAGCTATTTGTAAGGCCTCCTCAGACAACCGTTTTACCTTTTTGCACTTCTTTTTCTTGAGGATGTTCTTGATCACTGCCTCATGTACAATGTCACAAACTTCTGTCAATGGTTCTTCAGGCACTCTGTCTATCAGATCTAATCCCATAAATCTATTTGTCACTTCTACTGTATAATCATAAGGGATTTGATTTACATCATCCCTGAATGTTCCAGTGGTTTTCCCTACTTCTTCAATTTAAGTCTGAATTTTGCAATAAGGGGCTCATGACCTGAGCCACAGTCAGCTCCCAGTCTTGTTTTTGCTGACTGTATAGAGCTTCTCCATCTTTGGCTGCAAAGAATATAATCAATCTGATTTCAGTATCGACCATCTGGTGATGTCCATGTTTAGAATCTTGTCTTGTGTTGTTGGAAGAGGGTGTTTGAAGTGACCAGTGTGTTCTCTTGGCAAAACTCTGTTAGCCTTTGACCTGCTTTATTCTGTACTCCAAGGCCAAATCTGCCTGTTATTCCAGGTATCTCTTGACTTCCTACTTTTGCATTCCAGTCCCCTATAATGAAAAGGACATCTTTTGGGTGGGTGGGGGGGGGGTTAATTATAGAAGGTCTTGTAGGTCTTCATAGAACCATTCAACTTTAGCTTCTTCAGCATTTTGGTCAGGGCATAGACTTGGATCACCGTGATATTGAATGGTTTGCCTTGGAAAGGAACAGATATCATTCTGTCGTTTTTGAGATTGCATCCAAGTTCTGCATTTCAGACTCTTTTGTTGATTATGATGGCTACTCCTTTTCTTCTAAGGGATTCTTGCCTATAGTAGTATATATAATGGTCATCTGAGTTGAATTCACCCATTCCAGTCCATTTTAGTTCACTGATTCCTAAAATGTTGATGTTCACTCTTGCCATCTCCTGTTTGACCACTTTCAATTTACCTTGATTCATGGACCTAAAATTCCAGGTTCCTATACAATATTGATCTTGGCTCTGACCAATAGAATTGTCTCCTCTTGCCTACCATTTCTCTTGCATTCCACTCTAAATCCCTCCAGCATTCCACTGTCATAGCTCTGGTCAGATCACTTGTTTGCTAAACACTCACAGTAGTCACTTCTCCACGGTACTATGTCCAAGTCCTACACACTCTTCATACCCTAAATGGTGCTTTCCCCATGAAGCATTGTCCTTTTCTATATAAAATAATCCATTCTTTCTAAATGCCTTGGGTCCTTGACTCTTCCCTACTTTACTTAATGTTATTATTTATGTGTATTATCTTCCTTTATAAACCAAAGTCCTTGAGAGTAAGAATGGTATGTCATCCACCTTTTTACCCCCACTGAAAATAATTTAAAAATCAATGAATAAAATTCAAGTAAGGTTTAACCTGAGGCATACTCCCTTGCATGGATGCTGTTGCTTAACTTTTGAAAGTTTTTTCCATATCCCTATGTCTTCCAACCATTCCTCCCCATCTTAGTCAACCATAGTCAAAGCCTGAGAGTTGGGGACAGCCACTCCCTTGCCTTGATGCAAATCTTGTTGCTGTAGGACTCCCAGACGCCATATTAGGCCAGCAGGGCTCAGCTAAAGGGACTTTGTCCCACAGAACTGTGAAATAGAGATTTCTTTGAGGTAGAGTCTGAATTTTTTCCCTGTCCTCTGTCTTTGCCTTCATAATTAGCACACTTTCTAACACAGGCACAAAACTATATTTCACTTTGTCCTCTCCCCCACATCCCCCAGGACACTATGGCTCTGAGTTTGTCCTGCTTCCTGACCCAAGAAATAAAGAAATGTATTAAACTGTCTCAGCATTTATTTTAATATATGGAAATAAAAGGGCTGACTTAAAGCAGAGATGTCTGGAGGAGGCATTTCTCCTTATCCCTGTCAACTCATCCATTGTGGAACAAACATTCAAGAGTTTACAGAAGGAGAGAATCTGAACTTGTCTTAAGTTGTTCTTTTCTCAGCTCCTCTTTTTTCCCCCCCTTCACAATTGTAGCATTTCCTGGTTTGAATGTTGTGCTGTGCTAGTCACTCAGCTGTGTCTGACTTTTTGCAACCCTATGGACTATAGCCCATGAGGCTCCTCTGTGCATGGAATTTCCCACATAATAATATTGGAGTGGGATGCCATTTCCTCCTCCAGAGGATCTTCCTGATCAAGGAATTGAACCCGTGTCTCCTACATCTCTTTCACTGCAAGTAGATTCTTTACTGCTGTACCAATACCAGCCCTCAAAACCCAGTCATTATGGGAATGGTGAACACAGTCAGAAGAAAGGCCTCTGGCGGGGAAGCACCGGGACCCTTTGGAACAAAGGAGCAAGTCGGTGCAGCTCAAGCCACAGCTGCAGGACAAGCTGAGTCCCACTCTGTAGCCTTGTCTGTGTCTCCTCTCAGCAACCATCCACTTCATGCAATAAATGTTCATCAAGCGCTTAGCATGTAGCTGCTCTATGGTTCCTAGGAGCGATACACAGAGTCATTCCAGATAGTCAAGAATGAACTTAACATAGGCATGATATGAATGACCGCCAGCATCCTGGAGCAGGATTTGAAGGGCTTCCCTGTGCCAGGATTCACTTGTTTTGTTGCCAGACTATAGGGAGGTCCAGGGTTTTCAAATGAATGAACAGAGCAGCTGGATGGCAGAAGGGACACCCAGGATCTTCAGGGGTCAGATAATTGCCTGCTGGTATGGAAGGACCTGCTTTCATGCCGGTACACAGATAGCAGTTTAGTAACTGACAGGGCCATATCCAGGCTAGCCCACTGGATAGGAGCCTTTGATACAATAATGTGCAATAGAGAAATGGCTCTTTCACTGATGGATCCCACAGTTCAATGTAGGAGATACACAGTGCCATGCTCTGAATGTATCCTGTGAAAGATGCACTCATCTATTGAAATACTAACCGCTAAAGGTGACAGTACTGGTATTAGTAGGTGGGACTTTTGGGAGGTGATTAGGGTAGGGCTTTTCTGGATAGAGTTAGCACTCATCTAAAAGAGAAGCCACTGAGTTCTCTAGTCCTTTCCACCATGTGAGAACAGTATGAGAAGTATTCAACTACAAAGGATATTTTCTCATCTTTTTTACAACCTGATTGTCCTAGCACCCTGACCTTGGACTTCTAGGCTTCACAACTGTGAGTAATACATGTTTGTTAACAGACAGCAATCAGATAATCATAAAAACAAATGTAAGATCCCAGTTGGGTTTGAGACTACCATATAAAACAGTATCTGTAAATACTGTTACAAAGATGGGAATCTAAGGCAAGAACAATGCTGGAATGCTACAACACTGGGATTGTAGCAGTTCTACAATACTGGAATCTGACCATTTCAGATGGATACAGGAGGCTCCCCAAGGAAGCAAGTTTTTGGTTAAGATCTGAAGGAAGAGCAGGAGTTAGCAAGTCAATGAGGGGATAGAAGAGCATTCAAAACAGAGGGAACAACATGTTCAAAGGTCCTGGGGCACAGAGCACTGAGAGAAGAGAAGAGAAAGTTAAGAGGAAGGAAGAAAGTATATAGGACCAGTGGTGGGCCTTGAGTTCTATCTATCCCAAGAACAATGACCTATCACTAAATGCTTTAGAGCACTGGGGCAGGGACTTCTCTGGTGATCCAATGACTAACACTCC
The DNA here is from genome assembly GCF_029378745.1 of Bos indicus. NCBI lineage: Eukaryota > Metazoa > Chordata > Mammalia > Artiodactyla > Bovidae > Bos > Bos indicus. Next base: position 34,882,582 of record NC_091769.1, read on the forward strand.
ACGCTTCCAATTCAGGGGGTCCAGATTCAATCCTTGGCCAGGGAACCAGATCCCACATGATGCAACTAAGAGCTCACATGCCACAAAGAAGATCCCACATGCTGCAAATAAGACCCAGTGCAGTCAAATAAATAAATAAGTATTTTTAAAAAGCAGTTGAGTGGCATTATCAGATTAACATTTTGAAAAGACTGTTTTCCTAGTCACCTTGGAAATGGCTGTGCCTGGAGTAGGAGGCTGAGGGTGGACACTTCATTGGCCAACACCAGGGACCCCCTAAGAGCCTATCAATATATATGCAGTGTGTTCCTCAGGGCTCTGATCTCATCCTGGGAGGGAAGAGCTCCCTCCATAAGACGAGGCTCTGACAGCTTCCTCCTATCAGTGAAAATAGAGTGAGTGTGCAGTAGGGACAAAAACATATAGTGGTTTAAAGAATGATATGCTCTCAACCACTTCCTTAATTGTTATAAACTATCATTTATTTAGCACACACCCCAAGGGCCAAGCGCCTGACTAATCATTGCTGCCCATTGCCTTCAAAGAAAGGCAATGCCAAAGAATGTTTAAACTGCTGCACAATTGCACTCATCTCACACGCTAGTAAAGTAATGCTCAAATTCTCCAAGCCAGGCTTCAGCAATATGTGAACCATGAACTTCCAGATGTTCAAGATGGTTTTAGAAAAGGCAGAGGAACTGGAGATCAAATTGCCAACATCTGCTGGATCATGGAAAAAGCAAGAGTGTTCCAGAAAAACATCTATTTCTGCTTTATTGACTATGCCAAAGCCTTTGACTGTGTGGATCACAATCAACTGTGGAAAATTCTGAAAGAGATGGGCATACCAGACCACCTGACCTGCCTCTTGAGAAACCTATGTGCAGGTCAGGAAGCAACAATTAGAACTGGACATGGAACAACAGACTGGTACCAAATAGGAAAAGGAGTACGTCATGGCTGTATATTGTCACCCTGCTTATTTAACTTATATGCAGAGTACATCATGAGAAACGCTGGACTGGAAGAAACACAAGCTGGAATCAAGATTGCCAGGAGAAATTTCAATAACCTCAGATATGCAGATGACACCACCCTTATGGCAGAAAGTGAAGAGGAACTCAAAAGCCTCTTGATGAAAGTGAAAGAGGAGAGTGAAAAGGCTGGCTTGAAGCTCAACATTCAGAAAATGAAGATCATGGCATCTGGTTCCATCACTTCATGGGACATAGATGGGGAAACAGTGGAAACAGTGTCAGACTTTATTTTTGGGGGCTCCAAAATCACTGCAGATGGTGATTGCAGCCAGGAAATTAAAAGACACTTACTCCTTGGAAGGAAAGTTATGACCAACCTAGATAGCATATTCAAAAGCAGAGACATTACTTTGCCAACAAAGGTCCATCTAGTCAAGGCTATGGTTTTTCCTGTGGTCATGTATGGATGTAAGAGTTGGACTGTGAAGAAAGCTGAGCACTGAAGAATTGATGCTTTTGAACTGTGGTGTTGGAGAAGACTCTTGAGTCCCATGGACTGCAAGGAGATCCAACCAGTCCATTCTGAAGGAGATCAGTCCTGGGATTTCTTTGGAAGGAATAATGCTAAAGCTGAAACTCCAGTACTTTGTCTACCTCATGTGAAGAGTTGACTCATTGGAAAAGACTCTGATGCTGGGAGGGATTGGGGGCAGGAGGAGAAGGGGACAACAGAGGATGAGATGGCTGGATGGCATCACTGACTCGATGGACATGAGTCTGAGTGAACTCCGGGAGTTGGTGATGGACAGGGAGGCCTGGCGTGCTGCAATGCATGGGGTCGCAAAGAGTCAGACACGACTGAGCAACTGAACTGCCATGTTCACTGGCCTTCTTAATGTTCAGGCTGATCCAGCAACATAGGCATTATCAACTCTATTTTACAAGGTGGGCATTCATACTCAGGGAGTTAACTTGCCAAGGAGTCAACAGTCATGTCTTTCTGATTCTTGCTCTTTTGTTTTTAACCCAATACTGGTTATTAAGTGTGAATATGTGGTCAGTTCCATGATGTGTGCTATGCTTCAAAAGATACTGTCTTACCCAGAAAAAAGTGCAGTCTGATGGAGAGGGGATCACAAGCACATACATACATTTAGGCAACTAAATATAACACAATTAAAATCATACAGAATTTGTTCTTCATGAAAGAGTGGTGACTGTCTATATTTAGTCATATTGCATTTGGCTCAGCGTCTCTATGAGGAAGGAATGAACCAAGTTGAAAGCCAACTTTACCAAGTAACAGTTGTGTGCCAGGTATTGAGCTAAGTGCTTTCAGCATATTAACTCAATGAAATCCTCATAGCAAGCTCACCAGGAAGGCAACACTATTGTCCATATTTTGCAGATGGAGAAAATGGGGCTCATATCAGTCAAAAAAAAAAAAGTATCCCTAGGATCACAAGTAAATCACCAGACGATAAATAACTTGTGAAGGGAGAGTAAACTAATACTGCTGATGGCTGACTTTCAATCTACAGGAAACTGGAGATAGATTCTAAAATGGAAAACCAAACTCCGTGCTGATGTAAGACACAGAGCATTAAAACTGACCCTAAACACCCCAACCACAGGAGTCTGACTGCAAAACAGGTTAGCTTCCCAGAGCCAGGCTCTATGGGCAAACTGTTCCTACTTCTTGGAGTTGTTTTGACATTAAAATGTGAAAGTTCTTAAAATAAGGAGGAGGGTAGAGACTCCAAGGAATGTTAAAATAATTTGTGGCAAAACAGAGAAAGTTAAACATTCATTAAGGGGTTTTCATTTCAAATGATCGTTTTACCATATCAATGTCTAAATTAGGGAGCAGGGAGAAGAGGAAGAAACTCTTACTTAATCCCTTTCCTGAACTGGCCACAGAGAATGCTCATCAGCAGAGACTCATGGAGGTTTCAAGCCCCTCCTGTAGAAGCTGGGGTCCACGGATGCAGAGACCCTACACAGGTCTCCCTGGCTGCCTGTTCACCTAACCAGAGCCAAGCCGGCTTTGCCAATTGTCAGCACACCAACCCTGGCTGTCTCCAGCACTTACTTAGGGATCCTATGCATATATCTTTTCCCAGAGGCAGAGCTTTGCCCTGGATTATATCTTCATTATTTTGCCCCTAAGTGCAAAAAACGAATGTTGGGCTCCCAAATCCTAGGAAATATCTGAAACCCAACCCAGCAGATATCCATAAATTAAGTAATGTCCAGCCTCAAATATAAGCTGTCATTTCCAAAAGCCTGGAGGGTGTGTATGTCCAGGGAACAGTCTAGAATGAACACCCTCTACTCTGGTGTTCAGATCTATGTTGCTCATCGGACCTCTTTCAGCTCCTTTGCACTAGAGGTACTGGTAGCCTCACAGCTGAAAGTCACCCTCTTATTCACTGCCTTCAGAGCAGACTTTCTGCTGGTTCCCTGGGTGAATGCTCAACATTCTCAATATGCTCAAAGGCTTGCCTACCCTAGAATTAATTTATTCATTCATATATCTCACCATGAATTTATCAGCTACTCTTTGAATGCTTATGTGCCAGGCATGGAGCTAGACACACTGATAGTACATCAACGAGCAAGCAGTCACCAGAATTTTAACCTTCAGATTTATTCAACTTTTCATCATGATTGCATCTTGACATGCTGCCCAGCAGAAGACTGATTAGAATACATCATTACATCAGCTCTGATTGCTGTATCAGTGCCCTGGAAGTTTGTTTGGGGCAGAATTCTTGCAGAAAAGCAAGCCTGGGAAGACTCAGGGACTCCTGGGGTACTATCACCTGGAAGGTGGTGTCAACATACCCAAGATGAGAAAACAGAAACCCAGAAAATAAAATACAAATGCCCCACCAAACTCTGCTGTAATGGATAGGCCACATCCTCACTCACTCAAAAGCACCAGCTGTGGAATGATATGGTATCATGCTGGGTACCAGAGGCTACGAAACACCCAAAGGTTAGTTTCCCACACTCAGGCCACTCACCACAAAGGGAGCCACAGATGCACGAAAATACGAATTACAGAACAAGTGATTCATTAAAGTCATCTCTCACTTGACTCACTGTAATAATTTTCTCATTTCCCCTCTTGTCTCAGATCCCCCTTGCTGCCCACTCCAGCCTCCCTCAACTCTAATTCATTCTCAACATCCTGGCTAGGATTATTTATAAAACACCTCCCTAGAAAACTGCCTGCACAGGTAGTTCTCAAACTACCATTCAAGAGGCCTGGAGGTCAATCCGAGCCTCCGTATTTACCAAATCCTGATTTCTATAGGTAGGGCCTTGGACACTGCACATTAAACATATATTAGAATAATTCTCATTCACACTTACTCATTAGTAATTCTAATTTCCAGTTTGAAAGCTAGCCCATGGATAGAAAAGCTGATTGACGGGGCTGGATGCCCTTCATAAAGGATCCTAGCCTACCTTTCCAATCTCATTTGAGGCCATTATAATACCCCATGCTTTATGTCTTAGTAACATAAATATATTCCCTGGACAAGCTAGAAATTTTCCTTCTCCTGTGCCATTTTCATGCAAATCCTTCTGCCTGGAATTCCCAACCCTCCTCTCCCAGTCAAATCCCTACTAGTCTGCGCACCTGGGTGCACGTGTGTGCGCACACACACACACACACACACACACACACACACACTCCACTTGGAAAACTCTTATTCACCTATTAAAAACCAGAACAGGAACTTCTGGTGGTCCAGTGGCTAAGACTCTGTGCTCTCAATGCAGGGGGCCTGGGTTCGAGCTTTGGGAACAAGATCCCACATGCTGCAACTAAGAGTTCCAAGATGTCACAACTAAAGATCCTGCATGCTGTGGTGAAGAGCGAGGATCCCACATGCTGCAACTAAGATCCAGCGGAGACAAATAAATAAGCAAACATTTAAAAGCCAGAACAAATATCACGATCCTGTTATCTTGCAGACCCCTCAGCTTCCTGTAAAATGCACTGTTGTCTTACTGTATTTCCACAGCACCGTACACTTTCTATTTTCCTTCACTAATCCCATGTATTGTACTATTGAATTTGTGCCAAGCGGCTGCTCTCCCAGTTCATATACACCCACATGCATTTACTTCTTGAGGTTTTGGGGGGTATGGACAGTTCCTTATCCATCTCTAAATTCCAAGTGCCTAACACTTAACTGCTCAACAAATATTATATTGAACTGAGGCTATTCAAATTTTACAGATGAAACATGTAACATCTTTCCTTACACATGGCTAACTTTTAAAAAAACATTTACTTCTTCCTCTCCCCTCTAAGGAAGTCATATGGAACTAAATCTTCCAATCCATGAGCAAAGAATTTATTTAACTCCACCTACTTAAGTCTTCTTTAATTTCTCTCAGTAAGTTTTTAAAAACTCTGGTTAGAGGTTTTGTATCTCTTTTCTTACATCTACTTTTAGGTATTCAATGTTTTTGATATTTTTAAACTGTTTTTTATATTTTAAGACATACAGAAATCCAACTAATTTTTGTATATTGCCCTTGTATTCAGTCACTGAATTTTAATATTAGTTTTAATAGTTTTTCTGTAGATTTATTAAATCCTCTATATACAAAAATAATACCAGTTTATTTCTTTTCCAATTCTTATACTTTTATTTTTCTTGACTCATTGCACTGGTGACTTCTAGTACAATGTTAAACCAAAATGGTGATAATTGATGTCATTATTTTATTCCCCATGCTATGCTGACTATGTCTTAATATTTCATAATTATATAATAATATTTCCCATCACTATGTAAAAGCTGAGTCTTTTTAAACTTATGTTAGCCATGAATGGGTGTTGAATTTTATCTAATTTTATCTGTATCCACTGATACGATTATATAGCTTTTTCTCCTTTGTAATGTTCATGTGGTAAATGTGTTAAAGTATTAAACCAATCTTTCACTCCTAAAATAAACTTAAGTTGGTCATGATACAAAATTATTTTCATAGATCACCAGATTAATTCTTCTACTTATCATTTTTATATCCATGAGCATGAGAGACTTAGCCTATGAAATTGATTTTCTTATAGTATCTTTGTCAAATTTTGATATCAAGTTTTATATCAAGTTTTTCTGAACTCATGGAAAAGGTTGACCAATGTTCTGCCTTTTCTTCTCTGGAAACTGTGATCCAGCCCTCTTCATTTTAACCAGAAATGGAAATTTCTCCCCCTTTCTTCTCCTACAAACACTTTATCTTTGAGGGGAAAACATATTGAACAATAAAAAAGTAAGCTGGCTTAAACAATACCAACTTCAAGGACCTGGAACACTCTTAAAAACTTGACTCAGTACCACCTCTGCATTGTAAGCTACACAAATTATTTCTGTGTAAGTATACTTTATCCTTAATGTCAATGTGTAAATAGACTTCAAATCTATCACTGTATTTTATTATAAATATTCTTATGTCATGTCATCATACTCATTACCTCTTTTGACAAGTACACAAACCCTTGAGTAATGTGAGATGGACACACAATATTTAATCCTGCTCTACTATATTCAAGCAGACCTTCAATATAGACTAATGGCATTCTGACCATATATAGAATTACTTTATGCTTTGGGTTAACTGATTTCAGTATAAACGCAGACTAATACTCAGTTTTTAATGAACATTAATTCTTTCAGATATTGCTACCATTGATATTTGCTTGGTAAGTATGCTTTGCTGCTTCTCTTCTGTTAGTGCAAAGTAAAATTTTAGAATACAGTTATTCATAGTCCCTGGCTATGAAAAAGTAATCAACAAACTCTTTCTTACTGAATTCATTAATGAATTAATAATGAATGACTGCAAGGAGATCAAACCAGTCCATCCTAGAGGAAATCAACCCTGGATATTCATTGGAAGAACTGATGCTGAAGCTGAAACTCCAATACTTTGTCCACCTGATGAGAAGAACTGACTCATTGGAAAAGACCCTGATGCTGGGGAAGACTGAAGGCAGGAGGAGAAGGAAATGACAGAGGATGAGACAGTTGGATGGCATCACTGACTCAATGGACATGAGTTTGAGAAAGCTCCATGATATGGTGAAGGACAGGGAAGCCTGGCATGCTGCAGTCCCTGGGGTCGCAAAGAATCAGGCACAAATGAGCAACTGAACAACAGCAATAATGAACGACGAGAAAGTTACCCATTCTCAAAAGTCAAGAGTCAGAAAACTAGTTTCTGAGCCAAGTTCACTGGCTCTCTGATTGTTAAAAAAATGTGGATTAGGCACAGCCACATTAATTTGTTTATATACATTCTCTTTTGGAATTGAATTTCTTCAGTTTTTATACTTGAATAGTTGCAACAGAGACCATATGGCCCCTAAATATGGTCTAAATATTTACTGTCTATAATAGTAAACAATGCAAAATATTTACTATCTGGTCCTACAGGAAAAGTGTTCCAACCTCTGCTCTAAAACGGTATTCTCTAAATAACTGGAGAGTGGCCAGAATGCATCTACCACAGGGAGGCCTATGCAGATATAATCTTCCAGTTTATTGTTAAAACAATAAAGGAGAATATCAGAGGTGAAGATGCTGGTGACAAATAAAGATTCTGAATTTTTTCTTGAGGCGGCATGGTCAGTGTGTTTGTCAAAGGTCACAATGTGAGGGCTTCATCTCTTTAACCAACACTCATTTCTGCATCACATTGTTGTCCAGCTTTTCTCCTTCTCAGAGGCTTTGGTTAAGTTTTTTTTTTCTGAATTTCAGAATTTTCATTGCCTCTTTTTAAATAACAGGATTTCACTGAACTAAAATAAAAGAGTGACCCAGGCAAGGAATGTGGAATGTTAAGATGACTGTGGCAATTCAGCAGATGTCTGGACTATAAGAAAGAGCGTCTCTTATAAGTCTTTCTTATTAAAATGAAGAATCCCTGACTCATGAGCCAAATTGGTCAACAATTCAATGTGTAGCCAAATGGAAATTCTACAATGCAGTAAAATGCCTAAGTAACATTTGTTTTCAATTTCCATTATCCTTCTTCTCCATTAAGAAGGAAACCCTTTTAGTAAGAATTCTAGTGTCTATGTTTTCATAACATATAAAGTAATTTGCAGAAACCCAAAACTTACTATTTAAACATAAAAGTGAAGAAATGCTATTCATTCTCAGCACATGACATGGTACACATAAAGTATCAAGATGTCATTAGAAACAAATGGTAAAATCAGAATCCATTCTGGAAAATAAAAAGCAAGATATGGCATCACAAGTGATTCCATATCAGTTTTCTGGTAGCCAAAAAGCTAACCAATTAATTAATCATATTTTTTCGTGGCAAATGGTGTGGGTTGTTTGGCTTTTTTCCTGGATTGTTCATGTGATGTTTTCCTAGTCATCACGTTAAACTGAATAACAGATTTTTAGTAATGCACTATATAGTCCCCAAATCCAACTATATGTATGAATACAAGAATAGAAAACTATTAGGCAAATGAATAGAGAATAATCCACCATAAAGTAATCTGTAGAGTCAGATAATATTACTTACTAAGTAACTATTGCTTTCTGAATACTATATTGGTGATGTTAGAAAAAAAAGCACAAAGACTAGCCAGCTTATTTCATTTTAAGCAAATATGTATTACAATTCAGATATTACTATAGATAAAATAGCAAGCTTTATTTTCTCTTCAAAAGGCATTTTTTTCTTGGAGGATTTAATATATTCCTTGCCATTGTTTTTAAAAACGAGCAATCCTAGTATATTACTTTTTGACTCAATTCAGTAAGCTTTTATTTTTAACTTTTTAGAATATTTTATGCATCAAGAAAAGTGTACTTTAAAACACTGTCAATATAACTATATTACCCTAGGCAATCTATAGATTCAATGCAATCTCTATCAAAATACCAATGATGTTTTACACAGAATGAGAACAAAAATTTTTTTAATTGTACTAAAACAAAAAATGCCAAATTTCCTTGAGGGGAAAAAAAAGAACAAAGCCAGAGGTATCATACTGATGGCTTCAGAATATATTACAAAGTTTACTAATCAAAATAGTATGGCACTGGCTCACACACACACACACACACACACACACACACACACACACACAAAACCAGATACATAGATCAGTGGAAGAGAATAGAGAGCCCAGAAATAAACCCATTCATTTATGGCTTAGTTCAGTTCAGCTCAGTTCAGTCGCTAAGTCATATCTGACTATTTGTGACCCCATGGACTGCAGCACACCAGGCCTCCCTATCCATCACCAACTTCTGGAGTTTACTCAAATTCATGTCCACTGAGTCTGTGATGCCATCCAGCCATCTCATCCCCTGTTGTCCCCTTCTCCTCCTGCCTTCAATCTTTCCCAGCATCAGGGTATTTTCAAATGAGTCAACTCTTTGCATCAGGTGGCCAAAGTATCAGAGTTTCAGCTTCAACATCAGTCCTTCCTGTTGAGGTCCTTTAATGGACCAGAACCTGGTGGTCTAGAGTCGACTGATAAGAAAGTAAAGGAGTGAGAAAGAGGCTGATATTCCTTGGTTTATGCAGAAAGCCAATAAAGCCCCTGCACGGGGCTTGCTCTGTTCATGAAGGCCTCAGGCGCCCTCTCGAAGGGGTGAAGGTGCAGAGCACCTTCTTGAGAGGGTCTCAGAAACCCAGGCAGGAAAGTGCATTCAGAGAGCCTCTGCGCTCCAGGGGATCAGCCTGAAAGAGAGAGAGAGGGAGAGAGAGAAAGCAAGCAAGACATGGGCACCAAAGCTCTGATGGATCAAAGGTGTTTTATTCAACATTGTGTAGATATTTATACTGTCTTACAAGATAGCTATTTTCAGCAGAGATAAAATCAAAACTTACAAGGAAACATGAGGTCATCCATATGAAAGAGAGAGGGTTGTAAATAATCACTTTTACCATATGGTTCATAAAAAGGAATAGGGTACTTATCACCATATAGAAAAACTAACGAAGGAAATGCCTGGATTCCTTAGCCCCCAGGAGAGGCTTGCCTCTCCTCTTAATTCCTGAATATTCAGGAATTAATAACAAACAGAAAATTCCTGACAGATCCAAAACAGCACACAGGAAGCCCTCTGTTAAATGCTTCCTGACACTTGCAATGAACATTCAGGACTGATCTCCTTTAGGATGGACTGGTTGGATCTCCTTGCAATCCAAGGGACTCTCAAGAGTCTTCTCCAACACCACAGTTCAAAAGCATCAATTCTTCAGCACTCAGCTTTCTCTGTAGTCTAACTCTCACATCCATACATGACTACTGGAAAAACCATAGCCTTGATTAGATGGACCTTTGTTGGCAAAGTAATGTCGCTGCTTTTTAATATGCTATCTAGGTTGGTCATAACTTTCTTCCAAGGAGTAAACGTCTTTTTATTTCAAGGCTGAAGTCACCATTTGTAGTGATTCTGAAGCCCAAAAAAATATAGTCTGCCACTGTATCCACTGTTTCTCCATCTATTTGCCATGAAGTGATGGGACTGGATGCCATGATCTTTGTTTTCTTAATGTTGAGCTTTAAGCCAACTTTTTCAGTCTCCTCTTTCACTTTCATCAAGAGGCTCTTTAGTTCTTCTTCACTTTTTTCCATAAGGGTGATGTCATCTGCATATCTGAGGTTATTGATATTTCTCCTGGCAATCTTGATTCCAACTTATGCTTCATCCAGACCAGCATCTCTCATGATGTACTCTGCATAAAAGTTAAATAAGCAGAGTGACAATATACAGCATTGATGTACTCCTTTCCCTATTTGGAACCAGTCAGTTGTTCCATGTCCAGTTCTAACTGTTGCTTTCCTGACCTGCATACAGATTTTTCAAGAGACAGGTCAGGTGGTCTGGTATTCCCATGTCTTTCAGAATTTTCCACAGTTTGTTGTGATCCACACAGTCAAAGGCTTTGACATAGTCAAAAAGCAGAAATAGATATTTTTCTGGAAATCTCTTGCTTTTTCCATGATCCAGCAGATGTTGGCAATTTGATCTCTGGTTCCTCTGCCTTTTCTAAAACCAGCTTGAACATCTGGAAGTGCACGGTTCACATATTGCGGAAGCCTGGCTTAGAGAATTTTGATCATTACTTTGCTAGTGTGTGAGATGAATGCAATTGTGCAGTAGCTTGAGCATTCTTTGGCATTGCCTTTCTTAGGGATTGGAAAGGAAACTGGCCTTTCCCAGTCCTGTGGTCACTGCTGAGTTTTCCAAATTTGCTGACATATTGAGTGCAGCACTTTCACAGCATCATCTTTTAGGATTTGAAAGATCTCAACCAGAATTCTATCACCTCCACTAGCTTTGTTTGTAGTGATGTTTCCTAAGGCCCACTTGACTTCACATTACAGGAAGTCTAGTGCTATGTGAGTGATCACACCACTGGAATTATCGGGGTCGTGAAGATCTTTTTTGTACAGTTCTTCTGTGTACTGCTGCCACCTCTTCTTAGTATCTTCTGCTTCTGTTAGGTCCATACCATTTCTGCCCTTTATGAGCCAATCTTTGCATGAAATGTTCCCTTGGTATCTCTAATTTTCTTGAAGAGATCCCTAGTCTTTCCCATTCGGTTGTTTTCCTCTATTTCTTTGCACTGATCGCTGAGGAAGGCTTTCTTGTCTCTCCTTGCTATTCTTTGGAACTCTGCATTCACATGGGTATATCTTTCCTTTTCTTCTTTGCTTTTCGCTTCTCTTCTTTTCTCAGCTATTTGTAAGGCCTCCTCAGACAGTCATTTTGCTTTTTTGCATCTTTTTTCTTGGGGATGGTCTTGATCCCTGTCTCCTGTACAATATTGCAAACCTCAGTCCATAGTTCATCAGGCACTCTGTCTATCAGATCTAGTCCCTTAAATCTATTTCTCATTTCCACTGTATAATCATTAGGGATTTGATTTAGGTCATACATGAATGGTCAAGTAGTTTTCCCTTCTTTCTTCGATTTAAGTCTGAATTTGGCAATAAGGAGTTCATGTTCTGAGTCACAGTCAGCTCCTGGTCTTATTTTTGCTGACTGTATAGAGCTTCTCCATCTTTGGCTGCAAAGAATATAATCAATCTGATTTTGTTGTTGACCATCTGGTGATGTCCATGTGTAGAGCCTTCTCTTTTGTTGTTGGAAGAGATTGTTTGCCATGACCAGTGCATTCTCTAGGCAGAACTCTATCCGCCTTTGCCCTGCTTCATTCTGTACTCCAAGGCCAAATATGCCTGTTACTCCAGGTGTTTCCTGACTTCCTACTTTTGCATTCCAGTCCCCTATAATGAAAAGTACATTTTTTTTTTTTGGCGGGGGGAGGTGGGGAGCGGTGTTAATTCTAAAAGGTCTTATAGGTCTTCATAAAACTGTTCAACTTCTGCGTCTTCAGTATTACTGGTCGGGGCATAGACTTGAATTACCATGATATTGAATGGTTTGCCTTGGAAATGAACAGAGATCATTCTGTCATTTTTGAGACTGCATCCAAGTACTGCATTTTGGACTCTTTTGTTGACTATGATGGCTACTAAGGGATTCTTGCCCACAATAGTAGATACAATGGTCATCTGAGTTAAATTCACCCATTCCACTCCATTTTAGTTTGCTGATTCCTAAACTGTCAGCGTTCACTCCTGCCATCTCCTGTTTGATCACTTCCAATTTGCCTTGATTCATGGACCTAACATTCCAGGTTCCTATGCAGTATTGCTCTTTACAGTATCAGACCTTACATCCATCACCAGTCACATCCACAACTGGGTATTGTTTTTGCTTTGTGCTGTCTCTTCATTCTTTCTGGAGTTATTTCTCCACTGATCTCCAGTAGCATTTTGGGCACCTACCAACCTGGGGAGTTCATGTTTCAGTGTCATATCTTTTTGTCTTTTCATACTGTTCATGGGGTTCTCAAGGCAGGAATACTGAAGTGGTTTGCCATTCCCTTCTCCAGTGGACCACATTTTGCCAGAAGTCTACACCATGACCTGTCCATCTTGGTGGCCCAACATGGCATGGCTCATAGTTTCACTGAGTTAGACAAGGCTGTGGTCCACGTGATTATGTTGGTTAGTTTTCTGTGATGGTAGTTTTCAGTCTGTCTGCCCTCTGATGGAGAAGGATAAAAGGCTTATGAAAGCTTCCTGATGGGATAGACAGACTGAGGGGGATAGTGGGTCTTGTTCAGATGGGCGGGGCCATGATCAGAAAATCTTTAATCCAATTTTCTGTTGATGGGTGGAGCTGTGTTCCCTCCCTACTGTTTGCTGCTGCTGCTGCTGCTAAGTCACTTCAGTCATGTCCAACTCTGTGCAACCCCACAGGCAGCAGCCCACCAGGCTCCGCCATCCCTGGGATTCCCCAGGTAAGAACACTGGAGTGGGTTGCCATTTCCTTCTCCAATGCATGAAAGTGAAAAGTGAAAGTGACGTCACCCAGTAAGAGTCCGACTCTTCATGACCCCATGGACTACAGCCTACCAGGCTCCTCCATCCATGGGATTTTCCAGGCAAGAGTACTAGAGTGGGTTGCCACCTCAGGCCAAACTATGGTGGAGGTAATGAAGATAATGGTGACCTCCCTCAAAAGATCCCAGGCATGTACTGCTACAGTCTGTGCTCCCTACCCTGCAGCAGGCCACCACCAACCCATGCCTTCACTGGAGACTCCCGGATACCCACAGGCAAGTCTCCTCTGGGGTCACTGTTCCCTTCTCCTAGGTCCTGGGGCACAAGGTTCTGTTGTGCCCTCCAAGAGTCTATTTCCTCGTCCTATGTAAGTTCTGGCAGCTCTATAGTGGGGTTAATGGCAACCTCCTCCAAGAGGACTTATGCCATAGCCACACCCACAGCCCCTGTTCCTGTGGCAGAACACTGCCCACCCGAACCTCCACAGGAGACGCTCAAACACAGTTCTGTCTCAGTCTCTGTGGGGTCCCTGGCTCCTGTGCGCACAAGGTTTCTTTGAGCCCTCTGAGCGTCTCTGGCGGAAAAGGGGTTTGATTCTAAATGCAAGTTTGCCCCTCCTACTGTCCCACTGGGGCTTCTGCTTTGCCCTTGGACATGGAGTATCTCCTCACAGCCGCTCCAGCACCGCACAGCTGCCACTGCATAAGCTGCACTTATGGCTCCTAGACTGTAAAGTCGTATCCAACTCTCTGCGACCCCATGACTGGAGCCTACCAGGCTCCTCTGTCCATGAGATTTCCCAGGCAAGAGTACTAGAGTGGGTTGCCATTTCCTTCTCCAGGGGTTTTTTCCCACCCAGGGATCGAACCTGGGTCTCTAGCATTGCAGGCAGATGCTTTACTGTCTGAGCCACCAATAATCTACCACAAAAGAAGCAAAAATTTACAGGATAAAAAAGACACTCTCTTCAATAAGTGATATTGGGGAAATTGAATGGCTACATGTAAAAGAATGAAATTTGAACATTTTCTCACACAAGTTTATTTTCGAAACTAAATTCAAAATGAATTAAAGCCCTAAGATGTGAAACCATAAATCTCCTAGAGGACAATATAAAAACACTCTTTGGAATAAATCATAGCAATATTTTTTTGGATCTATCTCCTAAGGCAAAAGAAAGAAAAGCAAAACTAAACAAACAGGAAACAAACAGGAGCATTTTACACAGCAAAGGAAACCACTGACAAAAAAAAAAAAAGACAATGTATGGAATGGAGAAAATATTTTCAAATGATATGACTAATAAGGGGTTAATATCCAAAATAAATCATGAGCTCACACAACTCAATATTTAAAAAGAAGAATTGTGCATATAAAACTGTAAAAAATAAATAAATAAATAAAATAAAAAGAAGAAACAATCCGATTTTTAAAATGGGTAGAAGACCTTTTCCCAAAAAGACACACAGTTTGCCAACAGGCACATGAAAAGATATTCAACATCACTAATCACCAGAGAAATGCAAATCAAAACCACAGTGATGTATTATCAACCATCTATCAGAAAGGCTATCACCAAAAAGTCTACAGATAACACATTTGGATGTGGAATAAAGGCAGCTGTAGTACGCTGTTGATGGGAATGTAAACTGACAGAGCCAGGATGGAAAGCAGTATAAAGTTTCCTTTAAAAACTAAAACTAGAACTACCATATGATCTAGAAATTCTACTCTTGGATATATACTCAGAAAAAAAATGAAAATGCTAATTTGAAAAGACACATGAAATGCTTATAGCTGCATTAGTTACAGTGGCCAAGACATGGAAGTGTCCATCAACTGATGAGTGACCAAGAAGAAACAGGATATGTATACATATATATATATGTATGTGTGTATGTATGTGCTTCCCTGGTAGCTCAGACAGTAAAGAATCCACCTGCAATGCGGGAGACCTGGGTTTGATCCCTGGGTTGGGAAGATCCCCTGGAGAAGGAAATGGCAACCCACTCCAATATTCTTGCCTGGAGAATCCCCATGGACAAAGGAGCCTGGCAGTCTACAGTCCATGGGGTCACAAAGAGTCCAACATGACTGAGCAACCAAACACAGCACAACACACACACACATATGTATATATAAAATAAAAGCCAATCAGCCATTAAAAAATAAGGAAATTATGCCATTTGCCACAACATGGACGGACTTTTCAAAAAAGAATGAATATAACAAAACAGAAACAGACTCAAAGGTACAGAGAAAAGCTATTGGTTACCAGTGGGCAGAGAGAAGGGAGAGAACCAAGTGAGGGGCAGAAGATTAAGAGATTCTAACTACTATGTATAAAATAAATAAGCAACAAGCATATCTTATACAGCTGGCAGAAATGTAGTGATTGTTTTTTGGCAACTTTAAATGGAGTAAATATTAAATCACTATGTTGTAATCTGAAAGTAATATTGTAAATCAACTATACTTCAGTTAAAATTTAATAAATAACAATACAGAACATTGCACAATGCAGATTGCACAATGTACCACTATTTGTAGTAAAAAGAGATGATAAGTGTACATTTATTTGTGCACATGTGTGTGCTTTCACACTCAGACCACTTCTGGAAAAAGTATATGAGGCAAATATATGTGTGTGTGTATATATATATAATTATATAGTTATGAGATGGTTAGCACGAGTCAGGAAACTGGGAAACTAGGGGATGGGATGTGAGAAGATTTTATTTTACTATATATTCTTTTTGGAGAGGGCAATGGCACCCCACTCCAGTACTCTTGCCTGGAAAATCCCATGGATGGAGGAGCCTGGTGGGCTGCAGTCCATGGGGTCACTTAGAGTCGGACATGACTAAGCGACTTCCCTTTCACTTTTCACTTTCATGCATTGGAGAAGGAAATGGCAACCCACTCCAGTGTTCTTGCCTGGAGAATCCCAGGGACGGGGAAGCCTGGTGGGCTGTCATCTATGGGGTCGCACAGAGTCGGACACGACTGAAGCGACTTAGCAGCAGTAGCGGCAGCATATATTCTTTTATTCATTCTGAATTTTGGTTCAGAAATACATATTACCAAAAAAATAATTTTATGTAAACAAAATTGGCAAATATTTTCCTATTACAACTTCAGTTCAGTCACTCAGTCGTGTCCGACTCTTTGCGATCCCATGAATCACAGCACACCAGGCCTCCCTATCTATTACCAACTTTTGGAGTTCACTCAAATTCATGTTCATCGAGTCAGTGATGCCATCCAGCCATCTCATCCTCTGTCGTCCCTTTCTCCTCCTGCCCCCAATCCCTTCCAGCATCAGAGTCTTTTCCAATGAGTCAACTCTTCACATGAGGTGGCGAAAGTATTGGAGTTTCAGCTTTAGCATCATTCCTTCCAATGAATACCCAGGACTGATCTCCTTTAGAAAGGACTGGTTGGATCTTCTTGCAGTCCAAGGGACTCTCAAGAGTCTTCTCCAACACCACAGTTCAAAAGCATCAACTCTTCAGTGCTCAGCTTTCTTCACAGTCCAACTCTCACATCCATACATGACCACTGGAAAAACCATAGCCTTGACTAGATGGACCTTTGTTGGCAAAGTAATGTTTCTGCTTTTTAATATGCTATCTAGGTTTGTCATAACTTTCCTTCCAAGGAGTAAGCGTCCTTTAATTTCATGGCTGCAATCACCATCTGCAGTGATTTTGGAGCCCAAAAAAATAAAGTCTGACACTATTTCCCCATCTATTTCCCATGAAGTGATAGGACCAGATGCCATGATCTTAATTTTCTGAATGTTGAGCTTTAAGCCAACTTTTTCACTCTCCTCTTTCACTTTCATCTAGAGGCTTTTGAGTTCCTCCTCACTTTCTGCCATAAGAGTGGTGTCAACTGCATATCTGAGGTGATTGATATTTCTCCCGGCAATCTTGATTCCAGCTTGTGCTTCTCCCAGATCAGCGTTTCTCATGATGTACTCTGCATATAAGTTAAATAAGCAGGGTGACAATATACAGCCTTGACATACTCCTTTTCCTATTTGGAACCAGTCTGTTGTTCCATGTCCAGTTCTAACTGTTGCTTCCTGACCTGCATATAGGTTTCTCAAGAGGCAGGTCAGGTGGTCTGGTATGCCCATCTCTTTCAGAATTTTCCACAGTTGATTGTGATCCACACAGTCAAAGGCTTTGTCATAGTCAATAAAGCAGGAATAGTTGTTTTTCTGGAACACTCTTGCTTTTTCCATGATCCAGCGGATGTTGGCAATTTGATCTCTGGTTCCTCTGCCTTTTCTAAAACCAGCTTGAACATCAGGAAGTTCACAGATCACGTATTGCTGAAGCCTGGCTTGGAGAATGTTGAGCATTACTTTACTAGTGTGTGAGATGAGTGCAATTGTGTGGTAGTTTGAGCATTCTTTGGCATTGCCTTTCTTTGGGATTGAAATGAAAACTGACCTTTTACAGTCCTGTGGCCACTGCTGAGCTGAGTTTTCCAAATTTGCTGGCATGTTGAGTGCAGCACTTTCATAGCATCATCTTTCAGGATTTGAAATAGCTCAACTGGAATTCCATCATCTCCACTAGCTTTGTCTGCAGTTATGCTTTCTAAGGCCCACTTGACTTCACATTCCAGGATGTCTGGCTCTAGGTGAGTGATCACACCATCGTGATTATCTTGGTCATGTAGATCTTTTTTGTACAGTTCTTCTGCGTATTGTTGCCACCTCTTTTTAATATCTTCTGTTTCTGTTAGGTCCATACCATTTCTGTCCTTTATCAAACCCATCTTTGTATGAAATTTGCAGGTTACCTTACAGACCATGAATAATCAGAACACTTGGAAAATTTCACAACTAATAAAAAATGTTATTACATTTTCTCTTTCAGTAAATCTAAAACAGTTCTTAGTTTCCATGATGATCTCTTTTGTTTCCATTCTGGAATGCTGAATTCTTTTGAATAGTTAAGCTTCCAAATTAGATCGTCACCTCATTTGTGACAGGCCTTCATGAATTTTCCAATAGTTATAAAGAGTCAAAAAGAAGTAGACAATATTTCACAAAGGCCTGCACTAGTTCCCGGCTGGGTGGGGACATCGCAGAAAAGGTTGCTCTCCTCAAAGTCTGCTGAGATGACCACAGAAAACAAAATGAGGTGAAATAATTTAGATGAACTTATGTCATCCTTGGTTAAGACTCAGTTCTCTCTTGGACCCAGAGGAAGGTCATGGCAAGAATTACACACCCTCTGTTTTGCCCTAGCCTTGGAGGTATGCCAGCATTTTAGTTGGAAGCCAGTGGGGAAAGAGGCAGAAGACAATCGCAGGGCAGGTCAGAGCTTGACATGTGAACATCAGTGGAGTGAGGGACAGGCCGAGCGTGTCTCTGTGTCCCAGCCTTTGGGTCCAGGCCATCTGGCCTGATGTGCAAAGAATAGCAACAGAAATCTCTAAGGAGTGGTGAAATACAGGTTTCTGGAAGCGGTATGGTCAGAGGCCATTTTTGAGCAGACGGTTTCAACCTAATGTAAATTAGGACCTTACCAATAGCTCAGTGACCCTGGAACAGGGTCCAGATGCTGGAAAGAAGAGGCTGGAAATCACTGAGTTTCAGATACTTGTGTGCAAATCTGGGTTGAGATGTAGCCGCAGCAACAGAGCAGGCAACCTTAGCAGGTACAGGGGAGAAGGCTGAACTTGGGAGCAACCAGGGGAAAAATCCGCTCCTGCTTCATCCAACCAAGAAGTCCAGCAGCAAGACAGACCTGACATCAGTCATCAGGAGAGAAGTGTGAGTAATTTCCCAGCCATGGTCCTTAGCTCTCACTCCTTTTTTATAGTTTTATTTTTCTCTCTCAGAGAATTCAATTTGATATATTCCATTATTATTACTAGACTAATTACTCCAAATGAGGATCTACATGCCTGTTCTAACATGTATCTCCAAGACTTCCCTCAAGGGGTGTTTGTCTCCTTGCTTGCTCACTTTATTCTCTATCTACAAACTAGACATTTCCTATGGGATGCCTCACCATCATTATAAACTCAACACGTCTTCATAAGCCAAATGCAACCTCTTCCTTTCCCTTCATTTCCATCATCCCCCATCTTTCCCTTGTCCCCAGCTTCTTTGTTCAGTCATTGGTATCTACATCCTATCTACCACCTGAGTTCAAAATTTAGCTATTTTTCTCTGCCACCTCCTTAGAAATCCAGAATCTCAAACATCTGCATTTGTTCATTTAAATTTAATACTGAATGCAAACTAGGGCTAAACTATGCTGCAGGTACTGTCAACCCTCCTTTGAAATACACTTTCTTTCTTGTATATTTTCTCTCTTGTATATATTTCTTGTAAGAATCTCACATTCTTTCCTGTTTTCCACCACCACACATCCAAGATAATCTAACTTAGGTATTCAGGTACTTCAAAAGCTTCACAAAAGGCCTTCATGATTCTGACTTTACTCCTTCTAATCCATTCACATCTTTAGATTAATATTCTAAATTATTTTTTAACTCTTATTGTTATTTTATTTACTTTTATTTTTTGGCCATGCTGTTTGGCATGTGGGATCTTTGTTCCCTGATCAGGGATCAAACTCATGCCTACTGGATTGAAAGCACAGTCCTAACCATTAGTCCCTAGACTAATTTTAACCTATCCCTTTCAAGTAGGCCCTGTATTATAATTATCCAGTGCTTAACAGTCTCCCTCTCTCTAGACAGTAAACTCTTTAAGGTAGGCTCACCTGCAGTTGTATACTCAAAGCCTACATTAGTGTCTGAAATATAATAGTATCCAAAAAAATTTTTTAATAAATTTAAAATTTGTTAAATAAATTCTCAAAGGCTTTCCAAGGCCCCTTACAACTGGTTGCATCAAACCTCTATGTCTCTGCTTAGCTTTAAAAGTCCTTCAATGTCTGGCCAAAAGTTGTTTATTAACACTTAACCCTATTTCCGATTACTGTTTCTTCTGCACACCTCAAGCCCATTTCCTCCTACCCTTATAATTCTTGTGCTAATATCACCTTCACACACTTATCTCTAGTGTTTCTTACCTGGAATGTCCCCTTTTCCTCTCTCATTCAGGGGATCTTGCCTCAGCACACAGCTGTGGCCGTGTTCCAACTCCAGAGGGGAGGAGGCTGAGGAATGGTGGCCATTCCTCTCTCTTCCTTCCCCAGGAAGTATTCTCTGGCCCCTCTGCACTTCCAGTGTCAGTGAAAGGACATGTTCTTTCCATCCTAAGGTTTTGGCAAGTTGAGTCCAAGTCCATCAGTGATGTGAGTGGAGTCAAAGGGCTGCTGCTGCTGCTGCTAAGTTGCTTCAGTCGTGTCCAACTCTGTGCGACCCCAGAGACGACAGCCCACCAGGCTCCCCTGTCCCTGGGATTCTCCAGGCAAGAACAAAAGTCAAATCTATCAGAGGCCACAAGAGATCCTTAGTTTAGCACCATTCCTGCAACACCAAGTTCAGCAGGGTGGGTGGAGGAAGGGGGCAAGGGAGGTCACAGCCTGTCAGATTTGCCAGAGGTTAGCAACCAGACACAGGTGCTCATCTGCCTCCTGTTTCCCTGGCTCACCCACTCCTTGGGTAAAAATCAGGCACTTGGCAAACCTGATTTCTCATCTCAACACCCTTCTACTTCCCCCTATGTTGTTATTATCTGAAAAATAAAGAATTTGAAACAGCCCTTCAAGAATGGCAGAGCCAAAGTTTTTGAGGTGAGTGAAAGGACATGCTTGAGGCAACAGATGATTCTAAACATCCAAGAAGACAGCAGTCACATCCTAACATCCATTCTACCCTGACTGTCCCACCGCATTACTATTAAGCCCAAGTTCATTGCAAATTAAAATGTTCATTATGCCAAACACTATGGGAGATTGTAGGTACAGAGGGTGAGTGAGACATGGTTTCTGGTGTCCCACCACTTCAGTATCCCAACACCTCCACAACAAGCCACATGTGCCTCCTGGGTCTCTTTGGTACCCACTTGCACCCTGACCTCACTTCACATCCCTTCCCCAGGCATCTAGATTTTCCTATGCAAGACCTACTTCATAGACTTAACCTATTGCATTTTTCTTTTCTCCCTTAACTTCCAAAGCTCTCTTTGACCTTGTACTCTGATTCTCCTTTGCTTCCAGCTTTTCTCATACTCAGCTCTGGTTACAAAAATCCCAAGACTGGTGATGGCTTCAGATTTAAATGTCTTGAATGCCACTGAATTGTTCACTTTAAAATAGTTAACATGATAAATGTTATGCATATTTTACCACCATAAAAGAGTAATCCCAGGTCCAACCATAAGCCCCCAGTCCTGACCCTGGAAGCAAAGATCAGTCATCTGTTGTGATGAAACTCAAGAGTCAAATAGAGGAAACACAATCCACACAAACATTAATTCAGTAAACAATCTACCACATGCTAAACCCTGCGCTGAGAACTAAGAATTCAAGGACTGTACTATCTTTATAAAGGTTTTAATTTAGCCTGGGGAATAGTCATCAAGCAAATAGGCATAGAATTAAATAATTCATTAAGATAATGATAAACACTACGAAGGGATCTGCAGGGTCTTATGAGAGTACCTAACAGGCAGATATGAGCTGGCCTGGGGGTTCTAGAAGGCTTCTCTGATACAGTGATGTTAAAGATGACATTTAAAAGTTGAGTAGACTTTAGCCAGGCAAAGGGGTGTGATGGGATGGTCAGGGGGCAGAACATTCTAAGTGGGGGAACCGCAGGAGTAAAGCAAGACTTCTCCCAAAAGGTCAACAGTGACATGATCCCTTTGAAGGTCTGCCAGAAGCCAGTGTAGGCAGTGAGGGGAGAGAGGCTAGTTGCCTCACATAAGCTCCACCTGCTAGAAGCCCTAAATCTAAAGGCAATTCAAAGACATTCAGAGGATGGAAGCAATGGGGGGAAAGATAAGTTTTTTAAAAACAAAAACATAAAGTTAATATTTGGAGGGAATCAGAAACTCATGACTGAAGAAGGAAGAAACAGGTATTACAGGGGAAATAAAAAACCCTAAGCTAAGGTACCGGAGAAGGCAATGGCACCCCACTCCAGTACTCTTGCCTGGAAACTCCCAGGGACAGGGGAGCCTGGTGGGCTGCCGCCTATGGGGTCACACAGAGTCGGGCATGACTGAAGTGACTTAGCAGCAGCAGCAGCAAGCTAAGGTACAGATATGGGGAAACCCTGGGGGCCTTTGGTGACAGGAAGTAGTCTGTTCTGGTGAAGTACAGAGAGGATAATGCAGGAAAATGAGGCTCAGTATGAAAGGTAAAAGGGAAAAGTATAAATAGAGGCTTCTTTCAAAATCTTGAGCCAGGATGGTTGGTCCTAGAACAGTGGGTAGGAATATTCCACCCCCTGTCTCTCAGCCTGTCCCCTGTCTCCTACCATCACCATGGATGACTGTATACACCAAACCACCAGCCCTCAAGCATCTGCATCATGGCAATGCCACCCCCTTAGAGGGACTTGGCCCTCCAAGACCTCAAGTCCTAGTGCCAGGGAGCCCTCCCCTCTGTTAAACGTGTGGAAGCAGCACTACAATTAGCCATGGTGCTCAAATGATGAGCGACTAGCAGGCTTCTATCAGCACAGCATAGGCTGTAGACACCCAGTGACCACACTGCTTCTCCAGCCCCCGAGGGGAATGCAGGCAGTTAAAAAGTCTGGCTGAGAAACCAGCAGGCGCTCAGTTTGGTAGGTGGACGCATTCCCAGAAGCATCAGTTGGCCCGTGGCTTGACAGTGGAATTCTGAAAAGCTTTGGCTTTTGCCATTTTGTTTATCTCTGGCTCCAAGAGACCCTTCTCATTGGCTGTCTTCTATAAACACTCCCTCTGCAAGTTCAAATTACTCCCTTGTCCAGATGGAGGGCCAAGTGTGAACATGCAAGAATATTGTTGGCCTGTTTTTCCTGATAACAACAAAGACTGCTTCCCCAGAAAAGTGCTGCTGGAAGTCAGCCTGCTGGGACGCAAGCATCGCTTACACAACACTCACGTCTGTGGTAGAGACCCGGCTTCAGCTTCTTGGAGCCCCTCGTTCTCCTTCAGAGGCCTGCTGTGGAGTCCCTGTCCTCTGGCTGGGAACAACTGGCTCTGGAAGGTACTACCACAGGGCTGGGTCAGAGGGGCTACCCCAGGGGACCAGGAGTCCCGGAGACCCTGTGCAAACTGAGGTCAGGAGTGCAGGCCTACAGAAACATGGAGGTCTCCATATTTGCCACCATTTATTGTAGGGCTGGAGGAAACTGTCAGGATTTTAGAGGTCAATCACTTCATTCCACCAAAGAGGAAACAGACCCAGAGACAGAAAGTGACCTGACAATATACAGCCAACTTGTTTCATAGCCGATCACTTCTTTCTTTTTTTTAATTAACTTTACAAGATTGTCTTGGTTTTGCCATATATCAACATGAATCCACCACAGGTATACACGTGTTCCCCATCCTGAACCCTCCTCCCTCCTCCCTCCCCATACCATCCCTCTGGGTCGTCCCAGTGCACCAGCCCCAAGCATCCAGTATAGTGCATTGAACCTGGACTGGTGACTCATTTCCTATATGATATTATACATGTTTCAATGCACTTCTTGACTCAAATTTCCATCCAAAAAAGTTTACTGCAACCTATGCATTTGTAAAAGCAGATTTTTTTTTATCCATGTCAATAATTAGAGATCTAACTTATGTTGATCAGAGAAAGACAAATATCCTATGATATCATTTTTATGCAGAATCTAAAAAAAAGATACAAATGAACTAATTTGCAAAACAGAAATAGACTCACAGACATAGAAAACAAACTTTTGATTAGCAAAGAGGAAGAGGAAAAGGGATAAATTAGGAGTATGGAATTAATAGATTCATACTACTTCATAGAAAATAGAAAAACAACAAAGAACTACTGCAAAGTATAGGGAACTGTACTCAATATTTTATAATAATTTTTAAGGGGAAATAATTTTAAAAGGTATATATACATATATATTCTGTTCTCTCTGTATATAAATATATACCTGAAACTAACACAACATTGGAGAAGGCAATGGCACCCCACTCCAGTACTCTTGCCTGGAAAATCCCACGGGCAGAGGAGCCTGGTGGGCTGCAGTCCATGGGGTCGCTAAGAGTCGGACACGACTGAGCAACTTCACTTTCACTTTCACTTTCCACTTTCATGCACTGGAGAAGGAAATGGCATCCCACTCCAGTATTCTTGCCTGGAGAATCCCAAGGACAGGGGAGCCTGGTGGGCTGCCGTCTATGGGGTCGCACAGAGTCGGACACGACTGAAGCGACTTAGCAGCAACACAACATTGTAGATCAACTATACTACAATTAAAAACTAAAGATTTAATATTCTTTGACAGAGAGCAAAAAGTTTTATAGTAAGATCCCTTTGGTTAGTTTTCTAAATTAAAGTTGTGGATAAACTGTATTAGAAGCATTTTTCTAGTTTCAGAATATATGCTGAAAATTACAGCTTACTTTCTAAGGATTGAATGGCCTCAAGTATTAAAAATCAAAATAGAACAACTTTCCTGAATCATCTAGAAATTGGGCTGTTTGCTCTCTAGGGGTGACATTTTACCCAGAAACTGCATTCACAGTACAGAGACTTTGGATAAGAGTGATGGTGTCAGAGACCAAAACATCACCGTCTCCTCTCCATGACTACACCTTTCTTCCTTCCGTAGCCTCCCGGTAGTTTTATCATGATTATTATCACGACTATGGAAATGCAGTTCATTGCCAAGCCCAGTAGCATCTTGTGACTGCTTTTGTTGTTTCTTGAACATTTCCCTGCAGAGTTGACTCTCTTCTCCCCCTCTTCTTTGGCTATTCAATTCACCAGCTAAGAAAACCTTTTGTACCCTGAAACAGCTCTGTAATATGATTCTCGATTCAACTGTCTACTTGGTAAGTCAGTCAGATAACCTACCAACTCCATTTCCTCCCAGAAGCATCCCTTGGGGAATATTTTACATCATGCTTTGTAATGACTTAAATTCCTCTCCAATAAGAAAGGTAAGGCCCTGTAAACCTCTCCCCCAGCTTCTGCATTAGAAGCCTGCTTTTTAGAAAAACCAATGGTGTGATGGTCAAGTTCTAGGGATACTTTTCCTCCAGCCTTCTAGAAAAATAATCTTGGAAGAAGCCAAGGTTCTCTAGTGTCTTAGAGCTCATTTGTCCTCAGACCACATGCAGCTCCCCTGACTCCACAGGGGTAGCAGAGAGTGAGAAGTCTTCATGTCTGAAGGAATCGGGCCTCTGTCGCCTGTAAGCCAACACACAGGACATGATTCTGAGTGTCCTTATCCTCAGTCTGGGCAATGCAGGCAATAACACCTATTCTGTTGTTCAGTCACTAAATTATAACCAACTCTTTGCAACCCCGTTTACTGCAGCAACCCCATTTACTTCCTTATCCTTCACTATCTCCCAGAGTTTGCTTAAATTCTTGTCCATTGAGTCAGTGATGCCATCCAACCATCTTATCCTCTACCAGCTTCTTCTTTTGCCCTCAATCTTTCCCAGCATCAGGGTCTTTTCCAATGAGTCAGCTCTTCGCATCAGGTGGCCAAAGTATTGGAGCTTCAGCTTCAGCATTCGTCCTTCCAGTGAATATTCAGGGTTGATTTCCTTTAGGATTGACTGATTTGATCTCCTTATAATGCCTACACGGTAACGTTGAATCACTTAGTGGAGACCTAGAAACGCAACTGATAACAGAATTGAAAAGCATGAACTTGTTTCTTCTGATTCAGATTTCTGGCAAGACAAACCTGAGATGCCTTAACATTCATGCAGCCCTCTTGAGAAAATGGATTCGGACTCCTCGGACATAGGGAACTTGCCACCCTTCTGAAATCTGATTTTCTAAGAAGTATCCAGCAGCAAGCACAATGGTTTAGAGGGACTTAAGTGCCAGGGTTAGTGATAGCTCTGCCAAAGCCTTACCCACAGGAGATTCAAATAGGTAAAATTATTTATTTGAGAGTCATTTATCCAAGAATATAAACTTGAATCAAAGAGAAAAACAACTGTCCAATCTTCTTTATCATAAATGTCCATCAATATGAAAGAAACAACCATACAATAAATACTAACGGAGGCAATTTAATTTGCAATGCCAAGGAAGAGACCAAATGTTATCTTAATCACTTATTCAGTCATTATTTCCATCTTTAATATATGAAATGTAAGTCCAAGTTCAAAATGACTATGCTCCCTTAAATTTTCTCTGGCTCTCAAAGCTTCTGTTTCTGAGTTTATTGAAAGTGAAAATGAAAGTCACTCAGTCGTGTCTGACTCTTTGCAACCACAGGGACTATACAGTCCAGTCCATGGAATTCTCCAGGCTAGAATACTGGTGTAGGTAGCCATTCCCTTCTCCATGGGACCTTCCCAACCCAGGGATCCAACCCAGGTCTCCCACGTTGCAGGTGGATTCTTTGCCAACTGAGCCACCAGGTAAGCCCAAGAACACTGGAGTGGGTAGCCTTTCCCTTCTCCAGCAGATCTTCCCTACCCTGGAATCAAACTGGGGTCTCCTGCTTTACAGGCAGATTCTTTACCAACTAAGCTATCAGGGAAGTCCTCTGAGTCTATTACTGGGTCTCAAACAGAAAATTTGAAGTTATGGAGCTGAAAGTTTCAAATAGAATGAGGTTCTAATTCCCAAACCACCGTTGTTGAGGTGAAAACATGCATCACACTCTTGTATTGTCTTCTGAGCCATTTTCCTCCAAATATAGAAACAAGGCACAGAAAAGCCCCGCCCAGCCCAGCCTCACTGCTCCATGTTTGGCCAGGGAACTCATTCTGCTTCTGGTTGTACAAAGTGTGACAGGACAGCAACCCACTTCACTCAGCACTGAAAGAATCTTAAATGGAACTCAGAACAGCCTCCCTGAAAGCTGTTACGTTGAAATGATTATGCAGCAATGATTTTTAACTCATTGTTGTTCAGTTGCTGAGTCGTCTCTGACTCTCTGCAACCCCATGGACTGCAGCATAAGGTCACCAAACCTCTTGGCCCGCTGAAAAAGTCCTGACAGGGAAAAAGAAAACAGAAAACCACTTACTATGGGTTGCTGTGACTGGGCTTCCCTGATGGCTCAGGTGGTAAAGAATCCACCTGCAACATAGGAAATCTGGGTTTGATCCCTGAGTGGGGAAAATGAAGGGAATGGCAACACACTCCAGTATTCTTACCTGGAGAATTCCTTGGACAGAGAAGCCTGGTGGTCACAAAGAGTCAGACACAACTGAGCGATTAACACTTCCACTTTCATGGATTGCTATACACCTCCAACAGACTTTGGATATGGTTCAGTTCAGTTCAGTTCAGTTGCTCAGTCGTGTCTGAATCTTTGTGACCCAGGAGTCCATCACCAACCCCCGGAGTTCACCCAAACTCATGTGCATCGAGTCGGTGATGCCATCCAGCCATCTCATCTTCTGTCACCCCCTTCTCCTCTTGCCCCCAATCCCGCTCAGCATCAGAGTCTTTTCCAATGAGTCAACTCTTCGTATGAGGTGGCCGAAGTATTGGAGTTTCAGCCTCAGCATCAGTCCTTCCAATGAACACCCAGGACTGATCTCCTTTAGGATGGACTGGTTGGATCTCCTTGCAGTCCAAGGGACTCTCAAGAGTCTTCTCCAATACCACAGTTCAAAAGCATCAATTCTTCAGCGCTCAGCTTTCTTCACAGTCCAACTCTCACATCCATACATGCCCACAGGAAAAACCATAGCCTTGACTAGACGGACCTTTGTTGGCAAAGTAATGTCTCTGCTTTTCAATATACTATCTAGGTTGGTCATAACTTTCCTTCCAAGGATTAAGCGTCTTTTAATTTCATGGCTGCAATCACCATCTGCAGTGATTCTGGAGCCCAAAACATAAAGTCTGACACTGTTTCCACTGTTTCCCCATCTATGTCCCATGAAGTGATGGGACCAGATGCCATGATCTTAGTTTTCTGAATGTTAAGCTTTAGGCCAACTTATCTTCTGTAAACCTGGTCTCTAGCACTGCTTTGTTAACACAGTTGTAATAGGAAATTAAACACAATGCAGAATCATAAATGACTTTTCATATGTCAGGCAATCAGACACGTGGCACAGTAGAGGAATCCTGAACTTGACTTCAAGCCCTGCTTGGCCATTTCCTAGCTCTGTGACCTTGGGCAAATACTTCAATATGTCTGTGCTTCAGTCTCCTTGTTTGTCAAACAACAGTATCTCCCACACAGAGACATGCCAAAGATGTAACTAGATGCTGTAAGTGAAAGCAATTTGTGAGATTTAAAACTCAATCCTAGTATAAATATTATCATATTAACTGAGTCTGAAACGAGTATGCTCTTTAGTTGGCCCACGATCTATCTCCTATTAGAGATGGCGTGATTGGGAAGATGAACTTTTAGATAGATGTTTATCTTTAAGTTTTTGTGAGGCTCCACTGGTGATTCCTGCTACAGCCCAGCATAGCAAGCATCCTAGGCAGCCAAGGTAAGGTCTTGGGATCTAATGGGGAAAAGTTAGTTGATCTTGGTTGACCTTGCAATGTGCTGTCCTTTAATCCTGTATAATCATATTACATGACCACAACCAAACTTACTTCTTCTCTCCATATCCCACTCTTGCTACTTAGAAAGGAGCCATGCATTTGTATACTTTTTACAAACTCTATACTATATTCTGGAGAAGGAAATGGCAACCCCACTCCAGTACTCTTGCCTGGAAAATCCCATGGACAGAGGAGCCTGGGTAGGCTACTGTTCAGTGGGCTTCCCTGGTGGCTCAGACAGTAAATAATCTGCCTGCAGTGCAGGAAACCTGGATTTGATCCCTGGGTCAGGAAGATCCCCTGGAGAAGGGAATGGCAACTCACTCCAGTATTCTTGCTTGGAGAATCCCATGGAAGAGGAGCCTGGCTGGCTATCATCCATGGGATTACAGCTGGACACAACTGAGCATCTAACACACACATACATTATGTTTGGTACCTGGCAAACAATCTTTATTTTATGTCTTATATTTGAACTTTAATGATCACCAGGCAATTTTTCTCTCACCTAGTTCAGCTTCCTGATTTTTAACTGAATTCTCATGAATTATCTGCTTTTGTCTCTTTCTCTTGGTCTTTTGGTCTCCTTATCCCTTTGCCTCTGTTACTTTGTCCCTCTGTATCTTTGTCTTTCCTGCAAACATACACACACACGTGCACACACCCAATCCTACAGTGTCCTAATTTAGACTCTACGTTTTCCATGTAAGATGTTTCACTGAGCATCTGCTGAGCCCCAGCGGACAATGTGACAGTCTTCAGTTCTTCTCAGACACATATCTATGGAAGACTGGATTATTTTGATTGTTGTTATCTGTATACAGACACTACAAAAGAAATTACCCACTCCTGGGAAGAGATGCCAAACCCTTAATTTAAAAATAAATACCAAATTAGTAAGTCCCAAAGCATTATTTCTCCTTCAAACTCAGAACATTTTAATTACCTTGAAATAAACAAAAAGCCTTGGCCAGGCTACTCATACCATTTTTTCAAAATTCCCTGTCTCCTATATGCTAAGGATTTCTACTTGCCCCAGTGTTGTTCACGACTTGAGCCTTTGTTTATTCTACCCCTGCTGTGGTGATGAACCCATTAAACAAGGGAAGTAATTTAGTCCTAAATTTGCATAAGGGCTTAATGTGAACACAGAAGTTACCAGTGACTCATCTCTTTAATTGTGTACTGGACCAAAATGAACAGACTTCCTGCCTCTAGCTACATATTTACTTAAGAAGCAAAGAAAAGCATAGAGCTTTAAGGACTAGAGTGTTACTCTCCTTATTGAGCAATTTATGCTATTTAATGTTGTAATCTAACGAGAAACAGAGATTTCCCTTGTCACAGGATGCAGATGACAGCAAGGAGGGACAGGGGGCTAAAGACATTTGTACACAATTCTAAGTAAGAAAGACCTATAGACGGAATGGTTCCCAAACATGCTTCAGCCTAATTTCAAGCTACTAGCTGCAAACTAGACTTGAATCTCCCCAAGGAGTGATGAGACAGTCAACTCACCACTGAGCCATTGCTGCTCAGAAGCAACTGAATACTAGGATCTGTGGAATGTTTACTAGTCAGACAAGTGAAACTCAGGGCATAATCCCTCAGAGCCATTGACAATCATCTTCAATGGGCAATACCTCGAGATTAATTAGAATTTTCTCAGTCCAGTTAAACTGGATCAGGGGACAGTCAGAAGTCTGGGCTCTTCATAGTTTCATCAATGAATAATGAATAGTTCAAAGTCTCATTTATAAAGACAAAGTTATTTCAATTGAAGGATTAATATCTTTAGTTATGGGGAAAGTTTGGGTTATCTCTTGTAGTATTTCTTCTTTGCTGATCTTTTTATTCTCTAGTTCCTGGAGCTTTCCTCTTTGTCTCTCAATTTCTCTTTTCATATGTTAAACCTCTTCATCTGCCTTCCAGGTCATTCCTTTAGTTTTTACCATCTTACGCTTAACTGTCTCTTCAACCAAATCTATCAGACCTGGGACAAGGGCGAAACAAGCATGATCCCACAGTGCACATTTAAAGGAAGCACTCACTTGCAGAGTCTTGCAAGTTCAAGGCTTTTACCTGTCAGTGTGTGCCTCCTAAAATTATGCATCCTGGCTGACTCCCTTGTCTCAATGCTGGTCTTGACTCAGGTGACTAGACTCTAGTTTACCGTATCAGCCACAATTCTTATTTCAATGAATACACTTTCCACTCCTCAGGTTTCTAGATGAATTTTTAAATATCTTACTGTTTTTGATTAATAATCCTTCATTCTCACTTTCTCTCTGACTTATTTGATGATTGCAAATTATGTTAACATATTTTCACATTGCACCGTTATTTCTAGTTCCTCACCATAAAATCTGTAGGCAAATTTGTAGGTTTCTGGTTCCTTATGTGTAGTGTCTGTAGATTATTGAGTCTGCTAACTAGCATGATGACACAAAGCATCCTTGTGTATTCTGTCATTTTTGTCTGAAAACTCATCTTGCTTGGGAGATTTGTTTCTGGTTAACTCCCCTCTCTGTCAAGTGGTTTTATGGTTGGTAATATCACCCTGGCACTCCAGATACGCGTCACGAAGTTGAGATGTATCTCATTACCAACCACCACCAGTAATGTCACATCAACATCACGGCTATGTGCAACAGGGCCTGGTTCCCATTCTAACCCAGATGTCTCTTCTCCATCCCAGAACCACAGGAAAGCAGGATCCAATGATGGGTAGTTAGTGGAATTTTTTCATGTCTGTTGACTGCCAGATGCTGTAAACACTGATCTCAGCTTCATCTGGGAAGCCCAGCTCAAATTTCTGCCTTTTGTGGGGTGAGCAATGCCTTCATCACCAAATGGCCTTTAAAGCTCAGCCTCCACTGTTTGTATAAAGAATCTGCTGCCTATGAACCAATCACCTTTACCCTCTGTTTCCCAATGTAGGTTTCTGTTAGTTCCAGATCATTGGATCTTAGCCTCTTTTTTTGAGTTTGTGTTTAAAAAATAATTAAGCACTTAAAGGTTTTTTTGCTTGTTTTTCCCCTCTCTTTTTAAAAAATGAGATACAAGGTAAAAGCAGGGGATAAATCATGTTGATAAATATATCAACATGATAAGGAAAAATATAATTTATCACCAGTGTTAACTTTTAATCACTTATATGAGTGGTATAATGGCCCACAGAGCTAAAAGATGTTTGACTTAAACAATCTATCTTGTCAAGGCCACAATAAGGCATAATTGCTCATTTCCTGCTTTTGCTGTCAGTCATCTATTTTTGTATGAAAACTATTGAAAAAATTAGTAGCTTACCTAACAAAACTTGTACAGTTCCATAAACTAAAATGTATAAAATTCTGATGAAAGCAAAACTATAAACAGCTGGACAGATACATATAGTTACCCCTCCAACCAACCACAGATTGAAAATATTCAGAAAAAGTAAGGCAGGAAATTAAAAAGGCAAAAATTTAATTTGCCACTATTTACACAAATTATTTTCATCATATTCACACTATTTAAGTAACATCTATCTTGTATTAGGTATTATAAGTAATCTGTATGTGGGCTTAGTCACTGTCATGTCTGACTCTTTGCAACACTTTGGACCATAGCCCTCCAGGCTTCTCTGTCCACAGGAGGACAGGAGAGAGTATTCTTGTCTCCAGGCAAGAATACTGGAGTTGGTTGCCATGCCCTCCTCCAAGGGATCCTCCCTGACCCAAGAACTGAACCTGTGTCTCCTGCATTGTAGGCATATTCCTTATTTGCTGAGCCATTGGGGAAGCCCTGTAAGTAATCTAGAGACTGCTTATTTAAAATAACCAGGATGATGTGCACAGGTCATATGCCAATACTATACCATTTTATATAAAGGACTTGAGCATCTACAGATTCTGCTACCTGTGGGAGTCCTGGAATCAAACCCCATGGGTACAGAATGACTACTGTACTGTGATCACAGGTTAGAAGTCTCAGTGTAGTAGAGGTCAATTCTCCCCAAATTGTTTCTTAGATTTAAAGCAATTCCTATCAAAATCCCATGTAAGCAGAGAAAAACGCATTCCAAAATTTATATGGGAAGGAAAAGGAACTAGAATGGCTAAACCAATTTTGGAAAGAAAAAGAATTGAGTAAGAAAAATCATTGAAAATGAAAGTATTAGTTACTCAGTTGTATCAGACTCTTTGTGATCCCATGGGCAGAGGAGCAGCAGATTCTTTACCATCTGACTTACCATATTGTGAGCTTCCCAGGTGGTGCTAGTGGTAAAGAACCCCCTTGCCAATGTAGGAGACTCGGGTCCCATTCCTGAGTCAGGAAGATCCCCTGGAAGAGGGCATGGCAACCCACTCCAGTATTCTTGCCTGGAGAATCCTGTGGACAGAGGAGCCTGGCAGACTACAGTCTGTAGAGTTGCAAATAGTTGGACGTGACTGAAGTGACTTAGCACATAGTCATCTTAACAATAGTCACATAATAACTGTGTGGTATTGGTAAATTAGCAGACAGATCAATAGAACAATATAGAGAACCAAGAAATTTGATTAATTTCATTTACAATAATTTTGATTCTTTTTACAATAGTGTAAAAGCAGTTCAATGGAGGACATATTGTTTTCCCAATAAACTGTTTTGAGACAAATGTAAACTAAAAGTGAACATAAACCTAAAATTCACACCACATTTAAAAATTAATTCAAATGGATCCTAGACTTAAATGTAAAATGTAAAACTATAAGAGCTTTTGAGGAAAACAATAAAATCTTCAGGACCTTGGGCTAGGTGAGAAGTTCTTAGATATGATACTAAAAGCACAATGCATACAAGAAAAATTAATGAATTGGATGCTATCAACTTTAAAAACATTTTTACCACAAGAGATCCTGTTAAGTGAATGGAAAGATAAGCTCAAGACTGGGAGAACATATTTGCAAACCATAGATCTATCAAAGAACAAGTTCCTAGAAGAAACTTGGTACATTCATACAATGAACTATCACTTATCAATAAAAAAGAATGAACTTCTGATTCATACAATAACTTGGATGGACCTCAAAAGGGTACACATACTGTATGATTCAATTTATATAGCATGCTTGAAATAACAGAACAATAGAAATGATAAACACATGAGTGGTTGCCCAGAGACAAAGGTAGGAGTGTGGCGGGGGTATGTGCCAGTACAAAGAGAGAGCAGGAAAAAGAGCTTTTGTAGAGATGGTGATGGTTATACAAATCTATACATGGAAGAAAACCGCATAGAACTACACATACACACACACACATAAATGAATGCTGATGTTTTAAAAACATGGTGAAAACTAAGCTTACTCTGCTTCACAGCAATGTACTTAGGTGGATTTCCTGCTTTTGATAATATACTACAACTATATAAGATGCCATCATTAGGGAAAGTTGGGTGAAGAATATACCTGACTCTTCAGTTTTTTCAAGTCAAAATAAAAAGTCTAAGACAATTGTTTACCTAGCACACCACTCTCTGCCTGCATGCTAGGTCACTTCAGTCATATCCAACTCTATGTGACCCCATGAACTGTAGCCTGCTAGGCTCCTCCATCCATGGGATTTCCCAGTCAAGAATACTGCAGTTGGATCTTCCCAAACCAGGGATCAAACCGACATCTTTTCTGTCTTCTGCATTGGCAGGTGGACTCTTTACCACTAGCACCACCTGAGAAGCTTCACCACTCTTAAGAGTTGGCAGTTCTGGCTGGAATCAACCCAGCAGTTCTTCACCCAGTCTCAGTATGGATAACTCATGCCTTGGCAATCAGACATGGAGATGCAAGTTCGATCCTTGAGTTGGGAAGTTCCCCTGGAGTAGGAAGTGACAACCCACTCCAGTGTTCTTGCCTGGAGAATTCCATGGACACAGGAGCCTGGCGGGCTACAGTCCATGGGGTCACAAAGAATCGGATACAACTGAGCAACTAACACTTTCACTAGCCAGCTAAGTTGTCTCTGCTTCTGGGACTTCACTGGTTGGGGTGATGAGTGCTGCTAGACCACACATCTCTCCTGCTCAGCAGACCAGCCCTGCCACCCTGTAGGTGGCAGTTACAGGGTTCCAAAGGCAGCAAGAGAGTAAGGTCCAATGCACAAGCTCTTCATAAGTCTCTCTTTGTATCAAGTTGCTAAGAGTCCTACTCTGCAAAACAAATCCAACCTAAATTCCAAGGGTGGGAAAATAGACTCAGCTATGATGGGAGGAGCTGCAAAATGTGTGGCTATTGTTTTTCAATCTACCACAGTCACAGTGTATTTCTGGGTAGTGGAGCAAGAAACTGATGTGGAAGTTCAAGAGTCCCTTTCTCCAATTTGCTAGTGATCATTTCTCATACATTCCCAATCCTGAATGACAGTAACTACATGGAGAAAAGAAGGAAACAAATGTTTTCTCAGAAATAAAACTACCCTATGACCTAGTACTCCCACTAATGGGCATATACCCTGAGGAAACCAGAATTGAAAAAGACACATGTACCCCAGTGTTCATTGTATCACTCTTTACAATAGGTAGGACGCAGAAGCAACCTGGATGTCCATCAGAAGATGAATGGATAATGAAGTTCTGGTACATATACACAGTAGAATATGACTCAGCTATAAAAGGGAACACATTTGAGTCAAGTTCTAATGAGGCAGATGAATATAGAGCCTATCATACATGGTGAAATTAGTCAGGAAGAGAAAGACTAATACTGTATATTCATGCATATATATGGAATATAGAAAGGTGGTACCAATGATCCTATGTACTGGGCAGCAAAGGAGCCAGAGATGTAAAGAACAGACTTTTGGACTCAGTGGGAGAAGGAGAGGGTAGGATGATTTGAGAGAAGAGCAATGAAACATATGTATTACCATATGTAAAATGTATAACTGGTGCCAGTTTGATGTATGAAGTAGGGCACCCAAAGCCATGCTCTGTGACAACCTGGAAGGGTAGAGTGGAGAGGGAGGTGGGAGGCAGTGGAGAGGGAGGCAGTTCAGGATGAAGGGGACACATGTATACCTATTATGGCCATTCATATTGGTGTATGGCTAAAACCATCACAATATTGTAAACTAATTTTCTTCTAATTAAAATAAATAAATAAAAAGAAATATTTTCTTAAAGCATGCAAAAATGGGAGCAGAAAATTTCCCATCCTCAGGGACTCGGCCAATAGATTCAAAAGATCCAAAGACTAGAATTGTCTTGGTCAAGCCTAATCAAAGTGATTATATGGAAGAGTAAGAGATTAAACACAAAGCTCCCTCGGGGATTGGACTACCTCTGACATTTATTGGTATATCCCTTACAAGCACTACATACACAGTTCATGATCAGTCAATATGGTTATTAAATGTAGAAACTCCACCACAGACCTGGCCTGATTATCACTGACCCTATAACAGATTGATTAGTGCATGGCATTTGTGAAGGGTGGGTAGGTTGAAAATCAGGAATCTTTTCCAGGTTGGAAATGTTAAGGCTTTTCCTACTTTAAACTTCTCTAACACATACACTTTCAAAGTAGTTGCAAGAATAATTACTAGGCTTAGGCAAATTGTGAAAGTGAAGGACCTGACCTAAATTTTGCTCAGACCTCTCCAACTTGAGCCCAGAAGCTAGAGATCTGGCAAGAGACTAATCTGACAGCCAATAAGCCCTGGCAATACCGAGGGGCACTTGCCCTTGGGTTCTTAGGTTTTTGCCAGAACTCAAAGTACAACTCGGGTGGTATGAAACAAACTCTCGGTCCTACTAGGACTCCCCAAGTAGAGGAAGGTTTCTGGTTGTGATGCACACTTATCATATCTAATCCCCTTTTCCTCATAATGGTATATATGTTTGCACCCAAGTAATAGACAATTTTATTCACTGGATAGTAAGTTAGCCCAAAATTCTTCAAGGAAAAGCTTAACTTCTAAGACACAAAGGCCTCTTCCCCAGTGTTGCAAGTTTTCCAAGGGTTTTCTGAGACTATAAGATAAGGGCCACGCTGAAAACAAGCAAACAAACAAACGAAAAAGCAACAAAAATTGTTCTCCTCTCAGGAGATGAGGCTACTCCAAGCAGCCCCACATGCATGGCAATCTCTTGGGCTTCCAGACAGGACGGGATAAACAAGACTAATGTGTGTGTGTATGTGTGTGTGTGTGTGTGCGCGTGCGTGCGCGCGCGCGCGCGCACGGA
The DNA here is from genome assembly GCF_029378745.1 of Bos indicus. Taxonomy (NCBI): domain Eukaryota; kingdom Metazoa; phylum Chordata; class Mammalia; order Artiodactyla; family Bovidae; genus Bos; species Bos indicus. Next base: position 34,919,806 of record NC_091769.1, read on the forward strand.
TGCCTTTCTAGTGAACTGTACAGCAGGCAGGGCCAATGCTTAAATGAAAGGCAGGGATCTATTAAGAGAGTAATAGTCTACAAAGACTATTCCATGCCTCAAGATGTGGAATTTCATCAAAGGAATGAAAATAGTGCATATGAAGTCCTCTCAAATATGGAACTGATCTGAAAGACTTCATTATAATATCCAGACTTTCAGTATCTATCAAAAGTATGCCTGTTTCTGGGCCACTGCCTGGTGTATCATGCAAAGTATTTTATTGCTAACATAAGGTTTATATAATGTTCATCAGAAAAGCATAATAAAAACAATAATAAATCTCACATAGGATTGAAGTTTTGAAGCCTGTCTGGCATTTCTTATGCAATATTTTATTTGATACCACCCAACCACCCAGGACACTATTGTTAGCTGCATTTTACAAATGAGTAAACCGAGGCTCAAAAACTGAAGGCCACCTACCTGTCAATGACAGAACCTGACCTACCTATACAGTCCATGGAATTCTCCAGGCCAGAATCCGAGAGTGGGTAGCCTTTCTCTCCTCCAGGGGATCTTCCCAATCCAGGGATTGAACTCAGGTCTCCTGAATTATGGGTGGATTCTTTACCTGCTGAGCCACAAGGGAAGCACAAGGATACTGGAGTAGGTAGCCTACCCTTCTCCAGCAGGTCTTCCTGACCCAGGAATCAAACCAGGGTCTCCTGCCTTTCAGGTGGATTCTTTACCAACTGAGCTATCCAGGAAGTCCAGTCCCAGACTTACTGTCCCCTTTCTGTTGTTTACCACTGTGGGAAAATTCCACAAAGGGGAAAGCTGTGGAAGAGCTATCTCAAGTACTGAAAAGAATGGCTACTATTCAAAATCAAGAGTCAGAGACCACAGGAGCCAGCTTGAACTGGTTCCCACAGGCCAAAGTTGGCACAGTTTGAGCACTGAAATAAGCAAGGATAGAAATGGACTTAGTGAATAAAATTAGAACCTATAAGTCTATGCTAATATAAATAAATAAAATAGATACATAAAATGAATAGAAAGTAACTCTTGACAGTAGAATTCCAAGTAAAAACTATAGAAGGGATGGCATGGTTAAAATGGTATTAGTAGATGCTAAAACTAAGCAGGTGAAAGTCTTATGAGAAACAAAGTATTTACACAGTATCAAAGTATTTCCCCATTAATTATTTAGGATTGATTACAAGAAGAAAATAGTAGCTTTACAGTGGAGAAGCTGGCAGGCATCCCCTTAAACACAGCGCTGGGGCACACTGACATCATGTGTCTCCTTATGGTTGTACTGAGGAAGACATAACATCACTTTTCTGGCATTTTGGTCAAAAGTGTAAAACTTGTGACTATTTTATGGATGGCGGTCTGAACTAATCTGGACAAAACATCAGAAAACCCAAATTGAATGGCATTCTACAAAATAGTCTGTACTCTTTTAAATGTCAAGGTCAAAAATGGCTGAGGAAATGTTCCAGAGTCAGAGTGACTAAAGAGACATAACAATCAAATGCCATGTGGACTCCTGGTTTGAACACTGGCCAGGCTGGGGGAAAAAAAGCTACAAAGAAGATCGTTGGAACAATAATACACTGAAACATTGTTTCAATAATACAATGCTTCTAATACACTGAACTATAAATCACCATAATACACTGCTTCTAATACATTGAAATATAAATCACCATACACACACCTGGCAGGGAAAAAAAAAAAAAAGATTGGCAAACCTGAACATGGGCTGCAGATTTTAGACTAAATATTGTATCCATGATAAACTTTCAGATCTTGATATTTATATTTTGATTATGTAAAAGGAAGCCCTTCTTCTTAGGAAAAAAGTATTGAAATATTTAGAGGCAAGTGTGCAATGTCTCCCAGAGAAGGCAATGGCACCCCACTCCAGTACTCTTTCGTGGAAAATCCCATGGACGGAGGAGCCTGGTGGGCTGCAGTCCATGGAGTCGCTAAGAGTCGGACACAACTGAACGACTTCACTTTCACTTTTCACTTTCATGCATTGGAGAAGGAAATGGCAACCCACTCCAGTGTTCTTGCCTGGAGGATCCCAGGGACGGGGGAGCCTGGTGGGTTGCCATCTATGGGGTCGCACAGGGTCGCACACGACTGAAGTGACTTAGCAGCAGCGGTGCAATGTCTCCAACTTATTTGCCAATAGTACAGAAAAACAAGAGAGGAAGCACTGGGTGGGGCCAGAAAGTTCTTAGATATTACAATGGTTATAAACAGGTGCAGTTTGTTTAGCTGTGGTCTTAAATTGTAATGGAGTAAATGACTTTAATAATTGTTTAAAATGTCTCCTGAAAGAATAAGTAATGAAAAAAATTGAGAAAGAAAAAGAGAGGTGAGGGGGAAAGAAAGTAAAATCAAACTGAACTCATGTCAAGGAAGAAAATATAGGAATCCCCTTTAAGTTTAGCCTGTGTCTTCCCAAGTGGCTCAGCAGGAGACACAGGATTCAATCCCTGGGTCAGGAAGATCCCCTGGAGAAGGAAATTTCCTAGTATTCTTGCCTGGGAAATCCCAGCATCAGAGGAACAGTCCATGGGGTCGCAAAGAGTTGGACACGACTGAGCAACTAGGCATGCATGCAGGCCTTTCTTGGTCTTGGTCTTTAAGTGTGAAAATTTTCAAACTAAAAAGTTGCAAGAATAAAATATACATATTTAGAGGTAAAGCATCAACAACAGTAGGAATAGCACTCTGGTCCAAGGAAAGATCCATGTACATAGTCATGTGAATGGTTTTCATTGCTGCTTCTCTAGAACCGGTTGCATACATGTTATTCATGTTGGCACACTTGACTATTTTATGGATGGTGGTCTAGTTGTCTCCCTGCCTGAGGACAGTACTGGCTCAGTAAGGCCATTCACTTTTTAAGGAGAGCATTTTATGTGACAGAAGGTGACATGTTCCAGCTTCACGAAGGACAGCACAAAACAAAGGTTTTTTAAAATAGCAGATAAGATCTAGGTTAGAACGTGAAAAGAACTTTAAAAATAAAATAGTTGGGAATATAAATTACTGAGTTGGTTATGGAATATTCTCTCACAAAGACCTTTAAAAGATGAGTAATAATTAAGAATATTATCAGGCACACATCTGTTAAAGGACAGCTCAAGGATGACTTAGTCCATTCAAGCTGCTATAACAAAATACATAGGCTAGAGGGTTTAAAACACAGAAATTTACTCCTCACAGTCCTGGAGTCTGGGAAGGCCAAGATCAAGGCGACAACCAGTTCAGTGTCTAGTGAGCACCCACCTCCTAGTTCGTAGGTGGTACCTTTTCACTGTGTCCTCTCATGGTAGAGGGATAAGCTGACCCTCTGGAGTCATTTATAATGGGCTCCACCCTCGTGATCTAAATACATCTTAAGTCCCCACCTCCCAACACTTTCATTTTAGGAATGAGTATTGAGGGGACAAATTCAGAGCATAGCAAAAGGCAAGAAGATGTATTAGAAGAGCCTTTCATTCATTTATTGATGCTCTCAAAGTTCAGTAAAACATGCCCTCTGCCTTTAATGAACATGCCACCTAGTAGAAAGATTAGTTTATGATTATCATTTATCATTATAATAAAACCTTGGCACCTTATTTCACATTCTCAGGCTTTACAACTTTTTCCTAACATTTTATTATCCTAATTGTTTCATTTATCCTAATTGTTGTCATTATCATTAATACACATGTATTTCTATCCTAGTACCACTGGCACTATACAGCGACCTTTGCATAATATTTCTTAACCACTAGTGATAGTACAAGATAAAAACAAGTTTAAAAAAAAAGTCTGCATTCTACAGTCTTTCAACCAGGTATGTTGAGGTGGTAAACAGCTCCCTCTGGGACCTCACAAAAGTCAAATTACTATACTCTCTTGAGGCCCTGTGTGCTGGCCCCATGCAAAACTGGCTCTGTTGCTGTCATTTTCTGGCCATTGGATTCCCTCACTTGATTAATTAACTCAAAATTGCCTCTCAATGGCAAGCCAGACTTCTGTTTCCAATTTCCCTCTCTGCTGAAAAGTAAATAGGTTTGACCACATTTTCAAGCCCCTGTGCATGGGTCTTTTGTGCTACTAGCAAACCAGTATCCGACGGAAGGGGTCTGGGCCAGTGCCAAGTTAGGGATTTGATTTCTTTGTTGTCTTTCAGTAAAACCTAGCTAACCACAATCCCTCTCCACCATTCCTCTGCAATGTGCTTGAACTAGAGCCAAGAGCCCATCCTACAAAATGAAGAAAAATGTAGGAAATAAATAAATCAGTAGCCATGGGGAAAAAATAGGGCTTGTGAATATTTCCCATACATCACATTTTCTTTTTACATCTTTATAAAAATCTCTAGACCCTGAATGCACAGTTATATGCAGGAATGACCCCAAGGGCCTCCCATTCTCTCCTTTCACCCAAGAAGATTATAAGATTATAAACATGGGACAAATTTCCATGCTCCTATTCCTTGGGGCTTACCCCTGGCTTCTGACTTTGGGGATGGAGGGTGGAATGGCAAATGCCTAAGAGGTTTGAATGACTATCCAAAGAGAAGCAAATGGCTTTAGCAGGCCTGTGCCAGTACATGATCTGTGTGAGCTCCATGCCACTCACTTTTCCCCAAACCCAGGGAGAAAACATTAAAAATGAGTCTCTGCTCTTTAATGAGGTGAATTTACAGGATAAGAGGCTTCCCGTATGGAAAGAAAAATGGTATCAGGCCAGGGCATGTACACTGAAGAAGGGCTCAGGATTTTGTACAACTTCTCTTCCAATGGGTGGACAATCTTTTATTCTCCCCCCATTAACTCCCTACTCCACTCCTCCCCATATATATTAATAAACTTTCTCCAAATCCCCCAAAAAATGATAGCAGCATAAACAGTTGGCACAAAGAAAAGAAAATATGGGGCATCTATTGGGAAGAGTAAGTAATTAAATTGGAAAACAGAGAACATGAGAGATAGTATGAGGAAGAATGCCCAGGAGTTTAGGCTCAGATTTGCAGACCATGAGCACAAGGCCAAAAAGTTCAAACTTTGTTGATGGGAACTTACTGAAATATTAAATGTAATATTAAAAGATAGAACTTTGGAAAAATAATCAATTTAGAAGAAAGTTGATATCACATCATAAAAGAGAGAAAGCTAAGCATGAGAATTCGTACAATAGGAGTGCTTCACCTCAAGGATGGATTCCTGTGACTGACATACAGGTACACAAGGAGCCAGGTATACAAGGACAAGTTGAAACATACAAATCTTTATCAGATAGAAGCTACCTCATTAGTTCCTGCAAAGAGAGCAGACATCCTAGGAGAAACCCTGTGGACTCTTTTACAAGCCATTAAAGGCTTCAACAATACGTGAACCATGAACTTCCAGATGTTCAAGCTCATTTTAGAAAAGGCAGAGAAACCAGAGACCAAATTGCCAACATCTGTTGGATCATCGAAAAAGCAAGAGAGTTCCAGAAAAACATCTATTTCTGCTTTATTGACTATGCCAAAGCCTTTGACTGTGTGGATCACAACAAACTGTGGAAAATTCTTCAAGAGATGGGAATACCAGACCACCTGACCTGCCTCTTGAGAAATCTGTATGCAGGTCAGGAAGCAACAGTTCAAACCGGACATGGGACAACAGACTGGTTCCAAATAGGAAAAGAAGTACATCAAGGCTGTATATTGTCACCCTGCTTATTTAACTCATATGCAGAGTACATCATGAGAAACACTGGGCTGGAAGAAGCACACGCCGGAATCAAGATTGCTGGGAGAAATATCAATAACCTCAGATATGCAGATGACACCACCCTTATGGCAGAAACTGAAGAGGAACTAAAGAGCCTCTTGATGAAAGTGAAAGAGGAAAATGAAAAAGTTGGCTTAAAGCTCAACATTCAGAAAACTAAGATCATGGCATCTGGTCCAATCACTTCTTAGCAAATAGATGGGGAAACAGTGGAAACAGTGGCTGACTTTATTTTTCTGGGCTCCAAAATCACTGCAGATGGTGATTGCAGCCATGAAATTAAAAGATGCTTACTCCTTAGAAGGAAAGTTATGACCAACCTAGACAGCATATTAAAAAGCAGAGACATCACTTTGCCGACAAAGGTCCATCTAGTTAAAGCTATGGTTTTTCCTGTGGTCATGTATGGATGTGAGAGTTGACTGTGAAGAAAGCTGAGTGCCAAAGAATCGATGCTTTTGAACTGTGGTGTTGGAAAAGACTCTTCAGAGTCCCTTGGTCTGCAAGGAGATCCAACCAGTCCATCCTAAAGGAGATCAGTCCTGGGTGTTCATTGGAAGGATGGACATTGAAGCTGAAACTCCAATACTTTGGCCCCCTGATGCAAAGAGCTGACTCATTGGAAAAGACCCTGATGCTGGGAAAGATTGAAGGCAGGAGGAGAAGGGGACGACAGAGGATGAGATGGTTGGATGACATCACCAACTCAATGGGCATGAGTTTGGGTAAACTCCAGGAGTTGGTGATGGACAGGAAGGCCTGGCGCGCTGCAGTCCATGGGGTCACAAAGAGTCAGACATGACTGAGCAACTGAACTGAAGTCCTAATAAATATCTCACTCTGGGTTCATTCAGGTCAAAAATTGATCCTTAAACTGGGCAACAACCTTTCCCAATCTTAGGGAAAGTTTTTCTTTTTGTCATACCTGTAGTCTTGAACATTTTATTGCTCTGTCATACATGGAAAAGAGCTCCAAGTTTGGCAGTTTTGGGAAACTGAGGGGACAGTCATTTTGAGGTAAACCTTATTCTAGGTCTGTAAATCATATAATGAGGGAAGTAGTGCAACTAATCTAGTCTCTGAGTATCTTGGCCATTTTTAGAAAATGTTGCTAGTATGTTGCCCTTTCTTAACCATAATAAATCTTCATATTTGGAACAAATATTATGTAGATGTTGGAATTTCACTCTTTAATTGACTAAATCTGGAAAAATTGGAAGGCTCACATTCAACTGGAATTTATATGACCAAGAAACAGCTGCTATGTGATGAGATGAGATAGAAGAGGAGAGGGAGGATAATTTTCTAAGATTGTTTGCCATCTCACTTTCAGTGTCTTCCTTTATGCTATGATTTATTTGCATTTTAATTTTTGTGGTCTGGAACTTGAAAACAATCTTAATAGTCTTTTAAAAAATCATTTTAAATGTGAAACAACTCATGGAAAACAAATTTTTGTACAATTCCGTCAGCATCTAGAGAAAATATTTTGTTTTCTTCAACCCTAAGATGCTGTCTACTAGAAGAGGAAAGAAAGACTGGGAATTGAACAGGTATTTTCTCCCAATTAACTAGCTGTGTGAGTTCTTAATGGTTAAATCTGTGGCATTGCCTCTTCTGGGTATTTCCCCACAATCATGTCTTGGGTAATATGAGAAGGTTCCAGTAACTACTGAAATCATACATTCAACAAATATGGTTCAAGTACACTAGTTAATTTGGGGACTTCCAAATGAATCAGATCATGAAATTTTGCTGATAAGGATGAAATCTAACAACAATAGATCACATTATAAACATAAACAAATTGCTAGGCAAAATAGGATAAGTTTAAGAGAAATTCAGATTCCATTTCTGGCAATATGGTGAAACATATTTGTAGAATTTTATGCAGTGTTATTTTATATCCAGAATATATCCTGGGATAGAATATGTAAAAATACTGGATAAAAGTTATAAACATTTCTCCTAATTATAGCTAATTGGCACATAAAATAGAACTATATCCCAGAAATAATATGAAAGTGTGATTACAGAAGAATAAGTTAGTGCTTTAGCTAATACTTTCTCTGAGAGTATCTGCATTTCTGAATGAGACACAGATTCCTCTCAGGAGATACAGGTGAAGAGAGTATCAGTGAATTAGAAGACAGATGTGAGAAAAAACCTAGAAGGCATTTGCATACAAACAAAGAGAAGGGAAATATAAAAGTTTAAGAGATATGGTAGAATATAAGATTCAACATACACATAATGAGAGTTTCAGGAAAAAAAAGAGAAAAATGGAGGCAAAGAAGTGTTCGATGATATAATGACTAATAGCTTTTCAGAACTGATGAAAGGTACCAATGCCCAGGATCAAGAATCCTAACTAATATGTAATCAGCACACAGTTTATTAGGCTTCTTGAACCTTAGGGTTAATGTCTTTCATATACATGGATATAATCAGATATATATCAATATATATTCTATAAATATTCATATGTATATATATTTAATTTTTTCATAAGAGACATGCCTAAGACAAAAGGAATGTAAAAGGTTGACAATAGAAAGAGCAAGATTATATATAAGGCTCTCTAAATACACTAAATTGTGAATCTCTATTAATAAAAAAGAGTATGGGATTAAGACAAAAAGATTTTGAAAGGCAAAAAGTTATCACTGCACAATTCCCTTGACATTAGAATGTTAACACATAGCCATCTCAGAAGATAGGATTATACCATATGAAGAAAAAATGAGCAGAATATACAAGGATATCTTGATTCCTTCAGCATTGTGACAGGAGATTTAAACCCTATTCTCCAGTAATCAATAAAACAGACAAAATAAATCAAAAAGTGTGGCAGTCATTAGTGCTGTTTCACCAAAATTCCAATTCTCCTCCCTCATACTACAGGGTAGAAATACACTTTCCACCCCTTGAAGTTAGGTGTGGCCTTTTTGGTCAGATGACTTGCTTTGGCCAGAAATATGTGTACAGAATTATGTGTATTACTTCTAGGCAAAAGCATTTAGTGGCCAATGTGACAGTGCAGAAGCCTTTTCCCTGCTGTGTCAATCATGGAAGCACAGAGTTGGATCCTGTCAGCCTGATTCCTTAATAAAGATCATGTGAGTATGAGTCAGAAGTAAACTTTAATTGCAGGGCAGTTCATTACAGCCTAACCCATCTCACCATTATAGTAGGGATAGAAAAGAATCAAGTAACAAAATTAAAAGGTTAAATTAGTGCAAATATTTAGAACATGCACCCAATATTTGGAAAATACATATGCTTCCATGTATGCATAAAGTATTTATAAAAATCAAATACATTCTAGATCACAAAGCAAGTCTCAGGTCAAAAAAAATCAGTGTTAGACCACATATTTTACTACTATACAATAAAGTTAGAAATCAAAACCAAAGGATAACTCTATTTTGGAAAAAGATGTTTAAATAATCCATATAAAAAAATAATCCATATGTCAAAGAACACAGAGTGAAATTTGGGAAACAAAACACAAACAAAATTATAATGAAAATAGTGATTCTTGAAAGCAAATTTAAGGTGTAAAAAAAAAAAAAATCAGTGTTAGACCACATGTTTTACTACTGAAAACAACAATCACAGAAAACTAACCAAATTGATCACATGGACCAAAGCCTTGTCTAAATCAATGAAACTATGAGCCATGCTATGTAGGGCCACCCAAGATATACAGGTCATGAGAGGGACTTCTGACAAAACGTGGTCCACTGGAGAAGGAAATGGCAAACCACTTCAGTATTCTTGCCTTAGAACCCCAAGAACAGTATGAAAAGGCAAAAAAGATAGGACGCTGAAAGATAAACTCCCCAGGTCGGCAGGTGCCCAATAGTGGAGAACTAACTCGAGAAAGAATGAAGGGATGGAGCCAAAGAAAAACAACACCCAGCTGTGGATATGACTGGTGATGGAAGTAATGTTTGATGCTGTAAAGAGCAATATTGTAGAGAAACCTGGAATGTTAGGTCCATGAACCAAGGCAAATTGGAAGTGGTCAGAAAGGAGATGACAAGAGTGAACATCAACATTTTAGGAATCAGTGAACTAAAATGGACTGGAATGGGCGAATTTAACTCAGATGACCATTATATCTACTATTGTGGGCAAGAATCCCTTAGAAGAAATGGAGTAGGCAACATAGTCAACAAAAGAGTCCGAAATGCAGTACTTGGATGCAGTCTCAACAATGACAGAATGATCTCTGTTTGTTTCCAAAGCAAACCATTCAAAATCACAGTAATCCAAGTCTATTCCCCAATCAGTAATGCTGAAGAAGCTGAAGTTGAATGGTTCTATGAAGACTTACAAGACCTTCTAGAACTGACACCCCAAAAAGATGTCCTTTTCATTATAGGGGACTGGAATGCAAAAGTAGGAAGTCAAGAAATACCTGGCTGCTGCTGCTGCTGCTAAGTCGCTTCAGTCAAGTCCGACTCTGTGCGACCCCATAGATGGCAGTCCACTAGGCTCCCCCATCCCTGGGATTCTCCAGGCAAGAACACTGGAGTGGGTTGCCATTTCCTCCTCCAATGCATGAAAGTGAAAAGTGAAAGTGAAGTCGCTCAGTCGTGTCTGACTTAGCGACCCCATGGACTGCAGCCCACCAGGCTTCTCCGTCCATGGGATTTTCCAGGCAAGAGTATTGGAATGGGGTGCCACTGCCTTCTCCGAGAAATACCTGGAGTAACAGGCAAATTTGGCCTTGGAGTACAGAATGAAGCAGGGTAAAGGTGAACAAAGTTTTGCCAAGAGAATCCACTGGTCATAGCAAACACCCTCTTTCAACAACACAAGAGAAGACTCTACACATGGACATCACCAGATGGTCAATACCAAAATCAGATTGATTATATTCGTTGCAGCCAAAGATGGAAGAGCTCTATAAACTCAGCAAAAACAAGACTGGGAGCTGACTGTGACTCAGATCATGAACTCCTTATTGCCAAATTCGGACTTAAATTGAAGAAAGTAGGGAAAACCACTAGATCATTCAGGTATGACCTAAATCAAATCCCTTATGACTATACACTGGAAGTGTATAAATAGTGTACAAATAGATTTAAGGGATTAGACCTGATAGACAGAGTACCTGAAGAACTATGGACTGAGGGTTATGACATTGTACAGGAGGCAGCGATCAAGATCATCCCAAAGAAAAAGAAATACAAAAAGGCAAAATGGTTGTCTGAGGAGGCCTTACAACAGCTGTGAAAAAAAGAAAAGTGAAGGGCAAAGGAGAAAAGGAAAGATATACCCATCTGAATGCAGAGTGACAAAGAATAGCAAGGAGAGACAAGAAAGCCTTCCTCTGTGATCAGTACAAAAAAAAAGAGGAAAACAATAGATTGGGAAAGACGAGAGATCTCTTCAAGAAAATTAGAGATACCAAGGGAACATTTCATGCAAAGATGGGCACAATAAAGGACAGAAATGGTATGGACCTAACAGAAGATAATAAGAAGCAGCAGATAATAAGAAGGGGTGGCAAGAATACACAGAAAAGCTATACAAAAAAGATCTTCATGACCCAGATAACGATGGTGTGATCAATCACCTAGAGCCAGACATCCTGGAATGCAAAGTCAAGTGGGCCTTGGGAAGCATACTAAGAACAAAGCTAGTGGAGATGATGGAATTCTAGTTGAGCTATTTCAATCCTAAAAGATGATGCTGTGAAAGTGCTGCTCTCAATATGCCAGCAAATTTGGAAAACTCAGCAGTGGCCACAGGACTGGAAAAGGTCAGTTTTCATTCCAATCCCAAAGAAAGGCAATGCCAAAGAATGCTTAAACTGCTGCACAATTGCATTCATCTCACACACTAGCAAAGTAATGCTCAAAATTCTCTAAGCCAGGCTTCAACAGTACATGAACCATGCACTTCCAGATGTTCAAGCTGGTTTTAGAAAAGGCAGAGGAACCAGAGATCAAATTACCAACATCCATTGGATCACTGAAAAAGCAAGAGAGTTCCAGGAAAACACCTACTTCTGCTTTATTGACTAGGCCAAAGCCTTTGACTGTGTGGATCACAATAAACTTTGGAAAATTCTGAAAGAGATGGGAATACCAGACCACCTGACCTGTCTCCTGAGCAATCTGTATTCAGGTCAAGAAGCAACAGTTAGAACTGGACATGGGACAACAGACTGGTTCCAAATAGGGAAAGGAGTACATCAAGGCTGTATATTGTCACCCTGCTTACTTAACTTATATGCAGAGTACATCATGAGAAACGCTGGGCTGGATGAAGCACAAGCTGGAATCAAGATTGCCGGGAGAAATATCAATAACCTCAGATATGCAGATGATACCACCCCTATGGCTGAAACCGAAGCACAACTAAAGAGCCTCTTGATGAAAGTGCAAGAGGAGAGTGAAAAAGTTGGCTTAAAGCTCAACATTCAGACAACTAAGATGATGGCATCTGCTCCAATCACTTCATGGCAAATAGATGGGGAAACAGTGGAAACAGTGACATATTTTATATTTGGGGGCTCCAAATCACTGCAGCTGGTGACTGAAGCCATGAAATTAAAAGACACTTGCTCCATGGAAGAAAAGTTTTGACCAACCTAGTTCAGTTCAGTTCAGTTCAGTCACTCAGTCATGTCCGACTCTTTGCAACCCCATGAATCGCAGCACGCCAGGCCTCCCTGTCCATCACCAACTCCCGGAGTTCACTCAGACTCACGTCCATCGAGTCAGTGATGCCATCCAGCCATCTCATCCTCTGTCGTCCCTTTCTCCTCCTGCCCCCAATCCCTCCCAGCATCAGAGTCTTTTCCAATGAGTCAACTCTTCACATGAGTTGGCCAAAGTACTGGAGTTTCAGCTTCAGCATCATGCCTTCCAGAGAAATCCCAGGACTGGTCTCCTTCAGAATGCACTGGTTGGATCTCCTTGCAGTCCAAGGGACTCTCAAGAGTCTTCTCCAACACCACAGTTCAAAAGCATCAATTCTTCGGCGCTCAGCTTTCTTCACAGTCCAACTCTCACATCCATACATGACCACAGGAAAAATCATAGCCTTGACTAGAAGGACTTTTTTTGGCAAAGTAACGTCTCTATTTTGAATATGCAGTCTAGGTTCATCATAACTTTCCTTCCAAGGAGTAAGCATCTTTTAATTTCATGGCTGCAATCACCATCTACAGTGATTTTGGAGCCCCCAAAAATAAATTCTGACACTGTTTCCACTGTTTCCCCATCTATTTCTCATGAAGCGATGGGACCAGATGCCATCATCTTAGTTTTCTGAATGCTGAGCTTTAAGCCAACTTTTTCACTCTCCTCTTTCACTTTTATCAAGAGGCTTTTTAGTTCCTCTTCACTTTCTGCCATAAGGGTGGTGCCTAGACACCTTATTAAATAACAGAGACATTACTTTGCCAACAAAGGTCTGTCTAGTCAAGACTACAGTTTTTCTAGTAGTCACGTATGGATGTGAGAGTTGGACTATAAGGAAAGCTGAGCACTGAAGAATTGATGCTTTTGAACTGTGGTGTTGGAGAAGACTCTTGAGAGTCCCTTGGACTGCAAGGAGATCCAACCAGTCAGTGCTAAAGGAAATCAGTACTGAGTGTTCATTGGAAGGAGTGATGCTGAAGCTGAAACTCCAGTACTTTGGCCACCTGATGCAAAGAACTAACTCATTTGAAAAGACCCGGATGCTGGGAAAGATTGAAGGCAGGAAGAGAAGGGGATGACAGAGGATGAGATGGTTGGATGGCATCACCCACTTAATGGACATGAGTTTGAGTAAATTCCGGGAGTTGGTGATAGACAGGGAGGCCTGGCGTGCTGCAGTCCATGGGGTCTCAAAGAGTGACATGCCTGAGCAACTGAACTGAACTGAACTTTACTACTATATGATAAACTTAAACATCAAAACCAAGGATAGCACTATTTTGAAAAAAAAATCTTGAAATAATTCATATGTCAAAGAACAGAGAATGAAATTTTGGGGATGAAGCATAAAACTAAATTATAATGAAAATATTGCTCCATAAAAGTAAGTCTCAGGTCAAAAAAATCAGTGTTAGACAATATATTTTACTACTATATGGTAAAGTTAGAAATAAAAACCAAAGAATAACTCTACTTCAGAAAATAAATGCTTAAATAATCCATATGTCAAAGAATACAGTGTGAAAGTTTGGAGACAAAACATAAAACTTAATTATAATGAAAATGCTGCTTCATAAAAGACTCAAGGAACTAGATTCCACATGTCACAACTAAGGGTTCCCACGCCACAACTTAAGATCCAGCATGACACAATGAAGACCCAGCACAGTGAAATAAATAACAATGACAACAAAATAAAATATAAACCATATGTATAACATATGGAACTATATTCAATATCTTATAATAATCTATAACAGAAGAACATGTAAGAAAGAATATATATGTATATGTACAAGTGAATCACTTTACACTTGAAACTAACACAAAATTGTAAATCAACTATGCTTCAATTTAAAAAACTGCAATCAATCAATATATATACAACCATGTACAAGTTAATCAATTTGAGACTGATGATCAATATCAATTCAAATGGTGACTACAGGAGTTCCCTAGAGAGCCACAGTCTCCATTCAGCAGGAAAAGACAGTTTCAGTATTTCCTGAGCAAACTGAAGGGCTAATCAATAGTTAAATTGTCCTGGCTCTGATGGAAATTCCACTTGGGTTGGGTTCAAGGATGCCTCCAGATTTATCTTCCAAAGAGAAATTTCTGTTTTTGTTTTATAAGCAACATGGGGAGAAGCTAAGAATAGGGGAAAGGTAGAATCAGTGATGTCAAGTATAACTATTATGCAGGTTTCTTCCCATGCGCTCCTCTGCCTGGCCCCTGTATGGCTTCTGATACCAAAACATGACTTTAAAGAAGGCTTCATGAAATGTCAAAGATTTATTATTTTCTAAACCCATCTGGGAATTTGGGACGGATTTTAAGTTCCTGTTGTCCTATCGGAGTTGGTGAATTGATGAATGCATGGCTGACTGGGTGGGTGTTTTGAAGCTCCCACTCACCAAGCCTTGGCAGGTTTCTAAAAGATGAAGGGAAAACAAGAAGGGAGGGATATCCTGTTGATGGCTTCTGTTCTCAGAGGGGAGCTGACCTTGCATTTGCCTTTTCATCAGTGACTCCAGTGAGAGTGGTTTTCTGGGCCTGAAGTGTGAGCCACCATGCTCTTGTTAACTGCCCAGGAACCTGGAGGGCTGCCCGCTGCTGTTCTTTGTCCAGAGAGGAATGTCCTTAAGGACTCATTACCACATGTACCCTAAAAGCATCCAGTCTGTCCAAGGCTGCAAATCCACCCTACTATTCCCCTTAGATGGTGGTATAGGCTGAATTTTGCCCCACCCCAAATTCTTTACGTTAAAATCCTAAACTCTAGTACCTCAAAATGTGACTGTATGAGACAGGGCCTTCAAAGAGATACTTAAGTTAAACTGGGATGGTATGATGGGCCCTAATCCAATATGCCTGGTGTCCGTATTAGAAGTGGAGTTTAGGAGACTGACAACACATAGAAACAAGCATGTGAGAGGTCCAATGAGAAGGCAACCCTCTACAAACCAAGGGAGACCTCAAAAGAAACTAAACCTACAAATACCTTGATCTTGGAGTTTTTGGCCCCAGAATGACGAGAAAATAAGTTTCTATTCTTTAAGTCTTCAGTCTATTTTGTTATGGAAGTCCTAGAAAACTACTACTGATGTCCTCTATGCTTTCTAACACCCAGACAGTTCCTTATGGTCCCAGAAGGAAAAGCAGAGTAAACCCAAAACCCTGGAAAGTAATAGCTGCTTTAATCAGGCCGATATTCCTAATTTTTAACATGAGTTGATCCTTGGCACTCCCTGACGGTCCATTGGCTAAGACTCTCCACTTCCAACGCAGGGGTCCTGAGTTTTTGATCCCTGGTCAGGGAATTAGATCCCACATGCCACAACTAAGAGTTCACATGCCACAGTGAGGATCAAAGATCCCACATGCCACAACTAAGACCCAGCTCAGCCAAATAAACAAACAGGTGCTGTGTATGTGTGTGGTGTTAGTAGCTCAGTCATGTCCGACTCTTTGCAATCCCATGGACTATAGCCCACCAGGCTCCTCTGTCCATGGAATCCTCCAGGAAAGAATACTGGAGTGGGTAGCCTTTCCCTTTTCCAGGGGATCTTCCTGACCCAGGGATCAAACCTGGGTCTCTTGTATTGCAGGCAGATTCTTTACCATCTGAGCCTCCAGGGAAGCCCAACAGGTACCTAAGAAAATTAAAAAATAAAAAAAGAAGAGTTGATCCTTTTGTGAGACAAGTATTTGACCTGGGCTCCAAATGAAAGTTATTTTCTTGAACATCAAGGACATCAACAGGACACAAGCTCAGTACCTTGCAGAAGCTGCCTGTTCTATTGTACACAGGTTCAGAGTCCAAAAGATCCTTTCTGAAATGTCAGTTCTGTACATTTCTAGCTGTGTGAACTTGAGTAAGTTACCTTATTTCCCTGAGTTTGTTTTCTCATCTGTAAAATAAGAACGCACATACCTTGAATAATACTTTGCAGTTTGTGTCAGAATTAGAAGTATTACCCATGAAAATTTAGTCTGTTCTTGTCTGGAGAATTAGTGCTCAATAAATGGTGGCTACAATAATAATAATTATTATTATTATTATTATTTTAAATAAACATATAGCACTGAGCCTGACAACTGCTAATATCCAATATATATGAACCCTGAAACTTCTCTTTCCCTTCAAGTAAGCTACATTTCAGAGTCCAAGGACCTTAACATACCAGAGATACAACCATAAACAATGCACATACCTCGTCTTATTGTGCTTTACTTTATGGCACTTCACAGATATTGCATTTTTTACAAATTAAAGTTTTGTGGCAACCCAGCATGGAACAAGTCTATCAATACCGTTTTTCAACAGCATTTCCTCACTTCATGTCTCTACATCACATTTTGGCAATTCCCACAGTATTTCAAACTTTTTCTTTGTTAATTATATTTATTATGCTGACCAGTGATCTTTGATATTGTCATTGGAGATGGAGGCAGAGAAATAAACCACACCCATATAAGACAGTGAACTTAACATGTGTGTGCCCTGACTGCTCTACCAACTACATTCCTATTTCTCCCCTCTCTTCAAGTCTCCCTAATGCCTAAGATACAATATTGAAATTAGGCTAATTAATAACCCTACAATGGCCTCTGTGCATTCAAGTGAAAGGAAAAGTTCATGTCTCTCACTTTAAATCAAACCTAGAAATGATTAAGTTTGGCGAGGAAGGCATGCCAAAAACCAAGATAAGCTAAGAGCCAAGCCTCTTGCACCAGTCAGTTATGAATGTGAAAGAAATTAAAAGTGCTACTCCAGTGAACACATGAATGATAAGAAAGCAAAACAGCCTTATTGCTGATATGGAGAAAGTTTTAGTGGTTTGAATAGAAGATCAAACCAGCCGCAACATTCCCTTAAGCGAAAGCCTAATCCAGAGCAAAGCCTTAACTCTCTTCAATTCCATGAAGGCTGAGAGAGGTGAGGAAGCTGCAGGAGACATGGAGCCTTCTCCAGGATAGATCACATCCTGGGCCATAAATCTAGCCTTGGTAAATTCAAAAAAATTGAAATCATCTCAAACATCTTTTCTGATCACAATGCATTAAGGTTAGATGTCAACTACAGGGAAAAAACTATTAAAAATACAAACATATGGAGGCTAAATAACACACTTCTGAATAACCAACAAATCACAGAGGATGTCAAAAAAGAAATCAAAATATGCATAGAAATGAATGAAAATGAAAACACAACCCAAAACCTATGAGATACAGTAAAAGCAGTGCTAAGGGGAAGGTTCATAGCAATACAAGCCTACCTCAAGAAACAGGAGAAAAATCAAATAAATAACCTAACTCTACGCCTAAAGCAACTAGAAAAAGAAGAAATGAAGCACCCCAGGGTTAGGAGAAGGAAAGAAATCATTAAAATTAGGGCAGAAATAAATGCAAAAGAAACAAAAGAGACCATAGCCAAATTCAACAAAGCTAAAAGCTGGTTCTTTGAGAAGATAAATAAAATAGACAAACCATTAGCCAGACTCATCAAGAAAAAAAGGGAGAAGAATCAAATCAACAAAATTAGAAATGAAAATGGAGAAATCACATCAGACAACAAAATACAACAGAAATACAAAGGATCATAAGAGACTACTATCAGCAACTACATGCCAATAAAATGGACAACTTGGAAGAAACAGACAAATTCTTAGAAAACTATAACTTTCCCAAACTGAACCAGGAAGGAATAGATAATCTTAACAGAGCCATCACAAGCACAGAAATCGAAACTGTAATGAGAAATCTTATAACAAACAAAAGCCCAGTACCAGATGGCTTCACAGCTGAATTCTACCAAAAATTTAGAGAAGAGCTAACACCTATCCTACTCAAACTCTTCCAGAAAATTGCAGAGGAAGGTAAACTTCCAAACTCATTCTATGAGGCCACCATCACCTAATACCAAAACCAGACAAAGATGCCACAAAAAAAGAAAACTACAGGCCAATATCACTGATGAACATAGATGCAAAAGTCCTTAACAAAATTCTAGCAATCAGAATCCAACAACACATTAAAAAGATCATATATCATGAGCAAGTGGGCTTTATCCCAGGGATGCAAGGATTCTTCAATACTCGCAAATTAATCAATATGATACACCATGTTAACAAATTGAAAGATAAAAACCATATGATTACCTCAATAGATGCAGAGAAAGCCTTTGACAAAATTCAACATCCATTTTTGATAAACATTCTCCAGAAAGCAGGAATAGAAGGAGCATACCTCCACACAATAAAAGTCATATATGATAAACCCACAGCAAACATTATCCTCAATGGTGAAAAATTGAAAGCATTTCCCCTAAAGTCAAGAACAAGACAAGGATGTCCACTCTCACCACTACTTTTCAACATAGTTTTGGAAGTTTTAGCCACAGCAATCAGAGAAGAAAAAGAAATAGAAGGAATCCAGATTGGAAAAGAAGAAGTAAAACTCTCACTGTTTGCAGATGACATGATCCTCTACATAGAAAACCCTAAAGACTCCACCAGAAAATTACTAGAGCTAATCAATGAATTTAGTACAGTTGCAGGATATAAAATTAACACACAGAAATCCCTTGTATTCCTATACACTAACAATGAGAAAGCAGAAAGAGAAATTAAGGAAACAATTCCATTCACCACTGCAACAAAAAGAATAAAATACTTAGGAATAAATCTACCTAAAGAAACAAAAGATCTATATATAGAAAACTATAAAACACTGATGAAAGAAATCAAAGATGACACAAATAGATGGAGAAATATACCATGTTCAAGGATTGGAAGAATCAATATAGTGAAAATGAGTATACTACCCAAAGCAATCTATAGATCCAATGCAATCCCTATCAAGCTACCAACAGTACTTTTCAGAGAACTAGAACAAATAATTTCACAATTTGCATGGAAATACAAAAAACCTCAAATAGTCAAAGCAACCTTGAGAAAGAAGAATGGAACTGGAGGAATCAACCTGTCTGACTTCAGGCTATACTACAAAGCTGAAATCATTAAGACACTATGGTACTGGCACAAAGACAGAAACACAGATCAATGGAACAAAATAGAAAGCCCAGAGATAAATCCACACACCTATGGACACCTTATCTTTGACAAAGGAGGCAAGAATATACAATGGAGAAAGGATAATCTCTTTAAAAGTTGTGCTGGGAAAATTGGTCAACCACTTGTAAAAGAATGAAACTAGAACACTTTCTAACACCGTACATAAAAACAAACTCAAAATGGATTAAAGATCTACACATAAGACCAGAAACTATAAAACTCCTTGAGGAAAACATAAGCAAAACACTCTCTGACATAAATCACAGCAGGATACTCTATGCCCCACCTCCCAGAGTAATGGAAATAAAAGCAAAAATAAACAAATGCGACATAATTAAACTTAAAAGCTTTTTCACAGTGAAGGAAACTATAAGCAAGGTGAAAAGACAGCCTTCACATGGGAGAAAATAATAGTAAACGAAGCAACTGACAAAGAATTAATCTCAAAAAAATATAAGCAACTCCTGCAGCTCAATTCCAGAAAAATAAACGACCCAATCAAAAAATGGGCCAAAGAACTAAACAGAAATTTCTCCAAAGAAGACATACAGATGGCTAACAAAAACATGAAAAGATGCTCAACATCACTCATTATCAGAGAAATGCAAATCAAAGCCACAATGAAGTACCATCTCATGCTGGTCAAAATAGCTGCTATCAAAAAGTCTACAAACAATAAATGCTGGAGAGGGTGCGGAGATAAAGGAACCCTCTTACACTGTTGGTGAGAATGCAAACTAGTACAGCCACTATGGAGAACAGTGTGGAGATTCCTTAAAAAACTGGAAATAAAACTGCCATATGACCCAGCAATCCCACTGCTGGGCATACACACTGAAGAAACCAGAATTGAAAGAGACACATGTACCCCAATGCTCATCACAGCACTGTTTACAATAGCCAGGACATAGAAGCAACCTAGATGTCCATTGGCAGATGAATGGATAAGAAAGCTGTGGTACATATACACAATGGAATATACTCAGCTATTAAAAAGAATGCCTTTGAATCCGCTCTAATGAGGTGGATGAAACTGGAGCCTATTATACAGAGTGAAGTAAGTCAGAAAGAAAAACACCAATATAGTATATTAATGCATATATACAGAATTTAGAAAGATGGTAACTATGACCCTATCAGAGAAGGCAATGGCACCCCACTCCAGTACTCTTGCCTGGAAAATCCCATGGACAGAGGAGCCTGGTGGGCTGCAGTCCATGGGGTCGCTAAGAGACGGACATGACTGAGCAACTTCACTTTCATTTTCACTTTCATGCATTGGATAAGGAAATGGCAACCCACTCCAGTGTTCTTGCCTGGAGAATCCCAGGGATAGGGGAGCCTGATGGGCCGCCATCCATGGGGTTGCACAGAGTCAGACATGACTGAAGTGACTTAGCAGCATGACCCTATATGCAAGACAGCAAAAGAGACACAGATGTAAAGAACAGACTTTTGGACTCTGTGGGAGAAGGTGAGGGTGGGATGATGAGAGAATAGCATTGAAACATGTATATTATCATATGTGAAATAGATCACCAGTCCAGGTTCGATGCATGAGACAGGATGCTCAGGGCTGGTGCACTGGGATGACCCTGAGGGATGGAATGGGGAGGGAGGTGGGAGGGAGGTTCAGGATGGGGAACACATGTACACGCATAGCTGATTCATGTGAATGTATGGCAAAACCACCACAATATTGTAAAGCAATTAGCCTCCAATTAAAATAAATAAATTTTAAAAATAAATAAATAAAATGCAGAATGACAGTGAAAAAAAAAACAAAAAAAGAAAAAAGAAAAGTTTGAAGTTGGCAGAGGTTGACTCATGAGGTTTAAGGAAAAAATGCAATGTCTAGCTAAGATATTGAAGGTGGCTACTCTAATCAAGAGATTTTCAATGTAGAAAAAACATTGCAAGAGGACGCCATCTAGGATTTTCACGGCTGGAGAGAAGTCAATGCCTGGCTTTAAAGCTAAATGATAGGCTGACTTTCTTGTTAGGAGCCAGTGCAGCTGATGACTTGAAGTTGAAATTAATGCATACTTACCATTCTGAAAATCCTAGGGGTCTCAAGAATTATTGTAAATCTATTATACCAGTGCTCTACAGATGATCGCACATCTGTATACAACATGGTTTACTGAGTATTTTAAGCCTGCTGTTGAGACTATTTACTGGCAATGCACCTGGTCACCCAAGAGCTCTGATGAAGATGTACAAGATTCATGTTGAAAATGCCTGTTAACACAACATCCATTCTGCAGGCCATGAATCAAAGAGTAATTTTGACTTTTGAGTCTTATTATTTGAGAAATACATTTTGTAAGGTTACAGCTGCAATAAACAATGATTCTTCTCATGGATTTGGGAAAAGTCAATTGAAAACTTTCTGGAAAAGATTCATTATTCTGATGCCATTAAAAACACTTGTGATTCATTACAAGAGGTCAAACTATCAACATTAATATGAATTTGGGAGAAGTTGATTCCAACCCTCAAATATCCAGTAACCCTATGTAATTTTGAGGGGTTCATGACTTCAGTGGAAGAAATAACTGCAGATGTGATGGAAAGAGCAAGAGAACTAGAGTTAGAAGTGAAACCCAGAGATGTTACTGAACTGCTGCAATCTCATGATCAAAATAGATGAGGAGATGCTTCTTTAGGATGAACAACAATGATACTAATTTCTTAAGATCGAATCTACTCCTGATGAAGATGCTGGGAATATTGTAGAAATGACAACAAAGCATTTAGAATATGTCATAAACTTAGTAAGGCAATGGCAGGGTTTGAGAGGATTGACTTCAGTTTTAAAAAAAGTTCTTCTTTGAGTAAAAATGCTATCAAACAGTGAGTAGGAAACCCACATGGAGAAGGCAATGGCAACTCACTCCAGTACTCTTGCCTGGAAAATCCTATGGACGGAGGAGCCTGGTAGGCTGCAGTCCATGGGGTCGCAAAGAGTCAGACACGACTGAACGACTTCACTTTCACTTTTTACTTTCATGCATTGGAGAAGGAAATAGCAACCCACTCCAGCGTTCTTGCCTAGAGAATCCCAGGGACGGGGGAGCCTGGTTGGCTGCCGTCTATGGGGTCACACAGAGTCGGACACGACTGAAGCGACTTAGCAGCAGCAGCAGCTATCAAACAATGTTGCATGCCACCACCCAGATCAGTCAGTATTCATCAATATCAAAGCAAGACTCTCCACCAGAAAAAAAGATTACAAATTGCTGGAGGCTCAGATGATGGCTAGCAATTTTTAACAATAAAGTATTTTTAATTGTATTATAAAAATTGTATTTTTAGAGATAATGTTATTGCATACTTAATAGAAGTATAGTATAAACATAGCTTTTATAGGCACTGGAAAAACAAAAAATTATGCAACTCATTTTATTGCAATATTTGCTTTATTGTGTTGATCCGGAACTGAATCTTCAATATCTCTGAAGTGTGCCAATAGAGTCTTCATATTTTTATTCAAAAATTTCCTTCATCTGAAATTACTGACACACTTTGTCTTTTTCCTAATCTTTTTACATGTTTTTATTTTTCATGCTTTACCCTTTGTTTGAAGCAGTGATACTTAGCATTTTTTGTCTTGTTCCTGATTTTTTTTAAAAAATGACATTTTTAACATTTTGCCACTATGTATTAAGTTTGCTGGAAGTCTTTTTGTGATAACTTTTAAATAGCTTCAGAAATGTTGCTTTCTTAGTTAGCTATACATTTTTATAATGAATGGTTGTTGGATTTTATCAAATGCTTTTCCTGCATTTATCAAGGTTACCATATTTTTATTCACTTCAAACTTTAAGATGGTGATCACAATAATATAATTTCTAATGTTTAATTCACTTTGCCTTTTGAAAAACATCTAATTTGTTTTATTTTCTTTTTTTTATTTTGTTAATATGTCACCAGATTCAGTTTGCTAATATTTTTATTTAGCACTTCCATTAATTTATCTATGTTCATGATTGAAATTGCCATGTAATTTTCCTTTCTTGTATGTCTTTGTCTAGTTTTATAACAAGTTTTTAGTCACCTTATGAGATCAACTGATCAAATATTTCCTCTTTTTTATTATCTAAAAGTTTAGAATTACCTGTTCCTCAGATTATTAGAACTCACCTTTAAAATTATTGGGGCTAGTATTTTCTTTGCAGGAAGATTTTAAATAATTGGTTACATCCCTTTACTAGTTATAGAATCATTTAGACTTTTTAATCTCTTCTGAAGTCAATTTTCATATATTTTTCTCTGAAAATTCATATACCCATCTAGTTTTTCCTAATCCAATGGCATAAAGGTCTATAAAATGTTATATTATCCTTTTAATAAATGTACAACCTGTGGTTATATTTCCCTTTTCATTCCATTTTTTTCTTTCTCTGTTTTCCACTCATCACTTCTGTCATGAGTTTTTCAAGGTTACTAAGTCTTCTATATAACCCTCCTGCACTGGCTAGAACCCACTTGTCCATTATGGTTTCCTCAGCACCTAGAATCATGCTTAGAGCACTCAAAGTATTCAATAAGTATTTACTGAGTATTAAAAATGCATGGGAAAAGCATGAGACAATGTGGCTAAAGATCAAGTTTTAACAAACTTCCAAAGCAGAAAACAGTAACTACAAATACACGGGTCTTTCTTTCAAGAAGAAAAAGTAAATAACAGCTTAAAAGTTAGTATGTCCACTGTTTACACCAATCTTCAGTATTTGCCTAGTTTTGATCCCTTTAGATGGAATTACAGATCTTTCAAGATTTAAAACTCACAATCTAGTTGCAGTGGTTTTAATGAAAGGCCTATTTTACACAACACTTGATAGGTTCTGGTATTAGAAACACAGAGATCATGAATTTCCTCATTTTTCTTCACTACCATAGACAGTAATCAACACGTGATCTTGTAACATGTAGTACTGATCCATCACTATTGCTCATTTTCCAAAGTGATGTTGCTGATGTGCTGGAAGTAAAGGGGCCTCATGAAGGCAAAGACACAGAAGAAATGCTGAAAAGAATGAACTTGGCACACATTACTCAACAGAGTCCTTCAAATACTGGATTGTCAAACAGGGAAGTGTGGGCCACTCTTTCAATTTTCAGGAAGAACTCTCTAGTGATCAGCAATTCCAACCCCTGCACCTCTGTTCCTAAACCAAACTGAATCAAGAGGGCCGAAAAGAGAAATCAGTTTTCTACACTTACTCCTCTACACCTTTAATCCATATACTTAGTGGTTTTCTGTTGGAATCTGAACTGAGAGATTAACTGCATGACTCCATAGCTGTAAATAGGATACCTTTGGAGATTAGATTATGCACTGGCCCAAACAAGGCTCTGTAAATCCTAATAAAATCCTTAAACAAATTCTTCTTTTGATGTATTTGACAAATTTCTCCCAAAGTGAAATACTGAGAATAAACTTCAGGTAATTGAATCCTGCAGATATGGGGTCAGGACACAATACTTGAAGCCCAAAGATGTAGCTGCTGCTGCTGCTAAGTCGTTTCAGTTGTGTCCGACTCTGTGCGACCCCATAGACGGCAGCCCACCAGGCTTCCCCATCCCTGGGATTCTCCAGGCAAGAACACTGGAGTGGGTTGCCATCTCCTTCTCCAATGCATGAAAGTGAAAAGTGAAAGTGAAGTTGTTCAGTCCTGTCTGACCCTCAGCGACCCCATGGACTGCAGGCCACCAGGCTCCTCCGTCCATGGGATTTTCCAGGCAAGAGTACTGGAGTAGGGTGCCATCGCCTTCTCCGAAAGATATAGCTAGAAACTACTATTTCCAGCAGTTTAAGTGAATGGCAGTTAGGCAGCAGTTCA
Source organism: Bos indicus (assembly GCF_029378745.1). Classification (NCBI taxonomy): domain Eukaryota; kingdom Metazoa; phylum Chordata; class Mammalia; order Artiodactyla; family Bovidae; genus Bos; species Bos indicus. The sequence continues at coordinate 34,945,176 of NC_091769.1, forward strand.
TGAGTACTGAAATTGAGGAAAAGGGACCAGAAGCAGCCCCACCTCTGCTAATAATCTGAATTTGGCAGATAAGAGTGAATTGAAGTCCCTGAAGAGAAGGCCGTGACCTCATGGAACTCAGGTCAAATGTGTAATACAAGGCAGATGTGATTGGGCTATGGGAAGGAGAAGAATATACTATAGGAGATAGTATCCTGAAAAGACTTAAAGATTGACTGTGTATTTATGTATACTAAAAATGGTTGTGTTTAAATTATAAGTGCAAGAGACAAATGCTATGTATTTGGCATGATTGATACATATTTATAGTACAACTCCAAGCCAGTGCCTAGAACCTAATAGGTGTTCAGTTAATATTTTTAGAAGGGTCTTCCTTGGTGGCTCAGATGGTAAAAAAAAAAAAAATATGCCTGCAATGCAGGAGACCTGGGTTTGATCCCTGGATCAGGAAGATCCCCTGGAAAAGGGAGTGGCTACCCACTCCAGTATTTTGCCTGCAGAATCCCATGGACAGAGGAGCCTGGAGGGCTACAGTCCCTGGTGGGTTGCCAAGAGTCAGACACAACTGAGCAACTAACAACAAGTCATATAAAGAGTACTGGTCTGGAGACCTGAATTCTAATCCTGACCCTCTCATTAACTAGATGTGTCACTTCAAAAAAGTCACTTAACTTCTTTGGTCATAAGTATTTAAGGCAATGGCACCCCACTCCAGTACCCTTACCTGAAAAATCCCATGGATGGAGGAGCCTGGTAGGCTGCAGTCCATGGGGTCGCGAAGAGTCGGACACGACTCTGAGCGACTTCACTTTCACGTATTGGAGAAGGAAATGGCAATCCACTCCAGTGTTCTTGCCTGGAGAATCTCAGGGATGGCCGAGCCTGGGGGGCTGCCATCTATGGGGTCACACAGAGTCGGACATGACTGAAGTGACTTAGCATAGCATAGCATAGCATTCCTCTATAAAGCAGAAGATAAATTGAAAACTTACAATATCACTTCCTATTTGAAGCATCTATGTCTCCATTAGTGCTACAAGAAGACCAGGTCCCCACACCCAGTAAGACATGCTCTCAGGGAATCACTGAGCAGAATCAAAGCCAGGGAAGTGAATGGAGTGTTCAGCAGCTAGTCTGATGTGACTGGAGAACTGGGCTATTGGAAGAGGATGCAGGTGATGCACATGGAGGAAATGGATGAGCCAGGGTCTGAGAAAAATCACTTAAAGTGGGAGAGGTAAAGAGCTGCTGCTGAAAATGAGCCTGAAGGATGCCAGCTCATCTGTTAAGACCAATGAAGTCTATAACATTGTGAATAGTGATGTCATCCTATATGGTAAAAGGGCAGTGAATACCATTCCTTGGTGCACATACTGATAGGTTTTTTTCAAATAGAAGTGCCTGCTGCCCACCGTCCCCAACCCCAGCCAGAGACTCTGACTCATTAGACATCAGAATTTTTTTTTAATCTCTGTGGTGATTCAGGTGTCTGATGAAAATCATGTGTGTGATGCTTGACAGTTCACATACCTTTCAATGTTATCCTTTCATCCTCACAGCCAGCGTAGATAAGGAGCAGAGTAAACAGAATCATCACTGTTTCACATGGGCAAAAATAGAGTCTCAAAGAAATCACCTCTATCCAAAGGATGAGTAGCAGAATTGAGACTCTAAGTCAATCTGCTGAACCCAGGTTGTGTGCTCTTTTATCGGAGCTCAGTCACCTAAAATGAAAACAGGGATAAATGAGTAAGAATTTCTCCACCAATACAAGAAAATATGGAAACCAAAAAGCATGACTTGAAGGTAGCAAAGGGTACATTTAAGTTCAATGAAAAGGTGATTCTTTGAATGTAGTTGACACATTCATGGACCTATTAACCTGAAGACATGCAAGGTGATCGTAGTTTGGAGGAGATTTCAATACATTGATAGATAAAGGATACACTCTTTTGGGCTTCCCAGGGGGTGCTAGTGGTAAAGAACTCACCTGCAAATGCAGGAGATTTAATAGATTTGGGTTTGATCCCTGGGTTGGGAAGATCCCCTGGAGGAGGACATGGCAACCCACCCCAGTCTTCTTGCCTGGAGAATCCATGGAGAGAGGAGCCTGGTGGGCTACAGTCCATGGGGTTTGAAGAATCAGACACAACTTAGCATGGCACAGCACACTCTTTTAACTATTTGAGAGCAAGACTCTTACACACTTGTCAAAGTCCAAAGGCCAAGCTGGTTGTATTATGTTACCAACAGTCTACAAATTATAGTCAGATATTCTCAGAGCTTACAGTCTTATCCACCTCAACCTTCTACTGAAAATTTGCTTATCTGTGCCCTCAGAGGGAAGGAACAGCACAGATAAGTAAAATTCACACAAATCAGCTACAAAAAATGAGGATGTGGTGACGGTCCCATTACCACAAAAGGCCCGGGGCCCCTGGTGACATCAGGCAAGCTAGTTATTACATGATTAATATGGGGAAGGAAACTCACAGTTATCGTATGCCTGCAGTAGGAAAACCCTGTGGGAGATACTGCCTGCGCCATCACAACTGGTCCTCATGGGAATCCCCAAAGGGTAGCGTTATCATTAGGCCCTTTCCACAGGTCAGGGTGGTCAGGCTCAGAGAAGTTCAGTAACATGCTTAATGTTACAGAGCTCCACACAGCAGAACTGAGCTATATCTACCTCCAAAGCTTGTAGTCATTCCACTATATTATGTTTTTCACAGCCAATCCAAGTACAAGAAAACCTGGTGTAACATAATTAGATGCCTCTGCCTTTATGGACGGAGAAGACAATGGCACCCCACTCCAGTACTCTTGCCTGGAAAATCCCATGGACGGAGGAGCCTGGTGGGCTGCAGTCCATGCGAAGAGTCGGACACGACTGAAGTGACTTAGCAGCAGCAGCAGCCTTTACAGAGGGCACCTGAGTGACATCAGGCACCTGAGTGGCTTACATCATTGGCAGCAGAACTCAGAGCACAGGCAGGAAGACAGGACACCTGACCCTGCAGAGTCAGGGGGCATCTGATCTTTACCCTCATGTGTTCATCCAAACTGGGAGTGTTACCCCTGTGTGGGGAGTCCTGCCTCATTTAGTCACTCTGATGTTGCATAACAGATATGGCATTTCCAAAGCAAGGCACGCTAACTGTCAAAAAAAAAAAAAAAAAAACATTGTAAAAGCAAAAATGTTGGCAGCCAGATGGCTGTTAAATAATCAAAATTTTACTGCCTATTACAAAAGCCAGGGCTCATAGAAGCTGCTGCCTTATATTTTGCGGAGTCCTAAGCTTTAAGTGGGCTTCCCTGGAGCTCAGCTGGTAAAGACTCCGCCTGTAATGCAGGAGACCCCAGTTTGATTTCTGGGTTGGGAAGATCTCCTGGAGAAGGGATAGGCTACCCACACCAGTATTCTTGGACTTCCCTGGTGGCTCAGAAGGTAAAGAATCCACGTGCAATGTGGGAGACCTGGGTTCGATCTGGGTTGGGAAGATCCTCTGGAAGACAGCATGGCAACCCATTCCAGTCAGTATTCTTGCCTGGAGAATCCCCATGGACAGAGGAGCCTAGTGGGGTTTCACAGATTTGGACACAACTGAGCAACTAAGCACAGCACAATACGAGTTTTAAGGAGGGGCTTCCCAGGTGGAGATGCTGGTAAAGAATCTGCCTGCCAATGCAGGAGAAACAAGAGACGCAAGCTCCATCCTGGGTGGAGAAGGTCCCCTGGAGGAGGGCATGGCAACCCACTCCACTCCAGTGGAGAATCCCATGGACAGAGAAGCCTGAAGAGCTGCGGTCCTTGGGTCACAAAGACCTGGACACGACTAAAGCAAATTAGCACACACAAGCACTAAGGAAACATGTAGAATTATACATCCCATCCTTAAATACAACACAAGTGAGAGATATGTAGTTGATTCAGAGGACTGGGTGCCAGAATTTATTCTTACTTTAACATTGAGAAGCCACCCGGAAACATACATCTTGCTGAGTACCAATTAATCCTGATGGAGCATGCCAAACACAGTGGGCACATAAAGCATCAGCATCATCCCTAGCTTACACTGATGAAATGTATGGATGGTAACTTTGCCATAAGCCTCTTTGCTGTGAACTCTGCCGCAAACACTTTTGCTGCAAACGTTTTCGCTGTGTAACTTCATTGGCCATAAGGCATTGTTGCTGCAAAAAAGAACTGATTTACAGTTTGGTTCCATTTCTTGATTGATTCAGTACTCCCATGTTTATACTGCATGAATCTGAAAAAAACTGAGGGTCTCAAATATTTATTATTTGTAGACTTTTTAATGAGGGCCATCTGACTGGCATGAGGCGATATCTCATTGTAATTTTGATTTGCATTTCTCTAATAATTAGTGATATTGAACATCTTTTCATGTGGCTGTTGGCCATCTGTATGTCTTCTTTGGAGTTGTTACCTCTGTTACTAACAAAAGAAATTTTAGTGAAAAACAAAATGTGCAATACCAAACGAAGAGACAAATTAACAATCAAAAAAAAAAGTATAAAATATTATGAATGAAAAACTTTGAAGACAAGTGTTCAGGTACAATCATAAAATAAAATCAGTTATTTGTGCAGTATTGCAATGGATCTATATACATTTTAAATGTATTCAAATATTCTGTATTTTGCAATGATGACTTTCATGTTTATTATTTATTTTTTACGCTTATGTCCTTTTCATTCCCCCCTCTTTTGTTTTATTATTTTTTCTTTTATGACAATATTGCCTTCTGGCCAATTAATTATGCAGTGAGTATATTCAGGCAAAAATTCTTGTGGCAAAGATATTCACTGCAAAGAGGCCTTTGACAAAAATATCTTGAACCACAGAACTGCCTCGTTCCTGCTATCTCCGCATTCCTCACCACATGTCAACCCACTTTCCACTAGCAGGCAGACCCTCTTCGTGAAACACATAGATCTGTCTGTGTTGAATTCCAGCTAAAAATCTTTCCATTGTTCTTAGTATAAAGTTACTTAATTCACATGCACCAAGGTCTATTTTGTTCTTTTTTTTAGTTTCCTAACCATACCTGCCTGCCTCAGGACCTTATCACATGCCAAGATCTGGCCAGAATCATGACTTTCTCCCCACCCCAGCCCACCACCTTAACCAGGCTAATTTCATCCCTCATATTTCTGCCTAAATGTCACATATTCAAAATATCCAAGTTAAGTGTCTCCTCGTATTTTCTCATAGCACCCCACTGGTCTGCTTTCAAAACAATGACAATTTGAATGTAACATTTAAGTAAGTCTTTGTTAAAGTCTGTTTTTCTTACTATAAGGTAAACTTCTTGAAAGCACAGGAAAATAACTCACTCATTTCTCTATTTCTAAGTGCCTTCTCATCCTCTGCCGCCCCTTTTGCCTTCAATCTTTCCCAGCATGGGGGTCTTTTCCAGTGAGTTGGCTCTTAGGATGAGGTGGTTAGATAGCATCACTGACTCAATGGGCATGAATTTGAGCAAAGGGAGATAGTGAAGGACAGGGGAACCTGGTGTTCAGCAGTCCATGGGATCGCAAAGAGTCGGACATTGACTTAGCAACTGAACAAAAAGTGACTTCTATATTGATTAAGTTGTTCGTTCAGTAGTTGTTGAATAAATGAATGAATGAACTTGGTTATCCTTTCCCTGAAAGATTTTGTTTTCTAATAAGCTAGGGATAATCCCAAACACATTTCCTTCCAAACTGAGGGTATGTTCCTGCATGTCAAGTTACCTCTCCTGGGTCAAAGGATGACACACCGCACTCGGGTGGATGCTCCCTACTACTGCCAGTTTGGTGTCATGGCATCTCACCTGCAAGATGGTTCTCATGGCACTATCCACAGTCTGGGTTGTAAGCACCAACTCATGTCCTCAGCACACGACACCAGACCATAAGAGGCAAATTCCCTGCTTTACACAAATATGCCTTTTAACAAATATTTGTTGCATTGGAATCTGAAATCCTATGAAAATCACATTTTATACCTAAAAGCTTAGTTCATGATTTCAAATATTGAAATCTATTGTTCACATAGGGGCATGTATATTTAAAAAGTATTTTTCATTTGTTGATTAAGAAAATGCCATGAAAAAATTTTTAAAATAAAATGCAAAGTATAACAATGAAAAAAGAAAATACCATGATCTACTTATACTCTAAAAAATTAAAAAAAAAAAACAAAAAAAAAAACGACAAAACAACAGCATACTGGGAGGTTTAATCTCTTTTTATGGGGCAAAAATTCTACTTCTATCCCAGGAATCTGGAGACCCAGAGAAAGCTATAAGGTATGGGCAGTGTTACAAATGAGCTCCTGGCCCACAGACCTCTGCACAGTCCACGTACCTAGTGGTAACCATGGCAGAGTCTACATATAGACGACTGCAGCACAACAATAGAGAGACAGCACTGAAATAAGAAAACAGCAATTAAAAGCAAAGTTACTAGTTTCTTCCTATATATCATCAAGGTATTTCCAAGTACTGCAGTTAACTGCCAGATGTTCAAGAAATGACGTAAAATGACAGGACTAAAAAGCAAGTACATGAAGGACAAGCCCGTGAAGGAGTTAAGGCAGTAACCCAGCTGGGCAGATGAGAGATACTAACGTCCCAGTCTTCATCCTTTTCTAGCATCTGATGGTCTAAAGTGCAGAATTAAAGTGCAAAAGACCATTTAAAATATTGAAAGAAAGACAAAGCCCACACATGCTTATGCACACTTACACACATGGAGTATAAATAAGCCAAAAAGTTAATAATGCCCAGATCCTGCATATAACCCTCCAGTCCCCACACTACCAGGGAACTTAGACTCTTTGGTCCTCCCCACTTGGCAACCGTTCCTCTACACCCACCACTCCACTCTGGGACTATGACCAGGGGCCCCTTCTGTTAGTATTCACGGATGCATCATCCTTGTTTAGCACCTGCTGACCTGGCGTCTGATGGGGTCAGCTGACACACCCACCAAAATGACAACAACGGCAGTACCTTAGTATCAGAGACCATAAAGGTACTGATTAAAATAGTTATCTATAAATAAACAATAAGGATTTACTGTATAGCACAGAGAACTACATTCAATATCTTAAACTATGATGGAAAAAATTTTTTAAAGAATATAGATATATACTTATCTTTGTATAATCAAATCACTTTGCTATACACACAACAATAACACAATATTGTAAATCAACTATACTCCAAAAATAAATAGGCAAAAATAAATCCTGGCACAAAGAGGGAGCATATTCTTCAGCAATATTTACAGATGATTTACAGATTTATTTACATAATATCTAACTAGGAAATATTTTATGGGTTACATTGGCCAAATTACGATTGCTTTCATACTTAGTCAAGAAGCAAGGTTTAATCCATTTAACAATTAAAACAAAATAAAACAAACCAAAAAAACATCTATCTCCCTTTCTCTGTTGGACACATACATTTGAAGACCTAAGAGTTTCTGCGCTTTTTGTGGAGCTATGTAACCAGCGATAGTTTAGGGATCTATCAAAGCAAATTCTCATTAAATGCCTTATCTCTGGGTTTGTCTTCCATACAAAATATGAGTCACTCTTAGAATCCAACAATTTAAGTTAAATTTGTCTGCACTGAGGTTTCCTTCAACAGGATCATGCTTCACCTCTACCATGTCAGGGTAGCTCTCTTTCCTAGACTTGGACATCCCTGGGTTTACTTCAGTTGTCACCTCAGAGCTTTCCCATAGATCAGTTCAGTTCAGTTGCTCAGTCGTGTCCAACTCTTTGTGATACCATGGACTGCAGCACGTCAGGCTTCCCTGTCCATTACTAACTCCCCGAGCCTAGTCAAACTCATGTCCATCAAGTCAGTGATGCCATCCAACTATCTCATCCTCTGTCGTCCCCTTCTCCTCCCACCTTCAATATTTCCCAGCATTAGGGTCTTTTCCAATGAGTCAGTTCTTCACAGCCGGTGGCCAAAGTATTGGAGTTTCAGTTCCAGCATCAGTCCTTCCATTGAATATTATATTCAGGACTGATTTCCTTTAGGATGGACTGGTTGGATCTCCTTGCAGTCCAAGGAACTCTCAAGAGTCTTCTCCAACACCACAGTTCAAAAGCATCAGTTCTTCCGTGCTCAGCTTTCTTCACAGTCCAACTCTCACATGCATACATGACTACTGGAAAAACCATAGCTTTGACTAGATGGACGTTTGTTGGTAAAGTAATGTCTCTGCTTTTTAACGTGCTGTCTGGGTTGCTCATTACTTTTCTTCCAAGGAGCAAGTGTCTTTTAATTTTATGGCTGCAGTCACCATCTGCAGTGATTTTGGAGTCCCCCAAAATAAAGTCTGTCACTGTTTCCATTGTTTCTCCATCTGTTTGCCATGAAGGGATGGGACCGGATGCTATGATCTTAGTTTTCTGAATGCTGAGTTTTAAGCCTACTTTTTCACTTTCCTTTTTTACTTTCATCAAGAGGCTCTTTACTTCTTCTTTGCTTTCCATAGATAACAAAAATAAAAATTGAAATTCAAGATTGGAAACTGGCATCAACATCCCATTGGCTGTTACTAAGAAATCAGATAATGGGAGAAACTTAGATCTTACTCCTGAGTAGCCCAGTTTTATCACGTCTTAGTACAAGCAGTTTGGAGAAGGCCATGGCACCCCACTCCAGTACTCTTGCCTGGAAAATCCCATGGACTGAGGAGCCTGGTAGGCTGCAGCCCATGGGGTCGCTAAGAGTTGGATGCGACTGAGCGACTTCACTTTCACTTTTCACTTTCATGCATTGGAGAAGGAAATGGCAACCCACTCCAGTGTTCTTGCCTGGAGAATCCCAGGGATGGGGGAGCCTGGTGGGCTGCTGTCCATGGGGTCGCACAGAATCGGACACGACTGAAGCGACTTAGCAGCAGCAGCAGCAGCAGCAGCAGCAGTACAAGCAGTTGGTTGCTGCTTGTGTTACTGATGGGATTATCTATCATTCTACCATTGTGGTCTAACAGCTGAGTTTTAAAGTTTCTTTGATCTTAAAGATACCCTTTTAGAAATGAAATTTGTCTTAGGAGAGACCACATCTTCTAGCTCCATTAGATTATACAATTCATTATTTAAGACTCAGAAAGGTCTAATACTGAAAGAAGTAAGTATTGTATTTACTTCCCATTTTTTTCCCCAGTTGTGGTCAAAATTATGCCACCATAGTTCGTGAGACCTTGGGTGGATTAACTAACTGCACAGAGTTCAACTTGGCCCTCTTTCAAAAACAGAGATTTCAGACTTTTTATGTCATACTATCATAAAAAATGTTCATTATACACCTATAAATTTCAGAAAATATACAACATGATATTTACCTTAATCTTTGAAAGTCATATAGCATAAGGAACATGGTGATCATCTAAGCACTGTAAAAAGTAAAGTGGAGGACAGTGATTACATTTACAGCAGAAAGCATGAGTGTGGCTTGGAGAAGAGTATCTTTCAGATAGCATTTTAATTAAAGAATCTCAATTTTACAAGTAATAAGTGAATATATTCATATAAGCATAAGACATGTGAGGTAATACAGCATAGTTCATCTGTTTAGAGTTAGTCTTGAGGTCAAATTTCAGCACATATCTGCTGGCCATGTGACCTTGAGCATGTTAGTTTATTCTGCAGCTCAATTTCTTTACCTGTCAAATGGGGACTAAATTGGCTTTTGGTAAGCCATGGTTCTGACTCTTTGCAACCCCATGCACTGCAGCATGCCAGGTTTCCCTGTCCTTCAGACACGACTGAGCAACTGAACAACAGCAAAAGTCATAGATGCTCCACAAATAATAGTAAATGTGCTGATTTGCTAAGAGTGGCTGGAAGGTAACTCCCGGAGAGGGGAAGTAAACAGCTCCAAAAGCAATCAATGATGGATTCATTCCTTCATCCATTCCTTATTCAATCACTCTTCCAGCATTTGTTAAGAATAAAACTTACTATGTGATAGGAACCATGCTAGTGTTTGAGTGTTCATCTTTAAGTAAGAGAGCAAGACAGGTGCACAGGTACTAACAGTGCAGAGTTAAGTGCCAGAAAAGAGGGAGTGGATGAGGCTACTTTGCACGAGGGTTGGACTGTGAATGCCAGAGAAGAGTGGGCAAGGCAGTCACAGAGATGTATTACATTCCAAGGATGGGATGGCCAGTGGCTATGTGGAAAGAGCATGGAGACGGGCACGGTGTTCCTCGTGTTTGTAAGGTCTGGACTGAGTGCATTATCTGAAGAATAATGGGTGCTCGGTAATGTGTGCAACAAGAGGAAGGAAAGAAAAGTGTTCCAGATGTGAGAGTGAGGTAAAGAATTCAAGAAAAACTAACACAGCTGAGATAAATATGATGAGAAACAGATGTGTGAGATGAGTAGAATGGGATGAACCAGTGCTTACTGATGGATGGCCGTGGAGTGGAAGGGGCAGTAGTCATGAAATACAGATGCCCTCTCCATGGTCCTCGTTTAGCCATGAGCCTCTTGCACGGCCCTGAGCAAGTCATCTCAGTATCTCTCGATTCCAATTTCCTCACCTCTGAAATCAGGGAACTGAATCCACTCTGAGAACTATCTCAACTCTCTCCCCTTCCACTTAGAATTCAGGAAGCTCTCACCCACCATTTCTAGTTTCCTGTTCTCCTACATGGCAAAATACAGGAGCCTAAGGGAAGCAGAATCACATGATAGGAAGGAAGAATACAACCTTCCCAGGCTTATAAAGGAAAATTCTAGAGCTTTAGGATTAAAGTGATAAGTAGTTTGAGCTGCCATTTTACTAAGCTTAATGAATTGGCCACTCAAAAAAAAAAAAAAAATCTGCAATGTTAAATATTTTTATTGCCTGAAACAACTGAAAAAATATTGTGGGAACATGAGGGGTAAAAGGATTTTTGGAAAAAAGGGTCTTTCATCAATGAAACACACCCTCTCCCCACCACGAGGGTTAACTCTTTAACCTCTTCATAAATTTGACCTTACCATATGAAGAGAATTATTTACAAGTAGATTTCTAAACCCACTATCCTTTAGCTTATGCTGAAAATTATCAACTGCTAGCCTGATCAGGCTGTGTAATTTAATTAATCATAAGTCCCTGATAGCTCAGTTGGTAAAGAATCCACCTGCAATGCAGGAGATGCCAGTTCGATTCCTGGTTGGGGAGATCTGCTGGAGAGGGGATAAGCTACCCACTCCAGTATTCTTGGGCTTACCTTGTGGCTCAGCTGGTAAAGAATCCGCCTGCAATGTGGAAGACCTGGGTTTGATCCCTGGGTTGAGACGATCCCCTGGAGAAGGGAAAGGCTACCCACTCCAATAGTCCAGCCTGGAGAATTCCACGGACTATATAATCCATGGGGTCACAAAGAGTTGGACACAACTAAGCCACTTTCACTTTCAAAGACAATTTAATATTACTGTCACAATTCCTTAAGTCTAACTCCCCTGACTTATTTGTCTTTAAAAGCAGCACTGGCCTGGTATATGGAAGATTCTCAGGAGATATTCATTAAATGCATGATCTGGCAGAGGAAAAGCCAAATCCTGCCTGGGTGTCCTGGAGTCCTTTTGTCTTCTCCCTTGAACTAGGAGAGCCATGAAGATCCAGTGACCTCAATATAAGCAATTCTGCATAAGCATGTGCAAGCTGTATCATTTGTAGATATGAAATTAGACGCATCCCAAAGTCACTAGGGAAAAACCAGAGATGCCAAGTAAGGTGTGAGGTCTCAGGCTGCTGAGTTGAGCCTACTGTTATCATTTTGATGAAGGCAGTGAGGTTCCTCAGTTGTGGGGAAAGAAAGCAAGCCTTCCCAAATATCTAATATCAAAACCATGTGCCTTTTAGGTGAATAGCCATGGATACAGTCTCCTTTGGGGAGAAAAAAAAAATCCTATTAAAACTGAAGCTTCAGCAGATTTCCAGATGCACTCAACAATGAACAAATTATTCCTGGGCCGGCCCTCTAGGCAGAGTCTTTGACTTCCCTCCCAAGATACCCTCTCTCCAGATGAAACAAACTTTTTTTTTAAATTAATTTATATTTTTAATGAAGGATAATTGCTTTACAGAATTTTTGTTTTCTGTTAAACCTCGACATGAAGCAGCCATAAGTATATATATATATTCCCTACTTCCTGAACCCCCCTATCTCCCCCGAAATCCTACCTCTCCAGATTGACACAGAGCCCCTGTTTGAGTTTCCTGAGACATACAGCAAATTCCCATCAGCTATCTATTTCACATGTGGCAATGTAAGTTTCCATGTTACCCTTTCCATACATCTCACCCCCTCCTCCCCTCCCCCACCCCCTCCATAAGTCTACTCTGTATGTCTGTTTCTCCACTGCTGCCCTGTAAGTAAATTCTTCAGTACCATTTTTCTAGATTCCGTACGTATGTGTTAGAATATGATATTTATCTTTCTCTTTCTGACTCACTTCACTCTGTATAATAGGTTCTAGGTTCATCCACCTCATCAGAACTGACTCAAAGGTGCTCTCTTTTATGGCTAATATCTCATTGTGTATATGTACCACAACTTCTTTATCCATTCATCTGTCGATGGACATCTAGGTTGCTTCCATGTTCTAGCTATTGTAAATAGTGCTACAATGAACAATGGGATATATGTGTCTTTTTCAATTTTGGTTTCCTCAGGGTATATGCCTAAGAGTGGGATTTCTGGGTCATACAGTGGTTTTATTCCTAGTTTTTTAAGGAATCTCCATACCATCTTCCATAGTGACTGTATCAATTTACATTCCCACCAAGAGTGCAAGAGCATTCCCTTTTCTCCACACCCTCTCAAGCATTTACTTTTTTGATGATGCTCATTCTGACTGGTGTGAGGTGATACTCATTGTGGTTTTGATTTGCGTTTCTCTAAAAATGAACAATGTTGAGCATCTTTTCATGTGTTTGTTAGCCATCTGTATGTTTTCTTTGGAGAAATGTCTGTTTAGGTCTTTTTCCCACTTTTTGATTGGGTTGTTTGTTTTTCTGGCATTGAGTTGTATGAGCTGCTTGTATATTTTTTAAATTAATCCTTTGTCAGTTGTTTCATTTGCTATTAATTTCTCCCACTCTGAGGGTTGTCTTTTCACCTTGCTAGTTTCTTTTGCTATACAAAAGCTTTTAAGTTTAATCAGGTCCCACTTGTTTACTTTTGTTTTTATTTCCATTACTCTAGGAGGTGGGTCATAGAGGATCTTGCTTTGATTTATGTCATCGAGTGTTCTGCCTATGTTTTCCTCTAAAAGTTTTATAGTTTCTGGTCTTATGTTTAGGCCTTTAATCCATTTTGAGTTTATATTTGTGTGTGGTGTTAGGAAGTGTTCTAATTTCATTCTTTTTTCCTAGTAAATGTCTATGCTCCCTATTGATTCAGGGAAACACTTTGAAGAGACTTAGACAACATGCATTGTTACAGGGACAAAAAGTTGGCCATCTCTGCAGGCAAAGCAATACGAAATAATAATTTCAGGAGGCAGAATGTGTGCTTTCTCCCCTTGCTTTCAACTCCAAGAATATGAACAAACAAATTGGTTATTCTGATCTTTGTTTTATGGATCTTTTCAGAAATTATTTTTGGTACTATTTTCCTATAAGAAATGCAGAAGACTGGCAGCAAATTCTTTCAACCTATTGTCCTGATCACAGTGCCAGTAACATAATAGGCTTTCAATAAAAATTGCTGATAAAAAACACATTGAAGGAAATGCATTAGTTTTCAGTTTTGTGTGCAGTGTCCATCTATGGCAGTGGTTAAATTATCTCACCCTTCCAACTCATCCTTTACTTTATCAAGTCATTTTCCAACAGAATTCTTTCTATCACTTGGGCTACTTTCTGATGAATTAGGAAATTAAGGCTGGGAGAGAAGGTTCAAGCCCCTGGGTCAATGCAAAGGCAGAGCAGGGAATTCTATTAAGAATTTAAACCACAAGTTCACTTTTCCTTGGCAGTGGGCATGCTTCCAGAAGCACTGGGTCATCACCATCCTTCCAGCTGTGTCCTCTATATTCCTGCATATTCATTCATTCATATAATTGTATCACTCAGGAGAGGGAGCCCTAACAAACAAGGACAGTGACTGTGACTCAGAGAACCTATGAGTTCTTCTGGATTTAAGGACCTCAAAGAAGAAAATATTCAAAGTCAACACAACAATTAACACGTTAACTATTCTAATATCTTCTTCTTAACATCTCCTAGGGGTGAGTTGGAGAATACTAATATTGGAGCTTGAAAAGAGACTGGATGGCTAATTTTAAGAACAATTTGAGCCCCTTCACTTAATAAGCATTCTTCAAAGCACAGGAGAAGTAAAAAAGAAATATTTTAAGTTGGTATTTTCCAGTCCACTAAATTTTCTAACACAAAATTCAGTGCCCTTTTTAAGTCTCCCAGTAGCCTTATTAATTCTTAGTGACAAGGATACTGTCCTTAACTTTTCATTTTGGGTATATCTTGATGGCTAATATATGAATAATTTGTTGCTGTTCAGTCACTCGGTCATATCTGACTCTTTGCGACCCCGTGGACTGCAGCACACAGGCTTCCCTGACCTTCACTATCTCCTGGAATTTGCTCAATCTCATGTCCATTGAGTTGATGTTAACAGTTAGTGCCTCTTAAATTTTTCTGAGTACTGTCATTTCTCTAAAAATTAACTTATGGTACTTTTAAACAAAATTTTTCCTTAATTTATGCATATTTATTCAGTAAACATTTATTTGGCACCTACAGTATGCAAGTTACTGAACTAGACTATGGAAAATGTAAGGATGAGACATAGTTTGCTGGGAAACTATTATCCCAGGATAATAGTTTGAAGAACCATCTATTATCTACCACCCCAGGAAAAACAGAAACCATTGTATTTCAAATAAAGTCAATTTAATATATGGGATTAGGTTACTCAGGTGATGGAAGAGCCAGAAGCCCATCAGAGGATGGTGAAGCAATACTGAAATAGAAAATAGCTGGTAGCACCACCATCCCTAGGCAGGAAGAACAAGAAGGTTGTGTTTCCAGAACTCAGGAGTAAGGACCACCTATCAAAGCTGGAGCTATAAGTGACAGTTGAAGCCTCAGAGAAGATACATTTCTCCTAGAGACATCTCTCAGGGCATGGGGGTCAGAAGACCCCAGTTTCTGATGCCAGTACTACCAAGTATGAAACCCACCCAGTTGACCCAGGAGTTTGGGCTGCACAGCCCACAGGTTCAGCCTCTGTGATAAAGGGCAGAGTAAGAAAAGGTAAAGAATGAACCTGAGAGCAAGCAGACCATATACAGTGAACTTTGACACCTGTGTGGTAGCAAATTCAAATTAGCAATATTAGGAATATATAGAAAAAGAAATGTTCAATAATTTTGCCTTAACATAGTCACAAAAAATAATGAAAATTTAGAGAAAAGATGTATCAATTTGGGGGCTTCCCAGGTGGCTCAGTGGTAAAGAATCCACCGGCCAGTGTTGGAGACACAGGTTCGATCCCTGGTCCAGAAAGATCCCACACATTCTTCGGAGCACCTAAACCCATGCACTACAACCACTGAGCCTGCATTCTGGAGCCTGCACGCCGCAACTGCTGAAGCCTACACACCCTAGAGCCAATGCTACAGCAAGAGAAGCCACCACAATGAGAAGTTTATCCACTGCAATGACGATCAGCCCCTGCTCACTGCAACTAGAGAAAAGCCCATGCAACAATGAAGACCCAGCACAGCCAAAAATAAATAGATACATCAATATAATTTAGAATTGCTGATACTTTATGACAGAGGCAGCACTTTGGGAAATCTAGGAGAAATGGATAGAATTTTGAAAACTAGAAGAGATATAGAAAGAATTCTACTTTGCAAAAGCCTCTAAGGTAGGTAAATATTCTGGAATCATGTACTGGTATCATATTAAAGATGGACAAAAGTACCAAGCTAAGGAATATGAATTTTTCCTGGTATATGAGGAATCACTAAGATTTAGGGACAAGGAAGTGATAAAAGCAGAGTTGTGCTTTAGGTATTATTTTTGCAGCAGCATGTGAAATCCATTGGGCATGCAGATGTCAGGGAAGAGGGAATAAAGTCTGAAAGAAAGGCATGGCCGTGGGATTTCATGGAACCTTTTCTAATTGGTGGAGTGTCATCTGGTTGGAGGTATGGGGCAAACAATTGGAAATGAGAGCCCCCTGAGAGCTCAGAAAGGGTGTCCAGACTGTGTGTGTATGTGGGGGCACCCTATGCAAATAATATAAGATGAAAACCTGAAAGAAAGTAAGAGAGTCACGCAGTCGTGTCCAACTCTTTGCGAGCCCATGGACTGGAGCCCACCAGGCTCCTCTGTCCATGGAATTCTCCAGGCAAGAATATTGGAGTGGGCTGCCATGCCCTCCTCCAGGGAATCTTTCTGACCCAGGGATCAAACCCAGGTCTCCCTCATTGCAGGTGAACTCTACTGTCTGAGCCACCAGGGAAGGCCTAAAACCTTCCCTGAAGATGGATAAAATTACATGGACAGAAAAACAGAAGAGAAACATGCTTCAGAAAAGCCTTGGACATAGAGGAAGAGGAGCTTAAGAAAAGAAAAGGAGTCATAGGAGAAGAAAGAAATCAGGAGAGGACTGCATTTCAGTGGAAAGAGTTTCAGAAAAAAGTGAAAGAGTGTGTACATAAAATGAAGCAGAGAAGACAAGGAGAATGAATTCTGGAAAGGGTGGTAGGATTTTTCATTTTCTAAAGAATTTTAGAAAGTATCCAGAACTGAATTTGAAATCCAAAGACTTGGGTTCAAGGCACACATAAAATAATTTCTTTCTACATCATACATTCTGCTTATGTATTATTCCTGCTCTCTCATCATTTTAGTACAATGGAAATTGTTGCATCCTCTTTGGTTCTTCTCTTCAGGATGATCTTTCAGTTCCTACACCCTCTACTAAATGTTTTGTACTCTTGACATCCCCCAGGACAATGCAGTCCCACGTCACAATGCCCATCAGAAGTCCAGTCATCCACAGCCAGCGGCAGGAGTTGAGGGGAGGGAGCACACCATATCTATAATTTGACTTCCTAAAGCTTTGCCCATTGACATGCGTTTAGAAAGGACTTAGGGCATAATGGCAAAGACTGACCTGGAAAATCGAGCTAGCATCTTACTTTTGCAGTGAAGTCTCAACAAAACACAGAAAGCATGCTTTTGTAATAGGCTTCATTAACATAGTTTCAGTTTATCGTTTGTAGACATTCTGCAGAAAGCACTGAAAAAGAGAAAATACAAGTTAGAATGACACATGTTTATGAACTAGCATGTTAGCCTTTCAAGAAATTTATGCATTCTAGAGAAGCTATTATCCATAGTACTAAGTTTAAACCACTTAGACTGTAATTCAAAACCCTACACAATCTGATAACAGCCTACTTTCTCCAGCATTCTCTCTCTAACCATGCAGTCAATAACTCAACAAACACTTAACTCTCTCCCAGGCATCGTGCCAATCATTACACTGAGCACACACCACCGCCACCACCCTCACCAAGCCTTTTCCATTAAACACTGCAGCCACCGCAGCTCTGCTGGTCAGGCTCCTCTCCGTGCATACTAAAATCCCTCTAGAACCTGTGTCTTTGCTTTTAAATGCTTTCCATTTAAATCTAGCTCCACCACTAACTAGCTGTGTGAACTGGGACAAATTTTTTAAACTCTTTATGCCTCCGTTTTCTCCTTTTTCATCCTTATAGTGTTATATTGTGATAATCAAACACATGTGAAAAGCACCTATGCAGGTATTTAAAGGTACTTAGAAGCTACCAGGAATTCGGTAGGTATTCAATCACTGTTAAAAGAAGTAGCAGCAGTAGTAGTAGTCTAATGCTCAATCCTAGATGTACCTTCTTTATAACGCTTTCCATGATCATTCCAGCTCATGTCCAGGACTCCAAAGCAGTCTTGCATATGTCTTATATCTTTAAATAGATTAAATGCCCCTTAGAGGCAGACTGTTACACTTTTATATTCTCTGAATACATGAAAGCACGTGTACCACAGTGCCTAATGGTAACAGATATATAGAATATATATATACATATATGCATAATATCTATATATGTATAGATAGGTACATATCTGTATAATGCAGATATATACTATGTACATATCCGTTATTAGACCTATATTTACCCATGTTACCTATATTACCTATTCTATATATACATATTATATATGTTACCTATACTGTTATAATATCTATAGAAAAATATATATAACCTATAGATATAAAATGTATGTATATAAAATACATTATAATATGTATCATATATAATAAGTGCATGCATGCTAAGTCGCTTCAGTCATGTCCAACTCTTTGAGACTCTATGGACTGTAGCCTGCGAGGATCCTCTGTCCATGGGATTCTTTAGGCAAGGATACTGGAGTGGTTTGCCTTGCCCTCCTTCAGGGGATCTTCCTGACCCAGGGATCGAACCTGTGCTTTTTATGTCTCCTGCATTGACAGGCAGGTTCTTTACCACTAGCTTCCCTTGGGAAGCCCAGTGTATAATACAGGCATACATAATATGTATACACATATTTATATACACATACATACACACAATGTGTTTGGACTACTTTAGTGGACCCTAAGGAAAATTTTAGGGTCCACTAAAGTAGTCCATTCCTGTACTCTTGCCTGGAAAATTCCATGGACGGAGGAGCCGGGTGGGCTACAGTCCATGGTGTCACTAGGAGTTGGATACGACTGAGCGACTTCACTTTCACTTTTCACTTTCATGCATTGGAGAAGGAAATGGCAACCCACTCCAGTGTTCTTGCCTTGAGAGTCCCAGGGACTGGGGAGCCTGCTGGGCTGCAGTCTATGGAGTCACACAGAGTCGGACATGACTGAAGCGACTTGGCAGCAGTAGCAAGGAAAATTGTGTGAAGATGGTGAACTGTTATCCTTTCATCACCAGGGAACATCAGTTTGTAGCTAACAAAATGCGAAGAGGGTGACTATAGAATTTCCTTCTCAATGAATCTTTAATAACCTCGCTGCTTCTTGTAAGTCTGGGTTGGCTTAGACTCATTCCTGCTAGAGGTTGAGCAATGGATTAAATATTTATAGTTTCACCAGTTCACCCCATCATAAAACCTCTAGATCATCATGCTGCCGAAACTTGATTTGTTAAGCACAGTTAACAAACTGTGACCCTATATCCCTGAACTTCACCCACAGGCATGTTGTTGGGACCAGACAAGGCTGGTCTGTTTCTGGTAAGACGAAGAGCAATCAGCTTATGCTTTGACCGTGCAAAGAACTGATTACAGCTGCTACAGAGGTAATCAGCAAAGAATGTCAGGAGGAAATGGCCCAAGGGAGTAGAAATGCTTTTGCTCTCTAAGATGGTAGTTTCACAAGCCAATGGACAAACGACAAGCTGGAAATAGCACACACTGAATATTCGTGATAGTACTGGGAAACAGTTTTAGTCTGTAAGCTGGACCACACGTATACCACCCCTTGCTTGGAAGGAACTAGTGCCTGAAACAGATAAGTTTCCCGACATGACTAACTTATTGAGTGACTATCTTTCTGCCTGCTTTCCCCCACATGCTGATGGGAAATGAGGCATCAAGGAATGCACAGGCTTGAGGAAGCCCAGATAATATGAGGGACATGCTCCCTGGGGTGAGTCTTGTGAGACAGAAACGGACATGCTGCCCTCAGTCCTGGGCTCACCATTGCTTCTACGTCTTCAGAATCAAAGGGGGGAGACCTAACACTTTCATTCACCTGGAGGTCTGTGCCAACACCAACGCTAGACTGACAGTAAACATTAAAGTGCGCAATTTTGTGAATTCCATATCTCATTTAAAAACTGAACCATTGCAAAGTTAATCCTGCAACATCATCACAGTCACCCAGGCTCAGGTGTATTTGTCTTGGTTTCCCAAGTTTTGTCCTAAAGAATCGTGGTTCCATGAATTATTAATTGGAAATTGCTGAAAGCAAGGATTCAGAAGTCAAGTGAGTTTGGGAAAGTTGTCCGAATATGCCTCCTTGAGCAGGAGAGAAAGGAGGGAATGCCAGCCTTGGTCCGGTGATTACATGGCCTCTGGGCTCAAGCCCTGGAGCAGCAACACACACTGGCAAAGGTTATCAGTGAAATGCATCAGGGCCTCTCAGGGAAGGACTCTTCCTCCTGGTGACTCTGGGTAGCCTACAGGAAGAACTCCTAACCCTCCATATGAAAATGCATTTCCTGTGGCCACATGAAACAAGTCTGAATATTCCCAATAAATTCTTCAAACCGCAGTTTTCCAGAAACATGTACGCCTCTAAAAGATAATTTTTTTTAGAAAAAGTTGAAAGTTGCCAGCAAAAGTCTTGAAAAAGAGCAGCAGGATATACAATATGATTGTATTGTATGATGATACAAGATCATCACCTACCTTCTTGTTGTTCTAAGATGTAGTTCTTTAAGCAACAAATGAGTTATTAAATGAGAATATCTGTTAGGGAGCCATTGACTGAAACCACTGGCCTTGGCCAGATATGATGATAATGCTTGCCTGAGTTGTCTCACAACAGGAGGTCGATAAAGAACATGATGCTGCAAGTGAAAAACTAACCAGGAGAACTGGGGAGGGATCAAAAGGAGGGAGGACATATTAGTCCATAGTATGTCTCGTAAAACTAACCCTGAAGAATTCGAGAGGGGCCAAAAGGAGGTGTATGTCCTGCCTACCTCCCAGAAACCCTCATGCTGAACTCCATCTTGGCTGAGAGATGAACACACCACCAGGAAGGACCCTGAGTCACCCAACATGGGCCAAGCGAGAGGACTGGCCAGAGACAACCCAGACACTAATCATATTGCCATAAAACCTGAGATTGCAAGTTACATGTCAGAGCAGTTCTCCCAGCCCCCTTACCCTGCTGCTCTCTGCCCAGGCGCCCCTTCCCTATAGAGTCTTTTGATCTGTCAGTACTTGTGTCTTCTGACAATTCATTTCCAAGTGTTATACAAGAGCCCTTGGGCCTTGCAAGGGGGTCCCCTTCCTGCAACGTATTTGTATTGGTTTCAGACACAACAGTATTACAGTTTCCCTTCAGTTGAGTAATAACGTGAGTTATAAAGAATTCATTATCCAGTGAAAGTGCTGACTCTTCTGTATGGTACTGGAACATGCTCTTTTCCTGTTACCTCTTTAATTATAATTTAAAAACACCCAGTAGTTAGCCAAGATCTTCTGTTCAGGCAGGCCCAGAAATGCACTGGGGGAGGGAGTGGTTAGGGGGAAGACAACTTTCCCCACAAATGAATGATGCTCCATGGTTCTGCCCCCTCATCACACGACAACATGCTCTACCATCACAAACAAGTTAACGCAACAGTTAAGCAACTTTCTGGACATCCATGAGACTGAGGGAAGGGCAGGGTCCCTTTCGGGCCACAGGGAAGTGAGAGCAGATTGCTGCCACAGCCTGTGGACTTGTCCTAACTCACCAGGTTAGTTTCACCAGAAAATCAGTCTGGAAGTTGTAAGAGCCAGTTACAGTCCTGGCTCTGCCACTAACCAGCTGAGACAAAGGGCAATTTCCTTTACATCTTGGTGCTTCCATTTCTAATCTGAAAAATGAGGAGGTTTGGACCAGATGATCTCAGGGACTCCTTTGGCTCCACTTCAAGCCACTAGATGATGGCTCTGTGCAAAAAGGAACCACATCTTCCTTGTTCATCACTTTAACTCCAGCACTGAGTACTTTTCTGAAATATAACAGGTACCAATGGGTATTTTTTCTGAATGACTGAACACAAAATGCTAAGTTCAATGCAAAATATTCTTCTGGTTCATATAATTCAGGGAAAACACCCCTCTTTTCCCTTGATTAAAATCCCTTTTGTTTTTATCTCAATTTTCTAGATGAGACCCTAAATTACTCTCTTACTGGACTTACTGAGCTGGTACACTGGATATCATTGCCACCTACCAGAGGTAACATAAATCTCTGAACAAAAACTTTTAGAAAAAAATTCTGTGAGCCATCTAATGTGTCAGACTTATCCACTGATGACAATGTAAGTGTGTGGAAAAGACTGTTAAGATAGGCAGTGATGACTTGTGATTAGGTTCAGAAACTAAAGAACCATTTTTTTCTTTAAAAAAAAAAAAAACTGTTACACATAGGTTCTTACCAAGATAAAAATAGACAGGGCTGGCCCAAGAAAATTGTGAAGGTCCGGCATTTTTTCTGTATTTCCAAAGTCCCTTTCTAACCCCTTCCCCGAATTCAACAAAAGACTCATCATTTATCATAATTGCAAGTTTAAGCCTTTAATCCCTTATTGTTCAATCAAAGACATCTGTTAAATGAATTTCAGACAACAGAAAACAGATGAGAGGATATTTGGCAGGAGGGTTCAGTGAAAGGCAGGGCAGTCTTCATACCTCTCACACTGCTACTCCTAAAACTGATCTTGAAACCTAAACTTCCTGTATGAACTTTTCAGTGGCCGGTTGGTCTGCGGGTTGACATGGAGTGAAAGGTAATAGAACACTTACCAAAAGGAGCAGGGAAGTGTCTGGCCTATTCCTATCTTCCTATAACACTTGCCCAGGGTCAGGGTCCAGGAATCTCTCTGAGTCCTCTCCCCTTCCTGAGGCCAGTACAATATAGGATAATATCACTCTCCTCAGAAAGAGTCATGGGTTATTTTTCTCTCTACCCTGCCCCCCAGGAAACTTCAGGTTCTAGGGTTCCTGATCACCCAGGTCTTTGGGACTAATGCATTCAGTCATGTCCAACTTGTTGCAACCCCATGGACTATATAGTCTGCCAGGCTCCTCTGTCTATGGGATTTAACAGGCAAGAATACTGGAGTGGGTTTCCATGCCCTCCTCTAGGGGATCTTCCCAACCCAGGGATTGAATTCTTGTCTCTTAAGTCTTCTGCTTCTTTACCAGCTGAGCCAACCAGGGAACCTTCTGAGACTAACTCTAATCAGTAACTCTGTTTTTCTGAACAAGATTCATGGACTGACCCATAACCTAGGGGGGAAAAAAGGAGCAAGTATTTGAAATTAACACTGGAGATGATCCAACAGGACCAAAGCACAGGCACCTTGAAGCATTAGGTTGGGGTATAGAAAAGCCCAGTACTGCCCAGGACTTGACAAACTTACCAGAGAGTAATATCTAAGATATGAGTGTGAATATATGCATGGTGATGATGGTAACAATGAAAAAGACCATAGCACCAGGGAAAACGATTCATGATGAGACCAATTTTTAGTACTGGTGAACTAAGCAATGAGAGAAGAAACGTTATAATTTTCCTGAAAAGCAATAGTAAATGCAATCATTGGGATGCTAAATGTAAACATACACCCATGAATGTATGGCCAATTATGGAGCAAATACGGTAGAAATTATGTATATCTTAATGTGGTTAAATTTATTGTAGCCTTAATTAAAAAGCAATGTTGAGTTAAACTGTTTATTCTTAGCTTGTGACTCATGACTGTCAGATTGTCTATAAAGCAATAAAAAAAAAAAACCCAGTAGCTAAAAACCTTGATATTAATTCCAGTTGAGCTATTTCAAATCCTGAAAGATGATGCTATTAAAGTGCTGCACTCAATATGCCAGCAAATTTGGAAAACTCAGCAGTGGCCACAGGACTGGAAAAGGTCAGTTTTCATTCCAATCTCAAAGAAAGGCAATGCCAAAGAATGCTCAAACTACCGCACAATTGCACTCATCTCACACGCTAGTAAAGTAATGCTCAAAATTCTCCAAGCTAGGCTTCAGCAATATGTGAACCGTGAACTTCCTGATGTTCAGGCTGGTTTTAGAAAAGGCAGAGGAACCAGAGATCAAATTGCCAACATCTGCTGGATCATGGAAAAAGCAAGAGAGTTCCAGAAAAACATCTATTTCTGCTTTATTGACTATGCCAAAGCCCTTGACTGTGTGGATCACAATAAACTGTGGAAAACTCTGAAAGAGATGGGGATACCAGACCACCTGACCTGCCTCTTGAGAAATCTGTATGCAGGTCAGGAAGCAACAATTAGAACTGGACATGGAACAACAGACTGGTTCCAAATAGGAAAAGGAGTACGTCAAGGCTATATACTGTCACCCTGCTTATTTAACTTATATGCAGAGTACATCATGAGAAACGCTGGACTGGAAGAAACACAAGCTGGAATCAAGATTGCCAGGAGAAATCTCAATAACCTCAGATATGCAGATGACACCACCCTTATGGCAGAAAGTGAAGAGGAACAAAAGAGCCTCTTGATGAAAGTGAAAGTGGAGAGTGAAAAAGTTGGTTTAAAGCTCAACATTCAGAAAATGAAGATCATGGCATCTGGTCCCATCACTTCATGGGAAATAGATGGGGAAACAGTGGAAACAGTGTCAGACTTTATTTTTCTGGGCTCCAAAATCAGTGCAGATGGTGACTGCAGCCATGAAATTAAAAGACACTTACTCCTTGGAAAGAAACTTATGACCAACCTAGATAGATTATATTGAAAAGCAGAGACATTACTTTGCCAACAAAGATCCGTCTAGTCAAGGCTATGGTTTTTCCTGTGGTCATGTATGGATGTGAGAGTTGGATTGTGAAGGAGGCTGAGCGCCGAAGAATTGATGCTTTTGAACTGTGGTGTTGGAAAAGACTCTTGAGAGTCCCTTGGACTGCAAGGAGGTCCAACCGGTCCGTTCTGAAGGAGATCAGCCCTGGGATTTCTTTGGAAGGAATAATGCTAAAGCTGAAACTCCAGTACTTTGGCCACCTCATGCGAAGAGTTGACTCATTGGAAAAGACTCTGATGCTGGGAGGGATTGGGGTCAGGAGGAGAAGGGGACGACAGAGGATGAGATGGCTGGATGGCATCACCGACTCGATGGACGTGAGTCTGAGTGAACTCTGGGAGTTGGTGATGGACAGGGAGGCCTGGCGTGCTGTAATTCATGGGATCACAAAGAGTCGGACACAACTGAGCGACTGAACTAAACTGAATATACCCATACCCCATGCATGTGTGCTAAGTCACTTCACTCTTGTCCAACTCTTTGCAGCCCTATGGACTGCAAGTCACCAGGCTCCTCTGTCCATGGAATTTCCCAGGAAAGAATACTTGAGTGGGTTGGCGTGTGCTTCTCCAGGGGATCTTCCTTACCCAGGAATCAAACTCATGTTCCTTATGTCTCCTGCATTGGTAGGTGGGTTCTTTACCACCAGTGCCACCTGGGAGGCCCCATCCATACCCTCAAATAGTATATAAAATGTTTGGTGCTTCATTTTAAATCTCCATTATTTTATAATGATACTGTATTGATAGTCTAAAATAAAATTTGCATATTTTTGAGGGGTTAAAATTTCTTCTGTTATGGACAATGTAACATAGTGTTTACAGAAATCATTATTGTCAGGCAAATCTGAATGTGAATACCACCTATGAAGTGCGTGAACTTAAACTGCAAGACTATTTTCTCTCTACATGTCAATATGCTCTGCTATAAAATGACTACAGTGATAGGTATGATTCACTATACCAACTACAGGTACCATGTAAGGGTTGAGGGTCATGGAATCTCAGAGTTAAGTGAGGTCTTTAAATTATCCAATACAGCCATCTAATTATAGTTGCAGAGATTTCTCCTTATGATGACTTTTTAAAATTACTTTTTATTGGAGTACATTTGATTTACAATGTTGTGTTGCTTTCTGCTGTACAGCAAAGTGAATCAGTTATACATACATATATAACCACTCTTTTTTAGATTATATTCCCATATAGGTCATTACAGAGTATTGGGTAGAGTTCCCTGAGCTATAAGTAGGTCCTTATTAGTTTTCTATTTTATATATAGTAGTGTGTATATGCAGAGAAGGCAATGGCAACCCACTCCAGTACTCTTGCCTGGAAAATCCCATGGATTGAGGAGCCTGGTGGGCTGCAGTCCATGGGGTCACTAGGAGTCAGACACGACTGAGCGACTTCACTTTCACTTTTCACCTTCATACATTGGAGAAGGAAATGACAACCCACTCCAGTGTTCTTGCCTGGAGAATCCCAGGGACGGTGGAGCCTGGTGGGCTGCCATCTGTGGGGTCGCACAGAGTTGGACACTACTGAAGCGACTTAGCAACAGCAGCAGCAACAGTGTGTATATGTCAATCCCAGTCTCCCAATTTATCCTTCCACCTCTTTCCCCCTTGGTAATGTAAGTCTGTTTTCTACATCTGTGAATATTTATGTTTTGCAAATAGGTTCATTTGTACAATTTTTTTGAATTCCGCATATAGGCAGTATCATGATATTTATCTTTCTCTGTCTGACTTCACTCAGTATGATATAATGGAATATTACTCAGCCATGAAAAAGAAAAACTAATGCCATTTGCAGTGACATGGATGGACCTAGAGATTGTCTTATGTAGACTTTAAAAACCAAAACCTTGGTGATAATGCTAAGGGAAGACTAACAGAGTAACTGGGATATTAAATATGAGGAGTGTTTGTGCCATGGCTGTGCTTAGTCGCTCAGTCATGTCTGACTCATTGTGACCCCATGGGCTATAGCCTGTCAGGCTCCTCTGTCCATGGGGATTCTCCAGGCAAGAATATTGGAGTGGGTTGCCATGCCCTCCTCTAGGGGATCTTCCCAACCCAGGAATCAAACCCAGGTCTCCCCCATTGTAGATGTTTAGAAGCCTTCATAATTCACTAAGCTAAGTTGCCAGCCCTGGTCCAATAATGTGGAGATTAATCCTATTTCCGGAAACCTTTTCTACTTAGGAGTTCTTTGAATTCATGCACATTTAAGAAGTGTAAATAATATATGTATACTGTATATTACCTTCTTTTTTCCAGTTCTATTTATTATCATAGCTAATGATTCCAGATCATGATTATCGAACCTCAGATTTGTGCCAGATACAGGGCTAGGAGGTATGCATATACCATCTCAGCCAATTTTAACGACAATTTCTGACATGGTTACTATTATTTTCCCCATTTTACATATGACAAAAATAAGGTTCAGAGAGGCTAAGTAACATGCCCAAGTTCACAAAACATGTAGGAGATTTCAGACAATAACAAACAAGTGCGATGTAATTTTTGCAGAACAATGGAGAACTGCAGTGTCAGTTCTGTATGACCATATGGACTATTACTCCTATAGACAAAATTTAAACCAAGGATTCAAATTTTGAATTCCTGAAACAAAACCAGCAATCAATTAACTTACCCAATGAAGAGGATATTCAGTGATATATCTGGAAGAAAAGTAACTAAAGGTTACTATAAACAATTAAAAAAATCAAAACGGCATTAGTAGTGGTGATAATGATGATGAGAGTGTAATTACAGCATGAGGAATTACGGACAATAAAGAAGAGCTAGTATAAATAAAGAAGGCTTCTGTGGTGGCTCAGATGGTAAAGAATCTGCCTGCAATGCAGGAAACCTGGGTTAGATCCCTAGGTTGGAAAGATCCCCTGAAGAAGGGAATGGCAACCCACTCCAGTATTCTTGCCTGGAAAATTCCATGGATGGAGGAGCCTGGCAGGCTACAGTCCATGGGGTCACAAAGAGTTGGACACAACTGAGCAACTAACACTTTCACTTTTTTCATTATTTTCTGACTTTTTCCAAGTGATTTTGTGGAATGCCCTTCACTTGACATCTTCCAAGAGAGATTGATAAGTGTAAAATACACAGTCATCTCCCAAGAAAGGCAGCTAGAATATTCCACCAGATAGTGAGATCTTACAGGCTACACAAGCACAGGAGTAAACCATGGTCTCTAATGTGTTTCTCAGTTTTGGCAAGGATACAGATGTTCCATGAATGTGATCATCAAAAAGTCATTGTTGATATGAGATCAGAATCCTGTGACTACTGCAACTCTGGTAACAAATCCTCTTCAGGACAAAATCTCAGTTTATAGTAAATGTTTGGTTTATGACTACTGAGTCCATCCTGACATGAGTTTAGAAGATACTTTTCATATTGGCCTTCAAGAAATGTCATACTTTAATAAGCAAAAGCCAGAACCTGAAGCTCCCCAGATTCCCCCCGCTTCCCCAGATTCCTGAGTCTGTGATACAATTACTACAACACATTCATTCAATAAACAATGAATATGTGCTGATGATCTGTCTAGTACTGTGTATTGAGAGGTGCCAGTAAATGAAGACACGGCCCCCTGCTCTAAGAGGAAATTACACATCATGGACTTGGAGACACGTGTTCCTGCTGCTGCTGCTGCTGCTGCTAAGTCGCTTCAGTTGTGTCTGACTCTGTGCGACCCCATAGACGGCAGCCCACCAGGCTCCCCCATCCCTGGGATTCTCCAGGCAAGAACCCTGGAGTGGGTTGCCATTTCCTCCTCCAATGCATGAAAGTGAAAAGTGAAAGTGAAGTTGCTTAGTCGTGTCCAACTCTTTGCGACCCCACGGACTGCAGCCCACCAGGCTCCTCCATCCGTGGGATTTTCCAGGCAAGAGTACTGGAGTGGGGTGCCATCGCCTTCTCCGGAGACACGTGTTACCTATTGTCAACCTTCTCCAGAGTCTGTGGGCCTAGTGGGCCCTCTGAAGCCTCACAGGGTCTTGGCACTAATATTCACAGATGGTAACCACAAATCTCAAATGTCTTTCAGTCACCAGTTCTTCACCCCCAATCCACTTGTAGTGGTTCCCACTCTAGTAGGTACAAAGATACATCATTCATAATTTCCTCCATTAATTTTTCATTTCAAATTGGTTGATCTATCTAGAAGAACCACTTAACTTTTTCCAGTGGGCTATAGGGCAACTGGTGTTTTTGTGCATTTTTGAGGAAGGAATGGAAAAAGCAAAAAGGCACAGCTATATCACTGGGCCCCTTTGCCTGTATCCCAGCATCTCAGGATATTGGTCAACCTGTTCATGGCCACTGAGCCCCAAGCAAAGGCCTCCTGTGCTCTGTAAACACACTTGGCTTTCTCTGCATCTCTCCCTGGGTGCTCTTCCCCCATGACTGTGGCATTCCTTCTCTACTGCTTTCGGGTCACTGCTCAAACAACACCTTATCAGAAATGCCTCTTCTGGGACTTCCCTGGTGGTCCAGGGGCTAAGACTCTGAGCTCTCAATGCAGGGAGTCTAGGTTCCACCCCTAGTCAGAGAGCTAAATCCCACATGCTACAACTAAAACAGCCCGCATGATGCAATGAAGATCAAAGATCCCACGTGCCACAACTAAGACCCAGTGCAGCCCAATTAATTAAAAAAAGAAAGAAAGAAATGCCTCCTCTGACCACCCTTTCTAAAAGATTGAGCCTTCTCATCATCCTTGCTCCTCTACCATAATTTATTTATTATCACCTATTGCCACCAAAAAACCCCACAAATATTTGTTATCTGTCTCCTCCCACTAGAAGTAACTTCCATGACAATAGAAATTTCATGTGCTTTCTTTGTTCTGTGGATTGCTCAGTTGTTGGCACTTAGGAAACACGTAAACATTATATGTTGAGTTAACCACCCTCCCCAAGTGAGTGAAGTTGCTCAGTCGTGTCCGACTCTTTGCGACCCCATGGACTGTAGCCTACAATGCTCCTCCATCCACCAGGCAAGAGTACTGGAGTGGGTTGCCATTTCCTTCTCCAGAGCATCTTCCCGACCCAGGGATTGAACCTGGGTCTCCCACATTGTAGTCTGAGCCACCAGAGAAGTCCTTCCCAAAGTGTAAAACAAAGCAAGCTGCTTTTAAGTTCTAGAAGCTGACTCTGTCCTCCAGATTGTTCAGTGTTTTCTTTTTTTCTGACATCATGCACCTTGTTCCCCAATAGCAGAGCCTCAGGAAAGACCTGGAAAAATCTCATGAAAGCCTAAGATTTAGGCCTTCATGTCCAAGTTCAAGATCAGACTTGTGGTCAAGCCACAGATAGGCACTACGTGACTGTTGATTCCATCACAAATCAAAGTTTGATCATGACTTAGAAATGGGAGAACTACTAAGGGAATGTCAAGTAGCCAGAATACTCAATCTCTTTGACCACAACCAATTTTAAAAGTTAAATGCTTCATGGAATCTTGCTTCCTCATTCTCAATGACCTAAAGCAGGGGCACAGAGAGCTTAAATGTTTTGCCTAATATCCTGCAGTGTATCAGCAGAAATACTGGGCTTGGAAACCACCAGGTTTCCATACTTCCTGCTTACCACCCCTCTGAGTTCAAGCCCTAATTGTATAAGGTCGGAGGAAGGAATTGTGCAAACACACACAGAGATACCATATACCATAGAATGGATGGAGAGTTTCACTTCCCGAGTTTTCTATAAAGATGGCTGAATTTACAGTTTTAGGGATAGGCACATCTTTTCAGGTCTTGCCAGCATAAAATTACCACCAGGGAGCCCAGAAGGGACTAAATCACTTGCTTTTCAATTTCCTAGTATCCCAAGACAAGCCGGATGATTATACAGTTTTCTGTCCTTCACTTTCCCAAGGAAGAAGTGTCCCTATGACCCTATATGCAAGACAGCAAAAGAGACATAGATGTAAAAAACAGACTTTTGGACTATGTGAGAGAAGGAGAGGGTGGGATGATTTGAGAGAATAGCATTGAAACATGTATGTTACCATATGTAAAATAGATGACCGGTGCAAGTTTGATGCATGAAGCAGGGCACGCAAAGCCGGTGCTCTGGGACAACGCAGAGGGATGGGGTGGGAAGGGCAGCAGGATTTGGAGTCAGGATGAGGGGACACATGTATACCATAGCTGATTCATGTCAATGTATGGCAAAAACCACCACAATATTGTAAAGTAATTAGCCTCCAATTAAATAATTGTAAACAACAACAAAAAAGCTGCTCCACCTAAAATAGAGAAACGATTCCAGGTTACCTTTACAACATTGTGTAGTATTTCTCCTCAAAAAGCAAATTTTAGCATTCAACAATCAGAAGAATGAACAACAGATGCAAAATACTGGGACACAATGGAGGAACAGTAGACAAGTAACATAATTTGTACCATCTTGTTTTTTTTTTTTTTTTTCTCTGTCTTTTATGACTTTGTGAATCCCTTCCTACCAGCTCTTCTCAACAACCTCCCCATCACCCTTTTAGTGTCTCCTAATTTCAATCTGATACACAAACCCAACAACTCAATTCTTTAGTTGATATTGTTGGGCCCTTTATAGCCAATTAAAATCAGTCTTTCTTACTATGGTAGTTAAGGGCCCCCACAACCTGATCTCCGTCTATTCTGGTGATCCTCAAGCTGCGGGGCAGGGGGTGGCAGTGGAGCGTATCTGTAGACATTTAACTACTGTGAGAAGGCTATTTACTGGCATCTGCTGCTAAACAATGCCCAAGACAGCCCCTACAACAAAAAATTATCCAGCCCATGTCAAGAGAGTCAATAGAGCAGAGGTTGAGAGACTCTGCACTCTCTCTCTCCACTCCTTTGTTTGTTTGTTTTTAACAGTCAACTCTTCAATAGATGACTTACAATGACCTAGATGGTGGCTTATGGATTCAAACCCTCCAGCTTTCTGTGATATATAACTATATAACAATATATATATATAGTTATATATATGCATTTGGGTTTTGATCTTGCTCCTGGCACCCGGCTCCAAAAACTCTAGGAGTTTTCCAAGTGAAAAGAATGATCAAGCTGTCTTTTGTTGAGTTAACAAGGTAACTTTTGGAAAACACCTAAGGATGGGGTCTGATTGCCTGGGGACCCAACCTTGCAATGAGAAGATTAGAAGTTTCAATCTTTTCCCAGTGACCTGCAGAGACATCAGGGATTGATTGGCTGGAGTTGGAATCAATAGCCAATGGCCAATGACTAAATCAGTCCTGACTGGGTAATGAAGCTTTCATAAAAGCCCAGAAAAGGATGGGGTTCGGAGAGCTTCCAAAATGGAGAAAGAGAACACCTCCACGCACTACCTTGCTGGGCCTAAATCCCACAGGACAAAAGATCCTCTGCTTTGGACCGTACTCTATGTATCCTTTCATCTGGCTGTTTTTTCATATCCTTTACTATTCTTTGTAATAAATCAGTAATCTAGTGAGTCAAGGGCTTTCCTGAGTTCTGTGAGACTATTTAGCAAAGCAATCAAACCCAAGGAGGAACTCAGAGGAACTCCTGACCTATCACTGGTTGGTCAGAAGCACAGGTAACAGCCTGGACTTGCTATTGGCATCTGTAGTGGCAGCAGTCTCGTGGTATTGAGCCCTTAAATTGTGGGCCTAATAATGTCAACATTGAGTTGAATTGTAGGACCCTCAGGATCATCAGAGAATTGCATGGCGGAATTGAGAATCTTATCCCCTCTGTGCTCTCTCTCCACCTGGCAAGCTCAGGACTTTCAGTCTGCTGGCAGACTCCTATCTTTTCTCTAAGACCCACCTCCTCCTTCGAAGTTTCCTGGATGGATGTGCTCTTTCCTTTCTAAATCTGACGAGTGCTTTGGTAATCCTCTTTCCATGGAATTTACCACATATAGTCTGGTCTTCCTAGGTGGATGGAGCCAGTGGTAAAGCACCTGCCTGCTGATGCAGTAGATGCAAGTTCTATCCCTGAGTAGAGAAGATCCCCGGAGGAGGAAATGGCAACCCACTCCAGTATCCTTGCCTGGAGAATCACATGGACAGAGAAGCCTGACAGGTTACAGTCCATGGGACCTCAAAGAGTTGGACATGACTGAGCAAATGAGCATACATACACACACCCCATATATAATCTAAAATTATATACTGCAAGCTCCAAGAAAAACCACACTTTTTGAAGACTATATCACCAGTCCTAGAAGATGCCTGGAACAGAGCAAATGCTTAATAACACCTAATCAAGGGAGCAATTGTCTGTGCTCTAAATTCTTCACTCTGATCAGAATGAACATCTCCAATTCTTCCCTGAATCTTTACATCACCCCTTCCACCTAGAAGATGCTTAATAAATAGTCACTAAATGTCTGAATAATTAATAAGTACACATATAGTAGGATATAAATATTAAATGTTCAAATACAAAAAATAAATATAATGTATATTAAATAAATGCACAACTGAAATACATGGGTAAAAATGAAATAAGGTTCAGGCTGTAGAAATTTAAGCCTAGGCAATTGTTCACTCACCTCGTTTTAATTCTATCAGAAAATTCGTGTCACAAGCATGTTCCACTGTCTTACATTTCCTCCTCTTTGAAAAAGTACTGAAATGCGCATTGGAATGTTAATTGCTCATCTGGAGAACACATGAAACAGAAAACACGCAAAGACAGAGTATGCCATTGGCCGACTGTACCAGAATAGAAACCAATTTCAGTTTTTAGTGACACATTATAAACCTCTTGCAACACAGAGACACTAATGTGTAGAGTAACTGTGGCCAAGTCATCAAGATGATGGTTAGGAAGTGAGTCGGAGACAGCATTAAACTTGGGCCCCTGACAACTGACACATCTAACATGTTGCTATTTATTAAAATTTCCTCATATCCCATATTGGGTGAAGATTGGAAAACTAGAGCCCATCATAATTTCCTGCGGACTCCTATTTATTCTTGATGTGGTACTTCATAATCCCTCATCTTTCTTTTCCCCAGGTACCCTGATTCCATCCTTTTTACCTTTTCTCATAGGTTCTGTTCTCTGCCGCATAACCATCCTTCTAGGTAATCCTTAATCTTCACAAACTGTACAAATAGAAACAAACCTAACATTTTATTTAGCACTTATTGTGTGTCAGCCTTCCTAAGCACTTTATCTGCATTACCTTGTCTAATTCTTACAAGAACCCTAAACCATATGGGCTATTTTTACCTCCAATTTCACATGAGGAGATTGAGGCTCAGAGAATATGAGGAACTTGCTCAGGGTCACACAGCTTAAATGATGCAGTATTCTTATCAGAGGTGAGTGGTCTTGTCACAATTTTAAGATATCTTTGAATTCATTTGGCTCTTAGTAAATATTTCCAGGGTACCAACAATGAGCTAGGCTTTGAAGAAAAAAAAATGGAAAGCAATAAGGGACATGAATGTTCCTCTTAAGAAGATTTTAGACTACCTCGAATAGTCAAAGCCTCGAATAGTCAAAGCAATATTAAGAAAGAAGAGTGGAACTGGAGGAATCAACCTGCCTGACTTCAGGCTCTACTACAAAGCCACAGTCATCTAGACAGTATGGTACTGGCACAAAGACAGAAATATAGATCAATGGAACAAAATACAAAGCCCAGAGATAAATCCACGCACATATGGACACCTTATCTTTGACAAAGGAGGCAAGAATATACAATGGAGAAAAGACATTCTCTTTAACAAGTGGTGCTGGGAAAACTGGTCAACCACTTGTAAAAGAATGAAACTAGAACACTTTCTAACACCACACACAAAAATAAACTCAAAATGGATTAAAGATCTAAATGTAAGACCAGAAACTATAAAACTCCTAGAGGAGAACATAGGTAAAATACTCTCTAACATAAATCACAGCAGGATCCTCTATGACCCACCTCCCAGAATATTGGAAATAAAAGCAAAAATAAACAAATGGGACCTAATTAAACTTAAAAGCTTCTGCACAACAAAAGAAACTATAAGCAAGGTGAAAAGACAGCCTTCAGAATGGGAGAAAATAATAGCAAATGAAGCAACTGACAATCTCAAAAATATACAAGCAACTCCTGCAGCTCAATTCCAGAAAAATAAACAACCCAATCAAAAAATGGGCCAAAGAACTAAACAGAAATTTCTCCAAAGAAGACATACAGATGGCTAACAAACACATGAAAAGATGCTCAACATCACTCGTTATCAGAGAAATGCAAATCAAAACCACTATGAGGTACCATTTCACACCAGTCAGAATGGCTGTGATCCAAAAGTCTGCAAGCAATAAATGCTGGAGAGGGTGTGGAGAAAAGGGAACCCCCTTACACTGTTGGTGGGAATGCAAACAAGTACAGCCACTATGGAGAACAGTATGGAGATTCCTTAAAAAACTGGAAATAGAACTGCCTTATGACCCAGCAATCCCACTGCTGGGCATACACACTGAAGAAACCAGAACTGAAAGAGACACGTGTACCCCAATGTTCATCGCAGCACTGTTTATAATAGCCAGGACATGGAAGCAACCTAGATGTCCATCAGCAGATGAATGGATAAGAAAGCTGTGGTACATATACACAATGGAGTATTACTCAGCCATTAAAAAGAATACATTTGAATCAGTTCTAATGAGGTGGATGAAACTGGAGCCTATTATACAGAGTGAAGTAAGCCAGAAGGAAAAACATAAATACAGTATACTAACGCATATATATGGAATTTAGAAAAATGGTAACAATAACCCGGTGTACGAGACAGCAAAAGAGACACTGATGTATAGAACAGTCTTATGGACTCTGTGGGAGAGGGAGAGGGTGGGAAGATTTGGGAGAATGGCAATGAAACATGTAAAGTATCATGTGGGAAACGAGTTGCCAGTCCAGGTTCAATGCATGATGCTGGATGCTTGGGGCTGGTGCACTGGGACGGCCCAGAGGGATGGTATGGGGAGGGAGGAGGGAGGAGGGTTCGGGATGGGGAACACATGTATACCTGTGGCAGATTCATTTTGATATTTGGCAAAACTAATACAATTATGTAAAGTTTAAAAATAAAATAAAATTAGAGAAAAAAAAAAAAAAACTGGAAATAGAACTGCCTTATGACCCAGCAATCCCACTGCTGGGCACACACACTGAGGAAACCAGAATTGAAAGAGACACGTGTACCCCAATGTTCATCGCAGCACTGTTTATAAGAGCCAGGACATGGAAGCAACCTAGATGTCCATCAGCAGATGAATGGATAAGAAAGCTGTGGTACATATACACAATGGAATATTACTCAGCCATTAAAAAGAATACATATGAATCAGTTCTAATGAGGTGGATGAAACTGGAGCTTATTATACAGAGTGAAGTAAGCCAGAAAGAAAAACACCAATACAGTATACTAACGCATATAAATGGAATTTAGAAAGATGGTAACGACAACCCTGTATGCGAGTCAGCAAAAAAGACACAGATGCATAGAACAGTCTTTTGGACTCTGTGGGAGAGGGAGAGGGTGGGGAGATTCGGGAGAATGACATTGAAACATGTATAATATCATATAAGAAATGAATCACCAGTCCAGGTTCGATGCAGGGTACAGGATGCTTGGGGCTGGTGCACTGGGATGACCCAGAGGGATGGTATGGGGAGGGAGGAGGGAGGGGGGTTCAGGATGGGGAACACATGTACACCCGTGGCGGGTTCATGTTGATGTATGGCAAAACCAATTCAATATTGTAAAGTAAAAAAAAAAAACTTTCAAAATAGTATTAATAATAAAAATGAAAAGGACAGTATTAATGAAATTAATAAATTAATACAAAATTAATAAATAATTGTATTAATAATTAATACAAATTCATAAACCAAGCTAAGCTGTCAAAAAAAAAAAGAAGCAGAGCATCAAACCTACCATGAAACAGAGAATGGGCAGCAAGCATTTCAAAAAGAATAGCCTGTAGAGCAGCCATGGAGGGAAGGAACACAGCATGGTCAGCAAACTCAGAGGTGCAGAAGGAGAGCAGGGCTGTGAGACTAGAGGGTAGATGGAACTGGTCTAGTTTGGGTTCCTGAGAAACTGATTTTTGAGACAAACATGGGGTTTGGGTATGTTAATTAATGATTCCAGAGCACTCAGTGAGGAAGGAGGAAAGAGAGAGGGAAGGAAGGAAAGCAATAACGTGAGCCCAGTTCAACAAGGACCTCCAAGAGACGACATACAACATACTTCAGGTCTGCCCCACTGCCGGGGAGAAGAGGGGAGCTGAACTATTGATTCTTCACAGCAAGTGGTTCAGGGCGCTCCTGGCAATCCAACAGCACTGCCTGGGAAAGAGCAAGCCGGGCACAGTTGGTGGGGAGAGGAACAGCCCCAGTGTAGTAACTGTGCCGAGCAGGGCTAGTATCCACTGCAGGCCCCACAGGACTCCACCCTGTGACCCTGGGGAGCTAGTCAAGGGCTCTGACTGGGAGAGGTGGTAACCTAATCAAATTTGGGTTTGAGGCACTGACTCTGATGTGGAGAACAGGTTGGAGGGAGCCTGGGTGGATGTCATAAGACAACTAGGATGTTACTGCAGTGGTCCAGGCAGGACTGGCTACTTCATTTGTAAGAATCAGTGCAAAATGACACAGTGAAGCCCAGAAGGATAAAAGTTCTTTTTAAAATATGAGAGTTTTTATAAAGAGTTCTTTTCAGAATGCAGATGTGAGAGTTGGACCATAAAGAAGGCTGAGCACTGAAAAATTGATGCTTTTGAATTGTGGTGCTGGAGAAGATTCTTGAGAATCCCTTGGACAGCACGGGGATCAAACCAGTCAATCCAAAGGGATATCAACCCTGAATACTCACTGGAAGAACTGATGCTAAAGCTGAAGCTCCAATACTTTGGCCACCTGATGAGAAGAGCTGACTCATTGGAAAAGACCCTGATGCTAGGAAAGATTAAGAGTAAGAGAAGAAGAGGACAAGAGAGGATGGGATGGTTGGATGGCATCACCAACTCAGTGAACATGAACTTGGGCAAACTTCAGGAGACAGTGAGGGACAAGGAGGGCTGGTGTGCTGCAGTCTGTAGGGTCACAGTCAGACATGACTTAGTGACTAAACAACAACCACAGCAACAACAGAAAATGGTTTTAAAGGTATAAAGCTGTTTCCTTTCTTCTGCAGTCTCTCTCTCTCTTAACCTGTGCTGGGGGTTTTTATTTGTTGTCATGTTCCCTTGGGCATGGAAATAGCATGAAGTGACCCTCACAGGCACCTGGGGGTCATGTCCTGCCATCTTCCAGACTAAAGCGCTAAGCTCCAGCTAGGAGTTGGGGAGTGAGCCAGGTATCTCCCCTGTTCACGGGCCTGCCTCCCAACTCATAGCAAAAGGTGACCTTCAAAAGTACGGCACCCTCCATGCCAGAACATGCTAGGTCATAGACTGGGGGTGAGTGGACTCGCTCTCACTGAGTCACCTGCCAAATGCACCTTGGCACTGCCAGTCCTGCATAGGAATGAGCATCTTCATTTCCTGTCTTAAGATCTCATATTCAGTCCCAAACCTCCCCAAAGGGT
The DNA here is from genome assembly GCF_029378745.1 of Bos indicus. Taxonomy (NCBI): domain Eukaryota; kingdom Metazoa; phylum Chordata; class Mammalia; order Artiodactyla; family Bovidae; genus Bos; species Bos indicus. Next base: position 34,983,441 of record NC_091769.1, read on the forward strand.
CCCTATCAGAGGTAGAAGGGATGAAGAGACCAGGCAGGGTCTGGGGTGCCAGGCACAGGGGAGTGAGTAGCCAATAATTATTTGAGGATGTGGGGGAGGCAGCAGGAGTTGGGTTTATGTGTGAGCCAAGACTCCAAGCCGCCAGCACCTGCCCCACTGTACCATTTGACTTCACTTACAAGATACAAATTCAAATGTAAAATTATAGCTAAGAACTTCAAGATGGCTAATGTTGGGCATTAAAACCTAAGTGAAATGTCCTTTAGAGTGTGGGTCCCTATGTGACTGGTCACATGCTTATGAAATTGGCCATGAGCTTAAAGGAGAGGATGTTACTTGGGCTATTGGAGGATACATGGAGAAATAAACCAAACTGAAAACTACCTTCAAGATAAATGTAATGGCAGTTGGTGATGAATTTGGTCTGGATGGGTAGAATGGGGCAAGATAGAGAAATAAGGGAGAAAAAGTGCAGCTGTGGAGGTCTATATGTCTGGACCTCTCTTCAAGGAAGGATTCAGCTATAAGTGCAGGCAGCTAACAGCCTCCAACTATTGGCCCTCCTGGGTCTGTTACTCTGCCTTTGTGCTGAAAAAATACTGATCTCGCAGACAGAGCTCAGTCATGACTGCACACAGCAGAGATCTTAGGGCCTGCTCCTTTCCGCCCAAGGCAGGACTCCTGCAATGGCCATCTCTTTCTCAGGAGCTCCTTTTTGGATTTTTCAAGACACTGTCACATCTGCATTGTATTGCTCCATCCTGCCTCCCCGACTTTTCCTTTCATAGGTGTGGGCTCTGCATTGGTCTCAGAATTCCTTCCCTGTTCAATCCTGTTTCTCCCCGCCTTGTATCTTTTACAGGCATTAAGCCTCCACTCCACAGGCCTCCTGCACTTCTAACTCCATCTCAGTATCTGCTTCGCAGGGAATTCAGCTCACACAGAGAGTCAAAGACATCTCCTAGTCATCTGTTTGGTGCATCTGCACGGACCCACTGGGACACTAAGAGACAGCAAGTTTATTGTGCATCAATTCAAACATCACAGAGCGCCATTTTTTTGGCAAGCACTGTGCTCAGTACAGTGGAGGATGTAAACTGTTATCTGACAAAATCACTGTTCTTCAAGAAGGCTCTTGTCTAGATGGGAAGACAAGGCCCATACAAAATGCACAGATGGCTTTTTCAAGCACCCAATACGAATTCCTTGCAAGAAATTAAAAACCTCCAGATGTGCAGGCAGGCTACCCCTCAAAGATGAGACAGCAGTTTCTTCTGCCAACCTAGATATAGTTTCCAGATTGTGTGTGTATATTAAAGTTGCATAACTTCTCATCTCTCTAAAAAGTTACTGTATTATAAACCACCCAGGAACCCACCTTCACTTCCAGAAAGGTCTAAAACAGACCCCAACCTTATGTCTATGTGGTTTCCAAGTCTGACCTTTCCAACAGGTCCCCAGAGATTGGGTGTGAGTCGAGCCTGGGTGGGGGCCTGCAAAACAGGCCAGTTTTCCTCTTCAAAGTCCCAGTGCCCTGCTCCACCAGGCCTGGCAGGGCCAATTGGAAAACCAGTTATAAGGACTTGGCCATTTGGTCCTTGACATCAAAGGATTGATTCTCCATCTGTCAATTCTCACTTTTATCTGCTTGCTCTTTGGTGCAGACATTTATAAATTGAGGCTTTTGGAATTAATCAACTCAAAATAAGATGATCATTCACTACATCCCTGCCAGGTGTCCTAATGGAACAAAGAGAATTATCAAATCTAATGCCAAGTTTTACGGTACTTAATTCAGAAAGCGGTACCTGGAATGATCCTCACTTTTTAGAGCCCTCTCTCCCCCATCCCAACACCACTGCACATTCATCCCCTAACTCATAATTCAATGATAATGGCTCATTTTGTCTCTTGGTGAGGCAGAAGTGATGCTAGAGAAGAAGAATGAGCACTAAGCCTTTCTGCACACATGGGCCTGATCCAGCCTTCCACATGGGTTCTCTTGAGCCATTCTGCATTGGCATTGACATAATTCAAATCATGGATGCTTCTTGGCAATGGTCCCTAATAGTCAAAATGGGCAGATTAAAGCCTTGGATTGCAGCCAATTTCCTTGTAGTCTATGCATAAACTTACTCACAACAAGAATCTTGAAGGGAAGGAATTTTATTTACCCCCATTCCCAGATGAATAGGATAAGGTCCAGGAAAAAGGAAAGCTACTAGTCTCTTGGTCTTCACCCTTAACTGCATTTCCATCTGTCAGATGGAGGAAGATACAGAGATATGAAGGAGGAGAACAAGGGGTGGAGTGACAATCCCCTGGGGGAATACCTACTGCAGAGGACACTAATGGACATATTGAAATAAAATTGCCAATCATGGTCACACACAGAATTACTAGAGTCTGCATTTGCAAGGTTATATCATTTTACATCCCCTTGGACTTATTTGTCTAAGCCTAACATGAGGAAACACACATGTGGATTCAAAGTTGCTACGTTATTATTCCCATGAATTGGCATCAGGTAAATCAGTCTGATTCAAGCTGGACCACAGGCACCAGTCAGATCCTGTACATTCAGATTCTGAAGGTGAAAGAGTGAAGCCCTGAGAATTCTGGAAACTGTTCTGCTTATTAAACTTTTAAAGAAGTTTCCTAGATCACTTGTACATCCTTCAAAGTTTGAAAACCATGGAGAGGGATTAGTAAGTGGGTTTAGATGATAATTTGCAAGTCTATGAAACTGAAGTATTGTAAGTTTGCTTCTTCATATCAGCTACATTACACAAAGTGCTAGAAATATACCAAAGTCAAAACACATTAGTTTGCAAAATTCCGCAATTTTGGTTAATCAGCTGATACCTCCTCCCACAGGAAGAGCACATTATGCTGTATAAGGCTCTCTTTCCAACTCCTCAATCCTCTCCCAACCCCCAGCCCCTACATTTGTATACTTGGACCTTTCCCGAGAGACACAATAAGAAGAGAATCAGGTCACATGCTAGACAATTCTAAAAGTCACCACAGTTGTTACAGGGAATCATTGTGCCTGGGCTTCCCGGGTGGTGCTAGTGGTAAAGAACCCACATGTCAATGCAGGTAGACGTAAGATATATGGATTCAATCCCTGGGTTTGGAAGAGACCCTGGAGGAGGGCACAGCAACCCACTCCAGTATTCCTGCCTAGAGAGATAGAGGAGCCTGATGGGCTACGGTCCAGAGTGTCGCAAAGAGTGAGACACAACTGAAGTGACTTAGCACACATGCATTCTGCCCAGAGGGCTTTAGGCAGGCAGACATTCATACAAGGAGGAGACAAAGTATTGGATGGGGGGACGGCAGGCTCCATCCTGAGCTACCAAATGCCATCATGGTCATCAGTCCCTGCCTTTCTTTCTTAGTTGAGGAAATTGAAACACAAAGATGTAATGGGACTTGTGTAGTCACAGAGCAGAGTTCCAGCTGGTCCCTGGGTATCCCAGTCCCAGTCCTGCTCTTTCCACTCCTGCAGGCTGACTGGGCCACCAGAGCCCTGGGTGGAGTCAGAGGAGCGATGGTGAAGAACCTCTGCTTGAAGGATTGCAACACAGAGACCAGGACCCCCATTCTCGAGAGTAGGACCCAGCCCCTCTGTCTGTGTTCTTATCCCTCTCCATGGCTAGGGGCAACAGGCAACAATTACTCTCATGAAATTGCCTTCTAATGCCAAGCTTTGGACAATGCTGAACAAAAGGGCAGCCCACAGGGAAAGGTGAATTTCAGAAGTGAACTCCAAACACAAATATGTAAATGGCATGAGCATGGTGATTGCTGGTGTTTTTAAATGTTTTCTTTCTGACTGGACTACACAGAATTTTGCTTCTTTGAGTTGGTTTAGTCCTGGCTGTAAATAGCATCTGTCAACCATATGCCTCTTTGGATCATCGGGGACAGAGCTCTAGCATAAGGCTGTGTGCATGAGGCTGTGGCAGCTTCCTTGAGGCCTTGGAGCTCCACCTTTCTGCCCTGCCCTCTCTGGTCACTGTCCATGACTGACGTCAAATGATTCTTGTTGCTTGACAACAGGTGTCCTGCAGAGATCTGGCTTTCTGATGCTGAGTTTGGGACCACCCTGAATCATCTGGGGAGGCAACATGAGGGGGAGGGACCACTCCTTACCCCAGCTCTGCTGTGGTTAACCAAACCCTCAGCTATTTTTAAGCAAATACCAAACCCTACCCCATGTGTCATCACGGCTTTCACACATGCCGCCACCTCTGACAAAGGCAATGAATCTGTGGCACGTTTTCTGGGAAATGCTGTCCATGAGTCCTGCTTCACTGATGCTTATCCTCCAAACAAGACTGTTGTCAGCAGGCATTTTGAAAGCTCACACAAAGTTGGCCTTTCCCATAAGCAAATAGATACACACATGTGCACAGATCTACATTTTCAGGCTCTAAACCAAGGATTCTGATAAGTTTCTGCTCTGGGGCAAAGCATGTCTCCAACCTCATGCTGAGGGGAGCCTTAGAGAAGCTACCCATCTTCACCATCAAAACAAGTTTATCCAGCTCAGGACCCTGAGACCCAGGGGGAGAAAAGGTAGACCCTCCATATGTTGGATCAGAAGCTGCTTTCCCTTTGCTCTGTGGTCAGCCCAACTCCTGCGGTCCCTGCTAAAAGATCAGCTCTGGAGCTGTGGAGAGGTTGGGCTTCAGGAGAGAACACCAGAACACAGAAACCTAAGACCACTATGTCTCTCCCTGGGTCACTCACAGATTTGACACGCTCCATATTTTTGTTTTGCTTTGGTGTGGAGAAAGCAAAAATTGTATGGCACTGTAAATAGAAGGGTAAAACGGGGTTATGGTTACAGGTGCCACCGAGTGAAGTGAAGTGAAAGCCGCTCAGTCGTGTCCAACTCATTGCGACCCTATGGATTATATAGTCCATGGAATTCTCCAGGCCGGAATACTGGAGTGGGTAGCCTTTCCCTTCTCCAGGGGATCTTCCCAACCCAGGGATCAAACCCAGAACTCACGCATTGCAGGCAGATTCTTTACCCACTGAGCCACGAGGGAAGCCTCACAGGTGCCACCAAAATGTCCTAAAATTCTGGCATCAGTGTTTTGCTTTTTAAATACCAAGTACATTATCTGCCTTTACTCTGCTGGCTTGAAGGGGACATGCTTGCAGGGTCACCAGTCCTGCCTGGAGGTTACTCTTGGGTCTGGCTGGCTGGCCTCCGGCCTTGAAAGACAGCTCCTTCCGTGCTTCCCTCTTGCCTTGAGGGCTTCTTGGCACCACATTTACTGAAGCCACGAGACCTGTGATGGTTGAGGTTGAGGATCAGAGGCATAGGCACAATCCTGAACCCAACACCCAGGGAGGTACCCTCTTCCCAGGTGGTTTGATTCTGTGCTTCCCATATGGTTGCTAGGAATAAAGAACTCTCATATTAGGCCACTCTAAGGCCAAGGTGACATCCTGTAAGGAGAAATAGGGCCAGAAAGGCCATATTTTGAGAGGCTAATTTTTTTTTTAGTTTTCTAAGTGTTCTCTCTCATTGCTTTAGGAGAAACACATTTATTTGATTAAAACTATTTATAAACAAGCATTTCTGCATTTCTTTGTACCTACCATGTTCCAGGCACTGTTGAAGGCAACAGAGATGACCTAAATGCCCATCTGGAGCTTACATTCAAGTGTGGAAGAAGGGGGCAGATGATAAATCATAAAGTATCAGATAGTAAAACAAGCAAATGACCCTAAAATAAGAGTCTGTCATGTGGTCCTGTGTGCAGGATGTGGGTACCAATGACATTTGAGCACTAAGTCTGATATGTTTTATTGCATTTCAAAAATGCTGTTTTTCACAAAGTGAAGGTTTGTAGCAATCCTGAATTCAGCAAGTCTATAGGTACCATTTTCCAAGCCCATTACTTTTCAACTAAGGTGGCCACTGTTTTTTTTTTTAAGATATAATGTTATTACACACTTAATAGACTACAGTATAATATAAACACAACTTTTATATGCCCTAGGAACCCCAAAAATTCATGTGACTCACTCCAAGCATCCCAGGTGGCCATTACCCACAGTGGAGGAGTTGTCATCATATGTGCACTCACAGGACCTCACTTAGGGCACCACCAATGTAATAGCAAAGAAGTAAATGTAATAGTAAAGAAGTCGGGGATATTCACTTTACTGCAGTGACCTGAAACTGCCCGCAGAGCGTCTCTGAGGTATGCTTCTGTACTGAAAAGGCTCCGAACATTACAAAAAGGTTAGATGTTGCTTTAAAATTTTTCCTCTCAATTAAATTAAGACCAAAGTTTGTCTCTTGGCTACTGATTTAAATCTTATTTATATCTTCTATTTCTGGGAAGAAAAAAAAAAAACTGCAAGATTACTATTACATTGCATGCCTACATGCTCAGTCATGGCTGACTCTCTGCAATCCCATGGACTATAGCCCGCCAGGCTCCTCTGTCCATGGAATTTTCCAGGCAAGAATACTGGAGTGGATAGCCTTTCCCTTCTCCAGGGGATCTTCCTGACCCAGGGATGGAAGCCACGTCTCCTGCCTTTCCTGCACTGGCAGGGGGATTCTTTACCACCACACCACCTGGGAAGCCCAACTTCTTTACTATTACATTGGTGGTTCCCTAAACTGAGCTCCTGTGAGTGCACATATGAAGACAACTCCTCCACTGTGGGTAATGGCCACCTGGGATGCTTGGAAACATGGGAATTTTCTTCTTTCATATTTAACATTCCATATCATTAATAATCCATTGTTTATACTCTAAGTCCTCTCAGTAACAACATAGGCTCATCTTTCCAACCATCTTATAAATGAACATTCTGAGATTGAAAGGATTTTTTTTAAAAGGGTACCACCAGGAAAGCTGATTGAATAATCTTCAGTCCTATAAATGTCACCTCAACATTTATCCCATGTAAGAGGAATAGTATTTATCCCCCAAAGCTATAGGGTGACTGGAGCGTGGGTGTGGGGAATCATGATTAGTGTGAGAGGCAGGCAAATGTTAAAATACAAGTAGCAGAGAGGAAATGACATAGCCTTCCTACCTCTTATCCTCGAGTGCTTTCGAGAGCCTGTCTGGGGCCAGCAGCCCCAGGAAACCCCAAAGCTGTTGTGCGCCTTCGCCTCTGGGCTGTCATTTTACTGCAGTTCACTAAGGAGATCTTTTCCATCAACCTTATCTCTTTCTTGGCTTTGGGTCAGGTTGAGTCAGACCTGGAACACTTACTTTCACAAAGACCAATCTTTTGTCTAGACACACATGTCTCCTACCAAAGCTTGCTGACCAAGGTCAAGGAAGAGGCAGTATTGCATGCAGACGGTCTTGGATGACTGGACATTCCAGGAAGAGGGCTGAGAGTATGGGGGATGAGGAAAAAGCAGGGGCTGGGAATGGGTTGACAGCACATAGAGTGGGCAACTGAAGGCATTTTGAACTCTGTTTGAATGGAATAAGGGGACCACTCTAAAACACCCCTGGAAGGGTTTACAAATCCATACCAGTACTGGTTTCAAAGACCCCCAAGGCCTTTGTTCATATTGTTCCCTCTGCCTAGACCACTTTCTATTCTTCATCTCTACTTCCTTTTCCCCTCACCAAATTTCCAAAAAGATATCTATTATTTATTTTTAGCTGTGTCAGTCTCAGTTGCAGCACATGAGTTCTTATTGTGGTGAATTGGCTTCTCTCAAGTCATGGCTTGGATTCTCCAGTTGCAGCTCATGGGCTCAGTTGCTCTGTGGCATGTGGGAACTTAGTTCCCTGACCAGGGACTGAACTTGCATCCCTTGCATTGGAAAGTGGATTCTTTTCACTGGGCCACCAGAGAAGTCCCTCCCACTGGATTTCTATTCACTCTGCAAATCTTCTACTAAAAGTCACTCTCTCAGAAAAGCTTTTCCCAGCCCCCTCAGGCTAGGACAGTCACCATTTTATCCTCTCATCACACTCTGCATTTGGCCAGTGCAGCTGTCATCTCAGTACTACAATTATGATGCATCTGTGGCTCTTGGAAAATAACCACCCATATTCATTAGCTGTGGATGTAGTAAATGAGCTTATAATTGACTTAATTATAATTTTTAGGCAGCAATATTGCACAATAAAAATAATGTGTGTAATTATTCTTGAACTAATGGATCGCTTAACTGGTAAAGAATCCACCTGCAATGTAGGAGACCCCAGTTCAATTCCTGGGTTGGGAAGATCTGCTGGAGAAGGGATAGGCTTCCCACTCCAGTATTCTTGGGCTTCCCTGGTGGTTCACCTGGTAAAGAATCTGCCTGCAACGTGGAAGACCTGGGTTTGATCCCTAGGTTGGCAAGATCTTCTGGAGAAGGGAACAGCTGCTCGCTCCAGTATTCTTGCCTGGAGAATTCCATGGACTGTATAGTCCATAAAGTTGCAAAGAGTTGGACACAACTGAGCAACTTTCACTTTCACTTTTCACTTTCAATGATATCTCCCTCACTAAAGTTCCTTGAGGGCAGGGACTGTCTGAGCCTATATATTCTTGTCTACCTAGTACTTTATGGTCTACCTGACACATAGTTGGAGGTCAAAATATGTGCTGAATAAATAAATGTGTAAATTCATGAGATTGACCATAAGAAGCTTTGGTAGCAAGAGGGAAAGTTCAAGAGGAAAAGCACCCAGAGAATAGTTCACACCTGTTTAGCCCAGGCAATAATGTCTAAGTATCTCTGCTTTTGCTGCGCAAGAGTTCAGTGTGGCTTCTGCCGCCCACATCATATGGCATCTCTGGACACAGAGCCCTCTTCTTTCTTACCCCACCATTGCCTTTATGAACAGAGGGGAAAAGGAAACCTAGAAGCCACTCCCTGCTGTACTGTAAGTTTCCCTTCTGAAAGCAAAACGTGGTCTTTGGTCATTTCAGAGAAACGTGAAATGCAGTTTACATTTGAAAAACAGCTTGTTGTTAGAGAAAAAGATTGTCAAGCAGTGACTCAGACAATGGTTTTTTCCCATGCTGACTCATCTTCTATATAGCATGTTGCTGCACAAACCATCTTTCTGTGAAGTTCCATTACTCAGCAGATAAGATTGTGCCTATCTCTGTGTAGTTCTGGTCTCCTCAGAGATGTCACTGGCTCTATGAAGGTTCAGTTCAGTTTAGTTCAGTCGCTCAGTCGTGTCCGACTCTTTGTGACCCCATGAATCGCAGCACACCAGGCCTCCCTGTCCATCACCAACTCCCGGAGTTCACTCAAACTCATGTCCATCGAGTTGGTGATGCCATCCAACCATCTCATCTTCTGTCGTCCCCTTTTCCTCCTGCCCCAATCCCTCCCAGCATCAGAGTCTTTTCCAATGAGTCAACTCTTCGTGCGAGGTGGCCTAAGTACTGGAGTTTCAGCTTTAGCATCATTCCTTCCAAAGAACACCCAGGGCTGATCTCCTTTAGAATGGACTGGTTGGATCTCCTTGCAGTCCAAGGGACTCTCAAGAGTCTTCTCCAACACCACAGTTCAAAAGCATCAATTCTTTGGCACTCAGCTTTCTTCACAGTCCAACTCTCACATCCATACATGACCACTGGAAAAACCATAGCCTTGACTAGATGGACCTTTGTTGGCAAAGTAATGTCTCTGCTTTTCAATATGCTATCTAGGTTGGTCATAACTTTCCTTCCAAGGAGTAAGGAAGGGATAGTCTAATGCATACCTTTCACAACCTCAGGATCTATCATGGTGTCTTGGGAACAGTGTAATCACTAATGTGACAGATAGATGCAGCAAGTCAAGAAGTCCTTGAAATGTTCTCCATTAAACAGAAAGTATCTCCCATTAGTCCATCTCACAGGGCCTGAAAAAATGGCTTTCAAGGACTCTCCTTATGACAACCTGGTATCTTCTTGCCGTCCTCCCATAATGTGTACCAGCTCACTAAGTCTTCTCTGCCCTGCTCCACCCTCCTCAAGCCTTCCTCTCCCTTCTGATTCTTCAGAGTGTCTTTGAGGACCACCACTTCCTTCTATACAGGGCCCTCTGCCAGAATTTTCTCAGAGTACATTCTTTTCTTGGTTACAAAGAGTCCCACATGTCCAACATCTTCTTGGGCAATCATCTATACACAGAAATCAAGTCACTTCATGTGTATATTTTCATGAATAGGTGGGCAGAACAGCTCTCTGGGGATCTTTCACAAGCTCAGTTTACTTAATAGGATCCTACATTATAAGATGCTTTTTTAAGTCTGTTAGTCTAATCAACATTCTTAGTCTACACATCAATACGAGGTAGCCAAGAGCCTTGTGCATTGGTGACCTTCACTAATATGCTGCTGGTGCTGTGGTGACATCCTTCAGTTTTTAATGTCTTCACTTGATTCCAGCTTAATTTTTCTTGAATGTCTCCATTAATTTTAAGGCCAGGTCTGTGGTGTGTTGGACTGTCAATTATGCTTCCATATAAATAAGCAAGCTAAGACAATCTAGGCTGGTAGTCACAACCACTGGAGTTATAGTTCAAAGGTCAAGAAGTATGAAGGGGACCTTAGTGAAAAACCATCTAGTTGGGTAAATATGGGCTAGAGCCTATGTATAAACTCCTCTCAGAACACTACTCAGTACAGTGGTTGATGGCCTGCTAGCTGATACCTTCCTACATAGGAAGAGTGAAAAAAAGTATGAAAAGAAAAGATACATGGTGTAAATGGTCTTTGGTAGAAGAGGATACCAGCATTGGGGGAGAGAGTTCTTCTTTTCTTCATTCAACATAACTCTTTAAAGCCAAAAATGTGTCAGTCCTATTTTAAAAAAAAACACCCAATGCTGCTCACCCATCAAATCTTCTCTCAAGTATGATCACACCACATTGAATATTTAGTTGCTGTTGTCCAGTAACTAAATCTCTTTAAGACCCCATGGACTGTCACCCACCAGGCTCCTCTTCCAGTCAAGAATTCTGGAGTGGGTTTCCATTTCCTACTCCAGGGGATCTTCCTGACCCAGACATCAAACTCATGTCTCCAATGTCTCTTGCAGTGGCAGGCAGATTCTTTACCACTGAGCCACCTGGGAAGCAAACGGTCTGAGGGAATTGCTAAAGCTGCTATAATCTGACCTCCTGCCTCCAGAAAACACTGTGCTGTCATTTCTCCTATCCCTCAAGTAAGGAATATCCAAAGAGAACAGGTGGGCTCTCAGATAGGTAACCTGCTATGTACCTTCCATAGTGTTCACCACATCAGCAGTGATGGGCATTGCCCTTCATTCTTGTTCTGTGTGCAGCAGCCAAGCCCCATTCAGCTAATCAAGCCCATGTGGTAGTGTCTCCTTGTTGATTCCTGGGATCCATGAGTCAACAGTCTCCCTATTGATCCCTGGCATGGATAAATATACAAAGGAAAGGCCTTAGGGTGCCTGATATAACCATGAGCTTGCTTCCCTGTGTTCAGCATGTCCAGGAAGAATTCTGTCCCCTACCTTGGTTGACCATGCAACCTCATATGCCAAGTCTCAACATCTTCTCTTCATTCACATGAGCTACTACAGAGTGATGGACTAGCCAGGTCACAATCCACAGAGCAACAAGTAGAGGAACCAGGAGGGAGGCAAGGAAGAGCAAGCAAAACACCTCTCATGCCCTTAAATGTCAGATACTGGGCTAGCCACTTCATAAATATGACTACACTGAATCTTCAGAAGGATCTCAAGCAGGGTTTTTTTTTTTTTTCTTCATTTTGCACATGAGGAAATTGAGATGTAAAGAAATCAAGTAACTTTTCCAAGTTTACAAAAGAGAATGTGAGTGAGAATTTTAGCCTGAGTCCTTCTGATACCAAAATCTTTGTTTTTCCCCCTGAAACTTTCCTGAGAAAATGAGACCAGGACTCAAAAGACTTTTAACCTGTGTTCCAAACTCAAGAGGCCTGGGAAAGAACCAAATTGAAACAGCATGCTGGTTGTTGACCCAAAACTCCCAAACATCCTGACTGGCCACCAATATGACACCACAAATTTCGAGGTTCCAGAAACTAATTTTAAAGTTCAAAAGAGAAAATTGCTTTAAAAATGCACTAGTGATACAAAAGCAAAATAAAAATTAAATCTCTTTTTCAAAAGCATTTTTCTTTAGTATGGAGTGAGCATGTTTGTGTATGCAACAGAGACAGAGAGAATATTGAGAAGGACTTTAAAATGTCAACATTCTCGGTAGTGTTGGGAACCCAAACACAACAGTCTTAGGTCATTGCCTGAGAACTAGAAAAGTAAGCCGACTGGACAATAACCATAAACATGGCCCCTTTTAAAACTGATGCTGCTAGTGTCCCTGGGAGAATGCAAAACATAAAATCAAACAAAAACTATGGTTTGGCAATAATTCTAACTTTTAAGAGGATTAAATAAACAAGAGTTTGGGTCAGAGAAAGCAATGGTCATGTTCAGAGTTTCAGGATCAGTCAAAAACATTCTGAGATATTTTAGCAGGATTCAGGGAGGTCTGAAAGCTTGAAAATTAGGTAAGAAAAGATAGTTTGATTTGCCCCAGTGGACTCCATAGGAGTGTGAACTTTAAAAAATAAGTCAGCATTCCTCTTTACTGGTAGAAAAAAATAAGGCAAATTATCAGATCTAGGTAGCCAGGGCATTGGGATAAGAGTTCCGTGCATATGTTTCCATTCCCCAAGTCTCTACTTGGAAGATGCCACTGGTCAGCCTCCTGTGTGGATAGGGCAGGTCCCTGCTGTGTGGGCTGACCCTCCTCGTTCACATCACAGAGTGTCTCACTAAGGCCTGGGACTCAAGACCACAGAGGGGCCGTTGAGAAGCCGTCCAAAGGCAACTTATGTTCCCTCATGGACTTGGCAAGCTCTGAGGGTCACATTTCAGCTTGACCTAAAGGCTACAGCTTCCTCCATGAACTTTCATTCCCCTTTCCCCGACTCCCTCCTACCACAGGCCAAAAACAGCCCAGTTCAGTCTCCTACATCAAAGAATTCCTTTTATTGAAAGCAGCCCAGCTCCTCTACCATATATGGCTTGGGAGAGGAAAGGTAGGAAGGAAAGCACCTCGAATATGTGCTGTGCTGGCTTTCAAAGGCGCCCTGTTTGAGGAGGGGGTTATCTTGTGTCCACATGCTCTGTTTCCTCTTGGTCTGAAGCAGGAGTTTGATGAGGTGATACTGAATCCCTTCGCTAGCACAGAGTAATGTTCCTCTAAGGGGACCTGTGACAAAAATTGAATTTTAGAAAAAAACCACATGCTCCTAAAACATATCTGAAAGAAAGGTATGCCCTGCAGAGTTCCAACCAATTGGGATGGATTGAGGGCACATAGGGTTGCATGTGTTCTCTTTTCATGTGGAAATAAAACAACAGGGAAAAAACCCATGATGGTTATTCTATATTAGGATCCACGTCTATGCAAACAGTGGGAAATAAGACATCAAGCCAAAACCCATAAGCCCCCTTTTCCCAGGAAATGCCTGGATCCATGTCCCATTTTTCCCCCTTTCAACCTATAGGGAATGGACACATACAAAGTATTCAGTGAAGACTTGTTGAATTTAAAGGAACTGAAATCAAAGTGTGGGCACACGTTGCCAAGAGGAAAATAAACATCTCATTCCTCATTCCAAAACCCCAGAGACACTGTACTACAAAAATACCTCAGAAAGCACGTCCATAAATCCCCCCATATTATGGCACGGGTCTCCGGTTTTGCTAAATTCCCAGTGGGTGTGCCACTTTCCTGTCAGGATCTGCTAAATAAAAATGAAAGCAGAAAAATGCCCAACCATCTCTGGTTCTTCCCTTGTGGGGAAAAGGGCCAAAAAAATAATCCTTGAGTTCCCACTTTGGAAGGCATATGTTAAAATTGTGACCCTGAATGCAAAGACAATGTACAAATCTTCAAACACTCTCTCAGGCTCCACGTCTGCCACAGAGCTGCCGGAAGTAAGATTTAAAACTTTTAAGTGGCATTCTGTAAGAAACAAAGAAACTGATAATTCAGATTGTGTTGTCCTAAGTAAGCCTACTTTCCCCCAAAATATTTCCACAACACCCAGGAGCCAAGACTCTTAGTACAAGCTTCGGCCCTTCCCTGGCTGGTATCGGCAAGTGTCTATAGCAAAGGGCCTTCATGGGGAGTTTGCCTGTTGGTAGACACCGCTCCTAATTTAACAGCAAAATCATTAAAGGGAATAGTTTTAAAAGTCCCTAAGTCAAAGGTCAGCAAACTCTGTCTACCAGCCACATCCAGGCTGCCACATGTTTTTGAAAATAAAGTTTCTCAGGCACAGGGCCCTGGCCGTGCACCTATTAATATGTATTGTTTGTGTCTGTTTTCACTCTGCAATGGTTTCAGAGTTGAACAGTTTCAACAGAGATCCTACTGGCCCAGCACAGCCTCAAACATTTACTATCTGGCCCTTTCCAGTAATAGTTTGCCAACCTTGGCCCAAACCTGTTTCACACAACTTATTTTCAAACAGTGGTCTCTGATTATTTATCGAAACCTGATATATCTCATGCCAGAGAAGAACTGCACTTAAAATTACAACTGCTTTTTATAGAAACAGAACCCTTGATTTTTGTATGCAAGGAAAGAGATTATTATCAATTCTCAAGTCAATATACAGAACACAGTTTTAAAAGGCAGCTCAAAATTTGTGCTCAAAAAGGAAGATGACTCTCTCCTACCTACAGGTGCTATGTTGGGTGAGCCTTAGAGGAGGCTCGGAAATAGAGAACTTTGGTGGGAAGACTGTCATCATAGAGTGCAAAAAAGGTCCTGGGGCACAGATATTGACAAGTATGTGGGGAGCCCCCTCAGTGCAGCAATATAAAGACAGACACCTGCCTTTACTGAGTCCCTCTCACAAAAAAGGTGCTGCCTCGCCAATAAGGCACCATGAGCCCATGTCCATGGCCACTGATAAGGATCAGGCTCAACTGCTAGAACAGAGCTCAGAGATTGAGCATAAGCTGAGCTGATACAGAAGCCCCTCAGAGTCTGAGACCCAGGCTCCTTCTCTCTCACTGTTCTGTCATCCCTACTCTGCAGTCCTCCTTTGTAAGACCCAAGATGCACCCAGCACATCCACATTCAGTTCCATGGGATGGAGGGTGGGGGACGGAAGGAGACATCTGAAGCCAGACAAACGCAGTGCTTTATTCTGGGCAGTCAGGGGCCCAGATAAAACTCGAGGCTTTCTAGTAATTGAAAGATGAGAATCAGGAGACACTAGCACTTTCTACAGTGAAGAAACACTGCCTCCGGATGGGTGAGTCTAACAAATGTTGTGAAGGCAGTTGTCAATTTATGGAGGTAATAAATTATCTAAAAGGGAAAAAGAGGCACCATCATATTTGGAGAAAATACCTTACAAAGAAGAGAATGGGGCCTGATAATAAACTTCCCCAAACTTCTACCCCGATAAAGTTTGTCTCAAGATTCATGTAGGTCTAGGCTGATTTCAGACCAAAGGACATGACCTTACCACTAAAATCCAGGCTATATCTGGTGAGGGGCGCCAGCCATCATGTGACATCCTGCTCTGAGTCTGTAACACAGAAGTGCCAACACAAGTCAGAACAACCAGGATTCTCACTTCCAAAGCCATCGAACAGGGCAAGAGCATGGCTACCACCTCCGCCAGAATTCTGAGACTGTCTACCCAGTAAATGGAAAACAGCAGCAAAGAGGTAGGCAGACATGCTCCCCCCACACCTAGTACACAGCCAGCCTGCCCCAGATGAAAGAGAGAAAGCAAAAAATGAATGCTGACACCTGTGATGAAGAAAGGGGCACAGGCTGATCCCACATTTCACTTACTTCAGGCCTCCTCCAAGCTGCTGCCTGTCATTTTGAAGGTTTACTTGTCAAGACGTACACAGGCAGTGCTTAAGCCATACCAAAAAGGAAGAACATTAAGAACAATCCAAAAAATGAAGCCCATCTTTGCCAAAGGGAGTTGCTCTGTCATTTGTGGCAAAAGGCACTGGTGCTGCTGATGCCATCCAAGTAGAAAAGAGAAAACAAACAATCCGATTAAAAAATGGGCAGAGGAACTGAATGGACATTTCTCTGAAGAAGACATACAGATAGCCGACAGGCACATGAAAAGGTTTCAACATCACTGATTATCGTGCTGTGCTAAGTTGCTTCAGTCACGTCCAGCTCCTTATGGCCCTGTGGACTGTAGCCTGCCAGGCTCCTCCGTCCATGGGAATTCTCTAGGCAAGAATACTGGAGCGGGTTGCCATTCCCTTCTCCAGGGGATCTTCCCTACCCAAGGATCAAACCCACATCTCTTATGTCTCCTGCACTAAAACTAAATAAACATTTCTCTGAAGAAGACATACAGATGGCCCACAGGTACAGGAAAATGTGCTCAACATCACTAATCATCAGGAAAATGCAAGTCAAAATCACAAACAGCTATCACCTTACACCTGTTAGAGTGACTATTATCAAAAAGATAAGAGATAGCAAGTGTTGGTGAGGATGTAGAGAAAAGGGAAGTGCTATGCACTGTTGGCAGGAAAGTAAACTGGTGCAGCCACTATGGAAAACAGAAGGGAGGGTGCTCAAAAAAAAATTTTTTTAACTTTACATAATTGTATTAGTTTTGCCAAATATCAAAATGAATCCGCCACAGGTATACATGTGTTCCCCATCCTGAACCCTCCTCCCTCCTCCCTCCCCATACCATCCCTCTAGAACTACTATATGATCCAGCAATTCCACTCCTGGGTGTTTATCTAAAGGAAACAAAAGCATTAACTTAAAAGATATCTACATACCAATGTTCATTGCAGCATATATGTGTGTGTGTGTGTGTGTGTGTGTGTGTATAAATATGATATATATGAATATTATTTAGCCATAAAAAAGAAGAAAGTCCTGCCATTTGTGACCACATAGTTGGACTTTGAGAGTGTTATGCTAAGTGAAAAATTCAGACAGAGAAAGATACATACTGTATAATCTCACTTATAGGTAGAATCTATAAAAACAAATTTCAGGGGGGTATTGGGAGACTGGGATTTTCATATATACACTACTGATATTATGTATAGAATAGATAATTGACGAGAACCTTCTGTATAACACAGGGAACTATACCCAATGCTCTGTGGTAACTCAAAGGGGAAGGAAATTTTAAAGAGAGGGAATATACATATGACTGATTCACTTTGCTGTACGGTAGAAACTAACACAACATCGTAAAGCAACTATAAGCAAGTGAGTGAGTGAAGTCGCTCAGTCGTGTCCAACTCTTTGCGACCCCAGGGACACCAGGCTCCTCCATCCATGGGATTTTATAGACAAGAGTACTGGAGTGGGTTGCCATTTCCTTCTCCAGGGAATCTTCCCGACCCAGGGATCGAATCCAGGTCTCCCGCATTGTAGACAGACGCTTTACCGTCTGAGTCACAACTATACTCCAATAAAAAATCTTTAAAAAATAAAAATAAAATACAAAATCATGACTCACAGAAACAGAGAACAGGGTATGTGGGAGGGCAGAAATTGGTGAAGGTGGTCAAAAGTACACACTTTCAGTTATAAGGTAAACAAGTCCTGGGGATGTAACATACAGCCTGGTGACTAGAGTTAACAATAATGTATACTTGATAGTTGCTTCAGAGAGTAAATCTTAAGAGTTCTCACTATAAGAAAAAATATTTGTAACTATGTGAGGTAATGGATGTTTACAAATTTTGTGAATATTTCACAATATGTGTATATAGCAAATTCTTATGTTGTACATCTTAAATTCATGCTATATGTCAATTATATCAATAAAACTGGTAAAAAGGAATAGAAAAATATAAATAAAGGTAATATAGGTTTCAAAAAAGAGAAAGAAAAATTTGTTACCCAGATTTTCCACCTTTTCCCACTAACAGGGAAGAGCCCACTCTCAGACCTTCCTAAGTGGAGGTTCCTGCAGGTGGGGAAAGAAGGAAGGTTCAGTTAAGGGCTCCACTGCCTGGGGGGCATGTGCACCCTGTCTCGCTGGCCTCCCAAGCAGCTGCTGTACACTCAGAGATGGGAGATCAGTGCTATGATTTTCAATGGCTGATGTCCCCAGCAGCACTCATCAGCTGCTAACCCCAGAGGAAAGATGGTCCAACAAGCGATGGACCGCATCCATCTACCACGACAGCACAGAAGCTAGAACCACAGCCAGCCCTTGATTACATCTTGGAGTCTGCTTTTTATTGCCACCCAACTTTCCTTTTAGCATCTACTGCCTTATTTTTTGCGTCCTCACTGAGGAATCCCCAGACTGTTTATCAAGCACTTCACCCACGCTGCCTGCACCAGCACTTGTCTCAGCCTAGACTTCCCTCCAGATCTCCCGGGGCTAAAATGCATTCACTGTGCCTTTCATTTTACCGCAAGAAAAGGGTCAGTGTTAGAAAGGAGCTGATATAACACTTCCCCAAATAACTCCTGGGTCAAAGAGGAAATCAAATCACAGTTGCAGCATTTTTAGGAAGAAAAATAACAATATTGACAGAACTACATATCAAAATGCTCAGTGTGCAGTCAAAATTTATTCAAAGAAAAAACTGGTTTTAGAAATGTCTTAAATATTAAACAAGAAAGAAAGAAAATAATCTGAACAGAAAATGGAAGAAAATATTAATAAAAATGACTTTAGGAAAGAGAAAAGGAATACAAGTATGGCTAAGAAACAAATTAATATTATAAGGGAATATTCATATAACTTGATGCTAATACCTGTTAGAGTGTCAGTGTATTAGAAAATTCTCTAGAATATTTAAATGGAAAAAAATGACCCATCAAGACATATTCAACTAATATGTCAGTTGAAATTGGAAAGATAGAAAGAATACTATTTTAAAAATCACCACCCCTAAGTGGTATATAATTCCTGAGTTTTCTGGATTGTTTCAGAGAATTTGAAAAGCTGGAAAACTTTCTAATCAATTTTATGAAGTTGATAGAATCGTGGTATCTGAAACCTGACAAAGTCAACACAGACATACACACATACATTATATAAATATTAATATCTTGTATGATACACAGAGGTCATAAATATAGTGTGTCATATGATCTAGCTAAGTATTAAGAGAGTAATTCAAAATGGCCAAGTAAGTTTTATTGCAAGAATACAAAAATCATTCCATATTAGGAACCGTATAATTCACTAAGAGACCAAACGAAAACAGATGACCATCTCGACAGATGAATAAAGGACATTTGACAAATGTCCTTTAACTCATTTCTTCATTTTAAAAAGTCATAGTGAAGTTGGAAAAAAACTTTTTCACTAAAATGATAATGATTATATCTACTGACAATCATACGTAAGATTCAAATAGTAGAGGCACTCCCCTCAAGGTCAGGAAAAAGACAATGATGCCTGCTACCACCACCATCATTTTACATTTAAGCTCTGGTCTATATAACCAGACAAAGAACTGTTGTAAAATGAGATATTAATATTATAAAGAAAGAGATAAAACATTCTTAGCAAAAGATGTGATTATTCATTTGTAAAATTCACAATACTTAATTGAGAGACCATTAGAACCCATTAGATTTCCTGAAGGTGATCAGTTACAAGGCAGAACAAATGCAATAGCACCCCAGCATAAAACAGAAAAATTCATAAAAGGTAGTACTAAACTAAGAATAAATGCATCAAGAATAAACTAAGAATAAATCTAAGATTTTAAAAAAAAGGAAACTGTAAATTCCTGAAGGAAATAAAAAGAGTGTTGAATACATACAGAAATATGCAATAGTCATAGATGGAAAAATAATGCCAATTATTTATAAGCTGGTCTATAAATATTATGGGGCTTCCCAGGTGGCACAGTAGTAAAGAATCTACCCATCAGTGCAGGAGATCCCAGAGACATGAGTTTTATCCCTGGATCAGAAAGATCTCCTAGAGCAGGAAATGGCAACCTGCTCCAGTATTCTTGCCTGGAAAATTCCATGGACAGAGAAGCCTGGCGGGCCACAGTCCATGAGGTTGCAGAGTCAGACACAACTGAGTGACTAAGTGACACACACATAAATATTATGCAATTCCATCCAAGCTTTCTCTCGTCATTATTGTTTTGAAATGTTATTTGCTGCTATTGCTGCTATTGTCATTGTTGTTGAAATTTTTAAATGAATATGAAGTTCACTTGAAAAAATAAACATGGTAACTAAAAAATTATTAAAGAGGTGTAAGGACGGAGGACTTACACATTGTATAACCTGCAATTGTAATATTAAAACAATTAGTATGCAGCTAATGATAATGTTGGTGGAGGGTGCAAGGTGCACAAAATTGTTTAAGATATTGTTATTCTCAAGGAGATCCCATTCTTTTTAGGGAACTAGACATAAAAATAAATAAGTCTGTTAAAGCATAACACCAATTGTACCAAAAAAACATTAAGACAAAGTACTCTAATAATGCAGGAAGGGATTTCCTCCTCTCCTTTTGGGAGGCTGGGAAGCCCTGCAAAAGCAGAAGCTGGTCTATGTTTGGGGCTCACTGGTGGTAAAGGGTGGCAGTCCAAGAACTGGAGAGATCCAAGCGAGGTCCAAGAACAGATTGCTTTGAAAAAAGAGCAATAGATACTGAAGGCTATGCAGCTAGAATGGGAATCTATATCCAGATCTGAATATCTTTGGGAGGCAGGGGTTCAGAGGGTTAAAAGGTATTTTTAAGTAAATCTGGATTCCTGCGTTTCACGCTCAGAAGTTATAATTTGCTTTGCAGTTGATTCAGGTCACAACTAGGGTTTGAAGTCACTCTTTGGGGCTATAGGTAGCTATGAAAACAAAGATGTTTACCATTCTGGCCACGTTTCAGAAAAATTCCTCCGGCATTTGGATGGAGGTGGACTGGAAGGGAAAGACACTGGAAACAGTAGACGAAACTAATTCTCAGAGAGGAAATATACTTGCCCTAAGCTGGCATCACAGGCTAATGGCAGAGCCGTGGGTCTCCAACTCCCAATTCAGTGCCCTCCACCCCACATCACAGGGTGAGATGGAATGTCTAAATGATGGCAGACAGTGTCTAAGGTATGTCATTTCCCGAAGGCATCTCTGCCTGTGGACCTGAGAAGACAGACCCTGACCACCCCTCACTGTAAAATAATCCTTGTAAACACTTGAGTTGGTTGAACGTTTTCTATAAAGAGAGCAAGTAATGAGCAGTACAGAGAAGTTTAGCAAGAAGACTCTTGGAGATCCTCATTTTACAAAGCAGGATGCACAAAAGAGAATTCTTCAAAGTGATGTGAGGAATTTATCTGTGTTCATAGAGCACATCCGCAAGATGGATATGAATCTCTAAATCTGCTTTTCTCTTCCTTCATCCAGGAAGCTTGGGTTATTCAAGTAAAAGCGTGTAGGTGGGAGTGTGCACACACATACATCCTGTGCACCTTTTAGATTCCTGATGTCATTAGAAAAGTGCTTGAGAAATCCAACAGACTGGCTCTCCAACCTACACCCACAAATGATGACGGAGCTAGGATCTCTCCAAAATCTATTGTATTCAGTATTCTATTTCGTACTAGTTATGCAGGACCTAAGGGAGATTTCACAATGTTACGAAAAGACAGTATCTTTTCACTTGTTTTTAAATTTCTATCAGATGAGTCAGGAATATTGCCCTAAAAAGAAATTACTTCTTTGCTGATTAACTTGACATTCAGTTTCCTTCTCTAAACCCAAGATTATGACACGAACAGTTAATATAATTGCTTTGGAAGGGCAGAGGAAAAAAAGATGCAAACAGGGAATGGAAAGAGGGAAGAGGAGAGGGGATAACAGGCAGCTTCTTTTGATTTCTCTTGCTTAATGTTCAATATGTAAGAACTAAATATTTCCCAAAATGATGGTGATGGCAACCAAGAAAGAGTGAGAGAAGATATAAGGACAGTCATCCCAAGGTGACCCTAGACCCAGACCCAAATTCAGTCCTCCAGGCTCAGACTTTCATTTCAGTGAGCTAATGAACAATTCTACTATAAGGATGTACCGTAAGTGCCAACCTGGGTCTAGAAAAAACATGAAACATCCCTGGGATCCCCATTGCTTAGAGTCTGGATCTATAATATGACAGCCAGATATCCATAAGAACTTCAAAACTTAAAAACATAGTGGGCAAGGCATTCTGAGACTGTGGAGGTCAAAGTCAATAATATTTAGCAACATGGGAAAATAAATGTAGGAAAAAATCAAACTTGATTAAGGCTCTGGTTACCCCATTCTACCTAGTGGGAGTCCTCAGTATTCCTCACTCTCTTAGTGCTCTCTAGGCCAGAAATCATCAGTTATTCTTCTGCATTCAGCCAGTCATATACATGATCCAATCGGGATGCTTTTAGTACAATTAATGTAGTTAAGGGAAAACTGACTTTATAATGCCCATCCATTTTTTCAAACATTTCATAAGATCATCACTAGTCATATCTGTGCACATTTTTCACTCTCCCTCTCAGTCTCTGCACATCTGGATTCACCTTGACTCTCTCCAGTATCACCGCATGCTCTTCAACATTTCTTCTTGATGCTGTGTTATGTAAATAGGCAGAAAGAGACATCGAGGTCCAAATTCTGCCTCTACCACTTATTAGTGTGTATTCTCAGATAAGTTGCTTAACTGCTCAGTGCCTCAGTTTCCTCCTTATAAAATAACAACAACTACCATATATGATTGTTTGTCAAAGATCAAACGAGATCCTCAATGTGAAGCACTCTTATGCCCGGCATCTGGTAAGTGCTTTAAGTATAATATCAATGTTGTCAAATTCTAATGAATGCAAGAATCTCCTAGAGCTTGTTGAAATGCAGATTCCTAAGTACCAAACACAAATCCTCTGATTCCATAGGCACAATAAGAGGCCCAGGAATCTCCTTTTGGAGAAAGTACATCAGATAGTACAAAGAGTCTATAGACCACATCCTGAAAAACTCTCCTACAAGTGTCACTCCCTACACAATCCAATATAAGGGCAACAGGTGGGCAGAGAAGCTCTCAGCAGCTGAGACCTCCAAAGCATCCTAAAGTACCATGATTGAGGAAGACAGATTACAACATCAAGAGAATAGCTGAAGAGATAACAGCCCAGGAATCTCAGATCTTTCCTCCAAAGCCGTCAGTGACAGCCAGGGAAAGGGTGCCAATTTCGTCCTCTTGTCTCTTTTTATTTAGTGAAGTTATTTTGTTCTGTTGCTACCAGTTACCAGGAGCCCAGCTTAATCCCAATCTTCCCATTCTGTTGACATTTCATGTCTCAGTGGAGAGGACATTTACTGCTTTCCCAGTGAACTGTGTGCCAAGAACAGAGCCCTCATTCCTGGCTTCAGATGCACATTCCAGCGGGAGCATCAGAGTCCACAAAGACAGACCCTGCTGCTGAGACCCTCCAGAAACTGGGAAGCTTGCGTGCATCTTCACTGAGGCTTGTGATTTCTCTCACAAATTAGAGGGCTGTACCGAGAGCTTTCTGCTTGGAGAGACCCCCAGTTCTGGAGCCCTAACCTAAAGGGGTCAAGAAAGACCTGCCAGAAAGAACACAGAGACAGCAATTCACAATGGTGGTACAAAAGAGTGGGTTCCAATAAGCAGGAACCAAGAACCAGGGGACACAGCATGGCCTGTAAACAGCTCCCGGTGAGGACTGCAAGGTCCCTCTGTCGTCCCTCACACACTCCTCAGCAACCTGGAAAGATGCAGCCTCCAGGGGAGCTCACAGGGTTGTGAATGATTCACATTCCTGCTGCCCTCTGCTCTCTGTTGTGGGATAAACAGCCCCAAACTCAGCTTCCTGGCAGAATGTGACCTGTCCTGTCCAATTTCCTCAGTAGTTGTATAAGCAGCCGAGACACCCTGCGAGCTGACCCTGTCTCTGCCTCACCTCCGAAGGTGGCCTAGAGATAGCCCTTCATGTCCTCACTGCACTTGGTTAATCCAGCTGTCAACCAAAGTGAATCGTGAAATATCTCACCAAAGCACCTCAAACCACACAAATGGAGAAAGAGAGCAAGAGGAAAAAATGGGAGAACTGAAGGGTTTTTTTAATGTTACCCTCCTTTTGTTGATCCATATATTTATATAGACTGACTGGTACTTAATAAGAAAGAATATTTTTTATTTAAAAAAATCACTGTTAAAGAATGAGGTAGCATAGCACAATGATTATGAACACAGGTTTTAGAATTATGGATTCTAAAATATGCTACTTACTAGTTAAGTATTTTGGAGCAAATTATTTCAATATCTTAAGCCACTATTTTCTTATCTGTAGAATGAAGACAATATTAATACCTATCAACAGGGTTATTTGGAGGAGAGCATAGCAACCCCCTCCAATATTCTTGCCTGGAGAATCTCCATGGACAGAGGAGCCTGGTGGGTTACAATCCATGAGGGTGCAAAGAGTCGGACATGACTGAGCTTCTAAGCACAGCACAGCACAATAGGGCTATTGGAAGGAGTAAATGATACAGTCTCTAAAAAGTACTTAAATAATAAGTACTCAGTTAATTGCACTGATGTTATTTGTGGTAGCATGCCCATTTATATATGAAGATAAACCTGTCAGGTAGACATTCACAGATCTGCAGTCCTAAAGTAGGATGACTTATCTGGTAAACCTACTCCCCACTCACACACACACACACACACACACACACACACACACACATGCACACTTGCTTTGCTGAGTCTCCTGCCATTATGGTACTTGTGGGTAAAAGAGGTAAAGAGGACAGTATGGGGATTGATACAGTCCATGATGTTGACCTCATTTAGCACCTCTTGCATCAAGCCACAGGTAACCAGATAACTGTGAGCTGTAGTTATCTAGGATCCATGGCTGTAGAGATGGGTCCTATAACCCTATAGCTCTGGAAATAAGAATATAAAATTCCCCTTTTAGAGATAAGAATGTTCCCAAGACTTTTTAGTGATTAGTGACTTTATCAATGAGACATTACATGCACACACTCACACCAGAAGTAGGAAGGTTAACAGAAATATTGGCAAGGTTCTTCCAACCTACCCAACCCACTGGGAAGTCAGCTACACAACACTCTTCTTGCCTAAGGAGGAATTCTTCCATCACTCTCCATTGGGTAACACTTGACAATCACTGTCATTGTGAACAACTGTACCTGATAAAAGAGTGTTGGAATGAAAATAAATATATAACTTCTCAGACTCTAAAGAAAACTGAAAATAAAATTGCTCTCTTCTTTCTTTTCTAACACACACACACTTGTTTCACTGACTTTTGCATCACTCCAGTGTCTTTAACAGCTTCCCTCTCAAGAAGAATCTGAGGCCCCAGGAAATCTTTTTCTGTTCACAATCAAGTCAGGTCTTGTACTCCTATTTTCCTTCTGCTTCTCTCCTATGCAGTCCCCTATCTGTGGGGTTCTTTTATGTCCACTGGGCTCCTTTGTGGTTTCTGTTGAGCACTGCAGCTGCCTCCCTGGAAGACAACTTCCTCCAAGCTTTGCCAGAACAAATAGGTTGATATCCTTGAAGTTTCCAAAGCATGTCCACTGAGGTCCTCAGTCCACTTACACCACACCCAAGTGGGATATATATCTCTTTTGTGGACTTGCCTTGCCCAGTTGGATACCAACACAATCCTGCTGTGCGAGGATATGGTACAGAGAGTTTCATGAAGGACTCAATTTTCACCCTCTTTCCCATTCCCCTAGGACACAGACAGTACTCCATGAAAAGCTGGGACAGAAAAAAGCCACATATAATACAAATCATTCATAAATCTCCTTCTCCCCTCTGATGGCCAATGGACTGAATCTCTTTTACCAGATCAAGTGTATCCAGTTGACTCTTTTTTTTTTTTTTTTTGCAGGGGGGCAGGGGGTGGGGGGGTGAGTTTTATCTTGGGAGGCTCATCAGGCATTTGTGCAATTACATTTCTGCCCTACCAGGGGTCCCAACATGTCTCTGAGAGTACCCTAAGATCAAGCTGAAACCTTCCCAAATACTAAGATAAAAGTAATTTTTTTCAGCCCTCTTGCTTCTTATATGATTTCTAAAGCTCTGAATCTGAACCACACCCATGAGAAAAAAAAAAGAGATCCCTGATACTAATTATCCCGAAAGCCCATCATTTTAAAGGCGTGAATGAACAAATGAAAGGCTGAGAATTTGAAAAATGCTTTCTCAACCAAATGTTGAATCTAAAGCAGCCTTGATATCAACCTATATTGCCTTTGATCTTCCCCATCCCACAGTTTTGTATCTTACTATTCACCCTGCCCTTGGCTCTCTGCCAACTGGATGGGCACTGCCCTGGCTTCCCTCTGTTTTTACCCAGCAGTGGCTTAGTTTTAAAATTTCCTGCTGATAAAAACATAGTGCACTGGGACGACCCAGAGGGATGGTATGGGGAGGGAGGAGGGAGGAGGGTTCAGAATGGGGAACACATGTATACCTGTGATGGATTCATTCTGATATTTGGCAAAACTAATACAATTATGTAAAGTTTAAAAATAAAAAAATGTATCTGTGAGACTTCTCTGGTGGTCCAGTGGCTAAGAGTCTGTGCTTCCAAGGCAGGGCCCAGCCAGGTTCAATTCTTGGTCTGGGAACTGAGACCACATAAACCCCATGGCTCAGTGAAAAAGTAAAAACACATTTTTAACGTATCTATCTTGAGTTCAACTCCCACAGGCCCTGAACCCCTAACTGCTAAGTCCCTTCAGTCGTGTCTGACTCTGGGCGACCCCACAGACGGCAGCCCACCAGGCTCCCCCGTCCCTGGGATTCTCCAGGCAAGAACACTGGAGTGGGTTGCCATTTCCTTCTCCAATGCATGAAAGTGGAAAGTGAAAGGGAAGTCGCTCAGTCGTGTCCGACTCTTCACAACCCCATGGACTGCAGCCCACCAGGCTCCTCCGTCCATGGGATTTTCCAGGCAAGAGTACTGGAGTGGGGTGCCATTACTAGCTAGTTAATCTCTCACTGTAAGGGTGGAATGACAAGCTAACCCTCTCAGGTTTCACAGTTACCACTAAAGAGAGTGTTTGAGAAGCAACAGCTGAACCTGGAGGCCCTGGGGGAGTGGTGTGCAACAGGAGTGGGGGTGATGGGAAAGCAACCACAGGAATACTGGACCTCTCCCTCTTGCCCACCACCCTCCAGTGTGTGCAGAGCCTGTCCTATTTTTATTGTGATCTCTTCCTTCTTATCTCTTATCTCCAGCAGAATGTAAACAAAATAATCTTTCAACCTAATAAAATCTAATAACCTCTTAACAGAATGTAAACAAAATAATCTTTCAACCTAATAAAATCTAATAACCTCTTAACAGAAGGTAAACAAAATAATCACCAAAACAAACATTCCATCATTTGCTTTCACTTTTGGTGTTTTTTCCATTAGTCCTCATTTACCCATTGTTTCTGACACTTGTCGTTTTTCCTACACCAGCCAAACTTGAATGAACTCTTCAGAGTCCCAAGCAGTGGATCTTTACCCCTTTCTTTCCCCATGTCTCTGATACTTTCACTCTGATAATAGAAAATATTTAGTTCTGATTTCTTGGAACCTTCTGTGTAGGCAGATCTGCAGGTATGTGGGAGATCAAAGCCCTTGGATGAGTCCACATCAACATATGCTCCAAAGAGGAGATATAAACTTCCTTTTCCTTAAACCCCAGAGCCAGACACTTTTCCCTTCACTTGACAAAATCCATCCTGTATGTCAGAGGAGGTTTCCTGAGCCTTTCAGAGGTAGGCTTATGTCAGCATCATCTCTCATCAGTGAGCCCAGCATTACAGTTGGAAGAAAGCACTCATTTTCAACAATTATAGTTGATTTACAATGTTGTGTTAGTTTCTGGTGTAGGGAGAGCTCATTTTTGAGATGACAACATACAGAGACAGAAAAAGGAGACCTGATTTTATAGTAATGAGATAACCCTCACTAATGCATTTCCTTTCCATTTTTCTGTAACTGAAAGTGCATGTCCTTCAACAGAAACAGTAATAAAGCACTTCTCAACCAGTCTCACCCAGTGGAACTTAACCATAAAACTTCTTTCTTTTCACTCCCCTTTTTCAAGAAACTATGTAAAAACAGTGTTTGACTTCTGGGAAACATTCAGGAGTTCCTCATATGGGGATGGTAGTGAGGGTTTCTAAGCTTCTAGGCTGCAATAAGGTCTGGGTGACTCTTTCTTAGCCTTTTGATCATTTGATTTATCACATGGCTTGCTCACAGTCCACAAAGGTCATGTTAGAACCAAGTTAGAATTTTCTTTAAGGTCCCTAAATTTCTCAGTAAGATTAGGAGAGAAAACTTTAATTTGCACCTCTGGCCAATACTTTCCTTTTACCCTATAGTCTTCATCTCTTTTCTCCAACGTATTAGCACAGATTCAGTTTCTCTATGAACCAGAAAATGCTAAATAAATTGCTTCAGTGTCTGAAGCAATGTAAACGCTGATGGATGTCTCAGTGTAAGAGGTCCGGAGCTGGAGTGGTTCTCCACAAAGCCAGAAACACAAGTCCTTTCTACCTTATTGCCCCTCTGAGCATAACCTTAGCCTGGTGATCCAAGATGGTGGCCAGGACACTTGAGGTGGCAGGATGGAAGGAAGGATGAAGGAAAGGGCACCCATACTGTCCCTGAAGAAGTTTCTCAGAAGCTGCTACACAACATTTCAGTTTATACCCCAGCAAACAGAACTTAGTAATATGGCCAAACCTAGATGCCAGGGAGTGAGACTGCCATTCTGAAAACAGTATGAACAGGTAAGTCAGAGGTTCTATCTCCATGGAAAAAGGAGTTCACTAGCAAACCCGTTTGTGTTACCAATTATTATAATATTCAAATCACAAAAAATTTCCAATTAAGAGATGAATCTGGCTGAAATCCTGGCACTAAGTCAGAAGACTCAGTGATAGATTCTAGGGTGAGAAAGAGAGGGAGGCTAAAACAGGAAAATAAAATTGGAGGAGGTGGCCTTTGAACATGAGGGAAGGAAAGAAGCTGATAATAAATTTAAGAATTATTTAGAACCTACTACTACCTACTACCTACTACTAAGTCGCTTCAGTTGTGTCCGGCTCTATGCGACCCCATAGATGGCAGCCCACCAGGCTCCCCCATCCCTGGGATTCTCCAGGCAAGAACACTGGAGTGGGTTGCCATTTCCTTCTCCAATGCAGGAAAGTGAAAAGTGAAAGTGAAGGCGCTCAGTCGTGTCTGACTCTTAGCGACCCCATGGACTGCAGCCCACCAGGCTCCTCAGTCCATGGGATTTTCCAGGCAAGAGTACTGGAGTGGGGTGCCATCACCTTCTCCGATTTAGAACCTACCAGATATCAAACCCTAAAGCCATAGAAATTAAAAGTTGATCACACTGTAGAAAAAGACAAATCCATGGAACAGATCAGAGTCTAGAAACAGTGCTGTATATACATGGAGGAAGAATGGATTATTCAGTAGTTTGAAGACAAGGGGCTATCTTTTTAGGAAAAAATAGATCACCTTCTCTTATAACTTGAGTATTCTAGAAACACTACGTGAAGCAAGGCTTTCATGCTAATGCTTTTTGAAAACGCAATTCCATAAGTGAAAGAAGTGATAAAACGAAGGGTGGGGAACCAGCATGAGGTGATGGGCCACTGAGCCTCTACTGCATCATGAAGAGACACAGCCTATCACTGATCCATGCAGAATGTCCACAGACACACTACATAAAACAGTGCCTCTGAACCGTTTGCTGGGAGAACAAATAGAGTATTCATCTGCTGATTTCCTTCTGTCTCCTATTTTCCACCAGCCACAGTGCTCACTGACACCCCATCTTATGCTGTGGACATCAGATACCACAGCTTCCACAGAATAGTTTCCAAATAACATGTTTCTATAAGCAGAGCAGCGAGTTGTTTTCAAAACATATTTCTGTAGGGATTCATAATGGAGTTTGATTGGCAGCTTCAGAAAAATAGAATTGTTTACATTCAATTTCCCTTCAATAGCTATGGCTTACCAGCCAAAGGCAGTTAGAGATGTTAGAATTCACATCAAATGCTAAAGGACCCATCCCTTTGCCTTTAATATTATGAAATGGAGCCAGTAAATATCTTCTGGGTACTCATTTCCTCATCCCAGAAGTTGGGGAAAGCAGAGAGGACATAGGAGCTTTCCATCCCCCAGGGCAGGATCACTCCCACCTTCCAGTGAGAAATCCAGTTTCAGATCAGTAATATCCATCACTCAATGCTTATTGAACAAGAAGCTCCAGGCACCAAACACTGCTGAATTTCTGTGATATTCCAAATTCAGCTGGGCTAGACCTGCCTGTTTTTCAATATTGGTCATGACTGACAAGAGGGAAAATAGTTGCACAAGCCAGAAATATGAAAATAATTGAGCACTTCTGAAAGTTATTAGTTTGGATTTGATTTCTATTTGAGGCAAAAAGTCAAAAATCTCAAGTAAAGTTTTACTTGACCTATGCTGTTGACGCTTTTGAACTGTGGTGTTGGATAAGACTCTTGAGAGTCCCATGGACTGCAAGGTGATCTAACCAGTCCTAAAGGAAATCAATCCTGAATATTCATTGAAGGAACTGATGCTGAAGCTGAAGCTCTAATACTTTGGCCACCTGATGTGAAGAGCCTACTCATTGGAAAAGACCTTGATGCTGGGAGAGATTGAAGGCAGGAGGAGAAGGAGACAACAGAGGACGAGATGGTTGGATGGCATCAGCAACTCAATGGATGTGAGTCTGAGCAAACTCTGGGAGATGGTGAAGGACAGAGAAGCCTGGTGTGTTGCAGTCCATGGGGTCGCAAAGAGTTGGACACAACTGAGCAAGTGAACAACAAATGCATCATACTTAATAGACCCAAAATCAAAATAACAATGGCCCAGAAGAGTTCCCTTTAGGTCTTCACCTACTAGAACAGGAGCTCAAAGCAGCAGAGATTTGTGTCCATTTTGTTAACTGATTTATCCCAAGTCCTTGGAACAGTGCCTGCTATATAGCAAGTGCTCACAAAACAATGCAATAAACAAAAGAGATTTGTGGGAGAATGTATATTTCTCATCTCAGTTGGACCTCTACTGAACAAAATAATGAATTTCGTGCATACTGCTCTTTTTTATATCTACTTTTTTGTGAGTTTGATCCTGGTATCTCACCACAATTCTCCATTTCAAGAAACAAGGAGAAATCCACTGAATCGAGCAAAGTGTTTCTGATGTTTCCTAGTCTTTGATTTATTAAAATTTGGAAACACAGCTCACGATTTGGAAACACAACTCCTTTACATGAAGATTTTAAAGTTTGTCTTTACAAATTAAATAGGCCAAGTTTAAGAGCAAACGAATTTACATTTCTTAAACCAGCAAAGAAACTAATTCTGACTAATTTGGACCAAAAATTGGAAATCTATTGTGTGAACAAAATTTGGTAGCCTACAACATAAGAGGAAAATTAAATAATGAGATTGAGAAAGAAAGGGAATTAAGGCCGTTCTGGTCATTATAAGGAGCAAAATTAATGAAAAGAACTGTTGGGTATGTTTGTCTGGAGAGAATCAGCTACAATGGTCATACTGTTCAATCCTTAAATCCCAGGGAGAAAGGTTAAGAAAGTGTAACGCCCCTTAAGAGATTCCCAACAATACTGTGTCGAAGAGGAAATGCAAGTCTCAAAGCAGGGGACTATTACCAACATCCTGGGGAATGGACCCTGAACAGGCAAAAACCAACATTCCTTATAACAGCTTTCACTAACCTAGTGACTTCTCCCCATATATGGCCTACAATTAAAAACTGAATCTCACCATGAACTTTTTTCTACCCAAAGAAAAGAGTACAACTGCCCTGCATGGAGCTGAACTCCAATAACACATCCAAATAGCAACCGAGAAAGTCTTGAGGAGGCCAAAATTATGAAAACACTTCATGCTGCAAAATGTATACACAACTTCTCGAGATTAGTGTTGCACCCAGGAAGTGTCCCCTGCCCTGTGAAATGGAACAGTTCTGAAATATAACACCAAAGCACCCTACTTAATAGCTAGAACCTCTAAGAATGGAGTTGACAAAAGCAAATTCATCTATTTCCCTGCTACGGACTTTTACTGGTAATTAGTGTCTTTGGACTTTTAAAAATTTAGGACGTTTCTGCTTAATATGGTGCACAGAACTATAAAAGTGACTGTGCAGGTTGACCATGCAAAGTGATCCAAATAATCAATAGGAAAAATTAAAATTATTCCATAGCTTATAAAAAAGCTTTGTCAACACTTAAAGCTTTCTTCACTATTGGTTATAAGTAGTATAGGACATGAAAAGAGAGTAAAATGAATATTTACTTAGTATACCATAATTTAAAACTTAGAATCATTGAGTATTAAAATATTTTATTTCTTTGACAAATACCATATAATATCCCTTATACGTGGAATCTAAAAATAAGACATAAATGTACGTATCTATGAAATAGAAACAGTCTTACAGAGAGAACAGACCTGTGGCTACCAACGGGGTGGGAAGGATTGGGAGTTTGGGATTAGCAGAGGCTATCTAGAGTGCATAGGCTGGATAAACAGCAAGGTCCTGCTGTAAAGCACAGGGAACTATATCAGTAAACTGTGATAAACCATGAGAAGATGAAAAAGAAAATGTTTGTATATATTCATATGTGTGTGTATATCTGGATCACTTTGCTATACAGTAAAAATTAACATACATTATAAATCAGCTGTACTTCAACTAAAAAATTAAAATATTTTATTTCTTTGTAAAAACAAACTCCGCTTGAGATTGAACCGAGTTTGATTTTTTTCGTTCATAGAATAACTACAGAGTGAGCTTTTCCTTTCTCTGCCTTGACAAACTGTCCTAATTTTTTCTAAATTTGGGTCAGCTTCCAACATTTTATTCTTCATGCCTTCAATATTATGAAATATTTCCAAGAGTTCCTTTAACGTGAACATTTTTTTTTCGCTGGCGTCACTTCCTCTAGAACATCTTGATCCTTTTCTTCTCAGACACTCTCCTCCTTTGTAAGTTCATTTTCACTAAGTTCCTCTGACTGCATTTCTAGAGTGCCTTAGTGGCACAATCAACTCTCAGTCAGTGACTGCTTCTTTAGCTGTTTATCTTTGATTTGAATTTCACTTCCAGCATTATCCAATTTTGTTCTCTGCTGTATTTTTTATCTTTGTTGGCCAGTTTCCTCTTTAATTACTCATTTTTGTAAAATTTTGCTTGATGGGTAATGACAAGGAGCCAACGTGATTGGCTGCATTATAACGTACATCTAGGCTGAAGAGGTAGCAGTGGGGTTTGCTCTTTATGCGATTCTTCATGTTACTATACCATGGTAACTGAAACGGGAACTGTGCTGTGGGAGGACTAGTGTGATTTAAGTAAATCGTGGTAACTGAAATCCATACATGTCAGAACTCTACAAAGTGAGCACTGTCTATGTTACAAAATATTCTGCTAAAAGTCATTAAGCAGGTCCTGAAATCTCTTATCTTTGTTTTCATATTTGGGGTGAATTCCTAGATAGGAAACCAAATATCATGTCTTATCAGTATTTGCTTATAATGGCTGAGTGGCTTATATTTGACAACTGAATTGGAATTATCTAACAAATCTTATTGTTGACCTTCTGCCAAATACAAGTTCGAATTTGATATGTTGATTTCTCTTTTCTCCGATGAAAAAAGCGAATCTTTTTGTTTATGTGTATAAGATTAAAACCAACGAAACACTATTCTCACCTTTCGAAACCCAACTCAACTGCTACTTCCTCCATGAGCCTCTCCTGGACTCACATGGCAGGTGAGCCCCCATGACAACTGACCCAGATCTGTGTCATGGCTTTCCGCACACCACTCTCTCTTGGGGGCAGACAGGAGCCCTTGAAGGACAAAGATTTATTCTTGTTCATCTTTATATCCTTCATAGCCAGCATAGTACCCAGTCCACATCAGATGCACAACTGTTTCGTGAATAAAGAAAAATCTCAAACTTTAAAAAAATATTTTTTCCCTTTTTTTAAGAAAACAAAAGAATGCCTCCTACTTTGGGATTCTAACTAAGAGAAAGGCCCTGAAGAAATAAGCTGGAGATCCAGTTTGAATTCCTAGCATTTGCATTCAGAGCGCAAGAACCCCATTCCAGATTCTGGAGGGCACCTTGTGTGCAGTGGTCAGATGGGCCTACGGAAGCCCCAAAGAGGAGGGGACTCAAAACAACCTCTTATCTGCATAGGACCTCTGCTGACACACTGACTTTGGTGTTTGGACCTTCCGAATCTGTAATGGGTAACACATGGGGTGAGGCAGTTAGGGTAAAAAAAAATATATATATATATATGGGTCACATGGTTCAGTGTATAAATCCAAGGAAAATGTTTTTTACATGAAATGGAGACAAGCATCTGTCTTGCTCACCTTGCAAAGTACAGACTGTTCCATGTGGACTAATCAACCTTTACAGGCCTACTATCCATCCTTGTACATTTCCTAACAACCTGTCCCTCCCAGGGATGTTGCTCACCGGAAACGTGTCACTGACTAAAGAGCCAGTGTTTTCTATAATGCATGGAATAAAATGGAAATACCACAGGGTCCATTTGACTTACTGAGGAGCAAGCAGGAAACAACATCCATACGTTCCATATTAGGCCTTTCCTCTCACACACACACACAGAGACATAAATCAGAGACAAAGGCAAGAAAGGATTTGGCTCATATAAAAAAATGAAATAATGCCATTTGCAGCAATGGAGATGGGCCTAGAGATTATCGTACTAAGTGAAGTAAGTCAGAAAGAGAAAGACAAATACCATATGATATCACTTATCCATGGAATCTAAAATATGACACACATGCACTCATTTACAAACGAGAAACAGACTCACAGACAGAGAACAGACTTACAGTTACCAAAAAGGGAAAAGGGGCGCGGGAATAATAAATTTAAAACATGGGATTAACAAATAAAACCACTATATGTAAAACAGATAAACAATAAGAACCTGCTGTATAGCACAGGGAACTGTATTTGGTATCTTAACCATAATAGAAAAAGTAAAAAATATATATGTATGTATGTATAACTGAATCACTTTACATGAGAAACTAACACAACATTATGAATTAACTATACTTCAATAAAAAGTTGTCTAAAAAGTAAAGTTTATCAATTCAAAAAAAAAGGATTTGGCCAAACTGTGGGTCAAAATACACAAAACTTTCCTTTCATTACATTGACTCATTTATCTGAAGATTCCCACAAATATTTAATAACATTCATCTGACAAAAGGGATTGCTGCTGCCATTTTACAGGGGGGAAAAAAGAGGAGACTCTTGATCTAGTTGCACAATGGAACAAAGAAGAAAAACAGCTCTGAACCTGAACATGGACTGCAATATAAATGCTATAAGAGAATCCCGAAAGGCTGCGCTTGATCTTAAAGGATGTGTTGGAACTCATCAGACAGTCAAGGAGTGTGTCCATGTGTGTCTGCAGACATGCAGGCAGGTACATGGAGATCTAGAGATGTGGGAGAGAGCCAGACATTTTATGTACCCCACACCAAGGGTACAGCCTCAGCAAAGGCACAGAGATGGCTGTGCATCTCTTGTTGTTGCCAGCCAAAGTGTGGGATGATGAGTGAGCAGCAGGATTCACAGCTGGACAAAGCCAACTGAAAAGCCTCAAAGCATCATCACAAGAATCAAGTCTAGATTTCACTGTATACACAGTACAACATGTGTCTCCAGATTTTCAAGAAGAAGTTATATTAAGACTTTGGTTCTTATTTAAAAGAATGTCTTTCTGCAGCAAACAAAAATGTCCTTTGGAGTTTCTTGCTACTGCTGTTGTTGTCGGTGGTGGTGGTAATGATGGTAGTTTAGCTTGGGTTTTTTTGTTTGTTATTTCTGGCAGAAGCTGTCCTGCTGCCTTGCCCTGCTGGCCCTACACTCATAGACTTAGCCACTCTGCTCACACATGCAAACCCAGAAGAACAACCTGGTAGAAAAGCAAGAATATATCAACAGAAATAACTTGATACTGGAACCTTAACACCATGTTCCACCCAATGGTTCTTATGGATTGAGCCAAAAAGATCTGTGACCCATCTACACCACCAATTTCTACTTACTAAGGGAAAGATCTCAATGATGGAAGAAAGGTAAAGAGAAGCACGAAAAAATCAAAATGGTAATAATATCTCAGTAACACTAAGGTGAAACATTAAACAGACATACATCCATAAATTTTAAAATATACTCATTATGGAAGAAGAGCAGCAATTGAAAACTAAAACAAATCACTTCAAAACCTCACAGATAATGCACTGATAACAAGGCATCCTTTCCAAAAGCTGTGGAAATTTCAGCTCTTTGTGGGTAGGTCCAGTGGGAGTTTTGCAAAATGTCAAATATTCCATGGCAACAAAAATTCTTATATAATAGTGTTTTGAAGGAAATACCAGTAGCCCTTCATAGCTTGATTATTGTTTTATTTGTAAAGTAGACCTTAGACAAAGGTAAAAACCAAAGCATTCTTGGTATATAATGCTTGCCTGCAAGTTCAAAAGAAAGGAATTACATCTCTGTGTTAACCCATCAGGAGGAATGGCCTAAACTTGAACGCAACTTTAATCTGCCAAGGTAAAAGCCTCTGACAACAGCCTCCCATAGATCACACAACAGGACTTCTGTCCTCAAGGCTCTGAAAATTTCAGGGCAGTGTAACCACCTCTCAACACTTGGACTTCAGACCTGAGATGGGAAGGCCTTGGACTGATGGTCAGGGTACTCACTCTAAATCCTGCTCTATTTGGGCTTTATGTCCATACTGAACTCTCTACGGTTTTCCTCTGGCATCTTCCTCAAGAGATGGGCTATCCTGCACAAGTCTGCTGCTCTGAACTCACCAGACACAAAGTGAGTGGACATCAGACAGTCACCAAGAATCCTTTATGAGAAATGTGATGCTCAAACAGCCTTAAGAAACAAACTGATGCCTTTCTTTCTACATAAGTAAAGACTGAAACTCCTCAGAATCTTAAAAGGACTGCCTATTTTCTTGGTGATCATTTCAGTTGAGGGTGGAATCTGTTATATTATCTGATCATCAATCCCAAACAATATCTGATTTTTTTTTCTACTTATTTTTAAACCAACTGCTTTTAATGAAAAGTTCATCTAGATAGAAACTGTGATTCGTTATGCTATAGCCATGGAGAGAACACAAAAATAACCAGGAATGAAGACTGGGCTTCCTGAGAGACGGACAGAACAATGAACAACAATGTCAGTGCTGATGATAAAGAACACCAGCTACGCGTTTTTAGGCTCACTTCCAAGCTGTTAATTATTGCTACACCCATCCTCATGGTCTCAAAACCAAATCTGGAGCTTCTGAAATTAATTCATGCCACTTCCCATATGGGCTGGATGTGGCTGGGGCTCTGTGAACAGGATGGTGTGTAAGAGCATGGGCTCTTAATCCAAATCACCTGGGTTTACATTCTTCTCTCACTGTGTGATCAGATCCAAGGTATTTAACCCATCTGTGCCTCATCTACATTCTTAACCTCTAAAATAAAAATACACACCTGGGGTTCATGTGAGGATGAACCATAAGGTGAATGTTTAAAAGTCTTCAAACATAGCTGCCACATAGTGAGTGCTGGTTATACACTAATGAATGTGATGATGGTAATGGCCACACACTGGAAAAGGTCCCTGTCACCAAGTACTGCTACCTCATTAGCCTTTTCAGACCCAACCCACAGAAACAGGGTGTAAATAAGCAAATGAAGATGTGGGATCACTCAGACCACTACACTGAGCAGTTCAGTACAAAATGGATGAGGGTTGTCATTCTTTTATCTTTGTTGCCCTTTACCAAACAAAGAAGACTTAGAGACAGAAGTGGGGGTCAGAAAGCACCATACCCCATCATGGTGTGCTCGTGTGCTTTCTCTGTCTTCCTCTGATAACCCACTCACTTGATTTGCCACTCCTGTATCTCTACCTAATGGCTTCCCCCACAAAAATGGAGGTTTCCAAACTGTAGCCCTCAAGCTTGATCAGGAGAGAGATGGAGGGTTCTTTCTGCTCACACTTTGCCAAACCCAAAGGCAAAAGAGTAGATCTTGATCCAGGGATTGGCAGGATAGCAGGTACTCATTCCTGCCCAGCTTCCCACTGAAAAGAGTTACAGTGAACTGCTCACCAGTTACCTAAGATCCATGCTACCATGCTGTGATGGGAACTGTATTTTTTCTAGAGACACTCCTCACCACCATCTGCCATCTCATACCAGGAAAGGATGTACTTCCTGTGAATGTGGCTTTGACTCTGAACTACTCCTCATGAATATTAGTTAATGATGGCTTCCCCAACCCTTTCATAGGGTGGGTGGGTTTGTGTGTGCATAGGTGAGGCAACCTCATCTCTGATCTTCACAACGTTTTATCCAAGAGGAAGAAATGGTGACTCAGAGAAGGTAAGTAACTAGCACAAGATCACAAAGCCTGTTGTAACCCAAGTAAGCTTAAAGTTAAACCCTCTGTTTTCTCCACAATAACATGCTGCTTCCCCTACATGACATTTGAGAGTAAAAGCAGAGCCCATCAACTGTTACAAAACCACTTGTTAATAAAATCTGCTGCCTGATTTCCCCAAGAGTTAATTCCCTTTACAGACACAGACTTTACTCACTGAATTGCCAACAAAGAAGAAAGACATGGAGAAGGGTCCAAGTTTGGGAAGCCTCCCAGCAGCTTTTCAAATCTCTTAGCCAAACACAATGAGCCCTGACTTGCATTGTTCTTACCCAACAAGGGAATGCCAAAGTGTTTGTCCCTGACTTCATTCTGAGAAGACCAATTTGTCCTCCTAAACACATCTGTCATTTCCTGAGGTTTATCTCTATTTCTAGTTTTCAGTGTCAGACTTTAGGGCTTCTGCACCCTGAAAATGCCCATGTTCTTCCCACTGCCTGTCCACACCAAGAGTTTGGTTAAAGCCAATAGAATATGCAGTAGTGAGAGGAATGTCCCCTTGTGACCTCAAGCTCCCTTCTTGGCTCAGAAATAAGCTGTGCTCCAGCCAGGAGATACTTTCTTTTCTTTTTCTTTGCTTTTATAAATTTTTTTTAAGTTTGAATACAGTAAAAATCAGTTATTTTTGGCTTACAGCTCACTAAGTTTTGACAGAGTTGTGTAACCACTGAAATCAGGATACAAGGCCATTCCTTTGCAAAAAAAATCCCTGGTGATGCCCACTGGTTGTCAGATCCTCCTTTCACTCTTAACCCCTGGCAATGCCAACTATCCTCTGTCCCTGCAACTTTACCTGTTCCAGATATCACTTAAAGGGAACCATACACTATGGAGCCTTTGGAGTCTGGAAGTAGAGATTTAGCCAAGCCTTTTTCATATGAATAGTTTGCCTTTTCTTATTGCTGAGCACCACTCTGTTGGATGAACTCCCCACGGTTTGTCTATCCATTCCCAAACTGAAGAACATTTGGATGGTTTACACTTTCAGGTTGTTGTGAATAAACCTTCTCTTACATAATTTACAAATTTGCATACAGGTTTAATATAAACCTGTTTTCACTTCTCTGGTGCAAATACCTAAGTGCGCAATTGATAGCCATATAGTAAATGTATGTTCAATTTTATAAGAAATTGCCAAACTATTTTCTGAAGGGTTGCATAATTTTTATGTCTCTATCAGCAATGTATGAGAGTTCCAGTTGCTCTACATCTTCACCAGAACTTGGTTTTGTCAGGTTTTCTCTCTCTCTCTCCCTCCCCCCATCTCCCTCCTTCTCTCTTTCTCCTCTCCCAATAAGCCAATGGTGAAACTACTTATACAAAGATACTCTTGTGAAAAAGGTGAGTCTCCATGGACCTACATAGGCAGTCATAGGCTCGGATAGCCCAAAGCAGTTCACAGGGTCAGAAATAGCAGAGTTATCTATATAAGGTAAGTGAAGTCACTCAGTCGTGTCTGACTCTTTGCGACCCCGTGGACTGCAGCCCACCAGGCTCCTCCATCCATGGGATTCTCCAGGCAAGAATACTGGAGTGGATTGCCATTTCCTTCAGGGGATCTTCCCGACCCAGGGATCAAACCCACATCTCCCGCATTGCAGGCAGATGCTTTAACCTCTGAGCCAAGTTATCTATATGGCCTCAGTCAAAAAAACCAGGACCCACAGGTTATACAATTCAAAAAGAGTTGCAATTTGAAACTCTCACAACATATGAAGTTAGGGATATTGCCTTATACATTTATTCACATAATACCATGCTTTATTCTTAACATACAACTAAACAAATGCATTCACTTCGCTTTATGAACTTTCAAATATTCCTCAGAGCATGTGGGCAGCCCCACTCATAAGGACTGTGTAAATGGACAACTTCACTGCAGAGATGGTCAAAAGCCTTAGGCACACTCCATGAATAGTTGGAGCCAAGGCAGAGTGGCTCAGAATGTACAAATTCCAAAATGCTGGTTACATATTTTAAGAAAGTTGTAAACCTATGAGCATCTTGCGGAATTTCTGGGCCCTACTGCTAGAAACAGACTTTATTTTTTGGGCTCCAAAATCACTGCAGATGGTGACTGAAGCCATGAAATTAAAAGACGCTTACTCCTTGGAAGGAAAGTTATGACCAACCTAGATAGCATATTCAAAAGCAGAGACATTACTTTGCCAACAAAGGTTTGTCTAGTCAAGGCTATGGTTTTTCCAGTGGTCATGTATGGATGTGAGAGTTGGACTGTGAAGAAGGCTGAGCCCCGAAGAATTGATGCTTTTGAACTGTGGTGTTGGAGAAGACTCTTGAGAGTCCCTTGGACTGCAAGGAGATCCAACCAGTCCATGCTGAAGGAGATCAACCCTGGGATTTCTTTGGAAGGAATGATGCTAAAGCTGAAACTCCAGTACTTTGGCCACCTCATGTAAAGAGTTGACTCATTGGAAAAGACTCTGATGCTGGGAGGGATTGGGGGCAGGAGGAGAAGGCGACCACAGAGGATGAGATGGCTGGATGGCATCACTGACTCGATGGATGTGAGTCTGGGTGAACTCCGGGAGTTGGTGATGGACAGAGAGGCCTGGTGTGCTGCGATTCATGGGGTCACAAAGAGTCGGACACGACTGAGCGAGTGAACTGAACTGAACTGAACTGCTAGAAAAGTGAAAAAATAATATAAAAAGAATCCTTGAAGTCTGTCTATGACCTTACAGTGGTCTATGATCTTAAGTGGTTAAGAACCACTGTCCAAAAATGCCCATGGTTTTTACAGGTAGGAGGTCATTTCTATCAACATCCTCCTCTTCTGAGCTGAAGAAAGGAACCCAAGAATTGGTTACTAGTGAAACCATGGAGAAACAACAGCTGCATAGCTTTATCAATTGTATTAATTTTATAGGGCTGCCATAGCAAGGTACTACAGACTAAATGGCTTAAACAATAGAAAGTTATTTTCTCACAATTCTAGAAGCTTAAAGTCCAAGATCAAGATTTTGGCAGAATTGGTTTCTTCTAAAGAAAGAAAGATGGCTTACATATGGCCATCTTTCTCCACTGTCTTCACATAGTCTACCTTCTGTGAATTCATGAAACCTCACACATTATAAACACATGTATCATATTACAGTTGCTACAGAAAGCTCAGAATACATTTATGCATCACTAATTTGAAATTAACCACAGTTGCTAAACCCACTATCATATAATGCATTAATGAAGAAGCACATATATTGCTATATTACATTTTTTAACTATATTTCAATAAAAAAGTATTCTCCTTTGCAATCCTACATACTTTAAGTTTTTTTTTTTTTAATTTTTTTTCTTAACTTTATTTTATTTTTAAACTTTACAGATGATCCAGCAATCCCACTGCTGGGCATACACACTGAGTTTTTTTTTTTTAAATTTTTTCTGAGAAGGGTACTGTAGGCTCCTCCAACTGCTAAAGGGTCCACAGCATAAACAGTATGATTGCAGCAATACATGGAATATGGATTTATTTACCTCCAACCCTCACAACTGGGCCACTTAATCTTCACTGGTAAGGTCAGATCTATCCCAAACTCTCAGTTCAAACAGGCTCAAAAGAGAAAATGAGAAGGTCAAGAATTCATCAGTTCGGTACAAGTTGACTTTGTTGCAAGTTCCGTTTTTCCCTTGAATTATGTATTTCCTGTGACTACAGGCAGATCTTAGAGATATTGAGGGTTAAGTTTCAGACTAACATGATAAAGTGAACATCAATAAAGGAAGTCACACAAAAACTTTGGTTTCCTGAAAGAGGAGAGTGAAAAAGTTGGCTTAAAGCTCAACATTCAGAAAACTAAGATCATGGCATCTGGTCCCATCACTTCATGGGAAATAGATGGGGAAACAGTGGAAACGGTGTCAGACTTTATTTTGGGGGGCTCCAAAATCACTGCAGATGGTGACTGCAGCCATGAAATTAAAAGACGCTTACTCCTTGGAAGGAAAGTTATGACCAGTGTAGACAGCATATTGAAAAGCAGAGACATTACTTTGCCAACAAAGGTCCATCTAGTCAAGGCTATGGTTTTTCCAGTGGTCATGTATGGATGTGAGAGTTGGACTGTGAAGAAAGCTGAGTGCCAAAGAATTGATGCTTTTGAACTGTGGTGTTGGAGAAGACTCTTGGACTGCAAGGAGATCCAACCAGTCCCTTCTAAAGGAGATCAGTCCTGGGTGTTCATTAGAAGGAATGATGCTAAAGCTGAAACTCCAGTACTTTGGCCACCTCATGCGAAGAGTTGACTCATTGGAAAAGACTCTGATGCTGGGAGGGATTGGGGGCAGGAGGAGAAGGCGACCACAGAGGATGAGATGGCTGGATGGCATCACCGACTCGATGGACATGAGTTTGAGTGAACTCCGGGAGTTGGTGATGGACAGGGAGGCCTGGTGTGCTGCAATTCATGGGGTCACAAAGAGTCGGACATGACTGAGCAACTGAACTGAACTGAGTGCACATAAGAGTTACATTAACACTACATCAGTTTATTCAGTGTGCAATAGCATTATGTCTAAAAAACCAATGTATATACCTTAATCTAAAAATCTTCTGGCTAAAAATATGCTAACCATTATCTGAACCTTCAGCAAGTTATATTTTTTGCTGTTTGAGAGTCATACCCCGTGCTGATGGCTGTCCACAGATCAGGGTGGTGGTTGCTGAAGGCTGGGGTGGCTGCAGCAATTCTAAAAATAAGACAACAATGAAGTATAGCTCATCAATTCATGACCAATTTCTCTGTAGCATGCAATGCTTCTTGATAACATTTTACTCACAGTAGAACTTTTTTTTTAAATGAGGGACAGTCCTCTGAAACCCTGCCACTACTCTATCAACTAAGTTTAAGTCATATCCAAAATCCTTTGGTGTCATCTCAACAATATTCACAGCACCTTCACCAGGGGTAGATTCCATCTCAAGACACCAGTTTCATTGCTTATCTGTAGTAACACTCCTTACCTGCTCAAGTTTGATGATGAGATAACAGCAATTCAATCATACCTTCAGGCCCCACTTCTAGTTCTCAGGCTATTTCCCCCACACCTGCAGGTACTTCCTCCACTGAAGCCTTGAACTCCTCGAAGTCACGCAGGATGGCTGGAATCAACTTCTTTAAAACTCCAGTTAATGTTGATATTTTGACCTCTTCCCATGAATCACAGTGTTTTTAGTGATGTCTAGAGTAACTAATTCTTTCCATAGGGTTTTTCAATTGACTTTGCCCAGAACCATCAGAGAAATGACTATCTATGGCAGGTATAACTTTACAAAATGTATTTCTCAAATAACAAGACTTGAAAATCAAAATTACTCTTTGATGCATGGGCTACAGAATGGATGCTGTGTTAACAGGCATGAAAACAATCTTAATCTTGTTTTACATCTTCATCAGAGCTCTTGAGTGACCGGGTGCATTGTCAATGA
Organism: Bos indicus; assembly: GCF_029378745.1. Lineage (NCBI taxonomy): Eukaryota > Metazoa > Chordata > Mammalia > Artiodactyla > Bovidae > Bos > Bos indicus. The sequence goes on from NC_091769.1 coordinate 35,027,507, forward strand.
AAAGTTATCTTTTGCAAGGAATCTTTTTTTCCAAAGCAACACATCTCAATAGTGGGCATAAAATGACCAGTAAACAATGTTGTAAACAGATGTGCTGCTATCCCAGCTTTGTCGTTCTATTTATAGAGCACAGGCAGAATAGATTTAAGATAATTCTTAAGGGTCTTGGGACTTGGGGAATGGTAATTAAGAATGGCTTTAAGTCAGCAGCTTCATTAGGCCTAATAAGAGAGTCAGCCTGTCCTTTGATGTTTTGAAGTCAGACATCAACTTCTCCTCTCTACCGGTGAAAGTCATAGATGGTATCTTCTTCTAATAGAAGGCTCTTCTGTCTACATTGAAAATCTGTTCCTTAGTGTAGCCACCTTCATTCATTATATTAGCTAGATCTGGATAACTTGCTGCAGCTTCTACATCAGCATTTGCTGTTTTATTCTGTACTTTTGTGTTATGGAGATGATTTCTTTCTTTAAACCCCATGAATCAACCCCTGCCTGTTTCAATTTTTCTTCTGCGGCTTCCTCACCTGTCTCAGCCTTCAAAGAATTGAAGGGAGTTAGGGCTTTGCTCTGGACTAGGCTTTGGCTTAAGAGAATGTTGTGGCTGACTTCATCTTCTATACAGACCACTACAAATTTCTCAGTGTCAGCAATAAGGCTGTTTTACTTTATCATTCATATGTTCATTGTAGCAGCACTTTAAATTTCCTTCAAAAACTTTTCCTTTGAGCAGAAAAGGCGATGGCACCCCACTCCAGTACTCTTACCTGGAAAATCCCATGGATGGAGGAGCCTGGTAGGCTGCAGTCCATGGGGTCGCAAAGAGTCGGACACGACTGAGCGACTTCACTTTCACGCATTGGAGAAGGAAATGGCAACCCACTCCAGTGTTCTTGCCTGGAGAATCCCAGGGTCGGGGGAGCCTGGTGGGCTGCCGTCTATGGGGTCACACAGAGTCGGACACGACTGAAGTGACTTAGCAACACAGCTTGCCTGACTGCTTGGTTCAGGAGGCCTCATTTCTGGCCTATACCAGCTTCCAACATGCCTTCCTTGCTAAACTTGGACGTTTATAGATTTGATTTAAAGCAAGTGATATGCAGCTCTTCCTTTCCTTTGAACACTAAGAAGCCACTATAGTGCTGTTAATTGACCTAATTTCAATATTGTTTGCTGTGTTTCAGGAAATAGAGAGGCTCAAGAAGAGGGAAAGGCCAGCCAGTGAGCAGTCAGAACACACACATTTATCATTAAGTTCATGGTGTTATATGTGTTTTGCGACACCCCAAAAACAATTACAATAGTCACATCAAAGATCATGGACCACAGATCACCATAACAAACAGAATAATAATGAAAAAGTGTGAAATATTGCAAAATGTGACATAGAGATATAGAGTGAGAAAATGCTGAGAAAACTGGCACCAACAGACTTGCTCGATGCAGGGTTGTCACAAACCTTCAGTTTGTGCAAAATGCATGATCTGTGAAGCACAATGAAGTGAAGCACAATTAAGATGAGGTGTGCCTGTAGACTGCTGCCTGGTTCCACAGTTTTTCTGAGACTGAAACCCAGAAACCTCGAACCCCAATCATTGAGCCTGTCACAAAAAATGTAAAAGGTCTCCTGTAAACTGTAATAGCTAATGTTTCTAGCTTAATGAATTAAGAGACTAGTGTTCTGCTCATGTTTTCTTCTATAGAAAGTTCTGAGGTTGAATGGCTGCCAGGAGACAGTTCATGAGGCACCGTGGGTTAGATTATTAAATGACACCCAAATTTCCTATGTGAAATTTCCTTCTCCTTTACATCAGGAAGGTGTTTTTTTATTGACCACGTTCACAAAGAGGACTGGTCCTTATCATGTTTAGTACTAGACTCCCAAAGGAATCGAAGTTGTGTGAAGGAGAAGTTCTAATGCACTAATATGTCTTCCTTCTCCAAGAGTATCTGAGGGATCAGTTCAGTTCAGTTCAGTCACTCAGTCATGTCCGATTCTTTTCGACCCCTTGAATTGCAGCACAGCAGGCCTCCCTGTCCGCCACTAACTCCCGGAGTTCACGAAGACTCACGTCTATCACGTGAGATAGATTAGTGTAATTCCTAGAAGAAAGGCTGGGAAGAGCTGTAAAATGACCTCAAAACTTCTAAAAACTGCTAATATGGGTCTGAAGAATTAAGGCCAAGAAAATGACAATCATAAACATAACAAAGTAGAAAGGGAAAATAACTTAGTTACCTCAGAAACAATCTGGAACTTAAAGCAATGAAAGAAGTTGTCCACTGAGGAAAAGTTCTTATTTTCCATAGAGACTTTCTTCTGAAGAAACCACCAGTTCTGAAGTTGTTCTTAATGATAAAACTCTAAGACTTTCTCAATAGCATTTTAGTAAATCTTTGAAGGAATCAAAGAAAATTCAGGAGTGGGATAAAGCTAAAAGGAGAGAAGTTAGGTGTCATGTTCGTGACCAGATTTGTTCAGTTCACAAAGAAGCCTTCTCAGACTTTCAGTCCTCTCTGGTACTCTCTCCAAGAGCCACACTGCTGCTGGATTAACCTCTTAGAGTATGGAAACTTAAGCAGATGTGTTTTGGTTTTACTTATTTCACCAAAAAAGAAAAAAAAAAAAAATCACATTTGGCTCCAATAGAGGTAACTACAATTTTCTTTCCTGTAGAGTTTATACAGATTTTAAGAGTAAGAGTCATGCTACCAAGTAAAATCTGGGCTATTGCACAGTTGCTTGGCTCATTTCTCCAGGCAGGCTAGAATTAGGAAGTAGAGAATCTGAACATATCACACTCCATGTTCTGGGGTACATATGGGGTCCTGCTCTCACCCCCATTTCCTCAGGAACTCTGATCCTGCAAATAAACCATTTCTAAATTCGCCTTTAAGCAATGTTTTATTTATTTATTTAATTGGTTTTATTTTATTTATTCACTTGATTTGGCTGCATCTCACAGCATGTGGAATCTTAGTTCTCTGACCAGGGATTGAATACACGCCCCCTGCAGGGGAAGCAGAGTTCTAACCACTGGACTGCCAGAACAAGCCCCACTGAAATGAGATTCAGACCCTCGAAGGTACATTTCCTTAGTTTCCATCTTCTCCACACACAGAGGCCACTTACATGGAAAACAAATCGCTTCCCCTAGAGATAGTCCTTTTTGTTTTGTCCCAAGTGCCACATTAGTGAATAAGCCTGCAATGTAGGATAGTAATCGCAGGCAATTATAGTAATGAATGAACCCTTCACCCTAAAGGGTGTCCAGGAAATAAACATGAATGCACTCCTGAAACACATATGTATAGGAGTCCATTCTGCAATAACTTGCCAACAGTAGAATGTATTTTTAAGAACTCATCAGTTATCTGTGGTCCTCTTGGAATCTGTGATCTGGAGCCTAACCAATTTCTGAAAAGCCCCAGTGGTTTAGAGCTGTGGTTCTTAAATTTAGCTGCATATCAGAATCATTTAGAAAGATTTTTTTTTAATTTTTTAATCACTGTCCCCTGAACACAGCCTAGACCAAATAAACCAGAATATGTGAGTGTCTGGGCATCACAGACAACAGCCAAAAATAATCTCCCCTGGTTACAGATTCCCAGGGCTGAGTGCCTCAAGGTCTGGAGAGTCCTTGTCTGGGCCGGATGTTTTAGGTGAAGCCCAAATCACACAACAGGGGGATGGAGAGACGGAGGCGAATCTGCCTGCTGAGGATGAAAAGACACCTGAGGTTTAGTATTTATCCTTCACAATCGGTTCAGGACACTAACCAAGGTCGCACCATGGCACCTTTTTTCCCCTCAGCATTGCCCTTAATACGCATTGTTGCCCAATTTCACACATATAAGCATATACATATAGAGACAGAAGCTAATCATTTGCCCCAGTGCCACTGCCCTGGAATAGTCCTACCCTAAGACATAAATCTGCTTAGATTCAAGCCAACCAGATAACTTTAAAGGAAACCACTCCTCAAACGACAAGTCTTATATTTCACATGCTTTCAAATTGCTCGAGCAATGAAAAAGTAAGCAAAACTAACCTAGACTCCCTTCCCTTCGTGAGCTGAAAATAGCTCAAAGTATTTTTCAAGAATGAAGGATGAAGCACCAACCCACACAAACTGCTGACTGGTGTCTGTGGCTGATTTGCACAGCCATTTAGAACACTAGATGAATGAGGGTCAGGTCCTAATCTCATTTTTGTTCTGTTTTGAGGCCTCGGATTTTATACTAAGCCCTAGCTACTGGTTCAGCAAAGATAAGATACTCCCTTCATGACCAAGTGAGCCAACACATGCCCAGCCCTCTAGAACATACAGTTAAGTCATTAAAGACACTAGCTGAGGACCTAAAATGCAAGGGGAATTGCCCAGGTAAATAAATCCTTGTTCTTTTAAAGCATATATAAATACAAGGATAAAGCTGAGAGTAAGAATCCATGATCTAGAGGAGGGGGAGGTGAGGACAGAAAAAATTACATTTTCAGTCACCAGTACCAGCTCGTATAATCCTCTTTTCCCTTTTAAAATAGTAGAAAACTCCCCTCGGGACTTCCCTGGTGGTTCAGTTGTTCAGACTCCAAAGCAGGGGACACAGGTTCAATCCCTGGTTGGGGAGCTAAGATTCCATGTGCCTTGCCAGCCAAACAACTAAAAGGTAAAACAGAACCAATATTGTAACAAGTTCAACAAAGACTTTGAAAAACGTTCCACGTTAAAAAAAAAAAAAAAAAAAAAAAGTGCCCCCTTATGAGGTTAATTCTTCCACAGGTGGTCTGGGACCTCCCCTCTCCCTCTCAACCCAAATCCCCCCATCAGGTAGCCCTCTCACAGTTTAACTTCTCCCCAGGAGCTCCTTCTGGGTAACATATAGATTCTCTCAAGTCTCCCCTAACTAGAAAAAATAAGCAGAAAGAATAAAGAGAAGGAGAAGCCTGCTCTCTTCCCTTGCCCTTCTAACTACTGCCCTGGCTTACCACCCTCACATCCTCCTCTACCTATTCACCTCCCACCAGCCCACAGAATCGGGCTTCCCTCAGCACTCTTCACTTATTGTCAAGATAAACCACCCCTTTCGTAAAACCCAAAGGAAATTTTCAATCTCTATCTCTTTCCCTTGACCCCCAACTTGCACTAGACACTTTTGACCACTACCTCCCTGAAACCTTCCCTTCCCCACCCTCTTGCATTCCACTTCCCCATCCTTCTCCTGCTTCTCTGGCTTCTCATTCCTGTTTCCTTTGGCTGTTTCTCTGCCCTTGCCCATCTGACCTGTTATATTCCTCAGAGATCTGCCCTTGGTCTGCTTCTCACTCCACTCCTTCTTAGTAGGTGAATCCTCATGGCTTAAGTGACCACCTATTTGTTGATAAACTTCCAAATCTATATTTATAGGCTTGATATGTCTGCAGAGTTTCAGATTTGAATAGCCCTCTGTGTATTCAACATCTCCCTTTGAGGAACTTCCCTGGTGGTTCAGTGGTTTGGACTCTGTGTTTCTGTTGCAGGGGGCAAGGGTTTGACCCCTGGTCAGGGAACTAAGATCCTACAAGCCAAGTGGCAAAAAAAAAATATGAAAGAGAGAATCAATATAACACCTCCCCTTGATCTCAGAGACATTTCAAGCTCAATACATCCAATTACATACAACGCAATTCACTCTCTCCACTAAACCTGCTCTTCTTCTGCTCCCTGTGCCAGTCAACAGCAGCACCATACAACTGGTTGCTTAAGTAAAAAAACTTAGCATCTTCCCTGTTCTTTCTTTTCTTCAGTCTGTCCGTCCAATAAATTACTAAGTCCTGTTCATCAGAGGAGCCTGGCAGGCTACCATCTATAGGGTTGCAAAGAATCCTACACGACTGAAGTGACTTAGCACGCACAAGCATGCATTGATTCTATCTGCTAAATAATCTTTTCAGTCTATTACTCCTTTCTATTTCCACTGCCAAAGTTGAGGCCACTATCCCCTTTTAAACTGATCACAGCAACAAATCCCAAATGTCCTCCCAGCTTCCAGACTTACACTCTTCCAACCTATATTCTTTGTTGTCACCAGATTGATCCTTCTAAGATGAAATGCTGACCTCCCTCCCCGATTACAAGCATTAAAAATCCTTAGTACATTCCCCAGTACATCAGAATAGAATCCAAACTCTCCACAATGGCATCAGGTCCTAGGAGATGTGGTGATCTGGCCTTGCCTCCCCTCTATAGCCTCACCTCATGGCCACAATTCATGGACTATAGTTTCCCTAAAAAGCAATTTTCTTTATCATGTCCATCATTGTATTCCCAGCCTTTCAACAGTGTCTGCAATATAGCAAATTATTAATAGATATTTTGCTTAATCACTTTGCTAATACTTAAAGTTTAACATATTAAAGCTAAAAGAAATGACAAGTCAAATTTGCAAAGTTTCTTCCTGGCAGGAGTTATCAGTATATTGCCTGGGGCTCCACTGCATAATTATGAGGCATCAGGGCCTTCACTAAATATGCTAAGGAGCTGGTGACCACTATTTGGCAAGGAGGCTTCATAATGAAAGGGACTGTATCTTTTTCCACTATGCCAAAGAAGACCCATCATAAATTCTATTTGGACATAACATATGCTGCAATGAGAGGGAAGTATTCTAAGAAATGAAAAAAAATATTTCCCAGATGTCTCAAACTGGGTTCAGAATTTCTGTCTTCAGATCTTAGACAACAGGGAGAGAGGTAGAAGCAATTGGTCATCTTTAATTGTACCTGCTATCAGTTGATGGCTGAAAGGAAAAGTCTAAGACTGCTTCTGTGAATATCAGCATGGAACCCAGTTCAGATATTTCTAGACAGTATGGAGGTTTGGGGAATAACTCACAGACATGTAGCCTTGGACCAACCTCAGAAGCAAACTGTTTATCATGAGTAATGTAGAGATTCCCAAGGAATGTGTGCATTCATATGCACATGTGGTGTGTCTAAGTGTGCATGTAAGAATGTGTGAGTATGTGTATGTGATTTATTGAAGATCAAAAAGTGAGCTGAGATTCCTAACATATCCAATTGGCTTATAGCCACTCCCATCTCTACACTAGGACCATCACCATATACACACACACATCACATATTTATATTAAATTGGCCAAAAAGTTAGTTCAAATTTTTCGTATGCTTTGGCAAAACCCAAACGATTTGCATTGGCCAATCCAATGCAAAACTTACTGAGTCCATTTATATCCTTAACTCTTTGGTTTTCCGGAGAAGGCAATGGCAACCCACTCCAGTACTCTTGCCTGGAAAATCCCTTGGACAGAGGAGCCTGGTGGGCTGCTGTCTATGGGGTCGCACAGAGTGGGACACGACTGAAGCAACTTAGCAGCAGCAGCAGCGGTAGCTTTGGTTTTCATTGTATCTAGTCCTCACAATGGAGAAGGCAATGGCACCCCACTCCAGTACTCTTGCCTGGAAAATCCCATGGACGGAGAAGCCTGGTGGGCTACAGTTCGTGGGATTGCTAAGAGTCAGACGAGACTGAGCGACTTCACTTTCACTTTTCACTTTCATGCATTGGAGAAGGAAATGGCAACCCACTCATTGTTCTTGCCTGGAGAATCCCAGGGATGGGGGAGCCTGGTGGGCTGCCGTCCATGGAGTCGCACAGAGTCAGATACGACTGAAGCAACTTAGCAACAGCAGCAGCAGCAGCAATCCTCACAAAGGCCCTGCAAGTTTGAGGTTTTTTTATCCATTTTATAGACATTTAAGCTGAGCACCTGAAGATCTAAGATCCTTCAACAAGTTAAAAAAATAAAAAAGAAAGAAATCAGAACTTGAACCTTGGTCCATCCAATTCCAAAGCCAGCCACCCTGTCATTAACACTTTTCTCCTTTGAATTGTCACTCTCCTTGTACTGGTTATAAGAAATGCCAGTGGGAGTGGCACTGCTTTACGATAAACCACCCAAATAAAAATGCTTCAGTGATTATTTTTGAGATGTCAAGTTGAAAATGTACAGATTTCCCAGGACAAACAACCTGCCAAGTTTGATTGCACAATCAAAGGGCTGCAAGAAACCAAGGAAGCCAAATGTGTGTTGGAAAGGCTACAGATGTCATTTGGGAATGCTCAGCACTTCGAATTTTCAGGCTGAGACAGCCTCACTTCCACCGGAACCACAGCCTTATAAGGCTAAGCCCAGGCCAATGACTTCCTCAGCTGAAACAACCTGACACATACCGCCTGTTTTCTTAGCTCACTGGGATTCCACTGGCAGAGCATCAGCCCCATCATGGAAAAAACACCATCGCCGGGAGGACTGAGTGAACTGGATCACAAACACCCACCTTGTCATAAGGCTGCTATGAGACTTGCAGTGGGAAGATGGAGGATGCAACAAGCTGGGGTCAGGAGTGGAGATATTTACCCTCCCAAGAGAAATTAGTCACAAGTCATTCCTTCATCTCCACTTACAGCCATTTTGGGGAGCAACAAACTCTAAAAGCATGAAAAACAAAGTCCGCCTCCCACCCACATCCAGCATGTGCTCTGAAGTTCACAGGAAGGCTTCTCCTCATTTGTTCTGGGGCACACAGGCTGCCTGTGAACAGCTTTGCCTTCCGATGGACAAATTAGACAGTCAGTGTTCCAGAAAAATAGTGGGCTCTGGGGAATTAAATTAGCTATTCATTTGATTCTTTTCCATTAAACCTAGTCCCATTGTACCAAAACTCTAGGAAAATAAAAGGAACTTAGCAGAAATCAGCTCCACAAATATTCACAAGGAGAACTGCCTGGTTCTGAGAAGCCACCTCGACCAGAGGTTGGGAAAGAGTGAAAAGGTTTGAGGCTTCAAAGTTGAGCACATGAGCATGCTTCCAAAAATGGAAAACTAGTGCCATCGCCAAGTAACTTCCCTTCCAGTTATCATTACTCTCTACAGATTATGGAAAATATTTGTCTGAGATGTTATTTCAACTGCTCTCATTCTCAGTAAGTATAGTAGGACTATCATGAAGCATGTGTTCATCATTTCCCCCCAGAAGTAAATTGTTGATCTTGAAATGTCAGGTTCTAGGGAAAGGATGAGGAAATTTTCAGAAGAAACCCAAAGGTCCTTCTAAGGGGAAAGACACTGCAAGTCCAAGTCTTTGAGATTCTCCTTAGTGGAACATCATCAGGGTGGACTTTGGTGACTACCTCCCCAACCAAAGCCCAGGACAAGAAAAGGCTACCAGCCCCTTTAAGAGGAAACATCGTGGTAGAAAGATATTGGGCCAGTGGGAAGACTTATACACCAAGATTCATCTCTGAGACAGAGTAGTGCTTCTGGGTCTTTAAGGCTATAACCATCAGGACTAGTACTGACCCAGCCCCATTGAGCAGAAGCTTGTGTCCTAGGGAAAAGACATAGGGGAATCAAAAAGACATGGACGAGCTTTTGAGTGACTCATTCTTGGGTCAGGAAATACTGGAGAATCACTGTTGCCAGGGTTGCTGCTGGAAGGAGTAGTACCCTCCATTATCATGTCTGTGTATCCACTTAATTTGCATTTTCCTGAGTGAGAGGCCTGATACCAGCTCTCCCACCTGGCAGCCTGGTACCACACTGCAAAGCTACCAGCTTAAGGGGTGGTTGCAGCACGATCTAGCCTCACGGAGTACAGCAGCCATGAGAAGGTGTCTTGCAGACCTTCTTCTACTGGGGATGGAATCGACCCAGGGCCTCAACTACAACACTTTTAAGTCTCTTGCTGTGTTCGCACCATAAGTCCTCTTTCTGAGAGCTGCTCCCTGCCACTGATGGGGACTCCATTCTGGGTGACAATATACCCTTTTGTCGGTTAACTTGGGCACAAGAACTTCCCAGGTGCCTCCTCAGACTACAGAGCAGTGTAGCCAGCTTCTACCTATCCTTCTCTGCTGATCCCTTTCACCAACTCAGGGTCACATTGTGACCTGACTGCTAACCCCAGCTTTTCCCTCCCTAAGTCCTTTCACACAAGCAATCCCCCAGGAAAATCTTTGCAATGTGTAACATTATCTTGGCGTCTGCTTCTCAAGTACCCTAACATAAAAAGAAACATTTGAATTGTGTCTACAGGAACGAAGTGGAAGAGGCAAGGATTATTGCTCGGATATAAATTAAAATAGCATCCTGAATATAAAACAGCACCCTGAAGACTTGTTGAGGTTATCATAAGTACGGAAGCCAGGGAACACTATGCTATGCTATGCTAAGTCACTTCAGTCGTGTCCGACTCTGTGTGACCCCATAGACGGCAGCCACCAGGCTCCCCCGTCCCTGGGATTCTCCATGCAAGAACACTGGAGTGGGTTGCCATCTCCTTCTCCAATAGACAGGTTCAAATTGATCAATTGTATTTGTGACTTAACTTGTAGCCAACACTTTAAATAAATATCTGCTATGCAAGTTTAGGCACAAAGGGAAGCATCAAAGCAAAAGGCCGTTCCCTACTCCGTAACGGAAGGGAAAGCAAGAAGAGATGACATGTACCAGGGAGAAGGCCAAGGTTGCTTGGCCATGGTGCCCTCCCAAATGAGCACTCCTAATATCCCATTGTAACCTGCAAGCACAGCCTGGCTTCCATGTGTGGAGAGTAAGGGAATTTCTCCAGATCCCATTTATTGAACCCAACACCATCAAAGCCTAATAACACTCTCTAAATGATGATACATCCGTCATCAGCCCTGGGACCCTTCATGTTCTGTCTGGTTCATCCAGAAGTAGAAATGATAACCCTCCCCAGAGAAGATCTTTCTACTCAGTGCCAATTCACATGTAATTGATAGCTGGAACTTCAATCCATCAAGCGCTCATTTTGTACCAGTCATTGCACAAAGCATTTTACATTCAGTCATGTTATCCAGCCATTTATTCATTCAACACATCTGTTGATGGTCCCCAGCCCATCGCTTTAAGGTCCCCAGCCCCAAGACTAAAAAGTCCCAGCCCTCATAAAACTAGTGCTCTAGTGGGAAAGACAGAAATAATTTTTTAAAAGAAAGAAAACATAGATATATGTTTTAAGTAATGATAAATACCATAAAGACAACTAAAGCAGAGTAAGGTGCCAGGAAGTTAATAGATAGAAGGATAGACTGCATTTTACAAGGAGTAACAAAGAACTCATGTAAGGAAGCAATATAATGGTAGAGATCTATAAGAACTGGGAGAGCTAGCTGGGTAATCAAGGGATCAGTGAACAGTCCACTTAATCTCCTTTAATCCACACCTCAAACGTGTGAAGTAGATGGTGTGCATGCATGCTAAGTCACTTCAGTCATGTCCAACTCTTTGCAACCCCATGGACTATAGCTTACCAGGCTCCTCTGTCCATGGAATTCTCCAGGCAAGAGTACTGGAGTGGGTTGCCATGCCCTCCTCCAGGGGATCGTCCCAACCCAGGAATTGAACCCATGTCTGTTATATCTTCTGCATTGGCAGGCAGGTTCTTAACCACTAGCACCTCTGGGGAAGCTCCAAAGTAGAAGGCATTATCCCCCTATTATGCAAGAACCTTAGAGAGGTTACATACTCAAATAAGTTTCATTCTAAAGTCAGTGTTAGCATTACACCTCAGCCATCAAAGTGGGCTCTAAAATATTCCCACTTATATTCTAAAGTCAAAGAGAAAGCCCAGGCTTTATGCACAGCCTATTCCTGCTGACACACTTGTTGGGTTACAGAGAAGACACTTATGAGACGACAAAGAGCTGGCTGTGCTTGGGAAGTTCCTAGCCCAGTGCTCTCCATCACACACAGACACACGCACAGACACACACACACATACAGTCTGCCAGGTCTGTAGCAATGCCAGGGCATCCTTGGAAGCATCGTAAGGTCTCTCTGCCTCTGCCTAGCAGAAGGCTGGCACTGCCTGGGGACCTTAAAGCCTGAGCAGTGGACACTCAGTGGGAACAGAACCACAGGAAAACTGGCCAGGTCCTGTTTTCTCACAAATGTGTTCACTACACAAATGAACAAGGAAATGTTCAGGTCGAGCAAATGGTGGTTTTACTTGAGCTTAAACATGGAATTTTATGAAGTTATCAGCATCGTGTGTGAAATAACAATCTTATTAAAGCTTATAATAGAAAGATATGTCATCAGTAGCTGCCACCGTCATAAGATATGAACACAAAGTTCACACTCAGAACTCTGTTTCACAAACTTTTTCTTCAACAGCCCTTGACACATAGTAAATCCTCAAAACGGAAGCTATTATTATTATATTCATTAAACAAAATCATTATTATAACTCTTTATCCTATCCCACAGTCCTGGCAGCTGGGAAAGGAGGTGTTAACAAGGATCCCAAGAAGCTGTACTTCCCCACATGGGTTCACCAGTTGGGGTGGAGGTCCCTGTGGGAGATTCTAAAATCAGCCTTCAGCAGGGAAAACAATGACTCAACAAACTCATAGATATTTATGTTGCTCCTGCTTTAAAGAACATCTTTTCCTCCTGGGTAATAACTGAGTCCCATAAATAGATTCTAACCTTCTACCCATTCACCAAAAATAAACTTGGAGGACTTTCACGACATGCCAGCATGACACACTATTAGCTCTACTGGCTCATTTGATTTCTGCCTTCTTCTCAACACCTGCTTCATTTGAATCCCAATCTAACCCAGAGGTCCATGTAATAATAAAAGATCCAAGCCTATGCATTCATGGTTTCCTGAGCCCTGAATAACCAGGATTCTCTTCCTGTGTTACCAGTTTATTAGAGGTTAGGAGTTTTTTATTTTGTTTTTTCATGAGCAGACACTCTTTTACCACCTTCATTTATGGCACATGACCTAAACATCTGCTTCACTGAGTTTTTTCATAACAACCTGGGTGTCTCTAGGGTGTTGTCTATGGGGTGATGGACATTTTTATGTAAATCTTCTAAGCTGAGACCTAACATAACCCCAAGGACAGGGATCCTCTTCTTCAGTCCATACAGAAATCCACATAACGTCATCCTTAATAAAAGGTAACTATAATTTCTTTGACAGTGTGTAATTACTAGCTCAAAATGTTTGGGGAGTAATATTTATACACATTTATTTTCATTCAATCTATGAGACAACTGTTGATGTACAAGTTGGGGTTCACATCTGATAAAGACTATATATAAAAAGTATACCTTGGAAATTTCATTCTCTTCTTGATTCTCTGGTGCTCATAGTCAAGCGAGTAATCAAGTTCAATGCCTGAGAAACATTGTGTATTACCTCATGTAAATGTGGGCACTTTGAGAATGGAAACTCTCTTTGAACTCTCAGTCTCTCTGTAGCCAAATAAATCTGGTAAGCTCTAAGAAAAATTTGAGGGAGCTGCAACACACTTCCTGCAAATAGATCTACTCCTCTTGGTTTCCCAGGCGTGGGTTTTGATAGAATGCATCTTCTTAGGTATGCACTATATGTTTGATAAGGGCTAAACGAGAGGCCAGGCACTGATCAGAAATCCTCCTAGAGTTTAAGAGATGGACTATATCTAACGAATAAAGTAGTGATTTATCAGGCCAGATATAATAAACTATTTTCAGAATGTGCTTCATTGTGGTTTTACTCCTTTTTGTGAAAAAAAAAGAACTGGACATGCAGGAATTAACCTGTGAACCAGAGCCAGGAGAAGAAATCTGCATAAAACAGCCAGTCAGTAAGACCTCAAGATCCTTTTTTCTTTGTGGTCTCCTGCCATTCTTATTAACCCAAACAATGGTGTTTCCCTTTTTCCTCCTGACTCTAATGTCTGCTATCTCTGACCTTGGCTTAGAAATCTCTGTTAGAATTGTAATCTCTCATGGTTGTATGCATGCTTAAGTTGCTCAGTCGTGTCCGACTCCTTGAGACCCACGGACAGTAGGCCACCAGTCTCCTGTCAGTGGGATTCTCCAGGCAAGAATACTGGAGTGGATGTCCATTTCCTTTTCCAGGGAATCTTCTGGACCCAGGAATCAAACCGAGGTCTCCTGCATTGCAGGTGGCCTCCTGCATCGCAGGCAGATTCTTTACCATCTGAGCCACCACAGAAGCCCCAATCTCTCATGGTTGGAAGGTAAATAAAGATGGTGTAGTTCAAGCCTCTACCACTTCCCCCATCACCCTTCCAGGGCAGGAAATCTCCCTCCAATGTCTGAGCAATGGTCACAGACCCTCCATGATGGAGACTGCTGATTATTAAGAATGTCCTCCTTAGACTGGGTCAATTTTCCCTCTCTGAAAATTTCATCCTTTTATGTTCATCCTGCCTTCTCTTCGCTTTTCTACACACTTGACACTTCCTCTGTCTGGACACATGCTCTGAATTCTTCCCAAGGGCCCACTGCTGTGTGGAGTTTGCAGATGTACAAGGCTCTGAGTGCACCTCTCTGGGTGCTCTCAAGTGTCAATAACTTAAGTGATGCCCATGACAAGGGATGATTCTGGTTATGGTCTTAAAGCATGGTGAGACTGTTTTGTGACTGAGACAATATCACTTTGTCTATTTATCCATAGCTCAGAAAAGGAGTGATAACATACAAGCTGAGTTTCAACACTAACTGGTGTTGGGAAATGTAATGAATTCCCGTCTTTTTCACAAGAATTCCTCTCAAGCAAGCTCACCCCCGTGTATTGACGGCTGTTTACAATTGGCTGATGATAAATGATGATTTCATGAGAATAATATACTTTTTAAAGGGAAGTAACAATTAATAGTAAAAAAAAAAAAAAGTATAGCAAGTTTTATGCAGAGGAAGTTCACTGTGTCTCTTTTATCATTTCAGTTATGTAGACAGAGAAATGTTTGTTCTTAAGAGCTTTCCAGAATATCACCTTAGTTCCTGGTCTCTTTTGCCACTTCCAGGTATATTTCCTGGCTGTGCTGAGATGTGAAAGTAAGGAAGCAGGATATGGGAGAGTCACTGCCCAGAGAATAAAGCAACCTAGATTTTCATCTCAGCTCTGCTATTAATGCTGGAAGATGAGATTAATTAACCATTTTGAGCATTAGTTTTCCAACTTATAAAAGGAGGAGCCAGGTTTAGATAATCAGCTTTGTTGCATACCAGTGAGAAATCTGTTTGGAACACGTCACCATTAAAACACTGCTAATCTTTCTGGGAGGGCCCACTGAGTCCCCACAGGGGAGCCAGCATAGCTCTGCCCACTGGATGGGGGATGAGGAGTCAGGGAACCCCGCTCCAAAGCAAAGACTCTCAGCTCAGAGACATTCCTACACCTGGCTGGAGGGAAGAAGCCATCCTCGCTTCTTGATAAGGCCTGTTATTCAAAGCAGATGGCACACACCTGCAGCGACATGAAGGGACCTAGAGATAATCACACTAAGTGGAGTAAGTCAGACAGAGAAAGACAAACACCATGTGATATCACTTACACGTGGAATCTAAAGCATGATACAAATGAGCTTACTTACAAAACAGAAACAGACTCAGGGACATAAAAAACAAACTGTGGTTACTAAGAAGGAAAGGGGTGGGGGAGGGATAAATTGGGAGTTTGGGATTAGCAGATACAAACTACCATACATAAAATAGATAAACAACAAGGGCCTATTGTATAGCACAGAAAAATATATTCAATAACCTGTAACAAACCACATGAAAAAATATATTCTATATATATAACTGAATCACTTTGCTATACACCAGAAATGAAAATATTGTAAATCAACTGTACATCAATTCTTTTAAAAAAATCAGATGGCTCACGTAGGCAGTCTATTCCTACACCTGCTCTACCCTTCAAGTGCTCTGCAAATATTAAAGGCTTTTCCTTACACTTCTCAGATCAATATAGTACTCAAACTCATGTGGACACTAAAGCAGGAACATTAACCCAAAACTACTTTTTACTACTTCTCATATTAAAAAATAATTTTGTTATCCTTAACATGTGACATATGTACATTTCTTGTTAAAATATAGGTAGAAAAAATGAAAATGTTCCTTTAACCACCATTCAGAGATAATCAGATTGTGCCCACTATTTCAGATTATATATATATATACACACATTTATTAAAGTAGGCAACACCAATAATGTTTTGTGATCTACTTTTTCACTTGATAAGATGTCATGGACGTTTTTCCATTCCCTCATATAGTCTTCCACAGTTCAACATTCTATTATATGAATTAGCCACTGTGGTTTTAACTAATTCTATGCTGCTGGACATTGAGGCTGCTTTTCTGGAGGCTGCTCTTGGACTGGTCAGTGCACCTTGCCGTGGGTCTTGGCAGCTTTTCACATTATGATTGTTGATGCCAAGCGATAGAAAAAGGGGTTGTACCTTAGTGATTGCCTGGTTCAGCCCCTCTCTTTTTGCACAGATGACACTGTAGTTCACAGAGGGTAAGGAATGAAACCAAGGAAATACATCTTACAGACGGAAGTGCCAAATTAAAATCCAGATCACATCTAACCATGGCCAGTACTTTCTCACTACTTCTTTCTTTAAAAATTTTTATTGGAGTACAGCTGCTTTACTATGCTGTATTAGTTTCTGCTGTATGGCAAAGTGAAGGTCACCATCGTCACTACTTCCTACATAAATATATCCTTAAATATTATCCATTTCTATTTAACTCTAAACTCTCTTTGAAACTTCTGACTATAAAAGCCAGAGCAGACATTAAGAATCTTAATTTCTTTAATCAAGTTATTTGATTTCTGGTTTTCCTGACAGACTGATTCCTTCATGCACTGTTAGTGGGGAGACTTTGGGGAAGACAAAAGTCTTCCTTAATAATGGAGGCTAGGTATCCAACATAACTGTGGGGTGGGAAAATTAGGATTCCAGGCCCACTTCTCTGCTTTTTATTGTTGTTCTGTTTGGGGATGGTTACCATTGCAAATTATTAATTGCTCAGTTGTGTCCGACTCTGTGCGACCCCATAGACAGCAGCCAACCAGGCTCCCCCCGTCCCTGGGATTCTCCAGGCAAGAACACTGGAGTGGGTTGCCATTTCCTTCTCCAATGCATGAAAGTGAAAAGTGAAAGTGAAGTCGCTCAGTTGTGCCCGACTCTTAGCAACCCCATGGACTGCAGCCTACCAGGCTCCTCTGTCCATGGGATTTTCCAGGCAAGAGTACTGGAGTGGGTTGCTATTCCCTTCACCAGAGGATCTTCCCAACCCAGGGATTGAAACCAGTCTCCCTCATTGTAGGCAGATTCTTTACCATCTGAGCCACAAAGGAAGCCCATTGCAAAAGAGTCTAAATTACTTCTACAAAAAGTGATTCATAAATTATTTCAAACTAGATATCATTGACTAACAACTGAATAGTGACTCAGAGATGGAAGGCACTCTGGAGATAACCAACTCAAGCTCCTCATTACATAGAGGGGAAGGAAGATCTGGAAAAGGGATACAACTTGTTCAGCTAGATATTGATGAAGCTAGAACACTGCTAGGACAGGACATCCTCTGTCTCTTAATTCAGTATGTTCTTACACTATACCTGAGACCAATTGTGTGGCTGAGATGTGTGAGGATGTGGGGGTAACAAGGACACTCCAAGTTCCCCATGTCATCCATCCTCCCCCAAGCTCTAAGAGCTGCCCTCATGATTTAGATCAAAGTCAGGAAGGATACAGGCTTCCCAGGTGGCTCAGTGGTAAAGAATTCACCTGCCAATGCAGGAGATGTGGGTTTGATCCCTGGGTCAGGAAGACCTCCGGAGAGGGAAATGTCAACCCACTCCAGTATTCTTGCCTGGAGAATATCATGGACAGAGGAGCCTGGTGGGCTATAGTCCAGGGGGTCACAAAGAGTCAGACACAACTGAGCACGCACAGTAAGGAAAGAACTAAAGCTCTTGAAGTTTCCTCAGTGTCTCATCCGAAGTAGAGAAAACATGATCAGCTCCTCTGGAGAGGGCAAATCTGGAGCTTCATTAAGTTATATTTATTTAAGGGAGTATAACTCAGCAATGAAAAGGAATAAACTACTGACACACACAGCACTGTGGATGACTCTTAAAAATACTGTGTGGAGAGAAAGAAGCCAGACATGAGAGAATACATTCTGCATGGTTACATTCATTATAAAATCTAGAACAAGCCAAAAATCTATTGTAATCAGAATAAGAAATACATAGGTGCCAATGTTTGTAATTATTATATATTCCTAATGGAGAAAACTATTATCATTTTTAAATGTCTCTATTTCAAATAATAGTTTTGTCTTATAATCTTTCATGATATTAGTATAGTCAATTCTCATGGCCACTATTTGCATGATACGCTTTTTCTATCCTTTTACCTTTTATTTTTCTCTTTATTTTTAATTAAGTTTTTCAATTGAGGTAAATTTACTTAAAACAAAATGCAGAGATTTTAAATGCTCAGTTCAATGACTGTCGACAATTATACTGAGCAGTGTGTCCAGCTCCCAAAACAAGATATAAAATCCCTTACAATTCTCTCCTTGCACTTTTCCAGTGAAGTTTCATCCTCTCCTTTGGGATAGGCAGAATCCCAAAACACGTGAAGCCAAAGCTTCAGGGAGATTTGCAGGGAGATTTAGAAAACTCAACAATTATAACTGAGGACCTTTCAGTAGAGAAGAGAAAAATGGAGCAGAAAATCAACAGAGACAGAGAAGGCTTTAACAGCACTATAAATCAAGTAGACCTAAGACGCATCTCTAGAGCACTCCACACAACAGCAAAATGCACATTCTTTTGAAGATAGAACATTCTACAGAAATAAGTGTGCTAGGTCGTGAAACAATCCTTGATAGATTTTAAAAGTTTGAAATCATGTAAATTATATCTCTAATCACAGAAATTCAATTAAAAATCAATGACAAAAAGAAACCTGGGTAATAAGTGGAAATAAAACATACTCCTAAATAACCATCAGGTCAAGGAAAAAAATCACAAGGAAAATTAGAAAGCACTTGAGTGAAAATAAAAACCAAAAATACCAAAATTTACGGGATGTGGTTAAAGTCATGCTTAGAAGGAAATTTATAGCTGTTAATGATTATGTTAAAAAAAAAAATCTCAATCTACTATCTAACCTTCCACCCTAGGAAACTAGAAGAACAAATGAAACACAGCAAAGAGAAAGAGAAAAAACAGAAACTTCAAGTGTAAATAAATGGGATGAAGAATAAAAACAATACAGAAAATTAATAAAGTCAAAAGTTGTTTTTTTGAAAAGATCAACAAAATTAACAAACTGTTAGCTGGACTGACCACAAAAAAAAAGAGAGAAGACTCAAATTGCTAACATTGGGAATGGAATGATACACTTTACAGAAATAATCTTATAGAATCTTATAATCTTACAGAAATAAAAAGTGATATGAGAATAATATGAAAAGCTTCAGTACTAACAAATTAGATAACTTAGCCGAAGTGAACAAATTCCTAGAAAGACACAAATTATCTGAACTCAAGAAATAGAAAAATCTGAATAAACTTATAACAAATAAAAAGATTGAGTTAAGTAAACAAGAAATTTCCCACAAAGAAAAGTGGAGGTCTTTACCAAAGCAGGCTTCACCAGAAGTGCAGCCTTTATCAGTAAAGTCTGCCAAACATTTAAAGAATTAACATGAATCCTTCACAAAATGTGAACAAGAAGAAAATAGAATCAAAGGGAAAACTTCTCAACTCGTTCCATGAGGCCAGTTTTAGCCTGATATCAAAGCCAGGTGAAGATATTACAAGGACAGAACTGCACGTGAATATCCTTTATGAATATAGATGCAAGCTTCCTTTTAAAAAGTATTAACTAACTGCATCCTGCAACAGATAAAAATTATTATATACCACAACCAAGTGGGATTTATCCCAGGTATGCAAGGTTTAACATCGGAAAATCAGTTTATGTAATATACCACATCCAATAGAATAAAAATCACATGATTATTTTAATAGGCTCATAAAAAGCATTTGATAAAATCCAACACTCTTTTATGACCAAAACACACACACACACTTAGACACAAAGCCTGGGAACAGAAAGATACTTCCTCAACCTAACAACCTGCCAAGTTGCTTCATTCGTGTCCAACTCTGCGACCCCATAGATGGCAGCCCACCAGGCTCCCCCATCCCTGGGATTCTCCAGGAAAGAACACTGGAGTAGGTTACCATTTCCTTCTCCACAACCTAACAAAAGACAGCTATAAAAACATCTATAGCTATCATGCTAAGCTGTAAAAAACCAAATGCTTTCCCTTCAAGATAAGGAATAAGACGAGGATGTCTGCTCTTACCACTTCTATTCAACTCTGTACTATAGACTCTAACCAAGTCAATCACACAAGAAAAACAAAAATCATCCAGGCAGGAAAGGAAGACGTACATCTATATCCAGATTACATAATCTTGAATATAGAAAATCCCAAGTAACCCACTAAAAAACTATTACAATTAAGAAATGAGTTTAGCGCCACTGCTGGATACAAGATCAAAACACAAAATCAACTGTGTATCTATACACTAGCAATGAAAAAATCTAAAATATTTCCATTACAGTTAGCATCAAAAAGAATAAAATTGTTAGAAATTTTATTTAACAAGATTCCTTAAATTTAACAAAGTAGGGACAAAATTTATATACTGAAAACTACAAAACACTGTTGACAGACTAAATAAGATTGAAATAAATAGAAAGACATCCTATGTTCATGCATCAGAAGATTCAATATCGATAAGATGGGAAAAATTCCCAAATTGATCTACAGATTCAATGTAGTTCTTACCAAATTTCCAGCTGACTTTTCTCACAGAAATCCATAAGCTAATTCTAAAATTCATATGGAAATGCAGGGAACCTACAATAGCTGTAACAATCTTGAAAAAGAATAACAAAGTTGATGGGCTCACACTTTCCAATTTCACACCTTACTATAAAGCTACAGTAAGCATAACAATATGGTACTGGCATAAGGATAGATACATAAATCAGTGGAATAGAATTAAGTATCCAGTAAACTCACATTTATGTTCACTTGATTTTCAACAAAAGGACCAAGATAATTCAAAAGGCAAAGAATAATCTTTAACAAATAATTCTGGATAACTAGAAATTCACATGCAAAAGACTGCATTTGTCCCCCTACCCTACATCTTACATGCAGAGACAGAAATTGCAGATGTACGAAATATTCTCTCACCCTCTTCTGGCCTAACCATCCTACTCAATCCACCTCAAATGCCACCTCCTCAGTGAAGCCTCCCCTGATTCCTGCCATATGTCAAGTCTAAGTGATAAGTTCCTCTTTTACGCCTTCACTGTGCGTGCGTGTGTGCATGCTTAGTCGCTCAGTCGTGTCCGACTCTTTGTGACCCCATGGACTGTAGCCCACCAGGCTCCTCTGTCCATGGGATTCTCCAGACAAGAAAACTGGAGTGAGTTGCCATTCCATTCTCCAATGCCTTCATTGTAGCTTGAACCTATTGAATAATTCCCTTAAAGCAATTACCTCACTGGTTTAAATTTAAGATGGAAATATTTCCTGAGAGTTGGCCCAGAATTCCTGCCACGTATGGCATTTCCTTCACATAAAAAGTCATACATTTGCAGGGGACTATGTTTACCCCATGGATTGGGGCCGACAGAATTTTCCAGGCAAGAATACTGGAGTGGGTTGCCATTTCCTTCTCCAGGGATCTTCCTGACCCAGGGATCAAACCCCAGTCTCCCTCACTGCAGGCAGAGGCTTTACCTCTGAGCCACCAGGGAAAGCCTATGTTTACTTCATTCCTTTTCCCATCTGCTTACCACAATAGAACCTTTCACTGACCCTGGTGACACCATTCAGTCTTCTCAAGACCCTGCAGCAAATACTCACTTCACCACCACTTCACAATAGCCAGACCAATGGTCCTTTCCTTTCTTTTACACAGAACAATATTATTTCTCTATCAGTTAGCTCTGACTGGCATCATGGTTATCACAACTTTTATTCTCTGGGCCTAATAGAGCACCAGCTGTGTTCAACCAATCTAAGAAAAGGGGTTTCCAGCCAAGTGCACAACTAAGATTATTGCTGAGAATAGATACCCCATGGAGCCCAATGACAAAAGAACATAAATGAGGAGTAACATTCTGGCTGCTACAAATAGAAGATCTTCTGACTTCAACGAATATCAAAGGCTCACACAGAGAAAACTAAGTGCTCAGTTGTACTATCTGGGTCAAGGGACCCCAAGAAGATAGCACACTGCCCTCAGAAAGGTGGCGGGGCCCTGACCACCAAGGGCTTTGATACCCGACACCAGAGATCCTCAGGACCTCTGCAGCCTCTGCCTTGGGACTTCTCAGCCACCACAATACAACCAGATAATCAGCCGGTTATTACTTACTCTCTCAGACATTCTCTCACTACTCCCACACACACACTCACTGGACTTGCCTTGTAGCAGAAGCGTTAGTAGTGTTTTATTAAAAACAGACATGAGAAGCAATCATGTCTCATCTCTTAACAGGACTAGAGAGAATGCCATCTTCCTCCCTCGCCTCCAGACCCAACCCTTCCAATTCACCTCAGTGCTGCTGCCAAGAGCAAAGTGCAAATGGGATCTTGTGACCTATCTCATTTAATACTGAGGCTAGAGCATTCCTGGCAGTTGATTGAAGTCCAAACTCCTGCTCAAAGCGTTCAAGGGCTTTCACAATCTAGTGCCAATCTACCTTTGCAGCAGTATCCTCAATAGTGTCTCCTCATACACTGGGGGCTCTGACCTCCCCAGACAGCTCACTGTCCTCTTGAGATGCTGCATATTTTCATCATATATGATTTTCCGTTCACTATTCTATTTACCTAGAATCTATCCCCTCCTCACTTTGTCCACCTGATGAACTCTCAGTGATTCTTGGAGAAGAGACTCAAATGTAATTCATCCTTCTGATCCTTTCCCCAGCCATCCCAGGCCAAATTAACCACTACTTCTGCACCCCTATGAGCTACACTCATAATGGTTTTCTAAGGTAATAGGTGGCAAAACCAAGACCCAAATCAGGTCTTCTGACTCTAAATCCTAAGGTCTTTCTGCCATGCCACACTGCCAAAGGAATCGTGCTTCAATTTAGAATCCCTAGATAGCTGACCAAAGGTGGGTACCCAGTAAACATGCCTTGAGTGAATGAATGATACCCTACAGGTACTTTCCAGCATCTACCCACATTCTATCCTCCAAAGTAGAATGTACAAAGGAAACTTAGCTTTTCAGATGCAACCAACTCCTGAGGTACTATGAGTCATTAATCATGCCCCAATTTAGCGACACCACAAATATATGCCATGTAATCATATAGGTCCTCCAATGAAGCTCATGGTGCTTGTTTAGCCAGGGAAAAGGGAGAGAAGAAAAAGATAGCAATGTATAATGTTTAGGGAGAGCCCTGGCCCAAAGAAGCATTTCCCTTTCAACTGCCTAATACACCTCTTTATATAGCCACTGAGCATTTGAGCTCTCCAGGGGCCAGGGGCCAAGTCTGAACTGAAAGTATCACATGCTATTTGGAAGAATGAAGCCAGGGTGTCCACGATAATATAAACACAGAGACAAATAGGACAAACAAGCCCTAAGAAGAGAGGCCAAGACCAAGACTGTCAAAGGATTTTGGACTATGAACCTACTCTCTTGTCAAAGAGGGAAAAAAAATAGAACATTTAATAAAATAATAAACTCCTTGATTTTACCTTTTCACACCAAAAATCTCTCTTTAAGAAGTGGCAAATAAATATATCCCAACTAATTGGGTGCTTAGTAGAATGTTGAGATACCAGCCCTTAAAGGAAGAAAGAACAAGCAATTCAAAATGGGCTTTCCTGCCCTAGGCTGAGAGTCTGAAATTGTCTATTTTGCCAGTGTATTCTGTCTGCCAACCTATCTGCAAAGAAAGACACCATTTAAAATTTCACATCCACCCAAGACAGCTGTCATACAAAACCTATACTCACAGGCTCCCCTCAAAGCCTGGTAAGGAATAAAGAAAGAAGAAAAACTAAGGAAATACTCTGGCAGGTCTTCTGGACTTTACAAATTCCATAAGCAAAGACTTTGTCAAGATCTACTTGACGGGATTATAGATAGTTAATAAAGCAAGGGTTTGAAGAAATTCCAATTTGTAAGAACCATTCCATGGTTTTTTTTAATTAGTGTAATTTAAATGTAGGTATGATCATGATCTATTAGAGTTGTGATATTATGGGCTATTCTCACACATGCACATCTGGAGACTTCCCGGGTGGAGCTAGCAGGAAAGAATCTACCTGCCACTGCAAGAGATCCAAGAGATGTGGGTTCAAGCCCTGGGTCAGGAAGATCCCCTGGAATAGGAAATGGCAACCCACTCCAGTATTCTTGCCTAGAAAATTCTTTCCTGAAAATGGAAAATTCCATGCACAGAGCAGCCTGGCAGGCTACAATCCATGTGGCTGCAAAGAGTCTGAGGCGACAGAGCATATTTCTAGAAAAATCACTATGTCCAGAAGGTTTTCAAATTAACGTACTTTGACTGTAGGTATGATTATGATCTATTGGAGATGTGATATTATGGTTTATTCTCGCATGTGCACATTTGGAATGGCCACAACTAAGGGCCATGAATTAAAAGGCTGATTTAATGCAATATTGTCACTCCACAGTGGAAAAAAGATGCCAGCCAACGAGACACAAATGGTGCAGCCTGAGGAATGGGGTTGGAGCTGGTTTTCAAAGACCCTATTACTACTTAGATTCTAATCTTGGACAGGAGGACTGAGTTTCTTTAGGGCCCACCCAACACCTAGCATGCTGTAAATCCTTAATAAGTTTGCTGTTGAGTTTGTTTCTTTTTGTTGTTTAAGAAAAAAAATGACAGTGTTTAACTTCTCTTTTATATCCAAAACACAGTACAAATCAGAGATTTGCTAACGTCTTGTTTATTCTTTTTCACTTAGTAAAAAAAAGTGGCACATGGAGGAGAGATCAAATGGATCCTCGAAGCTGTTAAAAAGAAAATTGCGTCCTCTGCTTTAAACTTGATCACAGCCTCGGTGAGGACTTCAGACACGGGTCCTGCTGAGTTTCTCAGATTGCCATGGATTAATACAGCATAGGTAGGAATTGCACTCTTTTAGCAAATAGTTACTGAGCACTCCCACTCTTAGCCAGTCATGGTACTTTGTGCTGGGGATGCAAAGATTAGTAGGAAATGCACCCTACTCTCAAGGGAGCCACTAGGTGAATTTCATCCAGGCTGACCAGACATTGCCCTTAGGCTAATGCCTAGGATCCCTGACTTCTGCTCTTCTCCCTCCACCCTTACATGTCTTGATCTGTCACCACCACATTGATGCCCCTTGGATCTATAAACTTGACCCGGACTTCCAACTTCTGTCAGGTTATATCGATTGACCAAAAGGTACATTTAAATTTTTCTATAAGATGCTGGAAAATCCCAAGTAAATGTTTTGGCCAACCCAATATATACCCAACCATTGCATATGTATATCCTGCCACTGCTCCAGGCATGAACTGATCCAGGCACCTTTCTTTCCCAAATTGCTCATCTATGCAAAATAGCTCCTCTTTCTAATTGTCCCCTTCCCTTTAATATAATACTAACCCCACTCTTTTAGTTTCCCAGACTTTACTTTCCACTTCTTTTTTCAACCCTTTAATTTTTCTCACTAGGTCCTAGCATCTGCCCTTTAGGATGGCTTTGAGGTATATTTCAGCTTTCATCACCTAGGTCCCTGCCTCACTAGCCCACAAATGAAGCAAATGTCCTCTTTGATCCTTCCAACTCACTTTTGTATAAACTGCAAGATATTTTTCCTAAAAGTATTCATTATTATTTTCCTGTTCAGAAACTCTTGGCTCTCTTTGCCTGTCTTGATATACACTCTTTAAAAAAAAAAAAAAAAAAAAAACCTGTCTATCGTCTGATCTTTCCCTAACGATGCAATGTTACTTTTAACCACCCCTGTAATCCCCATCATCTCTTCTAATCAAGCTAAGCCATCTTGGTATCTTTGTTCAAACTGGCCCCCATATCACCACATCACAGCCACTGTCCACATGGACACAATTCATTTAATCAAGTATTCACCAAGTACCTACTGGGTAATACACACTGTGCTGGCCCTTAGGGAACAGCAGAGAACATGACAGGCTCATGTCTTGTCTTCACAAATCTTGTATTTCGTTACAACAATTTAACCTCCTGAGAAAAAGTTGGATCATTTTCTCATACTCCATACCTTTAAAAATCTTGGTAGAGAAAATATTTTCAGGTATTTTTAAATGAAAGTATTATAAATTTAATGTGTACTTTCCTGATTAAAAAGATATCCAACAATAGGTTTCATATAAATGAGAGTGTGTGAAACTTCTTTATAATCTCATCACTCCCTCAAGAAACCTTGTGAATCTATTTGTCCATTACAGAATTTTCCTTCTTTAAATATCTATGTTCCTTAATGTACTCCAAACAAGGACCCAGAGTTTTGCCTTATGTTTCTTTCATAACCCTCATGACAGTAAGAAACTAGTAAACTTCACAAGCATACCAGAGTGATTGACAGAGTATCCAGATTCAAATATCCACATTTAAAAACAGATCTATATAATTTAAAACCTCAGAAATCCAAAAATTCATTATAGTGAGCTTTAACCACAACAGCCAACCATACCTTCAACTAGAAGAAAATCCATCTCTTTTGAGATGGACCTCCTTTTCAAGCCTCTGCAGTCCAGAGGTATGAGGACATGAAAAAGGAAAGGGCAGAAAATAAAGAGTAATTAGAATGTGAATGATAATATAAAGAGTCACTTCTTTCTCCCTCTAAATGATATTTTTATCTTTGGGGACTGAAATGAACTTGTCACCAGACGTCACTTGAGCTACTGGAGCCAAAACCTCCAAAAGTGTTTGACAAAACTCTTAGTTTCTGACACAGCTATTTTTAGTGAGAGAACATTGTCTTAGCTTCTGCAACATTTCCCAGAACAATGGTAAGTCTGAGATCAGACAGAAGAGAAGTTTATTTTGATTTAAACATTTACTCAGTGAGAGATTGAGCTGACAGCCATATTACGTGCATGAAAGCCACTCCCTCCACCCCCACCAAAAAAGCAGAAGTGTTTCAAAGGGAGTCATATTGCACTAAGTTCTTCCTTGGGAAAGCAGTCCATCTGGACTGGAAAATTGGGACCAAAAGAGATAAGTTGGCTTGATTCTGAATTTCTAACTTGGTCTTTAAGAACTAGAATGCTGGAACTTCACTTGTGATCCAAGGGTTTCTAATCTGCCTTGCAATTTGGGGGGTGTGGGTTCAATCCCTGGTCAGGGAACTAAGATTCAACATGCCACAGAGAAACTAAGCCTACACACTGCACCTACTGGGCCCACACGCCCCAGGGAAAGATCCCACATGACACAGTAGAGACCCTGAGTGCAGCAACCAAGACCAGAAGCAGGTGAATACATTAATTAGTTAAAAAAAGAGCTAGAAAGCCTTCTGATCCACTCTAAAGATCAGAGAACATTATGAAAAGCAAGTCTCACCTGGACTATTGCCTTTACGTCTCTGATCTTTCTCATAACTTCCACGTACATTCTGGAAGGGCCCTTTAAACCCCCCAAGCTGAAGTCAAACTGGAGTGGAAACTGTAAACTCTGTAACTACACAAAATCTTATTACCATTCAAATTTTTCTCATATTGTTTTCATTACATGCAGCTATCTATTTGCATACCTCTAGTTTCACAACTCCAAAGAGTATTTGTCTACAACTGAATAAGCCATAGTGCAAACTGGTTTCAAACTTCTCCCGAATAGTGCAAAATTAAATCCATGAGGTTTTTCAACAAATGTTATCTACAACCTAGAAATACATTTCCAATGTCATATAAATCAAATATCAAAATTACCCTATTTTGCCCTTCCCCAACCATATCTGCAGTGTTATTTTTAAATGCATCCATGGATTGCCTGCAACACTATCTCCGATAACCGGGCTCAGAACTCTGAGCTTAGCCTGTAAGTGATCTCTCAGAAATATTGAACTGGGAAAAAGAAACACTGAACCATCGGACCCTGGGCACAGATCTGAGGGTGTGGTGACTCAGGGTCAAGGGGGTATTAAGGACCATGGATAAGCTGAAGTCATGGGAAGTCTGGCCAATGGGAAAAGAAAAATGGACTTGATGCACAGAGAAAATCGAGGGCATCATAAATGAAAGACCATAGAGCCTTCATTCTATAAGAACTGGCTGTACTTCATTGCCTACTCCTGGATTCCCAAAAGTATGTTCTGTGTCCTTATAATAAACCCATCTATCCATAGATTAAAATGAGTTGGTCTCTCTTAAAGGCAAAGAGATGAAACAGGAATCACTGTTGATACTGTGGAAGAAACTTTTATACTCTTTGTAATAGTGGAGAAAATCAGTTTCCTCAACCTGTGTAGTAACAAAAATCACTTGGCATGTTCAAAATACAGATTATCAGGCAGCTTCCCTGGAGATTCTGACTCCAAAGTTCTGACTCAGGCCCAAGAATATGCAGAGAATTCTGGGACCAACCAAGTTTGAGTCACGCTAGATTAGGTAAATTCCAAGATACTTTCCATTGCAAGGTCAACAAGTATTAATATGAACCAACCACTTCGCTATACACATTAGTTGTTCAAGTGTACAGATTTGGAATCAAAGTCATAGTGCTTGTCCTTAGGGAAAGCACTCAGAACACACTCAGTTCAGTTCAGTCACTCAGTTGTGTCCGACTCTTTGCGACCCCATGAATCGCAGCACTCCAGGCCTCCCTAATTCAATCAATAGAGGAAAGCCTTAGAGACAGAGAAACAAAGCCAAGCCATGGGAGTATATGCATTTGTGCCTGCATGCACTTTGATCTAATTTTAGAGATTAGAACAAATTCCTTTAAGAAACATTTGCACTATGTCTGCATTACATAATTAAATCCATATAATTTGGTAAATACATGGATTCTATCTCTTCAACACACAGAGCTAAACATTACATACTGACATGTTGCAGGGAGGAGCATGATTTCCTTGAAGACCAAGAAGAAAACAGTGAAAATACGGTCAGTGAAAGGATTTGAAAGTCAAGATTCTAAAAGATGGTGCAGACCTTCGTTCATTCATTAGAATTCTACAAAGGGGCTGTGAAAGTACTATATCCAAATTCTAGGGAAAGTGTATGCAAATCCATAAGAAATGCCCTGTGTGGCTTTGGGAGAATAAACAAAAACTTCAGGTTGAGTTGAGCCTTTACTTTGAGCTCAGCCTCTAGTTCTAATAGGAACTACAAATAATTCTATGACTTTTTTAGAGACATAAGTCTCTTTTGAAAGTAATCTAACCTCCTACTTAGAACATAGTCCTTCAATTCCTGGAGGTCCTGAGATAGGCAGTGTTCCAACATGGTTAGGACCTTAATACTTGAATCAAATGCTTATAGATGGACTAAATCTTAGTACTTG
The DNA here is from genome assembly GCF_029378745.1 of Bos indicus. Classification (NCBI taxonomy): domain Eukaryota; kingdom Metazoa; phylum Chordata; class Mammalia; order Artiodactyla; family Bovidae; genus Bos; species Bos indicus. The sequence goes on from NC_091769.1 coordinate 35,056,983, forward strand.
TGTGACTTTGGTGGGCAAGATATGCTTTCTCTGAGTATCTGTTTTCTAATCTATAAGATCGGGCAAGTGATAGTCACTCAGCTTCGTCATGTCCAACTCTTTGTGACCCCATGGACTGTAGCCCTCCAGGCTCCTCTGTCCATGGAATTCTCCAGCCAAGAATACGGGAGTGGGTAGCCACTCCCTTCTCCAGGGGGTCTTCCCAATCCAGGGATTGAACTCAGGTCTCCTGCATTACAGGCAGGTTCTTTACCATCTGAGCCACCAGGGAAGCCCATAAGATGGGGAAGCCAACACTCAAAGACATGAAAATAATTCACCTGAAATGATGTAACTGGTAGATGATGAGGCAGCACCTTAAGGTGAGGCCTCTGTTCTGCTCTGCATCTGTGCCTAAAAGCCAATCATGGAGCCAATGGAGAGGCTCCTAATATGCCAGCCTCCTGCCTGTCAAGGGGTAGGATTCTCACCTAGGAGCCTGCTGCCAGAGCCCCGACAGTGAGAGGGAAGCATCTGCCCCTCCCTACATGCTTGAAAGACAAGCCCAGCATTCTCAGAATGCACATTACACGGTGAAAGTATTTTTAATGACTTCAGCCCTACAATGCTTCAAGGTCCCCCCTTCCTCTCCAGGAAAACACAGACACTGAGCTTCCAAATGTCTCCCTAGAGAGAAAATAAACCTCATGCTCTTGTTTCTTCCAAAAGAGACTCAATTTCTTCTTGGAAAAAAAATTAATCTCTTTCATCAAAAGATTAGATTTAACCCATATCCTTTCCCTGTCCAGGTTTCCTTTCAGTTTGTTTCCCTCTTAAGCAAAAGCCAGGGAACATGCCCCTTCCAGCCCCCACTGAGGGCCATCAGTGGACCTTAATCCTACCCTTCCTTCCTCCGTACCGGGGCTGTGCAGCCCCATCGGCCAGCCTACTCAGGCACAGGTGGGCCAGGGGTCTCTCACCCAACAGAAGGGGCAAAGCAGCAGCTCTGAGAATTTCACTTAAGGCCAGATGCAAAGAGAGACGCGGTGACACAAGGGTGAAGAGTGGTGGGAGACACCAGGACTCCAAGATTACAGCCCGAGGCTCCTCCTCAAGAGTCCCTCTCAGAGCTTCAAATGTCCACTTGGCCGGAGGTTGTGGCCACCAAAGGGGACCCCGAAGGCTCACTCAGACCCACTGGGGTGGGAAACTCGAACAAAGACATGCTGAGCCAGGTGCAGCCTCGTATCTCGGCTCAGAAGTTTTTATTTTCACTCATTCTCTTGAACAGGATTATAAATACCATTTGCAACTCTTCTCCTCCAAGGTTTTGCAGAGGCCCTTGGTGTGGTCTGAGGCAAATATTGTGCCAGTTTTATAAGTAACGAAGAAGAGGCTGACAGGACAATGACAGGCTCAGGACTTCTTGTGGATTTTCTCAAAAAATTATGAAAAGAATTTGTGTTGAACCAGGTCATTCACTGTGGAATCAGGAGTTTAGGTTGGAATCTGAAAACTACCATTTGGGCATTAGTTTACTCACTGGTAAAACAGGACTCTTGAGAACACTTGCCTTAGAAAGACATTGTTAGGATTCAATGAGGTGATCTGGTAAAAGGATGAAGCAGTCAGAGTCCCATCAGGAGACAGAAACCCCATGGTAATATGAGAGAGAAGGCTAATATAAACCATCATTAACTATCTACAGGGCATTAGCTATGAAAAGAGGATAAAAGAGAACTGTAAACCACACCCCAGGTGTAAGTGAGAGGACCTAAAGGGATTGTGAGGCTTAGTCCCAATGTGGGGCGAAGCGGTTTCCTCCATACCAGCAAGCAAGTAATTCTCGGACACCAGTTGGTGGTCCTACCATTCCACTCAATTCTGACACTCTCTACATGGAGATATAATCAGAGTTCAGAGGTTAAGGCTTAGTCCTACAGGACTGTTCCCCACCCCTACCACTTCAGACCCCAATCACAAGTCCAGGTTATCACTTGTGCTTCTGACCTACCAGCTATAACTCAGAGGCCCCCACAACCCTCTCCTTAGGTTCAAATAATTTGCTTGAGTGGCTCAGAGAACTCACAGAAGCATTTTACTTACTAGATTACCAGTTTATCATAAAAGGATATAACTCAAGAACAGCCAGATGGAAGAGACATGTAGGGCAAAGTGTGGGGAAAGACTGTGGAGCCTCTGAGCCCTCTCCAGGTGCCCCACATCTCCACGTGTTTACCGATGCCGAAATTTTCCTAATACTGTCCTTCCGGGTTTTTACGGAGACTTCATGACACAGGCATGACTGATCGAGTCATGGCCATTGGCAATCAATTCAACTTTCAGTCGCCCTCCCCTGCTGGAAATCAGGGGATGGGACTGAAAATTCCAACCTTCTAGCCAATGTGCGTTCCCCTGGCAAACAGCCTCCATCCTTAGGTGCTTTCTGAAAGTCACCTTATTAACAAAAACCCAGTTATTGAAATGGGTCTGTCATGCATAACAAGACTCCCATATTACCTTTATGACTCTGAAGCATTTCAGGAATTGAGGACAAGAAATCAGGGTTTGGGGAGCTGTGAGTCAGGAATGATGGGTGAAGACCAAATATATATGAGAAATATATTTTGATCCCTGGAATGGCCAAATATCTACTTCTTATAAGTCACAATATTGCAGAACCAAAGGAAAGAAGGATTTTGAAGGAGCAGACCCTTCCCCAAAGTTGAGGTTCAGACCTCACTGGAGAGGGCATGGCTGCCGACCATGGATGGGGTGGAAGCTATTGACCACAACTGCCAACGGTCAACAGGCAGAAGGGCAGCAAACCACGAGAAGGCAACCTCACTCCTGATGAGATGCTGTCAGCTGGGGAACCATGAGCTGGAAGCTAGGTACGTGTGGGTTTCTAGATGCTGTCTTAGGAGCAGTCCAAAAATAGCACGCGAAAAAGAGAGAAGAAAGCCAGTGCTCTCTGGCAGCTAGAAAGGAAGAAATGTTCCAATAGGACAAGCAGGACCATGAACAATGGATTTGGAACTGAGTGGTAATAAAGTGATAACCGGCCAAGAGGGCTCATTATCATCATCATCATTATCCCCAATGCCATCATTCCGTCATCACTTCTCTCGTGGACTCGTTTGTCAAAGTGAAGTGAAAGTGGAGATGGAGGGATGGAGGCCTTGATGGGTGCCCCACCTCAAGTCTCTGTGAGCCGAGCTAATTGGCTAAGCTTGGAGACAAGAGCAGAGTGTTTGGAAAATGGCACCAAGAACTACCGAAAGTCTGGACCTTTGTGCTCGCCACACCAGGACCTGTGAGGCTCTCTCTCCTTGCTAAGCTCACCCACACTCAGGGAAAGCTTCCCTAACTATTAGAGTCACTAATTGCCCTTCCAACAGGATTCACCCAACTCCAAGAGCTATGTAAGCAACACAGAGACCCAGAAAAGCACTGGTGAAAAAAAAGAAACCTATTCTCTGATGTCTGTCTTCCCACCAGAGGGTCCCTGGTAGCCTTTGTAAGCAACATGAGAAGACAGCCCTACATCATCAATCCCGAACACGAAGGAATATGACGCTGACCCACCTCGAAACAAGGAGATCTGAATTACTCATAAAGGAAAATGTTCACAATTGTATGAAGATCATATTTGGTTTGATATCATCTTGGAACAGCTACAAAGACTCCTTTTTAAAATAAGATACATTCTGATGGCTTCAGCATCACCCTGCTTGTAACCCCTGAAGGTATTTTCTGCTCCCAGCTCCTACAGGGAGGTGACAGCATGTGCCACAGTTTGGATAAAATTGAAGGCAACTTTAGAGGGAAGGCCCTGAGGGCCTCAATCATAATTCCCTTACCAGCATGTGCCGAGGACAGGCCTGGGAGGCCACAGCACTGGGGGCCCTGAGTGGGAAGCCATTGGAGGCCACACAGGAGGCAGTAATAACCCATCAACATTCAATAAACAATCCCAGGACCAAAATAACTGGGAAATGATGACATTCAGAAATAAAGTAACAGGCCTGGTGTTCAGAAATTTCCCTTTGAGGAAGAGAATGAGGGGCCTCCTATCTGACTGTGGGATTGGCGGGGAAGGAGGTGTGTGTTTCAGCACAGCATGTGTAGCTGTGCTGCAGGCCAGGCTCAGCGGCAGGTTTCCATCTACATTTTTGAGGCACTTTCAATTTCTTCCAAAAGGACATTTCTCAAATAACCTGCCTGCAAACCCCATTGCCACTCAGGACATGCTTTTCTTTCTCAAGGAGGTGCCACCAGCAAGCTGCCAAGGGCCGTGGTACTCAGCCAACCTGGGAGAGCCTGGCTGAAACCTTCATTGGAGATTTTCAGAATCACAAGGCTCGTAGGGCAAGGTGGGCTGGGTTCATGTTACAAAGGAATACCTTTAATTCAACAGCTTATCTTCACCCCCAGGGCTCTGTGTGATGACGGGACTGTCTGAAAACACACTGTGGGTTAACAATAAGAAGTGGATCTGGCATCACCTTCTCCCTCACCTCAGGCCCAGCTTCCTCCCTATCCCACACTGCATGCAGATACCTAAGAAAACACTCAGAGCTTAGTATCCAGATAATCTTGTGTTTTGCCTGTCTGCTCTGTGTCCAACCAGTCATGAAAAATTGCTTCAGTTGAATAGGGTAGGGGAGGAGTTGTGTTAGAATGATGGCCAGGGTTAGGGCAAGGGGGAGAGTCTAAATCAGGATGACGGTCAACAAAGTAGTCCAGGAAAATAAATGGACACCTTTCCCCAATGCATCTCAATTGTCATTTTCACCTGGCCTGTCCTAAAACTATTACTCCTTGCATATTAATGATATGAACAAAATTAGTAGATTGGAACATAAATTGACAAGCTCCAAAAGAAGAGCATGTATCTTAGTCACTTTGCAGTCTCAAAGTACCAAAGCCAGTGGCCAGTGTGCATCTGTCATCCATGGCTGTGTCACAAACCACCCCAAAATGCTTAAAGGAATACCCATTTGCTTGCATGCAAATGCAATTCAATTCATCCCACCCACTCCTTCCCACCCTTTCCTTCCCTGCTTATGTCCACAAGTCCATTTTCTACATCTGCGTCTCTGCTTGTTGCTGTTATTCAGTCACTAAGTCGTGTCCAACTCTTTGTGACCCCATGTACTAGAGCACGCCAGGCTCCTCTGTCCATGGGATTTCCCAGGCAAGAATACTGGAGTGGATTGCCATTTCCTTCTTCCTGCATCTCTATTCCTGCCTTACAAATAGGCTCATCAGTACCATTTTTCTAGATTCCATATATATATATATATATATATATATATATATATATGTATACAGTAATAAATGATATTTGTTTTTCTCCTTCTGACTTACTTCACTCTGTATGACAGACTCTAGGTTCTGAAGGACAGGGAAGCCTGGCATGTAGCAGTTCATGGGGTCACAAAGAGCTGGAATTGACCTAGCGACTGAACAACAAGGTTCACCCACATCACTACAAGTATGACCCAATTTCCTTCCACTTCTTAATGAAGAGCAGCAAAATGGAATTGTAAAGAGTGTGGACCAAGGGAGGCGGGGTCCCTTGTTGGTCAATTTCTACAATTTGCTCCATGGTGCTTATCACAGGGAAGGACAGTTTGGTATAATGGAGGGGGAAGTAGACCCAAGAGCTGGTGGTGAGATGTGAGTGTATTCTCTGCCTCTTGAGTGTGGCCTCAGGCAAGTCACCTCTTGAGCTTCTAATAATAAGGAACTTTCCTCTTCTCTATGCCAGCAAATTTGGAAAACTCAGCAGTGGCCACAGGACTTGAAAAGGTCAGTTTTCATTCCAATCCCAAAGAAAGGCAATGCCAAAGAATGCTCTAACTACCACACAATTGCACTCATCTCACATGCTAGTAAAGTAATGCTCAAAATTCTCCAAGCCAGGCTTCAGCAATATGTGAACCGTGAACTTCCCGACGTTCAAGCTAGTTTTAGAAAAGGCAGAGGAACCAGAGATCAAATTGCCAACATCTGCTGGATCATGGAAAAAGCAAGAGAGTTCCAGAAAAACATCTATTTCTGCTTTATTGAGTATGCCAAAGCCTTTGACTGTGTGGATCACGATAAACTGTGGAAAATTCTGAAAGAGATGGGAATACCAGACCACCTGATCTGCCTCTTGAGAAATTTGTATGCAGGTCAGGCAGCAACAGTTAGAACTGGACATGGAAAAACAGACTGGTTCCAAATAGGAAAAGGAGTTCGTCAAGGCTGTATATTGTCACCCTGTTTATTTAACTTATATGCAGAGTACATCATGAGAAACGCTGGGCTGGAAGAAACACAAGCTGGAATCAAGATTGCCGGGAGAAATATCAATAACCTCAGATATGCAGATGACACCACCCTTATAGCAGAAAGTGAAGAGGAACTCAAAAGCCTCTTGATGAAAGTGAAAGTGGAGAGTGGAAAAGTTGGCTTAAAGCTCAACATTCAGAAAACTAAGATCATGGCATCCAGTCCCATCACTTCATGGGAAACAGAGGGGGAAACAGTGTAAACAGTGTCAGATTTTATTTTTCTGGGCTCCAAAATCACTGCAGATGGTGACTGCAGCCATGAAATTAAGAGACGCTTACTCCTTGGAAGGAAAGTTATGACCAACCTAGATAGCATATTCAAAAGCAGAGACGTTACTTTGCCAACAAAGGTTCGTCTGGTTAAGGCTATGGTTTTTCCTGTGGTCTTGTATGGATGTGAGAGTTGGACTGTGAAGAAGGCTGAGCACCAAAGAATTGATGCTTTTGAACTGTGGTGTTGGAGAAGACTCTTGAGAGTCCCTTGGACTGCAAGGAGATCCAACCAGTCCATTCTGAAGGAGATCAGCCCTGGGATTTCTTTGGAAGGAATGATGCTAAAGCTGAAACTCCAGTTTCAGCTTTTTCAAACTTTGGCCACCTCATGTGAAGAGTTGACTCATTGGAAAAGACTCTGATGCTGGGAGGGATTGGGGGCAGGAGGAGAAGGGGACGACAGAGGATGAGATGGCTGGATGGCATCACTGACTCGATGGACGTAAGTCTGAGTGAACTCTGGGAGTTGGTGATGGACAGGGAGGCCTGGCGTGCTGCGATTCATGGGGTCACAAAGAGTCGGACACGACTGAGTGACTGATCTGGTCTGATCCTCTTCTCTAGCATAGGAATAGGATAGAGTGACTTGGTTAGAAAAGACAAATGAGATAACTAAATTAAAAACACATTGAGACTGCAGGGTATGATGTAATTCTAACCATTCTGAATCCAAATACTAACGTTGTGTGAGTTTATTGATGCCCCCCTTCCTCTTAAACATTCAAGGCAAACAGTGGGTGGCTGCCAGGGGGCATTTTAAGAGTCCTAAGAATAGCTGTCTTGTCTAACAAGCTGAGGCTTCAAGCCTAGCTTGGCCACTTTCTCATGAGGAATCATTTGATCTTTCTGACTTTGAGTATTTCAAAATAAAATTACATTTTTGTGAGGATATGGGCTGTTTTTCTTGATTTTTGTCAAGATTATCATAAAATGCGCTAGCACAATCAACACTACCATTATTATTATTATTATTCGAACATTTAGATTATGACCAAAAATAAAATCTGAAACTCATAACTTGAGCAGCCAAAATTTCTAGAAAAACAGAAGTTTAGTCTGTGCCTGAGCAGCTTTTTAGACCTAGTTTTTTGGTTTTTGAAACAAAATCAAAACTAAAACTTGTTTTTTAAGTTGGAGTCATTTCTTCTTTAAAGACAAAATGCTATTACCTACATCAGTTTCTGTGCCTGGAAACCCTAGCTGCAGGCAGAGAAATCCCATCCCAAGGATGAGAGCTCCTGGGCCTTCGTGGTGGCCTTGCCTGGGGCTCTCTTCTACCCCCAAGAACTTGGCCATCTGGCCTCCACCCTCCAACCAGTTGCCAGGGCATCACAGCTGGGTACTTAAGCCCAGGTCTTTAGCAACACTGTCTGACAGCTCACTCAGGAAAGATGCAGTTGGGGCTGGGGGTGTCCTGCCGCTCCCAGCACTTGACCTGGGTGTAGCTGCTCTGTTATGCTTTGCTACAGTTTTCTGGAGCTTGGATGGCTTGAAGCAGTCTTCCCAGTTAACAGTGAGTGCAAACCCCCACTTTCCCTCTAGCCAAGTTCTCTTCTGCCTCTGCCTGGACCTGGGCTTGTAACCAGCACTGAAGTCAGCTGGACCCGGCTGATCCCATAGATCCATATGGCTGGCTCTGAGGACCAGGGTCCTGGGAAAGGGAGTGAGGTCGAGGGGAGTGACTAGTGAAAAAGGAAAGATCAGGACAAGCTCAGCTTCCTTTAGCCAAGAAGAACCTAATCTTGATTAGAACTGAAGGGATGGGCTCCTGAATAAAACTTGCACCAGATGTAGATGGTTTCTATCTGATCTCTGTATCCCAGGGTACTTTAGAGCAGTTAATGATAATAGAGCCACATGGAGGGTAGATGGGGGTGCTGACCTGCCTGAGCAAGTGTTGGTGGAAAGGAAGAATATATCACAATGAGACTCTAATTCTGGCTCTGACACTTATTGACTGTGTAAGTACATCAATTCCCCTCAGTTTCTTTATCTGTAAAATAAGCATCTGACAGATCAGAGGTTTTTAATCTTGTGGATCAACAATATGAGCCCATGAGCCTGCTGAAATGGGGTTCCAAACTCCCCCTAATTATCATTCTCCATGTAAATAAATGTAATTCAAATGGTCTAGCTGAATCCAATGTATAACCATTTGGGACATTTTCCCATCCCACTCAAACACACATCTCAGTGTTTCTTAATCTAGGTGGGGCCTTCTCCACTTACAAACTTTCATTCTATATTGTTCAGCCAGCTTGAGCATCTCTTGTCAGCATCCAAGCTCCAAGAGGAGACTGTAGGGTATCATCAAGGAAAGAAACCTAACGTCAGTATTAAGTTACCGTAGGAACTGCAGAGAATTCCAATAAAATTACACAGTTTGAGAAGAATCTGGTTTGTGTCGTCACAAATATATGGTTCCTGCTGAGATAAGTGGTGGCCGTGGAATTCCTATTTGGGAAACAAAATGTTCTTTGCAGACAATTTAGCCATTCCTGCCTCAGAGAAAGTCTAAACTAAATAACCACCCATGAGAAAGCAATATAAATAAGATAGTAATATCACTTGCTTAATCCAGTGAAGGACCCTTCTAAACCCAGGCCAGTTAGCACTTGCTTTAAGCAAGCACCATTTCTCAAGAAAAAATGAGTCATGGTGATGTAACAGGATAGAATGAAGGCAGTCAGTCATTTCGGTCATGGGGTGACACTAGATGGGGGGCAGGGGGAGAGACAGCCCCAGAGGCTGCCTGGTAAAAATATCCACACTGAGGTCAAGAGGTAAAGAAGGCAGGTACCCTGGACTAACCCACTGGGCTTCTTTCAGAAGTTACTGGCAATGAACTGAGGAAACTGTGAGACTGGGAGTTCTTGATATTCCTCCATTGTCAAAATCCTTGCTTTTGGTGATGAAACAAATTGCCAAGAAAGCACCGAACCTCTCTCTCTGGACCAGAGAAATTTGTGCCCCCCTGAGGAGAAGGCAATGGCACCCCACTCCAGTACTGTTGCCTGGAAAATCCCATGGACAGAGGAGGCTGGTAGGCTGCAGTCTATAGGGTTGCTAAGAGTCAGACACAACTGAGGGACTTCACTTTCACTTTTAACTTTCATGCATTGGAGAAGGAAATGGCAACCCACTCCAGTGTTCTTGCCTGGAGAATCCCATGGACAGAGAAGCCTGGTGGGCTGCAGTCCATGGGGTCGCACAGAGTGGGACAGGACTGAAGTGACTTAGCAGCAGCAGGAGAAACAGGCTTGGGATGCCCTGAATGTGGGTTCCTTCCTTCCTTCCTTCATTCCAGAAAGACCCCATGAGTGCCCACTACCTGCCTAGACAGTCCAGGCAGGGAGATTACAGAGACAAGAAACTCAGAGTCCAGGAACCTGAAGAGAGCACAGACCCCTCTGTAGCCCTGGGATAAATGCAGATCATCTCCTGAAAAGTCAGTGAAGAAGCTGAAAAGTAGCCACTGGCTTTTGTGAAATGGAGATTTTAAAAATAAACAAAAGGCTGGCCCTCGGTCTGCCTGGCAGTCATCAACCCTGATCATCAGCTGGCAACAATGAAGAAAAGCAAACTAGTTTTGCCTTTTTTTTTTTTTTATTGCCAACATGAAACACAAGCAGGAAAAAAATTTACCACAAAAACACTCAAAAATCCTGCCTTCAAAACACAACGGGTCTGTGCTGTGATAAATTAGGCCACAGCTCCCTTGAAAGTTGAATGTACCAAAGAACAAAATGTTTCTCATGTGCTCTCACCCCAGAGACACAGGCCTGCTGTAGTTGAAGAGTGAGAGCTCAGAGGAAGTGGGCAAAGAACTGTAGGTCATAAATAGCTAACATGTACTGGGGGCAATTATGTGTCTGGTGCTGTTCTATACAGTTTATATATATTTAAGCCTCACAATAACCCTATAAAATGGGTTCTGTTATTTGACTCAGTTTGCAGCAGACACATAAAGGTTAGGTAAGATGTCCAAGGTCACACAGTTAGTCAAAGGCAGAAACTTGAATTGAACTGAGCCTGTGCAGGGAGCCCTAGGAGCCTAGCTTTCCCTGAACCTCGAACTGTGTTCATGCAAGAGGGTATTTGTATTTCTCAGCAGTCTAACCTATTAATAAGACAGGAGCTTTGGACCATATTTTTTTTGGGGGGGGGGGTGAGGCTCCAAAATCACTGCAGATGGTGACTACAGCCATGAAATTAAAAGATGCTTGCTCCTTGGAAGAAAAGCTATGACCAACCTAGACAGAATATTAAAAACCAGAGACATTTGCTGACAACGGTCCATCTAGTCAAACTATGGTTATCCCAGTAGCCATGTATGGATGTGAGTTGAGTTCAGTTCAGTGTCCGACTCTTTGTGACCCCATGAATCACAGCATGCCAGGCCTCCCTGTCCATCACCAACTCCCGGAGTTCACCCAACCCATGTCCATCGAGTCAGTGATGCAATCCAACCATCTCATCTTCTGTCATCCCCTTCACCTCCTGCCCTCAATCTTTCCCATCAGGGTCTTTTCCAATGAGTTAGCTCTTCGCATCAGGTGGCCAAAGTATTGGAATTTCAGCTTCAACATCAGTCCTTCCAGTGAACATCCAGGACTGATCTCCTTTAGGATGGACTGGTTGTACATCGTTGCAGTCCAAGGGACTCTCAAGAGTCTTCTCCAACACCACAGTTCAAAAGCATCAATTCTTCAGCGCTCAGCTTTCTTCACAGTCCAACTCTCACATCCATACATGACCACTGGAAAAACCATAGCCTTGACTAGACCGACCTTTGTTGGCAAAGTAATGTCTCTGCTTTTTAATATGCTGTCTAGGTTGGTCATAACTTTCCTTCCAAGGAGTAAGAGTCTTAATTTCATGGCTGCAATCACCATCTACAGTGTTTTGGAGCCCAGAAAAATAAAATCAGCTACTGTTTCCACTGTTTCTCCATCTATTTGCCATGAAATGATGGGACCAGATGCCATGATCTTAATTTTCCGAGTGTTGAGCTTTAAGCCAGCTTTTTCACTCTCCTCTTTCACTTTCATCAAGAGGCTTTTTAGTTCCTCTTCACTTTCTGCCATAAGAGTGGTGTCATCTGCATATTTGAGGTTATTGATATTTCTCCCAGTAATCTTGATTCCAGCTTGTGCTTCCTCCAGCCCAGCATTTCTCAAGATGCACTCTTCGTATAAGTTAAATAAGCAAGGTGACAATATACAGCCTTGACGTACTCCTTTTCCTATTTGGAACCAGTCTGTTGTTCCATGTCCAGTTCTAACTGTTACTTCCTGATCTTTTTGATGATCCAGCAGATGTTGACAATTTGATCTCTGGTTCTTCTGCCTTTTCTAAAACCAGCTTGAACATCTGGAAGTTCACAGTTCACATATGGCTGAAGCCTGGTTTGGAGAATTTTAAGCATTACTTTACTAGCATGTGAGATGAGTGCAATTGTGCGGCAGTTTGAGCATTCTTTGGCATTGCCTTTCTTTGGGATTGGAATGAAAACTGACCTTTTCCAGGCCTTTGCTGAGTTTTCCAGATTTGCTGGCATATTGAGTGCAGCACTTTCACAGCATCATCTTTCAGGATTTGGAATAGCTCAACTGGCATTCCATCACCTCCACTAGCTTTGTTCATAGTGATGTTTCCTAAGGCCCACTTGACTTCACATTCCAGGATGTCTGGCTCTAAGTCAGTGATCACACCATCGTGATTATCTGGGTCGTGAAGATCTTTTTTGTACAGTTCTTCTGTGTATTCTTGCCACCTCTTCTTAATATCTTCTGCTTCTGTTAGGTCCTTATCATTTCTGTCCTTTATTGTGCCCATCTTTGCATGAAATGTTCCCTTGGAAACATTCCCTTGGTATCTCTGATTTTTTTGAAGAGATCTCTAGTCTTTCCCATTCTATTGTTTTCCTCTATTTCTTTGCATTGATCACTGAGGAAGGCTTTCTTATGTCTCCTTGTTATTCTTTGGAACTCTGCATTCAGATGGGTATATCTTTCCTTTCCTCCTTTGCTTTTTGCTTCTCTTCTTTTCACAGCTATTTGTAAGGCCTCCTCAGACAGCCATTTTGTTTTTGTATTTCTTTTTCTTGGGGATGGTCTCGATCCCTGTCTCCTGTACAATGTCATGAACCTCCATCCATAGTTCATCAGGCACTCTATCAGATCTAGTCCCTTAAATCTATTTCTCACTTCCACTGTATAGTCATAAGGGATGTGATTTAGGTCATACCTGAATGGTCTAGTGGTTTTCCTCCACTACCTTCAATTTCAGTCTGAATTTGGCAATAAGGAGTTTATGATCTGAGCCACAGTCAGCTCCCAGTCTTGTTTTTGCTAACTGTATAGAGCTTCTCCATCTTTGGCTGCAAAGAATATAATCAATCTGATTTCGGTGTTGATCATCTGGTGATGCCCATGTGTAGTCTTTTCTTGTGTTATTGAAAGAGGCTGTTTGCTATGATCAGTGTGTTCTCTTGGCAGAACTCTATTAGCCTTTGCCCTGCTTCATTCTGTACTCCAAGAACAAATGTGCCTGTTACTCCAGATGTTTCTTGACTTCCTACTTTTGCATTCCAGTCCCCTATAATGAAAAGGACATCTTTTTTGGGTGTTAGTTCTAGAAGGTCTTGTAGGTCTTCATAGAACTGTTCAGCTTCAGCTTCTTCAGCATTACCAGTCAGGGCATAGACTTGGATTACCATGATATTGAATGGTTTGCCTTGGAAACGAACAGAGATCATTCTGTCCTTTTTGAGATTGCATCCAAGTACTGCATTTCGGACTCTTTTGTTGACTATGATGGCTGCACCATGTCTTCTAAGGGATTCCTGCCCACAGTAGTAGATATAATGGTCATCTGAGTTAAATTTACCCATTCCAGTCCATTGGACTATAAAGAAAGCTGAGTGCCAAAGAATTGATGCTTTTGAACTGTGGTGCTGGAGAAGACTCTTGAGAGTCCCTTGGACTACAAGGACATCCAATCAGTCCATCCTAAAGGAAATCAGTCCTGAATATTCATTGGATGCTGAAGCTGAAACTCCAATACTCTGGCCAGCTGATTCGAAGAACTGACTCACTGTAAAAGCCACTGGTGCTGGGAAGATCAAAAGCAGGAGGAGAAGGGGGTGCAAAGGATAAGATGGTTGGACAGCATCACTGACTTAATGGATATGAGTTTGAGTAAGCTCTGGGAGTTGGTAACAGACAGGGAAGCCTGGCGTGCTGCAGTCCATGGGCTCACAAAGAGTCAGACACAATTGAGCAACTGAACTGAACTCTGGACCAGATTTCAGTTCATCTTCCCTGATGGCTCAGATGATGAAGAATCTGCCTGCAATGCAGGAGACTCAGATTCAATCCCTGGGTTTGGAAGATCCCTTGGTGAAGGGAATGGTAACCCACTCCAGTATTCTTGCCTGAAGAATCCCATGGACAGAGGAGCCTGGTGGGCTACAGTCCAACAAGTCACAAAGATTCGGACAGGAATGAGTGACCAATGACACTTTGGACCAGAAACCCTGAGCTTGAATCCCAATTCTGCCATTCAGTGGTATGCGATTTGGGGTAAATTAGTTCTTAGGTCACAGGATCCTCATTTGTCAAAAGGCATTAATATCTCCTTAAAGTCTATTGTGAGGATGTGAGGATTAGGTGAAATAAAAATAAAACCCACACAGAATTCCATGCTTAAAAGAGAGCAGTTCTGCCTGACTATGGTGTAAATTCCATACACATGAATTTCCATCAAGCTCATCTAAGAAGTTGCAGGTTGTCCAGGGATGTGTCAATGCAGTGAATAATCACACATTAGTGGGTCTGATATGTCCACACTTTAGTAAAAGTCAGGCAGTTTTGTTTTTTTTTTTTTTTTTCCCAGAGCATCTGCTTAATTTGTAACAATTTATTTTTAAATACTAGAAAGTACAGTCATTCATTTCAACCAAGGAAACTAGCAAACTGTGTGACTACAATTGTACAGTGATTTGAGGAGCTGTTGCCTGTAATATGGCCAAGAACACTTCTAGGAACATAAGTCTCACCAGTGTCCAAACAATGGCTAAACCCCATGGTGGGGTATAAGAGTTCACACTGGACTGAGCATATGTATAGTACACAAAGCAGAAAATTGTATTACTTAGCATTTTCACAAATGCTTTAGAACTGGGAACAACTGTTTAGAACAATTTACAAGCCCTAAATACCTCCGAATCCAACTACTCACTTCATGCTTGAGATGGTTCAATGAAATAAGAGCTGAGGATCCTTTCACCTTAATATTCTATGATTCACTAATAAAATATGTTCTTTTTTTACAGATATTTTCAGCACTCAATCATCTACACTGCTATCTGCTTGATACTCAGTTAAAATCTAATCAGTCAATTCTGAGACTTTCCTCAACATTCAAAAAATTAAGATTATGGCATCTGGTTCCATCACTTCATGACAAATAGATGGGGGGAAAAATGGAAACAGTGACAGAGTTTGTTTCCTTGGGCTCCAAAATCACTGTGGATGGTGACTGCAGTCATGAAATTAAAAGATGCTTGCTCCTTGGATGGAAGGAGCAACCACTCCTAGGTTGTCTATGAGCAACCTGCTGCTGTTGCTGCTAAGTCACTTCAGTCGTGTCCAACTCTGTGCAACCCCATAGATGGCAGCCCACCAGGCTCCCCAATCCCTGGGATTCTCCAGGCAAGAACATTGGAGTGGGTTTCCATTTCCTTCTCCAATGCATGGAAGTGAAAAGTCAAAGTGAAGTCCCTCAGTAGTGTCCAACTCCTAGCGACCCCATGGACTGCAGCCTAACAGGCTACTCCATCCATGGGATTTTCCAAGCAAGAGTACTGGAGTGGGGTGCCACTGCCTAGACAGTGTATTAAAAAGCAGAGACATCACTTTGCCAACAAAGGTCTGTAGAGTCAAAGCTATGGTTTTTCCAGTAGTCATGTATGGATGTGAGAGCTGGACCACAGAGAAGGCTGAGCACCAAAGGACTGATGCTTTCAAATTGTGCTGGAGAAGACTTGGACAGCAAGGAGATCAAATCAGTCAATCCTAAAGGAAAACAACCCTGAATATTCATTGGAAGGACTGATGCTGAAGCTGAAACTCCAATACTTTGGCCACCTGATGTGAAGAGCTGATTCATTGGAAAAGACCCTGATGTTGAGAAAGACTGAAGGCAGAAGGAGAAGGGGATGACAGAGGATGAGATAGTTGGATCTATCTTATAGATAGATCTTATAGATATAGAAATATCTATCTTATAGATTGGAGAAGGCAATGGCAGCCCACTCCAGTACTCTTGCTTGGAAAATCC
Source organism: Bos indicus (assembly GCF_029378745.1). NCBI lineage: Eukaryota > Metazoa > Chordata > Mammalia > Artiodactyla > Bovidae > Bos > Bos indicus. The sequence goes on from NC_091769.1 coordinate 35,072,927, forward strand.
CAGGGATGGAGGAGCCTGTTAGGCTGCAATCCATGGGGTCGCTAAGAGTCAGACACGACTGAGCGACTTCACTTTCACTTTTCACTCTCATGCATTGGAGAAGGAAATGGCAGCCCACTCCAGTGTTCTTGCCTGGAGAATCCCAGGAACGGTGGGCTGCCGTCTATGGGGTCGCACAGAGTCGGACATGACTGAAGTGACTTAGCATAGCATATCTTATAGATAGTTGGCATCACTGACTCAATGCACACAAGTTTGAGCAAACTCTGGGAGACAATGATGGACAGGAAAGCCTGGTATGCTGCAGTTCATGGGATCACAAAGAGTCAGACATGACTGAGTGACTGAACAACAACAGCAAAACCTGATGCAGAAAAATCAGGAGTTCAACTCTGAGTCAACGGCTTGAACACAGATGGGCAGCATTCACCCTCCAACATGAAAAAGAGTTCTCCTGGACATTCCTTGGGTTTTGTGTTTCAAAGATGAGAATCAGTAGTTCACTTTATGGTTACCTCTTACATCTGTTCATAGCACATTATTTCATCCCTAACTATAGACATATGAAATACTAGTAGTAGAGTAATAAAAATACAACAGATTTGGTGTCAGACAAACCTGGGGGCAAATTCAAATTTGTAATTTCTTACTCGAATGCCTTGGACAAGTCATTTAACCTCTCTAAGCTTCAGCTTCCTCACCTGTAAAGTAAGGTGTTAATGCCAACCATATAGGGTTGCTCTGAAGACCAATGAAATAAACGTACAGATCATAACCCTAAATTTGGCCGAGGATGTAATACATACTCAACAAACGCTGAAATGAAGCTAGAAAAGAAGTGTTCTTATCTTATGGAAAGCCACTGAGAGTAGATTAGGACTTACAAAGGTTATTCAGCAGCAACTACAAGGGTCTCTTGAAGTCTGAGGGGAAGGATTTCAACAGATATCACAGTCTGGTGGGTAATACAGACATCCATTCATTCCAGAAATATTTGTCGAGCACCACTACTTGCCAGCAATACAGCGATGAGTAGGCAAACACTAATCAAATAACCATACAAAGGTCAGACTGAAACTGTGATAAGCACTCAAAAGAAAGGTTACTGACACCTGGAGGTTTTATAATAGTGAGGAGTCACAGAGGCATGGAGGAAGGGATGCTTGGCCTGAGATCTGAGGGCTGAATGAGTGGGTGCCCATTGGGAGAAGGTGAAGGAAGGGAATTCCAGGCTGATGATTTTGGTTGAGTTGGAGATTTTGATTCCTGAAGGTTCTGAATGAAGTACTGAGGCAAGGGATAGAATATACTCCAAACATAATACAAAATGATCAAAGGAGGTATTCTGAAACTAGTTGCATAATCCTTTTTTTTAACCCTTCACCCTCTCTGAAAATATAAACAGGTCAGGGTTATTGGAGATGAAGTGAGAGATTTTGGAGATAGTTGTGGCATGCCATGAGCCCTGCCTCACTCCATGTGGGTGGGGGGTCCCTCCCCTCAAACCTAAGAAAGGAGGTTTCCCAAGGCAACTTGGAAAGCTTCATCTGAGTCCCTGTAGGGTTCAGGAAAGAGTGAGGACTGAGGTCTAATCCAGCTGAGTTGTCAGCTAGCTGCTCTGACAACTAGAGGTTGCCACTGCAGGGGGGTCAGCCCATACTCCTGGAAAGATCCTGAGAAGCAGAGCCCAGACCAACCTAAGACCCCCAAGCTCAGGGACTGGACTGCCTGGCTCCAGGAGGAAGACAAAGGCACAACTGGGCCCCACTGAGTACAAGAGCCTTACTAGTCTCTCAGAACTTGCCAGAACCAGAAAAGATGTCATTTCATCAATTCTATCTAAAGCTGTCTCATATAAGCCCAGCTATCTGAATATTCAGGAGGGTAAAATTGCAACAAAGCACGCAGTCATCCCTGGGCAATGAGACAGGACTATGATGATACAGCTAGAGATGCTAGAGATATTTTAAGGTTTGGGGTGGGTTTGGGGGCAGTATTATTGTAGTTTTGGTTTGCTTTTAAAACATCTACCAAGGAAGGGGTCTTATTTATCAACACTACTAATTTCTACACAGCAACCAAGTCAAAGGAGACGGGGAAGGTTACACTGCGAGGAAGATTCACAAATTACTCCTGCTTTTGCAAAAACATCCAAATTGAATTTGCATGCCACCTCTGTCCCCGAGAAAGATGTCTACACCTCAAGAACAGCTAATATGGATCTCTTTAATACTATGATGATAATATAGTATTAATTTGTCATTTGCCATATGCCCAGCATTGTTAAGCTTTGGTGTGTGGTTCTTCAAAATGGTTTTTGTTAGGGAAAGATGGATGACTCTCCTGTCTGCTCCCTTTTTACCCAGTGCTATTTTCGGTTTATGTCACACTTGTTACATTTTGGTACCCTCATGAGTCCTGCCTTCAAAGACAAATTCTCTTGGCTCCTCTTCCTCCCCATTCTCCCCTGGAGCTCACCCCCAAGGCTGTGACCAAGAGCTCCATGCATCCACAGAGCAGACCCAGCTTTGCAGCCTCTCTGGTCAGGGTGTTCAGTTAGCTACCGCCCTGTGTTCTGGTGCAGACTTCAATATATTTGTTTATATTTGTAAGTAGAAATTTCCTCCAGATTACCTCTCATTAACTATACCACCTTACACACACACACACAACCACACACCACCAACTATCCTCCATGTTTTCCCTGCCCAGGGAGATAATCCAACGCCCCATCCCATTGCTCAGAGCCCAGACTTGCTCGAATGGTAAGGAGGCTGCCTTCCACCCTCTGTCTCCTGCGTGTTTCACAAATTCTTCTTCCTTTATCCACCCCTGGGATTCCATCTTTGTCCCAATCTTCTTCCCATCTACATGTTTTCCTCCCTCTCCATGGTTTTGATCACATCTCTTTGCTCACACCACCCAGACCTATGGCTCCAGGCAAGATCTCTCTCCTGAGCACCAGCTTCTACACCATTGACTACTTCATCTCCAATGGTTCCCCTGATTTCTTAACTGGATCATGAGGTCCTCAGAGATAAGAACCATGCCTCGTTCACCAGCATGCATGCTTCAAGGCTTGCACTTCAGGAAACACTTAGTGTATTTTCCCTATGATGCAGAAGTGAGTGAAGAAATACATGGATCCTATGAATGTCTATGTAATGAATATGAAATTAAGGTAAGAAGAGAAAAAAAGCCTCCAAAGGAATATCCATGTGCAGCTTTGTCTTCTCACCAAGACAGAATGTCCTGGAGAAGAGACTGTGGAATGCTGTATTCCATAAGCTGAAACATATGTGCCAGAAAGTGGCATGGTCAAATACATCAGATAAACACTAGACTTTTAAAATGTCAGCAGGATTCTTTGATCCTCTAATATGCTGATGTGCAGTTCAAATGTCCAAAAGGCGGTGCTTTTCAGCCTTTGTCAAATATGTTTGAGTGTACTTCTATTTTGGTTTGTGTGTTTAATGTAAACTAGGTGTTCTGCACACTGAGATTCTGTCAATAATCATCTGGGGAAAATGAAGTCCTAGAACATCAGACCTTTAATTTGTACACTACTTATAAGATCGTAATTTTAAAAAACAACTTGAGTTCAGTGGTAGTATTGAGGAATATTGGATTTTTTTGGTAAGAACAACCCAGCAGATCATGTAGACCACTTGGATTCAAAAGAGACTTTGGGCTTGGCCTGGTGTGGACTGCATCCCAGAGGGTTAGGGTGGAGACGTGGACATGCTTCAGGGTCACATCGATTCTCTATCACTCAGGCTACCCCTGTTAACCCATTTGATATGCTGAAAGCCACTTTTGTCCTGCCTCCCCAAGCAGAGTCATCTTCGGATTGCGAAGCCCACACACGCTGGCTCTCAATGGCTGTTCCTCTCTAGGGCCTTGGGGCGGACTCCTCACGCTATAGCAGCTGCAGGAAGTGCTGAGTGATATCACCTCCCGCTAAGCCAAGAAGCCTCCACAAGGTCAGGCCTGGAGCAGCCATGTATAGACAGAAAACACACAAATAACCCACCTCTTTCCGCCCTCAGGAATGAGCTCACAGCTCAGGGGATCCCAGCTCTACATGTGCCAGGTGATGTCAGGATTAGTGTCCTAGCGATTCTGACATGCTGCAGGTGCTTCATTCATGGGACACTACCCAGCCTGTACCAGATGGCAGCGTGGGAGATGGAAGTCCAGCTCCAGACTTTCCCTTACTCTAAGTTATAAGGCCTTTGGGGGACAGACTCACCCATTTTCTTGGACTGGGTTCCATGGATGTTGGGCCAATCAGAATGGGAATAGGGTGGAGATGGAGAAGAGGTTCTCTAGAGATTTCTCTACAAATAAAAATTCCTGGCAATTGCCTCCCAATTCTATCGCCAACTGTTATTCTCTGGGTCATGGAAAATCCTGAATTGTTGTTCATATAGGGGATATAGTAGGAAGAGTTCAAGGAAAGCTGATTGGCTCACAGACAGGTGAGCAGAGTCATAGAGAACAAGAGAAATGTTCCTGCAATGAGTTGGACATCCTGAAACACCTAACCTGGGCTTCCCTCTTCCCTACCCTGCCAAAGCCAAGAGGCAAAGAGAATTCAACATCAGCCTACCTTTTAGTTCCATGGGGGAAAAAAAAAAGTTTCTCTACTGTTGTTTATGTTCAACTACTGTTCTGCTTGTCCTGGTTATACCCTGCTTTCTCATCACAGGTAGAAAATGGGCATAAATAAAACCAAAAAAAAAAAGAGGTCCTAGTTTGATGTCCATGTCTCAGTTCCCTATAACTTCCTCATCTTTTCAGCGCTAAGCCTTTTCCATTTAAGGGGGTGGTATTTACCTGCCTGATGGGATGAAGTCCCAGGGACCCCACAGGGTACTGTGGAAAGATGTCCCCTTCAAAGGAAGAAATCCCTTCGCACCTTGAATGTCTACACCTAATCTAATGATTAAAGCAGATGGAGGGAGCTTATCAAGGAAATGAAGGAAACAGGAAGGGAGACAAAGAAATAGGTGTAAAGAGGAGGGAGGGGGAAGAAAGGAAAAGAGGGGCAAAAGGAGTAGGAAAGGAGAGGAAGAAAACGGGGGCTGATCAGAAGCCCATAAGATTTTATAAATAAGTCATGGAAGCAATGAAACCTGACTCTTCTGAAAATGGGAGAGTGAAAAAGCCTCCCTGCCTTCCCCGTGATCTGTGTCCTGGTTCAGGAAGCCTAAACACTGAGGAGAGCTGGGCGGCCATCCAAGCTCCAGCCCGCAGTCCTGACGGTCTGCATGTTGGAGGCTGCACTCCAAGTGGGGCTGCTTGAAGGACCCTCTCCCCTGGAGAGTCCACCACTGCTGGTCACGAATGGCCCTCAGGAAGCTGAGTGAGCTTTTTGGCCCTGCTCACTCCATACCACAGCATGGCACTGGATCCAGGGCACCCGTGACTAAGGAAGAGACTCAAGTGGGGGGTGCAGAGATGACCCAGCCCTGAGGGAAAGCCTGGGTGGGGCAGCGATGGCCACTGCTGGTGCTTTGTCAGACAGTGCCTCAGAAGCCATCCAGATCTCTGATGGTGGCCTCTGTGCCCTAGCTGGTCTCCTGACACAGGCTGAGTGTCCATGCAGGCCCCCACCAGCCCCGAGGGCAGTTCCACAACAAGGCAGAGGAGGCAGGGGCATGATCTGCTGTGAGGGTTAAAGGAGACTTGTACCAGAGGCTGTGTCTCAGTGCCATGGACACCAACATGGGTAGCTCATCAGGTCTCTGTCTACATGTGGGCCCTATTTGCATCAGCACTCCATTCCTCTGAGGCAAAGATCCTGGTGCAAGGAAAGGGAAAACACACACTTAGAGGGAACAGAGCCAGCCTGGACTCAACCCTCAGCAACTCTGCTCAAGCAACTTGGAGTCAGACCGCCCCAATCCCTAATAGGGCAGGACAGCCACAGAGCATAATGGAGGTCTCACCTCACACCTGGTGCTGCTCTAGCCTCTCCATCTCCAGCCTGACCCCCTTCCAAGGCAATAGGTAAAAGTGCACACCAAAGGCAGTGGACATAGGCAGTCCATTCAGGGGCATTGCCACATGAGAACATACCTTTAAGACCACAATAGATAACTAAATTCATATGAGAGGAGAAAGTTAAGCAAAACAAAATGGCAAAATACTACTCTCAACTGAAAAAGAGGAAACTTTTGGGGAAAAAAATAGAAATAAACAATTTACCAGATAAAAAATTCAAAACATTGCTAAAATAATAAAAATGTTAACTGAATTAGGGAAAAGGATTGCTATAAACTGAATATTTTAACAAGTAATTAGAAAATATAAGAAAAGATCAATCAGCAATGAATGATGCAATAGCTGAAATAAAAAACACATCAGAAAGAATAAATAGCAGACTAAGTGATATAGAAGAATGATAAGTGATCTGGAAGATAGAATAATGGAAATCACGCAATCAGAACAGCAAAAAGAAAAACCAAAAAAGTAAAAGCAATTTAAGAGACATCTAGAATAATATTAACATACCAACATACCCAGGCATACCAACATTCGTATTGTGGGGATCCCAGAAGGAAAGAGAAAGAGGAGATTACAAATGTATCTGAGAAAATGATGGCTGAAAAATTCCCCACCCTAGAGAAGGAAACAGATATCCAGCAACAGGAAGTACACAAGCTCTTAAACAAGACAAACCCAGACAGACCCACACCAAGACATATTATAATTAAAATGGCAAAAGTTAACTACTAAGCGAAAATTCTAAAGACAGCAAGAGAAAAACGAAGAGTTGGAGTCCCCATAAGGTTATCTGCTGATTTCTCTGCAGAAACTTTGCAGGCCACAAGAGAATAGCACAACATAGTCAAAGTGCTGAAAGAAAAACCCTGTAACCTAGGACACTCCTCAGACAAGCAAAATCTAAAGTCGTCACTTTCTCAAAACTAAACTTGCTCTTAAAGAAATGTTGAAGGGTCTCCTCTAAGTGGCAAAGAAGGCAGAAGCTATAAGAAAGGGAAAATCCTACTAGGAAAGGCAAATATATAGTGAGGACTGAGGACAAACCATTTAATAAACCAGTACATAGATTAAAAGAAAACACTGTAAAAGCAACTATAAGAGTTAAGAGAGAAGCATGAAAATGTAAAATATGACATCAAAAACACAAAATGCGTGGAGTAAAAAATGTAGATCTTTTAGAATGTGTTTGAACTTAAATGACTACTAGTTTAAAACAAATAGATATAATTATAGGTCAACACATATAAACCCCATGGTAACCACAGATGAAAAGTGGTACAATAAATACACAAAAAATAAAACTAAAAAGAAAGAAACAAGCACACTAATAAGGAAAATCATCAAACCACAAAGAAAGAATCAAAAGGAAGAAGAAATGAACCCAGAAGAACTATAAAAATGACTGGAAAACAATTAATAAAATGTAATTATTTTAAATGTCAAGGAACAAAACACTCTGATCAAAAGACATGGAGGGGGCGCTGATTGGATAAGCAAATAGACTCTTCAATAGGCTACCTATCAGAGCCTCACTTCAGGGCTAAAGACACATACAGACTGAAAGTGAAGAAATAAAAGATATTTCATGTAAATGGAAATAACAAGAAATCAGGGTAGCAATACTCATATCAGACAAAACGGACTTTAAAACAAAGCCTATAACAAAAGACAAAGAACAGCATTATATAATGACAAACGGGAAAAATACAGCACCTTAGTTTGCTCTTCCTCATATAGCAACCTCTGGGCTTAACACAGCAGTTCAGAGTCACTGTTCCAGGCAGTTTCTTTTATGATTCATCTCATATTCAACTCAAGAAACCATGACCCATCCTGAAGATGGGAAATATACTGTGTCAGAATCTCCTTAGTCATAAGGATAAACTGTGCTATATTTGGTTTTCATCATAGGTACTGACTTCAGAATCCTCATGTAAGATGAAATTCCACTATATCTTTTCTAATTTTCAGAACAAATCCATGAAATGGTTGAGGCACGTATTATTATCTACACTTGACAGATGAGGAAACAGAGCCTGAGTGATGTTGTGACTTGCTAATAAGGAACAGCTTCATTCCAAGAACCCATGCCTTCAGACAGCAAGTCTAGGATTCCTTGAACTGTATCACCACCTCAACGTGCTGCCATTTTGCTCACAGACAAAAGCATTACTTATGGCCTAGATTTGCCTCACAACAACTCTTAAGTTATTTTCACAGCGCAAGCAGAAGTCCCTGCTAGTTAAGTCCTAACTCCTCCTCAATATTGTCTATCCTCCTAGTTAAAAAGAAAATGTTCAACCAAACATGGTAGCCTTGTGACTCCTACCTGCCAACCACAATCAAAATTTACTTTAATTCACCACAAAGATGTCAGTTAGCCAACCTTTTGGGGAGAAGGGAACTGATGAAGCAGCTAAATTATGATGACATCATTCTACAAACAGAGGAACCAACATCCTGGGAGAGTTCTTCAATGCCTAGAGGCAAAGAGAAGGGTCTAAAACACATCTTAACCTATCATGTTATGGCACTCCTTGGACATCAATATACATTCTGCCATATGGACACATTCTAGCTGAAGCCCCTAACAAGGGCTGATGGATTTCAAATAGAAGATACCCTTTCTTTTAGGGTATCTAAATACCCTAAAAGAATATCTAAATACTCTAAATAGAGATTACCCTTTCTTTTAGGCCTCTTAAAGAAAACATTTCTGCATAGGGAGGTGGAGAAATTGGATACAATCACCTCCAAGGATAATTTTCACTCTAAAACTCTAAAAAACTGTCCCCAATCCATTTACCAACGCATGAATTGCCTCCAAAACTCATGTTGCAAACGGGGGTAAAAGTGAGAGGGACTCTGGCTACTGTCCATATCTCCACTGATGAGGCTTCAGCCTCAAACAGATTCAAATTTAACAAGTGCCACTATCTCAAGTGTGACAGCTAGGATGGAAACCATTCCCTCTCTGACACAGATGAGAAGCCCAGAGACCACTACCCCAGAAGTTAGGAAATATGCTCTGAGAGTCATATTTTCTATAGGGACCTATTTCCTATCTTAAATGAGTTTTCATCCTATAAGAAAACACAGGAGTTCAGCAGGATCTGTTCACACGCAGCTTCACAAATGTCATAGCAATCTCAGTTACTCTGAACTGAGGCCGGAAAGTTCCATGAGCTCCAATGTTTGGGGCTGCAATGCTTATGCTCGTCCATCGTTTCACTGAACTCAGCTGCAACATAGAAAGAGGCTTTAAGAATTAGGGGAAATCAGAATACCTGAGCTCACCTAGGTCATCGGTCAGAAATGTGATAAGATGTGCTGATTAAGAGAACATGGAATGCTAATTTCCCTTGTTGGCTCAGTAACACTATGCCACAGACAATTTGTGCGCTCAATCACTCAGTCGTGTCTGACTCTGCAACCCCATGGACTGTAGTCCACCAGGCTCCTCTGTCCTTGGGATTTCCCAGGCAAGAATACTGGAGTGGGTTGTTATTTCCTCCTCCAGGGGATCTTTCCAATCCAGAGATTGAATATGCATCTCCTGCATTGGTAGGCGAGTTCTTTACCACTGAGCCACTTGGGAAGCCCAGACTCTTGTCCAATAGGTGCCAGGCCTGATTATGTGGCTTTTATTTGGCTCAATTATTGTCTTTTAAAATCCTTCCACCTATACCTCCAATTTCCTCCCTTCTGTCTGGCAGTGAACCAGGAGCATAACAAACAGGCCACTAACACTCTACAGATGGAAGAACCTCAGGAAAGTAAACAAATTTGCTTCTCCAGTTGCATTGCTTTCCTGAAGGGAGGAACATAAGAAAGGAAGACTCAAAACTAAACTCAGAAATTTCCCAACAATACTTAATCTCAGCAGTTCCTGCCAAAGATGACTGGCTTTAAAAATGCTTTTCGGGCCTGAGCGTGGGATAGCTCGAAGGCAATCCCGCTCCATGCAGAGCTGCTATTGCATTTTTTCAGCTGTTTTCCAGCTGCCTGAAAGGGGCAGGGAGTAAAACACAGAGCACTCACTCGCCTGGGCCAGGTGGGAGGAGCAGAGAGAATGAGCAGTATTGTTCCTTACTCAAATGTGCTTTAAGAAAAAGAAGAAAACCTTTCCCTAGGGCCTAGGCTGCTGCTAGATTTCTCACAGAGCCTTGGACGCAGACACTTTGTGGATGGGTCTCTGAATAGGGGTGATTAGCAGCAGGTTTCAACTACTGGAGGCCCTGCATCACTAAGAACTCCAATCACTGGCAAAAGCAGTTCAAGCTCAGCTACATTTGACCAAATGCGCTGCCTTCTCCAAAGCCAAACACATTCTGTACATGGAGAAAGTGAGGTCCAGACAGCACAGTGACTACCCGAAGCGTTGCTTTCAACATGAGTCCTAGAGCCAAGACAAGACCCCCTGCCTTCTAGACCACCAAGACAAACCGACTCTTGAGCATCTCATCCCAGAAACAAATTGAGGGGGAAAATATTCTATGCAGGACTTCTTGGTATTTGAGAGGTAAACTGGCTCATGATCCATTCCTATGATCCATTGTTAAATCATCTGTCATTTGCTAAGGCACAAATGTGAATGTGCCCCCTGCACAGGGGGATAGCAAAATGGGGTCTAGGTGGAGAATGAACGGATCCCACCAGAACAGCCTCCCTAAGAGCAGTTTTATTCATCTCCATCTCTCCTCACCTGTTAAATTGACCTGTAAATGCAGCAGTCAGGGGCTCATAGCTGTTCAAGAGCTACTGGGTGAAACACTTTGAATTTCATTATACTCTAGCTAAAAGTTCACTTCTTCCAAATGTCTGGATCTGGACTAGACTGACTTGCCACCCAGAATGCAGGAGAGCTGGCAGGTATTTTTCTGCAGTGTATCCTGCAAGCCAACCAGCAGCTGAATTCCTATCTGGGCATCCACCTATTGCCAGTGGGCAGCAGTGATGGGCAGCTACCTCTTCTGGGGCTATGCTGTTCTTTGTCTAACTTCATCTATCAGGTATCTCACAATACTATTTAAAATAAGGTATAGCTGGCAGCATTATCAAATAAAGACTGGCAAATGAACTCAAGAATCGCATATGATTCTTCCATTTAATTTAGATCCCGAAGGTCTTGAGAAAAAAGAAAATTTTTTGTAATAGAAGGTGCATTTGGATTGTGAAAGGACAATTTATAAGTTCATGCCATCAGTATACTTATTTCTGATTCCCTGAGCCTCAAATACCTGGAAAACTTGGGCTCCCTTAGAAAATTCAGCATAGCATGGCCTAAGTGCTTAGACTTTGTCTCATAAGAAAATTCCTGGGACTTCCCTTATGGTCCAGTGGCTAAGCTTCTGCACTCCCAGGGCAGGGTCCCGAGTTCAATTCCAGCTCAGGGAACTAGATCCCATATGCTGCAACTAAAGATCCTTCACATCTCAAGGAAGATCAAAGACCCCGTGTCCACAAGGAAGACTTGGTGCAGCCAAATAAATACATAAAAATAATAAATGTTAAAAAAAGAAAATTCCTCATTGGATAATAGTATTCAAATATGATTCTGGTCACAATGGTGGAAAACAAACAATAAAAGACCACTTACAAATTCTCTTTGTGAGAGACATGTTTACTACCTTGGAAGACATAACATTTTTGCTGGGTTAAAAACAGGTTTTCAGAAAAATATCTGCTGTTTCAAGCTCTTTTAAATGGGTCCAATATTCTCCTCTAGGTCTGTTTCTAATGCCTAAGTGAAAAGATATTTCAAATTCATGGGCCAGTGAATGTGACAACTTGAATGCTGCGTTAGGAAGAAAGAAATTTTATTATTAAAGAGGAGGGGCACATGATTTTTTAATGTTTTTGATTAATGCTTACACATGTTTGGAAGCAAAAGAAAATGGTCTTACAATTGGATTCCAAGGCCCACACACATAACCCTTCCACCTAGCTCATCTGGTCACATATCAGGTTGCTCTCTAGAAGTTATCTAGAGATAGCAACTGTCTATCCCTCATTACTCTTTCTTATCAAAGGAGACTATTAGTTCAGACTTTTTATCAACAGTAATAAATAATGACTGTGCTCCTGACATGTGTGCAGGACCTGTGCCAGACCCTGTGGTACACAGGTAAGAAGACAGTTCTAAGGGCCATGTAGTCTATGGAAATGTGAAAGGGAAAGTGTTAGTTGCTCAGCCATGTCTGATTCTGTGCAACCCCATGGACTGTAGCCCACTAGGCTCCTCTGTTCATGAGATTCTCCAGGCAAGAATACTGGATTTGGTAGCCATTCCCTTCTCCAGGGGATCTTCCCTATCCAGGGGTTGAACCTGGGTCTTCTCGCATTGCAGGCAGATTCTTTACAATTTGAGCCTAACAGCTGTTCAAATAGACAACTTACAGCACAGCACGAGGCAGTCTAAGCTAAAGGCACGTGCAGGATACAGGCAGAGATCCTCCAAAGAGGCCTGAGGCCCCTGGAAGGGGGTCTGGAGGAAGCCTTTGTGACCTTAAAAAGAAAGGGGCACTGATGAAACCCACCACAGCAGAGGGGGTCTCGGGTTGAGGTGGTGGTTTGATGATTTGAACAAAGGTGGTGGTTAGAATACACAGTGTAATTTGAGGAAATAATGCAGACCATTCCACAGGATTAATGGATTTGCAGAGGACAGACCTGGAAGGTGAAGATACAGAGGCCAGAGAAGGCACAAACTGTAGAAGTTGTCAAAGCCAGGCTTGTGTGCACCAAGTCTAAACCAGAGGCTACCTTGTTAAATTTCCATCAACCTTCTAAAAGATAACATTGTTGCGAAATCTTGGTGGATTGTTTCACTTCTTTGGTTTTATGCTTACTGCTAATATTTTTTTTGGCCATGTGACAGGCGGGATATTTGTTCCCCAAACAGGGATTGAACCCACGTCCCCCCGCATTGAAAGCACAGAGTCTTAACCACTGGACTGCCAGTGAAGGCTCTGTTGCTGGTATTTATACTGCCTGTAGGTTTTACCTTAAGTTCCTACTGTGTGAGCTTGATATGGTCAGCAACAACAGAAAAATAGAAAGATTACAAGTTGTATAGCTGCTACTGGAGAACAGAAGAGGAATTAGAAAGGCTTAATCACATGACAAAGCAAGAACACAACTCCCACAAACAGGTAAATCAAAGAAACAGTAACTGAATACTTTTCTAGACCACATGAGGCACAGATCCTATACTGGCTCTATTTCAAGTTGATATTTTTTCCTGATAATCTGCTCTTTTAACTGGTCATTTTATGCTGATCCTGAGAGAAATATCTAGTGGATTAGGCACCTGCCTTTTGGGTGTGGAAATAGCTTGCTTATATTCGCAGAGAATTTTATAATTCGCAAGATGCTTAGCTGTGTTCCTTTGACCAGCTCTACAGGCTCATGGGGTAGTCAGGACAGAGGCATTGTTATCACCCCCGTTTTACAGACAGAACATACTTTACTTAGTGACCTACTCTGTGACACAGGGCTAATCACCTGACATCTGGAACTTCATCCCAGCATCAGTAAAATCAAGGTGTCGGGGCGGGGGGGGGGGGGGGGGCACATGATTGCTTAGATGTCATCTGACACCAAATTTGCTTTTCTGAGTTTCCACCCTTTCTTTCTTTTGAATCAAGAGTCTCTATCTACTCTTTTAGTGTTACTTCCTCCATCAGCAAGATTCAGGAGAAATACTCAGAAAACTCAAGAAGCCACAGAAGCACTGGGAAGAGAAACAGCTTAAGCTCAGCTCTTGTGGAAGCAGATGGCCAAGCAGAATGAGCTCCATCTTGGATATACCTGGAAGTGGCCCAGTCATCACACCAGCATCAAGCAGGCATCCCTGGGCAGAGAGTTTCCAAAGTTCACATTTCAATATTTCCCTGGCTTTCATAATGGCCTGAGCACCCTTTATGATGGGGAGGGTGATGTGGGTCACATTTTCACTTAGTATCCCTCTGGTTAGCTGCCAAAACCTGGAGAAGCATTGCTTTGGACCTGAGATCAAACTACTGAGGCCTGTGGTCCTGCCAGCCTGGTTAAGAAACATAAGAGCACGGATCTCATTAAGGTAGAACTTGGATTAAGTGGAAATCATTCTAAGCCAAAACAATGATAAATAAATTTTTTCATAGAGAAGCCTGGTCCTTCCTAGTCCATCCTAAATTACTTTGCTCAACACATATGAATAGCATCAATCTCTAGCTCATCCCAGCCCTCAAAGTTTCCAAGGAGATCTACCAGTGAGTGTCAACAACCAATACTGACAGAGAATTGACGACTAGAATTTGGAAGACTGCTTAACTCACTAGGGATGAAAACAAAACAAAACCAAAAAAAGAAGTCAAATCCTCCTATATTAGTTTTTCAGGGCTGCGGTAACAAAGTACCACCCGCTGGGCAGTTTAAACAACAGGAATGCATCATCTCACAGTTCTGGAAGCTACAAGCTCAAGGTCAAGGTGTCGGCAGTGTTGGTGCCTCCTGAGCACTGTGAGGGAAGGCAGTTCCAGACCCCTCTCCTTGACTCATAGACGCCGCCTTCTCCCTGTATCTTCACGTCCTCTTCCCTCTTTCTGTGTCTCTGTGTTTAGATTTCCAACTTTTTCATCCCATTTCATAAGGATACCAGTCATACTGAATTAGGGCCTATGCTAATGACCTCAATTTAACTTAATTACCTCTGTAAAGACCCAAAGGCCAAATAAGGTCACATTCTGAGGTGCTGGGGGTTAGGATTCCAACACGTCTTTCTGGGTGGCGGCAGTGGGAGCAGGGACACAGCTGAACCCATTACACCTCCCTTTTCACAAAAGATAGCTCTGAAGTGGGAGAACACCAGGATTAATGACAGCTCATGGACGTAGCACATGGGGGCTAAGGAAGGGATGAAGTCAGAGAGAGCAGGATAAGCTCTGGAGAAAATCCCATCTGCTGAGAAGGTCCTAGGCAAGCCTCTGAGGGAAAGGAAGGTGCTAGACTCTCAACAGGATATGACGTAGCAAAGAGCCAGACCCGGGCTTCATCAGCCGCTGGTTCCACGATACTGGAAGGCCACCAGCAGTAACAGGCCCTGCACAGGGACCCAGGACCAGACTATCTCCTACTTGGCTGCAGAGGGCCAAAAGGACCAGGGTCACAGCAAGTCCACTGGCATGCATCTGAAGCCCTCCCCTCACCCATGAGCCCCCACCACTACCTTGTTGGACAAGGGAAAAAAAAGTAGGAGTAGAGATCTAAAAGTCTGAGAATTTGCTTCAAAGAACCGTTCCACTAAAGGGCACTGATTTAAACTGAAAGACACCGTTCAACCAAAATGGTCTCAGGTACTTTAACTGGCAAGTTAAACACTAGGAAAATAGGTTTTTTTCTACCTAACTAGGCAAGGGTGCTGGAGCAAGATTAGATCCATCGTGCATGCATGCATGATCAGTCGCTAAGTCATGTCCGACTCTTAGCAGCCCCATGGATTGTAGCCAGCCAGACTCCTTGGTCCATGGCATTTCCCAGGCAAGAATACTGGGTGGGTTGCCATTTCATTCTCCAGGGGATCTTCCTGACCCAGGGATCAAATCCATGTTTCCTGCATTGGTAGGTGGGTCCTTTACGTCTCAGCCGCTGGGGAAATCCCTTAGACCCATCATGGAATGTTAAAAATTACACTGTCATTGCACATACAATTAAAAAGATAAAATCATCAACCGCCATTCCTATGACAGGAGGAGGAGGAGTTACAGAGATCAAGTGAGGAAATGTTCGGGGAAACAGTTGAAAATCCAACCCCTGAACAGAGGAGGGGATGAAATCGAGCATGAGATGCACACCCATGATAGGTGGATGAGTGTTTGGGGACTGAGAACATCTGCACAGACGTGAGGCTGTGTTTCCATGTGCATGAGAAGATACCTTCACTATGACCCAAACCCTGTGTAACATCTCAACTATGTGGCCGTGGCAAGACTGGCCAATTTCCCCCTCCCTGTCACTTTCACAAGTACTCTCTTATGAAACCCAAGTCCACTGTGGTTTTCCTCCTCAACCTCTCCCCCTGCCTCCAGATTTTCCTCACTCATCTGTGCACTCACTCTTTTAAGAGCACGATCTTAATGCACTCAAAACCACCACATAGTTAAAGCTTTCTCTGAATGATAGTCCATTGCTCGGGAAGGGAGCTTTCTATTAGCACAAGAACTAGGTGGCCTCAGCTTTGGGGAAAGTGATAACATCACAGTTTGATGGTGGAGCTCATGCCAAATTTCAGCAGAGAGCCCCAGGGAGCAGAGTCACTGAAGTGACTATGTCCTTGCCTTGGCCTGAGTGTCTTCACACCACAGAACACTGTTTATGGAAAAGCAAATGGAAGTCATCAGACGAGTAAGACAGGACAGCAAGGGGACAGCTGCAGGTCTCAGCTCAGCTGTGAAGGCAGTGCCCAAGAGCACTCACCTCCATGAACGCATACCTCCAAGGGCGCTTACCTCTAAGGGCACTCCCCTCCATGAACACTCACCTCCATAAACGCTCACCTCCAAGGAAGTGCAGTATAGCAAGCACTAACCTTCTACCATTTTCATGCCTAATATTCTTCCTCCCACTCTAACAGGGGCTGAAAACAACCCTTGAGTAGTTCAGTGTCTTGCCCTGGCTTACATCTTGAGTGTCCCGGCCTCCCCATTTGCCGGTGTGGAGCCTGTGGACTGAGAGGTCTGTGGTCCCTGCCTCCCACTCCTGCCTTCTCCAGGGCACACACCCTTTGCCCTTCAGACAAGGTCCTGCTCCTGGGCCCTGTGTCAGTCCAGCAGGGATCCCTGTGGCAATGACTGGAGGGTCTGCAGCTGCAGAAGCTTTCACTCCCTGCCAAAGCCCACCTGGCCTCTCTGGTGAACAGCACTGGGGCATGGAGGCAGGGGTATGTCTCTGTGGAGTCTGCACACCTGCTTCTGAGTGTGAATGTCTAACGTTCACCTCTACTGCCTCACTAGGAAGGGAAACAGAGAAAGAGAAGGGAGGAACAGGAGCACCAGGGAACCAGAATACCAGTGGCCAGGAACCCAAAAAGAAAGGGACCTGATGACAGTTTGCAGACTTCATACTTGTGCCCAGGGACAGCCTGGCCTCTATCACTGCATCTCAGCATAAATTCTGTTGTGTGCGTCTGGCTCCCCTATGGCCCAGAAGAGCAACTCAAAGACAAAGAGGGCACTTGTTTTTCTCTGGATGTCCAAAGTCAAGCATTGTGTGGTCATGGAACATACATTGACCACCCTGAGAGCTGATGCATCACAGGCACCTTTATATGACAACTAGCTCTCAGGGTCCAGCCAGCCTGCTCAGATGCCCCTGCTATTAGATGACAGACAGGACCCTTCCCAACCTCTCCACCCCAACACCTGTTACAGATGGCACCTCGACGACAAGTGAAAGGGCAGAGGCTCTGAGACACTATCCCAGGACCTCTGTGCAAAGAGAAGTGTGGAGGTGACAGCTGCTTTCTGCTTAATAAGGGGATCTCCTTCCATAGCTTGCATCTCCTGTTCATTAGCAAGGGGAATGTTAGGAATCAAAAATGTAAAGAACAGTTAGGCTACTTCAGGATGATAAATGAAACTCATTAAGAGGAAACAGAGTCATCCTTTAAAAACTAAAAATAGTTATCATATATCCTGCAATCCCACTCCTGGGCTTATATCCAGAGAAAACTCTAATTCAAAAAGAAACATGCACCCCAATGTTCACTGCAGAATGATTTACAATAGCCAAGACATGGAAATGTCCATCAACAGATAAATGGATAAAGAAGATGTGAGATATGTATCTACTTACCCATAAAAAAGAATGAAATAATGCCATTTGCAGCAACATGGACGGACCTAGAGATTATCATACTAAGTGAATTCAGACAAATACCATATGATATCACTTATATGTAGAATCTAAAATAGGATACATATGAATTTATTTACAAAATAGCAACAGACACATAGACAAAGAAAACAAACTTATGGTTACCAAAGGGAGAAGGGGGTAAGGGAGGGATAAATAAGGGATTTAGGAGTAACACCTACGTATTACTATATACAAAGTATATAAAGAGCAAAGGCCTACTGTATAGCACAGGGAACTATACCCAATATCTTGTAATAACCTATAATGGAAATGAATCTAATGAAAAAATGGAAAAAGAGAGAAGACAGAGTTAGACCATGGCAGGGAGCAGGTTCCTACAAAAAAGTGACTCCTGACTCTCAGTTAGAGAATTCTAGGCCCCCAGAAATATCCCCCCTGGCCCACGGCCACTCTCTGCTGAGCTCTACCCAAGGGGCAGCTGTGCCAGGACACCATGACCCAGGGATGCAGGTGCAGCCATGCAGGGAGTCCCCCGGCTCCCAGCAATTCTGGGCCTGCTGCTGGCAGCTCTGTGACTGAGGCCACAAAACAGCTGAGCCATCCCAGCATCCTCATCTGCAGAGAATGGACTGGGCTGACCCAAGTCATCATTCCAGGGCTTTCTGACACTGAAGTCCTAAGATTGTAATGCTAAAGTATAGCAAGTCATCAGCCATCAGCTGTCTTTGGCATTTCTACTGCAAAGGCCATTGTTTTATGTTCTAGGGCCTCAAAGACCCAGGCCTGAGCAGAGGAGTCCCTCTCCCTCCTTCCCTCTCCCCCTCTCCATCACCCTCTCCCCCTCCCCCATTGAAGGCAGCCCAGCAGAGGGACCAGTCCTCCCTGAAACTCTCCCCGCCCACACAGCTCTTCCCCAACTGCCCACCCTTCAGCACTCGGCAGCCAGGCCTCAGCTTACCGTTCATCATCCTTTCAGTTCAGTTTAGTTCAGTCACTCAGTCGTGTCCGACTCTTTGCGACCCCATGAATTGCAGCATGCCAGGCCTCCCTGTCCATCACCAACTCCCGGAGTTCACCCAGACTCACGTCCATCGAGTCAGTGATGCCATCCAGCCATCTCATCCTCTGTTGTCCCCTTCTCCTCTTGCCCCCAATCCCTCCCAGCATCAGAGTCCTTTCCAATGAGTCAACTCTTCGCATGAGGTGGCCAAAGTACTGGAGCTTCAGCTTTAGCATCATTCCTTCCAAAGAAATCCCAGGGCTGATCTCCTGAAGGCTCATTATTGTACTCAGTTAAGAATCTATGAAATAAATCAACGACAAATATCGTATGATTTCACTTCAATGTGGAATTTAAAAACAAAACAAATGAACAAAAAAAGCAAATCTATAGATGCAGAGAACATATTGGTGGTTTTCAGAGCAATGTGGGTTGTGGGGTGGACAAAATGAGTAAAAGGGGTTAAGAGGTACAAATTCCCAGTCATAAAATAAGTAAGTTATGGGGACGTAATGTACAGTACGGTGACTATAGTTAGTAAAATCATATTGCATTTTTGAGAGTTGCTAAGAGAGTACATCTTAAAAGTTCTCAACACAAGAAAAGTGTAACAAACAGTTTATAACAGATTTGGTAATTAGCCCTATTGTGGTGGTCATTTTGCAATGTTTACAAATATAAAATCACTATGTTGTCCACCCAAAACTACTACAGCTATATGTCAATTACACCTCAATTTAAAAGAAAAAGCATCTGTAACTCTGCACGGGAGGAGGCAAGTTCTTTTGCTCCCTTTGGATCAGAGCCCAGTAGGTGATGCATGTTGAATGCACACCCTTAACACCAGAAGCTCTAATCACATGAAATAGTCCAACCTGGGCCCCCTCCAAGGATGACAGCACCAACTGGCAAGAGGCAGATAGCCAGCTGCCATCTCTGGAGGAAGAAACCCAGGGAAGCTGGCCGAAGGACTCCGCTGACATCACAGAAAAGCTCAAGAAGGAAGACGGGAAGACTGAGCTCAGGGTTTTCTGAATAGGAGCCCATTGTAGGCCACAGGATTTCCCTCATTTCTTAAGGAATGGGCTGTCAGATGAGGGTCTTCCCAGATTTTTGAAACTTGGTAGGCATAATCCTTTACATGGAAAACTGGTCTACACTGCAATCTGAGTAGCTTAATTTATTTATGAAGAGAATTTGACAGCTTCAAAAGGTATGTCCAAAGGAAATGGTAAAAATAAAAACTTTATCACCAGTAACCTTTTCTAAAAGCTCAGATATTCACCAGCCAGGTGCGCTCGGGTGGAAGAAGAGAGGCAAAGCAGTTGTATGACCTTAGATGTGTTACCTCCCCAGGCTGGGCCTCAGTCTCCTCTATGTGAAATACAGGGACTCAATTTGGATGATTTCTAACGTCCTATGTTAGCACGTTGTATCCTTCTAAAGGCTGAGTCTTTCTTTTCAAAGCCTTGCAATAACTGCTGCTGCTGCTGCTGCTAAGTCGCTTCAGTCGTGTCTGACTATGTGCGACCCCATAGAGGCAGCCCACCAGGCTCCCCCATCCCTGAGATTCTCCAGGCAAGAACACTGGAGTGGGTTGCCATTTCCTTCTCCAGTGCATGAAAGTGAAGAGTGAAAGTGAAGTCGCTCAGTCGTGTCCGACTCTTAGCGACCCCATGTACTGTAGCCCACCAGGCTCCTCCGTCCATGGGATTTTCCAGGCAAGAGTACTGGAGTGGGGTGCCATTGTCTTCTCCAGCAATAACTGCTACAATCCCAAAATTTGATGGCAAGCTTTCTCACGGAGCTGGATCCATAGTCCCATCAACTAGAAATGTATAGAAAATTTCAGAGAAAACATAAGAGAAGGTAATACAAGCAGGATGGAGAACTCTGCCCTGCAGGAGGTCCTTGAAGTTGCTTTCTTCCATTTTATTAATGAACTCTTTGAGCCTACTCCCATCAAGCTGTCACCTCCAGTTCTCCACCCAAAATGGTCTTCCCAAGGTCACCAAGAAGTTAGCTTGGTTAGAACCATGGCATCTTCATCTTTCTACATCTCTCAGCAGCATACTCTGCAGATGGCCACTTGCTCATCCTTGAAATACTTTCTTCCTCTGGCTTCCAGAACACACAGAGGTCTGGTTTTCTTCCTACCTCTCTGGCCATTCGTACTTGGTCTCCTTTGCTTGGTTCTCCCTGTCTCCCCAACCACGTAATGTTACAGAGTCCCTGGTCTGTTGATCTCTTTTCTCTTCTTTCTCTGTCATTCCCCTAGTGATCTCACCATTCTAGTGACTTTACCCTCACTACAAACCCCCAACCATACATCTCTAGCCCTGACCTTTCTCTGCTACAGTAACCTTTGGGGTTACTTGGGGTGCCAAGTAACTCCAAACAGCTGGAAATGCTCTAGATGGAGGGGTTTGTTCTCTTAGTACAGTAGGGATAAAAACCATCTTGAGGCTAGTTGTTTTTTAAAGCTTTCTTTACAGAGAAAGATGGATACTTGCTGCTTATAAAACAGGCAGCATGTTTGGCAAAGGTCACAAAAACATGAGGAATAAGGCAATACTCTACAGAGAACTAGTTCTGTGTCAGGCATATCCATTCACGCACATATTCGATCATTCTGTGCACAGGAACAATAGCCCACAAACCTGAAGGAACCACCCCCTTGGGAAAAGGCCAGGAGACCTTGTCCTTGGGGTACTTCTGACTCATCACTACAAGGAGGGAAGACGAGGACGCCTATCAACCAATATGTCATGTTTGCCAAATGAGTGAATGAATGAAACAAAGAAGGCATAGTTCTGAGCTGGTTAATGAACCCCAAAGCCCATTAAAAGGCAATAGGAAGTATTCAGCAATTATATTTTGAGGACCAGCCATATGCATGAATCATGGTAGGTTTCTGCATGGTATACAAAGCTAAAGTCACAGCCTTCCCCAGGCTACTTGTCATATGGGTAGAAAAGACCCAAATGCTCCAGGACAAGCGGGCCAGGCTGTCACACTCTGAGAAGCCAGAGCTGGCCCTCATCATGGGCCACTGTCCCCATCCTGCGAGCTCCTTCACGACCAGTGGCCCTCCGATCTCACAGGTTTATTTGTCCCCATTTGTCTCTATTGTTCTGAATATGTATGTTTTCCCCTTTCCATTTGCAGCCTTTGATAAGCGAGTTTGTAAACAAGCAGGGAGCAAAGAGTCTTATCTGGAAACTTTCTCAGAAGCCCTTTTTGGAAACGAGTTTCTAGCTCTGCACTGCTTTCACAGGCTGGAGGAAGACAGGCAGAGACACAAAAGACAGACCACGCTCCCGAGAGCATTAACCTCGGATTTGACAACACCGCAATAAAGTGCCAAAGCTATCCTCTTTGGGGAGGCTTCTGAAACATGGAGTTCCACCGGGATTTCAGCTGACAGACCTCCTAATGCCCTCTTGCCTCCCAGGCCACACGACACAGACATGACGAGCACCCCAGGCGCGGAGGCACACGTTCCCCCACAACCCCCGCCTCAGTGAAGAGCCTGGCTGCACCATCAGCAGCAGCAGGAGCTGACCGGGGTCCGTTCTCCCACCTCTGACCTGGGGGCTGAACCGGAAATCCCCAGAGAGGCCCAGGCCCCCCTTGCCTCTTGCTTCCTGTGTTGAGATCCCATCAGAATTAAAGACTGAAAAGGCCTTTTCATGGAAGCACTGGCAAAACTTGCCTTTATATTTTTATAATCTCTATATTTCCTCATCCTTTTACAAGCAGAAAACCAAGCAGGAAAAAGCCCATGATAGTTTTATCTGCTCTCCTGTTCAACAACGGGGCCATGCCTTCCCAGCTCCCTCACTCCTGTTTTGGAAATGGACACTAGAAATTTTTCCTGTTCGTGACTGAGGCTGTGGTCTGTTTCCAATTACCTTGTTGGAGGTCACATGGTCAACATCCCTTTTCTAGTGGAAGGAAAACAAGCTAATGCATTCCCACTCCAGTCCAGCACTGGCCCCTCCAAGAGCAGCTGACATACATTCCAGCCTGAGGTGGGTTCCCCCAGAGGGTGACTGAGGATAGAGTGCGACCAGAGATGCGAAGCAAGCTAAAGCGGTATCCACAGGATTAGGAGCCTTCTTACAGGTGGGGAGCAGGCTGTCTGACACACCAACAGAAGGGCACTCCAAGGCCAGGTCCTGGGCAGCTGAAGAACAGGGTAAGCCAGAGGGGCAAAACCTAGGAGTCATCCCGAAGTAGCAGGACTGACCAAAGGATGAGTGAAATCTTTAGCAGCATGAAAACCCACCTGGAGGCTTGCTAAAATGCAGATTTCTGGGCTCAACCCCAGAGATTCCACTGGTCTAGGGTGGGAACCAGGCAGGAACATGCATTTCTCCAGTTTCTCAGTTAGTTCTAGTAGAGATTACCATTTGAGAAACACTGATGAAGAGTGACTGCCGTCAGACTGCAAAGACTGGCCGAAGGAAACTACGTGGAGAAGATGTACTTACTCAAAGTCCTGAAGACAAATCCAAAGTCAGAGGCTGAAGGGATGGAGAGGAACGCACTCCCAGCTCAGAGGTCAGGCCTAGAGGCCCAAAGAGAGCACAAGTCCAAAGGTCTAAGGCAATCACTGGGGTGAACAAGCCTCAGAGGAGCTTCTGGAAGCCAGTGGTATGGCAGGTGGCACATAGCAAGTAAACCCTACATGCACAGCATTCAAGGCACATCCTAGAAAATAAGGTGAGTCCTGAGCAAGTGGCCTGGCTCCTCCACATCCAGAATTTCTCCACAGTTCTTCATAAGTGTGGGTACCATGGTATGTGTGATGGGGGGAGGGTAACTTCCCTCAGCAAAAATAAGCACAGGGAACCACAGGTGATGTAATGAAGCCATAGTTCAACTGTTCTGCTATCTGTTGTTTGAGCATGGAGGATGCTAGGTTCCGCTAGAGATTCTAAAGAAGATAACATAACTCCATTGCCACCATTAGGGAAATACAACTAACACATAAAGCACTTAAGAAAAAGCTGGCTGCTTAAGCAGTCCACGGTATTAGATAAAATTGAAGTCACTGACCACAATCTAGAGTCCAAAGGGCAAAAGGGGTCCACTGCATCCAGGAAGAAGTTCCCAGATCAAGCAGAGGCTCAGGACTAAGCATTGAAGTCATAATCCTGTCTGCCGGGCCCCCTTTCCAATAGGCCTGACTCTGTTATATACAGTCCAGGTTATGTGAAATTAGACCTCAGAGCATCAGTTCTTCCCTACTTGCACCTTTGGGGACCTAATTTGATTTCTCATCCTAATCCTTTTGACAATTCATCTTCACTGTGAGGTCTTGCCATACCCGTGAACCTGACATTAGATATCACTCCAGTTTTGACTTTTGCTATCCTTTCTCCTCATGCTCAGATTTGCAAAGTCCCTCTAGCCACTCTGCTATTGACCATCCTGGTTATAAATATGTACGCTGACCCAACCCAGCCCCAGATCCTTGCCTGCTTTTACACTGGCATAGGCTACAGTAGCTCTACAGGCAACAGTTCCTCTACAGAGTTTTTCCAACTTCAGAAGAGAATTTACACACTCATGAAACAAGAGAACAAGTGGGCTGAGTATGTAGGGACAAAGGAGAGATGGCAGTTAAGAAGCAATAATCAGAGAGGAGAGTCCACATTTTGAGATCAGTGACAACATTTTCTCCTTCAATTAGAATATTTCCTAACCTCAGCTACTCAGTTGAGAAGGGAGAGACCGATTTTTTTCTAGAGTCAAATAAAGGTAATGTTTGCCTTGAAGCATCAGCCAACCCTAATCTTCTCCATCTTGCTGGAACCCACATGGAAAGGTGGAGTCAGAAGCACAACTGAGATACAAAGGAAATCTGATAAAATTGTCCATTAATAGAAGAACTTCAGTTCTCTGGCCTGATCTGGGCCAAAGCTGGGCTGTAGGAGTCTTGTTCTTGCTGAGTTTCACCTGCAGCCTCAAAACCTTTGGGAATTTAGAATCAATGAGGTCTAAATATATCAACTGGCAGTTACTGGGCATGGTCCAATCCATGGAGGTTTAGGGATTTGTAGCCTAGAACTATACCTTGATCAGATAGGATGCAGTAGTTAGGCAAATAAGGATCGGTGAGGATTATCTGTTATACTCACTCTAAAACTAGAAAAGACATTCTTCCCTTCCCCAAGAACTTCTCATTGGTAAAGATTTGCAGAGAGTGTTGGTTTGGGGTCCTCCATTGTTTCCTTCACTTTTCATAATGAATCAGCTACAGCAGGACCCTTCCTCACTCAATATCAGCAAAGCTCTTGGGAGAAAACTCATAGGTCTATGGTTCTGCATCCTTTACATGATTATTACAGGTCCCTAGAGACATTTTTCACTGGGGCTTGCTGAGGATTTGGGCTGATTCCACTGCATTCCAGCTAAGGCTTAACTGAAAATCTTATGGGAATAGAAAGCCCTCTAAACAAGAGAGAACCAACATCCTCATTCTAAAATGGAATGGCCTTTTCTGGTCAAATAGTCTCTGATATGTCTTTTGTGAACAGGACATGTTACTTCTCCCAGAAAATATTGATTCAAAGTGTTGCTCGGATAAAAAGAATTGTAGAGTAAAGCTGGCCTTCAGATTTCCTAATTTTTTTGTCCCGTCAACAATTTGAAGGAACCAAATACCACCTCTTCCCAAAGAGAATAGAGTCTGCCATTCTGGTAAACCAGGTGTGATACAATCTCAGAAATAGGAGAAATTTGCCTTGTCTTGGGTTAAGGGCAACAGGGTCAAATATAAAGGAAAAGAAAGAAAGATACTGCATTGTTGAACTGAGTAGCCACCCAAATATCCCAGAGAATGAACTTTAACTTTCTCAACAGAAAGGCAACCGCATCTTGGCAGCGCATGGAGAAAGTTCCTTCATTAATGTGTGACCTTTACAGCATCTAATCTTCACATAGAATTAACACAGGGCTGAAAGATGTGTGTCTTTTCCTGTTTTGTTTTAACGGCAGACCCGGAACACAGGGTACAGTTTTGCTTCTGTCTTGAGAGCTGTCCTCGCCTTGCCCTCCACGGCCTGCAGCCAGTTCAGTATTTTTGGCCAGACAGAAACATTCTCCGGTCCCAAGAATGCCCAAGAACCAACAGAGTTAGGTGGTTCCTAAGCTTATTTCCTGTGTTCAGATTCTGGCATAGAGTCCCAGGCTGGCCTTGCTACAGACACTGGAAGGTAGAAAAGGTGAGAAATTCTCTAAAATGTTTCCAAGTTTTCTATTTACTGGATAGACAACAAACCAATAACTGTTTGGAGCAGCCAGCCTGCTGGCAGCGATTTTCCAAGAATTTCCAAATAGCTGTGCATACCCTAAGGGAGGGAGGTACCAGGAATGGAGTAAGAAGGGAGGAAGGTTAAAAAAAATGATTTATTGATGCCCTTGGCTATTTAAGGTTAGAGTGGAAGGCACAGCTAAAATGTAGCTTGCTACTGCAGAAGGGAAATTAGCAAAGGGTGGTACCCTTGGAGTTACAAAGGATGCTAATTGCACAGATGAAAAAGAAAACTTTACTTTCCTGGAGATACACAATTGACCTGATACACAATCCCTGTGAAAAACTAACATCCTTCTCTTACTTGAAAAAAATACAAGGGTCTCCATCTGGCAAAGTGACATGGTGTCCCTCAGGATCTAGGCACATCTCTTTAGTTCTGGCTACCAGAAAGTCACATTGAAACTAGCCAGGAAACCGCTAGGCCTCCAAGGAGAGGAAAGAGACCATACCCCAAAAGGGCCACAGGTCCCAGACAACATTCAACAAGGGGAGTGGAAGATAAGTGTGAATAAGAGAGAGAGATCATTGCATATGAAAGCACTCTGTCTTATGAGCACCCACGCAGATGCTATTAACATTCTGCTAGAATGGCTCTTGGAAACTAGAAAAAAGTAATGGTTCACATGTGTGCATGCTAAGTTGCTTCAGTCATGTCTGACTCTTTGCAACCCTATGGACTCTAGTCCACCAGGCTCCTCTGTTCATGGCATTCTCCAGGCAAGAATACTGGAGTAGGTTGCCATGCCCTCCTCCAGGGGATCTTCCCAACCCAGAGATCAAATCCCCATCTCTTAAGTCTCCTGCACTGGCAGGCAGGGTCTTTACCACTAGTACCACCTGGGAAGCACGGTTCACAGTAAGTAAAACTAGAAAGCCAGACCATGAGGATATATTATGGAAGAAGAAATCAAAGGCTCAAAGGGGTAGACAAGAGGTGGGGCAGACAATGGAAGCTGGAAACAACCAGCAGATTATATACTGCAGGAGGCAGGCTGGGACCACACTGCATCTGCCAGTGATGAGGGATGTGCTGGGAGGAGCAGCAGTAGCAAGAAGCAGCTCAGTGGTGCTGTTGTCTAGGCTGGGCCGTATCAGTGCTATTACAGGGCTGGGCCCCCAGAGACCAATGGAGATCAAAGGAAATAATAAACACAATCGAGGCTAAGTGACAGCGCTTAAGTGTCAGAAACAAAATGAATGCAATAATTGTACTGGGCAGAAAAACTGGAGTGGGAGCCAGGGACATCAGACATGCAGGGAGCAATGGAATGGTTAATAGAACATAGCATCCCTAAGAGCAGGAAAGATGGGCTGTCAACAAGAGTGTTTCTCAATCTGGATAGTCCAAGACTGAATGATCAGGAGGCTAAGGGCAATCACCCAATAAAAAGTTGTGATCCCTTGCCCAGTTTCCAGAACTAAACCAGCTATCAGATGCCTCACCTTCTGACTGAAGGAGAGGCCAAAGTACTCAGAAGGAGCAAGCCTGCAATGGCTCAGCAGGTGTGTAAGGTAGTGATGGCCTTAGTCTTCTCCAAAGGGTCCGTGGCTATCTATTCCAATAATCATAAACTGAGGAAAAGGAAATGTCCCAGTACTTTGAAGACTGGTGGATACAGAGCCATTCACCTCTGGTGCACCACATTTAGCTGCACAGAGGTTCCTGATGTCCAGCTGATGGAGGAGAAAAAATGTCAAATGTTGTTAACAAATGAGTCAGCTTGATGTATAGATGCAAACCGGAAATGGACTTCAGTGTTCTCAGTCCTACTCAAGAATGACCCTGAGAGAGAGAAGAGAGGGGATTTTCTCCCAGTGAGCTTCCGGTGATGCACAGAATCACTCACTTTGTGAAATACATACAGACTTATGGTCAGTGGTCAGTAACTCGGCTGATTGGTTAGTGGCCTGAAAGGAGAGAGATTAAAAGATGAGGGACAAGAGGTTTAGGAGAGAGCATGGAACTGGACGTTAAATGTGAGATCTCTGGACCCCATGTTAATGTCCACCAAAGAGCACTCATCATGAAGAGGCACTTTACAGTCAAGTGGATGGAATAACTTGGCCAGTTGATGTCAACAGCCTCTCTCATTTGCCACACCCGTGCTGGTCTTACAGACATTTGAACAAAGAGGTCACGATGGCAGGGATGCAGGATAAGCAAGAATCCTGTTTATGAAAATGTTGACCT
This sequence comes from Bos indicus, assembly GCF_029378745.1. Taxonomy (NCBI): domain Eukaryota; kingdom Metazoa; phylum Chordata; class Mammalia; order Artiodactyla; family Bovidae; genus Bos; species Bos indicus. The sequence continues at coordinate 35,101,316 of NC_091769.1, forward strand.
ATCTCCTGCTGCTGCTAAGTAACCAGATTGGCACAAACAAAGATTACTGCCAAGCCCCTGGTACAGAACCATTCTTCAAGAAGATCAACCAGCTACTCTGTGGTGCACTAATTAATTTGAACCACTTTCTCTATGGAAGGGCCAACAATCCATCTTGAATGAAATCAACACATACTCATTGTATGGATTTTCCTTTCTTGCTCATAGAGTCTTGTCTGGCACCGCTGTGTAAGGGCTTACCTCATGTTTAGTTCACAAACACAGAATCCCACATAGTATCTCATCATACTAAGGAACCTAAAACAAGGGAGAAATAGTATTAAACACAGGACCATGGGCTCCACTATCTTGTCTCATACTGTACCACAGTATGAGAAGCTCTTGACTTTACAGAGTGAAAGAATAGTCATTTGAAGAAGCTACTGAAGGCAAAAGGAGAAGAGGGTGGCATAGGATGAGATGGTTAGATAGCATCACAGGCTCAATGGACAGGAATTTAAGCAAATAGGAAGAACAGGGAAGCCTGGCATGCTACAATCCATGGAGTTGCAAAGAATTGGACATGACTTAGCAACTGAACAACAAATCACTGAAGCACCACATTAGAGGTAATACTTAAGGATATGGTGTCATGCTGCAGAATGCAGTGAACCCCCTAATCAATGTGAATTGTATAGAACTGTGTCCTCTCTATATAGAACACATGATGTGGATAGCAGTAGAGGTAATCCCACTTACCATCTCATTCAATGAGTTACCGAGGGAATTTCTTTCTTTCAACTCCAAAACTCTGGGCTCTACAGAGCTAGAGATTCTGATTCCAAGAACAGAAATACTTCCACCATGGTCACTGCAAGAATCCATTAAACTTTAAGCTAGAGTCACACTTTGGACCTCTTGTAACAAGAGTTCAACAAGCAGAAAAATGCATCAGCATCATCCTTGCAGGGGTAATTGACTCTGGCCATCAGAAGAAGGTTGGGCTGTTGCCACACACTGGGAAGGAGAGGAGTACGTATGGCACCAAGAAAGACCTATGTGGCATCTCTTGCTAACCTCCTAACCAACTGTAATGATAAATAAGTAAGAGCGGTAGTCATGCTTGAGAAAAGAGCACAACGACCAGAGGCTCAGCTCCTTCAAAGATGAGTATCTGGGTCGCCCACACGGTATGTGCCCTGAGCCAGCAGAACTGCTAGCGAGGGAGGAAGAGAATCAGCAGTGGGTTGTAGAGAAAGGATTCGATGAACCTCAGGTGTGCTGAGAACAGCTCTATGGTTAAGAGCTGTAGTTTGACCCATTAAAATTTCTCTTGTACATTTCCCAAGGAAAAGAGGCTAACCAGAATCCTATGGGCTCTATTCCCAGGTAGGATGAATTTTTTTTAGAAGAAACCAGGTGTGCAGAAAGTGCAAGGGGTAACTTCAGTGGATGCTGTGTTGCACCACCAGATTCTCCCCTTCAGTTCTGAGGACTCATCCCCCAGCTGCCAAGACTGCTAGCTACCCTCAGCCTGCAATTGAGTCCTTCTCTAGGAATTGCCCTTGGCTAAAGGGAGAGACCTCACCTAAGAACAACCCCACCCACAAGAGTCAACCTGTAGCCAATAAGTGGTCAACATAATGGCACAAAGGCTTGGCCCACTCGCCTCAATCTGAGACAATTCTAAAGGGATCCCCAAGTTCCAGAGCTCCCCAGGATGAGCTGAGGTCATTATCAAAGTGCACTACAGCCCCACTGCTTCCTCTGCCTTTCCTCTTCCTTCTGCTGGCCCTCTCACAAATGTTGAGGGTACTCAACTAAACTTTCTGCACACAAACCTCTATGTCCTTGAAGCAGCATGTGAAACACAATATACATTAAAATCCTAAATGTTTTAGGATGTTAGGATTTCTCATTTTCACACACTTTGATGCAGTAGTCTCAAGTCTAAAATAACCTAAGGAAATAACAAGAGATGAAATCAGAATTTGCTGTTGTGACAGTATAATTTTAAAAACTAAGAGGGCAATACAAATAATAATAATATGGAACTCTCTGCAGTCATTACAATGCACATTTCTGAAAAATATATTGTGACATAGGAAAGTGTTCACAAATACATTTAGTAAAAGCATCAGAATACAGAATGATAAAAATATACATGGTTCACAAACATGTTACTTACAGAACTGTCAAGCCCGAAAGAAATTAGATGATCAATTGGTAAATTTGTGAGGAAAAGCCAGGAAAACAGTCAAACTTTGATTTATTGAGTAAAAATTCTATCTCATGGTCATACTGATTTTTAGATAAAAGATGGTGAGTTTCCCAGCACTGGATATTTCGAGAATAAAGTGACCACTTGGCAAGCTTGATGTAGAGTGGAATTTAGTATTAGTTTACATTTTAAGGTACTGTGTGGCCCTCTGGAATTCCATTCCACAGTGAGTAAGTATCAGAGCTGTGCTTTGGGTCTGCTTGCCTTTGCTTTCCCTTGGTTTGCTTTGCTCTGCTTGGTTTTTCTGAGCTAACAACTTAACTCTTGAAGACTTCTGATTTCTTTGGCTGTCTTTGACAACTCAGTGAGAAGGAATTCACTTAATAATGCCCACCTCAAAACCCTATAGTCTTTTATCACAAGCATTAGATTAAAAGAATTCCAATAAAAGAAACTCACTTCAGAGGATACCACTCAGAATCTCTAGGCAATAGGAAAGAGTAACCTAGCCCTAATACTGAGGAAGGGGTGTGCTCTTTAAATATAAGGCTTTACCTTATAAACTAATTGTGAGGCCAAATTATGTTTCGTGGTTAAGTAATCCCCTGTGCATTTTCTCTCACTTTCAACACAGCCCAAGTGCACCAAAGTTCAGAGGCTCTGACCCCCTTCCACCGCCAAGCCCCGTTTTCTAGGTCTAACGAAAGATCAAACATTCTCATTTTCCCAGGTTTTGACCCCCACTCCCCAAATAGTTCAAACACCTGGAATGAATAATTTGAAGGTTTTAAAGAGCAAATGGCAACACACCATCCCTACCACTACTCCACACTCCCCAGACTACAGCCTGTCTGTAGGAGACACTTGAACTCCAAGGAGAGATAAGCTCTGTCTTCATCTTCTTTATGCCCAGCCTTCAGTGAGGGGGATTCTGCCCCTGCCCTGCCCTTTCCAACCAAGGGTGCCCTAGCCTGGCCACAGGTGAGGAGTTCCTCAAAGCAGATAGGGCCTGAGATTTTTTGTTCTCAAAAGTCACCAAGGGATGCTGACCACCCCTCCTTCCTTTTTACCTCACTTTTTTCTATCGCATGATTAAAATGCAAGAATATACCAAAGGAATTGGTTTGAGAACTCAAAGTGACAAAGGGACCCTCAAGTGATCATGTGGTAAAATAAGAAAGCTAACAGTGGAAAAGAAGAGCGGTATAATGGATTTGAAAGTGAAAGTGTTAGTCTCTCAGTTGTGTCTAACCCGTCAGTCTCCTCTGTTCATGGGACTCTCCAAGCAAGAATACTGGAGTGGGTTACCATTCCCTTCTCCAGGGGATCTTCCTGACCCAGGGATCGAACCCAGGTCCCCTGAATTGCAGGTGGATTCCCTACTGTCTGAGCCACGAGGGAAGCCCATAATGGATCTAGATCCTCTCTATTCTGCCTGTAGAACTAGAGATAGCTCTCAGATGTAGAACCATTGAAGAAAAGCCCATGTGGAACTAGAACACTTGTGTTTATTCAACAAATATTTCAAAAGCATTCTCTCTGTGTCAGGCACTATATTAGGTCTACCCCACCTGCATGGAGATCCTATTCCAGCAGCTCGGAGATTTATTAGAAGACTGTTTCACAACACCTGGTAGGCCAGACAACACTGTCAGACACAACACTGCTCTGAGCTCATCCATCCCTTTGTTGTTCTCAGAAGTGCTGAGAAAGGGAAGTACTAGCCAGAAATATCCCGAGAGAAGGATTACCTGGGACAACTCAAAAACATCTCCAGAGCTGCAACTGCCTCCCTCTCCTCCTCTGCCAAGCAGGAAGATGAATTTGGAGAGAGCAGATGCTAGGAACTCCAAGGAAGTGCTGCTATTTCAGCTTGAACAACAGCCCCAGGTGCTACCGCAGCTCTGGGCAAAAATGCAAAGCAGGCGAAGTTGGTCTTACAACCGCCCCAATTCTTCTTGCCTCATTATCAACCTCCCAGACACTACTTGCCCTTACGCTGCTTGAAATCTGCCCCCAATCCTCCAATAAGCCTAGACATGCCATTAGACTCCTGTCTGATTAAAAATGCAAATAAAGTTTAACCTCACCAGGCGTGCCTCCACAGCCCCTGGCCAAGACTCCGACCAAGACCAAGACCGGCTGAAGTGGTGTAATGGGAAAAGCATGGGTCTGGGGCCAGAGAGACTTGGTTTCTCCACCCTCGTTCCACCACTTACTATTTTGTGACTGCAGGCAAGTAACTTAACCTCTTTCAAGTTTCAGTGTTCTTGGCCATAAAATGTAGATAGTAATGTCTGTCCAAGTACATTTGGGGAAAGATTAAAATACAAATGAGCTCCTCATTTCTTATCCTGTCCTTCCTCATCTTATAAAGGGAACCTATAAACTCAACAAAAATAAACTAGGCAGTGGCTGAGACCCTGTGCTGCACAGGGACCTTTGCCTGCAGTTTGCCATCGTTGGTTGCCTTGGCCGGAAGGTAAGAAAGGGGTCCTGGGGCAAAGTTCAGTGGCCCAGGGGATCACAGTAACAGAAGCCAGGCCACTGGGCAAAATGGCTGAAAGAAGTCATCAGTATTATAATCCCCTTAAGAAAGGGCATGAAAAGCAAAGTGCATTCTTAATGGCTTCAGAAAGTTCTGGGTGTTATAATATGTCCTGGAAATAATGACAAGAATAAAGACTGGACTTGGCTTTATTTCTGCAGGTGACATCATTAGGATTTGCAGCCTCTTTCCTGGCAATAGCACAGGCCTGGCCTCCATTGCTGCTTCCGACATGAAGTCAAGGCCCTGACCTACATCCAGCCTGGACGGCCACTGCTCCCCATCAGGCAGCCCCCACTCAGGTCCATCTCGGCCAGCTCCTCCCTCACCACCAGCCAGCTCCTGCTTCCCAGCCTTCATGTCATTCATCCTGTTCTTCTCTCCACCTAGAAAGCCGTCCTTTCCTATCTGCCCTTCACCTTCCCCCCACACCCACTCACACGGACTCACACCCATGTTCCGGCTCACACGGACCCTCCTCCAGTGATAGAAGGCAGAGTCCAGGATCCGGGTCCAAGGACCAGGGCCTCATCTAGACCCTACAGAACTGGGCCTCACTCTGGAATGTGGATCTCAACCAGGGGCCCTTAAAATTCAACTAAGGAGCTTTTAAAAACATGCAGACACCCAAAGTCCACCCCAAACCTACCCACTCAGAAGACCTTGTGAGGAGTGTAGCTGGGCACCTGTGTTTTTAAGTTTCCACCCTGGAGTCTCATGTGCAGCCCTAGCTCAAAACCACTGCTCTCGGATAAAGACTTTTCTAAATAAAAGAAATTGGATACCATGGTATTACTTCAAAGACTCTACAAATAGAGCTGATGGAAAATAACACAAAAAGCAGTGGTTGGACAACCTGAACATTTACAAATCAAAGGGCGCAGGTAATAAGTAGTTTGGGATGTTCAAAGACCTGGGTAAGAAACCAGTGAAAGGTTTCATTATTTCTCTGAATTTATAGAGGGGTGGAAGGAGTCAGAACTGAAAGATCTGAACATTTATCCTGAAATTAAGCAGCACTTGTAGGTCTGTAATTAACGAAGTAAGGGTACTGACGGTTTAAAATATGATTTGTAGATATATCCAGGGCAGTGGAATTCTCAAGAAATAACCAAAAAAACTTGCTTAAGGACAAAGAATGCAAAACAACATGATATCTTGTTTTTTTTTGTTTTAGAAAGGGTAACCATATGATAGGAGAAAATAAACACAGCAGATGCTGCATTTTTGGACCCAAGTTGCAGTATTTCATATAGCAACTCATGAAATTTTAATTGCTAACATGGTTCAGTTGGCAGGGAAAGCAAGTTACATGGCTTGAATATGAACAAAAGATTATGAAGGAAAGGTGAATTTGTCAGACAAGTCTTCAGTAAGAGGTGCTCAGCAGGGTGTCCCAAGGTCAGTGCTTGCTCACTTTAGATTTCCTTGTGCATTTTAATTAGCAATGTGGGAGAGACAACAAGAGACCCCTGAAAGTGATCTGAAGAAGACTTGCAAAGGGGGATGTTGCCAAACCCCAGGAAGAAGTCCAAATTGAGATAGATAAGCCCACAAGGTTTAACCTATGGACGAAATAACTGAGGGCTGAGATTATTTATAAAGAGGCAAACAAGCTCATTGGAGGGACATTAATCAGAGCTCCTTATACTACAGAAGCAAAAGGACTCATATCCCAAAAAGGTTTCAACTAATAGAGTAAGAGCAGACACCACCATGAGGAGGTCAGGCTGTACTGGATCCAGTAAGCCTGCCCCACCCACCTCATCCTACTCTGCCTACCTATCAATATCAGCCAGAACATGGGCAGAGGCAAAGCCTGTCAGTATATTGATGACCAGCATATTGATGGTTTCTGTCTAGAAAAATAAAATGTTTAAAGAAATGTCTGTTAGCCATTATTAGGCACTAGCACACAGACCCTTTCACTGTGGCCCAGCCAACAAGCAAGACTCTCCATAACATAGATATTTATGATTTCCACTAATCCCCATGCCCCTTTCTCACTACTCAGCCAGGGAAGGCAAAGATCGCCTTCTCCTGGGAGTCCCGCTGCTCCTTGGGAATGTTTCCTGCAGAATTCTGTGGTTCTGACTTTTAGAAGATGTAGAGGTTTTTATGGCTCAGTTTTATTAAGAGGACAGAGTCAATCTCCTCAATATAAAGTATAGGTAAATTGAGAGCTGAGTATCCCTCAAAACATCATAAAAATTAAATTTTATGTTATTGCTAGCTAAATTCTAATTGTTAAGTTTTAGGAAGAACAATTTGACAGAGAAAGAGAAGGGGCTTTGAAATTGAGGGATGTTCCATCGAAAAGCCAACTAATTTTGGGAGGGATGTGTCCTTGAAGGATCAAATCTGAGACACATACCCAGAGTTCAGGCAGCAGCCCATCCCTGGATCAGGAGTTCAATGTCTCAATGTGCGCTTGTGAGAGAAACCAAACAGGACTAAGGGGAAACTGGAGAGTTGAGCTCCCCGCCTTTCTCCATGGAAGCGAAATGCAATCTGCTTGTTGGATCCAGGTGAAGGGACCAGAAAGACAATGCCCGGCCCTCACCTGGAAACTGCTGGAATGTAACCTGTCAGCATGGGCTCTCCTCTCTGCAGCTACCTGATGCTCTACCTGCCTCCAAACCAAGAGTCTTTTCCAGTTTGTTCTACTGGCATTTGTTGACTGCCTAGTGCATACTCTAGGAAGGGCAGGAAATGATCCATTTGTCTAGCATGTGTACACTTGTCCCTCCAGGGCAGTGTCCAGTCTCATACTGAAGACAAGAAGACACCTTCAAAGTCACCTGTAGAATTTTAAAGAACAATAAAGGAACAGAAATTCAAAGTACAGGAACTGGAAGCACCAGCTACTCACCAATGGGTTGTATCCCAAAAGTTTCTTTTTAAATTCATTGCTGAGAGGTCCAAACATATTTGTTCAAAGGACAGGGGCCCAGTCTGAACTAAAGAATTCATAATGCAGCTAAAACCATGCTGCACAATAAAAACAGGGGAAATACTTCTGTTCCATTATTATAACTAATTGCAAAATAATTTAAAATAAATACTAATTTTAAAAACTAAAAATCATTTAAACAAAAATATTTAAGAGTTTTCTTTAGTGAGGACAGCCCCAGGAAATAAAGTTTAATTTGAATTTTATGAAGAGGAGGAGGTATGAGAGTATGAGGAAATCCGGACTCAGGGGAAGTTAGATTCTTATCTCACATTATTATTTAATGACATTTTCTGTTTATAAAAATAGTACATGTTTGTCATGGAAATTTTGAAAAATACATTAAAATTAAAAGCAAAAAATATAAATTATTCATGGCCAACAGGATATAACTATTATTGACATCCTAATATATTTCTGTACAGGTGTTTTGTTCCAAATATATAGGCATGTATTTTTTATTGCAAAATAGAAACATTTTTGTCATTGGCTTTTTCACTGTTTACTATAAAATCATCCTTCTTATTACAATACCATCACTGTGTGTTATCTTTCTTCTTAATCCTTGCCAAATTGATAAACCGATTTCTATTTATTCTGTCACTAGTGAGATTGGTCTTTGATTTTTCCTTTGATTAAATGGTCATTTGTATTATTTTATATGTAAATTATCTTTTGTGTCTTGTGTCTACTTTTCTGCTGGATTACGCACAGTTTTCTTTGAGTTGAAAAGATTATGAATATATATTAATATCTCCTTGGTCATATATACATTACAAATATTTTCATTTAATTTTTACTTAATTCATAGCATCATTTAACACTTGGAATCTTTTTGTATATAGTCAAATCTAAAACATGTCTTCCTCTTCAGATGGCATATTACTGAATTTTTATCTTTTGTAAAGATGATGCATTTACATGATTACAAGACCAAATCTGTACAGATAGATATACACAGAGAGGTCTTGCCTCTATCCCCACCTTCCTCATTCAATCATACTGTCTTGTCCTAGTGCTTTTTATTGCAAACTTTAAAACAATGGTTTATTGATCCTTCTGAATTTGTACAGACTATTGCATTTTGAAAAGGATTGTTTTTTCCCACTATGCTAAGTCACTTCAGTCGTGTCTGACTCTGTGCGACCCCATAGACGGTAGCCCACCAGGCTCCCCCGTCCCTGGGATTCTCCAGGCAAGAACACTGGAGTGGGTTGCCATTTCCTTCTCCAATGCATAAAAGTGAAAAGTGAAAGTGAAGTTGCTCAGTCGTGTCCGACTCTTAGCGACCCCATAGATTGCAGCCTACCAGGCTCCTCCGTCCATGGGATTTTCCAGGCAAGAGTACTGGAGTGGGGTGCCATTGCCTTCTCCGTTTTTCCCACTAAATTTTCTAATTGGCAATGGTTGATAGAAAAGAAAAACTGTTGACCCCTGAACATTTATTCTGAACACATTCATCTTGTTGAACTAATATTTTTCCAGTTGATTGTCTTGGATTTTTAGATTGACACATAATCTTTCCTATTTATACTCATAATTTAATCCTCTACTTTCAAGTAGTATACTTATTCTATTCAATAGTATACTATTCAATAGTATACTACTATTCTTATTCTATTTTATTTTATCTAAGTAAGCCACCATTTTTCTTTGTGATATAATTGTACTACTTAGGCTTTTTAATCATATGAATCTTTTCCAGCTCTTAATGTGAATGAGCAATGCAACATCTGGGGTTGCTGTCATCATTTATATTAACTAGGATGGGCTAAGTTTTATGGCTTTAGAAAACAACCATAAAATCTTAAAACTGTGGAACAATGAAGACTGAATTTTTCACTTAGGCTCTAAGTTTTTTGTCTCAAGGGCCCATTTCACAATCCAGTGTCGTCCGTTATTGTTGCTTGGCTTAGGGGCAGGAAAGCTGGAAATTTATGCATGGGTTCTTACAGCCTCTGACTGCAAGGGACACACATCATTTCCCATCACAGTTTATGGGTCACATCAAGTCATACAACCATGCCTGCCTTCAAAAGGACAAAGAAACTCTATCCTACATTTGCCTAAAAGGAAAACGACTTGGAAGTATGGGTGGACAGCACTAACTACCATATCAGTCTAAACACACTGTACACACACCGACAGTATGTGCGAATAGATTTTCCACTGTTGATGATAGCTTTTCAAATGTATCTTGGTTTTCTGGAGGGTACAGAAGTGATTCAAGTTAATTAGATGATTCAAGTTAACTAGATGATTTTCAAATAGATTCTCTAAATCCAATAATGCTCACCTTCCAGTAAGATTGGAATCCATGCAAAGATCAATTTTTTAATTTATAAATTATTAGGGCTTATAGTTACTTATTCCCTTCCCCTTGTGTGTGTACTTAGTTGCTCAGTCATGTCCAACTCTTTGCAACTCCAGGGACTGTAGGCCACCAGGTTCCTCTGTCCATGGAATTTTCCAGGCAAGGATACTGGAGTGGGTTGCCATTTCCTACTCCAGAGGATCTTCTCAACCCAGGGATTGAAACCATGTCTCTTGCATCTCCTGCATTGGCAAGCAGATTCTTCACCACTGCACCACCTGGGAAGCCTCTCTTCCCCTTAGAGAGTCTAAATTAATTAGAAGTTACTATAATTTATTGGTGGTTGATTTCTAGATTTAGATCCATAGTCATATACAGCACAGCTAGTAATTACAAATTCAAGTAGTTCCTAGGAGGCCATAGTTTACTTTCAAATCTTACACATTTCAGAAATTTTGGGTAGTCCAAGGAAGGACTACTATTGAAAAATTACCACCAACTGGGAGGCTTAAGCAACAGAAATTTATTTCTCCCAGTTCTGAAGGCTGGAAGTCAAAGCTCAAGGTGTCAGCAGGGTTGGTTTCTCCTAAGGACTTGCTCCTTGGTGTGCAGACAGCTGCCTTCCCATCTCACCCTGCTCACATGGTCTCTCCTCTGTGCCTGTGCATCCCTGGCTCTGGCTGTATATCCAAACATCCTCTTCTTACAAAGACACCAGTCATATTGGCTTAGGGCCGGCCCTAATGGCCTAATTTTAACTTAATCATCTGTTTAAGGCCCTATCTCTAAACACAACCATTTTCTGACGTTCAAGAGTTAAAGTCCAACATATGAATTTGGGGGGAACACAATTCAGTCTTTAATAATATCCTAATTTTACCCAATATTTATCTTGCTAATTCATGCCATTATTTTCATATTAAAAATCCATCTCTCATTTTTATTATGCTTATTAATAAAGTCTTACCTCTTTCTTTGTATTACTAACTTTATAGTCAGTCAGGTACAAGGGCATCCAGTTAACAGCCTAGTAGCAAGGGTGACTGGTGTGGTGAGTTTCTGTCTTTTATCCTGGGAAGTGCGGACTCCTGTAACTGGGTTCTTTTTTTTGGCAGTATCTGTATTCCTCTCCGTATTTCAGCATGCATGGTGTAATATGTGTATGCCAGCTTCAACTCTAGGGGCAGTCAGTTACCTCAATAGAAAATGTACACTCAAGGGTTAGCTATTTGGCAATATTCAGGAGATAAAAACAAATGTTCCAGCTATCCATAATCTGAGCAGAGTCCTTACCAAAGCAACCTTGGGTGGGCTTTGGCAACACTACATTATTTCAAATAGTTCTCAGCCTTCCAGAGAGTCTGTGGGTTGCCTTATAGATCATTTTTGTGACAAGTCCCTTTTCTGCTTAAACTAGCCAGAATCCATTTGCTTGCTGTCAAGTCATCTGACTGATACTCTTTTTATAGTATACTGTATATAGTACATAGTATTTCTAGAAACCATATGTAGTTTATCTCCTCTCACACAACTAAGTCACACGTTGATCAGCTTACCTGTCTACATTTGAGCATAGTAGACCTAAAGCAGCAAGGGGAAGAATTAGAGAAAGATATCATGTCAGAGGGGCTTCTCTGGTGGCTCAGCAGTAAAGAATCTGCCTGCAATGCAGGAGACTTGGATTTGATCCCCAGAGCAGGGCATGGAAACCCACTCCAGTATTTTTGTCTGGCAAATCCCATGGACAGAGGAGCCTGGTGGGCTACAGTCCATGGAGTCATAAAGAGTCAGACACGACTGAAGCAACTTAGCATACACACACACACACACACACACACACACACACACACACACACATACATCATGTCAGAACTAGAAGAGACTGTAGCAATTATCTAAATGCAGATCAAGAGACAGAGCCCTAGAGAGAAATGATTGTTCAACGCCACACCTGTTCTTGTCCTTACTGCCAAAAGAATTGTTTAACTCCTGTAACTCATTCCATAATTCTCAGCCTAAGGATTCTTTTCATTTAGATCTAATCTCTAAATCTATCTGTGTAAGCCTGAAAATATGAATACAGTAAGTGTTCCTAGTTGTTGGGGCTGTAACCTAGAGAACAATTTTCTATTTCAATTTAGACCCATAACCCAAGGTGACAGACAAAGACACGGAGAAAAGGAAACACAGCTGGGTCTTTACTAGATACACACCCGAGCTAAGGAGTGTTACCTGTGTCGCCCTTCACCTTGGCAGGCTTCAGGTCAGATTCTATTAGGTGGCCATGGACACTTCCCTGACTGGGGCGCTGAGAGGGGAACAAGGTCCTGGTACCTGAACCTGGCCTTCGTACGTTCCTTAACCAGGCCAGGCTAGCCAGAGGGAGCACTGCTCTTTTTATGGATGTCATCCGGGGCCATTCACTTCTCTGTGTTGGTCATTCAGCTGTATCTATGGTTGAAGGGTTTTTGTTTTTTCCTTTGAGTTTTGTGTGTGTGTTTTAAACCTATACTGTTCAAAGAAAATACATTTTTCTTGGACCACAACAAAGCATGTTCTCTGAATTAGATGACTTTTCACAAAGGATTAGTCTTTAAACCCTTATGAGCTTAAAAATAGACTGAAAACTACTTCCTAAATCTCTTTTTGAAATGTATAGTGTTTCTGTGAGTGTGTATAGTTTTTGTGAGGGGAGAGAGAGGGGAAGAAGGTTAGCATAATTAAGCAGATTCACACACACAAAAAAAATTATTTCCCACATTACTCCATGCTCTGAGACTTATTCCTATTTTGTTTTGTTTTGTTTTTTTCTAAGATATTTTAAATGAATACTTTTATCTAAATGAAGGTACTTTAAAAATGAAAGAAAATAGAGCTTATTATCTACTTTCCTTCTGGGAAAGGGTTTTCTAGGCAATTTTAAAAATTCTATAGCATTTTCTTATTTTTTTTTTAATTTTTTTATTTTTGGTGTACACATTACTAAATGAACCATGAGTCAAAGAGAAAAGTTCAAGGAAAATGAGAAAATATTTTGAATTGGCATTTGTAATTTCCCCTTCTTGTATTTTCCCTACTCAGTTTTGTAGAGTTTTATTAATTTTTGAGACTCAGTCCTGTTGATACTAAAACTTATCCTGGATATGCATTCCTACATTCATTCCTCTTTTATTCTTAAGAGTTGACTGTGTACCTTCCGATTCAAGGCTCTGTGCTAAGAGAAATACACAGGAAGGAACCTGGAGTATTTAAGAGAAGGATGTTGATACACATACAAATTGAAAGTACCATGATTTGAGCTTCTGAGATTTTGGACTAATTAAACCTCAGGAAATGCAGCGTCTATGTTGCTAGCAAAGCTGCCAACAAAGGAGATATTAAACAGAAAAATCCACAGTAGATTTCATCAGCCAAGAAACCTCAATTCATTATGTCCATGGAAGGAGAAAGTTAATTACTGGCTTTGGTTAATTGCTTTCCTGGCTCTGTAGTATTATCTTACCACACAAGGCAAGAGAAGCCAAGAAAGAGTTGAAAGAATTGCTCTTCCAAAATACACCGGGGAGAATAAAAAACACAGATGTTCCTCTCCAGGGCCCTTGGTCAGAGCCTCCTGCCCAGATTCTAAAACAGTTTAGTGAAAGCAAAAGTGGTGGCTGTGAATGCCAACACATTAATTGGCCTTTCCTCTTTATCCAAAGACCCAAGCCTTTCTGAACAGTCTTCCGAGACTAAGCTTAGATACCATTTCTTCATGAAAAGCTTCTGTGACCTCTCCACCCGCTACCCCACTCACACAGCAGGCCAGGAGAGGCCCCTTCTCACTCCCATGCCTCCTTGCTTTCCCCTCACAGCTCATCCCTCAACGTCAGGGTTGTGGGTCTGTGGGTCCCCTCCCTCACAGGCCTGGTGGCCAAATGGCAGGTCTTTGCCACAAAATAGGCACTTAAAAATGACACATACTTACATAAATGATGAAATTTTCAGAGCATGCATTTACAGGAAAACATAAAAGAAAATACTCATTGTGTACATTTAAATACTACACTAAGGCAGTTTGCATTTGTAAACAGAACAAAATCTGGCACATAGAAGATAAAAGAATGACCTATCCAACAGGGTATATGTAACTCACACCATCTTCCAAAATGCCTAAAAGGAGAAGTTAGCCTAAAGGCAACTCTAATCACTGAAGACGTAGGGTCCATTATTTTTAATAGTGGAAAGCATTTCAGAACAGGATGTTGACACATAGGCACACTGAAGGCATCATGAGTTCAGCTACAGAAATCTTACACCAAGGAAAGCTTTAGCTGTTGGAGTTCACTCATCAAACTTTGCAAGATTACTGCACGTAGAGAATATGTGAGGTTACAATCAAATAAAGAAGTTACATGGAAATGTGAGTTGGTATATGTAATTATTATTCTGCTCCACAATAGTTATGTATCAGTGGTAAGTAATTCATGTAATTATTATAATAATTAGCACGGCTAAATTGTACTTTCCTTTCCCCCTCTGGCTTAATTCGTTCGCTGTGTGGAGAAGCGCCAGTGTCTGCAGTGGTCCTGAGTGTCTGCAAGTGGTCCTGAGTGTCCACAGTGCCTACCACACTGCACACGGGCACAGACACCAAAACACAGACACCTGTGCACCCAGCCCTGAGTGTCTTTCACAAACTGGCCTGATACTGTTCAGTGTGGTGGTCCTCATTTTTCTCCCTATCTAGTCTCCTTCTTATGCCCCTCAACCAGGGAGGACTCAACTTAGGTTGGGCCTGAAAAGTATACAGTTTAGATGATTTTACTTAGTTAAATAATATAAAATTTCAAATTCAAAGGTAAAAATGAATAATTACTTAAAATGAGAAAAGTCACAACAAATTAGAAAATACTTCAAGTAACAAATGCCACAAAACATCACAAAATAAAAAAAATTGTATGATACATTTCTATAACACTTTTCCATACTGACTCCATACATGTCAACATTTGTTTCTTCTTCACACACATCCACATCAGACACTACATATGCCATGATACTACCTTTAAGCCTACACCTTCCTGTTAGATACCAGGTGGGCACTAGGAATACTCACGGAAGCCATCAAAGGGCAAGGACAGCTAGTCATTACTTCACTGTATGTAGAAAGGACTGCAAACCATATAAATAGATCCCTCTTCTATGTCCCTCTTTATTAGATCCAGAAAATTCCTGCAGTCACCCTAACTCTTCAACATGAGAGGGAGAGTGAATGAAACAAATTAGAATGGAAAACTCAGTGGACTTAACCAATTGCAGTTAAAATATCTTACTTTAATAAATGCTACCAAGCATATGACCATGTGAACATATCAGTAGGGCCCCTCTATGGCCTTGGAAGGAACCCAGGCACATGAGGAGCCCTGAAACTTAAGTTCCATTAATTTGTTTGTAAAAACACCTCTGCCCTCCTCCCATGCCCCATCCCCCATGGAATCCAATTCCCAACCTACCTACAAGGCCATGAGGCTCAAGACACCCAGTACCATTCTTAGAGAAGGACAGACAGACCAATAAGGGAATCAGGAAGGGTGAAGCCACATAGGTGCCCTCTGCCTTGAAGTCTTGGAACAATGAGGGACAGAGGGAGTGGTCATAGAGTTCCAGGGCATTGAATAATGGTGAACTAAGTGCTTGCCTGGTGGCTCAGATGGTAAAGAATCCACACGCAATGCAGGAGACCCGGGTCTGAACCCTGGGTCAGGAAGATCTGGAATGGCAACCTACTCCAGTATTCTT
Source organism: Bos indicus (assembly GCF_029378745.1). Lineage (NCBI taxonomy): Eukaryota > Metazoa > Chordata > Mammalia > Artiodactyla > Bovidae > Bos > Bos indicus. Next base: position 35,117,112 of record NC_091769.1, read on the forward strand.
GTCTGGAGAATTCCAAGGACAGAGGAGCCTGGTGGGCTACAGTTCATGGGGTTGCCAAGAGTTGGACACGACTGAGCCACTAACACTTACACTTGTAAGTGCTTTCCGTGTGTTACTGCAGTTCGTCCTCACTAAATGCCTAAGGAGAAGTGGAAGAAAAAAGGAAGAGGAGGAGAAGAGGAGGAGGAGATAAAATAGGAAAATGGAAAGGGAAAGAAAAGAGAAGAAAGGAGGCTGGGGAGGGGGGTGGAGAAAGAGAAAGATGTCCTCCCTGTACACCTCTTTCCTGGGAAGCAATAGTGCTTATCTTTGGTGTCATAATAAAATTAAAAGCTTTTTCCAGACTACACACTCATCCTCTTAAATTAGAAAGAGTGACAATTCCCTTGGCTCAGTTCTACAAAATGCAAATTGTCATGATCTCACTATTAACAAAGGGACCGGGGAAAAAACAACCTCCCAAGAGATGGATATCACTTAAAACAAATGCCTGGGTAACCCAGCCATTTGGGTGCTGGCCACATTTCCCAGTGCCGTGTGAGTCTTTCATCCAGACTGAAATTGGATGCCAATCTCCATGTCACATTTAATCTTCAAAACTCTTCACACAATAGTTGGGGTTTTCTTTACTTGTGCCTGTCTTACCCTTTTAACTGACACTCATAATTTTCTTCCAGAAGGCAAAAAAATAACAATAGAAAATTTGGAAATATCACTTAATCTGGACTGCACATGGGATAACTGTTCAGAAAATTTGAAAAATTATCATTAATAAATGGGTGGTGTGAAATAGAACCTCAGAAAAGTTAAATTCTTTAGGAGGAATGTGTTTCATTAGCGTCAGAAGCCAACTCCCTCATAGCAGTCCTGGAAACTCCATTGTGTCAGAGCCTGGCAGACTCACAGACTTCCTCAGTGACAGGGACCTCTGGAGGTCATTCCATTCCAGATTAACTACCAAATCCATACTATGGGTGAAGACAACCAGAAAACATTTCACAATCTATCTCAGGAACATTCTGATGCATTATCATTCTCACTTTTAGGAAATCCTTCACCATTTCCAAAGAAGCTGGTATTGCTCCACATCCTTCGTGAAAGTAACAGGATCAATACCTTTACAATTTCAGTACCAAAAAAGGCACAGAACTCAAGCACATTCTACTCTTCTGCAAGCTAACTTGCCTATTTTTTTTTTTTTAATCTTTAACCATCTCTATGGCTCTAATACCATAGGTGCTCCCTGGACCTTGCATTTGTGGTCAGAACGACTAAACATCTCACCTACAAAAGATTAGGTTGGTACTGGGCAGAAGGATTATTTCACAATTCCTAGAAACCCCGGAAGACCAGATGCCTCAGGTTCCATAAAACTTGCTTGAGAATCAAAGTGATTCTTCATTGTGTCCTAGGCTGGGTAAATCTGAGGTGATATCATGTTTCTAAACACGCGTTCTGTTTCTAAGGCAATTGACAATCCTGACTTCAAGCCAAAGTGTAACACTCTCCTGGGAGCAGCAGTAAGCATTTCAGTCAACTCAGGAATGGGGTCCAGGAGGATTGGGACTCCATTTGAAGGGAAGAGAAGGGAATACGTAGTGCAGGTGGGCCTTTGGTTAACAAGCTAACATCAGTTTCTTCTGCTGTCTTTCCTTCCTCTCTCTTGCCTAGCCCTCTTTAGCCTCCCACCTCTCCCAACTGTGGGCACATACCTTGCTGTTAACTGGAAAATTGGGAAGCATTTCTGATTTACTACTAAAACATTTTTGAAATCATATGAAATGAATTTCAAAGGGTGAAGCCCTATGAAGGTCAAGACTTTAAGCTGGAGGTACGAGCACTTGAATTGTTTTCTGGACTTCCCCCCAATCAACACGCTCAAAAGTCACTTCACGTCCTTGAACCAACCTCTTCATCTGTTAACTGAGAAGTTGGACCAGAAGGCTCTTTCTGGCTTAAAAAAGTTCCAAGGTTTTATTTTGGAGGAACTTGAAGTCCTGGAAAGAGAAGAAACTGGGATGCAGGAGGTATGCTTTGTACGCATTAAATCAAGTCTGTGGTACATATACACAATGGAGTATTACTCAGCCATTAAAAAGAATACATTTGAATCAGTTCTAATGAGGTGGATGAAACTGGAGCCTATTATACAGAGTGAAGTAAGCCAGAAGGAAAAACACCAATACAGTATACTAACGCATATATATGGAATTTAGAAAGATGGTAACAATAACCCTGTGAACGAGACAGCAAAAGAGACAGTGATGTATAGAACAGTTTTATGGACTCTGTGGGAGAGGGAGAGGGTGGGAAGATTTGGGAGAATGGCATTGAAAGATGTAAAATATCATGTATGAAACGAGATGCCAGTCCAGGTTCGATGCATGATACTGGACGCTTGGGGCTAGTGCACTGGGACGACCCAGAGGGATGGTATGGGGAGGGAGGAGGGAGGAGGGTTCAGGATGGGGAACACATGTATACCTGTGGTGGATTCATTTTGATATTTGGCAAAACTAATACAATTATGTAAAGTTTAAAAATTAAATAAAATTTTTTTTAAAAAGTGAAAAAAAAAAAACCCACTAAAAAAAAACAAAAAAATCAAGTCCCAAAGATGACTATGCTTTCCCAGCTCCCTTCCCTATTAGTAAGTACCTATGGATGTGTAGTCTTCTTGCAGGGTGACAAACAATGAAAACAAGTTTCTACAATGAAACTCAAACCAGCCCATCCTTATTGATGCCCTGAGGGGCATTAAGATGATAAAACATAAAAAGTTGAATAGAGAATAAAGTTTGAGGATCTAGTGGATAAGACAGTGACTGTAGTTGATAACACCATATTGTATCATTGAAATCTGCTATGAATAGAATTAAACATTTTCTCTCACACACAAAAAAAGGTAGCTATGTGAGGTGATAGACGTGTTAATTAACCCATGGATGGAATACTTTCACAATGTATCATATCATCACATTGTATGCTTTAAGTATTTTACAAGTTTATTGGTCAATTACACCTCAAGGAAGCTGGAAAAAAGTTGAATAGAGAGAAGAGTATGAATGGGGAGTCAGAGAGACTGGTCTCAAATGCAGGGCTTTCCATCACCCACCCTGGCTAGCCCTGCACCCCTAGGCTCGGGTCAAAATCTCATCATTTTCTTTCTCCATCCTCTTGCCCCATATCCTCAATTTCCCAATAGATCAATTTCCCAACTCCTTCCCTCTGATAAGCTTATTCTGGATACTCTTTCCTGAACGCACTGGACTATACCTCCCAGTTCCCCAAAGAAGGGATGCAAAGACACAATAACATCAGAAGTCATGCTCTGTCTCTCCAGTCAGCTGTGAGTCATGCTTGGGGCTAGCAGGGCCTGCTGGCAAAAGGACAGGGAGAGAGAGAACAATGCAACCTTTCTGGAAAGCACCTTAATAATATACCTGAAGAGTCTTTGAAAATATTTTTATCCTATGACCTGTTCTTATTTCTCTTACTCTAAAAAATTCAGAAGAGGTTAAAGCAAAGTGTGTGAAAAGACAACCTAAGCAGAGGGAATTTAAAAGCTTCATGAGTTACAATATTTGCGGCTCTAAGTAACAGAAAAACAACAACTTGGCCTAACTAATAAGCTTCCCTAGTAGCTCTGACAGTAAAGCATCCGCCTGCAATGCAGGATACCTGGGTTCGATCCCTGGGTCAGGAAGATCCCCTGGAGAAGGGCACAGAAACCCACTCCAATATTCTTGCCAGGAGAACTCCATGGACAGAGGAGCCTGTCTGGCTACAGTCCATCGGGTCGCAAAGAGTTGGACACAACTGAGTCTCACACAATCACACACATGATAAGCACATATCCAGAGAAATCTGGAGGTATCATGGCTTTTAAGGTTGGCAGCTCAAAAATGTGCTCTGACTTACAGTTCTGTTCATCTCCCTGCTCCTCCTTCTCCAGCATTGGTCTCACATTAAGTCTGGTTCCCCTAGCAGCACCCAACACGGCTTGCCAGCATTCACACTTAAGTGGAGATGGAGAGAACCTGACTTCACGTGGCTCTTTCTTTCAAGTAAGAATGTTTTCCCAGAAGCCTTCAGCAAAACTCTCATTGGCCAGAAGTGGGTCTCATGCTAATCTCCAAATCAATCTCTGGCTGGGAAGAGGGAGACGGAAGCAGGAAACATAATTACCATTAAAGTGATAGTCCTACCTCTTCCCACTAAGATCAATTCCCCAAGAGTATTGCTTCAATTCTGTGGGGAAGGGGTGCAATGTTTTGGGGGGTCTGTCACCTCATCTACCCCAGGAACTCAGGCATAACTGCAGGAAATGCTGGAGCTGGTCTGAGAGCTGGTGAGTTTCCAGTCTTTCTGGGCCATAAGCTGAGTATAAAGGGATTTGGAAATTCCCAAATATTGGAGCTCTTTCCAAGCCCAAACCTTTGGATACTTACATTCTAGTCCTTACACATTTGGAAATAAAATCGATTTTGAAAAACTAAAGAATGGAGGGCGATGAGTAGTGTGGTAGAGAGAACACATGTTTCCAAAGAAGAAACAAGTCAATTTAAAACTGCAGGAGAACATCTCCTGAAGGAGAGGGAAGCCTGAGTTGATGTTTGATTGAAAGATAAGAAACACCTGTTGCTAACTCCCCTCTGGCTCGGACCATCCAGGTGGCTGAATTAAAGCAAACTCTGAACCGTGATCTAGGGAAAATACACAGAAGGAATGAATACCTGATGTCTTCATTTCAGAGATGCTAGGATTTTGGTCCATTCTAGAATACAATAGTTGGCTGCTGTTCACTTCTAGGAAATTACTAATAAAAAGGCTGAACATTTCTAGCATTTTTTAAATTCCTACAAAATCACAGCACATCTTGCTTCTCTTTGCTACATAAGCAATTTTTTCCTCAATTATCCTGCTCTTTTTAATCACGTGTAGTTTTTAAGATAGATATTACTGACAGTCCTGTTCCTCCTATTCATGGGCAATGGTTTTAGATCAATTCCATATCCAATTAGGAGGAACTTATAAAAAATAAAATCCTATAGAAAAATGTCATATACTTAACAACTTTATTTTAAATATGTAATCCTCAATGATAACAACTTAGCAAAGCAAGAACCAGATCCTGTCCCTGAAAGGCCCGCCCTTGAGTCCATGTCAGATTATTGGCCTGAAATCCCAGAACTTCCAGGTTGAGGATACACACACACAAGAGGGAAATATCATCCATATTAAAGGTATAATTTTTCTTTCCCCTTTTGCCATCCTGCTTCTCCAAGAAGTATTTAGGTTTCTGAGGAATATTTTCAGCACACATTGACTAGCAGAAATGTGGATGTGCTCCTATCAGTGACCCAGCCACCCTTTCCCCTGTGATCCTTCCTTTCCACCAGAAAAACTGGAGTACCACAGCTTGGGCAAGGCCTCTGTGTTGGACGGCCTCCATGAGCTTTGTCTGGCAGGAAAGCTCTTCCCTGCTACCGTACAGATCACCTTGCTATTTGCAGGGTATATAACAGGTTGTAGATTTCTTCTTTTGTTGGAAGAAGCCACGTTCCAAGAGAAGTCCAGAGGAATGCCTACAGTCCTTCAGTCCTGGCAGTGGCCCCCCTGAAGGGTCCTTCCAGTAAGCTTCTGCTCTGTCCCTTCAGCTAAGCCTATAGGAGGAGATGATCTAAAAGGGGCAATGTATTCTGCTTTTGTGCGCCTCTTGTGGCCCCCAAACCCTCCATTCATCTATATAAAATTAACAAGTAGGCCAGAGGAGCAGGAGACCATTAGGCCATCTTATGAAACTGTTCCTAAGTACCTGGTATTATCAGTAGCAAGTGAAAAAAAAAGAAAAAAAAGAAAGAAAAATCACCTTTCAAGGAGCTAACAGGATGCTAGGAAGGAGAAGGAAGGGGAGGGGAGTGTATGGCTGCTGACTCTGGAATTGTCAGATCTGTTTGATGAATCATTACCTATGACTTTCACGACAGGAATCTGATTTGACTAATCATCCAATAGAGGTTTTTATTTCTGTCTCCCAGCATGTGAAATCTATCTGTCAGGTTTAGCAACTACTTAAGCAACAAACAACTGTCTTAAGAACATACTTGTCATCTTCTAGAGGTGTTTGCTGTGTACTGAGTAACTAGTAAATACTCCATCACCCACATGCCCCTTGTCACACAACACTCCCACACAAGAAAAGTGAATTGCCAGTTGGATGAATGTTTACACACGTGTGGGTGTTGGGAATCTGGCCAGGTGTGAATGCTAAGGAGGGAAGTGAACCCTAGGGATTCCCCTGTCCGGTGGCTGAGATCCTTATTTGGTGAAGCTACTACCTGCGCCCTGGGTCCCAGGGCCAGCCTGATAGTCTGGGATCACAGCAGGGGAAGTGCGGCTGCTGACGTCCCAGCCGAAGAGATGAATGGAATTCCAGGCAGCTGGAGTCATGCTGGCTTGGGACGGTGGCTTGGACACCAAACTTCCAATGACAGAAGCATTAAGCAAGCGGCAGCACTCATGGCAGTTGGTGCACCCACAGAAATGTAACCCACACCTCGGTTTCGGGAGCCTAAAAATGAAAAGAACGTTCAGGGAGGGGGGGGGGGAAAGGAAATAAAACGATAGGAAGAAGGTAATTTATTACTCCATGAGTCTATTCTGTAAATAGTTCAAGACTCTGGAGCCAGATGGTGCTGCAAATCCTCCAACCAGAAGTCACGTTAAGCAGCACGAGTGGGCACAAAAAACTGTTTTTCAAGACACAATTTCCAATTTGGCTTTAGGAAAGTCGGTAAGAATAAGTACGTTTCCTTAACATTCCTGACTAGAAAGAAGCTGTCCGCTCGCATCCCCTTGATCAGAATTCGCACATCGCCCCCAAGCGGCCAGCCGTGGAAGCGCCGCAGCACTTGGGGGATGGCACTTTCCCGGGAACTCGGGCGGCAAGCCCCTGCGGAAAGGCTGCCCTGACACGCGTGGGAAGCCGAGCCGGTACCCGCACTGCTGGCCAGTGCGACACCCACTCACGTCCATGGAGGACAGGCGGAGGGCAGGCGTGGGGCGAGGGCAGGGGCGCGGCGCTAAGCGGGTCGCGTGGTCCCCACCCCACCTGGATGGATGGACAAGGATCAACAAGTACCCAAAAGGGAACTCCTTCAACTACTGATTCCCTCTTGGTCCCATTTACCCCGTTGGGCTTATTTTTTTCTGTACAAACGGGTTCGCTCCCCAAGTGTCCACCCTTCAGCCGTCGCGCAGGCATTCAAGGGGACGAGTTTGCCTGAAAGCCTCTCTTAAGGGTCTTGGGTTGGGTGGCTTAGGGCCTGTCGGCTCGGGATGCGCGCACAGGGCTTGGGGCCGCTCGGCGCCAGAGCCAAAGTGCTGAGCCCGTGAGCGCCAAGGCCGCGTGGGCGGGCACCTATTTTTCTGAGAAGTTCCAGTGCTCCTAGGCCCCGACCCCCGCCGCCCCCCTTCCACCTTCTAGCTGGAAAGTTGTGCGCCAGGCAGCGGGGGGCGGAGAGAGGAACCCAGACTGGCCCCCCTCCCGCTTCCTGCCCCGCGGCCTCTCATTGGTCAGAGGAAACCCCAGGAATGTGAGCGCCCCTTTAAAAGAGCGCGGCTCCTCCGCTTCGCCAGCCACTCCACTCGGGCCGGCCGCTGAGAGCCCACCCTGGCGAGCTCTCCCAGCCGCAGCCTCCGAATCCACGGCCTCCACCCCGCGCCTCTACAGCGCTCTATCCCGTCGCTGCGCCCTTGTCGCCGGCCCCGGCCGCTGCATCCGCGTCCGCACAGGTAAGGACTCCCGGACGGTCGCCGAGGACGAGTGCTGCCCTGGCCAGCCACCTGGAGCTCCCAGGCTTCAGCGCCTCCGGAACCCCGGATCTCAATACTTTCTGCCTTCCCCATACTATCGCTCCCAGCCTCTGGGGGACTCTTCTTGTGGAAGGGCTCCAGAGCCATTCTCTCCAGCCTTGGGGTTCACAGACTAACCCACCAGGACACCCCAAGATTTTCTTCTTTTCCCCGAGTCCTATCAGTCCTCTAGAAAAGGACTGTGCCTCCCTGCGCCCCTAAACTACATCTCCTGGTCCAGTGTTTACCCTTAACTCTCAAGGAAAAACCCCTCCTCAGTGGTTGGTCTTGCCCCCAACACCTGTTTAAAGCGGTAATCTCCCCTCAACTCTTACTTTCTTCCTGATGCTCTCTCCAAAGTAAATACGGTTGCCCCTCCTTCCAGCAAATGTGGGCCCAAAGGGGGATCCCCAGGGATCCCCAGCTCCAAGGCCAGCCGGATTTTGCCCACACTCCCTGCTTGGCAGCCTCTGACCCTGGGCTCTGTGCTCCTTGCTGCAGGCTCCTTGCTGGGCACAAATAGCTCCACCATGGGGCTGGCCTGGGGACTCGGTGTCCTGCTCCTGTTGCATGCCTGCGGCTCCAACCGCATTCCAGGTGAGTCTGTATAATATCTTGTGTGGGGGGAGGGAAGAGGAGGAGGTCGGGTTACCCCAGGTGCGCTTCCCTCCCTGTGCACTCCTCTCTCAGCTGCTTCTCCCCTGAGCCCTGACCAAACCTCAGGATGCCGGTTGCCTCTGACCGTGCCCTTTATTTAGCTCTTCCAGTGGCTGTCAAGAGCTTTCATTCCAGCCCTCTGCCTCACCTCCACCCCCCAGAGCTGAGCCTCCACCCCACCCCCAACCCAGAGCGCTCACCACGTGTCCTGCTCTTGTCTAACAGAGTCTGGGGGAGACAACAGTGTGTTTGACATCTTTGAACTCACCGGAGCTGCCCGCAAGGGCTCTGGGCGCCGACTGGTGAAGGGCCCTGACCCTTCTAGCCCAGCTTTCCGCATCGAGGATGCCAACCTGATCCCCCCTGTGCCTGACAAGAAGTTCCAAGACCTAGTGGATGCTGTGCGGGCGGAGAAAGGTTTCCTCCTCCTGGCCTCCCTGAGGCAAATGAAGAAGACCCGGGGTACCCTGCTGGCTGTGGAGCGGAAAGACCACTCTGGCCAGGTCTTCAGCGTGGTCTCCAATGGCAAGGCAGGCACCCTGGACCTGAGCCTGACCGTGCAGGGGAAGCAGCATGTGGTGTCGGTGGAAGAAGCACTCCTGGCGACTGGCCAGTGGAAGAGCATCACCCTGTTTGTGCAGGAGGACAGGGCCCAGCTGTACATCGACTGTGAGAAGATGGAGAATGCGGAGCTGGATGTCCCCATCCAGAGCATCTTCACCAGGGACCTGGCCAGCATCGCCAGGCTCCGCATTGCCAAAGGAGGTGTCAACGACAATTTCCAGGTGAGGTCGCTTTGATTCCTGATCCACGGGGTCAACTGCTAGGCAGCTTATGACCAGGAGTGTGATAACAAGAGAGGCAGGGGTTCCAGTATAGGAAATATTGCCTATGCACTAAAGCAGTAGTTCTCACACAGTAGGGAGCATCAGAATCACCTGGAGAGCTTACTAAAATGTATACTGCTGCATCCCACCCCTAGAGTTTTGGATTCAATAGGTCTGGGATGGGGCCTGATAATTTACATTTCTAACCAGTTCCAAGGTGAGGTTGGTGCTGGTGTTCTAGGGGTCAGACATTGAAAACCTCTAAAGGAAACAAGAAATGGTTTTCCTGTAACTGCCTATTCAAACCTTAAATACTCTTTATGCTCTTCTCAAGAAAATAATTTCAAATGCATTGCACCAATTATAATATTGCTTGAAGTGGATACTTTTTATGAGCAGGATAAATACCACTTGGCTATTTGCTTCCTCATGGGGATGTAACCAATCCCAAAGAAAAGATTAAAATAGTGGCTATTTATTGCTGCAGTGTCTTCCTTGCTTAAACCTCTAGATCTTTCCGTCTGTGGCTTTGAAACTCCCACATTTAACTGTTTGACACTGGAGAGTGTCATTGTATCCTCTGGTCTCAATATCAGATTCCATTTCCTGTATCCCCAAGTAGGCCGATAACTGAATTCTTTGTAAAAGACTGCAGACTTGGCAGAAGAGACAATTAAGATTTTTGAAGTTATTTTGCAATTCCCATGAATTTGGCAATTCACCAACAGTTACTTGGTGTGTTATTTTGACACGGTGATCTTGAAAGGGAGTTCTTTTCAAATGTTAGAACATCTGTTGTGTGCTCCTTCTAGCGTAAACAGTCCCCCCTCCCACCGACCCCCCCGGCCCCCACCAACACTCTACAAACACTGTATATCCTCTGCTCACAGGGGGTGCTGCAGAATGTAAGGTTTGTCTTTGGAACCACACCAGAAGACATCCTCAGGAACAAAGGCTGCTCCAGCTGTAAGTATCCCTCTGTTTTTAGGGCATATGGGGAACTGAGGGCATTCCACCCAAAACAAGCTGAGAAACTTAAGCAATGGTGATTGTGCAAAAATTACCCCAGGTAACATAGTTACCTTTATATAAAGGTGACCTCAAACAGTTTTCCACACTCAACGGTCCCCTCCTTTTGCCTCCCTCACCCAAAATGAAATGTCTTTTACACTTAGGATGCCCAGGGGATGGCTGGTGGGAGCATCTACTTGAAGATACTCTCCTACTTTCCTCACTGTCTTCCTTTGTTCCTTGGCAGCTACCAGTGTCTTTGTCACCCTTGACAACAACGTGGTGAATGGGTCCAGCCCTGCCATCCGCACCGACTACATTGGCCACAAGACAAAGGACCTGCAAGCCATCTGTGGCATCTCATGTGACGAGCTGTCCAGCATGGTCCTGGAGCTCAGGGGTCTACGCACCATCGTGACCACGCTGCAGGACAGTATCCGCAAAGTGGTCAGTGGCCTCCACCCGCCCCCTGTTAGCAGGAGCCCCTGCATGTGTATCCCTGATGATGCTGAGGGACTGAAAGTGAGGCTCGATGCTAATAACCTTTCTCCCCCTTTTAGACCGAAGAGAACAAAGAGCTGGCCAACGAGCTGAGGAGGCCCCCACTCTGCTACCACAACGGAGTGCAGTACAGGACTGGCGACGAGTGGACGGTGGACAGCTGCACTGAGTGTCGCTGCCAGGTAAGGCTCTCGACGGACTGCGACACGAACGGATGGCGCACTCTCTGAAGAGACAGCCAGATGGCTGCAGAGGCTCTGTTCATGTTCCATGGCTGGATACCCAAGTGGTGTCTCTTTCTTAAGATGCAGTTATGACATCTATAAAATCGTTTAAATGCTCAGAGGTTTTCAAAGTCTTAATTATACCATAGGCTAAGAGTAATATCTAAAAGAATATATCTATTTAAATATCTCGGTAACTTACCTGCTTTAGTTCAAAAGCTAAGTGTTGAATATCAGGTAAGTAAAACCGAGTTGAACTTTTCTCCCCCAAACCTGATTCATATTCAGCTATGACATGGAGATTCTTTAATACGGTACTGACTGCTGTTCAAATCACTTAGCCCAACGTCGTTAGAACTATCCACTTACCTCAGATGGTACTGCCTGCAGCGTATGTGTCCTTCTGGCTCACCCGCTACCTAACGCCAGGGGCAGAGGGATTTGGGGGGTGTTACTGGCTCATTGAGCAAAGTCAAGCTTAACTACAAATCATGGATTGCTGGATTTGGGAGTCACCTTTACTAAATTCCCATTCTTGTCCAATATTATATAAAGCCATATTTATATATGAGAAAGTAAGATGCTCATTGATCTTCTTTTCCCCATAAAGATGTAATTAAAAAATTTTTAAGTCCTGGCTGAGTTTCAGGAGTTTGACTTTAGACACAGAGTAACAGATCTGACTCATGATATTAGGTGGTTCCAATTGCATAAATTCATGCTGTTCTGTGCATGAAGAAGTGACTAAGTGGCAATTAAGAAGAATTCTAGAGGGATGGAGTGACAAGTAAGCAGCACTAGAACTGTCTCCACAGTACTGGTGGCTGCCAAAGACAGGCAGATCTTCTATTAAAATCATTCCACTAGAGCGTTTATAGCCCAGACAACATTTCAGCTTGTAATTGAAATGTTGCAGTATGTAAGCTTCTGCTTGCAATATGCTTAGTACCCATTTCTCCTTCACTGTTGCCCTGCAGAACTCAGTTACCATCTGCAAAAAAGTGTCCTGTCCCATCATGCCCTGCTCCAATGCCACAGTTCCGGATGGAGAATGCTGCCCACGGTGCTGGCGTAAGTTCCTAAGATTGCATAACCATGCTTCAGCGACTGGATCAATTGTGCATAATGCTGGAATCCCAGTCCCATCTCTGTCACGTTTTCATTCAGTTTCTTGCTGCAGCATCTGGTTAGCTGATGGCTTGTCTGCTGTATAGAGCCAAAAAAATGCCATTATGACTAAACTTAATTACCCCCCTGGATTATGGTGTAGACAATAACCTTAGTATAGTTTATTGAGTATGATTCTGTGCTTTGAGAAAAGAAGAGATGAATTGGTAGCAGCAATAGCTTTAAGTTAACTGGATTTAGAATCGGACCTTATGGCCTAGAGTCAAGAAAAATCTGCTCACTGGAGAAATTGATGGACTTAACTGGGCCTGAAAGTTCTACCCATTTTATCTACAGGCATAGGAGACCTAAGAAAAAATAGTAGTTTGAGTCTCAGGGCTCTGTAAGAAATTGTATTGTTTCATGGTACCCAATCTGGTACTGGTTTTGCTGACAGTATAATTAATCACTTTGCTGAGACACTGTAGTAAGTACAAGTCATAGAAATGATTTATCACAACTAAGATGCATAAAACAGGAAAGTAGCACTCACCCTTCACATCCACACCCCCCACACTCCCCGTTTCCTACACACACGGATCACAGCTCAGAAGAACCAATTCCCTTCAGAGATATCAGTGACATTGGAACTGTCATAATCATTTGTACATTGCTTTCTGTTCAGCATTCACTTCAGATGTGGGTTAAAGGGAACAAGGCTAGCTAGGGGCTAGCAGAGCACTGAATTTTGAGTCAGGAATTACTAGGAAAACTTCCAACTGATGGCAAGAGAAAACAAGTTCTATCTCCTGTCAGATACAGAACGTGATTGTAGTCATGGCGCCTGGGCAGATGGTAAACAAACACACTTCCCTCTTATGAAAATATGTGCAGAAAAGGCCCCAAATGCTAGGGTGAGAGGAGCCACCCGCTGACTGACCTTATGACTGATCCAGGGCCAGAGCCAACAGCGGCTCCGCTGCCTTCAGATTCATCTGCCAAACACGTGGGCTCTCCTGAAAGTCAGAAGTGACTCCTATAAGTTGCCTAAAACCCAAGTATTCTTGGAAGCCTGGGGCTAGAAATGCCTACCAAGACATCTTAAGTCAAAAAAGGGAAACTCATTTTAAATCCAGACTGGAAGAAGGAGGCGAGGATGACTAGAAACATGTGGGGGAAAGGTTCAGCTATACCAACCCAGGCAAAGCATGCAATTACCCCAAAGCTGTGCACAGAATGACCACTTGGCCATTGGCCTAACAAATATATTGCTTTTCACTCTCTGGAATGGGAAGAAAGTCCTGAGCAGAGCAGTCCAAAGAATAGCTTGTTTTCATGATAACACACTAAATGCACCCATTTGCTCAGCAGCCAGCGACTCTGCAGACGACGGCTGGTCCCCGTGGTCTGAGTGGACCTCTTGCTCTGTGACCTGTGGCAATGGAATCCAGCAGCGTGGCCGCTCCTGCGACAGCCTCAACAACAGATGCGAGGGCTCCTCTGTGCAGACGCGGACCTGCCACATCCAGGAGTGTGACAAGAGATGTAAGTGTTTGGCCACTTGGGGATGTAGAGACCTGACTTGTCCCTGTTGTCACCAATAGCAACTCCAGAGCACAGAGGTTGAGGGCACAGGTTCTAGGCTCTGATCTAATCCCAGTTCTCTGCCTTATCTGTGAGCCCCTGAGCACAGCTTGTCCTCTCTGAGGCTCTTTCCTTATCTGTAAATTGGGGGTAAAAATAGTTTAAAGATTTTTAGTTTGGCGAGTTTGAAGATTTGGTTTAGAGGATGCATTTAAAGAGTTAACATAGAGCTTGGCTTGTGGGAAGCACCATATAACCATCAGGTTTGTCCTTTAGTTAAACAGGATGGCGGCTGGAGCCACTGGTCCCCATGGTCATCTTGCTCCGTAACATGTGGAGACGGTGTGATCACAAGGATCCGGCTCTGCAACTCCCCCAGCCCCCAGATGAATGGGAAGCCATGTGAGGGCAAAGCCCGGGAGACCAAAGCCTGCCAGAAAGACTCCTGCCCCAGTAAGTGCATGCATCCCCCGGCATGATGCTGGCAGCTCCATCCTGCTGGCTGCCTGGCATCCATGAGTCACGGATGGGGGGAGGTTGCCTCCTAGAGAAACAAACAGAAGCACAGCCCTGCAGGGCACAGCAGCTTCTTCTAACGACAAATAGAACCATTTCAGACTCACCCTCTTCCCAGACATCCTTACCATGTGTCAGGGTCATGGAGGTTTCTTGAACACACTCAGGAGAGTCTCCTATGAAGGTAAAGTGTTTGAAAATTGGTCTTAGCTTTGGCCTGTGGTTCATTTTCTTACAGTCAATGGAGGCTGGGGACCTTGGTCACCATGGGACATCTGTTCTGTCACCTGTGGAGGAGGGGTACAGAAACGTAGCCGGCTCTGCAACAACCCCACACCCCAGTTTGGAGGCAAGGACTGCGTTGGTGATGTGACAGAAAACCAGATCTGCAACAAGCAGGACTGTCCCATTGGTAAGCCACACAGCCCAGGCAGCCCAGGACAAAACCACTTAATGGCATGGTCAGCTTTCATGGGGGTTCAGTTTGGATGGTCCTGAGTGGTTTGATTAAAATGCCAGATGGACAACATAATCTCAAAAGTTAGCAGTTACACAGACCTTACAATATTATACCCCCATTTAAAGTGACCAGAATGGCAGTAACAGCAGCTGAGACCCACATTTGCCTGTCACTCTTATCTCAGACGGATGCCTGTCCAATCCCTGCTTTGCTGGTGTCCAGTGTACCAGCTACCCTGATGGCAGCTGGAAGTGTGGTGCCTGTCCCCCAGGCTATAGTGGAGATGGAGTCGAGTGCAAAGACGTTGATGAGGTGAGGAGCTGGGAGCTACCAGACCTAGGAAAGCATCTCATCTGCCTTGGTCACTTCTTGTGGCAGTATTCTCTAAACATGAACAAACCTGTTTCTTCCACAGTGCAAAGAAGTCCCTGATGCCTGCTTCAACCACAATGGAGAGCACAGGTGTGAGAACACAGACCCCGGCTACAACTGCCTGCCCTGCCCACCGCGCTTCACTGGCTCGCAGCCCTTTGGCCGGGGCGTGGAACATGCCACCGCCAACAAGCAGGTAGAGCAGAGGGGACTAGTAGATGGGAGTTGGGGGGGGGGGCATGAATGCAGGGAATGTCCTCTCACACCCTTCAGGGAAAGTAGGGAAGGGGGTGAGTGTCAATCTGGCTTTTAGAAACAGGACTAGAAAATGAATTGTTCATCCAGCAGAGAAAATTGGTCCATCACATTTGACCATGCTGCTCTGGAGTGAGTTGTGAGTGGATGGATTTGTAAGTGCCAGGGTGATGTGCAAGTTCAAGGAAAACACACATAAAGCCATGTCAGCCTATAACCTGGCATCGACATTCCCAGGGGAGGATGGGGAGGACTCACACTCTTCCCATGGATCTCTGTCCAGAGGCAGTGGGGAGCTGGGGACCCTCCAAGGCTCTGCCTTAACTTGAGAATGTTGTGCCTTCAGGTATGCAAGCCCCGAAACCCCTGCACAGACGGGACACACGACTGCAACAAGAACGCCAAGTGCAACTACCTGGGCCACTACAGCGACCCCATGTACCGCTGCGAGTGCAAGCCTGGCTACGCCGGCAACGGCATCATCTGCGGGGAGGACACAGACCTGGACGGCTGGCCCAATGAGGACCTGCTGTGCGTGGCCAACGCAACTTACCACTGCAGAAAGGTAGCCCGCCCTCACCCGCCTCCAGAAACCACATCAAGGGGATGAGCTGAGGAATTGCTTAAACTTGGGGAATGGAACTGAAAGATCAAATCATCCAAAGGCAGAGGAACACTAATTCTTATTAAGTCACTTCATGCCAAGAACATGAATGGGACAGGCCCTTTGGGCAATTGTGTTCCACAGTCGATTATGTTGTCCAAAAAAAGTTCATTTCTCTACCAAATGCCAGCAGAGCATGACCCATGTTCCCAGCATATATAAAGTTTAGAACATTTATACAAAGTATTTGTGTGTGTGTGTGTGTGCGTGTGTGTGTGCGTGTGTGTGTGTGTGTGTGTGTGTGTAGCTCCTCCAAGCAAACTTTTTTGTCTTCCCATTGAAAATACTTGCTGTCACAAAGTAGTATTCAGTTCTGTCTGCAGTGTTTCGGTGCACGCTTTAGTGCATGAGCTGAGCAAAAGGCTTGCAAACTGCAGCTGCAATGTGTCTTCTCTTTCCAGGATAATTGCCCCAACCTTCCCAACTCAGGGCAGGAAGACTATGACAAGGATGGAATCGGCGATGCCTGCGATGATGACGATGACAATGATAAGATTCCAGATGACAGGGTAAAATTGTTTTCCATTCCTCTTTCAGCTTTTGTGTTCAGCAACAGCCTGTAACCCTTAAGATTCAACAAAATTACTGATATCTAGTCATCAGAAATTATTCATTGTGATTCTGTAGTTTTAAGATATAAATGTTGCCAAGAGAATTTTTAAATGAGGGTTTTATTTTTCATCATAGCTTGCCTTTCCCCTAGTTGGAGCAAAAAGTTACTATGTGTGAGCAAATGACACTTTGCTCCCCATATTGGTTTCAAATGTCTTTAGGTCACAGTAAGGTTTTCTCTGCTTGCACCGAGAATGGAGATGTTGAGTTTCTATTTACATCTCACTGACTCATAACCAACAGAAATTCATTTTTCATTCATTATGTCCTGGCTTTTAACTTTTGCAGTGATCATTTTACAGGGGACTTAGTATATCCACCAAGTAGAAAATGATTGTTGCAGATTTTCACGGTTTTATATATATTATGCATGTGATTTGAGGCTAGTTTCATGGACCAAGTTGTACAATGCTCTGCTTCTTCTCTTGGCAGGACAACTGTCCATTCCATTACAACCCAGCCCAGTACGACTATGACAGAGATGACGTGGGAGACCGCTGTGACAACTGCCCCTACAACCACAACCCAGACCAGGCTGACACAGATAACAATGGGGAAGGAGACGCCTGTGCAGCTGACATTGATGGGGACGGTAAGGCGCTACCTGATTCCAGCCAGCCCGTAGGCAGCTGTAACGGCATTCAGCTCTCAGCCTTGAACAGCGCTGGCTGTTAGTGTGCAGTCTGGTTGAAACAGCTGAGGCTAAAGATTCCAGCTCTTATCTGTCCCGTGTTCTCTGCAGGTATCCTCAATGAACGGGACAACTGCCAGTATGTCTACAATGTGGACCAGAAAGACACTGACATGGACGGGGTTGGTGATCAGTGTGACAACTGCCCCCTGGAACACAATCCAGACCAGGTACGTAGACTCCTTTCAGAATCTTTCAGTAAACTGTTAGAATATCCCTTTCTAAACCACTTTTAAAAATAGAAGAGTTTAAGTTCAAAAACTTTCACTACCACGGCTATCAGTGATCTCATAGCCAATTACAGCATTTTCATGTGAACAGTTTGCCTGACCTAAGCTCTTTGCAGAGTTCCATAGGTCTTTAGCATGACAGTCTTGTAACTTCAATCTTATCCTCTATAAGAAGCCCACATGATTTGCTCAGTGGAATCTACCATTGTTAAGATAAATTATACAAAGCAGAAATCTGTGACTGACAACTGTACAGAAATATTAATCATGTCTGAAACTAAGAGATGGAAGAAAATATCCCTAAGCAAGATACACAGCCATTTTCATGGCTCATGATATAATCTGACTGCAAGAAAAGAAATCCAGGGATTTCTTTGTCATTCTTCAAGTGTTTTGGCATTGCAAACACATAATTCTGTACCGGTGCTACAGAGTGCTGCAAACAGACATAGCCAGAACAAGTTCCATGTCTGAAGGTGTTTCTTTTCTGGTATAATCGCTCATCATTATTTTCTCGGTGTGAAACTTAGGGCTTTTTTTTTCCCCTAAAAGCCATTATTCTGGAAATTTAGAAACCACCTTTTTATAAATGCAAATATTTTTTAAAAGATTCAAGAAATGATAAAGCCAGCTAATTTCTGGAGGAATCCAGAAACTCTCCTACTATTTGCTCTATGACTTTCTCTAAAACAAAAAGCACCAGGATGAACTGCTTTGGGGAAATAGAGGAAAGCATGAATGATTTGGGATAGCATTCTTGATCAAAAGGCATTGAGGGTCATCTGTTTTGAATTTGAGTCTTACTGTAAATTAAACCTCAGTGCCATTTAACCTCCCTGGATAAGGTGTTGGTTCTTCAGATGATAATAAAATTTATAACAATTCATCATGTACAAATCTTAATGGCAAAGAGCATAAATACTGGCAAGCAAAATTGTAATTTCTGTATAAATAATCTGTAAGCATTCCATATGTAATGAATAAGGTAAAAAAGGTACTCTGAGAAATATGGTTTTGAAAAAAATTAGAATTTTGACTTTACCTGAGCCAACACTGGACAATCCTTTTGGACTAGATGTGTAAAACCAAATACCGAAAAGAGAAGAAAATGATTTATCCCACCATACAGGTTACCCAGTATGTATGAAAAGCAGCGCATGTTGCCATGATTTAATGACCTGGAGTAGAAGTTGACGTGTCAACAATTTCCTAACTGAAAATTTGAATAGAACATAAATTGTACCCAGAGCATTCAATTCATCTATTAAGATATAAGTAGTTAATATGGCATTCTATCCTTAGTGATGAAATGATGCTTTCTATTTAATTTTATTTAGAAAGTTTTCTATTTTAAAAGAACTTTCAAATATCCCTTTAAAAACTGTCTAATACATACAAGGATCAAGAATAAAACATTTAAGATTTGTTGATATAGATGTGAAACCTCACTGGTCTTATCAGACACTGGAGAATCTCCGTAAGTTTTCTTTAGCATCAGTGATTCACATTTCCAACTCACCCTCTGGCTCTTTCAGCTCGACTCTGACTCGGACCGCATTGGAGACACCTGTGACAACAATCAGGATATTGATGAAGACGGCCACCAGAACAATCTGGACAACTGTCCCTACGTGCCCAACGCCAACCAGGCTGACCATGACAAGGATGGCAAAGGCGATGCCTGTGACCATGATGACGACAATGATGGCATTCCTGATGACCGGGACAACTGCAGGCTGGTGCCCAATCCTGACCAGAAGGACTCTGATGGTGAGTCACTGGAGCCACCTTTAAAGCGAGTAACTGAAACCATGGCTGTCTGGATTGAGGAAATAAAAACAAAGCTGAATACATTTGAGGATGAAGAGACTGAATGTTAACTTTGACAAGACAGGGAATTTCTAGCACCAGTAATGGTATTTTGGAATTTCACTGAATTCTTGCCTTTCTGCCTTTAGGTGATGGTCGAGGTGATGCTTGCAAAGATGATTTTGACCAGGACAAGGTGCCAGACATTGATGACATCTGTCCCGAAAATGTTGATATCAGTGAGACTGATTTCCGCCGATTCCAGATGATTCCTCTAGATCCCAAAGGGACATCCCAGAATGACCCTAACTGGGTTGTACGCCATCAGGGTAAAGAACTCGTCCAGACTGTCAACTGTGACCCTGGACTTGCTGTAGGTGAGTAGAGAGTTCTTCAAACGAAAGGCCAGTGTGTACAGGGGAAAGAAGCCAATGTAAAAGCAGGCAGTTGCATGTGTCCCCATGCGTGCTAAAAATGGCTGGGAATGTGACAGAGAACCTCCTGAAGGCTGCAGGTTTTAACCTGGGTGTGGCCTCCTCTTCCAGGTTATGACGAATTTAACGCCGTGGACTTCAGTGGCACCTTCTTCATCAACACCGAGAGGGACGACGACTATGCCGGCTTTGTGTTTGGCTACCAGTCCAGCAGCCGCTTCTATGTTGTGATGTGGAAGCAAGTCACTCAGTCCTACTGGGACACCAACCCCACGAGGGCTCAGGGGTACTCTGGACTTTCCGTGAAGGTTGTAAACTCCACCACGGGGCCTGGCGAGCACCTGCGGAATGCCCTCTGGCACACAGGAAACACCTCTGGCCAGGTGAGAACAGCACCCTGCAGGAGGGGAAGGGAGGCTGTGTTTGGCCAAGCCTCCCACCAGGGAGTCTTAGACATCACGTTCCCAGCATCACCAACTGTAGCATTAAGCTCTGCATTGCAAAAACCATCCTAGCGTCTGAGAGGGTAGCTCACTTGAAATCAAAAGGCTCAAACTGTTTGTTTTAGCCTCTTCAAACAAACAAAAATGTCAACGTCCCTTCTCTTTGCTGATATGCACATTCAAGGTTACATAGCCAATAAAGCCCTTGGGGAAAAAAATCCTACATTGCAGCCCTCTAGTTTAGGTCAACTCAGTACCTTTTCAAGTACCATTTCAAGTACCATTCCATTTCATGGAATCTACCATAAATCTTATAATGAAGCTGTTTCAACCTTTGCTTTTCCTTTTCCTCCAGGTGCGCACACTGTGGCATGACCCTCGTCACATTGGCTGGAAAGATTTCACTGCCTACAGATGGCATCTGAGCCACAGGCCAAAGACAGGTTTCATCAGGTAGGATTGCTCTGATTAAATATCCCTTAAGTCATACTGACAGGCAGGGAGGAGGGGACCAAAGGTAAGGGGTGGCACTGAGGTGATTTCCTTTTTTCCCGCAGAGTGGTAATGTATGAAGGGAAGAAAATCATGGCTGACTCAGGACCCATCTATGACAAAACCTATGCTGGTGGGAGGCTAGGCTTGTTCGTCTTCTCTCAAGAAATGGTGTTCTTCTCCGACCTGAAATATGAATGCAGAGGTAGGAGCAAAATGACAGTGAATATGTAGGTGAAATCCCTAGTTCAGATCAGTATCAAGAACGGCGGTCATGCAAGAGGCTGATATAAAGGCTGTGTAAGACACGGGGTTGTTTCTATCTTGCTGTTGAAGACACAGTGATAAAAAATGAAATAATGAAAGCCTTAGAAAGCAGAGCATAAGTTCTGGAAGGTTATGCTATATCAAACACCTTGCAATGGTGTTCAAACACATTAATGTGTAATTTTATAAACTACCAATCTCAAAATATACCTTTGCCATTATAAAAGTAGAGCTGTGCCAAGGTTGTTAATGTATTAGTGGATATTAAGATGACAGTGCCTCAGTGAATTAGTTGATATATTTATGTGTTTATATATTTATTTCACAGACTCCTAATCATCAAACTGTTGATCAAAAGACTGATCATAACCGATGCTGGTATTGCACCTTCTGGAACCATGGGCTTTAGAAAACCCCCAGGATCGCGCCTCGCTGCCTGCCTTTGCTCTCTGCTTGCATGAGTGTGGACTCCTAGAACATGTGACTTGCCTCAAGAAAATGCAGTTTTCCAAATCAGACCCTGCATTCAGCCTCTGACTGAGAAGAATCTTCCAAGGAGACAAACAATGACTTTGGTTGGCTTTTGCAAAAGCAAAAGCATCCACATGCTTTGGTTGGAAGGTGCCTGTCCCACTCTGCTTTTGTCAGAGCAGAATGCGACTGTGAGGCCAGCTCTGAGCAGTGGACTCCAAAATGTTTTCAGGCATGTGAGAGAAGGGAGGACTCACTAGAATTGACAAACAAAACCAGCCCTGACCTACTCCCTCTGGAATGGGGGGGGCGGGGGGGCCAAAGCCCAAAGGGGAGGATGCATACCCAAGAGATGATTGTATGAAGAAAATATGGAGGAACTGTTACATTTTTGGTACTAAATCATTTTCAGGGGATTGAAAGACTATTGCTGGATTTCATGATGCTGACCGGTGTTAGCTGATTAACCCACATAAATAGGCACTTAAATAGGAGCAGGGAAGGAAGGAAAAGACTGGCTTCTGGACTTCCTCCCAGATTTCCACCCCTTAACACATCACCTGTAGTGACCAGAACAGGGAGTCGGAGTTAAACCAACACAAGGCAGGGCCAGCTGCTGCAGCTTGGTTCTATTGAAATTGTCAGTTGTATTCCAGATGTAGCTTCTGCAGATGTAGCAGCAAAATAAGAATACCCACCATCTCAGCGAGCACCAGGCTGTCTCCCAAGGGACGGGCAGCCATGCTTGTATTTTTATGGTTAGAAAGGCACAAAATTATCAACTAAGACATTCCTTCTTTCTCTTTTTTTCCTGAACATCATGGAGTTTTCCAGTTGTCTCTTTTGGACTGTAGTTTTTAGTGTTTTAAACAAACACTTTACAATGTAAACTATTTATTTTTTACTTATTCTGGGGGATCTGTCTGAAAGACTATTCATGGAACAGGAAGAAGCGTAAGGACTATCCATATCATCTTTGCTACAAGTCATTATGACTGTAAGATTGTAAATACAGATTATTTATTAACTCTGTTCTACCTGGAATCTAGTTTCATATGGAAAGTGTTTGAGAGCAGGTAGTTGAGATCGATCAGCAAATCTTTCACAGGAATGGCACAAGGAAGCCAGCATAGCCAGCTGCTCTTCACCTTGTGCTTAGACTGGATGATTTGGAATTCTTTTTTCCTTTTTTTTTCCCAAGTGGAATTACTTGGTTGTCCATTTGCAAGTGTTTTTAGTTTGCAAAGAAAGCCAAGAGGCCATTAATACTGTCTTATCCCATCCCTTGTGCCTATTTCCAGGGAGATGAAAAGCATCTACATTGATTATTTTTGCCTTTTTCCAAAAGAAAAAAATGACAAAGGTGAAACTTGTATACAAATATTACCTCATTTGTTGTGTGACTGAGTAAAGAATTTTGGGATCAAACAGAAAGAGTTTAAGTGTCTAACAAACTTAAAGCTACTGTAGTACCTAAAAAAAAAAAAAAAAAAAAATCAATGTTGTACATAGTATAAAAATTCTTTGCAGAAAAGTATTCCCAGTAAGGAAATAGCATTGAAATGTTATATACGTTTTCTGAAAGTTGTTTTTTTTCTATCATCTTGTATACCATTGCTTTATTTTTATAAATTATTTTCTCAATGCCTTTGGAATAGATATCTCAGATTGTGTAGATATGCTATTTAAATAATTTATCAGGAAATACTGCCTGTAGAGTTAGTATTTCTATTTTTATAAAATGTTTGCACACTGAATTGAAGAATTGTTCGTTTTTTGTTTTGTTGATTTGTTTTTTGCTTGTTACCCTCCTCCCTGTTTTTACTATTTGCCAATACTTTTCTAGGAATGTGCTTTTTTGTACACATTTTTATCCATTTTACATTCTAAAGCAGTGTAAGTTGTATATTACTGTTTCTTATGTACAAGGAACAACAATAAATCATATGGAAATTTATATTTATACTTACTGTATCCGTGTTTATTTGATTTCTGGCCTTATGTTATGAGGTATGGGTAAACTGTATCCTTAAGCCAATAGAGCATACACAAAAAGAAATCACAGTTAACAGTAACGTTCACAGTTCCTTTACAATTTAAGACGCAGTTGCTTAGATGACGTATTTGCTGGATTTGTGGAATAAAAGAACAAAATAAATTAGCCTATCATACTAAAAACAAGCAATGAGAAATGACCACCCCCACAAGATGTGAGACTCAAAAGGATATAAGTTTATATTTTACTAATGTCACTAAATGTCATTTATCGAATCCTTTTCAAAGCCCAGTTCTGTTCCTGAAAATAAAAAGGAAAACAGGAGTGAAGCACATACTCACAGCTACATCTTCTGACCCATGAATGAGGACACCAGGCTGTGAAGAAGCTTTAGAAATGTTAGTGAAAGACAAAGTGTCCTTGAAAAGCTGGGTCAAATTCTATAGATACCACATTTTGGAGAGTGACTATGCCTTTGGTCAGAAAGACAACTTAAGAGAGGGAGAATTGGGAATAAATCCTAATATATATATACACATACACACACACACACATATATGTACACACACACACACATAAAATATCAACTTATTTTGTGAAGAGAAAGCCAAAGCCTTACAAAAAGCAGAACCTGAGCTTCAGGTGCACTAACCATGAATGTAGAATACCATCCAATTTTTAGTTTTAAAAAGAATTTTTAAAAATTTTAGAATAAAAATTTTTATGACTAAAGATCTCCCTTTGAGGTCCATTACACAAAAAGGACAGGCTGAGTGAGACAGAATCTTTTTTCCCCTTATTGACTTTTCTCTCTCGTTCTAGAAACATAAATAAGTATAAATTGTATAGTCATATATAAGTATAAATTGCCAAATCACTTTATGGTATCTAGGTGAAGAATCAGGAACTGGAAGGTGTTGGTTATAAACTTTGGAAAACTGATTTGAAAGAAATATTCTTTGAAACATGACACCATTCATTCTCAGAGCAGCTCAGCAGGTGAAGTCTTGGGAGAGAATTTGAATTCACTTTTAAGTAACGAAACAAAAGTAACTGATAGTATCAGGATGGGACAGAAGACACTGGGACCTGGAGCTTTCTGACCAGGAATGCTCCATATGCACTCCAAGACTGACCTTCGAATCATGTTGTACTGAAATAAAGGACTTGTTAAAAATTTAAACTATGCCATCAGGGTGATAGCTCTCTCCTTCTGTAGGAGTTTATTGTCATGCGTTTCAGAGTTGGACTGAAGGGCAATAAACTCTAGGTCCTATGGGAATTTACAATAAAGGTGGTGCCAGTAGTTTTCTTGAGGAATCATAAGTAAAAAAAAAAAAAAAAAAAAACTCAAATTTTAAGATCCTAAATTTATTCCTGAAATGAGTTAGCTCTTGCTCTTTCATACTTTTTCTCTACCATTTCTGGGGGCAAACACTCAGGTCTAGAGGGAAATTTAAAATAAAAACACTGCTTTTTAAAGAACATTTTCTTTCTTATCAAGGTAATCTTTCATTTAATTTGGAGCCTATTGAGTATATTATACAAATTCAGCTTGCCAGCTCTTTGTTAGAGGTAGGTACCTTCAGTTTACATGCTATGGAAGGGTCTCATTCCTTTCAAGGGTAAAATTAATTACGTAATCATTCTGCTTTCCTACCCTCTGTTGAACTTTTGTAACATAAAGGTCCACTATGCCCCAAATACCATTTGGAGAAATATACTATAAAGCCATAAACTATCTCCTCGCCATCTATCTCCCTCTCCTCTTTTCTCCCTCCCTCTCCCTCTCTTTTTCTCTCTCTCACACACACACATACTTATCAATCAAATATCAGAAGCACATCGTTTGGAAAAGACATAAAATGTTCTCATAAATTCAGGTTACTGACTTGTAACTAACAAACCCTCTCTCTTAAAATAGTAATACAGCTTTTTTAAAACCAGCTGATCTTTATTTGCTGAATTCTAAAAGGTAAACTCTGAAAGACGATAACAAACTAAACGTCATATATTAAATAATTCAGTCAAACTTCTGCTTATGAAAAGTACCACTACTAATAAGATAGTAAGGATAGCCTAACATTGTTTTGTTGGGAAAAATCATTTCTCTTCACAGCAAGCTATACTTATTTAACAGGCATAGAGAGAAGGAAAGAAGGGAAATCAGGGCAAAACTACAAGTCATGGTCAACAAACCTGTCTAAACCCCAACAAAGTAGTAATGTGTAATATCAAATACAAAACAATCATAAAATTTCAACTAGTTTTACCATAGCACACATACATAAAATGTTGGTTTCTATAATGCAATAAAAAAACAATTTTCCTGGGAATTTCAATGAGGAAAAACCAGTGAGCAATTTACCACAAGTCTCAAAAAATACCACAAAATATGATCCAGAAAGAGAGAATCTAAACATTAAAATCGTCATTTGAGGAATAGTCTCTATAATGCATTCACTGAATTAAAAGAATTTGGAAAAAAATGTGGTTTAACTTAATTTACCAACTCTCTTAAAAGCACAACCCAGCAAGTCAGTGCTTAAGATTCTTTACATTCTTCTGTCACATCTTCAGTCTCCTGTTCATCTGCACATTAAAAAGAATAACCAAATTTGTCAGATACCTGCGCATAATTAAGAAAAATTATCAGCCTATGTTTTATAAACATTAAACCCTTTTACACATAAGACGAGTCACATTCTCATTTAATATTTATTGTACAAGCACCACTGTAGAGCAAATATTAAATTTATTTTAATATTTATTGAATATTAAAATCAATATTCAAAATATCCAAAATCACTGCAGACAGTGATTGCGGTCATGAAATTAAAAGATACTTGCTGACCAACCTAGTCAGCATATTAAAAACCAGAGACATTACTTTGCCAACAAAGGTCCATCTAGTCAAAGCCATGGTTTTTCCAGTAGTCATGTGTGGATGTGAAATCTGGACCATAAAGAAGGCTGAGTGCCAAAGAATGATGCTTTTGAACTGTGGTGCTGGAGAAGAATCTTGAGGAGCAAGATTCTTCAGCAAGGAGATCAAACCAGTCCATCCTAAAGGAAACCAGCCCTGACTATTCATTGCAAGGACGGATGCTGAAGCTGAAGCTCCAATACTTTGGCCACCTGGTATGAAGAGCTGACTCACTGGAAAAGACCCTGATGTTAGGAAAGACTGAAGGCAGGAGAAGGGGACAACAGAGGACGAGATGGTTGGATGGTATCACTGACTCAGAGAACATGAAGGACCAGGAAGTCTGGTGTGCTGCAGTCCATGGGGTCACAAAGAGTTGGACACGACTGAGTGACTGAACTGAACTGCACAGTCACCACAAGCTGTACACAAAATTTATAAGAAAAAGTGAAAGATAAGGGGCTTGCCTTCACTGAGCTTACAGCTATGGGATAGTTTTTTGGGTTTTGAACTAAAATGGTTATGAATTTGGAGACATACATCAAAATGATTATTATCATTATTATTTGATTTGTACTAAGATTCCAGGAAGCTGGGTGAAACAAGAAGTAAACGTGACAGTTACGGTAGATAAGAACTGATCGCCCTTCATTTCTTCAATGTTAGAAACAAATTGAGACACTAACTGCAGTGGAATGTAAAAATTCTTCTAATCTTAGTAAGAAGCTTTTCATATAAGGCAGAATTGACAACAGCACCAAATAAAAGACAATAAAAGAGAATCAGGAGAAACTGGAACCCTCAAATACTGCAGGTGGGAATGTAAAGGAGGCAGCTGACTTGGGGAACATCTGACAGCTGCTCGAAAGGTTACCATAGACCCAGCAATTCTACTCCTAGGTATGTCCCCTAGAGAAACATGTTTGAGCTCAATCCCTCAGTCATGTCTGACTCTTTGTGACCCCATGGACTATAACCCACCAGGTTCCTCTGTCCATGGGATTCTTCAAGCAAGAATACTAAAGTGGGTTGCCATTCCCTCCTCCAGGGGATCTTCCTGACCCAGGGATTGAACCCACAATCTCCTGCATCTCCTGCACTGCAGGCAGACTTTTTTTTTTTTTAACTGATGGCTGAGCCATCACAGAAGCCCCAAATGAAAATATGTATCTACCCAAAAACCTGCACACCATGATTAATAGCAGAATTACATATAACAGCCAAAAAGTTAGAAACAACTCAAATGTCCATCAGCTAATGAATGGATAAGGAGAATGTGGTAAATTCACACAAAAGAATATTATTCAATAATAAAAGAGTAAAGTACTGATACAAGCCACAACACGAATGAATCTTAAAAACATTATAATAAGTAAGGGGTCAGACACAAAAGGCCACATATTATATGATCCCATTGATATGAAGTGTCCAGACTAGGCAAATTCATAGAGTCATAAAGTAGGTTAGTGATCACCTAGGGCTGGGGGTTGGGGGAAAATGGGCACTGACTGTGAGTGGGTATGGTATTTTTCTCTAGGATAAGGAAAATATTGTAAAATTGATAGTGGTGATGAATGCAAAATTCTGTGAACATTCTAAAACCCACTGAATTGTATGGTATTGTTAAAATGTTACCCCAAAAAGGTTATATCCACATCCTAATCCCTGATACCTATGAAAGTCATCTCACTTGGGAAAAGCATCTTTACAGATATAATTAAGGATCTTGAGATAAGAGCATCCTGGATTATACAAGTGGGACCTATATTAATGAACAAATGTCCTTATAAGAGACAAGCAGAGGGAGATTTGAGACACGTGCAGAGAGAGAATGACAATGTGAAGACAGAGTCAGAGACTGGAGTGATATGGCCACAAAGCGAAGAAGCCAAAGAATGTCAACAGCCTGAGACAGTGGGAGAAGCGAGGAAGCATCCTTCCATAGAGCCTCCAGGCAGAGTGTGGCCTTGCTGACATCTTGACTTCAGACTTCGGCCTCCAGAACTCTGAGACGATAAATTTTTGTTGTGATCATGTGCTGTGGCAACTGTAGGAAATTAATGCAGGTGTTTTGGAGAAGGCAATGGCACCCCACTCCAGTACTCTTGCCTGGAAAATCCCATGGATGGAGGAGCCTGG
This sequence comes from Bos indicus, assembly GCF_029378745.1. NCBI lineage: Eukaryota > Metazoa > Chordata > Mammalia > Artiodactyla > Bovidae > Bos > Bos indicus. The sequence continues at coordinate 35,145,657 of NC_091769.1, forward strand.
TAGGCTGCAGTCCATGGGGTCGCTAAGAGTCACGACTGAGCAACTTCACTTTCACTTTTCACTTTCATGCATTGGAGAAGGAAATGGCAACCCACTCCAGTGTTCTTGCCTGGAGAACCCCAGGGACGGGGGAGCCTGGTGGGCTGCCGTCTATGGGGTCGCACAGAGTCAGACACGACTGAAGTGACTTAGCAGCAGCAGCAACGCAGGTGTTTAGGGTAGATGTCGATAAAGCGATTACTTTAAAAATCAATCTAATATTTAACAACAAATTATTTGGAGTTTCAGAGTACAATGAGAAATGTAGTGACACTGTCAATGCATGGAGAAGAAATATTAGCATGGACAAGAAGGTGGGATGTATGAGAAGTGCACCTCCGTGTCTCACGTGTGAGGTGAGGATTGATAAGCCCTCGGCACCACATCTTCATAAGTGATAGTCCTTCCATCTGGAGTGCTCTCCTTCTCACCCAGTAAGTGACCACTCATCCTCAGAAGCTCAATTCAAATGCCACCTCCCCATCTCTCCAATTGTTCGTCATTCCCTCTAGTGTTGCCAAATACTTTGTCCAGAAGCTCTTATACTTAGCCCCATATGCTGAGATTGTCTACTTTAAGTGCCTGCCTTCATCAATATCCTATGAAATAATTCAGAGCAGTGATCATGTCCTACTCACCTGATAACCTAGGAGCAGCATCCTTAATGAATGAATACGATGGAACCCTGGAGCAGGTTTTAGTCATAACTAAACAACAGAATCACCCAGACCCCATCCTCAGAAACTGGCTTTAAAAAACACAGATGCCCAGAGCCAACCCCTAGAAATTTATTTAATTCTGGAATGGAAACAAGGTATTAACCTGTTGTTAAATATTACCTGATGATTCTAATGTGCAGAGATAAGAAGCACTGTCTAAGGGATAGACTCAGTATAGCTTTACATGCCAGGCAGACCTGAGGCAGATGCCAAAGAGAGAGGTCTGAAAATCAAAAGTACACAAAGTACAGATGATCCCATACCAGCTAGGTATGTCTCCAAATAAAATACTAGCCATGAAAAAGTAGTAGAGAGCTAAAGAGTAGGACTAGCTTGCTCTCAAGGAGAAGACAATGGCAGCCCACTCCAGTCCTCTTGCCTGGAAAATCCCATGGATGGAGGAGTCTGGAAGGCTGCAGTCCATGGGGTCGCTAAGAGTTGGACACGACTGAGCATCTTCACTTTCACTTTTCACTTTCATGCATTGGAGAAGGAAATGGCAACCCACTCCAGTGTTCTTGCCTGGAGAATCCCAGGGACGGGGGAGCTTGGTGGGCTGCCGACTATGGGGTCGCACAGAGTCAGACACGACTGAAGCAACTTAGCAGCAGCAGCAGCAGCAACAGCTTGCTCTCAGTGGTGAAGAAGAAGGTTATACACAAGAAGGAAAAGTGGGATGGGTAGGGAGGTAAAAGGACAGTCTGGAGAAGGCAGTGTCTTCATTAAAATGAAATTCAAGAGGATAAAGCAGGGCTAGAGCAGGCAGGAAAAGAAGATACTTTCTGATATTATTTTCACCATCACCACATAGGCTATTTTTTTTATAATCCTAAAATAGAGAGACTAGTAAACCATCTAATTCAGATCTCAAACTTCAGTAATGGAGAAGGCAATGGCAACCCACTCCAGTGTTCTTGCCTAGAAAATCCCAGGGATGGGGGAGCCTGGTGGGCTGCCACCCATGGGGTTGCACAGAGTCAGACACGACTGAAGTGACTTAGCAGCAGCAGCAGCACACTTCAGAGTGCATACACCTACTGCAGGGCATCTTGTTAAAATGCAGAACCTGATATAGTAGGTCTGGGACTCTGCAGCTCTAACAAGCTCCTGAGGGATGCCAATACTGCTGGTTCATAAATCTAGTCTACAGTCATGATCTTCAGTAACTCATGTTTTCATTTTATTCAATTTGAATGATGCAGTGGAATCAGAAGTTCCCAATACTTGACAAAGTGATAAGTTCATTACAATTAAATATCAAAACTCTCCAACATACCATTGTTCACTTTATACTACTAAATAAAACAGTAGAGAAAGTGTTATTTTATGATAGAGAAAATAACCAGGGGTAAAATATTTCTATGAAGTCTACCCCAAGAAGAACTGAATTAGGGAGCTACAGTCAATAATTTTTTAATAAACTATAATGAAAAATAATTTCAAAAATAATATATGTGTATATGTATAAATGAATCATTTTGCTATTTATTTATTACCTTGCTAACCTGAAACACTGTAAATCAACTATACTTCAACAAAATATATATTAAGAAAAAAAAGAAAATTAGTTGAGAGTAACTTGAAAAAATAAATTCATCAGATACGAATTTACTATATACTAAGGTCTTACATAAAACGGGAATTAACACTGAGAATTCCTAATATGCCAACTGTGATATTTTGATTAAAGAAACTTTGGAGGGTTGGCTTACTAAGAGCATCTGAGAAGCAATTAGTAGACTTGGAAAAGTAATTTTACATGATAACTAGGAGGCCTGAAGGCACACACTATTTGAGAGAAAGAGAACTCCATCAAAGCAATGATGAGTTGAACATTACCCTACGAGCAGGACAAAATATTTTTATTGGAAAAAAATCAGCTAGGAGTGGTAGTAATTTTCAGAATCTCAGTGTTCTGCTGCAAACCAGTAAGACTATAGTACAAAAATATACATATACATTGTTGTATATATAGCACAACTCTCTCAAAACAATCTAATTCCCTTCAGACTGTTCAGGTGGTAGGAGCAAGGATATACACTCACTCACACCTCCTTCAAACCAACGAAACATCTTCCCCAAACCCAGTTTACCTGCACCCAGGCCCAACTGAGCAAGTTTCAATCAGATCCTTTGATGGGGAGAATTTTGAGATGAAATGTATTTGGACTATAAAGTTGTCATTATTTATCTTCATTACCTCCACCATAGTTTGGCCCCAGGTAAATAACAGAGAGGGAACACAGCTCCACCCATCAACAGAAAATTGCATTAAAGATTTACTGAGCATGGCCCCGCCCATCAGAACAAGATCCAGTTTCCCCTTCAGTCAGTCTCTTCCATTAGGAAGCTTCCATAAGCCTCTTATCCTTCTTAATCAGAGGGTAGACAGACTGAAAACCACAATCACAGAAAACTAACCAATCTGATCACATGGACCACAGCCTTGTCCAATTCTGTGAAACTATGAGCCATGCCATGTAGGGACATCCAAGACTGATGGGTGGGTCACGGTGGAGAGTTCTGACAAAACATGGTCCACTGGAGAAGAGAATGGCAAACCACTTCAGTTTTCTTGCCTTGAGAACCCTATGAACAGTATGAAAAGGCAAAAAGATAGGACACTGAAAGATGAACTCCCCAGGTTGGTAGGTGCCAATATGCTACTGGAGATCAGTGGAGATATAACTGCATAAAGAATGAAGAGAGGGAGCCAAAGCAAAACACCCAGTTGTAGATGTGACTGGTGATAGAAGTAAAGTCAAATGCTGTAAAGAACAATATTGCATAAGAACTTGGAATGTTAGGTGCACTTGGAATGAAACAAGACAAATTGGAAGTGATCAAACAAGATATGGCAAGAGTGAACATCAACATTTTAGGAATCAGTGAACTAAAATGGACTGGAAAACTCAATGACCACTATATCTACTACTGTGGGCAAGAATCCCTTAGAAGAAATGGAGTAGCCCTCATAATCAATAAAAGAGTCTGAAATGCAGTACTTGGATGCAATCTCAAAAACAACAGAATGATCTCTGTTCATTTCCAAAGCAAACCATTCAATATCACAGTAATCTAAGTCTATGCCCAGACCAGTAAGGCTGAAGAAGCTGAAGTTGAATGGTTCTATGAATACCTACAAGACCTTCTAGAATTAACACCCAAAAAAGATGTCCTTTTCATTATAGGGGACTAGAATGCAAAAGTAGGAAGTCAAGAAATACCTGGAGTAACTGGCAAATTTGGCCTTGGAGTACAAAATGAAGCAGGGCAAAGGCTAACAGAGTTTTGCCAAGAGAACACACCGGTCATAGCAAACACCCTCTTTCCACAAAACAAGAGAAGACTCTACACATGGACATCACCAGATGGTCAACACTGAAATCAGATTGATTATATTCTTTTCAAGAAGCTCCATACAGTTAGAAAGAACAAACTGGGAGCTGACTGTGGCTCAGATCATGAACCCCTTATTGCCAAATTCAGACTTAAACTGAAGAAAGTGGGGAAAACCACTAGACCATTCAGGTATTACCTTCATCAAATTCCTTTTGATTATACAGTGGAAGGTAGAAATAGATTCAAGGGATTAGATCTGATAGAGTGCCTGAAGAACTATGGACCAAGGTTTGTGATACTAAACAGGAGACAGGGATCAAGACCATCCGCAAGAAAAAGAAACCCAAAAAGGCAAAATGGTTGTCTGAGGAGGCCTTACAAATAGCTGTGAAAAGAAGAGAAGTAAAAGGCAAAGGAGAAAAGGAAAGATATATCCATTTGAATGCAGAGTTCCAAAGAATAGCAAGGAGAGATAAGAAAGCTTTCCACAGTGATTAGTGCAAAGAAATAGAAGAAAACTATAGAATGGGGAAGACTAGAAATCTCTTCAAGAAAATTAGAGATACCAAGGGAACATTTCATGCAAAGAAGGGCTCCATAAAGGACAGAAATAGTATGGACCTAACAGAAGCAGAAGATGTTAAGAAGAGGTGGCAAGAATACATGGAAGAACTATACAAAAAAGATCTTCACGACCCAGATAATCACGATGGTGTGATCACTCACCTAGAGCCAGACATACTGGAATGAAAAGTCAAGTGGGCCTTAGAAAGCATCACTACGAACAAAGCTAATGGAGGTGATCGAATTCCAGTTGAGCTATTGCAAATCCTAAAAGATGATGCTGTGAAGTGCTGCACTCAGTATGCCAGCAAATTTGGAAAACTCAGCAGTGGCCACAGGACTGGAAAAGGTCAGTTTTCATTCCAATCCCAAAGAAAGGCAATGCCGAAGAATGCTCAAACTACTGCACAATTGCACTCATCTCACACCCTAGCAAAGTAATGCTCAAAATCCTCCAAGCCAGGCTTCAACACTACATGAACTATCAACTTCCAGAGCAAGATGGATTTAGAAAAGGCAGAGGAACCAGAGATCAAATTGCCAACATCCACTAGATTATCAAAAAAGCAAGAGAGTTCCAGAAAAACATCTATTTCTGCTTTATTGACTATGCCAAAGCCTTTGACTATGTGGATCACAACAAACTGGAAAATTCTGAAAGAGATGGAAATACCAGACCACTTGACCTGCCTCTTGAGAAATCTGTATGCAAGTCAGGAAGCAACAGTTAGAACTGGACATGGAACAACAGACTGGTTCCAAATAGGAAAAGGAGTACATCAAGGCTGTATATTGTCACCCTGCTTATTTAACATATATGCAGAGTACATCATAAGAAACGCTGGGCTGGAAAAAGCACAAGCTGGAATCAAGATTGCCAGGACAAATATCAATAACCTCAGATATGCAGATGACACCACCCTTATGGCAGAAAGTGAAGAGGAACTAAAAAACCTCTTGATGAAAGTGAAAGAGGAGAGTGAAAAAGTTGGCTTGAAGCTCAACATTTGGAAAGCTAAGATCATGGCATCTGGTCCCATTACTTCATGGGAAGTAGATGGGGAAACAGTGGAAACAGTGTCAGACTTTATTTTTGGGGGCTCCAAAATCACTGCAGGTGGTGACTGCAGCCATGAAATTAAAAGATACTTGCTCCTTGGCAGAAAAGTTATGACCAACCTAGACAGTATATTAAAAAGCAGAGACATTACTTTGCCAACAAAGGTTCATCTAGTCAAAGCTGTGGTTTTTCCAGTAGTCATGTATGGACGTGAGAGTTGGACTATAAAGAAAGCTGAGTGCCGAACAATTGATGCTTTTGAACTGTGCTTTTGAACTGTGGTGTTGCAGAAGACTCCTGAGCGTCACTTGGACTGCAAGGAGATCCGACCAGTCCATTCTGAAGGAGATCAGCCCTGGGATTTCTTTGGAAGGAATGATGCTAAAGCTGAAACTCCAATACTTTGACCACCTGATGTGAAGAACTGACTCATTGGAAAAGACCCTGATGCTGGGAAAGATTGAAGGCAGAAGGAGAAGGGGATGTCAGAGGATGAGATGGTTGGATGGCATCACTGATTCAATGGGCATGAGTTTTAATAAACTCCAGGAGTTGGTGATGGACAGGGAGGCCTGGCATGCTGTAGTCCATGGGGTCACAAAGAGTTGGACGTGACTGAGTGATTGAACTGAACTGAACTGAGAACTTGTTCTATCTGAGGACCCTAATAGGATAATGTAATTAGTTTTCTTATATATAAACTGAATGCCATATTTCTCAATATGCAGGGCAAAATCGGTCACTTGCATTAATTTGACAGATTGAGCACTCCACACCAGGGAGCCTGATTTTAATAAGTCTGGCTAGTACCTTGGCTGCTGCTGCTGCTGCTAAGTTGCTTCAGTCATGTCCGACTCCGTGCGACCCCATAGGTGGCAGCCCACCAGGCTCCCCCGTCCCTGGGACTCTCCAGGCAAGAACACTGGAGTGGGTTGTGTAAAACAGACAAGTAAAAAAATTTCCAGATGATCTCTACATTCATCCTGGTTAGGAATAATGTTCTAGTGGTTTGTAACAGAGCTTCTCAAACTTCACTGTAATTATCACAGGGGAGCTTATTAAAGTGCAAATTTTGTTTCAGTAGGCTTGGGGTGGGGCCTTAGGCCCTGAACTTCTAACAACGCTCCAGTAATTGGACAATATTCTAAGCAACAAAGGCTTATAACATGGGATGGATATCATATGGCCCCAAAGGGTCAAGCACATGAAGTAGAGAGGGCCAAATGCGGCCACGTTTTCTAGCAGAGTACATGCTCCTAAGGGGAATATTTGCTATTCGGCTCTCCTCCCCAAGTGTAAGACCTGCTGATTTGCTAGAAAAGTCAGAAATCTAGGCTTTTATGAGAAATCTGATGAAATGTTAAGTACTATGTAGGCCAGCCAAGTCCAATCACTGCACTAATCATTTTATGTGAATTTTCTCATTTGATTCTTATTACAATCCTAGAGGATAAGTACTAAAGCCATTTATCTTATAGATAAGGGAACCAAGGTAGAGAGGAGAGAGAGATTAAGTAACTTACACAAGATCATCTGTTAAAAGTCAAGCAAAGATTCAAACAGAGGTCTGTCTCACTCACAGCCCATATTCCTAACCCCTAAACCAATCATGCTGGTGGGTGGTTGAGCCAGACATCTCTGCTCATCCTGATACTTAGCTGGACTCTGTTAACTTTATCCTTTGAGTAATTAATTTTCTCCTTGATTTTATGTTCTCAGTTTTAATTTAGAGTGACCAACCTTCCCAGTTTGCCAGAGACTGAGGGTTACCCAAGACAAGGGACATTGAATGTAAAATCAGGACACTCCTGAGCAAACCAAGACAGTTGGTCTCCTTAGTTTTCATTTAATGGTGTTATGTTAAAAATAACCCTATCTGATTCACTGTTACATTTGTTATAGAAATTTTAAAAAACATTATTCAATAAATGGGTCCGTCCTATGGGAAATGTCACTGTTTTCCATGAAAAATTAGTGTAGTCTTGTCCCCCTTTTTTACTATGTGATTGACTTTGTGTCCCTTTATGCCTTACTCTATCTTTGTTATTTGCCAATCATATTTTCCTCTTAGTTACATGAATTTGTTCATAAGCAGCTCAAGCGCTTGATTAGAAAAAAAAAAACTGTACATGCACAGATGCCTTTTTGATTATCTAGAAATCAATTCAGCATAAGAAGCTTTGATTAAGTACTAGACTAACCACAGACCTGCAGCACTAGCATACCTGGCAGTGTCTCCATGGTTGATGTGATCAAAGACCACTTACTCCTATCACACTTCCATGTGGGGGAACTTTCAGTGGGGATGCATCCAGCTTCACCCCCACCATGGGAAAGAACAGCCAGTTATCTGACTGGTGAGTCTAGCGGAAGAAACAGTATGCTCAACTCATTCCTCTCTCCAAGGGGGTCACCATTCTCTGCCAGGGTGCCCTTTGCTCCTCTGTACTACTGATCCACATGGACAGGTCTCCATAGGTGAGGCTTGATGATTTTCACCTTTGCCAGAGTGAGTATGTAGGTTTATCTTGAGGGCATAACATCAAAAAGACCGTTTGGCTACCTACCCAGGTGGCATCAATCCCCTACTTTTCATCAGCAATAAAGCCAACCTCCTAATCTTCATTTGTCAGAATCTATACATCTCTCAGTTGGTTTGATAGGAGTGGGGAAGAGAAGACGCTATTTATCGGTCTTCTGAAACCCCAACAGTAGGTGAGTGTAACACTGAATTTATTAGACATTATATCCAAAAAGTCAAATAACAGTAGTTACTACTAAGCTTAAAGTGCAGAATGAAAAATGAAGTATTTCAGGAGGGGGCAAGCAAGTGAAAGGACAGAAAGGCAGACTGAAAGGACATGAAGCTCACAAACACGTCAAAAACACATCTAATGTGAAACAGTTCTCTCTGAAAACAAACTGGCAGGACTCATACAGCCAAGGCTATAAGAAAGATACACACAGAATTAGGAAGGGAAGAAAAGCAATCGGGACAGGACCTGGGCCCCTGGGAGAGGATTCAGATGAAAATGGAGATTACTCAAGCAGACACCTGCCCTGGAGAGTGAGCAATTCAAGCAATAGGTCGGGTGCTCCAGTCTGGGGTCTTACAGAGGGGAGATAAGCCCCTTGGCTTGTTGGAGGACCTCTGGAACAATTAGAAGGGTTGTGGGAAGCTTAGACTGTTCATATAAGGAGTGCATACACACTGGCTAGGCCTAAGGCAGGACAGAGAGACATTTGCTCTAGGAGCAGCTGGTTTTCCACACCTCCCTCGCCATGTGCCCCAGCCGAAGCTCCAGCCTGCTCACCCCATGCCACACCATGGCACTGAATCTGAGGTGCCCATGACCAAGAAACAACTCAACTGTAGGACAGAGGTAACCCAGTCCTGAGGTGGAGTCTGGGTGGGACGGCAGTTGCCACTGTTGGCATTTACTCAAATGGAATCTCAGAAACTGCTCAGATCTCTGACAGCAATTGCTCCACCACAACTCACCTCCTGATACACATCAAGACTCCACATGGGCCCCAGTCAGCCCTGGAGAATGGTTCCACCACAGGGCAGGGGTGGTAGAAGCTGGGGGCAGTGATCAGTTGTGAGGTACAAAGGTTACTAGCACTCGAGCCTGCATCTGAGAAAAGACACGGTTGCCTCCATAAGTAGCACATCAGACTTCTGACTGTGCATGGACCTTACTTATTTCAGCAGCCCCCTTCTCTGGGGCAAGAGTTTTGAACAGGGAGAGGGAAAAACAGACACTTAAAAGTAGCAGAGTCAGCTCAGAAAGGAGGAGATAATAAAAATCAAAGAAGAAATAAATAGGGGCAAAAAATTAGAAAAGATCAATGAAACCAAGAGCTGTTTTTTTATAAAGATAACAAAAGGGAAGGGAAGAAGTAAAAGTCATATTTGTAGATGACATGATACTTTATATAGAAAACTCTAAATTCTCTACCTAAAACCCATTAGAACTAATAAATAGATTCAACAAGAGAACAGGATATAAGGTTAATACACAGAAGTCTATTGTTTTTCCATATACCAATAATACTATCAGAAAAAGAAAATTTTCCCTTTTAAGACCAATCTCTTTTAAAATCACATCAAAAAGAATAAAATATGTAGGAATTAACTTAACCAAGGAGGTAGAAGACCTATACTCTGAAAACTATAAAACATTTATATAAGAAATTGAAGAAGATACACAGAAATGGAAAATTATCCTGTGCTCTTGGATTGGAAGAATTAATATTGTTAAAATGGCCATACTACCCTATGCAATCTACAGATTTAATGCAATACTTATCAAAATGCTGCTGCTGCTGCTGCTGTTGCTGCTGCTAAGTCGCTTCAGTCGTGTCCAAGTCTGTGTGACCCCATAGACGGCAGCCCACCAGGCTCCCCCGTCCCTGGGATTCTCCAGGCAAGAACACTGGAGTGGGTTGCCATTGCCTTCTCCAATGCATGAAAGTGAAAAGTGAAAGTGAAGTCGCTCAGTTGTGTCCGACTCCTAGCGACCCCATGGACTGCAGCCTACCAGGCTCCTCCATCCGTGGGATTTTCCAGGCAAGAGTACTGGAGTGGGGTGCCATTGCCTTCTCTGACTTATCAAAATACCCATGACATTTTCCATTTTCCACAGAACTAGAACAAATAATCCTAAAATTCATATGGAACCACAAAAGACCCCAAATTGCCAAAGCAATCTTGAGAAAAAATAAGAACAAAGCTGGATGTATAATCCTTTTAGACTTTAAACTATACCACAGAGCTACAGAAATCAAAACAGCATGGTACTGGCAGAAAAACAGGCATGTAGATCAGTGGAATGAACAGAGAGCCCAGAAATAAACCAATGCACCTATGGTCGATTCATCTATGACAAAGAAGGCAAGAATATGCAATGGAGAGAAAAATCTCTCTTTAATAAGTGGTGCTGGGAAAACTGGGCAACTACATGTAAAAGAATGAGGTTACAACATTTCCTCACAACATATACAAAAATAAACTCAAAACAGATTAAAGGCATAAATGCAACAACTGAAACCATAAAACTCTTAGTAGACAAAATAGGCATAACATTTTTTGACATAAGTTGTAGTAACTTTTTTTAGTCTGTAGCCTAAGGCAAAAGAAATAAAAGCAAAAATAAACAAACAGAATCTAACTTAACTCCAAAGCTTTTGTGCAACAATAGAAGCCATCAGTGAAACAAAAAAACAACCTGCAGAACAGGAGAAAATATTTGCAAATGATATGACTAACAAGGGTTTAATATCTAAAATATATAAACAGTTAATATAACTCAATATCAAAAAAACAACCCAATCAAAAAATGAACAGAAGATCTTGATAGACATTTTTCCAAAGAGGACATGCAGATGACTAACAGGCACATAAAAAAGATATTCAACACTGTAATTGTCAGAGAAATGCAAATCAAAACAAAATGTGATATCACCTCACAACTGTCAGAATGGCTATCATCCAAAAGTCTACAAATAACACATGTTAGAGAGGATGTGGAATAAAGGGGCCCTTGTACACTGTCTATGGGAATGTAAATTGGTACATTTACTGTGGAAAACCATATGTAGTTTCCTCAAAAAACTAAAAAGAGAACTACCATATGATCCAGGAATTCCACTCCTGGTTCTATACTCAGGAAAAAAAAAAAAAAAAAATGAAAAGACTAATTCAAAAAAACACATGGATCCCAAAGTTCTTAACAGTACTATTTACAATAGTCAAAATATGAATGCAATCCAAGTGACCATCAACAGAAAAATGCATAAAAAGTGACATATCTATCTACCTACCTACCTACAATGGAATATTGCTGCTGCTGCTGCTGCTAAGTCGCTTCAGTTGTGTCCAACCTTGTGTGACCCCAGAGACGGCAGCCCACCAGGCTCCCCCGTCCCTGGGATTCTCAAGGCAAGAACACTGGAGTGGGGTGTCAGTTCCTTCTCCAATGCATGAAAGTGAAAAGTGAAAGTGAAGTTGCTCAGTCGTGTCCAACTCTTCGTGACCCCGTGGACTGTAGCCTACCAGGCTCCTCCATCCATGGGATTTTCCAGGCAAGAGTACTGGAGTGGGGTGCCATTGCCTTCTCCAATAATGGAATATTATTCAGCCATAAAAAGAATGAAATTCTACCATTTACAGCAATGCAAATGAACTTGGAGTATATTATACTTAAGTCAGAGAAAGAAAGACAAATACTGTATAATATCAATTCCATGTGGAATCTAAAAGATAATACAAATCAATGTATACAGCAAAACAGAAACTGACTCACACACGGAGAAAACAAATTAATGGTTCCCAGAGGGGAGAGGGAAGGGGAAGGGGTAAGTTAGTGATATGTGATGAAGAGATACAAACTACTACATGTAAAATAGATAAGCAACAAAAATATATTATATAGCACAGGGAATTCTAGACATTATCTTGTAATAACCACTAATAGAGTATAATATGCAAAAATATTGACTCACCATGCTACACACCTGAAACCAATATTGTAAATCAACCACACTTCCCCCAAAATGAGGTACTTCACACTGGAAACCTCTAATACATCTGTGAAGCAAATCCTTATCTTCAGTACCACAACTGAAATCGGTCCTCAGTGTCACTAGATGTGGACCCCAATGCGTTTGAACTGTGGTGTTGGAGAAGACTCTTGAGAGTCCCCTGGACTGCAAGGAGATCCAACCAGTCCATCCTAAAGGAGATCAGTCCTGGGTGTTCACTGGAAGGACTGATGCTGAAGCTGAAACTCCAGTACTTTGGCCACCTGATGCAAAGAGCTGACTCATTTAAAAAGACCATGATGCTGGGAAAGATTGAGGGCAGGAGAAGAAGGGGACAACAGAGGATGAGATGGTTGGATGGCATCACCAACTCAATGGACATGGGTTTGGGTAAACTCCGGGAGTTGGTGATAGACAGGGAGGCCTGGCATGCTGCAGGTCATGGGGTCACAAAGAGTCAGACACGACTGAGTACTGAACTGATGTTTTATCTGACTCTATCTTTTAGAAGCAGAATTTTAAAATTCATAACAGACCTCAGTTCATGTAGGAAAATAAAACAATATATTTGCTACTTAAAGAGAAAATGATGAATGATTCTTCTTATTTTCTTCCTGTCTGCTTACAGAAATCTCATCTGAATCATGTATTCACACATATCTATTTCCTGAGAAAGAGAGGGAATATAACATAACAGCTGAATACACTGTAATTTCTCATTATAATTACATCTTTAAAAGACTTTTTCCCAGGAAAACTGGTTTAGCATTTACTTTTCGGGTTCACTTTTGCATAAATCACATAATGTCCAATTTGGTATTTTAGAATAAATTGATTAGCAAGTTATTTTAATAATTGTAAATATTGAGGTCAGTAAAAGAAAAATTCCCAGGTTCAGATAGGCTGACAAGCATCCAAAATAATAATGTAGGATTTATTCCTTAAAGTTTATCATGTAATAAACAGAAAGTAAAATATGGTTCATATATTCACATCTATTCTATCTTAAACCTCCATAATCACAAGGTTGTTTTAGTAAAATATTAGGAATATCTAGAGCCATCAGAGGCATGTTTTCAGAAGTTAAAGGTAAATCACCATAACTTCTTTCCATTATGTCACATTACATTCTGCTGCTGCTGCTGCTAAGTCACTTCAGTCGTGTCCGACTCTGTGCGACCCCATAGACGGCAGCCCATCAGGCTCCACCGTCCCTCGGATTCTCCAGGCAAGAACACTGGAGTGGGTTGCCAGTTCCTTCTCCAATGCATGAAAGTGAAAAGGGAAAGTGAAGTCGCTCGGTCGTGTCTGACTCTTAGCGACCCCATGGAATGCAGCCTACCAGGCTCTTAAATTCTAGTTCATTCCATATTTTCATGTTCCACTTGGCGACAGATGTACATCAGTGTGACTGACATTCACATGGAAGTAGTGTCATATCCCAGTAAAATACTCTTCTCAACCCCCACATACTGATTCCATGAGAATGAGACCCCATACACAATAAATCATCATACCCACCTGAATAAGTTTTGATTACAGTTGACAAAAAAGAAATCCCAATACTTTCTTCCTAATAAAACCTTTTTGTCCAAAGAGAAAAATACACTGCAATTTTAGAGTAGAACAAAGTTTTTACAGTCTATTTGTTAAGTGAAGACGGTTAGTGGGAGAAGACAGCCCACACTCATTTAACTGAATTATCTGTTGTAAGTAAACTCTGTTGCTAGGTAAAAAGAGTATAGTTTGTGGAATTTCACTAAAAAAAGAAAAAAGTTCCAAATCTTTATATAGAATATCAGGCTTGCATAATTCTTAAGCAATACCACGTGCTTTCATTCATAATGCGAAGAATAAATTTGAACTGCATTTTCAGTGTATTATACTAAAACTAGGGATTCCCAGATGGTGCTAATGGTAAAGAACCTGCCTGTCAACGCAGGAGATGTAAGAGAGGTGAGTTTGATCCCTGGGTTGGGAAGATCACCTGGAGGAGGATACAGCAACCTACTCCAGTATTCTTGCCTGGAGAATTCCTGGAGCCAGATGGGCTACAGTCCACAGTGTCTCAAAGAGTCGGACATGACTGAAGCAACCTAGCACGCACTCACACGTCTAAACCTGGATAATTTAAATTCCTTTATTTATTAAACAGGCACTTGATTTAGACTCTTGAGAGTCCCTTGGACTGTAAGGAGATCCAACCAGTCCATTCTGAAGGAGATCAGCCTTGGGATTTCTTTGGAAGGAATGATGCTAAAGCTGAAACTCCAGGACTTTGGCCACCTCATTCGAAGAGTTGACTCACTGGAAAAGACTCTGATGCTGGGAGGGATTGGGGGCAGGAGGAGAAGGGGACGACAGAGGATGAGATGGCTGGATGGCATCACTGACTCCATGGACGTGAGTCTGAGTGAACTCTGGGAGTTGGTGATGGACAGGGAGGCCTGGCGTGCTGCGATTCATGGGGTCGCAAACAGTCGGATACGACTGAGCAACTCAACTGAACTGAACTGATGTAAGGCAGCACGTTGGACATCAGAGAAGATTTAACAATGAATCAGAAGATAGGACCTCTGTCCTCAAAAAGGTTACATAGTTCTAAGGAAGAGTATATGGGTGTGTGTGCCTAACAATGTGAGACTGTGCATAAAATGATGTGATAGGGGACTGATACCCTTGGACATTCAGAAGAGAAGTAAAACTTTTAAAAGAGAGGAGCAGGGAAGGTTACATTGACAGGATGGGGTTAGAATTCAACTACCATTGAAGGTACACCTGCACATTCCTGAGAAGAAATAGACTTGAGCAACATAGAGAGCACTGTACCTCCTGAGCCCAAATTAGCTATATAACCTGAATAACATTTAAGGCACTACATAGAGACTGGTTATGAAGACAACTTCAGGTCAGATTCTGAAGGCCTTGAACAGCAAGTAAAGGAATGCAAATTTCATTAACAGACAGAGGAGAGCCATGGAAGCTTTTTGAGCTGGAGAGTATGTTCATCAAAGTTGTACTTTGGGGGAATAAGTTTAGGTGGCTGACAATGGCAGGAGAAGAGACAGCAGAGCAGGCATACCTGATCAGGTTCCTGCACTGATCCAGCTGAGAGGGCAGGAACAGCAAGGGAGTGATGGACATGGGAGACAGTGCAGAAGCAGAACAAACAAGATTTGAAGACTGGAAGTGGGAAGCGAGGGAAAGGGAAGAATCAATGATGACTCACATTTTAAGCCTGGGTGATTGAGGAAATGGAAGTCAAGAGGAAAATCTGAGTTGAGAGGGAAGGATGAGGAAATTAGTTTGAGTTCATATCCAGATGGCAGTTAGAAATACAGGGCTAAGGAGTTAGTTCAGAATTAATAGATTATAGATTTAATAGGTAATAGGAAATATATTTTAACCTACATGAGAGCAAAAGTTGAAGCTATTTAACTTCAAAGTTTGAGTTTATAAACTCAACAAATATAACACAGACCATGTTAGACCTGTAACATAAATAATTGAATATTTGTTTATATCCAAAAAACTGCCCGTAGTATTGGTATTTTGTACCATTGGTAAGATGCAACACTCGATCAAAAAAAAAAAAAAAAAAAACCCTGACAATATACAAGTAGCTGGGAGGGGAAGTTTGTATACCAAAACTAACAAAACCACAATGATACACAGCATTCCACGAATTCATTCCTCGGAACAAATATTCACCACTGATATCTGGAAGCTAAAATACTAAGCAAATCTACTCAAATTATTTGTAGCCATTCAAACTAATTTCTCTTTTCTTCTGAAATCAACACTGCTTTCTGGATAACCATAACTACCATAACTAATAATGGCATTAGTTATTAAAAATAATGTATTTTGTAAAAGTACTAATCCCAACAATGATCTGATAGAAACATTAAAAAATATGTTCTTATGTTAGCATGCTCTTAATTGACCCATCTGTGACATTCAAGGATACCTCCTTATCCTACTATATTTTGAACTGTATTACCTTTATATTGAGATTTTAGTAAAGATTATTTTCAGCGTATTCTCCAAGCCTCACCTGGTTTGAGTTTCTCTGGAGGGCTGAGTTTCACATGTTGGTCTTCAGATGAAAGGCTCACACTGATGCCATACAGCGGATCGTCCAAGAAAGAGGGCCTTTTCAGTCTCCCGATGCCCAGAGTCTTAGACATAAAGTAGTCTTCTGCATCACTAATAACCTTGTCCTCAGAAAACTGAAGGCATTTCACATTCTCTGCTTCAAGGAGAAGAGCTGGTGACATGTGATGCCCAGTCAAGGCTTTGGTGAGAAAGTAGCCTCTGGATGTTGCACATTCTACATTCCTGGGCACATTTATGTCCTCCACTTCAGTGCTTCTAACCTTTGTTTTTGACCTGTTTAATGACTCAGAGAGACTAGATCCAGAAAGTTGGGGGAACTCAGGTATCACATCCTCAATGTCTTTCTCTTCTCGTTCTGGAGACAGTCTAACTGTGGATTTTTGTTTGAACGAGCATTCATCCAGAAGACACCTTAACTGTTCCTCAGAGAGAAGTGATGTTGAATCTAACTGATAAGACAAACCAAAAGTTTTCAGTCAGTTGAATGAGTAAACACATTTATCTTTGGTAAGCTTTCAGTAATACAATATAAATGCAAGTAACAGAAAATCCTTTACACAAAACACCCAAATAGTACAATCATTCATTTTAAGCCATTCAAAATTGCAGGGGAAGTGTACAACACACTTAGAGAAGAAGCTTAGAATCAATCACACATACCAAAATCCAGGAAAAGTCCCATGACACTGATGGAAACAAATTACTGCACCAAACTAACCACTAACACTTCACATATAGTAATAACCTTGGGCTGAAATGAAGATATTAGAAAAACCCTTCAATTTTTTAAGTCTTGGGGCATCAAGCAGGGTTAGTAAGTAACCACTTCTTTGATAGAAAGCAAGAAATTCTGCCACAATATCTAGTTGGTGTTTCTCTGTTTCCTCCATTTCTGGGTATGAACCCTATCACCACCCAATTCCTTAACTCAGGCAAACAGGGTGGATTAACCTGCCCCTGGGGATTCACCACTCCTATGTCTGTCTACAGCTTTCAGTGGACAATACTACGGAAGACAGAGAAGGAAGGGAGAGGGGGTGATGCATCCTGAGATGTGCAGTGGCTTCAGTGCTACAGGTCTAGACAGAGGCCAGGGGCATCCCAACAGCAGTGCACTCTGGGAGGAGGATTTGATCATTTATCTCTGTTTGTAAACATTATCAGGATTGATTGTTTCAAACAAGATAGTAAAGATTTCAAAACATTTTTTTTCTCTTCCAGTAATGTTCTCAGGAAACAAAATTAATCAAACAAAATTATAGAGCTATGTGTTCTACAAGAATTCAACTGAACAGCATGCCACCTGAATTGCAACAATGATTGGAAAGGAACATGATTGAAATATACTGAAAGACACTGAAAAAAATTCTCCTTCTTTAAAGAATTAGCACTGTACCTGATTTACATAGTGATTATCTATGATAACATTAATCCTCCTTTACAGGGGAGTGAATTATCTGACAACAAGAAGTCCCCATAAGAAAACCTAATCATGACTTGTAACGACTTTAACTTTTACTTCAATAAAGTAAAACAATGTTATTGGTCTAATCTGTAGTACACAGTAAGAATTAACCGAATATTCTGCATTTACAAAGTATTGGTGGGGAGCTATCATGGAACTAGTATAGTTAATTCCCCATAACTGTGTAATGCCTCTAATGTAGCTAACAAAAAGTAGCATGTAAAAAGAACTTCATATCGTGCTTTTAAAATATATCATGTTTTAAAATTATATTTAACTTCCATATATTAAAAACCAAGTTTCATACTGGCAAGTACCATTAAGAGTTTAAAAGTAACAAGAAATTATCTGGGAATATATTCTTAATAATCATCTGGGATTCAAAATTCAGGTATTTCACCTTAAGGCTAATGTGCATGACAAAAAAAAATAGGAGTTGTAGCTTTTCTAAAGAAAAAAAAGAGTTGTATCATATATTAGCAAATCCTACTTTTAATCACTAGACATTTCAGGTATCCAGATGTAGTACTTTATCCATTACTAGCAGCATTTCCTTCACCCAACTATGTGAAGCTAGACAGCTAGAAAATGAAAGCAGTCCTTATATGATACCAGATAACTAAAATACACCTTCAAAAACTGCTTATATAAAATTCCTTGCAATGCATAAACAATTCGCTAGGATTTAGAAATGGTCCACTGATTGTTATCCTCAGCAAACATCAAACCAAAGGCTTAACATATGAAATTTCCAGACCTTAGAATAAAATCAGTCCATCCTGGAGCAAGAGGGTGAAGGAATATGGAAGGAGGTCTCTGGGAGGAAATAAAAAAGGGGGCGGTGGAAAATTCGTAGATTATCTGATATGTTTGACCACGTCCCAAAATAATATTGATAGGATAAATGCTTAGAAGTTCCAAAGATTTATTTAGCTAGATACACAGAAAATTAAGTCAAAGGAAAAATAATTGTGAACTCTGAAAAAACAAGAAGCTATATGAAAAGAAAGGAAAGGTAGTTTTTCAGAGAGATTACAGAAAAATAAGCAAAAGAAAATAATATATTTATTAACTCTATGACAAACAAAAAAAGTTGTACAAGAAAGGATACTATACAATACTACTTACAAGCACTGAAATTGGAGCTGTGATCAAAAATCTCCCAAAAAACAAAAGCCTAGGACTAGATGGCTTCACAGGATAATTCTATCAAACATTTAGAGAAGAGCTAATGCCTCTCCTTCTAAAGCTGTTTCAAAAAACTGCAGAAGAAAGGAACACTTCCAAACTTATTCTATGAGGCCACCATTACCCTGATACCAAAACCAGACAAAGACAACACAAAAAAAGAAAACTACAGCCCAATATCACTGATGAACATAGATGCAAAAATCCTCAACAAAATTTTAGCAAACAAAATTCAGCAACACATCAAAAAGCTCATACACCATGATCAAATTGGGTTTATTCCAGGAATGCAAGGTTTCTTCAATCTACACAAATCAATCAATGTGATATACTACCTTAACAAATCAAAAGGTTAGAAACCATACCATAATCTCAACAGATGCAGAAAAAGCCTTTGACAAAATTCAGCACCCATTTATGATTAAAACTCTTCAAAAAATGGGCATAGAAGGAACCTACCTCACCATAGTAAAGGCCATATATGATAAGGCTACAGCAAACATTATTCTCAATTATGACATACTGAAAGCATTCCCCCTAAGATCAGGAACAAGACAAGGGTGTCCACTTTCACCACTATTATTCAACATAGTTCTGGAAGTCCTAGCTACAGCATTCAGAGAAGAAAAAGAAATAAAAGGAATCCAGATCAGAAAAGAAGAAGTAAAGCTCTCACTGTTTGCAGATGACATGATACTGTACATAGAAAAGCCTAAAGAAAGTATCAGAAAATTACTAGAGCTAATCAGTGGATTTAGCAAAGTTGCAGGATACAAAGTCAACAGACAGAAATCACTTGCATTTCTATATAGTAACAATGAAAAATCAGAAAGAGACATTAAAGAATCAATCCCATTCAACAAAAAGAATTAAATATCTAGGAATAAATTTACCTAAGGAGACAAAAGAACTGTACACAGAAAATTATAAGATACTGTTGGAAGAAATCAAAGATGACATAAACGGAGAGATATTCCAAGTTCCTGGGTAGGAGAATCAATATTGTGAAAATGACTATACTACCAAATGTAATCTACAGATTCAATGAGATAGATCCCTATCCAATTACCAATGACATTTTTCACAGAACTAGAACAAAAAATTTCACAATTCATATGGAAACACAAAAGACCCCATATAGCCAAAGCAGTCTTGAGAATAAAGAATGGAGCTGGAGGAATCAACATTCCTGACTTCAGATTATACTACAAAGCTACAGTCCTCAAGACACTATGGTATTGGCACAAAAACAGAAATATAGACCAATGGAATGAGATAGAAAGCCCAGAAATAAACCCATGCACCTATGGGTAGCTTATATTTGACAAAGGAGGCAAGAATACACAATGGGGCAAACACAGCCTCGTCAATAAATGGTGCTGGAAAAACTGGACAACTACATGTAAAAGAATGAAATTAGAACACTTCCTAACACCATACACAAAGATAAACTCAAAATGGATTAAAGACCTAAATACAAGACCAGAAACTATAAAACTCTTAGAGGAAACACAGGCAGAACACTCAATGACATAAATCAAAGCAAGATCCTCTATGACCCACCTCCTAGAGTAAAGGAAATAAAAACAGAAGTAAACAAGTGGAACCTGATTAATGTAAAAGCTTTTGCACAGCAAAGGAAACTATAAGCAAGGTTAAAAGACAACCCTCAGAATGGGAGAAAATAATAGTAAATGAAACATCTGACAAAGGATTAATTTCCAAAATATACAAGCAGCTCATGCAACTCAATGCCAGAAAAACAAACAACCCAATCAAAAAGTGGGAAAAAGACCTAAACAGACATTTCTGCAAAGAAGACATACAGATGGCTAACACATGAAATGATGCTCAACATCGCTCATTATTCAGTTCAGTTCAGTTCAGACGCTCAGTCGTGTTTGACTCTTTGTGACCCCATGAATCGCAGCACGCCAGGCCTCCCTGTCCATCACCAACTCCTGGAGTTCACTCAGACTCATGCCCCTCGAGTCAGTGATGCCATCCAGCCATCTCATCCTCTTTCGTCCCCTTCTCCTCCTGCCCCCAATCCCTTATGCAAATCAAAACCACAATGAGATATCACCTCACACCAGTCAGAATGGCCATCATCAAAAAGTCTACAAAGAATAAATGCTGGAGAGGGTGTGGAGAAAAAGGAATGCTCTTGCACTGTTGGTGGGAATGTAAATTAATAGAGAGAGCCCTTATGGAAGATGGTATGGAGATTCCTTAAAAAACTAGGAATAAAACCACCATATGACCCAGCAATCCCACTCATAGGCATATACCCTGAGGAAACCAAAATTGAAAAAGACACATGTATCCCATTGTTCACTGCAGCACTTTTTACAATAGCTAGAACATGGAAGCAACCTAGATGTCCATTGACAGATGAATGGATAAAGAAATTGTGGTACATATACACAATGGAATATAACTCAGCCATAAAAAGGAATGCATTTGAGTCAGTTCTAACGGGGTGGATGAACCTAGAACCTATTATACAGAGTGAAGTGAGTCAGAAAGACAAATATCATATTCTAACGCACATATATGGAATCTAGAAAAATAGTACTGAAGAATTTATTTACAGGGCAGCAGTGGAGAAACAGACATAGAGAATATGGACATGAAGAGAGGGGAGGAGAGGGTGAGATGTATGGAAAGAGTAACATGGAAACTTACATTATCATATGTAAAATAGATAGCCAACGGGAATTTGCTGTATGGCTCAGGAAACTCAAACAGGGGCTCTGTATCAACAGAGAGGGGTGGGATGGGGAGGGAGATGGGAGGGCATTTCAAAACATAGGGAATATATGTATACCTGTGGCTGATTCATGTTGAGGTCTGACAGAAAACAGCAAAATTCTGTAAAGCAATTATCCTTTAATAAAATATTTAAAATAAAATTAAAAATATTATACAAGGAAAAAAAGAGCTGGTTGGAATTTCATTTTAATATTTCAAATTATTATTTTTAATTTTATTTAAAATTTTGAATAGCACTTTTATTTTTATGTTTTAAGTTACTTTAAATTTTCTCAAAGTAATAAAATGCTAAAGAAATAACTGTTTAAATGTTTAAGCAAATATGGTAGCTCTTTGTCCCCTGTGTCCCCACTCTTTAGTTTTGTTTTTCAGAGTCAACCCCTTTTAATTCCTTAGAAGTTTTCTCCTGCCATTGACTTCATACTGTTTCTTAATAGTTTTCTTTCCTAATTGATCAGTTTTGTGTCAATACCTCACATTTCATATCAATCATACAATGCTACTGTATTATTACAGTAGCATCGTATTATTACATCAATTATAATTGTAATAATTGTAATAATTATTACATCAATTATATGCTGACTTATTTTAACAGTAGCCAAAGATTGAACTTTGCTACTTCAAATATCCCTTCTCTTTCCTACCATTTTACCAAAACAGTCAAATCACAATTTTTGGTTACCCTGGTCATCACTATTTATATTAAGACTTGTGTTTCCTATTAATTTTCTGTTTTGATGATCTGTCTCTTGGTGCGAGTGGGGTGTGAAAGTCTCCTACTATTATTGTGTTACTGTCAATTTCTCATTTTATGTCTGTTGGTGTTTGTCTTATGTCAACCAGCTATATCTTTGGGTATCAGAAGCCTATCCAGATTTCAAGGAGCCTGAAATTTATATAATCTTGTAGCAGGGGAAAGGTACTTCTTTAAGAAAAACAATACAAAAATACAAATAGAAAATAGGTACAAGAGTGAGTTTCTTTTTCTTTAGAATGTGAAAAGATCACAGCAACTTAATGGAGGCTTGGAAAATCAAGTTCATCTCTTATGTTATCTCTTTAGATCATTTACCAAAAATGCTCATATAGAAATGTTTCCTGATTACAACCTAGCTTCCTCTCCCCACTCAAGGTTCATACAAGAAAGGGGCTCTGGAGCTTAAGCCTCACTGGGTCCATAGTACATTTACTCCTGAGTGCTCCAAGATAAAGCACAGAAATGTGGAGGAGGGCATGGCTATCCACTCCAGTATTCTTGCCTGGAGAATCCCATGGACAGAGAAGCTTGACAGGCTACAGTCAACAGGGTTGCAAAGAGTTGGACATGACTGAAGTAACTAAGCACGTGCATATACAAATACACACACACACACACACACACACACACAAATACACACAGATAAATAAGCTCAACTACAATCACCCTGATCCTCTGGGAGAAGCAGTTTGATGGGAAAGAAAACCTAGAAGACTAGAACTTGGGCTTTAGTCAAAGCTTTCCCACCTTGTTCATGTCACTTAAGGACCCATTTCATGCAGCTATGAAATAGGGAACTGAAGAACTCTGCATTAACTTTCAGCTACAAAAGTGCTTTCTGTGAATAACTACTCCAAAATTAAAAACAAATATGAGATGTTCAATTGTACCTCAGAATATGACCTGGATAGAATTTATGAAGACAAAATATCACAAAAAGAGAACTTGTATTTCTTGAATTTCTTCACAATACCAATCTTGAACTCAAAAAATAATGAAAAATCCTCTAGTCTCAAAACATTATAAGTAAAAGTGAACCAAGTATATTAAGCCTGCAGATTAAATTAAATTCATCACAGTGTTTCGTAGTGGTAATTATATCAGACACAACACAAGCCATCACAAGCCATCTTTCTCATCTTTTGATTCTCTGCAGAACCTTGCCCACGATCTAAGCTCAGTAAATCAGTATTGTGGGAATCAAATGAATTAAGGCTGCTGAGTTTTTGAAATGGCTAAGTACTACATTAATATAAGTTATTTACAAATGCTGAATGGGACTAAACTGGGTCTTATAACAAATATCCCTGATGACCCTTGATAGTGCAGGGGCCATAATCCATATCCTTCATCCAGTTTGCTTTGAAACTCTGACCTAAAGAGCTCCATTAGCTGAATGACTCACTGTGCAAGCACAGTCAAGTAACCATCTGTTCAAGTCCTCACCTCAAAGTATTCATCTTTCATGCCAGCTCTAATTTTCCAGTATTTCATAAACAAGTTATTTATTCATGCTATTCCTGTCCTTTATGAAATTCACCATAGAGCATTTCAGTCTTCATTTTTCCAGACCAGAGCCCAATCTATTTTCTCTCCTTCTATGAAAGCCCCTCTTTTCCCATCCTCATTTTAGTAACCTTTTTATGGATCTTCTTTCTTGTTTTAGTCAAAACAGACACACTCCAGAGTCAATGAGTAAATGTATTCGATTTTCTCCTTAGAAAAAAAATACTACAGACCACTTGTGGTCTTAGTTCTCACGCATCTTGCTGGTCTTGTTGGCACCCCAGGTGATGTCTTACAGAATAATAACCAGCATTCACTAAGCACCTACTTTGGGCCAATACTGCCCTATGCACCTTACATGTATCAATTCCTTAAATCTTCATAACAAATCTATGTAGATACTATTGCTATTCCCATTTTATAGATGAAGAACTAAAGCAATAAGAAATTAAGAAAACTGTCCTTGGGCATACAACTAGTAAGTAGTGGAACTTGAATCCAAGTAGTTTGGGTCCGCCTACATATTTAACTACCAGGCTACACAGCCTCTCACTATAAATGAGTTCTCCCTCTACCATTCTCTACATGTCCTTTTCCAAACTGAGCTTCATTCTTCAGTCCATTCCCTCAGATATTAAAAACTCTTCCTGTAGATTATTTCACTTAACTTTGGACTTTATTACCCACACTAGCTTAGTATCTTTCCCAGATTTATACAGTGTCCTCTCCTTCAGTTCATTTCAGGGAGGAAAAAAAAAAAGACAACCTCAGCTCCATTCCCAGGGTGCCCACTGTTTACACTTCTCCACCCATACAAACACCAGTTTGATGTAGGAGCTCAATCTGATGGGGAGTGCAACTTGTAATTGCTGGAGAGGGATCACAGACTGTGGATTACCTCACCCTCATCCCTGCCTCCCATACTATGCTCTGTAACTGGATTTCCCCAGCCATAAAAATCTCTACTCATTTCACACTGGATTTATTGACAAGGCAATCAAGATTACATCTCTGGTGCAGATAACCAGAAAGTCAAGCATTATAAACTAGCAAAGGCAATTTTGTCCTTTGATGTAAGCTTATGTCTGATGTGCATTTTCCCGCCCACAATGTTAAGTTCCTGAAGACACACCCTATAAAGCCAATACAATGATCACAAATGAGAAAAGGGTGGAAAACTGGAACATCCTAAATGATTAACAGCAAGAGTATGGATGTAAACAGCTTTAAATGACATCAAGTTCTACTTTAAAAGAAGCAACTAGAAAACATTCCACCTTTTGCTTAATTACCAATATATAAGTTTACAACTCTTTGTTGCAGCCATTGCTGGCAACACCTAAGTAGTGGTGTAATCAAAGGTTTTTAGCCACAAGGAACAGAAATCCTTATCTCAAAAAAACAAGGTAGGGAATGATGAACTAATCCTTTAGCTTTTGCTTGCCTGGAAAACTCTTTATTCAGGCAGTAGAGGTGAGTATTGATGAAAGATCTAAGAAGTCATCTCATGGATGGTTTGCTGAAGTCATCAACAAGCAGGAAATGAACTATCAACAGGCCTCTTGGGGTCTGGAGCTGAGAAGCCCCCAGGAACCAAAGTCATCTTCTTCATCTTGTTCTCTTACTAAGTCCCTGTGGTCTCAACTGCTTGTTCGATCCAACCTCCTCTCTCCAAATGAGCTTTCTCTGTTTATTAATGGTTTCTGCTCTCTCACAACCTCAGTTTGACCAGGTAGCATGAATTAACTCTTGCCTGCACTCGACATGATGTTGAGTCTAACACCCACCAATGACTGACCATGGTCTTTATGTCCATTAGCTCAAATTTTTAAGCAAGATAACTGAGTTGGTCATTGACCAGGTGACAGACTGACCCATGTCAGTTTCAAGTGTTCAACCACTCGTCCAATCACCTGTGGTGAGGGTCACATGGTATGAACTTGGCCATTCAAGTCCATGTTTTGGGGTAAGGGGTATTTCCCAAAGAAGAAGGCATGAGCAGAGAGGGATCTATTGATCATTGTGCAACTTTTGAAATTGCTATTAAGTAAATAAACAATAGAAGGGACCTGACATTTAATAAAGTGTAAAGGATTAAGAATCAAGGTGTTGCTGAACTTCACCAATCTCATTCAGTCTGAGCATTCATTGAATAGCTCACTGAGATATAAAAGCAGAATTACTTGTCAGAAAATAATCACTTGGGATAGAATAGTAAGACTTATAGTTGGACTACAGAACAGCATTTGCAAGTTGACATACCACCAATCTGCTCACATAGGCTCAATAGAGTCATATCACTAGTTGAGGCTCTTAAGAGTAAAGTCTAAAAAAATGGTGAGGGTAAGTGATTAGTATTCTGTTTAATGTCTGCATCAACCAGGATGCACTGCCAAGGAATTCACAGAAGGAGTGAACTTATTCATCACCCCATTCCAGTACTCTTGCCTGGAAAATCCCATGGACGGAGGAGCCTGGTAGGCTGCAGTCCACGGGGTCGCAGAGTCACACATGACTGAGCGACTTCCCTTTCCCTTTCCCCTTAGCTCCTTTCCTCTTTATCCTATTCCTCCCTCTTTCTCTCTTACACTGAGACTGCCCCAACTGCATAGAGGCAAGTCTGGCAGGTACAACACTCTTCAGGAGGTCACAAAGGTCCTGGGGACCAAGCAAGATCTGGCATATTTTCACCCAGAATACTCAGAAGTAGTCCGGCCAGAGGAGAATCTGAACTCTAGTTAAAAGGAAAGCAAAGGTCATTGCCAGAGAAACTATGTAAAACATTAGGAATGAGGGCTGAGGCAAGGTTGTAAACAGGAAAATGAGTCAGCCCTCAGGTCAGAAGCCGGAGAATCTGTGGACAGAATAACAGAGTGTGAAACAGGTCAAGACAAGTGGTTCCGAAGTGAGTTCACGAATGTTGCAGTGGTGTTGGAAGCCTGATTTGACGCAAGGCCTGCATGTCAAAGGAACTATGTAGCACAGGACACTGCCCTTGCCCAGGCCACCTATCTTCCCCAAATGGCTGGGCGAGGCAGGGCCTGGGAGGGTTTGCCTGATGCGTTTGCTCAATGAAAGGCTGCTGTGCCCCTGAGCGCTCAGTGATGGTTTTTTCCCAGCCTCGGTACCAGAGCTGCTCTCCATGAAATCAGGCTTTCTGTTTCTAAGAGGATGAGAAGGGTGGGATGCCAGCAGAATCCCAGTGTATAAAGGAAGGGTGGGCATGGATGGGAGGAGCTAGAACCAAGGTATGGGATTCTCCATTCATCCAATTTGAAAAGGGGCCAAGAACTGAGCTTTAGTTGGGGACATAGTCAGAAGGGTGCAGATGGAGAGCTAGATCGACTTCACAACTTTGGTTCATAAAACAATGATGGGGAAAGGGAGCTCTCATCTTTCCATTCTGGGGGAAAACTATCATTTTAGGATTGTCAGCAGTTGCTATTTTCTAGGATAGAAACAGTAGGTCCACTTCAATCAGATTCCCTTTGCACTGAGCAACACATTGGAATGGCCCCTCTTTAACACATCTGTCACTTTCTTTGAAGAAACAAGGCTTGGGATACAACTCCACAGCTGGAAAGAGCCTGGCACTCCTGCCCTACATTTTCCCAACAAAACAAAGCTTAACCAGGACATTGTTGGCAATGAGGTGGACAAGCCTGCACACAACGCATTTTTTTCTGGTCACAGGGGGCTGGACCACCCACCCACCCCCCACTCCCTGGAGAAATAAATCCTGCATGTCACTTTTAAAACAACCATGTCTCACTGCTAGGCAAGATTGCTGATTTATTGCACAGTAACAGTTGTGAAAATCATTTGCATGGTTTTCTCTACTCTCAGTTTGAAGTTTATCTTTACTATGTAGAGATAAGTTGGGTCAGAGGAAGTCATGATGGGGTCAGAAGTCAAGACGGCCACTACCTACTTAAATGCTTAAATGTGGGCCAGAGTCCAGATCAAGCCTCACCCTTTTGTCAGAGGTCAGCCGGGACTTGAGTCAAGTTAGAGAAATTTGGTATCATCAAAATAGATAACCAATAAGGACCTACTATATAGCACAGGGAACTCTGCTCAATACTCTGTAATAACCTAAATGGAAAAAGAATAGATGCATGCATAACTGAATTACTTTGATGAAACCTGTACATGTGAAACTAACATTGTTAATCAACTCTGCTGCTGCTAAGTCGCTTCAGTCGTGTCCGACTCTGTGCGACCCCATAGACGGCAGCCCACCAGGCTTCCCTGTCCCTGGGATTCTCCAGGCAAGAACACTGGAGTGGGTTGCCATTTCCTTCTCCAATGCATGAAAGTGAAAAGTGAAAGTGAATTCGCTCAGTCGTGTCTGACTCTTAGCGACCCCATGGACTGCAGCCTACCAGGCTCCTCCGTCCATGGATTTTCCAGGCAAGAGTACTGGAGTGGGGTGCCATAACTCCAATGAAAAAAAAAAAAAAAAAAGCCCAAAAAACAAGAACCTAAAGAACCTTTGTATGCCCACAGGGCTGCCTCCCTAAAACTTTAAATACTTCTCTTGACATCATCTAAACTTCCCATTAAGGAGAAGGTGATCTTAGAACCCTGTCTCTGGGATCTTCAATATGCACTCTCTAGGCTAGCCTGCAGGCAGAAGTGCTGCGGTCAGTACAGGACCATCCCCAACAAGCGCTCCTATAAGGTCAGGGGGGTATATCCAACAGGTGTTGAGGAGGATAACTGACTACCACTCACGCCCAGCCCACAAGACCACAAAGGAGGCTATCTCTAGGGGTGCTGAAATAAGTGGAGATACAGCATGGCCCTAAACGTAGCACCTGGCCGCCTCACACGGCCTGTCAATGGGTTGAACAAAGCCTACAGGCTCTGACCAAGAGGACTTTTGCTTTCCAGAGAGAGCGGCCATCAGTGCCACATTCATCAGCTGCTCCGAGAACAGCTCTTCTGCCTTTTGCTGTGAAGGATCTCATTATGGCAGTATTATTTAGAAAGCCCCAAGCAAAGAGAACACTCAGTTGGACCCCACCGGTCACCAAGCAGGACCCTATGCAGCCTTCCCAGACAGCCTTCCCTCCCCCATGTCCTCTGCAGGTCTTCTGTCTGTAGAAAAACTTTAGTCAAAGATTAAGTTTAATCAGAGAAGTGGAAAAAAAATGCAAAGGCAAAAGAAAACAGTCAAACAGGACCAAACAGTAATAGTTTAGCCATTAAACAAAGTCAATCTAATATTCTGAGCCACGTCCTTAGAGCAGTTTTGCAGGTGCCGACGCCCCCACCAGGTAGAAGACGTGAACTGTACTTTGACACAAGCAAAGATCTCAGACTGACTGTAATCAGAAGACTGATGATGGTGACTTCCTATTACCTCCCCTCCAACCAGTCAGAAGAAGGTCCACGAGCGGATCACATACCCCACAAACCCCCTCCCTCACTCTGCCTTTAAAAAACCTTTCCCTGAAAGTCTGTGGGGAGTTCAGGTCTTCTAAGCACAAGTTGCCCCAGACTGCTTGATGCCGTATAGTGAACACTTCACTTTCCTTTATCACAACCTGCTGTCAATCAGTGGCTTTACTGTGCCCCAGAGAGCAGACTCGAGTTTGGTTCCATAACACAACCCACACGTGTGACATCCCTCAGAGAGATGCCCCAACCCTGGGAACTGGAAAGGAAAACTATTTCCTTGAATATACAAGAAGTTTCCTAGCAGCACGGACAAGCCCAGGGACCAAGTTGCACTGGCATTAAAATGCTCCAGTATGACTGTATTCAGTTTATCCATCACTGGGAGCTGTGCACCTGCCTGAAGCGGGGTGGAGCGGATCTAACAAGGCTTGTGTGCCCCCACAGCTACAGATTCAGGCATGCTATTGATGCCACTGCCACACCCCTCCTGTCACCCTCAGGCACACCGCGCCCCTCTAGCCACTCATCCAAGGCTGTCCTCCTGAGGCTGAGTTGTGACTTGCTAATAAGGCGGGAGATGCTCAGCTGGCCACTTCCACACTTGTGCAGATTAGTTGGCCCTTAGAGTAGATTTTGACCAAGAGTGGAGAACCAGTGAATAAAATCCTTTCCCTTCCTTCCTCTGGGAGGACTGCCCTAATATGTAGCCCCCATATGGATCCCCTCTGAAGACATCCCTCAAGATGAAACAATCAACTAACTATACTTGCTGTGGCCAGCTTTATTGCCTCCACCCACTTCCGCTTTTCTGGTGCTACTATAGTCAATTAAGTGACAGCTTGTAAATTTCAGGCTCTGCTTCTCCAGACTGAGACAGTCACAATAAGCCACAGCTTCCAAGTCTGGGCAGGGCTCTGGAAGTGGCAGCTTGAGCTGCGCAGGATCAGCCTGGGAGCAGTGGGGCAGCAGCTCCGCCCCAATCTCTACAAACTGGTCAGAGGCTTGCAAGGCAGAGCTGGCTGGGGACAGACATTGCCGAACTATGGCCAGCACTGTCAAGGTCACAGGAGGCAAAGTAATGCTTTGGGATCCTTGGGGTTTATGGCTTAAAGCTGGTTCCTACTGCCACAGTACAGCACTGCCTGAGGGATCAGCTCAAAGGAGAAAAGCCCTTGGAGTCCTGGGAGGACATTTGCCCGGGGCAGTCAGAGATAGCGAAGCTGGAGGGAGAATATGAACTGGAGCCAAGGCGAGACAGCTGAGGTTTGAGTGTCAAGATAAACAGAAAATGACCAACACAAGCTGTAAAAGTGGCCATGGAATGGTGTTCCGTACAAAGTCACATTCACTGCCAAGACAAGGGAGATCTGCCTTCATTCTGGGTGGGCAGAGTTCAAGACCAGGCTCGAAAGAGAGTTAAGCAGAAGCAAACCCTTTCTTGTCAGCAGTTACTGATGGATCAACACAAAGTGCTGGGCAAGTTGTGCAAATACGTGGCATTTGTCCTCTTCTTAAATGCATCTCCAGCATCCTTTCTCCGTGTTGTTTTCCCACAGCTGTTGACATTCCATTTGGTAAAGTGCCCCCAAGTGAAGTGTTCTTAGGCTGCATGCTATCTTTCTGCTGGGGGTGGGTGGGGATGGGGGGAAGCAACAGAAATCCCCAGGAGGAGAAAAAACACCTTTAACAGCAAGAGTAGGAGCCTGAGGCTGCTGTTTCTGAGTTTAAACCCCAGATCTCTCATTCCCAGTTGTTCCATTTCATATTGGGCAGAGTACTCGATTTCTCAAAGCCTCACATGTCTAAACTGTAAAAGTGAAACACTATCAACTCACTGACTCCGAACATCTGGTTGTGAGGAGTACTAACAACCAATAATAGGCAATGAGAAGGAGATACAGGTGTGAGGCTGCTGGCATTGTGCCTGACGCAAAGTAGGACGGATTTCAATCAATGTCGAAACACCGGGAGAAACACTAAACTTGACTTGAAAAGCAGGGGCTAGATGACCCACTTATGAAGTTGCCTACTGAAATCTGCACATCCCAACTTTCAGTGGCCCCTACCCACTGATAGTCTGTCTGGAGTACCAGGAGTAGAGCTTTTCAGATTGTGTCACGGTAGTTTGCAAAGAGTGAACTGTCCTCTAATGTCTTCATATGGGGCTACGGCAACCATCAGATGTCAGGAGAGGACACACGCAAGCAAGAGGTTGAAAGTGAATCTCTATCACCCCTGCCAAAGCTGACACTTCAAGAAGATGCTCTAAAGTCCTCAGTACCAGAAAGCACCGCAGTAACCAAAAAGGACCAGAGAGGGGATGGTTTCATGACACTTATATCAGTACTCAAAATAATCAATGACTCAAGATGACTTTTGTGAAGTATAGGAATGTAGGTGAAATAGGCTTTTTCCTGCAGAGGACATGTTTCCCTCTCACCAATGTCCCCTCCTTGCTCTGCTCCCTGCCCTAAGACATCTAGAGACCCTATGGCTATCTCCTCAGCCCTCTCCCCTGAGCACATGCTTCTCAAAAAGTACATCAATTCCAAACCTTTTTAAATGTCTCACCGCCCTCCCATCAAAACTTACCTGTGCTGAGATGTTTCCTCATTACTCCCCCTCAGACAAAGCAATCTAGGTCTATGGATAATCTTCGCAAGGAGCAAGCTCTTCAAATAGAATGACTTAGTCTGAAGGGGCAATTTTAGGAATGGGAATCCAGGCCCCACAACTGCACAGTAGCAGATATTTGGGAGATCCCAGTTTTAGCAGCCTCAAAGAAGTCACACAGTGAGGCCTAGTCTAGCTATGAAGTGGTCAGTCCTGTCTAATCTCATCAGATCTGATTTTCCTCTTATGTGTTAAGTCTAGGGCCAGAGAGTTAACTCCATGTTTAACTTGATAATCAAGGAGAGTTTTTTTCTGGTCACAAATGGGTGGCCTGTAGCTTTTCCCAGGGTTTCAACAGTGCTCCTCAAGCTTTACCCTGTCTAGACATGTATCTGAAACATCTAATTACCCCATACATTCTGCATGGCACACAAAGCCCGACATCATTACATAAACATGAAGCTCCCTATTAATATTGCTGCTCAGTGAACTGTCCTTTTACATTTGCCAATCTGAAAGTGAAGTCATGCTACCACTGAGACTTAGGATAATGTGCTGGGAACAATAACTGCTAAGTTTTGCTATGACCCAAATTGTGGGAGCTAAATTCTCCAGAAAGTAAACAAAAAAATCCATGTAGTAAACTGGATCCAAATTCATAAGAATCTAAACTGTTTGATGCATATTCTCTCTTAAATGATGAATTTAATTGTCCCTTCTACACAGAGCAAGAAGCCATATTAAAGGGATAACTCTTTCCACCTCTCTGGCCATTGAGTCCTACGTTAGGCAGGTAACTGTTCCAGCTCTGGTCATTAGTTAGTTGCACTAGGGTTGGGGTGTGGAGTTGGGGTGTGGATAGAGTTTATATGAAGTCAAATACTACTGTTGGTATGTACCAAGAATGCTGACATAATTATTCCATTCCATTCTCCCAAATACCCAATGAGGGAACTGGGAAATCATTCTTCACATTGAACAGATAAGGAAATTAAGGCTCAGAGAAATTAAGCATCTTGGTCCAAGGTCCAGATGTAATAAAAAATGAAGTCAGAATATAAACCCAGAAATTTTCATAATCTTACTGGGCTTCCCTTGTGGCTCAGCTGGTAAAGAATCTGCCTGCCATGCAGGAGACCTGGGTTCGATCCCTGGGTTGGGAAGATCCCCTGGAGAAGGGAAAGGCTACCCACTCCAGTATTCTGGCCTGGAGAATTCCATGGACTGTATAGTCCATGGGGTCGCAAAGAGTCTGACATAACTGAGTGACTTTCACTTTCACTGTCTTCACACAGATGCTCAGAAGAGTTGGTGAAGCTCCATTTTCCAGGGGAAGCACTCGGGCAGTAGTATGGTACCATGACATGTCCCCTCCACACTCTACATCTGAAAACATTATACAACAAAACAGCCTAGTAGAGCCCCTTCCACTTCACAAACCTGAAACACAAGTATGATCAAGAACCTCCTTCCAGTGTCTGGCAGTTGCTCCCTTCTTCCCCCAAACCTGCAGTGCCAGGTTATATCAGCACAGCACCCCCTTCATCTGCCCTTCCTGATAGATGTTAAGTTTCTCAAGACTGGGACTAGATTCTTCCCATCTCTGTGTTCCCACGTCTGTGGCAC
The DNA here is from genome assembly GCF_029378745.1 of Bos indicus. Lineage (NCBI taxonomy): Eukaryota > Metazoa > Chordata > Mammalia > Artiodactyla > Bovidae > Bos > Bos indicus. The sequence goes on from NC_091769.1 coordinate 35,179,385, forward strand.
AAAACAGACACACGGCAAAGTTTTATAGGTTACCTGAGACCTTCTCTGGGTGCTCCTTCACCTTCCACAGTAGCACTCACTCTAAACTCAACTCAGTGGCTTAGCCTGTCCCCCCAGGCCTTTCTCACCCCTATGTCCCGCTCCCTCTGGACCCTGCTCACTCCACTTGACTTTGGAAGGTAAGGTTTTAATGGATTAATGAAGCTTCACTTAACTATTTGAGAAGACCAGATAACAAAGCTTTAACTCCTAAAGAATCCCCAACATTTCAGATGTCGCCAACAGCAGACAGGCAGACAAGTTGGCTGAAGGGAGAAGATACTTCTGGTATTCTCTATATCACCCATCACAGGCAATGACTCCCCCCATCTATGGATGCCCCCTCATCCCCACCATCTCCATACCCACTGACCAAGAAAAAATGTTTCAGATTCACAAAAATTTTCAAGTGCAATAAAAAGCCTATATTCCAGGCCTATCTCTGTGATATTCACTACATGTTTGACATAGAGGTTTAATTCGGTCTGCCATGAAAATAGAACTGAATAATAATCACAGTCTTTGTGGTTAGGTTTAATTATGGAAATCTGCTCATGTATTTATATAGAAAGCCTCACACGCACAGCAGAAAACCATTTCTTTTCATAAGTATTTATAGGAAAAGAGCCTTCTAAAAAGGTTGTTTATTAGGAAGTAAATACTTTAAATAAACAAGGCAAAATAGAGTCCCCACTTTTCACAGGATATATTTTCTAATCATGTCATGTTAACATTCTCTCTTTTGATTTCCAGGGGTGAGCAAGGATTAGCTACAGCCCCAGCTCCAGGTGGGGGTGCTGAGTCACTTATTTAGAATGAAATATGCAAGGTATCAAGACAAATAAGTACAATCCATGTTCAACATGGTGGTGTTGGAAACATCATCTAATTGAATGTGTTAAAATTATCTTCCAGAAAAAAATAGGGAAAAAAAGAATAAAAGCTTTAAATCTTTGTATTTTCTGATTTTATGATACAGAAAATACTGTCAAATCAGACAAAATAATGAACAGCCTTTATCTCCTTTTAATAAAATTTCAAATTAATGTTTTAACTTCAAGTATGTGTGGTAAAAACACAAGTTGCCCTAAAGCAGCTAATAATAATTAATTTTAGGGTGACAGGCTAAATACAAAATGCATTTGGAAAAAAATGGAAATAAAGGGAAGTTTCACTAGAAAAATGGTCCTGAAGAATTTACTTACCGGGTAGCAATGGAGAAACAGACATAGAGAATAGACTTATAGACATGGGGAGAGGGGAGGAGAGAGTGAAATGTATGAAAAGAGTAACATGGAAACTTACATTACCATATGTAAAACAGATAGCCAACGGGAATTTGCTGTATGGCTCAGGAAACTCAAACAGGGACTCTGTATCAACCTAGAGGGGTGGGATGGGGAGGGAGATGGGAGGGAGGTTCAAAAGGGAGGAGATATATGTATACCTGTGGCTGATTCATTTTGAGGTTTGACAGAAAACAACAAAATTCTGTAAAGCAATTATCCTTCAATTAAAATAATAAAAAAAAATTTTAAGTAAATTTTTTTTTAAAAAGGGAAGTATATTCAAATAAGCACTTCCGTTTGTTGGGTGTAAATTCTCTTACTATAATTATCATTTTTTAATGTCCAAAATTTTTCCCACATAGACCATCCTTATAAAATGCCAAAACTATTAACTTAATAAGTCCAGTTTTTTAATTATTAAAATGCATTTTTATCTGAATTCACTAGTTAATTTGACTAACTTGTTAAAATTAATTTTGTATTTATAAATTATAACTCTATCAACCTATAGTATAATTATCATGTCGTAACTAACATACCATATTAAAATTAATAATATATAACTATAAAGCCAGTGGAAATGAAAATCTTTAGATTGTAGTTAATTATTTTAATAAATACATGATATTGAAGATTCATCTGGGATTTTAATGCTCTGTTTCTAACCTGAAACCACTGCACATTATCAATCTAATTTATTTCAAATATATTTCATATTTAAGAGCTAGATATTAAAAGATTAGATGCCAGCTGCACCATCTCCAACTACATGTAATCTGAAACACTACAGTTGGTCACCATGTATACTGTACAAAAAGTGGAAAAAAAAAAAAGTAACAGCAAAGTAGACTATCGTCATTCTGAAATGATCTGAGACTCTCACGCATGTATGCTCAATCACCTCAGCTGCGTCTGACTCTGCAACCCTATGAACTACAGCCCCCAAGTTCTTCTGTCTATGGAATTCTCCTGGCAAGAATATTGGAGTGAGCTGCCATTTCCTCCTCCAGGGGATCTTCCCAACCCAGGGATCGAACTCGTCTCTCCTGCATTGCAGCCAGATTCTTTGCTGCTGAGCCACTAGAGAAGGCCCAACCTGAGACTCTCATGACCCCCAAATCTGCAAATACATAAACACACGTATGAGTTCCTGGCTTTCCCCTCAGTTTATCTACAAGCTCCACCACCCCATCTACCAGAATCTCTACCTCTTGCCCTGCTGGCCCTCGTCATCACTGGATGAACTCTCCATGCTTTTCTCTGTAGCTAACCCCTTCACTTGTACAAAGAGATGACCCCTTCTTGCCTACTCAAAGTCATTGTTTTGACAATTCTCCCCATCCTCTTCTGCATCACCATGTTCCCTTCTCCCTCCTGAATTATTCCTATGAGCATACAAAAAGTCTGTTGCTCTTCACCTTAAGAAAACACCCATCTTTGACCCTGTATCTGTCTCCACCCACCACTCCATTTCTCTCATTTTCTTTACAATGAAATTTCTTTAAATGCTCTTACTGTCATCAAATCCCTCTCCCTCTAATGTCTCTTAAGCCCATTCCTAATAGGATTTAGTCCACCACTCCACCTAAATTGCTCTTGCCCATGGACCAATGTCCTCCACATTGGTTATGGAGGACATAACCAATAGGTCTGTCCCTATCTAACTAGACCTCTCAGCATGTAAGACAGCTGATGACTCTTCACTTGGCTTCCAGATCACTGCTCTCTCCCAATTTTCCACCTTCTTCACTGGTTGCTCCTCCTCATTGGCCCCTTGGCCAGTTTTTCCTGATTTCCCCAATCTCTTTACCTTGGCGAATGCCTCAAGGCTCAGCCCTTGGATCAATCCTCTTTTCTACTAATCTCACCACCTTGGTGATCCTGTGCATCTGTACAAGGCTGACTCTCAAATCTCTACCTCTTGGTTGGAGCACTCCTCGAAGTTTAAATTCTTCTGTCCCACTTCCTACTGAATATCTCCACTTAGATATGCAATAGATCACAACAAACTGTGGAAAATTCTTAAAGAGATGGGACTACCAGACCACCCTACCTGCCTCCTGAGAAATCTGTATGCAGGTCAAGAAGCAACAGTTAGAACCAGACATGGAAAGAGAGACTGGTTCCATATTGGGAAAGGAGTACATCAAGGCTGTATATTATCACCCTGCTTATTTAACTTATATGCAGAGTACATCAGGCAAAATGCTGGGCTGGGTAGAGTACAAGCTGGAATCAAGATTGCCAGGAGAAATATTAATAATCTCAGATACACAGATGACACCACCCTTATGGAAGAAAGTGAAAAGGAACTGAAAAGCCTCTTGATGAAAGTGAAAGAGGACAGTGAAAAAGTTGGCTTAAAACTCAACATTCAGATACTAAGATCATGGCATCCAGTCCCATCACTTCATGGCAAATAGATGGGGAAACAATGGAAACAGTGACAGGCTCTTTTTGGGCTCCAAAATCATTGCAGATGGTGACTTCAGCCATGAAATTAAAAGACGCTTGCTCCTTGGAAGAAAAGTTATGACCAACCTAGACAGCATATTAAAAAGCAGAGACATTACTTTGCTGACAAAGGTCCATGTAGTCAAGGCTATGGTTTTTCCAGTGGTCATGTATGGGTATGAGAATTGGACTATAAAGAAAGCTGAATGGTGAAGAATTGATGCTTTTGAACTGTGGTGTTGGAGAAGACTCTTGAGAGTCCCTTGGACTGCAAGGAGATCAAACCACTCAATCCTAAAGGAAATCAGTCCTGAATATTGATTGGAAGGACTGATGCTAAAGCTGAAACTCCAACACTTTGGCCATCTGATGCAAAGAACTGACTCCTTGGAAAGGACCCTGATGCTGGGAAAGATTGAAGGCGGGAGGAGAAGAGGATGACAGAGGATGAGATGGTTGGATGGCATCACCGACTCAATGGACATGTGTTTGAGTAAGCTCCGGGAGTTGGTGATGGACAGGGAAGCCTGGCGTGCTGCAGTCCATGGGGTTACAAAGAGTCGGTCACGACTGAGAAACTGAACTGAATTGATGCACCTGAAGTTTAACATGTCCAAAGCCAAATTCCTGATCTTGCCCTTAACCCTGCTCCTCCCACAGTCTTCATGTCAGTTAATAGCAACTCCAGCTTTCCAGCTGCTCAAGTGAGAAACCATGGAGCCATCCCTGGTTCCATTCTTTCTCTCGCACCATGTCTACAATGTATCTGGAAATATTGGTTCTACCTCAAAATATATCCAGAATCTAGCTTATTCTCACTTTTCCATGCTATCACGCTAACATATCATCATTTCCCACCAGATTGCTGCTTGTCCTCCAGACTGCGCTGCTTCCCTTGGCTGCCCTATTGAGCATTCTCAACCCTGAGAGTCCTATCAGAAATGTACGTTAAACCACTGAGTGCTTTTCTACTTAGAACCTTCCAATGGTCCACAGCTACCTGAACATAAAAGTCAAACTCCTAGGAGTTTGGTTCCCTTATCACCGTTGTGTTTTAATCTCCTACTTTCCTTTCAATTCAATTCCTCCAGTCACACTAACTACCCTTCTGTTTCTTGAACATGAAGGGCATGCTCCTGTCATAGGAATGTTGCTCTTGCTGTCCATCTTCCTGAAACGGCCACCTCCCAGATATCTTCACAACTTCTTCTTCCATGTCTTTCAAGCATTTGTTCAAATGTCACCTTCTCATGGAACCCCTCCCTGACCACTCTACATAAAAGTACAAGAGCGTCCTCTGTACTTCCACTCCTGGTGTCCCTTCCCTGCCTTATTTCTCTCCATACACAGGACTTCCCCTTCTTATATCTTCTATAATTTTTTGTTGTTGTTTCCTGCCTCCTTCCATTGGAATGCAAGCTCAAAGGGGACAGAGATGTTCACTGATCATTTCATGACTCTATCCCCAGAAAAATATTTTGACGTAGTAGGAGCTTAACGAAACTTGGCTAATGAATGAAATATTTTTTCTTAGAAAGGGACGTGCTACACCTGGATGTTCTCATATCATGACTTGAGCATCCTTTTTTTATTCTCCAGTAAAATTTGACCTCCTACTTGATGAATGATACTGGCATTATTTGTAATCTTTGCTCGAATAATTTGATAAATCACTTTTTCTTACTTCTGTAACCAATATGTTTCTTTTGGATGGTCTAGTGTTTTTAATCTTTTTTTAAAATTTAAATGTCTTCAAGAAGAATGTAAGAATGTGTATATTCTCTAGTCTGCCAGAACAACTCTTCTCTGTACTGTCCTACCCTCATCTATACATTTAAGTAACCTTCTCACTCTTGGAAGGAAGAACACTTAGCAGTACCTGCATAGAGCATATTATAGATTTCATAAGCTAGTGCCATTTCTACTTTAATTTAACCAACAATTCCATTTTTTGGCCAAGAACCATAACTTTCTCAAACTACTTTTTCCTTTATTCATTTCCATCACCACACCAGTATATGATCTTTTCAGGATTATTTCTCACAGCAAAATAAAGTATCCATAACATGGTGAGAATTACTCTGTCAATGGTCAGGGACAGAGAAAGGAGGTTCACTGTTGTATGGATGGCAGCCCGCTGCCTGGACTGTCTCCTTTATGCTACTACACATGTGTCTTATACCAAGATATCAGTGGTACCTGCTTTATCCTACTCTCCAGATCCTATTAGCAAGTCAAAATACACTGGACTAACATGATGTCCTGTGTGATGGTCAACAACTTTGTGGACAAAATGGTGACAGTGCCAAAGGAGATATCACTCACTCTGAGGCAAGGCAGTGAAATTATTCTGCTTCTCTCACTAGATAAAAGCAAATTATTTCTAGAGAATGCTCTGCTTATTTGCCCAGAGGAAAAAGCATTTGCCAGGTAAATAAATGCACAGCAAATATCAAGGAATGAGTTGGTTGCTTCAATAAAGAGATTCTAATAAATATGCTCAGGTCTCTTTTGTAGGAAGTTCTTGACCTTGCTTCCACTGAAAGGATGTTGGGCTTATGAACAGATATCTGTCTAGGAATTAGGTGAGAGCCCAAACCATCCTCCTATAAAAATAAAAGTCAAACAAGCCTCTGTTTGCCCAAGATGCTGAGATTTTGGTTGCAAGAACCAAGGAGCACAGCTAAGTATCTATTTCAGTCACAGGGATCCATCATCAATAGCTATTCCCAAAGATCCCTGATTGTCATTACATTCAAAACGCCCATCCTGCTGCCTGTTATGGTAGCCATGTTTCCCATCTTGGCTTCTAGTGGTAAAGTGCTGCTACTTAAGCCCCATTATGTGTGTGTGTTCGTTGCTCAGTCGTGTCCGACCATTTGCGACCCCATGGACTGTAGCCCACCAGGCTCCTCTGTCCATATTATTCTCCAGGCAAGACTACTGGAGTGGGTTGCCATTCCTTTCTCCAGAAGCTCCATTATATCACGATCTTAATATCCCTAGTAACATCAGGGAGCCCCATTTCAGCTTGAGCATATTCTACTAGCACCACTGGCCTACACAGAATGACCACTAATTTTTCTCCCAAAGATGTGAGTAGGCCCTTTATCACTGTATCTCTCAAGCTTTCACTGAGGAGTTTCATCAGGACACCCTCAAGGGATTCAATACCAATGACATATCCCCACTGTTGATCTTATCTCCCTAAGTGTTTAGATTCCTTACTTCTACATTCCATAAAGGAATTTCTAGCATCTCAGTGGAGTCACATCCCAGTTTTTGTCAACCAATCCAGGAAACAATTAGAATCAATGCTGCCTATTCAGACTAGCACATTGAATCCAGAACCTCTGATTAAGTGCTCCCACAGAGTTTTCTCTCTTGGACATAGAACCTTCAAAATCCATTTTAACATTTCCTATTTTTTTCAATATTAACTGGAAAAATTTTACAATTTTTTAGCACCCTAACCTATTTCCTCCTAACATTGACTTTATTATTGGCATTCTGAGGTATGCTGGGATCCAGGTTTAGCTGTACATCTGTGAATTGGTCATAGGCACACAGGGAGAACTGACTTGGTAATGCAACTCCTTCAGGTGTCAGAAAATTCAATCAAAAGAGGAACAGACTCATCAAACAGGAAAACAGGTGGTACTGCAGCTGGGAAGGGTGGCTTGACGACTCTAAGGATTCAAGGTACCCCAAGTTCACCAAATCCTGCCATATCCCCTGTTCTAATTCTCAGAGTCCCACCCTTTCTCTCTCAAAGCCCCAGCTTTAACATAAGAGACCTAGCTGTGAATTCAACTGACACTAATTTGGCAACCTGCATGGTTGCATTTGGCTTTTGACCTTTGCAACCAAGAATTACAAAAGAAAAGAGATTCTTTTACCGTAGTCATGGAAAGTGCCTAGTTTTTAATCCATGCTTAGAGAAAAACATTTTGGAATTTGAGCTCAAATTCTCTTTCTTTAAGCTGTCCAGCACTGTTAGAAGCAGCTACCACACCACCCCAGTCCTTGAAATCCTCATCCCATCACATTATTTTATGGAAGTTCCTGCTTCCATAAAGGTTCCCAAAGACCTTTTCCTTCAATGACTACTTAATTTTAGTAGTTCACAAATGCTCTATCTGCTGACTTGCCCCTGAATGTTATTGTATGCCAGGGTTTCAATCCTTATGCAGCTGGACTTTTATATTACCTTTAGCTCCAACTAAACCAGACAACCAATCCCAGAGCCCCCACCACCATCCAATTTCTCTGCAGTTCCATTTTTTGCAACCGTTTCTGTTACCAAATTTCATACCTCCGGGTTCTTAGTTGCAAACAATAGAAATAGCAAAACTGAGACTGGCTGTTTTAAGTAGAAACAATTGATGGAAATGATGTTGGATACTCTCACATAATCACTGAGAAGATTTAAGAAGGGTTTTGGGAAACAATCAGGACCAATAGAAGGCTAACCACCACCACCAGAATCACGCCAAAGAGTTCAAGGCTGCCGCTCCACTGGGCCATTCAGCAGGTTATCACACCACCGGTGCTGCACTTTGCCTCAGGAAACTGACATTTCTATCCCCAGTGGTGACGTGGAGTGGATTCTCCACTCTTTCTGCCCCAACCATTAGTTCAGAGTTGGATGGATGGATAGGCTAGGTCTTATGTATGTCCTGTGGCAAAGGCCACTACGAAACTAAATAGTGAGACTTCCCAGATGCTATAATAAGAGGGGCAGATCTGAATCCTAAGATTCATAAAGTGGGGACTTTCTCAAACAAGGGAAGAGGAATCATATGCTAGGCAGTCAGAAAAAAGAAAATGAAAGGAAAGGAGGGAAGGGAAGGGAAGGACATCTCATACAGGTATCCCCTTTATATTATTGGGAAGCATCATTACAGCAGAAAAAGACAGGAAGATAAGATCTTTATGCGAACCAAAGTTGGAAATTTTCAATGCTAAGGGGAAAACAAAGTGTTGCAAAAGTTTCACTTATCTGTGGGTATTTGGCATCTGTGAAGGAGAGGAATATCTTTTTTTAAAACTTCTTATTTTATATTGGAGTATAGCCAATTAACAATGTTGTGATAGTCTCAGGCGGGCAACAAAGGGACTCAGCCATCCATATACATGTATCTATTCCTCCCCAAACTTGTATCTTATAATGAAAAAAAGGAAGCTGGTAAACAGTAAAAGTTCCCTTGAGTTTGTCCATGTAAATTAGAGAATCTGGAAATAATACTCTTCCCTCATCCTTTTTTCAGTTCTCACTTAAACCCAATTCATGAAAAGGTATTTAAAATATCTGCTAATATTTTCTCAAGAATGTTTTAAAATTCCACAAGGACCTACGGGAGAACATTTGCTACCAATCTGAATGGATACAAGCATCAAAGAAGAGAAAAAATTCTTCTAACTTTATTCCATTCTTTTCCTTAAGTGTGCTTAAAGCACATTATGGAACAGCATGTTAAAGACATCTGCTTTCCAACAAGAACTAAGAAGAGAAATAAAAGAAGAAACAGAGCAACAATGGAGAACCAGAAGTCTAACTGGATGGAGAAGGGGAGGCAATATGTGACTTGGCAAAGGAATTAGTGAGTACATGGCGATCTTAGAAATTTTGCCATTGGCAAAGAGCAGGGCATTTTTTCTCCATATTAAGAAAACGGAAAATATAGAAGCTACAGAAGTACACAGTGATCTCTCATCTTAAGCAAGGATCTGTCCCTCCCTCTAGCTATAAATCTCCTGACCATTATTTAAGTAATTTAGCCTCTTGTTAGCATGAGTGGTTACACAGATCTCACTATGTGTATTTTCATTATGGACATCAAGAAGACAAAATACTTCATAAAAATGTAGCTAGGTGGACCACAGGAAGAGTGAAAGAGAGAAAAGAGGGAAAGGGAAACAGCGAGGAGGAGACAAAGGTAAAAGTGACTACTCTACTATTCCCTATGTGTGTTTATATCTGTGTGTATGTGTGTGGCTTTGACTAGCAAATTTGCTCCATTTTAATGGAAACTTTAAACTTCACAATTCTGTTTTTATTATTTCTAAGTATAAGGGCTTCCCTTGTGGCTCAGCTGGTAAAGAATCCACCTTCAATGTGGGAGACCTGGGTTCCATCCCTGGGTTGGGAAGATCCCCCTCGAGAAGGGAAAGGCTACCCACACCAGTATTCTGGTCTGGAGAATTCAATGAACTGTATAGTCCATGGGGTTGTAAAGAGTCAGACACGACTGAGCGACTTTCACTTCACTTCACTTTTCAACTTCACAATTCTGTATTTATTATTTCTAAGTATAAAACTAGTGCCAGCTATTAACAAAAGTCAAGACATGGAAAGGAAGCTAAGTGTCACTGGATAGATAAGTGGATAAATATACACATACCACCACCACTACCACCAATGGAGTATTATTCAGCCTGAGAAAGAAATCCTGCAACTTGTTACAAGATGGATGGACCTTGAAGGCATTATGCTAAGTGAAATAAGTCAGACAGAAAAAATAAATACTCTATGACCTCATTTTCACGTGAAATCTAAAAGATCTAAACTCAGAAACAGAGGAGAATGGTGGCTGCCAAGGATTGGGGAGGGTGGGGAAAATGGGGAGATGTTGGTCAATAGGTATAAACTTCCAGTTGTAAGATGAATAAGTTCTGGGATCTAATGTACAGCCTGGTGACTGTATTTAAAATACCATATTATATACCTTAAACTTGCTAAGAAAGAGGATCTTAAATTTCTCACCACCAAAAAAAGTAATTAAGTGAGGTGATGGAGATATTAACTGACCTTATAAGTCATAGTAATCATCATACAATACAGACCTATATCAAATCTTCTCACCGTACATCTTAAACTTATACCTGTTATATGTCAACTATATTTCAATAAAGCTAGGGGAAGAAAGTTCAGGTCAGGTCAAGACCCAATGCTATATGCTGGGGAAAATTTAAAGGTGTATCCTCAGATTTTAAAAGTAGTTTATGAAGTCAGAGGGATATTGTGAAATCACAAGTAATACTGGGGAAAGAAAAAAAGAAAAAAAAAAAAAAAAAAGAGCAGATAGCTTCAAAATATGAGGTTAAAAATTTACCAAATTCTCTTAGTCCCCAAGAGACACCTAAGGCCAAAGTTCACCACTTTACTTTCCTCTGAAGCTAAAGCCATAGCAGTCACGGCCAAAGTTGGAAGGTCTGTGGGGGATCCAGAGACATTTAAGAGGAATGACTGAGCCCTGGAGGTGATGAGGCAGGGAAAGTATTTTTTCTTATTTCTCTGGCAACATTTAAGTGTTTTTAACATAGCTCTCCTAGGTCTCCTTGAAAGTCCTTGTGAAAGTTTGTGAAAAAAAAGCTAGGAAACCACAAACTTGGTCTGTAATTAAATAAACAATCTCAGTTAAAGGCAATAAAAGCTGTCAGAACAAAAAAGAATTATAAGTTAGTATACAAGACTCTACAATTATGTTCTTGAAAAGGCTGTAGTCAGGAAATGGATAAACTCTATTTTATATTGGAACTTTGTGATACAACTGAGCATGTGAAGTTTTTTTCATGAGTCCTATGATTGTCAGATTTTTTTTTTACTCCAAGTAATCCTTTGACTCTCTAAACCCACAAAATACAGCAACGTATGGAGAGCACCTTTCCTGTTTGAATCACAAATGCAAACAAGAACACACTATAAAAGTTCAGTGAATATTCAGTTGAATCCTCAGGATACCCAAGAGTGTGATATAGAAGAGATAGAATTATTATTTCATATAAATTCTCACTAATCCATGAAAGGAAAAGAAAAGGTTCACAAATAAGTAACAAGCAATTTAATCTAGTTATAAAACAGTAGTTTCAAATTCCTCTCAAAATTGAAACAAGAAATTGTATTTTATTTCCACTGGACTCTAAGTACCATTTGGCAAGCGTAAATTTCCTCTTTTCACTGTTGTAATGCTGGCATTTAACAGGGTACCTGACATAGAGAAGATGCTCAAAACATATATCTTGAAATATGTATAATATCATATATGAAACGAGTTGCCAGTCCAGGTTCGATGCACGATACTGGATGCTTGGGGCTGGTGCACTGGGACGACCCAGAGGGATGGTATGGGGAGGGAGGAGGAAGGAGGGTTCAGGATGGGGAACACATGTATACCTGTGGAGGATTCATTTTGATATATGGCAAAACCAATACAATAAAGTTAAAATAAAATAAAATGAAAAAAACATATATCTGAATAAATGAATATTCAATATATAGAAGAATAATTCAATGAATATTTGTGTTAACTTCATGTATCTACTAAAATATACTTAGTCCCCAAATAATGTCAACTAAGAAATAAGCAAAGGAGGGTCTTGCCTGGCAGGCCAGTATGCTCCCAGTGCAGGGGCCCAGATTTGGCCTTGGTCAGGGAGCTAGATCCCACATGCTGCAACTAACAGTTTGCATGCTGCAATGAGGAACCAGCACAGACAAATATATATTTATGTATATAAATAAGAAATAAGCAGAAGTGGAAAAGGTGAGAAAATGAAAGAATGAGAAGCAAAAACAAATAGAGAAAAATATCACCTGCCTTTGTAAAATCCTATTGGCAGTCAATGGCACCTTGAAAACGCTCATCCTTCAACTAATAGAGCTCTTCAAATGGAATAGCTCAAGGAGCCACCAAAGAGATAATACTGTTCCGGGCATAATTAATGATCCCCCCACACCATTACACCTAATAACGTAAAATGAAGTCTCGTCTGGCTGTACAATTACTCTGGGGATCTGTTGTCATGTCATAGAATCAAGGAACCCTAGAGCTGGGAGGAAACACATGAACCATCTAATTCAACCTCAGTAATTCACAGATGAAGAACTTCCCAGAGGCTCTAGGTACCCTGGCCCAGGGCCCTGGCAGCAGTGTGAAAACCTGAACCTCCATCCTTCAGAGTCCTAAAGTTTGACACAATCAAGATATTTATTAGCTTGTATTCACCGGAGTTTTAACCATTCATTAAGAATTCAAGACCTTTCAAGCCACTTCTAGGTTTGAACTTCTTCTCAGTTCAGTTCAGTCGCTCAGTCATGTCTGACTCTTTGCGACCCCATGAATCGAAACACGCCAGGCCTCCCTGTCCATCACCAACTCCTGGAGTTCACTCAGACTCACGTCCATCGAGTCAGTGATGCCATCCAGCCATCTCATCCTCTGTCATCCCCTTCTCCTCCTGCTCCCAATCCCTTCCAGCATCAGAGTCTTTTCCAATGAGTCAACTCTTCACATGAGGTGGCCAAAGTACTGGAGTTTCAGCTTTAGCATCATTCCTTCCAAAGAAATTCCAGGGCTGATCTCCTTCAGAATGGACTGGTTGGATCTCCTTGCAGTCCAAGGGACTCTCAAGAGTCTTCTCCAACACCACAGTTCAAAAGCATCAATTCTTCGGGGCTCAGCCTTCTTCACAGTCCAACTGTTCTACTTCCATTCTAATAGCAATGTGACACAGTCATTCTCTACAAAACTCACGGGCTGACTGAGTTCCAATGTGGCATCAGGATGCATACAGGATGGGTGAAAACAGCTCTAGAGCAAATGTTTAGATTTCTAGGCTCTCATTTCCCACTCATGAGTTAGGCCTTTTCCCACCGTACCTCTGGCTTTTAACCTACAGTTAGGGAAAATGTAAATAGGCAAATGTATTAAATTGTCTTGATAATGACACCAGGACCTCTAAATCCAACTGGTAGTAACAGGACTCAAATGCTTCAAAAAAGGAGAGGTGCTTAACAACCTCACTGGATCCTCAGGGGAAGTCTCAAAAAGTGGTCCAAATGAAGGGTGTGTGTGTGTGTGTGCTCTGTCACTTTGGTCGTGTCCGACTTGTGACTGCATGGACTGTAGCCTGCCTGGCTCCTCTGTCCATGGGATTCTCCAGTCAAGAATACTGGAGTGGGTTGCCATGCCCTCCTCCAGGGGATCTTCCCAACCCACGGATCCAACCCATGTCTCTTAAGTCTCCTGCATTGGCAGGCGGTTCTTTGTCACCAAGCCACGAGGGGAGCCCCCCAAATGAAGGCTACACGAGAACAATAAAGGTGGGAGAGCCTATGTGTAAAACACAATTCTCCCACATTCCTCTTCTCACCTGGTACAACAGAGAACTACGAGGGATGGCATCCACCAAGGTGCTGCAAAAAAGACTAAATGGTTCAGATGTTTATTCAAACTTTTTAATCCCAAAAAGGCTCAAACAGAAACGATTCATTACTACATGTAGGATCTATTAGATGCTTGAAAATCTTTGGAGACAAAGATGTCTCATATAGCCACAGAAGGATATGAGTAAGGAAGATATACACGTTATATATACAAATTTTTTCCATTTCTAATTCAGACTGAAATAATTTTTTTTTTTTAATTCCCATTACTCTCAAGAGAGAGGGAAGCAGTTTCTCTCTACAGTACACATCTCTTCAGTCTAAGAGATGTGGTACCACCACATTACCTACCACTGGGGCATAAGAACAAATTTAGGCCCTCATTTTTATAATCAGCATGGGTGGCTGGCAACGCTCAATTGCACCAATGGGTAAATACATGCATACAACTCCCCTGGATGCCTGTCGTTTTTCCTCTTTTCACATTACATGTAGTAACCAGTTTTTATGCTAATGCTAATGCTAAGTCGCTTCAGTCGTGTCCGACTCTGTGTGACCCCATAGACGGCAGCCCACCAGGCTCCGCCGTCCCAGGGATTCTCCAGGCAAGAATACTGGAGTGGGTTGCCATTTCCTTCTCCAATGCATGAAAGAGAAAAGTGAAAGTGAAGTCGCTCAGTCGTGTCCGACTCTTAGCGACCCCATGGACTGCAGCCTACCAGGCTCCTCTGTCCATGGATTTTCCAGGCAAGAGTACTGGAGTGGGGTGCCATTGCCTTCTCCGACCAGTTTTTATAAGCAGGCAAAAAATCCTCAAAACTGTTTATTGACTATAATTAACAGGATTTATGGTATTTGAAATCAAATAAGCACTATGACTAATACTATAAAATATGACATATAAAAATGAGATTAAGCCAATGTGGTGTTCTATTTGACTTTCCAGTGAATGTAATTTTTCTGGTTTCCCTGATGAAATGTTGTTTGGAGGTACAGTGGAAGAACTATGAGTCATGCCCCCAGTCTCTATTATCCACTTTGCCATTTACATGATTTAAAGCCAAAATCTGCTCTCCTTCCTATGTTATAACAAAATTACACAGCATTAAAACGCAAGTCCACCACCCATGTTCTAGGACATTTGCATCAACAATCAGATGTAAAATAGGAAAAAATTCAGAAGTCTGAATAGATCACCTAGATGCGAGTATAAATGCATAGCAGCTTGTAAGCCTTAATAATGTTCACAAAATTATTGAGCAGTCCTTGATTAAAAGGTGCTATAAAAATGCAAATTGTAATCATAAGAATAGGATGTGGATTGGGACCTTTGAAATCAACCTTCATTTTTTTTTACCTCACATGTAATATTCTGCTACAAAGCCTCCAATTTTAATGTTATACTTGTCAGAGTTAGTGAAACTGAAATGAATCACAGACAATATCTATCCCTGATCCCATTATCACAGTTATTATTATATCAGTCAATACTATAATATCATCATTAAATAATACTATAAGTATTCATGGTACAGAAGCAGAATACTACAGGATAAAATACCTTATCTGCTGATCCTTTATTATAATGAATAAAGCACTGAGCATTCTTGCTAATTTTGATAAGACAGAAAAGTTTCAATGTAAGCTCCCTTCCCCCACCCTTATATTTTATTTATTTTTAACCTGCTTGGGGTCCAAGAAACCACTGGCGTGATAGACATTTACTAATGACCTTTCCAGCAGGGCTCACATATATGAGTAGCTTTCTCCAGCTCCCTCGCAGACTCAGAGACTCAGGGTGGCTCTCAACAACCCATTTCTACCTGAGGGTCTTTGTATTTAACTGAATTCTTTAGTGACAGTGATCTATGGAAGAAAGAATGCTGCTTTGGGTAGGAATGCACACACGTGTTTTCAGCTATTTTATATTCAGGCCTGCTGTGACTCAGCTGGCAAGTTCAAAGTTATAAAGTCATTTTTCATTTCTTGGAGGAAACCGTCTCAGTAAAAATAAGAAAATTTAAGAAAATCCAGAGCTTTTCTTTTGAAGGGAGATGTAGGATAAACTTTCAAAATGATTTCAGTTTGTCTCAGTAATGGTACAGATCATGAAATGACAACCATGAAGGTCCATTTAACGAAATCTAAGATAAATAAATATGATTAAATAAAATTTAAAATAACATGCAAATTAATTCCTTTGGGAAAGTGAATAATTTTGATGTTTATTATCATTGTACTTGTCGACCTTCATGGAACGTATCTCTAAAATAACTTTGTACTATGATTTTCTCCCAGGAGTTGTAGTGAGAAAATAAAATTTCTCTAATGGAGAAATTCTTTACACAATTGATTTCATCCTTGAAAGCAGTTCATTTTTAGGATGTACTACTGAATCAACAAGTTCATATTCAGACTTGGCCTTGGAGAGAATCCTGTGGCTATGTTATTAGTCCTTTGCACCTGAGGTCAGAAGTGTGGCAGAAAAATGGCACCATTTTAGGTATTGGTAGAGGAAAGTTTGATTACACAGTGGGAAAGAGAAAAGAAGAAGAAGAAGAAGAAAAAAAAAAACAGGTCCAATACATGAAGTGACTGTTATTTTATTAGAACAGTAATTACAGGTATGAGAAAATATTTAAAAGACAAGCAATAACAGTGAAAATCACAAAATTTTTGTTTTCTTTTTATGGATTTCAAACTGAAGGCATTAGAGAAAGTTAAAACTGAGTTCTTAAGTGTTGAGAGTAATTCTGGAAAATATTTGCCCATACAAATCCTATGCTCCTATGTGGAACTGCCCAAGTAGGCTAATTTGGGTCTTATCAAATCCTGAGGCACCTGGAAGGAAAGATCTGAGAAACACTGATTAAAAAAAAAAAAAAAAAAGATGTGGAAAAAGATGAAAAGATGAACAACATAGCCTGTTTTCTGATCTGAAACAAGCTTGCCCACACCCATGAGAAAATACTTAACGCTTGTAGGTCTCAAATTTGTTTGTATTTATTCTGGGACTTCTGGATATATTTGGAAAAATCTAGATGATGTGCTTCAACTTTAGTAATAAACAACGATTGTTACCTACAACAAGTGGGATTATTAAGTCTGGTCCTTATTTCTGGATGTGCCTGCAATTTGGTGCATACTTTACAAACTGCCTCTGCAAATATTCTTTCACAAGCAAGTTCTTTAAATTGGATCTAAGCTTCAACAATCAATGTCATATTTGTCAACCTTCCAGTGAGGTATGATTGGAAAATTCTGCAAGTGTGCCAACCATAAATTGAAATAAGGTCTGAAGGGGTGACCATGTGGCTACATGATTTACAAGCCTGCCGTGCCATGCTAAGTCGCTTCAGTCGTGTCCAACTCTTTGTGACCCTAATGGGCTGTAGCCCGCCAGGCTCCTCTGGCCATGGAATTCTCCAGGCAAGAATACTTAAGTGGGTTGCCATGCCCTCCTCCAGGGGATCTTCCTGACCCAGGGATCGAACCCACGACTCCTGTGGCTCCTGGGTTGTAGGCAGATTCTTTACTGCTGAGCCACCAGGGCAGCCCAGCTTACAAGCCTACAAAAGATCTAATGTCATGAAGTGTATGAATAACAAACCTTGGTGACAGTCATTTTCCTCAGCTGAAACTATTAGTCAAAATAATCTGTGAGACGTCCTTCTCCATCTTTAGATGTTTCATAAGGCTTTTGTTACTTTAAAAACTCAATTTCTGAAACTCCCTCCATACACTTGACCTCTCCAAGTGCACCTTCTCCTGGAATTTCATGCCCATCACAGCTGACTGCCTGTGAGTATCCAAACACTTCCCCTGCCTACAGGAAAGTACATTAACCTCCAGCCGTCTGGCTGTGCCACGTTCCTATCAGTTAGGTTTGAACATTTAAAACAGCTGTTCCAGAGGTGATTAATGACTGGAACTTTGCAACCCTTTTGTGTCCCTGTGGACAGGTCACCCCAGACCCTCTGTCATTGCCACCTGTCAAGATGTCCTGACTGCACACCATGCATCCCCCACCAGTGCTCATTTATCAGTCAAATCTGCCAAAATGATTCTTTTCTGGTGTGCATCTGAGACACAAACAAGAGAGACCTGTTTAATTGCTCATGACTTGCTTTATAGCCTCTAAGAACTCAAGAGAATTTTGCAAGCAGTTTCAAATTTAGAAGCTGAGAACAGTATTTCCACTAGAGCTGAAAACCAGCATCTGGATGCATGATGTTCAAAACCTCTCTGGAATGCACTGTGATTTATAAGTACTGAAAAACTAAACTTAGCAGAAAGGATGATTTAAACACCTAACTAAAGGTACAACTATTTTATAGTTAGTTTCTATTTGTTCAAGAAACTCCTTTCTCAAGATGTGCTGCTCTCAAAAACTGAAAAAATTATTTAATTCAAGCTTTCAAATTGCTTGTGTAAAATTGTATAATTCCATTTCTCATCCAGGCATTGGTGAGATAAATAATCATCAGGCAGTTATACGAAAAAAGGTTTTCAGAACAAAGTGGCCAGGAAGAGGGATGAGAACAAAAGCCCTGAGGATGCATAATTTGGGGTTTATTCCCTAACGTTGAATATGTGGCTTTGTCTACTGGTAAGTGGGCCTCAGGTATTGATCCCACCCCTTCCTGCCCCGGGCACACCACACCTTTGCTCTTTCCACACCTTCCTACCACACCCCCAGGCCTCTCACAGGGTGTTGTTACACACTGGTTTGGGTGTTCTCTAACACACGTGGGCCATGGGACGATAATTTATGGGTAAAATTTAAGAACAATCATTCCAAAAATTATCCCTCAAAGGCTGAAAACACACACACACCAAGGATGGGGGGATGCTGGGAAGGACTGAGGGTAAAGGGAGAAGCGGGCAGCAGAGGATGGGATGGGCAGATAGTGTCACTGACTCAGTGGACAGAAATTTGAGCAAAACTCTGGGAGATAGTAGAGGACACAGGAGCCTGGCATGCTGCAGTCCAGGGGTCACAGAGTCTGACACGACTTAGCAACTAAACAACTACAACAAAATATTTCTTAAAAGACTTCTTTTTTTAATTTCTAATTTCCGAAAGAAAATGCGTGTTTAAGTGTTCCAACAATATCTGCTAAATAGGACATACAGTATATTGCACTAGTAGGCTGAATTTTTTAAAACCAGGATGATAAAGTCGGAATCCAAAAGTGAATTTATCATCACTAGATTTTACCCTTGAGTTAATTAAAAGATGGTCACCAGTGATCTTTCGGAGAAGGCAATGGCACCCCACTCCAGTACTCTTGCCTGCAAAATCCCATGGACGGAGGAGCGTGGTAGGCTGCAGTCCATGGGGTCGCTAAGAGTCGGACACAACTGAGCGACTTCATTTTCACTTTTCACTTTTCATGCATTGGAGAAGGAAATGGCAACCCACTCCAGTGTTCTTGCCTGGAGAATCCCAGGAACGGTGGAGCCTGATGGGCTGCCATCTATGGGGTCGCACAGAGTCGAACATGACTGAAGCAACTTAGCAGTAACAGTAGCAACAGTGATCTTTAGAAAATTGTTACCAAAAAATAATAATAATAAATTTGTCATTGTACTGGCAGCTTGAAATTTCCTAAACAATTTTCATTACCTTAATATAAAGCATTTACCATATGTTAATAGATTTTCCTAGCACCTACTCAATACAACATAGTTTTATGATTTGGGTTTGGTATAAACAGGGGGTTCTACAAATTATTCATGATCTTAGAGGGTGAGACCTAAGCATCAGAATGCTTAGAAAGCTCTCCAGGTGATTCTTATCTTTAGTGATTGAGAACCACTGGGGCAGAGCAGTGATCTCCAAGACCTGACTCCTTAGGAAAAGACAGATGCAATGATTAAGAACCTGGAAGAAATAAGCACACAAATAGAACATGCTAATTATGTAAATAAAATACTAGCTCTGTGCACAAAAGTAAAAGTAGATTGGAAAGCATAGATGTAGGATGTGGTAGGTGGTTTAGGGTCAATGGTGCAGGGTTGGGGGTACTTCTTACAAAAGGCACACTATAAATAAAAGTATAACAGCCAATAGAGTCACTGAACGTGGAATAAATGAGTAGGCGTTTCAAGACCACCCCTTAAAACTATCTGAGCATTCAAGCCACCAAGCAATAATGGCTGTGATGTAACTTATCTTTATGTAACTGTTTAGAAAGGAATGCTATTTAAGACCAGGGGGTGTGTGTGTCTGTGTAAAGTTTTTTATTTTGGTTGATTCTGGAAAATATTTCACCCGAAAGAGAACTGAACTCTTTGTCTAGCCTAAGAGCAAATGAAAGAGAATTAAGCAAAGCAAACAGAAAATAACAGCAAAATGAAGACAAACAGGCACATAAGCATTTCACTGAACACTTTTAGTTTTCTTTCTTTAAGAAAGGGAAAAGGAATTGTGTTGAGAGTCCTAAGAGTTTTCATAAGATGCATAAAAAGAAATTACTGGCCTCTTCATATACACAATTTTGCAAAATGAGGACACAAAAAACCCTTGGAAAGCCAGTGTCTAACCCACTTCAGGAACTCTGGCTGGTGACATTTTCTGATGGAATATTTTATCCTGAATTTTGCACCTTGCTAGCATAATAAGGACAAATATGCATTAGTAATAGATATACAGATATTATATCATATATACATACCACAAGTTTCCTGTCTCCAGGGACATTTTTCCTACCTATTATGATACTACTTCACTATCCCTGTGTTCGTCAAGATATCAAAGATGGTTGTGATGGAATAGTCTAGCTTACTTCTTATATTTAAAAAGGTCTCCTGTTTTTGCTATTACTTGGGTATGTATAAAAACCAGTATGTGACCTACTTTTTAACCACAGAGCTTAGATCACTTTCTAAGGCTCCTTGCTCTTCACTGTGGCTTTGGTCTCTTCGCCCCTACCTGGCCCCACACCACCCTGGGGTGTTCTTCCCAAACACTGCTTTAGTGTTGTCACCCTCCGCTTAGGAACCAACAAGTGTCCCCTGTTGGAGCAAGTCCTGAACGTTCAGCCTGACCCTCAAGAATCTGATGCTGCTGCCTCTTCCCTTTGGGTCCACCCCTCAATTGTTCATGCCAATCCAGCTGATATTCAAACTGCCTTCCATGGAAATCAGATTTTCACTCATACACTCACTCAGTTAACATTCATTGAGCACCAGCTGAGTGCTGGGTCTGGTAGTCATTCCTGGCCCCACACTTTTGCTCATGCTTGTTCCTCTCTGTATATTCACACCTCACCCATTCTTTAAAGCCTGGTTCATACACCCTGCCCTCCACAAAGCTCTCAATTCTGCTCACCTGCCACCTGCCTCCCTTATCCTCAGAATCCCTAAATCACACATTTCTCAATCTGGGTTTATAAAACATTGGCCTAGAACACTAAAAAATTCCATCCCTCGGGCTTCCCTAGTGGTCCAGTGGTTAAGAATCTACCTGCCAATGCAGGGAACACAGGTTTGATCTCTGGTCCAGTAAGATCCCTCTGCTAGTTTAAATGTCAGTTGGGCTTTCCTGATAGCTCAGTTGGTGAAGAATCCGCCTGCAATGCAGGAAAGCTGGTTTCAATCCCTGGATTGGGAAGATCCCCTGGAGAAGGGAAAGGCAACCCACTCCAGTATTCTGGCCTGCAAAATAGTCCATGGAGTCACAAAGTGTTGGACAGGATTGAGCGACTTTCACTTTTCAGGAAGATCCCACATGCTGCAAGGCAACCAGGCCCCTGTGCCTTAACTATTACTGAGCCAGAGCTCTGGAGCCCATGCTCTGCAATGGGAGAGGCCATCACAATGAGAGATCTGCATACTACAAGGAAGGGCAGCCCTCACTCCGCAACTAGAGAAAGCCCATATGCAGCAACGAAGACCCAGCACAGCCAAAAATAAGTAAGAACACTCCAAACTACCAAAAGATGCCATTAAAAACTCCATTCCTCAAATAAAATTGAAAATTCTGGTTTAAACAAGGTTGAATATGTTTCTCTACTATAGGAATTCTCAGAGCCTTTATAAAAAGTTAACATCAGTTGTGAATTCCTAAGAAGGTATAAAGGAGTCAGCATTTCACAAACTTACTTGGACAAGGAGGATAACTTCTTTATATTTCTACCGATATTCCAGGGAAATCCTGCTTGGGAAGTGTTGTTCATTGGTATTTAAAATTGGTACCAATTTAAAACTGCTACATGACTTACCACTTAATTGTTCTGGCTCTCTGGTATTATCCTATTATTCCTCTGTCTTTCTATGCATCTTAACACTTTTCCAATATCCAAACTATTAAGTCCTTCCACCCTTATGACTAAAAGCAAAAATAGTGTTTACTCAATCCTTGGTAAAAGTTTTTTAAGACACATGAATCTATATCTATGCCTTAGTAAGCAGCATAATGAACATATCTCTGATGGCCAAGGCAGGATGAAATAATAAAATAGCACCACTCTTAAAAGTGACCTCTTGTAGACCACCTCCCTGGGCCTCAGTGTCCTCATCTAAATAATAACAGGAACCTCCCAGTTCTGATGGTCTGTCTTCCAGCATCTCAGTATTCAGTTCAGTTCAGTTTAGTCTCTCAGTCGTGTCCGACTCTTTGTGACCCCATGAATCGCAGCACGCCAGGCCTCCCTGTCCATCACCAACTCCCAGAGTTCACTCAGACTCACGTCCATCGAATCAGTGATGCCATCCAGCCATCCCATCCTCTGTTGTCCCCTTCTCCTCCTGCCCCCAATCCCTCCCAGCAGCAGAGTCTTTTCCAATGAGTCAACTCTTCACATGAGGTGGCCAAAGTAGTGGAGTTTCAGCTTTAGTATCATTCCTTCTGAAGAAATCCCAGGGATGATCTCCTTCAGAATGGACTGGTTGGATCTCCTTACAGTCCCAGGAACTCTCAAGAGTCTTCTCCAACACCACAGTTCAAAAGCATCAATTTTTTGGTGCTCAGCCTTCTTCACAGTCCAACTCTCACATCCATACATGACCACAGGAAAAACCATAGCCTTGACTAGATGGACCTTGTTGGCAAAGTAATGTCTCTGCTTTTCAACATGCTATCTAGGTTGGTCATAACTTTTCTTCCAAGGAGTAAGCGTCTTTTAATTATTATCCCTTAAATGAGTATTCACTGTATGGCCCCATAAAGGAAAGGACAAAACAATCATATAGTAGACTGAACTCATCATTCCCAGAACATTCTTAAGAAGTCTTTGTGCTTTGTGCTCTGCTTTATCATTATTCTAATGTTATTTTATTTTCTTATTATTTGCCTCCTTTAAATAAAAAACATCCCTGTTAACTGAGGCTTCTTGTGATTTGAATTTGAGTTAACCAAGGTTTCATGAGACAGAGAATGGGATGCCTCTCAGCTATAATAGTGACAGCAACACCCCAAATGCTCTTTAATTCACAATATACATCTCTGGTCGGTCAGACAGAGTCCCAAAGGGCACTGTCTATGATAAGGAAAACTTGTTTAAAGAGGAGGGTGGCATAAACCTCTGAAAAACAACTGAAGCAAGTCCCCATGTCTAGTGATAGCTCTAGTTCTATGGTTTAACAACTAAACAAACAATGCATTTCAAAATTTAGGAATTTCTAAGTTAACAAATCGGAGAAGGTGATGGCACCCCACTCCAGTACTCTCGCCTGGAGAATCCCACGGACGGAGGAGCCTGGTAGGCTGCAGTCCATGGGGTCGCTAAGAGTCGGACACGACTGAGCGACTTCACTTTCACTTTTCACTTTCATGCACTGGAGAAGGAAATGGCAACCCGCTCCAGTATTCTTGCCTGGAGAATCCCAGGGACAGGGGAGCCTGGTGGGCTGCCATCTATGGTGTTGCACAGAGTCGGACACAACTAATGCGACTTAGCAGCAGCAGCAGCAAGTTAACAAATACAAAATTTCTTATGCTTCAAGAATCCATTTGAAAAAAAAAACAATCATCATAAATCCAAGATTCCAGAAATGGTGACTGTTAATCTCTATTCCATTTTTCTAATGAATTTTGCAACATTAATTGATTTTCTCCTAATATACTGCAAAATGATAAGCAACTCAAATTTTCATATTTTTTCTTCTAACCATCTATAAAAAAGGATGTTTAGTTCAAGCTATGGGAACTGCATTATTTTTTTCAAGAAGCTTTAAAGTATGTGACTTGGGGCAAGTTAACTTCTCATGCCTCCTCATTTCTTCATTCACCCCTCCTCAAAGCAGAGATTACATTATAATAATATCTACTTCTAGGGTTGTCATAAGTGTTCAAGAAAATAACATATTAAAACACTTGACACATCATTGTTGCTATTGTTATTACTGTTGTTTTACTACGGTTGTTGTCATTGTTTGTTATTATTAGTAGTAGTAGTGTTCTTTCTTAAATGACAGAAAGGATTCTATGAAGCCTCTTGAGGAGATTACATCACTTTGATCTGAAAGCCAAAATTTTTTTTGCACTCCTCTAAATCAACCTATAAAAATAGCCAGATCCCAAGTGGGAAAAAACCCAGAAAATCTTTTTCATGTGATTTCTTTTGCCTTTAACAGTTCCCCAATCTCAACCACTAAGCATCTGTCTCCCCCAATTCATGTCATCCAAGAAGCTTAAAGCAATTAACTGGGGGAAAGAAGTAAAATGAAATTGGATGAAATTAGACTGAAACAGCTCAATGCTTGACGCACAGATTGGAGGATGAATTAAGGAGCAAAAAGAAGAGATTGTTCCTCCCCAGGCAGAAGGCACAACTTGTGCCCCCATAGCCGACTCATGTCAATAGACAGCTGCATCACTGTGAGTAGGTGGGGAAACCACTGGATTAGATGACCTCGGTGGTTCCCTTCCAACTCGAAGGCAGCCTCAAAGGCCACACTGTTGCTTTCTGGAAAGTCAAGTCTGAAGGGGAGGATCAGTCTAAATATTATCATTTTAAAAAGAAGCTCAGTGCTATTCAAGAATGAAGCATAACTCCGTTTTGACGAGTACAACCTCAACTCATTTACTTAAATTCTTACAGTGCAGATTAAGACAACATGAAGTGATGTTTGGGTTAAAAGTTAATTTCTAAATATTTGCTACGTTCAGAGTTAGTATCAATACATACTTAGTCATATATGAGTTTAACAGAAGCAAATGCTACTTGTATAGGACTAAGCGATGCTGAAAAAAAGAAATTGTCGTCGATTTTCCACATGCAGATTAGCAGCGAAAAGATTTCATTTACTTAAACCTTTCCTTCTATTTTTCCCCTCTTAATCTTGGATCCTACTTATCTAAGGGTTCCTTTCTGCTGGAAGAAACCAAAGGAAAAGTAAACTTACTCTATGATATTGCTCAAACATTTTTTTCTAAGACTTCAGCACATTTTATTTGTTATAACATTTAATAATTATTAACTAATGGAAGTTCTTTAAGCAGACAGTACCTTCCTTTGGACTGAGTCAAACACCACTAACTAAGAATATATTAATCATTAACTATATGTTGTGCTAGCTATTTTGGGGAGAACAAGGCTACTTAGAGTCCCCACCCACAGCAATTTACAATAATTAACCTGGATGATGTAGATGAGAAATGCAGTGAAGTTCAAAATATTCCATTCTCTTTAACTTGACATGAAAAGAAGCATCCTAGAGGTTACTAAGGACATTACAGAATCAAAAGTACAGTTTCTGGTCTCTGGAAGCTCACCAAATAGAGGGTTATAAATGTCAGATTCTAGATACAAAGACTTGTACTTTTTTAATAGTGTATTTTCATTTCTCTGTATAGTGTGTGGGCTTCCCTGTGGCTCAGGTGGTAAAGGATCTGCCTGCAACGCAGGAGACCTGGGTTCAATCCTTGGGTTGGGAAGATCCCCTGGAGAAGGGAATGGCTACCTACTCCAGTATTCTGGCCTGGAGAATTCCATAGATAAGAGGAGCCTGGAGGGCTATATAATCCATGGGATCACACATGAAGAGCAAACACAGACCAGAGACTAACACTTTTACTTTCATAGCATGTAACAATTTCCATTTTCCCAATTGTTCTACTCTAATTCCAAATTGAGTTTGGATATATAGATTAGCAAGATCTCATGTGTAAAACACGTCAAGTTTCTTGAAAAACTCTGTAGAAGTCCAAGTATACCTTTGGGAATGTGAAAAATGAATGTGCCTAATGACCAATAAATAAAGGTATGTGTTTCTCATTGCTTTTTCCCCTCTTTCCTCTGGGTTCCACAAACTACTTTCATATGCATAAGAGGTTGAAAGTGTTAGGCACTCAGTCATATCTGACTCTTTGCCACCCCATGGACCGTAGCCTGCTAGGCTCCTCTGTCCATGGAATTCTCCAGGCAAGAGAACTGGAGTGGGTAGCCATTCCCTTCTCCAGGGAATCTTCCTGACCCAGGGATTGAACCCAGGTCTCCTGCATTGCAGGCAGATCCTTTGCCACTTGAACCACCAGGGAAGCCCAGAGATTGTCTTGCTAATTACAAAGGTTTCTATCACTAGAGGAGAGATTGTATAAATCACTAAATTAAACAGTGCAATAGATAACAAGACCATCTGTTCTACACCAGTTGTTTAAGCAAACCTTCTAGGGTGCCTAATAATGGAGGAGAAGCTGTCCTCTCATGTGTCCATGCGTCCAGGAAATGTTCTCAAAGTCACATAAATTGCAAGAAAGACATGTTTCTTAAAGTTAGTCAGAAGAACTGGTCTTGTCATTTATTAGATTAGAAAATTATGACCTCATATTTATCACCATAAAGGCAGAAAATTTCAAAAGAACAATAGATGAGAATACTGGATGCCTGAAATACTACAACTGAAGAGAAATTTTAAAGAGAGCATCTACAGAGAAAAATTGCTAGAGCCCTTTGAGAGAAAATCATCCAACTCAGTCTGCGCAGTAGAAAAAGACAGCCCTTTGGAAGTTTCAAAAGAGGAGGCAAGAGCGAATGTTCTCTCAGACATAGCAAGTGTATCCATGTTTCACCAGTCTCAAGGCCTGCAGGCTCACAAAGACACATCAGTCAGGAAGACCTGTGTGACCAATGGCTCTCATGACTAATGGGCTAAACAGGGGACAAAATTCCACAGCCCCCAAGTCTGGTGAATGATGAATGACAATGAAAATAGTTGCCTGTTCCAACCATGTAAATTCCTTTCCTTTACAGGAAGGCTGTTTGCCTAAAGGCTTAAAGGTGAATCATGGAACTGCACATGTTCTGGAAAAAGACACACTAGCTGATAAAAAGATGGCTTCTCCAGTAATACACGAAAAACATCAAAACCTTGATAATGACGTGCTATTGCTTAAGCTGGCATTCTCTCTGTCTTATCAGTTTCACCAATCAAAATGTATCAGGGTATGAGCGTTTATATAACAAGTACAGAAAGATCCCAAGGAAATTCCCTGTCATCTGGGTTCCCCAAACTACAGTTTTCCCAGCACCTGTTTTCTCCTTGTTAGCAATGTGAGAAGGTATACTGTCTATAAAGAGATTTAAGACAGGTCATGAACTAAGTTACATGAGAACCTGTCCTTATGGAAAAGAAATTTAAACATATAGGGAATCTTTTTCTAAGGGTCTTCATGGATATAGATGATCCCCCAACCCCCCGCCCCACCAACAGTTGCCATTTAGGCTCAAAAATATTGAACTAGAGATCTGTTATATTAAAACAATGTCTCCATTCTAGAATTTTTTTCAGAGAAACAAGCCTAAGAATGGATATCTTCTGTTCAGTTGCAATCATCAACCAATTCTTCTGCTGATCTGACATTTCAGCTGACATTAACAGACTGACCATCTATTAATTCATCCATTCATGTAACAAACATTTATTGAATGCCTATCACAAAACCCATGTTGTAATGTGTGTCTATGTGTGTGCGTGTGCGTGTGTGTGCTTAGTCACTCAGTCATCTCTGGCTCTTTGCAACCCCTTGGACTGTAGCCCACCAGGCTCCAATATCCATGGGATTCCCTGGGCAAGAATACTGGAGTGTGCTGCCATTTCATTTTCCAGGGGATCTTTCTGACCCAGGAAGCAAACTCACATCTCTTGCATCTCCTGCATTGGCAGGTGGATTCTTTACCATGGCACCAGCTGAGAAGCCCCCATGTTGGAATAATGCTCTAGAAATCTTGGCTCGGAAACCCAAAATCTGTGTAATCTTGAGTAAATTTCTTGAACTCTCAGTGTCAGTGTCTTGTCTCTAAAATACTGGTTGCTAGTGTGTAACTACTTTTTAAAAGCCAAGCTAGAGAAACACCATCCTCCTTACTCAGATGCCATCCAATCCCCTGGGAGGGGAAGTACATGGACCAACCTAAAGGGAGACTACGATATATTTTATTTGGGGATTCAATTCACAATCTTGGGCAGGTTGCTCTGGATCCTTCCACCAGTCCAAGAACAGGATCAGTCACTGAGACACTGAGTGTCCCATTCCCGTTGCATATGGATATATGTAGGTCTATATATATACATATACATACATACATACATATATGTATGCATATATATATGCATACATACAAGCAGCTGAGATGAAGAGATGCTGAAGGCATCAATCACAGCCAGTGTTCAGATGAACCCCCACTTTGTTTCTGGAAGTTAGTCAAGAAGGCACTAAGATGCAGAAATTGAGTGTAATATGACAGGAGTGCCCCTAAATCCCAGAAACCTCTGAAAACAGTAGCTGATTGTGGGAGTGAATGGAAGGCAGGGTTATGTCACCCTTGGCCTGTTGCTACCAGCATACTCCAAACTGGAAATGCCTTGTGCAAGGACTTCTGTGATTTTAAAGACAGAACTGCTCTTATTGGCTTGGAAAAAAACAGTTGACTCAAAACTTTCCTGATAGTCTTGAAGTATGTCAGGTCATTTCAAATCTTCTTTTGTGCTGCTACAATGATAGCAAACAAATGGCTAATAAGCACATGAGAAGATGCACAGCATCACTAACCACTGGGGAAGTGAAAATCAAAGCCACAAAGAGATACCAATTTGCATATCCATTAGGATGATTATTATTAAGAAAGAAAAGAAAAGAAGTTTTGGTGAGGATGCAGAGATTGCAACCTTTGGGTACTGGTTGTGGAAATGTAAAATACTGCAACCACTACAGAAAAACATCAGTTCCTCAAAAAACTAAACATACAATCTGGTAATTCCATTTCTAAGGTATATACCCAAAAGAACTGAAAGCACTTGAACAGACATTTATATACCCATATTGATAGTGGGATTATTTATAATAGCTGAAAAGTAGAAGTAAACCAAGTGTCCACCAAAGGATGGATGGATTAACAAAATGTGGTATATTTATATACACACACGCAATGGAATGTGATTTAGGCTTAAAAAGAAAGGAAATTCTGACACATGCTACAACATGGATCACCCTGAGCACATGATGGTAAGTGAAACAAGTTAGACACAGAAGAACAAGCAGGAACAAACACTGTATGTTTCCACCTACATGGGGCACCTAGAGTAGTCATATTTATAGAGACAGGAAGTAGAATGGCAGCTTCCAGGGTCTGGGAGGAAGGAGAACTGGGGAGTCATTGTTTAATGAGTACTCAGGTGTCAGTTTGGGAAAACGAAAAAGTCTTGAAGATAGATGGAGATGATGGTTACAAGAAAACATGAATGTGCTTAACACCACCGAACTGTGCACTTAAAATGGTTAAAATGTAAGATATTGAAAGGGTACATCATGGTGATTTGATATATAGATAAATTTTGAAAGGATTCCCACCATCTAGCAAATTACTATATACCTCATATATCTTACAATTTTATTTGTCAATTATATCTCATCAAAGCTGAAAAATGGTTAAAATGATCAGTTTTATGTTACATGTGTTTCATCACCATTAAAAAAAATAGGGGAAAAAGATTGCTTCTGCTTGGAGTCTTATGGAAAGGCTTGACATTGGGGTTCACTGACCTTGGACTACAAGGAGATCCAACCAGTCCATCCTAAAGGAGATCAGTCCTGGGTGTTCATTGGAGGGACTGATGTTGAAGCTGAAACTCCAATACTTTGGCCACCTAATGCGAAGAGCTGACTCATTTGAAAAGACCCTGATGCTGGGGAAGATTGAGGGCAAGAGGAGAAGGGGAGGACAGAAGATGAGATGGTTGCATGGTATCACCAACTCAATGGACATAGGTTTGAGTGAACTCCGGGAGATGGTGATGGACGGGGAGGCCTGGTGTGCGGCAGTTCATGGGATCGCAAAGAGTCGGACACAACTGAGCAACTGAACTGAACAAACAGAAGTAGGAAATGGGGGATAGGGGATGTCACCAAAGGCACTGAGTAATTATCTGAGGATATTGGGAGAAATTCAGTAGAGAACTCCATGTCTAGAATAAAACTTAAGAGATCTGATGAGGCTGAAAGGACAGTTGTGTGTAGTTGAAGGACTTTGAATGTCAGGCAAGAACATCTGTACATAGAGGAAGGCAGGATATGAATAAGTTTGAACTCTTAAAAAGATGCCTTTGTTAGACCAGACTGGAGCAAGAAGTGTGTGGAGGCTGGGGAGCCAGTGAAGTCTGCTATAACAGCTCAGAAGAGAATGTAAAAATGAAAGAGGCTTCAAAAGCACAGTGCCTTACCACAACACTTCTCATGCCTGAATATAGTACACAGCCTGCTTGTGATGATTTTTCAAGTTAAATTATCATTATTATAATGTTACTTCAATGTGTACAACACAGAATTAGATATAAATTCCTTATACCTATAGCTCCATGGACTGTGAAGACAGCTGAGCGCCGAAGAATTGATGCTTTTGAACTGTGGTGTTGGAGAAGACTCTTGAGAGTTCCTGGGACTGCAAGGAGATCCAACCAGTCCATTCTGAAGGAGATCAGCCCTGGGATTTCTTTGGAAGGAATGATGCTAAAGCTGAAACTCCAGTACTTTGGCCATCTCATGGGAAGAGTTGACTCATTGGAAAAGACCCTGATGCTAGGAGGGATTGGGGGCAGGAGGAGAAGGGGATGACAGAGGATGATATGGCTGGATGGCATCACCAACTCGATGGACGTGAGTTTGAGTGAATTCTGGGAGTCGGTGATGAGCAGGGAGGCCTGGCGTGCTGTAATTCATGGGGTTGCAGGGAGTCAGACACGACTGAGCGACTGAACTGAACTGATAGCTCCTATGAAATTAAAAACCAAAACAAAGTTACCAATAGACAGTCTTGTTCTAAAGCTCATCCTTTCCTGCTACTGGACACATGTCAAGGATGTCCAGCATCCTTCCTGGGGAATGAACAATTGTCTGAGTGTGTGAGCCTGAAGCAGAAGACCTGAGTTCAAGTCCTGACTCTGCTACCTGCTGGAGACCTGGGCAAATTCTTAAAGTGAACATGAATTTTTACATCTATCAAGTGAGCAAAATAACCTACCTCACATGGTTTTTTGAAAATCAAGAGATAAGTGGAAAGTACCCTACTATCTATAATGTATTTTCTAAGAAGTTCTCACTGTCACAATCTTGTGGATTTGTATTAATATCCAATAGATAACTGAAATTTGCTGAATTAAGTGACATTTTTGGAAATTCTGAACCATTTTGAGAGAATCATCAAAGTTTACATTTTTTTGAGAAAGAGGTAATCACTTATTTTTTTTACTAATTATACTCAGGAGATCGTGTGTTCCTCCATCTAGCGCCCTCATTTACAGAGGAGAAAAGGCAGACAGGTTGAGGGCCCTCTTGTGTTGGTAACAAAGGCAAATGAGCTCAGGCTTCTTGGATCCCAGATCCTTTCCCCAGTGATAAGCCAGAAGGCTCATCATTAATGCCAAGAAAAAGCAAAAAGTAACACCTTCTGTGGAAAGCATACCTGGGCACCCTTCCATGACTCCCTCTTCCATACATGGGCTAAAGTGGGTCTCAGAGAAGATTCAACCGTTCCCAAGGAGGATTGAGGGTCATCACTCCTCAGGACCCTCACCAGTGCTCAGGGTAAGAGCTAATCCTTCACCCCACACATCATGCAGAGGAAGGGCACTATCCTAACCACCAATATCTCTGAATGTCAACCCATGTCTTTCCTCCTGATCTGACAGGCAGCATGACACTATATGTGCCCCTGTGCGTGCATGCTAAGTCCCTTCAGTCATGCCTGAGTCTTTGCACCCCGATGGTCTGTAGCCTGATAGGCTCCTCTGTCCATGGAATTCTCCAGGCAAGAATACTAGAGTGGGTTGCCATGCCCTCCTCCAAGGGATCTTCCCAACCCAGGGATCAAACCTGTGTCTCATGTCTCTTGCATTGGCAGGTAGATTCTTTACTACCAGTGCCACCTGGGAAGCCCATAATGCCCCCAAGTCCGTGTAATTCCCTTTTCCAGAACAATTTCTCTGAGTCATATTTATAACTCCTTAAACACAGGCTTACCAGACCACCTGACCTGCCTCTTGAGAAACCTATATGCAGGTCAGGAAGCAACAGTTAGAACTGGACATGGAACAACAGACTGGTTCCAAATAGGAAAAGGAGTACATCAAGGCTGTATATTGTCACCCTGCTTATTTCACTTATATGCAGAGTACATCATGAGAAACGCTGGGCTGGAAGAAGCACAAGCTGGAATCAAGATTGCCGGGAGAAATCTCAATAACCTCAGATATGCAGATGACACCACCCTTATGGCAGAAAGTGAAGAGGAACTAAAAAGCCTCTTGATGAAAGTGAAAGTGGAAAGTGAAAAAGTTGGCTTAAAGCTCAACATTCAGAAAACGAAGATCATGGCATCTGGTCCCATCACTTCATGGGAAATAGATGGGGAAACAGTGCAAACAGCGTCAGACTTTATTTTTAGAGGCTCCAAAATCACTGCAGATGGTGACTGCAGCCATGAAGTTAAAAGACGCTTACTCCTTGGAAGGAAAGTTATGACCAACCTAGATAGCATGTTGAAAAGCAGAGACATTACTTTACCAACAAAGGTCCGTCTAGTCAAGGCTATGGTTTTTCCAGTGGTCATGTATGGATGTGAGAGTTGGACTGTGAAGAAAGCTGAACGCCGAAGAATTGATGCTTTTCAACTGTGGTGTTGGAGAAGACTCTTGAGAGTCCCTTGGACTGCAAGGAGATCCAACCAGTCCATTCTGAAGGAGATCAGCCCTGGGATTTCTTTGGAAGGAATGATGCTAAAGCTGAAACTCCAGTACTTTGGTCACCTCATGCGAAGAGTTGACTCATTGGAAAAGACTCTGATGCTGGGAGGGACTGGGGGCAGGAGGAGAAGGGGACGACAGAGGATGGGATGGCTGGATGGCATCACTGACTCGATGGACGTGAGTCTGAGTGAACTCCAGGAGTTGGTGATGGACAGGGAGGCCTGGAGTGACGCGATTCATGGGGTTGCAAACAGTTGGACACGACTGAGTGACTGAACTGAACTGAAACACAGGCTTTATCCTACTCTTTTTCAAAGAGAAGTCCTTTAAGAGCAGAGTTATTAGCACCAATGAAACTGTGTACTTTCCAGAATCATATGAATTATTAGATTGTATAGGTTTTGTTTTTCAAAACATTGACCTTTTTTAAGTTTTGCACTTGTAAGTCAACTTTGAAGAACTGTTGTTTTTTGTTTTTTGTTTTTTTTTTAAAAAGGCTAAACACAAATATTGCTGTCTTTTTTTTTTTTTTTTTTAATGACTCCCTAAGAGAAGTCAGCAGAGCCAAATCTGCTTTCTGAGGTTTGGGCTTTGCGCTTTGCTGGCTGCACTCCGACAGACCACACAGATGCAGGACCAAATGTATCTGGCACTTCCTGAAAAAAGCCATCAGCACCGATCCTCAGAATACTGGTTGTGCACCTAAAAACATGCACTACAGCTCTCACATCCTGGATCTCAGTACTTTGAGCCAAGATGGCTTGAGTTTTGAACAGTAACAGTTAGGATTAGTCACGCTATTCCTCTTCACCAGTGACTCCATTCTCTTCTTCAACAAGCACTGTGGCTGTTATAGTAATTTCTCAGATCTACTCAGGGGAAGATCATGTAACAAACTCTAACAACTCAGTGAACCTCAATAACTGACAAAGTTGTTAAATCCAAGAATGGGTTCTCTGCAATCCTGTATGAAGATCACAGGGGGCATCTGCTAAACAAAAAATGTAGTTTCTGTGACTGCTGAAATCAGACAAGTGTGAAATTGGAGGAACTTAACACAAAATGCATTATCTTGACTTTCTTAGCACAAGGAAAAAGTAGAATAAATGGAAAGCTATCAAGTACAAATAGCAAATATCAGAAAAATCAGCATCCTTTAGAAAGGATGAATGTTGTGCATGAAAATAATTCTATAAACCTCTAGTAGCCCTCATTATATATTTAAAGAATTCTCCTACTCTGTGTTTGTGTGTGTGTGTGTGTGTATACTCAGTTGCTTGGTCATGTCCAACTCTTTGCAACCCCATGGACTGTAGCCCCTCAGGCTCCTCTGTCCATGGAATTTTGTTAGAAATAACTGGGAGAACAAAACCATTACTGTAGGTCCCCCTGTGATGAAAAGTAACAAAAGAGAACTAGAGTAATGAAATCATCAAGAAGTAAGAAATGTGGATTTTCAAATGCAGATTTGGCCCAAATTTTCACAAAATGTTTATGATATGCAAAACTTCCTCTTAAATGGAGAGAAGGGGAGCAGTAACCTGAATCGGGATCAATGAAAAGAATTACCGAAAAGCATCAACCAACAGGTACTTCCTTGGTGGTCCAGTGGCTAAGACTACATGCTCCCAATGCAGGGGGCCGGGGTTCGATCCTTCGTCAGGGAACTAGATCCCACATGCCCCAACTAAGGTCCTGCAAAGATCCTGCAATGCTACAGTGAAGATCAAGACCCCATATACTGCAACTAAGATCTGGCATGGCCAAATAAATAAATTTATTTTAAAGAAAAAAGAATCAACCAGAAGCCTTCTATGTAAATCAGTTTCATACTCAGAATTTTATGTCTTCAATGTGGAGAAGAGTTTATACATAAACACAGGGACAAAGTTGCACAACTTATAAAAGTGGATCATAACTGATCCACATCACCACTATGTTCAATCGATATAATGAGAAAAAAGTACTGGCAAACAAAAAATGACATGTTTCTTTCTGCTGTATTAACCTTAAACAAAAAAGCTTTATTCTGCCTTTTCTGTTCTTGGAGAAAAATTGAAACACCTTTAATTTAGTAGTGAACTTCCTGTGTTTTGGGAGGTTCAAATTATGCTTATAAATAGAGCAAATAAGCTTCTAACATATCCAAGATGGCAGAGTAGAAGGACATGCGCTCATCTTCTCCTGCGGAACTCCAAAATTACAACCCGCTGCTGAATAACCATCAACAGGAGAATGTTGGATCCCACCAAAAAAAGATACCCCACATTGAAGGGCAAAGAAGAAACCCCAACAAGATGGTAGGAAGAGCAAAATAGCATTTAGAATCAAACCCCATACCCACCAGAGACTCTCAGAGGGCTCAAACAAAACATTGTGTGCACAAGGAGAACCCACAGAGACTGGGTTTGAGCTTCTCCCACAGAGGTACGGGTCAGCAGTGGCCTGCTGCAGGGGCAGGGGCTCTGGGTACAGCAGACCTGGGTATGGCACAAGCCCTCTTGGAGGAGGTCGCCATTAACCCCACCATTAGGAGCCGCCAGAACTTACACAGGACTGGGGAAACAGACACTTGGAGGACACAAACAAAACCCTATGTGCACCAGGACCCAGGAGAAAGGAGCAGTGACCCCAAGGAGACTGACCCAGACTTGCCCATGAGTGTCCAGGAGTCTCTGGCGGAGGCGTGGGTCAGCACTGGCCTGCTGCAGGGCTGGGGGCACTGAGCACGGCAGTGCCTGCATAGGACCTTTTGAAAGAGGTCCTTCATTATCTTCATAGTTTGGCCTCAAGTCAAACAACAGGGAGGGAACACAGCTGCATGCATAACAGAAAAGATTTACTGAGCATCAGAACAAAACCCAGTTTCCCCCTCAGTCAGAGGCTTCCATAAGCCTCTTATCCTCATCCATCAGAGGGAAGACAGAATGAAAACCACAATCACAGAAAAATAATCAAACTGATCACATGGACCACAGCCTTGTCTAACTCAATGAAACTATGAGCCATGCCGTGTAGGGCCACCCAAGACGGATCATGGTGGAGAGTTCTGACAAAACGCGGTCCACTGGAGAAGGGAATGGCAAACCACTTCAGTATTCTTGCCTTGAGAACCCCATGAACAACAGCATGAAAAAGCAAAAGATATGACCCTGAAGATGAACTCCCCAGGTGGTAGGTGCCCAATATGCTACTGGAGATCAGTGGAGAAACAACTCCAGAAAGAATGAAGGGACAGAGCCAAAGCAAAAACAACAGCCAATTGTGGATGTGACTGCTGATGGAAGTTAAGTCTGACGCTGTAAAGAACAATACTGCATAGGAACCTGGAATGTTAGGCCCATAAAGCAAGGCAAATTAGAAGTGGTCAAAGAGTGAACATCGAAATTTTAGGAATCAGTGAATTAAAATGGACTGGAATGGGTGAACTTAACTCAGATGACCATTATATCTACTACTGTGGGCAAGAATCCCTTAGAAGAAATGAAGTAGCCCTCATAGTCAACAAAAGAGTCTGAAATGCAGTACTTGGACACAACCTCAAAAACGACAGAATGATCTCTGTTCATTTCCAGAGCAAACCATTCAATATCACAGTAATCCAAGTCTATGCTCTGACAAGTAATGCTGAGGAAGCTGAAGTTGAAAGATTCTTTGAAAACCTACAAGACCTTCTAGAACTAACACCCAAAAAAAGATGTTCTTTTCATTATACGGGACTGGAATCCAAAGGTAGGAAGTCAAGAAATACGGGGAGTAACAGGCAAATTTGGCCTTGGAGTACAGAATGAAGCAGGGCAAAGACTAAATAGAGTTCTGTCAAGAGAACGCACTGGTCATAGCAAACACCCTCTTCCAACAACACAAGAGAAGACTACACGTGGACATCAACAGATGGTCAATACTGAAATCAGACCGATTATATTCTTTGCAGCCAAATATGGAGAAGCTCTATACAGTCAGCAAAAACAAGACCAGGAGCTGACTGTGGCTCAGATCACGACTTCCTTATTGCAAAATTCAGACTTAAATTGAAGAAAGTAGGGAAAGCCACTAGACCATTCAGGTATGACCTAAATCAAGTCCCTTACAGTTATACAGTGGAAATGATGAATAGATTCAAGGGATTAGATCTGATAAACAGACTGCCTGAAGAACTATGGACAGAGATTCCTGACATTGTACAGAAGGCAGTGATCAAGACCATCCCCAAGAAAAAGAAATGCAAAAGGGCAAAATGGTTGTCTGAAGAGGCCTCACAAATAGCTGAGAAAAGAAGACAAGTGAAAGGCAAAGGAGAAAAAGACATATACCCATCTGAATGCAGAGTTCCAAAGAATAGCAAGGAGAGATAAGAAAGCCTTCCTCAGTGATCAATGCAAAGAAATAGAGGAAAATATTGGAATGTGAAAGACGAGAGATCTCTTCAAAAAAATTAGAGATACCAAGGGAATATTTCAGCAAAGATGGGCTCAGTAAAGGACAGAAATGGTATGGACCTAACAGAAGCAGAAGATATTAAGAAGAGGTGGCAAAAATACACAGAACTATACAAAAAAAAAAAAATCTTCATGACCAAATAACCACGATGGTGTGATCACACACCTAGAGCCAGACATCCTGGAATGCAAAGTCAAGTGGGCCTTAGGAAGCATCACTATGAACAAAGCTAGAGGAGGTGATAGAATTCCAGTTAAGCTATTTCAAATCCTAAAAGATGATGCTGTGAAAGTGCTGCACTCAATATCCCAACAAATTTGGAAAACTCAGCAGTGGCCACAGGACTGGGAAAGGTCAGTTTTCATTCCAATCTTAAAGAAAGGCAATGCCAAATAATGTTCAAACTACCACACAATTGCATTTATCTCACACGCTAGTAAAGTAATGATCAAAATTCTCCAAGTCAGGCTTCACCAATACATGAACCATGAACTTCCACATGTTCAAGCTGGAGTAACCAAAGATCAAATTGCCAACATCCGTTGGATCATTGAAAAAGCAAGAGAGTTCCAGAAAAACATCTGCTTTATTGACTCTGCCAAAGCCTTTGTGTGGATCACAACAAACTGGAAAATTCTTCAAGAGATGGGAATATCAGACCACCTTACCTACCTCCTGAGAAATCTGTATGCAGGTGAGGAAGCAACAGTTAGAACTGGACATGGAAAAATGGACTAGTTCAAATCTGGAATGGAGTACATCAAGGCTATGTGTTGTCACCCTGCTTATTTAACTTTTATGCAGAGTACATCATGCAAAATGCTGGGCTGGAAGAAGCACAAGCTGGAATCAAGATTGCTGGGAGAAATATCAATAACCTCAGATATGCAGATGGCACCACCCTTATGGCAGAAAGTGAAGAACTAAAGAGCCTATTGATGAAAGTGAAAGAGGAGAGTGAAAAAGTTGGCTTAAAGCTCAACATTCAGAAAACTAAGATCATGGCATCCAGTCTCTTCACTTCATGGCAAATAGATGGGGGAACAATGGAAACAGTGACAGACTTTATTTTGGGGGGCTCTAAAATCAAGGCTATGGTTTTTCCAGTGGTTATGTATAGATGTGAGAGTTGGACTGTGAAGAAAGCTGAGTGCTGAAGAATTGATGTTTTTGAACTGTGGTGTTGGAGAAGACTCTTGAGAGTCCCTTGGACTGCAAGGAGATCCAACCAGTCCATCCTAAAGGAGATCAGTCCTGGGTGTTCATTGGAAGGACTAATGCTGAAGCTGAAACTCCAATACTTTGGCCACCTCATGCAAAGAGTTGACTCATTGGAAAAGACTCTGATGCTGGGAGGGATTGGGGGCAGGAGGAGAAGGGGACGACAGAGGATGAGATGGCTGGATGGCATCACCGACTTGATGGACATGAGTTTGAGAGAACTCCGGGAGTTGGTGATGGACAGGGAGGCCTGGCATGCTGTGATTCATGGGGTTGCAAAGAGTCGGACACGTCTAAGCGACTGAACTGAACTGAACTGAAGCTCTTACTTTGCTATTCCTCCTTCTTGAAAATAAAAAGTTCAGTGTCAAATTCTACTCATTCTTTCTTTTACTGATAAAACAGACACTTTGGGGTCACCCACAATGTGCCAGTACTATGTCAATCCTAGGGGACATAAAAATGAAGACAACCAAAGTCTCTACCTTCTGACCACGAAATTAATATTAATACAAAATCGTAGCCAGCAGACATTCAGTGAAGCAATTTCATCCAAGAGTAAAAGGAGATACAAAAAATTACTATTTGTGGGTAAAAGGGAATTTATCACAAAAAGAGATGACTGTAAAAGTTCATAGGAAAGATTTTAGCAACAAAAAATTCTGAAATGCCTAATTAGGATTTTGGCCATTCATTCAAGAACAGTGTATTTAGTAGAACCAGTGATGGTTAGCACAAAATCATTGGGACATTGATTAATTTGAAATTTAGCAAAAGAGTATTGGCTATGTACTTTGACATAAAACTACTTATTTCATGCTATTTTACTCCATCCTTTTTTAAAAAATGAGGACTCTGTTAACATTAGTTATCAGGTTACCATTTTAGACAATGAAATATCAAGGCAAATTAGCCAATATTCTACAAGGAAATTTGATTCTTCTTTTAGCTTCAGCAGACATGATAATCTATTCCTTCAATCAACGTAACTCATATAGTCAAACAAGTCTCCCTAAATTATCTATAATTACAAAATAATTCAGTGCATTAAAGTATGATTTTAAGTTAGATTTTGCAATACAAGTTTATCCCAAATAGATAATCTAATTCCAAAATCTTGCTTATATCTGACTGCTTCCTATTCAGAAGTTGCATTAAAAGCCATAGATTCCTCGAAAAGCCAAGCATAGAGTTGCCCTATGACCTAGAAATTCCATCTCTAAATATACATCCTAGAGAATTGAAAGTAAATCTGAACAAAAACTTATATACAAATGTTCACAACATCATTACTCATAATAGCCAAAAAATGGAAACAATCCAAATGTCCATCAACTGATGAAAAAAATATTCCATGCACTGAAATATTATTTGGCCATAAATAGAAATGAACTGATACATGATACAGAATGGATGAACCACAAAAACTATGCAAATGAAAGAAGCCAGACATAAAAGACCACATAAGATTCCATTTATATGAGATATCCAGACTATGCAAATATAAACAAAGAGTATTGGTTTGGAGTGGTAAGAGATTGGTGATGGTTAATGTGTACAGGGTTAGAGAAATCTTCTGGTATTAGATAATAATGAATGATGCACAAGTCAGTGAATATACTAAAAACTACTGAATTTTCACTTTAAAAGAGTGAACTTTATACTATGTGAATTACAACTCAATAAAGCTGTTAATGAAAAAAGAAAAACTAATGGCCTTTCAATGCTCTCTAAAATTTGTCACTTTTTACTCTTTCTTGTTACTGGTTTATTTGCTTGTATATAATAAACAAAAGTCCATTACGTGAATAAATCTGAACACTTTGTCAGTGCATGCAACATTATAGTATTCTGATTCTGGAATTTTTACTGCAATTTTTACATCTAAAATTGAAATGCTATAATGTAAAAAATTCAGTGTCATTGGGTCCTCTTATGATAGCAAGAGTTTAGTCATAATTCTAAAATCTTTTCTAAATATACAGTATCTGAGACCAAAAAATATTTCAAAACATGAAATAACACAAACCTGTTTGTGACTTCCTCCTCCCATCCCTCCCCACAATTCCCACAGAATCTGTACCTACCTATGGGGAAAAGAAAAATGGCCAACTCTGAACTGCAAGAGCAAGAATGGCCAGCCTTCCCCAGGATCAAGAGAGGAAGAGAGAAAGAGGAGCCCACATCTGCCTTGACAGCATCAGTTCAGTTCAGTTCAGTCACTCAGTCATGTCCAACTCTTTGTGACCCCATGGACTGCAGCTCGCCAGACCTCCCTGTCCATCATCAACTCCCGGAGTTTACCCAAATTCATGTCCATTGAGTCGGTGATGCCATCCAACCATCTCATCCTCTGTCGTCCCCTTCTCTTCCCACCTTCAATCTTTGCCAGCATCAGGGTCTTTTCCAATGAGTCAG
This sequence comes from Bos indicus, assembly GCF_029378745.1. NCBI lineage: Eukaryota > Metazoa > Chordata > Mammalia > Artiodactyla > Bovidae > Bos > Bos indicus. Next base: position 35,220,599 of record NC_091769.1, read on the forward strand.
TTCGTCACATCAGGTAGCAGCAAGTAAAAACCAGCAACACTTCTATCCTCAGCTTGAGCCAATCAGTTGAGCAGCCCCACCTTCCTCAGGGGAAACCGGAGAGAGTGAAAAGAAGGACAGAGTGTCCTTGGCTTCCCTCCCCCTTGCTAAGCATGGAACACAGGAAGGGCAATCTGCTCCCATACAGAAGGAAGAGCTCATAAATGTCAACCATTTTTATATTTTCTTCACCCCAGACACTGTGCAAATGGAGCTTATTGTGGTCTTTTTAATAACTTTCAAGAAATGTTAGTTGAACTCATTGAAAAAGTTTAATCAGAAAAAAAGGAGTGAGAGAAGAGATCATTGGGTATGTATGACATTATTAATATAATAGTTTACATGGAATATAAACCAGTGTATTGATTCCTCGATTCTAAATCCTAAAGTTAGATTTCTTCCATCAGAAAGTAACTTTGGGCATATTTTAACAAATAACTAATCTAAACAAAAAATGGCTAAGAAAAGTCTTTAAAACATACAGTATGTAACAACTTACTGGTTTATAACAAAAGATTATTTGCTTAACTTAGAGAAAAACTTTATTTATAAGAAAGTTGAAATTAATCTTATATAAATTTTTAACATCTGCATTCTAAATCTTAGTGAATTTTCCTGTGTGAAATAGAAACCTTATTTCAAAAGCAATCACTGAGAAACTGAAGACTTCTCTGGTGAAAAACATTCAAGACTGTTGGTATGCAAACCAGGAACTTCAAAATACTAAGGAACTAAGTATCCCCCGTGGAATTTTTTCTCCCATTTATTTTCAAAACCAACTCTCTTTCAACATATAGAACAAGGATAAACTTCTAGTTAGGTTACATCAAAGTCATGAGATGGCTAAATAATAGGGAAGCTGAGCTGCTGCTACTAATTTTGACACTTCTGAGCCTGTTTTTGCAAATGCAAAAGTTTCACACTTAAATCAATCCCAGATTATTTTGTACAATCTAACTACTCGGATATTTTTCATACTCAGGTCTAATTACATGATTATCCTGAGAAAAATCTGAATAATATGAAGATGAGAAGACAATTCCAAATAGATTTTGCTTACTCACAAGCTTCAAGATGGTATATTTTTTTCTAAGCACTGTTGGTAAAAATTCACTGGGCCCCAGTTGCTGAAAATGTGACAATCTAGACTCAGAGTGCTATGGATTTGGTTACAGATGTCAGAACCAATTAACTTATTACCTTATTCCTTCCCTCAAGTCACACACCAGAGAAAATTTGACTCTGTAAGCAATGTAACTTTCTAACCTCAAATATTAATTTTTAGGTCATATCTAGTAGAGTTCTGCCCAGCTGGAAATCACTCTTTTTTTCCACTAAGATTGCCTGGTTTTAACATTATTTCAGGATATAAAAATATTACTTAATCAGGCATTCAGAAGCCTGCTCTCCTTCATTCCATTAACACCTTCTAATACAGTGTAAGCATTGTTAAGGTTATATTCTTAAGACAGGTCAGGATGTCTTTGAAAAATTATTAGATCGCCCCCTAAGGATACTGTAACCCAAATGAATGAGTAATAGGACTAACTGGAAGAAGGGCTGGTATCCAGTTTTCAGAAATACAGTTAATGATAACATTAAAAGACTGTCTTTGATTCCATGTGCAACTGCTCATCTCTCTGTCTAGCTGGAGTGTGGATTGGTGGGGGAAAATGGTTGTGAGGAGGGGTGAAGGTCATTATTCAAATACATTCAAGCAAATACTTAGGCAAGTTGCATTATTTTTTAACTTTAATAAAGTTATGTTGGTTAGCAAGAGTCTAGATGTGCTATGCCTAGAATAGATTTAACTGCCTTGAAATATCAGCTATAAATATAAAAGTCAATCAACTCTACTTCATTTTTTTTTAATTTAGAAAAGTTGAAAACCCAGGACCTAAAAGGCCCTTTAGAAGATGAATTATCGTGAGGGTCCCAGTACCTACTCAAAAAGGAAAGATTTAGCAGGTAAGATGTTCTGAAATAACAGATGCTGTGCAGATTAAAGATGTGTAGTCATACACTCTGTGAATCTTTCTCAGTTAACTTGCATAATATTACTGAAAGAAGAATAATGAAGAGGATACATTTATAGGCAGTCAGGTGTTCTCCAGTCTCTCATACTGAACAGTACAGGGAAATGAAATTGACTTCCTCAGTTAGATGGGGATAATTATCTTAACATTCAGCACTAGGCTGTAAGGTTAAGAAAAATCTATTATGCTGTAGGAAAAATAGAATACAATCAATGCTTTGTATTAATTGATTTCCTTAAAAAGCCTATTAATTGATAATATAATGCAACTGCTGTTAAATAGTGCTGAGGAAAGCTAAGCAATTCCCTGCTAATTGCAAATCTGGTTAATGGGACAAAAGAAGAGACCATAATTCAAAACACAGCCAAAGGATTACTGTTTCGTGTGCTCTATACATTTTCTCACTGGAAAAAACTTTATCCAGCAAAAATACAAAATGATATGTTTAAAACATAATCTTAGATAACATCCTTGCCAAACTCAACAAGTTCTTTTGTTAAAATTTGCTTTGATAAAATTAATTCTGCCAAAAACTTGAAACATTCATGATATGTAAAGATTCCTTACAAGTTTACACCAGTGTTCTCAAATCCCCTAGATGCCATATAATGGTGACTAAATTTAACAACTCTTTACCACCTGAAAATAAGTAGATCACACTACTATGCCCATCTGTGCAGAGTTTTTCAACAAAACCTACATATATACACTACACAATGAATTTCTAAATACACCACAAATAATTGCTATTGCAACAGAAGTAATTTACTCCCCAGGGTATAAGTAAATATACATATACATTTGATTTTGTATCTCAATAGATACTAGTAATTTCTATATTTATCTGTTTATTTGTGCTCAAATCTAATATTACAATATCCAACTTAATATTCAGTCCAAATTAAATTCTAATGTAAAGTAAGGAGAGGATAATGAAAATTCACTCTTAGGTCTCTATAGTAGCAGTAGTTATATTCAAATTAAAATAAAAGGAACTGCACTTGGCACACTCATAATACATCCTTACAAGATTAGGAATGAAAATGGACTAAACCATTTTCATTGAAGGGAACTTGAGCAGAAGTAACAATGTGATGTATTGAGAGAAACAAGATATGAAACAAAAGGGGTTGCAGAATTAATTTCCACGATAAAACATTGTTCAGGGGCACAGAAAAAGGAAATAGAAGTCTTAAAGGGATAACTAGGTTTTAAGAATGTTTCTTAAGGCTTTTTTCAGTGATCCTACATTCTATTTAAACTCTACTTCACTGGCAAGAAAAGAATTTGATGGAGATAGATATTGTGCAATGGAATGTAACAAAGCATTGTTCAAAGGCATTGTTTATTAATTTCTGTCACTGATTTTGGATCCATTCCTAATGGTAACTAAAAGCTTTTTGAATTGAAAACATTAAAGGGCTGTTAGAAACAAAGGCAGAGAAGTGCAGCCATGAAATAACCTGCAAGGTTTGAGGCAGGGAAAAGGTCTTCACAATTAGAGAGCACTGGGGGAAGGCAAGGGTTTCTGTGTTACTAAAATTATGTTATTCTTCAAAAATTAAAAAACATTCCACAATAGCAGTTTCGCCTGACAAATTTACTCCCTCTAAAAAAGCAAGCTAATGAATTGACATGGCAATTGAAAAGGGTGGGCCATATTTAAATGTCAAGCTGTAAAAGTCTTTATGCTCAAAAAGAATTAGAATTAAGAAATCTGTTGCCATTTTGGCTAAATGAGCCCATTTTAAAGAATTTTTAAAATATGAAAATTGGTCAAGAATCCATCTAGTCATCAAATTTATTGCAGTCAGTCAACACCTCAGCCCTAGATGAACTCAGACATCAAGCTGTAGGCAAGGAGCTGAATATTAGTAGACTATTAAAAGAGGAAAATCAAGCAGATGGATTTTGCTTTCTATTTACGATTGCTCTCCTCAGCGCTGCCCAGAGTGCTGCTACATTTCTCTTAAGTGTGCACTCCCACCTCAGACAACTGTTCACACTGCTCCTCTCTCCTTCAACCACCTCAAAATGACACCTGACCCCAACTTCACCTGATGACCTCACTAAACTCTGTTGGCAAAACAAAAGCCTGTACAAAGAGTTCTTAAAAATACCACCATCAGGTACAAACCTCTGCCTCAATTCCCGTTTTCCCTTTCTCCGTCCTATTACCAAGTAGAGGTGCCCCTCCTTCAACCAAGGCTAAGCCCCCAACATGCACTCTTGACCTTCCACAAAGCATCTACGACCCATTCAAGGGGAGAAAATGCAGAAAAAACTTCCCTCCTCTCTACCTTTGAGAATACTATTTGTCAGAAATAGCTACTGATATGTCTTCCCACTAGAAGAGAAGTTCCTAAAAGCAGATGTCTTGTTCACAATGGCTCTCTAACATGTACAAGAGTGCCCATATATAGTGGGTGTGCAAAAAGGATTCCTTGAATATTTTTGGAAAATCACAACCTCTTCTACCACCACTCTCAATCAAGTAGCAACCAACTACTGGAGGTTTCCCAGGTGGCTCTGGTAGTAAAGAACCCGCCTGCCAATGCAGGAGACACAAGAGACCGGGTTTGATCCCTGGGTCAGAAAGACCCCCTGGAGGAGGAAACGGCAACCCACTCCAGTGTTCTTGCCTGGGAAATCCCATGGAGAGAGGAGCCTAACAGGCTACAAGTCCATGGGGCTGCAGAGAGTTGGATACGACTGAGTGACTAAGCATAAGCACACACAAACACAGCTACATCCAGGGAAAATTAATTGCTCCCATACATTTGTATGCCTCCTACAACAAAGGAGAAACTTTTTTTTTTTAATCCGGTACTTTCCAGGAAGGACTAGCTGAATTGGTGGAAAAGCCCAAATTTGCTTTTTTAAATAATTTCCAAGTTCCAGCTCGTAGTTATTCACAAAAAACATGTACCATAAAGTATTTTATGGATAACCAAAAAATTTCTTTATTTGCAAGTCATTTAGACATAAAGTTGACACACACAGAATCACTTTGATGAAAAGATAGTCTAAGTCTGTAATGAGAAAACTAAAAACTGATCATGTTTTTCCCCAAAGATTAACTCCATAGCAAAGTCAATTAACTACACTTTATCTCACCAACACTAAAAAGAGCTTTCATTTTCCATCAGTCCACATCCTCAGACTTCAAGATTTCTATTCTTATGGAGGTAGTGGATAATTTTATCTTGCCTATGAACAAAGGCAGAGTAAAGTTTTAATTAATTAATTGTATTAAGTAAACCACATAATGGGAAGCAACGATTAAGAACAAACCAGAGTTTTTTCTGGGCCATTCCACACAGAGCTAAACAAAAGCCACTTTTAAAAAACTCCCTGAGAGCACAATAGCTATTTTTCTGTGTGGATTCCTACAAGATAATGATTATGCAAGAAAAACACCTAATTTCCTTTTTTCTTGAATTCTTGTGTTTCCCAAGAGAGTTTACATCCACAGTGTAGAAACTGATGCTCTTTGAAGAATCTCACATACTTATTAACTTCATTAAACTTAAAAATTAAATAATATATCAGCAGTTTGGAGCTTCTGGTTAATCATGAAAGGAATAAACAGTGAAACAAGAAACTCCATGCTTATCAACTCTATCGATCTATCAATTCCTATTTCCTCAAAGTGAAAATGGCAGACTGCACTGAAGAATAAAATAAGATAAAGCTATATCTGTGCAACTAAAAAATTCAGCCAGCCCTATTCCTGGTACAATTAATGTGTATGGTAGAATGACATGGCCAAGACTTAAAGAGACTAACATTAACTAACTATAAATCTGTAAGCTTACAATTTACAAGAAGTCATTTTAACAGTAATTTTAAAAAGACAAGAAAAAGTTCCAAATAGTTACTCTTGTTATGATTTCAATATTGTTATTTGCATGAATGATTCTGAACTATTTTTTAGTCCATTAGTTCTGGCATTCATATATAGGGACCACTGGAATGTCAAAGATGCGACAATTAAAATACCAGTTGCTTTAATTTATTCAAAGTGAAAATAAATATCCATATGGAAGGTTTTATAAAGAAAATGGTTTCAAAATAAAACATAAAGGCAAAATGGCCAGTTAAATTATACTATCAAAGTGAATGAAACACAGATTTTCAAATTTTTCAAACTAAATATACGTAGTCTCTCATTTTCAGCTGAAGACACAGTATTGGACATGAGTCAATCATGTGCGATTTTTAGGATGCCTTTAGAATTGAAGTCTGGGACCACAACTAACAAAAAGCAAGCACTTGGCAGCTTCACAGCAGGATGCAGATTCCTTTTTCTCAGCAGAATTCCAGACATTCCATGTGTTTCCTATGAAAATAGAAAATGTCCATCTTAAAGTAGGCCAGCCTGAACTCAGACCAGCATAAAATGGCCAAGAAATGCACTTATTAAGAGAAGGTTTACATTCCCTCTTGTAAGCAAACTACAGATTTCCACTCTTCACTTCCATCTTACTCTTCCTCCAGTTCTTCCTACAAAATACTTGATGCTGTAAAGAGGTAAGTTTGGGGTCCAAGAAAACACATTAGATTGGGAGGGCTTTTAGGAGAAAAAGTGAATACAGTGCTTGATCTTCTTCCCCCTCCAAAAAAGAGTCCTCTAAAAAAAACTGGTTTTAATAATAATATTTGAAGATTATGATTTCTCATAATTCAGTGACTTAAGAAAAATAATTTTTAAAATCAAAGTACCATATCTTTGAACCTGCCATAACAAGCATACACTAAAACATGAAGAGTACCAGGTTTAAGCAAAGATCAGAATTTTTTTTAACTGCAGACATCACAGTAAAGGTTTGGCTCCTAGTCTTTGTGGTAGCAAATATACAACTTCATATGAGTGGGATTTACACTGGCACATGTCCATCCTTAGATGGCCCCAGCAGTGAAGTGTGAAGCACAGCTGGTTTGGAGAAGATTATGCGAGCCTTTTAAGTCCTTCATTCAAAAACACTCAATGAGTCCCTACTCTATGCCAGGACTATGCTTGCCAAATGTGAGCCAGAACAGACCTACTTTCTCATGGAGCTGTACTCCAAGGAGAAAAACAGACCATCTCACACACCTAAATAGATGTAACCCAGCAGGACCCCATAGAACCTCCCCAGTACAGGCCCTCCCCAATACCTGCTTTAGCTCTTCTCTGAAGAACCTAGATAATAATATCTGAATCACATTTCCTGAGTTGTTTTACAGATGCTCAGTTCAGTCCTGTCCAGCTCTTTGCGACCCCATGGACTGCAGCATGCCTGGCTTCCCTGTCCACCAACTCCCAGAGCTTGGTCAAACTTTTTAAATTGATTAAAAACCATCAATTCTTCGGTGCTCAACTTTCTTTATGGCCCAACTTTCACATCTGTACATGACTACTGGAGAAACCATAGCTTTGACTAGACGGACCTTAAGTCAGCAAAGTAATATCTCAGGTTTTTAATATGCTGTGTAGGTTGATTATAGTTTTTTTTTTTTTTTCCAAGGAGCAAGCATCTTTTAATTTCATGGCTGCAGGCACCATCTACGGTGATTTTGGAGTCCCGAAAAATAAAGTCTGTCACTGTTTCCATTGTTACCCCCATCTATTTGCCATGAAGTGAAGGCACCAGATGCCATGATCATAAATTTCTGAATGTTGAGTTTCAAGCCAACTTTTTCATTCTCCTCTTTCACTTTCATCAACAGGCTCTTTAGTTCTTCACTTTCTGCCATAAGAGTAGAGTCATCTGAATATCTGAGGTTATTGATATTTCTCCTGGCAATCTGATTCCAACTTGTGCTTCATCCAGCCTAGCATTTTGCATATAAGTTAAATAAGCAGGGTGACAATATACAGCCTTGACGTACTCCTTTCCCAATTTGAAATCAGTCTATTGTTTCACGTCCAGTTCTAACTGTTGCTTCCTGACCTGCATACAGATTTCTCAGGAGGCAGGTAAGGTGGTCTGGTATTCCCATCTCTTGAAGAATTTTCCAGTTTGTTGTGATCCACACAGTCAAAGGATTTGGTGTAGTTAATAAAGCAGAAGTAGATGTTTTTCTGGAACTCTCTTGCTTTTTCAATGATCCAACGGATGTTGGAAATTTGATCTCTGGTTCCTCTGCCTTTTCTAAATCCAGCTTGAACATCTAGAAGTTCATGGTTCACATACCGGAGCCTGGCTTGGAGAATTTTGAGCATTACTTTGGTAGTGTGTGAGATGAGTACAATTGCACGGTAGTTTGAACATTCTTTGGCATTGCCTTTCTTTGAGATTGGAATGAAAACTGATCTTTTCCAGTCCTGTGGCCACTGCTGAGTTTTCCAAATGTGCTGGCATATTGAGTGCAGCACTTTCACAGCATCATCTTTTAGGACTTGAAATAACTCAACTGGAGTTCCATCACCTCCACTAGCTTTGTTTGTAGTGATGCTTCCTAAGGCCTACTTGACTTCCCATTCCAGGATGTCTGACTCTAGGTGAGTGATCACACCATCGTGGTTATTTGGTCATGAAGATTTTTTTTTTTTTTTTGTATAGTTCTTCTGTGTATTCTTGCCACTTCTTAATATCTTCTGCTTCTGTTAGGTCCATACCATTTCTGTCCTTTATTGCGCCCATCTTTGCTGAAATGTTCCCTTGGTATCTCTAATTTTCTTGAAGCGATCTCTAGACTTTCCCATTCTATTGTTTTCCTCTATTTCTTTGCATTGATCACTGAGGAAGGCTGTCTTATCTCTCCTTGCCATTCTTTGGAACTCTGCATTCAGATGGGTATATCTTTTTTTTTTCTCCTTTGCCTTTAGCTTCTCTTCTTTGTTACGTATGCTAAGTGAAAGAAAGTGAAAGTGAAGTCGCTCAGTCGTGCCCGACTCTGCGATCCCATGGACTGTAGCCCACCAGGCTCCTCCATCCATGGGATTCTCCAGGCAAGAGTACTGGAGTGGGTTGCCATTTCCTTCTCCAGGGGATCTTCCCGACCCAGGGATCAAATCCAGGTCTTCCCCATTGGAGGCAGACGCTTTACTATCTAAGCCACCAGGGAAATGCTAAAACCATCACCAAATGGAAGAAATAAACTACTTGATGATCATCAGCAGGTAGCCCCCAGACCTACTAGCGCTAGGATTGATGATGTTCACCCCAGTGACACCACCCTGTTACTTCACCATCAACCAATCAGAGAATTGTGCATGAGCTGATCACACACTCTGCGACACCCTACCACCACCACCTCACTTGGCCTTTAAAAATGCTTTGCCAAAACCTTCAAGGACTTTGAGTTGAGTTCAGGCTTTTGAGCACTAGCTGTCCTGAGCTCCTTACTTGGTGCCCTGCAATAAATGCTACACTTTCCTTCACCATAGTCTGGTTTCAGTAGATTGGCTTTACTGTGCTTGGGTGAGCAGACCCAAGTTTGGTTTGGTAACAAACATGTAACTATCTGCTATGGTCAGTGTTAACAGGGAGTAATAGAGGAGGAGGGGAGAGCCCAGTCTAGCCCAGGTATTAGCAAAAGTGTTCCCAAAGGAACTAATGTGTACATGAGAAGTTAGCCAGGTGGAGAGGAAAAGGGAAAAGAGCAGTCCAAGATTAGGAACCAGCATGGGCAAAAGGGGCAAAGCCCATTGGAGGAGTTAGTGAGGGAAGAGGGACGGGCAGAGGGAAGGGCATAGGTTGTGGATTTGGGTTTGGAAATGTAAATAGTGAGAGGTGAGGTTGATGAGCTCCAGGCAACAGTCAATGCCAAGTGTTTTTGGCTTTATGAAAGTAGGAAATGCTGTTCAGAATTCCTGTAGAGTGAAGAATGGGTTGTACGGGGGCCTACAATAGATAGGTGGACAACAGCTGCCAGCCTACTTCAGTAAACCAAGGATAATAATGGGAGACTAAACCCAGAGAGTGGCAGTGGGAAAGGGAGACGCAGGAAGTTTATAATGATCTCAGATCTGTTACTTTTATTAATATCCTAATGAACTATGTTATTCAAATTTTAAGAAGGCCTGGTACCCAGTAAGTATCTCCACGAATATCTGCTGATTCAGCCAATCTTTTTCATTCCATGTTTCTTCTCCTTTTTTAAAAAAGTACCCTCTCGTATCTGTCCAAAACGACCCCACAGAGCAGCAGCAATTCTCCAGAAAAATAAGTCTGTTAATTCATTTCCTAATTCCTCAACACTGAAGGCGCAAGAGAGATACAAAAGAAAAAATTAGGGAGAAAAAGTTCTCTCTGCCTTCAGGTTCAAATCTTCATTTCTTTAACAACATTTTACATCTTGTTTTGGGTATTTAAGACCATAAGTGAGTACTGTATGTATTACCTCCTATAAGCACCAATACTATGTACTTTCATCTAGGCTATTTAGTTGATACATCAACTACATTCCTTTTATTAACAAACCAAAACCCAAAGGTGAGAGTGACTAGGGACGTGACTTTCACAGAGCCAGACAGAGCATGGACTAGGACAACAAGTCAGCTGGAATCTAAACCTGGGCCCTTCCTTGGTCACCACACCAGCTCTTGAATAGCTATACTTTCTTCCCCTCACTTTTTCCTCACTTACACTGACCACCCATTTAAAAATAATATGTCCATTGCAGCATGAGGTCAGTTTGCTGAAGGCTAAGAGAGTAGGACACACACAAGTTATTCTTTCTAGCTTTGTCTAGAATTATCCATAAGATCTTAAGCAAACTGTTTGGTTTATTTTTTTCACTGGTCAGATGAAGACAATAATATAAGTGTACAACAGATAAGTATTAATGCTAATAATAATGAGAGCCCCATATGGTAGAGCTAAGTCCTCCCTTAAGAAGGACCTTCTGCCCGGCTGTGGGGAGTGTGGTCAGCAGGCAGCCTCTAGCAAGCAGCTCTCTGAGTGGCCTCAGCTGCTGAAAGACTCCTGCCTGAGGCCATATATTTTCCTGGATGGCCTTCGTTCAGTGATGGAGTGAGGGGATAGGAAGGCCAGCCACTTCAGTCAACACAGGACACTGTGGATTGGCAACCCTCAGTGGGTGGAGGCTCTCCAGGTCTGTGGGCAGTTCAGCTTCTCCCTCTGCCCAAATATGCTTCCTCCTCCTCTCTTTTACAGGTGAGGCTCCTAATAAACATCTTGCACCTCAAACTCCATTGACACACCTTGGCTAAAGAATCCAAATGGCCACATTCTACTGACTGGAGACACTTTCTAGGCCAAGGTAAAACTTAACTATCAATACATATTTGAAATGCCAAGAACAGGCCTGTTGAGTAATTTGACTTGAAATTGTTCTATTCATTAACAGAGGATATTTTTATTTCTATTTTAAGTAAGTTGAATCCTAGCTGGTACTTAAAAAAAAAAAAAACCCTCAAGTTAACTTAATCATAGGCCAAGTTTGAACATCTGATTTTTTATTTCAAATAACTTTGGAAAAGAGTGATGAAGCTAAAAATAAAGGTGTAAAACTTCAGTAGCGTGTCTAACGGAATGACAGCATCACTGCACTGATGCTGCCATAGCACCGCTACACAGCAGAGATCTACTACATTAAAACTAGATGATATTCCTTCTGTAATAAGTATGGAAGAGAACTTTCGGCCTCTCTGCATACTTAATTAATATAATTAGGGGCTTCAGATTTCCCTTCAGATCATATGTGACATCAAAAAAATGTGTACTTCAAAAAAAGCATTAAAACGCGCATTCTCATTATAATACATTATTTCAGGTTATCATTCAAAGGACTTGTTGTTTTACCCTTACTGAACACAAACTTTCAACTATATCTCAGCAAGTAAATTCTGAAATATACGAAGTGAATTAGTAACATCAATAGGGTTATTTTTACATGTGCACATGCAATTCCACAATGCAAAAGAGAACAAAGACAAATATAATGACCCAAACGTGATACCCTTCAGTCTAGTTTTCAATGTGCTACAAAAAGCTGGTTCTATAACTGCTTGGCATCAGTAAATTAACAATCAGCATTTTTGTCAGCAAAACATGTATATAAAGCCAACAAGGGAGAGAAGATCCACTCACAAGTTACTGCCAAGGCTTAATACAACTAGAGCCATTTAATTTTAGTTCTCACTTACAGTGGAACCATGATTAGTCTACAAAAGTCTTTTTTCCAACACTCTTGAAAGCCAGAATTTAATATATTTCCCTGCTTAATTATAGCCAATGCCTCAATTTTACTTTTATCTAAATTTGAAGGTGATGTTTAAAGACTGGGGTTTTAAACTATTCAGGTAAGGATAATTTATATTACACAGATAGCAGTGATATAGAAAGAAATGTTCACTCTAAACCGTTAAATATATGACCACTGAATTAGACATGCAGAGAAGCCCAAAGGTCCCTGCATTCAGTGTCCCGTATTTATTCATTCAAACATTCCTTACTGAGTACCTACAATGTGTCAATCAATATTTGGACGGGTAAATCTATTCCAGTAGTGATCATTTCTTTTGGTGAACAGAAATAGGAATTCAGGAAACAAATTTGGCCCCAAAACACATGAAAAGGGCAGAAAACGTACTTCCACATATTAGGAGTAAATTAAAGAGCCATGTATTAGATGAAAACTAAAGAGTATTGATTATTACACTTTCTTTTTTTTAAGTAAGCATATTTTAGAAGCCCAGAGAGTTTTATTTATTACTGTGTGGCATGCAGGATCTTAGTTTCCCAGCCAAGAATGGAACACATGCCCCCTGCGGTGGAAGCATGTATTTTCAACCACTGGACCGCCAGGGAAATCCAGCTCTCTTGCTATGCTATGCTAAATCACTTCAGTTGTGTCTGACTCTGTGCAACCCCATAGACGGCAGCCCACCCAATGATGTACAAAAGAATACTGAAGAAAGGTCAATTGATCAATTGCTTGTATGTTGCACCTAACTTCTATCATAGGCAGAAATAGCTGCTATCTTAGTAAGGCTATCCAAACAGAAATCCTAATAGGATTGACATGTTATACTGCCTGCTAATCAATGCTACCAATAACTTAAATACACTAAAAATGCTGAATATTGAGGGATGCCATAGAAATTCTTGGGAGTCACAAACTTCTAAATGTATTGTAAGCATGTTTGAAACATTTTTACAAACAGAATCTGAGTGTTATGATATTTTTCATTTTAGAATCCAATCCTATTCTTTGAATTCAAAAACCAAGCCAAATATACACTACTTAAGCAAAAGGGAGGCTGCAAAAATAGCACTTTGACAAACTGACAGAAAAATGTCACCTCCTGCAGAGAAACAGAGGTGTTGAAACAAATCAGGTTGATTCTAGTTTTTATTAATGTTTAATTATTTACAGGACATATTTCATTCGCAATGAAAATACTTGTTGATCAAGTTGAAAGATGAATGATGACTGCTTTCTGAGCATTTTAATATTAACTGGGTCAAGGCACAGAACTAGCAAAAGAGCAAAACATAAAAATTTAACAATTCTTCCTAAAACTTGGTGTCAGTTTTTTGGTGTGCTGGAGAAGAAAAGGCTTTAAATGGAAATTTTTATTCTTTTATGCTTTGGTTAATTACAATTAATTAAACACTTGGTAAAAGTAGAAGAGTAAACTAATGTTTTAAGTTGAATTTCTTTTTCAAAAAATCAGCTGTCTGATGGAATGAAGGAATCAGGAATTCATTCTGTAAAGACTGTGTTAATGTTTAACTTGGTTGTGTTTTAAAGAACTCCAAGGCTCCTGCAGACTGTTTTCCCTCTACGCCCCTACCTAGTGCTGGACACAACCACCAAATTTTAGTGCTACCGCCATAAAAGCCGAGGGAGTAAGTTTATTTTTCCCAAGGTCCAACAGAGATCTCTTGTGCTTAGTGTGAGGGCAGTGGATTCCTGCATTAATGCATATTTTTATTAAACTCTCACTTTATTTCAGCATGCTACAGATATTTTCCAAAGACTTTTATAAACCCTCTAGTTTTCTGACTTAAAAATTCAAAATATAGCTATGAAGTTCACATATCTAAATATTCATACCCAAAGTGAATAATGCAAAGTCTCTCAAACCCACCAGCCTCACCATTGAACGTTTTAGATTGAATTTTTAGTAGAAAATGGCCAGCTAGCCTCCAAAGATTCCAAAGCCTCTTTTGCCTCAGGTAGGGGCTGGCTTCCCAAAACAGCACAGAGAATCCAACTATCACCTACTCAGCAAATCCCACTGAGTTCTGGGCTCCACATACTTGCAAGTCAGTATCCAAAAAAATGGAATATAAAAATTCTCCAGGAAATAGCATCTGGATAGGCAGTGGTTACGAGTGTGGGCTTCAGAGTCATGAAGACCAGGGGTGCCTCCTGGTTTTGAAAATTACTAATTGCATGACACTGGGCTAGTTACTGAACCTCTCCAAGCCCAACTGCCTCATGTTTAAAATGAAGTGAAAAATCTGCTTTGGGGAATTGGGTAAGAATCTAGTGAGATGCTAAGAGTAAGGCATTCAGTACAGGGGCTGTTGAAGAGATGCTCCCAGGAGCATTAATTTCTGTTAATATTGTTCCCAGCATTGAGATCAGCCCAAACACATCCATACATGAGCTCAGCTTAGAAAAGGCCTGTCTCCACAGACACAATAGAAAACAATCACTGGTTGAAAAGTAAAGATAAGGATATTTTGGCACTGCAGTTCTTTTCAGAATTTAGGGAATAAAACAACTAGCACTTTTAGCACACGTGAGGGAAAAACCAGACCAATAACTTGAATCTGCATCCAGTATACTTGGAGATACAAAAATTAGTTATATATGGTGGTGATATGACAATAATAATAATAGATGCAGTTTAACACTCACAAAGACCTTGATGAAGATGTCATGCAAAATTTTCAGATAACTGATGCTCAGAGTGGTTATTAAATTTTCTAAAGACCACACAGCTGGTAAAAGAAGAGCCAAGGTTCAAATTTAAACCCATCTCATTCCAAATGCTCATAATCACTTTGCTGCTGCTGCTAAGTCGCTTCAGTCGTGTCCAACTCTGTGTGACCCCATAGACGGCAGCCCACCAGGCCCCGCCATCCCTGGGATTCTCCAGGCAAGAACACTGGAGTGGGTTGCCATTTCCTTCTCCAATGAGTGAAAGTGAAGTTGCTCAGTCGTGTCCGACTCTTAGCAGCCCCATGGACTGCAGCCCACCAGGCTCCTCCATCCATGGGATTTTCCAGGCAAGAGTACTGGTGGGGTGCCATTGTCTTCTCCATAATCACTATAATATATCCCAAGTATCCACCCCATGGCCTTTAAAATCAAGAACAAGAAAAAGAATGCCCATCATCATGACTTCTATTCAATACTGTCTTGGAACTCCTAAACAGTATGAGGAAAAAAGGCAAAAAGAATGGAAAAGAGGAGATAACAATGTCAACTATGACTGTATACATATAAATGCCCAAAAAATCTACAAATAACATTATTTTTTTAAGAAGCAAGTTTAGCAAGATGACTGGATATAAGATCAATATAAGACCAACATAAGATCAAAAGCTAACTACATTTTTATAAACCACCAATAAACTGCTAAAATACAAAATTTTAAAAACATGGTTTACAATTAGCATTAAAAATATCAATTCAGTTCAGTTCCGTCGCGCAGTCATGTCTGACTCTTTGCGACCCCATGAATCACAGCACGCCAGGCCTCCCTGTCCATCACCAACTCCCGGAGTTCACTCAAACTCATGTCCATCGAGTCGGTGATGCAATCCAGCCATCTCATCCTCTGTCGTCCCCTTCTCCTCCTGCCCCCAATCCCTCCCAGCATCAGAGTCTTTTCCAATGAGTCAACTCTTTGCATGAGGTGGCCAAAGTATTGGAGTTTCAGATTCAGCATCAGTCCTTCCAATGAACACCCAGGACTGGTCTCCTTTAGGATGGACTGGTTGGATCTTCTTGCAGTCCAAGGGACTCTCAAGAGTCTTCTCCAACACCACAGTTCAAAAGCATCAATTTTTCAAGGCTCAGCTTTCTTCACAGTCCAACTCTCACATCCATGCATGACCACTGGAAAAACTGTAGCCTTGACTAGACAGACTTTGGTGGCAAAGTAATATCTTTGCTTTTTAATATGCTATCTAGGTTGGTCTTAACTTTCCTTCCAAAGAGTAAGCGTCTTTTAATTTCATGGCTGCAATCACCATCTGCAGTGATTTTGGAGCCCCCCAAAATAAAGTCAGTCACTGTTTCCACTGTTCCCCCATCTATTTGCCATGAAGTGATGGTACCAGATGCCATGATCTTACTTTTCTGAATGTTGAGCTTTAAGCCAACTTTTTCACTCTCCTCTTTCACTTTCATCAAGAGGCTTTTTAGTTCCTCTTTACTTTCTGCCATAAGAGTGGTATCATCTGCATATCTGAGGTTATTGATTTATCCCAGCAATCTTGATTCCAGCTTGTGCTTCGTCCAGCCCAGCGTTTCTCATGATGTACTCTGCATATAAGTTAAATACGCAGGGTGACAATATACAGCCTTGATGTACTCCTTTTCCTATTTGGAACCAGTCTGTTGTTCCATCCAGTTTAACTAGGAATAAATATATTTTAAAATAGATGCCAGATTCAAACAGGGGAATGTTTTAAACTTTATTGGGAAACATTAAGGAATACCTAAATAGACTGAGAGATATATCAGGTTCATAATTAGGAAAACCTAACATCATAAAGATGACATTCTTTTCAAATTAACTTAAAAATCCAATACAATGCTAATTAAAATCCTAAGAAGGTTCTTCATGAATCTTTAGAAGCTAATTTAAAGATTTGTGTGGAACACTAAGTCTAGAACAGCCAAGACACTTTTGAAACAGAAGAGCACAGAGGGGAGTTGTGCCCGATCCAATATTAGAACTTCTTAAGAATCAATTAAGAGACCATGATTCCAGGCAAGGATAAACATATTGACCTATGGACTAGAAGAGAGCTCAGAAGAAAAGTCCCAAATACATCTGTAACTTTAATATATGACCAAGATGGTGAATTATGCAATAAAAATGAAAGCTGAACCTCTGTTTCACATCATACGAAAACTAATTCCAGATGATCTGGACTAAACATATCAGATGCAAAAATTTTTTAATTTTAGTGGAAAATATTTTTTAGTTCTTTCTGACCTTGAAAGGAAAGTCTTTCTTTAAAAGACAGAGGGTGACACATGTACACCTGTGGCTGATTCATGTCGATGTAAGGCAAAAACCACAATATTGTAATCAGTCTCCAATTAAAATCAATAAATTAATTTTTTTAAAAAGAAGTATTCATTATAACACATTAACAAGTTTGACTATTAAAAATAAGGATGTCTCACCATTAAAAGTCACCTTAGGGAAAGTGAAAAAACAAGTTACAAACTGGGAGAAGATATCTCCCACCTACAAAATCATCAAAGAATTAGTATCAAGAATATATTAAAAATTCATATAACAATATAAGAAAAAATGAATCAATCCAATTTTTAAAACTAGGCAGAAGACATGGACAGGCATTTTTCAAAAGAAGAAATACATATGACAATAAGTATTTGAATAAATATTTAACCTTAATAGTGATCAAAGAAATGCAAATGACCATTATAAACTCACATACTGACCACAAATTTTAAAGTCTGATAATACCAACTGTTCAGAGAGAATATGAATAAATATTTCCTAAGTATTGCTGGTAGGAATGTAAAGTGGTACAACTAGTTTGGAAGGCATTTGGATTATCTTGTAAAGTTGAATATTCAGATACCCTAAAATAGGAATTCCACTCCAAAGTAGTAAAAACTAGAGGAACGTTTATACATGTAAGGCAGATAACACAGACAAGAATGTTCATGACAAGAGCTTTCATAGTTTAAAAAAAAAGGTCTGGAAATAGCCCAAATGTCTACTTATAAGTCACTGTTGTTGTCCAGTCACTAAGTCGTGTCTGACTCTGAGACCTCATGGACTGCAGCACGCCAGGCTCCCCTGCCCTTCACTATCTCTCGGGGTTTGCTAAAATTCATGTCCGTTGAGTCCATGATGCTATCTAGCCATTTCATCCTCTGCCATCCCCTTCTCCACCTGCCCTCAATCTTTCCCAGCATCAGGGTCTTTTCCAATGAGTTGGCCCTTCGCATCAGGTGGCCAAAGTACTGAAGCTTCAGCTTCAGCATCAGTTCTTCCAATGAATATTCAGGGCTGATTTTCTTTAGGGTTCAATGGTTTGATCTTGCAGTCCAAGAGACCCTCAAGAGTCTTCTCCAGCACCACAATTTGAAAGCTTTTAAGAATATGTATGAAAAATTTAAGTACGTTCCCACCATGTAATGTTACACAGCCCTCAGAAGGAGTGCTCTACTGATGCATGGAAAAATATAGATAGATCTTGGCAACATAGTAAAGCCTGGAAAATTTAAGTCCCCAAAGATTACCAGATACCTTTTATCAAATATAAACCCAAATATAAAACTTAAGGGTATATTAAACCAGGAATCCAAATAATAATCAAACTGAAATACCTACCTCTCTAAAAATGTATCCTAAAAGTACAAATCTTCAGAAGTTTCATGGTGTAATATGCAACCTACTTCATTTACTTCATTTGCTAAATAAAAATATGTACTTCATCAAGATCAGATGAAATACAAATGGATGAAACTAAAAGTGTGCAGTGATAGATGTGATGCCAGCCCTCATTATTTATTAAAAACAGCATATTTACTCATTTTAGGATGGAGATCATACACACAGTCATAAAGACAGCCTCAAAGAATTCCAGTGCACCAGAAAAATATTTTTCTAGTCAAAGCTATGGTTTTTCAAACCCATCTTTAACCATCTAGCCAAAGCTATGGTTCCTCCAGTTGTTATGTATGGATGTGAGAGTTGGACCATAAAGAAAGCTGAGTACCAAAGAAGTGATGCTTTTGAACTGTGGTGTTGGAGAAGACTTGTGAGAGTCCCTTGGACTGCCAGGAGATCCAAACAGTCCATCCTAAAGGAAACCAGTCCTGAATATTCATTGAAAGGACTGATGCTGAAGCTGAAACTCCAATACTTTGGCCACCTGACTCATTTGAAAAGACCCTGATGGTAGGAAAGACTGAAGGCAGAAGAAGAAGGGACAATAGAGGATGAAATGGTTGGATGGCATCACTGACTCGATGAACATGAGTTTGAGTAAGCTCTGGGAATTGGTGATGGACAGGGAAGCCTGGTATGCTGCAGCCCATGGAGTTGCAAAGAGTCAGGCAAGACTGAGCCACTGAATTGAACTGAGAAAAACATTTTTAGGTATATTATTATGAAAAGATATGTTTTGGAAAACGGCTCAGTCACATAATTTTTCTTGCCACACTTGGTATAGTATCCATCTGCAGCCATTTTTGAGTGAATGGGGAAAGCCATACATTTGCTCAAAGATCAGTCTTGAGCCCAGTAAGGAAATCTCTTTAGCTCCTAAATTAGAAGCCAGAGGAGCTTGGCAGCCTTCACATGTGGGAAACCTATCGAGCAGTGAATAGGATCATTATTCCCGAGGACTGCGTGTTCTGAGCATGGGACTGCAGCCCAGAGCTCCAAGAAAACCACACTTAGACTCCCAACTCTCAGATAACATTAAAACCATGTGACTTTTCCCTCCTTAATGTCACTAGTCTATTCTGATGGCAAATAATTGCCTTTGACTGCCAGATAGTTAACATACTAGTTATATGAATACAACCAGTAAACCTATTGTCCTGAAAACTGGAAAATCTGCCATTTTTGTGCTAAATTATTAAAGCAGTGCTTAATAGGTATCAGAGACCCTAAGGGTAAATACAATAGCATTATCATGAGTTTTCACTGCTAGAGTCATTTAGATTTCACTCTTACATGCTTTGTCCATATTTATAAAGAATATATATAAAATAAGGGTCTTTCTTCATTAAAAAGGAGAACAAAATTGTGGTAAGATAGTTTTAAGCAAATGGGTTCATTATCAACCATTTCAAGTGTCAGAGCAGTGTTCTACTCCTCTGTGGCAGTGGCAGAAAGTTGCCAGGACACTGGGAGAAGGTAGGAAAGACCTCATAGAGCTATGGAAATGAGAACACAGCACAAATGTAGGCAAATACTTGCACAGAAATGAGGATATTGAAATGGATTAGGTTTTCTAACTCACTAATGTCAAAAATTATTAGGTATGTGATTCATGATATGCACTAATCAAAACACAAATATTTCCTACAATGTATTCCATGATGTCCTAATTTCAACAGAACACATCAACACATTCCAAAACTACTTGCATATATCAGTATGTAAACTTCTGGAGAGCATGGACTTAAGCTTAATCATACACATGTCTAACCCCCAACTAGACTGTGAACTGATAGTTGGGACTGCCTTATTCATTGTTGTATCCTAATAACACATTATTGGTGCTCAGGAAATATTTTTTGATTGAATGAGGGAACTCAGAATTATGTATAAAGAGTTTAAATTTTTTTTCCATACTTCATTAAGCCTGTTAAATTCTTAAATCTAATAGAACTAACTTCTTTAATTCTATTCCTAGGAATTTATCCTAAGGAAATCATCAGAGCTACAAAAATAAATATATGGGGCTGTTGGATGCAGAATTTTCTCTAACAGAACAAAATCTAAATGTTCAACAACAAGAAATTGGTAAAATGTGGTATATCACACAATGTGATGTGGTACTAGGCAGTTATTTAAAAGTGATTCACAAAGCATAATTATTAAAAGGGGGATTTTTACTACATAACATTATTTATACACTATATATTGTATATTTATATATTATATACATATACACAAACACACATATACACATACACTTAGATTCTCATTTACTATATGGGTATGGATGAGTAATTTGTATACATAGAAAAAGGAGTTGTGGAAAGGGAATACACTGAAATGTTAAAAGTAGTTAATACAATAAAATTTAGTAATTAATATATTTAAAAACATAAAAATGACAAAAAATAATTCTTTATAAATGAAATATAAATATATTTAGTTAATAATAACCATTCTTTTTGTGTGTGCATTCTGTGAGCTACCCAACAACCACACAAAAAAAGCAGTTGGTATTTAGTCTTATAAGTCAGAAACGAGACATTCATAAGGAAGAGGAATATGTAAATACAGTTTAAACACCACGAGAGCAACTCCACCAAAATGAGCACATGCTTTTAAAAATAGTTATGCAAATAAAATATCTCATTGGAAAGGTAAATATCAGAGAATATTTTATTTAAAATATAGAAGCATTCGTATGTAGAGTAATGATAACACTGAAACACACCTTACAAAAATACTCTAAAAACTTTTAAAATAATAAATAGTTATTTTCAAATTTTGCTTTCTAAAAATAAAATTCTGCTACCAATTATTATCAAGGGTATGATTGTATATTGATCATGATTTAATATCAAGGGTATTATCAAGGGTATGATTTTCTTTCTTTAATGTCATTTTATGTCATCACTACATAAAATCAATGACGATAACAGATTTCTGGTTCCATCCACTGGAAACCCTGCATCCCTGCAGGAAGGCAACATGGATCACAGAGGCTGAGTCTGCCTCCCAGAAAAAACTGCCCACACCAAGCCCCCAAAGCTGCAAAAATTTTACACTAGAAACCAGATTCACTGCTGACTGATCAAAAGACTGTTAGGCTTTTCAGTTCTTTGGGTATTCTGTTGCTGTTGTCTTTTGTTTTTTTCAATCCAAGAGAAGTCCTCTCTGTAAAAATCTCGAAACAGAATTCAAAGGCAAAGGTGGATCTTATCTGAGTGTTGGGCTATTCATACTCAGTTTCCTTCATCAGCCAAGTTTGCTAAGCTATTTAATGTCTCTGAATTGGTTTTTCTCATTGTTAATTAAAACAAGCTAAATTGATTTTCATGAAATTTTAGGAAGTTCTACACTCAAATAACTGACATTAGGTTTTTAAGAAAGATGGAGAATAGTTCACTATAATCACTGCAGTAGCCCAAAAGTCCAAAGTAGGGTAAAAGCTAAGCAACTAAAAACCCTGAATATCTTAAATCGAGCTTTAGAAATCAAACAGATCTGGACAAATAGTGCAAGTCCATGTACATCTTTCTGAACTGTGGCCCTGGAAAATTGGTCTGGGAAAAGAAGGTCTGCCCCAAGTAACACCCAAATTTTGGTCATAGTCTCAGCTACTATTCTGCTCACACAAGGCTGAAGTCTGATTTAAAAGTAAGAGTTCTGCTATATCTGAAATGACAGATGGAAGTTACAAGGGCCCTCCCTATTTGTAGGTTCTACATCCATGGATTCAACCCTTGAGGAACCCATGGATCTGCAGGGCTGACTGTACTACTGCCATTTCATACAAGGGACTTGAGTATCCACAGATTTTGGTATCCATGGGGGATCCTGGAACCAATCCCCCATGGACACCAAGGACTAGGAGCAACAGAGAACAAAGAACCTGGATCTTTGATAACTGTGGAACCCGGACCTTCTATCCAGACATAAATATGGGAGAGGAAAAAAAGTTCTCACTGCCACTCCAATAGAATAAAACTTAAAGTCATGCCATAGTCACACCAAACAGTCGGCAGTTTGTGGTCTTGGTTTTTGAGTTTTGCTTTTGTTTTGGAAGGAGGTTATGGAGGACTTTTATTTGTTACTTTTGAAGATTTTGTAACCAGTTAGCACTACTTTTATTATCTGAAAAAAAAGAGTAAAAATTTCCCTTAAAATATGTCCCGGGAATTTTTCTGTTTGGAATTTTATCATTTAAGAATATGTAATTGTCTAAATTACCAAAAGAAAAAGCAAAACAAAAAGGCAGAGTGCTAGGAAAATGCAATGATGCAGATAAAGTGGTCAAAGAGATCAGATTTATAAAAGTCTATTTCCAACTATATTTTTCCAATATGGATATTCAGCAACTTATAACACTACAGTTTATCAAGGGAAGAGAGTTAAGTGAAAAAACTTCAGCAAAACTAAAGATGAAAGAAATAAGATGAAAATGATAGTGTGCCAAATGCATAGGCTAAAGTCCCACAGCCTTGTTAGAATGGGCTGAAAAATCTTTTTCTGAGCTTCCTAGCAGACAGGGCAAAAGGAGCTCAGTGTGTTGATCAGATGATAGAAATGAACATATGAGAAGGAAACACGACTAATTTGGGGACCAGAACCTACTGAGATGCCTTCTGTGGTGAGACCATGGAAGGAAGGTACTTTTTCACATTAACACTATGTCTCCAAACACAGATGGGATTTTTGAAACTTTGGGGCCCAGTTTCAAGCACAAAAGTTTAATAATTTTAAGGCCAAAATTTAAATAACTTGAAGCTGTGAAAGACGTGCATATTATATAGAAGCTGAAACAGAACGGTCTCAATATGGTTGCTGAGCTAGTTTCTAACCACCTTCTCCTTTGTATAAATGATACACTGTCATTTACTTTCCATACTTTACTTTCTTTGCAGATACTAATATCTTAAGTATTAATGACCCATTTTTTAAATATGCAGCACTAAAATCATTATGGCCTGACATTTTTATATACTTATAAAACATATTTTGTTCCAACTGTTTTTATTAGAAGAAATGTGGCTTGCTGAAAACCAAAACCTACATATTTTACTTTGAAAAAAAATAGGCAGCTGGAAATATAAAACCCCACACATTTGCTTTTAACACTGCTTGGGAACTAAAACCTATAATGTGAACTTGACATCTATTAATGGTTTGCTCAAAGAAACTGAGACTATGTTTTAACAGAAAGCAGAATTCTGAGCTCATGCCACAATCCATGGCATCCTCACCGCTCCCCAGGAAGGGGCAGGAGGGGAGGCCCTGTGCTCCAAGGCTCTGCGGATGAGGGCTTGCTTTCACAGGGATCTCTGCATTGCTGTACTGTCTCCAGACTCGAGAATACAGAAACAAATTCTTTGGAATTTAGCCCCTGGGGAGGCAAGCAAATTATGTTAACCACATGCAAACATTTATATTACTCTCTGGTTTGTTTCCAGGACCTTCCAAAATAAACTACAATCTAAAATCAAATCTTAGAGGACTATATATGACAAGACATCCATATTGTTTTCTTGTCTCATGAAAGGATGCTAAATAATTGTGAAAGCAATTCTTTAATATCATGTAAATTTTAATGCTCTAATCATAGATGTGTTTAAAGTAGATTTTTGTTTCTTAAAATATCATTTATCCCCAAACTCTTCTGCTATAAACTAATTATGCCAAGCACAGATGGAGGAAGTAGATACCTAGAAGTGGTCAATAGATAAAAGATCCTGGTCTACTAAAGGCAAAGAAAGAGAACAAAACCAAATATATGTACATAGAAGCGGGTAGAGGCAAAGTATGTAAGCAGCAGAGGCAGGGATGCTTTCTGGGTGGGTTCTTGGCAAACAGGTCAGCAGAATAGCAGCAGAATAACAACACAAATAGCCAAATGATTTCCAATGTATCAGTCCAAACACAAGTCTACATGTTCTCTGCTAGTTGTTCCCTTATCAAACATCTTCAGCTGGAACTTCAAAACCTGACATGAACCTCAACCAAGTAGATTTATCATGGGAATGCAACTCTAGCTCAATATGCAAAAACCAACCAATGTAATCTACCAGAGTAGCGGTCTACCAGAAAAAAATTATAATAATAATCACATCAATTGATGCTGTAAAGCATTTGACAAAATTTAATATCCATTCTTGACTTTAAAATTTGCAGAAAAGTAGGAATAGAAGAGAACTTCAATTGAATAAAACCTGCAACTAAAACCATACTAAACAGTAAAAGATTGAATGCTTTCATCCCAAAATTAAAAACAAAGCAGAAAAGTTCACTTTCACCATCCCTATTCAAATTGTACTGGAAACTCTCACCAGTAAGACAAAAAGGCAAGGAAAAGAAATAAAAGGTATATAAGACTGGAAATTAAAAATAAAACTATTCCCATCCCAGACAAGATGATTGGCTATGGAGAAAACCCCACCGTATTAGGAAGGAAAAAAAAAACCCTCTTGGAACTAATAAGTGATTTTAGCAAGTTCACCAGATACAAGTCAACACACAAAAATTCATCATATTTTTATATATACTAGCATGGTACAAGTAGAACTCAAAAACCATACCATTTAGAATAGTTCTAAAAAACAAAATACAATACTTTGATATGAGTCTAAAAATGCATGTATAGGATCTATACTGGAGAAGGGAATGGCTACCCACTCCAGTATTCTTGCCTGGAGAATTCCATGGACAGGGGAGTCTGGCAGTCCACTGGGTCTCAAAGAGTCGGACATGTTGTATTATATTGGGGTGGCAGTGAGAACTTTTTTTCCTCTCCTTTCACTTCCACTTCCAGGATCTATACACTGAAACTTCATTTATCTCAGAGAAATGAAAATTGACATTCACACAAAAACTTGGATACGAAGTTTATAATAGTTCTACTTATAACTGCCAAAGATTGGAAATAGACCAAATATCCTGCAATGGATAAAAGGATAAACTATGCCACATCCATACAATGAAAAACCACTCACTGTATTTCATAATTCACAATGGAATATACACAAAAGGGAAAGAACTTTAGTTATATGCAACTTGAATGGACTGCAAAGGCATTATGCTGAGTGAAAGAAACCAGATACAAGACTGCATGCTGCACTACTCCATTTATGTGGTGTTCTCTTGCAGATGTGGGAAGAGGGTAACTATAAAAGGACAGTATGGAGAGTTTGGAGAAGCAATGGAGTTGTTCTGTATTCTTACATATGTTAAAATTCATAGGACCGTACACAAAAAAATGTCCATTTTCTGCATGTTTAACTAACTTTCTGTATGTTAATTTAAATTTTTTCAATTTTAAATATCCTTGAGATTATTTAATATTAAGGAATTATTATTAATTTTGTTAGGTGAAGAATGACACGGTGGCTATATTTCTTAAAAACACCCTATCAATTAGAGACTCATACTGAGTATTTATGGATGAAATGACATGATGTATTGGATTTGCCTGAAAATAACTCCAATGGGCATAGGGTCAGGATAAGGGTCATAGACCTGATAAATGTTGAAGCTGAGGATGGGTACCTGAATTTTCATTAGACTCCTCTGAATACATTGTGTTTGCAATTTCTCACAATCATTGGCTTTTTAACATAAACATTTTTTAAAGTTGAACATGAGGAATCCAGACAGGACACTTAGGCACATGGGGAACATCACTGAAAAGGTTAGAGAACAAAAACTGCAGTGATGATTCTTATCTGCCTCACTCCCCATTGGATCCCCAGTACCAAGCACAGTGCCTGGCACAGGAGACACAATCCATAAATTGTTGCTGAATGAATGAAAAACAAATGGTGAACAGACATGAGGAGAGGGTGATTTTGTCCTTAGCAGTATAAAAGGAAACAGCATCAAGAATCATAATTCTCCTCATTTGAAACGGGAATGGAGAAAATGGCTTAAGATCATTTTTTAATGTTCAAAACTCAGTTCTTTTCATTATTCCTTCCTTTCCAAAATATCCTAGCCGATACCGGTATTTCTTCTGTGAATCATTCTAATAAGTGGTCCTAACAATTTCCTACCTGATAAAACACAAGGTTGAAGTGTCCTCTCGTCTATGGTGCCTACGCTTTGGCTTCCTCACCAGACGGTAAGAGGAGAACACCCAGTGTTTGAGTTTCCCCATCATATGCGGAGGCACTGTCCTAGGCACTTTCCCTTCAATCCTGCGAGGTCAGTTCCTACTATCTCCACTCACAGAGGGAGAAACTGAGGCAAAGAGAGGTCGAGTAACTTTTCAAAAGTCACACTACTAGCAAGGGTAGAGCAGGGACGCAAACACAGGCAATCTGGCTCCACACTTGTCTCAACAGTGCCTCTCATCAGAACCTTGAGAACACACTCCATCATACATACTTCCGTAGTCTTCTCAGACATGACCCCGACACAGTGTTGGGCAGGCAGTAGACACTTTACAACCTAAGTAACTGGTGTATTATATGGGTTGTCTTTGCAAATTCAGAGGGCATCTTTAGGAGAAGTGTTTAGCTAAAGGCTATGTTGTTTTGAAATGCTCTCCTGTTTCTTTATCTTATTTAATTCCACCATGAGAATTCCTTTGACAAAAAAAAAAATTATTCAGTATGCTAATAATAAAGACAAAATGTTAGTACCTAATCAGATGTTAAGATTCTTTGTGCAAATACTGCCCAAAATGGATACCAAACCAATACTAATAAAGTAAAAATCATCCTGAGGAAATGTATTTTACATCCCAATGAAAGTCAGTTATGATAAATGCATCCCCTCCTCCCATCTGTCCAGCCTGTAACTCCCTCCCACATCAAACACACACATAGAGGAACCTTCAGAGATCATCTGTCACTGAGAACAGAAGCTATACCTCTGGGAATCTGATCACTCTTAAGATCTCTATCACCAAGTTTGTTTTGAAAAACTTCAATATTTGACACTTCTGGAGTACACGGATTTAAGGGTAAAGAAAAGAAATTAGTATAGTCAGCTGTCCCTGGCTATCTTTCTAATGAGCTATGTACTTGCTGAATTAACATAGCTAATCTGAAAAAGTATTCTAAAAGGTGAGTTCTCCCATTGATCTTTTTCTTCTATGGCATTCTTCTAAAGAGAGATTAATCCTAAAAGAACAAGAAAGACTTTTAATGAAATCTCACTGCACCTGGCCATCATCCAGAAGTCAGTTAGGTCTTGCAATGCACTCCAGACACTCTACATGCCTTCTGCATATTCAAATATGAGATCATTTCAATGAAATGGTAAACAACCATGAGCTGTGATTTTCAAGTAGAACTCAAATCTTGCTGATATAATTAGCTAACATTAGAGAAAAGAATAACAAAAGCCATCCAGCTAATAAAACTAATTTTAAATAATGAATTTGGAGCAGAACAACTTTAGTGACCATAACACAGAGGTAAAAACATTATCCTACCAAGGACAACAGTATGCTAGTAGATTCACCACTTATATCTTAAAATGACTCTCCAGGAAACAACTCTACCAGGCAACCCAGCAATGACACCCAATCAGGGCTGGCAAGAAAGAGAATTCAGACATGATGATGTGACCACTAGGTGGCACCTCCACACCGTTTCTCATCTCAAAACATTATTTCCTCCTTTACTATGGCCCGAAATACCAGCAAAGCAGAATACAAACACAGGTGCCTCATTTCAACAAAGGAAACAGACAAAGACTCACAGAGGAGTGAGTCTTTGTTTAGAAAACATAACTTTGTCTGTTTAGAAAACGTAATTTAGAAAACATAACTTTCTACATATAATGCTTTGGTTTATAGTCATCAAAGAATATCTCACCAAACTGTTGATTATGAATTAGTATTCTGTATCCTTCTCTCTTTGGTAATATATCATTCCAATATCACAGCATACAACTGGAACATATTTCTTTTTTTTTTTTTGTCACAAATATCATATAAATACACATACCAGGAATCTTTTCTGCTCCTCCCTGTATAAGATGGTTAACATTAAACATTATGTCTAACTGGGGGGAGGGGTAAAGAGTGACTTCTGCTGCTGCTGCTGCTAAGTCACTTCAGTTGTGTCCAACTCTGTGCAACCTCAGAGACGGCAGCCCACCAGGCTCCCCCGTCCCTGGGATTCTCCAGGCAAGAACACTGGAGTGGGTTGCCATTTCCTTCTCCAATGCATGAAAGGAAAAGTGAAAGTGAAGTCGCTCAGTCACGTCCGACTCTTAGCAACCCCACTGACTGTAGCCCACCAGGCTCCTCCGTCCATGGGATTTTCCAGGCAAGAATACTGGAGTGGGGTGCCATTGCCTTCTCCAAGAGCGGCTTCTAATACTTCTCAAATCTCACTTATAAGATAAAGAAGTCCTAGAGATGTAAAAATGTGATAAATATAGTTAACACTCCTGTATATTATCTCTGGAGGAGGGCATGGCAACCCACTCCAGTATTATTGCATGGAAAATCCCCATGGACAGGGGAGCCTGGCAGGCTGCAGTCCACACGGTTGCAAAGAATCCGATACAACTGAGCAACTAAGCACACAGCTGTATATTATATATGCAAGTTTTTAAGTGGGTAAATCCTAAGAGTTCTCATCACAAGGAAAAAGTACTTTTCATTTTGCATCTATATGATATGATGGATGTTCACTAAACTTACTATGGCAATCATTTCTTGATGTATGTAAACCAAGTCCTGTCAATGGACAGGACTTACCAAATGAAGCCCAAGGGAATTCACCCTTAGCCGGTGACCTCTGGGCAGCGCCTAGTGACTAAGAACCTCTGCTTCAGATTTCCATGCTGAATGCTCTCCTTTAAGAAGTTAAGTTTCAGATGAGTCTCTGACCTTGACAAGTCAAGGTTCTTTCTACCCAGTCTCATCTATTAAAATCTAAATATTAAAGAGGAGAAATCCCAATGAGGTAAGTCAAGACAGCACAGAGGATTAATGGGTATACAGTTTTTTTCATAGCAGAAAGGGGACAGTGGACAGGAAACTGATATATCTCTCAACTGATATGGTTCTTACCCAGCCCTTTTCTGAAAAGAGAAAGTCTCTGTAGTTCTCTTACCCACTCTGAATAGACAGTTCTCAAGGGAAAAATCATCAGACTACCTTCTTTATAATTTTCTAAAGATGCTTAAAACCAATTAAACATATTTTTAAAGCATAATTGTTCAAAGAAACCAGAATAGCTAAAGAGTAAAAAATATGGTTTCTTATTTTATGTGAAAAGTGTAAGTGTTAGTCACTCACTCATGTCTGACTCTTTGCAACCCTTTGGATTGTAGCCTTCCAGGCTCCTTGGTCCATGGAATTCTTTAGGCAAGAGTACTGGAGTGGGTAGCCATTCCTTTTTCCAGGGGATCTTCCTAACCCAGGGGTCAAATCGAGGTCTCCTGAGTTGCAGGTAAATTCTTTACCATCTGAGCCACCAGAGAAGCCCCTTCTTATTTTATGGTATGAGTAAAATGTAAAATTTTGCACAATACTCACAAGTGGTTCTCTTGAAACTACAAACTGTGATGATTTTCCACCAAGCCTAATAAAAAACAAATAAATAATGCTGGTAGGAAGGATCATTTCATCAGGAATTTTGTAAGTCTGTTAGCTTAACATTGGGGGAATCTTCCAGTAAATAAGCAGCATAAGGTGGGAGGAAAGAGCCCCCCAAAGCCAGATAAGTCTTCTAACACCAGCTATGCTACCAATTAACTATGTGGCCTGCAGCAGTCACCTCATATGAATTCCTAAATTACCCATGTTGAGGGTTATTACATACCAACAAGATAATTTACAGGGGAAATACTTTGCAACTATAAACCGTTATTCATCTGTGTTATAATTATGTCCCAACAAATTGTGGTTATTAGTTCACATCCCAAATGTACCTAAACATCAAATACCATTTTACAAATTGTAAAAGGACATTGCAAAGTTTGAATTACACTCTGGCTAGAAGAAAACATAGAGTTCTTCAGGAAAAAAAAAAATAATGCATCATCCACATCTTCAACTCCAAGTCCTAAAGGATTTAATCCCATCACATAACACAGCAAAGCCTGTTATCCCATAAAAGGAAAGTACTAAACCCTCAATTTAAGGACTAGTTACAACTGATTATAGTAAGGATACTTATAATTTAGTGTGTAAGAATGTATGCTGAAATATAATTAGTGCCTCTGAATTAAAGCAGGATGGATTAGGCTAATTCATGGAATGCTGTTGGAGAGAAGACACTGGGTTAAAAAAAAAAAAGAGAGAGAGAGAGTGAGTGCGAAAGAATGATCCTTGTGTTTGCACAGCAGCTAAGCAGCTTAATCAATCTGAATGGAAAGAAAGGGGAGGTGGAACCCTCTCCATCGCCGGGGCCCCCATTCTGCCTGCTTGGCACAGCAGCCCTCTCAGTGTGGGTATGAGCAGAAGGGGCCAGGCTTTGTGCCCTCCGCTCATTTCCCAGCTTAATTTATATGGTAATTAGAGCTCTGCTGCCAGAAGGGAGAGCATCTGCCAAAAGTAAAGTCCTCACAATCACAAAACTGACATCTGCTGTGATATGGCCAAAGTGCTGAATAAGAAATTCTTTTATCTCCTTTTGAAGCCATAAAGTACTCTTCGTGTTATTATTAGCTGGGAATTTTTAACAGTCTTGCATTGACAGCAATTATTTAACACATGCACAAAACAATAGAGTTTCACACCACTTAATAAACCTTTGAGCTCTGGGACTTCCAATGCTCTCACTGGCTGGATTTTATGGTCTAGTGGCTCCTGAACAGTCAAGTATACGAGCCACAAAAAACAGTATGAAAATTATTTAAAAAAAACCTCTCTTTGTGCCCCTACAGATCCAGGGAATGAATGAGGTAAGCTCCATGATCACGGGCTAATTAAAAGATTTGTCTGGCCACTTGATTCTCCACTCTTAACCGCTGCAATAAATCTTTGCAAAGGAATCAAGCTGAGTGCGTGGCTACTGACCTATTCCTATATCTAATTTTTTCAAAACATCTGCCAGAGTGGAGCAGGTTTTAACAATCTATTTAAAGTAGAGCTGTATTATTACCTTTCTTGGGAAAAAGAATTCATTCAAATATTTGAATACCAAATCCACTAAACCTGAAACAGTATGGCCCCTACAAAGAAGAAAATTAAAAGCATTGCTTTCCGATACCATCTAATTAGGGAGTTATGATCAAATAATGATGACAGAGGCTATGTATGTTTCAAGAATTCTTCCAGAAGTCAGGAGATATGGATTACAAGCAGGTCACCTAAACCCCATGTCTTGATGTCTCACCTGTAACAACAGAGGTAGTGATGACTATACCTACCTCCAAGGTTGTTGTGAAGATCAAGTCACACTGCAGGGACAAGTACTTTCCAAACTATAATGCACTATAAAAACAAAGGCAATGATGATGCTCTGCAAATGTCACTGAGTAGTCTTTATGTTTTTCATGCTAATTCAAAGATTTTAGTATGTAGCCATCTTGGCCTCTGAGGCCTTGTGATCTCATTCAACTTACTATGAGTTATCATTGGGACTTTCTGAACCCAGTCAAGAATATGGAAGTCAGAATATCAAAGTTTTAAGAATTATGAAATTTGTGGAAATGGAATATTCCCTCATAGCTCAGTTGGTAAGGAATCCGCCTTCAATGCAGGAGACCCCAGTTCGATTACTGGGTCGGGAAGATCCACTGGAGAAGGGATAGGCTACCCACTCCAGTATTCTTGGGCTTCCCTTATGGCTCAGCTGGCAAAGAATCCACCTGCGATGTGGGACACCTGGTTCAATCCCTGGGTTGGGAAGACCCCCTGGAGAAGGGAAATGCTACCCACTCCAGTATTCTGGCCTGAAGAATTCCATGGATTATACAGTCACAACTGAACGAACTTCATTTTCACACTTTCTTTCTGGCTAAAACCCAGAAAGCATTATAAAACAAAGTCAACTTTTAAAAGATCCAAATTATATACACAAAATTCTTTAAAACTGTATCAGTTCATGTCTTTATATATTATAAACAAGGTGTCAATTACAATGATGCAGTTTTCAAAGGTATTTTTAGTCAATTAATTAAATAATTTAAAATGTACATAATGTGAGTTAGGTTCCATTGAAAAATCATAATGAATTACACAGTCTCTCTTTCTTAGCCCATTTATTTTTTTTTAATTTTATTTTATTTTTTAACTTTACAATATTGGTTTTGCCATATATCAAAATGAATCCGGCACAGGTATACAAATTTGTAGCAGAGATGCATTGTCAGTGAGGTTTACCTTTGCCCAGGATACAGACTCAAGCCACAGGGTTTTAGAGTGCTCTGTCTTGCTTTCACATACATTGTGCTTCTCTCGTGTGTGCATCTCATTTTACCCGTTTTCTTAGATTGCCTGCAATAGTCATGTCAAGACCAGTATTTTGACAAAGTTCTAGCTGACTACCTGGGGATAGTGCTTGACCCCTACATCAGGATCCATTGTTAGTCGCTGCCCTTGTTATTCTCTGCCATGTCGCCCTCCACAGTTGCCACTCCCATCCATATCCTTGTGGCATCCAGCTATGACTCCTCTGCTTGTCCCATTCCCCTCCTTCTCTGTGAATAACTCAAACTCTGCGGAGGTTTCTCTAACACTTGCCAAAGCATCAAATACCACCTTCTATACTTCATCCTTCAAAATCTTTATTGTTTACATTCTCCCACTAGTTATGTATTTATTTGTCTCATGTCCTCTATTTAATCTTAAATTCTTAGAGACACAAATTTAATACATATTATTAGCTTTCATCATCAAATTTAATATTACCATGTTATTTTCACACTCAAAAGTGTAATAGTAGCTAAACACATCAATTAGTGAGTAAACTTTCCAAACCATGAAAAGCTCTGTGCTTTCCTAAGTGTTTCAAAACTTTTGTGTTCTCTAGCTTTACTGAGATATAATTAACATATATTAACAACATTGTATATGTTTAAGGCATACAAACATATTGATAGATATATGTTGCAAAAAATGGTTCCAGCAATGGCATAATCTACTATCTCCATTCTGTTCCTAATTATTATTTCATTTTTGCATGGGACTATTCAACATTCAAGTATATAATACTGTATCAGTTAACAGATATTTCAAATCTTAATACATTTTTTTTTAATTTACTAACTGCTGCATGTTGCTTGAATAATCAGCTCATAAAATATTCTGAAGGGTAATATCAGATCATTGATGTTGACTGTGTGTGTTTTCATATAACGTAGAGGTAGAATAAAAATAAAAACCGTGTTGGCTAATTCTGTTTATAACGTTAAACTAAAATATTAAAAGTAGACTCCCTGAAGACAAGAAATTACATTCTTCCATGTTTCTACTTGCCACTGCTTATCTAAAACTTAGATCCAAAGAACTGTAGCTAAGAAAAGATTAGCAGCAGACTTCAAAGTCAGTAACAGACTTTTTAGCAGGAACATAATTTAGATGGTGATTCCCTGGCACAATTTACTCAAAACATATTCCAGAAAAGATATAGGGCTTAGGCATGAAAGGATATAAATATTTTTGATATACCATTTCAAGAAACATAAAGCAAGTTGCAACAACCCACATATACTTCTCACAAATGACACCACATGATAATAAGCTAGAAAAACAGCCCCTTGTAAACTTCTTTAATACTGGAAAATAGTCAGTATAATTTAACACTCTGGAAAAAGTTGGGTCTATAATATGTAACAAAGAGAATGTACTCTAAATATATAAAGATAGCTATATATTAAAAAGAAAAACACCTTAATTTTTAATATATATAAATAGAAAATTTACCAAATAAAAAATACAAACTGCCAAAAAACATTTGAAAACATGTCCAAATTCACTAGTAACCAAAAGATGCAAACTAAAGCAGTGATATCATTTTAAACTATCAGAGTGGCAATAAATTTTTTAATGGTAACACAACTGACATAGATATAGCACTCTGGAACACTTGGTGCATATAAAAATTAAACATCATCTTTGGAGGGTACATTGACAACATACAGCCGAACTCTTTCTACATATACTCTGACTCAGCAATTCCACTTAGGAACTTATCCTAAGAAAATAACTCAACAAATGCATAGAAGAAAGATGCTCACTCCATCATGGTTTATAACAACAAAAATACTGACCATAACTAGAGATGAACAGTTACAGGACTCGCACAACAGAAACACTCATAAACTCATCATAATAGCGTATTACTGAAAATGATGAAGTTAGTATATACTTTATTAACATAGGAATGTGCCTATTAATGGATGTTAAAGGAAAGAACAGGCTATGAAATATCTGTAGAATATGAATCCACTCTTGTACAAAAACAAAGAAACCCAGAAGGAAAGCAAAGAGAGAAGAGGGGAGGGGGTTGTGTGTGGTGGAGAGCAGCATGTGAATAGGAAAAATGTCTGGTAGGGTACCAGCCACGGGTTAACTATGGCTGTGTTATTGGTCATCTTTTCAGGAGGTGACATTATGGGTGATTTTTCCTTTCTTCTATATACCTTCTGGATTGCTTGAAAAGCCATTTTTGCTAACCAGGTTTACATAATTACTTTATTATTAGAGAAATCTTTCAACAAAATCTCCTTCATTGTCTTTAGAAGCAATTCTCTCTCACAGACATAGAGAACATCCTATGGTTGCCAAGCAGGTTGTGGATGAAGGAGGGGTGGATTGGGAGTTTGGGACTACCAGATACAACGTTTCATATAGAATAGATAAACAATAAAGTCTTACTGTATACCATAGGGAACTACATTCAATATACTGTGATAAACCATAATGAAAAAAAAATTTTTTAAGAATGTATTTATGTGTATGCTAAAGCTGCGACGGGCGCGCTAAAGCGCAGGCGGCAGCGACGGGCACGCTAAGTGCGGCCAAGAGGAGCCACCCCACGTTTGAGGTCAGGGGCAGAAGCCAGGAGGACCCCATGCCCGAAGGGCGGCGGCCAAGAGGAGTTACCCCACATCCGAGGTCAGGGGCAGCGGCCAGGAGTACCAGACTGCGATGGCGCAGGAACGGCCGAGAGGAGCTACCCCACGGCTGAGGTCAGCGGGGGCAGCCGAGAGGAGATACCCAGCGTCCGAGATCAGGGGCAGCAACCAGAAGAGTTACCCCATGTCCGAGGTCAGGGGCGGCGACGAGAGGAGTTACCCTGCGTCTGAGGTCAGGGGCAGAGGGCGGGAGGAGCTACCCAATGCCCCAAGCCCAAGGCCAAGGGCGGCGGCTGGAAGGAGCAACCCCACACCCGAGGCCGGGGCGGTGGCTGGGAGGACCAACCCCACGTCCAAGGAGCCGTGGCTGAGCGGGTGCAGGAGGGCCTAGAGCTATCCCACGTTGAAGGTTAGGAAGGGCGGCGGTGAGGAGATACCCTACATCCAAGGTAAGGAGCAATGGCTGCGCTTTGCTGGAGCAGCCGTGAAGAGATACCCCACGCCCAAGGTAAGAGAAACCCAAGTAAGACGGTAGGTGTTGCAAGAGGGCATCAGAGGGCAAACACACTGAAACCATACTCACAGAAAACTAGTCAATCTAATCACACTAGGACCACAGCCGTGTCTAACTCAATGAAACTAAGCCATGCCCATGGGGCAACCCAAGACGGGTGGGTCATGGTGGAGAGATCTGACAGAATGTGGTCCACTGGAGAAGGGAACAGCAAACCACTTCAGTATTCTTGCCTTGAGAACCCCATGAACAGTATGAAAATCCAAA
This sequence comes from Bos indicus, assembly GCF_029378745.1. Lineage (NCBI taxonomy): Eukaryota > Metazoa > Chordata > Mammalia > Artiodactyla > Bovidae > Bos > Bos indicus. The sequence goes on from NC_091769.1 coordinate 35,257,017, forward strand.
ATGATAGGATACTGAAAGAGAAACTCCCCAGGTCAGTAAGTGCCCAATATGCTACTGGAGATCAGTGGAGAAATAACTCCAGAAAGAATGAAGGAATGGAGCCAAAGCAAAAAGAATACCCAGCTGTGGATGTGACTGGTGATAGAAGCAAGGTTCCATGCTGTAAAGAGCAATATTGCATAGGAACCTGGAATGTCAGGTCCATGAATCAAGGCAAATGGGAAGTGATCAAACAAGAGATGGCGACTGAATGTCAACATTCTAGGAATCAGCGAACTGAAATGGACTGGAATGGGTGAATTTAACTCAGATGACCGTTATATCTACTACTGCGGGCAGGAATCCCTCAGAAGAAATGGAGTGGCCACCATGGTCAACAAAAGAGTCCGAAATGCAGTACTTGGATTCAGTCTCAAAAATGACAGAATGATCTCTGTTCATTTCCAAGGCAAACCATTCAATATCACAGTAATCCAAGTCTATGCCCCAACCAGTAACGCTGAAGAAGCTGAAGTGGAATGGTTCTATGAAGACCTACAAGACCTTTTACAACTAACACCCCAAAAAGATGTCCTTTTCATTATAGGGGACTGGAATGCAAAATTAGGAAGTTAAGAAACACCTGGAGTAACAGGCACATTTGGCCTTGGAACATGGAATGAAGCAGGGAAAAGACTATTAGAGTTTTGCCAAGAAAATGCACTGGTCATAACAAACACCCTCTTCCAACAACACAAGAGAAGACTCTATACATGGACATCACCAGATGGTCAACACCAAAATCAGATTGATTATATTCTTTGCAGCCAAAGATGGAGAAGCTCTATACAGTCAGCAAAAACAAAACCGGGAGCTGACTGTGGCTCAGACCATGAACTCCTTATTGCCAAATTCAGACTGAAATTGAAGAAAGTAGGGAAAACCACTAGACCATTCAGGTATGACATAAATCAAATCCCTTATGATTATACAGTGGAAGTGAGAAATAGATTTAAAGGCCTAGATCTGATAGATAGAGTGCCTGATGAACTATGGACAGAAGTTCATGACATTGTACAGGAGACAGGGATCAAGACCATCCCCATGGAAAAGAAATGCAAAAAAGCAAAATGGCTGTCTGGGGAGGCCTTACAAATAGCTGTGAAAAGAAGAGAAGCAAAAAGCAAAGGAGAAAAGGAAAGATATAAACATCTGAATGCAGAGTTCCAAAGAATAGCAAGGAGAGATAAGAAAGCCTTCTTCAGCAATCAATGCAAAGAAATAGAGGAAAACAACCAAATGGGAAAGACTAGGGATCTCTTCAAGAAAATCAGAGATACCAAAGGAACATTTCATGCAAAGATGGGCACAATAAAGGACAGAAATGGTATGGACCTAACAGAAGCAGAAGATATTAAGAAGAGATGGCAAGAATACACAGAAGAACTGTACAAAAAAGATCTTCACAACCAAGATAATCACGATGGTGTAATCACTGACCTAGAGCCAGACATCCTGGAATGTGAAGTCAAGTGGGCCTTAGAAAGCATCACTATGAACAAAGCTAGTGGAGGTGATGGAATTCCAGTTGAGCTATTCCAAATCCTGCAAGATGATGCTGTGAAAGTGCTGCACTCAGTATACCAGCAAATTTGGAAAACTCAGCAGTGGCCACAGGACTGGAAAAGGTCAGTTTTCATTCCAATCCCAAAGAAAGGCAATGCCAAAGAATGCTCAAACTACCGCACAATTGCACTCATCTCACACCCTAATAAAGTAATGCTCAAAATTCTCCAAGCCAGGCTTCAGCAATATGTGAACCGTGAACTTCCTGATGTTCAAGCTGGTTTTAGAAAAGGCAGAGGAACCAGAGATCAAATTGCCAACATCCGCCGGATCATGGAAAAAGCAAGAGAGTTCCAGAAAAACATCTATTTCTGCTTTATTGACTATGCCAAAGCCTTTCACTGTGTGGATCACAGTAAACTGTGGAAAATTTTTCAAGAGATGGGAATACCAGACCACCTGATCCGCCTCTTGAGAAATTTGTATGCAGGTCAGGAAGCAACAGTTAGAACTGGACATGGAACAACAGACTGGTTCCAAATAGGAAAAGGAGTTCGTCAAGGCTGTATATTGTCACCCTGCTTATTTAACTTATATGCAGAGTACATCATGAGAAACGCTGGACTGGAAGAAACACAAGCTGGAATCAAGATTGCCTGGAGAAATATCAACAACCTCAGATATGCAAATGACACCACCCTTATGGCAGAAAGTGAAGAGGAACTCAAAAGCCTCTTGATGAAAGTGAAAGTGGAGAGTGAAAAAGTTGGCTTAAAGCTCAACACTCAGAAAACAAGGATCATGGCATCCGGTCCCATCACTTCATGGCAAATAAATAGAGAAACAGTGGAAACAGTGTCAGACTTTATTTTTTGGGGCTCCAAAATCACTACAGATGGTGACTGCAGCCAGGAAATTAAAAGACGCTTACTCCTTGGAAGGAAAGTTATGACCAACCTAGATAGCATATTCAAAAGCTGACACATTACTTTGCCAACAAAGGCCCGTCTAGTCAAGGCTATGGTTTTTCCTGTGATCGTGTATGGATGTGAGAGTTGGACTGAAGAAGGCTGAGTGCCGAAGAATTGATGCTTTTGAACTGTGGTGTTGGAGAAGACTCTTGAGAGTCCCTTGGACTGCAAGAAGATCCAACCAGTCCATTCTGAAGGAGATCAGCCCTGGGATTTCTTTGGAAGGAATGATGCTAAAGCTGAAACTCCAGTACTTTGGCCACCTCATGCGAAGAGTTGACTCATTGGAAAAGACTCTGATGCTGGGAGGGATTGGGGACAAGAGGAGAAGGGGACGACAGAGGATGAGATGGCTGGATGGCATCACTGACTCGATGGACGTGAGTCTGAGTGAACTCCAGGAGTTGGTAATGGACAGGGAGGCCTGGCGTGCTGCGATTCATGGGATTGCAAAGAGTCAGACACGACTGAGCGACTGATCTGATATATGTGTATAACTGAATCTCTTTGCTGTATAGCAAAAACTAACACAATATTATAAATCAACTATATGCCAATTTAAAAAATAAAAATAATAGAAACAAAACAGAAACAGTCATCTATTATTTCTAATTGGGCACAAGAGAATCCCTTGTCTTCACAAAGTGTGTCTCTAGTCATATCAAAACAAAACAAACTAAAAAACTTCTTGTATGTCTGAAAAAACCTTTTTAAATGTTGTCTAGTACTTCCAGCAGGAGGAACTTCATTGGAGCTGGGCCCTACTGAGACATCAGACTCTTTGCTACTGGTGAACAGAGTATCTGATGCTGGTTGATCAAAAAGAGAGTAAGGAGTTAAATACTCCTTGGAATATTTGATTCATTAAATGAACTGAGATAAATAACAATTACATTAGCAAATATTATGCCCAAATAAAGATTGTTGAGATATTCTAACTTTGGGAATGAAATTGAGTTGATATGAAGTTCAATGACTATAATAATGAAATAATAAAAGCCTTTCCTGTGTTCCCCAAATTCATCTTCTCTCATCCCTTCCAATTTAAGAAGGAAAAGGCTGTAATAACAGAATGGTAAAACAGGCTAAATAAATTCCCAACATTTTAGCTAGACATTGTGAATAATTGCAAAAAGACACAAATAAGTTTCCTACTTCTTAATATATCCTAGAGGTGAAACTGAGAGTATTTTTTCTACTTCCAAGATTACACACGTGGTTTCAATAAATCTTTTAATTTTCATTTCTTGGTCATCTTTTTTTTAGATCATATCTAACAACCAAGGTCAGACTCACTTTAAAAAGATGGTTGGACAATTTCAGTAGGACTTTTTCCTCACTATTGTTAGATTCTCCTAGAAATTAATTTATGCATATTTCTTTCTACCCTAGACAATTAGAATTTTGGTGAAAAAAATTTTTAGAATAAACCAATGTATTTCTATAGCATACAAATCACTTTGTTCTACTCTAAAACTGCCATGTCCAATACAGTAGTCACTAGCCATATGTGGATACTGAGTTCCTAAAATGTGACAGGTTCAGATCAAGACATGAAATGTTAAACATTTTGTATCTAACTGGAAGTAGGATACCATATCAGTCAGTATTGCGTTCATTAAAAAAGAAAAAAAAGACCTGCCCAAAGTAGCCAAGGCTGGCTAGTTTTTCTAATTCAAGAGATATGTCAGAAGTGAACAGACAAGGGCTGATAAAGTGGCTTCATGATGGTATAACTGTCTCATGTTCCTTTATCTTTCTGCTCTGCCCCCTTGTGGCTCAGACGGTAAAGAGTCTGCCTGCAGTGCAGGAGACCCAGGTTCGATCCCTGGGTTTGGAAGATCCCCTGGAGAAGGAAATGGCAACCCACCCCAGTAATCTTGCCTGGAAAATCCCATGGATAGAGGAGCCTGGCAGGTACAGTCCATGGGGTCACAAAGAGTCGGACACAACTGAGCGACTTCACTTTCTGCCCTCATGGTCTCAAGATGCCTCCTGATGGCTCAAGAAATATTTTTATGCTTCAACCAAGAAAAAGAGAGAGGATGAAGAGCAAAGGGCATATGTCAGCTGAGTCTTTCTCTTTTTATTTAGGGCATGCCTGCTTCTATCCCATTGCCCAGAATTGGCACACAAGGACACCCATCGATATTAAGGAAATCTGAGACTGTGAGGTGTGCTTAACTAGGTATATGGCTGTCCCAGAGTTTTATCAGTTAGGAAGAAGGGTAAATGGACTTGGGATAGGCAACTGATGATGCCTACCAAAGACATCATGTTATAATCCTAACACCATGTTATAATCCTAACGAATATGATTGCAATTGTTCCAGAGAGATAGAAAAACTACCGAAAGAGATGGAGATTACAGAAAAATCCAACATAACCTACAATCTTAATGTAGGGTACAAAATTAGGAGACTAGAAGCCTTGAGAGTATAACAAATATTATGGGAAACTTGCCTGTTACTCCATGTATCTCTTGACTTCCTACATTTGAATTCCGATCCCCTAAGATGAAAAGGACATCTTTTTTGGTGTAAGTTCTAGAAGGTCTTGTAGGTCTTCATACAACTGTTCAACTTCAGCTTCTTCAGCATTAATGGTTGGGACATAGACTTGGATTACTGTGATGTTGAATGGTTTGCCTTGAAAACAAACCAAAATCATTCTGTTGTTTCTGAGACTATACCCAAGTATGCTTTTTGGACTCTTTAATCGACTATGATGGCTACTCCTCTTCTTCTAAGGGATTCTTGCCCAGAATAGTAGATACAAAGGTCATCCGAACTAAACTCACCTATTCGCATCCGTTTTAGTTGATTCCTAAAATGTTGACGTTCACTTTTGCCATCTCCTGCTTGACTACATCCATTTACCTTGATTCATGGACCTAACATTCCAGCTTCTTATGCAATACTTTTCTTTACAGCATCAAACTTTACTTTCACTACAAGACACACCCACAACTGAACGTCGTTTCTGCTTTGCCCCAGCCTCTGCATTCTTCTGGAGCTATTTCTCCACTCTTCTCCAGTAGCATGCTGGGTACCTACCAACCTGGGGGGCTCATCTTCTGCTCTCATACTTTTTTGCCTTTTCATACTGTTCATGGGGTTCTTGAGGAAAGAATACTGGAGTGGTTTGCCATTCCCTTCTCCAGTGGACAACATTTGTCAGAACTCTCCATAGGAAGTAAGGAGATACCTAGAGTAACAGGCAAATTTGGACTTGGAGTAAAAAATGAAGCAGGGCAAAGACTAACAGAGTTTTGTCAGAGTTTTGACCAGTGTTATGACATTGGTCATAGCAAACACCCTCTTCCAACAACACAAGAGATGACTCTACACATGGACATCACCAGATGGTCAACACCAAAATCAGACTGATTACATTCTTTGCAGCCAAAGATGGAGAAGCTCTATACAGTCAGCAAATACAAGACCGGGAGCTAACTGTGATTCAGATCATGAGCTCCTTATTGAAAAATTCAGACTTAAATTGAAGAAAGTAGGAAAAACCACTAGGCCATTCAGATACGCCCTAAATCAGATCCCTTGTGACTATACAGTATAGGTGATGAATAGATTCAAGGGATTAGATCTGGTAGACTAAGAAGAACTATGAACGGAGGTTCGTAACATTGCACAGGATGAATTGACCAAACCATCCCAAAGAAAAAGAAATGCAAGAAGGCAAAGTGATTATCTGAGGAGGCTTTACAAATGACTGAGAAAAGAAGTGAAAAGCAAAGGAGAAAGGGAAAGATATACCCAACTGACTGCACAGTTCCAGAGAATAGCAAGGAGAGATAAGACAGCCTTCTTAAGTGAACAATGCAAAGAAATAAAGGAAAACAAAATTGGAAAGACTAGAGATTTCTTTAAGAAAACTGGAGACACCAAGGGAACATTTCACACAAAGATGGGCACAATAAAGGATAGAAATGGCAAGGACCTAACAGAAGCAGAAGATATTAAGAAAAGGTGGCAAGAATACACAGAAGAACTATGCAAAACAGATATTAATGATCCAGACAACCATGATGGCGTAGTCACGCACCTAAAGCCAGACACCCTGGAGTGTGAAGTCAAATGCGCCTTAGGAAGCATTACTATGAACAAAGCTAGTGGAGGTGATGGAATTCCAGCTGAGCTACTTCGAATCCTAAAAGATGGTTCTGTGAAAGTGTTGCATTCAATATGCCAGCAAATCTGGAAAACTCAGCAACACTCATAGGACTGGAAAAGGTCAGTTTTCATCCCAATCCCAAAGAAGGGCAATGCCTAAGAAAGTTCAAACTACCATACAACTGTGCTTATTTCACATCCTAGCAAGATTATGCTCAAAATTCTTCAAGCTAGGCCTCAGCAGAACATGAACCAAAAACTTCTAGATGTCAAGCTGTATTTAGAAAAGGCAGAGGAACCAGAGATCAAATTGCCAACATCTATTGGATCACAGAAAAACCACAGGAATTTAGAAAAACATCTACTTTTGCTTCATTTAGTACGTTAAAGCCTTTGACTGTGTGGATCACAACAAACTGGAAAATTCTTAAAGAGACAGAAATACCAGACCACCTTACCTATCTTCTGAGAAATTTGTATGCAGGTCAATAAGCAACAGTTAGAACCAGGCATGGAACAACAAGCTGGTTCAAAACTGGGAAAGGAGTATGTCAATGCTGTATATTGTCACCATGCTTATTTAACTTACATGCAGAGTACATCACATGACATGCCAGACTGCATGAAGCACAAGCTGAAATCAAGATTGCCGGGAGAAATATCAACAACCTCAGATATGCAGACGATACCACCCAAATGGCAAAAAGCAGAAAGGAAATAAAGAGCCTGTTGATGAAGGTGAAAGAGGAGAGTGAAAGAGCTGAATTAAAACTCAACATTCAAAAAACGAAGATCATGGCATCCAGTTCCATAACTTCATGGCAAATAGATGGGGAAACAATGGAAACAGTGACAGACTTTATTTTATTGGGCTCCAAAATCACTGCAGACGGTGACTGCAGCTATGAAATTAAAAGATGCTTGCTGCTTGGAAGAAAAGCTATAACAAACCTAGACAGCATCTTAAAAAGCAGAGACATCTCTTGGCCAACAAAGGTCTGTCTAGTCAAAGCTGTGGCTTTTCCAGTAGTCATGTATGGATGTGAGTTGGACCATAAAGAAGGTTGCATGTCAAAGAATTGATGCTTTTGAGTTGGGTGCTGGAGAAGACTCTTGCAAGTCCCTTGGACAGCAAGGAAATCAAACCAGTCAATCCTAAAGGAAATCAACCCTGAACATTCATTGGAAGGACTAATGCTGAAGCTGAAGCTCCAATACTTTGCCACCTAAATGCCAAGAGCTGATTCACTGGAAAAGACCCTGTTGCTGGAAAAGATTGAAGGCAGAAAGAGAAGGGGGTGACAGAGGATGAGATGGTTGAATGGCATCACCATCTCAATGGACATGAGCTTGAAAACACTCTGGGAGATAGCAAAGGACAGGAAAGCCTGGAGTGCTGCAGTTCACAGGGTCACAAAGAGTCAGACAAACTTAATGACTGAACAACAACAAATGTGAAAGGTTTTATTTTACTGAGCTTATTGTTTGAATAGTCCTTATAGTTACTTTCAGCATCAACTTTGTTGGTCATGAAAGTTCAATTAACACACCAATGAAAACTTTCCTATAAGTTCAATTCAGGTCATAGGAAAGAGCTGATCATACAATTTTATCATAGCCTGCCATTAAATATCACCCTATTCTATTTTTACAATTTTCCTCTGTTCCCTTCCAGTCAAGCTAGATACAAGTAGACCCTTGATCACAGAAAGGGTTTTGTCCCAAGTCATTTGCAAAATTTCAAGCTCCTGTCCCAATCCAAACCAACAGCAAACTCAGAATTCCACCTCCACATTTATCTGAAGCAACCAGTGTCTTTGCCCTCTTTGCAAATCTCAATAACCACCACTAGAAGAGCTTTTAAAATTACACAAAACATAGAAACATTACTTTTAATATCCACAAGCTTTAAGGTCCATAGGAGCAACCCCATGTCCAAGGAGCAGTGTCTGCTCAGGCACAGGAGGGCCGAGAGGAGCTACTCCATGTTCAAGGTCAGGAGGGGTGGCAGCAAGGAGATACCCCTCATCCAAGGTAAAAGAAACCCAAGTAAGACGGTAGGTGTTGCGAGAGGGCATCAGAGGGCAGACACACTGAAACCATAATCACAGAAAACTAGTCAATCTAATCACACTAGGACCACAGCCTTGTCTAACTCAATGAAACTAAGCCATGCCGTGTGGGGCCACCCAAGATGGGCAGGTCATGGTGGAGAGGTCTGACAGAATGTGGTCCACTGGAGAAGGGAATGGCAAACCACTTCAGTATTCTTGCCTTGAGAACCCCATGAACAGTATGAAAATCCAAAATGATGGGATACTGAAAGAGGAACTCCCCAGGTTGGTACATGCCCAATATGCTACTGGAGATCAGTGGAGAAATAACTCCAGAAAGAATGAAGGGATGGAGCCAAAGCAAAAACAATACCCAGTTGTGGAGGTGACTGGTGACAGAAGCAAGGTCCGATGTTGTAAAGAGCAATATTGCATAGGAACCTGGAATGTCAGGTCCATGAATCAAGGCAAATTGGAAGTGATCAAACAAGAGATGGCAAGAGTGAACGTCAACATTCTAGGAATCAGCAAACTAAAATGGACTGGAATGGGTGAATTTAACTCAGATGACCATTATATCTACTACTGCGGGCAGGAATCCCTTAGAAGAAATGGAGCAGCCATCATGGTCAACAAAAGAGTCCGAAATGCAGTACTTGGATGCAATCTCAAATATGACAGAATGATCTCTGTTCGTTTCCAAGGCAAACCATTCAATATCACAGTAATCCAAGTCTATCCCCAAACCAGTAACACTGAAGAAGCTGAAGTGGAACAGTTCTATGAAGACCTACAAGACCTTTTAGAACTAATACCCAAAAAAGATGTCCTTTTCATTATAGGGGACTGGAATGCAAAATTAGGAAGTTAAGAAACACCTGGAGTAACAGGCAAATTTGGCCTTGGAATACGGAATGAAGCAAGGCAAAGGCTAATAGAGTTTTGCCAAGAGAATGCACTGGTCATAACAAACACCCTCTTCCAACAACACAAGAGAAGACTCTATACATGGACATCACCAGATGGTCAACACCAAAATCAGACTGATTATATTCTTTGCAGCCAAAGATGGAGAAGCTCTATACAGTCAGCAAAAACAAAACTGGGAGCTGACTGTGGCTCAGACCATGAACTCCTTATTGCCAAATTCAGACTGAAATTGAAGAAAGTAGGGAAAACCACTAGACCATTCAGGTATGACATAAATCAAATCCCTTATGATTATACAGTGGAAGTGAGAAATAGATTTAAGGGACTAAATCTGATAGAGTGCCTGATGAACTATGGACAGAGGTTCATGACATTGTACAGGAGACAGAGATCAAGACCATCCCCATGGAAAACAAATGCAAAAAAGCAAAATGGCTATCTGAGGAAGCCTTAAAAATATCTGTGAAAAGAAGAGAAATGAAAAGCAAAGGAGAAAAGGAAAGATATAATCTGAATGCAGAGTTTCAAAGAATAGCAAGGAGAGATAAGAAAGCCTTCTTCAGCAATCAATGCAAAGAAATAGAGGAAAACAACCGAATGGGAAAGACTAGAGATCTCTTCAAGAAAATTAGAGATACCAAGGGAACATTTCATGCAAAGATGGGCTCAATAAAGGACAGAAATTGTATGGACCTAACAGAAGCAGAAGATATTAAGAAGAGATGGCAAGAATACACAGAAGAACTGTACAAAAAAGATCTTCACAACCAAGATAATCACGATGGTGTGATCACTGACCTAGAGCCAGACATCCTGGAATGTGAAGTCAAGTGGGCCTTAGAAAGCATCACTACGAACAAAGCTAGTGGAGGTGATGGAATTCCAGTGGAGCTATTTCAAATCCTGAAAGATGATGCTGTGAAAGTGCTGCACTCAATACTCCAGCAAATTTGGAAATCTCAGCAGTGGCCACAGGACTGGAAAAGGTCAGTTTTCATTCCAATCCCAAAGAAAGGCAATGCCAAAGAATGCTCAAACTACTGTACAGTTGCACTCATCTCACACGCTAGTAAAGTAATGCTCAAAATTCTGCAAGCCAGGCTTCAATAATACATGAACTTCCAGATGTTCAAGCTGGTTTTAGAAAAGGCAGAGGAACCAGAGATCAAATTGCCAACATCCGCTGGATCATGGAAAAAGCAAGAGAGTTCCAGAAAAACATCTATTTCTGCTTTATTGACTATGCCAAAGCCTTTCACTGTGTGGATCACAATAAAACTGTGGAAAATTCTGAAAGAGATGGGAATACCAGACCACCTGACCTGCCTCTTGAGAAACCTGTATGCAGGTCAGGAGGCAACAGTTAGAACTGGACATGAAACAACAGACTGGTTCCAAATAGGAAAAGGAGTTCGTCAAGGCTGTATATTGTCACCCTGTTTATTTAACTTCTTTGCAGAGTACATCATGAGAAACGCTGGACTGGAAGAAACAAGCTGGAATCAAGATTGCCTGGAGAAATATCAACAACCTCAGATATGCAGATGACACCACCCTTATGGCAGAAAGTGAAGAGGAACTAAAAAGCCTCTTGATGAAAGTGAAAGAGGAGAGTGAAAAAGTTGGCTTAAAGCTCAACATTCAGAAAATGAAGATCATGGCATCTGGTCCCATCACTTCATGGCAAATAGATGGGGAAACAGTGGAAATGGTGTCAGACTTTATTTTTCTGGGCTCCAAAATCACTGCAGATGGTGACTGCAGCCAGGAAATTAAAAGACGCTGCTCTTTGGAAGGAAAGTTATGACAAACCTAGACAGCATATTCAAAAGCAGAGACATTATTTTGTCAACAAAGGTCCGTCTAGTCAAGGCTATGGTTTTTCCAGTAGTCATGTATGGATGTGAGAGTTGGACTATGAAGAAAGCTGAGCACCGAAGAATTGATGCTTTTGAACTGTGGTGCTGGAGAAGACTCTTGAGAGTCCCTTGGACTGCAAGGAGATCCAATTAGTCCATTCTGAAGGAGATCAGTCATGGGCGTTCTCTGGAAGGAATGATGCTAAAGCTGAAATTCCAGTACTTTGGCCACCTCATGTGAAGAGTTGACTCATTGGAAAAGACTCTGATGCTGGGAGGGATTGGGGGCAGGAGGAAAAGGGGACGACAGAGGATGAGATGGCTAGATGGCATCACCGACTCGATGGACATGAGTCTGAGTGAACTCCGGGAGTTGGTGATGGACAGGGAGGCCTGCCTGGCGTGCTGCAATTCATGGGGTTGCAAAGAGTCGGACACAACTGAGCAACTGAACTGAACTGAACTGAACTGATTCTTACAAATGTAGGTTGTGTCTAATTATACCTTTTTCTTTCTTCTGCCCTAGATTTCAAAGACTGATGTACTGTTCTAGAAAAGTTACATGATAACTTTTCTTTGGCTGGTTGGAAAACACTGGTGGTGTTCTCAGTAGAGGGATGATGCAAAACTTTAGAGAAGTTACAGAAAAATGAGGGGGAAAATAAGTGTAAGTGCCAGGATTCTGAGAAAAGATCAAGGAAGGTCTCATTCCAAGAATTTCCACTTTCACTATATTTTCATTTCTATGAGTTCTTATTGGTTCCATTTCAAATCTTCCTTTGCCATACTCTCAAAAGTCTCTTTGATTTCTTTAAATATATTAAGCAGACTTATTTTACACTCTGAAATAAACTATTCCAAACTGCAGTTTATGTGGAACTGATTCTTCAGTATGTTTTTTCTATTAATTCATCCTTATGGTGGCTTATTTCCTTATGGTTTTTTGAGGGGAGAAGGGGGTCTTTATTGTGAATTCATGGAAATTCGGCAAGAATTTAAACTGTATTCTTCTAGATGAGATTTCCCTTTCCTTCTATCAGGACTCAGGAGTACTGCCAACCTAAGACCACTTTCAACTGAACATTCAACTTGGGCTTTCTCAGGCCCTACAAGTAGTGTGAACTCAAACCCAAAACCTACCTTCATGCAGGCTAGTAGTTGGAAACTCATGGAAGACTTTTTCTCCATTCCACCCACAACCAAAACAGAGATAGATATAGACAGATAGATAGATAGATAGAGAAGGGCAGATACATACATACACACACACATACACATACATACATGAGAATGCAAGGTCTCTACCACTCCCCCTCCAGAGCAAGTTTTTCCTCCTTCACGAGTTATTAATCATAAGGTTGCCAGTTCCTCAGCCTCAGGCTCTACGTCCTGAGCCCCCTACACATGGCCTGCTAAAACGCAGGCTTTGGGTCACTGGAGATCATTAGAGACCTCAAGGACAAAAGTGGGCTCCAGTGGCTACTTCCCCCTGCTGATTCATACCGCCCTTTCATCTCTGTCCTCCAAGACAGTTCCTTACGTTTCTGCCAGCTCAGCAATGCTTTTAAATTTACTTTTCAAACAACACATCTTATCCAGCATACTTAGGTTTTCCCTACTGAGCAGATGTTCTCTAAACTCTAGTCTGCCCTATAACCAGAAGTCAAATCCACCTACTTGGAGACCTGGCACAGGGACTGACTGACTGCAAAGCCATTGTTTTCCCCTGTTTCTAAGGTTAAAACTTTATATGATTGCAGTCAATATTTCTCACTTTGCTTCAGTTTTTTCAGCGTCCTTCCATGGCTGTCTTCCACATGGCCCAACTGGTTCTGCTCTAGCCCCAGCTGCACAGAATGAACATGGTTCTGTCCCCAACCTCACGTGGGTCCCTCTGGCCTCACCAGAAGAGGTCAAGAATGGCCCTGCAGTCACTGTTCCGCCGAGAATGGTCTGCTGGCAATGCCAGGCCTCAAACTCATTGTTAACGTCCTGCTAGGGGAGAAAGAGATACACCAGAATTTCAATCAGCCATGTCACTAAGCGAGCTTTTCTTGATGAAGTAAAAAAAAGTATACAGATTTATGTTTTGGTCACATTTCCTTATCCCACCAGTAGCAAACAGTTCTCTGACCATCTACACTGAGATCACTGCTTTAGATAGTCCCTGCTTTGGCCAGAGGGAGTCTGACATGGTAACCAGAAGCAGGGCTAGGATCTGAAGGTCAAGTGAAAAACTGTACCAGCTGTAGCTGGTTGAAGAAATAATAAAAGGACTAAAGACTATCTGTGAATGCTAATAGGGGCTACCCTGCTGATTCAATGGTAAAGTATCGGCCTGCGAATGCAGGAGACCCAAGAGATGAGGATTTGATCCCTAGGTCAGGAAGATCCCCCGGAGAAGGAAATGGCAACCTACTCCAGTATCCTTGCCTGGAGAATCCCATGGACAGAGGAGCCTGGCAGGCTACAGTCCATGGGGTCACAAAGAGTTGAACACAACTTAGCAGCTAAACAACAACAACAACAGTGAATACTAATAACATTTTCATTAGGAAAGAATCATTCATTCACTTAGAATTTAATATACTAAAAGAATGATACTAAAAATTACCTTAGGTGTTGAAAAATAAACAGTATTCCTACTCCAAGTTAACATTCAAGTAATAGGCTTAGTTTTAACGTATAAAATTGTCATAATTTTTATCTATGCATTCTAATTTTATATTGACAAATGCTATACTGGTTAACGAAGATCATGGCATCCGGTCCCATCACTTCATGGGAAATAGTTGGGGAAACAGTGGAAACAGTATCAGACTTTATTTTTCTGGGCTCCAAAATCACTGCAGATGGTGACTGCAGCCATGAAATTAAAAGACCCTTACTCCTTGGAAGGAAAGTTATGACCAGTGTAGACAGCATATTGAAAAGCAGAGACATTACTTTGCCAACAAAAGTCCATCTAGTCAAGGCTATGGTTTTTCCTGTGGTCGTGTATGGATGTGAGAGTTGGACTCTGAAGAAGGCTGAGTGCCGAAAAATTGATGCTTTTGAACTGTGGTGTTGGAGAAGACTCTTGAGAGTCCCTTGGACTGCAAGGAGATCCAACCAGTCCATTCTGAAGGAGATCAGTCATGGGATTTCTTTGGAAGGAATGATGCTAAAGCTGAAAGTCCAGTACTTTGGCCACCTCATGCGAAGAGTTGACTCATTGGAAAAGACTCTGATGCTGGGAGGGATTGGGGGCAAGAGGAGAAGGGGATGACAGAGGATGAGATGGCTGGATGGTATCACTGACTCAATGGATGTGAGTCTGAGTGAACTCCGGGAGTTGGTGATGGACAGGGAGGCCTGGCATGCTGCGATTCATGGGGTTGCAAAGAGTCGGACACAACTGAGCGACTGATCTGATCTGATCTGATACTGGTTAAATGTATTTTGTGAGTATACATTACAATTTTAATAATATTTATTTTACTTTATAGCTCTCCCTTTAGTTGCTAAATCATGTCCAACTCTTGCAATCCCATGGCCTGTAGCCTGTCATGCTCCTCTATGCATGGGATTCTCTAGGCAAGAGTACTGGAGTGGGTTGCCATTGCCTTCTTCATTTACTTTATATAATTATATTTAATTATATCCTTCAATGTGTTATTGTTTGCTTATTCCTTGAAGTATGTCCATGCATTGGTCCCATCCATGATACATGGCCTCAACCAGTGAATTCTGAAAATCAATTCAGAAAGCAAAATGTGTTATGCTAAAATCTAACTAGCTTTATTATCTATTCCTAGAGCCTCTCTCAATAGTAAAGCTTTAAGGAAAAACAAAGTTTTTCAGTATTATGAAACAAAGCTGCCATCAAAATTTTCATTTTGAAAATGACTTTCAAGATATGACACATTATCATTCAAAAAAGGCACCATACCACACCCAATAATAATATCAAGTCCGCATTATCATAATACATGTGAACAGTCAAAAACCAGAAGAAAATATCCTTCATACTTATAAAAATACTTTTGTTATACAAACAGAATACAAGATATATTTACAACTCTTCTTGTTCCAAAATGGATTTAAAACTGAAATTACTAATGTATTTTATAAATGGATTAAAAATGATAACTGAAACAAAGTAAGTCAATGAAAAAACATCTAAGTATCCTTAACATTCTATTTCCAAAGCACTACCACTAACTGTTTTCAATTCATCCTACACTATAGTCAAATATCACATGTAACCAATATCTTTTCAAAGGTTACTGGCTCATTTATTCACTCCACAATAATTTCTGAATATCAGCCATGTACCTATAATTGATACATGCTATTTCTCAACCATTAGATGATACTATTCAGTTGCAAGAAGTTTTGTCAAATTTCTGCATTGTTATTTATATATATATATATATATTTGTTCATGCACACACACAAATATATATGCCAAAATTTTATGTTCTACTTATTTGTTTCAAAATATGTTTCTCTGTCTATGATTATGAGAACAAACTTTTTATGTTCCACTTGTCTCAAAATGTGTTTCTTGGCCTATGATTAAGAGAAGAAAATTTTTAAGATTTAACTATCAATGTGTAAATCTCTCAAAATTTCTCAACTAAATATTTTGCATCATCATTGCACATACCTGCCATCACCTACAGAAGAAAAACAAAGGTAACATATGCTATAAAAAAATACCAGTTTTAATGTGTCAATGTTATTTTATCCATCTTCCTAAAAGCTATTACAAATGAAAATATAAAGATTAAATGAACCCTACAGTTCTGAACAATGACACCAAAGAAAGAATGTAATTACTTTTCCAACTCGGGCCTTAATTAGTTAATGTATAAATACTATACATTAAGCTTACTAGTTAGTCTTCTAGTTTAACCACAAACATGTTAGGTTTGTTTGGAGTTCTGTTGAACTCAGAAAGATGTATAAACAATGACTGCTTAATAGTTTAAGAATAAAGCCCACATTTGTGAGTAGCCCCAAACCTTAGCTGAAAATTGACTGAACTATACAGGAGTGACCTAGAGAGGTTGGGTTTAATGAAATGTCCACAGGTTTAAGTGTCAAAAGAATTGGGGATTGGCCCAAGTCTATCAATAACTAATTGTGAGTCTTTGAAAAATCCTTTAGCTGTTCAAGGCACTGGTTTCTGATCCATGGAACTGGCCCACGTGACCTCTTAGGCCCCTTCAGCTCTCACATTCTATAATTCCGATTCTATGGCATGTTTATAGCAATTGAAGGTAGACCCTCCATCCATTCACTGAGCAGAAGAAACCCTCCAGTCTTCTGATTGGGGTCTGTGTATTCTTGTACTAGGTTAAGTGGCAAGAGCATGTCGAAATAAGAATCAGAACACAAGGATTTATCACCCTTTGTGAACTGCATTCTTATCTTCAATGCTCAGCAACAAGACTTCAAGTACTAAACATTTTGATGCAATCATGACAATGCAGTTCACCAGACAAGGTCAGGCTCAGTGGTTTCCAGGAAACCAAAAAGCAAAAGAATGCAGAAAGAAATAGTAGAGACTTCCAAATGATGAAAAAAATGAATTCAGTTCAAACTGAGATTTGAAAAGAGACACAATAAAGACGTAAAAAGTACGGTCAGTGTATTTAGAATGAATGGAACCGTGGAAAGCAGTTCCTGACAATAGTAACAAAACATCTTTGAGAAAATTTTATCATTAAAGGAGTAAATGAGATAGATTATATTGACTACTCTTTCTTAGAAAATGCAAAAACTAAAATTGAATTCTTTTGTGAAAGCTAGAATTATTATGCAACTTCATTAAAGGAATTTTTATCTTATCCTAGAAATTAAAGATGTTCTTTATTTTTTAAAACATCCTCTTAGTTTTATTATCACAATGGAACACTCGATACCTCAGAAAAATAAGACCAAACATGAATTATTTCTTTAAATTACCCAAAAAGTTCATCATTACGTTAAAGGATTAAAATGTATATAAATAAAACAAGAAAATTAGAAATTGCCTCAATTATGACTCTTTCTTTAGGAGTAAAGAAATTTTAATACAAAGTGGAAAAATAAAGCTAAGCTATTAATACATGTATTTCCCTTCAGACAACTGTCAGTATATATACATATCTACATTACATAGTTATAGCTGATACTTAGAATCCATCTAGAACTTCTTTTAATAATTTCATTCTCTCCATTTATTTAATTTTTGACGGTGCTATGCAGCATGTGGGATCTTAGTTTCTTGATTAAGGAACTAAAACTCTGCACGTTGGAAGCGCAGAGTCTTAACCTCTGGACCATCAGGGAAGTCCCTAGAATTTTTATGTTTTATAGCACTCATTTCCAATCAAAAGTCCTTTACTGAAAAAATCTACATACTTGTTATTTTATTAGTCCCATGATAGTATTAAATGGGTTAAGGTTGTATAAATGCTTTAACATTCTATTTGATAGCATTTAAGTTATTTCTTGTTTGGTTTGGTTTGGGTGTTATTTCTTCAGAAATATTTCTAAAACATTCTTTAGAATTATGTAGGTCAAAAATATAAAAAGTATATTAGTTGTTGCTACAACAATTGAACAATTGCTTTCCAAAAGGAAAAGCAACCAATTTAAAAAACTACTTATGAAGTTCAAGGGCTTCCCAGATGGCACTATTGGTAAAAAAAAAAATCTGCCTGCCAATGCAGGAGACATAAGAGACAAGAAGATGTGGGTTCAATCCCTGGGCAGGGAAAATCCCCTGGAGTAGGAAATGGCAACCCACTCCAGTACTCTTGCCTGGAAAATTCCACGGACAGAGGAAACTGGTGGGCTACAATCATGGGGTGCCAAAGAGTTGGACACAACTGAGTGACGGAGCAATGACGTTCAACAGACGTTCACACCAATGACATTCAAATATTCCTGTACCCACCTCCACACCTCTCTATAGTAACATGATCATATCACATTTACCACTGTTTTTTCTGGTCTGATAAATGTAGATAGTGCCTAATGGTTGCTGAAATATGAACTTTAATCACTAGTGAAGCTGAACATTATTACTTGTGATGACCCATTCTATTTTTCTAAATGTATAAATACCACCTATTGAGGGACAGTAAGTAGCAATCTTTCATATGCATCAATGTGTTCCATATTTTTAGACATTTATTCTGTTTACAATTGCAATAAGCATATAAGTTAGAACATAAAAGTATGAGAAATAATATAAAAATCACTCAGAAACCCAACAAACTTTTCCCTTTCAATAGCTTATGCTATAGAAAGTGAATTTCCTTTTTTACCTCCCCATCTGTCCCATCCACACTAAAAGAAAAAAACACTCTTAAGCACTTGATATATACCATCCTAGGATTTTTCCATGGCTTGGCTTTGTTTATAAAAATGGAATAATACTCATCATTGTCTTATGCAACAGGCTCTTTTTCCTTCATATGGTATCATAGACATCTTTCCAAGATATATAGATCTACCTCATTCTTTTGACGGCAGTATAGGATTCTCTTACACTAAAGATAACTTATTGAAACCAGGTTGAAGAAGGCAAAGGGAGGCCAGCTGCTATCCATGGTGTGTGTGTGTGTATACATATATATATTTGTTCCTTTATTTATTTTTAAAGTTTTTATTGAATGTGTTACAATATTGCTTCTGTTCCATGCTTTGGCTTTTTGGCCTTGAGGCATATGGGAGCTTAGCTCCCCAACCAGGGTCTGAACCTGTACCCCCTGTGTTGGAAGGTGAAGTCCCAACCACTAGACTGCCAAGGAAGTCCCATGTTTATTTTTTTTTAATTTTAGTTGTGGTCTCATCAGATCAGATCAGTCGCTCAGTCGTGTCCCACTCTTTGCAACCCCATGAATCACAGCACACCAGGCCTCCCTGTCCATCACCAACTCCCAGAGTTCGCTCAGACTCACATCCATCAAGTCAGTGATGCCATCCAGCCATCTCATCCTCTGTCGTCCCCTTCTCCTCCTGCCCCCAATCCCTCCCAGCATCAGAGTCTTTTCCAATGAGTCAACTCTTCGCATGAGGTGGCCAAAGTACTGGACTTTCAGCTTTAGCATCATTCCTTCCAAAGAAATCCCAGGGCTGATCTCCTTCAGAATGGACTGGTTGGATCTCCTTGCAGTCCAAGGGACTCTCAAGAGTCTTCTCCAACACCACAGTTCAAAAGCATCAATTCTTCGGCGCTCAGCCTTCTTCACAGTCCAACTCTCACATCCATACACGACCACAGGAAAAACCATAGCCTTGACTAGACGGACCTTTGTTGGCAAAGTAATGTCTCTGCTTTTGAATATGCTATCTAGGTTGGTCATAACTTTCCTTCCAAGGAGTAAGCGTCTTTTAATTTCATGGCTGCAGTCACCATCTGCAGTGATTTGGGAGCCCAGAAAAATAAAGTCTGACACTGTTTCCACTGTTTCCCCATCTATTTCCCATGAAGTGATGGGACCGGATGCCATGATCTTCGTTTTCTGAATGTTGACCTTTAAGCCAACTTTTTCACTCTCCACTTTCACTTTCATCAAGAGGCTTTTGAGTTCCTCTTCACTTTCTGCCATAAGGGTGGTGTCATCAGCATATCTGAGGTCTCATGGGTACCTCCAATTCCCTTGGCCTCCTTGATCTTCCAATGTAATCACCCAACCTCTCCTCAACCCTGCTCAATTCACAACCTATTTTCTCCATTTCTGGTGGACTACAGAGGGCCATCAGAGAAGATTCAAAGTCTTACTAGCAGGCACCATTTCATAGCTAGGGTTTCCAATCTCAGCTGGGCGGTCATCATTATTCACTATTGCTTCCTTCTCAACCTCACAAGGTCTATTCCCATCCTTTCCTACCCTACTTCAAGGCCCTATACCCATTCTACCTCTTATCCTGACCATATGGCTTGAACTCTAATTTACAGAGAACATTCGGGCATGATCACTCTCATCTTCTCTTCATCTCTGAACCTCCTCTTCTAGGCCATCCTTCCCTGGTTTCATCCTAAGTCAGGAAAAGGGTATCTTGATTCTTCTCCAAGGCTTCTCTCTCCATCTTCAATTTCATCCTCTATACTATATCTGCCTCATCCTTATCATAGAAACAAACTTATGTAAATGCCATATTAATAATGTTAATAATAACAATAATAATAACAACATTTACATAGCACTTGAAATGTATCAGACCCTGTTTGAAGCATTTTACATGTGTTAACTAATTTAATCTTCCTATCAGCCTATAAGTTAAGTATTAACTAACACTATCCCCATCTCACACACCTAGGAACTGAAGTGCTGAGAGGTCAAGAGACCTGTCCAGGGTCACACAGATACTAAGTACAGAGTTGAGATTCAAACCCAAGTAGTCTGGCTTTTAACCACTATGTCCCACATATAGAAGTTTATTTACTGTGACTATAACCCAGGTAGGTAATGTAAAGCAAAGTTGGGTTAGAAGGCAGTGTGGGCAGAGAAGCCTGCAGAGCACCAAAACAAGGGAAAGGGACTCTCAGAGCTAGATGGGAAAGTCAGAGATGAAAGGTACCAGAGGGCACCATATGAAAAATGATGGAGAGGGTACTTTTGGCATTTGTTGCCTATTCTATGAATATGGCTAGTTCCATTTCCTCCTGATTGCATCATCTTAAATTATCTTCACACAAGTAGTCTGCCTGACAGATCACGGCCAAAGCTAGTGGGAATCCACTAGATGAGAGGTGAATGGCTCAGCACAAATCTTCCCCGACATGTGAAAAAGAGCCCAAAGCACAGCACCTTCACATACTCACCATATACAAGCCGCTTGCTTGTACTGGAAAAACTGCCTACACCATCCACATCCAGCCATCTTTTTATTTCACTGAAGTATAGTTGATTTACAATGTTGTGTTAGTTTCAGGTGTACAGCAAAGTGATTCAGGTAAGATATATACTCTTTTTCAGGTTCTTTTCCATCACATACTATCACACAATATTGAATATAGCTCCTGTGCTATACAGTATGTCTTTGTTGTTTATATATTTTATATATAGTAGCATGTTTCTGTTAATCCCAAACACTTAACTCATACCTCCCTTCCCGCCTTTCTCCTTCGATAACCACAATTTCATTTTCTTTGTCTGTGAGTCTATTTCTGTTTTGTAAATAAGTTCATTTGTATCACGGTTTAACGTTCCACATGTAAGTGATATTATATGATATTTTTCTTCCTCTAACTTACTTCATTTAGTGTGATAACCTTCAGGTTCATCCATGCTGCTGCAAACGGCAGTATTTCATTCTTCTTCAGATCAGATCAGTTCAGTCACTCAGTCGTGTCCGACTCTTTGCAACCCCATGAATTGCAGCACGCCAGGCCTCCCTGTCCATCACCAACTCCCGGAGTTCACTCAGACTCACGTCCATCAAGTCAATGATGCCATCCAGCCATCTCATCCTCTGTCATCCCCTTCTCCTTCTGCCCCCAATCCCTCCCAGCATCAGAGTCTTTTCCAATGAGTCAACTCTTCGCATGAGGTGGCCAAAGTACTGGAGTTTCGGCTTTAGCATCATTCCTTCCAAAGAAATCCCAGGGCCGATCTCCTTCAGAATGGACTGGTTGGATCTCCTTGCAGTCCAAGGGACCCTCAAG
The DNA here is from genome assembly GCF_029378745.1 of Bos indicus. NCBI lineage: Eukaryota > Metazoa > Chordata > Mammalia > Artiodactyla > Bovidae > Bos > Bos indicus. Next base: position 35,279,157 of record NC_091769.1, read on the forward strand.
AGTCTTCTCCAACACCAAAGTTCAAAAGTATCAATTCTTCGGCGCTCAGCCTTCTTCACAGTCCAACTCTCACATCCACACATGACCACAGGAAAAACCATAGCCTTGACTAGATGAACCTTTGTTGGCAAAGTAATGTCTCTGCTTTTGAATATGCTATCTAGGTTGGTCATAACTTTCCTTCCAAGGAGTAAGCATCTTTTAATTCCATGGTGGCAGTCACCATCTGTAGTGATTTTGGAGCCCAGAAAAATAAAGTCTGACACTGTTTCCACTGTTTCCCCATCTATTTCCCATGAAGTGGTGGGACCGGATGCCATGATCTTCATTTTCTGAATGTTGAGCTTTAAGCCAACTTTTTCACTCTCCACTTTCACTTTCATCAAGAGGCTTTTGAGTTCCTCTTCACCTTCTGCCATAAGGGTGGTGTCATCTGCATATCTGAGGTTCTTGATATTTCTCCCGGCAATCTTGATTCCAGCTTGTGTTTCTTCCAGTCCAGCGTTCTCATGATGTACTCTGCATATAAGTTAAATAAACAGGGTGACAATATACAGCCTTGACGAACTCCTTTTCCTATTTGGAACCAGTCTGTTGTTCCCTGTCTAGTTCTAACTGTTGCTTCCTGACCTGCAAACAAATTTCTCAAGAGGCAGATCAGGTGGTCTGGTATTCCCATCTCTTTCAGAATTTTCCACAGTTTATTGTGATCCACACAGTCAAAAGTGGATGAGTAATATTCCGGTGTATCTCATCTCCTTTATCCATTCATCTGTCAAGGGCCATTTAGGTTGTTTCCAAGTGGGATGCATGTATCTTTTCAAATTAGAGCTTTCATCTTTTCCAAATATATACCCAGGTGCTGTGCTCAGTTGGTCTGACTTTTTGCAACTCCATGGATTGTAGCCCACCAGGCTCCTCTGTCCATGGGAATTCTCCAAGCAAGAATACTGGAGTGGGCTTCCATGCCCTCCTCCTCCAGGGGATCTTACCACCCTGGGTGTCAAACCCAGGTCTCCCTCATTGCAGGTGAATTCTTTACTGTCTGAGCCACCAGGGAAGCCCCATATGCCCAGGAATGGGACTTAATACTAAACCCTCTGTACAGCTACCCAGCAAGTGTTACTCAAGCCTAATTTGAAAACCTTGCCCCAGATAGACCACTCCCACTGAGATCACTCTGACTTTCTTCCCTAGTATTTACCAGGAATCTGTGGCATTATGGCTTCCCAACTACCGTGTTTTCTTTTTCCTACACTACAAAGAAGAAAACTAATACTTCTAATGTCAGTCCTTCAAATCTCTTTAGGAAGTTATCATGTGTGATTTTTCTACCAAACCATTCCTCCCCTCCTTCCCACAACACACACACATGAATACATACATACATGAATACACACACACGTGCATGCATATCTTTCCTTCACCAGGCTAAATAAATACATCCAGCTTCTTCGACAATCATAATATGACCTGGTTTTAATATCTTCCTTATCTTTGTCACTCTACTATCCAAATGTGATCCATTTTGCTTACCTCTTCTTTGATGTGTAAAACAGAAGCAACAGTATACTGCTAACCTATACTGCTAAGGCTGCTGCTGCTAAGTCACTTCAGTCGTGTCCGACTCTGTGCGACCCCATAGACGGCAGCCCACCAGGCTCCCCCGTCCCTGGGACTCTCCAGGCAAGAACACTGGAGTGGGTTGCCATTTCCTTCTCCACTGCATGAAAATGAAAAGTGGAAGTGAAGTCGCTCAGTCGTGTCCGACTCTTAGTGACCCCATGGAGTGAAGCCCACCAGGCTCCTCTGTCCATGGGATTTTCCAGGCAAGAGTACTGGAGTGGGGTGCCATTGCCTTCTCCCTGACTCTTATTAGGCAGACCTAGATACCCTTTAAGTCTGAGCCAGTGCTGCTGTCCATGGCGGCAAATAAGAAGAGCAGTTCAGCTGGACATGACCGTGAGGGGTGAAGAACCTTGGTCAGTATTGGTGGACAGTCTTGAAGAGCTCTGAGGAGATCAGAATCTAATCAAAGTCACTTACCTGATACTTACTCTCATGGAACAGCTTATGAAATGGAATACGAGAGAAGAAAGTGACAAGATTATAAGAGGTTAGACAGGAGGTAAGGATGCTGAGAGAAGGATGATACAAGTAGGGACAAAAAAGAAAAGATTTTCAAAAACTCAAAAGGAACAGTGGTAAGACAGAGCCACAAATAGAAGTACTGGTTAACACTTAAAGAGGCCTGAAGTTCACTCAAGACAGTAGGATTTAGTAGGAAACAGAAAGTAAATACGGCTGACAATTATGATTGACCAGCCCTGGGAGACGATGCAGGTAGACTTGTAAGTTCAGCCTTGCCATGATTCATTTTAGGTTAAAAAAAAAATTAAACATGCAGCCAAAATTCAGAAACATCCAATGGGTAGCTGGAAAAATCACAGTATTACAAAGCATTTCTAACAGTCTTAAAATTAAGTTGATTTAAGAGTTTCCTCTCATCAGCAAAAATGCATCTTTAAGTGGCAAGCAATTAAAACATGAAATAGGCTCAAGATGGATTTAGGATGTATTAATATTAATGAGTATTAATATTAACTAAGATCATGCATCCGGCCCCATCACTTCATGGCAAATAGATAGGGAAACAATGGAAACAGTGACAGACTTTATTTTGGGGAGCTCCAAAATTACTGCAGATGGTGACTGCAGCCACAAAATTAAAAGACGCTGCTCCTTGGAAGGAAAGTTATGACAAACCTAGACAGCATATTCAAAAGCAGAGACATTACTTTGCCAACAAAAGTCCATCTAGTCAAGGCTATGGTTTTTCCAGTAGTCATGTATGGATGTGAGAGTTGGACTATAAAGAAAGTTGAGCACCAAAGAATTGATGGTTTTGAACTGTCATGTTGGAAAAGACTCTTGAGAGTCCCTTGGACTGCAAGGAGATCCAACCAGTCCATCCTAAAGGAGATCAGTCCTGAATATTCATTGGAAGGACTGATCCTGAAGCTGAAACTCCAATACTTTGGCCACCTGATGTGAAGAACTGACTCATTGGAAAAGACCCTGATGCTGGGAAAGATTGAAGGCAGGAGAAGGGGACGACAGAGGATGAGATGGTTGGACGGCATCACCGACTCAATAGACATGAGTTTGAGTAAACTCTGGGAGCTGGTGATGGACAGCTCAGCCTGGTGTGCTGTAGTCCATGGGGTCACAAAGAGTCAGATATGACAGAGCGATTGAACTGAACTGAATATTAATGATTAATAATATATTTTTATGAACCAAAAGTGGGAGTTATTTGAGCTTTAAGTTCAATATGTAAAGATGATCTTATACAGAATAACTACCAAATTTTTCCACACAAAAAAAGAACAAGTATGTCTCTTAAGACACAGAATATAGGCATATGGATCCTTATTCTGACTTCAGATAATATTTCACAGGTTTATTTTGTCATATTAATTAATTATAACACTACTTTATGTTCTATGAATTACAGTTTTAGCTTTTATTCAAATCCTTACTGACAAATCCCCATGTTTTCCTGACTGATGTAACACATAAAAACAATCATGAATTAGTCAAAGGAAATTGGGACATTTTAATACAATCAAATTGTTACTTTAAATAAAAAAAGACTTACCACATTTTCCTTCATCTTTCTTAGCTTTTCATCTATCTCTCTCAACCGATTCTGTTGATCCCGTTGTTCTTTGGTGTTTTGAAGAACCTTTTCTCCTGGAGCTACTTCTGTATTTCTATCATCACCATTAAGGTCAGGTTTCTAATTAAAAAAAAAGAAAATTCATACACAGGCTGAAACTGTACCATCACACATTTTTCCAGAGTAACTTAGCCTTGAAGGTTGGCTTTGCTTCTCATACAATATTTCTACTCTTCAAAATAATACTTAGAAATAATTTTCTAATGTCTTCCTATTTTGGGGGGAAAGGTCCAACTGTACATCAAACAAGAGGTGGTTGTGCAACAATGAGAAGAGAATTGGGCTTCTCAAAGTCAGGAGTTTTGAACTCTGGCTTTTCCTGGTTCCTGACTAAGATGGCCTTAGGGGAATCAAAAAACCTCTCTGAGCTTTAATTTCATCATCTGCAAAATGATAATAACTTTAAGATCTAGCCCCAAAGTTATCACAGTACATCACATGCATGCAGAAATCTTAATAACTAACAAATACAGGCTGAAGATATCCTTTGAAAAGAATAAACATTATGTAATGGAAGTATGGCAACCCACTCCAGTACTCTTGCCTGGAAAATTCCATAGACTGAGGAGCCTGGTAGGCTACAGTCCTTGGGGTCGCAAACAGTCGGACACGACTGAGCTACTTCACTTAATGGAAGTATCTCATTAGGCTTCAGTACTATCAGTAATATTTGAATTGACAGAACCATATTCTCCCAAAGTTAGTATTATTTCTAGATCATTAAAATGGATATTTCTTGACAGAAATCTGGTCTTGTATCTATAACTAAACTTCCTACATTTCCCCCACAGATTTCCTACTCTGTATTGTCATGAGGTAACAGGCAAAAATGACATTTTTTAAGTTGCCTTAGGCAGAATCTGCCCACATTCTCACTCCTTAAACAAGAGTTGGTCACCATTTCACTTTCAATGCCTTTTTCAATGCCTTTTTCATCAAGGTCTTTCTCTCTTCCTCACTGCCTCCTCATCATTCACTTGAACTAGTAGTTTTCAGACTCCGGTGTGCTTCAGGGTCGCCTCCAGAGCCCATGAAAACATTCAAAGGCTCAGGCTCCACCCTGGAGACTCTGACTCAATAGATAAGAACTAGGGACACCTGAAGAAAAAACTGCTCAAAAATTTGAGAACTACTGACTTAAAGGACAAAGTCCTCACTCCTTCATGGCTCTTTAGGCTCATCTCTTGTTGCTTGGGTCTCAGACTCAAAACTTCAGGGATATTGCCCACTGCTAGTTCTCCACTCTCAATGCCTCTTCCTTCCAACTCCTCATAGAGACTCCTAATTTTCTGAGCTCAGCACAAACATATTTCCCTAAAAAATATCTCCTGACACACACAGTAAAGGCAATTTCTTCCCCACTCATGCCACATGTTCCCTCACTGCACTCACTACACTGTCCCTGCCCAGACAGGGATCGTGACTGGTCCCACCCTGTGTCCCTGAACCCAACACAAACCTGAAGCTGATCAGCACTGCCAATAGACTGTAATTTCGGTTCTCAGAACTCTGATCACACCAATGTCTTAATGAAATTCATATTGCATAAAGCTCTAATGAAGAGACTATTAAAAGAGTATCTCAATTTCACGAAGTGACTCTCTTACATCTTATTTCCCCCAAAGGGGACTCACTTCTGGTAGCTCTAGAAGCATCCACTGAGTAAATTACAAGCGACAAGATCTTTAAGAAGGAAACCTAATGTTAAGGAGGAGTTTGTAATAGCTGGTACCAAGGTCTCCCTGCAGCTCTATGCATCCAGCATTTTATGGCCCACTTTGAAGTTAAGATACACAATGTCTCCATCTGTTTGAGCTGCTATTATAGAATACCACAGATAGGGTGGCTTATAAACAACAGACATGTATTTCTGACAGTTTTGGAGGTGTGGAAGTCTAAGATCAAGGTGTTGGCAAATTTCATATCTAGAGAAGGCCTGCTTCCTACTTCCTAAATGGCCATCTTCTGGCTACATCCTCGCATAATAAAAGGGACACAGAAGCTCTTTGGGTCTCTTTTATAAAGGCACTAACCCTATTCACCCCATGACCAAATTACTCCCAAGGCCTCCCCTCAAAATACAGTCACACTAGGGATTAGATTTCAACATATGGATTTGGTGTGTACATAGTCAGTCTATAGAATATAATGACCTGAAAAACACCCAAACTGGATTTCATTTTTAAATAGAAAAAATATCTTTTAAAGGACATTATTTTAAAAAAAATCTACAACCGTGATTTTCTAAAAATCATTGGATAGGCTAAAAAAGAAAAACAGAAAAAAAACTGTAAAGCAGACTTCATCAATATTTTTAAACTTTACTTATCCAAAGCCACCACTAAGAAAATAGACAAACCACAGGCTGAGAGAAAAATATGACACATAAATATGACACAGGATTTGCATCCAATATATACAAGGAATTCACACAATTCAATAAAAACAAGAATCAATTATTTTTTAGAATCTAGTTTTAAAATGACTTGAACAGATACTTCATAAAAAAAGATAACATAAATGACAAATAAGCACATGAAAAAATCCTCAACATCATTAAGTCATCAGAGAAATGCAAATTAAAGTCCCAATGAGGTCATTACATAGCCACTGCTGCTGCTGCTGCTGCTAAGTTGCTTCAGTCGTGTCCGACTCTGCGTGACCCCATAGACGGCACCCACCAGGCTCCGCTGTCCCTGGGATTCTCCAGGAAAGAACACTGGAGTGGGTTGCCATTTCCTTCTCCAATGCATGAAAGTGAAAAGTGAAAGTGAAGTCACTCAGTTGTGTCCGACTCTTAGCGATCCCATGGACTGCAGCCTACCAGGCTCCTCCATCCATGGGATTTTCCAGGCAAGAGTACTGGAGTGGGTTGCCATTGCCTTCTCTGACATAGCCACTAGAACAGGACAAAAGAAAAAGTTTGTTAAAATTAAACATTGGAGAGGTATGGAGCAAGCAAACTCTCACACGTTGTTGGTATCAGTATATAATGACACAAACATTTTAAGAACTGCTTGACAGTTTCTTAAAAAATTAAAATTAAAAAAAAATTTAAATGCTTGTCTAATCCTATGACTCAACAATTCTACTCCTGTGTCTCCATCTAAGAGAAATGAAAATGATGACTAAAACTTTGAACATGAATATTCAGAGAAGCTTCATGCACTTAGTCAAATGCCTACTAATAAGACCAGAATGATAAACCATAATGAACATTTGATGTAAGCTGGGACACTCACTCTTTCTCCCTGACCTCTGTCTTGTGGTTAGGTTTAGTCAATGTTGAGAAGGAGTGTTAGAAGGTTGGAGGGCAGCAAGAAAAAGAGTTTGGGGTATTCTCCCCTTCCACTCCCTGCTTTGCCACTATGATTTGGGCAGTAATATATCCCTGACATGCCCATTAAGGGGATTTTCTTAGATTCAACTGAATATTCATGTTCAAAAGCAAACAGAGGGCACACTTGGAGCCAGTCAGTTCAGAAAGATGAGCATGCGTGCTCAGCTGCTTAGTCATGTCCAACTCTTTTCAACCCTATGGACTATAGCCCACCAGGCTCCTCTATCCACGAGATTCTCCAGGCAAGAATACTGGAGTAGGTTGCCATTTGTTCCTCCAGGGGATCTTTCCAACCCAGGAATTGAATCCATGTCTCTAGCATCTCCTGCATTGGCGGCCAGATTCTTTACACTGAGCCACCTGGGAAGCCCCAGCTCAGAAGGCTATAGGACAGGAAACACAGTGTCAGGTATCCCTGGCCAATGGGAGTTTTTGCTGCAGTCCACATCATAACAATATAGGTACAAGGGGCAAGGAAGCCACCCTGGCTTAAATATTTCATATCCAATAGAAGCCTCATCTGTTGAAATGACTCCACAGGTACATTATCTGGGTCTCAGCAAGGGACATTCCCAGCCACAAGAATCACTGCATTTATGGCTTCCCCTTCAGGTCTCTATAATTCTTCCAATCCAGAGGTCATTTTTAGCATAAGCAAAGTTGCCCCCTATCATTGTTGACATTCCAACTTTCATCAGATTGCCACAGAAACAGCTCAAATTGTCATGCTGAAGAGGGAGGAGTTGGTTAATCCTCTGCTCATGCCCAATATGCTTACAATTTTGGATGGCAGATTCTTCTACCACAACTCTAGCCTCCCCAAGTTCCAGTACAATTTTTCTTTTCCCTAACCCCTGGTGCTAGTCTCTGAGTATCCCAGCATCCCTTATTGACTCCTTTCTTTTAATCTATGAATAGTTCTTTCATTTCATTATCTTCAAAATCCAACCTGGGTCAATTTCTGTTCCTTGCCCAGAACTCTGTGTATGTATGTGTGTATGTGCACACACTTGTTGAGAAATAGACTGGAAGGAAATTTAGCTTGATGGTAAATGGTAAGGTAAGGTAAAAATCTTGATTTTACCTTGTTTTTCTTAGACGCTTCTGTATTTCCTGAATTTTCTACAGTAAACCTATAGTGATTTCATATGCATAAAAATTATTTTTTATTTTTAAGAAAACAAAACATTACCAAGCCTATCTTCATTCTGCCTTGACAACATGACTCTCTTTACCAAAACATACTGGTCTTAAGGTTAGATTTTAGCTGAGTTCTGCAAGTCACTTTTTCTTTCCTGGTCTCAACTTCTTCTGAGAAAGTTTCTTCCAGTTCTGAAAGCTGAGTCTGCAATTCACCACAGTTAAAGCCAAGGATATATAATATCTTTCCTCAGTCTTTGTCTCTGATAGCAAAACCATATAGTACAAATATTTGAAAGACAGCATGTGATGAAAGCAGAGGCCAAGAAAAGGTAATCATCTGTTCTGGCAAAGATTGCATACTGGTATATTCAAGAAGCTCTGTGGTGCCAGGAGAGGTTCTGTTGTCACATCCAAGTGCCAATCAGTACCGTCTGTTTTCCTGATCATCAGAAAGATCTTGATTTCCTCTGGGTGAAAGTTTTTAGCAGATTTTCTGACCATGCATATTGTTTCTCTATTTCTTGAGTCATACAGAAATGCCTTTATTCAGTTAAAGTAAAATTCAGTTCCATAAAAATTCAGCTCTCTATAATATGCACAGAACATCTAAGGAGCCACAAGAATAGAACAGATCATGAGGTCAAGATATTTGCCGATTTGACTAATTGATTGCCTAGGGATTGTAAGTTCATGCTTAGAAAAATATCTGTGATGTTGACTGAGCCAACAGGGGTCTTTGAAGCTAAGTAAACCCATTTCTAAAAGCCAAATACAGAGGAAATTACTCACGCCTTCATAAGTTATCTGATATGAAAATAAGGCATTGAGTTAAGGGCCAGAAAAATACAAACCTGCCTAAACAAAGCCATCTTGCCCTGTGTTTTCAAGCTAATGGTATGCTTTTCCACAGGCTACTGCTATTTCCTGTCATCAGATGGATCTTTTGCCTGGCAGTACTAAAACTAAAGAAAAAAATCTTTTAGCCAGATTGTTTTTATCATTTTAAAATACTTCCATGAAATGAAAGAAATCTTGAGGCTTAGCATAGAAAAACCAAGAAATATAAATATAAACTTCAAAGTAATCTGTAAAACACAGGTAGCAAGAATTCCACAGATTTAATTGGGAATGTTTGCCACGTGGCGCAGTGGTAAAGAATCTGCCTGCCAATACAGGAGACACAAGAGATGCGGGTTCGATCCCTGGGTCGGGAAGATCCCCTGGAGGAGGGACCAAAAGGAGCCTGGCAGACTATGGTCCGTGGGGGTCACAAAGAGTCTGAATGACCAAGCTTGCACATGCACATGTTTGCCAGGTTAGAGGCAAGGATGTCTGAATTAACTTCCTGTTTATTCCTCAATCCACAAACCCATGCTCTCTTGGCATACTTCTATATTATTTTTTAATGAACAGATGGTCAATAAGATTTCTGTGCTTGTGACTAACATACCTAAAAAAACTCCTCAGTTCCTGACCTTGATCAGCATGTTAAGTAATTTGAGGTCAAGTGAACAGGATGGCCATTATTGGAACTCTGCAAATTCCTGGACTCAATAATAAAACATCTTTTAAGATTACACATCAAACCATGTTTTATATTTCCTCAAGGTTAGCTAACATTGAAACAGAAAGAGATCGAAAAACAGTTAAATGCTGGTCAAAATTTTCTTGGCAATAGAAGAGGTAAATACAGCTACAATTTTCCTCAATCAAATGTTTGTTAATATTTGTTGGTCTTATCAAAATCATATACAACTGAATCAACAGTTTAAGAACAAGAAAATAAATCGAGTTGAGGAAAACCTTTATAGTCAATTAAACTAGCTGACTTAAGAACAAAGAAATTCCTCATACGTCAATGAGAGCCATTTCTGAACATTCTCTCCCAACCAGGAAAACAAAATCTAATGATGAACTGGAATGCTAGATTTAATAAGACTGATTGCATGAGAGATGAATAAATTACACTTCTTTACAAGAGCCAAACTGAATAGAATTTATTATTGAATCCAGTTGCTAAGGACTTAAACTGAGTGCTTACATAACGCCTATATCTTGGATATTTCCGGAGAAAGCTGGAATGTAACACAGCTGCAAATAAGAAATACAGTAACTAAATTATAGAACATCACTCAATTTTATGGTGGGATTTACAGTACGTGGAAAGAAATAACTGATTTGTTGGAGGTTAGGGGATGGATACAAAAAGGTATGCACAGTTAAACCGCAGATCCTAAGGAAAAAAATTGCTTCAATTAGTTCTCTTTTGCTATGATGAATGAAAATAAAAAGCAGATGTAAAACTGCAACCACATGATATTACTCACATTACAGCAACAGCAGCCATTCTTTCTTCTGAAAGTGACCACAAGCTTTGTTTTACACTAAAGAAATCAGACATGTGAAAGCCAAATGCTGCTTTTAAAACATCTCCATGAAGCTAACAGCAAGGGCACCTACATGAGAACATTGTAATCCATAAGGAAGAGATTCCTCATCTGCCCCTTTCACAACAACCAATACTTCCTTCATCTCAGAGTCACCTCTCTGCTGCTGCTAAGTCACTTCAGTCGTGTCCAACTCTGTGTGACCCCATAGACAGCAGCCCACCAGGCTCCCCCGTCCCTGGGACTCTCCAGGCAAGAACACTGGAGTGGGTTGCCATTTCCTTCTCCAATGCATGAAAGTGAAAAGTGAAAGTGAAGTCGCTCAGTCGTGTCCGACTCTTCGAGACCCCAGGGACTGCAGCCCACCAGGCTCCTCCATCCATGAGATTTTTCAGGCAAGAGTACTGGAGTGGGGTGCCATCGCCTTCTCCAACTCTCTGGAGCCCCTCAAATTATTGATTCATCCTGGGCTTATGTGCCTACCAGTTTAGCATCTTATTGTTTCCACAGTCAGGTAAGTCAGAAACCCTGCGTGTTTCAACTTGTTTGGGAACTTATTTTCTTGATCAAAATTTTAAAACTTTCAAATGAATTTTTAAAATATCACTCCTTATTAAAATACCACTCCTTCATCAAACTTTCCTTTCCCTGTGTTCCCCAAGCATATGTTTTCCATACTTCTCATAAGATAAGTTCCCATACTGTGGTACTTCTTTCACTGAATGGTCGGCCCACTGCACAAATTGGTCTATGTTTATATGTCCTATCCTCTAGTACCCTACAAGCTGCTTTAAGGTCAGAAGTAAAGCCACATACTAATCTGGATACTCAACTTCCACCACCACGTCATCTCTCATGAAATAACAGGCATTCAAAGACGTTTTGATGGCCTGGGCAGGGGCTGGGCAAGTTACTTAAATGCAAGAAGTAGGCCCATGTTTTGTAGGCAACACAATATGGCGTGATGGATGGTGTAGCAAATTGGAGAACTTGTGCTTCATGGAAAGCAGCAGTTGCTACTCAGCTCAGTCCTATACTTTGTCAATCAGTGCTTCAAGCCTAATGTTGCCAGATTTTCTAATCTTTCAAAAGAAACTAGAAATCTGGACTTTTTATATGAGTTCACCCATTTTCACCAGTTTTCAACCTCATGCTATGTGATGGTGGCCTTCTCCAGGGACTCTGACCTCCTCTACCTCACTCACTGGTTTCTCTTCCTCCTCCTATCCCTCACTTGAAATGAACTCTCTTGATATTCCTTACGGATGAGCTTTCTCCCTCTCCTCTGAACCAGCAAAGCACTTTGCTCATAGCCTTCTATTGTTCTTACCTATGATGTCTTGTACCACAGTTATCTATATATATTCTGTGCCTCTCACAAGGCAATAAGTTTCTTAAGTCACTTATTATATTAATAATAACATCTTTTGGGGTCAAACACTGTGCTAAGTATTTTACACATATTAACTTATAACTCACCTACACTTTAAAAGAACCCTCAGGAATAATATTATCATGACTATTTTACAGATGAAGAAACTGAGGTTTAAAGTGCTTCTAATTAACACCCAAGTCCTCAGAGCCAGTAAGTGGAAAAGCCAGAACCTGAAACAAGGCTTTCTCACCCCACAGTTCTATATGTGCCTGACTCATCTTTAAACGCTCTACAATTCCTTGCATACAGTGAGCACTTGATTAACATTTGTTTAATTGATTGTTGAAAATAGAAATTTATATTCCACTTAAAAGACATTTTTTTCTTAAGGAACATGGAGAAAAATTACTGATGAGTTAATGGTTTGCAGAAAGCTTAAAAAACCATGACTGTGCGTTATGAATATTTGTGTTCAGCAATAGATTGGAGGCCATTCATCAACTGAATAGATATGCAGGGTTTATCCTGAGATACTTTTCAGTGTATTATTCAAAGAGAATTCCAATCCAAAAATAATATCCGTAAAGTAATCTGCCATGCTAGCATTTCTAGCCTGAAAATTCAATGTGCAATACTGGTTTTAGTTAGAAATGAGGAAATGCCAACAGGAGATTTAATAAAAGCTCAAAAGATTTTTTTTTTTTTTTTTGCATACAAGGAGCATTAATTACCTCCTTTCAATAACTAGGATGTTACATTTCTGTTTCTGCATCCAGTAGGAGTCCCAAAATGCAGTTTTATCTTTTCTCTAAATATAGTTTGTTTCACATAAAAATATATAATATCAGTATGTTACAACTAAGTAATGTACTGGTTTTCCCTTTTATTATTTTTTAAATATTTTGTTTAAATCATAAATGCTAACTTTGAAATGTGATTTAGATGACAATGACAGCATCTGATCATTGTCATCTAACAAATTTCTAAATTCTAAGTTTCTCTTTCAAGAATAACATTTGATGATTGTGAAAAAGACATTTTCTGTATTTTGGACCATTATCCAGCTTTGAGATCTCAGCAGCCTTTGAAATCTAACAACAATAACAACAACAAAAATCAGCTATAACAGAGAAAGAACAAAGAATATCCCTGAACAATTTTATTCCCCTGTCCTGGCTTCCTCCTTTTGGGAATGGGTACCCAGTAAACATAAATAAACTAGCAGCAAAAATGCTGATGTGTCAAAGTCCTGGGGTATATTTGGGTGAGGACAGAGATTCTATAGTTCTTAGAACTCTGCCCCTAGTCCAGAAAACAGTGGTTCCCACTACCACCACCGAGCTGTGTAAAGGGCTCAGAGGCAGCTGTGCCTGGTCCTTAGGAATGTAATTTAAGGAAGCTGTGATGACTCCATAAAGGTTCCCTCACAACCAAACTTTCTTGGGAGCATATTAACACTGCTCCCTTCCCTTAAGGTAGTTCAACTGACCCAAATCCAGATCCCTAACCTTCAACTGACAGCTTGAAGAAAAGATTCACTATAAATAAGAATTATTACCTATAGACTACTGATATTATTTACATTTTTAAAAAAACAAGTAAAATCACATGCATCTAATATCGTAAGAAAATGATTTGGCGATATGTTTACAAAATTGATGGAGGATTAGTAGACTAACAAATGACCAGCCATTTTCTCTTCAGGCAAAATTACCACCCAACTGCAAACTAGATCCCACAAAATACTGACACCTAGGGCAGGAAAAGAATTTACTTTTCCAAAGATGCTGCCATTCTTCTGCTCTTCTTCACCTTCCACGAGCTACATAAAAGAATATCTGGGGGAACTATCAAGTGAAGAATCCTCACAGGATAGAGGTCATCAGCATGGCGAGCTTCGTTGTTTAGTCACTCAGTTGAGTCTGGCTCTTTGAGACCCCGTGGACTGTAGCCCAGCAGGCTCCTCGGTCCATGGGATTCTCCAGGCAAGAATACTGGAGTGGGTTGCCATTTCCTTCTCCAGGGGATCTTCCTGACCCAAGGATTGAACCCACATCTCCTACAAGTCTCCTGTACTGCAGGCAGCTTTCTTTACCACTGAGCCACAGGGAAACCCATATGGTGAGCTTCACTGCTTGTTAAATTAAAGGAGCTAGAAGAATGTGGCAGAGTAAGGGACAGGTGACTATCATTGCTAACTCCTAGAACCAAGGAACAGACAGAAATAAAGCTCTCAAAGGAATGAGTACTGCATTGATTCTCTTCCCTCTCCTCTCCTCTGTTCATGATCAAGAATTAGCTTAAGTCATAAAGATATTAAAATAAATATTTCCTCAGTAACCCCATCCTAGCAAATTATCAACTGAAAGAACAATGAACAGAAAGTCAGCCAGGGAAAATACACACTGCTGTGGAAATCACTATCACTACAATTATAGTCATGGGAAAAGCAACTGGGAAGAAATCTCTTTAGTTAACAAGAAGATTGTCAAACGATGTGAACTAGCGTAGGTACATACAAACCTGAAATCTATAGGCTCTTGAATCAAATATACCTTATCATTCTGATGTTCTGGTCTTGGAGAAGAGCTGAAAATTGTTGGGTAGGTGGCAGAAAGTTCTTGGAGTTTTGTATCAATTTCAGCAAGCTGCTGATGCTGGGTGACTGCAAGCGTGTATCCTTCTCCTGGGACCAGCCAGCCACACTGACCTCCCTAAAAGGAAACAAGGGTCACCAGGTCATTCTCACACTACATTTTTCCCAAAATATACCTTTCAAACAGCCACATCAATGCTCCTCACAAAAACAAATAAAAATTTTAAATTAAAAAAATAGAATTAACTTGGGATAGTACAAGAAAAAATTAAATAGTTTAAGGTTTCATTATCTGCCAACTCTGCATATTCTTATATTTTGCAGGGTTTTCCCACTATGGAATAAATCTCTTAGCCTCAAAGTCTGAGTCTCATAATATCCATATTTCTCCACTCTGGAAAAGTGGTTTGTTGAATAGGAAGAAATCATGTTTACACTATAGTGGACATGTTATTTTCAAAATTTGTCCCTGAAAAGTAATTGAGTCTATAAACTCAGTTGTTTGGGTTTCAAGATCACAACTGGCCATTCAACCAACATTAGTTTCTCTTTTTTATTTTTAGTTTTATAAATTAATTTTTATCAGAGTATCGTTGCTTTACAATGTTGTATTGTTTTCCACTGTACAGCAAAATGAATATATGTATATGTGTACTTTGGCCACCTCATGCAAAGAGTTGACTCATTGGAAAAGACGCTGATGCTGGGAGGGATTGGGGGCAGGAGGAGAAGGGGATGACAGAGGATGAGATGGCTGGATGGCATCACCAACTCGATGGACATGAGATTGAGTGAACTCCGGGAGTTGGTGATGGACAGGGAGGCCTGGTGTGCTGTGATTCATGGGGTCGCAAAGAGTTGGACACGACTGAGCAACTGAACTGAACTGAACTGAACTGATACCTATATCCCCTCCTTTGGATTTCCTTCCCATTCAGGTCACAACCGAGCATTAAGTAGTTCTTTGCTCTATATGGTATGTTCTCATTAGTTATCTATTTTATACATAGTATCAACAATGTATATGTGTCAATCTCAATTTTAGTTTCTTCATACGTTAAAAGCCATTCATAATATTTCATTCAAAAATCCCCTACTGGACATATGTATACCTATGGTTGATTCATGTTGATGTTTGGCAGAAAATAACAAAATTCTGTAAAGCAATTATCCTTCAATTAAAAAATAGATTAAAAAAATTTTTTAAATCCCCTACTGTGGGGAGGCCTTATACTGGGCACTAGTGATTCAATATGAATCTCACACATTCCTGCCTTTAGGAGTTCTCAGTCCCTTGACAGCAAAGATTTTAACAAGGTGTGAAAAGTATTGGTAAATCCAGGGCTCCACGGGGATCAGGGAGGGTCAACTAGCCTCTCTGAACAGGAAAGAGCAAGGATAAAAAGTGTTTGGAGAAGGCTTCCTAAAGGAAATAATCAATCTTAGTAACATCTTAGAGAAACAACACAATTAGCTGTGCACTTTAAAACTGGAGCTGGTGAGGGTGAGATGGTAGGCAGAAAATCCAGTTAAGAAGAAAAAGCCACAATCTAAAAGAAAAGTGATGAGTGTCTGAACTTGGAATGTTTCCTAGGAATGCAGAACACAGAACCAATTCCAGAGATACTTAGGAAGCAGAATGTACAGAATCTGGAAATAATTTGATGGAAGAATGAGGGAGGAGTATGAATCAAGAATAAAAACCAAATTTCTGATTTTTATCAACTAGGGGGATAGTGGTCATATGGATCAAAATAAGGAATATCCAGACACACAGTAGGTTTAAGGAGGCAAATGATAATGAATTCTGTTCGGGGCCTTTCAATATTCACAGATATCCCTAGGATATCCACAGATTATGTCAGATAGTTAAATATGTTTGTCTGAAGTTCAAGATAGAGACTTGGAAATAAGTATTTTGGACTCACCCATAATTCTATAGTGATTCAAACCCTCAGAGCATGGGAATGGGTGAGGTCACAAAGAGAAGCGTGAAGACAGAAGACCCATGAAGAACACTAACAACAAAGGGGCAGATGGAGGGCAAGGAAGCATGAGAATTTCATGCCCTTTGGTTTCATGACTCTAAAACCAGGGATCAATCCCTAAGTGGTAACCAGAAAAAGTACATGCAAAAACTTATGCAGAAAGACTTAACATGTGTCTCTCCCTGGCCCCAGCATCCTATCTCCGTTCCTGCTTCAGTGACACTAATACTGCATAAGCCTCTCTAGGGAACAGGTCCCCACCAGACACTCCTTCTCCCTACCCACTGACATCAAGAAGACAAGCAAATGAACTAGATTCAGTCAATTGGAAGTAAACACCCTGCCTGGACTTAGACTGTTGAGGGAGAGAGAGATTCAAAGATGCCAGGAAGGTGGGAAGAGATTAACCGTGACAGCAACAGCAGCGAGGAGCCAGTGTTGGAGCAGGGAAGGCGGCGGCAGTGCTCGCTAGCATGGGTGTCTGGCGTCTGGCGGCTGCAGTGCAACCCTGAACCAGCCTGCTTCTGAGGAGTTTCTAGGGCCATTTTTCTGTCTATTTTTTCTGGCCATTTGCTTGATTTCTGCCTGGTTTACAAACTTGGTCCTTCAAACTTTCCACTGTACCTTTGAGGTACCCAAGTCTCCCAAAAAATTCATTTTCTCCCTTTTTTAACCAAAATTTGCCTCCATTTCTGGCAACCCAAAACACTGAATTTTTTTGCCATGTTACTTATAATAAAGGATAATTTCAAAAAGTCTGAAAATAGGGAGAAAGTGAGATTATACTATATCCATATAAGATATACTATAGCAATAAACATTTAAAATATACTTGCAAGTTGGCATATGAAAATTATACATAATTATAAAAAATCTAATTAGTCATAAATAAATTCTGATCTTTTTTCCTAAGTAAAAGTGATATAAATACTGTATGACCTAAGAGAAATAAGAATCTGACACACACACAAAATAAAAACTATGGAATCAATGATTAAATATTGGTTAATAAATTTTAAATTCTTGTTTGAATGGAATTCTTTTTAAGTGACTGAAGTAAAAGAAACTGTTCAACTAAGTGCAGCAGAAATTGAAATGTTTCATGTTTTATACTGTAACAGAAGGAAATTGTGTGTTGTTGTTTAGTCGCTCTGTCATGTCTGACTCTTTGCAACCCCATGGACTGCAGCACGCCAGACTTCCCTGTCCTTTACCATCTCCCAAAGTTTGATCAAAGATATGTCCATTGAGTTGGTGATGCCCTCCAACCATTTCATCCTCTGTTGTCCCCTTCTCCTCCTGCCTTCAATCTTTCCCAGCATCAGGGTCTTTTCTAATGAGTTGGCTCCTCTCATTAGCTGGCCAAAGTACTGCACCTTCAGCTTCAGCATCAGTCCTTCCAATGAATATTCAGTGTTGATTTCCTTCAAGATTGACTGGTTTGATCTCTGTGCTGTCCAAGGGGCCCTGAAGAGTCTTCTCCAGCACCACAGTCCAAAAGCATCAATTCTTCAGCGCTCAGCCTTTTTTATCATCCAGCACTTACATTGTACACGACTACTGGAAAAACCATAACTTTGACTATACGGACCTTTGTCAGCAAAGTAATGTCTCTGCTTTTCTAATTCACTGTCTAGGTTGGTCATAGCTTTTCTTTCAAGGAGCAAGCATCTTTTAATTTGATGGCTGCAGTCACCATCCACAGTGATTTTAGAGCCCAAGAAAATAAAGTTTGTCACTGTTTCCATTGTTTCCCCATCTATTTGTCATGAAGTGATGGGATGCCATAATCTTCATTTTTTGAACATTGAGTTTTAAGCCAGCTTTTTCACTCTCCTCTTTCACCTTCATCAAGAGACTCTTTAGTTCCTCTTTGCTTTCTGCCTTAAGGGTGGTATCATCTGGGTATCTGTGGTTATTGATATTTCCCCTGGCAATCTTGATTCCAGCTTGCGCTTCATCCAGCCCAGCATTTCGAATGATGTACTCTGCAAATAAATTAAATAAGCAGGGTGACAATATACAGCCTTGATGTACTCCTTTCCCAATTTGGAACCAGTCCATTGTTCCACATCTGGTTCTAACTGTTGCTTCTTGACCTGCATACAGGTATTTAACATGTAGTAGATGATGTTGGAGAAGGCAATGGCACCCCACTGCAGTACTCTTGCCTGGAAAATCCCATGGACGGAGGAGCCTGGTAGGCTGCAGTCCATGGGGTCGCTAAGAGTCGGACACGCCTGAGCAAGTTCACTTTGACTTTTCACTTTCATGCACTGGAGGAGGAAATGGCAACCCACTCCAGTGTTCTTGCCTGGAGAATCCCAGGGACAGAGGAGCCTGGTGGGCTGCCGTCTATGGGGTCGCACAGAGTCGGACATGACTGAAGTGACTTAGCAGCAGCAGCAGCAGATGATGTATGTGTTTCTGCCTACACTTGCAATGTGTAGGAATCTCGCCTCCCTAAGACAGAACCCAGAAAATGCTTTTCACCACCTGCTTTACAGCTAGGATTCAGGCCAGAATGAGGGTCTACAATCAGATTCACCCGTCTAGTATTGATTTAGATGTGAGGAATTTAAGATCTGATGCAAAACCCATTTTGCTGGGAAGGGTGACAGCAGAGGCTTCCGGCTTTGGGGAAAGTCATTAGTAGTTGTGAGTTCCCAACACAGGGAAAAATCTTTAACAAATTCAAAGTATCCTAGACAAATTGAAGAGAACATTACATCCATGGAATGAAACATGCCACTGTAAGGAACAACCAGCAGGCATGAGTTCTGAGGAATTCAAACATAATTACCATGTTAGTCATCTTTATGTTGGATTTGTCAGAGGTGAAGTGGCAGAGCACTCCAAAAGGACATACAGATACTTGAAAGAATACAGCAAATCCGAAGCATGGCAACAAGTCTGGTACCGTTTCAGGAAACAATAGATAGATCAGTCCCTTCCTCAAAATGGCAGTCCCTTCCTGCCACATTCACGTCTTCCTCCTCTGATCTCTATTCCATCATGTGTCACCACCTATCCGGCGTCATAGAATCTCCATATAAAATATCTCCCACATCAGATAATGAAAAAGGACACCTTCTCCTCAGAGGACTTGCAGAAAGAACTTTCAGCAAATATTAGTTTAAAAAATAATAATAACTGTAAAAATAGCAACAATCTCAAAAGAGGGCTGCACAAGCAAAGTAAGCAAAATAGAGATGTTTGAAATTCAACTCAGAAAACTGTAAAATGAATGTAGATGAGCAAAAGGACAAAAAGGATAAAGATTATGAGAAAAATACTTGAAGGCCTGGAGGAGAGATCCTGGAGGAGATTCTATACCCATGTATGGGCTTGGTACATAGACTGACCTGGTCCCCTTTTCCAATGTCCTCCTCCTTCACCTTTCTCTGCTAAAATAACAAGAAGTAAAATCCTTGGATCCCCGGTCTTGACTGCACAGCTGTATGAAATGGATGACCATGTGCAGTCTTAGCTTGGCCGGTGAGGTGCAGGTGGAAGTCATGGGGAGACCACAGCTTCCCAAGCGAAAAGGCAAAGCTTCAGAGGTATCTCTTTTACCCTTTCCTTTCCCCCTTTCTTTCTGCCTGGAAAATTTACACATTATCTACAGATATAGCAGTCATCTTGCATGCTGAAAAACAAAAACACATTAAGACCATGAGTCAAGAAGATCAAAAGACACTAGCTACTTACACTTGGATTTCTTGTCACAAAAAAAAAAAAAAAAAAAAGTAGGTTTCTTATTTAAGTCATGGTTTTTAAAGTTTTCTGTGACTTGCAATTAATCCCATTCCCACCTGATACCCACTTTATAGGAAGCCCAAAAGGAAAGAAAAAGAGATGACAGAAGAGAAGAAATAACAGAAGATAATTTTCTGAACAGATGAAAAAATTGAACCTTCATGTAAAAAGTGCCTACATAGAAGATGCCATGCAAGACAAAAATATTTTTAAAGATGTACACAAATAAGTTCTGACAAAATTGGTGAACTCAAAAATAAAGAGAAAAATCCTACAAGCTTCCAGAAAGGATTTTACATCTAGAATTTAGTTAACACCATTTAAAGCTACCATTTGAAGCCATCATTCAAGGGGGAGATATGGGCTTCCCTGGTAGCTCAGCAGTTAAAGCATCTGCCAGCAATGCAGGAGACCCGGGTTGGATCCCTGGGTTGGGAAGATCCCCTGGAGAAGGAAATGGCAACCCACTCCAGTATTCTTGCCTGGAGAATCCCATGGACAGAGGAGCCTGGTGGGCTACAGTCCACGGGGTCACAAAGAGTTGGACACGACTGAGAGACTTCACTTTCACTTTCACTTTTCAAGTGGGAGAAGAATTAATTTTTGAATATGCAAACACTCAAAAATTATCTACACACCATCATATTTAGGGGAATTCTTTTAATTCCAGAAAAATAACTCAGGAAAAATGATTTTGACCCCATGGACTATAGCCCACCAGGCTCCTCTTTCCATGGGATTTTCCAGGCAAGAATATTGCAATGGGTTGCCATTTCCTCCTCCAGGGGATCTTCCTGACCCAGGGATCAAACTCACAACTCCTGCCTCTCCTCCATTGCAGCCAATTCTTTACCACTGAGCCATCAGAGAAGCCCCAATAAACAATTAGTTGAGTTTAAATACACAGGTAATAAGGCGGTTTTAAAATTTGGCTACTGTTGAGAAAGATTCCTGAAATATAAGAAGCATACTATTTTTAAAAGGAAAACTTATAACATCCTGAAAAGGAAAACTTATAACATCCTGGAACTAAAATTCCAAGTGATTTCAATGCATTCTAGAGAAATGGGAGAAGAGGGAAATCAAAGCATACCAAAGATCCTGCCCTGTTAAGACGTAAGATTTTAGAAATTAATTAATTATTGAAGAACCTCTAGAAAGGAAAGCAGCCCACTGCCAACACTCTGATCCTAGTCCAGTGAGACCATTTTAGATTTCTGTCCAGGAGAAACTGAGCTGAGAAGACCTAACTTTCTAAGGTGACAGAACTGGGAAGTGACAGATCCTGCTTTCTAGCCAGTCTGCCAAAGCCAGCACTCAACCACTCTCCTAAACCACCTCCAGTGTCTGCAGATCCATTTTCCATTTCGCCAGAACACAGTGTCAGCTGTGAATACATAACCTGGAGGAATATACACCAGCCTTTCTTGGAGTGGGAATTATAGAGAATTGGTTTTTTTTTAATCTGAATTTCTAGTTTCTCTTGACAAATTGGAGGATCCAGGCAGCCCTGGGCAGGGATTTCTAGGCAGCAGCAGCCACTGACTGGCATACTGGCCCAGGTATTGCTGCACATGCACTGCTTTTTAGCCAGAGCTAAAACTGCCCTCTGAACCTACATGTCTTAGGCTGGGTTCCCTAGACCCAGAACCTGAGGCAGAGATTCCTGTTTAAGTGACTTAGCGGAAGAGTGCTTTCAGGATTAGAGGTGTGAGGAAAGCAGGCTAGGAACAAGGGAACAAAGCCAGACAAGGGTGTTGTCTCAGCTGAAGACCGACTGACCCCTGGGGAAGCTCTGGAGGACAAACTGCAGCACACAGCTCATCCTATTTCAAGGTGAGGAAACAAAGGGGCCGGGCGGGGTCGGGGGGGCGGGTGCCATCCTTTCCTGGACTGGTCAGCTCCCATTTGGCCCAGGACAATTCTCCAGAGAAGGAGTCACAGCAGGGGATGGATGCACAGATTTGCTAGGTAAAAGGCTGCTCCAGGGTGTCAGCAGCAGTCACCGTATTATCTCTATTAAACACAGGAGAATAAAAATTAGATGACAGCGCTAAGAGTTTCAAGGAACACAGGACAATGTATTTCTTTGTGGAAGTAAGAACAGAGCTAGAAGTTTAGTATGCAAACAAGTGCAAATGTTGAGCCTGCGTTACTCACGTGACCTGCCCAGGCCCTGTAAATACTCACATTCACACCATGGATTCACTCCTCAGACTCAGCCTGTGCTTGCCCCAGACTCTTCAGGGAACTGAATACCCAACATTACCTGGACAGGAGCTGGATGGTGCTCTTAAGGATTACTAAAGATTACACTGAAATTATGTGGAATTGGTTTAGGGATAATAAGAAATGTCCAAAAAAAAGGATCCAGAGAAACATATCTCTATGTCATCAATGAGCAAGCCCGTCACATCACAGGCAGAGGGTATTATTGTGAAAACCAACGTGTAGGCCACTCTTATAATGCCATAAGAGAGTCAATAATGAATCAACAAGAATAAATTGGAAAATTTCGATAAAAATAAAATTGTAAAACAGGATTTTTTTAAGTTAAAAATATTGCCTCATAATTTGAAAAATTACTGCAATTTTTGCTATTTGATCAACAATATGATTTTAAAAATAAAAATTAAGACATGTGGAGCCTGTAGAATATCAGAGTTTACTTACCTCAGAACTGGACAGCCCTGAATCACTATCGTCTAAGTCCTTCAAAAGTTCAACCAGCTTTTCCTTTTCTCTGTCAATCATAACCACAGGTTTTCCTGAATTCTTGGCCAACTACAGAATGTATCAAAAGAAAATATTAAATACTCAAAGCAACTCATAGTTCAGGAAAAATTAAAATGGAATCTGAGGCTTCTACAATACAGATTCACTAAGGCAAAATTTGTTATATTAGGCATTTTCATTTGCTGGGTAATTTTGTTTTATTCTAAATTTTGGAAGAGCTCCATTATCCAAGCAAAGATATTCAACCATCTCAACAAACATTTTATATAAAAAATAAAACATGGGCAGTTTGCAAACCTCTCTTTATATTAAATGTATCAAATGCAACATACTTGCTGAGACATTTGGGAGGAATCTTACCACTTTCTATGTGATATATATCCACTAAATGAAACGGCTTTTAAGTTTCAAGACTATCACATCAGGAGTTTAAATAGGATTCAGTTACTATTGATAAAAGGAAAAAGGAAAATCTATGGTGGAACTGCTATCTGTGTCAGCAAGAACTTGGATGTGGGGAAAACCCTACTGCTCTTGGAAAATTATACATTAAGTCAACAAACAATGAGCCAGTGCAAAAAGAGCAAGCTGGCAAAGGTTTCTTTCAGATCATAGGAACATGGAGCACATAAAAGTCAAGAGTCCCAGAGGCCAGTCCTGGCAGTGGCAGGCTGACCCATGAATCCAGTCTCCCTGGAAAAGACATGCTAATTGTGGAAAACATCAGGCTTGAACTATGAAGAATTACTTAACTCTCTCCTCTTAAAACGTCACACTTATCAATGTAGCTTTCTAGTGACTTAACTGCCTGAGTGGCTTGCCATGAACCTTCTGTTCACCATACTTTTATTTCTTGCTATAAATTATTTCACATTCTGGTCGAATACAGGAGTCCTTGTGCCCTTGGTTAGTCTAAGTCTGCCTGGAGGACAAACCAAGTCAGACTGCACAGCCTTTAAAACCAAGTTAAGCCTCTATATCAGTGAGCTAATCAAAGCAAGAGACAAACAACAGGCTGCTCCAGGAGCTGGGAGAGGAGAGGCAGGGCCAGTAGGCAGACAACCAGTTGACCTCTCCACCTCTGCCAAGAGCATTTTCCACTCAAATTTCTAAATGCACCAACCATAAAATCAGTCCCATTACTTTAAAGAAAACCAATTTTATTAATATGCAATTTAAAATCTGGGAAACAGTATATAAAACTATTATTTAAATAAATGTTTTTCAAATTGCAGGAACCAGATTCATTTCTGGGCAATGAAACAAATGTATTAAGTTGCAGCTAGCAATTTTTAAGAGGGTAGGATGAGATAGAATAGGCTAGGATGGAGTGAAAATAGTGAAATTAAGCATTGGTTCATAAAACTTCTCTTACAGTTATATAAATTGCTTCAATTACATATACATGTATCATGGTCAAAAAAAATTTTTTTTAAGACAACGAACATAGCTATCTCCATTTTTGCAACTCATTTAGTCCCACATTCTGGCTTCTAAATTTCTAGGTACATACCTCAATGTTTCGCTTAATAAAATCCTGGCTGTGTTTACCCCTGAGTTCAATCTTTTCTGTATTTGAGAAAGGTTTATTTTCTGCTTTGATCATTGACTCATTTCTTTCCACATCATAGGTAGAATCTAATAATAAAAAAGTTCAAAATTTTTTCAGAATTATAATTGTCCATTATGCCAGAATTTACCTTAAGCATATATTGAAACATATAAGAAATAAACACACGCAGAAAAGGTCCTAAATTTCAGATCAGAAACTTAAGACACACAAACATTTATTCTTAAAAAGATAAATGTGCTACCATAATTTACAATGAAGTTCTCATAAAACTTTTGTTATTATCATGTGTCAAACTTCTTGCTGTTGATTTCTTTGGAATCATGGGAGATATGAAAAGAACTTCAAGCAATATACATGAAGGAGAAATCGCTGATGTCATGAGAATTTTAACATGTATTTTATTTTAGTATTTATATGACATAAAACTTACTCTAAAGACTAGAACCATTACCTACTACTCACTGATTCGCTATTATCTTAGAAAAATAAACTTCTTGTTCAAACCTGTTTTTTAAGCCAGGTCGGGGCATAAGTGTTCTGGATGTCCCTCGTCCTATCTGCACAAACCCCTAAAGCCCATCTCAGTTTGTCAGTTTTTCTCAACCTTTGAAGAGCTTTGCATCAGCGTCAATTGTTCAGACCCTGAGTGCTCAAGACAAGAGCAAGAAAAATACTTGTGGCCTCTTATCCCCTTTATAAAATATCTTGGTTTCACTGTAGTCACATTTAAAGCATTTTTTAAAAGACCATGCGAATCCTTCATTAAAGCTCTAAAAATATGCATAAAAAGAGTCTTCCTAAATGACAAATAGAGTCCACCTTACAAAACAGGATAAACTGCCGTATTAAAGTACTAGAGACAAAAAAAAAAAACACTAGCCAGTAGCTCAGTGCAGACAGGCTTACTTAAAAGTTATCTTTGTTTTATGAGAGGTAACCTCAATAAAAAGGATTCAGGGAGCTAGTCAATTGGTGTTTTGTGGCTCATTAGCAAAGATTCAGTACAAATTTAATAGTTAAAGAATAAATTTTAATTACACTAGTTGGAAAGACCAATCAAAAGTGTTAGATCTCTGAATTTAATTTCTTTTCAGACTAAAATAAATTTGAGTAAAAAAACAACAACAACAAAGTTTTACTCAAATTTAAGTTACACATTTCTAAGCAAAAAAAAAAAAAAAATCTACGCTTTATAACTGAGATTTCATTCTTTAATCAATCTGGTGTCTCAGATGGTAAAGAATCTGCCTGCAATGTGGGAGACCTGGGTTCGATCCCTGGGTCAGGAAGATCCCTTGGAGAAGGAAATGGCAACCCATTCCAGTATTCTTGCCTGGAAAACCCCAGTGACAGAGGAGCCTGGAGGCAGTCCATGGGGTCGTATAGAGTTGGACATGACTGAGTGACTTACAAACACCAATAGTTAAAGTATGAGTTATTTTTTTGGTGAGTGGCCTTCTTAGATATAAAATATATAACTCTTTCCCATAATCCAAGTTGTATATAGTCTTTTTAACTGAAATCTGAAGTTTATTCATTCAGCTGAAGTTTCATATTCTCTTAAACAACACATTAAAATAAATCAAATTATACAAAGTGTTATATACTGTTACATTATACATATAAAACTTTTATTCATGTTGATGTATGACAAAAACCATCACAATATTGTAATTATCATCCAATTAAACTAATTTTTAAAAATAAAAAAATAAAATAAATCAAATTAAATGCATCTTTGTCTACATTTATAATAGTTTCTTTAAAATACACTTTTAATACATTGTAGGAAAAAATCTTAGATAGTCTGGTAAAAACTATCTGCCTAGAAATGTCCTCTTCTCCTCTCCATCCTGGGAGTGATCCAGGGTAGAAGTTGCCATGTCCCGGTAGTAACCCCAGCTTTTGCTAGGTTGGATGAATTGGTTGGACCAAGGGTGGGCACCTAACCCAAGATGGATCAGTTGGTCTCTTCTCTAGGATTATGGAATTGAATCACCCTCTCAATGACTAGCGAAAGGATATGATCTTAGGAATCAAAGAAGCTATCTACCAGGAGGATTCTTTTCATAAATTTTCTTTTTCACTTAAACTAGATTTCCATCACTAGCAGCCAGATTTAACTGTTTATTATACAAAATTTCAAATGTTCTAAAGACGACTATTATAATGAACCCTCAACAACTAACTTCAATAATGATTAACTCGTGACTAATCCTGTTTCATCTAGAACCTCACCTACTTCCCCTCACCACTGAATTAAATCACATCAAATCATTTCATCTGTGAATATTTGTATATATAGCTAGTATCTTCTTGGGACAATATATAAAATCACATACCTTGTTTGACATTCTGTATATGATTTTCATAGTTTTCTGGTGGAACTTGAGTGTGAAACACGGAGAAAAAGGTATCTTCATGCTTGTTACAAGAAGGATCTAGTGATTTAAACATCATTTGTTCAATATCATATGTTAACATATATATATGGAATCTTGAAAGACGGTACTGATGAATGCAATTGTAGGGCAGCAATGGAGATGCAGATATGGAGAACAGACTTATGGACATGGGGCAGCAGTAGGGGGAGAAGAAGGTGGGACAAATGGAGAGAGTAACATGGAAAAAATATATACACTGCCATATGTAAGACAGACAGCCAGTGGGAATTTGCTGTATGACTCAGGGAACTCAAACTGGGGCTCTATAACAACCTAGAGGGGTGGGATGGGGTGGGAGGTCAGAGGGAGGTTCAAGAGGAAGGGAACCTATGGCTGCTTCATGCTATTATATGGCAGAAACCAACATAATATTGTAAAGCAATTACCCTTCAATTAAAAACAAATGAATTTTTAAAAAGCATTTGTTCAATACATACAAAATAAATAAGGAATCGTATATGTGGACAGTTGTTTTTAAAAAACAGATAAGATCTAATAATGTCCTCTGCAATATTCCTCAACTTCCTCTACACGTTTCTTAAGACAATGTCACTTTCAGATAGAAATGATATTCATCTTTGTACACATGAGCCACTGAAACCGAGAAATCAAAGCCAGTCAACAGTTTCCGTAGAACTTCTGTGCAAGAAGTATGCACCAGGGTGTGCTAAAATATCACATGAATTACCTGGATATAATATACCAAATTCTAACATTCATAAAACAGAGAACATGCACACTGAATAACTTTGTGTTTCTACTCCTTATTTTAGATCCACAAGGTGAGATTTCAGATATATGAGCTGTTATTAAAATAACAGAATGTGTTTGAGAGAAAACTGGAGAGACACTTGGCAGTTAGCTTTCCTTTTTTTGATTCTCTTGGGATACTACACATAAAAATTTAAGAAACTGTGTTTAACTCTTTTTGTTTAATTTAATTTGTCTTATGTTCCATTAAGCTAATTTAGACAATGTATATTTACAAGAAACAGCTAACATAAATAAATATCACTTTGCCTTAACATGAAAGAATCTGTCAGGCTGTGGCCCAGAAATGTTTTTGCTTAAGAAAACATGGCATGTCTTGAAGATATTAGAGGATTCACCACCTACCTCTGAAACAAACCTGATTCAAGCACCTGCTTGGAGATGATATGGGCAAGATACATTCACCATGACACAAACACCAACAAATTCAAAACATACAACTTCTGATAGTAAAAACAAATTCATCAATTCAAATTCCCTAATTTGGAATTCATAATAATGTAGCGTCGCATCACCAGGACTGACAGTACAACCATAATCCTTGTTCATTGTTTGATGGGTTAATCTAGCAAATTAGTGGTATAAGCCTTACAAGAAGACAGGTAAGCTACTTAGCAGGCAAAAAGTTTTGAAGTTCTTTTCAAACTTTAATTTTTTTGCAACCATTGTTATTAGGGTTCTTAAATATTCATTGAAGCATACAGCAAGTCAGCAATTTGGCAACATTCTGTTATTGGTTTAAGTTGCATCATATATCCAAAGTGGTAATATATTTTTGATCACATAATTCCTCTTTAATAGCAGTTTCACTTAATTTTATACTAAAGTACCTATAGAGACATAAAAATATGAAAACCTGCAAATCAAAAAACTATTATAGCAAGGTGATACTGAAGGTTTTAAACCAAGGAGTTTTTCTTAGCTGAAATCATTCATGTGACCCTATGGCTCTTCATGCATAGTCTCAGGATATAATTGCCTCAGACAGAATTGGTACAGCTAGGGTACAGCCCTCAGAGAAGGCAATGGCAACCCACTCCAGTGTTCTTGCCTGGAGAATCCCAGGATTGGCAGGGCCTGGTGGGCTGCCATCTATGGGGTCTCACAGAGTCGGACACGACTGAAGCGACTTAGCAGCAGCAGCAGCAGCAGGGTACAGCCCTAACACAAAGGTCTCATAGCTTAGCCTTGAGTTTAAAAGACAACAGTTGTAAAAGAAAGATATTCAACTGTAGAAACTCAACTTCTTAAGAGGAAAAAAGCATTTTCTAAATTACAAAAGTCCTTCATTAGAAAGCTCTTCCTTATAGTAAAAAGCAAACCAAAAAATCTAATTCATGTAGAAAAAATGATGGAATTAGAAAATAATGATTTGATAAACACCATAATAATAACTGACTCAGGTAGAAATTAATGAATAACAGGATAACAGCCCCAAAGTATCCTCCCACAAGATAATTTAGCCAGTGCAAAAAGGAAAACTGTAACTTTACAGTGGAGAAACCTAGCAGACACCACCTTAACCAAATGATCAAAGTTAACATCACCAGCGATGGAACAATCGACATCACACACTTCCTGTTATGATTCATTGAGAATACAGTACCACTTCTATGGGGTTTCTGCCAAAAATACATAACCTGAACCCAATATGTGGAAACATAAACAAACCCAAACTGAGCAACTATCTACAAAATAACAGACCTATAGCCTTCAAAAATGCCAATGTCATAAAATACAAAAAATGACTACAGAGACATGACAATTAAATGCAATGAAAGGGCTTGAATTTTCTTTTGGTAGAAGGATTTAAGTGGGACAACCGGTGAACCATGAATAAAGCCTGTTGATTGGATCATATTATTGTATCAATACTAATTTCCTGATTTGTGTGTGTGTCCATCTGTAGAGAAGACGACAGAAGATATGGTAAGATGCTAGTACATGGAAAATCTGAGTAAAGGGTATTTGCGAATTCTTCATACTTTTGAGACTTTCAATCTGAAATTATATCAAAATTAAAAGTTAATAGGTAGTTTTTCAAATGTCCTCACTACAAACATTTAGCTAAAGGGAAAAAAGAAATCTTCCTTCAGAGATCAAGGATTGAGCACAATTTTTTTATTAATTTTTTATTGAATGAAAGATTCATTAAATTCTACAGTGTTTTACAAATTTCAATACGAGTCTTGAAAGAGGAAGATTGGAGGGTTGATTTAAGTTGCTTCCTGTCACCTAGGGAAGAAAGCCCATCCCAGACAATGGGAAAGACCTAGAAGAACATCACTGGGATGAGTTTAGAGTAGACACAAGTGACTCACAAGTGAGACTGCTCCCTGGAACTCACCCTTTTGGAGGTGAAATCCTGGAGTTAGGTTGAGATCATCAAAGAAAATGGGGAAACCAGAGCACAGGGGGCTCTGCCTCACTGAACACCTGGAATTCTAGGAGACTCCACTCACAGGGCTCACACCTACTCCTGATGCTCCAAAGCACCAATGGCAGTGGGGCACGTTTTAAGGGAGGCAGGGCATGATATAGTCACCCTTTCTTTTTCCCTATCTCTTTTTCATTCTCTCCCCTACTCCTAATACACACACACATGCACAGAAACATATGACATACAATTGCATGGCTGGCCTGGAGCATGGACGAGAACCAGGAGTGCTTGCTTTCCCCTAAGAATTAGAAACAGACCCCTTCCCAGCGCACATCATGACACCAGCCAAAAATGCACACAGCCAGGGACTTCGCTGCGGTCCAGTGGCCGGGGCTGCGTGCCCCCAGTGCAGGGGGCCTGGGTTCAATCCCCAGATGGGGAGCTGGAGCCCACATGCTGCAACTAAAACTTGGCACAGTCAAATAAATAAAATTAAATAAATAAAAACAAATATTTTTTTAAATGCACACATCCAAATGTCCCATGCAATTAAGAACCACCCTGTTAGACTACAGAGAAAAGTTCAATAAACTCAAAATATCAAAACAATGCCCACAGTATTACAGATTTCTATATTGGCTTTTAAAGCAGAGGGCTTATAAAAGATTCTGGAGAACAAAGGAAAAGCACTATTTTCTAATTAACTATAAGGTCAATGAGGAAATAAGAGTACAGTAACAACATGTAGAGAATAATGATAATGACACATAAGAAAGAATGCAGTATAGAGCTAAGTCTATATTTAGAAACAAATTCATAGCAATGATGCCTTTATCACATTGTTAGGGACTGAACTCTATGCCCCCAAAATTCATATGTTGAAGCCCTAACCCCTAGTGTGGCTGTACTTTAAGGAGATTAAAGTTAAATGAGATTATTAGGTAGGGTTCTAACCCAGTAGAACTGGTGTCCTTACAAGGAGAGGAACAGGTACCAGAGGTGTCTTCACCCTCACCTCTTCTCCCCCTGGGCCCCAAGAACAGGCCACGTGAGGACACAGTGAGAAGGTCCATAAGCCAGGAAGCGAGCTCACCAAAAATGAGTTTTCCAGTACCTTGACCTTAAACGTATAGTCTCCAAAACTGTAAGAAAATTAACTTCTGCTCTTTAAGCCACTCAGTCTGTGGTATTTCTTTAATGGCAGCCCTAGCAGACACAGATTTTAAGAGAAAATAAAAAGAACTTAACTAATTTAAATGAAGAAATTAATTTAACTGAAGAGAAAACAAGTTCAAGAAAAGAAATAATCAAGATAATCACTAGAGTTAACAAAGAAATTCAAAATTGATTTACAAAAGTATAAAAAGACATATCCTCGAGTATAATTTTAAAAAGAGAAAACACTCACTGCTATCAAAGTGGCATGGTACTGGTAAAAGAGCAGCCACAAAGACCACTGCAACAGAACGGAGGGTTCAGAAACAGACCCAGAAAAGCCTACTCAACTTATCTTTATTTATTTATTATTTAGTGACTGTCTCCTTTACATCCATTATTTTGCTGAACATTCATAGCATTACCACAATACAGAGTAGCATTACCTCCATTTACAGATGAGGTAAATCAGGCTCAGAGAGGCAAAGTAATTTACTCAGAGTCATACAGATAAATGGAGCTCGATTTTTGTGGCTTAATACTCCTCCTTGAGAACTATTCTGAGCCTAGCATTATTCTGAGCCTATAACTGTGATTTGTTGTTGTTCAGTTGCTCAGTCTTGCCTGACTCTTTGCAACCCCATGGACTGCAGCACGCTAGGCTTTCCTGTCCATCACCAACTCCCGGAGCTTACTCAAACACATGTCCATTGGTCAGTGATGCCATCCAACCATCTCGTCCTCTGTTGTACCATTCTCCTCCTGCCTTCAATCTTTCCCAGTATCAGGGTCTTTTCTAATGAGTAGGCTTTTCACATTAGGTGACCAAAGTATTGGAGCTTCAGCCTCAGCATCAGTCCTTCCAATGAATATTCTGAGTTGATTTCCTTTACTGACTAGTTGGATCTCTTTGCAGTCCAAGAGACTCTCAAGAGTCTTCTTCATCACCACAGTTTGAAAACATCAGTTCTTCAGCACTGAGCTTTCTTTACAGTCCAACTCTCACAGCCATACATGACTACTGGAAAAACCATAGCTTTGACTAGACAGACCTTTGTTGGCAAAATAATGCCTGCTTTTTATTTTTTTATTTTTTTAATTTATTTATTTTAATTGGAGGCTAATTACTTTACAATATTGTAGCGGTTTTTGCCATACATTGACATGAATCAGCCATGGGTGTACATGTGTTCCCCATCCTGAACCCCCCTCCCACCTCCCTCCCCATTCCATCCCTCTGGGTCATCCCAGTGCACCAGCCCTGAGCACCCTGTCTCATGCATCAAACCTGGACTGGCGATCTGTTTCACATATAATAATATACATGTTTCAATCCTATTCTCTCAGATCATCCCACCCTTGCCTTCTCCCACAGAGTCCAAAAGACTGTTCTATACATCTGTGTCTCTTCTGCTGTCTCACATATAGGGTCATCCTTTCAACTTATCTTAAAAGAGCAAGACTTCCGAATAGCAAGAGGATAATCTCTTTAACAAATGGTGCTGGAACAACTGAATGTTCACATGCAAAAAAAAAAAAAAAAAAAAAGGAGCCAGACATAGACCTTACATTTTTCACAAAAATGAAATCAAACTGGATTATAACCCAAATGTAAAATGCAAAAGTATAAAAATAGGATAAAAATCTATGTGAATTTCAGTTTAGTGATGAGTTTTTATAAACACCACCACAAGTATGATCCATGAAAGTAAAAATTGATAATTTAAACTTTATTAATATTAAAAACTTCTGCCCTGCAGAAAAGACAAGCCACAGGCTGACAGAAAATACTTGCAGAACACATATCACATAAAGGACCTGCATCCAAAATAGACAAAGAACTCTGAAAACTCAACCATAAGAAAACAGACAACTCACTAAAGAAAATATAGATATGGCAAATAAACACCTGAAAAGATGCTGAACATAGTTTGCCATTACAGAAATATAAATGCAAATTAAAACAATGAGATACCAATAAACACCTATAAGAATGGATAAAATCCAAAAACGTGACAATACCAATTCCTGGCAAGGATGCAAAACAACAGAAACTTTCATTTTTGCTGGTGGGAATGCAAATGGTACAGTCAATATGGAAGACAGGCAGTTTCTTTCAAAGCTAGACATTTATCATATGATTTCACAGTCCTGCTCCTAGATATTTAACCCACAAAATGGAAATTTTATGTCCACACAAAAACCTGCACACGAATGTTTAAGAAGCTTTATTTATAATCATCAAAAACTGGACACAATCAAGATATCATTCAATAGATGAAGAGAAAAACAGTGATACTGTCCATAGAATGAAATGCTATTTAGTGACAAAAAGAAATTAGCTATCAAATCACAAAAAGATATGGATGAATCTTAACTGTATACTGCTAAATCAAAGAACCCAATCTGAAAAGGCTACTTACAGAGTGATTCCAACTTTACAACATTTGGAAAAGGTAAAACTAGAAAGACAGTAAAAAGATCAGTGGTGGCTAGGGGTTTGGAGGAAGATGGGCAGGTTGAATGGGGATTCACCCAGGGGATCTTTAAGGGTGGTAAACCTATTCTGTATGATACCATAACAGTGATTACATGACACTGCACATTCTTGGAAACCTGTAGCTTCACAGCACAGAGAGTGAACCTTAATGTATGCAAATTATCAAAAGATTATTTAGGATGTAATAAAATCCCAGGACAAAATACAGAATTTGGTTAAAAAAAAAAAAAACAATCTGTGTTACTAATGTACAAATTAATTTCACTGAAGAGGATGGAGGGAAGAATGTTCACTTTTTAAGTAAACTGGAAATGAATAGAGTCTGCAAGACTAGAGGCAATAGAAATTGCATCTGAGCTTTTTACTCCAGTTGATTAGGTTATGTCCTCAAAAATTCTGATATCACTACACACGTACAGTAGAATTGAACAATTAACTAAATAGATGGCCGATGGTGAGAACCAGGTTTTTCACTGTTGGAATGTAGGTTATACACGAGCAAGAGGAAAAGTCAAGAATGATCCATGTGGTAATAAAGTCAGAGACATCAGTATGAACCTATATTTAGCTTAATATAGAGAGAGATGGTTATACATAGAAATATTTACAGATATGTGTATAACAGGTTAGCATACACACAAATACTTTCTTTCTCAGAAGCAACAACTCCCCAGTAGCAACAAGTTGATCAAGCATCTAGATCTGGTTTCTAATATCATTCTCCAATGGGAGGAACCAGGGCTTCTTGGAGAAACAGCTGATTTTCTAGGACTTACGTAGGAAATATAGAAGACAAATCTGAAGCATCTTACAGTGGCAGAGAGTAAGGGAGTGTACACAACAACAACAAAACTCACATGGAGGAAATACGACAAAGGGGCACAAAAGCCAACTGAACGAGCGCCCAATGGCCAAACGCGGGAAACACTGGAGCAATAAAACAAAGCAGTATTGGATTATAACCCAAAGTAGAAAACAAATACCCACATCTATAGTGATATAAGAAGAAGGCAATGGCACCCCACTCCAGTACTCTTGCCTGGAAAATCCCATGGACGGAGGAGCCTGGTAGGCTGCAGTCCAAGGGGTCGCTAAGAGTCGGATACAACTGAGCGTCTTCACTTTCACTTTTTACTTTCATGCATTGGAGAAGGAAATGGCAACCCACTCCAGTGTTCTTGCCTGGAGAATCCCAGGGACGGGGGAGCCTCGTGGGCTGCCGTCTATGGGGTCGCACACAGTCGGACATGACTGAAGCGACTAAGCAGCAGCATAGTGATATAAATAAATAGGGAGACTAGATGAATGGGAGAATGAATCTGTATTCCTACACTGAATAATTCACAATAATTTATGTGAATTCTCTGCCATCAAAGAAGTGACACATAACATCCACACTCCTTAAGTATGAGATGTGCATAGTAACTTTCTTCCAAAGAAGATAGTAAGGAAAAAGGGAAATATTGGGAAAATTTACAGTAGAGAAATCTGACAAATATCAATACTTCCTTAGCCAGGTGACCAAAGTTAATATCAACAGTAATGTTATACTGGTAATACAATGTGATGTGATGAAAATGGCACTTTAACTCTGTGGTCTTCCTCCCAAGAACATACAACACAAATATAATCATGTGAAAACCATGACATAAGTCACAACTGCCAGAAATTCTACAAAATACCTGACCAGTATTCCTCAAAACGGCCAAGGTCAACAAAAACAAGAAAGTTTGAGAAAGTGCATAGCCCAGAGTAGCTTAAGGAGACATGAGGACTAAATGTAATGTGGTATCCTGAATGGGATCTTGGAATAGGAAAAGGACATTAGGTAAAAACTAAACATCTGAATAAAGTATGGACTTTAGTTAATAATAACCAGAGATCAAATTGCCAACATCCACTGGATCATCGAAAAAGCGAGAGTTCCAGAAAAACATCTATTTCTGCTTTATTGACTATGCCAAAGCCTTTGACTGTGTGGATCACAATAAACTGTGGAAAATTCTGAAAGAGATGGGAATACCAGACCACCTGACCTGCCTCTTGAGAAACCTATGTGCAGATCAGGAAGCAACAGTTAGAACTGGACATGGAACAACAGACTGGTTCCAGATAGGAAAAGGAGTACGTCAAGGTTGTATATTGTCACCCTGCTTATTTAACTTATATGCAGAGTACATCATGAGAAACGCTGGGCTGGAGGAAGCACAAGCTGGAATCAAGATTGCCGGGAGAAATATCAATAACCTCAGGTATGCAGATGACACCACCCTTATGGCAGAAAGTGAAGAGGAACTAAAAAGCGTCTTGATGAAAGTGAAAGAGGAGAGTGAAAAAGTCGGCTTAAAGCTCAACATTCAGAAAATGAAGATCATGGCATCTGTTCCCATCACTTCATGGGAAATAGATGGGGAAACAGTGGAAACAGTGTGAGACTTTATTTTGGGGGGCTCCAAAATCACTGCAGATGGTGATTGCAGGCATGAAATTAAAAGACTTACTTTTAATTTCCTTCCAAGGCTTACTCCTTGGAAGGAAAGTTATGACCAACCTAGATAGCATATTCAAAAGTAGAGATATTACTTTGCCAACAAAGGTCCATCTAGTCAAGGCTATGATTTTTCCAGTGGTCATGTATGGATGTGAGAGTTGGACTGTGAAGAAAGCTGAGCGCCGAAGAATTGATGCTTTTGAACTGTGGTGTTGGAGAAGACTCTTGAGAGTCCCTTGGACTGCAAGGAGATCCAACCAGTCCATTCTAAAGGAGATCAGTCCTGGATGTTCTTTGGAAGGACTGATGCTAAAGCTGAAACTCCAGTGTTTTGGCCACCTCATGCGAAAAGTTGACTCATTGGAAAAGACTCTGATGCTGGGAGGGATTGGGGGCAGGAGGAGAA
This sequence comes from Bos indicus, assembly GCF_029378745.1. Classification (NCBI taxonomy): domain Eukaryota; kingdom Metazoa; phylum Chordata; class Mammalia; order Artiodactyla; family Bovidae; genus Bos; species Bos indicus. The sequence continues at coordinate 35,315,943 of NC_091769.1, forward strand.
GGGGACAATAGAGGATGAGATGGCTGGATGGCATCACCGACTCGATGGACGTGAGTTTGAGTGAACTCCGGGAGATGGTGATCGACAGGGAGGCCTGGCATGCTGTGATTCATGGGGTCGCAAAGAGTCGGACACAACTGAGTGACTGAACTGAACTGAACTGAATGTATCAATATCAGTTCATTAATTTTAACAAATGTACCATACTAATCTTAATAAAAGGGAAACTGGTTATGGGTATATGGAAAATCTCTATACTTTCTATATTTCTAAAATATATTCTATATTTTTCCTATAAATCCAAAACTGCTAAAATTAAAAATTAACTTTAAGAAAACTCTAGATTAAAAAGAGAAACAAACACTTAACAAAATTAGAAGAAATGGGGCATGTAAACAATAAGAAGGAGAATTATCATTTTTAAACACTAATGGAAACTTTAAAATCTCAGTGACATGGACATATTGCCAAAATTGACTCCAGAAGACTAGTAAACTGAAATACAATAGTAAATATGAAAGACACTGAAAAGAGTAGGAGAATCGCCTCCAAGAAATTATTTGAACCAGATGGTTTTTTCCAGTGAAATCTTTCAAACTTTTAGGGAACAGAAAATCCCCATGTTATACAAACTGTTTCAAAGCATGGAAATAAGTAGACAGCTAGTTCCATTCATTTTATGAAGTTAACATAGCCTGAAAAAGCATAGACACAACCATTACTAACGCCCCCACTACCTGCTACCCCATGACATACATACACGTGGGCACACACACACATACACACACACAGAGCGAATCTCACTCACCAATATAGTTGTGAAAATTCTGAATAAATTCAACCATTCATAGCTGGTACTAAATTAAAAGAATAATCCTCCATAATCAAGAAATTCATTGATCTAGTAACAGAGTAATTTAGTAATTAAATCTATTGATTTTGAAACATTGGTTTGTCAAGAAGAAAAAAGTTTATAATAATTTAAATAGATATTGAAATACATTGCATAAATCCCAACACTTAAGTCTTTACAAGGTTCTCAGAATAGGAATAATTATTGAAAGGACAAAAAAAAATATGTATTATTTCCAGGTGATTATAAACTAACAAAACTCAAAGCAAACAACTAAAGATAATTAGGATAAATAAAATAATTATCACTGAGGGCCTGAGAAAATCAAACAGTAAGGCAGAGAGGGCAAATCTTCCTTTCCTCTACATTTTAGTTCCACTCAAGCTTTCAACTAACTGGATGATGACCACCCACAATCTGGAGAGTAATACACTCCACTCAGTCTACTAATTCAAATGCTAGTCTCGTCTAGAAACACCCTCACAGATACACCCAGAAATAATGTTTAAACAGACATCTGGGCATCTTGTGATCCAGTCAAGTTGACACATACAATTAGCCATCACAGACACTGGGGGATGATGAAACCATCAGTCAAGACAGAGAAAATATACAAAAGAAGGAATGGGATGTAAGGAGAGGGAGAGGAGAGCCAGCAGGGAATGATGAATCCAGTAAAAATGTTACTATCTGATGAGTGGTCAACTGTGTCAGATGCTACAGAGATATCAAATAGGATAAAAATCAGGAGTAAGTCACTAGATTTAGAAGTTAGGAGGACCACTGATAAAGTAGTTCCTGTAGTGTGATAAAAGAAAATACAGTTGGGAAGTAAATGGAAGTTGACCAGGTAGCACCAGTAGGTGCAGACTATTCGCTCAAGAAATCTGACCCTAAGAGAGGAGGGAAACAGAGTGGTACCTGTTCGGGAGTATCATGAAGAACCGACGGAGGAGGTTTTACACGCATGTTTAGTTGATTTGGGGCTTCCCTCATGGCTCAGCTGGTAAAAGAATCCGCTTGCAATGCAGGAGACTTGGGTTCAGTCCCTGAGTTGGGAAGATTCCCTGGAGAAGGGAAAGGCTACCCACTTTAGTATTCTGGCCTGGAGAATTCCATGGACTATATAGTCCATGGGGTCGCAAAGAGTCAGACACGACTGAGAGACTTTCACTTAGTAGATTTGAGGGCTCTTTGATTCTGTTTTATGGTCAAAAGATTTAAATGTGGTTAACTGAAGGGAAGGACCCAGAGGAGATGAAAGAGATGAAGGTGGTAAGAGACAGAAAAACTGATGGGTCAGGAGCTAGGGGCACAGTGAAAAGCACAGGATATTATTGACTTCGGCCTTGGAGAAAAAGAGCACGCATCCTCATTTAAGGGAAGAGGGAAGAGGGTGGAGAAGCACAGTCAGAGTGCAGTTTAAAGGCAGAAAGTAAGAGTGGACCCACCCAGTTGATCCATTTTCTCTGAACACTAAGACTGCCTGGGCTAAGGACTTACAGAAGAAGACTGGAGGTTAAGCACACAGTAGTAATTCAGAAGAGCCATACTGGAGAATATAAGAGAAACCGCTAAGCTATACTGAGAATCCAGCAGAGGTTAAAAAAGAAAAGACTCCTTAGCTATACCAGTGAGCACAATTATGTGATTTTCTCCCCCAGTCCTCTGCAAATCAGAGCAGAAAGAGAATACCAAATTTTCTTGGAATATTTCATCTTAACATCCGAGAGTAGAAGCAACAATTTCCTGAATTTCACAGAAAAGCACTCTAAAAGAGGTATTTGCAAATTTTGAGAAACCTAATTGATTAAAATGTCACTGTTTTGTATTTACACAAACTTGTACATTTGGAGCTGGAAACACAAGTCACAAATGTAACAGAGGCAAAAAAGAATAACCTTTGTCCAAAACACCGGTAACAAACAATCCCATCACTAGATATATTTGTCTCAGAGAGTAGTGAATTTTATCTATATCTGTCAGATAAATGCTATAAACTAAGGGAAAACTCCTAGTTCAGTAATTTCATATTTCTCTAGAAAAACTTTAAAGTGATCCTTCAAAAACATGGTGAGACAGACTTTTAAAATATTTCTGAGACGTCTAGAAAGTACAATACTGTCCCTTTCAAAACCTCAGTATGGGTTATTATCTCACTTATAAAGCTAAAATATGGTTTTAAAAAATTAATGTGGTTTTTATCTTTCTGTTAGACCCAAGTCCTCATTTGTGTTCAGTACCTATAAAAAATACACAAGTAACTTTTCTTTTTACTGCTGGTTATTTGTGATGTTAGAAAGGGACTACAGTGAATTTTATGTTTGGGGGGCTTGAAAGCAGGTTGGAAATTGCCATTCTGCCACTAGCCTGAAGTCCTTTGAGTTACTCTTAAGTAAGAAGTTCAGGAAATGACCGGGGAAAATAAAGAATACTCATTCTAAGATTTTTCCTTTAGTTTAAAGGGGAAAAATTAAAAGAATGGTAAATAGTAGGTCTGGATAATTGTAAATGTGTGTTTAAAGTTCAAGTCTAAATAAGCCTGGCTCTAAATTCAAGAGGTACTCTTAAAGCACTATTCTAACTAGATGCCGCCACCTACTGGACAGTTTACAAGGGTTTGCGCTTTCCTGGTAACAGAGGAAAAAATGACCGTGGAGGAAAACAGAGCAAACGGTTTCCTGTTTTCATAATAAGCTTTACAGGAACACTTTACATTTTATGGCTATACATAGGTTTGATGAAAATAATTGCTTAAGTTTTAAATTTTTTTACATTTTTAATTAAGAGGGGATAGCTGAAGTTCAGAGAATTATCTGGGAAAGAAACTACCCTCAGGATGGAACAGATACAAGTAGTGTCACACCATTTCATGATATGAGACTATGTTGTAATAGTAGAAATATGAGACTGTCAAAATTAGTGTCATGTGGTCAAATCGGACTCTTGCTTTTCTGTTCATTTCTTTCACATGTGCTAATAATACATTTCATAAACTGAAGATTCCAAAAGTTACCTCTTTTGGAATAAGCTAATAATTTATGTTATGTAAAGTGTTTCAAAATGTATAATTAGGCTAATAACATAATCTATAGTAAATGCTGGTTTCCCAGGTGGCGCTAGTGGTAAAGAATTCGACTGCTAATGCAGGAGATGTAAGAGACGTGGGTTCAATCCCTGAGTCAGGAAGATCCCCAGAGAAGGGAATAGCTACCCACTCCAGTATTCTTGCCTGGAGAATTCCATGGACAGAGGAGCCTGGTGGGCTATAGTCCATGGGGTCACAAAAAGTCGGACACTTAGCACATACTAAATGTCATCTCTTTTGGGTTTTAAGATTTTTAAAAATCAGATATGTGTGACTACTGAATACATGTCTATGATGAAAAGAGCCAGCAAGAAGCTACAAAGACAGGAATATAGATCAATGGAACAAAATAGAAAGCCCAGAGATAAATCCACACACCTATGGACACCTTATCTTTGACAAAGGAGGCAAGAATATACAATGGAAAAAGACAATCTCTTTAACACTGGTCAACCACTTGTAAAAGAATGAAACTAGAACACTCTCTAACACCATACACAAAAATAAACTCAAAATGGATTAAAGATCTAAATATAAGACCAGAAACTATTAAACTCCTAGAGGAGAACATAGGCAAAACACTCTCTGACATACATCACAGCAGGATCCTCTATGACCCACCTCCCAGAATATTGGAAATAAAAGCAAAAATAAACAAATGGGGCCTAATTAAAATTAAAAGCTTCTGCACAACAAAGGAAACTATTAGCAAGGTGGAAAGACAGCCTTCAGAATGGGAGAAAATAATAGCAAATGAAGCAACTGACAAAGAATTAATCTAAAAAATATACAAGCAACTCCTGCAGCTCAATTTCAAAAAAATAAACGACCCAATCAAAAAGTGGGCCAAAGAACTAAACAGACATTTCTCCAAAGAAGACATACAGATGGCTAACAAACAAACACATGAAAAGACGCTCAACATCACTTATTATCAGAGAAATGCAAATCAAAGCCACAATGAGGTACCATTTCATGCCAGTCAGAATGGCTGTGATCTAAAAGTCTACAAGCAATAAATGCTGGAGAGGATGTGGAGAAAAGGGAACCCTCTTACACTGTTGGTGGGAATGCAAACTAGTACAGCCACTATGCAGAACAGTGTGGAGATTCCTTAAAAAACTGGAAATAGAACTGCCATATGACCCAGCAATCCCACTGCTGGGCATACACACTGAGGAAACCAGAAGGGAAAGAGACACGTGTACCCCAATGTTCATCGCAGCACTGTTTATAATAGCCAGGACATGGAAGCAACCTAGATGTCCATCAGCAGATGAATGGATAAGAAAGCAGTGGTACATATACACAATGGAGTATTACTCCGCCATTAAAAAGAATACATTTGAATCAGTTCTAATGAGGTGGATGAAACTGGAACCTATTATACAGAGTGAAGCCAGAAAGAAAAACACCAATACAGTATACTAACGCATATATATGGAACTTAGAATGATGATAACGATAACCCTGTATGTGAGACAGCAAAAGAGACACAGATGTATAGAACAGTCTTCTGGACTCTATGGGAGAGGGCGAGGGTGGGATGGTTTGGGAGAATGGCATTGAAACATGTATATTATCATATGTGAAACGAATCGCCTGTCCAGGTTCGATGCATGATACAGGATGCTGGTGCACTGAGATGACCCAGAGGGATGGGGAGGGAGGTGGGAGGGGGGTGCAGGATGGGGAACACATGTACACCCGTGGCGGATTCATGTCAATGTATGGCAAAACCAATACAATATTGTAAAGTAAAAAAAAAGAAATTCGCCTCCTATAGAAGACTAGGCATCAAAAAAATCTAATAAATCTGAAGAACAAGGAATACAATAATAACGTCTCTTCGTTCTGGTGAACTGGTCAAGTGTGAACTAATCAAGACAGACGACATCAAGAATGAAGAACAACAGACACTTGCTTACCCAAAAGTGTCTTTGATCCCATTTCCTTTTTTTTTTTTAATTTTATTTTATTTTTAAACTTTACAATATTGTATTAGTTTTGCCAAATATCGAAATGAATCCGCCACAGGTATACACGTGTTCCCCATCCTGAACCCTCCTCCCTCCTCCCTCCCCATACCATGAAGCAACTGACAAACAACTAATCTCAAATTAAACAAGCTGGTGCACTGGGACGACCCAGAGGGAGGGTATGGGGAGTGAGGAGGGAGGAAGGTTCAGGATGGGGAACACAGGTATACCTGTGGCGGATTCATTTCGATATTTGGCAAAACTAATACAATATTGTAAAGTTTTAAAATAAAATAAAATTTAAAAAAATATATACAAGCAACTCCTACAGCTCAACTCCAGAAAAATAAATGACCCAATCAAAACATGGGCCAAAGAACTAAATAGACATTTCTCCAAAGAAGACATACAGATCCCATTTCCTTTTATACTGACCCTACTTTTACATCTTATCTGCTCTGCACACAACAAACACTGCCAATACATAATAATCAACTAAGAATTCAAAATCTAAAAACTGAAACTTTGAAATAATAATATTTAAGCAATGACTTTCTCTGGCTGTAGCTTCTAAGCCTCTAGTAACTCCAGCTTTCAGCCCATGAAGGCTAAAAAGATTCCATGTTAGAAGTGTAAATGTCTAAGGGTCTACAGTAGTCACGTAACTCCAGAGGTACAACTGTGAACTCCATGTTGTTGTTGCTGTTCAGTCGCTCAGTCATGTTTGACTCTCTGTAAACCACACGGACTGCAGTACACCGGGCCTCCCTGTACCTCACCATCTCCTGGAGCTTGCTCAAACTCATGTCCATTGAGTCTGTGATACCATCCAACCATCTCATCCTCTGTCATCCCCTTCTCCCCCTGCCTTCAATCTTTCCCAGCCTCAGGGTCTTGTCTAATGAGTCAGGTCTTCACATTAGGTGACCAATGTATTGGAGCCTCAGCTTCAGCAGCAGTCCTTCCAATGAATATTCAGGGTTGATTTCCTTTAGGATTGACTTAACCATATAGACCTTTCATGGGCTTTAAAAATTAAATATATTTGATAGCTCAAATTTGTGAAGAAAGGCCAGATAAAAACAAAAGTCTTGCCCTCCAGGGCCAAAAGCTCACTCAGTAGTGAACCCTGTGACCAAAAAGGCTGATGTTAAAAGGCTACAACCATGGATTCCCTTATGGAGTGGCCTGACTTAAAGTCCTTGCTCCAGAGTCAAGCACAGCAAGTGTGACCTCTTAGAAATGCGTTAGTGGATAAATCAGCATTTAACTCCTGCATTCTAGAATACAGATTTTGATCATTGTTGTTCAGTCACTAAGTCATGTCCAACTCTGTAACCCCATTGACTGCAGCACACCAGGGTCCTCCGTTCTCCACTATCTCCTGAAGTTTGCTCAAATTCATGTCCATTGAGTCAGCGATGCTATTTAACCATCTCATCTTCTGCTGCCCCCTCCTCCTTTTGTCTTCAATCTTTCCCTACTGAACAACAAAGGAAACCATCAACAAAACGAAAAGACAACCTACAGACCGGGAGAACATATTTGCCAACAATGTGACCAACATTTCCAAAATGTACAAACAGCTCATACAATCCAACAGCAGAAAACCAAACAACCCAATAAAAAAATGAACAGAAGACCTAAACAGACATGTCTCCGGAGAAGACATACAGATGGCCAATAGGCACATGAAAAGATGTTCCATTACATCACTAATTACTAGAGAAATGCAATTGAAAACCATAATGAGGTATCACCTCACACCATTCAGAATGGCCATCATCAGATAGTCTACAAATAATGAATGCAGGAGAAGGTGTGGAGAAAAAGGAACTCTCCTCCACTGTTGGTGGGGATGCAAATTGGGGCAGCCACTATGGAGAACATTAGGGAGCTTCCTTTAAGAACTAAAAATAGAACTAACATATGACCCCGCAATCCCACTCCTGGAAGCCCTACTCAGAGCCAGTCTAATGCCCAAGCAATACTATATGACCAATTTAGATGATGTAGCTTAAAGGATTTAAAAAGTGTTCTGCCAAAAAACACCAACTCTTCCCAATCACTAAAACATTCATTACTAAGAAGGTTAAAATAAGTTATATGATTCACAGCACTTCTGCAGAAGAAGAAAAAGAAAAGAAGGAAGAGGAGGAGGCAGATCACAATATACAGTTGATTCCTGAACAATGTAAGTTTAAATTGCACAAGTTCACTTATACACAAATTTTTCTCAATAAATGTGTACTACAGTACCACACAATCCTTGATTGGTTCAATCCACAGACTTAAATTGAAGAAAGTAGGGAAACCACTAGACCATTCAGGTACGACCTAAATCAAATCCCTTATGATTATATACTGGAAGTGAGAAATAGATTTAAGGGACTAGATCTGATAGATAGAGTGCCTGATGAACTATGGATGGAGGTTTGTGACATTGTACAGGAGACTGGGATTAGGACCATCCCCAAGAAAAAGAAATGCAAAAAGGCAAAATGGCTGTCTGAGGAGGCCTTACAAATAGCTGTGAAAAGAAGAGAAGCGAAAAGCAAAGGAGAAAAGGAAAGATATAAGCATCTGAAAGTTCCAAAGAATAGCAAAGAGAGATAAGAAAGCCTTCCTCAGTGATCAATGCAAAGAAATAGTGGAAAACATTAGAATGGGAAAGACTAGAGATCTCTTCAAGAAAATTAGAGATACCAAGGGAACATTTCATGCAAAGAAGAGCTCAATAAAGGACAGAAATGCTATGGACCTAACAGAAACAGAAGATATTAAGAAGAGGTGGCAAGAATACACAGAAGAACTGTACAAAAAAAAAAGATCTTCACAACCCAGATAATCACAATGGTGTGATCACTGACCTAGAGCCAGACATCCTGGAATGTGAAGTCAAGTGGGCCTTAGGAAGCATCACTACGAACAAAGATAGTGGAGATGATGGAATTCCAGTGGAGCTATTCCAAATCCTAAAAGATGCTGCTGTGAAAGTGCTGCACTCAATATGCCAGCAAATTTGGAAAACTCAGCAGTGGCCACAGGACTGGAAAAGGTCAGTTTTCATTCCAATCCCAAAGAAAGGCAATGCCAAAGAATGCTCAAACAACCATGCAATTGTACTCATCTCACATGCTAGTAAAGTAATGCTCAATATTCTCCAAGCCAGGCTTCAGCAATACATAAACTGTGAACTTCCAGATGTTCAAGCTGGATTTAGAAAAGGCAGAGGAACCAGAGATCAAATTGCCAACATCCACTGGATCATCAGAATAGCAAGAGAGTTCCAGAAAAACATCTATTTCTGCTTTCTCGACTATGCCAAAGCCTTTGACTGTGTGCATCACAATAAACTGTGGAAAATTCTGAAAGAGATGGGAATACCAGACCACTTGACCTGCCTCTTGAGAAACATGTATGCAGGTCAGGAAGCAACAGTTAGAACTGGACATGGCACAACAGACTGGTTCCAAATAGGAAAAGGAGTACGTCAAGGTTGTATATTGTCACCCTGCTTATTTAACTTATATGCAGAGTACATCATGAGAAACGCTGGGCTGGAGGAAGCACAAGCTGGAATCAAGATTGCCGGGAGAAATATCAAGAACCTCAGATATGCAGATGACACCACCCTTATGGCAGAAAGTGAAGAACTAAAGAGCCTCTTGATGAAAGCGAAAGAGGAGAGTAAAAAAGTTGGCTTAAAGCTCAACATTCAGAAAACTAAGATCATGGCATCCGGTCCCATCACTTCATGGGAAATATATGGGGAAACAGTGGAAACAGTGACCGACTTTATTTTTGGGGGCTCCAAAATCACTGTAGATGGTGACTGCAGCCATGAAATTAAAAGACGCTTACTCCTTGGAAGGAAAGTTATGACCAACCTAGACAGCATATTAAAAAGCAGAGACATTATTTTGCCAACAAAGGTCCGTCTAGTCAAGGCTATGATTTTTCCAGTGATCATGTATGGATGTGAGAGTTGGATTGTGAAGAAAGCTGAGCACCAAAGAATTGATGCTTTTGAACTGTGGTGTTGGAGAAGACTCTTGAGAGTCCCTTGGACTGCAAGGAGATCCAACCAGTTCATTCTAAAGGAAATCAGTCCTGGGTGTTCATTGGAAGGACTGATGTTGAAGCTGAAACTCCAATACTTTGGCCACCTGATGGGAAGAAGAGACTGACTCGTTTGAAAAACACCCTGATACTGGGAAAGATTGACGGCAGGAGGAGAAAGGGACAACAGAGGATGAGATGATTGGATGGCATCACCAACGCAATGGACATGAGTTTGGGTAAACTCCAGGAGTTGGTGATGGACAGGGAGGCCTGGCGTGCTGCGTTTCATGGGGTTGCAAAGAGTCGAACACGACTGAGCGACTGAACTGACTAGTGGATGTAGAACCACAGAGACAGGTGGCCAATACACTTATACTTGGATTTTCAACTGCACGGGGGCCAGTGCTCCTAAACACCATGTGTTCAAGGATCAACTGCTACATACACACAAGGGGAGTAGAAACACGTGCACAGAAGTAACTAGCTGGTCTCATAAAGCAGGACTATGAGTGAATAGGAAAAGGACAAATCAGTAACAGATTTTTATAAAAGGTTGCAGAGGCCTGAGTGAGAAACCCCATGGGATGTCATCACACAACTAGGGGACTGTGAACATAAACTAGGTGTCTAGAGGCATCCAAGAGGTACAGCAATTACCGGCAAAGACATGCTTGGTCTACTTCCTGGTTTTTCACTCCTTGTTTCCTCATCTCTGAGCAGACACAAACCCTAGAACACAAACCCTAGAAGACTCTGAAATGTACTCAAATTCACCATAGTTTCATATTGTCCTACCTAACATGATGGTTTCTCCTAAAGAAAAATTAAACTCACAAAGAAAAAGAAAACTGAATTGAGAATTTTACTTTAATCCAAATATTCTATGACTCTGAGATAAAAATAATGAATCAATTTTACTCACCAACAGTTTCTTCTGATGCAGCAGTCAAAGCTAGAAACTTTTTTGTATTTTCCATCTCCTCATTACTTTGCAAAACTTCATCATTTTTTGCAGACTAATAAAAGAGAATAAAAGCTTAAACATGGGGAAAGAAGGCAACTGTATTCACTGATATATTTTTTTAAATTCTAAGATGGTTTCCAATTCTGTTCATAAATACAGGTCATTTTTACTCCTTTAATTAGGAAATCTGTTCATGTTTCCTATTCCCTCAAAATTCTGTCAATGAGCATTCCCAGTTAAGAGTTGGAATATGTCTATCTCTATATGATAATTACCTTGCTTTAAGTTTCTGTTTAATAATAAGCAAGTTTCATACATTTCAAAATTGGTATTATTTTATTATGATTCCAGTTATAATTCATATTTCCAAGCAAGTAAAAATTTGCTTTGAAATTCAACAGAGGTAAGTGATAGACTAACTTTTCCTGCTAAAATGTATTTTTCTAGCTTAAAGCACTACATTTTATATACTTACTTTTCCTTCCCATTGGTCTTCCTGGGAACCCTGTAAAAATGTATTCTTAACTACTTTACTGTTAATTCACATCATTGCCTGGGAAATTTCCTAGGAAGTCAGTCAACTAATCAAGGTAGAATTTATAAAAAACAATCCATCTGTTGTTATAATGGTCCTTATCTTAAAAGTGCAATAGCTATACACAAGTCAGTGCCAACATCTGGTCAACTTCCACCCCTCAATACTACAGAGAATAAAAGGTCCAAGAAGGCCAAGGAGAGTTAATCAAGCATTAGAAATTCACTAAGACAGAAGTATATAGAGCATGGTCACAGACCACAGGCATTTTACAGCTTCCCAAAGAGATCTTGACCAGCATGTGAAATAGTCAACTCCTCGCTTGCTTGTCACAAAAGTTTACTCAAGTAATAATGGTAACCAGGGGGTTAGATTTTTTTGTTTTTGTGTACTGATCTCCAAACTGTAAGCTTGCTGAAGAAAAAGCTGACATACATAGCTGATGAACGTAGGCACCAAATTCCTTTCTATTCCAGATATGGAGGAACCCAGGCGCCCAGGCCAGACACTGGAGAGAGAAGCCTATTGTGCTGTCTGTCCACTGGCGAGAGAAGCCTGTTTTGTTGTCTGGGGAATGAAGACGCTCAGGGCAGTGCCCGAAATCTGGAATCCTGCAAAATCACCTTCTCCAGTTCCAGAAAACTCTCTCTCTCACTGCTCCCTCACCCCATACACACATATAAACACTACTGCCCTATCTCCACAAAATAAATTAAGGCAGACCACACTAGCACTACCAGAGGCCATGCTATTTCTACTTATTAGAGGAAGTTGCTTCTCACATGTCAACATAAGATTATACAATTCTTACCTTAAGTTCCTCCCACAGCTTTATTCTCATTTCTAGACCTTGCTTTTTAATTTCTTTTTCTTTGTATTGTCTCTTCACCAATATCTTGTCAAGCCTCTTCATCTTCTGAATTGCATCCTGAAGTTGAAAATCTAATTCTTTTAATTCAAATTCATCTGTATTATGTTGAAAGTAGGAATGAGCATGAAGTTTATTAAAATCATAAAGCTTTTTTTTTTCTTGTTTTACTTTTACTATTTGTTCTTTCATTCAACAAATGTTTATGGTTGGTGTAATAACTAACATTGGTGTCATGTATCTTAGTTTGGAAAAAAGTGAAAGTGTTAGTCACTCAGTCGTGTCCAACACTTTGCCATCCTATGGACTGTGGCCTTCCAGGCTCCTCTGTGCATGACATTTTCCAGGTAAGAATACTGGAATGAGTAGCCATTCCATTCTCCAGGGGTTCTTCCCAACCCAGGGATCAAATCTGGGCCTTCTGCTTTGCAGGTGGACTCTACCATCTGAGCCACCAGGGAAGCCTGCTTTCGCTTTTTTTTTTTTTTTTTTTTCATATAATTATCTAACAACCTTGTGAAACAGACATTTAGTTCTCTCTTACAGTTGAGATAACTTAATCCTTTCAAATAACTAATAAATTATAGCACTGAATTCAGAAGTGGGTCTCATATGATTTTAACCCCAAATTCTTTCTCCTTCATTCTGCTATACTTTCTATATTCATAATTAACAAAGAATAAGACAAAGACCCTATCCTGCAATTGCTTCAGACTAACTGAAAGAGAAGTCACTTACACAAATAGCTATAGTAAAATATAGCATGTCAGAGACACAGAGTAATTCCACCATGTCAGAAACAAATTCAGAAAAGTACACCATGTAACTAAACACCTTTCATCTACACTCCTTCCTGTTATCCCATTTTCCTGAAACACCTTAAAGTAAAAGTGAAAGTTGCTCAGTCATGTCTGACTCTTTGCAAACCCATGGACTATACAGTCCATGGAATTCTACAGGCCAGAATACTGAAGTTGGTAGCCTTTCCCTTCTCCAGGGGATCTTCCGAACCCAGGTCTCCCGCATTGCAGGCAGATTCTTTACCAGCTGAGCCACCAGAGAAGCCCAAAACACTCTAAAATGTTCTTGAATTATGGATAATTGATAGTTAGGAACTATTTAGAACTCCTGTTATTTAAGTTTTCACTTATGACTATGATTAATAATAATTATAAATGATTAATAATAATTATCATTATGATTAATGGTCATATTAATAATAGCAGCCAACACCTCAGACAGTAAAGAATCCTTCTGCAAAGCAGGAGACCCCAGTTCAATCCCTGGGTCAGGGAGATACCCTGGAGAAAGGAATGCCTATCCACTTAGTATTCTTGCCTGGAAAATCCCATGGACAGAGGAGCCTGGCAGGCTACAGTCCATGGGGTCACAAAGAGTCAGACGTGACTGAGAGACTAAAACTATCACTACTACTAACATTTATACATTTACCTGATAGGCACAGTGTTAAATGCTTTATTTACATTCATTATCTTGTGTAATCCTCACCATAAACCAGTGAGACGGAATAATTATTGCCCCTATTTTACAAATTAGTAAACTGAGGCTAATTTGTAACTGAGTTAAATATATGTCCAAGATCTATCATCTTATAACTAGTAAAAGGCAGAGTCAGTCTCTGCCCAGATCTGTGTTGACTCCAGAACTAAAGCTCTTTACCATCAGGAGATAATTCCTCTGTAAAGTCTGATGAAAGATGATAACCTGGCAATAAGCATAGGTGTTCAAGTCCTAAAGTCTCAGCTACGCCAGCTTAGATCATCAGAAATGTCATATTATGCAAAGAAAAGCCAAGTTTTGCAACTTTTGAAAATACAGAGTCCAATGGTGTTTCCCTATAATGTATATCACTTTCTCTTAAAGGAAAAGGAGATATGTTTAGAGGGAAGAAGCTTACCCAAAAAGAATACTGATCTTACTAATAAGGAGACTCTACAAATTGTATTGCTCACATACGTCAAACGCAAAAGCCTCTAGTTCTAATTCCAACTGGCAGCCCTAGCATTCTCAAGCTCCATGTATACAGGTGGTTTATCCAGCAGGCATTTTTGAAGTTAACTCTTGCTACACGGAAACAATATAATGTAATATAATATAAACATTACAATGTTTACATTGTAATGTAAATATAATGTAATATAAACAATACAACGTAAATGGGGCCACTAGCTAGTCTCAACTCTAATACCTCATTTCCTGATAACTGTAATCCTGAGTCACCTGGTCTGAGAGCTGATCTCATGCCAAACACAATTTAAATCAGTTCTCAAAGTTTATGAGCTTGTTACTGAACCCAAACTCATTCTGCTCACCGCATGACAGGCCAATAAATCAGAAAACAAGCTGTTGGAACAAGAAATGACAACTTGAGTCAAAAAACTAGCCGACTGAGAAGATGTCAGACTAGCATCTCAAAAAAACATCCATCTCCCCGTCAGTCCAAATCTGGACTCTTTTTAAATATACAACAGGGGGAGGAGGAAGAACCCACTGTGGCACCAACCAATGGCTGAGCAGGGCTACTAATGGTTACTGATTGACAGTTGATCATTAACAGTCACTTGCTTGGGGGAGGGGCCCACTGTGGCACCAACCAATGACTGAGTAGGGCAACTATGGCTGGTGTCTGCCTCGCTGCTACTGCACCCCAAGCTGAAACGTACAACTGCAGAAAGCAGCCAGGTCTGAACTAGCACCCGGCCGCTCCAGCAACATCATTCTTCAACCCATAGTGCATTAGTGGCCATGTGGAGATGGCTGACACACCCATCAACCAGAACCATTGTCTGAGGCAGTGGGCACTGTGAGCACAGCCCTCTGCTGGCCATACCAGCCAGCCTGTGACCCTCAAGACAGCCTCAAAGTTGGTGTCCCCGGAGTGGAGCTCCGAGCTGGCTGTTTGTGCAGTGGGAGCCAGCCAGCCCAGTGAGCTGGTCAAGGCCTGAGTGGAGAGGGGCAGCTGAGCAGCCCCTGCCTCAATGGAGCCCACAGGCCTGTGCCAGAGAGGGAAGAGCCCATCACGCCTCAGGTTCAGGCTGGGGAGGCCACCACTACAAGCTCAGCTTTCCTTTATAGTTCATAAATTATGGAAAACCCAAAGTAACTTTTGTTTATGTGAGTTATGTCTGTGGATAATTATCATATTAGAAATCAAAATTGAAGAATATTATAAATATATATTTATTCATTTTTAAATAATAAACATGGCATTACTTATTACATTTTAACACAAATATAACACTTTTATGACAAATAGCTATATTTTCCAAAAAAATTGTTGAGAAGAATAGTGATATTTTCAATCTTTTGTACCTGGATTAATAGAAGACAGCTGGATTCACGTACCTGCTTCAAAGTCAATCTACTGTAATCTGTTGCCTCAGTTAAAGTATATGAAGAAAATTTGGCCTTACACAGTAGTTGGAAAGGGGAGGAGAAATATCCTTTTCAGATAATGGTGGATATTCTTCTTTAATACTAATATTAAAACTGGACAAGAGGTAGTTTCTTAAAGTTTAGTTATAATGTGAAATCTGTAACCCTAGTTATTCCATAAATCCATGGATCTATTTTTCATGTTAAATGGATCTTTTATCCTGCATTGGTTATTTGGAAGCCAGTGGTTCACTGAAGTAGGCAAACCTTCAAAATATTAACACATTTCAATATACAATATCAACAAATCACATTTGTTAATATTGCCACTGATTTTTATCAGAAAAGTCTAAGTACTAGGAAGTTGTAAAGCTCATATTGACATACACAAATTTTCTAAGATTCTAAGTTTTTACTTGAAAGCTCAAATTTTATCATTGACAAAAAATACTTTCAGTTGTTTTCCCGAATTAACAGGTCCCTTTCAATTTTTACAAAAATGTCTGCCAAATACTTAAGTCCGAACAACAGTAGTTTGTCTGCCACTTATTCTTTCAAGTGAAAATGGAGTCCCATTAAAAAAGGACCAGTTCAACTCTCAAATTACCTCACAAACACTTTTCCTCAACACAACCTTCACATCTTGGCATACAGCAGAATTTCTTTATATGTACCTCCCAATTTACCACATAGGTTATAAAAAAGATGTGTACTCAAAGGTCAAGATTAATTAGAATTTTAAAATTTTACTGCTCCATCAAGAACATTCTTGAGTGACATCGGCTATTTCTTTCTTCTGCCTATGCCAGGCCTTAAAGAACACAATGACTATTAGTACAGTTTGATGCCATTCATTGTCCTGATTCATGTCAAAGCACCAGCAATTTTACCCACCATTGCTTTTGTACCATCACTGAAACCACTCAGTGGGCAAAAAAGCAAACAGAATCATTTCAGTATTATAATGAATTATATTACTGATATATCAGTATTACAATGAGACTAGTTTTTACTCTGCAGAGTTCCTAAAAGGGCCTCAGAGCCCAGGGCTTTGCAGTCCATGTTTTGAGAACTGCTGTTCTAATTCACTTTGACCAGTATTAATAACCATGGGAAAAGAAGGAGTTTTTTGAAATCCAGAAGGTATTAAAATCAAATGAGATTATCCCTTAAAAGGCATTTATATATTACAGGATACATTTTATCATATAATTTTCAAAAAGATCAATAAATCATGTCATAAAATACAGAAATACTTCCTACTTGATTAAAATGATCACAGTAACAATTTTATTATATGACATATTATATTTCTACATGTACTTAAGAACTCTTAATATTCTTGTAAATAAAAACTTGGTGATTTGCTTTCTCACAAAAAAAATGTATCATTATTTCTACATAATAAAAAATAAATAATAAAAAACTATGTAATTCTAATATTTTAACTATAGCATCTGTAATTATCATTAGCTAATTACCAAGTAATTATCCTACCTGAACATTCAGGGACTATCTGATGTTGACCCAAGTTCGAATCATCATCTGACCCCTCTTCAGGCAATTTTATTTTCTCAGAGTAGCTTTCCCCTTTATTATCATTACTGTTTCTACTTTCCTCTGTATTATTGCTTTCTGAGTAGCCTTCTTTACCAGAGTTCAAATTGATTGCAGTATCAACCTAAAAATTATTTCCAAAGAAATAGTTTTCAAAAATAATGTTTTTTATTTTAAATTTCTAGACTAGTTTAACTCAAATATAAGTATATGTAAGGACATGCATCATACAGTAGTGTTAAATTATTCTAATAATATAACACTTGATAAAATACAATTTACATACACAATTGAATTTAATAACATTTGCACCAAAGTAATATGCACCACTCTCCAGCAATTTCTAGCAATAATAGAGAAGAATCTGTCCCAAAGAGAATCTCTCTCTGTCAAGCTCTGAGGATGAGGCACAATGGTCCCTGCTGCCTGAGCTTACTTTCAGATGGAGAGTCAAGGGTCTAGGGCAAGCTAATCAACACAGTAGTCACTGCTCACATGTGGCTACTGAACAGCTGCAAAGTGAATAGTCTGAATCACAGTGTACTTCTAATGGAGGTCTTCAAATCAGAACCATGTGCTTTGGTTAATCATTTACTCTTATACTAGTCACAGCTTTTCTATCTCATTTTGGTTTCTCTTTCCATTTTAGCAAAGTTCATTTGCTAAAAACTGGTGAAAACATCAGTTTGGTGCAGCTGTGTTTTCCTGAGAGAGGACAGGAAAAGACATCCATGGCTGCACGAAGCAAAAACAGGGATCACAGGGCTTGAAGGCTCTGCTTGGCAGTAAAAGTCACCTTGGAAATTCACACAGCCCACAAGAGGGCAAAACCTCAGGGAGAGTGGAGACATACCTTTCCCCTCCAACGGAGGGAATGTCTGTTCCAGCCCTGCAGGACCCAGCCCTTGGAGGCTTTTATGCTCCTGGTCTACACTCCATCATTGCCATCTGGGTCCCCTTGTGAATCTCCAGGACAGAAGGCAGGTGGTGCTGAGAATTAAACTGCCAGGGTTTAATTGCTTACATGACTGCACAAGCTTACACGAGTGCACAAGCATCTCTCTTCACCTGAACTAGGACATAAGCCCCAGGAGAACTGAGCTGAGTCCGTAGTATAAAAATCATAACTGACATTTACTGAGAATTACTACTGGCCAGGTCCTGTGCTGAGTGCTTTACACACACTGCCTCAGTCACGTCTCACAATGACCCTCTGGGATAGGTATTACTACCCCAATTTAACAGAGAAGAAAACAGGTACATTATGGACTGAAACTAGTAGAGACCTAATTTATAATAAGCAAAACAATGCTTACTTTATGTGATCTTGGAAGTGTTAAAGAGGGTTTCCTGTTCAAAAATATTCTTCTGTGAAAGGCCAGGTTAAAGCCTAAAATTCCATAATATCCAGTAAATTCTTAAGGCTGCATAGTTTCGTGAGAATGCTGAAATTGCTAGAAGTCACACAAGCCCTGTCAGTAATTTAGATCTTGGCATAAATGAATCAAGCTGATCTTTCCCTGAGAACGGGTTTTTATACAGGGGTAACATAACTAGATATTAGCAACTACTCAGATACCACATTTCAGTATACACAAAGATCTTTCACACGTGTTACCTCATATGATCCTGACGCTCAGAATGAGCAGGAAAAATGAGACAAAAGACATGAAACACAACAAAAGGCAAATACTGCCCATTTCACAATTTTACCCACAGTTTCCCATCCCAGTAGCACCAACCATCTCCCCATCCCACTGCCCATGGGCCTCTCTTCCCAACCCCTCTGATCGTCTACCTTGTGGCCTGTTTGCTTTTTTTACTTCTTCATTCTCAAAGCCACATTCAGCCTCCACTTTTCATTGCTCCATGTACCCTACTTCATCTCCACGTTAGTCCCAAGAAAGGTAGTCTATAAAAACACTTCCAAACAATTAGATACCTACCTGAAAGCCATGAGATTTTTTTACACCAGTTGCAACAATTGGCTCCTTCAAGAAAAATATTCAGAAGCAACAATAAACCAAAATTCTAAGACTGAGAACTATACCATTACTACAGAAATTTCATTAAAATTCTAGCATTTTAGGGAATTCCTGGCAGTCCAATAGTTAAGAATCCATGCTTCCACTGCAGGGAACACGGCTTCAATCCCTGATCAGGAAACTAGATCCCACAAGCTATACAGCATGTGGCAAAAAAAAAAAACAAAAAAACCTCTAGCATTTTAAATTCATTTTCTGCCACTCAGAAATTTTTGCAAGAAATTAATAAAAGACAAATGAGCAATAAAACTAATCAAAATACTAAGATTTATTATTCTGACAATGTAAAAGGTCTTACAGACACTAAATCATTTGCAGTCAGCAGTCAACATGCAGCATACCTGTGGATTTTCCACCCCAACCCCAGATGAACCTTACTAATTTTCCACGTAAATCACAACTTTTACAAAGTCTTGCCTTTGCTATTAGTATCAAAGTCCTCATTGGTTAATAAATATGCTAGAGTTTGTTTTGACCTATAGCTTAGTGGGTTCAAATAAAATATGCCTGGAATTAATTGCTGATATATTTCTTTTAAATAAATTTGAATGAGGTAATATTAAGCTATGTTTTAAAACATGTGCATCAATATTGTGAAGTTGCTGCTTTAGAAAAAAATCATCACCTAGGAATATGTAAGCAGAAATACTAATCCTTTGCTACTCTAAAATTTGTCAGGTCTTTGTAAATATATTATCCTACCTACATAAAATGGTAAATTTTTCATTCTAAATTTGTTAAACACAGTTATGTGACAGCTACTATGTGTCTGACTTTACACTGAATTTCATGAAAAATAACATAGGAAGGACTGACCAATTAGGTTAAAGAATTAAGGCCAATTAGCTAAGATGTATTGAGTACTTACTACATGCTGCTACTAAGTCGCTTCAGTCATGTCCAACTCTGTGCGACCCCATAGACGGCAGCCCACCAGGCTCCACCATCCCTGGGATTCTCCAGGCAAGAACACTGGAGTGGGTTGCCACTTCCTTCTCCAATGCATAAAAGTGAAAGTGAAGTTGCTCAGTCGTGTTGGACTCTTAGCGACCCCATGGACTGCAGCCTACCAGGCTCCTCCGCCCATGGGATTTTCTAGGCAAGAGTACTGGAGTAGGGCGCCACTGCCTTCTCTGTACTAGGTGCTGCTGCTGCTGCTAAGTCGCTTCAGTCGTGTCCGACTCTGTGCGACCCCATAGACGGAAGCCCACCAGGCTCCCCCATCCCTGGGACTCTCCAGGCAAGAACACTGGAGTGGGTTGCCATTTCCCTCTCCAATGCATGAAAGTGAGAAGTGAAAGTGAAGTCGCTCAGTCGTGTCCAACTCCTAGCGACCCCTTGGACTGCAGCCCACCAGGCTCCTCCATCCATGGGATTTTCCAGGCAAGAGTACTGGAGTGGGGTGCCATTGCTAGTCACTTCTAAAAATTGTAGATATTTCACTCATTTTATCCCCAAAATGCCGGGAGCCGGCATATTGCATATTGAGTGCAGCACTTTCCACAGCATCACCTTTCAGGATCTGGAATAGCTCAATTGGAAGTCTATCACTGCCGGGAGCCAGCGTGAGGAACTCCGCCCATGACAAAGGTCATGAGGAAGGAGGCTCGGCATACGCAAACGCGGGATCGAGTCTCAGGAGTCCCCCATCTACCCCCAAAACCAGAGTCTGCCTACTTTCTGCTTTGTGCTTTCACCTACACCTCTGACTTTACGGGGGGCTGTCCCCCACTACCTCTCTCTGAAAGAAGAGTTAGCTTACAGCTCCAGTTAATAATTCCTGGGTGTGACAGTGTTTCAACCTACAAACTCCTTTGGAAATCCTCTAGCCTGCCTGAATAGGTTTTTCTGGCCACATGTGATTGTTCAGAGCCTCCCAACTGTGAGAGGCAGGAGATGTTCTAAACTGTCTAAACACAGATTCTTTTGAGTAGTTAAAAGATTGATTAGAAATTGTATTGGTGAAGGGATTTTCACTTGTTGGGCCAATGTTTGCTGCTAAGTTTCCATATCCCTTACCTGCTGTGTCCCTGGCAATGTATTGATTAATATAATTGGTGTAAGTAGCTTTAATGTTTGTAACCTGGGACCCTTGAGTTAATTCTTTTTCTTGTTATAGCCCACCACACCTTTGCTCTGTAGGAATGCAACTTTATCTAATGCTTTTGGAGGGTGGCTCCTGACCAATCACCTTTAGAGAAAAATAAGTTTTCTGAAGAAAGGGTCTTAAAATGTTAACAGGCCTCCGGGCCAGAAGATGATGCAAATCACCTAAGCTTTTGCATATGATAAGTTTGCAGGAAGAAAGCCTGGCTTGCTGCATGACTCTACCCCTTCCCCCATTATCCTCTATGCATAACTTAAGGTATAAAAACTACTTTGGAAAATAAAGTGCGGGCCTTGTTCACCAAAACTTGGTCTCACCATGTCGTTCTTTCTCTTACCTTCTGGCTGAATTATTCAGCCTCTTTTCTCCACTGAATTTCCTCACTGAGCTATCCTTATTTCAGCCTCTTTTCTTCACTGAAATTTCCTCACTGAGCTATCCTCATTCTATTACTCTTTATATCCTTAATTAACGTTTAATTAAGCAATTGTTTCCTGATCCTCGCCGACGCCGTCCCCGCTTCGAATTCCCTGGATCCACCGGGGCTGGACCCCGGCACCAAAACATGCCTAAGAGGTGGACAGTATTGAACAGATTAGGAAACTGACACAGAGAGTCGAAGTATTAATAATTTTCCCAAAATCACATAAAATGTGGTCAGCAAAGCCTATTTTGAACCCATAACTCCAGAGTTTAGGTTTATAATCAGTAAGCTTGAGACTAAAGAGTCTAAAATTGTTTTGGGCTGTTGGAATCTAAAATTGTTTTAGACTCCCCTTTAGGCTATAGGGAAAACCGAATAAACTGAAACTTTCCATCTACTTAGAAATGAATAGTTCTAAGCTCACAAGAATACTGGGGAAATTGCCAGTCAACAGAAATTAAAAGGAAACTAAAAGCTGAGAAACCTGTATGCAGGTCAAGAAGCAACAGTCAGAACCAGATATGGGACAATGGACTGGTTCAAAATTGGGAAAGGATTA
This sequence comes from Bos indicus, assembly GCF_029378745.1. Taxonomy (NCBI): domain Eukaryota; kingdom Metazoa; phylum Chordata; class Mammalia; order Artiodactyla; family Bovidae; genus Bos; species Bos indicus. The sequence goes on from NC_091769.1 coordinate 35,338,383, forward strand.
CATCAAGGCTGTATATTGTCACCCTGATTATTTAACTTATAGGCAGAGTACATCATGCAAAATGCCAGGCTAGATGAATCACAAGCTGGAATCAAGATTGCCAGGAGAAAATATCAGCAACCCCAGATATGAAGATGACACCACCCTGATGGCAGAAAGCAGGGAGGAACTAATGAGACTTTTGATGAAGGTGAAAGAGGAGAGTGAACAATCTGGCTTAAAACTCAACACTCAAAAAGATAAGTTCATGGCATCGGGTCTCATCACTTCATGGCAAATAAATGGGGAAAAGATGGAAACAGTGACAGACTTTTATTTTCTTGGGCTCCAAAATCACTGCTCCAATGCAGACAGTAACTGCAGCCACGAAATTAAAAGACACTTGCTCATTGGGAAAAAAGCTATGACAAACTTAGACAGCATATTAAAAAGCAGAGACATCACTTCGCCAACAAAGGTCCATATAGTCAAAGCTACACTTTTCTCAGTAATCATGTACAGATGTGAGAGTTAGACCATAAAGAAGGCTGAGCACCAAATAATTAATGCTTTCAAACTGTGATGCTGGATAAGACTCTTGAGGGTCCCTTGGACAGCAAGAAGATCAAAACAGTCAATCCTAAAAGGTATCAACCTTAAATATTCATTGGAAGAACTGGTGCTGAAGCTGGAGCTCCAACACTTTAACCACCTGATGCAGAGCTGACACATTGGAAAAGATGATGATGCTGGGAAAGATTGAAGGCATGAGGAGAAGGGGATGACAGAGGATGAGATAGTTGGATGGCATCACCAACTCAATGGATGTGAGTTTGAGCAAACTCTGGGAGATGGTGAAGGACAGGGAAGCCTAGTGTACTGCAGTCTATGAGGTTCCAAAGAGTCAGACACAACTTAAGAGACTGAACAAGAACAACAACAAAAACTGAAATAGGAACCTTTATAAATCCTTAAAGCAGATGACCTGGTGGGGGCTGGGTGGGAGCAGAGTATGTGTGTGTTAAGTTGCTTCAGTCATGTCTGATTCTTTGCAACCCTATGGACTGAAGCCCACCAGGCTCCTCTGTCCATGGGATTCTCCAGGCAAGAATACTGGAGTGCACTGCCATGCCCTTCTCCAGGGGATCTTCCCAACTCAGGGACTGAACCTGCATCTCTTATGTCTCCCGCGTTGGCAGGCAGGACTCTTTACCACTAGTACCAGGACAGGTAAAAGAAAAATATGCTGGCCTCAGAAAGCCATAGCCTTGGGCTTTACCACCTACACAGAGCTAGGAGACTAGGACTTGGGCTCATGCAAGACAGGATGGAGAAGACCCTTCCCTCTCCTGCTTCATGAAGCTGGATCCCTTAAAAAGGTGCCTCCTCAGTGACAGTGCAGACTAGAAAAATATATCTATCCAAAAGCACAGGATACAAACAAAAAATGTGTCTGTGTCCCTGGAGAAGGAAATGGCAACCCACTCCAGTGTTCTTGCCTGGAGAATCCCAGGGACGGGGGAGCCTCGTGGGCCACTGTCTATGGGGTCGCACAGAGTCAGACACAACTGAAGCGACTTAGCAGCAGCAACAGCAGTTCCGAGTGGGAAACAGTCTTCCCTGAGAATGTGCAACCATGGGGTCATGCTTTATGTGGGTTTGAATTCCAATTAATATTATTCATGAGCTCTGGAATGCTTCAAGATGAAAAATTAGCCAAAAAAAAAAAAAAAGATTCATGCCAGTGGTATCTCTGAGCCATTTGGTAGAAGCAAACAGAAACTTGCTCTGGAAGGTACAGCTTCAAATCAGGCTCCATAAATTTTCCAAAATTAAAACTTACAATCCCAAAGTTCAAAAGCCATGAACACATGACCAACAGTAAGCAAGAGTCACAATAAACAAAAGAACTTAAGATATTACTATAAAAATCTGATAAAGATTTATGAGTATTAAGATTTAATGAGTATTAAGAAAGAATCCAAATAATACAAAAAGAATAAGATATTCTTTTTAAGAATTCTCCAGGCCAGAATACTGAAGTAGGTAGCCTTTTCCTTCTCCAGGGGATCTTCCCAACCCTGGGATCAAACCCAGGTCTCCCACATTGCAGGTGGATTCTTTATCAGCTGAGCCACAAGGGAAACCCAGAAATATTGGAGTGAGTAGCCTAATCCGCTCCAGTAGATCTTCCCAACCCAGGAATCGAACCAGGGTCTCCTGCATTGCAGGCAGATACGTTACCAACTGAGCTACCAGGGAAGCCCTAATAATAAGCAAGATTCAGAATAAATAAAAGAACTTAAGATATTATTATAAAAAGCTGATAAAGATAAATAGTTCTAATGAGTCTGAAGAAAGAATCCAAATAACACAAAAAGATTAAGATAAATTTGAAAATAAATGACAAAGAACTTCAAGAAATTAAAAATATATCATTAAGATTAAAAATTCAATGGATAGATTAAAGAACAGATTTGACATAGTATTAGAAAGAATTCCAAGAAATATATATTAAAAATTCCCCAGCATGATGCACAGAGAAATAAATGAATTTTTTTTTAATTTTAAGAGACATAAAGAATAGAAGAGAAAGGTTCAAAAGAAATTTTATTGGACTTCCAGGATGTTAAAATATAAAAAAAAAATGCAGGCAATATTTGAAATATATGAAAATACAGTGGCTAAGAAGTTTTAAAAATAAAAATAAAAAACACATATCCTTACATTGAAGTAGTACTAGTCTTCAGAAACACAAATTAAATAAGTCCATACCTAGGGGAGTAATAATAGATATCAAAAACAAAGGGAAAAAAATAAAGTGGCCAGAGAAAAATATCTAAAATAGACAACCCACACTGGAATGAACAGTGGGCTTACAAAAGCCTTCTCACTGGCAACAAAAGAGGCAAGTATCTAAATGCAAAATACAGAACTATAAAACTTTCAGAAGAAAAAACAGGAAAAAAATATTTGGGAACTTGGGTTAAACAAAGGATTCTTAGATACAACCAAAAAATACAATTCTCAAAAGAAAAAAAGCATGATGAATTGCACTTAAAATGTTAAATGTTCTTTAAAAGACACAGTTAAAAGAAAGAAAAACCAAGCTACAGACTAGGAGAAAATATTTGCAAATAATATATCTGACAAAAGACTATTTACTTACTATTGACTTTTCAGAGTTCTTTATGTATTCCAGATAGAGTCTTTTGAACATAAACTTTCCAAAAAAAATATGTGAATTGTAAATAAGCACATAAAAACACAACATTATTAGTCATCAGGGAAATTTCATTTGCACCCTCAGTGAGATATTACTTTATACTTATTGTATATATGCAAATATTTACAGCAGCTTTATTCATAATCACCAAAATCTGCAAACTACCCAAATGCTCCTCACCTGGGGAATGAATAAGCAAACTGTGGTTTACCCACACAATGGAACACTGCTAAGCAATAAAAAGATGTGAGTGAACAAGCATCAACATGGATGAGTCTCAGACGCAGTGTGCCAGCAAACAAAAGCCAGACTCAAAAGCTACATTTTTTTTTTTAACTTCATTCATTTGACCTTCTGGAAAAGGAAAAACTAAAGGGACAGAAATCAGATCCAGAGTTTCCAGGGATTAAGAGTAGGAGAGACTATTTATGACAGGCTAGCATGAGGGCATTTTTGAGAGGTAATGATGGAACTGTTCTATATTGTGATTGTGATAAGATCACTCCACACACGTGCCAAACTCAAAATTAAACACCAAAAGAGACTGAATTTCACAGTATGTAAAATGTTTAAATTAGAAGCAAAGAAGTCAATGAGATGCTATGTAAATAGATGGGAAGATTTACTATCATAAAATTAGAAATTCTCTCCAAATTAATCTATAAATTCAAAGCGATTTCAATCAAAACCTCAACAGTATTTTTCATAGAACTTGAAAACTGTTCTAAAATATAAAAACAACAAAAAGCCAAGTACAGCTAGGACAGTCCTAGAGAAAAATATGATGGGGAGACCGATCTCATCAGATGTCAAGAATTATTACAATGCTGTAAGAGTTAACACACAGTAATGATGCAGGATTAGATGAAAAAAACATAAGAGTTAAGCTAGAAACTGTATTTTACAAAGCTGCTTGCAGGCTGGATTCTGGATATGTGTTAGTTTCATCCAATTAGGTGCATCTGCACAAAATTTATACCACAGAAATGAGGTAGAAGCCATCTTGCTAAGCTCCTGATATGCAGCTGGTCTCTTTACTGACTGAGCCACCAAGGAAGCCCTATATTATTGACAAGAAATATCAAAGGCAGTCACCTCTGCATGTCTCGTCACCAGTTTTATGGTTCTGAGAGAAGTGTAGAATATCAGAGGCAGCAACAGCAGCAGCTTTCAGATCTCTGGATTTTGGATACGGTGGTGTGACTGGGCTTCCCTCGTAGCTCAGCAGTACGGAACCTGCCTGCAATGCAGAAGACACAGGAGACCTGGATTTGATCCTTGAGTAGGGAAGATCCCCTGGAGGAGGAAATGGAAAATCCCACGGACAGAGGAGCCTGACAGGCTACGGGCCATGGGGTCACAAAACAGTTGCACGTGACTGAGCATACACACACAGTGTGATCTGGGAACCAATGATCCAAGAAAAGTCCCCTCTGTGATTTCCTTTTCAGCTGGCCCTCAATTGATTTAGGAACTGAATTTCTTGTATTCAATCTGGAATACATTCTAGGCTGGAAATGCCTAGAATGTTTTCTATTTCCAGCATTAAATCATGATAGACACTCCTCTAAGAGTTTTGTAATGCAGTCTAACCCATAAATCAAAAGAATACGTGAGAAGGGAGTCATAAAACTGCAAAGAAAATTTTCACCATAAGCTTCAAAATTTTTGTTTCCCACAACCTTAAGACAAATAAACTGCCCCACATCACAGAGAGAAAAAGATTCTTTAAAAAAAAAAAATATTGAATTAGATATTTTGAGAAAAGATAGAAAGACTAATAAAGATAATAAAGGGAGTCACAACCGGGTAATGTACCTACTAAATATACACCATGTGGTCTTGATCCAGACTCTGTTTTTTAAATTAATGAATCTTTTTCATAGTTAAGAGTCAATGGTGGCATAGTAGATATTGGAATACAAAGCTTTCTTATAAAAGAAGAAAAGTTAACAAATGAGCATTATCAAAGTACAACTATGGAAAATTAAGCCATACTCTATCCTCCCTACCCCCAAAAGAGGGGAAAGTAAAGAAGGAAAGAGTATTTTCACATAAAAAGATCTAAAGTAACAAACAAGAAATCTATGAGTGCTCCCAGAACACACCTTTTAAAGAGGAACCTTAGAAGGGGATGTTAACAACAGCTCTGGTTCACCAATTGCTAGAGATTGAAAGAAGTCGTTTATATAATTTCTAAACAGCAAAGTACCTTGAAGGATGCTGGTTCTGGTGAGAGCACCTCCAAAGAAGCATTTGAACTTCGGCTCCCAGGACGTGTTCTTGAATTTGAGGCTGGTTTTGAAATTTCATCCAAGTTTCCCTTTATAATATCCATTGATATCCTGAAACAAAATTTTAAGCAAGCTGTGACTTGTATGTTTAAATGTTTCATCACTGTTAACATTCAGTTAACTCAGAGCCTTTGTTACAAGGATTATGTTGCTACCAAACTCACAGGACCCTAACTTCATCAAAAGATGTCTATGTCCACGGATCATTACATTTTACATCACTGTAAGTGGAAAAAACATGCTGCCCAGGATGTTAGATTCTGAAAGTGGCTAAAAAAGTGCAGAAGTGAATGCCATTCAGTGGCTTTCTGCATCTCCAAGAGAAACACTTACTGTGTCCTAGGCCTTAGAAGACACTTTCGGAGAACCACACCTCTCAGCCAAGACTCATGCATCATTGTAATAACTTCCCAAAGCCTCTACTTGCTTTTGGTTTTACTTTCCTTATTCTAGCTCAGCCTTCAGCCTGGGCTCCCTCTCAGCTCTGATTTCTCCTCTCTTCCTTGGTACCAAATCTTCATGGAGTACCTGCTGCTGCTGCTGCTGCTGGTAATCACTCTTCTATCAACCCTGCCCTTCTAAGACCCACAACTCTACTTCTACCCTGAAGCAACAGAGAACTGAACCTACTCTATCTAGCAGAGGACAGACTTTCATTATCTGGATACACATTGCCAATCTCCTCAACTATTTTTCGGGTGACACCATCCAAAGGCCTTATACCAGTCTGGCTGCTCTATTCCCAGGACTGTTTCCTAAAGCAGGAGATATTAGGCAGGGTGGTTTAATCTAATGAGAAAACTTGAGCATTGCCAGCACCTTGATCCTGCCAAACTGTGCCCTTGATCAGGACCATTCCAGATTTGTTCAGTAATGCTGGGGTGGCATACATGCCAAATAAAATGGAAGAAACAGAGAGAATTTCAGAGTTTGCCTTCTCAATACTTAGCTTTACATATGTGTGACTGGATATCTTCCAACAAATCCTTTCCTAAATTCCTACTGGTTATGAATCAAACCATTTCTCTCATAAGAGAATAAAGGCAACTGCCTCTGGCCCAGCAAGTGAAACAATGTCCTTTTCTTACCCTACAAAATGACTCATCTATCTTTCTCTTTTTGAACAGGGAAGGCAGAGTCCAAGAAAGTTCCGGACACAGGAGGAAGCCCAAACATGAACAACCCCATGCTCCTCCAAGGCACACAGAGGGATAATATGATTTAGCTCCCAACCATTCAATGTACCGAGGCGTCAAGGACCAGTAGGTCAACTCTTTCCATCTCACCAAATGAAAAAGGCATTGATCTCAACATTATTCAACTCTGTAAAAGGGTTTTTGGCTCACTCAGGAAGGCACTGACATTATTATTGTGGGATGACGGATCACCCTGGCCCATCACATCACAATCAAAAAGCGTAAGTCACTGAAAGGCCAAATGTCTTGTAATGCCCTAAGCAGCCTGTCAAGGGAGACTTATTGCAGTGCACAGAGGGAGCAATGAGATGGAAGCCTGTGCAGAGCCCGTATAATACACGTCAATAAGGGGAGGGGCACAGGGAACCACCAATGGCATGGACCAGCTAAGAGGCTCCAGAAATCTCTCCATTTGCTTTAGAAATAGGTCTGTTCTTTTATGTTTGCTCCTGAAAATCATAAATAAAACACACTTCCCAGGATGGGTAGGGATATAACTAACAATCTTATGATTTGGCCATCTAGAAAAAAGTACGGATAAAGGGCAGTGAATTAGGAACTTAGAGATGTATCTGAGTGTATTAGAAAACAATCTCAGTAGCCACAGAGAAATCCCACAAGAAAAATAAAGCATTGTGCAAGAAAGCAAACAATCAAATGATAATTAAATACTTTTAATTATATAAGCACTGAATATTGATTTAACCAAATACTGTGCCTTAATTATATTGAGTGTATGTGAGGAGTATGTAAAAGGAAATGTATAAAAAATCTAACCTGTCAAAATAGGAAATCAAAGAGAATATCCAAAACTTGATAAATCTAAACAATAGTTAAACAAGCATAATGTTTACAAGTTCAAGATATTTGTCCCTGAAGGATGTGACATTTTTTTCCACTGTAAATATTATACTGTATTTTGACATATTTTACTATATTACTTTATTAAAAGTTTTTTTGCCTTCTCCTTTAAATTGCTTAATAATAAATAAATATAAAATATGAAATCTCCAAGGGACTGGAAGGAAACATACATCTAATTTACATAATAATGAGGTTTTTTGTTGTTTAGTTGCTAAGTCCTGTCCGACTCTTTTGAAACCCCATGGACTACAGCTGCCAGGTTCCTCTGTCCATGGGATTTCCCAGGCAAGAATCATGGGGTGGGTTGCTATTTTCTTCTCCAGGGGATCTTCCCCACCCAGGGATCAAACCCACGTCTCCTACTCGGCAGGAGTGGCTCAGTGAGCCACCTGGGAAGGCACTTTACCACAGGTTCAGTAGTAAAGAATCCGCCTGCCAATGCAGGAGACACAGGTTCCATCCCTGGGCTGGGAAGATCCTCTGAGGGAGGAAACAGCAACCCACGCCAGTATTCTTGGCTGGAGAATCCCATGGACAGAGGAGACTGGTGGGCTATCAGACTCAACTGAGCATGCACGAAAACACCTGGGAAGCCCAAAAATGAGGTTAGTGACTTACCAAGCAGGACATCAAGAGCATAAGTCAAAAAATAAGAGACTAATAGATGTGATCACATAACACTGACTGCTCTTGAGTATCAAACCAAAAAGAAAAAAAAAAACTCTAAATTAAAAGATAGATGAGAAACTGGAGGAAATATATGCAATATAGATAATATACAAAAGATTAATACATTTACATATTTAAAGAGCTCTTATCAACAAGGAAAAGAAGCATTCCAATAGAAAACTGGCAAAGGGCATAGACAAGAAAGGAAGGCAGGAAGCAGGAAGGAAGCAAATCAATATCCTGTTTAAAAAACAAGACCAATTTCTCTAATTAAAGAAATATACAGAGAGGGACCTGAAGGATGATCACAAATCAAAGAAGTAACAATGGTGGGTTCTGGACTAGCAGGTTCATGGGTGTTCTTGTGTCTTCTTTTACCTTTTGCTTATCTCTACTTGCTGGTTTTCTAGTATTTTAAATTCATAATTAAAGAATTTATTTATTGTAGTAAATTTTCTGGAATACATTAAAGTCTATTCAAAAATAAATAAAAATCACCCAGTATTCATCACCCTGAGCTAAACACTGCTGGCACATTTCTTTTCCATTTTTGCTTTTCATGTTTTTTCAACAAAATTGAATCCATGTATTTCTCACTTAACATTAAGTGATCAGCATTTTCTTATTACATTAAAGATAGTTCTAAAATAGAATACTATTCAGTTCTTGATATTCCATTAAACAGAAGGATATATGACCAGATTCTAACTTGCAATAAATCACTGTTAAGAGGTACAAAGTTTTCCTAACATTCATTTCAAGTGAGATTAAACTTTTTCATATAGGCTTGTGAGAAATGCAACCACCATGAATGATTTAAAACCAAAATGGGGACACTGGGCCAATGTAATTTGATGTTTTGGGATGAATGAAAGAATAAAAAGAAAATTAATCCTCCTCTGTTTAGTTACAATGAATAGCCAGCCTTTTTAAAAAGTTGAATTACATTTATTTTCATGATTTTAATGTTTAAAAACTATTTGTGGTGTTTTTTCTTAACTTTCTATATTTGTTTATTATGTAAGAAATATTTGCCTATGAGAGGGGAAAAAGGCAAATAATATAGAACAATGTAAAAGTTTTTCAAGTTCAACTTACCCTCATCCCAAGAAACACAGTTGATAGATTTTTGTAGGTCTTACTTTTTTAGGCATATGCAAACTTTCTATCCTGTAACTACCTACTCCTACCCAACACAAACACACACAAATGGCATGGTACTTCACAACTTGCTTTCTCACACTTTATGCATTTCAGAGACTTTTCTGTAGCACCACACACAAATACATTTCATGCTTTCAAATCATGGCATAGTACTCTATTGCATAGATGTAGCATTTTAAAAATCAGTTTCATTTAGCTTATATGGAAGATTTGCTATAAAAAGCAAAACAAAAATTTACTCAAAATTGATCACAAGCCTAAAAGAAAAACTCAAAACTATAAACTTTCTATAAAATATGTGTGATCGTGGGCTAGGCAAAGATGTCTTAGATACAACATCAGAAAGTGAAAAGCAAGTGAAGTCTCTCAGTCGTGTCCGACTCTGCGACCCCATGGACTGTAGCCCACCAGGCTTCTCCATCCATGGAATTTTCCAGGCATGAGTACTGGAGTGGGTTGCCATTTCCTTCTCCAAAGGATCTTCCTGACCCAGGGATTAAACCCAGGTCTCCCGCGTGGCAGGCAGACGCTTTACCATCAGCCACCAGGGAATCCCTTGGCAGACAACATCAGAAGTATGATTCATAAAAGAAAACACTGATAAATTGGAATGTATCAAAGTTTAAAACTTCCACTCTTCAAACAACACTACTGAAAAGGAAAACAAAAGTCAAATATTGGAAGAAAATATTTGCAAAACACATAGCTGACAAAGGACTTACATCTTGGATACATAAAGAAGTATCAAGACTCAATAATAAGAAAGATTTGAGCAGACACATCACCAAAGATGTATAGATAGCAAGCTAGCATAAGAAGATGGTCAATATCATTAAGCCATGGGAAAAATTCAAATTAAAACCATAATGAGATACTGCTACACATTCAAATGGTGAAAATTACTTTTTTAAGAAACTAACAATACCAAGTGTTGACAAAGTTGAAGCAACTGGAACTTTAATATATTGCTGATGAGAATACAAAAATACAAAATGGGATAGCAGCGTTGCAGAACCACTTGCCACTTTCTTACAGTGTTTAACATACACTTACCTTACAACTCCACAATTTCACACTTGGATATTCACCCAAGAAATGAACATTTGTAATCACACAGAAATCTGCACATAAAGGTTTATAGCAACTTCATTAACAACTGCCCCAAACTAGGAACAATCCAAATGTCCCTCAACTAGACAATGAATAAGCAACTGTGGTACAGCCATACAATGGAACATTGCTCAGCAGTATAAGAAAACAAACTACTGACATAAAACTTAGGCAAATCTCAACTATATACCGCTAAGTTGAAAGAGGCCAGATTCAAAAGTCTCCATAGTATTTGTTTCCAATTATATGACTTCTAGAATAGAGAAAACTATAGGGACAGACGGAGAAGGCAATGGCACCCCACTCCAGTACTCCTGCCTGGAAATCCCATGGACCGAGGAGCCTGGTGGGCTGCAGTCCATGGGGTTGCTAAGAGTCGGACACGACTGAGCGACTTCACTTTCACTTTTCACTTTCATGCATTGGAGAAGGAAATGGCAACCCACTCCAGTGTTCTTGCCTGGAGAATCCCAGGGACGGGGGAGCCTAGTGGGCTGCTGTCTATGGGGTCACAAGAGTCGGATATGACTGAAGTGACTTAGCAGCAGCAGCAGCAGCAGCATAGGGACAGAAAATGGATGACTGGACATAAGGAAGGGTTAACTACATAAACCGGTATAAGGGGATTTCTGGGAGAATGACGCAAGTGTTTTGTGTCTTGACTGTGATGGTAATTACATAAACACAAACTGTATGCGTTTGTCAAAACTCACAGAACTGCAATATTAAAAGGGTAAATTTTACGGTATGTAAAGAATACCTCAATTTTAAGTTAACCTCTTTGTACAAATTTTTGCTTAGTTATGTTTATATGTCCAGAATATAAAATTGAATTGCTAAGTCAAAACAAAATTGCAATACGACCCAGAAATCCCACTCCTGGGCATATACCCAGACAAAATTATAATTCAAAAGGATACACGCACCCCTATGCTCATAGCAGCACTATTTACAATAGCCAAGACATGGAAACAACCTAAATCTGTCCATCAACAGATGGACATCAACAGATGTCCATCAACAGAAGAGGCAAGGAAAAAGTGAAAATGAAGTCGCTCAGCCGTGTCTGACTCTTTGTGACCCCACGGACTGTAGCCTACCAGGCTTTTCCGTCCATGGGATTTTCCAGGCAAGAGTACTGGAGTAGGTTACCATTTCCTTCTCCAGGGGATATTCCCGACCCAGGGATTGAACCCAGGTCTCCCGCACTGCAGGCAGATGCTTTACCCTCTGAGCCACCAGGGAAGCCCAAAGACGTGGTACATATATACAATTATTTAGCCCATTAAATACATTATTCAGCCGTTAAAAAGAATGAAATAGCACCATTTGCAGCAACATGGATAGACTTAGAGATTATCATACTAAGCAAAGTCAGTCAGAAAGACAAATCCCGTATCACTTATATGAGGAATTTAGTACAACACAAATGAATATACATAAAACAGAAACAGACTCACAGATACAGAGAACAGACTTGTGGTTGCCAAGGGGGAGGGGAGAGAGGTGAGGGGAGGAATGGGAGTTTGGGATTAGCAGAGGCAACATATTAAAAATAGGATGAATAAACAATGTCCTACTGTATAGCCAGGAAACTATATTCAATATCCTGTGACAAATCATAATGGAAAAGAATATGAAAAAGAATATACATATATATATATATGTATGTATAACTGAGTCACTGCTATACAGAAGATATTAACATTGTATATCAACTACACTTCAATAAATTTTTTTAAATTGCTGAGTCAAAGAACACTTGGATTTCAAATTTTGGTAAACTACCAAATTGTCCTACAACAAAACTGTACCAGATTACATTACTACCAACAGGGTATGCTGAGATGAAGGCGTCTGTTTCCCCATCAGGGCCAATCTGATTATGTCAAAGCTTTTCACCTTTGTCAATCTGGTACATGTCAAGAAGTATCTATGAGTTACATTTCTTTAATTACCAAAGAAGTTGTCTCTAGTCAAATGTTTACTGCCCACCTTTTTTTTTATTCCTGTGAAATACCTATTTGCATCCTTTGTCACTTACACACTATTTTAGATGGCTGGTAATTAATTTGTAACACAAGTTCTAGATCTTATGGGCTAGGACAGTGGGAGTCCTTGGTACTAGGTCTTACGGTCAGGAACGTTTGCTACAGTGTCCAGGAAATCCTGGCACAGCCTTCGAGGAGACTGAAGCTTCTCCGAGGTCAGACCCACCGCTCCCTCCCAGGACTCCGGGCCGGCCCCCCGCTGACACCGTCCGCCCATCCCCAGCCCAGCAGCCAGATGGGACTCCGCTCCACTCTGACTGGATTGTAGTCCGGCGACAGAGCTCCGCTGCTAATCTGTGCGGTCCCTCACCTTCTGGGCGAAAACCAGTGTCCAGTCGTCAGAGCACTGACACTCAGCGTCACCCACTGTCCCCCGAAAGGGAGGGGTCTTTTCCCGCCACCGCAGTTTCTCTTTCTCTACAGGTGGAAGAAGCGGCGGGTCCTAAGCCCTCTTGCCTCTCAGAACGCCGTTCCCTTGGCAACCAGAAGCGGACGCTTCCAGTCTCGCGATAGGAGAAAAGGACAGTACCATCTAGAAACAAGACATGGGAGCCCAAGAACGGCCGGGGCACAACCTGACGAAACCCTGAGACCTGAGGAACCTCTACTGTCTCCTCTGTCTTCTGGGCGGACGGCGGAGGGTGTGGAATGGTTTGTTCGTATTTAGGTTGAACTCGGAACGAGGATGTATGGATGTTTGTATGCCTCTGTCCTCACTATTAATATGATGCTCTACAGGTCAGCTTATCCTCTCCGAGTTCAGTTTGCTTCTCCGTAAAATGGGGTAATAATGATTGCTTCCTCACAACATTGTTGTGCGCTCAAAAACATAATGTTCTGTGAAGTTCTTAGTAAATGTTGGGTGGCATGTAAATAAAAAATAGTAATTTTGCCCAGATTGGACCACAATCCAAAGAAGGTAATAATTGCTATTTGCACTTTCTTTCTTTTGTGATTCTAAATTCTCAGCGCATGAAGACTATTTCCCTGGGTCCTCAAATTGACTTTTCTTCATCCTCAGTGCCATCAAATATCTGCTTCTTCCAATATAAGCAGCATTTTACAGTTTACAAGACATTTTCAATACATGGACCTTTTAGCCTCATTGTTAGGTGGTGAGGTATGTATTCTGTAAGTATTTTTCAGAAGATCAAATAGATAAAAGTGATGTGTGCAGAACTAGGGCAGTGGTGGGTGTAAAAACCTGACTGTAAATGTCGTCCATATACTTCTACATTCTGCATTTCTATCTCCAGCTCTGAAATCCACATGCTTATCTGACTAAATGACATCGATGTAAGAAGGACCTCAAACTTAAGATGTCAAAAAACTGAACTTCTCCACAGTCCCTCCTCCACCTCACCTTCTTACCTGTCTTACCTAATCAATAACTGCATCCTGCCAGTCTCAGGCCCTCCTTGGGGCCTGAGATAATAATTGCTTCCTCAAGGTCCTCCTTGTTAGTGTTTCTACTCAAGAATTTCTTCCCAGCATTTCTCAGAATCTTTATATGTTTTTCCAAATTAAAAGAAAGTCAGTTGAGAAATCAGGAAAATTGGACAGAGAGTTCTAATTCTCCTGCAAGAATTAAACCTTAGCAATCAACATAGAGATCCACTGATGTCAAGATAAATCAAAAGCAAGGGCAGGAAACACTGTGAGTCAGAAGCTGAGATAAACATTTCAGGAACCAGGACAGGAGCACCTAGGAAGGAGGCGATCACAACTCAACCAGTCAATTTTGCTTGCAATTAGTGTGGTAAGTGTGTGTTTCTGCACATTAACTGTCTTCTAATAGTCATTCTTGCAAGTAAAATAAATGTTAATAAGTTGATACTTATTGTATACTTTACACAAATTCTATGAGTGATAGTCCAAGGAACAAGTTTTTATTCGAAATAAGTTCTTAACTGGGCAATTTCCAACCCAAGATTATGTGAAGCGCTGTTAGCCTTGCTTGGAGATTTGTGTGTTACATTATTCAAATGGTACCCACCCAATAATGTTCTCTGTGTACTCCAATATTTGAATATTTGCTACAGGCTACGTCTCATAAATGCTTTTAATAGTTCTTATTTTTTAAACAGGTGCTTCATATAGCATGATAATGAGTAAATAATATGAAGAAGGTTGGAAGTATTTTAAGAATAACTTAAAATTTGGAGAGCTCCTAGCAGTTCTGATCTCTTGTTTATGCATGCCAAATATTAATATCTGTTGGGAATTTGGAAATACTACTCCTTCTCCTTGTTGTTCTTCCAATATGAATAAACACACATACAGACATACATACTCACACACACTGCCAGACACACACACTCACACACATTGCCTGGAACACAGTTCCCCAGCCTTCCATATGGTTGTTTCTTCTCTTCCTTCAGGTGTCTGCTTCCTCAGGTGGGTTTTTCCTGACCACTCTATATTAAATAATAATTCCCATCTCTGCCATTCTATTTGGCAGGGAGCTAAGTGGTGTCCAGCTCTTTGTGACTTTGTGACCATGGACTGTAACCTGCCAGATACTGTCCATGGGATACCCCTGGCAAGAACACTGGAGTTGGTTGCTATTTCCTTCTCCAGGGGATCTTCCTGACTCAGGGGTCCATCCTGGGTCTCCTGCCTAGCAGGTGGATTCTTTACCTCTGAACCACCATGGAAGCCCTACTCTGTTTGCTTGACACTCTTACTTTTATATAAGGAGGAACGATGCCACTGTTTGATTTCTGATACTAAATGGGCTTCCCTGGTGGCTCAGATGGTAAAGAATCTGCCTGCAATGCAGGAGACCTGGGTTGAGATCCCTGGGTTGGAAGATTCCCTGGAGGAGGGCATGACAACTCACTCCAGTATTCTTTCCTGGAGAAACCCCATGGGCAGAGTCAGACACAACTGAGTGACGAAGCACAGCACAGCACTAAATAGCTGGGTGACCTTGGGTAAATCCATAAGTTTTTATGGGCTATAATTTCCTCATTCTGTGCTAATTCTGTCAGGTGGAAGCCAAGACTCCAACAGGCTCCCAGGTGATGCCAATACTTCTGGTCCACAGATCACTCTCTGAGTAGCTACAGACTAATCTCCAAATGCCCGCACAATGCTGGTATTTCATGAATAAAGGCTATTCTTTCCATTTTTATTTTTGGTGATCAATGGTGCTTCTTCAGAAAACAACACATTTCAGATTTATTGGGGATGTGAGGGGGAAAAACAACTAAGAAAAATCAGGATTGTGTCCAGTGCTCATGATTGACTGTTATCATTTTTTTAAAAACTGTTGCTTACACAGCATAAAATACATATAAAGCAAGTGACTAGAAAGTTCAAATTCAGTAGAAATGTAGTGTCCATTTACTGTTTGTAACCTTTCAAAATAAGTCCCCACTGATAACATTTTGCATAAAACCCACCTCATCTTGAATTGCTTTCTATCATTCTCATTCCCTTTATTTACCTTCTGCTGCTTCCCTTGTATAGATTGTTGAGAGACAGTATGTGCCTTGAGGGCAAACTTTAATAAATTATATTTGTTGTGTATTAGTACACAATAAATGTGTCTTTGTTTCTAATTTCCTGAATTACTTCTATGCCAACCATTGCAATTATACCCTCAAAACAATTCACATTCAAATATGTTAGAGCACCATATTTTTCTCTGCTGTATTCATACCCCACCCCCAAAATATTCTATAAAGAATTATGCCTTTCAAAATAATTCATAAAGATTTCATCTACAGTCAAGATATTTTAAGCTAAAATTTCCCTGGTCTCATTCCAGGTTGGTGACATATGGCAGCGTTGGTTTCGAAGCTGGTTTTTGTTTTTTGTTTTCAGTCTCTCTCTGTTCCTGACATTCTCCTTCTGAGTGGAGTCAGATTTGAATGAATGAATGAGCCCACGTTGTATTCCATCTGGACTCCAACTATCATTCCAGCCTTGTTGTCCCAATTTCCTTTTTCTCACCATGAGCTTCAGCCAAATGTAACACGGTACTAGGAGAGAAACCTCACTAAGAATTGTATCATAGATTCTACAAACTAGATTTAACAGTCATTTCTTTGATGGGCAATTTAAAATGTGTGCTACTGGACAGTTCCCATGACGTGTGAATCTATCTATGGCTTAGTTATTAAAAAGTAACATTTACTGAGGGTTTAGAACATGCCTCAGATACGTCATTCCATGTCACTTCATAACACCTATGCAACAGCACTGTTATTACCCAGATGGGTACTTGAGAAGCAGAGCACGGCGGTTAAGTGGTTTTGCCAAGTTCATTTGGTAACTAAATGGTACTTGGATTCCAGCCCAATTCCAAAGCCTGTTTGTTCTCTTCACCTTCTCACTGGACTGAATTCAAGAAGAAAGTTTACTTGTGTCCACTAGATGGTGCTGATTGCCTTCCGTTAAAAACAAAACTCCAAATCCGCTTTCAGAAACTTACTTTCCTTGGATTTTTAGGTGTGATCCAAGAGGCTACTGAACTGAAATATTCTGTTTGTTTGAACTGTGCTTGGGTACGTCTTTAAGTGGGGCTTCTCAGGTGGCTCAGTGGTAAAGAACCTACCTGCAGTGCAAGAGACATGGGTTCTATCCCTGGGTTGGAAAGATCCCCTGCAGAAGGAAATGGCAACGCACTCCGGTATTCTTGCCTAGGAAATCCCATGGACAGAGGAGCCTAGTGGGCTATAGTCCATGGGGTCGCAAAGAGTTGGACATGACTTAGTGACTGAACATGCACATATATAATAGCCATCCAGATAAGTGTGAATTAGATACCAAAAAAATCAGAGCAGGTTATTTTTTTAAATCTTAGTACATATTATAAATATATAAATATATGTATGTGCTCGGTTGTGTCCACTCTTTGCAACCCCATGGACTGGAGCCTGATGAGAGCCTTAACGGATTTCCCGGGCAAGAATACTGGAGCGGGCTGCAATTTCTGCCTCCAGGGGATCTTCCCCACCCAATGATGGAACCAGCATCTCCTGCATCTCCTACATTACAGGCAGATTCTTTACTGCTGAGTTACCTCAGAAGCTCTCCATATTATAAAATTGTTATTGGTCAGTCACCAAGTCGTGTCCGACTCTTCGGGACCCCATGGACTGCAGCATGCCAGGCTCCTATTATTTGATACCTAATATCAAATAACCACTGATAATTTTGAAAGACTAAAGTTCTCACCTATTTGTATTCCTATAAAACCTGCAGACTTTCTATAAAAGTCCATGTTTTGTTTCATATACCCTTTTACCCAAACTCCACTCTCTCCTGTTCCTCCTGGTCCTGCTTGGCCACAGCACTACCCATGTAATCAAGAGGCAAGACCAGGGAGTAAATCAAGGCTTAAACAGCAAAAAGCAAGTTCTGGAACAAGTAATCCTATTTTTATTCACAGTAAAAATGCATTTAGTACGTGTTTAGTTCTTTTTTCAGTACTTAAAAGCTATGAAATAAATCTGCTAAAAATGGGTTCTCAGATTTTGTTGTTCATAAGGATCATTTCAGATGTTATTTAAAATGTTGATTTTTGCCATTTGCAGCAACATGAATGGAACTAGAGAGTGTCATACTGAGTGAAGTAAGTCAGACAGAGAAGGAAAAATATCATATGTAATCCCTTATATGTGAAATATAAAAAGAAATGATACAAATGAACTTACTTACAAAACAGAAAGAGACTCATAGAAAATGAACTTGCCAGTAGGCGAAGGGATGTTTAAGGAGTTTGGGAAGGTCATTTACACACTACTATATTCAAAATGGATAACCAACAAAGACCTACTATATAGCACATGGAACTCAACTCAAAGTTACGTGCCAGCCTGGATGGGAGAAGAGTGTGGGGGAGAATGGATAAACGTATGTGTACAGCTTAGTCCCTTCACTATTCACCTGAAACTACCATAACATTGGTAGTTTAACATTGTAAACTGGCTATACCCCAATGCAAAATAAAAAGTTTAAAGTTTGAAAACTAAATAAATAAATACAATGTTGATTTTAGTCCCTATTCTCTGAGTTAGGAGGTCCAGGAATCTTCATTTTAACAAACACTGGTGATTTTGGTGCAGTATGACGATGAGCATGCTTTGAACAACACTGACTTCAAGTTTGCATTTTAAAGGATAAATAGTGATGAGGTTGCTGCTCTGAAAGGAACCAGAGAGACCCCTGGATCTGGGCAATCCAGGGGCTCTGAACACAGACATTCAGTACTCCCTTTGTAAAGAGTAAGCTAGAAAATGAGAATGTTCTCGCCTCCAGCTTCCTGGATTCTGAACCCTTTCCTTACTCTGTCTATTACGCAATTGTGTAGAGAATCAGGGGCTTCCCCAGTGGCTCAGTGGTAAAGAACCCACCTGCAATGCAGGAGACACACAAGACATGGGTTCTATCCCCGGATCAAGAAGATCCCCTTGAGCAGGAAATGGCAACCCACTGCAGTATTCTTGCCTGGAGAATGCCATGGACAGAGGAGCCTGGCAGACTACAGTCCATGGGGTCGCAAAGAGTCAGACACGACTGAGCAACTGAGCGCACACACATACAGAATCAAGTGCCAGTCAGAGGATGGCCCCATTTTAAAAGTCCCTATGGGTTCGAGGGAAGCTTGCTACTTCACAGTAGCTGGTAGCCCCAGTACATAATGATACCCTTTGATTTTTTAAGTGAAAAGAGTAAACCCAGCACTGTCATGTGATCATGTTTAACTTGTTCAAGTGATATGAGTGTCAGTGTGTGCTGGGAAACTGTGCCAGGATGCTGTGGAGATGCATAAAGATCAACACACACGGTGCAGCTATACATTTATGGCCCAGAAAGCCAATTTGATGTCGTGTCCTCAAGTCCTCCTCTGTCCATGGAATTTCTCAGGCAAAAATACTGCAGTGGGTTGCCAGTTCCTTCTTCAAGGGATCCTCCCTCCTCAGGGACCGAATTCTCATCTCCTGCATTGCAGATGGATTCTTTACCACTGAGCCTCCTGGGAAGCCCCCAGAAAGCTAACAGGTGTTTGTATGGTAAAATAGGGACTCCCCCAGCGACCCAGTGGTTGAGATTCTGACTTTCAATGCAGAAGGCGCAGGTCCAATGCAGGGTGTGTGGCTTTGATCCCTGGTCAGGGAAGTAAGATCCCACAATGCCACAGGGAGTGACCAAAACTTTTTTTTAATTATTTAAAAGGTAGTAAAATAAAGAGAATAAAGATACATTCTAAAATCCAAAAAAAAATTTTTTTGGCCAGTGGGGTTGGGTCATCTCAGTTCTGCCCTCAAGAAATCAGCTCTGCTAAGTGAGTCATTCTCACCAGAAAGGGAAAATTTCTCTTCTTGGAGAATCCCCTCACAGTAACAGACTATTTTACTCTCTGGTTTATACTGCTGGCTCCACAGTTTGGTCACCTCAGGCAATTCTGTACCTGTAAAGATTTAAAGAGTTGCCAGAAGTTTCCCAAGGCTAGCTGCAGTCTCCTTTGCTGGATGCCAGTTGAGATTACACAGTTCTGCTTCTGGCATTTGGCCCCCGCCAGGAATATGGACGCGAGACGCTGCCAGTGGATAATGGCTGGAGAGAAATTTAGTAATTTCGATGTAACAATTAATCCTGGGCAGAAACTCATGATTTCAGAACACAGTCCAAGGACTGGGTGTCATGCTTCATGCTTGTCTGATTCCAAATCACTTCTGAACTGAGCTAGGTCTCTGACCCCATAGGGTATTCTGTTTGTTCATTTTTTGTGTTAAATTGGGTCTCTGTATAGTAAAGTGTATTCTCAAATTAAAATTTTATAAACTTTATTATTATAGAAACCTTTTGATTTATTTTTGGGGGCTCCAAAATCACTGTAGATGGTGACTGCAGCCATGAAATTAAAAGACACTTACTCCTTGGAAGAAAAGTTATGACCAACCTAGATAGCATATTGAAAAGCAGAGACATTACTTTGCCAACAAAGGTCCGTCTAGTCAAGGCTATGGTTTTTCCAGTGGTCATGTATGGATGTGAGTTGGACTATGAAGAAAGCTGAGCACCGAAGAATTGATGCTTTTGAACTGTGGTGTTGGAGAAGACTCTTGAGAGTCCCTTGCAAGGAGATCCAACCAGTCCATTCTGAAGATCAGCCCTGGGATTTCTTTGGAAGGACTGATGCTAAAGCTGAAACTCCAGTACTTTGGCCACCTCATGCAAAGAGTTGACTCATTGGAAAAGACTCTGATGCTGGGAGGGATTGGGGGCAGGAGGAGAAGGGGACGACAGAGGGTGAGATGGCTGGTTGGCATCACTGACTTGATGGACGTGAGTCTGAGTGAACTCCGGGAGTTGGTGATGGCAGGGAGGCCTGGCATGTTGCAATTCATGGGGTTGCAAAGAGTCAGACACGACTGAGCAACTGAACTGAACTGAACTGAAAGAAAGTTAAACAAATTTACATCACACATTTGAAATGTATTCAGATCAAACTTCAAAGGTCTTCAGTAACAGCAAAGAAAATTTTTTCTTCTCTGAGTTAACATCTCAGAGATAAAGAAGACAAAGGTGAACAATCACAAGGGGTGTTCATTAGTCAGCTCTCAGGCTGCCATCCTGATGTTCTTAGGGTCTCACTTAATCCTCACACATATTTTCTCTCAGTTCAAAGTAATGTTTCTATCTGAACAGATAATAAGTTTATTAGACTAGGAACCAGTCACCATTTTGATGACTATTGGCTTTCTTGTTTAAATCCTTTTTATTATTTGATTATTCACTTACTTATTTAACTGAGATTGGTTTATTTTCTCTTCATTTTATCATCACAAACAAACTGGAATTAATATACTAATTTGGATCAAAATTTATTATATAACTCCAACACTGGCACACAAAACCATTTTAAATTACACATCTCTGCTTTCTCAGCCAGAATCTTCAACAAGCTGACCTGGTCTCTTAATTTCTTTCAATCTGTTTCTCCATCTAGTAAAATAAGGGGCAGGATAAAGATTTCTAAGCTTACTTTCAGCTCCAAGATTCTGTGAATATCTGACATAAGCAGACTTGGCTCTCTTTGGAAACCACCTGCTCATGTGTTCCAGTCTGAACTTCCACAGTATTCATACCGGTATAAAAAAAAATATGTTCATCAAGCAGATAAGCAAGAATTGCCATCTGGACAGTGGTAACAGCCACCGGTCTTCTCATCTGTGATCTACAAAGTATTAAACAGAGCAAACCACAATCAGCATGCCCTATTTTTACAGCACAATGCAATAGAATGAATTGAAAAATGGTTTAGGTTTATGAGATTTGCGTTTACATCTCCCTCTATTGTTGATTTAGGACAAGCCTCTTCACTTTTCCAGGCTCCAATTTACACCCATCTATTAAATAATGGGAAGGCAACTTCTGAATACTTTTCCTTACTTTGTAGAAATAGAGAAATTAAAATGTTCTTGTGATTCTGTATTGAATGTTTTCTTGCAACTGTTAATAAAATGAGTACTTGTGCTTCAAACAAAAGCAACCTTCTAATCTATGTTGAAGAATGAAAAAGGTGAATTATCAGGTTCAATTCATACCTGTCATCCATTAAATGCTCACTTATCTTGTATATTTTGATACAGGTAACTTGGTATTTTTGTGGAAACTGCGAACTATTTTTTGTTATGTATCTACAGGTCATTCAGTTCAGTTCAGTTCAGTCACTCAGTCGTGTCTGACTCTTTGCGACCCCATGAGTCACAGCACACCAGGCCTCCCTGTCCATCACCAACTCCCAGAGTTCACTCAAACTCATGTCCATCGAGTCGATGATGCCATCCAGCCAACTCATCCTCTGTCGTCCCCTTCTCCTCCTGTCCCCAATCCCTCCCAGCATCAGAGTCTTTTCCAATGAGTCAACTCTTCGCATGAGGTGGCCAAAGTACTGGACTTTCAGCTTTAGCATCATTCCTTCCAAAGAAATCCCAGGGCTGATCTCCTTCAGAATGGACTGGTTGGATCTCCTTGCAGTCCAAGGGACTCTCAAGAGTCTTCTCCACCACAGTTCAAAAGCATCAATTCTTCAGCGCTCATTAACTTGGCCCAAATTTATGGGAATTTTGTATTCAGGTGGCACACTTGCGTTCCTGCATTCATTTGTCTACCTTTATGTTGGTCATAAAGGTAGTCTTTATGACCTTACCTGAGTCAAATCCTCTAGCAAGCTATTTCTGAGCAAGTGAGCTTTTCAGCCTTTCTCCAGTCATACCTAGTTGGTTGGAGAGCCTGTCAGAGGCAGGTACTAGATGGTCATATTAATCCCCTCCAACTCCTCCCCACCACTCATTTTAGACAGCAAGCATCAGAAGTAAGGGGGATTTCTGAGTGCCAATATGTAGTAGTTACCTATCTATTCATGGTAAGAGCAGGAAGAAAATGGAAGGCATTAGTTAGAGAAATATTTCATCTTCTTGGTGTCATGGAAAAGACATTTTAAAGCACTGGTTTCCCCTCCACACATCTTGCTTATGGATTAGGCATTTTTGAAACTCACGAGTTCTGGTCCACGGCCTTGAAAAAAATTGCTTAATCTCCTGGGCATCCATTTCTTCATATTAAATTACAGAGGTGGTATATAACTAGGCTAAGATCTTCCAAATTCTAAGTGCTATGAATATATGAAGTAAATGGGCATTTTATGGAGGAAGAAATTTCCTGGATTTAAAGAAAAATTTGCCGTCCGTGAAAACAAGATCCCTGCGGAAGATGCACACTCTCGGTGAAGGATAATTTTTATTGTTCCTCCCTCTGCACTTTTGTCAGCATTTGATCATTTACTGCTCTGTCTCTTGTGGGGTTTTTTTCTCCTTAAACTGTGCAGAGGGCAGGGACCATGTCTCAAACACATATTCCATTACAATAATGTGTGTTAAATGCAACAACAGTTACTGTTATGAATGAAAGAATCTTGTTAACATTTTATATGCCTGCATGGAAGAGTATGGTTGAGCATTGGGTGAGAGTGATGTGAAGGCAATGACTCTCAAATTATACTAAGGGTAGAGACTAAAGGTAGACTCAGAGCTTCCCTGATAGCTCAGTTGGTAAAGAATCCGCCTGTAATGCAGAAGACCCATGTTCAACCCCTGGGTTGGGAAGAGCCCCTGAAGAAGGGAACAGCTACCCACTCCAGTATTCTGGCCTGGAGAATTCCGTGGACTGTATAGCCCCTGGAGCCTCAGAGTCAGACACAACTGAATGACTTTCACTTTCACTTCTTTCAGACTCAAAATTAACAAGGAGGACCTGA
The DNA here is from genome assembly GCF_029378745.1 of Bos indicus. NCBI lineage: Eukaryota > Metazoa > Chordata > Mammalia > Artiodactyla > Bovidae > Bos > Bos indicus. The sequence continues at coordinate 35,362,214 of NC_091769.1, forward strand.
GGCAGAAGATGACAACTCTGAGTACTCTCAGCTGAGTGATCTCAGTTTTGGCATTCCAGTAAGTTTCTTAACATTTATTTGAACTGAATGACTCTATCACGAAACAGGAAATCATGAAGCGGAAGGAACTTTGGGAAATAACATTGAGAAAAACAGCTGTCAGGCATTAAGACTTTTAATACAGTCTCCAGCATAGTTTAATAATATGTGCCAAGTGGGTATTCAAAAAATAGTCATAATAATGAGAGATGATAACGATCATCCGTGCTTTGGAGGATGCAGTGGAAGAGCTGGTTCTTAGTACCTTCTGTACTGTTTTTAGCTCTGTCTCTAATTTGCTTCATCTCCTAGGGCCATCTGTGCATCTAGTTTTCCCATCTGCAAAATAGAGATCATATCATTTCCTACAGAAGTCTGTGGACTGTGCTTTAATATCCTACAGTGAATCATATATAAATACAAACCAGGCAAAGAGAAGCCAAATGCTACCACAGGAATAAACTTTGAGGCAGAGAGAATTATAAATTAAAATTAATTAAGATCTTCTAATACTCTAATGATCTGAAGTAGTTATTGCAAAGAAATTTATATTACCTTCACTTTAGCTTCTTAAAGTATATGGTTAATGATAAATAAATACAATTCTAGAATAGTTTAATCTATTACATTTTATATTTTATACCTATTTATCTATAATATGATGGGGGTTTTTAATTAATTTCTGAAGCAAACTAGATTATTCTGAAGCCTGAAGCAAACTTACTCTTAAAAAGCAGTAATTCTTAAAAGTACTTTAATAAATACACCTTCAACTATACTCCAATAAAAACTAAAAGCTAGGGTAAGTGAAAGTGTCGCTTAGTCATGTCCAGCTCTTTGCAATCCTATGGACCGTAGTCCGCCAGGCTCCTCTGTCCATTGGATTTTCCCGACAAGAATACTGGAGTGGGTTGCCATTTCCTACTCCAGGGGATCTTCCCAACCCAGGGATCAAACCGGTGTCTCCTGCATTGCAGGCATATTCTTTACTGTCTGAGCCACCAGGGAAGCCCCTAAAAGCCAGGGAACTCTTCTCAGTACTTTGTAATGACCCATACAGGAAAAGAATCTTAGAAAGAGTGGATATATGTATAAGTAATTCTCTTTGATGTACAGCAGAACCTAACACAACATTGTAAATCAACTATACTCCAATAAAAATTGTTTTGAAAAAGAAATATTTCTTCTTTGTTATTGAGAAGATATGGGGGGGGCGGGTGGGGAATGTAATTCAGAACAGCCTACAATTGCCTAGCTTATACAGCCAAACCAAAGGAATTAACTGAGTAAATTGACATCATTTGACATATCAGCAAAAAGCCATGGGTCACTCTCACCCTGAAGGCCTAAATGTCCTTATTTTCTCAATTCTCCTTAAGGATACATATGGTTTCTTGTTTCTTTGTTCAGTCTGATGGTGCTTGGCAAAATTCAGAAGCTTTTTAAATAGACTTTTGTAGGTCTCACTTTATAAAGTTAATTTGTATTTTTATATTTATACATGGATTAGTCTTAAATATAGCAAGAAGTCTCCTCTAATCATAATCTCCCCTGGAGATGGGATAGAGTAGACATTATGAAGAAGGAAGGAAAGTGGATGTTTAGGAAATGGATGAAGGCATCTGCTCCAACTTATGATGTGTTCACGTAAATGCACTCTTATATGTTCAAACAGTCTTCACAAGGACAGAATGTATTAGTCTTTCTCAAAGTCAACTTCCAGTTAACCATTGAAAAACTTGAACAAAGTTTTAGGTACATTTTCTTTTTCAATGCAGTTCCAATTTTCTCATTTCTCTAGACCTGTAGTCATTATTTCATCTATATTTAAAATCAGGTAAAGTCCTAGTATTATCTTTCAAAAGCTGTGTTTGAGAAGAAAATTATCCCTTGTATCATTTGCCTTTTAAATGATCATGAACTTAGATTAAATGTTTCTCACAGAGAAACAGCCCAGAGGCAGAAGGTTTGAGTCCAATTCTTCATGGACTTTAGGGTAGTAGTATATAAATAAAACCTGTTTATACCAAATTTCCTCCATAAAAACCACAACGAAGAAAATGCAAACAAGAATGAGAATTTTGATAGAGGGAAGTCAAAATAAACTAGAAAAGATTTTTATAACCATGTATTTCTGCCGGGAGCCATCTCCCGGCATATATCATATTGAGTGCAGCACTTTCACAGCATCATCTTTCAGGATCTGGAATAGCTCAACTGGAATTCTATCACTGCCAGGAGCCAGCGTGAGGAACTCCCCCGTGGCAAAGGTCATGAGGAAGGAGGCTCGAGCCTCAGGAGTCCCCCTGGAAATTCTCGAGCATCTACCCCCAAAACCAGAGTCTGCCTACTTTCGGCTTTGTGCTCTCACCTACACCTCTGACTTTACAGAGGGGCTGTCCCCCACTACCTCTCTCTGAAAAAAAGTTAACTTACAGCTCCAGTTAATGCAGTTCCTGGGTGTGATAGTGTTTCAACCTACAAACTCCTTTGGAAGTCCTCTAGCCTGCCTAAATAGGTTTTTCCGGCCACATGTGATTGCTCAGAGCCTCCCAACTGTGAGAGGCAGGAGATGTTCTAAACTGTCTAAACACAGATTCTTTTGAGTAGTTAAAAGATTGATTAGAAATTGTATTGGTGAAGGGTTTTTCACTTGTTGGGCCAATGTTTGCTGCTAAGTCTCCATATCCCTTACCTGCTGTGTCCCTGGCAGTGTATTGATTAATATGATTGGTGTAAATAGTAGCTTTAATGTTTGTAACCTGGGACCCTTGAGTTAATCCTTTTTCTTGTTATAGCCCACTACACCTTTGCCCTACAGGAATGCAACTTTAATGCTTTTGGAGGGTGGCGCTTGACTAATCACCTTTAGAGAAAAATAAGTTTTCTGAAGAAAGGGTCTTAAAATGTTAGCAGGCCTCCAGGCCAGAAGATGATGCAAATCACCTAAACTTTTGCATATGCTAAGTTTGCAGGAAGAAAGCCTGGCTTACTGCATGACTCTACCCCTTCCCCCATTATCCTCTATGCATAACTTAAGGTATAAAAACTACTTTGGAAAATAAAGTGCGGGCCTTGTTCACGGAAACTTGGTCTCATGTCGTTCTTTCTCTCACCTTCTGGCTAAATTATTCAGCCTCTTTTCTCCCCTGAATTTCCTCACTGAGCTATCCTTATTTAACCACTCTTTATATCCTTAATTAATGTTTAATTAAGCAGTTGTTTCCTGATCCTCACCGAAGCCGTCCCCGCTTCAAATTCCCTGGATCCACCAGGGCTGGACCCCGGCATATTTCTATGTCAAATAATATACTCAGATCAGATCAGATCAGTCGCTCAGTCGTGTCCAACTCTTTGCGACCCCATGAATCGCAGCACGCCAGGCCTCCCTGTCCATCACCAACCCCCAGAGTTCACTCAGACTCACGTCCATCGAGTCAGTGATGCCATCCAACCATCTCACCCTCTGTCGTCCCCTTTTCCTCCTGCCCCCAATCCCTCCCAGCATCAGAGTCTTTTCCAATGAGTCAACTCTTCGCATGAGGTGGCCAAAGTACTGGAGTTTCAGCTTTAGCATCATTCCTTCCAAAGAAATCCCAGGGCTGATCTCCTTCAAAATGGACTGGTTGGATCTCCTTGCAGTCCAAGGGACTCTCAAGAGTCTTCTCCAACACCACAGTTCAAAAGCATCAATTCTTTGGCACTCAGCCTTCTTCACAGTCCAACTCTCACATCCATACATGACCACTCGAAAAACCATAGCCTTGACTAGACGAACTTTGTTGGCAAAGTAATGTCTCAGCTTTTGAATATGCTATCTAGGTTGGTCATAACTTTCCTTCCAAGGAGTAAGCGTCTTTTAATTCCATGGCTGCAGTCACCATCTGTAGTGATTTTGGAGCCCAGGAAAATAAAGTCTGACACTGTTTCCACTGTTTCCCCATCTATTTCCCATGAAGTGGTGGGACCAGATGCCATGATCTTCGTTTTCTGAATGTTGAGCTTTAAGCCAACTTTTTCACTCTCCTCTTTCACTTTCATCAAGAGGCTTTTGAGTTCCTCTTCACTTTCTGCCATAAGGGTGGTGTCATCTGCATAACTGAGGTTATTGATATTTCTCCTAGCAATCTTGATTCCAGTTTGTGTTTCTTCCAGTCCAGCGTTTCTCATGATGTACTCTGCATATAAGTTAAATAAACAGGGTGACAATATACAGCCTTGACGAACTCCTTTTCCTATTTGGAACCAGTCTGTTGTTCCATGTCCAGTTCTAACTGTTGCTTCCTGACCTGCATACAAATTTCTCAAGAGGCAGGTCAGGTGGTCTGGTATTCCCATCTCTTTCAGAATTTTCCACAGTTTATTGTGATCCACACAGTCAAAGGCTTTGGCATAGTCAAGAAAGCAGAAATAGATGTTTTTCTGGAACTCTCTTGCTTTTTCCATGATCCAGCGGATGTTGGCAATTTGATCTCTGGTTCCTCTGCCTTTTCTAAAACCAGCTTGAACATCAGGAAGTTCACGGTTCACACATTGCTGAAGCCTGGCTTAGAGAATTTTGAGCATTACTTTACGAGGGTGTGAGATGAGTGCAATTGTGCGGTAGTTTGAGCATTCTTTGGCATTGCCTTTCTTTGGAATTGGAATGAAAATTGACCTTTTCCAGTTCTGTGGCCACTGCTGAGTTTTCCAAATTTGCTGGCATATTGAGTGCAGCACTTTCACAGCATCATCTTTCAGGATTTGGAATAGCTCAACTGGAATTCCATCACCTCCACTAGCTTTGTTCATAATGATGCTTTCTAAGGCCCACTTGATTTCACATTCCAGGATATCTGGCTCTAGGTCAGTGATCACACCATCGTGATTATCTGGGTCGTGATCTTTTTTGTACCGTTCTGTGTATTCTTGCCATCTCTTCTTAATATCTTCTGCTTCTGTTAGGTCCATACCATTTCTGTCCTTTATTGTGCCCATCTTTGCATGAAATGTTCCTTTGGTATCTCTGATTTTCTTGAAGAGATCTCTAGTCTTTCCCATTCTATTGTTTTCCTCTATTTTTTTGCACTGATCGCTGAAGAAGGCTTTCTTATCTCTTCTTGCTATTCTTTGGAACTCTGCATTCAGATGTTTATATCTTTCCTTTTCTCCTTTGCTTTTTGCTTCTCTTCTTTTCACAGCTATTTGTAATATACTACAGAAGCATAAAATCTCAGAGTTGAAAAGAAACTTAAAACCTCATTCTCTCTTCAGGATTTAAATACAAATTGTTTCAGTCCCCCACCCCAGCCCCCAAAGTGTGAGAAAATATATAGTCTTATTATTTTGCTACAGCTTACTTTTCCTCTTGAGACCCTGGGATAATAGACTCCGACATGCAAGGTTTCCTTCCCTCTCACATGACACCGTGGGTGCCGTGGAGCATGCGAGTGGAGACAACCTCTGTCCTCTGTGCCATTGCCTGCGTGGTCATTCCTTGCCCCATTTGATGCAGCAGTCCATCGCTTCCATCCCTCTGCACCTTTGGGCTTCCAGCTTTCTCTTTCAGACTTGTATGTAAATACCTGAGTGAAGCCCTGGCTCCTGGACTCACTACCACTCTGCACAGGGATGCAGGACCTGGAGAGCAAGGCATACACAGGTCCCCTTGCAACTGTGCAAATCTTTCTTTGTTTTGCTATATTCTTGGGGTGTTGTCTGGGAGGCAGCAAAAGGACCCCTTTATCCAGAAGGAACATATGTCTGTATCTTATCACTTACCACTGACTTCTCTTCTCTACTATCCTTAATTCCAGGGAAGCTTTTTTTTCTACTGAGGGGAGATGGTTTTCCTTCCTCAAACTGTCTCAAACCTTTGGCTAATCCAAGCTTTCCCAATGTTTGGCTCATTCAAGGCTTCTCAGTGTTTGGCTAACCGAAAGTTCCTCAATCACAGTGTTATTGATATTTTGGACGAGATAAGTCTTTGGAGTGGTGGGCTGTCCTGTGCATGACAGGGTGTTTAGCAGCATCCCTGGCCTTTACTCACTAAATGCCAGGAGCACCCACCAACTTTTGAAAATCATGACCAAATATCCATTAGGCTAATCCCAAGAGTTCCCTCTGCTTTTCTAAGACCTTGGCTTTGATACACAAAAACTGGAAAGGGGCTCACGGGCTATTTCCTTTACTTTGAGGTAATGAAGGCCTTCACCCCACCTTCCCTGAGACAATACATGTGAAGGAGCTGAGCAAGGGAAGGAGGGAAGAGGAATTAGATGCACTGCTGTGATATGGTTAATATCCCATCTGTGATATTCTTTCTCACCTGTTGCCTTAAAAGGTACACCACTGGTCATTCTAGCACCTCCTTTGTGTGGATATTACCTTCCTTCTGTATGTGGGTTGAAGTGAATACACATATAGAAAGAAATTTAAAAGGGAGCAAAAAGGGATTTAACCACTAAGTTCTGATCAATACAGAGGACAAAAGGATTACTGTTTATGCCCAACACACGTGCCTAGAGCTGTATTTCTCAATATTGAACTTCCTTCCAAATTTAGAATTTACACTCACTCTAGTGAATATACAGAGAGGCTTAGGTGCTGAAGAGACAAATAGATCAAAAACCTTGCATTCAACGCCTTTAACCCTTGTATGAGTCATTTCAAGGAAATCGATGAGAACCAGCAATAACTCTGACAGAAAATCTTACTTCAGCTCATTGCCCAGAGAAATTTAGCTACTTCTCCAAGTGCTGTATCTCTTATTTATCCATTTATTATATCATTCACTGATTTAAGTTTGGAATTAAGTGGCTCCTACAAACTCAGGAGATAATTAGCCATTACAGATTCACATAACACCATGCTGGAGATTACAGTTTGAGTTCTATGAAGGCCAGTAGGCCTTTATTCTGCCTATTAACTAACTTATTGCCTTGGCATAAATGGGGATAAACACTAGTTAAGCCAGAAGCTAACTGGGAAGATATTTTAGCTTCTAAAACCTCATGCAGGCTACAGTCCAGGGGGCTGCAAAGAGTTGGACATGACTGAGTGACTAAGCACAACCGCCTCAAAGTATCATCATTATGAATACAAATAATTGTTGGGGTAACTGGTGAAAACATGAGGTTAGTATTATTTTCTGAATAACACTGCATAAAAACCTCAACCACTGTTTTTAATGTAGCAGGTAAGCACTACTATTGATACAGTTTTACTCTGTTTCAGGCTCTGTGTTGAACAGACCATGCCGTTTAATCCTCAGGACTACCCCATGAGGTATACTATTGGATTCCCCTGAAAACAGAGCTTGAGATAAGGGCTTTGGGTGGTTGGTTTTGGGGAGGTAATCCTTGAGGGCATGAATGAGGATAGAGAAAGCCACACAGAGAAAGAAGAGGAGTCAATAAAAGGCTGCATTAATCAGACACCATGGTGGACAATATGGACTCAAGCTGCTTGACCTCCTGAGAAGTAGAAAGATGCCTCCCACAGTTGTCCAGCAGAAAGACAGGAAGCAGGGGCATTTATCCACTGACGCCCATGACCCCCTGGTCAAGGGTTAAGCCCCAGAGCTAGGGAGCTCTCCCAGGGCAGAAAGGAGAGGAGCAAGGCCTTATTGGCTCTCAGGGAGGTAAACAGATGCAGCCAACAATGGCCCACTGCAGACATGGTTAAATTAGAGGTGAAATATGTGAGTCAGGGCAACAGCAGCTTCTGACACAGTTATTACCTCCCCATTTTACAGAGGGGAAACCAAGATACACGGAGATTACCTTACCTGCTGAAGATCACAAGGTGGGTCAATGGTAGAGTCAGGATTCAAGTACTGACCATCAGACTTCAAGGCCATGGTCTCAACCATAGGGGGTAATGACAGCTGCACTATACTCTTCCCAGTGTAGCTCCACCTACGGGTTTAAGTAGTCCACCCACCAATTCTATTTGGAAACCAGGTTGGGGACATTATTCAAACACTGCACTTTCTTCTTTGGGAATTCATTTTTCAAGTTGCAACACCATACAAAAATGCTACTAGAATGCTATATCTACATTTTGGGAAGAAAATAAATACCTTTCACTTGAGATCATGCAGAAAGAGAGAGGTTCAGATAGTACACCACTTGAAAGGGGGAAAAAAATCACTCATACAACTTTTTTTGAGTTTAGAAACTGTTTTTTTATTTTTTTATTAAAACATAATTCTTCAAAGAGTATAGAAATACACCTGGCCACGATCTGTTAGATGTCAACCAACCACTTCAAACATATATAAGAAGTATCTACCAAATTCTGGCTCACCAGAACTTATTAAGTTGTACATATACATTATCAGAACATCAATGTGGCTACATTTGACAGATTCTTCTCAAGTGGACACAATTTTCTGACAGATTATGTTCCTTCTTGATGAAAGCTGTTACAGTTGTGAATGTCTGAAAGATAAGCTTGAAGGGCCACAAGGTGAAGCATCAGGACGTGAGGAGTTACAGAGGGCATGCAGGGCCCTGAGAGAGCGGGTGGCAGGCAGGCCCCTGCTTCCACTGTGAGCACACGATGTACAGAAGAGACAAACACAAAGAGGAAGGCGCTCCCTCCTGGGGAGAAGGGGCTTTGGGCTCACAGTCAGGAATCACAAGACAGCACGCCCAGGAAAGGACAGGAAAAGAAATCCCTGCACACAGTCTGACCTTCCTCCAAGGGACAAGAGCCAGTGCGGTTCAGGGAGATCTGCGAGGACCACTGCCTTTGGGATGCGCTGCTTGCCACTGAGTATGCCCCCTCCCTTCAAGCTTGCTCAAGGCACTGGATTGGCCCCTTTAGGTACAATGAACAAGAACAAAACACCCATCAGAAAAGAGCAGAGCTGGTGCTTGATTTGCTCTCATTAAGAGAGAAGTGTCACCTGTACTTTGAATTCAGTGGTCTCGAATCACTTGTGAGAGCCCCCAGGCGACATTGTCCCCCCTCTCCTATCCTGTCTGGTGCCTGCTATAACTTCGTTGGGAAACAGGAAGCCAAGAGCTTACCTGGGCTAGGTGTTGCCTTGGCATTTTACGATGATGAATTCCTTCTGTTTTGTTCCTCCTTTATGCCCAAAATGAAGGGAGTCATACAGACTGAAAATAAAACTGGCAACACCTGGGGTCTGGAGTCTTCCTTGAAAGAGAACCAAACTATTCCCACTCTTTTGGGCAGAATCACCTCTCCTAATCAAGTATTTTTAGCTTGACATTTCCAGAGGCCCCCGTGTATACTAACTTTGCCTTTTGAAATGATTTTTAATTCCAGAAGTTGGCACAAGGCCATCATTTTCAATATCCTTTACCCCTGCTGATTGCTGCATAGGATCTTTCTCATGAGATCATCTGGGAAGATTAAAGACTAACAGAGTGTGGGTATTTCTCAGTCTTTCTTCTCCACTTCTTTCACATTTTAAAATCAATCTAATAGGCATTTTCTGTATGGTCACATGGCTCCATGATTATCTTGGGCTTCTCCTAGAGTCCTTGCTCCCTTTGGCACTCCATAGACACTCTCCTCTTTGTGTACTCTCTGCAGGGCCCCAAAACTGAGATATCCTCAGAAAATGCACACGAAGTTCCCACCCAAGAGCCATTCCCCACTACCCAGCTTTCGTCTCCACAGTGAGGAACATGGACTTTACTAAGGACTTGGATCACTGAGATAAACATATATATATAGATAGATAAATATACACATCCTCAATAAAGAGGACATTCAATTTTATATATAGATTTCCCTCTCATTCATAAGCACTTGGCCCACAGTGGAGGAGTCAGCCCATGCTGAGCTGCAATGAGATCATACAAATCACAGGCCCAGTGAAAGAAGAGCAGGAAAGGCCTGTGGCTTCCAAGCATTCACAAGCCATGCTAGGAATCCACCTTTGGGAAGATGCTCACTTTATTGTTTCTGCTCATCTTCCGCTCTACCCTGCCTACCTTGGGCATCTTTGTCTGGATCAGCTCTTCTGGGGTGTTACCCAAGGGAGGAAGCAGCCTCTTCTTGCTGTTTCGGGTCTCTGAGAGCCACTGGGGAGGCAACTCAAAAGGCCCAAAGCCAAACTGCAGGGAATACTTGTCGGGAAATGTCTCAGATTCCACAGACACTGCTGGTGCTACCTGGGAGATAGAGTCCACGGTGCCCGGGGGTGGTGTGGGAGTTGCAAACTGTGGTCCCAGCTCTGCCTCCAGGCAGGTGGGAAGTAGCTCCTTGGCCTGGAGAGCCCCTGAGCCTGGGTACTTGGCTTCGCTCTCTTCCTCATCCTCCGTGGGCTTGAAGATCTGCTGCTGCCCAATGTGGAACATCTCCAGGAGTTGGCTGCCTGAGCGCATGCTGGGCTCCAGGCTGGCATCAGCCATCCCACTCCCTGTGCCCACCACGTTTCGGCGGCTGTAGCGGTGGTGCAGTTGGACCAAGGTCCCTACCAAGCACTTGCGGACAGATTTGTTCACAGTAAGAAAAAGCACAGGGTTCGCCAGCAGAGACACTTTGGGCAGCCAAATGGCCGTAAGCAGCAAGAAGATGGAAGTGTTGGGGACATTAAGCACTGTCTGGTAGATGACCAGTGTGGCATAGGGCACGCTGCATAAGATGAAGACCATCACCATGGACAGCAGCATGGCATGCAGCTCAGCCTCCCGCTGGGAGGCATAGGGGATAGAGATGGTGTTCTGTGGGGTCCGCAGTGCTGCTATGATGACCTTCTTCTTCTGGCTGGCACTCAGGGCCCGGCGTATCAGTATTAAAAAGAAGAACACCACAGCCACAGGCACGATGACCGTGGTGATGTTGTAGACCAGAACGTAAACCAGGTGGCCCAAAGAGTTGCTCCAGACTTCCGTGCAGGTTGACATGGCGTAGATGTCGGCCACATTGGTCACTGCAAACACAGGGACACTGGCCACCACTGCATGGGCCCAGATGTATATCACTAGTTCTCGGGACTTGGCGTCAGATATTTTTCTCTCCAGTGGATAGAGGACTGAGTAGTACCTGCCAAATGCACAAGCAAAATTCATTTCACAGAAGAAGATACACTTTAAATTAGGGGAGTTTATATTACTAAAAGTAGGAGAGAGGAAAGAAAGGGTCGAGTTCTTTCATTCTGCCTAAGACAGAGGAGATCACTAGGGGAATTTGGAAGCTAGACCCTAAGTTTTGAGGACTTTGCCATGCAATTCATTGTTAGCTTTATAATTATTGCCACCAGCACTAAATCCCAAAGAGTGCCCTCGATATAAAGGATATCTCCATCTGCTGTGAAGACACTCTTTTTCAATTTAAGGGTAAAGGGTTATTTGTAAATAATTTTACATGGGCTAGAGGAGCTTAAGGGCAATTTTCAAAGCCATGGAGAGAGAGAAATTTGCACACAAATCCAAAGCAAACTCATGCTGCAGTATATATGCATGGGTATCATTAGCATTTACAGCTGCTGGGGCAGAAAAACCCAGTGTGAGGGATAGACTTTGACAAAGTCCTTCAAAATCAATTCCACTGAAAAAATTTTGTGGGCTCAGTAGCCATTTTTTACATGATAATCGCTCAGGATCCCTAAGAGCAATCAGTAGGTTTAAAATACCTGCACAGTTATATCTTTGTTAAAATCAGAGATTTTTTTCCTTCAAGCTTGACTTGATTATTCTACAACCACCGAATCAGAATTCCCAAAGCACCTTATTTCAATATCACCTATGACTTGGGGAAACTGAGTAATTTGTTTGTTTGGTTGGTTGGTTTTTTTTTTTTTTTTTTGAGTAATTTGTTAAACCCCTAGAATCACATCTGTCTTGAATGGGCAGTCAGTAGCCTCAGAGATACAGCAAGTTTCTTCACCCTTAGCTCACCCCACGTCTGCGCAGTGAGCTAATGCTGGAGTCGACCTTCCAACCCTGTTAACATGTATTCCCTCACGGGCCACCTGAGCACGTGTGCTTTCCCGTCACAAGGATTTCTGAGCACCATCCGTGTGCTACATATTGTGCCTGGCACTGGGCTGCAAAGATGAAAGGATACACGAGAATGTTTCTAAACTACATGGGGAAGAAATGGCATGTAAGCAAACAATTATAACTGAGGAGAAGATGGCTCTACTGGAGGCATGCATAGAGGAGGCAGGGGAAGGGGAGCACCTGGGAAAATGTCAAGAGAAAGTGGTGCTGTGGTGGAGTCTGTCAGGGGACAAGCTGGGGGAGAGACGATGCAAACACACATGACCATGGAAGACCAGAGGTGGGTGGAGCACGGTAAAAGGTATTCTAGATCGCTTTCTGGGAGGGGAAAAAAAGAGAAAGAAACGTGTAAGTTATGCACACTCTCAATTTTTTCTCTCTGAATATAGATAAACTTTTCTATTCATCATTTAACAAATCCAATATGATGGTCCCATACCCACACATGAATACATGTCCACTATCTCTGATTCCCATTTGCTAAAAGACATGTAACGAACCCCAGTTTCCCATCATTTCTGATTCCATTATGTCGGGAAATAGATGCAACACGAGTGCACAGGTTCACTATACATCATTTTGTTGGAGTGTACATGTCTAGAGGATGATGCAGAAGTGCACGTGGCCTCCCAATTAACTTGCTGACTTGGTGCCATGAAACAAATATCTGAGAAAGAAGTGAGAGAAAGGACTGTTCTCCCTTTGTCTTCATGTACACCACACTTGTGCTTTTGAGTAATCACTAAACAATAAAATAGGGATCTACCAACCTTGCTTTTATACTAAAGGAACTTGCCTAACTTTTTTTAAAAATAGGAATTTGATATTAACAGATGTGCTAAGCCGTTTCAGTCATGTCTAATATTTTGCTACCCTATGGACTGTAGCCTGCCAGGCTCCTCTGTCCATGGGATTCTCCAGGCAAGAATATTAGAGTTGGTTGCCATTTCAGGGGATCTTCCTGACCCAGGGATCAAACCCAAGTCTCTTATGTCCCCTGCATTGGCAGGCAGGTTCTTTACTACTAGCACCACCCAGGGAACCCATCAATAGATGCACAATACTATATATAAAATAGATAAACAATACAAATAAAGACCTACTATACAGCACAGGGAACTATATTCAATATCTTGTAATAACCTATAATGGAAAAGAATCTGGCAAGATTTTATATATATATATATATAACTGAATCACTTTTTTATACACCTGAAACATTGTAAATCAACTATACTTCAATTAAAAAATAAAGTAAAAGATACACTGGAAAAAAACTTTAAAATGATGGCAAAAATATAGTAGATTTTCTGCTGGAAAGATAATACGGATTTCTTATTATTTATGTATTTTCTTGCCTAAAACCAGAGGCTCAAAAATAACCCACAGAGATTATTTCACTGTTCTAGGTGAAACAGCAATCTGTCCTGAATGTTTCCACTCTTGTTGCATCCTATTCTTAAAAAACCTTCAGGATTCATAGCAGCATTATTCAAAAGATCCAAAAATTGGCAACAACCCAAATGTCCCTTAACTAGTAAACAGATAAATAAACTGTGGTATATGCATCCAATGGAAAATTATTCAGCAATAAAAAGGAATGAAGTAAGTTGCTAAAAGAGTAGGTCAAGGGGCTTCCCTCGTTGCTCAGTGGTAAAAATCTGCCTGCCAATGCAGAAGGCATGGGTTCAATCCCTGATCCGGAAAGATCCCACATGCCGTGGAGCAACCAAGCGTGTGTGCCACAACTATTGAGCCTATGCTCTGGAGACCAGGAACTGCAACAAGAGAAGCCACAGCCGTGAGAAGCCCACACACTGCACCTGGAGAGTAGTCTCTGCTCTCTGCAGCTGGAGAAAAGCCTGCACAGCAATGAAGACCCAACATAGCCAAAAATAAATAAAACTATTTTTAAAAGATAAAAGAGTTGATTGTAACAGTTCTCATCATAAGGTAAATGACATGTTTCTATATGAGATGATGGATGTTATCTCATTTTTTTAGAATTTTTTTTATGTGGACCATTTTTAAAGTCTTTATTGAATTTGTTACAGTATCACCTCTGTTTTATGTTTTGACTTTTCAACCATGAGGCATGTGGGATCTTAGCTCCCTGATTAGGGATCAGAACCCACACCCCCTGCATTGGAAGGTAAAGTCTTAACCACTTGACTGCCAGAGAAGTCTCTGGCTAAATTTCTAGTGAGCCATTTCACAATATGTGTAAGAAAATCCATTATGCCATATACCCTAAATTTATACAGTGCGGTAGTAAAGGGCCTATTGAGTGATGCTGCTGCTGCCGCTAAGTCGCTTCAGCCGTGTCCGACTCTATGCGACCCCAGAGACGGACCCCCATGTAAAAGAAGGCAGACACACAACTCCAAACTGGTCCGTGTCACTTGGTTTTGTCACCTGCCTCGTCTGCTCCTGTGGATGGTGAGTTTCTAAGGAGAAACTGTCAAAGAGCTGCAGCTCTCTAGTGGTAAAAGGACTGCTGACAATTTATCTGAGAAAGAATGTGCAAAACAGAAGAGAAAACTAGGAAAAAAAAAAAAAAATATATATATATATATATATATCGGTGCAGCCTATCTAAACACGGGCCTCAAATAGTTCATTTAGTTCTTTTTACCCTTGAGGAAACTGAGGCTCAGAGAGGTTTGCCAAAGCCAGCAGCAAGGAAACAGCACAGGTAAGGCTTAAAATCAGACTTCTGGCTCCAAGATCCCTCTTTTAAGTACAAAGTCAATGATTTCTGCCAGTATGCAGAAGGCTTTGTATGACTTTGTGTCCTGTCATGCAGCTGACACTGGCCAGCTAATGAGATCTGGGTTCCAAGTCAGATAGGGTGAAGTCACTCCAGAGATGGATTTTGCAGTCTATACCCTCAATAGGTCATTAAGGTTTAAGCATGTTTTAAATAGACAAAGAGTATTAAAATTCTAAATTCACCTAAAACATAGTTAAATTTATCACAGGATATAAAGTCAGAAGAATCAGCACATTTTGCATCAGCAACTTCTCCTTTTTGTAAATCTTGAAATCAAAAATTCTTGTGGACACAAAATATTTTTTAATTCTTGTGTGCTTATTTAATTCTGTTCTCTAAAATGTATTATTATCTCAACTGTATTCATGAAGTGCTAGCAACAACAAAAAAAAGGCAGGAAGTTGATTACTGAGATCTTTAAACTTCACTATGATAAATCTGATCAAATTATGTATGATAGCAAAACTAGGATGTAAGATTTATTTCAAATGACATCCATTAAAAAGTGATGGGAAGAGAAAGCAATCACCATCACAGTATAAAACCTTGGAAATAAATCCTCCCAAGGAATTTCTGGTGCTATCTGGCCAGGTCCAACTGGACTGTCTAATCACTTGTTAAATAACTACTGAATTGTTTGTTCTCTTGTTCTTCCAGAAATGTTTTCATCCATCATCAAAAGGCCCTAATTGCAGAGTTAGCAATCTGATGAGCAATCTACTGCAAATTGCAAAGCAAATATGGCCAATTCCAACCAGACTGAAACTATATCATGCCCCAGCTCTGCCCTGGCATCCTCATGATGTAGCCTCCTCAACACCACATCTTTTCTCAACAGCCCCATTTTCCGGGGCTGCTGGCTTTGCTGAGGCATCTGTTTCAGCAATTGATTCTCCACAAGCAATATTTGGAACATCAGCTATTCACTATTTGCTTCACAATGCTAATTTTTCAGTATTTAAAAAAAGTTACGCCCCTGGCTACCTAATCTTACCTGTCCAAGGCAATGGCAGGGAAGCTGAGGATAGTCACAGAGCAGAAGACTTTGTGCAAAAACTTGACGACCCTGCAGAAGAGCATGGTGTAGATCCACCAGCAACAGTGAGGACTGGTGCTGAGGATGATGTCGAAGGGCACGCAGACCAGGCTGGCACAAATCCCCGAGCAGGCCAGGTTTTTAATGAACCTGTTGGTGACAGATTTGAACACGGTTGTGCGGCAAGTCGACCATAACACCATGAAGTTTCCTGGCCAGATAGGCAAAAATAAGAACAAAAGAATATTTAGATAAAAAGAAAGAAGACCGAAAGGAAAGAAGGAAAATGCAGGTTAAAAAAAAAAAGATTGAAAACCACATTTGAGAGTTCATTTCAAAGAACTTAAAGGCCATATTACATTATCAATTTATGTGAAATTATTAAATCACTTTCATACATATCAAAAAGTCTAGAAGAATTTTTAGTAGTGAGTTTTGTTATTTAATTTCAGGCATAATAAGTATTATGATGATCCTGTCTCACCTGAGTATAAACAATTGGCTAGGTATTACTAAATCTCAGCCAGTCTACTCTGTTAAAGCTTGCAAATGACCTCCAGTTACCAAACTCTGCCACAGAAACAGGACAAAAGACACACATGTGGCTTACAATTTTCTATTAGCCATATTTTTTAAAATTAAAAAGCAGGTGAAATTCTAGTAGCATATTTTATTGACCCCAATCTATGCTAAACAATATCATTTCAACATGTCATTACTACTTTAAAAAGTACTAATGAAATATTTCCATTCTTATTTTTGTACCACATCTTTGAAATTTGGCATGCATTTTTAAATTGAAATATAATTAATACATAACATTATATTCATTGTAGGTGTGCATGGTGTACATTTTATTTTACACTTAAACATATTTCAGTTCACATTAGTCACATTGCAAGTGCTCCATAGCCACATGCAGCTGGTGGCCACTGAAGAGGCCTGCACTGTTCTAGATCTTTAGCATCTATAACACACTTGCCTCTCTCTAAGCGTTCTCCTCCTGTGGCTTCCACAGGCCCACAGTCTCCTGGTGTTTCTCCCACCTCCCACCTCTCCCACCTCTCCCAGGTCCTAGAGGCTCCTAGTCTGCTTCACCAGACCCTTTCCCATCTTCTTCCTGCAGCCTCTTACTAGGTTAAATTATCCATTGAGATGTCTTGCTTTTGAAACACTGACCCTCCCATTCACACCCCAGACTAGGCCTCTCCTCCTAATTCCAGCTCCTGTTTGCCACTAAATGTTGGATTCTCCATTCCCTCGCAGTCTGTTCTGCCTATCTACTGTCCTCCAGAGCCTACACAATCTGGGACCAACCTGCCTAATCTCACACCATGCTGCCCCTGGCTTGCTGGGCACAGTCACACAGCTCTTTTTTTCTGTCTTTGAAGCACATCGAGGCTGACTCAGTCTAAGTACCTGGGTACAAGCTTTTATACTGCCCAGCAAGGTTCTTGTATGTCTGTCTGATTCCTTTTAATCCAGGTCTTAGTATAATTGCTGCCTCCTCAGAGAGGCCTTCTCTAACCATATTTTTATTTTAAACATTCACTGTTCCTCCCTCCACTATACTCTGTTATAATACTGTGGCCTTCTTAGCTTTCATAATTATTCATTTGTTTATTCATTTTCCCTTCACTTCATGAGGACAAAAAAAATGTCAATCTTGTTTACTATTATAATTCCACTGCCTAGTTCAGTACCTAGCACAGAATAGGTGCTCAGCAAGTATTTAGATGAATGAATTTGTAAAAGGACAAATAACAACTTAAAGTCCCTGCAATAAAATAACCCTTTTGTATTTGGAATATCACAAGAGGCTGTTCTAAGTCAGTAGTTCCCAAACCTTACTATGCATAAGGATTACTGTATCAGACATCCTGACTCACAGTTACAGGTATAGAATTGGAAACTTGCATTTGTAACAAGCTGGCCCCAGACTGAAGTTTCAGAACTAACTGCCATGTCTAGCCCTTATCCCCAGGGTCTCACAGGGCCCAAGTGCTCAGGAATACCAGCAGCCTATTCTACTAGGGAGGCTTTCACCTGGTGAGAGACCCCGGTCCACATGGCCGATCAGTCACGACCCAAGAATACTGCTGCTTCTTGAGTACGGGCACAGAGAATACCCTCTAATGAACTGAGCTGGCAGCTCAGCCTCACACAGATGGAGAGCCATGGTGCCAGGGGAGGGGGTAGCAGAGTTCAGGGCTGCAGCCAAAGTCACCCCAGGAGCTGCCTCAGTGCCTCAGATGTTGACATAACTTTCTGTCAAGAGTCTCTCTTCAAACACAATATTCTACAGCTACTTCTTATTTTCCAGGAAAAAAAAAAAAGGCACTGTCTCTAGGTAAGTAGGCCAGCTGCTTCCAGGAAATTCTCTAATAAACTTTGCTTACATAAGTTTGCTGCCTCAGTGAGATTAAATTTGCAGTGGGAATATATACACATGTGTTCAATACAAGAGCCGTTTATACTAATACCATTACCTCAGGCCCATCAAGCTCTCCTGTCACCAAGGTTATAAGCTGAGCAATAATGATGTATTTGAAGCTTCATCTACATGGGGAATTTTTTTTCCTGGCCTTTTCCCACTGAAACGCAGAATAGGATCTTGCTGAAGCATCTTTCCTCACTTAAGTTTTACAGATAGGACTTAAAATCTGGTAACCATCTAATAACAAAACTGCCCACTTAAAGAAATCTGCCATGAAGAGAGTGTCACAATATCATCAGTTGTTAATACTGAGGCTGTCTCCAGTCCACCGGGGGACTTTCTATAAAGACATAAATGAAGACCCTTAGCATTCTCTTTTTCTCTATCACTATTAATCTTTGTCACTTTGTAGATTACGCTGGAAAGCCTTTTCATAGGAAAAGGTCAGTTTTCATTCCAATCCCAAAGAAAGGCAATGCCAAAGAATACTCAAACTACCGCACAATTGCACTCATCTCACACGCTAGTAAAGTAATGCTCAAAATTCTCCAAGCCAGGCTTCAGCAATATGTGAACCGTGAACTTCCAGATAGATGTTCAAGCTGGATTTAGAAAAGGCAAAGGAACCAGAGGTCAAATTGCCAACATCCATTGGATCATAGAAAAAGCCAGAGAGTTCCAGAAAAACATCTACTTCTGCTTTATTAACTACACCAAAGCCTTTGACTGTGTGGATCACAACAAACTATGGAAAATTCTGAAAGAGATGGGAATACCAGACCACCTTATCTGCCTCCTGAGAAATCTGTATGCAGGTCAAGAAGCAACTGTTAGAATGGGACATGGAACTATGGACTGGTCCCAAATTGGGAAAGGAGTACATCAAGGCTGTATATTGTCACCCTGCTTATTTAACTTATATGCAGAGTACATCATGAGAAACACTGGGCTGGCTGAAGCACAAGCTGAAATCAAGATTGCTGGGAGAAATATCAATAAGCTCAGATATGCAGATGACACCACCTTTATGGCAGAAAGCAAAGAAGAACTAAAGATCCTCTTGATGAAAGTGAAAGAGGAGATTGAAAAAGTTGGCTTAAAACTCAACATTCAGAAAACTAAGATCATGGCAGCTGGTCCCATCACTTCATGGCCAATAGATGGGGAAACAATGGAAACAGTGAGAGACTTCATTTTCTTGGGCTCCAAAATCACTGCAGATGGTGACTACAGCCATGAAATTATAAGACGCTTACTCCTTGGAAGAAAAGATATGACCAACCTAGACAACATAGTTAAACCTAAAATCTTCTGCACAACAAAGGAAACTATTAGCAAGGTGAAAAGACAGCTTTCAGAATGGGAGAAAATAATAGCAAATGAAGCAACTGACAAACAACTAATCTCAAAAATATACAAGCAACTCCTACAGCTCAACTCCAGAAAAATAAATGACCCAATCAAAAAATGGGCCAAAGAACTAAATAGACATTTCTCCAAAGAAGACATACAGATGGCTAACAAACACATGAAAAGATGCTCAACATCACTCATTATCAGAGAAATGCAAATCAAAACCACTATGAGGTACCATTTCACGCCAGTCAGAATGGCTGCGATCCAAAAGTCTACAAGCAATAAATGCTGGAGAGGGTGTGGAGAAAAGCGAACCCTCTTACACTGTTGGTGGGAATGCAAACTAGTATAGCCACTATGGAGAACAGTGTGGAGATTCCTTAGAAAACTGGAAATAGAACTGCCTTATGATCCAGCAATCCCACTGCTGGGCATACACACTGAGGAAACCAGAAGGGAAAGAGACACGTGTACCCCAATGTTCATCACAGCACTGTTTATAATAGCCAGGACATGGAAGCAACCTAGATGTCCACCAGCAGATGAATGGATAAGAAAGCTGTGGTACATATACACAGTGGAGTATTACTCAGCCATTAAAAAGAATACATTTGAATCAGTTCTAATGAGGTGGATGAAACTGGAGTCTATTATACAGAGTGAAGTAAGCCAGAAAGAAAAACACCAATACAGTATACTAACGCATATATATGGAATTTAGAAAGATGGTAACACTAACCCTGTGTACGAGACAGCAAAAGAGACACTGATGTATGGAACAGTCTTATGGACTCTGTGGGAGAGGGAGAGGGTGGGGAGATTTGGGAGAATGGCATTGAAACATGTATAATATCATGTATGACACGAGTCGCCAGTCCAGGTTCGATGCACGATACTGGATGCTTGGGGCTGGTGCACTGGGACGACCCAGAGGGAGGGTATGGGGAGTGAGGAGGGAGAGGGTTCAGGATGGGGAACACATGTATACCTGTGGTGGATTCATTTCGATATTTGGCAAAACTAATACAACATTGTAAAGTTTAAAAATAAAATAAAATTTTTAAAAAATAAATAAATAAATAAAAGCAGAAACATTACTTTGCTAGCAAACGTCTGTCTAGTCAAAGCTATGGTTTTTCCAGTAGTCATGTATGGATGTGAGAGTTGGACCATAAAGAAAGCTGAAAGCCAAAGAATTGATGCTTTTGAACTGTGGTGTTGGAGAAGACTCTTGAGAGTCCCTTGGACTGTAAGGAGATCCAACCAGTCCATCCTAAAGGAAATCAGTCCTGAATATTCACTGGAAGGACTGATGCTAAAGCTGAAATTCCAATACTTTGGCCACCTGATGCAAGGAATTGACTTTTTGAAAAAGCCCCTGATGCCGGGAAAGACTGAAGGCAGGAAGAGAAGGGGACAACAGATGATGAGATGGTTGGATGGCATCACTGACTCAATGGACATGAGTTTGAGCAAGCTCTGGGAATCGGTGATGGACAGGGAAGCCTAGCATACTGCAGTCTACGGGGTCTCAAAGAGTCGGACATGCCTGAGTGACTGAACTGAACTGAGGCTACGCTGAATAAAATATTTTATGTAACAAGAAAATTCATTGCAAAGGAGAGGAGAGGGTGTGTGTAAACGTCTCTCATGTACACAGTAAATTGTTTACTTAAAAATTGCAACGTAACTGAAACTAATCTCAGATATCATTTCCTTCATATTCTAACTCTCTTATCTTTCTCTCTCCCAATTATGAAGGGCACACTTTTTATTGTTTTTTTAATCACACATCTTAGTATGTCTACACTTATGAATGAGAAAACTTGTTTTCATCGAGTTACTATTGAAAAATCTGAGATGGCTGTAGTCACATTTTATCTTCACTTATTTACAAAACTCTAGGTGGCATCTGAAGCCTAACCCCTTTTCCTATTAAGAACTACAGCTAAGCCTCTATGTTTTGCTCCTTCTCTAAACTACTTCTCTCTCTCCTCACTTAAAAACTGATGCATTTGGCTCCAAGAACCTGAATTAGAAGAAAGTATCAGGTGAGGGGCACCCATATTCAAGTTTGATCGGCCACACATTTTATAAAAAAGTGTGTGTGTGTGTGCACATGAGTACACACACACACGTATATGCACACAAATACATACACACAACAAAGCAAGAAAATTACATATTTCATCATTTAATCTCATGAGCGCTTCAGATTCTTCTTAGCTTTACAAGGTACACCAAGGGATAATTCAGTATATATTTTAAACAGAGTATTCAACCTTGAGATACTTTTTATTTTAGACATCTTGTGTTTTAAATCACCCAATCCCTTTTAGAGATGATTCAAGTTTCTGTATCCATTCTTTCTCCCTACACATTCACATTATATTTTCTAATGCTGGAGTCCATGACAACATTCAGTGCCAGGGTTGTGGGCACATTACCAGTTAGTACACACTCAACACACACAACCAAAAGGGAAATGAGAGGTAGAACATGATGGCATTGGTTTAAATCTACTCTCCCTGGGACTGCTATTACTCTATGATTTCCCTTTACAAAGTATAACTTGATATCAGACAATGCGTAAAATGACAAAAAAAGAAAGTAAAAATTATCGATGCAGTGATAATTATCTGTAAACTTTAAAGTATTTATCTTTCTAAACTCCTGTTTAGATATACAGATATTTTTATTATGCCAATTGGACCAACTATTCACATGGTTTTTTAGATCTTTTTCCATATCAACCATCTTTCTATGACAATAAATAAAAATAGATGGATATCATCATTTTAACAACTCCATAAAAGCAACAATGCTTCTGTGGTTATACACTAGTGTATTTTGTCTATTGCATATTGATGAGCTTTTTAAAGCTGCTTTCAATACATCTCTAGTATACAATGTTGAGTTCAACATCCTTATATATTTAAATTTGGAGGAATTCGACTGATTAATTACTGAAGATAAATTTCTAGAAACAGTTTCTGGGTCAAAGAATTTGCACATTATATATATATATGTATACACATACATACATATATATACACACACACACTGCAAAATGACCCTCCACAAAAGGCATATGAGAGCATTGTTTTTCCCACATGCTCATAAAAATTCTGTGGTCTCACTGAAATATTTGGAATTTTGCATGCTTCTTCAATCCTAGGATTCATGTTTTCCTTACTTCTAGAAAATTTTCATCCATGAAAATTTGAATTTTTGAATTTTTTGAATTCTCTCTTTGAATTTTTGCCCTACCCTTTTTCTCCCTATTATCTTCTTCTGAAATTCTTAACAGACTTACATTAAACTTCATTCTAGTCTCTTAACCTCTCTTTCATGTTCTCTACTTTCCATCCATTTATTGTGTTCTGCAAACTGAAAGCTATTTCTCAGGTTTTCCTTCCATTTTATTAATTCTCAATTCATCTAGAAGTAGTAATACTATCTTTCTTGTAGCTTATTGGGCATTAAACTTTTTGAAATTTATATTTGGGTCTACTGCAAACTGCCTACTCTTTATTTCTAGTGTCTAGTCATCTTCCTATGGCTCTGTTCCTTCTTTAATCTATAACCATGCTTTTAAAGTGCTTATAATTTTCTTTTAGATTATTCTATTGTTTTCAGTTCTCAACATGTTCACTTTGCCATTTGTTTGCTATCTTGGCTCTCTTTTTATGGTTTTCCTCACACGGTTTTTAATGTTCAGCTATGAGCTCATAGTACATGGGGGCTGCTTTTCTGGGGCAGGCTATAGACCTGGTCATGGAAACGTTTCAAGTGGCTAGCCAAGCACACGTTAGTACGTTGTCGCACTTTCATGTGCAAATCAAAGAAAAGGCAGTTGAAGGACCATTCTGAGAAAAGTTTAATGTGTGGGGAAATTTTTCCCTAGGGAGATGCAGGATACTTTAAGAACACAAACCCTGAAGGCTTCCTCTCGTATTCACATCCCAGTTCTACCATTTACTATGTGATCACGGGTAAGTTAACTTCCCTGTGCCTCAATTTCACTGTCTGTAAAGTGGACATGATAACAATGCCTATGTCTCAGAGCCATTACAAGGATTAAATGAGCCCATACAAGTAACACACATATAGCACTTAGAACAGCTTCTTATGCCTAATAAGGTGCTATGTAAGGAGATATGTCACACATATCTCCTTAGTTGCACAGCGGTTCCCAAGAAAGGTCTGACAGAGAGAGAAAGAGAGGCTGGGCCAGAGGAAAAGAAACCTGGAGCGGTATACAGAGACAATAGAAGAGGACAGCACCCTGGAGGGACTAATAAGCAATCAGAAATGGGAGACAAGATAGGACAGACTGGCCTGCAGATTTCAAACGGAACACTAGGGTCCACCAAGGAAAAAAAATCCTTGGATGGTGCTGGTAAAATCACAGCAGACATCTCGTGGGTTCACAATACTTCCTGGGACTATGTGTTTGGGTATTTGTGCCAACTGCTGAGTTCTGTTCTCAGGTGTGTGGGACACACACAGCCTGTCTCTCCTCTTTACTGTCTTCTGGATTCAGTGACTTCACTAAGGCCTTGTTTCCCTGGCAGGGAGGGCAGGGGACACTGCAAGACCTGCTCCCTCCTAGGCTGTCCAGCCTCCATTTGAATCACAAATGACAGGTCTCAGATCAAGGACATCTCTTCTCCAGATGCAGTCCTGCTCCTAGAATCCATCAAGTCTATTATAAGACATTTCAAACAGCCTACAGAAATCTTGCAGGAGCACACAGACATGATATATCTTAATAAAGCCCCACAATGAATTAAAAATCATAAGGAGTCAAGGAAACTGAAAACAGAATCAATGATCTTGACATGGTTTCATAAATGAAAAATCTCAACATAATGATGACTTCCTCATCATGCTTTCAATTCAACTATGTAAACAGTGGAAAACCATCAAGAGAGTATTTGTATCATTATGGGGAAAGTTTTTTAAATGCTATCTGGCCAATAATAATGGTGCAAGTAATAAAACAATGGTTATAACTATACTTCATTATTTGCTTAAAAACTTTTAAAAACAGTAATTACCTACCATCTTCCCAATTAAGTGGACACTACTCTTGTGCATTTAGACACACAGGTTGAGCAATTAAGAATTTTAATCAGAATTTAAATTTTGAAAAAATTTTATTCAAAATTATTTGGGAAAAAAAAAAACTACAGTTGATAAGGCAGAGGTTGACCTGCATGTTAACTTATAGTCAGCCCTCCACACCCACAGTTCCTCCACATCCGTGGATTCAACCAACTGCAGATTATGTAGCACTCTAATAATTACCATTGAAAAATACCCACAATATTGTAAAGTTTAAAAAAATGAATTAAAAAAAAAAAGAAAAATACCCACATTTAAGTGGGCCCATGCAGTTCAAACCCATGTTGTTCAAGGGTCAATTGTATTCAGTTTCTTACCACTTTATTAGAAAGTAAGATACTTACTCCTTGGAAGAAAAGTTATGACCAACCTAGATAGCATTTGAAAAGCAGAGACATTACTTTGCCAACAAAGGTCCATCTAGTCAAGACCATGGTTTTTCCAGTGGTCATGTATGGATGTGAGAGTTGGACTGTGAAGAAGGCTGAGCGCCGAAGAATTGATACTTTTGAACTGTGGTGTTGGAGAAGACTCTTGAGAGTCCCTTAGACTGCAAGGAGATCCAACCAGTCCATTCTGAAGGAGATCAGCCCTGGGATTTCTTTGGAGGGAATGATGCTAAAGCTGAAACTCCAGTACTTTGCCCACCTCATGCAAAGAGTTGACTCATTGGAAAAGACTCTGATGCTGGGAGGGATTGGGGGCAGGAGGAGAAGGGGACGACAGAGGATGAGATGGCTGGATGGCATCACTGACTCGATGGACGTGAGTCTGAGTGAACTCTGGGAGTTGGCGATGGACAGGGAGGCCTAGCGTGCTGCAATTCATGGGGTTGCAAAGAGTCGGACACAACTGAGCGACTGAACTGAACTGAACTGAACTAAAGGTGTCTCTGAATATCTAAGGGCATTGCTACATTTTATTTAGGTATGATTCAGATGTAGTTTCATTATGAAACTGATTTTTGCAATGAGTTAGTTTTAAAAGAATGCAGGGTGTGATGAGGGGAGGGATGCAAACTTCTTAACATCATATAACCCTTTAAGACCCCTGGCTGCTCCCAGAATTACTATTCAAAGCTGCAGCATCATGATAGAATGAAATTAGCCTAGATATCTAAAGGGCAAATCCATGTTTTTCTCTGAACCCTTTAACCTGCTGCCCAAGCAAAACCCTCAAAGGGACCTCTTTTTCATTAGAAAGAGTGAGAGAGAGCGACGGTAAGACAAGATAGAAATAAAGAATTCCTCAGAATAAACAAGGCAAATGGTACCTGGAAAGTTGAAAAAAAAAAAAAGACACTGTTCAGCTCTGTGGACCTGGAAACACAAACATTAAAACTGAGTTACAAAGTTCACACTTCCAAAGGAAAGCTTAAATAGTTCACAAAAAGGATTCTAATTTATTCTGATTTTTAAAATATTTCTCCATTTAACATACATGGGTAAATTTTCCCAGCACTGGCAAGCTGATAAGTAGCTACTGATATTTTTAAGAATTATGGCTGCAGCAAGAATGTGGTAGAAACAAGCTTGTAGCCAGAGCTCTGTACCTGGTGGTTTTCAATACAATTTGTTCTTCTTCTGAGTCTTAAAGTTTGAGCCTCTCCCTCAGTAATGAAGTGTCAATTTGCTATAACTTGTGATTAAACTCTCTGATATCTGCCCAACTCTTTAAACTGCTCATTATTAGCATGAGAAAACTGTTACTTTAATTATCATTAATTTGATTTCAGAAGTTGTTCTAAAATTATACAGAAGGTTCAAATTAAGCAGAAATTGGATTAGCAGGAAGAAGCTATGAAATTAGTTTATTAAAATTCATGGTGAATTTTAAATAATTGCTTTGAATGAAAAGGCTCTTCAGTTCAGTTCAGTACAGTCCCTCAGTCATGTCTGACTCTTTGCGACCCCATGGACTGCAGCACGCCAGGCTTCCCTGTACATCACCAACTTCCAGAGTTTACACAAACTCATGTCCATTAGATGTCCATTAGAATTAGATGTTTTTCTGGAACTCTCTTGCTTTTTCTATGATCCAGGGGATGTTGGCAATTTGATCACTGGTTCCTCTGCCTTTTCTAAATCCAGCTTGAATATCTGGAAGTTCATGGTTCATGTACTGTTGAAGCCTGGCTTGGAGAATTTTGAGCATTACTTTGCTAGAGTGTGAGATGAGTGCAATTGTGCAATAGTTTGAATATTCTTTGGCATTGCCTTTGTTTGGGATTGGAATGAAAACTGACCTTTTCCAGTTCTGTGGCCACTGCTGAGTTTTCCAGATTTGCTGGCATATTGAGTGCAGCACTTTTACAGCATCATCGTTTAGGATTTGAAATAGCTCAACTGGAATTCCATCACCTCCAATAGCTTTGTTTGTAGTGATGCTTCCTAGAAGCTCTATACAGTCAGCAAAAACAAGACCAGGATCTGACTGTGGCCCAGATCATTAACTCCTTATTGCCAAATTCAGACTTAAATTGAAGAAAGTAGGGAAAACCACTAGATCATTCAGGTATGACCTAAATCAAATCCCTCGTGATTATACAGTGGAAGTGAGAAATAGATTCAAGGGATTAGATCTGATAGACAGAGTGCCTGAGGAACTATGGACAGAGGTTTGTGACATTGTATAGGAGATAGGGATCAAGACCGTCTCCAAGAAAAAGAAATGCAAAAAGGCAAAATGGTCCTGACGAGGCCTTACAAATAGTTGAGAAAAGAAGAGAAGCAAAAGGCAAAGGAAAAAAGGAAAGATATACCCATTTGAATGCAGAACTCCAAAGAATAGCAAGGAGAGATAAGAAATTCTTCCTCAGTGATCAATGGAAAGAAATAGAGGAAAACTATAGAATGGGAGAGACTAGAGATCTCTTCAAGAAAATTAGAGATACCAAGGGAACATTTCATGCAAAGATGGGCACAATAAAGGACAGAAATGGTATGGACCTAAAAGAAGCAAAGATATTAAGAAGAGATGGTAAGAATACACAGAAGAACTATACAAAAAGGATCTTCATGACTCGGATAACCACGATGTTGTGATCACTCACCTAGAGTCAGATGTCCTGGAATGAGAAGTCAAGTGGGCCTTAGGAAACATTAGCCTAGAGGGATTATTTCTCCAATAAAACGATGTAAGATTATGAAGCCTGAGAGGAACCTTATCTGGAAATTTTATTGACCCTCATGAGCACCAACAATGGTTTTATACCTAGATAAATACCCAGATAAATGAATGAATAAAAGCTTGAAGTTCTATATGTCTCTATCAGAATTTTTTTCTGTGTACTCAGTTTTGTAGGTACATCTATTGATGGCAACTGCCTTTAATAAACAAGCTGAATGCTTACTATCTCCCCAAAACCAGCACACAGTGTCAGAGCAGTTTGAGGGAGATGCATTCAAGGATACATCACGCAATACTGTAATTAGTCTAGCATATATACACAGAATATTCATGCATTCTATTCTCCTACTCCCTCTCTTCCAGTAACTACAATTGTGCGATCTGAAAGGGAAAATTATGTTGGAAATATTTCCAAAGGACACAAGAGTAAAATAATTAGAGGGCTAAGAAAGGAAAGTGAGCCCAATACTGCTTTAGTCCATGGGGACACAGCATGACTAATAAGAACTACAGGAGTGAGATTCTGGAAATGAGTCTCTTACTCCTCATGAACTGGCACAATCTGACTATGACACTAATGCAGAGTTGAAAATTCCATCCTTTTTTCTTTAGCTAAGTTTGGAAGGAGAAGCAGGAGAAGGGGAAAGCGTGGAAGATGAGGAGCAAGAAATGACATTCTAAAATTCTCATAACAGATTTCAGACCACTTCCTCACTGCTGAGGAGGTTCCATTTGTTCTAGAGTAGACTCTCCTTCATCACTTTCTCCAGTTCCTTCAGGAAATGAGGAGGCCAGCAGCAGAGCGGTGTTTGTAGAGTGAGGAGCTGGGACTGGGAGAGCCAGAGCAGCAGATGGTACAAAAGGTGGAGGAAGCCAGATCCAGTCCAGGGCCAGAGAAACATGGTCAAGGCAGGGAAGGTTCTGGAAGGAAGTGATGGATCTGAAAGTCAGAGGAAGGTGGAGAATAGAACATACACAAGAGATAATGAAAAGGTGAGTTACAGCACACAGCCCATCAAGGCCAACCAACGTGAGAAAATGGGATAAACTGTCAGATAAAATACCAGGAATCAAGAGCTCTGTAGGAAGCGGGGAAGTGGCATGTGGGTAACAAGGAAGGAACTTAATAGTTGAGACAGCCTCAATCTGGACTCTGAACTTGGATACCACTCCTTGTGAGACAAGAACTGAACGAACAAGATGTATTTAGGTGCAGTGCAGGTGTAATATGATTTTGGAAATACTTCTAATGAATATGCAGGAATAAAACCTTTCAGAAAGCATATTCTTAACACTTCTCTTTGTCTTTTTTCCTCTTTTGTCTCCTTCAAGTAGTGTCAGAGGATGGAGAAAGAGAAGAGGACAAAAACTGAGAGCAAAATAATGAGAACAATTTCAATTCTATTTATCTCCATGCCAAGTCCTGTTTTTATATGTGCGTTTCCCAGTAACTATTTAAAGCAACCTAGGCCTTTTCTTCAGAGAAGGCGATGGCACCCCACTCCAGTACTCTTGCCTGGAAAATCCCATGGATGGAGGAGACTGGTAGGCTGCAGTCCATGGGGTCGCGAAGAGTTGGACACGACTGAGCGACTTCCCTTTCACTTTTCACTTTCATGCATTGGAGAAGGAAATGGTAACCTACTCCAGTGTTCTTGCCTGGAGAATCCCAGGGACGGGGGAGCCTGGTAGGCTGCCGTCTCTGGGGTCGCACAGAGTCGGACACGACTGAAGCGACTTAGCAGCAGCAGCAGGCCTTCTCTTCCTGAATCTTCATTAGTCTCATTGCTGAAAACCGGCAAAAGGATTCTTTTCTTTGTATCATGTTCTAAGAATCCAGGATTCATGATTATGGTAATCACAGTGGTACAGATAAACAGAGAAGGAGAATTCTAATATTTTAGCACTTCATGAATAATCAGCTAGCTTCCAATTCCTGTTTTTTCCTCTAATATTAGTTGATTTGAATAATACTGAGTTATTTACCATGTAATTTTTGTGCTGGTTCAAAATAAAATCAGCGTGAAATACCACCACCTTGTTTAAAGTACTAAAATCAATGAAGAGATGTGACCTCTTATTTTCCCACTCTAAAACAAAAGGCAGGGGGAAGAATTTTTTATCTTGTGAGACATTGATTTTCCACTTTCTGGGTTAGTAAATTACTGGCTTTCAGAGTGCAGTCAGTGTCACCAATTCAATGTGATTGAAGAAAATAAGATAAAATATAAAATCTGTTCACTTTCAATAAGCCCCACTTTCTATTAGTCTTGCTCCTAACATTTTTCTTATAAAGGTTTAAGCATGCAAACACCATGGATGAAGGCAGAACATTGGCTAATAAGTATTAGCCAACAAAATTTAATATTACCCCAAGTAAGGAAATAAAAGTGAGCATATATACAATGTTCAGGGAAACAGTGACATGCTACATTTATTTATTTAATTTTTTTTACCTCACCGCATAGCATGCAGGATCTTAGTTCCTCTACTAGGGATCAAACCCATGCCGCCTGCACTGGGAGCGCAGACTCTTAACCACTGGACTGCCAGGGAAGTTTCTACACTTTTCAATTGTCATTTTTCCAATTAGAAACTCTATAATTCTTTAGCAGGAATAAGAAGGTAATCCACAACACTAAATTGACTTTATATACTCACATGAATGGAAGGAACCTGGAAAAGTCATCTATACCTCTTTGCTTCCACACAAGACTATTTAAGTCTTATGCAGAGAAAAGCTATTTTTGCTAACTGTTAAGACTGCTGGAAAAAGCAATACCTTCAGGCTCCCTATGGTAATCAGCTTCCAAGATGGCCAGAGATCCCTCTGGCCTACAGCCCTCTGTAGGCTTCTCCTACAACTGAATAGGTAAATAATGGGATACAGCAAAATGACAGTGAGACTCCCAAGGTTAGGTCATAAAAGACATCACCACTCCTGTCTTAATCTCTTGAATCATGTGCCTTGGGAAAAACCAGAAGAGTCTGGCCACTCTTCACAAGTCTGGCATTTCTTTCCTCTGCTGCTGCTGCTGCTAAGTCGCTTCAGTTGTGTCCGACTCTGTGCGACCCCATAGACAGCAGCCCACTAGGCTCCTCTGTCCCTGGGATTCTCCAGGCAAGAATATTGGAGTGGGTTGCCATTTCCTTCCCCAATGAATGAAAGTGAAAAGTGAAAGGAAAGTCGCTCAGTCGTGTCCGACTCTTAGTGACCCCAAGGACTGCAGCCTACCAGGCTCCTCCGTCCATGGGATTTTCCAGGCAAGAGTACTGGAGTGGGGTTGCCATTGCCTTCTCCGTTCCTTCCTCTACCCCTCAGCTTTTTCACAATGAAAACAGCTTCAGTTTATTTCTGAGTGTTTTTTTTTTTAATTAATACATGTTCACTATTATAAATTCAAATAGTTCAGAAAAGTATAAGAAAGAAAAATTACCTGGAATCCCACCACCTTATAAACATGATTAATATTCTGGTCATCATCTCTTAATATCTCTCTTTATGTGTATAAACATAGTTTTAAGTAAATGGTATATTACGTGTACATGCTGTCCTTCTTTGTGGATACCAGCATGATTTTCTCACTATATAATCATAAATAAATATATACACTGTATTTACAGACTTATATGACTATATCACAATTTATAATTCACCCTTTGTGCTCCAAATGGGAATTCACTTGATTTATAGGTTTTGGCCATTATAAATAATATTACAATAAATATTGAACATAAATGCTATTTTCTGGTGTTTTTTTTTTTCTGTGACTTTGATTTCTCATTTCCACCAGCAATGTGTATAGAAACTTTTCCTCCAAAATTTTTGCCTGTGGCAGGTACCATCACTTTTCATTGATCCTTGCTAATCAGTGGCCGAGAAGTTATATAAAGACCCAGAAGGGGTAGTCCCTAAGAGCAGTGCCCTAGGCTTTGTGGACAAGACATCTTTGTAGGGCATATACTTTTCACAATAGATCACTGTAACATTTATGGAAACCCATCCAGCCAGTTTGGGACACTGCTGGAATCCACCATAAACTCTGCACCGTAACACTGCTCTGATGCTGCTAAGTCGCTTCAGTCGTGTCCGCCTCTGTGCGACCCCATAGATGGAAGCCCACCAGGCTCCCCCGTTCCTGGGATTCTCCAGGCAAGAACACTGGAATGCGTTGCCATTTCCTTCTCCATTGCATGAAAGTGAAAAGTGAAAGGGAAGTCGCTCAGTTGTGTCCGACTCTTCGAGACCCCATGGACTATAGCCTACCAGGCTCCTCCATCCATGGGATTTCCCAGGCAAGAGTATTGGAGTGGGGTGCCATTGCTCTAATCCACTGTAAGCTCAGTAACAGATCTACTTGAGTCAAGCAGGCCCTCCTATATCATCCTCCGTCTCCCAGATCATATACACTGCTTCTGTGGGGGTTAGCACCCACAAGAATGTTAGCATGCATTACACTTGGGTGCCTATTCCACTGCATGCCAGATGAGGAAGACAGAGTGTCAGGAGAGGAAAAAAGAAAGAAATAGAGGAAAACTACAATCCACAACAAGCCAGTCCCCAGAACTGTAGTGTGACTCCAATCCAAGAAACATTCATTCTGAGAAAGTCAGAGTAGGATGAGAAATGAGGGAATTGGAGGTGCCAGCTAGAAGCAGAAATGAAAAATCACTCCTACAAAATTTTACTGGGAGGTGGGGGCGGGGACAGGTGCACCTGAAGAAGTCATGGAAATCCTGTTTCCATTCCCCGGGCCTTTTCCTCAGCTTCCCTTTCATCTGGCTGTGCCTGAGTTATATCATTTTATGATCAACTGAGGATCTTCGACTCCAGTAAGCATCCTCTGAGCTTGAAGACTGATCCAGAGGCAGAAGAGCCCATGACTGAGCCACCGGGAGCACCATTCCAGATGGACTTGGTGGGCAGACCAGGAAGCTAGCTCAGTTGCCATCATAAAGGCTTTCCTTCCAGCCAGTCAGTGTGTTCAAGAAGTCCTGGCACCTCGAACTAACCCTAGGGAGTATCAAATATTGAGAACTCACACAAAGGAATCACTTGAATATAAGACCCAGCATCACCAAACCACCAGTAAGCACCCTTAGATGAGTGCAGGACACCTCATCTAAACAACAAACAAAACAAAAATACAAACCCAGTCATTAGCAGGCAGGATTACCACCTCACTCAGCCCTGCCCATCAGAGGAAAAACAAACAAACAAAAACTCAGCACAAATCTCACCTTATATGAAGTTTACACAAACCACTGGACCAACCTTAGGAGGGCAGAAACCAAAAGGAAGAAAGAATTCAACCTTGAAGCCTGGGAAAAGGAGACCTCAAACACAATAAGCTAAAAAAAAATAATAATAATGAAAAGACAGAGAAATACTACACAAATGAAGGAACAAATTAGAAACACAGAAGTCCAAATAAATGAAGAGGAAATAGGCAAACTAACTGAAAATGAATTCAGAATAATGATAGTAAAGGTGATCAAAAACCTTGAAAAATTTACTATTCAGCAAAGGACATTGAGAGGGCATACACTTCTGAAAAGTACATACAGCTGGAGTAAAGACAGGACCCAGGGATGCTTGAGAGTTAAAAAAAATTTCCGGAAAGGGGGACCACACAGGAAGATGGTCCTAGATTTCATTCAGCAGGGAATGTGGGAGAAAGGCTCAGAAGCTGATGGGCTCTGGGAGTCCTTACCTCTTCATGTTCTCCTCTCTCTAAGCGCAACATGCTAGCCACTGGAAGGTCCTCCCATAGTGCTGGAGGCTCCTCCAGGTTCTGCAGAGAGCAGAGTAGAGCAAGGCATGAGCACTGCAGAGCTGGGGCAAAGCCAGAATACCCATAACATCTGTTATGGCCTGTTTCCTTCTTGTTCCTGTAACCTTTCCAAATGGCATTTACACGAAATTCATCTTGTCAATGGTTTTTAAATTATACAGAACACATCAGCATCTATGATCAAAATCCATCATTCTCATCAAAGCTGCTTCTTCAAAGCTCTTGCCTGGAGAAACTGAAGCCAATGAAGGCATTAAAGCAGCTGCAAATGTGCCAGAAAGGTCATCTCCAAGAAAGAACCTTGATTTACTGATACAGTGTATCCCCAGGGAATAGCAAAAGTGAGAATTCAAATAAAAAGGAGAAAACATTTCTCACCATTAATTAGCAAAAATATAAATTTATAAGAGCAAGTATAAAAGAGTATGGGGATATGAATATCTTTATACATTTCTGGCGGATAAGTAGATTGCTATAGTGATGGAGAGTAACCTAGCAGTATCTACTAAGTGTGTGTATCTTCAGCAGTCCTACTTTTGTGAAACTATCCTACAAACAAAAGAATCAATATTTATTGATTTTTTCAGCTATATTTCATTCAGCTATATTTGTTGAAGGATTGTTAACCATGATCCCCAAATTTGAAAACAATCTGAATGCCCATCATTAGGATAAACTGTGGCATGTCCCTATAGGAAGATACAGAAATATATAGAAAGATACGTCTCAGGCTGTCAACAGTGATTACTTCAAGCAAAGTGGGATGGGGGGATGACATAATAAAAAAAAACTGGTAAAGAAACTGCCTGCCAACACAGAGATGCAAGAGACACGAGTTTGATCCCTGTGTTGGGAAGACCCCCTGGAGAAGGGGATGGCAACCCACTCCAATATTTTTGCCTGGAGAATCGCATGAAAAGATGAGCCTGGCAGGCTGCAGTCCATAGGATTACAAAGAGTTGGACACAACTGAAGTGACTTAGC
This sequence comes from Bos indicus, assembly GCF_029378745.1. Taxonomy (NCBI): domain Eukaryota; kingdom Metazoa; phylum Chordata; class Mammalia; order Artiodactyla; family Bovidae; genus Bos; species Bos indicus. The sequence goes on from NC_091769.1 coordinate 35,396,859, forward strand.
AAGCATGCACACATAATACGTGTGTGTAACAATTTGTTTCTAAACTAAAAAACAAAAAGTGAAATACATTTAACAACACACACACAACTTTTATTTCTAGCCAGCTTTAGTATGATGCTGAAAAATGTCAGCTTTAGAGGTTAATTTTTTTATTTCCAAAAGTCCACTGTTGAAATAGATATTTCTTAAGTTGTTTGTTGGCCCTTACCACCTGGAAAGATGATGTTTTGCTCACTTTTCAGCAGTGACAGCAGGCTGGGGGAACTTCCTTACCTAGGACAGGTAGGAGCCTGCATGGGGAATAAAGGGGCAAAGGTGCCCCCCAGCTCCTGGCTGACAGACCTGCATCTTGCTGACCCTGAGGGAGAGACATTGAATGGAGAGGTTGATAAGTCTGGTGTTTCCCACTTTTGCTTGAGGCCAGTATGATGCTGCTCAGGCTCCCTTGGTTCACTGGGGGTGAGCATCAGCACGGAGTTGGCCCTCTGCCAGCTAAAAGGGCAGCCCACAGGGACCTCAAGGGAGCCACAGACTTAGCACTGTCTGAGACAATAGCAGTGATCAAAGGTGCCAGACGTGGTTTCTTGCAATCAACTTGGGAAATAGGACAAGTAATCACAAAGGTGTGATTTTCCTCAGCTCCAATAAAATGAAAATGCCTGTCCTTGTTATAGAGAATCAGAAGAATCAATAAGGAGTTTGAGGAGACATCGACATGTCCTATGGGCATATTGTGAAACCACTGCTTTCACGCTGATGTGAACCTGAGGGCTGAGGCTCTTCAGCCTGGACAAGTACAGACAAAACTGCCCTCCTCCCACATCGCCTGTGGGCCTGTTGCTTCAGGCTGGAGTAACTAGAATGGAAGCAGAAGTGCAAACGTTGGAAAGAATGACTGCTCACCAACTTCAGCAAGCACTTACTGCCTAAGGCTTTACACACGTCATGTGCACTTTATAAGGACCCTTTGAGATAGGTTCTATTTAACCCACTCCAGTATTCTTGGGCTTGCTTGGTGGCTCAGAGGGTAAAGAATCCACCTGCAATGCAGGAGACCTGGGTTCGATTCCTGGGTTGGGAAGATCCCCTGAAGAAGGGAACAGCTACCCACTCCAGTATTCTGGCGCGGAAAATCCCATGGACAAAGGAGCCTGGCAAGCTACAGTCCATGGGGTCACAAAGATTCGGACACATCTGAGCGACCTTCACTTTCATTTTCACAGATGAAGAAACTAAGGCACTAGCAGTTTATAGAAAATGGTTCAAGTTTATAGAAATAGGAAGTAGGGGACCTTGAATTCAGTCCCAAGCAGTCAGATTGCAAAGTCTAAGATAAAACCACTGCATCACATTGCCTCTGTAGGATGAGACAACACCTGAATGCAACCCTGGATACTGAGAACAAGGACCAAAGATGTGTTCTGGAAATGATCTTAACTCTGGTGGGATGGATCTTTGAAAAACCTTGGCTTAAATATGGAAGCCATGAGATGAGAAACAATGCCAAAGTTCCAGGTAAGGTGTGCATATAAGAAACAAGAAGTTTACAGGCATAACCAATACTCTGGGGCAGAATCTAGCAAAGCCCTGTAGAGTGAGGTTGCAGGTGCCTGCAGGGAAAGGTAACTCACCCTGGGATGGCAGGGCTTAGGACACACCCAGAGGACTTGAGAATATAACTGCTTGACAGACTCTGGTCAAAAATTAAAATAAGAATAGTTACTTAAGCCAAACCTATATAGTGGAATTTGTTAGACTACTCTCCCTGTTATATGTATTCACTTATTGCTTTGACTTTATCAGCACTGTTCCCACCTCACCTGAAAACTTGGCCACCTGGCTTTACAGAGAGTTTAAACATCTCCCTCAAGAACAAAGTTGGCACAGAGAGAAGTCTCCCTCTCTTCTCTTTGAGCAGGAACCACTCTGCTGCCCACTATATTGAACTACTCTACTCCTAAGCATATATTTCATTTCAAGAGAAATGAAAACACAGGTCCACAGAAGAACCTGTAAACAAGTATTCATAGCAGCACCATTCATAATAGCCAAAAAGTTTAAACAACCCGAATATTAATCAACTGATAAAGATAATGTATTATATCCACACATGAGTATTATTCAGTCATAAATAGGAATGAAATTCTGATACATGCTATAACATGCATGAACTCAAAAACATATACTAAGTGAAAAAGCCAGTCACAAAATATGACATATTATATGAGTCCATTTGTATGATATACCCAGAATAGGCAAATTCTTAAGGACAGAGAGTAGATTAGCAGTTGCCTAGGGCTGGGGGGCCTGGAGGAGGACATGGGAACCCACTCCTGTATTCTTGCCCGGAGAATCCCATGGATAGAGGAGCCTGGCCGGCTACAGTTCATAGAGTCACACAGAGTCAGACACGACTGAAGCGACTTAGCACACACGCACACACAGGGCTGAGGGGTAAGGAGGGAATGGGGACTGACTGCTAATGGGTGTGGGGTTCATTTTTGGAGTGAAGAAAATGTTCAAAAACTGATTGTGGTGCTGGTCGTACAACTCTGTGAATATGCTAAAAAACCATTGACTTGTACACTCTAAAAAGGTGAATTATCCGGTTAAGTGAAGTTTATCTCAATAAGGCTGTTATTGAAAAAGAGGAAAAAAAAAAAAAGTTTCAGTGAGTGCCTGAAGGTTTGGGGCACAGAAAGAGAGAAGTCTTAATATGTATTTAATTACATTTCCTCTCTTAGACGTTGCTTTTAGTGACTATTGCAAGGAATGTGGTCTCCTGAATCAGACAGAATATAAAGACAGCTGATACAGAAGCATGTCTAGCATCTCACACAGGGTCCCCCATTTCATGCACCAGAGGAATTTGGCATTGCTCCCCCAATGGGGTGAGCCTCCTGCTCCCCAGGAAGCCACAGAACAGGGCAGCAAATAGATATACAACGTTTTGCTTTGAAGACATTCTCTCTCTTTTTCTCTGACCCACCCACTCACATGCACACACCAAAAACCCATTTTCTAATACTTCTCCCCAATGTTACAGTACCTCCTCTGTCTCTGTTTCCTCCTTTCATAGTTCAGCAAACAGCTTACTCATTTCATAAGAGCAAGTTTGTTGCAACCCACTAATAATAAATCACAGGCATAATTAGAACCACAAGCCTAGCATAGCTAATTCTCCTACTAAAAAAAGTCTGGTTATGAATATTTTTCATAAAATTAAAGAATAACTGCTTAAAAGTTCTAAATCCACTGATGGGCAAAAAGCTATACAATTAAGGTAAAAACAAAAATCTTACATTCCACAAAGATTTACTACAAGAAAGAAGTCAATCATTCTCCTTTTTTAGAGATTTGAACAAGAGAAAACAGGAATTGATTGTATCAAAGAAATTTTTTTAAAAATAAAAAAGGAATATTTTGTCCTTAAGGATAATTAAGCCCTTTAATAAACTTCCTGGAAAGGCTATGAAATCTCCTTCCCTTAAGGGTAGTATCATTGTTATCACTTGAGATCAGATTTGGCCTAACATGAAATAGTAGCTTAAGCAAGGCAAAAAAAAAAAAGTGTTTGTCTCATCTAAGAATCTGGCGACTGTTCAGGGCTGCTTACAGTGGCTCTGCCCAACAAAATTCTCAACATCTTTCCAGCTCACCATCCCATCATCCCAAATAGGGAACCCCCATCCTCATAGTACAAGGTGACAACTAAAGCTCCATGAAACACAGCAGTATTTCAGGCAGCAGGGTGAGAGAAGGGATGAGCTAGGGAAGGGCAGCATGTGTCAACTGTCCTTAAGGAAAATTCCCAGAATCTATCATGTGATGTTTTGCATTGGTTACAGGACCACACTGGTTGCCATGGAGCCTGTCTTTATCTAAGCAGCCATGTGTCCATGCTCACTGGCTTCAGTCATGTCCGACTCTTTGTGACCTGATAGGCTATAACCCACCAGACTCCTCTGTCCATGGGATTCTCTAGGCAAGAATACTGGAGTGGGTTGCCATTCCCTCCTCCAAGGGATCTTCCTGACCCCAGGATCGAACCTACTTCTCCTGTATTACAGGCGAATTCTTTACCCACTGAGCCACCTGGGAAGCCCCTAAGCAGCCATGTACCAATCTAAAAATCAGGGTTTCTATTGTGATGGAAAGAGCAGGAAAAGCTACTGGAGACCATCCCACAGTCTCTGCCACTGTCTTCAATATTCATTTCTTTTACTTGGACAGACACTTCAAAAGGCGTTTCTTTTTACAAAAAGTGCACAGAAGCTGAGAGAGAAAGAGAAAGGAATTTTTCACACTTTGGGTACTCAGAGATATTTGCGTACCTCCCTATTATCCACAATCTGGGACAAATTTTTACCTTTGTTCTGCTTTAGGTTTGAGAAAGGATGCAATTATCCTAACCCCCAAATAGCCAGAATATTATCAAGTACAGGGTAAATAATCAATAAATAAAACTATAAAATTAAATAAATAAGCAAAAAGATGAATAAGCCAAAAAAAAAAAAAATCCTTATTGTCAAGCTCTTGCACTTAATGCATCACCTGAGACAGTCCACATGTGACATCAAACAATCACTTAAATGGGCTACACTGCTGAATCTGGTAGAGTCCGCCTAAACTCCTATAGCAGAACCAGCTCTTGGAGAGGATATTTTTACCTGCAGTAACTCAAATAGTCCAAACTATCAGACTCCAGTACAGTGGAGAACACTGGACAGTTCATGACCTCCATAGATTTCAGATGAATAAACTCTGGTTTAAATTATGCTGCTTTAAATAATGTATAAAGTGCTTTTTATATATAATAAATAATCATAAATACAGATATATAATTATTTTTCAGATTTTATTAATAAAATTATTAATAACAATAATAAGGATGTAATAAATACTTGACCCTAGAGACAAATACAGATTTTCTTTTTAGAAACTGAGAATTGGAATATTTCTTGCCATATAAATAAACAAGGATGACATAGTCATCCAGGATTCCAGCCCTCCAATGTGAGTTCCTGAGCCAAAGGGCACTCAATGGGCTTCCCAGGTGGCTCAGTGGGTAAAGAATCTGCCTACAATGCAGGAAACAGGCAGAGGCTGCCTCGATCCGGGTCAGGAAGATCCCCTGTAGGAGGGCACGGCAACCCACTCCAATATTCTTGTCTGAAGACTCCCAGGGACAGAGAGGCCTGGAGGGCTACAGTCCAGAGGGTTACAAAGTGTCAGACACTACTGAAGTGGCTGAGCATGCACTCAAGGGCATTTAGGCCTTCCTAAGGTCAAAAACCTGTTATCTAACAGACATCAGGACTGCAGCTACTCCCTATCGTAAGCCCCAGGGGAGCTCAGGACGTGAAAAAATACAGTATGCTGACTTAGGATAGCTGAGATGCATATGCAAGGAATGATTTCAGTGAGCCCAGACTATTGCATCCTTCTGTATATAAAAAAGCACTAAATACCTTAGCTTGAGATATCTGGTTCTCTTTAATTAACAATCATCTTTTGATGTCCAGACTACCTGCCCTTATTGCAAAACTTCTTTATTACCTGGCTCCTCCCATTACCTACTTACAGCAGTTCTCTCGCGGTTACTTGACATGCTGTCTCCAGGGCTTGAAGTCCTAAAAATTCCCACTGAATAAACATAATTCTCAACTTTCAAGTTGTGACTATTTTATAAGAGAAAGACAGGTGAAGGACAGGGAAACCTGTGTGCTCCAGTTCACAGGGTTGCAGAGTCAGACACAACTGAGCACCTGAATAACAACATATTTTAAGTTGACAAAAGTACACAATTTTTTTCGTGTGTGTGTACAATTTTTTGTACACACACACAAAAAAAGTATATACATAAATGATTTATGTATACAAAAAATCATATACATAAAAAAAGTATACAATGACAAAAGTATACAATTAAGTTGGCAAAAGTAATTTAAAAATTACTTTAAACAATGATATACCATCTAGTCAAGGCTATGGTTTTTCCAGTAGTCATGTATGGATGTGAGAGTTGGACTATAAAGAAAGCTGAGCGCCAAAGAATTGATGCTTTTGAACTGTGGTGTTGGAGAAGACTTTTGAGAGTCCCTTGGACTGCAAGGAGATCCAACCAGTCCATCCTGAAGGAGATCAGCCCTGGGTGTTCATTGGAAGGATTGATGCTGAAGCTGAATCTCTAATACTTTGGCCACCTCATGCGAAGAGCTAACTCATTTGAAAAGACCCTGATGCTGGGAAAGATTGAGGGCAGGAGGCGAAGGGGACGACAGAGGATGAGATGGTTGGATAGCCAACTCGATGGACATGGATTTGGGTGAACTCTGGGAGTTGGTGATGGACAAGGAGGCCTGGCGTGCTGCAGTTCATGGGGTTGCAAAGAGTCAGACACGACTGAGCGACTGAACTGAACTGAACATGATACCTAGACAGTCATTGTGGAATTATTTTTATATAAGAAGACTGTCATTTCATTTCCTACTAAAGTCAATTAAAACAAATATCTGTGAAGTTATCCTAATTGCCTAGGCTAACTATGACAATGTATGCATGTGTGCATACTCAGCCACTTTAGTCGTGTGTGACTCTTTGCGACCCTATAGACTGGGCCCACCAGGCTCCTCTGTCCATGGGATTCTCCAGGCAAGAATACTGGAGTGGGTTGCCATGCCCTCCTCCAGGGGATCTTCCTGACCCTAGGATCAATCCGGCAGGCATCTGCCTGCGTCTCCTCGGTCTCCTGAACTGCAGGTGGATCCTTTACCCACTGAGCCACCTGGGAAGCCCATGACAATGTATACATGTCTGTCATTCTGTGCTGAAAGGGTGTCCCCACAGATTACAATGCCTCCACAACATTTTAACCTCTCCATGGTTAAAATGTTAACCTCTCCCTTTGCTATGTGTAAATCTGCACTGTCATCTGAATGAAATGTGGTATTCCGGACTCACCATGTAATATAGGATCTTGAACCACTCTGTTTCAGGAGACTCTAGTCCCATAGCCCTTTCCCAACCCTCTTTGTACAAGAAAGAGAAATTCAGAGACTTTATAAGAAACTTTAGCCAGTGCTTTGAACACAGGGAGATAAAAAGAGACAACTTTCTGGGAGTTTGGGAGAAGGAGATAATCTCAGCTTAGCACAAAGTATAGAGAAGATGCAATTTAAATGAAGAAGACACAAGAAGACAATGTAGAATCAGAACCTGATGGTTGAAATGGAAAAGGAAATAAGTGTGACTGATACCCTGATGTCACAGGGCATCCAGACTTTGAAGAACATGTGTGAAATGTACCATTTGAATCTGAAGAGGGTTGGTGCCCTGTAAGTAGCACAAACCAGCACAAAAAGGCCTCACTTGTATGTATGTATAAGGGAAATTATAAAAAAAAAAATTATACTTCTAAATCGTTATTTTTATTATCCTTAGTTTAGTCCATCATTAGAATAACCTAGGCATTAAATGCAAATCAAAACTACAGTGAGATACTACTTCACACCAGCCAGAATGTCCATCTTCAAAAAATCTACAAACAATAAATGCTAGAGAGGGTGTAGAGAAAAGGGAACCCTCTTACTCTGTTGGTGGGAATGTAAATTGATACAGCCACAATGGAGAACAATAGGAGGTTGCTTAAAAAAAAACTAACAATAGAACTACCATGTGACCCAACAATCCCACTCCTGGGCATTTACCCAGTTCAGTTCAGTTCAGTCGCTCAGCCATGTCTGACTTTGCGACCCCATGGACTGCAGCACGCCAGGCTTCCCTGTCCTTCACCAACTCCCGGAGTTTACTCAAACTCATGTCCGTTTAGTCGGTGTGCTGCAGCCGCACGTTCCGGGAAACAAACTCACTCAGAAGGACAATGCAGATAATGGAGTGCAGTTTATTACACTAGCAGGGCCAAGGCAGAGTCTCCTCTTAGCCAAGGACCCCGACCAGTTTTTGTGGAAACCTTACATATCATAAGTGTACATGCCCAAACCCACCTCCCCAAATTCCCTGAAACTAGTCTGAACAAAGGAAAAGAAAGATACAATCAAAGTTAACCCGTGATTCATATGCCTTAAGCCTAGGTAGTTAACAGTGGACAATTATTAATAGGCCTGTGGTCATACCCCAATAAGCGTAATAGAATATATGATTCTATTTGGTTACACAGATAATTAGGGTATTCTTTTAGGCAATGGAGGGGCTCTTCCTTCCAGGGGCCTGGTTTTCCAATTGGTATGTCGTTTCCATAGATACTGGGCATATAGCTCAAAGTCCACAGTCCGGCCCAAGATGGAATCCTGCTTTCAAGATAAAGCCTGTTCTGTTTTCTCCTTCAGATGATGCCATCCAACCATCTCATCCTCTGTCGTCCCCTTCTCCTCCTGCCTTCAATCTTTCCCAGCATCAGGGACTTTTCCAATGAGTCAGCTTTTTGCATCAGGTGGCCAAACTATTGGAGTTTCAGCTTCAACATCAGTCCTTCCAATGAATATTCAGGACTGATTTCCTTTAGGATGGACTGGTTGGATCTCCTTGCAGTCCATGGACTCTCAAGGGTCTTCTCCAACACCACAGTTCAAAAGCATCAATTCTTTGGCACTCAGCTTTCTTTATAGTCCAGCTCTCAAATCCATACACGACTACTGTATGGATTTGACTATGGTCTAGTCAAACCATAGCCTTGACTAGACAGACCTTTGCTGGCAAAGTAATGTCTCTGCTTTTTAAAACGCTAAGTTGGTCATAACTTTCCTTTCAGGGAGTAAGCATCTTTTAATTTCATGGCTACAGTTACAATCTGCAGTGATGCTGGAGCCCCAAAAAATAAAGTCTGCCACTGTTTCCACTGTTTTCCCATCTATTTGCCCAGAGAAAAACGTAATTCCAAAAGATACATGCACTCCAATGTTCATTTCAGCATTATTTACAATATCCAAGACATGGAAACAACCTAAAGGTCCATCAACAGAGGAATGGATAAAGAAGATGTGGTACGTATATGCAATGGAATATTGTGTGTATTCAGTTGCTCAGTTGTGTCTGACTCTTTGCTACCCTATGGACTATAGCCCACCAGGCTCCTCTGCTCATGGTATTTACCAGGCAAGAACACTAGAGTGTATTGCCATTTCCTACTCCAGGGGACCTTCCCAACTCAGGAACTGAACCCATGTCTCTTGTGTCTCCTGCATTGGCAGGCAGATTCTTTACTACTAGTGCCACCTGGGAAGCCCAGGTGGAATATTACTCAACCATAAAAATGGACAAAATTGTGCCATCTGCAGAGATACACCTGGACCTGGAGACTTTCATACAGAGTGAAGTAAGTCAGAAAGAGAAAAATAAATTTCGTATATTAACACATATATGTAGAATCTAGAAAATGGTACAGATGAACCTATTTGCAAAGCATAAACGGAGACACAGACATAGAGAACACATGTATGGACACCAAGAGGGGAAGAGGGTTGGGATAAATTGGGAGATTGGGATTGACATTGTATGTGCATGCATGTAGGCGTAGGTCGCTTCAGCCGTATCTGACTCTTTAAACCCTCTGGACTATAGCCCGCCAGACTCCTCTGTTCATGGAATTCTCCGAGCAAGAATACTGGAGTGGGTTGTCATGCCCTCCTCCAGGGGATCTTCCCAACCCAAGGACTGAACTCACATCTCCTATGGCTCCTGCACTGCAGGCAGATTCTTTACGGCTGAGCCACCAGGTAAGCCCTGACACATATATACTACTTACATATAAGGTGGATAACTAACAAGAACCTACTATATAGCACAGGAGGAGAAAAAAGAAGATACAATCTGTTTGTAGGACATATATAAGTTAACCTTAAAAACAGATTACAATATATATTAGGTGCAGACAAATACTGCTTGATTCCACTTATACGAGGTACCTAGAATAGTCAAATTCATATAGTCAGAAAGTACATTGGTAGATGTCAGGGGCCAAGGGGTGGTGGTGGAGGGGAATAAAGAGTTAGTGTTTAATGGGGACAGAGTTTCAGTTTAGGAAGGTAAAAAATTGGGGAGATGGATGATAGTGAGAGTCATACAACAATGTGAATGTATTTAGTGTCACTGAACTGTATAGTTAAATATGGTTAAAATAGTATGTTCTATATTATGTGACTTTTACCACAATAAAAAAAATTTTTTTATACCTGTGGCGGATTCATTTTGATATATGGCAAAACCAATACAATATTGTAAAGTTAAAAAATAAAATAAAATTAAAAAAAAATAAATAAAGATAAAAAATAAAAGAGGTTTACTATCTAGCCACTCCCACCCCACATACCACCACCACCATGAAAGCTACCATCAACTGAAGCAGAACTCCAGATCAGCCCCAGTGACAGTGAATCAAACAGCCACTCTCAAAAATATATTTTGCAAGTTAGCTTACATCTGGTGTTTGAACTTACCAGTTGATTGACAAAGCAATAACACACTCTGCTTGTGCAAAAGATTATTACATAAGCATAGCTCTACTGGAGAAGGGGAAAAAAGCCAAATTCCCAGCTAAGATGTCATCGGGATTTAAAATGCAATAAATCTCTTTCTAGAGTATGTATGATTTTTAAAATACCAGACATCCGATGGCAGCAGATGCAGTTAAAAAGGAAGAAAATGCTGACTTCAACAACAACAAAAAATAGTTTAAAGATCTGGGAATTTAGCCCAGTTTCAGAATATAGGGTAGCAAGTACTCTTTTCTATGTGATTTTGACTCACTTCTCTCATTTAATTTTCCCTTCAGTTCTAGGGGAGGCCTGTAAAGCTGAGAGAAAAAGCTATTAAACTGCTATGAAGATATTACTCTGTCACTTTCCACTCAAGTTCTCTTTCCACTGCTGAAAGTAGAAAGAATAGTTAATAAAGTGTCAGAGGGATTACTACCATTGCTCATCAAGTTTTACCCAAACCTTAATGCCACACAATTAACAGAATGATAATATATAATAAAGCCCTTCAAAATCCCCAGTATTTTTTTCATGGCCCTTCCAACAAGGAGTAAAATCAGGGGCAGATTTCCCCAATATCCTCTGGACATAATCTAAATAGTATAGAACAACAGAAAAGTGGTCCTCTAATGTCAGGACTTGTGAATACGACATGAGGTGCTTATAAAAATGTAGTTTTCTGCTCCTTTCCCCAAACCTGCTGATTCATAGTCTATGGCACTGGGTCAAGGAATCTGTATTTAATAAGCCCCTAGGTGATCTTGAAAAGGTAATTTCACATCACACTTTGGGAAACACTGCTATAGAAAGTGTATTTCACCTCAACCCACATTATATGCCTGGCAATTTAGCTTTTCACCTATCCCAGTATCCAAATCACAACCAGACAGTGTTAATGGCTCTACCAGAGACACAGGTCAGATGGAAGTGGGGGGAGGGGGAATGGTGAGCAATGAACAGAGATCAAGAAATCTTCTTTGAAACTGATCCTAGTCACCCAATGGGAGCCCCTCCACATCACCAACCTCTGACTGAAGAAAAATAAAAGATTAGGTGAGAATTTGGAGCAAGAACCAGTAGGACACATAGATCTTGGCCCAGGAAGTACCCATCTTTTCCCATGGTTTGCTGCCTTAAGGAGAACATACATTAGCTAGCCCTTAACTATACAAGGTTTTGAAAAATCGAACTGGACAGCACAGCAATGATCTCAAACCACTCCAGTGCCCTCTCAACCTCTTCCCTCCCCAGATCCAACCAGAAAACATGCTGAGATAACCCTCAGACTCTCCTAGGGTGACCGCCCATCCTAGTGTTCTCAGAACAAAGGGATTTTGTGAGATGCAGGACTTGCACTGATGAAACTAAGAGAATTCAGGGCAAACTGAGATGAGCTATCTGACTTCAGTAATAAACCGGGGTCACAACTTGTCACCAGTCATGGTGACTGGCTCCTACTAGACACAGATAACCTCTCCATCCTCACCTGGTTTGGAACTAGTTTAAACATTCCCCAAGGTCTAGTCCTCACACCACGTGAGTCACCAGCACCAGGGAGCAACTCCACCAGGATCTCAGACAGAGGGAGGCAGGGTCAGGTAGAATTCTACTTGAGAGGCCATTTCTAGACCAGGCCTATGATTTTTCCAGTAGTCATGTACAGATGTGAGAGTTGGACCATAAAGAAGGCTGAGCACCAAAGAACTGATACTTTCAAACTGTGGTGCTGGTGAAGACTGTTGAGAGTCCCTTGGATAACAAGGCAATCAAACCAGTCAATCCTAAAGAAAACCAACCCTGAATATTCACTGGAAGGACTGATGCTGAAGATGAAGCTCCAATAACTTGGCCACCTGATGCAAAGAGCCAACTCATTAGAAAAGGCCCTGATGCTGGGAAAAATTGAGGGCAGAAGAAGAGGGTATCAGAAGATGAGATGGCTGGATGGCATCACTGACTCAATGGATATGAGTTTCAGCAAGCTCCAGGAAATAGTGTAGGACAGGGAAGTCTGGCATGCTGCAGTTCATGGGGTCACAAAGAGTTCGATATGACTGAGGAACTAAACAACAACACCCAAAATTTCTGGTTCAAAGGTAGAAACTTCATAACTCTGAAGTCTAACCAGAGCACTCAGAGAGATCAAGTCACATCTAGTCCTTGCTCTCATATCCAGAATCTGCATGGAGTCTCAGCATCCAGAATCTTCAGCAGAAACCCAATAATTACAAGTAAGACAGTTTCCCATTCACCAGACTTTAAATTTACTTTTCCTACTAGATAAGACCTAAGTTAGAGAAAAACTAACAAATTAACAAAAGATAAATTTCTGACAGTACCTAGTAGTGATAAAGAAGTGAGGTACTTACTAGATAATCTTAAGTGACTTCAACCTTGGCTACAACCAGGACCCCCCTGAATGCTCTGGAAACTGATACCTGGGCCACTCTCAGAGGTCTGGATTTAGTCTGTGATGAATTCACCTGGGCTTAGAGATTTTATTTAACATTACCTTGCTGTTTCCAACATGCAGCCAAAATAGAAAACCCCTGCTTAAAGTAGAAATGGAGGGTCTCTCTGAGAAAGAGACCTGTGAATGGAGACCTTAATGAACAGGAGGAAGCTGAGGAAAGAACACTTGAGAAAGTGCAAGCCTTTTGAGCAGGAATGATAGAAACAATGTTAGCCCTAGGAGGCAGGAGCTTTGTGCCTAGACACTATGCCCACCCAGTGTCTGGAATATAAAAGAGGCTTCACGTATATTTGTTGAGAAAGTTAATTTTAAAAACGCCAAGATCCCTGGAGTGAAGTAACCAAAGAGGAGGGAGGCATATGGCGGACGAAGGAAAAGCAGGCACGGCAGGATTGTGTCCTTCTGAAGGTCATGCTGGAGCTGTTATTTTGTGTACAGTGGAAAACATTGGAGGATTTAAACAGGAAAGTGATGTGGATTACTTTTTTTTTAAAGATTATTCTGGACTTCTACTTCTGGGAAGATGAAACAGATGTACTTTTCCTTATTCTTCCCACCAAGTACAATTTAAAACCTTGAACATGATATGAAAAAAAAAGAAGAAAAAGACTATGGGAGAGAAGTCAGAAGCTTGGGACCCAGGAACCATTATGGTGATGAATTCTCTGAGTTTTCATTGTGCCTTCTGTTTCTCAGAGCTGAACATGTCAGTAAACTGGAAACACCAATGATCAAGATAAAAACAAAACAATCAAAAAGCCCGCTCCATTCTAGCAAAAGACTAGAAAAGGGGCAGCCTAACAAGATGGAAAACTTTTAGACAATTACTATCCTGGTGGCTCAGAAGGTAAACAATCTGCCTACAATGTGGGAGATCCAGGTTCAATCCCTGGGTTGGGAAGATCCTCTGGAGGAGGCCATGGCAACCCACTCCAGTATTCCTGCTTGGTGAATTCTATGGACCGAGGAGCCTAGTGGGCTCCAGTCCATGGGGTCACAGAGAGTCGGACACGATTGAGTGACTAACACTTTCACTTTCCAGCCAAATAGCACAGAAAACACTGTGACTCCAGCCACACGTGCCAAGAGAGGCCAAATGAGGAGCCCAGACTTCCAGCCTTGCCAGGTTGTAAGGGTACCCCATCACACCCACTAGAATGGTGTCAGAGAAGGCAGAGGAGAGAATGGGAACTTTCACCACTGACCAGTGGTGATGAGGCCAATAAGGTCTGTGAAGGCCATAAAGAGGACATGACATGATGCTTCTGCCCCTCACACCCAGGAAGGAGTTGGCGGGCGCCCAGTAGGGAGCCAGAGCTACTGTTGTGCATAAGTGGGACCGAAGGGGGAACCTGGGCCTCTATCCTCATTTTACACTAACAAAGCAGTACTCTCACTTCCCCCATTATAGTGGAATCAGTGAAGTCGCTCAGTCGTGTCCGACTCTTTTCGACCCCATGGACTGTAGCCTATCAGGCTCCTCCGTCCATGGGATTTTCCAGGCAAGAGTGCTGAAGTGGATTGCCATTTCCTTCTCTGGGGGATCTTCCCAACCCAGGAATCGAACCCGGGTCTCCTGCATTGCAGGCAGACGCTTTACCATCTGAGCCACCAGGAAAGCCCCATAGTGGAATCAGAGAGCACCAACTAAAATAACAGGATAAATAAGATCCTCAGCCTCATAACATAATTCCCCAAATGCCCAGGTTTCAACTGAAAAATCAATCATCATATCAAGAACCATGAAAATCTCAAACTAAATGAAAAAAGATAATCAACATATGCTAATAGCAAGATGACATATGTTACAATTATTTAACAAGTATTTTAAAGCAAACATCGTGAAAAATGCCAGTAAGCAACTGTGAACATTCTTGAAACAAACAGTAATGTAGAAAGTGTCAGAAAACAGGTAAAAAACATAAAGAAGAACCAAACAGAAATTTTAGAACTGAAAAATACAATAACCAAAATTTTTAAAAATTCAATGAATTCAAGACTCAATAGCATAACAGGGCAGGGACAGAGGGGAGAAACAGTGAACTGGACTATAGAACAATAAAAATTACTTAATCTGAACATAAGACAGAAAGTAGATTGAAAAAAAAAAAAAATGATCCAAGGCTCAGGGATCAGTGAAGCTATAACAAAAGATCTAACATTTATGTCACTGGGATTCTGGAAGCAAAAGAGAAAGATGGTGAGGCTGAGAAACATGGTGAGACTGATAAAGAACTCAAAAGAATAACGGCTAAATTAAATTTCCCAGATTTTCAAAAGACATAAATGTAAAGGTTCAAGTACAGTGAATCCCAAAAGAAGATAATCTCAAGGAAGTCCACACCAAGAAACAAAAAATAAGAGAAAAATGAAACTTCATTACCTATAGTGAAAAAACAATTTAAATGATGGTGGATTTTTTTCACCAGAAATCACAGAGGCCCGAAACAAGTGGTATGACACTTTCCAAGTGCTAAAAGCAAAGAATTGTCAAAACAGGATCATTTGTCTAGCAAAAATATCCTTCAAGAATGAAGGGCAGGGCTTCTCTGATGGCTCAGTGGTAAAGAATCTGCTTGCCAATGCAGGAGACATGGGTTGGATCTCTGATCTGGGGAAGATCCCACATGCCTTGGAGCAACTAAGTCTGCGGACCACAGCTACTGAGCCCATGCTCTAGAGCCCAGGAGCTGCAACTACTTAGCCCACAGGCCACAACTAGTGAAGCCCACAGGCCCTAGAGCCCATGGTCAGCAACAAGAGAAGCTACCACGATGAGAAGCCTGTGGACCCCATTTAGAGACTAGCTCCCACCTGCCACAATGAGAGAAAAGCTCACATAGCAATGAAGACCCAGCACAGCCATAAGTAAATAAGTTAATTAATTTTTTTAAAAAGAATGAAGGGCAGGCAGACCTACCCCAAAAGAATAATTAAAGAAATTTCTCTTAAAAAGAAAGAAAGAAAGAAAGAAATTTCTCTTAAATGTAAAAGAAACGATAAAGTGGAATCTTGGATTTTCAGGAAGAAAGAAAAAAAAACAGCAAAAATATAGGAAAATACAACATATTTTTTTCTCCTCTTAAGATTTCTAAATTATGTTTGATGATTGAAATAAAAATTATAACACTGATGTGGTTTTAAATGTATATAGAGGAAATATTTATAAGGATTATACTATAAATGGGAAGGGCCAAAGGACATAAAATTTATATAGCATGAACAGGTAAAATGATGGCACCAGTAGACAGTAATAAGTTATATGTATATAATGTAACACCTAGAGCAACCACTAAAAAACTATCCAAAGAGATACAGTCAAAAATATTATAGATAAATATAAATGGAACTCTAAAAAGTGACCAAGAAATCCACAGAAAACCAGGAGAAATAAAGAAACAAAAAACTGAGAGAACAAAAAGAAAACAACAACAACAACAAAAAAGTCAGACTTAAGCTCTGACATATCAGTAATTACATTAAATGCAAACGGTCCACATAAACCAATTAAAGACAGAAACTGGCAAACGGGATTAAAAAATTATGATCCAGCTATATACTGTCTTCAAGAAATTAATTTCACATATAACGATATACATGGGTTAAAAGTAAAAGGATGGGAAAATATGTACCATGCAAACATCAAAGAAAACACAAATGGCTATATCAATATCATATAGACTTCAGAACTACAACAACAAAAATCACCAGAGACGAGAGGAATGTCAACCATATAAGGATGAAAATGTAAATCCAACAAGAAGACATAGTAACCTTAAATGAATGTGAATCAAAGAACAAAAGATATGAATCAAAAACTTCTAGATCTGAAAGCAGAAATAGACAAATCCACAGTTACAGCTGGAGACTTCAATACCTCTCTTTCAAGCAACTGACAGAACAACTAGCAGAAAAATCTTGGATAATATAGAAAAACTTAATACTACCATCAACCAACAGGATCTAATCAACATTTATAGAATACTCTGTCCAACAATAGCAGAATACATATTCTTTTCAAGTGTACATGGAACATATATACCATATATATGCCACAGCCATAGTCATTTAAAAAAAAAACCTTCAAAAAGTTTTTAAAATTTCAAATTATAGAATATGTTCTCTGACCACAATGGAATCAAACTCGAAATTGATAAGAAAAATAAAATTAAAATCTCCAAATACTTGCGAACTAAATAATACTTTTCTAAATAATCCCTGGGTCAAAGAGAGAGCCTCAAAGTAAATCAAAGGATATGTTGAACTAAGTGAAAACAAAAAACACAACATAGTTTAAAAATGAAAATACAACATAACAAAAGTTGTAGGACACAGCTAAAGTAGTGCTGAGAAAGAAACTTACAGCACTAAGTGCTTACATTAGAAAACAGGAAACATCTCAGGTTGGTAATCCTAGCTCTCAACTCAAGAATCTATAAAAAGAGAAGCAAAATAAACACAAAACAAGAAGAAGAAAGAACATAAAAATGAGTAGAAATCAATGACATTTAAAAGAGAAAAACAGCACAGAAAATCAATGAAATGAAGAGCTGGTTCTTTGAAAAAAAAATCAATAAAATTGACAAATCTCTAACAAAAATAACAAAGGAAACAGAGAAGATACACATTACCAATATCAGGTATTATCAATACAGGCAATAACAATACATTCTAAGGGAGATCAGTCCTGGGTGTTCATTGGAAGGACTGATGCTAAAGCTGAAACTCCAGTATTCTGGCCACCTCATGTGAAGAGTTGACTCATTGGAAAAGACCCTGATGCTGGGAGGGATTGGGGGCAGGAGGAGAAGGGGATGACAGAGGATGAGATGGTTGGATGGCATCACCGACTCGATGGACATGAGTTTGGGTAAACTCCGAGAGTTGGTGATGGACAGGGAGGCCTGGCATGCTGCGATTCATGGGGTCGCAGAGAGTCAGACATGACTGAGTGACTGAACTGAACTGAACTGAACTGAATATCAATACAAACTGTGCAGACATCAAATACATAACAAGCATAATAAATAAGGAAATTACTCCATACACATAAAATTGACAACTTAAATGGAATGGGCTAACTCCTCAAGAAACAAAAACACAGTAGTTCAAACAGATCATTTGAACAGTCATATAACTAATAAGGGGCTTACCAGGTGGCACTAGTGGTAAAGAACCCGCCTGCCAATGTAGAAGATGTAAGAGACACAGGTTCGATTGCTGGGTTGGGAAGATCCCCTGCAAGAGGGCATGGCCCATTCCAGTATTCTTGCATGAAGAATCCCATGGACCTAGGAGCCTGGCGGGCTATGGGCCACAGGGCCGCTTAGCACGCTTGCACACAAGCACATAACTAATGAAGAAACTTAGTTTGTACTTTAAAAACTTCTCCAAAAAGAAACTTTCAAGCTCAGTAAGTGTCACTGTAGAATTTTACCAAATGTTTAAAATTTAACATCAATTCTATATAATCTCTTACAGAATTTTCAATAGAAGAGGAAAGAACACTTCCCACTTCATTTCATGAAGCTAGTATTATCTTGATATCAAAAAACCAAAAAGGTACAAAAAGAAAGAAAGGAAGAGAGGGAGGAAAGGGGAGAGACAGAATTATAAAACAATATCCCTTGTGAATATATATGCAAAAATCCTTAACAAATACTAGTAAACAGAATTTAGCAATACATAAAAATAAATATGCATCATTCCCAAGACCACTTGAACATTTGAAAATCAATCAATGTAATCTGCTATATTACCACACTAAAGAAGAAAGATGATTATATCAATCCAGGAAGAAAAGAACCCAATTAAAAATAATTTAGATGGAATGGGCTAACTCCTCCCTTAAGTTAGCCCATTCCATCTTTCAACACCCAATTAAAAATAATAAGTCTCAGAAAAATAAGAATAGAGAGGAACTTCCCCAACTTGATAAAGAACACATACCAAAAATCTACAGCTAACATTACAGATAATGGTGAAAGACTGAATGCTTTCCTCTTAAGACCAGAAGCAATTAAGGCACATTCACTATCACCACTCTCCAAAATAATGCTGAAAGTTCTAGACATGCATACTAGTGTGATTCTACCTATACATCTTTGAAAAGATAAAAACTAAGGAAATGAAGATTAGATTAGTGGTTGCTAGGGGTTACGGTGAGGCTGGTGGTGAAAGGGAAGTAGTTGTCATTATAAAAGCCCTTGTGGTGATGAAAATGTTCTGTATCTTGATGGAGAGATGTCAATTTCTGAATTGTGATATTATACTATAATCATGCAAGATGTTACCATTTGGGAAAACTGGCACATGGAATCTCTGTATTATTTCTTAGAGCTACATGCCAAACAACAACAATCTCAAAATAAGATGTTTAACTTCAAATATATATATATGATAATATATAAGGATATATTAATATACATATATTATTTTCTTGGGCTCCAAAATCACTGCAGATGGTGACTGCAGCCATGAAATTAAAAGATGCTTGTTCCTTGGGAGAAAAGCTATGACAAACCTAAACAGCATACTAAAAACCTGAGACGTTATCTTGCCAACAAAGGTCCGTCTAGTTAAAGCTATGGTTTTTCCAGCAGTCATGTATGGATATGAGAGCTGGACCATAAAGAAAGCTGAGCACCAAAGAACTGATGCTTTTGAACTGTGGTGCTGGAGAAGACTCTTGAGACTTGGACTTCAAGGACATCCAACCAGTCCATCCTAAAGGAAATTAGTCCTGAATATTCATTGGAAGGACTTCCACTGAAGCTGAAACTCCAATACTTTGGCCACATGATGCGAAAAACTGACTCACTGGAAAAGACCCTGATGCTGGTAAAGACTGAAGGCAGGAGGAGAAGGGAACAACAGAGGACGAGATGGTTGGATGGCATCACCAACTCAATGGACATGAGTTTGAGCAAGCTCTGGGAGCTTTTGATGGACAGGGAGGCCTGGCGTGCCTCTGGCGTCCATGAGGTCGCAAAGAGTCGAACACAACCGAGCGACTGAACTGAATTGATGATATATATGTATATAAAATCATCCTGTCAGCTGTGGGGAGGATGAACGGTAAAAAACAGGGATAGTGAGGGAGAAACCAGTTAGGAGAACATGAAGTCATCCAGGTAAGAGATGACTGTCCTACAACTACCACAGTGGGAAGTGAAGCAAAGAAGTGGGTAGATTGGGGATGCATTGTGCAGGTATAAGCAACAGTATTTGCTGATGGGTTATCTGCAGAGAGTGAAAGAAAGAGAAAAGTGAAAAGTGATTCTGAGGTTTCTTACCTGAACAACTAACTAGATAATGATGCCATTAACTGAAGTGAGGAACAGTCTGTTCTCCACAAATATTTGGGATTTAAGGTTATTGTTCAGTTAGCTTATCCTCTTCTTGAACAACATTCACAATTTGGATGTCAGTTGTTGCCCTGCACATTTAGAGCTGCCAAAGTTCTACACAGGTGACGTTACTTTCAAGAAAAGCAATAAAGAAAACATAAGCCTGAAACAACCAGAAGCAAGGAAGTACTGCTGAGTCAGAAACCCTTGCTTCCACCGTTTCTTCAAGAATTGGAATATCAAGAGTAAGAGAAAGCAGGACTTTGTTGCTTACTCTGAATTTGTAAATCAACTATTTCAGGTGAGTTGTCTACTGAAAAAAATTTTCCCACTCAAACTGATGTTCTAGTTGAGGGGTTTTCTTCCCAATGCTTCATACAATTAAAGATAATTGGAGGGCCTAACCCAAAAAAACAGATGACCATACAGCATCACAGAACTTATCTCCTCTGAGGTACAAGTTGAGGGCCCAGCACTTTAACAAATGCCAGGTTCACTCTTCTTCTAAGGCAGTGCTGGATTCTCAGCCATAAACATCAACTCTTATTTTCCTTAGGAACACAAGTCAGTGGGCTGCAGCCTCTGGTTGTCATAGCAACTGAAATTTCACACATGAAATTTTTTGCTCAGAACATAGACTTAGCGTAGCACTTTTTTTTTGAGCATATATTTTATTTTAGCACATGGAGGATTTTGTGCCATTTTCAGTCATTTCTTCCATCTCAAATATATTCTTTTCTAAAATGCCACAGTGACTAAAGACTAAGACCAAAAAAGGATTGCCAGACTTCTCTCTTAATTAGACTTTTGATTGTAATTGCTCCCTTGGTTGCTATCTACCCTTGAACAATCTCCTTTGGTATTGTGGTTCCAAGGTAACGTAAGGCCACATAATCAGATTCAGCCCACCAGGCCACCATAATCTATTATTCTGAAAGAAAGGACCTACTTATTCCTTTTATATCATGCTGTCCTTACTCTTTTGGTCTATTATTTCCTGCTAACCCAAAAAAGAAAAAAGAATGATGCACTGGCTCAACTTTAATATTATGGGAAACAGGGAAAAGAATCCTGAAGGCAATGGTTTCTTGTTCAAGAACAGTTTCCAATGGCCCCAGAGCACATATAAAGCACATGTATTAATACTACCACTCCCAACTAGAGAAGGAAATGGCAACCTACTCCAGTTTTCTTGCCTGGGGAATCCCATGGACAGAGGAGCCTGCGGGCTACAGTCCACAGGGTTGCAAAGAGTCACACAAGACTTAGCAACTAAACAACCCCAACTTTCAACATAGCAAACACTGAAAAACTGCCACAGTTCTCTTTGCCTCAGAGCCCAGTACAAGACCTCAGAATCTTTCTCAACACTGCACTACATGCAGCTGCTACCAATCAACTGGAGATGTAGGAACGCTGAAACCTATTTGCTATCTGGGATTAGAATCTTACCCAATGTTTCAAAAATCAAGTAGAGCACACTGTTTGACTATAGCAGTCAAAAAATAATCCTAAGATTTTGTAAAACAAGCTTAAAACTAGTCTGTTACTTGCTGGGTCACTCACTTGCAAAGTTAGCCAGTTATCAACTATCAAACATAGTCTTTGATTTACCTTGAGACTCCCATCTTTGCCCTATGGGTTATTTAGAAATGCGTTAGCTAATGCAAACAAGGTCATAGGGGAATCCCAGAGAGCCTGTTAGCTTTTCCTGTTGCCCAGAGATTATATCCTTAACTCTAAATAGCTATGCTACACTAACATAACAGGAGAGTTAGATGGCCTCTTTGAAACACACACACAGGGTCAAGTACTCCCAATGTGGTGTGTTTTCCTATAGATTTCATCCTCTTTGTGATCTGTAATTTTGGAATGTCTGTTAGGAAATGACTTAATCTGCCATCATTTTCTAGTCATTGGCTACACCTCCTGTAGCCGGTTAAAGCTGGGCAATAAAGAAGATCATAAAGATCTGAGGGCTCAGAATGCAGGCTGGCCCTAGCATGGATGAGAGAAGCTAATTTCAATCTGCTTGCTCACAGGGATTTTAGGATGATGGTCCACCGTATCAGGAGAACCCTCACTGACTCTGCTCTTTTGTATATATCTACATTGCATGCATGCATGCTAAGTTGCTTCAGTCGTAGCCAACTCTGCAATCCTATGGACTATAGCCTGCCAGGCTCCTCTGTCCATGGGATTCTCCAGGCAAGAACACCTGGAGTGGGTTGCCATGCCCTCCTCATGTATTTACATTACCCAATAAATCACTGCAGATGGTGACTGCAGCCATGAAATTAAAAGACGCTTACTCCTTGGAAGGAAAGTTATGACCAACCTAGATAGCATATTGAAAAGCAGAGACATTACTTTGCCAACAAAGGTCCGTCTAGTCAAGGCTATGGTTTTTCCAGTGGTCATGTATGGATGTGAGAGTTGGACTGTGAAGAAAGCTGAGCACCAAAGAATTGATGCTTTTGAACTGTGGTGTTGGAGAAGACTCTTGAGAGTCCCTTGGACTGCAAGGAGATCCAACCAGTCCATTCTAAAGGAGATCAGCCCTGGGTGTTCTTTGGAAGGAATGATGTTAAAGCTGAAACTCCAGTACTTTGGCCATCTCATGGGAAGAGTTGACTCATTGGAAAAGACTCTGATGCTGGGAGGGATTGGGGGCAGGAGGAAAAGGGGACAACAGAGGATGAGATGGCTGGATGGCATCACTGACTCAATGGACGTGGGTTTGGGTGAACTCCGCGAGTTGGTGATGGACAGGGAGGCTTGGCGTGCTGCAATTCATGGGGTCGCAAAGTGTCGGACAAGACTGAGCCACTGAACTGAACTGAAAAGCCCCGGAGAAGGCAATGGCAACCCACTCCAGTACTGTTGCCTGGAAAAATCCCATGGACAGAGGAGCCTGGTAGGCTGCAGTCCATGAGGTCGCTAAGAGTTGGACACGAATGAGTGACTTCACTTTCACTTTTCACTTTCATGCATTGGAGAAGGAAATGGTAATCCACTCCAGTGTTCTTGCCTGGAGAATCCCAGGGATGGGGGAGCCTGGTGGGCTGCCATCTATGGGGTCGCACAGAGTTGGACATGACTGAAGAGACTTAGCAGCAGCAGCAGCAGCAATGCTAAAGGCCCACCTGAAAATGAAACATAAATTCTGTTCTTAATTATTACAATGCTTTGGAATATCCAGAAACTGGCTCCATTTAGAAAGCAGGAACCAGGTGGACCAACTAAGGAATTAGGACCAGTTAATTAACTAAAGAAGAGAACCTCTGAGATAGTCCTGATTGTGAACATTCTGTTCATCACGGCCTCAATAAATCTCTGAAATGTCCCAGAATTTCAATGTTTTAGTGAGCTATGACAGAATGAAGTCAATAATCTCTAGGTGGAAAGCCTCCAAACATTCTCCTTATGTAAGAAAAAAAAATTCACACAATTGTAAGAGCTTGCAAAGCTTATCAACTATGATGTGATGTAGTTCACTTCAATTGCTCAGTCATGTCCAACTCATTTCAACCCCATGGACTGCAAGGCTTCCCTGTCCTTCACTGTCTCCTGGAGCTTGCTGAAACTCATGTCCACCGAGTCGGTGATGCCATCCAACCATCTTATCCTCTGTCGTCCCCTTCTCCTCCTGCCTTCAATCTTTCCCAGCATCAGGCTCTTTTCCAATGAGTCGGCTCTTCTCATCAGGTGGCCAAAGTATTTGGAGTTTCAGCTTCAGAAGCAGTCCTTCCAATGAATAATCAGGGTTGATTTCCTTTAGGATTGATATATTACAGTCATGGCAGCAAATATTTTCAGGAATTACTAATATATAGTATAAGTTATTTTACCTATAGTATGAAAAGTGTTTGAATAATTATAAAACTATATTTCAGTATCAACATGACTAAGAAACTGTACCTTTATCATGGCTTTGAAAAGCAAATCATTTTTTAAAGATGTGACAATCCCCATTTAACATTCTACGCCCTTTATGAGTGGGATAAACCATGCCACAGCAGGAAACCTGACATCAGTTCACATCACAGAAACATCAGTTAGCTGTCAGCTGGAGAGCTTTTAGTATTTCAATTCAAATTATTTTCATAAAAAATGTTGAGTCGTGTTTCACAAAAGAAGCAGTGACTTGATGTCAAATCTTAACAAGATGACTGTTTCAGACCTTCATACTCAGTGTTGAACTATCAACCCAAACCCTGTGCATTTTACCGTGTTTACTCAAGTACCCTTGGGGGTTTGAGATGGGGCCCTTGGGCATGCTCCCTCTGTTCCAAGCAATTGTTTAGGACTCTTTTCTCCCTTGGGGCCCTTTACGAACTTCCATTCCAGTGGCAGTTCTATGGAATGAATGTTTGTGACCCCACCAAAATTCACATGTTGAAACCTAATCCCTACTGTGATGGTAACTGAAGGTGGGGCAGTTTGGAGGATGATTAGGTTAGTAGGATGAAGTGAAGTGAAAGTCACTCCATCGTGTCCGACTCTTTGCAACCTTGGACTGTAGCCTTCCAGGCTCCTCTGTCCATGGAATTCTCCAGGCAAGCATACTGGAGTGGGTAGCCGTTCCCTTCTCCAGGGGATCTTCCCAACCCAGGGATCAAACCTAGGTCTCCCGAATTGCAAGTGGATTTTTACCATCTGAGTCACCAGGGAAGCCCACATGAATGGGATTAGGGCCCTTATAGAAGAGACTAGGAGAGTTACCTGGGCCCTTCAACCCTGTGTGAACACAGGAAGAAGATGCCCATCTGTGAACCAGGAAGTGGGCTCTGAGCGGACACCACATCTGTCAGTCCATCCTAGCCTCCAGAACTGTAAGAAATACATTTCTGTCGTTTAGAAGTTCAGTGGTAAAGAATCTGCCTGCAATGCAGGAGACCTGGCTTTGATCCCTGGGTCAGGAAGATACCCTGGAGAAAGGAATGGCAACCCCCTCCAGTATCCTTGCCTGGAGAATTCCATGGACAGAGGAGCCTGGCAGGCTATAGTCCATGGGGTCACAGAGAGTCGAACATGATTGAGTAACTAACACTTTTACTTTTTTCACATCTATGCTATTCTGTTATAGTGGCCTAAATAGACTAAAACAGGCTATTTGCTTGACTTCTGATCCTTTTGGTTAGTCTGCCCTTGGAGTGAGAATTTACTTCTCCTGGTTTAACTTTCAGTGTTTGCACTGTCCTTGTCCCTTGGCTCCAGCACACGTTGTCCCTAGTTCTTTGGCTAACACATCTCCATTCTAAGAAGTAGAGTACCTAACCTACTCCAGACACACATACAATTTGAAACTAAACTGATTTCCAAATTTCCATACTGTTTTTTGTGTTTGGTTAGGAAGTTTTATTTCATATTGTTTGAACGTAAATTTTCACTAGCACAATCTAAAACCAGAGCTCAAAATACTAAAAATAAAAAATTCAGAAATAGTCAAAATGTCATGTTTTATGAGTCATTTCACTAAAATGTAAAAAGCTTTCCTATAGAAACAAAAGGTAAGAACTTTTAAACACAATATTCTACCTGATGAAATAAGAAAAGCAAGCTCACTGATGAGTTTGCTGGCATGTGATCTGGTTCATATAAATAAATTTTTAAAAAACAGAGCTGAAATTCATACACATTCTAAGATTCTTTCCAAAAGTCAGTGGCTCACTACAATTAGTTGCAAGTCACATATCTGCAACAATTCTATAAATAACATATCTGATCCTCAACTAGATGTAGCAGCTCATGTTAGAAAATCATTCACACTTGTTTATGTTTATTCAGTTCAAATGAAGGCTTTGAAATCATTTAGTGATCATCAAATGAGAAATGATGTCTTGCCATATTTTAATAAGATTTTTGATATCTACATATGCTCTTGAAATAATATGAATAAAGTCTCAACTGCCAAAATGTATTTTTAACCATTGAAAATGTTGCCACTATGTTTAAATTTCCAAAGATTCCTGAAAATTTTAAGCCAAAACTTGAGCAAATGAAGAGATACTACTTGATCTTACCTAAGCCTGTTCAAAAATTATAAAGATGTCAACTTTCTCAAGTTAACATATAATTTTAACATGAATCCAGTAATAAAAACCAGTAAGTTTATTTTACTCTGGAATTTGATACATCAATTTTAAATTTCATATAAAAAAATGATCAATCCAAAAAAATTAGGAAAACTGAAAAAGAAGATAAATGCGGAGGAAATAGTTCTATTGCTATTAAAAACAATCCAAGAAGCTTCTTTGATTAACGTAGAACAGATGGGGGAAAAAACAGAACAGTATAGAAAAAATACACAAATTACATTTGGAAATTTAGATTATGATAAAGATGGCATCACAACTCACTGAGCAAAAAAAGAGAGTTTATAATAATAGGCCTGTGTCAATTAGATAACATTTAGAAAAAATCATTTTAGTTCCACACTTCGTAACATACACTAGAATAATTCTAAACGGATCAGATTTAAATGTAAAAAGTGAAAGCATGCAAGTACTAGAAGAAAAGATAGTGAGTTCTTTCATAAAATAGAAGTAGGAAACAAGGCAGCAGGCTCAAGCTGGGGTTCAGGCTCCAGATTTTGAGGATGAGAATGAGGCAGAGAAAGATGCCTCAAAGACAGCATGTGCCCAGACATGAAGGTCTAGAAATGCATGACCTTTCAGGAAACTGCTGATAATGAGGGTGGCAAGGGAGTGGGCCAGATGTGAAAGGAGCTGAGGAGTTGGAACTTCACTCTGAGGCTATGGAAGGCCATGGAAGGATTTCATACAGCTGAGTGAAATAAGCAGATATAGATTTTAGAACAACCAGAGGAGAGTGAGACAGACAGGAGGCACAGAAACATAGTTCTCAGCA
The DNA here is from genome assembly GCF_029378745.1 of Bos indicus. NCBI lineage: Eukaryota > Metazoa > Chordata > Mammalia > Artiodactyla > Bovidae > Bos > Bos indicus. The sequence continues at coordinate 35,424,047 of NC_091769.1, forward strand.
GAGGGAGATAAGATTATAGAGAAGTAAGCATGAGTCAGACAGACAGAGGGTCAGGATAGAGAGTGGAAGCAGGGCTGAGGCAGAGGGAGGAGCCTGAAGTGTCCTGACCACCCTGACCTCCCATCTCATGAGTGATAAGAACTGTAGCATCTTTGCTCAAGTAGTTCTGGAATAAGAGACAACCTGGGTACCTGGGAAGCAAGATTTTATATAAGCTTTGAAGTCTCTTCCAGTCTTAACTGGATTCTAGCTATTTGCTCAGGCTGATCCAACCAAGACAGAGGTCACAATGCCACCCTCAGCGTCAATAAATGACATCCCACTAGAAAAGTGGGTTGGGGCTGTAAGGACCTTTCACCATCACCTAGAAATTGCTAGGTGAGAAGGGAAGCAAAAATGAATTAATTAAGGTTTATGCTGGCCCAAGAAGAAAGCAGAAGACAGAAGATACAAACAGTAAATAAGTCTAGGAACATCAACAGCCATCCACCAACTGATTTCTTCAGACTCTTGGAGCCTTTATTACTTTTTTGACAAACCTGGTAGTTGGTTCAGAGTAAGTGATCGGTGAGGTGATCAGAACACAGTCTTCAGGAAAACACAGGCTTTACTCGCTAAAACCAATCTGTAAATCTGGCTAAGAATAGGCCCCAGTGCCAACTGTGGGTTTAGAGGACCTCCTAAATGAAAGCAATGTGGCAGGCAGAGTCAGAGGATTTTAGCAAAACATACAGTGAGCCACAACATAGGAACTAACAACTTGAGCACTTCTTCACCAGGACATGCACATTTAAGTATCACCTAAATCAAATCCCTTATGATTATACAGTGGAAGTGACAAATAGATTCAAGGGATAGATCTGATAGAGTGCCTGACAGATGTTCGTGACATTGTACAGAAACAGGGATCAAGACCATCCCCAAGAAAAAGAAATGCAAAAAGGCAAAATGGTTGTCTGAGGAGGCCTTACAAATAACCGAAAAGAAGAGAAGTGAAAGGCAAAGGAGAAAAGGAAAGATATACCCATTTGAATGCAGAGTTCCAAAGAATAGCAAGGAGAGATAAGAAAGCTTTCCTCAGTGATCAATGCAAAGAAATAGAGGAAAACAATAGAATGGGAAAGGCTAGAAATCTCTTCAAGAAAATCAGAGATACCAAGGGAACATTTCATGCAAACATGAGCTCGATAAAGGACAGAAATGGTATGGACCTAACAAGAAGAAGAAGATATTAAGAAGAGGTGGCAAGAATACACAGAAGAACTGTACAAAAAAGATCTTCATGACCGAGATAATCACGATGGTGTGATCACTGACCTAGAGCCAGATATCCTGGAATGCGAAGTCAAGTGGGCCTTAGGAAGCATCACTATGAACAAAGCTAGTGGAGGTGATAGAATTCCAGTTGAGCTATTTCAAATCCTAAAAGATGATGCTGTGAAAGTGCTGCACTCAATATGCCAGCAAATTTGGAAAACTCAGCAGTAGTCACAGGACTGGAAAAGATCAGTTTTCATCACAGTACTGTTAATAATAGCCAGGACATGGAAGCAACCTAGATGTCCATCAGCAGTTGAATGGATAAGAAAGCTGTGGTACATATACACAGTGGAGTATTACTCAGCCATTAAAAAGAATACATTTGAATCAGTTCTAATGAGGTGGATGAAACTGGAGTCTATTATACAGAGTGAAGTAAGCCAGAAAGAAAAACACCAATACAGTATACTAACGTATATATATGGAATTTAGAAAGATGGTAATGATAAGCCTGTAAGCGAGACAGCAAAAGAGACACAGATGTATAGAACAGTATTTTGGACTCTGTGGGAAAGGGAGAGGGTGGGATGATTTGGGAGAATGGCATTGAAACATGTATAATATCATATATGAAACGAATCGCCAGTCCAGGTTCGATGCACGATACTGGATGCTTGGGGCTGGTGCACTGGGATGACCCAGAGGAATGGTACAGGGAGGGAGGAGGGAGGGGGGTTCAGGCTGGGGAACACGTGTATACCTGTGGCAGATTGATGTTGATGTATGGCAAAACCAATACAATATTGTAAAGTAATTAGCCTCCAATTAAAATAAAAAATTTATATTAAAAAAAAAAACATCAGTTTTCATTCCAATCCCAAAGAAAGGCAACGCCAAAGAATGCTCAAACAACTATGCGTTGCACTCATCTCACACGCTAGCTAAGTAATGCTCAAAATTCTTCAAGCCAGGCTTCAACAGTCCATGAACCATGAACTTCCAGATGTTCAAGCTGGATTTAGAAAAGGCAGAGGAACCAGAGATCAAACTGCCAACATCCCCTGGATCATCAAAAAAGCAAGAGTTCCAGAAAAACATCTACTTCTGCTTTATTGACTATGCCAAAGCCTTTGACTATGTGGATCACAATAAACTGTGAAAAATTCTTAAAGAGATGGGAATACCAGACCACCTTACCTCCCTCCTGAGAAATCCGTATGCAGGTCAAGAAGCAATAGTTAGAATTGGACATGGAACAACAGATTGGTTCCAAACCAGGAAAGGATTACGTCAAGGCTGTATATTGTCACCCTGCTTATTTAACTTATATGCAGAGTTCACCATGAGAAATGCTGGACTGGATGAAGCACAAGCTGGAATAAAGATGGCCAGGAGAAATATCAATAACCTTAGATATGCAGATGACACCACACTTATGGCAGAAAGTGAAGAAGAACTAAAGAGCCTCGTGATGAAAGTGAAAGAGGAGAGTGAAAAAGTTGGCTTAAAACTCAACACTCAGAAAACTAAGATCATGGCATCTGGTCCCATCTCTTCATGGCAAATAGATGGAGAAACAATAGAAACATTGACAGACTTTATTTTGGGGTGCTCCAAAATCACTGCAGATGGTGATTGCAGCCATGAAATTAAAAGATGCTTGCTCCTTGGAAGAAAAGTTGTGACTAATCCAGACAGCATATTAAAAAGCAGAAACGTTACTTTGCAGACAAAGGTCTGTCTAGTCAAAGCTATGGTTTTTCCAGTAGTCACGTATGGATGTGAGAATTGGACTATAAAGAAAGCTGAGTGCCAAAGAATTGATGCTTTTGAACTGTGGTGTTCGAGAAGACTCTTGGGAGTCCCTTGGACTGCAAGGAGATCCAACCAGTCCATCCTAAAGGAAATCAGTCCTGAATATTCATTGGAAGGACTGCTGCTGAAGCTGAAACTCCAATACTTTGGCTACCTGATGCAAAGAATTGACTCATTGGAAAAGCCCCTGATGCTGGGGAAATTTGAAGGCGGACGGAGAAGGGGACGACAGAGGATGAGATGGTTGGATAGCATCACCGACTCAATGTACATGGGTTTGAGTAAGCTTCAGGAGTTGGTGATGGACAGGAAAGCCTGGCGTGCTGCAGTCCATGGGGTCACAGAGAGCTGGACATGCCTGAGTGACTGAACTGAACTGAAAGTGCCGTGGACTGAATGTTTGTGTCCCCCTCAAATTCATATGTTGAAGTTCTAATGGCTATGTGGTACTATTAAGAGGTGGGGCCTTTGGGAGAAATTAGGTTTAGATCAGATCATGAGGGTGGCTTCCCAGGCGGTGCAGTGCTTAAGAATCCACCTGCCAATACAAGAGACACAGGAGACATGGGTTCGATCCCCGGGTTGGGAAGATCCCCTGAAGAAAGAAATGGCAACCCACTGCAGTATTGTTCATGGAAAATACCATGGACAGAGGAGCCTGGAGGGCTACAGTCCATAGGATCTCAACAAGTTGAACACTACTCAGCACATACACACATGCACACACGTAAGGGTAGGACCCTCGTGATGAGATTAGTGCCCTTATAAGAAGAAGAAGAGAAAGAGGTCTGTTTGCATGTGAACACACTGAGGAAAAGCCATGTGAGCACACAGCAGAAAAGTGGCCATCTGCAAGCCAGGAAGAAGGTCTTCACAGAGAGCTGCTGGCAGGCACCTTGATCTTGGAATTCTCAGTCTCCATAACTGTAAAGTATTTGTTGTTTAAGACACCCAGTAAGCATCTTATGTAGAGCAGTCAAAGAGGTCACCCCAAGACAGAGTAATGCTTTATGTTTACAGCCAATTTTAAAAACTACTTTTCCAAAATGCTTGCTGTGCTTATATGGGCTCTCAAGACAGAGGCTTTATTAGGACACATATCTTTAATTAAGTGCTAGTATGAGTCCATTAATCATGTGATTACAATTAAATGTGGGACTAGACCAAAACTTTGGTAACAAGTTTGATCATTCACTACCTGAACAATGTTTGTGCCTACAGGAAGGAGCAAAGGGGCCAGCCCAGAGTCTCTCCCTTTGGACACTTGACCTTCACCTGAGTGACCTGTCTTCAGCAAGGTAGAAGGTTCAGTTTCATAACAGGGTCTGACTACAGAGAAGAAGGAATGAGCTTGCTACTGAAATAAGTGTTCCTCAAGTCAGCACCTTAGCCCTATAGAATGTTCTCTGAGACATTTAAGGTTCCAAAAACACTGTTCATACACTCCCCTCTTCATTTCATTCAAGTAGCAGCACTCCCCTTCACCTCATACATCTGTTTGTTTTTGCAAGTTAAAGGGCAGAGAACCCTTTGGTGAGCTTTGTTATGCATTTTTAGGGCCTATAATTTTAATTTACTTAGGATTCTGTTATGGGTATTTCAAAAATTCTTAGGCTTGGTGAAATTAAATAAAAGTACTCAATACCTTTTCCTCCATAAATCTGTTTAAAGGGAAAGTAGAGATTCTTAGATCTGGAGCCCCAGACACTTAGCAGGAGAAGCCATGGCAGGCTGTAGCAAGCTGCTCCTGTGACATCCCCTCTAAGCTGTGGAGAAGCAAGGGCTCTGTTGTGCTCACCTCTGGCAGGTCTCTGGGCTCCCAGAGGTCCAACCTTGAGCCACCAACCCTCCAGATGGAGGCTACTTGTCACAAGCTATTTACAGAGCGAGTCTGTACAGCCAAACTGTACTTTTCAGTCGCTTCTTTCCTCTTTTCTCTCTTCCCCTATAAGCCCTTCTTGCTTTCATTTTCTTTTTAAAAAATATTTATTTGTTTGTTTATTTGGCTGTGCCAGGTCTTAGTTGCAGCATGCAGGATCTCTTAGTTGCAGATGTAGGATCTAGTTCCCTGACCTAGGGAAAAAATTAAATTTTTTAATTTATTTATTTTTAATTGAAGGATAATTGCTTTACAGTACTGTGTTGATTTCTGCCAAACATCAACATGAATCAGTCATAGGTATACATATGTCCCCTCCTTCCTGAACCTCCCTCTCACCTCCTACCCCACTCCACCTCTCTAGGTTGTTACAGAACCCAGGTTTGAGTTCCCTGAGTCATACAGCAAATTCCCATTGGCTATGGTAATGCACGTTTCCATGTTACTCTCTCGACGAGTTCTTATTCAAAGGCTATCTGCCTCCCTGCAATAGCACAATATTAATCCTTCACCCCAATCACATTTTATTCTTAGAGATATCCCCCATCAACTCTTCCAACTTTGTCTCCAAATAATCTCAGTATATTCAGTGAAAAAGAAATGTAGACATCATAGCTGTCTCATTAACAAATATGTGGGGTGTTGACGTATCTAGAATTTTATGGAGTTAATAGGGGGTGTGTTAGTATCTTAGGACTGCTATAACAAATCACCACAAATTGAATGGCTTACAACAATATGAATTATTTTCTCACAGTTTGGAGGTCAGAGGTCCAAAATCAGTTTCTCTGGGCTAGAGTTAAGGGGATGGGTCCTTCAGAAACTTGAGGGGAGGATCTGGGGACCTGCCTTTCCAGCTTCTGGAGTATGCCTGTGTTCTATGGCTCATGACCTGTACCTCTAATCCCTCCAACCTCCTGCTTGTCACATCTCCTCTGTAGTTAAACCTCCCTCTGCCTTAGAACTGGACATGGAACAACAGACTGGTTCCAAATAGGAAAAAGAGTATGTCAAGGCTATATATTGTCACCCAGCTTATTTAACTTATATGCAAAGTACATCATGAGAAACACTGGGCTGGAAGAAGCACAAGCTGGAATCAAGATTTCCTGGAGAAATATCAATAACCTCAGATATGCAGATGACACCACCCTTATGGCAGAAAGTGAAGAGGAACTAAAAAGCCTTTTGATGAAAGTGAAAGTGGAGAGTGAAAAAGGTGGCTTAAAGCTCAACATTCAGAAAACGAAGATCATGACATCTGGTCCCATCACTTCATGGGAAACAGATGGGGAAACAGTGGAAACAGTGTCAGACTTTATTTTGGGGGGCTCCAAAATCACTGTAGATGGTGACTGCAGCCATGAAATTAAAAGACACTTACTCCTTGGAAGGAAAGTTATGACCAACCTAGATAACACATTCAAAAGCAGAGACATTACTTTGCCAAAAAAGGTCCGTCTAATCAAGGCTATGGTTTTTCCAGTGGTCATGTATGGATGTGAGAGTTGGACTGTGAAGAAAGCTGAGCGCTGAAGAATTGATGCTTTTGAACTGTGGTGTTGGAGAAGACTCTTGGGAGTCCCTTGGACTGCAAGGAGATCCAACCAGTCCATTCTAAAGGAGATAAGTCCTGGGTGTTCTTTGGAAGAACTGATGCTGAGGCTGAAACTCCAATACTTTGGCCACCTCATGCAAGGAGTTGACTCATTGGAAAAGACTCTGATGCTGGGAGGGATTGGGGGCAGGAGGAGAAGGGGACGACAGAGGATGAGATGGCTGGATGGCATCAGTGACTCGATGGACGTGAGTTTGAGTGAACTCCGGGAGTTGATGATGGACAGGGAGGCCTGGCGTGCTGCAATCATGGGGTCACAAAGAGTCGGACATGACTGAGCAACTGAACTGAACTGAACTGCCTTCCTACATTGTGATTACACAACACTATAAAGCAACTATGTCTTCTCAGTTGCTCATTAATGTCTAACTCTTTTCAACCCCATGGACTATAACCCACCAGGCTGCTCTTTCCACAGGATTTTCCAGGCAAGAGTATCAGAGTGGCTTGCCATTTCCTCCTCCAGGGGATCTTCAACTATACTCCCTCCAAAAAATAATTTAAAAAGAAAAAAATTCACATCTGGAAAATCCCTTCTATTATATTAGGCAGTAGTCATAGGCTCCAAGGATTAGGAGGTGGATATTTTGAGAGGTCATTATTCAGCCTAACACAGAGGACTTAAGAATCTCCATCCATTTTTGTTCCTTACAGGTGAGCCAGTGAAAGGGAGTGACCTCATTCAGGGATAACCATGAGTCTGCTCTCTTTAGGAGAAAATGGTAAATTCTAGTACTTTATTAATAGCATACAATCTGTAACATCTTACAACTTATCATGTGTCCTAACACCATCATTAGAAAACTAATAAAATGGAGAATTGATGTGGTAGGCAGAATTCTAAAATGACCCCCACTCCCCACCTTGGTATATGCACCCTATATTATCTTCTGCCCTTGAGTATGGGTGGCACCTGTGAATGATGAAATGTCAGTCCTTGATTGCATTTTATGATACATGAGACTTCATCACAGCTAACTAGATTGAGATTCTCCTGACAACCTTGAAGAAGCAACTTGCTGTTTTGAAAGGGCCAAGTCATTACGACCTGAGAGTGACTCCCAGCAATACCAACAAGAAAATGGCTCTGAGCACTGTCCTAGAACTGCAAGAAAATAAAATTTTCCAACAACCTGAATGGGTTTGGATGAGGACTCCCACTTCAGAGGAGATCATAGCTGCAGTTGAACATCTTGATTTCAGCCTAGTGAGACTCTGAGCAGAGGACCCTAATAACCTGTGCTCAGACTCCTGACTCACAGAAAAACTGAGATTAAAAAAATGTGCTGTTTAAAAAAAATTAATTTAAAAATGTGCTGTTTTAAGCCACTATTTGCCTGCCAATGCAGGAGATGCAGGTTCAATCTTTGGGTCAGGAAGATCCTCTGGAGGAAGAAACAGCAACTCACCCCAGTATTCTTGCCTGGAAAATCCCATGGACAGAGGTGCCTGGCAGGTTGCAGTCCATGGGGTCACAAAGAGTTGGACACGACTGAGTGATTGAACATACACACAAGCCACTAAGTTTGTGGCTATCTGTTATGTAGTAATGGAAAGTTAATACAGTTGGCAAATATGAAATTTGAACAGGGAGTTACATGGATAGACTTTGGGCAGGTCAGTGAACTATCTGAAATCACATTAAAATTTTAGAGGGTTCATACACATGTGTATTTAACTAAGGAATGGATCCACAACTTCCATCAGATTCTCAACAAACCAGTGACCCATACACATGGAGAACACTAAATTAGGGGTCTAGTGGAGCAGTCAAAAAATACTTTTTTGAGATATTTCTTTTGAGATCTCCATCTGGCATGTATCAGAGAGTAGAGATATTCTATAAAGAACCATTCTTTGTTAATATCCTTCCATCTCTTACCACACAAAATGAAAGTGGAGAGTGGAGACACTGGAGTATATTTCATTGCAAGTATTTCTGTAGAAAGAAACGTATAACCTCCCTCCCTCAAGGCAGGTCTCATGGGCTTTAAAGTACCTAGCAGTACCCAGTAGAGTGAAAAAGTTGGCTTAAAACTCAACATTCAGAAAACTAAGATCATGGCATCTGGTCCCATCACTTCATGACAAATAGATGGGGAAACAGTGGAAACAGTGGCTGACTTTATTTTTCTGGGCTCAAAAATCAATGCAGATGGTGATTGCAGCCATGAAATTAAAAGATGCTTACTCCTTGGAAGGAAAGTTATGACCAACCTAGACAGCATATTAAAAAGCAGAGACATAACTTTGTCCACAAAGGTCTGTCTAGTCAAGGCTATGGTTTTTCCAGTGGTCATGTATGGATGTGAGAGTTGGACTATGAAGAAAGCTGAACATTGAAGAATTGATGCTTTTGAACTGGGTGTTGGAGAAGACTCTTGAGAGTCCCTTGAACTGCAAGGAGATCCAACCAGTCCATCCTAAAGGAGATCAGTCCTGGGTGTTTTTTGGAAGGACTGATGCTAAAGCTGAAACTCCAATACTTTGGCCACTTCGTGCGAAGAGTTGACTCATTGGAAAAGACTCTGATGCTGGGAGGGATTGGGGGCAGGAGGAGAAGGGGACAACAGAGGATGAGATGGCTGGATGGCATCAGTGACTCAATGGATGTGAGTCTGAGTGAACTCCGGGAGTTGGTGATGGACAGGGAGGCCTGGCGTGCTGTGGTTCATGGGGTCGCAAAGAGTTGGACATGAATGTCCGACTGAACTGAACTGAACCCAGTACATGCTGAAGTTGCTGTTGCTGTTGCTGTTCGGTTGCTCAGTTGTGTCTGACTCTTTTCAACCCCAGGGACTGCAGCACGCCAGGCTTCCCTGTCCTTCACTATCTCCCGGAGTTTGTTCAAACTCATGTCCATTAAGTCAGTGATGCCATCCAACCACCTCATCCACTGTCTAGGTTTGTCATAGCTTTTCTTCTAAGTCTATTCATTAAGCATATCTTTATCACCAAGCAGAAATGTGCAAAGCCAGATAGTGAAATTCCAAGTGATACAATTTACCCACATTAATGGTTCTGATTAAAGATTTTCCAGGCTAGATGTTAAAATTTCTGGGTAAAATGAAATTTGTGAAATCAACCAGCCATTTTTTTTTACTAAAACATAACATGAAAAACTCAAAATGTATTATATAAAAATTGGTATCTATTTTTAATACTGACCAATCCCTTCTTAAATAACAAACATCAAAGTTTTTCCACATCATCAATTGCTTTTTTTCCATTCCTGTTGTGTATTGTTAATTGCATAGGGATGGTAGTTTGCATGTATTACATGATTCCTTTAGAAACTTCCTGATGTTAGGGCTTCCCTGGTGGCTTAGTGGCAAAAACCCCACTGCCAGCCAGGCCTCCTAGCTGCTGTGGACTGCACCCAGCCTCTCTAGTGGCCACAACCCCAGAACGTTAAGACTTGAAAAAGAAAGCACAATTGAAGTAGAAAGTGTACCCAGCAGCAGCCTGGGTGCGTGTCGTGGCCCTGGGTGACTGAGACCCCAGTTAGTCTTCCTGGGGGACTGATTCTCTCTCTTTTTTTTTATTATTGCACAACTCTGCCCCATGGGGGGACTTTTTTACACATCTGCCTGCCAATGCAGGAGACAGGTGTCCGATCCCTGATCTGGGAAGATCCCACATGGTTAGGAGCAACCAAGCTCATGCACCACAACTATTGAGCCTGTGCTCTAGAGCCCATGTGCCACGACTACTGAAGGCCACATGCACTGTAGCCCATGCTCTACAACAAAGAAGCCATGCAATAAGAAGCCAGCGCGCCACAACTAGAGAGTAGCCCCCACTCGCTGCAAGCAGAGAAAACCCCAAGCAGCAACGAAGACCTAGTGCAACCAAAAATAGATAAATAAAATTATTTTTTTAAAAAGGAAACTTCCTGATATTAAATGAGTCATCTTGTACACTTGAAGAATTCAACATTGTCTCTTTACCTTTGATCATTTTTACTTTCTTTAGAGCCAATAAGAATTGGAGTAATAGAATACTCCTCATAACTTTCATACACATTATAAGAGCTTAATGATAAAACCGCTCAAAATTAGGTACAAGTCCAGCAAACATGAATCCAGCAAAGACTAATAGGAAAGGGAAGTTACTCCAAAACCAATACCGCATCTGTTGGTGGCAGGCATAGTTGATTCCCTTTTGTTAGGGAAGGTTGCTTTCTTTCTAACTGCCCAAGTTGTTTGTTTGTTTTTTTTAATTCCTAAATATAAGAGGTGCTATCTTATTTTTTGAGCACAGTAAAAGTAAAAGCAACCATTTCTGAAAACATCTTAGATTATTATGACAATAAGCATGTCAATGTCTACTTGTTTATTTAACTACAAAGGTATCATAATTTGGTAAGATTTGGTTTCAGAGGAATATTTGTCTTTGCGGAATTCATTCACTAGTTGCACAAACAGTGACATTTAAAAGGCATTCCTGGATAAATGCATATGTTTATACACAAGAAAAGTTGACTCATTCATAACACTGAGATTGTCAATGCTACGTTTGTAGTTGGTGATAATGGTTTAGTTGCTAAGTTGTGTCCAACTTTTGTGACTCCATGGACTGTAGCCCGCCAGGCTCCTCTGTCCACGGGATTTCCCAGGCAAGAATACTAGAGTGGATTGCCATTTCCTTCTCCAGGGGATCTTCCCAACACGGGGATTGAACGTAGGTCCCCTGCATTGCATGCTGTCTCCTGCATTGCGGGTGGATTCATTACCAATAGTACTACCAGGGAAGCCCCAAGATAGTACAGAGCGTTAGAAAGATCACTAGATTGATAGCCAAGAACCAGACACCCATCCAATCTGCCACTCTAAGAGCTTGGTCAAATCTATGAGATTGGTTTTAGGGGCTTGCTCAAATCCTCTTTTTCTTCACGTATAAAATGGGTATTATAATGCCAATCCTCTTTACCTAATGGGTCTGTCAAAAAAATGAAATAAAATATGTGAAAATGTTTTGAAAACTGCAAAATATGATAAACATTTAAAATAGCCTCATTATCATTTTGCTTAACTCAAAGAAGTTTCTCATATATACACATACGCTCATCAACTGTCATCAACTGATTTATCTGGTGTGTACTTTTTGCAGATATATGAATATATTCTAAATTCATCCCCAAATTTACTGTTTTTAAAAGAAGAATAATATTGGGCAGTATTATTTTAAAAACTGCTTCAGCATTCATACACCTGTAACCCCTTTCAAGGTCCTAGTAACATGCATTTAAAATTGATGTTAAACAAATAAAATAAGTAACAGATGCAATACTCCATTAAGGGGAAATTTCAGGAATCTCTTTTCCTTTGCACTTGGGAAATCTCATTGCTAGCATCCAAGTGTACACAGGGAATTCAGGCCCAATAAGACTGGATTTCCCACACCTTCTCTCTCATCCTCTAGAATCCTAGATCTGTATGGGCTGCAGTTCTCAAACTGGTCTCCTACCAGTTGGCATATTCCAATACAAGACATATAATATTAACAGTTTTTGTTGTTGTTGTTGTTTAGTTGCTAAGTTGTGTCAGACTCTTTTGCAACCCCACACACTGTAGCCAGTCAGGCTCCTCTGTCCATGGGATTTCCCAGGCAAGAATACTGAGTGCATTGCCATTTCCTTCTCCAGGGGAGCTTCTCAACCCAGGGATTGAACCCATGTCTCCTGAATTGGGAGGATTCTTTATCACTGAGCCACCGGGGAAGCTTGTTAATAATTTTGTTTAAAGATTTTTATACTTTAATTACTATTGCTGTTATTAGGGGATGCCCTATTCAATATCTCATGGAAACTAACATTTTTCTTAGCTTATATTCTGGTGGGAAATTTTCACAAAGGCGAAGTAGGTGATCCAAGAATACATGGTCTACAATATCTTTTGTTCCTTCAAAGTGGTCTTGGAATCAAGGGGGAAAATATGGTTGCTTATTCAACTTACAAATAGTGTCACCTCTCCATTTCCAGAGCTTGGCTGCTTTATCTATTTTATTCTATTTTCCTTAATAATTCAATTTAAAGTCTCTCTCTCTCACACACACACACACACAAAACCCAACCAATTATTGAGTCTAGCAGCTCTGAAAACACCTAACAGAAATCCATGTTGGTCCCCAGTGTTTTTTATATTCTCTCTTCTTTCAATCTTTGGTTTGTTGTCTCATTAGCCTTGGAGAGATCTCTTTTAACAAAGTTACTGTTGCCAGGAAACATAAGAACAAGACGGAGAACAAAAGCTAAGAGCAGAATAGGTTCATCTTTCCCCCTTAGAATCCACACAGATATGTTCAAGTAAACATCCCTGAACACATAACCATTTATAATCATATTCACTCAGACCCATCCACATCCAAAGGTAGGCTGTAAACACAGCAGATGCCCCATCAAATTCAAGCAAATGCTGTTCTAAATATCACTGCCCTTTATCCAACTAACATCCACCTCTAGGACTTACCTGGCCGCTCAGGGGTTAAGACTTCAAGCTTCCACTGCAGGGGTCACAGGAACTAAGATCGCACATGCTGTGCAGCCAAAAATAAACAGCATCCACCTCTGAACTAGGTAACAGGTATATTAAACCCAGGTCTCCTGGGTCCTGACTCCATGCTCTTTTTACTATACATGCAGTATTTCCTGATAGGAGTGTTCTAAAAACTGAGGCACATGCCTGTGACATTCAGGAAGGACTGGGCATTTTCCTTCACTACAAATATTTCTTGCCATTAGTTATGAAACCAATTTAAAGCTCTTTGGAAAATAAAGCTCATCGTTATACCAGAGAAGAAAAAGAGACCAAAAAAATGAACAGAATGACAGTGAGGGAGGGCTGGCTGGCTGAAGGTCTATCCTTTGCAGTCAGGTGAATGGAACACTCAAGAAACCCCTATGTGTTTAGGCTCTGAGGACACAGTCCTTCCTGAATGTCACAGGCGAAGTAAAATGAGAGTAGGCAGTACCTGACTTGCATGTGTGTGTCTATGTCTGGAAGGTGGCCCATCCTGGTGGAGATTACAATGAAAGGTCAATGAGTGCTATAATGGTATCACAATGGTATCAAAAGCACCACACCTAGTAGAAGAATACCAGAGGACAAATGGGATCAACATATCATTTCACAGACTATCTGGTTTACCCCTTCACTTTAAATATGAAGACACTAAAAGGGTAAGTAATTTGGCCCAAGACCATAAATGAGGTCAGAGGAAGAGCTCGGACTAAAACCCAATTTTTATCTTTCTGTCCAGTGCTGAATGTTGAGCAAGTATGGGGTTGCTCCATGGAAAAGCCCAGCTAACCTCATTCTGTGATGTTGGAAGAATGTGGTAATGGGAGCTACACATTCCTGACTAGAACTAGACAGTGGTCATCAGTTGATTTTTAGATGCCTGTGGAACACCTAAAGCAACTTTATCCCAAAGATCTACTGAAATGTTAAGGCCAGTGAATTCTACCACACTTCACATCCTTGTCATATATCCAAAATTGTACTCTTTTGTACTCTCATCACCACATTGCTCAGGGATGCCTCTCTCTGCCCTAGCTCTCTTCTCCTTCTTCTCTTACCTCTCACTGTACCTTCTGGAACTTTTATTCCCAGATTAAGACCAACACTTGACACTATCAAGTGCCTGCTTCACAGACTATTTCTTCTAGCCTTGGGCCTTAACTGAAATCCAAGAACCCTGCTTCCCCACTGGGCACTACTATTGACTCTACTATGCACAGGGCTGGGCATTGGATCATCAGACTCCTCACTCCCCATTCCACATCTAGAGCACTGTCCTTCCATATGCTTGTAAACCATGGGGTCCTTTATGGCTCATGTCCTCTGACTATATTTCCTTCTGCTTCCTCTTCATTTCTGTAATCTGCAAAGTTCTAGGTTGTTCATTATTTGCTAAAGATTTTAGTGCCTAACTCATAGCCTCTGTCCTCTCCAGGCCTTACCATTATCTAGAATAATTTCAAAGTCCCATGTAAGTGACCAGACCCACAATTTCTGTACCTGTCAACTCAAGTGAACTTGACCTTCTCTTTCCTTCACTCACTCACATAGTGAATACCCTCAAAACCTTGTTATTGCTGAACTTCTCTGGCTAGGAAAACTAATATTGACCACAATGGGTTAAAGTGAAAGTGAAGTCGCTCAGTCGTGTTCGACTCTTTGCAACCCCATGGACTGTAGCCTACCAGGCTCCTCCGTCCATGGAATTTTCCAGGCAAGAGTCCTGGAGTGGGTTGCCATTTCCTTCTCCAGTGGATCTTCCTGATCCAGGGATAGAACCCAGGTCCCCTCATTGCAGGCAGACATTTTACCATCTGAGCCCAGGTGGCTTAAGGGAGAAGCTTACTCTCCCTCCACTTTTCCTGCTTTCACTTATTCCTTAAACCACAGTAATCTTCGCCCACCACTCTTTTGAAACTATTCTCTCAAGGTCATCATGCATTCCTCCTTGTCAATCAAATGGACATCACCTAGTCTTTCTCAACTGGGTTTGATGCCATTTGTCATTCTCTTCTGGAAACTCTCTGCTCCCTTCGTTTCTGGGACACTTCACAACCATGGTCCTCCTCCCACCTCTGTGACCATCCCTTCACTGTCTCCTTCACAGGATTCCTTTTAACTTGCTTTTTAAAATGCCTCCTCAACATCCTCTCATTAGATGAACTCATCCACACTCTCGTGGTTTGATCATCTACTATGACGACTTCTACATTTTTACCCTCAAGCTTTAGATTCTTATAACTCACTAGGTATTCTACAGGGACCTCAAACTCAACTTGTACCAAACTTAAAACCTTGTCCCTTCACACACTACTTTATCCCACCTGCTTCTCCCCTTGAACTCAGTCTCTCTCTTTATTAATGACACCACCACAAATATCCTATCCAGAAAATTAATCAACACCTTCAACTCTGCCTTAACCCAACTTCACCCCCACATCTGCTCAATCATCAAGCCCTGACAATCTTATCTCCTATATTTTTTTTATTGAAGGATAATTGCTTTACAGAATTTTGTTGTTTTCTGTCAACCTGAATCAGTCATAGGTATACATATATTCCCTCTTTTTTGAACTTCCCTCCCAGTTCCCTCCCCATCCCACCCCTTTAGGTTTATACAGAACCCCTGTTTGACTTTCTTAGCCACATAGCAAATTCCCATTGGCTATCTATTTTACATATGGTAATGTAAGTTTCCATGTCACTCTTTCCATACATTGCACCCTCTCCTCCCCTCTCCCCATGGCCACAAATCTATTCTCTATGTCTTTTTCTCCACTGCTGCCCTGGAAGTAAATTCTTCAGTATCATTTTTCTAGACTCCATATACATGAGTTAGAATACGATATTTATCTTTCTCTTTCTGACTCACTTCAGTCTGTATAATAGATTATAGGTTCATCCACCTCATTAGAACTGACTCAAAGGCATTCCTTTTTATGGCTGAGTAATATTCCATCATTTATATGTACCACAACTTCTTTATCCTTTCATCTGTCAATGGACATCTAGGTTGCTTCCATGTTCTAGCTATTGTAAATAGTGCTGCAATGAATAATGGGATACATGTGTCTTTTTCAATTTTCCTCAGGTTATATGCCTATGAGTGGGATTTCTGGGTCATATGCTAGTTTTATTACTAGTTTTTTAAGGAATCTCCATACCATCTTCCATAGTGGCTATATCAATTTACATTCCCACCAACAGCGCAAGAGCGTTCCCTTTTTTCCACACCCTCTCCAGCATTTATTGTTTGTAGACTTTTTGATGATGGCCATTCTGACAGTGTGAGGTAGTATCTCACTGTCATTTTGATTTGCATTTCTCTAATAATAAGTGATGCTGAGCAGCTTTTCAAGTGTTAGCCATCTGTAGGTCTTCTTTGGAGAAATGTCTGTTTAGGTCTTTTTCCCACTTTTTGATTGGGTTACTTGTTTTTCTGGTATTGAGTTGTATGAACTGCTTGTATATTTTGGAAATTAATCCTTTGTCAGTTGTTTCACTTGCTATTATTTTCTCCCTTTCTGAAGGCTGCCTTTTCACCTTGCTTATAGTTTCCTTTGCTGTGCAGAAGCTTTTAAGTTTAATCAGGTCCCACTTGTTTACTTCTGTTTTTATTTCCATTACTCTAGGAGATGGGTCATAGAGGATCTTGCTTTGATTTATGTCACTGAGTGTTCTGCCTATGTTTTCCTCTAAGAGTTTTATAGTTTCTGGTCTTACAGTTAGGTCTTCAATCCATTTTGAGTTTATCTTTGTGTATGGTGTTAGGAAGTGTTCTAATTTCATTCTTTTATATGTAGCTGTCCAGCTTCCCCAGCACCATCTATTGAAAAGGCTGTGTTTGCCCCATTGTATATTCTCGCCTCCTTTGTCAAATATAAGGTACCCATGGGTGCATGGGTTTATTTCTGGTCTTTCTAACTTTTTCCATTGGTTTATGTTTCTGTTTTTGTGCCAGTACCATAGTGTCTTGAGGACTGTAGCTTTGTAGTATAATCTGAAGTCAGGAAGGTTGATTCCTCCAGCTCCATTCTTCTTTCTCAAGACTGCTTTGGCTATTTAGGGTCTTTTATATTTCCATATGAATTATGAAATTTTTTGTTCTAGTTCTGTGAAAAATGTCACTGGTAATTGGATAGGGATCACATTGAATCTGTAGATTACATTTGGTAGTATAGTTATTTTCACAATATTGATTCTTCCTACCCAGGAACGTGGAATATCTCTCCATCTGTTTATGTCATCTTTGATTTCTTTCATTAGTGTTTTATAATTTTCTCTGTACAGTTCTTTTGTCTCCTTAGGTAAGTTTATTCCTAGATATTTAATTGTTTTGTTGCAATGGTGAATGGGATTGATTCCTTAATTTCTCTTTCTGATTTTTCATTGTTACTATATAGAAATGCAAGTGATTTCTGTGTATTGTTTTGTATCCTGCTGCTAAGTCACTTCAGTCGTGTCCGATTCTGTGCAACCCCATAGACAGAAGCCCACCGGACTCCCCCATCTCTGGGATTCTCCAGGCAAGAACACTGGAGTGGGTTGCCATTTCCTTCTCCAATGCATGAAAGTGAAAAGTGAAAATGAAGTTGCTCAGTGGTGTCCGACTCTTAGCGACCCCATGGACTGCAGCCTACCAGGCTGCTCCATCCATGGGATTCTCCAGGCAAGAGTACTGGAGTGGGGTGCCATTGCCTTCTCCTGAAACTTTGCTAAATTCACTGATTCAGTTCAGTTCAGTTCAGTCACTCAGTCATGTCCAACTCTTTGTGACCCTATGAACCGCAGCACACCAGGCCACCCTGTCCATCACCAACTCCCAGAGTCCACCCAAACCCATGTCCATTGAGTCGGTGATGCCATCCAACCATTTCATCTTCTGTCGTCCCCTTCTCTTCCTGCCCTCAATCTTTCCCAGCATCAGGGTCTTTTCAAATGAGTCAGCTCTTCCCATTAGGTGGCCAAAGTATTGGAGTTTTAGCTACGACATCAGTCCATCCAATGAATACCTAGGACTGATCTTCTTTAGGATGGACTGGTTGGATCTCCCTGCAGTCCAAGGGACTCTCAAGAGTCTTCTCCAACACCACAGTTCAAAAGCATCAATTCTTTGATGCTCAGCTTTCTTTTTAGTCGAACGCTCACATCCATACATGACCACTGGAAAAACCATAGCCTTGACTAGACGAACTTTGTTGTCAAAGTAATGTCTCTGCTTTTTAATATGCTGTCTAAGTTGGTCATAACTTTCCTTCCAAGGAGTAAGCGTCTTTTAATTTCATGGCTGCAATCACTATCTGCAGTGATTTGGGGCCCAGAAAAATAAAGTCAGCCACTATTTCCACTGTTTCCCCATCTATTTTCCATGAAGTGATGGGACCGGATGCCATAATCTTAGTTTTCTGAATGTTGAGCTTTAAGCCAACTTTTTCACTCTCCTCTTTCACTTTCATCAATAAGTTCTTTAGTTCTTCTTTACTTACCAAGAGAAGACTCTACACATGGACATCACCAGATGGTCGACACCGAAATCAGACTGATTATATTCTTTACAGCCAAAGATGGAGAAGCTCTATACAGTCAGCAAAAACAAGACTGGGGCCTGACTGTGGCTCGGATCATGAATTCCTTATTGCCAAATTCAGACTGAAATTGAAGAAAATGGAGAAAACCACTAGACCATTCAGGTGTGATCTAAATCAAATCCCTTATGACTATACAGTGGAAGTGAGAAATAGATTTAAGGGACTAGATAGATCTGATAGACAGAGTGCCTGATGAATTATGGATGGAGGTTCATGACATTGTACAGGAGACAGGAACCAAGACCATCCCCAAGAAAAAGAAATGCAAAAAAGCAAAATGGCTGTCTCAGGAGGCCTTACAAATAGCTGTGAAAAGAAGGCAAGTGAAAAGCAAAGGAGAAAAGGAAAGATATACCCATTTGAATGCAGAGTTCCAAAGAATAGCAAGGAGAGATAAGAAAGCCTTCCTCAATGATCAATGCAAAGAAATAGAGGAAAACAATAGAATGGGAAAGACTAGAGATCTCTTCAAGAAAATTAGAAATACCAAGGGAACATTTCATGCAAAGATTCACTGATTAGCTCTAGCAATTTTCTGATACTATCTTTTGGGTTTTCTATGTACCGTATGATGTCATCTGCAAACAGTGAGAGCTTTACTTCTTCTTTTCTGATCTGGATTCCTTTTCTTTCTTTTTCTTCTCTGATTGCTGTAGCTAAGACTTCCAGAATTATGTTGAATAATAGTGGGGACTTTGGCCAGACTTATCAAGAAAAAAAGAGAGAAGAATCAAATCAACAAAATTAGAAATGAAAAAGGAGAGGTTACAACAGACAGTGAAGAAATACAAAGACTATTATGAACAACTACATGGCAATAAAATGGATAACCTGGAAGAAATGGACAGATTCTTAGAAAAGTTCAATCTTCCAAGACTGAACCAGGAAGACATAGAAATTATGAATAACCCAATTACAAGAACTGAAATTGAAGCTGTCATCAAAAATCTCCTAAAAAACAAAAATACAGGACCAGATGGCTTCACAGGAGACTTGTATCAAACATTTAGAGAAGAGCTAATGCCTCTCCTTCTAAAACTCTTTCAAAAAATTGCAGAGGAAGGAACACTTCCAAACTCATTCTATGAGGCCACCATCACCCGGATACCAAAACCAGACAAAGACAACACACAAAAAAGAAAACTACAGGCCAATATCACTGATGAGCATAGATGCAAAAATCCTCAACAAAATTTTAGCAAACAGAATTCAGCAACCCATCAAAGAGCTCAGACACCATGATCAAGTTGGGTTTATTCCAGGGATGCAAGGATTCTTCAATATATGCAAATCAATCAATGTGATATACCATATTAACAAATTGAAAGATAAAAACCATATTATAATCTTAATAGATGCAGAAAAAGCCTGACAAAATTCAGCACCCATTTATGATTAAAACTTTTCACATATAAGGAACCTGCCTCAACATAGTAAAGACCATATATGATAAGCCTACAATAAACATTATTCTCACTGGTGAAAAACTAAAAGCATTCCCCCTAAGATCAGAAATAAGACAAGGGTGTTCTGTGTTTCTTAATATGTCACCAGTTCTTCATCCCTATTGCCATGCCATGGTCTAAGTCCTCATCATATCTTACCTAGAATTCAACAACATCCTCCTAATTGGTTTACTGCTTCTAAACTTGTTTCCATCAAATCTATCCTTAACACAGCTAACAGAATAATCTGACTAAAATATAAACCTGACCTTATCCTGCCCTATTTAAAACCACACTGTGGCTCCCTGGAAAATACCCTGATGCTGGGAAAGACTGAAGGCAGGAGGAGAAGGGGATGACAGAATATGAGATGGTTGGATGGCATCACTGACTCGATGGACATGAGTTTGAGCAAGCTCTGGGAGTTGGGGATGGACAAGGAAGTCTGGCGTGCTGCAGTCCATGGCGTCACAAAGAGTTGGACATGACTAAGCAACTGAACTCAGGTTTCCTGAGGCTCAAAGAATAATTTCTAAGCTTCCTCACAGTCAGGTTCAGCCTTGTGAGATCCAGTTGCTGCTCACTCATGAGTAGAACAGTAGAGACCTAGTAGACACTGAAGAAATCAAGAGGAAATGGAAATAATACATGGAAGAAATATACAAAAAAAGATCTTAATTAACTGGATTGCTGTGATGGTATAGTCAGTTACTCAGAGCCAGATATTCTGGAGTGTGAAGTCAAGTGGTCCTTAGGAAGCACTGCTGTTAACAAAGCTAGTGGGTGTGATGGAATTCCAGTAGAGCTTTTCAAAACCCTAAAGGATAATGCCATCAAGGTGTTCCATTCAACATATCAGCATATCTAGAAGACCCAGCAGTGGACACAGGACTGAAAAAGGTCAATCCTCATTCCAATTCCGAAGAAGGGTAGTACTAAAGAATGTTTTAAACATCAGACAATTGCACTCATCTCCCATGCTAGTAAGGTCATGCTTAAAATCTTGCATGCTAGGCTTCAACATTATGCAAACCAAGAACTTCCAGATGTCCAAGCTGGGTTTAGAAAAAGGAAGAGGAACCAGAGATAATTGCCAACATTCACTGGATCATAGAGAAATCAAGGTAATTCTAGAAAAACATGTACCTCTGTTTCATCAACTACGCTAAAGCCTTTGACTGTGTGAATCATAAAAAACTGTGGAAAGCTCTTAAAGAGATGGAAATACCAACCCATCTTACCTGTCTCCTGAGAAACCTATATGCAGGTCAAGAAGCAAAAGTTAGAACTCAGAATGGAAAAACTGATTGGTTCAAGATTGAGAAAGGAGTATAACCTGGCTGTCTGCTGTCATCCTGTTTGTTTAACCTATATGCTGAGCACATAATGAGAAATGCCAGGCTGGATGAGTAACAAGCTGGAATCAAGATAGGCAAGAGAAACATCCACAACATCAGATATGCAGATGGTACTCTAATGGCAGAACAGGAAGAACTAAAGAACCTCTTGATGAGGGTGAAAGAGGAGAGTGAAGGAGCCAACTTAAAACTGAATATTAAAAAAATTAAGATCATGGCATCAAGCCCCATTCAGTTCAAGTCAGTTCAGTCACTCAGTCGTGTCTGACTCTTTGAGACCCCATGGACTGCAGCACGCCAGGCCTCGCTGTCCATCACCAACTCCCAGAGTTTACTCAAACTCATGTCCATTGAGTCGGTGATACCATCTCATCCTCTGTCGTCCCCTTTTCCTCCTGCCTTCAATTGTTCCTAGCATCAGGGTCTTTTCAAATGAGTAAGTTCTTTACATCAGGTGGCCAAAGTATTAGAGTTTCAGTATCAGTCTTTCCAATGAATATTCAGGACTGATTTCCTTTAGGATGGACTGGTTGGATCTTCCTGCAGTCCAAGGGACTCTCAAGAGTCTTCTCCAACACCACAGTTCAAAAGCATAATTCTTTGGTGCTCAGCTTTCTTTATAGTCCAACTCTCACATCCATACATGACCACTGGAAAAACCATAGCTTTGACTAGACAGACCTTTGTTGACAAGGTTATGTCTCTGCTTTTTAATATGCTGTCTAGGTTCATCATAACTTTTCTTCCAAGGAGCAAGCATCTTTTAATTTCATGGCTGCAGTCACCATCTGCAGTGATTTTGGAGTCCCAAAAAATAAAGTTTGTCACTGTTTCCACTGTTTCCCCATCTATTTGCCATGATCTTAGTTTTCTGAATGTTGAGTTTTAAGCCAACTTTTTCACTCTCCTCTTTCACTTTCATCAAGAGGCTCTTTAGTTCTTCATTTTTGCCATAAGGGTGGTGTCACCTACATATCTGAGGTTATTGATATTTCTCCCAGCAATCTTGATATGGAGAACAGTGTGGAGATTCCTTTAAAAACTGGAAATAGAACTGCCATATGATCCAGCAATCCCACTGCTGGGCATACACACTGAGGAATTGAAAGAGACATGGGGTTGCTGGGTCATATGGCAGTTCTATTTCCAATTTTTAAAGGAATCTCCACACTGTTCTCCATAGTGGCTGTACTAGTTTTCATTCCCACCAACAGTGTAACAGGGTTCCCTTTTCTCCACATCCTCTCCAGCATTTGTTGTTTGTAGACTTTTTGATGGCAGCCATCAAAAATGTGAGATGGGATTTGCATCTCTCTGATAATGAGTGATGTTGAGTATCTTTTCATGTGTTTATTAGCCATCTGTATGTCTTCTTTGGAGAAACGTCTGTTTAGTTCTTTGGCCCACTTTTTTATTGTGTTGGTTATTTTTCTGGTATGGAACTGCATGAGCTGCTTTTATATTTTGGAGATTAATTGTCAGTTGTTTCATTTGCTATTATTTTCTCCCATTCTGAAGGCTGCCTTTTCACCTTGCTTATAGTGTCCTTTGTTGTGCAAAAGCTTTTGAGCTTAATTAGGTCCCATTTGTTTATTTTTGTTTTTATTTCCATTACTCTGGGAGGTGGGTCATAGAGGATCTTGCTGTGATTTATGTCAGAGAGTGTCCTGCTTATGTTTTCCTCTAAGAGTTTAATAGTATCTGGTCTTATATTTAGATCTTTAATCTATTTTGAGTTTATTTTTGTGTATGGTGTTAGAAAGCATTCTAGTTTCATTCTTTGACAGGTGGTTGACCAGTTTTCCCAGCACCACTTGTTAAAAATATTGTCTTTTCTCCATTGTATATTTTTGCCTCCTTTGTCAAAGAAAAGGTGTTCATAGGTATGTGGATTTACCTCTGGGCTTTCTATTTTGTTCTATTAATCTATATTTCTGTCTTTGTGCCAGTACCATACTGATGCTGGGAAAGATTGAGGGAAGAAGGAGAAGAGGGAGTCAGAAGATGAGATGGCTGGATGGCATCACCGATGCAATGGACATGAACTGGGGCAAACTTTGGGAGATGGTTAGGGACAGGGAGGCCTGGTGTGCTGCAGTCCATGGGGTCACAAAGAGTCTGACACAACTGGGCGACCGAACAACAACAGTACATATTTGAGGGAGAAGTACTTTAAAACTCTTGCTTCTGTCTCTCACCAAAAAACTCATCGATAAAAGACATTTTTCATTGGAAAAGGTCCCTTAGGATCAATAATGATAGAATAACCAGCTATGTTTCCAGGGAGGGAGAAGCTGCTAAGTCGCTTCAGTTGTATCCAACTCTGTGCGACCCCATAGACGGCAGCACACCAGGCTCTCCGTCCCTGGGATTCTCCAGGCAAGAACACTGGAGTGGGTTGCCATTTCCTTCTCCAATGCATGAAAGTGAAAAGTGAAAGTGAAGTCACTCAGTCGTGTCCGACTCCTAGCGACCCCATGGACTGCAGCCTACCAGGCCCCTCCATCCATGGGATTTTCCAGGCAAGAGGACTGGAGTGGGTTGCCATTGCCTTCTCCAGGAGGGAGGAGAGGGAGGAGAGTGCTACACAAATAAAAGAAGCTTTATCTTTATGCAAAACACCCACAGCTTTATTCACTACAATGGATAACACACAACAATATGCCTCCTGATCTTAAACTGGGGGTGTAGGAAATAGTTTAAAACTTGAGTATAATCAAATGACAGCCACTGTGCATTTGTCTTCTCAGCATGCTCTGCAACAAAATAGACAGAGTCCTAGATTGGTTGTTCCCACCAGAAGTGCTCTGTCAAGGGCACTGATGCCACCTTTTGAACCAAGGGATGAGGCTAAAGCATTCCTGTTCTACACAGATAGCATCAGGAAGAAGCAGCTCCATGGTTTCAGGTGGCAAATGTCAGCAGTCCAGTTGGTCATTTGATTTTCCTGATCCTCTTATTCAGGAATACAACATGTTTATTCTGAATATTGAGAATAAACTATAGAGGTTCTTTGAGAAGACTGAAGGGCAAGTTTGAGGAAGATGTTCTTGCAGACTTACAGATTTATCATCTGATGAAACACTGACTACTCTTCATGTGAAAAATCACACTATCATTTCTGGACACAAGTTCAATTTGAATCATCCAATTTCTTAAACTGACAGAGTTATCATACGCTTGCTGCCACTCCTGACAAAAATTATGAAGTATTTTCTATTTTAGTAAAATAAGGAGAAAGAAAAAATCACTGGGTATGAAATTGATCATCTTGCTAAACATTAGGTATTAAATTGCAAATAATACCTTTCACTTGTATAAGGGAAGCATTTACTATTAATTTTTCAAGCATTTTTGCCAGCTTAATAGACATTTATTACCAATCTGCTGATAAACATGGGATTTTTTTATTGTTGCTCTTTTTTCTTTTTTTTTATTTGAAAGGAATTTCTTTTTTTAATTGAAATATAGTTGATGTACAATATTATATGTTATAGGTGTATAAAATAGTGATTCAGAATTTTAAAAGATTATACTGTTTATAGTTATTATAAAATATTGTTTATATTCCCTATGTTGTACAATATACCCCCATGGCATATCTATTTTTTACATAACAGTTTGTACTTTTGAATCCCCTACTCTGCCTTGCCCCTCCTACCTTTGCTCTCCCCACTGGCAACCTCTAGTTTGTTCTTTAAATCTGTGAGCCTGTTTCTCTTTTGTTATGTACCTGTTGGTCATCTGAATGTCCTCTTTGGAAAATGTCTCTTCAGGTCTTCAGATCATTTTTTAATGGTC
The DNA here is from genome assembly GCF_029378745.1 of Bos indicus. Taxonomy (NCBI): domain Eukaryota; kingdom Metazoa; phylum Chordata; class Mammalia; order Artiodactyla; family Bovidae; genus Bos; species Bos indicus. Next base: position 35,449,332 of record NC_091769.1, read on the forward strand.
AAGGGGTGGCCATTATATGCTAGGCAGAAAACAGAAAAGGCCTAGGCTAAAGACAAAGGCCTGTCCCAGCTTGACCTGATCCTTATCATCAGAAAAAAAAAAAAAAAAGATATTTCCAGAGCCCCATCCAGTAAACTTCCACTTACTACTAACTGGCCAGATGCACCCCTATCTCCAAAGGAATCTGGAAGGTACTTCTATCTAGGCACTCTGTTACCCTAAACAAAATCAGAATCTTTTAAGAAAGGAATAAATAATAAGAGGATAGACACTGAATGGGGAACAAGCTGTGACAGCCACATGATAAAGAACACTGGGTTTTGCAAGTTTAACAGGTCAAAAGTCATTGACTCAGACCTTTACTAACTACAGGTTTTTACCCCCCAAGAAATAGTTCTTGATCATTTTCTATCAAACTTACCATGCATGACTGATTTACCTTACCCTGCTCCCGCAAAAAGATTGACCAGACTCTAGAAAACATCATGTTAGTAACCAAGATTCACTGGCTCATCAGCACTATCTGAGGGAACTAAGCCAAACTCTCTAGCTTTGCTCTGCTTGTTGAATGTTTATTCTTGCTGATTCCACCTTCAGATGTGTCTGTGCCCCCCTGTAAAGCCAGAATGGTCTCCAAAGTAAGTCAGGTAAAGAAGGAGGAATGTGAAATGCAAAACAAAAGAAAGCTTCCCCCACCTTCTTGCTCCAAGCAGCCTCTCCTGCCCATTTTCCAAATCACCTATCAGTCTCCAAAGTAAATTAGAGACAAGGTTTCTGATTCATTAACTATGGCACAACTATCAGCGGACTTGGTAATCACAGCATACTTGCCCTGCTAGGCACTGAAGACAGTCCCCTGGCCCATATAATCAGCCAAGCACTGCTCCTCCCTTCCAGAAAGCCAGTGCTCAGTGATGCGGAGCAAGACGCAGAGAGAAAGACACAATTTCTCCAAATCTTAGACTAAATCTATAATTCAACACAGTGTCCCTGCTTTCACAGGGGAATGCTAAATAATGTGTCTTTAGAAATGGGAATCTTGGATTTGTCTGCCAAGAACTGTGAGACTCAGCATAGAACTTGTCAGGAACACTTCCCTCTTGCTGGGAAGCAGCCCAGGGAAGGAAAGAACGCTCACCTAGAAGAGGCGAGACCTGGGGCCTGCTGCACCCCCGCACACCCAGATAAGTCGCCTCCTCTCCCCCAACTTTGATTTTAACATCTATAAAATGATGGCGTTGGACACAACTAAAGATATCTATACTGTTTCGCCTCAGCAGCAGGCTATGGGGTCAGAAGCATCAAAGTGTGGGACTGAATGATTTTTAAGATTTGAAAGATTTTAAGATTTTTACTGATTTGAAAGAAGCAACACTTGGTACACAAATACTAGAATGTCAGACAACAAGTAAAGGGCACAAAATGTATTTACTTACACTGATTTCTTTTTTGTCAACCATCATGCAAATGTCTATAACATGATAATAGCAGAATTAAATTTTAGCAGCTAAAAACAAAATAATTGATTATGTTCACCTTCAGCTGTAATGGTTAATTGACCTGGGCCTGTTAGCATCAGTGTGTCACATAATAGTGATCTTTGGGAAGGGGACTTGACCCTACTGGCCTAACAAATCATGTGGGTATCCTAATTTAAACAGAAAATAAGGCTCCAACCCTTTCCCAGGCTTACCTGCAGGGACAGGTAGGCAGCTTTTGTTCCAATGGGATTCAGGTTGGGCCCCAGGGAAACTCTGAGGCTATTTCCTAACAGTCTCTGAGTCTAAACCAGTGGTTATCAAACTTTAGTGCACCCATGAATCACCTGAGAAACTTATTAAAAATGCAAATTCCTAAACCCCACTCTAGAGACTCTGGTTCAATAGGTTTGGGGCACATCATCACAGGAATGGGTATTTTAGAGATGTGCCAGAAGGCAACTGTGATATAGGTAATCCAAAACCCATAGCTGAAGACACACACTCTACATGGGTACTCAGTCAAGTCCAACTTTGCGACCCCACGCACTGTATCCCACCAGGCTCCTCTGTCCATGGGATTTCCCAGGTAAGAATACTGGAGTGGGTTGCCATTTCCTCCTCCAGGGGATATTCCCAACCCAGGGATCAAACCCTCGTCTCCTGCATCTCCTGCTTTCCAGGCAGATTCTTTTACTGCTGAATCATCCAGGAAGACACACTGGTCATTCCAAAATAGTTGAAAGGGGCCCTTGTACTAGAAAAGGGACTGGGTTTCCTTTGTTTGGCTAAAAATCTCATAGTCAAGGATTAAATTCCAAGCCAGCATGAAGAACCTTGCTTCTAAGGAAGATGGAGATGGCCTGGGCATGAATGAGCAATGCATATTCCAGATAAACAGACATGAATGGTCTACAATCTACATTCGCTGGAATGATGACACTGAGTAAGGCAGCAGTATCATTAGACACTATGTATGAATGAATCATTCATTTGACATTTGACAGGTGAAAAGCAGCATGGGCAGAGGTCCTAGAGAGCCCTGCAACCCAAGCAGGACTTACAAAGCATCAAACAGTTAATTTCCAACAAAGTTTGTTGTTGGAAATTAACTGTTTCTGCTTCTGCTTATCTAAAGCTTTTGAGTTTCCTAATGACCTACCTTCCTAGACAAAAATTTCACTTGATTTGATGTTCTTCACCAAGAATCCTAACTTCTCTTCCAAAGGAGCATGTATTGTTATCCTTCTCCCTGAGCTCTGACAGTAGCTTCTCCAATGCCTTTCTTACCCTTCTTGAAGATGTAGACCTTTGCAATTCTTTGATAAGATTTCAGTTGCCAGAATCTTGCCCACTTTATAAACTTCCAGCTCATTAACTTTTAATGAGGAAGACTAATGGCTTGCAATTAAGTCACCTCCCCTGGATTAGTTAGAGAACTAAAACTCCAAGCAAGCAAACAAGACCCTTATCTTCTCTGCCATTGTAATTCCCACCCCTTGTGGCAACTGCTAATGCTCCTGGTGTTGCAAGGTTTGGGGTCTCTGCCACTTCAAGGTAGGGACAATTCAGAGAGCAATGCTACCTTCTCCCTCACAATCCCTGCTTTAAGCCCAGGAAAAATTAAATGAGCCCATTGTATTTTCCTTACTGAATAAAGTGTTATGGGACCTTGGCTCAAATTGTCCTCAAATATGAGAATGTTAGCATCTCAAAAACTTGGAACTGCAAAATTTCTGAATCCTCTTGCTGGGATATAAATGCCACACAGGCAGTGACTTCAGTTTGCTCATTCTTACACCCCCAGTACCTAGAGCAGTGCACGACATACAGCAAGTGGACAAATAACACTAGGAAGAGCCACACTCAGCATCGCCACAGACCTTCCACGGCTGGACCCAAGGCACATCCCCTCAGTCCTGTATTTACAGTGGCAAGCAGGAACCTGCTCCCAGCTCAGGAGAGCTGAACGTACATATCTCTTCCCAGCTCCACTTCAGTGAGGTCACATCGGTAGCTTTAAATTCGTGGTGGGAATATCTACACCATCAAAATTGGCAAACACATCAAATTAAAGCTTTTTTCCAAGAGAGAGCTGGTCATTAAACATTTACCAACATACCATTTACCAACATACCACTGCCCTTAAGACCTACAACATCTCTTTTCGGTGAATACAAAGGCTGGAAAAATGAAGTTCAGTTTTTCGCAGCTCCAGTCTAGAAAACAAAGCAGTATTACGTAAAAGAATCTCTTATTTACTTTTTAAAAGAATCAATTCACCCCAGTCCCTGATTTGGGTTCCCTGCACAACTCTATACAAGAAACTGCAATGAAATCTGAATGGGCTCCACTATGAGGATGTTTCCCATCTGCAGAAGGTTGCAGTTAATAAGAGGTAACTGAGCAAAGACAAAAACCTGATAACAAGGATGAAGGAGAGCCTGAGGAGATGAGCCTCAGACCCGGGCCACTAAGAGCCTAGGGAGCCGCCAAATGTAAAGCTCTTCTGAGCTGCGCAGTATGGAATCATAGACAATGATTTTAACTATAAATCACACTTTCTATTGTATTTTCAAACATGTTTACAGCATTTACTATGTGACAAGCAATAGTCAATTTGCTTAGCAAATGTTTACTCGTTATTTTAGCTGCAAGTACCATGCAAGTGTCTAGTATTACCCAAACTAAAGAAACCTTTTTGAGTTTTACCCTTTGGCTCACAAAAAAGCAGAAACACAAATCTGCTCATCACCCACTTAATGACTCTAGACTTGGTGTGAAAACTGAAGCTGAGGTCCATCTGACCATGGATGAGCTGGACTTGACTAGATCTCCTTAGGGGCCACAGACTAAATTTAGCACCATGGTATATGTCTTCTGTGGAGTTTAATGGAAAAAGACAGAAGCCAAGGAGAAGGAAGCAGTCAGTGTTGCAGAGGCCTTCTCCTTTTTGAAAAGGTAGAAGACTAGATTAGGAAGCCTCTTAAATCTTTTCCAGCTATGTAACAATGATGATAATAAAGACAAAACAAGCTATAAAGCTGGTTCTATTTACCTGTTCACATATTACACCCCAATATGAAATCATCTCTCAGACCCAGAACAGTATTGACAATAAATAACAAAATCTCCTTAAAGAATAAATGATATGTCAGGAGAATCTGCTTATGCTATTTTTGAGCCTAAATAGACTAGAATCCCAGAATGAGATGAAAATACAATACTGATACTCTAAATAGAAATTTTAAATCAAAGAGAAAACAATAGTCTACCTGAATAATTTAAGCTATCAAGATGGACCCATTCTCAAACAACTAGAATTTTGTAAATCAGATATGAGGATTCATTATTTCCTGATTTATTTATTTTCAGTTCAGTTCAGTTGCTCAGTCATGTCCGACTCTTTGCAACCCCATGAACCGCAGCACGCCAGGCCTCCCTGTCCATCACCAATTCCCAGAGTCCACCCAAACCCATGTCCATTGAGTCGGTGATGCCATCCAACCATCTCATTCTCTGTCATCCCCTTCTCCTCCTGCCCTCAATCTTTCCCAGCATCAGAGTCTTTTCAAATGAGTCAGCTCTTCACATCAGGTGGCCAAAGTATTGGAGTTTCAGCTTCAACATCAGTCCTTCCAATGAACACCCAGGACTGATTTCCTTTAGGATGGACTTGTTGGATCTCCTTGCTGTCCAAGGGACTCTCGAGGGTCTTCTTCAACACCACAGTTCAAAAGCATCAATTCTTCTGTGCTCAGCTTTCTTTTTTTTTTTTTCTAATTTTATTTTATTTTTAAACTTTACATAATTGTATTAGTTTTGCCAAATATCAAAATGAATCTGCCACAGGTATACATGTGTTCCCCATCCTGAACCCTCCTCCCTCCTCCCTCCCCATACCATCCCTCTGGGTCGTCCCAGTGCACTAGCCCCAAGCATCCAGTATCGTGCATCGAACCTGGACTGGCAACTCGTTTCTTACATGATATTTTACATGTTTCAATGCCATTCTCCCAAATCTTCCCACCCTCTCCCTCTCCCACAGAGTCCATAAGACTGTTCTATACATATCAGTGTCTCTTTTATATCAGCTTTCTTTATAATCCAACTCTCACATCGATATATGACCACTGGAAAAACCATAGCCCTGACTAGATAGACATTTGTTGGCAAAGTAATGTCTCTGCTTTTCAATATGCTGTCTAAGTTGGTCATAACTTTCCTTCCAAGGAGTAAGCGTCTTTTAATTTCATGGCTGCAGTCACCATCTGCAGTGATTTTCAAACCCCCCAAAATAAAGTCAGCCACCATTTCCACTGTTTCCCCATCTATTTGCCATGACATGATGGGACCAGATGCCATGATCTTCGTTTTCTGAATGTTGAGCTTTAAGCCAACTTTTTCACTCTCCACTTTCACTTTCATCAAGAGGCTCTTTAGTTCTTCACTTTCTGCCATAAGGGTGGTGTCATCTGCTTATCTGAGGTTATTGATACTTCTCCCGGCAATCTTGATTCCAGCTTGTACTTCTTCCAGCCCAGCGTTTCTCATGCTGTACTCTGCATACAAGTTAAGTAAGCAGGGTGACAATATACAGCCTTGACATACTCCTTTTCCTATTTGGAACCAGTCTGTTGTGCCATGTCCAGTTCTAACTGTTGCTTCCTGACCTGCATACAGGTTTCTCAAGAGGCAGGTCAGGCGGTCTTGTATTCCCATCTCTTTCAGAATTTTCCACAGTTTATTGTGATCCACACAGTCAAAGGCTTTGGCATAGTCGATAAAGCAGAAATAGAGTTCCTGTTTTTCTGGAACTCTCTTGCTTTTTCGATGATCCAGCAGATATTGGCAATTTGATCTCTGGTTCCTTTGCCTTTTCTAAAACCAGCTTGAACATCTGGAAGTTCACAGTTCACGTATTGCTGAAGCCTGGCTTGGAGAATTTTAAGCATTACTTTACTAGCATGTGAGATGAATGCAATTGTATGGTTGTTTGAGCATTCTTTGACATTGCCTTTCTTTGGGATTGGGACTGATCTTTTCCAGTCCTGTGGCTACTGCTGAGTTTTCCAAATTTGCTGGCATATTGAGTGCAGCACTTTCACAGCATCATCTTTCAGGATTTGAAATAGCTCTACTGGAATTCCATCACCTCCACTAACTTTGTTCGTAGTGATGCTTCCTAAAGCCCATTTGACTTCACATTCCAGGATGTCTGGCTCTAGGTGAGTGATCACACCATTGTGATTATCTGGGTCGTGAAGATCTTTTTTGTACAGTTCTTCTGTGTATTCTTGCCACTCTTCTTAATATCTTCTGCTTCTGTTGCTGCTGCTAAGTCACTTCAGTCGTGTCCGACTCTGTGGGACCCCATAGACAGCAGCCCACCAGGCTCCACCATCCCTGGGATTCTCTAGGCAAGAACACTGGAGTGGGTTGCCATTTCCTTCTCCAGTGCATAAAAGTGAGAAGTGAAAGTGAAGTCGCTCAGTCGTGTCCAACTCCTAGTGACCCCATGGACTGCAGCCCACCAGGCTCCTCCGTCCATGGGATTTTCCAGGCAAGAGTACTGGAGTGGGTTGCCATTGCAGGTCCCTACCATTTCTGTCCTTTATTGAGCCCGTCTTTGCATGAAATGTTCCCTTGGTATCTCTAATTTTCTTGACGAGATCTCTAGTCTTTCCCATTCTATTGTTTTCTTCTATTTCTTTGCATTGATTGCTGAGGAAGGCTTTCTTATCTCTCCTTTCTATTCTTTGGAACTCTGCATTCAAATGGGTATATCTTTCCTTTTCTCCTTTACTTTTCACTTCCCTTTTTTTCACAGCTATTTGTAAGGCCTCCTCAGACAGCCATTTTGCTTTTTTGTATTTCTTTTTCTTGGGGATGGTCTTGATTCCTGTCTCCTGTACAATGTCACGAACCTCCATCCATAGTTCATCAGGCACTCTATCAGTTCTAGTCCCTTAAATCTATTTCTCACTCCCACTGTATAATCATAACGGATTTGATTTAGGTCATACCTGAATGGTCTAGTGGTTTTCTCCACTTTCTTCAATTTCAGTCTGAATTTGGCAATAAGGAGTTCATGATCTGAGCCACAGTCAGGTCCTGGTCTTGTTTTTGCTGACTGTATAGAGCTTCTCCATCTTTGGCTGCAAAGAATATAATCAATCTGATTTTGGTGTTGACCATCATTTATTATAATTACCATTTTATAACATCTTTTGAAGTGACTCAAGGCTCTCAAATTATATTAATTTACACTGGCAACTTGGGGTCTCAAGAACATTGATTCCCCTCTCTTGCTTTTCCCACTAGCCAACACACATAACTGAAATGCACATTAAATTCACACAGTTGTGAACTACCAGCCTTGACATTATATTAAAACCAAGATAGATATAGAAGTAAGTTGTGCCAATATTTCAATGGACTGCAACAATTTTGTTTGTTTTTTAACTCAAAAGAAATACTTTAAATAAACCCAACACTGTGTTTCCCCTCAACCTTCCACCTTCACACACATTTTTAAAGGCAGTTTCCAAAAAAGAGCACTGGGATAGATAGTCACACAGACAAATTCATTATCACAACAAGACATACAATTCAGTTAGAGTTTATTTTCTTTTTTAAACACAGATAACTGTGGTGGTTGAGCACTTACTGATTTGGTAGGGTGGAATTAAAGAAATCTCAATTAAAACTGGAGTGAGGATAGGCCTGTAGGGGGAGCTCTCATGCCTCACGGAGATAGTCAATTACTTGGAAAAGGAGATGTACACCTACATCTGTAACAGAAAGGTGATGCCTACTTTACTATCCAGGCTTCCCTACTACCCTATTTCCTTTCCCAGATGGCTCAGCGGTTTAAAAAAAAAAAAAAAACCTGCCTGCCAATGCAGGAGACATAGGTTCAATCCCTGGGTCAGGAAGATCCCCTGGAGAAAGAAACTGGCAACCCACTCCAGTATTCCTGCCTGGGAAATCCCATTGGCAGAGAAGCCAAGTGGGCTTCAGTATATGGGGTTGAAAAGAATCCAACTCAACTTAAGAGTCTAAACAACAATAACTTTACTATCCAGCAGGAAGAAGAAAATCCTCCCTCCCACCTCCCACACACATACATACACTCTGATCAGAGACGGTAGCAATCCAACCAATGAACTGGTTGATTCTTCTATGGGGAGACCCTCCATACTTTGGACTCACAGCTTCCTTCAATGGATTCTTTGGTTATTACAGCCCTGCCCTGTTCCCTCCTCTTCCCTATAATAGCAAGTTCCCCTGCCTTGTCTCTGGATTTGCCTATAGTCTTCCATAGTTCACGTACCCTAAGTTGCAATTCCTCCAGCTGTTCTTAAATAAGCTTGCTTTTACTGGTAAAATATCTGGCTGTTATATTACAGAAACTGACAGTATGGACAATAACAATATTAAAGCAAAGACGAGAAACACTGACAATATTTGAGTATTTGCCAGTCATCTTGCTAGTGCTCTGCAGATATTAGCATATAGCCTCCCAGCATTATGATACAGATAAATAAGAAAACTGGTGCTCAGCATAATTGTTTATCCTTTACTCTGCTTTCAGTTATCAAGAACTTCAAAAGCAAATATTAAAAATGTACAAATAAAACTCCATAACACCCTTTCTAGGAAATCACCCCATTGAGAAAAAAACTTGGACAAATACCTTTTTTTAATTAAAAGATACTCATCACAGCACTACTCTTCATGGTTTAAAAAAAGAAACATCTTCCATGTCCAAAAATATAAGAATGGTTAAATGATTAAATACCTGAATACCACACAAATGTATGAAATGGTGCTTTTAACAAATGTTTAATGATATAAGAAAATGTTCATGAATATTTACTCTTCTCTTCTTCACAACTTTCTGTGTTTTCTAAATTCTCTACTATTTTACAAGGAGACAAACATTACCTTAAAAATAATAACAGTTAGCACAAGGACAAAATGCTAACGAGTGCCAGAACCAGAACACCCAGAACTATCTAATTCTAGAGCCCTCTGGCCCATTACCCAACATTGATCCCATCTAAAGTGTTAGTCACTCAGTCATGTCTGACTCTTTGCAGACCCATGGACTGTAACCTGCCAGGTTCCTCTGTCCATGGAATTCTCCAGGCCAAAGTACTGGAGTCCGTTGCCATTTCCTTCAGGGGATCTTCCCAACCCAGGAATTGAACCTTGGTCTCCTGCACTGCAGGCAGATTCTTTACCATCTGAGCCACCAGAGAAGCAAAACACACTACCACGAACAGTTCCTTAATAAAAACCCTTCATTTAATTTCAAATAGTTCACACATTTTATATTCACTCCACACACATTTATAGAATACCTATTGTGTACAAAGAATTAATATTTATCTCTGAAACACACACATTAAGACCATTTTGCAAATAAGGTTTTAAGTCTATTAGCCCTTCAACTTCCACCTTTTCCAATCCCTTCTCATATCTGCAAGTGCCATGGCAATAATGCATCTGATAGCAAATTGCATTTGTTGCCTGCGAGATCATGACCATAGCTGTGGAAAACATTTTAAAATTTTATTAAAAAATTTTATCTGGTCATAGCCTTGTTTGTTTTGGACTTAATTTATTTCAAGTTCAGAGCATCTAGAGCTTGAATAATCAGCTAATGACATTCATGACATTGTACAGGAGACAGGGATCAAGACCATCCCCATGGAAAAGAAATGCAAAAAAGCAAAATGGCTGTCTGGGGAGGCCTTACAAATAGCTGTGAAAAGAAGAGAAGTGAAAAGCAAAGGAGAAAAGGAAAGATATAAACATCTGAATGCAGACTTCCAAAGAATAGCAAGAAGAGATAAGAAAGCCTTCTTCAGCGATCAATGCAAAGAAATAGAGTAAAACAACAGAATGGGAAAGACTAGAGATCTCTTCAAGAAAATCAGAGATACCAAAGGAACATTTCATGCAAAGATGGGCTCGATAAAGATGGTATGGACCTAACAGAAGCAGAAGATATTAAGAAGAGGTGGCAAGAATACACAGAAGAACTGTACAAAAAAGATCTTCACGACCCAGATAATCACGATGGTGTGATCACTGACCTAGAGCCAGACATCCTGGAATGTGAAGTCAAGTGGGCCTTAGAAAGCATCACTATGAACAAAGCTAGTGGAGGTGATAGAATTCCAGTTGAGCTATTCCAAATCCTGAAAGATGATGCTGTGAAAGTGCTACACTCAGTATGCCAGCAAATTTGGAAAACTCAGCACTGGCCACAGGACTGGAAAAGGTCAGTTTTCATTCCAATCCCAAAGAAAGGCAATGCCAAAGAATGCTCAAACTACCGCACAATTGCACTCATCTCACACCCTAGTAAAGTAATGCTCAAAATTCTCCAAGCCAGGCTTCAGCAATATGTGAACCGTGAACTTCCTGAGGTTCAAGCTGGTTTTAGAAAAGGCAGAGGAACCAGAGATCAAATTGCCAATATCTGCTGGATCATCGAAAAAGCAAGAGAGTTCCAGGAAAACATCTATTTCTGCTTTATTGACTATGCCAAAGCCTTTGACTGTGTGCATCACAATAAACTGTGGAAAATTCTGAAAGAGATGGGAATACCAGACCACCTGATCTGCCTCTTGAGAAATTTGTATGCAGGTCAGGAAGCAACAGTTAGAACTGGACATGGAACAACAGACTGGTTCCAAATAGGAAAAGGAATACATCAAGGCTGTATATTGTCACCCTGTTTATTTAACTTATATGCAGAGTACACCATGAGAAACGCTGGACTGGAAGAAACACAAGCTGGAATCAAGATTGCCGGGAGAAACATCAATAACCTCAGATATGCAGATGACACCACCCTTATGGCAGAAAGTGAAGAGGAACTAAAAAGCCTCTTGATGAAAGTTAAAGTGGAAAGTGAAAAAGTTGGCTTAAAGCTCAACATTCAGAAAACGAAGATCATGGCATCCGGTCCCATCACTTCACGGGAAATAGATGGGGAAACAGTGGAAACAGTGTCAGACTTTGTTTTTCTGGGCTCCAAAATCACTGCAGATGGTGACTGCAGCCATGAAATTAAAAGATGCTTACTCCTTGGAAGGAAAGTTATGACCAACCTAGATAGCATATTCAAAAGCAGAGACATTACTTTGCCAACAAAGGTTCGTCTAGTCAAGGCTATGGTTTTTCCAGTGGTCATGTATGGATGTGAGAGTTGGACTGTGAAGAAGGCTGAGCGCCGAAGAATTGATGCTTTTGAACTGTGGTGGTGGAGAAGACTCTTGAGAGTCCCTTGGATTGCAAGGAGATCCAACCAGTCCATTCTGAAGGAGATCAGCCCTGGGATTTCTTTGGAAGGAATGATGTTAAAGCTGAAACTCCAGTACTTTGGCCCCCTCATGTGAAGAGTTGACTCATTGGAAAAGACTCTGCTGCTGGGAGGGATTGGGGGCAGGAGGAGAAGGGGACGATAGAGGATGAGATGGCTGGATGGTATCACTGACTCGATGGACGTGAGTCTGGGTGAACTCCGGGAGTTGGTGATGGACAGGGAGGCCTGGCGTGCTGCAATTTATGGGGTCGCAAAGAGTCAGACATGACTGAGCAACTGATCTGATCTAAATCAGCTAATAATCCATCCTCAGTGTCTGCATCTTTTCAGGCAGCTTTCCATCTCTATTCCTTGTTACTGTCAAAAAACCTCAATTCATCCTGTGATTTGCATAAGGCCACTCTAAGCCAGCAAGAGACTCTGTTACTCTGCTCCCAAGGGTGGCCAATGTAAGATGTTGTCAAAGTTCTGAATTATTATCTGAAAAACTTACCATTCATCACTGTCTCTGTGGACCACATTAGTGACAATATTTTAATCTGATAAAATATTTTTATTTTATTGCTTCATTCCTATGAAGTTATAATGTCAATATGGTCTTAATGGTCTTAACGTCAATGGTCTTAATGTGTGTGTTTCAGAGATAAATCTTAATCCTTTGTACACAATAGGTATTCTGTAAATGTGTGTGGAGTGAATATAAAATATGTGAACTATTTGACATTATAACGTCAATAAATATTACATAGGTCAGGTAGACTAATTCACACAATGAAAACTAATTTAAAATATTCTTTTTCCTCTTCATTTATAGTTAAGTCTTCCCTTTTTAAAAAGATTATGGTGATTTTACCAAGTGACTTGCTATCCTTAAAATCTTTCAGTAAGAATGATCACCAACATGGCAATATAACACCTCCTTACACCAGTTCCACAGTTACAGGTCCAGGTCAGAATGGAGACGTACAAGTACCTCTCTTTTCAATCATTCTTGAATTATGTAAACAATAACTATAAGCAGAGATGAGAGCTTATGTTTCTAAGAGGAGACAGAGAGTGAAAGGGATATCTGAAGAATGAGAGCAGTTAGCCAAGGAAGAGCTTTTATAGATAAAGGAACAATAGAAGACAAGGCGAAGAGACTAGGAAGAAAATAATGTGCCCTGGGAACCATGGGTGGTTTGGAATTCCTGGAGTGGAAGAGGTGAGCTGGAGAGGGAAACAGGGGCCAAGTTGCAGAATGTCACTATAAGGAAACAGAGAGAATAGGAGGTCAGGGAAAGGTTCCAGATAGGACAGTGACATGATCAGAGTCGTTAACTGAAGGATAATCAGGACAGGTGAAAATGGAAGTGTAAAATATGTTCTCCCAAGAAGCCTAACTGTGAACAGAAGAAGAAAGACACTAAAGGGGGAGAAATGCAAAAAATTGGCAAAAGAGCCAGGTAAAGTAAGAGACATTAAAGGTAAAGGCATGAGATAGATGACTGTTGGAGGATATGGATACTAATGATTTTGTAAGTATTGAAATAAGAACTTGAAAGCTTTACTCACCAGAGACCTCCTTCCTGTTCTAAGTGAAAGTGAAAATGAAGTCGCTCAGTCCTGTCCAACTCTTAGCGACCCCATGGACTACAGCCCACCAGGCCCTCCATCCATGGAATTTTCCAGGCAAGAGTACTGGAGTGGGGTGCCATTGCCTTCTCCCGTTAACAGCGGCTAGGCATATTATACTTACTTGGAATATTATATTTCCTGTTCTAAAGGAACATTCAAATCTAGATTTCTCATCCAGAATGCCAAGTCTTCTGGTTTCGAGCTACACAGAGTGTAATCTGAGGACCAATAGCATCAACAGTATCTAGAAGCTTGTTAGAAATGCAGAATCTCAGGCTCCACCCCAGACCTCCAGAATCAGAACCTTTATTGTAACCAGATCTCTGGCACATTCACTTACACACTGAAGTTTGAGAAGCACAACTACAGACTAACTCTGGAGACCTTTAAGGAATTATGAAGAATAGGAAAGGAACCAGAAGACTAGAGACAGGAAAAAGAGGAGAAAAAAATACAGCAAAATTTATACTGGTCAACCTGACACTAGTATGAATTAGTGACAGGATGACCAGAAGTAATCACTAGGGGCCAGCATGGATGCACTAAGTATGAATCATGCCCCAGAGAACAGATTTACGGTTGCCAAAAGGGGGTGGGTTGGGGGAGTGATAGAGTGGAAGGTTGGGGTTAGCAGATGTAAGCTATTATATATGGAATGGTCAAACAACAAGGTCCTACTGTGTATCACAGGGAACTATACTCAATATCCTGTGATAAACTACCATGATGGAAAAAAAATACCAAAAAAGAATATATAAAACTGAGTCACTGCTATACAGCAGATATTAACACAGAATTGTAAATCAACTATTACTTCAATTTGAAAAAAGAATAAATCATGCCAGATTCTCTTTATTTTCTATCAGCAAGCCCAGGAAATACAATAGACATATCTGGTTTTCAACAAAGCATCTGATAAAATGTCTCAAAATACTTTGGTAAGTAAGATATGTATGGACTGGGTAATAGTTCTATTCAATCCATTCATAATTGGTTTAATAATTATTTCAAAAGGGTTTTAACTAGTACATTAAAAGTAGCCTAGATTTTACCAGATCTCTAATGACAAGACTTCCAACTTTCTCTCCCTAGATCATTCAACACTTTTTAAAAAAATTTCTATAATTTAGGAGACACCAAAGATACACTTCCCTGGTAGCTCAGTGGTAAAGAATCCACCTGCAATGCAGGAGATGCAGGATTGATCCCTAGGTCAGGAAGATCCCCTGGAGAAGGAAATGGCAACCCATTGCAGCATTCTTTCCTGGGAAATCCCAAGGACAGAGGGGTTTGGCAGGCTACAGTCCATGGGCTCATGAAGAGTCAAACACAACTTAGCAACTCAACAACAACAACCAAAGATACACAGCTGGTTATCACTGAAAGCAAAATGTTACTTGGCATCATCAAGATCCACTCCCCTCCCCCACAAAATTAACAGGTTGATATAAAGAATTAAAACATCTTAGTTATATTTAAATGAATTTAAATGATGATGAAACTAACCTGGGCTCCTAAACAATAAAGACAGGATAATGAAAAAGAAGCATAACAGCAGCGAAATAAAGGCTTGGGAGTTTGAGAGATGCTAAATTCAATATGAGACATTAACATGAAGTGAACAGGATGTGAGTTCAGTTCAACACACCTGCCAAACTCCCTAATACAAGACTTATATAAGATTAAAAGAGGGCAGCAAAAAAATAAATAAATAAAAATAAAAGAGGGCAGCAGAATTAAATTAGCTTTTGCATTCTGTAACTTGAGATAGTACACAAAGATCTCATAATAAAAATTAAAGATGCCTGATATTAACAACAAGAAGTCCTAATAAGCAGACCAAATTGAAGTGTACTTTAAAGATACCCACATACTCCCTTGTTGTTCATATTGTAACAAGAGATTTGCATGCTAAATCAGTCATAATTCTCTCCAAACTCAAATAGCCCTTAATGGTCCTTCTGATCACCTACTTACCCTCTCTGTTCTCCTTTGTGCCAAACTTAACATGATCCTTGTGTGTTCCCATAACTACACTGCTTGTGGCTTTTTTTATAAAGACTTACTTTCCCAGTCTGGGATCGTTGCTGCATACATATTGGATATTTAGAGGGCACATTTAGGCTTAAAGCATCTTAGGGATACTGTTGGCCTGGGAAATCCAGACTGGTGACAGATGGGTGGAACTTCAGGGCTTTAGTTACTGAAGTATTAAGAAGCCCCAGAAGAAGGTGGAGCCCAGCATGAATGAAAGGAATGAAGGCAAAAGAAGCCCAAAATCCTAGGGATGGCATATGACATGTACCATAAGATGATGGGTATTGTCTAAAATTTTATTTCAATCTCAAAGTTTTGTGAGTAAAAAATAAATTCTGCATAGTACAAATGGAAGGATGATTTAGTGTTTTCCGATTTAGGTAACTTCAGACAGTTCTATCATGTTTCTGACTGCTAACTATTCCAGCTGAAATTCCATATGGAGATATGAGGTTGCGAGACAGAGAAGGAGCACCTGAAAATAGGATGAAGTACTCACATTACCCCACCACTACTTCTATAAAGGATATACCTCAAAAGGCAACCAACCTCCTGTCTTTTGAATAAATAATTTAGTTATAACTTATAGGATATGGGCTGAGATGGAGATGGTTAGCAGAAGCAGAATTAGGAAATTAATCTCACTCATAAAATTTTGAGGTAAGTTTCATTATCTAAGTCAGATTTGAGGAGGGGTCCTGCTTATTGAAATACTGAGTATCTATCTTTCCCATATTACCTTCAGATATTAAGTAACACTGGCTATTAAAAGAGGGGTAGAACTGATGCCAATAACCCCAAACTTAAATTCCTACTTCTTCCCCATTCCAATCACTCTTTGCAAGAATGAGTTGACTAAAAGCAATTTCCCAGGTGGCTCAGACAGTAAAGCATCTGCCTACAATGCGGGAGACCTGGGTTCAATCCCTGGGTTGGGAAGATCTCCGGGAGAAGGAAATGGCAACCCACTCCAGTATGCTTGCCTGGAAAATCCCATGGATAGAGGAGCCTGGTAGGACAGTCCATGGGGTCGCAAAGAGTCGGACATAACCGAGCAATTTCACTTTCTTTAACTTAATGCTACTACTCCCGTAGGAGGAAAAAAACACATCTTCTAATGACCCAGACACTTAAGTAACCAGTCTTTCCTTTCACTCACCTAACATCTACCCTCACTGCTTGGCTCCTGGGGCTATAACTTGGGAGTTAACCTGCATGATGCCCACCTAAGAAGACACTAAGAAGGTGGCTGGGCATCCCTAGATGAATGTTAAAGTGTGAAGCACCTGCATCAAAATCACATAGAGCATTCATTAAAGATATGGGCTGCAAGATCCTAGGCCAGGGGTCTTGGAGCCTATGGTAGCTCAGTAGTAAAGAACCTGGTTGCCAATGGTCTGCCTACCAATACAGGAGACAGGGGTTTGATCCCAGGTCCAGGAAGATCCCACATGCCATGTGGCAACTAAGCCCACGCACCACAACTACTGAGCCTATGCCACAACTACCGAAGCCCGCATGCTCTAGAGCCTGTGCTCTGCAACAAGAGAAGCCACCACAATGAGAAGCCCACCTACCCCAAGAGTATCCTCTGCTTGCCACTAGAGAAAGCTCATGTGAAGCAACAAAGACCCACCACAGTCAAAAATAAATAAATAAATAAAATTATATTTTAAAAAAGACCCCAGGCCAAACCCACGAAACAGAATTTCTGATGGTGGAACTCAGGAACCTGCACTTTTTAATGAGTGATTTTTATGCACACTACGTTTAAGAATCTATGCCTTTCAATGACAATCACAAAGAAAGATGAAGTGATTTACCACGTCAACCCATCACTCAACAGTAGGGCCAGGCTAGAATCCACTATTCCTCAGCACCTGGTGTGAACTTCACCAACTAGAGCCCAAGGGCTCGGTACCAAATAGAAAAAGGCGCTCTACAGAGAAAAGTCCCACCCAATCTTAACAATAATGGCATCCCACAGAGAAATAGCCGTCTAGTCCTTAATCCTGCCTTTCACGTGGCAGAGGCAGAAAGCTTCATTTTAGGGCTTCTGAAAATTTGTAGAATTGCCACTGCTAAAGATTCACAGCCTTGGGAGAAGGCCGTGGAAACAACAGGACAAACACAAAAGGTGCTATTTTCATCAATCAGTGAGAGGGTCTGGAAACCGCAATTTGATTATTTTGTCTCAGCTTGAGACTCGCTTGAACTTTATGTTCCTGGAAATTACATTCACACTCAGGTTGACTTCAGAGAGTTATTCTTTCTTTTCCATTTAGCAGCATTTGGAAGTGCTTTTTGTCCTAAGACACTGCACAGGAAGCCCCCACAAAAAGAAGCTGTAATTAAAGGTGTAAATGAGCACACACAGGGATGCTGAGGGAGCCAGGGAATAAACATCACAAACCCTCTAACATGAGGCAGAGGTATCCTCAAACATTCTTACTCAGAAAATACAAAGTCATTCTTAACACAAGACGCTCTCAACTACTTTATTCAGAACAAGTAATAAATTACTTAATTTGGAATTTTGTCTGCAGAAGGCATAATGACCTAAAATTATCACATTCAACATTATTTTAGCCTTCTTCTAAAGGTCATCTGATGAAATATCAGTAATTTTAATAGGAGGTAACAGTATCATTCATGTTTCATGGGCATGTGAACTCACAACTACAAGTTTTACCAGCTCTCATTAAAAGCCATACATGATAATGTCATAGTTTGTGAATGGCAACCAGACAAATATGGAGACCAAAAAATGTCCTAAAGGAATCAGAATGCTTACTTGTGGCTTAGGTTGAAATTTCAGTGTAAGTTTTAAAAAAATAAAATAAAAGCAGTGTCTCTCTTACCCAGCTTGGAAGTGATGATGGGCGCTAAAAACTGTATAAAATGTGAAAGTGTAGTCACGCGGTCTTGTCCAACTCTTTGAAACCCCATGAACTGTAGCCTGCCAGGCTCCTTTATCCACAGACTTCTCCAGGCAAGAATACTGGAGTGGATTTCCATTCCCTTCTCCAGAGGATCTTCCCAACCCAGGGACTGAATCCGGGTCTCCCACACTGCAGGCAGATTCTTTACTGTCTGAGCCACCAGGGAAACCAAAGAAAAACTCTATAAAAGTGGCTCTAAAATGCTTTCTCCAAAAGCAGTTGCTGATATGAAAGAGATACGTATAAAATTTGAACAAAATCGCTTCATCAATTTTAAATAGGAAAAAAACGCTGGATGAAGCACAAGCAGGAATCAAGATTTCTGGGAGAAATATCAATAACCTCAGATATGCAGATGATACCACCCAAATGGCAGAAAGCAGGGAGGAACTAAAGAACCTCTTGATGAAAGTGAAAGGGGAGAGTGAAAAAGCTAGCTTAAAACTCAACATTCGAAAAATGAAGATCATGGTCCCATAGGTTCACTTCAGTTCAGTTGCTGAGTCACGTCCAACACTTTGTGACCCCATGGACTGCAGCACACCAGGCCTCCCTGTCCATCACCAACTCCTGGAGTTTGCTCAAACTCATGTCCATTGAGTCGGTGATGCCACCCAACCATCTCATCCTCTGCCATCCCCTTCTGCTCCCACCCTCAATAGTTCCCAGGATCAGGGTCTTTTCAAATGAGTCAGTACTTCACATCAAGTGGCCAAAGTACTGGAGCTTCAGCTTCAGCATCAGTTCTTCCAATGAATATTCAGGACTGATTTCCTTTAGGATGGACTGGTCTTCTCCAGCATCACAGCTCAAAAGCATTAATTCTTCAGCACTCATCTTTCTTTATAGGCCAGCTCTCACATCCATACATGACTACTGGAAAAACCATAGCTTTGACTAGATGGATTTTGTTGGCAAAGTAATGTATCTGCTTTTTAATATGCTGTCCAGGTTGGTCATAACTTTTCATCCAAGGAATAAGAGTCTTTTAATTTCATGGCCACAGGCACCATCAGCAGTGATTTTGGAGCCCCCCCAAAAAAGGTCTGTCACTGTTTCCATTGTTTCCCCATCTATTCCCATGAAGTGATGGGACCAGATGCCATGATCTTAGTTTTCTGAATGTTGAGCTTTAAGCCAATTTTTTTACTCTCCTCTTTCACTTTCAACAAGAGGCTCTTTAGTTCTTCTTCACTTTCTGCCATAAGGGTGGTGTCATCTGTATATCTGAGGTTATTGATATTTCTCCCGGCAATCTTGATTCCAGCTTGTGCTTCATCCAGCCCAGTATTTCACATGATGTACTCTGCATATAAGTTAAATAAGCAGGATGACCAATACAGCCTTGACATACGCCTGTCCCTATTTGGAACCAGTCTGTTTTTCCATGGCCAGTTCTAACTGCTGCTTCTTGACCTGCATACAGATTTCTCAGGAGGCAGGTCAGGTGGTCTGGTATGCCCATCTCTTTCAGAATTTTCCACAGTTTATTGTGATCCACACAGTCAAAGGCTTTGGCATAGTCAATAAAGCAGAAATAGATATTTTTCTGGAACTCTCTTGCTTTTTCAATGATCCAGCAGATGTTGGCAATTTGATCTCTGGTTCCTCTGCCTTTTCTAAATTCAGCTTGAACATCTGGAAGTTCGTGGTTCATGTACTGCTGAAGGCTGGCTTAAAGAATCTTGAGCATTACTTTACTAGGGTGTGAGATGAGTGCAACTGTGCGGTAGTTTGAGCATTCTTTGGCATTGTCTTTCTTTGGGATCAGAATGAAAACTGACCTTTTCCAGTCCTGTGGCCACTGCTGAGTTTTCCAAATTTGCTGGCATATTGAGTGCAGCACTTTCACAGCATCATCTTGCAGGATTTCAAATAGCTCAACTGGAATTCCATCACCTCCACTAGCTTTGTTCATAGTGGTGCTTTCTAAGACCCACTTGACTTTGCATTCCAGGATGTCTGGCCCTAGGTGAGTGATCATACCATCGTGATTATTTGGGTCATGAAGATCTTTTTTTATAGTTCTTCTGTGTATTCTTGCCATCTCTTCTTAATATCTTCTGCTTTTGTTAGGTCCATACCATTTCTGTCCTTTATTGTGCCTATCTTTGCATGAAATGTTCCCTTGGGATCTCTAATTTTCTTGAAGAGATCTCTAGTCTACCCCACTCTGTTGTTTTCCTCTATTTCTTTGCACTGATCACTGAGGAAGGCTTTCTTATCTTTCCTTGCTATTCTTTGGAACTCTGCATTCAGATGCTTATATCTTTCCTTCTCTCCTTTGCTTTTTGCTTCTCTTCTTAGTTATTTGTAAGGCCTCCTCAGACAGCCATTTTTCTTTTTTGCATTTCTTTTTCTTTGGGATGGTCTTGATCCCTGTCTCCTATGCAATGTCACGAACCTCCATCCATAGTTCTTCAGGCACTCTATCAGATCTAATCCCTTGAATCTATTTCTCTCTTCCACCGTATAATCATAAGGGATTTGATTTAGGTCATACCTGAATGGTCTAGTGGTTTTCCCTACTTTCTTCAATTTAAGTCTGAATTTGGCAATAAGGAGTTCATGATCTGAGCCACAGTCAGCTCCCGGTCTTGTTTTTACTGACTGTATAGAGCTTCTCCATCTTTGGCTGCAAAGAATATAATCAATCTGGCTTCCCTGGTGGCTCAGAGGATAAAGCGTCTGCCTGCAATGCAGGAGACCCGGATTCGATCCCTGGGTTGGGAAGATCCCCTGGAGAAGGAAATGGCAACCCACTCCAGTATTCTTGCCTGGGGAACCCCATGGACAGAGGAGCTTGGCGGGCTACAGTCCACGGGGTCACAAAGAGTCGGACACAACTAAGCGACTTCACTTTTCTTTCTATCTGGTGATGTCCATGTGTAGAGTCATCTCTTGTGTTGTTGGAAGAGTGTGTTTGCTATGACCAGTGCATTCTCTTGGCAAAACTCTATTCGCCTTTGCCAACTGCTTCATTCTGTATTCCAAGGCCAAATTTGCCTGCCCCATCACTTCGTGGCAAATAGATGGGGAAACAATGGAAACAGTGACAGACTTTATTTTGGGGGGCTCCAAAATCACTGCAGATGGTGACTGCAGCCATGATATTAAAAGACGCTTGCTCCTTGGAAGAAAAGCTATGACCAACCTAGTGAAAGTGAAAGCACTTGCTCGTGTCGGACTCTTAGTGACCCCATAGACTGTATCCCACCAGGCTCCTCCATCCATGGGATTTTTCAGGCAAGAGTACTGGAGTGGGTTGCCATTCCCTTCTCCAGGGGATCTTCCCAACCCAGGGATCAAACCCGGGTCTCCTACATTGCAGACAGACACTTTACCATCTGAGCCACCAGGAGAGCATATTAAAAACCTGAGACATTACTTTACCGACAAAGGTCCGTCTAGTGAATGCTATGGTTTTTCCAGTAGTCATGTATGGATGTGAGAGTTGGACCACAAAGAAAGATGAGTGCCAGAGAATTGATGCTTTTGAACTGTGGTATTGGACAAGACTCTTGAGAATCCCATGGACTGCAAGGAGATCAAACCAGTCAATCCTAAAGGAAATCAATCCTGGATATTCGTTGGAAGGACTGATGCTGAAGCTGAAGCTCCAATACTTTGGCCACCTGATGCAAAAAACTGACTCATTTGAAAAGACCCTGATGCTGGGAAAGATTGAAGGCAGGAGGAGAAGGGAACTACAGAAGATGAGATGGTTGGATGGCATCACTGACTCAGTGCACATGAGTTTGAGCAAGCTCAGGAGTTGATGATGGGCAGGGAAGCCTAGCATGCTGCAGTCCATGGGGTCACAAAGAGTCAGACACAACTGAACTGACTGACTGACCAAGGCATCAAGACACATTAAAGTATATCAAAGTAAGGAAGTCAGATCAAGAAACACATTTTTCAAAGTCATGTCCAAATGGTCTTAACACTTGATTCCTCACCCACCTGGAAGAATGGATGGAGAGCTATGCCC
Source organism: Bos indicus (assembly GCF_029378745.1). NCBI lineage: Eukaryota > Metazoa > Chordata > Mammalia > Artiodactyla > Bovidae > Bos > Bos indicus. Next base: position 35,471,742 of record NC_091769.1, read on the forward strand.
ACGAGTGAGTCCCACCCACCCAGTTGAAAAGGGAGGGGCTGCCCATCTCTCCCCTCAAGCCTAGAAAGAAGCTTCAACAAGCCCATGCAGACAGCTTGGTGTGTGAAACGTTACAACTGAAGTTCACAGTGAATAGTGACTGGTTCCCATCTAAGAAACCTACAGGGCAAGAGATGGGTTGACAGGCTGCTTAAAGAAGAGGATAAAGTGGGCAGGCTGCACCCCCAGAATTTTGGGGGCCAAGGATTCATGTGTGTTCCCTTGGATCAGATGTGGGCTATGGTTTAAAAGCAATTGCATGGGGTCAGGTCATGACTTCTCCAAGAGGGTCACCTGCAGGGATAACCAGTCCTCAGCAGAAAGAAGCTGGAGACCCAGTAGCATTCACAGAAGCTGAGGACACAGTGGGCTACCAAACAAGAATATGAGAAGACATCACCACCATCAAGGGATAGGTGATAGTCCAGAAAGCATGACGCCAATTACAACAGGATGAGTCTTTCTGGTCTTTTCTGTCCCTCCCACAGTTCCCCCCTCCACCTCTATAATATCAGGCACAACTTCAGCTTCAGTCCAAAAGTCAAGAAAGGTTGGCCAGAGCTCAAGATAGGGAAGGAAGCCAACCAGACACCTTTACCCAACTTCAAGCTTCTCCCAGGCAACAGACCTGGACTGGGGGTTGTGGGGAAGGGAGAAGTTTTCATTTTCAATTAAGTTTGGTGTTTTGCCTCTTTCATCAGACTTGCACACACTATGTACTAAATTGGGAGTGTTTTAAGACTTAAGAATAACCAGAAAAGTTGCAGAGTTGCTCATCCTTTCATTTAAGAAGTCATACAAATGGAATTGAAATTAAAAGTAACAAAACACTGAACACACAATTAGGATGAATCTTCAGGGAATTATACTGAGTGAAGAAACCAATCCCAAAAGGTTCCACACAATGTTATCCTATTTCTATAATCATCTTGAAATGACAAAATTATAGGAACTGAGGTCAAATTAGTGGTTGCAGAGTAAGAAAGGCTAGGAGCAAGAGGAAAGTGGATGTGGTTACAAAGGGGCAACAAGAGGCTTAAAACAACAGAAATTTATTGTCTCACAGTTATGGAAGCTAGAAGTCTGATATCAAGGTGTTGGCAGGGCCATGTTCCCTCTGAAACCTGTAGGGGAATCCTTCCTTGTCTATTCCTAGCTTCTGGTGGCTTGCCAGAAATCTTTGGTGTTCCTTGGCTTACAGTTGCATAACTCAATCTCTGTCTTTACTTCTTTCTCTGTTTCCCTGGGTTCTGTCTTTACTTAGACTTCTTATAAGGACATGTCCTTATGAGGATGTGTACTTTAATGTTGGATTAAAGGCCCACCCTACTCCAGTATGACCTCACTGAAAGTAACTACATCTACAATAACCTTACTGCCACATAAGGCCACATCCTGAGGTACTAGGGGTCAGGACTTCTACATATCTTTGGGGGGAGTAGGGATACACAACCTATAATACTTGGCTAGGGTAAAAATATTGTTGTTGTTTTTTTTCATATCTTATTCATATCCCCATTCCCACCACAGAGTTTCCCAGATAAGACAGGTAGAAGGATGAACAGGTAGTGGTTCCCTAACAAGTGACAGAAACTTCAGGGCACCACTCTGATCTCACATAGCTAGGAGCCACCTGTCTCAGTATAGACAGTCAAATGCCACCTGTAGCTCCATGATGACAACACTGCCTCTTAGCCACTCTCCCACAGGGAGCATCCTGTCCCTAGGCTGTTTCAGCAATCACTTTTGTCTAGGATCCAAAAGCCTGTAAAAGCTATAGTGACATCCTCATACACATTATGCTGCCAGGTTCAAAATGCTGCCTGTCTTATTTCTCAGGCTCCCTCTAAATTAAATCAGGCTTTAACTTCTCTCCTTGTGGATCTCCTATCAAGGGACCTGTTGTCCCTCATGATATCTGGCTTTTATGAGCACCACTCCAGGCTACTGTATGACTGTATCTGAGTCTTGGCTGTGGGCAAAATTCACGGTCACAATGCTCCTACTGCTGCTGTTAAGTCGCTTCAGTCATGTCCAACTCTGTGCAACCCCATAGACGGCAGCCCACCAGGCTCCCCTGTCCCTGGGATTCTCCAGAAAAGAATACTGGAGTGGGTTGCCATTTCCTTCTCCAATGCATGAAGGTGAAAAGTGAAAGTGAAGTCACTCAGTCCCGTCTGACTCTGAGTGACCCCATGGACTGCAGCCTACCGGGCTCCTCCGTCCATGGGATTTTCCAGGCAAGAGTACTGGAGTGGGGTGCCATCGCCTTCTCCGAGAATGCTCCTAAGCCTCATGCAAATCAGAATAGTGGCTATTTAATTAATTGTTCTGTTTAGTTTCCCCCAAGCATCTCATTCAATAAATACATACTGAGCATCAACTATATACCAGACACTGTTCCAGATGCTGGGGACACAGTGGTACATTAAATAAACTTTCTGTCCGTGTGGTTCTGCATCCCAGTGGAGAGAGACAGAAAGCTAAACAAACAAGACCATTTCAGGGATTGTAACTGCTATAGAGGAAATAAACAGGATGATGTGATAGAAGTGGAGAGGGGACATTTGAGCTGCAATTTAAAGGAGGAACACAAGTCAGCCACAGGATGTGTCGAGGGAAGAACATTCCAAAGCAAAGGAACAGCAAGGACAATGGCCTTTACAAGCATTAAACTTGACATGTTAAATTGAAAGGTGGTTCAGAAACTTACGTGGGACATCTCTGCTTTGCTCCTTTTGACTTTCTGCCACTTGCTGCATACCTTCTGCCTCTGTATGGCCTTTTTTTAAATTTTTATTTTATATTGAAGCATAGTTGATTAACAATGCTGTGTTAGTTTCAGCAAAGTGATTCAGTTACACATATATATGCATATATTCTTTTTCAAATTCTTTTCCCATTTAGCTTATTAGAGAATATTGAGTGGAGGTCCTTGTAATATACAGTAGGTCCTTGTTAGTTATGTATTTTAAATATAGTAGTGTGTATATGTCAATCCCAAATTCCCAGTGTATATCTCCCACATCCTTCCCCTTCAACTATGAAAAGATACTCAACATCACAAATTATTAGAAAAATGCAAACCAAAACTACAAAGTGATATCGCCTCACATATGTCAGAATGGCCATCATCAAAAAATCTGCAAACAATAAGTGCTGGAAAGAGCATGGACAAAAGAAAACCCTCCTACACTGTTGACAGGAATGTAAATTGGTACAGCTACTACAGAGAACAGGATGGAGTTCCTTAAAAAACTAAAAATAGAGCTACTATATGATCCTGCAATCCCAGTCCTGGGCATATATCTGGAGAAAAACATAGTTTGAAAGGATGCATGCACCCCAACGTTCACTGCAGCTCTATTTACAGCAGCTAAGACATAGAAGCAACCTAAATGTCCATCGACAGGTGAATGGATAAAGAAGATGTGGTACATATAAGCAAAGGAGTATTCAGTTCAGTTCAGTTGCTCAGTCATGTCCAACTCTTTGCAGCCCCATGAACTGCAGCACACCAGGCCTCCCTGTCCATCACCAACTCCTGGAGTTCACCCAAACCCATGTCCATTGAGTCAGTGATACCATCCAACCATCTCATCCTCTGTCTTCCCCTTCTCCTCCTGCCCTCAATCTTTCCCAGCATCAGAGTCTTTTCAAATGACTCAGCTGTTCCCATCAGGTGACCAAACTATTGGAGTTTCAGCTTCAACATCAGTCCTTCCAATAAACACCCAGGACTGATCTCCTTTAGGACAGACTGGTTGGATCTCCTTGCAGTCCAAGGGACTCTCAAGGGTCTTCTCCAACACCCAGTTCAAAAGCATCAATTCTCCGGCGCTCAGCTTTCTTCACAGTCCAACTCTCATATCCATACATGACCACTGGAAAAACCATAGCCTTGACTAGATGGACCTTTGTTGGCAAAGTAATGTCTCTGCTTTTTAAAATGCTGTCTAAGTTGGTCATAACTTTCCTTTCAAGGAGTAAGCATCTTTTAATTTCATGGCTGCAATCACCATCTGCAGTGATTTTGGAGCCCCCCAAAATAAAGTCTGACACTGTTTCCACTGTTTCCCCATCTATTTCCCATGAAGTGATGGGACCAGATACCATGATCTTAGCTTTCTGAATGTTAAGCTTTAAGCCAACTTTTTCACTCTCCTCTTTCACTTTCATCAAGAGGCTCTTTAGTTCTTCTTCACTTTCTGCCATAAGGTGGTGTCATCTGCATATCTGAGGTTATTGATATTTCTCCCAGCAATCTTGATTCCAGCTTGTGCTTCATCCAGCCCAGCATTTCTCATGGTGTATTCTGCATATAAGTTAAATAAACAGGGTGACAATATACAACCTTGACATACTCCTTTTCCTATTTGGAACCAGTCTGTTGTTTCATTTCCAGTTCTAACTGTTGCTTCCTGACCTGCATACAGGTATCTCAAGAGGCAGGTCAGGTGTTCTGGTATTCCCATCTCTTTCAGAATTTTCCACAGTTTTATTGTGATCCACACAGTCAAAGGCTTTGGCATAGTCAATAAAGCAGAAATGGATGTTTTTCTGGAACTCTCTTGCTTTTTTGATGATCCAGGGGATGTTGGCAATTTGATCTCTGGTTCCTCTGCCTTTTCTAAAACTAGCTTGAACATCTGGAAGTTCACAGTTCACGTATTGCTAAAGCCTGGCTTGGAGAATTTTAAGCATTACTTTACTAGCATGTGAGATGAGTGCAATTGTGCGGTAGTTTGAGCATTCTTTGGCATTGCCTTTCCTTGGGATTGGAATGAAAACTGATATTTTCCAGTCCTGTGGCCACTGCTGAGTTTTCCAAATTTGCTGGCATATTGAGTGCAGCACTTTCACAGCATCATCTTTTAGGATTTGAAATAGCTCAACTGGAATTCCATCACCTCCACTAGCTTTGTTCGTAGTGATGCTTCCTAAGGCCCACTTGACTTCACATTCCAGGATGTCTGGCTCTAGGTGAGTGTGAGTGATCACACCATCGTGATTATCTCGGTCATGAAGATCTTTTTTGTACAGTTCTGTGTATTCTTGCCACCTCTTTTTAATATCTTCTGCTTCTGTTAGGTCCATACCATTTCTGTCCTTTATCAAGCCCATCTTTGCATGAAATGTTCCCTTGGTATCTCTAATTTTCTTGAAGAGATCTCTAGTCTTCCCCATTCTATTGTTTTCCTCTATTTCTTTGCATTGATTGCTGAGGAAGGCTTTCTTATCTCTCCTTGCTATTCTTTGGAACTCTGCATTCAAATGGGTACATCTTTCCTTTTCTCTTTTGCTTTTCGCTTCTCTTCTTTTCACAGCTATTTGTAAGGCCTCCTCAAACAGCCATTTTGCTTTTTTGGATTTCTTTTACTCAACCATTAAAAAGAGTGAAATAATGCCATTTGTGGCAACATGGGTGGACCTGGCAATTATCATACTAAGTGAAGTAAGTCAGACAGAGAAAGACAAATATATGATATAGTTTATATACAGAGTCTTAAAAATGATACAAATGAGTTTATTCACAAAACAGAAACAGACTCACAGACTTAGAAAATGAACTTATGTATTATCTGTTTAGCTTGACAATGCCCACATGGATCTGGCCCAGGTTCTTCCCTGCACTTGAATGCCTGGACTTTGTGCTGACAAACCTCCCACTGTCCCACCCATGTCCTGGGCTTGGATCAATGGAGGACATTCATTTCACCCCTTACAGAAGTGATCTGCTTCAACAGTCGTGAGAGCAGGACACTGGCCATGTGAAATTTAAAGCAGAAAACATGGAGCAGCTCATTTCCCCAACCATATACCTGTCAAGTGTCCAGGACCCCAACTACACACCACAGCTAACTGTGGTGAGGGTGCTGTTTCCTGGGACTCAGCCATAGCCTTGCCCTCTGACCTCCCCAGAAGCTCTATAAACACTCAGGAAGCAGAAGCCAGTTTATGACCCAGAACCTGGTGAGCTCATCATCTCCTGGGAGGCTCCATCTAACAATGGTAATTTTTCCTTCTTCTAACACAGATTTTTTTTTCCTAACTTCTAAATTTTTATATTAGGAATTAAATTTTTATGTTAACTAACTACTAACAGCTATTTATGTATAAGCAACTTGATTTTTAAAGCAATGTTTAACTGAGAGAGAAAAAGCAACAGAAGCTCTGTGCTGATTCAGAACCAATGTCACTGTATTTCCTGGTCCAATAGAATCTCCTCTGGGCTTCTGCCCCTGTACACGCACAGGCAGCTTTCAGCCTCTTTTACATTCCTGGGCTTATTTTCCACTCCTGACCTCTGGCACTGCTAGACTTAGAGTCACTCTCAATGTACGTGAGCATCTCTCCAGCTGCCAGCCTGTCTCTGGCTCTTATGCAACTCAGGGCTCTGGGTCTCAGCTGCTCTTCTTTCCTGGACTTCAGACGTTCATGGCATTAGGGCCTACCTGGTTGTGAGAATATGCTCACACGTGTGTCACTCCCCCTCCGAACTTGTTTACACAAATGCAGGATATGAATGGTGATGGCAATACTACATGAATCAAGCAGGATGTTTCTGTCGTGCATGACAAGAAGCCAACTCACAGACGTTGATGCAAAAAGGGAGATGCTGGGTGTTTTGGGTTCATGTAGTTGAAGAACACAATTTCTGAACCTCCAGGGACTCACACAGTATCACCAGGATAGCTTTTATGTCACCCTTCTCCTTCCTTTCACCCTTACCTCTACCCTCATTCTCTACAGCTAAGTTTGCTTTATCTCTGCTCAGCAGTCCCTTTGGAAAAGAGGGGTTCTCTACACCAATGGCATTGACCAAGCTTAGATCCCATGACCCATTCCTGGACTAATCACTGAAAACAGGGAAATAGGATCCCGGGACCAGCAAGGCCTGGGTCATGTGCCCTTCACTGTCTCCCAGACTGCATGGAGTCAAGCAGAGTACTGTTAGGGGCTATCATATAAGGAACCACACAAAGTAGAAAGTGGTAGATACTACAGTTTGGTTCATTTCATTTCATAATCTTCCAACCATCTGCTACCCTCTGCAACAAAGGCTGGAAAGCTAAAAATACTTTTTCAGACAGGCTTGCATTTAGAGCACAGGCTTATATCCAAGTTCTGGCCAGCAGATGTTACCAAGAAAAGCAGACATGATTAACGTGAGGTGGTGGCTGGTGCAGTCATCATATTTTCTCGTAAGTACAGGAGAATGACAGATGTCTTTGGTCCTTCACGGCCAGCTATGTCGTAGGGTTCTAGAGTCTAATCTCTACATCACTAACGGTACGCAACAACAGCTTCATTTCTGCTAGAATTAGTGGTATGCTTTGCATATTTCCTGATAAGGTCCCAGCCCTGTAGCATTCAGGCTTGGTTCCCTGAATCCCATAAATTTTATAAGCAGCTTAATATCCTGAAGGAAATTTCTTTCCTCATCATCAATAATAGGCTAGTTTCATGTAGAAGAAAAACTAACACCTTGCACTGTTGCATTATGCAAAAATGTGCATATTATATCACCTGGTCAGGAGTAAACAAACATACGTCTGCTCTCTGAGTCCCAACACTCCCCCAAAATAAAGACAATAAAAAGATCCAGGATCACACTGTCTAGCTCTGGTCCCCAAAATAACTGAAACTGTGAATCTTTCCTGTAAATTACCAACTCAGCAACAATAACTTTATTGTTTTGCAATTTTATTGACTTTTACAGTCACCTCTTTTACTTTCACCCTCACCTCTACCCTCATTCTCTACAGATCAGCTTCCTCTATCTCTACTCAGCAGTCCCTTTGGAAAAGAGGGGTTCTCTACACCAGTGGCATTGACCAAGCTTAGATCCTATGACCCATTCCTTGACTAATCACTGAAGACAGGGAAATAGGATCCCAAGAAGATATGACACACATATGACATATCTGAAGATATGACATAATCTTTGAGGTTACAACACTCACGTGAGGTAACTGTGAGCAGAGTAACTGTAAACATGGTAATCTTGTGGTGGTTGTTTAGTTGCTAAGTCGTGTCTGACTGACTCTCCTGTGACCCCATGGACTGTACCTCGCCAGGCTCCTCTCTCCATGGGATTTCCCAGGCAAGAATACTGGAGTGGGTAGCCATTTCCTTCTCCAGGGTATCTCCCCAACCCAGGGAGAACCTGCATCTCCTCCATTGGCAGGTAGATTCTTAACCACTGAGCCACCAGGGAAGCCCAATCTTGTGGTTGCTTTTTTAAAAATAACTGTTTGCTGTGTATTTCATTTGGGAAGCCAGTCCTTCAAAAACCTGAACTCCCTTGCAATCCACCTTTGTAAATAAAATGTTTTTCTTTCTAGAACACCTTTATGGCTGTGTCTTCTTTTGACAATAAACTCTGTTATTTGCAGTTAAGAGCCCCTCATAAATACTAGAAGGAAAGTTCACCAGTGGGTGCTCATGCATTGTTAAGGGAGAGCAGTACTGTTAGAGGGAGAGGATGAGTTGAGAAAGTGAAAACAGAAAATTGTCCCTACATTGTTTCATAATTCATATTATGATTGGAATAATGTGGTATTGTTGTAAATTACAAAATCCAGTGTACATATAAGGCTAAAGCAGTATTCTTGATTGGCAGTTACGATTTGGCAGGTAAGTCAAGGGCACCTATATTGTATGGGTAGCATCCATCTCCCATTAGCTAAACCCTGCTTGTCTTTTGAAGACCCTTTAAGAAGTTTCTAAACTGCCCATGTATATTGTCTTCCTAGATAATGTGACCATCCTATGGCAATTAACATTGCACACGGAGTCATCTATCCATGTAATAGCTATCGACTAAGCGTCAACTGACAAAAACATGATCACAGGCCAGCATCAAGCAGCACCACCAGGACAAAGAGAGGAAGATTATTCTGGACACCTGATTCAATGTAGCCATCAGCGCTAAAAAGATGGGGAAGCAGGGGTAGTGGGCTAAGAAGAGGCACAAGGGGAGATTCATGTTATCTGTGACATTTTAATCAACAAAAAACAAGTATGACAAAATGTTACCATTTATTATTTCTGAATAGTGGGCTTATAATTTGTTAATATTTTTCTGTATTTTTAAAACTTCTCAAAGGAGAAAAAAGTGAGGCAGCCAAAAAGAGAAAGTGTATATATGTTTCATGCTTTGCCTCTATCTCTGTAATTTTGCTCCTCAAGAGAAACTTTCATCAGAAAAAATATTAATTAAAAAAAAAACTGAATTCTACAATTGAAGTTAAACCATTGTTAGAAATTTATTTTAAGTGGGAAGGTGCCTAGACATCAGTGGTTAAGATTAAACTGAAAGTTTTTCAGAGTGTCTCAGATTTGGTGAAGCAAATATACAGTGCAGGCCAAAAAAAAAGTTTCCCAACATTCTTCAGAATCAAGTGTGGCCACCAACTGAAATATTGCTTAAGACCATTTGAAGGCATTTCCCTGGGAATTGCTTATAAATGCAAAAGCAAAAGAAAACAACAAAATTCCTGAGTGTTTTTGTTTCTAGAAGCCTTCTGAAAGAAATACTTTGTGTGTGTGTGTGAGTGTGAGTGTGCGTACATACTATGGGGAAGGAGATGTTAATTGACAGGGTTCAGGGCTACACTTTTGGCTTACTGAATCTTGGCCATGCCTTACAGTGTGTTAAAGGAAGCTTTATTTACACTTATTTTCCTTTTGTCAGTAATGCTTTATAATACCCTAGCTTTGTGGTAGAATTTGAGGAGAATTAAATGTGTTAACACAAATCAAGACCACATAATTAATTCCTGTAATATATTAATTGACCTAAGTCTAGGAAAAGGAGTTGGCTAGGAGATAGTTATACAATACGTATAGCACTGGTGGTGGTGGTTTAGTCACTAAGCCGTGTCCAACTTTTGTGACCCCATGGACTATAACCCACCAGGCTCCTCTGTCCAAGGGGTTTTCCAGGCAAGAATACTGGAATGAGTTGCCATTTCCTTCTCCAGAGGATCTTCCTGACCCAGGGATTGAACCCTGGTCTCCTGCACTGCAAGCAGTTTCTTTACCAACTGAGCAACCAGAGAAGCTATACTAGGTATAGCACTAGTTACAGTATAATAGCTAAAGTTGGGTTTAAAGCTATTTTGGCTAAAAATCCCAAGTGTGCCCCCAACCTCCATCCTATCAACCCCCAAAGTTGTAGGTTCTGCATCTGACCTAGGAGCTACATTCTCAGATACCCAGGAACTATGGGATTAGAAGGAAAGAGAAATTTTTATGTTTTATGAGTGTAAAGTAACTAGCATACAACTTTTACTCATTCATCTATTCAATAAAAACTTATTGAAGTCCCAATGGCTCAGTGGCAAATAATCTGCTTGCAATGCAAGAGACACAAGTTCCATCCCCAGGTCTAGAAGATCCCCTGTAGAAGGAAATGGTAATCCACTCCAGTACTCTTGCCTGGGAAATCCCATGGACAGAGGAACCTGGTGACTACAGTCCATGGGGTCACAGAGGAGTCAGACATGACTTAGCAACTAAACACACAACATATATACTCTTAATGTTCTTTAGACTAGATTCCTAAACCTTCTTAAGCTCTATTTCCTCATCCACTTTTTTATTTCCCCTATTCTGAGCTAATGCCATTTTATGGTAGCATGGGAAATAGATGGGGAAACAGTGGAAACAGTGTCAGACTTTATTTTTCTGGGCTCCAAAAGCACTGCAGATGGTGACTGCAGCCATGAAATTAAAAGACACTTACTCCTTGGAAGGAAAGTTATGACCAACCTAGATAGCATATTCAAAAGCAGAGACATTATTTTGCCAACAAAGGTCCGTCTAATCAAGGCTATGGTTTTTCCTGTGGTCATGTATGGATGTGAGAGTTGGACTATGAAGAAGGCTGAGCACTAAAGAATTGATGCATTTGAACTGTGGTGTTGGAGAAGACTCTTGAGAGTCCCTTGGACTGCAAGGAGATCCAACCAGTCCATTCTGAAGGAGATCAGCCCTGGGATTTCTTTGGAAGGAATGATACTGAAGCTGAAACTCCACTACTTTGACCACCTGATGCAAAGAGTTGACTCATTGGAAAAGACTGATGCTGGGAGGGATTGGGGGCAGGAGGAGAAGGGGACGACAGAAGATGATATGGCTGGATGGCATCGCTGACTCGACGGACGTGAGTCTGAGTGAACTCCGGGAGTTGGTGATGGACAGGGAGGCCTGGCATGCTGCGATTCATGGGGTCGCAAAGAGTCGGACATGACTGAGCGACTGATCTGATCTGATCTCCTAAAATCAAATCTAGCAATCATTCCACCTTCTATTTTAATATGTTTTGCTTATTCTCCAACTAAGACACTTTCTTCTTGGAAGAAAAGCTATGACAAACGTATACAGCATATTAAAAAGCAGAGACATTACTTTGCCAACAAAGATCTCTATGGATTTTTCAGCAGTCATGTATGGATGTGAGAGGTAGACCATAAAGAACACTGAGTGCTGAAGAATTGATGCTTTTGAACTATGGTGTTAGAGAAGACTCTTGAGAGTCCCTTGGACTGCAAGATCAAACCAGTCAATCCTAAAAGAAATCAATCCTGAACATTCATTGCAGGGACTGATGCTGAGGCTGAAGCTCCAATATTTTGGCCACCTAATCCGAAGAGCTGACTCATTGGAAAAGACCCTGAGGCTGCGAAAGATTGGAGGGAGGAAGAAAAGGGGACAACAGAGGATGAGATGGTTGGATAGCATCACTGACTCAATGGATATGAGTATGAGCAAGCTCTGGAGATGGTGAAGGACAGGGAAGCCTGGCGTGCTGCAGTCCATGGGTTCACAAAGAGTCAGACATGACTTGAGTTACTGAACAATACAACAATTCTCCAACTTCCAATTCTGGCTCCATGACAGAACTTAGAACACTGCTACAAACACCTAGAAGTATTGGATAAAACAAAAGAGATCTTTAAATTCATTGCAAACCTTATAAGAAATAAAAGGGAAATCGCCAGTTGCCTAAAAGAGAGACAGAAGAGCTTGCACTGAGGGGCGATTTTCAGATCAGGAAATAGGCTCTAACAGTTAACTTTGGGTTTCTACAGCTACACACAAACTGAATGAGGCTGGACACTCCTTGAAGCAGGTAGTTGGAATGAAATCCTTGCATGAAGCCAGAATCCTCCAAGAGTGGCCACCTCAGTGAAAGAGAGGGTGAAAAACTGCATCCTCTACCTCAAAGAGATGACAAAGAAATGAACCTTTTCCTGCAGTTGAGGTCTTGGGCTAGTGATGGCCCTATGATACCTGGCAGAAACAAATGTGAAACTGAAGGTCACTTGTACAGCCAAGACCTCACAGAATCCTTCAGAAAAAGGAGATGGACTCACAATTAAAAACTTACAAGCATTCAAGGAAATGATCCACCACAAGAAAGAATCAGCAGACACAATAAGACATCCCAGGATAACAATCTGAAACAATACGTCTGAAATTATACAAGAGGGAAGTAAAACCATGAAAAAGAGAGCAAGACACTAGTATAAACTGATACCCTCCTGCCCCTTTACATGCCAGGTGTGTGCTTATACCCTCAACTTTTCTAAATGCCCTACATGCAGTCACAGTCTTGCCTATATGATGATGTGACTAGAAGTTGCAAAAAGATCCACTCCATCCATTTCTTCTCAACACATGTCAATACATGAAATGCTCAATGTAGTCACACTTTTTGCTTAAGATAGTGATTTTTTTTAATAGTACTCTTAAGGTCAATATATTAATGCAATAATATCTGTAAACATCGATGTCTGAAGTGGTTTATTTATTTAGCACACCACCATGAGGGAATGGAATTCAGTTCCCTTTAAGTTTGAAAGAGGGAAGACAAGTAAGCAATTCAGACCAAGGTCACTGGGCATCCAAAAGGACAAGAAGAAAATAAGAGGTGTCTGAAAGAGATGGAGTGAATATGAGAACAGAAAAACTCTGAAAACAGGTGTTGATTTTTCAAAGACAGTTTTCTTACTCTTCAGTTTTGCCTAGGGTAAATCCTTACTTTTTAGGTTTCACCTAGAGTTACTCATGCCTTTCAGCCTAGTCAAAAACTCCTCTCAGATTTTATACTTTATTGCTAACAAAGATTTTCCATCCAGCCAATCTGGAAGTTCCTTGACAATAAAACGGTTTTCACAACAGCTTCCAGTCACAACCAATCTAAATGACTTATTCAGAATAATGACATGTAGAGAAACTCTTGAGCAAACTCGATGGAAGAGATAATTTCAGAGACTTGGACACCCCAGAGAAAAACAAAGCCATATCTGTTTGTTCTCATTTTGAGACAAATTTCCTCCCTTTCTACAAAATTCCAATAAAGTAAAAGGATATTTCTTGCAGAACCATGACTATTTGGAGTTGAGACTCTGGGATCAAAAATAATAATTAAAGGTGAAATTTTCAGACAATAAATTAGTTAGTTGCTTTGTCTACCAGCATTAAAACGTTCTGTGCTGTGCTGTGCTAAGTCACTTAAGTCATGTCCCACTCTGTGCAACCCTATGAACTGTGGCCCGCCAGTCTTCTCTGTCCATGGGATTTTTCCAGGCAAGAATACTGGTGTGGGTTGTCATGCCCTTCTCCAGGGGATCTTCCAAACCCAGGGATCAAACCCTCTTATGTCTCCTGCATTGACAGGCAGGTTCTTTTACAACTAGCACCACCTAAGAAGCCCTACTATACCTTAACTCTCAACATATGCAGGCATACCCCCAAAATACTGTGGGTTCAGTTCTAGACCAATGCAAACAAGGGAATACTGCAGTAAAGCGAGTCACATGAATTTTTAGTTTCCTAGTGGATATGAAAGTTATGTTTATACTATATTGTAAGTCTATTAAATGTGCAATAGCATGTCTAAAAGCACAATGTACATACCTCAATTAAAAAATACTTTATTGCCATATTTCAAACTTTTTAATCTATATAATTTACTCCAAACTTTTTTTTAATGTCTACAAACTTCATAGGTCACACTACTTTAATACTACTACTTATACCTATTGTTATTTATAAAATAAAGTATCTACAAGAGAAAACCTATTTAATAATGTTCAAATACACCAAAAAAAAAACTTCATTGCTAAAAAATGCTAACCATCATCTGAATCTTCAACAAGCCATATTTTTGCCGATGAGGGATCTTGCCTCCATGTTGATGGCTGCCGACTGATCAGGGTGGTGGCTGCTGAAGGTTGAGGTGGCTTTGGCAATTTCTAAAAATAAGACAATGAAGTTTGCCTCATTGATTGACTTTTCATTTCACAAATGACTTCTCTGTAGCATGCAATACTGTTTGATAGGATTTTACCCACAGTAGAACTTCTTTCGAAGTTGTAGTCAATCCTCTCAAACCCTGCCACTGCTTTATCAACTATATTTATGTCATATTCTAAATCCTTTACTATCATTTCAGCAGTCTTCACAGCATCTTTAACAGGAATAGATTTCATCTCAAGAAAACTACTTTCCCTGCTCATTCATAAGATGTAAGTTCTCATCTGTTCAAGTTTTATCATAAGATAGCCACAATTTAGTCACATCTTCAGGCTCCATTTCTAATTCTTAGCTCTCTAGCTGTTTCTACCACATCTGCAATTACTTCCTCCACTGAAGTCTTGAACCCTTCAAAGTCATCCATGAGGCTTGCAATCAACTCCTTCTAAACCTCTGTTGTTGATATTTTGACCTCTTCTCATGAATCACAAGTGTTCTTAATGGCGTCTAGAATGGTGTATCCTTTCCAGAAGGTTTTCAATTTATTTCACCCAGATCTATCAAAGGAATCATTATCCTGGCAGCTATAGCCTTACAAAATATATTTCTTAAAGAATAAGACCTGAAAGTCTAAAGTACATCTTGATATACGGGCTGCAGAATGGGTATTGTGTTAGCAAGCATGAAACCAACATGAATTTCATTGCACATCTTCATCAGAGCTCTTGGGTGACTAGGTGCCCAAGAGCTCATTGTTAATGACCAGTAATATTTTAAAAGGAATCTTTTCCTCTGAGCAGTAGGTCTCAACAGTAAGCTTAAAGTATTCAGTAAACCATGTAAATAGATGTGCAGTGATTTCGGTTTTGGGTTCCATTTACAGAGCACAGGCAGAGTACATCTGGAATAATTCTTAAGGGCTCTAGGATTTTCAGAATGGTGAGTATCAGCTTCAACTTCAAGTCACCAGCTACATTAAACCCTAATAAGTGTCAGCCTATTTGAAGCTTGAAGCCCAGCTCTGACTTCTCCTTTCTAGTTATGAAAGTCCTAGATGGCATCTTCTTCCAATACAAAGTTGTTTTGTCTACACTGAAAGTCTATAGGTTAGTGGCCACTTTTATTCATTATCTTAGCCAGATCTTCTGGATAACTTACTGCAGTTTCTATATTAGCACTTGTTGGTACACCTTGCACTTTTATGTTATGAAGATGTCTTCTTTCCTTAAACCTTATCAATCAACCTCTGCTAACTTCAAACTTTTCTTCTGAAGCTACCTTACCTCTCTCAGCCTTTACAAAATTGAATAAAGTTAGGGCTTTGCTCTGGATTAGGCTTTGGCGTAAGAGAATGTAGTGGCTGGTTTGATCTTCTACCCAAACCACTAAACTTTCTCCATATCAGCAATAAGGCTGTTTTACTTTCTATTTATGTATTCACTGGAGTAGCATTTTTAATTTCCTTCAAAAAATTTTCTTGCATTTACAACTTGGCTAACTGTTTAGCACAAGAAGCCTTACTTTCACCCTATTTTAGCTTTCAGCATGTCTTCCTCACTAACCTTAATCATTCTAGCTTTTGATGTAAAGTGAGATACATGCAATTCTTCCTTTCACTTGAACACTTAGAGGCCAGTGCAGGATTATTAACTGGCTTAATTTCAATACTGTTGTGTCTCAGAGAATACAGAGATGAAAGGAGAAGGAAACAGATAGGAATGGCTGTGCAGTACAGTGCATAGCTAGGGCTCAGGATATTTGGAGGAAATAAGAAGCAACTACTATGGATATGTGATTTCTTTGGGGGGCAGGTATTAAAAAGTTTCCTGAAATTAAATAGTGGTGATGGCTGCATAATTCCATGAATATACTAAAAACCATTGAACCGTATACTATAATTGGGTGAAATGTGTAATACATAAATTTTAATTTTAATAGTTTTTTTTTACATTTTCACAGTAGAATTTCCAGAAGAATTGGTAAATTCAAGGCCTAGAAAGGAAAAACAAAGGATTATCAAAAGCATTTCATTCAGATGGAAGTCAGACTGCTTTCCTGCATATTACAGATAACATTATAAAAGAATGGGGTGGTGAAATGCATATAGCACATGGAAATCAAAGGCAACATGAGGCAGCTTGAGTCAGTATATTAGGAGTTCATCTACCCAGACTGATAACTATTGACCTCACCACTTTAAACTCCTTAGGTCAATTCAGGACACCATATTCTTGAAGTAGTCTACTAGGCTTCTAGACATACCAAAAACAGAAAAAAACAGGTATAATAAGGCTGATGATATCACATTATTACTGGCTGTAATTATGGTAAAGATATTTATCATGATATATATATTTATATCATGCAAAGAACATTTTATGCAAAGATGGGCAGAATAAAGGACAGAAACAGTATAGACCTAACAGAAGCAGAAGATATTAAGAAGAGGTGGCAAGAATAGGCAGAACTATACAGAAAAGATCTTAATGAGTCAGATAACCACAACGGTGTGGTCACTTACCTAGAGTAAGACATCTTGGAGTGCGAAGTCAAATGGGCCTTAGGGAGCATCACTACAAACAAAGCTAGTAGAAGTGATGGAATTCCAGCTGAGCTATTTCAAATCCTAAAAGATGATGCTGTCAAAGTGCTGCACTCAATATGCTATCAAATCTGGAAATCTCAGCAGTAGCCACAGGACTGGAAAAGGTCAGTTTTCATTCCAATCCCAAAGAAAGGCAATGGCAAAGAATGTTCAAACTACCACGCAATTGGCACTCATTTCACGCACTAGCAAAGTAATGCTCAAAATTCTCCAAACAAGGCTTCAACAGTATGTGAATCAAGAACTTCCAGATGTTCAAGATGGATTCAGAAAAAGCAGAAGAACCAGAGATCAAATTGCTAACATCCACTGGATCATAGAAAAAGCAAGAGAGTTTCAGAAAAACATCTACTTCTGCTTTATTGACTATGCCAAAGACTTTGACAGCGTGGATCACAACAAACTGCGGAAAATTCTTCAAGAGATGGGAATTCCAGACCACTTTACCTGCCTCCTGAGAAATCTGTATGCAGGTCAAGAAGCAACAGTTAGAACCAGACATAAAATAATGGACTGGTTCCAAATCGCGAGAGGAGTACATCAAGGATGTATACTGTCACCCTGCTTATTTAACTTACATGCTGTACATGTAAGTATATCATGAGAAATGTTGGGCTGGATGAAGCTCAGAATGGAATCAAGACTGCTGGGAGAAATATCAATAACCTCAGATATACAGATGATACCACCTTAAAAGCAGAAAATGAAGAGTAACTAAAGAGCCTCTTGATGAAAGTGAAAGAGGAGAGTGAAAAAGTTGGCTTAAAACTCAATATTCAAGTAACTATAAATCATGGCACCCAGTCCCATCACTCCATGGAAAATAGATGGGGAAACAATGAAAACACTGACAAACTTTATTTTTCTGGGCTCCGAAACCACTTCAGACAGTGACTACAGCCATGAAATTAAAAGATGTTTGCTCTTTGGAAAAAAAGATATGACCAACCTAGACAGCATATTTAAAAGCAGAGACATTACTTTGCCAACAAAGGTCCATCTAGTCAAAGCTATGGCTTTTTCAGCAGTCATGTATGGATGTGAGAGTTGGACCATAAAGAAAGCTAAGTGCTTAAGGACTGATGCTTTTGAACTGTGGGGTTGGAGAAGACTTTTGAGAGTCCCTTGGACTGCAAGGAAATCAAACCAGTCAATCCTAAAGGAAATCAGTCCTGAATATTCATTGGAAGGACTGATGCTGAAGCTGAAGCTCCAATACTTTGGCCACCTGATGCAAAAAACTGACTTATTAGAAAATACCCTGATGCTGGCAAAGATTGAAGGCAGGAAGAGAAGGGGATGACAGAAAACAAGACGATTGGATGGCACAGCAACTCAATGGAAATGAGTTTGAGCAAGCTCTGGAGATGGTGAAGGACAGGGAAGTTTGGCATGCTGCAGTTCATGGAGTTGCCAAGAGTTGGACACTACTGAGCAACTGAACAACAACAACAATATATTTATTATATTATAGTATCATATATATTATCATATTTACTATCATATATAGTGTGTGTGTGTGTGTGTATGCATGCTCAGTTGTGTCTGACTCTTGGTGGCCTCATGGACTGTGGATTGCCAGGCTTCTCCATCCAGGGAACTTTCCAGGCAAGGATACTGAAGTAGGTTGCCATTTCCTACTCCAAGAGATCTTCCTGACCTAGGGATTGAACCCACGTCTCTTGCATCTCCTGCACTGGCAAGCGAATTCTTTACCACTGAGTCACCAGGGAAGCCACATATATATATACATATATATGTATGTATGTATGTATACAGACTTAATATTACATTGTTATTGGCTATAATTATGGCCAACATACTATATTGTATATAATTATGAAAAATCATCCTTGTATGAATGAACACATCCTTGCCTTATGAACACAAACTAGCAGTAACATTGTTTCTCTCAAAAATTTAACTAAGGAGCTCCAAGAACTATCCAGCTATTAACTGGTTAATTTCAACTAGTATCAAAAGCACAAATATATTTCTCTGTCAAATAAGTGCCATGAACACTGCTGGTACTCAATATAATTTTGCTGAATGATTACAGACAATCATGAACAAAAATAGTGTTCTCCATATCATTGGTCAAATCAATTCAACATATAATTTCCCTCCCTCTTTCCTTTGAAATTATTACTTCCATGACCATCTCAAGAAATCACACAACAGACAACTTGAACCTTTATTTGAGGTCATCAACTTCACATAGGTATAGTCTGTTTACAGTAGACTATTGCTAAAGAAAAGGGAGATAGGTTAAAATTAAGAACAGCACATATGGTGGTTTGGCAAGAGGATGGCAGGCTGATTTTTTCTATTTTAAAATAAATTTCAGGGTAGGATACACACTTGTTGGCTATTGTCTACAGTGCTAATTTTCTTTAAATAAGAGCAAATTCATTTATAAAAATCTAAATGCCTCCAATGATGATAATAACAGGTAAGAGGCAATCTGTCCAGAAGCAGCTGAGAGGTAATACACTAGGTCACAGCCACTGACCTTTTTCAAGTCAAAGCACCAGAATGGGTCCAGCTCTCCAGGTCCTTGGACTGTGAATCCAAAGAGAATAAGGGAAAAGAAAAAGATCAACTCTGAGGAGTTAGATCCAAGACATTTATTGGAAATGATGGTTCCAATTCTTTTTTTGTCTTTGATTTCACATTGCTCACTACTAATGCTATATATTTATCAAAGGGCAAACTAAACTATTTGATTCTCTTTCAACATCTACAGTATATCTGAAGACATCCCAAGATGTTGCACAAAAAGGCTGAGAGACACTCACATAAACCTTCAAAAGGCATTATTTGAATAATATTATATACAATTCTCGAGTTCATTTTCAACACAGCAAATAATGTTCTCTAGAGTTGAAATATTATAGCTATTCCTTGACGTTATTTTTTCTCATACAAGGCACTAAAACAGTTTTCAAAAGAAGCTGTAAGATGTCAACAGTACAAAGAAATTTTCACATATAGCAGGTTTCTGGAAATCCCAACAAAAAAATCTATGTTGACAATATGGAAAGTATATTTGAATTTACTTAAAGGGAAAAATTCATTCTCCCATGTTTAGAGGCAAGGGAAACAAGCAGATTAAATCAGTGTCATATGCTATTCCAAATACTGTTCACTCTTCTGTTTACTTTTTATCCTAGATTCTTCTGGGATAATTTTTCTCTGTTTTGGGGCTTCATGAAACTAGGCTTCCCAAGTTTACTTGCCATGCAACTGACTACACGTGGCTCTGGAACTTAAGCTCTGAGAGCCTCAACTGGCATTTACCAGGATTTAATGACATAGACATGTCTGTATGGGTCAAATCCTCAGAGAACAATGAACCAATAATACCAGTAACAAGTGCACAGGGCAATGCTACGTAGCTAAGCTTTTATGAAAACCAGAAATGCCTTTCACGTTTGTACAAGTTCTCTGACTTTCGATTTCTACAAATTTAACCATATTTATACTTCTTATAAAAAATAAAAAGGAGCAAATGGAATTCTCTCTCAGAAGGGCTTAAGTCATGTGTAAGGGAGAATCCTGACTAGGTCAAGTCAAGTATAAACCAAAGATCAGGAGCAAAATCAGTCTTCTCTTTGAAGATATCCATAAAAGCAGTTTTTGCATGTCAATTAAAGTGCTGTGTGGAAAAAGTTCAATTAAGGGCATATTTACCTAGGAATTCTTGAATCCAATGCAAGTTACCAGAACTGAAAGTACATGGGAAGCAAAGCATTAGTTAACTGTGCATTGTTGGTTCTGTCCTTTATATACATGCTGTTTTCTATTTCAACAGTACTAAAGTTTTTAGATTCAACCTCTGAGAAAATTTCTCTAGGCACCATCTTTCTTCAGGGTTAAAGCCACCAATGAAAAAAACAAAACATTCTCTATATATATTCTCTGCATATATATATATGCAGAATAAATGCAGAAATAAAAATGCAGCCACTTCTACTGCCTCCCCAATAATAATCTACTCTTTAAGTAAATGTGGCAATACTAGAATTTAACTCTCAAAAATCTGTAGTGCATTGTGCCTGATACCCAGTTGGCGTTCAGTGTTTACTGTTTGTTAAATGAATACTGAAAATATTTGGGACACAAGCTTTTGCTTTGTTATTGTGCATATGTATTCCACTCATAAAAACACACAACATACACACATAAATCTATATATAGCCCATTAGTGTCACCTCCTGAAAACGTCCTCATGACAAAAAGTGAAAGATAAATGGGACAGGATGATGACAATTACAGAAGTTACATAAAGAAATTAAAAACAATTCTTTCATAGTCTGTTTTTTTATTTACTACGGTGTGTTATTCTTTCTTTTTCTTTTAAATTGGGGTATAGTTGATGTTTCATGGTCTTTTTGATGTCAATGATCTTGGTTTCCATGGAAATTCACAGGTGTCTACAAAAAAGTAATCCATTCCTACTTTGAAACTTTAAGACTGTTCTTGGCCATAATATCACACATAATTACAATCTTTTCACAACCTTTAAATGCCATTATCAGAGAATTTATATTTGAAAGGAAGCACATATTTACAAGTAATATGCAACATGAACAACAAAATGGAAGAAAAGCTTTGACAAACGTAGACAGCATATTAAAAAGCAGAGACAAAAATGAATATTCATTGTATCATTTATCATTGAAAGAGTAGCTACCATAAGTTCAGGTAATTCTCACATTAGTGCACTAATATTTTTACTAACCACTCATTTCATTTCGTTGGTCTTTTCCTCCCCCAACAAGTATTCCTAAATTTGTTGTGTGTAGTGTTTTGTGTTTTTTCTCCTGCCTTTATCCTGTACTTTAAAAACAAAAAAAACCTAGGGAGAAAAGTATATTGGGATTTTTTTCGTTTCGGGGTTTAAAAATATCTGAAGGCAACACAGAGCTTAACTCCACAAGGTTGTTTACCAGGAGGTTGGTGTTCCGAAGAAGTAAGCCATTTTTTTTTAAAGCGTGCAAAATAAGGTTCTTGGGCGGAGGGGGGGCGGGGTACAAAAATGTATACAAAGAATAGATAGGAGCGCAAAACACATCAGTCATCAGCAACAAAACTGAAGCTTTGTGGCTCTGTATTTGTAAAGAAGAGGTCGGGGCCAGCGCCCCGCCATGGTACCCAGGATGTTAAGTATGATGGGCACAACCCCGTGCCCATCCCAAAGCGGTCCTCAAAAAGCCGCCTGGAGAGGTTGACCTCGGCCGGGACCAGGCAACTGGTCCTCCACTCTGGACCAAACCCTACCGGAACTCTTGTTTCCAGCTTGGGCGCTGCAGTCGACCATCCCTGCTTAACTTCCCTTCAGTTACCCTGGCATTCTTAAACTGCCTTCAACTATTTGCACTTTTTCCAGGCATCCCGAAACCCAAGGAGGCTCCAGCGACCCCCGATCCCGGCTCTCCGAGCCTGAGCTCTCGGGGAAGCCCACCCGGGAGGCGCCCCGGCGGGCGGCTTACCGAGCAGCGAGCCTATGAAGATGACGACTTGCACGGTGGTGGTGAACTGGCGGTACAGCTGCGCCTCGCCAAACTCCCCGAGCGCGCTGCGGTTGGCGCCCGCCACCTCGGCGCTGGACGCGTTGCGCGGCTCGCTGGCATTTCGGGAAATCCAGCTACCGTTATGGCCCATGGCGAGGCTGGGGCTCCCGCTCAGTCGTCGCCCGCCCGTGCGCTCTCCTGGGACCCCGGCGCCACCTTCTCCAGCCCCGGGCGTGGAGGAACGCTCGGGTGCCTGGTGGAGTCCTGGAGAACCCCGGGCAGCCGCGGGTCCCCTCAGGTCTCCACATCGCCAGCCCCGACTCCTGGGAGGCGGGGAGCTGAGAGGGCGAGGCTTCGCCCCATGCCCGCTCCCTCCCGGGTCCCCGTCAGCAGCCACATGAAGGCGGCACGGTCAGAGCCCGCCAAGCGTCGTCCGTCCCTCCTGGGTGGTCAGCTCCGCCAAGACCACTTAGCAGAGAGGGAAACACAGGTTTCTGATAGTCAAGGAGGGCGCTCTTTGCTCCCGCCGCCCTCTTCAACCTCAGCTCCTACCACCGAAGGTCCTCTCGAGTCTCCTCAGACTGACATACTCAGGCCCTCTCCTCAGAGGGAAGAAAACATTTGGCTGAAGCCCTTTTTCAGTTCTGCTGGCTTCGAGGCTAGATGGCCATGGGAAACCCGGAAAATGGCCAAGTCAAACGCTTGGAGTCCTGAGGGGACCCTGGAGCCCCTCACAGCGCTCATGGTCAGGGTGAAAAGCTCTGAACCTCTCCAATAGCCTCGCCCTCAACGCCCGGCCCAGCTGTCCCTCAGAATGCCCGCGAGGTCTCCTGCCCAGCCCCTCGCTGAGTGCTCAGACCTCCTGCCTCAGAGCGAGCTGCAGGGATCTTGTTCTGCAGCCCCTTTGCTTCTGCACGGCCCAGTGCCCCGTTTCCTGGACCCGCTCCGGCTCTCAGCTGCAGCGAGAGAGCCTCCAGACTTTGCGGGGACACGAGAAGACACCCCTAGAAGTGCAGAGCCACCGTTTGCGAAGGCACCGGACTCCTGCCGTGCGCCTGGGGCAATGGGGAGCGCGCGGCTCGCGAGCGCGGTCACGTGACGCGCGCGGCCCCGCCCTCACGCTCAGCCTAGGAGAGAGGAAGGACGGCGCCATCTTGCCCCCCCTCCCACCAATCATCCTGATAGCCTAGGCGGGGGGGGGGGGGGGGGGGGGGTAATGGCAGACACTGAGGAGCCGGGTCTGGCTCCGGTGGACAAGCCCGGTTCTCCTCCGGGGCTTCGCATGTTTTAATGCTGTCGTTAACTACTCCTTATCTCTTCAGCTGGGGCTGCCTGAGGCTGATAATTCCATGTCGTCGTTGCCACCTGGGCACGGAGCCCAGTCTCCTCCATCAGGCCTTGGGTGTAGCTGAAGTTATTTAAGAAAGATGGGATTTCTGTGTACGAGACAGCAAAAGAGACACCGATGTATGGATCAGTCTTATGGACTCTGTGGGAGAGGGAGAGGGTGGGGAGATTTGGGAGAATAGCATTGAAACATGTATAATATCATGTATGAAACGAGTCGCCAGTCCAGGTTCGATGCATGGTACTGGATGCTTGGGGCTAGTGCACTGGGACGACCCAGAGGGAGGGTAGGGGAGGGAGGAGGGTTCAGGATGGGGAACGCGGGTATACCTGTGGCGGATTCATTTCGATATTTGGCAAAACTAATACAATATTGTAAAGTTTAAAAATAAAATTAAAAAAAAAGAAAGAAAGATGGAATTTAGAAATCCAGTGCACTAGTTTCCTGGGCCTTTTCATTTAGTCCCATTTCGTGGTGCAGTAGTAAAGAATCCGTTTGCCAATGCAAGAGGCATAAGAGACTAGAGTTCCATCTCTGGGTGGGGAATATCCTGTGTAGTTGGAAATGGCAACCCGCTCCAGTATTCTTGCCTGGAAAATTCCATGGGCAGAGGAGCCTGGAGGTCTACAGTCCACGGGTCACACACGCATAGGGTACAACCCATAGGGACACACACACACACACACACACACACTCACTCATAGGATGCAGTCCGTAGGGACACACACACACACACCCCATAGGGACACGCACACACATACATAGGGACACACACTCACACATAGGATGCAGTCCGTAGGGACACACACAAACACACACACACACACCCCCAACCCCAACAGGGTGGATTCTGGGATTGAGGAGTGAGCAAGCTGGGATGACCAAGTAAACGAGAAAAAAATGGCACAGAGAAGCCTAATGGGAAAAGGAACAGGTATGGCATCCAAGCAGATGATCGGGGGAAAAGAGAAAAGGAGAAATGAGATGAAAATACAACTAAAAATTTGCCTGTTTGACCTTTTTTTTTTTTTTTTTTTTTTAATAAGTGAAGGACACAGTAGAGGGCTTTGACATAGTGCTGGGTAGGACTAGGTCCCAGGACAATAACTTACAAATTGATTAAAATTACAGTTATTTCTTGGTTGTCTCAAGACTAATCATGCCACCATAGGGCTACTTCTCTTTCCCTGGTAACCCTAATTACTTTTCTTTTTTTTCTTATTTAAATCGGAGGATAATTACTTTACAATATTGTGATGGGTTTTGCCATACATCAACATGAATCAGCCTCAGGCATACATGTGTCTGCTCCCTCTTGAACCCCCCTCCCACCTCCCTCTGCACCTAATTACTTTTCTTGAAAGGGCTCTCGGAAGACCTACCTTCTTCAGTCTTCCCAGTGTTAGCATATGGGTGCTGATAAGTATTTCCATACCTATAGAAAGATATAGGATCCATTTATGTTCAAAAGAATTCCTGGATTCCAACTTTCTTGGTTATGTATCAAAGAGCAGGAAGGGACTTGGGTAAGGGAAAGAAGAGATGGAATAGGACTGGAGATAACTGCAAAGACCAAGGGGAAGGTTGGGGGGAAGTAAGGAGGAGCCTATGAGTTTTATTGCCCCCTTCCTTCTTCCCTTTCATCATTGATTGTCTCTTCCTCCTCCCTCGTGTCCCCAACACTGCACTGTCACATGTCCCTGCATGGCCTTGCACTAAAGGTGGAAAGAAGAAAAAAGCTGGGAGTGTTTTGCATTAGTAAACCCAAGCAGCAGTGTGCTAAGAAAAGAGGTATCCTTATGGCTGCTGGCTACTCATCTGGACTAAGTAGTTCTATTTCCAAATGGCTATTACTATACTTCTACAACAGACATAGACAATTCAGGTTATTATGCAAACATCACTAGTGTTCAGTGGTATCTCATTCTCCTTCTTTTCGGCATTTGTAGTTATTGTTTAGTCACTAAGTCATGTCCAACTCTTTTGTGACCCCGTGGACTGCAGCCCACCAGGTTCCTCTGTACATGGAATTTCCCAGGCAAGAATACTGGAGCAGGTTGCCATTTCCTTCTCCAGGGGATCTTCCTGACTCAGGCATAGAACCCAGGTCTCCTGCATTGCAGGCAGATTCTAGACTGTCTAAGCCTTATCGGCATACAGAAAACTATTTTTCTTATCTGCCCCTGCAGATGGGCAAGGTCATGTGACGACAATAACTAATGATATGTAAGCAGAAGTGACAAATCATTTCTGGGCAGTGGTAGTGAAAAGCTGGTTGTGATTCTCAAGTCTCTCTGCTGCCTTCCATTG
Source organism: Bos indicus (assembly GCF_029378745.1). Lineage (NCBI taxonomy): Eukaryota > Metazoa > Chordata > Mammalia > Artiodactyla > Bovidae > Bos > Bos indicus. The sequence continues at coordinate 35,497,831 of NC_091769.1, forward strand.
TGATTGTGGAAGGGGACTTGTGTTGAACTGGAAGAGCTGAAATACTGAAGCAGCCTGTGCTTCTGAGTCACCATATTGGGAGGGCGGGTATTGCAGATGCCCTCAAGATCCACCCAGACATAACATAAAATTTTATATAAGCAAGAAATAAATATTTATTATACTAAACAACCAAGATTTTTGGAGCTGCTCATTATCAGGGCATAAACCAGGCTATCCTGGCAGATAGAATCCTGAAAACTGGGGCCTGCATATTTAAGAGAGCATAGACTTTATTTCTGGAGAATAGAAGGTGAGTTAGGACTTAAAAAAAAAAATCTGTGTATATTGGTAGCAATAGGATATCCTAGGTGCTTGTAAAATGAAAGTGGTAGCTCATAATAAAGCCCCTGGGCATCTCTGAATTAAATTATTGGATTTTTCATGTCCAAAGACCTACTGGTCTCCAATAAATTTGTCATTTAAATAGCTTCTTTGGGGAGTATTTAAGCTTAGCATACTCAGATTGTCTCTTTACACAGACAAACCTACCAACTCCCTCAAGGGAAAGAGTATAATATGGGGGAGGGGGCAAGGAGGAGAGACATGATGGTGTCAGTTGGACCTGGGTTTTAATGCCTATTGCCCCATTTCTACTTGTGACACTGGGCAGTTACAGGACCTCTCTAAGCACAGTTTCCTCCTCCATCAAATAGGGATAAAGAATGCCTATTTTGCAAGGCTGTTTAGAGGACAATAAAATACTAGTTCAGTTCAGTTCAGTTCAGTTCAGTTGCTCAGTCATGTGCGACTCTTTGCGACCCCATGAATTGCAGCATGCCAGGCCTCCCTGTCCATCACCAACTCCCAGAGTTCACCCAAACTCTTGTCCGTCGAGTCGGTGATGCCATCCAGCCATCTCATCCTCTGTCATCCCCTTCTCCTCCTGCCCCCAATCCCTCCCAGCATCAGAGTCTTTTCCAATGAGTCAACTCTTCGCATGAGGTGGCCAAAGTACTGGAGTTTCAGCTTTAGCATCATTCCTTCCAAAGAACAATAAAATACTAAATTAATGAAAATCTCTAACAGTACCTGGCACATCATAGGAAATCAATAAAGCATAACTGTGTAAGATTGAATCCTGTTTACTGATGTTTAAAGATGACAAATATAAAAAAAAGCATTATCTGTCAACATTTTAAACAATTCTATCTTTGTAGACATGAATAAAATACTGCTGAACAAGTCCTGTATTTTTAAAAAATGGAAGAACCACTTATTTTGCTACTAACAAAGGACACAATTGGCTTTCAGAGAAACTTTGTTTGAAGATTTAGAAGTTCAGGATTTAGCTTTTACACTATTGGGTTAAATACATTTACTTTATAGTTTTTAGTCTGGTGTAAGTTAAATTATCATTAAAGCAATTATTTGTTTAAAAGATCCTAAGACAGTCCTTTTCATATTCCAAATTATCTCAATATGTGGACTAGGAAATGGTTTTCTACTGATATGCATCTATAATTCTTAATGCAGTTTCTCGATCTGTAATAGTCATTGTACCTATAGATTGCCATTAAATTCATCCAGAATACCTAGAAAGTGAAAGACTGAATACCTCTTCCCCCAGAAAGCCTCAGTAATTTCACACACACATATACACTTAGTGATTATAAAGCAACCTGATTAATTTTTAATAGCAAGTATGCCAAAAATAAAATATCCGTAACAAGGAGATCCAACCAGTCCATTCTGAAGGAGATCAGCCCTGGGATTTCTTTGGAAAGAATGATGCTAAAGCTGAAACTCCAATATTTTGGCCACCTCATGCGAAGAGTTGACTCATTAGAAAAGACTCTGATGGTGGGAGGGATTGGAGGCAGGAGGAGAAGGGGACGACAGAGGATGAGATGGCTGGATGGCATCACTGGCTCGATGGACGTGAGTCTCAGTGAACTCCAGGAGTTAGTGATGGACAGGGAGGCCTGGCGTGCTGCAGTTCATGGGGTCACAAAGAGTCGGACACGACTGAGCGACTGATCTGATCTGATCTGATTATCTATCACCTTTAAAAATGTCACCTTGGGAAACTGTTTAACTGTTGAAGAACAGTATGATTTCTCAATACTTTGGGGGGACTCTCTTTTATACTTTATTTTTATAATTACCATCACTTCATGGCAAGTAGATGGGGAAACAGTGGAAACAGTGGCTGACTTTATTTTTCTGGGCTCCAAAATCACTGCAGATGGTGATTGCAGCCATGAAATTAAAAGACACTCCTTGGAAGGAAAGTCATGACCAACCTAGACAGCATATTAAAAAGCAGAGACATTACTTTGCCAACAAAGGTCCATCTAGTCAAGGCTATGGTTTTTCCAGTGGTCATGTATAGATGTGAGAGTTGGACTATAAAGAAAGCTGAACACAGAAGAATTGATGTTTTTGAACTGTGGTGTTGGAGAAGACCCTTGAGAGTCCCTTGAACTGCAAGGAGATCCAACCAGTCCATCCTAAAGGAGATCAGTCCTGGGTGTTCATTGAAAGGACTGATGTTGAAGCTGAAGCTCCAATAGTTTGGCCACCTGATGCAGAGAGCTGACTTATTTGAAAAGACCCTGATGCTGGGAAAGATTGAAAGCAGGAGGAGAAGGGGACGACAGAGGATGAGATGGTTGGACGGCATCACTGATTCAATGAACATGGGTTTGGGTGGACTCCGGGAGTTGGTGATGGACAGGGAGGCCCAGCATGCTGCAGTTCATGGGGTTGCAAAGAGTCAGACATGACTGAGTGACTAAACTGAACTGACTGAACTTACATAATTAACTTCAGAAGCTGGACTATTCTTTTCTGTATCATAAAAGGAAACATTGTTTCACTGATGGTGACAAATATGTTCTTTAAGAATAAATTTGAAATTTTTTGAAAGAGCCAAAAGTTATCAAAGATCAATTCTGGTGAATTAAGAGAGCAAGACAGTATCTTCTTTGCTAAAAGAGGAGATATAGTATGACTGGGAAGTAGTGGCACAGTTTTGGATTAAATATATATACTTATTCCATAATTTAAAGGACAAGATTCATTTGGGTATATAAATATGTAGCTACATACAAATACCCACAAAGTGATGCCAAAAAAGGGCAGTTTTTATTTCACACTTTCTTGAGCAGCAGGAGCCACATTGCCTTTCCTACTCCTGCCAGGCCAGAGAGAGCTATAACAACAAGTAAATGCTTTTACTTCCTATAAGGAGAACCTAAACAGAGCAGGGCAGAAAAAGTATTCAAAGAGGTGATTTGAATATGAAGATTTCCCATATTTGGAAAAAATCATATGCCTACAGATTCAAGAAGCTAAGTGAGTTCTAAGCAGGATAAACTCAAAGAAATCTATACCAAGACACATTATAATCAAACTTCTGGACGTTAAAACAAAGAAAAAAATCTTTAAAAGTAGCCATAGTGAAATGCCACTTTATCTATAGAGAAAAACAATGTGAATGATAGTAGAGAGGCTGACTTTATTTTTCTGGGCTCCAAAATCACTGCAGATGGCAACTGCAGCCATGAAATTAAAAGATGCTCACTCCTTGGAAGAAAGGTTATGACCAACCTAGACAGCATATTAAAAAGCAGAGACATTACTTTGTCAACAAAGGTCCATCTGGTCAAGGCTATGGTTTTTCCAGTGGTCATCTACGGATGTGAGAGTTGGACTATAAAGAAAGCTGAGCGCCGAAGAATCAATGCTTTTGAACTGTGATGTTGGAGAAGACCCTTGAGAGTCCCTTGGACTGCAAGGAGCTCCAACCAGTCTATCCTAAAGGAAATCAGTCCTGAATATTCATTGAAAGGACTGATGTTGAAGCTCAAACTCCAATACTTTGGCCACCTGATGCAAAGAGCTGACTCATTTGGAAAGGCCCTGATGCTGGGAAAGATTGAAAGCAGGAGGAGAAGGGGATGACAGAGGATGAGATGGTTGGATGGCATTACCGACTCAATGGACATTGGTTTGGGTGGATTCAGGGAGTTGGTACTGAGCGACTGAACTGAACTGAATTTAAACTACATAGGCCAGAAAGAAGTGGCATAACATTTTCAAGGGCTGAAACAAAAGAACCACTGACCCCAAATTCTATATATTTCCAGTGAAAATATCCTTTAGGAATGAATGAGATTATAATTTTAAAATTTGGGGACAATGACCAACAATCTGGGAGTTTTCCCTTAGAAAATTGAGGGTAAACAGCAAGTCCAGGAGATGTACTGATACTTTGGAAAAACAAGGAGGGCACAGGTAAATAGAGACTCTTCCTTGGAGAACTGATTTAAGGATTTAAGGAAGGGTTAGAGAATAAGGAAATCTTGGGTATCCTGAAAATTGTACATGAAGCCCATTTATAAATACCTTTAGCAGTCTGAATGCTCCAAGAGTTTAGAGGTTATTTGCTGGAAGCCAGGCAAAGGGGCAGTCTTTACTTTCGAATGATCCGAAGCCTACTGTTACTTCACGCAAGGCAACCAAATACAACGTGTGGACCTTGTTTGGATCCTAATACAAAGCACTATAAAACAAAGCAAAACAAATCTCTTCCTTTTAACAGACTATTAGGGTATAACTGACATACAATAGTGTTAGTTGCTCAGTTGTGTCTGACTCTTTGTGACCCCGTGGACTGTACCCCACCAGGTTCCTCTGTCCATGGGAATCTCCAGGCATGAATACTGGAGTGGGTTGCCATTTCTTTCTTCAGGGGATCTTCCCAACCCAGGGATTGAACCCAAGTCTCTTGCATCTCCTGAACTAGCAGGTGGGTTCTTTACCACTAACACTCCTGGGAAGGGTATAACTGACATAACAATAAATTGCATATATTGTACAGTTTGATCAGTTTTGATATATGCAAACACCTGTGAAGCTATCATCATAAATAAGATAATGAATATATCCATCACTCCATTCTTCTGGAATCCCTTCCTATGGCTCACTTCTGTCATCTAACCCCGGGCAATCACTTACCTTCTATCACTAAGTTTGTTTGTTCTTAGAATTTTTTATAAGTGGAATCCTACAGTATGTACTCTTTTGTCTGGATTCTCTCAGAAAAATTATTTTGAGATTCATCCATGTTATTACTATACATAGCATATTTCTTTTTATTGCTGAATAGTGTTCTGTTGATTTTATTGATACATCTCAGTTTGTTTTTACCTCAATTTGTCCATCACTTTTTGTTTTCAGTTTGGTGATTAAGGGTTATGAACATTCAATTGCAAGTCTTTATATGGACATATGCTCTCATTTCTCTTTGATAAATAAATACCTAGTCATATGGTTGGTATATTTTAACACTTTAACTAAAACTCATGATAGGCCTAAATGTAAAACCAAAAACAACAAAAGTTCTAGATGAATACATGGAGGAAAATCTTTGTGACTTTGAGTTAGGCAAAAATGTCTTGGATAGGACAATAAAACATTATTCATGAACGATAAAAACTGATAAACTGAACTCCCTCAAAAGTAAGAACTATTCTCTTTGTAAAACATTGTTCATATAATAAAAAGGCAAGCCACAGACTAAGAGAAAATCTTTGCAAGTTACATATCTGATAATGGACTTACTTCAGAATATATAAAGGATTCTCAAAACTGAGTAATAAGAAAACAAAAAACCTCATTCGTAAAATGAGCAAAAGGTGTCAACAAACAAGATATATGAATGACAAATAAGCACATGAAAAGCTGACAAACATCATCAGGAAAATGTAAATTAAGGCACAATGAGATACTACTACACACCAATTACAATTTTTTTAATTTAACAATTATTGGCAAAGATGTTGACTAACAAGAATTCTCATTAACTGGTGGGAATGCCCACTTTGGAAAACAGCTTGCCAAGTTTTTTGTTGTTACTGTTGTTGTGAAATTTTGACTTTGAAATAATTTCAAACTTACATAAAAGATAAGGCTTATTCAAAGAATTCTCATATATCCTCCACCTAAATCCCCCAGTGGTCGACATCTACGCTTGATTTATCATGCCTCTATTTTCTATCACTTGGGAGATAATAACCGATTACCCCTTAAGGTTTGAGTGTAAATTTCCTAAAAACAAGGACATCTTATATTTGATCACAGGACAACCATTCAAGTCAGGAAATTAACACTGATATAACACTGCTGTCTAATCCGCAAGACCCTCTTCAAATTTTGCTGATTGTTCTGATAATATCTTTATAGGTCCAGCATCCAGTACAGATTCTAATTTTAGACAGATGGAGAATTTTAAACATAAATTGGATATTAAATTATGCTAAACAATTTTTATTTTTTAGGGTATAAGGATAGTATTATGTTATTTTTATAAAATATCCTTATCTGTTAGCAATATGTACCTAAAGTGTTTATAGAAAGAATGATATGATATCTGAAATTTTCTTTGAGATTCATTCCTAGGGAGGTATGTGTGTGTGTGTGTATTGGGGGCTGAGGCGAGGGGAGAAATTAAATAAGATTGGCAAGATATCTAAATTTGTTGAAACTGGGTGATGAGTATGGGCAGGTGATAATATTTCCTCTGCTTTTAATGTATGTGTGAAAATTTCCATAATTAGAGTATTGTAATTTTTTTAAGTGGAGAAAATGGAAGGATTTTAGGGATTGGAGTGATATGACCATATTTTTTACTTAGAAACAGTACTTTGGCTGCAATAGGAAGAATGGCTTAAAGTGGGGCAAGAACGAAAGCACTGACTAGTTTCCCAACTGCTGAAGTCATCCAGGGAAGAGATTATGGTGACTGAACCAAGTTAGTGTCATTGGGATAGAGTGAAGTGGATGAATGAAAAAAATGGTAACTCTCTCGATGTGCAGGATTACTCTTACTCGGGTTGGGTTGAGGAGGCGATGGTGCTATTTACCTAGACAGGCATCAATGGAAGAAAAACAAACAGGTCCCCCAGGGAGGGAAGATTTGAAGGGGCCTTTGGTCAGACTAGTGAGTATATAGATGACAACAAGAAAATTAAATAATGATTATTTAGCAAACAGTATATGGAGAAAGAAATGGCAACCCACTCCAGTATCCTTGCTTGGAAAATCCATCGACAGGAGCCTGGTGGGCTTCAGTCCATGGGGTCGCAAAGGGTCGGCACAACTGAGTGACTTAACAACAACAGCAACATAGGGGTAAGCCCAGATAGTGCTATCGTTAAAAAACCTGCCTGCCAATGCAAGAGACATAAAAGACATGGGTTCAATCCCTGGGTAGGGAAGATTCCCTGGAGGAGTAAATGGCCACCCACTTCAATATTCTTGCCTGGAGATTCCCATGGACAGAGGAGCCTGGTGGGCTATAGGGTCACAAAGACTCGGACACTACCGAAGCGACTTAACACAACACACATATGGGTAAGCAAGGTAGACAGAAGGAAATGTCACTTAAATCTAACTTGAGGTAATATGATATGATTATTCTAAATCAACATGCAGCATCAGTAGCCAACTGAAGATGAAATGCAATGACAAGGTCCAGGTTGACAGGTTATTTTATAAACTTGAAAAAATATGATTGGAGACAGGACACAACAGAGAGACCTCTTAAATTTACATCAAGCAAACTGGGCAAGCAATATAATTCTCTTCCTGGGAACGTTGCTCATAAGATGTCTGGGTAGAACAATATTTTTCAGTTGAAACTGCATGGTGGTACAGGGTGGGCAGATAGGGACTAATAACATGCACTACGATGTTGAATCTATGATTAAGGGGACGAGTGTGAGGGTATAAAACAGGGGCGAAGGAGTATTGGTCACAATTTTTACTCCTGGTCGTATTCTGGGAAGGCTTAAGGTGAGTCAAAGCGGCTGGAAAATCCATCAAAGTCTGACTCTTGTTTCGTCTCTTACCCTTGCAAGGGTAAAGGAGTTCCAACAGCCACTTCTGTTAGAGACTTATTTCGTGAAAACCATACCCTTTGGCATTATCATTCCATTCTGATTAATCTGATCTCTTGTTCCTGCAAGTTCCTCCGCTCAGGTTCTCCCGGGAAAATGTAGGCCAAACTCCCGCAGGTTCGCTCACACACCACAGCTGTTAGCACGCTAACAGTACTAGCTTGGAGAAGGAAATGGCAACCCACTCCAGTATTTTTGTCTGGAGAATCCCACGGACAGAGGAGCCTGGTGGGCTACTACAGTCCATGGGGTCGCAAAGAGTCGGACACGACTGTGAGCACACAGCACACAGCAGTACTAGATTAGTCTTCCTGCCAGAGGGACTCACCCCAACTCTGACCGGGCCCCCGACTCAGCGCCCGGCCCACATGCCCACTCCGGGCGTGGAGCTCCTGCTCCGATCTTTCTCGCTAGCGTAGAGCCCCTAACCTCATCCCTGACCCCGCCTCCGGTTCGGAGCCTCGCCCCAGGCCCGCCCCGGCTAGAAGCCCCGCCCACGATCCCGCCCCTGGAGTGGAGCCTGGGGCCCACCCGCTACCGCAAGGCCGTTCTTCCTGGCTCACCGCACTGCTATGGCCGGGGGCCGCGGGGCCCCCGGACGTGGCCGGGACGAGCCACCGGAGAGCTACCCGCAACGACAAGACCACGAGCTGCAGGCCCTGGAGGCCATCTATGGCGCCGACTTCCAGGACCTGCGGCCGGACGCGCGCGGACGGGTAGGAACTTGGCATGTCTGGTCGGGGCTGGCGTGCTGCGGCCCAGCCTCCCTTGGCGCGGCCTTGCCGGAAGCGAACACCAGACCCCAACTTCGGGTTCTGGAGTCCTTTCATCCCTCACAGTCCACCCGCGCTCACTTTTTGTCCTTGCACCCGCAGCCGCAAGGCGGGTCTTCAGAACCCCTGCCTGGGACAAGTTCTCTTACAGCCTTTCCCCTAAATCGGCTCTGGTCTTACCTGGCCTTGCTTCTTATTCCCCCTGACGTTCCATAACATACCTGCCTCCTTACTGTCTTGTCTCCTTGGGTTTGATACAACAGCGCATTCATGCGGACCCATTGCAACTTTGGGAACGCTTTGAGGGCTCTTGCACAGATCTTATTGCTGTCCTTACTCAGAAGTCTCACCCTCCGGTATGTCTTCAGAACTGATAGCCGTGTAATTACCCTGTACTCCTCTGGCATCCTCACTGTGTTGTGCGGTGTGGAGGAACTTTCCTCTGTGCCTTTCCTTCAAGAGTATGGAATATATTCTTCTTAGCTGTAATGAAGAGGGAGTGTGCTGAGTCCAAACCTTTTAAAATGGCATTCGGCTTATTTTCTTTCTTTCTTTTTCTTTTGTCTGGAAATAAGTTAAGGAACATTTCAAGCTGCTGATACAGTTTTTTCCCTCATCCTTGAAGCATTATCTACCAAACTATTGTTATCTATAGTATTTTTTAAAAAGTAGTACCTTTCTTCATCTGCCTTTAAGTCTTGGCATTTTACAACATGCACTTTATCAGCACATGCAGGATTTGCTCAAGATCTAGGATCTTCTGGAGCTGTCAGGGCAAAACATTCCCCCTCTCACCCAATGTGTTCCTTCCAGGTGTTCAGAGTACAGTCCAGCACAAACCAAACCAAACCCTCATCCTTCAGGGAGCTTACTTTCCTAGTACTTAATTTCAAGAATTAAGACTGAAAGAGTAGAAATGTTAATATTCCCCTTATATATACTTAAAATAATAAGGTAACTTTCTGGTGATCTGGTAACTTCTCAGTTCCCTTGAGAACCAGGAAGTGTAACTAAAATATGTATCACAAAGTATACATTGGGACTCAATACAAAGCTCCTAAGACTTCATTCAGAGACAGTGTATTTAGTTTACACAGCTTAATTATATGGTCCTAAGACTGCAAGAAAACAGAAAAGGACAAGGAACTGCTTGTGGGGATACCGATAATCTCAATTTATGGCTGGTGGCCTTTGTAACAGGATAGTGTAGTAAATAAAACCAAGACTGTAATAGGCAGGTAGAAGAATTCAGATAGCTGTACCCTGAGGTACATGGGCAGATATGCTTAACACTTTGCTAGGCCCCACAAGCAGCTAATTGGTAGTCATAAGGATGAATCAGAAGGTAGTCATTCAACATGAAGAACAGACTTGTGGTTGCCAAGAGGGAGGGGATGGGGAAGGGGTAAACTAGGAGTTTGGGGTTAGTAGATGCAAACTATTACATACAGAATGGATAAACAACAAACTCCTCCTGTATAGCACCTCCTGTATATTCAGTATCCTGGGATAAAACATAATGAAAAAGAATATAAAGAGTATATATATGTGTATAACTGAGTCACTCGGCTGTACAGCAGAAATTAACATTGTAAATCAACTATACTTCAGTTAAAAAAAGTTTAAAAAAGTTAAAAGAAAAGAATGTAATCATTCAACAGTTACTTTTTACTTGCCAGTCTTTAGGGGAAGATTATTCAAGTCCACAATCCTTTATCCAAACCCTGAGGCTTGATAGGTTTCAGAATTCAGAAGTGTTTGTGTTCATGTCCATGTGTGCACATTCCATACTTATCTGGTACCTCCCTCAATGGCTTCCCTGGTGGCTCAGATGGTAAAGCGTCTGCCTGCAGTGTGGAAGACCGGGTTCAATCCTTGGGTCGGGAAGATCCCCTGGAGAAGGAAATGGCAACCCACTCCAGTACTCTTGCCTGGAAAATTCCATGGACGGAGGAGCGGGCTAGGCTACAGTCCATGGGGTTGCAAAAAGTGGGACACGACTGAGCAGCTTCACTTCCTTTCCCTCAATGTCTGGAGCGGCATCCAGAATTAAGCACAGTGAAACGTGTGAATATTCAAGTGTTCACCCTCAATGGGATGTATAAAGACTATTAATAGCCTCATGTCAGTTCAGGCCAAATTTGCTGCCAGTAAATTCAGCTCAAGATTATTTACCTGTGTAAACTTTAATTTCTTAAACATCTGAAGTTTTTTAAACTTCTTTTTGGGAGATGTATTATAAGGTAGAATTTGGTTTAGTAGCATATATATATTATTAATAAAGAAACATTTTGGGAATACATGCTAAAAATTGTTTTACATACTAAAGTTTGGACACTCATTGCTAGTTTAAAATAGAATTTCCTCTGAAGTTATAAAAGTATTGTTAACTTAATTATCTTGGCTACTTTTCTGTCAGCCAAAGGCCTGCTCATTTATAATTTGATAGCTAATACCCCCCTCCTAAAACCGTTTTTCTGTTTCTGGGCCCACCAGTAGTGTATAAGTACTTCTTTACCTACATATTCACCAACATTGTAGACGTCCGACTTTTTCATCTTTGCCAATAAATAGATGAAACATGTTTACTTCTTTAGTTATATGTTATTAGGACCACCTTTGTCTGTAAGCCATGGTTTTTTTTTCTGTGAACTTTTTGATGTTGTTTATTTTTATACTCTGTTGTCTATTTTCTCATTCATTTGTCAGAGCTATTTATATCTTGAGGCATACCATTTATATGTTAATTTATGTGTTAAGAAAATTAGCATTTTAGGTTATTATATTGAAAATATTTTTCCCTAACAATTATGCATTTTGATATTTAGGTAATTTATGCAATTTTAAAAACTTACAGTCAGTATAGTCAAAATGATCTTTTTTTCTTTATTGTTGTTACATGGTCCCCGTGGTTTGTTTTTTCCCTGCTCCAGTGTTACCAAAAATGAATTCTTCAAGGCTTTCTTTTAAATCTTTCATGACATTTTTAAAAGCTTCCTTCAACTTTTTTAAGTTCTTACCTCTGAGTATGAATCTTTTCCACTAATGTGAAATGCCACCTTTGCATTGCATAAGAGTAGACTGGCTTCATAAGGATCAGTTTAGTTCAGTTCAGTCACTCAGTCGTGTCCGACTCTTTGTGACCCTGCGGACTGCAACACGCCAGGCTTCCCTGTCCATCACCAACTCCTGGAGCCTACTCAAATTCATGTCCATCACGTCAGTGATGCTATCCAACCATCTCATCCTCTGTCGTCCCCTTCTCCTCCTGCTTTCAATCTTTCCCAGGATCAGGGTCTTTTCCAATGAGTTGGTTCTTTGCATCAGTTGGCCACAGATTTGGAGTTTCAGCTTCAGCATTAGTCCTTCCAGTGAATATTCAGGACTGATTTCCTTTAGGATGGACTGGCTGGATCTCCTTGCAGTCCAAGGGACTCTCAAGAGTCTTCTCCAACACCACAGTTCAAAAGCATCAGTTCCTCGGCACTCAGCTTTCTTTATAGTCCAGCTCTCACATACATATATGACTACTGGAAATACCATAGCTTTGACTAGACGGACCTGTGTTGGCAAAGTAATGTCTCTGATTTTTAATATGCTATCTAGTTTGGTCATAGTTTTTCGTTCAAGGAGCAAGCATCTTTTAATTTCATGGCTGCAGTCACCATCTGCAGTGATTTTTTGGAGCCCCCAAAAATAGTCTCTCACTGTTGTTCACACCTACATGCCTACTGCCTGGTAAACAGCTCTCAATTTTTGTTTGGTTGTTTGCTTAATATACGCTTCCCTAGTTGCTCAGCTGGTAAAGAATCTGCCTGCAATGCAGAAGACCCCGCTTCCATTCCCAACTGTATTTGGGTGTATTTCTTGACACTGTATCCCAGAAATCTATTTAGGTTCTGTCACCATATTGCTTTCATTACTGTAGATTTATAATCAGCTTTAGTATTTAATGTAGTCATGATTTACAGAATATTCCTGACTAATTTTACTTTGGTTTTTCATTACGAACTTTAGAGTCAACTTGCCTGGTTAAAAAAATTACACTGGCATTTTTACTGTAATAATGTTGTTATTGTTGTGCAGTCACTAAGTCCTGTCTGACTCTTTGTGACTCCGTGAACTGCAGCATGCCAGGCTTCTCTGTCCTTCACTGTTACCCTGAGTTTGCTCAAACTCGTGTCCATTGAGTCAGTGATGTCATCCAACGATCTCATCCTCTGTTACCCCCTTCTCCTCCCACCTTCATTCTTTCCCAGCATCAGGGTCTTTTCCGGTTAGTCAGTTCTTCGCATCAGGTGGCCAAAGTATTGGAGCTTCAGTTTCAGCATCAGTCTTTTCAATGAATATTCAGGATTGATTTCCTTAAGGATTGACTGGTTTAATCTTGTGGTTCAAGGGACTCTCAAGAGTCTTCTCCAGCACCACAGTTAGAAAGCAACAATTCTTAGGTGATCAGCCTTTTTTATTATCTAGCACTCACATCCATACGTGACCGCTGGAAAAACCATAGTTTTGACTAGACGGAACTTTGTTGGCAAAGTGATGTCTCTGCTTTTTAATACACTGTCTAGGTTTGTCATAGCTATTCTTCCAAGGAGCAAGCATCTTTTAATTTCATGGCTTCAGTCACCATCAGCAGTGATTTTGGAGCCCAAAAAAATGAAATCTGACACTGTTTTCACAGTTTCCTCATCTATTTGACCTGAAGACATTGGACCAAATGGCATGATCTTGGTTTTGTGGATGTTGAGTTTTAAGCCAGATTTTTCAGTCTCCTTTTTCACCTTCATCAAGAGGCTCTGTAGTTCCTCTTCACTTTCTGCCATTAAAGTGGTGTCATCTGCATATCTGAGGTTGTTGGTATTTCTGCCTCTGCCGGCAGTCTTGATTCCAGCTTGTGCTTCATCCAGCCTGGCATTTTGCATGATGTACTCTGCATATAAGTTAAATAAGCAGGGTAACAATATAGAAGCCTTGACATTCTTCTTTCCCAATTTTGAACCAGTCCTTTGTTCCATGTCCAGTTCTAACTATTGCTTTTTGTCCTACAGACAGGTTTCTCAGGGATATTCCCATCTCATTAAGAATATTCCACAGTTTGTTGTGATCCACACAGTCAAAGGCTTTAGCATAGTCAGTCAAGCAGAAGTAGATGTTTATTTGGAATTCTCTTGCTTCTTCTGTGTCCAGCATATGTTGACAATTTGATCTCTGGTTCTTCTGTTTCCAAATCCACTTGTACATCTAGAAGTTCCCGGTTCATGTACTACTGAAGCCTAGCTTGAAGGATTTTGAGCATGATCTTGCTGGGATGTGAAATGAGTGCAGTTGTATGGTAATTTGAACATTCTTCAGCAGTCCCTTTCTTTGGAATTGGAATGAAAACTGACCTTTTCCTGTCCTGTGGCCACTGCTGAATTTCCCAAGTTTCCTGGTGTAATGAGTGCAGCACTTTAACAGCATCATCTTTTAGGATTTGAAATAGCTCAGCTGGAATTCTGTCACTTCCACTAGCTTTGTTTAGTAATGTTTCCTAAGGCCCACTTAACTTCACACTCCAGGATGTCTGGCTCTAGGTGAGAGAACACACCATCATGGTTATCTGGGTCATTAAGACCTTTTTTTGTACAGTTCTTCTGTGTATTCTTGCCACCTTTTCTTAATCTCTTCTGCTTCTGTTATGTTCTTGCCATTTTTGTCCTTTCTTGTGCCTATCTTTGCGTGAAATGTTCCCTTGGTATCTCCAATTTTCTCATAGATCTCTAGTCTTTCCCATTCTATTGTTTTCCTCTATTTCTTTGCATTAGTCAGTTAAGAAGGCTTTCTTATCTCTCTCTCCTTGCTGTTCTCTGGAACTCTGCTTCAGTTGGGCGTATCTTTCCCTTTCTCCTTTGCCTTTCATTTCTCTTCTTTTCTCAGCAACTTGTAAGGCCTTCTCAGACAACCACTTTGGCTTCTTGCATTTCTTTATCTTGGGGATGGTTTTGGTCGTCATCTCCTAAACAACTTTACAAACCTCTGTCCGTAGTTCTTCAGGCATTCTGTCTACCAGATCTAGTCCCTTGAATCTATTCATCACCTCCACTTATATTACCTGTATTTAATTTGGGGAGAACTCAGATTTGAATATTTTAGTGTTTGTTTAAAATGGAGTTAGAGTTATTGAACTTTAAGGAATCTAGCAGTTTGTTGTTTTTTTGTGCTTGGCCATTTGACAAATAGGCAAATGCTTGAGAACAGAAGATGAAGGAATGAGCTTGGTGATTTTTATAAGGTCAGTTACAGAAAGTGACTGAGAGCTTTTACTATCATTATTATTTTGTTTTTGGCATCTTTACAGACTTAAAACTAAAGACTTGCCCAGCTTATCTAGCTTTCACATGTTACTTTACTTCTAGATTTGTTGGTTTTTTTACGCAGACTAATTTCTTTCCTACATTACAGGATATGAGAACAGAAGCAAGTAATAAACATGGGGCCATGCTGAACCAAGTCTTGTCATCAAAATTTAAGGGGGATTTGACTAGCAGGGTCTAGATAACAATTCTAGACCAAACACCTGAAAGTGGTTTGAATTCTGTAGCTTGTTTTATATGCTTGTGGAATAAAATACATAAGATAAATGTACTAACTTAATTTTTAAGTGTATGGTTCAGTGTATTTACGTGGTTAATTGAAAATTGTGTTAGTTTTTCTTTTTTTTAAGTATAGTTGATTTATAATGTTGTGCCAGTCTCTGCTGTGCACCAGAGTGACTCAGTTTTACACATAGATACAGTCTTTTTTCAATATTCTTTTCCATTATGGTTTATCCTAGGAAGTTGGATATAGTTCATTGTTCTAAGTAGGACCTTGTTGTTTATGTAATAGTTTGTATCTACTAACCCCAAATTCCCAATCCATCTGTCTCCCTCTTGTGTTAGTATTTTTAATTAATTTCCCAAACCTTGTCCTCACTCTGCTGCTCATCTTGTAAACCAGTGAATTTTAATCACAGGCTGTCACTAACCCTCATGCCTTGGAACCAAAAGTTGTGCTCCTATGTGGAATGGCCAATAAAATTCTTTTTAATAGTCTTGTGGCTCAGGAGGTAAAGAATCTACCAGCAATGCAGGAGACCCAGAAAATGAGGGTTTGATCCCTGGGTCTGGAAGATCCCCTACAGGAAGAAATGGCAACCCACTCCAGTATTCTTGCTTTAAAAATCCCATGGACAGAGGAGCCTGGTGGGCTATAGTCCATGGGGTCGCCAAGACTCAGACACGACTGAGTACATGCACATCCTTCATTACGGTACTTTTAGCAGAAATAGACACACGCTTATACCAGTTTATTTTGGGGTGAGTGTGAGGAGGTACCCAAGAAAAGCATATTGAGACTGAGAAACGGGGGTTTCTGCTGGCTGGGCACTTCTCCAGGTGGTGTGCACTGTGCTGAAAAGAGGGTCCCCCAGGTCAGTGTTGCTAGTCCTGTGGATGTAGTAATATACTTGGGGTTTATTTCTTGAAGAGCTAATGTCTTTTTTTTAACTCTGGTGGTAATTAGTCTAGAGTATTACCTTTCATATTTTAGGACTGAGTTTGTATTACTCATTCACATTTTATACCTTGAGGATTTTTTTGACTGTTTTGTAGTATTAAAGGGCTTCCCATGTGGCCCAGTGGTAAAGAATCTGCCTGCCAGTGCAGGAGATATGTGTTCGATCCCTGGGTCAAGAAGAACCCCTGGAGAAGGAAATGGCAACCCACTCAAGTATTCTTGCCTGGAAAACTCCATCAACAGAAGAGCCTGGTGGACTATAGTACCAGGAGTTGCAAAGAGTCAGACACAGCTGAGCAACTGAGTACATGTATAGTGTTATACTTCAGATGAGTATCCAACTTCTTGTTCTCATTGAAAAGTGTTTTACTCATGTTTTATTATAATGTGGCCTTCTTTCCATGACTGCTTCCTGTCACTTGTATTTTCAATCTTCAAAACAAATCTTTTTCCTCATGTAGAATTTTGTATATTTTGTAGCAATACATTCTGCATTGCTTTCCTCTCATTCCATGCTCTCAAAACAATTTATTTACCCTTTACTATGTATTTTTTTGTCTACAGATTTTTTTTCCAGGAATTCATTATTTCTTTGTGCAGGTTAAGTCAAAGATTTTATCAACATTAAATTCTAATGACAGTTTGTCTTCTAAAGGCATGGAAGATGCCCTACCCAGTCTTAATCTTTAATATATCTTGGTTGTTGAACTTTTTAATGAAATCCTGTTCAGTTTCAGGAATCCTTGAATATCCTAATATGAGCTAATGCTTGGTATCCTAAACATGTTTTGCATAAGAGCCTCTTTACAAGTAGGGGAGCCTCTCAGTTTGCTTGAGAAAAGCCTGGTGAATTTTCTGTTCTTACCTCTGAAAGCACTGTTCCCTGACTGTCATTTTTTTTTCCCAGTGAGCCTATGCTGGTTAAAATTAAGTTTAGCTACATATGACAGAAAACTTTAAATAACAAAGTCTGTTTTTATATGTAAAAGTCTGGAGCTGTGGGCTTTTTCTGAATTACTGTTCTACCAACCTTACTGCCCCCTGCATGGTCTGAAATGGCTGTCTGGCCTCCAGTCATCACGTCTGCATTCCAGCCAGCTGGAAGGAGAAAGGGATGAAAAAGCTTCATCCCTTTCTTTTAATAAAGGTCACTTCCTGGAAATTGCATCTTACAGTTCTTTCATATTCAGTTCAGTTCAGTTCAGTCTCTCAGTCGTATCTGACTCTTTATGACCCCGTGGACTGCAGCACGCCATGCCTCCCTGTCCATCACCAACTCTTGGAATTTACTCAAACTCATGTCCATTGAGTCGGCGATGCCATCCAACCATCGCATCCTCTGTCATCCCCTTCTCCTCCCGCTTTCAATCTTTCCCAGCATCAGGGTCTTTTCAAATGAGTCTTTCATATTATTGGCTTTCAGTTAATCCAGTAGCTACACTGAGCTGCATATGAGTTGGGGAAATGTATTCAGCTAAAAAAAATTGAGGATTCTTTTACAAAGAAATAAAAGGAGAGTGGATATTGGGGAAACGGTACTCCAGAGTCTATGCTTCGTGAAGAGAAATATTATTCTGGTCCAGTCAAGCTGTCAGCCAAAGACAAAAGCTTTAGAAGTAGCTAGTCACCTGGTAGCTTCAATGTCCTGCTCTTTGGGTTGGTCTCACTTGGTACTCAGAACCAGACAAGTTGTCAGATTTTTGTCCCGCATACGTCGTTCATCAGCATCCACAGGTCTGTCCTTCATCCAAACCACCATAACTGGACTCATGCATTTCCTAAAACTGAAACCTTTATGCGTCCAGGAGTGTCTTCACTTTGTATCTGAACTCTTTCCTCAGAGTTTGCTTTGGCATTAAGATTGCTTTGGCATTATCTGGGCTCACCACTGTTATCACCGTTGTCCTGCTAGTGTTGCTGTGTGATGGAAGTAACTAGAACACTAGACCTGCATTTGTTCTAAGGCTGGGTCAGCCCAGGAATGTTTGCAGGATCCTAACCACTTTTTTAGGCCATTGTTTTATATACTGATGTTCTGCCTGGTGGTCCCCTTGTGACTGAGAGAGACCTCCTTCCCTGATTACTGCCAGGTGTCTTTACCTTGATTCATTGTTCCTTCTTAAGCATGACCTTAAGCATCCCCTTTAGTAAAGAATGGTATGGGCTTCCCTGATAGCTCAGTTGGTAAAGAATCCGCCTGCAATGCAGGATGACCCTGGTTCGATTCCTGGGTCGGGAAGATCCACTGGAAAGGGATAGGCTACCCACCCCAGTATTCTTGGGCTTCCCTTGTGGCTCAGCTGGTTAAGAATCGACCCGCAGTGTGGGAGACCTGGGTTGGGAATGATCCCCTGGAGAAGGGAAAGGCTACCCACTCTAGTATTCTGGCCTGGAGAATTCTGTAGACTGTATAGTCCATGGGATCACAAAGAGTCAGACACAACTGAGCGACTTTTACTTTCACTTCTTAAAGAATATCTTCAAAATGTGTAGTCTCCCAATGGCCTCTCTTTTCTGAAGCTGGCTTCTGTTCTAGTGACTCCAGACATGAACTGTGGGCTTTCCTGTACCGTTTCCTGAGAAGGTCAGTTACGTTCAGATACATGCTGCACTTCCTACAGAAAGAGAAAAGGGAATGCTAAACCAAATTTGTTATCATATGTGTGCGGAGATAACCCCCTTCATGTGGCATATGTTGTCTATTTGTTACAAGTTTATCTCTATACCGAGCCCAGGAAAGTTCACCCCTTGGTTTGCATTCGTAGTTTCCACTTACACAACTTGCTTATACATTAGTAGTTAGGTGACTCTTGCTCCTTTCATTTATAGATGACTACTGCAATGTCGTTGCTGCAAAACAGAAAATCTGCTATTGCTCCTAGATAATCTGCTTCTGTTTTAACACCTTGGCTTCCACCTCTTTACCTTGGGCCTGCAGGGTCTTGGATATTTTACTTTAAGAAGATTATCTGTATGGCATTTTCCATTTTTTTTAAATTTATTAAAGTGTAGTTGATTAGCAATGTTGTGTTAATTTCTGCCTTACAACAAGGTGACTCAGTTACAGATATGTATATATGTGTATAAATATATATTCTTATTTTCATATTTATTTTGACTCTTTAAGCTATGTGAGTCAGTATGGATTTACAGCAGTTTCCCCATCTGCATTCTAAAATATAGTTTTCGTTGGTCTTCAGCCAAATTAGAAAATGAAAGACAGAATAATGTATATGTAAAGATATAGTAATATAAGCTAAATTGACTACACTTTATTCTGTTTTTGTACTTTTCTCCTACTTTTGGTACTAAAATATTCTCTATTTTCTAAAGTGGTATCTACAGTAGAGAGGGAGCAAAAAAGTATTTTCTTGGGCGACATAGTATCTCTCTAAAATTTGTGGCCTATGAGATGAAAAATTTCTTAAGATTCGACCTGGTGGAGGAAGCATTGGTAAAATTTTGAGTCTGTCTAATTAGCCTTTCTCTTTAGTTTTTACATCTCTAAAATGGAGATATATACCTTTTTCTACTTCATTGGATTGATGTTGGGAAGAGAATAATAATAACACAGGCAAAGACTGGTTGATAGGATTTACTTCAAAACGATCCAGTGTGGCACTTGGGGATAGGGCACATATAGATACACAAGATTGGCCGTAAATGGGTCATTATTGAAACTGGCTGGTAAGTACATGGAGTTCATTCTATCATTATCAGCTTTGTTTGAAAATTTCCGTACTGAAAAGCTTTTCCAGAAGTGAGGCTATTTAGGAGACTGGTCAAGGTAATAGTTTGTCCTTTCCTTCTTAGCAAGTGAGAATTGGTGTTTTTGCTGCTTTTAGCAAATCAATGCTTGCCCTGTTAAATTCTGTCTGATATGATCTGTATCTGCTTTACAGCAGATAACAGCCAGCGTGTCTTGATTGAAGAGGAAACAGGAAACTGGGAATCTAACAGGTTCAGTTTCATTCTCGCTCCTGTGAGGATCCTCAGAGGAAAGCCTCCTCTACTTGCTTTTTTTATCCCCCCTCACATCTTCCTGTCATTCTAGAAGGAAAGCCCCTCCTCCAATCAGTCTAGCCTGTTTCTGTTCTGCCCAGGATCCATCAACTTCAGGTCCTAATTTGGTCTCCTTCCTGCTCTTCCATAATATTTCCATCAACATCCTCACACTCTGTAGTATCTCCCATCTTTAAACAGAACAAAATAAAATTATCCCTTGATTTCACCCCCCACCCCGTCTGTGGCCCCACTCTCTGTCCCTTTAATTTAACCCGAACCCACACCTCCTTGAAAGAGTTGTCATAGACCTGCTGTGGCCTCATCCTCACCCAGCACCACTCCTCTCATGCCAGGGTCTGCTCCTGGCAAGGCCACCTGCAGTCCTCGTGTCTCCTCTCAGTGGAGGTCCTCTTTCCTCATCCTGCTCTGCATCAAGGAGCTAGAGATCTACCGGACACTAGCCTTCTGGTTTCCTCTCTCAGGGCCCAGTCTCTCTGTCAGCTTCATCTCAAATCCACCTTCTTCTCTGTCCTTTGCCACCAACACAGACTGAATTTTTACAGTAGCTTTTTTGAAAAAATCAAGGATTACTATAAATGAAAACCGAGCTTATGTATTTTATATACACAGCTGATTGTATACTTCAGAGTGCCACATGTAAAGTTCATGTTCTGTCAGAATTTAATGTTCCTCAATACTTTGTCGCCCTTGGAAGACTTTTTATGCTTTCTCTTTTCTGGTAATGCCACATTTCTCTTTTTGCCCTGGCTGCCTTGACATTCCAAGGCAAAGGCAAGCTTCAACTCCTTGCAACTCCTTACTCTAGCAATCCGACAACTGAGGATTGGCGTTAACAAGGGAGGGCTGATGGGGAGACACAGGTTTGGGTGTCTTAGTTGGATTTGAAGTCCAGCCTTGCCACTGTCTGTTTGTGGGGAAGAAACTTGGAGCCTGAACCGCCTTGTCTGTACAGTGGAGATGACACCTACCTCACAGAGTTGGTAGGTTTATGTTTATAAATTATATAAACTGCCTCAAATCCTTTTTGGGAAGAGCATATATAAATAAAGGATAATGGAATATTTAGTTATTTGGGGGAAAACAGTTGGTTGAAAGCATACACAGTTTTAGAAGAGCTGTCAGATTTCTCCTTGTCAAGATTTTCACGCGTTGTCTCAGTATTTGAAGTGTCAGTAGGCCTTCTCTGACCCACCTGTCTGAATACCTTCTCCTCCTCCACCACTCTGTTCCATGGCTCAGCTTTGCTTTCTTTACAGCACTGGTCACTATTTGGAAATACTTACACGTCCTCTGTTTTGTGTCAGCTAGTTGGCTTCCTGTCTGTCCAGATTTGCCCCTGCACTCTCAGTCTCTAGGGCAGCAGCCGCTTACTTGAATAAATGGAGGCTGCGTGGGACATTTCAGGTCACTCCTTAGAAAACTGAAAAGGAAAATGTACTCTCCCTGGCACAAGTTTTGTTTTTAAACCATGCTTTAGGAAAATGTGACCAAAGCACAGTTTTATAAAATAAAACTGTGTGTAATATTTAAAAAGTAGAACTTTTGAGCTGAAATAATTATCTTAATCGTTAATGACTGGCTCTCTAGAGAAAAAAAAAGATTTTCTTTTTCTCTTTTAGGTCAAAGAGCCTCCTGAAATCAATTTAGTTCTGTACCCTCAAGGCCTGACTGGTGAAGAAGTGTACGTGAAAGTGGATTTGAGAGTGAAATGCCCACCCACCTATCCAGATGTGTGAGTTCATTTATAAATGTGTGTGTTAGTCTCTCAGTCAAGCCCACCAGGCTCTTCTGTTCATGGAATTACCGAGGCAAGAATACTGGAGTGGGTTGCCATTCCCTTCTCTAGGGGATCTTCCCAACCCAGGGATCAAACCCAGGACTCCTGCATTGCTGGCAGATTCTTTACCGTCTGAGTCACCAGGGAAGTCTGTTTATAAATAGCTTTGATGTGATTTCACTTCTCTGTTTTGAAAACAAAGGAACAGGTTGAAGTCAATGGTATTTTTTCCTTCTGGCCCCCATTCCATTTAAAATTTTATTTCCTATCACTTGGAGTTCATCAGAACTACATCAGCAATGGATGTTTTCATGAAGCCTGTCTCCTGTTAGGTTGGCTTCTAGTTAATAGTCTCTATGGGTGGTAGTGTTTGCTCCGTGACTAATGTTTGCTTCTTCTGTTAGGTTAACTTTTGTTTGTTTAATTTTTCACAGACTAGGAAGAGGAACAATTTAGGGGAAAAAAGATAAAGGTGCAGTGACTATAAAAGCCTTGTGTACTTAGTTTTAAAGTACAGTTTACATTAGGACTTAGAGTAGCCTTCCGAGCCTAGTGGGACCTGGACTTCCAAGCAGAAAATGATTTAGTCGCCCTCTTTCAGGTTCGGGAAGATGGCAGGGCGTGTAACATCACTGGCCTCTACCCGTTAAATGCCTAAAGAGTTTTCCAGTCAGTGAGACAGCCAAAAGCCTCATGTATTTCTAAACTCCCCCTGAAGGTAATACCCCCTTGGGTTCAGATCCAGTAGTAAAACAAAAGCATTACCTGTCAAGGCTCAAGTATTCTTCATTTCAAGTACCATGCGTATTCCATGTAATCTTTTCCCAGACATTCCATGCAGAAAAGCAGATTTGGCCTGGATGATGTTTTTTTAATTGAGCTTGTTGTGCAGGAAGCCAGTGAAGGAAAGTGACAAGTAAAAGGATGTACTGCCTTACCCAGTGGGTGGTAAATGTATGGAATTTGTTACCTTAAGAGGTGATGGAGTTTATGAAAATACAGGTAGGTCAAGATGAGCTCCCTGAAGTTAGTAACCCAATTTTAGCCCAGCCTCTGTGCCTAGAGTAGAATAGTAGATATTCAGAAAGTTAATTTATGCATTAATTGAAAGGTACTTAATTTTACGAAAGAAAAATAAGACAGTGCCTCTCTAGGTCTTATCTTTCCTGACACCAAATAGGTGGTATCTTTTCTGACACCAACTGGGTATCTGAACAATTCAGTTCAGTTATGACACTAACTGTCCATAGTTCTTGATAGCTGAGTTGGGGGCTTACTCCCATGATGAGACGTGGATGCCAGTTGCAAGTCCCAGTACTTCTGATCAACTGGCTATAAATTTGCACGTTCCTGTGACACCCTCCCCCCACCCCGCCCCAGGTTTGATAATTTGCTAGAACAGTTTACAGAACTCAGGAGGGCACTTCACTTACTGTTACTGGTTTGTTATCAAAGATACAACTCAGGACTGGCCAGATGGAAGAGATGCTTAGGCAAGAAATATGTAGAGGGGCACAGAGCTTCTTTGCCTACTTGACATTGACTGATATCACATTGGAGGGGGAACATAATTACCCTTGGTTGAGAGCCACTATGTTAGAGAACTCATCAGGTAAATCTTGATGTGTCCATTTGGTAAGAATATCATTTGAGAAACAGCATGCAAGTGTTTACAAAAGTTAAAAAGTAAACATTGTAATATCAGCTACATAAACTTAGGAATTATGTACCAAGGGCATGAAGAGAACACTGGAAATTTTACAGTGTTTAATTAGTGTTGCAGATTAATTTTTTGCTATTCTGTTAATATTGCTATATAGTGACTGCTTGATTTTTTTTTTCATTATCTAAGTCTTGACTTGGGGAAACATTCCTATCTTTTGAAATAATATCATGCAGGAAAACTTTCCTTTTCTGCAAAATAGTCCTTTATACCACTGTGAGAAAGAGAATCCTGGATTAAATGGACCTGACGTAGACTTTCTCTAAGATTTCCATCTATCCAGGTAGATGATGGCTGTAGTAATCTGTCATAATGAAGCACTGAGAGAATGCATAGATAAGTGAATAGTAAAGGCTTCACCAAGGTAAAATGCCATGAATTACTCAGAAATGCTTGGTGGGAAGGGATGAATCGTTTTCTCATCTGTAAAATTAAATAAAGCCTACTTAATCTCAGGAGTTGTTATTGGATGTGTTGTGGTTGGAAATAAGAGGAACCCCAAGGGAGGGCTGATTGTATTTTCCTTGGGTAGAAGGTGTTGACTGTTAGTTGTGCCCTATAGAGATCAAGAAGAGCATGTGGTAGGCATCCTTGGAATAGCAGAGTTTGCAGAGTGTGCATGACATGAGTGAGTGAGCTCATTTATAGCAGAATGAGTTCCTGGGACACAGCCTGTTGTAGGAGTACTAGATAGAACACTGTGCCTCCACCTCACACATAGTTATTCTTATCCTGCTTTATGCTAGGAGCAGACAGATGATCACAGAGTGCTTAGACCCTTGTGGGTGAGCTGTCAGAGTTCACTGATGTTAGGGGGCAAGCCAGGATCGAGCATTATCATGAAAGGGAGTACATGGTGAAGTTAGTAGGCTAGAATCACACACAGAGCTGGAGTGATTTTTTAAAGGGCAGTAAATAGTAGTTGATGTTAGAAATTTAAATCGGATTGTAAAGCTGAAATCAGAGACAGAGGAGTTGGAGAGACACCTGACTGAGCCCCAGTAAGTCTGGTCCTCTTGGGGAGCAGGGCACTCGAAAGCCCACGCTGACACCTGGCCAGCCCATTTCTGCCCTACAGGCTGCAGGTGACTTCATGTTGAGTGCTGTGTCAACAGAGTTGCTGGGGTAAAGTTGAAATCCTTTTAAGATGAAAGGAAATGTTCCTAAGGGTACAAAGAAGTTCACAAGTGAGGCCCTTACGGAAACCCCAGGCTCCAAGCTTGAAAATTAGCAAATATTAATGCAAACAATCTGTACTTTTTAGAGTAATTCTTTTTTTTTTCTTTTCCAGAGTCCCTGAAATAGAATTAAAGAATGCCAAAGGTCTGTCAAATGAAAGTGTTAATTTGTTAAAGTCCCGCCTAGAAGAAGTGGCCAAAAAACACTGTGGTGAGGTATGATTTGTAAAACTAGAATTATGACAATGATAAAAATCTCATCATGTTCACTAGTGTTTGCCTTCCAGCCTTTTCTTTGGCTTAAAGGCTTTCCCATTGCACCTCAGATCTAACTTTCACTATAATGTTCTGTTTTTTATTGGTATCTACAGAGGGGAATATTGCTGTTTGGATTGCTTTAATTAACAGTACTTATGAATTATGAATTGTAGAGCGTGCATAGACAGTACTGTTGATACTTAATTCTTCTGGAAACACTCCATATGAAACTGACCAGAATTTTTGCACACTTTGAGCCTGACATCATGACCTCATCTTGACTTGAACATTTACGTTGGAAAATGTTTACAAACAAGTGATTTCTGACCAAACTTTGCCACATCTCCACTTTTCATATCAGAAGAACTAATTGTTTACTTCTCAATAATTAGGGACTCACTGTCCTCCATCAGTGTCCCTTTTATACCTGAGCATTTACACCTAGTTCAGTACTGATGCTTTTTTAATCCTCTGACATCAGGGTCTGCATGAGCTCCCCCTTAGGTGAGAACTCTCTCTGGAGGGCCAGGCTGGGTGACCTCTTAGGGCGAGTATTACGGTCTGTTCCTTAAGCCCACTGAGTATCCTAGGTATAATCCATCTTCTCCTCACTTTTGTGTAAGATTATGCAGTGTTTTTGCCTATGCACATCACTTTTAACTTATCCTGTCCTACAAAGACTGAGAAGAGTTAAGTAAGGACTAGCCCTAGGCCTCTATGTTACTAGGAAAGTGCCTGGACCATTTTTCACTTGCATTCCATAACACAGTGAGTTACTGTGTGCCCTCTGGGGTGCTTTTTGCCCCTATAATCTTTGCCCACCTAAGTTGTGTTTCCAAGAACTTCAGTGATTGTTGTGGTACATAAAGTGATTGTAGAACAGCTTGGACAAAAAAATCGGCCTTGGGAATTACTGCAGAGTTCTTTCTAGTTTAAGTTCTTTCTAATGTAGTCTAATGTCTTAACTGAAAAATAATATGGAGTTACATTGAAAATGCAGCTACAGAATCCTCTGGTTTCTTGGATTCATAATTTGTCATTTTTTTGTAAAATTCTTTGCTGTGTTTGATTTTATTTTTATAGTGCAGTATTATATAATATAACTGTTACATAATCATCATGCAAACTCCAGGAGATAGTGAAGGACAGGGAAGCCTGGCGTGCTACAGTCCATGGGGTTGTAAAGAGCTGGACATGACTTAGCAACTGAACAACAGCGATATAATCATCATGCTATACATTAGATCCCCAGAACTTACTTATCTTATAACTGAAAGTATGTATACTCGGACCTACATATCTCCCTTTTACTCTCACCGCCAATCCCTAAGTAACCACAATTCTAGTCCCTGTTTCAGTTTTTTTAGATTCTACATGTAAATGATATGCAGCATTTGTCTTTGATTTATTTCACTTAATATAATGCCTCAAGTTCCATTTGTGTTTCTGCAAGCAGGAGGATGTTCTTTTTCATGGTTGAATATTTCACTGTGTATGTATATTTATATCACATCTTTATTCACTTTTTCATTGACACTTACCTTGGCTATTGTGAATAATGCTGCAATAACATGGGAGTATAGATATCTCTTCAAGATCCTTTTTTTTCATTCCCTTTGAATATATACTCAGATGTAGGATTGCTAGATCATATGTAGTTCTGTTTTTAATTTTTTGAGGAACCTCCATACTGTTTCTCAGACTGGCTGCAACAATTTACATTCTCACCAAAAGTGTATCAGGGTTCCCTTTTCTCCACACCCTGACCAACACTTGTTGTTCACTGTCTTTTTGATGTGTGAAGTGATAGCTCATTGTGGTTTTGATCTGTGTTTCCCTGATGATCAGCGATGTTATATATCTTTTCATGTGCCTGTTGGCCATTTGTATGTCTTCTTTGGAAAAATGTCTATTGTGTTCCTCTGTCCATTTTTTAATTGGATTGTTTGGGTTTTCTTTTTTATTTTTGCTGCTGAGTTATATTAGTTCTTTATATATTTAAATATTGACCCCTTATCAGATATATGATTTGTGGTATCTTCTCTCATTCTGTAGTTTGCCTTTTCATTTTCTTGATGGTTTCCTTTGCTGTGCAGAATCTTTTTTTTTTTTTTTTGCTGTGCAGAAATATTTGATTTAGTCCCACTTGTTTATTTCTGCTTTTGTTGTCCCACTCACCCCAGCCCCACCTTTTTTTGACTTTATTTTATTTATTTATTCAAATTTGTAATACAGTATAGTTGATTTGATTTACAATGTTGTACTGATTTCCACTGTATAGCTACATACACAGTATCCACTATTTTTTGGATTCGTTTTCCCTACAGGTCATTACTGACTTTTGAGAAGAGTTCCCTGTGCTATACAGTTAGTCCTTACTAGTTATCTATGTTATATGTAATAGTGTGTACATGTCAATCTCAGTCTCTCCATTTATCCCTCCTTCCCCCATCCCTTTCTCCCTTGGTAACCAAAAAAACATGGAATGCTTCACAGATTTACATGTCATCCTTGCACAGGGGCCACACTAATCTTCTCTGTATCTCTCCAATTTTAGCATATGTTCTGCTGAAGAGAGCACATTGTCTTTATTTTAGATTATACTTTTTAATGGCCAACAAACACACAGAAAGATGCTCAACATCACTAATTATTAGTGAAGTGCAAATCAAAACTACAATGAGGTATCACCTCATACAGGTCAGAAGGGCCATCATCAAAAAATCTATGAACAGTAAATGCTGGAGGAGGGTGTGGAGAAAAGGGAACCCTCCTATACTATTGGTGGGAATGTAAATTGGTACAGCCACTATGGAGACCAGTATGGAAGTTCCTTAAAAAACTAAAAATAGAACTACCATATGACACAACAGTCCCACTCCTGGGCATATACCTGGAGAAAACCAAAATTTCAAAAGGTACATGCATCCCAGTGTTCATTGTAGAACTACTTACAATAGCCTTCACATGGAAGCAACCTAAATGTCCATCAACTGAGGAATGGATAAAGATATGGTACGTATATAGAATGGACTATTACTCATCCATAAAAGGAATAAATTGTGCATTTGCAGAGATGTGGATGGACCTAGGGACTGGCATACAGAGTTAAGTCAGAAAGAGAAAAACAAATATAGTAGATGAATGCATATATATGAAATCTAGAAAAATGTTACAGATGAACTCAGTTGCAAAGCAAAAATAGAGACACAGATGCAGAGAATAAACATGGATACCAGGAGGGGAAGGGGAGTGGTGGGATGAATTGTGAGATTGAAGTTGGCATATACACTACTGTAGATAAATGGATAACTAATGAGAACCTGCTGCTGCTAAGTCACTTCAGTCGTGTCCGACTCTGTGCAACCCCGTAGACGTCAGCCCACGAGGCTCCCCCCTCCCTGGGATTCTCCAGGTAAGAACACTAGAGTGGGTTGCCATTTCCTTCTCCAGTGCATGAAAGTGAAAAGTGAAAGTGAAGTCGCTCAGTCGTGTCCGACTCTTAGCGACCTCATGTACTGCAGCCTACCAGGCTCCTCCACCCATGGGATTTTCCAGGCAAGAGTACTGGAGTGGGGTGCCATTGCCTTCTCCATATAGAAAAATATTTTAGAAGATTTATTATATAGAAAATGCCAATAAATTGAATAGGACTACAAAAGTGATGCTTTTTACTTATTTAGATAGTGATTTGTCTTGATAGCAACACAATGAGATGAGTGCTGAAAAGCTTTTTCCTGCTGTGGTTACCTCCTATAACTAATTTAGAATGTGTCGCATCAAAATGAATATCATCATTGTGAATGGTCTCGGATGGTCTGCATGTTCTTCTGTAGTCTCGCCGTTGGACCCTGTCTTCCCATCACTTGACCATTTGTGGTTGATTTCCATCCGTGTGTTTAGGTGATGATATTTGAACTGGCTTACTATGTGCAGTCATTTCTCTGCGAGCACAACAAGCCCCCTCCCAAGTCTTTTCATGAAGAAATGCTGGAAAGGCGAGCTCAGGAGGAGCAGCGGAGGCAGTTAGAGGCCAAGCGGAAAGAGGAAGAGGAGGTGAGACCCATGTCACCACGGTGGCCAGCCAGAGGACTGAGAGCCCTATAGGTTTTTAATCTCTGTCTCTGCCTACATACTTATCCATATTTATTAAGTTTTGCTCTGGATTTGATCCAAGAACCATGAATTCATGTGAAAGGAGGCCCTAGGAGTAACCAAGAAATAAATACTATGAGTGATTCCCTCCCAACAGGTATCAGTGCTGCCCCTAGAACCCTTCCTTAGTCCTAGTCTTTAAATGAAAGAAAAAGTCAATTTAAGCAAACTTCTTTGTGTGCCTGTAAAGCTGTGCAGGAGTTCAGAGGCTATTACCTTCTTCCCTCTGTGGGACAAGTATCTCATGCCCAAACGAGTAGCCAAAGCCAGAGACTGAACGTATTTTTTAGTTCACTCACCATTTGTATTTTTTCTTTAGTCTTAGTCTGCATAAGAATATACATTCCTGTGTTATTTTAAAAATCCTTTAATCAAACATAATACCTATATCTAAATTTCCTTCTTGATTTTTGTTCTTTTTCTTCTATTTAGTCTTTTAATACTTACTTATCTAGAACTTATTTTGGTGTAGGTTGTTAAAATAAGGGTCTGAGTCCCCCCACCCCATTTTCCTAACACATTTATTAAATAATCATTCATTCTTAGGTGATTTGTAATACTTCCTTTAAAGGGTATTTTACCTACTTATTTGTACTAAGTTCTATTTGTGAATTATCTCTTTTGTTCAATTCATCTGTTTTTTTCTTAGGTCTATACCACAATCTTTGAATTACTGTCTTTGTAACATTTGACTATCTGAGGAGTCAGGACCCCTGTCCCTTCCTCGTTCATTGTTCTTTTTTTTTCTCTCAGCTATCCTCACACATTTATTCTTAAAGAGAAATTATAGGATTGCTTTCTCAAGATCAAAACAAAGCCTCTGGAATTTTGAGTAAAATTGTACTTATATATCCATTTGGGCAGAATTTACGTCATGACCAAGTTCAGACTTCCTATCCAGAAATAGTTTTTCCATATATTTTTATCTCTTAGTGAGGCTTTTTAGTTTTCTCCCCTTAGATGTTACAGTTACTTCTAGGATTTTGTTATTCCTACTTTTCTTAGGTTCTTATTCCTTGCTCTTTTTTTCCTACTTCATTTTGTTCATCCTTTGCTTATGTTAGCATTGTCTTTGTGAGTTCCATTCATTTTGTTACTGTTTATCTCCTATTCAATTGCATAGCCTAGTTATCATTTAAAGTTCCTTAGCTCTTAGGCAGACACATTTTAATTAGAAGATAAAGATATTTAATTAACAGTCTTGTTTCAATGTACTGCTGTAACTACCTGTAAGTTTTGGATATGTTTTTACATTTTCTATTATTGCTGCAATTGTTTTTGGTTAGTCTCTCAATGGTTTTGATAGTTATAACCTGGAATTTTAGGAGGCTTATAAAAACGCTACTGATAGTTATAACCTGGAATTTTAGGAGGGTTATAAAAACGCTACTTTATGTAAACTCAGAATCATTTGAGTAATAGGTACATGGGCCAAATGAATAGATCAAAATGCCACTTTTAACAACGAGAAAGCTGGTTGGGGAGTGCAACTGAAGGTCTGTATTATGGGTGTGGTGCTGGCTCAGTCCACCTCAACCTGGGCAAAGAGTAGGTGCAAATGCATGTTCTCTGCAGACAGGCAGATACCAAAAAGGAGGGGCTCGGTCAAGAGTGGGGAGAAGTGAGAGGCCAGTGGTGTTGCCACAGTGAAAGTCCCTCCACTTTGGGGATCTCCTGGTGGTCCAATATTTAGGACTCTGAGCTTCCACAACAAGTCCCTCCACGTAAAAGTGGGGAGGAAGTGTCCCTCCCCCACAGTCTACTGCATTTAAGTGGGAGGTCTACTGCATAAGAACTCTGATAAACTGATGAAACTGTAGTATGTACTAAGGTTCTACATACTCTTAGGACTGAAATTCAGAAGGTTTTTTGTGATTTCAGAATTTGTGTGTTGTATGGGTTTCAGAGATCAGCATTTGATGGCTGTATGATTTATTTCAGCAACGTGAAATCCTTCATGAGATTCAGAAAAGGAAAGAAGAGATAAAAGAGGAGAAAAAAAGGAAAGAAATGGCCAAGCAGGTACTCTAGAATTTCTGCCATAGTCAAATAGTTTACATTTTCTAAATATACAATCTTTCTTTCCATTGATGGTATTTGAATTACTGTATCTTCATAATGTTTGAATATCTCAGAAGTCAGGACCTCTGTCCTTCATTCTTCATTATTCCTTTTTCCCTCGTTTGTTGCTATCAGTAGTAAAGTTTAAAATGAGGCACATAAAAGTCTCCCAGATATCATTCATTGTATATTTTATATTCTCCAGATAGTTACCAAACTTTGAGTTGTATATTATCTGTAGAAGACTTAGGCTTATGTAACTAGAGTAGTTTATCAACAGAGTTGAAGGAGAGGGGAGATTGAAGCTTTGATAATCAGCTCAGACTGGAATTCTTAATACTTGGAAAACAAAACTATTTGTTCATACTGAAGAGTGAACAGAAACCAGATGGATCTGCCTGAGATTTCATTCAGTGATGGAAAACAGATTTAAAAAGCAGTGGTGGAAAAAGGATATACTCCTTTGTCCTGTATTTTTCCTGAGTCCAACTCAATCAGAAAACCAGTTACACATGTTTGGAGAAATCCAGAGAGAATTTTGCTCCTTCTCCTTTAAAGAAATGGCATATCACCTAAGGGAAACAGTGAGGTGCAGTGGGAGGAGGTACTGATTTACGAGTAAACAGAACCTGGCTGAAAGCTTTGGCTTTTTTACTGCCTTGGCTTGGTGACCTTGACAGGTGACACTCTACGCTTATTTTCTTCACCCCTTAATGTGGCACAGATAATGCTTTCCTGTCTGTCTTATGTAACCATTCCTACAGAAAAATGTACTGCCCTTTGTGAATGTACAAAGCTGTATACAAATTTAAGGTGATACAACTGTTCGCCTGTTTTCCATCTCATGTGCCTTCCTGACAGCCACTCTGCTCTCTGTTTTTTCTTTTTTAAACAGTGTTCAAAATAGTTTAATATTGGAATCAAGATAGATAATAAAACAATACTAGTTCTGTCAATAGAAGAGATAATCTAAATATAGACCCCCCGCACCCCATATATGTATATATAACTGATTTTTTTGAGCAAGATACAAAGATAATTCTAGAGAAAGGATAGCCCTTTTTGCAAATGGTACTAGAACATTTTTTTTCTTTTCCATTATGGTTTATTACAGGATATTGAGTATGCTCTGTTTGAATGCCTTCTTCTGTTTATCTCTTGCTCTTGTCCCTAACTTTTCATGTATATTCCACATTTCTAAGTATTTATAAAGTTCACATTCTCTTAAAACTGTAACCTTGACCTTCAGTTCTTGAAACAGTACATATTTGGACACTAAATTTTAAAAAGTTGAGTTCAACTTTATTACACTTGAAAATCTTCAGCTTAAATGAAATGTGCATGCCCTACATATTTATGATTACTTACCATGATTGTCTTCCATTATGACTTAGGTGTAAAGTAGGTTTTACTTTTCTTTTTTTAAGGAACGTTTAGAAATAGCTAGTTTGTCAAATCAAGATCATACCTCTAGAAAAGACCCAGGAGGACACAGAACAGCTGCCATTCTACATGGAGGCTCTCCTGACTTCGTAGGAAATGGTAAACATCGGACCAACTCCTCTGGAAGGTCTAAGTAAGTCCCTGAGATTTCCAGTCCCTTAAAACAACTTGTAGTGAAATTTGGTTGAGTTGTCACATGAGAGTTTTAATAACTTTTTCAAAGCCTGTGTATCTTAGTATATTAGTAATATAAAATTTTCCATTTGTTTTAATACTTTCCAAGTATCTTTCACAAAGCCAGTTTTATTTCCCTTTACATAACAGTTGTTAACCTTAACATTGCCTCCAGTGCAGTTTGATCTGCCTTTTGATGATCTAACTTTTCAACGTTAGTTGGTCAGTTGTGTCCAATCCTTTGTGACCCCGTGAACTGTAGCCCACCAGGCTTCTTTGTCCATGGAATCCTGCAGGCAAGAATACTAGAGTGGGTTGCCATTTCCTTCTCCAGGGGATCTTCCCAACCCAGGGATTGAACTTAGGTCTCCAGCACAGCAGGCAGATCTTTTACTGTCTGAGCCATCAGGGAAGCCCAATTATTCAGTAAGTGATTTAAAAACTTTTCTTCCATCAGAATCATCATCCAGTCAGATTCACACTGTTTTCAGTCTGTAACGCCTTAGGTCTCACCACAGATGTGGGGAGAGTCCCACAATGGGCACAGGTGTAGGAGATCCTTTACGTGAGGACAGGAGCCCCAGTTTGCTGCCAGGGCTCCCCTCCCCTTGCTACTGAGGACACTGGGCTTCCCTGTCACGGCAGGTGGGCTCCTCGGTCACATGTCACCAAAGGTCACATGAAAGATACTATCTCTTCCTCCATATCCTTTTCTACTAAAGAATTGAGACTTCCCGGTGAAGTAGGTCCCCTACATACAAACCTACAAGTTTCGAACTTTGAAAGATGCAGACGTGCACTCCATCACTGTCAGGTGTGAGCGAAACTGCAGCTTGCCCTCCCTCTCCTAGTGCTGACGGTCCTTCAGCTCTCCCACCTCCCGTCTCTACTCC
Organism: Bos indicus; assembly: GCF_029378745.1. Taxonomy (NCBI): domain Eukaryota; kingdom Metazoa; phylum Chordata; class Mammalia; order Artiodactyla; family Bovidae; genus Bos; species Bos indicus. The sequence continues at coordinate 35,531,780 of NC_091769.1, forward strand.
TTCCTCCAGTCAGTGACGGCTCTTGACTGTTCATTCAGTGCCAGCCCCTGTATGCCAGCTGTTGTACTTGCTTTTCAAGGTACTGTACTATAAGATTAAAAATGGGTTTTTTTTGTATTTGTTTTTTATATATTACTTGTGGGAAAGGTATTATAAACCTATTATAGTACAGCACTGTATAGCCAGTTTTGTTAGTTGGATACCCAGGCTAATTTTATAGGACTTATGAACAAACTGGACTTATGAACACTGTCAGAATGGAACTTGTTTGTATGAAGGGGACTTTGTATGTTTGCTGTGACTGCCACTGTTGACCAGAAAGGAATTTTAGTACAGAATTCCTTTCTGTGATTAGGTGGGTGATTAAATAGCACAGGTATTATCATTCAGGTTCTATATGTATTTAAGCTATCTTTTGTGATAATCTAAGCACCACTTAAAACCAGCATTTTAGTTACCAAACTAAAAGCTTATATAATCTTTTGGATTACAGTTTGTTTATAAGGAGGAGTCATTTCACTTCTTTCCCTAATTATCTGCTTTGAAAAAAATCAGCTCAGAAATCATTTTGATATTAACATTTAACCACCTACTGTTAAGGTGAACTAAATGTTTTCTTGAATGCAGTTTCTGGTAATGATTTCTTTTTAAGATTATAATTCCTTAAAGCAATTGAGATTATTTTTGCAACTGGGCTTCCATTAGGCAACATAGTTTGAAGCTGTCAGAGTATTCCACTAGGAAATATCTAACAAATTCCTACTGTGTTAGAAATGGTGGAAATAAATCAATGCCCTGAATAAGGCTGTATAAAAAGCAATCTTTTTTAGTTTAATTATTTCCATTTTTTTGGCTAACTGTAAACAGTGGGTCCAAGATTAGACTTGCTTTTGAGATCAGTAATTATTAGCAAGTCTATTCAAGGAAGGGTGGGAAATTCTCTGTTTCCTTGACACAGGTAGAACAGATTTTTATGTAGCACTTATAAAGGGACATTAGTATGTCTTGGATAGAATGACATTTCCACAAGCATCCAAGAAGTCATTTTCATGAATTGTTTGCCAAGATTGTTGTACAAACCTGTATAGAACTCTGGCACTCTGTCACCTACAGACTAGAAAAGAATGAATCTTTCTTATAGGTTACATGCTTCTTTGGTTAAGAAATAAAAAGTCCTTGATATACTGAAGTATCTCATACATACTCTTTATTCTTTTTCTTCCTTGCTATTCACTAGTCTTTAAGTTGGAAAGCCAAAGGAAATGACCAGAGTGTTCCATTTTATTCTTTCAACTAGAAGATACGTTCAGTAGAGGTAGTAGACATGACCTTGTTGTGAACATTGTCAGCAGTCAGTATTCGAATTGGCTGTGACTAAAAGCAATACAATCTAGAATGAGATACTTGATGAGGACTTACTTGCTAAAGTCCAGACACTATTCTCAGTCCTAGGGATTCAGTAAATAAGATCAAGATGGACTCTGGTTTCATGGAGCTTGTATTCTAGTTGAAAGAGACTGTCCACCAGCAAACCAGAAGTTGTCAGATAATGACTGGTGCTCTGCAGAGAATTTAATTGGCTATCTTGAAGGAAGACTGAATTGTTACTTTAGATTGGGTGTTTGGAGGAAAGAGTCCAAGGATTGGATCCTGAGTGACTAAGGGACAGTGGCTTTAAACTGAGGGGCACATATCCTGGATCTGGATGAAGGGAATGAGCCAGCTGCTCAGCTGAAAAGAAGAGCCGGTATAGAAGACCCCAGGCTGGCCTAGGCTGGTCCTGCCCAGAGCTCATCAACCAGGGCAGCATGGCTAGAATGACCAGTTGTGGAGACAGTGGTTCAAGGGGGCAGCAGGGGCAGATCACAAATGAGGTCTTTGTTGGTCGAATCAGGAGTTCAGGTGTACTGAGAAGCCGTTTGAGGTTTTAAAAAGGAACATGGTATCATCTGACCCATGCTGAGTGAAATTCTTCCTGGCTGCTAGTGGAGAACAGAGAGCGGGGGCGAACAGAGAGTGGGGGCGAACAGTGGAGGAACAGCTCATGCATCTCGTGTCATACCACTCTCCCTCGCCCTCACCCTCTGCACGGTGGCCGCACTCACCATCCAGTCCTCCACGCACACCGAGCTCCTTCCTGTCTCATGGCCTCTGCCAGTTACTCTACCTGCGATGCTCTACTTCAGTTTACTTTGCGTGGCCGACTCCTCATCACTCAGTTCTCCCCTCACACGTGATCTCCGATGCCTTCCCTGAGCACCCCACACCTTAGCTACTTGTTCTCCGATTTCCTGCTTTATTAAATTTCTCCATAGCAGTTACTGCTAGCTAAACTTCATATTCATTTGTTTGCTTTTGAATTGTCTTCTCCTTTTGTGAAAGTATGAGGTTCTTGCCTCTGTGTTTTCTTCAGGGCCTGGCACAGTGCCTGGCAGGGGCAGGGTGGGTGCTCAGTAAACATCTGATGAAGGGAGGGAGGGAGGGAGGCAGGAAGGATGATAGAAAGGGACAGACTGTCTTTTTGGCCCTGGTAGGGTCTGCAGTCTGTTTAACCAGGGCAGCTCAGCTTTTCTTTTTTGTGTGGGATACATCAAAAACCAGTACGGCTTTATGTAATGAAAGGTTTCCACTGTGTAAAACAAGAGAAAGAAAACAGAAAACCCCTGACCGTTCTAGTGGAAGGAGCTTAAAGGCTTGATTCTCAAGTACCTGGCCCCTTGGCCCAGCTTTTCACGGATGCACTTTAGCCTTTGTTGAGCAACTTCACTTTCTATGTCCTTAATTGTTCCATGGCCTTAAGAATTTGTGGACGCACATGTAGTACAAGAGACTCAAATCATAATAGGTTTTCTCAGCAGTGTGGGAGGGTGTTAGGGGAGGGAATTGAAAATGGCAAGACCAGTTAATAATGGGGTATCTTTTGTGTCCAGGAGAAATTTGGTGATGACATGAACAAGGCAGGGAAATTGGAGAAGAGAGGCTCATACTTAGGAATCAGTTAGTTGTAGGAGATCTAGGAGCTCAGGGAGACGTGCACATCTTGACTAGTGAGACAGAATGGATGACTATGCCACCAACCAAAAAAAGAGCCCAGGAGAAGAATCCAGTTGAGAATGATAGGGGTAGGTGGCAGTTTCACTGACTTTGCAGTAGCATGAAGAGTGAATGGAAGGGACAGTCATGGAGATAGCAAGTGTAGAAGTTTGAAAATGAAAAACAAGATGGTGCAAGAGATTGAGGGAGAGGAGAATGGACATGGGAGAGATTTATGGGCTGAAGGTAAGAAGCCAATGGAGAGGGATAGATTGAACATAAAGAAGAGGGGGACTAACTGATGGACCAGGGTCCCAGAGGAGACTTCAGGGGTGGAACTGAGGCCAGGGTAGCTGTCCTTCCTCTGAGTCTGAGAAAAAGAAAAAATGGCTCAGGTGCCAAGTAACTTTCTAGGTGGGCCCACAGAAAGTGTGGGCTTCACTGCTCATTGCTTCATGTTCTCAGTGAAAGTGGAGGTCAGGATCACACTCACAGTGAGAGGACTGCTTCCTAGAGATCTGTGCCTGATCATAGCATTTCTAACAAGTGTCCAATCCTGACCATCAAGGGCACTCTTCCTGGCCTCGTCCCTGCAGAGCTCTCCCAAGTTAGTTGTAATTTTTGCATTGTAATCTGGCTTTCCACTCAGAAAAAAAGAGAAAGAAAGAAGGGTTAGGCTTTGAGTGTGGGGGTTGGGCATTCTGTAGCGTGGGGCCCAGTTAGTGACTAGGAATTTGTAGTGCTCTTAAGCCCCGATTTTGCAGCTTTCTCCAGATGTGCATGTACACAGGATGTGGGGTCAACATGGACTTGAGCTAAATCACTTCCATAGAACTGTTCTATGGATGGAAATGTTCTCTATCAGTGCTGTCCACTGTGGTAGCCACTGGTCACTTGGGGCTGTTGAGTACGACATACCTCAGAGATATTCCAGGAGCAGACCACCGCAATGAAATGAGTATCCCTGCATAGTGAGTCACTTGCACGTTTGGATTCCCAGTGCATGTAAAAGTCATGCTTACACTATGCTGGAGTGTGTTAAGTATGTGATAGCATTGTATCTTAAAAAAAAAAAAAAAACAGTTTGCATATCTTAATTTAAAAATTACTAAAAAAACACTAAACATCTGAGCCTTCAGTGAGTCATAGTAGTAACTGAGCACAGATCACCACAACAAATACATAATAATAATGAAAAAGTTTTAACTGTTGCAAAAATTACAAAAGTGTGACAGAGACACATAAAGTGAGCAAATGCTATTGGAAAAATAGTGCTGATAGACTTGCTTATTAACACAAGGTTGACACAAACCTTCAATTTGTTTAAAAAAAAAAAAAAAAAGCAGCCATGGTATCTGTGAAGTTCAGTAAAGTAGAGCACAATATGATGAGGAATCCCTGTACTTGTGCCTACTCAAGTTGAAGAACGGAATTTTTAATTTAATTTAGTTGTGATTGAATTTAAGTAGCCACATGTGGCCACCATACAAGGCAGCACCCATCTGGAACAGGGTTTGTAGAGTTCACGTGGGGAAGACTCCGTGGCGAGTGGGGGGTTGGACAGCTTTCCCATTAGCACCTTCAGCTCAGTTCCCAGCAGAGACTGCTGTTGGACAGTGAATTGACTGGTAAGCAGGAGAAAATGGAGGGGCACAAATTTCCTGTGTTAATCTTAAAGAAAAAAAATCATTGTCCAAATTTATTTTTAAGGCGAGAACGTCAGTATTCTATGTGTAATAGCGAAGATTCTCCTGGCTCTTGTGAAATCCTGTATTTCTCTGTGGGTAGTCCTGATCAGCTCATGGTGCACAAAGGGAAATGTATTGGTGAGTAAACTAGCTAAACTCGTTTAAATTATTCTAATTACCCAAGTTAATCATGAAGGAACAGGGGAGAATAGACACTACATCGTCTAGACCAGCATAGTTGCAGGAAAACTCTGTAAGCTGACAATCATTCTAGCTCCTGTTCCTGATGATCAAAAGAAGTCACTCAGCTTTCCACTTCTGTAAGATGCAAATAAAGCCCCAGGCTGTTGGAAATATTGTTAGCAGAAAGACAAAATTTGTCATCATTAGAATTAGCCAAAATTTTCAAAACCAAATTGGTTGAAATATTATGAATATGGAATTTTGCATCATGTACATTTGTAACCGAGGAAATATGTATAGCAAAATGAGTTTTGATGCCTGTAATCTTTGAGGATTAAGTCTCATTTTCTTAATTTGCTGTCCACCTGCTTAGCATTTTCTTGCTTGGCGTCCTGTACCAGACCAGGAAATTCACTTTATTTTCAATGTGTTTTATTTAGCAGTTTAGCCATCTTATTTAGCAGATGGCTATTTGTAGTGAATATTGTTCAAAATTTTATTTGAATTGTTTATATTAAAATCAAGTTTTCCGTGTCTACTTCCTTTGCTCTAAATGTACATCATCTTTTATCAGTCATACAGATACAGCCACTAATTGGTGTAGGGATCACTTGCATATGGTGAATTTGACAATTAAGTTTCATTTCCAATCCCATGAGTATTCTTAGCAGAGCTAATAGGCAGCTAAATTACCTAAATCAAGTTTGCTTTCTTTTAAAGGGATCTTTTTTCCCTTCCTCTTTGAGGAGATGTACACAGAAAGGGAAGTTGCCAGGGAGAGGACAATAGGTAGAGGGAAAGAAACCAAGCATCTGAAGAGTCATGATCTGAACACGTAACCTTGGGTGATGGAGGCGGTGTGGACCATGCGGGATTCTGTACATACACAGAGCCTGCCCTCTTCAGACACAGCCACCATTTGGGAAGGTTTAAGACCTTGGTAGAGATGATTTGCTTTGGTCTTGAGGCTGTCCTTGACTCTAAGGCATTTCTGACTCATGAATTGGCAACATAAAACTCACTACTTTTAATGATCTGAGGAAATCAGGAAGGCAAATCAATCCAACTGTGTATTACCTTACCCTGGACTCCTAGTCTCCTTGGTACTCATTAGACAAATTCACCTGTGTTAATACCCTCATTAGGAGACACGTTTGCAATCTGAACTTTTTTTAATGTAAAACCACCAAGTAAATTATTTATTTTGTTTTCTCACAATGGGTTTAATTTTTTAAATGGGTCCTAATTTTTTAAGGACCCATTTTTTTTTTTTTGATCTTTTGTGAAAGATCAACTAATTAACATTTGCTTTTCAGTGTGAAGCTGTTGGAACTAGAGGGAATCAAGAGTTTCCCCAGATATTATTCCCTATATATTAATATTAAAGCACTGGAGAGGCTTCTATATAAATGATCACACAGTGGAGTATCAGTCTGAGCTCTTATGGTAACATTTTCCTTCAGCCTTGTTTCAGTATGTTCTTTTGTTCTTTTTATTATCCCCACAACGCAGAAGTGACAAAAGGTGGGTGGCAATAATGGAATTATAATGCCAAAAAAAAAAGAATTATAATACAAAAAAAAATGCAGCAGCAATTACGAAATACTCACTTAGTCCCAGCTGGGGGTATATATATTGTAAGACATTGTGCCATATAATTCACAAATTTAATTAGGCTTTATGTACATCACCTCACATTCCATCCCATTAATATTTACTGTCCTGTATCTCCAACATGTGCTGCATAGATCCTACATTCCACAGGTTGCTTACTTTGGTTGACAGATTTTCAAACACTAGGGGCTTTTATTTTTATTTTCCCTTAGCTAAGAATGTCCAGAGTTATTTATAACTAGTATAACAGATCATTTCAATTTTTTGGCTGACAGATTTTCAAACACTAGGGGTTTTTATTTTTATTTTCCCTTAGCTAAGAATGTCCAGAATTATTTATAACTAGTATAACAGATCATTTCAATTAAAATTAAAAATCTCTTAAATTGTCAGCATATCTGTGAAGGAACACTGCCTCTCTCAGTGAGTTAGTTCAGCCACATTTCCCTAGACTGTTTTTGCAAAAACTACTTTGCCTTATGTATACAGGTTACTTTACTTTTCATTATGAAGATAATGTCGCATCATGGAAAACTATTATTATTTATATAGTAAGAGAAAAAGAATAGATCAATTGTTTTCATTTGGAGTAATTTTGTTCCCTAGGGGACATTGGTTGACATTTGGATATTTTGATGATTAACTCTAGGGTGAGGGTGCTGCTGGCATCTCATGGATAGAGGGGAGGGCTGCTGCTAAACATCTTACAGTACACAAGACAACCCCCTTCAACGAGGGATTTTCCAGTCCCAAATGTCAGTAGTGTTGAGAGTGAGAAACCTTGTTACATATGCTACAATTCGGTAAATTAGGGGAAAAAAAGGGTAGAAGGTTCTAGAAGAGAAAGACAAATTGGTGATATTGTGGGTGATATTTTTCTCCACTTCCAATTTTTTGGTGATTTTCTATTACAGTCTTTAATAAAAATTTAGATTTTCATAAAAAAATTTGGGGGCATTACAAAAATTTAGCTCCCCCAGGCATAGGTGGACACCATATGCCTATCACTAAATAAATGTGTCTTCTCTCAAGCACTTCAGATTTAAACTGTCATGACTTGTTCCTTCCTTCAAAGCCATTGGCCACTTTGTATTTACTGAGCATATTCAGATTTTGTGTTTAAAAGATCATTGATGTTTTCAAATTTCTGAGGTACTAAAACCTGTTCTCACTATGCACACTAATCTTCATTGATGGAGCGTTCCTGGTTCCAAACTCCTTCTATCAATGTTAGTTGGTATTTAGCTATATGAAGGTTACACTACCACACCAGTAGGCACAGTTGTCAGAGGTCGTTATGAAAATAGCATTATAAATACCAGCTAGTGGAAGAAAACATTGATCTGATACTAAGATCTCACTGTTGAGTATTGTCCCTTTGTAAAATTTAATATTTTAAAGTTCAGAGTATATTGTTAAAACACCAAAAATTGGTTACAAAAGAGCATGTATTACATGAAATTACATTTTTCATAGTACATGGTATCCATTGTTGAACAAATGACTGCTCCCTGTGTTTTTTTTTATGCCCACAGAAAATGTACCAGTGATACTTAATTATATTTCCTTTCAATATGCAGGCAGTGATGAGCAGCTTGGAAAATTAGTTTACAATGCTTTGGAAACAGCTACTGGCAGCTTTGTCTTGTTGCATGAGTGGGTCCTTCAATGGCACAAAAAAATGGGTCCATTCCTTACCAGTCAAGAAAAAGAGAAGATTGATAAGTGCAAAAAGCAGGTAGGTATCCAAGATGGCTCACTGAGCAAAAGGACTAACCTGGAGTTTAAGGCGATGATAAAACAAAGTAACTCAGCATTTGACTGGCCAGCAAAAAAGACCCAGAACGCAATGAGATCTGTTCAACCAGAGGGGATGGTGGAGGATCATAAGTGTTCCCAGACCCTGCTGCCTCTTTCAGAACTTTCAGAGCGTGGTCCAAACTCTTGCAGCTGCTTCTCAACCTCCTGTCTTAGCTCTTATTATTCCATTAATAGCTCTCTCTCCAACAGGAACTAAAGAGTACTTCATAACTGTGCTATTTGCAATCATTTGCATTTTCTCAGTCTCTTGAAATATTCACAACTGCATTTTAGGGGACTGGAGAATTGTATAATTGATTCATAATACTTAGCTTAAGGAGAACATTTAATATTGCAGTGGTACATAATAAATAAAGAGGTTATAAAACAGTAGGTGAAGCATCGTGTTTGGAAATGTATGTGTATTTATTACAAAAGAAAAACTGAACGTAAATACACTAAAGTCATAACAGTTGTCTTTGAGTGGTGACCATAAAGATAAATTGTGGGATTTTTCTTTTGTATTAGTACCTATTAAAATTTTGAGAGTGAATCTTTATAATCAGAAAAACTTATTTTAAAATTGTTTCTTTTTTCTGGTGGCCATATTGCAAAAGAAGCTGCTTTTGAAACGTGTCCATCTTTAAGAACTAGTAAGTTGACCATGTGGTTTGGGGAGGACTCAGTTCAGGGCTTGTTCCTTCTCCTTGCTGTCTAAAGTACATTTTCTATTCAAATATTTCACTTTTGTGGTGAAACACTAGTAAATGCTGACCAACTCAGCTATCATCATATTATTGGTTTTTTTTTTCCATTCCAGATTCAAGGGGCAGAAACAGAATTCAGCTCACTGGTGAAACTGAGCCATCCAAACATAGTACGCTACTTTGCGATGAACCTCAAAGAGCAAGACGACTCCATCGTGGTGGATATTTTAGTGGAGCACACTAATGGGATCTCCCTCGCAGCCCACCTGGGCCACTCAGGCCCCATCCCGGTACATCAGCTTCGCAAGTATGCAGCTCAGCTCTTGTCAGGCCTTGATTACTTGCACAGCAATTCCGTGGTGCACAAGGTTCTGAGCGCATCAAATGTCCTGGTGGATGCAGAGGGCACCGTCAAGATTACAGACTACAGCATTTCTAAGCGCCTGGCAGACATTTGCAAGGAGGACGTGTTTGAGCAGACCCGGGTTCGTTTCAGTGACAGCGCCCTACCTTATAAAACCGGGAAGAAAGGGGATATTTGGCGTCTCGGCCTTCTGCTGCTCTCCCTCAGCCAAGGACAAGAGTGTGAAGAGTATCCCGTGACCATCCCTAGTGACTTACCAGCTGATTTTCAAGATTTTCTAAAGAAGTGAGTGTCGTTGAGATTTTTCTCTATCTGCATTTTACTCCTTTACTTTTGATTGTGCTTGAATGTGCTTAACATCTCAGTCATGTGTATAATCTGAAAAGTGAAGAACAGGTTTCGACTTACTTCTTTGTTCTCCCAGTCCTTTCCCAGCCACATATGTTCTATTTTCTTACTTAGGTTTATTGTTCTCATAACTCCTACATTCTTCTAAATTCACTTGGGCTTAATAATAGACTTTCAAACTACTTTTTGAGGACTGCCTGGTATACGCTAAGAAATCAGTAGGGACTGCTGCTAGGGGGAAAAATGCCCCAGGTATTCCAAATGGTAAAGGCCACTTTCACTGCTGGTTCCTAAGGGGTCAAAGATGACACCTCCCATTTAGAAAACAGCTTTAGGAGTACGATTCTGCCCCTGGTTTTTCTTAACCATTCTTCTTCATTAGTAGTGTCCCATTCAGCCAAGTTATAGAAAGCAAATGACTTCCTTGCCCTAGTCAGAGGAGTCTCAACATCTGTAAATTACAGTTACAGATTTAATTACAGAGCCAAGTGTTTTTGTTTTTTTTAATTAAGATATAGTTGATTTACAATGTTGTGTTAATTTCAGGTATGGTGAGTGAAAATCACTCAGTTGTGTCTGACTCTTTGTGACCTCACGGACTATACAGTCCATGGAATTCTCCAGGCCAGAATACTGGAGTGGGTAGCCTTTCCCTTTTCCAGGGGATCTTCCAAACCCAGGGATCGAGCCCACGTCTCCTGTATTGTAGGCAGATTCTTTACCAGCTGAGCCACCAGGGAAGCTCAAGAATACTGGAGTGGGTAGCCTATCCCTTCTCCAGCAGATCTTCCCGACCCAGGAATCAAACCCAGATCTCCAACACTGCAAGGCGGATTCTTTACCAACTGAGCCACAAGGGAAGCCCAGTTTCAGGTCTACAGCAGAGCAATTCAGGATGTTTGCAGATTATACTCCATGGTAGGTTATTCCAAGATAATGGCTATAATCCCCTGTGGTATACAGTATGTCCTTGTTCATTATCTGTTTTGTTTATCTGTTGCAAATCTGTTGCCTATCTGTTTTATGTATAGTAGTTTGTATCTTTTAAAACCATACCTCTAATTTGTCTGTTTTATCTTACTTTGAGATAGTCCTTACTGAGGTTTTCCTCTGGCCAAAAGTCTTTGCCCAGGTCCTTCAATTCAGTGATTCCTTATTTTGCCCTGCCTCTGTCTAAGCTACACCTTGGTTCTCTCAGTTTCTCTACAAAATAAGATCCCTTATTTTTCTAGACATCCCCCTGGTCCTGCAGAAGTGAACCTGGACTGGTTTCTTCCCTTTCTGACACTGTCGTATTTCCCACCTTTTTTTTCCCCCAACCATTCACTTTTACTCACTTCATCACTCCCTACATTTCTTTTATGCTTTACGTTTCTTCTGTTCCCATCTATTCCAGCTGCCATTTGGCCTGATCCATAATATTACTATTTCTTGTCACTCGGTTGTTCTTACCTATTACAGAAGTGAAAGTCGCTGCACTTATGTTTAAATAGATAGTTTGTGTATACCATTAAATAGAAGTAGATGTGCCTCACAGACACAGAGATCAGACTGTGATAGCCAGGGTCAGGGATGGAGTGGGAGTTTGGGGTTGGCAGATGCAAACTATTATGTATAGAATGGATAAAACCAAGGTCCTACTGTGTAGCACAGGGAACAATATCTAATCTCCTAGGATAAACCATAGTGGAAAAGAATATTTTTTAAAAAGATGTATGTGTGTGTGAAACTGAATTACTTTGCTATATAGCTGAGATTGGCACAACATTGTAAATCACTTATAATTTAATTAAGAAATAAATAAATAGAAGAGATGCAATATGCAAAGTTGTAGAAAGGGGCTAACGATTCTTGACGCTGTGTCCTCTCAAAGTATATAAACATCTAAAATTTCTAAAGAAACCTTTTATGATTTCTCTTTAATGCAGCAGAACTTTTTTAAACTATTTATAAAAGCACCCTGATGATGAAGTTGACTAAAATGACATCAGAGGGCAAATGGGGATAGAACCACTGATGTAAAGATTCATTTCCTCCTTCAGAATGTCACCTTTAGCTTTCTGCCCTTCCTCCTTGGTCAAGAATAATTTAGTAAAGGTTCATAATATAAACTGGAGAAGGCAATGGCACCCCACTCCAGTACTCTTGCCTGGAAAATCCCATGGACAGAGGAGCCTGGAAGGCTGCAGTCCATGGGGTCGCTGAGGGTCGGACACGACTGAGCGACTTCACTTTCACTTTTCACTTTCATGCATTGGAGAAGGAAATGACAACCCACTCCAGTGTTCTTGCCTGGAGAATCCCAGGGACGGGGGAGCCTGGTGGGCTGCCATCCCTGGGGTCGCACAGAGTCGGACACGACTGAAGTGACTTAGCAGTAATATAAACAAACAACACTGGGAAGTTTAAGTAGAACATATCTTTCATATTTAATAGTAAAATGAAGGACTCAGTAGCCAAAACCTTCATAGTTCTCCTCTTAGAGAACAGTTCTATGCTGTCAGTTTTGAACTTGAGATCAGCACCATTTCTTATTCTGTTAATAATATGGTTGTCCTTTAGATTGAGTCATATATTTCTCTGTCTTCCTAGAGTGGTTTGATAGACCTCTTATTTAAGAAGCAGACGTACAGTATTGTTTTACTACGTTTGCTGTCTAACCCCAGTTAACAACAACAAAAAACCATTCCCAGACAAGCGTAGAAGCATTTCATTTGTAGTTACATTTTTACTTATTGGTGAACACCCTTTGAAGAAAGGTTTTGTTTCACATCAATCTCTGTGATAGGATAGAGCCCAGAGTCAAAGCCAGACAGCTCAGTTCATATTCTACTTTTATTCCTCACTGGTTGAGTGACTTGAACTCCCTACTCTGAGTCTTTTCCTCCAAAAGACAGGGATAATAGCAAATAATATAACAAGACACCTAAGGATGGGGACTGGTTGCCAGGAGAACCAACCACTTGATTTAGGGTTTGAAAGTTTCAGTCCTACCCCCAACCTCTGTGGAGAGGGGAGGGGCTAGAGGTTGAATGGATCACCAATGGCCAGTGATTTAATTGTTCATGGCTACGTAGTGATGCCTTCATTAAAAACCAAAAAGACAGGATTCAGAGAGCTTCCAGGCTGGTGAACACACAGAGGTGATGGGTGGGTGGTGGCCCGGGGAGGGCAAGAAGTTCCAAGCCCCTTGCCCTCTGCGTCTCTTCCAGCTGACTGTTCCTGAGTTATATATAGCCTTTTACGTTAAGCTGATAAACTAGTAACTAAAATGTTTCTGAGTTCTGTGAGCTGCTCTAGCAAGTTAGTTGAACCCAAGGAGGAGGTCATTGGAATCTCCATTCCATTGGTAGCCCATTGGTCAGAAGCACAGGTGACAACATGGACTTGTTACCGGTGTCTCAAGTCAGGGTAGGGAGGGAAGTCGCATTAGACTGAGCCCCTAACCCCTGGGATCTGATGCTCTCTCCAGGTAGATAGTGTCAGAATTGAGTTGAGCTGTGTGACACCCAACTGATATTGGGAAATTGCTTCTTGGTGTGGGGATACACCCTCGCCTCAGTAAAATCGGGTGCAAAATCTTTTATGTAATCAAATGAAGAAAGCAGTTGATGAAAAATATGTACAGGATGATGTCATTTTTTTAAACTCTGTTCACAAATTAAAACTATATCTTTTGTTTGAATGGTTGTCCAAGACTTTATCCTTATCAGTAATTTTTAATATTTGCAAGGAGAAAGTATTCACATGTTAATGATGTAATTAAAAGTTAATTTTTAATTTAGGGGACAATACAGTATCTTTTACATGCTTTTATTGCAATCTTTTCTTCCCTCTCAAGAATGAAATTAGGAGTGCTGTACTTTTCAGTACTGTGCCATGAGAAAATTAAATATTACCTTTTATAGTAGTTGCTGTCACCACTTCATATGTGTAGATTTAAGTCCATAATTCACAATGATGATTGATTGTTTTAAATACCTTTTTATAATTAGGGCCACGTGCTACCAAGCAGTGCTACTTGGGTCATTGTTATGAAAGCCAAGCAGCTTATTGGATTAGTTAGAACAGTGATTCTCAGACTTTCTCTTGGATTGAATCCACCTGGAGAGCTTGTTAAAGCACAGATTACAGCCCAACCCCCTGTAGTTGCTGGTTTACTAGGACTGGGATAGAAAATGTGTAGTTCTAACAAATTTCCCAGGTGATACTGACACTGCTGTTCGAGGGGCCCCACTTTGAAAAACACTAGCTTAAAGGTATGGTTTGTTTTCATTATTAAACAAATTGTTTGTTAGAACATTAAACATTAAACAGAAAGGCTCAAGGAATGATAATTAAAAGAAACCAGGTGGTTACATGGGCTTCCCAGGCGGCTCAGTAGGTAAAGAATCTGCCTGCAATGTGAGACATAGGAGACACAGTGTAGGGAAGATCCCCTGGAGGAGGGCCACTCACTCCAGCATTCTTGCCTGGAGAATCCCATGGACAGGGGAGCCTGGCGGGCTAGAGTCAATAGGATCGAAAAGAGTCAGCCACAACTGAAGTGACTGGGCACATACACAGGTGATAGAGTGTGGGACTTTTGAAAAGTTGTTCTTAATTGTTACCAGCATACTTCAAACTGTGATGAATGGGCCGCATCTGAAGTTTGTCGTATTGGGCCCCAAGCCTGCATCAGCTAGCGTCTGATTTGCTTTTCCTTTGGGAACTCTTATGACTGGTCCCCAGAAAGGCTTAGTGTAGCATGGCAGGTCATTAAGCTATTAGTGGGAGTGAAAGTTCATAACCTACTTGTGCTATCTTATCCTAGACTTTTAAAAATATTAAAAAATGAGTCAGTCTCCTGGCCTCTAGAGACTACTTTTTTTTATTCTCCCACTTATGCAGCCTGGTGCTTAGCATATAAATCCTGCAAGAATGTTTATTAAATTAAATTCACTTAGGGACACATTTTGGTCTGCAAGTAATGTGATTTCTCTAATGTGTATCTTTGAAAGATAAACCCATAATTAAAAGCCTTGGATTACTTTATTTAGCATTTATTTTGTGCATTGCTGAGATTCTTTTTTCCCTCTCATTGAGGTGTGTCTGCTTAGATGACAAGGAAAGATGGAGTCCTCAGCAGTTGTTAAAACACAGCTTTATAAATCCTCAGTCTAAAATACCTTTACTGGAACAAAGTCCCGAAGGTGAGTCTGTTACCATTCTTTTCTGATAGCCTATTTAACATAAATTATTTTGAAAGGCTACATAAACCTAAGACTGGAAAGGACTGCATGGATCATTTATTTTATCTATTTTATGCTGAGTTATACGTAGATCCATTCATTGGTTGTGTCTTGTGTACATGGAGGTATTTGGCCATCCTGGTTTTTCACATCCCCTCTGATGGAATGTCTGGCAGCACAGCCTCTTCATGTGGATTCTCCCTTATCATGTCAGCCTCACTGCCGTGGAACTAGACTTCCCTGCTGTTACTCGAGTAGCAGATGAAAGAGCCTCAGTGGAGACTGGGATGATCAAGACACCTGGGTTTGACTCCTGGCTCTGTTGCTCGGTCATTTCTTTACCCTCAGTTACCCCTCCCTGTAGACTTGGGCTAATTAAATATTTCTACCTACTTTAAGGAATACGAGGTGAGGAAAGTACTAAAGGGTCAGCCAGGTAAGAGGTACTTTTAAAAGCTCCTCGGCCGGGGCCCCTTCCCCCCATGCTTGCATCGTGGTTGGATATTGCAGCTCTTCCTCTATTTTCGTTGCCTCTCTTGTTTTATCTCAGATTCTGGAGGACAAGATTATGTGGAGACTGTCATTCCTAGCAACCAGCTACCCAGTGCTGCATTCTTCAGTGAGACCCAGAGACAGTTTTCCCGCTATTTCATTGAGTTTGAAGAATTACAGCTTCTCGGCAAAGGAGCTTTTGGAGCCGTCATCAAGGTGTGATATAGAGTTGTCCCCAGCCCCTTTTAAAGCCCTTTCCCTGATCCATCTCTGTAGAGGTAAGGATTTCTATTTTGAGGGTAGGGAGGAAAGTGAATACAACTATTTGAAACAATGATCATCTTCCCCTTAATGTAGTTAAAGGCTTTATTTAAAGTTACACTAGACACATTAAGAATGCATGTTCCTCTTCCCTTGCTCGATGCAGTGCATTAACATGATAAATACATAATTGTAACAGCCCCTCAAGTGGAATCAAGACATCTGCGTGAAGAATGTTGTTGTGTGCTTTGCTTCAGAAAGAAGATTGTTCTCTTTTTCTCCCATTTGCTTTTAGAGTCGCTGTAGCTAAGAGAGTTACAAGGTTAGAACTGAGATGGAATTCAAACTGGGAAATGGCCCAGATGGTCTTGATGGCTTTTATTTTCCAGCTCTTACCGAGATGGAAAACTAGTGATAGGTTATTAAGGTATGCTGCTCTTAGGTCTTGCCTTCCTCATTCCAGGCTATTTGGGCAACTTTTATTATCAGCTTCCCCTTTAGAGAGAGATTTCAATTCTTTTTTGTGTAATTTAGCTATTTTGTTAGAATTTAACAGACCCAGATTACTGTTATCAAATCCATATGAGAAATACGTCATCTTACCCATAAGAAGGTAGCCCACCATCAGTAGAGCAGATGTCTGTTTAGGATTCTGAGAGTATTATTAAGAAGCTTTGCCTGTCTCACTGTGGAAGGCCTTTTACACTGAAAAAAGAAGCAAACGAGTTTTTCTGTAGTAATCGGGGACAGAAAGACAAACTTCAGCAAGTTTTCCAAAAAACAAAGTCATAATATCATGGAAATTTTTCAGCTTTTTTCTTGAAAGTATAGATATTAGATGACTAAATAAATCTGCTTTGGGCAGATTTATTCTGATCAGGTAATCACAGTTATTTTTAAGAGGAGTGGATGATTGAAATATATATTACCCTTTTAACTCACATCATAATTTTGATCTGCTTCTTTAACTTCTTAATATTTAGATACTTCAATGCAAAACATGATCAAACTTCATTTCCTTATAAGTACTTAAAAATGATTATTGTTGTTGTTGTTCAGTTGGTAAATTGTGTCCGACTCTTTGCAGCCCCATGGACTGTAGCACGCCAGGCTTTCCTATCCTTCACTACCTTCTGGAGTGATTAGTAAACTCATATAACAAAAACATTTTAGTAATTTAA
Organism: Bos indicus; assembly: GCF_029378745.1. Classification (NCBI taxonomy): domain Eukaryota; kingdom Metazoa; phylum Chordata; class Mammalia; order Artiodactyla; family Bovidae; genus Bos; species Bos indicus. Next base: position 35,548,682 of record NC_091769.1, read on the forward strand.
GCCCCGTGTTTTTCCTATGGTTTCTCACTATGAGAACCTCACAGCCCTCACACCCCATCCCTATTTTCAGGTTAAGGTAGGGCTTTCTGCTCGGAAGTCTAGAATTTCATTAGCAATTGGAGCCGTTACTGTTCATGCACCTCAGCATTTTAATAAATGAATTCCTAAGAGTTCCAGTGTACCGGGCCCCACACCACAGCCAGTGACTCACAGTGTTACCAGACCAAACTTGGGTCAACTCACCCACTCTCAGTAGAGCCAATCTACTAACACCAGGATTTAGTGAGGAAAAGTGCAGGCACCGAGCAAAGAGTAAGGGTAGCTAATGCCCAAGAGACCCAAACTGCTCAATGGATTCCAGGGAAGCAGCTTTCTATTGGCAAGGTGAAAGAACAGTAGGGTGAGTGATCAGTTCATGGACAGATCTCTGATTGACATGGTAACAGGGTGGTGTCACAGGACTTAACATCTGAAGTCCTTGGACTCCACCTGGTCTGGGGGGCGACATGCTCATGCTCATCAGGCAGTTAGTTTCTTCCATCTGGTGGGGGTTTTATTATCTGTAAAACAATTCAAGAATGTGCTTCAGACACTGTTATCTATGTCCTTCAGGAAAGAACTAAAGATTCTGTGACTGCTCTATGGCTGATTCACTTTTTAAATCGTTCCAGTTCCCCTGGCCCAACTACTATTTTTTGGTCACTCTGCGTTCACATTCTTTCAGTCATTATTGAGCAGCCTTTTGTGACTCAGGAGAGACCTGGGAGACTAAAGCTTTTCTACAAACAAGAGGCAGGCTGGGCACATCGTGGCTGATTTATCCCGGGAAGGCCCTATGGAGCCCTGCTTGGTTACATAGGTGGTATGTGTGATATATACTGAGACATAAGGTTGAAAGTGCCAAAACTTCCCACCATCCTCCTCTCTATTAACATGGCAGTAAAAGGGCTGTCATTTTTGGAGTGCACATTCCCTACGTGAGGCTTGTGGTAGGTGGCTCACAAACCTTGTCTTTTAATCTTGTGATGTTCTTATAGAATAGATATTATCCCATTTCCCAGATGAGGGAACTGAGGCTCAGAGAAGTTATTTCATTTGCCTGAGGTTACATGCATCACTAAGAGATATCAACCAGCATTCAGACTGACCTATTTTACTAAAAAACATCTTTTGTACCACTGTTTTCATACCCCCAAAAAAGATAATCTGAAACTCATTTTTATAGTGTTCCTTTCTCATTCCTAAAAGTAGTTTTGGTATAGAAAATTGAAGCCCATGAGCCAAGCAAGAGAATGATGCTATCTTTTGTAACCAACTAGTTTTTCCTTCTGCTATGGGCAAGTTGTTAGTTTTTATCACTTTAGTTGACCTGCATGGTTGGGATTGGAATGTTCAGAAACAAAATTTTGAATAAAATTCTTCAGTCAATTCAATTGCATAGTGAAACTGCCCAGAGTAAGGATGCCTCTATGTAATATATGGAGATTTGCCTTTGAAATGTTTTCTTGTATTTTTCTTTTATTCTTAATTGTATTGTTCTAGTCCCTACATAACATCAATTGTAAATCTTCAATCTAGTAATAAAAATCAATGGGCAGTAAATGTGTTATTGCCAGTTACTTTTATTAATATTTACTGAACACTTTTCTCTGTGAGGCCTTGATACAGGCGCTTCACTCACATCACTTCATTTAATCTTCAGTCACCTTTGAGGTAAGGACAGTGGTATAAGTTCCATTTTATAGTTTAAAAAAATGAGTTTCAAGGCAGTTGTCATTTGCCCAAATTCTTTATAAGCTGATGTTTAGAATTTGCATGCAGGTCTGTTAAAACTATTGGAGTTTACTTTGTTTTTAGTGACTTTAAGTGTAAAAAAAAACATTGGAAAGAAACTAAAATCAACTTCTAAAACTTTATACTGAGTTTATAAAATAGTTTTTTAAAAACAAAGTTGGAAAAGCAACAAGGCTTATTTGGAAATGTAGATAGCAGATGTGATATTGGCAAGGCAGGGATGTAATTGTGAATAAATTAAAATGAAGATTATGAATTCCCGAGTAGTCCAGTGGTTAGGACTCCATGCTTCTACTGCAGGGAGTATGTATTCCATCCCCGGTGCCAAGAATCCTGCCTGCCATGGTGTGCGCCAGCCCCTTCCCCCGCCAAAAAAAGGCTAATACGGTAAAATGGATATTATGTTTTTCCTCAGAGTCTCCTAGCAAGCTAAATATATCTAGCTTGGGGTGAGATATTTTCTAAGTTTTTGGCAGTCACAACTTTGTTCAGCCTAAGAGCTTCAGATGTGTGGTCCTCGACTGTAGCTGTGGATTCTGGCTAAGGGGTTCCCCTTGCGAGGGGCGGGCTGGTGCAGTAGGAATGCCAATCCATGTGCGGTTCCGAGTGGCTGACCTGCTGGACCCCTCTTCCTTCCGTTCCGCGCGGCAGGTGCAGAACAAGCTGGACGGCTGCTGCTATGCGGTGAAGCGCATCCCCATCAACCCGGCCAGCAGGCACTTCCGCAGGATCAAGGGCGAGGTGACGCTGCTGTCGCGCCTCCACCATGAGAACATCGTGCGTTACTACAATGCCTGGATCGAGAGACATGAGCGGCCGGCGTGCCCGGCGACTCCACCCCCGAACTCGGGGCCCCAGGCCCAGGACGGGCAAGCCTTAGCCCAGCCAGCGGGCGACAGCGACCCGGACGGCCCGGGCAGTGTGGAGGCGGCCGCGCCGCCGCCCATCCTCAGCAGCTCGGTGGAATGGAGCACGTCAGGCGAGCGCTCGGCCAGCACCCGCTTCCCCGCCGCCGGCCCAGACTCCAGCAGCGACGAGGACGACGACGAGGAGCAGGGCGTCTTCTCACAGTCCTTCCTGTAAGAGCTCCCTGCGCATCCTGCCTCCCTGCCAGGCCCAGGCAGGGGAAGGGGGACTAGGTGGGAAATACAGTCCTGTAGACCATGTGGGGATACATGTACATGGAACTTATTTTAGAGAGGAACCAAATTAGGTCCTAAGATTTTTTTTATACCACCTGCTATCTTCAAGAGATCTCCAGAACTCAAGTCCTGAAAGAAGGAAAAGCAGAAACGTCTTCCAATTCTTCTTTTTAATACATTTAATAGGATTTTTAAGAGTATTCTTTTTAGCTTCTAACTCTGGAAATAAAGGAACTAATTTGGAGTCTTGATATGGGGCCTACTGCAGTTCTAAAAACGGTTGCTGCTGCTGCTGCTGCTGCTAAGTCTCTCCAGTCGTGTCTGACTCTGTGTGATCCCATAGACGGCAGCCCACTAGGCTCCTCTGTCCCTGGGATTCTCCAGGCAAGAATACTGGAGTAGGTTGCCATTTCCTTCTCCAATTCAGAACCAATAATTAATGGTCCTAAAATAAAGTTTAATTCATCTCAGAATCCATCCTAGTTATTTACATTCCTAGTTTTATTTCATTGTATCTGATTGGATGCAGTTTATTATGACCTCTAGCTATTGAATTATGTATAACAGGGAATTTGGTTTCTTTAGTCTTTCTCTAATTCTCTTTTTAAGACCTGCTTCAGATTCTGACAGTGATATCATCTTTGACAATGAAGATGAGAACAGTAAAAGCCAGAATCAGGTAAATATATAAATGGAAGTGATACTATTTTATTCTTCATGGGATGGGGACATAGCAAATGTTTGACATTATACACCTCAAGTAAAATAGTAAAGCCTTAATCTGACATGCAAATATAGAAACTGTCAATTTAAAAAGCACGATTATTTAAAATATGCTACCCATGTGATTACTTATATGTCTTAATTAATCCACAAAATAAAACATGCCTGCTTTTAGAAGAAGGGAATAAATTGACATGCTGAGTTTTTTGTTTTGCTTTGCTTTTAGTGAAAACCATTTCCTAGAGGACTTGGGGAAACATTATGTGGTTGGGAATGAGGGTTGAATGCAAATTATTTGGGGAAATAAACAGCCTAATTGTGGAGTTATGTGGGTCTCTCTCACATCAGTTAATCTTGATGATTTACTCTCATCCTCTAGAGCAGTGTTTTAACACTGTAGGTCATGATCCTGTAACAGGTTATAAAATCAGTTTCAAGGATTACAACCAGGTTCATTTTATTTTCAGTGCTATATAGAGGAGTATAGAATGCCAAATGCATACCACTACTAAAAGTAAACTGTTCACAGAACTTGTCTCTTATGGTATCGTAAAATACAACATGGTCTGAAAGATTTGAAAACACTGCTTTAAGCCTTGAACCCCACTCAGTTTTGTGTCTTCCTCCACCCAGGCCATCAGAGGCCCTCGGTGCTGATGACTTGGAGTTCAGGGTGAGGCTTTGTGATCTCTAGAGCTGTCAGTAGTTGCTAGAGAAAGCTTCTGTAGCTGGGGACTGGATACAGTGACTTTATTACCAAAAATAAAAATTGTTACAAGCAGGATGCATTCACAGTAGATAAAGGGAAGTCTACACATAGACTCTCTTAGATAAGCAGTTAAATTGGTCTGAATGAAGTTTGAATGCATTAGCCAGCATTTTTTGTAAGTACTTCTCTTTTCTATTAAAATCCCCCTTAAACCCCTGAGGAAGTTTAAGGAATAACAGCATAAGTAGTCTAAGCTAACTGCTTTGGTTTTAGTATTAGTTATGCATTTAATTATTACGGGGGCACCAAATTTACAATTCTGGCTTTGCTCAAGTAAGTGAGATATCCCATGGGGCACTCTAATTGATGGGTAGAGGCCTCTAAGAGATTAACAATTTTCTACAGATAATCCCTAGAATAAATAAATAATTCAAGAGTAGAATTTGGAGAATTCCCTGGTGATTCAGTGGTTAGGACTCTGAGCTTTCACTGCTGAGGGGCGTATTCAATCCCTGGTCAAGAAACTAAGATCCACCTCCACCCACTCCCCCCCACAAAAAAAAAGAGTAGAACTTCATTGTTTCCATAACAGGTTATTTTTCCTTTAATAAATAAAACATTGAAAAATGTTTCCACACAAAAAAATGCAAATCAGAACCAGTCAAATCCTACCTAATATTTTTTCATACTTGGGGGTAGGAAAGAGTACTGTGTCTTTTAGAAGAAGAAAGACTTTTTTTTTGAAGGGACATGAGTTAGAAAAATAGCTGTAGGGGATCAACCATGTGAAAAAGTGGTGTGGGGGATTGGTCACCCTTAGTGGCAGCTGGGTGGTGGTTCTTTAGTGCTATAGCCAAGGGCAGTGTCCCATTTGGTAACATGATCATATTTAAATTGTTTTAGCTAAAGATGGATTTCTCATCTTCTGTTTCCAAAGTAAGCCTACCATCAAAAGTGACATTCCAGTAAAACTGTAGCCTTAAAATATAAACCTGTATACATTCTACCCCTTCTTACCCGTAGGAAGATATCAGTGGTAAGAAGAAATTGACTTCGAATCTTTCTTTGGATTGTGCACCTTTAATACCTATTTCCTGTTGTCCCTTTCATTGTCCTGTACAGTAACAGACCTATAAACTATGCGTTAGATTCTGGTATTGGCAAAGTTGCCTGTTAAGTGCAGTGAGCATCAAAAAGGACAGTGGTTGTTCTGCTCACTGACCTACCCTCCAGGGCAGCATGATGGCCGGGTATGTGGTAGGGTGAGCATAGACGACTTGGTGACAGTAATGACCTTGTTTCATTTCAGCCTCGTTTTGAGCTCTCTCGTGTTCCTCTTGTGTTAGGATGAAGACTGCAATGGAAAGAACAGTTGTCATGAAAGTGAGCCACCAGCAACCACCGAGGCTGTGCACTACCTCTACATCCAGGTGAGGCCCTGGCACACAGCTCAGTGACTCAGCAACTCCCAGCAGTTGCTGGTGAGTAGGTTTTGGGAGATGAGAGTAAGAGAGCGAGCAGAAGAGGGCTCAGCAGCACTGCCAGGGATGAACTGGCCAGAGAGGATTGCAGAATGGAGGCCCTTTCCATCAGCCTTGAACCCGAGCTCTCTGGTACCAGAGCAACAGACAGCATAAGGCAGTGGTTTCCAGTTCTAAGCTCACCTGGATTGTGGAAGTTCACATCCTGGATCCACCAGTCACAGCTATGTGAGCTCAGGCAAAGTTCTTCAGCATCCCGTGTCCCAGGACGCTGGGACATTTAATCACCTGTAATTTAATTTAATCACTTATAAATTAAATAATAGCAGGTACCTTAATGATTTGGCTTCCCTGGTAGCTCAGAGGTTAAAGCGTCTGCCTGCAGTGCGGGAGACCTGGGTTCAATCCCTGGGTTGGGAAGATTCCCCTGGAGAAGGAAATGGCAACCCACTCCAGTATTCTTGCCTGGAGAATCCCATGGACGGAGGAGCCTGGCGGGCTACAGTCCATGGGGTCACAAAGAGTCGGACACAACTGAACTGAACTGAACTAATGACTTGTGAGGAATAAACATAGTAACGTGTGTAAAGTAATTAGAACCATACCCGAGGCCACAGGCGCTTGACTGCACACGTACAGAAATTCTGTTTTGTCTAACAAGTTAAATCTGGGCAAGTAAGTTACGAGGCATATAACATCCTCGTGTGCACAGAAGACACACCAGCCTGGCTTTAGGAAAGTGGCTTGTCCTGGAACCCCTGAGGGATAGGAGAACCAGCTCCAGTGAGGCATTGCTAAAGGTAAGCCTATAGGCTTTGTCCTGCTCCCTCTCCCAAGGGCCACATTCTGGACAGTGGGAGCCTGCCAGCAGAGGGACAGCCACAAACCAAAGAGGAAAACGTGCCTCTGGCCCAAGAGAACAGGGCTGTGGGTCATTATTAGTGTTTTCAATCACATCTGCAAGAGGCAGATCTTTAAATGTGAGATTCAGTACTATGCCAAAGAAGGAACCCTCAGACAGTGTAATGTTTCAAAAGAGGTTAGTTAGGTGGCTACTTTACAGAAGTTGCAGCTGGTTTTAGGTTTTTCCTAACATAAATCACTCACACTCATGGTAAAATGTTTGTTTCCCAAACTGCTAACTATTGAGTAGCTTCTCCATTCCAGGTACTCTCTAAAGAGTTACAGTGAGGCGAAAGTGTGTAAGGGAGGTGTGTGAAGTGCAGGTACCAGCATGGTGTGGGAGGCAGAGGCCCTCTGGAAGACAAGTCAGAATTTGTAGATATCATTCTGAGCCTGGGAGGGTATTTCTCTCTTTTAAAATGACATGTTCCTCTCTTTAAAAGCAACAACAAAAAAATCCTTCATGAGAAATCTCAACTTTGATGCTAGTTTGAAACATACAGTCTAGTTTCATAAATCAAATGCTATATGTTGATCTAGGACTTAAATGACATTGCCTTGTTTTCTGACAGATTAATACAGTCAAGCAGGATGAGATAGAGCCCTTTCTTGAATATTTGGATATTTACAGAGTTTTACTCTAGACTTGAAGGCCGTTGTCATTAATTTAATGTACAGATGAGAGAAGCTAGTGACATCATTGAATTACTAATTAGCCCTTCTTGAAAATGTGGGCTTGGAAATGATCTTGTAAAACTAAATAAAATTTTATATAATTCTGTTTTCGTGTTACTTGTGACAAGGCTTTTAAAGTCTTTATTTTTTAATAAACAATAATATGAAAAATAAGAATGATTTTGTTGGAGTGCTAAGAGATGCTTCTTCCCCCCAGTTTTTTTTTTTTTTTAACACTGTTGGTTTCTTTTTTAATTAAAAAAAGATAAGCCTTTCCTATAAGTACTTAAAATCTGTGGTACATGTTTTAAAATACAGGATTACACTAATTGCCATTGTTCTCCTTGATCTGTCATCAAATCCTGCCTGGTTCGTTCTTATCTATAGATGGAGTACTGTGAGAAGAGCACTTTACGAGACACCATTGACCAGGGACTGTATCGAGACACCGTCAGGCTCTGGAGGCTTTTCCGAGAGATTCTGGATGGATTGGCTTATATCCATGAGAAAGTAAGCTTGGCACCATTTCACATCTGAAATACTTCACATAAAATTTATAACAAAAGTAAATATGAAACTTGAGAAAAACTGAAATAGTGGGAAAATTATGGGTATTTTGAAATAAATCTATTTTTACAGGAAATAGAACATACCAAAAGGTAAGAAAATAGCATAAAACCTCTCAGTTCAGAGAAAACACTGAAGGATAGGACAGGGGTCAGCAAATTATGGCGCAGGAGCCCTCGCCACTTGTGTTCATCCTGTGAGCTAAGGACGGCTTTTACAGTTTTAAGTGGTTGTAAAAAAGATCGAAAGAAGGGTAATATCTCATGACACCTGAAAATCCTGTGAAGTTCAAGCGTGTGTCCCTTAGTCACGTTATGCTGCATCCTGGCCGCGACAGCTTATGTGATGCCTGTGGCTGTGCTTGTGCTGCTGCTGTACAGTAGGTAGTTGTAGCAGAGCCTGTGTGGCCCATAAAACCTAAAAGATTTATTATCTGACCCTTTACAGAAAAAGTCTGCCAGCCTCTGGGTTAGGTGGAAATATTCAAACAAATATGGAAGGTGAGGAGGCTTCCCTGAGTGGTTTAGAGAAAGTGAGAGTATGATTGATTCATGCCAAGGTGTGTGATTCTGACTCAGTGCTGCCCTTCCAGAAAGTCATCTAGCAAGAGCAGAGAGGAGACTGAGAACATAGCTTGCCAGGTGTATAAAATGTCACTTTAAAACTAGAAATTGTCATCATGATGTAAATGCTAATGGACCTAGCTTCAGGATGAAACGCAGCTTACGTTTTAAACATGAGATTCTCTAATGCATTAGCATAAATATGTTTTTTTTTCCCTGTGCCTCAAGTTTCTTTAACCCTAAAATGTTTATACTGTACTATATTTATACTAAAAGACCAGGACTCTAATTTACAGACCCACTCCAGTACTCTTGCCTGGAAACTCCCATGGATGGAGGAGCCTGGTAGGCTGCAGTCCATGGGGTCGCTAAGAGTCGGACACGAGTGAGCGACTTCCTTTTCACTTTCCACTTTCATGCATTGGAGAAGGAAATGGCAACCCACTCCAGTGTTCTTGCCTGGAGAATCCCAGGGACGGAGGAGCCTAGTGGGCTGCGGTCTATGGGGTCGCACAGAGTCGGACACGACTGAAGTGACTTAGCAGCAGCAGCAGCAGCAGCAGTTTATAAATAGAGGAAGAAATGAACATGGTGTTTTTCTCCCTGACCAGAACAGGGAGACATGATGCAGCAGAGAGAAAGATCATTGAAAGTCTGACAGAGGGATGCCGAAGGGAACCGTTTGGATCAGACCTGATCAGGACCACCAGCAGGTTGACTGGGAGAGGGTGGCAAAGGCAGTTGGGAGACATTACAGAGGCCAGACAGCCTAGACTAGCATGGTCTGCAGAAGACGGCCTCATCCGATTTTTATCACTAGGTTGTCCTTTAAAACAAGGAAACAGGAATGATATAAGCTGTTCTTAGGAAAAAATATTGTTGGTTTCTTTACTCTCTTCCATCAGGGAATGATTCACCGAGATTTGAAGCCTGTCAACATTTTTTTGGATTCTGATGACCATGTCAAAATAGGTGATTTTGGTTTGGCCACCGACCATCTAGCCTTTGCTGTGAGTATTTTTTTATTCAAGTGTGCCTAAAAACGAATGCATGTGCCTTGATTATCCTGTCTTCTAACATTCTCATGAGTTCCCTGAACTCTGCTGTGTGATGCCCAGGACGTATACAAGCCTGAAGGGGTGGCTGCAAATTATCTTGCAGACTTTGAGATTGTGAATATGTTTTACTGAGTGCATTCCACTTGAGAGACATACAATTATGAGTTTGTGGGTGATGTTTAGGGCAAAGGCATATAATACTTTATGAAATGATTTGGTATTTTGGTCTACCATGCCAGACACTGGGCAAGATGTTTTACACTCCAGGGACTTTTAACTTAAGGAAATAAGACTCAAAACCCATGAAACATCAGGAGAATGAGTTCTAGACAGCATAAGTCAGAAAGTATTAATGTTATTCACAACATTGTAGTTTAACAAACAAAGCTAAAACAATGTGAGCGAAATAGTCATATAAGATTAAAAGACTGAAAATTTACATATGTTTTTGAGAATAAAGAAACACTGTATAGAGAAAAGAGCATTTCAGATGGGCCTGAAAGGACAGGTGGGAGTCCAGTAGGCTGGGATCGAGGGCAGGGCCTGGTGACACCAGAGTCAGGGGTTCCAGAGAAAAAGAATGGCATAAACAAAGCCCTAGGGTGAGCAGACATGACTGTCGAAGGCCAGCCTGTTGTCTGGTTGGTTGAAACTATGAGGGTGTAGGGGAGCCATGAAAGAAGATGGCTTAAGGTTGGGGATTCTTGGAGGTGATTGAATACTAGGGGAAGAATTTTACTTAACATCATGAGCCAGAGCTTAAGGCACCAAAGTCTGTGGTAAGCACAGTTAATTCTAAGGGTGGTCAGAGGAAGAAATGGTGAGAAGGACCAAAGGGGCTAAATTAGAAGGTGATGTTAGAAGGTACAGAGAGGGAGGGAGTGGAAGGGGGACAGTAAGGACTGGGTCCTGACCAGAATGGCAGCGAATTCAGAGTGCTAAGACCAAACGAACGAATTTAATTTGAGGTCTCAGCTTTCGTCTACAGACGGTCTATGTCTGTCGGCTTTAGTCTGTAGACAGACATTCAGTCTATGTGTGTCGGCCTTTAGTATATAAGGGCCTCCCCTATAAGGGGGCCTTCCCAGGTGGCACAGTGGTAAAGAATCTGCCTGCCAATGCAGAAAACGAGGGAGATGCAAGTTTGATCCCTGGGTGGGGAAGATCCCCTGGAGAAGGAAATGGCAATTCACTCCAGTATCTTGCCTGGGAAATTCCATGGACAAAGGAGCCTGGCAGGCTACAGTCCATGGGGTCGCAAAGAGTCCAACACAACTGAGCAACTGAGCACATGCACGTGAAGTAGATAAGAGCTCAAGCTCTGGATGCCCACTGCCCTGGGCTAGAAACCTTGGGTAAGTTATTTAATTTCCTAGTATCTTTTCTAAAACATGTGCCTAATGTAAGTACCGAATTCACATTTGTCACCACAATTAAAATAAGAATTTAGGTGAGCCCTGGAACAGTCCCCAGCTCTGAGAATGTTATAGCTGTTGTTATCTGTGGCAGTGCTTATACCAGGAATCCATGGAGTGATGACAGAAAACTAGTGATTCGGGTTAATGCAAGACAGCACTGTCACAGATGTAGTGGAGGAGGTGAGGCTCCCTAAGAGGTATTAGCAGCTCTGGAGGGATACATTTGGTGACTAGCCTCTGGGACAGAAGAGTGAAAATTGATCCAGATAAAGTAATAGCAGTGGGAAAGTTAGAAAGTGAGTTTGTTGTTATTAGTCTTCTTTTACTCTTTCCAGTAAATAGATTCTGTTTTGAAATATGAAAATAAATTAGTTTTGGTAAACTTTAAGGGGTTCTGCCATGAAGGAGGTCTTCATGGCAAGGTGGTGAATTGCCCCTCTCCTTGACCTCGTTGGGTTTCCAGTGAGCCCTACATTAGTAGGCTAACTGAACTAAAAAAATTTATAGCTCAGAAAAGCATTATTACAGTTGTCCTGGATTCTTTGTAGTATCTTTTATTCAGTCTTCATTTAGAAGTGATAATCCATTCCTGTGGAATAAACATTTTAATTTGATATTTGGCTTACTTATATTTTTAGGCTGACGGCAAACAAGATGACACATCAGGAGATCACTTGATTAAATCAGACCCTTCAGGTAAATCCAGAAACTTGTATTTAATTCATGTGTTAATAAGCAGTCCACAAAAATTCCTTTTTTCCCTTTTTTTTTTTAACATACAAAAAGCTGTACATATGTAATGTATACAACTTTGAGGCCTTTTGAGGTACATGCACACTTAGAAAACATCACCATAATCATATCCATCACCTCCAAGTTTCTCCCTGCCCTCTTATTATTACTATCATTACCAATTTTGTGATAAGAATACTTAACAGGACAGTTTTAAATATGCAATACAATATAAAATTTCTCAATTTGAAGCCTGTTTTTCACTTGTTAAGATTTTATTCTAAAGCAAATTATAATTATTCATTAAGTTAACAAAATTATGAACATTCTTTTTTTCCCCTCTTCACTTTATTGATTGTTTTTAAGGACTCTTAAGAAATTATAGCTTCAATTAGAATAATTTGGTTCTGTGGGCAAGCAGTTATACTGTGACCCCAGGTGGTAATGGGAGATTACCTCATGACCTGGCCTGTCTGAGATCCTCCTGCCTGACACTGCCCCTTTACCACAGCAGAGCCAAGGTATGTGGCCGGCCATCCACGATTTAGGGTTAACAGCTTGGTGAAACGTATGCTGCTTCTTCCTGTGAATAGTGTCAACAGACTGTGTCTCACTCTTAAGAAACTTTTTTTTTAATAAAAATTTGCCTTATCTCTAAGTGCTGTTATTAGACACCTTTTCCCTGCCTTCTTCCATGCAGGTCATTTGACTGGGATGGTTGGCACTGCTTTATATGTAAGCCCTGAGGTCCAAGGAAGCACCAAATCTGCATACAACCAGGTAAAAAAAGAAGCTTTGGGGGGAAAAGGAAAGATCGAGAGAGAGAGAGAGAAAGAGGAAAGAAAGAGTATGAAGATCACAGCACTGGGGGTTCAGTTACCAGCTGAGATAGCAGGAAACATTCAGTCAGTTCAGTTCAGTCACTCAGTCATGTCCGACTATTTGCAACCCCATGGACTGCAGCATGCCAGGCTTCCCTGTCTATCACCAGCTCCTGGAGCTTGCTCAAACTCATGTCTATCGAGTCGGTTATGCAGTCCAGCCATCTCATCCTCTGTTGTCCCCTTCTTCTCCTGCCTTCAATCTTTCCCAGCATCAGGGTCTTTTCCAGTGAGTCAGTTCTTCGCATCAGGTGGCCAAAGTATTGGAGTTTCAGCTTCAGCATCAGTCTTTCCAATGAACACCCAGGACTGGTTTCCTTTAGGATGGACTGGTTGGATCTCCTTGCTGTCCAAGTCTGTATCATGTATCTGTTGAGTGCCTGTTCCAGGTAGGACACGTGATGCCCAAAGACAGCGACTGAAGCTGGCACTCTTGCTGCCAAGGAGCTTACAGTCCTTCTGTCCATCTAAAGAAGATTTGAACTAACTGGCCTTGGGCCAGGCCCTGGGAACACAGGGAACAAGGCCATCAACTAATAAGACATCTTATTCCAGCCTTGAGGGGACTTGTCCACTGATGGATGAACCAAACAAGTAAAAATTCTTAAATCACAAGCTACGTAAGAACTAAGAAGAAAAGAAATGGGATCCAGTGACCAGAAGACAATAAGGAGCATCGTCTTTAGGTTGACTGATTACAGAAAGCCTCCCCAAGAGGATGGCTATCCTGACAAAAGAGGAAAAGAGGGAGAAATCACAAGAGTTGGGGCCTGGAGCTTGGCTCGGAGGGGAGAGGGATAAGCAGAGGAAACAGCACCTCAGAGAGAAGTGTGTTAGCGTGGGTGAGAGCTGGCATGGCGTGGTGCACTTAGGAAGATCACAAAGAAGGTCAGACTGGCTACAGCAAGGTGAGCCACGGGGGCAAGAGGCGCGAAGCAAAGCTGGGGGGAACGCCAGGGTCAGGTGATGCAGGCCCGCGTGGCCATGATAAGGAGTGAGCAGAGGCAGCCCTGAAGGATCTTGAGCGAGAGAGTTCATTCCACCTGCTGCCGGACACCTTACAGAAATCCAAATGGGGCGGCTGAGCTAGGACTGGAGTGGTGGCAGTAGAGACCAGGTTTGCTGTTTAGTCGCTCAGTCGTGTCTGACTTTTGCAACACCATGCACTGCAGCATGGCTTCCCTGTCCTTCACTATCTCCAGAGTTTGCTCAAACTCATGTCGATCGAGTCAGTGATGCCATCCAACACTCTCATCCTCTCTCACCCCCTTTTCCTCCTGCCCTCAGTCTTTCTCAGCATCATTATCTTTTCCAATGAATCAACTCTTCACATCAGGTGGCCAAAGTATTAGAACTTCAGCTTCAGCATCCAATGAATATTCAGGGTTGATTTCCTTTAGGATTGACTGGTTTGATCTCCTTGCTGTCCACGGGACTCTCAAGAGTCTATTCGAGCACCACAATTTGAAAGCATCAACTCTTTGGCACTCAGCCGTCTTTCTGGTCCAACTCTCACATCCGTACATGACTACAGGAAAAACCATAGCTTTGACTAGATGGGCCTTTGTCGCCAAAGTGATGTCTCTGAAGTGTGCAGATATGAGATACATGTTGGAGGGAACGTGACAGGTTTTCCTAATGGAGTGGGTGTTAGGTGAGGAAAAGGAAGGGAAACAGGACAATACTCAGCTTTCTACCTGGAGCGGCTAGGGGAAGGGTAGTTGACTGAGCCTAGGAACCCTGACGAAAGACGTGGGAGGTAGAGGAGAGGATGGCAAAGAAAACTGCCTGGGGCACGTTAAGAAGGAAATGCCAGATGAGAAATCCGATTGGAGAGGTCCAGTCTGCTGCTGAAGACTCAAGACTCAAGTTCAGAAGAAAGGTCAAAGTCAGAGGTATAAATTTGAGAGTCACCAGCACACAGATGGGATTTAAAAGCTTGAGCCCAGCTGAGATCACTTAGGGCAAGACCCATAGAGGTAAATTTTTAAAATACATGAGGCAGGCAGTCTGCATCAAAGCGTATTTTCAAGCTTGTGGTGGCAACTCTAGTGTGGGTTTTGATTCTGACAGGGGAGCACCAGGCAGTGACAGAGTGGAGGCGAGGTGAGGGCGTGTAGAGATGGACATGCCCACCCTGAGCGGGGGAGGCACCTTCAGTGTCACCATTCCAGTTTAGCTTTCAAGAGGATAATGGAATCCTTGAAAGGATTTTGGCCTAGCACTTTTCCACCTTTTGAAATGTATCCTAAGGAAACAACCAGGGACAGCCAAAATGATTGGTGTGAAAGAGGCTTGTCACAGCATTGTTTATAACAGGGCGGAATTGTAAGTGTTTAAAAGTAGAGAACTGGTTAAATTATGGGGCTTCCATGTAATTGAATATGTCATTAAAATCACGTTTTAGAAGAATGATATTATAGTATTAAAATATTCTTTTGTGTTAGGAGAATAAAAGTTACAGATGACACTGTGGTTCTAGTTTTAGTGCGTGCGTGCGTGTGTGTGTAGATATTTTTTTAAAAGGCACAAAATGGGTATATCTTAGCCATCAACTGTAAATTTCTTTAGGCAGTGGGGTTATGGATGGTTTCTATTTTATTCTTGGTGCTTTTGTGTATATTCCACGTTTTTCTACAGCTAACGTGTAGGAAATGACAGGATGAATGTTTGTTTTTAAGACTTTGGAGGTCACTGGTTGGAGAGGCTCTCCTACTAATCCTTGAGTCCAACTGCATTCAAGTTTTCCTTGGAAACTGCTTCTGTGCCTGCGTGCAGTGTACCATGAGCAGTCTCACCCTTGGCCTCTTTGTGCTCGGCTGTCACAGGCACAGGACCTTCTGAACATCCTCTTCCCCTTGGCAGCTGCCTACCTGAGACTCTGCACTGACTTGCCTTACCTTTTTTCCTTGTATTTCCATATTTTGTGGGGATTTGTCACACGATCTTTCTGTTGTGCTATGCTTCTGTCCTCATCAGTATGGCTTTGCAATCAGTGGCTGATATTTGCTATCAGATGCAGATTGTGCTGTGTTTTCCTTTTGAGATGATCAGTAAAAATGCAGTTTTGTTGTCATGTTGTTTAGTTGCTCAGTCGTAACTCTTTGTGTCCCCATAGATTGCAGCCCACCAGGCTTCTCTGTCCATGGGATTTTACAGGCAAGAATACTGCAGTGGGTTGCCATTTCCTATTCCAGGGAATCTTCCCAACCCAGGGAACGCATCTGTGTCTCCATATCTGCAGCATTGCAGGTGGATTCTTTATCACTGAACCACCGCAGAAGCCCTGTAAAGATACAAAGCTAACTCTTTTCAAGATGTCGGTTCTCCTTGCTCTGTAATAATTATTCTCAGTGTGTGGCCAGGGGTTATCTATGTCTGTGGGTAGGGCTGAACCAGTTACAATCAACTTTTAAGAAAAATGTTGAAGTCATGCCAAATATTTTATCATCTAAATATAAAAATATCATCTATATTTTATACTTACAAGTTTGTTTTTTTATAGGACAGAGTGAATTTTTTCTCGTATGGTTTATTTTTCACTTAGGTGAACATTATCCCATCTAACAGTGCTCATCCTCTAATTCCCTATTGGATTATGCTTTCATATCTAGGCTCTAAATGTAATTCTTTTTCCTCCTCAGAAAGTGGATCTCTTCAGCCTGGGGATTATCTTCTTTGAGATGTCCTATCATCCCATGGTCACAGCCTCAGAAAGAATCTTTGTTCTCAACCAGCTCAGAGATGTATGTATCAGATGTTTTATTTAGTGCCTCTGTTTCCAGTAACCTGAATCTTAGCATGGACATTAGAATTCAGTGCCGGGTATTTATCTGTTATTTATAATATAGAAAGAGGTTGTCCTGCTATAATTTTCTGTGTTTTCTAATAAATGGAAATTCATCTCGGCTTATGCACTTACAATGATAAGAAACTTACCCCAAATTGATTTATTTGGGGAGATATTGCTAGGTAATCCTTTTTAAAAATATTTTGAGATTTCCTCTTGATTTTAAAACAAAGGAATTTTAAAATTTTGCATAATATCAATATAGTTACAGCAGTGGGAAGGGGTTATAAGGATAGCAAATATTTAGATCTAGAAATTAAAAAGTTCCAGCTGAATGTACCAGATATAATAATGCCTAAAGAATACCACTATGACCAGAAGGTAAGTGGGGTCTGGGGTGAAAATCAGCCACTTGAATTTTTTTCTCAATGAGATCTCCCTCAGTCTTCTTGGGTTTGATCCCTGCCTCTTCCCAAACTAAAAGGGACTAATGTTGGAGTGTGTGAAGTCAAGGGTGCCCATGGGCATCAGCATTAAGATGAGGGGAGAATAGAGTGAGGAAGATTTAGATTCACATATTCCTGTGTAAGAGAGATGAAGACTCTTCCTCTTCCTTCCTAGAGCAGAACCAAGTATGCATGTCTGTTGGTATTAATCACATACAGTGTGACTAAGAATACCCTGTGAGGTATCTCAGGAAGGAGTTTGATAGTTTAACTGCCAGGACAGCGTGGGCAGCTGTGTTCATCATGTATCAGAGGAAACAAAGAGATTACTGTGTCCTTGCCTTGACTTGGAATGCTCTTCATTGGTGAAGTGCCTTTCTTTAGTCTAAAATTCATGTTTGTTGCCTCATTTCAAGAATATCTCAACTGCCAGGTTAATGTTACGATTGAGGTCTTATTTACCAGAAAGGTGAGAAGTTTGAGGGGGTGGGTAGAGATTTTCACGTTGGTTTTTTCTTACTCTGTGTTGACCATTTTGTATTTTTACCTTTGTTTGTTTAATAAGGTTACTCTTGTCTTTCTCTGAAGCCATTAGATGGTAAAATACTTTGTTCTCAAACGAGGTGCTTTCTGTCACCTAGGCTGTCATTTGGGTGAAGTTAGTGTTAAAATAATACGTATGTCCTTGGAAGGATGGACATTGGATTTCAAGATGAGTGTCTTGTCCATCTCCCCTTGTTGGCAAACTTTCATCTCTCTATTTGATTTTCTTACCTCTGGTGAATAAAATGCTTTCACGTTTTATTGTGAAAATGTGGCAGCTTGCCAAGCACTTGCTGATTTGAATACAATATTTTTTTTAGCCCACTTCGCCTAAGTTTCCAGAAGACTTCGATGATGGGGAGCATACAAAGCAGGTAATTTTCTGATACTTTAATTACTGTGTTCTCACTCTGGAGTTTTAATTACTATTTTTCTTCTTCAATTAGTAATCTTCTGCCACTCATTCTCTTGTGTCGTGGGAACAACGTGGGGGAAAGTATCAAAAGATGGAGTACTTAAAATGTATTTAGACTTGAAAAACACTGTAAAAATGCCAAGGGCTGGCATAAAAAATTAACAAACTACAGGGTTCTTTTTTGTGATTCCTCATGCTTTTGAAGTACTGTTTGGACCTTTGGCTTAGCTATTGAAGAAAGAGAACACTCTTACAGCTCATTGTTTGAGATAAAGCTTGAAACTTTAAGAAAAAGAAAATACATTTTGAAACTGTAATTTTGTCCTGTCTTATGTTGGTTAAAGTAGCTTATATTGTAAAGGGGAAGACTAGACAGTTAGATGGTACAGTAATTTAAACAAAATAATTTTCCCCCGTACTGTAAATATATGTGTGTGTGTGTACACGCGCGTGCCTGCTGAGTTGGCTTTAGTTGTGTCTGACTCTTTGCTACCCTATAGACTGTAGCCCGCCAGGCTTCTCTGTGGGTTTTCCAGGCAAGAGCACTGGAGTGGATTGCCATGCCCTCCTCCAAGGAATCTTCCCTACCCAGGGATCGAACCCATATCTCTTAAATCTCTTGCATTGGCAGGCAGGTTATTTACCACTAGCGCAACCTGGGAAGCCCCTATAGTATATGTATGTCAGAGTAAATTATTAGCATCTGGCTAATATGAAGGAATAATCATTAGTGAATTTATTATAGTGCTTCTGGTGTGCCTTTCTTCTTAGTGCTGGCTGTTTGTCTTAGAGGAACCTTCCATGGTTAATACTCTTGTCATGTAGAAGTTTACTCCTTAAACTGATTTCTTAACAATTATAATCAAGGCAGAATCCCTTATTTAAATTTTAATGTTGAGAACAGAAACCTAGCTAGAATATTGCATTAATTTGCTACTTTTTGATTATTGGTTTTGTATCTGGATGGACTTAACTTTTTTAGACTAATTTTCCTCCCCTGTAAAATAGAGATATTAAATATCCTTTATTTTATATTGGTACAAACATCCTATAATTTGGTAGCATTTAACATATGACATTTGTTTATGGTTCGAGGGACCCATTCTGCCTCAAATGTTGAATTAGTGAAGAACCATTAGAAAGTGGCTTCCCAGGTGTCTCAGTGGTAAAGAAACTGCCTGCCAGTGTAGAAGACACAAGTTTTGATTCCTGCATCAGGAAGATCCCCTAGAGGAGGAAGCAGCCACTCACTCCAGTTTTCTTGCCTGGGAAGTCCAAGGTACAGAGGAGCCTGGTAGGCTATATTCCATGGGGTTGCAAAGAATCGGACATGACTGAGTGACTGAGCATACATTAAAAAATACATTGAGTCGTGTTTCTCCTTTTACTAGCTATTATCATTGATCTGAACTGAGTTGTTCCCTGTATTTTTTAGGGTGTCATAAATAAATACTCAAATCATAGCATTTCCCTGTAATGAGGTCAGTCTTATTCAGTATTCCCACATGGTGGCTCCTGTGGTGTTGTAGTTAAACTGCAGACATAAGCACAACTATACATACCATTTCTCAAGACAGTGATTGTCCTCCTAGCACAAGGACTTACTGGGCACCCTGGAGCATTTGCACTTGGGCTGTAGAAACTTAACCAGATAAAACCATATATAAACTTAACCTTATATAAACTGTGTAAACTTAACCACCACAGCCACTGCCGCTGCTGCCTTCCATATCACATTGTTGCTTTTTATCTGCAAGAAGGCAGCATAGAAAATGCTTATTGACTGAGTATAACAGTTACTGCCACATACAGAAATTAAGTATTACTATCGATTTTGCTGAATAGGATATTATTTTTACCAGTTTAATTTAACATATATATTCATAAAGTTATATCACATCAGTTCCATTCTTTATATGAAAAATAATTATCTGTGTTTTTAATTCTAGCCTCAACCAGGGTTAAGGATTATGGGGGAGGATATTTTAAAGATATGTAATTAAAGATGCTTAATGAGATTCATCTATATTGAGGTTTTCTGATCTCAAGTATTCCTCTAACTCCTTATAAACAAGAGAATTACAGAATCATTCTGGGGCCTTTCAAAGGTTTAAACAGGGAACTATAGTTTATTCAAATAGTTCCCTGCTTAATTAGGTAGTAGCTATGAAGGTATAATAAATGAGTAACAGAAGAGAATTCAAGGGAATGGTATGAATACAGATAACATAAAAACAAGATGTTTTCTACTGATTTAGGGATTCCAGCAGCTCTTAAGCATTATATTTTCTACTAAAATTGGGCACCTAAAATAACTTGTTTTATGTTCTTGTATCTTGTGTGGTTCAAGAACTGTACCAAAAAAGCTGTATTTTAGATACAGTGTGTTTAGAAGGCCTAACTTTTGCTTCTATGTCTTTGTTGAAGGTTTTTTGGTCCTTTATAACAGTGAAGTACAAAAAGGGCCTCTACCTTTTAGGAAAGATACTATATTAATATTACCTAGTTGCACAATCCTGTGACCATAATGAACTATTGGGGGGAAATGACAAATTCAGAAATTTAAGAAATACCAACTAAAATGGACCATCTAAGGGGAAGAAGTGTATCCTTTGGGACCTGAACCAAACACCAGCTTGCTGGGAGAATTCCCGAGCACCATCCATCGCATCCCATCCCCAGTATTGCATTGTAGAAATCTGTCATCTCCTGGCTGTTGAACCACGATCCGGCAAAGCGGCCCACGGCCACAGAACTGCTCAAGAGCGAGCTGCTGCCCCCGCCCCAGATGGAGGAATCGGAGCTGCACGAGGTGCTGCACCACACCCTGGCCAACGTGGACGGGAAGGCCTACCGCACCATGATGGGCCAGATCTTCGCCCAGCGCATCTCCCCTGCCATCGACTACACCTACGACAGTGACATACTGAAGGTGGGGTAAGCCATGGCTTGAAAGAGCTTTACCCGCTCTACAAAAGGATCAAGTCCATTCCTGAATTTTCCTGGGTTTCTTTAATGCCTCCAACATAAATTCTCTCTTTTTTTTAAATTAAAGCATCGTTGATTTATAGTATTGTAATAGTTTCAGGTATACAACAAAGTGATTCAGTTATATATATATATTCTTTTTCAGATTCTTTTTTATTATAGGTTATTATAGGTTTTATTATAGGTTGTTTCCTAAAGGAAATCAACCCTGAATATTCACTGGAAGGACTGTTGCTGAAGCTGAAGCTCCAGTTCTTTGGCCACCTGATATGCAGAGCCGACTCATTGGAAAAGACCCTGATGCTGGGAAAAGATTGAAAGTAAAAGGAGAAGGTTATGGCAGAGGATGAGATGGTTAAATAGCATCACCAACTTAATGAACATGAATTTGAGTAAACTCCAGGAGATGGCACAGGACAAAGGAGCCTGGTGTGCTAGTCCGTGGGGTCACAAAGAGTCACACAGAACTTAGCCACTGACAACAATTATAAGATACTGACTGTAGTTCCCTGTGCTATACCGTAGGTCCTGGTCCAACATAAGCTCTTAGTTTGAGGTCTGTATATGCAAAATGTGTGTGTGTGCATTATTCTAGGAAGAGCCACACTTTTAATCACTTACTTGTAGGAGTTCCTGATCCACCCCCTAACCAAAGAGGGTAAGAAGTGGTGCTTTTAGAGACCAAGCCCTGGCCCAGATGGCCAGGTCAAATAGCCAGCTCCCAATACTGGCTACACATTAAAGTCACCTGTGAGGCCCTTGGACAACACAGAGGCTCAGGCCCTACATCCAGTACAGTGACTTGGAGTATAAGTGTGAAGCACTTCAAGAATCTCTGTTCAGGGACTTCCCTGGTGGTCAGTGTTTAAGACTCCATGGTCCCAATGCAGGGGGTCTAGGTTCAGTCCCTGGTCAGGGAACTAAGATCCTGAGTGCTGCAACTAAGACCCACTGCAGCCAAATAAATAAATAAACAAAAAGAATCTCAGTTTAAAAGCTCGTCAGGTGGCTTCTGAAGCACAAGCAGGTTTGGGAGACTTCAACATTTTCTTTCTTAAAAGCAAAAACAGTCTGAAACGGTATAGCAAAATGTTAAAATTGTATACAGTTGGGTGAGTTAATAATAGATATTTGTTGTATTCTGTATACATTTCCATATGCTTAAAGTAGAATTTGAAGAGTAGCAGAGAAAGTCCTGGTAAGGTTTGTGGAAGATCAGTATAGATTTCAGGGGCTAAGTGGTTTTTCTTCACTGGTATATTAGATATCTACAGGATTATGGTTGACTTTTTAATTGTTGGTTTTTTGCTTCTCTATTGTCTTTAATAAATTTTCTGTAGTGAAATAATGCTACTTTTATTATAAGAAAAAATGAAAAAGAAAGTTATTTACAAAATATATAAATGCCATGTAGCTTTCAAGAGGCCCACTATGAAATATTGTAGTCTGTGGGAGGGGGTTTGATGCTGTTAGATGTTTGACTGCCACAGTATCTCTGAAAGTTCTTTTGGAGAGTTGTGTGTAGGACTAGCTGTCTCTGAAAGGCACACATGACCATTGCTGAGAGCTTGGACTTTGAACTGAGGAAGCCCTCCCAAAATAGGACATGTTGCAAGACATGTGGTTTGCTCCTTTCCTGAATATGTTCAAAAGAGGAGTGACTCATTGAGATCTGTTTTGTGATCTTGGGAATAAGTAATATAATGCATATGACAAGCCACAGAAAGATATTTTGGGCGATCCCTTTGATCAGGCTTCAATGACACTTGAATTGGTCATATTCTAGGGCAGCTTCTCCATCCGCACAGCCAAGATACAGCAGCACGTGTGTGAAACCATCATCCGCATCTTCAAAAGACACGGTATGTCCTCTTTTAAAAACATGGGCCTTCTCAAAAGACATTTTGTTTCCTCTTCAGAAAGTCATGTTAATGGACTTGGGTGCAGCCATGCTTTACTTTCAAATTCAGTTACACTCACTTGACACCCATGACGTTTAAGCTTATTTTTATAATTCAGCTTGTGGAGGGGAAACAGATTTGAGTATTATAACCTCGTTGGTAAAATACAGTTGGTTTGTGGAGTCAGAAATGTGACTAGGGAATTTCCTGGCAGTCCAGTGATTAGGACTGAGTGCCTTCACTGCCATGGGCCTGGGTTCGATCCCTGGTCAGGGAACTAAGATTCGGCAAGCTGTGTGGTGCAGCCAAAAAAAAAAAAAGGAAATGTGACTAAATTAACAAACCTAACCTTAGATGAGCTTTCCATTAGTAAACTTAGAGAATTGAAGATAAAGTGATTTCAGTAGTCCCAGTGGCAGATTCTTAACTGTCACGTTTGTGTTTGTTTTAATTTGTGTCTGGAAAGCATGAGAAACAGTGACCAGTTATTCTTTCTCATTTGGTGTAGGAGCTGTCCAGTTGTGTACCCCACTGCTGCTTCCCCGAAACAGACAAATATATGAGCACAACGAAGCTGCCTTATTCATGGACCACAGCGGGATGCTGGTGATGCTGCCTTTCGACCTGCGGGTGAGGCTGGGAGGCTTTGCTGACAGTGTGGGTGCCATGCCTGGTCCCAGGGCTGGTATCATGTTAAAGGAACACCCCCACCAATCATTCTTGCCCCCAGGCTTATTTTCTTAATGTCACCTCTAGGAAACATAATCTTAAGAGAGTTATCAGGGTGACAGCATCATGGTAAACCTTTGACCGTGTGTGCATCCACCTTAGTGCTTACGTAGAAGCAGGTGCCACGTCTGCACGTCAGTGTTGAGCTCCTCCAGGTGATCATAGCAGGCTAACTTGGCCAACCCAGACATTTCCCATACGCTAATGTCCAGAACAGTTGAATTCTTATAACAGCAAGTGTCCCTGCTAAGTGTGTGTGCTGAAGTCTGCTCATGCTTGCTTTCTTATCCCCAGGGTTCCCTTTGACAGCAGCACGCTTACTGGTTGATCACTCACATGGTGCTGGCTGCTAACAAGCCCATCTGTACTGTAAATGCATGTGACAGACAAGAGGTTAATATTCCTCTTGTACAGAAAGCACTTAGAAGTAGAGAGATGAGTAAAGGCTATAACCAGGCAGTTCTCTGAAGAGAAGATACATGGGGATAATAATCTTCTCACAGATACTCAACCTCACTAATAAGGAAACACAAAGCAAAGGTATCTGAACTTCACCTCTCAGACTGGCAAAAATCTTTAATGCCCACAGATGACTAGAGTTTAGGAAAATAGGTACTTTAATATATTGCTGATGAGAATGTAAGTTGTTGAACCTTTAGAAAAGTAATCTGAACATATTTAATAAAGTAAATGCATGTACTACACCCTTTGAGCTAGCAATCCCACTTTGAGGGATTTATTTAAAGAAATAACACATTGGTATACAAATATTAAAAAGACATCCATTTCCAATTTATCATGGTGGTCAAAAACTGAAAACTGCTACTGCATCAGTAGCAAAATGGCTGAATAATTTATTATGGAATATTAAAGAGGTAAAATATCAAAATGCATATATATTTAGATAGATCCATATCTATATTTGATCTGTAGGAATATCCATGGTATCCTATTAGCTGGAAAAAAAAGTATGTTTCAAAAGAACTGTAATATGATTCTTTCAGGGGAGGTTGTGATTTCCTCAGTTCTGTCTCTCCGCAGCAAAAATTTGAAGTGATGGATGGACCAGTGTTACAGCTCCATGTTACAGCTCAGTTTATGTCGGGAGAGTGTGTAATTTCCTTGGTTCTGTCTCACCACAGCAAAAATTTGAAGTGATGGACAGATCAGTTACCAGTGTTACAGCTTGGTGTTACAGCTCAGTTTTATTTGGCAAGGAAAGGAAAATACACCCTCAAGGCATGAGGGCGGGCCGACCCAAAAGACACAAAGAGAAGAGAAGCCAGAGGCTCAATTTTGGCTCCTCTCTTTATGTGTTTTTTCTCCTCCCCCTGAGCCTGCCCTGTGTAAACTGGGCTAGCCAGGAGGGCTGTTTGTTTCACCTGAGGTTCTCACTCCAGTCCTCAGACCTTCCTTTGTTCTATTTTCACGGGCTTTTCCCTTCTTTGTGTTTTAGCCACTTCATTCTGGACTCCTTTTTCCTAATCTAACTACCTAACAATTCCTTATGGCAGAAAGTGAAGAACTAAAGAGCCTCTTGATGAAAGTGAAAGAGCAGAGTGAAAAAGTTGTCTTAAAGCTCTACATGCAGAAAACTAAGATCATGGCATCCAGTCCCATCACTTCATGGCAAATAGATGGGGAAACAGTGGCTGAGTTTATTTTTCTGGGCTCCAGAATCACTGCAGATGGTGATTGCAGCCATGAAATTAAAAGATGCTTACTCCTTGGAAGGAAAGTTATGACCAACCTAGACAGCATATTAAAAAGCAGAGACATTACTTTGCCAATACAGGTCCGTCTAGTCAAGGCTATGGTTTTTCCAGTGGTCATGTATGGATGTGAGAGTTGGACTATAAAGAAAGCTGAACGCCGAAGAATTGATGCTTTTGAACTGTGGTGTTGGAGAAGACTCTTGAGAGTCCCTTGGACTGCAAGGAGATCCAACCAGTCCATCCTAAAGGAGATCAGTCCTGGGTGTTCATTGGAAGGACTGATGTTGAAGCTGAAACTCCAATACTTTGGCCACCTGTGAAGAGCTGAGTAATTTGAAAAGACCCTGATGCTGGGAAAGATTGAGGGCAGGAGGAGAAGGGGATGACAGAGTAGATGGTTGGGTGGCATCACCGACTCAATGGACATGGGTTTGAGTGGACACCAGGAGTCGGTGATGGACAGGGAGGCCTGGCATTCTGCGGTTCATGGGGTCACAGAGTCAGACACAACTGAGCAACTGAACTGAACTGAATTGAACAATTCCATTTTTATTATACAGAGAAAGAAAAAAGTTTAAAAAAAAAAAAAAACAGCTGAGCATGTTTACAAAGATGGGTATTTGAATGCACCTGGTATGTTTGAGATATATATAGTGCTCCCACATGCGTGTGAATAATGACACATATCAGCTTGTTTGTATCCCCAGACTGAAGTGTCAAAAACTTGAACTTTTGACTGTATTTTTCTGGAGGGAGGTCTGGAATCAGGACATTGTCTTTCTTTCATATCTGTGTTTTGCAGCATATTGCAAGAACATGTTTTGCTTTTATGGTTCAAGAGGAAATTCCTTCTATGCCCTTGGATTTAGTTTTTCTTTTGCAGTAAGTTAGGTGGTTTGGGATTATTTTGAGTGAGAGGTGAGTAGGTAGCATACCAGATTTGGGCTCTGCAATGGCAACCCACTCCAGTACTCTTGCCTGGAAAATCCCATGGACAGAGGAGCCTGGTAGACTGCAGTCCATGGGGTCGCTAAGAGTCGGGCACGACTGAGCAACTTCACTTTCACTTTTCACTTTGATGCATTAGAGAAGGAAATGGCAACCCACTCCAGTATTCTTGCCTGAAGAATCCCAGGGGCAGAGGAGCCTAGTGGGCTGCCGTCTATGAGGTCGCACAGAGTCAGACAGGACATGACTGAAGAGACTTAGCAGCAGCAGCAGAGAAAGTACAGAGGGCAAACATTTACATAACTATACTTAAAACTGGCTCCTTATTGTCTAGACATTAGGGCACTAAAATGCAGATTGTTAAACATAAGCTTTCTTTCTGTGAGCAAATATATTAAATCCCTCCAAATAAAAAATAATTGCCCTTTCAGAATTTGACCTATTAGTTAATGATACCACGTCAGATCTCTTGAAGCAATCTGGTAATGGTTTTATAAGCTGTGGTGATTATTACTGGGTGGTTATTAAGAATTTCCTCTGTAAGATCTATGAGAAAGTCAGGAAATTTGTAAGAGGTAATACCCATTTTGACTGCAGTATTATGTGACACTTAAAAAAAAATTCACAGGTCATCATATAACTTGCACAGAATAAAATTTGGCAGAGTATATTTTACTAAAAGTGATTTTTTTCTCAAACTTAAGAACCTAAGAAATGCCACAGCGAATAAGGTTGGTGTTACATCCAGCAGTGAGATAAGCTGCTGACTGACCAACTCAGAAACATTCCAAGGAGTGTGAGTGACGAGCATTGCACAGCTTTGTGAACATTCTCAAAACCACTGAATTGTAAACTTTAAAAGGGTGAACTCTATGGTATGTGACTTACAACTCAAAGGTTAAAAAAACAAAAGGAGTAGTGGTTGGCACCTCTTGATACTGACCTTTGAAACTTTATTTTTCAGGTTCCTTTTGCAAGATATGTGGCGAGAAATAATATATTGAATTTAAAGCGGTAAGAAAAAATGGGGGTTCATTTGGTGCATGTGGGGAAGAAACCCAAAAAGAGTATTTCATCTACAGTGATCGTTACACAGTCAAGTATTTGGAGTTTAAAGTACTGAGCTTGGAAAATGGTCACAAAGCCATTTTGTCACAAAGCGCCAGTACCCCTTTCTATGATCAAGACTGGCATCCTCCTGTTTGTAGGAATGTTGCATTTGGGTGGCAGCCTGAGACTCCCAGTCTTTTCTCTGCCTTCTAAATGTCCCCAAGCCACTTGACCAAGTACTTTCACAAATGGTTGCTTGGAAAAACATCTGGCTGTTCTTGATCACAGATGGCCTCTTTTAAAATTTAATTGAAAAGACAAGTGGCCAGTGGTCTCTGTGTGAAAACTGCCTGCACAGGTAACTGAATAAAAACAGCTTGTGGAGAAGTGGAGGAAACCCAGCAGGAGTGCTGAACCTCCAGGCACTTACCGCTGGGGAAAGGTTTTCATTCACATACCACAGGGGCAAACACCAAGATCTGCATAAATTGGAGCGATGTTGTTGTCAGCAAGGCACCTGACTTTGCAGCTCCTTTCCTGAACAAAGTCAAAGCTCTTTACATGCCTTTATTCTCAATTCCAAGTAAACAGTTACTAATCATAAAGTGTGGGCATCACTGTGTAGAAAGCAAACACTCATGATAAAATTATTTTTCTATGTTATTTCATGTCTATTTCAGACTTAAAAAAATAAATAAACCCCATTGCTTAATAGTGGCAACACTGGGAATTGGAACCTAGATACAAAGCATGACTATTCTGGGCAAATCTATCTTTACGTTCTCTTAATCATACCACTAATTGATTTTTCCATATTATTTCTTTTATTCAACAATCTCTTATACATATGTAATTCCAGCAAGCAATGACCTTAGAAATGCGGGCTTCTCTCCGCAGATATTGCATAGAACGTGTGTTCAGACCTCGAAAATTAGACCGATTTCATCCCAAAGAACTTCTGGAGTGTGCATTTGATATTGTTACCTCTACTACCAACGGCTCGCTGCCCACCGCTGAAATCATCTACACCATCTACGAAATCATCCAGGAGTTTCCAGCACTTCAGGTTCCTTCCCATACCCTAACATCCCAAGGTTATCCCACTAGACAGAGTCCTTCACCAGATTGCATGGGACCACAGAACTGCTCCTCAGATAGTGCTGGCCATGAATCACATTGTTACTCAAGCCCCTGGGAAAGTTTGATGTAGCTTTTGAGACAGTCTCATGCTCTTACCTCCGCCTAGAAAGAAATGAATTTGTTTTTGTTTCTTTGATCGGGGGGAAGCTGTAGTTTCTCCATGCATTCCAAAATTTGAGGAATTCAGATAAGAATCCTAGGATACTTTGAGCATGTTGGGAACCCTCAGCTCCCTCCTACGCCCAGGCTCTTTTTCAAAAAATATGTACTAATTATTTTATTGCTTTAGGTTACATGGAATGCATTCTCTCTTTTTTTTTTAATCAAAGTGTAGTTGATTTGCAACAGTTTTTAATTTTTAAAATTTTTAGCCACACTGCATGGCATATGGGACCTTAGTTCCCCAACCAGGGATCAAACCCATGCCCCCACCATTAGAAGCCCAGAGTCTTAACCACTGGACTACCAGGGACGTCCCCGCCCAGACTCTTAACAACTGGCCTCACTTTGTGTGGTCTCTGTGGACTCCCCAGCCAGTGGAGTGCACTGTGCGCTCAGTGGTTGCTCTCCTTGGCCTTCCCTCCCCATCCCCGCTACACGCCCCTCTTACCCTCTCCACAGTGACCTCCCATCAGTCACTGTGCACCCCTGTCCAGATAGACCTCTCTACCCAGCTGCAGTGGGGGCCCGGGAGCCTGCCTGCAACCTCCCTGATTGGCCAGCCACCTTTTCTTCTCAGCTCTCACAGCACGTGAGACGAGAACCCACGTGCTAGTTGCCAGCTGTTTCCTCCAGGCAGAGATGCTCCTTCAGGGCCACTGTCTGTGCAGCCCACTGCACCTGGCTCAGCGCACAGCTCACCGCCCTGTGAATGCTCCTGACTGTGTGCTTATACTCCACCAGCTGGGAGTATAGGTCACTTAGTACTGACCCAGGTCTTCTCCCACTTTGAAATCTGTGTCACCTTGCTCAGGCTTTTGAACGTAGCTGGAGATGAAAGTATTTCTGATGTGTATGATAAAGATAAAATTATTAATATATTATACTCTGACCACAACAGTGTAAGAAGAATATATATATGAAAAAGTAAACTAAAAGGCAATATGCTAGAATTCATTCCTTCCATTGTGTCAGTTTGGTAAATTGGGGATAAGATTCTAGATTTCGTCAGGTGCCTGTGTTGCTTTTATAATGAAAATAATAATTTCTCTGTCCTAGGAAAGAAATTACAGTATTTACTTGAACCATACCATGTTACTGAAAGCAATACTCTTACACTGTGGGATCCCAGAAGATAAACTCAGCCAAGTCTATGTTATTCTGTATGATGCTGTGGTAAGCACTTAATTCCTTTGAGTTGATATTGAAGGATAATAATAATAGCTTGAGAATTTTCTTAGTCATGTAACCATAAAACTGAATTGGGAATTTTATCTCCTTCCCCTCTTTGCTCTAAGGTAAAAGAAGCAATGGCTCTGATTCTACCAGCAGTTTTGTTTTTGTTTTTCCATCAGTAGTTAACAAGTATTGGTTGAGCTTTTGTTCTGTTCTGAGCCTTGTGCTACTAGTCACTAGTAGCACACCTCCATGGTGTGTTTGCAAGGGTAACTTCTGAAGATTGAATTATCGTATTTAATTTATAAGATAATAAACTTCTTCACTCACTTGCTTCTTAAGGCAAAAGCATCACTAAGTAATTGGTCCTGATACTTGCCTGTAATAAGTTTAAAAATAGTCAGCCTTTACTAAGCATGCACTGTGCTCAGAATATATGTGCCAAGCATTGTTCTAAACCCTTTATGAAGATTAACTTGCCTAAGTTAATCTCACAAGCACTGTTATTGTCCTTTAGAGAGACCAAGAAAGGGAGTATTAGTTTTGATAGTAAAAGACTTATGTCCTGCCCTTAATTCTTCCAGCCTGTCTGAGCTTATCAGTGAAGTCATTTATAGACTGGGGGAGACTGGTTTAGACTTCTCTTGGGGCCTCGTTTATCACCTCATTTATGTGAGACTGGGGCAGCATCACCTCCCATTGCCCTTCCGAATTCAGCCACATCGTTGTATTTATTACCTTCCGGTATTTGTGCAAAGCCTGAAGGGAGGACAGTGAAGATCTTAATTATTACGGTGCTGGGGTGAAGGTGAATCCTTCCTTATCTTTTCTAATTTCTTTTCATTTTAAATATTATTTTTATAATAAATAAGAACATCAAGAAGATACAGTCACTAGCAGTGCCAGACAGCCTATGATTAAGACAGGATAAGCTGGGGAAGTTCGTAATGGTTGACTGGTTTTTGTACACTAAAAAGCTCAACCAGCTTTTATTTCATCTGCCTGGGACACATCAAGGGTCCTAACTTTAGTGTTTGCTTCTTCACGTTTCTTTTCTCCTCCCAAAGTGCTGCTGCTGTTTGGCAGGGACAGATAGAACAGAGTGTCAGTGAGAGGCTGGCAGAAAGCCCAGGGATGGTGCAGAGGCTTCCCATCACTCTTGTTCATATTCTGTAGGCTGCCTGGCAGCATGGGGTGGCACTCGGAGCCTGTCCACACGTGACTTTCATTAGGGGATATGGATCAGTTGACTCTAGCATAAGCACCCCTGGGTAAGCCTCTCTTCCTCTGGGTCACCTCACCATTCAGCAAGTACAGCTCTCCCCTTGTTAATTCTTTTATGTCAGGAATTGTTGTTCAGTCGCTCAGTCGTGTCCAACTCTTTGCGACCCCATGGACTACAATACACCAGGCTTCCCTGTCCTTCACTATCTCCCAAAGTTTACTCAGACTCATGTCCATTGAGTCAGTGATGCCGTCCAACCATCTCATCATCTTTGCCCCCTCTTCTCTTGCCCTCAATCTTTCCCACATTTTAAAGCAATGTTAGTTATATAGCTCATATGAATTGTGGAGGGAAAAAGTCCTTTAATCAGTTCATCCATTTTTCATGATGAGGAGCAGTTTGTCCAAAATGAAGGCTACACCTGTCAGAATTAGCCTGGAAACTGTATCTTGTTCTCATTGTTACCTTCTTCTCCATTAGACAGAAAAGCTGACGAGGAGAGAAGTGGAAGCTAAATTTTGTAATCTATCCTTGTCGTCAAGTAGTGTAAGTATCTTTCAATGGTGTGATTACAGCTCTCTCTGTAATGCTGTGATTCCAGAAAACGCCAAATTCTCACTGCAGTCAGGCAGCGGCGCTTCCCGCCACCTCAGACAGTTTTTCCCTCAAGTAGGTGCCATGGCAACGTCTGGAATTAGGGGAAGAGAAATCAGGGCCATGATCAAAGAATGCGTCTCCATGCTGTTTTCCTGACACCATATCCTTCTCTTCATACTCCTTGCCAAGGCTGTGCTCAGTGGAACCTCCTGCCAAGCATACCTCAGGCTGCTCGGCCTCTGTGGAAGTAGATTCTTCAGGATCGTTTGCGACCCAGAGCTCCACCTCACAGGCCTCCCCCACCTCCTGGTCTTCCAGCACCTCAGAGCTGCATTATAGCTCTGGCTTTTCTGGGGAATTACCTACTCCTAAAATCTCACTGGCAGTGAGGAAAATCTCACCGGGTAAATAGGTTTGTCCTTTCTCTCTTCAAGCATGAGATTGGACCCAGATCTTTGCCAGTCACCCTGACCTAACTGAGTCCCTGAAAAGAAAAAGACAACAGGGATTTCTGGTACGCTGGCCAGGCGGAGTTACTCAGATTCTAGGACACCTACCACGTGTCAGGCACAGTGCTAGGGATGCAAAGAGATGTCAGTGGAAGAGTCCACAGACTGCTTTCAACTTCTTTCATACTGGCCTTTAAAAGCCATGAGGGGATTCATCCAGTATGTGTCTATCCTCAGCTCACAACTTTCACGGGGTGTCACAGTTTAAAGAATTCACTCAAATATTAATAGTTTGCAGGTTGGGAAAGTAAACCAGATACATAGCGCTAGGAACTCTGGAAATTAGACCAGATTACATTTTAAATGTTAACTATTATAGGAGGTATTAATAATTACAGAGTGACTCAATGGCATAATAAATATTCTAGTACAAAGGACAGTACTTATGCAATACCCTAGATATGTACACAGCACATAGCCATGTGCAGAAATAGTCCCGTATGTAAATGACACAAAGAATCTGTCCAAGAAACTGCCCAGTTCAGCGACTCCTTAAAAGGGTTCAAGCCTAAAAGGTTCTCTGAACTAATATCACATTTCAAAATACTTCACGCTTGCACAAGATAGCCACATTGGTTGCTAAAATGTCAGCTTCTTTGCTTTTTGCTGAATTTCTATCCATTAGTCATGTGATGTGCATGTATGCTCAGTCGCTTCAGTCGTGTCCGACTCTGCAAGCCCATGGACCCTAGCCCACCAGGCTCCTCTGTCCATGGGATTTTCCAGGCAAGAGTACTGGAGTGTCTTGCTGTGCCCTCCTCCAGGGGATCTTCCAACCCAGGGATTGAACCTGTGCCTCTTACGTGCCTTCATTAGCAGGTGGATTCTTTACTGCTAGCGCCACCTGAGAAACCCAGTCATTTGATATTAAGCATTAATTCAAAGTTGTGTGTTTGATTAGTGCAAAATGGAAAAATTAGTATCTAATATAGGCATTGGTGGGCTTTCTAGGTGGCTCAGTGGTAAAGAACCCACGTGCCAACACAGGAAACATAAGAGATACGGGTTCAGTCCCTAAGTCAGGAAGATCCCCTGGAGGAGGGCATGGTCACCCACTCCAGTATTGCCTAAAGAATTCCCATGGACAGAGGAGCCTGATGGGCTATAGGGTTGCAAAAAGTCGGACACAACTGAAGTGACTTAACATGCATAGGCATTTGGTACTCTCTTATTTTAAAAGGAAACCCTAAGAGTATTAGAAGAGGGAGTAGAAATACTGCAGGTAAGTTTCAAATATCTGGCCCAGTCTTCATAGTTTACAGATGAGGCACCTAAAGCCCAAAGAGATGCGTGACTTATCCCAGGTTACATGGAGTTAGTTGGTGATAGGTTGAGTACCAGAATCTGGGGGTGTAAATTCTGATGCTTCTGGTAGTTTATTAATGGGGTGGTGGTGGTGGTTTAGTCACTAAGTCGTGTCTGCCTCCTGTGACCCCATGGACTGGGGCCTGCCAGGCTCCTCTGTCCATAGGATTCTCCAGGCAAGAACACTGAAGAGGGTTGCCATTTCCTTCTCCAATTAATGGGATAATGTTTAAAAAAAATTTATTAAGAAAAAAATAAAATCAAAGACATAAAATTTTTTAATGTTGTCTTTAAGATACTAAAGAAATATATTAACACTTAGGGATTTTTTAAAAATACAAGTGATTTATGATTATGGAACTACCTTAAGTTTCATTCATAAGTCTTCATTCAGCTCTTCAATTCCATGTACCTGTTTATAGATGAACCAGGTTCTATCTGCCTATAGTCTCAAAGTAGCTATAGTTTTGCCTCTTAGTTTCCACGTTAGCCCCTGGAGTCTTTTTTTCTGGTTTTATGATCATAGTTACTTCCTCTTTAACTGCACTGGGCCAGGGCCTGTGCCTGGTCCACAGATGGATCACTGCTAGCTGCTGCCCCCTCCTGGCGAAGACAACGAGTACAACTGCGGAGAGCTGGGATCTGGGCCAAGGTCTGAGCCGGAAGAGAAGGCAGCAGGGGCTGCCTGTAGGAGGTGGTATCCAAACTGCATCTCAAGTCTACAAGTAGGAATTATTCAAGGGAGGACAGGGAATTCCCATCCTAATTCAGTGTAGTGTTAGAAGGAGTCAGACTTTGCCTTCCTGTCCCTCATTGACGTGCCTGTAGCCATGGAATTTCACGAGCATGAGGAAGGCAAAGAGGAACAATACTGGCCTGAAAATATATATAATGGAGGCTCTGCTAGTGTCAGGGTCTGCTCTGCTGGGGTGAGCATTCACTGTGTGTAGGACTAAAAATGAACTGTGAGTAGGGACCTAGAGCACTTCGGCGAGGTGCCTTAGAGTTGTTGGAAAACAATAATCCTTAGTGGGGACTGTGGAAAAGACTAAAATTAGCCTTGACCACAAAGTCTACCCTTTTGGAGGTGCAAAAGCTCTGCCACTCCCCCCTGTGTTTAGGAAACATGCAGCAAAGTGAGTCTTTCTTGCCATGGATTTTGGAAGCTAACTGCCTCCTTGCTTTCCAGCTGTGTCGACTCTACAAATTTATTGAGCAGAAGGGAGAGCTGCAAGATCTAACCCCAACCATAAATTCATTAATAAAACAGAAAACAGGTGTTGCCCAGTTGGTGAAGTACGGCTTAAAAGATCTGGAGGAGGTCGTTGGACTGTTGAAGAAATTTGGCATAAAGTTACAGGTTTGGCAATTGTTTGATTCTGGCAGCGCCAATTTGTAGCATTAATAATAGCACAAGGAGGAAATGGGTTTTATTTTATTAATGCTAGTTTAGTGTTTTATTTTTCCAGTAGAACGCTGCTTTCCACATTTTGGAACATTTGACACCTAGTAATAATTTTGGCTTATATCAGAATTTCTTTGCGAGCATCACAATTCCTGTTGTGTGGGAATTCTTACTATGTCAGCCTCAAGAAAGGTGGTTATTCTTGAAGAGAACAGAGCTCCTCTTACTTGATAGGCTATAGTCCAACAGATTGTGTACCAAATATTTTGTTTATACTAAATAGATTGTTCTGGTGTTCATGATGGAAAATGGGGTCTTCAGCATTGCACACTCTTTAAATCTCGAGCCCTTGACACATCCGTGTGGCATTTCCCTTGGCAGGTCCTGATCAATCTGGGCTTGGTTTACAAGGTGCAGCAGCACAGCGGAATCATCTTCCAGTTTGTGGCATTCATCAGACGGAGGCAAAGGGCTATATCTGAAATCCTCGCAGCTGGTGGTAGATACGACCTGCTGGTGAGGGCATTTCTTCCTCAGCTTGTTATTGTAATATTTACTTATTTGGCTGCACCGGGTCTTAGCTGCCACACGTGGGAGCTTTGATCTTCGTTGTGGCATGCAAACTTAGTTGTGGCGTATGGAATCTAGTTCCCAAACCAGGGATCGAACTCAGACCCTGTGCCTTGGCAGCACTGAATCTTAGCCACTGGACCACCAGGGAAGAAATTTTTTGAAACTACAGAAAAATTGAATCACTGGTATTATTGAACACCTATATATATTTCAACTAGGAATAGAAATGTCTTATGAAATGCATTTGTACTATTTTTAACTTTTGTGTAAATAGCTAATAGGTTTACAGGATATTGCAAAGATAGTACAGAGAGGTCTTGTGTACTTTTTATCCAGTTTCTTCCAATGGTTAAAGCTGGTATAACCATAATAAAATACCAAACCCAGGACACGGACCTCCACATACTGTATGTGTCTAATTCTGGGCTATTTTTATCACATGTGTAGATTCCTGTAATTACCACCACAGTTGAGATACAGTGGAATATATTAATAGAACTGTAACTCCTTTATGTCCTTTACCCCATGCCCTATATATGATTGTCTTAAATATTTCCTCAGTAGACACTGAGGTCCGCATTAGACAGTGTTGTGCTTTTTGCTTCCAGTGTCAAACTCTGAAAAACTCAAGAAAAGAAGCAAGTTTACTGTATTTACCCATCTGATGAGAAATCTGGGTTATTTGAATTATTTTTCGCCTATATGAAAGATGACTCTCGATGCTTTTAAGATTTTTTTTGTTTTTTGGTTTTAGTTTGAAGTTCAGTTATGTGTCTTGGAAGGACTTTCTTTGGATTTGTCCTGTTATTTGATTTTTCCCAGCTTCTTGAATCTATAGGTTTGTCTTTTGCTAATGAGCCTCCTCCCAAGCGCCAGCAGTCCTCAGAGAAGGTTCAGTGGGGAGCCAGGACTTCCATATCTGCCTCAGGGTAGTGCGCCCCCCATCAGCAGAGTCAGTGGAGGCCAGGGTCCCTGACTTCCACCCTCACCCAAGCAGTAACAAGGCCCTCCTCCCCTCTGGGGTGTGCCAGAGGAAGCTGAATGGGAAGCTGGAACTTTGACCACTATCCAGCATAGTATGAGGCATTATTTTTTCCACAATTTTTTCAGCTTTACTTTCTTTTTTCTCTCTTTCTAGAACTCTGGTAACACAAATTTACATCTTTTGTTATGCTCCTATGGTTCTGGGACATCTTTCTTTACAGTCTCTTTTCTCTGTTGTTTAGTGATTTTATCTTCAGTTTCTCTGATTGTTTTTCCTGTTATCTCCATTTATGCTGTTGGGCCCATCCAGTGAGTTTTTTGTCTCCCACTTCTTTGCTGAGACTTTACCTTCTTTTATTTGTTTCAAGCCCATTTATGATTCCTATTGTAGCATTTTTATGCTAGTTGCCTTAAAATCTTTGTCTGAGAATTCTCACATCTGTTTCATTTTGTTGGTGTCTGTCGATTTGCCTTTCCTCATTCACTTTGAGATCCTGGCTCTTGTTACGATGCCTGATTTTCAGTTGTATCCTGGACATTTTGAGTCTTACGTGACTAGACTCTAGAACTTACCTAGACCTTCCAGTTTAGGCCTCCTCTGACACTGCATAGTGGAGGCGGGGTGGAGGAGGCAGGGCCCCTTCCTGCTGTCAGTGGGAGTGAAGATCAGGTTCCTCGCTCGGCCTCCTTCTACACCCCCAGGGTGGGAGGGGTGCTGTGTTACTGCTTCCCACAGGCCTCCACTGATATGTAGTGGAGGGTTGGGGGGTGGGGGAGTTGGCAGGTGGCCTTGTTACTGCTGGAAAGTGGTGAAAGTTCCAGCTTCCATTCAGCGTCCTCTGGCACCACCCAAGAGGGGAGAGGTACCTTGTTACCACTTGGGTGGGGTGGAAGCTGGGGATCCTGGTCTCCACTGACACCACTGGGGGAAGCGTTACTCCCAGACAGGAAAGTCCCGGCTCCCCTCAGTGTTCTCAGCTACCACCCTCCTGGGACTTGGTGGGGCCTCTCTGGGTAAGGGGGAATGTCTTGACCCCACTCAGCCATCATGAGTGGGAGTGTCTGTGCTGCTTCTGTGACACTTGGCCAACCAGAGCCAGTATTGTCTACAGATTTTTTATCTTGCTGGGTTGCCCCTTTCTTGATTTTTTTGACCAGAGAGATCAGATTTTCTTTGGGGCTTTTTTGTTTGTTCTTCTTGGCATTTCTGGGATGACAGTTTCTCCAGCACTCAGACCTGGGTACAAGAGGCAAAAACCAAACCCAGGGAACTCACCACATGTGGTTCCTCGGACCCCATGGTCCCTGGTCAGCCTGCCATCTTCTCTCCACTCTCAGAGTCGTCTTATGTTTGCTTTATCTGTAGTGTTCAGGGGTTTTAGCTGTACTTAGAGGAACAGGGAGAAGTGTATCTACCCATCTTGGTCCAGAACCTATGTATCCAACTTTAAATTATCTAGTAACATTAAGTAAAAAGAAAAAGGTGGCATTAATTTTAATAATGTATTTTATTTAATACAGTATATCTAAAATAATATGTAAGCATGTAATCAAAATTTTTTTAATTATTAAGGAGCTATTTACATTTTTTCTAAGTCTTCACAGTTAGCATTTGTTTAACCCAGTATACCCAAATACTATTTCAACATGTAATCAAGTATCTAAAAATTATTAAGAAGCTATTTCACATTCTTTTCCATTCTGAGTCTTTGCAACCAGCGTGTTTTACATATACAGCAAACGTCAATTCGGATTAGACATTTCACATGCTCAAGCCCCATGTGGCTAGTGGCTGCCAAATTGAACAGTGCAGAGCTCGGTGCAGCATTCATTAACATTTCCTGAATCTGCAGGTATGCTTGCTTCTCTCTCTTGCTACACACACACACGCACACACACACTCTTACACACTTTATTTTGTTGAACCCTTTGATAAGTTGCTATTAGAGTGCATGCCCCCAAATCATCGCTTTTCCTATCATCACACTTTCTTCTCCATTTCATAACCAGAGCTGCCTGTCTCTCCCCAGATTCCCCAGTTTAGAGGACCACAGGCTCTGGGGCCAGTTCCTACTGCCATCGGGGTCAGCATAGCCATAGACAAGATAACCACTGCTGTCCTCAACATGGAAGAGCCTGTAAGTACTAGCTCTGCTTTCCAGCATGCTCTGAGATGGCTCTCCTTTTGCAGTCATTCACATGGAGCCCCAGATGTAGTAGCTATAGACTGAGGTTTAGGGAGACTGTCTTTGCTGTGAGGGGCAAGCCTAAATCTTGGTGTCGATACTTAGCCTCTGCTTTCTACCTGGGGGACCTTAGTCCAGTAGCCAGACTCTCCTTACTGGAATATGCTATGTAAATGTGAGAGATTACACTTGTTAACAGACTCATATCAAAGCCTTCTGATCATAATTCTACAAAGAAATGGTTTTTTCCTCTGTGTTTCAGGCAAGATTAGTTTTTCCAGAGAAAAAGAATATCTTCCTAATGACTTAGAAATAATTTCAAGTCCTTTATTTTAAAAGACTAATATAAAAATTTTCTGACTGTGTCATTTTTTTTACCATGTCATTTTGAAGCAAAGACTTGTGCATTTATGTTGCTGT
Source organism: Bos indicus (assembly GCF_029378745.1). Taxonomy (NCBI): domain Eukaryota; kingdom Metazoa; phylum Chordata; class Mammalia; order Artiodactyla; family Bovidae; genus Bos; species Bos indicus. The sequence goes on from NC_091769.1 coordinate 35,587,532, forward strand.
ATGTGATTTTAAGGTGCCTGTTTCCATATGAGTGCTGCCTGCATGGTCCCACCTACATGCCCGGAATCTCCCTCCTCTAAATGTAATCAATGTTTCTGATCCAGGTTACAGTAAGCTCTTGTGACCTCCTGGTTGTAAGTGTTGGTCAGATGTCCATGTCCAGGGCCATCAACCTAACCCAGAAACTCTGGTCAGCTGGAATCACAGCAGAAATCATGTATGACTGGTCACAGGTAAGGAGACAAAAAGCGCCTGTAAGTGGAGGGCGCCTAGTCATGGCTTCAACAGCAAATCAGCATCTATGGCTTTAGTTTCTGCCAAACTATCTCTATGATTTCATTTGCTTCCTGTAGGAGTTTCTGATTGTTGGAGTAACAAATTACCAAACTAAATGGTTTAAAACAACACTTATTTATTATCTTACACTTCTGGAATTCAGAAGCCTGAAATCAGTTTCACTGGGCTAAAATCATGGTGTCTGGTGAGGCTGGTTCCTTCTGAAGGCTTTAGGAGGAGAATCCACTTCCTTGCCTTTTCTAGCGCCTAGAAGCCTCCTGCATGCCTGCTTGTGGTCCTTTCCTCCCCGTCTTCAGACTCAGTAGGGTAGCATCTTCTTTCCTCTGCACTACATTTCTGTCCTTCCATCTCGAATTAACCCTCCTGTCCCTTTTTACCAGGACTGTTGTGATTATGCTGGGCCCATCCTGATAACCCAGGATAATCTCCCCATCTCAAGAATCAATCTGCAAAATCCCTTTTACCATATAAGATACCATAGTCACAGGTTCCCAGGGGTGAGGATGTGGACATCTTTGCAGGGCCATCATCCAGCCTAGCACACTTCCCAGAGGCATTCTGTGTCTAGTGTTTTTAGCTTTGTCTCCTTAGGCCTCTCACTGCTGGCCTAACTCCTGCTCTGGGGGTGGAGATGAGAAGAATGGCGCAACCGAGCACCTGGCCTACCCGTTAGAGTGGGGGGCCTTCAGATGGCTGACTTCTCTGCAAGCAGATCACAGAAGGGGCTGCATTACCAGGTGGTCCTCCAAGCTGTACACACATTCACCCTCACTCATGGTGCCCCAGAGCATGAAGAGACGCCTAGGGAACAGAACCCTACCCTTCCACATGTTTATTCCACATTACCTGCCAGCAGCTGCTGCTGGCCATTTTTGTTGTATTATATAAAAATTCACGTCAGAAGTATGCTGAGCAATAAATTATAATCCTTTAACAGAGCAGTATCCTATTCCATTTACTTGTTTCATAAATTGTTAGAGAAGTGTTCTGTCTTAAAGTAAAATTATAAGCTCAGTAATGGTGATTTCAGCCCAGCACAGGGGTGTCCCCTGCAGGCTTCTCTGCTCTGATACTTCTTTGCTTTACGCTTCAGTTCTGCTTTTCACCTTCTACTGTTTCTTTTGTTGCCTTTGTTTTCCCCAAAGGCCTTTTCCATGTGTGTGTGTGTGTGTGTGTGTGTGTGTGTGTGTGTATTAATATTTAGCAACAATCAAGATGTGAAGCTTTTGAAAACCTCTCACTATGTCCTGACCACACTGAGTGATATGGCCCCTTAGAACAATAGTGAAAGCACAGAAAACAAAAGAAATCTTATTCCTCCTTTGAATTCTATACTCTTCTTGCTTAATATTTATTTATATAAACCGTAAGAGCAACATGTTTAGTTATTCACTTTGAGAACCATAGTGTTTTCGTTCTCCTTAACTACGTGAAGCTGTTCCAAGTGCTTTGTGTCTATTTGTTCCAGTCCCAAGAGGAATTACAAGAGTACTGCAGACATCATGAAATCACCTATGTGGCCCTTGTCTCGGATAAAGAAGGAAGCCACGTCAAGGTAAAGACCAGAGGAAATCTTTCACAATTCAACAATCAGATTTCCCAAACTGTATTAACCATGGAACGCCCAACCTTCCCACTGAGGTCCTGGCCTTGGCCATGGGTGGAAACCCATTATTTCATTCTCCTTTTGAATTGCTAGGCCTGTGTTTTGGAGAAAGTGTATGAAATAAGGAAGAGAGAATCTGAATTTGAACACTTTTCTTTGAACTTAAAAAAAAATTACAAAGCTATGACTAGGTTTTTTCTCTACTATTTTCCTCCTTGTTCCCTTTCTCCATCTAAGGAGATAAAAATAATAACTATTGCTAATACTCCTGGCAGACATATCTCTACTTAACTTCCTAACCAATTTTACTATGTTGTATTTAACCCAAAAGGTTCATAAATAGATTACCTCATAACCTTTATTTCTATTTTTAAAGGGAGAAAAATCAATATATTTTCCCTGTTTTTTCCTTTTAATGTCTTTGTCTGGTTTTGATAGCAGAGGGATTTCGGCTTCATAAATGAGTTGGATCCTCTGTTCTCTGGATAATGTTGTTGTAGAATTGGTATTATTTCATTCTTAAATATTTGCTAAAATTCACCAGTAAAAATACTGGGACCTAGATACAGGGCTATCAGATTGCCTCATTCTCCTTGAGTTTTGGTAGTTTATATTCCATTTCACCTAAGTATTCAAATATTCCTCTTACTATCTGCAGGATCTATAGTAATATTCCCTTTCATTCCTGATATGGTAATTTATATCTCCCCCCACCCCCGCTCTTTTTTCCTGATCACCCTAGCTAGAGGTTTATCAATTTTGTCTTCAGAAAGCCAGCTTTTTATGTCATTGATTTTTCTATTTTTTGTTCATTTGTGTTCTATTTTATTCTTTCTTCATTCTGCTAAATTTGGATTTAGAGACAGTCATTAGTTGAGGTTTGCTTTTCTTATCCACTCTTTGACATTCCCTGCCTTTTATTGAAATGGTTAAATAATTTATATGTTATGCAGTTATTGAAATGGGCTTAAATCTACCATTTTACTATTTGTTTTGTTTGTTCCATCTGTTCCTTTTTCTCCCATTTTTTATTCTCTTTTCATGCTTTGTTTTTAGATCAAATAGTTTTTGTTCCATTTTATCTCTATCACTGGTTTACTGACTATAACTCTTATTTTTAGTGGTATTTTTTAATGACTTCTCTAGGGTTTGTAGTATACAACTTGCACATTCTGCCTTCAGAAACTACTGTATGCCTTCACATGTAGTATAAGAACCTTACAACCAAATACTTGCATGTCCCCCACCATCCTTTGTGCTATTGCTGCCAATCTGTTTTCTAAATATGTTACTAACTTCATAATACATTGTATTTTGGTTTTAATTAATCAATTACCTTTTACAGAGGTTTTTGAAATAAAGAGGGAATGTCCTTTTATAGGGCTTCCTCTATAGCTAAGCAGTAAAAAAAATTCACCTGCAATGCAGGAGATGTGGGTTCAGTCTCTAGGTCAGGAAGATTCCCTGGAGGAGGAAATAGCAGCCCACTCCAGTACTCTTGCCTGGAAAACCCATGGACCAAGGAGCCTGGGAGGCTATAGTTCATAGGTCACAAAGAGTCAGACACGACTGAGCACGCGTGCGCATCCTTTATATTTACCCATATATTTACCATTCCTGGAACTGTTTATTCCTTTGTGTTCAGCCAGATAGTATTCTGATTTTATATTCCTTCTGCCTGAAGAATTTCTTATTTCTGATTAGTGCAGGTCTGCAAGTGATGAATTCTCTCAACTGTTCCTAGTCTGAGAAAGTCTTCACTTCACCTTCATTTTTGAGGGATATTTTTGCTGGATATATGATTCATGGTTTATGTTTTTCCTTTTGCTCTTGGAACATTGTCTTGTCTTGTCTTCTGACCTGATAGTTTCTGTTTAAAATTCTGCTTTGATCCTGTCTGTAATTTATCTTTTTATCTTCTGGCACCTTTTTAAGATTTTCCTCTGTCACTAGTTTTCTGCAATTTGAATATGATGTGCTTTGGTGTCATGCTTTATGTTCTAACGGTTGGTATTCACAGAGCTTCTTTGAACTGTAGACTTACAGTTTTCATAAAGTTTGGAAATTATTTAGACATTATTTCCTCAAATGTTTTTCTGTCCCTTTTCCTTCTGGGACTCTGATTACAGAAGGTTAATCATTTGATACTGTCCCACAGCTCATTGGGAGAAGGCAATGGCAACCCACTCCAGTACTCTTGCCTGGAAAATCCCATTGACGGAGGAGTCTGGAGGGGCTGCAGTCCGTGGGGTCGCTAAGAGTCGGACACGACTGAGCATCTTCACTTTCACTTTTCACTTTCATGCATTGGAGAAGGAAATGGCAACCCACTCCAGTGTTCTTGCCTGGAGAATCCCAGGGATGGGGGAGCTTGGTGGGCTGCCATCTATGGGGTCGCACAGAGTCAGACACAACTGAAGCGATTTAGCAGCAGCAGCAGCCACGACTGAAGCGACTTAGCAGCAGCAGCAGCACAGCTCATTGAGGCTGTTCTTTTGTGGGTTTTGTTTGCTTTTTCTCTCTGTATGTGCTTTATTCTGGATCATTCACTGATCTTTTCTGCAATATCTTATCTGCTATTAATCCCATCCAGTGCATTTCCTATTTCAGGTATTGAAGTTTTTTCATCTGTGTAAGTTATATTTGTGTCATTTTTTAAAAATGTCTTCCATTTCTTCCCTCATCATAGTTCTTATTTCCTTTATATTCTTTATAATAGTCATTTTTAATTCCATCATCTTGACATTTTGGTCTGAATTTCTCCTGGTTATGAATCATATTTTCCTTCCTCTTTTTATGCCTGTTAACTTGTGAGTAGTTATTAGACATTATGAAGTTTACATTTTCTTGAACTGTGTTTTATTATGTCCCCCCGCCACCACCCCCCCCCCACCCCTGCTTTTTTTGTTGTTGTTCTGCACAGCTTTCAGGATCTTAGTTCCTGAATAGGGATTGAACCCCAGGCTACAGCAGTGAAAGCTCCCAATCCTAACCTCTAGACAGCCAGGGAATTACCCTTATGTTCCTTTACACACCACTGGACTTTGTTCAGGGATGTAAATATCCTTGACTTTTGCTTCATCCTTTCCAGCCTTTAAGTTTTGTTAGGACAGCCTTTAGTCTAGATCTAATTTAGCCCTACTCCTAAGGCAATGTCCTTTGGAGAATTCTGCCTTAGGTTCCATGTATTATGAGGGCTGTCCACTCTGTAAGAACAAGAACTATTCCCATCCCTGTGGATTTCAGGAATTATTATGCCTACTCATTTCTGCTGGTTGTTTCCCCAGCCTTGGATAGTTCCCTCTCTCCCATGCACAGATCAGTTCTCTGCCAAAGATGTGAGTGGACTTCTATGCAGAGCTTCAGAAATCTTTCTTTCTCTGGGTGTAACTCTCTCCTCTTCAGTCCTCTGCCCCACAGTTTCTAGGCATCCTGGCCTACCTAAGCTCTAGTCTGTCTCCCCAGCTCAGCAAGACTCCTGGCCTCTGGTTTGGCTCCTTCTCCCTGCACTGCAGTCTCAGACTTCCTCAGCACAGTTATCTGGGGGCACTCAAAGACTCACTTCATTCCCCTCCTCTCAGGATAACAGTCCTCCACTGCTTGTTGTCCAGTCTCTGAAAAACAGTATTTATATATTTTGTCTGGTTTTCTAGTCATTTAAGGCAGGAAGGTAGTTCTTAACAATAGTTAATTCTTCATGGGAATGTTTGTAAGTCTCCACTGCCTGCCTGCTTGATAAGTCACAAAATCATAAATGACCCTAGTCCTACTGATCACACCTCTTCCAGAGCAGTGACTGCTCCTGTAATATTACCAAGACATGACTGACTAGCCTCTGCTGGATAATTACAGCATCATAACCCACTGCTATAATGATCAGCAAATTTTAAAATCTTGAATCAAAATCTGCTTCCCCAAATTTACATTCATTGGTCCTAGTTCTGCCTCTAGAATGGTCAAAATAACAAGTCTAATTCTTCCTCTTTCTCTTAACTACCTTCGCATGAATTTTAGGAGACCACTGCCATGCAGTGGACCACTTTAAGTGTCCTCTTTCCTGGTTTAAACATTCCAGTTACTTAAGCCATTCCTCATAAAGTGATTTTCCAAATCCTTCACCTCCTAGTTAACCTCCTCTAGACACATTTAACTTTGTCAGTGTCTGTCCTTAAATGTGATACTAGAATTCTACAAGTGCTCTAAGCATATTCTGACTAAACAAGAAGGGTCTGTAAACTCCTTCAATCCAGATAACATATTTCTCCTAATACAGCCTATAAGTAAACTAACTTTATCTACCATGTAGTTCTTTTGGTCGTCTTGAATTCATCATCAGCTGAAACCCATTGGCCTTCCCACAGTTGTCACCATATCTGACCAGTCTTCTGCAGTGAGGGCTTGATGATAGGACCTCATATTTGTCTCTGTTAAATGTGATCTTGTTCACTTCAGTACATTGTTCCAGCTCATCCAGCTCTTTTGACTCTTCTGCCTCTGTTAGTGGCAGCATATATATAAATACATGTATATTTATAAATATAAAATAGCAACATCTTTATATTTGAAGGGCAAAACATCACTATGTTCACCCATTCAGCAAGTGCATGTTAAGCATTCACAGTGTGGAAGGGATTGAATTTAGGGCCATGAGGGATCCAGGGACATATAAGCCACAGGTCCTGCTGTCAAGGATCCTATAATCTGGTGGAGAACAGAAGACATTCATGCATGATTATGAGCTAGAAAATGCTCAATGCCATGAGAGTCCTACAAGAAAATTCTTTGAGGATTCCTCAACCTGAGAGATTACTACAGAGGTAGAAGGGAAGTCTTCAGAGTGGAGGTGCAGTTAATGCTGAACCCCAATGGATGGGCAGGATACTAAAAAGGCTTTTTAAGCAAAGGAATAACAACGGTAATGGCAGTTCTTTCAGTAGGTGGTCCCAAAGATGGAGGCAGCCCAGCTGAGAACTATTCCGATATTACCCCAAATAGTCCATTTGGAGTGAAGCAGAATTGTGCAGAGGGGCACTTGAGCAGGAGAATATGGTTCTAGCTGGATCGTAGAGAGCCAAAATGCCCAACCAGGGAATTCAGACTTGATTTAGCAGCTAGTAGGAAGCCGGTGGATGTTTTTGGACAGTAGGGAACATCAGAGTATATAAGAAAAATTAACCTGCAAGGAGATGTAACATGGAAGGGAGTGAGGGATAACTGAAGCTGGGGACGGCTGAGGGCAGCGTATCAGACTACCCCAAGCCAATGCAGGGCACTGGCCATGGGAGTGAAGATGAACAGACGGGCGCCATAAAAGTGGGATGACAGGACTGGGGTTTGGAAAGGAGGGGGAGGAGTTGTAGAAATCTTGGTGACTGACCCAAGGATGTTTAAGGGGGAAAACATGTAAAGAATCAAATGAAATGGGAGCTGGTTTGTCTTGGCCTTTTTTTTTTTTTTTTTAATTCTGTCTATAATAAGCTGTTTGAATCTGGACAGGGTTTCTCAGCAGCCACATTTTGACATTTTTGGCCAGATGCTTCTTTGTGGGGCTGTTGTCCTGTCCGTTGTAGGATGTTGAGCTGCATCCCTAGCATCCACCCACCAGATGCCAGCAGCACCCCCCATAACTGTCACAACCACAGATGTCTCTAATTATTGCCAGATGCTCTGTGGGGAGCAAAATCACCCCTGGTTAAGAGCCACCAACCTAAACTGTTGACTGAAGAGTCTTACTATGGTACTCTTCAGCCTGTTGGCTTCAGAAATAATGGGTCTGTTTCATTCTTTTTAAGGTAAAGTCTTTTGAGAAGGACAGGCAAACAGAGAAACGTGTGCCGGAGTCTGATCTCGTGGACCACGTTGTACAGAAACTGAGGACTAAAGTCAGTGATGAGAGGACTACCAGGTAACGTAGTAAACAAAAGACCAGAAAACCAGCTGCAGCTGCCTACATAGAATTTTCATTCATTTACTCTAAGTGTCAGTTTGATCCTTTGGGGAGATAAAGACAGGTCAGGATAACTTTTTTTTTCCCCAAGGTAACTTTTAATGAACCATAGTACAGCTTCTGAATAACTCAATTATATAACTCCGTGTAAAACTAGTCATAACTTACTCTCAGCATTTGTCCTTCATAACACGTCAAAGATTATTTTATCATTTTGAAAAGCCTGAGGAACCACAGTCTAGCTGCCATTTATCTCATTTGGTCTGTTAATCAGTGAACTGCAGTAGTGTTTTGTCACTGGTTTCGAAAGATCTAATATTCTGGAAAATAATAATGTTCTGGGAAAAGTTCTCACTCATCATAGCAATGCAAATTGGTTCAACTGTCTGCATAGGAATTTAACAAAGTTAAAAGCCTTAAATCTAAAAAAAAAAAAAAAAAAATCACCCAGCAATTCCACTTCAGGAATTTACAGTAAAATTATTCCAAAGGGATAGTACCAAGATGTCTATCAACACACATTGTTTATAACAGCAGTTCTCAAATATTTTGGTTTCAGAACCACTTCATACCCTTAAAAATATTTGAGGACCCCCTAAGAACTTCGTTTATGTGGTTTATATCGATCAATATTTCTATGTTGGAAACTAAAATGTAAACATTTTAAAAATACTTATTCTAAAATAACAATAATAAACTCATTACATGCAAACCTAAATAACGGTTTTAATGGAAATAACTATTTTCCAAAACAAAATAAATTAAGAAAGGTAGCATTGTTTTACATATTTGCAGATATTATTGTTTTAATTTTTGTAATCTCTAATGCATAAATAGAAAAAACTACATTGTTGTATTCTTATTATTACTATTAGTCTTACATTGTCTATTTCTGCATTCAGTCTCTTATGATATACACCATGTAGTCTATGGAAAATTCCATTACACATTAATGAAAGGATACAAATAAAAGGATAATTAACATTAGGATTATTGTGAAAATACTTTTGACCTTGCAAATACCCTGTGAGAGGATCTCAGGGACCTCCAGGGTCTCTGGGAACCACACTTTGGGAACCTCACATATATCACAGTAATTCAATGATAGAAGATTGCTCAAATTACAGTAAATACAGTGAAATACTGTGCAGCCTTTAAAAATTATTTTTCTAATAAAGCTGTTTATTATAAGGAAGGATGTCCACAAATAAGATATGATCCCATTTTTGTTGCAACCAAAATATACAGTTCATACACAGAAAAATGTCTGGAATGATGAACCAAATTTTTCATTTTTACAGTTATTTCTGATTAGTGGGATTACAAAGGATCATTTCCCTTGCTTTCTAAATTTTGTAAGTCTTTTATTTATGCTTAGGAAAAAAGTACTCTACTGAGGGACTTCCCTGGTGGTCCAGTGGTTGAGAATCCTCCTTGCAGTGCAGGGTACACTGGTTCAGTCCCTGGTCAGGGAACTAAGAGCCTTCATGCCACAGGGCAACTAAGTCCATGTGCCACAACTACAGAGCCCACGTGCTCTGGAGCCTGCATGCTGCAACTAAGATCTAACACAGCCATAAATAAATAAAAATGTTTTAATACTTTTTTTGACTTACAGCAGTAATTCTTAATCCAGAGTTTTGCCCTTCAGGGGACATTTGGCAGTATTTGCAGACATTTTTGGTTGTGGTCTACTACTGTTATCTAGTAAACACCAGGATGGTGGTGGTTTAGTCACTAAGTCATGTTTGACTTGTGTGACCCCATGGACTGTAGCCAGGCTCCTATATCCATGGGATTTGCCAGGCAAGATATATTGGAGTGAGTTGCCATTTTCTTCTCCAGGCGATCTCTTCCCAACCCAGGGATTGAACCTGGTCTCCTGCATTGCAGGTGGATACTTTACCAACTGAGCCACCAGGGAAGCCCAGTAAACACCAGGGCTGCTATTAAACATCCTATAGTGAAGAGGACTGACTCCCCACCTCCGCCCCAGCAAAGAATTATCTGACCCAAATGTCAGGCTGAGAAATCCTGGCTTATATAAAATAATGTTCTTGCTTGGATGCCTTCCCTGAACCTGGCCCCGCCCCCGCCCTTCTCCACCTGGCTTGAATAAATTCACTGTCAGGCTTTTTCTAAGGGTATATATGTGTGTGTTATATATATATAATGTTCTTGAAGCCTCTAGATATTAGGATTAAAAATCCAAATCAAAGGCAGAGCTTTAGAAAACAAAAAATAGTCAACAAATTAATAGCGACTATTAGTAATAGTACAGGCAGACATTATTAAGACACTTAACTGGCCAGATGGGATTTAGTTTTAGCAGGGAAGGGCTTAAAATCTTTCTTCCATGTGAATGATTATTTCCCTGTTTTCCCAAGATAGAGTGCTATTATGTCTCTCAAAGGCTATAAATTAATTCAGTCTTTGAAAGAACATCCATTCACAGCTTCTGAAAGAATCTCATTTACTAAGTGTTCTCTTGTGGGTGATCACCAAGGTTGCATCCATAATGAAGGTGGGGCATTGCTAATGTTTCCTTGTATTGTGAGGAGAGCAGAAAGAACACCCATTGTATTTCATTGAAATTAGTTTCTTACGTTGAGCCAGTATTCCAAACCCAGCTGAATAAATCAGAATGCTGTCTCTAAGAATGTTAATTTGAAGTGACATCCTTTATGATTTTTATTTGCTCTTAATCAAAAGCATAATTAAGTGAAAATTTTGTTTTCCTCCACTAATAACCAATATTTATTAAATATCAGTATATTTAATAGAAAGCCTCTAAGTGTAGCTCACTATAAATTATGTGTTGCTTTTGTCTTAGTGACTGTTTATTCTAATTGTTTTTGTTTGCTTGTTTTTAGAGAAGCTTCCGATAATCTTACAGTACAAAATCTGAAGGGATCATTTTCTAATGCTTCAGGTATAATTACTAATTGTAACTTAAACATAATAATGCTTGTGTGTGTGTACATGTTTGCTCTAAATACTTAGAACTGTGGCTAACTCACTGCATCAGTAATATCCTCTTAAAGTAACATATGTACAATTAGTTATACCAAAAAGAATTAATCCCTATGAAACTTACATTCTAGAAAATGATAAAAACCACTGGGAGTTTGGTGACCCTTCTGGTCCTGATATGTCTCTTATTTTTACAAGTGGTTTAATCTTTCTTTGATTCAGTTTATTATGTAGATCAAATGTGGATAAATTCTCCCCATATAGAAGATTGAAGAAAAGTATTTTGAAATGCCCTGGAGACACGCTGTACATTTGTTTTCATGAAAGCTAAGAGGAAACAGTGGTGATAGTTACACCTTTAGTTTTACTACATTTGTCAACCCAAGTGAAAAGGAAATGTCCCAGTGAAGTCCACGAGAAGACATTACTTGACTTTTAAGAGAATTAAGTCTTTTGGGTTCATTTCTGTTAGCAGGCTTTCTGCCACCATCAGATTTCAAATACTTAGAGGAATTTAAAGAATTATAGTTTGGGAAATGTTAAGCTTGCCTTTTTTTTCCTTAGGTTCATGAGGGTTGACTCATATTGCCTCCCTGTGCCTTTGTCACCTCCCACTGAAGGAGGGAAGGCCGGTGATCCTGACAGAAGTGTCAGAACTACTAGGGGATAATTGGGGTTCTGGGTTTATGGGCCAGTGCAGACAGTTGCAGAGACAAAAAACAAGGCTTAGACATAATCCAGTCCATAGACCCACCCCGAAGTGGATTCTAATCATCTCTGCCAGCTCTGTGGTGTGTAATAGAAAGTGGGACCAGATAAGGCCATAACTGCTAAAACTCTGTTTCAGGTTTGTTTGAAATCCATGGAGCAACGGTTGTTCCCATTGTGAGTGTGGTCGCCCCAGAAAAGCTGTCAGCCAGCACCCGACGGCGGTATGAGACTCAGGTACATGGTCAGTGTCCTCGGCTTTCTAACATGAGCCGCAAAGGAGAAAAAAATAAGAAAGGGAATGACGGAACAGTTTCCTGGAAATGTTTTTCTTCCCAATTCCTGAACTTGGTGACTTCTGAAAATTTCACCAACACAAAGCGTCTCAGGTGCCAAGATTCTGCCCCATTTGTCCTCCAAAGAGCCCTCAGTATACACTGTGGGCACCCGGAAGCAGCTGTTGTCAGAATTACTGAGTCCAAACAAAAAGTTCCTGATCCCATTTGGTTTTGTTGTACATAACAAAGCAGAAGAGATCCTCCACAAGACGTGTAGCAGGTTTCTCTCTGCATACATGTTTTTGGTATCTGTTATTTGCCTGATTCTGTGCTAAGTGCCAGGTAAAATGGAAAACACGTGACATGGCCACAGTCCTCAAAGACTTTATAACCTTAGAAGCATATATATAGTTGGAGAATAGAAAAAAATCAGTACTAGGATGCTGAATTAAGTATACTGAATGAGTGTTAGAGTATGCTACAGACATGGGGGAGAGAGAAAGATCAGTGTCTGTATGGATGACCAAGAAAGGCTTCGTGGAGGGGATCCCTGAAGGATTTCAGCAGGCAGAGAGGGAAGATGAGGGTGTTCCAAATAGAAGGGACAGAGGGAAGGACAGCGTAGAAAAGCTACTGAGCAGAGTTGGGACACTGGCCTCACTTGGGAGTAGGGTATGAGAGGGTAGCCATTACTTAGGAACATAATTAGACTGAGACACAAAAGATCAAGTTACCTCATTTTGTTAGCTTTCCTGGCTGTTTCTCAGTGTTGGGTGGAAACTCACTTTTCATATCTACCATATTTCAGTTCCATGTTCTCAATGCTGTCACTGTCCCCTTCTTAAATTTAGCTTAATACTAAAATCTCCCTGCTTCCGCATGTGCTGTTTTACAGTACTGAGCTTTTATTACATGTCAGTTCAAAAGTATACAGAAATAAGTGGATTAGCAAACAAATGATCAAGGTAGGCTATAAAATCTCATTTTCCCTGAGGTCATAATACACTAGATACTCATCTTACTGAGGTGGATGAAGAGCAAGTCCTTATATAATATTTGGGATCCCTTTTAAAGGCTTTGGTTTGTCGTCTGTGATTGTTTCCTAGAATAAGAACTGAAATGGCAAGAAAGATGGCTTGATTGGACAGGTTCTGAATTCTAACACACTTTCCTTCTTGTTAGGTACAAACCCGACTTCAGACCTCCCTTGCCAACTTACATCAGAAAAGCAGTGAAATTGAAATTTTGGCTGTAAGTCACTTTCTTTAACTTTCTGAGGATGGCTTTTGTCCACACTGTCAAATTTTTGCTCATTGTCAACAGAATTGGGATACAGGCCTGTTTCTCCTAGTTTCTTCCTCTGAAAGATTGGGAGGAGGGGGACTGAAAATGAAAATCATTTTTCTACATGTTTCAGGCTTCCCGGATAGTTCAGTTGGTAAAGACTTTGCCTGCAATGAAGACCCTGGTTTGATTCCTGGGTCTGGAAGATGCACTGGAGAAGGGATAGGCTACACACTCCAGTATTCTTGGGGTTCCCTCGTGGCTCAGCTGATAAAGAATCCGCCCGCAATGTAGGAGACCTGGGTTTGATCCTTGGGTTGGGAAGATCCCCTGGAGAAGGGGATGGCTACCCACTCCAATATCCTGGTCTGGAGAATTCCATGGACTGTACAGTCCCATGGGGTCGCAGAGTCGGACACGACTGAGCGACTTTCACTCTTTCACTTTGCAGGCCTTTGCAGGTAGTGCTGCCAAAGCTTTGCAGTGTGATGTGTTAGTTCCAAGTGCTGAGATCACATCACTGCCAAATTCAATAAGCAGCATAGAAGCATCCCATTCATGCTGCTCCATCCAAAGTGACTCCACAGTCACAAGTCAGTATGTGCTGCTTAGGATCCCTCACATGATGTACATTTTTGTGTATCAACAGGTGGATCTACCCAAAGAAACAATCTTACAGTTCCTGTCATTAGAGGTAAGCAAGATGAACTCTTCTGCACTAGTCTTTAAAATCCCAAAGTTTGCTGTTGATTTGCCAAAAGAAAGTTGAAAGTGGCATTATTTTCTTTATGATATGAGGTATTTTTCTAGCAGTCCCAGGAATTTAGGAGCATTGTTTCTTTTATGTGATATGTATTACTAAATCATACTTTGAGGGAATCACACTTTTTTTTTTTTTTTTTACATTTCAGAGATGTTTTTAACAAACACGTAGGGTTTTTACTGTGTGTCGAGCTCTAGCAGGCCTTGTTCTAAGCACTTTAGGAATATTAACTCGTTTAATCATAACAACCCCAAGGGATACATACCGTTACCTTTTTACAGATCCTTATTTTACATTTTATGGAGAATAGAAGCAGAGAGGTTAAACATCTTACTCAAAGTCACCCAACTAGGGAGTTGCAGAGCCAGGATTTGAACCTAGGCAGAGCAGTGGAATCTACATTCTCGCCCACTATACTATGCTGCTTCAAACAAACCTTCATTCCAAATAGGGAAGCTCATTTGCAGAACTAAAACTATATGGAAGATCTTTCTGTAAAAATTGAATGTAGGTCCTTTTTTATATGCTTTTTTTCAAAATAGGTACATACCTTTATTATCAAATAGCCTAACTGAACTTTTTTAAAAATTTAATATATACCTTTGCTATAAGAATATTTAACTGTAAGAATAACTACATGTGATTTTTGCAGCATATCTAACCAAAGAATACTGTTGTCTATCCAGAGTATTTAGTCAGATTAAGTTAGATGAAAAATGAACTTTGCCCCAGAACTGACATTTCATGCTATATTTTAAGGTTATTCTCCATTTATATAAAATATTGATTATATTCCTTGTGCTGTACAATATATCCTGTAGCTTCTAAGCTAACTTCCCCCTTCCCTGTCCTCCATCCCCACTGGTATTCTCCTGTCTGGTAAATAAGCATATAGCACAATACTGGTGATTTACTGCTTCATGCACCACTCAAACGGGTGCACATCATCTCACCTAAAGTCAACAGTTGGCAGAAATAACTGGGGTAGTCACGTTAACACACTGGGGCTGCAGCATTCTTAGGCAGGATCTAGTAAGCTGGTTTTATAAAGAAATTCAGTTCTTCAGAGGAAGAACCCTCACAGTCTCCCCACTAGTTCTTTCCCCCTGTAACTGATCTCTTCAGTGTTACTTAGAGAGGGGATGGCATTGACACCTCATTAGTGACCCAGGAAAAGCCAATTAATAAACCCTAGTACCTGTTGTGTTAAGTCTTATCTATATTTTTTCCTAGTGGGATGCTGATGAACAGGCATTTAACACAACTGTGAAGCAGCTGCTGTCACGCCTGCCAAAGCAAAGATACCTCAAATTAGTCTGTGATGAGATTTATAACATCAAAGTAGAAAAAAAGTAAGTTATCACTAAGGCATTGCAGGTTTCAGTATAGGTTAAAAGTCAAGCTGGGGGGGATCGGGGGCGGGCATTGTTTGTTTTTAGGAGTTTTTCCCCCAAGAAGGGGTTTTAGAGTGACAAATATGTTATTGTCTTGTTGAGGTTAGATGACTAATAAATTGCTATGTTAGAACTGCAGTTAGTGACCAGTAAATACATGTCAGGACTGTGAATCACAGTCATGCTGTTATCAATAACACAGTGATCTCAGTAGCAGCTATCCCAGTTATCATTTTAATCACCCAGGTAACTCCTATGTTTTATGTCCCCTTGTCAGAATGCCAGTTGTTCATGTTTTCAAACACTAAAATGTTTTTAGTGACTAGCCTTCCATCTTGTTTTTGATTACACAGAACTCCTACAGTTAAGTGTTCTAAAAATAAAGTATCAGCCGCGTTCTTTACCCATTATACTGATCCTGTCTTCTCCCTCCTCTTGCAGGGTGTCTGTGCTCTTCCTGTACAGCTACAGAGATGACTACTACAGAATCTTATTTTAATCCTAAAGAGCTATCATTGCATTGTTCAAACAGACAGGAGCTTATACTACAAAACATTGTATATTCATTGTAATTTTAAATTAGCTTTACATTCTAAGCTGTCCTACAAAGCTGAGCTTTGTAGGTTTTTCATGTGTAATATATTATAAATTTATCTTTTGAATAAATGTTTTCATATATCTGTTGCTTTTTAATTGCAAATCTATTAACACTACAGGGTTTATGGAGCTAGAACACAAGAAAACAGCTTTGTTCTTCTCTTAGCCCTGTATACTAAGCACATGAAAATGTCCCAAGTAAAGGGCATAAAGAAATCAAATATCATCATTAACTTGGAATCTTTATTCTTGATGATTCTCTAATAAGCTTATCCTTAGTCTGGTTAAGCAAACTCTTATTTGGTTATGAAACTCATTCAGATTTGCTAAAGGAACTAAGATGATAAAATTATACAGCCAGCTGGGAAACCCATGAAATAATACAACTTTTAATAAAATTGTCAGGTTTCAGTTCCAGTAAACCAAAAGACAGGGCCTCAAGCCTATTCATAATCACATCATTCCAGAACGAGAAGCTGTGGCCAGAAACTTTTTATGGGGTAGGAAAAAGAATAAAAGTTGGTCAGTGCTGATAAATACAGGTTAAATAATACACTGCTCTTTACAGATGGCTACAGAGTCTGTAAACTATTATCCAGGAATATACAACCGTCCAACACAAACCACTTAGCCAGATCTAAGATAAACTGGCTCCTTGGAACTACCCTGTAAACACTGCAGCCCTTCTTCCATCCAAAAATGACCCTAAACTCACATGAAAACAGTCATTATAAGGGAATCAGAAACTCAGCTTTGTGGCCAAAAATAAAAACCAAAGGAAAAACAGCAATTCAGTGGTTAGTTGGTGAAAGCGGGAAAGCTGGTGCCCTTCACTGCGCTGCTTTGCTCTTCTTACTCTTGCTCTTTTTGTCCCTCTTCTTCAGCCCATCCATGTTAGCTCGCAATAGGTTTGAATAAGCCTAAAAGACACAGAGCGTGACCTTAGTGCGAAGAGTTGCAAATTGGTGGAACATCTGCCCTATTTCCGTAATGGATTTAGGGTTGTCAAAATCAGAAAGCCTAACTGATAAAGTATAGAATACTATGGGACACCTGTATCCTAAGGAATCTGGTGTAAGGCAAACACCCTCACATGATAGCAACTTCTACAACACCCACTAGTGAGTTGCACGTTTTTTACTTTTTTTTTAAGCAAAAATGGAAGACTGCAGGTAACTTACATAACTGTACTGTAAGTACAGCATATATGAAGCCTAAGACAACAAAATTTAGCTAAAAAGACAATGTCAGTGTTGAAGTAAAATTCGTAGCTTGGCAGCTTTTACTTGTAAACTATTGGTAAAACACAGCATCACAGGACAGCAGTGAACTTAAATCACAATCTTAACCCAACCCAGTGTTAAACATTAGGCTGACTCTTGCCTCAAGAAATGGGACACAAAGAACACCAGAAACTCACCATCTGAAACTTATTCACTTCTTTGGAGCTCACCTGGAAAATAAGGGGGAAAAGATCACCCCTGTTACCACAAAAAAAATCATCTGCCTCACCCAGTAAAACTCAAAAGCCTCACGAAGACATCCTAATCTTTAAAAATATTTCCTCCCTACTGCATGAATAAGAAACCTATTTTTCTACTAAAAGCTATTTTTCTACTCCACTTTCCTCTGCCTGAGGAACAAGTAAAGTAGCTCTGCACTTTGAGAATTGTACCAAGATGGGAAACATGGGCTGCTTAAGAAGCTATGCTTCTCGCCTCTGTTGAAATCTCTTAAAACACATTGTACTGACTTTTTCTAAGGAGTCTAAGAGATGTCAAAGAACTTAATCTTTTGTGCAAGATACATTTAAATTACACCCTCCCCATCTTATTTTAAACCTACCTTCCATTAATTCAGGCCCATGTAAGCAAACTGCAAGCTACCACAAGAGAAATTTTATGTCTAAAGATTCCTTAGTTTTCCATACTTCATGACACCCAACTTTATTTTTTTTAAGCCACATAAATGCTTTACTGTAAAAATCTCAAGATAACTGGTAATAGAAGATTAATCAACTAATTATCGCCCACATTTTCGTGAATATCCTATACTGATAGGATAGGATAGAGGGCACCCTGGTTCTGCCCCAGTAGAATAAATAAGTATTCATTTGATCCAAGGAGCCTTCTTGCTTTGCCATATTCAACTTCCACTTTGAAAGGGAAAGCTAGAACTATTACTCAATGAGCCATATGCTCAGTAGTGTCTGACTCTTTGCAAACCCCATGGACTGTAGCATGCCAGGCGACATACTCAAATTCAAAGCCTGATATAATACATGCTTGCTACCTGAACCACAACGATAAAGGAATAATCAGCTTAAAAGTAAAAAGCATCTGGTACCGAGAAACTGTTCACTGAAGCCCAAGCACAGTAAGGGAATAAGGAATCAAATATGCCAGCTGCTCCTTATAGTACTACTCTGAGTAAGGACCGATAAGCTAATATTTTTTTCTAACAAGTGTTTGACTTCTACCGCCTTCATTTTAATTTTGCTCTTGGGCTTTCTACTACCAAGGTAATAAAAGAAGATCTTGATTTCAAAACAGCTGGGGAACTACACACTAGGCTTTATTTAGTAACTTACAAAGAAAAAAAAACCCACAAAACCTGGTACAGATATAACCCATCCTCAGTTAAGTTCAAGTCTTTAAACTCCAAAACAGGAGTATTAGGAATCCAACTTACCACAGTGCTGATCTTCTTTTTCCCATCAGTAGCTCTTAACAGACATTTGTTGTCTGAGGGCTCAAAGCCCTCCACAGAACCCTTCCTTGGAATGGGTTTAGTTCGGCCATCATCTGCATGAAAAATATATCCTGGTGAACACAGTCACAGACTTAACAGGTTGACAAAAAGTTAATAAATCGGGAAGGGATACAAAGAGGATACCTGATCCACCTCCACTGATCTAGTTCTGTTAGCCACATTATCTGCTATCATAGATGGCTTGGCCACATCTTGGGAACCTACCTCCTACTCCCAAGATGGTAACATTGTAATATCAAAGCACATTAAATCTCACTAATCATGGCGCGGCTTGGAATCCTTGACAACTAGGACAGCCCTGACATGACTGGGGCCCACTAGAACCGGAACTGACTTAGGTGGCTAAGTGCTGGGGGCCGCACCAGCCCCAATCCCTAATACTCTGGCCCCTCAGCTCTGAATGGGCCCAGTATAAAGTGGAGGAAGGTAGGGGAAGCAGAGGATGCGCAGCAGTAAGATTTTGCCTGAGGCTCCCAGTCTCTGGGCACCCGGGCCGGGGTCTCGCTCGGCCTCCCAGCCCCCTTCCGAAGGCCTTGCCGCGTCCACAGCTGCTTACACTTCTTCAGGGTGATGAACACGCTGCCCGACAACCGGCACTTCTGGAAGAGCCTAGTCAGCTCCGTCAGGAACTGGAACACAACAAGCCCGGCCCCGTTAGGCAACCACAAACCCCCTTCCGGCCTCGTCAAGTCCCTGTCCCTCCCGAAGAACGAGACAGAGGTCCCGAGCTAAGCCCCAAACAGCATCGGTCCCTCAGCCGGCCAGCTCTGGCTATACCTGTTCACTCTCCAGCAGCACCATCCTGGCGCTGCTGGCTCCGCTCCGTCAGCACAAGCCCCAAGCCGCTGGAGCCGGAAGTTTCTCCCAGCCTGGGCGGGACTTCCGCTGTTAGGTTTCTTGTCTCTTTCACCCAATCCCTGCTTCTACCGTTTCTCCGCCCCACCCACCTCTCGCCCGCGCTCAGGGACGCCCCCTTCTGTTCCGGGAGAGCGACGACCCAGAGGGCGTTTGGAGTGTGCCAGATTTCACAGACAAGCAATACCCTCATCCAAGCAGCGGATGGGAGTAACAGCGCGGAAGGATTTGATGGAAACCTATAGTTGTGGCTTAGCTGGTAGAGAATCCGCCTGCATTGCGTGAGACCTGGATTCGATCCCTGGGTTGGGAAGATCCCATGGCGAAGGGAAAAGCTACCCACTCCAGTATTCTAGCCTGGAGAATTCCATGGGCAAGTCCATGGGGTCGCAAAGGGTCGGACACCACAGAGCGACTTTCACTTTATAGCTGTGTACATTCAGCTGTGTGTTAGGCAAGTTACCTAACAGTTCGGTGCTTCAGTTTCCTCAACCTATAATAATAGCATCCACTTCACAGTGTGGCTTTGAAGAGTAAATGAGCTAATATTAAACACAACAGTGCGCGGCTCATAGAGCCTGCTCAATAAATGTTAGCTCTTGTCGTTTTTATCATTGCCTTTGTATTACGTTCCCAAGGGGGTCCTCTGAACTTTTCCTCTTCTCTGACCAGGCTCGGTGGCCCCAGCTCTAGCAGGAAGGCCCGGAGCCAGGTCTTAGTTTCGCCTCAGTTCAGTCAGGAGACCTGGGGTCTATGTCCAGCCCTGCTGTTGCCAACTTGAACCTTCAGTTCAGTTCAGTCGCTCAGTCGTGTCCGACTCTTTGCGACCCTATGAATTGCAGCACGCCAGGCCTCCCTGTCCATCACCAACTCCTGGAGTTCACTCAGAGTCAGGTCCATCGAGTCAGTGATGCCATCCAGTCATCTCATCCTCTGTCGTCCCCTTCTCCTCCTGCCCCCAATCCCTCCCAGCATCAGAGTCTTTTCCAATGAGTCAACTCTTTGCATTAGGTGGCGAAAGTATTGAAGTTTCAGCTTTAGCATCATTCCTTCCAAAGAAATCCCAGAGCTGATCTCCCTCAGAATGGACTGGTTGGATCTCCTTGCAGTCCAAGGCACTCTCAACAGTCTTCTCCAACACCACAGTTCAAAAGCATCAGTTCTTCGGCGCTCAGCCTTCTTCACAGTCCAACTCTCACATCCATACATGACCACAGGAAAAACCATAGCCTTGACTAGACGGAGCTTTGTTGGCAAAGTAATGTCTCTGCTTTTGAATATGCTATCTAGGTTGGACATCTTTCCTTCCAAGGAGTAAGCGTCTTTTAATTTCATGGCTGCAGTCACCATCTGCAGTGATTTTGGAGCCCCCAAAAATAGTCTGACACTGTTTCCACTGTTTCCCCATCTATTTCCCATGAAGTGATGGGACCAGATGCCATGATCTTAGTTTCCTGAATGTTGAGCTTTAAGCCAACTTTTTCACTCTCCACTTTCACTTTCATCAAGAGGCCTTTGAGTTCCTCTTCACTTTCTGCCATAAGGGTGGTGTCATCTGCATATGAGATAATTGATATTTCTCCCAGCAATCTTGATTCCAGCTTGTGTTTCTTCCAGTCCACCGTTTCTCATGATGTACTCTGCATAGAAGTTAAGTAAGCAGGGTGACAATATACAGTCTTAACGTACTCCTTTTCCTATTTGGAACCAGTCTGTTGTTCCATGTCCAGTTCTAACTGTTGCTTCCTGACCTGGATATAGATTTCTGAAGAGGCAGGTCAGGTGGTCTGGTATTCCCATCTCTTTCAGAATTTCCCACAGTTTATTGTGATCCACACAGTCAAAGGCTTTGGCATAGTCAAGAAAGCAGAAATAGATGTTTTTCTGGAACTCTCTTGCTTACTTGAACCTTAAGCCCTTGATAAAGTCAAGTATGAAATCATGCAGTGGGTTTTCACTGAGGGTATCTTAGCCTGTGCCAAGCACTGTGGTTGGAGTTGGAGCTACTGCAGGATAAAAGACAAATTCCTGGTTTCCTGAAACTTGGGTTAAAGGAGAAGGAAGGAAATAAACAATAAAAAAGAAGTATAGCTTCAGATAATGACGCCTATGAAGACAACTAAACAGGATGATTCAATACTGATGAAGGTTGGAGTCAGGGAAATCTCTCTGAGGAGAATTTTGAGCTTAAAACTAAAGGGACCAGCCATTCAAAAATCTACAAAGACCCCAAAGGGGAAACAAGTTGCCATGTTTTCATAAGGCTTGGAGTGTGGGGGTGGAGTGGATGTGGAAGGAGGGGTGAAGGAATATGGAGAACTGGGAGAGGTAGCCACTGACCAACTCATATAGGGCCTGTGGTTACGACAAATTTGGATTTTGTTCCAAATACAAAGAAAAGTTTCTTGTTAAGGTAGTTTTAAACAGAACAGTGATAGTCTGTTTTACATTTTTTAAAGATCTTTCGTCTGTGGTGTAGAGAAGCTACTGTGGAGACAAAGCAGGAAATAGGAAGACCAATTAGACAGTTGCATTAGCTTCCTATTGCTGCATAACAAATCTGCGCAAACTTAGTGTTTTACAGGTCTGGAGGTCAGAAGTTTAAAATCAATGTGTCTGCAGGACTACCATTCCATCTGGAAGCTTCAGGGGGAAAATCTCTTTCCTTGCGCTTCTAGAAGCCACTTGCATTCCTTGGCGCATGGCATCCCTTCATCATTTCATTATAACCCCTTATTTCCATTGTCACATCTCCTACTACTGACTTTGATCCTTTGCCTCCCTTTTATAAAGACCCTGTGGTTATATTAGGCCGTCCTAGATAACCCAGGATAATCTCCCCATGTCAAGAGATCTTTAATTTAATCACAAAGTCCTTTAAACATGTAGGATAACATATTCACAAGTTCCAGGTATTGGGACATAAATAACTTGGGGGAGCGATGGGCGTGACCCCAGAGGTTATTACAAAACTCTAGGTGCTTGCAACATTTGCAATCAGATTAGTGTATACTTCAAAAGTAGAGTCAATAGGACTCATACACAATTGGCTGTGAACATTAAGAAGAAAAGAAGAATCAAGGATGACATAGGCTTTTGATTTGAGCAACTGGGTGATGGTGATGCCATTTACTAAGACAGGAAAAACTTGAGAGGTAAAAAGTTTTGTGAGCAGAAGAAAGGGGTTATTTTGGTCTCGTAATATCTGAGATTCCTATTACATATCCAAGTGGAACTATTAAGTAAGCAGCTACATACACAAGTTTCAAGTTCAGTGAAAAGGTAAAAGTTATAACTGAAAACTGGGAAGGCATCTTCATAGGCCCATGGTACTAGAACAGTTTGGTGAAAACCCCTCCTATAAAGCTGCCAGCACAAGACCAGTCTGCAATGACCACCACTATAAATAGCCTCTAAAGATCCCTGGGCCTTGCTGTCACTAGCTCAGAAATCAGAGTCCTGATTATAAGCACCAGATTGGCCAATTATAGATTATATGCTTGAGCCCAGGCTTCCCTGCTGGCTCAGTGGTAAAGAACCCACCTGCCAATGCAGGGGACTTGGGTTCAACCCCTGTGTCTGGAATATCCCCAAGAGAAGGAGATGGCAACTTACTCAAAGTATTTTTGCCTGGGAAATCCCATGGACACAAGAGCTTGGCACCCTACAGTCCTTGGGGTCACAAAAGAGCTGGACATGACCTAACAACTAAACAACAACCATGCTTGAGCCCTAGTTCTGGGGTGGATGAGGGAGTGACTCTCTGACCCTTTTATCTTCCTTGTCTTTCACCAAGACCCACACAATGGAGGATTACAAATAGGTTCAGATCCTGCAGAACTGAAAGCCAGCATATATCTGCTACACAAGGTCTTCACGGTGCTGGACATTTGGAAGAAACTGTGAAATCATCAGAGACTGAACGTATTTAAGATGTGTTGTAGACTGCCAGGGAATGTGAGGGCTGACTTGATATTTATGGTCATGAATTTAAGTGAAACTAGTTACAGACTTGTGTGATCCAAAGGTTGGCCTAAGTGCTGACCCTTGTGCTCTGACCCTCTATTATTTATTGAACACTGAGAAATGTTTTTAGAGGTACGGGCTTCGTGTTGGTGACACCAGGGTGAAGGAAAGAGCCTAGAGGCCATGATTCATCCGGGGTCTTGTCGGGATTAGCCATCAAGGTGGAACATCTCACTGCTTCCCAACTCTTTGTGACCCCATGGACCACAGCATGCCAGGCCTCCCTGTCCATCACCAACTCCCAGAGTTTACTCAAACTCATGTCCATTGACCCTTCAGCTTGCTCTAAAATAGTAAACATGGATACTTACATTTAAATTAATATCAGGCATTGGCAGTCCAATGGTTAGGACTGAGTGCTTTCACTGCTGTGGGCCCAGGTTCAATCCCTGGTCAGGAATCTAAGATCCCACAAGCTCATGTGGTTCAGCCAAAAAAAAATATCTTAATGAAAGAAAAAATTCAGTTCTTTAGTTTCACTAGCCACATTTCAAGGACTCAATATCCCCATGTAGCTTGGATAGTGCAGGTATAGATTAGCATTTCCATTAGCACAGATTCTATCAGACAGCACTGCTGTGGATAACACTGAGGCTGGCATGCAATGAATGCTCAGTGAAGAGTAATAAGCAGTGCTATGATTTATAGCCCAGCCACCTTCCTATCCAGGCTTCCTAGGTGGCACAGTGGTAAAGGATCTGCCTGCCAATGCAGGAGATACAGGAGACTAGGGTTCAATCCCTGGGTTGGGAATATTCCCTGGAGGAGGAAATGGCAACCCACTCCAGGATTGTTGCCTGGAAAATTCCATGGACAGGGAAGTTGGCAGGCTGTAGTCCATGGGGTCACAAAGAGTCAGACATGACTGAGCACACACACACAGGCACCTTCCATCATTTGGATACCACCATCTTGATTTCTGCCATTATCCAATTACCACCTGCATTATTAGTTAACACTTTTAAGTTGACTCGTTCTATGCATATTATTTAATATCACTATCATAAAACTACCATGCGGTCCAACAGTCCCTCTACTGGGCAAATACTCTGAGAGAACCATAATGTATGACTCAGGAATATAACATACCACAGTGTACACTGCAGCACTATTTACAATAGCTAGGACACTATTTACAACAGCTAGATGTCCATCAACAAATGAATGGGTTAAAAAATCAGTGGTACATACATATGATGGAATACTACTCAGTCATTAAAAGGGATGCATTTGAGTCCGTTCTAAAGAGGTGGATGAACCTAGAGCCTATTATACAGAGTGAAGTAAGTCAGAAAGAGAAAAACAAAATTGAATATTAATGAATATATATGGAATCTAGAAACATGATACTGATGAATCTATTTTCAGGGGAGCAATGGAGACGCAGACATAGAGAACAGACTTGCGGACACAGTCGGGGAAGGAGAGGGTGGGGTGAATTGAGAGAGCAGCGTGGAAACATATATATTACCATATGTAAACTAAATAGCCAGTGGGAATCTGATGTATGACTCAGGAAGCTCAACTTGGTGCTGTGTTGAGGGGTGGGATGGGGTGGGAGGTGGGAGGGGGGTACAAGAGGGAGGGGACATATGTATACCTATGGCTGATCCATGTTGATGCATGGCAGAAACCAACACAATATTGTAAAGCAATTGTCCTCCAATTAAAAATAAATAAAAAAGAAAAGCAAAAAAAAAATCATTATTGTAAACGGAAAACCCGTATTTTTGCCATAAATAAAAGATGATAAAAACAAGTACTATGAAACAAGATAATGTGGCTAAATTTTAAAACTTTAGATTTAAAAAGTAAAAATAACGGATAAAAACAAGAAGGAAATGAATCAATTTATAAAAACAAACACCTGAAAATAAATTCTGCAATGAGAAAAAATGGAATCGTTTACGATCCAGTTAGGAGTAAAGATTGCTTAGTGAACAAAAATACTGAAAGTCTCTGTCAATAAGACATGGTTAAATTCTAATGTTGTCAAGCACCTGAAATCCTACCTTACAATCAGGTCTATGGCTTTTGGCTTTTGGAGCATATGTGGCAGGAAGCTGGGTCACTGTCTCCCAGCTGTACAACCCAGACAGCTTCTGGCCCCTTCTCCCTCACCCAAGGAGACCTGGGGAATGAAAACTTGTTCCCAAATCCCCTCCCACATCCTGGTCTTCAAAAAAGGCCTGCACAGCACCAAGGGCAACATAGATCAGCCTGGAACTCCACCATCTACTTGAGGTCAAGTGCAAGGCCACTACCAGAAAACCTGGGAAGAAAGACCCAGTGCTCCTCAGCCGTAGGACCTGGAAGAGTGTCCTGCTTATACCACCTAAGGTCATCTCTCACGAATGCTAGGGTCACACGTGTCCACCATTTATTTTATTAGCTTTTAATCAGAGCTAGGGTTTGAATTAGGATCAAGGGTCTTATTTAGGCAAGGGTTGATTAATTTACAACTGCAGCCACTCTAATGCAATCAAGGTACCTGGAACATAGAGTGACAGTTATAAACACAGATGCTGCATCCTAGCTGTCTGGTTTTGAACCCCAGGTCTTCCTCTCCTTGTCTACATGACCAGAGACAAATTACATTTTATCCCTATCAAAAGACAATTTAAAAAATTAAAAGGTAAAATCATGACTCTCATACACATATTTAAGAGCTATTTACCTTAGCATTATAATGAGGAAACCAGGTAGGTGTCACAATCCATTCAAAGGAGACTCCAAGGGAACAAACACACATATAGAACAGGAATATTGAAATCAATGTACACGGAAGCAAATTGACTTTTCCACAAGAGGAGAGTATCGTCCCTCAAACAAACAGAATTTGAGTAACCAAGGATAGGAATCATTGCGTTGCCATCATTTCTCTGCCATTTAGAATAGCAAACAAGCTCAGAAGCAATGAAAGGCTCTAATCAGCCCAGAGGATGAGCTCTAAACACTGCAAAGTTTTCCAGTGGACACCCACTAATCTTTTTTGCTTATTCCAAATGTACTTAAATCCTCTATGCCTCAGTTTCCTCACTGGTAAAATGGAAATGAAGTTCAAGGTTCAAGTGCCGTGGGAGGGAGGAAATGAGCTAAGGTGGGCACTCTCACATCCTACTCACCTGGATGGGAGTTGGCTGTTCCTGTTTGTCGAGGTAGGTTCATTCTACAGAAACAGATCATGACAGCAAGCATAAATCAGCATCCATCTTGACAGATACTGTGCCAGTTTGACTATTTCCAGTTTATGAGGGAGACCACACCTCGGGTTTTGACCTGCCTCACTCTAACCCCAATGTGCTGACGTTAAGATCAGTTTAAGAGAAGAAAGGAGGGAAGGTAGCAGCAAAACACAACAGGAAGTGATTTTGGGTAGGCTTGGGTTCAGGGTGATGTGAGTGAGGTCCTAAGTGAGGTGATGGGAGCCCTCCTGAGTCTGTGAGAGGTGGTCAGGTCTGGTGGTAGCATCTGACAGAAGGCGTGGGGGCATCTGAGAGAGAGGTGACCAGAGGGAGATGGCCAAACATCCCCCAGAAGTGTTCTAGAAGTCTGGGTCCCCAGAGTGAGAGGAGACCCTCCTGATCACCATGCCCTGGGCTGAATCCAACCACACACCTGGAGCTGCCATTTCCTTTATTCTTTGTCAGTCAGTCAACAAGTATTCACTGTGTGTCTTCTTGGGAGACTCAAGCCTCCAGAGACTTCTGCCCGATTGTGTCCCCAGGATGTAGTCCTGGGTTTAGTGTCCTGGAAAGACAGCTGAGAGCACTGGACTGGGAGTCAGGGGACCTGGGTTTGTCGTTGGCCCCTTTCTTTGTGTGGGACCTTGAGCAAGGTACCTATCTATAGTTTCCTCTGTGTAGTACATACCTCAAAATGTTGTTTTCAGGTTTCAATGAGATAATCCACTTGAGAGCTCACAGTAAGTGTCCAACAGATGTATTTATTAATAATTTGTTTTGTCATCATTACGTTAAGGACTTAGACTAAATTGCTGAAGTCACTTTCATTGCCAAACGTACGAGCTAATGCTTCTCTCCCCCAGCCCCACCTGAGAGCCCTAGGGAAGTTTCCAGAGGCCATGAGTGCCTGTGGTTAGCATTGGCCTTCCCCCTTGCACGTGGCAAGGTAAGGGAAGTAGGCGCTGCCACCAGGGCCCCCCTCCAGGCAAGAGTGTCAGGGGCCGTAGTGGCCCTCCCTGGGCCCTGCCTGCAGTGCTCCTTGGGGCCGGTAGGGGACGCCCCAACCTCACTGGACAGGTGCGGCCACAGGCAACCCTAACCTTCCCAGATCTTGTCGCATGACCTTAGAACTTAAGAAAATCCAAGAGCGTTCCCATTGTTTTTCAAAATAATGAAAACTCAGCCTTCTGCTGAGGCTAGGAGTTTCTCTGTAATGGATATCATTCATTCAATCATTGAATGTGAACTGAACAAGCATCCACTCAGGCCCGCACCATTCTAGGTGCTGGGGTCATGGGAAGTGGACCAAATTCTCCGTGAGAGGAGGAACTCCTTTTTTCTCACACCATACCTGGCTCATATTTATTAAGAAATTATTAGTGCCAGGCTCATTGCTGGTTGCTTCAAATATTGCATATGTACTCAGTCACTCAGTGTGTCCAACTCCTTATGACCTCATGGACTGTAGCCCACGAAGCTCCTCTGTCCATGGAATTTTTCAGGCAAGAGTATTAGAGTGGGTTGCCATGCCCTCCTCCAGGGGATCTTCCCAACCCAGGGATCGAACCTGGGTCTCCTGCATCTCCTGCATTGCAGGCAGATTCTTTACCACTTTGTCCAACCCAATGTATTATCTCTTGAACTCTCATAGTAGCCTTGTGAGGTGAGTGTTGTTTGACATCCAGCTTCTGGAGGACACTGAGGCACTGGCAAGTAGAAAGATGTGACTTGGTCACACCGTTAGTAAGAGGTGGAGTGGAGGTTTGAACCTGGGCTCACTGACTTCAGAGCCAGCCACCTCGCTGCCCTGCCCCTGACAGGGTGAAGAACAGGTGAATGGTACAGCCTGAGGGCAGCCCAGACCAGAGACAGTGGTGGGAAAGGGGTAGGAGATGGTGAGAAGGGAGGGAAGTCAGCAAAGTGGCCAGCACTGGGCACAGTAGTAAAACCCAGGACTCTGCTCTCCATCTCTCGTCTCTCCCCACCGCCCTCCCATGCTCCATCCCCTTTCCCACCCTGCTCCCACCCCCAACACAGACAAAATCATGCCTCCTGGGTTCTCAATTTTTGGACTCGAGGCCCAACTCAGCACTTTCTGGCTGTGTTTCTGAAGAAAAGTCACTTGTTTCATCTATATGAGCCTCTGTTTCCTCAATTGTAAAATGGGAATATTCTGCTTACACTGCTTTGGTGGAGTAGGACATGAGAAAGCCCGGCAGGAAGGTCAGGTTTCAGATATTCTCCCCTCCTGCTCAAGCAGTACCCCAGTACAAGCCCTCAGTCCTCTGAAACACCTTCCCCTCCATTCACCAAAACCCCAGTCTCTGACTAACCTCAGCTAGTGGTGCACAGGCCACCCATCTGGCAGCTAAATCATGCTAACGTGTTCACGACAGATGGTTAGATACATCACACACACACACACACACTCCATTTTTGGAGGCAGTTTGGGCAATGTTAGACAAAGAAAATACTCTAATGGTAGGATTTCAGGTGCTGTGGCTTTGGGGAGACTCAAAGCGATTCCCAGTACCCCACAGATGACACCCCATGGGCATCTTGCCACATGCTCCTGGAAGGTCAGAAGTATGCAGAATTGGGTAATGTCACTCATGAAATACATGTGCGCTTTAACAGAGTTATCCCCTCTTGTTGATGCTTTCCTTCCTTGCTGAACCTTAGGAAGGGGAGGCCACCACACCCCAGGTTGTATGAGGGGAAACTGAGACCCAGAAAAGCGGGTGTGGTTATAGTTCAAATCATCCCAGGCAGGCTGGAGGTCTGGGGTATGGAGAACCCTGTGTTCTTCCTGCCTTCCTCCTCCCCCTACTTTTAAGAGTTTAGTGAGTGGGACAAGGAGCCCCTTCATTCATGACGATTAGGGATCCTAAATTTTTAAACTTCCTGCCGGGAAGTGAAGGACAGGAAATTATGTAGCCAGAGTTTCTGCAAATTACCCAGGTGTCCTAACTCCCCAGAGTAGCAGATGCTCTTCATCTCTTGTCTTCCATCATCATTCATCCTTGATTGTCCAGGGAAGCCGACTCCAGCGCTCTGAGAGACCAGCAGATGCAGATTTATTGGCAAAACCTAGACAGGCACAACGAACTGACCCCTTGCCAGATCAGAGCCAGGTCCTGGTAATAACATCACTAAACCACCAACTTAGTGAGTTACAACATGAAGCTGTTAAGAGGCCTCCAAGATCGTTCTAGTCCAACGCTTACCCTTCTGGTTGCTCAAAGATAAGAAACCTGAGTGAGGCCCAGATAGGGAAAGTGACTTGCCCAAGATCATGAAGCTCATCATGGCAGAGGAGAGGCTGGAGACCCGGAGCCCCAGCCCCATGCACTTTCCACTGCCTTCCACACCCCTCTGAATGTCCCATATAGGTGGTAGGGAGGCATGGGCCCTCTTGCTTAGCCAAGGGCAGATCAGGCTGTCTCCTAGCAGGTGGGCTCAATGTCAAGTTCAGCCCTCCCTTGGGGACAGAAGAGCCTGGGGCCCACCCTTACATCCCAAGCGCCAGGCACTGGGTTAAAGGCTATAGGAGACGGCTTCCTGCTTGGCCCTCATCCAAGGCCATTTCACAATGTGGGGAAGAGCGCTGGGCTGAGAGTCTGGGCTTAGTGCTCCCTCCACCTCCACCCCAGCCCCTCTCAGAACCCCTGGGTACAATGAGCCAGGCCCTACCTGAGACTGGGGATGAAGTAGGATAAAGCAGAGAGCTCACCCTGGCAGTGTTCTGAGTGGTGCCCTGAGGTGAGCAGTGGCTGCTTTGCAGGCACCAACCATTCTCCCTTTTCCCTGGCTGTCCACCTGCCAGCGTTCACACTGGGAGAACCCTGTGTAGACCGGAGATGGTCCACTCGGTCAGCCCCGTAGTACTCTCATTATGAGTCAGAGGGGAATCTGGAAGCAAGCTTGGAGAGGGGCAAGGCCGTGGGCAGCTTCCTGTAATGAGGCATGGTGACGATCAAACAGAAAATTCCGGGCAGGGAAGCTGAAATCATGGTCCTCTCCCCTCACACACACACACACACACACACACCCCAGGCTGGGGTGACTGCAGTTCACATGGGAACCAGGGCAGAGACATTGGGACATTCAATGAGAATTCATCATGTCCCTCCAATTGGGTCAGCATGAGCTCAGCTCTGTGAGGGATCTTGTCTGAAGTAGGAGGCAGTGGTCAGGAACCCATATTCTCCTGTCTTTGAGTCTTAAAGAGGAGACAAAACAAACCCGGGGGGAAAAAAACCACAAAACGAGGCAGTGTGAAGTTGGGGCCCACACACTCATAGTGCATACTGGACAGTCCAGTACGGCCAGTGAGGGGTGAGGGGGACAGGGGAGTCACTGTGGGCCAGGCCCAGGGGACCCCGCTGGGGAGAATTTGGCTCAGCAGGAATGATGAAAAAGGTCTTCTACTGGGGAAGGGGAGACAAGGCGGGAGGGAGCATGCGTATTCTCAGGACAGATTCTCTTTGCACAGAATGAGACTGGAAGTGTGCCTGGCCCCAGGCCTCTTCCTTCCTCTGAGCTCTCACTCCTTGAACTTGGTCTTCCTCTGAATCCATGGGATGTCAGTGGCCTAGGGAGGGAGGTAGCCACGTGGAGAGCTAGGCAGGGGCGAGGGGGTGCCAGGGAGTTCACCCCCTCAGCCGGGGAGCATCTGACAACAGGAAGCAGCTGCAGCAGCTCCAGGGCTGTGTGCTGGTGTCTGTCGCTCTCCCTCTCCCCCGGCAGCAGCCCCCGCAGAACAAACTGTTCTTCGAGAAGCTCTGGGGACAGAGGGCCCACACCTGCTCCCCAGGTCGGTTTGGACAAGTCAGCAGAGGCATGCCATGGCCCAGCAGCCCCCTCACCCCCTCTCTTGCATGATGCAATGTAACACAAAACAAGAGCTTTGGGGAGGGAAACGAGCGCTGTCTCTTCACAAAGGCCTCACCCTTGAATTTCTAAGGATGTCTCTAAAAATAGGACCTAAGCTCCAGGTCCCAAACTCCAAACTGAGTGGAGATGCTGAGTGGCGTGGCTTTTCAGAAAGAGCACAAAATCAAAATGCAGGATTCTTCTATCTTAACCCTGCCAGGGAAAAGCTGTGTGACCCTGGACAAGTCACTTCCCCTAGGCAGACTTCAGTCTCCTTCTTTGTAACACGAAGAGTTGGGATGGGTGAGGTCTGGGTGACTTCCAGTTTAAAATGTGAGAGACCCATGCTCAGAGGACACTTTGGGGCTGCTGTGAAAACTAGAGCTTGAGTAACAGAGAGAAATTAGGATGAGACTCTGATTGAGGGCTAGATAAAATAGAATGGAACTCGGGATTTCTCTGGAGGTCCAGTGGTTGAGATCAATGCAAAGAAGGTGGGTTTGATCCCTGGTCTGGGAACTAAGATCCCACATGCTAGACGGCATGGCCAAGAAAATTAATTTTAAAAAGAAAAGGAATGGGATTTAATTTAGGACCTGAGATGGTAGAGTTTTGTTTCCCCCAGATCCCCACGATAAAGAGAAGTGGATCTGTTGGACTGAGAACACCTCAAGAGAAGCTCATTTCATAGAAGGCTCCCAACACTTGGTGAAGAGCTAGACTCCTTCTGGATAGTTTAAGGTCGTCCATCAGTCACAGCTGCCCACCCCCAATTTACAATGAGCTGGGAGGAGGAACACACCTGAGAGCAGAGCAAGGGGTGCAGTAACACAAAGAAGGAAAAAGCCCAGCCTTCCTAATGCTCTTCTTCATGGAAGCTGCTCCTTAAAATTCCTTCAACTGGGGATCGAGCCTTTCAGACCACAGTCAAGCTAAAAATAAATGGCTAACATTCTGCCTTTCTAGGACCCAAGGTATCCTTGGAGAGACTTTCAGCAGAGTGGGGGCTGGAAAAGGGAGAGAAGCGGGCAGTCCAGATATCACAGGAGACCTGCTTTTTCTGAAGCCAGACCAAAGTCTGGTAGCTCAGTCCTGTTCCCTGTGGGCAGTGATGAGGCAGAAGGCCTTGGGGTTCTGGGTCACTTTCTGAAACCCTCCCTGTTTGCTTCCCAGGCCTCAGCAACCCCTAAGAGAAGAGTCCAGTTTAGCTCTTATCCATCGACTACCTGTTCATTACCCAGGGTGGGGGCCAGGAGACTAAATGACACCGCTCTCCAGCCTCCCACCAGATCACCCACGTGGCTTCGACACTGTCTGAGCTGTTTTGGAGCCACAACCCTAGGCTCTTGGAGGCAGCTTCAGCCCAGGGTGGAGAGTGTAGGATAGGAGGAAGGCTAGAGGGTTGGGGGGAGGGGAGCATGCTGATGTCCACTGGCCTTTAGCCTGTGGGGCCATGCTCTGCCAAGACCAATGTTGGCAAAAAAGCCAAGGGGGAGAGGAACAGGGCCAGACCAAGCTGACATGTGGCGCTTCCCAGCTGTAGCCCAGAGCAGTGCAGACACGGGCTTGGCATGCTCCTCTGTGTGTCTATGTTTGTGTGTGTGTATGCACACACACCCTAGTGAACATGCACGAGAAGGTGTGTGTTTGTTGACCTGGGTGAGTGCTGCCCATCACTATAGCGTGTGTGTGCTAAGTCACTTTAGCCATGTCCAACTCTGTGTGATCCTATGGACTGTAGCACACCAGGCTCCTCTGTCCATGGGATTCTCCAGTCAAGAATACAGGGGTGGGTAGCCATTCCCTTCTCCAGGGGATCTTCCCCAGCCAGGGATCGAACCTGCGTCGCTTACATTTCCTGCATCAGCAGGCAGTTTCTTTTCCACTAGCGCCACCATGGAGAAGGTGACAAAACTCTGTATTTACCATCAGGCCTAGTGGTGCTGGGGATGCAGAGCCAGAATTCCCAGCCCCTGCCTACCCCAAGACACTGCTTCTCCCAGATCAGAGGAAGGTGGACAGGGCTGCATAGAGGCTGCATCTTCAAGGAGAGCTCAGCTAGGCCAGCACCGCACCTCACTCTGACTCAGCCCTCTCCTTCTATTTGACCAGGAGCATTTAAAGAGCAGCTTCTTGGGCTTCCCTTGTGACTCAGCTGGTAAAAAATCCACCTGCAATGCAAGAGACCTGGATATGATCCCTCCTGGGTTGGGAAGATCCCTTGCAGAAGGGAAAGGCTACCCACTCCAGTATTCTAGCTTGGAGAATTCCATAGACTGTATAGTCCATGGGATCGCAAAGAGCTGGACACGACTGAGCAACTTTCACTCACTCCTTGACCTGAAGTACTCCGCAGCACCAGATCCCTCTCCCTAGACCTGCCAGGAGGGTCAGACTTCTGCCTACAAGGAAGGCTTCAGGACAGCACCTCTAGTGCCAAAAAGTTGTGAAGGAGATGGGCTTTGAAGGATGGGAACGATTTGGAAAAAACTGAGGCTAGTGGACTAGTGAACATGGGGGCCAAGAGAGACATTTCAGAGAGGAGGATGGGTTAGGAATGCATGTGACTTAGAGGGAGGGCTATAAGCAGGCCTCTTCAGTTGTACATTCTGACACCAACCGGGAATCCTGCAATTGAATTCAGGATCAATTCTGACACTAACTACTCAGGCTTAGCTTCAGATCCCATAAGTTAAATGGCAGAGGCCCCAAGAAGACTGCCCTTACTTCCTTTGACAGATGCAAATAGGGTCCCCAGGCCACCCACACTTCTGTCTGATTTGGCTATAATAGTTCCTACTACCTCCCTTCAGCTTCAACAATTTGCTAGAATCACTCATAGAACTTACTAAGTGTACTAAACTTAGAGTTTTATTATAAAGTACAATTAATTCTAGAAGAGCCAGACTGAAGCAACATACAGGGAAGGTCTGGGGGCAAAGTCTCTGTGTTCTGTCTTCACGGGTCAGGTGCCACCTCAACTGGTGAACATCCATGTGTTCACCAAGCAGGAAGGTCCTCCAAATTTCAGTCTCCAGGGTTTTTAGGTGGGGTTTCATGTCACAGGCATGGTTAATTAAACCACTGACCACATGACTGAACTCCATCTCCAGTTGCCCTCTTCTCTCCAGAGGTTGGGAGTGGGGTGGGGATGAAATTTCCCACCTTCTTTCTGGCAGGACCAGTCCCCCCGACTTCAGACTATCTAAGGACCCACCACCAATCACCTCATTAGCAAAAACTCAGTTGTGACCAAAAGGACAGGTTGTCAACTCCAAAAATAATTCCCATTACTGAGGAAATAGCATGCTTTTATTTAAAGTTCTGTTGCAGGTAATATCAAGACCAAATACATTTTTGTATTATATTGCAATTGTAACGGATGTTCCCTGTCAGGCAAAGAGGAGGAAGCTGAGGTTAGAAAGGTAGGATGGGGCAAATTGATAAAGTCAGAAATTGATGGCAATCACCCCCTCCCTCCCAAGGAGGTGACGGTAGAGGATAAGTAGTGGAGACAACATTTTGTATAACAGTTGTGAGCTCTCTGCAGACATCTGTTGTCACCATCAGCCTCTCCTCTGATCCTCCTCTGACCTTGAAGAATGGGGTGCCTTCCCTTGAAGAATCTTCTCTCTCTGAATAGAGTGTGAACATCTATCCTGCCAGACTGTGAGCTCTTGCAAAGCAAAGACGTATCTCTATACTCCAAGATTTAGCACAGCCTGCCAAGCAGTGGGCGTTCAGACAGGTGTGTAGAATGAACTTGGTTCCTTCTAGAAAATGTCACCTTTCTCATATTTAGGAATGATCAAGAGAGTAGGGGGATGAGTGATGACTTAACACTGGGGAGAATGAGAAGGGGAGTGGCGCTTAAACAAGAGCAAGACTGTCTTTTCCCACAGGGTCCTGCACCTCCTGGGCCCCCTGCAGGAAGACTGCCCTTGATGGGTGCTCCAAGGCAGGCAGTTGGACGGGCAGGATGAGAAGTCAGACTGACGTGGGCAGGCAGGCAGGCAGGCAGATGGGCAGCTTTAAGCACCATATGAAGCTCTGGGGGCAGATCCAGCAGAAAGGAGCCCTTCTGGGGACTGTGTGAAAGCTTTCCCCTTGACTGGCTTCCAGCCCCTGGAAACCCCAACCAGCGTCCAAGCCACAGTTTACTCAATAGTAAGAGTTGCCACCCCAAGACCTGGGCTGGGTGTGAGCAGACCTGCTTGGCCATCCATCCCTCCTCTGAGACTAGGCCCTTTGCCCCCTTAGGTAGCCCCCTGAGGGGTCCTCAGTGGGCAGGCTGGTGTGTCGGGGGGGGGGGGGGGCGGGCAGTGAGTGCCATCCCTGAGGAGGAAGCTCCAGTCCAGCCCCCCAGGCAGTG
Organism: Bos indicus; assembly: GCF_029378745.1. Classification (NCBI taxonomy): domain Eukaryota; kingdom Metazoa; phylum Chordata; class Mammalia; order Artiodactyla; family Bovidae; genus Bos; species Bos indicus. The sequence goes on from NC_091769.1 coordinate 35,623,464, forward strand.
TCCCATGACATGGAATTGCTCCAAGGAAACAGACAGGAAAAGGGACATGACACCAAGGCTTCTCAGTGGCCCCCAAAGCTAGCTGAGAGTCAGTGACAGTCCCCTGGCCTTGCTCTGCAGGGTTCTGGATGTCTCGGGTGGGGGCTTGTCTCTTGCATCCCTGCATCAGAGGTCTTTTGATTTTTCTTTGGCCATGGACCCACCTTACACCACCGAGCATGGTACCTGGCATCTTAGGGAAGCCACAGTTTGGGAATGGAAGGAATGGAGAAGGCCTGCTTCCAAGAAATAGTTAATGAATCCTCTCCCCTTCCCCCAGGCCCCTTGCACCTGCAGGCTGCGGTGTGTGGTTTCCCACAGCTGCAGCTGGCTCTGCGGCAGCCCCCTCCCTCCCTCTGAGGGAACCTGAGAGGCCCCAGGCCTGAGGCCCCTGGGAGGGGTGCCTCAGCCTTGGTCCAGCTGCTGGGGGTGGCAGAGCGGAGTCTGGCAGCCCTTTGACCTGGACCCGCCACAGGGAGCACTCTGGCTGAGTGACCAAACCTGGGAGGGGTCTGCCGGGCTTCCCTAAAGCCAAAGGCAGAGACTCCCGTTTCAGAGACAACCGCAGACCCTCTCCACAGGGCCTCTCAACTCTTCCCTGGCTCCAGACCACTGACTTCTGGAAGAAGCTGGTGGCCTCTTTAGTGCTGGCTTGGCATCCTCTGGGTGGGGAGGGGAGGAGGGGAGGGATGGGGGCTCCTGAAGCTGAGGGTGAGTTGAGTGTGAGAGGTGAGTGGGATGGACAGGAAGGAAGAGGAGGAAGTGAGATTTGGCAGGGCCAGGCCTCTGCTGGTCAAGGCAGCCTTGAACCCACAACGCTAGACTCTGGCAGGCACTGCTCTCTGTCTCGCCTAGAAAAGGGCAGGTTGCCCCAGTTGCCTTCTGGGGCAGACCAGTGTGCTCATGGGACCTCAGAGCACTACTCACTCTGAGGCAATGAAGCAAAAAATGTGGAAGCTTCCCTGCAGAGACACTCCCGCCCCCCACTTTCCCAGGATGAGTGAATGAGGTCCAGAGGCTCAGCCCATGCTAATAGCCTGCCCGCTGCCCTGCCCTCGGCTGCTGGGCACACACCCACATCCCAGGGGGACATGTGGCTGGTGCCACATGAGGTGCTCCGCCCAGGTCCCAGTGGAGCAACGTTCGCTTGGGTCCAGAGGCTTGGGAGATAGAGCGATGGGGAGGCTGGGGTCTGACAGGCACAGGTGGTGACAAGGCCCAGGGCTCTGGCTTATCTCAAGTCCAGCTCCAGGAAAATTGCTTCAGCTCAACACTTTACCTCTGAGGCCTTATGGCCTTGGGCTCAGGGCTATGGTGGCCTCCAGTCTGCAGAAAAAGCCCAGCTCCCCCTCAGAAACAGCTCCCTCACCCAGGATAATAAGCAGCGGGGCAGGCGATTTGGCAAAGAAGGCCTGAGAGAAAGCAGATCTACCCATCTGCAGAAACTCCTGAGTCATAAGTGGGGAGGAGGAAGACAGAGGGCCCAGCACCAGCCGCAAGTTCGGTCCTCACTCCTTTGCCTCAGGAAGGGGCCAGCTGCAGGGAGGCGGCCAGGCCGGAGGAGGTAAGGGTGTGTGCTGGGCGGGTACTGGGCAAGCTTCAGTTTTGGCTCTTGTGTAAACTGACACCCCTAAGTGGGTAGGGCTGATGCCAACCACCCAGGCCAGTGCCAAGAGTGCACTGTGAGCTCCAGACTTGCGCTTGGCTGGTTTGCAGCAGTGCCACGTGGCCACAAGCACGGAGCTCTGGCTGGGAGTCACCGCTGAGCCGGGTTTGCCCTCAGGGGTACGCAGGCAAAGCCCCGTGAAAAGCACTTTGAGCTCCTGAGATGAGGGACCTTGATGAGGAGGCCCTCGAGGAGGTGGTCCTGCCTCACTGGGCCACTGATTTATGTGTTTTTGCTTTATTGCTCTTATTACACTAGCATGGGCATTTACTCACTGTGGTTGTCCAGACCCCATATGTCAAGAAAATTCCAGTAAATCCGTGGCTGGGAGAGCTGCAACCCATGTCTGAATGCCACCTTCTGATTTCTGACTTAAATAGCATTGCCCTTTTCCTTCTTGCTCAGATTCATCCATTTTGACAATTTTTTATCAGTATGGACAGTTTACCAAGACTGAAATTCTCCATTATTGAGTGAAGAATCTTTCTATTCATGCTTTTATCTGTATTTCAGTCAATAAATATTTAGTGAGAGCCTGCTCTGTATGATTCCCTGTGCTGGTGTTGGGAACATGTGATGAATAAAACAAGGCCTTTCCTTGATGAGCTGACAGGCTGCACCCCAGATGTCACAGCCAGCATCACAGGGGAGTTCTCTCTGTACCCAGCCATGACTGCTGAACACTTTCAATTTCTCGAAAGAAAAATCTTAGAGTCCTTAGAAGACAAGAACACCCCAAATAAGATTGTGATCTTTCAATATATTTTGTCACTTTATCTTTAAACATGTAATTACAGTCACATGGTTCAAATACAAAAACAACATTAAAAATCTCAGTGGGAAATCTTCCTTCTAATTTTTTCTAACAGTTCTCATCCCCTGATATAAAAAAAATGCTTCTCCTTCTAGTATTTCTTTATGTAAATATATTTCCTTGGTTTTCCTCATTATTATTCAAGAGGTAGTTTATTACAATCACAGTTTTTCTTGACACTACATGTTAGGGATTGTTCCATATCCACACATGGAAGTTTCTCCGTTTTCTCTCACACTTAGCAAAGTGTTCTTTGTTCTAAGCCAGTCCTCCATTATGGAGAAGGCAATGGCACCCCACTCCAGTACTCTTGCCTGGAAAATCCCATGGATGGAAGAGCGTGGTAGGCTGCAGTCCGTGGGGTCGCTAAGAGTCGGACACGACTGAGCGACTTCACTTTCAGTTTTCACTTTCATGCATTGGAGAAGGAGATGGCAGCCCACTCCAGGGTTCTTGCCTGGAGAATCCCAGGGACGGGGGAGCTTGGTGGGCTGCCATCTATGGGGTCGCACAGAGTCGGACACGACTGAAGCGACTTAGCAGCAGCAGCAGCAGCAGTCCTCCATTGACAGCACTAGATAGTCAGTCTCTAATCTCTTTCTGTCAGATAGTGCAGTATCTGTCCTTTCCCATATGCACAGGTACACAGGGTCCAAGGGTTGGGACATTTGTAATTTAGAGAGACTTGCAAACTGTCCTCTAGAGATTGTGCCACATTCATTCCCACCAGCAATATGTGAAAAGGCCTATTTTCCCACCAGGCTGAGATTTTGAAAGAGAAAAGAAGGAGGCAATGTCTAGGCTCTGAAGAAGCAAGGGAAGAAGAAGGCCAAGTCCGGAGCACAAGCCCAGAGCACTCAGCTTGGCAGATGAGGTGCACAGATAGCAGAGGACTGTGTGGTCCAGGCCATGGTGTTTCATTTGTGCTTAAGCCTCAGGACTGATAATTGGAGTGCTGTTCCCTAGGAGAGCAAGGGACTCCAGGAAGAGAATCTGTGAAGGGAGCCCAAGGGAAGAGAGCTCAGCTGGTATATGGAGTGCATGGTACATGAACAAGGATCACGAGACCCAGCAGCAAAAGAAAACGAATGACAACTCTATTATTGTGGGTTTTCATTTTCTAGTAGTCATGTATGGATGTGAGAGTTGGACTTTAAAGAAAGCTGAGCACCGAAGAATTGATGCTTTTAAACTGTGGTGTTGGAGAAGACTCTTGAGAGTCCCTTGGACTGCAAGGAGATCCAACTAGTCTATCCTAAAGGAAATCAGTCCTGAATATGCATTGGAAGGACTGATGCTGAGCTGAAACTCCAAAACTTTGGCCACCTGATGCGAAGAACGATTCATTGGAAAAGACCGTGATGCTGGGAAAGATTGAAGGCAGGAGGAGAAGGGGATGACAGAGGATGAGAAGGTTGGATGGAATCACCAACGCAATGGACATGAGTTTAAGTAAGCTCCAGGAGTTGGTGATGGACAGGGAGGCCTGAAGTGCTGCAGTCCATGGGGTCGCAAAGAGTAGGACACGACTGAGCGACTGAACTGAACTGAGGGAAGAACTTGTAACTTTGAAGGTGTCTCATCCTGTTTAAGGAGGTGGAAGGAATTGTGGAAATTCCTCAGTGGGATTTCCCAGAAGCACCACCCAATCATTCGTGCAGCAAATGTCAAGCCCTAACTTGGCACCCAGAACCACCCTGTGTGCTGAAGATACAAACGTTAATCAGACAAAAATCTCCGCTCTAGGGGACTACCCAGGTGGTCCAGTGGTTAAGATCCCATGCTTCCACTGCAGGGGTGCGGGTTTGACCCTAATCAGGGAAGTAAGATCCCACATGCTGCACAGCGTGTCCAAAAAAAACTCAGAGTTGGACAATTCAATAAAGGATGAAATTAAAAACAAAAAACAGCTCTGTGCTACAGAGGTCTACAGGGACTAAAGAGGTAAACAAATAAATACTTCAGATTGTAAGGGGAAGGGCTAGAGATTGCAGATGAGATGGAAAAGAGGGAAATCCACTCTGAGGAAGTGACATTAGGACAGACAAGTCCAGAGAAGTGGCCCATTCACAGGTCAGAGAAAGCAAGTCCAGGACGGGTGAAAGGGAGAGCAAGGTGGGGGTCCTGAGCGTGAAGGCGTGAGACTGCTCACAGCACAGAGGCATCGAGTGAGGCTGGAGGAGGCAGCCAACGAGACAGGCGGCAAGCTGGGGAGCCTCCGGTGGGTGCTGGACCATGGCAAGAAGTTCGGGTCTTATTTTAAGAATAACAGGAAACAGAAACTGGTCACAAAGACATATAGACATGGCTCTCTTTATGGGAAATATCTAAAATAGGCAAATCCATAGACAGAAAAAGTAGATTAGTCTCTAAAGTAGATTCACCCAGGGCTGGGAGAGTTGGGAGGAAATGGGTCAGTGACTACTAATGGATACAATGCAGGGGGTGGGGGCAGTTGATGAAAATGTTCTAATACTGATTACAGCTGTGGTCATTCACACGATCCTGTGAATATACTAAAAAAAACCCCACTAAATTGTATACTTTAAATGGGTGAATTACATAGTATACGGATTATATCTCAATAAAGCTGTTATACAATAAAGCTGTTATAAAAAATGATAATGGGAAGTTATTGGAGGCCTGCATTAATCAGGGAATAACATCATGCAGTGAGCTGCGGGAGGATAAACTGTAAGGGAGCACAAGCAGAAGTGGAGATAGCTGGGAGGCTACTGCCCTGGTGGAGAAGGTAATGTACTCTTGCCTGGAAAATCCCATGGATAGAGGAGCCTGGTAGGCTGCAGTCCATGGGGTTGCGAAGAGTCAGGCACAACTGAGCGACTTTCCTTTCACTTTTCACTTTCATGCATTGGAGAAGGAAATGGCAACCCACTCCAGTGTTCTTGCCTGGAGAATCCCAGGGATGGAGGAGCCTGGTTGGTTGCTGTCTATGGGGTCGCACAGAGTCAGACACAACTGAAGCGACTTAGCAGCAGCAGCAGCAGCAGCAGCTACTGCCCTGGGCCAGGCTCAGGGGTGAAGGGTACGTGGGGGAATGGTGACTTGGCCTGGGCTGGTTGCTTTGTGATAGAAATTAATGAAGAAGTCAGACTAGGGTATTTAGAAACTAGAATTTGATAATGGATTGGATGCAAAGGGAGGGGAAGAGAGATGAATCCAGGCTCTTAAACTACAATGGGGAAGACTGGAGGAAGAGTTGGGTTGGGGGAGGGACAGGCCTCAGAGCTCAGTTTTGAACATGACAGGCCTCTGAGATGTCCACTAGGTAAGGGAGATGTCAGAATCAGAGTCACCACCATGCCAACTGTCACTAGCTGAGGGTTAGCAGTCCAATGAGGACAGCTCTACAATTACCCCATCTGTACTGGACACAAGGGCTTCCTAGGTGGCTCAGTGGTAAAGAATCCACCTGTCAATGCAGGAGACACTGGAGATGTCGGTTTGATCCCTGGGTCAGGAAGATTCCCTGGAGGAGGAAATGGCAACCCATTCCAATATTCTTGCTGGGATAATCCCAAGGACAGAAGAGTCTGGTGGGCTGCAGTCCCGGGGTTGCAAAGAGCTGGACATGACTAAGCAACTGAGCACACACTGAGCACGTGCCAGCACACTGTGTGCACTGCTTCAGATTCCCTCGGCCTCCCTGCAGAAGAGTTGATCCCACTGTGGTAATCAGCTTTGCACAGGCCTTGACCAGCATCAAGGCACAAAAGCACCAACAGCATCCTTCTGCTTTCGTCTTAAAGCCTCCTGACACCCATGGAGGAGGGGGACACCCATGGAATCCATTTGGTGTTGACCCATGAGCCACCCAGCAGGGCAGGTAGTTAATATCCCTAGGGTAACTTCATAGGAGCTGATGTACAAGTGATACCCCCCCACCCCGCCTTTCTTCTGGGAGGTTCTGAAGTACATTTCATAAAGCTTCTCAGAAGATCCTGCAGGATGGAGCAGCAATCACACATAGAGACAGCCAACTACTTTCATGTCTAGACCAGCAACTCTCTATATGTGTTTCTCGCTTCCTCTCCCTCACTCCTGTTCCCTGGGTCATGTTCCCAAATACACTGAAGCCTCTGTCTCAGACTCTGTTTGGGGGAGATCCCATTTAAGATACCATCTACTGAGACACAGAAGATTAAGGTCACATGGTTCATCGGGGTGGAACAGGACTCATATCTAGACAGGGGGTCCTGAGCTGGAGCTGCTGTTTCATCCTCTACTCTGTTCCTCATGGCTTCTTCTTCTTCTTTTTTTTTTTTTTTTAAAGTATTATTGATTTATTTCTTTGGCTGTGCCTGGTCTTAGTTGCAGCACATGGGATTTTCGATCTTTGTTGTAGCATGTAAGATGGAGTTTCCCAACCAGGGACCCCGCACTGGGAGAACAGAGTCTTAGCCACTGGACCACCAGGCAAGTCCTTCCCCTGTCATTGCTTCTTAAAGACTCCAACTTCTAGATGGCATTGAAAGTCACAAGCCAAGATGGGATCTAAGCAGGAGAGACTATAAGTAGGAGAGAAGTCCCCACACCATGCTAACAATTAAAGGTCAAGAAGAGTAAGAGCCAGTGAAGACACTCAGGAAAGAGCTGCTATGCAGGTAGGAGGAAAACAGAGCCATTTGTCTACTAAGCAAATGCAGTTGAGAGGTGGGATAAAATGACAGGAAACTGATCTTTGGCTATGCCAAAAAGGAAATCATTGGTGACTTGAACAAGTGCAGCTTCAGTGGAGTGGTAGAAATAAATCTTGGCTGGAGTGGGCCAAGAGGGCATAGGGGTGAGAATGCGGGGTGGGAGGAGACAGGGCAGAGTTGGAGAGAACATAGGGTCAAGCGGGGGTTTGCTTTTAGGATGAGAGTGATGACAGCACATTTATCTGCTGAAGAGAAAGATCTGGTGGAGAAAGTGCAGAGAAGAGAAGGATGATGTGGGGCGAAGTCCTGGAGGGAGCGAAGGGATTGGAATCTGGTGAACAAGAAGAGGGGCTGGCTGGGAATTAGAGAGGAGGCCATTCATTGGAAGAAAAGAAGGCAGTGACTAGAATATAGTTGCAGGCACCTTGGGAGAGCTGATGGTGAGAAGAGAAATACTTTTCATATGACTGCATCTATTTTCTTAGCAAAATAAGGAGCAAGGCTGTTAGCTAACAAGGCTGTTGTTTGTTAGGAACAAACAGGAGGTGTTGAGGACTGGAGAAGAAAGGAGATGTGAAACACTCATCTGGAAAGTGGGGCAGTGAATCTAAAAGAGAAACACAATAGGATTACTGGGCAAGCTGAGTGCCCACTTGAGGTTTGTGGTCAGAGACGTAGAGTGTAGCTAGTTGGCATGGCTGTGAATTCTTCCCCACGATGTTCAGCTACTCAGCACAGGTGCAGAGTAGGTAGGGTGTTGGGGTTAAGTAGGGTCAAGGTGTGTCAGGAGATTCCAACTGAAGGGAGAGGGCCAAGAGAGTGGAGGGCTTATGCAAAAAGGTGATTACTGTCAGACCACAGACTCAAGCTGGAGAAGGAGGCTAATGGGAGATCAAGGGACTAACGGACAGCAAAAGAGGGTGAGTTCAGTGGAATGGTGGTCCCAAAGGGGACAAAGAATAGAACAGAGGTGATGGAGTAGATGAGCTAAAAACACAGGAAGTGGTGATCAGGGAGTGGGGCCTTCAGAAGTGTAGAGTTCAGGCTATGGGCATGGGAGTGTGTGGCAGAGGTGGGAAGAAGACGTCAACGACCATCAAGGCTAGGTGTTGGGTCGGTTATCTATGTAGAAGTCCTCCCCTGCCCATTGCGTCTAAGACAACTCCTCATCACCTGCATTAACCGTCTACCTGCCTTTTTCCCCTTCATCGTACCTCTGCCTAACATTATTTTGCGTGCTCAGCCGCTCAGTCACATCCAGCTCTTTGCAACCCCATGGACTGCAGCCCACCAGGCTCCTCTGTCAATGGGACTTTCCTGATAAGAATATTGGAGTGGGTTGCCATTTTCTCCTCCAAGAGATCTTCCCAACCCAGGGAGTGAACTTGACGGCTCCTGCGGCTCCTGCATTGCAGATAGTTTCTTTGCCACTGAGCCACCGGGGACATTATTTTATGTAGTACTTATTTGTTAATTATCCTTACTCCCATGGGAATGTAAAAAACCTTGAAAGCTGGGACATTTTCTCTCTAGTTTACTTCTATATCCTCAATTCTAAGAATGCTTCCTGGGCACATAGGAAATGGTCAAAAATATTTGTTGAATGAAAGGATGATTGTTAAGGTCTCAAAAAATAATGAAGGAGTGGTGGTGGAGGGGAAGATCATGAGCCAGGCACTAAAATATTCCAGGATTGAGTAGAATGGCCTAGAGTGTGGTAAACTTCCTCAAAGCAAAGGGGAGGTGGCTGATTTGATCTGATGGCACTATCTTGCCCTCCTGAAATTCACGTGGAGGAGACAGCGTTTCTGATGCCTTCAAAGGAGATGAAGTTTTAGAGTGAGGAGGAAGGAGAAGAATCCTAGAAATCCCCAACAGGAGCAAGGAGGACAACTCCCCACCTCCAGACTCATTGGTATGAGGGATGTAGAAGAAAGAGCAACCACAAGAGGTGGCTACAAGGGAGTTGTGTTTTGGGGATTAGGGAGGTTTCCATTAAGAGCAGGGAGGTGAAGAAATGCTCAAAGAGAAGGTTGAGTATATGGGGAGATTTTGCTGATGATAAGCCATGAGTTCCAGAGAGTAAAGTGAAAGGATTTGGAGGATTGATCATATTAGAATGATTACAGAGATTTATGAAAGTAAAAGTCTTGGGGAAGAGGATGACCAAGATTCTCAGACTTAAGGAGGTGACTGGGCAAGGGAGCAAGGCATGAATGGGACTATCCTGATGGTCTTTCAGGGGGAGATGCGTAAGAGGTCTCATCCCAGCCTGGTCCCTTGGGTGGTATGTGACCCTGAGGTAGCAATGCTGGGGTTGGGGAAGGGGAAGTCTTCCCAGACACCAGCTGTTCAGAATGGAAAACGAGGGCAGCTTTGGTTCCGGAAGGGAAACTGAGTGGGCACTCAAGAGGCTAGAATATCAATATCGTCCCAACCTTTCTCACAAACAGTTGTGTAACTGGACAAAATGGACATCATTTTCCTTACCTATAAAATGCAGAAGCGACAAGGTGAGTCCCAGCTCTGTAAGTCTTGGTCTCTCTCTCTTTCTCCTTTCCCTGACCGCCTGTCTTCTCAGACTCCCCACCATTTAGCCCAGGCTTTATTTTCCTTGGGGCCCTTGCTTTATGTTAACCGCATTCCCACTGTCAGGAGAGCTCTCTTTCTCCTCCCTGGCTCTAAAATGCCCCTTGCACTATCCCATGCCACTCTGATCCTGAGCAACCAAGAAGGTAGGCATGCCTTCCCTTGGGCACTGGAGGGAACTTCAGGCATGAGTGAGGAGCCAGAACTTCCGAAAGGCTGCGGGGAAGATGAGCAGGGACAAGTGACAAAGCCACAGACTGACATGGAGACTCCCCAGACCCTCTGGAAGGGAGCGGAGCCAGTAGCCCTGGCTCAGGGATGGGCTGCTCACTATCCAGCAACTCTGGGCACCTGGGGCCCAGCCCAGGGAAGGGGGCTTGATTTGAAGCTGGGATGTGAGGGAGCCATATTCTCATCCAGGCTTCCCCAAAAGCAAGTGTGATCTTCCCTGACCCACCGGGCAGAGAGAGTTATATCCACCTTGCTTACCTCGCTTGTAGGAAAAGTCAAACACTAAAGGCCAACATGCATGAAGCACTCTCTGTGCATCAGGCATCAAGGACTCCTCATAGCGCCCTGTCTGATTCCCCCTTTAGGGATGGAGTCAAAGGGACTCAGAATATCTATGTTACTCATCTGAGGTCCAACAGCCAATAAGTGGCAGAGTGAGAATTTCAACCTCTAAAACACACATAGTTTAGTTCCCTAGGAAGCAGGTATCATTGTCCATTTTACAAATCTGGAAATGGACGTGGAGGGGTTGAGTTATTTGCCCAGGGCTACTGGGCTTGCTGATGGCAGAAGCAGGACTTGAACCCAGGCCTGACTCCACAGCTCATTCTCTTCTCACTGGTCTATACAGCATTCCCAGCATTAGCATGGGGGGCTGCCCTGCCCAAGGCGTCATCTGTGTAAACAAAGAAATTATACTTTCACTCAGGCAGGTTCTGCAGGGTGGAGGAAGTAGCTAGCCAGATGCTGGCAGGAAGCGTTTTGCTAGGATATATCTCCATCATTCAGAGAAGGAAATGGCAACCCACTCCACTATTCTTGCCTGGGAAGTCCCATGAACAGAGGAGCCTGGTGGGCTACAGTCCATGGGGTTGCAAAGAGTTGGACACAACTTAGTGACTAAACAATAACAACAAAATCTCCATCACTTCAGAACTCAGGCAGCAATACCGATCCCTTTTTTTTGGGTGGGGGGCGGTGCTGCACTGGGTCTCGTTCATTGCTGCAAGGGTTTCTCTTGTTGTGGAGCATAGGCTCTCAAGTGTGCAGGCTCAGTAGTCGTAGCTTGTGGGCTTAGTTGCTCCATGGCATGTGGGATCACAGTTCCCTGACCAGGGATTGAACCCACATCCCCTGCACTGAAAGGCTGAGTCTTAGCTACTGGACCACCAGGGAAGTCCAATGCCTATTCCTCTTGAAACTCACCAGGAGGAGGTAGATTTTCTGATGCATAGGAAGAGTCAGACTGGCCCCCATCTCAGTCTTCTCTGAGGATTTCTTTGAGAATCTCTGGAGACTTTGGAGTCATGGTCAGCTGGTAAAGATTCACCTCACCATCTCTCAGGTTGGATAATTGAGGCATGAAAGGGCAGACTCCTTCACCGAGTCCTTTTCTGGTGTATTTTATGTGTAACCTGAGGCAGGAAGTGGAGACAGGATGTGTCGGTATGCTCTTCAGAATCCACAGGTTAGGGGCGGGACGAGGGATTATTGAGCTGTACGCTACAGGCCTGCAAGCCTTTGACTAGTTGCCCAGCTTTGAGACCAAAGAAAGGGTCTAGAGACAGTGACAGAAGCATTAATGGATTATTGGATAGGGGGAGCCTACACAAAGGTTCCTGGAGCAACACCCCTCCATGTGTGGCAGATAGCAAGACATGGCAGTAGACTTCATTGCTGGAGAGAAGGAGGCTACCATTTCTAGAGGGAATTGACATCAGATGAACTCATCAGTTACCAGAGACAAATTAAGCTCTACAATTAAGAAGATTGGATAGCCACATGAGGAAAACAGGCACTGGCCAGGCAGGGGATGTACAGAGAGCAAGAGAACAGCCATCTTGAGTGGCCTAACCATACAGGGGGATCTACAGCATCTGTTGCACAGCATCTGTTTCTGAGGAACACGTGCTGATGATGGTGAAGACACCATTGCCAGCCACATGGTTCAGAGACCTTAAACCACTCACACTGAAAATCTGAGGGCTCCTGTTTCATCTTGTGGCCACAGGACCACATTCCACCTTCCATGCCCACCTATCACACACACAGTATGTGCTCAATAAATATTAATCAGCTTAATACAGGGCTCAAGAAAGGCTGTGGGGAGAAAGGAGGTGGTGTTTCACCTCGGCCTTGAAGAGTGCAGAGGACCAAGGCTGACAAAACAGCACAGCAAGGTCACGTGATACACTGAGGGACGAGTGCAGTGTGAGAGGAGATGAGGCCATAGCTCAGAGCTCCCGAGTGGGAACCTGGCTACTGCACGGTGATTTACATTTCTTGTTCTGGAGATGTGGACTTGGGCCCAAAACCATATTATCACCCAGCATAGAGCTGCACCTCCTTACACAGAAAATCTTACAAATTGCCCCTGAGTCACTGGATCAGCTGATAAGGATCCTACTTGATAATCTGGCTCATCTCATTCATTGCAGTGACCATACTTCATGCTTTAGAGTCATCTGCAATGATGGGAAAGTTCTCTCTCTGCACTTCCAATATGACAGTACCAGTCACCTGTGGCTATCAAGCCCTTGAAATGTAGCTAGTGACACTGAAGTCTGCATTTTACATGTATTTAATTTTAATTAATTTAAACAGCCATATGTGACTAGTAGTTACTGTATTGGGCTATGCAGGTATATGTTGCTGCCTGGTCATGGACCGTGAGCTCCATAAGACACAAAGGTGCCCCGTTTTACTTACAGGCTTCTCCCCAGCACCTCCTCAGGGCCTGGAATGTGACTGGCATTCCTTAATGAAGGGTTGCCACATAAACTAAGGAGCAAATTCTGTTCCCCCTCACTACTCTATAATCTCTATAAGAATAGATACCACCTTTTTTGTGTACAGAAAAACCCATATAACATAACATTTTCCATCTTCATCATTTTTAAGTGTACAGTGCAGTACTGTTACTATACTCACACTGTGGTACAACAAAAGGGGGTATCACTTTGTGTTCTCAGACACCAGCACAGCACCTGGCAGGTGCTCTTAGGAAACACTGGCTGAAGGACTGAAAAACACCAGGTTTTTGAGAAGCCAGAGCAGAATTCCAGTGCCACCTCCTACCCCAGCCCCACACGCTCCCTGGGGCTTCGAGGATACCCCAGTGTGAAAGCTCTAGAGCACTGGGTTACAAAGAAGGGTGGGGACAAAAACAAATTTCATGTTTTTAATTTCTAAAATAAAATGTAATCCACATAACGTAGGGACTGACAGCCGTATACGTACATAACTTGTACATCTAGGAATGCTGCCTCTCAGTTTTTGCCGATTGTTGGGAAACCGCTTCTCTAGGACCCTGAGATAGACTGATGCTTCTAATTGATGAACCAGGTCTCTCTCAGCCTCCAGCCACTTTATTCCCTCAGTTCAGGGGACCCTTGATAAATAATGCTGATAAACAGCAGGTTTCAGGTGGAAGCCTGAGGAAGGCTGGACTAGAGGGAGATGAGCGCTCAAACTCCAGTACTTTGGCCACCTCATGCGAAGAGTTGACTCATTGGACAAGACTCTGATGCTGGGAGGGATTGGGGGCAGGAGGAGAAGGGGACGACAGAGGATGAGATGGCTGGATGGCATCACTGACTCGATGGACGTGGGTCTGAGTGAACTCCGGGGGTTGGTGGTGGACAGGGAGGCCTGGCGTGCTACAATTCATGGGGTCTCAAAGAGTCGGACACAACTGAGCGACTGAACTGAACTGAACTGAAGGGCAGTCTGAGGGCTGTGAATATAACAGGGAAGAATCTTTGTATTCTATTTAGGAGTCAGTTACTAAGGGTATGTTGCCCATCAGTTTAAATTGTACAGACTGGCCCATTTCTGGGAACCCTGTCTCCCACGTAATGAGTGTTAAGCTAAAATACCATTGTTTAACTCACAGGAAACGTCTTAACCAGACCCACCTGTGAATGGCTGTAGGAAGGAAGAAATTAACACATCCCCTACCAAATATGGGGAACCTGGACTTTAACCCCTCCCCTTTTAGTATAAAAGAAGCCTAAATTCTAACTTCAGAGAAGATGCTTTTTCAGGACTTAAGTCTGCCTTCTTCTCAGTCTGCTATTCCTTGCCCCAATACCTCATCTCTCAATGAGTGGCCTATAGTGAGGTGAGCAGTAGGAGCTTGGACTCGGTAACATGAATTACAGCTTTGGCCACAAGTATCTGTGTGTTTAAATCATGTCTGGGGCTTACTCCTAGCAGAAGAGTCAGATATTAAGCATATAACTTGGAAGAAGTTCAAAGAATTGAATGTCATTCCTGTTACAAAACTCATTGGTTTCCATTTATTTACTTACTTATGTGAACAATGTTTAAATCCATAAAAATAAAACATGGAATGAAATAGACGCTGAACTTTCAGTTTAGCAGTAAATTATAGTCATTTACATATAGATGCACTAATTGGGAAGAAAACTTGCCCCTGCCACCTCATTAAGAGATATATTTCCTCCAAAATTTTACTTTTTATGTTTAATAGTTTATCAAATTGTATAATTATTTACATGGCTATGATCAATCAATTAGTAAATCACTGTGACAACTAAAAACATAACAAAAATTGTTAGCTAAGGAAGTTGTAACTTAAAACCTTTTATTGATATTATTACTCAAAAGAAGATTTTCAATCATAAAAAATATATTAGGATAAAATGTATAACAGGAGTAGAATGGAAATAAAAGCTCATGGAGAGAAAGAACAATGTAAATTTCCTACTGTTGAAAAATTTGTCTATTTCTCTATTTCTTAATGAATAATGGAGGATATCAAATTGCTATGATATTTAGATTCCATTGAACATTTAAAAGAGATTTTAAATTTTTTATTTTGAAGTGTCAACATTCATTTTTCTTTGACTTTTCATGACTATAATATATAATCAAATAAAGGCACATGTTAAGTGAAAAAAAATCAATGCTCATAGGATGCGAGAAAGGATATCCTTTGGAATTATTTAAACTTGCGATGAAAAATTTTAAATGTGAACTTAAAAAATACAAGCCGGTACGTAATGTTAAAAATTCTTTTAGAGGATTTGGAGGCCACTGTCTGGGAGTTAAGAATTCGGTGTCTACAGCGCCTGCTCCCACCCTACGGTACCGATCAACCTCTGGAAATGCATCTGTACTGCTCCGCCTTTACAGGGAATCTTTGATGTGGCCAAAAAAAAAAAAAAAGACTAAAAAATAAACCAAACCCTCCCCCGCGTGCCCTGCCCTGGGGCTCTGGACGCCGGGCCAACAGGGCTCAGCCAGCCCTCCGCCCCTCCCCGCGAGCAGCCACCGAGCCCCACTCTCCCCCCCTGCCCTGCCCGGCCCGCCAGCCCGGGCCACCTCCTCCCCGCCCCCGCCGTCCAGCCCCGGAGTAAATAAACCGCCGGGCAGGGACCCAGACAATGGGCTTTGGCGAGGAGTTAATGGGCTGGGCCTCTGGCGTTAGCCGAGTGTGACCGGAGCTGGCAGGGGGCCTGGCCTGGCGCCAGCATCGATTACGACTAGACGGAGCCAGGGCAGACTTGGCACGGGCGGGCCCCACAGCTGGCAGATTCAGTCACCCTGGCCACGAGGGCATGAGGCCTTCCCCGGGGGCTGCTGCCACCCGCTGGCCGGGCCCCAGCCAGCTGCAGGCGTCACTGTCAGTGGGGAAGGGCCGCCTGTTGAGGCTCCAGACCCCCGGCTCTGACCTTTGGTCCTCCCCAGGGGACTGCCCTGATAGAGCCTCTTCCTGTCCCTGGCTGCCTCCGAGGCTGCTCTGCGGCCCCGCTGATGGGGGTGGAGGTGGGGGTGGGGTGGGGAGTCGGGGATGGGACGGTGAGAGCAGGAGGACCACAGGAGGTTTCTAAGCTTGGCTGGTGTCTGTCAGCAGGAAGAGCAGGTGAAGCAGCCCTCCCTTCTGCTCTCCAGATTGAGGCTTGCTTTTCCTGTCCCTCGAAAACCTTGCAGGGCTACTTGGCTCAGCTCCACCTCAGCTCCCCTATCCTGAAGAGGGAGTGGGAGGGGTGGCAGGGAAGCCAACCTGAGGGCTCTCTCTCAAGCCTGGTTGCTATGAAGCTGTTCGCATTGCAGTTTATGAGTGGGGGCTTGGCTGAGTGGAAGGGAGATTCTTTGCTTTCTTAAGTTTACTTCTAGCTCCCAGACTTTCCTGGAGGCTCTCCCCTGGGCAGTGAAGTATAGTATCACCCTTCACCACCACACATGTCTCCATCTCAAGTTGACTCTTTAGTCTGTTCAGAGGAGATCTGTGGTCTCACAGTCTTGCTGATTGGGTCTGACATCAGGGAGATCATCCTGCCGGGCAGAGTCTCTAAATTTTAGGGAGTGGTCAGTCCATCTCTCCCCTGAGGTGTTCAGAAAAATAAACCAGGGAGAGAGAAAATGCCTGGCTATGTGCCCAGAGTGACAGTCCCTGCTCCCTGAGGCCTGGGGTGGAAAGCAGGGAGGTCAGGTCCTGCAACAGTGTGATGGTCCCACATCCTCAGAGATGCAGGCCCACAAGTGCATCCCAGCCCAGGAGGCAGTGACCCCACTGTGACCCAGAGAGGGAGGTTGAAACAGGGAGTGAGAGAGGCATTTGAAACAGCCCTCTGAGAGCAGAGGAAGAACAGCGAGCTCTCACGCCATCTTGAGTTCTCTTTCTAACCCTCAGTTTCCCTAGCTTCGCTCTTCAAGCTCTGGGACCGGATCCTCTACTTTTCTGTGACCTGTTCTCAGAGGGATCTGATGGTGGAATGACTGACTAGCTGAGGGTGGGTGGGTTGGGATGGGGTGGGAATGGGGGGTGGGGGATCGGGAGGGGGATGTGCTATTCACCCAGTGACACGAGCTCTCACAACACTGGGGACTTGCAGCCTCTGGACTGTGAAAAACAGATGCGGTGACAAGAGACACACTGGTCTGCACTCAGGATAAGTGTCCAGGCATTTTGGACGAAGGGAGGAGTAGTGAGTGGGAGAGATGACTTTCCTTTAAAACAAGTTTGGACATTTGATGGAGAAATAGAAATACATACAATTCATCCCCCCCTCAACCACTGCACTTACTTTTTTAGTGTCCTATGAGGACCTACAAAAATCACTTAGGTCATTTAGGAACATAAAATGTGCTGTGTATAACTTGGCTCATAAAATTGTCACCTTTGTTATATGGTTTTAGAGATGAGAAGGCCTGTTAAAAAGTTAAAAACATGTTGTTAATGGAGAGTCTTTATTTTTCCCCAGTATTTTTTAAAAACCAAAAGACTCCTCAGGGAGTCTGATTTTTTTTTGTTCCACTCTGCCCTTCACTTCTACAGTCTGGACTCATCCTTTTGGCCCAGGGGCTTACAGGCCTTTCACACTGCATAACCTCCACATCCAGGGCCGGTTTCACAGATCTGTGACCTGAACAGCCACACAGGGCCCCATGTGTGCTTAGAAGGGCCTGCACTGGGTTTAATAGTCTGCTGTCGCCATCTTAAAATTTTTCATCACATTTTAACAATGGGCCTGCATTTTTATTTTGCACTGGCTCCCACAAATCACAGAGTAAGTTCTGCTCACATCCTGCCCGTCCTCCAGCCTGAGGCCAGTGCTGACCATCCCAATCCTTCACGGCTGGGCCTCATCAGCACAGTATCTCCCCAGGGGCCTGGATGACCTTGCCCTTGCTTAACTCTCCTTCTTCTGTGCCGGCCCCAGCATTCCTCGCCAGATCCTCTGCTGTCCCTGGCCAACTCTTTGGCATCTACATCTTACACCCCCCTTTCCTCTGGCTCTGGTGATGCCAGGAACCCGACAGCCCCATGCGCCTGTTTCCAGCCTGGGGTCAGTCTGAGCAGCCAGGCTTGCTTACCGCACCAGCTGGGATTCCCCTCCAGAAGCATGCTTCGCGCAGAGCGGGCAACCTTCAAAGGAGCCACGTCTTCCTGGTTGCTGCCTCTGCATCCTGATCCAGTCTGATGGTGTTTTTGCAGTTTTCCTGTCAGCTTGGAGGGGAGAAGTTCAAAGAGACTCTGTCTTCCTTTCTGGCTTCCTTTGCAGACAGAGCAGCTTTCTCTCTGCAGCTCCCCTGCCCCACCTCTCTCAAGGAAATTGATGTCTTTCCCACTCCTTCCCTCCCCTACAAAAGGTTCATTCCTAAGGGTTATACTGAAAACAGGTATGTTGGCAGGGGGTCTGAAGCACAAGGCAGCTCAGAGTTCAGTCCATACCCTGGCTTGGGGGTCTCTTTGCCAATACTCTCCTATAGAGTTAGACACTCAGAGGCCTGGAGAGAAAGAAGGAGGGAAAGAGAGAGCTCCTGGGGCTAGGAGAGCATTAGCTCCTCTCACTAGAGCTCTTGCATCGCCAGTTCTGAAAGCAGGTAATGGATTGTTTATAACTTGCTTCTCCTGTTCACACTTCGTAGGGACCAGTGACAAACAGGAGTTT
The DNA here is from genome assembly GCF_029378745.1 of Bos indicus. NCBI lineage: Eukaryota > Metazoa > Chordata > Mammalia > Artiodactyla > Bovidae > Bos > Bos indicus. The sequence goes on from NC_091769.1 coordinate 35,641,887, forward strand.
GCCCCACCTGCCTCCTTCCTGTGGGAGAAGCTTTGCAAAGAAGTTATTCACTGGGAAGAACCTTGGATCCCAGGGGTCTTGGAAGGGGCTTCTGGGCCCAGAATGTGTGGCAGGCACTCCCAGCCCAGATTGGGAGTTCCCTGGTTCTCTCAAGGCATATGTGCTGCTCGGCACTGAACTTGGCCAGTCTAACTCAGAAGACCTAGCACAGTGCTCAGGACCTGCACAAGCGCAGTTAACACCCTGCCTCTTCCCCTGCTCTCCCTCCCTCCTCCTCTATCTATTAAGATGGTCAGCAGGACCCCGGGGGTAGAAGTGCCTTGCCTGCTGTTCCCATGCCAGCCATAACCACTCATCAAAGGAGAGCCTGCCAGGCCCAGGGACGAGCCCAGGGCTTCAAGTCTACCCTTCCAGATCAGCACTGAAGCCAGCCAGGCACAAACTGTGTGCTGTCCCTGGAGACAGGAACAGGACCAAATAAGTAGGACTGCAAGCAGGCCAGGAGATGAGGTGAACAGTAGGCCCACATCAGCAGGAACACTCTCTGAAAATCAAAATCCTAAGAGTTGAGGAAACTGGTTTCCAGAGAGCTTCCAAAGGAGAAGCCTCGTGGAGGAGACTCAAACGGTAGAGGAATATCTGCTGGGGCTCCAGGGAAAGAGGGACAGCACCAAGGGTAAGAGAAGGACAGAGGAGCAAACCAGGGCATTCAGCAAGTTACTTGCCTGAAAGGGAAGAAGAGTAAGGTGGGAACTTCCCTCTAAGCCAGACTGTCAAGCTGCCCGGTAAAAGAGGAAGAGGAAGGAGGTCCAGAGGAAAGGAAAATCACACCATGGAATCAAAGAGATTCACTTTGAGCCCAATGAGGAGAGGAGGGGAATAGAGTATTGGGGAAGGGGCGGGGGAGAATTTTAGCCACTTTAGTCAATCATGTGACCCAGCAGTGCTGGGGACTTTCCTCACTGAATTAATGCAGATTGACTTGGAATACCCTTTGTGGCCAGAAATGGTTAGCTGTGCACAAATTATGTCCCCTTCCATATCATGTAGGCTAAGACCGTAAAGAATCTGCCTGCATCACCGGAGACCTGGGTTCGATCCCTGGGTCAGGAAGATCCTCTGCAGAAGGGAATGGCTACCCACTCCAGTATTCTTGCCTGGAGAATTCCATGGACAGCAGAGCCTGGCGGGCTACAGTCCATAGGGTCACACAGAGTGGGACACAACGGAGCAACTAACCCTTTCACTTTCACTTTCCGTGGCATGCAGGTGATGCTGGGAGGTGCCCACCCAGCCCGGAGCTCTATCCCTCAGTTTTCCTGGCATAAGTACAGTACGATGTGACTAGAGCTCACTAATGGAAAATGAACGGAGCTGGTGTGTAGCATTGCCAAGCTGATGCGGTGAAGAAGCAGACGTGCCTTCTTCACCCTCTCTTTACCCATCAGTAGGGGATTTTAAAGGTACATGCTGAAGCTAGATGAGTAACAAGCTAGAAGGAGTCTGGATCCCTGAAGCACCCATCGAGTACCCACATTAGACAGCTGTATATGAGAAATAAACTTTTGTGTGTTAAGCCCTTGAGATTTGGCCAAGGGGTTGCTATATAATATAGCAGTTAGCATTCCTAATATCTCTGACCTAGATATTACACTTACAGAAATCATCAGAGATGCAAAGATTTAGAGAGCCAAAGAAGAATGAGCAGAACCTTAAATGGTTATGATCTCAGTGAACACTGCATTGGACTTGGAGATATGGGAATGGGAAGTGGGCAGCTGAGAGAAAAAATCAGATTGGGAAATTGCACTGTAGTACAAATCCTAATAGCTCTGGTGGGAAGAAGGAAGAATAGTAGCTGAGAAGAAAATAAGAAAACTGATCAACAAGGCTGGTGGTTATTAATAACAAGTGCATAAACTGAACCATCTGTGGAAACATTTTGGAAGAGGTTGGTGAACAGATCTTGGCATGGGAATACTTTGTTAATTGTGATTGGCGATAATCAGCATTTTTTCCTAAGAAATCCTTTGGCATATAATTAAATTACCTTTTATATCCTTTACCTTTTATATCTAGAGTTTTCCAGCCCAAGTACCCCAACATTAGTGTTTTCAGGAATCTGAAATCTTTTCTTCTCCTTCCACAAGTGATCCTTCTCACCATCCTCTCTGGCCCCAGGCAGTGATGGTAGTATTGGTAGAGTAAGCACTAGTCCTGGAAGTTATGTCTAAAATATACTTTATTTGTATATTGCTTATATTAGGTTGGCCAAAAAAAGTTCATTTGGGTTTCTGTGTCACATCTTATGGGGAAAACCCTGATGAACTTCTGGCCAACCCAGTACTTTCAAATTACTTTCAAATGCATTTTCACTATTTTGTAGAATTGTAATCCCTACTGCAGACAGTATCTTCCAGATTGGTGACACTCATATACACCAGAGTTGATATTCAAAGTTCTATCATTTCATCTTTTTGAAATAGTAACTTCAAATATGGGCAGACAATGAAAAAAAAATAATAAAAAATTGTTCCCCCTTGTTAACTCTGTTAGTCAGGATACGCTAGGGTATGCTGCAGCAATAAAGTAACTCTGAATACAGTGGACACAACAAGTCTTCTTTCTTATGTGTTCATTCCAGGGCGGCCAGGGGCTTTGCTCCACATAGTTCTCAGGCACCCAGGATAACAAAGGTTATACCATGTGGTAGTGGAACTTCTGAATAAGAGTCCTCCTCAGTCACTGGAACAAGGCAAGAGAGTTAAAAAATGGCTCACAGATATTTTCTGCTCCAACCTGGGGGTGACGCGCAGCATTTCTGCTCCTATTTCACTGCTTAGACCTTGTGACATGGCCTGCCTACAATGCAGGACTAAATACAGTGTTAGTGAGCACCAGTGTCTTTGCCATAATTACTATGTCTTCTCCCATCTCGTCTGCCGTTTCCTCTCTGGGACTGCCTGTTTTCTATTCATCTTTCTGTGCGTACAGTACTCTTAACTTTCTGAGATTGCACTAGGACAGAGACAGCAAACATGGCTGTCATTTCCTCCTCGCTGCTTAATCGAGGCACTCTTTTCTGCTACGTCTAGATACACCATCAGAATCCGTCCCAACACAGGTGGCTGCCAGTTTGTCAGTATTATCACTTGAGATGAGACTTATTTGCCATTCCCTATCTATGGAATTTCACTGACTCCTTGAACACAGAACTGGTTTTCTTGGCTCCGCCCCCACTACTTTCTTTGAAGATGGACATGAGACCAACAGACACTCATTTCTGATTTCTATACTGTTTACAGATATCTAATCTGGGGCCTCCTATGTTACCAGTGATCTCAGGCTCTGGTATTTTTCTCTTCAACTTCTACCACTTTGATCAGAGTAAAAAACAATCAAAGGAAATTTGACTTCCTTCACAGCTAACATGGGCTAACACAAAGACAGAAAGAAAAGAAATCTTTAGGGAAAAAACAGAAACTCAGGTCCTTCTGACCCAGAACTTTGAAATGGATCGGTCCAGACCTTCTCTCCAACAGCCTCTGAAGTTTCACAAATCATTCCCTTAGACCAAGAAAGGGAATTTTCTTTCCTATTTTCAGCAGCATGGAGTGAAGAGAACATCTTTTGTTTAAAAAAAATTATAAATTTAAAAATAAAGATAATATTCCTTTCCTTAAGAGTTAAAAAAAAAAAAAAGCAGGATCACAATAAGAAAATTCAGAATGTCCTTCCCCTCAACCATTAAAACTCGGCTCACCATTTTCTATTTCTTGCAAGCTTTGTCCTGAGCCCCTGGGGTCTCTGGTAAGAGACACTTCAGAAAATAGAGAAGTTGGGGCAGGCTGCCGGCTTGCTTGTGTTTTGTTTTGGGTTTTTTTTTTTCTCCCTCTAAGCTGTTTCCCAAAACTTCTTGAAGTCCTCACACTGTACAAAGTGAAGATTTGCTCTCTTACACCAAGTAGTCGAGAAGTCTCTCCCGACCGAAGTTTCACTACCGTTGCTGTTTGGAATTGGCTCAGCAGACGTAAACAGGGTCATCCGGGGCCAAAGAGGGTGGGTGTTTAGTTTTAAAGCTCTGGGGTTAAGAGTGAAAGCATGTGACTCCAGCCTGGCCAGAAACAGAGAAGCCTTTGTGTGCAAGGAGCGAGCAATAGGCAGTCCTGAGGCTAAACACAGGGGGAACGGGAAAGAGAGCGCTGACACAGGTTTCAGGGGTCTGACAGGATGCCACTGGAGGGAGATTAACTCTTTGTGTCAGGCTCCAAGGCTTCTGTGGGGGAGAGCTTCTATTTGTGGCTCATGGTAGAGCAGAGACCTCCAAAATAAATAAATAAATAGAGCTTCCTTGGCTTGCAAAGGGACACAAGTACTCCTATAGCCAGTATGGGGAAGAGGCAGGCTAAAGCAACTGAAAGCTAGAGCAATGTCCAGGGGGAGAGTTTTTGATAAATTAGGCACCAGGACTTCCTTGGAATCCTAACATCTAAACACTGCAGGCTGTTCCTGAGCCAGTGCTTCCCCCAACTCCTCCCCATCCTTGTTGTGGATGGCTGGGACGAACCAGAGAAGATGACGGGGCAGCCTGGACCACATCTCCCCCTCAATGCCCCCCTCCAGGGGAGGAGAGTTGGCACTGCCAGAGGAAGGCTGGCAGGTTGCTGATTCAGCCCACCCTGGTTGTACCCTCTGGCACTTGCAGCCCATGGCAGCATCATTCACCATGGACTTGGGTGAGCTTCGGTTCTGCTCACAGCCAGTACTGAGCCTGACCCACCATCCTATACTGCTCGTAGCCCATCTGCCCCAGTGCCAGCATGCCCTTTCCCTGACCCCACCTCTGCCCAGAAATCACTGCATCCAATCTCACTAAAGTGAGCAAGTCAAGTTTCCTGAAAGTCTGCAAAAATTTGACTTCTAGACTTCGGCAGGGGAGGGAAAGGAAACAAGATTCATTTTGCCACTTAACGCCTGGACCCACGGGATTCAGGAGGAGTTCAGAAATAAATATGGCGGAGAATGGCCTATCTCACTGAATATCACGCTGGTACTCATTACATTCCTCCCATTCTTATTCATCACTCCTTCCTTCCACAAAGGTTTCTGAGCATCGTGCAAGTGTCAGGTTCTTTGCTGGATAGTGGGGATAGAGTAGTGAATGAGACAGACCAGTTCCTGCCACCAGGAGTCTATCTACACAGGCACACAGTCATTCACATGCTAATCAAGGAAATGCTGGTTCTCATTCTGGGTAAATGGTGGCTGCCAGTGGCGAGAGGCGGTCCTGATGGTATGACAGCCATTCTTACAGGTGAATTTCAGTTTCCTCAGTAGATGAAATATCACCAGTTCTTCTCTACATTTCAGAAGGGAATCACTGTTAGGTGTACAGCAACAGCAGCAGCACATTGAGCAGTATCCAGCCTCAGTGCTCCAGCAAAAGGCTCACTGATTGCAGGTTTGGTCTACCAGACTCAGGGCTGATCGATCAGACTGTCGTCACTGTTTAAACCAGTACTCAGCCCACTTGAGTGTGTGTGTGTGTGTGTGTGTGTGTGTACATGTACAGTCCCTGTAAAGTTTGTACCTGGCGTTCAAGGGCACTCTGGGCAAATGTAATGATGTGTTAGAAATGAGGTTGCTGCCAGGCACTGAACCCTCTCCACTTCAAAGGCAGAATCACCAGGCAGAACCCTGGACTCACTCAGGTGTAAAGCAAGAACCTTTTATCAAGGGTGCCCAGAGTTCCCAGGCCTTTCACCTTGGCAGCTCCTGGGTCTCCCATGGCCATGGGCCATGCTCTCCTTCATCGTCAGCGTCCAGTTGCTTCCTGCCAGCTCCTTCAGCACAACCCTCCAAGACACCTTCATCAGAAGCCCCTTTACTCCCTGAGTTTATAGGAAGGTGCCCAGATCTCACTGCCCCGCTTCAAGATGGATGAGATCAAAGAGCTACAACACTGTCACAGCCTCAGGCCCCTGTTCACTGATGGAGAAGTGGGTGTCTCTGAAATCAAGAATGCAGTAAACACAGTCCCTCCAGAGATAACGCCACTCTCCCTCACAGTGGACACGAGGGTGAAGTGTCTGGGAGAGAAGATCACTTCCTGTGGAATAAGCAAAGGCAGGGGAAGAATGAGGAAAGAGCTTGCTTTGGTTTCTGAGTTTTTGCATTACTCGTCCTTTTGCTTTTGTCCTTAGAGTCCTTAAATCTGGAAACCAAGCGACCAAATAACCTGCCTGGGATCTGATACAAAAATCCTTGAGTCTGTGCCTTCTCCTGAGGAAAGGATTGGTATACAGTTCCAGCAGAATCTCTTTTAAAAGAGCTTAAGATCCAACAAAGAAACTGCAGAAGAAAACGCTGGGCAGGTCACAGATAGGCAGTGCGGTTCCACCCTAATGTCCAGATGAGGACACCAAGGACCAGAGAGGTGAAGTCACTTCCCTGCCCGAAGTCATTCAGCTAGTTAGTGACGGAGTCAGCTTAAAAGCCCGTCTCCCTAATCCCAGCCGAGTGAACTTCTCATTGCTTCTGAGTAACTGGTTTTCTTCGGGACTTAATGTTGAGGACAGGGATCACGCGTTTCTTTGAAATCTACGCATGAACTTTCAGGGGCATCATGATGAAGGACTCCTGGCAAAGGGCTCAGCCAGGGCCATCAACTTGTTCAGTGAACCTTGTTGTCTCACAGGCAGCGCTCGGCATTAGTTCAAATGCTGGTGAGAGATCTGCCTGCAGGGTAGCATGGAGCCAGGGCACCTCTGAATGGTAGCAAAGCCACAGCCAGACTGGATACCACTTACATCACGTACTCTCTACCCTCCCTTCAAGGCACTTCCAATTCTAACTCCATTCAGACCCTTCCCACTTAGGGCAAAAACTTCTCCAGGAAAGCAGAGGATTAAGGGCCGAATGACTGGTTTCAGGGTCCAATGGAGTCTCAATTCCCACAGGGACTGCTTCTAAGGCTTCCTGTAAGACCAAAATCACAGGAAGTGAAAATTGCCCTTGAAAATCCTGTCAGACACCCATGAAGAACAACAGGATCACTGCTCAGGAAACCCCAGACAGCCAGCTTTCCTTCAAGTTGGAAGAGAGTCCTCTTGCCTTGGTTGAGCAGCTGAGGAAACCACTGACGTTTAGGGCCAGACTGGACCAGAAAAAAAGCATCTTTGAGGGATAAGATGCTGGTGCGATAAGAGGTCATTGCATGTTCCTATGTTACATACTATGTTCCTATGTTACACTCACTCCAGGTACCACATGTTCCCTGAGTGCAGGGCCAGAGACCCATCTGCTGTACTACCTTGGTGAATGTATTTCTCTCTCCCCATTCCCCCTGTCTCACTGAACTTGTATAGTATAAACTGAATGGGTGCTCCAGGAATCTCCATCTTCATACTAGCCTCTCAACATACTGCCTCCTTGGGATGCCACTTCTGACCCATAGAAACTGTGAGGTGATAATAAATAACTGTGAGATGACTGGTGGTTTTAAGAGGTTTATGTGCATGGTGCTCAGTCACTCAGTTGTGTCTGACTCTCTGTGATCCCATGGACTGTAGCCCACCAGGCTCCTCTGTCCGTGGGATTTCCCAGGCAAGAACACTGGAGTAGGGTGCCCTTTCCTCTTCCAGGGGATCTTCCCGACCTAGGGATTAAACCCACGTCTCCTGCATTGGCAGCTGGACTCTTTACCACCTGAGCCACCTGGGAAACCCTTTAATCAGTTACATTTAGGGGTAATTTATCATGCATAATACACATATAAGAATACACATACAGTGGAGAAGGAAATGGCAATTCATTCTATTCTGATCCATAGAAACACAAGTTTCTATGGGTCAGAATACTCATACAAGGGGGACTGGAGAGGCAGGCTAAGAAATGAATGTGGACCGGATAGAGTAGAACAAGTTTTCCAGTGGAGAGGGGTGGAATGGAGTCTGTCTTTGAGAAAGGTCCCCTGGCAGCGGAGAAGGCACTGGGGGTGTGGCAAGGCAGGGAAAGAGACCAGGTAGGGGCTTGCAGTTGTCCAGGGGAAAAACTGACCCTGAAACAGTGTAGCAGAGAGAGAAGACAGGTGCAGGGGCTATTTCCAGATAACAATGGTCAGAGCTTATTGGTCATCTGCCTACAAACCATAATAATAAAAGCAATAATATTAACAGCTAATATATATTTTAAAATGAACATGTAATAAGCACTATTCTAAGTCCCTTACACATAGTCACACATTTAATGCTCACAACAAACTTATGAGATTATTGTCATCTCATTTTACAGATGAGGAAACCGAGGCACAGAGAGACTATGTGCCCTGCCCAGTGTGGCTCCGCTGACAAACAGCAGGGCCTGGGTCAAGCTTGGGCAGCTGAGCCTTTAACTTCTCACTGGACTTCTGGAGGGATCAGAGAGAGAATGGACAACCTGGCTGGGACAAGTGAGCCATCAGGTTTCTAGCTGGGCACCTGAGTGCAGCCTCACCTGAAGCAGGCATAGACGACTTACAAGAAAGTCATTTCTGTCACAATCACCTAATACCCCACGAACCTCAGAGGAGCTGCTTTAAGGGCTCAACTGCCACCCCGCATGTGAAATGTAGAATAACATCCGGATATGGCACCAGGCCCCACTTCTACCACACTCCAGTAAAAATAAACCTTGCTGTCCAAATATAGAGTGGTTAGAAGTGCCATGTTTTACAGGAGAAGAGGCAGTTATTTGGCATTAAAAATAGATGAGTTTTGGCTTCCCTGCAGATCTGGGCAAGAGCACTGCAATTTCCAAATGGAAACCAAGATGGATGGGGTGAGCCCCACTCCGACTGACTCAGCTGTTTAAAAAGTCCCAAGAGAAAACTGCATCCCTTTTCTGGGCCTCAGTTTTCTCCCCCTTAAAATGAAGAGGTTAGATAAGACAACTGACGTCACTTCAAGCACCCACTTTCTACCAGGCTAGGAGCCCAAGTCCAAGGCTGATCCTCAGGGAGCCAACAGCTTCCCAGGTCATGGGGACCCAGCACAGGCCGAGTGAGTTGGCCCTTCGTTTCATAGCTTACTGCTGTGGGTGGTTTTCCCCAAGGATTTTTAGAACTCTGTCAAGCGCTTTAAACTACCCTTTTGAGTCAAACACATTGTTAATCCTCAAAGACAAGCCAGGAAGTCCTCCTACAGCTAGCCTACCTTGTGAGATGCTACCTTGATAAAAGGAAAGCCAGGCCTAGGATGACAGGGGTGAGCGGTTGTGCGGAGGGTGCTTCTGATCACTAAAGCTGCCATTGCCAAGGGCTGGCCCCAGGACAGGTCCTTGGTCCACACTCCCTTTAATCCTGCAGGGCAGGCACACCAGTAATTTACACACAGAAAAACTGAAGGCTCAGAGAGGTTATTCGACTTGCCTATGATCATTCAGCTGGTGGAGGCTGGAACTGAATCCAAATCCAGGTCTGGATCCACACTTTGTGTTTTTCCACTTCACGGGGCCTCTGCTGTGCTTCTCCTGTGATCAGAATGTCTCTTCACTACCCCCAAGAGGGAAAAGAAGTCCTGACAAAAGCTGGGGTCCCGGGCGGGGGTGGGGTGGTGGGGGTGGGGTGTCACTCATGAGGGCAGCGAGAAGCAAGTTAGGAATCTCTAATCCGTTAACAGACCCCCTTGCATTTTTATTACACCTTGGGAAAGACCAGCTTTGCTTTAAATGGTTTTATTAAAAACTGTACCAATTGATGGAGGCAAAGATATATACACATATATGCACGGGAAGAACACACAGCCAAATATTCTGTACAGGTTTAGAAACAATGAGTTCCCATCCCCTCCCTCTCTTCTCTTGTCTCTCTCCCAGAGGCAGAGCACAGTGAACCCAGGTCAGCTAACCTGGGAGGGACAAAATGCTACATTCTCACTAGGTCTCCCCCCACAGCCCTTGTGGACCCAGGGATGGAGCAACCTGCTGGGCGATGCTCACAAAGCAGGGAGAGGTGCTGGTCTGCTGTGCAGAGAGAAGGGCAGCACGGACTAGGAGCCTGCAGAGCTCCAAGCACCTTCAGCCCAAGAGGCTGACACATCTATGAAGCATATGGCTTGCTCTGCTGTTCCCTCAAGGCTCAAAGTGCCCACCAGCCTTGGACACCCACTGCTCAGTGTTCCCAGGAGGCTTCACAGGCTAATGAGTTAAGGAGTCAGCCTGAGTAGTCTATCACTAAGGTGTTCCCACCCACACACAGAGGGACCCTGCAGCACCAATGTGCAGAAGCCCCCACAGAGCCGATGTGCCTGCTTCTGCTATCCCTCACTTGCCCCACTCCACTTCATCAGAACTCTCTGCGTGCTAACCAGGACACTCACAGTGGCTCCCCAGCCCCCAAGTGGAGGAGGCCCTGGCTGGACTATGTCCCTCCTTGCCATGTCCAGCCCATCCTTGGCTGAGGCTGGGCCACTGGAGACAGACAGACAAGTCAGCTGGGCCCCTCTGAGCCTTCAGGACATGCCTATCACATAAGCCCCTTGCTCTGGGGGCTTGAGGGAGGTGATCCTTGGACTGAGCAAGAAAAGGCCCCAGGGGCAGCCTCTTCAAAACCAGTCCAGGCTTTGAAGCAGGCAAAGATAGAGGAGGCCCAGCTGAGTCCTGCAACTGTCTGAGTGAGTGAGACAGCTGGCCTGAGGGGGTTCCCTCCCTAGTTCTACCACCTTCCAGAAGCCCCTACTCTGGGGTTCTTAATGAGAAGAGTTGTTTTGACCCTGAACATCAGGCTTCCCTTCCCTCCAGGGCAATTCCTACCAGGGAAGAGTTTCCAGTCCCTCTCCCGAACCCTACCCTCAGCTAACCACAAAAGCTCCACAAGTCTTCTGTTGGTTACAGGTCAGGAGCCAGGTCAGACTCTCCCTCCCTCTAACTGATTCTCCACCCCCTAACTGGAGACAGCCAAGCTCCTGGGGGTCATGGCTGGGGAGAGGGAGCCCAGGGGAGGGACGGGTCTCCTGAGGTTGAACTTGAGGAATGTTCAGACCAAGTCACCAGGCAGAGGGGGAAGAGGCCAGTCTAGATCACTACACCAATTAAAAACAGCCAGCCAGGAGGAACCTCTTCCTCCTGGGACTATTCTACCTGCTGGGTTCTGGCGGGAGGGGAAGGAGGGGAGTTTCACATTTGGTCCTGGCTTGCTTAGGATAGTGAATTAGTTCCTGGCTTCATAGAATATGGAGACAGTGCAGTCAGACCGACCCTCTACCCAGCCCCAGGTGCAATGTTCAACTGAGCTTCTCAGACTGCGGGCTCAGTTCTCAGGAAAGGCCACTAGACATCCTGCTCAGCCCAGCAAGGTCTCTGAGGCTGATGACTTTGCCTAGGCACCAAGGCCTGGACCATTTATTTGCACTCTCACTCAGCTCACACGGAAAGTCTGCTAAGAGGGGGTAAAAGTGGCTGGTAAAAATAATCCTGTTTTCTTATGCATGCCACTTGAGGTATACCAGCACCCTGCCAGTCACAGCCTTGGTCCAGGAGAGGGAAAAATAACACATGTCCCATGCAATTCAAAAAAATGGTGCGAAGACCCACAGGGAAGGCTGGACTTCACAATGGTCAGCCTATCCCAGCACCAGTCTCCATGCCTGTTCCCAAGAAGGAACCTATCTTCTTAGCAGACAAACCATGGTACACACCCTGAGAATACAATTCTGACCAAGAATAGGTAGGTAATACCTCTAGAATATCCAAGCAGAACAAAACCAAGGCTGATGCACAGTTTGAAGTCCTTCTTCAAGCTATTGATAGCTCATAGGGTACCTCTGTGCAAATTAGGAAAGGCATCCTTCCTGTAAGTGGACACAGCCCAACACTAGGGCATACGACTTAGTGAGCAGAGGGTGGGCTGGAGTCTAGCTTCCATCACCTTCCTCTGCCGGTGCCCTTGTGCAGTGAACAACCTGCCTGACCGTACATCCAGATCAGTGTGTCCTTCAATGGGAATGAAGACTTGCTCTCTGCACAATCAGAGGAGCTGGGACTTGTTCAGATATGAGAGTCTGCTCTGGACTCCTCCAGTTTCCTTGGGTAGCCCTGGGGCCTTCTCAGCCCAGGGAAGCCATCTTTTCTTCGGGCCTTGCTTCACCGTTAGCACCAATGTTAACCTCTCACATATGCAAAAATGATAATTTAATTTCTAGGTGTCTGGTTAACAGATTCCCTGCATCTTTTTCAGATTCCCCGTGTCTGGTCTCAGAGCTGCCAGGCAGGCTGCTTTAAATTCTCTCCATTAGTGCCACAGCAGGGAGAGAAAAGAAAGAGTTCAGAGGCAGCGGTGATCCTGCTGAGTTCCAGAGCTTGCCTTTCTGGCCTGGCTGGAAGCTGAAGGAAGACGGGAAATGTGCACCCAGCTTTGACAGTTCCTCACTCTAATCACTGTCTGTTACTTTAAAAGACACATTTCAGCTGACAAAGCCACTGTGCTGGCTTCTTCCTGGATCCCACTAGGTGTGAGAAAGGAATGGGGATAAAAAGGAGGAGGTAACTGGTTTCCAAGGAAACCAAGGGGTCTGGGTTCCTCTAGGGCTTACTCTTATGGGTGGGATGGCCGCCTGGTTTCCCGGCACCTCCACAGTCCGGTCCTGTCTCTTCCGGCCCTAGAGTGCTGCTGTTGGGGGTGGGACGCAGTCTGTTGGCTGGCTCTTTCAAAAGAAAACCTGACAAAGGCACAAGCTGCTGGCTACACCACGTTGACTGGCTATTTGGCTCCTCCATGGTTGACACCCAGCCAGTCCCGGGCAGCCAGAGTGGGCAGTGGTTCTGCACCTCAGGACCAATCCTGGGCTTCCAAGTGGGACAAAGGCAGATGTGAGGCCTACCCAGAAGTTTGGTTCATTTTTGCGGCACTTTTTGAGGGTCCATGGAGAAACCCAACCCTCCCTGAGGTCTGCTGGAGATGACAGGGGCTGGGCAAGAATCCCTGAGCCCATGGGGTGGGCGATGGCTGGGCCCAGTGAGAGCCCAGACATGGAGCTGGCTGACCGACCTAGTGAAGTTGCCATGCACAGCTGGAAAGCCCCTGGCTGAGGCCCTGGGCGGGGGTTAAAGCAGTGTGACTCGTCGGATAGGGGCTCCATTCACGGCGGAAGGCTGATAGCTTTGGTGGAACCACAAGTCTAATCCAGCCTCCTATTTCTTAAGTTCCTGTGGGAAAACTACAGTCCTCTCATGGGAGATCACTACCTGGTCGTCTTCAACAACCGATGACAGAGGATCTACTCATCCGAGCCCTTAGGAGGTTCCACGTCACAGACACACCAGCCTCTACTTCAACAGTGTTTGACAAAGGCCCCCACTCCTGGTCGAGGCCCTGAACGGGGAAAGAGGTCCTGCTTGGGTATGTCTTATGTACACAGAGAAATTTTTAAAATAAAAACACAAAACAACAACTTCACAAGACGCAGTGTCAGTCCTCGCCGGTGTCCTTCCATGGTGCCCGTGCGAAGGGGGCAGCCCAGCCTCACCTGGGGCCTGCCCCGTTCCTGTTCTCATCTCCATTCAAAGCCACGTTGTGTAGGAAGAGGAGGATCTGCCACCACATGCGATTTCGGTTCTGCTGGTACTAAAAGAAAAAAAAAAAAAGACAATGTAATTCTTAAATGCAACCTTAGACAACAGCTTATCATTTCCAATGCAAAAGTTCAGATCCACATGTCCCAGGGCAGCACCTTAATCCCATCAGGACAACAAACTCGGGGGCATGGGGGATTTGGGGGAGTGATGAGAGAAGTGGCGACGAGGGGGAGATAGCAGCGTTCTCCATATACAATTGCAGTGTGAACATTAAAAAGAAAAGACCAGGCTCTTTATGCACTGTGCACAAGAGGATTAAACTTTTTCCCCTGCTTGCAGGATTTTCCAGAGTTTAGCCAAGTGCTGCTTTTAATCAGATTGGCTCCTGAGCCCCTCAAACCTCAGCTGCACCAACAACAAACTTTCTTCAGAAAGAAAGAGAAGAAGTGCCCCCCTCTCTCCCCCAACTCCAAAGTAACACAGAGAACAAGGGGGAAAGGGGTGGGGGAGCCTCCATCTGCAAGTGATTTGACACTGTGAAGGTCAAAGGGTTAATCTTCCATTTAAACCACACTGCTGAGGCAGCAAAAATCTGATTTCATCCAGTGCAAACACGCACACACACAGACACACACACAGACACACACACAGACACACACACACACACACTTGGGCGCCTGCCCTCTCTCCCTTCCCAGCATCTTCAGCTCCGCGCTGCCCTTTTTATAGCCGCTCTTGACAGTAAGCCATAAATAATCCCTCTTGGAGCGCTTTCCTACTGACTGGAGCCAATTAAACGTTAAGCAAGAACATACTTGAAAACAAAACAAAAACAAAGAATGCACACTACTCTCTGGAGGTTATCCCAGGTCCTACTGTCAGGCAGGGAAGCTTGGGGCAAAGGTCAGGGGTCAGTGACTCACGGGACTGTGGCTGGTGCCCCACCCACACAGGTATTGGCAGAGGCCCGGAGGGGACTAAGGGGTGCTGGGAGAGGCGGTCTTTGTTCTCTCTTTATCTGCCAGGGCAGGAGGACGAGGCTGGGGCCCTCTCCACGGGGTTCTCAGTGGACAGGGGAATAAAAACCTAGTGTGCAAAAAAAAGAGCCAACACAGAGGCTGGACTTGGACTGCTGCAGCGGCCTGGGCAGCAATCACATTTATGTGAGGTGTGCGAGTGTAGGGGGAGCTGGAGCCCCTGCAGTCTTTAACCACAGCCCCGGCCCCCACCAGGCAACTCCCAGTCAGCTGAGCAGAGGCTAGAGTAAGTCAGTGGCAGAGTTGGAAAGTGAGCCCCCAGAGCTCCTGGATTCCCAGAGCTTCCCAGGAAGGTCAGGCCCTGACCCCCTGACCTGTCCCCAGGCAACTGGGCAGGTTGCTGGGTTCCCTGTCATCCTGCCTGAGGCCACAGAGAGAGAGGAGAGGTGAGATGTCAACTGAGGCTGACTTCAGGGCCCTGTCCTGTATCTGTGTCCCCACATCTGTAGCAATAGCATTGCTCTTTTCCCTGCAGAAGGGGAGACTGGAAAACCCAGAAAGCTGGAGGCACGGCTCCTGCTAGGAAGGGGAGGGAAGTCAGGGTGTGCCACAGAGGAGGCCTGGCAGACTGCGACTGGAGAGACTGATGGCTTCCTTGTGTTTTGTAAACAAAGACGAGTAAAAAGAGGAAACACACCAGGCTTAACAAAATCTGGTTAGAGTAAAGCAGCGTGAAAACGGACTCAGCTGCAAACCTGAAGACTCAGGCCTGCCTGCAGCAGCTGGACAGAGCACCCCCTCCTCCTGTCTCCCCTCTCCAGCTGCTACCCAGGACAGGTGCAAAGGTCATGGGTGGAATAGGAGGAAAATCCAGGAAAAGACTGGTCTCCAGGGAGGCCAGTCTGCTGGAATTTAGAGGCTCCTCAGGTGCCTCTTTGAAAAGGCCAAGTAACAATAACAACCACGATCCAAACAGTCATGGTAAACTGAGTGTGTCAGGTTCTGGTTTATGTCCTTGGTTCTCAAAGTGTGGTCCACAGACGAGCAGCTTCAGCATCAGCTGGGAGCTTATAAGAAACGTAGACACACTGAATCACAATGCTTTTTTTTTTAAGATTTTTTTTTTATATGGGCTATTTTTAAAGTCTATTGAATTTGTTACAAGATCTCCAGGTGACTTTAAGACATATTAGAGTATAAGAAGAACTGCTCTACACACATTAAGCTCCTTTGATCCTCTCAACAACCCTATGACACATGTATATATTATCATGCCCATTTTACAGATGAGATCATTCAAAGAGTTAGGAAACTTGGCCACAGAGCTAGTAAGTAGCAGGGATGGCCACATAGCTAGTAAGGAGCAGGGTCTGGGTAAAATCCAGATCACCTGGCCCTAGAGCAATGTCCTTACTCATTACCACTGTGCTCCAAGTGCCACCACATACCCTTCTTTATACCAGAGCAGGCCCTCCATCTTCCTTTTCTCTAAATCATCTCAAAACAGCTCAAGGGCCAAGGAAGGAGATCACAGCTCTACAATTTGGGGCCTGAACCAATCCCATCTCTGTAGGCCTCAATCTCTCCCCACATTCCCCTAATGGGGGCCACTTACCACTCTGGGTAACTCTCTGGGCCCGCAATCTTTGTGGATAGGCAAGAAAGAATCCTCACTCTAATCATGGCGGGTTCTGCTGCTGCTAAGTCACTTCAGTCATGTCCGACTCTGTGTAACCCCATAGATGGCAGCCCACCAGGCTCCCCCGTCCCTGGGATTCTCCAGGCAAGAAAACTGGAGTGGGTTGCCATGTCCTTCTCCAATGCATGAAAGTGAAAAGTGAAAGTAAAGTCGCTCAGTCGTGTCCGACCCTCAGCGACCCCACGGACTGAAGCCTTCCAAGCTCCTCTGTCCATGGGATTTTCCAGGCAGGAGTACTGGAGTGGGGTGCCATTGCCTTCTCTGACGGCAGGTTCTAGGACCCAAAAGACAGTGGTATTAGACTGGAAGGTGGAGACATTGCTGGGAGACACAGACTGGCCTAGGTCCACAAGGGACCAGCCTTAGGAAGGACCTAGGTTCTGTGCCTCTGCCTGGGACAGGCCTCGGGGCTCCTGAATCAGGAAGGAGGCGCTCTAGGCAGTGGGTAGCATCCCGGGGCCAGGAATCAGAGGACCTGGGAGGCTGGGGTCTCTCACCAGCCAGCCTGAGTCTTCCCTCTCCTCATAGGTGAAGTGGAGGTATGGTATTAGTGGTTCCCATACCTGCTGTGTCACAGAATCCACTGAGGTGCTATTGTAAATACAGAGTCCTCAAGTCCCACCCAGAACAACTGGGGCAGAATCTTCAGGGAAGGGCCCAAGAATTTGTATATTGAAATGCTCCCCTGAGTGACATTTTTTGAAATCAGAAGTAACATCTATTGTCTATTTTAGTTATAAAAATAATACATCTTAAAAAATAATAATAATAATACATCTTAACTGTAGAAAAACTGGAATACAAGAAACTAGAAAGGAAAAAATAAAATCACTCATGATCCTATAGCCTAGAAGAAAACATTTCATGATTTGGTATTTTCTTTAGTCTCTTTCAATCTCCTCCCACCAAAGTAATGACTTGGCGAAGCTGGAGGTTAATCCTGCCCAGGTGCTTCTAAGGCAGCCAGGCCACACAGGCATTTAGAAACCACTGAGGTGATTTCCAACTGTAAAGCTTGGTGATTCGGAGTTTGTCACCCACAATCACCTTCAGGATTATAACTCAGAGCTCCAACAACTAAATCCAGCCTGGTGGAGGGTCTAGGTAGGCTTGGAGAACAAGCTGCCTAGTATAGGGTCAAGCTGGCTGCCTCGGCAGCCATAAGACACAGCAAGACCAGGGCCTGGGAAACCATCTACTGCCCCAGCAACCCTTTCTGTGAGCATGAACAATGCCACACATACCCCACCCAGCCTTCTCCTGCCACAGGGTAAGTTCCAGAAGGCCCTTTTCTGAAAGGACATCAAATTGCCACACAGTAAGAGAACCAGAATGCCTTGATTATGAAGAACAACGATAAACAAAATGTTTTTTTTTAATTTTTTAAAAAGGACATTACTAGAAAGGAAAGAAAAAGGACTTGAAGGGAGGCCAGGGAGAGAAAGAGTAAGAAAAAAGGCAATCAACATTCACTGAACCGGATGAGGTACACAAGACACTGAACATCAGAGCACATGGATGCTTCCAGGAGAGGGTGTCCAGGAGAAAGGGAGAAGGAAAGGGGAACCAGGAAAAAGTGCGCTTGGCCCCTGACTCATCACCTGAGATCAGAGAGTGCTGACCCCTGGCACAAGGCTCAGCTCTCCCAAGCTGCTTGGGACCCCTCAAGTTTGGGAATCTACAAAGAATGGGGGTTCCCAGAATGCACAGCCAGGGTATCCTCAGGGGTAGAAGACGGGCTCAGAAGATGAGAAGCTGATGGGAATTTAACTGTACACCAGAGCTCTCAAATTTGGTCCAGAAGGTAGGACCAAGGCGCGGAAGGCAAGAATCGAGGTGAATGCCCCAAAGAAAGGGGTCCTCACATGGTGGATAAAAATGCTCTCTTCAGTTAAGAAAGCACAACCAGGATGACAGACCCGCGGTTCTCTTTTCAGCCCCGCTTTCCTTCTGTGGTCGGGGGATGAAGGCAGTCAGCTGACAAGTGTTGGAGTCATTCCCACTGTGTGCAAGGCACTGTGACTGAATACCCAGTCATTCCTCCTGGATGATGGGGAACACGTAGGGCACACAGTAGGTATTCAACAAGCACACTGCCCTGACTACAGAAAAGCCAGCATTCCAAGATAACCTGCTTGTCTGAAGCCAGGAACAACTGATGTCTGGCCAGGTCTGAAGATGTACCTGAAGTGATAGGATCAGCCTCTTGCCTAGAGAGAGGCCCAACTATTAAAGGCTTTTTTATTTTTTTTAAGAGCTGGCTGCAGTGTCTGACAAGGTTGTATTACACATATCGAACTCAGTTTCATCCCACATCGCCTCTGCTCTAAGCACAAAGAGTGTTCCCTGCTCTCCCCTGATAAGAATCTCCCTCTGTCTCTCCCGTATCCAGTTCACACCCTCTGGGGACTCCGTGTGTCACCGGTATACCAGATGCTCCAGCAAGAGCTAGTTCACCCTCAGAGAATTTGGGTAAAGAGCAAAGCTACATTGTAGCCCTGATTTCGAAGAACCAAACACACAAAATGCAAATTGACCAAACAGATCAGTTTATAACAATCTCATACCTAGGATGCTTTCTTATCGTCTCTTTTGCTCCTCACAAAAATCTGGGCCATAGGAAGGGCAGATATTATTTTCAATCCCATTTTACAGATGGGAAAGCAAAGGCTTAGAAAAGTTATCCCTAAAGTTAGTTGGGAGGGGGTGATTCAGATCCCTGACTCCAGAGCTGTGTTCTTTCAGTAAAATATTACAGTGTATTTATTCACATTATGAAAATGATATTAACTGTTCAAAGAGAATCACCACCTAACTGCCCCCCGCCCCAGTATGTTTAAAGAAATTGTTTCCAGATCATTAACTATTCAGTAAGGATGCTGTGGACTAGAAAGACGATAAACCTTTCAGAGGCAGAGCTAACTGAAGATCAAACAGAAATAAAGCTAAAACTGGTCTGAAATGTTAACTTCAGATGTTTCTCTGAAACCATGCTCAGTTTCTTTTAAAATATAGGGCAATACACTCTCTATAAAATGTCGTTTTCCTACTGCACCTCTTTCCTTTCCCCATCAACTCTAAACCGACCATGGTGAGGCTGAACCACAAAGCCTTGCTGTTGACAATGGGAATACAGAGCTAAGGAAGACTTCAGGAAAATTCCACATACAAGAAGTCGGGAAGATGTTTCTGTTTGATTCAGCAAACTTTTATCAGGTACCCAACTGAGCTAAGAGTTACGAAGGACACAAAGATAAGCAAGCTGTAAGCCTTGTCTTCAATTATTTTACAGTCTGAAGGGGAGAAAAGCAAGAACTCAGTTTCACAGGAGGCAAAGCTGAGCCAGGGTGGAGAGTGGGACCTCCATCAGATTCTCACCTTCTGGGCTGCACCTGCTGAGGAGCAGGGATGGGTGATGGGAAGACCATGGTTTTAGGATCAACAGTGTCACATGGGCATGTTACCCCACTTCTCGGAGCCCTGGCTTCCAATAAAATGGGGGTAATGAGGTGTTGAAGTACAAGGTTGCTGTGATGCTTAAATGAGAAAAATATCTGTAAAGCATTGGGCCAGTGGCTACCTGGAGCAGCTCCCCAATCTCTGGTGAGGACAAGGGAAACCTGGTCCAGACTCGACTTTGTGGAGCAATTCCCTCGACACCCTCAGCTCAGAGCACCTGCCCCAGGAGCACTATCTTCTAGGCAGGCTCATGAAGTCCTGGGGGAATCCCTGACTTCTCACTCTGAGATGGGCCATGGCAGCCGGAGGCAGCTGGGTTCAGAATTCCAGGCTGCCAAGCTGGGCAAGGAATTCTGAGACCCCCGGGGCAGCCCAATGGGCCCTGTGGGCCTACTGTCCCAAATTGCTTTTGACCCAGATACCAAGGAACAAGCAACGTGGCAAAACGGAAAAGGAAAAATATTCTCGCCAAGAGCTTCCTCAGCCGAGCCAGCAGCACTAACGGACGTTGGAGCTATCAGTCACCACCATGGCAACATCAGTTGCTTCTCCCAGAAGGGCAGCCTGGGCCCAGCTCAGTCCAAGATAGGAGGGCTTCCTCTAACATAAGTGGAGGCCACCGGCTTCAGTCCCTGGGGGTGGGGGATCGGGCTGTGCTTGCCACCCATGCCCCAGAGCCTTGGGTTGCCCCTCTGTGGCCTGGAGACAGGAAGTACTGAGGCCCTGACCCAGCTGCCCCTAGGGATGGCTCTGTCTCCCCCAGTCTGAGAACAGCTCCTTCAAACTACTGAGCAGCTTCTTAGGAACTCAGAGAGGAAGAGGGGTATGTGTGCTCTGGTCACAAGAGAGGGAGACACATATGGCTGATTCACATTGTTATACAGCAGAACTAACACCACGTTGTAAAGCAACTATACTCCAGTTAAAAAATAAATAATTATTTTTAAAAAGTGAGGGAGAGAGGGGAGTGAGGAGGGAGCAGGTCCGTTGTGGATCTACAAGGAGGGGGAGAAGGAACCCCCAAGGCTCTACCTCCCGACCTGAGGCCTTTGCAGCTGACTGTTCTCATCCTGCCCGGGGCCACTCCCTGGACAGGACGGTCAAGCCAAGCACCGAAGGCCAGACTTTTCTCCTCACCCCACACACTGGCTGTTTCTGTACTGGTCATAGAACATGCCCTCTTGGTTGCTAGACACAGATCAAAAGGCAAACCAGACTTTTTTCTTTGTCCTTCTTTTCTAATGCCTCCTCCAAATCCCTCCCTCTCATCACCCTCCCTGCCCCAGGGCGGGAAGAAAAAAAAAAAACCCAAAGCCAACCCCATCCCCATGGCTTGCCTTGGTGGGGAGGGAATGGACTGTCCGGAACTACAAGGCCCTTCTCCTGGAAGAGAGAGTAGTCAGGTGCAGAGTTGTGTGGGGAACTCGGCTCTAGTCAGCCACGCTGATGACTCAGAAGCTAAATATAGCGAGCGATATAAACAGAGCCAGCCACAGAGCAAACACAGGGCCCCCAAGCCCCAGCACTGGCTCTCACGCACAGCACTCTCCACAGCTCCTCCCCCAGGCTCACTCTTCCCCAGGCACTGTCCGAGGGGCACCTCCCACTCTGGGGCTGGCTCCTAGGGACCCTTCTTACCCTAGAGAGAATCTCTGGGGCTCCTGCCCCGGGCTTCCCCATCTAGAGCCTGAACAACTTTATTAGGCATAGTCTGAACTCCAGAAAACTACTCACCAACAAGGACAGCATCCTAAAGGGTCAGGAAGCAGTGAGGGGCTCCCTGAACAAAAGATCCAGGCTGCTGGCAGAGAAGCCACTAGTTAATAAACCAAGAAAACACCAGCTCAGGTACAACTTCCAAAAGAGCTCCCCAAGAACTCCAAAACCAGGTCGAAACAAAATCCTAAAACCCATTTTCGAAAGTGTTAAATTGTCTAGGCATTAATAGTTATTGTGTGTTAGTCGCTCAGTCGTGGCTGACTCTTTGCGACCCCCTGGACTGTAGCTCACCAAGCTCCTCTGTCCATGGGATTCTCCAGGCAAGAATACTGGAGTGGGTTGCCATTCCCTTCTCCAGAGGACCTTCCCGACCCAGGGATCGAACCCGGGTCTTCTGCATTGTGGAAAGATTCTTTACTACTGAGCCACCAGGGAATTAATAGTTAAACATATTACAATTTCCAAAGGGCTTTCACATCAACTCTGCAAGGTGTGTATGAGAAACTGAGGCTCAGATAAGTCAGTTACATGATTTGCCTATGAACACAGGACTCATAAGGGACAGAGCTGGGATTTGAACCAGACTTTGCGTCTAATTCCAGGATCCTTTCTCTGACCTTACAACTAAAGATGGTTTCCACTGAGTGGCTGAAATTTTTCTCAGATCTCATTTTCCATAAAGTCTAATTACTATTCAGGGAATTTCCAAATCTGACTCTTCTGAATGGAGCCACTCCTGATCCAAGTGAAAAAGCCATTTCCAACAAGAATTTCAATTCTCCTGTAGCTTTACTCACTCAATGGTCTCCAGAAGCCACTTTTTTTTTTTTTTTTTTTAATGATTCTTGGCTTCTTAACACTGCCCAGAAATATACTACAAAGTTCAAGATGGTGCCATTGGGACAGGAGACTTTCCTAAGGGGAGAGGACACCAGGTTTTTTCCATTCTTTGACTCATGTTGGAGGAGACCACGGCAAGGGGAATGGAAAGAAGCTGGGACTCACCTCTGGGCCAGAGCAGCCCCTGAGCACAGGGAGGAAGCAAACCTGTACTGCCATGTTCCCTGAAGAAGCTGGACAGACAAGAAACACCAAGGCACCATTACAGAGCCAAGGTCAAGGTAGGCTAAGGTCACCAGACCACCACAGAGCACGTGTTGCAGCTAAGCTAAGCTCACAAAGGAGCAAAGAGGGGAATCTTGCACTCCTGACCCAGCCAGAGGAAGTTAAGGGTGTGTGACCAGGTTTGGAAAGGCTTTTTATCTCCACTCACTCTGCCACCAACTCTCTTGCTGCTTTGGAGACCCAAAGCATTGACAGCAAGCACAGCTTCTGTCTCCAATCCTTGCCCATTGGTCCAGAGAAGCCATCCGGAAGAGATCACCTGGGTAGCCAAGCTAGACCTCCATCCAGCAAGCTCCTCGAGAAACATGCTGGGAGGGTTTACAGCCCGCAATAACCAGCACCAGGGGGAATTTGGAGCATGTTGCCTTTAGGGTCATGCTGACACACTCACTTTGCCATAATGCCATCCTATAAGGCACTACCATCATCACACCCTTCCCTGTGCTCCACATCTCCTAGGGCTTCCCCTCAAATAGAAAAAGTATAACTGGAAATGACTGACTGTCCAGTGATTAAGACTCCATGCTTTCACTGCTGAGGGCATGGGTTCAATCCATGGTTAGGGAACTAAGATCCCACAAGCCTGATGTAGCCAAAAAAAAGAATAACTGAGGTCCCTAACCAGGGACAAAAGGCAGAAGCTTCACCTTCCCTACAGGATTCGGGGACCAAGGGCCATTGTCTGGCCCTGGGACACCATCCCAGACCTGAGAAGAAAGGAGATGGCCGGGCTCCTTCAACCTTCTTACTGTGTCTTGAGTTGTCTTTCCTGGTTATCTAAACTCAACCGATAATGATGGAGACTGATCATCATTCCCCCAGGAGAAATGTACAAGGACAAGGCCCATAAGTGAATAGCTTAGAAGCCAATTTCTCTGAACAGGGCGGGTGGAAGGGAGCCCACAGGAGGCAGCTCTGCTTAGGGACTAGCTGGACAGGTGGGCTGGAAGATGCACTGTGAACTGACAAGAACAAATGTGGGGGATGATCGGGATTATAGAGACAAAGGAAACAAGCATTAAAGAATACCTGCTGTGTGCCTGGAGCTCAGATAGGTATTTTCTCACTGAATCTTCATGATCAAATTCTGTGATATTAGGTCTAATTTACAGAAGAGGAAATAGGCTCTGCCAGATCAAGTGTCTTCCCAGTAGCTGGTAGCTGGCATTCAAACCTGGGCCTTCAGACTTTGTATCTGAAGCCTCAAGACTTAACCTAAATTACTTCCACCCCTGTGCCTCAGTGTCCTGCTTGCAGAGATGAGGGGAAGGAATAGGGAAAGAAGGTGAATTATAAGAATGTAAGAGTGACAACAGTTTTGTGTGGATATGAAATATCTAGACGTTAGTTTATATTGTAATCAAGTTCAGAAAATGACTCACTTCTTAAAACTAGCTGCTAAAAGGTCCTACACATGCCAGCACTCCATCTGCCCATGGCCATGATCCCAGTCCTTCCCACAGGATGGGCTCCCAGGGAAGTGAGCAGGGTGAGTGGGGAGGAGGGGGATAAAAGTAAGAAGACTCCCACGGACAAAAAGCCTAGCTCTTTGCGATGGAAAATTTGGGAAAACCAGCTCTCGGCCTCATTGGCCGGCCTCCTGCCACTGCACGGTAGGAGAAGGTAGCTGGCAGGATGGTGAGGGGCACAAGGAAGTCAGGAACCAGCAGTGGAGGAGGTGCAGAGCTGAGGAGACTCTCCTCTAGTTCTCCTCCCACTCTGTGGCTCTGCCCCTTCTCCTCCCAAGCTGAACCAGGCCCTCCAAGAGACAGCTCTGCACTGGGGTCAGTGATGCCAAACAGCAAAGGGCAGGGTCAGACCTTGGCATCAGGGCCAGCTTCTCCTGTGCGGGACTGAGTTGGGAAGAAATGGCCCTGGGCTGAGTTCTAGTCCTGTGCCAGGGCTCGACTGGGCAAAGGAGGCCTCCCAGCCTGCTCCCAAGCCTAGAAGGGCTTACCAGTGGATGGTGGAACATTCTGGGAAACAGCTGTTTCCCAGAGAGATCAGGTCTAATGGGAATCCAGAACACTGCCTTCCAGGTAGGCCCCCAGGTGAGTCCAGGAGACCCAGAGCCACTGTGTCCTCTATCAGTTGCAGCACTGGGGCTAGGAGCTGCGAGCTCAGGCCAACCACAGGCCTACACAGCCAGCGTAAAGTGAATGGGTAGGAAGAAGGCCAAGAGGCAGAAATCAAGAACCAGAGTGGACTGAAGGGAAAACCCTAAGCCAAGTTTCCACAGAACAATCAAAGGAGGGAATAGGGGCTGGAGCTTGGAGCCAGAGGAGGCAGCCAGGCTGCCTTATTATCTAAGCACAGGGCCACCCTCTCTTCCTGAGGGACTGGGGAACCCACCAGGACCAGGTCTAACCCCACGTTTCCCTCAGAACCCCTTGGCAGAGACGCTCACCTTGGCAGAGACTAACCCCTTATGGCTGGATCTCAGGAAACCTAAACTCAATTTCTGTCTCCCCACCCCACCTCCTACCAGGTGCTGGCCATGTTTTGGTCCTCAAGTCAAACCTATTATCAATAGCTCTCCTCTGGTCACCTGAATTTCCCCGTCTAACCTCAGGGTCTGCCCAATCATGGTGGATTAATTATTTTCTTGATTTCCTGATATACAATCAGATATAGACACGCATACACACACACACACACACACACACACACATACACATACACAGCCGACTAGGCAAGGACACTGTCCCAGAGGCAGGGAATGTGTTCATTTCCAGGTGGCATGACTTTGCTTCAGTGGTGGTTGTACTAGCAGGGATCCAGCCTCAGGCTCCTCTCCCCGCCTTGGCAGCCATCCAGAAAGTCAGCCCAGGAAGGAAGAGTTAAGTGCCCAGGGGCCGGGCCAGACTGCCGCTGCAGAGCCAGGCAGCCTCCAGCCCAAGGCACAGAGGGCTCCTCCACACGAGCCCGCCAGCCGCCGCCTTTGTTGATGGGCTCTGCCACAAGCTCCACTGACACGCGATGCTCCGCCCTGGCGGGCTGGTGCCAGGCTGCCCGCCGAGCACCCGGTCACTGGTCTGGAGAGACTCTGAGGTACACAGTCTCCAGAGTCCCAACCCTGGTTTCCAGACAGAGACAATGAGGAGCGGCCTCCCCAGCTGGAAAGTGTCGGGTTACAACCGGTTCCACCACTTTTCCCAACTCAGACCCTCCAGGCCTTGGTTACCCATTTCCCACTGCACCGCAGCCAGGTACCTCCGACTGTCCAGTTTTCCTCAGCACCATGAAAATCTTCCCCTTAGGTCTGCAAGGGACCATCTCCCACTGATGAACTCAATAAGATATAGTGTGTCAGTCAAGGCTGCAAGAAGCTATGCCATTCTCCGCAAGAGATTGGAGCATTTCCCAGGGGCCTGAGCTGAAAGTAGGCAGATGAACAACTTGGATCTCAGAGGTGAGAGCAAGAGCACTCATCCAGCCAGGCCCATTCTCGATTTCCAGTTCAAGAGAATCACGGTAACATGGGGCCTTAAACGTGGGGCCTGGCAGAAAGAGTTGCTGAGGCAGGCCCCAGCCCCACAGCCCCAGCAGATGCACACCACCTCCCCCCACCAAGCCCCGGTGCCTACTTGCTGCATATGAAGCCGATGGAACTGGTCTGCAATGCACTGGAGTTTTCGGGCAATCTGTATCTCTGCTCGATGTTGCCACTGCCCTTCAGGGGGCTGCTCACCAAGGGGCAAGCCTGCAGGGAAACTGGCAGGAAGGGGGAGCCGGTAGCCAGCATTGCCTGCAAAGACAGAGGGCCCACATCTCAGCAAGCTCCACCACTGCCCCATCTTCCCCATGCCTGCCACCCCTGGTCAAGACCCAGGGTCAAGGGTAGACTCTAGTATAGGAAGGGAGAGGAACTGAGCCTGCCTTTCTCAGGGCACTCTGCCAAATGTGGACAGCCTGACTTGCCTGCTGCCCAAGAGTATGAAAACTGATGCCAGGCTTTCCTTCAGCCCTCCCTTCACTGGCAGTGCCACGGCAAAGGTAATAAGTGTGGCTGAACTTGCCAACCTTCTGTCCTTATTTACCCAGCTACGCTTGACCACAGTTCATTATTCATTATTCATATGGTAGTAGCAGGCTGAAGCTCTTCTCTAGAAAAACATTGGAGGCAGCTCTCCAGAGATCCTGAGTTGAGCAGAGCAAGGGACAGAGAAAGAAAATCAGAAAGTAACCTCACTTTTTTAGTGTAGCAGAGAAAGGCTAGTTTCAGGCCCTGAAGCTCTGGGCAGTGGCACAAAAACATAGGGAGAGAAGACGCCTCTGAGCCACAGATTAGCCAAGTTCCTCTCTGGAGCCAGCCCCAGGCCAGACACCTAGACCTGCTCTCCTTACTGACCAAGTGCTGGTCACCGAGCTGCCACTAGGGGCGCCCGCTTGCTCCCGTCTTTCCCTCCTCCCTGCCCGCCTGCCTTATCCATCTTCTCAGACTCCTGCCAGAACTACTTTGCCTGAATTGTCCTACAGTGCAGCTCCTTCTGGGAATAACTGCAGCGTCTCCTCAATCCGCTCCATCAGACCCAGCAAGATAGCCTCTGAACCACCCTTCCCTCCATAAGCTTTGTGCTAAATGAAGAACACTGGCTATCTAACCCTGCCCTTTTGCCAAGGAGGGCAAACTGCTAATAAAACCAACCACTGAAGCCCACAAATGAAAGGGTCTTATCTGACTGAGCCTTGGAAACAGCCCCTTTGCTGGCAATGAGCCTAGGCAGGCCCAACCTCTTTCTCCAGTTCCCCTTCCAAACACAGAAAGTCCCAAGTGACAACTGGGCTGGGGGACCTTCTGCCTCCAGGAAACTTCTCTCCCAGAACAAGCTGGGTTTTCCCCTTCAGTGTCAACAGCGAGTCACAGATCCCCCAGCCTTCTCCAGGGCAACACTAGCCACTTTACGGAAGGTACATCACTATTACGACACAAAAGGCTGGGCCACTCAACAGGCCATAATATGTAAAAGCCAAGACCCAGGTACCCTTCTTCCAACCCAAGGAGACACCATGGACCCAAGGATCCCTCCAGAAAGGGACAAATGAGCAGAAAAGAATGGCAAGGCCAAAATCTGTCCTGCTTGTGGCCTGAGGAGCACAGGCAAGCAGCAGTATATGAGCAGAAAGACAGCAGGTGAAGAGTTGAGGGATCAATAGCCCCTGCTGCTCAATTTGGGGAAGGAAATAGCAAAGAGCAGGTTTGGGGAGGGAAAGTCCCCTCTTTTCCCCCATCTCTAAGGGAGGAGTCCTGAGGCTAAGAGCACTCACCATAAAAGAGTCGCTGGGGCTCCTCAGTCACCCCACAAGGCAGCATGACACCCTGGCTCGGGGAAGCTGGGCTGAGAGTCTGGGTAGCCTTGTCTTCCTGGCTGGTGGGTCGAAGCCCAGGGCCACAGCAGTGCGTGAGAGGGAAGAGCTGCAGACGGCTGAGGGGGCAGTCCAGCTGGCTCTGGGCAAACAGGTCAGCAGAGAGCAAGCTCCTGGGCTGGGTCCCCGGCTCCCCATCCTCGGGCTGGAATACGTCATCCTCCAGCTCCTCCACACACTGGGGTGGCTCCATCTCCCCTGTGAGGGTGCAATGCAGGCATCCGGGAGGCTGCCCCCACCCAGGCTCTACCTAGAAGGACTTCCCTCCCTTTCCTTCTTTCCTGCTCCCCCTTCTTATGTGGAGAAGTGGGCTCAGGCACTGATGACAGTCAACCCTACAGATAAAGCATTGCCAAGGGTGACAACCCATCCCCAAATGTGGGCTGCCTTGCAGTTTCAGGATTCTCCATGTTTCTTCCCTGTGCCCACTTGGAGCCACCTTCCCCTCAGCCTCCTCTTCTGACCCAGGCTGGTCACAGTCACACAGTTGGACTGCTACTGACTCTCAGCCATAGCAGGAGTATGGTCAGCTGCCACGAGCACGGAGGGTACCTGGAGAAATGTCAACAAGACTAGACTCTGTGAGTGGCTGTGGGAGGGCAGAGGGCGCTGTGACTGGCTGTACCCACAGTGCTCACCACACACACACCCCTTTGCTGGCCTGAGGAGTAACCATCAAGTTCTCATCTCAGTCTGAGCAGAGCTCCAGGCTGGGCAGAAAAAACAAAAGCCAGCGATCCTAGCCCGGCCAGGTTCCCTCCAAACCTGCTAAGCCCCGCCCAAGACTCTAGTCTCCACCCGCTGCTTGCTCAACACAACAAACAGGCTCAACGATGTGGTAAGAGTGTGTCCTGGGAGAGAGAGGGGGAGAAAAACCCAAGTTAGTCATTGCAGCTGCCCTCTCAGCAGAGTAGAGCTATCTGCCTACCACAGCTTAGCCGAGAGGAGAGGTCCAGCAACCAGCAAAGTGCCCAGAGTCCCCCAGCTCAGTGTGGAGTCACTAATCTCCACAACTTCAAATCCTTCCCCACAGCCTACCATTCCTGCCAGCACCGAACCTGAGATGGGTACAACCTGCCTCATAGAAGGAAGTGAAATTCAGCCCTCTCTCTGTGACCTCACTTGCTGCCTGAACTCAGGTTGTTGATATGAGTTTCTTGGTGATAAAGAAGTTCCACTTGCTCCATTTGATGGCTCTTGGAAGTATGAGCTTGCAGTCACCCAGCTTCTTGTGCTCAAAGTCAGTCCCCTATACGTACACCAGGAACCCCCCAGGGTCCCTGGGGCAGTCAGAAAAGCAACCACCTGAGTGGTTAAGGATACAGAGAGATGGTGTTTGTCACTGCCAGAGTCAATTAGAGGTCCCCTGGGAATTCTGTCTTCCAGTCTCCTGCCCTTGAAGAACAAGCCAAATGGTCTGTGGGTTGGTAAAGTACTTAGAGGAAACTCAGTTAATTCAAGAATCTTGGCTTTCTCAAATGCAAGCTTTCTTTAAGGCGCCTGCTTTAACTCTCCCTCCATCCCATCCTGTCCTTGAGCTATCTATGGTCCCTATCCTGCCTGCCCTCTTCCCTGCCCACTTGGATGGCAAAAAAAGGCACGTGGTGCTCTTGGGACAGTGTTTTCCTAAAAGGTGTGAGAGAACTAGTTTATCAGTGCCAGGAAACAAGGCATCCTGCAGAAAGGACCAAGCGCTGTCCTACCAGTCACCTGGCAGGAGCTCCCCTCCTGCCCTTCCACCTCCTCTATGCAAGCTGGCAATCCCAACCTAAGATGGGGCCCTCCAAAGCCAATAGCAAGCAGCAGTCATTGTCTTGGCTTTTCCTTTGAAGCTTATCACCTCTCCCACCCCCTCCCAGCAAAGCCCCAAAGTTCAGCCCTTGCCTGCACTGGAGGTGCAGCCAGAGGTGTGGGTCTGCCAGCCTAGGGGGACCCTTCCCACTCTCCACAGGAACTACAGATGGCTCTTCTGCAAGTGGGAGCCTTCAGAGGGGTGCTGGGCAAGATCAAGCGCAAACTGGGATACAGTAAAGAGACTTCTCCCCTTCCCCTGAACTGAAGAGGTGGTGTCCAAACAGGCAACAGGAGGGCACTTCCTAAATGCACTACCAGAGAAGCAGTCCTATCAAGGAGACCTAAAACCTGCTGGAGCCATCCCAGCCCTTAAGGACTCTAACAGGGATGCTGAACTCAGACTCCTCCTCCTCCTCCTAGGAGAAGGCAGTAGCCAGACATTCTGAACCTCTTCGAGGGCTAAAATCTGGGAACGCACACATACACACACACACACACACACACACACACACACACACGCACTCACACAACACACAGCAGACCTGGGTGGCTCCAGGGGAGAATCTCGGCCTCCGAGTCGTGATGCCAGGGTTCCGTGCCAGGGTCCAGCGTGACGAGCACTCGGGGGCTTGGCGCCCAAACTCAATTGGGAAGGAGGGGGGAAAGCCCAGCTGTTAAGGAGAGGAGCCTTCAGACTCCGCAGGGATGTAGGACGTCCCACAACTCCCTGCCCTACCCCTATGTCAGATCCAGAGCGCCCAGATCTGCTCAGCGGGGAAGCGCAGGTTCCCCTGCCCACCTGGACCCAAGTCATTAGAGACTCAAATGCTACTAGTCCCGCACTCCTTTGTGGAGCAGCGCACCTACATGTGGGTTCGGTACCCCGTTCCCACACCCCAGTGCCCCAGTCCGTGGTCACTCCAGACGCCCGCAGCCCAACCCTTCCCGGGCCCCCACGCGCAGCGCGATCCTCTCCCCACTTCCCCAAGGAGGTGAGATCCAACTCCGCCCGGCCCTTGGCCGCCCAGGCGCTCACCCGGCAGCTGCGGGCGGCGGGAGGCGCGGGCAGGGGCGGCGGCGGCAGGAGGCGGGCAGGCTCGGGTGGAGGCCACTCTGCACCTCGCGGTATTGTTTCCAAAATACGCCCGCTCGGGGCATCCCGCAAACAGCTGATGAGGCCCCGCCTCCGGAGCGTCACACGGATGGCTGGCCAATGGAGAGTGGAGCCCGAAGTCCCGGGCTGGGCGGCTGCCAGGGACTGTCACGATTGTACTAACCTTCCCTTGGAAACATTGCAAGGGACCGAGCCAAATTCCGACCTCCGCCAGAAACGCAATTGGAGCGCCGTCGCCCAAGCAAACTCTGTTCCTAACACGGACTTTGGAAGCACTCGAGAGCCTTTTAGTCCTCCCTGTTAGGCGGGAGATAGGGGGCGCCAAAGTGATTTTTGTCTTCTCTTTCATGCGTATGGTCTGAATAATTTCGGCGCGTCCAGAAAGGGAGAGGAAGAGAAGGAAGCGGGGAGATTTTAGATGATGAGGCTGGCAGCATCCAGAGGGCCCAAGATACGGGTGCCGGTGGATCCCGGCCACCTGGTGGCAAAGCATCTTCCCGGCTGCTGGGCAGGTCAGAAGCAAACTCCAGCCCTCAAAGCTATAGGAAGCTTGAAAACATGTGTGACTGACACTGTTATCTCGAGTGACATTCAGATCAAACATATCCAAAGGGACCCACAGGCTCTCTTCTTGACTGGGAATGGACAGTCAAACAAAATTAACATCTGGCTGAGGAGAGGAGAGATCAGGAATGCAAGGGCTGCTCGGGCAGTTGATACGCATCCTGCTTATGGCAGCACTGAGAGATGGTGCTAGGGCTGCAAGGAAAGCAACGTGTCCTGCAGACCACCTACTATCGGCAGGGGGATCTATGGGCTAGTTCACAAACATTTCTTAAACACCCTCATTGTGCCGGGTACTGGGCTAGGTACCAAAAACCTGGTGCCTGCCCTCAGGGAGTTTACAACCTACTTAGAGAAGTAGACCAGAAGATAATGGAAAGCAACATGAAATATGGTAATGCCAGGGATAATGACTGCTGGGAATGCAGAAACATTTAGAATGCTAAGGCTGGGGAAGGCTTTAGGGAGGTGGCTTTTGAATTGGACCTTGAAGGATGGGGCAATTTTTCAATCAGGAATACCAGATAAAATAGCCAAGACCTAGCTTTAACACAATCAAGCGCTGAACTGGAGAATTTGTCAAGGGACCAAGGGCAGGGGGACGTATAGGATCATTGGGTGCACATCTGGACTGAGGAAGGGTGAGCATGGGTAGGAAGGTTCAGATCAAATTACAGAGGTGTCCCTGGAATGGCAGCTGAGGAATCTGCACTTTATTCCAGAGGCATAGGTCAGCCAGCAAAGATTTCACAGAAGATGACTGACTTGACCAAGCCTGGATTTTAGGGAAGATAAATGAAGAGGCCAGAAATCAGTGAAAGAGAGCCAGTCCCTGCAACAGGTTAGGTGAGGGATGATGGGGCTTGACCCTGGGGACAGTGGGGACTGGCAGTGGGGACCACCAAGCTGCTCTCTCTGAGTTTGTAAACTCAAATGTAAGCTAAATGGGGCTGGGACTCTTAGCACAGTGGAGCCTAAAGTCTCCTTGTCTCTTTTTCCTGCTCATTCTGTCCCTAACTCCTTCAAAGGGTACCTAAGAAAGTGGACCAGGCATAATGAGGGCTGTGGTTGCTAGAGTAGGAAAATGCTATCCCCAAAAGATGGAGAAGAGGGAAAAGGGAAAGGGGCAAGAGTCAAGCTTGGCCATCAGCCTGGTCCCCATATAAGTTGACAGATGTCCAGAAAGAGGTGCTGGAGCCAAATGGAGGTATATTATTTTACCAGGAGGCTTGGCCAAGAGGAGTGTCAGAGCTGGTCAGGGTGACCTAGCAATCCTGCCATATATGAGCAGATGAGAAGGCCAAGACCAGCCTCCGTGCGGGGCACTGAGGAGCCCTCACCACATTGCTTAGGTCTACACACACCTTCTTAGGTCCATCCTTCTCTTCTGACTGGCTCTCCTCCTGGGCCGTATCTCAGGTGGGCCAGCTGGGCCTAAGGGCATGATTTAGGGTCAAGAGTAGAACTGAAGGGCAAACCAGGTCTGAGTCTGTCCTCTGGGGCAACACAGGCCCCAGGGTACATTGGTCATCCTGACCCACTTGAGCTGCTAAAGCTCTGTCTGCCTTACCACAGCTCTGCAAGGTAGAATTGGGTCCACAAAGCAAGGAATCTGGTAGAGAAAGCTTATAACCTAGGGTCCATGTATTCACCAGGCTCACCAGGGGCTCCTCAGCATTAGGAGAGAAACTTGCTAGATTGTATTTGTGGGTTCACACAAGCATTTTTGTGTAGGGGTGGTGGTTCTGTAGCTTAGAACAGTTTCCCAAAGGGGTCTGTGACCCTGTAAAAGCTTTAAATTTGCCATTGTACGGGAGTGGAGCTAAGGAGCAGAGGGGATCATTTTAGTGGATCTGAGCAGGTTGGAAGATAGAAGGGTCATAGCCTGTAGTGACATTTCTTCACAGGCCTCTCTACCAGGCCTTTCCAGCTTGCCCCCTTGGGCTCCCTGTGAAGGACACCCATAACTTGGCCTCCTTTGCTCTCAGCCTCTAAGGTCAAGCAGCAGGGGCCCAGCCTTATGAGCTAGAGGAACCAAAAAAAGA
The DNA here is from genome assembly GCF_029378745.1 of Bos indicus. Lineage (NCBI taxonomy): Eukaryota > Metazoa > Chordata > Mammalia > Artiodactyla > Bovidae > Bos > Bos indicus. The sequence continues at coordinate 35,675,298 of NC_091769.1, forward strand.
CTGTCAGGGATAAAGGGGTCAGGGAGGTCAGAAGCCTCACTCCCCACTTCTCATCACTGTCAAAGCAGACCCTTCCCCATGCCCTTTCTCCCTTCCAGCACAGGATAGACTCTGCAGCCCAAAGCGTCAGGACCTGCTGGGCTGGAGGTCTTGGCTCCAAGTCTCCTACCAACAGCAGTACCCTGGGAACAGAAGAATCCTGGACTTGTGGTTCAGAGCACATGCATCTTGCATCCGCAGCAGAATCTCTTTTCCCTCTTTCTCTGTTGAAACCATTCTTTGCCCCAGTTTTTTGTTTCTTATTTTTTCCTCTGCTAACTGATGCTAGCTCTGGGAAGCAAAATTTTGCCCCAAAAAAGGCCAAGTTACTCCGAAAGGCATCAGCTGGGCGCCTGAGAGGGAGGCACAGAAGACTGGGGAGGGAATGCAAAGAGTTAAGGGGAGGCTGCTTTCAGCAGAAGAGAAAACCCAGCTCCCCGTAGAAAGCTGCCGAGCTCTCTCCATTGTTTCACCTGGCTATAGGGTTTCTCTCTGAGACAAGGAATGGGCTCTAAAACTCTAGTAACTGGATCACTGGGAAGGGAGGTTTTTAAAAAACACCAGCTGACAGCTGAATAATAGGAATTACCAGGCAGGCCGCCCTGGGGTTACTGAGGTTTGTAACTCAACCCCTAGGGAGGGGTTAGATTGGAAACTGATTTATGTGTAAGGTGGGGGTCTTGGTGGAGAAGCCCATACTGCTTGACTCTCTTGCCTCTTAACTCCCTCTGGGAGGGATCGTGTGTGCAAGAAAGGCCAGGAACCTGGAAGGCGTGGTGTCCTTCCTTGGTGGACTTGCTCTAACAGAGTGAATTTATCTCTCTGTGCATTATTCCATCTGTGTGCAAAGCAATAGTCTCTTCTGAGTTGCAGAGAGGTGTTTGTGTGTGTGTGTGTGTATGCGTGTGTATGTGTGCACGTGGCACAGAGGAGGGGCAAGGGGTTGGGGAGGGAGGAGAACCTACCAGAGCTGACAGAGTGGCTTCTTCTAATTGAGTAAGCAAGAGGAGAGACTTGATTCCCTAGTCACTGAACTCTCTCCTTACCAATCACTGGAGAGTGGGGTTCAAATCAAAAAAGCGTTGCTAAAGAGAAAATATTTAGGAATTCCAAGACCTGGATGTAAAGGGAAATGCAGAGACTGAGGCTACCATGGGAAAGCCAAACGGAACCTAAAAGATTAGGTGAAGTTTGGGATCACATGCGTTATGACAGTCAGTACACAGTTCTGTTTTGGGGAATACTCAAAAAATATTTGCTGAATGAGTGAATGAATGTGCCTCTCCACATTTAGAAAATAGAAATAGTCCTGTGTTTGAAGAGTGGGGAAAAAAGCTGCAGTGGAAGATCTTCCATGAATGCCCTATCTATATTGTCTTGGCTTACATGTTTCTTCTCACCAGCAGAGCCGCCCCCTAAGAGGCACAGCTGATGCCATCAGCATCTTGATACCCTCAGACTACCCTCTTCCAGGTCTGGCACATGACAGAATTTACTAAGCTTATGGAGACAAATTTACAGAAAAACTATAAGCATGACCCTCAGGAAGTGTTCTCGCCTCTTGCCCAGTCCAGCACTCAGCCTGCTCAGCCCATGGAAAAGAAGTTGGCTTTATCCTGCCAAGGAATGAAGAAATCCAATCAAAATACTCTGGCTTTTACTCTACTCCTCCCACCATGCATCCTCTTTCCTGGGCAAAGTTACATCAGTACATTAGTCTCCTTGGGACTGGCACGAACATCTCAGAAATTTCCAGCTGAGGCCAGAGTACAATCAGTTGCTATCAAGGAAACCTGCCACCAGAAGCACTGGGGACCTGTGCTTTCCAAGCTCAGAGCCTCTCAGTTTTTGAATCTGGTGTTCAAGAGGCGCTGGGCCAAGAAATGAGTTGGATCAGCTGTTTCCCAGCCAAACGCTCAACCCCCCGCTGTCCTGGAGTGGGAGAGGGCCACTATCTGAAAACGAGCCTGGTGTTCACTTACCCACGTGTGAGTTCACCAGACATTTGCTGAGCACTTGCCACGTGCTAGGCTCCACGCCAAGAGCTGGAGGTGCAGATAAATCCCTGCGGGGATCACTGAATATATCCGCACCCTTTCATCCCAAACATGAACTCTCATCTGCACACCTACACACAAGCTCAAACAGAAACTGGGGGTAGGAGGAGGGTATGGCAGGAAGAACTGCAATAGCACGAGGTAAGGGAAACCGGCCTTTCCAGGAAGGCTGAGCATCCCCAGAAGTGGTCTTGCCTTTCCTTGCACAGAGCATCTGGGAAATGCCTGATGCCCCGCTATCATCAGGCCAAGTAGAAAGAATTCAGTTCCCAGCTCTGCCATCAACAAGTGACCTTCCAGCACTCACATTTACATCTTTGCTCCTACAGATTCAGAGGTGGCATAATTTAGGTAAACAGGCAGGCTGGGTAGGGGTTAGGACTTTGGGGCAGCACCAGCCTCTTATCCCAATCCTGCCTGAGGTCCCTGGGCTATAATCAAAACAATTCTCACCTGTTGAGCACCTACTGAATGCCAGGCACAGTTCATTTAATCCTAAACAATCCTAAACAAGAGGGATCTATCAACATCAGTGCCATTTTACATTCAAGGAAGCTAAGGTCACTTCTCCAAAGACAGGCAACAGAACCCTGATTTAAGGTCACATCTGTCTGGCATGAAAGCCAGTGCTTACATCCCCTACATCTACTGCCCAAAAGACACGCCCAGCCCCTCCCGACAGGCAGGATTCATCCCTCTTCCCCCTCAATAACACACTGTCCCCAGTGCCCCCAAAACTGGAAGGCCAAGCCAGAGGCAGCCTAGCGAGGTAAATTCCAGCCTCTCTCAGTTGCAGACACTCCCACCACCGCCGCCACCTGCGGCAGAAGCGATTGCATCACCCGCAGGAAGCGGTCCAGCAGCCCAGCCTCAGCTCTGGGGCACATTTTCAGTTCCTGCTTCTATCCTTGCTTACATTGAGCACACTACCTTATCTTTTACTACCTTATCTTTTACCCCTGCGCTGCCCCTGTGGGTTCAGGCTGATGTGCATGTCTGGACAAGGGACTGTGGTTTGTTATTCGAATGGGTTTGTAGGGACCTACTGGGGCCATTCACCCTTTTCTGAATGCTGCTGGATGGGGGAGAGTAAGTCAGGCTGAAGGGGCTTTCCCAGCCAAGAAACAATCAGAGATCCTGTAAGCTCAAAGAAAAAGTCCTCTTGGATGCAGGAGACTAGTCCCAGGAGCCACCATTACCATTACTTTCTGTCTGGTCCGCGTGGGCTTCTCAGGTGGGCCAGAGAGGAAGGGGCTGTAGAGCCTGCCAACACAGCTAGGATGTCTCAGGCCCATTAAACAGGCAGACACATGGCTCTGGGCTTTGCTGCGCTCTCCAAATGGTTATGGAATTTTCTGGAACTAAGGATAGCTCTTTGCCCCCAGAGTTCCTCTTCTGCCCATCCTGGACTTCTTTCCCTCTCTGCCAACTTCCTTTTCTCTCTCTGCCATGCAGATTCTGTCTCCTTCCTCTCGCTTCCTACCCTGCTTTCCTTTTGCATTTGTCACCTCTCTTGGCCCCACCTTGGGCCACAGCCACAGCAGTCAGCCTTCATGAGCTCATAAAATGCTCAGCATTTTAGTGCAGTCATCCTGTGTGGAGGTTGTGTACTGCTTTTTTTTAATGTATTTTTACTTTATGTTGTTTTACTTTTAATCGTATATTATTTAATTATGTTCATAACCAGTCATTAAAGACAAAAAAGCAGAAAATACAGCAATGTTGAAATAAAAATTAATGAAAATCAATCTGTTGTTTCACTTTAAGATACTCTTTACCATATGTATAAGCTGCATTCTTCCAAAGTCCTCATGTAGACCAATGAGTTGTCTCCAGTTCTAAGATGCTGGTCTGTCTCAGAGAAGGAATGGAAAAGGCTGCTTCTTTTAATGTTATCATCCCCATTTGAAAATGATTGGCCTCCGTCTGGGTGACATTGTAAACAGCTCTACAAGTGGGGTTATTACTGTCTCTTTACCCAGAGAGGTAGCTATGCTAAACCAGTGACCACTATATGGATCTCTCCCAGCTTTCAGATGTTCTCTGCACACAGACCTGACTTACTCCTTGGCAGGTGTCAGGACACAGAAATCAGTGATTTGAGTAAATAGCAGGTTGTTATTTTAAGACCAGCCCAGCCTTAAATTACTAACACTGGCTAACTTTGTTCAAAGAAATGTCAAACTGCGACATTAGGTAACGATAGGGCCATTTCAGTCTCTTTCCTAAGGATTCAGGGTCATTGAACCTGTTCTAGATGTGATGACCTCTAAGGGATAAAGGGGGAAGCCAAAGACCCTCAACTCTTTCCCCAGATCAGACCAGATTATGGAGCCTGTTCCAGGTTTGACAAACTTCTAAGCATTATTATCTGAGACTATGTAAACTTGTGATGAAGAAACTTAAGTATTGGGGTCAATCCTGGTTTTCACAACTGGAGAAAAATATCAAAAATTCCCAGATGCTTCAGAGTAGAATTATTTTTTCCATCCTGATTGCTCTCACAATGAGGATATATAATATACAAAACTGACCTCTATATAAAGCCCCAGGCATAAATTCTTACTGACTTTAGAAACTACTTCGCAGCCTAATTCAGCTCCAAGACAGGATCACGGGGTATGACCTTTACTGGGCCTTTGGACTAGGTAAGCTCCCAGAAGAGGAGAATAAAACAATGTTGGGTTTAGAATATAGTTCCTCTAAAAGGATCCCTGGAGCTTACCAGTTTCCTTGTCTGCAGGAAGGAAGTTTTTGCTTGAATGTTTGTTGTTCAAATATTCCCTGTAGGCAGAGGCTTCTATATTCCATTTCTTTGTACTTGAAATAAAGTTTGTGTCATTATCTTTGAAATATCATTTTAAAAAATTAGTCTTATGTTTTGGAGCTCTTGTTTTATTTGATCTCTTTTGATACTTTGTTAATGAAAGGAGGTCTCTTCCTATTTCTACACATCCCCAACAGGTTTAATGGAAATCATTATTCTCTGCAAAGAGATTATCTGCTTTACATTGAATATTTATTGAACACAGGCTGTGTGCCTCTAACTATATGAGTGTTAAAGAGGCTATGAGGAATAAGACACATTTCCTGCCTGCCTTCTCATTGCCTGTGCTAAATAGTCTTTATTGAGATATAATTGAGTTATAATCACCTACCTCAAAATTCATCCACGTAAAGCAGCAGTTCCCAACCTTTTTGGCACCAGGGACTGGTTTCACGGAAGAAAATTTTTCCACGAACAAGGCGGTGGGGCAGATGGTTTCGAGATGATTCAAACACATTACATTTTCTGTGCACTTTATTTCTATTATTATTACATCAGCTCCACCTCAGATCATCAGGCGTTAGATCCCAGAAGTTGGGGATCCCTGATTTAAAGTATACAATCTAATGTTTTTTTTAAATACTCACAATTTTAGAACATTTTCATTACCCTCAAAATAAACCCTGTACCCTGATACCCTCTATCAGTCACTCCCCAGCCCAAGTAACCAAGTAACCACTGATCTACTTTCTGTCCCTATAAATTGGCCTATTCCTGACATTTTTACAATGGAATCATATACTGTGTTGTCTTTTGTAACTGGCCTATTTCACTTACAGTCGTCTCAAGATTTATCCATGCTGTAGCATGTATCAGTACTTCATTATTTTTGATGGCTGAATACTATTCCATTGCATGAACTTATCACATTTTGTTTATCTGTTCATTAGTTGATGTACATTTGAGTTGTATCCACCATTTGATATTATTAACATTCATGTAGAAGTTTTTGTTTAAATACCTGTTTTCCATCCTTTTGAGTGTATACCTGAAGTGTGCAATTGCTGAGTCAAGTGGTAAATTTATGTTTAATCTTTTGAAGAATCACTGGGGGTTTAATTTGCATTTAAGTAATAACTAAAGCTGACCGCCGAAGAATTGATGCTTTTGAACTGTGGTGTTGGACAAGACTCTTGAGAGTCCTTTGGACTACATGGAGATCCAACCAGTCCATCCTAAAGGAGATCAGTCCTGGGTGTTCATTGGAAGGACTGATGCTAAAGCTGAAACTCCAGTACTTTGGCCGCCTCATGTGAAGAGTTGACTCATTGGAAAAGACCCTGATGCTGGGAGGGACTGGGGGCAGGAGGAGAAGGGGACGACAGAGGATGAGATGGCTGGATGGCATCACCAACTCGATGGACATGAGTTTGAGTGAACTCTGGGAGTTGGTGATGGACAGGGAAGCCTGGCGTGCTGTGATACATGGGGTCGCAAAGAGTCGAACACGACTGAGCAACTGAACTGAACTGAACTGAATGCTTCATTGGAAGGTCTGATGCTGAAGCTGAAACTCCAATATTTTGATCACCTGATGTGAAGAACTGAATCACTGGAAAAGACCCTGATGCTGGGAAAGATTGAAGGGAGGAGGAGAAGGGGATGAGGATGAGATGGTTGGATGGCATCACGGACCTGATGGCCTTGAATTTAAGCAAGCTCCGGGAGTTGGTGATGGACAGGGAAGCCTGCCATGCTGCAGTTCATGGGGTCACAAAGAGTCAGACACGACTGAATGACTGAACTGAACTGAAGTGAATGCTGTTAAATATGTTTTCATGGGCTTTGGGCTTATTGGCCATTTGCATATCTTCCTTAAAGAAATGTCTGTTCAAATCTTTTGCCCATTTTGAAACTGGGTTATGTGTCTTTTTATTGGCTGGCTTCCCTGGTAGCTCAGACAGTAAAGAATTCGCCTGTAACGTAGGAGCCCAGGTTTGATCTCTGGATCGGGAAGATCCTCTTGAGAAGGAAATGACAACCCACTCTGGTATTCTTGCTTGGAAAATCCCATGGACTGAGCAGCCTGGTGGGCTACAGTGCATGGGGTCGCAAACAGTCTTGCACGACTGAGCAACTAACTCTAACTTTCTGTAAGAATTCTTTATATATTTTGGATACAACTCCCTTATCAGATATATGATTTGCATATGTTTTCTCCTGTTCTGTTATCTTTTTACTTCTTGTTTTGATGATGTCATTTACAGCACAAACATTTTTAATTTTGATGTAGTTCAATTTGTCTATTCTTTCTATATTGCTTATGCTTTTGGTGTCATATCTAAGAAACCATTACCTAACCCAAGGCCACAATGATTTACTCATATGTTTTCTTCCAAGAGTTTTATAAGTTTTAGCTCTTACATTTAGGCCTATTTTCCATTTTTACTAACTTTGTATACAGTGTTAAAAAGGGGATTTAAGTTCATTTTTTTTATGCATGGATATCCAGTGGTCCCAGCATTATTTGTTGAAAAGAGTATTCTTTCTCCCATTGAATGGTGTTGGTCACTAAGTTGTATTTCTCTTCCTTTCATGTATGTGTCTATCCTTTATTCCCTTACCAAACTATCTGAATTACTGTTGCTGTATAGTAACTTTTAAAATTGGGAGGTGTGAATCTTCCAACTTTTCTCCTATTTTTCAAGATCATTTGGATATTCTTAGTCCCTTGTATTTCCATGTGAATTTCAGGATACACTTGTCAATTTCTGCAAAAGAGCCCTCTGGGATTTTGATTGGAGATTGCATTGATCTGTAAATCAGTTAGGAAGTATGGCCGTTTTAACAATATTAAGTCTTCTGATCGATTCATGACAATGGGTATCTTTCCTTTCATCTAGATCTTCTTAAATTTCTTTCAACAATGTCTAATAGCTTTCAGTGTACACTTTTGCACATTAAATTACTCCTGAGTATTTTACTTTTTTGCTGCTGCTATAAATACAATTGTTTTCTTAATTTTATTTTTATATTGCTCATTTCTAATGTATTGAAATACAATTAATATTTCTATATTGATCTTGTATTCTACAATCTTACTGAATTCACTTATTTAGTCCAATAGCTTTTTTTTTTTAATTTTTTGAGGAATCAGGCTTTTCTATGTACAATATTAGGTCATCTGTAAGTAAAGATAGTCTTACTTTTTCAAGGTCTGTATGTCTTTTATTTCTTTTTCTTGCCTAACTTCCCTGGCTAGAACTTCCAGTAAAATGTTGCACAGAAGTGACAAGAGTGAACATCTTTGTCATGTCCCTGATCTTAGGGCAAAAGCTCTCAGTCTTTCACTAGTATATGTGATGTTAGCTGTGGGGTTTTTGTAGGTGCCCTTTATCAGGTTGAGGGAGTTCCCTTTCATCCCTAGTTTATTGAGTGTCTTTATCATGAAAATTTTTTAGATTTTACCAAATGCTTTTTTGTTTCTACTGAGATGTTCATGTGATTTTGTTCTTTATTTTATTGATATTGAGTTAGTTATTGATTGATTTTATGTATTAAACCAACTTTGCAACCTTACAAATTCCACTTCATGTATAATCATTTCTATATGTCACTAATATTAGTTTGCCTGTCTTTTGCTCTATTATAGGCTTTTGAGGAGATAAAATTTATACAGAAGAAGAAATAGAGGACATTAACACCAATAGTATGTAACCAAGTACTATAAGGTAGAGAGCATCAGTGCTATTCTAGTGAGTATTTATTGTGTACCAACTATGTGGCAGGTACTGTGATTTGGGGAGATAAAAGCTACAGGGGCCGAGGGGCCTTGGTGAGTGTGCCTCCCTGCCATTCTAGCCAGCATCTTCGAAGTCATCAAGACCCTCACTCCCACCCCTTCTCCACTCCAGTCATTCCCGCAGTCCATTGAAAAGAGGACCAGGACTCCTTGGGAATTTAATTAGGTGGCCAGAGATAATGCTGTGACTCAGTTAAGAAGCCAAAATAACAGGGTAAGAACAAAGCTTTGGAGTCAGACAAATGGGAATTCAAATTCCAGCAAAGGCACCTACTGGTGATTTGGAACGAGTATATTAATCTCTCTGAACTTAGTTCCACCATCTGTCAGATGGAGATAATTATACCTCATCCTCAGGTAGATGTTGGGAAGTAGAAATTGTAATAAATTACATGAAACACCTAGCAGAGAGCTTTTGGTACATGTTAGATGCTCAACAAATCATAGCTATTACTATGCATTCAGTACTGTGTGACAACCATAGACCAGGAAAAAAAAGTCCAGAAGAAAAATGAAAAAGTCATCAACTCTATTTTCAGAAGGTGCATGTTCCAGTTAGGGAGTCCAACCTAGCACATATAAAATAACTGTAGCATTATAATAACAGCATATAAGGTACCTAAAAAAATCATTGTATAGAATATGACTACTGTTGGAATAAATGAGGCGATAATATGTAAAATGCTTAATACTAAAGTGTTAAGTGACATATAATAAGTACTCAATACATGGTAGTAACTATTATTATACAGTTGCCTTTACCTAATCTCTCTAGAACAGTGATTTTTCAAAGTGTGGTCTCTGGTTCAGCAGCATCAGCATCACCTGGAACTTGTTAGAAATGCTACTAATTCTTCTTTTTTTTTTTTTTTTAATTATTTATTTTTTTTTCTAATTTTATTTTATTTTTAAACTTTACATAATTGTATTAGTTTTGCCAAATATCAAAATGAATCTGCCACAGGTATACATGTGTTCCCCATCCTGAACCCTCCTCCCTCCTCCCTCCCCATACCATCCCTCTGGGTCGTCCCAGTGCACTAGCCCCAAGCATCCAGTATCGTGCATCGAACCTGGACTGGCAACTCGTTTCCTACATGATATTTTACATGTTTCAATGCCATTCTCCCAAATCTTCCCACCCTCTCCCTCTCCCACAGAGTCCATAAGACTGTTCTATATATATCAGTGTCTCTTTTGCTGTCTCGTACACCGGGTTATTGTTACCATCTTTCTAAATTCCATATATATGCGTTAGTATACTGTATTTATGTTTTTCCTTCTGGCTTACTTCACTCTGTATAATAGGCTCCAGTTTCATCCACCTCATTAGAACTGATTCAAATGTATTCTTTTTAATGGCTGAGTAATACTCCATTGTGTATATGTACCACAGCTTTCTTATCCATTCATCTGCTGATGGACATCGAGGTTGCTTCCATATCCTGGCTATTATAAACAGTGCTGCGATGAACATTGGGGTACACGTGTCTCTTTCCCTTCTGGTTTCCTCAGTGTGTATGCCCAGCAGTGGGATTGCTTGATCATAAGGCAGTTCTATTTCCAGTTTTTTAAGGAATCTCCACACTGTTCTCCATAGTGGCTATACTAGTTTGCATTCCCACCAACAGTGTAAGAGGGTTCCCTTTTCTCCACATCCTCTCCAGCATTTATTATTTGTAGACTTTTGGATCACAGCCATTCTGACTGGTGTGAAATGGTACTTCATAGTGGTTTTGATTTGCATTTCTCTGATAATGAGTGATGTTGAGCATCTTTTCATGTGTTTGTTAGCCATCTGTATGTCTTCTTTGGAGAAATGTCTATTTAGTTCTTTGGCCCATTTTTTGATTGGGTCGTTTATTTTTCTGGAGTTGAGCTGTAGGAGTTGCTTGTATATTTTTGAGATTAGTTGTTTGTCGGTTGCTTCATTTGCTATTATTTTTTCCCATTCTGAAGGCTGTCTTTTCACCTTGCTAATAGTTTCCTTTGATGTGCAGAAGCTTTTAAGGTTAATTAGGTCCCATTTGTTTATTTTTGCTTTTATTTCCAATATTCTGGGAGGTGGGTCATAGAGGATCCTGCTGTGATATATGTCGGAGAGTGTTTTGCCTATGTTCTCCTCTAGGAGTTTTATAGTTTCTGGTCTTACGTTTAGATCTTTAATCCATTTTGAGTTTATTTTTGTGTACGGTGTTAGAAAGTGGTCTAGTTTCATTCTTTTACAAGTGGTTGACCAGATTTCCCAGCACCACTTGTTAAAGAGATTGTCTTTAATCCATTGTATATTCTTGCCTCCTTTGTCAAAGATAAGGTGTCCATATGTGCGTGGATTTATCTCTGGGCTTTCTATTTTATTCCATTGATCAATATTTCTGTCTTTGTGCCAGTATACTAATTCTTTTTTAAAAAATATTTATTTATTTACTTTTTGATCGTGCTGGGTCTTCGTTGCTGCACAGGCTTTTCTCCAGTTGTGGCAAGTGGGGACCACTCTATAGTTGCGGTGCATGGACTTCTCATTGCAGTGGCTTCACTTGTTATGGGTCACAGGCTGTAGGACACATGGGCTTCAATAGTTGCAGCTTCTGGGCTCTAGACACAGGCTCAATAATTGTGATGCATGGGCTCAGCTGCTCTGAGGCATGTGGGATCTTTCCAGATCAGGGATCGAATCTGTGTCTCCTGCATTGGCAGGTGGATTCTTTACCACTGAGCCACCTGAGAAGCCCAGCTAATAATCCTTGATCTTCTCAGATTCACTGACTCAGAAACTCAGAGTGTGGGCCCAGCAGTCTGTGGTTTAATAAAGCCTCCAAGTGATTTGGATGCAGTGGTTTTAAATGTTAGGATTACCTGGGGAGCTTGAAAAAATCCCTATGCCTCTGCTCACCTGGGCATCCCAGATAGGGCATCCCAGATAGTGCTCGTGGTAAAGAACCTGCCTGCCAATGCAGGAGATGCAGGTCAGATCCCTGGGTCAGGAAGATCCCCTGGAGGAGGGCATGGCAACCCACTCCAGTATCCTCGCCTCGGAAATCCCATGGACAGAGGAACTTGGCGGGCTACAGTTCATGGGATCACAAAGAGTCAGACACAACTAAAGTAACTTAGCACACATGCATACTCCCCTCAGACCATCCCCCCTAGGGAGGGGATCCAGGCCTTGGAATTTTGTAAAACTCTCTGGGTTATTCAAACAAACATCTGAAATTTAGGGCTACAACTCTAGATAGAGACTTACATTAAAAAGGAAAAAAGAAGATTCAGCCTTTAAAATTAATAAATTTACTAATGCAGGTTGTAGATAAAGTCCTAAAATGCCCCTTTTCCATCGATGCCCCCTCCTCCCAAATATGCCCTACAAGAAGGGAAAAACGAGAAAACAGAGCCACTTCTCTAACCTGAGGTTGAGCTAGTGGGTGTGGAACAGTGTGTCCTGCCCCTTTCCCTTAGGGTGACTGCCATCCCAGGGAACAGACACTGCAAGTTTGAGCCTGATGTTCATTTTTAATCACCTATGTTAATTCCCTCTGGAGGACTAGCAGGTGTCTGCCTTGAACACAGAGGGTCTCACGTCATTCAAATCCTTACCTTATTCATGAAACCAGAAAAATCCTTCATCAGCCCCAATCGTGCACCACAGAAGCCTGATCCAGGTTGTTCCAGCATGTAGCCTGTTCACTGCATGTACGCTGCATGTACACCTTGCCTGATCTGGTGTATCTTTGATGCCTCCAAAGTCCAAGACTACTTCTCAGACAGAAAGAGAACTTGGTATGGAGATCAGCCTCTCAGAGTGAAATGGAAGCCAGGGTGGCCTAGAGCTCATTTATCAACCTGTATAAGTGGTTGTGCAAGATATGGCCTCTGGAGGCAGCAGATATTTGCCCCTAGCCTTGCCAGCGATTACGAGGATAGCCACCAGTCTTGGTCGGGCTTGCCAGTGAAGCAGAAGCTTCCTCTGCTATGGGCAGTTTTAGGGAAGTAGCTAGTTAGTAAAAGAAGGGTGGAGTTTGGAATCTCAGACAGGAAGAAATCCTGCTGTGTCCCTTATAAGTTACTTAACATTTTTGCATCCTAGTTTCTTCATCTGTTTTTAAAAACTGGGGATTAAAAATGAGATGACGCACAAGCTCATCCTTAGCTTGGTGCTGATCACATAGATGCTCAGGAAATGTTAGTTTCCCTTCCCTTTCCCAGAAAAGGGAAGGAGCAGCAGGGGTATGATAGGCCAGTCGCCTGAGTCTCCTCTGTGACCTCCCAGAACCACCAGTGTCCCTGTATCTCAGCATCTGTGTCTTTCAGAGCTGCTGCTCATTAAAAACAGGATAAGATTTACATGTTAAATACCTCTTCAGTAACTACCCAACCAGGGCTGCAGCAAACCTGTGGTTTAATCCACTTTCAGTTACAATCTACACTCTCAGCACATAATTTAGAGACTCAAATAGCTGAGTATAAACTTTGTTTTAATTCCAAAATGATTATGACATTATTCAAAAAATAATATGACAATCTTATGACCCTGTTTCTTTAGTGGAGAGACAGTGCTTCCAGGCTGTACCCATTCCCATGAAAACTTGGGCTTTTTTTTTCTGGACTTTCAATTTTGGTTTTGGGTTCACATTTCTCCTTTCCCTCACTGAGTCTAAGGCTGAATTTCTACTAGAAAGAAGAAAAGGAAGTAGAGGGAGAAAGGACTGTTTTAAAAAGGAAACAGTTCTGTCCTTTAAATGCCCCCAACCCACATGAACCCCACGTGAACCCTGCATTTCCAGCCCAGGAACCTGAACAAAAATAACACTAAGATTCTTGGGATAGTCCAGATGTTGTTCTTATTTGCATATATTTGCATACACTTATAAGCAACCATGCACAGTGAATTAATTAGGGCGCCCAGTGATGACTGCAATCAACCCTAATATTACAAGCTGGCCTGTGAAACAGGTGGCATGACCACAGGCCAGGGCGGAACAGTGCCACAGCCCAGAAGCTCCTACTGCTCTGGGGGGAGCTCCCTGAAGTGAGGCCAGAAACCCAGTGCCACAGAAACTGAGTGTTCTCTGTTAACCTCTCTACCCTCTTTACTTCCCCCTTTGCTTTGTTCCAGATCCAGATCCATCTGCCCTTCCCTTCTCTCCCTCCAGATCCAGGGAAGGCCATGGCTCAGTGACTCCCTCCTGAAAGCACTGAGTAAAGGCAGGCCTGAGCCCCCATGAAGCCTCAGACTGCAGGGAGTGCCCCAGTCTGGGAAGAGAGAACCTGCCAAGCACACATCCCTTTGGCAGTGCCTACTTCCCCCCAAGAGAATACACACAGCAGTTAGAGTAGGGCAGACATGTAGCAGCACGACAGTAGCGTGGAGCCTTGTAGGAAAATCTCCTGGAAGGCAGGCAGAGGAGCAGACCCTGGGGGGCTGGAGGGTGGGGGGATGGGGCAGGATTTGGCCCTGATCCATTACACCTGCCTTTAAAGTACACCATTAAAGTGGCATGCTGTTTTCTCCTGCAGAGCCCTTTGTTCTCTGGCCATTGCTGACCAGCCTGGCTCCAGACAAACCCAGACAGATTGTTCTAAAGTTTGAACTTTCAGGCTCTCTGCATCTAATGAGCTGTCACTCAGAACTCTGTCCTAGAAGCCTGGCGGTGCCTGGAGGAAGTAGGAGGGGATAGCATGTGTGGTGCACCCACAGCTGGGACTGAGCCTCCCCCGGTGAGGAGGAAGTCTGAACTCTGGCCCCAGATTTCACTCTCAAGGAGCTCTGTGCCCTTAAGCTGTTGAGTTACCTGGTTTCCTGAGGGCAGAGCCCAACCATGACTCATGTCTCTAGATCCTACATGACCCTCAGGCCAGAGCCACCCACACAGCATTGCGAAAGTTACCTTCTCTCGTCACAGGATTGTCCATACTTAGGCCAAGAAGGTAGGTGTTCATGCGGAATGACCTGAGAAGTGTCCCCAAAGCTCTCAGTTTCCACAGCCTGCTCTGAGGCCTGCAAATCCCACAGTTGGAATCCTTTTGGAGTATCGCAAGATCTTATTAAGATGCAGCAGTTGCTAGAAGAAAGGCTTGGAGAAAGAAGCCGAGGCCTCCCCTATAGAAGGTGCTTCAGTTTATCTGGGGTAAAGTTCAGCCACAACCTCCTCCTGAGGGCTAAGGGGTTTGTTCCCTCCTTTGACAAAAGCCACAGACCCAAATTTCCCATTTTACTTCCCTCCACTTCCACATGGGGCTTCACACCCCATGTGTTCAGTTGGCCATCCTTGGACAAACTGCTTTAGTGCAGTGTGCCTCGTAAGTGATTAAGAGGAATCAGCCAATGGGGTATGAAGCCTGCTAAGAAGGATGGTCCATTCTAAAGGAGATCAGTCCTGGGTGTTCATTGGAAGGACTGATGCTAAAGCTGAAGCTCCAATACTTTGGCCACCTCATGCGAAGAGTTGACTCATTGGAAAAGACTCTGATGCTAGGAGGGATTGGGAGCAGGAGGAGAAGGGGACAACAGAGGATGAGATGGCTGGATGGCATCACCGACTCAATGCACATGAGTTTGGGTGAACTCTGAGAGTTGGTGATGGACAGAGAGGCCTGGCGTGCTGCGATTCATGGGGTCGCAAAGAGTAGGACACGACTGAGCGACTGAACTGAACTGAAGAAGGGTGGTTGTTACAGCCACAAGGAGGAAAATGACAGGTGCATGTTCACAACCCCTCATCCAAAACTCTGAAATGCTCCAAAATCTTAAAGAAACAAGCAAAAACCCACTTGGCATCAAAGCCTATTAAAATGAGGTGAAGCTATTCATAATTTCTATTCCACTTAGGGTAATTAATACTATATTTTTTCTGCCAAATTAGCAAAGTATTTACAAATGCAGTGCTGGCGCAGACCCTGCTGGAGGTGGTAGAAAAACCCCATGGTATATGCACCATATTATCTGGCCCCAAGGGTACATATAAGAGATTGTAAACACATATAGAAAGCTATTACAGGTGGAGTAGAAACAGGAGCCTATATAGACTATGTTAAGAAAGTAGGCTTTACATTACATTACAAAAGAAAAGAAAGAAAGCAGACTGTGACTCTGACCTGCTGAATTCAAATTTCTAGCACGGAAAGTACAGAGTCCTAACCACTGGATGTGGGGGCATTCCTGATTTCATTGGTTTCAATCAAAAAGTGCAATATATCAAACCTCAAGCTACTGGACAGATTTAATGCCTAAGAACATTTGACAAGAGAGACAGCTGGGAGGCACAAAAACATGGAGAAATATGGACGAAACTGACATCTGTGTGATCCAGAGGAATATGCTGCTCGGGTCCTCACTTTTCTTCTCTCCCTTCTAATGGAATTTGCTGGAGAGGAAGAAACCACCACTGTGTCACGGCCAGTGTGGATGTTTTCCCATAGTCAAAGAGGGCCCAGGATGGGCCTTGGGGAGGCTTGGAGAAATAAGCTAGAAGAAGGGGACTAGAGGGTGGTGTGCGAAGACTCAGATGTGGACCCTTCTTGGAAAGGGAGATGCAAGCAGAGAGGACGCAGAGAGGCACCACGTGTAACTCATTATGTGTTAGTTTTGGATTTTCTCCATTTCTAAACATTGAGCCCTGCTTACTTCTTTCAGATCAGACCTACTCCAAGGGGTACAGATTTTGGTACAATCTTAAATCTCATCCATACCCTGATGATGCAAGGGTAAGACCATCAGTCTCGTCACTCAGTATCTGTGCAGGGTGGGAACCACCATAGAATCGTGGGCTTTTAGATATGGAAGTTCCTTCCTTGGACCCAACACCTTCCCTTTAAGGTAAGCAAATACCAAACTCAAATCCAGTCCCAGTGTTCTCTAGAAGAGTCCATGGTGCTTCTCTTTCCCATGGAGGAGACAGCCTGAACAAGGACAGCTGCACAGTCCTCACAGAATCATCCCTGTACCCCCTCTGCAGGGCACGAAGGACAAAGAGAAGAAAAGCAAATCCTCTGCCTGGGATGGAGGGTGGAGGGCGAGAGGATTGGTTTATCAGCTTTTGGGCCACCCTTAGAGGCCAGCAGGCAGGATTGTATTCCTGGTGATTCAGTCTCAAGCATGATTCTCAAGAGGACTCTCAAAAGGACTCTCAGGAGGGCCTGCAGGAGGGGGGTCCAAAAGGTACCACCCCAGAGTCAGGAAGGACATGTGTCCAGATTTGCCTAGGATAGTCCAAACACGTAATATGTAACTGCTGCCCAGGCATAACTATTAAAAATGCCCCCTTTCACTACCTTGGGGCTTCCCTAGTGGCTCAGAAGTTAGAGTCTCCCTGCAATGCGGGAGACCTGGGTTCGATCCCTGGGTCGGGAAGATCCCCTGAAGAAGGAAATGGCAAACCAATCCAGTATTCTTGCCTGGAGAATCCCATGGACAGAGGAGCCTGGTAGGCTACAGTCCACAGGGTCACAAAAAGTTGAACACGACTGAGCAACTTCACTTTCACTACCTATCACTGTTATTATTTTAGACAATCATTTCTCTGGTCATCCTGGAGTAGCTCTGAGTTTCTGTCTGGTGTCTAGGTCTCCACTTTGGTGAGAGTTATGGAGAGACACCCTTGGTGTGGTCAGAAAATTGCTCTGCCAAGTTTTCCTCAGAATTTCTCTCTTTCTCCTCCACATGTCCAAGCTGCATATGCTACCTCTCCTGAATCACTGACCCCACTGTACTGCAATTTTCTTTCCCACTAGGCTGGGGGTGACTTGGGACAAAGATCCCA
Source organism: Bos indicus (assembly GCF_029378745.1). Lineage (NCBI taxonomy): Eukaryota > Metazoa > Chordata > Mammalia > Artiodactyla > Bovidae > Bos > Bos indicus. The sequence goes on from NC_091769.1 coordinate 35,692,719, forward strand.
CCTTATTTGTGACCCTCTTGCCCAGTTAGTGCCTGGGATGTAATAGTAAATGCCCAATAAGGATTTGCTGACTGAGTGACTGAATGAGGAAATAGGAGTTGGACTGTGCCCTCAAATTTGCCCCCATTACATACTATGTGACCTTCTAGTAGATAACTTCTCTGAACCTTGGTCTCCTCATCTGTCATTTGAGAGAGTTGCTTTAGAAGACCTCCAAAATCTCTTCTCATTCTGACATTTGGTGATTTTTTTAACTCCCACCACAGACCAAAAAACTCCCGCCTTGGCAGGTGTTTCTTTGGTTTGAAATGTTAGCTCCTCACACGCATGCGTGCGTGCTAAGTCACCTTAGTCGTGTCCAAGTCTTTGCTATTCCATGGACTGTAGCCTGCTAGGCTCCTCGGTCCATGGGATTTTCCAGGCAAGAATACTGTAGTGGGTTGCCATGTCCTCCTCCAGGGGATCTTCTCAACCCAGGGATTGAACCTGTGTCTCTTATGTCTCCTGCATTGGCAGGTGGGTTCTTTATCACTAGCATCACATGGGAAGCCAGCTATTCAGATATCCCCTGTTAAAATGCACAACCACCACATGAGGAAGTTATAATAAAAAGTGCATCAACGTCACTGAGGAAAATTCTCTGGTGTTTATAATTAGATGGTCTCAGAGACAGGTGTCTGGAGGGAGGGGCCATAGGAGAGGTCTTTGTTGACGTGGATAGGAAAGAAAGTCTGAAGCAAGGTGAACTGTGTATTCTGGGGCTAACTGAGATTCTGCAAGAACAGGAGGCTAGGACCCTGGGTAACTGGAACATAGGGACATAAAGACATTGGGGAATTATAGGCACACGGAAAGTTGCCAGAGAAAACACCAACTGCCTGTGTCTGTCTATCAGAATAGCTGAACACGAGTCAGGCTGTGGAACAGACAGGCTGTGGATCTCAGAGCAGGCAGGGGCTGATAGCTTGCTCCCGGAAGGCAGACCAGGGAACTTGATGGGAGGCATCTCTGGGCGGCAGGCTGTCAGGATACAGGCTGGAGCCATTGACCTTCCACTGCGACACTTCATGGGACAGTCCTGGCATGGCTAAAACTGAGCAGAAGATAAAAAAGCCTGTCTTCCTCACCTTCCAGATTCCCCTCCACTCTGCAAATACGAGGAAAGAGTCAGACCCGAGGGTGCCTACTTTTGTCATTTGCATAACCTGTCACGTTCTCTCCCCCTCGCAGATAATTTTGCCATCAATATAATGGTATCACTTTATTATTAGTCACTTGCCCTGTGTAAATCACCTTTTTTTTAACCCCAGGTACACTGGATTAATCATAGTCCTTGGTCTATAGCCCCCTTTCTTCACTGATCCTTGCATGGTCCATCTTTGTGTTTATTTATGTTTAACTGTTTATTTCAAAATAATATAAGAAACTGTCATGAACACTCAGTGCTAGAACCAAAATACGGACTCCAGCCACCTCTACCTATGTGCTCCTCCTTCAACCTGTCCCCCTCCTTGCCACCCACTACCCTCCACAGTTGTGGTTGCTTTCTTTTTTATTTGCTCTCCAAGGCTGATGAAGTGTAACACCCACTACCAAGCTTACTCATCAGGACCACGACCCAGTGCTTCTGATGTCTAACTGGCTGGGTGCGATCATGCTGAGAGGAGCCCCAGTCTCAGCGGATGACGTGTTCACAGCATCGTGGCTGGAGTCACTAATGCAATGAAGTGGCAATGAAGTCAGATTCCCCACAAATATAGTTCCCATTGTTTAAAAATTTTATCCGAGCCAGGGTTTCTCAGCCTTGGCAATACTGACATTTGGGGCTGGGTCATTCTTTGTTGTAAAGGGCTGTCCTATCCATTGGTGGATGTTCAGCAGTATACCTGGCCTCCACCTGCTATAGATGTCAGTAGCACCCAAGCCCCTCTCCCCCAACATTCCCAACTCCCCTAGTTGTGACAGTCAAAGTCAAAAATGTCCCCTGAAGGAGGAGGCAAAATCACTACCATGGAAAACCACCAACCTAAGCAAATATTTGGCAATATTCAGTTTAACAAATTTGGCAGGTAAAATGTCCTTCCCTAAAAGAAAAGACATGCACATTTGTGCTGTAAAGCCTTGCTTTGAAAAGTGTTTGTGGTCTTGAACCAGCAGCTCGAACACCTGGGAGTTCATTAGAAATGCAGATGCTCAGGCCCCTCCCCAGACCCTACTGAGTCAAGATCTGCATTTTAACAAGATCCCCAGGTGACTTGTGTGCAGTGAAGTGTGAGGAGGAACACTGCTGCAGAGATTACACAAACTGCACCCTGTGAATAAAGTGGGCTCCGATGCAGTGTTTCCCAACTAGGGAAGTTACTGCCATTTGAGGGGACAATTCATTGTTCTATTTGGTTGTCCCGTGCTTTGCAGGACTTCCCTGCCCCATCCCCAGTAAATGCACACAAGGAGCTCAGTCTCCTAGGTGATCACAGTTACCCTCACCCTCTGGATGCCCTCTGGGGACCAGAACTACCCTGTGGTACAAACCCCCCGAGTGGAATGTTTCTTGAAGTATAGACAATTTGTCCAACAGCAGGCTGCCTCAGTCTACAGTTGAATCCAGGAGGCAAGGAAAGGCAGAAGTTAAAACATCACAACTCTCCACCACAGCCCCAGTTGGGGGAGGGTACCAGCTGCCGAGCACTGGCCTGGAGGAGCCACTCCAGCCAATGGGAACTCGTCAGAGCTGGGGGTGGAGGGAGGAGCTGGAGGAGGGGAAGCAGGGGAGACATAGGAGCCCTCTGGGAAAGACAGAGCTGCAACTGCAGCCCAACCAGTCAGACCAGCTGGGGCAGTCTCCCCTGGTCCTGGCAGCCTCGGCAACCTAGTCGGGATAAAGCAAATAAATGACAACAGTTTGGCATCCGAGAGCTGTGTCTGAGGTGAGGAAGGGAATGCATCCAGGTAGGCGAGGCGCCCATTCTGTGCCCTGCGCTGCCCCCTTCTCACCTGGGATGGAGGAGAGGGATCATCAGGCCCTTCCCAGAGCCAGCTGGAATACGTGGTTCCATAGCTGGGAAACCTGAGAGCTCCATGGAAGAGCTCCAGCTTCTAGACTACAGCTGGACGCCTGCCCTAAACGGGAGGTGAGAGGGCTGGGTTTGCCCTCCAACCTTGCAGTTTGCCAGGCGTAGGGGGCGGGGGCATCCATAGCCAGGTCTCCACGTCTCCTCTAAGCGCCTACCTTTGTAACACCCAGCGCACTCTCTGTTGCCTAGGATGACACATTAGCTATGCTGTTCCTTCTGCCTTGAAGTCACTTCCTCCTCTTCCAGTATCTCCTACTCATTTTCTAGGACCCCTCTTCTGACTTCCCCTTCCCTCAGCTCCCAGGAAGGGAATAAACTGCATTCTCTTTTGAGTTCCCCTAACTCCAGGCTCATAAGCTGCCATATTATAGAATTTTTTTTAAGCACAGGACTTATGCAATTTTTCATATTTATATGAAAATGTGTCCATACCTGTCAGGTTTGGCACCTGACATGAAATACTTATGCAGTGTTTGTTGCGTGAATTAAGGACATCCCGCAGTGCTCGGTCTACCAAGGTCATGTTTTTGTGCTCATGCTGAGTCGCTCAGTCGTGTCCCACTCTTTGCAACCCCATGGACTGTAGCCCACCAGGCTCTTCTGACCATGGAATTCTCCAGGCAAGAATACTGGAGCGGGTACCCATTCCCTTCTCCAGGGGATCTTCTCAACCCAGGGATCAAAGCTGAGTCTCCTGCATTGCAGGCAGGTTCTTTACCATCTGAGCCATGTTCACTTCCATCAATCTGGGAATTCAATGAAGAGCCAGAACCGTGATACCCCACATCATGGTTCTCTTTTAAAAAATATTTATTGTATTATTATATTTGGCTGCATTGGTTAGTCGCAGCATTCAGGATCTTTCACTGTGGCAAGTGGGCTTCTCGTGAGTTGAGGCACATGGGCTCAGTAGTGGTGGTGCATGCACTTAGTTGCCCCGCAGCCAGCGGGATCTTAATTCCCCTACCAGGGATCAAACTCATGTCCCCTGCATTGGAAGGCAGATTCTCAACCACTGGACCAGGGAAGCCCCACCTCATGGCTTTTACACCCCACTGAGGGACACACTGTAGAATGTAGAGCCTCTGACTGCTCAGAGGAGCCAGCTGGTCCAATTTCTTTGTTTGCAGTTGAGGAAGAAACTGTCTCCCACAGGTGGGAGGGCTGAGCCTCTTTCACACCTGTCTGTGAGGCGTCATCTTCCCCATGAGAGCCGCCATAAGTAATACGCATCCAGGGTCTGTCTGTCCCAGACACAAGGCTCTCAGTTGGTAGAAGCCAGCCTCTCAAATACCACAGCTCCCCTGGTGAAGTTACAAGGACCACAGCTGGCAGATGTCCCTGGGTCACTTTTCTTGGAATGCTCATTGCCTTCTCTAACTCCTTACAAAGGGTCTGGATGGAAAAATCAGAAACAAGATCAGATTGATCTACTCTTGTCTTTAGCTGTTAGGAGATGGTATTTTTCTAACTCTGCCTGTTTCTGGATTCTTTCTCCTTCCTTCAGTTTGGGAACCTGCATTGAAAGAAAGACATGGAAACTTCCCAGAGGCAACATGTCCTGAAGACCTCCAAGGAGAGAGGAAGTTTGTATGGTTCTGATCCAGCTCAAGAGCTTAGGGTTCTCATCACTGGCATGTTCAAGCCCAGGAGTGAGCCTGGGACTCTGAAATGTGAAGAATTTCCCTAATGTTGCTCTAGAAGTGGCCCAAGTTCAGGTCTTTCACTGGCTCTCAGTCTCAGAATTGACTTAAGAAAGGAACAATGTTGACCAGTCCTGTGAGGACCCACCCTTCCAAGCAATGATCAGAAAAGGACAGCCTGTAGAGGAGCAGGAGGAGGTGGGAGCAGAGGTCAAGTAACTTGTCACATCACTTAATTCTCTGAATCATCTCCCATCTAGCCACGGCCAGCTTTTACTGTGCAATCCAAATATTTCCATGCTTGGCTCCCACATTCAGCCAAACTAAGTTGTTTCCAATCATCTCATCCTGTCCCAGCCTGGGGGCCTCTGACCTCTAGTCATTTCTTGGAAAAGCATCACATAACCCAGATCCACAGAATGTCTCCCACAGCTGGGCCCCTCAGAATGTCAGAAGCAAACTTTCCAGTCTGCACCATACCCCAGGAGGCAATAACTGAGAAAGGGAGTGAGGAAGCCTTCCAGGTAGAGAAGTAATGGGAGGTGGGGTATCCATGCCCTACACACTCCATCCTCCTGTCAGTCTTCCCACACTGGTTGGCTCTGCCAAGAGCTATCCCAGTTGTCATCCACCTAGCATGTTATCACTACCTCCTTGAATGAGGACAGACCAGTATGAAATTCATTCTTAGCTCAATGCTATGGAGCCACCTGAACATGAATAATGAAAATTCCACTGGCTCTTCCATAGGCTCTCCAGACCCAAGGTCTTGGTTAACACATACATTGCTTTGTGTGAATTAGAGAAAGGAGGTCCCTCTGGGCATATTCCTTTTTAAAGTGCCTACTCTGAGTGAATGAAGCAGGAAAAAGCTTCTCCATTCGTGCCTCTGGCCAGGCATTCTTGGGCATAGCATAATTTGGACAATTATACATGAAGGCCTGACTCACCCTCCCTTTCAAAGCCTCCCCCAGGTCATCTGAGTGTTTCCCAGAGATCTGGCACTCAGCAACCAGTCCATTCCCCGCTGAAGCCACCCAGTATTTGCCATGCTTTTCCCTCTCTGCTCTAGCTCCCTGGTTGAAGGCCTCTACCTCTGAGACCACTGGAGGATATTTCCCCTCTGCTGGAGCCTGCAGCAAGGGTGCTGATGTGGCACTAGCACAGGGTCCAGGAATGGCCTCTCAGTGCTCTCACGATGGCCAGAAATTGAGATGTTGGAGCTGGGTTGTGCCCTTGGCAATTGGGCCTGAAGACAGTGCTGCTGGAGGCCAGCATTACACAGTATCAGTTTCTAAAGCCTCTGCCTGTCAGTCCTTTCTCTACAAAGCCAGAGTCCTTGGGGCCAGGTCAAGAAGGGTCACTGCCCAAGACAGATATCAAGTGGCCCTCCCCATTCCAGTTCTCCCCAGGCCTATGGTTCCACCATTTTTCTCCCTCAAAACAAACAAAACTGCCTGCCAGGCACCCCATCCTTTTTTTTTTTTTTTAATATCCAACATGTTGGAATAAGTGGAGGTTCCAACTCTTCATGATACTAGTTTCCTCCCCAAGAATTTGGCACCCAGAAGCTGAAGTTAATTAAACATAAACTTACGTTGAAAGAATTCAACGTAAATTAAGATTGAATCCCTTAATTTACAACTGAAATTTGTGGCACCCAGATCAGTGGTCTAGAAGTAAGAAGCTGGCAGCATTCAGATCCTGTTCTGTTCTTCCTAAAATGGGTGACTCTCATTGCTACTCACTTCCTTGAGGTTGGATCACCTCCTGTATAAATTGAGTACAATGATGAGTATTTGGCAACTCTCTAAATTCTCCAAGACCTTCCTATAGGGTGAAACTCTGGTCAGGCTAATTCCAGATCAAAACAGCTTACTTTTGCACTTCTTATTGATGACATAGCTTGTATCTTACCTGGTATCTTAATGGCCCTGCCATATGAATGCTTCTGTTCTTAGCTTGTGATCCATTCTGACCTTTTGGCTCTTTTCTGCCAGATGCAGAAAAGTTGATAACTGGTATCTTCTTGTTCAGTATGTGTATTTTTTGCATATATCAGTGTGGAAATTCAGGGTCAGGCAATCTCCAGTGATTTGAGAAGACCCATGAAAAGTAGGGTAGTTCTTTCGAAGAGCAGAAGTAGAGTCCAGAAAGAAGTTTTCATAGAATTGGAGGGAAACCCAGCTCCTAGGACAGTTCCCTAATACCTTGGCACAACAGCTACTGTGAGATGCAACTAGGCAGCAGCCAGTAGCTGCCAGCCCTGGGGTTAATGCATCTTCTCACCCTTCCTCCTGGCAACACAAAGATGGTTTGGATTATTATGCCTCCTCCTCATTGGTTCTTCTACCTCAGGACAACTCATCACTGGTAAACACAAGATGCAACCACTGCCCTGATTGGCTGATCTGTTGCTGGGGTAAAGGGCAGCATGGTGATGCTGCTTTGCCAGATGTGGTTTCCTTCAGGTCCTGAACACACATACCCTCATTCAGTCTCTCTTGACCTTCCTCCCATCCTCAGAAAGTCCCTCTCTCCTTCTGTGGTTGCACAGTAAACAAGCAGTTTGTCCAGGGTTCCCTGGAGACCCAGAGGTTTTCATCTTTGCAGTGTTTAGCCTGCTAAAGTAGGGTTTTGTATAATTCAAGAAGGCAAAGTTGGGGAAAATCAGCCTTTGACAATCAAGAACACACACATCCCTCCATGACCAAGCAAGAGATCGTATATTTTCTGACAACTAAACTAAACTACCACTGATGCAGATAGGTATGGTTTTGCACGTAAATGGGTGAAAATGAGAGGCTTGCTAGTCCCCAACTCCTACCAGTTGCCACTGAACCTGAAATTCCATCATTAAGATTTATTCTGCTATAAATTTTCTTCCCCTGGGACCTACTGTTAGACTACAAAGAGCCAAAATCTGTTCTGAAAGATGTGTGAAAAGGCTTCTTTATGGTCAAATAAGTCTAGAGATGCCAACATATTTTGGCATCCCCTGTGGTAGGCAGAATAACGGTCCCCAAAGATGAGTAAGTCCTAATCCATGGAACCTGTGAATATGTCACCTTATGTGGCAAAAGAAACTTGGCAGATGTTTTTAAGGTTTAGGACCTTGAGACGGAAAGGTCATCCTGGATAATGTGAATGGGTCTGATATAATTACATGAGTCCTTCAAAACAGAGAGATTTTCCTGACTATGATCAGAGAAAGAGATGTGGTGACAGATACTGGGTCCGGGAGAGTGATGCTACTGGCTTGGAAGGTGGAGGAAGGGGGCCACAAGCTAGGGAATACTGGCGAATGTCTCTAAAAACTAGAAAACAGGAAACAAATTCTCCTGAAGGGCCTCCAGAAACACAGTCCTGCCAACATCTTGTTTAGTGTGAGACCTGAGTCAAATTTCTGACTTACCAAATTGTAAGGTAATAAATTTGTGATGTTTTAAGCTGCTAAGTTTATGGAAGTTTGTTAGCATTAGAAGACAGAATATACTCCCTCCCTCAGAGATTCATGAGTGTAGTGAATCGGTCAGGACTGCTGTGCAGCTAGGCTTGTTCAAAAACCCTGCTCCCCAGCCACATCTGAGCTTACCATGGTTTCTTCCTCAAGAAATCAGAACTGGGACTAAAGAATGTCAGTAGAGGCTGGTCTGCTGAAGGGGAAAAGAGGCAAAACCTCCGGAGCTGTAGCATAGCTGTATTTTCTGCCTGGGACTGCAGCAGAGAAGCAAGGTGGTGTCATTACCACATTACAGATGAGTTAAAACTGAAGGTCAGAGAGAATATGTCGCTTGCCTAAGGTTGCACATTTGGTATGATTTCGACAGAATTAGATTCTAGTTTTCTTCAATTCAAGTGCGGGGCAGGAAACAGCTGGGTCAGAGCCGCCTAAGAACTCTGGACACTTGTGACACTTCGGGCAGACAGCAGGGGGTGGTCATAGCCTGGCCAGCCAGTCCAGAAATCAGGTCAAGCGCAAGCACTCAGAGATATCTCACTATGCTCATTATATCAGAGAATTCTGATGCTTAAAATGTTCCTCGCTTGGCTCAAAGATTAGCTCTAGAGCCTGGACGCAGAAAGCACCTGTTGAGAATTTACACCTCCTGAATTTACACTCGCTAAGCTTGCAGCACCTGGACAGCCACAATCCCCGGAAACTACCACTCCCACTATGCACCGCGACAGCGTTGACTAAACCCGGGATAAACTACAAGTCCCAGGATTCCTTGGGCACGAGCGCAGAGGAGCGGAGGGGCGTAGCACGTTGTCCGCGCGGGACCGTTAAATTTGAAACTTGGCGGCTGGGCGTGAGAGCTTGGGGTGGCTGGTTCGTGAGGGAATTAGGTGCGTGCTTTTTCGGGGAGCACCCTCCGGTCGCTTCAGTGCCTCGAAGGGTAGATTGCAGAAGGAGGCCCAGGCGATCTGAGGCTCTGAAGAAAGGCCCGCGGGAGGACGAGGCCCTGAGCCGGGAATGCAGGATGGCGGCGATGCAGAAGGAAAGGGGTGCTCCGAGGTAGGTACCGGAGAAGGGCGGCCGGGAGCTGGGCCTGCGAGCTCCTAGGGTGCCTGGCAGTGACAGAGGCTCCGCTGAGAGCAGTCCAGGAGAAGAGCAGGCCCAACCGAATCGTCCTCCCTGCTGGAATTGGACGCGAGGAGTGGAGGTGAAGGCACAGGGTTAGCACTGACCTCAGTGCGCTGAGGGCGCGTGAGAATCCTGCTGCGTCCAGCTGCAAAGCCAAGGAGGCTGTGGGACCCCGGGGGTCCAAAGGGCTTGGAATTTGTGGTCTGTGTTTGTATCTCAGCCCAGCCATTCGCTAACTCTGTGACTTTGGATACGTCTTTAAATGGAAGATGCTGCTGTTAACGCTACCTACCATTCCGAGTTCTGGGAGAATTCAGAGTATTTGTAAAGTAACTGCCTCCAAATAAGTGCTTAGTACATGGTAGGTGCTGTCTTTAAGTTAGTAGCATAGTTAGAAATCTGAAAAGCCCTTCTCCTCATGCTTGCTGCTCTTCCTTATTTATCCATAAAGAAATGGCAACCCACTCCAGTGTTCTTGCCTGGAGAATCCCAGGGACGGGGGAGCCTGGTGGGCTGCCGTCTGTGGGGTCGCACAGAGTCGGACACGACTGAAGCGACTTAGCAGCTTAGCAGCAAGCTCTTCTGGATTGAAATTCTATGTGCGTTTTCATTAGGGGCTACACGGTACTTATGGGCTTCCTAGGTGGCGCAGTGGTATAGGATCTGCCTGCCAATACAAGAGACACAAGAGAGACTCGGGTTCGATCCCTGGGTTGAGAAGATCCTCTGAAGCAACAAATGGCAGCTCCAGTATTCTTGCCTGGAAAATTCCATGGACAGAGGAGCCTGGTAGGCTACACTCCATAGGGTCACAGAGAATCAGACACCACTGAGCACTACCATCACCACACAGTACTTAGATAAATGTCATTTTACGAGCTCTTTAATTCATGCAAAAGATATATATACTTTTTATTTTATGTTGGAGTATAGCCGATTAACACTATTGTAATAGTTTCAGGTGGACAGCAAAAGGACTCAGCCATACATGTATCCATTCTCCCCTAAACTCCCCTCCTATCCGGAGTGCCACCTAACATTAAGCAGAGTTCCCTATGCAATAGGATAGGACCTTATTGGTTATCATTTAAAATATAGTGATGTCATGCGAGATATATTTATTAACCACCTACAAAGTACTAGGTGTAACAAAAACACAAAAATCCCTATCCTTATGAAGCTTAAGTTCTGGATGGGATAAGGGTAGGGAAAACAGGATAAATAAACTAAAAGGTAGATAGTGGTTGGTACAAAACAAACAAAACTGGGGAGGAGGAGGGTTGGTGCAATTTTTGATAGTTTTGAACAGAGGGCCTCACTGAAAAGGTGTTATTTGGATCAAGACTGGAAGGAAACTCAAGAGTTAGTCATGCATTGATCTGGGGGGAGAAGTACAAAGACTGAAGGTGAGAGTTGGGTGAGGCAGGGGCACTGGCTGAGTAATTGGAGCAGAATGAACCAGAGAATAAAAGGAAGTAAAAATGGTGAAGATGCAGGCATTGGAAGGACTTGGCTTTTACTCTGTAGTTGAAAGTTATTGGAGGGTTTTGAGCAAAAGAAAGACATGATCTGACATGGGTTTAAACAGGATCACTTTGGCTGCAGTATCGAAAAGACTAAAGGTAGAAAAGGATGGAAGCAGAGAGACCAGTTTAGACATTATTTAAATAGTCCAGGCAAGAGAAGATGGTGGCTTGAGCCAGGCTGAAAACAGTGGAGATGCTGAGAAGAAGGCTTATTTCTGGATATGTTCTGGAGGTGGAACCAACAGGACTTGCTGGATGACTGGGGGCTGTGAGAGGGGTGTCTAGGTTGGCATTAAGATTTTTTACTTGAGAGCTGGATAAATGAAATTGCCATTTATTTGAGATGAGGGAAAAAGCAGGTTTTTGAGGAGGCAAGAGGAGAAGGGAGGGAGGAAGCAATCCCAGCTCAATTTTGGACATTTAACAGATATTTTAATTGCTATTGTAAGAGAAGAAATCTAGAAACCTCAATATTTATTCACTGCTTACTACTGTTAGATCCTGTGTTAGATCATGAGAATAGAAAAATAAATGACATGGCCCTTATATTTACACAAAATAGTTAAAAAGATAAGAGTAGTTACAACTTACATTATTAATCACTTACAGTTTGTTTTCCTGAAGGGAGTTTTTAGCTCTCGTCTAGACTGAGGTCACACAAAACTTTCACTTTATTTTTGAAAAATAGTGCCTGTCTGTCTCTGTTTTAAACACAGAAATAGCATCTCTTGGCCAGAAGTAAACTTCTCTTCAAGGATTGTAGAGCTCTGAAGTTCAGAGTGTATACCCTTTGTGGTGATTACCTCCAAAAAGCTTTTGCAGATTCCCCCCATAGAATTGACATAATTGGAGGAGCCATTTATGACCAGTAAACTGTATTTTTGTCTGCTTCTACTCTGGGCAACCTATATATATAAACTTCAGCTTTAAGTAATCAGTTGAAACATGGGGTTAGTCTGATAAACACTTTGCTAATTTTAAATTAAACAAGGTGATGTGCATCAGTGATAGGCATCAATCTGACTTTTGTCTACTTTGCCAAATTTATAATATTTTTTTCCCTTCTTTCTTCCTGTCATAAACTTTCTTCTTAGGATATTGCTCACAATACTGTAGCCATGTTCTCTCTTCCATTAGGTAATAATGCAGCCTTGAACTTGGAAACCAGGTCACAGATAGAAGGTTAGGAGTATAACATTAATAACACTACTAATCTGCTGGCCCACTGTATTTAACCCAAAGATCATGAATTATCACTTTTCTGAAAACATTTACAATAATCCAGTGTTGTAACAATTCAGTGTTAGTATGAGATTTACTTTTGTTTCTCTCTTCACAGTGAAGTCATGTCCTTGGAGGGAGATGAATGGGAGCTGAGTAAAGAAAATGTCCAACCTTTAAGGCAGGGGCGGATCATGTCCACACTTCAGGGAGCACTGGCACAGCAAGAATCTGCCTGTAACACTACTCTTCAACAACAAAAACGGTATGTAGGATGGTTGGGTCTCCAACCAGTCATCATTCACCCCCAGCTGTGGTAGTTAATGTGGCCGTGGACCCATGCAGGATGGCATAAGGAGTAGAGTACTAAACTACTCTTCAAAAATTGGTAGTCTGAGAATCTGTTCCCCTCCTGCTTTCTTATCACTCAGCCGCTATCTAAAGATCCCCTCAAGCACACTTAAGAAAAAGAGCTATAGGATTCCATTTCACTGGAGCAGCCAAACTCTTTATCAATAGAAATATTTCTCATACAGGGGTAACTGATAAGCAAAGCAAGTATCATATTATAGTATTTACCAAAAGAATTATGTCATTCTGAATCCTGAAACAGAATTAACTCTTTGAGACTAATCAATTAATGAAATTGCTTCTTTGTGTTCTGAATACTGAGGGAGAGTGCATCTGTTTATCCTTTGTCTGTACTCAATTATTAATGTTCTAGGAAAGTATTTTTGAGAATGTGTGCAAAAGAAATAGTGGTCTCCAAAGAAAATGTAAGCCTTGGAGAAACTGAATTTAAGGAACTCAGGGTGATGAAAAGCTGAAAAATACCACTATATTGTTCAATATAGTGAATGATAAAACTTGCTCTCCTTTGACAAATGTTTTGATAAATACACTTCTTTTCAAAAAGGTAAACTAAAGTATTGGTTTCTACCTGCAGTCTCGTGACCAAAAAATTCTTGTATTATCAGAAAATTATCATAATTTTGATCTAATGTAATGATTACCCTTGATCATCTCTTTGAATCTTTAAAAGCATTGGATTTTATGTTTTTGTTTCACAGATGGTGTTCTATTCTTAAGTCTTTTTGATGACATTCTGTGACATTGTACTAGTTTTTCCACTTCACTAACTACTGTTCCTTTTTGCTTGTTGGCTTCCTACTTCATTTTACCTAAGTTTGTGTTCTTTGCCCTCTGTTCTCATTCCATATTCAAATTTTCCAGCATTATTTAACTACTGTCTACATCTCTTACTTGCCTTCTAAATATCTTTTTATCTTCCTGTAACATATGATGAGATAAATATTTCACTAGTGTATTAAATACTGAATCTCTTCTCTCATGTAGGACCTTCCTTTTTCTACTCCATTTTGATTAATGGTATGAATTAATCTGAATGATTAATTAATTCAGAGTAATTAACCTGAATTACCTCACTGCTCTCTCATACTCATTGATTTAGTTGATTGCTAGGAATTGGTGATTTTTTTTTTAAAGATCTAATTATTATTATTTTAAACTTTTGACTGTGCTGGGTCTTTGTTGCTGTGTGCAGGCTTTCTCTAGTTGTGGTGAGCAGGGAGTACTTTTTGTTGCAGTGCGCAGGCTTCTCATTGAGGTGGCTTCTCTTGGCCACCTAGGCACATGGGCTTCAGTAGTTGTGACTCTCAGTCTAGTAGTTGTGGCGCACAGGTTTAGTTGCTCCAAGGCATGTAGGATCTTCTCAGAGCAGGGATCGAACTTGTGTCCCTGCGTTGGCAAGAAGATTCTTAACCACTGGACTATCAGGGAAGCCCCTGATTTTTTTAAGTATAATTTTTATGCAGTGAAAGGCTCAAATTTTTAAGTATGCTTAGGTGATTTTGATACACATTTCAAGACAGAACATTTTTATTACCTCCGAAGATTCTCTCCTGCACCTTCCCAATCAATCTTCCCCTCCTCCATGAAGAAACCAGTGATCACATTTTTATCACCATAGGTTAGTTTTGTTTATTTTACTATATATAAATGGAATTATGCAGTACTTTCAATATATTTTTTAGGCATTTTCACGTTGCATGTATTTAGTAGATTGTTCCTTTTTTTTAACTGAGTAGTATTTCATTTGTTTATCCATTTATCAGTTGATGGACAAATGGATTCTTTCCAGTTATGTGTTTTGTGGGTAAAGCTGCTATTTACATTCTAGAGTAAGACTTTTTGTGGACATAGATTGTCATTTCTCTTGGAATAGCATTGCTAGGTCATAGAATGAGTGTTTGTTTTCCAAAAAGGTTGTAATATTTTACACTCCTATCAGACACGTATTAGAATCAATTTTCTCCAGATCCATTCCCATATTTAGTGTGGTGGGGTTTTTTTGTTTTGTTTTTTCATTTTAGCCATTTTGGTGGATGTATAATAGTATCTCATGATGGTTTTACTTCCCATCTCCCAGGTGACTACTGAAGTGAGCACTTATTTATTTGTTTATTGGCCATGTATATATCTTATTTTGTGATGCGTTTGTTCAGATTTTTTGCCTTATTTTACAATTGGAAGATCCCCTGGAGGAGGGCATGACATCCCACTCCAGTATTCTTGCCTGAAGAATCCCCATGGACAGAGGAGCTTGGTGGTCTACAGTTCATGGGGTCGAAAAGAGTTGGACATGACTGAGCATCTAAGAATAGGACTGAAAGAGTTCTTTATGTAGTCTGTATACAAGTCCCTTATCAAATATATGTGTTAAAATATTTTCTCCCAGTTCATGGCTATCTATTTTCTTGGTATTTTTTGACAAGCCGAAGTTTTTAATTTTGATGTCTGATTAATTAGTGTTTTTCTTTTAGTACCTTTTGTGTCTCCTCTAGGAAATCTTTGCCTGCCTAAAAGGTCCTTTTTTCTGAAAAAAGGAAAATATCCTGTAATTTTTTTTTTTCTCCTAGTAGCTATGTTTTAGCTTTTATGTTTAAGTCTGTGATTCATCTTAAATTTGTCCTTGTGCATGGCGTGAGGTTAGAATAAAAGGTCTTATGCTTCCGTCCCTACCCTCATATGCCTATCTGCCTTCAGTTGTTGAAGAGAGTTTTTTGTCTTTCCCCATTAAATTGCTTTGGGGCTTTTGTCAAAAATCATTTGGTTGTGTATGTGTGGATCATTTCTAGACTCTATTCTGTTCCATTGATCTAACTGTCTACCTTTTCATCAGTTGTATGTTGTCTTGATTAGCTTTATATAATAAGACTTGAAGTCAGAATAAGTTCTCCACTTGTTCTTTTTCAAAATTCTTTCAGCTATTATTGGTCCTTTGCTTTTCCAAAATTTAAAATCATTGTGTCAGTTTCTAGAAAAGAGACTGCTAGGATTTGAATTGGATTGCATTGAATCCATAGATAAATTTGGAGGTTTGTTGATTTTTATCAATAGTGTCTTGAATTTTTTTTTTCATTATTTCATTATCTTATACTTAAATCACCATTTTAGTCACACAATTGTGGCCCCTTTTCTAATTTCTCCTATTCTTATACTGTTGTTATCAAACAGGGTTCTTGGATTCTTTAATCAATAGAAATTGGTGAGAGGCCAGACAAGACATTCAAGCAAGGCTTTACTGGGACTAGAGCTGCAGGGAGCAAAAACAAGTAACAGGTTCCCTTGCTTGCTTCCTGAACATGGGCCAACTGGTGCCCTAAAGGGAATGAGGGTAGCGGTGGGTCCAAGGTTTGGGCTGGAGGGGTGGCTCGGGTGATCTGCCCACCCCCTTGGTTTTGCTGTATGCAGGGATCATACTGCAGTACCCTGCTTTTGCTCTGGACACCTTAGAAGCAGCAGTTGAGTTTTTGGACTTTTTGTATCTTGTTCAAAATTTGTTCCAGCTGTGTTCATGTACACAGTTATTTTTAACTCCCTTATAGTTTCTTTATATTCTCTTGCTCCAGAAAACATTTCTCCAGGTACAAGCACTGTAGCCAAGGGTCCCAGGTCTCAGCCTTTTTCAGTGTTACCTGATTAATCTTCTTGAAATCTTTACTTACCATATTCAAGATACTCTCCAACTGAAGAACCAGTACTGGCTTGAACAGGCAGAATCCAAGCTCTTTAAATTTGCATTTAAAGCATTCTCTTACCTCTCTAGATATCTCCATTTATTCCCAATACTGACTCTATGTTATAGCTGGATAAGCTCTCTGATTTTGACAACTGTATTCAATACTGATTTCTCTCTCTCTTGGAAAACTCTCTTTTTCTTTGAAATCTTATGTTTCCTTCAGAGTCCCACCTTCTACGACTGCTTCTATAACGCCTCCTTTTGACATCATGAAGCCTTTACTATCAATTCTTGGCAGTTGTAATATACTGCTCTGTATTGTTAATTTTTCATTTATGTACTGTCTTTCTTATTAGAGTTTAAGGGTCTTTTGTGTCAGGGACTACTCTTATTCTTTATGTTAAACATAATCCCTTATACAGTTATTATTGATAAATTGTTTATTTAAATTGTGGTTTATTACATAATACTTCCCCTCTATTCTGACTGGTCAATCTTTAACTTCATCTTAGCCCTCTGCCTTTGTAAGCACTTTATAAAGTCGTATTTCACACTTTCTCTGAAACATTCCTCCAATTTTTATATGGTCTAATTCTTCTTTGACTAATGTTATCCATGGAATTTCTCTGTAAGAGTCTTATTTCTGGGTATATATTTATGTGTGTGTATATATTTAGCTTCTTCAGTACTATCATATGCATATAAAGGTAGTGGGTGTCATTTATTGAGTACTTAACTACTTACTTTGTTAAACACTTCACACTTAAGACTAATCAACCTAATAAGATAGATCATATTATTATCCCCATTTTACAGATGAGGTAACTGAAAGCAGAGTTTAAGTAGCTTTTCTAATGTCAGTTAGTGATTAGTGGAGCTGCACTGGAACCTTGGGAGTCTTGTTCCAGAGCTTTAAATGCTGTGTAATAGTGCTTTTCTATAAGTTGTCTTGAAATTTCTCTAATTTCTTCATATTTTGTCTCTCCAGTTATGTTATCAAACAGAATCCTGATTATTTCTATTCTTTTTCTTTCTGTTTAACAAGCTCTCAAACTCCAATACATTTATCTAGATTGATATTAAATACTTAATAATGAATAAAAATAAAGGTGACACTTGTTCATTTGGCTGTTATCACTATTGCTTATGCTAACATTTTCTGTTTAAATTTCAGAGCATTTGAATCTGAAATTCGATTTTATGCTGGAAATGACCCTCTGGATGTTTGGGATAGGTGAGTCTTTTTTATTTAACAGGGCAATAGAAACTCAATAGATGGAGTTCTTTTAGCTATGCTTCTCAAACTGGGTTGTGTGAAGCAGTGTGTTAGAGTAGAGAGTAGTGTTTTTGAGACACAAAGAAGCAGAATAATCATAGTGTATCTTCCTGAGGTGTGACTGTGAGCTATACCCGTCTGCCACCATCCTCATTTTTTCCCACAGGTACATATTAGCAATATTTAGAAAAGTTTGAGAGATACAGGTTTAGGACATGTCACTGAAAAACTCTAAATAAACATTGTCAACATATTAGATATTTCTACTTTGAAAAGTCCAGAATGGATCTTGGAACAAGACATGTTAAACTTGAAAAATAATTCATTTCCTCTCTTCCTATTCAGATATATTAACTGGACAGAGCAAAACTATCCTAAGGGCGGGAAGGAAAGCAATATGTCAACATTATTAGAAAGAGCTGTAGAAGCACTACAAGGAGAAAAACGATATTATAATGATCCTCGATTTCTTAGTCTCTGGCTTAAGCTGGTAAGTCTTTCTGAAGTGCCATCTGAGTTTAAAATATTAAATTAAGAGATTTTTCTCTATAGGTATCTTATACATCCAAAAACTGAGCTGTTCAGTAGATACTAAACATTCCATAAATACTCAATATTTGTTAAATTGTTTCCATCTAGAGATGCATTTTACTATTTTTTTTTTAACCCATTAAAAGTGATCATAAGGCCATATCTGGCCATATCATAAGGCCAGATAAGATCATCTCTCTCTGTAGGAATGGGTTATTTATCGATTTTAATCATCATTAGTCCATGCAGCTATACTCGGGGAGGACATATAGGAACCAGCACGTGGTAGGTAGTAGTACAGTTGTTTGGGAAAAGCTTTTGTAGGTGATTCTGCTGTTCCTTTCTTCCATTTTTTGAATCATCACCATAAAAAAAAGTGTTGTTTATATTTTATCTTTCATTTTTTTTCATTTAGTATGTTGCTATAATTAAAACTATTGACCTGACCACTTTGTACTGTCTTACTTGACATGTAGTTCTTTTAAGAACACTTTTGAGGATTTTTTATGAAAACATCTTTATAAAAATGATGACCAGAGTTTCTTAGACATTAACTCTTCTCTTTTATTCTAAAAGAGATTAGAGAAAAGCAACTGGGGACTTCCTGGTGGTCCAGTGGTTAAGAATCTACCTTCCAATGCAGGGGACACAGTTTCAATCCCTGGTTGGAGAACTGAGATCCCACAGGCCATGGGGCAACAAAGCCCACACACGACAACTACTGAGCCTGCACACCACAACTCGAGAGAAGCCCACACGTCTCAAAAAAAGACCACCTAACCCAACTAAGACCTGATGCAGCCAAAAATAAATAAATAAATAATTCTTTTAAAAAAAGGAAAAATGCCAAGTGGTAAATATTTAGAATAGAATTTTAAGTGATAGAATTAGATATTGGATAAAAACTTTAAATAAAATATATAAAAAATTAAAAATAAGTAGTCAAGTAATTCTAAATAATAGACTATTTTCAACAATCATTGTAATATGATGAAATACCAACATTGGAAATTAATAAGTTTTCTGGCTAAAATATATCTCCATATTTCTGGCTAAAATATAATAAAATAATTATTAATATAGTTAAATGAATCTTGAAGACATAATTATCTTGATTTCTGCAGGTCATTTGACATATCTTGGCATCCTTATGTAAGTTGGTGACATTACCTTAGGGATAGTAGTTATGGGAATTTATAAGAAAGGGTGGCACACAAAGAATGCTAAACAGATTTGTTAGTATGGAGACTGTGGTTCCTGATGGTGTACCAATAGATTTTGTTGTTCATTCTATATATAATATTCTTATATGTGACTTATTAGAAGGTTGAACTAAATAAACCTCTAAAGTGACATTTAATCCCAGGTTTCTATGATTATATTTAGTTGGGGCTATTAAAAGTAGTAATTGGAATAATTTCTCTGTTCACTTGTGTTAACCCAATGTTTATAGTGAAGAGTAATGATTATCATAGAGTAAAAAGCATAATCTAAACCAGTGCTCCTGAAAGAATGATCTGTAGACTGTTCAAGGTAAATACAAAAATTGAGAGTAAGCGTTTAGAAATTTTATTAACAATTTAATGTTGTGCATCTATGCACATCATTTTTCTTGTAACTTCTATTTTTATTGTCTTTTTAAAAAATATCAGTCAACAATGCAATGAAAACTTTTAAACACACACGCCTAAAACTGTCCCCTTCACCGCAGGTAATTGGAAAAGCACTGGTCTAGATAACCCTCAAGTTCAACATTTAAAAAAAAAAAAAACTGCCCCCTTCACCACAGGTAATTGGAAAACACTGGTCTAGATAACCCTCAAATTCAACATTAAAAAAAAATAAAAACCCTCAAATTCAAATTATTAGTCCTAGAGTGATCAGCAGTAATCTCTAAACTTTATACCTGGGAAACAAGGTGCATATTAAATTATTTTGCTCTCTTTCTTAGTCTAAAGGAATAAAGATGGGTTCCTCAAACTACTCTTTTGCTTTGCAGAAAGTTTTTTCCAGTCATTTTTATAAAGGATAACTAAAATCTAGCTAAGGAAAAATTTGTTCTTAGAAAATATCCAGTATTTTTAGTTAAAAGTTTAAAATGGTTTTAATTTGGCTTTTTAAGAGTTACCAGAAAGATATGTTTAATAATTTTTGAATCGATTAATCTAACCATCTTATCCTTTTATTTATTTCTTAAGTGATCTTATTCAGCACTCTAGAATAACCCAAACTGTATTCAGTGCCCCATGCTGCACCACAGCTATTCAGAAAACCATTACTGAAGTGCAGTCAATTTTAAACTTTATTTATGTAGTAATAGATATCAAGGACTTGCTCTTACAGTGATAAACATTGAGAATTATTACTTTGCTTGAAATATCATCACATGTGGGAAAACATCTCTAATTTGAATAAGCAGAAAAACTCCATTACTGAATTACTGTGAAATTAAACTATAAGATACTAATGGATTTTGTTAAAGATATAAATGGAACATTTCATTTTTTTCTACTAGACCATGGGTAGGGACTGGAATGTAGTAGAGAGCAATGTTTTCTGCCTTTGTGGAACTTACTTTATTGAGAAAGACAGATGGGTTAAGTCTAACAGGAGAGAAAGAGGGAAAGTGTTGAGATGTATGGTAAAACATACGAGGCAGACTAAACCAAGGCTACGCAATCAGGAACAGAAAGATATGAATGAAAATACATGTAGTAAATGAACAGGAGAAAATATTATCCTCTGCAGTAGTAAAAGAACTCTTAATGAGAACACTGAAATGTTATTTTTATATGAAAGTAGAAACTTTTAAAAATAAATATTAGCTATGAAATTATATTTGGAAATAACTACTAACATTTTAAATTTGTATAACCATCTTAGAAAGCAATTTACTTTTTAACATAGTTCCACTTATAGGAATTTATCTTAAGGGAATAATGTAAAATGTGAAAAGCAATATGCTTAAAGGTATTCATTACACAGTTATTTACAATTGGGAAAAATTAGAAGTGGTTTGTCCAAAAAATAAGGGAATAGTTAAATGATGAAAGATCTACTAGATGGAACATTGTTCACCTGTTCAAAAATATTAATTAAGTAGCAGCATGGAAAAATGAATGATGCACAGTTAAATGGAATAAAAATATTTAATTATGATTAAAACTATAAAATGACAAAAATCTTTTTATCCTGTGGAAAAATGATATATGTTCCTTTTTTTCCTCAAGAGAAAAATAAAGACTGAAAAAATATATCAAACTTGTGAGTGGTGTGGGATTTTACTGATCCCTTCCCTTTCCCTTTTTGCTGCTCGAATTATCTGTATTGTAGCTGGTCTTAATAAGGTCCCTTTTAAAATACAGATTTGACCGTGTCATTTCTTAGCTCTCCTACCCCAACACATATAACATTGACTATCAGGTATATTTACAATTGATGAGCTTGACTTTCAAGCCTGGTCACACCTTTTTTCCTCAAACTTCTATCTAGCCTACACCTCCACAAATTTAGTCTTCAGTGTCTTTGCTTATGCTTTTTCCTCTGCCTAGAGTGCACTTCATTTCCCACTCTTTACCTTATATAAGTCTATTTCTCCTTAAGGGCCACACTCAAATGTCATGCATTCTTGAAAGCTTTCTTCCCCATTTCTTTTTCTTACAAATTAATTCCTTACTTTTGTCAGGTAAGGGATTAGTGTAAATGTGTTTTAGGTCCTCCCAATATATTCCTTATAATCTTGTGTTATAATAATAGATAATATTTTTTTCAGTGCAGAAACTACATATTGTATCTCCAGTGACTGGCACATAACAGACAAAATGTGAAGAAAAATTGGTTAACTGCTAATGCTTTTAATTTGTTACAGGGGCATTTATGCAATGAACCTTTGGATATGTACAGTTATTTACATAACCAAGGAATTGGCATTTCACTTGCTCAGTTTTATATCTCATGGGCTGAAGAATATGAAGCTAGAGAAAACTTTAAGAAAGCAGATCTGATATTTCAAGAAGGTATTGAACAGAAGGCTGAACCACTGGAAAGACTGCAGTCCCAGCACAGGTAAACTTCCTCTCTGCAGCTTTTTGTAACTCTTTAATAGATACAAAAAGTTGTTTTGCATCTGAATAAAGTGCTCTCTGTGGATTGGCAAGTTAATTTCATTACTATTTGGTTTTTTAAAAGACAATATTTCAATATTTTCTATTTAATATACAGTAAAATATAGTCTTTGATGTACAGTTCTGTATGTTTTCACAAGTAAATAGAAACATGTAACCATTATCATCATTAAGATATAGTTGAATTATTTCATCACTCCATAGAATTCCCATATTCTGTCCCTTTGTGGTCAACACCTACTCACAGTCCCAACCTCTGGCAACCACTGATCTATTCTCCAGCCCTATAGTTTAGACTTTTCCATAATATCATGTCAGTGGAATCATATAGTATATAGTCTTTTGATTCGGGCTGCTTTCATTTAGCATAATGCATTTGAGTTGTAAGAGTTCTTTATTCTGAATACAAGTCTTTTGTCAGATGAATGATTCATAAACCTTTCTCCCAGCTTAATTCTGGAAGTGACTTTTACAGTACAGAAGTTTTTAATTTTGAAGAAGTTTAATTTATCAATTATTTCTTGTATGGGTTGTGCTTTTGGTATATCTAAGAATTTCATCTAGCTGAAGGTCACAAAGATTTTTCTCCTGTGTTTTTATCCTGAAATGTTATAGTTTTACTTTTTGTTTTTAAATTTGTGATCCATTTTGAGTTAATTTTTGTAGAAGGTATTAAGGTTCTTTTTTTTTTAACCTATGAGCCTTATTTATTCACGTGCCTTTTGTTGAAAAGGTTTTCTCCATTGAAGTACCTTTGCATTTTTGTCAAAAATCAGGTGATCATATTTGTGTAGGTTTATTTGTTACTCTGTTTTCTCTTTTGATCTTAATGTCTATCATTGGTATATATTACCCTTATCTGGATTGCTGAAGAGTTATAGTAAGTCTGGAAATCAGTTAATTGTTCTTTTTAACTCTTCTACTTCATTTGACTTTCTGTATAAATTCTAGAATCACCTTTCTAGGATTTTGATTAGTATTATGCATGAACAAGATGTATTTCTCCATTTATTTAGATCTTTTATTTCTTTGAATAGGCTTTGGTAGTTTTTGTCTTTCAAGGACTTGGTCCACTTCATCTAAGTGATGAGTTAGTAGGCATAGAGGTGTTCATAGTATTCCTTTATTATCTTTTTAATGTCTATAGGTTAGGTAGTGACCTTCCTTCTTTGTTTTTTCATATTGATAATCCTGATACTGGTCCTCTGGTTTATCAGTTTCTATTGATCTTTTTAGGAAATCAGCTTTTGCTTCCATTGATTTTTTAATCTTAATTGATACTCTGCTCCTGATTTTATTAATTTCTGCTCTTTATTATTTCCTTCTTTGTGCTTACTTTGGGTTTAACTTGCCCCTTTTCTAATTTAAGGTGACACTTAGAGCACTGTTTTCTAGAGCTTTTTTTCCTAATATAAAAGATTTCTGTCTAAGCACTGCTTTAGCTGTATCCCACAGATTTTGATAATAATACTATATTTTCATTTTCATTCAGTTCAAAATATTTTCTAATTTTCCTTATGTCTTCCTTTTGATCCATGGGATATATAGAAGTGTGTTATTAGGAAATGTTTGGAGATTTTTCAGACATCTCCCTGCTACTGATTTCTAGTTTAATTCCATTATGGTTAGAGAACATAACTTGTATGGTTTCAAGTCTTTCTAATTTATTAAGGTTCACTCTATGGCCCAGAATATGTGAATGTTTTGTGTACACCTGAAAAATGTGTTTTCTGCTATTTTGGAATAAAATATTTTATAAATGTCACTCTTAGGTCAAGTAGATTGGTAGTCAGTTCTGGTCTTCTTTATCCTTGCTGACTTTCTGTTTACTTATTCTGTCAATTACTGAGAGAGGAATCTTGAAGTCTCTTTTATTGTGGGTTTTTTTTTGTGGGATTTTCTTTTTCTTTTTTTTCCCACACAGCCTGTGGGATCTTTGTTCCCCTTCCAGGAACTGAACCTGGGCCCTCGAAAATGAGAGTTCAGAGTCCTAACCACTGGACCACCAGGGAATTCCCTCTTTTATTGTGAATTTATCTCTTCTTTGAGCTCCTATCAGCCTTGCTACATATATTTTGAAGTTCTATTAAGTAAATACACATTTAGAATTGATCCCTTTATCATCATATAATGTTCATCTTTATCCCTGATCATACTTTTTCTGAAGTCAGCTTGATCTGATATTAATATAGTCAGTCCAGCTTTCTTTAGTTTTCATGATATGTCTTTTCCTTTCTTTACTTTTTTTCCTAACAGTTTTAAAGGTATGCAACCATTGCCACAATCTAATTTTAAACATTTTTAACATCCCAAAATGAATTCCATACTTACTATTATTCCACAGAACTGGAAAAGGTCAGTTTTCATTCCAATCCCAAAGAAAGGCAATGCCAAAGAATGTTCAAACTACCACACAATTGCACTCTTCTCACATGCTAGCAAAGTAATACTCAAATTTCTCCAAGCTAGGCAGTTGCGACCCACTCCAATACTCTTGCCTGGAAAATCCCGTGGACGGAGGAGCCTGGTAGGCTGCAGTCCATGGGGTCGCTAAGAGTCGGGCATGACTGAGCGACTTCACTTTCATGCATCGGAGACGGAAATGGCAACCCACTCCAGTGTTCTTGCCTAGGGAATCCCAGGGACAGGGGTGCCTAGTGGGCTGCTGTCTATGGGGTCGCACAGAGTCGGACACGACTGAAGCGACTTAGCAGCAGCAGCAGCAGGCTTCAACAGTACGTGAACCAAGAACTTCCAGATGTTCAAGCTGGATTTAGAAAAGGCAGAGGAACCAGACATCAAATTGCCAACATTTGTTGGATCATAGAAAAAGCAAGAGAATTCCAGAAAAACATCTACTTACGCTTCACTGACTATGCTAAAGCCTTTGACTCTGTGGATCACAACAAACTGGAAAATTCTGAAAAAGATGGGAATACCAGACCACCTTACCTGCCTCCTGAGAAATCTGTATGCAGGTCAAGAAGCAACAGTTAGAACCAGACATAGAACAACAGACTGGTTCCAAATTGGGAAAGGAGTACGTCAAGGCTGTATATTGTCACCGTGCTTATTTAACTTATATGCAGAGTACATCATGTGAAATGCCGGGCTGGATGAAGCACAAGCTGGAATCAAGATGGTCAGGAGAAATAGCAATAACGTGAAATATGCAAAAGACACTACGCTTATGGCAGAAAGTGAAGAAGAACTAAAGAGGCTTTTGATGAAAGTGAAAGAGGAGAGTGAAAAAGCTGGCTTAAAACTCAACATTCAGAAAACTAAGATCACGGCACCCAGTCCCATCACTTCATGGCAAATAGATGGAGAAACAATGGAAACAGTGACAGACTTTATTTTCTTGGGCTCCAGAATCACTGCAGATGGTGACTGCAGCCATGAAATTAAAAGACACTTGCCCTGAAGATAAGCTATGACCAACCTAGACAGTATATTAAAAAGCAGAGACATTACTTTGCCAACAAAGATCCATATAGTAAAAGCTATGGTTTTTCCAGTAGTCATGTATATGGATGTGAGAGTTGGACTATAAAGAAAGCTGAGCACCGAAAAATTGATGCTTTTGAACTGTGGTGTGGGAGAAGACTCTTGAAAGTCTCTTGGACTGCAAGGAGATCAAACCAGTCAATCCTAAAGGAAATCAGTCCTGAATATTAATTGGAAGAACTGATGCTGAAGCTCCAATACTCAGGCCACCTGATACAAAGAAGTGACTCGTTGGAAAAGACCTGATGCTGGGAAAGATTGAAGGTAGAAGAAGGGGATGACAGTGGATGAAATGGTTGGATGGCATCACCAACTTAATGGACATGAGTTTGAGCACGCTCCCGGAGTTGGTGATGGACAGGGAAGCCTGGCCTGGTGCAGTCCATGGGGTTCCAAAGAGTCAGCTACAATTGAGCAACTGAACTGAACTGAACTGATTAGCAGTGACTCTCCATTCCCTCTCAATCCAGTTCCAGGCAACCATTAATCTGCTTTCTCTCTCTGGGTTTCCCTATTCTGGACATTGCACATAAATGGAATCCTACGTTATGTGGTCTTTTGTGACTGGCTTCTTTCACTTACCGTATAGATGAACATAGTTGTGGCATATATCAGTATTTCGTTTTTATTGCTGAATAATATGTCATTCTATAGATACAGTGCATGACTTATCCATTCATCAGTTATTGGGCATTAGGTTGTTTTCATTTTTTGGCAATTATGAAATAATGCTGCTACAAACATTCATATTACAGGATTTTGTGTGGATTTCCTTTTATTAACAAAGGGGGTTCTTTTTATTGAAGGGTAGTCGATGTACAGTACTGTAGAAGTTAAAGGTATACAATGTAGTAATCCACAATATTTAAAGGTTATACTCCGGGTGGTGCTAATGGTAAAGAACCCACCTGCCATTGCAGTAGGCATAAGAAATGTGGATTTGGTCCCTAGATCAGGAAGACCCTGCATGGCAACCACTAAAGTATTCTTGCCTGGAGAATCCAGTTGGCAGAGGAGCCTGGCTGGCCACAATCCATAGGGTCACAGAGTTGGGCACGACTGAAGTGACTTAGTGTGTGCACACACTCCATCTATAGTTATTATAAAATATCGACTATATTCCCTGTGTTGTACAATATGTCCTCGTAGCTTAGTTTGTACCTAATAGTTTGTACGTTCCTATCCCCTACCCCTGTTTTGCCTCTCCCCACTAGTAATGACTAATTTGTTCTCTATATCTGTAAGTTTCTTTTTTGTTTATTCACTAGTTTGTTGTATTTCTTAGATTCCACATTTAAGTGATATTATGCAGTATTTGTCTCTTTGTCTGACTTATTTTGAGTCCCTGGTGGCTCAGAGGTTAAAGCATCTGCCTAGAATGCGGGAGACCCAGGTTCGATCCCTGGGTTGGGAAGATCCCCTGGAGAAGGAAAATGGCAACCCACTCCAGTACTCTTGCCTGGAGAATCCCATGGAGGGAGGAGCCTGGTAGGCTACAGTCCATGGGGTCGCAAAGAGTCGGACACGACTGAGCGACTTCACTTCTCACTTCTTCTGACTTATTTCACTTAACATAATCCCCTCCAAGTCCATCCATGTTGTTGCAAATGGCAAAATTTCATTCTTTTCTGTGACTGAATAGTATTCTACTATATATGTATACCACATCTTGTTTTTCCATTCATCTGTTGGTGACAATTAGGTTGCTTCCATATCTTGGCAGTTGTAAATAATGCTGCTCTGAACACTGGGGTGCATGTGTCTTCATATTAGTGTTTTTGTTTTTTTCAGATACATACCCAGGAATGGAATTGCTGGGTCATATGGTAGTTCTATTTTTAGTTTTTTGAGAAACCTCCATGCTCTTTTCCACATTGGCTGTAGCAGTTTACATTCCCACTAACACTGTACAAGGATTCTCCACATCCTCGACAACGTTTGTGATTTGTGTTCTTTCTGATGATGGTCATTCTGACAGGTGTGAGGTGATACCTCGTTGTGGTTTTGACTTGCATTTCCCTGAAGATTACTGATGTCAAGCATCTTTTCATGTGCCTTTTAGCTATCTGCCTTTCCTCTTTGGAAAAAGTCTGTTAAGGTCTTCTCTCCATTTTTAAATCAGGTTTCTCTTTTCCCTTTTAACTTGACAGTGTCTTTTTATTAAAAGTGGTTCTTATACACAGCAACGAGTTGGATGTTGTGTTTTTCTCAACTCTCACAATGTTTTTTATGTGGTTTATTTAGAACATTTTGATGGAATTACCAACTTTGTGGGATTTAGATATGTTATTTTAATATTTGTTTTCAGTTTCTCTGTCTTTTGTTCCTTTGTTGCCCCTTTACTGTCTTCTTTTGGATTGTTGTTTTTTGGTTTTTTTTTAGTATTTCACTTTATTGACTGTTATTTTTTTAGTGGTTCCTCTAGGGTATATAATACATATACCTAACCTTTCACAGTCTACTTAGAGTTAATATTTTACCACTTCAAGTAAAATAATAGAAGCTTTATAATCATATAGGTTCTATATCTTCCCTACTTTCTTGATATACTGGTGTTAAGTATTACATTTACATACATTGAGAATCTCATCAGACAATGTTATAATTTTTGCTTTCAAAAGCCATATGTATTTTAAAGAACTTAGGAGAAAAATAGTCTGTTATATTTACCATTTTTGTTCTCCTTATTCCTGAAGTTCCAGGTTTTCCTCTGATATCATTTCCTGTCAGACAAAAGAAGTTTTTTCCTAGTCATTCATTTAGAGTGAATCTTTTCCAATAAATTCTCTTAGTTTTTCTTCATCTGAGAATGTCTCTCCCTCCCCCCCCACCTCCAGCCTTACAGCATGCAGAATCTTGATTTCCTAACCAGGGATCAAACCCGTGCCTCCTGTTTTGGAAGCGTGGTATTTTAACAACTGGACCCCCAGGGAATCCCCTGAGAGTGTCTTTATTCATCTTTATTTCTGAAGGATATTTTCATTGGATGTAGAATTTTGGTCCAACAATTCTTGTAGCATGTTTTTGTCTTCTAGACTCTCTGGTATCTGATGGGACATCTATAGTCATTTGAATGGTTCTTCCCCCTTTTTGTAATGAGTTGATTTTCTCTAAGTTTTTTTTTTCTTTAACATTGCTTTTCAGCAATTTGATCATGATGTATCTGGGTATGATTGCCTTTATATTTAATCCATTTGGGGTTTACTGGGCTTTTTGAATTTGTAAAGACATGCCTTTCACAAAATTTGAAAAGTTTTCAGCCATTATTTTTAAAATACTTTTCTATACCTTTTTTTCTGGAACTTCAGTTCCACATATATTAGACTCTCTGATACTGTCCCGCAGGTCCATGAAGCTCTGTTCATTTAAAACAAAATTTTAACTTAATTCTTTCTATTCTTTAGGGTGGGCAATTTTTATTGATTTGTCTTCAGGTTCATTTACTCTTTTTTTCAGTCTTTTCCATTCTGATATTGAGTATATCCAGTAAATTGTTTACTTCAGATATTGTGTTTTTCAGGTCTAAAATTTCCATTTGATTCTTTTTCATAGTTTCTGTGTGTCAGTTGAGAATTTCTGTCTTTCCATTCATTTAAAATATTTTTACCTTTATATTATGGAGCATCATTGAGTTAGCTGCTTTAAAATCTGTCTGAAAACTCAACACCTGGGTCATTTGATGTTTTTATTTATTTTTTTTATTAATTAGTTTATTTTAATTGGAGGATAATTACTTTACAATATTGTGATTTTTTTAAATATTATTCTTTAAACTATATATAAAATTTCTACATAAATACCAATCATGGTTGTACTGTGATTTCTATATTTATATTTTTGGTCACTGTGCTGTAATGTGCTTCGTCACTCAGTTGTGTCCAACTCTTTGCAACCCCACAGACTGTAGCCCTCCAGACTCTTCTGTCCTTGGGGATTTTCCAGGCAAGAATACTGAGGTGGGTTTTTATGCCCTTCTCCAGGGGATCTTCCCAACCCAGGAATCGAACCCAGTTCTCCCACATTGCAGGCAGATTCTTTACTGTCTGAGCCACCAGGAAGCTGTCATTTGATTTGTATTTCTGTTTTTCCTTTGAGAATTGGTCACATTTTCCTAGTTCTTTATATGTCAGGTGATTTTGGATTATATACTAGACATGTATACTGGTATTATTAGACTCTAGGTCCTGTTAGTTAATGTTGATGCTTTTGTCTTATTAGGTAACCAGCCTTCAGATATAATTTCTTTTTCAACTCATGTGAGTAGTGGTTCTAATGTCAGTTCAATTTTCAGAGACCTTTAGGTGTATCCCATTTGTCTGTTACTCCAGGGTTAGTCTAGTGCTTGGACAGTGGTTTATATTATAGTTCAGTTCTCAAAGCCTTTTCTGTGCTGCTTTGGGTCTGCTTTGTGTATGCATAGCTCAAGGGTGGCCCAGGGCTTGTGCCAATTCATGTACAGAATCAGGTGATTCTCTTCTTTAGCTCATCCCCTCCAGTATTTCTCCCATACTCATTGGCCCTCACAGTCCACTTTTTCCTTTCCTCTGGAAAAAAAGATGAGATTTCTTTAGGAGTTTTAGCTTCCTGCACTGCTAATGTAACAATTCAAAACCAAATGGAAAAGAGAAGGGGGGAAAAAAAAAACAGGAAACAGCCTTGAGTGGGTTGTTTCTTTGACTCCTCTCCACAGTCTACTTGCTTTTGTTTACTTTTTAGAGACCTCGGTTGCTTTTTTTGTATTTTGTCTGGAGTTTTTAATTCTTTTTTTTTTTTTTTTTAAGTTTTTTTTTTAGAGTTTTTAATTCTAATCGGTGAGAAAGAGAGAAGCTAATATGGGCTTATTGCATCTTGGCCAGCATTTGCAGTTTATTCAATTTCTTTACCCTTTTGATAATACTTAATACTTTGGCAACTGCACAGAAGTTTAGTCTTCAAACTTCTACCAGTTTTACTAAAATGTCATGTTTAATGCAACTTCATTCATCTGATTCAGGGAAAATGTTGGGGTAGGGAATCCGATGGGGATTCTATGTAGCAAGAGAGACAAGAAAATAGATGTGTCAAGATGTTAACAATTAGTTAATCTAAGTAAAGAATATATGGGTGCTCACTCTTTCAACTATTTTGTGAGTTTAAAAAGTCATAATAAAAAGTTGATGGGAAACTCTGATCTTAATATATTCTATAATCTTAATCTAAGACACTGATCTAATCCCGAGGTCAACCTGCTGGTGCTCTTCAGAGTATTTTTGATTGGTCGAATTTGGACATACAAATTTGGACCTTCTCTGATTTCAAGGTGGCTTTCTTTGTTTCTGAGAGAATAAACACTTTCTTTTGGCTATTTTTATATATTTCTTCCCTTACATCCCACTCTTTTCCCCTGTTTAGCAAATTAGGAAATTGAATTTGGACAGTAGTGTTCATCTCACCAACTGTTAATGGTCCCTTCTCTTATTTTAGACAATTCCAAGCTCGAGTGTCTCGGCAAACTCTGTTGGCACTTGAGAAAGAAGAGGAGGAGGAAGTTGTGGGATCTTCTGTACCACAGCGAAGCACACTGGCTGAACTAAAAAGCAAAGGGAAAAAGACAGCAAGAGCTCCAATCAGCCGTGTAGGGGGTGCTCTCAAGGGTAAGTTTGTTAAGTGTTATTATGGGAAGCTTTTAGTTTCGGGTGGTAGGCAAATTATGTAAGGAAATCATGTATAAATATATATATGAACATTGTCCTACTGTTCTGACTACTAGGAAGCAAAAAAGAAGTCTAAGGAGAAGCTGAGATCACAGTGTACAGTAACACTAAAACATGTCAGCATTTTGTGTCATTAATTAAGAAACACCTACTCTGGGACTCTTATAATGCAAAGAAAGAGGGAAAGACAGACAGAAGGAAAAGAAAAAAGAATAACTTAATCTAATATTTATCTAGAGTAATAAGCAACTAGAGTTTCTGAGTTTCAGTTATTAGTTGAAAGATATGCAGTAATATAGCAAGTATTATCAAAGTAAAGCTTACATGTACCAAATTCACAAAGAATGTAGTAATTTGATCTTCAGTTTTGGAGGGTGAGAAATTGGGCTCTCTTTGTATACTTAAAGATGATCAGCAATAGCTGTTTTTTAAATCTACTATTTTTTTAGGTAAATTTTAGGTTCCCAGCAAAATTGACCAGAAGATACAGAGAGCAGTAAGCTTTTATTAACCACATTTATAGCAGTTAGACACGTAGACCAGATATTTAGATCTCTTATCCCTATCCTGATATATCAACTTTGTAATACTCAGAATGTTCCTTGGAGATCTGAGAATTAGAGTACAGAGAATATAGTCCTAAAAAATATTTTATCCAGATCATGATGAAGCTTGAGTCTAATAAGCAGCCCCACTAAAGAGAATACCAATAATAAGTGAGCTAACTTGGTTTTTTTTTAGATTCAGTACATTTCAGCTGGGAGAAAAATTTTACCAGAAAAATGAATATTAAGATTTCAGTTAATCCTGATAAAATTAAACAATGTTAGAATGATGACTGAAGGAAGATACAGAATTTGTTTTTTGGATATCTATATGTAAAAGATTACAGGTGAGGGAAAAGGGGAGGGTATAAGTAACAAATGCAGAATAGACTTAAAAATTAATTATTTGATGCATTAAGGTTTTTAAAAATTATTATTTAAAAAAATCTCTGATTCTATGGTAGTAGAAGTAATCTTGATTTGGGAAAGGTTCAGGTGTACCTTATTGGGCATCTAAATTGGTGAAGATTTTTAAATTTAGATTTTGAAAGTTTAATATTTTTCTCTTAGCTCCAAGCCAGAACAGAGGTCTCCAAAATCCAGTTCCTCAACAGATGCAAAGTAATACTAGAATTATTGTTTTTGATGAAAATACTGATGAGGCTTCTAGAGCAGAGCCATCTAAGCCTACAGTCCAGCCATGGATAGCACCTCCTGTGTCCAGGGGCAAAGAGAATGAGCTGCAAGCCGGCCCTTGGAACACAGGCAGGCCTTTGGAATACAGGGTAAGGACTCTAATCCAGTTTATTTGTTAACATAACAAAGTTCAAATAGAGGAGTATTTTTAGCATCTCTTTTAATTCCTCTTGAATAATTAGGCATGGTCTGCATATGGTGCATCAGAATGTAAAACCATGGTAATTTTAGTTTTCTTCTTCATCGCCAGCCTCGAGGCAATACAGCGTCTATGACAGCTGTACCCTCTATGCTTCCAAGTTTTACTCCATATGTGGAAGAGACTGCACAACAGCCAGTTATGTGAGTTTGATTTCCAGATATTTTGTGGTGGAAATTACTAAGTTTGGCAGGGGCACCTATCTAATTCCTAAAGCCTTTTCTTCTTTGTGGAAATGAAAGTAAACAAAAGTTTTATTTCCTTTATGTCTTTTTTTTTTTTTTTAGTGTGTTAGGGCTAAAAGACCACTTGTTATTCTTATTAAGGAATAAACTCAATAGGTTTATATTTAAATTGGTGTAGTCAAAGATAGTCACTGTTATTTAAGGGAGATGTTCTGCCTTTATTATTAACAGTAGTGAGGAATTATGGCAGTTTTTGCTCATAACCTGCTTTTTCTTTCTGAATGTCTTTTTCTTGGCATTTCTATGAGATATAATAGATGATTAAATAATCAGGCAGTCTGAGATTCAGTCTAATATATAACATTGTGGAGTGGTAATATTAGGTCATATTTTGTGTCCCATTGCAAGAGTTTCTTCATATATAATTTGTAACCCCTCATTATATGCTAGGTATATGATGTTTGTGTAGGTTTTTTCATAAAGTCTTTTTATCAGTTGAGCAAATTGAGGACGCTTTTTAAGCATGTAGATGCTTGGACCATTAAAAGTTCTGATCCAGTGTATCTGAGTTGAGGACCAGATACAACTAAAGAACAATCTTTAGTTGTAAAAAGATACACAAAAAAATAAAAGATATATAAGTGATTCTGATCCTGACTGAGGTATGCTCCATTTTCAAACCTGTATTACCACTCTCTACTCTTCCCCTTCAGCTGATAATGTTGAATTTTACATCATCAGTTCTCTAAATGCTGTATTTCTAATTCTTCTGGGTTCAGAACAGTGAGAAATGGGCATAAGTTAGCTTCATTTTGTACACTGGATTCTATTTAGATTTGGTTATTCACCACAGTCATAGAAAACAAATTTATGGTTACCAAAGGGCAAAGTGTTAGTGTTAGTCGCTCAGTCATGTCCGACTCTTTGCGACCCATGGACTGTAACCCACCGGGCTCCTCTGTGCATGGAATTCTCCAGGCAAGAATACTGGAGTGGGTAGCCTTTCCCTTCTCCAGGGGATCTTCCCAATTCCGGAATAGAACCCAGTTCTCCCTAATTGCAGCCGGATTCTTTACCGTCTGAGCCACTAGGGAAGCCCACCAGAGGGGAAAGGTATGGGATAAATTAGGGGATTGGGATTAACATATACACATAACTATATATAAAATAGATAACCAACAAGGACCTACTGTATAGCACAGAGAACTATATTCAATATTTTGTAATAACCTATAAGGGAAAAAAATCTGAAAAGGAATATATATATACATATAATATATATAACTGAATCACTGCTGTACATGTGAAACTAACACATTATAAATCAACTATATATACTTCAATAAAAATATTACCTCCTTTGAAAAAAAGATATGTTATTCAGATTTATTTTTACCTATAAGTAATATAAGCTATTTGATGACTCTTAACTTATAGCTAATTCCTTCCTCATCCTAGTAGTACTCAGAACATAATTGTTGATGGACTATGTAAATTATTTTTAGCCTCTTAATCATTTTTGTTTTTTGGAATCCATCATATATAATCTTACAACTGACATCATCCCTGTGTTTTGTCAAAACGTAAGAAACAGCTCATTTGATCTATATGATAAATAATAATTATCTTGCTTCTTTTAGGACACCATGTAAAATTGAACCCAGTATAAACCACATTCTAAGCACAAGAAAGCCTGGAAAGGAAGAAGGAGATCTCCTGCAGAGAGTTCAAAGTCTTCAGCAAGAGTCTGAGAAGAAGGAGAAGATGATGTATTGTAAGGAGAAGATTTATGCAGGAGTGGGGGAGTTCTCCTTTGAAGAGATCCGGGCTGAGGTTTTCCGGAAGAAATTAAAAGAGCGAAGAGAAGGTATGTGTATTTATCTAGCTCAAGTTTGTAAAAATAACTTAGTTGTAGGAAGACTGGGTTGCTATTTTAAGCCTGAGGAAAGTTACTGCTGTTGTGTGTAACTTTGTGTGATGCTTCTGTGGTTTCTATGTTTCTCTATTTAAGCTGAACTTCCATTGCTGCTTTCTATGAAACCCATAAGGGAAAATTTTAAACAACTAAGTTTGTGTTCAAAAGTAAAGAAACTGCATGACCAGTTCATCTTTCCCTGCAATAGGCAGACAGAAAAGTGCTTTTTCCTAATATTTCCTAAATATTTCACTTTACTTTTGATACTGTGCCTGAAATTTCTCCCAGGGCTAATTTAGATTAACGGACTCTGTCATTTAGATGATAGTAGTATGTCCTGTTTATTAAACAATTCTTTCTGAGTTAAGGGAGGCTTATACATTGAAAACGGAGAAGGCAATGGCACCCCACTTCAGTACTTTTGCCTGGCAAATCCCATGGACAGAGGAGCCTGGTAGGCTGTAGTCCATGGGGTCGCTAAGAGTCGGACATGACTGAGCAACTTCACTTTCACTTTTCACTTTCATGCATTGGAGAAGGAAATGGCAACCCACTCCAGTGTTCTTGCCTGGAGAATCCCAGGGACGGGGCAGCCTGGTGGGCTGCTGTCTATGAGGTCGCACAGAGTCGGACACGACTGAAGTGACTTAACAGTATACGTTGAAAAACTGGAAATTTGGAAAAAGTAGGAAGTGGTTCTGATTCTAAAGCCTAGAGATGCTTGGGGGCAAAAGGTGCCCAAAGCAGGCTGAAAGTAGGGAAGTTTAGCATTTGGAATTTAAAGCATTAGAAGATGAGTGAGAATACAGAAAAGGAGGTTGGGGGTGGGAGGAGTACAAAAATAAATTTTATCCATTTAGGCATTTTGACTAGGATATACCAAGAATGAAGAAATGTTTATTATTATTATTTTTTTTAACACAATCATCCAGAGTAACCTGCAGCTCAGCTCACTTAAAGAGATGTGACATTCATAGAGCTAGCTAGGAAACTTAGCCGTCACTTATAATTTGTTTGAGAAAAAAAATCATTTCAGAGTTTCAGGTGTCAAGTTAGAAGCAAAGGTCTGTAAAGCAGCCTGTTAGTAAGTTTGGAATTGCCTTATTTGTTACATCAACTAGTGCCTTCCAAGACTGACAGAAGTGCTCTGGCCTCAAATAATATATGGAAAAATGGAATCTATGTGTCTAGGTAGGAGAGAGGGAATGCGTAAAAGTTAAGGAACTAGTTGTGTGAAGCTTTTTAAAAGTGGAAACCACCACAGCAAAGAAATAGGCTAGCAGAATAGCCACATATGAGCTGGGAAAGGAGCAAGGCACTTAGGTGAAACTACTGCTTCCTGAAGGGAAGGCTCTAGCGACACCAAGTATATTAAAGTAAAATAGTACATTTTATTCTCAACTAGCTAAAGAAGAAGCTGAGCTAGGGTTAGTTGGGATTTGAGTACTGAAAGAAGTATTGACCTCTGAGGATATTGTAATACTCTTTTCCTAATCTTGTCTCTGAATCTAGTTTGTACTCTTAAGAAATCCTCATGCCTATAAGAAAGTGGTTTCTTGTTATATTTAAAACTAGCTTCAAAGATTATTGCTGACATTCAACTCTCAGGTAGGGACATGAGAAATGAGGAAGCCACAGGTCGGGTCTAAAGACAAGGCTGTTATCCTTTCTTCCCATTACTACTTCTAAAGCATTTTCCCCCTTCTTCAAAAAGTTTCTTTCCAATTCATGTCTTCCAGTTTTTTTCCTACCCATCAAACCTCCTTAGTATTCTACATACCTGCCTCATTTCTTATTTCTACCCCTACACCATCCACTCTATTGTATTCACCTGGCAAAACCTCAACCCTAGTTAAATCCAGCTATCTCCTCACACTCTGTACCTGCATCCAAGTATAATAGTTTAAATGTAGCTGGAGAAAAATGCAACTATGAATTGGTCTCATTTTAAATCCTTTTTATTTTTTATTTTAGCTATGCTGGATCTTCGTTGCTGTGCGTGGGCTTTCTCTAGTTGTGTTGCACCAGCTTCTCATTGTGGTGGCTTCTCTTGTTGCAGAGCATTAGCTCTAGGGCACATGAGCTTTGCTGGACCAGGGATCGAACTTGTGTCCCCTGCATTGGCAGGCGGATTCTTAACCACTGGACCACCTAGGAATTCCTCATTTTAAATTCTTGACCACGACATTTACCAGTGCCTAACAATCTTACTAGTTATCTGATAGGTGAATTTCTTCTTTCTGCTAAACAACTAATTTAATTTTCTTTCATTTTCAAATATACATCCCTGTACCTCCTGACCTATCTCCTTTGTAACCTCATTGAGAAAATAGAAGGAATGTGATGGTAACTCCATTTTCTTCCACCAAATCTGCCATCTCTGCTATCTGTACACTCATTCTTTTTGTTAAAATTTAACATTTCTCTGTTCCTATCAAAGGAATGGTCCTTATTTCTTCCCCCTCTAGCATTTTCCCTTTTTACTAAACCATTCTTAGTAATTTAGGCAAATATAATGTCTCCATTTTTTAAAAAGAAAGAAAATCTTCATTATCCTTATTCATCTCCAACTACAACCCCATTTTTATACTCCCTTTCACAGCAAGATTTGGGGGCAATTGTAATCTTTTGCTGCCTACTGTTTCCTCAACTGAAAAAGCTGGCTTAAAACTCAACATTAAAAAACAAAGATACGTCATCTGGTTCCATCACTTCATGTCAAATAGATGGGGGAAAAGTGAAAACAGTGGCAGATTTTATTTTCTTGAGCTCAAAAATCACTGCAGATTGCTGCCACAAAATTAAAAGATGTTTGCTCCTTGGAAGAAAAGCTATGACAAACCTAGACAACGTATTAAAAAGCAGAGACATTACTTTGCCAACAATGGTCCATATAGTCAAAATTATGGTTTTTCCGGTAGTCATCTACAGAAGTGAATTGAACCATACAGAAACCTGAGTACCAAAGAATTGATCCTTTCGAACTGTGGTATTGGAGAAGACTCTTGAGAGTCCCTTGGACAGCAAGAAGATCAAACCAGTCCATCCTAAAGGAAATCAACTCTGAATATTCATTGGAAGGACTGATACTGAAGCTCTAATACTTTGGCCACCTGACTTGAGGAGTCAACTCTTTGGAAAGACCCTGATGCTTGTAAAGATTGAGGGCAGGAGGAGAACGGGGTGACAGAGGATGAAATGGTTGGATAACATCATCAACTCAGTGGACATGAGTTTGAGCAAACTTGGGAAAATAGTGAAGGACAGGGAAGCCTGGCATGCTGCAACCCATGAGGTCGCCAGGAGTCAGACATGACCTACCTATTGAACATTTCCTCAAGCATCATTTCTATTCCATTGATCACAGTGACCAGAAACCTCCTTTTTGCCGAATCCAATGGCTGTTTCTGAGTCCTGATCTTTATTGACTTCTTAGCTTCATTGAGTACAGTTGATGAAATGCTTTATGAAATGCTTGTCTTTGGCTTCTTCCTTGATGGTGTATTCTTGCTCCATTTCCTTTACTGTTCTCATCCAGGACCTCTTCCTGAGGCCCAGGAGAGTTCTGAAATATCCCAATTATCTCTTCTTTCCACAGCCATCTTTAAGTAATGGATTAAATACTGTTTACAAGCTATCAACTCTCAAATTCATATCCCCATCCCTGACATTTCACCTGATCCCCAGACTGATATTTAGTTGCCTGCGTTTATTGGCTGTCCTAATAGGCATCTTTTAAAATTTATATGTATTTGGCTGTGCTGGGTCTTAGTTGCAGCACACAGTATCTTCAATCTTCATTGAGCATTATGGGGGTCTTTAGTTGAGGCATATGGAATCTAGTTCCCTGACCAAGGATTGAACTCAGGCCCCCTGCATTGGGAGTTCAGAGTCTTAGCCACTGGACCACCAGGGAAATCTCTCCAATAGACATTTTAAGCTCTACATAACCAAAAACAGTTGCTGATTTATATCACAAACCACACCCCAATATACAAATGTACCACAGGCTTCCCTATTTCAACAAAAGGCATCACCATGCACCAAGTTGGTTCAGTTCAGTTCAGTTGCTCAGTCGTGTCCGACTCTTTGCAACCCCATGAAATGCAGCATGCCAGGCCTTCCTGTCCATTACCAACTCCCGGAGTCCACCCAAACCCATGTCCATTGAGTCGGCAATGCCATCCAACCATCTCATCCTCTGTCATCCCCTTCTCCTCCTGCCCTCAATCTTTCCCAGCATCGGGGTCTTTTCCAATGAGTCAGCTCTTCACATCACGTGGCCAAAGTATTGGAGTTTTAGCTTCAACATCAATCCTTCCAATGAACACCCAGGAATGATCTCCTTTAGGATGGACTGGTTGGATCTCCTTGCAGTCCAAGGGACTCTCAAGAATCTTCTCCAACACCACAGTTCAAAAGCATCAATTCTTTGGTGCTCAGCTTTCTTTATAGTCCAACTGTCACATCCATACATGACCACTGGAAAAACCATAGCCTTGACTAGACGGACCTTTGTGGACAAAGTAATGTCTGCTTTTTAATATGCTGTCTAGGTTGGTCATAACTTTCCTTCCAAGGAGTAAGCATCTTTTAATTTCATGGCTGTAATCACCATCTGCAGTGATTTTGGAGCCCAGAAAAATAAAGTCAGCCACTGTTTCCACTGTTTCCCCATCTATTTGCCATGAAGTGATGGGACTGGATTCCATAATCTTCGTTTTCTGAATGTTGAGCTTTAAGCCAACTTTTTCACTCTCCTCTTTCACTTTCATCAAGAGGCTCTTTAGTTCTTCTTCACTTTCTGCCATAAGCGTGGTGTCATCGTCATATCTGTGGTTATTGATATCTCTCCCGGCAATCTTGATTCCAGCTTGTGCTTCCTCCAGCCCAGCGTTTCTCATGCTGTACTCTGCATATAAGTTAAATAAGCAGGGTGACAATATACAGCCTTGACATACTCCTTTTCCTGTTTGGAACCAGTCTGTTGTTCCATGTCCAGTTCTAACTGTTGCTTCCTGACCT
Organism: Bos indicus; assembly: GCF_029378745.1. Taxonomy (NCBI): domain Eukaryota; kingdom Metazoa; phylum Chordata; class Mammalia; order Artiodactyla; family Bovidae; genus Bos; species Bos indicus. The sequence goes on from NC_091769.1 coordinate 35,732,509, forward strand.
GTATACAGGTTTCTCAGGAGGCAGGTAAGGTGGTCTGGTATTCCCATTTCTTTCAGAATTTTCCACAATTTATTGTGATCCAAACAGTCAAAGGCTTTGGCATAGTCAATAAAGCAGAAATAGATGTTTTTCTGGAACTCTCTTGCTTTTTCCATGATCCAGCGGATGTTGGCAATTTGATCTCTGGTTTCTCTGCCTTTTCTAAAACCAGCTTGAACATCTAGAAGTTCATGGTTCACATATTGCTGAAGCCTGGCTTGGAGAATTTAAGCATTACTTTACTAGCGTGTGAGATGAGTGCAATTGTGCGGTAGTTTGAGCATTCTTTGGCATTACCTTTCTTTGGGATCGGAATGAAAACTTACCTTTTCCAGTCCTGTGGCCACTGCTGAGTTTTCCAAATTTGCTGGCATATTGAATGCAGCACTTTCATAGCGTCATCTTTCAGGATTTGAAAGAGCTCAACTGGAATTCCATCACCTCCACTAGCTTTGTTCGTAGTGATGCTTCCTAAGGCCCACTTGACTTCACATTCCAGGATGTCTGGCTCTAGGTGAGTGATCACACCATCATGGTTATCTTGGTCATGAAGATCTTTTTTGTATAGTTCTTCTGTGTATTCTTGCTACCTCTTCTTAATATCTTCTGCTCCCCCCAAAAAACTCTGAAAGGCATCTTTTATCCCTCTTTCCTTACCATTCCCCCACATCTAACGAATAAACCAACTTTGCCACCAAAAAGTTTCATACATCTTTCATTTATCACCAGTCCCATTATTACCTCAGTCCAAACCACAGTCTTTTAGCTGGACTACTACAGTTAAGACTTTCTGCCCTCTTTCTGGCCTTCCCAAAATTCATTGTGTTCACAGCACATTATCATTTTTGGAAAATCAGGTCATGTCCCTCCTTTATTTAAAATTCTCCCGTGTTGTTTCATTGTCTTAGAATGCAGTACAAACTCTTATAAACCCTACATGATTTGGCCCTTGCCTAACTTTCCAATCTCATCTTTTACTTTGCTCCCTATTTCTATGCTACAATCATGTTGGTGTTCTTTTGAGTCCTTGTACCAGTGATCTTGTTCCTCCATTAGGGCCTTTATGCCATCTAGTCCCTTGCTCTAGAAACTTTCCTCAGATCTTTATATGACCAGCCTCTTGTTATCCAGGTTACAGCTTCATAATGTAACTGACTTAGATGATCTCCCCTGATCACTGGTTTAGTAGCTCCTGACCTCCATTCCCCTACCCAATAACACATTTTCACATCACCTAATTTTTATTTTTAGCACTGATTATCTTGTTAATTTCTGTGTGTTTGTCTCTGCCAAATTGAACATTAGCATCACATGACCAAGGACTTTGTATTATGTGCCACTAAAACCTAAATACCTTGTTGTGCTTGGCATGTAATAGATTTCTATTTCTTATTGACTGAATAAATAATAGAGACCGAGACCTCAAGTTGAGGACTTTGCTCCATTTGTGTCATTCTTATCTGTAATATTGACTGTCCCAAAGACAATCTTTGACAGGATAAATTGCTATGAGGAGTAATGCCTCAGCCAACTTTACTGTTTCTAGCTGAGCTACTGACCAGTGCAGAGAAGAGAGCAGAAATGCAGAAACAGATTGAAGAGATGGAGAAGAAGCTAAAAGAAATCCAAACTACTCAGCAAGAAAGAGCGAATGAACAGGTCATTTTCTCTTTTCAGTACATAACAACTAATGCTTATTGAAACAAATTTAAAAATATGAAAATATAGAAGGTAAAAGTCCTGCCAGTGCCCACTCAGTTTTTGGTAGTTTCTTAGCTACTAGTATCAGCAAAGTTGAGCAGAAAAGTAATTTTAACAGGTGACTTCAAATGGAATTTGTGGCATATAAGTGATATAATTTATTGACATCTTAGTTATACTCTAAATCACTATTCTGTTACTTCTGACTTTAATTTTTTATTCTAGTTATGTTCAATTAAAATGAGATTAGCTAAAGAAATTTAGTGTGTATTTGCTTGCCACTACTTAGTTAAGTACAGCAGTATCAGTTTATACTGGTAACATAAATTTAAGAACTTCTGTGGGACAGACATTCTATATGGTTAGTAAATATCTTGGGAAAGTGTATAGTAAAGCTAATTTTGGCACTAAAACTTGAAAATAGGTAGCATTTTCTAGATAAGAGGGACATACTAATTTTGTTTATTTAATGCAAATAGCAAGAAGAAAAGATGCCTACAAAGGAGACAGCTGAACTGCCAATTGCTTCAGAGTCTCAGGAAATATCAGGAATGGCTCTGTCCAATTTTGTTTGCCCAGTAAACTCTTGTGCCAGGTAGGACCACATTGGTGGAAGAAATGATACTTATAGGAAGGAGGGCATTTAGAACCAGCCTTTGACTCTCTAGACTTGAAGTCTCCTTAACTTTTATAGTATTGAGACATGATTTTTGCAACTCTTTGTCACAACATCAGCTTTGATACTAATGAAGGAGGTCTAGGTGCTGGCTTTTTTCCATTAAAAAAAAATAACGTATTTCTTATAATAACAACCAAATAATTTTTTAAATGGTAAAACCACTCATTTCTACCACTAAAAGATGACTAGTATTAACATTGCTTTATTTCTTCTTTATGTGTTGTTTTGGATTTGTTTATAAAAATGAAGGTTTATCATTTTGTAATCTGCTTATATTGTTAATGTAACTTGATGTCTGCTATCAAATATATTTCTGTAACAATTCTAATGACTGAAGGTTCTATCTTAAAGAATTTGGTTTAATGGTACTAGAATATTTTCTTTATCTTAGAATGAAGATTGTATTTAATTTTTTAAAAAGTCTCTTGGACTTCTGAAAATTAAATAATTTGTTCCGTGGGTCGTAAGCCACATGTTTAAAATCGAGTTTCTTCACAGGGAAACATCACTTGCAGAAAACGTTTGGCAAGAACAACCTCATTCTAAAAGTGAGTTGTATTTGACAATCTCATGAAGACCTTACTGATAACAAATGCATTATGTAACAAGTATAAATGATTTTATTGATTGTAGTAAAAGGAGGTGAAAGAAAGCAAAGAGAGGGACTCAGGTTTGTAATCTTTGAATCATGGAGTTCAATTTATTAGCATATAATTCAAGATAGGATAGACATTTGAAAGAATATTTTTGTAAAATAACTCATTGCTTAAAAATATTTTATTTTAAATGTAATTTAAATTTATACTAACTATAAAATAATATTTCACTTTAGTTAGTGCACTCTAGCTAATGGCACCCCACTCCAGTACTCTTGCCTGGAAAATCCCATGGACGGAGGAGCCTGGTGGGCTGCAGTCCATGGGGTCGCTAAGAGTCGAACATGACTGAGCGACTTCACTTTCACTTTTCACTTTCATGCATTGGAGAAGGAAATGGCAACCCACTCCAGTCTTCTTGCCTGGAGAATCCCAGGGACGGGGGAGCCTGGTGGGCTGCCATCTCTGGGGTCTCATAGAGTTGGACACAACTGAAGCGACTTAGCAGCAGCAGCAGCAGCTAAGCATAGCAGTAGCACCCAGGAGCCAAGACTGGAAAGTGGTTTTTTGATAGGAAGAGGGGGGAGAAGCTTAAAATTAAAGCTATTTTATATTCAAATTTGGTCTTTTCAGAAACATGTTAAAAGTGGTAGAAACATGAATATCCACCTAGTAGTTTAAAAAATTCAGTAGAATCTGATTAAATGTTTAAGTCTAACCATCAGTTTATAGGAAATGCAAGGCATAGAAGAACATTTGAAACAAAAATATAATTGGCCAAAAATCCAGCATTATGGGGTGTACAACCCAGTTTCTAAAACAAAAAATTAATAGCAAAAACAAAAACCCTATAAAATAAAAGCAATTAAAGAGACAATTTCAACTGGTCACAGTGTTTGAATCTACTTTGCATTCCTAATTCAAACTTTTTAAAAAGTTTTGATAAAATGTGATACTTCTGATTGTATGTGTGAATTCAGAAATGGTTAATTCTGTAGATATGATCATGTTTTGAGATTATGTTTTTTAAAAAGACACTATTTCTAAGAAATGTGTACTGAAATATTTACATATGCAATGATATGGTGTTTTGTATTTGCTTCAAAAATAATTCAGAGTTGGGTTAGATTTGGGGAGCAGTGATGGGGAATAAAGATGAAACAAGATCATCCATGTTTAGATCATTGTTATTAAGTGATCTTTACTTTTGTACTTTGGAAATTATTTATTATAAAAGATAAAATTGTTTTTCTGCTTTCAGACAGCAAAAATGTTAATTGACCTAATTGTCTTGAAGAGTAGGGCATTTACTCTAAAGAGTGTAAATTTAGTCTCTCTTTCTATAGGTTCCAGTGTACCTTTCTCCATTTTTGATGAATCTCTTCTTTCAGAAAAAAAGCCTGTCAGGTTTGAGGGTTTTTTTTAATTTATTTTGTTTCAACAATTAAAAGTTTTCTATTATTATATATAAGGGTGAAATAGGAGGTTACTGTTATCTGTGTTAAGAGAAAAATTGCTAAATGGGATGTCTTTTTCTAGTCCTTCTGCAGCTCCCTCACGTGTTTTAGCCCAACGAAGACCTCTTGCAATTCTCAAAACTTCAGAAAGCATCACCTCAAATGAGGATGTATCTCCAGATGTTTGTGTAAGAAACAGTATCCCTAAGTTTATATAAATGGGCTAGTGTATAGTTTCATTCATTTCTCACAGAAGTTTAGAGTTAAAGTAAAAATCATTGGCTTGAAATAAGCACATGAAAAGATGCTCAACACTGTTATCAGAGAATGCAAATCAAAATCATGGTGAAATACTATACACATGCACTTGGATGGCTATAATCAAAAAGACAAAATAACAGCTGTTGGTGAGGATGTTAAGTAACTAGAACCTTCATACGTTGCTGATGAGGATGTACAGTGGTACAACCTGTTTGGAAAACAATCTGTCAGTTCCTCAAAATGTTGACAATAGGGTTACCATATGGTCCAGCAGTTCCCTCCTAGGTAAATATATCCCAAAGAATTTTTTAATTTAATTAATTTTTAATTGAAGGATAACTAAAAGAATTTAAAACATATCATCACACAAAAACTACATAAATGTTCATAGCAGCATTGTTCGTAAGAGCCAATAACAGGAAACAACCAAACATTCATCACCTGATGCTTGGATAAACAAAATGTGTATCTGTAAAGTGGAATAGTGTTCAGCCATAAGAAGGAATGGAATATTGACATATCCTACAACATGGGTGAATCTTTAAAACACTGCTAAAATGAAAGCACGCCTAAAAGAACACATACTGTATTATTCTGTTTATGTGAAATAAACAGCTGTCTTTCATAAAGGCAGAAAATAGATTAGGATTTCCAGGGGATTAGGGAGAGAGTGGATTGGAAAGTGACCACAAATTGATATAGTGTTTCTTTTTAAGGTGATGAAAGTGTTCTGAAGTTAGATAGTGGTGATGGTTGCAAGTGAGATAGTGGTGAAGGTTGCAAAGCCTTATGAATGTGTGATACTAAAAACCACTGAAATGCACATTATAAAAGAGTGTATTTTTTGGTATGTTAATTATATCTCAATTTTTTTAAGTAGGGAAAGATCACTGTCTTCAAAGCCCAGGATCTTTTTTCTTTATAAAAAAAATTTTGTAGCAATGAAAGTTATGTGAACCAACCTTTTTTTTTTTGTAGTAATGTTCTGTTTTAACCACTGTGAACTAGTGACCCTGCACACATTCAAGTCAAAGTAAATAAACTTTATCAATGACATTTTATTGAAGGTTTAAACCAGCATCTGGAAACTTGTCTTAATATTTAAAGAGAACTGAGTATGTTTAATCTGAAGCTTATAAGGGGAGACATTATCAGTATCTATAATGATTTAAAACAGTGTTAAATCAGTGTATTCCAATGAATCAAACATGTTTTTCTTTTTGTTTACCCATTTATTGAGGTATATCTTATATCCATGGACCTCCCTCAGTAGCTCAGTTGGTGTAAAGAATCAGCCTGCAATGCAGGAGACTCAGGTTTGATCCCTAGGTTGGGAAGATCCCCTGGAGAAGGAAATGGCAACTCACTCCAGTATGCTTGCCTGGAGAATCCCATGGTCAGAGGAGCCTGGCAGGCTACAGTCCATGGGGTCACAAGAGTTGGACACGACTTAGCAACTAAAGAGAGAGAGAGAGCTCTTATATAGATACATTGCACAAATATTAATTGTACAGCTAGGTAAAAATTTAAATATGTGAATATCCATGTAGTCTTCACATATATCAAGATACAGAAAATTTGCAGCAACCCAGAAGAACCTCAGGAGCCATGTATGACTGAAGGTGCTGAGGCCCCATTCCAACTATACTGAATTGGAATTTCCAGAGATAAAATCCAAGTATGTATTTTTGTCTGTTTTAAATACTTGCCCAGGTAATTCTAATGTAGATAATAAAGATGATGATGTAGAAGAGTAATTTTTACATACTGGATTCTGGAGAATACCACCAGAGAATAGGCTGGATTTGGAGGTAGTGGTTCTAAGTTCAGATGTTCAAGGATGGACTAAATTATTAAGAGGATATCTTAGGTTTTTTTGTCTTAAACCTTTTACTTGAATTTTGTTAATAGGTACCTACCAGCATTTTTTTCCCTAAAAAAAAAATCATATTTAAAGTGTCTAAACTAATAGGGCCATAAATAGTATTTGCATAAAATGTATCCATAGACTACAGACATCTATTTTACTCTAATCTTACGATTCTTCAGTTTCATCTATTGTTTCTTCTAGATGTATCTCTCACCTCTACTTAATTATGTTGAACCAGAAATTCGGAGTATATGTCATATTGGTAATCTAGAAAATTAATATCTAGTATCTATGAGGGTTAAACGAAATAGGCACTTTTGTGTACTTCAGGTAAATGTATAAAGTGGTACAATATTTCTGAGGGAAGTTGGGCAGTATGAATAAATACCCTTAATGTCCCATTACCTTTTTGACCTGGTAGTTCTATTTTTATGAATTATTCCTAAGAAAACTAACATATTCCTAAAGATTTAAATCTATAAGAATATTTAAAATAGTTTCATGATAGTAAAATACGGGGAATAGCCTAAAACAGTTGGTCAACTTCTGATAGACCCACAGTGTTACCAATATGTTTTTAAAGAATTTTTAATAGCACAGAAAATAAACTAAAAAATATAATGATAATGAATAATATGGACTAGCATATATGCTGTAATTTCACTTGTTTTAAAACCTCTTTTTAAAATGCTTAAAATATGCATGTATCCTACCAGATGTATATGGTCATAGCAGTTGTCTCTGGATAGTGGAAACTGGGGACTTCCCAGGTGGCACGAGCGGTAAAGAACCTGTCTGCCAATTCAGGAGATACAAGAGATGCAGGTTTGATCCCTGGGTCCAGAAGACCCCCTGGAAGAGGGCATGGCAACCCACTCCAGTATTCTTGCCTGGTAAATCCCATGGACAGAGAAGCCTGGTGGGCTACAGTTCATAGGGTTGCAAAGAGTCAACACAACTGAAGTGGCTTAGCATGCACATACCAATAGTAACTGGGGTGGAGAAATAGGAGGATCAAGTGTGGGAGGGAGACTTTTTTACTACAGATTCTTTTAAAATAGTTGACTTTTTAAAACTATATACTTGTATTACTTTTAAAGACAAAGGCATATTTTAAGTGTTTTCCATTATTTTATATTTTTTCCCCCATATCTTCTATCATCCTGAATTGTTGTTTAGTCGCTAATTCATGTCTGACTGTTTGTGACTCCATGGACTGTAGCCCACCAGGCGCCTCTGTCCATGAGATTTTCCTGGCAAGAACACTGGAGTGGGTTGCCATTTCTTTTTCTAGGGGATCTTTCTGGCCCAGGGATTGAACCAATATTTCCTGCATTGGCAGGCAGATTCCTTACCATTGAGCCACCAGGGAAGCCCATGATCATGAGTTACCTTTTAGAAATAAAATAAAAATTGTCATAGAATAAGACCTAAAAGCTAGGAGGATAGTTGATTACCAGAGGGTATTCTAGGCCAACGCCAGAAGAAAAATGGTATTGGTTCTTTGGTTCCTAGGTGAAATTGATTGAGGAGAAAACATTGTCCAGTATTTTTCTTTGTGTGGAGAATCTTCAGTGTATTTTTGATGAAATATAGTTTGCTGTTTTCATAATACAGAACCTTTTTCCTCAGATGTAAAGATGTACTTTTAAAAATTGTCTTTCTCTAGAGATTCTGTGTTAAAAATCACTTATCTAACGCCTCTTTCAGTAAAAAATATAGGCCATTCATATGCTCATTGAAATGTTTCAGCTAAATTTTATGTGGTTTTTATTTCAGGATGAATTTACAGGAATTGAGCCCTTGAGTGAGGATGCTATTATCACAGGTTTCAGGAATGTAACTATTTGTCCTAACCCAGAAGACACTTGTGACTTCGCTAGAGCAGCTCGTTTTGCATCCACTCCTTTTCATGAAATAATATCCTTGAAGGATCTCCCTTCTGATCCTGAGAGACTGTTGCAGGAAGAGGATATAGATATGAAGACCTCTGAGGACCAGCAAACTGCTTGTGGCACTATCTACAATCCACCTCTCAGCATCAAGAAGCTGAGGTAAGTGGTGATTATAGGTTGCACAAACCAAATTGTTTGAGAGCTCTTATTCTGTGTATGCCTGTCAATTATAGCCATCAATTATCAAGCTTTTACTACCTGCCAAGTATTGTGCTAAGTGCTTTACATGACAATTAAGCTCCTTCAGATAAAATGTTAATGGGATTTAGTAATTTATTTGAATATGAGAGTTAGAAGTAAATTTTTAAAAAATATTTATTTATTTATTTAGCTGCTCTAGGTCTTAGTTGCATCATGTAGGATCTTCCATCTTTGTTGCAGCATGTGGGACCTAGTTCCCTGACCAGGGATCAAACCCAGGCCCCCTACATTGGGACCATGGAATCTTAGCAACTAGACCACCAGGGAAGTCCCATGGAAGAAGTAACTTGGGGTGATTATGGTATCTTTGAGGAAACTCAGAAAGGGTCCCTGATTGGTAGAGAAGAGGCATGTATTTTTCCTTTAATATTGAATTTTAAATAATGGTAGAGTAGCTTGATGCTAATTTTAAATAGGCTGTTAGAGATATACTTTTCAAAAGTATCTTGTGATAGAGAGAAATGAATAAAGTAATAGCAGGAATGGCATCGAGAGCCAGGGACTAATAAACCTTGTGATCTATCCGTATTTAAAAGTCACCTAATTAAACAAGTTCCAGTTTTAGGAATATTCTTTAATTTGCCAGTTTGTGCTTTTAAAGCTGAATTTTCAAACTTTGTCCCCAACAAACTTTTCTCAGTTTCTAGCACATAGTCACCTTGATTAATTTCCTGTTTTCTTTCTTGACCTTTGCTTATTGAAGAGTTAAAAAGTCCAAAGAAGAGATAAAGAGGAAGAAAACTAGTGTCTTAATCAGTTTTTCTCGGTCTAGTTTAGGATAGATGGAGAATAAGGCATTTGCTATAGATTAGGTTGTTGTTTAGTTGCTAAGTTATGTCCAACTCTCTTGCGATCCCATGGACTCTAGCCCTCCAGGTACCTCTGTCCATAGGATTTCCCTGGCAAAAATACTGGAATGGGTTGCCATTTCCTTCTCCATGATAGATTAGTTTGACAAAGCACAAATTTAATAGCTGGCGTTGCTCATCAACCATGGTAGATAAAGTTACCTAGATTCTGATTATGAATCTTTTTTTTTTTTTTTTTTCAGGAAAATAATAGACTTTAAAGTGAGATTGAATAGTGGATACTTTTTTTTTTTTTTTTACTTTTGTTTACATTTATTTTTTGCAGCATTTATTCCCAGGCCATAAGTTTTTATTTCTTTGGTTTCTTCTAGGGTATCTTCTATGCAACTTCCTCTTCTGGTTTAGGACCTATTTGTTCTTTTTCAGTGAGAATTGATCATCTCAGTGTGGCAAGGAGAGTTCATATATGGGTTGATCTGACCATGAACTCTCTTAAGTTCTGTGCCACATCTTGGGGACTTTGTTCACCTGGAATGTGCTCAGTAACTAGAGAATCTATATCTAAGCCCTTAAGTTCAGAATTACTCTCTGCATTTTTGAGCATGTGCAGTAAACATTCAGCACTCTTTTTGGGCCACTGACCCTGCATCCACTGCATCCCTGACCCACTGTTTAGCCTGTGCCCACATTACCAACTCTACCATTGTAATGACAGAATGGCACACATTGCTTCTTAAAGGTGACATCCGTTAGATACTTGGTTGCCTTTCGGATATGCATACCCTTAATGGCCTGGGCAGTTTCACGAATGTTCTTAAAGTGAACTGGAAGATTTGAGCCTCTTGATTTACATGATTTTGTTGGGGTTTTCTGGGTCAAATAAATAGCACACAATTTTTAGAGGTCACCTCGGGCCACTTATGGTTCCCAGGTGGCTCAGTGGTAAAGAATCTGCCTGCCAGTGCAAGAGACCCAAGAGACTTGGGTTTGATCCCTGGGTCAGGAAGATTACCTGGAATAGGAAATGGCAACCCACTCCAGTAGTCTTGCCTGGAAAATTCCATGGACTGAGGAGCCTGGCGGGATACAGGGGTCGCGAAGAACTGAACTTGACTGAGCATGCTACTGGAGATCAGTGGAGAAATAACTCCAGAAAGAATGAAGGGATGGAGCCAAAACAAAAAGAATACCCTGCTGTGGATGTGACTGGTGATAGAAGCAAGGTCCAATGCTGTAAAGAGCAATATTGCATAGGAACCTGGAATGTCGGGTCCATGAATCAAGGCAAATTGGAAGTGGTCAAACAAGAGATGGCAAGAGTGAATGTCGACATTCTAGGAATCAGCGAACTGAAATGGACTGGAATGGGTGAATTTAACTCAGATGACCATTACATCTACTACTGCGGGCAGGAATCCCTCAGAAGAAATGGAGTGACCATCATGGTCAACAAAAGAGTCCAAAATGCAGTACTTGGATGCAATCTCAAAAATGACAGAATGATCTCTGTTCGTTTCCAAGGCAAACCATTCAATATCACAGTAATCCAAGTCTATGCCCCAACCAGTAACGCTGAAGAAGCTGAAGTTGAACGGTTCTATGAAGACCTACAAGACCTTTTCGAACTAACACCCAAAAAAGATGTGCTTTTCATTATAGGGGACTGGAATGCAAAAGTAGGAAGTCAAGAAACACCTAGAGTAACAGGCAAATTTGGCCTTGGAATACGGAATGAAGCAGGGCAAAGACTAATAGAGTTTTGCCAAGAAAATGCACTGGTCATAACAAACACCCTCTTCCAACAACACAAGAGAAGACTCTATACATGGACATCACCAGATGGTCAACACCGAAATCAGGTTGATTATATTCTTTGCAGCCAAAGATGGAGAAGCTCTATACAGTCAGCAAAAACAAGACCAGGAGCTGACTGTGGCTCAGACCATGAACTCCTTATTGCCAAATTCAGACTGAAATTGAAGAAAGTAGGGAAAACCACTAGACCATTCAGGTATGACCTAAATCAAATCCCTAATGATTATACAGTGGAAGTGAGGAATAGATTTAAGGGCCTAGATCTGATAGATAGAGTGCCTGATGAACTATGGACTGAGGTTCGTGACATTGTAGAGGAGACAGGGATCAAGACCATCCCCATGGAAAAGAAATGCAAAAAAGTAAAATGGCTGTCTGGGGAAGCCTTACAAATAGCTGTGAAAAGAAGAGAAGCAAAAAGCAAAGGAGAAAAGGAAAGATATAAACATCTGAATGCAGAGTTCCAAAGACTAGCAAGAAGAGATAAGAAAGCCTTCTTCAGCGATCAATGCAAAGAAATAGAGGAAAACAACAGAATGGGAAAGACTAGGGATCTCTTCAAGAAAATCAGAGATACCAAAGGAATATTTCATGCAAAGATGGGCTCGATAATGGACAGAAATGGTATGGACCTAACAGAAGCAGAAGATATTAAGAAGAGATGGCAAGAATACACAGAAGAACTATACAAAAAAGATCTTCACGACCTAGATAATCACGATGGTGTGATCACTGACCTAGAGCCAGACATCCTGGAATGTGAAGTCCAGTGGGCCTTAGAAAGCATCACTACGAACAAAGCTAGTGGAGGTGATGGAATTCCAGTTGAGCTCTTTCAAATCCTGAAAGATGATGCTGTGAAAGTGCTGCACTCAATATGCCAGCAAATTTGGAAAACTCAGCAGTGGCCACAGGACTGGAAAAGGTCAGTTTTCATTCCAATCCCAAAGAAAGGCAATGCCAAAGAATGCTCAAACTACCACACAATTGCACTCATCTCTCACTCTAGTAAAGTATGCTCAAAATTCTCCAAGCCAGGCTTCAGCAATATGTGAACCGTGAACTTCCTGATGTTCAAGCTGGTTTTAGAAAAGGCAGAGGAACCAGAGATCAAATTGCCAACATCCGCTGGATCATGGAAAAAGCAAGAGAGTTCCAGAAAAGCATCTATTTCTGCTTTATTGACTATGCCAAAGCCTTTGACTGTGTGGATCACAATAAACTGTGGAAAATTCTGAAAGAGATGGGTGTACCAGACCACCTGATCTGCCTCTTGAGAAATTTGTATGCAGGTCAGGAAGCAACAGTTAGAACTGGACATGGAACAACAGACTGGTTCCAAATAGGAAAAGGAGTTCATCAAGGCTGTATATTGTCACCCTGTTTATTTAACTTATATGCAGAGTACATCATGAGAAACGCTGGACTGGAAGAAACACAAGCTGGAATCAAGATTGCCAAGAGAAATATCAATAACCTCAGATATGCAGATGACACCACCCTTATGGCAGAAAGTGAAGAGGAACTCAGAAGCCTCTTGATGAAAGTGAAAGTGGAGAGTGAAAAAGTTGGCTTAAAGCTCAACATTCAGGAAACGAAGATCATGGCATCTGGTCCCATCACTTCATGGGAAATGGATGGGGAAACAGTGGAAACAGTGTCAGACTTTATTTTTCTGGGCTCCGAAATCACTACAGATGGTGACTGCAGCCATGAAATTAAAAGACGCTTACTCCTTGGAAGGAAAGTTATGACCAACCTAGATAGCATATTCAAAAGCAGAGACATTACTTTGCCAACAAAGGTTCGTCTAGTCAAGGCTCTGGTTTTTCCTGTGGTCATGTATGGATGTGAGAGTTGGACTGTGAAGAAGGCTGAGTGCCAAAGAATTGATGCTTTTGAACTGTGGTGTTGGAGAAGACTTTTGAGAGTCCCTTGGACTGCAAGGAGATCCAACCAGTCCATTCTGAAGATCAGCCATCTGAAGATCAGGGATTTCTTTGGAAGGAATGATGCTAAAGCTGAAACTCCAGTACTTTGGCCCCCTCACGCGAAGAGTTGACTCATTGGAAAAGACTCTGATGCTGGGAGTGATTGGGGGCAGGAGGAGAAGGGGACGACAGAGGATGAGATGGCTGGATGGCATCACTGACTCGATGGACGTGAGTCTGAGTGAACTCCGGGAGTTGGTGATGGACAGGGAGGCCTGGCGTGCTGCGATTCATGGGGTCGCAAAGAGTCCGACATGACAGAGCGACTGATCTGATCTGAGCATGCATGCAGGTCACTTACTAGAAAAGAGCAAATAAAATTAGAACAAAGATAAGTTGATATAAATTATCCTTTGGAAGACTGATTCATTTGTGGTTCTTTCAGCCCAATTATTGAAGACAGCCGTGAAGCCACACATTCCTCTGGGTTCTCCGGATCTTCTGCCTCAGTTACAAGCACCTCCTCCATCAAAAGTCTTCAAATTCCTGAGAAACTGGAGCTCACTAGTGATACTGCAGGTAGGTTCATATATACCATTTGTGAGGAAATATCTACATCTGCATCCAGTGAGCAGTTGTTTATCAGAGCAAACTGAAGTATATGTATTTCTTCTCTGGAAAAGTTGCCATAAATTGTGAAATCACTAGACTAAATGAGTACAAACTGAATTCAGTATCATAAAGACCTGAGATAGATGAGTGTTGTTAGATTAACAGTTTTGATCATGCAGTCTTGGGGGTTTTTTGCCCTCCTCTATTAAAATACCCATTTTGGTTTTAAGGTAATTTTTTTCTCAACTTTTTTCACCCAGACAGCCCTACTCAGTCACCCTGGTGTCCACAGTATCGCAGACAACTGGTAAAATCCCTACCAGAGCTGAGTGTCTCTACAGAGTTTTTTGTAGAAGATAGACCAATGCCTAATTTGGAAATAGAGAAGGAAATTGAATTAGGTAAGTATCATTGAATGCATGGCCTTTTGTGTGTGACAGAATATAAATAAGTGACTATTTATACTTGAACTTGATGCTTAAGCACAATCAATATTTCTAGAATGTAAGAAACAGCATTATAGAAGTTGACACATTCATAAGTTTATGTCCCAGTAACAATAGGAATTCTGTCTTCCCCTCTTTCAATTTTTAACAAATGATTTTCAAAAGTATTTTAGATGCTACTAACTGGCAAATATAAAGTTCCTTTAGCCCTTAAACCAGGAAATAAAACCTAGGGGGCTGTACATATTCACAGTGACTTTTAAATGGAATCAAACCTTCTCAACAGATAATGAGGAATATTGCATTAGACAAGAATACCTGGTATGTGAAGACTACAAATTATTCTGGGTGACACCAAGAAACACTGCCGAGTTAACCATAATAAAGGTAGGACTGATTCTTTGTCATTTCATTTACTTCATAAATAATGTCAGTTGAAGCAGTAATTGTAACTCCATAGCACCATCAAAATCCCTCTGTTAGTCTAGGAGCTGCCTTATATGAAAGTCAGTGATGCATCAAGAAATCGCTCACCATTATATGCCAAGGTCTGATGTGAAAAATGACAGGGTATTGTGTAAATCTCTTAATGTGTTCAAACATGTTAGGTATTCTGTCAGTTTTATCTTCTTGAGGACATCCGAAATTTCCTGGCTTCCTTCAATCTGGACAAGTTACATTCTAGGATACACACACACACACACACACTATATTACTTTGAAATTTCCATTCACCATCATCTCAGGGATTCATATTACTTTTTTTATATTGACTGCCTAGTTACCTTGGATCCCTGTTTTTTTCCTTCTTTCTTGATTTAAATCCTCATATTTCAGTAGCTCCTTGAGAAAGGATGTATAGGATATAAAATTTTTGAAACCTTGGATGTCAGAAAATTTCTTATTCCACATCTTTATTTGATCGGTAGTTTAGCTCGATATCAGAATTCTTGGTTTAAGACTTTTTTCCTTAGAATTTTGAAGATGAGCTTCACTAGCTTTTGGCTTGTAACCTTGCTTTTAAAATCTTTTGCCATTCTCTGATTTCCACCTGCCCCACCCCTGCCCCCCAGATCCTTATAGGATCTTATGTTTGTCCCCAGGATTCTAAAATTTCACAATTATGTGCTTTGGTAAAAGTCTATTTTCACTCATAATCTTAGGCACTTGATGGCCATTTCAACCTGGAAACTTCTTCAGTTCTGAGAACTTATCTTCAAAGAAAAAATTATTTCTTCTCTCAGTCTTTGCTGTTCTTATATCCTAGAATTCCTTTTGTTAGGATTAAGGGTTTCCTGAACAGATTTCTTTAAAAATCTTACCTTTTTTTCCCCTGTTTCTCTTTATATTTTTGCTTTACTTTCTGGAATGTTTTATCAACTTTATTTTCAGCCTTTTTACTGGGTTTTTAATTTCTTTTATCATGTATTAAATTTGTAAACTTTCTTGTTTGCACTCAAATTTTTTCTTCTTTGTAGAATTCTGTTCTTCATTTCAAAGATGAAATATTCCTTACCTCTCTGACTATATTAACAGTGCTTTAATTTTGCTTTCTCCCTGCTTCATCTATTTTCTTTTGTCTGTTTTGATCTCCATCTTTCATATTTGAGGCTTTCTTCAAGTCTTTGGCTCTCTCTCCATATTTAAGCATGGGCCTCTAGAAAACCAGTTAAAACTATGTATATGGAGGGACCTTGACAGCTGTAGGCCTCACAGTACAATGATCTCATTTGACCTTGATGTTGGAAAAACCTCCAGTCTTTAGGTCTTTTCTCTTGAGCTTATCAGATACCTCAGAGAAAACTTCTGGTTTCTTACCTAAGGTATATAATCCTGGCTGCTAGTCTCCTAAAAGTTTCATGGGGAAATAAGTTTGGAAAGTAGAAGGGCAGGAAGGTACATCTTAACATTTGACATGTAATAAACTTTTTCTTCTTTTCCTTATGGCCTTCCCACTTTCAACAGTGCATAAGTGTCCTTTAGTCTAGAGCCCTTCTGTTTTATATTCTCTAGGGAAAAAAAATGGTCTTCAAGAATGAAAGAGAGGCTGGGCTACAGGAGCTGGAAGGGTAGTCAGGGGTCTAACTTTCTCTTTAACAGAGTTCAACCCCTCCAGTTATAGCTCCACATTCACTCTTACCTCTATAGATAATTAGTGCTACCAGTTTCATATTACAGAAAGGTGGTCTTGTAATATAAATTTGGTTGCTGTCAGCTTTCTCCACTGCTAGAATCAGCTTTCTTGGGTCTGTTAAGTGGATTGTTACCTCTTAATATTCTGTTTCCAGCTTCCAGAATATCCTGCTGCTCTGTTCTTTCCTAAAGGTTTATGCCTTTTCAAATATCCCTTTTCTACTATTATTTCTGATCAGAAGGGCTGGAGGGAATGTTTTCAATCTGCCAACCATTACCATAGATTCTAATGGCTTTTATTTTTAAAATATATTTTCTTACAGGTATCTTCTCAACCTGTCCCATGGGACTTCTATATCAACTTCAAGTTAAAGGAACGTTTAAATGAGGAGTGTGATAATTTGTGTAGCTGTTATCAATACCAAGATGGCTGTATCGTTTGGCATCAATATATAAACTGCTTCACCCTTCAGGTTTGCAATAATATGAAAACATACCATTTAAAATCCTCAAGTAGAAAGATTTGTATGCCATTTGGCAAAGGAATTTAGTATACAATTCCTATTAATCTTCTAGAAATAGACTAATTAATTTATTTTCCGAAGTTATTTTGACCAAGAACACATTTTAACTCTTTATTATGTCAATTTTCAAACATATAAAAGGAGACAGAATTGTGTAATGATCCGGTCATTTATGATCATCACCAGCTCATGGCCACTTTTGTTTTAAATTCCTGGTCTGATAATTCCAATATCCCTGCCATGTCTGGCTTTGATGCTTATTAAAATTGTGTTTTTTGCCTCTTAGTATGCTTTGTAATTTTTTCTTGATAGCCAGACATGATGTACTAGGTAAAAGGAATTCCCTTTAGTAATGTGATGATAACGTGTGAGGGGAAGGAAAGTGTCGTACAGTGCTATTATTTATCATCTTTTGTAATGCGCATATGCCTTTGGACTGTGAACTTCACAACTTTCTCAGTTTCCTAAACCGGCCCCCATAAACTCCCACCTGCCCAGCTTAGGTGGGACAAAATAGCTGGAGTGGGCTGGAATTGGATATTTCTCTTATCCAAGGTCAAGTAGACTCTGATAATATCCCAGTATGTTAGGCTCTGGTTAATTAGTTTCCCCTGAAGGCAGGCCTTGTTAAAAAGAACAGCGTGCTCTGGCCTGTTTCAAATGTTTCTTTTTCCCCTCCCCCTGCTGAAAACAGTAGGGAGATTTTTCTATGATATTTACTGTGAAAACCTGATCTGCTCCTAGAGGTGAAATTCACAAAAATGTAGGTGCTTCCCCTATACTTACAGATACTAGAAGAGTTGTTGATTTTTTAGTTTGTTCAGCTTTTTACATGTTCGGACAGAGTAGCAACTTCCAAGTTCCCTACATGAGGAATGGAAACCAGAGTCTATTTTTGCCACTCTTGTTTTATCTATACTACCCCTCTGGATTATTTTTAGAACCCAAACACAATATGTCTTTTTTTTGACCATGCTGCAGGGCTTGTGGGAATCTCAGTTCCCCAGCCAGGGATTGAACCAGGACCCTTGGGAGTGAAAGCCTGGAATCCTAACCACTAGGCCACCAGAGAACTCCTTATAATATGTGATTTTATTCTTTGGACTATTCTTAAGACAATTTTATGGCTTTTTTTTTTTTTTTTTTTTGAGATTATTTCTCCTATCATTTTTATTTTTTTTTAATGTTTCTGAGATTATTTCATTTCTCATTTCTTTTTTTAAATTGAAGTATAGTTGATATACAATGTTATATTAGTTTTAGGTATACAACATAATGATGGTTTTGCTGCAATTTTGATGGTAATATGAATTCTCCAAAATTGTTGGCATGAGGATAATTTTAAACTACCATTTATATAGAGATCCTACTATGGGCCAGCCTCACCCTGTATGAACGATCTTACTGGAGAGCAGCATTGTTAAAAATGGGACAACAACCAATCTGCAAAGGAACCCACATTCTAACAGAGAACCAGGAAGAGTACAGAGCAGCAGTAAGCAAGGTATTGAATATGTCACCCCAATTTAAATACTTTTCTGTCCTTCTATTTCCAGGATCTTCTTCAACACAGTGAATTTATTACCCATGAAATGACGGTATTGATTATTTATAACCTTTTGACAATGGTGGAGAAACTACACAAAGCAGAAATAGTCCATGGTGACTTGAGTCCAAGGAGCCTGATTCTTAGAAACAGGTTGGTCCTTTTCATTCTCTTATAATTCTATCAGCTTTGGCTTAAAACATGGGTAGTTTCCATTTTCTTTTGCCTTTTGATAAATACCATATTAAAAGAATACTGTATGTTAAGAGGATATTTGCTTCCTAAAAGTCAGTAGTCACTGAGAATAGTTTAAAAGTATTCAAAGGAAAAAAAACACACACACATTGAGGAAATAATCCAGAAAAAAAGAATTAACTCTATTGTGATGATTCCTGTTTAGAGAGATGTACAAGATAAATATTTGGGGAATGTGAAGTAGATTGTCTAGTGTTTCTTTGTGTGGGGCCAGCGCAGAGGTAGATTGCTAGCAAAGTTGAGGCACTGTTCAGTTTCAAAGACCAAAGTTTAAATCATACCAAGCTGAGGTAATTGCTGAGAGAAGTAAGTAAAACCAGAGAGCGAATGCAAACCATGCCAAGAAAAGGGGCTTAGTGTTGAAATCCAGTTTAGCCGTCAAGTTCAAGGAAGGAAATTTCAGAGCATGAAATAAGAGATGAAACCCAGATACTCAATTAAGAAAATATAGAAAACATTGAGGCATAAACAAGGCAAAAATGGTCAACAATTTTTGTTTTATGGAAAGGACTAGAGGACCAGCACACCTAGTCTAGTGGTCATTGATCTCATGGTGTTTGAGTAAGTAGTGTAGTTTAAAGATGCTTTTTCTGTCCCAAGCTTGTGACTTGGGTAAGCAGTTAACTTTTTCTTTGAGGTCTTTGGTGTACACAAAAAGCTGGAATCATCCTCTACATTTCTCCTGACTACTTATTCTGTAAGAAGAAACTGAATTAGACTCCAGATCATAGTTGGCATGGAAATTAAATAAAAGAATCTGCAGTGTATTCTTGCAATCATAACCTTTTGGTTATGAGCATCCTGCCTTCTTTCCTGAAATGGTGGAGTCTTAAAGGCTTCCCCAAGCATAATACAGCAGCATTTCTCATCCAGAGTACCATAGGTACTTAGTGCAAGTCTGGTCCAAGCATTTCAGGATTTTTATATCTATTCCCCTATAATTACCTCCCACCAAATTAAATACAAGTTACAGTCAACCAGTCATTGTGATCACCAAAAAAATCTCCCCATATGTTTCTAAATGTGAAAAACCCTGGTATAGTTTTTATTTTGACACTGTTTCACAGCACTGAAATTTCAGAGGGATAGTACTAGAGTTCACAGGGCTTTTCTCAGGACTTGTAGGCAAAGAGATTTTCTAAGCCTTTTTAGGATTGGGCATTTGTATTCTGTATATTTAGATATCCTCTCAGTCCCCAGAGGACTCCAGAAAACCACATAACGTTCAAGGGACATTGCCTTTTAATATGTCACAACTTTTCAAATTTGATAGGAAATTTTGTGTAGATTCACAAGGAGTTGAAAGAGCCTTTTGAATGATTTAATGCAGTTTCTATATTGTGTGTGTGTAAAATGAGATCCAAGAAAGTGGAATGTCTTTCCCAGGGTAACAGTGAATGGAAGATTAGAGAGTTAGGAGACCTTTCTGCTTTTCATTATTCTAAGAAACATTTTCCTACCTCTCCCAAGTTTTGAAAATATTTGGGGATTACAGTTTTATGGCCAAAATAAAATTGTAAAGCAAAATGGGAACAGTTGTAAATTTTAAAGTAAAATAGATAAGCTGGTGCTGTGGAGGTATATGTGATAGGATTAATCAAAGCCTCTATTTAGAAATATAGGACCTGCCATTGATATCAGGAACTGAGAAAGCAGGGAAAGAAAAGGAACACATAAAAAATAATCCATTTTTTCCTCATATAAATAATTCCTTTATCTCTTTGGAGAACAGCTTTATTACATGGAATAGGTAATTCCAAGGAAAATCAGTAGTGAATTAGTGCTGTAAAGTTGTTTATGTGTGTATTTTTTAAGGAAATAAGGGTTGGAATTACAGATAAGTGTAAGATAGAGTATGGTATTAGTTTAATGTAAACAGGATAGTTTACAGTATTTTGTAAAGGTGTCACTTTACCAAAAAACAGTCTTATGTTGTTTTTAATTAAACTCAGTGAAGGAGTCTGAATGATTCTCAGAAAGCCTAATCTATAATAGTAAACAAGAAAGGCTGTGCCACCTATAAAAGCTTAATTTCCTCCATCATAATCCTTGTTAGTGTTTATATAGTACAAGGTCAAGGCCTGCATTCTGCTTCTAGTACTTAGTTTATGTAATATGGAAACTTGGTAAATGTTCTGTTGTGACCATGCACTTTGGCTTCTATAGCTTATGCCAGTAAACTACTCTTGACATTGCCCAGTTGGGTGGATACAGGCACTTCTCTTATAGGTGCATTTTCATAACTAACCACTTGAGGGAGCTATTGGCACAGCTAAAGCACACCTGCGATACCTCCTTTTTTTTCTTTGCCTTTTTTTTTTTTTAAAAGACCAGCTATGCAGCTTCTTTCATGGCCTGTTTTTTAAATCTCCTTCTCTTAAATTTGGGCTTAGAATCCACGATCCCTATGATTTTAATAAGAACAATCAAGCTTTGAAGATAGTGGACTTTTCCTACAGTGTTGACCTTAGGGCACAGCTAGACGTTTTTAACCTCAGTGGCTTTCGGACTGTACAAACCCTGGAAGGACAAAAGATCCTGGCTAACTGTTCTTCTCCATACCAGGTAAGTGTAAAACAAGCCAGAGCAAATATGGTGAGGGTTTCTTCATCTCTTTCTTACCTAAATAAGCCATGAAAGCTAATGTTTACTGATACTATCTCTCCTCAAACAGATGACCTAGTTTTCCTATATCACCAAGTCAAGCAAAATGTACCATTTTTCTGTCACAACACTGAAGAATATACACATACACGTGCAGACACATGACTAACTCAGTAACTGTCAGGGCCGTTTCTACCACTTATCTGTGGTGTATTTTGTAAATCATTATCTGTGATCCTCTGTAAAATAAAGAGTTTGCTATATGTACATTAGAATTCTTGTGAAGAATAAATGAAATGATGTATATAAAAAGAACATTAGGACAAATGTAAAGTGTTTTATATGGTGGCATTATATGCAAAAATCCCTTCTGACTCAGCTCTGGATATACGGCATTTGCTGATTGAATATACAGCATAACCCTGAACTAGTCATGTGCAACACACTTAGATCACAGCTGGAGTCCATGCATATTTAGTAGGTATACAAATTTGAATTTGACAGTCCAGATATTTTTGTCATCTTTTGTTCTTAAGGATAATTCCTAGAGTTGGCTCTGCTGCTCACTTCTTTGGGGAGTTTCTCCCTTTACTGTAAGGATAAGAACAGTCTACTGAAATGTATGTCATAAAATAAACTTAGCTAAGCACTATAATGCCTGTCAACTTCCTATATAAATAAATTGTCATCATAGTAGCAGAGAATGATTTTAGCTGATAGTGCTTTTTGTGATTTCAGGTAGATCTGTTTGGTATAGCAGATTTAGCACATTTATTATTGTTCAAGGAGCACCTACAGGTCTTCTGGGATGGTTCCCTCTGGAAACTTAGCCAAAATATTTCTGAGTAAGTATTGGTGATTTCAGGGTCTTTGCCTGTCCAAATGATCTTCTCTTTATCTCCGGTGCTCTCTCTGCATTGACAGCTTGGTTTCTTAATCCAAATGCCATGATTTCATTAATTTTAACCAGTTTTCATTAGATCTTCAGTGGAGTACCTTGTTCAGGACAAAGGAATTATTAATAAAAAGGGAATCAAACTATTCAGCTTCAGGACATTATTTTGAACCTAGATATATAAATATGACATATAGGTTGACTAGAGTATGGAAGTCTCTCAGTTTAGAAGTCTTAATAGAAACATTTGTGAGAATAATTTTCTAACCAATTGGTGTTAGTCTTATACCCCTTTTTAATTGCTTTTATGAAAAGGTAATAAGCATCTCTTGAAGAGAGTTAAATTTCTAAATTACATAATAATTTTAGGCTATTATTTAGTTAATGAATGGATAAAACCAAAGCAGAGAATTGAATCTCCTTGGTGAGGAAGTAAATGCTCTCTTAATAAGAGTTGCTTGGTCTCAGAACCTTAGTATTCCCTCAAGCCTGCTCATACTACTAAATATCCCATCTTCCATCTTACCTTATCATAGCTGTTAACTTCCCAGAATAAGTATAACAATCTATCACCTACTAATAGATTCTTTAGTTAAAAGAAGAATCAGTATTGATACTTTAACACCACTTTACTTCCATTTTCCCCTCCCAACAATTGAATTGTTGTTTTTCTTTACTCAGAATTTGGCCAGTCTTATTTGTCTCTAACATATACTTTCAAAATGGGTTTGAAATATAATTAAGGCATAATATAGGATAGAGTTAGGTATCTCCAGTTGGTTATGGTCCTAGATGAGTCTTACATAAGCAGAAGCAGGTAGGGGCAGGTGGGATTTTCTAACAACCTTGCCTTATACAATAATAGAAGCTTATCTGATTTTTAAAAAAAAAAAATTTAATACAAACATCATAGACTTAAGCAGTAGTTACTTCAGTCGAGCTTAAGATTCTGAGAAGGTTGTAAAGATAATAAAATACTGGGCAAGGGGAGAGAGGAAGCTGTCATCTTTCTAATGACCTAGACGTTAGGAAAGTTAGAGGAGAGGAGACAAATTTTGTTTTTCTTCTAGTCGTAGAAGAGAAGTGCTGCATCTCAGTACATGGAGGAAATTTATAGATTCAAATGAAAGATCTTTCCCTTTAGGTGCGTTCATCGTATTATAACTTTTCCCACTGTGGTAGTCTTTTTTTTTTTTTTTTTTTTTGTAGTTTCACCTTGCGGTTTCAAAGGACACTGCTTGAGTGATCTCTAACCCTAGAGTTAGGTATTACCTTAAACCATGTTGGTGCATAAATATACCATTGAGTTAAACACAGAAAGAATTCAAACTCCTATATGCCTAATCTTGATGAAAATGGTTTTATATATTTTTAGGCTAAAAGATGGTGAATTGTGGAATAAATTCTTTTTGCGGATTCTGAATGCCAGTGATGAGTCCACAGTGTCTGTTCTGGGGGAACTTGCAGCAGAAATGAATGGGGTGTTTGACACCACATTCCAAAGTCACCTGAACAAAGCTTTTTGGAAAGTGGGGAAGTTAATCAGTCCTGGGGCTTTCCTCTTCCAGCAAGATAGGCAGTCAAGCCTCTCACAGATTCCTGCCTAAAATCAATGGTTGTACTATGGAACACTGGATCTGTATATGCTGTGATTTAATTTAGGTACACTACTAATACTTTTCTAGTTTTTGATAGAAGTATATTTCTACGTAACTGGCATTTTCTTCTCAACAATGTACCTACTCTTGGCCTTGACTAAGTTTAACAAAGAACAGTTTTATTCTAAATAGATTCAATATTAATGGGTACCTTGCTGTCATTTAACACATTTGCCTCAACTTTTCCTTGTACTTTTCCCATTTGTAATTTGTTACATGTATCCTTGTGATCACTATGTATTTTGTAAATAATAAAATAGTGTTTGTTAAATTTGTGCTTCTAACATCTCATCTACTTTTTGCCAACTAAGATAATAAATAGCCTTATTTTGCAGACAGGAGCTACTTTACCATGGAATTTTGTGTATTCTAGACTTGTAACTGTTATTATAGGATCATAATAATACAGAATAGCCAACCATTCCTGTAGGTGTTCCTGACTTTCCACTAGATGGTCTAGATTGAAAAGTAGATAAAATGGTTTATACAAGGCCAAATTTTCTTAAGTTTCAAGTGGTAAAGTTTTTTTTATTATGTCTTAATGTTTTCATTTTTTTATCCACCACGACCCTTGGTCTTCTTATATAATCTAGTGGTGCTGTTGCTGCTGGGCCTCTTGATAAGGGCTGTGTGAGTTAGGGGAAAAAGGATTTTGAATGGACTTTAGCAACCTTTCAGAAACGGAATGATCATCATTCTGTTACATATAAAATGACTTGTTAGGGGCAAGGTTAATGAAGGATTAGAAGAAGGTTTTTCATTTGAAAAATTTGAAGAGGCAGAATATTAGAATAAAAAGATGACTTGACACAAGGAATCATTTGGGAGTGCATAGGTCTAGATGAAGTATTAGACCACTAAACAAGCTTGAATTATATCAGGTTTGGAGATAGGGAAGAAAATCCGTAGAAAGGGCAGTGAAAACTATTTCATATCATAATATCAAAATTATCAAATGTGCCTCTTATGTTGGTGCCTGTGTTTTTTTTTTTTTTTTAACTCTAGTTGTCACTGTTACTGCTCTAAAATTGCTGGAAAGCAGAAGGTTCTAAGTATATCTTAACTAAAAATATTTAAGCATATATACTTGAAGCACTGAAACATGACTTGCATCTGAAGGATAATCAACTTAGAAATTTTTGCTCTTAACCAAAATATGACTTTTGATACATTTTCATGTTTGTTTCTTGTACAACTAAAGATATAAAATTATATACTGTACCTTTTATGTAACTGAACCCATCTATCCCTCTGCTGTTCTCTCATTTCTCAACCCACCACTTTGACATGTAAAGTCATTACTCTGAGGCTAGATGGTAAATTTAGATTCTTTCTTAACATAGGCTTAGCTTCCATCTAGTGAATTTTTCAGCAGCCTTGACAGCATGACTGACAAAGCACTGCTTTATGGATACAGCTTTATTTCTGAAAGTCTGCTCTGAGGAGAGGGAGGGAACTCTGAGGAAGTTAATTTATTAGGGAACTTGAACTGTTTTGCCGCCTCTTCCTGCATTCCCCATCCCTTCCAATCCTTTCTTTGTAGAGGGAAGAAAATAGTACCTGATCAGTTAGGACCTATGATGTCTTCGTTTTCTCTTAGCCTGAGCATAAAACTATAAAGTGGGTGTGTTTGCCTCTTCCTTATAGTTTATGTTGTTTGTCTTGGGAGAAGGAAGCCTCTATTTGACTTCCTTCAAATGGTTATTTCTTGTCTCACTAAGGCAGTGATAGTGTAACGATGGACCTGAGGGGAAAAGAACACAGTTGAAAAGAGGATTTTCACTTTTGTTTGAAAAGAAACCATGGAAATACAGTGACTCACCATTCACAAAGTGTACATCCACTAATTTTCTACTACTGTTAGCATCTTCACCCCCTGTGACAGTTGCACAAGAAAGCTTCCACCCAAGTCATGGTGCTCTGCTGCCAAACCTGAATCTGGAAATGAAAAGAGCTCCTGGAGCATTAGGACTTTTGACTGTTAGTTGGGCTGTTATCTCAAGATAGATAAGAAAGCCTTTCAGAGGGTTAGCAGAAAACTCTTTGAAATGACTCTTGTATTTAGGCTAAAATCTTTAAGCAAAGACAGCAAAGAAATGCTTCTTTTCTATTGCTTTGGAAAAAGAGGAATTCTTCCTCCAGCCTCACCAACTCTTACACCAAATTTGCTTCCAATCTGGCTTCTAAAATTAAGACTTCCCTAGTGAGGAAAATGCATTAAAAAAAAAAATTTAGTATGGCAAACTTCAATCTTAATGAGGTTCTTGGTTCCACCAAAGATATAAGAAGCTACAAATATTTAATAGGATAAAGGTGGCAGTCCAGGTAACTGGTATTGAAGCATGGATTAGAGTTTGAACTTAGAGGATGAACCAGTACCAGCACTAGTTCATAAAGCATGCATGCAAGCTCAGCTGTGTCCTACTCTTTGCGACTCCACGGACTGTAGCCCGCAGGCTTCTCTGTCCCTGGTATTTCCCAAATAAGAATACCAGAGTGGGTTGCCATTTCCTCCTCCAGGAAATCTTCCTGACCCCGGGATAGAACCCAGATCTCCTTCGCAGGTGGATTCTTTACCACTGAGTCACCTGGGAATCCCTAACTCATACAGCATGCTTGTGCACATTAGAAAAAGGCTCCTCCTCCTGGTGCATTCAGTCCCTTCCTATGCACCATAGCTTGGCTGGATTTCAGTCCCCACTTACCCTCTCAACCTGGTACCCTTGTGCAATGAATACATTGCACTGCTATATGCAGTAGTCTTTCCTGTTTCACAGCTACCTACAAAAAAAAAAAGATCAAAAGCATTAATGTAAGAAGCTGAAAATATACTAGATGACTTTGTAATTTTTTGTCTGTGACATAAAACCAAGAATAAACCAAGAAGATTGCTATTTATTACTATAATAGATAAAAAACAAAACCTAATGTAGTCACCGATCTCCCCTTGCCCCCGCGAAAAAAAGAAACTCTAAGCTCAAACTAGGAATAATCACTGGCCACATGTTTGCATCATTTTTCACTTGCATTATCGCAAGGTCTTATAACTAGTCTCTCTGCTCCCCCCACCCACCTCCAGTCAAAGCAGAACCCTCCAGTGGCTTCTAGTCTCACACAGCTCAAAATGGGAAGACTTCTCACAGCCTGCAAGACCCTACCAGGTCTAACCTGGCCATTCCCTCACCTCTTCCCTGACTCCTTTTCCTTCCTCACTCCACTGTGGCATGCCCACCTCCTTACTCTTCCTTAAACATGCCAACTAGTTTCCTTCTTTATGAACGTTTAGCTTTCCATTTCTACTGCCTGGAATATTCTCTCCCATAACTTCACATGCATTACTCCTCTACTCCCCTTCAGGTGTCTTCTCAGATTGCCACCTTATCAGAGGCCTTCCCTGGCTGTTCTGTACAAAACACCACACCCGCCCTTATACACACTGCTGTTCTGCTGTCACTCTCTGTCTTTCTTTACCCTGCTTTATTTTTTCCATAGCATATATAGAAATATATTTTATCCTTTCCCCCTGTATCCCACTACTAGAATTTAAGCTCCTTAAGGGCAGGGATTTACTTTGTTTTAACCCCAGTGCTTAGAGCACAGTCAAAGCACTATTTTATACCTAAGGTACAAATAATTTTTTTAAAAATGAAAACCAGTTGAAATAGACAAAGGGCATGAACAATTCACTAAAAACATTTCAATGACCAACATGTGAGTTGTTCACTCTCATTCCTAATTAAATAAAATGCAAAATAAATGTGAAATGTCCATCATTCACATAGTAAATGGTTGAATGTTGTATTTGTGAGGATGAGTGGAAATAAACACTCAGATGTTATTAGTGGGAGTGCAGATTGGTACACTACTAGGAGGTGATTTGGCAATATTTATTTAATTTAAATCTGAGAAATTTTCCCTAAGATTTTACTTTAAGCATTGGCACAGATGCTCAAAGATGAAGCACTGCATGTGATAGCTGTCCTTCTGCCTCCAAATCTCATGAGTCCCACTGGGGTAATAGTGCAGCCAAGCCTGGCAGAAGAGGCGCCCGAAACCAATGCAGAGGTAAAACCAGACCATTTCTGTAGATGGCGGTGGTGCTTGGGCATTGGTGCCGAAGCCCAAATCTTCCAATTTGGCACGAGCCTGTAGAGATGGCAGAACCTGAGTTAGACTTTGAAAGTATAATTCCACACATTTCAGCTTATGTTAAAAAAAAAAAAACTGAGGGGGAAAAAGTGGTTGTCTTTGAGGAGAGGGGCAGTGAGAGGAATGAATAAAGGCTTTTACTTCTGAGCACTTTGAACATTCTCATCACTTCTTTTATGTCTGTGGGATAATCTAGGCTAAGAAATTATGGGCTATGGTTTTGTCATCTTTTCCCTTCTGTACATTAAAAAAACAAAAAGCCCTAATAAATGTTGGGTTTCTGTTTTTTAAGCAGGAAATTTAGGAGACTGCATCATCCATATATAAAAACAAGATTAATTTGGAATTAAAAAGAGAGTAAAAGCAATTTTACATTACTGAAGATAATATATCTAAATTTTCATCTTTGGTATGTTAAAAATCCATACATGTTCAAATATTTTATAATGTTTCTATTCAAAATACTCTTTCTAAAATTATCATCTTCCTACTATTGCAACTTCCTATGTCTGAACTGGGGTTTGAATGACAAAATTTGACTTTTCAAAACAAAAATCATTTTATAGGTTTTGTATAAAAGCTCATTGAGTTTCCACAAACTGACATAGTATGATTAAGAAAAGAACAAACTAATAAATTCAGGCTAAATGTCTGTAAACATACTTTTTTCCATCAAAGCATACTACTTCCAATAGTCTTGCTCTTTAGAGGTTCCTACAGCAAAGTCTCGGCTCCCTAGCAGTGTTGTCCCCTAATCAAATTGACTTCTCCATGACTTAAGTTCAGTCAGTTCAGTCGCTCAGTCGTGTCCGACTCTTTGCAACCCCATGAATCGCAGGACGCCAGGCCTCACTGTCCATCACCAACTCCCGGAGTTCACTCAGACTCACGTCCATCGAGTCAGTGATGCCATCCAGCCATCTCATCCTCTGTCGTCCCTTCTTCTGCCCCCAATCCCTCCCAGTATCAGAATCTTTTCCAATGAGTCAACTCTTCGCATGACGTGGCCAAAGTACTGGAGTTTCAGCTTTAGCATCATTCCTTCCAAAGAAATCCCAGGGCTGATCTCCTTCAGAAAGGACTGGTTGGATCTCCTTGCAGTCCAAGGGACTCTCAAGAGTCTTCTCCAACACCACAGTTCAAAAGCATCAATTCTTCGGCGCTCAGCTTTCTTCACAGTCCAACTCTCACATCCATTCATGACCACAGGAAAAACCATAGCCTTGACTAGACGAACCTTTGTTGGCAAAGTAATGTCTCTGCTTTTGAATATGCTATCTAGGTTGGTCACAACTTTCCTTCCAAGGAGTAAGCGTCTTTTAATTTCATGGCTGCAGTCACCATCTGTAGTGATTTTGGAGCCCCAAAAAATAAAGTCTGACACTGTTTCCACTGTTTCCCCATCTATTTCCCATGAAGTGATGGGATCAGATGCCATGATCTTCGTTTTCTGAATGTTGAGCTTTAAGCCAACTTTTTCACTCTCCTCTTTCACTTTCATCAAGAGGCTTTTTAGTTCCTCTTCACTTTCTGCCATAAGGATGGTGTCATCTGCATATCTGAGATTATTGATATTTCTTCCGGCAATCTTGATTCCAGCTTGCGTTTCTTCCAGTCCAGCATTTCTCATGATGTACTTCATGGGAAGTAGTGGTTGCCCAATCACACTGCTAGTTCTCAAACCCCTTGTGAGCAAAGGACTGTCTATTAATTTTATATAGTCCTAGAAATTAGGAGTGAATTAAATATGTAGTGAGTTAAAAAAAATAGTGAATTTAAATGTGAAAAATGTGGCCACAAGTTCAAAAACTAGTTATATCAGAGTCTTGGTGAAGAGGAAAAATCTCTCCTAGGCTGCAGATGTGTCTGGAATCATCTCACTTTCATTTCTAGTGTCTCATTTTGTGTATGTTTCTTTAATCTTACCGTCCTGGTCATGTGATACATTTAATTGCTTCAGTCCTACAATTAGCAAAGTGAGGATGGCATTTCATAAAAACAAATACCCATTAAAATCTGTGAACAGAAAGATGAATATACATTTGCCTTTGCATTTTTAAAACAGAATTGAAAAAAACGTGGTAATTCTAGAATGAAGTGATAAAAATACTGAAAAGGGTGACACATGAAGCTTCAATGAGACTGGCTCATTCCAGGAAATGAGACAGCTAAAGGTGAGTGAGTGTGTGGTACAGCAAGTCAGGGAGTCCCAGAGAATTGAAAGAATCAGGCAGGCAGAAATATGAGCTAGGCAGAACAGACAAGTTAACTGGCATTGCTAGGAGAGACCTTCCAGATCACCTACCCTGTCACTGAACAGATAAGAAAGCCACTCGATCAGAACTCACCCAAGCAGGCACATGCAGTACCCGACCTAGCATGTGGACAAGTGGGGTAGGCCCCTGGGGTGGCCCCTTAGCTCCCGGCTGCATCACACCATTGGTTACCTTGCATAGGTGCTTGTACATGTGTCTTTTTATAGTAGAGTTACAGCTTACATGTGGTGCTCACGTTATAGGGGTCAGCTTCACAGGCATAAGGCCTACCAGAATCTCCTCAATATTGAGGTGGTCCCCTGCCTGTGGTGCCACTGCTTGGAGGTTAGAGATGCTGCCTCTATGGCCAGAATGCCTGGGTTTAAATCCTGGCTGTGTGGCAATGAACAAGTTACTTACTCTCTCTGAGCCAGTGTTGTCCTCTATAAAGTAAAGATGCCTGAATGCCTACTTTACGGAGTATTTAGAACTAAATAAAGCTTTTAGTACAGTTGCTTGTAGATGTTTATATTGGTTTAGTTCTAACATGGTCTAAAGTCCTCTGGAAACTTCTCGAGTAAATTGGAACCTCAGCTAGATTAGGACCTTACTATAATTTACTGTACAGAGTACAGCTAAATCTGTAATATAATAAAGGCAGTTGAAAGAAACATGATATTCTGTATTCTAAAGGGGAAATAGTTATTTCTATTGGGAGTGACCTTCAGGAAACCAAATACAACAAATAATTGTACTTAAAGAAAACAGTCTCAAGATCAGCCAAGTTCTAAGCTATCAGGAAGGTCCATCTAGTCCCATCTTCACCCCACAGGGCTGTTTCAGTTCTGGCTTGCAGCTCTCTGCTGCTCCTCAGCCATGTTCAGAGCACAGGAATCGTAAAAGTTGCCTCGGGTCCTGTTTGCCCTGATGATACATATCAGGCAGGGTCTTGCTGCCCACACTGGTGGGAAGCATGATGAGATTCCCTCTCCTCTGGCCATCTGTAGATGTATCTCGCTCTTCTGCCGTCTCTTCTCTCCTTCACCAGGGGAAACCCCTCTAGCTTAGGCACAGGGCCTGCTCACGCCATTTAAGGCCAAGATATTTAGTCTCTTCCTGAGACTTTTGCTGCTAGAGCTTAGGCTTTCAGAACCATTTCTATATTACCTTCTGCTGCATCCCTCCCATGAGCCAGTGGATGAAAAGTGACCACTTGCTTGATAGGAAAAAGGAAAGATAGAACGCAAGAAGTCCTATGAGTTCGATTCATGAACTGGAAAACCTGGGCTGCATCCCCAGGTCTGCTCCACACTGGCTGCTTGATCAGGGCAGGTCAGTCTGCCATCTATAAACTAGTGCTAAGGGCTGTTGTAAGAATTAACACAATATGGTTGCTAAACTTGAAAGTCCCATGGTTCCTGGCAAGCAGTGGATTCATCTCTGTCTGCCCAGCAGTCAGCCCAGAGCTGGGTACGGGAGGCAGCCAGAGCCAGTGTAACCCATTGTGGAATCTACAGCACAGTGGAGATACCTGACATTCCTATTCACTCAGGCTTCTAGCTGCAACCTGTTGACTCCTGTTCTACTCTTTGTTGGAACATGTTCATTTACCCCCTTCAGGACAGCAAATACTCTCTCGGAATGTGGCAAAAATGATTAGCCAATAAATATAAACTCTACTGAGGATACACTTTTAATGTCAGGCACCATGAAGGATATAAAGAAATATGAGGCATGCTCTCTCCCTTCAGAGAGTTTATAATTTAGTTAGTGGAACAGGATATTATAGGTTAAAGGCTAAGAGAATATAGAGGGGAATATGTCAAAGGACATCTGAAGGTAAGGCTTGACCAAGAGCTAAGGAGTTGTGCAGATGTGTTGGGACACTTTGAAGAAGTGAGGGCCAGCATGGGTTATGGTGTCCTGGGGGTCATCAAGGCATGGCAGGGATCGGAGCTTGTCTGTATCAGGTAGTTTGCAGCTGCGAAAATCAGAAAATCTAAACTAGCATACGCGGTAAGAATATCTGTTATCTCACATAACCAGCCTGAAGCCCAGCAATTCACAGAAGACCCACGCTTCCTATTTCTCCATTCTCAGCATGTTGGCTTTTGTCCTCAGGCTGGTCCCCTTCTGGAACCAAGTTGGCTCCCGCAGCAAGCCAAACAGCTTGGAGCAGCACAAGGAAATTCTTCCCAAAAACTCTTCGGCAAACTTGTACTCCTGTCTGGATTGTCACATGCCTAGGGTCTAAACCTGGCAAAAAGTCCCTGGCAAAAAGAAGGGAATTACCAAGATTGGTTCAAACTAATTGAGATTACCCCCAGAGCTGGTGCCAGGGAGGAGCCCTTCCCTGAGCACACAGGAAGGGGAAGAGGATACATGCAAATAAGCTGGGCTTCTTCCAGCAAGTCAGAAGGGGGATATGAGACAGATTGAGAGAGGCGACCAGTAGTGTCTTGCGCACGGGTGGTGTTGGGAAGGGAAAAAAAGCAGAATTTGGTAGGAAAACACCACCCTGGACTCTGAAACGTTGCCTGGGTTCAAACCCCTGCCCTGTCACTTAGTGACCTGAGCAAGAACTTCAGGAGGCCTGATTTATCACCTCTAAAATGAGGTAGATAATAGTTCCCACCTAGATTGTGAATTTCATGAGGACAGGGACTTCTCCACAAAGTTATCCCTAGCGCCTAGCACAGAGCTTAGCACCTAGCAAGTACTCAATAGCTATTTATTGAATGGACTCATTAATTGGATTGTTAGGAGGATTTAATGAGTTAATGTGTGGTAAGGGCTTAGCACTGTGCATAGTCTCTAACGTGTGCTCAAGAAAATGAGTTTTTTGGCAGTCATTGATGCAGTAGGAACCCTCCATGTATGTGCTTCTGCTGCTGTGCTTTCTCCTGTGCTGCCAGGCTTATCACTAGCCCTTGCTCATTGAGCAGAAGCTCAGGTGTGTCTGGAAGGCTGTCCTGGGGCAATGGGCCTGGGATGGCAGAGGCCATCACTGTGCACTTGGGACTCGGCAGTTTGCAACTTTGCTCTGACCAGTTTCTGAGCCAGCCCCCATGTTACCATTAACGCCTCAGGGTTAATCCCCTAAAGCTTCCGGAGCCCAGCCTTACTCCCTCTAAAGCTGTATGTGCCAGAGTGGAGAAGGGGTGCCCATGTCACCAACAGAAGACTTTTCTTTTTAGCTGTGTCTCAAGTGAAGTTTCTTCTAGTCCCTCCTTTTCCCTGCTCTGACAGAGGGCGTCCAGCCCCTCCCATCGAAGCTGCTCCCAGGAAGTCTCATTTCTGGGAAATACCACTGCTGGACCTGCTGCCAGCCACTAAACTGGGGACTGGGGGCTGACCCTCTCCTGAATTCTCAGTTAAAGTCTGTGTCCTTGTCACATAGCAGTGAAAGTCAGCCAGAGGCAGCACTCAGCCCAGTCAGAGCAGGCTGTGGCCAGACCTTGACTGAGTGGCTCCCTTCAGCCAAAGGGTGCAGTGTCCCCCAGAAACAGTCACGCCAAAGCTTCCTGCCTCAGCACAGGGCGTTACAGCAGGAGCCAGGGCTTGCACGCCGACCCTGGCTTTGCCACCTCCTAGCTGATTCAGGGAAAGTTATTGAAACACTGAGCTGCAGACTCCTCATCTGTATGAACTGGGATAATAATACCTCCCCCTTGGTGTTTTAAGGATTCAGTGATCGAACAAGCAGGTTAGAGCCGAGCCTTCCTATCCTGGAACATGGTATATACTTGATTAACATGTTTTCTTCTGTGGCCACCTCCATCTCACGAAACCAGGAATTTTCACAAACTTGATTCTGGAAAAAGAATTCCATTCCCTATTCACTTACTTGAAAAATCCTATTTCTCCTGGAAACCTCTCCTGGAGGTCAAGATCAGGCACCCTCGCCAGACTCGCTCCAAATCCTCCCTTGTGACCCCAGCAGCACTGTGACAGGCGGGGCCAGAAGGCAAGGCCATACACAGTGACGTCCGCCTTCTGCTTTCCCAGGCCATCTGCTAACACTGCCGTCTGCTCTGGGCCTGTATCCCGACTGGCCACGATCCTGTCACCCTTTCTTCTTGCTTTCCCCAGAAGCAGAGGGGCTGGGAGGGGTGGGGCGGTGGCAGAGGCATGTGTGCTTGGTCACTCAGTCGTGTCTGACTCTGCGACCCCACGGACTGTAGCTACAGCTTCTCAGGGAATGATACCTGTCTCCCTCAGTCTGCACCGTGGCCCCTCAGCCTCCTCCCCATCTGCCCTGCCCATCGGTGTCCAGGCAGGTTCTGCAGCCCAAACTGGGCTTCCGGAAGGCCTCATCATCCCTTCTTTACTTCTAGTCAGAGGGCCAGTGCAGGGCCTTCTGTCAAGGCCAGAAGGGGAGTGGCCAGGCAGCAAGGCCGTCGGCCAGCAGCGATAGTAATTCCTGCTGCTGCTGCTGCTAAGTCGCTTCAGTCATGTCTGACTCTGTGCGACCTCATAGACGGCAGCCCACCAGGCTCCCCCATCCCTGGGATTCTCCAGGCAAGAACACTGGAGTGGGTTGTCATTTCCTTTTTGAATGCATGAAAGTGAAAAGTGAAAGTGAAGTCGCTCAGTTGTGTCCAACTCTTCACGACCCCATGGACTGCAGCCCACCAGGCTCCTCCATCCATGGGATTTTCCAGGCAAGAGTACTGGAGTGGGGTGCCATTGCCTTCTCCGGATAGTAATTCCTATTGGAGTCAAATTGAGTTTTTCCAATTTGCTTTTGTTGAAGAAGCATTCCTAGAGAAAATCCTTAACAGCAGCCCAGCAGGCACTCCTACTCCAGGAGCACGGTGGAGAGTCCCACCAGTCACACTCACAGCCCTTGGTCAGGGATTCTCTACACATCTTGCTGCACCACCAGGGCGTGCCCATTACCCTGGGGTTCTCACCCCACTCCACCCCCACAGGAGGGAAACAGGGCGGAGCGGGAGGAGAGGCACAGAAGGGGCCCAAGCACCCTTATATGACAAGGCCTTCTAGGCTCCATTCCACACAGGACCCCCAGGACTTGGCTGGCCCTTCTCCCTTTTGCTACCAGCACCTTGGAGGGTGAGTGGGGGCTCTGGAGGCATCTGCTATGGGAACCCCACCTCCCCTGTGGGAAGCCATTTGGGAAAATCTCTTGAAGGTGGGGCCCCTACCTCTGACCTGGAGGCTTGTGGGCTGAGGGCCACCTCTGAGGCAACACCAGCCCTGGAATGCAGGACACGGACCTCCAATGACGACAGCTGCTCGTTAGTCCCAGCCCTTCCTTTCCGGAGCCTGCCCCGGCTTGGGACGGCAGTGGGGGCAGGCAGATCTGTTCCTCCTTCCTGGCCCTTTGGCAAGAGGTGCTGACGAGTGTAGGCAGGTGGAGACAGGCCCGCACGGCCGTCAGAAAGGCCTACGTGAAGCACCCTCTATACACACAGCACAAAGGAGGTGGGAAGTGTAGGAAAGAAGCTAAAGATCTAGAAAAAGCTGGCAGTAAAAGGGCATTTTTCCCACACGTTAGAACCCTAGACTTTGTTTCTGAAACTTGTTATTCTTAAGGAAAGCCTGGGAAGCATTCGTCTATGAAAATGTGAGGACTTCGCTATTACAGTGCCTTTCCAAACCAATCCCCAGATGATTTGTTTAAAGCCATTCGGTGGGATATTTCGGTGTCAGCTTTCAATCCAGTGGAACCTGACTCACCAAAATGGTGCCGACCAGACAAGTTGCTTTTGAGGCTTTAAGAACATCACCATTTTCAACAGTAAAATTGAGAAAAGTGAAAGACTGTATTAATTAGTTGTAAGGACACCATCTAGGCCGATTCACATGCTGCCACTCCCTGGGAACCAAGAGTAAAAGGCAGAAAAACCCACAGTGACAGCACCGCTGCTGCCTTGGACTAAACGACAGATACCTCACTCTTGGGGCTTCAGCAGAACGGGCCTGCGTGGGCAGCAAAGGGAGCATCACCGGCCTGTGAGAAGGAAGGCTGAGTTCCAATCCTGACTGCCTCTAATTTCCTGTGTGGCTTTGCTGAGTCACTTCATCTCTGGGGGCTGCAGTTTCCTCACCTGAGGAAGGTGGGGCGGGGCTGATGATTTTAGAGTCCCCTGCAACTCCATGACTCACTGTGTTCCAAGTATACGGGGGGCCAGAGCACAGAGAAGGCAATGGCACCCCACTCCAGTACTCTTGCCTGGAAAATCCCATGGACGGAGGAGCCTGGTGGGTTGCAGTCCACAAGAGTCGGACACAACTGAGCGACTTCACTTTCACTTTCCACTTTCATGCACTGGAGAAGGAAATGGCAACCCACTCCAGTTTTCTTGCCTGGAGAATCCCAGGGACGGGGGAGCCTTTGTGGGCTGCCATCTATGGAGTCACACAGAGTTGGACACGACTGAAGCGACTTAGCAGTAGCAGAGCAAAGAACCTCCTCATGCTTTCATTCACTCAACCAAGTATGTATGAGCATCTAATGTGTGCCGGGCACCATGCTGAGGTTCCTGCCCCCGAGAGCTCAGCCTGCTGGGATCAGCAGAGGTGACCCACTGGGGTGACGAAGGGTGCAGAGCACCCAAGCAATGGCCCAAGAATGCAGGCATCTGTCCGGCTGCCCCCTACAAGAGGCAGCCAAGCCTTTGAAGGGTTTCTTCCAATGGCTGACAGATTTCCCCTTTTCTACAACCTGTGAGGAAAGGGGTCTCAGTTGGCAGCAATTCTCACCAAATCAAGAAACCCTGTCAAAAAAAAATAAAAAGAATCCATGCAACATTACGTAGAGGAATGAATGAGTTCTACTTTGTGCAGGCGTCAGCTTCCCGAAGTCCCTGAAGACAGAATCAACAATGTCTGATTATCACTCTCAGGAATTTGGAAGGATGAGCGAAAGTGGCCAAGACCCATGGTGACCCTTGACTGGTTTCTGAACTCCAGCACCCTTTCCTTTGGGGCTTCCCAGGTAGCTCAGTGGTAAAGAATCCACCTGCCAATGCAGGAGCCACAGGAGATGTGGGTTTGATCCCTGGGTCAGGAAGACTCCCTGGAGGAGAAAATGCCAGCCCGCTCCAGTATTCTTTCCTGGAGAATCCCAGAGGAGCCTGGTGGGCTACAGTCCATGGGGTTGCAGAGAGTCGGACACAACTGAGTAGCTGAGCACTCACGCACATACAGTTTCCTTCAGCGCCTCCACCCTAATCTTTCCCGCCTCATGTGGGTAATGGGAACCCTTGACAAGGCTACCCTCTGCTCCACCAGACCAGAGGCACACCAGGTGGAGCACGTGGTGGGAGCACCTTCCATCCAGGTGGGGGAGGCATGGAATCTGCAGAGTCAGGTCTGATGCCTAAAGACCTCTGTACTGCCTGGCTTCTGTCCCGGACTTGATTCTCCAGATTTCTCATCAGTGCTGGGAGCTAGTTACCTGATGGCTGTCCAAAAAAATCCCTTTTCTGCTCAAGATGACTAGTAATTAGAAACCCTAATTGAGTTTTTATGACTAAACAGGCCACGTGGTCCCATACTGCACAGCTCAATCAAAATGTCTATGTGCGCAGCCTGAGACCGTCACTCGGGAGGTGACTGAGGTCATCTTTCTATAGATTAATCTGCCGCTGTTTGGTGGGTGGATAAGAGTGAGCCCCAAACAGCCCAGTCATGAAGCGGAAAGCTGAGAAGATTCATGTTTTCTGAGCTCTCAGGGTGAGCAGTTCCTGGGCCAGGAGTTTGTTCACTTATTTCCCACAACCCTGTAGGCAGGTGAAATCATCCCCATTTTACAGACGAGGAAATCAAGGTCCAGGTGCTTATATAACATGCCAAAATTCACTCAGCTGATGAACGGTAAAGCTGGGATGTGAACTCGGGACAGAAAGCTCGGAACCTGGGCTTTTAACCAAACACCACGCTGTTCATTTATGGAAGAAAATTCATGAAGGAGTTTTCAAAAATAACATGAGCAGCCTAGTGCCACCTTGGATGTAAGGGGCGGGGGTGGGGAAGCATCGAGGGGAATGGTGGGTTTCCATCTGGCCATCAGCAGCAGTGGGCACTAGGGTGGGAACTGGCTGGTGAAGGTGGTGCCCGTGTTGGCAGCTGTGACTTGGGCTCTGGAGTGAGCATTTCCAGGTTGATGGTCAAAACCACGGATAGGATGGTTTTCCAACAGGACCGTGGGCGAGTATGGGAGAGAGGAGCAGGGGGCCGAGATTGGGCTTGGGCACTGGGAGAAGATAAAGAACCAGTGAGGGGATGGATGGATTCGGGGACCCGGAGGGCACTGTGCAAGGCTGAGCTCTCCCTGGCCCCAGGGGAGCTCAAGCACCCACTTGCAAAGGCCGATACTTCAGATCAGGGGCTGGGAAACAAAGGGTCCCTGCCAAGCCCTGAAGCTGATGCCCATGCTGCCCAGCACCCTCTATGTGCCGCTTTCTCACTCTTCACAGCAAAACCAACCGAGACCCCAAAAGCGGGGCTCAGCCAGCTGTGGCCCGGCAGCCAGGTCTTGCAGCCCTGGGGGCGGGGAGCCCGGGAGGTCCAGGGCTGCAGGGGGGAGGCTCGCCCTGAGAGCACAGGCAGCCCTTCCCCCCGCCTCCCCCTCAGTAAAGGAAGGCAGGGAAAAACGTGTTTTTATAAATAGCTCCAGCCCCAGCTGATTTGTAAATTCAGTGGGTTTTTTTTGTGTCAATGACATCACCCTCCTCCCCATGGCAACCCCCGACGATATCAAAATTGCCAAGCAACGTTGGAGCAGCTCGGAGCCCCAAACGAGCAGGTCGCTGCCTGAGGATTTAATGGAGAAATCCCAAAGTGAGCCGGGGTGCTCGGTGGAGGAGGCACAGGCGGCTGGGGAGGAAACCGGTGCCCGCCTGCCGGGAGCCCTGGGCCAGCCGGGGCTCCGTGGCCGCACTCCCTTTGACAGCCTGCTGCTGCCGGCTGCAGGGGGCAGGGCATCGCTCCCAGCCTGAGGTGCTGGGAGCCAGGAGCAGCTATCCAGGTGACTAAGCCGGCCCACGGGCACTGAGTCACCCACTGGCCTGGAGATTTCTTCCTTCCCTTTTGCATCTGATTATTTTGGGAGCTGGCAACTTGGAGCTGCACCTGGGTCCCGCCCCTTCCAGCTCTCCCCTCCCTACCTGGGGCT
Source organism: Bos indicus (assembly GCF_029378745.1). Lineage (NCBI taxonomy): Eukaryota > Metazoa > Chordata > Mammalia > Artiodactyla > Bovidae > Bos > Bos indicus. The sequence continues at coordinate 35,772,044 of NC_091769.1, forward strand.
CCACGGAAGATGGGACCTGCCACAAGCCTGCCGCCACCCCCTAAGGATATGGAAGATGCTGTGGGGGCCCGAGGTGCCCGGGAGAGACGTCAGTCAGCAAAGTGCAATAGCAGATAAGGTGATGAGGCGGCCTATCCTCTGGAGGTGTCGGGAGAGAAGGGGAGTCTGGTCCAGCCGACCGGAGTCCTCCTGCCCGGCTTTGAACACACCTCCTATGAGATATTTCTATAAATGAGTGGCTCCTAGGGTCAGAGTGGCACTTGGAGATCAAGGCTGGATTGGCTTAGGCTGGCCTGGGGAAGGTAGGTGGCTCTGCTGGGTGTGGCTCCACGTGTGTGTGTGTGTGTGTGTGTGTGTGTGTGTGAGAGAGAGAGAGAGAGAGAGAGAGAGCGCGCGAGAGAGAGGAGCAAATGTGTGAGAGCAGACCACGGGGGGCCAGTGAGAGTTGGGGGCGGGGGATCCAGCATCCATTCACCCTGACCGATACTGGGCCTGCCCAAGATGGGTGCTGTTGAAAAGGATGCCAGGCACCCGGCCTGAGCAGGTGAGGCACAGTTCCAGCTCAGATGGGCCCAGGACCCACTGAGTCCACGGGACAGAGACACACAGGATGCCAGGGTAGGGAGTGGGCCAAGGTTGGAAACCAACCCCCCAGAGTGCCGGACAGCACTTGGGCTGCCCCGTCTTCTGGCAGCCCTGGGCACTCAGCTTCCTACAGGAATTCATCCCTCTCCAGTGTGTCTCCCACCGAGCTCGTTTGGGGACATCCCTGGGGAAGATGTTGCCCAGGGCTCTGGTCCCCCATACTCAGGACCCAGAGGGCCAGCCCCTCGGGCCCTCGACCCCACACGGCACGCTCCGGTGTGTGTCAGGCCGTGGGGCGTGGGCCCCCCGCTTCCCCCACACAGCTGGCAGCCTCACAAGCACACCGGTGAGTAAGCCACCGGGAGGGAGGAGGTTGTGTGCCCACAGAGGCAGGACGACACCAACCAGGAGCCTTCGGGAGAAGCAGCTGAGTGAGAAAAGCACTGAGGTTTTCTTTTTCTTTTCCTGAAGGGAGTGCCGCTTCCTGAGCTAGAGACAAGTGGAGGCCTGCAGTGGGGAGCTCGGGGCCCAGCTGCCAAGGACAGCTCAGGTAAGGTCCCTGCGGCTCCCGGGCAGGGTGGGGGTACCGAGGTGTTCAGGTTGCCCACCATCTGGAACAGGAGCGGCAGTTGTGGGTTTCTGGGCTCAGGAGCCCCACGCCCACACCCCACCCCATCTGCCCCCCTTCCAAGATGGATTTGGAAGCAACCCTGTCCAAGCTGGCCTCTGGCTCCCCAGCCAGAGAGAGAAATGCTTGTTTCCGCTGCTCCTGCCTTCACCTCCCCTTCCTGCTGGGTGGTGCACGCACTGCCATCAGGACGCCCCTCCGGGAGGCCCCACCACCTCTGGGACACTCCCCTCATGTGTTCATCCCACAAATATTTATGGAGCATCCACTGGGGCCTGGGATCCAAGTCACACCCTCATGCTGAGCTTGACTTGGCACAGATTCTGACTCTGAAACTTGGCATCAGCCCAGTTCAGGGGACTGCTGGGCTGAGAGCAGGCCCCAGGGTTAATGACCTAGTCAGAACTTTAGGGACACCAGGCCCATTGAGCTCCAGTTTATAAAGCACTAGGGACCCCCTACATCCCGCCCCCACCCCACCCCGCAAGAAGCAAGGCTCATATGGTGTAGTTTGCTTTTTCCCTGATATCACACACCAAGGTCGGAGGGTCCTGCTTCGGGTCTCTCCTTAAGTGATTTTGGTGGGAACCAGGTTTCTGAAGTCGAGGATGAGCTCTGGACTGCATGGTCCCCAGGCCTGGTGGGCCTGGGACTCAGCCTCACAGAAGCTCACCTAGCCAAGAATAAGGCCTCTGGGCTAAGCAAGGGGTCCTCTTTGCAGCTCAGGAGTGACAAACCTGGGAGCCCTGGTGACCAGGGTGCCTTGTGAAGAGGAGTTGGCCCCAGGAGCAGGCCTGGGAGCCCCTGATTTGGGTGGAAAGCTCCGTGCACCCTGCAGTGGCTACAAGGGAGGAAGATGGGGGCTGCATGGACCTTTCAGTCCTCCAAGGACAGACATTCTTGGTGAGCTGAGCAATCTGGAACATGCCAGGCACAGGGAGAGGTGCAGTCAGGTCAGCAGCCTCCAGCCAGGGCAAACCCACTCTGCACAGAATCCCCCAAAATGACCAGGAATGCTCCTATCCTGGAGGAGCTCAAGGGACCAGAGTCAGGATGAACACAAGTGTCTCCCACTCATTTAATCCCCATACCTGGTTCCAGGGCAAGGAAAAAGGGAGTCTTTACTAGCTGTGGCATTACCATCTGAGGGGTATTCCCACTGCCTGGGAAAAGGCCACTCCACGCCTGGCAGTGCCCTATGTATGCAGAGCTGAGCAGCATCTGGTGTCTGGCTAGGGGCAGAGAGGCAGCAGCTGGGGAGCACCAGATAAACAGCAGGCCAGCAGGGTGGTAGCTGGCTGGGCTGGGTGGGAGGCCCGGACAGGGAGGAGGCACAGACCCTGAGAGACCACACTGCTCACCCAAATGGCCCCAGAGGTCCTCTGTGCACTCTGTCCTGGGTTCAGAAGGCCAGAAGGACTTGGGGGAAGCTGACCTGTGGCCGGAAGCAGAGTCCTTCCTGCTGGATGCCCCCCACACCTGAGTGGGAAGGAGACTCAGCTGGTGCGAAGCTTGCTAGCAAACCTCATAACGGGCCCTCTGCAGCCTGTCCCTAAAAGAACTAGCCGACAGGTTGGACTAGATCATGGAAAATGGAAGCTTCGGAATCCGGAAGAGCTCTGACTTCCTCAAGGCGGGCTGGCCCTCCTGTCTGGGATTAACAGGCCCACTGGTCCTGGAAGCTGCCCTTTCCAAGCTCAGTCCGAGGGCCCATGAGGAGCTAAGGTGAGAGGTGTGAGGGGTGGGATAAAGGAGGGGACTTGTCTTTTCTGGGTGAGGTGTGGGCTGTAGGTGGCACTGGAGGATGGCCACTGGCCCCTTGTGCTGGCTCACTGGCTCGCAGGCAGTGAGGAGAGATGGCCTGACTGCAGGGAGCCAACTCTGGTGGCAGGACAGGGTGAGGGATGGGAGTGCTGAAGAGTGAGCAGGACAGAACCCTTGCCCTGGGGAGCTTACAGCCCTTCAACAGACAGGGGAGAGGAAAGCTGAACAGGATGGATTTTCATACCCTGGGGGTAGTTAGCACAGGAAGGGGTGGGGCAGGGGACAGGTTCCCTTACAGCTCCATGACAACATACCCACCCCAACAAAGGGACACTCACGCTGGCCAGCATTTTCTATAAAACCTCATCACGACTCACCACGCAGGGCAGAGACTTTACAGAGGGACAATGATGGCTTTTTGTACACCCATGGGCTCTCTGTGGTGACCTTTCACCCTTGAAGTGCTTGGTCAGCGATGCTGACACCTTTCTGCATGGCTCTGGTTTTCCCAAGTTCACCAAGACTTGGGGGGCCTCAGGCCTCTGGCTAATGGGCAGGGGGGAGGGAGGCAAGGCTGTGTTCTCTTGCACACTCAGGCTGCCCAGGACTGGGGACGGGGAGGGGCTCCACGTGCTCAGAGAAGCCTGACCAGGAAGCTCAGGTCTGCTGGTTCCCAATTCTGGTCTCTGAATCCCATGCAGCAGGAGCCCAGCCCGCTCACCCACCGCAGGGCAAATAGCAAGGAACCAGTCACCTTGCTCAAGGCCCCCACTGCCTGCTCGCCACCCCGCCCCTGAGTGCTGCTGCTGTGGCAGGGTTAAAACCTTAAAACCGGGAGGACTAGTTCTCTGGTTCAGTCCTGGCCTGGCGCCTCCAACCTCCATTTCCTTTCGGCTTCGAATGAGGTTCCCTAGGGAGTTGTGCAAGAAGACCCAGAGGGTGCAGAGAGACAGGGACCAGCTGTGCATGCAGAGCACAATCCCAGGCCAGTGGGCAGGAGTGCAGAGGAGGGAAGGGCTGCCCCAGATAGGAGCTGGCCACCCTGGATGGATCGCTGTAGAGCATCAAGCCAAAGGGAAGCCCCAAAACTGTGTAACGTAGCCCTTATCATTTCACAGAGTGAAACAGAACCCAGAGAAGGAAAGCGGGGTCCTGAGATCACAGAACTGACTGGCAGCAGAGTCAGTTTCGGGCCTGGGGGTCCCAGCCTTTCCATTAGGAGCATTGGTAAAGGCGCCCCCAAGCAGGGCCAGATGAGAGCTGCCAGGTAACTCAATGGTTGGGAGAGGCAGCCAGCCTGACACAGTAGGAGGCCGGACAGGTTCCCTTGCTCCTCTGTGCATCCTGCCCTAACAGGGTTGGGCCCTGCCCTTCCCCAGCCCCTACTTCTTACTTGACCTGGAGCCCCAGCTCAGCCCGTGCTCTTTTGCCAGCTCCCCACAAGGAGACAGGCTTGACCCCCTCCTTGGACCAAGCCACTCTCTGATAAACAGATTCAGCTAATTTGTAAATAGATAGACTCAGCTCTACTTGTCCCAGGAAGCATTTTCTATTTTGAACATAAGCCTGTTAATGTCTGAAGCCAAAGGACAGGGTAATGGTGATAGCATCTAGGAAGAAAAGAGATTCTGGAGCTGACTCTGTGACCGGGAGGCACACAAGGAGATCCTCTGCCTCAGGTGGTCTTTTCCCCAGTTATATGCCATGACCCTGGGCAGGAATTTAAGCGTCCACCATCAAAGGTCAGATTCCAGGAGCAGGCGGCCTGTCATCTGTCATTTGTCTCCCTGACACCAGGCTCAAGCTGGCTTTTATATCCCATGATAGTGGGTTTTTCTGGGAGATGGCATGTCAGGGATCAGGAAAGGTGGAGATCTCAGACCCAGGGACATGAATGCAAGGCCAGGAGTTAACAAGCATGCAGGCCTCCTATAGAGGAGAGGTTGGTCAGACAGGAGGTGGAGCTGTCTCTTAGCAAGAACCGCTGGGAGGAGAGACGAGTAGGGCAGTGCACACCAGGACCCTTCATGTCAGTGTTCACATAAAGGTCCCACAGGCCCTCCCAGGGCGGTTGAGGTGTGGTCCGGAGACTAAAGAATGAAACACCCTGAGAACAGATGATGGTAGCTGTCTGCCCACACCCCATCCTAGCACCCTCTAAGCATAGCCCAGCCCAGCCAAGTGGCAAGTCATGTTCTCACACTGACCCAAGGCGGATGCAGAAGGTGGAGTGCCCCAAGCTTTATAGCAAGATGGTTAATGCTCCCAAGAGGCCACATGGGCCAGAGTCTGTGACCTTCGTGCATTTAGAGCTAAGGTGTCCCCCAGAAGGTTGTAGATGTGGCTTAGGCAGCCAACATCATGCTTCCTCACTCTTTCCTTCCCTGGATCTGGCCGGAGTTCATACCTACTTGGAGCACAAGCCTTCTGCTGCTCCAACTCACTTGTCCTTCCTGAAAGTCAGGCCCTTGGCTCCAGGACATGGGTGCCCATCAGAACCCTGCCCTGACCTTAGACTGGGGGCAGCTCCTGGAGGTTCCTGGGAGAAAGGAAATGACAATGAAGGGTTTCCATTCAGGAAGCTTCCAGCTGTTAGTTCTGCCAGCAAAAATGCCAGCTAGAGAACTAAACTGCCAACAACAGACATTTGGATGGAACTTTGGAGCCCATTAAGAGCAGGGGCTGCAAAGTGATCATAGTGAGAAGATATTAAAGGAATTCATCATGTCTCTAAAATGAGTGTCCTTAGCACAGAGGTGGCTCTTTCTGGTGCCACCCGCTCCAGGGTAGCTCATGCCCCCATGTACCCAGGAAGGGTGCTGCAGTCTACCCTGACCCTGCTCCAGCCCCTTGAGGTGGGTGGACAGTGGCCCCTGCATCTGGGTGATTCGTCCAGGTCACCAGGTCCCTTTGGGACTTTCAGGAAGCTCAGCCTCAGTGTCAACTTTCATTTAGAGAAGATGGGCCTATGTATTCTAGTTGGCAAAGGAAGCCCAGTACAGATGCATGCTTGAGGAAAGGCAGGGTGTGGTCATTTCCTTCAGCTGAGGTGCAGAGTGGCAGTGACCAGGCAGGGGAGTCCTATGGACTTTCCCCAAACCTAACTGGGCCCCGGTGGTGCTGCCAGATGGGGCTGGGGTTCTCTCTCTGGGATTTGGAGTGATTTAGTATCTAGGTCTCCTGGAAGAACCCTGGGATTCTGCCCTGGTGGTGCACTAAACTGGGCTCCATTGCTCCCAGTGGCAGCTTGTGCATACATGATGTGTGGGAGGGGTGTTTTCTCCTTGGACCCTTCAGCAGCTGTGAGGGCCAAGAGCCAAGAACTCTCACCCTGTTTGGGGATGCTGGTCCTTTGAGGCCCCTGTACCCCAATGCTCTAGACCTCATTATTCTACCATCTTCCCGAGGAAGAAGGGTATATGTATGCATGCTCAGTTGCTCAGCTATGTCAGACTCTTTGCTCCCCTATGGACTGTAGGCCTCCAGAGTTCTCTGTCCATGGCATTTCCCAGGCAAGAATACTGGAGTGGGTGGCCATTTCCTACTTCAGGGGGTCTTCCGGACCTAGGGATCAAACCCATGTCTCCTGTGTCTCCTGCATTGCAAGCATATTCTTTACCCACTGAGCCATCAGGGAATCCCCCTAAGAAGGGAACCCTCTCCCCCCTTATACACATCAAGAAACTAATGCTGAGACAAGCTGGAAGTCTAGAAAGGCAGAAGGGCTCCGATCCTGTCGGAACTCATGGTCTCTGTGGCTAGATTCAACCTCCCTCCTGCCTGAAGACCCCAAGGGTTTGGCAACCTCAGCTTTCTCAATTCATTCTCCCAAACCCTCAGAGGTTGCCTCCCAGGTCCATCAGGAGAGAGATGGATAGTTTTATCAGGGTGAGGGGCACTGATCCAGACCACCCCAAGAGCAGGAAGGGACAGGCGCAGGCAGCCTACAAGAGAAGGGGAGGAAGAGATCTTCTCCAAAGAATGCCTCCTCTCCTCAGACTAGGGGCTCAGGGTGAATGGGCTGCTACTCCTCCTAGAGGCCGGCCCCAAGGGGTTTCTCCAGCCAGGTAGCAAGCAGGTGCAAGGCCCCACCTCCCCATGTGGCCTGAGGGTACCTGGCACATTCTGGGTCTGTGAAGGACAGATGGCTTGATGCAGGGATTTCAAGCAGAGTGCTGGCTCATGACTCAGTAAGAGATGGCAGAAACTGAGGCCCTCTCTGCCCCTCGTACCCAGGGCCATGTGGGGTTCCTCATCCCCTCACCAGAAATGGAGGAGAGATTACCCCACACACTTCTCTGTGTCACATGACTTGCCCTTCCTGGGTGGTAGTCAGGGCCAGCACCAAGAGGCAAATTACCAGTGCCTCTCCAACCGACTGCTGCCATGGACCTGACCCCGCATGGTCAATCATATCTGACAGTCTGCAACCAGAGAACTCTGAGCAGTACTGAGTTATAAGAATGGACTGGGGACAGATACTCTTGGGTTGAAATTCTGGCTCCACCACTCAGTAACTACAAGACCCTGAGCCGGCTGCTTAACCAGTCTGGGCCTCATCTGTTTCCTCATCCATAAAATGAGAATAACAACAGTACAGTCCTTCTGTCTCAGGGTTGTTGTGAAGACTTGAGTGATGATATGTGTAAATAGCTTAGCATGGGGCCTGGCCCATCAGAAGCATTCAATAATCGGTAGGCATTATTATTAGAGAAGGGCAGTCACCCAGAGAAAGGACCCTGAGGAAGCTTTTCGAGTCACGGAGCAGAAAGGTGCCCGGGAAAGATAATGTGTTTGTGTTTCCAAACCACAAGTTGATCTGTATCTCTCCTCCTTGGCCCTAACCCGGGTTCTCAGCTCAGATGTTTCAACAGGCCCTGACAGCCACAGGCTGAGAGCCAGGGAGTGCCTGCCCTGCCCATGTGCCCTCCCTGACACCCTCCCAGACCAGGCTGGTTGACCAGTGCCCCAGAGCTGGTAGGGCTCTGAGAACCACAGCCCATGGGGAAATGCCAGCTTTCAGTGCCCTAGTCCAGCACTCCTGCCCAATCTGTGGAATGGCAGTACATGGACAACTCCCTCGACCAGAAGGCCTATGCCAGCTGCCAAGGCTCTTCAAAGGAGGGTGTGCCTGGGCCCTCTCCCTGTGCTTGAGGTGGCAACCTGACAATAGGCCAGAAGGAGGCTTGTAGATGCTGGAGAAGAAGCTGTCCCTAGACTGTCCCCGCCACTTCCGGCACTGTTATTCTGCCTCCTCCTCCTGGGCAGGACTGAGTTGGGAGTGGATGAGAGGAAGATGGGGAAGTGGAGAGAGTTGCACACAGAAGTTACTCACTCAGGATCCATTCTGTACCTCCCAGCCATCCAGATAAGCAGAGGGTCATCCAACCCACCGCAGAAGACCCATCTGTACCCCACCTGGAAGCGCAGAAATGTGGAGCTATGATGGGCCCAAGAGGCCCCCTAGTCTAGTCTGGTATTCACTATGGGAACCTTTACTCTAGCACATCTGACAGATTTTATCTGCTTCTTGAATACCTCCAGAGATGGGGGATTCATTACTTTCTCAGTCAGTCTTACTTAAGTAGGAGTCCTGTCTCTCTTAAGGCCCCAAAGATCTCAAAGATGAGAGGCCCCCCAAGTTTCCCTAGACTTTCTCCCTATGGGGTAAGGATGGGACTTGGCTTGTAGCCTTTCTGGGATACCCAAGCCTGGATCCAACCAAATTAAATACCAGTTCATTTCTGATAATACTATAATGTTCACACTTTAGTGTAGCTTAACAGTTCAAAAGTCCTGCTTAGAACTGTGGTTTTGGTATATAAGGTATTTTAATTAAAAGAAAATAATTCGTGTGTGTCAATTAAAAAAATAATTTAGGGTGTTGATTCTAGGTTCAATGGTGTAATGCATTTCATTCTAGCTTTGGTTCCTGCTTCATTTCAAATCCTCAACAACCATTTTCCCCTCTCCCTCCTTCTCCCACCCAGCACAACCAGCTTCCCATAGCCAGCCTGTCCACCTGGCATCACCATGCCTTCCCCAGGGAGGCTAAGGACGGACATGCAGCCAGACAGGGTGCAGGCCTGTTTGGAGTGATGAATTCCCACTGGCCATCTCAGCTGTGTTTGGTGGGAGCCTACAGTAAACTGTGCATAGCAACTGAGCCTAAAATGCAGATTCTTTATTCATAAATTGCACGATGTCTGAAGAATCAGTGAGCAAAACTGTACATGGCAACAGTGACCTCAATGATAAATTTTGAGGTGCTCAAAGTGATGAAAATCCCTGCATTGTCCCCAGTGCCTGCCACTGCTTTGGGGGGCAGCCATCTGGGGTCCAGATATACTGAATTTCTAAGCTAGAATCCCCTGGATATTCAGTTGGACACAGCCCTCTCTCTGGACCCAAGGACAGCAGGAGTCTTCTCACTTCCTTGTTTAGGGAAGAGACAGATGGCCCCTGCCCTTCTCCCACACATATAAACACAGGACAAACCATCCTCCAATCCAGGGGCAGGGCAAAGGGCAGCCCAGAGTGAGCCACTTGGGATAGCCATCCTAACCCCCCGCCAGGGCACTGCTGGGGACAACTAGGAGATACTGGCTCTAGAACCATATCTTCTCCTCTGTTTGGCGGGGGTGGGGCTGGGGGTGGGGTGGGGATCCAGGGCTCCCGGAAGCTTTCTTTCCACAGAGGTTCCCTACAATCCTGAGACCAGAGGGTTCTCAAAACTGAGCAAGATCTGACAAAGGCATTGGGATCTCTATAATTTCCGCTTTCCTGCCCACACAAGGGGGCTACCCCAAGGCAGTCGTGGGACCATGTCCCGATGGGACAGGACAGGCCAAGGTGGCAGGTTTCAGGGCGCTCCACGGTGTGCGGGTGGGGGGTGGGTACACGCCGCCTGGGCGTGCGTCTTCAATGCAAATCAGGGAGTTAATTACAGAGAGGCGTTCAGTGGACAGTCCAGGTCGGTCCTCTACGCGGCAGCCCAGGGTCCGAAGGGAAATGTATAGGTCACGGTAGGCAGCGGCCGGGACCAGTACAGGAAGGCAAAGGGCTGGCCGCCGCTGGAGCCGAGCGGCCAGGGAAAATGCGTTGAGCAGAAGGGCGCTCCTCGGGAGAAGAGGCCCCCTGGCCGCTGCCCCTGCACGCCTCGGCGACTTCTCCCGGGCTCTGCGTTCGCCGCGTCCTACCTGAGGCCACACCCCGAAATCAAACTCCGGGCAGGTGAAGCCGGCGCGGCACAAACATGTAAGCCCGGCCTCTCCTCGTCGTTCCCGGCGCCTCCCGGCGGAGGGTGGGCCGGACTGCCGCGGCCTTTCGGAGAGCTCTGGGGGCTTCCCGCTCGGCAGGTGGGTGTCCTGACCGCCAAGGGGCTGTGAGCCCCGCCGGGGCGGGGACCGGCCTCCCCGCGCGCGAGGCTTCGGGTCCCCGGGTTTTCCTTCCCCGAAGTGCGGGGCCGCCGGCGCGGGCAGAGGGGACTCGGCTGCGCCGGGAGCCGACCTCCCTCCGCTTGTGCGCCCGGCGCTCGCGCCCAGGCTGGCGGGGGCGGGCTTCGTCCAGAGAGCGCCTCGCTAGTGCTGGCGAGGCGGGGCCGGCGGCCGCGCTGGGTCGGAGCTAGGCGGCCAGAGGGAGCGCTGAGCCTACCGCCCCCCGTCCCCGTGCGCTCCGCGGGGAGCCCGCCGCCTGCCCTCGCACCTGAGAAGGTGGCTCAGTCGGAGGCCGGGCAGAGGGGGATGGGGGGCGGTTCCGAAGCCTTTGAATTCCGGCCAGTCGCAAAATCTGCGGGGATACTTACTACCTCGGTCACAATGAATTTCTGATCTGTTTACACCCAGGCCTCGGAGGACTGGCCCTGGAAGGTGTCAGGCCTTCCCCTTCCTCGGTGCCTGAAAGCTCTGCCCTCTAAAGAGTGAGGAGTTGGGAGAAAGAAGAGGCCGGGAAGGCGGCCCAGAGGTGAGTGAGCCCCGGAAGGGTGTCCAGGGGACTTCTCGGGATCTGCGGGAGGCAGAAGCTGGGACAGTGGGCAGGCAGGTGGCCCTCCTGTGCTGGCTCGTTTTCGGTACTGTTAGGCAGTGGTCCCTCCCAGTCCTTAGTGGGCGTGCATTGTTACTTCAACCGCCTGCACCCGCAGCAGGCACAGGGCTTCAAATGGCCCGCCCTTGTTCCTGGCCCAGGTCTGATGCCTGTCTGGGGAGAGGCAATGTCACCAAGGCCAGTGCACTGAATTCTTGTTTGGGAAAGAGGTTCCCAAACAGGAGGAGTGAAGCAGGCCCAGCCTTTGGGCTGAGTAGGTCAGGAAAGAGCCCCAGCCAGAGGTGCTTGTCCGCATATCCCAGCCTGCCAGATCACTCCCCAGCTCTCCAACCTGCTAAAATCTCTCCAACTTCACCCACACCCAGTGAGTGGATTCCAATTGGGAGGGAGATGCCGCTGAGGACACCAAGGGCCAAGACATGAAGATTTCCAGTGTGTAGGCTGCATTTTCTCTACCTTGCCTCATTCTGGTGTGTGTGGTTTTTTTTTTTTTAAGATATATTTATTTATTTGTTGACTTTGTTGCTGCACTCAGGCTTTTTCTACTTACAGAAAGCAGGGACTACCCTTCATCGTGGTGTGTGGGTTTCTCACTGCGGTGGCTTCTCTTGTCCAAGCACAGGCTCAAGGGGGTGTGGGCTTAAGTAGTTATGGCTTGAGGGCTCTAGAATATGGGTTTAGTAGTTGTGACACATGGGCTTAGTTTCTCTGTGACATGCGGGGTCTTCCCAGATCAGGGATTGAACCTGTGTCTCCTGCATTGCAAGGTGGATTCCCAGCCACTGGACCACCAGGGAAGCCCATGGTGTGAGTTCTGCTGTGAGCTCTTCCCAGTCATATGTAGGACTGCAGTGGCGGGCACAGCATTTGGAACTCAGAAAGAGCTGGGTTCAAAGTCTGACTTGCCTTTGATTCCTTAGGCAAGTTACTTTGTTTCTCTCCTAACTTTAATGTAGTTATCTATAACATGGGGGTGATCATGTCTTCCTCACAAGGCAGCTGGTGAAGTGACAATAATAATTGATACAGGAGGACAGCCCCAGCAGGAGCCTACCTGCCTTGCCTCCAGTTTTGGAAAAGGTTAAGCCACCTGAGCCCTCTCTTGGAGAACTTGAAGAATGGTCTGGCTGTGTGGCAAGAGACTGTGGAGGATGTTAGAGCCAAGCAGTGGGAATAGAGTCAAGGCCGAGGGTCTGTGGAGGGTGGGTAGTGAGGCGCCCCTGGGCAGGGGCATTTCTGGAAGGGAATTGGCTTTGGAGGCAGAAACAACAGCATGCTCTGTGAAGCCTTGCAGGGCTTCACCTGTTCATAGGTGACTCTGGACATGCTGTTACCACCAGTGCAGACTGGGCCAGAGAGAGACTCTGGCTTGAGGCTTCTGGTCCTACCTCTGCCTAGAGGAGCTGTGTGATCTGGGGCAGGTCAGTTGGCTTTTCCGGGTGTATCAGGCATCGTGGAAGAGCTTGGGAGTTGGGCTTGAATCCTAGCTGCACACTCACCATCTCAGACAATGACTTCCCTCTAAGCCTCAGTTTCTCCACCTGTAGACTTAGCTCTTAAAATCTACCTTGTAAAATCGTCACTGTCATGATCACAGTGTCTGACACGTGCTGGGCATGTAATACACGTGTATGTGTAGATTCCCTTTCTCGGCTCTGCCTTCCTCTCCTTGGTCACCGGTCGTCCTAAAAAATATACTCAGTCAACAGGTTTGGCCCATCTCACTGCAGTTTTGTGAACTTGGAGTGAGGAAGGGAGCAACATAGAGATAAAGTTAAAACAATAACTGTAAAAACAGTCTTTTTGTGACTAGGGGACTCTGGAGGTTCTTTGGGCGAGGCATCACACTAGGCTTGTGATGACGATTTGGGCCTCTCTGTCTATGTGGAAGCTGATGAAAATCGAACAGCAAAGAGGGGCCAGGCCTGCAGCCCTGCCATGCTTCCCTCTGCCCTTGGAGACAATCCTGTGCCCAGGAAATCCCAGCACTGCCGACTGGGGAAGCGGTTGAGATTCTAAGTATGTGAACAGAGGTCAGATGGCTGCTCTGGCTTGAGCTGTGGCTGGACCGCAACACGGCACTTGCAGGCTGGAGCCGGGCCCAGGAGGCAGGCCTGAGTCAATATTGACCTTCCCTGGCTGACCAGCCTGACTCTTCGGCCTCTCATTTAGCTGGAGTGTTGACACAAGTGATTGAATGAGACTTATTATCATATTCTTTTCAACAGCAGCCCCATTATCTTTCCCTTGGGGATTCACTAAGACCTGTAGTGTGGGTAGGATGCCAGGGGTGGGGAACCCAGACATTCTGGCGCATTCTGTGCACAGGCCGTCTGTCCTGCACACTGGGCTTCTCTCTGGGCCACTCTGGTGGGGCAGAAGAACCTCAGAGTACTGCTTTGTATCCTGGGGATGCTCTGTCCACATTTCTGCACAGCGCCCTGGGCAGATCTTTCAGAGCCTGTGAGCAGGGGCAGTAAGGGGCACAGCCTGCGTCTAGGACTCACCTACACTGCAGGGGACAATTGGGCAGAAGAGCAAATGAAATTGTCTTCAGGCCCTTTGCCTGGTGCATTTCTAGGGACCAGAAAGGGTGCTGGGGTGCCACCTCTCTTGTCACATGCAGAGGGAAGTTTGAGGCCCAGACTCCTGGTAAGCTGAGGGGGGACAGAGCTCAGCCCTACACGAAGGACGACGAGCTCTGAGGGGACAGAGGGCAGGGGCCTTAGGAAGGGGGACATCCCCATCACTGAATGCATTGGCACAGGCCAGCAGAGTGTGGGCAAGCTCCTACAGAGAATGCCACCAAGGGATGGAAAATGAGGCAGGGGCTCAGGGGAAGCCAGACCCCAGCAAGTCCTACAGGCAGGCCGTGCAGGTCAGGGGACTAGCAACATCTATTTGGAAAAGCCAGCTAAACGCACAAGAGCAAGGATTCTGTTTTGTTCACCACGATCCCCAGAGCCTTGAGCAGAGCAGATGCCCAACAAATGAAATTTATTGAATAAATGAACGAATAATACAATTTTATAAAATTTTGAGAATAATCTTGCTGACGGATGAGAATACTCCAGTGAAAGACTGGCTTCTGTCCAGGGTATTCTCAACCAGGGGGCTGGTGAGGCACATTCCTTGTCATGGAAGGGTTGGGGGGGGTGACAGTTCCCACAGAGCATGATGAAGAGGCCGGGCAGCAGACCTCAGGGTGAAGGGCCCAGCTCTGGAGGTAACAAGGTCCCCCGTAGGCCCTTCTGTGGCTGGACGGAGGCAGCAGTGGGGCGCCTTTGTACATGCTCTAGGACTCAGGGCCTTACCTCTCCTCCAGGTCACAGAGCCTCTTGCGTGACTCTGAGAATGACACGGGTGGGGTGGTAGGAGGTGACAGCTGACTGCAGCTGCATTCACATCAGGGTCTGGGTCCAATTGACAGAGATCTTTCCCTTCTTGGCTGCTTCACTGGAGCAGATCAATCTCTGAGCAAGGGCTTCCTCATCTGCAGAATGGGTACAATAATAGGCCCATCTCACGGGCTTGTGGCGAGGATTCTGTGTGTGAAATGCTCAGCCCAGAGCCTGGTGCTTACACCAGGCACTCCCTGAGGGATGATTACTAAAAATACCCCAAACGGCCCCTCCAACTGGGACAGATGGTGTTTCTCGCCTCACTGTACCTAGAGAAGCTGGCAGAGGTGAATAAATCCATTCCCCTATCACCTCCAGAAATGCTGAGTCCTAGAATGGAAGAGGGGGTCAGGATCACAAGCAGAACTTAGGGACTGCACACCCCGGTCCACGCTGAGCCAGCACACAGCCCTGACAAAACCAGCCCCAGGCCTCCCTCACGGGGTCTAAGTGTGCACCCCACTCTCACTCCCTAGCCCTCGGAGGGAGTGGGGCCCCGGGGGCAGTTGCCATCTCTTTTCCCAGTCGTCTGTAGGTGGAGGGGAATCCCACCAGCCTCATCCTAACAGAGAGCTTACAACATCCCAAAGCTTATATAGCCAACTAAATCCTGTTCCCTACAAGTGGCTGCAAACTCCTTCAGGCTTGCTTTCTGGAAAGCACCTTCCCAGCCTGTAGTGTGCTCTTGTGAATCCCTTCAGTGGGAGTAGTATCCTTTCCTTGAAAAGAATTCAACATATGGGAACAACCAGAGCCCACTGGAAGCCAGGTCTGGGGGTGAGGCAGCCACATTGGACACCAGCTCTTCTGGTGAAAAGCAGAGACCAAGGGTTAAGAAAACAGTTGACACTGGCTCTAGACGGGCCCCAGAGTTACATCCCAAGAGGACTTCTGGCAGGAAGGCAGTCTTGGAGCACATCTGGAGCGGGCAGTTTCACTCCCCAGGGTCTGCCTCAAATGGCAGTGCTCACTGGGAAGCCTGTGCTCTGCTTTGTGGTTTAAGCGCAGACTCATGCCTTCGTGGCTCTGCCTTGGGTTGGTGGGTTGGTGGTGCTGGCACCCCAGGCCTGGCAGACGGATGTCTCCTCACTCAGAGGAAGAGCAGCTTGAGAGAGTGACCCACCCAGTGCAGCTGTCTGCCGTCCCTGTTATGGACCCCGGACCAGCTGAGCCACAGCCCCTAGTCCAGGGGCTCCACCATCCGACCGCCCCTCACACCCGTCACCATAGAACCCTAGTATCAGCCACAAAGCTCTGCCCACCCTCCTTGAGCCAGGCTTGCCAGTTGCCTGACTTTAGGCTGAGACCCTACTGAGGGGACGTGACCTGTGCTGGAGAAAATACTCTCCTGCTATTTCTGCAGTCTTTTCGCATGTGCCAGGCCCTGCATCACAGCTGCCAAGGCGAGCTCTTTAGAACACCCGCACCGCCACCATTGCAAAGCAAAACAAAAACAAATCCTGGTTCCAAAGTAAGGGTCAGCTTACAAGTCAGGACAGCACCCATCTCCCTTGGCCTCTGACTCACAGATCAGAACAGGAAAGAACCCAGCAATCTTGGTTGAGGAAGCGGGCCCTGGCCCACCCCCTTCTACACAGGCTGTGCAGGCCCCTTCCTGTTCACAGAGACCTCTGGGAAGGAGACTAACAACAGCCCGAGTCCTTCCGGGTGGGCATGGTGGATGGAGCAGGACTTGGGAATCAGATCTGGGTTCAAACCCCAACTCGGTCATTTCCTGGTTCTGGGACCCTGGGCAAGTTATTCAGCCTCCCTGAACCCCATCTGGATTTGCAGATGATAATAATAATGCCTGCCTCCCAGGGTTGTTGTGAGGATTCAATTAGTTGGTGCTTGGAAAGTGCCTAACACATAGTAGGTGTTCAAGAAAAGTTACTTCCCTTTCTCTCTGCAGTCTCCTGCTCCTCTGACATGAGAGTCCCACCCCTCAATGACCCGGGCCTGTGGCTCCCTGAACTCTCCCACCAACTCCACCCTCAGTGTTACTGGGTGTGGCAGCTCTTCCTCCAGAAGGCTCTGCCAGGAGCTGACCGGCTCCCCAAGTGCCAGGCTCGGCTTGCACTGGAGGGAGCAGCCGCCTCAGGAGGTGTGCCCAGAGCTTCCTTCTCAGACTGGTTGGGGCAGGGCTCTCCCCTCCTCTCCCTTCCCCTCCCCTTCCCTCCCCTCTCTGGCGATGGTCATTCTTCTCCCACCCAGTCATGGGCCAGCCTGCTGGCTGGATGGTGACTTCCTTGGCCATTCAGAAGAGGAATGTGCAAAGCATTCCTCGGGCTAGAAACGCATCCCAGCCTAAGGAAGACTCCTAACCCCTCCCTCCCCTGGTCTGGCGAGGTGTCAGACCAGAAGGGAGGGGCCGGGGCAGCGGAGTTCACCCTGAACCAGAGCGGGCGCCCTGCCTCTGCCCACTTTCTTCCGCCACTGAAGCCCACATAGTTTCTGTCAGGCTGGGCAGGAGACAAGGCCGGGACTGGCTCTCTGAGGGGACAGTACCCTTCTTCCTGCGTCCCCGTCCAGAGTATCTTCTTTAAGGAGAGCTCTTCCACTGGGGTGTGGACTCAAAGCGCTGGAGCTGCTGGGTGACAGTTTTAAACGTGGGCGTGGCCTGGTTTGATTTAACCTCAAGGCTGACTCAGCACCCGCCCTCCCTCAGCCCAGGGACTCCTGGGCTTGTCAGAAGGTGGGAAACTTCGTGGAAGATGGAGACCTAGGAATGGCAAGGGAGGGCCCCTGTCTGGGCATTCGTGTGTGTGTCTAGGACACAGAACTGGAGAGAGGCACTCAGGTGATGGATACCCAGTGACCTGGCCACATCAGAAACTTAAGTGGGTGCTTATCTCTTAGGAACTCAGTCCTTAGGGATCACTCTTCTTTATTTAAAAATATGTTGTTTTCTTTCGGAGAAGGCAATGGCACCCCACTCCAGTACTCTTGCCTGGAAAATCCCATGGACGGAGGAGCACGGTAGGCTGCGGTCCATGAGGTCGCTAAGAGTCGGACACGACTGAGCAACATCACTTTGACTTTTCACTTTCATGCATTGGAGAAGGAAATGGCAACCCATTCCAGTGTTCTTGCCTGGAGATTCCCAGAGATGGGGGCGCCTGGTGGGCTGCCATCTATGGGGTCGCACAGAGTTGGACATGACTGAAGCGACTTAAAAAGCAGCCCATTGTCTTTACGGAAAATTCAGAAGAGTACAAAGATGGAGTAGGAGGAAATCACCTGGGGCCCCAGCAGTCAAATGCAACGATAATGAATATTTTGCTACATTTCCCTTCAGACAGTCATTGTGTTCATACTGCATTTACAAATTAATCTTTGTAAAATCTTTACAAAAATCCTTGTGAAATCTTTAGAAAGAAATTACTATTGCTAACCTAGGCCTGCTTTGGACAAAGAAAACCTTGGAGGTTTAATTTGTCCTTGGGACCCATGGGTAGGGACAGGTTTGGGCCCCAGCAGGTCAGGGCCTCCAGGAGAGGCCCCCATAGTCACTCACAGCAGACCTAGGGCAGGGGATGGCCAGACTATAGGTTTCCCCCTCCAACCCCCTACCATCACTTTATTATTTTACCTTTCACATTTAGAGCCAGTTAGTTTGGGGATATGATACGAATTCGTTTTTCCGGATTCTTCTTTTTTCATATGAATATCTAATTGCTTCAGCTACATTTATGGAAAAGACCTTCAGTTCCCACCATATTGCACTGTCACCTCTGTCGTAAATTAAATGACCTTATGTGAGTGAGTCTATTTCTGGATGCTCTCTTCTGTTCCACTGGTCGACTCATCAATCTGTGTGCCAGTTCCACACTGCATTAATTATGGTAGCTTTATAATCAGTCTTGATATCTAGTAACGTAACTCTCTAACTTTGTTCTTGTTCAAGACTGTCTTGGCTATTCCTGATTCTTAATTTCTCTGTACATTTTAGAATCAGTTTGTCAATTTCTTTTTTTTTAATTGAAGGATAGTTGCTTTACAGAATTTTGTTGTTTTCTGTCAAACCTCAACCTGAATCAGCCATCAGATCAGATCAGATCAGATCAGTCACTCAGTCGTGTCCGACTCTTTGCGACCCCATGAATCGCAGCACGCCAGGCCTCCTTGTCCATCACCAACTCCCGGAGTTCACTCAGACTCACGTCCATTGAGTTACTGATGCCATCCAGCCATCTCATCCTCTGTCGTCCCCTTCTCCTCTTGCCCCCAATCCCTCCCAGCATCAGAGTCTTTTCCAATGAGTCAACTCTTCGCATGACGTGGCCAAAGTACTGGAGTTTCAGCTTTAGCATCATTCTTTCCAAAGAAATCCCAGGGCTGGTCTCCTTCAGAAAGGACTGGTTGGATCTCCTTGCAGTCCAAGGGACTCTCAAGAGTCTTCTCCAACACCACAGTTCAAAAGCATCAATTCTTTGGCACTCAGCCTTCTTCACAGTCCAACTCTCACATCCATACATGACCACAGGAAAAACCAGAGCCTTGACTAGACGAACCTTTGTTGGCAAAGTAATGTCTCTGCCTTTGAATATGCTATCTAGGTTGGTCATAACTTTCCTTCTAAGGAGTAAGCGTCTTTTAATTTCATGGCTGCAGTCACCATCTGTAGTGATTTTGGAGCCCAGAAAAATAAAGTCTGACACTGTTTCCCGATCCATTTCACATGAAGTGATGGGACCGGATGCCATGATCTTCATTTTCTGAATGTTGAGCTTTAAGCCAACTTTTTCACTCTCCACTTTCACTTTCATCAAGAGGCTTCTGAGTTCCTCTTCACTTTCTGCCATAAGGGTGGTGTCATCTGCATATCTGAGGTTATTGATATTTCTCCCGGCAATCTTGATTCCAGCTTGTGTTTCTTCCAGTCCAGCGTTTCTCATGATGTACTCTGCATATAAGTTAAATAAACAGGGTGACAATATACAGCCTTGACGTACTCCTTTTCCTATTTGGAACCAGTCTGTTGTTCCATGTCCAGTTCTAACTGTTGCTTCCTGACCTGCATACAGATTTCTCAAGAGGCAGGTCAGGTGGTCTGGTATTCCCATCTCTTTCAGAATTTTCCAGTTTACTGTGATCCACACAGTCAAAGGCTTTGGCATAGTCAATAAAGCAGAAACAGATGTTTTTCTGGAACTCTCTTGCTTTTTCCATGATCCAGTGGATATTGGCAATTTGATCTCTGGTTCCTCTTCCTTTTCTAAAACCAGCTTGAACATCAGGATGTTCACGGTTCACATATTGCTGAAGCCTGGCTTGGAGAATTTTGAGCATTACTTTACTAGTGTGTGAGATGAGTGCAATTGTGTGGTAGTTTGAGCATTCTTTGGCATTGCCTTTCTTTGGGATTGGAATGAAAACTGACCTTTTCCAGTCCTGTGGCCACTGCTGAGTTTTCCAAATTTGCTGGCATATTGAGTGCAGCACTTTCACAGTATCATCTTTCAGGATTTGAAAGAGCTCAACTGGAATTCCATCACCTCCACTAGCTTTGTTCGTAGTGATGCTTTCTAAGGCCCACTGGACTTCACATTCCAGGATGTCTGGCTCTAGGTCAGTGATCACACCATCGTGATTATCTGGGTCATGAAGATCTTTTTTGTACAGTTCTTCTGTGTATTCTTGCCATCTCTTCTTAATATCTTCTGCTTCTGTTAGGTCCATACCATTTCTGTCCTTTATCGAGCCCATCTTTGCATGAAATGTTTCTTTGGTATCTCTGATTTTCTTGAAGAAATCTCTAGTCTTTCCCATTCTGTTGTTTTCCTCTATTTCTTTTCATTGAACGCTGAAGAAGGCTTTCTTATCTCTTCTTGCTATTCTTTGAATCAGCCATAGGTATACATATATCCCCTCCCTTTGGACTTCCCTCCCATCTCCCTCCCCATCCCACCCCTCTACAGAGCCCCTGTTTGAGTTTGTTAGCCATACAGCAAATTCCCATCGGCTATCTATTTTACATGTGGTAATGTAAGTTTCCATGTTATTCTTTCCATACATCTCACCCCACCTCCCCTCTCCCCATGTCTATAAGTCTATTCTCTGTGTCTATTTCGGCATTGCTGCACTGTAAGTAAATTCTTCAGTACCACTTTTCTAGATTCCATATATATGCATTAGAATACAATATTTATCTTTCTGTTTCTGACTTACTTCACTGTTTAATAGGTTCTAGGTTCATCCACCCCATTTGAACTGACTCAAAGGTGTTCCTTATTATGGCTGAGTAATATTCCATTGTGTATACGTACCACAGCTTCTTTATCCATTCATCTGTCGATGGACACCTAGGTTGCTTCCATGTTCTAGCTATTGTAAATAGTGCTGCAGTGAACAATGGGATACGTGTGTCTTTTTCAATTTTGGTTTTCTCAGGGTATATGCCTAGGAGTGGGATTGCTGGGTCATATGGTGGTTTTATTCCTAGTTTTTTTAAGGAATCTCCATACCATCTTCCATAGTGGCTGTATCAATTTACATTCCTACCAACAGCGCAAGAACATTCCCTTTTCTCCACACCCTCTCCAGCATTTATTGTTTGTAGACTTTTTGATGATGGCCATTCTGACCAGTGGGGTGATATCTCATTGTCATTTTGATTTGCATTTCGCTAATAATGAGTGATGTTGAGCATCTTTTCATGTGTTTGTTAGCCATTTGTAGGTCTTCTTTGGAGAAATGTCTGTTTAGGCCTTTTCCCCACTTTTTGATTGGGTTGTTTGTTTTTCTGGTATTGAGTTGTATGAGCTGCTTGTGTATTTTGGAAATTAAACCTTTGTCAGATGTTTCATTTGCTATTATTTTCTCTCATTCTGAGAGTTGTCTTTTTACCTTGCTTATAGTTTCCTTTGCTGTGCAAAAGCTTTTAAGTTTAATCAGGTCCCACTTGTTTACTTTTGTTTTTATTTCCATTGCTCTAGGAGGTGGGTCATAGAGGATCTTGCTTTGATTTATGTCATTGAGTGTTCTGCCTATGTTTTCCTCTAAGGGTTTTATAGTTTCTGGTCTTACAGTTAGGTCTTTAATCCATTTTGAGTTTATCTTTGTGTATGGTGTTACTGCTACTGCTAAGTCACTTCAGTCGTGTCCGACTCTGTGTGACCCCATAGACGGCAGCCCACCAGGCTCCCCCACCCCTGGGATTCTCCAGGCAAGAACACTGGAGTGGGTTGCCATTTCCTTCTCCAGTGCATGAAAGTGAAAAGTGAAAGTGAAGTCGCTCAGTCGTGTCCGACTCTTCGCGACCCCATGGACTGCAGCCTACCGTGCTCCTCCGTCCATGGGATTTTCCAGGCAAGAGTGCTGGAGTGGGGTGCCATTGCCTTCTCCGATATGGTGTTAGGAAGTGTTCTAATTTCATTCTTTTATATGTAGCTGTCCAGTTTTCCCAGCACCATCTATTGAAGAGGCTGTGTTTGCCCCATTGCATATTCTTGCCTCGTTTGTCAAATATAAGGTACCCATAGGTGCATGGGTTTATTTCTGGGCTTTCTTTCTTTTTCCATTGGTTTATGTTTCTATTTTTGTGCCAGTACCATAGTGTCTTGAGGACTGTAGCTTTGTAGTATAATCTGAAGTCAGGAAGGTTGATTCCTCCAGCTCCATCGTTCTTTCTCAAGACTGCTTTGGTTTCCTAGTGTGTGGTGGATTCATTTCGATATTTGGCAAAACTAATACAATATTGTAAAGTTTAAAAATAAAATAAAATTAAAAAATTGAAAAAAAAAAAGACTGCTTTGGCTATTCGGGGTCTTCTGCGTTTCCATATGAACTGTGAAATTTTTTGTTCTAGTTCTGTGAAAAACACCGTTGTTAATTGGATAGGGATCGCATTGAATCTGTAGATTGCATTTGGTAGTATAGTCATTTTCACAATATTGATTCTTTCTACCCAGGAACATAGAATATCTCTCCATCTATTTATATCATCTTTGATTTCTTTCATTAGTGTCTTATAATTTTCTGTGTACAGTTCTTTTGTCTCCTTAAGTAAGTTTATTCCTAGATACTTAATTGTTTTTGTTGCAGTGGTGAATGGGATTGATTCCTTAATTTCTCTTTCTGATTTTTCATTGATAGAATATAGAACAGTTTGTCAATTTCTATCAACAGAATTATGCTGTGATTTTGATTGATATTGCAATAACTCTGTACGTTAATTTGGGAATAATTGATAATTTTATAATATTGAGTTTTCTAACCTATGAACATTCTTTATTATCTTTAATGTTTGATATTTTTCCATGTAGAGACCTTGCACCTCTTCAATTAGATTTATTCATAAAAATCTGATATTTTTAATGTAAAATGGGAAAGGATGTCTGAAGGGTTTTACCTAACAACACCTCTGACATCAAATGAGAAGTTTTTTTTTTCTTCCTAAAATCACTTCTCCAACTCTCTGGGATCAACTGGGTGTTCCATAATGCAGTTTGATTCTGACATTAACTCCTGAAATAGCACAGACCCCTCAGGCTCAGCCCTACAAACTGCCCCCTATTTTGGACTCCCGCTCCAAAGCCAGTACTTCTGACCAGCTGGCTATAAATTAAGTTTCCCACAGCCCTCTTCTCACATTTGATAATTTGCTGAGATGGCTGGTGGAAGTCAAGAAATCACGTTACTATAACTAGTTCACTAGAAAAGAGACAGGAACAGCCAAAGGGAAGAAGAGATTCTGGACTGGAGAGGGGAAGGGCATAGAGCTTCCATGCACATCAGCCTTTCAGCACCTGGGTTCTTCAGCCCTGAAACCTATCCCGGAGGGGTTGAATGGCAGTTTCATTAAGTAGGCACAATCGATTAAATCGTTGGCTATTGATGACTTTGGAGGGGGGTGCTGTGCTAGGTCTTCCTTGCCGCATGCACACTTTCCAGTTGTGGCTAGTTGCCCTGTAGCATGTGGGATCTTGTTTTCCCTCCCAGGGATCAAACCCTCATCCCCTACATTGGAAGGCAGATTCTTTACCACTGGACCTAATGAATAACTCAGTCTCCAGGCCCCTCTTCCCTTTGCAGAAGTAGGAGAGGGTGAGGCTGAAAGTTACAACAGTTTTATCACTCTGGGGATTCCAGGAGTTTTAAGAGCTCTGTACCAGGTATGGGGGTGGGGGGTAGGGTTGGGGGACAAAGCACAAAGGTCTATTTCCCATTGTACCATAGAATTTTTTTTTTTATTTCCTTTTCTATTTGTTTGTTGCAGGTATGCAAAAATACAATTGATTTTTTTTATACCAATCTTGAATTAGGGACTTTTAAAATTCACATTTAATCCCAAAAGATTATGTGTAGATTTTTCTCTGTGCAAAATCATGTTGTCTCAAGCAGTGTTGGCCTTACCATCATTTTGGATGAGTCCTGGAAGCCTCCCTTTAGGTGTGGATTTCCCACTCACTAAGTGACTGGCTCCGATTCCTAAATCTCTGCTTCCCCTCCCCTGAAGCCTGAGCTCAGTTCACTGCTTCTGTCAGCTCCTGACCTCCCACCCCAACTCCTGGGCCCTAGGACCCTGCACTGTCTTCCTTTCCTCAGGCCCTTCCTGATACCCGTGGGAAGAACTTTATTCTGGAGTAGTTGTTAGGGTGATTTCGGAGTCACACAGACCATTTACTAAAGATGCCATCTCTGCACATTCCTGCAGCAAATGCTGGGCCCTTGAGTGGGGCCAAGAAGTTAGGGTGTGGGGTGTTCTGGGTGGGGTTGGGGGGAGTATTGTTGTTAAGTCGTTGTCCGACTCTTTGTGACCCCATGGACTGCAGCACACCAGGCTTCCTGTCCTTCACTATCTCCCAGAGCTTGCTCAAACTCATGTCCATCAAGTCGGTGATACCCTCCAACCATCTCATCCTCTGTCGCCCCCTTCTCCTCCTGCCTTCAATCTTTCCCAGCATCAGGGCCTTTTCTAAAGAGTTGGCTCTTCCTATCAGGTGGCCAAAGTATTGGAGCTTCAGCTTCAGCATCAATCCTTCCAATAAATATTCAGTTAATTTCCTTTAGGATTGACTGATTTGATCTCCTTGCAGGAGGGAGTATTAGCCAGCTCTTTTTCAACTCTTGGCTGTTCCCTGCACCTCTAGAAGAGTTCACAGAGTAGGGAGGAGAGTGAAACTGTCAGCTGAGCTAATCCAGAGATGTCTGGACAGATCCAGAGGGTCTGAGACGCTCTGAGAACAGAATTGCAGAACTGAGATTCTTCTGTAGCCAAAGACCACCAGGAGGAGGTCAAGTTTTACCAAACCATGAAGAGTCTACATTGTGGAGAAGTAGCAAGGGCCCTAGTACCAGAAATCACGCATAACCCCTGCCAGGTGACTCCGAAGGATAGGGGTTGGGCATCACTTCCAGACTTGTATCTGCTCAAGTTCTGCTGTCTGCAGGGCCCTGAACTGAGAGGATGCTCAGAGAGGTAACAGAGCAAGAGAAAAAGCCCCTGTTTCATGGGAATCTGCTCACTTAACACTCCCTAAACCTGTGTTTTATCTTTTATTAACCCCACTTTAAAGATGAAGAGTGCTGAGGGTTACAGCATTTATGTAGCTTGCTCAGAATCTCCCCAAATTGGTGGCAGACTTCCTGCCTCTCTTCTATAACTCAAAGGTATATTTCATTCTAAAGTCCTTGGTTCTTGGAGCTTCTGCACATGTGGCTTTGCCTGGTGGGAATGTTTGATAGATTCCTGAATTTCAAGGTCCCCAAAGTGATGGCCATTCCAAGAGGTATGACCTGGATTCAGATTGATTCATTCTTGGTGAATGTGGAGAGGCTGTGGCTGTTTGAGCCCCCTTCCCTCCAAGTGGGCACCAGCTCCCTCCTAGATCTGTGACCTACTCCAGAACCTGTGAAAGTAACCAGGAAAATTCTGCTTCCAGAGCAGAAGCAAAAAAGAGAATGCCATGTTCTGATGCCATGACCATATTCAGTTCTGTGGATAGATGAATGATCCAAGCATTCAAGACACAAAACGTGTCTTGTTGAAAGTGACCTTTATAGCTGACACAAGAGCCTACTGAGTATCTTTTGCACACACACCCCCCACCCACATACACACACAAACCCATTGAGCTATTTTGAGTCACATCAGATATAAAAATATTTGAGTGTCTTCCATCACATGTGGTCCCAGCCTAGGGCTCCCTGAAGGCAAGGCCAGAGCAGCACTTGGAAGGGTCAGCGCTTTGCCTCTTGGGTCTCCAGTCTCTCTCACTCAGATCTGCATGCCCATGTCACTCAGAGCTGTTGATGGAGCTTAGTAGGGCTTTAGGTGGTGGTGGTTTAGTCGCTAAGTTGTGTCTGACTCTTGCGATCCCATGAACTGTAGCCTGCCAGGCTCCTCTGTCTATGGGATTCACCAGGTGAGAATACTGGAGTGGGTTGCCATTTCCTTCTCCAGAGCATCTTCCCAACCCAGGAATCGAACCCAGATTTCCTGCATTGCAGGCAGATTCTTTACTGACTGAGCTATGAGGGAAGCCCCTTAAGGCCTTAGGCAAACCCCCAACTGCAAAGTAAGGGATGGAGGTTTGACTGCAGGGGATGTTTTGTATAGTCAGAGTTCTGAGACCAGAGAGAAAGGAGCCCAGGTGGAGCTGGGCTGTCTTTTCCCCCTAAGATAGTGGCCCTCACCCTCCCCAGCAGTGCCCTTGGCTCAGGGCCTTTCCAGAATTAGGGCCAAGCACCTGGGGACCACGAGGGTCCTTTTAGCTTGGTCCCTGACTGGGCAGCGTGCCTGTGAATCAGCAGCTTGCCTTTCTGTGAAGGTGCATGTCACATTGACAGGTTTGTTTTAGAACCATCCTGGGACAAACCTGAGTTGACTGTGATATAAAAGAAAAAACAAACAAAAACCTTTAATGCACAGTTGGATTCAATTTGCTAATTTTATTTAGGATTTTCTTTTATGTTCATAAATGAAGTTGGTTCACATTTTCCTTTTCTTGTACTAGTCTTATCTGCTTTAAGAATCAAGATCATGCTTACTTCATAAATGCGTTTGTGGGCTTTCCTCCCTCTTCCCCCACCCCGCTTTTAGCTCTTTGACGGTGGAATGATATTTGTCATGTCTTTGGATCTTATAAAAACACACCCCCAGAGTCTGCGTGCTCGGCAGGGGACTTGGCGCAGACAAGAAAACAGACACCTCTTTTCCATGTTTGTAGTCTGTGTTGGCTTATTTATGGGGCTCTTGCTACTTCTGGGACCTCTCTGTGGGGAGCTAGCCCATTCCCCCAAGGAAGAGGCCTGCGAGGTGGGGTAGGGGGAGCCTGGGCTGGTATGGGCGGGGGGTGTGTGCCCAGGAAGGGAGCCTTGGCTGGTAGGGGTGGGGGTGTGCCCGGGAAGGGAGCCTGGGCCCCCAGCACGCGCTGCAGCCCCCTGTGCTTCCCTGGGGCCAGGCCCCTGTGGAGCCGGAGCTCAGCCTGAGCCTCCCCATGCAGGCACCATGTTCCGCAAGAAAAAGAAGAAACGCCCCGAGATCTCGGCCCCACAGAACTTCCAGCACCGCGTGCACACCTCCTTCGACCCCAAAGAAGGCAAGTTCGTGGGCCTCCCCCCACAATGGCAGAACATCCTGGACACGCTGCGGCGACCCAAGCCCGTGGTGGACCCTTCACGCATCACCCGGGTGCAGCTCCAGCCCATGAAGGTGAGGCGGGCAGGAGGGCGGAGGGTGGGGTTCAGACCATCCCTCTCCAGGGAGGGCAGCTGGCAGGACCACCCAGGCACCTGAGGAAACGTGACAACCAGCTATCAGTTACCTTGTTTTCTTTCCCTGCTAATCAGCCTCTTCTCTTCTCCCTAGGGAGAAGGAGTCTGGTTTGAAGGGGGAGGGGTATCCCAACCCACAGGGTGGGAGGGTTGCCAGATTTAGCAAATAAAGATACAGGAGGCCCAATAAAATTTGAGTTTCAGATAACAATGAACAATCTTTAAGTATGTCCCAAAGCAATATTTGGACCTGGGGCTCTCACAGACCAGGGGGATTACGTTGTGTAGGTCAGGACACAGTGTGATGAAGATCCTCACAGGGATTGGGGTCAGGGCCCTGGCGGGGTTTGGAGGGCACAAAGCCCATGTGTGTGGAGGAAAGCGTTGGCCTGGAGCCTTTCCCCACAGAGAACTCTGCATGCCCCCCAAGAAGACCACAGATAGAGCTGGAGAATGGCAGTGAGCTCCAGGCAGGGTCTGAAGTCCCACCAGCTCCCCAGGCTCAGCCACCCACACCATCAGGCATGCTGGATTAAACACTGTGGTTACTCACCTGTCTGCCCTGCCAGACTGTGGAGCTCTTGAGCCCATGAGAATGAAGCTTCTTCTTTTATGCCCACCCCAGCACAGACCTGGCCCTCTGTGAGCCCTGGTAAGGGACTGAAAAATTAAGGAACAGGTAGATGATGCAGCAAGCAAGGTCCTCAGGTGTTCCTCCTCCTCCAGGCCCCCCTCTCTGACCTGACCCCCACCCTCCACCATGAACAGGAGGCTCACCACACTCTTCCTCCACCCCTCCCGCAGACGGTGGTGCGGGGCAGCTCAGTGCCTACGGACGGCTACATCTCCGGGCTGCTCAACGACATCCAGAAGTTGTCAGTCATCAGTTCCAACACCCTGCGCGGCCGCAGCCCCACCAGCCGGCGGCGGGCACAGTCCCTGGGGCTGCTGGGGGATGAGCAGTGGGCCGCTGACCCGGACATGTACCTTCAGAGCCCCCAGTCTGAGCGCAGCGACCCCCACGGACTCTACCTCAGCTGCAACGGGGGCGCACCAGCAGGACGCAGGCAGGTGCCGTGGCCCGAGCTGCAGAGCCCACGGGTCCTTCCCAATGGACTGGCCGCCAAAGCACAGTCCCTGGGCCCTGCCGAGTTCCAGGGTGCCACACAGCGCTGCCTGCAGCTGGGCACCTGTTTGCAGAGTTCCCCAACTGGGACCTCACCCCCTACAGCCACGGGCAGGCGTGGGACCAAGACTGCCAGGCATGGCCCCGAGGAGGCCCGGCCACAGTCCTGCCTGGTGGGCTCGGCCGCGGGCAGGCCTGGCGGGGAGGGCAGCCCCAGCCCTAAGACCCAGGAGAGCAGCCTGAAGCGCAGGCTGTTCCGAAGCATGTTCCTGTCTGCTCCTGCCACGGCCCCTCCAAGCAGCAGCAAGCCAGGCCCTCCAGCACAGAGCAAGGTAGGTCAGGCCGGGGCCCCTACTCTCACCAGGGTAGGCAGCTGGGCCCACTGCATCCACTGGGGACACAGGCCCTGCCCGCCTTTCCTGCTTACATGGTCGGGTTGGGGGAAGGCAACAGATCATCAACTGAGGATTCTACACTGAACCAGCTGAGTGCTCCTTCTCCAAAGGCTTAGCACATGTGCGTCAGAGGTTGCAAGCCAGGTCACTTTGCAGGGGCTTCTGAGGGGCTCCAGTATGCCCCAGCTGATACTCCTGCTTTCTGGAATGTGTCTAGGCAGACCACACAGGGAGGCAGGTATGCCCCCTGAAAAAGCAGCACTTTTAACCACAAGCCCAGACCCTCCCCTGCCTCCAGTGACCAGCAACCCCTACCCAGGCCCCAGAAGAAGTAGGTGCTCTAGGACTTAGGGGGCAAGGTCTCTCTGGCTCTCTCTCTTCTCAGATCTTCTTTTGGCCTCAACCCCTGCTTCTCCCAGGGCTCTCCTGAGGTCAGGCACAGCCTCCCTGCACTACTTCTCCCATAGGCATTCAGAAATGCCCTTCTCTAGTGAGGATTTCTTCCTCCTCACTCCCTCCCTTCCTCCCCTCCTTCCTGCCTACCCTTTTTCTAGTGGTTGCTGCTCTGTTTAACATTTCTATAATTATTTTTTTCTCATATTGTGTGCCCTGTGAAAAGTTAGAGGATTGAATTTGCCTGGGTCTGGGAGCATCAGGAGAACCAGCGTTCAGCATGTGTGACAGTATCAAATGCACACATTTTTCTTGTTAAAAAGGAAACAGTGAATGGAGCCCTAATGGTGACATTTCTTGGCAGGCAGAGAAAGCTTTGGCTTCTTCCATACCGTATGACACGCCGTCCGTGGTGACAGTAACATCCTTTCCCATTTGGCAGATGAGAAGACTGACTCAAAGAGTCAGCTAGGGGTGGGGGGCCCTCTGGGCTCACACCTCCTGCTCATGAAGGCCTTTTCACAAAGGCATCTTTTAGCTTCTTCCTAAGGGACAGGCAGAAATGAGCTTAGGCCGCAGCATGAGCTTGTTGCTGTTTACTTGCTAAATCGTGTCCGACTCTTTGCGACCCTGTGGACTGCAGCCCACCAGGCTCCTCTGTCCATGGGATTTCAAACCAGGCAAGAATACTGGAGTGGGTTGCCATTTTCTTCTCCAGAGAATCTTCCAGACCCAGGGATCGACGTGTCTCCTGCTTGGCAGGCATGTTCTTTAGCACTGAGCCACTAGCGAAGCCCACGAGGGTTATAGGTCAGATCTAAGAAATAACCAGCACAGCAGCCTGAGTGACAGAGTCTCCCCTCCCAGATGGTGCCTCTGTGTCCCGCCTGAGTGTGGGGGACAGCGGGGTTGGGAGTGACCTGGACCCTCAACCCCTTCTAAGTTGCTGCCAGCCAGAGGAGGTCTGGGCTTTGTGCCCTCCAGCCCCCACTGGGACAAAGGACAGTGGGCTGGGATCCCCTACAGGGCTCGGTTTTGGGGAGGAATAGATGAGACGTGGCTTGATATGTCATGTGTGAAAACATGAGTGCCTGTGAGCGGGTGGAGGGGTTTGGAAGGCTGTGTCCCTGGGGAGACATTCCCCAGAAAACTAAGGAAGGAGCAGGACAGTGCATACCACCAGAAAGTGCACTTAGAGGGTCTTGATGGAGCAGGGAGGTGGTTTCAGGGATTTGGAAAAAAGGGGGTGTCAAAACTGGCATGCATGGCCCAGAGCTTCCTCCTGCACCCCACAGCAGGGGGCCAGGCCATCCCCCATCTCTGCACACTTCACCAGGCACCTACTGTGGGCTGCTGCTGCAAGGGGTGCAGCGTCTCCCCTGTACCTGTGGAGGCAGGTGGCACTTGTCTGGCACTCAGAGACACCACAGTTCGCAATCTGGCCCCCTGGGCACACCCTTCTGGACAGATGTTCTCAAGCCAGGCTCCTAAAAGGCAGGGCCAAGACTGCCCCTTAGCCACTCTGGGTCCAGGCTTCTCAACCTTGTACCGCTGACGTCTGTAGATAATCCTCTACGGTAAGGACTCTCCTGTGTATTGAAGGATATTCAAAAGCATCTCTGACTGCTACCCTCTAGATGCTAGTAGCACCCCTCAGATGGGACAACCCCAAATTCCTCCAGACATTGCCAAGTGTTCCTCAAGGGAAAAAATCATCCCCAGTTGAGAACTACTGCCCTCGGCTCTTGTGCCACTTGGTCTGCAGTCACTCACTTTGACCAAAGAGCAAAAGAGGACCCAAGGAGGGACAGGAAGGCCAAGGAGGTAAGACAGAGCTTGAGGGATTTAGAAATGGCCCCACTTAGTGGCAGAAAGGCTGAGTCAGAAAGACCTCAGCAATCTGCAAACCTGGGTTAAATACCTGCTGTGTATCATGTACTCCATTATATGCCAAGGACTCCCAGTCAGACCACTGCATAGAGGTGAGAGGTCAGGCTGACCTGACCGGGGCTGAAGTCTGCTTCCTACTGAGTGACTCTGAGCAAGTTACTTAACCTCTCCGAGCCTATTTCCTCATCTACAAACGTAGATAATAATATTACCCATGGCTTAATAAAACAATCCACAGGGCCATGAGCATTAAATGAGATAAGGCACTTAATGCCCTTGTTAAAGTGGTAAGCCCTCTGTAAATGGCTTTATTATTTCTTAAATATTATGAGATGGCCTCTGCCTGTGCAGCCCTGACAGAACAGCCTCCTGAGCCCACAGCTGGAGAGCTCGGCCCTGTTACCACAGCCCAGGAAGGGAACATGGGGCAGCGTTGTAACTCCACGAACGACTTTTCTTTCTAGTGGCTTCCTGCCCTGCAAGAGGCCTCAGTCACACAAGTAACTCCAGAATTAATCCAGAGTCCTTAATTAAGTCCACGTTTTGTTGCCCTTTCGCTTTCTTGGAGTGGTTTAACAAGCTTCACCCGGTCCTTTCTGGTGGCTCTGTGAGGTAGAAGCTCCCTCCTTGTGGAGACAGGCAGCAAAGCCCACAAAGGGACACTTGGGACCAGACCCTGCAGAGGTGAAGACCAAGCCTGGCCCACCACCCCCGTGTCCTAGACCACATGGGTGCTGGCCTCTCCACCGGGTCCACCCCCTGTAACCTCGGGCCCTGAGCTCAGGGTCTCCGTGGGGGCCTTGATGGCAGAGAGGAATGAAGCCCCCTCCTCAGCCCCTCTGCATGGCCTGTCCCCACCCTCCCCGTGTCCACACATCCTCAGAGCAGAGAGCTCATGCAAGAAGCTGAGAGGCCGGAAGGAATGGGAAATTGTCTGCCTTCCTTAGAGATCCAGGGTGGAGAGAGGTCAAGGGCCAAGAGGATAACGTTGAGGGCAACTTTAGGAGCTTTTCACGTCCTCAAGCTCCGCCCACACCAATGCTGCTCAGAGAGCACATTTTCTATATTAAATCCGCCTTGGCCAGCAGGCAGCCTTTTTACAGAGCCGTGGGCGCTGCTTCTGGGTGACAGGGCATGATGCTTCTGTTCCTGGTTGTGGCCCCACAGCCTCAGTGGTGGCCACGCTCCCTCTACCCCTAGACCTAGCCCTCCCATGGGCTCCCCGCAGCCATGGAATCACAGAGCAGCTCAAATTATGGTTCAAGCTCCTCCCACCTCAAAACCCAGTGCTAGTGTGTTAGCTGCTCAGTCACGTCCGACTCAATGCAACCCCAGGGACCAAGCTTCTCTGTTCATGGAATTCTCCAGGCAAGAATAGTGGCGTGGGTTGCCATTTCCTCCTCTAGGAGATCTTCCTTACCCAGGGATCGAACCCGGGTCTCCAGGGCCTTGTTAAAATGCAGAGTCCCTGCTCTCAGAACCTACTGAGGCCATTCCCAAGGCCCAGGACTCTGCATTTTATCCAGCTCCCCATATCAGAGGAAACTGGGGCTCAGAGAGGGGGACTGGCATAGGATTCATGGCAAGACCAGAATCCAGGTCCTTTCCTGACCCTCAGCTGGAGGTCCCACTGCTTCACCACAACAGACTAGGGAAAGGCAGGTGAGGGTTGGGTACTGGCGGGAACATGGGACAGTCTACCTACTACACAGATGTGCTCCCCAGGCAGGGGTGGAGTGGTCTCAGCGGTCCCAGGAGGCGTTCCTGCTCTTTCACCTCGAGGACTGAGCTGAAGCCAGGCACGGCCTGCCTGAGGCTGGAGCACGCCCAGCGGGCACATGGGACTGGGGCTGGCAGAGCAGCCACGGCAGTGGCATCGTGCACTTGCTCAACTAGGCCAGGCCAGGCCAGGGATTGGGGTGGGGGCTCTGAAGTCCAGGGGGAAGGGATGCTGAAGAGGTTGAGAAGGCTCTGGCTGAGCCTGGTAGGACCCAAGGCCCAGACTGATGCAGCCCAGCCCAAGCTGAGTGCTTGAGCAGATTCTCTGGAAGCTGATTCAGTTGTGAGGGTGAGGGAGGGCCAGCACCCTCTAGGCACCTAAACAAACCATCTATGAAATGGGCTCTGAGATGTTCTCAGAAGGTCCCTGTGCAGCTCCTCAAGTGTCCCCCCAATAGGTCACTTTGGGGGATGGCCCTCTCCAGGTGCCCTTGGGTGATGTTGTGTGGTACTTTACCAGCTTCTTGAGGAAAACCCAAGGATGGGACCCTTTCTTGCTGTGGCTGCCAGGAGGGCTGGAGCTGTGTAGGGCTCACTGGGGGCCCAGTCTGCACTCAGTTCCACCTTCTCTCCCTCACTCCCTGCCAGAGATCAGAAACATGGGCCTGCTGCCCTCTCTTCCTTGTTGGGGGATACATGGGAGTTGCATGTATCACCCAGAGGGGCTGCTCCAGGGAGCCCTTAGGAAACCCTCTCACCCCAGCCCCAAGGCTTGTGTTTGGCCAGACCTACCCTCCTGACTCCACATCTCTCTAGTACCAAATCCTCAGTCCAGGGGACACCCAAGGACTGCCCCCCGCCCCCAGGTAACATGGCTGTGTAGCTCACAGCACAGACACACAGACTCCCCATTGTCAGGAATGAGCAGGACTATCAGACCTCGACTGGGGCCTTCCTTCCCTGCCCTGGGAGTCAGTCACAGCTGCGCTGCTGCATTTGCCGCCCTCCACCCCATGCCCAGGGCCTCTTCTGCCCACCTGAGCCCTTGGGTGAGAGAGACACAGCTGTGAATGGCTCTGACCCAGATTCCCTGTGCAGCCCCACAGCACAGAGTGGGGATCGCCTCCTGGTGGCCTCCCTGGGGTCTGACTGTCCATCACCCAGGGAAGAAATACCTAGCCCAGAACACTCCAGGGACCTGGCTTTGTCTTCCCAGGAGGGGCAGAGTGGATATAAACAGCTGTTATTTTTTCTGCTCACCTGGGAACACTGGGGGTTGGCTTCTCAAGCAGGACTGTGGTTTGACTTCAGTTCCATTTGAAAATCTTTGCTTAAGGCACCTCCCACATTCATCTGATGCCCTGCCTGACCCTACACTTGTCCAGAGGTCACAGCGGCCACCCCCTGCTTCTGGGAAGGGTGCTCCAAGTGCTCTCACAGCCAACCTTCCTTCTGTTTCTTTCTACAGCCCAGCTCCTCCTTCAGACCGGCACTGAAAGGCGGCCCCTCCAGCCTGGTGGCCAAGGCCCAGTCCTTGCCCTCAGACCAGCCTGTGGGGCCTTTCAGCCCTCTGACCGCCTCGGATACCAGCAGCCCCCAAAAGTCCCTCCGCGCGGCCCCAGCCGCCGGCGCTCCTCCAGGCCGGTCTTCCCCGGCGGGGTCGCCCCGCACCCGGCATGCCCAGATCAGCACCAGCAACCTGTACCTGCCCCAAGACCCCGCGGTGGCCAAGGGCGCCCTGGCTGGCGAGGACACGGGCGTCGTGACACACGAGCAGTTCAAGGCTGCGCTCAGGATGGTGGTGGACCAGGGTGATCCGCGGCTGCTGCTGGACAGCTACGTGAAGATTGGCGAGGGCTCCACGGGCATCGTCTGCCTGGCCCGGGAGAAGCACTCGGGCCGCCAGGTGGCCGTCAAGATGATGGACCTCAGGAAGCAGCAGCGCAGGGAGCTGCTCTTTAACGAGGTGGGAGGAGAGGGTGTGGCGGGCATGTGGCGGGTCAGTGATGGACCTCCGGGAGCACGGACGCGCGGGGAGAGTGCCGGCACTCAGGCATCCCCTCCTGCCCCCAGGTGGTGATCATGCGGGACTACCAGCACCTCAACGTGGTGGAGATGTACAAGAGCTACCTGGTGGGCGAGGAGCTGTGGGTGCTTATGGAGTTCCTGCAGGGCGGGGCCCTCACAGACATCGTCTCCCAAGTCAGGTGGGCAGCTGGAAGGGCGGGGCCCCGGCACTGGCTGCCCCACTGCTCCCTGGGCTCAGATAGCCTGGGTCCCATATGATTGAGGTACCTGTCACATTGTCCTGAGCCATCCTCCCCACGCCCATCGGCTTGGGTAAACCAACCTGGGGGGTGTTAGGGGAGTGAGGAAGACACTGGGTCTCCAGCCTAGGCCCAGGCCTGTTTCCACCAGGGCTCTGACCTGACTCGGCTCCCCCACACATCGCCCAGGAGCTATGGGGCCCAGTATTGGGGCACCCACTCTGCTCAGCCCCTCTGCCCGGCCGCCCTGCCAAAGCTAACATTCTCTTTTGCTGGTGGCCATGCCTTCTACATCCAGGCTGAATGAGGAGCAGATCGCCACTGTGTGTGAGGCTGTGCTGCAGGCCCTGGCTTACCTGCATGCCCAGGGTGTCATCCACCGGGACATCAAGAGTGACTCCATCCTGCTGACTCTCGATGGCAGGGTAAGCCCTGCCCACCCTGGCACACCCACCATCCCCTTCCTGGCTCCCTCACCTCTCATTCCCTTTCCTCCCCCTCGCCCTAACTCCAGGTGAAACTCTCGGACTTCGGGTTCTGTGCACAGATCAGCAAAGATGTCCCTAAGAGGAAGTCCCTGGTGGGAACCCCATACTGGATGGCTCCAGAAGTGATCTCCAGGTCTCTGTATGCAACTGAGGTAACCACTCTCTCCAGCCCCCAGTCCTCCCAGAAGGGGCTTGGAGACACATGGTTCTTCTACTTGTGGTCCTCCCCAGAGCTTCCCACCAAAGATTGCCCCCAGTTCCTAGGTTCCCGCTTAGTCAGTCCTTTCCACTGGCCCCTTTTGGATGGTTCTTCTCTGGCCTATGACTTTGCTGCCACAAGCTGGCCCCCCAAATGCTCTCCCCCAAGCCCAAGGGCAGGTAGGGGTGTAGCCAGGCTTCCCTGTGTGTGATGGCCTTTCTAAGAGAGTGGCTGACAGCTGTGACCTTGCAGCCCGTGGTCACTTAAGCAGGGCACTGGGCAGGTGGCCAGGAAGGAAGCCAACTCACCAGGGAGACCTGGGACCCACTGCTCCTCTCTGCTTGTAGCCTGCTGCTCACTACCAAGGGGCCAGACTCCGGCCAGTGGAGTCAGGGACATTCTCCTCTTGCAGGTAGATATCTGGTCTCTGGGCATCATGGTGATTGAGATGGTGGATGGAGAACCACCTTACTTCAGTGACTCCCCTGTGCAAGCCATGAAGAGGCTTCGGGACAGCCCCCCACCCAAGCTGAAGAACTCCTACAAGGTCAGTCAGCACACAGGTGTGAGCCTGCAGGCCCCATTCTTCCTGAGGCTTTAAGGATCAGAGCCTGGCTCTCAGGCCCAGCTGCACCTGGGTGTGGAGCCTAGTCACAAACTCTTATGGTCACTCTGACAAGTTTCCACCTGCAGGCAATGACAGGAGCCGAAGAGAACAGAAGCAAGGTTGTGGCAAACCCTGATGTCCTGGAAAAGAATATAGAGAAACTAACTGAGCAGGACCCCCCTCTACCCCATGTGTTGGGGAGCTATACCACAGCACATGTTCCCAGTCCATCACAGAGAACTGGCTTGCCCTCCCCGGCAGTGTATATCCTAACCACATCTAAACTAGTTTCCCCTTAAAGCCAATGTTCGTGTGTGTGTGTGTGTGTGTGTGTTGAACCTTTTCCTGCCAAATCCACCCAAACCCCCAGTCCTTACCTGTGGGTACCCCCTGCTGGTGGCCAGCTCAGCACAGAGCTGCAAAATGGCACTGCCATCTGGTGGCCAGAGTAAGAAATGTCCCAGAGGGTTGAAGCCGGGTGCCTAAATGGCAAAATAGACTGAAGCGACTTAGCAGCAGCAGCAGCAGCAGCCCAGCTGGATGAGAGGACAGACAGGAAACACTTTGAGACAAATGGTCCTTAGAGCCTGCACTCCTGACCCCTAGACTAGCAGATAGTTCTAATTGGCTAATTCCCCAGAGGATGCAGCTTTCTGTAACAGCCTAAGACTCATCCTTATCCTAAAATATTTCTCAGAATGAACCGAGGCAAGACTCCTTGACTTGTCAATGAACTAAGTCAATGAACCTTGACTTAGACTCCAAGGCATCGAGCAACAAAGGAATCTTCTTTTCAGGTCTCACTTTGTTCTTTTCTAGTTTTCAAAACACTTCTTCATCCCTGATCTTTTTTTTTTTAATCTTCACTAAAGCTCTATGTGAAAGACAAAGCAAGCAGATATTATCATTAGCCTATTCTACAGATGAGAAAACTGAGCTGTAGAGAAAAGTGCAACTTGTCAAGGGATCAGGGATAGACCCAGAACTGGATCACTGGCACCTTTCCACAGTCTGAACACTGAGAGCCCTGAGAAGCAGCGTAGTAGGTGGGCTGTATTGGGAGCCCAGCTCTCCAGGTACCCTAATGCCATCGCTCAACAGCACTCCTATAGGTGAACTGGCCACTTTTCCTGGACTGATGCTGATTTTCTTTGGTTGTTGTTTAGTCGCTAAGTCATGTCCCACTCTTTTGTGATCTCATGGACTGTAGCTTGCCAGGCTTACCTACCTGATAATCCAAAAAGTGCTAAGCCTGGGAGGAACCAGGAAGTAAGAAACAAGAGAACATAAGGCTTTCATATGATGGTGGAGCCAGGTAGATTGGGTCACCCCGAAGTGGCTACCAGCTGTGGCTTCCTCTCACTGCCCTGCCTCCACAGGTCTCCCCGGTGCTGCGAGACTTCCTGGACCGGATGCTGGTGCGGGACCCCCAGGAGAGAGCCACCGCCCAGGAGCTCCTGGACCACCCCTTCCTGCTGCAGACCGGGCTGCCTGAGTGCCTGGTGCCCTTGATCCAGCTCTACCGCAAGCAGACCTCCACCTGCTGAGCCCAACCCCAGAGTGCACCTGCCACCTGTGCCCACAGGCAGGGGACACTGGGCTGCCAGCTTGCCAACAGGCCTGCCTGCCTGTCTGCCTCACTCTCTCAGTATTCTCTCCAAAGATTGAATGTGAAGCCCCCAACCTACCCTCCTGCCCCTTAGCCCACTGGGCCAGGCCGGACCTGCCCCTCGGTCAGTCGCCCTCCCAAGAGTCCCCAGTTGCCTTTGGGATGATGGAGACCCCTTCTGCGGGATGACCCTTTGTTATTTGCACAGGGATATTTCTATGAAACATGGAGACCAGCGCTTCTGGCCACGGCGGCCAACACAGCAGAAAAGGCTGCTGTGGTTCTTTTTTATATATATATAATGGTAGTTGTAAACGAGCATCCCAGGTCACCCAAGAGGCAGACTGCCTGTCTTCACTAGGATGCTTGCTGTTCTCAGCTCCAGCTCCAAACCCTGGGGTCTGAGAGGGCCACAGGGAAGGCGTTTATTGCCCGAATCCATCTTCCTCCCTTTGTGTCTGACTTCCTGAATTTGCAGTTCCTCCTACACTGGCTTCCTGACCCACCTGTGATGACAACAGGCCCCTAGCACAGCCAGCACCCGAGTGTGAACAGCCTGCTCGGAGGATATGGGTGAGGGAGGGGAATTTTCTGGGTGAAAGAGGAAGGAGGCAACTAGCAGTAAAGGTGGTCTCACTTTACAGGGGGTGTGTGTGGCGGGGCGGGGGGGAAGGTCACCCATGGCTGGCTTCGGTGAGGCTTCTCCATCTTTTCTCCCACTAAGTTCTGCTCTGAAGGTGACCTGCCTGGCTTCCTATCACTTAAGTCCCAGGTTTCTACCTGACCATGAAGAGGTCTCTAGTGTCAAACATATCCCAGGTGCTTGGCAGTTTTCTCCTGTACCGTGGAGTCTGAGAGCCAGGGACCAGAATGGTGAGAGAACAGACTTTGTGAGCTTCATCTCAACAACCAGGTCATCAGGGACCCGCTCCTTTTTGTGTATGCGCGGGGGACCGGTTCATTTCAAAATCCTGGTCTGGGGGAGGTGAACCAACTCCCAGGGGCCATCATGTCACTGGAGTGGGCACCCCACCTGTGCAGACCACCCACCCCTAACTCCTCCTCATACACCTGTCTCCTTGTCCTCCCAGCCTTCAGGGCTGTTGTGAGACAGGGAATCCCAGGGAAGAACTCCAGGTGTCTGGACCCTATCTAGATAATATTTTTAGATTCCTCTGTCCCTAGAGCCCTGCTTTGGGGCAAAAAAAAAAAATTGCAAGAACTTTTTTTTAAGGGTCAGAGTTTTAAAAAACAAAAGCATCTTCCCGTTTGTGAATTGTTTGCACTTGTGCCTGTTTTAAATTAAACTGAGTGTTCAAAACCTCTGGCCTCCCTGTTGTCTCTGGGAGTATAGCCAGGCTGTCTTCAAACTAGACGCACTGTAGTGGGTGTCCAGGATGGTCCCCCTTCCTCCCTGACGTGAGTTCCCCAATGGCCATCCTGAGTCACAGAAAATCCAACTCTCTGGTGGCAATGAGGGCCGAGAAGGAGGGAAACAGGAAGTGAAAGGCCCTTGGGACTGAATGAGCTGAAAAATAGACAAAGCTCCTTCCCAGGGGAGAAGAACTCAACCCAGAAAGCCAGAGCCATGGGCCATGCTTGCTGCCACCACGGGGGCTCTGGGGCAGCCACCAGGGATAGTGACCACTTTCTGGAGCAGCGTCTCCCGTTCCCCGTTTGCTTCTCCCACCCCCGGAAAGTCAGCTGCGGCTCTCCTCAAGATGTCTACAGGAAGTGGCCTGGAAATGCCTCTAGTGAGAAAGCGGTCTCTGTTTTGGTTCTTAGAAAGGAAGGAGACCATGAGGAGCTGTGAAGAGCACAACTGGAAATCAAGAAACTTGGGTCTTTATACTTCTAGCTCTGACACTGATTCCAGCAGTTCCTTCCTGAGGTCTCATCCTACCCTCTCTCTGTAAGGGTCACTGAAACCTCTTACCTAGGAGGAGCAAGTCCCACAGACTTTCTCCCCACAGCTCCTTACCGCAACCCCACCTAGACAGCTGCCCTGGTCTGAGGGTCCCAGTCCCACCAGCTCAGCAGCACCTGATTCTTACCTCCAGGAGGCAGCCGCAGTGGGCTGGGCAGAGGAGGCTGAGAGAAGGCGGGACCTTCCCCCTCCCAACGGGAGCCCACAGTCAGGAGTGGTTGGCAAGGCAAAAAGACACCAGTCCTCTTAACTGAAGAACACTGGATTTATTAACTGTTTCCTTTGAGTTCTAAGAGTCCTTCCACTGCAGTGTCATTCCCAAAGCATGTGCATTGTGTCATTAGCTTCACACACAGACCAGTTCTGAGCTTACATCAGCTCCAGTGGCACAGGTGACTTCACAACAATGAAAGCAACAAGAATTTGGAAAAGCAAAATGTTTCGAAAAGTCTCTGCTAGACCAGAGTGAGCTCAAGAGGACCCCAGCCTCAATGTTCTGGGGCTGACAATGAGAGGAAGTTCAGGAGAGCGAATTGTGGTGAAATGTCAAAGTTTTGCACAGAGCTGGGCCAGGTAAGTCTGCAAGAACAGCAAGGCAGTCAAAATACACAATTTAGTTCAGACAGGAAAGATCTGCTGTGGTTTTTTAGAAACAGCACTTTCAACCATCAAACCCTTGGCAACTCCACAGAGAGGAGCGCTTGAAGTTGTTTACCCAATAAAGATGGCCTAAGGTGACCTTCAACCAGAAATCCCCATGTCAGTGACACGTAAAACATGACAGCACCTTCAACACAACATGCAACCCAGACCCACGTCTTCAATGTGGTATTTTGAAGAAGCCAAAATACTTATATTCTTACACCATTAAAAACGTCATAAAAATTAAACACAGTTGGAAAAGGATAAGTGAGCAAGCAAGGATCAGGAAAAAAAGGAGTTTGCACTTGGCACATCCAATTACCACCCGCATCCCACCCCAGATCCTCTCCCTCTGGCTTTCCAGGTGCTTTTTCAGAACTTTTCAGTTCACCCGCCACTCAGACAGTGGGACTGAGGAGAGGCAGATATTTAGGGAGAGAAGAGTGGGGAAAGGGCAAAACACCCCAGAAACGAAAGCAAATCTCATCAGAAGAAAACAGTGCAGAATCAGTAGGCCCCACGGTTCAGAAATCACAAAGGACTGGTTGGAAGCTCCCAGTCTCTCAGAAGTCAGCAGGAGCTCTCCACATGCAGCCTTGGAAGATCTTGGGGTCCTAAGTGAAGGGTCTGGGCTCCTGCTACTCCTCATGCGAGTTTTTTGTTCATTGTCCCTCACTTCACTGCTGTGAAATGACTTCAAGTATCCGGATTTAACATACTACAAGAGGAAGAGGATTCCATGGGTAAGTGCACAGGAACGGAGAAGTACACAGCGGTGATTTCAAGCAAAACCAGAAGTCTGAACTCCGAGCCAGGGGCAACTAGAGCGCAGTGTTGCCACCAGGGGGCACCAGAGACCAAGTCCAGAGTCTGGGCCCTGGCGGCCTCGCAGACCCTGGAGGGGTGGAAGCCCTGCGCAAGCGTCTGACACCTACACGAGGCCGGCCTCTGATAACCCACCCCTCACCGCAGGCCCGATTTCTCGTCACAGGTTATTCTCGCGCTGGGCAGTTTCCTTAGAGTTACTGGCGAGAACCCCTCCGTTCTGCAAAGATGAACACATCGACGTCTTGAAAGGACCCCACTGCCGGCGGGTGAAGGGGCTGCAAACTCAACCTCTGGGGTTCACAAAAAACTCCCCCACGCACCGCTACCACGACCGCTGGGCGCGCGGGTGCGTGTGCTGGCGCTTCCGCAGGGCACGCGATTCGCCGGACCCTCCCGACCCCTCCCGCCCCCTCCCGCTTGGCTGACACAAAGAAGAGGGCGGGGGCGAGGAAGGAGGGGACCAAGGGCTAGGCCAGGAAAGGGCCTTTAACCACCTCTCCACAGTTGCCTCTGACTCACTAATCTGCCCAGTATTGAAGCTGGGCCGAGCCTGCGTCCCACGCGTTGGAGCAGAGGCAGGGGTCCTTGGTCTCGACCTCTAGCATCCATCATCTGCCCTGCCCTCCATTAACGGCCCAGCAAGAAGCAGGAACCGTTTAACAGCCCCCTTCTAGCTCTCGCCAGTTTGATATAATTTAAACCCGGACCTGAGGCTCGTGTGGGCTTCAGACTCCCTCGCGCCGCAGCCGTTTACCGTGGCAAACACTTCAGTCAATTATCCCCCTCGCGGAGCTTCTATTTAAAGAGACATTGTCAGGTTCTTAAGCCTCGGATCAGACCCGCTGCTTTCTGCTTCACATACAAAGACTCAAAACATGAGTTCTTTGAGGATTGGAAGAAATACAATTAAGCAAAGCCTTCGCAACCGTTCCACCCTGCCGGAGCACCCACGTGCGGGACGGGGGAGCTGGGAGGCGGTGGGGACGGGGGAAGGGCTGTGTTCTTTTCATTTCAGGTCTCCTAAAGTGAGAGGAAAAGTGAGAGGAAATCACTCAAGAGCCCAGAACTGGGCTGGGCAAGGGGAGAGGGGTGGGGCAGAAGACCCCACATTGTCAATGAAGTTGAATCTTTGGATCAGGCAGAGGGAGCTAGAATTACTCAGCTCCTGGTTCAAGGGACAACTGGCATTCCTCCCACCCCCAAAAGCTGCTTTCAGTGTCTTGAGGCAGGAGTTTCTCCCCAGAAAAACTAAACTTCCAGATTCCTTCCCTCCTGTCCAGAAGGGCTCCCCTTCTCCAATACTCCAGCGCTTAAGGGGAAGGGAGATTTAGGTGGTGTGGGGCGTTATTGTCAGCATCATTGGAGCTGGAGAGGGGAGACTAGGCCTTTGTTCTGCAGGTCAACTCATCTCTGCCTGGCTGATGAGGGTGTGAGAAAACCCTCCAAGGGGAAGGAAACCCTGCGGGAGCCGGACTGCACCTTAGCAAGGAAGGAAGTCCAGCTGGAAGGTTGTAGCCTATGGATCCAGTCTTCTACTCCTTGCTTTCACAACAGGAACAGCAAGCCTTCAGAGAATGTGAGACTTAGGAAGTATCAACAAGCACAAAAAAAGAAATGATAGGGGTCCCTTTCAGAGAGAGGGCTGAGGGAGTGAGGTCTCATCTCAGCAGTAGGGACGAGTTCTAGGCTCTGGGGGTGAGAAACTGCCAGGAAAGTGAGGGGCCTGGGAAAAAGAAATCCCAGTAGAGCAGAGATTGGAAGGTGGGGAGAGCAGGACTCAGCCTCGAGGCTATTTACCGCTGAGCGTGCAGCACCACGGCCTCCGTGCCCCCCTGCCAAGGCTGAGGCCCGGGCACCGAATGTGGCAGAGCATTGGGCTCTAATTCCTGGCCGCTCTCGGGCCCAGATGCCTCCCCGACCAGGCTGGGGATGTCTGGAGCT
The DNA here is from genome assembly GCF_029378745.1 of Bos indicus. Lineage (NCBI taxonomy): Eukaryota > Metazoa > Chordata > Mammalia > Artiodactyla > Bovidae > Bos > Bos indicus. The sequence goes on from NC_091769.1 coordinate 35,815,216, forward strand.
GTGGAGCGTCGGCGCAAACCCAAGCGGCCAGAGCCGGGATCGCCTTCGGGGTGGGGGCTAAGACCAATGGGGGCTTGCACTAAGGTTGGGGGTGCTCCCTCCAGCACCTCCTGCGACCGCCACCGCCCAGCCCCCGAGGACTGGGGCGAATGCGGTAGGGCCATCAGGGCTCCCGCTCGCAGTCGCGCTGCCTCCTCCTCGGTCACGGCGCCCAGCGCCAGGCTCATGCTCCGGCCCAGCTCCGGCCGCTCGCAGCCCTGTGGCCGGTGCCGACCGAAGCCCTTACCCCCTGAGCCAGCCTCGCCGCCGTGACCATGACCGCCCGCCGCTCGGGCAAAGCGCGCCAGGAGAGGCCGCGGTAGGCGGCGGGGGCTGGGTCGTCGGCGCTCCGGGCTGGGCGCGGGGACTGGACGGCCAGGGGGGCTGTCAGAGTTGGAGCCCCGGGCCGCGGCGGCGGCGGCTGCGCGGCCCCACGGCCCTGTGAGGGCCTGCACACAGGTCCCGTGGCCGCGGGCGGCCGCCAGCTGTAGGGCAGTGAGGCCCGCCCGATTAGTGCGGTCGAGGCGTAGGCCGAGGCGGCGGAAAGAGCGCACCAGGAACTCGAGCACCGCCCCGTGGCCGCACGCGGCCGCCCACATCACCGGGCTGTTGCCTGCTGAGTCGGCCGCCTCGGGGTCGCCGCTGAACTGCACCAGCAGTTGCACGGCGTCCAGGTGGCCGCGCTCGCACGCCAAGCTGAGCGCTGTGCGGCCGCGCTCGTCCCGCAGGTTCACTGCCGCACCCTGCTCCAGCAGTAGTCGCACAAAGCGCGCGCGCAGCGCAGGGTCTGGTAAGCCCACGGCCACCATTAGCGGCGTGCGGCCCTGCTCCGCCCGGCAGTCGATGATGCTACGATCCAGCGCATCCAGGACAAAGCGAGCCAGGTGCACTTTGCCCGCTTGCATGGCCTCCAGGAAGGTGCGCGTACCCGCTCGGGGGCACAGGTCCTTGGGCTTAAGCATGGCCTCGGCCGCCGCGCCCAGGCGGCCCGGCAGCTCCGCGCGGGGGCGCCCCTGTTCCCGCGCCCCGCCGGGCTCGGGAGTGCTCCGGTATAGCCCCCTCCTTGCGTGGGCGGCTGCAGCCGAGGGTCCTGAGGTTCCGGCTTGGTCCCCAGTTGCCCCGCCGCTCCTGGGCTGCACCCCTGGTGTCTCTCTGCTCCTTTCTTGAGCTTCCCGCCTGAAGGTGTAGATTGCTTTGCTACTCGGGGCTCCGCGCCTGGCCCGCCACGAGACGACGGGAACCGAAACTCAGGCCCCTCCTGACTCGCGCTGCTTTCCCGATGTCCGGCGCCTCTCAGTCCCTTGTGGCTGGGAGCCGCGCCACTCACCCGCACCCGGGGCAGCCCCGCTCCCCAGATGAGACGGTGGCGCCCGCCGTGCGCGGCTGCCTCTAGCCCTGGCGGGGCGCGCCGCTCCTCATCTGCTGGCGCCGCTCCTCCGCCTCCTCCCCTCTCGCGGGGGCCGGGCCACGCCAGGGCGCTTGCTCCTTACTTGGGGGGCTCGGTGGCGCGGGAGCTGCCACCCGCCTGGATACCTGGTTTTATAGACTCGGGGGTCTCCATGACAATGGCTGCCCTAGAAGCGGGCTGAGCTGTCTGGGCCGAAACGGACCCGGCGGGGGAGACCGCCTCTGACCGCCGCCCACCCCTTCGTGGGCCACGATGTCGGGGAGCAGCTCCTCCTCCGCGCTTCCCTGGGACTGCGGCAGCGGGGATGGGGCGGGGGCTGCTCGCCGAGGGCTCTGTGCACCCAACCCGGCCAATCCCCACCCTCCGCCCCCACCGGAGTTGGTTCCCTGGGCTCCTTAGAAACTGGCGGGACCCCGAGCCCGTCGGGGAAGAAGAGAGCTACCCCCAGCGGTGTGGGTGGAAGGAAATGGAACCCCATGAGGGCAGAACCCGACCATAAGCGAGCTAGGGGTGGCGGCGAAAGGCGGACTGGGAGTAAATCACTCCCCAAATCCGGGGAGGGGGTACCTGCGCTGCGCGGGGCTGGGGCCGCTCGGTCTGGCTGGGAACGGCCACTGGAAGTGTAGCGAATCACGCGCGCACGCACAATCGTTCCTCCCGCACACGCTCATTCGGCGCGGGGGTGGGAGGGGGAGTGCGCTCTCCAATCTCAGACATTTCAACCCCGACAAAGCGCCCGCCCGCCAGCTCCCGGCGGCTGAGACGCTGGTGGAGCAGAGACGCGGCGACCGGAGCGGGCGTCTTAAGATCCGAGAGTGCGGCAGCCGCGTTAGCAACTCCTCGGCACTGCCTCCCCGCTGCTTCAGGACCCGTCGCTACCCCGGAAAGAGCAAGGGACATGCAAGCCTCGCCCCAGGGTCCCCTTCTCCCTCTTGAGCACAAAACCACCCCCAGACCACAGGACTCTGACCTTTACCACTCGCCAACCTCTTCTGAGAGGAAGACAGCATTTCCTCTCTCCTTCTGGCCCGCTGCTCCACCCTGGGCAGCGAGAGAGGGTTGTGCAGGCCTTGGCGGAGGGGAGTCCGAGCGCCCAAGAGCTGCTGGGGGTGGCGGTGTGTAGGGTGGAATGAATATTTGTGAAGTAAGAAGTGAGTCAGGAATCCACTACAGAATTCACTGAGACTTTTAGTGAGCCAGGCATGGTGTGTTCCCAGGTGTGGGAAATACAGAGGCAGAAATTTGGTCCAGGATGGAAGAGACCTCCCTTCTCAAGATGGAAGACAAGACCAGGACATAAAAAGCCGAGTTTATGGCCTGGGGGCTGAATAGGTCTGTAAAACACAAAACCGAGACAGTCCCTGAAGGAGAAAAGGGAATTGTGGAGCGGGGGGCGGGCCCTAGGATCTTCCCAGGATAGGCCTTCCAAGATGGAATCTGGCTGCTAAGAAGCAAGGTAGACATCCCTATGGGGTTGCTGAGGCCAGGGAATGGAGACAGGAAAAACACCTTTAGGGGACAATGTTTAGGGCTGCTTTACGGGGTCCTTTTATATGAAAGACAGGAAAATAAAGGCAGAATGAAGTCCAGGCTGAGGACTGCACTGTCCTCAGCCTGGGCAAAGCAGTGACCAGAAGCTTTGCAGCAGAATCTACCTGGGGAAAGGTATGGGCAGGGAGATTTGTCTCTAGGAAAAGCCAGTGGGCTCAGATGGCAGAGAAGCAAAGTGGATGCCTGGCCCTGCACCCTAAGCATCTCACCTCTCTCCAGCTCCCAGGCGTCCAAGATGTCCACCTGGCATAAGGACCAGTCATGGAGCTGCTGCTGCTGCTAAATTGCTTCAGTCGTGTCCGACTCTATGCGACCCCATAGACGGCAGCATGGAGCAGGGGCTCCCAACTCCCCTCTTGCCTGGGGGGAGCATGTGATGTATGCCTGTGCACACCATGAAGCCTCCCCTTTTACTTTTTGCATTTTTTATCCCCCCTACTCTGGGATCTGCCGATTTTCTCTCAAGGTGTCACAGAAAGGGCACAGTATTTGACAGTAGAGTTAAATACCAGCTTGAAGGCATTCACTAGCAGTGTGGCTCCAGGCCGGAATACTCTCATCTGCAAAAGAAAGCCAATAACACCAGCCCTGCCTGCTGCAAGCAATAGCAGCAAGCTAGAGTGTCAAGGAAAGAGCTGCTCAGTTAGAGGACAGAAAGTCCAATCCCACCCCTAGACCGGGGCGGGGAGGAGGCATCCTGGGGTAGGAATAGACTCTCTAACCCTAGCAAGAAGGCAGGAATCATCTCCCTGTTTTCTCAGGCTTTAGAAGAAAGGCATTCCTCTCTTCATGACTCAATTTCCCTTTTCCCCAGCATGAAGGAAATTGCTGTCTTCTCTTCTTTCTCTGTTTCCAGGACTAAGGGAGGGGGTATCCCAGAAGTCTGTGTGGCAGGCCGGCCTGACAAGCCAGGCCCTGACACCCCCAGGTGGAGGAGAGAAGCAGCCAGAACACAGAAGGGGCACTGGTCCCAAAAAGCCATGCCCCTCCTCCCTGGGCCACCCAACCTCATTTATGTCCTTTTTCTCTGTGGTAGATGAAGAGAGTTCGAAGGAAGAAGGGGAGTTGAGGCAAGACCTCTCTCTGGCCTGTCAGGGTGTGCTGTGCTGTGTACGCTAAGGGAGGAGCAGCAGTTCCGTTGCTCCAGCCAGTGCTACCAGCCCAGCGAGGCCTATGGTGGGATGGTGTAGAGGTGGGGTAGGATGGGGTGGAGGGGGGTGGGATGGGGTGGCGAGGGCAATGCCAGATCTCATGCCCTAAAGCCTTTTTGCTCTGACTTCCCTGTGGGCTCAGTATGTTCTGAGCAGAAAAGAAATAGCAACGATGAAAAAAAGCCGAGACTTTGCTTTGGAGCACAGAGGCACCAACAGCCGGAATTAGAAGCTGTCGCTTAGGGAGCTGAAGGCTGACAGGCGATGGAGCTGAGGCAGGCAGGGGGCAGGCAGGCACGCCACACTCCCCTCCCCTCCCACCTGCTGAGCCTCCCCCACTGCAGGCCCCAGGCTGGCAAAGGGCTTCCTCCCAGAGGCGGCTGGGGTCTGCAGTCTGTCACTCTGTCTGCAGCTGCCCCCCTCGCAGGCTCCCTTCTTTCTTCCTCAAGTGTCACCAGCCCCCTCATCCAGTCACGTTGCACCAGCTCAGCAGGGTTGGGCCTGGTGGCACGTGGCTGAGGGATCCAAAGAGCTGGGGGGAGGGGGTTGTAGGGGACGGGGTGAGTCAGCAGGGGACTCTGGCAGTGAGTCAGCAGTGGGACTGGGAAGGGGGTAGGGACCTTTCTCTTTGTGAAAAAGGTGAAACTGAGGCATGTCGCTGCTGGGGCATCTGGCCCCAGCCCCCTAGATCTGCAACAGGAGTGGAACTCAGGTGCCCTTCCCTGGCCCAGATCCCTGAGAGAGAGCATCAGTTCTTCCTCTGCACATCCCTGGGGGCCAGAGATTAATGCACCCCCAGGGTCCAAGGACTATGGCATGTTCCCAGGGGCACCCTGCCGTTTTTCCAGAGGACAGAAAGCAGGAAGGTGGATATTTGCCCCATCTTTCTGGGAAGCCCCCAGCCTCTCCAGGAAGTAGGACTGCATCCTCTCCCCCATTCCTGGGCATCTTAGCCCCAGGCTGGAGGCCTAGGGATGCTGCCCTGAAGTGACTAAGAGGCAGAGAGCAGGAAGTCTACTTCCAGTGAGCGGCCATTGACCAAAGCTGGGAACTGCCCAGTGCTGGCTCTGGCTAGGTCAGTGAGTTCCTTTAGGCCTGGATGCTCATCCCTGTGAAGTTCTACCCCTGGGTTGAGGAGGAGAGGGGGCAGCTGAGTGCTCAGCTGGAGGGCTGAAGATGGGACACTGGCCTGGGATGTAGATGTCCCAGGCTTAGCTGCCTCCAGCGTGTATGCAGGTTGAGCAATGACAGGCCTTACTTCTGTGAATGAGCAGGGCCCCAGCCTCATCGCGCCACGAGAGACTGCTAGCATCCCAGAGATCGGCCCCCAGAGGGATGGGGGGAGGGGGCTCCTGTTTATTTACCAAAGGCACAGGTGCTCATAGCTAATGGCATTTGCTATAATTCTCTAATAAGAAAACAACCTCTTCCCAGAATCTACACCACCCCCCCTTCCTTTCCCAAGCCAGGGCCTGTCTTCATGTGGGATTTGAGACTGTGTCCATAGGTGTTAGGCTTCCCCAGTGGCTCAGCAGTAAAGAATCTGCCTGCAATACAAGAGCCTCAGGAGCCGCAGAGACTCAGGTTCAATCCCTGGGTGTGGAAGATCCCCTGGAGAAGGGCATGGCAACTCACTCCAGTATTCTTGCGTGGAGAATCCCCATGAATCCCCACGGACAGAGGAGCCTGGCGAGCTACAGTCCATAGGGTCGCAAAGAGCCGGAGACAACTGAGCAACTTGGCAGATGCAAGCACAAAGCCTCCTACAGTACATGGTGGGGTCAACCCTAACTGCCACAGGCATATAAAAATCTGACCACTCTAAATCTGTCTCAAGGGGCCCAGTTGGCCTGAAATATTCTGATTCCCCAAGAGGGTGGGGGACACCTTTGCTCTTTTGCCCCAACCCTGAGGGCAGAGGCAAGGAGGCCACATTTGGATGGGGAGTGGAGCAGAAGGGTGATGTCATTTTCCAGTGGTTATGGCATCAGGGCTGGCAGAAGGGGAAGTGAATCCTCTTCAAACCCAGAGGCAGGGCTTTTCCACTGTGCTCTGGAAGGGACCTCGCGCCCAGTTCAACTCTTAAGGGCTTTTCCCCCAGCACACTTCAGTTGAGGGGCACTCTACTCTGCTGCCTGCCCCCCATTTCTCAGCCAGAGAACAGAGGCCAGGCTTAGGCAGAAAATCTTGGGACAGGGTTCTTTAGTAGGAGTTAGAGAAAAATAAATAAACTTCATACAGGTGCTGACCTTGTCAGACAGTCTGAGTCGGGGGCACATGCTGGGAAATGCCCCCAGGTCTCAGAAAAGGGGCGATCGGCCTTTGGGTGGGAGAGAGCACAAAAGACCGTCTTTCTCCCCTCTCCCCCAGCCGTCTCAGTGGCCTGAGGGTCATACAGCTGAGGCAACTTTTCCACATCAGCCTCCCATCCCCCACAGGCATGAGGCTGGAAAGGCATCTCAGTCTGGGATCCTGGGAGCAGCCATCCGTCCCCAAAGAACTGGAAGGAAGTGCCAGACTCTGTATCCGGGAACTGACAATGAGGTCAACTCAGGGCAAGCCGGAGATGGGGGCTAGGAGCCAGGCTGAGCCTCCCGCCTTAGGGCAGGAGCTTTTGGAGTTTGGCCCTGCTTGAACTGCAGGGGCAGGAGTGGAGGTTCCAGGTAGCCAGGTCTAACCCTCCAGGAGAGGAAACTGAGTCCAGAGTGGCTCACTAGGAAAGGCAAGAGTGGGGGGCCAGGACCCCATTTCCTGCCTCCCAGGTCATATTTTTTCCCTCCACAAATATGTGACACTTATTCAGAGAGGAGGGGAGGAGGAGCAGGATGTTAGCTTGGAGAGGGCCTCAAGGCCCCAGAGAGGCCCCACATGGTTCCAGCCTCCACCTTAGCCTACAGCTGAGGGAGGGGCTCCAGTGTCCGAGGGAGCTCCAGCTTCCTGCACCTCAGAACGCAAGGGGCCCTCTCCTCCAGGGGTTGGAGCCATGTCCCAGAAAAGAGTGGATGTCCTTGCAGGATGTCCCCATGGGATGGGGGTATCAGAGGTGGCTCTCCTGGGTCTCTGCCTGCTCTGTGAGTGTGTCCTGCTCACACAGCTCCCTGGAGACCACGCAGGGTCTCTCAGGCTTGTCCTCCTCCTCAGAGGGGAAGCAGGCCCGGAGGCAGGTCCTCACTGACTCCTTCACTTCCATCTCCAGGCCCTTCATCTTGGCCTCGTACTCTGCCATCGCCTCCTGCTGGAACTGTGGGGACAGTGAAGAGCACCCCCTGGCTCAGGATGGGCCACCTGCCCCCCTCTCCCTCCCCATGACAGTGAAACTGAACCAGAGATGCCTGGTTTGTTCAGACTGCCCAGGAGATCAGGGTGGGAAGTGGAGCCCATCAGGGGGTTTCTCAGAGGAGGGTCTGCCAACCAAGCGAAGAGATCTGCAGAGATGCCTCAGAGCACCTGACCCCCAGGAGAGGGGCCAGTCCCTCTCCTCCCACCTCCTGACTGGCAGCTCCCCCGAGCCCGGTCCCTTTACACCCTGGAGCCAGGCCAGCTCTGCTGTGGGCCTGGGTAGTGGTCCACGCCCCTCCACCCCCACCTGTTTTTCCATCTCCTGGATCTGTTCCAGGCAGGCTGCCTGCTTTTCCTCCAACTTCTCCTGGTGCCTCTCCAGGTTCTCCGTCATCTGGGCAGGAGTAAGTGGCAGATACAGACCCCTTTAGGCTGGTGTCCCAACCTCTGCACCAATACTAGAACCCCGGATGGCCAAGGGGCAGCCCCTCTCCCACTGCCTCCTGCCCCATCCCTAGCTGCCTGGGCCAACTGAGACAGTGCATCTCCTAAGGGCAGAGTAAAGGCCTGGGACCACCTCTTCCCTCAGAGAGAGAGTGTTTGGGAAGAACATAGCTCTCACACACCTGCTTGATCACCTGCACCACCTCCTGGATGTGGGAGTTGTTAATCTCTCTCTTCAACCTGTTGGGGTGATCAGAGTTTCAGGTGGGGTAAGAGGGCGCTGAGAAGAGCTGGGTGGGACAAAGTCTCCACAGGGTGTAGGCAAAATGAGAACTTCATTGTAGAATCATCTGTGGCTGGCACATCTATGTCTGGTCTGGGAACCAGCCAGAGGAATAAGCAGACGGACCCATGGAGGACCTGAGGAGCCTTTGGGAGCCCTGCGGGCCTTCTGAGGGAAGGGGCCTCCTCACTAAAATGCACTGTTCCTCAAGGCATGCATGGGCAAGTGTAGGTGGAAATCAGATGTCCCAAGGTTTCGCTTCCCTCTTGGCATGTTTAATTTTCCCTTAAATTCTCCTCTCTGCTCAAATAGTAGTGGCATCTGTGTTTTGCCTAAGGAGGACATTCTCTGATTCAGAGGTGACAGAAGTGGAATCACCTTTCAGGAACCAGCAGACTCTGGGAAGCAAGTCAGGATCCCCTTGTAGGGAGGCCCCTTCCCACTGGAGTGGTTCCTGCTCAGCACCAGGCCTGGAGTTAAGTCCTGTGCCTCCCCTCCAGGGCTCACCTCTCCTGAGCCATCTTGTCTGTGGTGACCTTCATCATGGCCTGGATCCGCTCCAGCCTCTTGGCCTCCAGCTTCTTCTTCATCTCTTTGGTGTCACTGCAGAAAAACAGGCATCAGGAAGACATTTCCTGCCGCCTGGGCCTTCCTGGGAGGTAAGAGTCAGGAGTAGAAGGGAGGCAGGCCTACATCTCCAAGGTCTCCTTGAGGGTCTTCCGTTCTGCAGCCTGTTTCTCCCTAGCCAGCTCCATCATCTTGGTCATTTGCTGAGGGAAAGGAAGAACCGGCTAAGCCAAGCAGATGAGAAGCCCTTCGATGTGCAATATGCGGAAGGTGTGGGGTCTGGCCGTGGCTTCCTCTCCTTCCCCTCCCCTCCTCTCCCCTCCCCGACTCTGGCACCTGGGCCGCGTGCTGCTCCTTGAGCTTCATGACACACTCGCATTGCTCCTCGCCCAGCTGCAGCAGCTCCAGCTCCAGCCTGTCCCTCAGCTCTCGCAGGCGCACGTCCTCGCCCTCGGGGCCTTCGGCCGACGCCGCCCCGGCGGTGTCCTCGCCCGGCAGGGTCCTGAGACGGCCACGTGGGAACAGGCCGCGAGTCCCAGGCCGCCCGCGCCGCCGAGGGCAGGATGCCGCCGCCGTCGCCACCGCCATCGCCCTTACCTCTTTTTTCGAGATCCCTTGCCCGGGCCGAGCTTGCGGCCCCGGCACCCGCCGCTGCCCCCGGCGCCTGGCGGCCCGAGCCCGGCCAGCTGCGCCGCGCCCCTCTGCAGCAGCTCCTCCCAGCGCCGCACGCCGCGCCGCCCCAGTTCCCGAAGCTCCTTCTCCTGGCGCCGCTGCAGCTTCACGACGCCCTTCAGCTCCCGCAGCTCCTCCAGGCTGGCGGTCTGCGGTTCTGTGGGGGCCAGGGTGAGGCGTGCGCCCCCTGGGAACCGCCCCCCGCCACAGAGTCCCCGACCCTCCCCAAACTCGACCCCAAAGTCTCCCTCGGACTCAGCAGACCTTACCCGCAGTTTCTTTCGTGGCCTCCTCCCTCTTGGCCCCGGCTGCTGCAAGAGCCAAAGACGAGGCTCTTGGGGTGTCCTGCGGGCCCCTGGGTTCGGCTGCTCCCCGCCCAGTCCCCTGACAGTGTGGGCCGCCTGCTGAGCACTGCCCAGCCCGAGGCTTCACACGCAGCTGTTCCCTTCCCAGGTGAAAGTCTTCGCTTTTTTATTTTTATTTTTTTATGAAAAGCTGCCGCCAGGCTGGGATGTGCCTATGCGTGCAGGGGAGGGGTCAAGACCCTTCAGATGGGTGGGAGGACACCGAGCGCCTACCTGCTGACCCGTTGCTTGTTGGAGCCGATGCCCCGTTGATCTGGCTGGCAGGGTGATTCCCAAGAGGGAAGGGACTCTGTAGGGAGAGCGGGTTGGGAAGGTGCCTCTCACCCTGAGCCCGAGAGTCGGCCCCCACCCTCATCATCCGGCAGATGGGGCAGGACTGTGGGGGGCTCTGGCAGGAGACCTGGCAACACAGACCTCGGACTGGCCTCCCATGGCTTCCTTGAGCTTCACAGCCTTCTTATCATGGGCACTGAAGAACTTGATAGGATTGGCGAGGGCCACAGTGAGATCTGGGTGCACAGGGATATAGGGGGCCTGGTAAGATATGCCTCGGAGCCTCTCCCGTCCTTGCCTGCCCCAGGATACCCTGTTCTGCCTTCCACTGGAGGCTGGCTTGAGGAGAAAGGAGAGAGGATGGACAGCCTGGGGCTCCCGGCATTCCATGGGCCTCCTACCTGCCCAGGTGTCAGGCACATAGTCCTTCATCTCCAGGAAGACGAAGAGCGCAGGCATTGTGAGTGGCATGTTGCTCTCGTTGTGCAGACAGAGATGGTGGTATCCTGTGGGACATGACCAGGTGGCCAGTGAGCCAGAGCCCACTGCTTCCAGCGCTGCTCACCAGCAGCCCAATACTCAACACTCCTGCCTTTAGTCTGGTTCCTGGCTGTGTGATCTTGAGTAGATTACTTTAAATCTCTGAGACTTTCCCCATCTGTGAAATGGGGGTAACAGTGTCTACCTCATGTGGTTGTGTGCATGCTAGGTGGAGTCAGTCGTGTCTGACTTTGCAACCCTATGGACAGTAGTCCATCAGGCTCCTCTGTCCATGGGATACTCCCAGGCAAGACTACTGGAGTGGATTGGGATGCCCTCCAGCTCCTGCATTGCAAACAGATTCTTTACCACTGAGCCACTGGGGAAGCCCACTTCATGTAGTTGTTCTCAAAATAAAGTGTGAATGTGTTATAAGCCATTAAAGCATTTTAAGTGCCCAGTGAGTGTCAGCTGCTTGGGAAATTGCCCCAGTAATTCCGGAAAATTAGAGACATTCTGTTGGGTGGGCAGAGGCCTCAACCTCTGTCAGTTTCCTGGAGAGGTACTATTCCTGCCCCACTTTCTTGGGCTGATAACATGACAGGGCTACCTTTCTGAAGCTGCCCCATCCTGTGGACGGGTTCCTGATGCTGGTCTTGGTCTCAGACCCACTGGGAACAGCAAAGAAGTAACCCTGTCCTTACCAGAATTCAGGGCACTGATGGGAATGATGCGGTGTCCAAGAAACTTGTTGCCTTCCTCCATCACAGCGACTCTCAGGGAAGCCAGCTCAGGCATCAAGATCTGGGGAGAGTTCAGGACAGGACAGGCTGGAGTTGGGGGGGGTGGCCAGGCTTTCCCCTTCCTGGCTCCAGAAATCTAGGGTCAGTGTGAGAACATGTTACCAGGTTTGCTGAGAACAAAAGGCCCACTCGAAGCCACGTACATAGCCATCCTAGCAGCTCCTGTCATGGCTGGTCCACACAGGGCAGAGAGCTGGATATGTGGCCTGGGCTCCAGGGGCCTGCTGCAGACAGCCCTTGGCAGCTTTGTCAACAAGTATCCAGTGGGGGCAAAAGACCCCCATGATTCCTTGGGCCCCTGCACCCTGGTCTGGGAGTGCACATTTCTGCCTCTAATCCTAACATGAACAAGCATGTGCATACACACCTATACACACACACAAAACCTGCCCACCAAGTAAATTTCTGTAAAACTTGGTTTTTGAACTCTTAAAACTCAGGAGGGCACAGGTGAGGGGTGGGGAGAGGAGGAGGTTCAAAGAACTCCCTTTATGTATTTCCTCTTCTACAAGTAGAGACCGAAGAGGAGGGGCACGTCCCAGCCCCTGCCTACCCTGGGCCTCGCCCCCACCTTCTCAAAGACAAAGGGCTCCTCCTTCCAGACCGGATTGATGGAGTTGGTACTGGGTGATAGCTTGGTGCGATAGCGCCTCTTGGGATCTCCCGGAAGGCCAAACAGCTCCACTTCCACATAGGTGCGCACGCTGCGTTCTGACAGGAACTGCCCAGAAATCACCTGGAGGGGCAGGGAGTGGCACGGGAGATCAGTATCAGTTTCCTACTCAGGCCATGCTCTAAGTCCTCCAGCGCCCTGGCTGAAACATCCATTCTTGGGTACTGGGAAAAGCCCCATTCAATTCTGGCCACAGAGTAGAGGCTATCTGGCTCAAAGGTTATAGCTAAGCTCTGGCATCCAGGGTGTTTCCAGCATTCAGGGAAGAGGTGTGGGCTTCCCCACCTCCTTCCCCAGTGAGGAAGGAACAGGTCCCTCCCCCAGGGCCTGGGGCTCCTGCTGCCCCACTCTGCCCACTCTTCTCCCCTCCCCCAACCCAGCCTCAGCCCTTCCCCTTGGTTTCCATGGGGACCAAGAGGCAGCCTCCAGTGCAGAGGAGGAGGCAGTTTCCAAGGCAACTTGCTACTGCACGAAACTGGCTGGGGCTGAAGTTTTCAGGATATCAGGGGAGGGGGTTGGGAACGGAGGGGTGGGGCTCCTCAAGACTCCAGCCCTCCCGGCTACTTGTCCACCTCAGGGCCTTGCCGTAATGGAAAGGGTGGTGGCTACCACCACGTCGATGCGGTCCACTGAGAAGGGATTGAACTGCTTGTCCGACCGACGCATGAACTCATGCTTGAGGAGGTAGCCACTCTGCCCGTTGAACTCAAAAAGCGCCATGTTCTGCTGCATGGGCAGGTCTGGGGGGACAGGGGCAGTCAGGCAGGGAGCCCCAGCTCTGAGTCTGCACACAGCCTCTCTTTCCACATTTCCCCGCCTTTCCTGTCTCGTGAGCAGGGAGGTTGGGAGGGCTGTGAGGATGAGGGTTTCTCATATCCCATATTGGTTCCTGAGGGTCTCATCTCTCAGGAAGGGCCCCCAACCCGAAGTCAGCAGGAGCAAAGCCACGACCGGACCTCACACTCAGAGTGGGAGCTGAGACCAGTGGAGCAGGGGTTCCCACAGCCCCACTCAGGCTGAGCAGCCAGAACGCCAGAACCCTTGCCAGCACTCTGGCATCACCACACACACACTCATGTACCTGCAGTCACACAGGTATGAGCTGAGGCACTAAATGCTCCTACACCCGCACGTGCACCCACCTAACTGAACATCAGCTCCCCCAAGTCTGTTACAAAGACCTCCCCCTCCCCAGGGAAGGGGTAAAGGTGAGAGGGGCAGGGGAAGGTTCTTAAGGGCCTGATCATGCCCTTACCCATCGTCTGGAAGTTGAGGGCAACCATCTGACAACCAGCATTCCAGAACATCTGAGGCATGTAGTTGGAGGAGTCCATGCGGGTACCCTTGGGGTAGATGCGGCTCATCTGGCGCTTGTTGTAGCTGCCATGGAGTATAGGAACCGGGAGGACCACAGACCACAGAGCCTCGTCCCAGGCCCCCCGCCCCTCCACCCCACCAGGGACCCTGGCTACAGAGGTCTCAAGGATACTCCACAAACTGCACTGAGGACTTGGAGAGCAGGTCGTAAGCCTTGAGCTCCGTGAAGGAGGAGATAACATAACTTCGATTCTTTTCTGCATGGAGAATGACAGAGAGTCCACATCAGGCTGTCCCCTCCCACAGACCTGTCCTCCCCTTTGGTATGGCTTCCAGTGAGGCTTGAGGGTTGAGGGGCCAGCCCCGGGGTAGGAAATGTGCAGATCTCTGTGGGCAGCAGTGTGTCCTGGGATAAAGGGTATGTACAGTGGATACACACGGGGTGGACTGTGAGTGCCAGAGTCCTGGAGGCGGGGTGCATGCCCTGGGCATGCACAGGGGGTGTGGGGAACACACAGAGATGACCCCAGAGGTCAGGAACATGCCATGAAGTACAGGGCACAGAGGTTAAGGGCCCGCAGCAAGAGTGGTGCACAGGAAAGGGCACAGGCTGGGGGTTCAGGGATGAGAAGCATCGCAGAGTGGACACAGAAACAGGTGTTGGTGATGGGGACGTGCATAGAGGGTGAGAGGAACTCACTGTGAGCATGTCTGGAGAAGATAAAGGTAAACAGCACGGGTGCGCTCAGAAAGCGAAGGGGACAGGCTTCGCTTGTGTCTGGCTGGTGTCTTTGCCATCTACCCCCTCCCAGGAGTTCTCATGCCCCAGAGGCCACAGGAGCCCCCGGACGCCCAGCTGAGGTGGCCTGTTGTAAATGACCTGCCTGTCACCAACACATTCCAGAGCGTTCTGCTTGCTGCCAAGTTCCCAGTACAGGGACAGCATACTGGGAGCCACTGCCACTTAAACATGCCCTTTGCCTGGCTCCCCTGCCGGGTATTTATAGACAGGGCTCCCAGCCCAAGGGAAGGGAGGACCTGCCTGGCTCTCACCCCCACCCATCAGACTGCTCTGGTGTCAGGACACACTTCCAAAGGACCTTCTCCTGCACCGAATCTTGACTTCCAGCTTCCCACCACCCTGTGCTAACTCACGGGCAGAGAACTCGAAGGAGATGAACTTGGTGGGCTGGATGTAATTGACCAGGCTGGACATCTCCTTGTAGGCCGTCACCTCCAGGCCCGCTGTGCCCTAGGGAGGAGGGGGAGGATAGAGAAGAGGCCAGAACAGAGCTGGGCCCCACACCCGCCCCATCGGAGGACTCCCCACACACCTCATCTGACTGCATCTTCTTTATCTCTTCTTCATCCAGGTTTCCCGACTCCTCCTCTTCCTCTTCTACCTCCTCCTCCTCCAACTCAGCCCCTTCCTCACCAGCCCACACTGCCACATACAGCTCTGTCAGTACTGGGGGCACCGGGAGACCCCACACCAGGCTGGCTCTCCCCTTCAGGCCCAGCCCCTCTCTCCCATTCCAGATACTCCCCCATGCCCACGCCCACCCCAACTCCTCCCAGGCCAACTCACCTGTATCTTCACCCACAGGGGCATTGGGTGGGCTGCTACCCTCAGCCTCCCCGTCCAGCTCTTTGCTGGGGGATGCAGAGCCAGAAAACTGGTTCTTCTTGTTCTTGATTAGGATCTTGCCTCGGAGATCCTCAGGGCTGGGCAGGGGGATGCCAGGTTTCAGCTGTGGGAGAAGAGAGAGAGGCCTCAGCCATCTCCTCACCTTCAGGGTATAGCATAAACTCCTTCAGGCCAGGCTGCCCTTCATTGCCCCCTCCCTACTTCTCCAGCCTCGTGTCTCCTTACTCCACATAGTGCACCAGCCCTCTGTCTGACCCAACTTATCCCAGCTCCTCAGTGATGTTTCCTCACCTTATTCAGTCTGCCTGGAACACCCTTGCCCACTGTCATCAAGGTAAATCCATTATCTCCCTTAGGTTACAGCTTAATAATCTCCTTCTCCAGGAAGCCTTCCCTAATCCCCAGGACCAGATCTGGAGCCCCAAGTACTCCTAAAGCAGCCACTGGTTGTAATGGCATGGTTACTTGTCTGCCTCCCAACTAGAGGGTAAGCAGTCTGAGTGCTGAGACTGGCCCCTTTGCCACTGACATGTCCCTCAAGCCCAGAATGGTGTCTGACATGTGGTAGACAATAGGGCCCAACAATCCTCGAGGTGAGCCCCAGCATCCTGGCACCCTGCCCGGGGTCCCCAGCCCTCAGCCCCAGATGCCCCACAGTGAAGTCTTCTCACCGGGAACTTCTCCAGGGGTTCTGTGAGCAGCATATCCCCAAACATCGTCCGGCAGTACTCGGCCATCTTAGCCTGTTGGCGGGGTCTGCAGGGAGCAGACGTGGGTGGTGTTCAGCTGCTCCTCTCTACCCTCTTATCTATCTTTTTGTGCCCCCTGATGACCCAGATCAGAGGCTTAGGAATTTGGGGAGGCAGGGACACAGGCAGGAGAGCCCACAGTCCCAAGGAGATTGTGAGGAGACCTGGGAGGGAGCTTGAAGACATGGCTAAGAGGCTGGGAATGACTGTGGGGAGGGTAGCAGCAGGTGGGAGACGGGGCCAGGGTAGAGAACAAGGCTGGGTGGCCTGGATACACACGAGTCCACGTGGTTTTCAAATGACAGGATGACCGGATAAGGGGAGGTCTTAAAGGCACTTTCTGCAATGGCTTCGATTGCTTCCTGGAGGAGAAGGGGACCCCAGGAGGAAGAAGGAGATCAGTGCTATGCTACAGGCTTCCACTCCCCCAAAGGCACCATTGTCCACTCTCCAGTTTCAACACATACATAGAACTGGAGGGCAACTCTTGGCCCCTGCCCCTTCTGGTCCCCTCTAGTCCCCACACTGGTCCAAGGCCTCCCAGCCATCCCTCCTCTCCTGCTTCACCACCCCCAACCCCCAAAGGCTCTTGGCCCAGGGCCCTTCAATAGTGCCAGTGTCACCAGCCTCTGCATACCGAGTCTCACCTTGAAATAGATGTCTGTGGTCATGGTGAAACCGTGGGTGATGATGGGCTCTTCGTCGGGGGGCTTCCCCTTCCAGCAGTCCAGCTCCACGCAGCGGCAGCCTGCCAGCAGCACTTGGCGGTACATCTCAGCAGAGGAGAGGCCTGAGAACTGGCCGGCTGAGCCGGAGGAGGGGCGAGGGGCAGGGGCTTCACTCAAGGGCAGTCCTGCTCTGCCCCGCCCCTCTCCATCGTGGGACTGTCCTGTGCGCAACCCCTGCAGGGGATTCGGGGGACAGGAACAGGGCCCAGAAGAAGAGAGGTTGGCTGTGAGGTCACCAAGGCCCACCTGTCAGGTAGGTGTTGTGGGAGGAGTTGATGAAGTAATGGTTGAGCGGCTGGGTCATGTCGTGGTGCAGCAGCAGCTTGTCCTGGGCCAGCACACTGTTCTCCGGCCCGCAGAGAAACCACACCATGCCCTCGGGGGACAGCTGGCCTGGGGGACGGGGTGGTTGTCAGGGTTGCAGCCTAGCTGCGGGGCCGGGAAAGGTCCACGGAGGGCCCAAGTTTCCCTCAGTCCTCACCCCGCTGCACATTGATGCCGCTGGGCTCGTACTTGTCGATGAGGCCCTGCACCTGGTCAGGACGCGCTGGCGGGAACAGCAGGGAATTGAGCCTGGAGTCGCGCTGTTTCTGGTTGATGAATTTGGCCAGGTGCTCCTTAGTCATATAGGGTTTGGCCTTGGAGTGGCTGCAGGCCAGAGAGAAGATCTAGGTCCCCCTCTAGATCCCCTGGGCTAGGGTGAGAGGGGCCTCAGACAACCCCCTTCTCCAGCAACATCACCTAATTATCAGCATGGCAGGTGGGAATTTCAGCCACCACCCCTTCCCCAAGCCCAGCCCAGCCCAAGAAGCTCACTAGGAAGTGAAGATCTCATCTATTTCTGGCCGAGAACAGAGGCTCATGAGGAAGCTCTTGTACACGGACTCTGGGAAGTCCTCAGGATTGATGGCATCGTTCTGGGAGATAGAGAGTCACTGATGACTCCTGGGTCCATGGACCTCAGACTAGGCCCAGCCCTGTGCAAGGGGACCTGGGGAGAGGGACAGCTCAGGGCAGACAGAACAGCATCAAGGGCACCTTGAGCCCCTACTTTTCAAGGCCCTTGTTGCTGAGCAGAGAGCATCTTAGCTGGTTTGCTTTGCCCCTGAATTGACCTCAGCTAGTCACCAATAAGCATATGAAGAGATGCCCAACATCATTAGCCTTGTGTGCTGTTGCTCAGTCGTGTCCAACTCTTTGCGACCCCATGGACTGCAACCCTGCAGGCTCCTCTGTCCATGGGATTCTCCAGGCAAGAACACTGGAGTGGGTTGCTGGTTTCCTCCTCCAGGGGATCTTCCCCGCCCAGGGATCAAACTCAGGTCTCCTGCATTTGCCATCTGAGCCACCAGGGAAGGGGATTCTGCTGGGCCAAATTCTGAAACTCATCAGGACAAGGAACTTCTTTCTATGTCTGTTCCATTTTCTTCCTTCTGGAATAGGAATGCCTATAACTATTATCATACGCCTATCACACCACTGCATTTTGGAAGCAGGAGCCCTGTTGTCTTTTTCACTGATTCACAGATGTAATAGGGCTTCCATGGTGGCTCAGAGGTTAAAGCATCTGCCTTTAATGCGGGAGACCTGGGTTTGATCCCTGGGTCAGGAAGATCCCCTGGAGAAGGAAATGGCAACCCAGTATTCTTGCCTGGAGAATCCCTGGGACGGAGGAGCCTGGTGGGCTACAGTCCACGGGGTCGCAGAGAGTCAGACATGCCTGAGCGATGTAACTTTCACAGATGTAATGGAATTTTGCCCCAGGATTTTGACCTGTTGCTGATTTAGATGATCTAGATGAGATTTGCCTGGAAAATCCCATGGACGGAGGAGCCTCATAGGCTCCAGTCCATGGGTTCAGAAAGAGTCAGACAGGACTGAGCAACGACACACACAGATGAGATTTAGGACTTTCGAACTGATGATGTTTGGACGAGAGTTTAAACTTTAGGTTTGAGACTTTGGGGAATACTAGGGTAGGGTGAATATATTTTGTACAGGGGACAGACATAAATTTGGGGATCCAGAAGGCAGACTGTAGGGGGCTAAAGGTCACCTCCAAAATAGATATGTCCATATCTTAATCCCCAGAACCTTTGAATGTCTCCTTATTTGGAAAAAGGGTCTTACAGATGTAATTAAGTTTTGGCTTTTCATATGAAATTATCCTGGATTATCTCAGTGGACGTGAAATTACAACAAAAGTGTCCTTATAAGAGAGAGGCATAGGGAGATTAAGTACACAGAGCAGAAGGTAATGTGAAGACAGAGCAGACAGAGAGATGTGGCCATAATCCAAAGAATGCCAATAGCCAGCCAAAGCTGGAAGAGGCAAGGGAATATTTTCCTCTAGAGCCTCTGGAGGGAGCATGGCCCTTGATTTTGGACATCTGGCCACAACAACCATGAGAGAATAAATTTCTGATATGTCAGGTGACCTAGTTTGTGGTAATTTATTACAGCACCCAGGGAAACCAATACAACTAGTAAACATTTTAAAGGGTTTTGCACTTTTAAAAAACATTCTGAAGAAAATCTGGATAAACTTAGTTATTCAGTCATGCCTGACTCTCTGCGACCGCCATGGACTGGAGCCCACCAGGCTCCTCTGTCCATGGGATTTTCCCAGGTAAGAATACTGGAGTGGGTAGCCATTGCCTTCTCCAAGCTAATGCCTTCTCATTAGCCTTAGGTAATTGCAAATCAAAACCACAGTGAGGGGAATTCCCTGGAAGTCCAGTGGTTGAGACTCCACCCTTCCACTGCAGGGAGCACAGGTTCTATCCCTGGTCAGGGAACTAAGATCCCACAAGCCAGAGGGTGTAGCCAAATGGAAAAAGAGCATAAAACCACAATGAGATACTATATACACAGAATGACTAAAGTAAAAAATAAAAAAAGAGAGTAACAAGTGTTGGTGAAGACGTGGAGAAATTGGGACACTTGTACAATGCAAGTGGGATTGTAAAATGGTATGGTCATTTTGGAAAACAGTCTGGCATTTCCTCAAAATATTAAGTATAGAGTTACTATATGACCCCAAAATTCCACCCCTAGGTATGTACCCAAGTGACTTGAAAACATATGTCCAAACAAAATCGTTCATAGAAGCATTATTCAGAATTGCCAAAAAGTGGAGATGACCCAAATGTCCATCAACTGTTGAACAGATGGGTAAAATGTGGTATATCTACACCATGGAATATTATTCCACAGTAAAAAGGAATGAAGTACTGATAGATATTACAACATGGATGAAGCTTGAAAACATTGTGCTAAATGAATGAAGCTTGATATCAAAAATCACATATTGTATGATTCCATTTACATGAATTGTCCAGAAGAGACAAATCTACAGAAACAGAAATGGAAAGTAGCTTTGGTGGCATTCAAGAATTCTGTGCCTTTGCATTTCACTCCAGAAAAACCCATCAATTTTTTTCTAGGTTCACTCTGAAAAGCCAATATCGGTCTCAGTTTGGAGCAGAGGCTCCGAGCAGACGAGCTAGATTAAATCTTGGACCCATCAATTACAAGCACAGATGGCTCAGGGGCTCCTACTGCGGTGCTGGAGAACTGATCGATAAGGAGGACGTGGCCGAGGTGGGAGCTCGGGAGGTAGGAGCACAGAAGCGTGGATGTTACTGACAGCAGCCATGGTGCCCTGGCAGGAGCCCACTCGCACCTTCTCCCCAACCCCCAGCTTGCATCCTCTGCGACTCATGGCACCAAGGGGTCCCCAGCTCTGTAGAGCTGACCACAGGGAAGGATTCCTCCCGGGATTCATGCAGACAGGTGATCAATGAGGCCTCAGTTTTATTTATTTATAACATTCCAAATTCTTATCAGGAGAAAAGACTCCATGGATTCTGGGTGGTACTCTATATCGAGGCACTGGCCAAGGGAGGATGGGGGCCTGAGATCCACCCCCGCCAGGCAGGAACCCTGGCTCAGGGCTGTGTCTGCCCAGACAGCTCCTTTCTGTAAGTCACGTAAGGTACTTCATGGGTCACCCTACAGACAACTTGTAATTCAAAATTAATTACTTAAGTAAAAAGAAGGGGTTTCCCCGATGGCTCAAGTGGTAAAGCATCTGCCTGCAATGCAGGAGACACAGAGACCTGGGTTCAATCACTGGGTTGGAAAGATCCCCTGGAGAAGGAAATGGCAACTCACTCTAGTATTCTTGCCTGGAAAATCCCATGGACAGAGGAACATGATAGGCTATAGTCCATGGGGTCGCAAAGAGTCAGACATGACTGAGCATGCAAGCACACTAGTAGAAAGAAAGATGTTTTCATGTGTTGAGCTGAGGGAATATAGACCAACCTACTCTAAACTCAGGCATCTCAGCCCCCTGCCCTGGTTCTGTCACTGCTCCTGATGTCAGGAATCGGTGGCTCTGGAGTTACCTGGCTTTTCAGGCTGTTGGCCAGGATTGTACCATCATTTCTGCTCTCCCCACTCCCATGAGGCCTGCCTAAGTTGCCCTCCAGCCAGAGGCAACTCAGGTGAGAAGGAGAATGCTGGGAGTGGGCTGGGGAAGGAGAACCACTCACCTTGCCTTTGGGGAGGTGGCAGGCACTGAGGGCAGCTTCTACCCGCTTGCGGTCAGCAGGGAACATCTGGAAAAAACTGAGAGCAGAGAAAGTGAAAGTTGCTCAGTTGTATCCGACTCTTTGCGACCCCATGGACTGTATAGTCCATGGAATTCTCCAGGCCAGAATACTGGAGTAGGTAGCCTTTCCCTTCTCCGGGGGATCTTCCCAACCCAGGGATCGAACCCAGGTCTCCTGCATTGCAGGCGGATTCTTTACCAGCTGAGAAAGGCATCAGGCAAAGAAGGGGTGTCGGGCCTGGAGAAGGAAGGCCTTGAAGAGCTTGGGGGAGGGGAGGGGAGGACACGTGGGGAGGGAATAGGGGAGACTCACTTCTTCACGGGAATCTTCCCCTCAGGGTTAAGCTGCATCTTGAGCTTCACAAGGCTGGTGGGCAGAAAGCAGCCTGTCAAGGCTCAGTCCCACACACTTAACCCTGCGTGCACTAAGGCCAGGAAGGTGGGCACTTACATCTTGTCCAGGAAGGTGCTGCGGGAGGCGTTGGCCGTCAGCGGGTGCTTGGCCAGAGCCAGTACGTCTTCAGCCCAGTCCTGCAGGACCCCAGAGCACAGCGGTCAGGTCCCTCACCCCAGAGGTGCCACCACACCCCACAGCCCAGGCCTGTCCCTCAGGATTTCTGGGCAGTCCCCAGGGCCCAGACCTGTGCCCCCCACACACCTTGCCCACGTTGTCCTTATAGGAGACGAAGTTATGGAAGGTGAGGTCCACCATGTCAGGGCCAGATACCACTGTGAGCGTCTTCAGCAGGAAGTTGTCGGGGATGTTCATGTTGAAGACTTCCCGGAGCTTCTGGCTCTGCAGCAGGTGGTGACGTGGTGGGGATCAGCAGTGCACCCCTGGCCCTCTGCACCATGGCTCCCCTGTCTCTCCTTCTCAGCCACATGAAGTCTAGCCCACTGGAGGGCATCTCATCTGTGCCCATCGTGGGAGCCACGGAAGGAGAGGCCCACAGGAAGAGACAAACCAAGGCTGTGGGGCTTGCAAGTTCTGTGTATTTTGTTTGCCATTTCTCATTTGAAGACAGATTCTTAGTCCCCAGTTTCAGGGAATCTTGCTTCCCACCAATCCCTTCCTCCAACTTCCTTACCAGCATTAGGCAAAAACAGGCAAAGTGTTTGGAGAGGAGGGGAGAGGGGGCTAGCCATACCTCCCAGCCTGGCATGCTCTAGGAGCAAGAGCTGACCATGCAACGTGTCCATTCACTGTGTCCTGATACCAAAGCCCTGGCAAGCCAGGGGGCAGCCACACCCCATCATGGCTTAGGGAGAGACCCTCGGCTCGCTCCAGATATCAGGCTCCCCGCCCCCACAGGGACCCCTACCCCATGGAGCTGGTGTCTGTGCTGAGCCTGGTCTCCTCTGGGCCCACTTACCTTGGGCATCTTGGCAAACTTCCCAAAGCGGGTGTCCCGGATGCTGGTGATATCCAGGAGCTCCATCTCCTGGTAGCAGCAAAGACGGGATGTGGACCAAGACATCAGATCGAGGATGAAGGGCAGGAAGCTTTACACCCCTTCACATCTTGGCCAACTACCTTTTCTAGATGCCAAGACTGTGGGGTCTCCCAGACTGCAAACTTCCCTTCTCAGCAAGTGGCTCGCCTTCCTCATGCGACCCTCCTCCCTTCCTCTGTAGCCACGCCTCTCCTGGCCACTCAAATTACTGGGGAGCTGTGACCTCATCTCCCCACCTCCATCCCAGATGTACTCTCTGCATACTCCTCCACCCTTCTTTCTGCCCAGGTGCTGAGACTTCTCTGATCTCTCTGGACCCTCAAGGTTACCCAGAACCATAGACAGGGAATCTGCCTTTGGCAGCAATTCTAATTCCATTCTCTCTCTCCAAGGGATGCTAAGGGTGGAGCATTGGGGCCCAAGGCAGTCATGGTCCTCACTGGGGTCCTCCCTCCCAAAGCAGCCAGACCCTGCCAACAGGAGGTCCCGTGGAGCTACCCTTTCAGGTCACTCTACACTGCTGGCATCCACACCTTCACCCCTGTGTCATCAAGAGGCTGCTTGCATTCGATGGATCGGCAGGAGTTCGGGGCCGTGGTAGACAGAGGCTGCCTCACCTTACTCTGATATGTCCAGTACAAGTAGTAGCCCTTGGGATCCACACGGAGGATAACCGGAGAGGCTATCGTCGTTTCCTGCAGAGAGAAGGAGTCAGCCCCCTGCTCTGAAACTTCAGGCTGAGCACTCCTGGCCCCAGCCAGGGCTTTCAGAGCTCACCGTCTGCCTAGGAGGTGACTGTCCCAGGGGTTTGTGGGTATTTCTCTTTGTTCTCCAGAGCTAAGGGCAGGGTATAAGCCTTAAAAGCTCTGAACCAGGGGTGGGAAGGGGTAGAGGGTTGAAAATGACATTTCTGGAAGAGAAGAGGGTTTCCCCTCTAAATCCCAAATAGAAGTTCTCCCTCTAGACCCCAAGCAAGGGTCTTGGCCCCCACCTTACCCTGTTTTCAAGGCCCACAACTCAACCAAGGGGGTAGAATGTTCCTCACCAAGACTCCATGCTACCTCCAGGAGAACTAAACACAGTGAGAGCCGAGAACCCAATCCCTGCAAAGCAGCCTAGCTTCCTGCCTGCCCAGTCCTCCTATCCGTGGATCCCAACCACTTAACTGTCCCACAGGCCTTCCCACCTCCCAGCATAAGCACCCAAACTTTCTTGCCTAAAATATCACCAAAGACTAGCTTCTAGAAAGCATTTCCTGAGACACGCTGCAACAACAGGGTAAGAGCCGGTTCTCAGACCTAGAAGCCTATCTAAGACATCCCCAGGGGCTCACAGACTCCCAGGAAACAAGCCTCTACTAGACCGTGAGCTCTGTGCACCATGTTTGCTGAAGGAGCGAGTGAATGAAGAATGAACTCACTTCTGAACTCCTGTTCCACTCACAGAGCACACAGGCTACCTTTTATCTTAACGGTCTTTGTATGCACAAATAACAAGATACTAAAGTTGAAGTTTCCAACAAGGCATGGTGGTTGCTACACACCAAACCAGAACCAATGCAAAACTTACAAAGGAAATGGTCCAGAAAAATGTTCTCAAATCCGGGGTGGTTAGGATATGAGAGGGAAAAGAACACTGCTAATTCTGAAAAAAGCTGTGTTGTGAACTCCGTTCCCTTGCCTCCCCAAGGGAGGGTTGGGGTGCCTGACCCCTCACCTTAAACCTCCTGCACTTGGAAAGCTTTTGTCACCCCTGAGGTTGTGGGGTCTGACACCTGCCTGGGAAAACGAATGGGTGACAGATGGGCTGATTATTGGAGAGAGAGAGTCATAGTGGTGTGACAGTGAGCCCAAACCCCCAGAGTCTGTAGGGCAATGAATCCGTGAGTATTTTCTGGGTCCAAAATGGGCCTGTGGGAGAGAGGGCAAAGCCAAAGTTGCAAGAAACCGAAAGTGGTAACTGGATTCTGAGGGGCTGAAGAAGTAATTTCAAGTGACCTCCTGAAATAGAAATGATAGGAGGACCCTGGGCTTCCCTGGTGGCTCAAGGGTAAAGAATCCATCTGCAATGCAGGAGCTGCAGGAGACATGGGTTCAATTCCTGGGTAGGGAAGATCCCCTACAGGAGGGTATGGTAACCCATTTCAGTATTCTTGCCTGGAGAATCCCATGGACAAAGAAGCCTGGTAGGCTACAGTCCGTGGGGTCACAAAGAGTCATTCATGACTGAAGTACTTAGCATAAACCCAGGAGGACCCTAAGTAAGAGATCCCCAGGGGCTTCCCTGGAAGGTCTGGTGATTAATATTCTGCACTTTCATTGCAAGGTCGGGGTGCAGAGGTTCCATCCTTGCTCAAGGAATTAAGACCCCCACATGCTGTATGGTGTGGGCCAAAAAAAATTTTTTTAATTAAGGAAAAAAAGAGATTTCCCAGTTCAGAGAAGGTGGTTGGTGGGTCTCCTAAGAATCCTCAAAAATATGCATGAGAAAAGAAAGAAGTGTTACCCTTTTGCCAGGCCCAGTCCATGATAGCAGCTGCTCAGTTAAGAGCATCAGTACCTCTTTGACCAATCCCTCCGTGCACCCCACTCCTAGTAGGCAGAGAGGAGGAGCAGGGGATCCCCCAACAGGCCTTCGCAGAGCGTCTGTAGCTCACCTGAAATTATTCTTGGAGGTGAGGTAGAAGATGTCATTCTAAGTCAGGTTGGAGTTTTGAGATAACTAGTCTCTGAAGTTAATATGCTGTCTAGGTTGGTCATAGGGAGAAGGCAGTGGCACCCCACTCCAGTACTCTTGCCTGGAAAATTCCATGAACGGAGGAGCCTGGTAGGCTGCAGTCCATGGGGTCGCTAAGAGTCGGACACAACTGAGCGACTTCACTTTCACTTTTTACTTTCATACATTGGAGAAGGAAATGGCAACCCACTCCATTGTTCTTTCCTGGAGAATCCCAGGGACGGGGAAGCCTGGTGGGCTGCCATC
Source organism: Bos indicus (assembly GCF_029378745.1). NCBI lineage: Eukaryota > Metazoa > Chordata > Mammalia > Artiodactyla > Bovidae > Bos > Bos indicus. Next base: position 35,840,700 of record NC_091769.1, read on the forward strand.
TATGGGGTCCCACAGAGTCGGATATGACTGAAGCGACTTAGCAGCAGCAGCAGCAGCAGCAGTCTCTGAAGTTAGACTGGGCTTTGTGAGGAAAAGAGTCCATAGGCTTGTATGGACTCTATTCCCCAAGAGCAAATGGAATGTCTCATGACTGGCTGAGTGTCCTTCCGGGAGTTATAGGGGAGCTTCTCCCACAGAATACATTGTAAAGGAGCTCTGGGACACAAAATTAAGTTGGGAGCTCATGACATCCCATGCACGGTGCTTATCCAGTACCCAGGTCATCTGCCAACTGGACCAAAGGCAGTCTGCGAGCAGAGCCTCATCTGGCAGGTGCATGTGCCCTGAGACCCGGTGCTTCCTGCTCGTGGGAGGCAAGCTCCAGGACCTGCAGTGCCCTGCCTCAGGGCGGGCAGCGGGCCCGCTGGGTACCCGGAGGCTGGCTTGCAGAGCAGGGCACCTGGCACATCCCCATCCATAATGATGCTAAGGTTACACACATTTCCCAGAGGAACTGAGAGAGGCCACTTCACTTTTCATTCTGAGCCACTTCCCTCATCCTGCAGACTCTGGGACATACCTCCACCATGCCGTGGTGGCCATACAACTCCTGTCAAAGCAGAAGGCCCCTTTCCACAGGCCACTCCCCACAGTCATGGCAACCAGATTACTCAGCCGAGCCCAGTCCCAAAGGTCTGAGAGCCGTAACTCGTGGCCCCTGAGCCCCCTCATCCCGCCTGTGAGGAGGAGGAACCAGCCCTAAGGGCCCACCCCTCCTGCCCCACCACCCAGCCTTCAGGTTCCCTCCCTGGGAGCAGCCAGCTCTGACTCTCACACCAGGCCAGCCCAGAAGCCTCCCCTCCCTGAGGAGGACCCCAAATCCTTCCCCTTCCCCACCCCCCAGAGAACCCCTGGCCTGTGGCAACACACACATTTTCAGGGTCCAGGAGAACCAGAAGCTAGGAAGCAGGCCCAGTTTGAGAAGGAGCAGACACACTGGAGACAGAGGTGCAGGACAAAGCGTGGTTTCCCCATTCCCTGCAGACAGGCAGGCGTCAGGGAGCCAGGCAGAGAGCAGCCGGCAAAAGCAGAAGTCTATAAGTTCCCTCCCAGGCCCCGGGGAACAGAGCCTCCAGGTCTCACTCGCTCAGGCTCAGGGTCATCCCATAGCCGCTGGCAGGGAGCGGGACATCCCTGGGACAGGCCTGGGTGGGTGCGGAGGAGCAGGTGCTTATGCTGGGAGCAGAGGCCTGGCTCACCTCTGCTTCTGCTCCGGCCTTGGCTCTGGGGCACCTTTCTTCTCTCCCTCAGGAGAAACCAGGAGAAACACACCCTGCTCTTCTTGCGAGTTAGGGAAAGGAAGACCCAGACCCAAAGAGGCTTCCTCCTGCGACCACCTGAGCAGCCATCCTCCTCTCACATCTACACACAGAACCTTAGCCCCTGGCTGCCAAGGGACACAGGCTTGGGCACACACCCTCACCCCCAGGTTTGTTTATCTGGGCAGCTGTATCAGCCGCCTGGCCAAGCCACACGGGCGCCTGAATCCTGGCAGACATAAACCAACCCAGTCCCCCTGGCAAAGCCCACAGCAGCCCATCCGCCACCCCATCACCGCATCAGCCCTCTCCAGCCCCACTCACATCATCCCATTTGATGAAGCGCTCCCCTTGGCTCAGATAGGCCTTCACCGTGGGGGGCAGCAGGACAGGGTTGAGAAGAGACATGGTGCCAAGCGTCCCTCTTTGGAGAGGCTGGGCAGGCAGAGCGCATGGGAGGAGGGGAGGAAAGAGGGCGGGCAGGAGGAGAGCCTAGCGGGGCTCACATGGCACCCGCCCCAGCTAGTCCGGAAGTCTGGGTGCTCTTACAGCCCACAGGGTGCAGGACGGAGTGCTTCGGCCAGAGGCCCATCTGCCTTTTAAATCAGCCTCCTCCCGCCAGCCTGCAGTGGGGGGCTGTGGTCACTGCTCCTGCCCATGGAGGCCGGGCTCCCTCCCCAAAGCCCCCGCCCTCACCCAGTGCCTCAGCACTTCCTGCTCAGGGCTTCCTTCTCTGTGCTGCTCGGCACTGAGAGGCAGGTCATGAGGTCTGGTAGCCTCAGAGCAGGGGCCTCTCAGTCCCAGGTCAGATGCGGCAGGGGCATGAGCTAGGGGTACTGTTCCCCTGGTGGACACTGAGGGGGAAAGGGCCCCCACAGACGTGGGGTCCTGAGCACCAGAGTCTGTCTCTCTCAGAGGCTGAGGGGGAGGCTGGGACCACCCTGAAGATGGGAGTTGAGGGTGGGACAGGGTCCAGCTGGGATTGAGTGCTTTGAATAAGCAAAGTTTGCTGAACACCCAGCTCCTCTTTCTCAACCCTTCCTCCCCATGAAAATGAGATGCAAGGGAGGCAACTGCACCCCTCATCTGTCACATGACTCCCTCCTCTCAGCCCTCCAGAGTGGCCGAGGCCTGGACCCTCACTGACTAGCCGCCACTTGGCACACAACTGCCCTGAGCTCAGCCATCACCCTCCACTGTGATCTCCTGCAGGCTCCCTCCTCTGCCCTGCGCTGGGGCCTGTCGGGGAGAACGCTTAGGGCAGGGGGGCTGTTCAGAGAGAGGCCTCTGCTCGGTCAGCTCAGGGCACATGACCCTAACTCTGCTCCAGCCCAGGGCCCAGGCCCCTCGAGCTCAGTCATAGCCCAGGGCAGTCCAGCCCACTTCCTCTTGCCCAACCTGCTCTTATCACCCTTCTTAACCCAGCTGGGGGAGCCAGAGCTCTGACCAGGACTTCCTTCCCCTCTCAGGGCCCCACTTTCTGCCCCAGGTCCCATCATAGACCCTGGTGCCACCCCCTGGCCACCACAGGACCCTTGCCCAGGCCCTAAAACTGCCTCCGATGGCCAGTCTGGCCCAGGGCAGGAGGAGAGGGGCCCTTTGCGGGCTGGAGCTGAGGGGATTCCTAGCACAAAAATAACTCCCAGAAGAACAATTCTAAGACCACTGGGGTGGAGTAAGGCCTGACAGCCTATGGAATCGGCTTGGGAATCCTCCATGCTGACCTGCCCTCTGCCGAAGCACTCAGTCAGGCTCCCCTCTCTCTAAGTCCTGCTGTCTCTCACCTCTCCTCCCCCATGCCTCCAGCCCGGGTCCATCTGTGGGCCCCTCTGGTGTCTCCTGTTCTTCCGATGAGTCCCTCCCTGGGATCAGGTTCCCTCTCTGTCTGTTTGAATGCATTTTGCAAGGGAAATCCTTGTCCCTTCCCAAAGCCCCTGCACCTGTCACCTGCAGCCACCCCATTCTTGCACCCAAGTCCCTCCCTCCTGTCCACCCTGAAGCCTTCTCTCCGGATCTGGAAAGACGACAATCCCCACCCTGTACAGACCCCCTCATTTCATGGGACTGGGGCAAGGATTTCAGGGCTCTTTACTCTCTTACCCTTTCTATCTCAGCCTCTGAATGTTGAAGCTCTGAATCCACAGAATAAAGTTTCACTCATCTTTACCCATTGATGACATTCACTACCTGGACCCAGTTCTTTTTTTTTTAATTGTAGGATAATTGCTTTACCATGTTGTGGTGGTCTCTGCTGTACATCAACTTGAATCAGTTATAATTATATATTTCCCCTCCCTCCTGACCCTCCCTCCCCCACACACACCCAGTTCTTGAGACCCCCAGCTATAGCTTCAACTGTCCTCTCCTGCCCACATCCTGCATAGGAAGCCCCCAGAATGCAGGAGACCCATGCAGCGAAGGGAGGGGGGAAGACATTCATCATAGAGGGTTTGAAAGTGAAAGTGTTAGATGCTCAGTCATATTTGACTCTTTGCAACCCCATGGACTGTAGCCCGCCAGGCCCTTCTGTCCATGGAATTTTCCAGGCAAGAATATTGCAGCAAGTTGCCATTTCCTTCTCCAGGGGATCTTCCTGACCCAGGGACTGAACCTGGGTATCCTGCGTTGCAGGCAGATTCTTTATTGTCTGCATCACCAGGGAAGCCCAAAGAGGGCTTATTTTCCTTCAAAAATACATTTAGGTATTTTAAAATATGAATGACAAAAAATATTGTGTAAACAATGGTAGAGTGGATATAGAGAAAATCAGAGAGGTCACATGAATACCCAGTTTGGGAAACTGACTCCTGGGCTGAGCTGAGTAGAGAGTGCCTCACCCCGGCTCCCAATCTCACCCCCAGGGCAGAAGTAGGAAGGGTGAGGATGCCCCCTGCTGGGCGCACTAGGAAGCACGGGCCTCCTGGGGAAAGGCTGGGAATCTGAGCAGGGCAGATCCTCAGGGAAGTCTCCTGAGGGTCTATATCAGTTGTGGCGATGGGTATGCTGGAGAGTTTGGCATGGCCGGGCTTTGGGTGGTAGAAGGCTGTGAGAAGTTAGCTGCAACAGAGTGCTATCTCCCAGGGAGATCCAAGTGGCCTGGAGCCCCATAGGCAGGTCCTGAGGTCACTTGCTCACCTGGCAGCTATGCGTGAGTACCCCATGCTTTTTGGGTTTTCAACCTGTTCATCAGAGAAGTTTAGTGGTGGAAGTTGAACTTAGATCTTTGGGTGGCCCCCTTACCAGACAAATGAGTCAGATTAGGTGGATTTCTCACCTGCTGCCATGACTTACCTGATGAAGCAGTGGGGTTCAGGAGTCCGGAGGCCTGTGGTGAGTCTTGGGCCAGTGGCCAGCTTACTTTTGAAATGAAAATGGCTCAGATGTTGCATCCTTGAAGATCGGTTTCCTAGTCAAGCACGGGGAGCCAGGCTGGGATCGCTGCTCTATGAACCCAGCCACCTACTAGCTGGTTTGCCTTGTGATATCTTTATTCCTGTGCCTCAGCTGTCTCACCTGTAAAATGGGGATCGCTATGCCTCACAGGACTCTATAAGAATTAAATTATATAGTGGATGTAAAGTGCTTCATACAGGGCCTGCACATGAGCACAATAGTATTATCATTGTTGTTGTTAATATTATGACTTGTTAGCAGACACAGACAGGAGAAAATCAGTTTCTCATTAGTCTCTCCTCAGTATATATTGCTATCCTTTCCACAAGCATCTTCACTGACTTGCTCTTTGGATTCTATTTCGGCAGTTTGTGTGGATTAGGGGCTGATTCCAAGGTATGACCCTACCCTTCCCAGGGCAGATTAAGTTAGGGGTGCTCCTGGTTGTAAACCTGAAGCAGACTGTCCCCCAAGCAGCCTGTGCTCCTGACGTCATAAGCACAAGGGCTCACATCATGGACAAGCAGCAACCTCCCACCACCTTAGCATCATCACAGCAGCCACAGTTGATGAGGCAGGCATGAGAGTAAGGACCAGGGGCTGTCCATTAGTCTGGCTGTACATCCAGCTGTGGCTCCAGACCCAGCCACCAAAGGCATGCTGAGAGCTGAGTATGAATGGAGGCAGGGACAAGGCTGGGTAGCAGGTGCTGAGCTTCTCATCCCTTAGGGAAGAAAGCAGGTGATCGAGAGTTCTCTGCAGAAACCCAGGAGGAAGATATTGCCTGTCCTCCCATGCCAATCCCTCCTGGAATCACAGAAGAAACCTGGGACTTCACAGTGGGAAAGAAGCAGTCCCATGTGTGTTTCCCTTTGAAGTGTCATTTTGGATCAGACTTACATGGAGGTATAGCTGGGGGAAGCCTGGATCGATCCTCAAGAAACGTTGATTTCAATCTCAACTGGAGAAAAGGTTTGCTCTGAGATCGTGGCAAGCTACCTGAGCTCTCTGATCTTTAAGCTTTTGATCATTTCCAAGATTCATTCCAGCTCCAAAAATCTTTCCATTCAGAAGGGCCAACCTTGTCACTTTTCTTTGACAGATGACAAACCTAGAGATGAGAGCTGAAGACAGCAGGAGAAGGATTGCCTCTTCCTCCTATAGGCTGTTCTTGGACACATTTCTCGTTTTCTCTGCCACAGTTTATCTGTCTGTGAAATGGACCTGTTTTCTTAAGTGTGATGGAGATAAGTTAGACACATTCTTCTCCAGGCAGGCATAGTGACTTGTGCATAAGGAATGCCCTCAGAACTGATTGATTGCTTCCATCCTTACTCCTGTCCTGATCCATCTTTTTATCAGGACCTGGGCAAAGCCACAGTGAACCAGCCCTTCAACTTTGCAAGTAGCAGGAAGCCAGTGAGGACAGGGAAGGTGTTGAGATACACACTCAGGATCCCCAAACATCCTAACCTGCTGGAGCAATAGCCTGAACCTCACAAGGTAAAATGAACAGGGCTTAACTGAGAGATCTGGGCTTGGCTCCAAGGCACCGACTGTACAAGGAGTGGTGGGGGGCGGGGGGGGGCGGGAAGTAGCGGCTTAGCAGAAGCATGTGTGAATAAAACTGAGGGTTTTCGCTGACAGCCAGTTCCATATGAGTCAAATGAAAAGGCTGCCAAAAAAGCGGACAGACTCTTAGGCTGCTGAATTAAAGTGGAATACTGAGCCCAGTGACTCTCCATTTTGATATCAATCAGAATTGCCTGGAAAGCTCTGGAAACACTGCCTATTCCTCCTTGCTGTACCCAGGCCTTCTGAATCAGGACCTGGGATGTGTGGGTGGGGAAGGGGTAGTGAGAAGTTTGGATTTCTAAAGAGCTTCAGCCTTGGTTCCAAAGTGTAGCCAGGGCTCTAGAACCAAGGAAAACTCAATCCCATCCTCATTCTTGGCATGTCAGACCACATTGACTGTACTCCAGAACTTCAGTCTCTGTGGCTTTATCATGGGGGAAAGCAAGCTGGAGGACATTTGGTGGAAGGTGGCCAGGATGTAGGATGCACCCGACGCTGTGAGGGCTGGTGGAGGGAGCCATAGCACAGAAAATGATGGTGAGGTCCACCTTCAAACGGATGAGACCTGTTCACCTTTGGATCCCAAAGATTGGAATTTTAGGTGGTTTAGGGGAGTGTCTTAGATCAGGTTTCTCATGAAATATTATGAAATGAAGATTTGCTTGTAGGAAGTTTATTGGGAGTTATTTAGTTATTTAGTGCTCTCAGAAACAACATATCTGAGGGAGTGAAGGAATCAAGATTGAGCAGAGGAAGAAAATGATCAAGGATGCAGTCACAATCAAAGACTCCTCCACAGGGAGCTTGAAGGTGGGGAGGACCTTTCAGAGTTGGTCCCGACTGAGGTTGAACACCCTCCTGCAACACTGACCTGGTAGATGATCCTTCATGAAGTCAGGAAAGACAGCTCATTTTTGCAGATGAAGGAAATGCCTAGGGAGAGACTCAGCTGTGAGCCATCAGCAGCAACACTCCTACCAACTTGGAGATAAGCTTCTTGGTCCCAGAGGCAAGAGCTGGGTGGTGCACCCTAACAACTAGGACAGTATTCCCCTTTGCACAGCTCAGAAATATTTGCATCATATGTTAAGCACCCTCTGCCTGGGAAGAGGCACTCCAGAATTCTGGTGATTGTTTCCTCTGGGGAACTTACAGGGAGGCAAGTAGGATGAACTATAGTCCTCACTACTGAAGCTTGTCTTGGTGTCAGGCTGATATTCAGCATCCCTCCATTACCCCATCTAGATTCTCTTTCCCTTCAGTTGGTATCTCTCATGATCTAAGTGGCCCACCTGGCTCAGGAGTCTGAGCTCCTAATCACCGTGCCCTTTTCAAGCCATGCTGCCAAACCTATCAAAATTGGGCAAAAGAGTATCAAGAGACACCCTAGAGGATCACCTGGGTGCCAAACATATCCTTCCCTGGCCCCATGATAGAGCAGCAGCCATTGTCTTCCCAAGGATCAGGGTCAAATACCCCCAGCAGGAAGTGACACCTTTTTCTTGCCTGCCGGTCTCTTGACACAAGGAAACTAAGAGGCAGGAAGCAGCCACACTTAAAGTTCATGAGTTTTTTCTCCTGTGCCCTCATGGAAATGTTCCACCTCTAGGAACTAGGTTCTCTGAACCCAGAGATCCTAGAACTGTAGGAATGCTGCTGCTGCTAAGTCGCTTCAGTCGTGTCCGACTCTGTGCGACCCCATAGACGGCAGCCCACCAGGCTCCCTGGTCCCTGGGATTCTCCAGGCAAGAACACTGGAGTGGGTTGCCATTTCCTTCTCCAATGCATGAAAGTGAAAAGTGAAAGTGAAGTTGCTCAGTCGTGTCTGACTCTTAGCGACCCCATGGACTGCGGCCCACCAGGCTTCTCTGTCCGTGGGATTTTCCAGGCAAGAGTGCTGGAGTGGGGTGCCAGCTGTAGGAATAGGAACCATAAATTCTCCCAAAGTATCATTGGGAGTGATGGTGAGTGGGGCTGCTCCAACTTCAACCCCATGTTTATTAGGCTTCTGTATCCTACTGCTGGGCCATATTATAATTAGTAAACAGGGTGCATACTTCATCCTGGAGCATGATGTCCCACCATCTCTAAAATGGTGCTTCAGCTGCACCTTTGAAAGACTGTTCCTTCACTCTGTCAGCTCTTTTCACCAGTAGATAGGTAGCAAAGAATGTGATAAGACCAGAAGATTCTGTGACTATGTGCCCATTGTTTTGCTGTGAAGTAGGACTCTTGGTCTAATGTAATGTTGTGTGAAATCCCATGTCTATGAATCAAACACTCTTTAAGCTCTCAGAGAGCAGTGCTACTTGAGGCCTTTAGCAAGAAAGAGAAAACGATCCAGAATACATGCCGATTCAAGTCGGGTTAAATCACCAACGCTTCTACATTAAAACCGGTACAATGTAGTCAATTCATCACCAAGTAGCTGGTTGGCTGTCAAATGTTGGCAGGTTGGAGATTTGGCAGGAACAATAAAAAGTCAGCCTTGGTGAATGAGAGCCCATTCTGTTAGGCCTATCCCTGCCACCATACAATATGTGTAGCTTCCACCTATGCCAACATGGCCACTTTATCCGTGCACCCATTGGATCAGCACAAGCGGTCAGTGACAGAGACTGACTAATGTCAACTAGCCAAACCATTATATCTACTTGACTATTTAGCCTCTCCTCCATGGTGGGTCCCCTCTGGTGGCCATTAACATACAATGTGTGGGTCTTCACACTTGTGTCCACTCCTGTAGATACATCCACGTGCCTCTTCTCCTTCCCAGTTTTCCATTGTTTCTCTTTCTAGGCCTCTAACCAACTCATCAAGCCATTTGCTACAGCCTGTGGGCCTGCACATATTTTTATGTAGGGCTACTCTACCAGGCAGCCATGAAGATAATTCAGGTCTCCAGATATCAGTGTCAACTCAGACACTGACCTTAAAAAGTTTGGCTATTCCACTTTCCCCCTGTAAACGGCCACAGGTCCCTCTGGGGAAGGAGTAGAATAATCATTACTGTATTGCCATAGTATTACAGAAGCCTTCCTCCTGGGACCCAATCGCTCCTTCAGTCAAAGGGTTTTGGATCTGAAAACGGAGTCAGGTCTGGAAACCAGACAGGGTATTGTGCCTTTTTTTTTTTTTTAAGTTGATATTTCTAATTCTTTTCTTGATTTATTTATTTAAGTTGCATTTATTTATTTTGGCTGTGCTGGCTCTTGGTTGCTGTGCAGGCTTTTCTCTAGTTGTGTAGAGCAGTGGCTACTCTCTCATTGTGATGTGTGGGCTTCTCTTTGCAGCCACTTCCCTTGGTGTGGAGCACAGGCTCTCAGGCATGGGCTTCTGTAGTTGAGGCCCATGGGCTCAGTAGTCACAGTTTCCCAGGCTCTAGAGCACAGGCTCAGTAGTTGCGGTTCATGGGTTTAGTTGCTCCACAGCATGTGGGATCCTCCAGGATCAGGGATTCAACCTGTGTCTCCTGCTTTGGCTGGTGGATTCTTTACCACTGAGCGACCAGGGAAACCTGGTATTGTGACTTTTTATTAGAGCAACTATCACCAGTCTCCTGGTCTTTCATTCTTGATTTCTTTTCATTGTACAACTCAGCAATTCTGTGTGTGGTCTGTAGATCCCTGGGAGTTCCTGAAACCATTTCAGGTATTTCACAAGGTCAAAATATTTGCATATAAGACATTATTTATCTTTTTAACTGTGTTGACATTTGCACTGATTGTACAAAAGCAATGTTGCATAAAATGTCTGGCACCTTATCAAACCAAGGCAGTGGAACTAAACTGATCTGGTCGTGGCCAGGAAGGGAGGAAAGGGAAGCAAGGAAGAGAAGGAAACAGTCAGTTTTAGTTAAGAATGTCCTTAATGAAGCAATGAAATTTGTTAAATTTTATTAAATCATAACCTTTAAATACATGTCTTTTTAATTTTCTCTGTAATTAAATAGGAAGTACTGTATTGCACACAGAAATAGAATGGTTCTCTCAAAAAAAGTACTTGCACAATTAAGAATAACCTAAACTAGCCATTTTTTTTCATGAAACATCACTTTCACTTGAAAAAATAACTGACGGATAAACTGTGGTCATTGGACTTGCTTATTTGGCAGATATTTTCTCAAATTCAAGCCAAGTAAGCCTGTAACTCTGAGGAAAACAACTGATAATATCTGTTGTCAATGATACAATTTGAGCTTTCAAATGAAAATTAGAATTTTAGGAGACTTGTATGCACTATCATCAAGTTGACAGATTCCCAATACTTCTGATGATAATAACAAATTTGATTTTTAGTATTATATAATGAATTGTATCAATACATGAAAGATCTGTATAATTCAATGACCTAATATTTTCCAAATGACCAAAGGATGTAACAAAATCTTGCACAGGTAGAAAAGTCATTCAGAATACAAGATATTTTTTTTACCAAGAGTATATATTACCTTCTAAAATAAAAATAAAGCTGGTGAATGCTGAAAAAAAAATAAAAGAATACAAGATAGATCAATAGACTTTAATGCGATTGAGTACAAAAGTTCATTGAAAGAGTTTCATATTCTACATTATAACTACCATTTAAGAAAATACCACTTGTTGAGTTTTGGTGTAGTATCAAAGAAAAATACCCACAATTAGTTGAAAAGACTATTAAAATGCTCCTTTTCCAACTACATATCTTTGTGAGGCCAGATTTTCTTCACATATTTTAACCAAAATAACATATAGCCAACCACAGCTGTTATGAGAATCCAGCTGTTGCCTATAAAACCACATTTAAGAGACTTGCAAAATTGTTAAAAGGGAACTCTTTGCACTAATTTGCCCCAGTAATGTTACATCCTATTAACCATCTGCATGGCTCTACCATCAGGACCACCCCCCCCCATTGCCAGTCCAACTTGCTGCTCCTTACAATGATGTGCCAATCTCCGGTTTCCATCATTTTGTGGTCCTGTCATCCCCACTGTTATTAGGGAGCCAGTTCTGTTTTGGTCTCTTGCTGTTGGCCCTGACCTGCAGAGGACAGCCAAAACTCAGCTTCTCAGTAAGTGCACTCCTCTGCTCTGATAACAAGAGTATCCTCTGGGCCCTCCTGCAGAACTGAAGTGGATTTCTGGCCTTACACAGAATATCTACTAAAGCATGACCACTTCTCTGGGTTTTTTGACCCCTCCTTCCACCTTCTGCCATGATACTTCTGACATTTCCATTTCAGTTGGTGGCCTGTCTCCCAGGATCCTTGTCAGGATATGAAATCTGTTTCACGGGAGAGTGCTTCTAAATCAATAAACTCCCCCTCATTCAACTTATTAATAGTATTCAGCTCCCCCTTGATTCAGCCTATACATTCTCTCCTGGCTCCTGTCAATACATACTGGCTACTTCTGCAGCATTTTGGAGATGGAGCCCTCCTCCTTCTCTTCCCAGGTTTGTTGCAACTTGGCTCTGTTTGTTGGTCTTGTGAGCCAAGATGAAGATGCAGCTTCCTTCAGTGCCTACGGGCAATGCCCAGAGACAGTGGCAGCTGTGAGCCATCAGAGGTCAACATCCCTAGCAGCTGGAGGAATGAGTGCCTTGATCCTGAGGGTGATGTGGGCGGTACTCCCAACGTCCATTACAGAGACAACTTTCAGCTCTACCTATGAGGCAGAGAGCAGAGATTAGGATCTAAGGTCCTAGAGTCAGAAAGACTCAGGTTTGATTTCTCTCTAGTTATGAGACTTTGGGTAAGTTGTTGAACTTTTTTGGAGGCAATTTATTCATCTCTAAAATGAAGATAAATAATAACTACCTGATAGATTATTGTGAGACAAATGAGACAAGGAATGTGAGTGCTTAGCATAGTGCCAGCTACATGCATGTCAGTTGTGTCCAACTCTTTGTGACCCCATGGACTGTAGCCCACCAGACTCCTCTGTCCACAGGATTTTCCAGGCAAAAATACTGGAGTGGGTTGCCATTTCCCCCTCCAAGGGATCTTCCTGACCCAGGGATAGAACCCGAGTCTCCTGAAGCTCTTACATTGGCAGGTGGGTTCTTTACCACTGAGCCACCTGGGAAGCCCTAGCATAATGCTGAGCGTATAATAAAGATGTGCATGTCGCTGCTGCTACAATTGGTCAGAACTTTCCAAACCCTAAAAGGGCTGCCTTAGGGAGCAGACAATAAGGTACACCAACATGGAGGGTCTTTTAGTTGATGCTGGAGGGTGCTCCATAGAATGCTGTGGGCAAGGTTCTAGGGTATTTACAAAAGAGGACCTTTGGGGCCTATTCTGTCCCCACGCTGCTTTGATTCTCTGCTCTGACTCTGCCTACCCTTAGTCCAAGAGAGGCTCTTAAAGAAGCATATTCACTTTCAGGCCACTAGGGGGCCATTTAGTTGCCTGCAATAGGAATACACTAATGGTTTCTTAATGGCTCAGGCACCGCGGAGATCAGGCTCAATTATATCTGAAAGCATTTTGAGTTCCTAGGGTAAAAGACACTGTGTAAATCCAGATAATAAATAGAGCTTATTGATGACAGGTTAAAGAAGCTGGCACTGTTTAGTTTGGAGAAGAATAGGGTGAGAGGATTTGAATAGGGGCTGCAAGTATATTTATTCTTCGGTATGGAAAAAAGTGACAGGCTGTTTTCCTACTCCACTGGGAGCCAAGCAAGAAGAAAGAAGTTTAATTTGCAACAGAAGAAACTGAGTGCATTCAAGGAAGCAGTTGGAAGGAGGCTTTGGGTTGGATGGACTCACGTGGAATCTTTACTAATAATTCACCTTGGTATAGCTGATAGGAACAGTCCTACCAGGAAGGTCAGAGAGTAAGGGAGAGAAGAGAGTTCAACATCCAGAGACAATCCAGGGGTTTCGACTTAACAGGTCATCCTGCATGATGGGCTCTGGCCACCGTGGGAGCAGAATGGGGAAGGAGTGGTTGTCTTTTCCCCATCAGCCTGCAGAAGGCAATAAGCACTCCATACGTTCAATGTCCTTAAAATTTCTCAGAAAATAAGTCCGGCTGGCCATTGCTAGTGGCAGACTCGCACCTGAGCTTCAGGAATCACCTGGCTATGGTGCTGCAGTTCCAGACACTCAACAGCACACTCAACTCTGGCAGCCACTTGACTTCCGTGCTGCTGAGGAGGCAGGGAAGCAGCGTTGAGGTGGGACTTCTTCGTAAGGGGGCATGGTGTCTTGAAACTAAGAAGCTGGAGAAATGGAAAAGATAAAGATGGTTCAGCTCCACAGAATCTGAAGCCAGAAGCCAGGAGGAAAGATTCACCCACAGAACTGCATGAGAACTGTCTTCTCCCCACCAGACCCCCGCCACTCCAAGGCAGTTCCCCCATACCCATTGAGATATCCAGGCGGTCCATAGACACAGCTCTGGGAACTAAGGAAGCAGAACTCAAGGAGGAGAGAACCAGAAATTTTAGAAAATCTCACAAACAGGCAATGCAGGCGGGGGCGGAGAGAAGACAAAAGAGAAGTGGCTACCTAGAGTCCGAGCTTAGAGAGGGGTCCTCAGCACCTAAAGGAGGGATGACAAGCCCCACATGGGAAGGGTGGCAAGGGAACACCGCCCAGGCTGAGACCTGAATTGGGTCAGAGGAGGGGAAAGCCCTGTAAGCCGCTCCACCGGTTCAGTGGAGCCTCTTGAGTCCATGGATCAAGCCTAAACCCGGGAGCCAGAATCCCCCTAAAGCGGGATCTGGGACCTGTTGCAAACTTCAGGACTAAGGTGGGAGGAGAGTCTGGAGAACCAGCTCAAAACGTGTACTCTCCCGACTCCGGAATCTAAGAGGACAGAGAATCGGGAGAGCGCCTGAAGCCCAGGCGGGATGCGGCTGCAAGTGGGAGTGAGGGCTAGGAAAGGAACCGACCAGCTGCAACCTCAGTGCATTCTCCAGGTTCCTGGGCTGCCTACGCCAGACGTGGGCCAGGCTGCCTAGGAGTAAAGGGGTCTGAAAGACCCGCCCGGAGGGTACGTGGGACGGGGCGCGAGTCGAGAGCACCAACGTGAAATCACCCCCCGCCTCTGGAGGTAAACTGAGGCCTGGGAGCGGAAGCCGCTGCTGCTAAATAACCTGTCACTTCGGGCAGTCTGAACACAGAGGGGAGGCGCCAGAGTTGACAGCTCCGCGCTCCGACCGCCCCTCCCCGCCGGGCTCCCAGTTCACCACTCCGCCCTAAAAGACGCTGTTCCCCTTTTAAAGAAGCGCCGGAGGCTCCCACCCTCGCCGCGTCAGCCCGTGCGGGGCTGCGGCGCCGTTGCCCTTTTAAGAGACAGCCTCTGTTAACCCTCTCTTAACAGGGCGTCCCGGCGGGGGGGGCTCCCGGCGCCCGCCAGCAGCCAGCCTCCTCCCCGCGCGGCACTTCCGGACCCCCGCCGTTGCCCTTTTAAGAGGCAGCCCCCAGCAGCGCTTTCCCCCGCCCCTTGTTGCCGGCGCGCGAGGCGGGGGAGCCCGGCTGGAGTGGAGAGCGCTGTCCGCGCGGCCACTGGAGACCGGGCGGCCGGCGGCCGGGCAGGCGGCGGCGGCGGCGGATGGGGACTTGGAGTCGGGCGACTGTGGCGGCTGTGGCTGTGGCAGCAGCGAGGAAGCAACTGACGGGCCGGCGGCGGCGGCGGCGCTGGCGGCGGTGACTGGTCCAGGCCCCGGCGGCGGCTGCAGCGACGCAGTGGCGGGCTGCGGGCTGGCGGCGTGAGGAGCGGCTGCGGAGAGCCGAGCGGCCGGGAACCGAGGGCGCCGGGCCGCCCCTTGCCCAGTCCTTGCAGGCCGCCAGGCCCCCTCCAACCGGGGCCGTGGAGCACCGGGGCAAAGGCCGGGGCCCCCCCATGAAGGAGCGCGACGCGACCCCGGCCGAGCGGGGCAAGCCGGCCACCTACACCGGGGACAAGAAGGCGAAGATGGCGGCCAAGACCAACAAGAAGTGGGTCCGGCTCGCCACCGTGTTCGCCTACGTGCTCTCCGTGTCGCTGGCCGCCATCGTGCTCGCCGTCTACTACAGCCTCATCTGGCAGCCGGTGGGCGCCGGGACCTCGGGGGGAGCCGCCGGCCCGCCCCCCGGCGGCTCCAACGCCACCGGCCCGTCCGGGACTTCGGGGGCGGCGGCGGGGCCCAACAGCACGGGATTGTCCCGCCGCGAGGCGCCGCGCGACGCGCCCCCGCTGCAGGCGGCGCGGCCCGTGTCTCCGGAGCCCTCTGCCGACAGCCCCCAGGCCGGGCCGCTGGAGCAGCCGCGGGGGGCCGAGGAGGACGAGGAGGAAGCGGCGGCAGCGCCGGGGAGTCGTTGAACCCCTCGGTGGCAGGGGCAGCCGGAAACCATCCTCCCCAAGCCCGGAGGCAGGACTTTGCAGCAGGACCGGGCGGGGAGCCCGCGGAAGTGACCCCCACGGGAGTGAACGCCTCTCTTCCTCCGATGATCGCCGGCTCGCCCCAGGGGTGAGGGCCCTGCAGCTCATCTTCAGCCAAGGGACCACTATTCCCCGGGGGCTCCGGGTTTGGTCTTCCTACGGACGGTGCTGCGCCAGGGCCCTGAGCCATAAGGGGGGTGGGGGAGGGGTGGGGAGATCCCAGCACTGAACCCTTCTGCGCCGCTAGCTCTTATGTATCCTACGTGGAGGGGTGACTTGGGCTTTCCCCCAAGACTTAAAGAAAGGAGGGAGCTGTAGGGGCTCTTCTTTAATAAGCCGAAGCTCTTGCAAGGAGGCAGGCACGGAAAGTAGTGGAGCTCAGGTACGTCAACCTAGTTGCAGTGGCCACAGATGCATTTAATTTATAGATCCCTGTATATAGTTGTTGACATATGCACTAGAAGCTATAATTACATAGAACTACATGTATCCTCCCACACCCTGGGTAGCTACTGACTGATGGGGTTAAGCAAGGGCTATTTGCTGGCCCCCAAAGTGCAGCTAGCCAGAAGGGCATAAACACTTTTTCATTACCCACTTTTTTACCTTTTCCCCCTCCTATTTCAGAAAGAGGTTTATGATACAAAAGAGTATAATCGTTCTCAAACCTGTTGAAAGGACAATGGAAAACCTTTGAAGAAGTAGAAGCAGTTTGGGGAGGGTGAGGAATGTACCCATCCCCTCCTCTTCCCACCCTAGTGCCCCCACCTAAGAGGCTTTCTATTCCAGCCCTAAGTATCTGGATACCCGCCAGGGAAGAAAGGAAGGGAAAGAGCAATGTCTCTGTGCTTCAACCCTTGGCCTTCTCACAGAGGTTAGGAAGAGCAAGCTTTTGTAAGTAGAATGGATCACAAATGTTTTATCTTTTTTTTTTTTCCCTGTTCTTCAAGGTTAGGTCTTGTTCTGTAATCACCTTCACCTTCCCTCTTGCCCTGAGCCTGTGGTGACAGTGTAGCCCTGTGATTAGAATGAAATCTGTTGTAAATCCAGAGCTTTGAGCACATCCTCTGGTTTTGAGTTGTACTATGGAACTCGAAGGGCTGCAAGATGGGCTTCAAGCTCAGGATTGTGTTTTGATAGCCAGATAATAGACCACCCATGGAAAGTTAAACTGGCTAGTCTTTACCTCTCCTGATAAGCCCTACTTACACACAGCCTATACTTTCATTGAGATGAGAAGCAGTAGGTGAAATGACAGATTTGTAAAGCTAGCTCTGGGGCCACAAGAATTCTACATCCTCAATTTGGATTCCATTTCCTTCAGCCACTTGCTTTTAGGCAATTGAGTGTGGGTAGTGACAAGATATCAAACCCCTTCATGTTTCCTTTTTGGGAAATGAGGCACTTTAAAACAACGACAACAACTTATCCACCTGAGTCCTGAAACAATTTGTCTCTCCAGTTTTCTGGCCTATACTCCAGTTAGCTCTGATCCAGGTTTACAGGACCACAGCCTCGATTTCAGCCATGTCCTGCTGTGGGCAAGATAAAAGCAGCTGAGCTGTCATTGCCTAGGGGCAGGCTGGTAGCACCCCCAAGGTGTCTTGGCTGAAGGAGATTTCCGAGCACTTGACTTTGGTCATCAGGAAGCCTTTGAGACCTTTTTAAATTTTTGGTGAGGGCCTGGAGGAAGAAACATAGAATGCCACTTTATAACTTCAATAATAACCTGTAATTTATATTTATTGTGTGAATTTTTAGTCCTATATTTTAATAATTTGTAAATCGATCTCTTATTCCAAGAATCCTTTGAACTGGCAGGAGAACATCTGGGAGTCCAGTCCCCTGTCCCCATTCTGACCCCTGCATTCTGGACTGTTGAATCCACTTTGGGATGGATCGGCGTCTAGAGAGACCACTTGTGGGTTCAGCTGTTGGCCTCCAGACTCTTAACACCTTCACTGGAATTGGGACATCAGCTCCAGCCCCAGCTGTGAGCGTGACCAGAGACATTATTTATAATTCAGCCATTTAAGATATACCTGTACTCAAAAAGTCCTGTATATTTTTTAAAAGTTTTATTTTTCAGGTGAACAAAAATACATTCTAAGAACTCTACGTCAGCCCGTGTAAGTTGATCGTTTCTCTTTTCATACTTCTTGGGGAAGGAGTTAGAGGTTGAAAGAGGCAGTGGTCTAAGGTGTGGTGGATGGGTGATGATAAATAAGTGTAGGAGGGAAAAGAAATTGCTCTAATGTTCTCTGTGCCTGATGGTTTGACCAAATTGATCAGTGAAGGGTGGCAGGAATCCTCTTAGTCCGGAAGCAATCTCGGGGTGGGAAGAACAGTGATATCTAGTTCAGCTACCTTTGGCTAACCTCACACTGGTTGGAAAAAGTTCTTTTAAAGGACTCTGAGCAGATGCCTAACTGAGGAAGCTAAGGGACCAGTAAGCGTGCATTTAAGAATTATTATAAACACTGAGCTGGCTGAGACCTAGAAGATCAGCTGCCTGATAGAATCGCTGTTCTCACCTTTAGACCATTGGCCCCTAGAAAGCTCAAGAAGCGCTAATATTGGGGGAGACAAATGGATGCATCTGCAGTGGTTGGTCAGAGCGTTGTCTACAACGGAGGAGGAGGCGAGAGAGCCACAGGGCAGAGAGAAGGTGTGGGTTGCTTCAAAGGTGAGGCTTTTTCTTCCCTAGAGCAAACAATAAAAGACTTGTGGGTGAAAAGCACAAATATGAGGAATTAGTTGTGCTGCAAAATACACAGCAAGCAATTGAGCTCAGCTCATTATTAGACAATGCTGCCCTGCGCAAACCAGAGTGAGAAGCCAGTGTCGGTGGAGCCCCCTGAGGCCTGCACTTCTCCAGAGCTGTTGGGGGTGGCTGCTGTGCTTTTATATCACCTTGTAGTCCACAGGGGAGCCAGGAAAAGTCCGCCCTTCTTTTCTTTCTTTCTTGAACCTACACAATGGCTTTCTGTGAGAGGGCTTGGTAAGGCAGAGCAGAAGGGGAGTGAAAGAGTTTCCAAGGTTTAGCCAGCCCCTCCTTTCTGGAGCCAGGAACATGTGGCTTCTGCCATTGAACACGGCTTCACACATTGGGCGCGTATAGCAGTGTGTGCAGCGGGAACCTGCTGACCAAAGTGAAGGGCACTGCTCCACCAGAGCAGGGCCTGGTGGTGAGAGCAGCGGTCAGAATCGGTTTATTTTCAAGGGTTAGAAATTAGCTGCAAAATTGCCCATCAGGTTTTGAGCCAGGAAGAAGTCTGGGCAAGATTACTTTCCTTTTAACTGCTTTGCACCAGGACTACCTGGACCATTTCTAGGTATTTGCTTATATTACAAGTGACTGTATGATTTATTTCCTGACAGCCTGAATTTGATGAAATAACCACCTCTTATGAAAGTGTATTTTGGAGAATGAGGGGTTTGCCGAGCCGTTTAGACTGGGCTTGTGTGGGTATCATTTCTGTCCCCCATTGTGCTGAGGAAGGGTTTCTCTGAAGTTTCCAGTATAAGAAACATTTTTCTTCCTAACAGCTCTAGATTTCCACACATATGAGACCACAGCTTTGGAATTTTTTCTGTCTACCTTGTTTTTTGCTTTTCACTAGGGAGTCCTAAGATAGTGTGTTCTTGCATTGAGTATTTATATCCTGTTTTGAAATGCTGAGTGGAGAGCATCAGCTTGTTTCTACATGTTTCTTTAAGGGGAACTGAAAGGTCAGGTCCCAAGCTTTAGGGCTACCACAGCTATTTAAAAGAGGTAGTAACTGTCCCCCCCTTCCTGTGTGCAGAGAATGGAGGGATTTCTGGAATTGCAGTGCACTTACAGAAGGGCCACCACGGTACTCTTTGTTGATCTCCCTCGGCGGAGGGAGGGACCACAGTGGCCTTGTTCGTTTCAAAGACCAGCACAGGGCCTGCACACAGGAACAGGCACTCAGGGTTGTCGATCATCTGCTTGATGTGTGTTGGCTAGAGCCAGCCCTAGTGTCATTGTGGTGTCACCATCGTGATCCACTTGTGTACCTACATCCACAGTCGATAACCTGGGTTCAGGGGTGAATTGCTAGATGACAGCCTCACTGGCCACTCTGGTCAGAGTTTCTTCACTGCCAAGTTGAGGGGCTTGGGCTTGGCTGCCTCTTCTCGCCAGGTGCAGGAAGTCCACAGTTGGGTTCCATGTGGTGCTGTTAACAGAGCAGCATGAACTATGTAACCCCTCCATTGTCCCCTTTGTTCTGGCTCCGTGGCCTAATCGTGAGTTATAAAAATATCTGCTCTACAGACAGTTTTTTGGTCACATTATGTCCCATAGGACATAGCCTGTGGGTTTCTACTACCAGAAAACCGGTGTTATGCTCTTTTTTCCCTCCAGTAGCTAATTTTAAAAGACAAAGACAAAATTCTTTTTTTCAACCACACACCCAGACTCTACCAGGCCCTCTATCCTGAGTGCAGAAACAGCCATGGCTCCCAGCAGCACACTGAGCATGTGAACCACCAGAACCAAACCAGCTTCCCGTGCCAGTGCCATTCTGTAAACAGTTGATAGACTACTGTGGGGCCAGAAAATTACCATACAGTGTTTGCCCACAAGGGATGTATAGTCATTCCAACAAGAATCTAGTCTTGTTACTTCTCTGTTTTCTTAACTTATCTGTTTTTGCAATAGCCTATCCGTTAATCAATGACAAGATTCTTTTTTAAAAAAATATTGATTTGGCTTCACTGGGTCTTTAGTTGCAGCTTGCCGGATCTTTGGTCTTCATTGCAGCATAAGGGATCTTTAACTGTGGCATGTGGGACCTAGTTCCCTGACCAGAGATCAAACCTGGGCCCCCTGCATTGAAAGTATGGAGTTTTATGCATTGGACCACCAATAAGTGCCAGCAATAAGATTCTAATTTTTCTTAGAACATTTTCCATAAACTGCTACCATTATTTCAAGAACTCTTTATTTATCGCTTATAGTGTGCCAAGCGAGCCTCAGAAGTCCCCAAACCAACTTGTTCAAAAAATTGGTTGTTGGTCACCAAGGATTTCCTTTTAGCCATCCCTCTCTGCTAGCTCAGTGTTCAGAGGATGAATTGAGGCCTCCTCTCACTTCGTCCTGGAGGCCACCTGTCCCCTTAAGCTCCCTGCTAGTAGTCTGGGTGTCTGGGCAGTGTTGAGTCACAGCCAGTCTCTGAGCTGTAGGCAACTCACAATATCACCAGGACCCAGGCTGACCCGGCAGCGGGCTCTGGGGAGGGACCCCTGAACTGGAAGAGACACAACCTACAGACTCAACATTGCATTAGTTATCACCCTTGACCCCTCTCTTTCCTTCTCACCAAATGGGAATTCATGAGAGCAGATGGAGCTAATAGATATGACAGGGCTTGGAGATCTTGGGAATAAAAGTACAGTATATCCACATGGGGTAATTAATATATTTTTAAGGGAGTGTCTGTCCCTTTGGGCAAAAATGCTGCATAGAAAGAAATGTGAAGGAGCAAGGAGTAAACATTACACCAGAGCCCAGATCATCAACATCAGCATCACCTGGGAACTTACAAGAAATGCCATGGCTTAGCTCCCATCCCACAACTACTGAATGAGAAAGTCAGGAGATGGAGCTGGGCAGGGCGTTAACTAGGCTTCCAGGTGATTCGGATGCACACTAACATGTGAGAAGCACCAGCCCACTCTCCCTCTGATTCAGTAAGTTGGGGTTAGGGTATTACTGTTTGGACAGATGGTTATCAAAGGTGACTTTTGACCTTCCTTCTTGGTTGAAGCCAGCTGCCCTGCTGGGGGAAGAGGAAGCACTGTGTCCCTAGAGTTTTAAAAGGGAAAAAGCCTTCATTGTTGGTTCTTTTTGAAGGTTGCAGGAGAACTTGCCCTGGAAAGCTTGTTAAGAAGGAGGCAGGCCTGAAAGAGTCCTCTCTCCCTGTCCCACAAAGATACTGATGTGTTTGCCTGACCTCCTGCCTTGGGGCCTGCTGCTCCTCGAGCCAGTCCTTAAAAGGAGCAGTGGGTGCCACATTTGTTCCTTCTGGTGCCAGGTCTGTGCTATTTCACTTTGCTGGCGTCAAGTGGATGCTTAATGAGAGGCCATGACGCAGGCCGGCAGACTCGTTGAGAGAAAGCAGCCTCGGACTGTGCTTTCTGCAGCTTCTCTCACTGCCTTCCCCAGCCTCCCATTCTCCCCCCACCTCCTGTGGGGCTGTGGTCACCGTGTGTCTGCTCTTCCGCATAAGCCCTGATAGCCCTCGCTCAGGACAAGATGCTTGTAGGATCTGTGGACACTGATAAATGACTCAAGAGGCAGAAGTGAAGCGGTGCCTTTCGTTTCTCCTATTCCCTTGAACTCCCTGCCCGGGAGTTATCTTAATCCCCCAATTAAGAAGATATGGCCATATTGGGATTTGGGGCATTTCCCTTATTCTTTTCTGGGGCCAGTGCCATCTTTTCCTTTTATTCCTGTCCTTGAGGCTAGGATTTGGGGCTGGAACTGATTGGTGGTCAAACCTTCCAAACTTGGACCTTTTTAGATAGCTGGGGATCCTCCACTTCCAGGGATCCCCAGTTACCCATCCCTTGATTATATGAAAATACAGACATGCTACTCCTTCGGGTGGTAAAACTTGGGGAGGCATGAAGCCAACTCCACAAAGGAGTCTGTTTCTGGGGAATGAGTTTGTGAGATTGCGGCTGATGTAAACAGAAGAAAAAAGGAAATGCCTGAACTGCAAAAGCCAGTGTCAAAGTTAGGGGGAAAAGTTGAGGACATCCTTGTGATCCAGTGGGTGGATGAGGGCAAAGAACATTTCCTGTAAGAGGAGAGTCGCTTCGTGATGCTTTTAACTCACCCAGACCACCCCAGGGAAGTAAGGCAGCTTACTGTCCTAGAAGGGAGTGCCCTTTACAGACCGCCCCTTCTTTTGAGAGTGCGTTGACCCCAGTGAAGATGAGACTAGAAGAGGAGGCAATGGAAAAGATAGAAGACAAAGTAGACCAAGATCACACCAAATCACTACTTCATTTATTCAACAAACATGTACTGAGTGTCTTCTTCATGCCAGGCAATAGAGTGCCAGGGGTATTTTGCATATTTTCACCTTTAATTTTCTTAACAATCCTTCAACATAGGTATTACTAGCTCCATTTTGCAAACAAGAAAACTGAGGCTTTTAGACATTAAAATTGACCAGAGTCATCCAGCTAGCAGGTGACAGACCTAGAATTCAGATTCAGTCTCTTGGATTCCAAGGCCCGGGTTTGTTCCGCTCTACCATACTGCCTGTCATCCCCCAAATACTTCCCTCACAGTGTGGTCTCCGCTCCCCTCTGTGAGGTGATCGGCGCCAGGATAGAGATGCTTTCCACCTCTTCTGCCTTGTTTTGAGACCTTGGGTAAAGCTGTCATGTCCCTGCTGGCCCCCTACTGCCCTCTGCACTCTCATCAATTCCTCCAGCTCTGTGCCTGGGCTCCTGAAGCCATGTCCCATGAAGAACTTCCCACCTTTGAGAAGCAGTTTTGTCTGTTGGTTGGAGAGGAGAAGGACATCCAAGAAGGCTCCCAGCCAGGCCTTTAACCAAAGGATCCAGGAAGAAGCAGAGCAGCCTTCCATGGCCCCGAGCTTTGTGGAGGGATGTTTACCCTTCCCTCCTGCCCCTTAGCTGGTTTCATCCTGGAGCAGGGTTTGTGGCCACCAGAAGTGCTGGCTCATTGCTCCTGAAGGAGGGCTCCCCTTTTCTAAGGAAAACTCAATGATACTTGCCTTGTGCTACAGTTCTTCCTATAATGAAGATATCCTATGCCAGACTCCATTCTCTCCAACTGCTCCTGACTCACTCCCATGACATCCCTTTCTCCTAACACCCGGAAAGAGAGAAGCCCATTTTTCCTTAGCCCTTTAGCCCAGCTTCCTCTCCCACTTAGGTCTTGTCATGAGGCCTCAAGCAGACCTCTGCCCAAACTACATCTCCAGCCCACAGTAAAACATGACTTAGCACATACCCTTTAATGAAGGCACATCTGTATAGTTGGTAGCATTGGCAGTTGGGGGAAGTTTGTAATTCTTAGAATCCAAATTCTGGTTCACAATTTGGGAGACATCTGAATTCAAGGGCTCTGCTTGAACCTGCTCTACTCCAGCTCCGTCCTTGGGAGTCATGGGTTCCAGGGCCAGTTTCATGCTCTGAAGTCACAAATGTGTGACCAAATGGCAAGAGGAAAACTTAAGCTTGGAATTTTTCACCCTTGCCTTTTCATATCTCACAGGGGTCTTCTCCCTACATGCACAGAATGTTCCTAAGCCTTTCTGGAATTCCTCTGATTAATCCTCACCTCTTCCAACCACCTTCACCTCACCCCATTCCCAATCAACTTTCTCACTCCCCACTACAGGAAGTTGGCACCACCAGCTCTCAAGCCTCTAACCCAAAGCCTCAGCTTCCCACCCGACTCTGAGACCAGGAAGCTCCCACCTGGCAGGGGCAGCCTGCCACCACCCCATGTAGAGCCAGCAGCCAGCCCTTAAGAGTCTAGAGTCTGTCTCTGTCCTCAGCCCTCCATATATTCTAATCTAAATCCTTCCTCTCAAAGTGTGGTCCAGGAACCCGCAGTAAAGGCAGCACCTGGAGCCTATGAGAAATGCAGGTTCCCAGGCCCAGCCCAGAGTTAGAGTCTGCATTCATCTGCACCTTAATGTGTAAGAAGCACTACTCGAAACAATCTGATCTGCTGAAAAGTCATCCCCTCCACCCTCCTCCTCAATAGAGGGGGTGGCTCGTGGAGCAAGAGCCAGTGAGGAAGCCTGGCCTCACAGTTGAGCCACAATTCAGACCTCTTTTTCACAGTGGAGAGAAATGCTGGGGATGATCTGGACACTCCAGAGAGAACCCTGAGAAGCCAGTGAAGCCTGGGACCATCAGCAGAGAGGAACAGCCACGGCCGGGCTATGTGGGGAGATCCAAGCAGGGGTTTGGGGGCAAAGGGGACACCCGATGAGAAAGAAAGGCGTGCCCACCTTTGCACACAGCGGTGGGGTGGTTCCCTCTGGGCTCCTGCCACCATCTTCAGCCCCTGTCGGGCACCTACAGCCAAGAACAGCTCCTGCTGTGCAGCCTGGATCTGCCGGATGACGAGGCTTCTTCCCTCCCTCTTGCTGGCAAAGTTACCATCGCCCACTGGCTGCATTGCTGGTAGTGGGTGCTCAGGAAATGTTTGTTGAATTGAGAGGAAGCCACAGCTTGTGCGGAGTCTGGATAATTCACCAGACGTGGGTCTCAGTGGTTGGGGTGGGGGGCGGGGAACAGGGACTAAGTAGGAAAGACGAGTCCTGATGTCGTACTTAGCTAGAGTTGCTGTTTCTCTGCCTCTTGAGTCCCTTCCTGAGACCTTGCTTTGGCATGACACAGTGCAGGGAAGTGGTGGGAAGAGGAAGTTGGAGATGGCAGAAAACGACCCCAGGTGGCAGGCTCCCCCTCCCCCATTCAGGATGCACTCAGGTCTAACCTGGGGGTGGAGGAGGAGATCCCTGAAGATGAGCTCCCCAACCCTGCTGTGGGGAGAGACAGCCATCTGTCCCCTCTTCACCCCACCCTGCTTCAGAGACTTTCTCGAGATCCTTCCTTTCACAGAGGAGACCTGAGCTCTGCTCTTCTGTCCCCAGCTCCGTCCCTGCCGGCTGTGGCCTCCCTTCCTCTGGGCCTCAGCCTCCTTTTCCCGAAAGGTAGTAGGCAGCCAGGTGATTGTGAGGTTCCCCCAATGGTCATCCAGTGATTCTGGGACTGAGAGTCACATGGGTGCAAGGCAGGGGAAAGTGTAGGAAAGGGCCCCAGGCCTGGGCTAGCCATGCCAGCTGCTGCGGCTGGCATCAGTTGACAAGCTGGCAGTACCTGACGAGCCAGGAGCCAGCAGCTGGAGAGGGTGGCCAGGCCCTGGGGGTGACGGGTGCTAGGTGAGCCAGCTGCTGAGTGCTTCCAAGCCTCGTCCTCTTGTCATGGCAGGGAGCCTGTGGCCTGGGCAGCAGCAGGCTTGGGACAGAGTTCACCAGCCTCACAGACCAGGCGTGGCGCGGGCGTGCACCAGGGGCTGTACCTGCAGGTGAGAGCACATGCGTGCACAGGGGGCACCTGTGAGGGCGGGGGCTGGCTCCTGGCCTTCACGGTCTCACTCCCCTGGAGAGTTTGCCAAACTGCTCAGCCAGGCCGCCACAGCCACCAGCCACCACACACCCATGGCGCAGACTCTGGACAGCGCCTCCCCTCCTCTCCCCAGCCTGGTCCCCTGCTCCCATGAGCTTTTCTCAGCATCTTCCTGCAGGGCCAGGACCCCCTGTCCTGCTCCTCACACCTCCTGCACCCCTCGCCCTTTGGCTGCCTCCTCTAGGGGCCCTGCTCCGAGGTGTCAGGCCCTGCTGGGCCCCAGCCTTGCCAGGCCTGTCTTCTCTGGGCTCCAGGGGCTCTGCCCCTTTGGGAGGCCTGGAACAAGTCTGGGCTTCTGGCCCGGCCTGGGGCTCGGTCGACCCTAGGGGCTGCTCCTGGCCCTCCAGCCGGGACACAGCGCTCTCCTGGGCCCCAGGCTTTGAACTGAGCATACACGTGCTCTCCTGAGGCCCAGAGCTACTGGCACCTCCTAGGGAGAGATCGAGGGGAACCAAGTCTGAGTTTGGTGGAGAGCCCGGACTGGCTGGACTGGCTGGACTGGCTGCCAAATCTCCCAACTCCTCTTTCAGCCCCTCTGGTGATTCCGATGCTGGGGTGGGGGTGGTTCCGCCACCCGGGGCACTGGTGGGTCCTCCAGGCTCCATCCTGCTCTGAATCTGCTCATGTTCCTTCTCATTCGGAGTCTTTCTGGTGCTTTGGCTTCCCTGAAAACAAGAGGTTGGCTCTACTGGTTGGTGAATTTAGGGCTCATGTCCCTAGCCCACCCCATCCTAGGTCCGAGTACCCACCTCCTGGCTCTCTGGCTCCTGCCTGTCTTCCTTCATTTCCCACCTGCAGAAACACAGCACTTGGCAGGTCCCACTCCCAACCCACCCCACCTCATGTCACCTGCTCCATAGCCGGCAGCCCACATCCCCCAGGGGGAACCGAAAGCCCAGGGGTCTCAGAGGAGAGTCAGAGCCACAACGAGGCCCCAGGATGTTTCCCTTCCAGCCTGACCTTCCGCCCCAAACCCAGCCATTTCCTCTGAACACTGCCCACTATAGCGGGTCCCCAGCTGCTGTTTATGGCCAAGCCTGCAGCACCTTGAGTTCTGTGGGGACGATGGGCGTGTCCCAGCCTGTGCTGCCTGGGAAAGGCGCGCCTGACTTCCCCCGGGGAAAGGAACTGCTGTAATTACCGCCGGCCTCCCAGGGCACCAGGCTCTTGCTGCAGCTGCCTTTGCCGATGGCCTCTCCCAGCATCTCATTAACCCGCCACCAGGCAGCAGTCAGCCAAGAGGCAGAGGCCCTGGGGGCTGGAGCAAGCACCTGGGCCAGGCGGCCTGACCTCCCAGAGGTAAGGCAGGGCCAGAAAGTCCAGGAGCCCAGAACCTCCCCCGATTTTGCTCCCTGTCTCACGTTACCTGCGGGCCCTGCCAGTCAGCCTCTCTGTCCCTCGAGCCTTGCTGCGTGTGGCCAGCGCCACCACGGGTCTGCCCTGTTGCCCACCCCAAGTAGCACTGCCTGCAAGAGATGGTACACATCAAGAGAGAAGAGGGTCATGGCAGCCCGGTTCCTTCACCAGCTCCTGGGACCTGATCCTCCTCCTCTCTCAACTCACCTTTGCCTTCAGGGGGCAGTGGTGGGGGCTGTAGCTTTCGCTGACTCCTGGGACCTAAAGGGGAAGAGGAAATTGGGAAAGGGTAGGATCACAAAAGAGCCAAAGCAGCAACATCAGCTCTTTCAGGACCAGGAAGTTGTCAGTCCTTCTCTTGGTCCAGTTGTGAGTGTTCTGGTTCCCAGAAAGATGTCTGGCCTGGGTGCTGGGTTTGGGGGGTGCGGTTAGGGCAGTATCAGGGGAGCTGGGCCCCTGTGCTA
The DNA here is from genome assembly GCF_029378745.1 of Bos indicus. Taxonomy (NCBI): domain Eukaryota; kingdom Metazoa; phylum Chordata; class Mammalia; order Artiodactyla; family Bovidae; genus Bos; species Bos indicus. The sequence continues at coordinate 35,868,376 of NC_091769.1, forward strand.
GCTTTGCCACTCTGGCTAGGTGACCAGCAGAGCAGCCTCTCCAGCCTTGGCTTCCTCATGTGTAAAATGAGGGGCCAGCGATGCAGTGGAATTATCCCTATATTAGACAAGGAGCAGCTGCCACCCAGGAGGGTCCAACACCTCAAAACGACCCCAGTACTGACTTCCTAGTGAGCCTTCTCTCCAGACCTTCTGGGGGCAGAACCCAGGACAAGGCTTGTAGGTTTAGAGGATGCGAAGAAAGGTCATGGTGCCTCCTCTGATAGGGAGCAGAGGAAGGAAGATGTTCTTTCATGCTTCTTTCCAGCTCTGAAAATAGGTGGTAAGCCAAGAGACAGAGGACAGAGAGAAAGAGGGAGCAAGGGGTGAAAAACTCCAGGAGGCGTGGGGTTGTGGGGTTTTGGCTCACCCCTCGTGCTGCCCACCCTGGCTGGGCCCTCTTCCCGAGGCTTGCTGGAGCCCTGTCGCCTGCATTGCAGAGAGAGGGAGTCAGGCTGGCTGGTGGCGGGAAGGACAGAGGCTGCAGAGCTGCTGGTGGGCCAACACCCCCTCCCCCACCCTAGCCCCAGGCCTAAGGACAGCAGGGAGAGGGTGGGCCCAAGAAATATGGGAAACCCAGTGCCTGCACAGAGCCCTTAGCCCAGGGCCCAACCGGAGGGCCCAGGCAGATCCTCACCACCCTGGGAAGGGTCCCAGCCGCCCTCCAAGAGGCGCCCACAGTTAGCCTGACACAGCCCCACAGCATGTCAACCCAGCAGCTGCCGGGCCCTGCCACCCACGTGGGCTTGGCCTTGTCCAGGTCCCACGGGCGGCGCCAGTCACCCTGTGCGTCTCTGTGCCGGGCCAGGCGGGCCTGGTCGATCTGCTCCCGCTCCTGCTTCCACTGGACATAGTCCCAGCTCACCTCCAGGGGGCCCCCCAGTGCCCGGCGGGGAGCTGGGCCTGGGACCAGGGCTGGACTCCCAGGCTCCCGGACACCCTGCAGGGAGAAGACACTAAGCACCATAGGGTGGAAGCAGAAACAGCCCTGGGTTTGGGATGGGGATCCAGAGAGTCTGCTAACCCCTTCCTCTCTGAAGGTTTTGACGTCCCCACCCCAAAATTAGATCCATTCCATGTCGGTTAAATCCTGTTTGCCATAGGCATGGTTTCCATCCAGGGTTAGCTGTGTCTTTGGGGCAAGATGACGTCTCTGTTGGTCATTTCCTCATCTGTGAAATGGGGATAATAATAGTGCTATTCACGGGGTTGTTGCTGGGGTGTGTGGTCAGGCCGAGGGTGGAGAGACACCCAGCTGCTGGGAGCAAGAGCCAAGACTAGGGACTGCTGCCATCTAGAGGTCACACCTGGCACATGGCCAGTCTCTCACACCCTAGACCCACCTCCAGACCCCACCAGCTTGCCACCAGAGGTCCAGGAGGGGTTAGGGGCTGGGACACATCTCTCACTTGCACTGTCTCTGCATGACCCACCCAATGTGAAGACTGGTCAGAGAAGGGAAGAAGGAGTGGGAATTCTTGCCGGTGCTGCCTGGGCCACATCCCCCCAGATGGGGACATATGTGACTCAGCTTCCATGCCTCCCCCAAATGGGGACCACCACATTCATGTCCCCATCCCTTCTTGGGAAGGTACCTTCCGTACAGAATCTGAGCTGATGGCCGTCGGCATGGAGGGGCTCCGGCCCAAGCCCCCTCCAGGTGACCCTTCTGCTCCCTGGTTCCGTGCTCTGGTGGGCTTCTCACTTACGATCCGCTTGGCCTGGGGGAGATGAGGATGGGCAGTGTGGCACAGGCAGGGAAGAAGAGGAGGCTTCCTGGCTCATAGGCTTCCCCTACCCACCCTGCTCACCTCAGCTTTGTTTTCCATGGTCACGGCCAGATCCACCCGCTCCCCTAAGCAGAAGGTGCCAGTGTGGGCCTCTGCCTGCTCATCCTCAAGCATCTCACTGGCTGTTCCAGGTCCACGGGCACTCCTTGCCCAGTTCCGGCTGACCACCCGCTTCCCCTGCAGAATGAGGTGCCATGCCGTGAGACCACATGGGCAGCACTGGGCAGAAGTTGGGGGTTGGGTCCTTTGGGTGCTTCCCCAGGCTGGGTTCAAGCCCTGGCCCTCCCTGGAATGCCCACTGAGGAGCTGCCTCTGTGAGGCGTTCACATACCAGTGGCATTAGGTTATCCAGGCCTGGGGCCACCCAGGGGCCCAAGACGCCACAGTGGCCCATCTCTGAGCTGGGAAATCCAAAGCACTCAGACAACGAGGCTCTGTTCTCAGACGCTGTTCCTGGCATTCAGCCCCAACGTCTCTGTGCCCTGGGACTTGGGGTTTAGGGGCAGCCTATGCGTGGGGGCACAGGTGCAGAGCTCTGGGGCTGGAGAAGGGCATGGTCACCTTCCAACTGTGGCTCTTTGGGGTGGGGGCCAGCAGTGGCCTGGGCTGCATGAGGTTGGTAGGTGTGCCCCTGAAGAGAAGTGGGAGAAGCAGAGGAGCAGGGGCAGCTGTGCTCCCCTGGCACAAGCTGGGCCGCCACCTCCCTGCCACCCCACCCTGTCTCCCAGGTGGGTCCTCCTCCAGGAACCTGGCTGACGGTGACAGTGAGGCCATCAGGACGAAGGAGCTCCGGCGTGGTCACAGCCATGCCCCCCTGCTCTGCCTGCCGTCGGTCTTCCTGGATCTCCTGTGGGAGGGCCCGGGGGTCAGCACAGGCCACGGCCCCCCAGAGGCACAGATACACAGACGCTGACAGGCCTACACAGAGAGACACCAGTGGGACACCAGGGGGCAGGCGCACCACGTCACAGAGTCCCCAAGACCCCTGCAGAGCCTCTGAGATGGAACACACCCACCCTCACCCTGGTCCCAGACCCAAGCCGGCACGGGAGAGACCACCGTGCCGGAGTCTGCAGGCCAGCCCCGGAGTGCCAGCCCAGTCGGTCCTCCCACCTGGCACAGCCCACTCACCTGGTACCTGCGCAGCAGGGCCTGGTTCTTCTTGCGAAGGGCAACTATCCTCCGGTCCAGCTCTGCGTCCTTCTCCTCCTGCCTGCTCATCGGGGACTCAGCCCCATGAGGCCCCTGTGGAGGGCAGGGGCCCAAGCTCCTGACTGCTGGGCCCATCCCTTACCAGTTCCTCAACTTCTACATCCGCCCATTCTACCCTATTCTTACCACCCAAGGAACAGCCCCAGACCCAGAGCTAGGGTCGCGTGGGGAGTCGGCCCATGGAAGGCCGTAAGCCCCCACCCTGCTAGGCCCGTCTTGCCATCTCCCTGCGTCCTCTCTGGGGGCTCAGGTCAGAGCTTCATGCCCAGGCCCACAGCTCCCAGCAGTGGCTGCCCCTCCCCCCGGCTCTCCAGGGAGCTCAGCTGCGGAGCAGAGCCCGGAATGGGAGTTATAAATGGCTCTGGCAGCGGAACCTGCCGTGACTGGGAAGTTGCCAGGGGATTCAGGAGGTCGAGGGGGGAGCTGTTGGGCTCCCAGGCCGAGAACCACAGTGAAAAGAGAGGCCCCTGCTCTGTGCTGGGCTCCCAGGCCATGGACCCCACTTCTCAGGCCTGCGCCCAGCCTGTGGGAAAGAGCCGCTCCCACAGGCCCAGCCTTTCCAGGCCGAGAGCAAGAGCTGCTGGCAAGAGTCAGCTCCGTGGGTGGGCCCCGCCGAGGAGACCCCTGGGCACACTGTGATCCCTGGGACCCTCCTTATCTGGCTGCAGGGACTCCGTCGTGGCCCACACCCCTGCCCAGCGCCCTCCCCTCCCGCCTAGGCACAGCCCTCTTCCTCCTGGGCCCAGCTGTCCCCGGCTGCCCTCAGAATGTGGCCGCCTGGCGTCCCAGCCCCAAGAAGCCCCCCGCCAAAGGCAAGGTGCCACTCACAGCTGAGTGCATGGCAACAGCGGGCACGGAGAGAATTCCAGAGCAGTCCTGGGGGGAGCTAGAGCGGGAGGGAAGCCGGAGCCACCGGAGCCGGGCCTCCCTCCGCCGGCCTCTCCCTGCCGGCTTCGCTGCTCAGCACACGAGATCATGTTGTGATTACAAAAGACTCCTCTGGGCTCCCAGCCAGGAACGCCGCGGCCACCGCCCCCACCATCCACTCTCAGAGGGCGAGGACCAGGGCACCGGCAGCCAGCTGGCCCTGCCCAGCACCTCTCCCTGCCCTGCCCCATGTCCCCAGACAGACTGGCAGGGACTTCTGCCTGGCGGGGCGAGCCCACACAGGGGGCCCTATGCTTCACTAGGACCCCAACTTGGGCCTGCCTGCAGACAGATGGGCAGCGGAGTAGGTCTCTGTCCCTCCCATTAGTAAAGAGAGGCCTATAGTCCAGCCTGTTGCCCTCCCTGGTCCAAAAGCCTCCACTCAAATGAGCGTCCCCTGGCCCCTCACTCTCCTCATCAGTTCTGGTTTAAGTAATGCGAAGGGATCAAGGAGTTCACCTCCCCTAGGCCATCAAGTACTACTGCATACCTAAAATAACACCGTTAGTCATTCATTCCTTTGGGTTCAGCGTTGTCTTCCCTGTACTTTCAAGTACACTTGCTCCTGGGACACTCAACTGTCCAGGTCACCCCTTGGTGTGGGGCGCCTCCCTCAGGGCCCATGCCGCCACAGCTCAGGCCTGGCCAACAGCCTTCCCCCTTGGCTCCTACCTGGGAGCCCTTCCTGGCCTTGCTCCCCAGGGCTGGCCCTCTCAGCCTCTCTGACCCTGAGACTGGAAGCAGCCTTTTCTGGGAAATTCTCCCCCCAGATCTTGCTGGTACACCCGAGGCTGCTGTCTCTGCCCTGGACAGCAGCTTGCCTGGCACCCCTAGTGCCTCCGAGACCAGGAGTTTGGGGGTGCCAGGGGGAGAGGTGGTCTCTGTATCAGGAGCACCTGGGGTCTGGTTCTGTAGTAACAGGTCCCCGATCTCCAGGCCCTGAAGGACAGGTCAGAGGTTCCTGCATTCCCCCTCAGCCTTGACTGACCGGGGCCTATTTCCCTAATCCCGTGGACACCTTGTCCCCTCCTGTTTCCAAAGCAGAAAGCCCTGCTGCCCTCTCCTTCCTACCCAGACCAGCCCAGGCAGCCAGAGAGCCAACCCGTGCTCCCCTTGAACCACCCCTTCCTATCTGCCCACCCCTGCGCACCACACTGAGCCTCTTTCCAGGCCAGGCCTTGGAGCAGCACCGCTGACCCAGCAGCCGATCTCCGCCACCCTAGAGTTCCATCCTGCTTGGAAATGCCACTGAGCTCTCTCTTCCTTTCATGCCGGATGTTCCCACTGAGTCAGACTCCTCTACATTCCCAGCTACAGTGACGCACCCAGGCTACATACACGCGCGCACACACACACACACACACACACACTTCTTCTCCTACCCTCTCCACGTGCTGCCTACTGAGTTCCAGTCTAGTCTCTGACAGCCGGAGCAGGGCCCTGGTGGGGTGGCAGTCGGGCCTCCTGTCACTTGCCCCATGCCCTGTGGTTGGAGCTGGAAGGCCCTTAGAGCCTGGGAGTGAAGGATGCAGCTGAGACCCAATGTTCTCCATGATCTTTGGAACCCAGGTCTGGGGAGGAGGAGTGGAGATAGAGGAGACGAGGTCTGCTCTCCCCATTGCGCCCGTTCCCAGCCAGGGTGGGGGCCAGACAGCAGTGGGGAGCAGCAGGCTGGGTAGAAATCCAGCCATTCTGCAGGGTGGGCGACCCAGATCTCTAGAAGGGCCTACAGGAAAAGACGCCCCTAACCTCGTGGCAAAGACCTCTGTATCTAGCAGCCTGAAGGCCCATGTGACCAGGATGGACGAATAGTCAGACAGCCCCACGGCTGCAGGCCATGTGCTTCCCAAGTGCTACTCACACAATGTCAGCCTCAGAGCAGACCCCACATTGTCCTATCTTCTCCAGAGTCTGTGGTGTGCCTGTCTGCTCCCTACTGGAGAGAGGCTCTCTAAGGGCAGGAATGGTGTATTGCTGTTGCTGCTGCTGCTGCTGCTAAGTGACTTCAGTCGTGTCGGACTCTGTGTGACCCCACAGACGGCAGCCCACCAGGCTCCCCCGTCCCTGGGATTCTCCAGGCAAGAACACTGGAGTGGGTTGCCATTTCCTTCTCCAATGCATGAAAGTGAAAAGTGAAAGTGAAGTCGTTCAGTAGTTTCTGAGTCTTAGTGACCTCATGGACTGCAGCCTACCAGGCTCCTCCGTCCATGGGATTTTCCAGGCAAGAGTCCTGGAGTGGGTTGCCATTGCCTTCTCCGGAATGGTGTATCGAGGGCCTCTAAATCCCCAGGGCCTGGCACAGTGTCCCTGAAAACTACAGTGCCTTCCTGAGGGGGCTTGCAGAATGAATACATGAGTGAGTAACCCATGCTGTCCCGCACATGGCTCTGGGTACCTGTGCTTCAACTGGGGCTGCTGTTCCCTCTACCCAGAATACTCGCAGTGCTGAGGGAGGAGGTGGCCGGTAACGTCGCTAACTGTGCATTTCCTTTCCCTGTCTGGTGAAGGTAGGGCGTGACCAGCATAATGGTCCCCGGTGTAGGGGATTGGGGACCACGCCGCTATTAGTCTGTGTCACCACTAGGGGGCAGCAGGGCTTCAAAAAGCCTGGTTAGAGGTGGGGGATGGCTCTTCCCTCGCTTCTGCCGGCAGCTCCTCTCCAGCAAGTCTGAATCAACCCCACCTCCCAGCTCCATCAAACTAGAGAAGCCACACAGGCTGTAGAAGCCCTATTTTATCGGTGATGAGACCAGAGAGGTAGCACCCACTACCTGGGCTGTTCAGCCTGTTTGTGGCTCAGAAGAAACCAGCAGCTAGACATCTGCCTCCTGCCCATTACTCTTCCTGGCTGCTACAACAACACTGTTTCTGTTGACACTTCATGCTGTGCCCTCCCTTTCTTTGCCCAGGAACAGGCCCATTGTCCCAATACCTCAACCACAGGTCTAGGTCATGTTTCTTCTGTGGCTGGTTCACCACCCTCTCAGGCAGCCTGCCAACTGGGCCTGTAGCCATAACTACTCACCTCCAGCACCTTCTTGGATCAAGAAACTGCTGTTACAATTCCTACTGACTAGGGCTTTAGTTTAGGCCTCTCAGCTCAGGCCAGGCCTGGCCCTGGGTAAGGAGGACTCAGAGTGCGTGATGTAAGGGCAGACGGATGAGCTCTTGTCAGGCTCCAGCTGCCAGGGACAGTCGGGGCCCTATGGCTCCAAGAACACACATGCCAGAGAAGTTGTTGTTGTTGCTGTTTAGTTGTCCAGTTGTGTCCGATTCTTTGTGACCCCATGAACTGCAGTACACTAGGCTTCCCTATCCTTTACCATCTCCTGGAATTTGCCCAAACTCATGTCAATTGAGTCGGTGATGCCCTCCAACCATCTCATCCTCTGTCGCCCCCTTTTCCTCCTGCCTTCAATCTTTCCCAGCATCAGGGTCCTTTCCAATGAGTTGGCTCTTCTCATCAGGTGGCCAAAGTATTGGAGCTTCAGCTTCAGCATCAGTCCTTCCAATGAATATTCAGGGTTGATTTCCTTCAGGATTGACTGGTTTGATCTCCTTGCTGTCCAAGGGATCTGGAAAGTATTCTCCAACATCGCAGTTCAAAAGCATCCATTCTTTGGTGATCAGCCTTCTTTATGGTCCAACTCTCATATCCATACATGACTACTGGAAAAATTATAGCTTTGACTAGATGGCCCTTTGTCAGCAAAGTCATGTCTCTGCTTTTAAACATGCTGTCTAGGTTTGTCATAACTTTTCTTCCAAGGAGCAAGTGTCCCTTAATTTCATGGCTGCAGTCACTGTCCGCAGTGATTTTGGAGCCCAAGGAAATAAAGTCTGTCACTATTTGCATTTTTCTCCCATCTATTTGCTATGAAATGATGGGAACAGTAGCAATGATCTTAGGTTTTTGAATGTTGAGTTTGAAGCCAGCTTTTTCACTCTCCTCTTTCACCCTCATCTAAAGGCTCTTTAGTTCCTCTTCACTTTCTACCATAAGGGTGGTGTCATCTGCATATCTGAGGTTATTGATATTTCTCCCAGCAATGTTGGTGCCAGAGCAGGGTGGAGCCGAAATCCTTTGAAGCAGCGGGTGGCAGAAAGATGGTCCAGGGACCCCTCTTCCATTCTGCTCTCCAGGGCACACCCTGGGCTGGGGTATCCTGAGCTTTCCAGCTCCAGACCAGCAGTGGGAGGAGAGCTCTGATATGGACTGAACTCCTGATCTACTTCACTGGCCCCCTTCAGCACAGGGAACAAAAAGTGAAGATCCAGGCTCCACCTCAGAGGTGTTTGAGGATACCAGGCCGCCTTAGCCTGAGGCCAGGGTGACATGGGACCCAGACCAACTGAGGAGTTTTCCAGAAGATAAGCTTCCAGGGGGATGAGCAAGACTCAGCAAGGGGCTGGCAGTGAGAATGTTGCACAAATGCAGCCTGAGAAGTGGTAGTGGCTTCTTACCAGTGAGGGAACATCAGCTTAGGAGGGTGCAGTCCTAAAGGGGAGGTCACTGAAGGGTAGACCAAGGGGGCAGAGGAGTCCAGAGGGGCTCACCGAAGGTTTCACAGTGGGGGCCAAGGAGTGCATGCAGCGGTTTAGGAAGCCAGGGAGGAGGCTGAGTCCAGATCCTGGAGGGAAGGGTCTGCACCAGGCAGGGCAGGGGACTTTACAGGGAAGAGTGAGCAGAAGCACCTCAGAACATCAGTGTGTGCTGGGGTGGGGTGGGGGTGGGGTGCGTGCATTCAGTGAGAGATGGGGCAGGGCAGCCAAGACAGTGTCAAGGACTGGAGCCTGGGGCCCTCATGGCTGTAGGGAGCAGGCGGGCTTGCCTGCACATGCCCGGGTGCTCCTTCCTCCCAGCAGGCAGAGAGGCTGGAAGGCTCTCCCCACCTTGACACCACAGAGGGCTGACTCTCTGGGGGGTGAGATGTGGGTGGGTTCACACCCTCCAGGGATGGAGAAAAGATCTGGCACAGTTCGGAGAGCAGGCCGCCTGTCCCACTGAGAAGATGACAGGGCCTTTGGAATGGTGGGGCGTGGCATGGGTGGCGTCACCCAGCCTGGAGGCTTCAAGGCGGGAGAGGGTGACTGGGTGAGAGAGAACCTGGTCACCACGGGGAAGAAAAAGCAGCCTGGGGGTGGGAGGGCAGTAGGTGACCTGTTGTCCAGGTTTGCCTAGAATGGAACCCAACTCAGCACTGACAGTCCTGTGTCCAGAGCTCCCTTGGTCATAGGTGAGCCTGGCTGTTTGGTCACTTTCTGGGGAAGGAGGCTGCAGCAAGTGGCTGGAGCAAGGAGGGAACCTCTCAGGAGCCTGTGAGTGAAATATTCTGAGTGAAGCTGGAGGCCAAAGGTAGGGATGTGTCCTGAAGAAAGATCCCAGTGTGAGCAAGGGGAAGAACAGTGAGGCCAGGAAGACACCTGGGTCATCAGTGCTGATACTACCAATCATCACAATAACACCTTGCACTTACACCCAGCACTGCCAAAGCCCTCACACACACTGTGTCATTTGATCTCATCAGGCTTTGAAATCTGTGAATTAGTCAGTGCTGGTGTTTTTCACTTTTTGGAGATCAGGGTCAGTGACCTGCCCAGAGGTCTCTGTAGTGAGGTGGAGGTCTCCCACCAAACCTGCCTGGTCCCCACGGCACTCTCTCCAGCCCAAGCCAGAGCCAGCCACCTGTGCCCTCCTGCCATGGGAAACTTGTCCACCCTCCCACCCCAAACCCTGCAAATGTGCCTGGCTCTCCTGTCTCCCTCTCCACCCTATAGGACAGTCCAGGAGCAGGGGCCTTGCTGGCTCTGCTGAAAGTGATTAGGGAGTCACAAAAAGGGCCGATATCCTGCCTTTTGGCCTTCACATGCTCCCTAGGACCGCCACCCTTGGCCTCTCAGCTTCTCTTCTCCCTGAGCCCAGAAATGTTTCTTCTTGTCCCCTGAGTGCCTTTATTCTCCATTTGGTGCCTTTCTGGCAGGGAAGGGCCACCTCTCTCTGCCAGGCAATAAACCCAAGCACTTGGTGAGAACTTAGTATCTGTCAACTAAAAAGATGCACAACGTAAGAGTTGCAAGTTCAGTTTTATTAGGGGCAAAATGAAGGCTGCAGCCTGGGAGACAGCACCTCAGATAGCTCTGAGAAACTGTTCCAAAGAGTAAGTGGGGGAAGGTCAGTAAAATGATTTTGGTGAAGGTGGAAAAGTAAAAGTGTTAGTTACTCAGTCGTGTCCAACTCTTTGCGACCCCATGGACTGTAGGCTACCAGGCTCCTCTGTCCATGGAATTCTCCAAGCAAGACTACTAGGGTGGGTTGCATGTTCTTCTCCAGGGAATCTTCCAGACCCAGGGATCAAACCTGGGTCTTCTACATTGCAGGCCGATTCTTTACCATCTGAGCCACAAATGGCAGAGTTTAGTGCAGTCAAGGCTTACTTTACAAAAGGTTTTCTTAGCCATGAGGAGCTGATGTCACCATGAAGGGATTTAGTGATTTTCTAGATATGAGGAGATGCGAGGGTTGGGATCTTGACATCAGTTCCTGCAAATATCTAACTATGTAAAGACCTGTTCCACCAGTTTCTCTGCAGCACAGAGTGCCTCAGTCTCCACCCTGAATCCCCCTCAGTGGGTATTGAAGGTCAGCAGCTGCACAGGATTCAATCTCCTCCGAAGAACAGATGGCAAATGCCCTTGCTACTGTTGTTCAGTCACTGGCAAATGCTCTTGGCTAGTGCCAATTTGTAGCTGACCTATCTGTAGTGCACAGTGCCAGAGGGTGGGGGGACTCACACGTGGTCTAGGCTCTGCTCACCCACAATATCTTAGGACTGGGAAGGGGGATCCCATGAACAACGTGCATGCTCAGTTGCTCAGTCGTGTCCGACTCTTTGTGACCTTATGGACTGTAGCCCGCCAGGCTCCTCTGCCCATGGGATTCTCCAGGCAAGAATACTGGAGTGTTGCCACGCCCTCCTCCAGGAGATCTTCCCAACCCAGTGATCGAACCCATGTCTCTTACATCTGCATTGACAGAAAAGTTCTTTACCCCTAGCACCACCTGGGAAGCCCCACATCATGCTCTGCTATAAATTGACTACAGTGTGCCCACCACTGCTATGGGAACTCTCCTCGCTTCCCAAAGGCCTGTGTGCCACCTGTCTGAGGACCCACTCAGATGGTTCTCACTTCTCTGTCCACCCCGTCAAGATGGGTCTCCCTCCTCAGCCCAAGACCTTGGTACTGCCTACTACCTACCTGCCTGTCATGACCCAGACCCTGAACCCAGACCCTGACTCCAGAGACACAGAAAACTGGGGTACGGAACTTCTAGCCCAGAGCTGCTACTGCCCTCCTCAGCCCTGCAGCCCCTCTCCCCTTGGGGGTCCATGAAGTCATAGGCCTCTTTTTTCAGCTTCCAGCTAAAGGCTGGGGCTGGAGGTGACAGTTCATGTCATCAGGGTCCCGGAAGGGGAAAAGGACGGTTCCTGAAAGAGGGGGCTGGGAGGGCTGGGGAGGATGGGGTGTGGTGGCCACAGGTGGTGCCATTCAGGCAGCCCAGGCTGCAGGGTGGAGCATTTCAGTCCCCTGCCTTTGTGAGCCTCTGCCCGCCCTCCATGCCCTGGATCCCTGAAGGCTCACAGCAAATGTGTGCATGATGGATTAATAACTCCCCACCCAGCCATAAACCAAAGCCCTTTGTCCACAGTGTTACCAAAGCAGGCTGGAATTTTTCAGAAGAGCATTCCTGAAAAGAGAGACAACATAATGTGGGAAAGGGGTCCAGGCTCTAGACTCAGATGGTCCCCAACCGGGACCAACTACACACGGGCTAGGTGACCTCAGGCAAGTGTCTTAACTTCTCTGAATCCTGGCTTTTTCTAATCTAGAAAAGAAGATAATAACACATATCCCCAAGACCTGATGTGAGATAATTGGTATTTTAAAAGAAGCTGACACACAAAATACTTTCCATGCCTGCCCACCATGGAAATAAAGGAGAATCACTATTTTCCGCCTCTCTATTTTTCAAATTGTTTTCTGATGTGGTTATGTTGCTTCTGTTTTTATGGCTCTGATGGAAGCCAAAATGATATACCAGAAATGGCACAAATTGTACAGTTTAATAAGTTTACGCCATGAAAACATCACCACAATCAAGATAATGAACACATCCATGAAACCCAAAACTTTCCTTGTGTCCCTTCCTAATGGCTCCCTCCAGCCCCTCCCCTTCCCACCTCATTTTCCCTGAGCAACCACTGATCTGCCGTCATTATCAATTAGTTCACGTTTTCTGGAATTTTACACCATTCTAGAATTTTATAGACAATTATATAGTGTGGATTCTTTATGTCTTACCTTCTTCACCAGCAGTGATTTTGCGGTTCCGCCCTGTTCTCTTGTGTAGTTCATTCCTTTTTACTCTGGTGTTCCACGGCGTTCATGTATCATTATCCATTTATTCATTCATGTACTGATGGATGTTTGAGAAGTCCTGCCATTTTAATTATTCCAAACAAAGTTACTATGAACATTCAAGTATAAACTTTACTGAGGCCCAGTTTTTCCCTTCTTACTTTTTTTAAATTTTTTTTTGGCTGCATCAGGTCTCAGCTGCAGTACTCTGGATACTTGGGTCATATGGAATCTTTCACTATGACATGTGAGATCTTAGTGTCCTGACCAGGGATCAAACCCGTGTCCCCTGCATTGAAAGGTGGATACTTAACCCCTGGACCACCAGGGGAGTCCTAGGTTACTTTTTTAAAATGAATTTAATGCAGTTCAGGTCAGGCTTTTTCCAGGCCAACCTGGAGACCGCAGCTGCTTTAACCTCTCTGCTTCCTCCTGTGTGTTCTAGATTTCACATGATCATTGTTCTCCTGGATTGAAACAGGGCCCGACCGAGCCCCTTGGCCTGAGGGTGGGAGTGTCAGTGGGCCTGTTTCATCCAGCACAGTGAGCCCAAGTGTAGGCAGCCTGAACTCAGGTCAGCTGAGGAGCTGCCTTTCTGGGAGAGATCCTCCTGCTCCTTTCTCTAGGAAGAAAAAAAAAAAAAAACCTTAAATTTGTAGAAGAGAGAGAAAAATAAGCACAGAAATCGAGACCAGTTATAACCCAACAGTAACTACGTGAAACAGATTCAAGTGATGGGTGTGTATTGATAAACATAAAGATTGCTTCCAGGACTATAGAGTGGATACTTTTCCCTCATGTGTTAAGCTTTTAAATTATCAGCTGTATTGATTTAGTGGCTTCCCAGGTGAAAGTGGTAAAGAATCCACCTGCCAATGCAGGAAATTCAGGAGACGAAGGTTCCATCCCTGAGTCAGGAAGATCCCCAGGAGGAGAAAATAGCAACCCATTCCAGTATCCTTGCCTGGGAAATCCCGTGGACAGAGGAACCTGGCAGGCTACACAATCCAAGGGTCGCAAAGAGTCGGACGTGACTAAGCAACGGAGCAAACAGCACACAACTACACTTGAACCTTGCCTTCATTCACCAGATTGTTACTGGACACCTGCTGAGGGCCAGGAGATCTGCTAAAGGCCAGTCCCTGGGAATACAAAGGTGAGCAGACAGTCCTGTGGAGCAGGAGACAGGAGAAGAAAGAACCCAGGGAGAGAGGGGAGCTTGTAACAGGGCACCTGATCTGTCTGAAAGGGCCTAAGGGAGGTCAAGGGGTGTGGCTCACAGCAGAGGCCAGTGGCTCAGGGGGCCCAGGCCCCAGGGGCTTACAGAGCACAGACAGCTGGCCCGCTGCAGTCTGGACTGCAAAACCCCTTCCTGCTTGTCGATATTCCATCTCCAAAGTCCTGCCTTTGTTTTGGTTTTCTTTTTTTTATATCCTGGCAAGTGATTAATCTCATCCCTAGTCCTGCTTGAAAACACTTTTTTAAGTTGAAATGTAGTTGACTGACAATTATTTTCATAGATTATATTCCATTAGAGGTTATTACAAGATGATGAGTATAGTTGCTTATCTTTGTTGCTTATCTATTTTATATATGGTACTTTGTATCTGTTACTCCCATACCCCTGATGTGTCCCTCCCCTCTTTGACAACAAGCTTTGTTTTGTTTTTTTCCTGACTCATTCAGTTTCCACTCCCAGGCAGCTCCCTGACCTGGGGTGCACATGGGAGAGGTCAGGCCTGGGGTTTGCTGTGCAGAGCAAAGGTTCCACAGGCCCCTCCACGAGGCGCATCGTTTCCTCCTCCACCCATGGGAACAGGCGATAATCTCACTATTCTGTATGACTCAGTGGGTTAACTAAAGAGTGTGAAGCACCTTGTGGCCTGACATTCAGTAGAAGCTTCGTAAGTGTTCAGAGATGGCCCCTGGGTGCTAAACAGCCTTGCCATGGTGTGGGCCCCCGGCCTTGGTTCTGTGGCATCTTGTTACCAGACTGATGGGGTACTGGGTTCTTCCCTGCTCCCTCCCACCCAGCCTCCTTACACACACACACACACACACCCTGCACGCATGCATGCACGCACACACACACACACACACACCCCACCCTGCTTCCAACCACTCTTTGCCCTGTTTAAGTTTAGCCCAGCCCTGTTCATTCCTCCACACCCTCTGCCCGGATCCTCCCTGTGGACCTGACCATGCTAGCCCCTCCCCATCCTTTACAAATACTCCTGAGGACAGCCAGCACCTTAGATCGCCTATTGCCCCCTGTTCTGCACTCCCAGGTAAGGGTCCAGCTCTGTGGGCTGTGGGAGGCGACAGGAGGGGCTCTGTGAGCTCGTGTTGTGGCCTTTGTGATCATGGTCCCCCTGGGTACGTGTGTATGTGTACTGAACTGGTATCTATGTCACTGTGTCGTATGTGGGTGTCGTGTGTGGGTGTCGGTCTGTTTCTCTCATAAATGCAATGTAGGCCTGTGTGCTGTGTCTAGGTGTCTGCCCCCTGCCCGGCCCTGCCCTGACTCCTGGGTCTACTCTCTACTTGAGTTAGAAGTGAATTTACAGCCTCTAATGTGCCAGGCACAGGGGTTTAGCTGAGGTCGAAGGGATTGTATTAGTTCCCTTCCAGAGCCACCAACTCCTCTCCCTCAAGCACCTTAGTCTGAACTGGGGAGGGACAGTCTAAGGCCTGTCTTTTTTTTTTAATTGAGGTATAATTATCGATATCAATGTCTATATCAGGTGTCCAACAGCTTGTACCATTTGACTGCCTTCACCCACTCCACCCAAGCTCCACTCACCACCTCTGGCAACCACCAATCTGTTCTCTGATTCTATGAGCTCAAAGTTTTGTTTGTGGATTTTTTTAGATCCCACATGTTAGTGAGATTATATAGTACTTGTCTTTCTCTGACTTAACTTCATTCAGCATAATGCCCTCAAGATCCATCTATGCTGTCACAAATGGCAAGATTTCATTCTTTCTTATGGCTAAATAATATTCATTGTGTATAATTTACATTTTATTTATCCATTCCTCTGTTGATGGACACTTAGACTGTTTTCATGTCTTGGCTGTTGTAAATAATGCTGCAATGAATATGTGAAGGTGCATAGATTTTTTCAAGTTAGGGTTTTTGTTTTCTTTGGATGAATACCCAACAGTGGAATTACTGGATCATATGGCAGTTCTATTTTTAATTTTTTGAGGAACCTCATAGTGTTTTCAGTAGTGGCTGTACCAATTTACATCCCCTTTTCTCCACATCCTTGCCAACATCTTTCTTATTTTTTGGATAACAGCCATTCTAACGAGTGTGAGGTGATATCTCATTGTGGTTTTGGCTTCCATTTCTCTGATGATTACTGATGTTGAGCACCTTTTCATGTACCTGCTGGCCATCTGTTTGTCTTCTCTGGGAAAAAAAATGTCAAGTTCTCTGCCCATTTCTTAATGGGATGGGGTTTTTTCCAAAGCCAGTCTTTTCTCTTTCTTCCAAGTCAGATCCTGGCTGGCCCTAACATTTTCTTTACCACTCCCTCCTCCAGAACTAGTCCCACGAATCTCTTCCAGACTCATCACTCATTAAGGGGAAGGAGGAGGGGGCAAGAAGGATCATAGCATAGCTCAGAGGCTGACCTCAGCTCAACATTTGTGGCCCAAGTAAAAGCCAACAAAATAGGTGACTCAAAAGGTGCCAGGGTCCTGTGTTGCAAGAGGCTTGGGCTGTTGTAGTACAGACGTGTGTGCGTGTATGTGGTATGTAAACATTTGTGCTTCTATGTTCAACAACCAGAGTAGCCTGGCATTTGGTCTGTATGTTACATATTATATTCTGAGTTGTGGGTCAGAAAAAAAAATGAATATACCGCATTCGCACTGGGTCCATTCTGGAATTGCCCATTATGACTTATGGACCAGCCCCATGCAAGACAATGCCAGCCTTGGCACCAGAGCACCTCAGAAGCCCAGAAGCTCCATCCTGTGGTAGCACACTTGTTGGCAGATGACAAATTGACTCAAACCACCAAGCCAGCTTCCACTCCTAGTGGGAAGAGGCAGGAACAAGCAGCTTGGATCAGGGAAGGTTTCCATTCATTTGTGGCTTGGAGGCACAGGTCTTAGGATCCCCTGCATCGCCCAGAAGCACCCACCCACTAACCCAGTCCTCCCAGCTTTGGGTGCACCGATCTCCAAGCTTCCCCCACTCCGACCCCACCACACATGCTGCCTTTATGCCAGACATCACACAGGGACAAAAGTCTCTAGGGACTGACTGAGTACTATGGCCTGACGCATGGCAGGCACGCTACACAAATAACTAACATGATTGAAACTGGCCCAAGTAGAAATGAGTTCATACATGATTGTGAGTCTGGGGGTGGATCTCGAGAGGTCACATGTAAGGGTATATGGTTCAGGGATACATAATGTTCTCATGTCTCTGTCTACATACCGGATGGATAAACCCACTGCATTCACTCAACACCCATGCCTGGCACCTACTCAGTGCCCAGCTCCATACGGAGTCCCAAGCTAAGCTAGAGGGAGCAGTTTATCCCTTTCATCTCTTAAGGGGCTATGTGTGTACATCCCTGGGAGGAAGAAGGAGAGATTGAGGTTTAGATTACAGTAAACTAAACTTTACCCTTTGACTCATAGGTGTTCCTTTTGTCATTCCCTGTGCCTGCTCCAAAAAGATGGAGCCACGTAAGTACTATGGTGGGAGGCCGTAGCGTGGAAGAAGGAATAAGAAGGAAGGGAGGGTCATGAAGTCAGGGGCAATCAGTCAGTCACATCTACTGCAAGCCGTGTGTGTGTGTGGTGGTAGGGTTCCAAAATGAAAACAAGCCCTATGTTTTTAATACACTCTACAGTTTAAGACACATGCCTACACATCCTTCATGTCACTAGGTCTTCAACTTCAGGAATG
Organism: Bos indicus; assembly: GCF_029378745.1. Taxonomy (NCBI): domain Eukaryota; kingdom Metazoa; phylum Chordata; class Mammalia; order Artiodactyla; family Bovidae; genus Bos; species Bos indicus. The sequence continues at coordinate 35,885,698 of NC_091769.1, forward strand.
AAACAAACAGGGGCTCCCTCCATTGTACATGTGAGCTCCAGGGAAGTTATCGGTCTTTCTCAGGGTGAGGCCCTGGAGGTGTGGCAGGATCTGGGGCTCAGAACTCACCTCTCAGCAGCTATGACATTGGCTCCCCTCAAAAGGAACAAAAGACCATGATGGCCCTCAATATAAATCTCATCAAGTAGGTGATTCCCACCAACAGAGCACTACAAAATACTCAGGACCAGTCAGATAGGTTATGGCAAGAATGAGCCCACTGGACCCGAAGCTGGGCAGGCAAGGCAGGCAGGATGGTCCAACCCAAGCGAACTTCCTCCAGGAATGTAACACAGAGTGAAGCAAGAAAGATTTCCAAGTGGCAGGAGACAAGAGCAAAGTCTGAGAGCTGGAACCAGAAGGTTATAATCAGGAGCAAAGAAACAGCTGAGGATCTGAGCAGAGATCAGCCTGAGAAAAGTGGAATCTGGGGGGAGGGAGCAGAGGAGGAGGCTATGTGGGGCCCACCTGAAGATGTAAATAAAAGAACCAGGGCTCCTCCTTTAGCGTCATGGAGTTTGACATAGGTTGGGAGGGTACACTTTGTACAGTTTCTGTGTTGCAGAAATTAACACAACATTGTAAAACAATTATACTCCAATAATAAAATTAAATTATTTTTTTTAAAAAAAGGTTGAGGGACTTCCCTGATGGGCCAGGTGGCTAAGACTGTGCTCCCAGTGCAGGAAGTCAAGGTTTGATCCCTGTTCAGAGAACTAGATCCCACATGCCACAACTCAGAGTCCACACACTGCAACTATGACCTAATGCAGACAGATAAAAAAAAATTTAAAAAACAAAGGTCAAGGAGGCAGACAACTGACAGAGTGAGGACTAGAACCCACACTTTCTAACCAGCCCCACCCCACCCAGGAGAACTCAGCCAACTCTTAAGCAAACAGGGACACACCACTGAGCTTTGCATTTACACACACACACACACACACACATGTATGTATGTATTGAGTGAATGAATGAACGAAGGAATGATGGTCAAGCAACTGGTCAAGTCTGAGGAGCCTTGTTGGCGGAGGGCGGTGGAAGGTGGGCACACAATCAGCACCAGGAAGAAGACAGGATTCTCACTGCAGAACCAAATAACCAAAGCTCTTTGTTTTTTTTCTCCTTCCTCTCCCACAGGCCCACAGGTAGGAAAGTTTCCCAGCCATCTCCCTTTTCCCTCCCTGCTGTCAGTCCCCTTCCTAGACAGTCTGGCGGCCATGGCCACGGACATCCCCCAAATGTAGAGTAGGGAGGCCTCAGCCCCATGGGTTGGGGTGGGGTGGGGAGGGGAAGAGCATCACAATACAAGTCCAACCCCTGCTGGCGGCAGCCTTCTCCACTCCTCCCCAGTTTTCCCATCTGTCCCTCTTCTTTTCTCACATCCCCTCCCTGCCTCAGCAGCTCATTCTCTCTCCTGCTGCTTCCCCTCCTGTTCCATGCTTCTCTGCTTTCCTGGCTACCCACAGCCCTCTCAGATGGCTGGCTTGCTCCCAAATCCCAACCACACTGCAGGGCCCCCATGACCTGCCTCTGCCTGCCCTCCTCCCTGCTTCCCCTCCCCCAGCCCCCCACCACTAGCAGACCCAACTCCTAGGCCTGGAATGCCCCCACCACAAAAGAGTCATAGAAGAGGCAAGCAGGGTGGGAAGTGGCAATTTCCAGGCGTCACTGAGCCTGGATGGGGCAGCAGCTGCCTTGATATTGTCACAGAAAAGACTCCTAACCCTGGAGCCTGCCTCTTTCCCAGAGGTTATAGGCCATTATCAGGCCCTAGGAAGCAGAAGCAGACTGGGGAGTTATCCAACCCCTAGGGACTTCCCAGGTGGCGCTAGTGGTAAAGAATCTGCCTGCCCATGCAGGAGACTTAAGAGACATGGTTTGATCCCCGGGTCAGGAAGATCCCCTGGAGGAGGGCATGGCAACCCACTCCAGTATTCTTGGCAAAAGAAGAGTCAGGTCGCAGAGTCAGATACACCTGAAGCGACTTATGCACACACACAGAGTAGGGCCATAACCCTCCACTGCCTGCTCCCTTGGGGGGGCCCCAGGCCCCCAGTGCCCAGCACCAGAAGAAAAATTGTCTCCTCTCTCCCCTGGGCCTGTGCCAAGAGGCAAAGAAACTCCTCTGGCCTTGGGGCCTCAAGAGTGGTTCCAGCCAAGACAGAAGGTTAAACCACCCATTCCAGGACTCTTCTGTCTCAAGCAATAAAACCTTGATTTTACTCTCTGTTCTTCCTGATTTCATGAGTCTGGCACCTGCTCAGGGACAGGTATGGGCTCACATGTACTTCCGTTGACATGTACACACATCGCCAGGCACATGCACCCATAGGCATGTACCTGTGTACACAGAAGGCCTTTATAGGCTCATGTATATAGACATAACTATTTTTATGTAGAGGCAGTACAGATCTTTACCTGCACACATGTACTACCTACATAGAGAACAAGCACATCCTTACCTTTGTCTCCTCCCACCCTTCAGCTGACTCCTCCTTCCCCTTGGCTCCTGCATGTCTCCTCACTGTACCTCCTGTCTCTTCCATGCCCCTGGTTCTCACTGAGTTCCTCTGTAGCCTCCCCCAGCCCTACCTTCATTTCTAAGTAGTCAACATGGCAAAACCTCTAATCACTCTTCATGGGTTCTTGAGTGAAGGAAGGGAGAAGATGAGATACTTCAGCTTCTTAGTCACAGTTAAATAAACTGAGGTCCAGAGGATGGGAGTCATAGCTCAAGGAATAGAAACCAGTTGATCTGGTTTCCTCCCATTGTGTCTGCTCTGTGCTCTGGTTTCATCAAGGCAAAAGGCCTAAAACTAGGAGCAGTCACTTGCTATTTCTGCCTCCCAGACCTCTACCATGAGCCCCTACTAGTACCCAGGAATCCTGAGTCCTCTAGAGGAGGAGCAGCAGAGAGACAAGGGGAAGGGAGAGGAGGAGTTGATCTCAGGTAAGACTGGCACTGACCTCTGACTCTAATATTGTTCATCTGATTTTCCACAGGGGCACAGCCATGGCCATGGGCACCCCCCTGGCCCTGGGCACAGCCACGGAGGCAGCACCCCCCTGGCCCTGGGCACCACCCTGGCCCTGGGCACCCCCCTGGCCCTGGGCACCCTCACCCTCCATGTCCCCACCCTGGATCAGGGCACTGTCCTGGAGGGGGCCACCCACCTGGGCCCCCTGGGCATCCCCCCGGCCCACATCACTGAGGAAGCAGAAGAAACAAGACCCAAGAATGGGGAGCATGATCTAGCATGGGGCCTGAACCAGAATCTTCTGTTCCTAATAAACAGCCTCCTAGAGGCCATATTCTATTCTTAAAAGAGCCAATCTTCCTTCACATCCAACCTGACACTCAGGGAGCCCAGTGGTCTCTGAATTTCCTAGTTATGAAAATTGGTACCCAGTCAGGCATACTCAGTAGTTTGGTTCAGTGGTGTCCACAGCACATGGTTGAATAAGGTCACCCCTCCTTTGTTTTCACTTCTGCCCCATCCCCCATTAAAGGGTCTCAAGGATGGTCTCATCACCTCTACCACATCACATACACTCAGACACAGTGGGCTGTGCATGCCTCCTTCTAGAAGGATCCACAGACACCTTCAGTGGATCCTGAACTAACTATGCCCTGAAAATATATAGAACTTTCCAGACTCCTTAACTTTGCACAGTTTCTCCATCACTACCACCTCCACCTCAGCCCCGGTCAGGAATGCCTTCCTTCCAAGCCAACCAAAGCTCTACCATCAACATGAAGCCTTCCCTAAGGCCTTTAGGATGAGTGAGGTCCTTTCTGTCTTTGCACATTGCTCCTTTCTCTGTAGCTTATATCGACCATTGCATGGGCCCAACCACACCCTACCCAGTTGGCATCAACTAATGGGACAGCTTTTATCTCTCCAACCAAATTAAGCTACTCACCACTTCTACACCTCTAGACTCTCCCACCCTCATCCCCTACTGGTCTACATCTTGCATAGAGTGGCATTTGCACACAGTTTAGGGATACCCATAGTCCAGACACTACTGGGTTCTGACTCTTCCCAGCCCTATTCTTCGGCCAAGGCATCTCCCAAACATACAGACAGCCTACTTGCTGTAAAACCCCTTCTACCCAGTCAAATTCCACATTTGGGGGCCTCTCCACTTCCCAATTCCTAGGCTTCTCATAGGGACCCTACCTATTCTAGTGCTACCACAGCTCTCCAACCATGCCTCTCTACCTCCCAACACATTGCCCCTCTCTTACAGCCATTCCTTGATGGGGGAGACAGCAAGAACTCGGAAGTGAGTGGCTAATGATTACATTTCCAGGTTGAAGTGGGGTAGTTATAAGAAAAGGAGCTGGGGATTCTCTGAGTCGCTTCTCTCTCTTCCGGGTCATACTCGCACTTGAATAACAGAATCGAGGCTCCACATTTGAGGGGCACAGACCCAGGTCCAGACCAACTTGAAGAAAGACCCAACTTGAACAGGTGCCTAGCCTCACTGGGAAGTGGTGGGGGTCCGCTGAGGGAAGCTCAGAGAAATTTGGGAGTAAACGTAGCCCAAATTGTCAACCCCTCAGCATTCTGAGCAGTAAAGTGCCGGCATGGAACTGCTTGCTCTTCTGGGCTTGAAGAATCAGTTACAAGTTATGAGGCTCTCGACACGGAGCCCGGGGTCGGTTTTCCTGGTCCCTCACGGAAGACCGATCCCCCGCAGAAACGCCGGTGTGCGAGCTACAGCCAGATGGCCAGACTCCTAACAGCAGCTGTCAGACATGTCTTGGGTAGAGGGGCCCACAACAACGTTCGGGGGATATTTTAAAGACAGGGAGCCCCCAGCTCCTACAGCGCCGCGGCGGGAAGTCTCTGTCCCCGCCCCCCAGTGACGCGCCCATTGGCCAAGCTCTTCCTCGGCCCCGCCCAGCGACCGGCCCGCTTGGCGTCGACGCATGCGCAGAAACCCGCCGCCGCCGCCGCCGCCGCCGCCGCTTCAGCACCGGCGCCCGGACAGCGGCGCCGCCCACGGGCATGGACGGTGGTGGCGGCAGCAGCAGCAGCAGCGATCCGGTTCCCGGCCCGGGTCCGGAAGGGGAGCAGCGGCCCGAGGGGGAGCTTTTGGCCCCAGAAGGCAGCTCCCCGGACAGGTAGGGGCGGACTGTTCCGCAGACCCAGCTCTCTCTCAGTCCTTCCCAGAACCCGCGCCCCAGATATTCCCAGTAGCCGCCATATGTCGCCCCATTCATTCCCCAGACCCTCCCAGAGCCCGTTCTGGCGCCTCCAGACTCCTGGCCCCCTGGCCACGCCCTCTCTCTGCCGATTTTCATTCTCCCTGATACCCCCTAATATCAGCCCCCTTCGCCCTCGCTGCCCCCGGGACCTGCCCCACCCACTGTTTCTACCTTACCTCTAAGACCCCGAGTTCCCCCCACCCCTCCGGCCTCCAGAACCCCTCCCTCTAGGCCCTGCCCCCACGTCTTCTCTGTAAGCCCCAAGCCTGCAGCAACCTCAGTCCGGGTTCTAGCATGTCAATGTGCTCAAGGGTGCGTGTGTGTTGTAGATGGACTCGCCAAGGTGTATGTCCTAGGGAGACGCCAGACACTTGGCCGCCAAACTAGGGTCTGTCTTTGTCCATCACCATCAGTCTCCAGTCTGCCGCCCCGCATGGCCAGCTGCGCACGTGTGGGCTGGAGTCCCCACGTGTGGCAGCCACCTGCACTCTTTGGATGTGATGGGTTGGCAGGCTCTGAGACTCAGGTCACGGTCAGTACCTTCCCTGAAGGAGCACCCGGCTGGCAAGACAGAAGGAACACCTTCCTGCTGAGGGCCCAGATCTTGGTGCCTCTCCTCTCCCTTCCTCCACCATATGTGTGAGGGAACAGCCCAGCCAGGTAACAATATGGCGCAATTTCTGTGCCCTGCCTGTTCTGCCGCCCCCAGGATCCCTCACCTGACATGACGCTGCCTCTCTCTCCTGCCTGGACTGAAATAGGAAACATTCTTTGGGGGCAAAAGCAGAGGTGAACACATTATCTCCAGACTGCCCCAGTTAAATGTATAACCTGTACCTCAGAGTGAAGAAGAGATCCCACAAGCAGAGAGAAATGTTTCCTTCCCTCTACTGTCAAACCAGCCTGGATAGATTTAGCCACCTTTCAGACTGAAAGGCACAGAACTTTCTGCGATGGGATGAGAGACAGGATTAATGTGCTCCTTGGACCAGGGGACTGCCTGGCACTATGGCCTGACCAAAGAGCCAAGGATGGCCAAGGCAGAGATAGTGACAGGGCAGGGGCCAGGAGCATCCCTAGAAGGGGCTGGAGAGTCTTTTGCTGCCTCAGATATTTTGCCCAGGATCAGCCTTATCTTGGACTACTCACTTCCCCTGCACATAGGGCTCATACTTGAACACAGGAACTATTTGCTGTCTTCTAGTAACTCCCTGAGACCTCTGGCCCCTCTCTGCCCCTCCCCAGAGACCCTGGACAAATCAGGCAAAGGGACTCATTTCAGTCCAAGAAACAAAAATTCCTGCTGAACTAAGCAGCACCCTGGAGAATGAATAAGACAGCGCATGCATGCAGTCATGTGCGTGCATGTGTGCGCGTGTGCGCGCACACACACACACACACACACATTTACTAATGTAAAGACAACAGGGCAACTTGAAACAGTTAATTCTTTGCATCTTTAAAATTACTTTTTATTTTCCTAGTGGCATGAACTGGAACTCCCTCATCTGTCCTGACCATTCTGCCTGATCACATGGATGTTCATATAGCTATATGTCTGTGGCCTTGGGGCATGGTTAATACTCCTGTATATTTGCCCGTTATGGGGCTCCCAAGTGAGGGTCTGGGGCACTATTAGCCAGGCCCTGACTTCTATGGCCATGAGTCAGACCTGTGTCTTCCCTTTTCATTGACCTTCCTACCTGCCCCAGTCACTTGGCCAACAGGCCAATGTGCCCAGGCAAGCAGCCCAGGAAACTGCTCATCCCAGGCAGAGCCATGGAACTGAGGGTGAGAATGAAAGCCCCCAGGGGAAGCAAGGCAGACAGCTGATCCTAGGTTCCTGGAGAGGGATAAAAGGGATGGGGCTGGGCTAGGGAGATCCCAGTAGAAGCAAACCAATGGTGGAGACTTAATTTCCCCTTGAACAGGAGCCTGCTAAGCAAGGGGGGCGCTGATGAGATTTGGTAGGCTGGTTAAGGAGGACTGAGTTTCATTTCTCAGCCACTACCCCCTGGAGTGCTGGCTTCCCTTCATGAAAAAGAAACTGACACTCCAAGTGGGGACTTGACTCCTAAGACAAGCCCAAAGCTCAGTGATGCTTTAAGATCATGGGCAGCTGAAATAGGCACCCTGGCTGCCCCACCCTCCTGACTCTGGAAAGCAGGCCCTACTCTAAAGAGTGAGACCAAGACTAAAATGGGTCACCTTGTGCCTCCCTGGTGGTCCAGTGGTTAGGACTCCACCTTTCAAGGCAGGGGACATGGGTTCAATCCCTGATCTGGGAACTAAGGATCCACACCCCACAGGGTGCAACCAAAAATGTATACAAAATAAAATGGGTCACCTTCATGCCTTCAGGGTCCAACCCAGACCAAGCACAGTGCCCAGCATGTGGCAAGTGCTCAGAAAAGACCTGCAGAATAAAAATCTTAAAGAAATAGATATCCCCACTTATACATATGAAACCCAGGTCATTTTTCCAGCTTCCCTTTGGCCCATGGGGATGGATGTACAAGGGATTTATCTGCCAGGACACTGGTTGCTATATCATTAACTTTATGGGGTCATCTGAGGTCTTGCTTGAAAACAACTTCAGTCAAATTCCTATTTTTCTAAATGTAGAGTTAGTAAAAAAAAAAAAAAGAAGAAGAAGAAGAAGAAGTAGTGGTTTAAATCATGAGATAAATTCTAATGCAGCTGTTGATAACAAAAAGAAAAGTACTGAGACTTCCCTGATGGTCCAGTGATTAAGGCTCCATGCCCCTGATGTAGGGGGACTGGATTCTATCCCTGGTCAGGGAACTAGATCCCACATGCTGCAGCTAAGACCCAGCACAACCAGAAACAAATAAATATTTAAAAAAGAAAAGTAATTATAATTATATATGTAGAGAGATTCTTAAGGCGTGAGAAGTTCTCAAATGGAGACATATTATCTGAAGTGCCTAAAGAGTTCAAATTGTAAATATAAATATACTTCTTAATCTACACACTTCCTGCAGCACTGAGTGTGAAGAGGCAGGAAAGCAAATGTCTTCCACATGCCAGGCTCCATGCCAGGCACCTCACAGATCTTACCTCAGTTAATTCCCATACTAACTTGAGCTGCTGCTAAGCTGCTAAGTCACTTCAGTTGTGTCTGACTCTGTGCGACCCCATAGACGGCAGCCCACCAGGCTCCCCCATCCCTGGGATTCTCCAGGCAAGAACACTGGAGTGGGTTGCCATTTCCTTCTCCAATGCATGAAAGTGAAAAGTGAAAGTGAAGTCGCTCAGTCGTGTCCGACCCTCAGCGACCCCATGGACTGCAGCCTTCTAGGCTCGTCCGTCCATGGGATTTTCCAGGCAGGAGTACTGGAGTGGGTTGCCATTGCCTTCTCTGACTAACTTGAGAGGGGGGACCTTATTCTCATACCCCGACTCAGCAGACAAGGATGTCAATGTTCCAAGAACTGTGTATCTTTCCCAAGACCCCAGAGCTAAAGGATGATGAGGCCAGGATCCCACCTCCACTGCTCCCTCATTTTAGTTTCAGCACGAGGGTTATCCCCTCCCCCTCGACTGTCTGCCACCCAGCTTTCTGGCAGGAAGAGAAGGAGCTTATTTTTTTTCAGTTCCTCTACTTGATTTCTGGGCAGAACCCAGCCTCTTTGGGCAATGTCCACTTGCCATCACAGCCAGGACCCTGGCCCATGGCCCCTTCAGCAGTGCAGCAGGCAAGACTGGAAGCCAGGGTTGGATCAGCAGACACCTGGCTGTTCCATGGGAGCTATGCAAATTCTAGCAGGCCAGGTGAGCCAGGAGGATGGAAGGAAGGAGACTCACTGGTGGGCCCAGAACCCTCTGGGAATCACCCATGGCCCTCAGGCACTTGGTTCTGTGACCATCTTCTGTCCTAGGTCTAGCAATCCTGCCACTGGGGTAGGACTTCAACTCCTCCTGCACCCAAGGAGTGGGGCTGGGTCCATGCACAGAATACTGCCCCCATGAGTAATTTGGAAAGATGAATCTATTGCTGACTCCTTCCTGGCAAGTCCCTTGGGGGTCCTAACTCCCTTTCCCAACTGTGCACACTCTTGCAGAGCAAACCTCTTCCCAAAATCCTAGGGTTGGTAAAAAAAGGCAATAATTGCTTATGCCAAACTTTCCCTGGCTTTTAAGGTGGGAACAGAAGTGCAGCAGGTGCTTAATCAGCGTCTGACGAGAATGAAGAGACGATTGCAGCAGACAGAGCTGGGCTCAAGGCCCAGCTCTTCAGGGCTCACTGAACCTCAGTTCTCAAATCTATAAAAGGAAAGTACTTCCCCTGTACGGTTTTTAAAGGTGCAAATTAAGATCATATGTGTTTGGGGGTGCAGAGACCGATGAGGGAATGAGACAATGAACCCCAAGAAGTAGGCTGGAGGTGTAGACCCAGAACCCCCATCCTCGTCGCCTCCTGCCAGAACCAGTAACAGAAAAACCCAAGCCCCATCCATCTCAGCTCACTGAACACTGCTGGGGCATGGTATGGACCACCACTATCCCACCCCCATTTTCCCTGCCTCCTCCTCCCCCAGGTCCCAGAGCAAGGCTGTGGCCCCGGAGGCCAGCCCAGAGAGGAGCTGCTCCCTCCACAGCTGCCCCCTTGAGGACCCTTCCAGTTCTTCTGGACCACCACCAGCAACTTCCACCCTCCAGCCTGTGGGCCCGTCCAGCCCCTTGGCCCCTGCTCACTTTACCTATCCCCGAGTACAGCAGGAGTACCGGGGGGGAAGCTCCCTGCCAGGGCTTGGGGACCAGGCAGGACTGTGCTCCCATGGCTGCAGCCTCAGCCCTTCGCCAGCCCCCTCACAGCGTGATGGGACCTGGAAGCCAGCATCTGTGCAGCACCACGTGGTCAGCGTCAGGTAAGGAGGAGTCCAGTAGCTGGCCAGCTGCCCTGGAAGGTAGGGCAGGGCTTCAAAGTGGGGCCAACTCCCTGAGGTCTAGATTCCTTCCCTAGGAGGCAACCCAAGTGTCTCCTGTCTCTGATGGAGGAGGCAGCCTGGAGGGAAGAGGAAGGAAGGGTTGCAACTTGGGAGTGGGGAGGCTTGCAAGGGTCGATGCCAACTTCCTCTACCCTCTACCCCTACTCCAACCTCCCACCTTACAAGAGGACTCTAGCAAGCAAGTGTCTTTTCTTCTCTCCCATAGGCAGGAACGGGCCTTCCGGATGCCAAAGAGGTAGGCCTGGGCCTTCTCTGGACCCATGGGGTGACCAGGCCCAGTTTAGCTCCACCATCCCTTCTTGGTGGCTTCTAAGCTCACCCATTCCCTGCTGCCATGCCCAACGCCAACTCATGGGGGATCTCTTCCTCTTTCCCAGCTATTCCCAGCTGATTGCGGAGTGCCCAGTGGCCGTGCTGCTGCTGTGTCTGGCTTTCATCCTCCTCTGCACCCTGGCTGGACTGCTGGGGGGCCAGCTACCTGATTTCTCCAAGCCCTTACTGGTGAGGGGCCACAGGGAGGGACGGGGCCCCCATGCCTGACAACCTCAGCTCGATCTGGGGCAGAACTTTGGAGTGGTCCTGCTGGGAGTGGACTCTCCAGTGAGAGCTCAGAAAGGGTACAGAGGTGATCCTCGGGTCCAACCATACAGCCAGGCAGGCCAGCCCTCCCTGCTCCAGGGACCCAAAGGAGCAGAACTGAGAAGGAAGAACTCCCCCTCTTTCTGGTCTGATCTTCTCTGCCCTCCTCCCTCCAGGGCTTTGAGCCTCGGGACACGGACATTGGGCGCAAGCTAGTGGTCTGGAGAGCACTGCAGGCCCTCACAGGCCCCAGGAAGCTGCTTTCCCTTTCCCCAGACCTTGAGCTGAACAGGTAATGGCTTCCCATCTTTCCACTTTTGGGGGCAACCGGAAATAGAACGAGGTCTCCAGAGAGGAGCCAAAGACAGGTCAGGGGACTTCCCTGGCTATCCAGCAGTCGGGACTCTGCACTTCCACTGCAGGGGACACAGGTTTGATCCCTGGTCGGGGAACTAAGATTCCATATGCCATGTAGTGCAGGCAAAAAAAAGTAAAAAAAAAAAAAAAAAAGGCAGGTCAGAGGGCCTTGATGGAACCCCCTAGGCAATGGCATCTGGCCTCTTCTGAGCCCCTCACCTTCTGGAGAGTGCCTGGTAAAGATTTTTTCTCCACCTTAGCTCAAACCCCCACACCACCCTGAGCCCTGCCACACCCTGGAGCAGTGCCCAAGAGGGGATGGTCCGGCCTTGGAGGATGGTGGAGTCCTTGGAGGACAGAGGGCAGGACAGCTTCTTCTGTGGCCCCCCTGGTAAGCTGCAGCCTGGCCGGTTCCTGGCTTTAATGGTGGTTCTCCCTCTCCCCATCTACTAGAACTGGAGGGCCCAGGAGAACAAATCTGGGCAGACAGAAGGGGAAGGAGACTGGCCAGTCACATTCAAACCAAGGAAGTAGGGTTACAGATGGGAGGATGAGGCAGGTCTCAGTTGCTCCAGCCAGGAAGGGTCAAGCTGGACGGGGGTGTGGCACAGGGGAGGGATGTAGGCCCAGCATCAGGCAGCCAGGCACAGGTTTGAGGCTCCTGAGAATCTGAGCCTCATATGGTCCAGAGTAAGCATCTTCCCTTTGGTGGGCCCAGGATCTGGGGCCAAAGCACTAAGCTCTGGGCCGTGTGTTGCAGAGAAGAGCTACGCACAGCTGGTGTTCATGTCCACCTCAGCGGGCAGCCTGTGGAACCTGCACGCCATTCATTCTATGTGTCGCATGGAACATGACCAGGTGAGCCAGCTGAGGAGGTGCCGGGGCTTGGTGGGGTTGGGGAGAGCCAGGGACACCAGGGACCTGATCATAAGGAAATACAGTTGAACCAAGGTTGCCAGGCTGGGCTAGGAAAACACATTCCCTGCTTAGAAAATTATTGCAACCCTGCTAAGAGGCTCCAGGTTGTAGGGGAGAGGAAAGTGAAGAGTCAGCTGCTTCCAGAAGTGCCAAGACATAGCTGCTGGGAGACAGACCCTCAGAGCCCGGGGATTTTCAAAAGGTCCTGAGGCTCCTCCTTAAAGGAGTCAAGATGTAGCTGCTGGAACAGGGGCCTGACCAGTCAGGTCAAGATACCTCTCTGCCTCTGCCCTGCTGCCTCAAAAGAGGTGAGAGAGCCTGGGATAGTGCTTGGAAACCTGGGCTCCAGCAGTTCCCCTGAGCTCTCTCCTGCTGTGTGTGCCCTACAGATCCGCTCCCATCCCAGCTTTGGGGCTCTGTGCCAGCGTACAGCAGCCAACGAGTGCTGCCCAAGTTGGTCCCTGGGCAACTTTGTGGCTGTGCTCTCCAATCGCTCCTCCTGCCTAGACATTACTCAAGCCGATACAACGCGAACACTGGCCCTGCTGCGGGCCTGTGCCCTCTACTATCACCGTGGTGCCCTGGTGCCCTCCTGTCTGGGACCTGGAAATGACAAGCCCCCACGCTGTACCCAGGTTCCCACCAAGTGCTCCCAGAGCAGTGCTGTCTACCAACTCCTGCACTTCCTGCTGGACAGGGACTTTCTGAGTCCCCAGACTGCAGACTACCAGGTGCCCTCCCTCAAGTACAGCCTGCTCTTCCTGCCCACCCTGAAGGGTGCCTCCATGATGGGCATCTACCTGGACCGCCTCGCTATGCCCTGGGGGCTCTCCGACAACTACACGTCCGTCACCGGCATGGACCTGGGCCTCAAGCAGGAACTGCTGAGGCACTACCTGGCCCAGGACACGGTGTATCCCTTGCTGGCCCTGGCCGCCATTTTCCTCAGCATCGCCCTCTACCTGCGCTCGCTCTTCCTCACGCTCATGGTGCTGCTGGGGGTGCTGGGCTCTCTGCTGGTTGCCTTTTTTCTCTACCGAGTGGCCTTCCGGATGGCCTACTTCCCCTTCGTCAATCTGGCAGCCCTTGTCCTGCTGAGCAGCGTCTGCGCTAACCACACCCTCATCTTCTTCGACCTCTGGCGCCTCAGCAAGAGCCAGCTGCCCTCCGGGGGGCTGGCGCAGCGCGTGCGCCGCACCATGCACCACTTCGGCTACCTGCTGCTGGTCTCGGGCCTCACCACTGGCGCGGCCTTCTACGCCAGCTACCTGAGCCGCCTCCCGGCCGTGCGCTGCTTCGCGCTATACATGGGAACGGCTGTGCTGGCGCACCTGGCGCTCACGCTGGCCTGGCTGCCCTCCTCCGCGGTGCTGCACGAGCGCTACCTGGCGCGCGGCTGTGCGTCCCAGGCGCGTGGCCCGTGGGCCGGCAGCGCGCCCCGGCGACTGGCACTGGCACTCCACCGACGGCTCCGCGGCCTCCGGAGGGCGGCCGCCAGCACCTCGCGCCTGCTCTTCCAGCGCCTCCTGCCCTGCGGGGTCATCAAGTTCCGCTACATTTGGATCTGCTGGTTCGCCGCGCTGGCGGCTGGGGGCGCCTACATCGCAGGCGTCAGCCCCCGCCTGCGGCTGCCCACGCTGCCGCCGCCACGCGGCCAAGTCTTCCGGCCCAGCCACCCCTTCGAGCGCTTCGACGCCGAGTACCGTCAGCAGTTTCTGTTTGAGCGGCTGCCTCAGGGCGAGGGCGGCCACATGCCCGTGGTCTTGGTGTGGGGCATCCTGCCCGTGGACACGGGCGACCCCCTGGACCCTCGCAGCAACAGCTCGCTGGTGAGCGACCCTGCCTTCTCAGCCAGCGGTCCTGAGGCCCAGCGCTGGCTGCTAGCCCTCTGCCACGGAGCTCGGAATCAAAGCTTCTTCGGGGCCCAGCCGGAGGGCTGGCCCACATTGTGCTTCGTGGAGGCCCTCCAGCACTGGATGGAGAGCCCCGGCTGTGCCCGCCTGGGGCCGGGCCTCTGCTGTGGCCACTCGGGCTTCCCCTGGGCCCCGCAGCTTTTCCTGCACTGCCTCAAGATGATGGCTCTGGAGCAAGGCCCGGAGGGCCCCCGGGACCTGGGACCCCGCTTCAATACCCAGGGCGGCTTGGCTGCCCTGGTCCTGCAGTTCCAGACCAACTGCCCCTACAGTCCAGACTATAGCCAGGCTCACCACTTCTACACTGAGGTCAACCACTGGCTGGCAGCAGAGTTGGGGAGGGCACCCCCTGGCCTGCGCCGGGGTTGGTTCACCAGCCGTCTAGAGCTGTACAGCCTGCAGCACAGCCTAAGCACCGAGCCTGCAGTGGTGCTGGGCCTGGCGCTGGCGCTGGCCTTTGCCACACTGCTGCTGGGCACCTGGAATGTTCCACTTAGCCTGTTCTCAGTGGCAGCTGTGGCAGGCACCGTGCTGCTCACCGTGGGGCTCCTGGTTCTGCTTGAGTGGCAGCTCAACACTGCCGAGGCCCTCTTCCTCTCTGCCTCGGTGGGCCTCTCCGTGGACTTCACTGTCAACTACTGCATCTCCTACCACCTGTGCCCGCACCCTGACCGCCTGAGTCGAGTGGCCTTCTCACTGCGCCAGACCAGCTGCGCCACAGCAGTGGGGGCCGCAGCCCTGTTTGCAGCCGGCGTGCTCATGCTGCCTGCCACGGTGCTGCTCTATCGCAAGCTGGGCATCGTCCTCATGATGGTGAAGTGCGTCAGCTGCGGCTTCGCCAGCTTCTTCTTCCAATCTCTCTGCTGTTTCTTTGGACCAGAGAAGAACTGTGGGCAGATCCTCTGGCCTTGTGCACACCTGCCGTGGGATTCCGGAACAGGGGAGCCTGGTGGGGAGAAGGCAGGTCGACCACGACCGGGGCCGGTAGGAGGGGTACCCGGGTCCTGCTCAGAGCAGTACGAGCTACAGCCGCTGGCGCGACGCCGGAGTCCCAGCTTTGACACCAGTACAGCCACCAGCAAGCTGTCTCACCGGCCCTCAGTGCTCTCTGAAGATCTACAGCTGCATGATGGCCCCTACTGCTCCCGGCCCCCGCCAGGCCCTGCATCCCCAAGAGAGCTGTTCCTGGACCACCAGGCAGTTTTCAGTCAGTGCCCGGCCCTGCAGACTTCCTCTCCCTACAAGCAAGCTGGACCCAGCCCCAAAACCCGGGCCAGGCAGAACTCCCCAGGGAAGAAGGCTGAGCTGGTGCAGGCCTCACTAGAAGCCCCAGCCCACCCTCCCAGGCCCAAGCCCCAGGTCGTAGAGCCCTCTGATTGCCTCTGCTCCTCAGCCAGCACCCTGGAGGGGCTCAGCGTCTCTGATGAGACCTGCTTAAGCACCTCTGAGCCCAGTGCCCGTGTGCCAGATTCCGTGGGTGCCTCCCCAGAGGACCTGGATGAAGCTGAGCAGACAGTACCTGAACGGGGCCAGCTCAATGAGAAGCGGGACACACTGTGGCTGGCGCTCAAGGAGACTGTTTACGACCCTTCTCTGCCCACCTCACACCAGAGTAGCTTGTCCTGGAAAGGCCGTGGGGGGCCGGGGGATGGCAGCCCTGTGGTGCTGCCCAACAGCCAACCAGATCTGCCAGATGTTTGGGTCCGCAGGCCCAGTACCCACACTTCAGGCTACAGTAGCTGAGGGAGGCCCAGGGAGGCCCGAATGGGGCACAGAGCCTGTCAGGGATGATGAGGCCAGAGCAGCACCAGGCTAGAGCCTGATAGTGTTTCCCCACATCAGCGTGGGGAGGTCTCGCTCTCCAGTTGTGGACTTTAAACCCTGCCAGGTGTTCTAGCCCCGGTCTGGGCTGCTGCTTACTCCCCACACCTGGAGGATTGATAAGGGGGGTGGTCTCTGGAGTGAAATGCCAAGCTCTCCTTGTGACCTGTGAAGGGCTCATCTGCTCCCACAGTGCCAACCAGGACCCACCCTCTAGAAGGGCAAAGGTCATGTGTGCAGCTCCATGTATCAGGGGAGGCTGACTTGGCCCCCATGCCAAGGGGCATGAAGGTCAGTGGGACTAAGGGACCCAGTCCTTGGGATCCTATGGGCCCCTTCATCAACCAAGAGCCCTGGGAAACCTCAGCAGCCTCCTGGGCCTCTCTCACTTTTCAGAGGCTTTTTTTTATCAGGACACTTCCTTTTCTTTGGGAGAGCCTCTTGGAGTCATAATTGGGCTGGGGTCTCTGTCCTGAATGGTCTACCCCCCTCACATTACCCAATCTGTCAAGAAATTGGTGCCAGCCAAGCAAAGATGGCTTCTGGGAGTAAAGTAGGTGGTGGAGAGATGGTGAGTCCCAGAGCATCCCTGAATTGCTAACGGTCCCTCATGGGAAGATGCTCTGGCATGGAAGTGTCCTCTCCCCTGTTAACACCAGTAAGAATCCTTTACATCCCGCCTATTTTGGTTTGCAGAACACTTCCATACCCATTGTGTCCTGGGAATCTCACCACTTCTGTGTGAGGTAGCCTGTAGTTGGTTAGGTCCTTTGGCCCCCAGGTTGCAAAACTAAGGTTATCTGTTTTCACAAAGTCCCATAGTGAGTGGGTGGCAGAGCAGGTTTCCTAACTGACTCCACAGCAGCTCCCACTGTCCTCCTGTTTACCTGCCCAAGGGACGTTGGCCTACAGCTGTCTTGATCTTTGCTCTGGCACCTTTTAACAACCTGTCTTCAGAGGTGCCTCTGGGTACCACTTTAGGCCTCCGTCTGCAGAAGAAGCTACACTCTGAGCAAGCCTGGAGTTCCTCCCCATAGCCCCTGGGCTTCCTTCCAGCTCCAGGTGAGATGCCTACCATCCATGAGGCACCTAAGCTGATCTGATTCCCAAGTTCAGGGTCAGGAGAAGGCCTTGTCCATGGCTTCAGTGTGCGGAGAGCCCCTGCCAGGAGAGGCACTGAGGGCAGTTGAGGCTGAGCAGAATCCAGTTAAGGCAGGAACTCAGGCCTGCCCTCTTTGGGGGTATGGCAGTCTGAAGGTGTTTCGCAGGTCAGGGTTCTGGTTCCCAAAGGACAGGTCTCTCTAGGGGCACTCAGCAGACAAAAGGCTGACTCTCCTTCCCCAAAGCAAAGGGTCTCTCTGGAAGGTTTTATCTCACATGAGAGCTCATGACACCTGGAACATCAACAAATTTACTGAGCACCACTCCACCTCTGGCACTATAAGAGGACAGAGGCATGGAGGGAAAATCAGACATCTGCCCTCAAGGATCTCACCCTCTAGCTGGGGAAACAGCCCCCCCACCCCATACATGTAGGCATCAGTGGGTCACTGATGGCACCATACAGCACTTGCTGAGGGCCATATGCCTGTCACCATGAGCATTGCTGGAGCTCAAGCACCCAGGACTGGTAACCAGGAAGGATTCCTGAGCTGGGCTTCAGTATCTCAGTCTGGAAGTGACCTTAACAATCATTTGTTTCAGCAGTTCTCAAACTTTGGAGGCTCAGGACCCTTTGTTCAAAGAATCCTTGTGTGGAAACACTGCATATAAAGCTGAGAAAAAGCAACTACACTGTTGGGTGCTGGGGGTGGGGAAGTCCAGAGCCAGGTCAGCCTCCTTTTTTACTGTGCCTCTCAGGGGACCCTGGGGAACCCTGAAAGCTCTTGGTGGCTCTGAAGAATGTGTTTTGAAAACCACTGATCCAGGTTATTTTACAGATGAGCATCACAGAGGGGAAGGATTTTTCTGGGGCCAAAGAGACAGAACTGGAGGCAAATTCGGGGCTTTGGGCTTTTTATATATATATATATACCTGAGACTTACCTCCCACGCCAACTTATAAGAAGTGGGATATGGCGATATCAATGAGATATGGGAGTTGTGGAAGTGCCAGAAGACCATGGGCAGGAATGACAGGTACATCGGCTTTGCAAGATAAAGATGCCCATCTGACTCCCGGTGTCAGGAAGGAGAGACAGTGACTAGCACTAACTTGGACCATCTCCCTGGAGTTCTGAGGGACCTCTCTTCACGTCAGAGAGGAATTCAGCCTCTCTGGCCTAGGGCTGCTCATCCGCCTCTGAGTCCTGGCTTCCCTGACTACAGACTGTCTCCTGTTATCACACAGCCAGGTCGGCAGAGCTCTGGTCATCTGGGATCATCACCCAGAGGGAGGACAAGCTGAGCCCTTCCTCCTGAACATGAGCGGAAGTCTGGCCTTGACTCCATCGTTGTAGCTGCCTCTCAGTGACTCACTGCAGCGCTTCTGCCCTGTGATGTAGGAGGACAGCAGGGCCCTGGACCAAAAGAACCTGCTCCCTGACACCCTCTTTTGTGTCTTATAGGGGGAGACATTGGTGTCTGGGACTGAGGCTTCAGAAACTAGGCCTGAACACAACCACTGACATGTTTGAGAGAGTATGAAGGGATGGATGGGGTGGGCATCATCTGAGCACAACGAAGAGCCCTCCTCGGGGACTTCTGGGTGCCCTTCTCACAGGCCAGGGCCACACAACCCTTCAGGAAGGCAGATGAGCTGGAGCAGCCAAAGTACTGACTGGATTTGTTCTTTATACCAGCGTGCCCAAAGGACTGGAAGAACTCAGTGTAATCCCAGTCAGCACCTCGAACCTGGAGTGGCCCAAACCAACAGCAGGCATCACAGCAGTGGGTAATCCCACCTGCATCTCTAGCTCCAACTTTGGTGTTTTTTTTTTATTTGACAGGGTCTTAGTTCCCCAACAAGGGATCAAACCTGTGTCCCCTGTAGGGGAAGTGCAGAGTCTTAACCACTGGACTCCCAGGAAAGTCCCCCTTGCCCCAGCTTTGGAAAGCAATTTGAAGTATTTTCAAAAGATTTACTATCATCATTATGGTGGTTACAGAGTGTATGGCCCTGGACACACATAGAGAGAAGCTTAGAAGCATGCTGTGAGGCTCTGGAAAATTCAAGAAATGGCTCCTTAGCACTGAGACACTGCATTAACACTGATTTGGGACTTGCAGTCATTTCTCCTATTTGTGCCACAGATCCTTGAACTCATACACAGAGCATGAGTATGTGTTATTGTATGTTTTAAAAATGTAACTTGGTATAGTTTGTTACTATGGGAAAACCCATCCTTCCATGGCTGTGGCACTTTGGTGACAATGTCAGAGATTGAGTTGACTGGTAAATCTTAGATTTTACAGGCACAGGGCCTACCCTATACCATGATATTTAGGCAGTATCTCAGCTTGAGCCTGATTCTGAAAGAGACATCTCACGAGAGATTTATAAGCCAAATGCCCTTAGCCCCCTCAAACTCATTCCTCTCCTTCCAGTCCATGACAAGGCAAGTGAGGGGATCAGGAAAGAAGATACATTGGAGAGTTTCTGATCTTTTCTTTTGTGGTGGCCTTATCTTGGCCTTTGATAATACATGTGGGCAATTATGAGCTCTCTGGCATCCATGACATGCATCAAGATTTGCTTGGGAATGGGAAAAAACAGACATTCCTTACCCTTTCTACCCTCACCCTTGTTCACAGGGATGACAGTAGCTCAAGGTGGTGTAGAGGTATTTATGCTTAGGAGAAGTTGTCACTCAATTCACTGGGAAGATGAGAAACAAAAGAAAGCCACCGCGTGCTATGTAAATGGTGGGCTGTCCCAAGCCACCTTGTGCTGAAGAGCCCTGGAAGGACCTTGATAAACTTATCGTGATCATCAGGCCTCTGTGTGGTTATTCATGTTATACCTCAACATAAGGGGATGATCAACAGTTTACCAAATTCACAGACAACAGATTAGAGCTTCAAAATCACTAAAGAGAATCCCTCAGCTGGGCAGACTGATGTGGATTTGAATTCATGATCCCAGCCTCACCTGTAACCTCAGCTCTGCCTAGCCTGCTTCCATTCTAGTTACTAGTTTCAGTTCTTTGCAGCAGTCATTTCATACTTTCTCCTCTTGCTTCCAACATCAGATGCCCTTTACCTCTCTGCACACCTACTTTCAGTAGTCAAAAAACTCATTATTCATAATGGAATCTGGAGGCATCAGATAGAAATTTCCTCACCTTCAAGGCACCAAGTCCCCAGCTTACCTACCCTGCTCCTACTGGCTTCTCGCCTCATCCTTTCTGTTACAAAGAAGGAAGCACTTAATGTCCCCACCAATGATTTATAGCAGATAGGTAGATATAGATAGCTTGGAAGTCAATTTCAAGAGCTTCCTTCTTCATAAGTTCCCTCTCCTCATATTGATCAGCCTAAGAAGGAGTCTTTGGCCAGAAATCTCTCCCCTCCAGCAGTGACCCTTCCTTCATTCTGACTCCTACTACTCTGGCACCATTTTCTGCACTATAAAAAAATAAATAAAAGGACTACTTGAGAATGTTTTGCTTGAGGAAGTCTTTGAGAGAGCAAAGCCAAGAACATATGAACATTATCATAACTGTATTCCATATGGTCACATAGCTTAAGTAGAGACTTGGAGAATATATATGTATAAAGAAAATGGGGCTTCCCTGATGGCTCAGCAGGTAAAGAATCTGCAGGAGTTACAGGAGATATGGGTTTGATTCCTGGGTCAGGAAGATCCCCTGGAGGAGGGCATGGCAACCCACTCCAGTATTCTTGCTGGGAAAATCCCATGGACAGAGGAGCCTGGTGGACTATGGTCCATGGAGTCACAAAGAGTCTGAAGCAACTGAGCACATATTTTAAATACCCACATTGAACTTGTAGAGATGAAAACTAAAATGTCTGTGATTTAAAAAAAAAAAATCCCTGGATGAAATCAACAGTTTAGAAGTTTTAGATCAAAAGGATTAGTGGACTTGAAGATATAGCAATAGAAATTACCTAAAATGAAACATCAAGGGAAAAAATAAGTTTAGAAATAAATACAGAGCATATACAACAGGCAGAAAAAGTGTCCTTTACAGTTATTCAAAATTATGAAATAATTTAGGCAATAACCAAAAATGAAGAGGGTACCTTTTAAAAATAAATATTTTGTGAAGGAATATGAACAAAGGAGTCTGAAGATGCTGCTCTAGGTACCATCTCCCTTGCCCCTTTCTCTCTGACTTTGCTCCTTTGATCATCCCATCTTCCTTCTGAAGCATCCTTTTCTTTCAGCTGGCTCATTCCCATAAGCACATGTATCCACCAGTATCTACATCTTTGAGAAAGTTCTACCTTGACCACCAAAACCCACCTCCAGTTACTGCCCAATTGATCTAGTCCATTTACAAACTCTCTTTGACACCTGCCGTCTCTGCCTCCTCATCTCTCATGTACTCTTCATTCTGCTCCAAGGTAGCTTCCACTCCAGCCTCTCCACCAGAATTCCTCTTCCTAATACTCACCAATGACTTCTGTGTGTGTGTATGAGAAAACATACGCATGAGTTTATTCATTGCAGGATTTTGTACTCACCAATGACTTCTTTGTTGCTAAATTAAATGGATCCATTTAAATTCTCATCTTGCTTGCCCTTTATTTTTTTAATAGCTATTTTATTTTTATTTAACTGCAGTAGGTCTTTTGTAGCATGCGAGATCTTTTTAGTTGAGGCATGTGAATTCTTAGTTGCAGCATGTAAGATATCTAGTTCCCCAACCAGGGATGGAACCCAGAGCCTCTGCATCTGGAGCTTGGAGTCTTAGCCACTGGACCACCTGGGAAGTCTTGAGTTATTTTCAATAGTTTATCACTTCCTTCCTCAGCAGTTTACCACTTCCTCCTTCTTAGCTTCTAGGACCCCACTCTTTCTTTGTTTTCCTCTCACCTCTCTGGCACCTCTTTATCAGATTTCTTGGCTTGGCACCTTCTTATTATTGCAACTTCTGAGTACTGGCATCAATGTCCTAGGTCCTAAGGCTCTCTGTACATTTCTTCCCTTGGTAATCTCATCCAACACTGCAGTTTTAAATACGTGTGTGTGTGTGTGTGTGTGTTAGTCCCTCAGTCATGCCCATAACCAATCCAGGCTCTCCTCTGGGCTCAAAGGGTATGTTTTCAACTGCCTACTTGACAACCCCGCTTGAATGTCTCAAAGGCATTTCAGGTCTGTCATGCTCAAAACTGAACTCTTAATCTCTCTCCAACACAAAATAATGACTCTGATAGCTTACAGTGATTGATGTCAGATTCATGATCTCTGAAGAAGAAGATTTAGTTTTGGGACCAGGAACCAGGCTTGATCACTCAGAGCTTTTGTGTGGCAGAAGTTCTATTGTGACATAGACATCAGGAGGGGGACAGAGAGTGTCCCACTCCTAGTCTTATCAAGGCCTTATATGCTTTTACCAGACCCACTCCTACAACATACATCTTAAATTAACAAAATTAGAACTAATCACTAGGGCTTCCCTGTGGCTCAGAGGTTAAAGCATCTGCCTGGAATGCGGGAGACCTGGGTTCGATCCCTGGGTCGGGAAGATCCCCTGGAGAAGGAAATGGCCACCCACTCCAGTAGTCTTGCCTGGAGAATCCCATGGAGGGAGGAGCCTGGTAGGCTACAGTCCATGGGGTCACAAAGAGTCGACTGAGCGACTTCACTTTCACTTTCAGAACAACAGAAAAGTATTACCACACACACTCTTACAACATACACTTTGGATTAAAAGATTAATAGAATGTTATTGTTAGGAAGGAGAAACATGACCTTGAGCAAGATACATAGTGTTTCATAATCATTCAGTTCAGTTCAGTTGCTCAGTCTGACTCTTTGCGATCCCATGGACTTGCAGCGCACCAGGCCTTCCTGTCCATCACCAACTCCCGGAATTTACTCAGACTCATGTCCATTGAGTCAGTGATGCCATCCAACCATCTCATCCTCTGTCGTCCCCTTCTGCCCTCAATCTTTCCCAGCATCGGGGTCTTTTCAAATGAATCAGCTCTTTACATCAGGTGGCCAAAGTATTGAAGTTTCAGCTTCAACATCAGTTCTTCCAATAAACACCCAGGACTGATCTCCTTTAGGATTGACTGGTTAGATCTCCTAGAAGTCCAAGGGACTCTCAAGAGCCTTCTCCAACACCATAGTTCAAAAGCATCAATTCTTCAGTGCTCAGCTTTCTTTACAGTCCAACTCTTACATTCATACATGACTACTGGAAAAGCCATAGCCTTGGCTAGACGGACCTTTGTTGGCAAAATAACATCTCTGCTTGTTAATATGTTGTCTAGGTTGGTCATAACTTTTCTCCCAAGGGGTAAGTATCTTTTAATTTCATGGCTGCGGTCACCATCTGTAGTGATTTTGGAGCCCAAAGAAATAAAATCTGCCACTGTTCCCACTGTTTCTCCATCTATTTACCATGAAGTGAAGGGACCGGATGCCATGATCTTTGTTTTCTGAATGTTGAGTTTTAAGCCAACGTTTTCACTCTCCTCTTTCACTTTCATCAAGAGGCTCTTTAGTTCTTCTTCACTTTCTGCCATAAGGGTGGTGTCATTTGTATATATGAGATTATTGATATTTCTCCCAGCAATCTTGAGTCCAGCTTGTGCTTCATCCAGCCCAGCATTTCTCATGATGTCCTCTGCATATAAGTTAAATAAGTAGGGTGACAACATACAGCCTTGACATACTCCTTTTCCAACTTGGAACCAGTCTGTTGTTCCATGTCCAGTTCTAACTGTTGCTTCCTGACCTGCATACAGATTTCTCAGGAGGCAGGTCAGGTGGTCAGATAGTCCCATCTCTTTCAGAATTTTCCATTTTTTTGTGCTCCACACAGTCAAAGGCTTTGGCATAGTCAATAAAGCAGAAATAGATGTTTTTCTGCAACTGTCTTGCTTTTTCAATGATCCAGCGGATGTTGGCAATTTGATCTCTGGTTCCTCTGTCTTTTCTAAATCATATAATCATTAGTATAGGGCTTAAGGAAAAACATACCTTTGAACAAGATGAGTTGTTTTGTTATTTAATCACTGAAGTGAAAGTGAAAGTCGTTCAGTCCTGTCCAACTCTTTGCGACCCCATGGACTATACAGTCCATGGAATTCTCCAGGCCAGAATACTGATATAGGTAGCCTTTCCCTTCTCTGACTTCCCTGGTGGCTCAGACGGTAAAGCGTCTGCCTACAACGCGGGAGACCTGGGTTCAATCCCTGGGTTGAGAAGATCTCCTGAAGGAAATGGCAACCCACTCCAGTATTCTTGCCTGAAAAATCCCACAGACAGAGGAGCCTGGTAGGCTACAGTCCATGGGGTTGCAAAGAGTTGGACATGACTGTGCTACTTCACTTTCACTTTCCCTTCTTCGGGGGATCTTCCCAACCCAGGGATCAAACTGTCGACTGAAAAAAGATGTACAACTTGAGAGTTGAAAGTTAAGTTTTACTTGGGGCAAAATGAGGACTGCAGCCTAGGAGGCAGCATCTCAGATAGCTCTGAGAGACTGCTCCAAAGTAGCAGAGGGGGAAGGTCAATATATAAGGTTTTGGTGAAGGAGGAGTTCAATACCATGAAGCACTCATTTTTACAAAAGGTTTTTTGTTATTCATGAGGATCTGATGTCACCATGACAGGATTTAGTTCGTTTCTAGATATGAAGAGATTGAGGATTGAGATCATAAAATCTGTTCCTAAAAATATGCAACTATCTAAAGACCTGTCCCAGCAGATTCCCTGGAGCACAGAGTGCCTCACTCCACCCTGAATTCCCTCAGGGTTTTTTGAAGGTCAACAGCTATAGCAGCATGGGGTTCACTCTCCATAGAGGCAGATGGCAAATGCCTTTGTTGTTCAGTCATTGGCAATGCTCTTGGTAAGTGCCAATTTGTAGGTGACAGAACCCAGGTCTCCAGCATTGCAGGTGGATTCCTTACCAGCTGAGCCACAAGGGAAGCCCAAGAATACTGGAGTGGCTAGCCTATTCCTTCTCCAGTGGATCTTCCTGACCCAGGAATCAAACCAGGGTTTCTTGCATTGCAGGCAAATTCTTTACTGAGTTATCAGGGAAGCTAATAACCATTAGCTTTAATCATAAGCTAATAATCATTAGCTCTGAGCTTCAAGAAAGTTAGTCTTAAAGATTGTTGTCATAACAACTCAGAGTTTAAGAAAAAAATGTATTATGTGACTAAGACAAAGCAATGTAGAAAAAAAAAGTTTGTGCCTTTCTCCTCCTCCAGAGCCCTGGACCCCTTTCTCCTCCTTGAGGGCCCCAGACCCCTTCCTCCTTGAGGACCTTGGACTCTTTATCAACCTACCTAAGAATTAACTCTCTCAACTCTACCCACAAGATTATTCAAGCCTGGGAGTCATCCTTAAGATCTCTCTGCCCCTCAGCCCTCCTTCTCCCACATGCAATCTAGCACTGAGTCCTGAGATTCTGCCTTCAAAAATGGTGTTAAATATGTCTGCCTCTCTCCATCCAAGCCACCATAATCTCTCACTTGAATGATTAGAGTAGCCTCCCAACTCTTTCCAATCCCTCTCTTGCTCCCCTTCAATCCATTGTCCATGGAGTAACCAGAGGAAACTTTAAAAAATATAAATATAAATATATTTAAAATATTATATTTTAAAATATAAATTGGGGGGGGTTCCCTGGCAGTCCAGTGGTTAGGACTCTGGGCTCCTACTGCCAGCAGCTCAGGTTTGACCCCTGGTTGGGGAACTAAAATCCTGCAATTCAGACAGTGTGCCAAAAATATTTATATATTGAATGACACTCTCCTCTAATATTTCAATGACTTCTAATTAGTCTTAGGAAATCTCTCTACTTTTGGTCTACAAAGACTTTGATTTCCATTTGATTTCCTATCTCTCCACCTTTATCCCCAAGAAAAATAAATGTAAAAAGGCAAAATGGTTTTCTGAGGAGGACTTACAAATATCTGAGAAAAGAAGAGAAGTTAAAGGCAAAGAAGAAAAGGAAAGATATACCCATTTGAATGCAGAGTTCCAAAGAATAGCAAGGAGAGATAAGAAACCCTTCTTCAATGATCAATGCAAAGAAATAGAGAAAACAATAGAATGGGAAAGACTAGAGATCTCTTCAAGAAAGTTAGAGATACCAAGGGAACATTTCATGCAAATATGGGCACAATAAAGGACAGAAATGGTATGGCCCTAACAGAAGCAGAAGCTATTAAGAAGAGGTGGCAAGAATACACAGAAGAACTATACAAAAGAGATCTTCATGACCCAGATAACCATAATGGTGTGATCACTTACCTAGAGCCAGACATCCTGGAATGTGGGCCTTAGGAAGCATCACTACGAACAAAGCTAGTAGAGGTAATGGAATTCCAGGTGAGCTATTTCAAATCCTAAAAGATGATGTTGTGAAATGCTGCACTCAATATGCCAGCAAACTTGGAAAACTCAGCAGTGGCCACAGGACTGGAAAAGATCAGTTTTCATTCCAATCCCAAAGAAAGGCAATGCCAAAGAATGCTCAAACTACCACACAATTGCACTCATCTCACATGCTAGCAAAGTAATGCTCAAAATTCTCCAAGCCAGGCTTCAACAGTATGGGAACTGAGAACTTCCAGATGTTCAAGCTGGATTTAGAAAAGGCAGAGGAACCAGAGATCAAATTGCCAACATCTGTTGGATCACAGAGAAAGTAAGAAAGTTCCAGAAAACATATACTTCTGCTTTATTGATTACACCAAAGCCTTTGACTATGTGGATCACAATAAACTGTGGAAAATTCTTCAAGAGATGGGAATTGCAGACCATCTTACCTGCCTCCTGAGAAATCTGTATGCAGGTCAAGACGCAACAGTTAGAATTGGACATGGAAAAAAATAAATAAATACATAAAAAATATTAAAAAAAAATAAAAAGAATTGGACACAGAACAACAGACTGGTTCCAAATCGGGAAAGGAGTACGTAAAGGCCGTATATTATGACTCTGTTTATTTAACTTATATATTAAAGTTATATATGTTCTTTACAGGCTGGCTGTAACGAAGCACAAGCTGGAATCAAGATTGCAGGGAGAAATATCAATAATCTCATATATGCAGATGACACCACCCTTATGGTAGAAAGTGAATTAGAACTAAAGAGCCTCTTGATGAAAGTGAAGAGGAGAGTGAAAAAGTTGGCTTAAAACTGTTAGGTAGTTAGAATAGGCAAAAGGAGTCCAAAATGGCGGTGGCTAAAACACAAGGAAGGGAAAAGCCCACGAAAATAGAACAAAGGAAGGTCAAAGGAAGGTCCGAGGACTGGAGTGAAGACCTCAGGTAGAACAAACAGCACTCCTGGCGAAGCCCAATTTGCATAGGGCAGGCCCAGGTGGAGAAAAAACATAAAAGGAGAAGCCAAAGAACTTTCTCTCCCCTCATCCACCCTGCGCCTGCGCTCTTTCTCTCTCTCTTACTCTCTCTCTCTCTCCCCCTCCCCTGCCCGCTGGCACGCTCCTCCACTCTCTTAGTGTCTCTGGGTTGGCATGCCCTCACGCTTCGAGTATGGATTCTCCTGCTATCTTCTAAATAAAATAGAGCTGTCACACTGATTTGTCTAAGAGCTATAAACACAGTTTGTCCAAGACCTAAGAGCTGTGACACGCCGAGGGCTTTAATGTCCATCACTCCAACTCTTTGTTTGTGACGAGACAGAACCGAGGAGCATACAACTCGCCTGACAAAACTAAACGTTCAGAAAACTAAGATCATGGCATCCGATCCCATCAGTTCAGTTCAGTCACTCAGGTGTGTCCAACGCTTTGCAACCCCATGGACTCCAGCACACCAGGCCTCCCTGTTGTAGGGAATAGGCTATGCACAGGCCTCTACTATAATTAACAGGGCTTCTTTGAAAAATAAGAATGATTTTCTCATCACCCCAGGTGAAGGGCTCGGAGAAGTAAAAAGTACATTGTGGAAAAATATCTTGAAAACAAACTATTGATGTACTGATGTGACTGATGGAAAACCGTTAGTGACTGTTTCCATAACCAGAGCCTTTAAGGGAGTTGCTGAGAAAGGGCGTCACTAGCTGAAGGGCTAAACAGAGTCATGAAAGGCCTGAAGGTTTGACATTGAGGACTATGCATTTTATATCTTTATCCCCAATCTGAGATTGTAAAGAACAGATATCTCTAGAGCATGTACAAGGAAGTAGATGTTAACAATAAAAGGCATGCAAGGATTAGGATCTGGGCTTTTGCCTGTGAATGGCATCAGCCCCCTGATCCCCACTTTATTTCTGAGTCTTATTTTTCCTTATTCTTCTGCGGTACTGCTCCCTCAGGTCGGTTCATTGTTCAGCTGGTTCTGACACCTCTCCATCACCAACTCCAAGAGTTTACTCAAACTCATGTCCATCAAGTTGGTGATGCCATCTAACCATCTCATCCTCTGTCGTCCCCTTCTCCTCCCGCCTTCAATATTTCCCAGCATCAGGGTCTATTCCAATGAGTCAGTTCTTCACCTCAGGTGGCCAAAGCATTGGAGTTTCAGCTTCAACATCAGTCCTTCCGACGAATATTCAGGACTGATTTCCTTTAGGATGAACTGATTGGATCTCCTTGCAGTCCAAGGGGCTCTCAAGAGTCTCCAACACCACATTTCAAAAGTGTCAATTCTTCGGCGCTCAGCTTTCTGAGCCGGTCCCATCACTTCATGGCAAATAGATGGGGAAACAATGGAAACAGTGACAGACTTTATTTTGGGGGGCTCCAAAATCACTGCATATGGTGACTGAAGCCATGAAATTAAAAGATACTTGTTCCTTGGAAGAAAAGCTATGACCAACCTAGACAGCATATTAAAAAGTAGAGACATTACTTTGCCAACAAAGGTCCATCTAGCCAAGGCTATGGTTTTCCCAGTAGTCATGTATATAGTCATGGACTATAGAGAAAGCTGAGCGCCCAAGAATTGATGCTTTTGAACTATGGTATTGGAGAAGACTCTTGAGAGTCCCTTGGACTGCAAGGAGATCCAACCAGTCAATCCTAAAGGAAATCAGTCCTGAATATTCATTGAAGGGCTGATGTTGAAGTTGAAACTCCAATACTTTGGCCACCTGATGCAAAGAACTGACTCATTTGAAAAGACCCTGATGCTGGGAAAGATTGAAGGCAGGAGGAGAAGGGGACGACAGGGGATGAGATGGTTGGATGGCATCACCAACTCGATGGACATGAGTTTGAGCAAGTTCTGGGAGTTGGTGATGGACAGGGAGGCCTGGTGTGCTGCAGTCCATGGGGTCACAAAGAGTCAGACATGAATGAGTGACTGAACTGAACTGAAGAAAAGCCCATTCTTACCTTGGGATTATGGATTTCTCATCAGGTTAACTCCTACTCCCCCTTTTAGTCAAACATCACTTAAGATACCTTCCCTGACTCTGCAATTTAAACTAGGTTTCCCTGCTTTTCTCTCATAGCACGTTGTACTCTCCTCTAATAGTTTTACTATAGTTGATAAATACATGTTTGTTTTTTTTCCTAGTTTAATTGAGATATAATTGACAGGTTTGTATGATTATTTGCTGGTCACTGTGTTGTAAACTCCAGGAGGGCACAGTCCAAGTTAGTTTTTGATATTTGTTGTCCTCATCCCACCCGCCCACTTAGAATTATGGTCTGACACAAAGCAGGTGCTCAATGAATATTTGTCGAATGAAATGAATTAGCGCACTAAATGTTAGAGAACTCTGCCCCATTGGCTAGGAGTAGCTTTGAATTTCGGCTTAAATTCTGGATAAGTGTTTTAAAAGTTAGGACTGAGGACAGGTGTCTCAGGTATTTCAGCTCACAAGCCCTCTCCAAATCTCACCTGCCACTCTTCTCCGTGTAGTTTTTTTCTACCAATCCCTCTCTGCGCTCCTGGCTTTCCGGCATCATGCACCATCCCTAACAATCACAGACCAAATAAAGAGGATTGTGACAAAGACACTAAACGTGACTGCGTTTCCGTCCCAAGGCCAGAATATGACGCCAGTCGCTCATAGCTCCATTAAAGACGGCAAAGTGCACCACTTCCCTTCCCCCGCCCAGACCTGGGGACTCCTATACCCAGCGCCAGGAAGCTCAAACTCTGGCATCGACTCAGATCTTCCGTACAGCATGGCAGCTGCCGAAGACGTCGCCCACGCCAGTGACTGCCGTACAACATGGCCTCCTACGGAGAGCGCACCACACCTCCTTCCGCCCGGTCGCCGGAAGTTTCCCTTTGAAACCCAGGCGGCAGACGCGGTCGGTGGTACGGCAGTTATTGCCGAGCATCTTTTGAACCAGAGCGACGAGGCGTGCGGGCAGGAGCAGCAGGCACCTGGGTTCGGCTCTCCCGGGGCAGGAAACTGGGCTGGATGTGGGAAGTCGATGGGATGGGATGGGAATGGTGGATTTTCGCTCTCCTGAGTCGCGCTCTCCTGGGGCCTCCGCCTGCTTGGTCGCCTTGGCCCAGCCCTGGGTAACCATTCACCTTGTAACTTCTAGGCCCCAGCCGTGCCGCCTCGTTACGATGACCAGCGTGGTTAAGACAGTGTACACCCTGCAGCCCTCCTGTGTGCTGAGCAGCGGTCTGCCTGCAGGTGGGTGTCCACGGGGCTCTTGCCCCCTGGCACTGCGAACCGGCCCTGGAGTGGTCAGGCCAGGAGTCTGGGGGCGTCAAATCTGTTGTTGGGGATGGGTGGCACCGGCAAGGAAGGGCATTCTACCGGCTTTGACAGCTTACTAACTTCCCTAGAACCGGGCTGTCTAGTTTATGATGGGAGTTAGGGAAAGGGCAGTAAGGTAGAAATTTAGACTTGCCCCACCCCCCTGCTTCTTCAAACCGACCTCTGCTGCACTCACCAATTAGATTCAAGTTGCTAACTATTCTACAATATTATTCGCAGTAAGCTAGGGATCCCTTTTATACGTATCTGTTTTATTTCCAGAATTGGGCTGTCCTGAGGGACTGGGTTTGTTGTCAGGGAGGAGAGAAGAGAGTCATTTAAAAAGCAGCGTAGTTAGGGAGAAGCACTAGAGTTCACACTGTGTCTGGTTCCCATTTGTAACTGCACAGTGTCCTTTATATAGTACATTCTCAGCAAACATTTGTTGAGTAAAGTGAGAGAGAGGGATCAGGCCTAACTAATGCTCCAAAACTTTGGGAGAGGAGGCATGATTAAAAGCAATGTTTGATTGCTTTGCCATTTTGCTTTGTGTGACTCAGCTTGGAGTTGAAATCATCTCCTAAATTCTGCAACTGTTGAGCTGCCTAATCTAGAGATTATTGCAGAGAATTGGTTTTAAACATGAGAACTGGGTGGTGGTGGAAGGTTTTGAAGCAGCTATTTAAGATCGTTTCCCAGGTGACTCCATGCAACTGATTGATGAGGCTAGTAGGATTGACCTATGAAGTAAATAGGCTTTTCTCCAAAGGCCTTCCAGGATTTTGTTTGTCTTATATTGCTTCAGAACACCTGAATGGCAATCCTGTCATCAGCAGGGCTTAGGAGTTGATGGAAGAACTAGAGTCAGTCTTAACACTGCCTTTCCCTTAGAAAGCGGCATCTTTAGTGCAGTGGGGAGTGACTGGCATCTCCCCACCCAAACTGGAGGTTTTCATCTCTTTGCTTCTTTCCCTGTCACAGCTTTACAGTCATATGTAACCTCAATATTTAAAAAATTTTAGGCTGCCTCCCAGGTTTTTTGATGTTAGGCAAGGGTTGGTTGTTTTTTAGTTTTTTTTAACAGATAACATATCAGATCAAATCAGATCAGATCAGTCGCTCAGTTGTGTCCGACTCTTTTCGACCCCATGAATCGCAGCACGCCAGGCCTCCCTGTCCAGATAACATATACACCTGTTAAAAAAAAAATTCCAAAGTTTGGAAACGATATACAGTGAAAAATTAGTCTTTCCATCCTTGGCACTAGCCATTCAGTTCCCTCCTTAGCATCTCTCATTTTAAGAAGATAGTCTTTGTTAAACACTGCTAAATTTTTCCTACAATACCATCCTTAGGTTCTAACAAATATGGGTTATTGGAACCAATTCCAGTCAATGAAGAGTGTTAATTTTGATCAGTTTGCTGTTGATACCTTTTTACATGAGATATTTCTTATCATATATGACTTATTAATACCTGAGAGAGGAGAAGGTAAATTCATTCACCCAAGGTTACCTTTTTTGACAGATCTCAGAAAGAACCCTTTTAATACTTGCTTTGTGTGAAAGAGTGTGGAAAATAGGATGTAAGTGCCCATTGAGTGTACCTATAAGTGAAATAATTTGTTAGCCTGAGAAATCATATTTATTCCAAACTGTTGTGCAGCTAAAGTCATCAAAATAAATCTTTATCAAACACAAAGTTTCCTAATGCCTGCAATTCAGTGCTTTGTACCTCATTTCTTCATCTTGATTTAATCGTTGATTTCTTCAACTTAAGATAGGTCAAGGTTTTTAAAACTATTTTTGGTTGCGCAGTCTTTCTATAGTTTTGGAGAGCGGGAGATTCTTATTGTGGTGGCTTTTCCTGTTGCAGAGCACAGGCTCTAGGCAGGCTCAGTGATTGTGGCACGCAGGCTTAGTTGCCTTGGGGCGTATGAAATCTCAAAAAGCAGAGTATGGGCCCAGGTTTTTAAAGGGGCCATTTTACAATGAACAAAATGAAAGTTGGTATAAAGTAGAAGAATCCTTTGCATGTATTAGATGGGGTAGGGTGAGGACTTAACTCCAGAACAGGTTACTTGGATTTGCTATGGAATGAAAGTGGTAGAAAGAGATGTGTGGCAGAGGGCAGCATAAGGGCTAGGAGGCAGATGCTCTCTTCTAGGGAAGAAGAGTGTCATGTCAGGGCCATTTCTCTGGTTATCTGGCAATAGCCTACCAGGATCAGAACAGAATGCCAAATAAGGAACCTAATATGAAACTCTAAACTTAAAGATGGATAAACAAAAATGGATGATGGTAAAGGCCAGCATGGAAGAGGGAAGACAACGAAAGGAGCTACTTTAGAGATGGTCTGTGAAACTGACATGTTCCGTTTACTCAGTAAGCAGGTTTTGAATTTTTGCTAATATGCCAGGTACTCTCCTAGATGCTGAGGTACAAAGACATCTCCAAAGCAGGGGGCCCCAGCCTCCGGAATCTAATGCCTGATGATCTGAGGTGGAGCTGATGTAATAATCATAGAAATAGAGTGCAGGATAAATGTAATGCACTTGAAGCATTCTGAAACCATCCCCACCCCACCCCTGGTCTGAGGAAAAATTGTCTTCCAGGAAACTGGTCCCTGGTGCCAAACAGTTTGGGGACCACTGTCTTAGAGAGCTAGTTAGTGAGCCAGTCTGGTCAAAATAACTAAGCAACAGCTGAAGCTTGAAACAGCTTGCGTGTAGCTTAGGGGAGCAGGCAAAGTGCTTAAGAGCAGAATGAGATAGTTCATTGAATTGCTGTGTGAGGCAGGGTTCAGCTGTGTTTTGCCTTGCTGGCAGCCACACCGCCTCTTGTGGTCTTTGCTTATATGAATCTCCACCTTCACAGCTACACCCTCTGGCCATTCGGTTTGCTATATCGTCAAGCTTCTGGCCACTCTCAAACACACTGCATTGTCACATTTAAAGAATTTTTGGTTTCTATTCCCAATTGGTCTACAAGTCTTATTCTTCAGGATTTATAGAATTGGCAGCTGTTGGTCATGATATGTGAGGTTTCACCCTCTTGTTTTCCTTTGCAGATGCACAAACTCGAGCCACTTTTAAGAGCCAGTTACCTGTTAAGTCCAAAGAAGTTGATGTTTCCAGACCTCATTCAGGAGCTTCAGAGAATGATGTTACAAAAATCATCAAACCGAGACGAGAGAATGGGTGAGAGTCAGAACATCAGTATCCAAATAGAACTTCTTGTTAGAAATTGCTCAGTACCAAGAATTAGTGTTTTGAAGAGCAAAAGGTGTCTCATGGATTGGCCTGTAGTCAGTGGCCCAGAGCATCACAGCATTGCTGAGCTGTTTTTCAGAACCCTCAGTATTGATAGCTCAGAAGAGGTGCAGGCAGGGTTATAATAGATACTTTTTTCCTCTCTCAGCATTTGCTCTGCATGTGCAAATAGCAGCACTGCAGCCAAACACCAGCCCTAAGTGGTAGTCATGGCAGGTGGGTGCTAGTTGTGAGCCTAAGTTGCTAGTGTGAGCACAGGCCAGCCTGGTGTAGTGTGTGTGTGTGTCCTTCCCCCAGTGCTCAGCTCCCACTGAGTCAGGTTGACATGTGGGAGCCACACCATTCTGAGCAGGAGCAGGTCTCTCAGGCTGTCAAAGCGATCAGGAAGGGAGCCCATTCCCTATTCATAAGCCTTTTTCAATAGTCTGGGCGGAAACAAAAGTGTGTGGTGCCTCAGAGCTTCTCAAGCTTGTACTGTCTGCACTGTATGTAACCTTGGGTTCTTGCCTTAGAAAATCAAGCTCTTTTTGTTCTGCCTTGTTCACAACATACGTAACAACAGTACCATGATTCTCTGTGATTGATTCCTTTGTTGTTATTATTTAATTGAGGTGTAGTTGACATATGACATTGTGTTAGTTTCAAGTATACAACATAGTGATTTGATATTTGTGTATACTGTTAAATGATCACCACAGTAAGGCTAGTTAACATCCTGATTTGTTTTTGCTTCTCTAGGCAGGTGAAGGCTACAGACACCTCCAGGAGGAACCTCAGGAAGAGGTGAGCAGCAGGGTAAACAAAACTTGGCCACCACTTTAGGGTAGTGGGGCTTAATACAGAGTGTGGCTCTGGTTGTACCTCAGAAACACTCATGGGACTTGTTTTATCATGTTGGAGTCTGGTGCCACCTCAGAAATTGGAATGGAATTTTCAGGGGTGAGACACAGCCAGGCCTAAGACCCAATGTCAGGGCAAGAGTCGGTGATGCAACAATCTTGAGTTACAGACAGGAGTTTGGAGGCTCCATGCCAGGACCACGGCTTAAACCCAGTGATGGCCTATTAACAAGGGCAGGAAGCCCTCAGGATGGGAGAAGCTGCATGTGTTAGTGATTTCAAAATGAGTGTTCTGCTAGTGGTAAAATCTTGGAGAAAACTACATCTTGCTATGCTTGAGGCTTGCTTGGCCATTGTAGTCCCGAAGGCAGAAATAATATAAGCTGGAAAGTTTGTAGAAATATGTTGTAACTCCACATCTATTATTTGAGCATGTCTTAAAAGTTCTAAAGACAAAATACTATTAAAACAGACTCAGTTCAGTTCAGATCAGTCGCTCAGTCGTGTCCGACTCTTTGCGACCCCATGAATCGCAGCACGCCAGGCCTCCCTGTCCATCACCAACTCCCGGAGTTCACTCAGACTCATGTCCATCAAGTCAGTGATGCCATCCAGCCATCTCATCCTCTGTCGTCCCCTTCTCCTCCTGCCCCCAATCCCTCCCAGCACCAGAGTCTTTTCCAATGAGTCAACTCCTCGCATGAGGTGGCCAAAGTACTGGAGTTTCAGCTTTAGCATTATTCCTTCCAAAGAAATCCCAGGGCTGATCGCCTTCAGAATGGACTGGTTGGATCTCCTTGCAGTCCAAGGGACTCTCAAGAGTCTTCTCCAACACCACAGTTCAAAAGCATCAATTCTTCGGCGCTCAGCCTTCTTCACAGTCCAACTCTCACATCCATACATGACCACAGGAAAAACCATTGCCTTGACTAGACAGACCTTTGTTGGCAAAGTGATGTCTCTGCTTTTGAATATGTTATCTAGGTTGGTCATAACTTTCCTTCCAAGGAGTAAGTGTCTTTTAATTTCATGGCTGCAGTCACCATCTGCAGTGATTTTGGAACCCAAAAAAATAAAGTCTGACACTGTTTCCACTGTTTCCCCATCTATTTCCCATGAAGTGATGGGACCGGATGCCATAAAAAGATTCAGTATTGATGATGATAATGGTTATTACTGATTAAAATTTACTATGGGTCAGTAGCTCTGTCACAAATTGCATGTATATTCTCCTTTACCCTTCACAATAATAATAATATGAGGTGAGGGTATTAATTCTACAAATGAGGAAACAACCTGAGAGGTTACAGAGCTCCCTGAAGGTCATATTCCACTATGTGGTGAGGCCAGGATTTGAACCAGCCTGTTTGTGTAACTCCATAGCCCATACTCTTAACCCCTCCACCTCTTCATCTAAGTACAATTATCATTACAGCTACAAACCATTGAGTAAACAGAAATCGGAAGAAGAGCTCAAGGATAAGAACCAGCTCTTAGAGGCTGTCAACAAGCAGTTGCACCAGAAGTTGATTGAAACTCAGGTAAGAGACCCACCAGACCTCTGCCATCAGCTGCCCTGGTGATGCATGTGGACTCCTGAGGGACCACACCAAGTGGTCCTGAGGGCAGGCAGAAAAGACACTGGGCTTGTGCTGTGGCTGTTCCCAAGGAATGAGATGGGCCTGACCTGTCTGCATGTTCACCCCAACAGGGAGAGCTGAAAGACCTGACTCAAAAAGTAGAGCTGCTGGAGAAGTTTCAGGACAACTGTTTGGCAATTTTAGAAAGCAAAGGCCTCAACCCAGGTAAGAACTGCCTTCGGAGGAGTCTGTGCATGTGCCCTTTCCTGAGTGATTCTGGGCTGTGTGGCAGGAGTTCAGCATGGTGTCAGCTGACCTGGTCAGGGCAGGGGTTGCCTAGTAAAGCCCCGAAGATTTCAGGGAGCTCCTCTCTGGTCTCTGGTGGTGTTGACTCTGCCTGCCCAAAAGCGTTTCAGATGTTATGGAGACAGGGTTATCTCTTTCCTACCTGAACACTTTATGCCATTCTTTTGATGCTGACAGGTATGATCTTGCAAATAGATCAGAAATATCTTCTTTGTTTCAAGGGATATGGCACACAAGGAATCTTCATGGGTGGAGAGAGAGAGATGATACTGTTGAAAAGGTTCTGAAGCTGGCTAGTAATCTCTGAGTCATGATGGTCAAAATGTGATTCTTGTTCTTACCCTGTCCCTAGAGGGTAGTCTGTAACAAAGAGGAGACAACGGAAGGCATTACCCAGAGACTGTCAGAGAGCCTGAGTTGAGGAACTTGAGAATAACCAGGGAAGGAGCCCATGCTTTTTTGAGTTAGAGTACTGATTTTGAATACTGCCATTAAAATAGTGCATTTTAGGATATATTTGTTATAGTCACCATGTACGTTTTTGCATGATTTTAATTGCCTATGTATGTGCATTGTTTTTACAATAAAAATGTTGAAGGCCTGTAGAGATTTTAGAAATAGTTTTATGTACTGTAAACAGACCCAAAACCTATACATTTCTTTTGGACAAATTTTCTGCTGAGCTGAGAAGAAAGTTTTGGCCATATCCATACCTGGAGAGGAAGGGGAAGTAAAATCCAGCTCTGGAGAGCAGGCATGGGGGACACTGCCGAGGTGAAAGCTTAGGAGAGAAAGTCCAGGCCCAGACCCTCAGAGAAGTTTCCCTCATGAATACTCCTGTGGAGGGCTTTTTATTTTCTTTTAAGTTGCAGTTCCCTAGGCAGGGCTGACTCTGTTGTATCTACTGGTTTTAGGCAGTGAGACCCTGGCGTCACAGCAAGACTCCACCGCAGATCACGTGGACTCCATGGTGAGGGGGCAGGTGTGAGGGGGTGAGGGCCCAGTGAGCGTGGGGCCTTGCCGATCTAAGCAGTTCTCTGCCATATTGTCGGCAAAGCCCACGAAGCAGCCTTTGGTTATCCAGGAAGAGGGTTGGTGGATGTGTACTCAAAATAGCATATTTTCCTTAAGGGTGACTTTGTGCTTACAAATAAGAGTGAGTCTAAGTTGAAAATGTACTACTTTAAAACCCATAGTAGGGTGGACTAGTGGAGACAGCTTTCTGGTTTCTCTGTTGTATGCTTTACCAAATTTTTCCCCTTATTCCTTTGCTAAGAACTGTGTCTTACAAAGGCCCAGCCTGAATTAAATTAGTCCTCTCTTTGGTTCCTTCCCCGAAGTAGGAAGGTAATTTTTGGGGATTAAAGCCTTTTGAGCTTCTGTGATCTCTTCCCCAGGAAGATCAGTTGTCATCTTAGAATACTAGGCATGGACACCTTCCTCAGCTCCTCAAGGCAACTTAGTCAGCCCTTCAGTGGCTCCTGCCTTTTGTTCATAGTGCCTGTGTAGCACGGAGCATGTGGAGGTGTAGTCCTCTGTCCCTCCTGTGGACTCCGTTTCTCAGAGGAGCCTGGCACGTGTGTGGACACTCAGTAAATGACCGAATGCAAGGGATGTTAGTGATCATCTAATTCAACTCCTGTGAGGAGAAGAGTTTATATGAAGAAAAGTTCTTACCTTTCAATAAAGATCTGTTACTATATTTGCTACTGCTTTTCTCTTAGCTGCTGTTACAAACTTTGCAAGATGAACTGAAGCTTTTTAACGAAACAGCCAAAAAGCAGATGAAGGAGTTACAGGTGAGAGGCAGACATCACCCCAAGGCAAAATTACCATTTCTTACCACAATAGGAGGGTCTTTGGAGGACTCTTTTATTTATCTATTTATTCATTTTTAATAAACTATTTTGCAACAATTTTAGATTGTGACAAAGTTGCAAAAATAATAGAGAATTCAATTCCCCTAATATTAACATCTTACATTGTCGTGGTATATTTGTCAGGACTAAGAAACCAATATTGATGCATTACTATTAACTAAATTCCAAGACTTTGATTTCACTATTTTTTTCAACTAATTTTTTTGTTCTAAAGATGCGTAGAAATGTTCACATCCACAGGGCACAAGACAGTGTGCACATGCCAGATTACTCCAGGTGAGAGTTGACACCTGTGCAAAACCTATGCTGTGGACACTTGATATCTCAGGGAAACCTGTAATAGGAAACCCAGATTCTTGGGTCTGGACTTCTTTGAATTGTTTGGATGAACCGTGGGATACTACATGGAATCCTAGAGGATTTCATTGCTCCAGCTGAGATAACAGATTCTGTATTAAAGACAGTTCTTAAAGCCAACACAGATAAATCTAAAAAGAGACAGTGTGTGTTAGTATTCCAGTGGTCTTCCTCAATGGAACAGAATGTTCTGGTTATTGTCTTTTCTGAGTCAATGTTTTGTGGGGTTTTTTGTTTATTAATGTCTTTCTGTGCAGGCCTTAAAGGTAAAGTTGAAAATGAAAGAAGAAGAGAGAGCCCAGTTCCTTGAACAACAGACCTTATGTAGCAATCAAGTAAATGATTTCACAACAGCCCTTGAGGAAATGGAGCAGCTATTAGAAATATGATAAAAGCAGGTGGCCACATGGCTCTGTCTTGGAGATAGACTCTCAGAGGAAGCTACCTAGGACATCTGCTTCTTGGCCATGATCTTCTAGGACTCACCATCCCCAGAATGAAAACAGTTTCTGCAGTAGGATTAAAGATAGTTGATGTTGGAATGGCAATTCCTCCCTTAAGCAAGCATTCGTTCCCAGCCTCCAGATTGTCCAGCTCTCCTGAACCTCACAGTTCATAATTAGGGCCTACAGGAGAGGAGGCCTGAAAGCTTGGATCAGCCTCCTAGGATCAAAAAGCAGCACATCATTAGCATCAGGAGACTCTAAACCAGCCACAACCAGAGAAGCCAAAAGATGTGCAGGAAGAAACAGTGAAGCATACATGCTCCATGGGAGACATAACTGAAGAGTCACGTGGTCCCTTCCTAACTTGGAACACATTCTGTCCCATCCTGACTGGGCTCTGTAACCTCACTGTAAATTTATGAACTGAAAGTTACCTGAAGTGGCTTAATAATGGGGTGAAGGTATAGATAGCAATAACAGGTATGAAACAATACACCTTGGAGCTTTTAATCTAAATCATTTCTGTGTTGTTTTTTTTTTTATAAAGTGTTACTTTAAATAAATATTTCTGTAACTATTCAGACTGCAGCATTGACAAATGAAAATAGCTTTTTAATCTAAATATGGCCACTGAATACTACTGAACTAATCTGTTAACAAGTTCAAGGTTACAGTTTCACCCAGAATGTTTTTCTTCTATTTAACCCAGAGTATTTTTCTTCTACTCATTTTAAGTGCTCTATGACTGGCCCCCTTCCCCACCCCCTCTTCTGTGAGCATTAGTCAGTCTTCTGTGGGTGTTCCCTGTTTGCAGCAGTGTGTGCCAGACTCCTTCCACCAGGTTTGTGTCACCAGCTGCCTGTATTCCTAAATATGCTTAATCTCTGCTGTTGCCTTGCATGGCCAATCCTGGACCTGGCCCGCTGGATTATTAGTCAACTGAAGTCCACAGCAGACCTTCTCTCCCCCTCCTTCCCCCATGGTTCACCAAAGGTGCAGCTATAATTCCTTTTTTTTTCTTACTGGATCCCAGTTCTCCAACCAGGGATTGAACCCGGGCCCTCAGCAGTGAAAGTGTGGAGCCCTGACCACTGGTGTGCTTGGTCATTCAGTCATGTCCAACTCTTTATGACCCCATGGACTGTAGTCTGCCAGGCTCCTCTGTCCATGGGATTCTCCAGGCAAGATCGCTGGAGTGGGTTACCATGCCCTCCTCCAGGGGACTTTCCAACCCAGGAATTGAATGCAGGTCTCCCACATTGCAAACAGATCCTTAACATCTGAGCCACCAGGGAAGCCGATAACCACTGGACCTCCTAGGAATTCCCCATATTTCATTTCTTAGTCAAACTAGGCAGACTTTGACTTTAGCCATCTCCCATTTTTCCCTGGACCTCCCAATTTCTTCACCAACTCCCCCTACTCTTTATTATTACTGGAACTGTCCAGAGGCACCCAATCAACTCAAGTAACATCCCACCCTAATATATAGGGTTAAAATTCTTTGCCTTCATGCCCATATTGCATTCACACAGTTGATTATGTCTCAAATATTTTGAGGGGGAAACCCAGTTAAATAATTCACAGAAGAGCTGGATATTCTAACCATTTTCAGAATGTTTAAAAGGTTATTTGAAAGAAAAAAAGTGAAAGTGTTAGTTGCTCAGTTGTGTTCAATTCTTTGTGACACCATGGGCTATAGCCCACCAGGTTCCTCTGTCCATGGAATTCTCCAGTCAAGCATACTGGAGTGGGTGGCCATTCCCTTCTCCA
Source organism: Bos indicus (assembly GCF_029378745.1). NCBI lineage: Eukaryota > Metazoa > Chordata > Mammalia > Artiodactyla > Bovidae > Bos > Bos indicus. The sequence goes on from NC_091769.1 coordinate 35,926,767, forward strand.
GGAGACCTTCCTGATGCCGGGAATCAAACCCAGGTCTCCTGTGTTGCAGATAGATTCTTTACCATCTGAGCCATCAGGGAAGCCCCAAAAGGTTATTTACCCAAGTGAATCTGTAATTGGCGTTTCTGGTCCCCTTAAGAGTTCTACTTGCTTCTTGAGAGAAAGGGTAGGAAACTCAGCTGTGAGATCCTCACCTCCTTGTCCTGCCTCCCTAGTTAACTCCTAAGAATGAACCTATGTCAGCTCCTCCATGACTCATTTTTCCCAATGTACACACCCTGTTAGCTCGAGGCCTGGCCTCACAGGGGCCTTTTGCCCCACAGTTCTGCTTTGCTCCACCAATCAGCATTTGTGCACTTTGCCTTTTCTCCTGTGCCCTCTAACCTCTGCTCCATCTCCCTTTTGTACATGTGGAGGTATGTGGGTGTTTAATCTGGTCTGGAGCCTGAATAAATTCATGCATTACCTGAACTCCTTGTGATTTGCAACCTCCACGTTGCTAGTTGCTATAGGAAACTTTAATGTCACGTGACATTCTTAACCTCAAAGATGCTTGCAGTACACGCAACGAAACATTGCACAGGTGACATAAAGGTAAATAACAAAAGCAATGATTTATTACACAGTGGGTCCTGTGATGTGGTTATGTGCTATGGTAGTTAACAGTTTGGTAAGGAAAGGCTTGATGGAGGAGGTAGCCTGGGAGTTCACGGAAAAGTAATACTTGGAGAGGTTAGCTAGAGGGTTGAGAACTTCCCAGGTTGATGAATGTGCGGAGATTAGGGGAGAGGAGCGCACACAGGACCTTGAAGCTTCATGCCTTTTCCGCCTGCCTTGCCCCGTGTGTCTCTCCCATCTGGTTGTTACTGAGTTATATCCTTTTATAATAAACCAGATCTGAGTCTGTGAGCATTCTAGCGAGTCAAACCCAAGGAAGGGATAATTGGAACTTCCAAGGAGAAAAAACTATGAGAGATAGAGGAAAAAAAAAAAAAAACACTTGAGGGAATATCCAGATGAGTCTTGAAGAACTGAGTAAGAACACTGATTGGGCTTGGTCAGAGGGTTGAATTTAAGAGATTAGTTCTGATGCTTAAGGGAACACTTGTAATATACTATATGTGATGTTTATTTGTACATGTTTATGGGTACATGGTGTTACTAGAAGTTTTGAAGAACCTTAAGTTCTTCAAAGGCAGGCCAGAGGTTTCCAAACTGTCTTAGTTCAGTGTTCCTAGTATCTCAATATTTTATGACATGCCAAAATAAACATGTAAAAGTTCTATTTTTTTAATATCAAAATGATAAGCACTTAATGTCTGAACAACTTAATAGATATTTGAAAAAAGAATACACAAAAATCTAAAGGTATTTTTATTTTTAAATAACTGCAGTTATTACTAACAAGATGTTGGGCACCTTAGCTTCTCAGACCTTGGAATCAAACTGGACACTACCACCTTTCTTTCCTGTTTGATACTGAGAGGAATATTGCATGATCTAACCTTGAAATTAGCCTTCTTCAAGCTAGTAGTTCACATGTTGTCTAATATGTATCACTACGATTTCCCCTAAAGTTTATTCTGTAGCATCCCAGGGAGCTTGCTGCCCAGTGGTGTCGTGGATCACAATCTGGGAACCATTAATCTAGGTAATAATGACTCACTAACACATTTTGATCAGGTAATCATCATAATGAATGTTTAGAAAAATTAATCTAGCACTGTATGAAAGATGGATGGCAGGATTAAGAGAATAGGGTCAAAGACATCGGGAAAACAGGAATCAAATATATTAGGACCATGACAGCAAAGGTATAAAGAAAGATTTGACCACTATGGGGAACAGCATGGAGGCTCCTTTAAAAACTGAAAATAGAGCTACCACATGATCCAGCAATCCCACTCTTGAAGCGATTTAGCAGCAGCAGCAGCCAGACTTTGGTGCTGGCCATAGTTCACTTTTACAGCAATCCATTAAGACAGACATTATCTCTACTTAACAGGTAAGAAATTAGACTGAGAGAATTTGCAAAAGACCAGTTTTTAGTGAGTACGCTGGGAATGGGCTGCAAGCTGGTTTTTATATCCTAATTTTATAACCAATTCTTATTCTGTCACCCTCGCTCAAAACCTTTATGTATGTAGATTCTTTCCCCCCACACCCATATGCCATCAACTAAGCCCACCAGGCTTCCCTGTCCCTGGGATTGCCATTTCCTTCTCCAGTGCATGAAAGTGAAAAGTCAAAGTAAAGTCTCTCAGTCGTGTCTGACTCTTAGCGACTTCATGGACTGCAGCCTACCAGGCTCCTCCACCCATGGGATTTTCTAGGCAAGAGTACTGGAGTGGGGTGCCATTGCCTTCTCGTCTGGCAGAGGTACTCAAATCCTGATGATTATTGATAAAGCTCAAAATGTACCTTGGCAAATGATAATCTTCTTAATCTTGCCCTTTAACTTTCACTACTGTACACTATATCCTTCTTACTCTCTTCTCTCTTCTCTGTCTCTGGCTCTCTCTCCTTAGTTCCCTGATTTTACCTTGTATTGGCAAGCCTCCAATACTCAATATCCCTGTCAACTGGGAACTCTCAACTTTAACTGGGGCTCAAATTACAACCACCTTAAAAAACAAAGCACCCACTGCCATTCCCTCCAAGTTACTACCTACCCTCGATTAACAGTCAAAAGTCTCAAAATTAATAAATGAATATTTTTTAATTAAATAAATTGTTTTATCATTCCAGGACTTTCTTGGCAGTCCAGTGCAAGACTTTGCCTTCCGATACAGTGGATTGGGGTTCCATCCCACATGCTTCGAGGCCAAAAAAAACCTAAATAGAAAATAGAAACAGTATTATAATAATTTCAATAAAGACTTAAAAAAATATTCCACATTAAAAATGAATAAAGGGAATTCCCTGGCGGTCCAGTGTTTAAGACTCTGCTCTTCCACTGCAGGAGGCCCAGGTTCCATCCCTGATTAGCAAACTAGGATCCCACAAGCTGTGCCACACAGCCAAAACAAACAAACAATCTCAAGAACTCATTGTTCTCTTGCCTTCCAATTTGGCTTAAAAGCGAAAACGATTTTATAAGGTACCTAGAGTTGGCAAATTCAGAGGGACAGAAAGTATACAGGTTACAGGTTACCAGGGACAGAGAGGAAAAGTGAAGGGGAAGTTATTTTAACATCTGCAGTTTTTGTTTGGCATGATGAAAAAGTTCTGGGAATGGACAGTAGTGACAGCTGCACTGTATTGTGAACGTACTTAATGCCACTGAACCGAACACTTAAATACGGCAAATTTTACGTATATTTTACCCTGGCTCAGATGGTAAAGAATCTGCCTGCAGTGCAGATGACCCAGGTTTGATCCCTGGAGCAGGAAGATCCTCAGGAGAAAGGAATGGCTACCCACTCCAGTATTTTTGCCTGGAGAATCCCATCAGCTATAGATCAAAGAGTCAGACATGACTGAGTGACTAAGCACCACCACCACTAGAATTTTAAAATAAAATGTAATGAGGCTCAACAAAGTGTACCAACTTTAAGCATACAGGTCGATAAATTACTGCCCCCTCCAGAGATGAGCACTAATCTGACAGGAAATCACCCTCTATGAGTACTGTCTCTTCTCGAACTTCACATAAATTGATGTGTCCATTTCATCACTGTTAAATAGAACAGAACAAATTGCTCAACATATCGTTTTTTGAATCTATAAAGGATCTGAAGTCTGCCCTTTTATTCTCAATATTAGTAAATTGCAATTTATCTTTTTTCTTGATCTGTCTTGTTAGGGCTTATAATTTTTATATTGATTTTCTTGGTTATTTATTTCATAATTCTATTGTTTATTATTCACTTCCATCTATATTTGGGGTTATAATTTACTGTTCTTTTTCTAGATTCTTAAAATAGAAGGATAGATAAATCCATTTCAACTCTTACCTTTTACAGTATATGCATTGACAACTATAAACGTCCCTCTAAGGGCCAGGTAGTTGAATCTCGAAAGTTTTGCTAAGTCCTATTTTCATTATTTGTCTTTCCTTTAAAAGCATATTCTAATTTCCATTGTGATTTCATCTTTCACCTATGGGTAATCTGGCTTCATGTCTCATTACTCTACCAAAGCAGCTTTTGATAAGGTTGTATGAAAGAAAATTTTATGGCAAGACAAGAAAAATTGTCTATTTGGCCGAATCACATAGGATGTGGGATCTTAGTTCCCTGGGGCCAGGGCAACCTGGCATTGGAAGCTCAAGAGTCAACCACTGGACTGCCAGAGAAGTCCCAAGATAAGAATAAACAATATTTAAAAAATGTTCTCTGCCCTTTAGCTTCCTGTCTCCCCTCTATTGTGCATTGTGTATTTGCATTTTGCATCAGCAAAACCTTCCCCATTGGCAGGAATGGGGCACCACAGAGGCTGATAACTTAGCACTCCAAGCACACAAGACAGTCTAAAGAACATCTTTAGACTATTGTCTCAGTCTAAAGAAACTGAGACACGCAACAGAGACACACTGATGCAAGGGTAACTCCTGCTCGACCGCAAACAGCAACATTCCAGCATCAACAAGACGCCTTAAAATCAGATTCCTATGACAGTGCACTGATCTGGATTAAGTAAACTGCATAAACTGGATTGTGTAAACACATCATCTAATGATAATGATCTCCAAAGTTTTTGGCACCAGGGTCCAGTTTTGTGGAAGACCATTTTTCACAAGAGTAGGGCGGGGTGGGTGTGGTTTTTGGATGATTCAAGTGCATTACATTTATCATGTACTTTATTTCTATTGTAATTACATCAACTCCACCTCAGATCATCAGGCATTAGATCCCGGAGGTTGGGGACCCCAGATCTAATGTATGGCCCTCTGTCTCAGAAAGTTTATGTAACTGACTTCTCACAGGCAGAACAGTTCTCAGAACCCAAATTTGAGGGTTACAGTCCTCAAATTTGGCTCAAATTTCTTTCATAGATTGACTTGATTAATTTTTCATTGATATACGCTTGGTGTAGTGGGCAGAATACCAGAGACACCCACCAGAAGATACCTGGAAGACACCTCAAATTGGTACTCAGTACTAGCATGGGTATTTTGAGCCTCACTAGCTTCTCAGCATCTCTCACCAGGTGTTCTGGTGAGTTCTCCTCATACATCCAGAGCTCATGTATGCATCGTGATGATCCTGAAAGTTTTATTTGGACTAGTTTTTATTCATCTTAAGGGGCATCCATGCATTTCCTAGGCAGAGTCCCAAGGGGATCTGCAGAGTAAGTCCAGGGAAAACATATGTGGCTGACTTTTGTTAAGTTCAACTTAAACTAAAGAAAAAGGGTAAATTGATACATGGTCTGAACAAAATTTTTTGTTAGTGAAATGAGAGAGTTCTTCAGCTCTGAAGAATAAAGGGACATTTTGCTCCTATCGGCCACAGGCTACCCTCAGATGTGTCAATCCTTACCACATGCAGTGGTCCTACAAGGGAACCTGCTAGGAACCTGCTATGACCATTAAGTAAATACTGCCCCTCTGGGGGGCACCACAGAGGCTGATAACAGCGCTCCAAGCACGCATGACAGTCTAAAGACTGTCACCAGGAGAAACTGAGACACGTGACAGAGGCGCACTGACCCAAGGGTAACTCCTGGGGAAACTAGTGCACACCCAGTCCACCACACTGTCCTCAGAAAATTGTTCAGATGGTATCTCACACCTGAACCAGACTACCAAATCAATAATGGGAACCTGTGCCTCAAGGGCCCAGCAACTCTTGGATGAACAACTCTTGGATGAACCTATAGGAACTTCAGCTGGGTTTAAGAAACTGACACTTGCAAGTATGTAACTTAACGGCAAGGTCTGACCAAAAATCATTTGTTCCTGAGATGGCTAAAAGGGGGCACTTTTGATTTACCTAAGTTGGTTTATTTGCACACTAACTTAGAAAAAGTAGGCTTACGATCAAACAGCTAGAATGGAGACATTTTAATTGGCACCTGGAAGCCTCAAAGTAAGGGAAAGATAAAATGGCTTCACTGCAAGAGACAAATCAGAAATTATCAGAAACAGTGACTAGATTAGAAAAGACCTCATAAGTCATCACTGCTTCTCCTCCTTTCTCTTCTCCTACTTTGGCTCTTTTGTATCTTCTTTTTTCTGAGCATCCCTATCCTGATCTCTCTGCTCTTCCACCTGTAATCCCAAAGGAAGAACTTGTGGAATCTAAGGGAAAGGACAAAGATACCCCTTAGGTAATAGTCACCCTCTTTAAGGAGAAACCTACACGTAGAGGGGAGCCTGTTCTTACCTTTACACCCTTGGACTAGGACAGAATTTTAAGACCTTAACTAAGGAATTTCCAGATTGTTCACAGGATCCCTTGGGTTTTGCTAAATAATTTCATTTTATAGTAAGAATTTATAAGCCTGGATATTCAAACTTACACCAGCTTGTACTTACTAGTTCTTGACAGTGCAAGTAAAGCAAGGGAATGGCTCCAAGAGATAAACTGGAAGGCACCCATAGAAGATTTTCACAGTCATGAGTCTGCAGATCACCAGAAATGTAGAGAACTTGACCACAATCTATATCAGGTTATTCTGAAAATCTTCCCCACCTGTGGGGTAGGGGATAGGGCTTGATATGAAAGGCAGTGAGCTGAAGAAGAAAGCATTTTAGTCTAGACAAGCTGACAGAGCCTGGCTTCTGTCTTAGCTGTGTTTGAAACCTTGGACTAATGGGGTACTGTAAGAAGGATCAAAAAGCGTTGCTATTAAATATGTAATTTCCTTTATTCCTCTTTGCATTAGGTGGTATTATTTTCATTTAAAAATGATGAAAGGAGACACTTGCCTGGCAGTCCAGTGGTCAACATATTGAGCTTCCACTGCAGGGGGCACAGGTTCCTTCCCTGGATGGGGAACTAAAAGTTGCATGCAGCATTGCAGCCAAAAAATAGGGGAAAAATAAAAAATAAATAAATTTAAAAAATAAAGACAATGAAAGGGAATTCCCTGGCAGTCCAGTGGTTAGGATTCTGCACTCCCACTGCCAAAGGCACAGGTTCAACCCCTAAACTGTGAACTAAGATTCCACAAGTCATGTGGCACAGCCAAAAAAAAAATATATGTATATAATGAAGTAAAGTCTGAAAAGATCCAAGAAACTTGTCTAAATTCCATATCTAGACAGCAGGATTGCAACACTGTTCCTGGACTCAGGGCACTAAACTATCTGAGATGAATTGTTCAAGAGCATTGACATCATCCCCTACCCCTAAACACACACACACACACGCACACACACACACGCACACGCACACACATGAACTCACAACAGAAGTGGAAAACTGCAAAGCAGGGAAAGGGACAGAAGCTGAATTCTATCTGCTCTCTTCTTTCCCCTCATACATGATTCTTCCTTTCTGCCTCCCTGAAATGGAGCGGTGTTGCAGCAAAAACAGAGGTGAGTGAACAGCCTTTGGCACATAACAGCCAAACAGGCCTACGAGAGTTAAACAATCTCCATTATTCTTTATCTGTTATTACTAGCAAACACTTGTAGCTGGACTTGTACTTCACAAAGCTAATGTCTCTCTGACTCTCTATAGATTGCCCTCTGGACTTGGCATTCTTTCCCCCTACACTCTCTTGTAGCATTCTGCATTTCAGAAAGAAGGTCATGGGCTGATAACCTCAGGGACACAGATCGGTTGCTAAGTTGTCTGATGCCAGCTGTGGCCATCAGAAACTCTGCAAGAGAAAAAAAATAAAGTAAGACCTCCAAGAGGATATAAAACCTCTCCCTATTCCCCAAAAGGGGAGCATAGTTCTTGAGGCACTAGTTTGCTGTTTCCCTTTTGCTTGGCAAAAATAATAAAGCTCCTCTCTTCTGTTTCCTCCAAACCCTGTCTCTATATACCTATTTGGCATTGGTGGACAGGGAGCCAAGATTAGGACCCTGTGATGGGTACAAATCCTTTCTATGTCCCTATGTCCCTGTTTCTTATTTGTAGTAAAGAGGCTTCAGCCTCCTAGACCTTCCCTGAGTGCCAAAGGGCAGGTTTAAACAGTTGCTAAACAGAAAAATCACAATAAACTGTGGAAAATTCTGAAAGAGATGAGAATACCAGATCACCTGACGTGCCTTTTGAGAAACCTATATGCAGGTCAGGAAGCAACTGTTAGAACTGGACATGGAACAACAGACTGGTTCCAAATAGGACAAGGAGTACGTCAAAGCTGTATATTGTCACCCTGCTTATTTAACTTCTTTGCAGAGTACATCATGAGAAACGCTGGGCTGGAAGAAGCACAAGCTGGAATCAAGATTGCTGGGAGAAATGTCAATAACCTCAGATATGCAGATGACACCACCCTTATGGCAGAAAGTGAAGAGGAACTAAAAAGCCTCTTGATGAAAGTGAAAGAGGAGAGTGAAAAAGTTGGCTTAAAGCTCAACATTCAGAAAACGAAGATCATGGCATCTGGTCCCATCACTTCATGGGAAATAGATGGGGAAACAGTGGAAACAGTGTCAGACTTTATTTTTTTGGGCTCCAAAATCACTGCAGATGGTGACTGCAGCCATGAAATTAAAAGACGCTTACTCCTTGGAAGGAAAGTTATGACCAACCTAGACAGCATATTCAAAAGCAGAGACATTACTTTGCCAACAAAGGTCAGTCTAGTCAAGGCTATGGTTTTTCCAGTGGTCATGTATGGATGTGAGAGTTGGACTGTGAAGAAAGCTGAGCGGCGAAGAATTGATGCTTTTGAACTGTGGTGTTGGAGAAGACTCTTGAGAGTCCCTTGAACTGCAAGGAGATCCAACCAGTCCATCCTAAAGGAGATCAGTCCTGGGTGTTCTTTGGAAGGAATGATATTAAAGCTGAAACTCCAGTACTTTGGCCACCTGATGCAAAGAGTTGACTCATTGGAAAAGACTCTGATGTTGATAGGGATTGGGGGCAGAAGGAGAAGGGGACAACAGAGGATGAGATGGCTGGATGGCATCACCGACTTGATGGACGTGAGTTTGAGTGAACTCCGGGAGTTGGTGATGGACAGGGAGGCCTGGCGTGCTGCAATTCATGGGGTCGCAAAGAGTCGGACACGACTGAGCAACTGAACTGAACTGAAACAGAAAAATGAGGGACGACAGAAACAAAGGAGCAGTCAAGAAATTATAGTACAATAACAAAGCAGGGGACTGGTTCCTCCTCAAGGAATATACCTAACAATATTTTTGAGTTCTTCTGCTGGAACTAAGGCCACCCCTGTGGAGAACAGTAACTTTAGGCTGAGCACCAGATTTCTGGAATAACCCTGTTACCTCACCACCAACCGTTGAGAAGAAAGTCTGCACATAGTGGAAGATCAGGAAGACTCTGACCCCCATCCCCTTACCCACCACCCCAAATGGTTAACTGCAGTTAGCTTTCCCGCTCTCTCCCTTTAAAAACATTCAGTTAGTGCAAAATCTTCACAGAGTTGGTTCTTGGACAAGAATCTGCCTTCAACCCAGGTTGCCCTCTGAATAAAGCAATCCTTTCTATCCAACCAACACAAGTCTTTCCAGTGGGGAGCAGCTCAACCTGAGTTGGGTCCACCTCTACCCCACCCCTGTTAAAAATAAGCCCTGACTTCTGTTCTTAGGTACATTAATTAGGAAAACAGCAACTCCTTAACAACCCCCTTCCCATAAAATTCTATCAAAGTCAAACTCTGCTACATAATAAAGCAAATTTCCTGAGTTATAACCAGCGTGCACCCTAGAGCAAGGGTTCTTCTCCTAGATTTACTCTGACAATGTATTGCCAAGCATGGGGCATTCCATGTTTTTCCGTTTGCAGATTTGTTGTGGTTGTTAGGGCAGAAAGTGAAGAAGAACTAAAGAGCCTCTTGATGAAAGTGAAAGAGGAGAGTGAAAAAGTTGGCTTAAAGCTCAACATTCAGAAAACTAAGATCATAGCATCCGATCCCATCACTTATTTCAGAGCAAACAGATGGGGAAACAGTGGCTGACTTTATTTTTCTGGGCTCCAAAATCACTGCAGATGGTGATTGCAGCCATGAAATTAAAAGACACTTACTCCTGGAAGGAAAGTTATGACCAACCTGCTGCTGCTGCTGCTGCTAAGTCACTTCAATCGTGTCCGACTCTGTGCGACCCCATAGATGGCAGCCCACAAGGCTCCCCCGTCCCTGGGATTCTCCAGGCAAGAGCACTGGAGTGGGTTGCCATTTCCTTCTCCAATACATGAAAGTGAAAAGTGAAAGTGAAGTCGCTCAGTCGTGTCCAACTCTTAGCGACCCCATGGATTGCAGTCTACCAGGCTCCTCCGCCCATGGGATTTTCCAGGCAAGAGCACTGGAGTAGGGTGCCATTGCCTTCTCCCTATGACCAACCTAGATAGCATATTAAAAAGCAGAGACATTACTTTGTCAACAAAGGTTCGTTTAGTCAAGGCTATGGTTTTTCCAGTAGTCATGTATGGATGTGAGAGTTGGACTATAAAGAAAGCTGAGCAGCGAAGAATTGATGCTTTTGAACTGTGGTGTTGGAGAAGACTCTTGAGAGTCCCTTGGACTGCAAGGAGATCCAACCAGTCCATCCTAAAGGAGATCAGTCCTGGGTGTTCACTAGTAGGACTGATGTTGAAGCTGAAACTCCAGTACTTTGGCCACCTGATGCTAAGAGCTGACTCATTTGAAAAGACCCTGATGCTGGGAAAGATTGAGAGCAGGAGAAGGGGAGGACAAGATAGATAAGGACGTGTTTTTCCTTGGATAAGGACGACAGGAGAGGATAAGATGGTTGGATGGAATCACCGACTCAATGGACATGGGTTTGGGTGGACTTCGGGAGTTGGTGATGGACAGGGAGGCCTGGCGTGCTGCAATTCATGGGGTAGCAAAGAGTAGGACACGACTGAGGACTGAGCGACTGAACTGTGGTTGTTAACTATTTTGGCCCCGCCAGCGTCAAAAGTGAAAAAGTGAGTGTTAGTCGCTCAGTCTTCTCCGACTTTGCGACCCTATGAACTGTAGCCCGTCAGGCTCCTCTGTCCGTGGAATTCTCCAGGCAAGAATACTGGAGAGTGTTGCCATTTCCTTCTCCAGGGGACCTTCCCCACCCAGGGATCAAACCCGGGTCTCTGGCGGGTGAGATCCTATTTCTCCCACCAGGAATCGAACCTTCCTCGGTGAGTGGAAGCGTTGAGGGACGTTCAGCGAATTTCCTGATTATGGTTTTAACAGTTGTTTTCCCACAGATGTCTGCAATTAGGTACTGCTATTTTTAACGCCGCGGAGATACTGCATCCTCTACTCAAAAAGACTTTCTGCTCTTCCACTTTAAAAACAAAAACAAAAACAAAAACGCAACCCGGACAAGTCCCTGGCAGATCCAGCTTACTCGCCAAGCACACCCACCTCGCCGGGTTTGTGCCTGATTGGCTGGTGCCTGGATAGCTTGTCCTTCGGCGGTCAGCTGAGGATGATTGGCTGCTGGAGACCCACCCCCTCGCCGATTGGGTGGAGGCAGCAAAGCCGGGGATTGGTGGAGCTCGCAGGGCTGGCTCTCAGCTGCCTGGGCTTCAGCTCCAGGGGCAAGGCAGAAATGGCGACTGCGGCTTGGTTACTGGGTCGGCGCGTGGCGAGCTGGAGGATGCGACCGCCGCTGCAGTCTCTTGCTGGCCTGATTACCCAGCGGACCAACTCGCTGTTGCCTGTGGACGATGCAGTCAATGGGCTGAACGAGGAGCAGAAGCAGGTAGGGAGGCTCACCCTCCTGCCTCTTATCGGTGGTCTGTGGTCACCCGGGCGCTTTTCTGCCTGGCGCTCACACAGTAGCAATGAATGATCTGAGGACTCTGAGCTCGCCAGCGCAGGGGCGGCCGCGGGCCCGAGCATCCCGTTGTGGAGGCATCAAGGCCTGGTTACGGAAGTTAGGCGAGGAGTCGAGGACAGAAAATCTCCTGGGAGACAGGAGTCGGGGGAGCATGAGGGGATGTTTTGGTGAATCGGCAGAGGATTACCCTCGTTTGCCAAGAGGGCCCTCAATCTCTCTGAAGTCCTCTTACACCTCAATACTGTCTAAGGCTGTGGTTCTCAAACCTGGTTAATCATCACCATTAAATCTTTTTCAAATACACAACTTGGGGTTGAGGGTGGAGTTGAAATGCACAAGGGAGTTTGGCTATTTCTTCAACCTATGGGGTCAAAGCACAAAGCTGAAAAAAACTTTAAAGAGGTTGTTACAAATGAAGCGGAACCGGAGTTATTCCTGGCGGAAGGAGACTGTTCACTTGGACACTGGCTTGAATTTCCGAGAAATGTGGTTCTCCTGTGGGCCTAAGCTTGCTGAAAACTCCAAAAATCCAGTTGCAGTAGGCAGCAGACCGAGCTTTGTATCCTCTCAGGCAGGAAATGCTCAGTTCCAGTTCTCAAGATTTCCTGCCAGAAGGAGTTTCTAATTTCTTTTGTTCTTGTTATCCCTGTCCTTCAATATCTCCTAGAGCTTGCTCAAACTTGTATCCATTGAGTCGGTGATGCCATCCAACCATCTCATCCTCTGTCATCCCCTTCTCCCGCCTTCAATCTTTCCCAGCATCAGGGTCTTTTCTAATGAGTCAGTTCCTTGCATCAGGTGGCCAGAGTATTGGAGCTTCAGCTTCAGCATCAGTCCTTCCAATGAACATATGCTATCTAGGTTTGTCATAGCTTTCCTTCCAAGGAACAAGCTCTACTCTCTTTTTGAATTATTCCTTTTAGTCAAAAGTTAATGCGCAAAAAAAACCCCAAAAAACCTGACACGTGCCATGAACTGAAGGGAGCGTGTCTGGAGCACAGTGAATGGGAGATGAGAAGGGTACTGGGGAAGGCTAGAAGAGCTGCAGGGCTTACCTCACAGGGCCTTCTGGTCCTGGATAAGGAGTTTGTCTTTTTTTTTAACAATTAAAAATTGAAGTATAGTTAATTTACAACGTTGTGCTAGTTTCAGGTGTACGGCAAAGTGATTCAGTTATACATGTATAGGGAGTTTGTCTTTTAAAGACAATGGAAGCCCATGGAATGATATCCGTAGGGGAGTGACATTTAAAAAATAATCTTTAAAAAGAGAGGTGAGGATCACCTCTAAAGGAAGCATAAACTAGTGGGTCCTCTCAGTTTGATGCTGTTTGGTGAGGCTATTTGTGTCCTGTTTCCCTGAAAGTGTCCTCAGTAGTGGAGACACTGTCCCCAGCGGCAATTATGTACTGTTTTGGCAACATCCATCCACCTCTCTCCTTCTAGCTTCGTCAGACCGTGGCTAAATTCCTTCAGGAGCATCTAGCCCCCCAGGCCCAGGAGATCGACCAAAGTAATGAGTTCAAGAACCTGCGAGTAAGTCGTGAGGCCCAGACTGAGAGGGACAGGGGTGGGGCAGTCTGGGAGCTGGACCAGGCTGGGCTGGGAATTGCACTGTTTCCTGGCAAGACTCACACAGTCTTCTGGTGAATAAAAGCCCCCTAAGAATGCAGCCCCTTTTTGGGAAGCCCTTGCATCTCATTGTTCCAGAGGTGCCTGGCACCTGTAACTGGTTGCCTTCTCACAACCCACTGTGCGTCTCTGTTGGCAGGAGTTTTGGAAGCAGCTGGGGAACCTAGGAGTCTTGGGCATCACAGCCCCTGGTGAGTGTGGTTTCTTTCCCAAAAGAGAGCTTTTTTTTTTTTGCATGCCCTTTAACACATTCCCCAAAGAAGAAGGAAAGGAGAGAAAAGATCTTACTCAAAGTAACCCAGAGTCTCCTCCTCCTTGGACCTGAGAAAGTACCCAATAAATCACCCAGACAAGAATGAGCTATTTCTTTAGGCGGTGATGTTAACAAGATAAAGGATTTAGGTCAGTGTGGTTCACTTGGGTCACCCAGACTCTTGAACTCTGCACACTTAAGAAGTTCCCCCAAATGATCTGGGGAGTTTAGAAAACTCCAGATTGAGCAGTGATCTTAACACCCCAGGCTTACTGCCTCCCCTAGTCCCTAAGTTCTGCCCTACCAGTAGTGTGAAGGCAGAACCACTCAGGGCAGTGTGTCCCTGTGGGGGATGCCTGTGTGTCCTCTGCCTACAGCTTGGCCCAAGAGCTCATTTGGAAGCAGACTGGGGGGTGGTTTGGGAGAGGGGCACCCATCTGAGCCTCCATGTGAGGTGGCCAGATGGTATATTTAATAGACTATCCCTCGGCCCGTCCAGAGTCCCCTGTAGGCCTTACTGCTTGTTTCCAGGAGATGAGGGCAAGGAGCTGGTGGGCTTTGTTTCAGATGTTAGCCTCTGGTGCAAAGGCCAGCCTGGCTTTCAGTACCCAGTAAAGAGATCAGCCTGCAGCTTCACCGGCCAAAACCTGGATGGCCCACCCTGCTCTGGCCTGTGTTCACTGGGCATTAGAGTAAAGGTGGACCACAAAATTCTCCTTACACCACCCCCCTCACCACTTGGAGCAGTTCTTGGGATTTTAAGCTGATTGTAGAAATTTTACATCATGAGTAATGATGTAACCACTTAAAAATTAATTTAGACTTATGCACTTCTTAAGCTCTCTGAGTAGTGGATGCTCAGGTCTTCTTGTCTTCATTAAGAGATCTGTCTGAAATATGGAATTCCCCGGTGATCCACAGGTTAGGACTCCACGCTTTTACTGCCAAGGGCCTGGGTTCAATCCCTGGTTGGGGAATTAAGATCCCCAAAACTGCATGGTGTGGCCAAATAAATAAATAAAATCATTTTTAAAAAGAGCTCTGTTTGGGATAAAGCAGGAGTTGCAATGACTGTTTTCTGAACCACACCTTAGTTGACCAAGTGAAAGTGAAAGTGAATTCGCTCAGTCCTGTCTGACTCTTTTCGACCCCATGGACTGTAGCCTAGCTGGCTCCTCCATCCGTCCATGGGATTTTCCAGGCAAGACTACTGGAGTGGGTTGCCATTTCCTTCTCCAGGGGATCTTCCCAGCCCAGGAATTGAACCTGGGTCTCCCTCATTGTAGGCAGACACTTTTACCATCTGAGCCACCAGGGAAGTCCTTAGTTGACCAGAGGCGGCAGAAAAAACTAAAACGAGTCCTGTGAGCTTGCAAGCAGGGTCCACAGCCATCCGCCTGTTGACTTTGCTAGAGGGAACTTGAAATAGGTGCTGTCACAGTATTCCTCTACAGCAGGTAAGACAGTGTCTTCATTTAACCTGGTCTGCCTTTTCCACTCCCCTGCACCCCCCACTCCCCACCCCCAGTTCAGTACGGTGGTTCTGGCCTGGGCTTCCTGGAAAACGTGCTGGTGATGGAGGAGATATCCCGAGTGTCTGGAGCAGTGGGGCTCAGTTATGGAGCCCACTCCAACCTCTGTATCAACCAAATTGTGCGGAATGGAAACGAGACCCAGAAGGAGAAGTACCTCCCCAAGGTGAGGAAATGGGGCTGGAGGAACACACCAGCATGAGGCTCCTCTCCCACTGGGGAGGGCTGGTCAGACTTGCTTCCTGTAGTGGGCTGCCCTGAATTTGCTAGGGCTAGGAAGGGGTCAGAGATTTGCTTTATGATACTTCAGTCAAAAAAATAATTAAACAGGGCCAGAACACCCAAGGCGTCACTGAATGTTTACTTGAGCACTTTAATAAACAGAAGCCTCAGACTAGCTTCCCTTGCAAAGGGAATGATGGGAAAAGGAGAAAGAACTTCAGCCTTGTGGATACAGAGCTTCTCTTCTAGGACTTTTCCTGTACCCGGATCTGAGAGGACTTGTAGGGGTGTGACATGACCAGGCAAGAAGTGGTCCCAGTGAGCCCCTACTGGGTACTTCAGGTCATAATGAGGCCCTTTGGGGTTTTTCTTGCAGCTGATAAGTGGTGAATACATTGGAGCCCTGGCCATGAGTGAGCCCAATGCTGGCTCTGATGTTGTCTCCATGAAGCTGAAAGCAGAAAAGAAAGGTGAGGCTGCTCTTGATTTGGGAGCTGGAATGGGCAGAGGGACAGACCTATGGGTTGATTGGAGGTGCCTCTGATGGGTTTCCAGAAGCATTTGCCAGCTGGACAGTTTCTTGTCAACAGAAGTGGTGGTGGACTGACTGGTTGAGACAGGCCCACACCGCTTGTACAAGTAGCCAACTTCCTCTTCTTCAGTTCAGTTCAGTTCAGTTGCTCAGTTATGTTTGACTCTTTGCAACCCTATGGACTGTAGGACGCCATGGTTCCCTGTTCATCACCAACTCCTGGAGCTTGCTTAAATTCATGTTCATCAAGTCGGTGATGCCATTCAACCATCTCATCCTCTGTTGTCCCCTTCTCTTCCTGCCTTTCCCAGCATCAGGGTCTTTCCCAATGAGTCAACTCTTCGCATCAGGTGGCCAAAGTATTAGAGTTTCAGCTTCAGCATCAGTCCTTCCAATGAATATTCAGGGCTGATTTCCTTTAGGATGGACTGGTTTGATCTCCTTGCTGTCCAAGGGACTCTCAAGAGTCTTCTCCTACACCACAGTTCAAAAGCATCAATTCTTTTGTGCTCAGCTTTCTTCATGGTCTAACTCTCACATCCATACATGACTGCTGGAAAAACCATAGCTTTGACTAGATGGACCTTTGTTAGCAAAGTAATGTCTCTGCTTTTTAATATGCTAAGTTGGTCATAGCTTTTCTTCCAAGGAGCAAGCGTCCCTTAATTTCATGGCTGCAGTCACCATTTGCAGTGGATTTTGGAGCCCCCCAAAATAAAGTCTCTCACTGTTTCCGTTTCCCCATCTATTTGCCATGAAGTGATGGGACCTGACGTCATGATCTTAGTTTTTTGAATGGTGAGTTTTAAGCCAACTTTTTCGCTCTCTTCTTTCACTCTCACCAAGAGGCTCTTTAGTTCTTTGCTTTCTGCCATAAGGGTGGTGTCATCTGCATACCTGAGGTTATTGATATTTCTCCCGGCAATCTCCTTAGGAGATCACTATGTCCTGAATGGCAACAAGTTCTGGATCACCAATGGTCCTGATGCAGATGTCCTTGTTGTCTATGCCAAGACTGATGTGACTGCTGTGCCAGCTTCTCGGGGCATCACAGCCTTCATTGTGGAGAAGGTGAATGTGGGGGAGTTATGGTGGGAGGCTGAGAATGGCACCAGAGATGACCTCCTTCAAGTGATCGTACAGACCATCAGTGTGGTGCGCTCTGCCAAGGCTCCCTCCTGGGATGGGGCTGGAGCAAGAGAGGAGGCTGAAGGGAGGGTAGCCGAAAAGTGGAGCCCGGGGAGGAGGGGTCAAATCCGAGGACAGTGGAACCGTCCACAGAGCCAGGTTGTCTGGACATCCTGGAAGATGAGGGCCATCAGGGTGTCGGGTGGACCTGGAGCAAGCCACCCACAGGGTGAGGGTGGGAGGATGCTGGTGGGGACCAGAGACTGCACCTTCCAAGAATTGTTAGTAGAGGCACAGGCCAGACGGCAGGAGTTAGAGTGAAAAGTTGGCAGTTTCAGTTGGCTTTTAGGAATGGGAGAGAACTGAACCATTTTTTTGGTAAAGAGAAAAACAAAATAGGAGAGAGAGAAAGTGAGATGTGTGAGAGCGAGTAAGCAAAGCACAATGGTGAACTGAGGGAGAGGAAGCAAGGCGGGGTCGGAGGAACCCCGACCTTGTTAGTTAGTGGAGGAACCAGCTGCTTAATGGTTCCTAAGGAGGAGGCCAGGGCCCCAGGGAGGGTGGGCAGGGGAGTGGACAGTGGGTGGGACACTCACCCAAGGATGAGTGTTGTAAAGGTTTCCAGTACCCTGTGTGGGGAGAGGGTGGAGATTGTCCTACAGGGACTGGAGGACACGGACGTGGCCGAGACGAGAACTCTCCTGGCTGAGCCGAGGTGTTTGCGTCTCCTAGAGGAAAGGGAAGTGCCCTCCTGGAGGGCATTGCTCCGCTGGGCACCTGCCTGACCGACCATTCTGCATCTGATGAGTGCAAAGCGCACAAGTGGTTGAGTTGACCCCAGGGGGAGCTCCATGAGGTGCAGGTCGCAGAGGGACAAGGAGGGCAAAGGAACTGAGTGGGCCGGGGCAGTGTCTTAGAAATGACTTCCCCAGAGGAAAGGAACCACAGCCAGGAAGAGTCAGGAGGGCCCCGGGGATCAGGTATTTAGCTGGGAAAAACACTGCTCCTGTGAGAACTGGGGGAAATGCAGCCAACGGCAGAGAGGCTGGGGTAAGGTGTTAGGGCTGGCTTCTCCAGGAATGGGGCAGTCACACACAGAGTAGGGGCCTGGTGAGTGGAACGCTGGTGTATCAGGCAAGGATGGGGACTGGATGGGAGGATGGATGCTTCCCAGGGGTCTTCCCTTTCCTTGGCCCCCTGGGGGGCTGCTCTGTAATTAGGACCTCCTTTTATTCCCATAAAGGGGATGCCGGGCTTCAGCACCTCCAAGAAGCTGGACAAGCTAGGGATGAGGGGCTCCAATACCTGTGAGCTGGTCTTCGAAGACTGCGAGGTTCCTGGTGAGTCTCTGAAAATGAGGGAGGCCCTGTCCTGACCCCGTCACACGCTAAGAAAGCCTGACTCTTGGTCAGAGAGCCTCACCAGTGTTAGCTCACCAACCACATGTGGCCAGACAGTAGGCCTGCCACTGTGCCCTGGCCCACTAGCCCAGAAGTGTGGGTCTCAGGCTGGACAGCTGTCCTTCCTGGCCAGAGCCCCTGCAGCTGCATGCCCGAATGTCGCTGCAGAGATGGGTGATGCTTCCTGTGTGGACACACACCGTGCCTGGGGCTGGCATTGCAGTCTCTGGGCTAGAAAAGTAAGCTCTGCCCTCCCCCACTCTCATCCTTTGGATTGCCTCATACGTACAGTTGCCTGTGGAGCCAGTGTGAGGTAATCATTAACGATGCTGAAAAGCTGTCTGAATAAATGGGTGGAACTGGACTCAGTGAAGGAAAGGCAGTTCAGTCTACGAGTATTTCTGCCCTGAAGTGAAAATGCTCCATGCTGTGGGAGAGCCAGCAGCCCCGTGATGCACTGAGGAGATGGAGGGCACAGACTTGATCAGTTAAGCTGGCTCTGTGCCTTAGCCAGAAACCATCCCTTCCCTGCTGCAATCCACCATCTGAGGTTATAAGGTGCATCTAGAGAAGGGTGATCGGTGCAGACTCTCCTCTGTCGGCAAGAAAAAACTCCACTAACGTTAAAGACGGGTCAGGGGTGTCAACCCTTTGCACTCAGCTTCTCACCCACAGCCCCCGAGGCCACCCGGTGTCCTTGCTTCCAGGGTGGGGATGTGCTCAGCAGTTTCCGTCACCAGCTCCAAAGGGCCCATCTCCTGGACAGCTTCGTCCATGGACCTCGCTAGGGAGGGAGGAGGGTTGTATTGACCAGAGCCATCTCACATAACCTGGCTTGTGAGAGAGCCCTGTTACTAAACCCAGCAGCTTTTCTAAAAATGAAGAGGCTGTGGACTGCCCGCTCCCCTCTGACCGGCACTTTTCCCCGTAGCTGCCAACATCCTGGGTCACCTAGGTAAGGGCGTCTATGTGCTGATGAGTGGGCTGGACCTGGAGCGGCTGGTGCTGGCCGGTGGGCCCCTTGGGTGAGTGCAAGGCTTGGGGGTGGGGGTGGGGGGGCTGTCACAGCTCTTTGGCAGGTGGCCCCACTGCAGCTTCCCCTTGGGGGCCCACGGGGGCCACCTCCCAGCTGCTACGCCTCCTCTCCCAGAGACAAAAAAGTTACCTTTCCTGTCACATTTGCTTTCTTCACACTGAAGACAAATATCATTAGGTGACAGACAAAACCCTGAGGAGCCATCCTGACTAGCTACTCAGAACTTGAAGCAGCAGGGTGCCTGGGTTACATCTCTTCAGGGTCCCACCACTCCACCTGGTCTCAGGGGAAGGGACACAAGTGCTGGGCCGTCAGTGCAGTGCCTGAGCAGGGGTGATGAGCGTCCTCAGGCTCCTTACTCCTGCCTCGGACGCCAGCTCCTTGTCTCCCCTGGCTGCCCCCACCTCAGGCCTTTCCACACTAGCATCCCCCCCGCACACACACAGCTGGCAGTGGGATAAGAGCGAAGCCCCTCCTCAGTGTTTCTCTCCTTCTCGCAGGATCATGCAGGCCGTCCTCGACCACACTATTCCCTACCTGCACATGAGGGAGGCCTTTGGCCAGAAGATTGGCCACTTCCAGGTGAGTGGCATGGTTTTGTGAAGATGTACTCATTCTCTGGTTTCAGGTTTTAACAAATGAGCAAATGGGGCATGTGCTGTGGGCATTTACTCTTCTTTGTCCAAAAATGAGCTTGAGGGACTTCCCTGAGCAAGCCTCAGCAAGATCCGGCAAGCCTTGAGATATGGCCAAAAAACAAACAAAAAATGCATTTGAATACTTGGGGCACTGGTTTCCTCAGCCTGCTACCTGGCTTTGGAAGCCGTCAGGCAGTCTGTCTCCTGTCACCTTCCTGCTTGTTTGAGGTGAATAACCTAGGAGGGTTGGAGGGTGAAGCCCAGTTGGTTGTGGGGAGGGAGTAACATTCCAAGGCATGCTTTCTGGTCTGTGAGTAGATGACCAGGTCTGCGATTCAGCGGCAGCTCTCTGGCCTGAACTCCAGGCCCGCTGCCGGGTCTGCCCTCCTAGGCAAGTCCCATCGCCTCTCTGTGCCTGAGGGCCCCCAGTCCTGGCTCTCAGGTTGCTACTGCGGACAAGGGAGCGATTCTGAGAGGAGCGTGTCTCCAGCACACTGACCTGTGGCCTACTTTTGGGCACAGTTGATGCAGGGGAAGATGGCAGATATGTACACCCGTCTCATGGCCTGTCGTCAGTACGTCTACAACGTTGCCAAGGCCTGTGATGAGGGCCACTGCACTACCAAGGTGAGGGCCGGCCCCAGGGGATGGCACACACCAGGGAAGGGGCGGGGTTGGGCCCCCTCCGCGCAGTCCCGGCTGACCCTGCTGACCCGGAGCCTCCGCCCGCAGGACTGTGCAGGGGTGATTCTTTACTCGGCCGAGTGTGCCACACAGGTAGCCCTGGACGGCATCCAGTGTTTGGGTGAGTGCCCCTCTCGCTCCCTATTCCCAGAGCCTGTGGCTGCCTCCGGGAAGAGGCTCCCCTCCACTCCTCACCCTGTGCTGTAGCTGACCTGTACTTTTAGTACAGTTACCGGGAGGACATGGAAAAGCAAATGGGAAACCACCAGAGACCACAAGTTGCTACTGTCTTCGGCAGTGCCCTCCTCTCATCTCCCCAGCCTGGTCCCGTCACTGGGAAATGGGGGAAAGGAGACACTTCAGAGGTAGAACAGCCTCAGTTCACTGCTGCACAGTGGTTAAGAGCGCAGGCTTGGGCCAGATGGCTGGGTTCAAATCCTGGCTCTACCACTGGCTGGCTTTGTGACTTGTGCAGCTCTGGGCCTGGCACCCAATAACTACTGTGCAGTTTCCTCCCGCCGCCTTCTCCATGTCTGCCAGTGGTTCCCCTGCCTCTGCCAGGCATCCTCAGCACTCTGAGTGGCCTTCCGGCCACCCCCCGACCCCCATCCACCCTCCCTCTCACCACCTTTTGCTGCTTCTCTTCAATCAGTCTCTCCTCCTGGCCCATTTCTAGATGTTTGATCTTGTTTGCTTCCCTTGCTTTGCCCACTGCCTATCACTTTTCCCACTGTCTTTCTTCTCTGCCCCATCCATGGCTGCAGGTGGCAATGGCTACATCAACGACTTTCCCATGGGCCGCTTCCTGAGAGATGCCAAGCTGTATGAGATCGGGGCTGGGACCAGCGAAGTGAGGCGGCTCGTCATCGGCAGAGCTTTCAATGCAGACTTCCACTAACCCCTAGACCCTTCACCCTGCTTCCCAGCACCTTGAGGCCTTTCTCTGGAAGGACAACTGCCACATCTCTCCTCCCAACAA
The DNA here is from genome assembly GCF_029378745.1 of Bos indicus. Lineage (NCBI taxonomy): Eukaryota > Metazoa > Chordata > Mammalia > Artiodactyla > Bovidae > Bos > Bos indicus. The sequence goes on from NC_091769.1 coordinate 35,948,677, forward strand.
GCCCCACCCACCGGCCCAGAAGTGTGCAGTGATTTAACATGGACTCCTCAGGAAACAGGCTAGCTTCTCTGGGGCTTTGGTGACTGTGCCCTTGCTCTGTAACTTCAGAGCCTGCTGCTCCCACTCCCAGGAGGGGCACCTTTTCCTCGGATGAGCCTGTGCCAGGGAACCCTCTGCTCAAGTACACCAGAAGTATTACCAAGTTCATTAATTTGAACTTGGTAGTCTCTTTTCTTTATGGGGAAAAATACCCACAAAACCCAGCCTTTGTTTCTGCCAGTTTCTGTGGGGCATTAGCTTTCATCAGTGTGTCAGTGCAGCCTCCTCCGTCCCTCATTTTTTAGAGCTGGAATTCCATCACTTGGGCAGAGCTCTAGGAACAGGCATTTCAGAACACCTGTGCCACCCAGAGTCCACAGTGGGCAGAGGTCTGCATGCTCGTGAAGGCCGGGCTCGATGCCTCCAGCACTACCCTGCCAGTGTCACTGTCCATTCCTGGCCATGTGACAGCCCCCAGCTGACTGGGCAGCAGGCCTGGGTTGGCTGGCTCGACTCCAGCCGAGGCTGCCTGCGCACATTTCTCTGGACACCCTATGGCTATTTGTTATCACTCCACAGTGGCTGCTGCCATTTTGTATTAAACATATCATGAAGCAAACCCATCTGCTTCTAAACTGGTGTTTTGGGAGAGAAGCAGTCTACTTGTTCCTGCCTTCTGTCTGGCTCCAGCCCTGTGTCCTTGGAGCGCAGCTGATCCAGGCCCTGCTTCCAGCCTGCTCACTGGTGATGGGAGACGCAGGGGTGGAATCAACCCACAGGATAGAGGAGTACTCAGTCCTCCTTTTCCAGATCTTGCAGTGATTTTTAAAGAAAGGAGGGAGCCCAGGGTGGAAAAAGTCTTGGAGCCAGAAGGAAACATAAATTGCCGGAAACCATCCCCATGTTTTTTTAAAAGGATCAAAACAATTTGGTTTTCCCCAAATCAGAACTGGAGCTAGAATCCAGATCAGCAGAAATAGGGGTTCTGAGAATGCCAGCGTGGAGCCCCACTGCATGGCTGCTTGGATGGAGCACAGTCAGGGTGTGACAGTTTTGGGTTGTCCCACTCCATCTGAGTTCCCTAAAAGAGACCTGGTTTTCTTGGTCCGCAGCCCAGCGGCGCCTGTTCTGACGTTTGGTCCTGGCCTGTAGCCAGGAGCTGTTCCCAGCCTGATGCTTGTGACAGGTGCTATCCGTTCCTTGCCAACCCCAGCCCAGTCCTATGCTGAGGGGCTTGTAGCCCTGTCCCTTCAGTTTCCCACCCTGCTCCCTACTGTGTTGGAGATGAATGTGGCTAAAATGGTGGTCTTGCTGGACTTAAAATGTAACTGGGGACTTCCATGGCAATCCAATGGTTAAGACTCTGTGCTTGCAATGCAGTAGGTGCAGGTTTGATCCCTGGTTGGAGAATTAAGATCCCACATGCTTTGGCACCAACTGAAATGTGTTCTGGAAAAAAAAATAAAAAAATAAAAAAAGATCCCACATGCTGCATGGTGCAGACAAAAAATAAATAATAATAAAGTTTTCAAAATAATAAAGTGTAGCTGGAAGCCCAAAAACATCAGAATGGGGTATTTCAGCCAGTCAGTGAGGATAATGTAGCTCTGCCTCCAGCGTGGGGAGAACAATGATTTTACAGATGCTATATGTGAAATAAAAATATTTAAAAGTAAAGCCAAAAAAGTGAAGTCTGAGTCGTGAACAATGGGAAAGCAGGGGCCACGGGGTTCTTGGAGTGTGGGGTTGATTACATGCATTGTGCAACTCTGCAGCACGAGCTGCCAGCACCGCTCCTTCCGGGGGGCTGCCTCCTTCCACTCCAGTTTTAGGCAGGTCACTATCAGCCCAGTTCCCCTGCTGACGACCATCCCGTTCTTTGTTTTCCTACTTGCCTGCCTGTCCTGACGGCAACAGAAGCTAAGGGAATGGTTTTCCAAGTGTGGTCTGGGCACACCCTTTATCAAAACTTGGCAACCCTGTGGGGAAAACACACACACACACACACACACACACACACACACACACAGGGATTCCTATATGGGCCCCAGACCTAATCACACCTCCAGGGATAATGAGGAGGTACAGGCAATCTTTTAGAACAGCTGAGCTGGGGCCTTGAGGACACGCCTCCAGCGGCCCGAGTCCCAAACTCATATAACCTGGTAACGACACTTCTTCCCCTATATAAATATTTCAACTCTCATTTTGCAATACTAACTCCTTGATCATGACAATCCGGTCCAAGACACAAAGTTGGCGCCGGGCCCGCTTCCGGAAGATGGGTGAGTTGCCCACCGTAGGCGAAAAAACCGTAGGTGAACCAGCCACGCCCAGACGTGGAGCCAAGGCTGGTGTCAGCCAAGCGTGGGGGACTGAGAAGGAGCGCCTCTTTTTGATTTGGGGACGGACGCCCAGTCCACGTCCGCCTGATGGAACCGAGACCCGGGACCCTCAGTCGAGAACCCCAGCCTAGGGCAGGTCCAGGGTCCAGAGGGTCCAGGGCCCTTCCTCTGCCAGACCGTCTCACCCGAGGCGTCGCGCGCACCGCGGAGCTCGGCTCTGGCTCTGGCTCTGGCTCGCGAGCTCGGGCTCGGGCGCGGCTCCGCCAGTCCTGCGTGGAGCTCTCCTGACCCCTGTCGGCCGCTCGCCACATCTGCAGGGTGCTTGCGACTGGCGGCTACCAAACTCGTATCTCAAGATGCATAGGGCTCAACAACAGCCGGCTATTCTCTATCTTATATCGCTTCATACAAGAAAGGCCACTTTTTATCAATTAAAAAAAAACATAAATTCAGAACAAAGGCCGGTTTGTGCGGGGGTGGGAGTTATTTGTTTTATGTGAATGGTTTTTGAACTATGTTAATTTAAAGAAACAAAAACTGCAAACCCTCCCCTCCATCCAGTTCCACGGTGAAACTCCTTTTGAATCTTTAAGAGCTTTCTGTTGGTAATTCACTTCATGCTTTTAAGCGATATGGCTACTTTACTGGTTTAATTGCAGATAGATCTTTAAAGTGCACACGTTTGATTTATAAGAAGTTCACTACATGACTCATGTCCACAGGCCAGCATGTGGGGCCCTAGGATCAGATGATTCAAAGCCCCATCCACATTTCTGGCTGTCCCTGCCTCTGCCCACACTAGTCCCAGAGGGGAGCCCTGTGTGACACACCTGGTCACTCTGGCAAGGATCTGTTCCTGAAAATGGCCTCTCCTGCACCCACCACCCACTCTCAGACACAGCTAGCCTGTCAGAATAGTTCTTTGATCCACAACAACCTGACAACTTGCCTGTCTTCTTCCAATCCATATACCTCAACCCTTCCTCTGTATTGAGCTAGGGTAACTATCAAGCCCCTCTAAAGCCTCCAGTGGCTCCCAGCACTTATAAGATCTAAAGTTTGCCAGGCAAATGTGACCCTGATCTGCCTTGGCCATCCCTTCCAGCTGCTCCTCTCCCATCCCTGCTGAGTACTTGTATTCTGGTTGGAAACAGTCCTCCTGAAACTGTTTCTTACCCTGTACCTTTGCTCCAGCTTATCCCTCTGCAGAGGATGTCCTAGCCCTTCATCTTGGTCTTGTTTCCTCATCCCTGAAAGCTTCAGTTCAGGAACTGCCTCCTTCAGGAAGGCCTCCCTTCTCCAACCTTTCCTAGTCCTCTGTCCCCATCTCACCCATCCTGAGTGGTGCCTCTTCCTGCTTCTCCTGGGCATCTCTACATCAGGGGCTTTCCCCACTGTCATAGTTATCTCGTCTGTGTCTGTTCCCATGCATTAGACTAAGAACTTAAGGGTCAGGGTTGTGATTGAACTGCCTTTTTATGTTCACTATCCAGCACAGTTTCTGGCACATAATAGGTGTTCAACAAACATTTACTGAAAGTGCAAATGAGAGGTCATGTGATACTAAGCTCACATTTTGCCTGTATTGATACCATAGTTATTTGTATATGTGATTACCTCTGTATACGGTACAGATCTTTGAGGTCAAAGACCATTTCTCACTTATCTGAACCCTCCTGACAGCACCCAGTACTCACAGTAAGTGCTCAGTGGCTATGTTCACGCTGAATGAGTGAAACAACAGGTGGGCCAGAGCCCTGGCCTAATCCCCAGAGTTGGCAGAGACAGCAGAGCCAGCCGGCCTCTCCTGGCCCTGCTTCCCCCAGGCCTTCCCACTCTGGAGTAGCAGGGCCCAGCTGCAGAGGGAAGGCCCTCACCTCCCATAGTCCTCTGACCCCCTCAGAAACAGAAAGGAACTGTGATAAGGGACCCCCGCCCCCTCTCTGCCAGCTGAAGACAAGCGTAGAGATTGGATGTGAAAAGAGGGCAGAGTCAGGGCACACACCATCCTTTTTTTTTTCCTTAAATAAAACATATAGTATTGAACATATACAGAAAAGTATATAACATGTATGTATGCAGTGTGAAAAACGACAACAAACTCCTTTGTACCCGGCACCCAGGCCAATGAAGAGAACATTCTAAGTATTTTAGGAGCCTGTGTGCCTCATGATTCTGAATTTAGTGACAGTCCTCTCCTCACTTTTATGATTTCCTGCCTCTGTGTGTTTCCCTTAATGGTATTATTTTGATTATCTGTTTAAGCTTTGTGCAATGGGACTCATACTAAATATATACTTCTGTCTTGCTTCTCTGGCTCATCATTGTGTAGTTTTTAAAGATTCATTCCCATTAATGAGTGGAGCTTTAATTTGGTCACTTTTGCCCTGTATCATATTCCATTGTGTGAAAATACTACAATTTAATTATCCATTCTTGTGTTGATGGACACTTGGGTGGGTTCCAGTTTGGGGCTATTCTAAAATATTCTGTATATGTCTCCCGGTTTATAAGTCTCCAGGTACATTCCCAGGAATGGGATTTCTATGTTGTAGGTATACATGATCACCTTTATTAGGTAATTCCAAATTGTTTTCCAAAGCTGTTGTATGCCTATATTTTTTACAGTGATGCCACCAGAAGTGACCCAAGGTAGAGGTGGCATACCAGCCCTGTGGCCAATACCATGAGCTTCTTCTCAGCAAAAGGAATAGTCAGATAACAAAAGAGTGTGCATCACTGCTTTCCTGCCCAGGCCTATAAGCCATAGTCAACAAACCTTTATGGACAAGCTGAGAACCATGCCCTGGACCAGCACTGAATTAGCACAGACCAGCCTCAGAGAGGGACAGTTTTATTTCCACTTACTCTGCCAGGCAGCCTGATACAGCTTTACCCTGGAAGACATGGAAGAGTACAGGCTAAACAGGTAAGTGGGAGTGGTCTTGGAGAGAGGAATGATATTCCCAGCCTAGGGATATCTCAGCACAGGCAATATCTTCCCTCTGCAGAGGATAGGGGCTCAATGGAGGAAGTACAGAGGGCTTCCCTCACCAGCAATAGACCGAGGGACGAAAGGAGAGAAAAGTAGGGCCATGCAGGGAGCCCCAGAGATAGGCCCATCTCCATCCAAACACACCCATGCCCTGTGCCCACTGGGCAAACACACATGCACACATACAGATGCTCACATGGCTGCACTCACCAAGAGACAGGCTGTTAGACATGCCACAGGAATGGAGGCAAGGAGCGTGAGCTGGCAGCTGCCCGAGGGAGATAAGCCCTGCAATGGAGGCCACCTGCCTGGCCTGCCTTGAGAGTCCCTGGGGTGCATCTGCCTGGGTTTCAGGAGGCAGCCTCTGCAAAGCTGAATATTTTCAGGGCAATCCAGGACCCATCCCAAATGCTGGTTCTATTTATGGGAACAGAGTAGCAAAGTTTCTGTCCATACCTGTGTACCTTGCCTGATGCTGCCATGTTGGGCAAGGTTGGCTATACAGTAGGTCCTTTTACTTGCTAAAGTAAAATGATTTACTTAAATGTATTGTAAGATGAATTAAGATCTAAAATCAGGGGAGGAGGACTCGGAAATGAGAAGAGGCTAGGGATGTGAGACCTTACATCCTTCCTAACTGGGCTGCAGCCTACCCAGCCCTTTCTTTCTTTCCAGACTCCTGCTGTTGGCCCAGAGTGAAAGGCTGGGGTTGGGGCCATTGCAAGGTTGTTCATGAAGACTGCAGGGATGTGAATTTTGTATGACTGCACTGGCTGGGGAGAGCGGGGATCTGCTCTGCAATGCTGAGGCTACTTCCAAGGTCCAGAGCTAGCAGTTAACAGTTTCCGTTAAAGAATCACCACCTAGATGTGTAGATCCAGCAAGAGCTGGCCCCTCTCACTACCTCTTCCTGCCCCCATCTCCTGGGTGCCTCTGGGCACAGTACACTTTGTGGTAGGTCCTGCAAGGCTGAGAAGAGGGCCGTTGGGATCTCCACCTGCCCGCACACCCTCCTTTCCTGGGAGGCTGCCTGGCTCCAGAGAGAAGGAAGATGAAGTCCTCACTGGAAAGCAACTGGGACCGCTCTTGTCTTCTCCTATGCAGGATGCCCCGGTGCTTGAAACCCTGCCACACATACCCCTAAGCCCCATTCACTGATTCGTAGGGTCCTTTCAGAGTTTCATGCTGCAATTTTTTGGCCCTCCCCACCTGATCATCCAAACTTCCAAGTGGACTAGAGACTCATATCCTGGACTCCTGTGCCCTGAAGATGCCCTGGAGGTGCCTCAGAGTATCCCATATTTGGGACTTCCCTGCTAGTTCAGTGGCTAAGACTGTGCTTGCAAGGCAGAGGGCCTGAGTTCAATCCCTGGTCAGGGAACTAGATCCCACATGCCACAACCAAGACTTTGCACACTACAACTCTAAAGATCCCATGTGCTGGAACTACGACGAGGCACAGCCAAATAAATAAATATTTTTTAAAAATAGTATCCCATATTCTGCATTCCTTAAACTTCCACGTTCCCCTCTGCTCTGAGGATGGGAGCCCCAAGTGGCTCAGCCATTTTTCTTCCTCACTAGATTCTCTGATCTGCCCCTTCCCACCACTCCTTGCCACCCCAGCCTGCCCAATCACCAGGAAAAGCCAGTCAACTCATTTCCCTGCAGCCTCATGGAAACTCCATCACTCTGCACCTCAGAGTCTTGCAAGGGTTTCCTGGGGTCCACCACCCAGTCTCAGCATCTGTTGGTGGATGGACCAGTTTATCCAGTCTCGTCCTGCCCCTCAGCCTGGCACCCCAGGCTCAGAACACTTGAGTGACCCACCTCTCCATCTCCCGAATCTCCAGGTCAATGAAAAACAACCTTCATTTAGGGGTGCCAGGATTCAAAGGCAAGGAACAGTTATGGGGCCAAAGGAGTTTGCAGTCTACTTGGGGAGATAGATGTGAAAACACTGATAAGCACTTAATCACCCCAATTATTTCTTTTTCAAAGTATATTTTATTTTATTTTTTATCATTATTATTTTTGGCAGCACTCTTCGTTGCTGCTTGCGGGCTTTCTCCAGTTGCGGCGAGCAGGTGCTATTCCCTAGCTGCACTGCTCAGGTTTCTCATTTCAGTGGCATCTCTTGTTGCAAAGCACAGGCTCTAGGCACGTTGGCTTCAGTAGTTACAGCACACTGGTTTAGTTGCTTCACAGCACGTGGGGTAGTCCCAGTCCAGGGATCAAACCTGTGTCCCCCAGACTGGCAGGCGGACTCTTAACCGCTGGACCACCAGGGAAGTCCCCCCAGTGGGTTCTACTGTTATCCATTCCTTAAGACCCAGCATGAGCACTGCTCATCCAAATATTAGTATCTGGTTTGCTGCTGAATCCCCAGCACTGAGCCTGGCTTAACAGAGGTACCCACCATTAAATACTTGCATAATGAATGCCTTCCTTGGGGGGCTGCAGGAGGGGACCACCTCTCTTCCTGTCAACCTCCACCAAGCTCATTTAAATGAAGTCACATTTAACTAAAACATCCAGAGTGGACTTGCAAGAGGAGGGGCAGAAGAGGGCAGAGGAATCCCAAGGCTTTGCCTTGAACTGAGTTCTCCAATCTTTTAAGTAGCAGCTAAAAGAGCAGGATTCTGGGGCCACAGATTCTAACTTCTCTGCGAAGCCATCTGGACTGCCAAAGCCAGCACCATAACGTTTTTGTCTCCAGATTTCGAAGAGTCTTCCCTGTGGAACCCACAGGTATTGTAACCCAAGCACTGAATTAATCATCAGAAAATTTTATAGGAAGAATACACACAAATTATAAAACCCACATACACTGGAAACTTAGAGGCCAAGGTAACATCACAATTACTCCCGCATACAGGAAACCAGGCTGGGAGGAGAGAGTGTAAGGCCAGGAGCAGGGCCTGGCACGCAGTGTGGCTACAGGAGAGAGTTTTCTAAGCTGAAATGAAAGTCCAGCACTGTGACCACCTGGCAAAGCAGGCAGACCGCAGAGCTGCTGCTGAAGCACAGGCAAAGGCTTGCTTTTTCTGCCATTCATTTATTCATTCATCATTCAGTAACTGCTACTGAGAACTAGTGTGTGCAGGTACCCTGCCAAGCTGAGGGGAAACAGTAAGACCCAGTGCAGGCATGGTCTTCACCCCAGGCCTTACCCTCAGTGGCCCAGCAAGGTTTGGTGTGAGGGGAGCATTGCCGGTTCAGGGGTACAGCTGGAAGAGGTATGGGGGTAGGGATCAGAGAGCTTCCCAGCTGGAGCAGCCTCACTTTTCTGTTCCAGATTCGGATTTTATCCTGACAGCTAGCAGGAACCATAGAAGGGTTTAAGCAGGAGAAGAAGGCGATGTGATCCGTTTGGAAAGATCCCTCCAGCTGCTGTGTGGAGAACAGGCTTCGGGATTGGGTGGGGGGATGGGGTTGGTCTGAGCAGATGCCATGGCTGCTGTCGCTGGGGTGGGGAGGAGGTGCAAGGAGTGGAGGTAAATGACAATCAGGTTGTGGTGACAGATTAGATATGGATGGTGGCTGAAAAGGGAGAGGGAGGTGCCAAGGATGACTCGAGGGTTCCTGAAACACAGAGAGTGCTGGGTTCGCCTGTAGTTGGAAGCTGGTTAAGGTGTATCTGATGTCCTTGAAAGAGAACATTATTTCAGTGTCAAAATGAGTGCAGAGGGCAAGGAAAGGGTATTTTTGCTAAGGCTTTGCAAAAGGAATATTCTTTTTATAAAGAAATATGATAATACACTCACAACATTTTGCCTCCCAGTCTAATAGTGAGATGAATGTTGCTCACAGCAACTTCATGTGTAAAATTCAAACTAGTTGCTAACAGACATTTGGAAAATACAAGAATAGGGAATTGTTTGGAAAACCTCTTTTAGGAACAAGAGATGAAGGAACAATTAAAAGTGACAAGGCTAGGATTTGACTCCTGACTCTGCTACTTATTAACTGTGTGATTCTGGGCAAGCTATCAAACCTCTCTGCCTCAGTTTCTTCATCAGTAAAATGGGAATAATATCTTCCTGTTTCATAAGACTGGCTGAAGATTGGAAGAGAGTATATAAAGAACTTAGCTCATGGAATCTCTCCGAAAATGTTATCTGTCACTACAGAACACCCTCCAACAGAGAGAAATAAATGAAAATGAAAGTTGTTGATTTCCCCATATGCATTTCAGTAAAGAAGAGTTGCCCATATAACCAATCATGATTTTTGCAAATCCCCTCATAAGATGTTTAAAATTTAGGATAATATTCCCAAATCAGGGGAAGTGCTTGTCAGACCTCATGCCTGAGTCTGTCACCTGCCTCACTACTTACTCTCTGGCTCACTCTTGCTTGGGTCATGTACTCAGCTGGATTCTCCCGTTTCAGAGGGACTCTTCTTTGCTGCGTGGAGGGGAGGCTGTCCAAGTCAGACGCGATATAATTGCCATCACGTTCCAGGTCCACTGGCGCCAAGTATCAGTGGTGCTGTGGTTGGTCAGCACTGCCCTTGTGGCCCAGACTTTAGTTTGGGGACCTCTCCAGGAGGTGTCTCTGCTGGGAGGAGCTGATTCTGGGCTCCCGTGCGTTCACTGAGGTTAAAGGAAGATGGCAATTAGCCACTAGTGATTCTGCCTCTGCTCTAGGTTTCAGAAGACTCGGTGGGGAGGGGTCCGTGGCTATGGCTAAGAGCCTATAGGAGAAGGAGGCTTGGGGGATGTGATCAGCAATGCCATGGAAAATCTTTCCAAATGCAGAAGATGGCTGTAATCATGGAGACTGCTCTGGTGTTGGGAGGGTAAAGTGGGAAAGCCACGGGGAAATCAGCTGGCTCCTCCCCCAGATGCAGCAGAGAGGCACCCAGCCACCTGAGACCAGAGTGGGGCGCGCTGCAGTAGGGCAGACAGAATACAGCCCTGAGCACCAAGTAGTAGGGGCTCCCCATGTGAGACCAGTGAGGGGGCGAGGCTGGGGGTGGGCGGGGGGCAAACAGAGGTTGCAGGACTGCATTCCAATACCAATACAGAAACAGGGCAGATGGCAGGATGGATGGGGGAATGATTCATAACTGCTAGTGTTTTGAGGGGATTCACTGAGGGTCAGGCACTGTTTTAAGCACTTCGCATGTTTTAAAAAGCTATAGAGCCAGGACTCCAACTCAAGGAGTCTGGCTAAAAAAGTCTGTATACTTTAATCGCTACACTATGTGAAATGTGGAAAGAGCAAAGGTTTTAGACCCACAAAGGGTGAGACCTCAGTTAACCCTTTATGCTAAGTGCCATCCTTAAAAAAGCAAAGGTTTGGAACCACTCCAAGCCTGTGTGCTCTTGAGCTGTTACTTAAGACTCTACAGGTCTCAGTGTCCTTATTTATTTGTAAATTTGAGAATAATATTAAACAAAAAGGTTAAAGAAAGAAATGCATGCTGAGTGTCTACCCACACCTTCAGTAAGTCTCCTGGCTTTGGAGCACATGGTCCATTCCAGATCTCTGTTTTCTCATGGTCCCAGGAGTCTGCAGGTCTGAGTTCAAGGAATCACAGTGGGTACATCCCTGGATTTCCAGTTCACAGTCTTCTGGTTCCTCATAAGTGGGGTCCCCTTAACATACTTGCATTTGACATCTGAGTGGATGAGGGTCCTGATCTGATAGCAGTGACCCTGAGGAAGCTGAGGTCCCAGGTGACCCAGATCGTCACAGACATTTCATGTTTCTTGGAACTATTCCATTAATTTATTCAGTTCCCATTTACTAACTCATCAAACATTATTAGGCACCTACTATTTGCCAAGCATTACACCATGTTCTTCAAAGTAGTCACCAGAAGAGTCCACACACTCTGGACTACGTTGAAATTATCTTTTCATCTGCAACCTGGGTCCATGGGTCTTAGAGTGTGCTCAGTAAACAGTAAAGGTATTATGAGAAACAGGCTGTCGGGATGTAATGAGGCTCTCCCAGCAGGGCCCAGGGAGGCAGATACTCCAAAGGCCTGGACCATGACACCCACCTGTGTCTCTGTAGTCACAATGCAAGGATCACAACCTGAAGACTTTCAAGGATCAGCCACACAGAAATGCTGGAAGAGGGCAAGGTGGGACCATGGCACACTGAAGCACACCTGCCCTGTAAAGATGGCATTTACTACTTGGGACCAGCCTATTGTTGCAAGTGGAAATAGGGGCCAAAGGTAGCCAGATCTTCTGATTTTCCAAGAGGAACTATAAATCTGGATTTTTATTTGAAATCTCCAAGCATTTCAGCATTCATTCCTAATTTTAATCTTTTTTAAAAGGCTTGTGAGAAAGAAAAAGCTTGTCAAAAGGAACTTTCCTGCCTGCTAAAATCTGCTCAAAGATTGCCAAATTGGGACCCCTGAGTGGATCTGTTCAAGGGGAGGGGTCAAGGGCTGTACTGGAGCTAGGTTCTGAGGGACCTAGAATGCCATCCTTCCTTGAATCCAAGGGTGTGCAAGACACACAGGATACCATAAAGAGGAAGTCAAAGCCACAGTCCTGCCTTCCAGGGGCTTACAGTCTCAACACTGAGACCCAGGCAAAGAGGCAGATGGTCAGGAAGGCATAGCAGGAGGCAATGTGGGGCCTCTAGGAGTCCAGGACATTAGGGAGCAAGGCATTCTTAAGCTTTGGGAGAACTTCACCTGAGCTTCAGAAGACACTCCCAGGAAGTCAGGCTTGAGACTCTGAGGATAAGGATTCGGGAGGTAGAGAGCCCGGGGAGATCTGGGAACAAACTTTTCTGGAGACTCCAAAGAAAAGCCCTGTAAAGTTTGATTCCAGATGTCATGGGGAAAGGCTGGCTACAAAGTGCAGGGCTATAGTATAAAGCTTCACGGATACCTCCCACCCTGTCATACTCTGTCTGGCAATACCAGCAATGGTCTTGGTCCAAAGGGGCACACAGCCCAGCATGGCTGTCCAGACTCATAGAAAGCAGTGCTGTGGTCTGCTGCCAGGGGATCCAACCCTGACCTGAAAGTCGGGCAAACTGGGGTGTAAGTCTCACCTGTGCCACATGAGACAGGCATTAACTGCTTTAAGCCTCAGTTTTCTAATCTGTGAAATGGTGCCAGTGATCATGCCTGTCTCCTGGGATTGGGATGAGGATGCAACCAGCTCAACAGGGTTTTTATCATCAATGTCCACTGCCTGAGAGTTCCAGTCCCTAGTGGCAAGCAGGAGGGTAAAGGCGGTCTCCCTGCTTGCCGACGTCTCATCGCTGCTCCAGGAAATGGCAGGACTGCTTTGAAGGGGTGAGGGAGGAGATGGAGGCATTGGACACTCCCCATCCCTTTGGGGGAACAAAGGTAGAACCCATGCTGGGCGGTGGGAGCCGCGTTGAGAGAGGACTCTTCCCCAAGGGCAGACCTTTTCCTCCCAGTGCTTCTGGAAGGGAGCGGGGAGATCCGAGGTAAAACATCCCTCTGAGAAGCCAGCGCTGGGGGGGGACAGAGGGACAACATCACACCACTCCCACCCCCACCCCGCTCTGCTACTCCAGATCTCTGGCATACTCAGATCTGACCAGGACCTTCCTTCCCTTTAAGAGCCTCCGGTACGCGATGCTTTGGAAGGAAGCCCACTGGCAGGACTTACAAACCCGCGTGGCTCTTGCCGCTTCTCTGGCCTCAACTTCCGACTCACCCCCTACTTCACAGCTCTGCGCCTTTGCTCAGGCCAGAACCCCTGCCCGAGGCGTCCTTAACTTTGCCTCTACAGAAGGCAGGTCTGCGTGGAGAATGCCTGCTCCTTCATAAAGACGTTGTTCATGGCTTAGCCCCTTCTCGAACGTTCTCGCACCTCACCCCAGCGCCACACCAGGGGAGACCTTGGCACCCCTCCTTTGGCTTCCTTAGCAGCCACTGCGTGTTCCAGTCAAGCCACTGCGTGTTCCAGACAAACAAATTGTTTGTCAAGCTGTTTTCTGTGTACTTGTCCTTCTACCCCGAACACATCTCAGCCCCCGACTGGAAGCTTCTCGAGAGCAGAAAATTTAAAAAAAAAAAAAAAAAATCGGTCTAGTTACTCGTGGTAACCCAAGGGCTAGCCCTTTGGGTGGGGGCATTTTGGCCCCTCAAGAATCCCTCAAGGGGTGGACGGCTGGGCGGAGGCGAGGGCGAGTGGGTGGCTAGATGGAAGAACTAGAACGACGGATGGGGCCGCTTTTGCAGAACCGGCGGGGTGGGGGTGGGTGAGGTGAGTCTTTGACCCTCTGCAGTCTGCGCCCGTAGAACCCAGCCCACCCAGCCCCGCTCCCTCTCCCGCTCCCGGGGCCGGTGCCCACTGGGCCAGGTGATCTCGAACCTTCTCCCTCTCACACCCCAACAACAAACAACCCTCGCGCTCTCCCTCCGGAGAAAGGAGGTGGAGCCTGACCTCAGCCGGAGGCTGCAGCAGCTGCGGGAGGTGCGGGAGGGGGGTAGGGCTCGCAGCTCCGGTCCTTGGGGAAGCCTCTCCTCTAGGGAGTGGCACGGGTGGGGGCCTAGGCGGGTCCTAGGAGCCCGGGAAGCCCTCAGGCGGCAGCCTCGACCCTCCGCGGGCGAAGGGAGGAGGGGCAGAGGGGTGGCTTCATTGGGAGCCTGCTTCCGACTCTCCCTCTCGGTCTGGAGTGCCCTCGGAACCCCCTCCCCCCTTCATATCCACCCTTCTCGAACCCCAAGGGACCGGTGGGACTTGGTGCCGAGTAAGCGGGGTGGGAAGAGGATGCCGCTCGGCTGGGCTCCGAAGAGCCGAGATCTGCCCATCCCCCACCCCCTTGGCTGGGAGGGGGGTTGGAGGGCGCACGGGGGAGACACGAACCCCCGGGACTCGGCGACAAGAACAGGAAAGAACCTGAAATGGGGTTTGATCTGCAATTGTTGGGGCTTTGGTGGAGGCAATTTGGATGAGGGGCAGAGAGGGCACCCCAAAGGGAAGGCCTGGGGCCCTAAAGAGGGTGGGAGTCGGGAGTTGTGAGAAGGAAGGAGAAAGAATAAACAGCTTTTTCGGGGGCGGGAGGGCAGCCTGCAAAGACCTCCCCTGGCCAGCAATCTGGAGACTAGCACTGGACAGATGGGGGTTTTGGACACCGCGCCATGGACGTGTTCCCCAAGGTCTGATGCAGGAAGCCCCCCCCTCCAGCCCCCCTTGTTCATTGTGCAGACACTGGGCCCACACGAGCCGCTGCCTCACCTTGACCTTCCCCTCATCCTGTGGCAGTGGGTGCCATTAGAGGAAACAGAGGTCCTCTTCCTAGCTAGGCACTCAACACCTGGCTCTTTGGCGGCGCGGGGGAGGCTTTGCCCCTCCAGCTCAGAGTCACAGGGAGAGCACTACAATCTCCCCTGTCCCTAGGGGAAAGGGCCCCAGCAGGTAAAGACCAAACAGACGGCAGCACGTGGATTTGCCTGGGGGCAAATAATTTCTGGAGATCCCTTTAAGGAGGGGGTTTCGATCCCTTTAAGAGGGAGTGGGTCAGATAAAAAGGACTATAAAAGTCCAGCTTCCTTTATTTCCCAACACCCCCCTCCATGATGGGGGAGGGGGGCAAGTGCTGCGGCCGCTTTTAAATGGTGTGCTGGTATCCCTGCCCCAAGGCACCTTGACCTCCAGTTTGTCCAGTGAGGCTGAGGGACTAGGTAGCTCAGTTAGTGATCCTGACTCCTAGAGTTCAGGCATTCTTGGGCGGGGGGAGGGAGAAGGGGGAATGCAAGGGAGCTGCTGCCCCACTCTCAGGAAAGATGGGACCGGGGCGTGGAATGGAGGGGAAAGTGGTTACCGCCACCACTGCAAAGACTGCGCTGCCTCGGTGGGGTGCCTTGCCCGGTGCCAGGTGGTTGGAACCGAGGGCAGGCGGTCTGCAGGGACTGCGGCGGGCAGTGGGGGAGGTGCCTGGCGGCTGGACTGGAGATGACGGAGCAGCCAGTCTGTCCCGGCTGTCAGTCTGGTCGTACGTGGTGGGGGAGGGGTGTGCAGCGTGTTTTCTCTCAGCCCTGGATGTTTTCCCTCTCCGCATCTCCCTCTCACTGCTCTCCCGTTCTGAGGCAGTTAACCCTTCATGATGGGTCTGAAGGGGCAGGGAGAGTCCCTGCCTCCAGGCTCCAGGCTCTGGAGACCAGATGAATCCAGTCCTCTCTCCAGATGAAGCAACAAATCCTTTTCAGTGGGGGACCCCCTGGGCTGCTGGGTGTGCCAGGGTGACGAAAGGTGAGGGTTCCCTCTGGCTTTGGCACAGCCTTGGTGGAATGGGGTGGAGGCAGCATTCATTCAGGAAAGGTTTAGAGGAAGAGGTGGAGCCCTTCCACACCTGGGACTGGAAAGGAAGGAAGCCCAGGTGAAGAGGTCCCTGAAGTGGGGTGAAGAAGGAAGACCAAAATGTCCCTTGGAGAACAGGCATGGTGCAGCCCCTGGCTTCTTGGCTGGCTTGTTGACCAGCACTGACAAAGGGGATGCAGAACAGAGGTACATTGGGGGCTGACATAGGAGGAACATCAAGTGCCTTTCGCCAGCCTGTCTCCAAACCATAGCTCACCCAGAGCCTCCTGGGGCAAAGAAGACAGCCACCCACATGGGGGAGGCTCTGAGAGTAGAATTCCTCCAGCTGCTGGGCAGGCTGGGCAGGCTAGGTAGGCTGGAATGGGCTCTCATGACCACTCTGCCTCCTCTCCAATCATTGGTCCCTTTTATTCCTCCCACCAGGGTCCCAAATAAAGACAACTCTTTACCCACTATCCCAGCCCAGGGCCATTAGATCTTCACTACTAGATACTGGGGAAAAGTCCAGTCCTCCATCTTCATCCTGCAACTACTTCTTAGGCCGAGCTCAGGCTTCCTGCCACTTGGGTCTCCTTCCCTTTGACTAGGTACATTTTTCTGAACCTCTTGGCCTCGATCTCTGCCCATTAGTGGGCATGAAGCCAAGGTCACCATAGGCTGAGCTGCTGACGGGGGTCCCTTCCCCTCTTCTGTCTTGGTTCTAGGCTGCCAGAATGGCGTGGCTTAGCTCCAGCGGTCACTTATGCCGTTACCCTCTACCACTGGGCTCTGATGAGAGGTGGGGGGTGTCATCCTAAGGGACAGACTGTGACAGGGGGAGGGGGTATTTTGTGATGTGGGGGTAGGGCTGGCCTGATGGTAATGGGGAGACCGCTAGGAATCTTTGTCCTGGGAGGCTCAGAGAGGGGGAAAATCCCTTAGTGTTGTTCTACTTTTATAGGTGTAGAGACATTGCTTTCCATAAGGGTGTGAGGTAGGAGAAGTAGGGGACTGTTGTCTGAGAAGGACCTGGCCCTTTGAAAAGAGGTTGTGCCACTGTCTTAGCTTTCAGCTTCCATTCACACCCTGTTCAATGGCCTCCTCCTTTAAACATGTCCCCCAACACAGCAAAGACAGTCTGGGCCCCATTGACAGCTCTACAGGCAGACAACAGAACCGTCTTTAGAGTTCTACTTCCCAGCCATAGGGGTTGGCCGCCCTGATCTTCATAGAGAGCTGAGTCTCAAGGTCTAGGAAAAGCTAGGCATAATGTGTGGTGCAGGAGGAGAAACACGCCAAGGCTGGGTTTCTCCTCTAGGAGCCCCAGCACTGGGGTCCTTCTCTCTGTCAGAGGTGTTCCTCCACCCAGTCTCTCCCTGGGCTACTCCCAGGCTCTAGTGACTCGATACTACCCTTTTTGCTGCGCCTCCTTTTACCTCCCAAAGCTCCCCTCCCCCACCTGAATTGGGAATGAGGCTTTGTTCTAGGGTGGACTCAGCATTTCTCAAGAACCTACTATGTGCGCATCCAGTGCTTGCTGAAGTGAGGCCCTTGGCCGGCTCTGGCACTACAAGGTGCCCAAGACACAGCCCCTTCCCGCACCTCCCAAGGACTCCCACACCTCCATGTGACCTCAGCCTGCTGTGCCCACCCACCCCGCTGACCCCGCGGAGCGTGCTCGGGCTTGGAAAGGCACGTCTGTGGGTGTGAGACGGAGCCACAGCATTCGGTGACTAGGGGGAAGCCAGGTAAGTGTCCACACTTGGTCCCATCCTCGCTTGGGGACGCGAGGGAGGGAGTCCAGCCTGGGCTGTCAGGCTGCCCGCCCCCACCTCCCTCCCCCGGAGAGCTCGGATGTTCCCGCGGTGGTGGAAGAGGGTGTGTGGGTGTCAAGGACTCACAGACCAGGCTCTGCTGTCGGCTGCAAATGGATGAGGGTTCCACACTCTGCTTCTAAGAAGGGTGAATTAGGAGCTGGAGTGGGGGGTGGTAGGTGAAGGGGAGAAAGAGGAAAAAGAGATGCGGGTGAGGGGTTACCAAGCCAGGACCGACCTTGCTTGAAAGGAAAGGAGACGTGGCAGGCAGGGAAGTCGGAAAGATGAGGCAAGGGCGGGAGGGGCTTCTCAGCAGTCGGGGCCCTTTCGTTGGAGTCTGGGGCCCTTTCTGCGGGAAAGGGGGGTTGTCCTCGCTTGATTTTCAGCTGATCTTCCCGAAGCTTTGCCCTGGGGGCAGCAGCCGCTGGCGAGCGTGGGGGTGGTCCTCGGCCCGCAGTTTTCTCCCGAGGGTGTTGGAGAGGAGAAGGGGGACGAGGGATGGAGAGAGGTGACCGCCAGGGGGGGTGAGATTAGATTTCGGGGTGGGGGGTATCAGCTAGGGGATTGGGGCTCCAGGGTCGGGTCACCATGGGATACTGGCTCATGTTCCGGAGATGAGAAAACCCAAGAAGCCGGCAAAGAAAACCACCTTCCTCCACCACCCTTGGCACCGTACCCCTCCCCCCAGGCCCCACCACTCCCCGCACCGCCTCCCCCGGCCGCCTCGTGCTGCCCCCTGCGTTGGGACGACCGACCCACGGTTCTGATTGGTTGGAGACCGGGAGGGGGAGCCGAGGGCCGGATTGGCTGGCGGGGCCAGCGCAGGGCGGGGCGGCTGATTGGCGGAGCTGGCAGAGGGGCGCGCTGCTGATTGGCTGGGGACGAGGAAGCAGGAAGGAGGGCGGCGGAGGCTCAGCTCTCGGGGAGTTTGTGGGGGAACCGCGAGCGGCGTAGCGGATCCCGGAGCCCGGCCCCCGCCGCCCGCCCGTCCGGCTGCCTGCCCCGCCCGTCCGGCCCCCGCCGTCCGCCCGCCCCGGCCAGGCGCGCCCGCCCCCCCGACGGCCCCGCCCGGCTGCGGCCCCCGCTCCGCCCGCCCGGCCCCGGCCCCCAGGAGGAGGCGCTGACGCAGCAGCGTGGAGCCCGGGAATTGAGCGCCCCCGGGGGGTTCCAGCCGCCGGATTCCAGCCCGGCCGGGGCCTGCGGGCGCCCAGAGCCGCGCCGTCCGCGCCGCCGTCCCGGTGAGATAGGGGCCTCGGTCGAGGAGGGGGGAAGGGGCGAGCGGGCGGGCGGGAGCAAACGAGGGAGGCAGACGAGTGAAGGGGAGAGGACCGGTCGCCCGTCAGCGCGCCCCACCGAGCGCGCAGCGCCGCCGCCCCCGCCAGCCCGGGAAGGGACGGACGGACGGACGACGCGAAGCAGGTGCGGCCGCCCGCTCGCTCGCGCCGCCTCTCTCCCCCGGGTCCGGCGCCACGGTCCCGCCATCGGGGAGCGCGGAGCGCCTCGAGGTGACAGCCCCCGGGGGCCGCCCGCTTCGCAGGCCGGGGGCGGGGTGGGTGGCGGCCGCCGGGTGGCAGCTTGGCCGGGTGGCGGCGGCGCGGGCGTCCCGGGCCGCGGAGGGCGGGAGGACGCCGGTCGTTTCTTGGCCTCGGCGGAGCCGGCTCGCCTCCGAGTGCGCGGGCGGCGAGGCCCCCGCCCCCCCGTGCCCCCTCCCCCCATCGCGGTCCCTGAGGCAAGGGGCCGCGGCCGGGGGCGGCGCCGCGGGATCTCCCGCACAGGGTGGGGGGCGCCCTCCCGCGCTGGGAGCTGACCGGTTATTGCTGGATGGGGGAGCAGGGGATGGGGGCCACGCCAGGGCGGGGGGTAGTATAGACTCGACCTGATCGGACTGGGAAGAAGGGAGGCGCCGAAGAAGGAAAGGAACCGGTTCGAGAAGCGAGTGTGGGCCGCGGGAGGCCCGGCGAGGACCGTGCGGAGCGGCGGCCGAGTCCGAGGTGGGGCGGGGGGATCGAAGTTGTCAGACCGCCTCCAAGTGACAGCGGGACCCAGTGCTCGCGGCCGGGCCTGGCCCTGCCCTGCCCGCCTCGCCGCCTCTTCTCCGGGGCCGGGGGCCGGGTCAGGTCGGGCCCGAGGGGCCCGCTTGGCGGCGAAGCGCCGGACAAAGGCGGCGCCGGAGCGGGCGCAGGTGGTGGCGTCGGGGAGGGGAGCGGGTCCGAGCCACCCACCCCGAGGGGCGGGCGACCGGGCCGGACTCTGCCCCGGGGATTGCGGGGGCCGGGGCGACCGCCGGGAGGAGCTGCGGCACTGGCTCACTATTCCAGTCTCGGATCGACTTGCTGTTTTGGAAAGAGTGGGGTCGAGCCAGTGGGGCAGAGGTGGGGGTGTGCACGCGGTGGGCTTGGCCAGTGGCGACCCGGTTGCTGGACTTGCCCAAGAAACAGTTCGGTGAGGAGCTCTCGAGCCTGCCAGGAATGAGGTGTTTCAGCGAGAGGAGTCTGCCCAAAAGGTTAATCCCACCTGGGACATCTCCTAGTGTCCTGTTGTCACTAGTCTTAAGAGGGCAGAAGACCAGTTGGACTGGGGACTAGGAGATACCTCCCAGAAGTGCTCCTGGACAACCGTCTTCAGCACTTTTCTTTAGCGAAAGAAGGTACTCACAGAGAGAAAGGAGAAGCTGAGTTGAGGCAGGAATTTAATGATTAAGTTTAAAAGGTTTCCTATCCCCTGAGAGACTTTCCTCCCACCCTTGCCACGCCCGTGCCTTCTGAAAAAGAGTGAAAAGGGCCCTAGAGAGACCGTGTGTTCTGGAGGAACACCACTGTCCTTGACCAACTAGAGGACATTTGGGAACCAGTGGCTTAAGCCGTGAGCCCCTTTTGTCCCACCAGTGACCAAGCTGGGTGCTGTTTTTCCAGTTGTAAAAACCCACTCAAGAGTTCCTGTGCTCTATCTTGTGATCCCATATTTAATGGAAGAGTTGGGACCACAAAAACAGACTCAGGGTGTTTAGAGTGTAGACTTTTGTTAAAAATCCGGGTCCCACCGGGGGAAGGTTTTGATGATGAGCTGCTCCCAGCTGTGGTTGAGTGTAATCCCTCTTTGGGAAAGCAGCCTGTCACCCCTGCTTAGTCTGAGCATGGAGTTAATTCATGGCCACCCTCTGTCCCTCTCCCCAGGAGGGTCTAGACCCCAGCCTGGGTGGAGTTGAGGCTTGTGGGAAAGAAAGGGAGGTATTACCTCATGCAGGAGACTTAAAGTTTTTTTCTGAGGGAATTTAATTGTATGTCTAAGATCCAGAGGATGATGAAGCATCTCAAGGTCTTTGTGTCTTCTGTGGGGCTACCCAGTGTGCATGTGATTCTTCTGGGGGCATCAGAAGGGGGTGACCTGCTCTGGCCACCAGAACAGAAAGGAGAATGGCCAAAACAATGGTTCCCTCTTTGGCTCTCTGGCAGGAGACTTACGCAAGTCAGATCAAGTAGTTAAGAGTTTGCTCTGTAGAATTTAGCCAGTGAAGAGTTTCTCTCCTTTCTATCTCCCTCTCTTTCTTCCTTTCTGTTGCTCTGCTGTTCCCATGTCAGGCCTATGTTGTTGTCATGGCCTTCCTTTCCCTCCTGTTTGCATTGGCCCTTCTGATCCATTTCCGTACACAGCTGCTAGATCATTCTTCATAAAGCACTCCTTCCCCCATGTCACTCCCCTACCCACAAACTTACAGTGACTCCCCGTTTCCTGCAGTCTCATCCTGGACAGTGTCCCTTAAGGCTTTCCCCTAGCCCTGATGTGCTGAGCAGGTTTATCACCGTGCATCTTTGCTCCTCTTGACTTCCCCAGTTGTCCCCAGTTAAGAGTCCCTTGCTGCCTCCTTCTCCTGCCTGAACCCTACTCATTCTTCATTTCAGACCACTCCAGGCTAGCGTTGCTTGCCTCTGAGATTGTGACCCTGGGTTTTATAACATGGCATCCTCTTGAGTGCTTTTGTCCGTTGGAAGTTTCTTAAGGATAAGGACAGTATGAGTATTAAACCTGTGTGTGTGTGAGTATTCCAGGATTTGTGATACAGTGCTGTGCATGTCATTTTTATTGAATGAATAAAAGCAGTTGACTGCTTAGTTGAGTGGGAGCAGAGGGGAAACCTTCCCTTCTGTTTCCCCAGAACTCCAGAGAGTATGGAGTCCTCGGTGGTTTCCGACCTTTTCTGCCTAAGGCACATACATAGGGTGTGTTTGGGGTGCTTTAGCATGGGGAGCAAATGATTGCTTCTGATTTTCCAGCTGGTGAAGAGTCTGTCCTGTGGATTGCTCACATGACACCATATAGACATGAATTGGAAAAGGGCTGTAATCCTGTTTTCCTCCTACCTCACCAGGCCATTCTCCCCACCCGGCTTTGCTGCTCTTATGCAATTTTCCTTGTTGTCCATGCTAAATGAATCCATATGTTTTATCTCTTCTCAATCCTGGGTGTAAATAGGGGAGAAAACGCGATGCTGAGAGCAGAAGAGAAAGATTCCTGGTCTGGCCTGTGAATGGGGCTTTGGGGACTGATGTTGGAGATGTTTATAGGGGCATCGCTAACATGGGAGGCATGATCGGCCCCACACTGGACCCATCAGAAAGGACAGCTATGATCCCAGCTCTCTTGGAACTTCCATTTTTTGTTTACTACCAACCCTGGACCATGGGGAGATGGGAGAGGGGACTGGTGACTGGTTTGAGTCTAAACAGTGGAAAAAATAAATTCTGCATCCACCCCCTTTCCCCCAAACCTCCCTTTTGTGCCCCAGTTTGATGATTAATGGACCAGCATTTCCCTTCTAAGCGGGAAAGCCACCCCTCACAGTTGCCATGGCAATGCAGACCGCTCCCCCGTCAATTAAAAAAAAAAAATCTGTACTAGTTCTCTCCTCCTTGCTTCTACAGTAGCAGGAGACAGGCTACCTCTGAATGAATCTCCTGGCCTCTCTTCTCAGCTGCTCAGGCTGTTTTCTCTGTGTGTCCTAAAACACAGCCCTTCCTCTTTTCTGAGGTTCGTCTGAGTTTCTTCACTCTGAGCAAATCTTGCCCCTCTTAAATCCAGCAGCCCATGGAACACTTTTACAAAGAAGCAGAGAAATTTTCTGCCTTTTTATTCATCCACAATGTAGATTAAAAACCAGAAAGAACCTTCTATCTTTTCCTTTGGGGTTAAAAAAAATCCCTCCACACCATCTCTGGTTTGTAGAGGCTTAAGTTCGGGAGCATTTTGACATCCTTAAAGGAAGTTTCAGTAAACCTGGAAGGGATTCAACCTTCAACATGAGTAGTTCACATTGGAGTTCTATGGGGATTTTCGATTTATTTTCATTTCTCTCCACCTCTCCGTCCCAGCACTCAGGAGGGCTTGTGTGTTTTCATTTTTATCTGTTCTTACTCCTCTTGGCCTTGCTCCGGCAACATCTGGCCTGAGCGCCCTGTCGCAAGGTGAGTCATTAAAGAGGGAAAAAAAAAATCTTAAGGGGAAAAAGTTGAGAGGCAGCCTGTGTCAAACTAAAGCTGCCAGTTGAAGCTGCCGGGTTTATGGAGCATTATACGAACAGCCCCAACATTAAAGGGCCTCCGTTTTATGAATGGGTTGTGAGGAATGTAAATAAGGCAGCATCTCTCAATGGGGAAGCATTTTACATAAGCAGTACTACCCTGGCCCAAGCATTTATGGGAATTTGCTAGCATAGTCTGGCAGGACTCACTTCCTTTGTGAACTTGCCATTGTGCTGGGGACTTTGTTAGGGACAAGAAGAGTGCTCTTGGACACGGAGGGCAGCCCCAGCACTCTGCTCTGCGGGTCCCCAGCCTTGATGGGCCACCTCACCCTGAGAAGATGGAGTCAACAGCCTGTAGTGATTAGAAGCGTAGGCTTCCGGGGCCTGGGGTCCTGAGATTCTGCAGGTTCCCACTTCATCTTCAGGCTGCTTCGACCTCCAAGGAACAAGGGACAGGGAGGTCCTGGGTGATGAAATCCTGCTCGGTTTTATGGGAGGCACCTAACTGGAGTAAAATAGACTGGTTTGAATTTCAGCTCCTTTATGTTTCCCCTGCCCACCTCCTGGTTCTGCCACTAATGAGCAGTAAACCAGCTAATAGGGAGAAGGGAGGAAGAGCAGCAGCAGTCGGGGGTGCTGCAGGCTGCCTGCTCAGGGCCAGGCAAGTGCCCTTCGCTCCACTGAGCTGGCTTTGCAGAGTGGCTGAGCACTAGCCTGGCCCTGGGGTTCCAATGGAGGGATTGCTGTCCTGCCCTAGGCAACTTGGTCTAGAAGCTGAGGGTCTGAGGATTGTGGGTTTGGTGAGCAGGCCTCAGGGCAAAGTCATGTCCAGGACTTTGTGTCATGTCCTGGGAAGGATTTTCATCCAGATTCCATTTTTCCCAGTGAGAAACACCTGCAAAGTTGGGTGGTTATTAACCTGACTCAGCCTCCCACCAAATAATAATAATAAAAATAACACTACCCTTGAGATAGATCCTCTGCAAGCATTAGGAGTAAAAGAATGGCTTTTTTTCTCAGCCTCCCTGAGGTTTGAAACAGGAACTTATTTCTGAGGCACCATAATAACCAAGTTACCTGGACAAAAAAATGACAAGTAACTCGTCTTAGTTAACAGGATCAAGCCAGGCAGAAACTCAAGGTCTACATTTTTTGGTGTGTTGCTGCCTCTGTGATGCCCAGGTCTCATCTGGAGCGGTGCTGACCACCCTTAGTTCCTCCCATCTTCAAAGCCTGTTTAGGCCTTACCCTCCTTAGATGCAGCTCTCAGTTTCCTCCATGAAGAGGAGAGGGGTGGCCCACACTTAAGCCCTTCTCCAACTGCAGCTGAGTGTCTAAAAGTGTCTGGAGAAAATTCAGTTTGTTAATCACGTTTTCATCTGGTCAGATGGTTCAGAGGTGTATTATTATTGGCCATGCCATGTGACTTTAGTCCTCCAACCAGGATTTGAACCCCAGCCCGGCAGTGAAAGCATCATGTCCTAACTGCTGGACCGCCAGGGAATGCCCTAGAGTTGAATTCTTAGTTTTTAGAGGATCTTTGTAGATAACACAGGAAAGGTATTAGGGTGCTGCTTGATGCCAGGATATTGTGATGTGTATATCAGAATGGAAGATGGAGTCAGGTTTGGCAAGCCTGTCTCAATATTGGGGGCGGAGCTGTTCTCTGCCTGGAGGGTTTCACACAGTTTGGACAGAGTGTAGAAAAAATTGTAAAATAGATGAAATGACTGTAAGAGATGATCATCAGGGAGAATTGGAAGGACTTGAATTTATTCAGCCCAAAGAGGTAGCCAAGAGGTCAGGTAATATGTCTTTGAATATTAAGATGGCTGATTGGAGTGTGATGACCAAATTTCAGTCTTCATTGCAGTTCATGCTGGAGATTTCATTTGATTCAAGAGACGTGGTTAGGTGGGGGGGGGGGGGGGGGCGGACTCTAGATTCTTTTCCTAGATTTACTGTAAAATCAAGAAAACCTGTCTTTGCAGCCCCTACCCCTTTCAAGGATATAAAATGGGTTTGTTTTAGAAGTGCATCTAAGAACATACTGAGAACCTTGAGTAGACTTTTCTGTAATAACAGTCTGTAAAATTATGTATATGTTCCCTGACCAGTACATAGATGCCATTTAATTGTAGTACATCTTCAATTCCCTTGTTGTGAAAAATCAGGAAAAACTAATAATGTGTTAATGCCAATACTTAAAACAGCTCAGAAAAGCAAAATTGCACATGCAGGATTATTGGCCTGTGACTCAGCAGCCATCCTGTGTTGCGGTTCGGGGCGTGGACTTGGGGACTGACACCAGCCGCCCTGCCTCCACCCTTGATGGTGCGGGAGTGTGGGCAAGTTCTCTTACCTCTCTGTGCTTCTGTTTTCTCCTTGCTAGGATGAAATGATAACAGCCCCCAGGGGGTGGGGAGTGGCAAGGATGAATGAGAGTGATGGTGACTGTAAGATGTGGAATGAGAGAAATAGTCTCCCGAGATAGCTGGGCAGGTTGGGAGAGAGAAGGATGGTAGTGGAAGAAGGTTGTGCTGTGTAACATGAGAGAATTCCTAAAGTAGCCCATTGAACTGTGGATTACACTGAAGAGGCATGGTGGACTCCTGGGGATGAGGGAGAGCTTTGAGGTCAGAGTTTCTTGTCCTGGGCTCCAAGTGGTGCCATCAGTCTAGGGTAGAAATGTTATATGAAGGGAAGCAGGTGGGCAGCTAGATCTTCATTTGTTCAGCAAGCTCTTAATAAGCCCTATGGATGAGATTTACTGGTAAGGAAGGCAGACCCTGCCTGTCCTGGTAGAGCTTGCATAATGGGAGTGGCACTAAACACTTAGTTAATTAGTGAGATATTCAGGTTAGGTGCCTGTAACTCTAGTAGGGGCTGCCTGTGGTTCTGTTGGTGTTGGCGGAATGTTGGGAAGGCCTGGTCTTGGGTCTTGTTCCCCATGGCTGTTTCATTCAGGAGGTCAGCACTTCGCTGGGAAGCCCGAGGGCCGAACTCCCATGTTGGCCTGGTTGGCCAGTTTCTTCATTCAAGATACTAGATAGCACCTCTGGTCTTGGCAAGCCATCTTAGACATCTAAGTTATTGGTTCCTGGAGTGTCCTGGTGGTTGAACCAGCCACATATCCTTTGCCATTCCTGGGCAAGTGCCTGGAGCAAGCTAATGAGCTGTTGTGTTTTATGGAGAACAGGGCATCAGTTCTTGAGGCTTCCTCCTGGTGGGCCTGTTGCTGAGCCTTGAGGCTCTGTGGCCCTGTTCCTGCTGTATCTCTTCAGCACTTTCACCGCCAGGAACAAATAGGTCCTGCCCCAGCGGGAGATTTGCTTCTGGCAGGGGACTGAGTCTGAGAGGGGGAGGGTCTGCAGGAGACTTAGCCCAGAGCTCCACTGTCCCTCAGCCTGGAATAATCCTGTATGGAGCCAGTGGTGGGCAGTCTGGGGAAAGTTGCCTTTGTCTCCTGCCCTTTGCAAATGTTTGTGAAGCAAATTTTCTAGACTGCTACCCATTTCCCACTGGGCTTGGTACACCTGGCATGAAGTAGCCCCTCAGGAAGAAGCTGGAAGTCCTGGCTCGGGTGTGCCCTCTGGGAAGCTGCCTTGGAGCTGAGCTCTCTCCACTGAGCTCTGAGCACTCTGCCACAGCCCTCTCACACACTCTTGTCCTCTGTCTTCCTACCGGCTCAAGCTCCAGTTTCTCAGTTTTGCATTTTTTCATTTCATTTTTGCATTTCCAGTCTGTTTTGCATTTTTCTTCAGCTCTTTGCCTGATAACTTGACACGTAGGGGGCAAGAATGAGCTTGTGTTGATCGCCATTGTTGTATACCATTCTTATTTACCGGGTGCTCACAACTCTGCTGTGTCGATAAGGAAACCAGGGTTCGTGAAGTTCAAGCTGTTCGTTGATCAAGCCCACTTGGGATTAGTGGCGGCATAAAGTGGCTTCCAGCCCTGTGTGGGTCTCACCTCGCTGAGTTGTGGCGAGGGGCCAGCAAAATGTTGGCCGAATGAGCAAAGGTCACAAGAGGTGCCATGTGCCTGGGCATGAGTGGCGGGCGCTCTGGCTTAGCTAGACCGACACCTGCCCTGGGAGGTCTGCCTGGTGCACACTGGAGCAGGGCACCTGAAAGAAACTAGGGGAAGGCAAGTCGCCTTTGGCAAGGACTTGTGCCTTTAAAAGAAAGCCTCTAAAGACTAGTTTTGTATTGCATGTGATTACCTTCTAATTTGTCAGATTTGAGTTTCTTAGAGCAGAGCACTGAGATATGACTAAATACAATGCTCTCTGCCCACTGTCCGAGCTCAGGGGGCTGTGTGTATAGATTGACTTCTAGATCCAAGGGGTAGGTCTTGTCTGCCTTACTCTCAGCCCCCTCCCTGCAGGAGGGGCCTTGCCCTAAGACTAGGAACTGACTGTTTCCAGTGAGAAAGAGGAGATTCCACCTATTCTACTGTTCCTGTATTCCTGTGTGTGCATGCTAAGTCGCTCAGTCATGTCTGACTCTTTTGCAACCCTATGGACTGTAGCCTGCCAGGCTTCTCTGCCCATGGGATTCTCCAGACAAGAACACTGGAATGGGTTGCCATGGTCTCCTCCAGGGAAATCTTCCCAACCCATGGATTGAACCATCGTCTCTTACATATCCTGCATTGACAGGCGGGTTCTTTACCAGTCGGATACGGATCAACTTAGCACACACGTGCATGACATCTGACTTTGTGTCCAGAGCCAGAAGTTCTTGGAGGTTCTGGACACCTGTGTGTCTGGGCGCTCCTGTAGGGAGGGTCAGAGTGAACAGGAGTAGCCAACGCTAGGGCTGTGGGACTGGGCTGGTTGCCACACTGGACCCTGTGTCTGGTAGGGGTGGACCTTTCCTGTACCACTGCTCCCACCTCTCTGGGCTTTTGGGAGCCCCCAGTGTGAATTGTGAGGAGCAGGTGGTCTGACAGACCGGAGATAGGCTTGGTGCCTCCAGGCCAGGTGAACCCAGCTCCTCAGATGGTCGCCAGACCCCGGGGGCAGCCTATAAAACCAGCCGCATCCAGACGGGTCAGGCCAGTTCCCTTTGGTTGGCCGCAGCACTTCCTGCCCAGGTGTTTGTAGGAGCCCAGCCTGACTGCAGAGTGAATCGAGTACCCACAGCAAGTGAGGCTGAATGGGCACCAGGGAGGCCTTCTCTCCTCAGGGGCAGAACCCTGGGGCTTGAGCTCTGAGCTGCCAGAGCCAAGACTTCTGCTCTCTCTGGGTGCCTGTGCTGAAGCCACAGTCAGATGGTGGCAGCAGGCAGTGCATGCTCTCTGACCCCATCCCCTGGGTCTTTAGCATCTGAAGATCTCGCCTTTCTTGTTTCTTGGAGGCCTGGAGCAGTTGTTGAGGGTCTGTGGGATACAGTTTCTGCCCCTGCCGTCTCGCTGCATTGTAAACCGAGCCCCTCGCAGTTCACCTCACACTGGGTCTTTCTCGGGAAAGCAGTGGCACTGCCGTGTTCCCTGGGGTGGACTCTCAGGGGTTTTCAGTGGAACAGTTGCAGGGCAGGGTTCAGATGCAGGCTGCATTTTCAGATTTCTCACCACCCCCGCTGGCTCTGGACTCCTGGTGTGGGGATTTGAGGGCCACGGCTGGGCTGCCCTCCCCTGTCTGTGGGATCCCCAGGATGTTGGCCTGCCGGGTTCCTACTCTGCTTGGCTCCTGCGTGGTGACTAGTATCATTCTCACCAGCACTCTTAAGTAAGGTTCCTTCTGATGTGTCTCTTTGGGATGAGAAATCTGAAGTTCAGCAAATTTAAGTAAGTTATTCATGATGGGCAGACTTGGCATTTAAATCCAGGTCTACCTGACTTAAAGCTTTGGTTTTTTCCATTTTACCAGCTCTGGGGGATTCAAGAGAAATCAGCCGCATCTTTATCTGGCTTTATCACAAGAATTTCGGCAGCTTCACCTCTCTGTTTTTCTATGAAATAACATCAACTGAGTTTAAAAGAACAGTAGCTTGCCTTTGTGCTTTTGCTGCTTTTCTTTTCTGATAGAAGCTTCAAGAAACTCAGTGTCCATGAAAAAGTATTATTCCTTTGAGAGGTGGGGATTCTTCCAAAAGAGATTGCAGAGGTGGGCAGTGCTTAGCTCGGTGCCAGCTGCGTGGCTTTAGGTGTAATTGTAGGGAGGTGGCTTGGGACAGGGCCTTTCTTGACCCTCACCTAAGGGGCCACCTGGTCAGCTCTTGCCTAAGACCCCCCCCTCAAGTACTCCCTCCCGTTAAGAATAAACCAAAAAGACCGAAAGCCAAAATTTAAAGTGTAGTGGTAAGAGAAGTTTCAGGAAGAGCACTGGGGGGGACATGGGTCCTGAACCCCTAAGGGTGAGGTGGGGGTGTGGTCTAGAGCCGGGTAATTTAGGGAGACCTACTGGCAGGGTTGAGGGCCACTTTCCAACCCAGTGCAGTCTCTGCAGGAGTGAAGCAGACTTTATCTGCTCATTCAGGCCCCCACCTCCCTCCTCCTTTCCCCTCTGGTGCCCGTGGCCCATCTCCTCCAGGCCTTTGACCTGCTCTCAGACACAGTACCTTGGGGTGTGCGCCACCTGGCCTAGTGGGTGGTGGAGGCTGGGTATAAGGTGCTGCTACAGTTTGAGGGCAAACTCCCCTTTTTCTGTTTCTGTGGAGATAACTTCACCCAGCCAGGCAGACTTGTGATTTTGGATTCAACTTGTGATTCAATGTGTCTTCGGCTCTGAGGACCACCAGCCGGCCACTGTGCTTCATGGCAGCTGTCAGACTGGTTTTCTTCAGTGACAGCTTGCTTGACATGGTCTCGGCAAGCTGTAATATGCCCTAGGGAGTCTCTCCTAGGAACCTTCTCCCAAGGGGGCCCAGACTACCTGTCCCTGGGAGGACAGGGCTTCCCAAAGAAGAGGAAGGTAGTCCGAGAACCTAGGCACCCTGGTGGTGTGTTGGCAGTGGTAGGAAGTTCCTAGTCTGTAAGTGGGAGAGACAGACGGCAGGGGGCTTGGCAGGGCTGGAAGGGAAACCAAGCTTTCCTGGTTCAATGGGATCTTCCCCCATTGAGCTAGGCCCCCCTGCAGGTTAGAGGGGCCGTGGCAGGCTGGGCGCCCCCTCCAACCAGCCCCACCCAGGGAAAAGCTGCTGCCGAAGTTCTCACACGTCCATCTGGCTTCAAAGCATGACTCACTCTCTTCAGCCTGGAGTGAGTGTGGTAGGCAGCAGAGACCCCAGCCTCTCCTGGGGGGTTGTGGGGGAGTGCCGTGGCTGCCTTAGGCACCACATGAGAGCTGGGAGTTGTTCTGCGGGTGACAAGATTTGGCAGATTCAGGGGAGGCTTGCAGGAGGCCTTTATGCTTGATTTGGAAATGTGACTTGCACCCTGTGATTTAGAGGCTTCCCTGGAGCGTTAGCCTCAGGGACAGTGAGTGTCCCTGAGGGACTGGAGGGCTGAGAGGGAGATGTAAGAGTGAATCCTCTGCAGGAAACAAGTTCTCAGGTTCTGGGGACAGCTCCAGAAAGTGGAAGGCTCCTCTCCTAATCTTTCATGTTAGGAGGGAAAGACTGAGTGGGACCAAGTATCCCAGAATCCCTGGGCCATCCATGCATGTGGCCGGTCTACCAGCCAACTAGGGGTGGAGAACAGACCAAGTCCTTCCTCGGTCTGCTAAGAATTCTTCATTGACCAGACTTGAAAACACCTCCCTCTGTTCGCTTTCCATTTCTCATCTACCCCTCCTTATTCTGCACTTAGTGTCAATGTCCTTAAAGGCCAGGTGACCTCAGCCTTGGCCACCAGCCATTCCCAGGCTAATTGCTGTAGTAACCTGGGGCCTGTTGAGGGGCTTTGGCCCCTGCTCAGCTGTGTGATCTGTTCCCTGTTCTCCAGGCCTTTTGGGAGTGGAGGAGGCCTGGGTGCGGACTTGTCCAGGAAGTACAGATGTCTTTCTCCTTGTTCTTGCTCCTTCATCTCCGCACAGGGGTGCCCTGCCAGTGAGGGAAGGGCCTAGGGTTGTAAGCACCTGGGATGCTTTTGAAGGTGAAATGAGGCATTGCTAATAAGCGTGCTGAGCAATCAGGGATGGGTGGTCCCCCTGATGAGAAGCAAGAAAGAGTCTTAGGGAGCCTAGCAGATGCCTGGAATTTTTCAGGAGCACTGCAGTCTGTGCTTCAGGAATGAATGGATTTGCCTTCTGTGACTCTCTGTCCTGCCTGGGGCCTGGTCTCTGGATATGCAGGTCCCCGCACGTGGCCAGAGCAATGCCTGGCATGCTGCCTCCCTTTTCCAGTTTTCCAAGTTCGTTCTCAGGGGTGAGGGAAACCCACGCTGCCCTCAGCCTGGTTTTCGAAGCACTGTTTCTCGGCTAGCCTGGCTTATCTCTGGAGAGAAGAGACCCAGTGATCCCAGACACTGGCCCAAGGCCACAGGAGTTACTGGAAGGGCTCAGGACTTGGGATTTTCAGGGTTAAATCCTGGCCCTGCAGCGACTGCTCCCAGCTCCTCTTGTGGAGTGAGAGTGAATAACAATAGCAGTAGGGAAATTAAGCTGAAAAGCCGGAGTGGGGTCGCAGAATGCTGGCGAGGGCAGAGCCCAGTCTGACACCTTACTTGGCATCACCTTGCTTTGTTGGAGTATAGGTAGAGAGTGAACAGACCACCACCTGGGGAAGGGCCGGGGAGGCACCCGCCCACCCCGCCCCTCAGTTCTTCAGTGGCTATGCCATGCCAGCTTCCTGCACACAGCCTACTTTTTCATTTAGGAGGAGACTCAGGGGGGCCCAGGTATGTGGGAGGTGGGGGTGTCTGCCATGCACATTTAGGGGGTGATGCCTGGTCATGGGCATTGTCCTGGGGCTCTAGGTTTCCAGTGATTCTCTCCTCCATCCTGCCCCTTTCTGGCATCTTGCCTACCTGGAGGGAGTCCTGATAAAAAGGGCTGGACTAACATGGCTGAGCAGCTTTGTCCCCTGAGTCAGTTCTTCCCTTTGGTACTTTCTTTTCCCAGCTCTTGGTGGCTGGTGGGCTTTTAAGGTTGTACCACAGGTCTAGAGTGTGGTCCGTGGGTCTCCTACCTGGGAACCCTGGCCCCAACCTTACTGCCATCCCTCCCCCAGGTACTGGGCTGTTTGGAATCTGAACTAAGGTGGGGCTGGCTCCAGGGGCTGGGTGACAGGCCTTCATCCTTCAGGGGGCTTTGCAGCAATACCCAGGTTATGGCCATCCACTGTACTTGCCAGGCAGGTGTCCTCACAGACTAGACCTGGCGTTCTCCACAGCCCAGCAGGCAGGTTCCTCATCTCAGCTTCTCACTGTCCATCTCCTTATCCTCCTTGGACAATCTCCGAGGCCCCAGGAAGGGGGAGGGATTGATAGTATCTTTGAGGGACTAGATGGACTCCCACCACCCAAGCTCCTATCCTGCTTCAGTGTCTCAGAGTCTCTTCCTGTCCTGTGATGAATATCCAGTGGGAGAAAAACAGGTGGAAACAGCTGCATATTTTGTCCCCAGCCTTTTCTGTCTTCTGACTCTGGGTTTGCATCGCGCCATAGGCTCCCCAGGTGCTTGGTTCAGAGGAAAGTGGGGTAGCCAGTCCATGCACAGCTGCTGGTAGCCTGACCCCACTAGACTTTTGCACTCTGGAAGAGGGGTCCTAAGAAAATCCAGGCTGGAAATGCAGTGAGGGTAGGCCAGAGTTATTGCAGCGGATGCTGGAAGGGCTTCAGTGGGGAAGAAGGCAGACCAGGACAGGCTTCTCTCATTGCCTGTTTCTGTCCTGCAGGTTGGAGATACTCCATGACACACACTCGGAGGAAGTCTCTTCCCATGCTGAGTTCAGGCCCTACAGGCCGCCAGGAGCCCCTGCAAATGGAAGGCAGCAGTGTGGAGCAGCGGGCAGAGGGCGTGGAGCCAGGTCCTCCTGAGAGCTCGGAGCATCTTACAGGGCGCCGCAAGAACTACCCACTGCGGAAGCGCCCGTTAGTTCCCGAGAAGCCCAAGACCTGCAAAGTGCTGCTGACCCGCCTGGAGAATGTGGCTGGTCCACGGAGCGCAGATGAGGCTGATGAGCTGCCCCCCGACTTGCCCAAGCCCCCTAGCCCAACCCCATCCAGCGAGGACACTGCCCTCTCACAGCCCCGCAAGCGGCGCCTGGCCTCCCTCAATGCCGAGGCCCTCAATAACCTGCTGCTGGAGCGGGAGGAGACCAGCAGCCTGGTGGGCACTCGCCGCAGCCGAGGAGGAGACCCCCACCGCAGCCGGGACCGTGACCGGGCTACTGGAGGCTGGGCCTCCTCTAAGAAGCGGCCCCGGCTTGGGAACCTCGGAGAAGGAAGTCGGGACCTGTCTCCAGAGCCGGCACCGGATGAAGGGGCCCGCAGAGATGGTGATCCAACTCCCAAGAGGCTGGCCAGCCTGAATGCAGCTGCCTTCCTGAAGCTGAGCCAGGAGCGGGAGCTCCCCCTGCGGCCGCCTCGTGCCCACCCTGAAGCAGATGGGCACTCTGCGGAGCCATCAGCACCCAAGGGCCTGAGGCCTAAGTGGGCCAAGGTCAACAGCAAGAACTATCCCAAGGCCCGACAGGGAGCTGGCAGCTCTGGGGAGGCTGCAGGCCCACCCGGCTGGCAAGGGTGCCCCGAGGAGCCTTGGCCATCTTCCCCGCCTCGTGGGCCAGCCAGCCAGCCACTTTACCAGCCCCTGAGCAAGGCTCTGGAGAGCCCCTTAGGGCTGCGCCCACAGCTGCCCCTGCTGATGGGGGGCCAGGCAGCCCTGAAGCCGGAGCCTGGGCGCCCAGGCGAGGAGTCACCTGCCCCCAAGCAGGAACTGCACCAGCCCTCGTTCCCCACACCGCAACTCTCCCCGCTCCCGATGCCTGGCAACCCTGCTGACTACAATGGCCTGTATGGTCGGCCTGAGCTCACCGCATTGGGCAACTTCTATCTGTACTGCAGCCAAGACAGGTTGCAGTGTGGGGGCTACTCTTCCTGCCCTATGCTCCCTGAGGGCAAGCTGTCCCCAGTGGCTGCACCTAACGAGGGGCTTCTTTTGGCTCCAAGCTCAGTGCCTGCAGGCACCCCTTTCCAGCACCCTCCATGGGGTTCTCGCTATTGCCCCGACGAGGATACTGGAGCGAATGGCTACAGCATCTGTGAAATGTTGTCCACGTCTCTTACCCACATCGGCACTACCTGTGGCGGCTGCCCCTACAAAATGCCTTTTGCAGCAGGTATGCCTTCCCAGAGGTGGGGTATCTCAGGGCATCTCTGAGATGCGGTGTTCCAGGAGAGTGGGCCGTGGACTGGGGTGGGGTGTCTTGGCATCTACAACTGCATGGGAAGGCAAGGGGTTTTGAGAAGGGCGGATTCCCCTGATTTTGTGCGATCAGCCTAGGAAATTCCCAGGAAAGAGGCCCATGTTTAGTTCTCAGCAGCCCTGCTGTGTCCCCGCTGTCTGTAGAGGTTTCTCACCTTGGCAGTTGGCAGCGCTGTGGTGGTAGAAAGGGCGAGGACAGTCTCTCCTGCCTCCCCACTGGGATACCCATTCTTAGACTTTGAGTAGCAAGATAGATGTTGAAATTAGCACTTGTGCCATATTGTTCCCATGTCCCTTTTGCCTTTCTTGAGGAAAACTAGAATTCATTACTTCCCAGGAACCCAGACCATCTGCTTGCCAACCAAGTGCAGTATCCATGGGAGGGATGGTGGATACAGGCCTGGTAGGTGGTGCCAGCTGTATTAGGGTAGTTTCATCCTGGCCGTACAGGCCTTGAAAGAGAAGTAATGCTCAGACTTAGTATTACCTTGCTAGGTGTGGACCAGGTGGGTACACCCGGAGAACAGACAGGCTGCTGCTGGGGCCTCTGGCTTTGGTGTGTACCTTCTCAGCAAGATCAGACAACTGAGAGCTCATGCTGTAGCTGATGAGACAGCCCTAAGTGATCTCTCTGCCCCCAAACTGGCAGGAGTGTCTTCACATGCCTCTCCAGGCTCCCTTCTGGGTGGAAATGACATGACCAGAGCCATGCTGGCCAGGATGTCTGCTATGCTGCTGGTGAAGTGAGGGGCCATGCCTTCTCAGGGCTTTCTGCCTTCTCCTCCACAGCCCTTCTCGAAGGGGTCTATAAAACAACTTAATAGACCGCTTGACTCTCGCCAGACTGGTTGTTTCAGGTTCTGGCGTGAGTAGGAGCTCTGGAGAAATGAGAACAGGCTTCTTCTTAGGCTTTTATTTCTCTTCTGTACCACTCCCTAAGTTTAGTCACCTAACCCGTGGGACCCAAGACCCTTAGCCCTTTGCCCTGGGACACCGGTAAGTACCATGTGCCAGGTGCTTGTTCTTGGTGCTTTATATATTGGAGGCCATACAGCATGTTAATTGAGCACAGACTCTGTGGCCAGACTGAAATGTTCTCCCCAGCCACGTGATCGATCGTGTGACAAACCAGTAACTGCTCTGTGTCTCAGTTTCCTTAATTGTAAAAGGAGAGTAGTGGCACCCACCTCCTGGGCTTGTTGTGAGGATGAGATGAGTTGATAGAAAAATGCCTAGGACATACTACATGATACTTGAAATGACTGCTTTTGTGGCAAGGCACTGAGAGGTAAAGTGACTTGCCTGAGGTCACACAGCTGGCGAGTGGCAGATCAGGGACTCCCATCCTCATGTAGCTTCAGATCCCCTGTTCCCAATCACTGTGGAGGCCTTTAGAAAAGGAATATTAAGTCAGAGCTAGAGATGCTATTCCCATTCTACTTCTTTCAGGCTAGAAGCGGAGATGGAGATGGCTATGGGCCAGTCTCCCAAGGTCAAGGAAAACCATTGGCAGTCCCTGATCATCTACCTTAAGGGCCTCTGACCCCACCTGCCACTGCATTGGCCTTGGGTTCACACTTAGAATTAAGATGGAAGCAGGCTTCCCTGATAGCTCAGTTGGTAAAGAATCCGCCTGCAATGCGGGAGACCTGGGTTCAGTCCCTGGGTTGGGAAGATCCCCTGGAGAAGGGAAAGGCTATCCACTCCAGTATTCTGGCCTGGAGAATTCCACGGACTGTATAGTCCATGGGGTCGCAGAGTCAGACACAACTGAACAACTTTCACTTTCAGGCTGTGAAAGCAGAGGTGCTGGGGATTCACTGCTTGTCCTTACCTGCCTTGATTCCCTCTCTCATTTTCCCAGAAGGCTGCAGATCCCTGGGCCAGCTGGAATTTCCTCTCCCGGCAGCCGGCCACCCTGCCTCACCTGCCCACCCCCTCCTGGGGTGCCCTGTGCCCAGCGTGCCACCTGCAGCAGAGCCCGTCCCCCATCTTCAGACACCCACCTCGGAGCCCCAGACAGTAGCCCGTGCGTGCCCTCAGAGCGCCAAGCCTCCTAGTGGCTCCAAGTCAGGTCTGCGCACGGGCTCCAGCTGTAGGCACACTGCGCGGAGCAAGGCCGCCCGCAGGCCCAGCCACCCCAAGCAGCCTCGCGTCCAGCGCCCACGCCCCCGCCGCCGTCGCCGCCGCCGCACTAATGGCTGGGTGCCCGTCGGGGCTGCCTGCGAGAAGGCCGTCTATGTCTTGGTGAGCGCCAGCTCCCAGCCGATGGGGAGAAGGGAGGGTGGTGGCAGGGACACAGGACCTGCAGTGAGGTGGTTCCCAGCCACCCCTGTCTCTGGCCACTCTGAGAGGTGACAAGGGGTTCCAGCTCAGTTTTACCCTGGGGAAGTGATCACGCTGGCCCAGCCTGCTCCCCCAGCCCCTCCTGACCCGGTGCCCTGTGCCTTGGGGAGTCAGGGAATACACAGTCAGTCACAGCTGGTGGCTTCCATCTCCATCACTGACTCTCAGAGAGGCCTCCTGATGAGTCTTCACCTCTCTTCCTGGATTGTAAAGTAGAGGACTTCCCTGGAGACTTTTTGGATAAGTATGTACAGTGGAAATGGGGATAAGCATAGGAAATTAGTGACACAGGAATGTCTGGGATGATGAGAAGAATGTTGGCTAAAATGTATTGAGCACTTCTGAGGGGCCAGGACTGAGTGAAATTTTTGCATGCATTATCCGCTTTCATCCCCGCCACTGCCCTGTGAGGTACGCCGCACTCTGTGGTCCTGTAACTACCCTCATTTGAAGACAGGCTTAGCAGTAGATTAAATAATTTGCCCAAGGCTTCGCCACTTACCGTGGTGGTTTAAGAGTCAAAGTCAGACTGTCCATTAGGAAACTTGAGGACCGCCCGGTGCTGGGGGCTTGGAGCGCGAAAGCCGGCTGTCAGGGGTCAGGTGTTCAGACACAGCCCCAGAAGTTTCGAGTCACTCTCTTACCTCTGCTCTCATTTATCGCCCTTTCTCCCACTCTGCCCCGAAAGCCAGGCTCAGGGAGGAGGGGACAGAGCATTCACTGCTTTTGTAGTCTGCTGTCCTCAGTGGTTTGAGTGCTCTGAGGAGATCACAGAGGGAAACGATGTCATTCCCTCCCCGTGCTGAGTGTGGCCCCACAAGCCTTGTTTGTGTCACTGGGTTGTTGCTCAGGATGAACCGGAACCAGCCATCCGAAAGAGCTACCAGGCAGTGGAGCGGCATGGAGAGACGATCCGAGTCCGGGACACTGTCCTGCTCAAGTCAGGCCCTCGGAAGACGTCCACACCTTATGTGGCCAAGATCTCTGCCCTCTGGGAGAACCCCGAATCAGGTACCCCCTGCCTAGAGTTCAGCCGGGCACTAGTGTCCCGCATTCTTAGCAGAGTCTGCCTCCCTCTAAGCCAGCATCTGTCTGTTGCTCAGGGCTGCAGACAGCCTTGGGCTGGGCTTGGATCAGCTCATTAACCTTTGCAGCTATCAGGGACCGGGCACCCATCACCCTGCCTCACCTGTCAGTGCCTTTTTCTCCTTCCTCCACGCCTAACAGCATTCTCAGCCACTGAGTTACCAGACTTGGCCCAAGGCAGGGGATGGGGTGGCCAGAGCTCACAGGATTGGCCCAGGCTTTGAAGTTGGATGAGCCTCCAGGGCAGGTGGCCAGCCCGCCTGCCCATCTCAGCCATTCTGGAGTTGTCAGCTCAAGCCCTGATTGCTTCTGTTTCCCTCAGGAGAGCTGATGATGAGCCTCTTGTGGTATTACAGACCAGAGCACTTACAGGGTGGCCGTAGTCCCAGCATGCACGAGGTGAGCTACCTGGTGGCGGGGAGGCAGGGGCATGGAGAGTATGGTATGGGGCAGCAGCCTGGCTGGTCCGGTCCCTGGACTTGTCACCTTGGACACAGAGAACCTGGGGAAGGGCCTGAGTTGTAGCCTCTTTTGCTAACACTGCCTAGTTCATGTTTCAGTGGGTCTTTTGTCCTGAAAGGCGGGGCAGAAAGGGGCCCCCTAAGGCAGGGGGTGCCAGAATGGGAACAAGTATATACGTCCTCCTGGTGACAGGAAGGGGGAGTGCACACCTTTAGTGTCTGCAGCGTGAGAGGGAGGGGAGGGAACACTCTCCAGACACACCTGGGTATCTCCCAAGCCCTGCACTCGGAGAGGTGATGCCATCTGGGTGTCGTTGCTCCACCCCCAGACTGGACTCCCTTTTGCTCTTTTTCCCCTTGCTGGGACCTTTTTCCTCTAACCGGGAGGATGTGCACAGTTGTTGGGGGTCAGGAGGCTGATGTCAGTCAGGGGCCGGAGTAGGCACCTGGCTCCTCCTGAGAAGGACAGGACCTAGGAGGAATGCCCTGGGCTGTTTGATGAAAACGGTTAGGCTGAAATTCCAGGGAAGCTCCTTGGCTTCCTGGGCACTAGCTGGAGTTAATCTATTTCTGGTCAGGAGTCCCAGCAGAGTTCATGTCCATCTTGCTCTTGGAGTTAGGTGCTTCCCACCCTGGTAGCCAACCTCCTTCTGTCTCCCCTTGAGCCTTTGCAGAATGAAGTCTTTGCATCGCGACATCAAGACCAGAACAGTGTAGCCTGCATCGAAGAGAAGTGCTATGTGCTGACCTTTGCTGAGTACTGCAGGTGGGTGGCGCCCTGTACCTCTGGCTTGCCTCTCCCCTCAGACTCCCCAGACTATTCGTGGGTTGCCTGTGATCCCCAAGGGGATTTGACTCATTGGACCTGACCTCCTAGAACTTTTTTCCAGTCTGCTTCCATCATCTGATTTTTATAGGAAAAAAATAAAATTGTTCCCGTTTTGAGGCAGAGTGAATTGGGACAGAGTTTCAGGGGTGGGGATGGTCACAATACTGCTGTCAGAAGGAAATCAAGGAGAATTGGCAGGTGTTTGGTAGGGAGGTTCGGTAGGTGTGGGTCCCCAGTGACCAAGAAGATGGAGTGGTGGTTGGCAGAGAGGGCATAAACCCCAGGACAGGAATGGAGGCAGCAGCTGCCCTTGTGGAGGTGGGAGGGGATGTCCTGCTCTCTGGGCAGGGTAGGGAAGGAACTGGTTTTCCTGCTAAGACAGCTGTGAATGGTGTGTCACTGCAGATTCTGTGCCATGGCCAAGCGCCGGGGCGAGGGGCTCCCCAGCCGAAAGACAGCACTGGTGCCCCCATCTGTGGACTACTCCACCCCACCACACCGCACAGTGCCCGAGGACACGGACCCTGAGCTGGTGTTTCTTTGCCGCCATGTTTATGACTTCCGCCATGGCCGCATCCTCAAGAACCCCCAGTAGCCTCCTCACACCCATGCTGGGGCTGCCCACGGGCAAATGGGGCTCAGGGCAGGGGGCACTGCTTGAAGCACAGCACTTGGTTAAGGGGCCACAGGAGCTCAAGGTGGCTGGCCTGTGGTTCTCTTGTGGGGGAGGGCAGGGGCCCCTGTGGGATTGGGCCCCATGGGAGGGAAGGGGAGGCCAGGGTATAAGAAAAGCATCAGAACCTTCAGCTTGGCCCAGGGTGCCTCTCTGGGGTCCATGGGCAGAGGCTCCTAAAGAAGCAGTCTTCCCTGAGGCTGGGCCAAGCCTGAGGGGCATGGGCCCTGGAGGGACTGGGGGAAGGTCCTTCAGGAACCATGCCCTTCTTTATCCTCCCCTGGGCCCTTCAAGGGGGCATGGGAGCCAGCTTTACCTCACCCACTGTGACCCGCTGCCTCCCCATTAGCCTGGGACCAGGCTCTCCCAGATTCTAGCACAGCTCCGAGCCCATTCCTTTGAGACCTGGAGAGCCAGTGTCTGGCTCCCAGAGCGTTGACTTTCTCTTCCTGGACTTGGGGCCTTTCTCCGGCATTCCTCCTTTGCCCTTGCAGTAGCCCTTGGTGCTGGGACAAGTTACCAGCCCTCACAGTCATGGGTGTGGCCCCCTCGTGGGAGTCAGCTTCCTGTCCACCTCCTGGTGAAGGCCACCCAGCAGGTCTGGCTGCCCAGAAGTTAACTGATTAACGCGGGCTTTGTCATGTCTGGGAGAGCAGAAGGGAGCTGGGAGGGGGTGGGGGCAGGGGGCAAGGAAAATTGCTACCTGATTTATTGAAGACTTCTCCTCTTGCCTTACACTTGGAGGTTCTAGGAAACCTCTTGCAGAACTTCACACATGACTCTTCAAGCCACACCCACCTGAAATCAAACCAAAGGAGTGCTGTGGCTCCCTTTGCCTCTGACACCCCTTTCCCTAGTCTTTTGTAGATTGCACTAATTTACATCCCAGCAAGAATCAACACTGTATCAGTCCACAGACCTGCTGAGCTGCAGCCACTCACTCTAGGAGCTAAGGACCTGCATTTTTAGTTTGTTCCTGTTGCCAAGGGGCCCTGTTCTCACCTCATGCCGCTCCCCAGAGTAGATTAGGAGGCTCAGCCCCCTGCTGTCCTTGCCAGGACTAGGCCCTGGCCCTGGGGCACTTTGTGGGGGCTGGAGCAGCCTGGTTCTTTCCTATTTGTACCAAAGAGGAGCCTGACGGGGAGAGGGAGCGTGGCTTGGGCCTGGCGCTGGGCGCATGCTCAGCAGTTCTGCAGGGTACCACCTTGGGGACAGGAGCCAAGGAGGGCAGCACTGGGTCCCCCTCCCCTAGAGAGGGGCAGACACGGACCCCACAGGCTGAGGAGGTGGCACTGGGTGAGGACGGTTGGGCAGAAGCTGGAGAGGGAGGTGGAAGCAAACCCTGAGGGCACACCCAGCAGTCCCCAGCCCTGCCCTGTCCCTGAGCAGATGGCTCCTCCTGATTAGTCACCAGGCTCAGGTGAGGCCTGGACCATTCAGAGGTGAATTCACACATGGGAAACCCAATCTCAAACCCCAAGGGAAGAAACTTGGGTCCCTTCTTACTGAATAAGCTGTTTGGAGGAAAACATCAGTCAAGGAGGGTGGGGGAGTAAGAGAGGGTGGCAGAGTGGGAGCTGCTAAGGAGCCCAGCCTCACCCAGCGGGAGGTCAGGCCTCCTCCAGGGAGGCGGGGTCCACTGCCCAGAACTTAAATGCTTTTGAATCTCTTAGATGTGGAAATATTTTTCGAACCTGAAAATGCAGCTGGTAGAATTTCAGTGGAAGCATAATTCATGTAAAATATATTTTAGTTGATATTTTGTAAAATGCACTTTTTGTGTGTGTCGACCCTGGTTTCTCAGATCTGTATTTCAGTGTTTACAAGGGAGGGAG
Source organism: Bos indicus (assembly GCF_029378745.1). Lineage (NCBI taxonomy): Eukaryota > Metazoa > Chordata > Mammalia > Artiodactyla > Bovidae > Bos > Bos indicus. Next base: position 35,990,187 of record NC_091769.1, read on the forward strand.
GACCTTTCCTCACCTCCCTTTTGACAGAGATTAGAAGTACTTCTTTAAGAAAAAAATAAATTTGAGAAATTGTATTAATTTAGAAAAGGACCATTTTCTGCGTGTCCTGTCATCTTTTTGTGTGTGGGCTCACACAGAGGGGCTCACTCCTCTTTATTTTGGTGGGGCTCCTTGCATTGCAGTGCAGGGACTCATTGAGGCCAATAAGCCAAGAGCACAGGAAAGGGGAGGGCGGGTGGAGAGCAGCATGAGGAGAGGACACAGGGACTGGCAACTTGGAGTTGACTTCTTCGCGTCGCAGTAGCTGAAGCCACCTGCCTGGGTGAGGGAAATCCTTGGGTCGCCAGTTCTCACCTGGCTGGTGACCTGGGAACTCGCCTCCAAGTGGTTGCATGGTGAAGATACTACTTCATCACCTTCGGTCATGCCCCTGGAGAACTGGTCAGCAGAAGCTGTTTGAGGGCCTTGGCATCTTGCAGCTATCACTCATGAGGAATTGAAGGCCACATCATGAGGCAAGGAGTCAAACCTGGACCATTGGTTCAGTCAATCCAGCCCTCGCCCCAAAGCCTCAGTGTTGACTGTGTCCAAGGTGGGCCGTCGTCTAAGGCTGGGGGTGTTCCCTGGAGGCAGTTAATGCTGCTTAGCCGTCTGCTGCGTTTTGTAAGCACGTCTGGGTAGGTGCATTTCCATAAGGGTTATTGGTGACACAAACACCACCATGGACCTACTGTAGCACTGACATCAGTGTGCTGCCCACAGGAGTCCCGTGAGATGGGCGGTATCCTATCATTTTACAGACAGGAAACTGGTCTGGAGACAAGTATTTTGTCTAGGGACTCCTTTAGAGTAAGTGGCTATTCCTGTATTCAGACTGCCTTACTGTGACTCTTAACAGAAAACTGCTCAGAGAAGTGAACACATGTGACCCATTCAGCAAACACTTTCTCAAAGTTGTTTTTTCTTCTGGTATAAAAAATGTTGTTCAGTCACTTTAGTCGTATCTGACTTTTGCAACCGCATAGACTGTAGCCCACCAGGCTCCTCTGTCCATGGGATTTCCTAGACAAGACTGTCAGAGTGGGTTGCCATTTCCTTCTCCAGTGGATCTTCCCAACCCAGGGATTGAACCTGCGTCTCCTGCATTGGCAGGCGGATTCTTTACCACTGAGCCACCTGGAAAAGCCCATAAAAGATGTACTTTTATTCTTTTTTTAAAAAGACTTCAGTAGAAGTAATCCCACTACCATAAATCTACCTTCGGTTCTCTTGGAAACAAGGAGCAGTTTAGTGAGGAGTGAACCCTGATGCAAACTTCTAAATCAGTGAATGGTGCAGCCTTAGCATTCAGACTGGGAGTATGGAGTCTGCTCTGAGGAGCTGAAGGCCTCCAGGCTTCCCATTCCTGAGGACTCCTCATCCTCTGAATTCCGCTCATCACTCACTAAACTCAGAGCCTCTGGCATCTTCTTTGCCATTTCCCCCTCAGTACAGTGTGTTCTGGGGTCAGCTGCTTTCTCCCTCCACATTTGTGCTCCATTAATCTCAGAAGGATTGTGATTGGGAATTTAGGTTTTAGAATCAGACCAATCCATGTAGAGTCTCAGCTTCCCTGAGCCTCTCTTGTTTCTTGAGCTGCTCAGTGGGAATGCGCAGCGTGGCTGTGACAACTAGAGATAATGAATACAAAACACTGATGACACCTGCCTCAACAACTGTGGACACTACTCTGTTTCAGAGCCTCGCTGGCTGCCCACTTTTAACAGTGAAGTGTGGATACAGTTCAGATCAATAAAAACTGTCCCCTGACATCCAAGTCTTTCCCTGTCTGCCTCTATCTACATGGCTAGCCTGGTGGGGTTGAGCACACAGTTTGGCTCCAGGCAAGGAAGTTGCTACTCAATGGCCCCAGCTTCTCATCCTTCAAATGTGTGCTGATCACACCAGTAGTCATGAGGTACCAACTTGTCACCGGCCCCTCACCAGAGAGTGTCCCAGCTCTTCAGGCCTGGAGGAGGGAAGACAGGAGATTCCATTTCAAGACATCCATTGGGTAAATGGATAAACACTGTAACCACCAGCTGCTGTTTTAAATCCTAAGGGTCACCATAGAGCTGATCCATTGTCTCTGCCTGACAGTCTAGTTGCTTTTTATTGGAGTAGCCCGACACAGCACATAGGGGAGCACACTGGGACCTCCAGAAATTTGGGAGAAGGGTGCAGCGGCGCCTTGCCTCCAGACCTGTTGGAGTAAGGGCTCTGCCGGGTCAGAGAGTGCGGCGGCCGGGCATTGCGTGCAGGTTCTGTCCGTCCAGCTTCCTGAGCACGCGGTGCCTGGGAGAGGGAACCGCGGCCTCGGTCTTTTCTGCCTTTGGGGCCTCGGCAGCTTTTGTGCCCGAAGGCCGGAGGACCAGAGCGACTCTGGCTCAGGCGCCCTTTCCAGGGTAGGGGTCGGCACACGCCCTCCCAGCCCGCTCACTGCAGGGGGCCCGCCCCTCTCCCCGCCCCTGGCCTGGGCCCGCCCCTGCGCCTGTGTCACCGCGGGGCCGGGGGAGGAGAGCGGCCGGGCGGGACATCCGGCCCAGGTCCCTCGCGCGCTGCCCGCTGCCCGCCGCCCGCTTCGGCGCCGCATCCCGGGAGTGGGCCACCCCGCGCGCGCCGGGGGCCTCCAGCCAGCGCTGCTCTCCCGGATCCCTTCCGGGCTCCGCGGGTCCAAGCCCTCGGGCCCGCCCCCAGCCCGAGCCCGCCTCCCGTACAGCCCTCGGATCAGCCTGGCCCACGCAGGCCCCCGCCCCGAGAGCACAATGTTCCCCCGCCCGCTGACCCCGCTGGCGGCCCCAGATGGCGCCGAGCCCCTGGGCCGGGCGCTGAGGCGGGCGCCCCTGGGCAGGGCCCGGCCTGGGCTGGGCGGGCCGCCCCTCCTGCTGCCGTCCATGCTGATGTTCGCGGTGATCGTGGCTTCCAGCGGGCTGCTGCTCATGATCGAGCGGGGCATCCTGGCCGAGATGAAGCCCCTTCCCCTGCACCCTCCCAATCGCGAGGACGCGGTCTGGCGCGGGACAGTCCCCAGGCCTGGGAGGCTGTCCCTGGATGCGGGGGACTCGGACCTGCAGGTGAGGCAGGACGTCCGGAACCGGACCTTGCGGGCAGTGTGCGGACAACCGGGCATGCCCCGGGACCCCTGGGACTTGCCGGTGGGGCAGCGGCGCACCCTGCTGCGCCACATCCTCGTGAGTGACCGCTACCGCTTCCTCTACTGCTATGTGCCCAAGGTGGCCTGCTCCAACTGGAAGCGGGTTCTGAAGGTGCTGGCGGGAGTCCTGGACAACGTGGACGTCCGCCTCAAGATGGACCACCGCAGCGACCTGGTGTTCCTGGCCGACCTGCGGCCTGACGAGATTCGCTACCGCCTCCAGCACTACTTCAAGTTCCTGTTTGTGCGGGACCCCTTGGAGCGTCTTCTCTCTGCTTACCGCAACAAGTTTGGTGAGATCCGAGAGTACCAGCAGCGCTACGGAGTTGAGATCGTGAAGCGGTACAGGGCTGGAGCGGGGCCCAGCCCTGCGGGGGACGATGTCACCTTCCCTGAGTTTCTGAGATACCTGGCGGATGAGGACCCCGAGCGCATGAACGAGCATTGGATGCCCGTGTACCACCTGTGCCAGCCTTGTGCGGTGCGCTATGACTTTGTGGGCTCCTATGAGCGGCTGGAGGCGGATGCCAACCAGGTGCTGGAGTGGGTGCGGGCACCGCCCCATGTCCGATTCCCAGCTCGCCAGGCCTGGTACAGGCCAGCCAGCCCCGAAAGCCTGCACTACCACCTGTGCAGTGCCCCACGGGCCCTGCTGCAGGACGTCCTGCCCAAGTATATCCTGGACTTCTCCCTCTTCGTCTACCCACTGCCTAATGTCACCAGGGAGGCCTGTCACCAGTGACCATGGGTGTGCGCCAGCAGTTTTGGGGGACTGGTTTTGACAATGCCAGCTTCTGTGTTGCCATACAGTGAAACCCTGGCTCCAGCGTGTCTCTTTGTCTAAATGCCTAGCTGGAAAGGACTGCCCTTGGAAATTCCTTGTCCAGGGCGGGTACCCACAGTGGCTCAGATGACAAGGTGGGACAGGTGGCCTGGTGCTCTCCATAGGGGCGTTTCTTGGGAGCCAATGTGATCCTTCTTGCCCTGGCAGGGCAAGATACCAGTTTTTCTAGTGAAGCAATACATCTCTTCTCAAGACCGGCTCCACGGCCCTGCCTGCAGGGATTTTACTGTCCACTTGATCAACCTTAATTTAACCTGTAGCCAAACCCAGAGGGGGTGCCAACCAGGAGCATGACCGGAACTGGGGGCCATGTGGCTGTGATCTCCTGTTCATCCACTTCATGTGCCTTAGGGCTGGAGTCAGTTGTGCCTTATAAATGACTTCTGTATCGTTCTGCTTCAGACTTAGAATTTCCTATGCTTGCCAGATTCTTTACATTTTTTCCAAGGAAAGGAAAACTGAAAGGGCCCCTGCCTGGTAGCTCTAGTACCTGGCCCTACAGCATCCAAAGACCCCTGTGCCCAGCCTCTTCTTGGGACTCTGGGCACTTCTCCCATCCCCCAGGGTTGTGACTGTGGCTGGTGTATGTGGCTGCCACTTTTCTGATGCATTTATTTAAAAATTGTACTTTTTTTATAGAACCTTTGAGAAGGCTTTGTTTTCCTAATTGCTGAATTTTTTAATAAAGCCATTTTGTATACAAGGTCAGTATCTCTGATTCTCCCTCTGAGCTCCTGTGTGTCCACCAAGTCCCCCTGATGTCCCTCTCCCCAGAACAGGGGAGAGAGCTTGCAGGTAGAGAAAGTTGTCACTTGCTAGGGCTAGTGCAGTGGGCCATCATCATACCACGGAGCCTTTGAGAGCTTCCCATAAGCCATACCAATCACTGACTCAGCTTCTGGGGCACCACCATTAAGAAAGGCCCTAGGCCTAGAGCACATCTACACGATTATTCCCTGAAGGTAAGTAAAGATATTTCTCCTCTTAGGCAGGAATACTTCTTGACTGAGGAGGCCCTCAGTTGAAAAGGGGGATCATTGCATGAGCTGGGGGAGGTTATTCCTGGCATTGAGAATTATAAGGAAGGCAAGGAGGTTGAGTGGAGGGGCCAGCTTTTGCTGACTTAGATTCAGAGGAAGTTGTGAGCAATGTGGGAGGAGTAGGATCAGGGTAGTAGAGGACAGGCCTCAGTGTGACTCATTCAGCTTCTTCTCTCCAGAGACCCCCAGACCCACCAGGGGATGAAGAACAGGAGGCAGGGCCTGCCAAGCCCCTGGGAGAGAGTCACGGCCAGAGCTGGCTCTAGTCCTAGTTCATACGTCCCCCATGGGAACCGCTGTAGTTCAGGGACCTGGGGCTGTGCTGAGAGGTGATGCCTGAGGGAGGGAGGGAGGGAAGCAGGAAGGGCCTCCTTGCAGATGTCACTTTTACCTGGCATTGCTATTGGCCTGACTTTGGAGAAGTAAACTAACCACATTTGGGGGAAGGGGCTTCTTTGGGCACTCATGTTTCTTTGCCGTGACTCAGCAGGAGGCCTTAACTGATCCCCTGTGTGGGATCCTCAGTTCCTGGAGGTTCCACCTCAGATAGCTCCTACCATGCTTGCCATATCTGCCCAGTTACTTATCAGTCTCTCACGCAATTCACAGAATGTGAATTGTGTGAAGGTGAGACTGAATCTGTCCTGTTCATGTGACATTCCCAGGACCTAGCCCAAGGGACCGGCAGGAGGTAGATGGCCTGGCAGAACCAAGGTGGACATCTTGATGCAGGATGGAGAGTACTGTGCTTGGAGTCACCTAGACTGATTGAGTCCCACCTCTGCTCCTCGCCAGCTCCCCAAACATCTCTCTGACCCTCCATGTGCTCCTCTGTATCATGGGAATAATAATGCTTATCTTACATGTAGATCACTGTGAGGAGTAACGAAGAAAAAATGAGTCAAAGGGCCCAACCCAGCACCTGGTTTGATAGATGCTCTCTGAAATGCTAATTGAACACCTGATCCCTTGGAGGCCAATGGGGACAGGGAGAACCCAGGACACTGTGTCCACTCAGCGCTGGGGATCAGAGCTGCCTCTCGGCAGGGCCCTTTGGCCCTTCACTTCCTCTGCCAACTGGTCAGATCTTCTCTGGGCTTCTGGCCCTTCAGGACCTCCCACTCCTACCCCCACCCTCATCTCCACTCTGTCCCCAGTCTCTTGCTCCTTGGCTGGGAACTGCAGCCCCAGATCCACGCCAGCTCCTCAGTCTTCCTCCCAAGGCCCTGCAGCATCGAGCCCAGCTGCTGTGTTTGCCTCATCTCCTTTCAACCCCACAACAGCCGGGTGCTACAGGTTTTAGCCTGTTCTACAGATGCAGAACCTGGCACAGAGAGAGTTAAGTATCCTAAGTGAAGTCCCTCCCAGGGACCTCCCAAATTGTAGGGGCATGGGTGTGCAGAGTGACAGAGGGAGAGATGGTAGAAGGTGAGGGTGTGGAGAGAAGAGGGGATGGAAAGGTTAAGGAAGATGAAGGAGGGTGGGGGGGGGTGGATGTGGGTGGGTTTAGGGGCATTCACACATGTTCTACCTCCGCAGTTCTTTCAGTCCTTCATTTGCAGAGAACCCAGTTCAGCCCAGCTGACATTTGCCAGTCCCTGCCCTGGAGGAGATGCCGTCCTTGATGTGGTTAGCTTATTGGCTACTCTCTACTAAACAGAAAAGGGTGCCAGGCCACAGAGCATCCCGACAGCCAGAACCAGACACCTTGTGGTGTGGGAGGAGGGTTTGAGGTAAAAGAGGGCCTGCTTAGATGAACTGCCGCCTTCTGTCCTTTTTCTCCCTAGAATCAGCCCCTGAGGAACTTCACTGGGGATCTACCTTTCCTTTCAGAAAAATGGACTTCTTCAAAGAAGCTGCCACGGAGGTAGCAGAGAGTTGTGTGGGTGCGGCTAGTCCTAGTGGGGCTTGCCTTATACTGGGTGCCCAGGCCAGAGCTGGAGGTGTGTGGTGAGCTGTGGGTCGTCAGGGATGGGCCGAGGGTATTCTCGGGACCAGACACCTGGCCTGTGTCTACTCAGGATTCCCCCTTTCACTGGGTCCACCCTCATCCCCACATGGAACCAAGCCCTACGCCACTGCCTGGTGACTCTGAAGACAAAGCCCCCTTTAAAACTCACTGCATCCCTACCACTGAGTCCTCTTGGGCACAGGAGCATGTTGCTGGCAGCTTAACTTCTCTCAGCTGAGGGTTATGAACAAAGGAAAGAAGAGGGACCCAAAGGGGCCTGGCCTTCTGGGTCTGGGTCCTGGCTTCACCTCCAGGATCCAGTTCTGATCCATCTTTCATCCGTCTGAAGCTACTGCCCAGAAACCATGTCACCTTAAATTCTAAGGTCCTTTCCCCTCCGCTTCCCATCTCTGTCCACCCACCACACGGATGCTCTGCAGGAAACACCAAAGTCCAAGTGGAACCACTGACCCTCCCCCTGGGTGAATACAGAGCCCTCCCCTTTCCCAGGGGCCAAAAGGAGAGCCCTCCCCCTCCCAGGGTGAACCCAGTGCTTTTATTTATTTATTGAACCAGTCCCTGCCTGGCCTCAAACAAGAGAAAAGACATTCTTTCTCTTCCTAAAGGGAAATAAGAATTCACAAGGGCCACTCTGATCTGAGAGTACCTGTGCCAGCCGCGCAGTGGAGTGCTTTAACTCATCATCCTCTCCCTTCTTACAACAACCCAACAAGGTAAGTAAAAGTATTCCCATTTTATAGATGAAGAAAGTAGGACTAAACGACTTACCCAAAGAGGTGGTGGGGCTGAGCTGAAAACCCAGCTCCATCGAGTGTTTGGTCCTCCATAGGTGAACATGTGTCACAAGTTACCCAGCTCATTGCGTTTGCTGCAAAGCATCATGTTCATTTTCTCTAATTTTTGAGCCCTTTTTCTCCAAATCTCCTTCCAACACTCCCCCAGCAATTCTGTTTGCAGGCCTCTCCAGCTATTATAAAACTGTCCAGAATTGCCCACCCTGAGAATCTACTTTCCAGTAGATCCAGACTGAATATAGTAGATTTTCAGTTTGGGTCTTCTGAGAAGCAGATACCAAGAACTAGATGTGCAAGAGATTAATAGGAGAAAACAGCTGTGAAGGGGGAAGGGGGCAGGAACAGGAGCAGAAATAGGCAGGCAGTGTCTCCTGACCCTTGAGAAAGGAGAGCAGGAAGGAAAAATTGGGTGGGAAGAGTCTTAGATTACAGTGCCCCTATAAGAAAGTCTCAGCAAGGCTAGTGGGGAGTCCCAGGCCAAGACTGCTTTTTGGAAGAGTCCTCCACTGAGCAGAAATGGGGGGACACGAACCTCATAGCAGACTGAGGTGCAGCAGCTGGGACCTATCAGCCAATTCTCTCCTCACAGCAGGTTCTCTTGAAAGGAGATGTGAGCCAGGCACTTTCACGGCTGCCACACAGACCTAGTTACTCCAATCTGTGGGCACTGGTCTCCATAGGTTCTGTTGACATAAAGACCTTTTTCACAAATAGAAAACAGCTGTTAGCCTAGCAAGAGCCTCTAGGTGTCGGGCATCTGTAAGTAAACTATTCCCCATGGTCATTCCTTGGCTTTATAGCAGGACTACTGCCCCTGCTCTTCGTCTGGGTGTTGGAAGACGTGTGCTATCACTGTTCCCAAGTGCCCGTACTGTAATTTTCATGATGTTTTCTCTGAAATTTACCCAACTCACTGCAGGTTTTGGTTATCTTTGTTCTGCATCATTGTCATTGATTGGGTGGATATTGATGATTATCTTTGCTTAGCTTCCATGTCTCATAGGCTCACCCTTTCAGCTGAGAGCAGAATCACCCAGAGATTGAGTCTGGGTGATGGAGCCCCAGATCCCCAGGGCATACAGTCTAGATTTTCTCCCAATAGGCTCATCCATATGGACTTAAGCCGCAGGACAGCCTGAGAGGGAAGCAAAATTCCCCTAAAGAGAGCTACTCTGTAGACTCCTCGACTGAGCTCTTTGTATTGCCTGGGCCCGGACCCCTCTGTAGAGGAGTCCCCATGGAAACAAAGAGAATCCTAGTGTTAGTCCTGATGGTGCCCTTGTGGGGAGATCAGGAGGACCAAGTTTGGGCCTGGTCTTCTGCTCCTCAACCCTCCAGCAGGAAAACTTTGCCGGTCTCAGCCTTTGGGTGGGGCTTGGGAGACAGAAACACTTGAGGAGCCTAGGAAGGAGGTGCCTGTTATGTTACTTTTTCCACTGGCCCTGCAGTGCCTGCCCCAGCTCTGCTGGGCCACCACTTCAGGGACAATTTGCAGATGGAGGGAGCCATCCATCTCACAGCAGCCTAGGAGGCAGGAAGTCATGAAGCCTCTACTGGACCATTTCTCTGTCCTTAGCCCTGGAGAGCTGAGTTGCATCTGAAACCCCCACCAGAGCCCTAGCAGAGTCCCAAGAGTCCAAGCACTGTGGTCAGAGGGACCATCAGGGCAGAAGAGTCTTTGGGAGCCAAGTTTCAGGCTGGCCCCGAGCACACTGCTGCCGAGGGCTGTGGGCTGCCTGGAGGAACGCACTAGAGGCAGGCCCAAGAACGTTGGTTTGGCTAGTTGAGGGGAATGGGGCAAAGCTTTCTGGATGAGGATTTAAGCCATACTGGGGGTCAACTGATCCCTGGAAACGCAGACATGCCTCCATCACACACACATACACACCCCCACGTCCCCCCTCCTACCCCCTGCTTAGTGAGAACCCATAACGAACCTCTTCCCCAGAAACTGCTGGGAAAGCAGCAGTGGTAGGCTGGTTCTCTGAAGGTGGGGGTAACTCCTGCTGCCTGAGTGCAAGTGATTGCAAGGGTCCAGTGATAAAAAGAGAGCTCTTCTGATAGATGAAAGCGAAGGCTGGCCTAACTAAAGCAAGAAAGCCAGGAGGTAAGCCAGGAGGTAAAACCCAGCCCCTGTGCAACTTTTGGGGAGGAGTCTTTGCTTTCTGTCCAATGGGACTGCCCTCAGCCCAAGCACACAGATAACAGAATGAATGAATGGAGTACAGGGGGAACGATGGGCGCAGAGGAAGGATAGAACCAAGAAGACTCGGAGTCAAAGCTCAGATACCTGGCCCTCCCTGAAGGCCAGTCAGAAAACTGGTCAGTTTTCTCCTGACTAGTTAGCCCCTTCCTCCTCTGAAGTCCCATGGTCCCTAGTACATACTTCTAGGAGAGCTTTCTACCCATGTTGTTACTTGTCTGCCCCTGCCCTATAGCCTGGGAGTTTCTCAAAGGCAAGAGTCAGACTGTTTCTCTTTGTATTTGTAGCACATAGTAGGTGCTCAATAAAGGCTGAATAAGTGGAAGGTCAGCAGAATAGATGGAGGAATACATGAATAAATGGATGAATGGATAGATGGATGGATGGATAGGTGTGTGTGTGCAATTCTGAATGGGAGGATGAATGGCTAAATGGATAAGTAATTGGATGGAGGGCGGGATGAATGGATGGATGGGTACGTGGATGGATGGATGGATAAACAGCAGCAAGGAGAATAGAGGAAGAGGAACTTCTGTAGGAAGAGAAATCAGGAATCACAGTGAACATCTACCTGGTGGCTAGCATATTGCTTTTAAAAGGAGAGAACTAGAAGGAAGGAGAGATATTCCACTAAGGAAGCAATGGCAGAGGTTTATGAGATGGAGCAAGCAGCCCAGGATTCGGCCGTAGGCTTGCTGTGATGCAGGACAGAAAGTAGTGCTACCAGGATTGGCAGGAAAATAGATGAGAGACAGATGTCATGAAAAGTAAAACTGAGAGAAGCCTGGGAGTTGAAGTGTGACCATGTGAATTCCCCAAAGGGAGGAACTTTCAACAGTCGAATGGCTTCCCTAAAGCAGAGGTGAAAGGGGGCCCTATTCGTTTGTTCCTAATCCAGCCAAGCTTCCAGAAGAGGTGGGTAGGAGTCTCCAGGGGTTAATAGGGAGGGAGTACCTTGGAGTACCCCTGGAGGAGGAAATGGCAACCCACTTCAGTGTTCTTGCCTAGGGAATTGCATGGACAGAGGAGACTGACAAGCTACAGTCCATGGGGTTGCAAAGAGTCAGATATGACAGAGCATGCATGAGCACAGTTAGGGTATTAAGGACACAGAGTGACCCGATTCCTGAATTCCAGTCCGCACTCTGCCACACGCCTCTGATGATCTGGAGCAAGCCCTTCTCTAAGGTTCACTTTCCTCACTTGTCATCTTCTCTACTTTGTGGGGTTATGGGGACTTGCAGACCACACAAGGAAAGGAGTTTGATGCGGCATAAAACTCTGTACCAACAGAAGGCTGGAGAGTGGTCATCCATGGGATGAGAGCTCAGGAGTCAAGCAGTCCTGGCTTCAGATGCTTGGTCTCTTGCTCAGACACTCACTAGCTAGGTCAATCAAACCAGCCTCTGAACTGTTTCCCCCACAAGTGAAATGAGCAAAATGAAACCTGTCCCGGAGGGTTGTTGTGAGGTTTCAAAATAAGTCACAGAACATGCCTGGCATTCAATAAATGAAAGCTATCATTACATTGTCATTATTCAGTCGTTCAGTCGTGTCCGACTCTTTGCGACCCATGAACTGCAGCACATCAGGCTTCCCTGTCCTTCACCATCTCCTGGAGTTTTCTCAATGTCCACTGAGTCAGTGATGACATCCAACCATCTCATCCTCTGTCACCCCCTTCTCCTGCCCTCAATCTTTCCCAGCATCAGGGTCTTTTCCAACAAGTAGGCTCTTTGCATCAGGTGGCCAAAGCGTTGGAGCTTCAGCTTCAGCATCAGTCCTTTCAATGAATATTCAGGGTTATATAGAAGGGATTAATCAGGGCTGCTGTGTGCAATTACATGGCTGGTGCCTGGACACAGACTGGATCTCCCAGAGGAAGAGCACCTGTTTTTCACACTCACAAAAGTATCATCCGCTCCACATCTAGGGGGCCGCAGCCGTCAAGCCTGGGATTAAGAGTGTTGTTTCCAGGTCTAATCTCTTATCCTGCCTAGAGGAGAAGTCTCAAGGCCAGGCTGTGAACAGGACCAATGGCCTGGGTTGGGCTGGCTGGGACGTCCTCCTCCCAGAGGTGAGAGAAGGGGCTCTTGCCTGTGTCATGGACACTGTCCTCACCCTTGGGGGCCGGCACAGCAGGAGCCCCAGCACTCCAAGTCCGGCCACCATCCAGCGTGAGAGCCTGTCATTCCATTTTCTATGGTCATTCTTTTGGTTTATGAAATCATCCCTTTGTAGATGCAAAGGTCAATCATAGTTTATTAATTACTTCCTTGTGCCAGGCCCTGTGTGAAGAGATTTCTGTACACCTCTTCTTCTTTTATTTTGAAAATGTACAAACCTACATAAAAGTTGTAAAATTAATACAGTTAACACCCATAGACCTGGATTCATCGGTTCACATTTTGCCACATTTATTTTATCTCTCTGTGTATGTTTTCCTGAACCATTTTAGGATGGATTTCAGACATCATAGTGCTTCACTCTCAAAGTATTTCAGCATGTATCCTGAGGAAAAGGACATTCTGCTAGGTAACCCCATACTACGATCAAACCTGGGTCATTTTATATTTATACAGCAGTATTAAGTCCATATTCAAATTTTCCCATTAGACTGGATAACGTGTTTTGACTTTTTATTTCTTAAATCAAGGCTCACACCCTGTACTTAGTCATGTCATGACTTCTTAGTATGCTTTCATCTAAAACAGTCTCCCACTCCCCCACCCCACCCCCGGCCTTTTTTGGTCTTTCATGCTGTTGACATTTTGAAGCATTCAAATCAGTTGTTTGCAGAATGTCCCTTAACTTAGATTTTTGGATAGGCTCCTCCTGGTTAGATTCAGGTTGGCAGGTCTGATACTCCTGGTGACTCTCTGATGGAATTTACCTCTTTATGTTACAGAAATGGAGGCTGAGGGGTCAGAGAGGGCTGTCACACACTTACTGAGAGGCTGACCCGGGGTTGATGCAGAGAGCTCGTTTCTCAGCCTGTGCTTGTTCTCCACACTGTTGGAAGCAGCTGGGAAGTCTTATCACTTGGATTCTTACAATGGATGTGTTTAGTAGTCACTTTTAGCCCCTTGACCATGAATAGAGAGCAGATTTTGATAGGATTTCAAAATAGTGTGGGAAGGAGAAGGACACCCCAAAGGGATAAGGGGAGGGGTGCCTTCAACATACTACGGTGAAGCCTAGCCTTCATTGTCAGCCTTGCTGGAACCCCAAATTCCCCTTTAAGTTCTTTTAGAAATTTCACTTTTTCTGCCCCTTTCTAGACCTCCAGGGAAGGGATGGGTCATATCATACACACACACCACGTGCCAGACTACCAAAGGTGTAACAGATTTCTGGGTACCATCATCAGTGAATTCTATCCTGTTGCCTAGCAATCCTAGGGCAATTCAGCCCTTCCTAGCCAGAGGGTGGGTAGAGAGGACAGTCAGGTGACTGGGGGTCTCTCGCTCTGGAGGTCTTCTGGGCCCCACTTCTTCATGACCTGTTGCCTAACAACCAGGGGGTCCCTGTACTCTATGTAATTACCCCCTCCCTCATAGGAAACGAGCAGAATCTCTTTAGGGCCTTTCTTCCTGACTTGGGATCCATACAAGTGCACTGTAAAATGTGGGGCTCCTCCCAGGGAGGAGTTTCTGAAGGCTAAGGGGAGGATACATACCTCACCCTGCAGTGAATCTTTGAAGAGAAAAAGGTAAAGGAGAAGATGGAAGTAAGAGCCTTCTCATGCCAGGACAGTTCAGCTCTTCATGGTATGTTGCCACAGAGACTCAGAGATCTGCTGGCCAGAAGTGCTGGGTTTGGGTCCGGGCCAGGGCAGCTCCTTAATCATCCAAGCTTGCCTTTAATCTTGAATACATGTATATAATTTTAACCATTTTATTTGGGTAAGATTTAGACCAAGCGTCCTTGTCTAGGGTCCTTGGGACCCCTTAGAGGTCTGACGACAGTTTTCAAGAGGTTGCTAATCTTGGGAAAAGTTGTATCTTTATTTTCTCTAACCTCCTCTGAAATATGAGATATTATAAATTCATAGTTTTATGAAATATTAGTAAAATTGGTGACTTTGACATTTAGAGACATCACAGATATTTTTAATATCACTTTACCATCGTTGAAGATATCACAAACTATCAATTATACTCATTACTACTTAGAAATTATGTTATCAGACCTGCCACTAGATCCTGTGAATAATATATTCATAAAGAAGCATGTATTAATACCACATTTTCATTTCTTAATATACTGATAGCTAAATTTCAATATAATTGGTTTCCTTTGCAATCCTATGATTTGTTTACGCAACATGCAATTCTGAAGCTTCACCAGACCACCAAAGGGAGCTGTGGTACAGAAAAGGTACCTCAGGTTTGGGCTTTGGAAATTTTTCTCAGACTATGACCTACAGACATATTCTGGGGAGTCTTATAATTTTGAATGTTCTTTGGTGGTGACCTAAGCAAATTATCGTATAATATTCCTGATGGTTTGAAGCACTACCTTATAATCCGGTGCTTCTGTGTCATCTCCGCTTCCAAGTTTGCATTTACAACAGAGGTGGTGCAAGCAACTCTACCAGAGCTCTTCCCTGATGATAGTACCAAAAAATGGTGTGGAAATTGATAGAAGGAAGCAAGCTGAACTCAGAGAACCTGCATCTTTGCAGTTGGCACCATAGTCGGGTGGACAGAATTCAGTGCAGCAACAGCACCATTTATCACATAAAATGAATGATTTTAATTTGAATGATTTTTAGCTGTGATTTTCTTTGAACCTGTAATTTTGTTTTTTTTTTTTACAGTAATATAATAAGTATTTCCATAAATCTACTTTGTTTTATACTTACTTGAGTAACAAGTGGATGCCAGAGAACTGGGCAATTTTTTTTCTCTTTTAATGGGGTGTATGTTCCTCAATGGCACCCCACTCCAGTACTCTTGCCTGGAAAATCCCATGGACAGAGGAGCCTGGTAGGCTGCAGTCCATGGGGTCGCTAGAGACACGACTGAGGGACTTCACTTTCACTTTTCACTTTCATGCATTGGAGAAGGAAATGGCAACCCACTCCAGTGTTCTTGCCTGGAGACTCCCAGGGACGGGGAAGCCTGGTGGGCTGCTGTCTATGGGGTCGCACAGAGTCGGACACGACTGAAGTGACTTAGCAGCATGTTCCTCAAGAGTGCAAAATGCTGGACCCTGGCACTTACTGGTAACTCTTCACATTTCCCTCTCTAACTCAACCCTTTTTCTTTTGAAGAATAACTGAGTTAGGGTCTCAAGCATTAGAGTGACTCGATTTCAAAGGCTTCCCAGATACAGGATTAAACAGCAAATTGCCTAGTAATTTCTGGAAACGTCAAATGTGTGATTCCTTGATTCGTCCAAAATGACTACATTGTGTGGACTGAAGTGTATAGGTACATTTATTCCGGGGAATGCTTTGGACTGTTATGACTTTCCCAGGATATGGCTTCCTTGTGATGTGAGCAGTAATCACTGTGGCGGGAGGTCAGGGGGGTGGGGGGATGGGGAGAGCACAGGAGGTGCCTTACTGTCATGAAGTCAAGGAGACAGGCCAGGCTGAGCATATGGTATATGTGAAATAGCCCTTCTTTCCTCATCTACTTTGCAAGGCATTTAAGTTATGTTTTCTATAGATCCATAGTTTAAAATTTTTATATATATATATAATATATATAATACATATTTTGGACTTCCATTATATTATATATAATATATATAATACATAATTGGACTTCCCAGGTGGCTCAGTGGTAAAGAATCCACCTGCCAAGCAGGAGACACTGGTTCAATACCCGGGTCAGAAAGATCCCCTGGAGAAGGAAATGACAACTCACTCAAGTATTCTTGCCTGGAGGATCACATCACAGAGGAGCCTGGTGGGCTACAGTCCTTGGAGTTGCAAGAGTTGGACACAACTTAGCAATTAAACAACAATATATATAATTATATATATGTGTGTGTGCTACAGAAAAAAGTATATATATAAAGTATAAATATATAAAAGTATATATATATTTTTTCTGTAGTAGGACCTAAAAACTTGAAAACCTAAAAAAGTATGAGTTCAACTTTAAAGTCTGTCTCAAAGGAATCAAAAATGGTGATTAACTTTGACCCTCTTGAGGATTAAATATCAAGCAATTTACCAGGATTGGCTTTTTGAAATAGTGCGTAGCCCTTGTTGGATTCTGAGTCTCATTCATTCTGGCAGTGTCATTCCCAGAACTAAAGGCTCCCTCTCTGAGAGTCTGAGTTGCTCACGTTGCCCTTCCACTGCTGGGGGCGCTTTTCCAGTTGTCCTGGTGACCTTCCTCTGTCTCCAGGCTGCACACCAGCCTGTAGAGTAGACCTTGGCCCCAGCTCTGCCCCTCCTCAGGGCAGCTTCCTCTGGCACCGCCTCCTGGCACCCACCCCACCAGTGTTACTCTGGGCTGTCGTGTCCTTACTTGCAAATACAGCTCCCTGTATTTGCCCTGAACTGCCCTGCCTGACTCCTTGAGGTCAGGATGGTTTCTCTTCCATCATTCTAGCTTTTGAAGTACCCGGAAAAGTCAGTTTTATATTTCTTTTCTAGAAGGAACTTGGAAAAGAAGTCTCCCAGGCTCTGACTGGAAGGTACTGCTTGAGGAACATTACTCAAAGCAGAATCTGAGGAGGTTACTGGACAAGGCATTTTTTTTGGCGTGTGGTAAAAAACATGTAACATAAACTTGCCCTCTTAATTTTTAGGTGTACAATATGATAGTGTCAACTAAACGCACATTGTTGCACAGTGATCTCTACAGCTGTTTCATCCTGCATGACTGAAATCTGCTCATTAAACTACTCGTTTCCCTTCCCCCCAGCCCCTGATAACCACCTTTCTACTTTCTGTTTCTATGAATTTGACTATGTTAGATACCTCATATAAGTAGAATCATGTAGCATTTGTGTTTTGTGGTTGGCTTATTTACATAACATAATATCCTCGAGGTTCTTCTGTGTTTTGGCAAATGACAGGACTTCCTTCTTTTTTAAATGGAATAGAATTCCATTGTATCTATATCCATTCATCTGTTGATGCGTGCAAATTTGCACTGGACATGGGTGTGCAAATAGCTCTTCAAGATGATTTTAAATTATTTTGGATATATACCTAGAAGTGGGATTGCTGAATCAGGTGGTAGTTCTGTTTTTATTATTTTGAGGAAACTCCATACTGTTTCCTAGTGCAGCTACACCATTTTGCAATCCTGTCAACAGTGTGCAAATGTTCTAATATCTCCAGATCCTTGCCAACACTTGCTATTTTCTGTTTGTTTGCTTGCCTTTTCTTTTTGATAGTGGCCATCCTAAAGGGTGTGAGGTGATATTGTGATTTTTATTTGCTTTCTCTGATGATTAGTGATGTTAAGCACCTCTTTATGTTTTCTTGGTCATTTTTACATCTTCTTTGGACAAATATCCATTAAAGTCCTTTCCTCATTTTAAAACTGGGTCTTTTGTGGGTGTTTTTGTTGTTACTGAGTTGTTTGAATTATTTATATATTCTAGATATTAATGCCTAATCAGATATATGCTTTGTAAATATTTTCTTGCATTTTGTATGTTGCCTTTTACTCTCCTGATTGCATCCTTTGCTGCACAGAGGTTTTTAAGTTTGGTGTAGTCCCGTTTGTCTATTTTTGCTTTCACTTTTGTTGCCTGTACTTTTGATACCATATTCAAAAAATCATTGCCCATTCCAATATCATGAAGGTTTCCTCTATGTTTTCTTCTAAGTTGTTTTATAGTTTCAGGTCTTACAGTTAGATCTTTAATCCATTTTGAGTTAATTTCTGTAGACGGTGTAAGAAAAGGGTCCGTGTTCAGATGCTGGGTGGGGGCAGCTTCACAGTGCATTGACACATGTTGCTTAGCAGCTTGTACTCTTAAACATAATAGGACTACAAAATTTTGTACAATAATTGTTAAGGCAATCATTGTTAATGAGACTGCTATGGACTGAATATTTATGCCCCCTCAAAATTCATATGTAGAAACCCTAATCCCCAGTGTAATAGTATTTGGAAGTGGGGCCTTTGGAAGGTAGTTAGGTTTAGATGAGTTCATTAGGATGATGTGACTAGTGTCCTTCCAAGAAGAGGGGGAGACTGGAGTTTTCTCTCTCTCTTCATGTGAGCGCACAGTGAGAAGGTGGCCATCTGCAAGCAAGGAAAAGAGCCCTCAGCAGATACCAAATCTGCCAGGACGTGGACTTCCTGGCCTCCAGAACTGTGAGCAATGAAAGTTTGTTGTTAAGCCTCCAGTCTGTGGCTCTCTGTTACAGTAGCCTGAACTAAGAGACTCCAACACAAACCAAGTAACAGGCTCTTATGCTTTATTTTTCATGGTCTCCTCCTGGAAACCACCAGCCAAGTTGCACAGCTGAAGGTAGTATTGCCCTGGACCAGCAGGGCAAACTTCTAATTTTGTGTTGGCTCTCACCTCTGCCCATGTCCTTGACTAGACTCCTCTGACTGTCCCCATTCCCCCAACCTCCTGAACCTCTACTTTTCTCAGGAGTCTAGAGGTTTGATCATTCATACTGTGCTCCATCAGCATCACCGTCAGGAAAGCTTCCATTTATGCCCTAGTCACCAGCAGGCACCTGTGCTGGCATTTCCCCAGAGAAGACAAGTTGCACTCAGGTTGAAACAGGCCACATAAAAGTTTTTGATGGTCAAATATGTTGGGGAAATCCAGAGTTTCTCAGAATTTACAAGATTTTTAAAGAACTACAAAAATTTAAGATTCCTGCACATTTAAAACATTCCTGATATGTTAATATGTCCCTTCCAGATTTGAGTGGAAGGTGGAGATGGAATATGCACTGTTCTTCCAAACTTATTTGACAATAGAATCCCTTTTTTCACAGGTCTGGGGTTCCTCTGAATCTATTTTGGAAAAGACAAGACTCTAAGAGGCTCAAACCAGCTCTTAAATCAGCTTTGCACTTTTGACTCTCTCTTATAGATTCCTTGGTGGCTCAGACAGTAGTCTGCCTGCTATGTGTAAGTCCCAAGTTTGATCCCTGGCTTGGGAAGATCCCCTGGAGAAGGAAATGGCAACCCACTCCAGTATTCTTGCCTGGAAAATCCCATGGACGGAGGAGCCTGGGGGGCTACAGTCCATAGGCTCACAAAGAGTCAGATATAACTGAGCGACTTCACTTTCGCTTTCATAGATAAGCACATGTACAAAATGTTTCCATCTACTTCTAATTTCCAAAAGTAGTAGAAAGTAGTAGATACAATTCAGGTAGAAAGATGGGTCCATGTGTGTTTATTTTATTACTCTTTGAAATGTAGATATATTTTATGTATGCCGTTTTATATATATATATATAGTCCAAAATTATTTTTCTCTTTTAATTCTAAGTATCATAGCTTTCATAACCCACATACCACTATTTGTGGACTCTAGAAATGGAGAAATGAGCTTCCTGAAGTTTTACATTACAGTAACCAAATCTAAAAATTGGTCATGTGGAACTCCCTGGTGGTCCAGCAGTTAGGACTTGTTTCACTGCCAAGGGCCTGGGTTCAATCCTTGGTAGGGAAACTAAGGTCCCACAAGCTGCACAGCATGGCTAAAAAAAATTTGGTGATGAAGAGGTTTATTGTTTTCTCACTTATCTACTATTTTAAATCTGTTTTTTTCAAAGTATACATAAAGAGACTGTGAGGCTTGGAGCACATGTAATTATCACTTAGTTAAACTGTGTACCACAGGATAGAAAGTGTCACCTTCTATCCTTATAAGCCCATGTTTTCTCCAGGATATCTAGCATAGTGGTTAAGAGCAAAGTGTTGGAAATCAAGGAGATCTTTATTCAAATCCCCACTTCATTACTTACCTCTATGACATTGGATAAATTGCTTTACTTCTCAAAGCCTCAGTTTCTGGATATATGGATTGTGGTTTGTTTGGAGATGGGATAATACATGTAATGCTCTTTAAATTGCAGCCTTTCATATAATACCAGCACCATTACTAGGTCTGGCCTTGTAAATGAGCCAGCAGAATGAATGACTTCTTGTTGATGTTAGGGGGAGCAAAAAGTATTCCTGACCTCTGCTTCTATGATGGGTAATTTTGTATATCAACTTACATGGGCCACAGATATTTGGTCAGACATGAGATTAACAGTTAAATCAGTAGACTGATTAAAGCAGATTGTGGTCCCTAATGTGGGTGGGCCACATCCAGTCAGTTGAAGGTCTGAATGAAAAAATGGCTGACCCTCCTGGGAGTAAGCTGGGACATGGTTTTTTTTTTCCCACCTTCAAACTCAAACAGAAACACTGATTTTTCTTGAGAATTGAGCCTGCTGGCTTTGGACTCTAACTAATACCATCAGCTCTCCTAGGTCTCCAGCTTGCTAACTGCAGATCTTAGGACTTTTCAGCTTTCATAATTGCTTGAATTAATTCCTTGTAATAAATATACATACACACACATAAACATGCACACACATGCACAACAGCCTATTGGTTTTGTTTCTTTGGAGAACCCTAATAATATAATTTTGAAGGATATTCTTAAAACGTCACAACTGAGGACTTCCCTGGTGGGCCAGTGGTTTGAGACTTCATCTTCCAAAGCAGGGGGTGAAGGTTTGATCCCTGGTTGGGGAGCTAGGATCCCACATGCCTCATGGCCAGAAAGCCAGAACATAGAACAGCAGTAATACTGTAACAAATTCAATAAAGACTTTTTTTAAAAGTCACACTTAAGGAAATTGGTTATGGGAATTTCCTGGTGGCCCAGTGGTTAGGACTCCACACTTTTATTGCCAAGGTTGTGGGTTTGATCCCTGGTCAGGGAACCAATGTCCCACAAGCTGCATGGTGCAGCAAAATTTTTTTTTTGAATTCACAATTAAGATAATCAAAATGACTAGAAAAATATCAACATAAGGACTGGTGTGAACATTAAATATAGGGTTACTCATAGGACTAAGATTGTGTGTGCATGCTAAGTTGCTTCAGTCGTGTCTGACTAGGACAGAGCAAGAGGTAAAACAGAAAATATAGGGCACCAAAGGCCATATTCTTGTATAATGTAGCTATGTTGTTGTTGTTTGGTTGGTAAGTTGTGTCAGACTCTGCGACCCCATGGACTGTAGGTCCCCCAGGCTCCTCTGTGCATGGGATTTCCCAGGCAAGAATACTAGAGTGAGTGCCCATTTCCTTCTCAGGGGGATCTTCCTGACCCAGGGATCAAACCTACGTCTCCTGCATTGGCAGGTGGATTCTCTACCACTGAGCCACCAGGGTAGCTATAGACAACTATAACAATGGGACAATGCAGAGAACATACGTAAAAACCAATTTTAATTGTTCTCAGTAATTACATTGATAGTGGTAGTATTAATGTTACTTTGAGACTATTGTGTGTGTGAAGTGGGATAAAGTAGATTATTAATTATGTGATATTCTAATTTTATCCTGCCCTGTGTCCTTGAGAACCAGGCTTCTTGGAGCAGAAGAATAAGATACAGATGTGATACGGAAAAGGTTAAGTGAAAACCCAGTAGTCCTGCATTCTTTTCACAAGCTACGGCCACCTTCCCTTGTGCCCACAGCCTTTATGTTCTCATACCCCTCATGACATGGACTCCACGTGACTGAGATTCCCTCTTGCCTGGGAACAGCCCTTCCTTTTCCAGCCCCAGTCTCCACCCCCAATACCCATGTTTGTAACACAGGAAAATGCTTACTGCCTAGAAGTGTTTGGACACCTTTTACCAAGCATGTGGATGATGAAGTGGAGAAAGTAAATTTGATGAAAGAAAAGCAAGAAGCTTCCCATGGAGAAGGGCTGCCCTGATCTCTGATAGCTTTCTTGCCCCTGGTTCCACCACCTTCTCGAGGCCTGGCTGCATTTGCATCTTTGAGCTCTGGGTATCCTTATACTAAATTTCCCTTTTCTGCTTAAGCTTGCTTGAGAACTTATTCTCATCTTTCAGTTTGGGAAGGGTCTAGCTAATTCTTGAGGGTTTCCCTGATAGCTAAGTCCTTAAAGAATCTACCTGCAATGCAGGAGACCCCAGTTTGATTCCTGGAAGGAAAGATCCCCTGAAAAAGAGATAGGCTACCCACTCCAGTATTTTTGGTCTTTTTGGTCTTCCCTTGTTGCTCAACTGGTAAAGAATCTGCCTGCAGTGTGGGAGACCTGGGTTCGATCTCTGGGTTGGGAAGATCCCCTGGAGAAGGGAAAGGCTATCCACTCCAGTATTCTGGCCTGGAGAATTCCATGGACTGTTTAGTCCATGGGGTTGCAAAGAGTCAGACATGACTGAGAGATTTTCACTTTCACTAGCTAATTCTTACTGAAGTATACATGACTAATAAAACTTCCTAAGATGAAAAACACAAAAAGCAGGAGAGTTCTCTGGCTGCCTAGTGGTTAGGATTCTTGGCTTTCACTGCTTGGCCCAGATTCAATCCCTGGTCAGGGAACTGAGACCCTGCAAGCTGCAGCCAAAACAAAAACAAACAAACAAATAAACAGAAAATATTTTAGTCCTGAGTCTGAATGGGAAGTATTAGTAGGAATTCATGAGATAGTTTATATTTATCTATTGATCTATCACTTGATCTATCCATCCTAGCTCTATCAGCTGAAGAGGCCTAGGAACAATGACCCATCCAGGAGCAATAAATATCTATAGTACCCAGACTGTAGTCTTGAAATACCATTTTCTACTAAAAATAAAAACAACAAAAACAACACACAAAAAAAATAGAGTTTGTTGGAGAAACGGTTGGTTCCAGTTCTGGAATAGGAGATATAAAAGACCAGCCTGGACATCATGTTTTATCAGATAGCAAGGGAATGATTAAAGACTTGTCATGAAAGTCAACTTAGAAAGACTCCCACAGCCAAAGATGGGACAATTGTAACTTCAGAAAAGATCATTGTAACCAACTGAAACAATCAGCTATGTCCAAATTTGAGTTCATACTGGTATTTTAAAAGTCATCTTCAGAAAATGATATTTCTTACCTTTAAAAACTAGTAAATTTAAAAGAATCAAGCATTTATTTTGACTTTCTATTGAATTTTACCACTTGGCTACCAAACAGTAAGGGCCTTGCTGGAGAAGGAAATGGCAACCCACTCCAGTATTCTTGTCTGGAAAATCCCATAGGCAGAGGAGCCAGATCGGCTACAGTCCACAGGGTTGCAAAAGTCGGACACAACTTAGCAACTAAACAACAACCAAGTAGTGGACGAAAGGAAGCATTTTTAAGATAAAGTACCCTAATTAATAATAAAAAAGTAAGTGATAGAATATCACCATTTTGCAATCCCCAATGAATTAAAGAATCTAGGCACTCAGCAACAGCAGCCACTAACACCACAAAACCTTAGACAACCAGCTGCCGATTTGCAGGAAATACAGAAGACAGAGGAACGTCTTAACCTGTGGCTTAGGGAACTAGAAGGATATAGGAAGCAAAACCCTAAACCACCAACAGAAGTGGCTGACATTTATTAGGTGCTACTACATGCCAGATATTGGCCTGACTTTCTATGTATGATTTCACTGCATCTTCATAACAACCCTAGGAAGCAGGTACAATTGTCATGTCTAATTTACAGATAAGGAAAGTAAGGCACAGAGAGGTTTAGTAATTTTCTCAGGGTCACTCAGCTAGCAGACAGGTGAACTGGAATTTAAACTCTGGCCATCTGGCTCCAGGACCTACTCCCTTAAACACTAGGTTATATTGTCTCTCACACACAAAAAAAAGTGTTGTTTTTTTTTAAAAAGAAATAAAAGTTTTAAGCTAATCATCATGGTAAGTTCGTGTATACCCAGACACATACAAACTCTTAAGATCCAAATGTTATTTAAGAATATATGTGCAAATGCTGCTGCTGCTGCTGCTAAGTCACTTCAGTCGTGTCCGACTCTGTGCGACCCCATAGACGGCAGCCCACCAGGCTCCCTGTCCCCGGGATTCTCCAGGCAAGAACACTGGAGTGGGTTGCCATTTCCCTCTCCAATGCATAAAAGTGAAAAGTGAAAGTGAAGTTGCTCAGTCGTGTCCGACTCTTAGTGACCCCATGGACTGCAGCCCACCAGGCTCCTCCGTCCATGGGATTTTCCAGGCAAGAGTACTGGAGTGGGGTGCCATTGCCTTCCATATTATTAAACTAGAGATAGACGAATTCAGCAGGGTCCTTCCCCTAAATCTGGTTTGGTCCCCACCAACTATCACTTTGAGTTTCTCAGAAAGTGAAGGTGATGGACAGGATTGATTCTTCTAAGCATATCCGAAAACGGTGTCTTGCAACCAATTTTAAGGTCCTGTGCCGATGTGGCAGTTGTCAAGATGGATGAAAAGACATTGGAGGCATCCTTGTGAATGAAGTGCCTGAGGCTTGCAGAGAAGGCAGCCAAAGGGTGGTATCTTTTTGAAATGCCTGCTCTCTGACAAGCCCATCATCCTGCTCCCAAGAGTACAGAAAACCCACTCCCATCTCTCACACTTTCTTTCTCTCTGTGTCTGCCTCCCCGTCAGACCCAAAGTGAAGTTCACTTAGTCGTGTCTGACTTTTTGCGACCCCATGGACTATACATGGAATTCTCCAGGCCAGAATACTGGGGTGGGTAGCCTTTCCCTTCTCCAGGGGATCTTCCCAGCCCAGGGATCGAACCCAGGTCTCCCACATTGCAGACTGATTCTTTACCAGTCATACCCAGTTCTGAACCAAAACCAGAATGTGGCTCCTGTCAGCCTTCCTTCACACCTCAGTCCTTGAAGCAGCCCTTGCCCTCCTGCCTGGTCTTTCTCCCACACTCCTTCCTTCAGGATCAACCGGTTTTCTGAAAGCATCATTTCCACCTGAGGGTGAATTTAAATCTCTGAATTATCTCCTGCAGAACCATAAGCATTTACATTTTATCTCTAGCTCCTGTTAGAGGGATTCCTGACTTACACAGTGGGGGAGTTTTATGGTTGTAATTCATCATCGTTCCCACCCACCTTCCTGAGGGTCCTTTCCAGGCACTCTAAAATCACCCCAGGCAAGAGGTTGTCTTCTCTTCCTGGTTATAAGGAGACCCCAGGGTCCTCTGACACCGCCCACACTGTCCTCAACCCACCTGCCTCGTTCTCCTCCTCCGAGGACTTGGAGACATCAGTATTTATTAAAGTGAATTGTGGTGTGAAAGAGATATTTTGGCAGTGTTGGCATCTTTCTTAAACCCAACGAGGAGCTCAGGCTTGAGAGACAAGCACCAGATGTCTGAACATAGATAACTGTCACTGTCAGATAACTGTTTCTGAAAACCCTTCCCTTTAATTTATGCATGCTCTATGAATAAATACGTTTCAAGTGTGCCCGAAGCCGTTTTTAAGTGAGTACCAGCGTTCTCACTGTATGGTATGTCTGCCGTCAATATGATGTGCTGTCAAGATACTTGCCTTAATGAACACCGATTTTAAGGTTTCAAACATTCTCTATTTTCCTGACATGTATTTCAACTTTCCAGGATCTGCTTCTTTCCAGGTAAAAAGGATAAAATATAAAAACAAGTATCTGCCTCTAAATCAGAGCCTTTGGTATCAGAATTTAGAGTTAGGAGTTTTGAGGCATATGTACACAGATCAAAAAAAAAAAAAAAAAAAAAAAATGCTGATTTAGAACCAAGTGAGTGTTGTCAGTGTCTTCAAATGAGTCAAAATGTCTGAAGTATTGGGATCCAAAATGACTGAAATAATCCTCTGCCTTTGACTTTAGGCATCAAAGCTGTGGGTACTAGTAAATGTTTCAGTTTCCAAAAATCTGGTCCCACACTCTTGCTTGCCCTTGTAGTTCACATTCGTCAGAGTTGAATAAATGGCACATGCCTGCGTTTCCATAGCAGACCCCCACCACCTTGGTTTTGCTGCTGCTGCTGCTGCTAAGTCGCTTCAGTCGTGTCTGACTCTGTGCGACCCCATAGACGGCAGCCCACCAGGCTCCCCCATCCCTGGGATTCTCCAGGCAAGAACACTGGAGTGGGGTGCCATTGCCTTCTCCGACCTTGGCTTTAAGATGGCTTTAATGCTGTTTGAAGTGTCATAGGCAGTGGTGGTGAGACCTGGGTGCTGATGCATGCTGTGAGTCAGGAATTCTGATGCACACATCCATCACTATGATTAGTCTCTTTTCCTGTCACTTCCTGTTCCTGGTAGATCAATGGGCTAAAAACACCTCCCCTCATCAGTAATTGTTTACAAAACCATCTGCATGTACAGATCATGCTGTTGAGGTTTACAAGTGCATACCCCAAATGAAAACATTTGTCTTGATGCCACGTTATATGTAGCAATCCCACCAGAATCCATGCTCCGCAGATTCATTAAGGAGGGCACTAGAGCTGTTAGTATGTGGATTTCCCATTGACCAATGGGGGCTCTCTTTCCACTGAAATATGATACTCACTTCAGTGAGTCCTGATGCACAGGATTCAAGTTCACATTTGCAAGCTCTAACAGAATAATCAAGCTTCTGGAAAGAGTTGTTTATACCTGTTGTCTCCATTTCCCAACTTACTATTTATTTCCAACCCCTAGCCCCCATCACTCCATAGAAACATCTTCCGCCAAAATAAAAAATGACCTATGACCCACTAGATCCAGTGGGCATCTTCAGGCTCCATTTTTTACTTCCTAGGAACATTCAACCCTGGGGAACCACACTCTCTTTCCTATAGCCTCCTTTAGCTTTCTGGACAACGTCCTCTCTGGGTGTCTCTCCTCACTGTCTGACCCTACTGCTCTGGCTGTCTTGTGGACTCATTTTCCTTCAGCTGTTGCATGTTGAGGCTCTTCAAGGTCTTTCCTGGACCCCTTTCTTTCTTCCTTTCTCCCCCAACCTTGCATTCATGCTTCAAGTGCTATGTATGTCAATGAGCTCACACACAGATCTCTAAGCCCTCTAAGGTTAGAGGTCTCCCCCTCTAAGTTGCAAACTAGTTACCTGTCCAGCCGCTAATTAACATCATTTGGATGTTTCAAAGGCACTTGCAACTTGACGTGTCCAAAACTACGGTTTTTCCCCAAGAAAAAGAAGGAGGAGGAAGAAACGAGAAGGGAAGGGAAAGGAAGAAAAGAGGAAGAGAGAAGGGGGAGAAGAGGGACGCAGCTCCCAAGTCTAGACATTCTTTTGGTGGTGGGGGTGGGGGGGCGGGGGGCGGTGGTGGGCCATGAAGCATGGCTTGTGGGATCTTAGTCCGCAGATCAGGGCTTGAACCTGGACACTCTGCAGTGGAACTGTGGAGTCCCAACCACTGGACCACCAGGGAAGTCCCAAATCTGGACATTTTTTTTGAGCTTTATATTCTCACAACCTGACAACCTGGAGGCCAGACATGGGCATTAAAAAATGCAGTAATCTCTAGTGACAAGCCCCCAATACATTGAACTCACTGGGTGAGACCCCAGCACCCCAATCCATCCTCTCCACTCCCTCAAACTCAGTGGAAGATGCCCTTGCTGTTCTTCCCTTTCCCACACCTACCACATTCCGTATCTGCTATTTCCTTATTGCTCCACCCACTTGTTGACAAAAGAGACCAGAGCCACCACCCTGCCCCTCATGACATTCAACTCTTGCTGCCATCAATGCAAGGGTGGGAAGATGGTTCCTCCACTGTTACCAGGTTCAGTTTTCTCAAGTCTGGACAAACCTGAAAGATCTGGCTTGTAAGCAGGACACCAGTCACTGCCCCCGGATGGTGCCCAAGTAGCCCAACCCTCTCCTACCTGGCCATCCAGCTTGCTTCTCTCAGAAGTTTGGGACAGCATTTTTCTCTTTCTTATTTAGGAGAGTTGATTTTTTTTTTTTTTTTTTTTTGCGTGGCCACGATAAACAGTTTGCAGGATCTTAGTTCCCTGACCAGGGATCGAATGGGATCCCCTACAGTGGAAGTGCTGAGTCCAGCCATTGAACTGCCAGGAATTCCCTTGGAGAGCTGATTTTGGAAACACCGTTTCTGTAGAACATACAGTGGACCTTTGTATAATAGAGAGTCTTGATATGCAGTCTATTATCCTAGACCTGAGATGACCCCAGCATAATCCTTGCTACACTTTCCCTTCTGCCAAGACACCTCTTCTATCCCTCCAGGCCCTCACTTACTCTAAGCCTCCTCAGCTCAGACCTTACTTTCTCAGGGCAACCTCCTCTGACCTGCACACCAGATCAGATCTCTCTGTGGTTTGCTCCCTCTCGTTTGTAGCTCTTACTACAGTTGGTAATTCTATATTTGATTTCTATCTACATCCCCCTCTAAAGATAAGGTCATTGAAGGCAGCAATTCTTTTCTGCCCTCCATAGCTTCCCCAGCACCCTGCACAACACCTGGTCCATGATAGGGGCTCAGTGAATATCTGTTGAATGGGTGAATGAACTATGATTCACTTCATTATGTGTCAATCTTTTGAGAGCCTGTGTTCAGTAAAGCCATTCCCTTTGATGACCAAGAAAACACTCTGTGGGGCAGCCATTAACCAGCATGCATTTCATGTGTGAGCACCACAATATTACTACTTGTGAGTTTAATACTCCAACTTCATATTTTATTAAAGTATTTCATTCAGGATGGTAAAAAAAAAAACACTGTTACTGGCTTGTGGGCAGTTAAACCTGGCTCTGGGGGAAGGGGTCATGTTACAACACTGCAGATAAGTGGGGATACCAGTGCCAGGCGGGGAGGAGACTATGTGAACACCCCAGCTTCTGCTTGGGGACATTCTACCTCCTGCCTTCAGCCCTGCAGATTGCAAAGGGCATGAAGAAGGGATTGGACAGTCCCTAACCAAGTGACAGGTACTCCTGCAATCCCTGCAGTCATGAGGGGGTTCTTCAAAATGGTCTCAGAATGAGACTGTGTGGCTGGCTTCCAACATTGCTGGGTTCATTAAGTCATCTCACCCTGTGCTATTGGAAGATGACAACAGCAAAAATGACAGCAAAGCAGCTGTAATGTATTGGGATGAGGCTGGTAGTAGAGTCAGAACCATCATCCAGTTCCTTGGTTCCTGGTGGAAGTCACACATTGAGAATGAACCCTTGGTGAATGGAAGGTGAGGCTCCAGGAAGCAGTGTGGGAAGGAGAGAGGAGCACTGGGCTTGTTGTCAAGGTGATAACCACGAGCTTCCATGGAGCCCTTGCCATGGTTGGGTGCTGCATTGAGCATTTTGCAGGCATCGTCTTATTTAATCCCACAATAGCCTATAAGTGTTCTTATTATCACCAGGTTTCAGCTAATGAAATAAGATGTCAGAGTGAAAAAAGCGTGCCTGAGGTAACACAGCTGAGCAAATGTCAGAGCCAGGATCTGAAGCCAGTTCTTTTGACTCCATGTCGGCCTACTTAACCCAAGATATGTTGCCCATCAGGAAGTGGGTTCCAGCCCCGACTCTTCCATTATGTCTGGATGTCTTGGAGTAATTACTTAATTTCTGTGAAAATTTTAAATCTGTAAAATGTGAATAATAATACCTTTGGCAGAAGGTTTCTATGAAGATTAAATGAGACAATGAACTCTTTAGAACTGTGCTCAGGCAGCAACCACTAGCCACGTGGGGCTACTAATACTTGGAACGTGTCTGGTGAACTGAGATGGGCTGCTAGTGTAACATATACACTCGATTTTGAATATTTGGTATGAAAAAAGGATAAAATATCTCATTAATAATTTTGCATATGGAATATATGTTGAGATGACCAGTCAAATAATATCTGTTACTTTTCCTGTGGTCATGTATGGATGTGAGAGTTGGACTGTGAAGAAGGCTGAGCGCCGAAGAATTGATGCTTTTGAACTGTGGTGTTGGAGAAGACTCTTGAGAGTCCCTTGGACTGCAAGGAGATCCAATCAGTCCATTCTGAAGGAGATTAGCCCTGGGATTTCTTTGGAAGGAATGATGCTTAAGCTGAAACTCCAGTACTTTGGCCACCTCATGTGAAGAGTTGACTCATTGGAAGAGACTCTGATGCTGGGAGCGATTGGGGGCAGGAGGAGAAGGGGACGACAGAGGATGAGATGGCTGGATGGCATCACTGACTCGATGGACGTGAGTCTCAGTAAACTCCGGGGGTTGGTGATGGACAGGGAGGCCTGGCGTGCTGCGATTCATGGGGTCGCAAAGAGTCGGACACGACTGAGCGACTGATCTGATCTGATCTGATTACTAAAATTAATTTCACCTGTTTCTTTTTCCTTTTTGATGTGGCTGCTAAAAAATTAAAAGTACATATGTGACTCACATTACATTTCCAGTGGACAGAACTGCTCTAGAGCACTATAAAGATGAGTGATTATTGTTATGGTAATTTCATACAGAACTCTATTTCCCCGCTGAGGTCAGCACCTAGAAGAGTCTGACATAGAATGAGTTCCCCTTTTTTCTGTAAACATGAGTTCTAATGAATTTTGGGGCTTCCCTTGTGGCTCAGCTGGTAAAGAATCCATCTGCAATGCGGGAGACCTGGGTTTGATCCCTGGGTTGGGAAGATGCCCTGGAGAAAGGAAAGGCTACCCACTCCAGTATTTTGGCCTGGGGAATTCCATGGACTGTTAGTTCAGTTGTTAAAGAATCTGCCTGCAACGCAGGAGACCTGGGTTCGATTCCTAGATCAGGAAGTTCCCCTGGAGAAGGAAATAGCAACTCACTCCAGTATTCTTGCCTGGAGAACCCCATAGACAGAGGAGCCTGACAGACACCTCTGTCAGAGTTGGACATGACTTAGAGACTGAACTACCACCACAGTGAATTTTTAAAACTGTGGGTTTTAATCTTTTAAATCCAGTCTTTCTGATGTGTGCTTTATTGTTGTTTTTCAAGTAAGGAAGGTTTTCCAAGTGAAAGGAACTCTCTATGTCTGAGCCGTATACACTTAAAGTATATAGATGACAATCTAACACATTCTGCCTCAGATTTTTTATTCAGATAACTGGAGAGTAAACTGCATCACTCAGAGCATTAGAATCACTTTTTCCTTACACATCCCTTTTTTCTTCCATTACTAATCAAACATTGCCTATCCCAGTTCATAATAATGTCTGAATCATTACAATTGTTTCAAACCACATCTATGAAAGTGTATCATTTTAATGCATGCCTAAATTTCATCTTGTTCCTTTTGACCAGTCTAGATAAATTTTGAATCTTGAGTCTCTCAAAGAACATCATGCTACCCCTTTCAGCTTTGTCTGCAAGTTTTTTTCTGGATGCTCTATTGTTCATTCAGGTCACTAAATGAGAACATGGCTAAAGACAGAACAGTTCACTAAATTATAACCTCCATAAGGACAGAGGGACCAAGCTTACACAGCTGAAACAGAGGAGTGAGCCACATTCCATCCTGGAATTATATTACAAAAAAATGAAATATAATGAAAGGTTTTTTTTTTTTTTTTTAATTAGGGTAACACTACCTGCTATAACACATAAACCCCAACATCTCAGAGATTCTGAGACAACAGAAGTGTATTTCTTCCTCATATAACAGCCTGGTGTTACTGTTCCTGCTCAGTGGGTATCTGTTTTCCCTCTGGTGATTCAGATCCAGGGGGTTCCTCCCCTCCCATGGCTCTGCCATCTCCCAAGCAAAGAGAGAACTTGGAGATGGCACTCACATTTCTTAAACCTGACCTGAAAGTGGTATACAACAGCTTCTGTTCATATTCCACCAATGCAAATTTAGCATGTGGTCCTCCCATAAGGGGAGCTGGAAATACAGATCCAGGATGGGAAGGCCCTTTCTAGAAATATATTACCCTATGAAAGAGGATCATGAAGTCAGGTCTACAGCTCCCTGTCTTTTATTTATTTGGCTGTATCAGGTCATAGTTGTGGCACGTGGGATATTTGTTGAATCATACAAGATCTTTCGTCATGGCTCACGGACTCTTTAGTTGCGGCATGTGGGCTTCAGAGTTGCTGTGCACGGGCTTAGTTTCTCTACAGCATGTGGGATCTTAGTTCCCCAACTGGGGATCCAAGCCTTGTCCCCTGCATTGCAAGGCTGACTCTTAACCACTGGACCACCAGGGAAGTACCCAATCTCTGCTATCTTCTAAATGGTACTTACTTCCATAAGGCTGCAAAAATGCATGCAAAATAATCTAGATGTATTTTCAGACTTCACAAACCTTTACATATTATCACTGTCCCCCAAACACATTAGATGTCACTTAAAATGCATGGCATAAAATAATAGAAATAACAAAAGACTGCAGAACCATTTACATTTTATAAGGATACTATTAATACACTAGTGCACCAAAGGCAATGATCATAAAACTGTATTCCTAAGATGGAAGGAGTTAGGCGTAGAGTGGCAAGATGACCAAACTTTACCTCTCTTCACCCCACTGTGGGAGCAGTTGCAGAGACAGCGCAAGATAAATCAATTTAAGGGAGGCTGCAGTTGGTCTCCTTCTTATGCCCTTCGAGTTTGTGAAGAAGTGAAATGTCAACTGTTTTCTTTCTTTAATTTTAGTAACAAAAATCTCATGGTTACTCATATTTGCTCTCTCTTGGCCAAACTTTCTAGATGACTTGCCAGCTAAATACCTTAGAAATATACCTTAATACCTAACTTATCACATAAATATGTGAAAAATAATATGAAATGTTGAAGAGTAAACATGAACAATGACCCCTCAATTTCTTTATATTCCCCATAGTGCCTAGCAGTGCCGTGCCACAGCAGGCACCTGCTAAATATGTATTGATTTTTGATGGATTAAGGTGGATCCAGAGTTTGTTATGACTGCCTTACCTGAATATTCAGTTCTGAAATATTTAATACTTATATATATATTATAGACATCAATCCCCTTCATG
The DNA here is from genome assembly GCF_029378745.1 of Bos indicus. NCBI lineage: Eukaryota > Metazoa > Chordata > Mammalia > Artiodactyla > Bovidae > Bos > Bos indicus. The sequence continues at coordinate 36,023,162 of NC_091769.1, forward strand.
GAAATTCTTTCTTTGATGTGAAAATGTAACCCATTTAAATTTTTTTTAGTTTTTTTTTTTTTCCCCTTGCCACGCTGTGTGGCTTTTGGGATCTTAGTGCCCTGACCAGAGATTGAACTTGGGCCCTCAGCAGTGAGAGTGCAGAGTCCTAACCACTGGACCACTAGGGAATTCCCTTGCTGCTGCTGCTATGTCACTTCAGTCGTGTGCGACCCTATAGACGGCAGCCTACCAGGCTCCTCCGTCCATGGGATTTTCCAGGCAAGAGTACTGGAGTGGGGTGCCATTGCCTTCTCCGAGGGAATTCCCTTATTTGTGCTTTAATTTAATTTTTTTGAGGGGGGACTATATTCTAAATTGAGATCTTTTCATGTCTTTGGGCTTCCCTGATAGCTAGTTGGTAAAGAATCCGCCTGGGTTTGACCCCTGGGTTGGGAAGATCCCTGGAGAAGGGAAAGGCTACCCACTCCAGTATTCTGGCCTGGAAAAATCCACAGACTGTATAGTCCATGGGGTCGCAAAGAGCTGGACACGACTGAGTGACTTTCACTTTCACTTTCATGTCTTCAGTTTTGAACCTGCTATCTAGCTTTGAATGTGACAGTTAAGGTTTTCTGTTCTATATGTGGCTAGAATATAATAAATTAAAATGTCTAAAAATATCTGAATATGGGCATTTTTTCTGTTTAAAAGAGTAGTCACAGGACTTCCCTGGTGGTCCAGTGGCTAGGGCTGCATGCTCCCAATGCAGGGTGCCTGGGGTTCAATCCCCAGTCAGAGAACTAGATCCCACATGCTGCAACCAAGACTTGGCACAGTCAAATAAATAAATTAAGTAAGTAAATAAAAACAAATATTTTTTTAAAAAGAGTAGTCACTTTTGATCATACCATGCTTATCTAATGTACTGATGTGGGGCAAGGGAGGAGATCAATTTATGCAGTAAATGTCTTGTTGTAAATAATCATAAAAATATAATATGTTGAGCTGTTTTAATAAGCTCCTCTCTCAAAGTGGGAAAATATTTTTAACTATGAGTAAATTCCAACAGCCATACATACCAAAAAGACTGATATATTTAGCAACATTAAAAAGAAAATATTCCCACATGGCAAAAATACTATAAAGTCAAAAGACAATGTAAACTTTGAGGAAATATTTGTAACTTGTATAACTAGAAGCTAATTTTCCTATTATATAAAGAATCCATAAATAAAAACAAAAAGCAAAATCCACTAATAACCCAATGTAAAAATAAGCAAAGAAAAAAAACATAAAAATGAGCAAAGAGTATAAAAGACCACACAGAGAAAGGAAACACATGGGCCTTAAATATATGAAAAGATGTTCAACCTCATTCATAAAATAAGTGTAAATTAAAACTACACTGAAAACATATTTCACTAAGACTTTTCAACTTACAATAACACACTCTGTAGGCAAGGGCCTGGGGAAAATTAGGAGGATAATAGGGGACAACATCTGCAGAGAGCAGCTTGACAATATCTCTCAAAACTGAAGGTGCACTTACCTTCCCACCCAGCAATTCTACTTCTAGAAGTCTACCCGAAAGATATCATTCATGCATATAGTCACTTGTATACTGTCACTATGCATTCATTCCATTATTAGTTATGATAGCAAAAGTGTTGGAAGCAACCTAAATGTTCATAGACAAGAAGACTGGATAATTAATTTATGGCTCATTCATACAGTGAAACACTATCATATTTTGGGGAAAAATTTTTAATGAGGAAGCTCTCTGTGAGCAGATACAGAAAGATCCTCAAGCTATATATTAAGAGGAAAAAGTCAGATGTAGACCAGCATGAACAGTATGCTACACTGTGTAAAAGAAAGATTATTCCTGAATGCTTATTGGCACGTAAAGAAACTCAGACTAATAACAGTGGAGGAGAATCGATGGGAACCAAAGACTAAGAGAAGCCACAGAAGGGAGACTTTTGTGAAAACGCTTCAGATATCTTCTGATGTTTTAGCCTTGTTAATGTATTATCTATTCAAGAAGTTAAATTTTTAGAAGTAAAAGATCTCAGTGAACTTTTAATTCAGCTTTGGTGAGATGATGGTGGTCTAAGGAAAATGTGAATTTTCATGACTAGTGACATAACTGTATTATATAGATGGTCTTGTATGGCTCACTGACTTCTTCCGCCCAAGTCTCGTCTCCCCATTGAGATTGATGGCCCTCACCTCTTCTTGAGTGTCTACAGTATCTAACCTAGGTATCCCTTCAGGATCTGAGGAAATTTGCTGGTTGATTAGATCCCTGACTTTCATTTCTTTTCATCATGAGCATCTGTTGTGTGTCTCCATTTCTTCAAGTAAATCAAAATATTAGAGCAAAAGGACAAGTAGAGTAGAAAGTTGCCAGGTAAATTAGGCCTCCTGAGAGTACATCTTCAGGTTTAAAAAATGGCAGTCTCCATCTCACTGATGAAAATGTGTTTGCTTTCTATTCAGTCAATTACCTATTGTATGTTGGATGGTATTTTTCTGGTTCAAATGGCTGTCTGTATCAAATGCCAACATTTAAAAATCTTATTTCCTCACTATAATAAAAAGTCTATTTCCTCTGCTCCTGTTTCAATGTCGACAACTCTATTGTTAGAATCTGCAAGTTGGTGTCTTTCCAACCAGATGATAATTCAGCTGAGATGTTTGATTGTTACAATATAAATGTGATCTCACTTCTCCATGTGAGCTGCTTCCTGAAAAATCACTTAGTGGAACAAAGAGAAAAAGATGTAGAGAGTCCAGAGCATGCTGTGCTGACTGCTGGGGTTGGCGGCGGCAGGAGCAAACCAAGTTTGAAAGACTCCCGCCACCGGCTGAGGGGCCTCCTGGGATCCAGGTCCCACCCACAGGATCCACAGAGAATCGTCCTGGGCAAAGCATTCCAGCCTCATGCTTCCAAAGAGCTGAGAGAGCCGGGTGTAAAGAGCAGTTTACTGCCCTGCCTGCCCGCTGCTTCCTGGTCGGGGAGTCTGGCCAAGCAGTGGCACACCAGCGGGGCTGAGACGCGCAGTGAGGAAGGTGTCATCTGACACCCCCCAGACTGGACCCCCAAGGCCCAGCCTGGACAGCACTGCCCCTGTACACGGCCCCTCCACCAGGCAGAGAGACAGTGCTTTGGGCTGGATCCCCAGGGTTTAGCATCCTCTTTCCTCCCAGCATCAGCGTTCCCTTTCTTCAATTCATTCCCCATGGGAGAAACTCTAGAACACATATGCTTGGGCAAGCTATTCCAGGACAATTAATTAATCTGGCTGGGTCTCAGTTTCCTCTTTTTTATAGTAATATCAAACTTTACACCCTTTAGAAAGCTATTCGGTAGTTTCCTATAAAGTTAAATATACACCCTGTATTTGACTCCTAAGTATTTGCTCAAGAGAAACTAAAATCTGCTTTCACTGAAACGCTTGTCCACAAATATTCATAGCAGCTTAATTCACAATAGCCAAAGACTAGAAACAACTCGAATGTCCATGGACAAGTAAACTGAAAACACACTGTAATGTATTCATAAAACAGAATACCACTCAGCAATAAAAGGAACAACTCCTGACACATGCTTCAGCATGAGCGAATTTCAGAAGGGTTACACTAAATAAGCCAGACTATGATTTATAGGAATCATAGAATCATTTATAGGAAGTTTCTCGAAAAAACAAAGTGGATTTATGGTCTCAGAAATCAGAACAGTGTTTTCTTTGGATGGTAAAGACTGAGAAGGGCAGAAGGAAGTTTCTGGAGTGATGGAAATGTTCTGTGTTTTGATTAAGGTGAAGGTTACATGAGTATATATATTAATCAAAAATCATATAATTGTACTTTAAATTTTGTATGTTTTATTTTATGTAAATTAAACTTCAATTTTAATATCTTTGAACAAATAATAGGATATACCTTACAAGATTGTTTTAATTATTAAATGAGTACGTAAAGTGTTTAGAGTAATGCCTGGTATATAGATATTGCCATATGAGTATTTATGTAGCATTTGTAGTAGTATATACACGTAGTATTTATATAACATTTACTTTGGCTGCCTGATGCAACGAGCTGACTCATTGGAAAAGACCCTGATGCTGGGAAAGATTGAGGGCAGGAGCAGAGGAGGGCGACAGAGGATGAGATGGTTAGATAGCATCATCAACTCAGTGAACATGAGTTTGAGCAAACTCCGGGAGATAGTGATGGACAGGGAAGCTTGGCGTGCTGCAGTCCATGGGGTCACAAAGAGTTGAGTGACTGAACAACAACAAATAGTATTTATAATTAACCTGATATCTGTGGCATTATGGGGAAGACATTTTAAAGTACTATATGTCATATATATACTACTGTGTGTAAATAGATACCTAGTGGAAAGCTGTTATATAACACAAGGAGCCTAGCCGGGCACTCTGAAATGACCTACAGATGTGTAATTGGGGGCTGAAGGTGGGAGGGAAGTTCAAGAGGGAGGGACATATATACAGTTTTGACTGATTCGCTTTGTTATAGGACAGAAATCAGCACAACATTGTAAAGCAATTATACTCCAATTTTAAAAAGTAAGGTACTATATGTCAGAATTTTCTTTTTTTCTTTATTAATATATTTTATTTAACCCAACATATCCAAAACATCTTCATTTCAATATGTAATCAATATTAACTTATTAATGAGCTTTTTTTTTATTAATGAGCTTTTTATATTCTTTTTTTATGTCTTAAATTCTGTGTATATTTTGCCATTACATTATCTCAATTTGGATGATAAATTTTCATTACAAATATTTGATCTGTTTTTAGATTTTAAAAAACGTACAGCTGAAAAAGTAGATTCACATACCTAAATTTCTCCAAAGAAGCTTTAAAGTTTTCCAAGAGGGACTTCCAAGGTGGTAAAGTAGTTAAGAATCTGCCTGTTGGCATAGGGGACATCAGTTCAATCCCTGGTCTGGGAAGATCCCACATGTGACACAGCAAGTGTACCCATGCATCACAACTAACTGATCTGGTGCTCTAGAGCCTTCGAGCTGCAAGCAATGAAGCCTGAGTGCCTAAAGCCCGTTCTCTGCAAGCCACCGCAATGAAAAGCCCTTGCACTGGAATAAAGAGTAGCTCCTGCTCGCCGCAACCAGAGAAAGCCCAAGTGCAGCAAAGAAGACCCAGCACAGCAAAAATTTATAAATAAAACAAAACAAAACAAAAAACTCTTTGAAAAAAGTTTTCCAAGGAATGCATCCAAACTGCATTGCCTGTAAATTGAATAAGATAAAATGGAATTTAAAATGTGATTCTTCAGTCACACCAGCCATGTTACAAGGGCTGGACAGCCAAATGTAGGTAATGGCTACTGTATAGGACATCTAGTTTGTTTAGGTATTCATCCTTAGCACCAGAAGAGACTGCTGCATTTGGAGGCAACAGAATTCGCTATAAAGGAATTCACACTGGAGGAGGTAGAATCACTTTACCACTGTCCCTACCTTGTAGGGAGTTGTGAGGATTAAATGGGCCATGTTGCCCAGCTACATTTGTATGTGATTCATAATAATATAAATGTGGATAGTTAAGTCATCCAATTGAACTTTCTGACATAATTTCTATATCTGAGAAACGTTGCTTCAAGTCCTCATATCAAAGAACCACAGAATGATGCAAGGGACACCACATATGCAACAGTTCCATAACAAATACTTATGTGTGTGCATGCTAAATCACTTCAGTCATATCTGACTCTTTGCAACCCTGTGGACCATAGTTTACCAGGCTCCTCTGTCCATGGGATTCGCCAGGCAAGAATACTGGAGTGGGTTGCTATGCCCTCCTCTGGGGAAATCTTCCTGACCCAGGGATCAAATCCCTATGTCTTATATCTCCTGCATTGGCAGGCAGGTTCTTTACCACTAGTGCCACCTGAGATAGATGCCCCAAAAGATGTCACATCAGCTGTGGCTATTTAAACTGCCCCTTTAAGAGGCTGCTTGTGGCAAGAGAAAAAGCTTGACTGCCTAGGTTTGAATACTGGCTCAGCTCCTATTACATGTGATACTGAGGAAGTTACTTAATCTTCCTAAGCCTCGGTTTCCTTATCTGTAAAATGGGAAAAATACCAACCCCATGTGGATTTTTGGATGAAGAAGCCGTATGTTTCAGAAATAAAAATTGTTGCTGATCTCTGCAGAGAATGAATGCTGGTGATGAGAGGGTCTTTGTTGAGCAGGCTGTCTGGTCTGGGTGAGAGCATATGTTCCCATGAGCAGTTTAGGGAAGGCATGACCCAGCTGTTCTCTGCCTGAGGAAGGAGAAAAGATGCAGAAGCCCAGAGGAAGACCCTGGAGGGAGTGCCTGGGGCTGGGCAAGATTAAGAGGCCTCTCAGAGAAAGAGTGGTTGAGGAACAGTCAAAAAGGCAAATAAGGGAAGAGATGTCTAACAATGAAACTCTGCACCTATGCTGTATGTGCAAGGAAACCCCCTCTTTCCTTGGCCTGCCATATAAACCGTCAAACAACAACAGAAAAGCACTACAAGATTTACTAAAGGTCTTGTGTACGTGGATTTTTTTTTTTTTTTCTTTTTTGAGAGAACTGAGAGTAATTGCTAAGTCCTGCTTCAAGGGTGGCACAGGGAGGAAAGACAGTCTGCAAATACTCAAATCTGGGTTACCATGCGCTTTGCATAGTCCTGGGTTCAGGTTACCCGCTTAAAAAAAGATATTTTGTGCGCGTGTACTCATTTGGTGAAGAACGTGCCTGATTGAACGCGGTGAGCTCGCGTAACTGCTCCCGCCCAAATGTTTCCGTTAACAATAAAGGTGTCTTTGAGCCCTTGGGTGGGCGCGCGAATGTGGGGATGTGGCTACAGCGGGCACCTGTTTTGCTCGGCTAGTGGACAAGCAAAACCTCCCTCTTTGGGGTGCAAATTACTCTCTCCTGTTTAGCTTCAGGCTGGTGGGAGGCGCTAGGCAATGAACCCCGAGCAGTCTCCCAGCTGTCGCGCCCCGCGGCGGCCTGGTGTGACTCGCGTGCGTTCTCCCCGGCCCCGCGCAGCTCCAGGTCCCGCTCTGGGATCTGGCGAGTGGCCCGGACCCTGGGCGCTCCGCGAGCTTTCCGCGCTTCGGCCTCTTGCTCGTGACTCTGGCCTCACGCCCGCCAGCCGCCCAGACTCCGCACCGGGCGAGGCCCAGAGTGCGCCCAGACACGTTCCTCGGCCCCGCGCGCTTCTCCCCCGGGGCCGAGCCAGGGTCAAGGTCTCGGCCCTGTCCGCTCGCAGCGCCGCCTTCTGGCGCTGAGCCGGCGGGAACTTGCTGGCAGCTCCAGCGCGGATCTCGCACTGCCGGTTCCATCGCCGACAACAGGGCGGAGACTGGGCGCCCCTTTGGACCCCGAGGCCGGGAGGGGAGGGGCCACCTGCTGGGTGGTCACCCGGGTCTACCTTTGGGGCCTGCGCTTTGCCAGGTTGGAACAGAGTGTTTTAGACCGGAGGTTTGAGACGACGCTCCGGCTGTTGCTTGGATTGGACAGGAGTGTGTAAAATAGGGTCAGCAGCCGTAGTGAGCTCAGCTGGTGACGAGAGGCAAGACTTTTTGAGGGATGGTCCCAGGAAAGCAGCTCCCCACCCACCGAGGAGGTCAGGCGTTCTTGACCTGTCCCCATGGTCGCACCCCACCCGCCTTTGGCCCCGCCCCTCTACTCCCCAGACCTCCCCAGAGGTCTCTACCTCCCCAGAGGTCCCCAGACCTCTATTTTGGGACTAAGTAAAGAACCTGCCTGCCGATGCAGGAGGCGTAAGAGACAAGGGTTCGATCCCTGGGAGGAGAAAATCCCCTGGAAGAGGGCATGGTAACCTACTCCAGTATTCTTGCCTGAAGAATCACATGGACAGAGGAGCCTGGCGGGTTACAGCCCATGGGGTCACAAAGAGTCGGACACGACTGAAACGGCTTAGCAATACACAGCACGTGAACTCTCCTGGCTCTGACACCCTCTCCTGTGGAGTGTGCATCTGTAGGGACCTGGGTTGCCCTCTTTGTCCTCCAACCCTGTCCTGCCCAACCCCCCATCACCTTGTCTTCCCCAGTGACCCAGTCTCCCCAAGATCCTTCCTCAGCCCCACCCCTGACCCTTATCACAGCTCAAGCTCACTCACTCAGCAGCTTCAGCAATAACCCTAGTAGGCAGTCAACTCCCATCCCCATTCTCATCCCTGTTTCCCAGTTTTTACAACCCTGTAGCTATTTCTGGCTCCCTATTCCCCTACCTCACTAATCTCCATCTTTAACATGTGCCCCAAACTGTGCCCTCCCCCAGCTGTCATCATGGTCCCTGACTCAGGCCTCCACCACACCTCCCTTGAATCTGGAATCACTGTCCAAGTTCAGCACAGGAACTTATGACCCAGCTTGATGGACTGTATGTGACCCATTGGTGTCCCCACGGGAGACGTCAGCTCTTGTGCTGCCCTGGGTTCCACTCCCAGCTGTACCCTCAGTTGTGCTCACAGAGCTATCAGTGGAGCCCAGAGGCCTGGCAGGATCCTCTCTTCTTGTCCAATAGGCCTACCACAGTCCATGGAGCACATTCAGGATCCTGCTTTTTCTATCCAAAAGTTTGAAACCCCATTTCTTTTCTTTCTTTCTTAATTTTATTTAAGTATAGTTAATTTACAATGTTGTGTTAATTTCTGCTGTACAACAAAGTGCCTCAGATATATATACATATATATACTTTTTTATATTCTTTTCCATTATTTATCACATATTGAATTTGATATTGAACATAGTCCCTGCTATACAGGAGGACCTTGTTTATCCTTCCTATATATACTAGTTTGCATCTGTTAATCCCCAATTCCCAATCCTTCCCTCCCCCCATCTGCCATCCGCCTCGGCAAGCACGAGTCTGTTCTCTATGTCTGTGAGTCTGTTTCTGCTTTGTAGAAGTGTTCATTTGTTTTGTATTTTGGTGGTGGTTTAGTCGCTAAGTCGTGTCCAACTCTTGTGACCCCATGGACTGTAGCCCATCAGGCTCCTCTGTCCATGGGATTTTCCATGCAAGAATACTGGAGTGGGTTGCCATTTCCTTCTCCAGGGATCTTCCCAATCCAGTAAAAACCCGGGTCTCCTGCATTGGCGGCTGAGTCTTTACCAATTGAGCTATGAGGGAAGCCCTTGTTTTGTATTTTAGACTCCACATGTAAGTGATATCATATGGTATATGTCTTACTCTGTCTGAGTTATTTCACTTAGTATGATAATCTCTTGGTCATCTGTGTTCCTGCAAATCAAATGACATTATTTCATTCTTTTTTATGGCTGGATAATATTCCATTATATGTATATATATATATATATATACATACATACATACATATATATCACATCTTTATTCAGTTATCTGTTGGACATTAAGGTTGCTTCCATGATTGTAAATAGTGCCATTTATATGAGCATAGGTATGTGTATTCTTTGAAATGCAAAAACTTATAATTTTGTTTGGTTGTGTGCTCAGGCGTAGGATTAGTGGATCATATGGCAACTCTATTTTTAGTTTTTTGAGGAACCTCCATACTGTTTTCCATAATGGCTGCACCAATTTACATTCCCACCAACAGTGTAAGAGGGTTCCTTTTTCTCCACACCCTCTCCAACATTTATTATTTGTATACTTTCTAAAAATTTGTTTATTTATTTTATTGGCTGCACCATGTGGCATTTGGGATCTTAGTTCCTCTACCAGGGATTAAATCTGCACCCCCTGCATAAGAAGCAGAATATTAACCACTGGGCTGCCAGGGAAAATCCATTTGTAGACTTTTTAATGATTACCATTCTGACTGGTGTGAGGTGGTACCTCATTGTAGTTTTGATTTGCATTTCTCTAATAATTAGCAATCCAGTGCTAAGTCACCTGAGTCATGACTCTTTGCGACCCCATGGACTACAGTTCACCAAGCTCCTCTGTTCATAGATTCTCCAGGCAAGAACACTGGAGTGGGTTGCCATGCCCTCCTCCAGGGGATCTTCCCAACCCAGAATCAAACCCAGGTCTCTTATGTCTCCTGCATTGGCAGGTGGGTTCTTTACCTCTAGCGCCACCTGCTAAGCATAATTAGCAATAATGAGCAGCTTTTCATGTACTTATTGGCCATCTGTATGTCTTCTTTGGAGAAATGTCTATTTAGGTCTGCTGCCTATTTTTTGATTGGGTTGTTTGTTTTTTTGTAATTGAGTTGTGAGTAGTTTGTATATTTTGAAAGTTAGACCCTTATTGGTTGCATCATTTGCAAATATTTTCTCCCAGTCCATAAGTTGTCTTTTAATTCTGTTTATGGTTTCCCTAGCTGTACAGAAACCTGTACGTTTGATTATGTCCCATTTGTTTATTTTTGTTTTTATTTCTATTGCCTTAGGAACTGAGCTAAGAAAACATTAGTATGATTTAGATCAGAGAATGTTCTGCCCATGTTCTCGTCTAGCAGTTTTATAGTGTCATGTCTTATATTTGTCTTTAAACTATTTTGAGTTTATTTTTGTGTATGGTGTGATTGTGTGTTCTAACTTTATTGATTTACATGAGGCTGTCCAGCTTTCCCAACACCACTTGGTAAAGAGACTGTCTTTTCTCCATTGTATGTTCTTGCCTCCTTTGTTGGATATTCATTGTATATAGGTGTGTGGGTTTATTTCTGGGCTCTCTACTCTATTCCATTGATTCATATGTCTGCTTTTGTGCCAACATCACACTGTTTTGATTACTGTAGTTTTGTAGTATTGTCTGAAATCTGGGAGGGTTATGCCTCCTGTTTTGTTCTATTTCCTAAAGATTGCTTTGGCAATTCTGGATCTTTTATCAGATCAGTTCAGTCGCTCAGTCATGTCCGACTCTTTGCGACCCCATGAATCGCAGCACGCCAGGCCTCCCTGTCCATCACCAACTCCCTGAGTGCACTCAGACTCACATCCATCGAGTCAGTGATGCCATCCAGCCATCTCATCCTCTGTTGTCCCCTTCTCCTCTTGCCCCCAATCCCTCCCAGCATCAGAGTCTTTTCCAGTGAGTCAACTCTTTGCATCAGGTGGCCAAAGTACTGGACTTTCCGCTTTAGCATCATTCTTTCCAAAGAAATCCCAGGGCTGATCTCCTTCAGAATGGACTGGTTGGATCTCCTTGCAGTCCAAGGGACTCTCAAGAGTCTTCTCCAACACCACAATTCAAAAGCATCAATTCTTCGGTGCTCAGCCTTCTTCACAGTCCAATTCTCACATCCATACATGACCACAGGAAAAACCATAGCCTTGACTAGACGGAACTTTGTTGGCAAAGTAATGTCTCTGCTTTTGAATATGCTATCTAGGTTGGTCATAACTTTCCTTCCAAGAAGTAAGTGTCTTTTAATTTCATGGCTGCAGTCACCATCTGCAGTGATTTTGGAGCCCAGAAAAACAAAAGTCTGACAATGTTTCCACTGTTTCCCCAACTATTTCCCATGAAGTCATGGGACCAGATCCCATGATCTTCGTTTTCTGAATCTTGAGCTTTAAGCCAACTTTTTCACTCTCCACTTTCACTTTCATCAAGAGGCTTTTTAGTTCCTCTTCACTTTCTGCCATAAGGGTGGTGTCATCTGCATATCTGAGGTTATTGATATTTCTGCCGGCCATCTTGATTCCAGCTTGTGTTTCTTCCAGTCCAGCACTTCTCATGATGTACTCTGCATAGAAGTTAGATAAACAGGGTGACAATATACAGCCTTGACAAACTCCTTTTCCTATTTGGAACCAGTCTGTTTTTCCATGTCCAGTTCTAACTGTTGCTTCCTGACCTGCATACAAATTTCTCAAGAGGCAGATCAGGTGGTCTGGTATTCCCATCTCTTTCAGAATTTTCCACAGTTTATTGTGATCCACACAGTCAAAGGCTTTGGCATAGTCAATAAAGCAGAAATAGCTGTTTTTCTGGAACTCTCTTGCTTTTTTCCATGATCCAGCGGATGTTGGCAATTTGATCTCTGGTTCCTCTGCCTTTTCTAAAACCAGCTTGAACATCAGGAAGTTCACGGTTCACATATTGCTGAAGCCTGGCTTGGAGAATTTTGAGCATTACTTTACTAGTGTGTGAGATGAGTGCAATTGTGCGGTAGTTTGAGCATTCTTTGGCATTGCCTTTCTTTGGGATTGGAATGAAAACTGACCTTTTCCAGTCCTGTGGCCACTGCTGAGTTTTCCAAATTTGCTGGCATATTCAGTGCAGCACTTTCACAGCATCATCTTTCAGGATTTGGAATAGCTCAATTGGAATTCCATCACCTCCACTAGCTTTGTTCGTAGTGATGCTTTCCAAGGCCCACTTGACTTCACATTCCAGGATGTCTGGCTCTGGGTCAGTGATCATACCATCGTGATTATCTGGGTGGTGAAGATCTTTTTTGTACAGTTCTTCTGTGTATTCTTGCCATCTCTTCTTAATATCTTCTGCTTCTGTTAGGTCCATACCATTTCTGTCCTTTATCGAGCCCATCTTTGCATGAAATGTTCCTTTGGTATCTCTGATTTTCTTGGATCCATATAAATTTTAGAATTATTTCTTCTAATTCTGTGAAAAATGTCGTGAGTAATTTGATAGGGATTACATTAAATTGCTTTGAGTAATATGGCCATTTTAGCAATATTAATTCTTCCAATCTAAGAGCATGGAATATCTTTCCATTTCTTTGAGTCATCTTCAATTTCACTTATTAATGTTTTGTAGTTCTCGGTATATAAGTCCTTCACATCCTTGGTGAGGTTTATTCCTAAGTATTTTAATTTTTTGCTGCAATTTTAAAAGGGATTGTTTGCATTCCTTTTCTGATACTTCATTGTTGGTGTAAGGAAATGCAACTGATTTCTGTATGTTAATCTTGTATCCTGCTACCTTACTGAATTTGTTTATCAGTTCTAGTAGTTTTTGTGTGGAGTCTTTAGGGTTTTCTATATACAGTATCATGTCATCTGCATATAATGACAATTTGGAACGCTATTTCTTAATCTCACCTGCCATTGAGGGTCCTGCATCCTTCAAGAATCTCCTGGGATGATGGAAGTGGAGGGGAGCTTGCTTACCATCCCAGCACATCCAGGGATCCTCTTTGGTCAGCTAAACATTTCCACTGAGAATTGGTAAAGGAAGCAAGTCTGGCTTGATCCGGAGTCTGAGCTGCCCCTGTTTCCTGAAGTTGATGATGGCAACATAGCCACTTTCTGAGCACCTACTGAGTGTAGTAAGGGAAGATCATCACCCTCTCCCCCAGCTTAGCTAAATCCTACCCTTTCCATCAAGGTCCAAGCTCCATGCAGCTGAGGGCTTAATTAGGAGCCCTTATAACTTGCCATGTTTTTCTCGTTCTGTCTTTGCTATCTCCAGAAAGAGCCAGTAATGTTAACTCTGTCCCTTTGGTCAACTCTGGAGCACCCCATCACACCTTAGGCTGGACATCCAGGGACATGCCAAGAGGGGCAGGACTTCCATTTCCAAAGACACTCAGGAGGTGTGCTGTGGATGAGTGCTCAAGACGTATGTGTGCAGGTCTCTTACGCCCCACGTGGCCTCCACAGAGCTCTTCTTGGCTCATCCTGAAGACACAGGGCATCCTGCCCCTGGATGAAGGCAGGAGTCCATTCTTTCAGGGATACACACTAAAATAGTGCTTCTCACATTTTACAACATTTTTTTTGTACCAGGAAAGACACTGGAGAAGGGGCCAACAGGAAGTGGCTAACTTTTTAGTGTTCCAAGAAGTTCACTGATAATAATCACTATCATTTCATTCATAAACTTTTTTTAATTCTAAAAATATGGAAATGACATCATTGAAGGATTACTAATAGATTTTGCTTTTTTTTACTTTTTGTTTTGAAATTATTTCAAACTTACAAAAAGTTGCAAGAATAGCACAATGAGCTTTTCACTGAGATTTGCCAGTTACCAAATATTTCACCCTGTGGTTTGTCATTTTATACACACGCACACACAGACACAGAGAGAAAATAGTGTAGCTATTAATACATAAATTTCTTAACTGAACTGTTTGAGAATAAACTGTAGACACAGTATCTCTTAACCATGAAATACCACAATGCTCTTACCAAATCAGGAAGTCTGACATCTTTGGTGCAATGCTATTATCTAATCTGCATACCTTCTTCAGTTTTTGCCCGTTGTCCCAGTAATGTCTCCTCCCGTCCCTGCTACTGCTGCAGCTCCCCCTCCTCCTTCCTCTCCTCCTCCTCTCCCCTTCGTCTCATCCTTCCGTTCCTCCTCCTTCCAAGAGCTATTGTCTTTTCTGCTCTAGGGTCCAGCCCAGGATCACATGTTGCACTCAGTCGTCATGTCTGTTCAGTCCGCTACGGTCTGGAACAGCTCCTCAGCCTTTCTTTGTCTTTCATGACACTGATGGGGTTTTTTTTTTTAATATATGGGCCAGTCATTGTGTAGACTGTCCCTCAGTTGGAATTTGTCTGATGTTTCCTCATGATTCTATTCAGGTAATGCATTTTTGCCAAAAATACCACAGAAATGATGTGTCCCTCCTCCGTATATCACAGCAGGAAGTATGTGACATTGGTTTGTCCTATTTTGAGACAAGTTAACTTTAATCACATGGTTAGAATGGTGGCGACTACGTTTCTCCACTGTTACATTACTTTTTTCTCCTTTGGAATTGTTAAGTAATTTGTAAGGCGAATTAACAAGTTTTTTTAGAGGAAATATAATTGTCTTTTTGGAAATCTCTCTCTAGAGTCCTTCGTTTCCTCATTTGCTCTTGTCTAGTGAAAATATCTTCAAGATCATCAGCGATCCATATACTGGCTCTTGAAAATCACTGCAGAAGGATACAAGCAAATCATTCATTTATCAAACAAATACTTGAGTGCTATATAGGCCCGGCACTTCAGAGGAAAGGATGGAATACAGCTGGAACCAACAAATAATATAATCAAGTATAGTCCACCTCTTTTGTAGAGGGGTCTGGAAAACACAGGGAGTAGAGGAACAAGTTGAACAACACCTAGAGGAAACAATCATTAAATTCAGCGAGTGGAACATTCTGTAAGAAAGCTGGCCTGCAGTCTTCAAAAGAACAGTGTCTTCAAAGAGAAAGGAGTAGCTGACCTAGATCAAATGATACAACAGTTCAGAAGCTTTGATTCAATCTGATTTTTTTCCCTAAAGCTATAACTGGGGACAATTGGGGAAACTTCCATGTAGCCTTGTATTAGCTATATCATGGAATTATTCTTAGTTTTCTTAGATGTGACGGTGGTTTGTAGTTATGAAAGGAAATGCCCTTATTTTAGGAGATGCATGCTAATGTATTTAGGAGTGAAGTGGTGTGATGTTTGCAAATTACTTTCAAAAAGTTCAGCAAAAAATGTGTTTATGTATAGTGAGAGAGAGAGCAAAATGATCAAATATTAACCTTTGTTAAAGCTTGGTAGAAAGTGTAAAAGGGTGCTCATAGTACTATCTTTTCAACTTTTCTGTGGTTTTGGATGTTTTAAAATAAAAAATTTGAAGGAAAACTCTGTGGGTGTGATTGTGATTAATACAAGTAAAACTCCCTTTTAAACACTGCTGAACTTATAGTAGATTTCTTTTATCATTGTAAATTTTCTCTACCAATTTCTCTTCACTATCATATGAGGGAAAATGTCCTCAATTTTTTTATCTTTAAAAAGGCTCCCAATTCAGCCTCTCTGGAAAGTATCTGGGTAATATAAGAAACATCTTAAAAACTTCATGTCATCTTTGACTTGGGACTTTAATCAAGAAAATAACCGTGCATTTCTGTAAAGACTTAGCAATAAAGATGTTCATCCCAGTATAACAGTATGTCAGTGTAAAACTGGATATAATTTAAATGCTCACCAATAAAGAGTTGGTTAAATAAGTTATTATTTATTTAAACAGGGGCTTCCCTGGTGGCTCAGATGGTAAAGAATCTGCCACAATGTGGGAGACCCAGGTTCGATCTCCTGAAGAAAGGAATGGCTACCCACTCCAGTATTCTTGCCTGAAGAATTCCATGGACACAGGTAGGCTACATTCCATGGAATCAAAAAGAGTTGGACAAGACTGAGCAACTAACACTGTACTGTGCTGTGAATAAACTATGGCCCAGTCAGCCAAAGAAAGGAATATAATGCAGCCATCAAAAGTATTGTGGGGTCAGCTATGTGCAGATAGTAGTTGAAGCTGAGTAATTTGTATATAGAAGCCCATTATACTAGGCTCTCTGCTTTCCTACATTTTTGGAATTTTCCTTAATGGAAAAAAAAAAAAAAAGTTCCAGAACAATGTTTAACAATGAGTGGAAAGATATTTGGACAATATATTTACTTCATGAAAAAAAAAATCTGTATGTACTGTATAATGCCATTTTTGCTAAAAAAAAAAAAAAAAAAATTAGAAGAAAAATGAAAAACATTCACTCAAGTGGCCTTACTTTGCTTATCTCTGGGAGTTGGGCTTACAGATAATTTTTATTGTTTTCTTTAACTTTATTTCTACTTTCTAAAATTTATAAGGTGAACGTGAATTAACTTTATACTAAGAAAACAATAAAAATGAAATCTGAAGGAATGCTGCTGAGTTACTGAATGTGTTCCTTTGAGGAGTCTAAAGAAGCCGCACTGAGGGTCCCTGGGGCCGTATCCAGAAGTGGGACCATCCCCAGCCACGAGGTGGCAGTGCTGTTTGCTGAGGCCACCCTCCTTGCCTTGAGCACCCTGCCACACCCCTGAGCGAGCCTCCTAACCCTGAAAACCCAGGGACACGCCTGAAAGTAGAAAGACAAACTGGTGAGAACAGAGGTTCCTCCCCTCTCCGCACCTAGGTTAGGGATGCAAATGGTGTGAGCGAGTAGAGTAAATGTTCCTTTCCTTGGGGAAAATGGAAAGCCTTCGTCACTAGAGCTTGTCTAGTTATCTCTAGATGTGTCGGCAGCTGCCAGATTGAGTGTGTGTGTGTGTGTGTGTGTGTGTGTTTATGTTCTGCATGTTTTATTGATTGTGTCATTCTCCTTGTTTGTGTGTGTGTGTGTTTTAATGTTTAAGAACCTGTTCTTTATTTCAGAACAACATGGATAGAATGTTGACAAAAACACATTTACTTAGTACCCAATTCCATGTATGTTTTCTTCTGTTTCAGTTCACATATTGTTCATCATAATGGAAATCTTTTCTATACCTGCCTCTGAAGCAGGATCATTTTACTATACTAATATAATTTCAGCAAATAACTTGACAACCAATATGCAATGTATTGAGTAATGGTATCATTTTGCATTATGCTCTGTGAACTTGGTCCATTGGTAAAGAATCTGCCTGCCATGCAAGAGACCCAGGTTTGATCCCTGGGTTGGAAAGATGCTCTGGAGGAGAGAATGGCAACCCACTCTAATACTCTTGCCTGAAGAATCCCATGGACAGAGGAGCCTGGCAGGCTATAGTCCATATTGTCGCACAGAGTTGGGCATGACTGAAGTAATTAAGAAGCAGCCGCTGTGAACTTATCTTAAAAGTACTTTATCTACACAACAACAAGGTAAGTATATAAAATCATTTCCCAATTAATAATTTATAAAAGTTGACATTTGCACAATGTTTTTTAAATACAACTCACCTAATTGTTTAAAGTGTAAAGTGAGTGTGAATGAATGCTCATTCATTCAGTCATGTCTGTCTCTTTGTGACCCTATGGACTATAGCCTGCCAGGCTCCTCTGTCCATTGGATCATCCTGGCAGCAATACTGGAGTGGGTTGCCATTTCCTACTCCAGGGGACCTTCCTGACCTAGGAATCAAACCTGTGGCTCCTGCAGCTCCTGCAATAATATGGGGATCCTTTACCCCTGAGCCACCTGGGAAGCCTAAAGTGTAAAATTTAATGTTTTTTTAGTATATTCACAGAGTTCTTCACTCATCACCGCAATCAATTGTAGAATATTTTTGTCATCCCCAAAATAAATCTGTATCCATTCGTAGTCATTCCCCATTTCCCCCCAGTACCTTCCCTAAACAAGCACTAACCTGCTGTCTCTACATATTTGCCTGTTCTGAACATTTCATATAAATGGAATCATGCAATATATGGTCTTTTGTGACTGATTTGGCATGTTTTCAACATTCATGTATGTTGTCACATGTATCAGTAATTAAGTCCTTTTTGTATGGAATTTTACTTATCCATTCATCAGTTCATAGATATTTGAGTTGTTTCCACTTTTTGGTTATTATGAATAAAGCTGTATAAACATTCTATACATTTTTTGTATGGATATATGTTTTCATTTCTCCTGGGTACATACCTTGGTAACTCTGTGTTCATCTTTTGAGGAAATAGCAGGCTGTTTTCCAATAGCAATGTATGTGGGTTCCAATTTCTCCACATCCTAGACAATGATTTGGAGAAGGAAATGGCAACCCACTCCAGTGTTCTTGCCTGGAGAACCCCAGGGTTGGGTGGGCTGCTGTCTCTGGGGTCGCACAGAGTCGGACACGACTGAAGCGACTTAGCAGTAGCAGCAGTAGCAGACAATGATTGTTATCTGTCTTTTTGTCATAGGCAGCCTGGTAGATATGAAGTGGTATCTCATTGTGGTTTTGATTTGCATTTCCCTGTTGGCTAGTGGTCATTTGCCACTAGACATATTCTTCTTTGTAGAAAAGTCTGTTTAGATCCTTTGCTCATTTTTTAGTTGGATTATTTATCATTTTATTATTGTAAGAGTTCTTTGTATATACTAGATACAAGCACCTTATAAGACATCTAATTTGCAAATATTTTTGCAAATACTTTATCTGATTTGCCTTTTTACTTTCCTGATGGTGTTTATTCTCTGAAGCACAAAAGTTTTTAATTTTAATGAAGTTCAGTTGATCTATTTTCTCTTCTGTCATTTGTGTTTTGCTCAGCCCAGGGTTACAAGGATGTATGCTTGCATTTTCTTCCTGTATTTCTTCTAAGAAATATATGGTGCTTATGGTCTCAGGTAGGAGGCCAACTTTGGATAGCCAGTTGTCCCAGCAGCCTTTGTTGAAAAGACTCTTCTCTCCCCCTTCATTGAATTGTCTTGGCACTCTTATTGAAAATGAGTTGATCATAAGTTAAAGGATTATTTCTAGACTCCTAATTATATCCTATTGCTCTATACCTATCCTTATACCAGTATTACACTGTCTTGATTACTGTGAATTTGTATTAAGTTTTGAAACTGGGAACCATGAGTCTTTCAACTTTGTTCTTTTTCAAGAATGTTTTGGTAACTCTGGTTCCCTCTGATCTCCATATGAATCTTGAGTCAGCTTGTGAATTTCTACCAAAAAATCCAGTTAGGATTTTGTGGTGAATTATGTTGAATCTATAGATCAATTTTAGGATCATTGGCCTTAACCATATTAGGTCTTCTGATCCACGAATGTAGTATATCTGTTAATTAGGTGCACATATGACATTTTACTTTATTTTTACTAGACAGGAAGCTAAACTATCAGATGGTCCTGGTTCACTCTCAAACATCTGGGTACCTTGAACAAAGTCTACTAAGCAGGTAGGTGTCGTTCACAACAGCTTGAGGTTAACAGCCCCTTCTTTGCAGACAGTTGCTCAGAATAATTTAGACATACTGCCACAAATAGCTGGTTTTGTACTATAGGAAACTTTGGGTAAGTCTTATCTGGACTTACTTTCTTTGCCTGTAAAAAAAGCAAGGTAATCATGATTACCTCAATCACATCAGTAAAAATTTGCTAAATGAAAAACATTTTTAACATATTTATTTATTTATTGTTGGCTGCCCTGGGTCTTCACTGCTGTGTTCAGGCTTTCTCTAGTTGTGGTGAGTGGGGGCTCCCCGCTAGTTACGGTGCCCGGGCTTCTCACTGCAGTGGCTTCCCTTGTCGTGAACCACAGGCTCTAGGGCATGTGGGCTTCAGTAGTTGCGGCACATGGGCTTAGCTGTCCTGGAGCACGTGGAATCTTTCTGGACCAGGGAGTGAACCCATGTCCCGTGCATCGACAGGCAGATTCTTAAGCACCGGATCACCAGGGAAGTATGAAACAAATGTTTTTAATTATTAAAATTCGGTGGACAAAAGTTTGAACAGACATTTCATTAAAGAAGATATGCAAATGACCAATAAACAAATGAAAATATGCTCAGTATCTTTAGTTAACATTTGAATAAAGGCTGTGTTGAGATACATACCCACCAGAATGACTAAAATTTAAAAGACCAATAAGGCCATTTATTGGTGAGAATATAGAACAACTGGGACTCTCATTCACTGTTGGTGGGAGTGTTAAATGGTACGACCACTTTGGAAAACAGATTGGCCATTTTCTGTAATGTTAATATATGTAACAATATGTGATATTTACCCAAGAGAAATGAAAATATACATCTATAGAAAGATTTGTATATGAATAGTCAGAGCGGTTTTATTCACAGTAACCAAAAATCAGAAACAATCTAATACCTATTGACAGCTGAATGGATAAATAAATCATGATATATTTAATATAATTAAAGATAAGTCAGGGACTCCCGTGGTGATCCAGTGGTTAAGAGTTTCTCTTCCATCGCAGGGTTCAATCCCTGGTTGGGGAGCTAAGAACCAACATGCCTTGTGGTCAAAAAACCAAAACATAAAAACAACAGAAGCAATATTGTAGCAATACTATAATTATTGTAAAGACTTTAAAGATGGTCCATATTAAAAAAATCTTAAAAAAATAAAGACAAATCAGTAATTTAAAAGAACAAATTACAGATACACACACAGGCATGAATCTTAAAAATATGCTGAATGTGGAACCCAAACACAATGATTTTAGTTGTATGAAATTCTGGAGCAGACAAAACCAGGCTATAGTAACAGCAGGTCTGTGGTTTCCTGTGGACAATTTGGATGGGAGGAATGACTGAAGAGAAGTTTAAGGAAACTTTCTGAGGTGATGTAAGGGCTCTGTCTTCATTGGAGGGGTAGTTATATGAGTATATAGCCTTGGAAAAACTCATCAAGCTGCTTTTTGTGCACTTGATGTACGTTAAAATTAATATACCTAAAATGGATACATTCCTGATAAAATAAAATTAATATACTTAAAATGGAGTACATTTTATTGTATGTAAATTATACCTCAAAAAAGTTGATTTTAAAATGAGTCTATACTCCAGAATTAGCTATTACAAGTGCTCCAGCTATCTTTCTATCTTATCTGTATCAGGTGCTCACTAATTATCAGAATTAATGTTAGAAATGGGTTTTCCTTGGTGAAAATACTTAGTGATCTATAAATTAATAAATATCTCCCTCAGGAATTCCTTGGCAGTCCTGTGTTTAGAACTCTGAGCTTTCACTGCCAAGGGCCTGAGTTCAATCTCTGGTCAGAGAACTAAGATCCCACAAGCCATGCAGCGCAGCCAATAAGTAAATAAATAAATAGACGAATAAATAAATAAATGCCTCCCTCAGTATTATCGTGAGGATCAAATGTGATAACGTGCAAAAACATCTTTGATGGGCTTTACAAGCAAGTCTTGGCTTATAAATCAGAGATTCCCCCCAGAGTTTCAGCTTTTCCAGCTTCCCCACAGTCCTGACCTAAATGCTTGAGAGGTCCCCCTGGCGGTCCCCTGCCAGGGTCTGGGCTTGTTTACAGTCATCTCCAGGTCACACCAGTACCCAGGCCCCTGGGGGTTCTCTTTCTGGTGTCTCTCCTTAGGTATAAATAAAACAATGTCCTGAATAATTGGCTTTTTTCTCCCTGACCCTGCCAGTTACCCTGAGTGGTTGGAAGTAGTTGGGCTTTACTGTTCTTTCCCACTAAGAAAGCAGGACTGAAGACGCCTCCAACAAAGACTCCTCTGATGCTGGTGTACGGGTGGGCTGCCCACTGCAGCCTCACCTACCATGATGTGGGCTCTGTAGATCAGAGCCAGGGAAAGTTAAAGTTGCTCATACCCCAGGGGTAAACATGGTTGACAGTGTTCACTGTCCTTCCAGAACTTTCTTTAGGCACATGAAGATATATGGGCTTGTTCATAAGTGTGTGTTGGGTAGTAATTTGAAGGAAAAAAAAAAAACAAACAGACCGGGATCATAGTCTTTCAATTCAACAAGTATTTTGCTAACTATATGCTATATGCTAGGCATTTCTGAATTACTGAAAATAATTCTGCATCTTGCAGATTTTGTTTAAAAGTATAAAAATCTTTTATGCCAATACATAATGATCTGTCATTATTTTTTCATTATTGTAAAACACTACACTTATCACTTCAATGTATTTCATGCTCTGATAAATATGAAATTGATAGAGGTGCCCATAGCTATTTCTATCACCAGCATTGGATGGGATGCAATGAGCAGATTTCCTAAGATTAAAGAATCAGGCAATAGCATGGATGAAATGATCACCACAGTAAGTTTAGGTAACATCCATTACCTCATATAGTTATAATTTTTTTCTTGTGATGAGAGTTATTAAGATCTACTCTCTAAGCAACTTTCAAATGTACAATTCAGTTCTATTAATATAGTTACCATGCTGTGTATAACATCCCCAGAATTTATCTATCTTATAACTGGAAATTTGTACCTTTTGACAATCCTCACCCATTTCTCCCAATCCTACCCTCTATGCCCTGGCCCTGGCAACCAGCAGTCTGCTCTCTGTTTCTATGAATTGGGTTTTTGTTTGTTTTTAGTTAGTTTTGGCTGCGCCGGGTCTTTGTTGCAGCGCACGGACTTCCTGTAGTTCCGGAAAGTGAGGGCTCCTCTCTAGTTGCAGTGTTCTGGCTTCTCATTGTGATGGCTTCTCTTATTGAAGAGCACAGGCTCTGGGGCACAAGGGCTTCAACAGTTGTGGCTCGCAGGCCCTAGAGGGCGGGCTCAAAAGTTACGGTGCACAGGCTTAGTTGCCCCGTGGCATGTGGGATCTTCCAGGACCAAGGATGGAACCCATGTCTGCTGCATTGGCAGACAGATTCTTAACCACTGGACTACCAGGGAAGTCCAAGTTGGGTTTTTTAGGTTCAACATGTAAGTGAAATGATACAGCATTTGTCTTTCTCTGACTTATTTTGCTTAGCATAATGCCCTCAAGGCCCACCCATGTTTTTGCAAATGGCAGGATTTTCTTCTTTTTTGTGGCTGATTAATATACCATCATATATATATACACACACACATGTATATATATATACACACACACCATATTTTCTTTATCTATACCATATTTTCTTTGTCCACTCATCCATCAGTGGACACTTAAGTTGTTTCCATGTCTTGAATATTGTAAATAATGCTGCAGTGAACATGGGCGTCTAGACATCTTTCTGAGATAGTGATTTCATTTCCTTTGGCTGTGTATCCAGAAGTGGAATTGCTGGATCACATGGCAGTTCTATTTTTAATTTTTTGAGGAACTGTTTCCCACATGGCTACACCCATTTATATTCCCACCAACAGTTCACAGGGGTTCTATTCTCTCCACATCCTCTTCAACACTTATTTCTTGTCTTTTTAATAATACTCATTCTGACAGGTATGAGAAGATATCTTATTGTGGTTTTGATTTGCCTTTCCCTGTGATGTTGAGCATCTTTTCATGTGCTTATTGGCTCTCTGTATGTCTTCTATTCAGATCCTCTACCTATTTTTATTTTTTTTCCTCTACCTATTTTTAAAACCAGATTTTTTTCTATTGAGTTGTATGAATTTTTATATATTTTGGATATTAACCATTTATTAGACATATGATTTGCAAATATCTTCTCCCAGTACATAGGTTGCTGTTTCATTTTGTGGATGGTTTTCTTTGCTGTGCAGAAGTTTTGGATGTAGTCCGGCTTGTTCTTTGCTTTTGTTCCTTTTGAAATCCCCACTTTTAATGCCAAGGAGCTTTTTTTCTATAAGTTTTATGGTTTCAGGTCTTATGTTCAAGTTTTAGTTCACTTTGAGTGGATTTTATGTATGGTATTAGTTAATGGCCCAGTTTCTTTTGCATGTGGCTCTCCAGTTTTCCCAACACTATTTTTTTTTCAGTTTTTAAAATGTAATTTTTAATCAGAGGATAATTGCTTTACAATGTTATGTTGGTTTCTGCCATACAACAGTGAAAATCAGCCATAATCCCCTCTCTCGTGAGCCTCCCTCCTGCCTCCCATTCCATCCCCAACATCATTTATTGAAGAGGCTATCTTTTCCCCATTTTATATTCTTGGCTCTTGTCATAAATCAGTTGACCATATATGCATGGGTTTATCTCTGGGCTCTCTATTCTGTTCCACTGATCTATATGCATGTTTTTATGCCAATACCATACTGCTTTGATCACTATAGTTTTGTAATAAAGTGTGAAATCAAGTTTATGCCTCCAGCTATGCTCTTTCTCAAGATTGCTTTGGCTCTTTGGGGTCTTTTGTGGTTCCACCCAAATTTTAGAAGTATTTTTCATATTTCTGTGAAAAATGCCATTTGAATTTTGATAGGGAATACTAGGCTACAGTCTATGGGGTCGTGAAGAGTCAGACACGACTGAGCAACTTCACTTTCACTTTTCACTTTCATGCATTGGAGAAGGAAATGGCAACCCACTCCAATGTTCTTGCCTGGAGAATCCCAGGGACGGTGGAGCCTGGTGGGCTGCCGTCTATGGGGTTGCACAGAGTCGGACACGACTGAAGCGACTTAGCAGCAGCAGACATTCAGATTGTCTCCATATATTTTTCTATTACAAATAAGGCTTCAGTGAGTGCCTGCATCATATGATATTGTGCACATTTATGAATATTTCTGATACGTCTATGAGGTGAACTCATTATGTCATTTATAGATGAATAAACAAGTCCAGAGAGGTTGATGCCTCCAAATCACAAAGTTAACAAGTAACAGAGCCAGGGAGGAAGGAGCATCTGTGGGTGAAGGCAAGAGTAGCAAGGGCAAAGCCATTATTAACCCTGGGGCCTGCTGGGGACTAGGCTTGGGCCTCAAGGCCAGACCAGTGGGGTGAGGGCTGGAAATGAGACTAAATTCCTTCCCAGACTGCAGCTTGTGGGATCTGTTCTGCCTGGGTTTGTCCTGGTGGGGCAGGAGGCAGAGGCTGTGAATATGAAAAGACGGCCCTGGGTCTCCTAACTCAGAAGGACCAAGGGAGGAGTGGGGAGGACTGTTGCCCTGATGATGGTGGAGGTGTGTACAAGTTGATTACCTGTGTGCAGGCCTTGTCTAGATGCTAATGGGAGACCTCACCCCTCTGCCCAGCTGGCTGCTGCTAAGTCGCTGCCCAGAGCCCTCTGTAGAGACCTCTTTCCTCCAAATAAAAGCATCTCCTTAAACAATCCCTGCATGACTATGGCTGTAAGCCTCGGATCGCAAGGACAGACTCCTCTTTGACCATTTCTGATTCTAGCACTTGTAGATTGGTCCCCAGAACTCAGTGCTCTGAAGAAACATTCTCAGAAGTTTCTGGTAGACAGCTGAGTGCCTTTCCCCTGAGAGTCCATTCATTCTCCAGGGAAGCTCAGCTCCAGTGGATAAGCTCACAGGATCACAGAAACTTCTATGGCTCTACACCTGCAGAGTTTCAGTATGAAAACAGGAGCCTCCCCAGAGGCAGTACCAAAACCTAGGGGAAGGCACAAGATACCTTCCCCTATGCCAGGTGTGTTAAGGGGGCCCTGCCCACTGGCAGCATGATTGACCTGGTAGTTTTCTGCTGTTTTCAGATCTGAGGGGCCCAAGGGCTATAGAGAAGAGCCTTGTGTCCTAACGAGAATGCGGCCTAGGATCTCAGGAAGGTACAGTCGACTTTCTTATTTGTAAAATTAGTAGAAAGTTCTCCATGGTGTGGTGATGCAAGGGAATGTCTTTATTCTTAGAAAATTCTATATTTATATAGGGAAGGTGGGAGTGGAGAAAGGAAATACGCAAATAATTAGTGAATCTGAGTAAAAGGTATTTGGAAATCCCTTGTACTGTGCAACTTTTCTGTTAGTTTGAAATGGCATCAAAATTAAATGGTGACAGAGAAATACAATTACAAAAGTCAAAGGTGTATATTTAGGTATATACCCGACTAGCCCAGGAAAAGTCCTAATTTTGTGTAAATTTTGATTTATTTTTATCCAATTATAATCATGAACAATTTTATAGTCTTTTGTGCATGTGTGAACATAGGTCATAAACTGTTTTACGTGCTGGTACACATTCCTGGCAACCGTCATTTTAATGACTTACAATGTTCCATTAGATGTCATAACTTCTGCTCTCTTGCTGAGGGACATGCAAGAGGAAGAAGCGGATTGATATCAGTTCACCATGACTTGGCACCAGGTGCTAGCCACCACAGGCTATGCATTATCTTTTTTAAAAAATGTTGTTGAAATCTAGTTGATTTACAATATTGTGCTAATTTCTGCTGTACAGCAAAGTGACTATGTGATACACACATATATATATACTCTCTTTCACATTCTTTTCCATTGTGACTTATCACAGGATGTTGAGTATCGTTCCCTGTGCTGTACAGTAGGACCTTGTTATTTATCTGTCCTATATATATGCATTATCTTATTTGACCCTCACAATCCTACTATGGTAAATATTTTTTACCCATAATGTGTGGATGAGGCGCTTATAACAAGCCAATCTTATTCCACTGGGGCAGATTCCGGATTCAGCCCCAGTCCTTCTGACCCTTCAGCCCATCCTCTGCCCCTGCTCATGCCATCACTCTGTTTTTTTCATGACCGAAAGCTTTCTTTTCTTCCTCCTCTAACTGCCCAGCTCTTTTTCTGTACTTCAGTTTATGTCTTGTATTGTGATTAGCTCAGCGTCTCAACTCAAAGCTAGACTATGGGTTCTTTGAGTGTAGAGTCACAGCAGAGTCATCTCTGGAACAGACTCACCTCAACAGGCTTGGTCCAGCATCTTACACACAGCAGGAGTTCACATTGCTTATTCTCTCAACAAATTCTGTCTTTATGGAAGGCCCACCATGCCCTGGATAGTGTTCCAGATTCTTGGGATGTATCAGCAATTCAGTACACAATGGAGCTTACATTCTAGGGGAAGCAGATGTACAATAAAGAATATATATGACAAACAAGAAAAGTAATGTAGAAGGTGCCAAGTAATGTGGAAAAATAGAACCGAGTAAAGGGAATAAGCTGGTAAATAATCCATTTGCAGTGCAGGAGACCTGGGTTTGATCCCTGGGTCGGGAAGATCCCCTAGAGAAGGAAATAACAACCCACTCCAGTACTCTTGCCTGGAGAATTCCATGGACAGAGGAGCGAGACAGTCTTCAGTCCATGGAAATGCAAAGAGTCGGACACAACTCTGGGACTAACTTTAATTTTCACTTTTCAAGGGGAATAAAGGAGGAGGGGATGCTTCAATTTTAAATAGAATAATCAGGGTAGGCCACATTGAGAAGGTAACATTTGAGCAAAGACTTAGAGGAGAAAAGAGTGACTCACGTATACCACGTGAATGAGCAAGTGAATGAATAAAATGACTCATGATACATTCTAACTATGCAATTAGAAAGCAGGCATTAGAAGCGCTAGGACTCTAAACTCGGAAAGATAAATTCCAAGGAGAGATAAGATCAAAGTTTAAAAGATCATACGAAGCACAGATGGGGTGGACAATGACTCACTCCCCAAATAAAGCACAAATTTGCTACTTCAAAATAATTTTGGAGCAAAGAAAATTGCTTTCCATAGCAGGGAATAAACACGTGAGACTCACTCCCTAAAGATGGTATAGGCTGAAAGCACAGGACAGTTTTCATTAAACCAATAGATGTGGGCCCTGAGGTCAGTGACTGAAAGAAGTTGGGGATATTTTCAGGGTATGGAAAACAATAGAATGGAAAGACTAGAGATCTCTTCAAGAAAATTAGAGATAACCAATGGAACACTGCATGCAAAGATGGGCTCAATAAAGGACAGAAATGGTAGTGACCTAACAGAAGCAGAAGATATTAAGAAGAGGTGGCAAGAATACACAGAAGAACTGTACAAAAAAGAGCTTCACAACCCAGATAGTCAAGATGGTGTGATCACTCACACTCACCTAGAGCCAGACATCCTGGAATGTGAAGTCAAGTGAGCCTTAGAAAGCATCACTACAAACAAAGCTAGTGGAGGTGATGGAATTCCAGTTGAGCTATTTCAAATCCTGAAAGATGATACTGTGAAAGTGTTGCACTCAGTATGCCAGCAAATTTGGAAAACTCAGCAGTGGCCACAGGACTGGAAAAGGTCAGTTTTCATTCCAATCCCAAAGAAAGGCAATGCCAAAGAATACTCAAACTACTGTACAATTGCACTCATCTCACACACTAGTTAAGTAATGCTCAAAATTCTCCAAGCCAGGCTTCAGCAATATGTGAACCATGAACTTCCAGATGTTCAAGCTGGTTTTAGAAAAGGCAGAGGAACCAGAGATCAAATTGCCAACATTCACTGGAACATGGAAAAAGCAAGAGAGTTCCAGAAAAACATCAATTTCTGCTTTATTGACTGTGGCAAAGCCTTTGACTGTGTGGATCACAATAAACTGTGGAAAATTCTGAAAGAGATGGGAATCCCACACCACCTAACCTGCCTCTTGAGAAACCTATATGCAGGTCAGGAAGCAACAGTTAGAACTGGACATGGAACAACAGACTGGTTCCAAATAGGAAAAGGAGTACGTCAAGGCTGTATATTGTCACCCTGCTTAATTAACTTATATGCAGAGTATATCATGAGAAACACTGGGCTGGATGAAGCACAAGCTGGAATCAAGATTGCCGGGAGAAATATCAATAACCTCAGATATGCAGATGACACCACCCTTATGGCAGAAAGTGAAGAGGAACTAAAAAGCCTCTTGTTGAAAGTGAAAGAGGAGAGTGAAAAAGTTGGCTTAAAGCTCAACATTCAGAACACTAAGATCATGGCATCTGGTCCCATCACTTCATGGCAAATAGATGGGGAAACAGTGGAAACAGTGGCTGACTTTATTTTTCTGGGCTCCAAAATCACCACAGATGGTGATTGCAGCCATGAAATTAAAAGATGCTTACTCCTTGGAAGGAGAGTTATGACCAACCTAGACAGCATATTAAAAAGCAGAGACATTACTTTGTCAACAAAGGTCCGTCTAGTCGAGGCTATGGTTTTTCCAGTGGTTATGTATCAATGTGAGAGTTGGACTATAAAGAAAGCTGAGCACTGAAGAATTGATGCTTTTGAACTGTGCTGTTGGAGAAGACTCTTGAGAGTCCCTTGGACTGCAAGGAGATCCAACCAATCCATCATAAAGGAGATCAGTCCCGGGTATTCATTGGAAGGACTGATGTTGAAGCTGAAACTCCAATACTTTGGCCACCTGATGCGAAGAGCTGACTCATTTGAAAACACCCTGATGCTGGGAAAGATTGGGGGCAGGAGGAGAAGGGGACGACAGAGGATGAGATGGTTATATGGCATCACCAACTCAATGGACATGGGTTTGGGTGGACTCTGGGAGTTGGTGATGGACAGGGAGGCCTGGCCTGCTGCTGTTCACGGGGTTGCAAAGAGTCAGACATGATTGAGCAACTGAAATGAACTGAACTGAACTGATGCCCCAACTCTTTGTTGGGATCCTGGGTAAAAGTCTAGCCTCGTGCCATGTTAGAACGTAGAATCTTGGTAGATTGAGCCCTGGACTGTGTATCCTACATCAACCAACATTGAAAGTCCTTTCTTTTACACTTCACAGCTTTGATGTTTGTTAAATTACAAATTGGACAGGCAGAACGATTACATTTGTGGCTTTTTTTAAAGTACAGGAATTACATAGCATCAATTTTTTCAAACATATGATCACACTTTCTGACCAGGTCAGGATATGTCACCTTGTATAATCCTTAACAATTGATTTGCTTAATTATTTCAAAATTAAATGGCTTTTGTTCTTTACAGAACAAATTTCTATTAGAAATTGTTGTAATTGTTTAGTCACTAAGTCATGTCTGACTCTTGTGCAACCCCATGGACTATAGCCCGCCGGACTCCTCTGTCTATGGGATTTCCCAGGCAAGTATCCTGGAGTAGTTAGCCATTTCCTTCTAGAGGGGATCTTCTTGACCCAGGGATTGAATTCACGTCTCCTGCTTGGCAGGTGGATTCATTATCAGTGAGCCACCAGAGAAGACCTTTTATAGAACTATATAAACTTAATTTTGATGAAATGAATCATAGCTGAAATGTATGAAGTTGGCTTAATAGATAATTTCTTTACAACAGAGGCTCACTTGTGAGGCAAGTACCTCCTGAAAATTTTCTCTGTGTATATACATTTTTGTTTATAGAGAACACCCATTTGACATTACAGTTTTTAAAAAAGACTTAAACTTTTTACATACTGATATGGAATGTTCTCAAAAGACTGGCATGTATTTGATGCTGTTATTTCTATTAAAAATATACACATACAGCCTCATATATGTATAGAATATCCTTGGAAAGATGCACCAGGAATTGGGGATAGCATCTGTCTCCAGGGTAAGGAACAAGGTGATTAGAAAACAGAGGAAAGTGGCAGAGGTGATTTTTAACTCTATATCCTTTGATATCTTTGACCTTAGTACCATGTGTATATATTATTTAGTAAAAAACTAAAATAGTTTTAAACACAACATAAAAATAAATCATTTCTGTTCTAGGGTAATTATATAGTCACCAAAATGACTCAGAAATTAAATAATGAATGTTAGTGTTATGACACATTGACAAGGTCAGGGAAAGTATTGTCTGAGTCCAGGAAATGCCTTTTCCTAATTCTCCCTTTAAATGTAGACTAGTATTTCAAGCTAGTTGATCTCAATTTTGATTTAACAATTTACTCAAAATACAACTTATTTCCATGCCTTTATCAGATAAGGACCTCTGCTCTGATTTCACAGCATCCACCATATCTGCTCTTCCAGACTGCCTTTTCTTTTTAAATTGCAGCTTCTGAAACATGAAGGCTTTAATAATTATATGAACAATAGATATAAACACACAACTTGCACAAGATAAAATACAAGTAGTAAACCTAAGCATGGAAAATAGTCCATCTCAAGGATCAAAGAAATTCAAACTAAAAAAAAGAAATCCTGTATTCAATAAGCAATTTATTCAAAGGTTTACCCCAGTGGAAAGAAGGGTCTGGTAGAATCTGTATATATTTATATCACTGGCTAAAATATAAATCAGCTCAACCCTTTTACAAAGTGTACGTCAATTCATGCAGCCATAAAAATATTAATGTTTTTTGACCTGGTAATCCCACTCCTGGGAATTTGTCCTGAGAAAATTTTTCAAAAGAAGAGAAAAAGCTCAGCGTAGAAAGCTCGTCATTGCAGTTCTATTCATCAAAGTGAAGAAGTTACGGGCTAAGAAAGAGCGTTGGTTTGGGAGTCAGGTGTCTGGTGTTAGAGGTCTTGAGTAGTCTTGGGTAAATGACCTGAGCCTGCATCTGCCAGGCTGGAAGGAGGGAAATCAGGCTGGAAAAGTTGGGTAGAACCAGATTATGGAGGATCCTGGCTGCTAAGCCAAAGTCTCCAGGCCCTATACTGTCAGCCAGAGGAAGCATAGCAAATGCTGGATTAGAGCTCTGCATCAGGAAAATTAACCCAGCAGTGAGTTATAAGATGAACAGAACAAGCAAGAAGGTGGAGTGGGAAGCCACTTAGAAGGCTTCTGCAGTAGTCTCTGAGAGGCAACGACTAATTAAATGAAACAGCCTAAGATGTGTGAGTACCTTGTGGGTGATGAGCCATTATCATAAATCTCCAGCCTCCCCAAGCATCTGGTTTACAGTCTGCCTGAGCAGAAATATTTCATAATAACACCTTATACTTCTATAGCCCTTTAAAGTTTTATTTTTTTAAAGTGCTTTCATGTATATTATCTCATTTGATTTTCTAGGGTGTTTACAAGTTAATATTTGTAAAGTTTTCCCATGTAACAGACCTAGGTCTATGGGTTTATAATTTCCAGGGTCCACCCAACCTCTCCTCCTTCCTTCAAGCTTCCCTTTTTTGTTCAGTGTTCAGGCGCTCCATAGTTCTTTATTCCATTTCACTGCAAAAAAAAAAAAAAAAGTGACTGAACAATGCATAGACTCCTGGCTTAAGTCCCCCGCCGCCCCACACACACCACCCCAACAAGGCAGGTAAGTCATCAGTGTGCTGGATTTGAGCGCATTTGGTTTATTTAATCATTTGTCCATCGTTCTTGAATTGCAGTGGCATTTCACATGTTCCACCGTATGTTGTCCCCCGATGCTCTGCATACACGAGTGAGCCCACAAGGGGACCTAGCCTTCACTCACCTCCCTCCAGCTCCAACCCTTCTCCCATCCCAGGGAGGAACATCTCCCACAGGAGGCCCTCAAAGGGAGCCCAAGTCAGACAGACCCAATCCACAAGAAGTGGGTCTAGCGATCACCCAGGAAACCTGGGGCCTGGGCCTGCACTGTGCTGGGGACTTCATAACTCGGGGCTTCTCTGGCTTTCAGAGGCACTAATGAGCAGGGCTGAGCAGTAATTAAGTCTGTGCTCAGCTCCACATCAGGCAACACAGCTGCAGCCAGCCAGGAGGCGGGAGAGGGAGGAAGACAGGAAGGAGGCCCCAGCCCTCTCTTCCCACTCCAGGCCCGCTCTCGGGGGCTCTTTCAAGAGGAGGCCGTAAAGCCATAGGTTGAGGGAACAGCTATAGGAAACAGCTGCTCAGGGCTAGAGGGAAGGCACCCGGATGCCAACCAGGTGTTGCTCTCCAGCCCATGGGCTGCCAGTAGGCCAAGCTGCAGGTGTGTCAGAGGTGACGTTTACTCTGTCTTGCAACCAGCTTGGCACTACAGGGCCTGCAGCAGGGTGGGACTGAGGTCTGGCAGGAAAGAAGGATGACACATACCACCCAGTACTCATTGCCATGCAGGTACACCATTGTCTCTGGGGAGCCTGGGACCTTCTCCAGCCCACACCCCAGACCAAGCAGCTCTGGGTGAAAACCAACATCAATGTCCATTACTCAGGGAGTGATCCTCTGAAAGTCCCCGGGTCGATCGGACCCCCTCCACACCCTCCAGTGGGAAGGCTGATGTGAAAACAGAGACATGCCTTTATTTGGGTGTCTTTCTTTGGACGTTTGCATTTTTTATTTTCTATTTCTATTTTTGAAAGAATCATTTGGCGTTTCTTTATGTTTCAGCATATGTGTCTTGGAGCAATAAAGGCATTTGCAGTGTGGAAAAAGTGACATTTGATCTGAAGGAGTCTGGAGGGGATCTCTGAGTGTAGGGAGCTGACCTTTTGTAACCACCCACCCAGAGCATGGGCTGCGAAGTGTGAGCTGAGCCTCCAGGAAGGTTGTCTGGTGCCCTCCACAGGTCAAGTCACCATGGGAGCCTTGGTGACACCGCAAGAGCGTGTGCGTGCTGTACTCCGGTGCCTCTCTCCCGTGGTTTCTCTAGATGGCTGTGGCTAACCTTTTGTCCCTCTCTCACTGTGTCACCAGCTGTCCCGGTTCTCCGTCTCTCCCTCTCTCCTTTCCGCCCAGCCCGGATGCCTGAGGGCTGGGGCAAAGGGAAGCAGTTGTTGCTGTTTTTCCCCAGCTCCCGCTCAAACCCGACACCCACAGAAAGGTCAAGCCCACGTGGTTCAGCACATCCCTGCCTGGCCCGCCCCAGCTGTTGCCATGACGACTGCTGGGCTGGAAATGTCCTTAGCCACCTCTACTCAGCACATTGGGTGGCTGTCCCAGGCTCCGTTCTCAGAAAAGCCATTCCTGCCAGGCATTCCGGAGTTACAGGGCTTCCGGGAATACGGACAGACAGAAAAACAGACCAAGTTAGAGGCACACACTCTGACCTAGACAAAGAGAAGCAAACAGACTTAGGGACCCAGAGACTATGAAGATGCAAGAGAGATGGTGACAGAACCTTGGCAGCGCAGGACAGCGGGGAAAATAAAGTGAAACAGAGTCGGAGATGGAAATAAGAAAAAGAAAGAAAGAGAGGCACAGGGACCCCTGATGACATAAGCAGAGGGAACCCCAGGCTAAAAGGACAAAGGAGAGGCTCTGAGGGAGGGAGGGGAGAGGAAGAGGGCAGAGGTGTGAGAGAAGTCAGTTTTCACACCCTTTTGCTCCCATCCCAGTCAATTACCTTGTTATATGTGGGGCTCGGATCCAATATTTCTCTTTGTCTCATCCTCTCCAAGGGCTCAGGTGGAGTCTGAAAGGATTTGCTGGCCAGGCTCTTCCTCTGGCTGGATAATATTTGCCACCTTAGGGGAGCGATCTTGTCCTAAGCTAATAATGGTAAACTTGAACCTCATTCTACACCAGCACATAAACACACACGCACACACACCCCTCTTCCTGCCCTAGGGAGGTCCTTGGTTCCATCTCACCCCTAACTCATCATAAATACTCACTCTCAGCCTCACCTCTCCAAGGTGGTAAAATGGACATCAGAACACTGAGCAGGGATGAAAAGAAAAGAGCGAAAATTAAAGACTTGTGGATGTGAACATCAGAGATGATGAAGCAGCCCTGGAAGGTAATTAACATGGAAGAGGAGAGAAGAGCTGAGTACCAGACAGGAGTGTGGGAGTAAGAAGATAAGAGGAACCAAGGGAGGAAGAGAGAGAGGTGTTCAGCTCTGACCAAAGCAGGCCAGAGAAGTTAGAGGAGTGGTGAGCCAACTTGGATTGGTCCTCTGGGTCTGGCCAGGAACCCTGCCTCCAATGTTAGTGCTCTGATTTCCCATCTTTGAAGTGTCTCTATGGCCTTGAGTGAGGTTTCTTGGGGCCTTTGAGTTCTTGGTTGTGCTTAGCCTTTTCTTTTTAAGATATAGTGAGAGGAAACTCAGAGCCCATCCAGCCTTCAGCCTTCCCTGGCCTTGAACACAGTGTAGGACGATGGAGCCAATGTCCCTGATGTCACTGTTTCCAGCTCACATGTGGATGGAGAAGAGAGCAGGTGCCAGCTTAGAGGGCCCAGCCCGGTGCCCCCAGCCCAGAGAGCCCAGAGAGGGAGTCAGGCCCAGAAGGGAGACTGGAGCCCAGTAGAGCTGTGGGTGGACACTCAGACAGGGCTGTGCTGAACTAGCCAACCGGCAATGTGCCGTCAAAGGTTCTACACTGGAATGTGCACCACGGAGGCTGGAATGTGCAAATCAAAGGTCCCACGCTGCCCTGGAAGATAGGTCTGGGCCTGGGTGGGAAAGGGGCTGTAGCAGATGTTGTTGTTAGTGCCCATGTCCTTCCAGCCCACTTTTGTGTCCAGCTGCAGCTGCAGTGGATGGTTCTGACACAGCCTCTCTTCTGTCAGAGGCTCTCCTCAGCCCCTGCCAGGCAGCCTGGGAGTCTCAGGAGCTTAACTCTCCCAAGGGCAAACCTCAATCAACAAGGGAAGGCACTGGTGGAATTACTTTATCACTCGGGAGGAATTCTGATCAGTGATCTGTATGGTTCCTCAGAGTGGTCCCAGGAGGACTGAGCTGTAAGTACCCAGAGTGGTCCCCTCAATTCAATTTCCCCATCTCATTGCTCCCTCACTCCTACTCAGCCCCTAAAATAATGCCTACATCCAAGTCCTTGTCTCATGATATGTATTCAGAGAGCATAAATAGCATGAGTGCTGTCTTTCTGTGACCTTCAGAGCCAGAGTCAAAGTCAGTTCCCTTAGGGCTGAGCTAAGATAAGAAGTGTTGGAAAGGGACTTCCCTGGTGGCCCAGTGGCTAAGACTCCCAATGCTGGGGGACCTGGGTTTGATCCCTGGTCAGGGAACTAGATCCTCGCATGCTGCAACTGAGAATTTGCATATTGCAACTTCAAAAATCCAGAGTGCCACAACTAAGACCCTGTGCAGCCAAATAAATAAATATTAATTTTTTAAAAAAAAGTGTTGGAAG
The DNA here is from genome assembly GCF_029378745.1 of Bos indicus. Taxonomy (NCBI): domain Eukaryota; kingdom Metazoa; phylum Chordata; class Mammalia; order Artiodactyla; family Bovidae; genus Bos; species Bos indicus. The sequence goes on from NC_091769.1 coordinate 36,059,170, forward strand.
GCTCTGTTCCTGACTGCTGGTTGGTAGGTGATCAGGTATTTGTTGGAAGGGGTCATTATCATCTAGGGAAGGAAAAGCACTCACCAGCTCTACCTCCCAGATGTTGGGAAGGCCAGGGCAGACTTGTTAGCAGCAAGCTTACATAGATCTCCAACAGACAGCCATGAACTGTTGTAACTGGGAAGGAACCTCAGGGGGGTTACCTGATCCAATTTTCCAGCAATTTGGGAATTCCCTTTACAACCTCTCTGACACTTGCTTAAACACCTCTAGTGACAGGGAACTCACTACCTTCATAAGTAAGCATTGTCCATTCTTGGATAGCTGTTAGAAAGTTTTTATGTTAAATGGTCATTGGCCTCCTTGAGACTTCTCCACACTGGACCTAGTTGTCCTCTATACTTCGATGTCTCATCTTTCTATCCAAGGCTGCTCTGGATATTCTAAGGCCAACCATGGCTACTACATCTTCTCTTCTCTAGGCCAAAAACTCTTATTGCCCTGGTTCTTCAAATGACTCAATCTTCTGAGCCTCCTCATCCTGGACCCCTCCTCCAGGGAGCACTGTGATTTGCTAACATTCCTCTTTCAGTGTGGTGCCCCAATGATGCTTTGGAGCAGTACGACCAGTACAGAATGTATTTTTCACTACTATGGCCCTAAGTACATTTCCACTATTGATTTCTAGAATTATAATTTTTTGGCAGGTACACAAGTGGGCTTCCCTCATAGCTCAGTTGGTAAAGAATCTTCCTGCAGTGCTGAAGACCTGAGTTCAATTCCTGGCTTGGGAAGATCCCCTGGAGAAGGAAGCGGCAATCCACTCCAGTATTCTTGCCTGGAAAATCTCATGGACAGAGGAGCCTGGTGGGCTACAGTCCATGGGGTCGCAAGAGTCAGACATGACTTAGCGACTAAACCACCACCAACACTGTTGACTCAACTGAACCGAAGGCACTGAATGTCTGTGCTTTTGGCTTCTCTGCATCCCTTTTGCTTTTTTTTTTTTTTTTTTTTTAAGATTTATGTGTTTATTTTTGGCTGTGCTGGGTCTTTGTTGATGTGTGGGGGCCTTCTCTAGTTGCAGGAGCAGGGGCTACTGTTCATTGCTGTGAGTGGCCTTCTCATTGTGGTGGCTTCTTTTGTTGCAGAGAACAGGCTCTAGGCATGCACGCTTCAGAAGTTGTGGCTCTAGAGCACTGGCTTGTTAACTGTGGCGCATAAGCTTAGTTGCTCTGCAGCATGTGGGATCTCCCCAGACCAAGACCGGATCTTCCTGGATTGCACTCATGTGCCCTGCATTGGTAGGCAGATTTTTTAACCCCTGGATCACCAGGGAAGCCCCTCTTGCTCTTTTTTTCAGGTAACAGCAACTCTTCCCCCACTTGCCATTCTCAAATGGGTCTGGTCTAATTGCCAACCCCCAAACTCTGTACCTATTACCCTGGGGTTGGACCTAGGCTCAGACAAGAAATGAGTATCCTTTCCCTGGTCACAGTAATTGTTTCAATAAGCATGTGACCCAAGCCAGGCCAATCAGATTCCTTCCCTGAGATTTATTATATAGAGCTAGAAGGGAGAGCTCTACCTTTGGATTTGCTAAACTGGGATGATGTGCAGAACTCTCTGTGCCACACCAACACACACATCAAAGTTTATAGTGAAAAAAAGACTGAAGATACTGTTTGAGTCCTTAGATCTAGCTGGCCTTGAGGCCAGCTCCACTTCTGTTTTTTCCTGTCAGTGTCCCTTTATAGCTTAATCTAGTTTGAGTCTAGCTTCTGTTAGTTCCTTTCTCAAATTCATGGATTCTTTCCTCAGCTGTGCTACCTATTGACAAGCCCATTGAAGGAATTTATCTTTGATATCACATGTGTTTTATTTCTAGCCTTTCCTTTCCGCTTTCTTTTTATTTCTTTGGCTGTGCCGGGTCTTAGTTGCAGCACACAGAATCTTCGATCTTCACTGTGGCAGCAAAATCTTCAGTTGCAGCATGTGGGATCTAGTTCCCTGACCAGAAATTGAACCCGGGCCCCCTGCATTGGGAGCATGGAGTCAGCCAGGGAAATCCCTCCACTTGGCTTTCTTACAGTTTCTGTGTTTGTGCCAAAATTACCCCTTTGTTCATGTAAGCTGCCAACTTTTTTTCCCAACAGGCTGTTTAACATACTAAGTTGTTTCTATTTTTAAAGTTCCTGTCTGATGGTTTCAGTATCTGTGTCATTTGCCAGTCTAGCTCTGTTGATGTATCTTTTGACAATGGATTGGATTTTTTTCTTTGTTGACTTTTTGTATGTTTTGTAAATTCTTATTGAGTGCCTATCCTTTGTAGAACAGCAGAGACTGAGGTAAACGGTATTTCTGCCCGGAAATGGTCACGCCTCTTCTGTCCGCAAGTTGGTCTGAGGGGTGGGCGCAAGATGGAATTAATCTAGTTAGGAGTCAGGCAGGGTTTGGATTTTGTTGCTGCTGTCATTATCTCAGTGTGTCACAGACACATCCTTCTAGTGATGCTGCTTAGAGTGGAGACCACGTGTCAGAGGGTTTTTCTGTATTCCTGTATTTTTCTGTATTCCTGCTCCACTCTCACCTTTTCAGCCATCCCAGCATGCCAGCCCCTCGACCCAGAGGATACTCCCATAGCTTGCTCTTTGGTGCTAGGCTCACGGGGGTTAGAGCAGGGTCTCTGACATCCTGCTTCTGCTTCAGTCTTGGGCAGGTCCTATGTGAGTTTCAGAAGTGGATCTTTCTCAGTATTTCTGCTCCTGCTCCCAAACTCCACCTCCTACCTGTGGTTGGTTTTGGGTCAATCTTTCTTCCCTTTCCCCTAACAGAACAGACCTTGACTTGAATTTTCAGCCTGAGATAGTTCCCTGCTTCTCCCCTTGGAGTAGAGGTCTTTTGCTTCTGTTTTCCCCCAAAAATCAATGGGTTTTCAAGTGTCGAAGAAGGACAAGAAGGTTTTTTTACCCTTCACCTAGAAGTAGATGAGGGCTTCCCTGGTGGCTCAGTGGTAAAGAATCCACCTGCCAATGCAGGAGACGCGAGTTCGATCCCTGGGTCAGGAAGATCCCCTGGAGGAGGAAATGGCAACCCACTCCAGTATTCTTGCTTGGGAAATCTCATGGACAGAGCAGCTTGGTGGGCTACAGTCCACGGTTGCAAAGAGTTGGACATGACTTAGCAACTAAATGAAAACAATAACAACTTAAGCAAAACTCTGTTGCCCCTCCCTAACTTAAGGCTGTTGCTTATTGGAGAAAAGGATTGTGGGAGCAGCTGAGGCCTTTTGCCTTCCCCCAGCAGCTGCCTTAATCAATATATGCTTGCACCACCAAAGAGGAAAGCTCTCTCATTTCCTGCCCTGCTCTCACTTTTTCTCAGGAACCTCAGGGGGAGTCAGTAGAATAAAGCGTGCCTATGAGTATATAACACCCGCCGTGTCTGGAATGGTCTCCAGCTACCCTAAACTGACATGCTAGCCCATGACACCCTAGCTTTTAAACATTTGTTAAAATTTTTGTTGATTTCATCTTGCCCGCTTGTATGACAGCCACCCGTTTCCTGTGCTCTGCTAAAGTTGAAACAGTTCCTGTGTGTGTGTCTCTCTCTCTTGAAGGGGCTTTACTTAGTTGCCTGGTGACCTCAGCTTTCTGAGGACTCAAGAAAAGCTGTAATTTTGTCGATTATCTGGCTATTCCTCATTGTTAAGGTGGCAGTGATGTTTTCTTGCAGCATTGTTCACCCTCGGTAGAAATACAAGTCCTCAAGTCACTGTCACCTCTTAGGGAACTGCAACCACCTCACAGCTGGTGCCTGCACCCAATTTTGTTCCCCTCCATGCTACATCCAGCATAACTATTAAAATTTTGTAACCATCGGAAACTAAAAGGGGCTGCAAATTAGCTATAAAATCTGAAACCTAGGTTATGGGGTACACACGCACTCAGTCGCGTCCAACTCTTTGTGACCCTTCATGCTGTGCCCGCCAGGCTCCTCTGCCCTTCAGATTTTTCAGGAAAGAATACTGGAGTGGGTGCCATTTCCTTCTCCAGGGGATTTTCCCAAGCCAGGGATCAAACCCGCATCTCCTGTGTCTCCTGCATGGGCAGGCGGATTCTTTACCACTGAACCACCAGAGAAGCCCAGGTTATGGTGTATCTATCAGTTATCTATTGCTGAGTAACAATCCAACCCAAACCTTAGTGGCTTAAACCATGACATTTACTCTGTTCATGAATTTATAGGATTCACAGGGACAGCTTGTCTCTGTTCCACTTGGAGTCAGCTGGGGTAGTTTGAAGGCTGAGCCTGAACTTATTTGAATCACTGGGATGGGAAGACTCAAACAACTGGGGGCTAACCTGTGGGAGCCCCTCTGGCTCTCTGCCGGGCCTCTCTTATATGGAGGCTTCGAGGTTGCCAGACTTCTCACATGCTGGCTCAGAACTACCAAGGAACATTTTGAGAGAGAAAGAGAGAGGTCCCAGGTGGAATGCTTTTATGACCTCGCCTCAGAAGTCACATTATTTGTGCTGTGCTCTATTAGCGGGGCAGTTACATAGGTCTAACCGGGCTCCAGGGGAGGGAATATTGACCCCACATCTCAGCGGAAGAGTGTCCACACCACACTGTAAGATGAACGTGTGGGATGTGATATATTGATAATGGCCATCTTTGGAAAATACAAGCTGCAATACATGATTCTATTTGTTCTATAGTAGTGAAAAAAATAACTTCAAAGAAATCAAGCTAGAAAATAAAAACACAGAAAAACCAGAGCCATCTGATTGCATTATTTCGTGTCGACACATCATTTCCAAGTGTGAATTTGTGTTCCCCTCATCAATTTAAACACGTCAAACCCATGGCAGCTATAACCATCTTTCTAGATGCAATCCTGATCCTGTCACTGACCCTCTTAAAATGACCCTTTAGCTCCCTGTTGCTCCCCAAATAAATTCCAAACTTCTGAACGTGGCTTATAAGCCCTTCACACCTGGCCTTGCTTATTAACTTCCAACCTCACCTTTGATGCTGCCTCCCTTGTCCTTTATGCTCCAGCTACCCTGAACCTCTTGCCAGTTTCCAAACTTTGTTTGGCCTTTTGTACTTGCTGTTTTCCTCTTCTGGGACTTTTCTCTGCCACCGGGCTCTTACACCTCTCGTCTCTCCAGCTGCTATTCTTTTTTCTGGACTTAGCTTCCCTAACTTGAGCTTCCTCCTACCTCCCACCTAACTGGCCTAGGGCTCTCATCTCTCCTTCCCATACGCTCTCAAAGCACTCTGTGCCTCTGCTGAGGCCCTCCAGCACCAGTTAACCAGGCTGCATCACCCCCTCCATCAACCCACGTGGGAAGATAGTTTTATTTTATTCCCCACTGTGCGCAGTGCTTGAAGCATGGCAGGGGCTCAACAAATATTGGTTAGAGAAATGAATCTGTGCCTTAAATAGCCCACTAGGTTCAAGTAAACATCCCTCCCACAAGCCTGAGATAGCTTCGGCAGGGTCCCGTCTTGAATGTTATAACTGAGGTAGGACCAAAGCTGGTTGGGAGAGTTTGGAATTTTCAGGAAAATATCAGCTGCTTTATGTGGCTGGAGCTGTTCCTAGCTTTGGAGGACTCATTCCAAAGCAAGGCCAGGGAGTAGCTCCAGGACATTTTTCCTCTTCCCACAACAGTCCTGGTGGGCAGGCCTGCCTGACAGGGACACACCTCAGCAACAGCTGGTAGGATGTTTGTTTACTTGCTGTGCTCCATCCAGAGCCTATTTCTGGAGCAGGTACTGGACGCAAGCCTGTGCCGTTCCAGCACTGATCTTGCCAAGCCCTGCCCAGGAGAGACAGTGGCAGTCACTTACCTTATCTCCCTGGCTCCAACCCAACCTTCTCTGGATATACCCAGTCATGACCTTTTTGCCCTGCTGGGAATTGCCCTTCTCTGCCGCTAAGGTTTAGCAGTAAATATTGCTCCATGTGCTCTTTCTGTTTCATTAAGGACAAGAGGAAGGAAGAAAGTTAAGGGTGATAAGAAAGGCTCTCTCAACTCATAAATTTTACTGATTTGAGGAAGTCTTAACTGGAGTTCCTTGGGAGTTCCCAGGGTCAAAGGAAACAGATCAGCATTTTTGACCAATAGAATTTTTCCTATGGTTAGTCTCATTTCTGAAACGGGACTAGAATACTAAGAGGTCATTTGACTAACTTAACGATCACACAGTAAGCCACAGCATGGATAAAGATAGCACCCAAGACTCTTGGTTTCAAATTTAGGACTGATACATCCATTGCCTAAGTTAAATTTATATTAAAAAGCTAGCTTTGGAAACTAATACCAAATTTTTTTGGGGGGGTAAATAGTTTCACCTTGTTTTTAGACAAATCACTTAAGTTGTCAGCTCTAAACCAATTAAGAAACCACTGGACTCCAGTGGTTACAAACCACTGGACTCCCTTCTGTGGAAGCCTGTCTCTGCTAAGAGTGAAGTGAAAGAGCAGCCAGAGATCCAGGCCTTCCCCTCACCCCAGCCCCCAGTTTTCACCCTGGGCTAACCACCTTTCAGCCCTACAGTTCCTTCTCAGCTCCTCTAAATCAACTCCACCTTTATTCACACTAAGATTCCTGTTACTTAGGTCGAAAATAGGAGAAAGGGAAAAGGCAAAGTTGGAATCCTGCCTGAATGAGAGTAATGCTGTTTTCTGGTTCAGAAGCATTCTCTAACCATCGATGAGCAGCTGCTCTTTGGGAGAATATTTCAGACCTCACTGCTTTTCTTCTTAAATTGTTGTTACTGAGGAAAAATAATTTTGTTTATCATGCAAGGAGAAGGAAATCTTTTTTTTTTCCTTTCCTTTCTAAACATATCCATTCATCTGAAAGCCATCAGATGGCTCTTTAGGAAGAGTGAGGGCTGGCACCTGAACCAGGCAGAATCCTTTGCAATTTTAGTCCAGGACCAGATGATTGTCAGTGTCTGGCTTCCTCCAAGTGTTTGGGAAACAGAGGGTCACTCACTTTATCAAAGACATCCTACTAATAAAAGGCAGTAGGAATAAAGTTAGCACCAGTAGTCAATGGCAAAAAAAAAAAAAAAAGGGAAAATAAATCAGGAAATTATGACAAAAATATTCATATAACCTGATTGGTTCCCATCCTTTTGGACAAGGCAAAATTTCTGCTGCTGCTGCTGCTAAGTCGCTTCAGTCGTGTCCGACTCTTAGCGACCCCATGGACTGGAGCCTACCAGGCTCCTCCGTCCGTGGGATTTTCCAGGCAAGAGTACTGGAGTGGGGTGCCATCGCAAAATTTCTAAATCTACTTGAATTAGAAATGAGCAAATGTTCACTGGAGATTTTTATGGCTACCTGTTTATCATTAGGGATTTGGAACCTACTACCCAAAAAGAAGCTTCATTGGAGCCATAACCCCAGAGCTCCTACCCTCATAGCACTGAAGTTTGGCTTGTCAGAGGGCACGTGTTAAAAAAGGAATCTTCCCTGGTGGTCCAGTGGTTGAGAATCTGCCTGCCAATACAGGGGACCCCAGTTCGATCCCCACTGTGGGAAGATCCTACATGCCCAGGGGCAACTAAGCCCATGTGCCACAACTACTGAAGCCCATGTGACCTAGAGCCTGTGTTCCACAAGAGAAGCCACCGCAAAGAGAAGCCCACGCACTGAAACTAGAGAGTCGACCTCTTCTCTGCAACCAGAGAAAGCCTGCTCACAGCAACGAAGACCCAGCACAGCCATAAATAAATAAATAAACAAATATATATATATATATATTTTAAAAAACAGTAATCTGGCAGAGGTTATCAGCTCTCCTGCACTGACATGTGTTTGTCTTTAACTCCTCACTGCCTGGAAGCACCTCCCTCGGAGGAATCGGGTTAATAACACCACACACACGGCTAGTTTGAGGAGAAGAGTTTTATGTGGGCGATACAAACTGAACAGGAACACCATAAACAAGGAAGGAAGCACAGGCTCAGCCAGGAAAGCAGCCACAAGGAGCAGGCGTGGAATTATCCAGGAGCGGTTTCAAATACCAACACCATATTTACATGTCTAATTTGGAACCTGGCTCTTTTTAAGCATCAGAGGAAGTTAGGGGAGAAACCATGCATGAGATTAAAAATATATATACATGTATACACAGAGACACCAACATTTTCACACTTCTTTCGTTCATTTTCCCCACAAGAAACAAATCAGACGAAGGAAAAGCCCAGCCTCTTTTCCCTAAAGTCCCTATATTTATTATGGAGTTGGCAGAAGCCCCAGCTGGGGCTTGGATTCAAGGAGGCAGACTTCACTCTCTTTCACTCTACACACCCCTGACAGTTTACCAATGGAACACTTGGAACATGGGTGGGAACGTTCAGAAGAGGCAAGAAAAAGTACAGCTCATTTAACTTATGCATTATATACAAGGGCATCAGTTTTTCCCAATACCTTCACACTTCGTCCTTTACTAGGTTCTTAGCAGACTTCTGACCTGCAGCAACAGAGCTCAGACAAGCTGTGAGACATAGAGTAAGGTGGTACTTTGATCCAGTGCACACTGGGTCAGTCACTTTACTCAAGACAGTCACACATGCCAGGCCCTGGCAAATCCTCAGGGGGCTGTGGCTTCGTGCTTGGTGGAGTAGAAGGCTGGGCTTTTTCCCTCCCTAGATACCTCCTTGCTGCCGCCGTCACCACCAACGAGTGCTCCGCTTTTCCCTCAGGACCCAAGACAGCTGCTGGGCGTGTATGTGTGTAATTTATTGTTCTGCTGCTGTTGGCTCGTCCCCGGGCGCTGGCTTCTCAACCTGTGACTCTGGAGGAATCAGATACTGGACCTCCTCTGTACTGATGGCTACCTTATCTGGCTGGAGCCACCTCTTGAAATGTTCCAAGGTGCTAGGAAAGAAGAGGAGGACAGTGTGACTGCATCAGGCTTCACTGACTAATTACTTAATGATTATCTCAGATACTCCAAGACTGCCTTCCCACCCACCACCGATTCCTTCCTACAGTGGTTTTTCACTGCTAACACAGGGTGCGGGGCACAACAGCTCCTCTGACAGCTGTGCATCCTAGCAGCTCCATGGTATAATTTACCCGCTAGGGGGCACTTGGGCAATAAGCAGCACTAGCCCCCCTTCAAAGGCAGTTTCTGAAGACTTAATGAGAACAGCTGAAGAGCCTATGCCTGTCTGGGCTTTTTTCCTCCAAACTGGAGAGAAGAGAAATTTTCAAGGGGCAGGAAACATTTCAAATAAATACCAAATTATTGCATGTTAAGTTGCTTCAGTTGTGTCCGACTCTTTGTGACCCCATGGACTGTAGCCCACCAGGCTCCTCTGTCCAATGGGGATTTTCCAGGCAAGACTACTAGAGTGGGTTGCCATGCCCTTCTCCAGGGCATCTTCCCAACCCAGGGATTGAGCCCACGTCTCTTATGTCTTCTGTATTAGTAAGGCAGAAACCTGAGCATCTTGGTATCTCTGATACCTGAAGTAGTCTGAGGCTCAATTATACTTACAGCACTTAGTTGCACTAAGTGTGGTTTGTTTGGGTGTTTTTGTTTATTTAGTTCATTCTATAGCAAGATGCCAAGCTGGAAACATCTGAGTAGCAATGTCCCCCACAAAGGAATGGCCACTATGCCAGGGGGCTTTTTTTCATTTGGATCTGGGGGAAGGAGGAGGGCTTCCCTGGTAGCTCAGCTGGTAAAGAATCCACCTGCAATGTGGGAGACCCTGGTTCGACTCCTGGGTTGGGAAGATCCCCTGGAGAAGGGGTAGGCTATCCACTCCAGTATTCTTGGGCTTCTCTGGTGGCTCAGATGGTAAAAAATCCACCTTCAATGCAGGAGACATGGGTTTGATCCCTGGGTTGCGAAGATGCCCTAGAGGAGGGGATGGCAACCCATTCCAGTATTCTTGCCTGGAGAATCAATCCCATGGACAGAGGAGCCTACCAGACTACAGTTCATGGGGTTGCAAAAAGTTGGCCATGATTGAGCGACCAAGCACAGCACAGTGGCGAGGGGGAAGTATCCCCGCCTACCCTCCTTGAGCATCCAGGATCCTCCTCTAAAGGTATTAGACATTCACAGTAAACTACAAATGACCAGAAATAGTGGAAAGCTCATTCTATGCTCTTCAACAGCAAAAAGTCATAAGCCAAGAAATAAAGCCGTAACCAGCAGATTTCAGATACCTACCATGGGGGAGTCATGTGGACAGGAAGATTTCCCAGCCCATTGCTCCCTTGCCAAGAGCATTCGATGAGGAGGGGTCACCTATCTGGTCTTCACATACGTGAAGAAACACACAACTCCACTACAAAATGGCCTGTGCTTAAAACATACACTTTTAGGTTTAAAACCAAATGCATATCTGTTTCCTGTGCTTGTTCTGAACAGAAAGAAGCATTCCCACAGATGTAGGCTCAAGGCAACGCAATGTGGGTATTTAATCTTCATCTACCACACATTTCATAAAAGGGTTCCAGTTATTACTACAAGGAAGGGAAAACCACATTATTTTAGGTATTAATAAATACACAGAAACATGAACTTGAGTCTTGGTGCTGATCGTATTTCAGAGCAAAAGAATTCCTATTTAAGAATTATGCAAAAGAAAGTTGTCTTTGTTACTCAGAACTGGAAAGGAAGGAAATATTAATATTAGAGGGGAGAGAATATAATACCAAATTATTAGTGGCTCAGGAATCGGTGCGTCTTCATCTTTTGTGTTTGGGTCAGTTTACTGGGAAAAAAAAAAGAGTAAATTTTATATTATTTTCTGAACCCTTGGAGGGTAGCTGGCCTGACCTTAGATGCCATCCTGATTTCTGAAGGATCTGGGGCCACCTTGAGTATTTGAGATAATGTAAGTGAAAATACTTCGCAAGTTAAAAAATAAAATGTAACTATGAAGTTCTATTTACATACTGTCCATGATTTCAGCAGCAGTATTCATCTGATACCATGGGACTCTGAAAATCAATGTTAATGATAGGTTGTGAAAGTGAAGTCACTCAGTCGTGTCCGGCTCTTTGCGACCCCATGGACTGTAGCCCACCAGGTTCCTCCGTCCATGGGAGTCTCCAGGCAAGAATACTGGAGTGGGTTGCCATTTCCTTCTCCAGGGGATCTTCCCGACCCAGGGATCGAACCCAGGTCTCCTGCATTGCAGGCAGACACTTTAACCTCTGAGCCACCAGGGAAAGTTAAATCATAGTCCCTAAAACCATATGTTAAAATTCAGGTTTTTATTTCCCTCATTGATTTTCATTTTGAATAATTTCTTAGTGAATTTTAAAATTCTGTTAGGAAGAATAATATTAGGAATAGCTAACACTTTGTACTGACCCTGTGCCAGGCACAAGTTCTAAGTGCTTTATACACAGTAACTCATTTAAGGCTCATAATAACCTTATGTGGTAAGAGCTACTACTCCTGCTTCACCTGGAGCATGTCTAGGAAGCTGAGGCACACATGGGTTACTCAGCCAGTAAGTGGCAGAGCTCCTGTGCCCAGTGTCAAGCATCATCCTGCTCTTTGTGACAGAATGCTCTCTCCTCCTTTCTGCATCTGGCCCACCTGCAGATACTGTTTCCCTTTGGTACAAAACTAGAGCCCAGAGGGAGCTCAACGGTCTTTCAACTCTTAAAGCACATTGTCACTTCTGCTCATCTGGCTCTTATGTGCCTCGTTTTGTTAGCTATGTCTTCATATATATTCTTCTCTCCCCAAACTAGTTCTGATGACCAAAAGAAGGGTCTAGAATGTTGTTGCATCTCCCCCTTCATGCCCATGACATCAAGCACAGTCCCTTCACACCAGAGATGCTTAAGAAATTCATTCATTTGTGCTACACAAATTTGAGTGTCTACAATATGACAGAAACTCTGTAAGGCAGTGGAGATTCATAGGTAAGAAGACGGTTCCAGTTGTTGATTGATGACTAGCTTCTCAAGTGCAGTGTGTACTTAAAAATGAAGACGGTGGTTTATTCTCAACTCTGTTCAACCTGTGATCAAGATGTAGATGGGGTATTTGCTTTTTGGAAAAAATATCCTTTCGCAAAAATCTGCCACTGGACTAAGAGCAAATAAAACCACCTTAAAAAGAATGATATTTAGCTCAGAAAAGCTGCTGTTGATATCAACTTATATCTGGACTCAGATGTCACTCTCCCTGACTTCTTTAGAGGAAGAGAAATGCTTTTGGTGAAACATACTATCACCTGGAGAATGTCTAGGAATCAATTACCTCTCATCAGAATCAAGTCCATCCACAAAGAACTCAGATGCTAACTTCTCCTGGAGGAACCGGTCCCAGCATTCCTTCTTTGCTTGGGCCAGGGTTCGAAGCATGTCCTTCGAAGTCACTTCCTGATTTAAACCTTTGATTCTTCTCAGTTTCTTCTCTAAAGAGAGAGGAAGTTGAGCTTAACAAGGAAACTGAATATGAAACAAAAGTAATCTAAAATGCAAAATGCCAACTGAAAAATTCTTATTGATGAGTATAAGCACATTGCTCTCATTTTTTTAAGGACAAATGTACATTTTTCTTTTTCCTTCACAACATCTTCACTCTACATTGTATCAAACAAATGTTTAACTCCAGAAAAGGGAAAACTATAGATTCTCATAAATAAACTGATGGCATGTTTTCTTTGAAATCATAGAAGCCCAGCAGGTATCTCTCTAAAGAAAGCCTGTTTTCCCTGGCGTGTGATGTGTATACTGTCGTCTTTTTTCAACTCCTGAAAATAGTTTTTCTGAGGAGTAAATGGTTGCTGTTTTTTTTTTTTTTTTATAAGTGTCATAAAGTGGTTTTCAAACCTCATGAGAAAGAATCAGAGAAAATGGAGAGAGATTCATTCAGTGGTTCATTAGACACTAAAATTAACTTGATGAGAACACAATAATAAGAGACCTTTAAGATCATGATGTGTGATTAAAGTCTTGATTAAAGAAAAGGAATCTCCTAACAGTTTTTTCTAAAAGTTGTTCTACTTGTGTCCTGAATGTTGGAGTCTTAATAAAAGCAAACATCCTATAATCCCTGTGAGAGCAGTCCATATGGCTTCCTGACGATGCATGTTTAGTTACTCTTTGCAGTTTAAGTAAGAACACAAGAAAGAGGGACTTCTCTGGTGGTCCAGTGGCTAAGGATCCAAGCTCCCAATGTAGGTGGCTCAGGCCAAATCTTTAGTCAGAGAACTAGATCCTACATGGTGCAACTAAGATCAAAGATCCTGGGTGCCTCACTTAGACCTGGTGCAGTCAAATAAATAACGATTTAAGAATAAAGAATCCAAGAAAGGGTATCACCATTTGTCTTCTGCCTTAATTTAGTCTTGCCTCCAACTATAATAAATGGGTAAATGATGCCATTTTGGAGGGGATAAGTGGACATCAAGCCCAGGACCAACAGAAGCTTTATGATTCGCAATCTGGTTTTCATTTCTAAGCAAGCCACATCAACTTGAACCCACTTATCAAAACAAACACCTTTGTTGCTACAAGTTACCACCAAAAGCTCACCATGTAAAAAAAAAAAGAACAAACCTACAGTTGATAAATGTTAAATATTTGAGGAGTTTTTTCTCTCCAGGAGGATGTGAAAAGGATTATGTACATCTCACGTTGAATTGGTTAAAAGTTTTTAATTGTTGCTCTTAGTGGATTCTCTGACATAAGTTTATTTGGCAATAAAAACAATCTTTATATTGTTAGACCTTGTCAAGGTGGAAGTAGTCTTTGGGGCTGGAAGAAGTCTTCCCCTCTCTGTGTGCTGAGTCCCTAGTTAGGTGTGATCAGGCAGAAACAGGCACCCTTGCATCCTCCAAACCTGCCTGCCATTGTCACCCAGACTCTGCCATAGGCAACAGAAATGCCTCTTGCTTTCTTCAGGGAAGGACATTTTAATCATCATGTTAACTGATTTTAGAAAAGATGAGTGGAAATTTTAACTTCCTGAACCAGTCTTCACCAATCAAAGACATGACTGATTCCATGAAAGATTCTTCTTTTCCCAGGACACAGAGCACCAACAAGCCAGAGGATCTGGTTCTCCAGCTTCCTCAGACTGTTGCTTCTTCTCCTTACCATCACTGAAGACAGATTCTGACTGCCACAACAGAACTGTTAACCTCCTTGGCCATTACTGCATGGATGACTATCCTATTTCTGATGGCTTCCCAACAAATTTCACATTACACCCTCATCTTTTTCATTAGCCATCATTCCACATGTGTTTTTCTCATATTTTTTCTTGCACATCATTAACCAAATGCTTTTGTTTTTCCAAGACATTTCTTAGCAATATGTAAACCCTATTCTGACTCTTCTTTCTGTCCTTCCTCAAAAGCTTCTTCCAGAATTGTCTTTCCTTTTTCAAATAATTATTCCCAGGTTTGGCTTTGTGACATGTTGATGGGTCTCATGGATGTTTAATAAAACAGGATAACACAATTTTAAAGTTTGGCAATCCTGTCCAAGACTGATATTTGTCTTTCCCCTATCAAGGGACGATCTGCGTCTCTTTCCTGAGTTAGGAGTCTCTCTAAATACTTAAGGCCATAAAGATAAGTGAAGATGTGTCCAGGAAATATTTTAAAAGTGAAATGGCTAACAAGAGGACGAATGAACTGTATGTCAATATGTTGTTGTTTAGTTGGGAAGTTGTATCCAACTCTTGCAACCCCATGGACTGTATCCCACCAGGCTCCTCTGTCCATGGGATTTCCCAGGCCAGAATACTAGAGTGTTGTCATTTCCTTCTCCAGGGTATGTTCCCAATCCAGGGATCAAACCCAAGTCTCCTGCATTGGTAGGTGGATTCTTTACCACTGAGCCACCAGGGAAGCCCATTATGTCAATATACTCCCATCCCAACAATCATTCTATTAAATATAACAGTTTCTCAAACTGTAGCATCAGAAATCCAAATGGAGCTCTGGGGTCATGACCTTTTTCTTTCAGGAAGGTATAGGTTTGACACTTTTGGGTAACCTGAATACATGAGCCACTAAGAGTAGGTAAGAGTGTTCTGTAGAATGCCAACAAATAAAGCAAAATTTAGATGAAACAGAGGCCAGAGATGACAAAGATTGTTTTAAGGGATATACTGGGAAAAGGGGGCTCCTTCCCAACAACCAACCTGAAACCCCCTGTAGAATTACATCGGACAGATACATGTGGTGAGGACAAAAAGAAAAATTAAGAATAGAAAACCAGATTTGATGTAACAGAACTTCAACATGCTTCCTTAAAACCTCCAGCTTCAGATTTAAACAAACAAACAAAAAAGCCATCTAACTTACCTAAAGATGCTAAATACACTTCTGAATCCTGCAAGGGAGCCCAAGGCTTTACAGCTGGCTGTGCAGCAAAGTGTGGGGCCTCCCTCTGGCCTGTGCCTGCAGGGTAAGAATCCATAAAGGAGTCTGAGAAGGCATTGCTGGCACTGTCCTCTTGGTCAGGATGTGGCAGGCAGGAACAGATTTCAGCCCAAAGATCTGGGCCAGATCTTGTGGTTGTAGAGTCAATGCTTTCAAACATTTTCATTTGGAATCTGAGCTGAAAAACAAAATCTCAAGTGAATAAGAACTGACTTGGGAAGGAAAGTTACAGCCTTTTAATTAGTTTTTCCTAACAAAATTTAAAATGTCTTCTATTACATTCTTATGTTATAGATAAAAAGATGACAAAAGGGTAATTGGGTTTCTCTTCTGGCTTTGCACTTGGGTTGTTTTCATAATGAAGTCTGTCTTTTAAAATAGAATTTCTATAAGCCAGACACAAAAGACTGAATGATTGAATGATTCCATTTTCATTAGGTCTCTGCAGTCAAACTCACAGAGACAGAAAATAAAATTGTGGTTGGGATGGGGATGGGGTGGTTGGAATGGGAGTTATTGTTTAATGGATACAGAGTTTTAGTTTGGGAAGTTCTAGAAATGGATGGTGGTAATGGTTGTTTGATAATGTTAATACCATCGAACATTACATCTGCTGCTGCTGCTACTGCTGCTAAGTCGCTTCAGTCATGTCCGACTCTGTGCGACCCCGTAGACGGCAGCCCACCAGGCTCCCCCGTCCCTGGGATTCTCCAGGCAAAAACACTGGAGTGGGTTGCCATTTCCTTCTCCAATGTATGAAAGTGAAAGATGAAAGTGAAGTCGCTTAGTCATATCCAACTCTTAGCGACCCCATGGACTGCAGCCTACCAGGCTCCTCCGTCCATGGGATTCTCCAGGCAAGAGTACTGGAGTGGGGTGCCATTGCCTTCTCCGAACATTACATCTAAAGATGGTTAAAATGGTAAATATATGTTATGGATGTTTTACACATACGCAAGCACACACATAGAGGTATTTCTAGGACATTTCCAGTGAGGACAACCGTCCTGCACTTTCCTCCAAAGATCTCCAAGATGTGACCACTCTGTCCTCAACCAATTAAATTCTGTTTTCAATAGGACACAGACTAAAAGTCCTGCACAGTTCCATATACAGTACACCAGGATAATAAAACTGCTGCTTGGTGAAACCTGTCTGTCAGAGTACTGGCTCATTGGCTCCTTACATGGAGAAGCTGAGCTTATGCCTCCTGTTCTTATTTAAAAACAAAACAAAACAGAAAGATAGACATTTTCATCATTTTACAGATGAAAAAACTGAGGATCAGAAGCATAACTTGCCAAAGACACATTATTGGTATAGAGTGAATCCTTGATTGGAAACCAGACCCCCGCCGCTCCAAAAGCCATGTTTTTACCCAATAAAACTCAGCCTGTTTGTGACTATACTGAAAATAGCACGAGCAGAGCTAAGAGGGAATAGCTACCCACAAAGCCCTGGGGGCTTTCATAACTATCTAGTCTAGTAGGATGAACTGACACCTCCTTTCAGGAGGGACCTTTGAGATTAGGAAGGCTGCTGAGGAAAAGATCTGAATAATTTCAGGAGCGAGAGCCCAGGAAGCGCAGGGCCCGGAAGTAAAAGGCCAGATGTGACGGAGGCCCAGTATGAACTGATGCCAAGGGTCACAATGAGGCTCCACTCCCATCCCGAAGTCGTTTGAACCCACCCACACCAAAACTTTGCTAGCATCAGAGCCCTGGTCCCCCGGTCCCCACTAGGAAGTACCGTCCAGAGCGGAGAAAGAACCCTCGTGTCCAGATCCAGGGCCTCAATCACTCCAGCCTCAAGGACTGGCTAGGCGGGACGACTCAGGCCCCCAGGCACCTCTGTGGTATCTCGGAATGCGACCGGAGCCAAGGATAGAAAACGCTGCGCAACCCTGCGCCTCTTCGCCTTACCACAACCGCCTGCCAGCAGCCCGCAAACGCTCGGCTCAGTTTCTTTGCAGGCAGCAGGGAAGAAATAAGGAGGCGGAGTCTCCAGGTGACGGATCCCGGGAGTCCTCCAACCACCGCCCAACTTGGCGATGTTCTGTGCTTCGATTGGTCGAGAGGAGTTCGGCTGGGTAAGGAAGTGAGCTGCATAGCGCTTCGGAAACGACGGGCGGGACTGTTGTTGCCTGGATACGGTAGAGCACACACCCTCCGTCCCTGTTTTCCAAGGGACCAGGTTGATTCCACCTACATCAGTGCGTTCCAGCCGCGCGTACACCGCTTTCCACATGATTCCCGCTCGGTTAGGGAAGCCCAGTTTCCAAGGCCTTGACTTTTCTTGGTTCCCTAAGCAAGTTAGTCTCCTCAGCAGTTCTCTGGACTGGTGTTGGTCCCCGAAAATTTCAGACCTTAGACACGCAAATTAGAGAATTTAATGCACTTTGAATGGGGGACGCAGGCGATTACTTTCCTTACTCCCACAGGAGATCCCTGTCCTTTTCACCAGTTATGACGCTTTCCCACATTAATTTAGTCAATAGGCATCAAGATCCTGCTGTGTTCCAGGCATTGTGTTAAGCGGGAATTCAAGACAGGTAAGACTTCATATGGCTCCAAGCTTTATGGCTTAGGAGGAAGCTCCGTGGAGACAGACACGTTTACAAATCACAGCAAAGAGTTATAGAGATATGACGGAAATGTGGCCAGAGTACATAAAGGAGCCAGTGGTCATGGGAGGTGTGTGTCAGAAAGGCTTTGTGTGTCAGAAGATGACCTTTGATATCCTTCAGGGGTTCGCTGAGACATAACCCTCCCAACCTGATCTCCAATTTCCAGGGCCGATTACTCTCTCACAAAGCTATATGTGAGAAAAGACAGTAGCCACCCATCTGTAGAAGTAGGTTGGCTGAGGGTATAGTCTCTAGATGTGTCTGAAGCTTCTCAGTGTGGCTATGGTGGTGATAACTACCACCATGTGAAAGGCAACTACAAGGCACTCTTTTACTTACATTTATGACCATTCTTAGAAAATGCACACAGAAGGAAGTGGAAAGCAAGAAAGTTAGAAAACAAAGGAGCAAATAATAGGCAAGATTTTTGCCAGTGCTTATTCATAGAGAATATATGAGGATGGGTGGTTTCCCAGAGTCCTCCAACTGCTGCCTGACCTGGTGACATGAATCTTGTAGCATCTGATTCATAGAAAGGATGACTATCATAGATTTATGGGTGCTTCATTGAACTGCTCCATAGCCTTTCAAGTCACTTACGAAGTTTTCTCCAATTTCCCACTCACCAAAAAAATACCCTCTTGATTTCAAATTTGGCCACCCATATCTTACATATCTTACATATCTTGATACCAGAATGAGGGTTCCTTTAATAGTAGGCACAAATAGTGGCTAATGTAAAATTGAATACACCTTTCAACTTAAAGTGACAGTTGTAAATTAACAAATGGTCCCCTTTTCTGATAGGGTTGCTCAGGTGGTGCAGTGGTAAACAGTCTACCTGCCAATGCAGGAGATGCAGTTTCCTGGCTTGGGAAGATCCCCTGGAGAAGGAAATGGTAACCCACTCCAGTATTCTTGCCTGGAAAATTCCATTGACAGAGGAACCTGGCAGTGTACAGTCCATGGGGTTGCAAAGAGTTGGACACCACTGAGCACAGCACACCCTTAGTAATTCATCCATGTCGTTTGAGTTTAATTAGTGTGTGTGCTGAATAAATCCAAACCAGATCCTGGACTTGCAAAAGTGAAACCATAAGCCCTGATGATCTCCGTCTTCCCAAGGACTGCTCACACTTGGAAGCCACGTGACAGCAGTCAACATCCTTCTATCTTAGACTCTGCTTTCCCACAGTGTGATTAGTACAAATACGTTTTTTATTTGTATTCTCAAGCAGCCTAGGCCTTCACTGAGGTGAGAAACCATGTCTTTCTTACCTTTGTATCTCTGAAGCCAAGTGATGCTTGGCAAATGTTCCAAATTTGTTTGGTGTCTGAATGTTTAAATTAGAAACCTTTTGGTCAAAGACTACACTGAACTGGAGCTAGAGCTTGTGATTCACTCTTCAGTCTCTTCTCCAAGTGGCAACCAGTTAATCTTTTTGGAATGAAAATTGGATCATCACACACACACACAAATTGGATCATCACACACACAAACACACACACACACACACACACACACACACACACACACACACACCCCAGAAACTCTTTGATAATTCCCCATTGCTCTTAAAGGCTTAAATTCTTATCAGAGTAAGTTAGGTAGAGTTCTTAGTTCAAATAATAGAGCTCATTCTAGCCAGTTTAAGCGGTAAAAGGGATTAATTAAAGCTGCTCTGTACAATAAAATTTCTGTAATGATAGAAGTGTTCTGTATCTAAGTTGTCCAATAAGGTATCCACTAGTTTTATGTGATTCTTGAGCACATGAGATGCAGCTTCTGTAACTGAATAGCTGAATTTTAAATTTTCTTTCATTGTAAATAAATAGCCACATATGGCTAATGACTATTCTGTTGACCACAGGATTAAAATATATTAAACAGTTCACAGAACCTCAAGATGGGCCAGAGTCAGACTTGGGGTCTATATAGCCAGGAGTTTCTAAAACTCAGTGAAGGACTTCTCAGGGAGCACCCCAGTGCCACTCAATGTAGATACTGCAGCTGGGCACTGCTCACAGGAACTTCCCCCAGGTTAGTCCCCAATATAACTCCATATATAAATATATAAATCCCTCCAATGCTATCTTGTCAGACATGAATTCCACACTGCCTGCTTCCTCTGCTATTATGCCTCTTGAACCAAAGGCTCTGCCTGATCAAAGGAGCCCAGGTGATGGATGCCCAAGTTGCTAGGGAGTCTGAGAAGCCAGTTTCTAGATCCTACCTCTTGGAAACAGTACTTAATGTGGGAAATTCCCCCACACAAAGAAGAGTGTTGAGAAGATGCTGGATGTCCAAAGGTATGAGAACAGTCTACTTTGCATGGTTTATGTCAGTGCTTTCCAAACTTAAATATGCGGTCAGATCATCTGAGGATCTTGTTAAAACAGAGATTCTCACTCAGGGGGTCTGAAGGGAAGAGGGAAAAGATTCTGCAGTTCCAACAAGTTGCTAGATGTTTCCCACGTTGCTAATTCACAGACCACATTTTGAGCAGCAAGGCTTTATACAATTCCACAAGGACTCCCTCTCTAGACCTCTCTTATAGCTTTCTCCTTGTCTGTATTTCAGACACATTCTGAAACAAACAAACAAAAAAACACAAAAGACTTTATTGAAATACAATTCACACTCCATAAAATTCACCCTTTTGTCATGTGGTGGGTTCTCAGAAGTCTTGGCTTATCTTGATTTGGCTGTTTCTGAGCCTGTTCTCCAGCTCTCTTATGAATCCTATGAGGCACTAATATCCTTTCAATAATTCTGTCTCTTATGAAGTTAACTGGAGTTGGTTTCAGTATTTTGCATTTAAGAATTCTGACAAATACATCTTCTGATCCACTTGGAGTTTTAATCTCAGGACAGGAGCATATGGAAGGCAAGTGGGAGATCTCTAGTCCTCATGCTGTTAAGGAGAAGGACAAATGTAAAAATATTTTTCCTCGGGTGTGTGTGCTTAATTACATATATGACAGCTTTATTGAGTTACAAGAAGTGAAATTTAGTTGCTCATTAGTGTCTGACTCTTTGTGATCCCATGAACTGTAGCCTGCCAGGCTTCTCTGTCCATGGAATTCTCCAGGTAAGAGTACTGGAATGAGTTGCCAATTCCTTCTCCAAGGGATCTTCCCAACCCAGGGATCAAACCGCAGGCCAGGTCTCCCTGTCCATCACCAACTCCCAGAGTTTACTCAAACTCACGTCCATCGAGTCGGTGATGCCATCCAGCCATCTCATCCTCTGTCGTCCCCTTCTCCTCCTGCCCCCAATCCCTCCCAGCATCAGGGTCTTTTCCAATGAGTCAACTCTTCGCATGAGGTGGCCAAAGTACTGGAGTTTCAGCTTTAGCATCAGTCCTTCCAATGAACACCCAGGACTGATTTCCTTTAGAATGGACTGGTTGGATCTCCTTGCAGTCTAAGGGACTCTCAAGAGTCTTCTCCAACACCACAGTTCAAAAGCATCAATGTCTCTGCTTTTTAATATGCCATCTAGGTTGGTCATCTCTTCACGCAGCCTCTGCTTCTTACCTTGGAGGAGGGGTGTATCCTCACTGCCGCCCCTCCTGACCTTGAACGTTTAATGGGGAAACAGTGGAAACAGTGTTAGACTTTATTTTGGGGGGCTCCAAAATCACTGCAGATGGTGATTGCAGCCATGAAATTAAAAGACGCTTACTCCCTGGAAGGAAAGTAATGACCAACCTAGATGCATATTAAAAAGCAGAGTCATTACTTTGCCAACAAAGGTCCGTCTAGTCAAGGCTATGGTTTTTCCAGTAGTCATGTATGGATGTGAGAGTTGGACCGTGAAGAAAGCTGATCGCCGAAAAATTGATGCTTTTGAACCGTGGTGTTGGAGAAGACTCTTGAGAGTCCCTTAGACTGCAAGGAGATCCAACCAGTCCATTCTAAAGTAGATCAGTCCTGGGTGTTCTTTGGAAGGAATGATGCTAAAGCTGAAACTCCAGTACTTTGGCCACCTCATGTGAAGAGTTGACTCTTTGGAAAAGACTCTGATGCTGGGAGGGATTGGGGGCAGGAGGAGAAGGGGACGACAGAGGATGAGATGGCTGGATGGCATCACTGACTCGATGGACATGAGTTTGAGTGAACTCTGGGAGTTGGTGATGGACAGGGAGGCCTGGCATACAGCGATTCATGGGGTAGCAAAGAGTTGGACACGACTGAGCGACTGAACTGAACTGAACTGAGGTTGATCATAACTTTCCTTCCAAGGAGTAAGTGTCTTTTAATTTTATGGCTGCAATCACCATCTGCAGTGATTTTGGAGCCCCCCAAAATAAAATCTGACACTGTTTCCACTGTTTCCCCAACTATTTCCCATGAAGTGATGGGACCAGATCCCATGATTTTCGTTTTATGAATGTTGAGCTTTAAGCCAACTTTTTCAATCTCCTCTTTCACTTTCATCAAGAGGCTTTTTAGTTCCTCTTCACTTTCTGCCATGGAGTGGTATCATCTGCATATCTGAGGTTATTGCTATTTTCCCCAGTAATCTTGATTCCAGCTTGTGCTTCTTCCAGCCCACCATTTCTCATGATGTACTCTGCATATAAGTTAAATAAGCAGGGTGACAATATAGAGCCTTGATGTACTCCTTTTCCTATTTGGAACCAGTCTGTTGTTCCATATCCAGTTCTAACTGTTGCTTCCTGACCTGCATATAGGTTTCTCAAGAGGCAGGTCAGGTGGTCTGGGATTCCCATCTCTTGAAGAATTTTCCACAGTTTATTGTGATCCACACAATCAAAGGCTTTGGCATAGTCAATAAAGCAGAAATAGCTGTTTTTCTGGAACTCTCTTGCTTTTTCCATGTTCCAGTGAATGTTGGCAATTTGATCTCTGGTTCCTCTGCCTTTTCTAAAACCAGCTTGAACACCTGGAAGTTCGCGGTTCACGTATTGGTGAAGCCTGGCTTGGAGAATTTTGAGCATTACTTTACTAGCGTGTGAGATGAGTGCAATTGTGCGGTAGTTTGAGCATTCTTTGGCATTGCCTTTCTTTGGGATTGGAATGAAAACTGACCTTTACCAGTCCTGTGGCCACTGCTGGGTTTTCCAAATTTGCTGGCATATTGAGTGCAGCACTTTCACAGCATCATCTTTTAGGATTTGAAATAGCTCAACTGGGATTCCATCACCTCCACTAGGTTTGTTCGTAATGATGCTTTCTAAGGCCCACTTGACTTCACATTCCAGGACGTCTGGCTCTAGGTGAGTGATCACACCATTGTGATTATCTGGGTCATGAAGATCTTTTTTGCACAGTTCTTCTGTGTATTCTTGCCACCTCTTCTTAAGATCTTCTGCTCTGTTAGGTCCATACCATTTCTGTCCTTTATCAAGCCCATCTTTGCATGAAATGTTCCCTTGGTATCTCTAATTTTCTTGAAGAGATCTCTAGTCTTTCCCATTCTGTTGGTTTCCTCTATTTCTTTGCATTGATCGTTAATGAAGGCTTTCTTATCTCTCCTTGCTTATTCTTTGGAACTCTGCATTCAGATGGGAATATCTTTCCTTTTCTCCTTTGCTTTTCGCTTCTCTTCTTTTCACAGCTATTTGTAAGGCCTCCTCAGACAGCCATTTTGCTTTTGTGCATTTCTTTTTCTTGGGGATGGTCTTGATCCCTGTCTCCTGTACAATGTCATGAACCTCCGTCCATAGTTCATCAGGCACTCTATCAGATCTAGTCCCTTAAATCTATTTCTCACTTCCACTGTATAATCATAAGGGATTTGATTTAGAGTTATAAATCACAAAATATCCTCACCCTTTAAAGTATACAACGCAGTGTTTCTTAGTACATTCAGAGTTTAGCAATCTTCATTTTATTTTGTTTTGAAATATTAATAACTCTTTCAAGAGTTTTTCCAGAGTAAAGGAACTTCGAGCATATCTACATGGAATCTACACTTTTAATGAGTCATTCTTACAGCTTTCAACTCATTCAGCTACCTCCTTCACGCCTGTTCTCAACGCGGTCCCGCCTCGGCACTAGGTCTCACTGATTGGTTGGTGCCGAGTGACGCCCTCAGATCGCGACCCAGAGGCAGCGGCCGCTGGGTCATGTGGCTGGGAGGCCGGTTGTGGCTCCCGGTTCTTGGGCAAGTGTGCTCCAATCTCCGGTTCCTCGCAATTGCCAGGACTTGGAGTGCCTGTAGGGGACCCATGGCGGAAAGACTCTCGACCGGGGCTGAGGCAGCGAGCGGGCTGGGGGCTCCAGCTCAGCAAAACGGAGATGCGGGCGGCGCCGCGAGGGGTGAGCAGCCCCCTGGGCACCCGGAACCGGGGGGTCCAGGAGAGGAGCCGGTCTCGGGGGACGCGAAGCAGCCCTCAGGAAACGGGGAGCGGGCCCCGGCTGCAGCCCTGGGCCCTGGCAAGCGGAAGAAGCGGCGGGGCGCGGTTGGAGAGCGCGTTGTGCCGCCCCCGAAGAAGCGGCGGGCAGGGGTTAGCTTCGGCGATGAGCACTTTGCTGAGACCAGCTACTACTTTGAAGGCGGCTTGCGCAAAGTGCGGCCCTATTACTTTGACTTCCGAACTTATTGCAAAGGCCGCTGGGTGGGCCACAGCTTGCTGCACGTCTTCGGCACGGAGTTCAGAGCCCAGCCCCTGGCCTACTACGAGGCCGCTGTCCGGGCGGGACGCCTGCACCTCAACGAGGAGCCGGTACAGGACCTCAGCATTGTGCTCAAGGTGGAGTCCTGATGGGGCCTGCCCGAAAGGGGGCATGGTGTTTTCGGTTACTAGGGCATAGGTACCGGAGTAAATTCGGGGTCATTCTGAAGCGTTCTCGTTTTAACTTGTAACACTCTTTTACCGCTCCATTTCCTCAAGTAGACTGCCTGTATGTTTCAGACCTCAGCCGCCTTATCCCCTCCATCAAAGCGACCTTGGTGTTTCCAAGGCACAGAAGTTGGAATTCTTGTGAAAGTGAAAGTTGGTCGCTCAGTCGTGTCTAACCTTTTGCGATCCCATGAACTGCCAGGCCTCTCTGTCCATGGAATTCTCCAGGCAAGAGTACTGGTGTGGGTTGCCAATTCCTTTTCCAGGGGATCTTCCCAACTCAGGGATTGAACCCTGGTCTCCTGCATTGTAGGCAGATTCTTTACCGTTTGAGCCACCAGGGAAGCACCAGGGAATTCTTAACAGCTCCTTTTATGTAGTCTTCTGGCAGTGGCACTGATGATTTTCTGCCTTGCATTGTAGATCTCTGTACAAACGGTAATAATCGAGACTATCATTTGTATCTCCTGTGTGCTGGGCACAGCGTTAAGCATTTTATGTACTTTAACATTTAATTATAATGACAACCCTGTGGAGTAGATACTGTCACTTCATTTTGCCTGTGAGGAAGTTGAGGAAACCAAGATCAACCTCACAGAAGTAAGGCACAGTGCCACCTCCAACACCTGTGTTCTTGTAAGTGAAGTGAAAGTCAGTCAGTCGTGTCCAATTCTTTGCAACCCCATCTACTATACAATCCATGGAATTCTCCAGGCCATAATACTGGAGTGGATAGCCTTTCCCTTCTCCAGGGGATCTTCCCAACCCAGGGATTGAACCCAGGTCTCCCACATTGCAGGGGGATTCTTTACCAGCTGAGCCACAAGGGAAGCCCGTGTTCTTATAACTTCCACTTGAATTATTTATCCTAGAGCCTGATAGGATAGAACTGTGAAATGACAGAGATTGAGACCAGAATTGTGTAGCCCAGTGCTTTGACCCTTCTTTAAATTTCCATCACAGCTAAGAGGTACCAGACATTGTCATTAACAGTGTCTCACCATATTTGTGAGGGGATGGTAAGGCATTTGGAAAATGAGTGGTTTGAATCAGTCACAGTTTTGAAGCACAGATCTGGACTGACGCTCACATTTCACAGATAAGGGAACTGAGGCCTAGAGAAGTTAAGTGACTTCCCTAAGAGCATGCAGTAAGCCTGTAGCAAATCCAGGTCTAGAGCCCACATCTCTGGACTTACAGCTTGGTGTTTGTTCAAGGTCACAATAAGTGATGGTTTATGGAGGATTTTCCCCTTCATTTTAGAAAAATATATTGTTAAATATAACTTTATTGTAGAGAAAATACAAATAATCAGAACAGCAAAAACCATAATCACACCATCCAGAGATAGATAACATTTTGGGTATATCCTTCTAGCTCTTTTTCAATTCCTGCTTCTACCTGTGTGTCTGTGTGTTTACAAAATAAGAATACATGGTGTATACTGCTTTTTCTGCTTAAGGATGTACTATGCCCATTCTTTCATCCAGTAAGGAAGATGGGGGGAAGTTGTGTGTGAAGTTGACTGATCATAGGTGGCTGGACCCTGGGCTGACCAGTTGCCTGTGTCATTGGCAGGACAATGACTTCTTACGGAACACAGTGCACAGGCATGAGCCACCAGTTACCGCAGAGCCCATCCGCCTGCTAGCAGAGAACGAAGATGTGGTGGTTGTAGACAAGCCTTCTTCCATTCCTGTCCACCCCTGTGGCCGATTCCGACACAACACGGTCATCTTCATCCTGGGCAAGGAGCACCAACTAAAGGAGCTACACCCATTGCATCGGCTTGATCGCCTTACCTCTGGGGTCCTCATGTTTGCCAAGACAGCAGCCGTCTCAGAGAGAATTCATGAACAGGTTCGGGACCGGCAGGTGAGCCAAACTGAGTTTGCTTCTTGCAGGCCACTTCTGGACTCACAAATGCTCTTCATCGAAAGGGTGTCACTGAGTTCTAGATCTGAAATGAGCCTTTGTGTTTATCTGCTCAAGCTTCCCATCTTTAGGAAGGTCAGCACCTAAGGAGCCAGAGACAAGTTCTTATCTCTTAAGTTTCAAAAGATCTTTAGAGATAACATATACTGCCTCTCTTGGTAATTTGCTGTTTTGAAAATTTTAAATGCTGACAGGCTGAGCAAGGTTTTTAAGACTGTGGAGAGAGTCTACTTGGTGGAAAGATTCTGGATAGAGTTGGAAGAGGTTTGGGTAGAAGAGTTAAATAGTGGTGATTGTGGTCTTGAGACTTGTAATTCTGGGTCTGATTATAATGTATTTATTGTTTACTGTTTACCAGGCTCAATACCAAGTATGTTAGAGCCCAGCTAACTAAATCCTCGGAATAGCCCTGTTGCGATAAATGCTTTTCTAAGCAAACATTTTATAGACAAGTTAATGGGTTTTAAAGAAGCTGAGTACTGTAATGTGCCTAGGATTGTGCAACTGGTAAATGGTGGAGCTGGGGTTTGAACCCTCTTCTGTCTGATACGGATGCATTTGTCATCACTGAAAAGGGTTTGGGCTTCATGCACTGACTTTCTCCCTCTTCCCTCCTGTGTAGCTGGAGAAGGAGTACGTGTGCCGGGTGGTGGGGGAGTTCCCTACCGAGGAAGTAACCTGCAAGGAACCCATCTTGGTGGTATCTTACAAGGTAGGGGTGTGCCGTGTGGATCCTCAGGGCAAGCCCTGTGAGTCAGTGTTCCAGAGACTGAGCTACAATGGCCACTCCAGTGTGGTACGGTGCCGGCCACTTACAGGCCGCACCCACCAGATCCGAGTCCACCTCCAGTTCCTGGGCCACCCCATCCTCAATGACCCCATCTACAACTCAGCCGCCTGGGGTCCCTCACGAGGCCGAGGCGGCCACATTCCAAAGACAGATGAGGAACTCCTGCGGGACCTTGTGGCAGAGCACCAGGCCAAACAGAGTCTGGATGTGCTAGATCTCTATGAGGGTGACCTGTGCCCAGGAGCCCCAGACTCTACAGCACCTTCCTCAGAGCTCAGCAAGGACTGCCTAGAAGAGATGGCTGCATCTTCCCAGAAGATAGATGGAGCAGTTGAGGCAGCCCCTCGGGATCTGGATGGAGTGCCTGTGACATCAGAGAAGGCAACCAAAATGGATGTTGTGAATCAAGAGACAGACCCACTCTGTTCAGAGTGCCGGAGAGTGCCACAGGATCCCTCGCCCCAGGATCTTGTGATGTTTCTGCATGCCCTGCGCTATAAAGGGCCAGACTTTGAGTACTGTTCACCAATGCCTGCCTGGGCACGAGATGACTGGCAAGAACACTGAGGACTATGGCCAACGGAGGGATTATTTATTGGATTGGAACAGGAATGGGCCATGAAGTAGGAGCTAACCACATGGGCTGGTACAGAGTTTCTTGGGGGTGAAGTTGGGCTCTTAAAGGATCTGCTCATACTTGCTAGACCTTCCTCTCCTTCCAGCTAGAGTTTGGGAACTTTCTGGTTTGTAAATAGAGCTCTTTTTCTAATACCTTGTATGTCTAATGTTTTCACTAGTTGTTTCTTTTTTCCTTTTTTTAAGTGAAGTAAAATTGACAACACAATTGCCATTCTAAAACATAGAATTTAGTGGCCTTTCTTACGTTCACAATGATGTGCAACCCTCACCTCTTAATTAGTTCCAAAACATTTCATCACTCAAAAGGAAACCCATATTCATTAAACAGGCAATCCCCATTTCCTCTTCCACCTAGCTCCTGATTCAATTAGCCAATCTTCTGTCTTTATGGTTTTTGCCTATTCTGGACATTTCATACAAACGGAATCATACAACATGTGACCTTTTGTGTCTGTCGTCTTTTGTTTAGCATGATGTTTTCAGGCTTCATCCAATTCATAGCATGCATCAGTACTTCATTCCTGTTTATGGCTGAATAATATTTCATTGCATGGATATACCACATTTTGTTATACCCATTCATTGGGCGTTTGGGTTGTTCCCACTTTTTGGCTATTGTGAATAGTGCTGCTGTGCACATTTGTGTACAGATTTTTGTTTGAATACATGTTTTCTGTTCTTTCAAGTATATACCAAGGAGTGGGATTGCCAGGTCATATGGTAACTCTTTGTTTAATTTTTAGGGGAATCACCAAACTTTTCCACAGTAGCTGAACCATTTTACATTCCCATAGGAAATGCACAAGTGTTCCAATTTCTCTCCATCCTCACCAACACTTGTTATTTCCCATTGTTTTGATTATAGTCATCTTAGTGAGATTGAAGTAGTATTGTGGTTTTGATTTGCATTTCCCTTGGGACTAATAATGTTAAACATCTTTTCATATGCTTGTTGGATATTTGTGTACCTTGTTTGGAAAAATGTCTATTCAAATTTATTGCCCTTTTTTAATTTGGATTGGCTTGTTGTTGAATTATAAGACTATATATTCTGGGTATAAGACCCTTAAGAGATATATAATTTGCAAATATTTTCTCCCATTCTGTAGGTTGTCTTTTCACTTTATTGGCAGTGTCCTGTGACTCACAAAAGTTTTATTTTTTTATTATGGTGAAAACACTTAATGTGAGATCAGCCCCTTAGCAAATCCGTGTGTACAATATGATACTGTTAACTATAGGCACAGTATAGCATCTCTGGAACTTAAAATTATCATGCATAACTGAAACCTTATACTTGCTGAATAGCAGTTCCTTATTTCCCCCTGCCCCCAACCCCTGACATCACCATTCTACTCTCTGCTTCTGTGTTTATTTTAAATACCAGAAAAGAAAAACTCACTTTTCTTTATTCACAGAATACTCTGTACTTTTAAAATATGTGGTGGTTTCCCCACATCAAGCAATTCTCTGACACAGGCTGGGTATCCTACAATCTGACTCACCTCTGACACCATCTACCCAGAGATAGGGTCAGATCCCACAAATTAAGGACTCAGTCCCACAAAACTTGTCCCCACTTCAAATGACAATGGCAGGTCTAGATTGTTACCTGTGAATCAAAATTTCCCACAACTCCCTCCTCGGGTTCAACCATTTATTAGAATAACTCACAGAATTCAGGAAAACAGTTTCCTTTCTTGATTTATGGTTTATTACAAATGATATTAAAGGCTAGAAAAGACCAGCAAGATGAAGAGATACATAGGGCAAGGTCTGGAAGGGTCTGAGCACAGGCGCTTCTGACTCCATAGAGTGCAGGTGGGTCACTCTCCATATGTGGATGCCTTCTTGTTCCCTGACTCAGAAGCTTTCTGAACCTAGTCATTAGGGGTTTTCAGGGCCAATGGCCTTTTATTTAGCCCAAAGAGAAATATGAAAAACTTTCTACTCCACAGTACCACAATCAGAAAAGGAATTACTGCTTCTGTTTCTAACTCCATGGATCACCAGTCATGTCCTCAGGTCTTGCCATCATCTGTTAATTTCACCCTATTGAAGTTGAGTTTGACCCAGTTTTACTTCATTCTGAAGATCTCAAAAGAAAATTTTGAAATTTGAAATCTCGGGCATTGCTCATTCTCACTATGATCAGGAAAAGTGTACTGTTGCTTGCTATCTATTCATAGCTATCTTTGCAGAAGTTACAAAGCATGGGCTATAGCAAGTGTTATTCCCCATTTCCCCAGTTCTATTGGCATTTATTCATTTTGTCTTCCCCAAGCAAGTTTACTATAAGCTAGATTTCAATTTTTGCTCTAATTGATCTTCAATATGACATATTATTTAGTTTTCAGCTTACTAGGCATTCCCAGAAGTTATTTTGGCAAAGTAGAGGTTTTCATATGATAGCATGAAGCTAAGGGAATGATTTGAGAAAAAAGTTTTGAGTTGGTGTTGCACCAACTCAACAGAGAATTCTTGCATTAATTCTTGAACCTCTTCAGGCCTTGGAGCTTCCCTCATAGCTCAGTCAGTAAAGAATTTGCCTGCAGTGCAGGAGACCCAGGTTCGATCCCTAGATCGGGAAGTATTCCTCTAGAGAAGGAAATGACAACCCACTCAAGTATCCTTGCCAGAAAATCCCATGGACAGAGGAGCCTGGTGGTCTATAGCCCATGGGGTTGCGAAGAGTCCGGCCTGACTGAGTGACTAATGCATCACATCACAGACCTTGTCATGACTGTTTTCCCAGAGATGTTTCCCAGTGGGACTACACTTCCTAATGGTAAGGAATAGAAGGATTTAACTTATATCATTGCCTACCTCTCAAAACCAACCTTTGCAAGTCTTACAGCCCTGGGTCTGGGTTTTTCTTATAAGAGTTTAAGAAACAACGGGAGGCCGCACACGCACACACACACACATTTCACTTCTTCCTTTAGAACTTTGTGAGGGCTCACACACACACACATTTCACTTCTTCAGAGCTTTGTCTGTGAGGGAGGCTGACACATAAGGGCCTGCCCAGGCAGCAGACCATCACCAACTATACACTGGACAATTTTTTCCAGAGCACCTCATTCTCCATTGAGAATTGGTCTTCTTGAAGTTGGACTCAGAATGGAGATTCATTCCCTGGCACTGAAATAATAAAGAGATCTGGAATATCTTGGTAATGCAATTTGGCTGTACAGTAGTTCTTTATTTCTGGTCTTCCAGAGGTTGAGGGGTCCTGCAACAGTTCAGGATAGGACTTATGAAGAACTGGTGTTGATGGAGAATGATTTCCTTGATCTGTGGCTTGTGACAAATTGGGGGTGGGGGTCAGTAATGGGAATCTTGCAAAATGTATTAGCAGATCAGGCAGAACTGTCTTGTCCAAATCTTCAGTTGTAGCTCCTCCAGTAGATGGCGCCTCTAACTCTTACTGCCTTCATTTATTATAAATTTCTTTTTCCATTACTAATCCAAGTCCCCACACCACCACCCCTAGGCTTTTAAATAATCTGGCATGTTGTTAATCCTTTTTTTTTTTTTTTTCCAGCTGTGACTCCAGACAGAATCCAAGAGGAGATTTACAATCTTTTCTCTGGATTTGAGATTTACTCTACCTTACTGTGTTAGCCTTAATCCTTTTGAGTCTCGTAGAAAGAGGTAAAATAAGCACAACTCTTATACATCAATAGATCACAGAAATGCAAAAAAACTGGGACCATCACAGCAAGACTTACTGCAATTTCATATGAAAGAAACCACAAATGAACTAAGCATGAAAACAGGTAAAGAAATGAGGAATAGAAAAGTGAGTTTCCACTCATGATTTCTTCTTTTTAACCTCAAGACACTTCCAGTGCTTTATAGTTTCAGAATTTTTACAACTGAAGATCTTCCTTTGAGAAAACAACCCACTCACTTTTTATTTATAGAGACTAGACACATTGATAGACCTTATCAATTTTCCATAGGAAGTCATCACTGTGAGAAGCAGGCAAAACTCAGAAAAATGATGTAGACTTGCCACTCTTTGGAGAGGTCAAAGCACCAATGGACAATTTAAATACCATCTGGCAAATGCTGAGGAAGACACACAGAGCTACAGGAACATCTAGGAGGGGTACAAAGACCCAGAAGCAGAAGAGCATGGGACCAGGCGAGAGAAATCTAAGAAGGAGCTGCAGGTTGCAGGGCTAGGAAAGTCTTCATGATAGCGATGACATCAAAGCTGAGATCTGAAGGAGGAGCAGGAGCCAGCCAGGAAGGGGTTGATGGGAAGGAGGTGTTGGGCAGCAGGAGCATGATCCAGGGAGAGGAGTAAGTAAAGCATCTGCAAAGGTTTTGGGGAGACAGAAAAAGGCCTAATTCAGGGGAGGGGTTTTAAGACTAATGTGTTGAGGACACTTCAGAAAATCCCTCAGGAGCTCTTAACCTTTTCTTGTGACACAGATCTTGGGCAGTCTGGTGAAGCCTATGGGTCCCTTCTCAGAATATTGGTTTTAAATGCATAAAATTAAGTTTGTTGTAATATAAAGTCAACCAATTATGTTGGAATACAGTTATCAAAATAGAACAGATAAGAACAGAAGAGAGTTTATTTGAGCCAAACTAAGAAGTTTCAATAGTATGTGAACCGAGAACTAGGTTTCAACAGTACATGAACATCTTGAACTTCCAGATGTTCAAGCTGGATTAGAGAAGGCAAAGCAACCAGAAATCAAATTACAAACATCCACTGTATCAGAGAAAAAGCTAGAGAATTCCAGAAAAACATCTACTTCTGCTTCATTGACTATGTTAAAGCCTTTGACTGTGTTCAGTTCAGTGCAGTCGCTCAGTTGTGTCCGACTCTTTGCAATCCCATAATTGCATCACACCAGGCCTCCCTGTCCATCATCAACTCCCTGAGTTCACTCAAACTCACGTCCATCGAGTCGGTGATGCCATCCAGCCATCTCATCCTCTGTCGTCCCCTTCTCCTCCTGCCCCCAATCCCTCCCAGCATCAGGGTCTTTTCCCATGAGTCAACCCTTCGCATGAGGTGACCAAAGTATTGGAGTTTCAGCTTCAGCATCAGTCCTTCCAGTGAACACCCAGGACTGATCTCCTTTAGGATGGACTGGTTGGATCTCCTTGCAGTCCAAGGGACTCTCAAGAGTCTTCTCCAACACCACAGTTCAAAAGCATCAATTTTTTGGCACTCAGCTTTCTTCACAGTCCAACTCTCACATCCATACATGACCACTGGAAAAACCATAGCCTTGACTAGATGGAGCTTTGTTGGCAAAGTAATATCTCTGCTTTTCAATATACTATCTAGGCTGGGATTAGCAAATGCAAACTATTACATATAGAATGGATAAACAAGGTCCTACTGTATAGCACAGGGAACTACATCAATATCCTGTAATAAACCATAATAGAAAAGAATATGAAAATGTATGTGTATATATATATATATGAATTATTTTGCTGTACAGCAGAAATTAATAATTATAAATCAACTATAATAAAATTAAAAATAAAAAAATTGGTGAACCAACAATACAATGCATATACTTCCTCATGAATGCTTAAGTTTACAAGATCTAATGATAGGTCCAATAACTACCAGTATATTGAAGTACTATAGCAGTAATGAGCATAAAACAATAGCAGTATTGCATATTGCTAATATGATACAACAATATCTGTTATTTCAGTTGGTGACAAAAATCACAGGTAAGGTTAATAGAACTGTATTTTGTTGCTTACCTTTATTAATAGAAGGAAGTGTTTTCAATTAGAGATTAATGAAGATAAAGCTGCAATTTTTTTCTCCCAACCAAATAACCAATTCAGGTCTATCCATGGACCCCTTGGGAGTGTGTGGAACCCAGGTTGAAATCCTTTCAAGCAACAGGGTGGTGAATGGATTAGAAAGCAAAGTGCTCGGGTGACCCTCAGCCCTCAGCTGTGGGAGGTATCTACATTCCTAAGGGGTTTGGATTGGTGTGGGAGGAGTCACTGGAGCCTGATTTCCACTCTCAGGGCTGAAGGTATCTGCCGAGTGTCAGGTTCTGGGGTACCATTCAGTGCAGAGAGAATGTGTAAACCATGACCGCAAAGGATTGAAGAGCGCTTTTTACTAATTTCCAGGAGAAGGCAATGGCACCCCACTCCAGTACTCTTGCCTGGAAAATCCCATGGACGGAGGAGCCTGGTAGGCTGCAGTCCATGGGGTCGCTTAGAGTCAGGCACGACTGAGCGACTTGGCAACCCATTCCAGTATTCTTGCCTGGAGAATCGCAGGGACAGAGGAGCCTAGTGGGCTGCCGTCTATGGGGTCGCACAGAGTCGGACACGACTGAATCGACAGCAGCAGCAGCAGCAGCACCATATAGGGTGGCGGATAAGGGCCACCAGAGTTTGATAGACTTAAATAAATGCCTTTTCTGGAATTACAAAAGCTGTATAACCTTGGACAAGTTTATCTTTTAGTGTCCTCATCTGTAAAACGGAATAATAAACATGTCTGTCGTGATCACAGGATTATTGTGAATTAAAGTGCTGTAATTCATTGTGGTGCCTGTAGATAAATACCGGATAAATGACGGTGGTTAAATGTAGTTGAAAGACTGCCTGATGACCCTTCAGGAGGAGA
Organism: Bos indicus; assembly: GCF_029378745.1. Taxonomy (NCBI): domain Eukaryota; kingdom Metazoa; phylum Chordata; class Mammalia; order Artiodactyla; family Bovidae; genus Bos; species Bos indicus. The sequence goes on from NC_091769.1 coordinate 36,094,026, forward strand.
ATCTCTATTCTTTTTCTACTCCCTCTCTGCTTAAATCCAAGAGAAGAATTAAAACTTTCTCCTCTGGGAAGGCAGCTATGTCTTCACCTCTCTGACTTATAGATAACTACCAAGTTTCAAGTGCTGTCAACATCTTTTTTTAACGTTGAGTACTTTTCTTGAAGCACCTGCAGCCTTCTGGGGACTGAAAGAGAACCCTGAACACTGAGTCTCACGGTAGCTTTTGAAGTAAAATCTGATTTTTCATAGTAACGACAGGTATGAAAAACGCTGGGGTTAGAGTCCACAATAACCGAAGTTCCTCAATCAGGAGCTCGGTTAATTACTACTGAGCAGACCACCACTAGAACATATGTAAATAGCGATAATCGTGGGATTCTATGCACTGTTTTTCGCTACATTAGAAATACACTAAACGCATTATTTAACTCTGATTCCCAGAAAATGTCTCTTTCCCTTTTTCTTTATACGTGAGATCAGAATGCTCCAAAAGCTGTCTTTCAAGAGTCAAACCGGAGGTTTCGAAGTCGACTAGTAAATCATACTTGCAATGAATAAGCAACTCTTTCCATTCCGCAAGGAAATTTACCGTCATCGGTTCAAATCAGTGGCGAAAAAATAAAACCTACATTCGACGAGGATGGGATTCGAACCCACGCGTGCAGAGCACAATGGATTAGCAGTCCATCGCCTTAACCACTCGGCCACCTCGTCCCAGAAGCCTACTCCTTCCTGGTAGCTATAGGGAGTAAAACTAGGGGGATGTGACGCAATGGAATGGGAGCCGCCATTTTGTACGGAAGCAAAGCTCCGATCTTTTTTACAGCAAGAAATAAAAAGAAGATGGCCGCTCCCATGCAGTGAGGAATCTGCAGTGGGGAGGAATAATGGAAAATTCCGTAGAAAATGAGATAACCTTGAAAGAAATAAAATTGGCATACAAACTGGGAAAAATTTTTCATTGAAGTAATCTTAGGGAGGGTCTGCCGCCTAAGGGGCGGGGCTGACGCGTTGAGCGGCTTTGCGCCTGCGCTTCCGCTAGGCGGTTAGATTTGAATGCTTTACAGAGGTCCTCTGGGCGTTGTGAGGAGACGTGTGAAGGGGTGGGGGTGAGCTATGTGAGGAGTGTGCGGACCACAAACAAGTCTGAGGAGAATTTGTGAAGCCGTTGGGTCGCGGCGAGTAACTTTCGTCCTGGTCTTCGCCCGCGGGATTTAGGTTTTGTTAAAGCGGACTCAAGGCCCCACGCTGGGAGGAGAGGGACGCGCCTACAGCCAGGCTGCCTCAGCACTCGCTGGGCTCAGGTACGGACGCCCTCCCCCGGTGCAGGACTCGCTCTTCTCTCACCTCGGCCTGCACTTGGGCCACCTTTCGCCCCGCTAGCAGTCTCCATCCACACCTGGGCCCCACGAGCGGCCCTGGGTCGCTGGCCCGCGGCTCTCTCCGCGTCCCGCCCCGCCATCTTCTGTCAGGGCTCCAGGACTCCCTAGCACCTACCTCCTTTTCCCTTCTTTGGGGAACTCACGGGTGTTTGCATTTCTTACTCAGTCTTTTCTTAGCTATAAATGAAGTGACAGAAATGTGATTTTAAACTCTCGGTTTATGGTTTATTTACAGTGTCTGATCTGAGTGCTAGCGGCACTGAGCAGATTTTGAGTCTTCTGCGGATGTAATAACATAAATAAAGCCAGTATTAGTACGCCACAAATAAGTTTTTTAAAAATCCTCGGTGCATTATTAAGCCAGAGTTAAGGAGTCTTTTCTTGCTGTTTGTCTCAATAGTAGAGTTTCAGAAAAAAGTTCTAAAAATATATGTTTTGTCGATTGGAATTTTAAAGATAGGTTTATAGAGGTATGACAGAGAAGACCAAAGCAGAGCTTACTTTAGGTATGAAGATTGAAGTTTTCAGTTGAATTGGATCAGTCTAATTCCTCAGATCTGTATTGGATTCCTTGTCTTGTGCTCGGGCAGGGAGCAGATGATTCAGTCCCTCATCTAGAATTTACAGTCCAGAACGGGAAGGAATTGATATACACAGATAACTATAAAGCAAGACTGTAAAGGATTACAGGACATTCTAAAGGAATGTGGGAACACAGACCAGCTTATTTAATGCTTTTTGGCAATGGAGACTAGAGGAGGCTTCTTGGAGAAAGTGGTATTTGAGGTGGAACTTGAAGGAAAGAATGATTTGAAATGTGAATTTAACGTACTGTAAAGGTTGCGTTCCAAGTGATATGATTTTTCTTGACAACGTGAAATGGCTGGAAATTTTTACAAGGTGACAAGTAGATGTAAACTGAATGAAAAATACTTGGAGTGGTAATATTAATGATGTGTTTGATGCTAAGTAAGAGACAGTAAAAGATACCCTAGATATTGGTAGTAGGACAGTGCTGACCAATAAAACTTCCAGTGTTAATGGTAATGTTTAATTTCTGCATTGCTCAGCACGGTACTCATTAATCTCATATGACTGTTGAGCACCTACAGTGTGGCTAATTGTGACAAGAATGGTATTTTAAATTTTATTGCATTTTAATTAAATTTAAATTATCTGATATAGCACAGGTCTAGAGTCTATATCACTGGACACTATGAAATATATTAACTGTTGTTCAGTGGCTCAGTCGTGTCTGACTCTTTGAGAGCCCATGGACTGCAGCAAGCCAGCCTTCCCTGTCTTTCACCATTTCCCAGAGCTTGCTCAAAGTCATGTCCATTGAATCGGTGATGCCATCCAATCATCTTTCTCAGCGTCAGGGTCTTTTCCAATGAGTGGGCTCTTTGCATCAGGTGGCCAAAGTATTGGAACTTCAGCCTCAGCACCAATCCTTCCAATGAATATTCAAGGTTGATTTCCTTTAGGATGGACTGGTTTGATCTCCTTGCTTTCCAAAGGACTCTCAAGAGTCTTCTCCAACACCACAGTTCAGAAGCATCAATTCTTTGGCGCTCAGCTTTCTTTATAGTCCAACTCTCACATCCATACATGACTACTGGAAAAACCATAGCTTTGACTATGTGGACCTTTGTCGGCAAAGTAATGTCTCTGCTTTTTATTACACTGTCTAGGTTTGTCATAGCTTTTCTTGCAAAGAGCAAGCGTCTTAATTTCATGGCTGCAGTCACTGTCTGCAGTGATTTTGGAGCCCAAGGAAATAAAATCTGTCACTATTTCCATTGTTTCCCCATCTATTTGCCATGAAGTGATGGGATCGGGTGCCATAATCTTAGTTTTTTGGATGTTGAGTTTTAAGCCAGCTTTTTCACTCTCCTCTTTCACTTTCATCCAGAGGCTCTTTAGCTCCTCTTCACTTTCTGCCATAAGGGTGGTGTCATCTGAATATCTGAGATTATCGATATATACATAAACTGAATGAAAAGATATTTTATTTTGTTCTTAAATAATCGCAATTATTTGATTGGATATGTGCACCTGTTATAGCTGAAAATGGGGTCCAACTGCTTACCGCTCAAAAGTCAATAAAGAGGCAAGGTTGGTGGAAAGCAAAGTTTGCTTCTTTTTGGATGCTGGCAACAGGCTAGGAGGGCAGACTTCTGTTCAAAGCCCAACTCTCCCCCACTGATGATCAGTGGGCAACAGATTTTAAAGGGAGAGGCTACATGCAGAAACAGCACAGTCAGCTCTGACAGTCATCTTGAAATTGATCATGTGGTGGTCTGACCAACATCATCTTGATTGTTTTAAATACAGTTGATCTTCAGTTCTAGGATGGGCTTGTTCCCGTTTCTTTGAGACTAATTCTCTGAACAGTGGCAGCTTATGTCATGGCTACAGTCTAGTCATCGTGTAGTTCACTTCTTCCACCTGGTGGGGGTTTCAGTATCTTTAAGAGCTCACAGGATATGGCCCAGAATAATATCTATAGCCCTTGAGAAGGAACTAAAGGTCCTTTACTATGCTTGATGACTAAACTATTATTATGTGGTCTCTTTGGCTGTTTTCCTTTGTATCTGCATTTTCTCACTTCTCTGATTATGCTTATTCTTTGGGTAAAGTTTTTCCATAGACAAAAGGCAGGTGGAGAACATGAGGAACAAGGTTCATAGTGTCCTTCTCCATTTCATGTTGAACACTATGCAACTTTCAGATCTTGGAATCAGATACTGCCATGCTCATTTCTGGGGCCACATTGATCAAAAGTACTTGCTTTATATCACAGCAACTGCCAAAAATCCAGCTTTGCAATAATATGTAACCAAAACTAGTGTAAGGTCAATGGGTACTCTTTTGAACTAGCAGTAGATAGATGTTGAGAATTGTTTCTCTCAGAAATTTAAAATATTCCAGAACCCCTTTGTGAGTATGCTGTAGCACCCCTCCTTACGTGCCTGGTGCACAGTTTTGGAACCAATTAATAATCAATGAATGTGATGATGATCAAAAGTTCAACCATAACAGCATTTTACACATGAGGCTTAATGTGAGAATCTGCAGTCTATTTCTGTTGGAAGTGGAACTTACAGATATGTAATAAATAGACTATTTTTAAAAGAGGACATCAGTAAGCTTCAACTCTTTATCACTTAAGTGCTAACTAAGTCTGGCAGAGAGACAGGGCTTATGCACAATGACTGTTTCAAACAATGAATATGTTTAGATGACTCAAGGCTATGGTTTTTCCAGTAGTCATGTACAGATGTAGAAAGTGAAAGTGAAGTCACTCAGTTGTGTCTGACTCTTTGTGACCCCATAGACTGTAGCCTACCAGGCTCCTCTGTCCATGGGATTTTCCAGGCAATAGTACTTGAGTGGATTGCCATTTCCTTCTCCAGGGGATCTTCCTAACCCAGGGCTCGAACCCAGGTCTCCCACATTATAGACAAACGCTTTACCGTCTGAGCCACCAGGGAAGTCCAGATGTAGAACTGCACAATAAAGAAGGCAGAGTGCCATACAATTGATGATTTTGAACCGTGGCACTCTTGACAGTCCCTTGGAAAGCAAAGAGATCAAACCAGTCGATTTTTAAGGAAATCAACCCTGAATACTCTTCGGAAGGACTGATGCTGAAGCTCTGATACTTTGACTACCTGATGTGAAGAGGTGATTCATTGGAAAAGACCCTGATGCTGGGAAAGATTGAAGGCAGAAGGGGAAGAGGCTGACAAAGGATGAGATGGTTGAATGACATCACTGATTCACTGGACATGAACTTGGGCAAACTCTGGGAGGTGGTGAGGGACAGGGAAGCCTTGTGTGCTGCAGTCCATGGTGTTGTGAAGAGTTGGACACAACTTGGTGACTGAGCAACAAGTTTGATAGTACTTTAAGTTTTATCTGTGAATTTTGAATATGGACTTGAAAATATTTCTAAAAGGAGAAAAAAATATGGAAGGCATTGAGTTTATTGAGCTCATATTATTTACTAAGCACTGTGCCAAATTCTTAAAATGTGACAGTAAACGTAAGAGACACCAGCCCTATTCTCATGGAGTTTACTGTTTAGGCAAGGATATGTTGATGCAAATACTAATCAATCTATAAATAAGAACAGAAGAGAGTTTATTTGAGCCAAACTAAGAAGTATAGCCTGGGAGACAGCCTTTCAGTTCTGAAGAACTATTCCGGAGAAGCATGATTTTCAGTGCAGCTTTATATCTTGTCAGAACAAAGAACATCAAATATAACAAGGGTACCTTCCTTCAATGTTTCTTAAAGAAAGATTAACACATACACAGCCGGTCATTATGTTTTTGGAGCTTGGGAATGGAGCCTTATCATCAAAGGAGTACTAGCACTGACATCCCAGAAAGGGAGGCTTTTATGTCTATCTTCAAAACAGACATTCTTTACTTCTGGACAGTGTACCCTCTTCTTTAATGGCTAAAGCACATGTATAGTGTATTTTAGATAAGCTTTAATACTGGCTGTTCTAATTAGAATAAAGTTCAAGCCAAATCATGTGTAATCTGGCTTGATGACAATGGCTTCACCATACTTCAATATGTCAAAATTTCTTCCATCAGTTAGTTTGGGAAGATAAAAGGGATAATTAATTTACATAACAGACTTAAATTACAGTTGTGGTAATGCTACAAAGGAGACATACACAGTGATACAAATTGTACTTTTCTTGACTTTCTTGCCAAGAAATAATAGCAAATAAAAATTTGAAGACTTGGGAAAGAGCTTTGTTTGTGCAGGAATAGAAATGCAAATGTGTCTAGCACAGAGAGAGAAACAGTGGTATGAGATTTAAGTATGAAGTCTGAGAGGCAAGCAGGATCCAGATCTTGTAAAGCTTTGTAGGTCCTGGTAAAGAGTTTATTTTCAGTACAATGGTAAGCTTTTAAGGGGTTTTACATAGGGAATGTCTTAAAGATGATTTATGTTTAAGAACATAACTGCCTACTATGTGGAGAAAGGACTTCAGGGGGATAAGAGTGGAAGTAGGGAGACCAATGAGATGGAAATTGTAATATTCTACTTGAGAGATGAGGGCAGCTTGAATTATGGTGGTGAAGATAGAAGGGAATGAATTTGGGATATATATTGGATATAGAATCACTAAGACTTAGTGCTAGATTGAATAGAAGTGCAAACAGCTATCATACTTGGTTGATCTTGAAAAGTTTTCAGTTTTGCTGTTAAGTTGATGTTTGCTGCTTTTAAAATAGATACTGTTTGTTAGATTAAGGAATTTACTTTCTATTCCTAGTTTGCTAATTTTTTTAATTTGAAAGGATGTTAAAAATCATCAAACTTTCTTTAATCTGTTGAGATAATTTATGATTTTTCCCTTTTAATCTGTTAGGATAGTAAATTGTAAAAATGATTTTCTAATGTTGAACCAATTTTGCATTTCTGGAATATAAGCAATGTGACCATAACACATTCTTCTTTTCACAAATTGCTCCTTTTTGCTATTTTTTTTTTTTAGGATCTTATATTTTTTGTAGTAAAATTAGCATGTAATATTTACTTTGTTGTACTGTATATATCTGGATATAGAGTGTCTGTGTATGAGATGGAGATGATTGCAGTTAAGAGAGTTTTCTTTAAAACAAAATAATTAAAGTAGTGGAGGTAGTTGCTTTTGGGAAAGAGGATAGTATGTACTATCTTAAAACTTTAAATTAAAAATATTATTTTAAGTAGATATGGCTATAATCTGTGAACAAGAGATAAGTAAAACCAGAAAAATGGATAAACAGGCTGAGAAAGTGATGGAGGACAAAAGGAGAGTCAGAGATCAAATTCTAGGTGATTCCCATTGCCTTATATATCTATGCTGCTGCTGCTTCTGCTAAGTCGCTTCAGTCGTGTCTGACTCTGTGTGACCCAATGGACAGCAGCCCACCAGGCTCCCCTGTCCCTGGGATTCTCCAGGCAAAAACACTGGAGTGGGTTGCCATTGCCTTCTCCAATGCATGAAAGTGAAAAGTGAAAGTGAAGTCGCTCAGTCATGTCCGACTTTGTGTGACCGCGTGGACTGCAGCCCACCAGGCTCCTCCGTCCATGGGATTTTCCAGGCAAGAGTACTGGAGTGGGTTGCCATTGCCTTCTCCGAGGTAGGAGCTAAGACCAACTAAAGAAACTTCAGGTTATGCTTCTTTTGCACACTCTTTCCAAGACAGATAGATACTCACTGAGTGGGATTGTAAGCATAATCAAATACATTTTTTTTTTATATATAATTTTTCGATTGATTTTTTGGCTGCACTGGTCTTAGTTGCTTTGCGAGGTGAATGGGAGCTTTTCTTCATTACGATGCATGGGCTTCCCATTGCGATGGCTTCTCTTGTTGCAGAGCACAGGCTCTAAGCTCACGGGCTTTAGTAGTTGCAGCTTGCAGGCCCTAGAGTGCCTGGGCTTCAGTGGTTGTGGCGCATGGGCTTAGTTGCTCAGTGGCATGTGCAGTTTTCCTGGACCAGAGATTAAACCCGTGACCCTTGCATTGGCAGACAGATCTTATTCACCCACCACCAGGGTAGTCCCAATTACAGTGTTTACAGGGTTATTTTTATGTCTTAATTTTTTTTTTTTTCTGAGTAAAGTTAAATTTTCATGAGATAAATATTCATTTTGTGCAGATTTTATTAAGCTGTATTTTGATGGCTGATTGACTACATTTTGAGATTGAATTATTATGTAATCCATAAACTTCTATAAACTAGGACAGTTTTTTATTTGAAGCAATAAAGTCCATATCATCCCAATCAGTATTGGTCACTGATTTCATCTTGAATATGAGAATTTTCCAAGAGTGGTAATTAGAGCAGTGTAAAGTCCTCAAAATTTTTCATATTTCATATTCCTGTAATGAAAATTTTTCCTTCTTTCCTCCCTTTTTTGGCCCTCTCACAGAAAGTAATCCTAAAATCACAATTCTGTTCTTAATCTCTTCATTCATTACAGTTTCTCCTCCTTTTTTCTCACCTTTTCTCTTATTGTATATTTGTTACAGAAAAGTTTTTCTTCAAAAATGGATGGGATATCTTCAGAGGCTAATGACGAAAAGTAAGTTCTTGAAATGCAGCTAAAAACATTAACTCCTTATCAGAGAAAGATATTTTTCTAATCAGTAAGACATATGGATAACTTCTGAAATGTTTTCCCAATCTGTTCCAGGGAAAAGAAGTAAATGTTACAGAATCACGGCACTTCTTGTCATATCTTTGTATAAACTCATCTAGAATCAAAATTGAGACGGATTTAGAGACTGCCTCCCATCTCTTCAATTTAAGGATGAGAAAATTGAGGCCCAAGGAAATGATTTGTCTAAAGTTGGCATCACAAACTAGCAACTGTTTACAGCCTATAGGCATATGTATATATGACAAAGAAAAATATTGTTTAAACGTTGTTTTTTAATTTTTGAACTAGTTGCCAAAGTTTCATACAACAGTTAAGATTTTCAGTTTTTTCTGAAAAATCAAGTGTTACAACACTGGGCTCATATTCTTGCTTGGCAACAACTAGCCTAGTGAAGTACATAGTAGCTGTAATGATCAAACCAGGCAGGAAGGAATTCTCTGTAGTCTCAACACCACCTATTTTTCTTAACATCTGCTAAATTATCTGTTTGGCTTTTTCAGTATTCAAAGCCTGGTCTAAAAAATCACACAGTAGTAAAACCAGAGCTAGAGCCTTTTGATTTATGATCCATTTATCTTTTGGGTTTTTTTTAGCCCATACTGCTGCTTATAGAATCTTAGTTCCCTGACCAGGGATTGAACCCATGCCCCCTACCCTGGAAGCTCAGAGCCCTGACCACTGGACCACCAGGGAATTACCTTTCTTATTGGTTTTTTTTTTTTTTAGTCCATTTATCTTATAATCGTACTTATATCAATATGGTAAACTATGTTGTACTGATTGTTTTTCAGGAAATAGTTGTATGATATACCGTATGTATTTTAAAATGCTGACTTCCTAAATACTGAATTTAAGTCTTGTACTATAAAGTTTATTAAGTGAAAATGATGACTGATTTATAAGCATGGAAGAGATATTATAATGATGGGTTTTAGAATTCAGTCTTTTACCACTGTGTATGTAAAATTTTTTCCCTTTTTCAGTGGCAATGCGGAGAGACCTGTTGGAAGACGACATTCTTCAGTAAGAAACACTTATTTGAGCTATTGTTACCTTTTATTGATTGATGACTATATACCACAGTAATTTTGAATAGCATCATCATCCCAACCCTGCTGGCTTCTATTACTCTCTGGATAAAGACTCAAGTATTTAACCTGATTACACAATTCTGTAGATATACTAAAATTCCTATTTTATGGATTTCACGGTAATTTAATTCGTTGTGTTCTGTGTAAATTATTCTTTAATAAATCTGTTTAAAAATATATAAAAACTATTGTACAGAGCTGCAGCAAAACACAAAATAATCCAGCTAAAATCTATTTAAGCACAAAACTTTTTGAGTTATGAAATTGAAAAAAATCCAAAGATAGGGATGATATTAGGCACAAGTTAACTGACAAGGGGTTCCAGCAATAGCACCAGTGGTTCTGTGATGCTTTCGCCGTAAGAATCTTTGCCGCAAGCACTTTTGCCCCATTACTAATTGGCAGCAGTATTATCATTGTGGAAGGGTTTTATAACGCAATACAAAACTCAATTACAAATATGTATCCTAGTGTTTGAAAACTGATAACCTATCTTAGTAGAAGAAATTTTAGTGAAAAACTACGATGCCAAATGAAAAGTATGAATCAATAAATTTTTTTTAATGTATTAAATGTACTATGAGCGAAAGATAAAAGGCAAGTGCTTAGGTACAACCCGCAAAATAAAATCAGTTATTTATGCAGTATTGCCATGAATTTACACACATTTTAAATGTATTCAAGTATTCTGTATTTTGCAATAAAGTCTTTAACTTTGTTATTCATTTTTCATGTTTCATTATGTCCTTTTTAATGTCCCTCTTTTATCTTTTATAGCAAAATTGTTTTCTGGTCAATTAGTTATGCAGCAGAAGTGTTTGTAGGACAGATGTCTGTGCAAGGACACTTATGGTGAAAGTACTGGACCCAATTAGTACTTGATTTCCTTTCATTTTTATACTCTAATCTCTTCCTCTGGGTAGTGAACAGCTCTCTCTCTCTATTATTATTATTACTACTGTACAGCTAGCTCACCCAACTTCCAGGTTCCAGTTCTACATAAAAAATAGTGTCTGTTTCCCCAGGATTAAAAAATACATAAATAAACCCAGAATACTCAGGGTTGAATCATGTTGGCTCTGTTATTTTGATATGGGTCAAGTCCTCATTCCCAAACCAGTCACTATTGATGAAAGAATGTTTGTGCAGATTGATCTTGGCCCCAGGTTACCTGTTGAACCCTAGAGCTGAAGCAGAGTTTTACCCAGACCACGTGGGATGAGAGTAAGCAAATAACTGGAAATTGGAGGCAAGGAGAAGGGAATGGAGCCAAATATTTAAAACCGCCACAGAGTACAAAGCAGTATGAATTTGTGGTGTTTTAGAGGTTTCTACAGGAATTTTAGCATCTCTACCTTTCTGATCATGATATAACTTGAAGTGATTTCAAGTTATATCATGAAATAATAATAGATAATAGCAGACTTTCTTGAATATTTCTCTTCTAGATATTGAAACCCCCAAGGAGTCCTCTTCAGGACCTCAGAGGTGGAAATGGGAATGAAACTATTCAGGTAAGTCTCTGGTACAAATGCATCATAGATGACTATTTTCAGTGATACTTTCAATAAGTAGAAAATTTGCTAGCTATTGAAGGGAGAGCACCATAAATGATTCTCAGTTGAATATGTATAAGTAAGCATTCCATGGCCCTCAGGTTATAATCCAAACATTTGAGCAAGATGGCACTCTTGATTTTTAACCCCTATTTACTTTTCCAGACTTCTTGCCACTCTCATACATGTATCTCACCATTTAGAATTGCTTACCATTCCCCAAACAGACATGAACTGTCAAGGCTGCGGGTATTTATATGTGATATTACCTCTGTTAAGATGGCTTGTCCCTCATCCTTCATTTACCTGCCAGTATTTTATTAAAAATTTTTTGAAACACACTGAAAAGTAGAAAGAATTTTGTAGTGAATGTTCATATAGTCATTACCTAGATTCTACAGTTAATATTTTATCATACTTGGTTTATCACATATTTGTAGTCCTCTTTACCGCATAATTCCCGTTTGATCTCTAAGACTCAGCTTTGGTGTCACTTCTCTCAGAAAATCATCCCTTAACATATTCTGTTGTAGTTGTTTACTAATGTCCATTGTAAATTAAGAACTCTCTTGAGATTAACTTTGTTGTGTGTGTTTTTAGTGTATTATACGTGGTATATAATTCACTTTCAGTACATTTTGTTGAATGATGAAATGTGTATAGCTTTGGAGACCATTTAATTCTGAGTGCTTACCCTACTTTAGCCTCTATAAATAAATTTTTCTGTTTCTCAAATACATCAAGCCTTTGCACATGATCTGAATCAAATGCTTTCCTTCTGTTCAACTCTTCATCTGACTACTAATTAATCCTTCAGATCTCAAATGTACTTCTTCACAGAAATCTTCCATAATTCTCAGGCCAAATTATTATTTTTTAATGTAGTTTTTATTCATATCACTACATTTTGAATTTTATATTTGTGTAGATTTTTGTTTTAATGTCTGTGTTACCATTAATCCCCAGTAGAGTAGGGACTGTACTGTTTGCTTTACCATTCTTCTGTTGTCACTCAGCGTGAGATTTAGTATGTGTGGTTTTTTTTTTAGTTTAATGAATGTTTGAATGAGTAAATAATGTATTCAAAGATTCATAGAGCTTTAAAACTAACAGGACCTCAATAGTAATCTTGAATCTTATTCCTTAATTTTATAAATAAGAAATAGGAGGTCCAGAGAGGTTAAATGTTTGTCTAACCCCACACAATTAGTGGCAGACTTCAGATTGGAGCTGTAATCTCCTTAGTGCTCTTTCTAATATACCACACAAATTTCAGGGTTTTTTAAAAGGTAAGAAGTATAGTAGTATTTATTATGTCCATATTATTGTCATTATTAAGCTCAAGGCCACCTGTAGTGTCTGCCAGGATCTTAACAGAGAGTATGAACATTCCTGATTCTTTGTAACAAAATTTATGCTCAGGTATCCAGAATTAGGAAAGCAAAATTCTCTATGGATTTCATTTGGTTTTGTGTTTGGTATCGATATGAGTAAAAATGTTCGTCCTTGTTAAGGAAGATGAAGGAAAATAAAAATAGTATAATGAAAATATGTTCAGCATCACTAATCATTAGGGAAATGCAAGTCAAAACCACAGTAAGATATGAATTCATATCTGTTAGGATGGCTACTGTTAAAAAAAAAAACAAAAAATAGCAACAGTTGGCTAGGATGTAGAGTAATTGGAACCACCTGACTCTTGAGAAACCTATATGCAGGTCAGGAAGCAACAGTTAGAACTGGACATGGAACAACAGACTGGTTCCAAATAGGAAAAGGAAGTATGTCAAGGCTGTATATTGTCACCCTGCTTATTTAACTTCTATGCAAAGTACATCATGAGAAACGTTGGGCTGGAAGAAGCACAAGCTGGAATCAAGATTGCCGGGAGAAATATCAATAACCTCAGATATGCAGATGACACCACCCTTATGGCAGAAAGTGAAGAGGAACTCAAAAGCCTCTTGATGAAGGTGAAAGAGGAGAGTGAAAAAGTTGGCTTAAAGCTCAACATTCAGAAAACTAAGATCATGGCATCTGGTCCCATCACTTCATGGGAAATAGATGGGGAAAGAGTGGAAACAATGTCAGACTTTATTTTTCTGGGCTCCAAAATCACTACAGATGGTGATTGCAGCCATGAAATTTAAAGACGCTTACTCCTTGGAACGAAAGTTATGACCAACCTGGATAGCATATTGAAAGGCAGAGACATTATTTTGCTAACAAAGGTCCGTCTAGTCAAGGCTATGGTTTTTCCAGTAGTCATGTATGGATGTGAGAATTGGACTGTGAAGAAAGCTGAGCGCTGAAGAATTGATGCTTTTGAAATGTGGTGTGGGAGAAGACTCTTGAGTCCCATGGACTGCAAGGAGATCCAACCAGTTCATTGTAAAGGAGATCAGTCCTGGGTGTTCTTTGGAAGGAATGATGCTAAAGCTGAAACTCCAGTACTTTGGCCACCTCATGCGAAGAGTTGACTCATTGGAAAAGACTCTGATGCTCTGAGGGATTGGGGGCAGGAGGAGAAGGGGACGACAGAGGATGAAATGGCTGGATGGCATCACTGACTCGATGGACGTGAGTTTGAGTGAACTCCGAGAGTTGATGATGGACAGGGAGGCCTGGTGTGCTGTGATTCACGGGGTCGCAAAGAGTCGGACACGACTGAGCGACTGAACTGAACTGACTGTGTACTATTGGTGGGAATGTAAAATGGGTACAGCTGCTATAGAAAATAATGATTCCTCCAGAAACTAAAATAGATTTACCATATGATTCAGCAATTCCACTTCTGGGTATATACCCCAAAGAATTAAAAGCAGAGTCTTGAAGAGATGTACACCACTGTTCATAGCATGGTTATTCACAGTAGCCAAAAGGTGGCAGCAACCCAGAATCCATTGACAGATGAATGGATAAACAAAAGGTGGTATTAATGGAATATTATTCAGCCTTAAGAAGGTAATTCTGATACATACTACAATGTGAATGAACCTTGAGAACATGATGTTAAAAGAAAGAAAAAAGCCACAAAAGACAAATACTTTTATGAATTACCTGGACTAGTCAGATTCATAGAAACAGAAAGTAAAATTGTGGTTGTGGGGAAGTTGAGGCATATGAGGGAGTTGTTTGTTGAGTATAGTTTCAGTTTTGAAAGATGAAAAGATTTCTGGGGATTGGTTACACAACCATATATATGTATGTAACAGTACTGAAGCGTACACTTAAAAACAGTTAAAAGAGGCTTGAGTATGTTAAGTAAAATAGTCACAGAAGAACAAAAACTCCATGATTCCACTTATGTGCAATGTCCAAAAGAGCCAAATTCATAGAATCAGAAAGCGGGGGAGTGGTTATCAGAGACTGAAAGGAGAGGGAAATGGAGAGTTGCCAATCAATGGGTATAAAGTTTCGGTTATACATGGTGAATGAATTCTAGAGATGCACTGTATAACACTATGTCTATAGTTAACAACATTGTATTGTACACTTAAAAATCTGTTAAGAGAGTAGATCGCATCAAGTTCTTACCATAATAAAATTAGAAAAATTGTAAGTGATTTTATGTTAATTGTACTTTACCACAATTAAAAAAATTCTTTTAATCTTAAAAATAGCATAGTAAGGTTACCATGATAGGTAATATATCACTTGTTTTGTTTCCAGTCTTTCTTCTACTGGATAGCAAAATTACCATTTATTTAAAGGAGAGAGAAAAGGTTAAGGACAATAATCACCTTCCTTAAATATATGTTGTTTGTGTCAGTGAGCTTATCATCATTCACATTGAAAATCATATTCATGTTAAGTGCTTCTGTATTGGAATTTTTGAAGGATCAAATTATCAAAATTAATAATATCACATTAATTTAAAATAAGACCTGGTGTCTGTCATATCATACTCTTGGAAACATACTTCTTAGTGGTTTCATTAAGAATCTTACCATATATTCTCTACCCTTAGGAACCCAATGCTTTGAGAAATAAGAAAAACTCTCGTCGAGTGAGCTTTGCAGATACTATAAAGTAAGTTGAAAAAAATAATTTAAATGTTACTGGTAATACTTTTTTGTGTGTTACACCAAATATGTTGGTACTAACTGATTTGGATAATTGGTGTGTCAATTAGATAAACGTTAGAAAATTGTTATTTAAAAGTCTGTTATGCTTAAAAGACGGAGAAGGCAATGGCACCCCACTCCAGTATTCTTGCCTGGAAAATCCCATGGACGGAGGAGCCTGGAAGGCTCCAGTCCATGGGCTCACAAAGAGTCCGACACGACTGAGGGACTTCACTTTCACTTTTCACTTTCATGCATTGGAGAAGGAAATGGCAACCCACTCCAGTGTTCTTGCCTGGAGAATCCCAGGGATGGGGGAGCCTGGTGGGCTGCCATCTATGGGGTTGCACAGAGTCGGACACGACTGAAGCGACTTAGCAGCAAGCAGGAGCAGCATGCTTAAAAGAAACACTGAAAGCATCCCCTCTAAAGTCCAGAAGAAAAACAACTATGTTTTACTGCTGTTATTTAACATTTTTTTGAGGTGCTAAACAACAAAAATAGAGAAAAAAAACGGAGTTATAAAAATTTGAATATATTTCCTACATAATAATAATCAGAAGATAAATGTCTTTTTTTCTTTATATTTTGTTGCTATAAATTTAATAATAATAGCATATGAAGAATAAAACATTACTGAAGGATACTAAGTTAAGAATTGTACAGGGAATTCCCTGGTGTGGCCAAAAAAAAAAAAAAAGAATTGTACAAATGAAGACAAGTACCTAAATAAAAAGATTTAATATCATAAAGACGTCACTTCTCCCTGTTATTAATTTAATGTAATTCTTATATGTAGTATTTTTATGATTATTTTCTTGATGCTCATCAATATATTTGTATTTCCTCACTGAAGAGTTATTTGAGAATTTTAAAATTCATATCTAGTAAAGGCATTTTGTGGTCATTTTCAGTTATATTGTAGTGAGAAAATGCTAATCTGTATTATTTTGATTTTTATTGACATTTTCTGTGTGATCTTATGTATGATCAATTATTGTGAATTATCCATAAGTACTTGGAAAAGAAGATAATATTTTGACTATTGGAGTGTAGAATTTGGCATATCAATTCTATCCATTTTCTACCTTTTATTATTTGGGTCTTCTGTAATCTTATATAGTTTCAGTCACTCTAATTTCCATGAATTATGAGAGGTAAATTAGTCTCTAATTGATACTGCATCCCACTCTAACTCTTTATCCAATAGTTTTTCTCTGTGAATGTTTATTCTATGTTCATTGGTGCATATTATCATTGTTGATCTTTATTCAAGATTGTACTTTCTGGCATTACAAACTAATCATCTTTGCTTTGTTTATTGCTTTTTGATTCAGATTCTACCTAGACTGCTGTTAAGGTTTCTGTCTCTGCTAGATTTTTGCTTTCATATTTGTGGTACACCTTTTTGTATTGTTTGACCATGTATGAACAATTGTAAAGTTAGTCTGTTCCCTCCCTTACTTGTACTATTTAATATGCTTAAACTTCAGTTAAAACTTCATTGTTTTATATGATATCCTTTGGTATTTATAAAGGATGAGGTAGTTAGCCTACTTCTTCCTTTTATTTTTCCCCCATCCTCATTCCTTTCTTAATTTTTTTTTTTTTGAAATGTTTATCATGTCTCTTTTTCCCTCTCTCTTTCTCTCTCATATCTCTCTCTCTCTCTCTGGGAATTTGACGTTAGGGAATCTGTCACATTTGTGTATCAGTTCTATTATATATATTTAATTGTTCATATCAGTTCTGTCACAATAGTTGCCCTAATTATCTCTTGGTTGGTTGAAGCTTTTTCCCTTATATTTGAGGGCTCATTTGAACAATACTCTCTGAGTTCTTGGGTACTCAAACTGTTAGTTACAGGCTTTATACTTGACGATTTAGCTGAATATAAAATCTTCAGTTCACTTTCTCTTTAAAGAACTTGTTACTGTGGTTCTGTTCTTTTAGCATTGAATGCTTCCATGAACAAGTCAGAGGAGAGTCTTTTCATTTCCTATCTTTGAAGTTTATTGACTTTACTAGAATGCATCTTCATTTTGACTGCTTTGGGTCTTGAATCTTGAATCAACCTTTTAATATTTTTTCTATTCCATTATGTAAATTTCATTCAGTTCACTTCAGTCGCTCAGTCGTGTACGATCTTTTGTGACGCCATGGACTGCAGCATGCCATGCTTCCCTGTCCATCACCAACTCCTGGAGCTTGCTCAAACTCATGTCCATCCAGTTGGTGATGCCATCCAACCATCTCATCCTCTGTTGTCCCCTTCTCCTTTTGCCTTCAATCTTTCCCAGCATCAGGGTCTTTTCAAATGAGTCAGTTCTTCGAATCAGGTGGCCAAAGTGTCGGAGGTTCAGTTTCAGCATCAGTCATTTCAATGAATATTCAGGACTGATTTCCTTTAGGATGGACTGGTTGGATCTCCTTGCAGTCCAAAGGGCTCTCAAGAGTCCTCTCCAGCACCACAGTTCAAAAGCATCAATTCTTCAGCATTCAGCTTTCTCTATAGTCTAACTCTCACATCCATATATGACTACTGGAAAAACCACAGCTTTGACTAGACAGACCTTTGTTGGCAATGTAATGTCTCTGCTTTTTAATATACTGTCTAGCTTGGTCATAGCTTTTCTTTCAAGGAGCAAGTGTCTTTTAATTTCACGGCTGCAATCACCATCTGCAGTGATTTTGGAGCCCCCCAACATAAAGTCTGTCACTGTTTCCAGTGTTTCCCTATCTATTTGCCATGAAGTGATGGGACCAGATGCCATGATCTTCTTTTTCTGAGTGTTGAGTTTTCAGCCAACTTTTTCCCTCTCCTGTTTCACTTTCATCAAGAGGCTCTTTATCTTCTTTACATTCTGCCACAAGGGTGGTGTCATCTGTATATCTGAGGTTATTGATGTTTCTCCCTGCAATTTTGATTCCAGCTTGTACTTCATCCAGCCTGGCATTTCTCATGATGTACTCTACATATAAGTTAAATAAGTAGGGTAACAATATACAGCCTTGACGTACTTCCTTTTCCTATTTGGAACCAGTCTATTGTTCCATGTCCAGTTCTAACTGTTGCTTCCTGACCTGCATACAGATTGCTCAAGAGGCAGGTAAGGTGGTCTGGTGTTTCCATCTCTTTAAGAATTTTACAGTTTGTTTTGGTCCACACAGTCAAAGGCTTTGGTGTAGTCAATAAAGCAGAAGTAGATGTTTTCCTGGAACTCTCTTGCTTTTTTTATGATTCAACAGATGTTGACAATTTGATCTCTGGTTTCTCTGCCTTTTTCAAATATAGCTTGAACATATGGAAGTTCTCGTTCATGTACTGTTGAAGCCTCTCTTGGAGAATTTTGAGCTAGCATGTGAGATGAGTGCAGTTGTGTAGTAGTTTGAACATTCTTTGGCATTGCCTTTCTTTGGGATTGGAATGAAAACTGATCTTTTCCAGTCCTGTGGCCACTGCTGAGTTTTCCAAATTTGCTGGCACATTGAATGCAGCACTTTCACAGCATCATCTTTTAGGACTTGAAATAGCTCACCTGGAATTCCATCACCTCCACTAGCCTTGTTCATAGTGATGCTCCTAAGGCCCACTTGACTTCGCATTTCAGGATGTCTGGCTCTAGGTGAGTGATCACACCATCGTGGTTATCTGGGTCATGAAGATCTTTTTTGCATAGTTCTTCTGTGTATTCTTGCCACCTCTTCTTAAGATCTTCTGCTTCTGTTAGGTCCATACCATTTCTGTCCTTTATTGAGCCCATCTTTGCATGAAATGTTCCCTTGGTATCTCTAATTTTCTTGAAGAGATCTTTACGATCACTGAGGAATGCTTTCTTATCTCTCTTTGCTATTCTTTGAAACTCTGCATTCAGATGGATATATCTTTCCTTTTCTCTTTTGCCGTTCGCTTCTCTTCTTTTCTCAGCTATTTGTAAGGCCTCCTCAGTCAAACATTTTGCCTTTTTGCATTTCTTTTTCTTGGGGATGGTCTTGATCACCGCCTCCTATACAATGTCACGAACTTCCTTCCATAGTTCTTCAGGTGCTCTATCAAATCTAATTCCTTGAATCTGTTTGTCACTTCCACTGTATAATCATAAAGGATTTGATTTAGGTCATACCTGAATAGCCTAGTGGTTTTCCCTACTTTCTTCAGTTTAAGTCTGAATTTTGCAAGGAGTTCATGATCTGAGCCACAGTCAGCTCCCGGTCTTATTTTTTTGACTCTATGGAGCTTCTCCATTTTCTGCCACAAAGAATGTAATCGATCTGATTTTGGTATTGACCATCTGGTGATGTCCATGTGTAGAGTCTTTTCTTGTGTTGTTGGAAGAGGGTGTTTGCTATGACCAGTGCATTCTCTTGGCAAAACTCTGTTAGCCTTTGCCCTGATTCATTTTGTATTCCAAGCCCAAACTTTCTTATTACTCCAAGTATCTCTTGACTTCCTACTTTTGCATTCCAGTCCCCTATGATGAAAAGGACATCTTTTTTAGGTGTTAGTTCTAGAAGGTCTTGTAGGTCATCGTAGAACTGTTCAAATTCAGCTTCTTCGGCATTAGTGGTTAGGGCATAGACTTGGATTACTGTGATATTGAATGGTTTGCCTTCAAACAGAGATGACTCTATCATTTTTGAGATTGCACCCAAGTACCACAT
This sequence comes from Bos indicus, assembly GCF_029378745.1. Taxonomy (NCBI): domain Eukaryota; kingdom Metazoa; phylum Chordata; class Mammalia; order Artiodactyla; family Bovidae; genus Bos; species Bos indicus. The sequence goes on from NC_091769.1 coordinate 36,113,969, forward strand.
TTTGGACTCTTGTTAACTATGATGGCTACTCCATTTCTTCTAAGGGATTCTTGCCCACAGTAGTAGATATAATGGTCATCTGAATTAAACTCACCCCTTCCAGTGAATTTTAGTTCACTGATTCCTAAAACGTTGATGTTCACACTTGCCATCTCCTGTTTGACCACTTCCAATTTACCTTGATTCATGGACCTAACATTCCAGGTTCCTATGCAATATTGTTCTTTATAGCATCAGACTTTACGTCCATCACCAGTCATATCCACAACTGGGCATTGTTTTCGCTTTGGCTCCATGTCTTCTTTCTTTCTGGAGTGATTTCTCCATTCTTCTCCAGTAGCATATTGGGCACCTGTCAACCTGGGGAGTTCATCTTTCAGTGTCATATCTTTTTGCCTTTTCACTAGGGACTCAATACTTTATAAATACAATGTTTATAATCTTTGCTTTTCTGTGTTATAGTCTCTCTTAATTCCTTTTATTTTCTTTTACTTTGTTTAGTTAAATTTTTCTGTTCTTTATCATATTTTCCAAAGTACTTACTCACTCTGACTCTTCCAGTTTCACCTTCTTTCTGTTGATGATTATATTTTTTCTTCTGCTTCTTTCATTAATTTCATCTATTTGTGTGTCATTTTCTGTCTTCTTATCTTTTCCTTGAGTTCTTGCATTTCTGCCTTTCAGAGAGATGATTGCTTTGTTATGCTTTTTAAATCCATAGCAAACTGTGCATACAGTTTTCATCATCTTTGGGACATTTTTCTCAGTATTTTTTTTATGTTAATAAAGTATATTATGCTTTGCTTTCTTTTAATCTTTGGTGTCTTTCTGGATTGTATGCTTTTTCCTCATCATTGAATATGTTGGGTGTTCCTGAACCAGTTATTTTCAAGACATTTCTGTGGAGGAGGAGGGGATGTGGTGGTATTCCAGGGTAGCTGTTTTTCTATAAATAGGCTTTCTTTTTAGCTATTGTAAAGACAGACTGTCTATTTAATATCACCACCTTCAAATTTTATTTTCTGTATAACTTAGACTGCTTTGACTTGGCCTATAGTGAGATGAGTTCCTAGATCAATTTAACCTTGGATTTGAACAGTTTTGGATGAGACTTGATTGTTTTCATGTCCAGAAATCTTCTAGGCAAGTCTTGGGCTTTAATCTCCATTATTTCCCATTCCTCATTTGTTCCTCTGTCTCCTCCAAATTCTTTACCTTAATAAACCTTTAGGATCAGACAGATTAAAGAAATTCAGTTCTGCAGTTGCCACATAAAACATGATTTTGCACTAGGATGCCCAGGATTTCAGTTGTAGGGCTGCTGGGAAAATGTTTTCTTCTTTTCCTTAGAGGAAGAGTAAGTAGATGTTGGTAAGGGGTGAAGTAGGGAGTTCCCTCTTAGCAGACACTGTGTGACATCTTTCTGTTAACTGAGTAGTTCCAAACAGTAGGTGTCTTCTGAAATATAAATTTGTTGTTGTTGACTCACAGTAATTGTAATTGTTTTATTGCTCTTTTCTGTTTATCTTTTATCTGTAAGTCAATTAATGCCTTTATGGATAAACATGAGTTGTCAATGTTTTATATGTATTGAATTCCAAGGGTGGGGGGTGGGAGAGACATAAGATTTGGTATTACCGGGGAAGGCTAGCTATTGCCTGCCAGTAGGCTTCCCTTGGTGGTATATTCCTTGGTGAAGTTGCCACTATCTTCCTAAATCCTGAACTTGGTTTTGCAGACTACTATTTTTTTTTCCCCTGTACCAAACTGGGTGGATCTTTTAGAAATGGGCTTGTATTAAAGAGATTCACTAGAGATTTGTTTGTAAATAAGAATGCTACTACTAAATATGGGCTTCCTTGGTGGCTCAGATGGTAAAGAATCTGCCTGCATTACAGGAGACCTGGGTTCAATCCCTGGGTCAGGAATATCCCCTGGAGAAGGGAATGGCTACCCACTCCAGTATTCTTGCCTAGAGAATTCTGTGAATAGAGAAGCCTGGCAGGCTACAGTCCATGGGATTGCAAAGAGTCAGACACGAGTGAGTGACTAACCATTTCTTCACTTCACTACTAAATATATCATGAGAAACAAATGAATCAGAACCCTTATATGAGTACATCAATACATTCCTCAAAGGCATTCTACCTAAGAAAATAAATTATACTGTAAATATGGCTTGCTGATCATGGAATCTGAACTATTAGTTATGAATCTGAACTATTAGTTATAATTCAGAATGTTTAAAGGCACCAGGCTATGAAACCTAATGAATCTACCTCCACAGTAAATATATACACACCTATTATTGAATGTCTTAAAAGATTCTATTTGTACTCTCTGTATACTCCCTGAATAACTGTGGCCTGCTACTGCTGCTGCTGCTAAGTCGCTTCAGTCTTGTCCGACTGTGCGACCACATAGACAGCAGCCCACCAGGCTCCCCTGTCCCTGGGATTCTCCAGGCAAGAACACTGGAGTGGGTTGCCATTTCCTTCTCCAATGCATGAAAATGAAAAGTCAAAGTGAAGTCGCTCAGTCATGTCCGACTCTTAGCGACCCCATGGACTGCAGCCCACCAGGCTCCTCCATCCATGGGATTTTCCAGGCAAGAGTACTGGAGTAGGGTGCCATTGCCTTCTCCGAACTGTGGCCTAGGTTTGATTTAATAACTCACTTTCTCCACTTTGTTTCAGACTGACTTTTCCTTCACATGTTGTTGCTGCTGCTGTTGTTGTTGTTTTGTTGGCTTGCAAAATCTTAGTTCTCTGAGGAGAGATCGGACATGGATAATTTTACTTAATTGCGTGCTAAGTCACTTCAGTTGTGTCCAGCTTTTTGCAACCCTATGGACTATAGCTCACCAGGCTCCCCTGTCCATAGGATTCTTCAGTCAAGAATACTGGAGTGGGTTGCTATGCCCTTCTCCAGGGTATCTTCCTGACTCAGAGATCAAACCCTCATCTTTTAACATCTCCTGAATTGGCAGGGGGGTTCTTTACCACTAGTGCTGAATATTAATGTACAAATTACTATTTCAAGTTTTCTGTTAAGCATTTGTACTGTGTTAGATATTTTTATGTAAATTAACCTTTTTTCTTTTGAGTTACTTCGTTGGGATTATATTCCTCAAAGTAGAATTCCCAGGTTTAAAAGAAGGAGCAGTTACATAGTCATTACATTTTTGTTACTGGTTTTAGTAACTTTAGTAATGTACCTGTTTTTCCTCAGGGTATATTTTAACACTTAATTTTAGCTGATTTGATTGATTTTATTATCTTAGTTATTTTAATTTGGATTTTATTTGTCATTACTATTTTTTCTATATTTTGCTCATTTGTGCTTTTTTTCGTCTCATTTTGAAACGTTTTATTTTTCATTTCCTCATCTACCTAGACAATATTAAAGAAAATATTTTAAAGTTTTTGTGTGATTGAACTCTTTGTTATTAAAGCATGTGTCTTTCTTGGTTCATAAATATTTGCAACAGATTGTACCTTTGAAAGCTTTCCCTATATCATAGATACTGTATAGGTTGAAAAAAAATGAGAGAGCAAGGGATAACATAATTAAGATAAATTTACAGGAAAATGGAGGAAAGAACTATTTTGCCATTTCAGTTAAGTATCTCCATATGTTTGCTAAATATGCTTTAGTAAATATGTTTTATACATTTACAACTTACTATTTGCCTACTTAATGTGTGGTGTTCCAAAATTTGGATCTTATATATAAAATAGATAACTAATAATAACATGCTATATAGCACAAGGAACTCTACTCAGTACTCTATAATGGCCTATATGGGAAAAGAATCTTAAAAAAAAGAAGTAGATATATATATACATTATATTTAAAAAAAGTAGATATATATATATACACATATATATATATATGATCCACTTTGCTGTGCACTTGAAACTAACACAGCGTTATAAATCAACTATACTTCAGTAAAAATAAAAATTTGGATCTTGAGGCATCTAAATATATTTCGGCATTTTCTTGTTTGTATTTCTTTCATTTTTTTTTTCTCTGACTTTTTACATGTAAATTGGGTTATTCATTGTTAGTTTTCATTGATAACTTTCCTCTTAGTATATAATAGCAACCTTGTTTAGTTCTAATTCTTTTTTGCTATGAAACATAATGTGTTTAATTACTTCATAGTTATCTTCACTTTTCTGTTGTTTGTTAAAATATTTTTTTAAATATTTTTAATTTGTAACTTGCAGGTTGTAGATTGAGTTTAAAATTTTTAAAAATTTAGTCAATAGCCATTTTTAATAGGGTACTTCAACCTGTTTACATTTGTTAAAATCAGTACGCCTATTCTCTCTGTATTATTGGGTAAATTTAACTTCATTGTTGCAGATTTTTGGTTTTATTTTTAAATTTTTATTGGAATATAGTTGATTCACAATGTTGAGGGTTTTGTTTTGTTTTTAAACAAGAATGGGTTTTGTAAATGCTTTTAGAGCAATTATTAAAATAACTGAGTTTTTAGTAGTTTAATCTTTAATATGATAAAATAAATTTTTGGATGTTGTGTTATCTCTGCATTCCTGGGATAAATCCAATTTAATCATAAAATAACTTTGCTAGCGTTAGTTTCGGAGAAGGCAGTGGCACCCCACTCCAGTACTCTTGCCTGGAAAATCCCATGGACGGAGGAGCCTGGTGGGCTGCAGTCCATGGGGTCTCGAAGAGTCAGAAACGACTGAGCGACTTCACTTTCACTTTTTACTTTCATGCATTGGAGAAGGAAATGGCAACCCACTCCAGTGTTCTTGCCTGGAGAATCCCAGGGACAGGGCACCCTGGTGGGCTGCCGTCTATGGGGTCGCACAGAGTCAGGCACGACTGAAGCGACTTAGCAGCAGAAGCATTAGTTTGCTAATATTTTGGGTTTTCTGCACTAATATTCATATATGAGATTGGCCTATAGATTTTGTTATGTGGTATTCTTACTTGGTTTTACTACTGAGGTTCTATGAAGTTTTATAAATCAATCAGAAAGCTTTATCTTACTTATCTCAAAACATCATAGTGTTCTAATTAAAACTTGAAGATTTGGGGGAGTTCCCTGGTTGCCTAGGGATTAGGATTCCAGGCTGTCACTTCTGTGGCCTGACTTCAACCCCTGGTGGGCGAACTGAGATCCCACAAGCCATGCAGTTCAGTCAAAAAAAAAAAAAAAGCTTGCAGATTTTCAGTAATCTTTATTTTCTTTTCTAGAGTATTCCAGACAGAGTCTCATATGAAAATAGTGAAAAAGTCAGAAATTTCAGGTAAATTTGTTCTGTAACCCCTACTAAATCTGTTTTCTATATGATTATGCTGTGGTTATCTAACCAGATAACTGGTATAACTTAATATCTATCTTATTGCTTAAAAAGTGTAACTTGAGCTGTGAGGGGCAGAAGGTAATGTGCGGCATTAGTATTTTTTTATTGTTGTTAACATCCTTATGTAATTTTTCTAATACTTTATTACTGTATTTTTGAAAAACTTTAATAACCCTTTCTCTATTTATAGAAACAGAAGCAGGAGAAAATGTCCTGTTTATACAGTAAGTAAGAAAAGTGTGATGCAAATTATACTTTAAATGTTGTTTATTCCTATTATTTAAGTGTTTTTAAAGTTAATATTCTTTTTGTTTTTTATTTTAATTCCCTTTTGTGTAATACTTAGGATTAATTCTTAAAACACATTATTTGCATAATAATATGCTGCTATGGCTGTTAAATATAGCTTATCCTCTTAAGAGGGATGAAACATTCTACTTTCATATGTAAATCTTTAAAATACGTTCGCTAGTGGAAAACAATAAATACCAGGTCTTCAGATTTTTTTCATTAAATGTTTTTATTATAATATTAATTCAAAAATTAAATAATCATAGAGCTTGAACAGATGGAAAGATGCTTATCTTCCTCATAAAAGAAATATAACTTAGGCTATATTGAGATATAATGTTTATCTAATCAATTAAGAATCTAGATAAAAAGTCACTCATTGGTAGTAGGTAAATATTATAGAGGGCTTCCCAGGTGGCACTACTGGTAAAGAATCTGCTTGCCAGTGCAGGAGACACAAGAGACTTGAGTTTGATCCCTGGGTTGGGAAGATCCTCTGGAGGATGAAGTGGTACCCCACTTCAGTATTCTTGCCTGTAGAATCCCTGTTGGGCTACAGTCCATGGAGTCACAAAGAGTCAGACATGACTGAGCATCTGAGCATATACTGTAGAAGACAATTGCCAATGTCATTCCAGATTTTAACTTCACTTGCTCTTTGGCACAGAGATTTCATGTAAGATGCAAAAGATTCTAAAGGTCTATCACTAAGAGGTTGGTTAAATAAATATCAGTTTTTCCATGTAATTGACTAGAGCTGAGCTGGAAGGAAAAGATTCTCTGTATATACTTATACAGAAAAATCTCTAGGTCATATTACTCAGGCTTCTCACAGATAAACACTATTGATAATTTTGGATGTCCTTGGAGAAATTTTATATATATATATATATATATATATATATATATATATATATATATGTATGTATGTATATGTATATATATATATATGGAGAAGGCAATGGCAACCCACTCCAGTACTCTTGCCTGGAAAATCCCATGGACGGAGGAGCCTGGTAGGCTGCAGTCCATGGGGTCGAGAAGAGTCGGACACGACTGAGCGACTTCACTTTATTTTTTCACTTTCATGCATTGGAGAAGGCATTGGCAACCCACTCCAGTGTTCTTGCCTGAAGAATCCCAGGGACGGGGGAGCCTGGTGGGCTGCCGTCTATTGGGTCGCACAGAGTTGGACACGACTGAATCGACTTAGCAGCAGCGTATATGTGTGTGTGTGTGTATATATATGTATATATATCTAACTACATGTTAATCTTTAGCTTTAAAAAAAAGACAAAAATGGGATCACTTAATGTCTTGTAGCACTTCCCATGTTGTTACATATAGATCTACCTCAGTCTATTATAATATGCTGTATGTTAGCACCAATGTTTAGTCAGCTCCCCATTGATGGACATTTGGGTTGTTTCATTTTACTTACCTTTTTTTCCTAGAAAATGAGCTGCTTTAAAGATCATTCTTTTCCCAAAAATTAGGGAATTCCCTGATGTTCAATGGTTAGGACCCTGTGCTTCCTAACCACTGCAGGGGGCATGAGTTCAATCCTTTGTTGAGGAGCTAAGATCCTGCAAGCCACAAGGCACAGCCAAAAAAATTTAAGAAAAAAAAAGAAAAGAAAAAGCAAGCAGCATATGTTAAGCATATTTTTATAGTGTTCTTGATATTTAAATTTCTGAAAAAATTTAATGGTAAGTTCCTTTAATTGCCTTGTAATTTTTTCTTCCAGATTAGATGTGGTCAGTTGCTAAGTCATGTCCAATTCTTTGCGTCCCTGTGGACTGTAGCCTGCCAGGCTTCTCTGTCCATAGGTGTTTTCAGGCAAGAATACTGAAGTGGGTTGCAATTTCCTTCTTCAGGGGATCTTCCTGACCCAGGGATCAAACCCACTTCTCCAGGGGTGTCTCCTGCATTGGCAGGCATATTCTTTACCACTGATCTGTGTGGCAAGCCCACTTATTAGATGCTGCTGCTAAGTCACTTCAGTCATGTCTGACTCTGTGCGACCCCATAGACGGCAGCCCACCAGGTTCCCCTGTCCCTGGGATTCTTACTAGATGAGTCTTTTTTAAAAGATATCTTTGGGTCGTCCCAGTGCACTAGCCCAGAGGGATGGTATGGGGAGGGAGGAGGGAGGAGGGTTCAGGATGGGGAACACATGTATACCTGTGGCGGATTCATTTTGATATTTGGCAAAACTAATACAATTATGTAAAGTTTAAAAATAAAATAAAATTAGAAAAAAAAAAAAGAGTTGAAATAAAAAATAAATAAATAAATAAAAGATATCTTTGGAGTTTTCTGCCAGTTATCCTGTGAAAACATTTCACCTTCCCTCCTCTTTCAACTGTTGGAATTCTTGGTAATTGTCTGGAGTATAGATTTTTTAATTACTTATTAATTTTTAGGAATAAGAATCCAGAAGATAATTACTGTGAGATAACTGGTGAGTATGATCAGAATACTTTTCTTATTATCATGTGTTTTTCTCTTCATCTAGATTCCTTAAAAAGTAATATTTAAGAGTACCGTGAACAAAAAATATAGAGAAAGTGTTGATCTTTACACAAGCTCTTTAAAATTTAACAAACTTACTAATATTTCTCTCAAACCTGCTATTCCTCATTTCTATGTTGAACTCCCATTCACAGTCACTCACTCAAGTCAGGAATTGAGTCGTTTTTAAACTTTTCCTTCTTTCCATATATCCTTTTGGCCCTATTCTCTTTCAGTTCTGTCTTTGAAATATCTTGCCTATCTGTTACTTATTCTCTGTACCTTCTGCCAGTATTTGAATTCAAATCCTCACTTGAATTCTTTTTTGGACTATTGTATTTAGGTTCTTATCCTTCTAATTCATTCTATGTATTTTGAAATCTTATTGTATTACTCTCCATCCTAAAATTGTTCAAAAGACACTATTTTGCTTACAGGATAAAACCCATACTCCTTAGCATAAACTTAGAAAGCCTTTTATAATTTCACTTGTCTTTTTCTCCAACTTTATCTCAGGCCCTTTACAGGCATATTTTGCTCTGGCCCATGAATAACTACTTGCATTTTCCCATATGGTCTTTTTTCTGACTGTGTCCATTTGTAAATGCTGTTTCCTTTACCTAAAGAGATCTTCCTAATCCAGTTTGTCTAACAGTCTTCTCATCTTTCACTTAACTTAGGTTTTCCCTTAGCTTAACTTAAGTGCCATTCAAAGTAGCCAGTCCACAACTGTTATAGTCCATAATAAGAAAGGAACTTGCACTATGGTAGTAAGCTACTGTTTAGTTAGTGACTTTTTTTTTCTTAGTAAAGCTTTACTAACGAATTTTACAGTGGCTGCAAGCTCCTTATATTAAATTAATTGATATTAAGCAGTTCACAGACTGACACCATACATTAAGTGGTCCTGGCTTAAATTGAGCCTTCTCTATCAAAACCAAGCAGTTAGTTACTCTGATGTGTGCTCTCAAAATACCCTTTTTATTTTTCAGTCTATTGTAGAATTTATCATATTGTATTTTAGGTATTTATTTTTGGCTCTTTTATTAATCTAGAAATTCTTTGAGTCCAGAAACTTTGTCTTGTTTTTTTGTGCTTTGGCATATAGTTGAGTTTTGGGGCATATATATGTTCTGAATCAATATTTGTTAAATAAATGACAAGAATGCAAGCTTGATATGTAAATAAGGCTTTAATAAAAAGCCCATCATCACTTCATTATATTCAGTCAGGGTTGCCATAACTATTGAAAATATTCTAAAGATTTGTCTTAAACCTAAGTATTTTTAGATACATTTCTTGTTTTATTATAGCATCTTCAGTCACTTCCTTGTTTCCAAAGTCCAGTTTGTCCCCAAAACTTTATATTTCAGTTCTAAAGTGTCTTAAATCTAATCTCTTATTTCTGTTCTTACTGTCTGTTGCCCTAACACAAGTTCAACTCTCTACAGTGCTACATCTGAACTATTAGAGGAGCTTCCTCACTGGTTCATCTTCTCTTGAATCTATTTTCTAGCTTCCTCATTGGTTCATCTTCTCTTGAATCTATTTTCTTCTCTTGAATTATTTTTATAAAGTGCACATCTCATCTGGGAACATCTAGATTCCTTAGCATAGAATAAAAGATGCTCAAAATCTTACCCTAACAGGGACTTCCTTGGTGCTCCAGGGGCTAAGACTCCATGTTTGCAATGCAGGAGGCCTATGTTTCATCTCTAGTCAGGAAATCAGGTCCCACATGCTGCAACGAAGATCATGTGTGCCATAACTAAGACCCAGTGTAGCCAAATAAATACATTTTTTTAAATAAAAATGTTACCCTAACATTTCAGTCTTAGCAGTTGGTACTCTTTAGTGTGTAACTTCTACTATCCAGAAAATAAAAATGGAGACTTGAATGAGGAAAAAAATTAATCCATACTTTCCATCTTTAGAATCCAACCTTTAAAAATTTCTACCACATTCTAAAATTTCAGTATGCAGAGAATACAGTAATCACTGATCTGTCTGTTTCTAAAGTGGGACAATTTGAAAGTCTCAGTAAAATTTAATACCTAAGTCTTTACAAAAGACTTAGTAACCGAAAAAACTTAGTAAATACTTGTAACTAATGAAACTCCTATGAATAGAAAAATCAGGCTCTTTGTGATATATACATTTGTCATGACTATAGTTTTTCTTTTTACTCAATAGGAATGAACACATTGCTTTGTGCTCCCATTCAGACCCAGATGCCCCAGAGAGAGGTATGAGTTCATTCAAATGCCTTCATATTTTAATTTTGTTTGATAGTTTAAAACACAAAAAATTTAGTGTTAATGACATGATTTAGAAATTACTTACCAGAATGAACCAACATAGACTGGAAAAGCTACCTACCTTTCCAGTTAACTTGTTGTTCAGTCGCTACATCGTGTCCAACACTTTGCGACCCCATGAACTGCAGCACACCAGGCTTCCCTGTCCTTCACTATCTCCCAATTAACTAAGTATAGTTAAATCACTTCCAGTTTAAATAATACAGAAATATGTTAATTATATCAGAAATTCTCAAACTTTATGAGACATATGAATAATCTAAGAATTTGGTTAAAATATAGATTCTTATCCCCTAGATCTGGGATAGGTCCTGAACTTCTATACATCTCTCCCAGGTGACAGTAATGCACTGGTCCACAGACCATACTTTGAGTAGCAGTGTTAGACCATGTCTTTACAAGTAAAACTGCATTCAAAGAAAACTCAACCCCCAAGAACTTAGAGTGTACTATAATTTAGCCATCATGTGCTTATTCCTTCTAATTTTTTTTTTTACTTAGAATGAGAATGACCTATCTAATATAATTTTCATTTCAGTTACATTTGGTATTGTCAGTCTTTTCATTTTTTAGTTAATGGTTAATTATAATTAACCTTCAAAAACTGCAAGTATTCATAGACTTTAGAAAAACATTTTAATAATAAATTACATGCTACTCACCACACCATTGATTCACACAAACCAATGTATCATGAAACCATCATTTAGGATTGCCTATATAATCTTTCTATATAGCACATGTTATAAAATACCCTTTTAGAAGTTTGCACTTTATTTGATCCCTTACATTTTGCTTTTGCTGTAGATTTCAATGACAGAATACAGCCATGAAAGGAAACATGCAAATGACCAAACAGTCATCTTTTCAGATGAAAACCAGATGGACCTGACAGCAAGTCATACTGTGATGATCACCAAAGGCCTTTTAGATTGTACCAAAAGTGAAAAGTCCACCAAGATAGATACTACATCGTTTCTGGCTAACTTAAAACTCCACACTGAAGATTCAAGAATGAAGAAAGAATTAAATTTTTCCGTAGATCAAAACACTTCTTCAGAAAAGAAGATAAATTTTAATGACTTCATAAAAAGATTGAAAATAGGAAAATCAAATGCTTTTCCTTTTACAGGACCTGATAAAGAAAATTCTGAGATGCCTATTCATTCCAAAGAAGCAAATAAGACCACTTCTGTACATCAAATGCATGTATCTCTTGGTGTAGATGAAAATACCAGGAATATGACTAGACTCTTTAGAGAACAAGATGATGGAATGAATTTTACCCAGTGTCATACAACCAATATTCAGACTTTTGTTCCCACATCCAGTGAGGCCAGCTTAAGGGAATTTAAAGGTGATGATATTACAGTTTATGGCAATGACTTCATGGACTTGACAATTAGCCACACTGTACAGAAGTTACCTTCAGCAGATAATCTGCCTGAAATAGAAAATCAAACTCAGGATGTCATGATGGATGTTTCAACCTGTTATGAAACTAAAGCACTAGAACAGAAGACAGTCTTTAAGGATAAACCGAATGATGCTTTTCAAGACCTTTCCTTAAACCCTGAAGGTAACATACATATGATCAGAAGTCATATTACAGGGACAGAAATTCAAACAGGCACACAGGCTACCAACCAGAATATCAGACCATTGGCCACGATCCCAGAATCTAAATATTCTGGTCCAGTTATGCAAGATGATAAGACATTTTTCTATTCTAGTTGTAATGATGTCATGGAACTGACCAAGTGTCACTCAAGTATGAGAGAGGAGAAAAATTTGGTAAAGCATGACAATAATTATTCTAAAATGTATCCCAATCCAGATGGCAGCTCTCTTCTCGGAGAGAAAACTGTTTATTCAGGAGAAGATAGCATGGACATTACCAAGAGTCACACAGTTAAAATCGATAATCAAATTTTTAAACAAGTTCAGACAAATGTACAGAAAGCAACTGCACCAGTATCTGAAAAAGAAATGATGATCCAAAATCACATAATTGTGTCAGAGAATTGGGACATAAATGTAAATTGTCACTCTGTTCCTCTTGTATCTAAGGAAAGATTACAGCAGAGCCCGGAAAATCCTTTATTTGTTTCATTGACTGACAAAAGGACTGAAATCTTCATGGATGAAGATATGGATTTGACTAAAAGTCACACAGTTAATTTAGGAAGTCAGTTTCCTCTTCCATCTTATGATCTGACATCTGAAAATACCAGTAAATCTCACTCTCACAGCAAAAGCCTTTCAGATGAATGGGAAAAAATGACGAAAGATCATATTGACCTATCCCAACAACAAAACATAATATCTAAGAACATCCCAGCTAATACCTGGGACAAAGAAAAAAGTCAAGTTTTGAAGATTTCACCCTTTCTTGATAAAGATTCTCCTCAGTCACCTGATACTAACCAGGACGTAGCAACAAAACATAATATAGTATACTCTCGTGAAGATCTTGACAAACAGGTACCACTGGGAAATAACAGAAATACAATTTCATGTGAGCAAGCTTTGTTTCCTACTTCAAAGCCATTATTTTCATCAAGAGGATGGCCTGCCATGAGAAATCATAATGTTGTTAACAGTCAAACAGTAAAATCTGTACTAGGCCAGAATTCTAAACTGCCTGAGCCACTAAGGAAATGTTTAGGTAATCCCATTCCTGACTGTTCTGACAAGAAAGTTATTTGTTCAGAGAAGGAAGAAGATATGGATCTAACCAACAGTCACACTGTCATTACTGGATTTGGTCCTTCTGAAGTACTAGAACTAAGTAAGACTAATTTAGAAAACACTAATAGCCAGTTATCAACAGTAAACAGACAGAAAGCTGTAAAAGTTAAAAAATGTAATGAAAGTCCTATAGAAAAAATGGGAGTGTTTATTTCTAATGGTATCATGGATGTGTTGGAAGACAAAAATGTACAGAAATCTGGAATTCTGAATGAAAAACAAGACGTCAAAATTTGTGGAAGAAAAAGTCTTGGCAGGCTAAAAGTTGATAAGACTGTTGTATTTTCAGAGGGAAATGAGAATGATATGGATATCACCAAGAGTTGTACAGTGGAAATAAATCATAGACCTTTACTAGATGAACATGATTCCCATTTGGTGCCTTTGGCAGGAAATTCTAACACTGTTTTGTATGCATGTGGGCAAGATGACATGGAGGTCACCAGAAGTCACACAACTGCAATAGAATGTAAAACTGTCTCACCAGATAAAACAACTACTAGGCCTGTGGACAAAACTGTAGTGTTTGTAGATAATCATGATGAACTAGAAATGACAAAGTCCCATACTGTTTTCATTGACTGCCAAACAAAGGAGAGAACTGTGCTTCCAGATAGACCTGACTTTGAACTATCCAAAAGAAAAAGCCTAGAAAAATCAAAAGTTTCCCCTACTTCTACTGAAGAGAGTGTTTTTTTCCAGCAAAATGTCAAAAGGGATCATTCAGTCGCAAAAGTCAGCCAGCTGACACTACCAGGGAAATGGTCTAATCATGGTCCTTTAGAGAAAGCTGAAGCATTTATAGCTGATAACACGGAAGTGTCTAAATCAACCATTTGGAAAAATGACAGAAATGTACAAAAGCCTATATTGCTGAATGAACCTCTATCAGGCAAAAATCAGAGAAGGAAAAGCCTTAGACTCAAAAATGACACGACCATTGCATTTTCAAAGAATGATAAAAATGATATGGATGTCCTCCAGTGTTGTACAGTGGAAATAAATAACAAAAGTGTCCTGGAAGATAGAGAGGACTCCCATTTGGTGCCTTTGGAAGGAACTTCTAATACGGTTTTGTATACCTGTGGACAGGATGACATGGAGATCACCAGAAGTCACACGACTGCCTTAGAATATAAACCTCTCTCACCAGATAAAATAACCACTAGGACTACAGACAAAACTGTTATGTTTGTAGATAATCACAGTGATCTGGAAGTTACTAAGTCACACACTGTTCTCATTGATTGTCAAGCCACAGAGAAAATACTTCAAGAGTGCCCTGCATTTGGAATAGCAAAAAGAAAAACCTTGGGTGTTTCTTTTCCACAAGATGGTAATTCTATTCAAGAAGTCACTAAAAAACAAGCACTGGCTGTAGAAAACAAAATCGTTCTTCACAGTGAGCAAAAGCATAATGTGATACCCTTTGTTCCTACTAATACATTGTCTGGGGGTCAAGGTGAGACAGATGTCAAATTCCATAGCACTTCTGTGGAGGAAGAAGTCATGAAAGTTGTAGGCCAGGCCTATACATTGGAAAAAGCCAAAATTGAAAGCTGTCAGTTAAATAGTACAGATAGAAGAAATGTGGATTTTACAGGTAGTCCTGCAACTGCTATTTGTGGATGTGGTGATAATTATTCCTGTTTACCTAATGTTACTTCCTTTTTTGGTAATTTGGAAAAGAATGTCTTGTCCTTACATGATAAAGATGAAGATTTAAAAGCCAGTCATTGCCCAGTGCAAAATGATCTTCCTTATGCAAACAATTCAGCCAGTGATGATGATTTGAAATCTGAGGGACTGTCTCATTCTGTTCCTTGCTTGTTAGAGAAGGAAAAAGTCGTTCAAACCAATACCCAAGGACAGTTACATTGTGCCCCAAAAGTGCTAAAAGATCAAGATCTAATTAAGGAGCCCCCAAGTCTAATATCAAATGAAACTTTAGTATATGGTGAAGATTCAGGGAAGATGGCTAAACTTAACTCAAAGCCAGTGTCTTTTAAGCTTACAAGGGATCAAGTGGAGCCCTCTGTTGATAAGGCAGAACACAGTTTAAAGAAGACCTTTGTTGATGATGTTTCTCAGCATCATCTGTTAACCCAACTACCTCCATTACCTCAACAAGGACAGAATAGTGTCAATAAAGATGAAGCAATATTGTCTAAAGCTGGAAATAATTTAAATATTGTTGGAGGAAATTCCTCTGAACCCACATGTGAAAACAATTCCACAATGCTCTATAATGGGAAACAGTTTACTATGGCCTATAAAAAAGAACCAAAGAAAAATATTCAAACAGCTAAATGTAATACAGCTATAGATTTCCACAATAACTCAGCCTTGACTAAGCAAGTTATTCAAACTCTTATCAATCCTCGAGAAGCGTCAGATCCTGTGATTGCATCCAGTGTTGCAACTTGTAGTAGTGTCAAACCAAATCTGAATAACTTAAATGGAAAAACTGAAGAATTTTTAGATTTCCAACCAGTTCATTTACCACCTTCTCCAGAACAGTTGCTTGAATTAGTAAATAAGGCACACCGTGATATGAGTATAGTGCAAGCTACAGAAGCACATAATGTTAACACAGTGTCTAGCAGTGCTAAAGATGATAAAGATGAAGAAAATAACATTCCACATAATGGAGCTGAAGCCACCTCTGTACCATTAATGACAACTGTAAAAGATAAAATGAGGAGATGTTCTTTGGGAATATTTTTGCCCAGATTGCCAAACAAAAGAAATTGTAGTGTCACTGGTATTGATGATCTGAAGCAGGTTCCAGCAGACACAACTGATTTAAATCACTTAGAAACTCAGCCGGTTTCCAATAAGGATTCAGGCATTGGAATTGTTAGAGCTAAACTGAACTTAAGTCCATCTCAATATATAAATGAGGAAAATCTCCCTATATATCCTGGTGAGATTAATTCCTCAGACTCTATCAGCATAGATACTGAGGAAAAGGCTTTGACTGAGACATACCAAAAAGAGACTTCACCCTCTGAAAATAAAATGGAAGAAACCTGCAATAGCCAAAAAAGAACCTGGGTACAAGATGATGATGATATTCAGAATGAGAAAAAAATCAGAAAAAATGAAATTGTGTTTAGTGATACTGCACAAGATCAGGAGGTAAGCCCTGTCTTGAACTAAGAAATGTTCTTGATTGTCTTCTTTTAAATTATGAGTATTCTTGAATTTTAATTTTAGTGTTAGGTAAGCAGGAATTATTTCCAGTTATAGGCCTGGAGAAATATTCCTGTATAAAATCTTAAAGAAATTAATTGACTAGCAGGTAGACTTAAACACAGTTTGAAGTGACAAATGGTCACAAAAAATGAAATGGGAAGTAGAAAAAATTAATATTGATTGTGTAATTCTAAATATTCTGTCACTTCTAATGATCTGTCATTGTGACTTTGCATATAAAAATCTCTAGGCAGGGTACATGGAGTTTGATAAGTCATCTTCAGTGTTAAAATGTTTGGAGGGTAAAAAGATTTATTATGCAGACTGCATAAAGAAAAGATGGACTGAATTTTCTTGACGAATGAAAATATGTAGAAGCTGAGAGTCCATTTCTTTTGAGGATGGGAGAATGCCTAGATCAAACCCAGTACCTCAAAGTGAAGTAAGATTTTATGTTTATTTAAAAACACTGATTTGGATAACTTGGGGAGAATACAGGCTTCCCTGGTGGCTCAGCTGGTAAAGAATCCTCCTGCAATGCAGGAGACTCCAATTCGATTCCTGAGTCAGGAATATTCCCTGGAGGAGGGATAGGCTACCCACTCCAGTATTCATGGGCTTGTCATTTAGACTGAGTTTTGTAAGTGGAGAAATAAAGATTAGAAAGTATAGGTTCATAGAAACAAAGTTTAAATTCTGTTCAGAAGTTTGTAAGTAAGCTTAGAAGATGATTTCAGTTAGATGAAAATGGCAGATAGAAAATGGTTTCAGATAGATGAAAATGACACTTAAGTCTGTAAAGTAAAATAGTTAAAATGGTAAAACCAGGACCATGTGACTTATTTGACTTCAACCAAAGGAGTCTTGGTCATCTGGGGAAGGAAATACTAAAGCCTAGAAATAAATTTTTTCTCTGTACTCCAGACAGGGCTATTTTGTATAGTCAGTATTCTCTTCTGTTTTCTACAGTGTAGTAGCCCTGACCCTGGTGTCTAGTAGATGAATAACTGGATAGGTCAACATTTGGTAGCTCATAGGATCTGGTTATAACCTGGATACTGCTGAGAAACAATTTTCTCATATAGTATAATACATAATGTTATTTCATTATATTTTTAAATAAAATTACTTTGAACTTCTAAAAGCCTACTAAGCTGCTTGTTACTTATTCTAATTCTTTACTAAAGTATTTTATATGATTACAGATAAATTTTATGTTAGAAGTATTTCTCCTGGCATTCAGCATTTAGTCATTATAATTAATAGTGTAATAACTTTACTCTTATGATGTTCCTTTATTGATGATTTCAGATTTCTGATCTCCGTGCTGAAGGAGAGATGGATAAAAATGCTAACAGTGTATTGATAAAAAGCCTGAGCAGAACTCCGTCTAGTTGTAGCAGTTCTCTGGATTCAGTCAAGGTTGATGGGACCTCTCTGGACTTAAGCAGTAAGATTTTAATGAAGGCTAAATAAGAGAAATCATCTGTTACTTGACTAATAATACATGTATTTCAGTTTAGGAGATATTTGAAGTTTGTATAAGATTTTTGGGAGTTATAAATAGTTGATAAGTAAAATAATATTTAGTTTATTTTTAATTCTTAGTTGTTTTAACAAATTGAGAAGTGTTATATTACAAGAGTGATTTTCTTAAGAAGCTTAAAATTAGTAGAAAAATAATATGGAGCCCTTAAAACTAATATACTTTACCCTACAAATGACTGTCTTCCCAGAAGGATCCTAGCAGATAGCTTCAAGAGCATGAACCACACATAAACCTGAACAATAATTAAAACTAAGTTTATAATTTAATTTAACTTGTTCATCACTTGAATTTGCTTTACTTTTAGCACACCTTGGTAGTCAAATAGAATCACAGTTTCTCAGAGATACCGTTTGTGAAGAGAGCTTAAAGGAGGTATGAAAGTATTTCTCATTTTTAAAAATAATTTTATTTATATATTTTTTTGGCTGTGCTGGGTCATCTTTGCTTTGTGCAGGCTTTTTTCTAGTTGTAGCAAGCAGGGGCTACTCTCTGGTTGTGGTGCACGGGCTTCTCACTGTGGCTGTCTCTTGTTGAGGAGCACAAGCTCTAGGATGTGCAGGCTTCCGTAGTTGTGGCACGTGGACTCAGTAGTTGCGGTTTGTGGGCTGTGGAGCACAGGCTCATTAGTTGTGGAACATGGGCTTAGTTGCTTTGCAGCATGTGGGATAGTCTCGGATTGGGGATCGAACCTGTATCTCCTGCATTAGTAGGATTCTTTACCACTGAGCCACAAGGGAAGCCACTATTTCTCAAATGCACCTGATTTCCTCATTTTGTTTTCTCTTGTTTAATTTTTTTGAATTATGAACTATTTCAAATATACAGAAGGCTAGTTCTCTTTTTTTTTTGTTAAGGACAGGACATGTCAATTATGTGGAGTAGAATCACAATTGGAAGGCCTACGTTTTGTTGTTTTTTCCCCCCAATTTTACTATTACTGAATAAACTTAAGAAATAATATTAGATGAAATCTACTTGTGTATAGCCTACATCAGAATAATATTTACACATATGCAAAGTACTTTAAGCAATATAGAAACAAAAGAGGTGGTTCTAGTCAAAATTGCTCATAAAAACAAACTTTGAGCAATGGTCAAAGTTTGAGCAATGGTCAAGTTTTACCTTGAATGGTCATGCAAACTTTTTTTCTTCCTCAGAAACTCAAAGATGGAAGAATAACAATAAAGGAGTTCTTTATACTTCTTCAGGTACACATTCTGATACAGAAACCCAGACAGAGCAATCTTCCAGCCAAAGTAAGTACAATTTCTTGGCAAAATAGTCATCTCAGTTAAAATATATGTTTACTAAACTGTATCGAAGCAAGTGTTTATTAGAAAAACAAAAAAAAGAATCTAAGGAAGCAAATTTTCCTACAGAAAATTTTGCTATAGAAGGTACATTTGGGGTTAGCTTAAAAATTTATTTTTAAAAAATATGAATTTTGAAAAGGTGGAGTTTTTTTTTCATTTCTTGCCATCTGTTTTGTTTTTTATACTTTTTCCTGAACATATGCTTTCCCCTATTATTATAAAAAGCCAAGTATAGCAGAGGTTTTAATAAACATTTTTCAATATAAAAAATATTTAAAATCATAGAATATTTAAATAATGCAACCAAGAAGCTTAGTTTAAAAGATTAATAGAAAACTCATATCATTTACATATAAAATTACATAGTATTTTTTTTAACTTAAGTCTGTTGAACATTTACAAAAATTAGGTATACCCTTGATCACAAAGAAAAACATGAGAAATTGAAAAACGGAGACTTCATAGATATCTGATCTTAATCCAATAAAATTAGAACTATTAAAAACACAAACATCTTGGAAATTAAGAAACATGTTTCTAGATAATTCACATCAAAGAGGAAAGCAAAACTATTTAGAAAGTAAAGGAGAACAGTCTATGGGATATACAACAGAACATACACTTAGCAGGAAATTAAAAGCCTCATATCACTGTTATAGAAGAGAATCTAAAACTAAAGGACTTTTTAATACTTTAAGAAATTGGAAAATGAACAATAAAATGACATCTGTAAAAAAGGTAGGAAGACAGAATTCAGGTAAATAGAAAATTAATAAAATAGAAAACAAAAACTAGTAGAAAAGATAACAGATCTAAAAATTGGTACTTTGGGGGAATTCCCTGATAGTCCAGTGGTTAGGATTCTGTGTGCTCTCTGCCAAGGGTTTGGGTTCCACCTCTTGTCAGAGAGCTAAAATGAAGCATTTAGTGCTTCATTTATTAGTGCAATGCAGCTAATAAAATAAAAACTGGTACTTTGAAAACACAATTAAAAAAACTCTTAAAGAGCTTAATTAAGTCAAAGGAAGGCTTCTCCCTGTGATCCAGTATATAAGAATCCCCCTTGCAATGCAATGGACACCGGTTCAATCCCTGGTCTGGGAAGATCCCATGTGCCTCAGGACAACGGAGCCCCTGCGATGCAACTACTCTGCCATGCACTACTCTAGCCAGTACTCTAGAGCCCATGAACCATAACTGCTGAGCCCATGTACTACAGCTACTGAAGCCCATTAACCTTGAGCCTGTGCTTCCCAACAAGAGAAGGAAGCCAGTGCAATGAGAAGCCCATACTCGACATCTAGAGAAAGCCTGTGTGCAGCAGCAAAAACACAACACAGCCAAAAATAAATCTAAAAAAAAGGGGGGAGAGAGAAAGCTAAAATACATATAATTGAGAAAGACACATCCACAGATTAAAAGAAAGATAAAAAGAATTTTTTTTAATCCTTCAACTGTGATGACAACTTTTAAGACCTAGATGATTTTTTAGAAAAATACCAAATTTACAAAAATACCAAATACAAATTTTGTCATAATACAAAAATTACCAAAATTAACCCAAGAACTGGATAACTCTGATTAACTACCATTGACTATTTGTTTTGGGTACACCACCTGACTTGCAGGATCTTAGTTCCCTGACCAGGGATTGAACTCACACCCTTTGCCATGAAAGTGAGGAGTCCTAACCACTGGACAACCAGGAAATTCCCACCATTGAAATTTTTAGTTTGCAATTTACCATTAAAATTGTCACTAGGACCAGATGACTTCTAACTTTCAAAGAAGAGACCCACACATTTATGACTATTTGGTTTATGACAAAGATGCCCCTGTAGAATAGTGGCCTTTCCTATAAATGGTGTTGAATCAGTTGGCTATCTACAGGAAAAAAAATGAACCTTGATCCATACTTCACATTGTACATTAAAAAAATCAATCCTATACAACACCAAGGCACAAGTGCCAAAATTAAAAATTGGACTTCATCAAAATTTAAAACTTGTGTGCTGCAAATGATACCATCAAGAAAGGGCAAACACAACCCACAGAACAGGAGAAAACATTTGAAAATCATACAACTTAACTTAGCCTTGTATCCAGAATATTTAAAGCACTCTTACAACTCAAAAAAATAACCCAATTGGGGACTTCCCTGGTGGTCCAGTGGCTACAGCTCAGCGCTCCCAACTCAGGGGGCCTGGGTTAAATCCCTGGTCAGGGAACTGAAACCCATGTGCTGCAACTAAGACCCAGTGCAGCCAAATAAATAAAAAGAATTAAAAAAAAAAAAGATAACCCAATTAAAAATATCAAAGGATCAAAATAGACGTTTCTCCAAAGAAGATATATGAATGGCCAATTAGCAAAATAGTGATAAAGGAAGTACAAATTAAAATAAGTTACCACTTCACACCCACTAGGATGCCTGTAGCCAAAATGACAAAATAACAACTGCTGGCAAGGATGTGAAGAGGCTGGAATTTTCATACATTGCTGGTAGACTTGTAAAATGGTGTAGCCTATTTCCTCAAAAAGTTAAACAGAACTATTATATGATCCACCAATTCCAATTCTAGGTATTTACCTAAGAGAATTGAATATGTACCTCTACACAAAAACTGGTACATGAACATTATTCATAATAGCCAAAAAGTGAACTGATTAGTGGTTACCTGAGGCTAAGGTAGGGGTGGAGGAGGAAGGAATGACAGCTAATGGGTACAAGGTTTCTTTTAGAGGAAAGTGCTCTAAAATTAGCTGGTGATGATGTTGCACAACCTTGTGAATATATTTTATAAATCATTTAATTGCATACTTAGTGAACTATATGGTGTGTAAATTAAATCTCAATAAAGCTGTTTAGAAAGAAATCAATTACAGGAGCATTGATATCTAAAGGTGAAAAGTAAATCAAAGATAGAAAGGAGAAAGATACTCATGCATCTTTTGGGTCCCCAACCTCATTATTCTCATCACCATAGTAGTGTCCCTTCCCTGTAGAATCCCCTTGCCTCAGCTGCAGATGGGAGATAGAAAAGTGTCTAGGTATGTTATGTAGAGTCTTGGGAAATGCAGAAACAGTGCCAGGGGCCAGAGAAAGCAAAGGGGAAGCGTAGGAACAGAAAGGTTGCTGGCAGGGTAGAACAGTGGAGGATATCTGGGAAGCTAATCTTTGAGGGATGAATCAAGGGAATATTAGTATGAATTAGTATGACTCTTCCCCTTTGGTCTTAGGCTTTGTAGAGGTCAGGAAAGGCAGTGTTAGGGAAATGTATCTGGGAAAGAACCATCAAGAGGGTAAGACAAATCAACTATACTTCAGTTAAAAAAAAAAAAAAAAAGATGGTAAGAAGAGTTCATGCTATCGCGGGAAAGAAATTTAAAAATCCCAAAGTAGGGACTTCCCTGGCAGTCCAGTATTTAAGACTCCATGCTTCCAGTGCAGGAGGCACAAGTTCCATGTCTGGTTGGGGAACTAAGATCACACATGCTATGTGGTGCAGCCAAAAAAAGTATTTAAAAAAAAAATCCCAAAGTAGAGAAGGGCCAAAGAAATGGGTAATGTATGGGCTGTGGAAAAGGAGGTTCACAACTATGGGCATCTGTTACAGGAGTTAGATGACCATGAGTCTCCTCTAGGGTGGAACTGGGGAGGCATTCTTGAGGCAGACAGGGAGATGTATGTTTGGCACTCATGTGTGTGTGCAATTGTAGGAGTTCAGCTGGTAGGACCAGCTAAAGATACTATGTACAGATGCCATATTGCTATATTGTGTAAGAAGAACTAATAACATAGTATTGTAGGTCAGTTATATTTCAAAAACAAACAAACTCATAAAAAATGAGATCAGATTTGTGGTTTACCAATGGGATGAGGAGAGGGGGAATTGGATCAAGGCAGTTAAAAGGTACAAACTTCCAATTATAAGATAAATAAGCACTAGGGATGTAAAGTACAACATGATAAATACAATTAATACAGTAGTATGTTTTATATGAAAGTTGTTAAGAGAGTAAATACTAAGAGTTCTCATCACAAGGAAAATTTTTTTCTATTTCTTCAATTTTGTATCTGTATGAGGTGATCATTCAGTCAGTTCAGTCACTCAGTCATGTCCGACTCTTTGCAACCCAGGGACTGCAGCACACCAGACTTCCCTGTCCATCACCAACTCCTGGAGCTTACTCAAACTCATGTCCATCCAGTTGGTGATGCCATTCAACTATCTCATCCTCTGTCATCCCCTTCTCCTCCTGCCTTCAGTCTTTCACAGCATCAGGGTCTTTTCCAATGAGTCAGTTCTTCGCCTCAGGTGGCCAAAGTATTGGAGTTTCAGCTTCAGCATCAGTCCTTCCAATTAATATTCAGGACTGATTTTCTTTAGGATGGACTGGTTGGATCTGGTTACAGTCCAAGTGATTCTCAAGAGTATTCTCCAACACCATAGTTCAAAAGCATCAATTCTTCTGGTTGCAGCTTTCTTTATAGTCCAACTCTTATATCCATACATGACTACTGGAAAAGCCATAGCTTTGACTAAACAGACTTTATTGGCAAGGTAATGTCTTTGCTTTTTAATATGCTGTCTGGGTTGGTCATAGCTTTTCTTCCAAGAAACAAGCATCTTTTAATTTCATGGCTGTAGTCACTATCTACGGTGATTTTGGAGCCCACCCCCCCAAAAAAATCTCTCACTGTTTCCATTATTTCCCCATCTATTTGCCATGAAGTGATGGGCCCAGATGCCGTGATCTTAGTTTTCTGAATGTTGAGTTTTCAGCTAACTTTTTCACTCTCCTCTTTCACCTTCATCAAGAGTCTCTTTAGTTCTTCTTCACTTTCTGCCATAAGGGTGGTCATCTGCATAAATGAGGTTATTGATATTTCTCCCTGCAATCTTAATTCCAGCTTGTGCTTCATCCAGCCCGGCATTTCACATGATGTACTCTGCATATATGTTAAATAAGCCGGGCAACAGTATACAGCCTTGATGTACTGGTTCCCGATTTGGATGGTTCCATGTCTGTTGTTCCATGTGATAGATATTCATTAAACTTGTGATAATCATTTCATGATGTATGTAAGTCAAATCATTATGCTGTAAAGCTTAAACTGATACAGTGCTGTATGTCAATTATATCTCAATAAAACTGAGAGGGGAAAAAAAGGTTCTATGTTAGTGCCCCATGACCTCCTGCATGCCCAAGGAGTGTTTCATACCAAAATACTCCCTTTCAGTGCAGTTGTGGAACTATTGCAGGTACCCTTAGTTCAGTTCAGTTGCTCAGTCATGTCCGACTCTTTGAGACCCCATGAATCGCAGCACGCCAGGCCTCCCTGTCTATCACCAACTCCTGGAGTTCACCCAGACTCACGTCCTTCGAGTCGGTGATGCCATCCAGCCATCTCATCCTCTGTCATCCCCTTCTCCTCCTGCCCCAATCCCTCCCAGCATCAGAGTCTTTTCCAGTGAGTCAACTCTTCGCATGAGATGGCCAAAGTACTGGAGTTTCAGCTTTAGCATCATTCCTTCCAAAGAACACCCAGGGCTGATCTCCTTCAGAATGGACTGGTTGGATCTCCTTGCAGTCCATGGGACTCTCAAGAGTCTTCTCCAACACCACATTTCAAAAGCATCAATTCTTCGGTGCTCAGCTTTCTTCACAGTCCAACTCTCACATACATACATGACCACTGGAAAAACCATAGCCTTGATTAGACCTTTGTTGGCAAAGTAATGTCTCTGCTTTTCAATATGCTATCTAGGTTGGTCATAACTTTTCTTCCAAGGGGTAAGTGTCTTTTAATTTCATGGCTGCAGTCACCATCTGCAGTGATTTTGGAGCCCCAAAAAATAAAGTCTGACACTGTTTCCACTGTTTCCCCATCTATTTCCCATGAAGTGCTGGGACCAGATCCCATGATCTTCGTTTTCTGAATGTTGAGCTTTAAGCCAACGATTTCACTCTCCTCTTTCACTTTCATCAAGAGGCTTTGTAGTTCCTCTTCACTTTCTGCCATAAGGGTAGTGTCATCTGCATATCTGAGGTTATTGATATTTCTCCCGGCATTCGTGATTCCAGCTTGTGCTTCTTCCAGCCCACCGTTTCTCATGATGTACTCTGCATTTAAGTTACCCTTACCAGGCCTGAAATATCTAAGAGCTGATAGTGCATAAACTGGACACTTAATCAAAATAGATAAAGCAAGGGAAGGGAGTGACTTGTGCATGTAGTCCTGGAATCAAGGAGCAGCAGTTTAACCCATGTATTGCATTACAGCATAGGCAATTGCATTCAGTTGTATGCACAGTGCATAAGCCTGATATCCTTTGCATTTGGCATTCCTGGTGAATCTCTGGGAACTTAGTCCTGTGTTTCACTTTGTGGTTATGAAGGTTCAAGAGAAACCTTACTCTTTAAAGAAAGAAAACTTAGATGTTATAGGAATTTTCAAACATATACAAAAGTAAATAATAGTTTAATGAACTTCTCATGTATCTATCACCAAACTTCAAAAATTATCAACTTCTGGGACTTCCCTGGTAGTCCAGTGGTTAAGACTTCGCCTTCCAATGCAGGGAGTACAAGTTTGTTCCCTCATTGGGGAGCTAAGATCCCACGTGCCTCAGGGCCAAAAAACAAAAACATAGAACAGAAGCAATGTTGTAACAAATTCAATAAAGACTTGAAGAAAAATTATCAATCCTTGTCTCTATATTTCCCTACCTCCCCATCCTGTTATTTTGAAGGAAATCCCAGGTATCATCAATTTATCTGTATTTCAGTATGTATCCCTGAAAAGATGAGGACTCTTTAAACTATGTCCAAATATGATAATCTTATCTTTAAGTGATTAATTATTCAGTCAGTATTATATTTCCCTGATTGTCTGCATTATTTTCCAGTTTGTTAAATTGCAACCCAAATGAGATTGATAGCTCTTTCTTAATTATATTTTAAAGTATAAGGTCCCCTTCAATAACCCTCTGTCCCCCGATCTCCCTTCTCTCTCCCTCTTTTTTTTTTGGAGGAAACCAGGTTTTTCCATACTCTGCTAAGTATGTGTTTTGCCCATTTTTCATACCCTAACTTTAGTTTTAACGTGTCCTCCTGTCCTTTGTATTTTCTGTAAATCAGCAGAGGCTTTATCAGATGACATGTTTTTGTTTTGCAAGTTTACTTTATACTTGTCCTTCCATCAGGAGTTAATGTCTGGTGATGATCACCATTAAGTTATCATTATCTAGATCTAGCAATTTATTAAGAGTTGTAAAGTAGTGATATCATGATTTTCTTCATTTTTTCATATTATGTCCAAATACTTATGTAAAAAAAAAAATCTTTTATTAAGTATTTGGCTCCTATATGAAAGACAGTCAGCCATGTTCCCAAGGAGGCCTGATTTCTTTGAGAAGTATAGAGCTTTGATTTTTCTTTATAAATTTAGCCTTAAAACTACTTTTTAAGAAAGAGAGTCATCATCAGTAATCATTGCCTTTAGCACCTTTTTGCACTTTAACAACATGTTAGAAAACTAGTTACAGATGGAGAAATGAAATTAAAACCTCATTTGTATTTCCTTTTAATTTATCAACTGAAAGGAGAGCATGAGAGGAAACTAAAGTTTGTTAGATTATTTAGCAGGCCCTGAGCTTTGGTACCTTTTTTAAAAACTTTTACTTTGATCTTAAGAGGTTGGTCAATATTGTGCCCATTTTATAGATGAGGCCAAAACCTAGAATGCTAAAATGACTTATTCTGTGCCACACGGCCTATGAATAACGGACATTTGTAGTGTTTTCTTTGGATTTTATATGTAATAGGCTAACTTGGTTTTTCCAACACTGCATTAGGGACATCAGAAAGTCATTGGGTTAGAGCTATAAGACGTTTTTAAAAATGTCCAAAAGACATTATAAGACATTTAAAAAAATAACCAGATTTTTACTGCTTCATTTTATGTATGCCAGAAAAGTCTGAGTTCAACCTGGGATAGAAGTAAGGATCAGGGCTAGTGAATGAGAATAGAAAAGAATAATCTTAGAAACTGGCATCTTTTTTTTTTTCTTTCAATAAAGAGGTTTTTTATAAGTTTTAATTTTCAGATATTGATAGTTTTAAAACAATGTGTAAAATTCAAACAGGGTCTCTGTATCAATCTAGAGGGGTGGGATAGGGCGGGAGATGAAAGAGAGGTTCAAAAGGGAGGGATATATGTATACCCATGGCTGATTCATGTTGAGGTTTGACAAAAAACAACAAAATTCTGCAAAGCAGTTATCCTTCAAACACAATGTATAACCATTTCTCTCTCCCACCCAAGTTTATTGAGGTGTTTGTGCAAATAATGCATAAACATTTTCAAATCATTTTTAAGCCTATGTGTGGAACTTCCACAGTTCCTCTAAATATCAGTGGGAAATGGACTTTGATGTCAGAGACTTTATTTCAAATTCCAACTGTAGCTTACTAGGTATATGAATTTAAAGTTTTCCATTTTTCCTTTGTAGAACTTGTAAAAGTAAGCACTCACGTCTCAAGCACTGTTTTGAGACTCTTAACAGTCCTTGCACGTGGTTTGGTCCTCAAAATACCAGTTTTAAGGGATTTTTTTTTTTCCAGTTTGCTGTAAACACATCACCTACTCTGGAAGACCTGATGTTAAGTCAATATGTTTACCGACCCAAGATTCAGATTTATAAAGAAGATTGTGAAGTTCTTTGCCGGAAGATTGAAGAGTATGAAAGTTTCCATTTTTTGTGTGTTTTGTTGGATGGGTGAATAATCTGTGTGACAAGATTTTGATTAGAATAACACTGGCATAAGAAAAGCTGACCGCATTAATTGGCAGTATATATAGTATATGGGAAAGAATTTCAGGTTTGTAGTCAGATGGAAGTTCAACTCTTGGCTACTTATGTAAGTTATTTAACCTTCATTTCCACATTCATCAATTGAGGTTAATAATACCTACTTAGTAGTGTAGAAGTAGTGTATATAATGAGCAGTAGAAGTAGTATATATAAGTTTGCATGCCATTCTTAGCAAAGAGTATGTCCTTAATAGGGATTCCCAGGTGGCTCAGTTGTAAAGAATCCACCTACCAAGCAGGAGATTCAGGTTTAATCCCTGGGTGGGGAAGATCCCCTGGAGAAGGAAATAGCAACCTGCTCCAGTATTCTTTCCTGGAAAATTCCATGGACAAAGGAGCCTGGCAGGCTATAGCCTTGGGGTCACAAAAGAGTTGAACATGACTTGGTGATTAAACAACAACAACAGAGGTCCTTATAAGCAATAATTATTAGATTATGATATCATAAATTCCAAAAGAACATGTTTAAAAGAAGATAGTACCCTTTAGAGATTTATATAGTGCCTAAAAGTAAGATTGCCTTTGGGTTTATAGTTTTATCACACTTGCTCTTAGTTTGCTTTATAAAAGAACATGGTTTTAATCAAGACTGTAGCTCAGTGGTTTGGTGTAAGTAGATGCAGCAGACTAATTTACAAATTAGGTATATCTAGATTTTCACAGGTAAACCAAAACTTACAACTCAAGGCAGTGTTTATATCATACTTATCTAGAACTGTCAAACTGAATTTGAACCAATCTAACAAACAGAAAAGAAATGAAGTAATCTTTTAAGCATCATGTAGTTTTAAAACTTTTGGTGGTAAACACACTGTAGTGTACATAGATGTCAAAAGATAATGTACACATGAAACATATAACCAGTGTTTTAAACCAGTGTCTTAAACCAGTGTTACCTCAGTAAATAAAAATAAATTAAAGGGAATTATAGTTTTAAAGGGCTTCCCTTGTGGCTCAGCTGGTAAAGAACTACAACTTTCCAACAATTATGCATTCACAAGCCCTTAAAGGATTCTTTATAAGCAACATATTGAGTTGACCAAAAAGTTTGTTTGGTTTTAAGTAAAAATAAAAGACATATTTTTCATTTCACCAAGAACTTTATTGAACAGTGTATTCATTAACCGAATAAGCTTCTTGACCAAAACAGTATTTTCATTTTGAAACAAGTTGATGCCTTGAGATGAGAATTCTATTTGGGAGGGAAATCTTTTTGAATCATAACATTCTTGAACTGTTCTACAAGTGTTGAAATAGTCAGACGGGCCACTATTCCTGAGTGAATTCCCCTCTTTATGTAGAAAAGACCTAGGAAAAATTAAGTATGCCTGTAGATCTAAATTGAATCATTCGGGTTGACTTCTGAACTCTGTGCTAATTAACTTTTCTCTATTTAGATTAAAGCTTTCTGCACTAAACCAAGATAAACTGTTGACTGATATAAATAGGAACCTGTGGGAAAAAATGAAACACTGCTCTGATGAGGAGGTACTTTTGTCTTATTTTCTGAATGGGAATCACTATAGACATTACAGTGTTTATTGTGAAATTAGTACCTGTTACTTGATAATTGGACTTCACTGGTAGCTCAGCTGGTAAAGAATCTATCTGCCATGCAGGAGACCTCGCTTCAGTTCCTGGGTCGGGAAGATCCCCTGGAGGAGGGCATGGCAACCCATTCTTGTATTCTTGTCTGGAGAATCTCCATGGGCAGTAGAGCCTGGAGGGCTACAGTCCATGGGGTCACAAAGAGTAGGACACAACTGAGCGACTAAGCACTCACACACAAATACATACACATACTCACACTTGATAATTAGTGGTGAGTTCTTTAGTTTACTTCTCAGATATAATATGTCAGTAGGATTTTATTATACATGAATGATTGTTAGTATAGAATCTTACATTTCTTACATGATCAATTTAATATATGAAATACGTTTGAAATTTAGAGTTCCCTTCTTGTTTGCTTTTCACTTAGATTTAGATAGGGAAGAGATAGACTTTAATTGATTAAATAAGCAACTCATTTTATATTTGCCCTGATTGAAGTTTTATTAACTAAGAACCTGTCATTTTCTAATTTGTAATATAAATTAATTTTGTACTGGAATTATTCAACTGGAATCAAAGTTGAAATCTTTGGTTCTGGACTTAAGCTATTAAGTGAAATTAAATTTGCAAATAAGAAGCCTTAGGAATCATAGTCTAGGATGGGCAAATCTTAGCACATAGCAGCTGAACCAGCCTTCCCAGACCTTTTGCCTTTTCTAACTCGTTTGTTTTAATGCAGTGTAATCTTTGACTTTACAGCTGAAGGCCTTTGGAATTTACTTGAACAAAATAAAATCACGTTTTACCAAGATGACTAAAGTCTTCACTCACCAAGGAAAAGTGGCTTTATACAGCAAGCTGGTGCAGTCAGCTCAGGTAATTTGAGACTGTTAAGAGCTTAGAAAGATCTATTAAAATTACTTTATAGTGATTGTAGAATATGAAGAATGTTCCTTAGGAGACATGTGAATGAGAGTTGGGCAAAAACTTAAAATTATTCATAAGAAGTGAGGTTCAGTTTAACAAAAGTAGTAAATCCTGGCATATGTCTCGTCTCAAATTATATATATTGAAATAAAACAATATAGAATTATGATCTTCCTTTGCTAAGGAAGATCTGTGCTCTGGTATTATCTTCCTCATAGTCCATACTCAGCTATGCATGTGTATGTGTATTTTAAAAAAATAGATTTTCCGAAATTATCATCCTTGAAGAAAGGTCCTACATAAAAAAATTTTCATTGGCAAATAAGTCTGAAAAGTGTTACATACAGTGTCCCCCTTTTGGAGAAATATAATAGCTAACATATTAAAGTCTAAGGTCAGAATTTTTTTTTTTTTTTTGGTCTAAAAAGAAAAAATGCTATAATTCTATTTGAACAGTGTTTCCCAAATTTATTTGACCATAGATCATTTTTATAAACTCTAAGTTATATATATTAATAGAAATCTAAAATAAAGTATAAAATATGAATTAATATTAATCTGTTATGTATGCTTAAAAAACTTTTTTTAAGACAAGACTAGAAGTTTTGATCTTTTAGATTTGCCTGTTCATGGGACTTCCCTGGTGATCCAGTGGTTAAGACTCTGCACTTCCACTGCACGGGGCCAAAACAAAAATAACAACAAGCAAACAAAAAGATTTGCTTGATCATAAATTAGATGTAGCAGTTATGTTAGCAGTTTGAACTGTTTATAATGTTATAATGTTTTGTTTTGAGGTTTAACTTGACAGTCTATGATATTGTGTGTTTAGAGTGAGAGAGAGAAACTTCATAAAAGGATAAATGAGATGGACAACACACTTAAGAAGATTGATAACTATCTTACCGAGGTGGAAATAGGTAAAATATCTTGAATACTTTTCCAAAAGATAATTTAATTGTATCTAAATCCTTCCCTACTTTGCTAGTAGCACTATGCTGAAGCCTGGTTAGCAGCTTGAGACATTAAATTGGAGCAACTCCTTTACTGTGGTCATTCATAACATAATCAAGAAATACCCAAAATAATAAGTCTCTTTGGAAAACTCTTCATAACCTAGACCGTAATCTTGTGTTTTTTTTTTTAATAAATGAACTTATTTATCCTTTCAGTTTGGTCTCTCAGTATCCCAACTTGTTAGTTTTGTCTTGAAACTGCTTTTTCAAAGATCGCAAAATTTCACATAATCATCAAATTTGGTCGCTCTCAGTCCTTAGCCATCTAGACCTCTTTCAGTATTTGACACTGCTGATTATTCTTTTCTTCCTGTAACGTTCTTCTCCCTGAACTCTATGATATTGCTCTATCTTGATACTGTTCTTTTCTCCTGACTCTTCCTTTTAGCTCCTCTCTTGTCCCTTTTCTAACTAACCCCTTGTGTAACATTCATCTATTCATTTCTATATTTTCTCCCCTAATACTTTCATCTGCCTTAACAATTATGTTTATATGAATGATTCCCAAATTCAGTTAAATTCATCCAGCATTTGTTCAGCACCTACTACCTGCCAGATATTGCACTTAGTGTCAGAAAAAATATATACACAGATTTTTGCCCATTTTTAAATGTTTATTTATTTAGGCTGCTGTGGGTCTTCACTGTGGTGTGCAGGCTTCTCTAGTTGTGGCATGTGGGCTTAGGTACAGTATGTGGCATCTTGGTTCCCCAACCAGGGATGGAACCTGAACCCCATGCATTGGAAGCTTGGAGTCTTATCCACTGGACCACCCGGGATGTCCCAGATTTTTGCCTTCAAGTGACTTGTAATCATTTTGCATGAGGGCATCTTTCTCTTCTCTTGAGTTCCAGACTTAACATTTCCAGCTTCTTGCTGAACCTTTCAACAAAAGTGTCCTTTAAGCACCTTAAACATTATGTGAAAAAATGAAAGTTATTGTCTTCCATTTTCAAAATAATATCTGAAAATTTGTTGTCTATGATGCTTCTCATTTGTATTAAGTGTCACCATTCTTATAAATTGTAAAAGGCTCATAACTTTTATTGTCTTTGAGTTTTATTGTCTTTTATCAAATCCTGTTATATCCGCTTCAGTATCTTCTGTATTCTTCCCCATTCCCATTAACACTATCATTAATTCTGACATGTGCCATTTCAGATCTTCTAACTAATCTTTCTACACTCTTAATTTCATTCTCTCTCTTTCCAGTCCAACCTGTACATTGCTGCAGGATTAATAATTATAAAGGACAGTATTCATTATGTTCAGTTCAGTTCAGTCACTGTCGTGTCCGACTCTTTGCAACCCAGGGACTGCAGCACACCAGGCTTCCCTGTCCATCCCCAGCTCCTGGAGCCTGCTCAAATTCATGTCCATTGAGTTGGTGATGCCATCTAAACATCTCCTCTGTCGTCCCCTTCTCCTCCTGCCTTCCGTCTTTCCCAGCATCAGGGTCTTTTCCAATGTGTCAGTTCTAATCAGGTATCCAAAGTATTGGAGCTTCAGCATCAGTCCTTCCAATGAATATTCAGGGTTGATTTCCTTTAGGATTGACTGGTTGGATCTCCTTGCAATCCAAGGGACTCTCAAGAGTCTTCTCCAACACCACAGTTCAGAAGCATCAATTCTTTGGTGCTCAGTTTTCTTTATGGTCCAGCTCTCCCATCCATACATGACTACTGGAAAAACCATAGCTTTGACTAGATGGATCTTTGTTGGCAAAGTAATGTCTCTGCTTTTTAATATGCTGTCTAGGTCAGTTGTAGCTTTTCTTCCAAGGAACAAGCATATTTTAATTTCATGCCTGCAATCATCATCTGCAGTGATTTTGGAGCCCTCAAAATAAAGTCTGTCACTGTTTCCATTGTTTCCCCATCTATTTGCCATGAGGTGATGGGACTGGAGGGGACCCATGATAGGACTGGATGCCATGATCTTCATTTTCTGACTATTGAGTTCTAAGCCAGCTTTTTCACTCTTCTCTTTCACTTTCATCAAGAGGCTCCTCAGTTCCTCTTCAATTTCTGCCATAAGGATGGTATCATATGCATATCTGAGGTTATTGATATTTTTCCTGGCAATCTTGATTCCAGCTTGTGCTTCATCTAGCCCGGCATTTCGCATAATGTACTCTGCATATAAGTTAAATAAGTAGGGTGACAATATACAGCCTTGACGTACTCCTTTCTCAATTTGGAGCCAGTCTGTTGTTCCATGTCCAGTTCTAACTGTTGCTTCTTGACCTGCCTACAGATTTCTCAGGAGGCAGGTCAAGTGGTCTGGTATTTCCATCTCTTTAAGGATTTTCCACAGTGTGTTGTGATCCACACAGTCAAAGGCTTTGGTGTAGTCAATAAAGCAGAGTTCCTGGAACTCTCTTTTTCTACGATCCAGCAGATGTTGGCAATTTGATCTCTGGTTCCTCTGCCTTTTCTAAATCCAGTTTGAACTTCTGGAAGTTCTCGTTCACATACTGTTGAAGCCTCACTTGGAGAATTTTGAGCATTACTTTGCTAGTGTGTGAGATGAGTGCAATTGTGCCGTAGTTTAAACATTCTGTGACATTGCCTTTCTTTGGGATTGGAATGAAAACTGACCTTTTCCAGTCCTGTGGCCACTGCTGAATTTTCCAAATTTGCTGGCATATTGAGTGCAGCACTTTAACAATATCATCTTCTAGGACTTGAAATAGCTCACCTGGAATTCTACCACCTCCACTAGCTTTGTTCGTAGTGATGCTTCCTTAGGCCCACTTGACTTCAGACTCAGGGTGTCTGGCTCTAGGTGAGTGATCACACCATTGTGGTTGTCTGGATCATGAAGATCTGTTCTGTATAGTTCTTCCATGAATTCTTGCCACCTTTTTTGTGTTCCTACCCTGAGAAACTTCTGGCTTTCCATGTATTACAAAATAAAGTCCAAACTCCTGAGTTTGACATTTAGCGTTCTCAACCATCGTTTTCAGATATTCCCTTCTTACATGATTTTTACTATTACTCCCTTACACATTCTAAATTCCAACCAAATCTTGTCATTTCTATGCAGTTCTGCCACTTTGTGTTTGCCTAATACATTCTCCTTTTATTTTTTACCAAGGGATAGTGTTCTTTCTCTTGAGCTGCTATGGCTATTTTATTGTACCTATCATATCTAATTGTAATTATAGTTACTTCTTTATAGTTTACTTTCCTATCTAATTTGTAAGCTCCATTGAAGACAAAGATCAGCTTTTATTTTTCTTCATATCCTTCAAAATTCTTAGCACTATGCTTTACACAGAAAAAGTGCCTGGTGCATATTTTCTGCATTGAACTGGTAATAAATATATGAAGTCCATAATCTTAGACTGTCACACCCCTTTGTTCATTACCTTGCTTTTTCACTTCATGAAAAAAAATAGAAGCCAGAATTTCTAAACTTCCTGCTACAAAACAAACCAAACTTTTATATATCTGTATCCATTCTTTCATCCTTCCTTTCTTTTCCCTAAGATCAATCTCTCCACCTAAACTTTGAATTGCAGCCTCTCTTGTCTTCTCAGGAATCTTATCACACTGACTTTCCCTTATCTCTTGTATTTACAACCTCTCTGCCTCCTCCACTGAATATATTCACTTCTTACCTTTAAAAGTACCAACAATCACACTCTTTCTCTAGTTGCCACTGAATGGCTCTCTATTTCTGTCTTCTTTCTTCATTATTCCTTGAGCAAATTACGAAGTACCTATCATGTGCTTTGTATAGTGCTTGGTGCTAAGACTACTGTAGTGATTAAAAACAAAACTTTATGCCCTTGTGGAGTATTTTTTTTTTTTGTCAACTCTCCCATTACTATCTTTTAATTCAAACATTCATATATTAAGAAAGGCTTCCATACTTTAAGTTTTTACATTACTATACAGAGCTCCAATGCTATTTTAGTTTCATATTACAGGAGATCACATTCAAATATGTTTGGATTTGACAATTTGCTTTTACAATATTGAGGAAAGATTATAAGCATTAAATAGTGGAAGAGTGGTTCCAGGGTGCCGTAAGTTCCTGAAGTAGAAATCTGTCAGGTCAGGAGAGGCTTCCCTTTGAGGAAGTGGCATTTAAGCCAAGGTCTGAAGAATAAGTTGGGGCTAAAGTGAGAAGGGAGGGAAAAGCAGACTGCTCAATATGAATAACACAGGCAGAAGCCTTTCTATGGAAAAGAATATACCAAGTAAAAGGATCTGAAATAAGGCAAATGTGGCTAGAATAGAGAGAACAAAAGGGAACATAGTCTAAGATAAAGCTGGAGATGCCAGCTTTAGGGACCAGGTCAAGGAGGGCCTCTTAAGGAATTTTGACTTTTTCTGAGAACAGTGAATAGCCATTTGAAGGGTGTTAAGCATTGGCTGTAAATTAAGAAGTTAAGCAGTTATTGGATGGTATGGTTAATAAAGGACAATAGTTTATATAAAGGGAACTTAGTAGTGGTGAAGGAAAAAAGTAGATTCACAAAATATTTCTGAGGTAAAAGTCTAAAGTTGATTTGGATGTGGGGAGAGAGAAGGCTTTTAGGGATGATTCCAAAGTATCAGAAATAAATTTAAATATGTGTGTGTGCATTTATATATGTGTATGTGTTCCTGCTTAGTCCATGGGGTTGCCTAACAATAATTTTGATGTATGCAAATTATATATGAACAATTTCCATCTGCCACTAGAAGCAAGTCTTACGAAATTATTATTTTATCTCAATGCTTTTTTGTCAAGGAAGAGGTGGGTTAGCATAAATGCTTGTGAAATATTCTTAACACGACATTTTGGGACCATCTCTTCTTTTCATCTCTGGTTGTTTAGTTATTTTT
Organism: Bos indicus; assembly: GCF_029378745.1. Taxonomy (NCBI): domain Eukaryota; kingdom Metazoa; phylum Chordata; class Mammalia; order Artiodactyla; family Bovidae; genus Bos; species Bos indicus. The sequence continues at coordinate 36,150,470 of NC_091769.1, forward strand.
GACTGAGTTATTTTAATCCATGGTCTACTTTAGAAACTAAGAGTTTGGAGGATGAACAGAAAGACAGTCCTGTGGAAGAACTGAATTCTGAAGTGAGAGCTGCAGAGAAAGGTAACTGATTTAATTAGGGAGGTAAATGGGGAAAAAATCCTCTGTTCTGAGTTTTTTATTTAAATGAGATTAATGAGATAGACTTTTCAATAAAACAGATGATTTGTATACCAGTATTTTAATGTGTACATTCTGATAGATTTGTTTTTGTTTTTCTTTTCAAAGAACTGGAACAGCTGAAAACTGAGGAAGAAAAGCTTCAAAGGTTAGCCTTCAGTTTGAGTGTTAGAAAATATGCTAACCTCTACATGGTTAAGTGATTTCCTACCTCCAGCAACTGACAAGATTGAGAACATGAATATTGACTAAGGTTGAGCCAGGGCTTCTACTCCACTTTGAACTTGACCTTGGAGGCCATCTTAGCAGTATTCTCTAAGCATTTATTGCTTACAAAGCATTAATCCAAGGCAGTAGTTCTCAAGCTTGTGTAATATCAGGATTCTGTTAAAGAAAATCTAGCATTAAACTACTTTTATATGACACTTAACTGTAAATAAATATAAAATGAGGTGTGTTTCTTATACTCTGGATCTTAATTTAACTGTAAGACTCAAAGAAATCAAATACAAATAATGACAAAACCAGTAAAATTCCAACTGGAAACATTAACTTGATAGGTGATAATAATTTAGCTAAAATTAAATTGATGCTAGCAAAATGACTAACAAAATATAAATTCTGTTTAGCTCTAATAAGCTAAACAAAACCAAATGCATGCACCAAAATTATGGCATGTTTAATTTTTAAGGTGGGCATTCTTATGGTCTATATTATGCTTATATTTTTAACATCAAAATGAAAATTAAATTTTTTTGAGGTTAGTTTTTGTTAATTTATTTTTAATTGGAGGATAATTGCTTTACAATATCGTGTTAGCTTCTGCCATACAACAATGTGAATCAGCCATAAGGATACATATTCTAGTGTGGTGGATGAACCTAGAGCTTGTTAGAAAGAGTGAATTAAGTCAGAAAGAGAAAAACAAATACCATATATTAATGCATGTATATGGGACCTAGAAAAATGGTACTGACGAACCTATTTGTAGTGCGGGAATAGAGACATAGACATAGAGAACGGACTTTAGACATAGCAGAAAGAGAGGATAGGATGAATTGTGAGACTAGCATTGAAACGTATGTATTACCACATGTAAAATAGATCAGTAATGGGAAGTGTTGTATAACACAGGGAGCTCGGTGTTTTTTAGCAACCTAGGAGGGTGGGATGGGGTGGAGGGGGGAATGTAAATTTTAATAATAATAGACCCAAACTTCTAGTTTAATGTTTATTTAAAAAAAACCTAAAAATGCAAAAATATACGTCATTCACCTCACTGGGAGAGCCATTTAGCACATGGCTTTTAGTCATAAACTTTTATTTTAATGATGTCTGAATTCTCTAGCAGTGACCTTATCTTTCTGTGAATACCTGGTTTGATTTGCAGAAATTTCTTAGAGCTGGAGATACAGAAAGAGCAGATCCTTGCTCAATTAGACTTTGTGCAAAAACAAACAAAGAGAACTGAAGAGCTACTGGATCAGTTGAGGTAAGGGAAAACAGGTAGCATTAATTTGTGTTTTATCCTGTACCTTTGTGGTTGTCTCAGTCCACTAGTGCAGTTGACATGTGTTTGTAATGTGTATCACTGTTTTTAAGCTATAATGCAATGTATTCTCAAAAAGAATAATTTTTGAAGCTGAAAGTATACAAGGTGGGAGAGCTATGAAATTTGTAATGTTAAAATATTTAATATTTTATATTGCCTAGACTTGGCTTTTCTCTGACATATAACTCAAAATTGAGTCAGTTCTTATTTCTTTCAAAAGCATAAGTTTGTACATTCACAGTCTTGGAATTAAAATAATGACTGTCTCCCAAGCCAGTAGAAAACTCCAGTAGCTGCTGATGGTACTATTCAGGTGGTAGAAGAAATTAACTCTCTTCTTTTATCTTAAAAATGTTTTTTTGTCTTTTCTCTTTCTTCAGCTTGTCTGAATGGGATGTCATTGAGTGGAGTGATGATCAAGCTGTATTCACCTTTCTTTATGACACAATAGAACTCATCATTACCTTTGGAGAGCCAGTAGGTAAGTAGCAATAATAAGATAATTCCTCTGCAGATAAATGTATGCTTAAACTTACTAAAGATTCATATCTTTGTTTTAATGTAATATTAACATGTATTGACATGATGAAAGTACTGCTGAAAATCTTAAAAGAGGCAATCACTTTAATTAGTGATAATAGAATTTTATTTTATTAAATAAAAAGTAAAAACCTTCAGCTGGTGAAAAGTTGCCCTTTGTTGAATTACATTAGATAATAGAATTTTTGCCTATCCAGAAAAATGGATCAACATGCTCTTCACATCTATTTAGTCTGACTTCTTTTTTTTCATCAGTCTGTCTGTTGTGATAGAGTATTTGCTCTAATGCTGATGATTCTTGACTGGGTTTTTGATGTACATAAGTTAACCCAAAAAGCTAATTGGAAATTCTCTGTATATTGATTGGTAGGTTTATCAAAATAGGTAAACATCACTAGATGGTAAGTTGATAGAGTCCTAGCTATTTTGTTATAATCTCCTGTCAGTATCTTTAGGTCTCTTCTCTTGAAACAACTTCAGCATGGCCAGCCCTGGGTGAACATGGCCAAACTGAAACTTTGAATCTTTATAATTTCTCAGCCTTGTCCAAGCCCAATTCTCCTTAACAGTTCCTGGGAACTCCTTGTCTGTTCAGTGATTAGGACTTGCGCTTTTACTACCATGGCCCCAGGTTCAGTCTCTGGTTGAGAAACTAAAATCCTGTAAATCGTGTGGAACAACCCCCCCACCACCACCGCCACCATAAAAAAGTTCCTTTTCTAAATGAATAGCATCAACTTCTGTTCAGGTCCGAAATTAAAAGTTAGGAATCACTCTGTACCGCTTTCTTCTTTACCTGGCATATCTAAATTATGACTTACTGATTCATATTTAACATTCTTCTACTTTTTTGTGTCTCTTCTGCCAAGAGACACCTTCAGTCTGTACAATAACATATAGATAGTCTTTCTGGAACTTTTTCTTTTCCCCTCTATTTCTTTCTCCTTCCTGTAGCTGTAGTAATTGTTGAAAATTTTATCATGTACCTCCTACTCTTAAACTGATGATCAAAATGCTTATAACCTGTAAAGCCTTGAATGAATTGAATTTTTCCTCCTTTTCCTGCCTCATCTGACACTGTTCTCTGCACATCGGCCACAGTGAATTTCTTTCATTTCTTTAAAAGATCATGGTCATTCATGCTCAGTCATATTCCATCCTACCTCAGGACATTCATCCTGATGTTTCTTATGCCTGGAAACTTTTGCCCTATCTTAGTCCTTCTGGGTTGCCATTTTAAAAATACCATAAACTGGGACTTCCCTGGTGGTCCAGTGGTATAGAATCCGCCTTCCAGTGCAAGGGACATGGGTTCAATCCCTGGATGGGGAACTAAGATCCCACACGTCTTGGGACAGCTAAGTCCATGCACTGAAACTATGGAGCCACCGGCACGTTCTAGAACCCATGTTCCACAACAAGAGAGGCCTGCATGCTGCAACTAGAGAAAATTTAAAAATATAAAATTTTACATACCATACACCAAGTAGCTTATAAACAACAGAAATTTATTTCTCACAGTTCTGGAGGCTGGAAGCTCAAGATACGGATGCCAGTATGGTCAGGCAAGGGCCCTCTTCCAGGCTGCAGACTCCATTGTATCCTCACATAACTAGCTAGCTCTTCAAGGTCTCTGTTTTAAGAGCACTAATCCCATTCATAAGGGCTCCATCCTTATGATCTAAGCACCTCCCAAAGGTCCCACCTCCTACAACTATCACAGGGGGCATTAAGTTTTCAGCCTATGAATTTTCAGACCATAGCACCTCCTCTTCACCAAGTAAATGTCTACTAATAGTCCTTAAGAGCTCAACTAAATTATCACTTTCTCAGGAAAGTTTTCCTTGACTCTTCTTTTACTCACTCCCTCTGCTATTTGCCCTCCTGGTATATGTTCTAATTGCTTCATGCAGTTTTCTTAATTGTGCTTATTACAGTTTGTAGTTCTTGGTGTGTTTATTAGTGCAATTATCTGTGTGTCCCCCTGAGCTGTAATTCCTTAGAGCATAGGTTGATCATGTTTGTTTGTCTCACTAGCATATCCTCAGTGCCTAACACGTAGAAAATATTCAATAGAGTGAAAAGAATCAGAATCTTAGAGACAAGAGATAACTCTGGTGTATGGAAGAACAATCAGCTCTCCTAGCTACCTAAAATTCATTGCTGTTATTTAGTCACTAAGTCACATCCAACTCTTATGTGACCCTATTCACTATAGCCCGCCAGACTCCTCTGTCTATGGGATTTCCCAGGCAAGAATACTGGAGTGGCTAAAATTACTGTGATGCTAAAAGCATAAATTGTTTTCACTGTATTTGTACAAAGATAATAGGTATGGGGAGGTTGTAGTCATCTTCTTTATATGATTCCTAAAAAGAATATTATTTTTTCACAGACGTTAGTGTTCAAAGGAGGAGGCCCTGATAAATTTACAAAAATGTCCCACACCTTAAATTTCCTTAAAGGCCTGCCAGTTAATATAGTTCAGTGTTCTCAGGGGAAACTTTACATACACAGAGAATAGTATGATTCAGGGATAAAGCTTCAACTGTCTATGAAAAAACCCTGCTACCCAGAAGGAATAGGATTCTAAAGTACTGAGTTGTATGTGGCTTTAAATCAGATGATAAAAAGAAATACTGTTTTTGTGCTGGTTTTTCCCTAGTTGGTCTCCCTTTCCTGGGCAAGGCTTATAGGAAGATTGTTGATCTGAATTTTCAGTCTCTGTTAGATGGTAAGTTCAGAACATTTAATCCAACAAAACTTTGTTGGAAATTTATTTAATATTGATTAAATTATTTAATAAGTGTATATTGCTCCTTGAGAACTCTTTTATATACTAAATTAAATATAAACAACAATAGTAATTAGAAATGTGTATTAGACCAAAAACTGCTTGAGAATTGTTCTAAATATTGTGTGGGCTTTAAAAGAAATTTTAAAAAATTATTACTAAATCTTGAGTAATAGCTATTTCCATAATTTAAAAATTACCATTATGGGTACTTACTCTGTATCAGACATGTGTATTACTCACATCAACACTATTCTCCATTTTGTGATTAGAGAACTATAGCTCAAAAGCAATTTTGTGCTTAGAATCACTCAGGTAGTAAGGAAAGCCAGAATTTAAACTCAGGGTTATGTTACATTTAAACCTACACATTTATCTCAGTTTTATTCTGTATGTGATAAAGGCTTGAGTTTATATCACAGTGACTTATGTTCACTATATATGATGATTTATGTGTTTGAAAATAAAATGGAGATGATAGTTAGATACCTAGTTGTTTGAAGGTATTTCTAGTTAATATTTCTAGTGTGTATGTGTGTGTGTGTGTGTGTGTGTGTGTGTGTGTGTGTATATATAATACATGAATGATAAGTAATAGCCTGCTTTTGATTTCTTTTTTTTTTTTTTTTTGCTTCCTCAGAGGATAAAGCTCCTCCTTCCTCCCTTTTAGTTCATAACCTTATTTTCCAGTACATTGAGCAACAGGAATCCTGGAAGAAGACATGTACAACACAACATCAGGTACCCAAGGTAAATTCCCACTGAAATATTTAAAGGAAATCACGTCAACTGTCCCAAAAAGCAGAACTGAAATTTTATATATGTAATAGTGAATCCTGAAATGATAAATATACTAAAGATATACTAAACTGTTTAACTTCGGGCCATTCTTTATAAAAGAGTCACTAAACCCTGAAATGTTTTTATACTTCCATCTTTTCTTTTTCTATTTTTCCCAGATGCTTCAAGAAATCTCACTGGTAGTGAGCCATTGCAAACTCCTTGGAGAGGAGATTGAGTTTTTAAAGCGATGGGGACCAAATTATAACCTAATAAGCATAGATGTGAATAATACTGAGTAAGTGTATTAGTTTCTGTAGAGCTGCCATGACAGAGTACTACAGACTGGGTGGCTTACACAATGGAAATTCATAGTCTCACAGTTCTGGAGGCTGGAAGTCTGAGGTCAGAGTGTCAGCAGGATCAGTTCCTTCTGATGGCTATGAAAGAGAATCTATTTCATGCCTCTCTCCTAATTTCTGGTGATTTGCTGGCAGTCTTTTGGCATTCCTTGTTTGTAAATATGTAATCCCGGTAGCTTCTTTTATCTTCACATGACATTCTTGCTGTGTGTATGTCTGTGTCCAAATGTTCCCTCTTTGTTAGGACACCAGTTATTTTGGATTAGGGGCCTACCCTACTCTGAAATGATCTCATCTTAACTAATTAATTCTTCAATGATCCTCTTTACAAATTAGGTCACATTCTGTTGTACTAGGGGTTAGGACTTTAATACATGAATTTTAGGAGACACAACCCATGACAGTAAGTAGTTAGTTGAAAACTTATTAAAATAATTAATAGTTTGATGACTAATGATGAAAATACAACCATAAGCATGCTTTGTTCCAGATGTTTTACCCTCTGTTCTTTTGGTAAGCAATGATGTATACCATAGTTTCAGTATAAAAAGAAAATGTATTTGTGTTTCATTCCATTTTTTTTTTGTATTTTTAATTGAGGACCTTGTCTTTTACAGATTGAAGCTTTTATTCTCCAGCTCAGCAGCATTTGCAAAGTTTGAGATAACTTTGTCTCTCTCAGCCCACTACCCATCAGTCCCATTACCTTTCTCTATTCAAAATCACCTTGGAAACATTGGGTGAGTAAAAAGCAAGCAAGAAAGGGCTCCCAACTACTTTTTTACCTTTGTTCTTTCCTTTGAAAGATTTCTCAAAGTGGTCAGAAAATGGATAGACCATAGTGAAAGCCAGAAGTCACCTCTCTCTCTCATTTCATTTTGAAGAATTTGTTCTTTTAAAGTCAGTGACCTTCATTGCTATCTCCAGTGAATACTGGAGACCATTGGTCTATTTTTTTATATTTGCTCCATTTTATGGTCACTCCTTCGTAAAACAGGAATCAAAAAGAAAAAAATCCTGCTTAAGTTTAGCCCAGATCACATCTGAACAACTTTTATGGCCTTAAAAACAGAGTAATCACTTTAAGAACTGTGTAGTCATAGTGCTTTTCTCAGTTTGTGGAACAGACTTAAAAGTACTTCATTTCTACTGTATGTTTTGTGACTTTTTGTATACACTGCTGACGGATTGCAAGGTGATAGAGTGTAGAATATGCCCACCCCAAATCCATCAGCAAACACCAATAGTTTAGATTTTTATTGCGAGAGAAAGCAGCTAAGTCACAGTACCTCACAATTACATACATAACTGGTTCTTAGACCTTATTTTTAGAATCTCAGTTCAGATTGGACAGTCTAATTATTTCCAGACATGCCTGTTTGTGCTTCCTAGTAGATAGAGAAACCCTACTCAAAAATATGAATTTCATTGAAATGAAGACAAGTTTCCAGAAAAATTAATTAGCCTTTTGTTCTTTCCAGCCAAGATGAAGTCACTGCCATTCTATCTAAAGTGCCACTGGAAGACAACTACCTAAAGAATGTAGTCAGACAAATTTACCGAGATCTGCTTCAGGACTGACTGCCATTTCTACCACTAGAATCATGGATTTCAGTTATAAAAATCAAACACAGTACACTTAATAATAATACTTCCAGCGTTTCAATTACTGTTTAATATTCATCTTTAGGTCATAGAAGCCTAGTAAAGTTTCTTCTGATGGAAATTTCTCCCACTAAAGTTATGCTCTCTGCTTTAGTACAAACCCTTTAAGAATTAACTTTTAAGTATAAGAGGAGGGGTCACCACAGACAAAAATATTAGCCATTTTCCCATATCTAGGGCTGTGATTTTTAGGTTTCTGCCTTCTGCCTACCAAATATTTCCAGGGTAGTCAGGTCTATCTACAAACCATTCATCCTCCTTTTTTCTCCATTCCAGAGATGTTATTAAGAGAAAGCAGTAGCACTCAGCTATTGGAGTGGTTGCCATCTTCTCTTAAACACCTTGTGTTCTTTTATATAGTGTCTACTAGTATTTTCCTAATAAATATAATTTTGTAGGGAAAAATTAATTTTTGGTCTGATACATATATGTAAATATATTAATACTGTTTTTGTGTTTGTGATATAGTAAAGAGATGTATATAGAAATACATAGAGATAAAACATCTTTCTGAAGGATGCTTTACAACAAGATTCTCAGTCTCTTTCATGTAATAATAGCTTCAAACAATATCACACCCAAAACACAGATTTGTCAAGTTTTGGTAATGGTAATGAACTTTTAAGTATTGTTTTCTGAAGCCAAACACTTTCTTATACACAAAAATAGGCATGTCCATTGATAACTGCATAATCAGTATTATCTGTAAGATAGACAAATGTGAAAAAACTTCATCTACTCTTTAGTCAAATCCTAATCATGATAATTTTTGTTTCCCTTATATATTTCTCAAATATATTTACATTTTTAAACTAATTTGTCTTAATATTTTGCTTTATATTTTGGGATCAGGTTAAAGTTCTATGGGTCCCATGAATGTTATCTGCCCTCTTGATTGGCTTTTACTCCTGAACTACTAGTCAAAATAGTAAATGGTCTTTTAAGCTTCAAAAGTCAACATAAAACTCATTTGCCATAAAAATCAATATTTAAATGCTCCCTGTTTCTGTAAACTCCTTGAAAAAATTTTAAGGTCATCAATATGATGTGTTTCCCTGAAACTGCCCATGAAATTTGTTTTCTTACTGGAGTTGTTTTCTTTCTTTCTGTAAACCTAAAAAAGTAGAAGTTTTGTTTTATGCATTTTGGCAACCTGGAATGACCAGTTCCAAGGATGATTTGGCTTGTAATGATAATCTCTGCTTTCTTGGGTTTGGAGAACATAATTGTATTATTTATCTAGTTATTTGCTTTTCTAGTTGTTCAAAGTATTGGCTATTTTTATAAAATTCTTTAGAAGTTTCTTCAGTAGTGATTGGAAATAGATTTTTTTGCACTATTAAAGTACGTTTATTATGTAAAATATGTTTAAAGTGGTATCTCTTTATGAAGTTTTTTTTTTTTTTTTTACCCTGTATCCAGTATATCCTTGAAGATATGCCTAAGCAAGCTCACTTTAGGAATAATCACCTGTTTGAAAACTCAGATAAAATTAAAGTATGTCAGGACCTTAATAAAAGAACCAGGTACAAACCGTAGTTATTCCTTTGTCTCTAAGGCACAGTAAAAGAAAACTATTTTGAAGTCCCTTAGGAAACTATCATTTCTTAAGAATTAATGTAGTGGTTCTTAAAGTATAGTCCCTAGACTAGTGGTCCCCAACCTTTTTGGCACCAGGGACCAGTTTCATGGAAGAAAATTTTTCGACAGATTGGGGGCCAGGGGAGGGGTATGGTTCAGGCAGTAATGTGAGCTATGGGGAGCAGCAGATGAAGCTTGCCCACCACTCACCTCCTGCTGTGCAACCTAGTTCCTAACATGTTGCAGACTGATACCAGTCTGTGGCCTGGGGGTTGGTGACCCCTGTTCCAGACAATCTTCCTTAGCTCTTCAAAAGTATCCATGTTGTTGACCTAAAGTCTAGACTGCCAGATATTTCTCCAACAAAAATGGATTTGGGATCAGAAGAAAACTGCAATTCACGGTCTGCAACCATGGTGGGCCACATGTAATTTCCCTCTCTACAAGGAAAGGGAAACACTTTATACAGAGGAAAGGAAAGCTAGGAGGCTACAGTAAACAAAGGCTTTTCATTGGCTCAACGCTTCCCAGAAAAGGAATCTTTCTTCTTTTTCTTGGACTCTGCCAACAATGCAAGCCATGAGAATTCCCCTTTCTGCTCTTCTTCTACTTAATTGAGGTTTTTGATTATTAATTTTTTAAAATGTCATGAAATCAAAACAGAAAGGCAGGGGAATGCTCCTAGATTACAGGAGACTAAAGAACTTTTGAAAGGCATTGCTTGATCCTTGATTGAAACAGTATTAAAAAAATTCATAAAGGATATTTTGGGGAGGTGGAAATTTGAATATTAAACTATATATTAGATAATAGTTTTGTATCAGTGTTAAATTTCTTGTGTGATAATGGTATTATGTAGGAGAATGCTCTTATTAGGAAACACATGTCTGCACTTTACTTTCAAATGATTTTTTGATCAGATCAGATCAGTCGCTCAGTCGTGTCCGACGCTTTGCGACCCCATGAATCGCAGCACGCCAGGCTTCCCTGTCCATCACCAACTCCCGGAGTTCACTGAGACTCACATCCATCGAGTCAGTGATGCCATCCAGCCATCTCATCCTCCATTGTCCCCTTCTCTTCTTGCCCCCAATCCCTCCCCGCATCAGAGTCTTTTCCAATGAGTCAACTCTTCACATGAGGTGGCCAAAGTACTGGAGTTTCAGCTTTAGCATCAGTCCTTCCAAAGAACACCCAGGACTGATCTCCTTCAGAACGGACTGGTTGGATCTCCTTGCAGTCCAAGGGACTCTCAAGAGTCTTCTCCAACACCACAGTTCAAAAGCATCAATTCTTCGGCGCTCAGCCTTCTTCACAGTCCAACTCTCACATCCATACATGACCACTGGAAAAACCATAGCCTTGACTAGACGGACCTTTGTTGGCAAAGTAATGTCTCTGCTTTTGAATATGCTATCTAGGTTGGTCATAACTTTCCTTCCAAGGAGTAAGCGTCTTTTAATTTCATGGCCGCGGTCACCATCTGCAGTGATTTTGGAGCCCAGAAAAATAAAGTCTGACACTGTTTCCACTGTTTCCCCATCTATTTCCCATGAAGTGATGGGACCGGATGCCATGATCTTAGTTTTCTGAATGTTGAGCTTTAAGCTAACTTTTTCACTCTCCACTTTTACTTTCATCAAGAGGCCTTTTAAGTTCCTCTTCACTTTCTGCCATTAGGGTGGTGTCATCTGCATATCTGAGGTTATTGATATTTCTCCCGGCAATCTTGATTCCAGCTTGTGCTTCTTCCAGCCCAGCGTTTCTCATGATGTACTCTGCATATAAGTTAAATAAGCAGGGTGACAATATACAGCCTTGACATACTCCTTTTCCTGTTTGGAACCAGTCTGTTGTTCCATGTCCAGTTCTAACTGTTGCTTCCTGACCTGCATACAGATTTCTCAAGAGGCAGGTCAGGTGGTCTGGGATTCCCATCTCTTTCAGAATTTTCCACAGTTTATTGTGATCCACACAGTCAAAGGCTTTGGCATAGTCAAGAAAGCAGAAATAGATGTTTTTCTGGAACTCTCTTGCTTTTTCCATGATCCAGCGGATGTTGGCAATTTGATCTCTGGTTCCTCTGCCTTTTCTAAAACCAGCTTGAACATCAGGAAGTTCACGGTTCACATATTGCTGAAGCCTGGCTTGGAGAATTTTGAGCATTACTTTACTAGCGTGTGAGATGAGTGCAATTGTGCAGTAGTTTGAGCATTCTTTGGCATTGCCTTTCTTTTATTTATTTTTGGCTGTGCTGGGTCTTCGTTGCTGAACAGGCTTTTCTCCAGTTGCAGCAAGTGGAGACTACTCTAGTTGCAGTGCATTGGCTTCTCGTGGTGGTGGCTTCTCTTGTTGTGCAGCACAGCTCTAGGGTGTTTGGGCTTCAGTAGTTGCAGTGTATAGACTCAGTAGTTGTGGCTCGGGGTTCTAGAACACAGGCTCAGTAGCTATGGTGCATGGGCTTAGTTGTTCCATGGCACATGGGATCTTCCCAGATCAGGGATCGAATGTGTGTATCCTCCATTGGCAAGAGGATTCTTTACCACTGAGCCATCAGGGAAACCCTCAAATGTTTTTTTAAAAAATATATGTGGGTATGTGCATATATGCATGTGTGTGAGAGACACAGAAAAAGTGAGAGAAAACAAATACAGCAATATGTACATAGGTGCTTAAATGCACTGTTCTTTCAACATTTCTTTAGGCTTCAATTTTTTCAAAATGAAAAATTGGAGATGAAGAGAGGTTTGCTTGCGGACTTCCCTGGTGGTCCAGTGGTTAAGGCTCTGCATTCCCATTGCAGGGGGCACAAATTCTATCCCTAGTCAGGAAACTAAGATCCCACATGCTGCACAGCGTGGCCAAAAAAGAGAGAGAGAAGAAAAAAAAGGTTTTCTTGGTGGCCAGGCACGAGAGGTAGTACAATTCTAAGATTTCATCGAGGCTCTAGGAAACACTGATGAATTGCTTTTGTTCCATAAGGAAGTATATCTTCCTGCAGCTGTTTCTGATGCAAATTTTAATCCTTCCTAGACTATGCCAAATTCTTTCTGGTGATGTTTCCCCATCCTTTAAAAATTTTTCCAAAATGAAAAATTGTATTGTGTTCTTTTTTAAAAATCGTGCTTAAATCACAAGGAAAGTAAACATTTCTCTTTTATTTTGCCCCTAGACACTCAGTTTCCCTTTTTAGAGACAACCAGTATTACCTGTTTCTTACCTGTTGTTCCAAACCTGTCTGTATACAAAAGTAAACATGTATGCAAGTAGGTATGAGTGTGTAAATATATATTTCTTCTCTCCTTTTTTACACAAATAGCCCATCAATACACACTGTCCTTTACTTTACTGTTTTCACTTAAGGACATATCTTGATAGGTTCAGATCAATACATAATGGACTTCCAACACATATTTTTGCTTTTAGTTAAATCATAGACCACTGGATAGATGTGCTATATCTATTGATAAGCATGTAGGTTGTTTATCACCTTCTGCTACTGTAAATTATGCTGAAATTTTGCATATGTGTAAGTTTATAGGAAAGCTTCCTAGAAATGGAGCTGTTAAGTCAAAGGCTAGTTGCATTTGTAACTTTAATAGATGTCAGCAAACTGCCCATTAAAATAGTCATATCAATCCTGCTAGGAATGAGTACCACAAACTTGCTAATACAGTGTGTCCCAAGCTTTTTGATGGTTATCTCAGTATGGTTTTGATTTATATTCTTCTCATGTGTGAGATTGTGCTTCTTCACATGTGCTTTAGAGCAATTTGTATGTCCTTTTCTGTGAACTGTCTGTTGATAATCTTTGCCCATTTTTCTGAGTTATCTTTCTCATTGACTTGTAGGATGTGTTTATAAAAGAACTCTTTTTGATATAGGTTGCCAAATGTCCCCCATTTGTTGGTTTACTTGACATTATTTACGATGGGTTTTGCCATTTAGAATATTAAAGATATATATATAATGATGAAATAAAATTAACATTTTAAGGCAAGACAAGAAAAAATTTTTCACTGCCCTTTCAGGCCTCCTCCCTTCCCTCTAGTGTGCATTGCACATCTGCATTATGCATTAACCAAACCTCCCCAACAGCAGAAATACCTGTTCAAACATAGAGACCAGTTTTTCTTCTGGCACCAACCGTGTAGTCCTTAGAAAAAAAATTCTTTTCTCAATCCTGTAAGAGGTCTCAATGAACTACCACCTACCTTGTATATGTGGACATCTTTGGTGAACTTATGTTTAAAGATTATGACTGGTACAGAACAGACTGGGTCAGGTGACCTGGACAACACCTAATGGAAGAAAGTTCTTATCTTAACTACTTAACGACTCTATTAATGTTGCTAGCCATATTACTTGTATTCTGCCTATTTCATAAGATTACTGGGTTGTTTAGTTGGTTTGTTTGTGTGTGTGTGTGTGTGTGTGTTTACATTACAGAATGTGTGACTGAGCCTCTAGTAAAATAATAATGACTAGGGAACTTGAAATGATTGACCAAATATATAGTTGGTGGCTCAGGTAGTAAAGAATCTGCCTCTAATGCAGGAAACCCAGGTTTGATGCCTGGGATGGGAAGATCCCCTGGAGAAGGGAGCGGCAACCCACTCTAGTATTCTTGCCTGGAGAATTCCATGGACAGAGGAGCCTGGCAGTCTACAACCCATGGAGTTGCAAAGAGTTGGACATGACTGAGCGACTAACACTTTCACTTTTTTGGGGACTTGAAATGATTGACCAAATGTATAGTTCGATAAGATCAATGTTTATAATAGTGTAGGTATGGGAATAAGCCATTTCCTGGACCATAAGAGACAAGACAGGCAATCCAGAGGCTTTGGGCAACTATTAATAGGCCCAAGTCCAGTAATAGCACAGTGAGTGGCATATCAATGAAATCCTCACCTGACCTGGGAATGAGTATTCCTAATGCTGTGGGACAAATTGGTCATGAAATGCCTCCCAAATCTTTGTCAAAATTGAGACACAAAAGGAGGGTTTTGTGAACAAAAAAATGTTGGCCACCATCCAGTTCTATAAGATTTGAGTCATTAGCAGTGTACATACAGTACATCCTAGAAAGGAATTCAGGGCAAAGACCAGGATGAGGCATTTCATGCTCTGGCAGAACTGGCCCTCAGATATTTTCTGGAGAAAATTTTATGAACCCAGTTTCTTACATCTTACCATACTTAGAAAAGTACTAACACCATTAACTAAGATATCTATTCTTTTTGAATAGTAGTCACCTACCAAGATGTGTGCTTGGTTGCACATACGCCTTTGTCAAAAGTCACGTATATACCTGGCTTCCCCCTTTATTTCTTTGGAACCTGTAAAGCCCATGGTTTCTCTTAGAACTTTTATGGTTTAACACTTTACATTTATATCTTTGATCCATTTAGAAATTTATCCTAAAACAGATATAAGAATCAAAATTAATTTTTTCCAGATGGCTATGTGGTTATCTCAGCACCATTTAATGAACACCCTTTTTTCCCAGTGATTCATAATTTCTCTCTTCTCATATACAAATTTCTCTATATATTCATATCTATAGCTGAGCATGGTAGACAGAATAATGACTAGGGGACTTGAAATGATTGACCAAATATATAGTTGGTGGCTCAGACAGTCCAGAGATGGCCCACAGATGTCCACATCTTAACTCCTGAAACCTATGAATGTAACCTTACATCACAGTAGGGACTTTGCAAATGTGCTGAAACATCTTGACATGTGGAACTATCCTGGATTAGCTGGGTGGATCCAATGTAATCACAAGGGTCCTTATAAGAGGGAGTCAGGATGTCAAGAGTCAGAGAAGGAGATGTGATGATGGAAGCTGAAATCAGAATGATTGTTGGCTTTGAAGATGGAGAAAGGGACCTCAAACCAGAGAAGGCAAATGCCTCTGAAAATTGGAAAAGACAAGGAAACAGACTCTCTTCTAGGACCTCCAGAAGGAACACAATCCTGCCAACACCTTGATTTTAGTTCATTGAGACTCAGAATTTAGGAATTCTGACTTCTAGAATTGTAAGACAATACATCTCTGTTGTTTTAAGCCACTAAATTTATGGTAATTTGTTACCAGCAGCAATAGGGAACTACAACACTGGGAAAACTAGTCTGTGCCATTGACCTACTTTTGTGTACAAGTACATTTTAATTATTACAGTTTTATAATTTAGTTTACTGGCTGGTTGGTTCAGACCCTTTTATTTCAGAATGTCCCTGACTCTTCCTGCTTTTTATTTTACCATATAAAGGTGAGAATTAGCTGGGTCAGTTGCAACAAATCCTTGTTGACATTTTTACTGAGATCATGTTGTATTAAATTTAAAGATCAACTAATGGAGGACTGCTATCTTAAAGATGCTGAATCTTCCATTACAAGTAGATAGTATGCTTTTCTGTTTTGTGTCCTTTATTATCTTAAAGTTCCTTTTAATGTGTACTTTTGTTGTTAAGTTTATTCCAAGACATTTTATATTTTGTTACAATTTAAAACTATCATTGTAAAGTCAAATTTGTACAAAAAATTCAAACAACACACAAAAGAATATGGATGAAGACAAATTCATTCATATCTTACTAGAGAGCATCCTTCCACATACTAAGTTTTTTTAGCCATACTATTGGATAGGCAACTGCCAGTGATTGACACAAATCCCACTGGGATTTCTATTGGAAATTCTGCCATAAAGATGGTGTCATCTGCATATCTGAGATTACTGATATTTCTCCCCAGCAGTCTTGATTCCAGCTTGTGTTTCATCCAGCCCAGTGTTTCACATGATGTACTCTGCCTGTAAGTTGAATAAGCAGAGTGAAAATATAGAGCCTTGATTTATTCCTTTCCAGATTTGGAACCAGTCATTGTTCCGTGTCTAGTTCTAACTTGCTTCCTAACCTGCATAAAGGTATCTCAGGAGGCAGATAAGGTGATCTGGTAATCCCATCTCTTTAAGAATTTTCCACAGTTTGTTGTGATCCACACAGGAAGCAACAGTTAGAACTGGACATGGAACAACAGACTGGTTCCAAATAGGAAAAGGAGTACGTCAAGGCTGTATATTGTCACCCTGCTTATTTAACATATGCAGAGTACATCATGAGAAACGCTGGGCTGGATGAAGCACAAGCTGGAATCAAGACTGCTGGGAGAAATATCAATAACCTCAGATATGCAGATGACACCACCCTTATGGCAGAAAGTGAAGAACTAAAGAGCCCCTTGATGAAAGTAAAAGAAGGGAGTGAAAAAGTTGGCTTAAAGCTTAACATTCAGAAAACGAAGATCATGGCATCTGGTCCCAGCACTTCGTGGGAAATAGATGGGGAAACAGTGGCTGACTTTATTTTGGGGGGCTCCAAAATCACTGCAGATGGTGACTGCAGCCATGAAGTAAAAAGACGCTTACTCCTTGGAAGAAAAGTTATGACCAACCTAGACAGCATATTAAAAAGCAGAGACATTACTTTGCCGACAAAGGTCCATCTCGTGAAGGCTATGGTTTTTCCAGTAGTCATGTATGGATGTGAGAGTTGGACTATAAAGAAAGCTGAGCGCTGAAGAATTGATGCCTTTGAACTGTGGTGTTTGAGAAGACTCTTGAGAGTGCCTTGGACTGCAAGGAGATCCAACTAGTCCATCCTAAAGGAAATCAATCCTGAATATTCATTGGAAGGACTGATGTTGAAGCTGAAACTCCAATGCTTTGGCTACCTGATGTGAAGAGCTGATTCATTTGAAGATCCTGATGCTGGGAAAGATTGAAGGTGGGAGGAGAAGGGGACGACAGAGGATGAGATGGTTGGATGGCATCACTGACTCAATGGACATGAATTTGAGTAAACTCCAGGAGTTCATGATGGACAGGGAGGCCTGGCATGCTGCAGTCCATGGGGTCTCAAAGAGTCAGACACAACTGAGTAACTAAACTGAACTGATGTTTAATTTTATTGGATATGTAGAACAGAATTTAGTACTCCAAAATATCTCTTTGGTTTGTAGGTTATTTCAAATTGAAAACAATCAAGACCTGATCAAGATCAGAAAGTAACTTTGACCTTTCCCCTGATTGCCTAAAAAAAATTCAGAGGTTTGTTCCTGGTACAGAGGTATCACGAGTCTACTCTGTGTTCCATTGTCTCTGCATGACCCAACAAATATTTATTTGCCAAACATTTGCCTTTCCATCTGCCTTCCTCTCCTTTAAAGTCCTAAGCCACTATCCCCAACATCCTGTTTTGTCTTTTGCTAAAGATGGTTTTTAAGGTGAGGGTTTCTGCTCTTTTGCAGAGTTACTCAGATTTCCTGCATCACTCCAGGTGTACATATTACTAAACTTTTGATTTTTCTCCTTTTGTCTTAATGTCAATTTCTCAGATCAGCCAGAAGAACCTATGAGGGTAGAGGAAAATTTCTTCCTGACAAATGCTTTCCAATGTGATAAAATTAGTCATTTGATTTTTCTCCTTGACCCATTAATATAGCCAAATAACTGACTTTTTCTAATATTGCATCATTCTTGTACTACTCAAATAGATCATTTGGACGTGACATGGGATTTCCTTTTTTGTGCTCCAGGTTGATTATGCTAATGAGATCATATTCTTGAACAAATGATCAGATTTCTGCTGATTAAGTTTTGGTTTTGTTAGAAGTTGCCTCCTTGAGATTTCAGATTGGTCACTTACCTTGTAACTTGGGATATATATATTCAAAACTTCAATTACACATTTATAGATATTCTCATGAATTGCTAATTGAACTGTTGGTAAGAAATCTGCTTTGTCTTACTTCCAGCTTAGTTGGTTGTCTTGGAAGAAAGGAACATAAAACTACTCAAATTTGTTTAAGCTGGGGAAAAAAAAGATTATTGGAATGTAGGGAGATTATTGGAATGTAGAGCTATCTCATGGACCTCAAGAGCATTAAGTGCTGCAGGGCCCCTGAGAAACTGGAAAGATCTGGGAAGCAGTCAGATTTCAAAACAGTTTCTTTCTGTTTGACTCTTTCCCACTTCCTTATCTCCATTTCTTAACCTTTCTGCAAATGGGTTTCTCTGGTTTGACATCCCCACAGCCACAGGAATTCTATTTTAATGAAAGGTCAAAGTTATGTATCATCACATAGCCAAGAGGGGCTGTGGGTTTGCAGGTGTTCTAAGGAGAGTATATGAAGAATAGGCATGAAGGTGTGTATCTCCGGTATGGATGGCAGTTCACTATTATCCCCAATTACTATCTAGAATCACTAGTTAGGTTAATTCTACCTTCAGAATGCTTCCTGAATCTGTTCTGTCATTGCTCTAATGCAAACCTTCATCTTGAGAAATGGAGTTATTTCCTGCCATATCAATTAACAAGGATCTCACGAGACTTTTGCATCTTCCCAGACATGGAAAATCACCAAATTTCTTAACTTGGAATATCTGGTTTCCTTTAACAATAATCTCTGATATTCAGCCTGCCTGTCCTTTGTTGTAGAACTTCTATATAACCTGGCTCCTCCCCTTGCCTCCTCTGAGCAGTTCTCTCAAGGCTACTTGAGATTCTGCCTCCTGGGTTTAAGTCCTAAAAATTCCCACCAAATAAAACATAACTCTCAACCTTTAGGTTGTGACTTTTTTAAATCGACAATCTCTTCCCTGAAATATTTAAAGCACTTCATAACAGTTTCTGTTGTTTTTACTCTATCCTGAAATCTGTCCTTCAATGCCACAGGGTAACCATGTGAGGATTAAATAAAAAGTTTATGAATTTTAAAGCACTCCATAAATATAAAGTAGTGCGGAACAAAAAACAGGTCTAAAGCATGAGATTCACTGGATTAAAAACTTTCAGATGTACCCATTACCTAAAGAATAAAGATCAAAGTTCTCTAATGGTCTTATACATCTCTTCATGCTGCTGCGAAGTCGCTTCAGTCGTGTCCGACTCTGTGCGACCCCATAGACGGCAGCCCACCAGGCTCCTCAGTCCCTGGGATTCTCCAGGCAAGAACACGAGTGGGTTGCCATTTCCTTCTCCAATGCATGAAAGTGAAAAGTGAAAGTGAAGTCGCTCAGTCGTGTCCGACTCTTTGAGACCCCATGGACTGCAGCCTACCAGGCTCCTCCGCCCATGGGGTTTTCCAGGCAAGAGTACTGGAGTGGGTTGCCATTGCCTTCTCCACCAGTAAACACTGCTGCAGCTGCTGCTGAGTCACTTCAGTCGTGTCCGACTCTGTGCGACCCCGTAGACGGCAGCCCACCAGGCTCCCCCGTCCCTGGGATTCTCCAGGCAAGAACACTGGAGTGGGTTGCCACTTCCTTCTCCAATGCATGCAAGTACCACTAATCACCCTTTAAAACTGGAATCAACTTTTAATAAACTACGAAAAGATTTACATTCTTAAAATCCGGAATCCTGCAAATTTCCAGTAAAGTACCACAGCTTGACTAATATTTCAGTCCTTTCTTTCTCTCCATTAGCTTTCTGTTCCAGTTTCACCCATGTACTTCAGCATCATCAGCTCCACCATCTATAAGAGCCTAGAAAGCACCTGAACTCCGTACTTGGTCTAAATTAGAGGCTCAGCGCAACCTGAAGGGCCAAATGCCCCAGGTTAGACACTTAAGAAGCATATTAAGAGATCCCAGTGCTGTGCTTAGTCGTTCAGTCATGTCCGACTCTGTCACTCCATGGGCTGTAACCCACCACTCCTTTGTCCATGGGGATTCTCCAGGCAAGATTACGGGACTGGGTTGCCATGCTCTCCTCCAGGGGATCTTCCCGACCCAGGGATCGAACCCAGGTCTCCTGCATTGTAGGCGGATTCTTTACTGTCTAAGCCACCAGTTCCCAAGAGTCTGGGTATTTCGGAGAGGGGCTGAGAAGCTACAGCTGAGTCGCCCGCCCGCGGTGCATACTGGGATATGTGGTCTCTGGCGGCCCACAACCTCTTGGGAGTTGTAGTCCTCGATCAGGTAAAGGGTGAGAAAAACGCAACTCTCAAGTTCTGGATTAGTCCTAACGGAGAAAAAGAAGACGGGAATCCATAACATCCTGCAAGCTCAAGTTCCTCGAGCCCAACTCGGTCTCACGAGTGGTCGAAGCGGCTGGAAGGCGGGTCAGAGAAGGGTGGGGAGACGTTACGTTGACGCGGGCGTGACCTTGCCCAATAGGATTTGGCGGGATTTCCGAAAGCTGTAGGCAGAGCGCGCGCTGCGGCTTGAGACCGAGGCCTAAGAGAAGGCGAGACGCGCCGCAGGAGCGCAGTTGGAAGCTGAAACTCGCCTGGGTTTTGTGCAGAAGGTCGAAGCAAGGGAGTAGAGAAGCGGGGCACAAGCGAGGGGATCTACAGTCCGTCCAGGATCGGGCGCGGGCGGGTCCAGCAGACGGTAGTCGGAGTGTGCAGCCTGCCCTAGCGAATACCAAAGCGCCGCAGGTCCAGGTGAGTGTGAGACGCAGACCAAGCCCCTTCCACCGCCAGGTTAGTCCCGGTATAAGCCGGACCCAGGCTTAGACCCAGATTTGGGCCCCAGCTCCGCAGCAGGCTTAGGGGCCCCTCCGTTTCTCCCAAGTGAGAAACTCGGAAATGGCGGGGCGGAGCCGGGACGTGTCCGGGCTACTTCGACCGTCGCAGTTCGCTGAGGGGAAAATAGAAGCGCACTCTAGCGTTTAGTTAGAGTTCCTGGGAGGAACCTTGGGAGGCCTGCATTTCCAACACCTACTTAATGGGCGTCCGCGAGGAATCCAGGATCCAGAGCTGTGTAGTGACAGAGTCACAGCTCTTAAGCCAGAACCACAGTTTCCAGGTTTCTGGTCAGTGCCCTTTCATTACACAAAATTTTGCTTACCAGAGTACCCACCTCCGGTTGCCGTAAGATAATTTGCTTTTCCTAGTGCGGAAGACCGTTTACGTTATGTCTAGGTAATGATCTGTAGTAACGTATGCTGTTTTTTCTTAATCTTGTAAGCCAAGTGTAGTATACAAATAGAAAAATGCACAGATCAAAAGTGTGTACAGCTCCATGAGTCATTACAAAATGAATATACCACTCAGATCAAGAAAGAATGCTGTCATCACCCAGAAGCCTCCCTTGTGCCCCCTTCTCTAATACTCACCCTCTCGCCAGAGGTAACCACTGTATTGACTACTAATACCATTGGTTAATTTTGCCTGTTTCTGAATTTTATGTAAAGAAAGACTATTTTTGTGTCTGGCTTTGCTCAACGTTCTGTCTGTAGGTTCGTAAGTGTCTTTGCATTTAGCAATACTTTCTCGTTGCTATGTTGTATTCCTCCTATTCATAATACCAATGATGGATATCAGGATTATTTCTAGTTTTTAGCTTTCAGGACAAAGATGGCTGAGAAAATTCCTGCATACAGTTTAGTGCACACGTATATGTTTTTCAGTGGGTTAATAATAGAGTGGCAAAAAAAAATAGAGTGGCAAAATTCCTGGGTCAAAGCATTTGTCTGTCTTCACCTTCCATATTTAATACAGTACCAGTACACTCGAACCAGAGATGAATGAGTGTTCAGTTGTTCCACACGTTTGCTAATAGTTAATGTTAATTTTTTAAAATTTTAGCTATTATCTTGTGGTTTTAATTTTAATTTTCCTGATTATTAATGAAATTGAGCATTTGTGGATACGTTTATTAACCATTTGAGTATCTTCTCCTATGAAGTGCTTGTTCAGATCTCTTTTGCCTGTTTTTTATTGGGTTGTCTTTCTTGCTGACTTGCAAGAATTCTTTATATATTCTCATTATCAGCCCTGAGTTATATTTGTGGTAAATATTTTCCCCCCTCACTATTGTTTAACTTTCCTTCTTGCTGTGGTGTCTTGATTAGATGTGCTCAGTCGCTCAGTCATCTGACTTTTTTTTTTTTTTACTAGTTTATTTGGCTGCACTTGGTCTCAGATGTGGCATGTGAATATCTAGTTCCCCAACCAGGGATCGAACTTGGGCCCTCTGCAATGGGCGTGTGCAGAGTCTTAGCCACTGGACCACCAGAGAAGTCCCAGTCCTCTGACATTTTGCAACACCATGGACTGTAACCCTCCCATCTCCTCTGTCCATGGCATTTTCCAGGTGCATTTCCTACTCCATGGGATCTTCCCAACCCAGGAATTGAACCCATTTCTCTTGCATCTCCTGCATTGGCAGGTAGATTCTTTATCACTGTGTCACCTGGGAAGCCATAGCCTTTTTTTTTTTTTTTGGCTGCACTGGGTATTAGCTCCCTGACCGTGGATTGAGCACCAGCCCCCTGCATTGGGAGCTTGGAGTCTTAGCCACTTGATGACCAGAGAAGTCCCAGCCATAGCATTTTGATGGATAGAATTTCCAAATTTAAATATAGTCCAGTTTTTAAGCCTATTGCTTTTTGGTTATTGCTTTATGTATACAGTTCAAGCCATCTTTTTCATAAATTATGAAGGAAGACACTTTAAGTTGCCTTCAGATGATTCTGATATTTGGAATTATAAACTCACATTATGCTAAGCATGCCATCTAAGAGAACTACACCAGAACCAGTCAAGAACAAATGGTTACCTTCTGTCAAGCCTCTAAGACTGGAGATTCCTTACCTGTTATTTTTTGAATTAAATTTATCTTGATTGTTACATTGTCCAGATTATTTTGGTGTGACTTAAGTATATTTATCCTTGTAGACATCATGACTTGTTTGCTTTTACTAATACCTCATGAAGATAATTAAAATTTTTTGTTCTCCATTCTTTCAATCAGTGCAATCTTAACTATTAAAATAATCTGACTTTTGGTATTGGCCTTATATGGAAGATTTCAAACTGAGCAGGGTACTTCACGTTACTTATTCATTTGTGCATTCAGTGAAGTCTGCAATTGGTTAAAATGTTGATCTTTAAATTTCATACACTTTTGTTACAATAGAAGCAAAATGTGGGACTACAAACTATGATCATTGCCTAAGGTGGGGAGAATTCTCATCTCAGTCCACTGTTTCTGTATCAGGAGTGGAGATTTATGGCAGTGATTCTGTACCTTCATTTCACTCCTTTCCCATCACCCCGAAACCCTGCTTTCTTGGAAGGGAACAGTGGAACTGAAACACTTTAATCCTATATCAGTTTGGGGTTTTTTTTTTAAGTAGAGTCCTGGAAAATCTGCATTCAGTTGCTGAATATTTAACAAACACCTAACATTTATGATGTATCATAAATTATACACAAATAAGACTTGGCCCTTATCTATAAGAAATATGAAGCAGGAGAACTGGGGGACATAGTTCATATAGTTAAGCTGTCTAGGTGGAAGGGAAAGCTGGTGAGGGATTTCTTCTTTTTCCTGCCACGGGTAGGTCAGTGATTAAACCAAAAGCCTAGTAGTCGTTTTTTTTTTCTTAATATATATATTTTATTGAACTATAGTTGACTTACAATGTTTCAGGTGCACAGAAAGGTGATTCAGTTAGACATATACACATATATTATTTTTCACTTTATTTCCCATTGTAGTTTATTACAAGATATTGACTGTAGTTCCCTGTGCTATACAGTAAACTTTTGTTGCTTATTGTGTATCTATTTTTTTTTAATTAAAAATCTAGCATTCTGTTCTGTTCTAGCATAAGTCAAACAAGTAGAATCAAAATGCCATACATTTTTTAGCTAGGCAAAAGTCCATAAGTTTT
Organism: Bos indicus; assembly: GCF_029378745.1. NCBI lineage: Eukaryota > Metazoa > Chordata > Mammalia > Artiodactyla > Bovidae > Bos > Bos indicus. Next base: position 36,174,606 of record NC_091769.1, read on the forward strand.
CTTAAATATATTATACATACTATTTATATATATATATATCCAGAGGAAAAGCCTAGTAAGTAATTCTTTAAGAGATTTACTGTAAAACTATGTTTGCGCGTCTGTACTTTCTCTAGTGTTCTTCCTGATGGTCATCTGTGTTTTTCAGTATTGAACACTAAGTAATGGCTATGCAAATGCAGCTTGAAGCAAATGCAGATACTTCTGTGGAAGAAGAAAGCTTTGGTCCACAACCTATTTCCCGACTAGAGGTATGTGCTTGGTTGTTAATTTTAAAATTATAATGCTGGATAAGATTGTTCTACCTACTGGGAGGAATCACAGCCTTTACATAAACTAAAGTCCAAATTAGAGTTTTCAGAAGTGTTGTCAAGGATCCTGTGGAAAGACTTAAGACAATTGCTAAACGTATCTGCCAGGTCCCTTTTTTGTCAAGAATTCTTCCCCTCTTTCATCATTTTTTTTTTCTTAGAACTGGATGTCAGAAACTAAGAAGCCCTAGGATCCCATGAGAATCTGTGCTGTTTGTACTAAGTATGAAATTACCATCCAGGGAATTGTAGTGTCCTGGGCCAGCTATGCAGGAAGTGGAGAGGAACAACATCTCTCCACCAACTTGGAACTCTGATGAACTTACTAAGAAGACAGCTGTCATAGACACACTGGCTTGGGGTTAAGATGTGAGAGTTCAAGACTCTGCGCAAGGACATCAAGCATGAAACCTGGGGCCTTGCACTATTTCTCCACATTGTACAGTGGTCCCAGAGTGAGTGCCATTGACTTGGGCTGAAAGAATCAGCAGAGTATACTGAGAAAGTCTTCATTCTTGTCTCTTTATGCATATTCCTCCCATCTCCCACCTAAGCTTCAGCTCTTCAGAGGATACTTAAACGGGTTTGTTAAACACATTGGAGAATTCAGAGTCAACTTTTGGTTTCAGTGAGCATCCTTATAACCACACATGTGTATTGCTTATGGCTTAAATCTTATGGCTTAAACCAACAGACCTGGTTTCTACATACATATCCCGCTAATAATGCATGCTTTCCCCAAAGTCATGGTTTTGGTGGCTAATAAAACCAAAGCTGACTTTGTTTATCAGGAGAAGGAAGTGCCTTTGGGTGGTTTGTTTTTGAGAAGTGGCATGTAAATCCCTGACCAAAAATAGTTTTCCTCATTCTTAATATCAGTTGTTAAAGCCGAGCTTTCCAGTTATTGGGCAACAAAGAATGTATGCTAAGATATGCTCCCCTTAGCTCTGGGACAGTCTTATCTGTTTACCCAGCTTAGTGTAAAACTTATTATTCTTGATGGGTGCTTGATGTAGAAAACTTTGGGAAGCACCAGTTTAAAGTGGCCTTTTAGGGCCCAGGTCTCAAAGTTCATTTAGAGTTCCAGTCAAAAGGTTTAGTTACAGGTTTAATCCCAATTCATGACGAGTCTTTTAATTACATAGTGCTAGCTTAAAACTACTGGTTTTGATAATGAATGAAAACTAAAAAAAAGTGAAAGTGAAGTCGCTCAATCATGTCTGACTCTTTGCGACCCCGTGGACTGTATGTAGCCTTCCAGGCTCCTCCGTCCTTGGGATTCTCCAGGCGAGAATACTGGAGTGGGTAGCCTTTCCCTTCTCTGGGGGATCTTCCCAACCCAGGGATCAAACCCAAATCTCCTGCGTTACAGGCAGACTCTTTACCATCTGAGCCACCAAGAGAATACCTTTGATGATGAATAGATTGGTAATTTGTTATGAAATGCATCATATGTAGGGCATACTTTTTAAAGCTTTTGCGTATAATATCACAGTTAAAAACAGCCCTGTGAAATAAGTAGGGCCAATATCCACATTCAACAGATGAGGGAACCAAAGCTTAGATTTATCCATAGTTTTCTTCACTTGCAGCAATGTGGTATAAATGCCAATGATGTGAAGAAATTGGAAGAAGCTGGATTTCATACTGTAGAGGCTGTTGCCTATGCACCGAAGAAGGAGCTAATAAATATTAAGGGGATTAGTGAAGCCAAAGCTGATAAAATTCTGGTAAGTACCGCTTGTGTGACCAAGAGAGGCAGCAGTGGGAGTGGTATAGAAGAGCATACGGTGAAAGGCCGCAGTCTTCCGTCTTCCATCCCCCGTGTGCCACCCTCTTCCCTTTTCCAGAAGTGACTGTATTACCAGCTAATTATCTTTGTATGTCTCCTTGAATAAACTGGGATTTTTCCTAGGGAACTGCAATATCATGGGGGTATGACATAAATACTGCCAAATTGACTACCAGTTTGCACTCCTCCCAGCCGTGAGTGATGTGTGCCTTACCATTTCTGGATGTTACAATGTCATGCCTTAGAAATATATTCATTAGTATGTAGCCACTGAAAATAGTTTTGAAGAACATTTATTGACATATGAAAATGTTCCTGATATAAGAAAGCAGGTTAAAAAATGTGTTTGTGTGCTTATGTCTTTATCTTTTTAAATGTGTGTATTTATATACACATATAAATTATCCCCAGCATATACATTGGGGATAACTACAGTCAAATACTAACACTGTTGTTTCTGGATGGTGAGAATGTGAACAGTTTTTTTTTTTTGCCTCAATTTTCTGAAGTTTCTGCAGTTTCTATAATAGACTTGTATTACTTTATTTTTAAAATATTTATTTATTTATTTGGCTGCACTGGGTCTTAATTGCAGCACGTGTGATCTAGTTCCCTGAAGAGGGATCAAAACCAGGCCCCTTGCATTGGGAGGGTGGACTCTTAGCTACTGGACCACTAGGAAAGTCCCCTAAACATGTATTACTTTAAATGGAAAAGTTGTTTTTATTCCTTGAATATTAGAGTCATGTTAATTAGGCTGCCAGTGTGTAGTCTATGAATTAACTAGTCATAAGCAAGATTCTTTAATCATAAGAAAGTGTAATTATACATCATTAATACTTAGGTTTTTTTAACTTTAGTAAATGATGTAAAAGTGATTTTACAGGCTTAACCAAAATAAGGTAATAATAATCCTTTATATTATATTGCACTTTAACTTTTTTAATTGAAATTTTACATTAGACTATAGTTGATTTGCCATGTTGTGTTTCAGGTGTATAGCTAAGTGATTCATATGTCAGTACATATACAATATCCATTCTTTTTAGATTCTTTTCCAGTATAGGTTATTATAGAATATTGAGTAGAGTTCCCTTATAGCACTTTAACTTTGAAATCCCATCCCTTTTGTATACACAGTATTCTCACTTGCCCTTCGTACCTACACTGGGAGAGAGAGGTAGGACCAGTGTTATCTCTGCCTTACAGATAAGGAAACTTGAGCACAGTGGTTCAGTTATTTATCCAACGTTACGCAGTTGATCGCAGAACTAAGACTAGAATCCAGTTAATTTCATCCTGATACACTGTGATCCTTTCTTATTTCCCTCCAATGTCTTGCAGCTACTATTCATTTTTCTTGCTTCATATATTCCTTTGGCACTCATAGTACCCTGTGATTACATTTTATTTTATGTATTTTATCCTTTCGTATTTATAGGCTATACCTTGGAGATAATTGCAGGTTAGGTTCCAGACCGCCACAACAAAGCAAATATTGCAGTGAAGCAAGTCACATGAATTTTTTGGTTTCCTGTTGCCTATGAAAATTATGTTTACACTATTTTGTAGTCTGTTAACTATACAATAGTATTAGATCTACAAAAACAGTGTGTATACCTTAATTTAAAAATACTTTACTATTAAAAAATGCTACCCATCATCTGAGCCTTCAGCAATTTATATTCTTTTTTTGGTGAGTCTTGCCTTGACGTTTATGACTGCTGACTGATCAGGGTGGTGGTTCTGAAGGTTGGGGTGGCTGCAGCAGTTTCTTAAAATAAGACCACAGTGAAGTTTGCCACATAGATTGAATCTTCCTTTCTTTCATGAATGATTTCTCTGTAGTATGCAATGCTATTTGATAGGATTGTAAAATTTTTATTTGTTTAATGTTTTGGCTGCCCTGGGCATTTGTTGCTGCATGAGGGCTATTATGGTTGCAGTGCATGGACTTTTCATTGGCTTCTCTTGTTGCGGAACACGGGCCCTAAGCGTGGGCTTAGTTGCCTCATCGCATGTGAATGGTCCCAGACCAGGGATTGAATCTGTGTCCCCTGCATTGGCAGATGGATTCTTAACCACTGGACCACCCGGGAAGTCCTATTTTACAGCATTTTATCCCCAGCAGAAATTTTTCTAGATTGGCATCAGCCCTCTCAAACCCTGCCACTGCTTTATCAACCAAGTTTATATCATATTCTAAATCTTTTGTTGTCATCTCACCAATCTTCACAGCATCTTCGCTAGTAGATTCTATTTCAAGAAACCACCCTTTGCTTATCCATAAGAAGCAGCTCCTTATCCATGAAAGTTTTATCATGATACTGCAGTATTTCAGCCACAACTTTAGGCTCCACTTCTAGTTCTTTTGCCGTTTCCACCATATCTGTATTTACTTCCTCTGCTAAAGTCTTGAACCTGTCAGAGTCATCCATGAGAGTGAAAACCAACTTCTTTCAGGCTCCTGTTAAATGACAGTTTGACCTTTTCCCATGAACCACGAATTTACTTTTTTTTTTTTTTTAACACTTTCATTTTTAACAAATGTACTTAATGGCATCTAGGATGGTAAGTCCTTTCCAGAAGATTTTCAACTGATTTTTCTCATATTCATCAGAGGAATCACTGTCTATGACAACTGTGGTCTTACAAGATGCATTTCTTAAATAATAAGATTTGAAAGGCAGAATTACTTCTGATTCACAGGGTGCAGAATGGATGTTGTGTTAGCTGGCATGAAAACAACATTAAATCTCATTGTGCATTTCCAAAGCTCTTGAGTAACCAAGTATGTTGTTGGTGAGCAATAATAGTTTGAAAGGATCTTTCCTAAGCAATTGGTCTCAACAGTGGGTTTAAAATATTCAGTAAACTGTTTTAAACAGGTGTGCCATCATCCAGACTTGTTGCATTTATAGAGCACAAGCAGAATAGATTTAGCATAATTCTTAAGGGCTCTAGGACTTTTAGTATGGTAAATGAACATTGGCTTCAACTTAAAGTCACCAGTGGCATTAGCTGCTAAAAAGAGAGTCGGCTGATTCTTTGAAAACTGTTGAAGCCAGGCATTGACTTCTTTTCTGTAGCTATGAAAGTCCTCGATGGCATCTTCTTCCAATATAACGTTATTTTGTCTACATTGAAAATCTGTTTAGTGTAGCCACCTTCATTCTTTATCTTAGCTAGATCTTCTGGATAATTTGATGCAGCTTCTACATTAGCCCTAGCTGCTTCACCTTGCTCTTAAATGTTATGGAGATGGCTTTTTTCCTAGCTTCAGACTTTTCTTCTGCAGCTTTCTCATCTCCCTTAGCCTTCCCTGAATTAAGAGAGTAGGACTTTGCTCTGAACTAGGCTTTGGCTAAAGGGAATGTTATGGCTGCTTTGATCTTCTACCCAAGCCACTAAAATTTTTCTTCATTATTAGCAATAAGGCTATTTGTTACTGTTCATGTATTCACTGGGGTAGTGCTTTTAATTTCCTTCAAGAAGTTCCTCTGCATTCACAACTTGGTTAACGGTTTGGCACAAGAGGCCTAGCTTTCAGCCTATTTCAACTTTTGACATGCCTTCCTCACTAAACCAAATCATTTCTAGTCTTTTTCTTTAAAGTGACAGGGGTACAGGTTCACTCCCTTCACTTGAAGACCTGAAGGCCGTTGTGCTGTGCTGTGCTTAGTTGCTCAGTCATGTTCAGCTCTTTGTGACCCATTAGACTGTAGCCTGCCAGGCTCCTCTGTTCATGGGGATTCTCCAGGCAAGAATATAGGAGTGGATTGCCATGCTCTCCTCCAGGGGATCTTCCCAACCCAGGGATCGAACCCAGGTCTCCCGCATTGCAGGTGGATTCTCTACCATCTGCGCCACCAGGGAAGCCCATTGTAGGGTTATTTATTGGCCTGATTTCAGTATGGTTGTGTCTTAAGGAACGGGAGACTTCAGGGGAGAGAGAGGTGGGGATATGGTCAGTGGGTAGAGCAGTCAGAACACACAGATTTATCAGTTAAGTTCATTGTCTTCTATAGGTGTAGTTTGTGGCACCCCAAAACAATTATAGTAACATCAAAGATTGCTGACCACAGATCACCATTGTGTAGTTAAAGAGTTTGATTAGCTTTGCTGTTGAAGTTTTCTATAATGTAAAGCAAGTGTTTAATTTATAAAATTATATTTTATACTTTTATGTTGATGGCTGTTATAGTTTCACAGAAATTTTCTCTGAGAAAAATCATCTTCAAAAGCTAAAGAATCTTCAAAAAAAACTTCCTGCAGCTTCAGTGCATGTAGTTCTACCACATAACCTAATCTGATGGACAATATCTGAGATTTATTTTAATGTCTCATATTATATATACAACCTAGTAAATTCTGTTTTATCAGGTATTATACTAAGAGCTTTGAATTTTTAAGTGCTAGCAAGTCTGTTATTTTATAGTATTAATTTATTCAGGGCGCAAATATCATAAGTAATCCTTAATTTAAATTCTTAAACATGTTGCCATCTATGGAAGTATGCAGTTGTCATTTATTGGATTGCTCAAATAAATAAATTTGTTAAAGTGGTGACTTAATTGAATAAGAATTCTGAATACCTAATACCTCTTTGAAAGATTGTGATACTATTAAGCCAGTAGGTGTCCCTAAAGTCTGTTTGTTGTTTCTCTCTGGGTATCAGTTTTTGTGACTCAGTGAATCCTGACCTTTGCTTATGCCTTGTCAGACATTAAAAAAAAAACTTTGTCAGACATTGAAAATTCCTACAGATATAAGACAGATGAAAGCAAGCTTATTATATAAACAAAAGAAGTCAAGTTCTGCCAGACTATGCAGTTGGCAGTTTGGCAAAACCATGCCAAATTACTTATGATATTTGTGCCCTGAATGAATGAAATTACTTCCAATTTCATATTGGTTATAATATGTTCCTTTAAAGTTCAACATTCAGAAAACTAAGATCATGGCATCCGGTCCCATCACTTCATGGCAAATAGATGGGAAAACAGTGGAAACAGTGGCTGACTTTATTTTTCGGGGCTCCAGAATCACTGCAGATGGTGATTGCAGCCATAAAATAAAAAGACACTTACTCCTTGGAAGGAAAGTTATGACCAACCTAGACAGCATATTAAAAAGCAGAGACATTACTTTGTCAACAAAGGTCCGTCTCGTGAAGGCTATGGTTTTTCCAGTGGTCATGTGTGGATGTGAGAGTTGGACTATAAAGAAAGCTGAGCACAGAAGAATTGATGCTTTTGAACTGTGGTTTTTGAGAGGACTCTTGAGAGTCCCTTGGACTGCAAGGAGATCCAACCAGTCCATCCTATAGGAGATCAGTCCTGGTGTTCATTGGAAGGACTGATGTTGAAGCTGAAACTCCAATATTTGGCCACCTGATGCGAAGAGCTGACTCATTTGAAAAGACCCTGATGCTGGGAAAGATTGAGGGCGGGAGGAAAAGGGAACGACAGAGGATGAGATGGTTGGATGGCATCACCGACTCAATGGACATGAGTTTGGGTGGACTCCGGGAGTTGGTGATGGACAGGGAGGCCTGTTGTGCTGCGATTCATGGGGTCGCAAAGAGTCAGACATGACTGAGCAACTGAAATGAACTGAAGAGCTCATAAACTAGAAAATGTAGGGGCTAAATGACATGAAGGGATAACATCTTCTGTGAGTTTGATATTTTCCTTCCACATTTTTGAGTAAAATTTTTGAACTTACTGTAAAGTTGAAAGAATTTTGAAGTGAACACTCATTTACCCACCACCTGGACACTACTATTAACATTTTAATATACTTGCTTTATCATCTATCTGTTTATCTCTCTAGCCATCAGTACATCTTGGCTCTTTTTGTGCTTTTTAAAGAAAGTTGCAGTACATTTCCCCCTAAATATTTTAGCATTTATTAAACTAGAGTTCCATATTGGCTTATAGTTTCTTCTCCCCTTTCTTTAGTATTCTTACTTTCTAATTTTCATTGATCTTCATTTATCCTAAAGATTGGTAGAAGTTATGGGAAAAATGAAGTAAAGAAATTCTCAAAAAAAAAATTAAGATTTCTCAGAGCTAAAGGCAAACAGAAGTCTATGCTATGCTATGCTATGCTAAGTTGCTTCAGTCGTGTCCGACTCTGTGCGACCCCGTAGACGGCAGCCCACCAGGCTCCCCCGTCCCTAGGACTCTCCAGGCAAGAACACTGGAGTGGGCTGCCATTTCCTTCTCCAGTGCATGAAAGTGAAAAGTGAAAGTGAAGTCGCTCAGTCTTGTCCAACTCCTAGCTACCCCATGGACTGCAGCCTTCCAGGCTCCTCCGTCCGTGGATTTTCCAGGCAAGAGTACTGGAGTGGGGTGCCATTGCCTTCTCTGAAACAGAAGCCTAAGGCCCCACAAAATGTCAAAGGCCCACACCTGGACTCCTGAGTGTGAAATTTTCAGTATACCAGTTATAAAGAGAAGACTGAAAGATTTCAGAGGAAAAAAAGTAAGTGACCTCTAAAGGAACAAAAATCAGAAAGATAGCACGTCTCTTATTAGAAATCTGGGTGGTGGAAGCTAGTAGAGCAATCCCTTCAAAATTCTTAGGGTAAATGATTTTAAACCTATAATTCTATTGGTAACAATATTACTCACCCAGTGTTAGGGCAGAATACACATTTTCAGAAATACAAGAATTCAGAACATTTTGCTCTTACCTATTGTTTCTTAGGAAGTTATCAATACTTGAGGATATGCTTTACTAAAATCAGAAAACACAGGACCTAGGTTGGAGTGGCTCTATGTCAGGTAGCCAGTGAAAGAGAGAGCAGAGAGCCCAGTTTGGAGAAAGAAGGAAAGGAGTCAGTAGAATACATAGTAAGACTGAGAGACTGAAGATTTTGAGAAGTGATTAAGTCAGAGAATACTAGAGAAAGATATGGCTCAGATATAAAAGCAGCGTAAAGTGGAGCATGATTTTGAAACTAGTGGCATTTAAAAAAATTTATTTGAACTTGACAGATAACTTTGAGAGACATCAGTTGTTAACATTGGAACCTTAGTGAAAGAAATGTATTTCTAGCACACCCTTTGGTTCTGCAATAACTATAATACAAACGTTATAATCAACTTTTAAGTGAAGTATTAAACATATAGAGAAGTTCAGAGAATAAAGCAAGACCACTATTTACCTCTTCATTAGATTTTTCCCTTTGTGGAAAGTTTTTAAATTACAAGTTTAATCTCTACTTGCTGTAGATTTATCCAGATTTTCTCCTCCCTCCCTCTCTCTTTTTCTCTCTTTTCCTCTCCCACTTTCTTTCTCTTTCTCTTCCTGCTTCTCTTTCTTTTAATTTCCTTCATTACTTCCTCCCTCCCTCTTTTCTTTCTTTCATTAGATTCAGTTTATTTTACTGAATTTAGATTCAAGTTTGGCTAATTAGTTGGGGCCTGGACTTGGATTCTTGTTCTACTTCAGTGAGTTTTGATAGTTTGTGTGTTTCTAGGGGTTTCTTTGTTTCTTGTAAATTATTTAATCTGTTGGCATAGATTTATTTTTGTAAGGGTTGTAGAAATGTCCTCTCTGTCATTTCTGATTTTAGTGATTTGACTCTTTATAAATCAGTTCTAAAAAAAAATAAATAATAAATCAGTTCTGTTGATTTTTTTTCAAAGAAGCAACTTCTGGTTTTAATGATTTTTCTCTATTGTATTTCTATTCTCTATTTCACCAGTTTCCACTCAGATTTTATCTTCTTCCTTCTGCTTGCTTTATGTTTAGTTTGCTCTTTTTTTCAGTAACTTAAGGTGGGAAGATTAGGCTATTAATTTAAGATCTTTCTAATATAGGTGTTTACAGCTATAAATCTCCCTTTAAATACTGCTTTTGCTACATCCCATAAGTTTTGGTGTGTTTTGTCTTAATTTCATTGATTTCAGTGACTTCGAAATTCCCCTGTGATTTCTTCTTTGGTTCATTGCTTATTTAGGAATATTATGTTTAATCGCCATGTATCTGAAAGCTTTTATTTTTAAATTTTGGAATCAACCTATAGACTGATCATTAATGGCTTATCAGTGACTACAAAGTAGGATTAAATGTTTTCAACCTGACAGGGTAAAAGAAAATGTACAGTTGACAGAGATGGAAAAGTAGATGAGGGAGCAAAGATCAAAGGACAAATGTCCTCATTTAACAAAGTAGAAAGTTAAGAGATACATTCTGTGGTTGATGGAACAGGAAACAAAGGTTTAAATACACTGGACTTTGTACTGTATTGTCAGGCAAACTATGTATGTGTTGGTGTATCAATTTGTTGTTTTTAACTACATGAGTGTATTATTTGAATGACAATTAAACTGTTGCCAGTCTTCTTGGAGTCTCTAAATTAGTTTATCCTTTATTTGCCAGAGAGAAAATAATCCTAGAACTAGAACTTACGAGTGTTTTGATAACTTTTTAAAGAGAAATCGTTCTGGAAATTTTGTTAGATGTTACCTCTTCCCACTACATGCCTGATTATTACTTTACTAAGTGTATTTCATCAGTTTGACATTTCTTATTTTACCCCAGACTGAGGCAGCTAAATTAGTTCCAATGGGTTTCACCACTGCAACTGAGTTCCACCAAAGGCGATCTGAGATCATACAGATTACTACTGGCTCCAAAGAACTTGACAAACTGCTTCAAGGTATCGTAATCTCTTATCCTATGTCGTGAACTGCGGTTGGCAAAGCATCCAGGTTATAGAACATAACTAAGATATTTGGTTCATGTTTATGTGTTAGATAGAATTAAGAAGTAAAGGAAAGTATTCAGTAAGACTGAAGGGTGAGGCTGACTTTAGAAATACTAAAATTATCTGCCAATTCAATAATTTAATCTCTAATTAATAATTGCATTCTTGAAAGTCATCTCCCTCTGCCTAAAGAAATAATATAACCTTTTACTCTACCACAAGGTAGAAAATCTGATGGCTGGTTAACATACTACACTGTAGTATCAGTACATTGTGGTGCACACTAATTTTCAGGACTTGATGGAAAGCTGTTAAGTTTTTGAACTTTTGAAAGCACTGCTGTCCTAAATTTTAGTGTTAGATTTGGTTCTTGTTGCTTCCCCAAATATTTGATCACATTCAGGCACAACATAGCATGAGTTCAGGAATCACACTCAGATTTGCTCGTTTGCTTTCCCTCCTGTTCCCCCTCTTAGCGTTTACTGGCCATGTTACATGGTGCAGATTACGTATTGTATTCTATGCCTCCATTTTCTTATCTTACTGAAGAAGATAAGGTCTTACCTTTGACCTCATAATGAGGTCAAAAAAAGCTTCCTACCTTATAAGTTATTGGAATTAAATGAATTGATAGCACAATGACAGATACACAAAAATTATTTGGTAAATGTTAGGTATTATCTATAATTTATTTTTTAAATGACTGCTTATTGACTTGTGATGGTATTGTTCTGTATATTGGTTGTGGTGATACTACATGAAGCTACAAATGTGATAAGTTGCATAGTACTACACAGACACACAAATGAGTACATATATAGCTGGAGAAATTGGAATAAGCTCTGTGAATCGTATGGGTGTCAATTTTCTGATATTTATACTATACTATAATTATATAAAACAAACATTGGGGGAGGCTGGATGAAGAATGCATGGAACCTCTGTATTTCTTTGCAGTTGTCTATGAATCTAGAATTATTTCCAAATGAGGTATTTTTAAAATTACTGCTTGTTGAAGACTGGGTCTCTAAATTATGTAAACATCTTTCTGATGAGCTACTGGGATGTTTCTATGGTTATGTTTCTAACATTTATATTGTGCTAAGAGATGTTTCTCTTTTTAGGAGGAATTGAGACTGGATCCATCACAGAGATGTTTGGAGAATTCCGAACTGGGAAGACCCAGATCTGTCATACATTGGCTGTAACATGCCAGGTGAGCTGTTGGGACTCTGCCTAATCATATCAGCAAGAATGAGTTGATTCCTGCTACTGGCAAGCATCTGTTCGCATGGACAAGAATGAGTTGATTGCTGCTACTGGCAAGCATCTGTTAGCATGGACCAAAAAAGCACTTTCTCTGTCTTCAAAAATGCTAGGGGGACTTTCCTGGCAGGGCCAGTGGTTAAGACTCTGAACTTCCTCTGCAGGGGGCACAGGTTCGATTCCTGGTTGGGTATTGAACCTGTGCATGCTGCATGACTCAGCCGAAAAAGAAAAAGAATGCTATAGCTAATTAGAAGACAGATTGCTACTGTAAGACTTCCAAACAGCTCGGAAACTTTCAGATTATTAATTTCACATACTTTCTTGCTATCCACTGGGCCTCTCCTGGCTTTTTCTTCCCTCTTCACTGGTTTATATTTATGACTCTTCATTAAAGTCATTCCTTTACAGATACCCTCAGATTTACATTCCCCATCTGAAGAGATGCCATTCTTAGATGAACCCTATCTATGTTTTCAGTGCCTGATTTCCCCAATAGCGGATCATACTAGAGAAAAATCTTAACATAAAGCTGACTGACCTCACTTAAATTTAAGATGACAGGCTTTAACATTCAATGATCTCCTGAAAATTTTTCATTCAGGCAACATTTTCCCCCACTCAGTAAGAATCTCGTAATTTGTCCTTTTTCCTCAAACTTTCATGCTTCTCTTCAGCCTCACTCTTAGGCAAATTAATCTAAACTGTTCTTCACGTTCTTCACGTCAAAACTATAAACTCATGTAGCTTTTATAAAAATTTTATGAAGTATAGTTGATTTACAATATTATGTTAATTTCTGCTGTCTAGTGAAGTGATTCAGTTATGCTAATATATACATTCTTTTTCATATTCTTTTCCATTGTGGTTTGTCACAGGATTTTATTTATTTATTTATCCGGCTGCATTAGGTCTTAGTTGCAGCGTGCGGGATCTTGTCTGTTGCATCATGTAGGATCCTTCATTGTGGCGCACAGACTCTCTAGTTGTGGCACGCGGGCTAGGTAGTTGCATTGCTCAGGTTCCAGAGCATGCGGGCTCTAGTTGTGGCTCATGGGCTTAACTGCCTCACAGCATGTGGGATCTTAGTTCTCCAGTGAAGGATTGAACCCATGCGCTTTGCATTGCATGGTGGATTCTTAACCACTGGATCACCAGGGAAGTCTCTTGTAACAGAACGTTGAATGTAGTTCCTTGTACTGTATAGTAGGACCTTGTTGTTTATCCATTCTCTATAATACTTTGCAACTGCTAATCCCAAACTCCCAATCTATCCATCCCCAGCATCCCCCTCCCTTTTTCTCTATATCTGTTTTGTAGATAAGTCGATTTGTGTCACATTTTAGATTCCACTTGTAAGCGATATCATATGGTATTTGTCTTTCTCTTTCAGACTTAGTTCACTTAGTATGACAATCTCTAGGTCCATCCGTGTTGCTGCAAATGGCAGTATTTCATTCATTTTTATGGCTGAGTAGTATTCCGTTGTATATATGTGTACTAATCCATGGGGTAGTATTCCATTGTATATATGTGTACTAATCCACGGAGTAGTATTCCATTGTATATATGCACATCTTCTTTATCCATCCATCTGTCAGTGGACATTTAGGTTGCTACTGTGTCTTAGCTGTTAGGATAGTGCTGCTGTGAACACAGGGGTGCATGTATCTTTTAGAACTAAAGTTTTATCTGGTTATATGCCCAAGAGTAGGATTGCTAGAGCATATGGTAACTCTATTTTTAGTTTTTTGAGGAACCTCCATACTGTTTTCCATAGTGGCTATACCAATTTACATTCCCACCAACAGTGTAGGAGGGTTCCTTTTTCTCCACACCCTCCCCAAAATTTGTTACTTGTAGGCTGTTTAATGAGGGCCATTCTGACTGGTGTGAGGTAAATCCATCTATCTATAGCCACCTTTTCTTACCTTGGGTTACAATAGAGAGTGTCTCTCTTCCTCTCAAAGGTCCTACCATTGTGATCTGGTTACCATGCCTTGCCACTTTTCCAAGGACTCTGCTCCTTCTATTTTCTGGTCTACCTCTCTATTAAATTATTTTCATTGTTACACAAGCATGCCTAGTATTTCCTACATTAGGGAAAAAACTTCCCCAGATGCCTTCTGTTTCTTCTTTGTTTGCTTTGCTAGGACGGATTTGGAAACAGAAACAATGAGTTAAACAATTCCTAAGATCATATCACATTTAAGTAGTAGCTACAGGAATCAAACCCAACTTCAGAGCCCATGCTCTTAAAACTCATTAAAGTAGTACCTGGCTTATAGTAACTGACTTGTTCTCTACTGTACTGCTAGTGCCTAAGTCAGTGCTCAGTAAATACTGGAATGAATGGAGATGATTGAATTAGATGTCCTAAGGCATGCCAGGCTTCAGCAATACGTGAACCGTGAACTTTCAGATGTTCAAGCTGGTTTTAGAAAAGGCAGAGGAACCAGCGATCAAATTGCCAACATCCGCTGGATCATAGAAAAAGCAAGAGAGTTCCAGAAAAACATCTATTTCTGCTTTATTGACTATGCCAAAGCCTTTGACTGTGTGGATCACAATAAACTGTGGAAAATTCTGAAAGAGATGGGAATCCCAGACCACCTGACCTGCCTCTTGAGAAACCTATATGCAGGTCAGGAAGCAATAGTTAGAACTGGATATGGAACAACAGACTGGTTCCAAATAGGAAAAGGAGTACGTCAAGGCTGTATATTGTCACCCTGCTTATTTAACTTATATGCAGAGTACAGCATGAGAAATGCTGGGTTGGAAGAAGCACAAGCTGGAATCAAGATTGCCGGGAGAAATATCAATAACCTCAGATACGCAGATGACACCACCCTTATGGCAGAAAGTGAAGAGGAACTAAAAAGCCTCTTGATGAAAGTGAAAGAGGAGAGTGAAAGGGTTGGCTTAAAGCTCAACATTCAGAAAACTAAGATCATGGCATCTGGTCCCATCACTTCATGGGAAATAGATGGGGAAACAGTGGAAACAGTGTCAGCCTTTATTTTTGGGGGGCTCCAAAATCACTGCAGATGGTGATTGCAGCTATGAAATTAAAAGACACTTACTCCTTGGAAGGAAAGTTATGACCAACCTAAACAGCATATTCAAAAGTGGAGACATTACTTTGCCAAAAAAGGTCTATCTAGTCAAGGCTATGGTTTTTCCAGTAGTCATGTATGGATGTGAGGGTTAGACTGTGAAGAAGGCTGAGTGCCGAAGAATTGATGCTTTTGAACTGTGGTGTTGGAGAAGACTCTTGAGAGTCCCTTGGACTGCAAGGAGATCCAACCAGTCCATTCTAAAGGAGATCAGTCCTGGTGTTCTTTGGAAGGACTGATGCTGAAGCTGAAAGTCCAGTACTTTGGCCACCTCATGCGAAGAGTTGACTCACTGGAAAAGACTCTGATGGGAGGGATTGGGGGCAGGAGGAGAAGGGGATGACAGAGGATGAGATGGCTGGGATGGCATCACCAACTCAATGGACATGAGTTTGGGTAAACTCCAGGAGTTGGTGATGGACAGGGAGGCCTGGCATGCTGCGGTTCATGGGGTCTCAAAGAGTCGGACACGACTGAGTGACTGAACTGAACTGAAGGCATACCTGATATATTAGTAAATAAAAAAATACAGGGGAAGTAGCGTAAGTATTTAAGGAAGAAACAGGATTCCATCACACTAATCATTGAATACTTTGTGGGAAAAAGAGATTAGACCAGGATCCTGAAGAATGCTAAATTTGACCAGGTAAATAAACTAAAAAGCATTTAACTATAGGGAATGGTATGAATAGGGCAGAGACAGGGGAGCATAACATAATAAGACAAAATAAGTCCGTTTACCTAGCTCAGAAGTTGTATTTGGACAAATAGTAGGAGACAAACCTTTAAAAAGGACACATCAAGACCATTTTACAAGGTCTTGACCAAAATATAAGAAGTATAGACTTGATTCTATAGAGAGTGGGGATCATTCAGCATTTTTCAAGAGAAGATAAGCATGAGCAAATTTTCAGAAATATTCTGGTAGCAACTTGTTTAATGAACTGAAAGGAGAGGCAGGAGCTAAGGATAGCTGAGGTATAATTATTATAAACTCATGTTCATCGAGTCGGTGATGCCATCCAACCATCTCATCCTCTGTCGTCCCCTTCTCCCGCCTTCAATCTTTCCCAGCATCAGGGTCTTTTCCAGTGAGTCAGCTCTTAGCATCAGGTGGCCAAAGTATTGGAGTTTCAGCTTCAGCATCAGTCCTTCCAATTAATATTCAAGACTGATTTCCTTTAGGGTGGATTGGCTGGATCTCCTGGCTGTCCAGGGGACTCTCAAGAGTCTTCTCCAACACCACAGTTCAAAAATATCAATTCTTCGGCACTCAGCTTTCTTCATAGACCAGCTGTCACATCCATACATGACTACTGGAAAAACCATAACTTTGACTAGACAGACCTTTGTTGGCAAAGTAATGTCTCTGCTTTTTAATGTAGTGTCTAGGTTGGTCATAACTTTTCTTCCAAGGAACAAGCGTCTTTTAATTTCATGACTGCAGTCACCATCTGCAGTGATTTCGGAGCCCAAAATAATGAAGTCTCACTGTTTCCATTGTTTCCTCATCTGTTTACAATGAAGTGATGGTATTGGATGCCATGATCTTAGTTTTCTGAATGTTGAGCTTTAAGCCAACTTTTTCACTCTCTTTCACTTTCATCAAGAGGCTCGTAGTTCTTCTTCGCTTTCAGCCATAAGAGTGGTGTCATCTGCATATGTGAGGTTATTGATATTTCTCCTGGCAATATTGATTCCAGCTTGTGCTTCATCCAGCCCAGCATTTCTCAAGATGTACTCCGCATAAAAGTTAAATAAGCAGAGTGACAATATACAGCCTTGACGTACTTTCCCAATTTGTAACCAAGTCTGTTGTTCCATGTCCAGTTCTAACTGTTGCTTCTTGACCTGGTACAGATTTCTCAGGAGGCAGGTCAGGTGGTCTGGTATTCCCATCTCTTTCAGAATTTTCCACAATTTGTTGTGATCCACACAGTAAAAGGCTTTGGTATAGTCAATAAAGCAGAGGTGGATGTTTTTCTGGCATTCTCTTGCTTTTTCGATGATCCAGTGGATGTTGGCAATTTGATCTCTGGTTCTCTGCCTTTTCTAAATTCAGATTGAATATCTGGAAGTTCACTGTTCACGTACTGTTGAAGCCTGGCTTGGAGAATTTTGAGCATTACTTTGCTAGCATGTGAGATGAGTACAACTGTGCGGTAGTTTTACAGGTTAAATATGCATTTAATGCACCTAGCCTACTGAACATCGTAGCTTAGCCCGGCTTACCTTAAACATGCTCAGAACACTTACATTAGCCTGCAGTTGGGCAAAATCATCTAACATAAAGCCTGTTTTGTAATAAAGTGCTGAATTTCTCATATGTAGTTTATTGAATACTATACTGAAAGTGAGAACCAGAATGTTTCTAAGTGTACCAGCTGTTTACCCTCCAGCTCAAGTGGCTGACTGGGAGCGCAGTGTGCTTGCCCAGTACCCTGAAAGTGTTGTACAGCAAATGACTCACCTGGGAAAGGACTGAAATTCAGATTTTTGGTTTGTACTGAATTCATATCACTTTCCCATGATGGTAAAGTTGAAAGATTGTAAATCAAGCCATAGTTAAGTTGGAAACTCTCTAGATAGATTACACTCACTTCTCCCAAGGACACAACTTACCAGTGGAGTTAGAGAATAACTGAAAGGAAATCTGCCTTCTTCAGTCAGTATGACAGAGGGGACTTCCTGGTATCTTACCATCCAATGTGAGTTCTTATCCTCTCAACAAAATAATATTCATTCTTGGAACTTATAAATTTAAACATCAAATATAAATTGTTCTCTTTTGTGCATTTTCCCTTATGAAACAAATTATGAACTACCATTTATAATTTATTCTGTATTTAAGAACACTTTATAAAAATGTTTGTTACATCACTGTAGTGCTATGTTATACAGATGGTATGTGCCATTAAAGAAATATGGATTTTGTTAGGACTGTGTCTTGGATAGAGTTCACATTTAGTGAAACACATATATCTGCAGAGGCTTATACTATGAGACTGATTCTCTCAAGTCACCCAAGAAAATCTGTCTCTCTCTTTTTTTTTTTCCCATTTTACAGATAATGTGCATCAGTCAACACTACTGTCTTGAAGTGGTCAATACCATTTCTTGAGATAGGAAAATATTTTCATTCTGCATGAATAAAAGTTTATCTACTAACAGGAGGCACAACTTGGTCTCCTGTTTTTCTCATCACTTTCCTTTCTCATTCTCATTTTGATTGTTTCTCTCCTCAGTAACTCTGCTGATCTTTTCCATTGCAACCAAAATGTCACCACATGTAGCCGCATTAGGATTCCAGTATCAAGTAGACATAAGCTATGTTGGCTCATCTCATAAATAACTCCGAGGAGAAAAGAGGGGGATATAAGAACTTTTAGGATAGAGGGGAAGCATTGAGAAGAGGAACAGTGGTACAGTCAAGCTGCCGGAGCTACAGCTTATTGCTCAAGCACCATTAGAAAATTTTAGCTAAAAGGAAATAGAACTATTTAAAATATCACTCAGATGTGGGTCATCTGATATGATATGTGACCTCTAAAAATAGAAATGTTTTCCCTATGTTGTTTTGACAGGGATTCACATGGAATAAATATTTAGGGTACATTACACAATATCTGTAGTTGCCATTGGCAACTCAGCATAGCATGCTGATGCTCTTAAGTTGTACAGACAGACTCCTATCTCGGGAATGTTTATTAGTCAGATAATGCCTGTTTACAATAAACTGAAGCAAAATTTTAAAACATACCCTCTCTATAAAAACAACTGAACATTCACAGTTGGCTGAATAACTGGATCTTTGATATTTTTGTCAGAGAAAAAAAGTTCTAATTCATTAGTAATGGAAAGGATTACATGTCGCTAGCCTAAGAGCTGGAACCAGAGGTATAAAGAGGCTGTTAGATTAGATTTAAATCTAAATATTATCACCTCTTATTTGTTCAGATTTTCTCAACTTAATGAAGTGAAACCCTGTTATGTATCAGATCTGTCTAATAGTGAAGTTATATAAAGTTAAGAGTCATACTTAGGTTATAAAAATGAATAGCCCATGTTTGTTCACAGTACTAGAATAATTTTAAAATCCTGAGCAGACAGTGTTAAGTACAAATTTTAAATGCACATGCCCTTGACAGAAAATGTGTCTTAGAAAACTCTTCACATACAATCAAGAATATATGTAGAAAGAATTTACACCATAGCATTATAAAATGGTGAAAGTTCAAAACAGCTTGCATGATTATGAAATAAGATTAAATTACGGTTGTTGTGGTTGTTCGGTCACTAAATCGTGTCCGACTCTTTGCAGCCTCATGAACTGCAGCACGCCAGCCTTCTCTGTCCTTCACTATTTCTGTGAGTTTGCTCAAACTTATGTTCACTGAGTCAGTGATGCCATCCAACTGTTTCATCCTCTGTCGCCCCCTTCTCTTGCCCTCAGTCTCTCCCAACATCAGAGTCTTTTCCAGTGAGTCAGCTCTTTGCATCAGGTGGCCAAAGTATTGGAGCTTCAGCATCAGTCCTTCCAATGAATATTCAGGGTTGATTTCCTTTAGGATTGATTGGTTTGATCTCCTTGGCTGTCCAAGGGACTCTCAAAAGTCTTCTCCAACACCACAGTTCAAAAGCATCAGTTCTTCAGCGCTGAGCCTTCTTTATGGTCCCACTCTCACATCCATACATGACTACTGGAAAAACCATAGCTTTGAGTATATGAACCTCTGTCGGCAAAGTGATGTCTCTGCTTATGGTACTAAGTGGTTATTACAAATAGCTACCTTGGTGGTCAGCCCAGCAACAGGAGATAGCTGAGGTGACACTGGAAGGGTGAGGCAAAGGAGACAAAATGAGCAGGGGTGTACAGCACATAGTCCATCCCCCTGTGACCAGGCCAGCAGTCCACTTCTCTGCTGTCAGTCTGCCTACCAATGCCCTGTCCAGACACTCATGGCTTCCCTTCTGCCCAAGGAGGTCTGTTTAGCTGGAAAAGAACTCATGCTAGTACTAAAGATGCAAGAAAGTGAGAGAAAGGAGAAGCTCATTCATTTTAATTCCTATGGACTTAGGCCCCTGAATGTCAAGATTTTCTCCTCCCCAAAAACCGAGGCAGTTTCTGCTTTCTGAAGACATTCTTCTGTTGTATATATATCTTTTGCTCTTTCCACAAATTCCTATAGTTTGAACAATTTTATCTGCCAGCCTACCAAATGACAACATAATCATTTTCCCCTTTCCAAATTAACGAAGCCTTCTGTAATTTAATATATGCTAAAGTCAGTGCCCTAGAGGTGGAGGACAGCTTGAGTCTTCCAGATGCCTTCTATGTATCAGGCACTGTGCTAAACACTTAGCGTGAATTATCTCATCTTCAAAACAGTGCCATAAGTAGGTTTTATTACATTTTACACAAAATGTAAAAACTGAGAAGTAATATTCTCAGGGTCACATACCAAGTGGCAGAATCATATAAAAAGTGTTCGTATGAAAATACACAGAAAATGATCTGGGAGATGGGAGTTTTTAAAAGAAGAAATTTTCCTTTTTTTTTTTTTTCCCCACTCATTTCTATATTGCTTGAATTTTTAATACAAGCATGTAGTACTTTTGTAATTTTGAAAAAAATCCTTTTTCTCAGAATCGGAAAAGACAAAATTTTGGCATTACCAGGCACTTAATGTAAACCGCTGTAAGGGATTCTCCTCAGAATTTAAAGGTTCCAAAGTAGATTTCAAGGGTGGAAACTACCATTTAGCCACATTCACTTAAAATTGGTAGAACTCAGTATCTGGGATGGGATAGGTACCTAAAGCAGATTTCCCTGAACAGCTCATGAGACAGTTTTCCTGGCATTCCTCCATTTTCTTTCTTTTTTTTTTAAACTCTGATTATTTTTCCTTTTCTATGTTTGTTTATTTTCAATATCTGTGTACTATTAGAGCAAACACCTATTAAATGTGCTAGGGATGCCCCTGGGGTATTTGCCAATCTCCTTCAGCAACCCGAAGGAATGAACTCTGCTCAGTAAATATGAGCTCTGCTCGTTTAAGTGTGATCTGGATATGATAAAATGATTTGGGTATTGGATCAGAGTCTCTTGCTTATTAAAGCTAAGTAAATGATCTTCCAAATTGCCTTGAGAGACTTGATCAGTCTTTTGCTGGTAAACAATGGTAGAAATTTTTTTTTTAATTGGAAGAAGTGTATGTTTTTAAAAAAAATAATTTTATCACTTACTTTGGTATATATTTCCAAGCACTCTTCAACTCTGGCCAGACTCTAGCCTCACAGTGACCTCCATACCTACTACTAGATGCACTTCTCTCAGAAGTGAGTGTCTCCTCCCTAGATCTTATTGTCACTTTATTTTTCTTTTTGCTTTACTGGGAGCGGAAGCGATTATAGGCCCGTCAGAAGGAAGTTGTTCAGTTATATCAGAAGTACAGTGTCATTTCCACTGTTCTTTTTCTCTCTAGCTTCCCATTGACCGAGGTGGAGGTGAAGGAAAGGCCATGTACATTGACACCGAAGGTACCTTTAGGCCAGAACGGCTGCTAGCAGTGGCTGAGAGGTAGGTTACTGGATCAGACAAGAGAAACATGGCTCCATCTGTCACTGTAGTGATTGCCAGGCTTAGTCTGGCTGAAGGGTATCTTTTCCTCTGTCTTATTGCTCCATATCCCAAAGTTGTATGTGTGTTTCAAAAGAATAACCTTAGAGAAAAACATGCTTCTTTAGTCAAAAAACCTGTGAGTTGCTGTCAAACTGGATAAAAAACAAGATCAACTGTATGCCGCCTTCCAGAGAACCAGTTTAGATTCAAAGACCCAAATAGGCTGAAACTAAAAAGATGAGAAAAAAATATTGCATGCAAATAGTAACCATAGAGGGCGGGAGTAGCTATACTAATACCAGACAAAATAGACTTTAAGACAAAAAAAAAGGTACTAATTGAGGCAAAGAGGAACATCTTATAAATAAAAGGTCAGTTCATCCAGACAGTATAACAAATATATACACACTTAATAGAGCCCCCAAATATGTGCATAATTGTTGGGGACTAATACCTTACTCTCCGTAATGGATACAGCATTTATCAGATGCCCTGATAAAGAGCATCTACAAAAACCTACAGCTGGCATCATTTTTAATGGTGAAAATCTGAATGTTTTCTCCTTAAGATTGGGAATAAGGCAAAGATCTCCACACTCACCACTTATATTCACATTGTACTGAAGGTCCCAGCCAGTACAAGAAAATAAAATAAAAAGCATCCAGATTGGAATAGAAAATATAAACTATCTTCATTAATCAATGAAATGATCCTATATGTAGAAAATCTTAAGAAGCTACATACACAAAAAACTACTAGAACTAAATTAGTTCAAAGGATGCAATTTCAATATACCAAAATCCATTGTATTTCTATATACTAGCAATGAACAATTCAAAACTTAAGAAAATAATTCCATTCGCAGTAGTATCAAAAAGAATGAAATAGTAATAAATTTAACAGAAGTCCAAGACTTGTACACTGATAGCTAACATTGCTGAAAGAAACTGAAGAATATCTACATAGAGAAACATTTCACATTCATGGATTGGAAGATGTGATATTATTAAAAATAATATCAAATTGATCTACAAATTCAATACAGTGCCTATTGAAATTCCACCAGCCTTTTTTCCAGATACTGACAAGCTGATTATAAAATTAATATAGAAACATCAAGGACCCAGAACAGCCAAAACATTCTTGGAGGAGAAAAAAAGAACAAAATTGGAGGTCTCAGTTTTCCCAATTTTAAAACTTACTATAAACAATAGTAATCAAGACAGTGTGGTGCTGCCTTAAGGATAGACATATGGATCAATGGAATAGAATCGAGACTTGACAATAAAAACTGTGACATTTAAACATAAATTTGCCATATAACCCAGCAATTACACTCTGGTTATG
Source organism: Bos indicus (assembly GCF_029378745.1). Lineage (NCBI taxonomy): Eukaryota > Metazoa > Chordata > Mammalia > Artiodactyla > Bovidae > Bos > Bos indicus. Next base: position 36,197,785 of record NC_091769.1, read on the forward strand.
TACCCAAGAGGTATGTAAACATGTCCACACAGAGACTTGTTTGTGGATGTTTATAAGTATTATTAAATAGCCAAAACCTAGAAACAACCCAATTGTCCATCCACTGATGAATGAATAAATAAAATGTGGCATATCCATACTATGGAATACTACTAAACAGCTAAAAGGAATGAAGTAATGATACATGTTATAACATGGACAAACCCCAACAACATGCTAAATGACAGAAGCTAGACAGAAGAGACCAAATAGAATTACATTTATTTGAAATTCCCAGAAGGAAAATCTATAGAGACAGTAGATGCATGGTTGCCTGGGGCAGGGAGTAGGAACAGAAAGTAACTGCAGATAGATTGGAGAAATCTTTCTGAGCAATGGAAATGTTCTAAAATTGAATTATTAAAGTCATTGAATTTTACACTTAAAACACATCAATTTTATGGTATATAAATTATACCTCAGAAAAGCTGGTAAGGAATTTGTACATTTTTCGGGACCTCCCTAGTGGTCCAGTAGCTAAGACTCTGCACTCCCAGTGCAAGGGGGGCTGGGTTCAATCCCTTGTCAGGGAACTGTTAATAGATCCCACATTCTGCAACTAAGACCTGGTGCAGCCAAATAAGTAATAATTTATTTTATTTAAACAAAAGAATTGGTAATTTTCCTACATCCCCTAATACAGCTTTCAAATAAACTTTCAAAATTGTTTTCCTTAATTTTCCCTTGTCTAGGGTCAAATATGATAATTTGATTCCTACCACACATTTTACTGAAACCTAGTGATGATTAAATGAAATTTAATTGCATGTTGAGATGTTGGATTCACATTGGAACCTGCCTTGCTAAGTTAAGGAGAATTCGCTAGTTTTATAACAGAATTGTCTTTCCCATTTTACAATTGGAGGAATCCAAGTCATCAGATATACACCATTGAGGCATAAAATTAGGCTGGAACAATAACTGTAGCCCTTTGCTTCTTCTTAGAAAATCCCTGTCAGGAAAAAAGAATTACTTTCTTGCAACCTGATTTTAGTTTACCAAAGATGAGTATATCAAAATGTATATTCCTTCCCAAAGTTGATTTTAGTGTTCTACAGAAAACACTTTTAATTAAGTACGCTACTTTATTAGTTGAAGAGTTCTTTTGGTCCAATAGTATAAATGAGTGTTCAGATAGGATATATGAGATAGTAGAATGTTATGAGGACTGGGACTTTGTTTTGACCATTCACTGTATCCCCAAGCCCTAGAACAGCGCATTCGATGTTTGTTAATGAACTAATATTTATTAGAGCCATGTTTATGGCTGTTTTGTCAACTAAAAGAAAAATGTTTAGAAATTTAATTCATTTTAATCACTTCTATCAGGAAAATTTTTATAATTGAGTTTATATTTATGTATATTGCATTTAAATTTATATATCTGAGAAAGTTACAGGACAGGGCCTCCTAAGATAATTAATACCTAATTTCCTTCCACAAGAGAACAACCCTTATTGATAAATTTTTGCCATATTCTGTTGAAGAATATTAACTCACATTCAGGTGACTAGCTCAGAGGTTTCTAAGACTCTGCTGCTGCTAAGTCACTTCAGTCATGTCTGACTGTGCGACCCCATAGGCGGCAGCCCACCAGGCTCCCCCATCCCTGGGATTCTCCAGGCAGGAACACTGGAGTGGGTTGCCGTTTCCTTCTCCAATGCATGAAGGTGAAAAGTGAAAGTGAAGTCGCTCAGTCGTGTCCGACCCTCAGCGACCCCATGGACTGCAGCCTACCAGGCTCCTCCGTCCATGGGATTCTCCAGGCCAAGAGTACTGGAGTGGGTTGCCAGTGCCTTCTCTAAGACTCTAGTCCTCCCTATAACTGCATTACCATCACTTGGGAAATTGAAATGCAGATCCTCTGAATCCCTGTGGCTTCCCTGGTGGCTCAGAGGTTAAAGCGTCTGCCTATCCCATGGAGGGAGGAGCCTGGTAGGCTACAGTCCATGGGGTCGCAAAGAGTCCTGTCCTTCACTGTCCTCTGATTCCACTACAGATCTACAGAAATAGAGATGACCAAGAGACTGAGGATAGGGTCCAGCAGTGGTGTGCCAAGCTCCCCAGGTGATTGGGATGCTTGCTGAGTTGGAGAACCATGGCCACCATTGCTTGCCACAGTGTCCCTACCCTTTTGGAATGTATTTAAAATACTATGAAAGAAAGAATGACAGAACTCCCTTGAGGCAATACAGCTGAATTTTTCAAACTTACATGCTTTTTTGTTTTTACTATGAAAATTCCCATTTTATCTTCCAGTTTGATTGAGATATAATTGACATACAGCACTATATAAGTTTTTATGTGTGTATAGAATACTTGATGTATAGTTGATTTTTTTATATTTGGTTGCATCTGGTCTTTTTTGCTTTTTGATGGAATTCATTTTATTCTTATTTATTATTATTTTTAAAATATTTCATTGTTTGGCTGTGCCAGGTCTTAGTTGCAGCATGTGAGATTTAGTCCCCTGACTAAATCTCAAGGGATCAAACCCAAGCCCCACACATTGAGAGTTTGGAGTCTTAGCCACTGGACCACCAGAAGTCCCCGCAACTGGTCTTAGTTGTGGCACAGGGGCACAGTGGCCCTGCAGCATGTGGGATCTTAGTTCTTCAACCAGGGATTAAACTCATGTGCCCTGCATTGGAAGGTGGATTCTTAACCACTGGACCTCCAGGGAAGTTGATTACAATATTATATTAGTTTCAGGTGTATAACATACTGATTTAATATTTTTATAGATTATACTCCATTTAAAGTTATTAGAAAATATTGGCTATATTACCTGTGCAATATATCCTTGTGGCTTATTTATTTTGTTAATATATATAATAGTTTGTACCTCTTAATCCTTTACCCCTTTTTTGTCCCTCCCCCATTCTTCTCCGCCCTGGTAACTACTTGTTCTCTGTATCTTTGAGTCTGTTTCTGTTCTGTTCTATTTATTTATTAAGTCCCACATATAAGTGATAACATACAGTATTTGTCTTTCTTTGTCTGACTTATTTCACTAAGCATAATGCCCTCCAGGTCTATCCATGTTGTTACAAATGACAAGATTTCATTCTTTGTTACGGCTTAGTAATATTCTGTTGAATATATATACCACATCTTTATCCATTCCTCTGTTGTTGGCAGGTTAGGTTGCTTCCTTATCTTGGCTGTTGTGAATAATACTATGAACACTGGGATGCATACATCTTTTTGAATGTCTTTTTTCTTTAGATACATACACAGCAGTGAAATTACTCGATCATATGATAATTTAGTTTCCTGACAAACCTCCACACCATTCTCCACAGTGACTGTACCAGTTTATATTCCCACGAACAGTGCCTGAGGGTTCACTCTTCTCCGCATCCTCGGCAGCGTTTCTTTTCTTTGGGAGAACAGCCACCCTGACAGGTGATAGACTCCTGTGGTTCTGATTTGTATTTCCCTGGTGATGAGTGATACTGATTTCCAGCCAGCTTTTTCCAAGTTGTAGGAACTGAAAATTCTCTACTACTTCAAGAATATCAGCACAGAGATCCCCATAATCATCTTTATGAACTCTGCTGAAAGAAAGGCCAGGATGACTCTGTTTTTCTAGTAACATCTGTATTCTAACAGCAGAAGTTAGTCTCCATTCCTGATAGTAGATTATATCAATGTTTCTTGAGGCAAGACTAGAAGGTTTATGTAGTATAGTACTTAGGCCTCTTCAGTCTTTTTTCTATCTTATAGTTATGACTTAAATACAGAAAATTTATCTTTTTATCCCCATTTGGTCATGATCCTAAGGTAAAACTGTGTTGGCTTCATTTTCTTGTCTCCATGCCTAGACTCAACAAATTTATCATCATCAATCCACTTTAAAAAGCAAACAAAACAGCTAAACTTCCCTTTGTATTGATAATGGCAAAGAATAACTGGTGAACTGTCCAGGAAAGTGCAAAGACTGGGTTTGCCAAATATGATGAATCCATTGAAAGATGTAGAAAATTCAGTTGGGAGGAGTGGGATCTCCTGATATCGAGGCTCATCTTATTGCAGGGTTATTTCAAGTGCTAGACATTCTTTTGTTTTTCTATTCTTTTGGGTAGGAAAACAGAGGAAAGCTACTAAAGCTAAGTCTCAGAAGAGTAGGCTTGACGTAGTATATGCTTTTGTAATGATCAGAATCTTTACATAGAATAGATTGCTTCTCTTAAAAGATAAACTCTTAAGCATAGAGACTTCTGGATCTCAAGAAATTATAGCACATAGATTTTATTTCAACAGACTATCTTTTGAACTATTACATAAGGGAGTCAGTATTATACTTTTGAACTATAATGATTTTAGGTAACCTTAATCTGAAAATATTACTTGAGTTAAAGTGATGACATGATTCTCCTTTTGTTTGGATTATGGTTAAAAACTTCATATTCAGCAATGTTTATTCAGAATTTACTAGGTATAAAAAAAATGTGCTAGTTGGAAAGGCATAGTCTTTTCCCTCAAGGAATTTTTAGTCTAGTAAAAGAATGGCAGGTAGCTCCTCACAAGTGCCATAAAAAGGCCTAAATCAAGTTTTCTCAAAGTGCAGAAGAAGGGGAATCACATCTATTCAAGAGATACAGGGAAGCTTTTATAAAAGTACTGGCATTTAGCTGAGTCTTGATAGATGAATAAATCAAACCACTTTTGAAGAAATGGGATCCTATTAAGATACATTTAATGACAAGCTGACTATGCCAAAGCCTTTGACTGTGTGGATCATAAACTGTGGAAAATTCTGAAAGAGATGGGAATCCCAGACAACCTGACCTGCCTCTTGAGAAACCTATATGCAGGTCAGGAAGCAACAGTTAGAACTGGACATGGAACAACAGACTGGTTCCAAATAGGAAAAGGAGTACATCAAGGCTGTATATTGTCACCCTGCTTATTTAACTTCTTTGCAGAGTACATCATGAGAAACGCTGGGCTGGAAGAAGCACAAGCTGGAATCAAGATTGCCGGGAGAAATATCAATAACCTCAGATATGCAGATGACACCACCCTTATGGCAGAAAGTGAAGAGGAACTAAAAAGTCTCTTGATGAAAGTGAAAGAGGAGAGTGAAAAAGTTGGCTTAAAGCTCAACATTCAGAAAACGAAGATCATGGCATCTGGTCCCATCAGTTCATGGGAGATAGATAGGGAAACAGTGGAAACAGTGTCAGCCTTTATTTTTGGGGGGCTCCAAAATCACTGCAGATGGTGACTGCAGCCATGAAATTAAAAGACGCTTACTCCTTGGAAGGAAAGTTATGACCAACCTAGACAGCCCATTAAAAAGCAGAGATATTTAGAGAAAAAAAAAAAGCAGAGATATTACTTTGCCAACAAAGTATTACTTTGGCAAAGATATTACTTTGCCAACTAGGGCCACCTAGTCAAAGCTATGGTTTTTCCTGTGGTCATGTATGGATGTGAGAGTTGGACTGGGAAGAAAGCTGAGCACCAAAGAATTGATGCTTTTAAACTGTGGTGTTGGAGAAGACTCTTGAGAGTCCCTTGGACTGCAAGGAGATCCAACCAGTCCATTCTAAAGGAGATCAGCCCTGGGTGTTCTTTGGAAGGAATGATGCTAAAGCTGAAACTCCAGTACTTTAGCCACCTCATGCGAAGCGTTAACTCACTGGAAAAGACCCTGATGCTGGGAGGGATTGGGGGCAGGAGGAAAAGGGGTTCTAAGAAAGGTATTTTTTAATGTGAAGGTGAAAAATCATTATTGAAATATAAGATGAATTAAGGTATTACTTATTTAACCATAATAGATCCATGTCACAGATTCTATAACTTATTACTAGCAAGAAAAAGGGGAGAACAGATGGAGTACACTTATTTCTCTTAAGTATAGGACTCTTACAGTTTTGAGTCCTTAGGGTTTTGAGTTTAGGAGGTTTTATTCCTATATAACAAACAGTTTATATGATTTTGTTTAATTGATCTTTGAGTGATTGTTTTTGTTTCAGTCCTAAATCTGTCATGCTGCCTTTTGTTTTTCCAGGAGAACATTGATTGTTTCCTTATATTTGGAAATTTATCATTCTAGTTCAGGAATCCTCAAAGAATAGATTGATTTATTCTGAAGTCCTGCCAGGTAGATCTACTGTAACGCAGTTGCTGTTATATCTTTCTCTGTAGTTTCCCTGGGCTTCCTAATAGAAAGGGAATTATATTCTTTAGCCTTCTTACTATCACTTCTTACCTACCCATTCAGGTAATTTCATTGCCTTAGTTTTGTATCAGCCTCAACATGTTCTCTCTTCTAGATATGGCCTCTCTGGCAGTGATGTCCTGGATAATGTAGCATATGCCCGAGGGTTCAACACAGACCACCAGACCCAGCTCCTTTATCAGGCATCGGCCATGATGGTTGAGTCCAGGTATGTGGGCAGTAGAAGATACTGAACATGTTTTCCCAGAGCCCTTGGCTTGAATCTTGTACAGGCTGTGGCAAATTTGATAGTAGCTTGAATTAGAAATGGGAAGATTCGAGTTTTAGTTCCTATTTTGACACCCTTGCTTTGTGATTTAGGTCAAGTCACTGTTAAAATATGAAACTATAATTCACCTGAACTTGTTGGAAATTTTGTTATAGGATAACTCAAGTGCATGTTGTATAAATAAATAAGTGTAGCCATAAATATAAAATGTTAGGGTAGTGGGAAAGGGAGCAAAATCTGACATCGGCGTCTAGAAACAGGCTTCAGAGAATCTGTGTTCCCTGTAGGTATGCACTGCTAATTGTAGACAGTGCCACTGCCCTCTACAGAACGGACTATTCGGGTCGAGGTGAGCTTTCAGCCAGGCAGATGCACTTGGCCAGGTTTCTGCGGATGCTTTTGCGACTTGCTGATGAGGTAAGTTTTGGGGTAGGGACAGAGAATACCTAATTTCAAGAGCTATGAATTCCAGTAGCCTTGCCAGGAGGCCAATACTGGAGTCTGGTATCAAGATATCAGTTAGATATAGAGACTTTAGTCATTCATTGCTTTGTGGGGGATGGAGTGGCAGCAGTAAGGTTCTTGGAATGTCTGACCACAAAAAATGACGTTTATCCTTTCCCTGTCAGTTTGGTGTAGCAGTGGTAATCACCAACCAGGTGGTAGCCCAAGTGGATGGAGCAGCCATGTTTGCTGCAGATCCTAAAAAACCTATTGGAGGAAATATCATTGCTCACGCCTCAACAACAAGGTACAGTGATGGGACAGGCACTTCATTGTGGAATGTCATATTACTGTGAGGTGGACATGAAAAGAATATTTCCATTTACACCTTGTTAAAGGCCTAGTCTGTAATTAGACACAGGAGCCTTTGCTTAACCTAATTATCACGCTCTGGTTAAAACAAATGTTTGCTTTTAGTTCACAAAGGAATTAAAAGCTCAAGTGTGGAAGAATACATTTGAAGAATTAATGTCTCATCATTTTTTTAAAAAAGGTTTCAATATAGGAAATCCACTGGGGGCAGGGGGTGAGCAGAAATGGATTTCTCTGGATTAGAAGTACCCTAAGGAATACAGAAAGATCCCCTAAAATCCTTCCAGTTAGCATATACGTCTAAAAACCTTTTAGATCTACCATAAATAGATCAGGAATAGAATTTTTTAATTATAGTAATTTTGGTGCTTTGGTCTGTGTCTTTGCCGCAGACTGTACCTGCGAAAAGGAAGAGGGGAAACCAGAATCTGCAAAATCTATGACTCTCCTTGTCTTCCTGAAGCTGAAGCTATGTTTGCCATCAATGCAGATGGAGTGGGAGATGCCAAAGACTGAATTGTTTTTTTTCCTGTGATAAACCTTAAGCGCTGCAGACTAATGGAAAGGACTGCTCCCTGGAGTTTTTCACAGGCTTCTTCCTATTGTGACTGCAGAAAAAGGCTTTCAGGAAAACAGCTATTATATCAGCTTTTCTTACGGTGTAAACACGAGACAAGTCAGTAGTCACAAGCTGACCTGAAATGTTTATTCCTTCTAGAATATATTAATCTCTATGTGAATTCTTTGGTTTGGGGGGTAGGTGTGAAATACCTTTGACATCATAGCGCCTTGGGATTGACTCAGAACTAACTGCTGTTGGCCACTCTTATGTCTCCAAGAGAACTAACTAAAGCTGGAAAGACCTGACTTCTCTGTGTTAATGTTGGGAAAAAAATACCTGAGCTACGTAGCAAATGGAGTGGGTCGCCTCACAGGTTCTTTTCCCTTCATCAGTAAAAACTGTTAAATCAGAAGCAGGTTTTTAAGTTTGTATGTCTGAATTAGCTTATGTAAGAATTTTGTTTTAATATTAAGAGCAATTCAAGATACTCATTTCAGAAGCTCTTTAAGTAGATTCAGTGTGGGGCTGCTAATAAAGTAGTTATTTGTAGGGAATGTGCTATTTATAGGAGTTATCCTGGTACAAGCTGAATATTTCAACATAGGGCCTGCATAATACTGTTTTGGCTCTGGGAAGGAATGATCAGTTTCTATTACTTTACATTTTCAGTTTTAAAGGGGAAGTCCCAACCTTCAGGTGATTCCCTTTATTCTCCTTTAAACTCATAGAAAATATCGCAAGATAGCTACTCCATAGCATTCCTATGGCCTTTGTTTCTATTAAGGTTTGTACTGTATAAATCTGGTACTTGCCTAGATTATTCTGCTTTTTAGGGCTTTGAGATTACTCCTTCCCCTTCACTTCTACTCAGCATGAGTTTTAAGCAACTCTTCCACTTTCAGAGGGCCTCTTGGCTAGAATTGGGTGGAGAGGCAGTGCAAATCTCAGCTGTTGCCTGTGTTGAGCCTACTCTATGTAAGGAGATAGGAGGACAAAATTTAATGCAACTTTGTTTTAAAAACAGCTGTTCCCTGACTATAGACCAGAGTGCCTCCTAAATCTTCTTCCATTTTTTTCCATCACAAAACAAACCTGGAATGATGTAATAAACCCACAGTGACAGACTCTGGAATGAAAGCTTGGTTCTTATGTAAAAGCATCTCAGTCTTTTAGATCTATAAAGTATTTTAAGTGACCTTGACCTAAAAACTTGTCTCAATTTTTCTTTAACCAAAGAGCTTATTCTAAACTATTTGGTACTATTTTTCTACTTGTCTGCAATAGCCTCCCAGTAGGAAACAGTTATTGAAGTGCCAAGAAAGAATAAGGAGATGAAAACAAACATAGAAAGGGGATTATAATCACTTCTAGTTAAGTTTAAATTTTGGATTTATTTCAAGTTTGTACCAAAATATATTCCAGGCAACTCTTCAGATCATCATTTTCAGTCATAAGCCTTATGCACTGCTGTTCCAAAAGCTGCCAGGACACTGGAAGTCAGGTGGTCCCGCGCTCAGCCCAGGAGTACAGTTACGATCCACATGATAGATTGAGCAGAGGCAATACCCATGGACTCCCCGACCTTCCGCCCTGGTAGGTTGGGGTGTGTGATCTTAGGACTATATATTTTGGTTCTGAATATTAATCAGTGAAAAAGATTAGAGAGTACACATTCTGTGTTTTGTTCCTATAGCTCTTTGGAGTTCATCCACCTCAGCAGCAGTTGAAAGGGAGCCTCCAGTGTTTTATCCACACTCTACCCTAGGGCAGGTGTATACTAGTCTTGATTTTTTGAGAACTCACTTTATGGAAAAAGTAATAGAAACCCAGGTCTCAAGTACTTCCCCAATTTCAGATTAGGTAAGGGATTAGAATAAATTAACCAGTAGGAAGAAATTGGGGAATTGTAGCAAGCAGCAGTCAGACCTAGGAGTCAAGACACTCCCTTAAGCAGTCTTGCTCCGTTTCCTGATCTAAGCAGGACCTAAGGGGAAAAGACTTAATTTTTTTCCTTCCTTGAGTCATGAAGCCCACTGAAATGTGATTATTCTCCTAAAATTACTTCCAATTCTTCCAGGTCCTTCTGGAAAGCTGAATCCTAGGAAGACAAGAGAATAAGACTAGGACTTTAAATCCAAGCCAACATTTCCTAAACCATTGGTACCTGAGAATGGGCCCTTTGCTTCCTTGCTATTACCAGTCTTTTTCCCACTTTCCCAGGACAACCTGGAACCTACGAACTCTGTCTCCTCCCCAGGTGAGATGTATACGAAAAATCCCACATGCAAAGTGCAGACTCTCTTTTGGAGGGAAATAAGAACCACGGGAAGACATTCTTTCCTGAAAAGTCACATAATGACTCAGTGAAAGAACCCTGTATTAGAAAAGCTCTTAAGTATTACCTCTTTAGTGACATTTGGCAGCTCCAGGGCCAACTTCATCCACTCTTTAGCTTCAGGGTTTTTCCCTAGTTCTTTGTAGCACTGAGAAGAGACAACAGTGAAAACCTGGGAGAAATACCACCAGGAGACTAGAAGGGAATGAGTGTATGTTTTCAAGAAAAAGTATCAACATACATATATTTCATCTATGTTGAAATGGGCAGATGAGTTTACCTTACAAATATATATCCTTCCTGCTTTGGAAAATCCTGGCTGTAGTTCTTCAGCCTAGAGAAGGGAGAATGCATTTCAGTAAGAGGTTCCGAAATCCAAGTCAGGCTAAAGTTTATTAGAGTTCAGTATCCAACCTGGAGATTGATTCAGTGAGTCTACATTTTTTTAATAAGCCCTTCCAGTGGTTTCTCATTTTCCACAGAACAGGCACACATAAAACTCCCCTCTACCAGAAACCCCTCCCAATACACTAATGTCCTTAGGGAAAACAAGGTCACCCCGGCCTTTCTGGCTGCTGTCCACCCTTCCCTTCCCTCCCTGATACCTTTAGGAAGCTTGAGAGGGCATCCTGCACAGTAGCACCAAGGGGGCTTTCACTCAAGGCTGTCGCAGTTTTTTTTTCTAGCCAGCTCAGGTGAGAGACCTGCCATCAAAAGATCAAGGTGTAACTAAAAACTTAAGTATCTTTAAGAACAATAAATGTTCTGTACTGAAAGGAAAAGGGGCCAAATAGGACTGCATCCAGTCACCACTCCCATGACTGCCTGGAGGGAAGGACACATAAGCCAGACCATGCTGAGGTGACCTGATCTTCACTGCACGGTGATCAGTGTCTCAGGGTAGTTTGGGCCCTTGTGTCAAGCCCTGAAATCTAGCTCACCTGGTAGCACCACCTGCCGAGGAGAAAGTGAGCCATGGGGTTTTCTGGCTTGAGAGCAATGGCTTTGTCCACATGCTCCTAGAGCGGAAATACAAACAAGTTAACATCAGAGAGCAGAGTTACTAAGGGAAGAAAGGCAAGTCACAGAGCTGTAGGGTAGGAACACCTTTGCAGAGAGCTAGGTTGGAGCAGGTAATCTGCACGAGACCAGCACCAGGGAAGGAAGAGAAGCCTTTCTCACCTTGAAGCTAAAGCCACTCTGGATGCGCCTCTGGATGCCCTCATGCTCAGCCAGCTGACCACAAAGCACTGCATACCTAGGGGGAGAGCAGCGGCAGGCTCAGGACTGAGGACCGTCCCTGCCAGGAAGGGGCTTCCCACCCAGGGTTGACGGCACTGCCCAGTACTTCATCTGTACATAATTCCTCTTTTCACAGACCTATGGTCCCAATTCATATTCTTTAGCAGATACAGTGGTAGGTTCACAGTTCCCCAAAGTACACTGGGTACAAAAAGTGGGCTCTTTTATACTTAAAATTTAGACAAGGTCTCAATCCAAATGTCCCCTCATGATCAGTATAGCCATAGCTGTCATAAAAACTTAAGCAGGTCTCTAAAAATCAGCATCAATGTGTAAGAAACGTGAATACACTGTCTGCTTAGTTGGTGTCACTGGGAAGCTGTTTGGGAAGGGGATACTCTAAAATTAGCAACAGAAGCAGAGGAAGAAAAGGCCTCCGATTTCAGCCCTCTCCTCCACACCCTCCCAGGGAAACAAAGCCATCCAGCTTCCCATTTTCTGTCTTTAAAAACAAAGGTCTAAGAAACAGTGACCTGGCATCTAAAAAGAGGCACTGCAAAGTTTCAGCAACAGATGGGGAAACAAGGGCTCTCCAGCTCACAATCTGAGGGCAGAGTTACAGAAAGCAGCAGGGAGTGGAAAAGGAACACTGACTAAAACTGAGGTGCTAGAACCAGGCCTCCAGGTTGGCCCTGACCCACACAAGGTGGCAGGACTTTGCCCACATGAGATCACAAACAGGGCTGATGCTTTTGTGGACTAATACTGACTGCTGAACTTCCTGGGGGTGAGCTCACATCTATGTTTCCTCATGCCAGCAAAGCGAAGAAGCCAAAGTCCACCACCAGCCAGGGATCGCAGCTAGGGGAATGAAGAGCTTGTATGGGAGAGGGGAACGGCCAATGTCCCAACCTCCCTGAGGAGCCAGGAGCCTCAAGGTTGAAGCCAGGGATGACATAAGAAAGCTACTCATTTCTCCAAGTTTCAACAGGAAGCTGTACTACTCTTCCCTTGTCTCACTCCCAAGGCACTTCCCGAAGGAAACTCCCCTGGGTCCCTGGCTTGGGGGAGGATTGGGACATATGAAAATAAAGGCCAGAGCTTCCTCTCCTGGTGCCTCTGGCAAATGCCTGTTTGGCCAGGGCAGAGAAAAGAAAGGGCTCTGCTCCACTCTAACCCATGCTGGGCTCTTTCTGGGGCCCTGCAGGGTGTTATTACCACTGATGACACTCCGCATTCTCATTCCCCTTCTCCAGAGCGACCTCAGCTTCTTCTTTTCCTGTAAGACAGAAGTGATCCAGAGTTGACTCGGGCTCCCGTGACCCCTCCACGGGAAAGGCTGTGGGAGGATGGTCTGCTCTAGCTCTCACAGTTCCCACCCAAGCAGGACTTATAAATAGTTATGCACTTGAGCAGAGTGAAGAGATACAAATAGCTTTTCAAGGATAACTTCCACTTTGCCTTGCTTTCCCTATCTCTGTCATCAGCTGTCCCAGCTATACAACACCCACCCGACATGCTCAGAGCACTGCAAATATAAAAGGACTCGAAAGCAATCACAGTTGCCCTAGTAGATCATTACCTGGAGAGTTTTTGATTTGGGGTCTGTGGATAGGCCTTAGGGTGTCCATGAAATCCCACTGAAATATTAGGCATAAGTCCATTTTCTTGAGAGGGTCCACAGCTTTGATTGGATTCTCAAGAGGACCATGATCTAGGAACAGTAACCATGGCTCTGGGCCAGAACTCCTCACTAGAGCCAAATGACCTGGCATCTGACCAAGGATGACTTTCATGTAGTCCTTACCCAAGTTTTCCAGGCACCAAAACTAACAGAAATCAAGGCCTAATCACATGCAGGCTCTTGACAAGGGTCCCCTAGAACATCAAGAAGCTGGAGCCCTCCAGATCAGAACCGTTACACCTACGCACTGGAGAAAACAGAACACTGCGAAATGGGACATCTGATTAGAAGAGGGCTTCCATAAAAGAGAATGAAATAATGCCATTTTTAGCAACATGGACAGACCTAGAGATCATACTAAGTGAAATAAATAAGACAAAGAAAGACAAATATACATCACTTATGTGTGAAACATATTTTTTAAAAATGATACAAATGAACTTATTTACAAAACAGACTCAGAAAACAAACTAGTTACCAAAGGGGAGGGATAAATTTGGAATTCGAGATTAACAGATATGAACTACTATATATTAAATAGATAAACAACAAGGACCTACTGTGTAGCAGAGAACTATATTGAATATCTTGTAATAACCTATAATGGAAAAGAATCTGCAAAGTATATCTATGTATAACTGAATAACTTCGCTGTACCTCTGAAACATTATTAAGTCAACTGTATAATAAAAATTTGAAATAATAAAAAGAAATTTTCAATGGTGAGGGCTTGAAAGGGAACACAGGGAATGGAACAAAATTAAGGTGTTAAGGTGATAGGCTGGCTAATCTGAAATGTTTCCTCATGTATAAGTGATAGTAATCATGGTATAATTTTGTATATGCAACAAATACATTTAAAGAGAACAGGTGAGAACCCTACAATTCCCCTATCCAAGCAGAACCATGTGGCTCTACCACTGAGGGACACTGTCTTTTAGGGGACTTTACTCTGCCCGCTTCAAAGCACTCACTCACTAGGGAAATAACGGTGAAGAATAAGGCAACCAGTTCCTGCAGCCTCCTGATGGTCCAGCTTCTAGAGGCAACACAAAATGAACTTTAGATCCACCAACAATGGTCCTAAAAGGCTAGAATCACAGAGCAGAGCCTTCAAAGTCTCTCCATAGTCCCCTGACCTCCAGAAGGAACAGATCTGTCTGGGGGTGCTACAAGGAGCCATACCAGTGTGGGCATAGCTGCTTCTCTAACCACTGCTCCATCTCCACCTTCAGGGTTCACGTTGGCTATTAGTACTAAGAGATGATCAAAAGGAAAAGGAAAGGTGGTTGTTGCCACCAAGAGTCCAGACACCAGCCCCAAACGCTGATCAGAATCCTCACCTGAAACACAGGAAAGGTAGCAGAAACTTTTGAAAAGAAACAGACAGTAATTAAGCACCTTCAGTTAAAACTTCCAGGGATTTTTCTGAAGATCAAACATTCAGCTCAACTGACCTTTCTGTATTGGCAGAATTCTACAACAGTTTATAGAATGACGACCTTGAGGTACTGTCAGACTCTACATTATCAAAAATTCAATGTCTGCGAGGCTGTACTACGAGATGTGGAAGTCCACCGACGGTGCCTGACTCAGAGGCTGTGTAGCTAGGCGGGACACATCTTGCCCGTAAAACCAGTCTCTAAAATCTCAAGGGTCTTAACTTCACGACAGTAGAGGACAGGCCATGAACCTGGCATGAGTCAGATGCACCCTACATGCCCGGGGACAGGTTCTGACAACAGAGCTGGCTAGTAGACCCCACGGGCTTGTAGGCTAGTGGTATTCTCCCAAACTACTCCTTCCTGGCACTCACCAAACGTACTCCACTCATTATGTTCTTAAACACCTGCCCCACAGGCTCCATAACTGAAACTAGAGTCGTAAACAGCAGCAAAAAAAAAAACCCTCCTCAGGTTAAGAAAGGTTTTGCCCTTTGTAGTTAAAGAATTAGGACAAAGAACAGTGCTAATGAAACAACCACAAATGACCCTGAACAATGCAGGGGTTACTGGCCCTCTGCCCAGTCAGAAATCCACGTGTAACATAGTCAGCCCTCTGGCTCACCAGTAGAGGATCTGCCTGCCAGTACAGGAGACGAGGGTTCAATCCCTGGGTCAGAAAGATGCCCTGGAGAAGAAAATGGCAACTCCAGTGTTCTTGCCTGGGAAATCCCATGGACAGGAGCCTGGCAGGCTACAGTCCATGGAGTTGCAGAGTCCGACACAACTTAGCAACTAAGCAACAACAAATCCTCAGGCCCAAGCAACCACGGACTGTATGTGCTTGCACTGCTCAAATCACTGATGTTCAAGGCCAGCTGTGCTACAGTCACGTATGCCTGTGTGACTCAAGCCCCATACCGTGCAGAAAAGCAGAGACTATTCTGTGTCTCCAGGAGGAAATGGGTCTCTGGGAGCCAGTCTGTCCCTGCTGAGTACCTGAGCCCCAGCTGCCCTGATAGCCTGCGTCTTGGTGGGTCCCCTAGGCCCCAAGCCACTGGGCTGGCTCCACCCTCAGAATCAGTCAGCTGCACCAGGAGGCTGTCAGCACTTACCACTTAGGGCATAGGACCTCTTCTCACTCGCCTCCTCGGTAAGCTCACACATGTCACTGTAGGCCCGGGCCAGGCGCCAGAGAAAGTCCTGCCGGCTTCCATGCTGCAATCCAAAGAGAGGGATGAGGGCTCCTTCTCAGCTGCAGAGAACTGGAGCCCTGACCTTCTCTCTGTGTCGTAAACACTGATATCAGGCCATCTACATGGCCTCTCACCTGCAGTTAGGTGGTGACATCATCTCTAGTCAGTAGACTGCACAACCCACAAAGTGGGTGCCTCCTGGCCTCCCAATGCTATGAGGAGGGAAGGCCAACTCCAACATGTAATGAGTCACAGCAAGAGCATGTGGCAAGGCCCAGGAAAAGGGAAATTCTAACTGAGGGCATTTATAGCTCAGTTCACTTCAGTCGCGTCCAACTCTGCGACACCATGGACTGCAGCACGCCAGGCTTCCCTGTCCATCACCAACTCCCGGAGCCTACTCAAACTCATGTCCATCAAGTCGGTGATGCCACCGAACCAAACCATCTCATCCTGTCGTCCCCTTCTCCTGCCTTCAGTCTTTCTGCATAAATTCTGGCAGTGAACTTGAGAAGGGAACTGTGATTGAGTGACCCAGACACTTGTCACTGGTGATGAAAACTTCAAATGGGGCAAGCAGCTGTGGGTCTGCCTCAGGGAAATAAAAGGGGAAAGTTTCAGTTCTTTCCACATTTCTCCCTATGCTGAGAGCCAGAGCCAACTACCCAGGGGGTGGTGGGGGAGGAAGCGCTGGGGCAGGGAGTACACAGGCCCCTAGGGGCAGCACTTGGCCTCCTTGGAAAAGGGTGTACGACCCTGAGGGTAGATGCAGAAACTCGCCGTGTCACCCTCATTTCCCTTCCCATGTCACCTGGCAGGGTCACTGACATACTCGTGGGAGTGAGCAGGGGAAGGAGGGTAGACGGGCCGTTGGAGCCTCACCACCAGCTTGTTGTTGAGCAGCAGCTGGAAGCCCTCCCGCTTGCCCTGCTCACTGCCCTGGTGCAGCTCATCTGCCTGCTGCAGGAGCGGCATCACATCTTCCTGGCCAGGGGAGCCTCCAGCCTCCGGGGCTTCAGGCTCCAGACCCAAAGCCACCTCCACCTCCAGGTCCAAGGAGTCCTTTCTGCCCATCTTCACGGTCTCGCAGCTCACTTCATCTTCACCGTCACCGTCACTCTCCCTTTCAGAGTCCCGCTCATAGTCAGACTCAGCATTGGCTGTTGTGTAACTGTGGCGGGGAAACAAAGTGACAAGGGCAAGGGAGGGGATTACTTAACCTCAGACCACCAGGGGTCTAGCCTCCTCCACAGAGGGGCTCTCCACAGCGCTGCAGCCATCAGCACTGACCGTGAGCCATGCCCCTCACTGAGGGGGGACTCAGTCCTGAGAGAATGCTTCCTAGGGAACCACAGGAAAATGATCTCGGAGGGGAAGAGTGACCAACTCGGAGCCCTGTGACAGTCAGAGGCCGATATGAGAAGCCCCTGCTTAGCTACCACCACGTCTGCCAGAAAACAGAGAAAGCCTAGAAAGGTATCAACAAAATGTCAGTAGACCTCTCAGGGCAGAGGAATTAATATCCCCCCTATATTTTAGTATTAGATGGGATTGCTTTAGGGACCATATATTCTTATAAGTAAAGTAATAAAAGTTTAAGATAAAAACCTTCAGATGTAGGTGGAGCTCGATGGCTCACGAGGGGAAGGGTTTGTCAATCATTTTTGCTTTATCAGCCAAATGCACCTGCCAGAACCAACATGGGTGGATGCCAGCCTCTGTGGCTGTGGGTAGCCACAGATATACATATTTTCTTTCTCAATTCAATGTATACCTCTGTCCCAAGTCAGTAACCAAACCTCAACCACAACAGGAGTAGCCCTTGGAAACCTTGGGAACTGGTGGGGGGAGCGGGGGAGGGCTGCAGCTGGAAGCAAGAAAGGCCGAAGATGCAAGCAATCCCTTAGGAAGGTGTCTGTGGGGCTGCCATCCAGGTGTCTCCTGGGGAGCTCAACTCTGATTGCATCCACTGTTTCTCCTGGATCTTTGCCTCCACCAGCAGCTAATGATACTGTTTTCTCCAACTGCCAACTGAGTCAGACAAAAACTGAGCAGAGCAGAAGATAAGGCTTCGAGGGGTCACAACCAGACACCAAAGAGCCCCCAGGCTGAGTGAAGGAAAAGCAGGTTCTGTCTGAGCTAGCAGGTTCCAAGACACAGGGAAGATCCTTGAGTCACTTAAGGATAAGCCTTCCTCCGTCCTGAAATAAAAGAGAGGTAGGATCCCTGTGGCTGGAGCAAATCAGACCCGAAGGAGAGACACAAACAAAGTCACAACAAGATAGCCTAAGGTCAAGGGGTCTGAGTACTGCAGGTCCAAGTGCTGTCCTCCTTGTCTGCAAAGCCAGAGAGGACAGGGACCAAGTGAGTAACCAGACCTGGGGTCCAGTCCACCCATCCCATTTCTTTATAGAGGAGCTTTCAGATGCATTTAACAAAGGGGCTCCAGAAACATCTATTACAAGAAATTGGAAAATATTTAAAACCTTCTTAACCTTGCTTTTTAAAGAGGTTATAGAAGTATCTCCCCCCTCAAGCAATTTGCAGTAAAAAAAAGGGACAAGGACAAGTGGTATCAGATTTCACAACCAACCTGGGTGGTGGTGAGCAAGACCACACAGGGGCAGCCTAGAGAAACTCTCTTAGGCTCCTAGGCTTAGACAATAACCTGCCCCATCCAGAAAGTCAAATCAGTGGCTACCAGTGCCCCTACTCAGCCCAACCAGGCCCAGAGGCAAAATGAGTAAATGAATTTTTGGCAGGTGCAAGCTTGAGTCTCATCACTTCATGTTGCAAAAAGAACAGGAGACCCCACTCATTCCCTGCTCAGCTGAAGGCTGCCTCGGCATATGGGGAGAGACCCCTGCTCTCATCCTGCCTGAGCGCAGTCTCCAGGGAAGGAAGCAGGGAGGAAGGTCCTTCAGTGCTGTGATCGCTCTGGGCCGTAAAGGCCGGGGAGTTCACATGGGCAAGGAAAAGGAGAGGTCGGGGGACCTTGCTGCCACCCAGTGACAGCTGGTATCGCAGCATTCTCCCACATTTCTTGGACCACATACCCAGCTGCTGGTGAAATCCACCAGAGAAAAAGTGGTGACCCTTTTGTTCAACATGCCCGGCAGCTTTTGAGATGAGTACAGACCTCTGAAAAGGTCCTTTAGTCCTGTGCACTCAAGCTAGACACACTGTTCCCACTGTGGAGCAAGGACTCCAGGCTCCCTTGAGGCAAGGAGGCCAACTCTGCTCCTTAAGGAGAGCCCCCGCGTCAGGGATCAAGGACTCTTACACACACAGCCCTCCCAGCAATTACATTTCTTTCCTCCAACTGCTAAGCCCCATAAGAGGTGCTGAGCTGAGGCAAAGACAAGCAGGCCTGGGCCCTGACCCCACAGTGGCGGGGAAGATAAGACCAAGAGGAATGAGGTGATAAGCAAACACCCAAGGAGGAGTGGCAATGAGGCTGCCGGCAGTGGCTCCTGGCTGGAATGCCTGGGCAGGTTTGCCAGGGGAGCTGGTATTAGGGCGAGTTGGGTTTTGCAAGGAGGGAAGTAAAGCTGCATTTGCAACAAGGCTCTGGGAACAAGCTCACTGACCCACCCAGTGATTCGGACTCTGGCATATTCAGCTGATCCCCTGGGAGCTGTTTTATTTGGAAGAAAGCGAGAACACAGCTTTCAGTGGCGCAGAGCTGTCCATCAAATAGTCTTATTCTTTCATCCCTCAAAGAAGCTCTCCTTCCCCAGGGCCCACAGGTTTAAAGCCATTCCCAATATCATATATGGAACAAGTCGCCAGTCCAGGTTCGATGCACGATACTGGATGCTTGGGGCTGGTGCAGTGGGATGACCCAGAGGGATGGTATGGGGAAGGAGGAGGGAGGAGGGTTCAGGATGGGGAACACATGTATACCTGTGGCGGATTCATTTCGATATTTGGCAAAACCAATACAATATTGTAAAGTTTAAAAATAAAATAAAATTAAAAAAAAATAATAAGCCATTCCCAAGGCTTGGTCTCCTTGACCATGACCAAATGAATGATTCACCACGGCCATTGCTCCTGAGAGCAGTCGGCTAAACCAGTCTTGCACCATGCACGACCATCGGCTTCCACATGCCACAGGATCGGTCATAAGGCTAAGCCTGCTGGAGCTGTTATTAAGGAAGCCACCCTTTCTCTCCAGCTGCTACAGGCAGCTGGCAGCCCTGTCCTGCCCTGTATGGCTTTGGGAGCCCCAGTGAGCACCCTAAGCTACGAAGCACCCATAAACTTCCCTGGTTAATCACTCTGGCTCGTGCTGCCCCCAGAAGCCTGTACAATTTCTTAAAATCATCATGAAGGGGTTTGAGTTCTATTATCCTAGTCTTGGGCAGAGCTGTGACCTGTCCTTATGTTCCACACTCATAAAGTTCAAATGTCAAGTAAATGGCTTCCTTGGGTTGCTTAGAAATGCTCCTTAAGAGATGCTCCTCTCTCTCCTTTGTGAGACTAAGGAAATACCTCTGAAGTGCTTCCCACCTGTCTGTCACAAAGGAGGAATAAACTGGTTAATATTATGAAGTGTTTCAGCTGAAGAGGGACATGCTGCAAAGATCATGAATGACTGGTTTAGCTTCTGGTTTCCATGTGTATGTTTGGAGCTACACCAGTCGTTCTGCCCTGAAAGGACAGGCCTGACTGCTCACTACACCAGCCTCTTCTTTGAAGGGGGAGAAAGGTCAGCAAAGGCCACAAAGAGAGACCAGCCTCTAGACCCCACGTGGGCCACCTGGATGGCGGCCTTGAAGCAGACACGGGCAGACGCTGCTATTAACAGCACTGCAACGAAGATGTTCATTCAGACTCCATCCGTGGGATGGAAATTTCAAAATGGCACCCGTGGTTTAAAACCAAAAAGCCCTCAGCCTGACCAACCTGGGCGTTCCACCAGACTCCTGCCTGCAGCCCTGTCTCACAGTAAGGCCTATGGCCAGACCTGCTGGCCCACCAGTTACTCAGGTGAGTCACCGCCCACCTGTGAAGAGGGCGAGGGCGCACAAGCGGATCTCCCCGTGGGAAGAGAACTTCCCGAGGGAGGGAGCGTGCTTAGCGCTTAGACAGCTCTGTAGACCTGGCCCAGTCACTCAGTGAAGGAAATAAGGCCATTAAGACAAAGCTTACAAAGTCCTCCTGATAACAGGAAACCACCCAACCGACGTTACAATAAAACAAAAATAAAGGATCTAATAACTAGGTAAAAAGCAAACCTACTCTGAGAAAAATAACAGATGCAAACACTAACTGCTGTTAGACATTCCCATCTGTCCGGATGACATGTGGTGGATGGTTTTTCTTATTTCAACTGTTTTGTATTTCATTTGTTTATATCCTTACCTTGTTCTAAAAATTATTTACAGCAGCTTGGTGTGAACTTTTCATTCTGAACATTACTTTTACACAATGTAACCTGGCTGAAGCCACAGCTGTCTCCAGGAGACATGACTCACCCGCCTTCACTCTCGGCATCCGTGAACGTGGCTCCTGAGGCAGCCGTGAAGTAGACAGAGCTGGAGCCGGTAGAGTCACTCCTCTCCCGGGCAAATGGGAACCTTCGCCGCCGAGCCACTTTCTGGTTCTCTTCCATATGTGATCTGAAAAGTAAGCTCCTTTCCAGAGGGTGCCATTAGGCCCTTCCAGCCTGCCTTTCCCCTCACCATGAGGGAGCCTCTTACTACTGCTGCTCATTAAAGGGCCCAAAGCAGAGAAACTCTGGGGTCTCTGCCCTCAGGAGAGCAAGAAGGGCAGCTGGCGGGACCCAGCCTACAGAGCAGACCAGGTTAAACAGGACAAAGTATTTCAGCTGCTGCAATAGACCCTGAGGGCCCAAAGGCAGCAAGAACTCAGGTAAGGCAAGGAATCAAGCACATGGCTTCCCTGCCAGAGAGGTGAGAAGCCAGAAAACTGGCTGTGTCCTTACAGACAGACAACAAAGGCTGAGAAAGCTGTCGGGGCGAGGAAAAGCTAGGGTGCAGGGGCCAAGGCAGCAAGGAAGGCTGCAATACTCACCGGACCTCCCCCACAATCTGCCCAGCAAGCCCCTGCAGGCTGCTCCTCAGCTCTTCTACCTCCCGCCGCAGCGCCACCAGGCTGGTCAGCACGAACTCCAGGCGGTCCAGTACCACCTCCTGTCCTCGTGGAAGGCTTGAGAGCACTGCAGCATCACCAGCCTCACCCGGGGCTGCCCGCAACGGCCTGACTGGAGGACGGAGGACAGGAGACAGCGATGCCCGTGGGCTAGAGGGACGAGAAGATCCTGCACCCAGAACTCAAGAACTCTTACTTCTCACTGGAGTTCAATTTATAAAGATCTTTGAGGGTCAGATATTCACAAGTCCCAGGTAACAAACCCGGAAAAAAAAAAAATCAAGGTCCCAATCTTTAAACGAGAGCTCTCCAGGGAATTCTCTGGTGGTTTAGTGGCTAAGATTCCATGCTTTCACTACCAAGGGTCCAGGTTCAATCCCCGGCTAGGGGACTAAGATCTTGCAAGCATGGCCAAAGGGAAAAAAACAAAAAAGTCCACAAGAGCCCTTTGTTCCAAAAACCTTGCACCCAGGGCCCTTCATGAGCACTGTACACCTTGGCAGATAATGTAGAATGCTCTCGCAAGAGTGCGATACCTAGAAGGCAGGATAGCTGCCCTGCTGCCCAAATCCCAGGCAGTCAATCCTTACCACACAGCAAAACTGAAACTGAGCTCACTCAAATTCTGATCTTGCACTTTACAAAGAATAGCAAAGAACACTCTTTCCTCTCAAGAGCTTCATTTAGTATTATCAGAGAGTGGCAAGGTAAACAGGGGCAGTTACTGAGAGAAAAGGTACACCAGGAAAAACCCACCCAAACCCCACTGGGAAAAAACATCATCACCAAGCCCTGAATTGAGCTCTAAGTAAATTCTAAAATGCTAGAAAACGGATACCTAAGACAAGTGGACTGGGAAATGTAAAAACAGGAGAGAAACCAGAAAGGCAGGACCCACAGTCCAAGCAAGCATAAAGCTGTTAGAGGAAATCTAATAACAATAAAGGCTGGATTACTGTACAGACCCAACAATGTTCCAGTATGTAAAGCAAGAAAGATCCCTGGGAATGTGGCTACCACCTCCCAACCTCAGTAGAAGAAAGATTACAGCTGAGAAATTACAAACCAACAAACAAAATACAAGGAAAAGAAAGGAAGGGCAAGCACACTTGCAGCGCTCTTACTACCAGCTTATTAAAATGCTGACAAAAAAAAAAAAAAAAAAAATAAAATGCTGACAAACAATTTCAATCTAAGGTGAAAACTCTTAAGACTCTTCAAAAACTAACTGGCATTTGGTCATCAGAGGAAACATGTGTTTCCAATGAACATGAGGCAAGATGACTTGAACCCTCTTCTATCACACACACACATGAGGGGAGTAGTTTGGACGAGCCCTAGATGCTTTGCTCTAATGGGTTAACATTAAAGTTTTCCAAAACTGAAAGTACTAACCATTTGTGTCTGGCTCCCAGCCATATTCAGCTTCAACTGCAGTAAGTGCACTCCCGGCCCCATGCTGTGGGAAGTCCACAGGACCAGGTGACCAAGCCCAATCCTGCCACTTACTTGCTCTGTGACAGCCTTGGGAAAGTTACACAACTTTTTTCAATCTCAACTTACTCATAAGAAGGATTTAAAAAAACAAAACCTTGAACTATATAGTCTCCAAGGTGTCTTCGAATGTTAATATTAACCTAATTTAATACATAAGCCTCAAAAGATTTTAATTTCTCCAAGACTATTCTCTTTTTACTTTCTTTCGGACCTTTACTTATTAAACACCTCAACCACACTAAGCAAGTAACTTTAATACATACACAGCACTTCTGCGGCCAGAACTAAAAGTGAAAGCTAAGCCTTTTCACTATATACTTTCCTGGGATCACAGGAAAAAGACGACAGAAGAGGAAGACTGCTTTTCCTTTTCGATAAACTTTCCCCAAACTTGAAACTCTCGGGCCCCGCACCCACCCACCTCGTTTTTCCTGTTGTCCTGTCCCGCAGGTTCTGCTACGAGCAGCCCCGACCCCAAGCCCACCCCCTCAACAGTCACTGAGGCCTCAAAAGCCCCGCTCCTACCTTGGCGTCCAGGCTCTGAAGTCTGCGTGTAGTCCAGAGAGTTGGACTGACTCTGGCTCTGGCCGCGGCGCTGGGTCCGTTTCCACCGCTGGCTATAAAGGGCACATAGGAATCCAAGGCCCGCGGCGGTGCCCAGCAACAGTCCTAGCCCGGCGCGGGCGCCACCCAAGGTCCCCAGACTAGACATGCTACACCTGCAGCCCGCGTGAGCCACCAGGAGCAAGCGGGCGAAGGAAGGGAGAGAGATTCGTGAGTGTGGTCCACCCATCGCCAAAGCCGAACCCTGTAAGATAATCTCCCTGCCCAGACCCCGAGCATTCGCCACCCTCACCCTAGTCCCGACCTTAAGGTTTCTGCTAGCCCCCAGGCCTGACTACCACGCCGCCCACTCGGCCCTTCGCAGCCTCCACTCCAACACGCCCCCTAAGCCTGATACCGGAGTCAGGTCGATGGGCTTCCAAATCCACCCCCCAGCCTCACGACACTGCAGACCACAAACCCGCCGCCCTGGCTACAAAACCCTGGCCTTTCCGCCGCGCCCTTTGAAGGCGCCCCAGCCTGTCTGGACCTCAACTCACTCTTACTACCGCTAGCTACTGTGGCGAAGGCCGCGGCTTCTCTGTCAATGACTGTGACGTCATCAAACGGTGCCAACTAGCAGCCTCGCGCGCCTATAAGAAGGCGGGGGTGAGCAGCCCTTCGAGACTCCACCTCGTGGCCAGGTTTTTCCCTAGGGGGCGGGGCCACAGGCACTACCAGGGGGGCGGAGCCAGCAGAGATCTGGAAAGGCGAATCAAGAATGGGTTAGAAGGCGAGTAAAAGTGACCAGGGCTTCCCAGCTGGCGCCGCTAGTGTTAAAAAACCTGCCTGCCAATGCAGGAGATGTAAGAGACGCGGGTTCGATCCCTGGGTCAGGAAGATCCCCTGGAACAGGGCATGGCAATCCACTCCAGTATTCTTGCCTGAAGAATCCCATGGACAGAGGAGCCTGGCGGGCTACCGCCCATAGTGTCGCACAGAATCGGACACGACTGAGCGACTTAGCACGCACAAACAGGGGAAAGCTGAGAGACTGCCTGGAGTGGATGCTCAGAGCAGTAACTCCGTGGTCTGGCCAGCTGAGGTTCCATCTCCCTCCAATCACACCAGGTTACAGCTGAGGTTCCATTTCCCCTCAATCACACCAGGTTACTTAGTGTTCCCGGAATATGCTCCTAATACCCAACGTTTCTACCTTTTCCACTGCTGCTCTTTCTGTCTTGAACCCCTACCTGGAAAACGCCACCTCTCTCCACCTTTCCTTAACCCTCGGTCAAAACTCAGACTTTATTTGATTTCAGCTCAATTTGTTTACGTATTTTTACTCAAATCGTTGACTAAGCTCAACACAATAGTGCCTTTGGCAATTCAAGTTAAAACAGGTTAAGTTGTTGGTTATCCACAACAGGCCCTGAGTCCCCAGGGCCAGCTTCTGCCAGCTGACATCTGAAAAAGATGCACACCCCATCATTTAAAAAAATCTTAAACCTTAAATTGTTGTAACATTAAACAGGGACAGGCTTATAAAAACTCTTTTTAATATCCAGAATGAAAATTAAATTCATTAAATTCATTCCTCTAATGATAACATTTTAAATGTTTGCATGAGGCTGAAACTTGGGTTGATCTCTGTTTGCTTAAATTGGTTGATAGCATTTCAGATTTTGTTTTAATCATTTTTTTCTACCACCTGTGAACTGTACTTTTATAAATCTATTTTGATCCTATGATTTTATGCAACTTGTAGTTTTAGAAACTAAAAAGAAGAGAATCATCTGCAGTCCAGTTGTTAGGACTCTGTGCTTCCACTGCTGGGGGCTCAGGTTCTACCCCTGCATGGGGAACTAAGATCCCACAAGCCCTGCAGTATAAGTCAAAAATTAATTAATTACTTAAAAAGCAAACAACACATAGGGACTTCCCTGGTGGTCCAGTGATTAAGAATCTGCCTTCCAATGCAGGAGACATAGGTTCCATCCCTGGCCAGTGAACGTCTTAAGATCCCACATGCCTTCAGGGCAACTAAGCCTGCACACCAAAACTACAGAGCCCACGCATCTTAGGGAAAGATCCCCAGTGAAGACAAGATGCAGCCAAAAATAATAAATAAATATTTGAAAAAAATTAAAGACAAGATTTTTTTATGGATTATGGTTCTAATTTTATTGTCAGCATTTCTTAAAAGTTAAATTTTAGTTTAGTGGGAGTCAAAATATCTAAACCAGTCCTCCCAAATCCTTGACTAGATATTATATTTATTTACTTTTTAATTGTGAGATATTTTACACATATAGCAGTACATTTGGGACTTCCTTAAGTGGGCCAGTGGTTAAGAATCCGCCTGCCAATGCAGGAGACATGGGTTCAGTTCCTGGTCCAGGAAGATTCCACATGCCGCAGAGCAGCCAAGCCCTGTGCAACAACTTCTGAGCCTGCACTAGAGAACAGCTCCTGCTCACCACAACTAGCGAAAGCCCTCACAAAGCAATGAAGACCCAATGCAGCCAAAAATAAATAAAAAATTCCAGAGGTTGTGGTGAAGTCCTTTAAATAAAAAACTTCACCAATATCTGCTACTGATTTTTTTTTTCCAGCTACTCATTTTTAAGGATTCAGTTTCATTAGTATTAGTACCTCTTGCGATACGCTATTAAGTATGTTGTCTTGGTGGTGAGAAAGGAATGCTTTTAATATCTTGTCTGTATTTTTCCTCATTTTTCTGAAATAAGCATGTATTTCTTCTGTAATAAGAAAAAACTGAGTATTTTTACTTTGGAGGGAATAAAAACCTGTTTAATTAATTAATTCCTTAGTGGAATTAATATTTTCTTTCTTTGCCTTTGAGGCCTGGTTACCTGTATTACAATTGGTTCTATAAATATTTGCTTTCTAGACTCTCTACCCACTGGACTGCTTACTTTTCCAGGATGGAGTTCATGCCTGATCCATTCCCTATGCCTAGCACAGCTCTAATACAAAGACCATCCATAAAAGCTGCATGGAGGAAGGAAGGAAATAAGGAATGATGAATATCCAGCCCCTGCCACATTGATAATGCTTTTGTTACCAAACCAAATTTGTTTGCCCAAAGCATGGCAAGTCAAATGCTAAGACACAGAGGTTTGCAGCAGAAAAAGAATTCATTACCAAGGCAGCCAAGCCAGGGGACAGGAGAACAAATCTCAGATCCGCCTCTCTGAAGACTTGAGATATAAAGAAACAGGGTAGGGGACTTCCCTGGTGGTACAGTGTTAAGACTCCACCTTCCAATGCTGGGGACATGGATTTAATCCTTGGTGGGTGAACTAAGATTCCACATGCCGGGGAGCAACTAAGCCCCTCTAATCACAACTGGAGAATCCCACCTGCCACAACAAGAGCTAGCACAGCCAAAGTTAAAAAAAAAAAAAAAAAGAAAAGAAACAGGGTGATCTTAGGCATGGGGGAAGGTGATTAGAGATAGGAAAAGGTAAGGTAAATGGTGTTCTGTGTGGCCATATCTGGGTTATACGCTTCTTCATGGGATGTATGTTTAAAAATGCAGGCGCTTAGCATGATCTGTTGGTGGAGTTTTGACCCTCTTATGTCAAAAGGCTGTTCATTGGACACTTGTGTGGACCCAGTTTTAGGCTCAGTGGTCCCAGCCAGTCTTAGCCAGCTTGAACAGAACATGAACTGATTCCAAGTTCCCAAGAAACAACTTGAGCTCCCGTTGCTATAGCGACCCACACTTCAAAGGTGTTATCTGTAGGGGTGGTTAAGGAGTCTTGTGATATATTACCCAGGCTATGTGATGTTTGAAGGGTATGAAATTAGAGAGAGAAAAAAAAAAAAAAACAAATTAAAGCTAGCTTTAAAAACAAAAGCTAGCTTAATCAGTGAAGGGAGTTTACAAGCAGAGGGGGTTTTTAACAAGTTGTTTCTTATCTATTGTTCTGTAAAACAAGGTAATAATTTGCTAGTCATAAGCCTCTGTTAACCCTGTGGACACAGTTTGATTTTCATAATGAAAAGCTGAGTAGTAGAAGAACAATTTCTTCTCCTTTTATAGGGGAGGAAGATCTGCCAGATAAACTGATTGTGGCAAGAGGTGAAGCCAGATGGGAAAACCAAGTAGGGGAATTCATTTCCTCCTGGATATTAAAGATATTATCTGGTGTGCATGCCTCTGCTAGGGCAATCAGCATTGGGGTAGGTGATTCTGGATGGAGTACTCTATCTTATGCTGCATCTGCAGACCAGTTTTGCAAATTTAATAAATCCCTGGCAGTCTGAGATAGTCTGCCCTCCTGTTTCCTCCCCACCCCTCCACAGTCCAGCCTGAGAGAGTAGAGCACACCCCAAATCCCTGTCCTGGTCTCTGCCCAGAACATGAGAGCCTTATGTACCTGGCTCTTTCAAGAGAGGTGACATATGCCTTGGGATGGTGGCCTTACCTCTAAGACACTTGACATTTAAAAAGGATTGTTCTTACAAAATATTTAATGGCTACAAAATAATACTTATAATATATGTATAAAAACTGAGTACATTTATAATCCTTTGCACCCACATCCTAGTGTAAGAAGGAGAACATCATTTTTATCTTTTAAGAACCCTGCATTTCTGTCTCTCCTCCATCCCTTTCTCTTCTCTCAGAGGTAACCACTACCCTGAATATTATATTTATCATTTCCTTCAAATTGTTTAGTTTTGCATGTTTGTGAGCTTTAGGTAAATAGGATTATTCTGTATTTTCCCCAGTATTTGCTTTTTTATTCATTTTTATTGTAGTGTCCATTGTATGAATCAAGCAAAATCTTTTTCTACTTCAGATGGCAATAAAGACTGTTTCCAGTTTTTTGCTAATTACAGTGCTGTTATGAATATTCTTTTTTAATATTCTTGATGTAGTCAGTGAGTTTTCCTAGGTTTATCGATGAGAGGTCTGGTGGGTCACAGTAATGAACATCTTAAGCTTTACTGGATGATGCCAAATTGTTTTCCAAGGTGATTGTATCTATCATAACAATTTGTAATCCCAACAGTAACGTTTCACGTTTCAACTGTTAGACATCCTCACCAATACATGATGCTCACATATTTTGATTTTTTTTCAAATCTGTAAAGCATTATCTCGTTGTGGTTTAATATGCATTTCTGAATTTCTAATGATATTGAACATTATGTTTTATGTTTATTGCCTATTTCCACTCTCTTTTTTGAAAAGTGCCTAATTGAGTCATTTGCCCATTTTTCTTCTTTTTCTTCCTAATTTGTAAGATTTCTTTATATCCTGGGCATTAGTTTTTAGTTTAACAAATCCTTTGTTAAGCATAAATATGTCTTATCTCTCTAGCTAGACTTCTAGTCCTGGAGGTAGAGAATAGGGAAAGAGGGTACAGAAAAACAGATCAGACCAGGAAGTATACTTTAGGGTTGTTGTTTAGTTGCTAAGTCATGTCTGACTCTTTTGTGACCCCACAGGCTTATCCCGCCAGGCTCCTCTCTCCATGGGATTTCCCAGGCAAGAACACTGGAGTGGGTTGCCATTTCCTTCTCCAATGCTTGAAAGTGAAAAGTGAAAGTGAAAGTGAAGTCGTGTCCGACTCTTCGCGACCCCATGGACTGCAGCCTACCAGGCTCCTCCGTCCATGGGATTTTCCAGGCAAGAGTACTGGAGTGGGGTGCCATTGCCTTCTCCCTTTAGGGTTACAACTTGCTATTTATCCCTTGTACTTCTCTCCTCATCGGTCAAAGTGCTGGAGGCACAGAGAGAGCCCTGTAAGTGCCCTTCAGTGAAGTGAAGATTTTTC
Source organism: Bos indicus (assembly GCF_029378745.1). Lineage (NCBI taxonomy): Eukaryota > Metazoa > Chordata > Mammalia > Artiodactyla > Bovidae > Bos > Bos indicus. The sequence goes on from NC_091769.1 coordinate 36,227,538, forward strand.
AAGAGCCTGGGAGGGAAGGTTACAGGCTGCCTTTGTTTTGCTTTTCTTTTTTAAAAAACCAATCACAACAAGGCAGATGTCACAAGGCAGATTAAGAATGTTGTCAGATTTTGATACATCCAGATGAGGGCGTGAACACGTGGAGGTGAACTCGCTGCTCTCTTTGGTGGCTGGTTCGGGTAAGTTTCTTTTGTCCCAGGTGTTGCCTTGTAGTCTCCTGCACGTGTGCCGTGTCTCTCTCGCTTCATGGAAAGCTCTCTGAACGGCCGGATTGCATTGGTTTCAGTCTCTCTAGGCCTGGCACTCTGCGAAGTGCTCAGTTCTCTTACATACTTACCCACAAGGCCACAGAAATGCAAGGTTCCGCCGCTGTACTAGGAACTACAGTGAGGAGGCAGGAATGCGCAGTGCACCGGAGGGGTCTCCTGCCTGTCTTCCATGCGCTTAAGGAATCTCCGGAGACCGTGTCTTGGGTCGGGAAGTAGGGATCCGATAAACATTTTAGAGGAGTCTTTGGGTGAGGTGGGCAGGAGCTTGGGAGACCTCAGTGGGGTCGCCCTTTGCTCCCTGTTGGGCTTCACAGAGGCTGGGACGGGGACCAGCAGGACTTTGGAACCTGTTACTGGAGGTGTTGCAGTAACGGGGTGCAAGGGCAACACACGCGCTGGGCGCCACGGCCCAACGCAGCCAGCAGAGCTCGGGGGCCGCTCCCAGCTCCGGCACGCCGGTGCGGGAGCGATCCCCCCACTACCCAACAGAGGTCCCTCCGCTCCGCTGGACGACCCTCGGGAGCGGCGGGTGACAACACAGGGTCCCAGTGAGCTGCCCCAGGGCAGGGGGCGGGTCTAGAATCACCGAGCTCTGGGCGCGTCAAGGGCGCCCGCTCCTGATTGGCCGGTCGAGGGGCTTACGGACCAGGAGCTCAGGGATTGGCGCAACCGGAGGCCAGAGTCGGAGTAACTGGACTCTAGGCTGCTGGTCTCAGTCCCGGAGCCTGAAGGGCTGGCGTCGGCGCCCTACCCAAAGTCCAGGGAAGGAGCCTGGCCGGGACGCGCGCACCATGCCCTACCTGCTCATCAGCACCCAGATACGCATGGTGAGTACCCGCTGCTCGTCCCTGGGAGTTGGCTTTGGGCCCAGGGCGGGGGGACGCTGCCGGCCGCACCTTGGCGCCTCCCTCCCGGGCCACGCCTGCGGGTGCCGAGACGCGGAAGCCGCCTGGGACACGCCCCCCGCGGGCGGCGGAGAGGAAGGTTGGAACTCGGACCCTGCCTGGATACTGGGACTAGGGAGCTCCGGCGGCCGGGCCCCTCCAGCGCCGGGAAGGGGGACTACGTGCGTGCGTCCCCGCCACTCAGGAGTTCCGGGCGCCTGCGGCTCGGGTCCTACCTGCCTGCGGGAGGTCGAAGCCTCTGAAAGGGACTCAGAAAGTCCTGCTCTCTCAAGTGCAGCAACCACTGCCCTACACAGAGCCGCTCCGCCGGGCAATGAGGGGTGGGAGGAGTGGACTAATCTAAGGAAAAGAGGTTTGAAAAAAGGATGTGCTACGACACTGAGACCCCTGTGCCAAGTGGCCCGCCTACAGCTACGACCTGCGCCCTTAGGCACTTCCAGGAAGAGCTCTTCTGAGACCTTAGAAAAGAAAGAGAAGAAAGAACCCGGAGACGACCAGGAAGGTTAGAGGTGTGAGAACATCCATTCAACAGTCAAGCCACGCCCCTTTCCCTGGGCACAGTTTCCTCTGCAAAAAGAAGGTGCTGACTGCTCACAATATGACTGGGTCCCCAACCTGGGCAGCAGGATGCTCGTCTGCCCCCTACCTCTCCAGTGCTCCGGTGATCCATCAGGAGGTACACGGTTCCCTAGAGATGCAGGAAATAGCAGACGCGCTCTCCACTGGATGGGAGAAGTCTTGGCAGTGGTTTAAGAGCCAGTCAGCTGTACAGATGGTAAAATGTAGACCCTGGGTCCCTTCCCAGATCTCCGGAAGCACTCTGTAAGCCTGGAGTTTGGGAATTCAGTGCTCCTGAAGCAATTTTTTAAACTAGCAGTTTCATTGGTATATGATACATATAACCACAGAATTCACCAATTTAAAGTGTAGAGTTCACGGCAGTGGGTTTGGGTTTGTTTTGGCTTATTCAGAATTGTTCAACCATCACCATAAGCAATTTTAGAACATTTAGAACAACATTTAGAACAATTGTCTTCTCCAAAGACTCCAATTGGGTCTTAGGAGAAGACCCACACCCTGAACCTTAGCTGTCACTCATTTCCCCGGGCCCCTCAGCCCTAGGTAACCACTCGCCTACTTTTCATCATAATATATGGTCTTTGGCCTCTTTCACTTACATGATGTTTTCAAGGTTCATCCGTATTGTAGCATGCATCAGTACTCACCCCTCTTAATAAAGAGGTCAAATAAAGGGGTCAAATAAAATTCCATTGAAAGGCTATATCACATTTCATTTATCCACTCATCAGTTGACAAACATTTGGGTTGTTTCTACTTTTTGGCTACTATGAATAATGCTACTGTGTGTGCAAGTTTTTATGTGGACATACATTTGCATTTCTCTGTTCTCTGGGTGATTCTGATACACAGATACACGCAGTGGTGCCTGGCATGAAGGTGCCAGTGTTGGGCACTGCCTGGTCCAGCCTAGAGGGGCCAAGGAGGCCCCACATTGCTCAGTCTGATGACTGATGGACTCTACCCCTTCCCAGCTTGTGTTTAGTCCCCAAGATTCCTTCCCTGTCCCTCCAGCCTTTAACTGAAGTGGGCTCAGATAAAGGCTAACTGCACACCTCGACCTGGCAGACAGCCAAGCAGCCTCTGTGGCTTACCTTGCAGGAGGTGGGCCCCACCGTGGTGGGCGATGAGCACTCAGATCCAGAACTGATGCAGCATCTGGGGGCCTCAAAAAGAAGTGTCCTGGGAAACAACTTGTAAGTAGTAGCATTCCTAAGACTCTTCTCCCCGCCAGCCCCGAGGCCTGTCTTTGTTCCATTTACACAAGAAAATGCCCCTGCCCAGCCTCAGGACCCCTCTGCCTGCATCCTGGGGATCTGTCCTCTGTAGGGTGGGTCCCATCTGCAGCCTCACCACAGCCCCCCAGGCTTGCTCTGAGAGCTTTTCCATTGGCCCTGCCTTCACAAGGGAGCCCGTGGACAAGGTACCAGGACAGAGTCCAGTCCCCTGAGTATAGACTTCTGCCAAGTGGACTGCTTCTTGCCTTACCTTTTCATCTCTAAGCTGAATCCCATCAAGGCCAAGACAGGCACAGAGAAAGGCTCTGGCTTGAAGAGCTGAATGAGTAACAAAGCTCAGCCCTAGGAACAGGATGCCTGGGTCCTGCTTCCAGTTCAGCTGCTGCCTGGGGACTTAACCACTTCTCTCGGCATCCTTCACCCCAACTCCAAGTCTAAACAGTGATCATTAATTCCTCTTCTGCCCCTCATTCCTTCCTACCCAGTGGACAGGGAGAACCCTGTTCACACAGGCTGGAACTCCTAAGAAAGGTCACCAGAGTGTACCCCAGTTAAAAGAAGGGAAAGAGTTGGTGAGCTGGCCCTAGCCCCTTGGTCAGGGTTGGAAGGCTGAAGCCAACTCCATCCCTTTGCCATGAGGCTTTTGTCTCTGAGATGCCCAGCCTGGGGCTTGAGCTCTTTATGTATCTGATGGCCCTTCAGAATCAATTAATCCTGAAAGAAGGGAAACCAAGCATTCTCCATCCTAGGGGGCGGCAGCCACAGCCAGGAGCTCTTGAAGGCCAACCTTATTGCTCCAGGACTACAGGACAGTCAGACAAGAGGACAGAGGCCTGGGGGATGGCCCTGGGGAAAGGAGGCTGCTCCCTCCAAATTGGCAGTGACCCAGGGCATGTGGGCTATTTTCAGACTAACGGGGGTGTTACTATCTGGATGACATCAGAAAAGCTGCTTTACTCCTCTTGATTTTCTCTTATAAATAGGAATAACAGTACCTCCCTTAGGTTGTTGAGAGGAATAAATGAGATGATGCAAAGAGCTAAGCAGGTGACGGGGCAGGGAACATTTGCAGAAGGCAACCTGAAAACAGCAGTCCTGTTAGGAGTACTTGTGACCAGACAGAGTCTGCAGCAGATACTAGGTTTGTAGGCGGGGCTGTGCTGTGTACCCTCTCATGCCACTCTCCTTCTCTTCGCAGCTCTGAGTACTACGTGAATGACCCTCCTCGAATCGTCCTGGACAAGCTGGAGCGCAGGGGCTTCCGTGTGCTGAGCATGACAGGGGTGGGCCAGACGCTGGTGTGGTGCCTGCACAAGGAGTGACCCTCCCACACGGAGGAGCGCCAGTCACACTTCTTTGGAGTGGCTGCCATGGGCCCCGACCCCAAGACCCTGCCTTGCTCACCACCCTGCCCCTTCTTCCCAAATCATCCTTCTCCTTGGCCCAGTACCACTGGGCAGTGAATGGCCTTCTCTGAAACCTGTCTCAGACAGTGTGGAAGGGTAGGGCCCCTGGCCCTGGTGCCCTCAGCTGCCCCTCCAGCATCAGGCCAGGCGCAGGCCCTGGAGGAGGCCCTGTTCTGTCAAAAACAGGGCCTGACGAGCCAGGCTGCCCCTGGCAGGGAGCTAGGTGCCCCTGTGGAGCATGGCTCCAGGACTGGGTGGGTAGGGCCTGCATAGCTAGTCCAAGCCAATAAAGGGCTGTGATGAGAGGTTGCTCCTCTGCTCTGCTGGCCACTGACTCTCACCAAGGGGAGCGCCTCCTTGGGGTCTGCCCACTCCCTGGGAGGGAGAGCCAGGCCTGGGCAGAGCCCAGAAACCAGGGCCACACTTGGGTAGGCCCACACCCTATACCTATGTATGCAGTAGAGGTAGACTCTTAAAAAACAGAAAGTTTATTGGTGATGTTTAAGAAAAGGGCTGTGGGAGGAGAGGGCTGGAGGCAGGAGGTTACGTTGGCTGCCCCGCCTGGTCCTCCTGCTGCATCTGGGCAATCAGCTGCTGCCTCTCAGCTGCCTGGCGCATGCGCATCATGACGAGGCTCTCGTAGTCCCTCTCGGACACCACTGAGCCCTGGGGACAGAGGGAGACAGGGAGGGATCAGGGTGGTAGGGCAGTGTCCCACAGATTCCAGACTTGGAGGACAGGGCCTAGGCAGAGCCGCCACCAATGGTCAAGGAGGGAGGCTGCCTGGGAAAGGGAGGATCCTGGAACATCCCGCAACCCCAAGCCACCCATATTCCCTCACAGCAAGCAGGCCTTTGGCACCAGGCCAGATGCTCGGCTGCCTCCCTCCAGCCCATCAAGCAGCTGCCACCCCACCCCGCCTCCCCCTCTCCCAGGTCCTTCGCATCTGCAGTCAGCTCAGTGACTCACTTGCTCATGCTCTAGCCAGGCCCTCATCTCCCCTCATGTCCTGTACCCCATGGTTTCTGCTTTCCACCAGTTCCCAGGGAAGAGGGCTTGTTGAAGGTGCAGAAATATACCAGCTCTGCCAGGAGGAGGTGAGAACACTGCCCCCTCCCAGTTGCCCTCCCTTCCTGTGGTCTGGCTCCTGCTAAGGACACAGAGGGAGCCCCACCCTAGGAGGAGAGGGAAACAAGAGGCCAGCCTGCCTCCTAAAAATACACACCAGGGCTCCCGGAGGGCAGGGCCCTGGCTTCTTTTATGATCTTGCCAGCACAGTGTGAGGGATTAAAGAGTGCAGTATTTTAATAATCAAAAGAATAATAAACAACCACCTTAGTAGGCCAAGGCTGTGGGCTGGAGAGGCGGCTCTGCAGGAGAGCCCTGAGCCACCGACCTCATGCCCTGATAATGTCTGCAGTGAGTCTTAGATCCACTTCCTCCCTCCGTGCAGCTGAAGCTATGTGAATACGGGTGAAGCCCACCAGAGGTGGCACAGAAGCGAGCCAGGTCAAAGGGGGCTGCACAGCAGAGAGCTTCTCATAGTACCCCAAGCTGGTGCACCTTCACGGAACAAGCCAAGAAGAAAGTCTGGTGGTCAGTGACCCAGGGAATTAGAAGGGAGTGGCTAGGGTTAAGATGCTAGGCCCTGGCCAACTGGTTTGGAGTCGGGCATGTACGGAACCAGGAAGTGTTACTCAGCCCAGATCCCCCTGTTCCTCCCAACAACCCCACGCCTCCTCCTCTCTCCCAAGTTGCAGCAACTTGAAGGAGAGTGGCCCTCCCCGCCAGGCCCACCTCTTAGGCTGGGCCCAGCCCCTTCCCCAGAGGACAGACCCCAGATGAGGTCCACACAGCCTGACAGGAAGGTAGGACCCTGGCCCTCAACTGTCCTTTCCTGCCCTGAGGCCATCTGGGTAAATCAAGGAAGGGAGAGGAAACAGCAGCCAGGTTTGAAGTCAGGGCAAGGGGAAGTCAGTTCTCCCGTCCCCAAGGTAATGCTATTCTGCTGAGAAAACCTGAAGTCACCCTTGGCACGCCCCTGGGAGGAGCCAGCACTTTATAGGTGCAGGGCTGCTCACCCTTAACACACCCTCTGCCTCTTTCCTCCTCCCCATCCCTGCGGGTTCTGCTAATGAGGGCCTGTCACTGGGCCCCAGGTCTGAGTCACCCACACCAGTGACAGGTCCCTTCCTTCCCCAACAGTCATTCCACACGCCAGTCTTTCAGTTAACTCCCACCTCTGAGTTCCTCACTCCAGACACACAGGAGCTGGAGAGCCAGGTTGCCCACCAGGCCCCAGAGCACTGGGGCTGTGGAGGAAGAGGAGGCAGCGTGGTGACACAGAGCAGGGCTGCCCGGACAGTCCCCAGAGGAATCCTCAGCTCCCTGGTGCCCCAGGGTGTTGGCCGCGCAGCCCAAACCCCAGCCTGCAGATGCTGCAATTACCTCAGAGCCTGAACGCCACTTCCCACCTGACTGAGTCAACTGAAGACAACAAAACATCTCCACCGCCACACGCGGTCACAAACAGCCAAGCTACTAATCACAGTCTGGGAGCTACCAGCAGAGAGGCCGGTCTCCTGCCAGGGCCAGGGAGAAGCCAGCAGAGCCGGTGAGAAGCCCAGCCCCACGGAAGACAATGCAGCTCTCATCTACCACAGCTGCCCGAACTCTAGCTCTGTAAGTGCAGTTTCCTCCTCCTGGGGTTTTTCCACTACCCTATTGAGTAACCGGGCCGCTCCTGCCCCTCTGGGAAACTCCTATCGCCAAGCACTCCCAGGTCTTGGCTCCCCTGGACTGCCCTGCATGCCCTCTCATCATCCAGGATGCTCGCCCACGCTCTGTGCTGAGCAGAAACCCGGAGGCCTCTGCTTCTGCCCGCGAGGGCTGCCTGATTCTCGCTGTTCACTGCTCCAGCAGGGCCCGATGGTCCCCAGCTGCCCTTGACCGGGCTTCTGAGGTACCAGGCTGGTCTGCGGGCTCCCCAGGGTCCCATGGAGACTTGGCGCAAAGGCTCCTTCCGCAGCCCCTCCTTCTTCAAGCGGCTGAGCCTGGGGCGGCCGCGGAGACTCCGGCGACAGGGCAGCGTGCTCAGCCAGGCCAGCACAGCTGGGGGGGACCATGAGGAGTACAGCAACCGAGAGGTCATACGGGAGCTGCGAGGGAGACCGGACGGCCGGCGCCTGCCACTGTGGGGGGACGAGCAGCCCCGGGCCACCCTGCTGGCCCCGCCCAAACCCCCGCGTCTCTACAGGGAAAGCTTCAGCTGCCCCAACATCCTAGAGGCCCCCTCCGCAGAGTACACTGCCACCTACTCTGCCACCCTGCCCTCCGCGCTCTCCGTGGCAGACAACCTCCACCGATCCTCCGAGGAGGACCTTACGGACACGCCCCCCTTCCAGAGGACACCTGCTCCGGACCTCAGCGATCCCTTCTTCTCTTTCAAAGTGGACCTGGGGATTTCACTTCTTGAGGAGGTTCTGCAGATGCTGAGAGAGCAATTTCCCAGTGAGCTCAGCTTCTGAATGGGGGGAGGGTGGGCAGAGGTGGGGTGACTGAAAGAGGTGGGAGCCTGGGGACCCAGAGAAGGAGGGGACAGTCGGGGATTAAGATAGGGATAGAAATCCAGGTCCCTGCCTGCCCCTACCCCCTGGAGTCCTGAACAGTTCTCTGAGTCACCCCAGGGTGGAGGGACAAAGGTATAGAGGCAAGCCAGAAATGTGAGGGGGGCACCTGCTGGCAGGAGCCCTGAAGACAGCTAGCTAGACTGGGAAGGGAGGCCATGCCTGCAGCCACAGGGACAGGCAGAGGCCTGGGTGGAGGCAGAGGGACGGTGGCATAAGGGGCAAGTCTGGGAGTGGAGGACAAAGACTGGCTCAAAGATGGATGCGCTGTGCCAGCTCCTACATGTGGCTGTTTAAAGTCACACTAATTAAAACTAAATACAATAAAAAAAGTCATCCCAGTCACACTAGCCACATTTAAAGTGCTCAGCAGCCACATATGACTAAGGGTTACCACGCTGAATGGCAAACGGTGAACGTTAAGGTCACTGGAGAAAGTTCTATTGGGCCACACAGGCCTAGACCATAGGCTGGTGGGGGAAGGGAAGCATATGGGACCTGCCAGGAGAGGGAGGGGCTTGTGGGGTGGGAAGATCGAGGCTGATGGAGATCCAGAGAGTGACTCAGGAAAAAGTCCAAAATCACTAGCAGGAAAGTGGGTGTGAGAGACTCAAAATGCCAACACAGCTGCCTGGAGCACTCCCTGGAGCCCAAGGAAGGAACTCGAGGGCATGTCAGGCATAGACAGCTTCAGAAGAGAGGCTGTGGGGAATTCTCGGAAAGATTTGGGATGGGAGCCCTGGGGAAATGCAATGAAATACAGTGCAGTTTTCCCTCCTTCCTGCACCCATGAGAATACGGGAGGTCTGATCAGGGGACGGACACAAAGCTCAAGGCTGTTACACTGAAGAGGCACAGCTGGTCTCCAGAATCGCCACCACGACCAAGGAGCCTTGCTCAAAGCCTCTGATGATGGGGGTTGCAGCACTGCCCTGACGCATGGCCAGAAGACCTGGAGGCGGAGCCTGGCTGGCGGCATGTGGTTCTGGCACACACTGCCTCCACAACGCGAGCCTTATGGCCTCCCCATTTCTACTCTGTGTGCATGTGCTGAGCGGAAAGCTCCCCTGGGGGTGCAGATGATAAATAAAGTTCTTTATCACACAGCCTATGGCGTGTCATCTGGGGCTGTGAAATGCTGGGACTTAACAGGGGTGAGGGGGGGAGAGAAACAGTCTCTAAAGAGTTCCAGGTGGGGCTCAGAGCAGTTCCTTTTCCTCCTCTGTCCAGGCTCTGGGACATACTCCAGAGAGCACCCCATCCTCACGGGTGCGGGCCATGTCAGAGAGCAGGGGACATGCCAGAGGCAGTGGGAGCAGAGGCCCTGCTGACCTGCTGAGGGGCACTCTTCCCCCCAGAGGGGCTGGAGCACATCAGCCTGAGGCACAGACCCCCAGATGCTTCTGAGAAGGGAGAGCTCTTTCCCCACCAAAGCGGGGGCAGGTGTGACCTGGGCCGAGTGTGTGTATATATATGTGTATGGAGGGGAAGTGAACACAAGCCTTCGTGGGGCCGTGGGGACTAAGAGCTGGTACATGGCATGTGTCAGCTCAAGTCTGTGCTTCCCCCCAAGAGGTGGGCACCAGGTAGCACCTCAGTGTTGGCAGGGTGACAGTGTTATTTCTAAGGAGGAAATGTTGCCTCTTGACAGTAGGTCCCTGTCTGGGACAGCCACAGACACACCTGGAAGGAAGTTGGGGAAGAAGGCAGCCACCCTCCTCACCAGCCCTTCCCTGAAGCGCCAGGTCATCTCAGCACCAAATGCTTCACACAGCAACCAAGCAACCCACAGGCCAGGGCAACACCTTTGGATGATGATGAGAGCTCCCAAAGGAGACCAGAACACAGAAAGTAAGGTCTAAGAGTTGTGGGTAGGGTAAGCCAGCCTGGAAAGAGGCAGCAAGGAATCACAGTCCTCCTGCTTGGGTAGGCAGACCTGACAATCTCTCCGTAGTCCCGATGACGGGTTTGTGAGGAAAAGGCCCTGAGAAGAGCCCAGATAGGAAGAGGCACCCCGAAGCTTGAGTAGGCCCAGTAGAGTGAGGCCTGGCTCCTTACCCGGGACAGTCCTGGGTGGTTGTGGCCCATCGCGCTCTGGGGCCGTCCCTCCAACCAGGAAATCTTCAGAGGGTTATCGACCAGGCCCACTTCATTCTGGACAGCCAGCTCCTGTCAAATACAACAGCCAGTCCCAGTCCCATCATTCCAGTCAGCTACACAATGGCTCTCTCTACCCCTACAGAAAGAACCAAAACCAGCACTCTCATCCTCCAAGCAAAGTGGAGCAGCCTTTGTGCGATGGTGTGCTGAAGCTCTGACGCTCATGGGAAACGTGAGTCTTCTGACTGGGCAGTGGGGGAGGGGAGAAGGCTCTGTGAGGGTCCCAACCTGGAGGCACACTGGCTTCCAGGGGAAGGTGAGGGGTGTGGAGCCAGGCAGTAGGAAATAACACCATCCCTGGAACATTCTCCTATTCATTCCTTCACTCACTCTGTCTCCTCTCCAAAGACCTGTGGGCCTCGGGGAGATCTTGGCTCTAAGCTGGCCCAAGGAGTGGGGACACCTAAGCTCAGAGGGCCCACAAAATTGAGTTCCTCCCCTGGAATGGCAGGGCTGCTGGTGGCCCCCAAAACCCCACAGAGCACTCACCGCAGCCTTGACGGTTGCAAACTCTACCACAGCGGTGCCTGCCTTCTTACTGGAGAGCACCAGGTTGAGCACCTCTCCGTACTGTGAGGATAAGGGGTCCCGGTAAGCATGGCCCAGCCTTCAGGATGGCCCAGCTCACACTGGAGATAAGCCTAGGCCACCCAGAGGCAACCAAGTCATTTTGGGTTGGGGATAACCTGTTGTTGCTAGGTTCCTAGAGAGGGGATATCAGAGATGGGAAAGAAAGGTTTTTGTGTTTGTTGTTTCTTTTTCTAAGAATACAGGAGACAGCAAAGGCGAGCTGGGCAGACGTGGGGATTTGGACCAGCAGAGACGCACAGCTGCCTCCATGATTGAAGGAGATGGAGAGGACGGAGCTTTAGTGCCAGACACCCACCTCCTCTCTCCCCATACACCCAGCCAAGCCCCTTACTTCTAAGGATGACAAGGGCTAGATCTGGCTGGAGGTGACACATGGCAACACGAGTGACTGGAGGGCCATGGCTCAAGTATAAGTCTTTAGACTATCCTATGGTTTATGGCTTCCCTGGTAGCTGAGCGGTAAAAAGATCCCCCTGCAATGCAGGAGCCACAGGATAAAAGGGTGCAATCCCTGGGTGGGGAAGATTTCCTGGAGGAGGGCATGACAACCCACTCCAGTATTCTCACCTAGAAAACCCCATGGACAGAGAAGCCTAACAGGCTACAGTAAATAGGGTCACAAAGAGACCCAACTGAAATGACTTACCACATAGTTTATGGCACAGAAAAAAAAAAAAAAAAAAGGCAGGTAGAGATGTGAAGGAAGGTTAGGCCTGGAGATCCTGAGGTTTGGGCTGACTGACATGGGGACTGAGATGATGGGTAAGAGGGAAGTAAGCAGAGCTGACCTTCTGAAAGAGCTGCAGGAGGACATCTCTGGAATAGCCGCCTTGTGACTCAGCTTCCTTCTTGCTCTTCCACTTGAGCTGAAAAGACGGCAGTGGGGGCCACTGTTAAACACTGACTTCTCAACAGGACCAGACCCTGCACCTGAGCTTTACAAACTGAGCAGACACCCCTCTGGCCTTCAAGGCACCAGTGATCTAGGGAGCACCCCCAAGAAATGCATTCCCCTTGGAAAATGGACAGGCAGGAGGCCTGCTCAGCCACAGTCTCAGGGCTCTTACAGAGCCTATAAGATGCTCTCCTTCAAGGGGCCTCAGGGAGGGCTGCCTTGCAGCCTTCAAGGCTAAGAACAGCCTTTCACGACCAGCTCTGATGGGCCATCCTGATGCTCAGGCCTTGGGAAGACGGAAGGATGGCATGTGGGCAGTGGTGTGGCTTCCAGAGATCCAGTGTCCGCACCACAAGCCCCGGTGACCCCAGAAGCATCTCTTCTTGCTGAGAGGAGGCAGTGTGAAGTGGCCCGTGGAGCCTGCAGGGCTCACCTTTAGCTTGGGGGTTTCTTTGTTTTCAGGATTTTTTGCCATTCCTAGAAAATTTAGGAAAATTAGCAAGGTAGAATGTGGAGAGGTTCCCCCAGGGGAGACACAGTCTAGGGCCACAAGGACCTGGCAAAGATCACTCCTGTCCATGGGCAGTGCCCCGCCCTGCTGTGGAGCCTGACAGGGCAAGTAGGAGCAATCCCACCCTTGCCCCCAGCTGCCACCTTAGGGTAGCAGCCCAGCTGCCTGCTGGAGGCCATGATTAGCACTCCACCAACGAGGGGCCATGAATGCCTTCTGGGGGCAAGAGTCAGAGGTATAGACCTCACAGTTCTACTGAAACAAAGGGTCCCAGAGCCTTCCCCTTGCCCTGGTGATCTGCTCCAAAAATAGAGCCAACATAAATGCGGCCAGGAGATCTCAGGCAGAGTGAAAAGCCAATAAGCCCCAGAGAACTGTAAGAAAGGACAGGTGGCGTGTGTCCAAGTGGGGTACCCGGAGGGTTCCAGCAGGTAGAAGCTTCCAGATCAACTTCACCGAGCAGCCAGTGTGGCCGCTGTGAGCCACCTCAGAGTGGGAGGCCGGTGTGGGGGCCAGACTCTCACCTGTCAACCTCTGCTCCTGTTCCTGACGTATCTGCTCCCGGATCAGCCTCTGCTGTTCCTCCAGCTGCCGGGAACCCTCTTCTCGCAGGCGTTCGATCTGCAGAGCGGGGGTTGGGGAGGGTGACAATTCTGTGCAGATCCAATTCCAGGTTGGCTCACCTTGCAAAGGTCCCTGGGACGTTCCACCTGCAAGCTAGGCTCAGCAACCTGTGGGTGGGACAGACGACCCAGATCCCACAGGGGAAGGCAGGAAGGGCATGCCCGCCCCAGACACAGCAGCCTCTAGTTGACCGGCCTCTTCCTCCTGAGGATGGTCGCAGGGCCTGGACGCTCACCTCCTGCTCTAGCGTCCTGGCGCTCCCGCTTTCCTCCTCCTCCTCGCTGCCGAGGGCCTGGGCCTGCCGCTCCCTGGCCTCCAGGTCTAGGCACAAGGGTTGAATGACCCAATGTCTGGTTTAAGCAGTTTCCACATGGCCCCAGCCCACCTGGCTCTGGCTGTACCCCAAAGTCTCATGTAGCATGAACCCATCCAGTAATTCTTCCTCCTCCCTCCATGCCCATGTGCTCCCAGATTCATTTCCATTGAGAAAAGTTGTCACAAGGAAGAGTATAGGCTCCAGCTGAGTGGCTGGGGTCTGGAAGAGTTACAGCAGCTCCCACTGACCAAGCTGGTTCTCTGAACAGTGAAGGTGTGGGTGGGTGCTGATGTCAGCAGCCTGGGGCCATGGGTCAGGGCTGCCAGTGGGTGGAGCCGCCGGCCTCTGTTCCTGCGGTTTGGCACCACAGCCTGCAACCTTGCCTGGGCTTCGATGCTCTTTCCCACCACTGTGCTCGAGTTTCCACTGTCTCCTCTACCTGCCCCTCAACTCACATTTACCAAGCCTCACTGCAGACCCAGCTATAGGGACAGAAGCCTCCATGCAAGGACATCACCCCAGGGCCTGGAGCCCTTCCCACCTTCCAAGAGAAACCTGCCTGTGGCTCTGTCCCAGGCCAGCTGCTGCGGCAAATGCTTCTCTCAGGTCTGGGACTCGCTGCTTTCTTTTCTGTTCACTTTACCTACCTAAACTCCAGGTTTATTTGTTTTTGATGGAGGTATGGGGATGGTATATGTACATAATAAATATATGGATGTGAAACAGGCAAGATGAAGGGGAGAAAAATTGAGTGAAGAATGCCTGAACCAATCTTGTGGGGGTAATGAAAATGTTCTAAAATTGATTTAGAGTCATAGTTGCACCATTTGTTAAATTTACTAAAAATCACTGAGTTGTTCACTTGAAATGGGTGGACAATGGGATATACAAAATAATGTCAATAAAGCTGTTTTTCAAAAGGTGAATGTCTGGCTCTCTTTGGATCCTTCTGAGGGGATTTCAGAGTGAGAGCTCTGTGCAGAACTTGGACAAACGACACAGATAAACAACAGCACGGCCAACAAAGACCTGACTGTGCTCGTGCCGTGTAGGTTCAAATCCTGGTTCCAGCAGGTTCTTATCTGTTTGGTGCCTTAGCCTCTTTTGTTTATAAAAATAGGTTTCGTAACACCCAGCTCTTTGGACAGTCATGATAATTAAAGGAGGCAGTAAAACATCTGTCACAATGCTTAGCTAATAGCACACCTAGTCATTGTTATTATTCCTCAGACTGTCCTTCAGGAGCCGCCCCTGAGAACGGGGTTCTGTCCAGGACTGGGGCCCAAAGCTCTGCGTGGCTGGAACTGAAGCTACAGGAGCAAAGGTGGCGGAGCTGCACAAAAACAACCCAGGGAAACCGCAGGGCGCCAGCACCACGATGCCGCCTACCGAGCTTTACTTTCTTCCTTCTCTCATCAAGTTTCTGGGTCCTCTCTGCCGCCTGCTTCTTGGCTTTCCTGACCTTGTCATACGCAGCCTGGCAGAAGGAAGAGTCAACAGGGTAACACACACAGCGCCAGGCCTCCTCCCTGGCCCCGCCACTAGCCCTGGAGCTAGTGAGGCAGTCTGGTGACAGTCTCCAGGCGAGGACAGTATGGCCGAGTATAGAGGATGAAGCACACAGTGGTCTCTAAATGTGGGGGACAATTCAGATAGAGGAGGATGTGCTTACCCTGGCGGCAGCATCGGTCAGTACCTCCAAGGCCTGAGAAAGCTGGTGGAAGAGTTCAGCTAAACATAGAGATCAAAAAAGAGAGAGGAGAAAAGTAAAGTTAGACTTGGTGACGGTGTGCTCCCTCAGAAAAGCACCTCAAAGAAGCCACAGGCTGCTGGAAAGGAAGACATCAACAGATGCCCAACCAACAAAGAAGAGTGAGTATATCAGCAATTGATCAGATGCCTTTAACGTGTGAAGTGCAGCCACGGGCCCAGTGCCCAAAGTCAGGCTGCGTGCATTGACCTCCATGGCACTCGCACCACACCCAGGTGGGTTGGGCTTCTCCTCATGCCTAGGAGAGGCTCACCTGCTCTCGGATTATCCGGGTTTTTGTCTGGGTGGCAGGAGAGGGCCTTCTGTCTATATGCCTTCTTCACCTGGAAGAGACAAGATTGGGTTATTCATTCTCTCACCCCAAGACAGACAGGAAAACACTGCTAACGGGATAAGGGAAATCCAGGGAGGGCTCTGCATCGCTACAAGAAGGTTGCCACACTGAAATAGTCATCTCACAACCACAGTGGAGATCTTCAGTGGAAGCAAAGGCTACGGAGGGAGCTGAAGGCTGCCCAGCAGCAGGGTTGGGCCTGCTTCCTGCTGAGCGCCCAGTCTCACCACTGTGGATGTCAGAGGCTCCTGGCAGGGGCAGATTCCCTCTAGCCATCCAGAAACAGGCACTCACACAGTCTTAGTGTAATGTAATGTATGCCAGGGCAACATTTCCGCAGGGAAACTTAGCCATCAACATTTTAAATGTACTTTCTCTTTGACTTATTATGGAATTTGGACTTGCAGAAGCATGCCAAAATAAATATACAAGGACGCCCACTAAAACATAGTTTATATAAGCCCCAAAGTAAAGCCAACCAAAATCTCCAACAATGGGGAGACTCATTTAAGAAATCATCATAGACAAAAGTCTGTATGTGCTGTCCAGAAATATCTTCAAGTCCTCATTACAAGAAAAAAAACTGATTAAGTATGATGACAAACAGCAAATCATTATGTTCTACACCTGAAACTAACCCAATGTGATGTGTCAATTATACCTCAACTTAAAAAAAACAAAGTATCTTCAAGGTACAGTGCATGAAAAAAACAAGGCTTAGAACAGTATATGTTAATATGACAATTTGGGGGTTAAAAATAAATCAAAAATAAAAGAAATGTAAATAGTTAGAAACACTCGAGCATGTGCAAGCCTTTGTTTTCCTGTTTTCCCTCACAGCAATCACAAGAAACAGTGGTTTCTTTTGGAGAGAAGCTGAAAGTGGAGGGGAAAGAAACATTCACTTCTCATTGTATACTTTTCTGTAGTTCTACTTTTCAAACCTTAAACTAGTTCTTTATTATTATTTTTTATTGATAACAGGGGTTATCTTGGTGGGGAAGCTATGGTCTATTTTTAGTTTTCATCTTTGTACCTCTTTATTAAAAAGAAAATAAGTATTATTTTTTATATTAGTAAAAATAAATAAACATAGCTACCAAGGTTCTCTTTTGTATATTTCCCACTCATAAGGGAAAGCAGAGCACAAAACCCAGAAATCCTCTGCTTTCTGAGGCCTTGCCCTCACTCTGCCTGTATACGTTACCTACTGCTCAAATCTCTTGGGAAGAGAAGCCTCTAGCCCAGAACCGCCACCAGTAGCTAAGCAGACTGGCTCTCCAGGCTTCCTACAGGGAACCAATAAACATTTCAATCCAAAGTGTGCTAGAAAAGGGCCTTCAGAGGCAAGCAGCCAGCACCCCCAGGGGAGGGTCTGTGGCCCAGTGCCCCCTGCACCTTCGGCTACACCTAGCCCAGGACCACTGGGGTGTGCTGCCACCTGCTGGGCCAGAGCTAGAAGCACACCTTCACTTGCCGGGGCAAGCAAGCCCATCTACTAACAGCTCTCCTGGCTGAGCCTGAGGAAGCAGGAACCACTCCCAGCACAGGCTTTGGGCAGAAAGTGTAAAAGTCCCTCCCTGCCCCCTAACCTTCTCAACTGCCCACCTATGTTCACTTCCTCACCCCAACCTAGGTCTTCACCAACAATAAGTAATGACAACAATAACAAAACCCAGCTTTTTTTTCACTATTTGTTGTTCAGTCACTCAGTCGAGTCTGACTCTTTGCCAGCCCATGGACTGCAGCTCACCAGGCTTCTCTGTCCTTCACTATCTCAAACCCATATCCATTGACTCTATGATGCCATCCAACCATCTCATCCTGTCGCCTTCTTCTCCTCATTAAAAAATAATAATAAGGGAAGAGGAGGTGATAGTTTCATAGTCTTACATCTGACATGTCATTTTTTACTCTTGAGGCAACTTATTTGTCATTCCTCCCTTTACTCTTTCTTTTCCCTTCTCCATTTATGCCTAGGGCCTTATTTCTTTTTTACTTTAAACCAAGCCTTTATTATGTATTCTTTATATTTGCAGGCTTCCCCCATGGCTCAGTAGTTAAAAAAATCCTCCTGCCAATGTAGAAGACCAAGCGTCTTTTGTTTCTTCAATAAGTAAAGCAATACAAAAGTATATAAGGAGAGAGAGAACTAAAAAGCTACTGTTGTTTCCCTATTTCCCCAGCCCTCTTTTCCAAGTCCTTCCCCCTGATCATTCCAACAAACAGAAGTCTTTGGGGTCTTGTTTCTGCCTCTCTGCCCCCACCTCTCCTCTCTCTGATCCCAGGCGCTGTGGCTGAACTGGCTGAGAGGAAGAGGAAGGGAGAACAGGGTGTCTCTTGCCTCAATTTGCAACACTGCCCTCAGGACCAGGATTAGCAGTCCTGCCCTACAAAGGCTGAATTTTGTGGAAGATGGTTTCTTTTGTATCATGGAGCTCTTTTAAAGTGTTACATGTTCGTGTTCTTTTTTGTAAATGCGAGAAAGGACAATAAGAGGGAGGGGAGGAGTAAGAAGGAATAGTAGGAAAGCAAAATAAGAGGCAAGAGGGGGCTAGGTGGTAGAACACTCTTCATTTTCTTTTCTTTCTTTAGAGAATGCTTTATAGTTTTTTATTCTAAAGGAATGATATTAAATAGCTTTCTGTTTTATATTTCATTTTAATGCTCTATATCAGAAAGTTGTTTTTTTTTTTTTAACTTAAACAGGAAAATTGTTCAAACAAAAAAACTAGTTATATAATAATAGGAAATTACTCTACATATATTAGTCTGTTTTCTCATCAATTCTCTTTCCAGAATATGTTCCTTCGACAAATGTCTTTACCAGTCTCATCAGATTTCATTTGAAGCAACAGTATAACTAGACCAAGGTCACCTCACTCCCCATCTGGGTGGACCCCCATTTTACTCCCACCCCTCCAGCCTCCCACACACTCAACATCTATAACCAAACACAACTGCCCCAATCAACTTGATGTATCCTGAACCCCTTTCCACTCAAGGCCTAGCCTGGGCCTCCATTTCCAAATCACCCCTTAAAGGTGTGAGGAGTTGAACATTCTGTATTTCAAAATCCTACTGGAAAAAATTACCGGTCTCATGCAGTGGCCTGATGAGTAAGGGGAGAGGTGAGGTAAGAAAGTCAAGGTCATGCTGGTATTCATTCTTAGAGAGCAATGTCTACAGATAGGAGGGAAGCTCTCTGAGAGCCCCTTGGTACAGCACCAAATCTACCCCACCTCCTGGGTCCACTTCTGGAGCATGGAGGATACGGAAGGACTGAGCTGAAGCTGGTAATACAGAGAATAATCGGGAATTTCCCTGACACTGAAGAGGAAGGACACTGCTTAGCAAGGAAAATGGCTGTGAAAACAATGAATACTACAGTTGTAAGATGCCTGTAAGTGAGGTCCCTTAGAGTGGAAAAAAAAAAAAGAGAGAGGAGTTAATTTTAGCCTTAAAGGCCTCACATAGGAGATAACATCTGAGCTGGATCTGAAAGGTGAGTAATAGTTCTTCAAGCAGAGCCAGAAAGGGCATTCAAGACAGAGGGTGTGGAAGAACCTGACTTCCTTCCCTTCAAGCCCCAGATCAGCTCAGAGGAGAAATATGTTTTCCTTTAATGAGGAAAAGGTACTGAGAACAGAAAAGGACATGAAAAAGCAGAGATGCAGTTGCAATAAAACATGGAAGTAAAAATAATGTTTTTGTCAAAGAATATTTTAATTAAAAAAAAAAAAAAAAAAAACCTTTGACCAAAGAAAAGTAACAGAAAAAAACCAGGAAAAGAATAAAATTCACACAAACAAGTTTTAAAAACACAAACTTGGGATGAAGAAATGCTAGGGAGCAAGGGCACATATAAAGGCAAAGAAATGCAAACTGGCCTGAGAAGAGAAACAGCGCTAAATTAGGTAACTCAGGTGTGACTCTGAAAATAAAGAAACTCAGCATGATTCATAAGGTATGTGTGATTCATAAAACAGAGAGTGGACCAATCAGAAGGAAAAGCCCCACAGTGCGTGAACAGGGCCAGATGTGGAAAGCCTTCTAAGATCAAAAGTAA
The DNA here is from genome assembly GCF_029378745.1 of Bos indicus. Taxonomy (NCBI): domain Eukaryota; kingdom Metazoa; phylum Chordata; class Mammalia; order Artiodactyla; family Bovidae; genus Bos; species Bos indicus. Next base: position 36,246,832 of record NC_091769.1, read on the forward strand.
TGAATCAGGATGAATGACTAAAGAGGCTTTAGGGGTCTCCAAGCCCAAAGAATTTGAACCCCAAAGTTCACTTTGAGCTAATGAAAGTTTGTCGTGAAGCACAAAGACAAGATTAATGGAACATATAAGCATGGCCAAGAAACAAACAGTAATAAATGTAAAAATTCAATGTATGGTAAAAAGTATTATTAAAATCCAACATAGTGAGTGAAAAAAGTTAGTTCTTCATCTCAAGCCATATACCAAAATAATTCCAGATAGATTAAAAACAAAAAAACCTCAATACAAAAAATGAAACTAAAAGAACCTAAAGAAAGAAAATGATGGGACTATTAATCTACCTTTAGTGTGGGGAAGAAATTCCTAAGCATTAAAGCAAGGGAAGGAATCACACATACATGCAGACACATGTATATGTACACAAAATGAATGGATTTACAATGAAAATTTTTTAATTTAAGCAAAAAATCATAGACAAAATTAAAAGATGAGGGGGGTGGGAGGGAGGCCCAAGAGGGAGGGGCTATATATATACTTATAGCTGATTCACACTGATGTACAGTAGAAATCAACATAACATTGTAAAGCAATTATCCTCCAATTAAATATAAAAAAGAAGTTTTAAAAAAAAAGGACAAAGGAAATGATAACTGAGAGAAGTATGTGCATGACATCTTTACTATGCAAAGAAGCCATGCAGGAAAAAAAACACAAGAAAAAGACAAACTACAAGAAAACAGAGAACACGAACAGAGAGTCATAGAATATAAACGGCTGACACGAAAAATGTTCAGCCTTACACATAAAAGTTAAGTCCTTTTCACCTCTCAGCTGACAACAAGGAAAACAAAGGATGGTATTTAATGTTGGTGGCTTTGTGGTGAATATGTAAATTAACACAATGATTCTGGTCTGTTTGGGTTTTTTTGTCTGCACCCCGTGGCTTGCGGGATCTTAGTTCCCTGACTAGAGATCAAAGCCCTGCTCCCTACCCGCTGCAGTAGAAGAGCAGAGCCCTACCACTGGACTGCCAAGGAATTTCTTATACAATGATTCTGGAAAGTAATCTAGCAGTATATATCAGGAAGCTTTGAAAAGTGCAGACCCTTTGATCCAGCAAGGCCTTTTCTAAAGAAATACTTAGAAGTTTATACAGTATTTATAAACATTGCTGTTTATTATAGCATATTTATAAAAGAAAAAGTCAGAAATAATCTACATTCCAAGATGGTTGCTAGCACCTATCATGTAGCAAGCTCTTTTTGAAATGCTTTATATACAGTAACTTACTTTTTTTTTTTTTTTGAGGATAAAAAGGAGCTATTTATTTGTTAATGAAAAGAAAAATAGGTGAAAGATATAAACAGATATTTTACCAAGAAGACATACAGATGGCAAATAAACCATGTGGAAAAAGAAAGATCAACATCATAATTCTTTGCTGCTGCTAAGTCGCTTCAGTCATGTACGACTCTGTGCGACCCCAGAGACGGCAGCCCACCAGGCTCCCCGTCCCTGGGATTCTCCAGGCAAGAACACTGGAGTGGGTTGCCATTTCCTTCTCCAACACATGAAAGTGAAAAGTGAAATCGAAGTCATTCAGTCGTGTCCGATTCTTTGTGACCCCATGGACTGCAGCCTACCAGGCTCCTCCATCCATGGAATTTTCCAGGCAAGAGTACTGGAGTGGGGTGCCATTGCCTTCTCCTACAGTAACTTACTTAACTCTATTATTTTAAAATAGGATTTCTCTCCTTTAAAAAAAAAATCTATTTTATTTATTTAGCTTTGTCGGGTCTTAGTTGCAGCATATGGGATCTCTTGGTTGTGGCATGTGAACTCTTAGTTGGGGCAAGCAAACTTTAGCTGTGGCGTGAGAGATCCAGTTCCCTGACCAGGGATCAAACCTGGGGCCCCTGCATTGGGAACACAGAGTCTTAGCCACTGGATCACCACGAAGTCCCAGTAACTTACATAACTCTTAACACCTCCCTATGAGGTAGAAATTACTATCCTCATTTTACAAATGAGAAAACTGTGACATAATGAAGCAATCATTATGATACTGAAAATCCATTCAATGAAAAACTATGCAATCATTATTTCAGACAATAACTGTTCTATTCTAGCCATATACCATAGGGAAAACTGTGGCTCCCAATCACCCCTGCCATCAAAGAAGGAACTGGGAGTCTAGACTTCCATCCTCACCAGCTGTAACAAAGCACCCCAAACCTTTTGCCAGAGTGGTGTCAGAGAAGGCCAAGAAGGGACTTGACACTCACTAGATGAAAATATAAAAATATTTCCGAAAGAGAGCATTATAATTGACATTTACTTTTCACAGTGAGCTGTATTACACAAGCTCACTGTGTAATCACATCAAGAAAAAAAAAAAAATTGTTCAAACAAACAAACATAATTAGCCAGAGCAATTAGACAAGGTAAAGAAATAAAAGGCACCCAGGACTTCCATGGTGGTCCAGTGGGTAAGAATCCACCTTGCAACGCAAGGGACATGGGACTGATCCCTAGTCAGGGAACTAAGATCCCACATGCTGTGGAGCAACTAAGCCTGTACACCACTGAAGAAGGAATTCATAGGGCCTGGACTCCATCTTAGGCCTGTTCATGCTGATCATGCTCGGGCACCTTTCCAATGGACTCTGAACTCTGTTTCAGTTCAGTTCAGTTCAGTCACTCAGTCGTGTCCGACTCTCCTCGACCCCATGAATCGCAGCATGCCAGGCCTCCCTGTCCATCACCAACTCCCGGAGTTCACTCAGACTCACATCCATCGAGTCAGTAATGCCATCCAGCCATCTCATCCTCTGTCGTCTTCTCCTCTTGCCCCCAATCCCTCCCAGCATCAGAGTCTTTTCCAATGAGTCAACTCTTCGCATGAGGTGGCCAAAGTACTGGAGTTTCAGCTTCAGCATCATTCCCTCCAAAGAAATTCCAGGGCTGATCTCCTTCAGAATGGACTGGTTGGGTCTCCTTGCAGTCCAAGGGACTCTCAAGAGTCTTCTCCAACACCACAGTTCAAAAGCATCAATTCTTCGGCTCTCAGCCTTCTTCACAGTCCAACTCTCACATCCATACATGACCACAGGAAAAACCATAGCCTTGACTAGACGGACCTTTGTTGGCAAAGTAATGTCTCTGCTTTTGAATATGCTATCTAGATTGGTCATAACTTTCCTTCCAAGGAGTAAGCGTCTTTTAATTTCATGGCTGCAGTCACCATCTGCAGTGATGAACTATGTTTAGTGCCTATGAAAACAGCAACAGAAGGATAAGACCCCCTCCAGACAGGGGAACCTTGAAGATCGTATCTAGGTTACTCATTGCCTAAAAGAAACATACACTAATCACCCCTTCCTCCAGACAGGCCATAAATTTTTCTGTATCTATCGGAGTGTAACCTCGGGTTTATTGATTATTGGCTAATTGTTTGACTGTTTGAGCACATGAGCACATAGCGCGTGAATGATGGGGTTATTGGGATTGTATTTTCCTTGGTTTATGTAAGTCTCAAGGAATTTGGAGTGGAAGGGTTCAGACACGTACACATGGGGTATAAAAGATTTTTACAAATGCTGGTCGGGGTCCTTGGCTAAGAGGAGACTCTGCCTTGGGCCCACCGGTGTAATAAACTGCACTCCACTATCTGCACTGTCCTTCTGAGTGAGTTTGTTTCCCGGAACGTGTGGCTGCTGCTAAGTCACTTCAGTCGTGTCCGACTCTGTGCGACCCCATAGACGGCAGCCCACCAGGCTCCCCCATCCCTGGGATTCTCCAGGCAAGAACGCTGGAGTGGGTTGCCATTTCCTTCTCCAATGCATGAAAGTGAAAGTGAAGTCGCTCAGTCGTGTCCGACCCTCAGCGACCCCATGGACTGCAGCCTTCCAGGCTCCTCCATCCAAGGGATTTTCCATGCAAGAGTACTGGAGTGGGGTGCCATTGCCTTCTCCGGGAACGTGTGGCTACAACACCACAACTACTGAACTCACTCAAGATCACAAAGGATCCTAGCATGACACAACAAAGATCCCACGTGCCACAACTAAGACCCAAAACAGTCAAATAAATAAACTTTTTTAAAAAGAAAGAAACAAAATGTATCCAAATCAAAAAGGAAGAAGTAAAACTGTCATTACTTGCAGATGACATACCATATATAGAAAACCCTAAAGAGTTCACCAAAAAACTGTTAGAATAAAAGAATTCAGTAAAGTTTGAAGGATACAAAATCAATACACAAAGGTCTGTTGCATTTCTATACTCTAACAATGAACTATCAGAAAAGAGAAATTAAGAAAACAATTCCATTTACAATTTCATCAAAAAGAATAAAATAACTAGAAATAAATTTAGCCAAGAAGGTGAAAAACCTGTACACCAAAACTATAAGATACCGATTAAAGAAGTTGAAGAAGACCAAGTAAGAGGAAAGATATTCCAAGCTCATGGTTTCAAAGAATTAATACTACTAAAATGTCTTTACTACCCTAAGCAATCTGTGGATTCAATGCAATCCATATCAAAATTCCAAGAGCATTTTCACTAAAAAATTTTTAAAAATCCTAAAATGTTTATGGAGCCACAGAACACCCCAAATAGGCAAAGCAATCTTGAGAAAGAAGAACAAAGCTAGAAGCATCATACGTCCTGATTTCAAACTATATTACAAAGCTATAGTAATCAAAACTGTATGGTACTGGCATAAAAACAGACATCTCCATTAATGGAACAGAACAGACAGCTGAGAAATAAACCAACATGTATACAGTCAATTAATTTACAACACAGGAGCCAAGACTATGCTATGGGGAAAGAACAGTCTCCTTAATAAATAGTTTTGGAGTGGGGAGGAATAAACTAGGAGCTTGGGATTCACATACACACACTACTGTACATAAAAAAACCAACAAGGAGCTACTATAGAGCACAGGGAACTTATCCTATAATAACCTACATGGGTAAAGAATCTGAAAAAGAGAAATATATGTATACGGAAAATTGAATCACTTTGCTCTCCACCGGAAACTAACACAACATTTAAATCAACTATGTGCCAATAAAATTTTTCTTCAATAAAATTTTAAAAAATAAAAAATACTGTTAGGGAAACTAGGTAGTCACATGCAAAAGAATTAAACTGGATCACTATCTTACACATACACAAAAATAACTCGAAGTGGATTAAAGACTTGAACGTAAGACATGAAATCATAAAACTTCAAGCAGAATACATGGAAATTAGGCTCCTTAACACTGGTCCTGACAATGATGTCTTGTTTTTTCTGGATTTGAGAGCAAAAGCAAAAGCAACAAACAGAAGCAGAAACTAAACAAGTGGGACTACATCAAACTAAAAAGCTTCAGCAAATCAACAAAATAAAAAGGCAAACTATGGAATCAGAGAAAATACTTGCAAATCATATATCTGATAAGGGGTTAATAAAAAGACCCAAAATAAACAACAAAAAAACCAATGTCATTAACAGATAGGCAGAAGATCTGAATAGACATTTTTTCCAAGGAAGATATACAGATGGCCAATGGGTACATGAAAAGATGTTCAACATCTAACCATCAGGCAAATGCAAATCAAAACTACAATAAGATACTATTAATACCTTACACGTGTTAGTATAGCTATTGTCAAAAAACAGAATGTGAGGATGTGGAGAAAGTGATCCCAGTTATACTACTGCTGCTGCTGCTAAGTTGCTTCAGTCGTGTCCGACTCTGTGCAACTCCATAGACGGCAGCCCACCAGGCTCTCCTGTCCCTGGGATTCTCCAGGCAAGAACACTGGAGTAAGTTGCCATTTCCTTCTCTACTGGTGCAGCCACTACAAAAAACTGTATAGAGATTCCTCAAAAAATTCAAAATAGAACTACCAGGAATTCCCCGGAAGTCCAGTGGTTAGAACCCCACACTTTCACTGTCAAGGGCCAGGGATCGATCCCTGGTTGGGGAACAAAGATCCCACAGGCTGTGTGGCGTGGCCCAAATAAATATTAAAAAGATAAAAACAGAACTATCAAATGATCCAGCAATTCCACTTCTGAGTATTTATCCAAAAGAAATGAAAACACTAACTTGAAAATATAGTGCACCCTCATGTTCACTGAAGCATTATTTACTGTAGCCAAGACATGAAAGCAACCTAAGTGTCTTATGATGGATGAATGGACAAAGAAAATGTGAGATTATACATTCAGTTCAGTTCAGTTCAGTCGCTCAGTCGTGTCCGACTCTGCGACCCCATGAACTGCAGCACGCCAGGCCTCCCTGTCCATCACCAACTCCTGGAGTTTACCCAAACTCATGTCCATTGAGTCAGTGATGCCATCCAACCATCTCATCCTCTGTCATCCCCTTCTCCTCCTGCCCTCAATCTTTCCCAGCATCAGGGTCTTTTCCAATGAGTCAACTCTTCACATCAGGTGGCCAAAGTATTGGAGTTTCAGCCTCAACATCAGTCCTTCCAATGAACACCCAGAACTGATCTCCTTTAGGATGGACTGGTCGGATCTCCTTGCAGTCCAAAGGACTCTCAAGAGTCTTCTCCAACACCACAGGTCAAAAGCATCAATTCTTCAGCACTCAGCTTTCTTCACAGTCCAACTCTCGCATCCACACATGACTACTGGAAAAACCATAGCCTTGACTAGACGGACCTTTGTTGACAAAGTAATGTCTCTGCTTTTTAATATGCTGTCTAGGTTGGTCATAACTTTCCTTCCAAGGAGTAAGCGTCTTTTAATTTCATGGAGATTATACATACACATACACACACACACACACTCAGATAGATATACTCAATGAAATATTACTCAGCTATAAAAATGGAAATCTTGCCATCAGTGACAATATGGATGGACTTTGATGGCATTATGCTGAGTGTCAATGAGTCAGAGAAAAATACCATATAATCTCATATACCTGTGGAATCTAAAAAACAAACAAGAAACAACTCATAGAGAACAGATTGCCCCAGAGCAGGCAGTTGGCAGAATGGGGTAGCGAAATGGGTGAAGGGGATTAAAAGGTATAAATTTCCAGTTATAAAACAAATAGCCATGGGGATAAAATGTATAGCATGGCAACTATAGTTAGTTGTTGTTGTTTACTTGCTAAGCTGTTTCCTACTCTTTGCACCTGCTTGGATTGTAGCCCACCAGGCTCCTCTGTCCATGGGATTTCCCAGGCAAGAATACTAGAATGGGTTGCCATTTCCTTCTCCAGGGAATCTTCCTGACCCAGGGATAGAACCCAAGTCTCTTGCTTTGGCAGGTGGATTCTTCACTGTTGAGCCACCAGGGAAGCCCCATGCTATATATTTGAAAGTTATTAAGAGAGTAGATCTTAAAATTCTTATCACAAGGAAAAAAAATTATAACTATGTACAGTGATGGATGTAATTTAATTAGACTTATTTTGGTGATTATTTCACAATATATATCTCAAATATATCAAATCATTATGCTGTACACCTGAACTAATATAATGTTACATGTTAATTATATATTTAGAAAAACACAAAAAGCAAAAAACCAGGGATGTTTAGCTTCTTTCAATTATCCTAAGCTAGAAAGCAACATGGTTCACTGAAAGAAAGAAGGTTCTGGAGTCTAACAGATGATGTTTTAAAATTTTGAATCTTCTGCATGCTATTAGCACAATCTGGGGCAAATTACCAAATCTCACTCAGCCTTAGGTTCTTCAACTACAAAGTGTGGGAAGTATCCCCTACACATAGAGCCATTGTGAAGATTAAAGAAAATAATCCATGTGAAGTACCTAACAAAATCAGGTACTCAATGTAAGGTCCAAACCTCTTGTTTATCCACTCCTAGGAGGGAGGTAAATTGTGACACCAGCCCAGGATGATGCCAACCTGACTTCAGAAGCTTCAGGAAAGGACCCAGGTCAATCCAGTATGAATTCTCAAGGTGTACAAGGCTGGTTTCAGGAATGCTGGGGGCAGTTCTCAAATTCTATCCTTGGTCAGCCCCCAAGGGCTCTGAACTACCCTCATTCAAAGTATAGGTAGCCTGAGATCCTCCAGAGTGGCCATGAACAAAAACCCAGCTGGCCTAAGAATGCGGGTCAAGTGTGTCTGTCCTGATTAACTAGTTATTACAGTCTTTAGCTGCTAAGCTTGCCCTGGGCAAGGCCCATTGCTGGGTTTTAGCCTGGAAGGCCAGTTCTGACTTTGAATCAGCTGGCCTGCAGTTTGGTATTTTGTGCTACTAACAGGACTCCCAGCTCCGCCTAGCCCTCCTGGAGTGAGTAGTACCTGAAAAATTTCTCATCTCATAAACACAACTCTCCTACAACAGGTCTCTGAAAAGCTTCTGTGTCAATACTGTTTATTATGAAATAATTCCACCTTACTAGCAGCTCAAGAGGGCAAAAAAGATGCAATACTATTTTTCTTAATCATGATAAGTTGAGAAGGAAGAGGAACTTTCAGAAGAATAAAGAAACAGAACGACTTCTGTGTTATTATGTGAGAGAGACAGGACTATTTAATCCCAGGGTTGGCAGCTCCTTTATGAAACGGAGTCTGCAGGTGCTTGGACACCCAGGGAGGGTTGAAGCAGCCACTGAAAGTTGCCAAAAGCTACTGAATTATCTCAACACTTGCAGTTTTCCTTCTTTACCTATAGTTTTCTCCTAAAAACTCAGATCTCCCTAGCACTTGGAAATAGTTGTTTACATTTCCTGAGACTTCACAGAAAGGACCTAGGTGACAATTGAGGGGCTTCTCACCCAAAGCCCCTGCCCAGACCATGATTTTTCCAAGAACCAGGCTGTCTCCAAGACCCAGTCCCGGAATGACAGAGATCTCAGATGAACCTAAACTTTTTTTTTTTTTGAACCTAAACTTTATGAGGACTTTAAACTCCAATTTGCAAAAGTGTGGTCTTTTCTCTTGATGCCTTTCAAAAATACCACAGATTACTCCCTTCCCTTCTCCATCCTAGGACACTACTTGAGTTTGATCAGTCTTCTGTCACGCAGGATCATCACTCAGAACATAAACTACTGAACAGTACAAAATGTTCAGATGTTACTGAGGGCAGAGTCAGGCTTTTCCTATGCTTCCTCAGGTGGTGATGATCTTAAATTCTACTTTTAAAAAAAGTATATTTGACTGAGCTGGGTCTTAGTTGTGGCATGCAGGATCTAGTTCCCTGACCAGGGATGAAACAAGGGCCCCCTGCATTAGGAGCAGAGAGTCATAGCCTCTGGACCAACATGGAAGTCCCTCAAATTCTACTCTTTTATAGAAATATCTCTTCCCTACTAGACTGTGCCAGATACCAGCATATCTTTGGAAGTGCTTATAAATCTGCTGTTTCTTTTTTGGTATGGCCTGGAAAAACAGACACACCGGTTATGATTGTACTTCAAATGAGAGCACACAGGTATAGGGAATTATGGGGGTTCTTAGAAATAAAGGGAATGCGCTTTAGGGGACAGGGAATTTTGCTTATCCCTAGGGCCCAGAACAGTGCACTGGGCAGTGCCTGGCACTCAGTAGGCACACAATAAATACCTTTTGAATGAAAGGGGCAAACATCCATTTGTTCTCAACCAAACACAATTAGGAAAACTCAACTATGTCAATTGCTTCTGGCCTATTGAAGAGCAGAAGGAAGTGGGTGCTGTTCCAAGCCTTGGAGATCCTCCCACACTATTTCATAATTTCTCCTTCTACCTGCTAACACTTCCTCTTAAGGAGAAATCACTACAACAGACTATAAAAGAACCATAGTGGGAACTAAATGTTATCCCCCTGCATCACAGAGGGGAAGAATGAGTTATGCATTAGCCCAGCCCTTCCTGGAGGCTCCATAACTGGATTGGCCACTTGCAGCAACCTAAGCCCAGAGCAGGGAAAGGAGCTTGGAGCTGGGTCTCCCGCCGTCTCCACTGGGCTTGGTGCCAGGCACACAGGAGGGCCTCTGACAATCCACCTGCCTCCAGTTTCACCTCTTGAAAGGAATGAATTCCCAACTTAGACAAAAAAGCCAGGCGCTAAGGGGCCCAATAAATGTAAAATAGCCATCATTAACTTAAAAGAAAGGTGCCCTACAAAGAAGAGATCATTATTTTTTAGAAGGCTGTTATCCTTCCATATAATAAAACTTGGAGCCAAGTAAGTATTAATAGTACAAGTAAGTCCACAGGGTAGACTCAGATACAGAGGACACACAGGGAGGCCACTCCATGTGACAACAGATACTGAATGAACAAATCATGCTGGCGAATCAGCGAGAAGTCATTACAGGCCCAGTGCCAGAAGGAGGAAGAGTTAGTAATCTCAGCCTGGGCAGTATTTTCTTGCCAAGCCTGGGGGAGGCAGACATCTCATCAACCCTGCACTAGTCACAACCCCAAAGGTTATGTGACCGCCTGATGTCATAAGCAGGAAGTAAACCACAGAGCTCTAGGCACTTACCTGGAAGTCCCCTCTGCCTAAAAGATTGGTCACTTTCATTTCTTACAGCCTATGGTCTACACTGCAACAGCACTACGGAGAAATTTCTAAATTTCTGTGGAAACGGGACTGCTCCTAAGGCTCTGAGCAAAGAGGGTGCCAGCCACTGCCCAGACCAGTGCTCTCAGCTCAGCATTTCCAAATGTAGGCCTGCCAGTAGTACTGTGAGATGATTCTGGGGGCACCTGGACCTCACGCCAACATCTCTCGGTCTGCTAACCATGGTCCATGGTCCAGACTCAGGACAGTGACCTGTGCAGCCTGAACCAACCAAGACCATGCACAGGGCCTGGGCTGCTTCTGTCCATATGTTGCCCCTATGTGCCTTAAAGGATCCAGGTCCCCAGCCCATCCCTGAGGTCACTCCTCTGGTCCTCCCTCCCCTCAGGCTCTCCCTTTGGTGCTCCCAGTATCCATTCCTGGGCCTCAACCCCGGCCCTGCCCTCCTTCTCAGCCCACGTCCCCAAACCAGACTGGTCTACATCTGGAGGCCAGTCTCCTTTTCCACCTCCACCTCCTCAGATGCCCTCATCTCTCAGGCCTGCCTCTCCCTCCCACCCTTACCCTAAGCAGGCTTACATCATGCCCAGACTCTCAAATCCTCACCTGCCTTCTTCTCTCAGGTTGGAGATTCCCACCCCTCAGATCTGACAGATACCCTGGGTCCAGCGGCTCCTCACCTCACCCCCATGGCCTGCTATCACTCTCAACCCCTAACGTCCTCGGTCCCTACCCCCAAAGTCATTCTCTCTGCCTGGGCACAGAATTCTTTCTCTCTTGGCCCTGGTACTTCCTACATCTCGTTCTTTTTTCCCCTTAATGCACTGGTTTCCTTCATAAACAAAATTATATTAGTAAAAAGAAGAGAGTTGACTTAAAGAAAAACAATAATAACCAAATAAAAGTATTCAGAAGCAGCAAAAATAGGGAAAGCAGTTATGCAAATAGAGAATATTTTGAATTCTACCTTCACTAAGATGAAAACTCCACTATGGTAGTTTTAACACAAATTTTAATATACGTCCTCAAGTTGTCCAGGTTGGCTTAATATCCTTCAAGTTAACCCAGGTCGGGCAGCTTTACTCAGAGTCAAATCTCTATCTGTGTCAAGGATGGGAGCGAGAGGCTTTCTGGAGCCATCTCTTGTTGCCCTAATTGCTCCTAAGTTGTGGGTCATGGAAAACAACTCTGAAAGAGGCATATAAAATGCAGGTTTGGGCAGGTGCTCTGCATTTACTAGCCACCTTATGCTGGCCAAATCAATTAAACTCTGCAGGTCTCAGTCTTCTCATCTATAAATTGGAGCTAATAGTCCTTGCATACCTCACAGGCTTATTTTGAAGATCACATCAAATGAGATAATTTATGTGAAAGCACTTTAGTGTCATATAAACGTGAGGTATTATCTTGAACACTAATGAATAGCTTACAAACACAAATGAATCATTCCTTCTGACTTAACAGGTAGCCAAGTAACTTCAAAACTTCAGAGCTTCAGCCAGACAGCCAAACCCAGGAATGAGTTTATCAGAGAAATATCAAGAAGACTTGGAGGTTGGGCTCCTGGTCCCATCAAGTGCCGGTCAGGCCCTCAGTGAATGAATGAATGACAAGTGAAACCAGGCTCAGTGCCCAACCTTAGCGCCTCAGGGCCTGGTCTGGAGGCAAGAGGCTGGAGGCAAGGCAGCCATTTGGAGGCAGTGGACTGAGTCCCACACACCTCAAATCCAGAAATGGCCCCCAGACCCCCACAGAATCAAGTATAGCCACCCCAGGGCCTAGAGGCCCAGAGATACCACATTTTTCAGATTCATCTCCCGCCACATCCTCAACAAATCCTAGGCAATGCCCCAATCTTTGTCATGCCAAGCACTTTAACCTCATACCATTCCTTCAAGTCCTTCTCTGTCTTACTTTTCTTATATCGGTAAGAAACAATGGATGTCAGTGATCACATTCTAGGGTATAACTGAAACAAGTGATTTAAATACAAGTATTAGCTAACAAACAGGTAAAATCGCCTTTTCCTTAAAGCAATAATAAAATATAACCTGAAAAGGTCAATAGTAAGTTTCCATGGTAGTTTTCCTGGTAAATACATTTAAAAGTTGAGTCTTCAAAGGGTTGATCAAAACGCATTTTCAAGCACCTAGCTTTACCAAGTAATACCTGGCAAGATACAGTGAGTTACGTACCCTGCAAAGGGCTTCAAATGAAAAGCAAGGCTGCTATAAACAGGACAGAAATTCACATGTCAGCTTCCACGGATTTGTGCAGGGCAGTGGTAGGAACACTAAATTAGGGCTCCAATATGGCCCAACACTCACTCACTGGGTGATCTCAGCAAGTTCCATAACCTCCCTGAGCCTCCATCCTCCTGTCTATAAAATGAAGACAGTAAATGACCATGATGATCTTCTTTAACCCTGCTGCAAAATATTCCTTTCTCCCCTCAAGGTCTTGCATAAAGATACCTCCTCAGGGGAAGTCTTCATTGATCCTACCAATCACATGAATCATGCCTTCCTCTTTATTCTGACAGCATTTTCCATATAGGCTTTTAAAAAATTTTTTGTTTATTTTTGGCTGCTCTGGGTCTTCAGTGCTGCACAGGCTTTTCTCTAGTTGCGGCGTGCAGGCTTCTCATTGCGGTAGCCTCTCTTGTTGCAGAACATGGGCTCTAGGGCAGGCAGGCTTCAGTAGCTTTGATTCCTGGGCTCTAGAGCACAGGCTCAGTAGTTGTGGTGCATGGGCTTGGTTGCTCCACAGCACGTGGGATCTTCCCGGACTAGGGATCACAACCCTGTCTCCTGCATTCGCAGGCAGATTCTTTACCACTGAGCCATCAGGGAAGCCTTCCTTACATGCTTTTATTCAACCTCTTTCACTCTACCTCAGAATTCACTGTTTACTATATTGTGTGAGCTGTCAGAAAACAGAAGCGGTATCTTCTTCAGCTCTGAAGTCCCACCATGCCCAAACATTTGTGAACTCTGCTGATCCTCAATCTTGTTCTACCTCCCTGATGCCTCACCTCCCTTCTACTCTGACCACTGCCTTGGCTGAGAATAACTGGTGTAGTGTGAAGTGAATGAGGGACTCTAACAAATGAGAAGGGGTGAGGCGTGAAGGGCAACCTTAGACATGAGCTGTGGGAGACTGCACTGGACGTTAGAGCTTACAGTGTAGGAAGGTGAAGCTACAATGATAACAGCATGAATGAACTTGCAGCGAGTCTGTGCTAAGTGCCTTCTACGTGCTTTGCCTGGACTAAGCCAGACAACAAGGCAGGTGAGGAGGGACTGCCATCATTCCCATTTTGCAGATGGGGAAGCCAAGGCACACAGAAGTTAAATGTTTGTTCAAGGTCATGAACTAAGTAAGTAATGGAACCAATATGCATACAGTCTGACTCCAAAGTTCTCTTTCTTAACTGCCTGTGGTGATTAGTACAAAGATGATTATAAAGGCACATTTACAATCCCAATACACCTCAATGCTGTATTATGATTTCCATCCATTCTCAATACAGGGATGTAACAAGCAACAATTCTTGGCCTCACTTGTTAAGATTAGTTATAAATGCTGTCATTTTCTACACAAGTTACACTCTGTAGGAAACCGCCATCTGATTAGAAAGCATCACCTTCTAGAATTATCAACTTTTGACTTCTGCATTTCTAAACAATGAACTACAAAAGCAAGAGACAGAGAGCCTGGAAACAGACATGATGAGGTAACCCTCCAGGGACTGCTCTCTTCACTTGTAGACATTTAATAAAAGTTTGTGGAATCAAATGGTGTTTGGGGGAAAAAGTTTCTACCCTCTTCTAAAACACAGATGGAAGGACTTTCCTGGCAGTCCAGTGGTTAAGACTCTGCGCTTCCACTGCAGGGCACAGAGATTTGATGCCTAGTCAGGAAACTAAGATCCCACATGCCACGGAGAACTAAGCCTACATGCCGTAACGACTGAACCCATGTGCCCGCACCCTGCATGCTGCAACTAGAGTCCGTGTACCACAGTAAAAGATCCCACACAATGCAATGAAGATCCTATGTGCTGCAACTAAGATTCAGTACAGCCAATGCAGTCTTCTCACCTACCCCTTACTTCACCTGAGTGAAAACTGAATACCAACCTCATTGCCCTGCTTAGACCCCAGCCTCTTGACTAGACAACAGCCTCACCTGATCCCCCGGTGGCAGCTCCTCTACCCATCGCGTACTGTGTCCTTTCTGCAAATTGACTTTGAATATTTTCCTTAAAATCCGATTATGTCACTTTTCTGATTAATATATACATCAGTGGCTCATAACTGCCTTCCTCAGGAGTTCTCAACGTCAAGGTTCCAACACATTGGCTAGATCCAGTGTGAAATGTCCACTAATAATGAAGTACTAATTAAACAATTTATAAATATAGAATACTTAAAATAGTGTCCAGCACATGATATTATATAGGTGGTGCTGTGCTGTGCTGAGTCGTTTCTGACTCTTTTCGACATTATGGACTGTAGTCCACTAGGCTCCTCTGTCCGTGAGATTCTCCAGGCAAGAATATTGAAGTGGGTTACCATTTCCTCCTCCAGGGGATATTCCCAACCAAAATATCCAACCCGCATCTCCTGCATCTTCTGCATTAGCAGCTGAATTCTTTACCCCTGAGCCACCTGGGACCAGTTCTGTACTGACTGACTGTATCACTCCTCAAGGGCCCTGTGGTCTCCCTGCTTTTCTGTCCCAGAGTTTCCTCTTTCCACAAGCTCACTCAGACAATAAGCAGAGCAGCCTGGAAGTACAGGGGCATCTGTAGGCACTAATTTTCATTTGATAACTTATCTGCCTCCACTTCCTACACTGCTACAGCCACCACCATAATCCTGGGGGAAGTAACAGAGATCTTAGTTACAGCTTGATCAGTGTACCACTCCCTGGCACATTTATCAACCTGGAGTTTCCTGTGAAACTCCAATTCCAGGTCATCTGCCTACCCTTCTGATCCTCCTGCTTCTGGCCACTAGCACATGTTGAGAGGGCAACACCTGAGCATCTGCTACTAGAAAAGAGTCAATGGGCTGGGGTGTAAAAGAAAACAGAGATGGCAAAGTCATAGGTCACACTGCCACTGAAGGTATGAAAAAGGAATGGAGGAACCTTGAGACCTGGCCTTTCTTCCGCCCTAGGCTCTTAACATAGTTAAATCAGCCAGCAAGAGAGACAGAATGAAGCACCTTTAGCCGCAGTCTAGACAGAAGGGGCATCAGAGGCTGACACTGCGCAGGCGCAAGAAGTAGGGTAGGGTTGCCTCCCAGGCTCAGCCGGCGGCCTCCGCTACACAAGGGCCACCGAAGAGCACAGTACAGTGCCCCGCGGAGTAACCTCTCGCTCGTGCCACCTCTTCTTCCTGAGGCCCTCAGACCCCTGAGGTCTGAGGAAGGTCTGGGAATCCCCCTTCTGAAGCCATTGGGCCGCCTCTCGTTCCCCACTCAGGGCCCGGCGGAACCTAGAAAGATGTTGGTGCCAGCCTCAGGTGAGGCGCCAAGGCTGGGAGGGCCGCCAGGTCGCTCAGGATCGACTTTCCTCACCCCCGTTCTCACCTCTTTGTCCTCCGCCTTCTCCTCAATACCTAATAGCGCGTACAGGTCCATTTGTAGGAGCTCCTTGGTCACCGCCATGGTTCCAACTCTGATTGGATTAGTACTACAACTCCCAAAAGTCTACGCGTGTGGGGCTTCCCGCGGACTGTCGGCTCCAAGCCCGCTGAAATGGTGAACGAACTACGACTCCCGGCAGCCCTCGCGCCCGCCGCTGCTGCTCTCCGGCTGGGGTGACTGTCGTGAATCTCCTGTCGGAGGCCTTGGCTGGCCCGCGCAAGTGGGCGTGGTAGGTAGGGGCGGGGCTGGGTGAAGGTGCCTGGGGCCCGTACCTGACCCGCAAGAGGTCTGCTCTGCGGATCCTGCTGCGCTGCACCGGGAAACAGGATGGAGAGTAGGTGCTACGGATGCGCTGTCAAGTTCACCATCTTCAAGAAGGAGGCGAGTCTCTCTTCACGGGCTAGAGGGAGGACGCGAAGTGGAGGGAAATACACGGGACTTGCAGTCCTAGGCTTGGTTTTATGGCACCTCTCCAGACGTGTGGTTTTGATGAAGCCACAGAGCCTCAGTTAACATTTCTATAAAACGGGGCTAACACTCCCTTGCTTTCGGGGTTATGGTGCTGGATGTGAGTTCCCTGTAAACTGTAAATCGGGCTCCTGTCATTTTCGGAAAGCTAAGCTTTTCTGTCTGCCAAGTGTAGGATCTGGCTGTTTCCCTCCACCCTGCTCCTCCGCAGCCCGGTCTTAGTTAATACTCTGTGACCACTCTCCACTACACCATGCCCGTTACTCTTTCTGCTCTGAAGCCCTCACCATCAAGCAGCCTGCCCTTTCTCCTGTCTCCAGGGCAACATAGCAAAGTCTCACTTATCCTCAGCACAAACCTGCCAAGTTCCCATGGTAAACAGCAGGCTTCCTCTGCCTCAGTGTGACCAGGAGATAGGAACCGGATAGGCGGGATGAATAGCTGGTAGGGAAGCAGATCATGGAGCCCTCAGAAACCTGGGTTTTGTAGTCAAAGTGGTCAGAATTCAAATTGGGGCTCTGCTATCATTCACAGAGGTGACCTTGGTTTGGGCAAGTCTAGTAACCTCTCTGATCCTGTTTAAAATAAGAATGATAATGGTTGTCGTCAGGATTAAGTATGATAGTGTGTATAAATTGAGGATTAAATCAAGTGATGAATGTTAAGTACTGAATTTAGTGCCTGGCTCAGACAGTAAGGAATCTGCCTGCAGTGTGGGAGATGTGGATTCAATCCCTGGGTTGAGAAGATCCCGTGGAGAAGGGAGAGGCTACCTACTCCAGCGTTCTTGCCTGGATAATTCCATGGACAAAGGAGCCTGGCAGGCTACAGTCCATGGGGTCGCAAAGTGTCCAACATGACTGATAAACTTTCACTTTTCACTCACACAGTAAATGCTTAATAAATGGAGGCTATTGTTACTATCCCATCCTGAGTCAAACCTCCTTCCATCTCTGCTAGAACAGAGAAGGCATGGGCCCTGCATTCTTTTTCTCCTCTGTTGAAGAGTCAGTGACCTGAAGCATGGGACTTTGCCTATTTGTCATTTACACTCTTGTGTAAGGGAAGACCGAGTAGAAAGCATGTGAATTTTGCATGAAGCTTTATGAGATTTGAATAGAAAATTGGAGACAGGAATCGCTTTGCCCTCCACCCCACATCTCTCCCCAGGCCTTAGGGGCCCCATTCCCCATCCTCCTCCCAGCAGCTGGTCACAGCTTCAGTGTCTGCTCTGTGTGTGTGTTCAAAGAGTCCCCGTGAGGAGCCTTCAGGGGTGGGTGAGAGGTAGACTCCTTGCTTCATGTTTCTTGTAGTATGGCTGTAAGAACTGTGGCCGGGCCTTCTGTTCCGGCTGCCTTAGCTTCAGTGCAGCAGTTCCCCGAGCTGGAAACACTCAACAGAAGGTCTGCAAGCAGTGCCATGAGGTTCTGACCAGGTGAGAAGCCAACACGGGTGACGGTTCAGCCGAGCATGGCAGCTGGCAGCTGGCCAGGCCTCTCAGCCTTGTGCTCTGGGTCTAGAGGTCGACTCGGGATTGTTTGGGGTGGAGGGCACCGATAGGCAGATGGTGGGTGACTTCTGACACCAGATTTCTTCTCTGTAGAGGATCTTCTCCTGCCAGTGCCTCCAAGTGGTCACCACCTCAGAACTACAAGAAGTAAGTGCTGAAGGGACAGAGACAAATGGGGAGGGGAAAGGACACAGGAGCCATAGGATAGGAGTCTCTTCCCAGCCTGTAGCTTAAGTGAGCCCAGGATCAGGAGGATAGCTGACTCTCCAGCTCCTGAGTGCCCTCCTGGGCTCAGAGAGCAGCTCATCAGTCCGTTCCCCAGAAAAGGTTCTTGGTAGACCTCACCCTCTCAGCTGAACCCTCCTGCCAGTTGGCTGGGTTGGGGTGCAGGGTGACATGAGCGATGGCCCCAGAAGATGGTCCATTGGAGGCCTCCCTAGCTGCCTAGAAATGATTTGAATGGGAAACAGAGAGGGTGCCTTCACCCCTCCCTTCTGCATTCATCAAGAGCCTCTATCTCATATCCTACCAGGCGTGTGGCAGCATTGGAAGCCAAGCAGAAGCCCAGCACTCCCCGGAGCCATGGACTGACCCAGCAAGATCAAGTCATTGCTGAGCGCCTAGCACGGCTCCGCCGGGAGAACAAGCCCAGTGAGCAGGCCCAGACAGGGTGGAAAAGACACCATCCGGGGCTCCTGGGAGTAGGATCCCTCTGGATATTACAAGGCATCTCTATGCCAATTGCAGAGTCAGTGCCCTCGCAGGCGGA
This sequence comes from Bos indicus, assembly GCF_029378745.1. Lineage (NCBI taxonomy): Eukaryota > Metazoa > Chordata > Mammalia > Artiodactyla > Bovidae > Bos > Bos indicus. Next base: position 36,265,761 of record NC_091769.1, read on the forward strand.
GATAGAAGCCAGGCTAGCTGCACTGAAGGATGCACCCCAGGGTCCTGTCCCTTCCACCAAGGAGATGGAGGCGCGGCTTGCTGTGCTGCAAGGCAGAGTTCCATCTTCTCAGGCCCCCCAGCTGGTGAGTGCTGTGACTTTGGAGGGATGGAGGTCCTGGGACAGGGACCCAGCAGAAGCCCAGATACATGTATGCTTAGATACTTTGCAGGAGTACCTCCTGCTCCTGAGGCCTGCTGCCAGGCCAAGGAACCAGGGACAAGCAGCAGGATTGGGTGGGGCAGCAAAGAGTGGCCCCTAGGTTCTGTTGGGGACTGCCAGACCTACCTGATTACATGGGCTCTTGGTTAGTCCCCTTTCCCTGAGTTTTGGGAACGCCTCAGCACCCAGCCCTGACCGGAACTGCTCTGAGCCTTATGATGTGGCTTCCCCACTACCCTGCTCCCCACTGAGGTTCCCTTCTCTGAGCAGGCACATCAACCACCGGACCCCAGGACCCAGGTGCAGCAGGCACAGGATCTGCTGACACAGCTAACAGCGGAGGTGGCTATTGATGAGAGTTGGGAACAAGAAGGCCCAGGTATATTCTCCACCTGGCTCCCCCAGGGACTCTTTCCCTACTCTTTTCCCTACTCTTTCCCCAGGTGGGAGAGGCTCCAATGCTGACACTCTGGGAGGTGAATATAAATTAGAGAATATCAACATTATAAGGATTGCCATTTATTGAATGTTTACTCCAGTGGGAGCCAGTGTAAGCCTAGTGGATTAGTGTGTAGGCATTAGGCTCAGACAGTGATTCTCTGTTCTACCACTTAGTAGCTGTGTGACCCTCAGCATGTTGCTTGACTGAAGTCTCACTTTCCTCATCTGTAAAATGGAAGGATGTGTGGTAAGACCTACCTCATGGAAAAGTCATGAGGAGTAAATGGGCTAATCCAGGAGTACTTAGGACCCTGCCTGGCTCATAGTAAGTGAATGTTCTCTGTGATGATGATGATGATAAGGAGGAAGAGGCTATTTACTTAAAATTAAATTTAAGATTGAGTTCCTCAATGGTACCACATTTCAAATGCTCAGTAGTCACAAGTGACTCATGGCTATGATCTTGGACAGCACAAATACAGACCATGACGTGACATGGAATGTTCCCATCATCATAAAAAATTCTTTTGGACAGAGCTCTTCAAAAGCTTCACATCAGTGGTTCTCAACTATGGTGATGATTTTCCCTGCAGGGCCCAATTGGCAACGTCTGGAGACATTTTGGGTATTGCAACTCAGAGGGTACCACTAGCATCTAGTGAGCAGAGGCTAAGGAAGCTGCTGAACATCATACAATACACAGGGCAGCCCCCACCACAAAGAATTACAGGCGTACCTCAGAGACATTATGGGTTCAGTTCAAGTTCACTGTAATAAAGTGAGGCACGTGAAGTTTTTGGTTTCCTGGTGCATATAAAAATTGTGTACAGTATACTATAGTCTATTAAGTGCACAATAGCATTATGTTTAAAAAAAATGTACCTACCTAATTTTAAAATATTTTATTGCTAAAAATTGTTAACCACCATCTGACAACATAGAGTTGCCACAAACTTTCAACTTCTAAGAAAAAAAAGAAAAAGCAATTATCTGTGAAGTGCAATAAAACAAGGTATGCCCATGTCCTGTCCAATATGTCAGTAGAACCAAGATTAAGAAACCTTGCTTTAACATGGAACTCTGCTCAATGTTATGTGGCAGCCTGGATGGGAGGGGAGTTGTGGGGTAGAATGGATACATGTATATGTATGGCTGCATCCCTCTGCTGTTTACCTGAAACTATCACAAATGCATGCATACCCCAATACAAAATAAAAAGTTTAAAAACCTTAAGAAACAAAAAAAAGAAACCCTGCTTTAGGGGAATTCCCTGGTAGTCCAGTGGTTAGGACTCTGTACTTCCACTGATGGGGGCAGAGGTTTGATCCCTAACTGGAGAACTAAGATCCTGCATGCCATGTTGTGCAGCCAAAAAAAAAAAAAGAAACCCTGCTTTAGAGATACAATCTCACTGAATATCCTCAGTAATCCTATGATTAATATTATTATCCATATTTTATAAACGAGGAAATTGAGGCCTGGTGAGCTTAAGGAACTTGACCAAGGTCACATAGCTATTAAGTAGCGAAGCTAGGACTTCAGCCCAAAGCTGTCTAACTTCAAATGTCTTATTCTAAAACTCTGAGCTGAAGAGGACCATGTCAGAGCCACACCCACTCAACTAAAATTCTTCCCCCCTAGTGACATTCAAGACCTCAGCTTCCCTCATGTCGTCTCTGTGCTGCTCCCTAGAAATGCTGATTCCAGCCTGTAAGGCAGAGGGCCTGGCTGGACCCTGGCCTCCCCATCTTCTGCTCCTTTCGGGCAGTGATTCTTATACCATGGGGCACCCACCCTAAGGGCAACATGTTAAAGTATCAGGTGGGTGGGGATGAATTTAATTGAAAAAAAAAGTCTAAGATTACTGGTTTCTTATATTTGGGAAAATGAATAAAAATAGCTAATTTTATTTGCAATATAAGCCACAGGAACTATTGTGGAACAAAAAGCTGGTAATTCATGGAGGGTTTTTTAAAGTTAGGAAATGGGCTCAGTGGTTTCTGATGAGAGATCCCGAAATGTCTCCCTCCCTGAATGCATCACTCTTTCTAGCCGCCTCTATCCAGAACGACCTCAACCGGGGGGGCCCAGGGGCCCAGAGCACCAGTTCCAGGGGGCAAGCCACCTGGTCCCTGGAGGAGGAAAAGAGCAGGTTGCTGGCTGAGGCAGCCGTCGAGCTTCGGGAGGAGAACACCCGGCAGGAGCGCATCCTGGCCCTCGCCAAGCGCCTGGCTGTGCTGCAGGGACGGGACCCTGACAGAGGTAAAGGCTGGTAAAACAGCCACTCACTCGTGTCCCCTGGGCCAAGCTCTGCACAGTGGCTGTACTCTCTGCCAGGCCGAGTCTACTGAGCACTGCCTAGAACCATGAGACAAGTGCTAGGGCAAAACGGTGGATGAAGAACAAGGGGCAGCCATCAGGGGGCAGGGGCCCCGGGTCCCTTCAGGTGCAGAACCTTCTGTTCATGCTGTGCAGCCCAGCAGAGGGGGCAGAATGGAGATCAGAGCAGAGGGGGGTCAGAGCCACTCTGATCAGAGTGGCTGCGGAGGCGGCTTAACTCTGGAACAAGTGCCTCTGGAAACCACACCACTCCTGGGGACAGCAGTACAGCCACTCCGGTGAGCTCTCCACCTCACTCCTCTTCCCCTGCTCCCTGCCCTCCATCTTCAAGTGACCCTCCAGGACTACTACCTTCCCGACAGCGATGATGAAGAGGAGGAAGAGAAGGCCATCCAGAGAGTCCTGCGGCAGGTTGGCCCTGCCTTACCCACCTGACCACCCCTTGTCTGGTCCCTGCTATGCTGCCCCACCACACCCCTGGCCCCATTCACTCTGTGCCCACCCTGGGGTTTGCTGGCCTGTCACTCTGCAGCTCCTGTTCTAGCTGGAGTTCCTCTACTCCCGTGACCCACACCTGCCCCTGGTCCCTTGAGATGGGACATCAGCAGCCACAGACAATAGATCAAGGAAGATGGGTTGAGAGCTTAGGCCACAGAGTGCAGAAATACTGTGCATTGGCGGGGTGCCTGGAGCTAGGAGCTGTACCTCTTCACTCTGTCCACAGCTCACCGAAGAAGCTGCCCTGGATGAGGCAAGTGGCTTTAACATCCCTGTGGAGCCAACTCCCCAACCCCAAGACCAGTCCTGCGGGGCAGAGCCTAAGGTGAGAAGAACCACAGACACAGACCCCCAGGCTGCCATCATAGCCTCCCTCCCACCTCCGTCAGGTACCTGATGTCCCCAATTCCTCTCTGGTCCTTAAAGGCCCAGGACATGGCCACCAGGCCTGAGGAAGAGGAAGAGGAGCTCCCTTGGTGCTGCATCTGCAATGAGGATGCCACCCTTCGCTGTGCTGGCTGCGACGGAGACCTCTACTGCAACCGCTGCTTCCGGTGGGTGAAGGTGGAATGTTCTTTGGGGCTGGGAGAGTTCCAGGGCTACCTGTGATCTCTGACCTATTTCTATGCTCCGCAGGGAAGGCCATGATGCCTTTGAGCTTAAAGAGCACCAGACATCTGCCTACCAGCCCCTGCATAAAGGCCAAGGGCACTGAGGGAGCCCTGGTCCTCCCGGGAACGTCATCCTACAGGCAAGCACACAGGCTGGGGCGCCCTCCAGGGCATCTGATGGGAGGACATGACAGGCTGGACTGCTTATGAATGTGCCCTTTCTTAAGCCTCCGTTCCTGGAAGGAGGAAGGATTCTCCATTGGAGACAATGACTGGAGGAGCCAGAGGGAAGGCAGAGGTCAGGAGCCTTCCAGCGCTGGAGTCTGGATTGGAAGTGAGAGACAGGGCAAGACCAGTCTGAATCTAAGGAGGAGCCTTGAAACTTGTTCAAGAGCCCAGGGCCCTCCGCTGGTACTTGGAGGATTTAATAAAGTGTGTGATTCATTGGACCAGCATCTTTTATCTATAGAACCCTATGGATCCTGAGCCTGGGCCCTCGGAGAGGTACAGGAGCAGAGTCCTGTGAAGTGAGGAAGAAGGAAAAAGTTTCTCTAGGCAGGAACAGCCCCACCCCTCCTGGTGGCCTCACATGCAGTAGGCATGCCCCCAGGCCCCACCATCTTGGATTATACAACCTTTCTAGTACTCAGACACTGCCTACACAAACAGTGAATGCATACCCTGCTTCTGGCCTTACTCCCAAAGGATGCCACCTCCAGGGCTCCTGTCCCCACCTGCCTGCCTTTCAGACCCACTGTCAGTTTCCACCAGCTCCCTCCTTACCTGACCACTGGGCTCTCAGCCTATACCCTTTACACCCCTCTGCTTAGTCCCTGTTTTTTCTCTTTTAGCCTCTGGCTTGGAGCTGGCTCAAGAAAGAGTCCTCAGCCTGAGGCCTCCTGGATCAGTTAGTGGGGGAGGAAGGTTTAGCTTCTGATGCCCCCGGACCCAACTAGGTTTTTCCAGTTAACTCTCCTATTGGTCTTTGCCACTTAGGCTCCTGTTGGTGGTGGCAGGATGCTGTGTGTCTTAGCCAGGTGCCTTCTGCTTGGCCTCTGGGACCTTGCATGATGGTGATTTCTCTGACACAGAACTGTGACCTGTATCTTTGAATTCTCAAGGCATGTGTGGGTGGGTGGCTGGACATGTGGACGGGTGAGGTATATGGGAGCCTAGTGACTTGGATGCTGGCCTTCTGGTATAAGACTTCACCCTCTCCCTCCCCCATCTGTCAGCACAGATATGCACCACACTCCATGAAGCTGGGGTTCCTGAAGGTTTTATCCACTTGGCTGATAGGAAGGCAGTGGGCAACAGCCATGACTGGTTCCCAGACAGTGCAGCTGACAGGAACCAGCTGTGGCTGCACACAGACAGTGGCGTTCAAATGTCCCTCCTCATTCTCCATGTTCCTCGTCTGGGTCCCAAGGAGTGGTTTCCCACCCAGCTGAAGATCCAGGGGTTCAGGGCAGACTGGGCAGTGCTGAGGCTGATGAAGCTAGTCTCACAAGGCTTATTTCTGAGGTCGACTGAGTCTCCGAAGTTTCTTTAGTTGACTGAGCAGCTCAGAGATAAAAGGCTGAGAAAGAAACAGAGGAGCAGAAGCAGGGATGAGATCAGGTTATGGGGTCACACCTACCCCACCACAGTGCTCCCCCTAGTCTCCACCTGATTCCATGGCCTCCAAGTCAGGAAAGGGGAGAAGGACCCAGGGCCAAACCTTCCTCTTCACTAGCTGCTGGCCCACTGGGCCCCCTCTTAGCCCAGACCACCAGAGCATCACTTACCTCTGTGGGGCGGGGGCAGTTTTGGAGAAGAGCCTGGTGGAAGAAAGCAGAGTGGGTCCCTGAGCCACAGCACTTTTTCACGAGTCCCCAGTCTCCCAGGAATTTCCCCCTCTGAACTGGTTCTCCCCACACTGGATGGGGAAGCAGAACCTGGGTTCTTGGGTTCCCCTTGGTCCCCAATTCTACCTCCAACTGAGTCTTCTGCTCCTCTGTGGATAGTTCCATGAGAGCCTCCAGGTCGATCTCAGGCTCTGAAGAAGTTGGTTGATCCTGTTTGGGAACCACATGGGGCTCAGAGGAGCCCAGCCAGCTGGTGCTGGAGTGAAAGGCAGTTGGGTTCACCCATCTCCCACTCTATTTTCCATGTTCAGTTCCTCTCCTTACTCGAACCACCCATTCATCCGTCCATTCAACAGTTACCAAACACCTACTATGTTCTACCTGAAAGTCTAGGGTTCTTTAAAAAGAGTATCTTTAATTTCAAGAGTTATAAACATTGTTAGTAGGGATATAAAATGGTACAGCTGCTTTGGAAAACAATTTGGCAGCTCCTTAATATGTTAAATATAGAGTTATCATTTGGCCCAGCAATTCCACTCCTAGGTCTATTTCCAAGACAAGTGAAAATATATATTCATGTAAAAATCACATATGAGTGCAGTTCAAAGCATTATTCTTATTCAAATGACCATCCACTGGTGAATGGATAAATAAATATTATGTAGCCATACAGTATTTTTCAGCAATAAGAAGAAATAAAGGACTGATTCATGCTACAACTGGGATTAACTTTGAAAACATGTTAGTGAAAGAAGCCAGTTACAAAGGCTTCATGTTATATGATTCGATTTGTATGAAACATCCAGAGTAGGATGTTTGTGTATAGAGACACAAAGTAGACTGGTGGTTGCCTAAGGCTGGGACTGGTGGTGATAAGGAATGGGGTGTGACTACCAACTGGTACAGGGCTTCTTTTATGGATAGTGAAATGTTCCAAAAGTAGACCATACTGGTGGTTGTACAACCTATGAAGATAGTTAAAACTATTTGGATTTTACACTTTAAGTGGGAATTGTATGGTATATGAATCATAGCTCAATAAAGCTAACTTTAAAAGTTATTATAGTCATTGCAAAAATTTAAGCAATACATAGTTTATAAAAGTAAAAATGAAAGAAGGTAAAGAGAGTAAGAAACCAAACCACTGACTGGGAGAACATATTTGTAAAAGATATATCTGATAAAGGATGTTATCTAAAATATACAAAGAACTCTCAAAACCAACAATGAGAAAGTAATAATCCAATTTAAAAACAGGGGGAAATTTTGTATATCTGCCTCACCAAAGAAGATACAAAGATAGCAAATAGCATATGATGCTAACATAATATGTCATTGCTGCTGCTGCTAAGTCACTTCAGTCGTGTCTGACTCTGTGTGACCCCATAGACGGCAGCCCACCAGGCTCCTCCATCCCCGGGATTCTCCAGGCAAGAACACTGGAGTGGGTTGCCATTTCATTAGGGAATTGCAAATTGAAATAACAATGAGATACCATTACATACCTATTAAAATGGCAAACAAAAACAAACTAAAATACCAAATGCTGATGAGGCTGTGGAGAGATAGGAATACCTGTTCACTGCTGGTGGGAATGCAAAATGGCATAGCCACTTTGGAAGACAGTTTGGTACTTTCTTACAACACAAAACATACTCCTATCATACAAAACAGCACTTGTGTTCCTTGATATTTATCCAAATGAGTTGAAAATATATCTGCACGGAAACCTGCACATGAACGTTTATAGCAGTTTTATTCATAATTGCCAAAACTTGGATGCAACCAAGATGTCCTTCAGTAGGTAAATGAATGAATGAATGGTGGTGCACCCAGACAATGGCATATTATTCAGTGCTAAAACAAAATGAACTATAAAACCATAAAAAGACATGGAGGAAGCCTAAATGCATATTATTAAGCAAAAGAAACCAACCTGAGAAGTCTACACACTGTACAATTCCAACCATATGACATTCTGGAAAATTACAGAGACAATAAAAAGACCAGGGGTTACAGTGGAGGAGTGGTGAATGGGTGGAACACAGAGGATTCTTAGGGCAGCCAAACCACTCTACGTGATGATACCAGGAGGGTAGACACACGTCATTACACATTTGTGAAAACCCTTAGAAGGTATAGCACCAAGAGTGAATCCCAATATAAACCCTGAATTTTGGGTAGTTATGATGTAGCAATATAAATTCATGAGCACTAGTGCTCTAGTAGGGGGGTGTTGATAGTGGGAAAGCTGTGCATGTGTGGGGACAGGGAGAATATGGAAATTCCCAGCACCTTCTGCTTAATTTTGCTGTGAACCTAAAACAATAAAGTCATTAAAATAAAAAATAGAGTCATTAAAAGAGAAAAGCTGCACAGCAAAAGAAACCATCAACAAAACGAAAAGGCAACCTACTGAATAGGATAAAATATTTGCAAATCATAAGGGGTTAGTATCTAAAATATATAAAGAACTGAGACAATTCAATAGCAAAAAAATCTAATTTTTAAAAATGGGCAGAGTATCTGAATAGACGTTTTTTTCAAAGAAGACATATAGATGGCCAACAGGCAAATGAAAAGATGTTCAAAATCACTCATCATTAGGGAAATGAAAATCAAAACCACAGTGAGATACAACCTCATATCTGTTAGAATGCTTCTGTGTTGCTTCAGTCGTGTCCGACTCTGTGCAACCACATAGACGACAGCCCACCAGGCTCCCCCGTCCCTGGGATTCTCCAGGCAAGAACACTGGAGTGGGTTGCCATTTCCTTCTCCAATGCATGAAAGTGAAAAGTGAAAGTGAAGTCGCTCAGTCGTGTCCAACTCTAGCAACCCCATGGTCTGCAGCCTACCAGGCCCCTAGGTCCATGGGATTTTCTAGGCAAAAGTACTGGAGTGGAGTGCCATTGCCTTCTCCTGTTAGAATAGCTATTATCAAAAGGACAATAACAAGTGTTTCTATAAGTTAGTAAAGACATATTTTTCATTTTACATCTTTGTGTACCATTTTATTATTTTTTAAAAAATTTACCATGTGCATGTATTTTTAAAATAAAGATAGCAAAAAAATAAATAACAAGTGTTGGTGAGGATGTGAGAAAAGGGAACCTCTGTGCCCTGTTGGTAGAAATGTAAATTGGTGCAGGCACTATGGAAAATGGTATGGAGGTCCCTCAAAAACTGAAAAATAGAACTACCATATAACCCAGTAATTCCATTTCTGGATATTAATCCAAAGAAAATGAAAACAATAATTCAAAAACATATATGAACCCCCATGTTCACTGCAGTGTTGATTTGCAGTAGCCAAGATATGGAAACCACATAGGCGTCCATCGATGGGTGAATAGATAAAGAAGCTGTGGTGTATACATATGCACTGGAAAACTATTCAGCCATAAAAAAGAAAGAAATCCTGCCATGTGCAACAACATGAATTACATTGACAGTATTACATTGAGTGAAATAAATCAAAGAAATCAAACACTGTATGATCTCACTTATATGTGGCATTAAAAAAAAGAGAACTCATCAATAAAAGAACAGATTGGTGGTTGCTGAGGTGGGGGTGGGGAAAGGCGAAATGAGTAAAACAAATCAAAAGGTACAAACTTCCAGTAATAAATAAGTCATGGGGCTCTAATGCACAGCATGGTGACTAGCATTAATAATGTTGTACCGCCTATTTGAAAGTTGCTAAAAGAATAAATCTTAAAAGTCCTCCTTGGGACTTCCCTAGTGGTCTGGTGGTTAAGAATCTTCCACTGCAGGGAGCATGGGTTTGAAAAAAGAAAAAAAAAAGTCCTCCTGTCAAGAAAAAAAATTTTGGTGGCTCAGTGGTAAAGAATCTGCCTTCCTACCTTCAGAATCAGAGGACACAGGTTCAGGTTTGATCTCTGATAAGGGGACTATGATCCCACGTGTCGCAGGTACCACAACTAGAGAGAAGCCCATGAGCCGCAACTAAAACCCAACACAGTCAAAAAAAAAAAAGAGAGAATCCAACTGCCAATGCAGGAGGCAAGGGTTCCATTCCTGGTCCGGAAAGATCCCACATGAGTCAGAGCAACTAAGCCTGCGCACCACAACTATTGCACCACAACTCTAGGGCCTGGGACCCACAGCTGTTGAGCCCGCACACTGCAACTACTGAGGCCCAGATGCCCTAGAGCTTGTGCTGTGCAATGAGAAGCCACCACAATGAGAAGCCCTCGCACCACAGCTAGAGAGAGGCTCGCCCGGCAGTGAAGACCCAGCACAGTCATAAATAAATAAAATTATTTTTAGAAAAAGAAATAATTTGTTGAAACTATGTATGAAGACAGCGGTTAACTAGGCTTATTATGGTAATCATTTTGCAATATACACAAATATAAAGTCATTACATTGTACACCTGAAACGAATATTGATTACACCTTAATAAAAATGTTTTTTTAAAATTTAAGATGTAAACTCAAGGTTTTGTAGTGCTTCATCAGGGACTTTCTTAAGTGAAAGTTGCCTGATGGGGAAGATCATGACTTCTAGAATAGGTTGGTGCAATTTTCTTGATTCATGCCAAGGTCCACCACTGATTTGCATCATCAGTGCGTATATCAATATAGTTGAAAAGGCAAACAACTTATTGCATTATTTATGAAAATAATTGTAGACCCTCTGAAAAGGTCTTGGGAACCCCTGGTGTCACCAGAACACACTGCAAGAACTGCTGCCTTCTCCATTTTTCTATGGGGTTGTTGAGGGGTTTTTTTAACTGACTAAAGAAGCTTATTTGTTTGTTTTGATTCAGATTATCCCTAGCATTCCATATATCATGGATATACTGTTTGGGGGAGGCATTGGAGAAATAGGTGTATTATATAATTGGAAATAATGTTTTTTTCCAGGTTGAGTTTTGCTTCATTTAAAAAAATTTTTTTTCTATGCTTAGTAGGTTCTTCCCATACTGATTTGGGTAAATATTTGATAGTCACCTTACATTTTCCTAGATATTTGATAATTTTACCTTTTCTATTTGAGTATTTAATTATCTGGAATCTATTCATTCAACAAGTGTGTCCACTGGCTACTATTAACCTGGCACTCTGACCTTGGGAATTTCGGTGAGCAAAACAAAGATCCTGCCCTCAAAGAACCTATCTTAGGGGCAGTTGAGGAGACATAGTAAAAACAGATGCATTAATTAATTTGGTTGTATAAATTGTTTAAAAGTAAGTGCTATTGGGGGGAACTTTTTGGGTGGTGGAAATGTTCCATATCTTGACAAGCTAATGCTTACCCCCTACTCTAAAAATAGGCACATTTTATTGTCTGCCGATTATGCTTCAATAAAGTTGATTTAGAAAAGAAAGAAGGGAAAAAATGCCTCAATTACCCTCTCATTCCTTCCACTGCCCATGGTTAATCATTGTTACTAGTTTTGGTCCTTCTATACCCTTTTAAAAGCAAATTAGTGCTAGGATTCTAAGTTAGTTCTTTCACCCTAAGCTCTAGACTTTCTCCTTTGTTTCCTCGGTTTCTAGCTCATCTGATTTAGCATTCATTTATTAAATGCATCCTTATTGAGAGCATGTTGTGCACCAAGCATTGTGATGAGTCCTGGGGCCATAACAGCAAGACAGGCAGATATGGTCTTGCTCTCGAAAAGCTTATATTCTCCTGAGGGATACTGACAAGCAAAATGGTAGTTATAATACAGGGTGATAAGCACTCTGAGGAGAAGGCAGTGGCACCCCACTCCAGTACTCCTGCCTGGAAAATCCCATGGATGGAGGAGCCTGGTGGGCTGAAGTCCAGGGGGTCTCGAAGAGTCGGACACGACTTCTCGACTTCACTTTCACTTTTCACTTTCATGCATTGGAGAAGGAAATGGCAACCCACTCCAGTGTTCTTACCTGGAGAATCCCAGGGACAGGGGAACCTGGTGGGCTGCCGTCTACGGGGTCGCACAGAGTCGGACACGACTGAAGTGACTTAGCTTAGCTAAGCACTCTGATGAGATATTATAGGAGCACATGAAAGGGGAACCTAGCCAAGACCGGGGTTTAGGAAGGGTTCCAGGAAGAAGTGATCTCTAATCTGAGACCTGAAGGCTGAGTAGGAGTTAACAAGATGTTTATACTTCTGATGATGGGGTAACAGGGACCAGATTTATTCTCTCAACATAAGTAACTAGTCAGAAAATAATTAGAAAACTAGACAAAAATATATGAACAGTGTTCTCAGACTTTAGACAACAGGTAACTCAGCACTACCTGGGAAAGAAGAGAAATGAAAGAGATAAACTCTACAATTGTCCTGGGTTTCATCCTGAAGGCAGTTTCCAGACCACAGAGCAGAGAGGCAGATCCCAAGCAGAGCGCAGTGGTCATACTAAATTGATATGACAGAGATCAGAGTTTGGGGTTGAGGTGGCTGTAAATGGACAAGTTCCAGAGAGGAGGGAGTTATGAAGAAAGAGACCTCCAAAAGTCTGCAGAAGTGTTCTCCTGAGCTTTTGCTGAACACAAGGTACACATTCAGAGGGTAAAACTTCACGAGGCCAGATACTATGAGACACGGCAGGCACAGAAATGAACAGTTCCCTGACCTCACAGAGGACTGATAGATAAATCAAGGTCCACTCAGCCAGAGTGGAGGGTCATCCCTGATCACCCAGGAACTCAAGAGAGACCTCGGGAGGTACAGGCGGTACATTTTTACGGTTGTAAGTTGAATAGATTGTTTTTTAAAATGTCATCACATCAAAAGGGCTGTGTCATGGAAACAACAGGAATGTTTCAAAACTCTGGGGTGGTCAACAGTGTCCCCTGCTGATATGTACACTATTTAGCCCCCCAGGTAGTGATCCTCGACTTTGCCAAGAGGTCTCAATAGAGTGGTGGGAACAGAAGTCAGGTTGCAGTGGTTTGTAGATTACAGTAGTTTGAATAGTGATAGGAAGAGAAGGGGGAAAGTTAGCAAAGGCTCTGAGTACAAATCCATTAAAGGGCCTTGTAAAGGAGACAGGAAGTAGGGGATGGTAACCAAACCGGAGCATAGTGTTAAACAGGAGAAGCTCACGAGTGTTTAAGTCCCTGCTTAAAAGCCGAATCTACACAATCATTTCTGGACAACAGGAGCTCCAGGGCCCCAAGTCAGTTTGCCTTGTTGAATCCAGACTTGGCTCTTCTTAAGACCCTAAAACAGGCTGCACACCCAGTGAGAAGAGGTGGGGCCCTTCAACAAAGGAAGGTTGGGTCCCATTAAACTAAACTAAAAGCAGTAATGCAACCTACTCCTGGAACCAATCCAGCAGTGCTATCCAGGGTGGGCATGTGGCCAGGGGTAGGCGGGCAGCTGGTAGAGAGGGACTCTATGAAGGTAGAACTGAAGCTGGGTAAGCTGAAGACTGAGTTGCCTCAATCCCTGCCCAAGGTGACCAGCCTCTACCTAGTGCTTCCCACCCACTTGCCTGCTTCCTGCTGAAAAGAGCAGAGATTAGGACAGGAACTCCCACCTGGCACCTTTGGACAATTGCCATGGCAACCACAGGTCAGGTATTTTATTCCAGTCATTTCCTGGGAGCAGTCTTCCCACATGTCCTGTTTTCTAACCTTATGAGCTCATAATTCTACAGCTTTTCCCCTGCCTTGATCTTGCAAAACAAGATTCTTTGGCTATTGTCTCTCTCTAATGCCTGGAAGGATTTGCCCTGAGGTGTCTGAAATATGAGACTTTTTATCCACAAGTCTAACAATCTGAAATTGAAACAGACCCAGAGAGGCAGGGTGCTGGCAGGAATGAAGGGCAGGGCAATGTCCAGTAAAGTCAGAGTAGACACGGGCCAAGAAAGCTTGCCTCTCCTGCTCCCAGCTCCAAGCCATCTCCCTCTCCTCCACAAGTGCTGCCAGGGACACTGTCAACACCTGGACCAAACTGATACGTGACACAGTGAGCCTGACAAGACAGCCTGGGCCACGGGTATCACTCTTCCCCACCCCCACTGCAGGACCACTGACACAGCTCTTACCTGGGAGAGTCACAAACCCTTGCTGTCCCCCAAGAAAAAGACAGGACCTGAGTAAGGAAGGAGAGAAACAAGGACCATGGCATGTGGACAAGGAGGACTCTGGCATGGTGCAGAGGTTCTTGCTAGCCACACACTAGGATCGGCAGTGGAGCTTATGAAAAAGACCAGTGCCTGGGCCCCACTCCAGTAGACTGAAATTTAGTTGAAGTGCAACAGGGGCATTGAATTATTTCTGAAGAACTTGGGGGAACCACTAAGCTACGTGAATAAACATTCGGACGCTACAGGCAGAGCCCCAGCTCAGCTCCTGGTCCCAGGGCTCTCTAGTGGTGTGACCCTGGGCTACTTATTCAACATTTCTAAGCCTCCATTTCCTCCACTGCTGCTGCTAACCCGCTTCAGTCGTGTCTGACTCTGTGCAACCCCATAGACGGCAGCCCACCAGGCTCCACCATACCTGGGATTCTCCAGGCAAGAACACTGGAGTGGGTTGCCATTTCCTTCTCCAGGGCATGAAAGTGAAAAGTGAAAGTGAAGTAGCTCAGTCGTGTCCAACTCCCAGCGACCCCATGGACTACAGCCTACCAGGCTCCTCCATCCATGGGATTTTCCAGGCAAGAGTACTGGAGTGGGCTGCCATTGCCTTGTCCTCATTTCCTCCACAGTAAAACAGTATCTGGGCTTCCCAGGTGGCTCAGTGGTAAAAAGTATGCCTGCCAAGCAGGTGATTTGGGTTGGATCCCTGGTTGGGAAGATGCGCTGGAGGAGGAAATGGCAACCCTCCCCAGTATTCTTGCCTGGGAAATCCCATGGACAGAGGAGCCTGGCAGGCTTCAAAAGAGTCAGAAAGGACTTTGTGACTAAACAACAACAAAACAGAATCTACCTAATGGACTTGTGGGGAGGGCTGAATGAAATAACGTAAGGCAGGTTCTGGACACTGTGCCTAGCGTATGGTTAAGTGCTCAAAATGTTATTCTTGTTGGAGCAACCTTTGTTACTACACTAGGATCTCGATTTGGAGGTATCTAGGTAAATAAAATGCTGCTCTCCCAGGATGTGGTTGAGGGGAATCAGTCGGAGCCAGGGCCAAGGCTAGGTCAGGCGCTCATATCAGTGGTCACTATTGGTCACTCTGACATTCTACTCCAGCACTATCCATTCTGAGATGAAGGAAAGGTTTTGTATCTGTCCTGGCAACTTGGTAGCCACTAGTCACCTGGAGGTATTGGGCACTTGAAATGTAGCTAGTGTGACTGAGGACTGAAGTTTTAATTGCATTTAATTTTCATCAGTTTAAAGTTAAATAGCTGCACATGGCTGATAGCTACAGGAGTGAACAGCGTTGCACTAGACAGGTATGTGTGTTGAGGATGAAAGTAAATACAGACCTAAAATACAAATATTCCTCTACCATCTCATCTGAGCCTCAAAAAGTTCTACAAAAGGGGTACAACAGGCATTGATAGCCCCATTTTATAGATAGAAAACTGAGTCTCAGAGATGTTAAAAGACCTGCTCCAGATTATAGAGTGGGAGGCAGAGCCCAGACCAATGGGAGGCCAGTTTCAGGACTGCGAACCCATGCCTTGCCTGTGGGAAAAGCTTCCTCTCCATAGAACACTTCTATTGTGCCCTCCAGTCCCCAGGCCCGCCAGGTCCTACCCACCTGGAAGAGCTCCTGAACCTGGGTGTCCACCCACTGCTCCATCTCCACCCAGCGCTGCAGCTGCCCCCGGTCATACTTCACCGTCAGCCGGCTGGGTTTCCGGGACCGGGGTCGGAAGGGGTCGGACTGGGACTTGGACTCGGAGTCTGTGGATGATGTCCTCCTCCTCCCAGAAGCCCAGTGGACCTTCTTACTTGGATTCTCCTTGTCCGGGTTGGGAGATGTGCAGGAAGCAGGGCTTGAAGACAGCATGGAAGGACTGGTTTGGGCAAAGAGTTGGGAAAAATTGCCAGTCAGAGCAGGAAAGCCAGGGAATGAGGAGCGAGAGCAGAGGGAGAGGCCAGCAGGGAAGAAAGAAAGGCGGGTGGAGGCAGGGCCAAGGCTTCTGGGGGGGCGGGGGTCAAAGATCAACTGGCCTTTGTCTGGTGCTGGGAATGCCAGGCTCCTGGCTCCAGGCTGCCAGTAAGTGGCACTCCCGCGCTGTGCCCCAGCCTTCCTTTCTGCAGCTGCTGCAAAACAGGGATATAAACTACACAGGAACAAAGGTCAAGAGGGTGCCATGCCTCGGAGGTGGAAGAGGCCCTTGGGTCCTGAGGGGTGCGGGGCTCTAACCTGAGTCACACTCACCAGAGAGACCTTAGCACCGCGTTTTCCTGGGACTAGATCCACTGGCCTTCAGAAGCTACGCTCACAGGGATCCTGCAGGAGTGGGGTCCCTGGCTGGCAAGGGCTCCTGCTCAGAGCGTGGTGCTGCTGAGAGCAGAGTTGCATCAGGGATAATTAGAGGGGTGGTGATCTCTGGCCCTCGTGGGGGCAGCATCCTCTTGTGTCTGAGTGTTAGCTGCCTTTAAGACTGTGAGGGAACAGGTACTCCCCTGGCCCTGTGTGTTTGCAGAGTTGAACTTGTCTCCCAAGCCCATTCCCCAGAGGCAACTGCTTAGAAAGCCATGTTTATCACCACATGACCCTCCCCTGACTGAGGTTCCACTGAGGAACCCTGTAGACCTAACATTTACCCCGGTGTCAAGGACTATTACTTCAAGACAGACTTGCATGCTAAAGGAAGGGTGTTTTTGTCTCTTCAGTCTTTTGTAATAAAAATTTCCAAACGTTTTAGAAAAGTTACACAACAGAAGAATATATATTATATATATAATATATATATATTTTAATGAAGAGCTAAGAAGGACAAATAAAGAATGAAAGTTTCTCTGTTCTCCCCAGCTCCACCCCCTAGAGGCAGCCTACCAACAGTTTCTGTTCTTAGTTCTCCTGTGATCACCATTATCTCTTTGTGTAATAACATAAATGTGTCCATTCTATTTATTTTTTATCTTCTTCACCATGCTGCGTTGCATGTGGGATCTTGGTTTTCTGACTAGAGTCTTAACCACTAGACTGCCAGGGAAATTCCAATTTGTCCATTTTAGACAGTATCTCTTGTCTCCTAATATGAATGATAAGAAATTAGCTCCCTCACTCATACTCCCTCATCCCCTTTACTTGCTACATTCATATTTTTATTTATGTATTTCTTTTTCACTAATTTCTTTTTAGGTCTTAGAGTGGTTGCCTTTGTGATGCTGAATTTGTCTCCAACTTATCAATTTCAACTCTCATACAGTGACACCTACAAGAGAGTTTTAGACAAAAACCAATTGATGAGTCTTTAATGGTGATATTCTAGGCCCTAAGTTAACCGGGTTGGGGAGGTGTTTGAGGGTTGGAAGCCAGGATGGTAGCCTAGAAACACCCGGGCTTCAGAGGAAGGCTGACAGATCCCAGTTCAAACTCAGCTTTGCCCCGCCTTGGTCTAATAACCCTCCAGTTTCACAACCTGAGTCTGCTTTCTCATTTGCAAAATGGAGTTTGAAGAGGATTCAATGAGATGGTGGGAACGTTCCTGGTGGTCCAGTGGTTAAGAATTCACCTTGTAATTCAGGAGACATGAGTTCAATCCCTGTCGGGGAACTATAGACCTCACATGCTGCAGAGCAATTAAGCATGTGCTGAAAATACTGAAGCCCCCAACTGCTAAAGCCGGAGTACCATGACAGATAGTCTGAGCTCCGCAAAGATTCCATGTACTGCCACTAAGACCTGAGGCAGTCAAATAAATATATATGTAAATATTAAATGAGATGATGTGTGTAAACATTTAGCATGATGTTCAATACAAAGTACTTTCTCAACAGACATCCTTTCTCTTCCTTTCTTTGCCTTCCCATCCTCCCTGCTTTCCCAGTGAGGCTCTGTCCATCAAAGGCTGGCTCTGGAATTCCTCTGCAGTGGCTTCCTTCCTGACCCTCTTTGGAAGAAGGTGGCAATAAGAAGGGGGTAGGGAGGCCTCTAAAATACAGCCTGTAGACTCAGTTGTTCTACCTTGATGACATGTTACACAGTGTGATAGGCATTATTATGATAGTTTCCTCCCCATTCTGTTTCTGTCTCCTGAATGGTTCAAGAGCCCATTCAGGAAAAGGAACCAGATCAGAAGAGCCCATGGTTTTGTTCATTCATTAACTCATTCATTTAACAAAGATTTTATGAACTCCTCTGGTAGGCAAACATTATGCTCAATACTGGAGACTGGTGATCCAAAAAAGACACGGTCTCAGCCTTCATGGAACTTACAGTCTAGTGTAAAAATAAACATTAATCAACTAATCAAATAAATGTAAAACTGCAACTATATTTCTTTTCTGAAGAAAAGGTAAGAGGTGATATAGAATGTCTAGAGAGGGTATGACCTAACAAGTGGTAACATTTGGACTGAGTTCTGAATGATAAGTAGGAGTTAACTAGGTACAGGGGAGAGGTGGGAGTTGGCAGAAGGCACAGCATATGCAAAGGCCCTGTGGCAGGAGGACGAGGGTAAGCACCAGGGACTGGAGAAGGTCAGTAGAGCTGGAACAAAGAGAGGAGGGAGGGGAAATCTGCTGGTAGTCCAGTGGCTAAAACTCAGTGCTTTCACTGCTGTGGACCCAGGTTCGATCCCTGGTCAGGGAACTAAGATTCCACAAACTGTGCAGTGCAGCCAATAAATAAAAATTTTTAAAGAGATGAGGGAGGCAGAAGTGAGTCTTGAGGCAGACAGGGTGGATCTATCCACTTAGGGCCCTGTGAACCATGGTAAGAAGTTTTGTCTCTATCCTAAGAGCATTGAGAGTCACTGCAAAATCTTAAGCCAGGGTGGTTGGGCAGACTGACATGTTCAGATTTTGAATAGAGAGAGGATCAGAGGGTGCAGAAGTCCTGGAGGTCAGTGGGGAGACCACTGCTGTAGGGCCTGACTGGGGGAGGTATTGCTGGTGATAGTGAGAAGTTGCGGATTGGAGAGCTATTTAGGGGGTAATATTTAACAGAACTTGGTGATGGATTGGAACATGCAAATTCCATGAATGCCAATACAGGAACACAGGTTCATACATGGGACCTCTCTGAGCATATTTCCTCATCTATAAGCTGGGCGTTGTTAAGACTCTGCAGGAACACACAACACAGTCCCAGAGACGCTCGATGGCACACGAAAGAGTAATGCCCATTATTTATGTATAAGTCTCCTTATTTACATTCTTTCATCTCAGCATTGACCTATGCGTGTCACCACTCATCAATAAGTTTGCCCAAGATAAGGGAACTCAAATTTCAAGAAAATAAAAACCACCAGGACCACAGGTTCATATCAGGGTGGGGAAATAAAGAGGGTGCAGGCTTGGGCAGAGGCGAGGGTGTCTGCCCTGCTGTCCCAGCCAGGCCTGGGTCCAGCGGTGGAATAAAATCAGCAGCAAGCAGGCCCCATCAGAGCTAGATGTTCTCTTTTTCTTATGTAAAAAAAAATTTTTTTGACCATGCTTCTTGGTTCTTAGTTCCTCAACCAGGGATGGAACCCTTACCACCTGCAGTGGAATGCCCCCTGGACCACCCTGTGTTTCCCCCCACCCCACTTCTAGGGAAATTCTAGAGGCTCCTTGAAAGATTGTACCAGATAAACTGTTTATAGTTTGATATCCTAATTTTTTAAATTAATGAATATGTTAGGGCTTCCCAGGTGGCTCAGTGGGTAAAGAATCCACCTACAATGCAGGAGACACAGGAGACTCGGGTTCAGTCCCTGGGTCAGGAAGATCCCCTGGAGGAGGGCATGGCAATCCACTCCAGTATTTTTGCCTGGAGAATCCCACGGACAGAGGAGCCTGGCAAGCTACAGTCCTTAGGGTCACAAAGAGTCGGACACAACTGAAGCGACTGGGCACACACCAGTTATATATTACTATATAACAAATTACCCCTAAATTTAGCAGCTTAAAACAATTGTTGAGTCGCTAAGTCATGTCAAACTATTTTGTTACCCCAGCACTGTGGCCTCCCAGGCTCCCCTGTCCAAGCGATTTCCCAGGCAAGTGGGTTGTCATTTCCTTCTCCAGAGTATCTTTCCAACCCAGGGGTCGAACCCATGTCTTCTGCATTGGCAGGCAATTCTTTACCTCTGAGCCACCAGCAAAGCCTGCTTAAAACAATGGGTATTTATTATATCAATTTCAGTACGTGGTTTAGCCGACTCCTCTGGTTCAGGGGTTCTCAGAAGGGTGCAAGCCAGCACAAGCCAGTGTTGTTGGTCAGACATCTGTTCCCTGCCATATGGACATCTCTAGTGGGCTACTCACCACATGGCAGCTGGT
Source organism: Bos indicus (assembly GCF_029378745.1). NCBI lineage: Eukaryota > Metazoa > Chordata > Mammalia > Artiodactyla > Bovidae > Bos > Bos indicus. The sequence continues at coordinate 36,286,068 of NC_091769.1, forward strand.
TTCCAACAGACACAGGGCGCTGAGAGAGGCAGAGGGACAGGTAAGATGGAAGTCACAGTCTTTTTGTAACCTAATCTAGGAAGTGACATCCCATGACTTGCTGTGCTGTATTCTATTCATCAGAGGCCAATCACTAAGTCCAGCGACACTGAAGGGAGGAGATTACACACACAGGCATGATTACTGGCCGGTATGGATCATTGGTGATCATTTAGAGGTTATCTACCACCCTGAACTATTGTGAACGTTTTTGACGTCAGCAGAATTCTTCAAAAATGTCCCTTTTAGAAAATTCCCTGGTGGTCCAGTGGTTAGGACTCCACACTTTTACTACTGAGAGCTGGGGTTCAACCCCTGGTTGGGGAACTGAGATCCCACAAGCTGTGCAGCATGGCCAAATAAATCAAGCCCTTTGAGGATTGCAGCAGTATCTGAGGGGGCTTGTCTCCTTTAAATGAAGATTAAACCAATGACAGTGGCCTCACCTTGACAAATATTGCATTACTTTCCTCAAAATTCTTTGGCCCTGCAGTGCTGCTGCTGCTAAGTCGCTTCGGTCGTGTCCGACTCTGTGCGACCCCATAGACGGCAGCCCACCAGGCTCCCCCTTCCCTGGGATTCTCCAGGCAAGAACACTGGAGTGGGTTGCCATTTCCTTCTCCAATCCATGAAAGTGAAAAGTGAAAGTGAAGTCGCTCAGTCGTGTCCAACTCCCAGCCACCCCATGGACTGCAGCCCACCAGGCTCTTCCATCCACGGGATTTTCCAGGCAAGAGTACTGGAGTGGGTTGCCATTGCCTTCTCCATGGCCCTGAATTATCAAGGGAATTATTGGTCTTTAGATCATTAAAATACAACTTATTTAGCTATAATTATTAGATGTGCTAGTGCTCAGTCGCTCAGTCATGTCCGACTCTTTGGTCCCCTATGGACTGTAGCCCACCAGGTTTCTCTGTCCACGGGATTCACCAGGCTAGAATACTGGAGTGGGTAGCCATTTCCTTCTCCAGATAATCAGATAATTAATACTAAAAATTGTTCTGTAAATATATTGTCCCTCTGTTTCAGTTATTTCCACAAAACAAACTGTTATCGGAGAAATGGGTTTGCCTCTCAGTGGCTGTCAAGCCAACAGAAACAATCAAGCCAAAGACTGGAAGAAGGAAGGATTTATTACTATTTGCAGCAAGTAATACCCCACTCCAGTACTCTTGCCTGGAAAATCCCATGGACGGAGGAAACTGGTGGGCTGCAGTCCATGGGGTCACTAAGAGTCAGACACGACTGAGCGACTTCACTTTCACTCTTCACTTTCACGCATTGGAGAAGGAAATGGCAACCCACTCCAGTGTTCTTGCCTTGAGAATCCCAGGGACAGGAGAGCCTGGTGGGCTGCCGTCTATGGGGTCGTACAGAATCAGACACGACTGAAGCGACTTAGCGGCAGCAAGTCAAATTATTACTTGCCTTGGGGATTCCCAGGTGGCACTAGTGGTAAAGAACCCACCTGAGCAGGAGACATAAGAGATGTGAGTTGAATTCCTGGGTGACGATGAAGATGCCCTGGAGAAGGAAATGGCAACCCACTCCAGTATTCTTGCCTGGGAAATCCCATGGACAGAGGAGCCTGATGGGCTACAGTCCATGGGGTCACAAAAGAGTCAGACATGACTTAGTGACTAAACAACAGCAATAGCAGCAAGTCAGGAGGAGACCAGGGAACTTTCTCAAAGCAGCCTCTCCCCTAACAGCAAAATTAGGGAAGTTTTGAGCTAAGGGTATATACATATGGTTTATCACAGGACTATTATTGGACTGTCTTCTCTGTTCTGACATTTCTTTGTTCACTCAGGATCCTTGTTACCTACACCTGTTCAAGGGCAAGCATTGTGACCATGGGGTCTCAAAGAGTCGGACATGACTGAGCGACTGAACTGAACTGAAAGTGTTGGTCGCTCAGTCGTGTCCTATTCTTTGCGACCCCATGGACTGTAGCCTGCCAGGCTCCTCTGTCCATGGAATTCTCCAGGCCAGAATATTGGAGTGAGTAGCCTTTCCCTTCTCCAGGGGATCTTCCCCACCCCGGGATCGAACCCAGGTCTCCCGCATTGTAGGCGGATTCTTTACCAGCTGAGCCACAAGGGAAGCCCGAGCTGAACTGAACTGATACGCATATTTAGGAAGAGGCTTGAGCAGAAAATTCTGCATAGAATTAGGGCGAAGTTTTAGGCATCCAAGTCTTGGTGGATTGAAGTCAGGAGGGTCAGTATCATTATTCTGTCCTCCACCAGGGTGGGGGCATTAACTCCAGCTGGAGTCAAAGATAAATTATTATGTATATTCCTTGAGGAGGAACTAGGACTCTGCTTTATCACAGGACTATTGTTTGACTGTCTTCTCTGTTCTTTCTTTGTTCCCTCAAGATCCTTGTTACCTAGACCTGTTCAAGGGCAAGCACTGTGGCCAGGCTTAGGTCACAAGATGAAAGTAAAAGTCGCTCAGTCATGTCTCTTTGCAACCCAGGAATTCTCCAGGCCAGAATATTGGAGTGGGTAGCCTTTCCCTTCTTCAGGGGATCTTCCCAACGCAGGGATCGAACCCAGGTCTCCCACACTACAAGTGGATTCTTTACCAGCTGAGCCATGAGGGAAACCCAAGAACACTGGAGTGGGAAGCCTATCCCTTCTCCAGGGGATCTTCCCAACCCAGAAATCGAACTGGGGTCTCCTGCAGTGCAGGCTGATTCTTTACAAACTGAGCTATCAGGGAACACAAGATAACTTCAGCCAAAATAGCTTCTCTCTCTTTTTTTCCTTCGGCTGCTCTGCACAGCTTGTGGGATCTTAGTTCCCTGTGTAGAGATTAAATTTGGGCCCCTGGCTGTGAAAGCCAGGAACCCTAACCATTGGACCACCACAGAATTCCCCACAATGGCTTCTCTTATGTCAAGAAGGCCATTCCTGATTCTCTTTCTTCAGGGACTCCCTAACTTATCTGCTTACAGATATCATCCCAAAATTTAAAGGCTTAAAATGAACACATTTCCTCATGATTCTGCAACATGGGCAGGGCTTTGAAGGTGTAGCTAACCTCTGTTGGAGCGAGTCAACTGGGGCTAAAGGCGAACAATGGTTTAATGAAGCTACTCAGCGGGGGTGGCTGTGAGATAGCCAGACACCTCCTTCTCCCATCACAACCTCTCATCCTCCGGTCTTGCTCTCCTCCGGTGGCCTCTCTCTCCCTCAGGGTTGTCAAACTTCTTTACCCAACAACTGGTTCTAAGAGGGAAAATGCAAGCCACAAGGCTGAGGTTTGAAAGCCACGTGGCACCGCTTCTACTCTGTCCTATTGGTCAAAGCAAGTTACAAATTCAAAGGGAAGGGAAAGGTAGACACCACCTCTTGGTGGGAGGAGCAGCATGCACTTACAAGGAAGGTGAGGGCCTGTCCACCATCGTTGATAGCGGTCTTTGTAGATAGTTCATTAAACCTAGTTATAGAAACCACCAGACCACCATCCAAGACAAGGCATTCAGTGTTCCTTTTCTAGTATGGTGTTAAGGACTGCATGTTCTCACCAAACCACCCACTCCTAACATCAGTGTTTGGTACTGGTGCAAATAAGAAGGAAGCCTATAGCATAAACCCTGGCTTTCTCTTCCCCAAGTTCATATAGGGAGTGTGAACCACGTGGCCTAACAAAAAAGCTAACTCACCTGGACAGCTCCCTTGGGCCTGCAATGTACAATCAGAAAACAATATCATCTGGGGGAATTCCCTGGTTGCTTAGTGGTTAGTGTTCTGGCCTTTCACTACCATGGCCCAGATTCAACCCCTGGTTGGAGAACTGAGATCCTATAAGCCACACAGCATGGCCAAAAAAGGAGAGAGAGAGAAAAGAAAACAATACCATCTGGAAATGCTTTGTAGGAAGTAAGTCAGAATCACAGAAAGGGCCCAATATTGGCAGTCAAGAGACCTGAAGTGTAGAGATGGCCTCTGCTACATGCTAGCTCTGTTTGTCTCTGAACAAACCAAAGACCGATCTCTGGGCCTATATAGGACACACAGCTTCCTATATGTAAGGGGAAGGGCTTTAACTGAGATCCCCAATAGCTCTGACGCTCTCTGCCTCTCCATAAACCAAAGTTTATGAACCCACCCAGAGGATAGATGGCTCTGTACATACTGCTAGAGAGGCTCTTGGGAGTCACTGAGGCCCTGAACAGGTGAAGGGCAGGGCTGGAGGAGGGAACCACATGCCACGTGCAGGGTGGCCTGGAGTACATCTGCAAGCTGGTAGAGAGCCCAAAACTAGGGCAGCAGTGGCCACAGACAAGCCGGGATGTCTGTGAGCAGTTACCGAAGAAGACTGCCACCACCCAGGGCTGGCCGGACGTTTGCAAGGGAAGCCCAAGGAAAGCCAAGGGGAACAGAGATACTGCGACAAAGTGGCTGGGTCGGTGAGATGAGGAGAGAATGTGGAAAAAGAAGTAATGCGGGGCTAAATATGAATGTGAAAGCTGTCATGATGTATTTTTCTCTTTCTCATGGAAACACTTCAAGCTCACCAAAAGAAACTTTGGTAATAATTGCTAAACTAGAAAAAAGAAAATGTTACCCCATATTTTCATCATTCAAATGCCATCACCTTTACCGCTTTGGTGAACTTAGTCTTTTTCCCTTCATGTGTAGCTTTTCTCTTTAGGATGTAAGAACCAGCATAAGGTAGTGTGAAAAGTGTAGGGTTGTTTTTTTTTTAATATATTTATTTGACTGTGTCAGGTCTTGCGGCACGCAGGGTCTTTGATCTTCCTTGCAGCATGTGGAATCTAGTTCCCTGAGCTGGTATCGAACCTGAGCCTCCTGCATTGGGAGCATGGAGTCTTGGCCACTGGCCCACCAGGAAGTTCCCAAAGAGTAGTTTTTGATGTCTGAGATACTTGAGATAAAATTCTGACTCTCGCTTTTTTCAGGTAACATTTATTGAGCACTCAGAGTCAAATGTTTTCTCTGTATTAACTCATTAATTCTCATACTAACCCTAGGAAGTCCCACGTTGTATACAAGAAGGCTAAGGCACAGAGGAGATAAATAAGTTGCCAAAGGCCACACTGACAGTAAGTGGCTGATGAAAGAGTTAAACCCTGTAATCTGAGTCTGAAGCCCACAAGCTGAACCCCTATAGCATCTTGCCTCCCACTCTTCACTACCTTACCTAGGTGGAGTTTAGTGAGCCTCCCTGCAAAGTAGAAACCACTCTCAGAGCTACTGTGAGCATTAGAAGGTCACAGATGTCATGTGTCTGGAACCCAGCAGGCATCTCAAATGGTGGCTGATCCCCACTTGAAAATCTGTTGATTTTCAAGGCAAGTTGATCTGAGCTGAGTGTGGAATTTCCAGCTGAAGTCAGAATTGAAAGTGCAGTAAAAGCACAGCGTTTATGTGCTAAAGCAGTGGACTTAGCCTGCCTGAACTCCGATCCCGGTTCCGCCACCAAAGTCACGTGACCTAACAAGTTTGTCCACCTGTCTGAGCCTGCTTGCTCATTTGTAAAATGGGGATTAAAATTAGTACCTACTATCTTGGTTTGTTTTGACTGAATGGGGCAATGTGTGGGAAATACTTGGGAACAGGTTTTGGGCATTATCAGATGTAGGTTTTTGTAATGGTATATATGATGGAAGTAATGATTAATCTGTAGTAATATTACCATAGGGTAAGTCTTCTGTGTTAGGATTTTTGTATGTATAAGGTATTAAAGGAAGCAGGAATCAAATCTCAACAAAATTCTTTCTTTCCACTAACTACACAATCATAAGCTTCATTCCCCAGCATATCATCCATGTTCCCCACCATGCCTGGGGCAGTGGAAAAAAACGGAAAATTCAGAGGGGAGACAGACTCCAGATTCCCACACCCAATACCCATACCCAAAATGTGTGCAGCTAGGGAATGTTGCAGTTAAGCTAAGAAAAAGGCTGAGGTTTGGCTACAGGATCTAGTGGGTAAGAAGACCGTTCCCATTGGGCTGGGGTTTGTTAAGTCATCGTGAAGGTGTGGAATCTCTTTTAAAAAAAAATTGTATTAACTTATTTTTGGTTGCGCTGGGTCTTCATTGCTGCGGGCCACTCTCTGTTGTGGTGCAAGGGTTTCCCACTGCTGCGATTTCTTTCGTTGCGGGGCTCGGACTCTAGGTGAACAGGTTCACTAGATGCAGCTCGTGGGCTTTAGTTGTTCCTGGCATATGGAGTCTTCCTGGATCAGGGCTTGAATCTGTGACCTCTGCATTGGCAGGCGGATTTCTATTCACTGTACTACCAGGGAAGTCCGGTATGGAATCTCTTTTGAGGAGAACATTAACAGGACCAACGCTGTTCTGTAAAGAATGGCCTTTAAGAGGAGTTCTTCACTCAGGAAAAGCAATGAGCCTGGTTTCAAGGAGTCCAGGGCTCAGTGAAGGCTCAGCTACTTTGGTGATCCGGAACCTCTAGCTTCCAAGGATGTTATTTTACTGAAACAAAGAACCAGCTCCTGACCAGGAGCACCCCACCTGGTGAGAGAGGAGAGGAATTCTGTGCTCTAGAGAACGCATCGTCTGACCAATGAAGCTAAGTCAGCTCGGACAACTACCCGAACGGAAACGTTAGTACAAAATGAGGAAGGGCCTCAAAACAAAAGGAACCACTAACCTGGCCCGGGGAAATCTGTTTCTCAACTGTAACTGAAAGGAGGATTTCCAGAGCTGGCAAAGGTGGTAATAATCCAGCAGGCATCTGGAATTCCAGTTATCAAAGGGGCAGCCACACAGCTTATGGGATCTCTTCCCGCCACAAGATGGAAATGACTTCCCGAGGGCTGACCACGACAGCGAAATCATTGGCGTCGGGCTTTCCCCCGTTTCTCCTCCCCCAGCCCCTTCCCTAGCGCCTCGGGCCTGGGTCTGGGAATGCTAGCCCGGACCGGAAAGGGAGTCGGGCGTCTCTGAGCACCTGACCCACCTTCGGGTGCCAGACGTCGTCGGCGCTTCCCGAAGTGTCTGGGCCTCCAGGGATAGGGGTGTACTTCTGGGGCGCATGGAGCCCCGCGAGGTTGGGACCGGGGCAGGGCGCGCCGGCCTCTGAGCCTGTTTGGGCACCAGATTGCAGAAGCAGGGTGGAAGATGGCAGGGATTGGGGGTAGGCGGCCCGGAAGCCCGGGCTGCAGGGGCGCACCGGGCGTGGGCGGGGCCGGCGACGCCGGGGTTAATGTTCGCCCCGCCCCGGCCGCACTGACTCAGTTTCACCAGAAACTAGACGGGTGGAGGTGCCGGAACCCCAGAGCACCCGACACCCGGGCGGAAACGGCCGTCCGAGCAGCGCAGGAAACCTGGACCGGAACCTCGGCAGGCCCGGCCCCACCCCACTCACCTGCGCAGGTAACCCGGGCCGAGGAGAGCCAGGAGGAGGCGGAGCGGGTTCGGAGCATGTCTGGCCCTTTGTTCTGCGCCGGTGCGTGTGTCCGGGTACGTGAGCTCTTTAGCCGTCCGACCGGCTGCGGGGTCACCGAAGTGTGCGTGGGAGCACCGGGCCCGCCTGCCCTTCTTCACTCCCGGGATGTTCGTGCTCCTCGGTCCTCCCATTCACTTCCTCCCGGCCGGCCCTCCTCCCTGGAAGTCTCTCGGCTGATCCGATGTCTCCTCCTCCGTCCCCTCCCTCTCGCAGGTCGCTAGCACCCTCGGAGCCCAGAGGCCCGCTCTTTGAAGGTGACCCCGGTGGTGAGGAGGGCGACGATCCCCGGGAGGACAATGGCCGGGGGCCGCCTCTCCCGGGCCCGCATCCCAGCGGTCGCCGTGTGGCTTCTCTGCGCGCTCGTCCTCCAGGGCGCCGAGGCCGGGCCGCCGCCGGTGACCCCCGGTCTCCTCACGGCCGACGGTTGCCTGAACCGCTTTACCCCCGGGGTGCCTGATTTCGTGCTCGACACGGACGCCTCGGTCAGAAACGGGGCCACCTTCCTGCGCTCCCTCACCGCGCGCCGCGGCAGGGACTGCGTGCACGCCTGCTGCAGCTCCAACGACTGCAATCTGGCGCTGGTGGAATTGCAGCCCGACGGCGGGGAGGACGCCATCGTCTCCTGCTTCCTCATCAACTGCCTCTACGAGCAGAACTTCGTGTGCAAGTTCGCGCCCAGGGAGGGTTTCATCAACTACCTCACGCGGGAGGTTTACCGCTCCTACCGCGAGCTGCGGACCCAGGGCTTCAGAGGTAAGGACGAGGGTGCCAGAATCTGGGGAGACTCACAAAAAGGACTGGTTATAGGGTCTTTGCGCGAAGCTGGAGGAGAGTCCCATTCGATCCTAACTCATCCTTAGAAGTAGGCATGGTATAAACAGTAAATAAAGAACAACCTACAGGAGGGGCAAGGGGGGACGTCCTAGAGCCCAGGCTGGCTCCTGAATTCAGGATGTTGAGTGGGCGGATGCTCTGGGATGTGTGAGTGGGAGCAAGCTCCTGGGGATTCCTACTTTGACCCCACTGGGCCAAATCAGGGAATGAGCTGTCTGGAGGCCACCTGATGACCAGATAGATAGATACTCCAGGCCAAGCACTGTGCTAGGTACCTTGGGGCCCTGTCAAGTGGACTGGTGAAGGCTGGGCTCCTCACTGCTGGGTCTGGGATTGGTTCTAGCATTTCTTGTACTCCTCTCCCCAGGTACTGGTCTTTAGTGGTCTGGGGGAAAACTGCCAGACCACCAGAGTCTAAAGAACAAACCCAGTTGGGGATGACCCAACTGGGGAGAAGGTGGTATTGTGGACACAGTAGCCTAGCCCTGGGGTCCAGGTGAGGAGGGTTGCTGGATGAGTCAGTCCACTGGTATGTATACCTGGTAGGGGAAGGAAGTCAGCTGTCCAGGCAAGTGTGTGTGTGCGTGTGTGTATACTTGTGTGTGCTCATAAGCCTGGCAGAGCTCTTCCTGCTTAAGATCTAGTAGCCAAGCTGTCTGCTCACCTTGTTTACTGCCAGGATAAGGGCAAAGTGGGGCCACGGCTCCTCCTCTTTCCTCCTGGGACTGAGCAGTTAGCTGGGATTGGGGTCCTTCCAGAGACCTTCGTTCCCCATCCTCTCCACCTGTTGTTCTGGCCAGGTGGGGCTCCAGGGCAGGGATGGGTCATGCTGATAACCTCTGTTAGTACTTTACTGTTTGCTGACTGCTATGCCACTCAGCCTCTCACTTAGGCATCATGACAACCGCCTCTGAAAAGGGTGCTATTAGTAGTCATTCCACTTTTTAGATTAGGAAACTGACTCCCGTCTTAAATATATACCATCCACAAATGGGACTCAACCCCAGGAAGGACCTCCTGCAGGGCTGTGCTATTTCTCACACAAGACCATCTCTCTGGTAGAAACCTGTCTCTGATCCAAGACAGCCCAGTGGACAGCAGAACCAGAGACTGGGGAGCCCAGGGCCAGGCTGGGGCTGGTCGGTCTCAGTCCTGGGAAGTAGAGAAAGGAGTTTCCCTCTCCAGCCTTTCCTCTTCTCCCTATCCTTTCAGAAGCTCTGGATCTCTGAGAAGAGGTGGGGTGGAGATTCCAGGAGGGGGACACTGTCTCCAGGCTAGGCTGGGCTACTGAGTCCCAGTGGGCCAGGGCCTGAGCGTATTTCACAAGGAAGCAGCAGGGAGTGTAGGTGGTGATGACCTAAGTGATCCGAGCTGCCTGCCCTCCCGGTTCTGACAGGACCCATCGGAGGGCCAGCACTAGAGGACCAACACCTGAAACTCTGGGGTCTGGGCAGGACGCTGAGCTGGACGGAGCCTTCCTCATCTGGGAACCTCCCCACCTCCTGACTTGCCTGGTTGGCACAAGACAGGACAGAGTGGGGATTTCCTGTCCCATGAGGTGCTGGGTAGAACTTGGATTAGTCTGGTCCCCAGGCCATTTCAGGGCACCACAGTGTTGGGGGAATGGGGGATGCTGTGTGCATGTGTCCAGGAGTCCATTCTCACCTGAGTCGCACTAGAGAGGTTGAAAGTACAAAGAGGGTCAAGCCATTATGGCCTTCTGGAAGCTGGGCTAGGGTAGACCGAGGCAGGCAAAGTGGGCAAGTGCTCAGGGCTTCTGAACCTTTGGTTCTTGTACTGGGGGAGCCCTTCCCAGGGTGGGTTGACCTATACCCCTTTCCCTGCCTGTGGCCAGGCCAATCCAGTCCAGATTACTGGGGCCTCCTAAACACCCTGCTCTTTCCTCCTCTCCCCTTCCCCTGCATTCCCCATCTTTGCATTGGAAGAGTGGCTTGGAAGATAGAGACTGCGTTTCCCTGGAGAGTCCTGAGGCCTGATGGCTGGGGGAGGGGCTGGCTTTATTGCTCCTCCGGCCCTTTGCTCTCTGTGGGTGGGAAGTAAGGAGTGGTATCTGTCCAGACATCTGCCCCTTGCTCCTGGGGACTGGGGCTTGGAGAGGACCAGCCTTGCGTGTGTGGGTAGACATTGCTGATTTGGCTCGAGGTCTGATATGTCACTCTGTGACTTCTACCTTGGGGCCAGTGGGGCTAGCCTATTTCTCTGCTAGGTAGACTGCCAAGTAGTCTGTCTTGTTTCCCCTTGTGGACTGCTGATTACTTTCTGGAAAAGGCAAGGAGGGAGGGACAGGCTCCTCCCAGTTCACTGCCCCCTTGGCTTGGCCTCTCACCTCAGGGCCTGGGCTAGCTCTCAGTGAGCCCTCAAGCCACTGGGTTGAGGCTTGGTTCCTGGCCCTGCTCTCCTGGTCTTATAATGGAGGTTTCCTTTTCTCTTTGCTGTCACTGTGTGTCCTGGTCTTTTCACCTCTGGGACCACCCTCTGTGACTCCCCTATTGGCTCTGCTTTCTCTGCCTCATCAAAGAGAGGCAGGGACGCAACCCTATGATTCAGCCTTCTATCAGTTGTTCTTATCTCTTTACCTTCTCTCCTTCCTTTGAACTCTTAGACTTCACTAACCTTCTGTGGTGCCTCTGTGAAGGGCAGGTTGGCAGTATCCACCAAAAGTGTAAATGCACATAACCCTCATCACAGTTCCACTTGCAGGAACTCATATTGTGGCTATGCTTAAACGTGTGTAAAACAACTTACCAGCCAGCCAGTCAACTGCACCATTGTTTATAATAGCAAGGAATTGGAAACAATCTCAGTGTCTGTCAACACATCCTATAATGTGTATAAAAACAGCTGTGGTGGTGTTTTAATCATAATATTACTAATAAACCCTGAGGCAGCATGGGCTAGTTTTTAGTAGGGAGGGAGGAAGGTAGGGAAGAAGGACCTAAATCAAGAGGGACTGATCAGATCAGATAAGTCGCTCAGTCGTGTCCGACTCTTTGCAACCCCATGAATCGCAGCACGCCAGGCCTCCCTGTCCATCACCAACTCCCGGAGTTCACTCAGACTCACGTCCATCGAGTCAGTGATGCCATCCAGCCATCTCATCCTCTGTCGTCCCCTTTTCCTCCTGCCCCCAATCCCTCCCAGCATCAGAGTCTTTGCCAATGAGTCAACTCTTCACATGAGGTGGCCAAAGTACTGGAGTTTTAGCTTTAGCATCATTCCTTCCAAAGAAATCCCAGGGCTGATCTCCTTCAGAATGGACTGGTTGGATCTCCTTGCAGTCCAAGGGACTCTCAAGAGTCTTCTCCAACACCACAGTTCAAAAGCATCAATTCTTTGGCGCTCAGCCTTCTTCACAGTCCAACTCTCACATCCATACATGACCACAGGAAAAACCATAGCCTTGACTAGACAAACCTTTGTTGGCAAAGTTATGTCTCAGCTTTTGAATATGCTATCTAGGTTGGTCATAACTTTTCTTCCAAGGAGCAAGCGTCTTTTAATTTCATGGCTGCAGTCACCATCTGCAGTGATTTTGGAGCCCAGAATAATAAAGTCTGACACTATTTCCACTATTTCCCCATCTATTTCCCATGAAGTGCTGGGACCAGATGCCATGATCTTCGTTTTCTGAATGTTGAGCTTTAAGACAACTTTTTCACTCTCCTCTTTCACCTTCATCAAGAGGCTTTTGAGTTCCTCTTCACTTTCTGCCATAAGGGTGGTGTCATCTGCATATCTGAGGTTATTGATATTTCTCCCGGCAATCTTGATTCCAGCTTGTGTTTCTTCCAGTCCGGCGTTTCTCATGATGTACTCTGCATATAAGTTAAATAAACAGGGTGACAATATACAGCCTTGAACTCCTTTTTCTATTTGGAACCAGTCTGTTGTTCCATGTCCAGTTCTAACTGCTGCTTCCTGACCTGCATACAAATTTCTCAAGAGGCAGGTCAGGTGGTCTGGTATTCCCATCTCTTTCAGAATTTTCCACAGTTTATTGTGATCCACACAGTCAAAGGCTTTGGCATAGTCAATAAAGCAGAAATAGATGTTTTCCTGGAACTCTCTTGCTTTTTCCATGATCCAGCGGTTGTTGACAATTTGATCTCTGGTTCCTCTGCCTTTTCTAAAACCAGCTTGAACATCAGGAAGTTCACGGTTCACATATTGCTGAAGCCTGGCTTGGAGAATTTTGAGCATTACTTTACTAGCGTGTGAGATGAGTGCAATTGTGCAGTAGTTTGAGCATTCTTTGGCATTGCCTTTCTTTGGGATTGGAATGAAAACTGACCTTTTCCAGTCCTGCAGCCACTGCTGAGTTTTCCAAATTTGCTGGCATATTGAGTGCAGCATTTTCACAGCATCATCTTTCAGGATTTGGAATAGCTCAACTGGAATTCCATCACCTCCACTAGCTTTGTTTGTAGTGATGCTTTCTAAGGCCCACTTGACTTCACATTCCAGGATGTCTGGCTATACATGGACGTCACCAGATGGTCAACACCAAAATCAGATTGATTATATTCTTTGAGGCCAAAGATGGAGAAGCTCTATACAGTCAGCAAAAACAAGACCAGGAGCTGACTGTGGCTCAGACCATGAACTCCTTATTGCCAAATTCAGACTTAAATTGAAGAAAGTAGGGAAAACCACTAGACCATTCAGATATGACCTAAATCAAATCCCTTATGATTATACAGTGGAAGTGAGAAATAGATTTTAAGGGCCTAGATCTGATAGATAGAGTGCCTGATGAGCTATGGAATGAGGTTCGTGACATTGTACAGGAGACAGGGATCAAGACCATCCCCATGGAAAAGAAATGCAAAAAAGCAAAATGGCTGTCTGGGGAGGCCTTACAAATAGCTGTGAAAAGAAGAGAAGTGAAAAGCAAAGGAGAAAAGGAACGATATAAGCATCTGAATGCAGAGTTCCAAAGAATAGCAAGAAGAGATAAGAAAACCTTCTTCAGCGATCAATGCAAAGAAATAGAGAAAAACAACAGAATGGGAAAGACTAGCGATCTCTTCAAGAAAATCAGAGATACCAAAGGAATATTTCATGCAAAGATGGGCTCGATAAAGGACAGAAATGGTATGGACCTAACAGAAGCAGAAGATATTAAGAAGAGATGGCAAGAATACACAGAAGAACTGTACAAAAAGATCTTCACGACCCAGAGGGACTGATGGACTGGTTAAATGTGTTAAAAGTGCTATGCAACCAAAAGTATGTATTACTGTGAATGATTTCCAGTATATATTAAGGGAAAAGCAAGATGAAGAACTTGCATGCTTATAAATTCAGTACTCTGTCTCCTGATAGTCACACATACACACGCCCCCAAACTAGTAACTGAGAATACCTCTGGAGAGAAGGTTCGTTCATGTCCTTATGCTAGTCATGTCCAGCTCTGCGACCCCATGGAGTGTAGCCAACCAGGTTTTTCTGTCCATGGGATTTTCCGGGCAAGAATACTGGAGTGGGTTGCCATTTCCTTCTCCAGGTCCATGTATTACCTAAGCTAAAAACAAAATTGAAGATTATAAAAGTAATAATAAAAAAAAGTCATCCTTCTAATCAGGTATAACCTGCAGCATGGTGTTTTGATGTTTTGCAGCAAGTATGAGTCAGACCAGGGTTCAAATCCTAGCTCTGCTGTTTAGAAACTGAGCAACCCTGGGCAAGTCATTTAACCTCTCTGGTGTCAGTTTCTCATCTGGAAAGAGGAGCAAGAATGTGGTTGTGGCAGGATGGTTAGGCAGGTCGGCAATATAGATGGGGGCAGCAAACCTCCTGTGAATATTCATATAGTAAATACTTTAGATTTTGTATTGGTTACAACTGCTCAGCTGCTGTTGTAACATGAAAGCAGCCATCCACAATTTGTAAACAATTTGGTAAGGCTGTATCTTAATTTATAGACACAAATTTGAATTTTATGGGCTTTTCACATGTCATGAAGTGTTGTTTAAGAATTCTTTTCAACCGTTAAAAAATATAACAGGTTGGACTAAATGTGGCCTGCAGGCCATAATTTGCCAGCTCTGATAAGATACTACAGATAAAGTACCTAGTGTGTGCCAGCCACACTTTTTTTTTAAAATTATTTTATTTTTGGCTGTGCTGGATCTTCATTCCTGTGCATAGGCTTTCTCTAGTTGCCAAATGGGGACTACTCTCTAGTTGCAGTGTGACAGCTTCTCATTATGGTGGCTTCTCTTGTGGAGTGTGGGATCTAGAGCCCAGACTCAGTAGTTGTGGTCCAGGGGCTTAGTTGCCCCAAGGCATGTGGGATCGTCCCAGACCAGGGATTGAACCTGTCCCCTGCATTGGCGGGCAGATTCTCAGCCACAGGACCACCAGGGAAGTCCTCTGAGCACAGTTTCCATTAGCAGCAGCTTTGTTAGTATGACTCTAGGTCTTTCTCCACCTCTGGCTTCTCTGGGGCTCCCACTGCACTCCTCCTCTCCCTTAAATTCAACTTCTCTATGGCTGAAGCCACATGTTCCTGCTAGATCTGGTTTCCCTTCTGCCCATGCCCTGGCTCTCCGTTGCCAGTTCCCTAGAGCTTGTCAGGCACAGCAGCCTGAAGCATCTGCCCGTTGTTTCTTAGATCCTCCTTTCCATCTCTGTCATCATTCAGTTGCTAAATTGTGTCCAGCTCTTTGTGGCCCCATGGACTGCAGCGTACCAAGCTTCCCTGTCCTTCAGTATCTCCCAGAGTTTGTTCACACTCATGTCCATTGAGTCAGTGAGGCTATCCAACCATTTCATCCTCTGTTGCCCCATTCTCCTCCTTGCCTCAATCTTTTCCAGCATCAGGATCCATCCCTAAGCTATCTCTTAATTCAGACTGCTTCTGTTGCATCTGCCTTGAACTACTGCACTGGTCCACTTGCTGGTCTCCTTGCTCCGTAGAAATAATTCTATTCCAGACAGATGGGTAAACAGCTGCTGCCGGGAGCTTAAGAATTCCCCTGCTACCCTAGCCCTTGGTCTTCCCTTAGTACTTCTGGAGCTTGATCAGGCTTTGCAGGAGGTCAGCTTCTAGTGCAGACTGGGCCTCCAGGCTTCTGTGCCACTATTCATTGCCAGTGTCTGTCCCCTTTCTGTACCATCAGTTGTCAAGTATTTGCATGTCAATCCTGTTTGTGCACATGCCCTGACCAAGTGTCCAGGGCCCTTGGAGATCTGGCCCAGCCCAGCTGGTCTCCTTAAAGTCCACCAAACCAGCCTTGCAAATTCCCCACTCCTTGTTTTGGCTCATCATGCTTTCTGCTATCATCAGCAACACAGAACATTCTTCCCCACAACCAAACAAAAAAAAAGTAAAAGAATTTTAAAAATCCTTTGTCTCAAAAAAAAAAATCCTTTGTCTTTTCTTCACAGAGCCTTGCCTTTTTCCTCTAACTTGCTATGATCTTTCCTTTCTTTAAACATCCATTTCCTTGTCTTGTACATGTACCACAAACCCCTTCATCTTGGTGGGTCTTTTCTCTGGTTTTGCTTCCTGTGGCTGGGTCTTAACCTGCCTAACGGGACCATGACACCCTCAAGGGCAGTATGTCAGTTTCCTAGGGCTGCTATGCCAAAGTAGTACAAAGTGGGTGGCTGAAAACAATAGCAATGTATTGTCTCAGTTCCAGAAGCCAGACGTCCAAAATCAAGATGTCCACAGGGCCATGCTCTCTCTGAAGACCCTGGCTGAGGGAGGGTATTTTGTGTCCCCTTGTAACTGGAGGAGGCACCCTCTTCATGTGCCCGGTCATCATGGGACCAGGCTTGACACAGTGCTGCCCAGGAACTCTGTACTTAAGGCCTCTGTCCGGATGGGCTTCTCAGCAGTGATCTGGGCTGCAGAGAGAAGGGTGATGATGTTAATTACACATTAACTTATCTGGCATTTCAAAAGTGTTGTTACTCTAACTTTTAAAAAAATATGTTTATTTGGTTGCGCCGCGTCTCAGAGGTGGCACGCGGGTTCTTTGATCTTCCTTGCAGCATGTGGGTTCTTTAGTTGTGGCATGCAGGATCTTCAGTTGTGGCATACAAACTTAGTTGAAGCATGTGGGATCTAGTTCCCTGAACAGGGATCAGACCCAGGCTCCCTGTTTTGGGAGTGCCAAGTCTTAGCCACTTGGACCACCACAGAAGTCCCCTGACTTTTTAAAGCAATTAGCACAAGTACCTGCTTATTGTAGAAAATAGGAAAATTCCTCCTTCCAAATATATGTGTGTATATGTATGTATATGTATATATACATATATATTTTTTTTTCCTAAATGGAATCAGATGGCAATGCATTCAGTTATTTGCTTCAGAAAGTGGCTTTACAACATTAGAATGTCTTAAGTGTAACATATCTAAATAGAGGACAAGAAGAATGGTTTCATTGCGAAATTGTATCTGTGTCTCACCAGGCTGCTGAGTCCTAGGTTGGTCTAGTTGCCACCCATAGGGCACCAGCCCCTCACTTGAGGAGGGATCCTTCCCATTCAGTGAGAGTTCACCTTACCTCACCTTCCTCCCAGGGTCCCGGATCCCCATGGCCTGGGACGGTATAGACTTGAAGGTACAGCCCCAGGAGCCCCTAGTGCTGAAGGGTGTGGAGAACACAGACTGGCGTCTGCTGCGGGGTGACACAGACATCAGGGTCGAGGTGAGACACTGGGTGGCTCTCGGACCCCCACCTCAGCTCTCCAGGGCTCCTTCCTGGGGCCATAGGCCCAACTGTGGCTCCAGGAGGGATGGGGTGGATAAAACCCGAGGATCCATTTAATACCAAGACCGTCTGCTCTCCCCAGTTGGGGCAGGGGCGGGGGAATGGCTTTTT
This sequence comes from Bos indicus, assembly GCF_029378745.1. NCBI lineage: Eukaryota > Metazoa > Chordata > Mammalia > Artiodactyla > Bovidae > Bos > Bos indicus. The sequence continues at coordinate 36,303,249 of NC_091769.1, forward strand.
GGGAGGGCCTGGAGCAGCCCCTGCCTGACGGCCATTCCTGTGCTTAGAGGAATGATCCAGACCAGGTGGAGCTGTGGGGACTCAAAGAAGGCAGCTACCTGTTCCAGCTGACGGCGACCGGTTCAGACCAGCCAGAGAGGACGTCCAACGTCACAGTCACTGTGCTGTCCCCTGAGCAGACGGAAGGTAAGGAAGCGGGGCGAGGAGGCCACCATGGGAGGCATCCCCCGCCCCAGTTGCCTGGCCCTTCAGACGCCCCTGACCAACTTCCCTGCCTGCCAGAATACTGCCTTGCATCCAGGAAGGTGGGCCGCTGTCGTGGTTCCTTCCCCCGCTGGTACTACGACCCCACAGAACAGATCTGCAAGAGTTTTGTTTATGGAGGTTGCCTGGGCAACAAGAACAACTACCTTCGGGAGGAAGAGTGCAAGCTCGCCTGCCGCAATGTGCAAGGTGGGCCTTTGCGAAGCAGTGTTGGGGCTCAGGTGACGTTCCCCCAGGGTAGGTGTTCTCTCTTCACGGATCAGGGAGGTGGGCATGGGCATACCCCCATCCCTAGGCCCCCCTATCAGCTCATCCCGGCTGGGGCCTGGCCCTGCCTCCTCTCACTCCTCTGTTTTTCTCTCCTAGGTCCCTCAGCAGAAAGGCATCATCCAGGTGGGCTTTGCTGCTTTCCTTGTTTCCCTTACCCCTGCCAGCTCTCCAGCCGGTATCAAGTCCAGGCCCCTGCCCACACTGCCCTGGCTCTACAACTCATTCCTGCCCTCAGAACGGAGGCCCACAAGTGCCTCACCCCCTGCAGCTCAGGATCCTCCCATCAGCCTTTGCCTGTTTTGTGTGAGGGTTTGAGGGGCAGGGGTGGAGAGGGAACAGGGGCTGTGTCATGATGCCGCCTGGGGGTAGAGAGGGCCAGGTAGATGATGGACTCGAGGTATTTGCTGGCCTCTGCACCCCCACCTGACCTCACCCTCCCCCTGGCCTCACCCCTACTCAGTGTGTTCTGGCAGCTGCCACTCCAGCAAGTTCCGCTGCGGTGATGGCTGCTGCATCGACAGCTTCCTGGAGTGTGACGACACTCCTGACTGCCCCGACGCCTCCGATGAGGCCACCTGTGAGAAATGTGAGGCCTGGGGGTGGAGGGCAGCGGGCAGGGCAGGGCAGAGCCAGCCCACTCACCCCACACCTCTGCGAGGCCCTTGTCAGGTCTGCACCTCTGATGATCTTTCATCTTTGCAGACACCAGAGACTTCGATAAACTCCAGAGGATCCATTTCCCCGGGGACAAAGGTGAGCTCCTGCCCTGGTCTCCTGGGTCAGGGCTGAACTACTCTCCTCACTCATGCCATCAGTGTGCTGAAGGGGCTTGCTGTGGATACCAGGCTGTGGGCAGAAAGCTGGGGGCAGGGGTGTCCTGTGCTTTTCTTTCTGTGTTTGCTAAGCATCAAACACCTCCTGAAATTCTTATTTTTTTTTAGGCCATGCCACATGGCATGTGGAATCTTAGTTCTCTAACCAGGGGTTGAGCTCATGCCCCTTGCAGTGGAAACTCAGGGTCTTAACCACTGGATTGCCAGGGGAGTTCCAACACCTTCAGAAATTTAACCATGCCTACATATCACTGAGATGTTATTGATTTAACTTAATATATTAAAAAGGAAATTTCCGGGACTTCCCTGGCAATCCAATGGTTAAGACTCCACACTTCCAATGCAGGGGGCATGGGTTTAATCCATGGTCAGGGAACTAAGATCCCGCATGCTACGCAGCACAGCCAAAAATAAATAACTGAAATTGGAGATTAAAAAAGAAAAAGGAACTTTCACATCAGTACTGTAAATGAAAAGCCACTATTATATGTCACAATTTGAGATTTGCTTTTAAAATAAGTATAATAAAACATATAATAAAAAATTTTAGCTGGATGCTGTTGGCTGCCAAGGTTCAGACTGAGTCTTCTTTGTTAGAAGGCAGACCATCAAGTGCTGGGGAGAAACCAAGACCTTGATACAGTCAGGAATGCTGAAAGAAAATTAAGAAATAGTTATATGAGTCAGCCTAGGGTAATTCTGGGCCCACACTTACTCTCTTGCATTTATCTTCCTTGCTTCTAGCAGCACTGCAAATGGCCCAGATATTCCTGGGGCCCCCAGGGCCCTCACTGAATCACAGCCATCCCCAGCCTGAGGAGGGTCGGGGGTGGCGGGCAGCAACCATGTGGAGCCTAGTGGTGGCAGGGAGGTCCCGTGGACATTCACACCTTCGTCTGCTCCTTACCCTGCAGGGCACTGTGTAGACATGCCAGACACGGGCCTCTGCTCAGAGAGCATCCCCCGCTGGTACTACAACCCCTTCACTGAACACTGTGCCCGCTTTACCTATGGCGGTTGTTATGGCAACAAGAACAACTTTGAGGAGGAGGAGCAGTGCCTTGAGTCCTGTCGTGGCATCTCCAGTGAGTGGGGCAGAGGGGGGCCGGAAGATGGGGAGGTGAAAGGCTTAGCTGGAGCATTCAGCTCTGTCTCAAGGCGTGGACTGGTCAGCCTTGTCGTCAGAGCACCTGAACTAAGGGTGGGAGAGGATGGCAGTGGGGTGTCTGGGGCACTACTGATGAGCAGCTGAGTCTTCAAACCTTTCATATTGACTTATCTCCCCCGCCTCCATTGGTTTGTAGAGAAGGATGTGTTTGGTCTGCGGCGGGAAAGCCCCGTTCCCAACACAGGTAAGCCTCCCGTCTGCCTGTCACCACTGAGTAGGTATCAACTGAAAGATCAACTCCACTCAATTGGTTGTGAGAGCCTAAGCCTGTGTTGAGAGGATCCTGAGGTTGGCTAAAGGGACAATGGTGGTACCTGCCGGGGCAAGGGAGAGAAGGATAGAAATACATGCCAGGTCTGCGGGCCATCAGTGTCCTCCCCGTATCAGCTGCAAGTAGAGTGACCTGGAGCCAAGACCCAGCAGAATCCCTCCCACCAAACTCCCAGCAGAGCAGTTTCAGCTGCTCACATGCCCAGGGTCCTTATTCCACCACCACCACCCACCGCGTCCGTTTGCCTAAGTCCCTTTGATACAGAGTAGGGGTGGGCGTCAGGACCCAGCAGGCTCTGGTAGTGCTTCATCCGGCCCTTCCTCCCCCAGGCTCCCTGCCTCCCCCAGGCCCCGTGGAGGTGGCCATTGCAGTGCTCCTGGGTACCTGCATCGTGGTGGTGGTAGCCATTCTGGGCTACTGCTTCTTCAAGAACCAGAGAAAGGACTTCCACAGACACCGCCACCCCCCACCTTCCACCCCCACCAGCTCCAAGGTCTCCACCACTGATGACATGGAACACCTGGTCTATTACCAAACAACTAGACCCCTCTGAGCCTGGGCCTCTCCAGGGCTCTCGCCATCTCTCACCCAGCCCTGCTTCCTAGCCAAGACGGAGGCCTGGGCTGGGCAAAGACTTCGGGACCAGACTTCTCCAGCCTGTTTCCCAGGGCTGTTCTGCCTCCAAGGCCAGGGCTTCAGCTCCTCTTGGAGGAGTCTCAGCTAAGTCCAGGCTACTTGTTCCTGAGAAAGCTCACAGGTCTGCAAGGAGCAGAAAACCTTTGAGCCAGGAGTCCCAAAGAAATGGACCTCTCCACGTAGGATTTCAGAGGAAGTTGGAGTTTTGCTTCCTGTTCCAAGCTGCCTGCCCCCATCCCATGACCTTGGGAAAGGGCTTGGGACAGCATCAGAGGCTAGAAGCCCCAACCCTTTCCTCCGCATCTGGCCCTCCCATTCTGCAAAGTCCAGGGCTCCAGTGGGCGGCGGTCTGTGGGGGGAAGGACTTCCCTGTATATTTTGTGTTGTACAGAGTTCCTTTTTGTTTATTTAATGCCATGGGGGGTGGGTGAGAGGAGTAGGAAGTGGCTCTCTGGCCCCACCCCTTCCCCTGCCCCCCATAGTAAGCCCCAAGCCAGCCCAGCCTGCACATGGAGCCAGATCCTCCGCACCCACTGGAGCTCCCTTGTTTCCACGGGCCAGAGTCCACTCAGTGGAATAAAGTGATTTATTCTGTGAGTCTCCTGCCTCTGCTCTGTGGGCCAGGAAAGGGACAGGCTGCTGGGGGGAGATGGGACCGTCCTGTCCAACCGGTTCCGGCTTTGGTCATCCTGTTCAGCAGGTTTTCCCACCCTTCCCGAAACTGTCCTAGCCCCAGCCCCTGAGGGTGGAGAGACTTGCCAAGTCTGACCACCAGGGGGGAGGGGAGAAAGAGCCCTGGGAGTAGGGACCTAGGGAGGCCATGGAGCTCTGTTTCTTCCTGGTTTGGGCCTGCAGTATGTAGTCGAGGACTTGGGGGGTGGGGGTGCATACACTTGAACCCTGGTTTGGTTTTTTCATTTTGTAGCCGAGGCTTTCAGGATCTTAGTTCCCTGACCAGGGATTGAACCTGGGCCCCTCCAGTGGAGCCACTGGACCGCCAGGGAATTTAACTGAACCCTGGTTCTTATCTCTACTCCCTTTGGTGTAGGGGCTGGGGACAAGGGGCCCATCTGGTCACCCACAGAAGCCTTTGCTTCTCACAGGAGTGTAGCTGCTCCCCAGGCTCTGAGCTCCTGCCATTAGTTCAGGTGCTCGCCTCCAATCCACACCCCTCTGTTTGTTTGAGCTACCTACCTGCTTGTGCAAAAAAAAATCATTCCGTTCATTCATTCATTTATTCAACCAATTATTTATTGAGCTATGTACCAGGCACCACCAGTCCTTAGAAGTTTGGTATTTTTAAGCATATAGGAAGCGCTGTGTAAGTGCTTTAACATATCTCAAGTGATTGCCTCAGCACACAATCCCAGGATGAAGGTATTACCATTATCCGCGTTTTACAGGCGAGGAAACTGACTCAGCAAAGATCATTTCCTAAGGTCTTAGAGCTGGTACCGGGGGATTGATTTAAACCTTTACATTACAAAAGAGAGACTTTTTTAAATTGTGGAAAGTGCCACACAGAAAAATCAAATAGCAGTGTGAGAGGTTGAGGACTACTTTTAAAGGGTTGAAGAGCAACTGAGGTTAATGTCCATATTTGAGTCCTAAGTGTACAGCTCAATAAATTTCCATAACTGCACACACCCAGGAGACAGGCACCCAGATCAAGAAGCGGAGCCTTGGGATTTCCCGGGTAGTCCAGTGGTGCTCCCAGTGCAGGGGGCCCGGTTTTGACCCCTGGCCAGGGGTGGCACTGGTGGTAAAGAACCCGCCTGCCAATGCAGGAGACTTAAGAGAGGCAGGTTTGATCCCTGGGTTGGGAAGATTCCCTGGAGGATGGCACGGCAACCCACTCTAGTATTCTTGCCTGGAGAATCCCATGGCCAGAGGAGCCTGGCGGGCTACAGTCCAGAGGCTCACAGAGTTGGACACGGCTGAAGCGACTTAGCACACACACAGGGAACTAGGTCCCACATACCATGACCAAGTGTTCACATGCCACAGCTAAGGCTTGGTGCAACCAAATAAGTAAATTAATTTTTTCTAAAAGAAGCAAAACCTTATTAGCAGCCCAGGACAGGCCTCTTTTTGATGGCTTTCTCACAGCCCTTGCGCCTGTGGTACTGAACTGGCCCATCTTCACCCTTCTCATGAGTGCTCATTCCTGAGATCCTCTCGGGATTACTCCCTGCTCTACATCCTGTGTCTGCTAACAGGACCCTCATCACCAAGCACCCCCTTTTCCATTTAGTTACCTGTCTTCCCACAGTGCTGCAGACACAGATGGCATCTTAAATCACCTGAGTCTGCAGCTCGCCACACCCCCTCTATGACCTTAGTAAATGGTAGTGGTTCAATAAACATTGAGTAGATGGCAGGGGTGGGGCCTTTACTGTGCTTTGGCTGTTTCCATTTCAAAGGGCATTGTATTTTGCTTCCTACTTTGCCAGCCACTCATGCATCCTTCAAGGTTCAAAATGGGCTTGATTCCTCCTCTCGTCCCCACAGCACCAGGAAACTTCATTATCCCTTGGTTCTCTATGAGCACTTCCAGGCTGATGTCAATTCTGTATCTCAATGCCTAGAAGAGTAATCAACACAGAATAAGAGCTTAATAAGTGTTTGTTGGACTGAAGGGAGCATCCTCCTCTTAGGGAGGGTGGAGATGAAGTGAGATGACGGCAGACAAAAGTTCCTTCCCTAGCAAGAGCTGCTGGGAGGCAGGCAGGGCTGAGTCAGCTGGCTGACGAGAGGTGGGAGTGCAGAGGAGCCACTAGGGGGCGCTCTTATCACTGCCAGGAGCTGTCTTTGCGGCAAGAGTTGAACCCAGAGTACACAGTCCCAGACAGGTGTCAGGTGTGGAGCAATAAAAGTTGACACACAGCACCTGCTTTTCTGGAACTTACACACTGGAGTGCAGGCGGAAGGAATGCAAATACTGTACCTAAACAATTTGGTCCCCGAACTGCTGAGACATTCCCAACTGTTCTCTGCTCTGTCCCCAGCCAAATGACTCCTTTTCCCAGAACTTTCACACCTCCTTTTCTTTGTATAGGCAGTTGCCTCCACCTTGAATATCTCTTTGCCTCTGGAAAGCTCCTACTTGATAATCCAGCTGAAAAAGCCACCCTCTCATAGCTGCCCTGCATACACATGACCGGGTGTTAGCTTAAGTGGGACAAGGCTCCTCCACTCTGGGATGGAGGCCGGGTCTTATTTACCTCAGTATCCACCGTGCCAGGATCCCCTTGGTTACAGCATATCCCACAAATGGATGTTGAATGAAACAGGCTGGTCAAGCCACAGAGATTAAGAAAGAGGTTGGGAAATGGCTTCATCAGTTCAGTTCAGTTGCTCAGTCTTGTCCGACTCTGCGACTCCACCGACTGCAGCACAGCAGGCTTCTCTGTCCATCACTAACTCCCGGAGTTTACTCAAACTCATGTCCATTGAGTCGGTGATGCCATCCAACCATTGTATCCTGTGTCATCCCCTTCTCTCGCCTTCAATCTTTCCCAGATCAGGGTCTTTTCAAATGAGTCAGTTCTTCGCCACAGGTGGCCAAAGTATTGGAGTTTCAGCTTCAGGATCAGTCCTTCCAATGAATATTCAGGACTGATTTCTTTTAGGATGGACTGGTTGGATCTCCTTGCAGTGCAAGTCTTCTGCAACACCACAGTTCAAAAGCATCAACTCTTTGGCGCTCAGCTTTCTTTATAGCCCAACTCTCACATCCATACATGACTACTGGAAAAACCATAGCTTTGACTAGACAGACCTTAGTTGTCTGCTTTTTAATATGCTGTCTAGGTTGGTCATAACTTTTCTTCCAATGAGCAAGCATCTTTTAATTTCATGGCTGCAGTCACCATCTGCAGTGATTTTGGAGCCCAAAAAATAAAGTCTGTCACTGTTTCCACTGTTTCCCCACCTATATGCCATAAAGTGATGGGACCAGATGCCATGATTTTAGTTTTCTGAATGTTGAGTTTTAAGCCAGCTTTTTCACTCTCCTCTTTCATCAAGAGGCTCTTTAGTTCCTCTTCACTTTCTGCCATAAGGGTGGTATCATCTGCATATCTGAGGTTATTGATATTTCTCCCAGCAATCTTGATTCCAGTTTGTGCTTCCTCCAGCCCAGCATTTCTCATAATGTACTCTGCATATAAGTTAAATAAACAGGGTGACAATATGCAGCCTTGACATACTCCTTTTCCTATTTGGAACCAGTCTGTTGTTCCATATCCAGTTCTAACTGTTGCTTCTTGACCTGCATACAGATTTCTCAAGAGGCAGGTCTGGTGGTCTGGTATTCCCATCTCTTTCAGAATTTTCCACAGTTTATTGTGATCCACACAGTCAAAGGTTTTGGTGTAGTCAATAAAGCAGAAGTAGGTGTTTTTCTGGAACTCTCTTGCTTTTTTGATGATCCAACGGATGCTGGCAATTTGATCTCTGGTTCCTGTGCCTTTTCTAAATCTAGCTTGAACATCTGGAATTTCATGGTTCACATACTGCTGAAGCTCAGCTTGGAGAATTTTGAGCATTACTTAAACTTGCTAACGTGTGAGATGAGTGCAGTTGTGTGGTAGTTTGAGCATTCTTTGGCATTACCTTTCTTTGGGATTGGAATGAAAACTGACCTTTTCCAGTCCTGTGGCCACTGCTGAGTTTTCCAAATTTGCTGGCATATTGAGTGCAGCACTTTCACAGCATCATCTTTCAGGATTTGAATTAGCTCAACTGGAATTCCATCACCTCCACTAGCTTTGTTTGTAGTGATGCTTTCTAAGGCCCACTTGACTTCACATTCCAGGATGTCTGGCTCTAGGTGAGTAATCACACCATCATGGTTATCTGGGTCATGAAAATCTTTTTTGTATAGTTGTTCTGTGTTTTCTTGCCACCTCTTCTTAATATCTTCTGCTTCTGTTCAGTCCATACCATTTCTGTCCTTATTGTGCCCATCTTGCATGAAATGTTCCCTTAGTATCTCTGATTTTCTTGAAGAGATCTTTAGTCTTTCCCATTCTATTGTTTTTCTCTGTTTCTTTGCACTGATCACTGAGGAAGGCTTTCTTATCTCTCCTTGCTATTCTTTGGAACACTGCATTCAAATGGATATATCTTTCCTTTTCTCCTTTGCCTTTCGCTTCTCTTCTTTTCTTAGGTATTTGTAAGGTCTTCTCAGACAACCATTTTGCCTTTTTGCATTTCATTTTCTTGGGGGTGGTCTTGATCACTGCCTCCTATACAATGTCACAAACCTCCATCCACAGCTCTTCAGGCATTCTGTCTATCAGATCTAATCCCTTGAATCTATTTGTCATTTCCACTGTATAATCATAAGTGATTTGATTTAGGTCATACCTGAATGCTCTAGTGGTTTTCCCTACTTTCTTCAATTTAAGTCTGAATTTGGCAATAAGGAGTTCATGATCTGAGCCACAGTCAGCTCCTGGTCTTGTTTTTGCTGACTGTATAGAGCTTCTCCATCTTTGGCTGCAAAGAATATAATCAACCTGATTTTGGTATTGACCATTTGGTGATGTCCATGTGTAAAGTCTTCTCTTGTGTTGTTGGAAAAGATGTTGGCTATGACCAGTGCATCTCTTGGCAAAACTGTTAGCCTTTGACCTGATTCGTTTTGTACTACAAGGCCAAATTTGCCTGTTACTCTGGTATCTCTTGACTTCCCATTTTTGCATTCCAGTCCCCTATAATGAAAACAACAACTTTTTTGGATATTAGTTCTAGAAGATCTTGTAGGTCTTCTTAGAACCATTCAACTTAAGCTTCTTCAGCATTACTGGTTGGGGCATAGGCTTGGATTACTGTGATATTGAATGGTTTGCCTTGGAAATGAACAGAGATCATTCTGTCATTTTTGAGATTGCATCCAAGTACTGCATTTTGGACTCTTTTGTTGACTATGAGGGCTAGTCCTTTTCTTCTTAGGGATTCTTGCCCACAGTAGTAGATAAATTCTGAGTTAAATTCACCCATTCCAGTCCATTTTAGTTCACGGATTCCTAAAATGTCGAGGTTCACTCTTGCCATCTCTTGTTTGACCACTTCTAATTTGCCTTGATTCATGGACCTAACATTCCAGGTTCCTATGCAATATTGCTCTTTACAACATCAGACTTTACTTCTATCACCAGTCACATCCACAACTGGGTATTGTTTTTGCTTTGGCTCCATCTCTTCAATCTTTCTGGAGTGATTTCTCCACTGATCTCCAGTAGCATATTGGGCACCTACTGACCTGGGGAGTTCATCTTTCAGTGCCCTATCTTTTGCCTTTTCATACTGTTCATGGCTTCTCAAGGCAAGAATACTGAAGTGGTTTGCCATTTCCTTCTCCAGTGGACCACGTTTTGTCAGAACTCTCCACCATGACCTGTCCATCTTGGGTGGTCTTACACAGCGTGGCTCATAGTTTCATTGAGTTGGACAAGGCTGTGGTCCATGTGATCAGATTGGTTAGTTTTCTGTGATTGTGGTTTTCAGTCTGTCTGCCCTCTAATGGAGAAGGATAAGAGGCTATGGAAGCTTCCTGATGGGATAGACAGACTGAGGGGGAAACTGGGTCTTGTTTTGATGGGCGGGGCCATGCTCAGTAAGTCTTTAATCCAATTTTCTATTGATGGGCAGGGCTGTGTTCCTTCCCTGTTGTTTGACCTGAGGCCAAACTATGGTGAAGCTAAATAAGACAATGCAACTCCTTCAAAAGTGCAGGCACTGCTGCACTCAGTGCCCCCAACCCTGCAGCAGGCCACCACTGACCCATGCCTCCACCAGAGACTCCTAGACACTCACGGGCAAGTCTGGGTCAGTCTCTTATGGGGCTCACTCCTCCTTTCTCCTGGGTGCTGGTGCACACAAGGTTTTGTTTGTGCCCTTCAAGAGTCTGTTTCCCCAGTCCTGTGTAAGTTCTGGTGGCTCTATGGTGGGGTTAATGGCAACCTCCTCCAAGAGTGCTTATGTCATACCCAGGTCTACTGCACCCAGAGCTCCTGCCCCTGAAGCAGTCCACTGCTGACCCGTGTCTCCACAGGAGACACTCAAACACAGTTCTGGCTCAGTCTCTGTGGGGTCTCTGGGTCCTGGTGTGCACAAGGTTTGTTTGAGCCCTCCAAGCATCTCTGATGGGTACGGGGTTTGATTCAAAATGTGATTTCTCCCCTCCTACCATCTTGCTGGGGCTTCTCCTTTGCCCTTGGACATGGGGTATCTTTTTTGGTGGGATCCAACAGTCTCCTGTCAACGGTTGTTCAGCAGTGTGTTGTAATTTTGGAATTCTCACAGAAGATGAGTGCATGTTCTTCTAGTCTGCCATCTTGGAGACAGCTTCATGAAGGAGGTATAAAATGAGATGAACAGGTGGCTGTGTGTGCTGCAGGCATAACAAAATCAAAGTGAGCAAAAGCTGGGCAGTGGAGATCATGGTTCTTGTTTTGACAGGGGTCCAGCCAGCTGCTCAGTTTGGCTCAAGCACTAAAAGGAAAAGCTGGGAGGCTGGTAGGTAGAGATCACATTGGTGGGCACTTGGGGATTTGAGCAGAGGGACAAGGGAAGGGAAATCCAAACTGAACTTTAAGAAGTGGACATATAAGCAGGCTATATCATTAAGAGGTGGAAACCCAGAGAGAGGGAAGGGAGGAGGAAGCCACATCAAGTAAGTTAGGCAGAGGGACCTTTGTGAAGTACATGGTAGACAGGCAGTAAAGCCTAGTTGGAAAGGTTGCATGCTGGCAGTCAGTTGGGCTGTGACCCAAACAGTGGTTTAATTTCTTTAATTAGTTATTACATTTAAAGAATCGGGAAACTTTATTTAAAACACACACACACACATATCTAGCTTGTGAAAACTTAAGACTCTGGCAATTGAGGTCCACATTCCTACAGTGATTTAGGCACTAGGTCCTCTTGATCCCCTCAGGCACTAACTGCCCCCATCCCCTATCCACCCTACATCTCCCTAGGTTAGGTGCTTGCCTGGGCCCTCCAGGCATTTGACTTTGGGCGTCTTATCCCTAATAACCCATCCTCCTTCCAGTGTTTTCTCTAGAACTTACTGGTCCTAGCAGCTCACATGAGGTGAGGTGAAAGTCACTCAGTCATATCTTTGCGACCCCATGAACTATACAGTCCATGGAAATCTCTAGGCCAGAATACTAGAGTGGGTAGCCTTTCCCTTCTCCAGGGGATCTTCCCAACCCAGGGATTGAACCTAGGTCTCCAGCATTGTAGGCAGATTCTTTACCAGCTGAGCCACAAGGGAAGCCCAAGAATATTGGCGTGGGTAGCCTATCCCTTCTCCAGGGGATCTTCCCGACCCAGGAATCAAACTGGGGTCTCCTGCATTGAAGGCAGATTCTTTAAAAACTGAGCTATCAGGGAAGCCAAATCAGATCAGAGATCAGATCAGTCGCTCAGTTGTGTCTGACTCTTTGCGACCCCATGAATAGCAGCACGCCAGGCCTCCCTGTCCATCACCAACTCCCGGAGTTCACTCAGACTCACGTCCATCGAGTCAGTGATGCCATCCAGCCATCTCATCCTCTGTCGTCCCCTTCTCCTCCCGCCCCCAGTCCCTCCCAGAATCAGAGTCTTTTCCAATGAGTCAACTCTTCACATGAGGTGGCCAAAGTACTGGAGTTTCAGCTTTAGCATCATTCCTTCCAAAGAAATCCCAGGGCTGATCTCCTTCAGAATGGACTGGTTGGATCTCCTTGCAGTCCAAGGGACTCTCAAGAGTCTTCTCCAACACCACAGTTCAAAAGCATCAATTCTTTGGCGCTCAGCCTTCTTCCCAGTCCAACTCTCACATCCATACATGACCACAGGAAAAACCATAGCCTTGACTAGACGAACCTTTGTTGGCAAAGTAATGTCTCTGCTTTTGAATATGCTATCTAGGTTGGTCATAACTTTCCTTCCAAGGAGCAAGCGTCTTTTAATTTCATGGCTGCAGTCACCATCTGCAGTGATTTTGGAGCCCAGAAAAATAAAGTCTGACACTATTTCCACTGTTTCCCCATCTATTTCCCATGAAGTGGTGGGACCAGATGCCATGATCTTCGTTTTCTGAATGTTGAGCTTTAAGCCGACTTTTTCACTCTCCACTTTCACTTTCACCAAGAGGCTTTTGAGTTCCTCTTCACTTTCTGCCATAAGGGTGGTGTCATCTGCATATCTGAGGTTATTGATATTTCTCCCGGAAATCTTGATTCCAGCTTGTGTTTCTTCCAGTCCGGCGTTTCTCATGATGTACTCTGCATATAAGTTAAATAAACAGGGTGACAATATACAGCCTTGATGTACTCCTTTTCCTATTTGGAACCAGTCTGTTGTTCCATGTCCAGTTCTAACTGCTGCTTTCTGACCTGCATACAGATTTCTCAAGAGGCAGGTCAGGTGGTCTGGTATTCCCATCTCTTTCAGAATTTTCCACAGTTTATTGTGATCCACACAGTCAAAGGCTTTGGCATAGTCAATAAAGCAGAAATAGATGTTTTCCTGGAACTCTCTTGCTTTTTCCATGATCCAACGGATGCTGGCAATTTGATCTCTGGTTCCTCTGCCTTTTCTAAAACCAGCTTGAACATCAGGAAGTTCATGGTTCACATATTGCTGAAGCCTGGCTTGGAGAATTTTGAGCATTACTTTACTAGCGTGTGAGATGAGTGCAATTGTGCGGTAGTTTGAGCATTCTTTGGCATTGCCTTTCTTTGGGATTGGAATGAAAACTGACCTTTTCCAGTCCTGTGGCCACTACTGAGTTTTCCAAATTTGCTGGCATATTGAGTGCAGCACTTTCACAGCATCATCTTTCAGGATTTGGAATAGCTCAACTGGAATTCCATCACCTCCACTAGCTTTGTTTGTAGTGATGCTTTCTAAGGCCCACTTGACTTCACATTCCAGGATGTCTGGCTCTAGGTCAGTGATCACACCATTGTGATTATCTGGGTCATGAAGATCTTTTTTGTACAGTTCTTCTGTGTATTCTTGCCATCTCTTCTTAATATCTTCTGCTTCTGTTAGGTCCATACCATTTCTGTCCTTTATCGAGCTCATCTTTGCATGAAATGTTCCTTTGGTATCTCTGATTTTCTTGAAGAGATCCCTAGTCTTTCCCATTCTGTTGTTTTCCTCTATTTCTTTGCATTGATTGCTGAAGAAGGCTTTCTTATCTCTCCTTGCTATTCTTTGGAACTCTGCATTCAGATGTTTATATCGTTCCTTTTCTCCTTTGCGTTTCGCTTTTCTTCTTTTCACAGCTATTTGTAAGGCCTCCCCAGACAGCCATTTTGCTTTTTTGCATTTCTTTTCTATGGGAATGGTCTTGATCCCTGTCTCCTGTACAATGTCACGAACCTCATTCCATAGTTCATCAGGCACTCTATCAGATCTAGGCCCTTAAATCTAATAAAGACTGACAAAAACTGTATTGCTTCTGAGGACTTCCCTGGTAGTCCAGTGGTTAGGAATCCATCTGCCAATGCAGGGGCCCCAGGTTAGATTCCTTGTCTGGGAAGATTCCACGTGCCACGGGGCGACTAAGCACGTGCACCACAACTACTGAGCCCACTCTCTAGAACTGGTGCGCTGCAACAAGAGCCACTGCAGTGAAAGAGCCCACACACTGCAAGAGTAGCCCCCACTCAGGGCAACTAGTGTGTTGTTCTTGCACAACAATGAAGACTCAGCACAGCCAATAAGTAAATAAATAAATTTTTAAAAAGAAAACAAAACAGGGTTGTTTCTCTGGAACCCATCCCTGCCCCTTTAAACAAACAGCCCTGAATGAGGAGTGGTTTGTCCTATTGCACAAGACCACTCCCTTCCCCACCTTCCCAGGCTTCAGCTAGACTGAAGCCTGGGAAGGCACTTCTCAGCCCACCCCCACCCTCCACCCCCAAGGTCAAGAGTGTCACCTGGAAACCACAAACCCAGAAGCTGGCTTCAGCCCCCGGGGGTGGCCGAAACTCCCCCACAGTACTCTCCTCCCCTACCTGCAGTAGCTCCTGGGGTTCCATCAGCTGAGCCCAGAACCAGGAAGACCAAAAAAATACACTGGGAAAGAAACTAAGAAGAGCTTAAAAAAAACACATGCACAAAAACTCTTTTACATAAAACTGAAAAAGATTTTTACCCAAATGCCTACAGTGTTTTCTTGTTGATAAAATTATAGGTGGTTTTCACATTCTTCTTTTTGTTGACTTGCATTTTTGAAAATTTTCTACAATGAATATCTATTGCTTTTCTACAATGAATAATGGTTTCGGAAGAGATATTGAGGTCTGTTTCGGAAAGAAACAAATCATTAGATCCGGAGTCTCTGAGATGGGATAGAGAATGAGGGGCTGGTAAAGGAGAGAGAAGCTCCAAGACTTGGTGACTGACTGGCTCGTGCAGACAGAGAAGCTGAGTCAGCGGGGCCTTCCGGTTTTCTGTGCCAGAAATCTGGCAGTGCCATCAATAGAAACAGGGCCCAGGGGAGGAAGGCAGCTTCAGGAGAACCAAGCAGAAGGTGAGGGCCATCAGGGACCAGATGGAGACTGGTTTTGTTGATCTTTTTGTAGGTCTTTGTGGCTCTTATTGTTGATCTTAGTTTTTGTTTGCTTTTGCATAGCCTTACTGGGGAAAGATTTAAAGGCAACTTAAAAGGGTCTATAAACTATGAGATGAGTACAAAGGAACAAGATTTAAAAAGAAACCTAAGAAGGAACATAAGATAGGGCTAGGAATAAGGCAAAAACATACGAGTCTTATAGTCTTTGGGCCATGCACTTAGCTCTGCGTCCCAGGTGTGGGGCCTCCTGGTGAGGCCCCCAACACCCTGGAGGTGAGTGTGTGGGCCTGGTGGAGAGAATAAGCCATGTGAGGGTGAAGGGCAGGAAGGAGGAGACTACTTATGGAGAGAGTCAACCTAGAGGGGAGAGCGGTAAGTAAAGACAGAGCCTCTGGAGGAAAAGGAAGCTGAGGAGGAGCAGTCGGAGGGGCAGCAGGAGACCCAGAAAGAAAGAGGCTCAAAGGTGAGGGGTTTCAAACCCTGCCAGGGTCAGGAAAGGAGGATGCTGGGAATGAGTTGCCAGCTGATCTTCATGAATGGTTGAGGAGCCAGGTGGAGTCCTAGCAGGTGGCAGAGAGCAGAGTCGGAATGAAATAGTGGGGAAGGGGAGGAGAGGCCCAGGCTGGGTTTCAGGCATGGCTGGAGAGGCTGAGAGGACTGGGGATGATCGAATACTGATGCAGTACAAAAGATTACATTGTTGACTCACCAACCCACTTGGAGTTGTCTCGCCAGTGGATTTTCTCTGATCCACTTACCCTCTCCTGCTCGATCCTCTTTGCAACCAGTTTATGATCCTAGGTTAACCAGAACTAGTCTGTGGCCCCCAGAAAATCCATAGTGCTCTATGAAAAGTGAAGGACTTGGACTAGGTGGCAAAATCCTTTCTAATCCCTAAACTATGGTTACAGGTTACAGATTCTAGGGCCCCCTGAATACACGACTGGTGGAGGCTGTCAGAGCCAAGTTGTTGAGGCCCAGAGATGGGCAGTGACTTGCCCATGGTCACATAGCCAGTGTCTGGGGACAGAATAGGCCAGGAAGTCTGAGCCCCAAACTTTTTGCTCGGAGGTCTCATCTTCTCCAGATGCCCAGGCTCCTGGGCTTAGTGTCTGTCATTTCTCTGGAAGTGGGACAAAGGAACCAGGCCAAGGAGCAGTCAGGGCTGTTCCCAAGCCTCAGGAGGCTGGGATCCCAAGGCCCACACACCCATGTAAACACAGGCCAGAACTGCTCCTTCACACACTGCACAGCTTCCTCCATATCAGTTCCCCACTCTTCTCGTGCTTCTCCCTGAAGGTCCCCTGGGAGCCAGGGAGGGGCAGAGAGTACTAACCCCGCTTCACAACTGGGAGAAACTTAGACAAGGAAGAAAGCAGTAATTTGGCCAAAGTCGCCCAGCGAGTTGGGGATAGAACTGAAACTGGAGAACCCATGGGAGATGGGGTGGTCGGCGGGACACATGGCCTGTTGGGCAGGGGTGGAACAGTGCCATAGGTAGAAAAACACACATATCCTGGGGAATAGAGGGTCCCTGTCTCACCAGGGGATGATCTTGCCATCTCCAGCAGGTATGGGGTGCTGGGGAGGGAGAGAAGATGGGCAGAAGCAGTGGAACATGACCACAGTGAGTACAGGTCTGAGGGGGAAACACACGATGGGTCAGGCGTCCCTGGTTGGGGGCTGGGCTGCTTGCTTTTCTGCCAGTTTCAAGGGGCCCCAGGGAATCACTGTGCCCCACCTGGCCCAAAGGCCCCCTTGCTACCCCTCACCGCCCAGGGGCCAGAGAGTCTGGTACAGACTGGTACAGGCAAAGGTCAAGCAAGCCAAGGAGCTGGCCAGGCAAGGAGACCGTTGACTGGCTCTGCCTTCCAGAAGGGTATGAGCAGGGTGACCATACGCCCAGGTTATTAATAGAGTTCCCATTCAATCTCAGAAATATCCCGAGTCTGACAATGAATTGCACGGTCATCCCAGTTAGGGGACAAATCTGTTCAGTGGAGGAAGCGTGGAGAACATTCCAGGAGGAGGGCAGGCCCGCTTCAGTGCCAACTTCCCTTCTCACATTCCACTCCGACCCTGTCTCCCTCTGTCCCACTCAGCCTAGAACGACCTAATCTGTCTGTCCCATCAACCATGCCTCCCAGCCCTGCCCTCTGGGAGGTCTATTTCTAGGGGGGCAGAGCCTCCAGGAGGCACCCTAGAAAGAAGCCTGGATGCAGGGTCAGGGCCCAGGTCCAAGCGCCATCTTGGCCTTGGCTTCAGTCTCATCTGAAAATCGGAGCTAATAAGAGCCCTCTGGCCCATCTGGAAGTTCAGTTGTAAGAATGGAAGACAATACTGGAGCAGACCAGGCTGCCTAAGCGTTGCCGCAACCAGGGACAGAAAACAGTGGTTTCCTGGGACAGTCAGCACTGCCCAGGCCTGGGAAGTCACTCCCTACTGTTGTCACAGCGTGACTAATGTGGCCTCTCGGCTGGCTGAGTTCCGCTCGCCAGAGGATTTGGCCCAAGCCCAGGGAGGGCGCTGACAGCGCAGCCCTGCTGGGAGCGGGGTTTCCTGGCAGCCAGGCACAGTGGGCAGGTCTGACCTGTGAGAGCCTGGTTACCGCCTGGGGCCTGGGCTGGTTGCAAAAGGGGCCGGTACTCCTGACGCAGTCTGCTCTCGGTCTCACTCACTCTCCCAAGCTGGTTCCCAGGAGAATGAGATCGGAGGGTGTGTCACCTCTGCCCTGGGCACCGCTCTGCTAACCAGGGGAAAGCGATTAAGGCCCAGCTCCCTCAAGTGTGCACTCACACACCAGCCCAGCACACACACACCCAGCACAAAGATGCTCATGGAGGAAACCCCCAGCCCCGCCCCCCGCCACCCCCCCCAACACACAGACCCACTCAGAATTGAGCCTGGGCACACACAGACACATAGACATACAGCCCCGAAGACACAAGACCCAAACCTAGATGTACACACGGAGGCACAGAGACCAACACACATCCAACACACCCATGCATACATGCTAAGTTAAAAAAAATTTTAGCTAGCTTAGGCAGAGTGTAAGATTAATAAAATAGTTTTATTTAGTGGAAAAACAAACACACACAAAAACTGAAACGTGGTCCTGACATTGAATCATGGCAGTCATAACGTTTTGTTTCCAAAGTGTCAACACAAGGTGTATGGAGCTTTAGACTTGTGAAGCTTCTTTAGTTTGCTCTATCTCATATGATATCCAAGTGCGACTGCTGAGCAGTTTGAGGGATGTGGGGGGAGTATACGGGGAGTCCAGCAAAGTTAGGAAACTAGCCTCAAGATCAAAGAGGCTCCTAAGTGGCAGACCATCCCAAAACTAGCAATCAATAGATTCACCAAAAGGCAATGGCACCCCACTCCAGTACTCTTTTGCTTGGAAAATCCCACGGATGGAGGAGCCTGACAGGCTTCAGTCCATGAGGTCGCTAAGAGTCGGACACGACTGAGCGACTTCACTTTCACTTTTCACTTTGATGCATTGGAGAAGGAAATGGCAACCCACTCCAGTGTTCTTGCCTGGAGAATCCCAGGGACCGGGGAGCCTGGTGGGCTGCTGTCTATGGGGTCACACAGAGTTGGACACGACTGAAGTGACTTAGCAGCCCCAGCAAGGGCAAGTATTATGTGGATACACAAATGTACACATGCGGAGCTACACACATCTCACATGAAGACAGACATCCACATTTACACATGTAGATACACAAACTTGCACACGCATGGAAGGGTTCAGAGGTCTGCACAAAGGTAATATCCACTTGAAATACACAAGAGCAAAAACAGGGATGCAGAGGGATGTACATGAACACAAATATGTCATATATACATACCTTGTCATCATGTAGTATTTATTGAACACCCACAATCTGCTAGTCATGCTTCAACAGAAAGAGCCTCTGACAAGTCAACAGGCAAAGCTCCCTCATAGGCCCCATTTACGACCATATGGTGGCCCAGTATCCAAGCCAAAATTGAAGGATGTTTTTTCTATAGATGGTCACCAATCCGTGGTGGAAAAAATAATCAACTGTGGATTTAATCTCATTTATAAAAGAAAAAAAGTATTTAAAGGAAAACAACCTGAATGCACCCAAATGGGGATCTAGTTGAAGAAATTATGATCAGAGTGAAATAGTAAACAAACATACATAAATGGTTACAGATTCTAATCAGAGTTTATAATAACATGAAAAAGCTGTTAAAATTTTAAACTGAAAATACAAAATTATATCTAGCATAATCACAAAAAATATTTCAAAAATATACAGAGAAAACCAAAAGGAAGTAACATCAAAATGTTACTATGGATTATCTTTGGGAATTAAGACTATTGGTACATTTCAATCTTCTAGTGCTTTGGATTTTCCAGTTTTTCTGTAAGCGAAGCATTTATTGTGAAAAAAGAAAATAGATATTTAAAAACATCAACTAAGGGTTGGTTCCACAGATATTAAAAATAATTTTACATCAATAAGCACTAATTTAAGACTGTATATGTAAGAAACATACATTTCTTTCCAGTTAATATAGTCAATGTTCCTTTAGATTCAAGAGCAGAGCAAAGAGGGGAAAAGAGGCAAATGAGAGAGATAAAGAGATAAAAACAGTCCCAGAAAAGCAGAGAGAGATCACACTGTAGAGACAGCGAGAGAGACGGTGGGTTTGGAACAAGAGGTAAATCCCCTTTTGCTCTGTACAGGCATGGGCCCAGTGCCTCAGAAGGCCTTTCCAGCAAGCCATCGCTCTTTTGAAAAAATATTTATCTCTACTGTGTCCAGGTCTTAGTTGCGTCATGTGAGATCTTCATTGTAGCATGCAGGATCATTTAGTTGATGCATGCGAGATCTTTAGTAGTAGCATTCGAACTCTTAGTTGTAGCACGTGAGATCTAGTCCCCTGACCAGGGATCAAACCCAGGCCCCCTGCAGTGGCATCAAGGAGCCTTAACCACTGGGCCACCAGGGAAGTCCAAGGCATTCCATTACTCTTTAGGCCTGTGGTAAGGCCCCTGGACACAGACCTGGAGATGAACTTTATCCTCGGGATCTCCTGCAGGGCTCACTGCTTGGCTTTTTATCTCAAGCACTTAATGAAACTGAAAGTCGCTCAGTTGTGTCCAACTCTTTTCGACCCCATGGACTATACAGCCCATGGAATTCTCCAGGCCAAATTACTGGAGTGGGTAGCCTTTCCCTTCTCTAGGGGATCTTCCCAACCCAAGGATCAAACCCAAGTCTCTCGAATTGCAGGCAGATTCTTTACCATCGGAGCCACAAGGGAAGCCCCAAGCACTAAATGGCCAGCAGCAAATGTTGCCTGGGCCCATGATCCTGTGGGAACACAGAGGCATGAATGGGACTTGTTCCCTCTCCATTTAGCTGGTGATGGTGGGTGGGGGGCAGTGGTGTAGTGTGAGCAAAAGACTAAATTCAGTGTCTCCTTAATGGGCCAAGACAGCAGTGCAGACATTAATGATACAGGTCCTGGAGAGTATTGACTGGAAGTATTGACTTGACTTGAGTAGTGACTAGAAGACGGTTAAAGGAGAAACCGGGCATCTGGTTGGGAGAGGAGGTGGGGGGCACTTTCTAGAGGATTTAGCAAAAGCAAAGACTTGGAGTCAGAAGTAAAAAATGATTGGGGATCAGGGAGTGGGGATCATTGGGACAATCTGGACTTGTCCAGGTTGGTGTCAGATTTGTGGTCTTGAGTGCTGAAATGAGAAGCTGGGAGTTCATTGCAGGCACTGAGATCTAGGAAGAGTCTTGAGTCAGGGAAGTGCCAGGAGAAAGGAAGCAGCACTAGGGGGACCGGGGTGGGAAGTGGGAGTGGCAGAGATGCAGGTGCGAGGCGAACAAGGCTCAGTGACCCAGCAGGAGAGAAGACAAAGCGACATGGGTATACTAGTACCATCAGAGGATTAGGGAAGAAGCTGGAATTGGGAGAGACCCCAAAGATCACTTGATTAGGCTTCCTCCCCCAACCCATAGCACCTTAAGTCACCTTAGAACGGTTTGAAAATCTCTAATCCAGAGACTTGAGTGTTTCATTTTGCGAATGAGGAAACTGAGGCATAGAGAAGGAAAAAAAAATTGCCTAAGGTCATGGTTGATGCCAGACCCTGAACTTGAACTGGGGTCTCTGCCCCCAGGAAAGGGAGTGTGTCAGGCTGGGCTGAGGTAACAGCCGGCCATGGAGCAGGGGCGTGAGACTCCATCCACATGAGGGGGCAAGGGGCAAAGGGAGACAGGTGGCCAGAGCTCTGGGGGAAGAGCCCAGGTGGGGCATAAGGTGGACAGTCTTGGCCAAAACTAAACTTGGGGATTATCTGAGGTTTCACTTGGCTAGGACTTTTGTCCCACAGCCACGTTCTTTCTCACACACACACAACTTCCTGCAGAGGGAGCTGGGCCGGGACAGAAGGCTCACCTGGCCCATTAGTTGCCTAGCAAGTGTCCCAGGTGTGCCTGGAGAAGGAAATGGCAGCCCACTCCAGTGCTCTTGCCTGGAGAATCCCAGGGACGGGGGAGCCTGCTGGGCTGCCACAGAGTCGGACACGACTGCAGCGACTCAGCAGCAGCAGCAGCAGAGTTTGCAAAGTTCTTATGGCCACTTATAATAGTATATTACTTGGGATATTACCTTTTTTTCTGTAAGCCTCCCTTTCCTTACAGGTAAAGTGGTGCCCATCCCACTCCAAATTCACCTGTTAAACGTCCTTCCAGCTCCAAGTCCAGGGAATGTTCTCTGAATCCCTGCTCCTTTCCAAGTCATCAATCAATGAACCTTCACTCTCAAAGGATTTCTGGGACCAAACTTCTATTTAAATTGTTAACCAGAGTTCCCTTGTGGCCCACTGGTTAGGACACTTCACTCTCACTGCTGAGGGCAGGTTCAATCCCTGGTTGGGGAACTTAGATCCCACAGCCTGCACAGAAGAGGCCAAAAAAAGAAAAAAAGCAATATAAATTGTTAACACTGGCATCTTGACCTTCACTAGGTCCTTATGTAGCCTTTGAGTGCTAAGTCTAAAGACTGAGTTCAACCAACCCAAGTCCAAGAAGTTTGGCCAGTGGTTGAGGTTTAAGTTGTATGGGGGTCCCTTCGTGTTTGGGGTCTGAATCAGAGGGCCCTCCCCAATCTGAAACCCTGGGGCACTGTAGACAGGAAGGTTAGAGGGCTCAGGATTGCCCCAGAGCCCAGGGCTGAGCACTGTGCTCCAGAAGGGAGGGGAAAAGGGGAGGGGCACCACCCGCCCGGTGAGGTCATGGGAAAGCAGCTCTGGCGCTGACACCTGGGGAAACCCGTTTCCAGGCTGCTTCCCACGCTAGCTCTCCTGGGAACCAGCTAAGCCCCAAACGGGGCGCCCCAAACCCCTCCCCACAGGCCAGTTCCCATCACTGTCCCATCTAGACCAGCCCTCACCTTTCAATCTAGCCTCAGTCTTTTGGTACCCAAGCTGTCTCCATCCAAACTGTTGGGTCTTGAGGGACCAACATGCTGACCTCTCCAGAAAAAGACACAGAGACAGCAGCTTCAGAAACTTAAGGCTTTATTTGCAGATTCCACATTGCCCTGTCTTCTAGGCTATGATTTTGGAGAAAGCCCCTTCTTCCTTTAGGCTCCGATTTGCAGCTCCTCCCCCTCCTCTTGCTGGGCCTTGCCTCTCACTTCCTGCACCACTCCTGTCCAGCCAGTTTGGGCAGTGCCTAGGGAGCCCCGAGACCCAGTTCTTCTCAGGCACCAGCCCCGCCCTCCCTGGCCTTGAGGCTTTGAGGACAGCCCAAGTGTCAGCCTTGCTCCTCAGCTGCCCCACTTCTCTACTCTCCTTTCTCTTCTTCGTTCCAAGAGAAGCCCTCTGATCTGTCTTCTCCCCAGCCTGCCTCTAGTCCTAAGGCTCCAAGGCTGTACTTTCTGCTCCTTCTCAATCTCTCACAGACCTCTGTCTTAGTCAATTCATTCTAAACTCTCCAAATCAGGGCTGGACACCTTCCAGCCTTCCGAGATGCCCAGCTGTTCCTCAGGCTCTTCCTCACCCCTGGGCCAAGGAAAGGGTGGGGACCACCACAAGGGGTCTTAATTCAGCCAGGCTGGCTTGAGGGCCCATAATAAGAAAATGGGAACTGGATCCCAAACTGCTTGGAGGCAGCTGACACTGTCAGGATCATCCCATGAAAATCAAAGTACTAGGATTTCTCTGTCAGCCTTGACCACAGAAATCCAAGTCAGAGCCTTCCCCCATCCAGGCCCTAGGCTCACCCTAGCATGTAAGAGCGGGCAGTTAAAGGCCCATGGCTCCACAGCGTTCAGACGGGAACTGAGTCCCATGGGGGTGGCCTGGCCCTGCCAGCAGAGCCTCTCAAAGGCCCCATGTCTCAGGTTCTAGAAGTCTGTGGCCATTGGCCTACTGATCATTTTGCTGCCACAGCTGTTCAAACAAAACAGAAGAACTTCTTCCAGCGGCAGCGGGAGAGAGTGCGCACACCTTTGGCGTTCAGTTTCTTCTCCAGCCGGGCTTTGTGCTCAATGGCACTGAGAATGGCCGAGTCAAACACCTCTTTCAAGTTCTTCTGCGTCAAGGCAGAGCACTCCAGGTAGCAGCAGGCCCGGATCTTCTCGGCCAGACCCTGAGCCTGGGGTTGAGGCACCGGGCCTTCCCGGCCCCCCTGGTCCAGCTGAATCAGTACATTGACATCATCCCTCAGGTCGGCCTGGGTACCCACCAGCAGCACGGGCGCCTGGGGATTGTGAGTACGAATCTCTGGCAGCCATTTCTCTGTGATGTTTTGGAAGGAGCTGGGCTGCACCACACTGAAGCAGGCCAGGAAGACATCTGTATCCGGGTAGCAGAGGGAGCGAAGGCGGTCAAGGTCTTCCTAGGATGGAAAGTTCAGGCCATTATTCCTTGCCACAGGATGCAGGGAATCCCTTGCCACCTGGGTTTTAGAGACTGAGACTCATAACTAAGTGCCCAAGGCCTTCTCCATTCCTGATGGACCCGGGATCTTCCCAGCCTCCAACCCACCTCACCCCAGACCAGTAGAGGATGCTCCTACTTCTCACCTGTCCCGCTGTGTCCCAGAGCTCAATGCGCACCGGGGCTCCATCAACCAGGACTTGCACTGCAGGGGAGAGGCAGGCGAAAGACTGAGTTAGAAAGAGCGTTCTGAGATTAGGTTTGACGTATTTACACTACCGTGTATAAAATAGATAGCTAGTGGGAACCTACAGTACAGCCCAGAGAGCTCAGCTCTGTGCTCTGTGATGGGTGGTATGGGGGGAGCCGAGTGTTCAAGAGGGAGGCATACGTGTATATATATAGCTGATTCACTTCGTTGCAGGGCAGAAACTAACACAACTTTGTAAAGAAATTATACTCGAATAAAGAAAAGAAAAAGAGGTTTCCCTGGTGGCTCAGTGGTAAAGAATCCATCTGCCAATGCAGGAGACACTGGTTCGAGCCTTGGTCCAGGAAGATCCCACATGCCTCACAGCAACTGAACCCATGACCACAACTATTGAGCCTGTGCTCCAGAGCCCTGGAACCGAAACGAAACATGAGGTAACTACTGAAGCCGGGACGCTCTAGAGCCGGTGCTCCGCAACAAGTGAAGCCGCCGCAGTGAGAAGCAGCGAACTACAATTTACAGTGGTCCCCGCTCGCCGCAACTAGAGAAAAACCTGCGCAGCAACGAAGACCCAGCACAGCCAAAGATAAATGAAAAAAAAAATTTTTTTAAGAAAAAGAAAGAGCGTACTTGATCCCACCAAGCCTCAGCAGCGCCACCTTGGGGCCTGCTCCAGCCAGCCTCCCGGGGGGGTTCGGTGCACTGGTTCCTCTGCTCCAGCCGCAGCCCCTGAGTGCACAACCCCACCCCCAGCCACGCGGCCGCCGCGGCCGTTGAACGTACCGGAGAAGGTGTCCAGCGCTGTGGGCCGGTAGCGCGCGGGGTACCCATTGCAGGTGTAGCTGACGATAAGGCTGCTCTTGCCCACCGCGCCGTCGCCCACCAGCACGCACTTTATGCCCAGCTCGGGGGAGGCGCTGCCCCGTCCCGGGGGAGGGGTCGGGGATCGGAGCGGGGACGACTCGGCTTCGCTTAGCTCCCGCGGGGGCATGACCCGCTCCGGGGACAGCCGAGGACCAGGCTCCGCTGTGATCGGTGAAGCACGTTCCGTAGGTTGCCTCTGACTGAATCCGCGGAAACCCAGCTCAACCGCCAGCCGCTACCCTTGGGTTTATGTGGACCCCGCCCACCTCATCTGCATACCCCAAGCGGCCTCGGACCCCGCCCACCCTCCGAGCCTCCTCTAGGACCTCCCTCTACAGCACGCCCCAAGAGGTCAGGCAGTCTCTAACATCAGGAGGTAGAGACGCGGGCCGAAAACTGACGCTCAGGGAATCACACAAGTTCGAGAACAAAGAATTGCCCAGATGAGGCAGATCTCGGTATCCTGGCAGAGACAGATATCCAGGATTTATTGTTAGGAAGAAGAAGCAAATTGCAGAACACATAATGCAACATTTTCAAATTAAACGTTTATTCAAATCAAAACAATAAAAAAGACATGTTTGAGTATTAAAAAGTCTGGATAATAATTTTATTAATGAATTACTTTTTAAAAATAAAGAGATCATGAAGAGGCAGAAGATAAGCTCAAGAGGGAACACGGCAGGCAAGAATGTATTGTACCTCTTCCACGGAAGAGCTTCCTCTAGATTCAGCCTGAAGGCAGGCTTTAAACACCTTCACTCTGCTCCTTTAAAGGATCTCGGGATGCTGGAGAAGCTAGCTGGGGAGGATCTTCAAGGACAATTCTCCAATTGAATATTTTCTGTATCCCCAAAGTCTCTAATATTATCTTCATCATCATCAAAAGCACATAATAATTACCTGTTTGCTGATGCTGTCCTGGGTCACCCATTGTCCTTGCCCTAGAAGATGTTTATAGATAGAGACATGATATCTCATGTAACTCTAGGAAGGTCACCAAGAGAGCAAGTGAAGAATAGCCTGATGCTAATTTCATCTCTTTATTGTAGCCACACCAGGTGACAACAGGCCCAGAATCCTTTCTCTGAATTCCAAGCCTGTACGAAGATCTCAGCCTATATAAAGATCATTGAAAACACCTCCTTCACGAGTTGTTGAAGGGAGAGTGTTGGGAGTAGGTCAGTGAAAATTGAAGAAAAGAAATCATTGTATTTTTCAAGCAGTAGGTAGTATAAAAATCCCTAAGTCCAAATCTCAAAATCTCTTGAAAAAATGTTTCAAGATTTCTGATTTTTATTCCTTACCCCACCCCCACCACCAACTGTTGATCAAATGTTGAGGACAACAACTAGAAAGTTGCCGATTTAATCATTAAAAACTTGACTGTGCGGAAATGGTAGGATCCCCAGTATTGACTTCTGTATCCCAGTGTCTACATCCTACATTCCTTACCTCCAAGTATCTGTGGATGCTAATAACCCCTAATTATAGCCCCTATGACTCCTCAGACACATCCACACAAGACATCTGGCAAGTGAAAGAAGCCTGAAAGTGCTGCCTTCACACTGTGTCGCCCAGAAGGTCTGAAAGCTATTCTTTTCGCTGTCCTGGAAAGGGAGGCAAGAATGGGGATTTGAAAAGACCTAGACATCAAGAGACCTGCCCCAGTATTCCCACTTCTTCAACTCATTAGCTGTGTAATTCCTGAGAGATCACTTGCTCCATCTCAGCTATAACATGCTAGGTGAAGCTTCCTTATTTCATATTTATTTCTTAAATATTTCTTATTTCTGGTGCTAGCAATCTGTGATTCAGGGAACCTAGGGAAATTGCCCCAGTCTGGGTGTCTGGGACAAAATTACTACACACACACTCTTCTTCACCATGCTCTTATCCTTTTACCCAAACTATTATTAAAAAAACTTTTATTGTAGCTGTAAATTTGAGAGTAATCATGTTTAATTCTTTCTGCAGGTAGAAGGGAATAGAAATAATACAAATGGGGGAGGTATCAGCTGGTCATGGTTAAACCCCACTTGGCCTGCAACAGGCCATTCTTTGCTGGCCCTGTGGGTGGGGACACTTTCTAACCTGGGTCTCTCTGTCTGAGCTGGTTTAGGGACAGACTTGTCAGCAAGAGGGGGGAAGGAGGAGACAACCTGGGGAGCTGGTGAGTCATCTATTTCTCACTAAAGACTTGCAATTCTGGTTGCTGCTGTTGCTGGGAAAGTCCCCTCCTGAGGGTGGCCTGAGTCTTATTCCTGTCCACCTGAGAAATTGTCCCAACTTCCAGTCAGATACACATTTGCTAAGATTAAAATGTTGCCTTGACTTTCTCCTTGGAGGGATGATCGAATTTAGGACTGGAGCAGGAAACATACAAGATGAGCCTGGAACATTTTGTAGTACAGAAAGTAAGGAAGTGCCAAACAAACAAAGCAACAGGAAGCTGGAGATACATTAGAGGACCCAGGAGCCAACTGAAAGAGCTTCCACAGGCCAAATCTGGGACAGTTTGAGCAATAAAATAAACCAGCATTGGATTATAACCCAAAATATAAAATAAATAGCATATCTATTCTGATATAAATAGGGGATAATATACAAACTTCCCATGAATGATCTTGTGAATGATTCTACTGTATGTAGATGCGCTACCCTTAAAGAAGAGAGTAAACCACCACTCCTGTGGGCCATGCATAGTGACTTCCTTGCAAAGATTGAAAAGGGTAGGGGAGAAAACAACTTTACAGTGGAAAATCCAGACAAACACCACCTCAAGCAGGTGATCAAGATTAAGATCAACATTGATAAGTCAAGTTGATGGTATGTACCTTTGATGTGATGCAAAGAGAATGACATTTTACCTCTGTGGCCTTCCTCTCAAGAATTCCAGTCTAATCGTGAGAAAAACAGGAAAAGTTCCAACTGAGAGACTCTACCAAAAGGTGGTCCAGTACTTCTCAAAACTGTCAAGGTCATCAAACAAGATAAGTATGGAAAACGGCCCCAGACAAGAGGAGCCCAAGGAGACATGACAATTAAACGTAATGTGGTATTCTGGGTGGGACTTTGGAAGAGAAAGAGGACATTAGGTAAAAACTAAGGAATTCTGAATAAAATGTAAACCTGAGTTAATAATAATGGACTAATTCTGGTTCATCAATTGTGATAAGCAGTGACATCAAAATGTACAATCAGTTCAGTTCAGTCACTCAGTCATGTCTGACTCTTTGAGACCCCATGGACTGCAGCATGCCAGGCCTCCCTGTTCATCACCAACTCCCGGAGTTGACTCAAACTCATGTCCATTGAGTCGGTGATGCCATCTAACCATCTCATCCTCTGTCGTCCCCTTCTCCTCCCGCCTTCAATCTTTCCCAGCATCAGGGTCTTTTCAAATGAGTCAGCTCTTCACATCAGGTGGCCAAAGTATTGGAGTTTCAGCTTCAACATCAGTCCTTTCAATGAACACCCAGGACTGATCTCCTTTAGGATGGACTGTCTGGATCTCCTTGCAGTCCAAGGGACTCTCAAGAGTCTTCTCCAACACCACAGTTCAAAAACATCAATTCTTCAGGGCTCAGCTTTCTTTATAGTCCAACTCTCACATCCATACATGACTACTGGAAAATATGTACAATATAATGTAAAATATTTATAATAGGGGAACCTGAGCATGAAAGACAGGGAAACGTTGTGCTATCTTCTTGATTTTTCTGTAAGTCTAAACTGTTCTAAAGTTTATTTAAAAAACAAACAAAAGACCCTAATGTATGGTATTAACACACAAAAAGACACATAGATCAATGGAACAGAATATAGAACCCAGAAATAAACCCACACTAATATGATCAATTAATCTACAATAAAGGAGGCAAGAATATAGAATGGGGAAAAGATAGGCTCTTCAATAAATGCTGTTGGTAACACTGGACAGCTACATGCAAAAGAATCAAACCTGGACTACTTTCTCATACCATATCCCAAAATAAACTCAAAATGGATTAAGACTTAAATGTAAGACCCGAAACCATAAAACGCCTAGAAGAATACATAAGCAATGTGCTCTCTGACATGATGTTAGCAATATTTTTTGGGGGGGTCTGTCTCCTAGAAAGGGAAATAAAAGCAAAAATAAGCAAACAGGACTACATCAAACTAAAAAGATTTTGCACATTGAAAGAAACTATCCACAAAACAAAAAGACAGCCTACTGAATAGGGAAGATATTTGCAAACAATATATTCAATAAAGGGACTATATTGAAAGTATATCCAAAATACACAAAGAACTCATACAGTTCAACAACAACAACAACAAAACACCTGATTTAAAAATGGGCAGAGGACCTGACTAGACATTTTTCTAAACAAGACACACAGATGGCCAACAGGCATATGAAAAGATGCTCAGTATCAGTCGTCATCAGGGAAAAGCAAATTAAAAGCACAACTGTGAGAATGGCTATCATCAAAAAGAACAATGTGTTGGTGAGAATGTGGAGAAAAGAGAACACTTGCACATTATTGGTGGGACTGTAAATTGATGCAGTCACTATGGAAAAGAGTATGAAGTTTCATCAAAAAATTAAAAATAGAACTACCGGGTGTTAGTCACTCAGTCATGTCCAACTCTTTGCTACCTCATGGACTGTAACCTGCCAGGCTCCCCTGTCCATGGAATGCCCCAGGCGAGAATACTGGAGCAGGTAGCCATTCCCTTCTCCAGGGGATCTTCGTGGCCCAAGGTGTCCTGCATTTCTGCTTCCCTAGTGGCTCAGACGGTAAAGAAGAGCTACCATATGATCCAGCAACTTCACTTCTGGGTATTTATCTGAAGAAAACAAAAAACAGTAATTCAAAAAGATACATGTACTCCAGTATTCATTGTAGCATTATTTACAATAGCCAGGAAACAACTTAAGTGTCCATCAATAGATGAATGGAAAAAGATGTTGTATACATGTACCAAGGAATATTACTCAGCCATAAAAGTGAAATTTTGCCATTTGTTACAACATGGATGGATCTAGAGGGTATTATGTTAAGTGAACTAAATCTGACAAAGAAAGACAAATACTCTACGACCTGACTCGTGTAGACTCTAAAAAACAAAACAATTAGGGACGTCTCAGGCAATTCCATGGTTAAGACTCCACCTTTCCACTGCAGAGGGTTCAGGTTCAGTCCTTGGTTGGGGGACTAAGATCTCAGATGCTGTGTGGTACAGCCTAAAAAAATTAATTAAAATGTTTAAAAAACAAAACAAAATAAAAACAGGCACATCTATGAGAACAAACAGGTAGATGCCAGAAGGAAGGAGGATGGGGGTGAAATACTTAGGAGGTTAAGAGGTACAAACCTCAAGTTATAAAATAAACCATGAGGATGTAATATACAGTGTAGCATAAGGTATATGGTCAATAATATTGTAATAACTTTGTGTGGTGACAGATGGTTACCAGACTTATGGTGATCATCTCATAATGTATGCAAATGTCAAATCACTATGTAGTACATCTAAAACTAATTTAATATTTTAAGTCAACTATATTAAAAAAAACTAAACCTTAAGTTAAAAAAAATTTTAGCTAGCTTAGGCAGAGTGTAAGATTAATAAAATAGTTTTATTTAGTGGAAAAACAAACACACACAAAAACTGAAACGTGGTCCTGACTTTGAATCATGGCAGTCATAACGTTTTGTTTCCAAAGTGTCAACACAAGGTGTATGGAGCTTTAGACTTGTGAAGCTTCTTTAGTTTGCTCTATCTCATATGATATCCAAGTGCGATTGCTGAGCGGTTTGAGGGATGTGGGGGGAGTATATGGGGAGTCCAGCAAAGTTAGGAAACTAGCCTCAAGATCAAAGAGGCTCCTAAGTGGCAGACCATCCCAAAACTAGCAATCAATAGATTCACCAAAAGGCAATGGCACCCCACTCCAGTACTCTTTTGCTTGGAAAATCCCATGGATGGAGGAGCCTGACAGGCTTCAGTCCATGGGGTCGCTAAGAGTCGGACACGACTGAGCGACTTCACTTTCACTTTTCACTTTCGTGCATTGGAGAAGGAAATGGCAACCCACTCCAGTGTTCTTGCCTGGAGAATCCCAGGGACGGGGGAGACTGGTGGGCTGCCATCTATGGGGTCACACAGAGTTGGACACAACTGAAGTGACTTAGCAGCAACAGTAGCAGGTGTGGTCAATTTCCTAGGCATTTCTGTTAAGCCCTGATCTTATTTAAAATTACTGCATACATTGGAATACCTCCAGCAAAACCTCAACTCAATAAACCAAAAGAAATCTACCCATACCCACCACCTGGATTCTCCTATTGTTGAAAAAAAGATTAGCACAAAAGGAAGAGTTTACCAAAAAAGTTCAGTGCTGAGGCCCTTTGTCAGTGAAACATGCCTCTTGTAATCTTTTTCTATATCCTCTGCATACTCCATTCCGAGACTTCTGAATCAGGCCTGCTGCTCAAAAGGAGCTCGGAGACTCAATGAGTAGGTCAGAAAGCTTTGAAATAAAAAGAGGATGAAATAAAAAGAATTTTATATCCAACACTTAATAAACCTGGAAAAAACTACTTATTTACCAACATACTGATGATAATAAGACAATAATTGGATTTTTCTCTACTCCCTGTGCTGCATCCTGGGAGGGTGTCAGAAGCAAAATTCAGTGGCCTGGACTGAGTTAGCCTCCTGGTACCAGGGGAACAGATCTTGTTCATCTCCCCTCCAGCCTCTCTATGCCATTTGTCCCAAGGATCTGGCTACTTCCTTAGCTTCTGCCCAGCCCTGCCCTCCTCCCAACATCCAGCCTTAGTCTTTTCTTCTCCCTGCCTTTCTCTCCACCTCATCTCTACCCACTTGATCTCACTGCTTCTACCTCCTCAAACCTCTCACTTATGCCCAGACTTTGCTTTTAAGCCCTGCCCAGTATTTTTATTTGTTTGTTTTTAACCTCCTGCAGGAGTTCCAGCTAAAAATGTTCATATAAAAGTACTCTTCTCTCATTTCATTAATAGAGCTCTCCTCCTAACTTCCTCATTTCTGAAAACGCTAACACAATTCTCTCCATCTAATAAATTGGAAAGAGTTGGAGCCGACTAGTCTTCAAACCTCACCATGTGCTTGGACTCCTTCCTCTCCATCTTCAGTCCTTTTTGTGAAGTACTTGACACTCCTCTTCCTTTTGGCATCCCTTGCCCAAAGAATCACCTCCTGCCTGCCTCCCTGACTTTGTTCTGCTCATTTCTAGTGGACTCAAGCTTCCTAAGACAACAAGTTTATTCTGTTACTCTCCCACTCAAAACACTACAGTGAATTCCTATTCACTGCCGGATAGTATATGAATCTCTGCTGTCATCCACAGCTTCTGATTACAGTACACTCCCAGGATGGGATAAACAGCCACTAAAATAATCCTTAAGAGAACTTCCAATGATGTAGGAAAGTGTTTTAAAAAATAATGTAAAATGATACAGAAGTATATAAACAGTTTGAGCCAAGTATTTTTTTTTAAGTGTACAGTTAGAATAAAAAAGTCCTATAAGAAGGATTTAGACCAAAATGTAGAGAGTCATTGTCACTGGCTGGGAAGCAGATTTTGCCTGATATATAATGAACACTAAGCACAAGTTAGCTATTAATATTATGTTGCTTTATCATCATTTTATCTCCCTTTTCTACAATGAACATGTTACTTCTATGCAAAAAAAAATACTAAAATAAAAAATACACGTTCAGGGACTTCCCTGGTGGTCCAGTGGCTAAGAATCCAAGTTCCCAACACATGGGGCCCAGGTTTGATCCCTGGTCAGGGAACTAGATCCCATATGCCACAACTAAAACTGAGAAGAGCCAAATAAATAAATATTTTTAAAAATACACATTCATTGTATATTTAGAAAAAAAGGAAACACGCCAACATGTCAACAATGTCAGAATGGCAGGATCATGAATTATGATTATGTTCTCATTCATCCCTTCATTCCATGAGGTTCTTTGCAAACCCACTGTGGGGTAAGCACTGTGGAAAGTGCTCAGTGCACAGCAATGAACAAATCCGGGCTCATGTGTTCCTCCACCTTGCTTATCCTATGTTAACCCTCCTTCTCTGAACTCAAGGTGTGTCTCACTCATTTTGAGAACACTCCGTGTTTCCTGTGTGCACGTCTTATACACAGGATAGGGGACAAGGAGGGTATCATACAACTTCTGGCTCTTACTGCCCTAGCCCAGTGGCATCCCACTTAAAGAGGAGCTTATTAACTCTTTGTGAAATAAATAAATGAATGGTGAGGTGTGATTTACCAAATGATAAAGAGACTACCCCCAAGTTCCTTGATGTCACAAGCACTTGTCCAAATGGCTCAGCTAATCCTCAAAGACTGGCTCCGCTGGCCCAAAGTCTCCGTGGATAGAAATTGGGGCCTGAGACCACCAAGGTCCACTCGACCTTCTGCGATTAACCCTAGAGCATGTGTTTTCCTTTGATGATCAAGATGAACATTAGCAGCTTTACAAAAAAGAGGACCCAATAAAGAAGTATTCAGTTAGTATTGATATCCAAATCCTCTCCTTGGCATTGCTTATACAAACTGCATTTTATATAGTTTGAACCAAGGATGACATTTACATTATTTAACAACTGATTTGGCCCACAGAGAGATGGTGGTCCTTGGGCTGGAGCAGCTTTTTAGAAAATCTCTAGTATGCTGGAGATTAAACCTTTAATGGCTGGCTCCTAGGGAAGAGTGATGGTGAGAGACACACTCAGGAAAGTGGATATTTTAACCGCTGGCGTGACCACATAGGTGTGTACCGGCCGAATTTCATCAGTCTGGTTGGGTTTGGGAATGAGTGTGAACCAAGCAAAGAGGGTTTGGAAACAGCCTGAAGGAATAGCAGGAATCCGGCCCAGAAGGGAAAGACTCTGGTCCATTGTGTAACTAAAACTAGCTCAGCTCACCAAGGAAGTGAGTGGGAGAAATGAGTTGGGAAGGGAGGCGAGAGCCCAATCCAGGTCACGTCACAGCTTTCATTTCCTTCAGGGTTATTTCAGCAGGGAACAGCTAGACCTAGGGATACCTCCCCAGGATACAGAACTTCAGCTCTAAAACCATGAGGACTGGTCTCCCTAACCCTGTTAGTAGGGTAGACTGCTCTTTAGCTGCTGCTGCCAAGTCGCTTCCGTTGTGTCCGACTCTGTGCAACCCCAGAGACGGCAGCCCACCAGACTTCCCCGCCCCTGGGATTCTCCAGGCAAGAACACTAGAGTAGGTTGCCATTTCCTTCTCCAGCTCTTTAGCTCTTTAGCTGAACCACAGCAATTGAAACTAGAAACAGAGCAGAATTTTCCACACCAACATAAAATTAGCTTTCACTATTTTTTATAAAAGTGTTGATATGAAAGGTACTGCATTTTGTTCACATTTGTTTGTATAAAGTTAGTATTTCTAAATCAAGTTCTTTTCCCCGACTTTATCACAAATTATGCTTTTGTCAACAAGAGATAAGTTAACTTGATGGTTAAGAGCACAGATTCTGGGTCAAAGCACCTGGATTGGTATCCAGGTTGCATCCCTTACTAACTGTTGCCTTTTTTTCTGGGCCTCAGTTTGCTTGTCTATAAAATGGGATTAAGATAGTGCCTGCCTCATAGAATGTTGTGAGGATTAAATGAATTATAGAGAATGCTTGGAATAGTGTTGTGCAGAGAAAGTACTCTGCAAGGGTGCACTAGTATTATAATTATCTTCCCCAGGGTCAGGTCAAGTTTTTTTTCAGATGAAGTCATAGCGCGGCCTAAGAGTGAACACACATTTGTCAGATAAGAAAGGTTCGGGGGCTTCCCTGGTGGTCCAGTGGTTAAGAATCCACCTGTCAATGCAGAGAACACAGTTTAAATCCCTGGTATGGGATGATCCCACACGCCTGGGAGTAACTAAGGCCCTGGGCCACAACAACTGAGCCCATGCTCTAGAGCCCATGAGCCTCAACTACTGAAGCCTGTGCACCTAGAGCCTGTGCTCTGCAGCAGGAGAAGCCACTGTAATGGGAAGCTTGAACACCGCAACTAGAGAGTAGCTCCAGCTCACCTCAACCAGAGAAAGCCCTCAGGCAGCAGCAGTGAAGAACTGGCGCAGCGGAAAACATATAAATAAATATTAATTAAAAAAACAGGTTCAGAATTTTGTCTTCTGTGACCCAGATAGGGAACACAAAGTCATCATTCTAATATACTGGTATTGTTATTATCTTTACTTTACAGATGGGGAAACTGAGTCTTCGCAGAAGTTACATGACTTGCCCAAGGCCTCACAGCTAAGATACAGCCAGGATTGCAGAGCCCCATTTGTTGCTCCACCAACACCTACTTTTCAGTCTACCCTTAAGGATGATGGGCTATCCCATCAAGAGATACGGTTTAGGAAAACACAATGTATAGATATAGACATCACACACAGAATGGAATATTACTCAGCTATAAAAAATGAAATATTGCCATTTGCAGCAGCATTGAAGAACCTAGAGAATATTATACTTGGTGAAGGAAGTCAGATATTATACGGTATCACTTATATGTGGAATCTAAAAAATAGTACAGATGAATCTATATACAAAACAGAAACAGACACAGACACAGAAAACAGGCTTACAGTTATGAAAAGGGAAGGTGAGGGAAGGGATAAATTAGGAATATGGGATTAACAGATACGAACTACTATGCCTAAAATAGATAAGCAACAAGGACTTATTGTATAACATAGGGAAATATATTCAATATCTTGCAATAACCTATAATGGAAGATAATCTGAAGATTATCTTCAGAAATATATGAAAAATATATATAACTGAATCACTTTGCTATCTGCCTGAAACTAACACATTATTGTAAACCAACTATACTTCAGTGTTTTTAAAAATGTAAATAAAAATAATTATGGGCTACAAAGCATGTTATCTTTTGTCTTATAAACTCTAATATCCATTCTGTCCATTCTGACATTTGGGCAAAGATCTTTTTAAAATTTGCTATTGCAGGGCTTCCCTGGTGGCTCAATGGTAAAGATCTGCCTGCCAATGCAAGAGACACGGGTTTGATCCCTGATCCAAGAAAATCCCACATGCTGAGGAGCAACTTAGCCTGAGCACCACAACTATTGAGCCTGTGCTCTAGAGTCCAGGAGTCACATCTACTGAGCCCACAGTCCACAACTACTGAAGCCCACACAGTGCCCACGCCCCACAGCATGAGAAGCCAGCACAGTGAGAAGTCTGTGCATCACAATGAGAGTAGCATTGTGAAGAGCAGCCCTCACTCTCCGCAGCTAGAGAAAAGCTTGCATGGCAACGAAGATCCTGCACAGCCAGAAATAAATAAGAAAAATAAATAAATAAAATTATTAAAAAATAAAATAACATTTGGTATAACAATAACCTCTACTGAGATATCATTTACATCTAAGATACACCCATTTTAACTGTATAGTTTAAGGAGTTTCAACCAATGTATTCACCGCCACCACAATCAAGATACTAAACATTTCCATTTCCTCTATAAAGTTCCTTCTTGCTTCTTTCTAGTCAATCCTCCGCCTCTAAGCCAGTTCCCAAGCAAACTGAACAGTTTTCTGTTGATAAAGTTTTATTTTTGCCTATTATAATTTTAAATAAACAGAATCAGGCTCTGTCTACTGTCTTATGTCTGACCTCTTAAAACTCAGCATGCTTTTGAGATTTATTCATGCTGTTGTATGTAAGGGTTGTTGTTATTTAGTAACTAAGTCGTGTCTGATTCTTTTGGATTGTAGCCCTCCAGGCTCCTCTGTCCATGAGATTTTCCAGGCAAGAATACTAAAGTGGGTTGCCATTTCTTTCTCCAGGGGATCTTCCTGACCCAGGGATGGAACATGCATCTCCTGAACTTCAGGCTGCTTCTTTACCACTGAGCTACTAGGGAAGCCCCGTGTGTAAGGATAATTTTTTCTTTTTTAATTCTGAATAGTATTGAATGGATGTACTACTACTTGTGTATTCTCTTATCGATAGACATTTGAGTTGTTTCCAGTTTGGGGCTATTATGAATAAAGCTGCTATAAACATTTGGTCCAAATCTTTAAGTGGGTATATATTTTCTTTCTCTCAGGTAAATACCCACGTATGGAAGTGCTGAGTCATAAAGTCAGTGCATGGCTAGGAACCGTTGCACCATTTTACATTCCCACCAGCAATGAGTTCCAGTTGCTTCACAGCCTCACAACACTACATATTAGTGGTCTTTTTGAACAATTTGGATTTTACTGTTTTTGTTGTGTTATTATTTTTATTCTTAATACAAAGATCTCATTATTTTTAAGTTTGAAACAGTTTCTGCAAGAGGACGTGTGGGTGAATACATAGACATACGTAGTGTGATGGTAGGCATGTAAATACACATTTATGTGTCAAGCCATGCATTAATACAGCAGACTCTTCTCAAGTGCTTACAGTGTATCAGGTCTTATGACCTAAAAGATTGGAGGCAGGATGAGGACTGGTTGTTAGATTTTATTTGGTTTCACATAATCAGAGAAGGCTTCCTGGCTGAGGCATCTTCTAAAATGTATCCTAGACTAAGGGATAGATAAGAAGCATAGAAACCAGCTTGGAGGCAGTCACGTGAAAACCATTATTCCCTGGGAGCTGTCCCCACGTGTCTCCAAACGGACTGTGAGAAAGGTTTGGGTTTCAGAGAACCACAGACTGTTAAGAGATACTCTAGTTCTACCTTCACCATTTACAGTTGAGGAAATGAGAGGCGTTCAGAGGGGCCAGGAGACTCGTCCAGCAGCATCTGACTGAGTTAGGTTCCACATTCTGAGAAGAAGAGCTTCTGGAGAAACAGCGCGGGAGGGTGGTGGTAGGAACAGCAACAGCCAGCCTGGGAGTGGCGCCTGGCAAGGTGGTGCTGGGACAAAGCATCTACCTCCCCCCTAAGACTCCCAAACTCCCTAAAAATGAATAAAACTATAGGTGCCTGCGTGCTAAGTCGCTTCAGTAGTGTCTGACTCTTTGAGACCTTACGGGCTGCAGCCCACCAGGCTCCTCTGTCCTCTTACTCTCCAGGCAAGAATACTGAAGTGGGTTGCCGTGTCCTCCTCCAGGGGATCTTCCTGACCCAGGGATCAAACCCGTATCTGTTATGTCTCCTGCATTGGCAGGCAGGTTCTTTACTACTAGTGCCACCTGGGAAGCCCCCAGACTATAGGTACTGACAACCAAAACTCTTCACCTTAAGACCAAGCAGCTGCAGAGAATGCCACTTCTAGTACACTGTGAATACTGACATTTAAATAAAACTCTGACCTCACTCTTTTACATACGCACATTGGAAACTAAAATACCAAACTCGTTTGATATCCTACCACATCCATTTAAAATAATGTGGGGGGCACTCTCCCATCCCCCTTCTGATGTCTATGTCAGAAGCTTTCTCTGTCCCTTTTTCACTTTAATAAAACTCTGCAACACACACACACACACAAGAATAATGTAAACAAGCTCCACTTTAACAGTTGGAAAATTTATGTTATTCATTTTCTCTTTCAATATTTCAGT
Organism: Bos indicus; assembly: GCF_029378745.1. NCBI lineage: Eukaryota > Metazoa > Chordata > Mammalia > Artiodactyla > Bovidae > Bos > Bos indicus. Next base: position 36,341,918 of record NC_091769.1, read on the forward strand.
CTTCCTCCCATGTATGTTATGATTGGAAGTTTTATTGGTATTGTATCCTAACTGGGTGTAATTAGTATATATATGTTTTTTAACATTATGTTATATATCTTGTGACTGTGAGGCTCTAAGTCTACTTGTTTTCTTTTAAATTTGAATTAAATTATCATTACAATCATTCAACATCAAAGCACAAATATATTACACATTTTGATAAAGTTATACATGAAAAGTAAAATTATACTAGAAATACATCTTTTGATGAAATGCATCAGGCTTTTTGGGGGTTCGTTTTCAATTAGGTTATGTATTCATGGATAGAATGCTTGAACGTGACAAAATTCATCATCAGTTCTCTTACTGTTTTGCTTTGTTTAATGTAAATGCAGAGAAGCCTTGTTTACACACATCTCCGTTCACAATAGTTATTTATTATTTTTGGCTGTGTCGGGTCTGAGTTGCAGCACGTGGGCTCTTTGTAGAGGTGTACGCACTTCTCTCTAGGTGCCCAGCCTCAGTGGTTGAGGCACAGGGGCTTAGTTGCCTCACAGCATGTGAGAGGTTAGGTCCCTGACCCAGGATTGAACCCATGTCCACGGCATTAGAAGGCAGATTCTTCACCATCGGACCACCAGGAAAGTCCTATTCACTGTTTTCTTGTCTTTATTCTCTTTGTGGGAGAACCAACAATTCCAGAGGTCTCTCTTCTGGGGTCCCTGCAGGTTTTTTAAGCTCTGAAGCAATGCACCAAGGGATGGGGTTTCTGTTTCGCCATCCAGGTGGGTGTGTGGTGTGCTTTTCTTCTGAAGAGTCAGGAGCAGCAGAGGTGGAAGGGGACATGACCTTGCTCCCAGGCACCTTCTCTCCTGCTGGTCACTTTTAGCCACAGATGCTCTGGGCACTGATTCTCATAAAATGACTTGGTGTGGTCTCCTTGGGAGAGACTTCCATACCCCATAAGGACCTGTGAACCCCAGTTTGAGGACCGCTGACCTAGGATGCCTTCATTTCCCACTTAGACAGTTGGGAAAAAATTTACCAACAATTCAAATATATGATTAAAATAAAAAGTTAAATTTATAAATAAATTCATAAATCTCCCATGTAAAAGAATTCCAAACCATTTGTATAATACTTAACCCCCAAGGAAGCAAAAATCTCCACTCGTTAGGTGTAGGCTGTGTATAGTGACTTCCATTCAAAGGGTACAGTCTAGAAAGGAGGATAAAAGCAGCTGCACAGTGGAGAAACCTGGCAAACCTCAGTCAGGGATCAATATCAACATCAACAGTGATAAGCAATGTTGATGGTATGCACCCTTGATATGAGGTGATGATAATGCGCCTTTACCTTTTAAAACTCAACAAATTCAGTCTAATCATGAAAAAAAGATAACAGACAAATTCCAATAGAGAGCATTCTACCTGCCCAGTGTTCCTCAAAATTGTCAAGGTCACCTAAAACAAGGAAAGTCAGAAAAAACTGCCACAGTCAAGAGTAGCCTAAGGAGAAATGATAACTAAATATAAGGTCAGGGACTTTCCTAGTGGTCCATTGGCTAAGACTCTGTGCTCCCAATGCTGGGGACCTGAGTTTGATCCCTGGTTGGGGAACTAGATCCCACAAGCCACAGCTAAAAGATCCTGCATGATGCAACAAGGATCGAAGATTCTGAATGCAACAATTAAGACTCAGCACAGGGAGGTGGGTGGGAGGTTCAGGAGGGAGGGGACATAGGCATACCTATGGCTGATTCATGTTGATGTTTGGCAGAAACCAGCACAATATTGTAAAGCAATTATCCTCCAATTAAAAAAAAAAAAGGCAAAGGAGCAGATAAGTGGGTAGATGAGGCAATGGATCTTATATAAATCCTCTCCTGCTTCTTTCTTCTCAGGAAGATAGGACACAGATTTATTAGCTGAGAGTTAGGAGGAGGGGAAAGTTTTGAATGGTGTCAAGGAAGACAGAAAGATGTGAAATAGTTACCTAAGACAGTAGGTCAAAGATCAGAGTAGGGAAATGCCACAGAATCCTGGGGCAGGACTGAGAGGCCCCATGGAGTCAAGAGTCATCTCCTGGCTGCGCATCTGAACACTGTGGTGAAGAGGGGGATGTCCACTGGGGTTCAGACTAAACAGGAGAGAAGTGGGCAGTAATTTTAAAGTCAGATAATTCATAAAGATTAAAGATAAAGAAGCAAACAGGTCCACAGTTCAAATATGAAAAGTGCCTGGAATCTTAAAGACAATTAGATGTAACTGAAACATATTCTTAGAAATAAAACCAGATAATTTTAGAGCTTAAAAATTACCCTAGTGAAAAAAAAGACCCAACACAGCCAAATAAATAAAAACAAACATTAAAAAAATCATTATAAAATAAATGCAAGGTCATCTGCCAAATGGGGTCCTGGAACAGAAAGGTTATTTGGTTAAACACTAAGGAAATCTGAATAAAGTATGGATTTCAGTGAATAAGAATATATCAATATTGGTTCACTAATTTTAACACAGAACACTGCAAGGTAGATTTTTCTCCTTTAACAAATGTAGAAACTAAAGCATGAGAAAACTCATTCATGCAATTGTTTAATAAATATTTATTAGTGAGTTAGGGAATGTCCAACAGGTGCTGGGTCTCTTGGAGTAAATGCCCTTCAGGGGCCTCAAATGCAATCATCCAGATTGAGCTCAATCATGTGACCTCTGCCCCACCCCAACCCAGCTCGTCCTCCTCCCAGACAAAGTTGTCACTGGACCATGTGCTAGGTCTCCTAGCAGCCGTCCTGCATGCTTCCTTGCCGGCTCTCTTCCCCCCCAGCCAGTGCCTAACTTGACACTAAGCCCAGTGGCCCTTCCTCAGAAATGTCTTCCCAGTCTACTCTCTCTTTTCCAGGCTGGGCCCTCTCCACTTCTCTGTTTCTGCCTCAGAGCTCATCCTCTCTGATATGGACTCCACCCAAGCCACCACCCATCTTTCCAGAACCCACATCAGGTGGTTTCATCCCCAGCCAAAACCTTCTGATGGCCCATCCAATAGCTTTCACAATCTGGCCACCACCAGTTCCATTTCACCCACTGCCCTACTCCCAGTGCTCCTCAGCCACCCCCCACCTCCCCCACCTCCCCCACCTCCCCACCAGCATCACTATTTACAGGTCTTTGCAGACTCAAAGCTGCTGCTTTCCCTTTTTGGCCCTTGGAAATCACACATGCACTTCAAGTCTTAGCTCAGATTCACTGGTTTTCATATGTGAATCCTCTCTCTCCCCGGCCCAGCAGTCAGCCCTTACCTGTTTCATGGCAACAACTACCGTATTTCTTAATATTTATTTATTTGATTGTACCACGTCTTAGTAGCAGCATGCAGGATCTTTTAGTTGAGGCATAAGAACTCTTAGCTGTAGAATGTGCGATCTACTTCCCTGACGAGGGATCGAACCTGGGCCCCCTGCATCAGAAGCTCTGTGTCTTAGCCACTAGACCACCAGGGAAGTTTCCCACAGGGGTTTTTTGGGTAGAAGTGAGTGGATATGCATCTCCAGCTGTAAGTTCCCTAAGGCATTTCTGTATTCAGGTGCTCAGAAGTATTTGAGATATTCCCCATAATCAGCATCCGTTACATCAAAACCAAATGCCCATGCTTCATAAATAGGTGGCTGCTGCTAAGTCGCTTCAGTCGCGTCCGACTCTGCGCGACCCCATAGATGGCAGCCCACCAGGCTCCCCCGTCCCTGGGATTCTCCAGGCAAGAACACTGGAGTGGGTTGCCATTTCCTTCTCCAATGCATGAAAGTGAAAAGTGAAAGTGAAGTCGCTCAGTCTGTGTCTGATTCTTTGCGACCCCATGGACTGCAGCCTACCAGGCTCCTCTGTCCATGGGATTTTCTAGGCAAGAGTACTGGAGTGGGGTGAAATAGGCGGCAGTAGAGGTCAATACAAGGAAATCCATAGTAGTTCTGAGGGAGATATTGTGATGCAGGGAGACTTCATGGAGGAGGTGGACTTGAGAGACTCTCAGGTTAAAGCCACATTTAGAGTTTATTGAGCACATGCTCTACGTTGAACATTGTGCTATCACAATGAGCTTTCACCTAGATCACCTCATTTACTGTTCCACATAGATCTACTAGGTATCATTATACCTATTTCTGTAGATGAGAAGATCAACGCTAAGAGCATCAAATGTACACAGTGTCACAGCTACCAAGTGACTAGGCATGAATAAGAAGGCTGGTCTCTGACTCTTACTCCAAAGTCCAGCCTAAGGTTGAAGACCCAGTATGCTGGGGGGGGGGGGGGGGGGGGGGGAACTGCTGTAATCAGCTCAACAGGGAGTAGTATTGAGTGTGTAGGCCCACTTAGGCTCCACCCCATACATCCCAGAGAGCACTGGAACTGAGAGGGAGGCTCTGGGGACAGTGAGGTGGCTGGAAGAGCTCTGTTTCCCTGAGACACCAGCTCCATGCAGGGGGTACACTCTCCCTGCACAGTCCAGACCTGAGGATTCAGCTGTGTCACCCTTCCCTCAGCTTGTTCTGGGGTCATGGACGGTGCGGTGGTAAACTCTTAAGCATTTGCTTGCATTTGAATATTGCTTCCTGGTTTCCTCACTTGCTGGCCACATGACCTTGGACAAAATGCTCCACCATGCTGAATTTCAGTTTTCGCTTTCCTAACATGGGGAAAAGAGCAGTACCTATTTTATATCATTAGTGTGAGGTAAGATGAAATAACACCGAATATTAGGAACTTAGTGTGGTTTTTGGCGCATCTGTAGGAAATGTACCTTTTCTGGTTATTTGACCTTCGTCTGGACCTATGTGTGTTTATCAAAATGCAGCCGGCAGGTGATCTGGGGTGGAGCCTTACATAGGAGTAGCTTCGGGGCTGGGATCACTTTTCTCCCGGCGGAAACCTCCCTACTTCGTAGCTTGGGCACCTTCCCTCCTGGGACCTAACCTGCTGCTCAGCACCCCTGGCGGCGTAGCCACGTTGCAGCCGCAGGTTTCAGATGGGAGAGGCCGGCCCAGGAGCTCTGGGAAGTTATTTAATATGTTGGACCGCGAAGCAGTCAGGGACACTCCAGGCCCAGAGAACCTTCGGTGAGGGCCGATGAGGGTCCAGTCCTCTGTGCCTACTAGGAAAGTTAAGCTAGAGAAGCATAACCACACCATGTACGTTGTACATCTGGAAGTTTTTGAGAACAAAGAGGGCACTCTTAGTCATTAATACAGGGCTGTGGGTTAAAGCCAGGACATTGGTAATCCTGCCTAGAGTCTTCCACTTTAGCAAGGTAGCAAGGCCCATGACCCCAAAGGAAGGAAAAGATTCTTTCTGGGTTGCCCCGGCAGGTGGAAGAGGGAAAACCAAGAGCAGTTGCACCCAAATCCTCACTGTTTCATTGCTCTGGACTCCCCATCCGCCTCCAACATCCCTCATCCCTTGTTCCAGCCAGGCTTTTCAGGCACTTGTGCTTCAACAGCGCTGTGGCCATGTCCCTTGTACATGTCTGGAGGGCAGATTTTTTCTGTTCTGTTCTGTGTGGTGTCCCCAGAGCCAGGAACAGAGTGTATGTGTGTGTGTGTGTGTGTGCGCGCGTGCACACACACACGCACTTGCTTGCTTGCATGCTCATTTGCGGAATGAGTGCGCTGCTGAACAAATCATAAATTGCTTTTCTAGCATTAATTAGGGCTTCTCTGGTGGCTCAGACCGGAAAGAAAAACACCAATACAGTATACTAGCACATATATATGGAATTTAGAAAGATGGTAACAATAACCCTGTGTACGAGACAGCAAAAGAGACACTGATGTATAGAACAGTCTTATGAACTCTGTGGGAGAGGGAGAGGGTGGGAAGATTTGGGAGAATGGCACTGAAGCATGTATAATATCATGTATGAAACGAGTCGCCAGTCCAGGTTCGATGCACGATACTGGATGCTTGGGGCTGGTGCACTGGGACGACCCAGAGGGATGGTATGGGGAGGGAGGAGGGAGGAGGGTTCAGGATGGGGAACACATGTATACGTGGCGGATTCATTTCGATATTTGGCAAAACTAACACAATATTGTAAAGTTTAAAAATTAAAAAAAAAAAAAAGAATCCACCTGCAATGCAGGAGACCTGGGTTTAATCCCTGGGTTGGGAAGATCCCCTGGAGAAAGGAAGAGCTATACCCACTCAAGTGTTCTGGCCTGGAGAATTCCCTGGACAGAGGAGATTGACAGGCTACAGTCCACGGGGTCACAAAGAGTAGGACAAGAGTGATTTTCACTTCACAATCAGCATTAACTACCTATTTATGGGCCCATCGCCCCTCTGGATTATGATCTTCCAGGACGGTTGTTGTACTTATATCTCTGTGACCCCAGCACCTAACTCAAGGCCAGACAGAGAGTAAGTGCTCAACACGGAGGAGCCACTACGAACCAGAGAAAGAGACTGGGTAGCACATAGCTTCCTATTGGCCGAGCCACCATCTCTGCCACTTTCTGGAAACTGGTGGGTCCCTGGATGTGGGAGAAGAGAGCCCAGGACCGCTTGCCTGTGCCGGGTGAAGGCAGGATTTAGGTGGCGTTTAGATTGAAGAAAGGAATGTTCTCCTGGGGACCTAGTGTGTGTGTTAGTCGCTTAGTCGTGTCCGACTCTTTGCGACCTCATGGACTGCAGCCCTCCAGGCTCCTCTGTCCATGGAATTCTCCAGGCAAGGGTACTGGAGTGGGTAGTCTTTTCCTTCACTGGGGACCTAGGGCAACGGACTATTTTTAAATGTGCGAGCGGGAGCTGACCAGAGAGGTTGAGTGGTCTTCTGCCGGAGGGAAGCCTGGGCGTGAAAAATGCTGGGGACCTTCTCAGAGGCTGAGGCTGGATTGCGCTGGGCGGGTCTGGGAAGGCGACTGAGAAAGCCAGGATTGCCTCCTGGTGTCAAAGTCTAGAACTGCAGCAGAGTCCAGGAGGGTGGGGCTTGTGTTCAGCGGGGCCCGTCCACCACCTAGGGGCTTCCTTGGTAGCTCAGTCGGTAAAGAAACTGCCTGCAGTGCAGGAGACCTGGGTTCAATCCCTGGGTCAGGAAGACCCCTGGAGAAGGAAATGGCAACCCACTCCAGTATCCTTGCCTGGAGAATCCCATGGACAGAGGAGCCTGGCGGGCTACATACAGTCCATGGGGTCACAAGAGTCGAACACGGTTTAGTGATTAAACCACCACCACCAGCTCGGACTCTCCGCAGCAGAGAACCGAGAACTCCACTGGAGAGCCAGCTAGGCCATATCCCCGCCCGTCCGCCACCCGACCCCGCCCCTACCACCATCCGGCCCCGCCCACCGCAGCCCTCACTGCACCTCCCAAGGGCCGGCTCCGCGATGTTCCTGCGCCAGCAAACGTGGGCCTCTGAGAACCCGGAAGTTACGTTATAGGCGTGCGTCCCAGGGGCGGGAGTCAGCTGAGCTGCTCGGGCGACGTTGGGATCACCTGAGATCGGCTAAGGGGAACCGGTGCTCTCTTGGGGGCGTGAGTTGGGTGCAGGACTGCGTCAAATTAAAGGAGGCGGGCTCTCTGATCTTCTCTCTCTATAAGGCGAGAGTGAAAAGATTCTTAGGATTTTAAAGAGGAGGAGTTGGCGGTGGCGGATTGCCAGGATCTGTCAGATTCCTGTCGAGGCTGGGGAGTCGCAGCTTCCAATCCGGGGAGACGGGGATCCCTGGGGGGAGCCCTGTTGTAATCCCTGGGACGGAGGACCCAGAGGCCGAGCACCATGGCGTCTATCCTGGATGAATACGAGGACTCCCTGTCCCGCTCGACCGTCTTGCAGCCCGGCTGCCCCAGCGTGGGCATCCCCCACTCGGGTAAGGGAAGTGAAGGCGCCGCTGCACCTCTCGGCTGTCCTGGCATCTGCATGGGAGGAGCGGAGCAGGTGGCTCCAGGAGCTCGGGTTCACCTCCTGGACCTGCAGTCTGGATTTAGGCCCTTGGTTCTCCTCAGGTTCTTATGGCCTCTAGGCCGTGGATGGTCGAAGTTTGTAAGAGCAGCAAGCACAGCCGCGTGATCTAGGCCATGCCACTAGAGTCCTTCTAAGAGGGAACTGGGACTCGGATAAGGAAGTGACTTGCTTAGAGGGCAGCAGTTGGGAAAACTGAGAATAGGTTCAGATGAGAATAGGCTTCATCTGATTCAGTGTTTTTCCCATCAGTCCCCTTGTGGAGGTAAGAGAAAGAATGAGTAAAGAACTGGTGAAAGGGGAGTGTTGTAGTGGAAGGAGGGATGAGCCTAGAGGGAACTCTGTCACTGAACAGGGGAAAATGAAGTATCTTAAGCTTTTGGTAGAGCTGTTTGCAGCTGGATGGTAAGGGGAAGTTTTTGTAGAAAGTAGTACAGAGTTGGCAGAGGCATCTGAAGTGCTGGAATATTTTGAGTAGTGATAGAGAAATGAAAGTAAAGGCTAGAGAGAAAGTACCAGCAGTTTGTTAACCAACTGATTGGAAGGGTTTCTCAGGGATCCCTCTGCCCTCATTCTTCTGGAGATTCATTGAGAGCATTATTGCATGGGCAGGGAGGAGGGAAGAAAGTGGAACTAGACGACTTTAGTTGAGCTCGGATTGCTTGACCAAAGACTGATAAGGGAGAACACTCAAACTTTACCTCATTACCACCAGGAGCAGGTACATAGTGGTTTAATAGCGTCCCAAGGGTTCAAAGAATCAACCCCTTACTGCTTTCAGAGGTGTGGGAAGAGCCCAGAACCTATAATGTAGCGTAGGACTAATGTAGAAGTGATTAGTAAAGTGCTTGATATATTGATATTTAAAGTGTCACTAACCAACATCCTGGGGTAGGAATATGTTAGAAGAAGGTGGAGAGGAGCAATCTGCCTCTTCTTGCCCTTCCTCTGTTTCATAGTTAACCTTTCTTTTGCTTCTTGCCTAGGATATGTGAATGCCCAGCTAGAGAAGGAAGCGCCCATCTTCACGAAGCAGCGCATTGACTTTACCCCTTCCGAGCGCATCACCAGTCTTGTCGTCTCCTGCAATCAGCTCTGCATGAGCCTTGGCAAGGATACACTACTCCGGTAAATGAAGACCCAGAAGGTTTACGAGTGTAGGAAGTGGATTGGTGGTATTTTGGAACTGTTGATTGACCAGGCCTTTCTTCCATTCTGGGCAGGTGAAACAGTGATTTGGGATTTGGGGGAAATATCCTATCCTTTGCAGAGAGAACTGATGTAGTGCAGTAGACCTGGACTCAGAGCTCAGCTCTGCCACTTACAGCAATGGAATCTTGAGCAAGTCACCTGGTCTTTCTGAACACGTCCCTTCATCTGTTACAGACTCTGTGTGTGTGTTTAGTCACCAAGTCATGTCCAACTCTTTGTGACCCCATGGACTGTAGCCCACCAGGCTTCTCTGTCCATGAGATTTCCCAGGCAAAAATACTAGAGTAGGTTGCTATTTCCTTCTCCAAGGGATTTTCTCAACCTAGGGATTGAGCCCCTGTCTCCTGTATTGCGGGCAAATTCTTTACCACTGGGCCACCAAGGAAGCCCATTATAGACAGTACCAACCCACAAAGTTAGTCAGGTAGATAAGTGGAACTGTCTAGAGTCCTGAAATAAATTCACTATAAGTAGAAATAAAATATCTCAATAAAACTGGAAATATCTCAAGTAAATGGAAATAATACATGACAAAAGGTGTTAGCAAAATTTTTTTATCTATTCAGAATAACCATCTGAGATGAAACAGAGCTAAATCTCTGTATCACAAAAATGAATTCTAAGTAGAATAATTATTTAAATATAAAAAAATAAGCAGTGTGAATATTAAAGAATATTTAATAAATTTCTGTGCCCTTGGGCTTAAGGGAGACCTTACTCAAGCTAGAAAATCAAGAATCCACAAAGGAAAAGGTAGATTTGACTATGTAATTTCTGTTATGACAGAATAAAAATAGAAAAGCATATGAGGCAGGTCAGGACAAAAGACAGTGGGAAAATAATGTTTTTCCATATATGACTAAAGATTTACATTCCTGTTCCTTAAAAAACCCTTTGAAATTAATAAGAAAAAGTTCAGTAGAAGAGGAAAGGTAAACAATATAAACAAGCAGTTCACAGAAGAGGAACTCCAAATTTCCAGTAAACATCTGAAAATAGTTTAAACCTGTGGGAAATGCACATTAAAATAACAGTAAGGGACTTCCCTGGTGGTCCGGTGATTAAGGCTCTGTGCTTCCAATGCAGGGGACGTGGGTTCAATCCCTGATTGGGGAACTAAGATCCCTCATGTTGTGCGGTATGGCCAAAAAATTGAAAAAAAAAAAAACAAAACAAAACAACTAAGATACTATTATTTTTAACCTGTAAGATTAGCAAGAGTTTAAAATGGCAATGCATGATGCTGGTGAAGATATAGAGAGATGAACTTATATATTGCTGGAAAGAGTATAAATTGCCACCACCTTTTGGAAAAGTAATGTCTGTTAAACTTTAAAATATCTGTGACATTTCCTGGCAGTCCCACTTTGGGGAATTCAAGTAATAGAAAGAAAACTACGAGTTTGAAAGGTATATATACAAGGATGTTGATTGCAGCCATGTTTCTGGTAGGAAAAAACTAGACCCAAGCTGAATGCCCATCAGTAGGAAAATGATTAAGTTATGATTCGGGCATAAAAGGAAATATTACGCAGTTATTAAAACAATGAGAGCTGTATCTGTTGACCCAGTGGAATGTTCATGATATCATTGAGAAAAGTAAGGTATAAATTATAAAAACAGTGATAAAATAACTTTATGTTGTGAACATGGAGAAAGACGTTAATATCACTTTTTTCTGCTGGGAATAACAGGAATTTGGAAGGAAAGTCATTAACTTTTTCTTCGTACATACTTACTTTTTGTTTTTAAATTTGATTGTGTGGGGTCTTAGTTGTGGCACATGGGATCTTCAATGCGGGTCTCAGGCTCAGTTGCCCTGAGGTTTGTGGGATATTAGTTCCCTGACCAGGGATCAAACTCGCATTCCCTGCATTGCAAGGTGGATTCTTAACCACTGGACCACCAGGGAAGTTCCCCTTCATACAATTTTGCATTGATTCTTTGGTTAGAATGAGCATATCATTTGAAAAGGTTTTAATAAGGGAAATACCTTAAATAGGGAATAACCTTAAGGAAATACCCATCAAGATTACTGTGAAGATTAATTGAGGTCATACTAGCTCAAGCTCTTAGCATGCTGCTGGGTATCTAGAAAGTGCTCAATAACCATTAGCTACTATTTGTGGTTCCCTTTTTACCCCAGCATTCTGGGATGTCCCTGCCCATCTTCCTGGAGGCACTGGGGATGTGTTGAGCAGAAGCAAAATACTTCTGCTTAGTGATTTCTCAAAATGAAGTAGATTCTCAGAGCTGAGGGTTCTGAAGGAGGACCCCTATGTGTTTCAGAGTTCCCTTGGGATTGTATTCAGAATTTTATGTGTCTGTGTAGATTTCAAGGAGGAAAGGTTGTGCCTTTCATCTGATTATAAAGAGGTCTGCTGCTGCTGCTGCTGCTGCTAAGTCGCTGTAGTTGTGTCTGACTCTGTGCGACCCCATAGACGTACCCCACAAGGCTCCCCCGTCCCTGGGATTCTCCAGGCAAGAACACTGGAGTGGGTTGCCATTTCCTTCTCCAATGCATGAAATTGAAAAGTGAAAGTGAAGTCGCTTAGTCGTGTCTGATTCTTAGTGACCCCATGGACTTTAGCCAACAAGGCTCCTCCATCCATGGGATTTTCCAGGCAAAGTACTGGAGTGGGGTGCCAGTGCCTTCTCCATAAAGAGGTCTGTGATTCAAAAAAAGGCTCTGCCCTCCTCTGGAGTCATGCTCTGACTCTTGTCTTGACAGCATTGACTTGGGCAAAGCAAATGAACCCAACCACATGGAGCTGGGGCGCAAGGATGATGCCAAAGTTCACAAGATGTTCCTGGACCCCACTGGTGAGTGGTGCTAGAGTTCTGAGGTGGGGGTGGGGACTTTTGAGGGCAGGTCACTGCCGGGGTGGGTGGGACCTGAGGGTGGGAAAGGCAGCATCCTCTAGGGTGCCATGCTTTGCCCTCCTCCAGGTTCTCATCTGCTGATCGCTCTGAGCAGCACTGAGGTCCTCTATGTGAATCGTAATGGACAGAAGGTTCGGCCCCTGGCACGCTGGAAGGGGCAGCTGGTGGAGAGTGTGGGCTGGAATAAGGCCCTGGGCACTGAGAGCAGCACGGGTCCCATCCTGGTTGGCACCGCCCAAGGGCAGATCTTTGAAGCAGAGCTTTCGGCCAGCGAGGGTGGGCTTTTTGGCCCTGCCCCGGATCTCTACTTCCGTCCATTGTACGTGCTAAATGAAGAAGGGGGCCCAGCACCTGTGTGCTCCCTTGAGGCTGAGCGGGGCCCTGAAGGGCGTGGTTTTGTCATCGCCACCACTCGGCAGCGCCTCTTCCAGTTCATAGGCCGAGTGGCGGAGGGAGCTGAGGCCCAGGGTTTCTCGGGGCTCTTTGCTGCCTATGCTGACCACCCACCCCCATTCCGTGAGTTCCCCAGCAGTCTGGGCTACAGCGAGCTGGCCTTCTACACCCCCAAGTTGCGCTCTGCACCCCGGGCCTTCGCCTGGATGATGGGAGATGGCGTGTTGTATGGATCGTTGGACTGCGGACGTCCGGACTCCCTGCTGAGTGAGGAGCGGGTCTGGGAGTACCCAGAGGGGGTGGGTCCCGGGGCCAGCCCACCCCTGGCCATTGTCCTGACCCAGTTCCACTTCCTGCTGCTGCTGGCAGACCGGGTGGAGGCAGTGTGCACGCTGACGGGACAGGTGGTGCTGCGGGACCACTTCCTGGAGAAGTTTGGGCCGCTGAAGCACATGGTGAAGGACTCCTCCACGGGTCACCTGTGGGCCCACACCGAGCGGGCTGTCTTCCGCTACCACGTACAGCGGGAGGCACGGGATGTCTGGCGCACCTACCTAGACATGAACCGCTTCGACCTGGCCAAGGAGTATTGTCGAGAGCGGCCTGACTGCCTGGACACAGTCCTGGCCCGGGAGGCTGACTTCTGCTTCCGCCAGCGTCGCTACCTGGAGAGCGCTCGCTGCTATGCCCTGACTCAGAGCTACTTTGAAGAGATTGCCCTTAAGTTCTTGGAGGCCCGACAGGAGGAGGCGCTGGCCGAGTTCCTGCAGCGAAAACTGGCCAGTTTGAAGCCTGCCGAACGAACCCAGGCAACCCTGCTGACCGCGTGGCTGACGGAGCTCTACTTGAGCCGGCTCGGGGCCCTGCAGGGTGACCCCGACGCCCTGAACCTCTACCGGGAAACCCGTGAGCGCTTCCGCTCCTTCCTCAGCAGCCCTCGCCACAAGGAGTGGCTCTTTGCCAGCCGGGCCTCCATCCACGAGCTGTTGGCCAGCCACGGGGACACGGAGCACATGGTGTACTTTGCTGTGATCATGCAGGACTACGAGCGCGTGGTGGCTTACCACTGCCAGCATGAGGCTTACGAGGAGGCCTTGGCCGTGCTGGCCCGCCACCGTGATCCCCAGCTCTTCTACAAGTTTTCGCCCATCCTTATCCGACACATCCCTCGCCAGCTGGTGGACGCCTGGATTGAGATGGGCAGCCGGCTGGATGCCCGGCAGCTCATCCCTGCCCTGGTGAACTATAGCCAAGGTGGCGAGGCCCAGCAGGTGAGCCAAGCCATCCGCTACATGGAGTTCTGCGTGAATGTGCTGGGCGAGACCGAGCAGGCTATTCACAATTACCTGCTGTCGCTCTATGCCCGGGGCCAGCCAGCCTCACTGCTGGCCTACCTGGAGCAGGCCGGGGCCAGCCCACATCGCGTGCATTATGATCTCAAGTATGCGCTGCGGCTCTGTGCTGAACACGGCCACCACCGTGCTTGTGTCCACGTCTACAAGGTCCTGGAGCTGTATGAGGAGGCTGTGGACCTGGCCCTGCAGGTGAGCCGGTGATCCTTGACCCCATCTGGGAGAGAGGACTAGAAAGCAAGACATGCTGAAAGTTGGGGGGGTTGGACCGTGGCTAAGGGGTGCTGGCCTCTCTCGCAGAGGAGCTGTTGTATAGAGGTGAAGAACACGACTCAGAAGTCAGGGTTTGAATTCTGGCTCTGTCTCGTACTAGGCTGTGTGACCTCAGACTGGTTTCTGAACCTCTTTTTGCCTCAGGTTATTCAGCTGCAAAATGGGGTTAATATAATAAGCACTTCCCTCACAGGTGAGTTCTGCATACATGCTAGCCACAATTGCAGAATGGGAAGATGCTGAGTTGCATTGCTCAGATCATGAATTATCACCTATTTAGGATTATAGAAAGTGCTATTTAAAATTTGAGGGAATTTCCTAGTGGTCCAGTGGTTAGGACTGTGCATTTTCACTGCCAAGGGCGCAGGTTCAATCCCTGGTCAGGGAACTAATATCCTGCCAACCATGCATTGCAGTCAAAAGAAAAAAAAAAAAAATCAAATTCCTGGGTTTGAATCCAAGACTTACTGAATCAGAATGTCTGGGTGAGGGCCCAAAAATCTGTATTTTGGGTATTTTCTGAGGTGATTTTTAACTTCACTAATATTGCAGGCCCACCATTAATAAGTAGCATTTGCATAGCTCTGACAGGGACAGGCCCGTTACTGACAGGCCTTCCTGTTTCAGGTTCCTTCCTGTTTCATTAGCCCCTATTTCAGCTCCCAGAAGCCCGATCTTTCTCGTTGCCAGGAGTGCTGGGCATCTGTTCTCTTGGGCATCTGTCTTTCCCACAGACTCTGCCCTGAGTGGGGAGGGGACTTGACCCTAACACTCTCAGCTTCCCCACAGGTGGATGTGGACCTGGCCAAGCAGTGTGCTGACCTGCCTGAGGAAGACGAGGAGCTGCGCAAGAAGCTGTGGCTAAAGATTGCGCGGCACGTGGTGCAGGAGGAAGAAGATGTACAGACGGCCATGGCCTGCCTGGCCAGCTGCCCCCTGCTCAAGATTGAAGATGTGCTGCCTTTCTTTCCTGACTTCGTCACCATTGACCACTTCAAGGAGGCCATCTGCAGCTCACTGAAGGCCTACAACCACCACATCCAAGAGCTACAGCGAGAGATGGAAGAGGCCACAGCCAGTGCCCAGCGCATCCGGAGAGACCTGCAGGAGCTGCGGGGCCGCTATGGCACCGTAGAGCCCCAGGACAAATGTGCCACCTGCGACTTTCCCCTGCTCAACCGCCCCTTTTACCTCTTCCTCTGTGGCCACATGTTCCATGCTGACTGCCTGCTGCAGGCTGTGCGGCCTGGCCTGCCGGCCTACAAGCAGGCCCGGCTCGAGGAGCTGCAGCGAAAGCTAGGGGCTGCTCCACCCCCTGCCAAGGGCTCTGCCCGGGCTAAGGAGGCTGAGGGGGGCACTGCTGCTGGGGGGCCCAGCCGGGAACAGCTCAAGGCTGACCTGGATGAACTTGTGGCCGCTGAGTGCGTGTACTGTGGGGAGCTGATGATCCGCTCTATTGACCGGCCCTTCATCGACCCCCAGCGCTACGAGGAGGAGCACCTCAGTTGGTTGTAGGAAGATGTCAACCCCGATAGGCGGGCAGGCAGTTGAGGGGCTGTCCCTTCTTGGGAAAGCCACAGCATTATCTGTGCTCAATCTCCTGGAGGCTGCTGGGCTGGGACGGTGGTGGGGGGACTGCAACTATCCCTGTTGCCCTCGGGTATCAGCTGATGCTTTCTGCCAGCTGCCTGTGCTGGT
Source organism: Bos indicus (assembly GCF_029378745.1). Classification (NCBI taxonomy): domain Eukaryota; kingdom Metazoa; phylum Chordata; class Mammalia; order Artiodactyla; family Bovidae; genus Bos; species Bos indicus. Next base: position 36,357,665 of record NC_091769.1, read on the forward strand.
CTTCAGAGCTGCCTCAGAGCTGCTGTTTTGCCCAGGCCATAAGCCTGCTTCCCAGTAGAGGGCCATAGCCTGGAGAAGTCAGAATTGTGACCCCATCACTATCCCCATGCGTGTAACAGCTCTTTTCCTTTTCACTCTCCACACACCTGTTCTCCTGGAGCATTACCTCCTATCCTAGCCTTCCCTTTCACTGTGGCTTGTCTCTCTCAGAAGCGCTCTCTTCTGTCTGCCTCTCGGTCCCACAGGTGAAAAGGCCAGCCCCCCAAGCCCTGGGCATGGGTTGCGGTGAGAGGTGGGGCTGATGGTGGGCCTGCCCTTGTGCACACACTGTCTGGGGCTCCAGTGTGAGGGGTGCTCTGGGGCAGAGAGCCTCCTGGAGGACAGTGGGAGATGGTGATGAGGTGGAGAGCATTAAACTGTCTGCATTGCCCTGGTACTCTGGAGTTGGTGCCTTTGTGTTGATGCTGGGGAGAGCAGTGTGTGAGTGATCTCCAAGACGGGCTGGGGTGCCACAGGAAGCTGCCAAGGCCCTGTATACTTTCAAGCCTTGGCCCTTTTTCCTCCTGGAGATGTGACAGGATGATTTTTTGATTCTTTGCCTTCACTCTGTTCTTTCTGACTCCAAGCTTGGGTTGGGCTTTAAGGCCTACCCTCCCAAGTCTGGGCTTCCCTGGTAACTCAGCTGGTAAAGAATCCACCTGCAATGCAGGAGATCCCAGTTCGATTCCTAGGTCAGGAAGATCTCCTGGAGAAAGGATAGGCTACCCACTCTAGTATTCATGGGCTTCCCTGCTGGCTCAGATGGTAAAGAATCTGCCTGCAATGCGGGAGACCTGGGTTTGATCCCTGGGTCGGGAAGATCCCCTGGAGGAGGGCATGGCAACCCACTCCAGTATTCTTGCCTGGAGAATCCCATGGACAGAGGAGCCTGGCGGGCTACACACCTTGGGGTTGCAAAGAGTCTCAACTGAGCAACTCAGCACAGCACTCCCAAGTCTAGGAGCAGGGTCTGTTCTTCCCCTTGGCCAGCAGATGGTGCTGCTCCCCACAGAACTCTCCACACTCAGGCAGCTGGGGGCGCTGACTTCTCAAGTCTTGGTCTGTTCCCTCCCTGGTTGTCCCAGGAGTTTTCTGCTAATCTCAATGCCTAATCATAAATCTAAGCCCCTCATTCTTCCTACCTCCACTGGCTCATGTTAGATTTTGTTAGAATTTGCTTGCCTGTCTCTTCACCAGCCTGGAACCCTGCCTTCTCAACTTCTGCCCAATTTTGATACTGCCCTACAATCGATGTTTGTTTCATTTTTTTCATGGAGTCTTAACCACTGGACCACCAGGGAAGTCCCTTAACCGTAATGCAGAGGTCCACCATGGAGGTGAGACTGCTGCTGCTGCCATCCATAGCATTTGGCAGATATGTTTTCTCCCTATCTAGCTCCTATGACCTACCCATCCCCCCCAACTTATACTTCTTTAGTTGTGGCTTGAGGCTAAGCCCTAGGAAGTCCTGAAGCAGGGCCTTCCTGTGACATCAGCTGAGCACCCTTTGCTCCATGGACTAGTGTTCACAGTCCACTGCCCAGCTTTATGGGTGTGGTCAGTCAGCTGCCCAGACTGAGACGAAATAACTAGTGAGTGTTCCTGGAATCAGGCTGGGGTCAAGTCACCTGGCTAGTGATGACAGGCTTCTCTCTCTTGCCCGGGCAGCCTAATCCTCTCCCAAGACATTTATCCTCTGCAGTTCTGGGAGAATCTTGTCCTGCTGATTTCTTCCCCAACCACTAGAACAACAGGGTTTGTTCATGGCCCCTGCCAAGGGATAGGGCCAGAAGCTGTCCATCTTTGATGAGCCTCAGACTCTCCATCTTCCCCCTGAAACAAGAATGGAAACAAAGGGGACCCTACCCATCCTAATCCTGTTCGCTTTCCAGTGCCCCAGGAAGATTTGGGGGGCCTCCTGCTCCCTTCCTCTCCATGTGGCCTAAGGCTCCCCTCACACCTAGACATGACCAGTCCAGGGCTCAGGGTAATGCTCCCCACTGTCTGCTAGGTAAATCTTGGCCTACCACTGGCCTGGTCACTTGCTTACTTGGAACAGCTTGAGGCTTCTGTTTTTGCACATAATGTGTGCCTAATAACATGTTAGTTAAGCAAAGGCTGCCCTACTGTTCCCTCCTCCCAGAAGACTTGGCTAAGACAACCTGGGACACCCCTGCCCCTTCTGTCCTTTCTTAAGCCTGCCCATCTGGTCCTAGGCTGCTTCCTCTTTCCTGGAAAAAGGCCCCAATCTTCTCTGGCACCAACAGAATGGGGTTCCGTTGAGTCAGGGCAACGGGAAGCCACGGCTCTTAGATCCCTGGAAACCAAGCAAGGCCTGGAGTGGAGGGAAGAGAGAAGGCCCTCGGGGCCTTGGCCCTAAGCCTGGGGGAAGGACCAAGAGGGGGTGGGGTGGGGTGGGGGAGCAGCTGCGTGGGCAGGGGCCAAGATGAATGAGCTGCTTCTGGAGCGGTCACTGGAAATAGGAGGAGTGGCCACAGTCAGTGACGCTGGGATCAGGGCAGGAGGCCTGTAAACAAGGAAGCCACCTGGGGGAGATGCAGGGCGGCCACTGGTCCTGGGGAGCAGGTGCTTCCTGAGGCCCGCCCTTGAGAGGGCCCTTGTGGGGGGGCTGCGGGGGGCGCCTGGCTGAGTCAGCAGCGGGCACTAGGGGGCGCTGTCTACTGGCTTCCCTAACCCACCAGCTCCTTTCCTCTGCCCCAGGGGGAGTGGCCCCGAGGGTGTGCCCGCCCCATGTCTGAGGCTCGGCCGACTGCCCACCGCCCTTCTCCTGGCCAAAGCCAACCCTGGCAGGGAGGGCGCAGGGCTCAGAGCCCGGACAGCCCGGGAGTGAGTTCATTCCCCAGGGACCACCGCCTCCCAGCAGTTCCTGCTCAGCCCCCTCTTGCCCCGCTGCGCCCAACTCGTGTCGCAGGCGGGACACCCTAACCCCATTGGTTGGGAGGGGGCCACCAGGCTCCAGGCTGCCCTTGGCGCTGCCCCCCTGGCGCCAGGGAAACAAAAGGTTAGGGGGCCCAGAGGGAGTTATCTGGCCCCCCTACTAACACCGGGAGAGGGGGCAGGGAAGGGGGCCAAGAGGGGCACACCTCCTCCTCACTCCCTCAACTCTGCAGATTCTTCGAGACACTTTCACAGGCGGAAATTCCCAGAGGTCAGAGGAGGGAAACGGTTAATTCCTTTTATTCAATGGGTCCCCCCTACTCGCCTCCCCCCAACTTCCTCCCTCCACTTCCCGCCCCCCCCTGTGTGAACAGGAAGTGGAGAGGAAAAGGCTTTGAGCAGTGCAGCTGGGAGCAGGAGGCAGGGAGTGGGCGGCAGGCTTAGTGCCAGCCCTGCCCCTCACGGTTACTTGCTGGAGGGCCAGACCCACTGTGGTCTGGGAAAGAACCTGCAGTCCCGCGGGCGGGTGGCAGCAGAGCCGGGAAACTGCCTTGAGTGCGAGCGCCCTTCCCTCAGCCTGCTTCCAGGTCAGAGGCTGTTGCACCGAGGGTGCAAAGCGTCCTCGGCCGAGACCCAGCTGCCCTTGCCACTGCAGCCCCACCCCCACTGCAGGCTGGGCATCCCGAGGCTGGCAGGCATCTCTTCAGGCAGCCGCCGGTCCTGGCACCGGCTCCAGCCACTCAGCCCCTTGGCCCTGCCAGTTCTTTGAAGCTCATGCAGCGCTTCCTGTTTGGGGCAGGCGATGCCAGGGCCCCTCCCCCACCATTGTTCTGTAGAGACCATAGGTCCATCTGTTGCCCCATGGTGGGGCCCCTAGGCAGTGCCACAGGGGAGCAGCCCCACAAAGGACCCTGCTGGCAAGCTTTGCTTACATGGAGTGAGGCTGGGCCCTGCAGCAGGTTGAGGGTGAATGGTGGTCAGAGGCAGGGCCAGGATGAGCAGTGGGACAGAAGGAGAATGCTAGATAGTTCTAGGGCCACCCTCTGCTTCCTCCTTCACCTAGAGCATGGAGACTACACATGCTGGGAGCTATGCATGCTGAAGCCACCAGGAGAGGGACACCATTCTTACGCCCAGCTTCCAAAATGGAAAACGGAGGCACAGGGACAACTCTGTCTAGGGCTGGCCCATAAAGGAGCACCAAGTAGGGTCCTTCTTTCAAGGTGATTAGCCTTGCCCACTGAATGCCCTCTATTAGGGGCTTTCCTCTCTGTGAGCAGCTTTGCCTTTTCTCAGCTTTCACCTTGAAGTAGGCTGTGAACTGAGCAGCAGGAGCCAAGAGGTCATAGGAGGTTAGGGTGGTCCTTGGCTGGCGACCACAATTGATGTCCACTGAGAACAAGCCCAAGCAGGCCTGGAAGAAAAGGAGAAAGGGACATAGGTTTGACCCCCAGGAAGGTGGGTGCTACTTCTGGTTTCCAGGCTGCTGTGGCCAAAGGTCTATTTGTGTTTCTCGGGTGGAGAGGCAAGTGCCATGTGTCTCTAACTCACCTCCTCTGCCGAGGCCTGATCTCATGGCTCTGACCTTAACCTGCTTCCTGCCATAGGGCTAGGAGCCCAGACATGGCTTCCTGCATTTCCCTCACTAGATCCTCTGGCTTCTCTCCCCAGCCCAGGACCTGCCTTGATCACGGCTCCCAGAAGGTCAGAGTTGCAGGGACCTCAGGTGGAGGTCATAGAGTGCTGTGGGACCCTTATTCAAATAAAAGCGTCCCTTATGGATGTCCACTACCTTATATTGATATGCTGAGCTTCCCTGATGGGATCTGGGCTGGAAGAAGGCAGGGAACATCCCTACTCACCATCCTTTCTCCCCCATCCCAATTTCTATGAGATGCCAGGATGCCCAGAATCCAAGTTGGAAAAACCACTGAGCTGGCAACCCCACCTCCTGCTCTTATAGATGCTGAATCTAAGAGGAGAAATTTGTGATACACCAGGCTCCATCCAGGATCCAGTCCCTTCTCCGTGAGATTCAGCATCAGTCAGTAATGATCCCATACCTTCTGGGAGCCAGATGCGGTCCTAGACCCTTTATTGTGCTCGCTCTCCATCTCCAGTCAGGTGGGTTGAGCTGAGAGACAGGGAGGCGATCTGGAAAGAGCAAGTGCAAGTCTTTGCTCTACTATTTACCAGCTGTCAGTTTAATCACACCCTCAGAACCTCAATTTCTTCACCTGTTAAACTCAAACATAATAGACCTTGAGAGGCTCATGTGAGATTAAGGGAGAGCAGGGCAGCACATCTGTGGTTAACCCAGGGCCCAGCGCCCACACACCCCTGATGCTTGCTTCACCTCCACTCTCCTTGTGCCTGTTCCTCTAGAGCTGAGAGCCTGTGACCCCCTCTCATGGCTCTCTCCTCGTGAACCCTTCTGATCACGTCGGAAATCCGAGTAGAAATGGAAGAAAGACGCTTACTTGAGATTTTTCTGCTTCTCAAAAGATGGTGGTTCTGGGGAGGAGAGGTTCAGGATGAGTATTCGAGACGAAGCCCTCAAGCATATAGAGTGTGGCCAGTGAGGTGGGACGGGGTGCTGTTGGGGGGCGGGGTCTGATCTCCTGAAGGAGAGAGGGCACTACTCCAGCTCCAGGGAACAGATATGAGAGGCTGAGGGGACTAGGCCAGGCACGGCTCTTCTGCCAGCTTGCCCTTCTGGTTCAGCCCAGAGCTTGCACAACAGCCTGGCTGGCTGGCACTCCCCAGAGAGCCTCAGGAAGTCCCCCTTGTCCCCCCTTGACCTTTGACCTTTTGGGCCTGCTGCAGGCCAGAATTCCAGGCAGCTGTCCTTTCTTTACCTTCTGTTCCTGGCGATTTCCCTTTAAGGCTGGGACTCAGAGACACCCCAGACCCCCACCTTACAGTTCATCTTTTTACATGCTCCCAGTACAGACCAGCTGGAGCCTCCCCTAGGGCAACTCGCTCTGTGAGCCAATGGGGACCCCTGGCCACAAGCCAGGATCCTTGGCATCGGAACGGCCCTGTCTTTACAGGGGAGCCCCCCCCAACAAGTGCTCCTGAACTCCAGACATCCAACTTTAGCCAGACCCAACTTTTAGCCTTGTCTCAAAGTCCAGGGGGTAAAGCCAGAAACAGCAGACGGAACTCCTCTTCCTCCCCGTCATCCTCTGAGCACAGTCAGGAGAACCCTTGGTACTGTTCCACTTTAAACCATGTTCTACCTCACGGCACTGGGCTCCACAATCAAATAATTCCCTTTGGTTTTTCTAGCGGACTTTTTGCTTTTATTTTTTAGGGTTTCTAGGCCTTTTTTTTTTTTTTTTAAAGCAATCAGTCTAAATTTGTCATCACACATCCCCCATTTCCGCCCCCAAGGGCCTCCTTTTCATCCCTTGGAATCTGGAAACCATATGTGTGGGCAGAAACCCCCCAGCATCCCCCAGGCACCCTGGCTAGGCTTGGCCTCCACAGGGGCAGCCTGATAGCTGGGGAGAATCTAAGACCGGGCTGGGGCTGGAAAGGGAGTTTCTCTTTGGACCTTCCCAGCTCAGGCCATGGAGAAGCCGTGTGGTCTAGTGGTTAGGGCTGGAACACACGAGTTCTGTCCCCAGCCATCTCTTTGACTAATGCCAGAAGCCTGGGAAAGTCCCCTTGGTACCCAAGGGACTCAGTTTCCCCACCAGCTGACAGTCTCAGAGCTTCACTTGCTAGCTCATCTCCTATCTGCCTTGGTAAAGAGTTTTTGATCCAAAAATTTTTGCTCTGTCACAAGCTGTGTGATCTTGACAAATGGCTTCATCCTTCTGAACCTCAATTTCCTCTTCTGTTAATTAGAGAGTGTTATTCTGCCTGTCTCCTGGTTGTTTTTAGGCTTAAATAAGAAAACATACTCTCAAGGACCTAGCGTCAGGCCTGCTGTTAAAAAAAGCTCAATAAACAGTGGTTGTTATTGTTAGCAATAAGTAGAAATATGTAATGAGGTGGGAGTGTGTTCTCAGCAGGCATGGCTCCGAGGCCCAACCTGCCCCTGCCCCTCCTGCCTAGGCTGTCCGTCTGGACCTTCCATGGGCCTTCTCAGCTCTAGAAGGCGCAGGGATGCGTTACCAGTAACTGTGGATCAGGGCCGAGGCCCTGCTGCTCTTCCCTGTCTCCATGACGACCCCAGCCCCTCCCCTCCTTCCTTCCTCGGGAGCTTTCTGTTTACTGTAAACAGCTGCCCCAGCTCTGCCCTAGCCGATCCTGCCCAGGGCCAGCCAGACCCTCTCTGAAATGGGCACAGGCTAGATGTTTGAAGGTCTGGGCCCAGCATCTGGGCTCCACACAGCCTTGAACAGGCTCTGCTTGGCCACCTTGACCAAAGGGGAGGGAAGGAGGGGGAGAGGGGGTTACCTCAGCCTAGGGCAGCCAAAGCCTCAGAGACAAGGAGCAGATGGAGCATAACTGAAGAGAACCATGTTGAGAGAGCCTGACAGAGAGACCTCTGGCTTAGCCTTGGACTGACCTGCGTTCAAATGCTCACCTAGATTTGCTTACTGTGTGACCTCAGGCTGGTCATTTAGCTTTTCTCGATTTCACTCAGTTTATTGATTTGTAAAATGGCGATTATGATACCTTCCTCAGAGGATTGGTTGGTATTTAGATTGGTGATAATGCATGTACATTATCATGGTGTATTGCCAGCCTGCGCTGATGATATCTGAATTTATTATTTCACCTCTCAGATGCTCTCATGCTCAGGGACCTTGCACGAATCCCTGTCTCTTCCACCACCTCACATGCCTCAGTCACACTAACCTGCAGGCTTAGGTATGTATACATGCAGCAAACACATACAAGCCAGGCAACGAAGTGAAACTCACAAGTGTCTGAGGCACGAGAGAATCTTCATGAAAGTGGAGGAAGAGTCGAGCTGTTTCCTAAGCCATTATTGGGCCTAAGTGACCCGTCATTGGAGCTGGGGCGTCTGTGTGTAACACCATCACCAGGTCACCAAATCTGCCTAATTGTGTCTCCAATCAGCCCCCAGGATCACACCCACTCTCCTCACTCAGTTGACCACAGTGCGGGAAGAAAGGGGACGCTGTTAGGGCATGGCTCCCCTTTCCTGGGGTCAAGCTTTTGGGGCAAGATGTCTGGGACGTGAGGGTCCTGGCTCCCAGCTCCCAAGGGGCCCACATTGACTCCATTGATTCTCCAGCGTCCTTGGAAGGACCAGCCAGTTAGTAGAGCCAAAAAGGGAAAAATACAGACCTGCCATTCCCCTGACCACCAGAACCAGGGCAGGCTGGGGTTAGGCAGGGGCATTCATTGATTTGAGTCATTCCCCACAGGACCATGAGTAAGTGTGGCTCTGGATTTCCAGGTCCTACTCCCCACCAAGAGGCCTGCCGGGGTCTTCCAGGACTGGGTCCCTGTTGGCCCCAGGTGTGGCCCTGGGGCTCCGCCTTGGACTTGGCTCATTATGGAACAGGGAGTCACAGCTGGGGAGACTTGCGGGCTTAGCTGACTCTGCCCCCACACCCCTTGGCCGACAACCGGGCCCAACTCTGGGGTTTCTGTCCTCACCAGGGCCTGGGCTGCATGAGGAAGGAGAGGAGCCCCCAGCACTAAGTCAGCCCATGGACAGGGCTGGAAATCCCCCACTTCTTACCTTGGCTGGTTGAGGAAACAGCCTCCCGGCAGAGGGCCGCCTCCCGCCAGGGACTTTTCTCTTGGGGTGACACAGCATCCAGGGCAGCTAGAGGGACCCCAGCCGCACTTCAGCCAGCCTGGGGTATAGGGACCATCACACACAACCACTTTCTCCCTGGTGGGAAGCATGGCAGCCAAAGGTCCTAGAACCCAACGGGAACATAGAGGGCCTGAGAGGGTGGGCAGGGAGAGGGGAGGCCACAGCGGGTAGTGATGGCCCGGAAAGTCCACAATGCCGGTGACGTACGGGCATCCGACCTGGCCCAAATGGTTCTGCACCCAGAGCTCACCAGCCCCTCCTCCACAGTTCCCTTCCCCCACCCAGTCTGGAAGCTCTCACTGATCTCCCAGAGTAGTGGTCTCCGAATTTTTTAGATTATAAATATCTCTGTATAGGTTATATTCCAGTCAAAACACATATTAAGTATTATTAAAGTTCAACTTATTTTTTAGATAAACAATTAATCTCAATAGAAATTCTATTTCCTCACCCCCTGGACAGATAGCCTTGCTCACCCCTGCACACAGCCCACTGTGGAGCTATCACACAGAGATAGGAGGGTCCTTTTCAGAGCTGACCATCCACTTTGCAGGAGGGTGCAGGGCATGGGAGGGGGCGGGCTAGTTTTCTAAATACATTTGCAAACCACAAACAATAGAGTAATCCACATCTAAAGCCCTTCCGTTTGTTGTTGTGAACCTTAAAAAAAAACCTGGTCATCTTAGGTAAGGCCTTATTGCTGCAATCCTGGTTATGCTAAAGCTCCCCGCCCCAAAATCTCAGGCGGCCTCTCCCTAGAACCATAGCACCTCATGTAGAAAGTGAGCATTTATTGAGGAAGAATACAGAAGCCCAGGATGTGTGTGTGTGTGTTGTATATCCACAAATGTGACTGTGCGCCTAGGATGTGCCATTCAGACAGAACTTACCCGATGGGCACTGCTGAGTGGCCTGCTCTTCCTGGCCCGCTAGAGGGAAGGCAGGCCCCAGATCCTCTCCCTGCCCTTGGGCATGTGACCCAGACCATGGATCAGCCCTCTTAGCAGGGAGCAGGGCCCCCTCAGGCAGAGGATAGGGGCCTGACTTTTCTCCCAAGGCCAGAGTTGTCACTGGCTCCAGCTGGCCTGGCTGGCTCTTGGGCCAGCGCTTCCTCCTTGGTTCAAAAGCCCTGCCCTGGAAGGGTGGCAGAGAGGGAGGGTGAAGGGAGGGCTCAACCTCCAGCCCCCTCCCCCCTCACTGACAGCTGTAATCTGCTTGGGAAAATCTCTTTTTTTTCCGCACAGGAAAAAATATTAGTTGTCCCGATAACAAGGAAAACAAAATCCAGCGCAGGGCATCAGAGACTTCCTGAGGCGGGAAACAATGTCCAGGGAGCTCAGTGGAGAAGCCCGAGCTGGGAGGCTGAGGGGGAGCCGAGAGAGGACACTGGTCCAGGCCTATCCGGCCAGCCGGCGGGGCGGGGAGGTGGGCGGGGGGGTTGGGGAGTGGGATGACAGATCGAGGAACTTGGAAAAAAGATTTCCCCCTCAAAACCTTGAAGTCTGAGCTGTTGAGCTATATCCGGGAAATGATTCAGGACCAGCGCACGTCCCTGAACCGGGTCGGGCTCCATCAGCTCAGGTGCTCTGAGTCTATCTCTCTTCCCTCCTGCTCCCCTGTTCTCCTGGTGTTGTCTGGGGGGCTGGGGGTGAGGTAGGAGGGTCCCTTCCTGGGGGCCCGAAAAGGCCATGGGAACCTCCCCAGCCATCTTGCCTTGTCTGCCCAGAGCCGCTTCCCTAGGTAACTTTCCACTGGGTGAGGGGGTTTCAAGAAGAGGAGGACTTTCCCAAAGTCCCCACCCCCAGGCCTAGGAGACTCTGTTGTCCATTTCCCTCTCCGCCCGGGGCACCTGCACTGTTTGGTCCAGTAGGCAAGACCTCTGATCGCGATGGGCTTGGGGGAGGGGGAGGTGAAGCCCTAGGGTTTAAAACAGGGCCCTGTGCTCCCAACAAGTGATAGTTCTCAACTCTGGCTGCACTCTGGGTCACTTAGGAATCTTTTGGAAAATACCAGTGCCTCCTAGGCCTCGTCCCAGATCGATTACATCAGAACCTCTAGGGAGCAGCTCAGGTGATTCTTATGTATAGTCAGGGCTGAGAACCCCTGCTCCATGAACCTGTGACCCTTTGGTCACTTGCTGGCTGATCCCCTTCACCTCTAGCATCTGCACTGGCCTCACAGGATTCTAGCCCCTCCGAATTTACCACCTTGCCGGTGGCTCCAGAGGTGCCCACAGAGTTCCCTGACCAGCTGGAGGCCAGCTGCCCAACCCAATAGCAGGTTCTGGGATACCCCGCCCCCTCCCTCTGCTCCTTCTCCTTCCCTCTGGGCAATGACGCCTGGGGCCTTTGTTCTCAGCCAACAGGAGTGTGACCAGAAACCTACCCGCAGCTTAATTACAGCCCCATTCACTGGCCATAGGCTGGCCACGGTCCATACTCAACCTGCCCAGCTCTCCCGCCCAGCATCCCCCACCCCCACCCCACCCCCTACGGCCTGCAGCCCAGGCAAGCCCAGCACAGCTCCTCTCTACCTCCCAGGGTCATCTCCAGTTTTGTTCTCAGGATGACCAGAGGTTCCTTCCCCACAATGCCCTTAGCCCTTGCTGTCCACAAAACTTAGGGTCCTCAGGGAGATCTCTGCTCTGAGCCTTTGTGACTTTCCCCAGCAACCGGGGGGCCCTGCCAGAGTGCTGCTGCTGTGCCATGCCAAATACTGAGCTTACTCTAAAGTTAGACTATTTCTGATTCTTTTTTTTTCTTGGTTCATTTTTAAATGTTCATAAGCATGTCCCAGTCTCCTAAGAGCTTTGTCTACAAGGGGATGTGCACACACAGAAAGCCACAGCCCCTCCTCTCAAAGGCTTTCTCAAAACAGAGGGAGGGACTGTAATGAGCTATCACAAGGTAACTACCATCTAAATTCCTTGAAACCTTCTCATGAATTCCCCACCAGCACAGTGCATGGAGTATTTTGAACACTTCAGAAATGTTTGTTGAATGACTATTTGTTTCTTAAGTGGAGCACAGTATGCACCTGCCCTAGCTGCTGCTGCTGCTAACCTCCCCTAGCAGTATACATAAAAGATCTCTCGGGGGTCTGGGACAAGGTGGGGTTCCAGTGGCATCAGATGGGGGACAGTGGAGGGTAGAATGAGCTGGGGCCTGGGGCCTGACTGAAGAGAACTCACTAGGGTATTTTTTTGCTTCTGGCCAGGCTTTTACCAGGTGAAGGGCTTACAGGTCCTCAAGGTCTGTCCAGAGGGCCAGTGGGTTACCATTCCTTCTGTCCAAGTTGTCTTGCCCACCTGCAGAATCACCAGAGATCTTGAAAGGCTGGACTACAGACCAGGATTCTCCCTTCTTGGCCTGGGATTCTCAGGGGTCTCCCCTTTCCCCCTGGAGAAGACCACCCCGGCTCCCAACCTTCATCACAGCCCTTTCCAAACAGGTGGAAAATGCTGTGGACAAGTGGCCACCTGGCTACAGGAAAGGGGAAGCCCCAGTGCAGGTCCCTGGGGCTTCATCCTCCCCCAGGGGGAAATGATTGGCCAAGAAGCCACTGCCTGCTCCCCAGAAGCTAAGGCTCTGACCCTTGGCCTGGGCAGCACGCAGCAGGCTTCAGGAGCTTGGGGTGAGGGGGCTTAGAAGGGAGGGGCTCCAGTCCCAGCTGCCTAGCTTTGGGTACTAACAGGCCACGCCGGGGCAGCCGAGATTGGGGGGGGCACCACCACCTGCTTTTCCTTGTTTTGTTTTCAGGGCACTAATTACTGTGCTGAGCTCTGAGCTGCCTAATGAGGCCGTTTGGATTTCCTGTTGTTCTGGCTTCCCAAGACCCTTAAAGGGCCAGCATCACTCTAGGAGCGTGCCCGGTGGGACACCAAGTGCTCTGGTGAGGGTGAGCAAGAAGGGGCTATCCCCAGGCTTGGCCTGAATGCCAAGGGCAGTGAGGGGCTGATGCAGTAATTTCCCGGCCACCCTCTCGCCTTCCATGAGGACCTGCTCAGAAGTGCCCTTGCCGGAAGCAGGAGCTTCAGAACGTGTAGCCTGGCCAGAGTGTGCGGTGGGGGAAGGGAGAGGCAAGGAGGCCAGGACCAAGGAGGAAAGGCTGGTGATGTCACCAGTGCCCAGACTGTGAGAACCACTGCAGCACCAGGCAGGAGGGAAACGCGGTGACGTCCTGTTCCCCTCACCCTGGAAAATAAACACTTGTTGTCTGAGCAGCCAGCGCCGCTTCCGAAGGGCCAGGCCTGCCGAGTTAGAGGCTCGGAAATGGGCCTGAGCCCAGCTTTGAGCAAAGGTCTTTGCCCAAGTTGCATCCAGAAAGGCTTGTGGGTCAGGCTGCCTCGAGCTCAGCACCTCTACAGCACATCACCCAAATGGGGCATACAGGGTACATTCACCCCCTTCTGCACCTTAGCTCTCATCTTTGCACAGGGAGGAGCTGCAGACAGCTAGAGATGCCAGGGAAGCGCCTTCCATGCTTGCGGGCTGCAGATACACCAGCAGGGCATGCGGTGGCGGGGGGTCACCCGCCTCCTGAGTCCCCCTCAGATTTGAGGCACAGCCTCAGCCCTGAGACCTGTCCCGAGTGCTCCTCAGGTTGCCCTGAACTGTGGGTCCCATGGGCCCCAAGAGGCCTGGCCCACAATGCCCTCCCCCCACAGACGGGGTGACGACATTGTTGTTCTTATACGGGGCCTTCCGCCTGGAGTTCCGGCTCCGCTAAATGGTGGGAATGAGGGTCCCAGAGACAAAGCCAGCCTGGTTCCCGCAGCCACCTCAGAATGGACGGAATCCCCATTGTGTGCGGGCGCCCCGTGCCCGCCCTCCCCTTGCCCGCGCCGGACATGCCAACAAACAGCTCATTGAGCCCGGGGGAGGGGCCCAGGAGACAACAATGTCCCCCAGCGGGCCAGGGCAGTGAGCTCAGCTGGGGGTGGGGGCTGCCATGGAGGCCGGAGGGCGATGATCTCAGCCTGGGGAGGGCCGGCCTTTGCGACAGCCTGACCCTAGCCTGGCCTCCCGGTGAGGCTGACAAGGCTGACGGGGCTGGCCTGGCCTCGCCCTTGCTGCCCCACCTCCGGAGCCGAGCTGGGAATTGACTGGCACTTCTCACGGTTAAACTGCCCCAGCCCAGGGCGCCAGGCAGGCGCAGCAGGGAGGCCCTCAAGACCCAGCAGAGCCACCTTAGACCCAAGAGGCTGGTGGACCCTCCCTCTGGCAGTGCCACTCCAGAAGCCCCTCAGCGAGGCCCAAACAGAGCTCTCCCACACCACCAGTCTCTGATCACAGCAGGACTTTTGGATCAACCAGAGGATGTACTTTCTATAACCAGAACCACCTAAGGAGCAGGATCAGCCTGAGGAGGAGGTGAGGGTCCTGTCTCTAGAGGTATTCAAGCACATGGGTATAGAGTGTGGGGTGGGCCTAGGTGCTCTTGAGAGCTTACCTCATCCTGAGTTTCTAGATATAAGGCCCCAGCTCATTCCCTTGAGACACCTGTAGATTCCTGCAGTGGGTTTCAGGCCTGAAGATGGATGAACCCAAGCTTGACCCAACCCTTTACCCTCTTTCAGGCAGGCTGCCAGGAAGGGCCTCAGGCCTCTGAGGGAAAAAGGAGGAAAGGGGGCGGGATGGGTGCGAGAGGTGGCTTAGACAAAGCAGTCCCCATGCTCAGTATAGGAGTCAGGGATGCTCTGTCTAAGTTGGGGTGGAAGGAGAGAGCAGCTGCTGGCAAGGACAGCGTGGGGCCTCTCCCAGCAGGTCATCAGGGGTCTGGCAACCTCAGGTGCCCAGACATCTCAAGGACAGGACCCAGGCATTGGTGTATACCTGGCCACCAGCCACAGATGCAGAAAGGCTCGTAGCTGTCTCTGGCCCTCCCTCTGCACCTCCCTATTCCAGACCACCTGCGCACCACTGCCAGATAATGGCTGAACACCCTCCTCGGCTCAAGAACCCAAAGGCTCCCCGTTGTTGTTGTCGTTCAGTTGCTAAGTCGTGTACGGCTCTTTGCAACCCCATGAACTTCAGCACGCTTTATTCAGTTCAGCAGGCTTCCCTGTCCTTCACTATCTCCTGGAGCTTGTTCAAACTCAATATCCATTGAGTTAGTCATGCTATCCAACCATCTCATCCTCTGTCGTCCCTTCTCTTCCTGCCTTCAATGTTTCATAGCATCAGAGTCTTTTCTAATAAGTTGGTTCTTCACATCAGGTGGCCAAACTATTGGAGCCTCAGCTTCAGCATCAGTCCTTCCAATAAATATTCAGGGTTCATTTCCTTTAGTATTGACTGGTTTGATCTCCTTGGTCTCCAAGGGACTCTTAAGAATCTTCTCTAGCACCACAATTCGAAAGCCCATTGATCAAGGCTGAATTAATCTGCCTGATAGATCTCCATATTCTGTCCAATGTCACATCCGACCCTCCACATACAAAGTCCACTCCAGCCATACCTACTTCGTTTCTACCTGATCCTTTTCCTCCCTCCACCCTGCTTGGCAGGAATACCCTCTCTTCTCTTTTTCTATGTCCTGCTCTTTTTCTCCAGGTTCAGTGTGTTTCCCCAGTCCACCCAGAAAGCCTCCCTTGACTTGGGGTCCCCCATGCCTCTCTGAACCCTGGTTCCTCAGGACATCACATTCCTTTTCAGGACCGTCAATGTTATCTGCATGTCCCATAGGCATTAGCAACTGAATCTGATGTTCCTTTTAGCCTCACTGACCACAGCCCAGTGCTAGACACATAGTCAACCTCATTCACAACTGGTTTACTAATGGACCAAACTCTGAGTGTACATGTACCACATGCATAGGCCCTGACCCAGGAGGACCCATTATGGGGGTGCACAGAGCCATGCTGCAAATGGAGCAGGTCTTTTGCCTGCATTCTTTTGATGCCCACTTGATAGACCCATCCCAGGTCTTCCCAGCTTCCTCCTTACCTAGAGAAGGGTGGTGGTAATGGGGGTAGGGGATCAAGCCTCTTAGGAGAGGAAGGGAAGCAAGAGACAAGGGTGTCGACCATAGCCACGGGGCGACACACACAGGGATCTCAGTGCAGGATGACTCCAGCAGTGGAAATGTTCGTGCTGCCTGAGCAGGACTCATGAGAGTTGGGTGAATGGGCACAGAACCAAGCTAAAGCCTGTCTATTTCTAAACTTATAGAAATAGCTAAGGCTGGTGCTGAAGCCCCTGGTGGTGGAGATCCTAGGTATTCACCATTGCTTTGGAAATTCTCTGTGAGTTCCCAGACCTTAAAGTAAGCCTGCCCCTTTGCTGCAAAGTTCAGGTGGCTGGACAGCTCCACAGGGCTGGACCTAAGAGCAGCAGCCAGAGGACTGGGGGCAGGAGAGGCAGAGGACATTGACCCACAGTGGTCTAACACTGTCCCCAAACCCCTCAGGGCTGAGAGGAGGCCCAGGTCCTAGTGCCTCTCAGGCTTCCCTGGACTTCTTTCTGGACAAGGAAAATCCTCTGGGTTGGCAGTTCTTGACTAATCACAGGCAAGACAAGTTACTCATTAGCAGCATCAACATGCATTTCTCATCAACTCCAGGGGAGAGTTCAACGTGGATTAACGACTGGGATACATAGTGTAGACACTGTCACAGGAAGTTCTCCCATATGTCTAACCTAAATCCTTCCTGCCACGATTGAAGCCCATTTCCTCTCATTCTGACTGTGGTGGGAGACGGAGTCAGTTGGTCACCATTCTCTGCTTAAGACCCATCACCTACTTGACCATGGCAGTCAGACTGCTCCTCAGCCTTCCTCAGGGAGCTGTTCCTCAGGGACCTGCTCAGGCCGCTGTTCATGGAGCTGGCACCTGCCCCTGGCTTTTCTCTGTGTGTGAGAATATGTGAAGCACAGCACTTCCTGGTTCTAGCCCGACCTTTCCCCCCAGGGAGGCTGGAGGGGACCCTGGCCCATCTGAGGAGTCCCCACTCCCAGGCTCTGGGGCTGCAGAGAGGGAGAGCTGTGACCCCAGCACCTATCTCTTCCTCGCTTCAAGTCCTGGGTGGAGGCTGGGCCCAGAGATCAGAGGTCATGTGGAGAAATGAAGAGAGGTCAGAGTTTCTTCCAGGAGATGAGTTGTTGCTCAGCAGAGCAAGGTGAAGTGCACACGAGGACATGGAGGGGTCAGGTGCAATGTTGGGCCTTGATGCTAAACAGAGGCCAGGGCCAGGAGAGGAAAGTGAGGGCTGAGCAGGCGGGTGGGGCTGGCGAGAGCTTCCCACCTGTCAACGTTTACTGAAAAGAGAGGTTTCAGGGACAGGTGAGCTGTATGCTGGGGAGGGGACAAGAGCAGAGGACATGGAGGCTAGCACACTCAGGGCGGGGGCTAGTGAGTGAGAGGGAAGAAAGTCCTTGGGGCAGAGAAACTGGTCCCAGATAGAGGGCTGAGGAGGCGCCTGAACCTTTACCTTCAACTCAGGCTCTGCTCCCCATCCCATTCTGTCCTTCAGCACGGTTGGCAGAAGGTTCCCTGTTCTCAGCAATGCCTTTGTCCCATGCCCTCTGTTCTCTAGCCCCGTGAGCCCTCTCAGAGTCCCCTCTGTCCTGAGAGACCCAGCAGGAGGCAAGGGCAGGCTGGGCAAGGCCTGCAGCCTGAGGGTCTCCACGAAGCGCCTTCCCTCCCTTCCCCGGGGCCTCCCTCCTAATTTGTAGGGTGGGGACAGGAAGGAGCTAGGGAAGGGGAAGCCAGGGGATCTGGGAAAGTTGCCGTGGAGGCTGCCATAAACCCTGGACTCATCTGTGGCTGGAAATACCCGCGGCATGGCTCCTGGCCCTAGCTCTCCAGGCTTCCCCTGGGTTTGGCAAATGAAGCTGGGGCAGCTGCCAGGTCACCACCAATGAAGGCCCTTGCTTCCAGCCAGCAGGTCTCTGCCCTGCCTTCCTCTCTCTCCTTCTTTCCTTCTAACTAGCACACAGGAAGCCTAGGGAGCGCTTCCTTCCTACACAGTCAGAAGAGGCTTCCCAGGTCAGGGACGAAGAAGTTTCTCAGGTCAGGGACGGACCCTCAGCTGCTTCTCTCTTGGGCCCATTGTCTCTTCAGGCCAAAGCTGTTCTTGTTGAGAAGGAGAGGGCTCAGTCCAGAGCAGTTGCCCCAGCCCTAGGCACCATCTGCCCCAGTCTTCTGAGAAGGTAAAGGAGACAGAGAATGGGGCTAGCCCAGGCCTGCAGGCTTCTGGGAGCCTGGCAAAGAGAAGGTGGGAAGCCCTCCTGGTCTTATGCAGAGCCAGAGCAGGCACTCTGACTCATGTGTAATGGCCTCACCCACTTGGACATCCTTTCCTTGGGACATTTGGGTCATCAGTCACGAGCCATAAACCAGCGGACAGCTCAGCCCAGTCTGTGTGCCCTCTTGCTGATGCACAGAGGGCTGAGACCCCTCAATAAGCAGGGCTGTCCAGAAGTTGACTTCTCCTCCCAATGCCTCTGCTGTGAAACCCCACTGTGAAGGAGTAAGGGTGAGAGCTTGAGACCTACATTGGGCCCTGGCTGGAGGGTCATGTGGTCATGGGCAATTGGTTCTTCCAAACCATCTCTAAACCCATTCTCTAAGCTCCAGACTTCTGCTTTCAGTTGAGAACCTTCTGGTCCTCTTCTCACAAAAGACCCGCACAGGGCCTTTTCCAGTGGAGGTTGTGCAGTCTCCCTTCCAAGCCCCACCTAGCTTTCCTCGCTTTGTTTCCATCCTCTGCTCCTTTGCCTCATCCTTTATAACTGCCTTCAGCTCTCCTTTTTTTCTGCTCTTTTCTCCTGGAACTCATTTGCAAATGCATACTCAGTTGCCCTCCCATCCTTTATCCCCATTGCACAAATAGGAAAACTAAGGTGTAGAGCCATAGTTGAATTACACGCCCAAGACCATATGGTTGAGAAGTGCCCAGAGTCAGGTCTGCATCATGCTTATTCACCCCACTCAGGCAGAGGTGGAGGAGAGGCCCCACTCCAACTCAACCCTCCCGGGCTCTGCCATGGAGATTCTTCAGAACCCAGTGGCTGTCAGCACAAGTGTCCCAGGTGCTACCCCTTCCTCCTTCTCACAGGGGCTCTCACGTCTTATCATCAGCCACTGCATTGTCTTCCCCCTGTGAAGCCCCCAAGTAAGTCTTGAAGGCCACCACCAAGTCATCATCTTCCTCTCTCCTCCACCAGCTTCAGGCCTGTCCTATGGGAAACCCGCTCTGTCCCGCGGGAAAGACCCAGAGCAGGCAGTTCCTTGTAGGGACTCCAGAGAGAGGTGACAGAGGCCCCGCGGGGCGCCGCCTGCCGAGCGGGAATCCCGGCCCTAACCGCTGGCGCCCCTCGAGGGGAGGGGCGAGGGCGGAGGTGGTTCTGCGGCGGCATCTGTCCCAGGCGGGCGGGAAGCTGCTGCATTAAATTGTAAAATCGATTTATTGACCGGCAGGTGCGAGCAGCGGCAGATGGAGAGTAGCGCTGCTGGGGCGCATCTGCGGGGAGCGGCGGCATCGATCCCGGCCCCCCTCCGAAACCCGTCGGTCCTGGTCCTTTCACGTCGGCTCGCTCCCAACTGCAGGGCCAAGGTCCGCGAAACTGCGGCGCCTGAGCGGCTAGGGTAGCTCGGCCCCCCTCCCCCACCCGCCGCCTGGCCTCGGGGCCCGGGCTGCGCCCCCACGGCTGCCAGGCCCTGCCAGCCCCACTGCCCCAGTTGGCACGCGGCGGGCCGGGCTGACGCGTGGCAGCGCCCTGCGGCAGATGAGGCACGCGCCGGCCTCATTTCAATGTGAATGGATCGAATGGAGCAGCCATGTGGCAGCAACAGTTTGCAAATCTCCCCGCCTTCTGTGCAGCTCCCGGGCCGCCGCTCCCTGCACGTGGCCCCTTCTCCGCAGCGACCGCAGCGGCGCCCCTTAAGGCTTAAGCGCCCCGCCCAAGCCAGACTAGCTCCCCCACCCCTGGACCCCCTCGGCGGGCGCTGTCCCCTGCCCCTATCGCGCTCCTACCTGGGCGCAGGTCTTCCCGCAGAGAAGGCTGTCTCGGGGGTGGGTGTGCAATCCGGCGCTGAAAGCCGGGACGACGCGCCGCCCCCTCCCACCGGGTGGGGGCGCGAAGGCTACCGAGTAGGGGAAGGGGCCTGAGGCTCTACTCGGTCCCGGTCGCACCCTAATCATTGGGGGTCAGCTTGGGGGCAAGGCTTCAAGACAACTTTGCCCCCTCCAGGCCCCAGGTGCGGGTCTTGCCTGTTGGGGTCACTGTGTACAGCGGCCAAACGGAGAGGACAGCAGAAGCCAAAGGTTCTTGGGGTGGAGGCTGTGGGGCTTGCTTGAAGCCAGGCCTCGACCCTCCTTGGGCTCCAGACGTTGGGCAGTGTTGTGGATGCTGGTGGAGATGAGAAGCCGTGGACCCTCGAAGGCCCACAGTCAGTCCAAGGAAGCCCAGGTCCTTGGGGCCTTGCTTCCATGCCCTCTCTCCAGAGCCTGGCCCAGGGTCTGCATAGGAGCAGGGTCCACACACGTCCTCGTGGGTCCCACCCCACTGTGATTTTCATCCTCTGACACCCTCACAGCCTCTTGCTCCTGGGAGCCCGCGGACACGTTTTGGGCCACAAGTCACAAGTGGGAGGAAAGTGGAGGAGCTCCAGTTGTGAAGTCTTCACATTTCTATTTCTTGCCCACAAAGCGACCCTCTCCTGCTCACAAATGTGAGCAAAGCTGGACCCCAGAACACTGGAGTGGGTATTTAGGGCCAAAGACCACATCCTAGAGTCCTAGGGGAGTAAATGAACTTCTGAGACAGCATCCCTTAGCAAATAGGTGCTTTCTGAATGCCTTTTGATGGGGAAGATAATTTAACCCTTTCCTCTAGAGGTCAGAGGATTTCTATTTCTTGGATCCCTTGCAAGAATTCTTGATTCTGAGGATAATGATATTTGTGTTTGGTCCTTGACTATTTGCAAAGTGCTTATAGGCGCATTAGTACGGATGTGTAGAGGGATGGAGAGTGTTCCAGTTCTTCCAATACTGAGAAAGATGTCTCCAGTGGGACTGGATGTTTCCCTTGAGTGTCAGGCTAAAGCCAGAGCCAGATAAGGAGCCAGGTTTTTGGGTTTGTTTGTTTTTCTTATTAATGAACTCTCACGCTAGGATTTTTGGGTTGAAAAGGACAGAACTAGATAGGGTTGGATACCACCTCAGAGGAAAGTGAGGGGCACTCTTTGGCACCCTAGGCAGGACTAAGGGACCCGTAGGGTATGGGCGGAGAACCCACTTGTCAAGATCGCTGGGAGGCCAACCCTGGGCTCCCCCTCCCTCTGGCCTGGGGACTCCGCCTGTCCATAACCTACATTAACTCTGGAGCGCAGCCTGGGCCCATCTGCCGGCCCCCGCCCCACCTCGGTTCCCCACGCCAACCCGCTCGCGCCAGATGGTGGCTGGGAGGGGTGGCCGTGCGTGGGGGACCCCGGAGCCCGTCTCCTCACCTCGCCCCTCCCCCAACCCACGCTCCCAACCTCTTGTTTCTCATCCTTCTCCCCCAGTCCACACTACCACCCTCAAGTTAAAAAAAAAAAAAAAAAATCAGATCATACTCGATCTAGGCAGCTGTTGAGCTCTGCGCCGTGCCCCTCCAAGACTCCCCCGGGCCCGCGCCGCGTCCCTGCTCCCCCCGCACCGATCTTATCGCCCGACGACAGCCATAGCTGTGCGGGCGGCCTGACAGCTGAAGCCACAGGGCCCCGCCGCCCTCAGCGTCTCAGAGGGAGAGCTCTCCTGCACCCCCCGACACTCGGAGAAGCCGGCCCTCCGGGGTCTAAAGCCTCCGGGGATCACGCGGGTTCCGGGAAAGCAGCTGCACTGCCGCCGCTCTGAGAAGTGGGGCCACCCAGGGAAGACGCTAAGGAAAGACGGGGGAAGCCGCCTGAAACTCAAACGAGTCCGCGCGCTTCCAGTTCCAACCTACATGTCACCCAAGGAGGAGAGGACCCGGGTCTGCCGGACCTCGGCCCCTCACCCGGACTCTGGTGGCTTGAGCCAACTCTGGAGCCAGGAGAGTTCCTCCTTGCCCCAACGGAGCGACAGGACGCGGGGGCCAGGGCTTGAGGCTGTTGGGGTGGGGGGAGAAGGTAGGCGCTGGAGCTGAAGCTAAACCCAGGTGAGAAGAGGCGCTGAAGGCGGAACCAGACCCTTATTACCATACAGCTGAGGACGCGCCCCCCTTCTTCTATGTTGGGGACCACGCCCCCTTACCCCCAGCACGGGGACCACGCGTCTTGGGACTGGCACGCGCCGAGCCCAGGCGGGAAGCAGAAGGGAGGAGGCACGCGCTGGACACGCCCCCTGCAACTGGGGAGGGAGATGCCCATCAGGTGGAGGAACCGAGCCCCCGAGCCTTGGACACTTGGCCCCTCGCCTAGTCTGCACTGGCCATAGAGATGTTAATGCGTCCGCTGGCTTCCCTGCTGCGCAGGGTGGTGGTAGGGTGGTAGGGTGCGGGGCGGATGGACGCTCACAGGTTGGGGGCCGACGACGTCAGGGCTCCCGAAGCTCCGGGAGGGTAAAGGAGATCCGAGTCCTTCAGCGCTGGTTTCGCTTTCTGAGCTTAAGTTCCCTTTACCTGCTCGAGGGCTGCAGGTAACTAACGCCGGCCGTGGACACTCCGCCCACGGGGACTCCCCAGTGTCTCCGCCCCCTCTACCATCCGGGAACCACTAGCTCATCTTTCGCCCCATTCCCGCTGGTGCTCCCCCTAGTCCTCCCGAGGCCGATGTCTCCTCCTGTAACCCCGCAATTGCGGAGAACTGGTCACCTCGGCACGCTCTGAGCTGGGGGACCCAGGAGCTGAGTGAGAGCGGCCCAGAGGGGCGGGGACCTGTGCCTGACTGGCTGGCGGGGAGGGGGGAAGGCGGGGGCGGAGGCCCCTCCGGGCGGCGCTGGGACTGTAGCAGCTAGAGGCCGGAGGGGAGGGGAGAGTGACCACGAGTCTGAGTGACAGGCGGGTGAAGAGAGGAGCCAATATATATAAGGAAAGCTCGGGAGAGCGCAGGTTTCAGTAGCGGCGCTGAGCGCGGTCAGTGAACGCAAGGCCAAGAGCCGCAGCTCAAGCCGCCTCAGTGCCGCGTAGCCGGACACTAGCCTGCTTACAGCACCAGGATTAACCCGAGGACACGTCCTCAGAGCGGCTGCCACCCAGCCGCCCTCACCTGGATTACCTACCGCGGCAGTTGGAGCGCAGTTAGCGCGAAGGAGAGGCGGAAGGAAAGCCCCGAGCGGAGCCTGGCTTCTCAGGGACCCCTCCGGCGGTGGGACGCGCGGGAAAGCTTCCTAGCCCGCGGGTGGAGAGAGCGACGCCCCAGGGGATGGCAGTCGCGTCCCGTCGCGCCTCGGGCTGGGCGCTACTGCTGCTGGTGGCACTTTGGCAGCAGGTAACATCCCCACCACTCCCTCCCACCGCGCCCGGGGCCTGAGCCCCGGGCGTCCACCGAGCTGACCGCTCCCCTTCTTCTTTCTCTTGGTCCCTGTGCAATAGCCCGCGGCCGGCTCCGGAGTCTTCCAGTTGCAGCTGCAGGAGTTTGCCAACGAGCGCGGCGTACTAGCTAGCGGGCGGCCGTGCGAACCCGGCTGCCGAACCTTCTTCCGCGTCTGCCTTAAGCACTTCCAGGCGGTCGTCTCTCCCGGGCCCTGCACCTTCGGCAGCGTCTCCACGCCTGTGCTGGGCACCAACTCCTTCGCCGTCGGAGACAACAGTAGCGGCGGGGGACGCAACCCTCTCCAACTACCCTTCAATTTCACCTGGCCGGTGAGTACAGCGTTGGGCGCACTGGGAGATCACGAGAGAAGGGGGCTCTCCTGGGAACAAACCCTCTCTCTAGATTTCCTCACTCCCTCCAAAAAAAAAGGGGGGGCACTCTTTTCTGACCCTTCTTTCCGACTCTTTCCTGGGACCTCACCCTCCTGTAGGCTCTCACCAGTCTCTCTTTTCCCAGTTCTACGTCCCATCTTTTCCTAGACCTTGGGATACAATTTTCATCACCTGCCACCCCGGCTATTCCTCACCTCCGAAAGACTCCCCCGTACATTACCCCTTCTTCAACTCTCCTCCTACCCGGGATTCTCTCGCCTTCCCTGCTCGCGCGCGCTTCTGAGCACAGACCCGTTATGTTGACCCGGGTGCTGTAACTGTATCCTGCAATTAGATTAATTAAACCGGCTGCCGAAAGGCACCCCCACCATCCCCTGTTCATCTCGCCATCTCTCTGTCTTCCCCCGCCCCCTCCTTTCTGTTCCCAGGGTACCTTCTCACTCATTATTGAAGCTTGGCACGCACCAGGAGATGACCTGCGGCCAGGTGAGTAGCTCGCTTCGCGGCCACAGGGGGGCGACACGGCGCAGCGCCGAAAGAGTTAATCTGTAATAGGCGGGGGAAGTGCAGGGTGGGGGGTGGGGGGCAGGACGCTCAGCTAGGCTGGGAGCTGCGCCCCGCGCTGGACGCTCGGATTCCGCCCGCTGCCTGGACTCTGAGCACAATTGCGTTTCCTGCGGGTTATTTTTGGCGTGGGAACGCGGGGAGCACGGCGGTGAGAAAGGCCGAAGCTGCCAGCGCCGCTGACGGGCCCCTTCCTGTATTTTACACCTTTCGCGAATTCCGCTCCTTTGGAAAGGGAATAATGGCTTTGGGATGTTGTTCTGACACAGAGGAAAAGGATATTTCAGCAGCACAACAATTCTCACTTTGAAAAGGAAAAAGAAAAGCATTACCCATCTTTAAGGGCAGAACCCCTGAATGGGCACCAGAGGACCCTTTGCTCCCAGGGTCCTCAAAGGCCTGGAGAACTTTTCTTTTTTTTTTTCTTTTATCCCCTCATTTTGACCTCTTTTCCTCTTTCCCCTGCCTATCTGCCTCCAGAACACTGGGATATCTTAACATCCTTCTATTGTCCCCTTTTTGAATGGTATCAGGCTCTCTGCACATGCACATACAGAGCAGCTAAGCAGTGGGACGCTTGGGTTCCTGTGGCCCGTGCTTGCTGGCAGGTGGGGGTCATCTGGACAACTGGTTTGATCCAGCAGTTGCTGGCACTACTGGGGACTGGCTGCCCTTCCTTGACCCGGCCCTCTGCCCCTTCAGAGGCCTTGCCACCAGACGCGCTCATCAGCAAGATCGCCATCCAGGGCTCCCTAGCTGTGGGCCAGAACTGGTTACTGGATGAGCAGACCAGCCCTCTCACAAGGCTGCGCTACTCTTACCGGGTCATCTGCAGTGACAACTACTATGGGGACAGCTGCTCGCGTCTATGCAAGAAGCGCAATGACCACTTCGGCCACTACGTGTGTCAGCCAGATGGCAGCCTGTCTTGCCTGCCCGGCTGGACGGGGGAGTACTGCGAACAGCGTAAGCAGCCAAGCTCCCACCTGCCTGGAGGGGGGTCCCCGGAACAAGCACAGTGGCATCTTGTCGTCTGCAGTCTGCCTCCCTTGGAGAGCGGTCTGGGCTGTCCACTAACTGGGCCTCAGGAACAGCTGGGGATGCTTAGGACGGGCTTGGACTCTGCCCTCTCTCTTCTTAGCGTTCCTCCCCATCATGCTAAGTCCACAAACACCCCGTTATTGCACTGGATTCTCCTTCCCTGTGCCATTATTTCTCTTTAAGTCATCCATGGCTCCCTTGGGAGGCCAGGAGTGGGAAGTAAGCCCAGGAGAGCTGGGGGCACCCCCAGGGCAGGAGAGGAAGAATAGGACTTCAGAGTCATTGGCATCCCGCCCTCACCCAGCCCTGTTTTCTTCCCTCAGCTATCTGTCTTTCTGGCTGTCATGAACAGAATGGCTACTGCAGCAAGCCTGCAGAGTGCATGTGAGTAGGGGACCGGAAGCTGTGAGGGGGGAGCTGTCCCCTGGCCAGGCCTTCACCTCACCCCCAGCTTGTCTTTTGTTCTACAGCTGCCGCCCGGGTTGGCAGGGCCGCCTGTGCAACGAATGCATCCCCCACAATGGCTGTCGCCATGGCACCTGCAGCACCCCCTGGCAATGCACTTGTGATGAGGGCTGGGGAGGCCTGTTCTGTGACCAAGGTGAGTCAGGGCAGAGAGAAGGGATGGGCTGGGGGTGGAAACCAGAGCTGTCACCTGGACCTTTCCTACTTGATGACTGATGAACTTTCCCATTATACTTCAAGGAGCTTGGGACTTGGAAGGATCTTAACAACTGGCTTAACGTGAGCTGGTGGGTCCTTCTTCCTCAGGTGCTAGGGAAAGAGGGTGGCTGGAGAAGCCAGGAGGGTGACAAGTTGGCAGCCTGAAGGTGGCCTCATAAATTCCAACAAGGCCAGAGAGAGGGGTGCCAGGCTCAGTTCCTCTTTCGACCTTGTAGTTACCTATTAACCCCCTAAGTGTTTGCTTACCTGCCAGGGCTGTTTGAGCAGCTCTCCCCTAAACAGCTGTCTGGTGGGGTGTGCCCACGGGCTGCCCCGAGGCTGTGGGTGCGGGGGACCTCTGGGCGGAGTGACATCTAACCGCCTTCTCGGTGAGGCAGAAACAGCCTCCCTTGTTCTCCCCAGTAGCACTTGCCAGGCAGCTGCCTGAGCCCACAGTCTTCCTGGTGTTTGGGGGGCCGGTCACTCTTCTGGCTGTATGGGGGTCTGCCAGCCTCAGTGGTGGGGGAGGGAGCCTTTTCTCCTTCATCCTCATAGCCAGCTGCAGCGCGTTCCTCCCATTTTCAGGGTCAAATGGGGTGGCTGCTGCCATGGAGACACCAGCACAGGCCTGGGTAGGGTGGGCAGGACACTTGCCAGGATAGAAGGAACTTGCCTGGGCCCTGACTTGCTGGCAACAAGGGGCTTGGAATTCAGCCCCTGTATTCTTTGTGCGTGTGTGTGTGTGTCACTTTGTCCCCCCTCCACGCCCCTCAAACACACACACACACACACCTGGTTCCTGCCATGTCTCTTTCCTCGCCCCACATTTGCTCCCAGGTGACACAGTCATATACTCGTCTTATTCAAACATAGCCCTTACAGTCCCTGTATTTGCTCTGTCTGGTTCTCCCTCTCTGTCCTCCCTGAATAAGAAAACAAAGACTTATATTTCAAAATACCCCCGTAACACATTCCGCTTTTAAAAAATGCCTGGTAACCACCTATGATGGCTCTAGCCTTCCCACTACTCTTTCCACCTGTTAAAATTGCATCCCCCTTCCAGGCTTACCTCAGCTGCCCCTCCCCCGTGAAGCCTTTGCTGACTTCCTCCTCAGTATGTGGCCTTGCTGTCGCCTTCTCTTCCTTACCTTTATGTGTTTGTGAGCTGACCTGCAGGCAGGTGTCCAACTGTGTTTTTTCAACTTTGATTGATTGCACTCCTCAGATGTGGTTCTAGGTACTTCGATATACATAATTTCACTGGGGGAAGAAGAAGGGTATTTGGACCTGGAAGACTTTGGGTTGAAGCGCCAGGTCTGACCATGGACAGTGAACTTGCACTCCATGGAGCCTGGAAGTGGAGACCATTTTTTGGCTCTGCTCAGTTGGTTCCTGTCTCCACAGATCTCAACTACTGCACGCACCATTCCCCGTGCAAGAATGGGGCAACATGCTCCAACAGTGGGCAGCGGAGCTATACCTGCACCTGTCGCCCAGGCTACACTGGCGTAGACTGCGAGCTGGAGCTCAGCGAGTGTGATAGCAACCCCTGTCGCAACGGAGGCAGCTGTAAGGTGAGGCCTAGGCCAGCCCAGAAAGGCAGAGCTCTGGCCAGGTGGTACCCGGGCATCCCCACCCCAGGTGGCCAGTGAATGTGCAGCCATGGGCAGGCACTATGGGCAGGTGGGAGCTAGGTCCCAGCCATGAATCCCTGCTCCCCATGGTTTGACTTTGGCCCCTTTATGCTCTCATTCCAGGACCAGGAGGATGGCTACCACTGCCTGTGTCCCCCGGGCTACTATGGCCTGCACTGCGAACACAGCACCTTGAGTTGTGCTGACTCCCCCTGCTTCAATGGTGGCTCCTGTCGGGAGCGCAACCAGGGGACCAGCTACGCCTGTGAATGCCCCCCCAACTTCACTGGCTCCAACTGTGAGAAGAAAGTGGACAGGTGTACCAGCAACCCATGTGCCAATGGTGCGTCCTGTTGCCTTGCTAACATGCTGGATTGGCCCTGGGGCCCAGAGAACTTTCTGGTGAGGGAGGGTCACAAGAGGAGGAGAGAGGCCTTGTGTGTCACTCTGGGCAGGCTGAGATGGATCTGCATCTGCTCTGGATGCTGAAGAGCTTGTTTGATTATCTGGGTGGCTTTGGAAGAAGAGCAGGTTAGCAGTGGGTGCAGGCCGTTGGAGAGGAAGTAATATGCACACTGCCTGGCTTCCATTCCTATTCTCATGTCCTGATCTGGCTAGGGTGGCCTCTGACCCTCCCCAAGAAGTCCTGGCTAGAGAAAGGGACTTTGAAGGCCTCATGTCCCTCTTTGAAGGTGGCTAGCAGGTGAGGGCCCGGCTCATGGAGGCCTCACCTTGCCCCATGGCTATGGGGAACCCGGAACCTTAAGGTGTCTGGAATGTTCAGCATTTTGGGGGACACCACGTATGTTGTCTTTGGTCTTTGTCTCCTTGCTCCACTGGTGACCATCTGGGAGACAGACAGACAGCTGTGCCGGGGAGAAGGCTGGAGAGGGACCAGAAGGGCTGAGATGGAATCTGTTCTCTGGCTAGTCACTAGTTAACTCCCCGGAGCCATAGTTTCTTCATCACCAAGTGGGAAAATGTACTACCTGTCCTCTTTCATGTGGTTGTGATGCTTAAGTGAAACAATAATTTATTTGAGCGTTTACTATACACCAGGCACGGGCTCGTGTCTTCATGCATTATTTTACCTGACCTTCAAAAGACAGCCTATAGCATTCTTCTCCAATTTAACATATGAGGAAACTGAGGCTTAGAAATAAAATAAAGCAGCAGGTGCCAGATCCTTAGTTAGAGAGAGACAGCTGAGATTCAAACCCAAGCATATCTGCTTGATTCTACTGTAAAGCTCTGTAAGCAGCCAGTGGTTTTTCTACATGAGCCCACTGAGGCATAGAGGACCAGGGTCATCCTTAACTCAGGGTCTCCTGACTCTTCATGCAAAGAACTCTGTAGCGGGATCTGTACATGCTGGTTGTGTTCTGGAGGCAGGAGGACCTGAGCTCGGAGCTGGTTCCCGGGATGGGGCACCCTCTGCTCCAGGGAGCGTTCCCTGGAGATGGCTGACTTGTGGCCTGTGTGTACCCCACAGGGGGCCAGTGCCTGAACCGAGGTCCGAACCGCGTGTGCCGCTGCCGTCCTGGATTCACTGGCGCCCACTGTGAGATCAACATCAGCGACTGTGCCCGCAGCCCTTGTGTCCATGGTGGCACGTGCCACGACCTGGAGAATGGGTTTGTGTGCACCTGTCCAGCTGGCTTCTCTGGCCGGCGCTGCGAGGTGCGGATGCCTGCCGAAGCCTGTGCCTCGGGACCCTGCTTCAATGGGGCCACGTGCTACCCTGGCCTCCCTCCTGACAACTTCGTCTGCAACTGCCCCTATGGCTTCGTGGGCAGCCGCTGCGAGTTTCGCATGAGCATGCCCCCCACCTTCCCCTGGGTGGCCGTGTCCCTGGGCGTGGGGCTGGTGGTGGTGCTCGTGTTACTGTGCATGGTGGCAGTGGCGGTACGGCAGCTGCGGCTCAGGCGGCCCGACGGCGGCAGCAGGGAGGCCATGAACAATTTGTCGGACTTCCAAAAGGACAACCTGATCCCCACTGCCCAGCTCAAGAACACAAACCAGAAGAAGGAGCTGGAAGTAGACTGTGGCCTGGACAAGTCCAACTGTGGCAAACAGCAGAACCACACATTGGACTATAATCTGGCCCCAGGGCTCCTGGGGCGGGGGATCCTGCCCGGGAAGTATTCCCACAGTGATAAGAGCTTAGGGGAGAAGGCGCCACTGCGGATACACAGGTAAGCAGCACCTGGAGGCCCAGGGGCTTCCCAGGGTCACACCTATAGTCCTGCCTGGGCTCTCCCAGGACAGGTGGGAGGCTGGCCCCAGGCCCTTGACTGCTTTTAAGCAAATAGGGGCTCTTACCGCTGACAGGCTACAAATCCAATAAGATTTCTTCCAGGCTCTTTTTATCCCTCCTTCCCATTCATTCATTCATTCATTCAAATATCCACACTATGTCACTTGTGACTCCAATTTTCCCCCAGCATGGCTTGCCTCCAGTGGCAAACTGGCCTTTTCCAGCCCTGAGACCCTCTGTGGCTCTCTCAAGGCCTGTTCCCAACTGCCTACCAGGCTAGCACTGAGTATCCCTAATCCCTGTGTCTTCTCCCGGAGCCACCTTGGCCAGTTCCCTTTGGCTCTCCAGGGTCCAGCTTAGTGCCCCACCTCCTCCAGCCCTCTGCTCATCTCTCCCTCACCGGCCTGTCTTGTGTTCCCTCAGTGAAAAGCCAGAGTGTCGGATATCAGCCATATGCTCCCCCAGGGACTCCATGTACCAGTCTGTGTGTTTGATATCAGAAGAGAGGAATGAATGTGTCATTGCCACAGAGGTGAGTGATGGGCCCGCCTTCCCGTCTCGCATGTGCCCTCCTACCTTTAGGGAATGAGAAAGTGGTCCGGTTACTCTTGACCCCAGCGGCCGCTCCTGAAGGGTGGGTCGGAACCCCTCCTTGGCAGGCCTGGTTCAGTGGCTCTTGGATCTCTGCTGGCCTCGTTGCCACAGAGGGTGTGAAACAGGAGCCGCAGTGGTGAACCAGCCCGGTCTCTTCCTGCTGTGTTAGTGCTGGGCTGGGCGGCCGTGGCACCTGGCCAGCTCCCGGGAGCTGCTTCCCAGCTGCTGGTGGGTGAGGGTGGTTGCCTTGGGCCCCTCCTGCCCCTACTCACTGGCTTCCTTCACTGGCCCCCTCATGGGCACAGACTTCCAGGCATGGGTATGTGTTGGGCCGGAAGACCAGGAGGGCTGCCCCACTTCCTCTTCATACCACCTGCCTCACTGGCTTCTCCCAGGGAGGCCCAGGGCAGCCGTGGAGGGAGTGCTGGTACCCCAGGGTAACCCACTTTTTCCCTTTCCACATGCCACCCAGGTATAAGGCAGGAGCCTCCCCAGGACATCCCAGCTCCACCCCAGCAGCTGGACCTTCCTTCTGCATTGTTTACATTGCATCCTGGATGGGACATTTTTAATATGCAACGTGCTGCTCTCAGGAGGAAGAGGGAATGGCATGAACTGGACAGACTGTGAACCTGCCAAGAGATGCAGTACCCTTCCACATCTTTGGGTGTCTGTCTGGCATCAGATTGGCAGCCGCACCAGCCAGGGGAACAGAGGAGAGGAGAGGTGCCACTTGGACCCACCCTGCCGGCAGCGGCCTTCAGAGGGCTCCTTGGGGAGCCTATTTTCCAGAGGGAGGGGCAGTGGTCCCATGGGGCCTGGAGCTGCTCTGGCTTCCACTGGCATCTGTGTTTCCAAAAGTGCCTTGGCCCGGGCTCCATGGCGACAGCTGGGTCCAAATCAGAGAGGAGAGAGGAGGCCAGTAAGGGCAGGGCCATCCGCCAGCCAGGAAGCCACCTGGTGCAGCTCTTGGCAGGAGTGTCCCTGCAGGTGAGGTGAGCTCCCGGAGCGGAGAGGAGGAGCGCTTTCTGCCCCATGCTTCCAACGACTGCATGTGGGCCTTGCTCCTGACACCACCCCATCCTCTCCCTGGCCTGGGCTCTCTGGGTAAGGATATTGGTAAGCCTTCCCAGGCTTCCATAGCCTCTGGCCCTGGATGTCTCAGGCTCCTGTGAGCAGATGGGGGAGGGCCTGCCCCTCTTCCCAGCCAGGGGCACCAGGCCTAACTGGGGAGCTCCGGACAGAGATGATGGAAATTCTGGTGAGGGAGAAACTGGGTGCTGTGGACACCCAGATCCTTCCCTCCTTGAAGCCCATTCCAACGGCTTCGAGCCTGGGCTCTGCCCACACCCACTACTGCCCCCGGACTACCCTTGAAGCCGATCTTCAGAAATCAATAATATGAGTTTTTATTTTTTTTTGTAGTTTATTTTGGAGTCTAGTATTTCAATAATTTAAGAATCAGAAGCACTGACCTTTCTACATTTTATAACATTATTTTGTATATAATGTGTATTTATAATATGGAACAGATGTGTACAGGAGTTTATTACTTCTTGGGTCCTGTCTTTGTGATGACAGAGTGGGAATCCTTCTGAATCCCCTTCTCATATTTCTGCCGGCTTCCCCCCACATCCCCCGCAGAACTCCTGGGACCTGTGCGTGCACTTGGGATTGGCCTCCTGTGCTCTGGGCCCTCGTCTTCTTCTAGTCCTTGGTGAACCTGGCTTCACCCATCTAGTCCCCAGCCTGGGCCAGCCTTCTCTACCCGATGGCTTGAGTTTGGCTGCAACCCCCTCTTGCTCCTACCATTCCTTGGGGGATATGCCCCCTGACCTGACTTTACCCCTCTTTTCTCTCTTAGTCTGAAAAGGCTTATGGACACCCTAGTCAGCCTGGGAGATACAGGAATTCAGGGGAAGGAGACAATCCAGCCACTCTTGCTCTTTTCAAAAGGAGTCTCTTGTCAGAGCACGGGGTCTCTAAACCACGATAATGTCTGGGCCCTTCTTCCTGCTGCTGCAGGGTTTTAGATGGACTGGCACCCTGCTCTTTTTTTAAGCCGTGGCAAGGCACTGGTCTTTGTGCCAGGGGATTTGCCTTGGGTCTGTCCTCCTTGCAGCTGGGCAAGAGAGCTGGTGCACTGTGCCTGTTCTGCCCGGAGCTGCTAGAGTTTCCTGAAGACTGTAGAGAGGGGATGAGGAAGAGGAGGGAGGCTTCCCTGAGTCCGGGTTTCTCTGGCTGAGGCACTATTTTTTTGATGGAGTTTCCAGTCTCAACTTCATGGCTAGCTTCCTCTAAGGCTCAAGATGGTCCCTAGGGTGCCACAGTCTTCTTGCTACAGCCACAAACATATCCCCTGGAGAGCAAGTGATGAAAAATGAGCCACTGACAAAAAGCTGAGCAGATGCTCCTAGCTCTCCTTCTGTCCAGTAAAGCAAAATAGACCCAGCAGATGCTCCCAGTGGAGACCAAGCACATGCAGCACTTCGTGCTTCCCTTGTCTCCTTCTCCCTGACATACACAGCATACTCAGCCCTAATCTGGGTAGTTATGCCCAACACAAGGGAGCAAGAGACCGAGGCTCGTGCACACTCACCCAAGTGCACACATTCCACGCCTTGCCACTTCTCTCTGTTCCCCTCACCGCACACACAGGGTATCAAACAGGAAAGCATTCAGGGAACCGTTCCCACAGCCTGAGCCGGCAGCAGGGGGAAGAACAACACGACCTCACTCTTCCTGCCCAAAATGAAACAGGAAAGCAGCTCCCGGGCCCTGGGGGGCGGGGGGAACTGGGCTGGGACACGAAGGCGAGATGACGAGGCTCCCATGTGGGGGACAGGTAGGACACCCGCGGGCCTGCACGTCCACACCACCGTGTTGTGCTGGGCTGCACGGGCTGCCAGGTCCTGAGGAGAGAGTCCTGAGGGGAGCTGGCTGGTCAAACCCCCTCACCCGATCTGATACCAAGCCCGCTTTCTGGGGGAAGAGAGGATCTCCTCATGCACTTGGTCTGGGCAGCTTCACCCCGTAGCTTGTGCCAGGTTCCACCTCTACTGCCATGCACCAGGCACTAAGGGTGTGAACAGGCCACAGTGGAAGCCCTTCTTTCTCTGGGATGTCCAGGTCACTCCCTGAGGGTTTGGCCTCTTCTCATAGGTAAGGTACCCAAGTTTTTCCTGATGGAGTGTTCAGGTGTACAGGAGAGGCCCCAGGCTTGGCAGACACAAAGCCAGATGATAGCTGTGGACTCGCTGTGAAGTGTTCCTCATGGCTTATCAAAACACCCATGCTTAATCTGCACTGGCATTTCACAAGAGAATTCAGAGCTTAGCAGTTCCTTAGCCTGGAGGCAGTGACCCATCTAAAGGAAAGCCTAACCCACGGTGACTTCCAGTTCCGAGGACAATGGCTTTTCCAGGGCTTACTGGCTGGTAACCACCTGGATATTACCTTGGGAGGTGAGGTAGGGAGAGGCTGTGAAGAAGGGTGGTTCAGCTAGGGTTCCCTCTCCTGCCTCAGAGCCAGATTGGTCAGGGGATAGAAAAAAAGGAGAGTGGCTCTTACCTCGCCCTCCTTCCCCACCTCCTCCCCCGCCCCGTCCCGGGCTAGATGAGGCCACTAGAGAACTCAGGTTGTGCGGTTGTTCCACTTCTTACGAGGACCCACAAGGGTCCTCCTCCCTGCCACTCTCTCCCCGCGGGTCCGCAGGATGACGACCCAGCCCTCCGCCCCACGTGGCCAGCTGCATTCCGGGAAGGGATGGAAGTGATTCATTGACTCAGGGAACTGTGAGTGTCCCTTCCCGGGGAGAGGATGCGCCTGGGAGGTCCCAGTGGCCTTCCCCAAGCGGCCGTGCCCTCCCTCGCGCCCAGGGCGCACGGCACTGCTGGATCCCGGCCGGCCTGGAGCCTCGAGCGGCGGCGGAAGAGGCAGGTGCGGCGCGGGCGCACCTGCCGCCCCGGGCGCCCCGGAGGTCCCGCGGCTCCGCGCCCCCCGCCCCCCTCGAGCTCTTTGTTACAGCCCGACTTCCTGTTTGCGGCCTCCCGACCCCGGCTCACTTCCCGGGCCGGGAAGCCGCCGAAGGCCGCGAGTTTCTCGGAGACTCCCCGCCCGCTCGGCTCCGCCTCCTGCAGCCCCGAATCCCGCCCCCGGCCGGGGAGCCCGCGCCGGGCCGCGGCCGCGGGAAGCCGGTGTCGCCGGCGGGCCATCGGGCGGGACTGCCTGGGCCCCGTTGCCCGACAGCAGGGGGCGCTGAGCGGCCGCAGGGCCGCACCTGGACCGGGACCGCGGTCGCTTCGCGAGGCTCGGGGTCAGCCCGTCTCTGCCCTGGAGGTCACCAGGAGGAGCCGGAGGAGGGGGCAGCCCGACGCGAGTTCCGTGTCATCTTTGTCGCGCAGAGCTCCCTCCAGGCCTCGGCCCCCTAAGCAGAGAGAGTAGACTGGAGAAAGCTCAGCGCGATGCTTTCCCCTAACTATGCTTCAGCTGTGCCTGAGAAGCGAGCCCATCCCCAAACTCTGAGTTGTTTTCTCAGCCAGCGCCCTCCCCACCTCACGGCCCTCTGGGCCATCCCTGCCCTCATCTTGAGTGGAAGGAAACGGGGACCGGCCAGAAAGGACACCAGGTTTGAGCTGGGAGGCTGAAGCTTCTTCTAGGACCACCTGTCATTGCCAGGTGACCTGGGACAATCCATGCATTTCTTCATTCCTTCTACACTAACTGAGTAACTTTTATATGCCAGGCATTGGCGATAAAACATGATCTGTACCTAGGAAGCTAGGGGTCTAGTTAATTATCTTTAACCTCTCAGAGAATGGCAATACCTTGTGTACATTACTATGAGGTTGAAATGAGTTAGTGTATGAAAATATTTGTGAGCAACAAGGCTGTTCCCCCTCCCCTGCCACCCCAGGTAGGTTCAGTTCAGTTCAGTTGCTCAGTCGTGTCCGACTCTTTGCGACCCCATGAATCACAGCACAGCCAGGCCTCCCTGTCCATCACCAACTCCCAGAGTCTACCCAAACTCATGTCCATCGAGTTGGTGATGCCATCCAGCCATCTCATCCTCTGTTGTCCCCTTCTCCTCCTGCCCCCAATCCCTCCCAGCATCAGGGTCTTTTCCAATGAGTCAAAGTCAACTCTTCGCATGAGGTGGCCAAAGTACTGGAGTTTCAGCTTCAGCATCAGTCCTTCCAGTGAATACCCAGGACTGATCTTCTTTAGGATGGACTGGTTGGATCTCCTTGCAGTCCAAGGGACTCTCAAGAGTCTTCTCCAACACCACAGTTCAAAAGCATCAATTCTTTGGCGCTCAGCTTTCTTCACAGTCCAACTCTCACATCCATACATGACCACTGGAAAAACCATAGCCTTGACTAGACGGACCTTTGTTGGCAAAGTAATGTCTCTGCTTTTTAATATGCTATCTAGGTTGGTCATAACTTTCCTTCCAAGGATTAAGTGTCTTTTAATTTCATGCTTGCAGTCACCATCTGCAGTGATTTTGGAGCCCCCCAAAATAAAGTCTGACACTGTTTCCACTGTTTCTCCATCTATTTCCCATGAAGTGATGGGACCAGATGCCATGATCTTAGTTTTCTGAATTTTGAGCTTTAAGCCAACTTTTTCACTCTCCTCTTTCACTTTCATCAAGAGGCTCTTTAGTTCTTCACTTTCTGCCATAAGGGTGGTGTCTTCTGCATATCTGAGGTTATTGATATTTCTCCCAGGTAGGTTAATCTTTTTTAAATTTATGCCAGCAAA
The DNA here is from genome assembly GCF_029378745.1 of Bos indicus. NCBI lineage: Eukaryota > Metazoa > Chordata > Mammalia > Artiodactyla > Bovidae > Bos > Bos indicus. Next base: position 36,393,704 of record NC_091769.1, read on the forward strand.
CCACTTTGGGAGCTTTCACCATCCCAGTCCACAGGATGGAGGAGAGGTGCTAGTGAGGAGCTAGGAATCTGGTTGGATAGTCCCCAGCAGTAGCCCTGGACCAAGGAGGCAGCTGAGATGCCAGGTTGCCTCCACCATTTCTTCTCTTTGTGTCCCTGTCTTTAAGGAGCATCACTAGTCTAGGTCAACCTCCTCTGACGTGGGGAGTAACGGAAGAGAGACCTGGGCTGTGGGAAATGACGGCAGGACCCCGAGTCCTCTAGAGTCCCATTCCCCTTGGAGATCTACTACAAGTGGCTTTTAGCCCTGCACTTGCTAGTATTCTGGCCAAGAGTGGGCTCAGCATGTTCCCTTCATCCCCAAAGACCCTCTAAGGCCATGACGCAGGGTCCAAAAAAAGCCAGCTGCAGCTACAGTCAAAGCCAGCAGTCTGGATTTAGCCCTGGGCCCATGGCTGTCCTGTGTCATGGCACCCCCTGCAGGGCAGAGCCAAAACCCTGCCAGGCAGGGCGAACCGTCTGTCTCCAGTGATGCCTCCTCCTGACTCATGCTGGAGGCAAAGCAGGCCCTGGCGGTTAGCAGACAGGTGTGTGCCCTTGACCTGTGCTAGGACTGCTTTCCCTTCCCCACAGAGGCAGATATCTGGGCGAGGCCTATCCAACGACTGTAGGACGTTCAGTTTCACTTCCATCAGTGACTCCCTTCCCTCAGTGCTTCCTCTTCTAGCTCTCTGATAAAAGAGAACTAAAATGTTCTGGGATCTCCTGCCCCTTTGCAGTAGGCCCCTCAGGTTGTCATCCCAGCTGCTGTCATTTAAGGCCTTACTTCCCTGGCTCTCAAGAGTCTGCTTCCACAGTCAGGCCCATTTTGCGTAGGGCTGCTTTTCTAGGTTCACTTCTGAAGCCTGGTGCCACCACAGCCCAGCATTTCTGTGGGATCTGATGTTTGCCTCTGACCCTACAGTCTCCCCTCTTTGCAGCTCTGTCACTCCACTGAAGTGGGCCCCACTGTTGTTCTCCTCAGCCCTGAGCCAACCACTTCCTGCCCCCACAAACTACACCTTTCTTTTTCCTTGGAATTGGAAGAGAGACCCCACCATCTCAGTCCTCTGCTGGAGCCCTGGCCCCTCCCCTTCCAGGACTAAGCCCCACATCTGAATCTCCCAGGGTATCCTATCAGCTGTGTCTTCCCCGCTCCTTGGCAACTAGAAATGGGCAGGGAGCCAGGTTTTCCCACTTACCCATGCACCCCTCTGCCAGGGCATGAGTGACCCCTGACAGTCCCTGATTTTGTGGGCAGGGGACCAAGTGGCCTAGCTGCCCTTGGCTTTGGATTCAGTTGGTATAACCAGCAGAGCAGCTGTCTTCTCCACTTCTCTCCGTCTTCTGAGGTGGACTGTATCAAGGGTTTCAGCTCCTCCTTCCCATCCTGCCTGAGAGTTGGCTGGAGCACATGGGCCAAGGGCCTGAGGATATATTTATCACTCACAGGTTTGCAGGAGATATAGCCCCTAGTGGAATGTGGATTATTTAATTTATTTCTTCATTCATTTATTTAAGCATTACCCCGCTTCCCCCAAGCACACAAAGATAATCTCCCTCTTTGGTCGAGAAACTATTCTGTTAATAGCATGCTTGGATTTATTTACACTAACGATGAAATATCAGAAAGAGAAAGCAAACAAACAAACAAAAATCTTGTGTAAAATTGTGTCCAAAAGAAATACCTAGGAATAAACTTAATCAAGGAGGTGAAAGACCTAAATGCTGAAAACTTTAAAACACCGATAAAGGAAATTAAAGATGGTTCAAAGAAATGGAAAGATATCCCATGTGCTTGGATTGGAAGAATTAATATTATTAAACTGACCATACTACTTAAAGCAATCTACAGATTTAATGCAATCATAATCAAAATACCCATGATATTTTTCACAGAACTAGAATGAATAATCCTAAAATTTATATGGAACCACAAAGCAACTGCTAAAGCAATCCTGAAGAAAAAGAACACAGTGGGATGCATAACCCTCCCAAGCTTCAGAAAATACTACAAAGCTACAGTAATCAAAACAGCATAGAACTGGCACAAAAACAGACATGAAGATCAATGGAACAGAAAAGAAAGGTCAGAAATAAACCCATATACCTACAATAAATTAACGTATGACAAAAGAGGCAAGAATATACGATGGAAAAAAGACAGTCTCTTCAGTGAGTGGTGCTGGGAATGCTGGACAACAACAACCAAGGAAATTAGAACACTCCCTCACACCATACACAAGAATAACCTCTAAATGGTTTACAGACTTAAATCTAAAACAAGACATCATAACACTCCTAGAAGAGAACATAGGCAAAACATTCTGGACATAAATCACAGGAATATTTTCCCAAGGCTAAAAGAAATAAAAGCAAACATAAATAAATGGGTCCTAAGCAAACTTAACGGAAAAGGCGATGGCACCCCACTCCAGTACTCTTGCCTAGAAAATCCCATGGATGGAGGAGCCTGGTGGTCTGCAGTCCGTGGGGTCGCTAAGAGTCGGACACGACTGAGTGACTTCACTTTCACGTTTCACTTTCCTGCATTGGAGAAGGAAATGGCAACCCACTCCAGTGTTCTTGCCTGGAGAATCCCAGGGACGGGGCAGCCTGGTGGGCTGCCATCTATGGGGTCGCACAGAGTCGGACACGACTGAAGCGACTTAGCAGCAGCAGCAGCCGCAGCAAGCAAGCAAACTTAAAAGCGTTTACATAGCAAAGGAAAACATCAACAAAATGAAAAGAGAACTCAATCAATAAAAGGGCAGAAGATCTAAATAGACCTTTCTCCAAAGAAGATATACAAATGGCCCACCAGCACACGAGAAGATGCTCAACATCACTAATTGTTAGAGAAATGCAAAGCAAAACTACAATGAGGTGTCACCTCACACTGGTCAGAATGACCATCATCAAAAAGTCTATAAATAATAAAGGCTGGAGAGGGTGTGGAGTAAAAGGAGCACTTTTACAGTATTGATGGGGAAGTAAATTGGTGCAGGCACTATGGAAAACAATATGGAGGTTCCTTACAAAACTAAAAATAGAGCTGCCATATGATCCAGCCATCCCATTCCCGGACATATAACTGGAAAAAACAAAAACTTTCTTTTGAAAGGATACATGCACCCCCATGTAAATAGTAGCACTATATACAGTAGCCAAGACATGGAAACAACCCAATTGCTGATCAACAGATAACTAGTTTAAGAAGATGTGAGATATATATATCAATTCAGTTCAGTCACTCAGTCGTGTCTGACTCTTTGAGACCTCATGGACTGCAGCACGCCAGGCAGGCCTCTCTGTCCAGCACCAACTCCCAGAGTTTACTCAAACTCATGTTCATTGAGTTGGTGATGCCATCCAACCATCTCATCCTCTGTCGTCCCCTTCTCTCACCTTCAATCTTTCCCAGAATCAGGGTCTTTTCAAATGAGTCAGTTTTTCACATCAGGTGGCCAATTCTTGGGCGCTCAGATCTTTATAGTCTAACTCTCACATCCATATGACTACTGGAAAAACCATAGCTTTGACTAGATGGACCTTTGTTGGCAAAGTAATGTCTCTGCTTTTTAATATGCAGTCTAGGTTGGTCATAACTTTTCTTCCAAGGAGCAAGCATTTTCTAATTTCAGGCCACCATAGTGCCTGTGGTCACCCAGATGGTAAATGGTGGAACTAGGCTCAAATCTGGACAAGCTAGTATTAGAGCTCATGTATGGGAAGATTTTTCATTCCTCTGGAATCAGCAGCTTCATAAAGCAACTTCATCATTTAGCATAATAAATTTGCACAATCCCCAGGCTCCTAAGGTACAGCCTTCCCTCGTTTCAGATAATGGTGCCCACTAACACCAGGAGTTGATTACAGTGACTGGAACGAGGAGAAGGAAATTAGAAGTGACCGCTTGGAAGAACAATAAGGAAGGATTAATTTGGGAAAGATTCAGAGAAGGAAGCCACCATGAATGCATCATGTGCGACTCTGCAAGGTGGAGGCAATACCCTCTCATCAGCTGTTGTGAGCTGGCATCTCTGTGGGTATGACGTCTGTAGCCCCACCCTGAGGGGATTTTAGGAGGAAAGATGGGATTATTGCTGCCAGTGCTGGAGAGGAACTGGATGAGGTGGGCAGTTTACTGCCTGGGAGTGTCCCACTGGGAAGGAAAGAGACAGATGTTGGCAAGGATAAGCAAGGAAGAAACAGGTGAGACAACTTCCTGGGAAGGTGGTCAAGACCTCTGGGCCAACTTTTGTGGGGGTTCCTCTTTTGAAATGGCAACCCACTCCAGTATTCTTGCCTGGAAAATTCCACGGACAAAGCAGCCTAGTAGGCTACAGTCCATAGGGTCGCAAGAGTCAGACACGACTGAGTGACTGACACTTTTACACACTATTTTAAGAGGGTCAAAGTTAAACCTGTGTCTCACAGGATTCCTCCTCCTCTGAACTCCATGGTGCCCTGGACTTTTCTAAGAGCTTCAGTTCTTCTACCTCCCTTTGCAGAGAACCTTCCATGAGCCAGGACTGTGCTGGTTCTCCTGGGCCTTCAAAAATGACGTCTGCTCTCTGGGAGCTCTCAAGTTCATAGGAGACAGGGTGTCAAAAGTTCATTAACAAGAAGTCTCTGGGGTTGGACTGCCTGCCTTGGGCTCCAGGCTATACTTTGCTATTGTGTCACTGTAGCGGGTTACCTAACTTTCCTATGTTCCAGACTGCTCATCTGTGAAATGATATTTACCTCACAAAGCAGCAGAGCAAAATCACTTAGCAAACTGCCTAGCTCAAGATAAGCACTCGATTACACGTTTCTGTTATAAGCATGAAGTGGATGGGACAGAACTGAGGTAAGGGGTCTGGGAACACAGAGGAGGGAGTGACTAACTCTGCTTGGAGCAAGAGCTGGTCACTGATAAACTCTTCAAAGGTGACAGTCGCTCAGTCATGTTCGACTCTTTGCGACCCCACACACTGTGGCTTAACCAAGCTCCTCCGTCCATGGGATTTTCCAGGCAAGAGTACTGGAGTGGGTTGCCTTCTCCAGAGGATCTTCCGGACGCCGGGTTCGAACCCAGGTCTCCCGCATTGTAGGCAGACGCTTTACCGTCTGAGCCACCAGGAATGTTATTAAAGCCTGGGGCTTTTAGAAGAAAGTCATGGAGAGTTTAGGAGAGTGAGCATCATGAAGATATTGCCCAGGTGATTCTGATATGCTATATCAGAGAACCATTAACTACTTAGCCAACAGAGAACCATTAACTACTCTTTAAAAGTAACTTTGTATTGTTAAAAGGTACATTTCATAAGCCTTGCAAAATAGAGAAAAGAATCACCTATACTCTTAATACCCCAAATCCACCCAACATTAGTATATGGTGTCCCCATCTTTTTCCTCATGAATCTTGTTTTTGTTGTTTTAATGGTTTTAATTATAGGACATGTAATAGTTCCTATTTTTGCCTTACTATGCAATAATAAGAATTTTTACTACATTGTTTTCCTATTTTAAACTTCTTTTTCTAAACATAAGTAATTTATGTTCTCTTGAGAAATTCCCAATCTCAATCGGTATAAAAAAGGAAGTGCAGATCTCAGTAGTCCTACTACTAAGAGATAATCACTGAGCATTTTTATGTTCTTCTAGATTTTTTCCTATGGAAATGAACACATATAGACTTTTTAGGTTAAGAAAGTTATTTTAGGTTATTTTATAACCTGCTTTTCACTTAATTACATAAGTGTAGTCATACATAATTGTTCCCAATGACTGCAGATTTAATTTAATGTCTATATCAAATTTATGTAACTAATCATCTATTGCAGGATTTTAAGTCATTTTCTGTCTGTGTGTGCATTTCTCCACCTGTGGATTGACCATAATTTACTTTAACATTCAACTATTTTTGGATATTTAAGTAGCTTTACTTCTTTTGCTTTTGCTATAATAAGGAACAATGCACTGAAAAACCTTGAGGAATATGGCTTTCCACATATTTTTAATAATTTCCTGGAGTTGAAGTAATGGGTCAAAGGGCAGGCTATTTTATGATTCTTGATTTGTATCATGAAGCTGCTTTCAAAGGGTTGTCTGTATCAATTTAGATACTTTCAGCAATGTATTAGTATCAGATTTTCACCTTCCACCCAACTACCAAAGGAGATAGATGGAGGGGGGATATTTTCCCTGAGCAGCAAACGAGGTGCTCATATGGACCAAAGAGGACAGGATAGAGAGGAGAAGAGAAGAGGGGAGGGTGCACATGGCAAATGGAGGGAAGGAGGAAGGAAGAACCAGAAACAAATGTAAATATTTATGGAAAAGTTTGGATTTTCTTTGAGGAACATGAATTACTTTTCCAGAAAAATACAGACGAATGGTTAATATGAAAATCCTCCTCTGGTGACAGTCTCCGCTAACAGTTTAAATATATTATTCCATATTATTTCTTTTACTAATATTAATGTATAACTTATTTTGTTTTTAAAGATCTAGCTTCATACTATACACACCACAGTGCATTCCTACCGGAGATTTTATCTTAGGCACCTTCGGTGAGCAGATCATTTTTAGTTTAACCGTCTAATTGCTTTGCCCCCTTTCCCTGCCGGAGGACTCACCCTGCCCCTCATCAGCAGTTCCCCGACCTCGGCAGCAGTCCTTTGGAGCAGTTCTGCCAAGTGCAGGCCTTCTGCTGCCTCTGTTTGCCTTTGACCCTGGCCGCTGCTTAGGGGGTCAACTCCAGGCGGCCTGAAGACAATCCCTGGGTCGTGAAGACAGTAGCCAAGGGCGAAGGCTGGTAGCTGCTTACGGTCCTCTGGGGACCTCACCTGGGCCCTCCTTGCCTTCCACTTCCAGAACCTCCATGCCTACGATTAACCCCACCGTTGTTGCCAAAATCTCCTGTCCGAACAAAACTAAACCCATTGCCTTGGGGCAAGATTGGTCTGGCTTTGCTGGCTTTATGGCTTCTCTCCGCAGGTCTGGCCACCACCACTAGACTGCTGTTGCAAGCGCTCTGACCGGCTTTTCCCAGACCTTATTTTGGGCTTGGAGCGTCTTACATCTGGCCTGAGGCATAGCCCCCACGTGCTGCCCGCAAGCCCTGGCCGCCTGGTCTGACTCAGTCTCGAAGCTTCTGCAGAACCCCTTGGCAGCCTCGTGACTCAGTTTCTCCATTTGCTCACGCGCGCCAATAGCATGAGGCACTTATGCGGAATGCGGAGGTGCCTCCGATAGCTTCTCCAGAGTACGTGCTCCCAGGCGAGGCACCAGAGATGCGCGTCTACACCGCCCAGAGCTCTCGTTCTGGACGTGTCCTGCACTGACCCTGGTAATGAATCCGTGCTGCCTGGGGTGGCAGTGACTCGGCCAGGTGCACTGGCAGGAGTACTTGAGAGGCATCCTCCGGAGACCCGCCCATCATGGTTCCTGAAGGGACCAAGGCATAAAGGGGCTGCCGGGGAGACAAGCAGTGCCCGCGTCCGTGCCCACTGCCGGCCCCTGACGCAATCTGAAGCGCCCTTGCTGCATGCTTGATCTGGGAAAACCTCCTCCGCCGTTGCATCACTCCTGCCAGGTTTGCTACAGAGGTGGAGTCGAACCAATCAGCGGACGCGCTGGGCCCTGGGCAGGTCACGTAGTTACCCACTCAGAGGGCGGCGCGGTTAACTGAACAGGAAAGTCCGAAGGTGATTGGCCAAAAGGGAATTTGCCCCGCCCCAATAAACGCGAAAGCTGGCTGCGAGGGGTAGGGCTTCCCGGCTGGAGGGTTTAAAGAGCGCCTCTGACGGGGCCGCGCAGCTGGAGCGACCAGGCGGAGCCAGGCCAGGTGTGCGCGTCGGTCAGTCCTTTCGTGCCCCCGCCGGAGACCAGCCCCGGAGGCCGCCCGGGCCCGTCCCTGTGCCCGGCACCATGAAGCAGGAGCCTGCAGCCCAGAACTCCCCTCCCGCCTCTCCGCCCTCCTCACAACCCCTCTCCGAAGACGACGACCCCCAAACGTTGTGGATTTTTGGGTACGGCTCCCTGGTGTGGAGGCCCGACTTCGCCTACAGTGACAGCCGTGTGGGCTTCGTGCGCGGCTACAGCCGCCGCTTCTGGCAGGGAGACACCTTCCATCGTGGCAGTGACAAGATGGTGAGCATCGACCCTGCCCGGGTGAATGACGGGGGTTGGGGCAGGATAGTGGGCGCTGCGCTGGTGCCCTGGAGTATCCGGGCCTATCTGGGCTGACAGTGACTCCGTCCAGATGGGGGAAATGGGAGAACCTTTCAGGGCGTTGTGACTTAAATTTGTGTACCTAGTGGGTCATTGTGTGATGGCTAGAGCCTGATCCTGTGGATCACCGTGTTGATGAATATTTCTGATGACCAATCTGGGCCACTGCCATATGTCTACTCTTACATACATACATCACTCCCTCCACTCCTCCGCCCCCCACCCCGCCCGCCAAGAGTGGGGCTATTTGAGGCCTGGGATAGAAGGGTTACTAAGGGTTTTCTCTACCAGTGATGGCTGAACTCATTTCTAACTTGTTTTCTTTTTCAAAATCTCTCTTCCCTCCCTAGCCTGGTCGTGTGGTGACCCTCCTTGAAGATCATGAGGTAAGTGCCAGAGTCAAGAAAGAGATCCAGCATGGAGGGGTGCAGAAAGGCAGAGCTCATGGACCCTTGGCCTCAGGCTAGATTAGATAGATACCCCTCTGATTGAGAGGAAGGTTGAGTCTTGATAAGTGCTTCTCACAAGAATCACCTGAGGATCTTTTTAAAACATAGATTTTAATATAAGATTTAGAGTGGCCTGAAACGCATTCCTAACAAGCTTACAGGTGATGGCCACTGTTTCTCAGACCAAACTCTGAGCTGAATTTTTGTTCTCCCTGGGGCTAGTCCACCTTCTCAACCCTAGTTAAGGGAGGGTGAGGGTTTGCTATATTGATAGTAGAGGGCTCATCAGCAGACTGCCCACTTCCCTTATTGAGCACAGTCCTGGATGGGATCAGAAGGAACTTCGTGACTGACTCCGGTACCCATATTTTCTCCCAGGGCTGCACTTGGGGTGTGGCATACCAGGTGCAAGGAGAGCAGGTGAGCGAGGCCCTGAAGTACCTGAACGTGCGGGAGGCGGTGCTCGGCGGCTACGATACCAAGGAGGTCACCTTCTACCCTCAAGATACCCCTGACCAACCACTCAAGGCATTGGCCTACGTGGCCACTCCGCAGAACCCTGGCTACCTGGGTCCTGCCCCCGAGGAGGCCATTGCTACACAGATCTTGGCCTGCAGAGGCTTCTCCGGGCACAACCTTGAGTACTTGCTGCGCCTGGCGGACTTCATGCAGCTCTGTGGGCCCCAGGCTCAGGACGAGCACCTGGCCGCCATCGTGGACGCTGTAGGCACTATGCTGCCCTGCTTCTGTCCCACTGAGCAGGCTTTGGCACTGGTCTGAGGGGCTGAGCCCCTGCAGGGAGTGCCTACATGGACATGGGGGCCAGGTCCCCACTCCAGTGCACACAGACAGACTTGATACAGCTGGAGCTCACTGAGAGGACTCAGTGGGCCGACAGGGGCCTCTCTTAAGCCCCTGCCTGTCCACCAGCCCCTAGATCTCCTGCTTGACACCGATTTACTACTTGAAACTTTATTTATTGCACCATGTTGGTGTGGTGGGCAGGGTGGGGGGCCTGCCCTAGATTTAGGGGAACTGCTGAGCAGTGCCCCACCCCAGGTGCCTGGTGCCTGGCTGGAATCCCCCCAGTGCTGCTACTGTCTCCATGCTACCCAGGCCTCCATCTTCCCAGGGAGCCTCCAAGAGCCCTGACTGTCTGCCCGCCCCCTCCAGACCAACCATTTCCCAGCCCCAGAAACACCACCTGCCAAGGGTCCCAGCCTGCTGGTGAGGGTGTAGAAGGGAGTGAGGAGAGGGAGCCCTATAGGATCTGAGGCCCTGCAGCCTCACAGCTGCTGAGGCTGAGCCAAGGCCTCTTCCCCATTTGGCTTTGTTTCCCTGGTCCTCTGTCTTGTCTGTCTGGGCTACTTCTGTCTGTCGGTCTATTCCTGGGAAGCTTCTCACTGTAGGTAGGCCCTGGCCCCTTCCTAATCTGTCCCATACTGTAATCCATAAACTGACCTCATTATCTGTGCTGTGCTGGAATATGGTTCTTTCTTCAGATGGGGGTTTGGGATGAGTGAGGGGGTGTGGCCCCGAAAGACTCATTAGAGGGGGAAGGGCTCCCTCTTCATCCCCCATGGCTCTCCCAGAGAGGGACTGCTGAGCAGGCAGGACTGCAGGGTTCTTAGTGCACACGAAGAATGCCCCCCAAGGTATGCAGATTCTGCCTGGGCTGCTCCACTTGGCAGCCCTGCGAGTAGTCCTTGCCAGTGGCCTGGTAGCCTGCATCTCCCCCCAGCTGCTCTGAAGAGGTGGATAGGTGTGGCGTTCACATCAGGTTTTCCTCCAGTTGCAGGGTCAGCTGCTGCCTCTTCTTGACAGGGAGGCTAGACCTCTGGCTTCCTGATGAAGGAGCCATGTGGGTTCAAAGGGCTTCAAGGGCAAGGTGATGACAACTTGTGAGACAGTGCTGCCAGTGCAGGCCTGGAGGACCCTCTGGCCCTTTGACTTCTGAGGTTCAGGAGTTCGTTCTTGCCTCCTGGGCCTTGGTGTGGGCTGTGCCTTCCCTGTCACCCTGACCTACCTGCCAGGACTCAAATCCAAAAGGGAGGGGTGGCTGGGCACCCCTGGTCTGCTGTTTGTTCGCAAACATCTGCCTGCCTCTGGCTACTCTTCCCTCCCCCAGCCCTCCCCGCCGCCCCATGCAAGTCCCAGACCCCAAGATCTCAGCCTGGCCCTGGGCTCCTCAACTGGAAATGGCCCCTCAGTGGATTGACCCTTTACTCCTGGACCTGTGGAATGGGTGCAGGGACCAGATAAGGCTTTTGCAGCAGAAGCACCTGGCTGTAACCCAGCCTCTCCCTCACTTGCTCAGTGGCCTCCAGAAAAGCCACCTCTGAGCCTCTGTTTACCCTGGGGTGCTGTGTGGTGGGTGTTGCCACCACTCTTGTTACAGCTGGTGCCCTGGTTTGGTCTTGGTGTCCTCAGCAGGGTCAGCTCCGACCAAGCTGGGCAGCCGTTGTGCCTGGGAAGGGTGCCCATGTCTTGGCAGCCTCATGTCTTGGCCATTGATGGGAAAAGGAGTCCAGCCAAGTTCTTCTGGGAGCTTGGTCAGGACAGCACAACAGGAGGAGGTGACGGGAGGCAGGGAACCCTGGGCAGCTGCCTTCTGTGGCAGGGCAGGGCCAGACAGCCAATCCTGGTACTCACATCAGACCCTGCTCTATATGAATGAGTGTAAGGGTGTGGAGAAGGCAATGGCAACCCACTCCAGTACTCTTGCCTGGACAGTTCCATGGACGGAGGAGGCTGGTGGGCTGCAGTCCATTGGGTTGCTAAGAGTCAGACACGACTGAGTGTCTTCACTTTCACTTTTCACTTTCATGCATTGGAGAAGGAAATGGCAACCCACTCCAGTGTTCTTGCCTGGAGAATCCCAGGGATGGGGGAGCCTGGTGTGCTGCCGTCCATGGGGTCACACAAAGTTGACATGACTGAAGCGACTTAGCAGCAAGGGTGGGGAAGGTCACTTGCCTGCTGCACGTGGTCTCACATAGTTCAAGTCAGTCATTCATCAAGTATTTATTAAGGTGCTGCTACATGCTACGCACCAATTTAGACACTGGAGATACAACAGAGAAGAAATCCTGCTCCTCAAAGACCTCTGAATGGTGACCATTCAGCCTGAAATGTGTCATGATGGGAACAGGGCACTCAGTGTAGAAAAGGCTCTTGACCCTGAGGTTGAGAGGAGGTCAGGGAAGGCTTTCTGGAGAAATTATGAGCTTGAGAAGGTGACTCTAGCAAACAGAGGCAGGAACAGCTTGTACCAGAGGGGTGCAAGATCAGCCCTGCTGGGACAGTGTGGTGGGGAAGAGGGCATGGGGCAGGATGGGTGGCAAGACCTCATTTCACTGGCTGCTCTGGTGAGCTGTGCTGTGGAGGTGGAATTCCTCCTGGGTTAGTGGGGGCCCCCTGTGGATTCTGAGTGGGGAAGAGGCTACTAAAAAAGGAACACTGGCTGCTGTGTCAGACTGGAGGAGGAAGGTCAAAGGCCAGTGAGAGGGGAGGTGGCTGGAGCTGTGGGGTACGGTGGGAAAAGACAGGAGGGTAGATTCGAGAGCCATTTGGATAGTGAGGTCAGCGGGATTGCATGTGGCTGGCTGATGAGAGAGTAGAGGGCCAGGGTTCTCCGTGCAGTGGCAGCGTTGGAAAGGGTGGGGGTGGAGATCTGCCCGATGTTTGCCTTGGGGGCGCCTGTGGGGCAGTGGCATGCACATGGCATCCCTGGCAGCTGGATATGTGGGGTTGGGACTCAGGAAAGTCACATGGGTAGAGATTTAGGAGCTCCACCTATCAAGACAGTGCTTGAAGCAAAGAGAAAAGAGAACAAGCCCCAAGCCAACCCTGAGGCCTCCGGCCCTGGTAGGGTGAGCAAAGCAAAAAGGGTTGGAAACGAGCAGCTGGAGAGGCAGGAGGAGAACCAGGAGAGCGTGGTTTTCTGAGAGCCAGGGTCACACTGCTGGGATGTCAAGGGAAATGAGACCAGAGGAATGTCCACTGGATGAAATGCCAGGGGGTCCTCAGTGGTGTCAGTGGTGGGGAACCACAGGGTGCGGCTGAGAAGCTAGTGGGAGGGAAGTAGACAGCTCTGCAAAAAGTTGACTCTTGAGAGAAGAGAGAAGCTGAGGGGTGACCGAGAGTATGGAGAAGGCATGGAAGTCCGAGGACCCCAAGAGCTTCTGTTGATATAGCAATTGACAACATTTAGTGTATTAGGAATTGAGAAGTGTAAAACATATTTTATCAAATAAGAAAAACCCATTATATGTTAACATTTTAGGGAAAAATGATTCTACTTTTTTAATGGAAGCAGCTGAATTCTCATCCAAATTCACATATAGCTGTTGAAAACTCTCCTGTACCCTTGTGAGAAAATTAGAGTGAAAGGCTAATAACCTCTCAGTAGTGTTATAAAAATCGTTTTGACCTCACAGACCTCCTGAGAGGGGTTTGAGAACTCCCAGGAGTCCCTGAGCCATTTTTATTTATTTATCTTTTTATTTTCTTTTTTAGTTGAAGGGATTTAAGCAGGATGGGTGCCCAACCATAGACCACTGGCATTCTGGGATTCAGGAGTTAGCAGGGATCTTGGAAATCATGGCTCAGCGGTAAAGAATATGCCTGCAGTGCAGGAGACATAGGAGACATAGATTCCATCCCTGAGTTGGGAAAATCCCCTGGAGAAGGAAATGGCAACCCACTCCAGTATTCTTGCCTGGAAAATTCCATGGACAGAGGAGCCTGGCAGGCTACAGTCCATAGCACCGCAGAGTCCCATAGGGCCTCAAAGAGTCCAACACGACTGAGCGACTGAATACACACACAGAGAAATCATCATTTTGTCCATCATCCCTCAAGGGCATCCTTCTGGAGAACAGGGGATGAGTAGGAAGGATCAGTCAATTTACTCGAAGTTTATTGTGTCTACAGCAGGCTGAGGGGCCCTGGACCTCCAGCTGCGGGGGAGACGGACTAGCAGAGTCTCTCTCACACCTAGCCTGGGGCAACTCCAAGCTCAGGGAATGGGGCAGAGGCAGCCGGGTCAGGGATGGCCTTAAGGAAGCTGCTGGAATCCACGGAGAGGAGGCGCACTCCAGGTTTGTGGGGATGGCGTCAGCAAATGAGGGAGGGACAGCGAGGAGGAAGCCTGCGGGTGTTGGGGACAAGGTGGCAAGCTACCTTGGAGTCAGTCCTTAGAGCAAGTGTTAGACTTTATCTTGCAGGGAAGTAGAGTTCTGTGGTGATGTTTTTGTTTTTCCTCCCACAGAAGGGTCTTTGTTTGTTTTTGTTCTTTTTGTTTTGTCTGCTTGTCAAGCAGACCAAGTGTTGTGTTCGGGTCTGGGCTTAAGGAGGCTTGTGCTGTGGCAGGCGAAGGCCATGAGGCGGGCAGGGGCTGGGGAGGGCTGAGTTAAAACCAGGAGCAGGGAGTGTGGGGACACCTCCTGGCAGCCAGTTGAAACGGGGGATAAGCAGGAGGGGATCCCAGGGTTTTGCTGCGCGATACAGGGCACGTGAGCAAACACGACCCCCGCCTACAGGCACCTTTCTAGGGCTGACAGGCTCTGGGGGTGCTCCAGGTGGCCCCCACACTGGGTCCCAGGAGGGGGATTGTTCCTCTTAGGGCTGTCGTTTCTCTGAAGACAGTGATGGCAGAGACGCAAAAGGAGCTGGACCTCGAATGGGGAACACCTTGTCTTTCCCCAGGCCCGGGTCTGAGGAGGGTCAGGGTGCTCTGGGGCCAGGTTGTGGGGACAGGTCACTGTGGGCCTGGGTGGGCGCACGAACGCCAGCCTCCTGCCCCTGCTCTGGGATGACCACACACCCCACAGTGCCCGGTAGACAGTCAACAAGCCTAGTTTGCTCCTGTTGTCCTGAGGCTCCTGTTGTCCTGAGGTAGTTATTACTTTCACTCTCAGGAACATCCGGGTTTGGGTAGTTTAAATTGCATGGTGGCTGTGGGAACTGGGACCCAGCAGTTTTTTGCTGTTGTTGTGGTTTTTTTTCTTTTTTCCGTTTGTTTAGTTCTATTTTTCAGCCATGCAGGATCTTAATTCCCCCCCAGGGCCTGAGCCCACGTCCCCTGCAATGGAAGCACCCAGCCTTAACCCCTGGCCCTCCAGGGATGTCCTTGAGCAGGGCTGCTTTATTTGGTGCCTGTCAGAGGCAGCTGACCGAAGCCCCTGACCGCCCCCGTCCTGTCCTGCCCTCCTTGCCCTATCCCTGGATCCCTGGCCCCTGCCCAGGGGCGCGAAGGCACCACTCTTCTCTGCCCTTTCCAGGTGACCTTGGAGAGTCCTGCCAGGCCTGTGCTTCCTGGTTCAGGGTCACCCGGGCATTCCGTGGGCATGAGGGAGAGCAGACACACCCTGAAGGCGCAGCCACCAGGCACTCTCCCCCGTCATCAGCCCTGCCCCTCCAGGAAGGAGAGGGCACTGGGGGCGCCCACACCTCCCACTTGATCAGGGTCCCTGCCCTGCAAACACTCCTCAGGGTAGACCCTTCCCCCCACTACCACCCCCTCCAGGAAGGTAGAGCCCCAGAGTGAGCACCCACCTCTGTCACCCTTAAACATGGGCCCGGTCTCCTTTCTCAGACCTGCTGCTGTCCTCCCCGACCTAAGGGTGCCCTGTCCCGCCCTCCCAGCCCTCCCACCCCTGCCCTAACACTTGCCTCTTTCCCCAGACGACTGTCAAGCCCTCCAAACTGATCTGTGTCCCCACTTCGGTGCCCTCCTGGATATTCATCTTCTTCTTTTTTTTTTGGATATTCATCTTCTACACGATTTCAAATGTAACTCTGACCACCACTCTGCCCACGACAAATTCCCATAGCGCGTTGTGTCCCTCGAGGTAAACACCCCCACCCCCAGCCCCTCCATCCTGCTCCTGCTTGCTGTCTCCTCCCACCCCATGCTATTTCTGGTCACCATGCCTTTGCTTCTACTACTTTGCCCATGCGACACTGTGCCCAACCTTCTCACAGCCTTTGGAACTCAGTGCCAGCATCGTGCCTGCTGTTGACCTGGGCTGGGGCTGGCTGGGGCCCCACCTCGTGCCCAGGACCCTACCCACAGGGACGTGATCTGCTTCCAGAGATGTCCCCACTAGGCCCCGTCCATCCCCCTTCCCCAGGGTGGGAGCTGAATGTCATTCCGCACGTAGCACAGCTCTGGGCCCCACAGAAACTCAGGGGACCTATGGGGAGTGGGGTTTAATGAGACACCCCTTCTGAGTGCAGTGTCATGCTTCGCCTTGGAGGGAAAGGCCCTGTGAACACCACAGTCATGGCCAAGGGAGACGACGGCCAAGCTGCCTCCTAGGGCCAGCGTTCAAAGTGAATGTTTCTGAGCACGGCCCAGGAGTGTGGGACAGGGAGCTGCTGGGGCCAGGGCGGACCGGTGTGTGCCTGACTGGGGCGGCACTGACCTACCCCGGGCCGCCCCTTTCTCCCCTTCAGTCAGTCAGAGAGAGGTCGGGCCCTAAACACACACCAGGGGAAGGGCCGCCCTCTGCAGGCCGGTCAAGGGCAGGGTCCGAGCCCTTGCTAGTCTTCTCTGCTCGGGGCACCAAGCTGGAGGGCTGTTTGTCCTTGTCTCCTGGGCTAGGGCTCCCTTCCCCACAGGAGGGGGAGCTGGGCCCTCCTGAACAACCTGAGGGTGTTGGTGACTGGGGGAGGAGGGGACAGTAGTCTTGTACCCACCTGTGTCTCCTCCCCCACCGCCATGGTCAGACTCCTGCCAGGCAGGCTGTCATGCCCATGCCAGGTCAGGAGGGTGGCTCTGGCTGGGAGGATGCAGAGTCCATGGTGTGAAAGCTGCTCACGTGAGGTGCCTGAGTCATCCACCCACAGGAGTAGGCCCTCATTCGTGGGGATTTCTGCAGGAAGGGAGACCCACTTCCTGCTCACAGGTTGCTTGCTGCCCTGAGAGGCGTGACCCACACCTGACATGCCTGCCACACGCCTGCGATGACCAGGGTGCCTTCTCACTTTGTAATCCACTCTCCATTAAAGCCTCATCCCTGCTGGCTCTGGCCTGGCTAACTCATCACGCAGACCTGAGGGCTCAATTGAGATTTCAATTGACTTCTCTGGGAAGCCTTCTCTGAACCTTCTCTACCTGTCCATCATGGCTGGGCTTTGGGGCCCTGTCACGCATCTCTCATATCTGTGCTTTTTATCTTGCACATTTGATGGCACTGTGCTCCTGCTTGGCCTCCCCAGTGGACTGTGCGCCCTTGATGGGCTTCCCAGAGCCTGCACACAGTAGGTGCTCTCCTTGTTTGCTGAATGAAAGCCTACGCCCTCAGTAAGAAGCAGACCCTGGCAAGGGGAGGATGGGGTCTGGGGAAGCCGTTCTGGGCTCTATCTTCACAAAAGGGACAAAGCAGCAGACGCGGGTGGGCCAGTGGGGGCGCAGGGGATAGGAGGAGACAGACCTGCAGTGATTATCCTCGACCCCAGATCTGCCAGGGCCTTATACCCTGGGCAGGACATTGAATTGCTGTTCAGATGCAGAGGAAGAGAACTGGGCTGGGGTCCAGAGTTTCCAGTCCTGTTTTAAGCCTTGTGTCTTAGGCCAGGCACTTTTCTTCTCTCTAGGTCTTCATTTCCTCAAATGTAAAATGAAGAGCTGCGGGAGAAACCTACTCCCATCCAGCTCCAGGGGCTGCTCTTTTACAGGAAAGACATGGGCTTGCAGTTGGAGGGACTGAGTTCAAGAACCAGGGCTCTGTGTACCCTGTGGGACCTGGGCCAGGTTATTTAGCATCTCTGAGCTGCAGTTTCTTCGTCTTTAAAGCAGGAATGACAATCATATCTCTCGGCTTCTTGGGATTAGATGTGCTATCAGGTGGAGACCCTTACACACTTTAAAACAACATGTGAATGTTGGTTATTATTGAACGTTGTCATTTTCCACCAACACCTAATTAGTTACTCACCAGAGTATAAGCTCCACAAGGGCCAGAGCTGGCACCTCCCTGTTCATTGCTGTGTTCTTAGGGCCAAGCTTTGAGCCTGGCTTATCTCAGGCCTTCAAAAAATATTTGCTGGACAGAAAAATGGATAAATGAAGTTTGTTGAATGACTGTATGCATGAACTCCATTCACTTAGCAGAGCACTGAGGACAAGTCAGGTTGATGGGCAGAGGGAAAAGGGTGTGGAGGCACAGGAAGAAGGGGGGGTGTTCCCTGGGCTGCCCCACTTTGCTGTGTTAGGGAGGGTGAGTGGAGAAAGGCAGGAGGGGAAATGCAAAAAACAAACGTGGGCCATGAGACAAGGCCATACAATTCTGCTGGGCATCTTGCAGGTGGCCCCTCTGTGTGAGCCGTCTCCCTGGTGAGGGCCCGCCTCCACCTCTCACGGCACTGCCAGCAACTGGGGAAAGGGAGGAGAGAGGAGGGCTGGGCCATGGTGGTTTGTTTACCAATAGCACAGTCCTCCTGGGTCATGACACAGCCAGCAGCATCTGGCTCAGCTAAATATATCTCCTCTGCTGGCCTGGACCACACAGCCAGCCCCTCAAGGCCAGGGACCACCCGCTTGTCCCTCTGGGTTGGGCCCCGGGCCTCCTCCTGACCCCAGAGTTCTGTGTCCCCAGAGAGCCAAAGGCTAATCAGGGCCCAAACCAAATGCAGTTGCTGGCTGAACCCAGGAAGATGGTTTCATTTGGATGTCCCTCTGGGACTTATGGGGTGAAAATCCAAATTTTCCAGCAGTAAGACAACCAAATGGCCCATCTCCCCTCCATGGTGTATTTGCAGTCATTATGAATGTTTAGGAAGAATATTTATTACTGTTCAGAAAACATTTTACTCTTTTTGCAGTACTTTCTTAACATTGCTGTATAATGTTAAGTGGAAAAAAAGAGATACATAGTATGAATACAATCATGTATTTAAAAGCATAGAAATATGTCTGGAAGGAATCACTAGGAACTGTCAGCACAGTTTGCCTCCCAGGAGGGGAGCTGGGGGCCAGGGGTTGGGATGGAAGGGAGACTTTTTATTCTTATGCCCTTTTGTATGTTTTTGATTTTGAACTGTACAAATAATTACTTATTCATAAATAAGTCAAGTATATAATAAAATGCAGAGCGGCAAAACAAAAGTCCTGAGCACAGAGGCCCTGGATATCCTCTAAGAGGTTAAGAGCACTGATTTGGGTGATGGGCCATGCAGAGAGCTCCCTTTTCTACCCAGAGGAAAAGCTAGCCCCATGCCCAGGTAAATCAGAACACCTGTTCTGTAAACCCAGAGCAGATATTGATACTCAGAATCTAATGTGAGGGATGTGAAAAGCCATACCTGCCTGAAACTATCTCCGCATGGTATCTGAATTTCTAGTCTATGCTTTTCCCTGAAATTCAGCTTCTCTAAAGTCCCCCTGAAAACATTAAGGTGCTGGGGCGGTGCTGCCCTGTTATCATTTTATCAGGAGAACTGAATTGAAATTGGAAGACGCATTGTAAGAAAATTTTCACTATGGGAAATATCTTACTTTCGTTTGGCTTTTGAGTTTTTTCTAAATTTCCCTTAAAAACGTACTTCTTTTATTAAAGCACTTATAGTAATTATATAAAAAATAACACAGACTCATAATAGGAAGTTTGGAAAATACAGAATGGTATGAAGAGTTAAAATTCATTCATAATTCCACCATCCAAGAAAGCTTACTTTCTTCTAGTTCTTCTTACTACTCTATGAAAAAACTTACATATATACATAAAAACAAACTTCATCTATTTTGTGTCCTATTTTTTCAACCTAAGATTGAATTGTAAGCTTTTTTCCTATGTCATCAGATACTCTAGAAGATATGATTTTTAATGGTCACCTAATTCAACATAGTGATGTACAAAATTTATTTAACCAATTCTATGTCATTTCCATTTGGGTGGTTTCCAATTTTTTTGCTAAATTCTATTATGCTGCCACAAGCCCTTTGTTTTAATTGCATACAAAATGGTCTTAAGCCAAGGAGTTATTGGTGAAACTCAAAAGTTATGAGGAAGGGAGATTCTGACAAGACTCACTCTGGGTTCCTGCTCCATTCCCCTAAGGTTCAAAGCCCTGCCCTACATCACACTTGATTATTTCTGAAAATATACCCCTAAAAGTAGAGTGGCTAGGCCAAAGGCATGGCTCTTTCTAAAATTCCTGACACAGATTGTCAAACTGTCCTACACAAGGCCCTATCCCTTTTCATTCCCACCCTGGAACTGGGTGTGTGAAGCCTAAAGCTTATACAATTTGGGAAAGCCCCTTTTAAGAAAAAGTATACAAAATTAAGCACAAAAGTGAATATTTAGAACAGAAAAAGAAAAATACCTCAAAAATCATAAAATAACATTATTATAAATAGGTTGAAACATATGAAATTGCCATATTTGTAGATTAAAAAGCAGTTTCATGCTTTTCAACCTAAGATTTTTCCCTTATGTTTTTGGCTGCATCTTTTTTTTTTTTTTCCCTTCTTTTTTTAATGTCTACGATCCTGTTTATTTGGAAAGTCTATGAAATGTCTACACTGTAAACTATATATATTTTAAAATTTTTATTTATTTATTTTATTTTTGGCTACACTAGAACTTGGTTGCTGTGCACGAAGCTGCAGCAAGTGGGCCCCCTTTAGTTGTGGTGCGGAGTGTAGGCTCTAGGATTTGAGGGCTCCGGTAAGTAGCAGCTTGAGGGCTCAGTGATTGTGGCTCTGGGCTCTAGAGCAGGGGCTCAGCAGCTGCGATGCACAGGCTTAGTTGCTGCACAGCATATGGGCTCTTCCCAGACCAGGGACCAAGCTGGAGTCCCCTGTGTTAGCAGGCGGGTTCTTAACCATTGGGCCACCAAGTGCAGTTAAGGATCACAGGAGAAGTTCAATTAAGTATCTAACTTTTAAGACAGTAGGGGCACCTTGTCCCCAGACTTTCTTCTTCCTATATTTCTGCAAACCAGCACTAACCATGTAGATGAGGACAGAGCATGGAGATGGCAGAGAAAAATGAGGAAGAGAAACTGGGACCTTAAATGTGTAGTGAAAGTGTTAGTTGCTCAGTTATATCCGACTCTGTGCGACCCCATGGACAGAAGCCCATCAGGCTCCTCTGTCCATGGATTCCCCGGCAAGAATACTGGGTTGTTACGCCCTTCTCCAGAGGATCTTCCCAACCCAGGGATCAAACCTGGGTCTCCTGCATTGCAGGCAAATTCTTTACCATCTGATCCCCTGAAGGAAGTCCTGAAATGTGTAGAACATACTCAAATTCTTAAGGGAGAGATATATAGATTTGCCTTTTCATACTGTTCATGGGGTTCTCAAGGCAAGAATACTGAAGTGGTTTGCCATTCCCTTCTCCAGTGGACCACGTTTTGTCAGAACTCTCCACCATGACCCATCCATCTTGGGTGGCCCTACACGGCATGGCTCATAGTTTCACTGAGTTAGACAAGGCTCTGATCCAAGTGATCAGTTTGGTTAGTTTTCTGTAATTGTGGTTTGCACTCTGTCTGCCCTCTGATGGATAAGGATAAGAGGCTTGTGGAAGCTTCCTAATGGGAGAGACTGACAGTGGGGGAATCTGGGTCTTGCTCTGATGGGCAGGGCCATGCTCAGTAAATCTTTAATCCAATTTTTTTCTGTTGACATGTGGGGCTGTGTTCCTCCCATGTAGTTTGGCCTGAGGAAAAACAATGGTAGAGTAATGGCAGTAATGGTGACCTCCTTCAAAAGGATTTATGCCAGGACTGTTGTATTCAGTGCTCCTGACCCCCGGCAGGCCACTGTTGACCCACGCCTCCACTGGAGACCCCGGGATGCTCACAGGCAAGTCTGGCTCAGTCTCTTGTGTGGCCACTGCTCCTTTCTCCTGGGTCCTGGTCTGCACAAGGTTTTGTTTGTGCCCTCCACGAGTCTCTTTTCCCAGTCCTGTGGAAGTTTTGTAATCAAATCCCACTGGTCTTCAAAGTCAAAATTCCCCAGGGGTTCTCAGGCCCTTTGCTGGCTCCCCATGTTGGGAAGTCTGTTGTGGGCCCTAGAACTTTTGTAACGGTGCGAGAACTTCTTTGGTATTATTGTTCTCCAGTTTGTGGGTTGTCTGCTCAGTGACTCTATGGTGCGGTTCACATGCCATGCCCCCCTCTCTGCTACAGCCAGAGCCCTCATCCCCACCGCAGGTCACTGCTGACCCGTGGCTCCACAGGAGAGACTCAAACACTCAAAGGCAGGTCTGGCTCAGTCTCCTGTGGGGTCTCTGGGTCCTGGTGCACACAAGATTTTGTTTGAGCCCTCCGAGCATCTCTGAGCATACCCCGGTGGGTATGGGGTTTGATTCTAAATGCGATTTCATCTCTCCTACCATCTTGTTAGGGCTTCTCCTTTGCCCTTGGAAGTGGGGTATCTTTTTTTTTTTGGTGGGATCCAACATTCTCCTGTTGATGGTTGTTCAGCAGTTAGTTGCAATTTGGGAGTTCTCACAGAAGATGACCGCATGTCCTTCTACTCTGCCATCTTGTGGATTCAAGATCAAACAAGTCAATCCTAAAGGAAATCAGTCCTGAATTTTCATTGGAAGGACTGATGCTGAAGCTGAAACTCCAATACTTTGGCTCCCTGATGTGAAGAACCAACTCATTAGAAAAGACCCTGGTGCTGGAAAAGATTGAAGGCAGGAGGAGAAGGGGATGACAGATGATGAGATGGTTGGCACCACCGACTCGATGGGCATGAGTTTGAGCAAGCTCCGAGACTTGGTGATGGACAGGAAAGCCTGGAGTGCTGCAGTCCATGGGGTTGCAAAGAGTCAGATAGGACTGAGTGACTGAACTGAACTGATATGGATTTACATTTAGGAATTGCATTTCTGGATCTTTCTTATAGATGGTATGCTGCCTTAACCAATATAAATGATGACATTATTTGCTCAGAGAATTTATGGCCCAACCCATGGAGAGCTGTAATTGAACAGTCCCTAGGGATGACCAGACTTTTCCCATAGAAGTGAAGCATGGGGGAATGGAGATCAGGAGATCAGGTTCAATTACACAGGCCTTTGAGATCTACCAATTAATTTTTCTTGCTCTGGCTGAACCCTAATGATAGACTACATTTGTTTGCATTACCTCCAGCTCTTCCTTGGCAGAGGTGTTCCTAGGTGTTTAAGTTAATCAACTTTTTTTTTGGTTTTGTTTTTTAAAAGAGAGATTTAAAAAAGCTACAACTTTTAATGAACTGATTCAAACCAGAACAGCCAACCTAGAATACTGGGTTTATCCAGAACTCATGTACTAGAGCCCAGCAGAAGCCACAGGCATGCACCGAAGCTCAATGTCTTTATTCCCAGGAAACTGGGCAGTTCCTCCTTCAGGGAATTTACTTTTCCCTGGTTCAGAAGTTCTGAGCTAGGTTAAATGGCTTCTAGCTTCCAATTTGGAAAAGGTAGCTCTGAAAAGGGAGGTAAGTTAGATATCGGCACAAAGACACTTAAGGGGCACGGGTCCTGTTCAAAGCAGACTTGAACAGCATACCAGCGTAGCTGCCAGCATGGTTTAGTGTCGGGCACATGGCAGTCACAGTGAAGGGCACCAGATGCTTCTGTGACCCAGGTCCTCAGGAAGTGTTAAGATATGTTCAGAAGGGTTAAGCTGTGGTATTCATAAAATCTCTTAAAGAGAGTCCCGTGCGTGCATGCTAAATTGCTCCAGTTATGTCTGACCTTTTGAGACCCCATAGACTGTAGCCCACCAGACTCCTCTATGGGATTCTCCAGGCAAGAATACTGGAGTGGGTTGCCAGGCCCTCCTCCAGAGGATCTTTCCAACCCAGGGATTGAACCCTAGCCTCCCTGCGGCTCCTACATTGCAGGCTCCTACATTCTTTACCACTGAGCCACCCTGGGAAGCCCTAACCGAGATAAATTCTGATGCTTTAAAGTGTTATACATCAGCTCTCTGAAAGACCAAGCTATTCAGATTCTGCATGACGGGGCTCCTGCTGCCCTTTCCACATCCACGGGCTGAGACCTCTGAAACTGCATGGCCCTTCCAATCCACCAGATCACCCCTCAGTCCCGCACACCCTCCACTGTCCACCCTCCTCAGACTTTCCCAGGCAAGTGGCTTCACGGTGGCAAGGCATGAAGCTGCCTGGCGTCTTCTAGGCCCCCTCCCCTGGGAAATGTGAAGGAACAGTCCACAGGCAAGCCTGACTCAGGGTGGGGTTTAGGGTGGTGGGTGCTGGTGCAGGGTGTGAAATGTTGAGTGTTCCTGGGCGATCTCCCAGAGCGTGGCTCTCAGGAACAACAGCTGGGCTGGCGGTATGGGATGGGGTGGGAACGGGGCTTAGAAAGCTCCCCATCATCTCCTGCAGCTGTGACCCTCGATGGCCCTGCTTCCTTTTCCCTTCAGAGGCTGTGCAGTCTAACTTCCAGTCCAGACTAGACCCAGAGAGGTCACCTCATCCCTTGGCCCAGGCATTCATTCTTGGCCCTTGGGTCCCAGGACCTCAAAATCCCAAGGGGCAGGAGAGCAGAGAGGTGCAGGCCCTGCAGGGGTGCTCCCTACAGCCCATTGCCAGGCCTTTGGGGAGATACTCTTCCCTAAGAGAGAGTCTCATGCTCAGGAATCTGTGTTTCTCTCAGCCAAGGTGCCAAGAACTGAAGACCAGGGACTCAGAACTGTGAAATGTATCCTGAGCTTTGTAATTCCCAATGTCTGGTTCTGCTTTTACCTGCCCTTTGTTTTGATGAGCAAGAAAACCTTTACTATAAAAGGAAGCAAGATGCTCATTTTTTGGCAGCAAGGCAACCCACTCCAGTATTCTTGCCTGGGAAATCCCAAGGACAGAGGAGCCTGGTGGGCTACAGTCCATGGGGTCACAAAGAGTTAGACACGACTGAAGTGATTTAGCACGCGTGCACACAACAGGAGAGAACCAAGAGGACACCTCCTGCAGCTGGTGGTAAAGGAGGGAAACTGGGATGAGAATGGGCGGCGACGGAGTCCCAGGACCTGAAGCAAGGACGAAACAGGAACACAGGAAGAGTTCAGGGGCCTGGTGATAAGGGAGGCACCCAGCTTCCACAAGGACCCAGGAAGTGGGTCTCAGGCATGGCATCCCTCCTCTTTTCCTTTCCTTCTACCTTCCCCCACACCCAGCCCTGGGACTGGGATCTCTGTAATCCAGCCATGGCACTATTTGCCCCAGACACTTCCAGGATAACAGAAGGGGTTATTCTTTTTAGGGCTGACATAGCCCAAGCTCCTGCCACCCTAGAGTCCTTAGGAACTTCCATGCAGGGACCTACCCTCCAGGCAGATGCCTCTCTAGCAGCACCATTTGCTTCCATGCAGCAAGCACTGGGGTGCACGGTTTTAAGACAACGAGAAGCCCTGTGTTCTCTAGAACAGAACCTGCTCTCCACAGCCAAGTAGTCTGAAAGCACCGTGAAGGTGGCTGGCTGGGGCAAGAGAGACCTGGCAAATTTCTCCATGCCCCTGAGAATGGCTTAGGAATTAGCTGAGAAAGCTGACTGGATGTAGCTGAAAATAGTGGGCCCAGGGATCACAGACTTTGCAGCAATGAAAAAAGCTACAGCTTGGTGATGACTACACAGGAAAGGGCAGCAGCAGATCAGGGATCTTCCTTCATACCTAACATGTTTAACAGGGGTCTACCCAGGAGAGAAAGGCCATGGAGAAAATCATGAATTGATAGATTTAAAGGCAAAAAAGTGAGAAAACATGTATGGGACCTCATTTTCCTGGAAATGCTAGTTTTTCATTTTCTCAGGTCGATTAATATAAAACATAAAATGTATTTCCTGCACAGGGCTTCCTGGCTGGGGTGGGGCGTACAAGCAGAGATCAGAGTTTATTCTGACAGGGCTGGAGCGGGGACCAAGGCCTTGTTATTCCAGGTGTGGCCCAAGGCAAAGCAGCTGAGGTATGTTAGAGATTCAGTTTCAGGTCTCATCCTAGACCTTCTGAAATTGATATGCACTTCAAGAGGATGCAAGGTGATTCATATGTATATTAAAGTTTGATAAGTATTACTTAAATAATTATCACTTATTAAATGTTCCAGAGGTTTAAAAAAAAAACCAACCAACCAAGCCTTTTTTCCCCTTTAGTTTAACGCCACAAAGAATCTTAACCTGGTAGTAAAAGCAGAGCTGCTGTTTAATTTGGAGGGCCCACATCCCTTTTCACCCACACTCACAAAAGCCCTTGAGGCACATCTGAGGATCTCGAAAATTCCAGGTCCAGGGGGTTTCCAGAGACTCCTGCATGGAGACTGTGCTAGAAAGCCCAGCACAGACTACACATTTCCAGGGCTGTTCACAGGGACTCACAATCTTAAAATCCACTTACCTGAGGCCACACAACTGGCTCATGTGGAGAGAGGACTCTAGTGGAAAGGATGGCCTGTGTTCCAGGCCTTCCGGAGGGATGCTTCTAGCAGGTAGGATCCCTCACCAGCCCTCTTCTGTGTTTAGGGACTGGTTCTTTGGGTTCATAGGTGAGTTGGGCTCTCACGTGGGAGGCAGACAAGTGTTCAGAAAGTGTGTAAGTTGGGGACAGGACTCAAATTGTTAATGAGTTTGAAGCCTTCACTTTTAAGATTCAAGCTCCATCTATGAAACCTCAGGTGAGGGATGGACAGGTGAGAGAAACATCAAGGCCATGAGCATCCCTCAATATGACATGTTAGCTGCTGCTTCAGGGACTGGATTGAAAATGCCTAACAGGGGAGCATGGCAGTGTGTGTGGAGAAAGAGATGACTGGAGAGCTCTGGTCCAGAACTCACATGCTTTTCAGGAGGAGACTTTATCTAGCCTATCCACATCTGGGCGAAGCCATGCGAAGATCTGAGTTGTCAGGTCTCTAGAGGGGTGACCACCGTTGACCTTGGTGCAGTTTGAACAGTCTTGTCACTGAGGGGCAGGCTAGGTAATGAGAACTGGAGAGGATCCATCCTAGTGGGCTTGTTGACCAGAAGCCACAGTGGTGATGACAATAGGGTATGGCTAATTGGAAAACTGACACCGGTTTGCTCTGTGCAAGGCCATGGTCAAGTTTACCAGCAACAAAAACAAGACCCAGCATATATGATAGTGCTACTTAAGATCAACAAAAGGAGGACAAGGCTTACCCTTGTGACCAGGGAGCAGCAGATGCTCAGGAGCCAGCCCGCGCCTATCAAGGGTGTGCAGGGTGAGCCAAGGCTCAGGAGGCCACACAGCCAGCACACTCGGAACAGCGCAAACCCTGCTTGATGGTGACGCAAGAGTTTATCAGTGTTTTATTTAGCTCCATCAGAGAAACACTGCTAGCACAGGCTGGAGGATCAGAGAGCTAAGTTTTCAAAGCCTGGATGTCTCTGGAATCCCCAGTTACATATTTCACTGTTTTCTTTCATGATTCTTACGACAGCTAACTCTGAGAACACTGTGTTCATCTCACAGTTCCTCAGTATTTCTGCCAGCTTAACTGACAGTGGGTCCTGGAACTGCAAACGGGGCAGGTTCCTGGGGTTTATATACATGTATTTGTATACACATCACATTTCTAGAAACTGGGACCATAAAGTTCCTATTACTTGGGGATTTTATGTATAATACACTGCCAGGACAACCTCTCGCTTGTGGTTTTTGAAGAAAGAATCTGTCAGTTTTTAGATTGCCACTGTGTAAATGCCTAATGGTGGGCCAGGTCAAGCCGCCTACACTGAAGTCCTGGAGGCAAAGTCTAGAGTCATAGGAGCCCACACCCCGAGGGCCCTGGCCTGTCAGGCACTTGGTCAAGCCACCTCTCCGATGGCTGGAGGCACATTCCTATGCCCATCAACGCCTACAGGGCACTCCTCATCCCACTGACCACCTCTCTGACGACAAGAACGATCATGATGCCGGGGTTCTGCTTCCTCTTCATCCTGCCACTCTCCCCCAGGAGCCCTACGATGGCCCCAAGGAGAGGCAGCTGCAAAGACCACAGACACCTCAATTTACATAAAATTATCTCACTCCATTTTATTTAAGATTTTCTCCAGTTAGTAAAAGAAAGATGTGTCTCTCTTTATACATATGTACAGGTTCAGTTATAAAAATAGACAGCACATTCAAAGAGAAAAAAGGCTTGGCATTTTTCTGATTCCCTCTAAATAGCATCTGTACACAGGAGTCTGGGTTTGGACAGGGGAATCTTAATGATTTAAATTAAATGATTCCCCTACCACCCCTACTCAAAAAAAAAGTTTAAAAAATCAATCTATCTAAACTCAATTCCGCGATTTTCAGGTGTGCAAATTAGAGGCGGACCCGCCCAGAAGCACCTGCTCCACCAGGGACATCAGGCTGGGGATAGGCAGAAACACCTCCCATGTGAACACCACCCCTTTGCCGCTCCTGAAGGGAAGCGAGCTCGGGCTGGCGGGGCCAGGCTGGGAGGTGGGTGCTGAGCCTGCCCTTGCTCCATCCTCTCCATCTCTCTCCACCGTCCCTTCCTTTCTCAGTGCAATACAGACAGTGCATACAGCCAAGCAGGGGGCTGAAGGGCAAGGGCGGGGAGACTGTGCATTCAGGAGGGGCAAGGGGAGCCTGCAAGAGGGGCAGTGAGGCTGTCCTGCTGATTGAGGTGGCTCCTGGTCTCTTACTGGCTTCTGGGAGTCCCGGGGTGGGAGCTGCGGCTACTTTTGCTGGTGGGACCTGAAGGTTCTCTGATGCGAACCATGCAGGGCAGGAGAGGAAATGCTGGGAAACAACTGCCTCCACGCCTGCTGCCCCTAGCCTTGTGCCATCCTCAAAGCCACCACCTGGTCCTGCATTTGCTGCTCTCCTCAGCCGTAACACTCTGGTGAATGGGTTTGGAGACTTGGGTTGCTCAACAACTGAGAACACCAACTACATGATTTCCTCCCTTCCGGGCCCCCCAGGAAATCACAGCCCTAAGAGAAGTCTCCACCGTGGAAGGCTCTTCACAGCACTTTTAGAGCCTTTGCAAGGGACACGGCCAGAGCTGAAGAGTGGAATGGGGATGGAGACTATGTGCCTGAGCATCGAGATGGGGTCTCTGTCAGCCCTTCCCCAGTGTGAGGTTTAAGACTTGCCTATAAGGTCCTTTGAGAGGCTGTGGGCCTGATCCCTGTCCTTGGGCCTTTTTCCTACAGGCAACCCCAGAGCATTCCTCTTGAGACATGGATGATCCAAGTCCTCACACCAGCCACCTGCCTGTCTTTCCCTTGTTGCAACTGGTCCTTGCTGCCCCGTGGCTTGGGATGGAAGATGCTGCACTGGGCAAGCTATCCAAAGACCACCTGCAGGCCAGGGCATGAGCCCCCGGAGTGGCTGAAGGAAGCTGGAGGGCCAGGTGGTTACCGTCCTCCCGAGGGCTTGGCGCCTTTGCCCTGTTTCCGGACCAGGGAGTCTGGGGCTAGGCTGCTGGTCAAGTGGAGGCTCTTGGGAGTCCCAGGAAGATTATTTCCTTTGCCTAAAGGGGAGCTCAAGGGAGAAGAGGCGCTTGAAGGTCCAAAGTCAGCAAGGCCAGCAGGCCGAACAAGGGACGTCTGCAGAGGACTGCTGGCGGAGATTCCTGCAGGGAGACAAAGAGAGGCAAGAGTGTAAGCGTCTGTCCCATCTGAGCTGCCTCAGCGCCAGACCCTGGTTCCTGGAGTCAGGTCTGGAGGTGAGATTGTGGGGAACCCTGTACCACTTGTTCTTCCTGTCACCTGTTTTTCCTGTAAGAGAAAACCAATACCTGCCCAGCCCTCTCCACATTACTGCATCTACAGGGAGCAGATGTCACCTAGGCAGTCAAGAGCAGAGCACGCGTTACCCGCTGGGAAGCCAAGGCTACAGGAAGAGCTGTGACAGGCATTGATGTGTTTTCTTATACAGGCCTGGTTCCTTCCTGGGACAGCACTTGTGAGCTGCTTCCTTCTTAGTTTCAGAAGATGTCCTTTACTCCTCAGTCCATCTGACCAGAGGGCACAAGGCTGCCCACTCTATCCTATGTCTACACACGCAGTTCTTGTGTTGCACGCAGCCACCCTGCTCTCTAAGCCCTAATGCTTTTAAGGAGCTGGTTCGAATCTCCTGTACAGCAACTCTTTCTAACATTCCTAAAAAGGAATTCTACGTGCTCGGTAGGCAGACTCGTGAATACTCTCACCCACAGTGGAGCTGGAGGCAATGACCGAATCCCTTGCTTTCCATGCCCAGTCACCAAGCACTGTCAATGTTTCTTGGGACACTCTGCCCCCTGTTGCCTCTAGAAGAAAGCCTGAGGAGTGTCATGTTTTGCCCCATGTGGGGGTGAAACCCTGCCATGGCAGCCTTAACTGCTGCCAGACTGCTGTTTTTCCAAGGATGTGATGAGCTGGCAAAAAGTTGAGAAACACAGGGCTGGGCTATTATACTTCACAGTTGTTGAACAAAGGAGAAAGGAGGAGAAAGGGGAGGTAAATGATCACTTATTGAGAACTTTCTATTCAATAATGCTGTTACTTGATGCAACACCCTAAATTTTAAGCGTGTGTTCTGAATGGAGAGCAATGCCTGAATGGCAAGTGCTGCCCTTCTCACCATTCCGAGAGCCCATGGTCACACATCTGATAAGCTTCTGCCCATCAGGTCTTTCCAACCTTGACTCCCACAGGCCCTTTGCTGCACAGTCTGACTGACCTGCTCGGTGACCTCCAATATGCCCAGGTCGTTAAACCCTCTGTCACCAGTGGAAATCTTCATCAACCTTCTCTTTCCTTCTGAGTTTGGAAACTTAGTCATCAAGTACACAGGTCCTCCTCCTCCTGATCTACCACAATTAAGGCCTTTCCTCTTCTCTCACTCAATGCTAACATACTGCCTTGTACTGCTGCTAAACACATTCCATGCATGGCTTCCTTGTCTCATTTTCACTATATATTCAGGTACGGGGTCCATGTGTTATACTCCCATGCACACAAGTGCTGGGTTGTGTGTGTGTGTGTGTTTTGGCACAGCACAGCTTGTGGGCTCTTAGTGGGATCTGAACCCAGGCCCTCAGCAGTGACAGCAGAGACCTAACCACTGGACTGCTAGGGAAGTCCCTACAGCAGGTGTTTAATCCTAAGGTGGTGGCTCACAAAGCTGAAAGCTGCTCAGTTGTGTCCGACTCTTTGCGACCCTGTGGACTATACAGTCCATGAAATTCTTCAGGCCAGAATACTGGAATGGGTAGCCTTTCCCTTTTCCAGGGGATCTGAGCCAAAAGGGAAGCCCAAGAATATTGGAGTGGGTAGCCTATCCCTTCTCCAGCAGATATTCCCGACCCAGGAACTGAACTGGGGTCTCCTGCATTGCAGGCAGATTCTTTACCAACTAAGCTACTGGGTAACTGTTAACTATGCTAGTCTGCACTACAGAAATGTAATTATTAAAATGTAAGTCTGGGGGAAAAAAATCAGTTCTCAAAGCAGGAGAAATGTTTAAAGCAACATGGTCAAGAAATTCACCTTTTTGTTTTTCAGTTACTTCCACTCTGAAGGCAGCACTACACTAAGTCACAAGAGCACAAGGAGTGTCAGGACCACTTGGTGCAGAGGCGCACTCCAACATGGGCTCTGGGAAGGGGCTCTGGGCCCAGGGGTGTCCTGCCTGCTCTACCTGGCAGAATGCTCAGCAGCCCTCCAGACTAGCCCCAGCCAGAATGGCACCTTAGTCCCTGGGGCCCCCGCACCTTTAGACACGTTGTACCCGTATGCAGCATAGGCAGCGGCAGAGGCTGCAGCAGCCCCTGCTTTGGCTCCTGCCATGGCGGCAGCACTGCCTGCAGTGGACTTCCGGCTCCGGCCCTTTCCGGCTCCTTTGGCTGTGCTTCCCGAACCTTTAGGGCGGCCTCGGCTTCGGGCTGAATGACCACGTCCTGCGGCTGGCATTTCCTGAATGGAAATCCCTGTGGGAAGAAATTGGTCAAGAGGGGGAAAAACGTCAATTTCTTATGTGTGACGGGAATCTTCTCCTGGACACAGAAGATGGCTTTCGGGGTGTTTTGTTTCAGGACTCCTAGGGAGGTCTATGTCCCAATTTAATGGCTGAGCCACACAGTTACACAGCATTAGTAAGAACTGTGAGTAGCTACAACGGCCTGACACTTCAAGTTGCTTTTCAATTCTCTAAGAGTGGTGCCATTACTCCTGATTTTTTCTTTAAACTAGATCATTACTAAACGAACTCTAGGGATGTGCTACTTGTGATTCACCTGCACAGTCCAATGTTCTCCTGCCTTGGGGAATCGACTTTTACTCCCAAGTTGCACATGTAGAGGGACTCAAGAAATAGCAGCAACACTGGGCACCACAGAACAAAGTGAGGAAAGGCCCGGAAAAGTTAACTATAACTAAAAACTAGCACAAATAAGGGTGAACTATGAAGAACAGGAATGGCTAGAAAACAAAGAAGTTCGAAATCTTTATGAAGTTCTTATTTTGTTTTCCCTAAGCTTTCTCATTCTTTCACTTAAACAGGCTAGTAAAACAATGAGACTTCAAATGTTTTCTGCTCTACTCCACTCTTCTTTAAAGAAGGTAGAAAACGCCGTTATCTGAGAAGGAACCAGGACCCCGCCCAAGCGGCAGGGACAGCTGCGTCACTCACCATTCACAGTGTCTGAGACAGAGCCCGTCATGGAAGCAGGGGAGTTGGTGGCTCGGGACTGAGGGGCTGAGGAGGCGGGGTCGTCCACAATGACCAGCATGTCGCTGCTGCTCTCGTCCGGGGGAATGGAGCCAGTATGCAGCTCACTGCTGATGGAGATCTAGAGGCGGAAGGGTCATGATCACCACTCCTCTCAGAGCCTTCGGCCCTCGTGCCTAAGTGAGGACATGCTTCCCAGGCCTCCCCCACATTCCCTCTCCTCCCTGGCATCACTCCTGAGATTCAGACCCCCTACTGTGGCTCTGGAGAAGGCAGTTCGCCTTCATTTGCTTTTCTCCTAATGGATTCCTTGTGAAACCCCCTTTACAAGGCAGGCAAATCCCCCAAAAAGCAAAAGCTACCCAGTAAGGACACAGCCCTCACTGCTGCGATGAAGGCATCACTAATAA
Source organism: Bos indicus (assembly GCF_029378745.1). Taxonomy (NCBI): domain Eukaryota; kingdom Metazoa; phylum Chordata; class Mammalia; order Artiodactyla; family Bovidae; genus Bos; species Bos indicus. The sequence continues at coordinate 36,426,488 of NC_091769.1, forward strand.
AAGGAGCCTCACCTCACTGAAAGGGCTGGGCATGGCTGAGTCCACGCTGATGAAGGAGTCGTCCCCATCCGCAGAGAGATTGGAGTTATCAGCTGAGGGAACAAATGGGATCACCAGGTTCATACCCTCCTTTCTCCTTTTGCCATCCAATTCATCTTCTTTTTTCTTCTGGGAACACACAAATCAAGAAATACAGAAAAAAACATGAGGCTAGGCACTGAGAGAAAAATGGGGTTGGAAAAGAAAGTGATGACAGATATTTGACTCTTTGTAAATGTCTAAGTTTCACTTTATTCAATTAGCATATTATTAAAAAAGAAAAAAAAAATCCCAAGGAAGGAGGAAAGGAATCACTTAGTACAAGTTTATGCATATTCTACCACAATAATACAGAGTTGAAAAGGCCAGTCACACTGAATGGAGCTGTGCCAAACAGAATCTGAACAGGGCGAGGGTCGGTCAGCTTCCAGCGCAGCCTCGCAGCACTTATCAGGCTGAACCAATGCAGCCCCACAAGCAGGAGGGCCCCTGTGCTCTTAGTTTATTTTTGCACATCTGTTTTTACTCTGCCTTCTTTTTAAATATGCATAAGGGGAATGAAGGTTCTTCTCATACACAAGGAATACTGAAGTGGCTTTTCATTATCTCCTCAATTTACATGAAAATGCTTAAGCACTGAGTGACTGAGCTACACCAAACAGTGCTAGAGCCAAGTTCAGCAGGGCTTTGTCACAGGTTAGAGATGTGGAATCAGAGTGTGCTTAGAAAATTCTGGGAATCACATTCATCCACTGCACCTAACAGCACTTGTATCTAGATCTATATTAGGGTAAATATGGTATGTCTTTGGGGCTTCCCTGGTGGATCAGACGGTACAGAATCTGCCTGCAATGTAGGAGAGACTTGGGTTCAATCCTTGCGTTGGGAAGATCCCCTGGAGAAGGGAATGGCAACCCACTCCAGTATTCTTGCCTGGGTAATCGCATGGACAGAGAAGCCTGCTGGGCTACAGTCCACGGGTTCGCAGAGTCGGACATGACTTAGGGACTAAACAACAATAAAGACTAGGTTATGATAAGGATTACTGGCACATGTGCAAAAACAGCAAGACAGGAAGAAATGGAGGGGAACTACATCCCATGTTGCAGCTAGCCTGGTAGGCTCAAGCAGGACATGTCAAAAGGGATACAAAAAAAAAAAAGGGCAAAAAACAGCTCAGCCCAAATCCTTGGCACGAATTGGAGAAAGAGAAGAATAGTGTGACAGTGATTTAATTTTCCCATAGTAGATGATACTAGAAGAATTATGGCAGAAGGACTGGATCTAATGACCTCTTAGGCCCTTTTTAAGATTCTGCAGAATCTAATAATCTAACATTCATCTTACTCACATTTGGACTTAAGCTTTTTAAAAAAGTCCCAACAAAAGGTTTCTACAATTACATGTGACCACAGACCCATATAATATAATTATGTCTGTGTGGGGAGTACTACCCTACCGAGGCTGCATTTCCCCTGCTCGACTGTCAGTCAGGACAGAACTATTACATAACACACACAGATGGAGCTGGATACCAACCAGCAACCAAGATGACAAGCATGCATTGTACAGTCTTTTCTGGAGGGACCACTCAGCACCCCCATCAGCCCCAGTCCACCACCCCAACTTGACATACCTTCTCTGCGTACTTTTCCCGCTTGCGCTTGCGTTCTTTAACTCGGTTGGTTTCCTCCTGCTGCCGTTTCTCTTCTTGCCGGAGTCTCACTATCAAGAAAATTTTAAGATCTAATGAAGCACCTGTGGCAATCCTGATCCTTATTCTCTGAAACTAAGGTGGCCTTATTCTCTGATATTTATGATTCAAGGTATGACTTCTATCCATTTAAGGCAGGCAGATAACTCATGGTTTCCTAACTTGGAGAACGAACAGAGTTCCTTGGATTCTGAACAGTTTTGGGGTTCAAAACCATGATTCAGTCTCATTGTCATGGGCCTTTCCATGCCTCTCCTTTTTCCTTTTCTTTTCAGCCTTTTAATATCTGTGCACGGCACAGATCGAGTATGGTTACAGAGTCCTGAAAGGTTTTCAGAAGGCAGTGGCACACGTGGGCACCGTAAGAAAGGTGCTTCATCACATTTTCTGATGTGATGCTGTCCATGCCTGCAGAAGTTTACAAGGTTAAGTCTGAAACCCACTTTCTGGCTTCTCAAAAGCCAGAAATACTGGGAGAAGGGTCTGAATATTACATATGGCAGTGTGCTTTTCCAACTTTTCCATTAATTTCACAAAAATATTTCTCTGGACAGAAGAGAGTAAATTCATTACTGCTGAGGAAATCTAGGAGACAGCCTTCCTGTACACATTTATTTGAAGTCATATTACTCTAAAAATACACCTATTTCTTTATACTCCATATCCTTGTGTGAGCTTTAAAACAAAATATTAACCAAAAAAGTGTTTCTCCCCAAACACAGTCTGGCTTTGCCTACCCTTGGGACATAGTCAAGGGCCTTTTCGTTTTCAGATATGTGGAGCCAGAGGAATCATCTCTGTAAGGAAAGCGCATTAATAAGAGGTCTAGAATACGTACATTTCTTTTCCAACTCTTCATCGTCTAGAAGAAGACTAACCACCTCTTTGGGTTTCAAGGTATCTGGTTTGAAGTTTCCACCAGAAATCACCATCCGTTGAATCTAATACAAAACAAACAAACAAAAAAAATCACCGATAGGCATCTGTTCCCTTATGGAAAATATCCAAACAGAAACAAGTTTCTCAATCTGTAGTTCTGGTGAGGCCCCTGGATTTCCTTTTTTTTTTTTTTCCATTTCTGTGACTGGCTCATCCAGGTCATTTGTGCCAAGAGAAAGGACGATGAGAGCTTCTTTGCCTGAAACTGTTGACAGCTGTAAGATCCAATAATACTGAATCAAGACGGAAAAGAACCAAAAATGATAATTTCTTTAGAAACTAGCAAATTAAGCATACAGCTCAGAGGCTGATCACACCGAGAATACTAGGGCAGGAGCAAAGGCCGTTTCTTCTTCCCACGAATGTGAAACTATGTCAAACACGAGGGCCACAACTGGGATCTTCTTCAAATGAACGACAGGAGAATACTGTGTGTAGATACCATTCCAGAAGAAAAGAAGTGAGGAATGGCCAGGCCAGTACGTGCTGCTTTTGTATAGGACTTCATTTTCTCTTCCAGTCACAAGAAATCTCAGGGCTTTCATGACCAATGAAAGCCGAGAGTCTTAGTCTCGGTCAGTCACTGTGGCTGAACTACTTTCTCTACCAGCACAGTACCTCCTTTGCCTTCTGCTTACCTCGCTCTTCTCCTTTGCTCGCTGCAGAATGCGTTCTTCAATGGTGCCCTTACAGATGAGTCGGTAGACAGTAACCTGCTTTGTCTGCCCCAAGCGGTGGGCCCTGTCCATAGCCTGCTGGTCCACAGTGGGGTTCCAATCGCTATCATAAAAAATCACCTGTGCAGGCAGGACAGGAATACAGCAAAGACTGAGGCACTCTCAGGGCAATACCAGGAATTCTGACAGCAACCCAGCCATTCATCTATTTCAACAGTTTGATACCAGATTTTTTTCTATGATATAAAGATGAACAGATATCTACTCATAAAACCAAGCCATTCCTTCACCTGCTCTGGGCGAAAGACTCTGAGCTTTTTTCAGGGTTTTCATTTAAAAAGAGAATGGCAAAAATATTAACACTTAACATCCAGGGCTTACTATTTGCCAATCATTGTACTAGATGTTTTATGTGTATTAACTCACTTAAATTCCACTACCACTAAGATTTAGTCACTATTAAAAACCCCTGTTTTATATAAATAGATGAGGAAACTGAGACTCGGAACTCAGAGACTATCCAAGACCACACAGACTAAATAAGCAGTGGGCCTGGGATGTGAAATTCTTCTTCTTAACCCCAAGCCTACCTTGGTAAGAGACAGGCATGGCTTTCCTGGCGTTCTCAGGTTCGCACTAACAGGGTCATTTCCTGTCTCTTGAATTTCAGGCAAGAAATGTTTAAAGGGTTCTCTGGAAGCTACTTCTTGTTTGCTAAACAACAAACACAAAGAACAAAATGTACTCCCTACTCCTCTGACCCATAGGTGATCCTAAAACCAACAGAATCTTGGATCTTCAGTCCTGAAGCTTCTAGCAATACAGTGGATCTCTTAAAAGAAAGCCAGTTCAAAGTGACCCTCATAGCTCATGTGTCTTTCTCTACGTTCAACCAAGTCACCAAATCTAGCCAGTACTTCTTCAAAACAAACTCATTCTTTCTATATTCCCACTGTCCTTCTCCTGGGCCAGGCCCTCACCACCTACATCTGGTTCACTGATGCTTCAAGATCAGCGGGTTTCTGAGATCCCAGTCTCTTTCTTCAGTTTACTTCGGAGAAGGCAATGGCACCCCACTCCAGTCCTCTTGCCTGGAAAATCCCATGGATGCAGGAGCCTGGTGGGCTGTAATCCATGGGGTCGCTAAGAGTCGGACACGACTGAGCGACTTCCCTTTCACTTTTCACTTTCATGCATTGGAGAAGGAAATGGCAACCCACTCCGGTGTTCTTGCCTGGAGAATCCCAGGGATGGGGGAGCCTAGTGGGCTGCCGTCTATGGGGTTGCACAGAGTCGGATACGACTGAAACGACTTAGCAGCAGCAGCAGCTATATACTAAGACAACTTCACTTTTATTCTTTCCTAATACAAACACACCTCTTCCCTTTTGTCAGATAGTTCTCTTTGGTATCCCTCACTTATGTTAGTTTGACTGTACCACTTCTTGCTCAAGCTGTTTTTCCAACTTAGACTTCCCTGATCTCCCTTGCCTGTAACAATGTTTCCTTTTCCTATTCCTTATGAATTCGTATTAGAAATTACAATGGTCAAAACCTGTTAAGCACTTAAAACAGATGTGCATACATATCTCACTAAATTTTCATAAAAACCTGATATATTTCCTTCATCTCATAAATTGGGAAGACTGGACTGAGCTCACAGTCTTAACAGTCTCCTTTTACAACCCGCACTATTAGCAAAACGTTGCATTGCCTATCCTGGTCCAAGCTCCCACGTAGTCACTATTTTCTAAAGGTATCCAATTATTTCATATGTATTATGTATTTTAAAAATTCTCCTGCCTAGTGTTACTGGAGGACAGACACCATCCACCAGAACAAAGTAGAATTCTACAAATACTAGTCAATTGATACTAGAATCTCTAAGACGTGATGAAAACTAGAAAAAGTGCTAAAATGTAAGCAAAAGAGTAATTCATCTCTTTTGAACTGTTCCTCTAGATGCTTTTTCCATTGCTTAACACTACTTCCCTGGTGGCTCAGATGGTAAAGCGTCTGCCTACAATGCGGGAGACCAGGTTCAATCCCTGGGTTGGGAAGATCTCCTGGAGAAGGAAATGGCAACCCACTGCAGTATTCTTGCCTGAAAAATCCCATGGACGGAGAAGCCTGGTAGGTTACAGTCCATGGGGTCGCAAAGAGTCAGACACGACTGAGCAACTTATGACTTATGACTAACACTATTCCTAAGTAATTTATTTTCTCATTTAATAATGGAAGCAATTCTTCTGCCATTTTCTGCAGAACTCACTTGATGCGAAGATGGATAAAAGGCATCAGCATTTTTAATGTTTTTGCCTCTAATTACAAGAACCCCACTGGCTCTTTCTTATGCTGCTCCTTTTGTCTCTCTCTCATATGAGGTATAATCCCTCAACTTTTAGTGTAAGTTAGAATCCTTGAGGAAAAAGAAATGACAAACTGCCTGCCAAAGAAAGAAAATCATTATGAAAGCTTATTGTTAAGCCAGTGTCCACAGATCTAGGATTTGGAAGTATATGACATTTGTCACTTGTTAGAGGAATACAGAAAACCTGACCACAGGACATTCTGGAACTTCAACACGATAGGCAAAATTCTAGAAAATTCAGTTTAAACTTTCAGGGAGAACAAAGGAAGAGAGGACAGAGTTAATGAAAGTGAGACTTCCAACTGAACTGGGGTGGGGGCAACTGTTTGCCCAACATACCTAACATGACTGCATATGTGGAAAATGAGAGTTGATGTCACACCCAAAAGACAGTACCTTCAATAGTCCAAGCCTAAGGCAATGAATAGTTCAGCATGAACTCATAATGGGCAGCCCTGTATTATGAATCATTTTCACAAGTGTTTCCTCCATATTTACATTTTTCCTAGAAGTCTCAGTGGCAACCAACCCTGACTCAACTTGGGTTCTTTTGAGGTCATCAACAGTAAGAAGATTGGAGCCCAAGGAGATAGGTTTGCAATTTAACTTTCAAGTCCCCTCTTTCCCCAATTTAATGGCTTTTATCTTTCAAATGGATTAAAAGAGGTAAAGAACTGGTGAGGAAGAAAATAAAATAAGATTCTACTTAGCCCTATCTAATAAGCTGTTGATGTTTAAAAAAAAAATTCTACCTAGAAAAAGACACAGAGAAAAATAATATAGAAACATATTATAAGCTAGCAAGTTAAGACAAAAATAAGAGAGATATAAACACCAGATGAGATGTATGGTTATTATCTACCTTGACAATAAAAAATGAACACTGAATCAACATTGACATAAACTCAGGGGAGACAATGTCCATCAGAGTAGAACAGTTATGACACCCGTCTTTATGGAGCTCAGTGACATTCTAGAGAAAAACAAGCAACAATTAAGAATACAACAACTGACTTAACTAGGAAAGATCAGAGCCAGTCCACAATGCGTGGCCCAGCAATGACTAAGGGGAAATACATTAATTGTCAGCACTTTTATGAAGTTGTAAACAGCAAGCTGGGAGGGCACTGGGAAGGGGAAGCAAAGGAAGAAGGTGAGAGCTGAGATGTGTGGGATGCTCTTGGCTCTCCAAGTCAAAGACAGAGAGTTTCAGGGAATGAGGGAGTGAAAATGGGAAAATTGAGAGGAACAACTGGAAACAGCTGGACCAACACTTGGAAGGAATGGGTGGAGAATGCGTTAGAAGTTCAGTTCCTTGGGAGGGCTGAAAGCTGTCCCATGGTGTCTCATGGGACATAAGATTTCTCACACTGCTTGCTACTATGGGACAAAAGCTCCTCAATCTCTTTCTGCACAAACATTTAAAACAGTCTGACACAAAAACAAAACCAATAGCGCAGTTTATAACAATGCCTTACTAAACAATGTCAAATGCCTACTTTAGGAAGAATACACAAAGAACAAGGCAGACAGTAACGGGCAGCTGCCATTAATTTCATGCTAAAATCATGTTTTTATTAACAGAGTGAGTCAGAGTCTCACTGTTTACAAATACATGTTTATATATGCATTCTCAATCATAAAACATTAAGTTTTTCCTGACAGTTTAGGGTGACTAACCTCTTCCTTGTCCATAAATGGTTCTGGGGCTTTTCTGAAGCTAAATAATCTCAGGGCAAAGGAAAAATGCCAGGCAAGCAGTTAAACTTATTGTTTCTCTAATAATACACACAGGGAGTATAACTTGACTCCACACAAACCATTACCTAGCAACTCATTTCAATCGTGTGGTTCCATTTTTTTTTTTTTCCTGAGTATTCTAAGAGGTTCTAATTTGTGAGTCCCTTAGCCTTCCCCTCAAAATTAAATGTAAACTATTTCAGAATTGGAGACTCAGAATATTCAGAGCCTCTATGTCCCAGGGAGTAAAGAGAATACCTATTTCTACTCCTCTAGTTGTGGGGTTAGGGTTAGGTTTGGTTCTTTCTGACTGGCTGGAGTAGTTCACTTGTGAAAGACAAGCTGTGAAAACTAGAAGCATGGGACTTCCCTGGTGGCTCAGTGGATGGGAATTTGCCTGCCAATGCAGGGGATACAGGTTCGATCCCTGGTCCGGGAAGATTCCACATGCCATGGAGCAACTAAGCCCATGCACCACAATTACTGAGGCCACGTGCTCAAGAGCTCACAAGCTCCAACTACTGAATCTCTGCCTAGAGTCTGTGGTCCACAACAAGAGAAGCCTGCGCAAAAAACCCACAACACCAGAAGCATAATGCAGCTCTGCCCCTCAAACCTGCTTATTTTTGGGTTATTCCAATGAACGGCTAGGTGAACCATTCCTTAAGAAACCATAGATCAAACCTGAGATAGGCAGGCTGAGAAGGGAAAGATAGTTTAATCTAATGAACCAATGCTAGGTCTCCCCAGGTGACCTCATCCAGCCTCACGGCCTTAAACATTACCTATGACCTGGTGACTCCAAAATATATCTTGAGCCTCAATCTTTTTCCTAAAAACCACACTCTACTGCCTGCATGACACTTACTTAATGTCTGCTAAGAACCCTGAACTTAATACACTCCAAACCAAACTCTTGAGTTCCTTTCTCAAACCCATTCCTCTGTGCACTTTCCCCTAACCAGTAGCTGGTACCTCCATCACCCTAGTTCCTCACATTGAACACCTTGGACTTCTCCTTGACCCACATGATCCACATCCAGTCTTAGCAGCAAACCTCACTGGCTGTGCCTTCAAAATACTGATACACGCAGATTCCAAGTATCTCTCATCACCTCCACTACTTCAATCCTTGCCCAAGTCACCACTGCCTTATGTCTAATTCCTAACTGAACTTCCTGCTTCCACCTTTCTCCCTATGGTCTTCCCCACTCCACAACCCTGGAAGCCAGAAGGACACATTTTCTCTGCTCAAATCCTTCCAGTAGCCTCTTACCTCAAAATCCTAACCATGGCCCATGAAGTCCCATACAATCTACTTCGGTCACTCATTTGACACCACTCTGCCCACCTTCATTCTGTTCCCCCTACAAAAGGCTTCGCTTCATTTCGATTATGCCAAGCGTGTTCTCACCTCAGGGCTTTGCACTTATCTCCTTTCCCTGGAATGCTCTTGTTTTAGGCCACATACATAATTGGCTTGCTTTTCTCACTTTCTTCAGATCTTGGCGCAAATGTCACCTTATCAGAGCTTTATCAGTCTATATAAAACAGCAACCCCTGATCATGAATGGGGTTTTGAAAAACAATCAGAAGTTCCCCAGGTGGAAGAAGAGGTGTGCCAAGGAGAAAGACCTATGATGAGGGAGCTATTTACGTAGGCAGTGCTAGTGGTAAAGAACCTGCCTGCCAATGAAGAAGACGCAGGTTGATCCCTGGGTCGGGAAGATCCCCTGGAGAAGGGCATGGGAACCCACTCTAGAACTCTTGCCTGGAGAATCCCATGCAGAGAGGAGTCTGGCGGGCTATAGTCATGGGGTTGCACAGGAGTCGGACATAACTGAAGTGATTTAGCACGCACATGATACAGTATGGGAGGTTCAGGAATCAAGTCAATCATTGTTTCTGGAATATGGAAGGAGCAGTAGTCTGGCAATTAGTCTGGAAAGGGAGATAAAGGCCACAAAGTGAAGGGCCTTGTATGTGTAAAAGAGCTTACACTTTATCTTGTAGATGACAGAGACTCCCTGAAGAGTTTTAAGTAAGGGTATGGCTGATAAAGAAGGGTATAAACAAATTGAGGAGGTATGGGGCTGGGGAGCTGAGACTGGAGTCCAAAAGATCAGCTAGGAGAAAGTGATCAATCTTGTACTCACATAAAGAGTAAGACTAATTGGGCCCACTGCTGTCAACTCCTAGGCCACGGCCAGAGGATCCCCTTTAACCTGGGAGAGAACTTAACACTTTGCTGAATTGAATCTGTGTCTGGATCAGTTCCTACGAGCTCAATTCTTTATTTCAAATATGCATTGGCTTTGGCTAGTTGGAGCAAAGCCCGGGATGTGGAGGGGAGAGGGTGGGGGAGCATGCGGATTAGATAAATGTAATAACTGAGACCCACCCTCACACTAAACAGTGTCTCAACACCCATCCAAGAACCAAGTTACTTGTCTCCAAATCCTCCAATCTGCACCTGGCCTGCCCCATTAGGCACTTCTTTGTATGAGGCAAGAACCTAGTGTGGCAAGAGAGACATGCTTGGGATTCTCACCCAAGTACCCTTGACTCTCTGAGGATAACTGCAGTTGGGGTGTGGAGACCAAGGCTTCCCCAGGGCAGGAAGGGGGAAGTGGGAGACCCAGAGATAAACTCAGGCTCAGTTTTTGGGGGGCTATGCAGTGACAGAGCACTCTTCCCGGAGAGGCTTATCTACCAACCCTGGAGGGGACAAAGGTGCCAGAGAAGAAGCTCCTGCCCCTGGGAAGACCCTAAGAGTTTCCACCCTCTTCCAGCCACGCCTCCAGGACACAGCAATGCTGAACCAGTGCAGGGTTCTGGAGTACTGCCTCCCCATTCATCTCTCTTCCTCCTCTGAGGCTCCCAGGCCCCAGCTCTGGCCCTTCAATCCACATCATGTGTGCATTTTTTTTTTACCCACCCTGGGAATCCAAAGCTTTCCCTGGACTCCCATCCCCAGCTTTCCCATAGTAGCAGAGCTGAGCATAGAGCCAGGCAGACAAGGCCTAAGGGAAAGGAAGGCTATTTGCGGCCCAGTATAAATAACAAAGTCCTGGACCTGGCTCTTTCATTAGGAGCTACAAGGGCCACAGGATCCCTGAGGGCTATTAATGTGCAGGCACTGGGCACACATGCTTTCTAGGCAACATTTCACAGCTATAGGAGAAGGAAGGATTATTATATTCATTCTATTGAGGAGGAAACTATGGCTTAGAGCAGTCAAGCAACTGCTTCACATTCACACAGTGAATAGCAGAGCTGGGATTCAAACCCACGTTTCATTTCTCTAATTTGAAGGAATCCAAAAACTATGGAACCTGCCCTCTACCACCCACAAATTTACAACCAAAGTAATTAATCAGAAAAAAAAAAAAAAAAAGACTATGACTAATTGGGCCAGTATGCGTAAAAACTAGAGCAGAGAACCAAGGGGCAAAGGGAAAGGCAAATTTCTGCTAACATGGCACCAAGTGAGCTACCTCATCAGAGGACTCCCCAGAACAACACTACCACCACTGACTGCCTTCTCTCAAGACGACTGAGGCTGATAATGTACAGGTAAGTTACAGAATCTACCCAGTTACGCCTCCAGCAGACCTGAGGCCCCAGAACCCAGTTCCAATAAGGTTAACTGGCTGAGGTTTAGGTCCTGAGGAAAGTACAGCTGAGTCCTGTGGCTGAGACTCTACTCGGTGATGTTATGGATTCTGTTTTTCATTCTTGAAGGCAAGCAATTCTACAGTGCAGCAGTTAACAAGGAGAAAGAATGGACAGTCTAGAAGTGGAACCTGGGAAACAGGGGGTCTAGTTCAGATCTACTGCTGGGAATTTATCCAAGCTTCTTCACCTTTGGACTTGATTTCTCCATGACCCTCCAGAGTTTGCATCTTTCTTCTATTTGTGGGGATTCTGATGCTCTGTATTTCACAGAGGTACCACAAAGACCACATTAAATGGTATTTGTAGAGTCATGCCATCTACAAAACAATTTCCCATTTATGCATTTTTATGTCTCAAGGTTGCTGAAATTGTTTTTAAATATATATTATATCTTGGGAATAGTTCTGAGATACAAAAGGAATGCTCTTTTCTTCTCCCATACTTCAGATGCTGAAGCATCCCTCCAAGGACAGTGGGCATAAAGGGATAGATAATTTGATGAAATGTCTTTTTATTTTTTAAATCACCAATTTCATTGCTCTCCAACCATGTTTAGAAGTTTAGGATATAAAAATACGAGTTTTTCCTGATGGAATAATACATAAGAGTCATAAAACAACCCTTTCTGATTTGCTCAGTTATAGCTCCTAAAACACACAAATCTTGTTGGTTGAGTTCCCTAACACAGTCCAAGTGTTTAGAATAGTATCAGACACACAGTATATTTTTACTAAATCTGTGTTGAATGAATGTGTAAGAAACTTCGAATAAGAGAATAGAAAGTCTAAAAAGGAAAGCTAAAATGTTCCAGGGTAAATGCAACTACTTCCTTTTAACATAACAAGAGGCAAAGAAATAAAAAGTTTGTGATACATAATAAAGGATAGTATCAACCAAACAACATATTTGTAGTAGAAAAACTACACATCCAGTATATTTTTAGCTCGTTACTTACGGTATCTGCGGCAGTCAGATTGATACCCAGTCCTCCAGCTCGTGTACTTAGCAGGAACACAAAAATGTCATTCCTGCAGGACAGAGAGAGGGAGAGATATTTTAAGAGGAAAAACTGAAAAAGAAAACTGGCATGTAGCAAAAGAGAGGGATCTCTGGACACAGAACAATGTCTAGGCCTAGAAAGTTTTGGTGGTTACCCAGACCTGATCCACGTTTCTGACACACTGAAAGGTGTCAACAAAGGTGCTGGGCTGCTACAGTGAGACTATGGCAGTCATCTTCCAGTTTGCAGATAAACTTCTGCTGTCCACTGACTGACAGGCAATATAATTTAAAATATTTGGCAAATGTAACAGAAAAGTATGCCATGGAAGTAGAGATGCCTCTGTAATAGTCAACTGTTTAGCAAGTCAAACTATTCCCAGTTCATACAGTGGGGAAAAATAAGTCAGTATTGTCTGGTGTTTCCCCAAAGAATCATGACTTTCAATAATCTGGGAACTAATGATCACTGCGGCTGGGAAACTGGAGAAGGCAATGGCAACCCTGGAAAATCCCATGGATGGAGAAGCCTGGTAGGCTGCAGTCCATGGGGTTGCTAAGAGTCGGACACGACTGAGCGACTTCACTTCACTTCAGTGATCATAACTCCGAAGGACTCAAGTTCATATGCAAAAAGTTAGTCCAGAAAAATGACCAGAGGTCAGGATTAAGACTCAGGTTATGACTTCTAAGTATTCAGTTGAATTTAGGATCAATCCATGAAGACAGGCTAAAATTAAAGTACTTTTCTGATGGATACCAACATTGCCCTTAACAGAAATGATAAGATATAGTTTTCTCAGTTCCCCTCTACATCCTATATCCTTTTAAAGAAACCGAGAATTACAAACAAATCAGTAGGTGTGCCTGTCACTCATTCAGGCAGTAAATATTCACTGAATATCTTTTAGGAACAAAGGCCATGCCAGATCAGAAAAGACAGACTGACTATAAGGTTTATCTGTGTACACACATGCAATTAGGGGCTCAGTTCAAGCCCAATTCTTGCAGATAACATGAATATATTCAAGACTATCTTGCATTTTCATGTTTCCGTCACCTGAGGTTATTTTCCAGAATATTTCTACAGGAAAGAGACTGCATTATACCGACGAACAAACTTTACAGCCCTCTAAATCAAGCTGCTGATCGCTTTTCTTCATGACTATAATGAGGAACAAAACTAGAAATTCATTACCAGTGTTATTCAAATTGCAGGTCATACCTATCATTGGTCATGTAATCAGTTTGGTGGGTTTGGTACACATAAATTACAGAAATAAAAATAACAGATTAGAAAATATTATATCACAGGTCATAAGGATAAGTATTGTTTCTGATTTTATGACATGGTAAATATGTATTAAATCTCAATGTAAGATGAATTTTATTCTGTGGGTTCCAGTTTAAGAGGAAAAAACAAACACACTGACATCAGGGTGCTCTCGTCCCTTGATGCAGTTCTTCCTTGGTAAAGTCACTTGACTGCTAAAGGTCTGTTTCCTGCACTGTAAAATGAGGATGCTCTGAATAAAATAGCTGAAGTGACTAAATGATGACATATCAATGGCAAACATGAATACCAGTGAAGGAACTACTCTGAAAGAAGTATCCTGGCTAAATCCCTAAGCTGGGTAGGTCCTAGTATTTGCATTCAATTAAACACAGCTTTTCTAGAGGCAGACATGGATAACAGATCATATTTGGAGGTCTCTTGTAGGGCATGATTCCAAAAGTACTGGAAGTTGTGCTCATTTAATCCTTGAATTTTATCATGAAGTCTAATATTTCATAATTGTATTTATACAATATCATCTTTCACAGTTAAATCATAAAGGGCAAACCAAAAAGTTAAAAGGCATCTGCCAGTTTACAAACACATTCTGCCCTAGATATGGGATGATGTAAATGCAAGCTTGATACCTCCTAGCCCGTAAGAGAATATTTAACCACAATAATGCTTCAAATAAACATTGATGTAGCTTTCCAGGGCCATACTAATCTCTACAGGATAATCTTCTCCACTTTGGCCTTAAGAAGACTGCTCAATCCCATGCATCTCTCTCTCCTGCTCTGGTGGGTACAGAGCAGGAGTCAGAAGCTTCTCTCTGATATCTGTGTTAGAGCTGATGGAGTCACCTGACAGCCAGGACTTTTTGTTGATGTGGGGATGGGGGAAAGGGGTGGGACAAGAAGAGAGATAGAAGGTAGATGAGATCTATAAAAAAGAATAGAGGCAGAAAGACAGGTCATTTCCACAGTCTGCACAGCCAAAGAGATAAGTCCCCAGATGTAGCAATTCTTCACAAACAGGGACTATATACAGAAAAAAACACTAGAGAAAGGAATCTAGTTAAAAATAAATTAGTAACAAAATTTAGAGACATGACTGGTGAAAAATGCTCTTCTGGGGATGTTACCTATGTAGCAAGAAGATACCTTTTAGTGATGAGATGGTAAGCAGCAATGTTTGGCTGTGCCCAGTGTAATTTCATCATACTCTAATGGAAAAATAAGGATTATGGGAGTCTTAGATTATTAAAAGTCAAAGAAATTAGTGTCCATCCCGGATCACACTGTTGGATCATATGTAGACCAAAACATCTAAATTGCACTGCTGAGAAGTTCCTTTCTACTTAATAAATCTAGCATTGATAATGTAAATTAATGTTTTGGAAGCTGACTAAAAGGAAGAAAATAGAATCCCAGAAGGCAACATGATAGTTTGGGTGCCCTCTATGAGGCTAAAAAGGAATCTCAACTCAGGGTCTCTATTGGAATGGGTCTTAGAGACCAGGCTTCAGGGTGGTCTGTGAAGCAGCCTATGAAATCATGTAGCAAAGACATGGTTAAATCTCACTCTCATTCTTCTTTAGTTAAGGCCACTTTGCACCAAAATACTGAAATAGTGCTGGGCATGTAGCTGACTGGGAAAGACTTGATGATGAGTGGAAAAGAGCTAGAATTAAAGACCCTGGAGCTTTATTTATAGTCTCACCAAGAAGGAAAAAATCCACACTATGCTCTTACTTTTGCTTATATTTTCCAGTCACCCGAATAATCAGGTAATGGTGGTGGGGGGCGGGAGTCCATTTGGGAAATGTCATGGGATAGGAGGAAGAGAAGCAAAAGGCCAAGGCACCCCAGAGAAAAGCCCTTGTGAATGGCTTAGTCTAGGATCACGTACTGGTCACATGTTCTGAATGTTGCCCAGTCAGGACATCCTGGCCAAACAGTCTTTAGTCTCAGTCAGACTCTTTCCTGGAAGGACCCCTCATAAATCAATCTTGTATGAAGGGAATGTAAATGGCTTTTTATAGGAGTTCTTGTTTACTCTGGCTGACCTTTGAGCCACAGGGCTTTCCAGTTGAAAACTACAATTTTTTCTTTTGATGTCTTTTCATTAATAACAAAGAAAATATTTGGCAAGGATGCTTTCTTGTTTTCAAAAACACCTGTCTTTTTCTCTATATTGGGTTAGCCTTTCAAATTTATAAGTTGAGAACTTTTATAAGTTGAGATCCCATTTGGAGGGATCTATCTCACAGGCTTCTGATCAGCATAAATACAGTTCAGATTCTATACATGAGAGAGAGATTATTTCCTAGCCATAATCCTAATTCTAATCGTCTAGTCTAGCTCATCATGTAGGAAGGGAAAAAGACTTAAGTCTGTTTTTTTATTTTGCCTAAATCTCACTCTCATTCTTCTTTAGTTAAGGCCACTTTGCACCAAAATACTGAAATAGTGCTGGGCATGCAGCTGACTTTGGGATGCCAAAGTTGTTTATTAAATGCCAAGTGTTAATATGATTGTTACTCACTTTGAGTCTAAATAAAATTCATTGCTCCCTAAGTAATTCTTAGTTGCAGAATTTGGACACTCAAGTAAGGTTTTCCAGGAAAGTTTAAAAAACAAAGTATTTACTAAGTATATCTAGTATAATTTAATGGTGAAAATACCCTTCTTTTAAAGCTAAACTACTGGGATTGCCCAAGTAATCACAAGTAAGAGATTTTAAAAGTAGTAAATAGATACATCTACTGATTTCCCCCCCCCCCGCCCCGCCCCCCCCACCCCATGAAATCCCCAGTTTAGGGAACTGGATCAGCTAGAAGAAAAGCTGTAGCTCTATAACTCAGAAGCCCAAATTGTTTACAGATCAACACATTACAGCTCTGGTTGGTTATCAACATCAGCAGAATTTTCTATAAAGTAATATGAAAATATGTACAGTCTTAAACACTCATATTCCTTCACTCAGTAATCTCTCTTGTTTGAATCCATACTAAGACAATAATTTAAATGACGACAAAGCTTTATAAACAAAGATATTCAACATTTTAACAACAGAAAGATAGTATATCCAATGTAAGGGAATATAGGTCATTAAAAATAATGACTATAATGACTTTTTGGATGATATATGAAGATCTTTATGAAATACTGCTAAGTGGAAGAAATAAGGACACATAATCATCTGTACAATATGGTATCAACATGTAAATATAATCACACACATGTATCAGAGCCTAGAGGGATAAACCAAAATGTTAACAGTGATGAGACTGTGGGTGATTTTTACTTTATCAAATAATCTCAAATCTTCCTCAATAGGCATTTTCTATAATACAAAATGGCCACAACTGTTACTTGAAAAAAAAAAAAAGCTTTTCTATAAAGGAGATTCTCAAATGTACAATATCAAACATATTAGTGGGGGAAAAAACCACAAACAATAGTAGGTGAAAGACTGATTACTTTTCTTCTAACACATACGCCTGGAGAGAATATAGGCACCCCAGGGAAACAGTCTGTAGATTTCATATGTAAGAGTCTCGTCAGTTGGAGCTCTGAACGTTGGACTAGGTAAGGACATAGTGAAATGTGTTTCATTCGATTTCAAAATCAAGAAAAGATAAAGATCAGCTGGTAAACTTTTTCTGGGGTGAGGGGAGGCACAAAACAATATGCAGTGCTAGGAAGCACTACTTTGCTTATTACACGTCTCACTTAAATAATCAATTCACAAACCGGCCAAAAGCTTCTGCTAGGTAACAAACTAAAACAGGTCCAAAGAAGTTCTTCCCCTCCATTGTTGGTCAAACAGGCACCTGAATTCAGAAGCAGTTTCAACCAGGAGTTATTGGTCTGAGTATGCACTGTAAACTAACACATCAGGATGCACCTCTTACCCACGCTGTATAACGAAGGACTGTGCAATAGCAAAAATTCTCAGAGGGCATGCATGCTATGTTGAATTACAGATTTGTTTTATGTTGAAGTAAAACATGTTTTAAAACTGAAATAAAAGAAATTTAAAAATTATAACCTAAATACAAGTGGCTATATGCTTAATTTTCTTACCAAGAATTCAAAAGCTAAATAGTAACAGACTATACAATTAAAGGCCAAAAATTCAGAATTGTTCTGACTTACAGAACATTAAGACCTAGTCTATTCCTTAGTTCTCAAGGAAAATTAAGGGTTGAGTTCAGGAGACCTGTCACTAGTACAGCCTGGCTTTCTCCTTGGAGAGAGCAGTAACTAGACCCTGCTTATTACAATGAGAACCTGCACTTAGGATAATTATGGCTCTGTAGGCCATCAGCATCCAGCAGGCGGTATTTGAAATTTCACAGGCTTATTATCGGGTAGGATAGGTACTGTAACTGAGAGCTGCCAGATGAAGACTGCACACTATTGCAATTTGTCAGAGTTCACTGTACCACTACAATATTAGGGGCAAAGCAGGAAAAAAAGAAGGTATTTTTCTTTAAACTTATACAAAATAAAACAGGTAAGCAAAACAAAATGAAAATCAACTATAAGTCAATACCCAGAGATAGCCACTGTTAACATTTATGAATATAGCCTTGTGGACTTTTTTTTTTTACATGCATATTATTCACATAAGAAGGATCCTGGTTCATACTCAGAAATTATTTCTTTTATTGCGCAAAGAAACAGGCACTGATTCAGTAAGAAAGAATATTTAGAATACCAAAATCACCAACTATTCATTTCCTCTCTCTCTCACAGCCACCCAGATCTGAACCATCATAAGCAGATGGAGCTACCTCTTAGAATGGCAGGAACTGTATCATGATTGCTTAACAATCTGAGACATACTGGTATTTCTTTGAAAGTCACCATCTCAACTAGAGGAAAAATCAAATGACAATTTCTGTAATTTCTATTAACATTACCTGGTTTGAAAATCAGCAACCATGTCCCGTCTCTCTGAGATCTTAGATGAGCCATCAAGCCTCATGTAGGTATGCTTCCTGTAAACCATATATTCCTGCCAATCAGAGCAAAAAGATATAATAAGCTTGATGCAAATTACTGCATTCTAAATCTCATAAGCATCTACCCACCTTATCCATAGGGGGTAAGTCATTCTATACAGAATGAAGACAAAGCAATCTCAAAAGTACAGGAATTTGATTTGTAAATAAGCTTACTATCAGTGTGTAAAAACAGAGGGTACCCTGAAGATTACAACCACTCTCAATTTCAACTTAGACTAATCTTATTCCTGCAGACTTTTGTAGATTTTGTGAAAAAACAAACAAGTGAAACAAAATAAAATCTCTAAACCAAAATGGCTTTTCAGTCACCAACCAGATGCCTCTCACGGCTATGGAATATCTGGTTTTCTTTCAGGAAGTAGCACTCACCCCAGTGGGTTTCTCTCCAGCAAATTCTTGCTGACTAAAGTCCTTGAATTTACAACCCAAGCTCCCTTCTTTCAGCACAGCATGCACTACTGTTAAGGGAGACCTAAGCAATAAGGTAACTTTCCATGGCTGAGAATGTTCTTGGTGTCATCTGTAAGAAGAATTACAACTTTTAAGAACGGAGGAGGTATTTCAAGAGATGCAATGGAGGGAATATATATTCATTCTTGGAAGCTGCAATTCTTCTTACAGATGTGGAATGATTTCCTCTTTCTTTATCCAATCATATAAATTGCATTTCAAGAAGTGCACTCAGTGAGGGACTAGTATCAAAAGCTAATATAGCTGCTGATTCATAAGAAACACCATGAAACAGTTTTTTTTTTTCAGTTCAAAAAAATTTTTTTCCTATTGAAAAAGACTAATCATTTCTACATTTGGGAGCTATATATGCTAAATAACTTTCTGTGGTCAAATGCTCTTTTATTGTAATACTCATTATGCAGCTCTTATACCTGGCTGGGTACTTCAGTATGCAAGGTTGTTATAGTCTGGTATGGCTGGTGTAGTGTACGCAGCAGCACTCTTAAAGCAAGCTGATATGTATGTATTTTTTATTCTTCTTTTTTTCACTATTTGTTTCTGTCTCCAGGGGATTCTTTAAGGACTTTGGTAATCAAAGAGGGGCAGAAAATATTCAGTCAAAGCAAGTTTCACATTTAGCCCATATAGCCCTATGATGGGAATGGGTTAATGGTAAAAGAGTAGTAGGGGATGTTTTGGATAAGGAGGAATTCAGGAAAGAAGATGAAAAATAACAGCATGAGGATGGTCTTTAGAGGCTCACTATTCCTGGGCAGCTATTCCATCAGATGTGGCCATCCAGAACAACAAAATATCTAGATGATAGAAAGCCCACAGATTTGAATTTTAACCAAAAAGTAGACTTCCTGCATAGGCACTCTTTTGCCTTTTGAACCAGAACTTCTAAACTTTAATGACAGTAGTGATGAATGAATCTTCCTGTAGATCTTGCTGTACACATCATTTATATATCAAGGTCAGAACACCACCAGAGATATTAATCCTAGACCATAACCAAACCAACAATGATTACAGACAGCTTGTTACTGAGGCAACGGAAGTGAATCTTTCCCATTTGCTGCTTTAAGCCTCTGCTCTCTCACCCAGGGGAATAGTGGCATTTCAGAAGGCTTAGATTGAGTCTAGATCCTATTTCAGTAAATAGCTTCAAAACAAGTACATGGACATGGAAACAGCAGTTAAAAGCAGAATATAAGAATAGCTATATTCTCACACTATAGAAAAACATCTAAAATACTGAGCTAAAAAGGCAACTCAGTATTTCTTTCATTCACAAATTTTGGTTTGTGAGCTAGAAACCCCCAAACTACCTAGCTTGTGAGCGAGGTGGCCCCAAAGCTACCTTAGACATCTCTCTAGAACTCTAGGACTTCCCTGGTGGCTCAGATGGTAAAGCGTCTGCCTACGATGCGGGAGACTTGGGTTCAATCCCTGGGTTGGAAAGATCTCCTGGAGAAGGAAATGGCAACCCACTCCAGTATTCTTGCCATGGGATCATGGACGGAGGAGCCTGGTGGGCTACAGTCCATGGGGTCCCAAAGAGTCAGACACGACTAAGTGATTTCACTTAGAACTCTAGGCTGTTTGAAAAAGATACTTAATTTAATCAAATATTCATCTGGAAAGAAAAGCCTTATTTTTTCCAATCATTAATTTCAAGAACTGCTCCATTCTTAGTCTAGTTCTCCTATAATCCTAAAAACAACTAATGATTTAATATAAAATTGTTTTTTTAAATAAAAGATGAATTCTAACAACAAACGATTTGATAGTAGTCACAGAACTTTTGAAAATTTAATTTAAAAATACCCAGAGCAATTATTTGCCAATTAAAAATAAATTTAAAAAATCTATCCCCACTTAACAATCTCTGTATCAAAAGGTTTTATAAGATCCATTTTAAGTGCCTTGCTTAATATATTCTTTTCAAAGCCAGCAGCTAAGAGTTGGTTAATCAGTAACTATTTTATGAGTTTTGCAGTTAAATATCTTTTAAGGATGGCACAGGATTCCCATTCACCCCTCAATCCTCTGTAATTCACTCCCATGCCTGAGGACCACAGCTGGATGATTACCGCTTGCTGGATGACTGTACTGTGCTGTGTAGGAACCATGTCATGTTAGCAGTCACGTGACAGGACGACCTGACATTTGGCACTGTGGAGAAATCAAGGGCATTCTCTCACTCAAGTCTACTTGGGTTATTTAGGAAAGGCTAAAAAATGATCCATCAGTATGACTGAATTTCTTGGAACCTTGTAAACCTTTTGCTCCACTTAAAGCAACAAAGAGAGGCACTTCTCTGGCAGTCCAGTGATTAAGACTCTGCGCTTTCTATGTAGGGGGTGATGGTTCAATCCATGATCAGAGAACTAAGATTCCACATGCTGTGCTGCCCACCCCCACAAAAAAAAGCAGCAAAGAGAAGACAGAAACCAAATGTAGACCTTCCTCTCCCGAAAGTCTCATAATTTAGTACTCTCCCCTAATTAAACAAATATCAATACCAGTATTCTCAAGTGGATCAATAACCACCAACCAAAGCAAGCTCTAAATCTCCTTGAATTAATAAAATACAAATTATGGCTTTTAACATTTAGGAAGTCTTTAGACCTATATAGTTCTAATATATACTATTTTTAAAAATTACTGACGAAGGCAAAGGGGTTATGGGCAAGAGGTACTTCTGCCATCTGAGGACTGACTTTCAACCAGGATTAAAACTCCTAGGTCCCATTCCAGGAATTCTGACTCTGTAGGTCTGAATTAGGGCCTAGACTGGTTTATTTTTTAAAAGTTCCAAAGATGCCTGCTGATATAACACATCCAAAGATGTTATAACCAGAGCTGAGAACAACCACTACAGAGCGAAGGCAGAGCAGGGTCCCTTAGAATCATGCTATCTCAGCATGCCCCTCAGATGAGTAACACATGAAGTGTGTTAGAAATGCAGAACTGAGGGGCATACCCCATATATCCAATAAATCAGAATTTGCATTTAACAGGTGTGACTTGTAAGTACACCCACACTGTTACAGAACATACCCTTATGCTATTTCTAAGGCCCTGGAACACTTTTTTCAAGAAAAATGTTATATGGAACCCCCCTAATAGAAAATAGATTAAAAATTTTTACTATTCTAGTTAACAAAGAAGGGTATGGAGTCCAGGGCCCCACCTATTTAATGTCTACACTTTAAGTCTCCTTTCCTGTACCCAACCCCATCTGTTGGAAAACCACTTTCTTAGAATACAAATTGAGAGGACAGGTCAGTTCTGGAACACATTCCTAAGTCCTACTTTTTAAGCACGAGCATGTGAACAGAGGTATTAGCAAAACTCAAAATAGTTTCAGAAATGCCTCTCAATCCTTTAAAGTACACTAACTAAAAGCAAACATTCACACCAGCGATGTAATACAAAGGGTCTAGGTTCACCTTGAAGTAGTAGTGGTAACGATGATGGTTTGCATTTACTGAACATTTACTAAATAACAATCACTATTCTGTGTATTTTACCTGGTTTTGCTTATCCAGAAAGGCTATTTCAGATAGGTGTTATTATTGTCAATCCTATATTTAACAGATGTTAAGATCTCTAAAGTGACACAGGCAGTAGGTAATGGAGCTAAGATGAGAATTCAAGTAGACTAGATCCAGAGCCTTTAGCTTAATCCTTCTACCTACTGCTTCCAGACAGCAGAGCAGCTCATTACCACTAGAGGAAAAAAGGGGGAGGGAGAAGTCCTATAACCCTCTGTATAAGTCTCATCCATCATCAACATAAAGAAAGAGTTAACTGGGCACTTGAAAAAATAAAGGCAAATGTTTACATATCCCTAACAAACTTTCCATTCTGAGACTTCTTTTTTATTTCAAAGTTGTCTCTGGTGTTCATTTTAACCCAATTTCACTGTCATAAAACAATCTGAAGGAAAGTCAGTATGATCCACAAACCTGCAGACCTAGTGTAACTTTATTTTTCTAGACACGCCTCCTCCCTTGAGGTTTATCACCAGCAAAAAGTGAGACTTCTCTCAATGTCTACAATTTCTCTTTTGTCCAAGCAAAACCATGCCTCCTATCCTTGAGGTTTATCACCAGCAAAAAGTGAGACTTCTCTCAATGTCTACAATTTCTCTTTTGTCCAAGCAAATCGTACCAAGTGAGTACAATATGGCAGTTATCCTTCCTTTATCTAATACAAAGCCCTATGGAGCAAGACCTGATCACAAGGCTCTGAAGGGCCCACCACAATCTGCCTTCACCCTACTTGTTATTCCCCTTTCTTCTATACCATATGCTCCAGTTACACTGAACTAACCCCCGCTTTCCCAATCCACACAATGTCATGTACCCTCCAACCTCCATGCCTTTTTACATGTGGCTTCCTTAGTCTGCAAATGCCCTTCTTCCTCATGGTTGAAATTCTATTTAAGTTCGGTTTTATGTCATTGTATGTGAAGCCTTCCTGAAGTGACCAAGTTAGAAATAAATGTATCCCTCCTGCTATCTTCAGCTCTGGTCATGCTTTATTTTTGGCATTAGTATCAGGGTACATTTGACAGTTATTTGTGTGACGTACATATATATAAATTCTTCACTCAACACATCTCTTGAAGTCAAAGACCACATTTAACTGGTGTTTACCTCTGCCTGGCAGAACACCTCCCTCATAAAAAGAAATGAACTAAACAGGAAAAATATAGTGTGGTTGCAAACACAAATTTCCTTCTTTTTTTTTTTTTTCCCACAAATTTCCTTCTATCATTTCTAAGACCTAATGAAAATGTTAGTTTACAGTGACCTCAATTTGCTTTTTTTATTCCATGGAGCAGTTATAAAATATTCAGTTTCCCCATATGTTCGGAACCATAGTTCCCAAAGGTTATTTGGAGTTCTAAGAAAATCAGCCCATAAATGATAGAATGTCTGTTTGGGATGAATCCTTCCCCAGTGAGGTACTTGCTGACTAGGCAACTTATACGACCCAGGGTCTCAAATATCATCATTAGCTATGGATTATCTGGATTTAATTCTGTGTTGTATTATTTTCATATATTGGTGCAGTGCAAGATTTGTCTGGGTTTCAGTACTTAACAATCACAACACATACAGCACCAGTTGGCTGACCCTTCCCAAGTACTCCTGTATTGCATAGAAAATATTGAGACTTATTTCCTTAAACTACAGACTCAGTTGCTTGATGCAATAGGAATGAATCTCAACAGGGATGATGCAGAGATAACATAAGTCATCTGTAGTGAGTTAAAGCTCTCTGCAAATACTAAACTATGGGGAGTGAAGGGGAGTGTCACAAACCAGGGTAAAATGGTGGTGGTAGGGAAAGTTCTGATATCCAGCTGGATGCCACCATCCCAACTGGACAAGGGCTCTATGCCTGTGTCCATAGTAGCCACATCAGCCAAGATCCTATATGTGACTTGGTAAATACAAAATAAACCGATAACATAACATTTAGTGACCTGCCATACCTTCCTCTATTTATGTCCTTAACTTCTACCCATGGCACACTAAAAGTACTTGGCCCTGGAAATTGCTTTCCTTTTTAAATCCCTTATCCAGAAATACTATTTGGATACCATGGGGAAAGATAAAATATTTCTGAAAACAGAATTCTATTTGGAAGATCTGACACATTCACTAGAAATTTAAACTAAAATCAGATTTTTGCCCAAGAGAAGGAGGCTATCAATCGTTTTAGAAAATACCGAACAAATACAAAGTGCCTTGATGTAGTATTTTTCCCAAAATGGAAACCTGGCCATAGAAAAGTGCGTGAGCTTTACTATCTTTTAGTTCTTCTGAATACCAGAAACAAACACATAGCCAGGGTTAAAGCACAGAACAAAAAACCCAAAAAGGCTGTTGGGTAAAAGAGATGCTAACGTACTCCACAGCTACACAGTCCCATGCAAGCTTTAATTTCTGCTCTACTGTAAGTTTTTCTTCCCTTTTTGATACACAAGATGCAAGATATCCAGGGAAAAAGACAATCCTGAAAACTCTTTACTCTAAAAAGTACAAACAAGTAAAAAAAACCACAACACTGTGAGAATGAAGACTCAAGGCCAAGGTGAAGATACTTTTTCTTTTTAATACTTGGTCATGTTTTAAAGTGGAACATGGCTCTAATCAAAGTTTACAGTGAAAGGTTCCATCATGAAAGTGACTGAAAAACCCATAATACTCTGAAAAGAATGAAAAATAAACCTAATCCTGCACTGTCCCAAGATCCACAACACATTTACACCTCTATGAATGATTCAGTTCAGTTCAGTCACTCAGTCGACTCCGACTCTTTGCGACCCCATGGATCACAGCACACCAGGCCTCCCTGTCCATCACCAACTCCAGGAGTTTGCCCAAACTCATGTCCATCGAGTTGGTGATGCCATCCGACTATGAATGATTAGACATGTATTAAACACTGTGGGCACTGTAATTCTATGCCCACAAAATAAATTTGGAGGACAACCTCTTGGAATACAAAATGTAATTCATTTGAGTAAACAGTATTAAAACAAATGAACAGACTGAAAAAAAAAAAAAGAAACTTTTAAATTTCATGTTGAAGGAAAATAGCACAGTAGTACCAGGAATAGTACAATGGTAAGGAAACTAGACAACAGTTTCACTTTAATTTTTCAGTATAAACAGCTGCAAAACTTGCTGGCTTCAGCATCCTAGATGCATGTTATACACATGGCTAAAGAATGTTAGCAGTTGTGAAATGCAGGCTTTGAATTGGCTTTTCCCTGATTTATAATTCCCCTTAGAGTGTTGCAACTACATTTAGAGAAGGTTCTCAAGCTGCCAGTATTTGCTAAGCCTACCCACACAGTCCATCCCCTCTAAAAATGCTGCTGGATCATAGAGACAGAGGGACCCTGGTGAATAGGGTTTAGGGCACTCATCCTGAACAAAACTCATCTGAATATACTTTGAATTACTTATCTTAGTAATAAGTAATATTTATGAATACCTAGAAATGTGCAGTATACAGAATAAAGGACTAAAATGCAGGACTCTGTCAAACTTAACCTATACACATTCACCTTCATCTACCAGAGCTAGCTTATGTTTTGGTGGCACTCCCTTTTTTCTGGAACTTCCCTTTAATGTGAACCAGCTTTTAAGACTTTATAACATATTGATATAGCCTTGGGGAAACAAGATCACTGACTCCCTCACAAAATCCTTAGCATATTGCTTTTTTCTATAATTCTAATCAGTGAAACATTACTACTTCATCTATACTTTCCTGACTCTTCAGGAAAAGGCAAGAACATTTTATCTAAAAAAAGTCCCGCTGAAGGAAAGTTACTCATATTGTTTTGGCATCATTTAGTTTGAGCAGAATATTAAGGATTCAGGCACAGACTTTTAGAACAAATGTATGGATACCAAGGGGGAAAGGGAGGGGAGTGGGAGGAACTGGGAGACTGGGACTGACACATATACACTACTGATACTATATACAAAATAGGTAACTCATGAGGACATACTGTACAGCACCGGGAGCTCTACTTAAAGCACTGTGGTGACTTTACAGGGAAGGAGGTCCAAAAGGGAGGGCATACATGCATATGTACCACTGACTCATTTTGTTGTACAGCAGAAACTATCACAACATTCTAAAGTAACTACACTCCCAATAAAAATCAAAAAAAAAAAAAAGAAATAGATGACCTACTCACAATATAAACCAGAAACTTTTGCTTGTTGACAGCATTCTAGAGGCTAAATAAATACTTTTTATTAAACATAAAACTTGGGTGATTAAATTGACCTTGAATATCATTTGTTATGTCTCTTGCTAAAAGAAGTTGCCTGCTTATGTAAGAGCCTGCCACTGAATTCAGATAAACTCACTGTAAAATTCAGTGAGCCAGCCTTGGCTTCTGAAGAACCTAAAATTCTTCCTATTGCTACCCTTCTTTCCTTCTGTATTGAATAGAATAGATAGAATCTATTCTATTATAGATAGAATCTCTAACTCTCTTATTTCTAGATAGGGATAATCATGGTCCAGTTTCTACTTATTTACTACCAACTAGTCTCTGAGTAGCACGGTTAAAATTTAAAGCCTTAGATAGTTAAAACACATGAAAAAAACATGAGAATATTTATACACTATCGACATCCAGGTGCTTTAGTTTCTTGACGGATGATTTTCCAAATTTTTTGCACTAAAGACTAACTCTAGTGGTCTGTGATCATTATCCTCATTTTCACTCCTCTGTTTATATGTCCATGACTTTCTCTCCCTCAAATAATAAGCCACTACTTCAGCAATAAGAAAGCAGAGCACAAGTCAACCCAGAGGTAACAAAAGAAACAAAATATGTCCTGCAAAATAAGACAGAGCTCTCTCTCTCACCATAATCCACTGGTTGCCAACTTTGGTTATATATTAGAAGCACCTTGGGAGCTTTTAAATATCCTGATGCCTAGGCTTTGTTCTCAACTTTTAACATAAGAATCTCTGAGGATGGGACCAGACATTCATATTTGTTAAAGCTCCCCCAGAAGACTGCAAAATGTCATCAGGTTGAGAATTACTACACTAACTCAGGTAGAACAGCTGCTCTCTAATAGAGAACTAACTCCAAATCTTGTTTTCCATATGGAATTTCAGAGGACTTTTCAAGAAATTCCTAGGCTCTGATCTACCTGAAAATTAGGGAATTTCTTCCCTAGTAAAGGGAGGGAAGAGAGGATTCTATTTCATTGCTATAAAGAAGGAGGAAGAAGTCCTTTACACACTTTCATCTCCACCAGAAGTTGCTTTCTCTGCCTTTACAGATGGTAAAAGCATGAAGAATGATGTTAGCCATACACGTCTGATTCTTGCGAGTTAACTGCCAAAGTGTCCTAGTCCCCACAATTCTTTCTCCTACCTCCAGCAGGTCTATCATCCTGGTCATCTGGGAGTAGATAAGGACCCTATGTCCTTGAGACTTGAGCCGAGTCAGCAGGACATCAAGGGCATACAGCTTTCCACTGTCAGTGATGAGGCTCTCCTTGCCTAGGGAGAAGAAAAGAGGGAAGTGGAAAATTGTATTTAATTGAAGCAGCAAAATCACTCACTGCAAAGCTGTATGCAGCCAAAATTACTACAGCCAGGATGCTTGTCCATCAGGAGAGCAGGAAAGTACTCTCAAGAAGAATGCAAAGTGCTTTAAAATCATATCCAGTAGTGTTCTGGGAAGACACACCCTGAAGGAGGGAGGGAGGTCCCTTTCCAACTGACAGTTCCCAATAAGACATTTGCTAAGCAGCTAAGGTACCTGAAAATTTCCCTGTTTCACATTCTTATTCAAGAGGCAGCAGGTCGTGTGGACATCTAAGAGTAACATCCATGCCATACCTGCTCTAAGTGACCTGAGAAGTCTGTTTTTCCTTTGTTCATCCTATCTCTAGGTATCTCTTTCTGCCAGTTCTATGGCTAAATTAAGGTTTACCTCCTGAAGGCATGAGAATGTAGAGAAACAAGGGCTTCTCTTCAGTTCAGTTCAGTTCAGTCGTGTCTGACTTTTTGCGACCCCATGGACTGCAGCACGCCAGGCTTCCCTGTCCATCACCAAGTCCCAGAGCTTGTTCAAACTCATGTCCATTGAGTCAGTGATGCCATCCAACCACCTCATCCTCTGTCATCCCCTTCTCCTGCCTTCAATCTTTCCCATCATCAGGGTCTTTTCCAATGAGTTGGCTCTTCGCATCAGGTGGCCAAAATATTGGGAGTTTCAGCTTCAACATCAGTCATTCCAATGAATATTCAGGATTGATTTCTTTTAGGATTGACTGGTTTGATCTCTCTGCAGTCCAAGGGACTCTCAAGAGTATTCTCTAACACCACAGTTCAAAACCATCAATTCTTCATCACTCAGCTTTCTTTATGGTCCAATTCTCACATCCATACGTGACTACTGGGAAAACCATAGCTTTGACTAGATGGACCTTTGTCAGCAAAGCAATGTCTATGCTGTCTAGGTTGGTCATAGCTTTTCTTCCAAGGAGCAAGCGTCTTTTAATCTCATGGCTGCGGTCACCATCTGCAGTGATTTTGGAGCCCAAGAAAATAAAGTTCTTACCTGCCCCTAAAGACATTTAAACACCAAGAAATACACTAAAAAACAAAACAAAATAAAAAACACTCTCTTTCAGATGATTTCAAATAGGTTGGCTGGTAAATATCATTATCCTAAGCTGTAATTTAATAAAGGCACTAGGGCTTATTCAGCTTTTTCAGAAAGAATGTGGGTTTCTGTGAAATGGAAGCTGCTCTCACTCACCAATTTGTGCCTCCTTCCTCCTCCCATTAAAAAAAAAAAAAAAAAAAGGCATTTCAGCTGGAGATCTTTAGAGAACACTTAACTCAGAAATTTTCATCTTATCCATTCAGTATCATTCAACTCCCATCACATTTCAGGAAGTAGAGTTTCCTGTTTGCAGACTGGTCCATAAACATGCCCTAACAATTGCTGATATTAGGAGGGGAAGAGATGAAACTTAGGGGGATGAGAGAGGTAAGAGTATATTTGGAAGTGGATGTGGGACATAAGAAGGGAGACAGAAAGGCTAGAAATATCACATACACAACTACTAAAAATAAAACAAGAAAACTGTTAAGAAAACCATATTGTCTACTTTTAGTTTCTAGGTTTGAACCCATGGTTTTTTTCCTCTGAACTACAGAAGCTGACTGTTGAGAGCAATCCAAAAGTTTTCAATGGTCATTTCTCTGTTCTCGCCACTATCTGCCAAGTGCACAACTGATTGTATAAACTGAATGAGAACGGATGTGCTGACAGCATCACAACAAATCATCAGCCACTCTGTTTTTGCTACAAAGCCACAGGTCCTGGATGTTTACTCCTCTGCGCTACAGCCTGCCTTTTCCCACCTTCGGAACATTGCCAGGCCACATTTCTCTCCCTACCCCCACTCCCTGACGCTGTGGCACACACCTTTGTTCAGTCTCTTTGTTTGGTCCTGTTTAGATTATTGAAATGCTCTCCTTTTTGTTGGTCTCTTGACCAACACAATCAAATGACTGCAGCTGGGACAGAACTGACTGCTAAGCCCTCTTGCTGGCACCAGACAAGGAGGCCTGTATAAATTCCCAGTCTGATCAGGCAGGCAATGCTTTCATAACAACTCCAAGGGTTTCTCCTTGTCACAATTACCCTTCTCTTTTAATTGGGTTCCCTGGGGTCCCTCAATTTTGATAGCTCCTAAACATTCCCCACAGAGGTACCAATCAGCTTCAGACAATAAGTTTCCTTGTTTCTCATTAAAAGCACAGGAAGGGGAAAAAAAAGAAACCCATATATTTTTCAGTCACTGAGTAAGAGTGGGCAAGCTAAGAGCATCAGATTTCTGCAGCTTGCTTATCTCCTCTTTCCACTCGCATATACTCCCTCAAGACAAATATTTAAGCATATACAAATCTGTCTTGTGTGTGAATTTTGAGAAGTTTCAATTCATCTCAAAATCACGATTCGATGATTTTCACACATTCCTGCTTCTCACATCTACTTTACTTTGCTAAGCAGAACGCACTGATGCTAGGATTAGGAAAACTCAAAGATGAAGATGTACATATACACTTAGAAGAGAACTCTGATGAACCTAAAAGCAGCAAGAAACTGTACCTAATGTTAGCTTGTTACTGCTTAGGCGGGGGAGATGGAAGTGGATGGACTGATTTCTTTGGACTTGCCTGAAGGAAAAGATCAAAAAGAAAGTGACCAGCAACACCCTTAAAACACTTAAGCAGAAAAATGTTTTCTTCCATGGCACATACCAGTGCCTTCTGGGCCTGACATCCATTACTCAATTTTCAGGAGCTACCAAAGTTGCCCTGGACAAAAATACCACCTGTAGCTAAGCAGGGCATAGAGTCAAGAAGAGCACAATTCCCAAGAAAATAGACTGATTCTGCCAAGTCAAACCTGAGCCCAGCCCCTTCTTTAAAACAGAAGCTCAAAAAATGGTGAGATGAACAGACCTACGCTACCATCTTGCAATCTTTCCTACAATCCTGAAATGCAACCTTATAGTATTTTCACTTAGACACAAGCTCTTACTGACCACAGTATAAGATGTTGGGTCAGCGACAAATTAATGTATCCAATGGCAGTAAAATTAGGATAACAGGTAAAAGACAATCTCCTTTTTCCAAAGAGAGGAGACTTTTGAAGGGACTGTACATACTTCTCTTGGTGAAACACAGAGACACATTCAAGGTGTGAAATCCAGGAGATTCTTGATCAGTCTTGCAAGGAATATAATGAAACCAACTCTTCCCAGGGAAACAGAAAATGTAAAAGTACAGAGGAAAGAGAGATAAAATACAGGTTCCAGTGACCCCCTCCACCCCCCACTGCCCTGCCCAGCCAGTCTACTGAGCACAATGGGGTCAGTGAGGAGCTGGTTGGTTCTCACAGTAAACAGCCAGTGAGGCTGGTGCTTTTTATCGATGCGAAAAGAACTCAGACACTTCCTGCTATTTAAACAAGGTCCATTTTTCTTTCAAAGAACAGGAAAAGCCACAAGAGATTCCCACAGCGCCAGCAATAAGCCTTCTCCTTGTGTACTGGGAACTTGGGAGTCAGAATGAAGAAGGGAGAAAGGAGAAATAAGGTCTTATCTTGTTTCTTTCAACACCTGTGCCCATCTTCTGCCTGGGACTCTGTGGTTTCCAAACCCGCTGGATTCTATTCCTCTATTCCTACTACCATCCAGGTCTGCTTTATACCTGAGCTTCCCCTTATTTTCCAACAACAGACCTGCACCCACTGCTTTCATCTAATTTAAGTCAGATATGAAGTCATATAAATACTGCTCTTGTATATACAAAACGGTATCTTCCAGTTCAAAGCACCCCCAAAGCAACTAACAGGTTGACCCAAAGTCCCTCAACACTTGACAAAGTTAACATTAAATGGAAAAGCCAGGCCTTAAAGCCTAGAACCCAGTTACCTATTAGAAACAGCAGAACCTTTGTTTTGAACACTTAACTCTAGTTTACTTCCTTCATATGTCTGGAAGATGAACACAATCAAAGTGGCAGAGAAGCTGGACAACTGAAACAAACGTGGAAGCTTTAAGCTCCTACTTCAGTGTGCCAGCAGGTGTAACAAAGAACATAAGCCTATGAATCCTGTATTCAGTTTCCTTAAAAGTAGTCTCACTAAAACGAAGATGAAAACCTAGTTTCCTTTCAACCCTCAACCCTGACCCTAGGAGGTCTGGGAATCCGCTAGCATTTTGGCACAGAACACTGTTTTTCTTCTGGTTATCATTCAGATCTCTAGTGCTTCGTGCAGAACACTGTTTATGCTACTTAAACTAGGCTTTCTGCAAGTGACGACATTCTCATTCATTCCACTGGCAAGGGCACAAGACAACTGTACTCATTCGACCTAAAGCCTTTCCTACCACATTTATTTTCCTACACTCCCTGCACTGCAGCCCCATCCCCGCCCCAACCCCGGCTCCTGGCCACCAAAGAGTGGTATTCCTTTCTTTTGTCAAAAGAGAGTATTTAGGCAGAAATCTAAAATAGATTTCTCTTTCCAGTCAAGTCACACATTACTTAAGTATTCTTACCTATAGTCACTAAGGGTAAAAGAGGAAATAGAAACACTAAGAACTCCTGAATTCCAAATATTTGAAACCACTGCATGAAGTTAACACCCTGGTTCTTCCCTTGCCAAAGAATGAGCATATGCCAAGAGAAAGGAGAACTCACCTGGAATTCTGATGAAAGACCAGCCATTCTGAGGCCTAATGCTCCACAGTCCTCCAGCTGGTTCTGGAAAGAACTGGGACCGTCGATTTAGCCAGTCTGCTGCCAGTTCAGGGGCCCCATTCAACAAACACTGCTTGGCTGCCAGGCTCCCTCCTTCCTTCAACACTCGCCGCTCATATTCTGCACTTCGGTCATTGCAGTAAGAATCCAATGGCACTGCGGTGACCTGCAGGCAAAGATTCACGTAAGATGGTTCTTTCACATTTTCCACACGCACTAAGTCCTTTGGGAACTTTGACTTTGAAATCAGATTTATGTGGATAATTCTTAGGTAGTGGTTTTAACTTCCCTGCTCTGACAAACTTAATAACTGACTTAGTGAGGTTCCCCAGGTAAAAGGCCAATCTCCATTACATGAACTTACAACAAACTAAGGATCCAGAGACTGCTGGAGTTTGGAGATATCTGGGATACTAGGTCAGGAGTAATTCTATAGCAAGAGTCACTCTGCCATCTCCCTTCACTGCCACAGTGCTTTTGGCAAAGTTCTATAAGCCATACACAGTGTGGTGAGGCCACAAAGGGAGTGTGAGACAGCCATCATTAAAGAACTGAAGAGTATTCTCCTGGCGCATCGGAAGCTGTCTTCAACGCTTCTGTGGCACATCGCCCAAGTTTATCAACATTTGTTTTTCCTCTTCCCTGACCAGGCTGCTGACTGACAAACCCAATGGAAGATAACAGAGTCTTTCTTTCAGGATATAAGCTGTGGGGAGCACTAGGTGGTAGGGAACAGAGAAAGCAGTTGGCAGAGAGTAGTGAATTCATTTCTGGGCTAGGGCAGAGGCTTTGCACAAATTTTTATCCCACCACAAGATGGATCTAAATTCAAATGCTAACCCCCAACAGAAGTCTGTCAATTTAAAAACTTCACTTATTTTTTAATGTCCTGAGTCTATTCCCACGCTAATAAGCAACTATGCATTCAATTGTCTGTGAATCACCTGATAAGAAGTCTGAGGTTCTTTTTGTTAAAATTTGGAGGTTTTGATTATGTGTAAGCCCAGGTTGATAAAAAGGCTAAAGTCTCATTATTAGCAGAAAATTGCTCAGAAGAGTCATGGAGCTAGACCAAGAGATAGGAAGAATGTGGCTAGAAGGAACAAGGGCAGAGAGATCGGAGAGATCAGAACATAAAGTACTGTACCTAGTTATAAAGTATTATTGTTTCTATTATTTTTTAGAAGTTAAACATTTACGAAAATCTACCTTGCTACTAACTTCTCTATTTTTATGCTCATCAATATTTAGGGCAATGGTTGTCAAAAGAACCTTCTTGGGAGCTTATCTAATGTGCAGATTTTGATACAGGTCTAAGGGAGGAGTCATTAGTTCTAGGTTTTTGACACGCACCCAAGCACCTCATACTGTTCATGGCAGGAGGAGAAGGGGGCAACGGAAGACAAAATGGTTGGATGGCATTCACCGACTCAAGGGACATGTGTCTGAGCAAACTCCAGAAGATGGTGAAGGACAGGGAAGCCTGGCATGGTGCAGTTTATGGGGTCGCAGAGTCACGACTTAGCAACTGAACAACAACAAAGCCAAACCTTGAGAAATACTGCCTTGGAACAAATAAACATACAGATAGCTAACTATGGGGCCACTGGTTTCTGCTGGAAACTAGTAGTACTAGTGTTAGTCGTTCAGTTGTGTCCGACTTTTTGCAACTCTATGGAACGTAGCCCGCCAGGTTCCTCTGTCCATGGGATTCTCCAGGCAAGAATACTAGAGTGGGCTGCCATGCCCTTCTCCAGGGGATCTTCCTAACCCAGGGATTGAACCCCAGTCTCTTACGTTGCAGGCAGATTCTTTACCATCTGAGCCATGAGGATTTAACCAGAGGATACCAAAACTGGAGAAAGAACATCATTTACCAATTTACCAAAGAGTACACTACTCGGGCATGCAGATGAAGCTAAACTGAGTTTGCTAGGAAGCAGTGCCATCTATGGTCCAGATGCAAAACTACACTGGGTAGCCGGCTGAGACCCCGCACTCCAAAACCTAGAAGTGTGAAGTGAAAGTCGCTCGGTTATGTCCAACTCTTTGCAATCTCATGGACTATTCAGTTCATGGAATTCTCCAGGCCAGAATACTGGAGTTGGGGGTAACCATTCCCTTCTCCAGGGATCTTCCCAAACCAGGGATAGAACCCAGATCTCCCATATTGCAGGCAGATTCTTTACCAGCTGAGCTACCAGGGAAACCCCCAAACCTAGAAAGGCGCAGGCATAAATAAATTTACATAGACAGTGTTAGAACAGGTTTTGGTAATCTCATATCACATTTACCCACTGCAAAAGGAGTTTGTTCTCTTGCTTTCAAGTTATTCATTTTTTCCCACTGAAAGCTGAACATAGGCAAATAAAGACTGAAAACACAAAGCAGATGATTAAAAATTTTACACTCAAAGATGACCACTTTAATTTTCTTTAAATTTTACTGAAGTATAGTTGATTTATAATGTTGTATTAATTTCTGCTATATAGCAAAGTGACTCAGTTATACATATATATATATATTCTTTTCCATTATGGTTTATCACAGGATATTGAATACAGCTCCTGTGCTATACAGTTGGCCCTTGCTGTTTATCCATCCTATGTATAAAATAATTTACATCTGCTAATTCCAAACTCCCAATCCTTTCCTTCCTCCCCCTTCTCCCTTGCTATTTTTTTTTTTTTTAAGAAAAGCAGAACTTACATTGGAATTATATAAAAACTTTGGGCCCATGTTCTTGAGGTGAAAAGTCAAAAGCTAGAAAATCATAAAGGAACAAGGTGAAAACAGTTGACACAGGAAAGAATGTTTTTCCTGTCTGGACTCATTTCTAGTCACTCTTTTACAGTTTAAAAACAAAACAACTTTTTAAAGTTACAAACGTTCTCCTGTTTTCCAATTTCATTTTGCTGATAGCCTTCCAAATTCAGGATTAAAAACTAGGAGATTCCGAGGGCACAGCTCGTAGTGAAATATTTTTTAATGTTTCGTTAAGCTTACTTGGCAGGAGCCCTGAATCAAGATATATACAGAATCACAGAATATCATGCTTTAAGTACATAAGCAGTAAACCCACGAGGTCCAAAAGGAGGCAAACATGTCCATTTCTACTTAAATTATGCCTTCCAAGTCAGCTGTATCCTAAACAGCCCACCTCCACCCATTCTGCCCACCCCAAGCAGCCTTCCCAACTGCTCAGAAGCAGGGGAGATGAAGTATGACATACCATTCCTGCCTCCCCACAAATGGAAATGCACACTCCCTTTCGTCTCACATGAGCTGACCCCTGGTGTGGCTTCATTAACTTTCTAAACTCTAGTATCTTTAGGGGCTGCCTCCTCAAGCATTCAGCGCGTCCTTCCTGAGGACATGTAGATTCCTGCTCTAGCTCTAAGAAGCGTGACCGCTCCAAGCACTTTAGTTTTTTGGTATGATGAATTCCCAGGGTCTTAGTTTATTAACCTTGCAGAACGATTTCCTCAGCTAATGATAATTCCTTCCTTAGTGACACAGTTCATCCTGAACTGACCCTAAAGTTTTCATAGCATGTGCCATGGAAATTAATTTGTCTTAACTCAAGGCCAGGGTTGAGGCTTCAAAGGAAATCAGTTTCTCTCCATCACAGATAGGTTAGAAATCAATATAATTAAAATCTCTCAGGAAATATTGCCTTACTCACACCCCAGGCCTGATCTGAAGACATGTATAAAACATTCAGACATGTTAAAAACTTTTCTTCCCGTCCTTGTAATTATGGTGTGATTACTCCCATTTCAGATTTAGCACAAGCTACTGAAGAAACTCTACAAACAAGTATGGGGAGAAGGGCAGAAAAGGCAAGGGTGCTGGAGAGGAACCCTTCAGCCAGATGAGAAAAGCTTTCTCTTGCTTCCTGCTTGCCCTTTACACGATTATAGTCTTCTTCAAGTTACTACTGCTTTTTAGGGGCTTTTTAGGGAAATATCAGTACCAGACATGATAGTTCAGACTTCAGCCTCCTCAGAAATAATACTTAAGTAGAATAGTGGGAATTTTTATGTGTAAATATGTCAGGAAAGTGGGGTTATTCTTCAGAGTGGTTGGCTACAGAGCTCCAAGTGGTATAAATGAAAAATTTTATGTCCATAAATGCAATTACGGTCCAGGGCAGTTCACTCTTTATTGGCTCCATAAAACATGGGGAATATGAGAAGTAAAAATGTCCTGACAACCCTCTCTCAAAAATCCAGACTTCCTCTTATAGGTCTCTTTGTATACATTACAGATTAGAAGGAAAAAAGGAAACAACTACACAACTATGAAGCCTGAAGGCTGCTTTCTATGTAAGCACTTGGCTTTAAATGTTGCCTAGAAAAAGTGCTTTTCCCTACATCAATTTAAGCTTCAAATACCAAGAATGCTTTGGAAGAAGTGGGTACATACAAAACCCAAATACTTTCTGGATAATCAGTATAAATCAAACAAAGTTGATCACGGGAAGAGAATCACGTTTGTGTAGAACAGGATCAGCAAAGAAATTCAGGCAGGCAGGAATCAACGGGCCTCAGTACTATCATCTCATTTCCACCTGTCATCTTTCTTTGGACCTCATGCCAGATTCTGACCTTTGATAACTTAATGAAGTAAGGATGTAAGCTTATATAAACAGTGGTAGAAAAACATCACAAAGAAGATTTAAAGTCTTCACCTTCTTTGAATGGAACTGTGAAAACAGTAGTCTTGCTAGGATAAGTGGTGAAAACAAGATTAAAAACACAGAAGGGTAAGAAAAGTCAACCTCTTAAGTGTGTCCTGGGCTAACTGAAAGCTGCCCCTTAAAGCAAATGGAAACAAGCTGGAAAGACAGAAGCTAGTTTTCGCTCTAACAGCAGCCTGGCCACATCTTTACTTTGCCCCTCTCCCTTCATGTACTTCTTTGTGGTTTTAAGAGAGCTTCTGCCTGGCTCTGATTAGAAAGACATGAAAGAGTGGAAGATGTAAGCAAAGTAAACAGCTGCAGTGTTCCGGGAAAGCCTTTGCAGCGACACTGTCAGCTATCACCAGAGGGCCCTGTTTTGACAAACAGGGTATTAGGAAGGATCTAACAGCTGTTTAAAGTTGAAGCCACAATAGAAATTACTCCCAATCTACAAGTAAGACTACAACTACTGAATGGAAGATATGGCACAATAGTCATTTTTCAGAGGGAACATACTTGTGAAGGACAGTCCAGGCAGGGCTGCTGAAGAAAGCTAAGAAGTTTCTTGATGCTGGAGTGTTAGGTTTCCCTTTGTTATATGGAGTCTATACCAAGGTGATAAGGCCAGATCAAATCTCCCTCCCAATCTGGCCCCAGCCTCTGAAAAACCTTCAAAAACTTCAACACAGGTGACAAATGGCTCCCTCTCCTTTTCAAATATTCCACTGTCCCTGTCCCTGCTACTGGGTGGTAATCCACCTGACAGACGGCCTGCTCCCATGGTAGTTTAGAACCCCGGACTAACTAAGAGGAACTACACAGATGCAACATCAGAGAAAGAAGCCACTTCTAGCTGCCATACAGTGGTTCTCAAACCAACACAATTCAAAGTGAGGGATACTGTCTTAGGAAAGCTAGGACCACAGATCCTCTTTCTAAATACTGAGCATTCTTGTCAAGACATGGACCCCTTGAAAACTTGTTTATTTCTTTAAACACCACCTATTTTATTGCTTCCTTACTGCGGCACTTACTCGTGGACTGGCCACACACAAAAAAGATGGCAGCTCAGTGAGCAGGCAGCAACGAAGCGAGGAGGTAGCTGATCTCCGCTGATGGATGACCTGGTCTGAGTAGCCACTCACTGCTTTACAGTGGCTGCTGAAAACCAGAGACTACAAAACAAAGATGCAAATTAGTGCTACTGACAATTGCTTAATGTAAGCAACACCGAAAAAAAGTCACAGTCAAGGTTCATGCTAATTTCAAAATGTGCTTTTATCAGTGTACTTTAAGTAAATGTCATCTCTAATTCTACCTTTTTCTGGAAGTGAATACTGTTTATTATCAATAGTTACAGCAAAATTTTCATTAGACAAAACAACATTTTGTGTATCTCAAGGAAAAATTGGTTCATTGTTAAACTGTCGATACAAACCCGTATTTTGAGTTAAAGACGATGACCAACAATATTTCCTCCCAAATTCATTTAGGCAGATGAGTTTAGTATTACATGCGTGTACTAACAATGCAGTATAGTTCTAGCAAGGTTAGATGTTCTATTTATTTGGAGACATCAATACAAGTGGTCAGGAACAAGGAACAGTCTCTTTAGTTTCTCTAACTACCATTTAAAAAATTAAATCCTTTACTTACATTACTGTATGAATTCATTTTAAGAGACTTAAAGCTCATGTTAAAGCTTCAGTTTGCAGTCATTCATATGAAAGATTTTTTTAAGTATGGAACGTTCACATACAAAGAAGCAGTCAGTGGGATTAGAGTATTATATATTGTAGGTGCAGTTCCTTCTTCAGTTCAGTGTTAAGACACTTTATCTTTGGATCTTCGTTCTTGATTATTTCATTTATCTGTCTTATTCGTTTCTCAAGGCAAATCAGTATACAAATAACCATAACAAATAACCATATGAATGAAGATAATACAAAAAACTGCAAGAAGAACAGTAACCAGGACCCACTGCAGGAGAATAACAGTTGTAATTCCAACTGCAGGAGAATAACAGTTTGTAATTCCAACCAAATCTCCTCAAAGCCTCTTTGTACGTATCTTCTCCTAAAGTACATGGATTCTTCAGTATCACAGTTTGAAAGACTCCACCTCAAGTGTCTAGTAAGACAGGTGCATCATAATCTACTTTAAAGAAGCAATCAGCATCTTCTAAATAACAGTCATGAACAAACTGAAAGGCTTTAACTGCTGGGATGCCTTTCAGTTCAGTTCAGTTGCTCAGTCGTGTCCAACT
This sequence comes from Bos indicus, assembly GCF_029378745.1. Classification (NCBI taxonomy): domain Eukaryota; kingdom Metazoa; phylum Chordata; class Mammalia; order Artiodactyla; family Bovidae; genus Bos; species Bos indicus. The sequence goes on from NC_091769.1 coordinate 36,466,225, forward strand.
CTTTGCGACCCCATGAATCGCAGCACACCAGGCCTCCCTGTCCATCACCAACTCCCGGAGTTCACTCAAACTCACGTCCATCGAGTCAGTGATGCCATCCAGCCATCTCATCCTCTGTTGTCCCCTTCTCCTCCTGCCTCCAATGCCTCCCAGCATCAGAGTCTTTTCCAATGAGTCAACTCTTCACATGAGGTGGCCAAAGTACTGGAGTTTCAGCTTTAGCATCATTCCTTCCAAAGAAACCCCAGGGCTGATCTCCTTCAGAATGGACTGGTTGGATCTCCTTGCAGTCCAAGGGACTCTCAAGAGTCTTATCCAACACCACAGTTCAAAAGCATCAATTCTTTGGTGCTCAGCTTTCTTCACAGTCCAACTCTCACATCCATACATGACCACCATGGAAAAACCATAGCCTTGACTAGATGGACCTTTGTTGGCAAAGTAATATCTCTGCTTTTCAATGTGCTATCTAGGTTGGTCATAACTTTCTTCCAAGGAGTAAGCGTCTTTTAATTTCATGGCTGCAGTCACCATCTGCAGTGATTTTGGAGCCCCAAATATAAAGTCTGACACTGTTTCCACTGTTTCTCCATCTATTTCCCATGAAGTGATGGGACCAGATGCCATGATCTTCATTTTCTGAATGTTGAGTTTTAAGCCAACTTTTTCACTCTCCTCTTTCACCTTTATCAAGAGGCTTTTTAGTACCTCTTCACTTTCCGCCATAAGGGTGATGTCATCTGCATATCTGAGGTTATTGATATTTCTCCCGGCAATCTTGATTCCAGCATGTGCTTCTTCCAGGGATGCCTTTAGTGACTTCTAATCACACAGTTCGGAAATCTTTACAACCCTTTATTATGATGTTGGACTCATGTAGCTTTGACAGGTTTGGTAATTTTCTCCAGATGTTGAGGTCCAATCATTAACCAGGAAATAAGGTTAATCTTCTGATATCATTTTTCAATAATATTTGTATTCTCTTTATGTTCGCTAGCATCTGCACTGAGATTTATCCACCTTTCTACGTATTTATCTTCATTATCATCTGAATGCCTGAGGATCATTATGAAGATAAATAGATGAGGTGTCACCCTGTTCTTTCAATATTGAATACTGACAAGCTAGGATCAATTATAAAAAAACCTTATTGCTGACACATAGTTGAAGGTTAAAAAAAAAAAAAAGAATATATACACACACGTATATATAGCCAGTTTTCTTGTGTTTTTTTGGAAGTTCACTTCTGACTATTAGTAACAGTTCTTGCCCCTCCGGGGGTGAAGATGACACAAGCCTAGCAACTGCTGCTCATCTGTAGTATTTCAAGGCTGCTAGCTGCAGTGTCCACCACCAGCCAGGTGGCTGAGATGGCAGCAGTGGCGGGCCTAAAGACTTTTGAATTCTTTACTAACTTTTAAAGACCAGTATCTAAACAGTATCTCAGTTAAGAATCTCTTAAAGTCAACCTCATTTTCAGTATTCTTAAATGGCAAAATCCAACAGGTAAGAGATGAAAAGAATGACTATTTCCTTCAATTATTTTCTCTTCAGCACTGTACCTATTAATAAGAAAGGGATACAACAGTCACTATAGGGAGTCTTTTAAACACATTATTTTGCTTGAGATACCTTTCTAGAAAAAAATGATAATTTTTTTCTAATGATAATTTTATTTCTGGGGTCGTCATTTCTAAATTAGGATGTGTTCATTTGTCTTATCTCAGCTAGGTTAAGATGGGATTCTCATTTGGAGTCACTAAATCAAGGTGATCTACAGCTGATCCCAGATTTAAAAAATAATTCACTAGTTTAAAATGCTCAACATACACAAGCCTTAGCTTTTAAGAAACCCTGACTACTCCTAGTACATTTCACTCATCTATACTTTTCTAGATTATTTTCTCTTAATATTGGTTTTATTAGATCTTCCCCAGTACAGGTGGTCCCTGGTACCATAGTGCCTCATTTCCTTCACACAATGACATGAAGGGCTAGGTATTGCTAGATACAGAAAAATTTAGTGCTTAACACAGAAGAACATAAAGGACACCTTAGACACTACTGTGTGGGATATGGGTGGGTGGGTGGTACAGAAAAAAAGGTTTATTACTTTTTTAGTCTATTTTGGCCTAAAACAGATTAGAAAAAAAGAACGCCACACAATGAGAGATGTGACTTGGTAATAAAGTGGTCACAGGTTTTGCTCTTCTGTTGTCCCTGCCTCATGTCCTGGACTATCACTATCTCATTACTCCGTAGGCACTGGCAATTGTGTGTCCTGCTGCCAGCACCATAATATGCACACAAGTGAAGGTAGGCTTCGTTAGAGTCTTCTGGCACCATGCAAGTCTCAAGTGAAAATCATAAAGCAGTATGATAGGCCCCACAGAGACATACTTCGTGCCACAGTGTAGCAGAGAACACACTGTTATCTGTATTTTCCCCTCAGATAAAGATGTGCCCATTTAACAAGGGGCCATATTTTGTTTTCCATGTCCTATTCAGAATTAAAAAGAGTACTTACGCTAAAGTTAGGTCATTACTTAGAAATTAATTTTCCGCTTTTGCTCTTAAAGAACACATCAAACTCAGATATAGAGAAACTGTCTCACTTAAAATGAAAGGGCACAGTGCTTATAGACCAATTGCTAAGATTACAAGGATTCTATTTTCACAGATGGAAATACAGAAAAAAACTGAAAACAATGGTTTTCCAGAGCTTTCCACAAGGGTGCTGGCAGCTCTCATGATTTCAGGAAATGATGATATAGATACTGCAGTTGCAAATTAACATCTAGCGGAGGAGTTTTTGGAAACTTCCTGTTTGGGAGATTCTTCATCAATAGCCATTCAAAGCTCTCTAAGCATTTAATAGAGTACAGTGTTTAAAACTTAAAAAAAAACACACATCACTTTTTCCAAAACAACTCTTTATGTTTAGATTCTTCTGTATATTTTAAACTGCAAAATCTGAAATGCCCTCAATTTCTATGAATTAGCTGGCTCACTAGAGTTGTAGTGAGCCAGTTAACTCATATAATACCTAAGCAGACCATTACCATGACAACAGTTTCTCAGAGACTGGGACAGGAAATGAAATGGATGCTGTACCCTTTCTGCCAATTACCATTTTTAACATATTATTTAACTGGATATAGTATAAAATCTGTTCCGCCTCCCCGAAAGATGGCTCAATGGTATATTTCCTACAGATTCTGGTTTTTGTCTTTAGTCTTCAAAGCAAAATAAGATTAAAAAGAAAAAAAAAAAGATTCATGTGTATGAGACTTGCCCTCTAACCCCTGCAAAACTGTACAAGAAAGGAGGTCCAGTGAGAGCCCACACTGGGGAGGGAGGTATGTGAGAATGAATTCACAAAAGTTTTGAGCTAAATACTATTCCTTCTTGAACTCATCACCAGTAAAGCAGGGTAAAGAACAATGAGGGTTAGTGGCTTCTGTATCACAAGCATCGTAAGAAAAGGATGATCAGAAAAGCACTTACGTCAAGCAAGAGATTTTAAAAGGCCCTAATTTTGTTCAAAATACTCCTAAAGTGTCATCTCATCTGTGTTCTTAGCCTAGTTTTTAGTTTCTTGATGTTTTTGTATACCCCCCCAAAGCCAGTATTATGAGAATGGTACTTCTTTGAACTCTGTAACACAGGATTCAAATTTAACATTCACTGCTGGGTAAGAAGAGTTTTACAGGTATACTCAGTGGGAAAAAAAAGAGCTTCCCACTGTTAAAATTCATTCACATCCACGAGTGGCAAGAAAGACGGGAGGATTGGATTAGACTGCTGAATATAACTTAGGTAATATGTGATTTAAAGATAGACTATCAAGAAAAAGATGACAACGTGTAGGTAAGTCAACATTCATTAACTTCCTCCTCAGAGGAATAAGAAGAAAGCATTCACCTTGATCTGATGATAGGAAGCTGTATTTAGGAGACAGGCTGCTGGAACAATACCTGCCACTATTTATAACATAAAATATACGAAGGCACAGAAGAGAACAAAATAAAGGGTTTTCTGCAACAAGAGGATAAAAGTGAATATGGAAAAAATTAACTAAAAGTTAATCTGATAGCTCCAAAGGAATTTTATTCAGAGTTATTATCTGAGGGCTTCCTTGGTGGCTCAGTGGTGGAGAGTCTGCCTGCTAATACAGGAGACAGGGTTTGACCCCTGATCTGGGAGGATCCCACATGCCATGGTGCTACTAAGCCTGTGCACCACAATTTCTGAGCCTGTGCTCTAGAACCTAGAAGCCACAACTACTGAAGTCCAGACATCCTAGAGCCCGCGCCCTGCAACAAGATAAGCCACTGCAATAAGAAGTCTATGCACCTCAACTAGAGAGCAGTCAGTCCCCACTCTCTGCAACTAAAGAAAAGTCTGCACAGCAATGAAGACCCAGCACAGACGAAAATAAAAATTATAAAAAAGTTATTATTTGAATAGTACAAGATACAGTATCCTGGTACTCACTTTCAATTTTAGCATTTCCCTTTGTCTCTTTTCTCAGGTTTGCTTGAGAATAATCCCCAACTTTACTTTTAAGACTGATTTTGAACATGGAATCAGGATTCATGTTTTCCCATCAAAACATTGAAACAAATTTGCATTTACTATACATATAAAACAAGGCCACTCAACTTCATGGTATCACAAAAGAAAGCAAAAGCAAAACAAAGGAGCTGGAGAAATAGCATCTCTACAGCATTATGTTTCCAAATAATCAAAGTTACATAATCAGAACTAAGTAGGCAAATCAAATGAAAACGCAAGATAAAATTGTTCACAAAGAGTTAGGGCTTATGAGCAATGAATTTTGGGCTGAAGATAAATGGCAATGTATTATACTATATTAATGGTTTCCCCAGCTGACATTTGCTGTGGCTAACAAAACTGTGAACAGAGAGGTAACATGGAGAGCAGGGAGTTATGATGCCAGCATCCCTTCCAATTTAAGAACTTTCATGGTATCAGTCAGAACTCATATATTGCCTAAGCCAAAATCTCACAACAGAGAATACCAAAACAAACTTGGTAATGAAATAACTAATATAAAAGGCACTGAGGCTCCTCCATACTCTCTCTCCTGAATCACTCACTCTGGGGGAAGCCAGAGGCCATGTCATGAGGACAATGAAGCAGCCCCATGGAGAAGTCCACATTTTAAGGAACTGAGTCCTCCAGCCAAAGCAGGCACCAAAATACCAGGCATATAAGTGAGCTGGCACTATGGCTCCAGTCAATCTTTTAGGTAACTGCAACCCTAGCTGATATCCTGACTGCAACTTCATAGGATTTTCTGAGTCAGAACCACCTACCTAAGCTGCTCTCAAGTTTATGACCAACAGAAACTATGAGATATTAAAAACGTTCACTATTTTTTGCTGCTACAGTTTTGGGTAATTTGTTTTATAGGTATAGATAAGTATTAATACTACAGGGTAATATCCACAATTGACACTCTTTTTGCAATTAGTCTTTGAGATGTCTAAAAATTAGCTTCCTTCTTCTGGTATATGGAGAAGGCAATGGCACCCTACTCCAGTACTCTTGCCTGGAAAACCCCAAGGATGGAGGAGCCTGGTAGGCTGCAGTCCATGGGTTCGCTAAGAGTCGGACACGACTGAATGACTTCACCTTCACTTTTCACTTTCATGCATTGGAGAAGGAAATGGCAACCCACTCCAGTATTCTTGCCTGGAGAATCCCAGGATGAGGGAGCCCGGTGGGCTGCCATCTATGGGGTCGCACAGAGTCGGACACGACTGAAATGACTTAGCAGCAGCAGCAGCAGCTGCTGGTATATTTCTTACTCCCAAGAAATGCCTCTAGATCTCAGCTCAAATGCATGGCAAAAATAACCAATGTGCAATAAACTCAATGCATGACCAAACAAGTTACCAATGCCACCCATATTTCCCAACATCCAAGGGAAGTTAGAACTCTTCAGAAAATGTTATTTTAAATAGAGAGGAAGATTATACTTCTAATTTTAAGTTGGAGGACATTCCCTCAGATAAGAAAACATACAAAATTTCAAAGGGAAAAAAAAAACATCCTTGTGGTCCAGTGGCTAAGACTCTGAGCTCCCAATGCAGGGGGCCTGAGTTCAATCTCTGGTCAGGGAACTAGATCCCACTGCTGCTGCTGCTGCTGCTAAGTCGCTTCAGTCATGTCCAACTCTGTGCGACACCATAGATGGCAGCCCACCAGGCTCCCCTGTCCCTGGGATTCTCCAGGCAAGAATACTGGAGTGGGTTGCCATTTCCTTCTCCAATGCACGAAAGTGAAAAGTGAAAGTGAAGTCGCTCAGTCCTGCCCAACTCTTAGCAACCCCATGGACTGGAGCCTACTAGGCTCCTCCGTCCATGGGATTTTCCAGGCAAGAGTACTGGAGTGGGGTGCCATTGCCTTCTCCGCTAGATCCCACATGCCACAGCAAAGAGTTCACATGTTGCACCTGAGGATCCCACACCTGCAACAAAGATAGAAGATCCTGAGTGCTGCAACTATGACCTGGCACAGCCAAAAAAAAAAAAGACAGAACTGAGCTATTTTTTTCCTTTGGCTATGCCACTTGGCATGTGGATTGTAGTTCTGCAACCAGGGATTCACCCCCTCCATTGGAAGACAGAGTCATAACCACTGGACCAACAGGGAAGTCCACCAAAAATGGCAGAATTATTTAATAGCATTTTTTGTTAAATGTTCAGCTTGGTTTCAGTCTTTCAGGATCTTGTAAAATATTCTTTGTATTTGAGAAGTAGCTTTCTATTAATTAAAGAGTGCCTACCTGAACACTGGTTCTCTACCATGTAAAAAGGACAGTTAATCACTTTCGCATCCTTTATCAATCTTTCTTATATGTTTGATTTCCCTTTGAACTGCCTTCTTCCTTTTTCATCTTCAAATCTGAGTCTCCTTTCTCTTACAAACCTCAGCTTTAATCTAACAGACTCTCCTGCAAGGTGTTCCTATTCTTTTTAATTGTCATACTTCATTACCCACTTCCTAACCAGAATCTCTCTCCTTGTAAATCCCTGCACCTGGGCTTTCTCTATTCTACCTGCACTCATAATATCAAGGAGCTCCTAATCTCACTCTTAAGTGTTCACCTGGAACTTTAGTTTAATACTCTCCTCATCACAGATCCCCATGTCCAATCTTTCCTGTTGTCATAATCTTAAGATCAGTCATCAAATACCAGTGGCAGAGATCTCCACTGATGAGCTGTAATGACACGTGATTTAACAGCCTTCCTAAAACCAACTACCAGATTATTCCTTCCCAAAGCTTGATAGTAGCCACCAGAACTTTATCCCCCCAGGATTACAACTGTAGCATCTACTGGAGAAGGTGAGCCAAAAAGGTTGAAACTCCTGGTTTAACATCTACATCCCAATAGACTGGCATTCAAAGATTCCCTTGGAAGAAAGGTGACTTACTTATCCAGCCTTTTTTCTCACCACTGCTCTTTATTTTGGCTCAAATCTTTAACTTGGAATATTCCTCCTCCTATCCAGGTCCCTACCACTCAAGATCCAATTTTAAACAATACCATTTCTATAAAAGAGTATTTTTTTGTCCATTTTAACCTAAAGTGATCTTCCATCCTGAACTTTACCACTAGTCATCTACTATTATTTTGGCAGTGTAATTATGTCTTCAACGCTGATCTTGACTCATTTTTTTATTTCTAAATTCCTTTTAATTTTGTGCATGTCTTTTTACTATATGCATGAATGATTTTTCAAACTAGAAAATAGAGACTATGATTGTTAACACACCTCGCCCACAACAGGCACTGATGCATGACAGGTTCAAAAACCACATTAATTACAGTACTTTCTCTTTGTAGGAGTAGACTGCCATTGGGGAAGACTACTCTGAAGGAGCATTAGAAAAACCCAACCTTAAGCCAAGATCACATTCCACCCCTGGAGATTCTTTCAATCAACAAGCTCTTCTGATACACATACAAATAATGGATCCATTCGAATGCTCAATCTCATTGGCCCTTGGGATCAAGCAAGTGAAAACATCAGGAGAGAAAGGGTGAAGAGTGCGTGGGAAACAAAAAAAGGAGTACTTTCTCCTGTAAACAGTTCTCTCCTCTATTAACATTTCTTACTCAATTAGGCATCTTTTGCTGTCTAGGTCAATGGTCTCCAGAGAAATTACAGCAAGCTTCACAATGTAAATAATATTAATATGTTATTTGTGTATCATTTTAAATGAAATAATACACAGGTACTAGATAAAAATGTTTTAATAACAGGGGGGCACAATCAAGACACATGAGGCTAGTAGTATTGCTGGAAAGAGTTTAAACTAAGACAGATGAGAGGATTCTAAATTTACATGAAAATGCAAAGGGCCAAGAACAGTAAAGGCAATACTGAAGAAAACCAAAGACAGAGGACCTGTGCTACCAGTTTCAAGTCTTATCATGGAGCAAGAATTATTAAGATAATTGGTACTGGTCAAGGACAGACTAATGGACTAATAGAACAGAACATGATAAGAAATAGACCTACACATATACAGCCACCTGTTTGACAAAAGTGAAGCTGTAGTGCAACAAGGATGGGCTTTTCAACAAAAGAAGTTGGGTCAAATGGATATGGATATCTATGATAAGTAAAAAAAAAAAAATGACAACCCATAACATACACTAAAAACACAGTTTCTTGTAGATTTGAACAGTAAATCAAAAAAATTTTTGGAGAAAAACAGAATAATCTTCACGACCTCAATAAAGACAAAGATTTCTTTCACAAGATACAAAAAATGCTAACAATTCAACAGAGGATAGTACTGAGAGTGAAAAAGTAAGTAATAGGTAGAACAAAGAAAAATAAGCAAGTGTCTTGAAGAAGCATTTCACCAAGGAGGTTATCCAAATGGCCAGTGAGCATCAGAAAAGGTATTCAATATCATTATTCACAAGGGAAATGTAATTTAAAGCCACAGTGAGATACTATCATATACAAGGACTAGAATGAGCAGACAAGGCACTGTCACATGACTTGTGCACTTTCCTATATGTATGTTAATATCTCTAGGATAGCCAAGGCAACAAGAGAAAGGCTACGATTTTTAATATATTATACCTATTATTTCTTCCTGTTTCTCTAATCACCTGGGCCTGTTATCTACTAATGGAAAGCAAACAGTCATATCTTCAGGATCAACTTAGCTACTTCTTAGGTTCATGAATTCAAATGGTTATTAATTAATATCATTAGAAAAAAAGTTTAACTCTCTAATCATTGACTAGGGTACTTCCTGCCCCCTCAAGCTTTAACGACCCACAATTACATGTCAGTCTTTTTCTAATCTTTCAGGACTTTTCTTGTCCTTCCTGAAGTTCTAATTCACCATAGGAATGACAGCAAATACCTTTCAAGGTATATTTTCAGGATATATGCTGAAACTGGTAAGCACAGTTATAAATTTGCTTCCTGTGAAGATAAAATTTTTCTCTCTGATTCCACAGTAGTAGCATCCCTGTATAAGCAAAGGATCTTTCAGAGGATTTGTAAACTGTATTAATAATGCCGGAATTTTTTTGTAGAGCTCAATGACAACAAAAAAGTCACATCAGGAAAAGGCACAAAGCACATACATGATGAATTTATCACAAAGAAAGGACAAAAAGAATTCAAGACAAGGGACTTTCCTGGTGGTGGTGAAGAATCCACCTTTCAATGTAGGGGACAGGCTTGATCCCTGGTCGGGGAACTAGGATCCCACATGCTATGGGGCAACTAAGCCCTCGTGCCACAACTAGAGAGAAGTCCATGCGCCACAACGATAGATCCCACATATGACAACTAAGACCTGGTGCAGCCACAAATAAATAAAAGGAACCCAAGACCTTGTATTTAAATCCTATCTACAAATCCAAACATCATCAAGACAGATAATTATTAGACTTAAGTCTCGCCACTGTTGTCCATACTTGACAAGTTACCTTCCCCCCACCCCAAAGACAGACTCATTTTTTGTAAAAAACTGTAAACTGGCAGGATTAGAGGAAGTGTGTTTTTCATATATGTATGTACACTAAAATGTCATGCATCTTAAGTTTTAGCTTTTACTCTATACTCTTAACTAATAAACTTTGGAAATCTGTTTTAAAGAATTAAGTAGTCAAAATTTCTTTCTCTACTCTTCTTGCAAAATAGGCAATGTCATGTTCTCTAAAAAAATATTTCTTGAATAAGAAAAACTTGGTTTGGAGAAATCAGTGTGAGAAGCAGCATGACAGTGGTGAGAGGCATATTCTAGCAAAGCCACTCTTAGGGGAGAGTTTCCATAATAAACTATCTGCTCAGGTTTGAATCAGGTTTTTTGTTTTTTGTTTTTTCAAAATTACTTAACTTTATACGATTTTTAAATAGAAGGAATATAACAGGTACATGCCAAAATAGACTAAGACAGTCATCAGTAGTAGTTGATCATAAACTACATGTCAGAGTAACTCTGCAATGAAATATGCGTACTGCTCTCTGAGTAATTTCTGATGGTCTCTTTCACATTCAGAAAGTAAGACCCTTCCTTAGTCCCAAAATGTCAGCTTCTTTCCTTACTATTACACAGAATGATCCAGAATCTTTCTACATGGTGATTCTATTCACCTAGTCTTGATTCTTACATAACTACAGGTAGTATAAAATATTCTTGTGAGTCATGGCCAGACTGAAAAAGCCACAGTTATAATGGGCTTTATTAATTGTTACACATGGAGTGTCAACAAAATGATTGTTCAATCAGAACCCAGTCTAACCTTTAAGGCTAGGTATCATGTAAAAATCATTCTACTTAATTGAAAGCAAGTATTTCTTAGAAAAGATATATCAACCAACTCTGGCAAGATACACTGCCTGGTTGATATTTCAACATATGTATGTTGGAGATAAGGATGACGAGAGCCAAAGCAGAACAGCATCTCTACACATCCATGATTAGCTTTCAGCTACCTGTGGCTCAGTAACTCAGTTCTACATGCTAAGCTACTACAAAAGCAAATGTCTACCTACAACATGAAATAAAAGTAAAGAAGAAGAAATGGAAGTGAATCTAACTTTGGAAAAACCAATTTCACATAAAGCATGCTGCCCACATCTAAATTTCTCAAGAAATTAACTGACTGAAGGACAGCACGGAACAGGTGCTTTGAACACACTACTCTATTTTCAGAAAGCAGAAGAATACAAATAATTGACGCATCTCTTTCAGTGTTACGTAAGATTGAAGCATTGACATAATAGGGCACAACAAAATCCCAGGGGCAATGGTGCTTTCTGTATCAAAAATAAAACTAGTAAAAAAAATTTGTATCTTTAGCAATACACAGTATCAAATGTAAGGAAATCAGACTACAAGAGGTTAAGCAACTGTCTACCAAACATAGCAGTATTTACTAGAAGGAAGTCACCTTGCCACCACTGACTATATTATTCCAAACAGAATTGGAACCCAATTCTATGCTCCTTCTGCATTACTGATCTTATCTTCGGAATCCAAAAAAGTACATGGAGCAACACTTGAGAAAGAAACTGGGAAACAGAAGAAAAAGAAACCACACGGGTTCTTCAGTGGACAGCAGGCAAATAATAGATACAGCCAAAGAACAGCCTACATTCTGTAGGCCGTGTGACTGACGACCCCTTACATTTTCTAGAGGATACAAAGAAAATTTCTACCTTTTAAACTTTTAATCTCGTTAAAGAACTATAAAATAAACATACAAATCGCTTCTCAAAATTCTCCAGCATTATCCATTTCATTCAGAATAATACACAGATCCTTAGCATTAACTTATAAGGTCACACATGATCTGAACCTGCACCTATCACCTATCACTTTCTCCCTTACCTTTCTCCCTTACCTATATAAAGGTGAACAATTACATGAAAAAGTGTTCAACATCATTATTTTCCATGGAGATGAAACTGAAAATCACAAATTCAAAAAATGAACTGACAGTACCAGGAGTAGGCAAGGAAGATGAACAGTAAATCTCTCACACTGTTGGTGGGACTTTAACTTTGTAATACCATTTTGGAAAAATATGTGGCAATGGGTTGTTGTTCAGTCACTAAGTCATGTCTGGCTCTTTGTGACCCCATGGACTTCAGTACGCCAGGCTTCCCTGTCCTTCACTATCTCCTTGAGTTTGCTCAAATTCATGTCCAGTGAGTTGGTGATTCTATCCATCCATCTCGTCCTCTGCCACCCTCTTCTCCTTTTGCCTTCAATCTTTCCCAGCTTCAGGGTCTTTTCCAGTGAATCAGCTGTTTGCATCAGGTGGTCAAAAACTGGAGCTTCAGCTTCAACATCAGTCCTTCCAATGAATATTCAGAATTGATTTCCTTTAGGAACAATTGGTTTGATCTCCTTGCAATCCAAGGGATTCAAGAATCTTCTCCAGCTCCATATTTCAAAGCATCAATTCTCTGGTGCTCAGCCTTCTTTATGGTCCAACTCTCACAAGACTACTGGGAAAACCAGAGCTTTGACTATAAGAACCTTTGCCAGCCAAGTGACATCTTGGCTTTTTGATACACTGTCTAGGTTTCTTACAGCTTTCTTTCCAAGGATCAAGTGTTTTAATTTCATGGCTGCAATCATCATCCGCAGTGATTTTGGAGCCTAAGAAAATAAAACTTGTCACCGCTTCCACTTATTTGTCACGAAGTGATGGAGGCCATGATCCTAGTTTTTTGAATCTTGAGTTTTAAGCCAGTTTTTCCACTTTCCTCTTTCACCCTCATTGGCAATGGGTACTAAATCTAAACATACATATGTGTGATGATACAGCAATCCCACTCCTGGATATAAACGCCAAAGAAATTAGTGCTTGCATTCATCAAAAGACATGTACACGAATATGTATAGCACTTTTATTCATAATAGCCCCAAACTGGAACCAACCTAAATATCCACCAACATTAGACTAATAAACTATGATTAGAAACAGGCAATGGACTACTTCACGGCATTAAAAAAGAATATCTTTTTTTTGGTGGTCAGTTCTGAACTTGAGGTTTCAAATGGGAAGAAGTATAAGAGAAGACTTCTGGGTGCTGGAAATATTCTATACCTTAATCTAGATAGTTGTTACACAAATGCATACACAAGTGTAAATTCATATATTTTAAATGTGTACTTTAAAATATGTGTACTTCCCAGTAAAGTTATGTATAAAATATATATTAAAATATAAATACATATACTGTATACACACATAAAATGTCTATTAAGTTGTATGTAATAAATTGTAACAATACTCTGCTCTCACTCCTCTGGGAACTTTTTTTGGCCGCTTCAGGTCATCTTTTACTTTATTACTTTTATTGATTGAAAGAAAAGGGAAGGGAGTATTACACAGATAACTGATGCTGAAATAATTGCTTACCTTTAACAAAGGGCAGCTGGAAAGGTTGGGAAAGGAGAGTGGAAAATTAACCCCAAGAAGGAAATCCTTGTTTCTCAGATATTTCTCCTGGCTCTCCCCTTCCGGCTCTCCCCAGGAGCGCAGCTGATGGAGCCTGTAGGAGGCTTTCAGAGACAGGAAAAGAGCTAACCATCTGAAACAAACCACAGCAGACATGCTTATTCAGTGCTCCATGGAGGTTTGAGGGTAGTTCATAGCAGCGAGGAACCTTGTCTCTCATTAACTGTCTCTTCTGTCAATCTTGGGCATTTTAGACACAGTTCTTTCAAAGTCGGCTCATACTTTTGTTCTATAAATTCTACCTTTGGCATGAATTGGGTTTGCTACTATGAAAACGAAAATCCTCCGTAAAGCTCCTATTAGTGTTAAGGAATATTCAACTCTTATCGCAAAACCTTTATAAAAACATCCTCTTATAAAGGAGATAAGCCTCTCCTAATGAGGTCATTATTTTTTACACAAATATAATACAAAGCAGTAAATTAAGTAAAAGCCATTATTCCAAAGAATAAGAACAGAGAACTAAGTTTCCCAGAATACATAAGGCAGGTTACGCTACAATCCCTACTAAGTAAAGGAATCATCAGCCATCATTTGCCCTGAACAAACAAATAAAACAAATTTCTACCTAGAAATTAAGACTTGAAGACCTTCTGATAGCATTTGGGAGAAGAACCTAAACAGTTTTTATTTAAGGTATAGCATGAGGCATTGTACAATTATTAAATTTTCAAAAGAAAGTTATGACTTCCTTATAAAACTTTAATTCTTAATACAAAAAGAATGAGATGCTCTGTAAGATCATATAATACTAAATATTTAATTTCACAGTATTCAACATTTGCCCCTATTTATTCTCAACTGTTCTCTCATCAAACAATGAACAAACTTCTCACCTGGCTAAAAGTCCCTGAAGCATGAGGTTTGCCATTTCAGCTGGAGATACATCAATAAAGCGAAGGAAAGAGAAACAGCTTTCTTCATTAACACCTGGAATATCAAAGAACAAAGTGAAACCCAACAGAAAACCAAGAGACAACACTCAACTAAAGCCTGCTGAACTGCTGAATTTTGACTTAAAAATTTAAAACTATTCTAAAGGTTCCAATACAGCCACTTTGACAGAATATAGAGTGTCATATTTTTGTACCACAATCACAAGTAAGAGAGGCAGACGTATGAGATATGACATATATGAGCCAGAGTGGAGTTGGCTCATCAGTTACCTCTGGGGTTTCGGATCCTTGGCTAACTGCCTTCCTCTTTTTATTGTGCCAGGAAAAGGAAAAGAAAAGGAAAGCACAGAGGTGAAGAATTCTGAACTTCTGCCTCAATACTTTGGACAATGCTCAAAGTTGAGCAGGTTCCTTTCTTTAGACTAAGCAGCAGGGACCTAAAGAATCAAACTAATCAAAGAATCAAACTAAGACCCTGCACTGTCTCTATCATACCTTTATTCAAGGGTGTAAGACATTTTTATGAGACAGATATAAAATAAAGATGGAAGGTCAACTGAAACGGAAAGAAATTTAAAAAAAAATTTTTTATGCTTTCTGTTATAACCACAAAGCTTACTAGCATCTACAGATGAAGACAACTAACTTACTTAAATCTTATCAAGACTATAAACAAAAGCCTAGCATTCAGGCAAAGCCACTATTAGTTACAACTCAGCAAAACAAAGAACATCCTGATAAATCCTTGGCATACTTTCCTTCTCAAAGACCAAAACACCTACCTTTTCTGTGAAAGAGAGACTGTTGGATATAGTCTGGTGCAAATGGAGAAAGAAGAACCCTTAACCACCTGTAAAGTAAGTAAAATAAAATAAATCCAAACCCAAATATAAATATCAGAAAGTTAACTAAACTGGAGGCTCCAAACTAAAAGAATCTTTGAAGGTTTAAAACTGTTTATACTTTTGAGAATTTTGTTGCCAGGCAAAAATGATACCATATAAAATACTAAATATTTACTAAAGGTAGTAGATGATAATACAAGTTCAAAGCGGTCTCATTTTATTTCACATTTCCAGAAACACAACTCCAGCACTGGAAGTTGCCATACACTATATTAAACAAAAACCACTACAACCCTGTTCTGTTAATCCCCTTGCCCATGTAAAG
The DNA here is from genome assembly GCF_029378745.1 of Bos indicus. NCBI lineage: Eukaryota > Metazoa > Chordata > Mammalia > Artiodactyla > Bovidae > Bos > Bos indicus. Next base: position 36,481,840 of record NC_091769.1, read on the forward strand.
TATTAGCCTGGAGCTATCACAAAGAATTCTAAAATTAAACCCAAGAAATGTGTCTCAGTTTCAGTAATGTTAGGCTAGATGTTGTTGATGATTATTTTGATAATATTGTTTATATAGTTTCTATACAGAAAGAGCTTTCTAAATCTATGGTTCTCAAGTGCAAGTGTATGCAAGACTCTTTTGGGAATTTGTTTAAAAAATTCAAAAGCAATTGTTAAATTTTCAAAATAAAATCATTATTTTCTGACTGATTCTGCATGCAGAGGTGAAGAATGGACCTACACACCTATTTTCTGAATGGAAGTGGTTTCCAGCATATTACCATTAACAACACTTCATTTTTTTAACCAAATCTATCATTGCTGATTCTGGGAAAAAGGTAAATTTGAAATCAAATCTGTTTTTCCACAAGTGCTATTACAAGTGTGAAATAAGCCACTACAAAGCAATTTCAATACTTAGAGATATTTGTTGATCTCTGTTGGTACAAGTACATGTTTGCACACATGCACATTCCTCATTCAGAAAGGGAACTGCAAGTAGTTAGGGCCTTTCAGGTCATCCAGTTAAACTCTTGATAGTACACAGACCCTATCACTAGATCCCTCAACAAACAGTTGTCCACCCACTGCTTAAATACCTCGCTGTTGTGGAACTCACTCTCAATTAAGTTTATCTACTAAGCCACAAAACCCCAAATTACAAAAGCACTCTTAGAGCAAATAGACATTAGTATGTGCTCACCTGTCTCGTGAATGGTTGAAGACCCTGATCTGTCCATGACGGTAGATAAACTTTGAAATCTGGTATGGCTTTAGGGAAATATGAAATGGAGACCAAGTTTCTTGTCGTTCAAATAATTCTGGGTGATTACATACCTAAGAGAAAGGGAAATGATAAGACAATAGGGTGTCACGTGCAGACATCACTATGAAGCAACGGGGGAATCCTAAACCCTGCATATTTACCTTTATAAATATATATATTCCCATTCTCATTCTTTAACAGCCTTTGTTTATTTGGCATCAAGGCTAGCTACAGCCTCTTCCCTGAAGTGGGTTAATAAAGACAACTCTAGGGCAGCTAACCTAAGCTCTTACCTTCCTAAACTGCATGACTAGATTCATGAGGCTGCTGGTGGTTGTCTGTGCTTGCTGGGTAGAGCCCATAGAAGACTGCAATAAATCTTCAATGGAAATTTTGTTCTTCAGTGCCTGATACAGCAGTTTCTGTCGGCTGGTTAGTTGGCAATACATTAGAATCTCAATCTAAAAATCAATAAGGACATTTATATTTTGAAAAACAGTTTGTAAGAAAGCTCAGTATTACCATAAATTTGGAAACTCATGCAAGGCAGATTATGGTTAGAAAGAGAACAGTATACATATCTTAAGAAACTCAGTATCTCTATAAACTTGTGATATGGCTAATTCAAGAAACTCAGTATCTCTATAAACCTATGATGTGGCTAACTATCCAGAATATGAGCTTTTCTTGATCCTCTTCCCTTGTCACTCACTCTACATGCTGTCCATGGGCAACCTCTTCCATTTCTAATAGCACCACCTACCATCAACCACAGTAACTTGCAAAAATATATTTCCAAACACCCCTAAGCCCCATACTTCTAACTACCTACTAAAATAGTATTACTCAAACAGTCTGTAGCAATTGCATTTCTGATCTATGAGGAAAAAAATTTCTCTTTCACAATTTACTTGATTAACAGCATTGTCATTTACTAAGTTGCCCAAAAAGAAACTTCAAAGTCAAAAAGTCAGCTCTGATCTCTTCTCTTTCATACCCCGTGTTCTATCATTTTCTAAGTTCCTCAACTCAACCTGGAAATTTTTCTCTAACCACTCTGACATACCACAGAATCTCACCATATCTAACTTAGACTGCTATTACTATGGGAGCTTCCTGCCCCAATCTCTCCTGGTTCCAAGAAACCTTCCATGCAAGTCTTCTAAAGTACCCAAGTGCAGGAAAACCTTCAATGTAAGTTACTGCCTATGGTAAAATATTACAAATTCTCCTGTAGGCAGAGGCCTCCCATAGTCTAACTTCCTGTACTGTCCCAATCTCATGATGTTCTCCTGTATTTCTTAGCAACAACAGTCTGAATAATGTTTGCCACACACGCTGCCTATTTGAGTATTGACTTACCTTTGTTCATTCTTGTTGTTTAGCACCCACTTCCCACCATATTTCCTGGTAAAAGCCAACTCATTATTCCAGATCTAGCTCACATGTCATCTCTGTTTTGATGCCTTCTGTAACCTTCACTAACAGAACTATCCCCTTTCTGTGTTCCCATTATACTTCACATAGATCATCACTGTATATCCTATGATACAGAACCAGCTATCTATATATTCATCTCCCTGGGAAGTCTGAATAGAATCTAGAAGCTGCATCTCTACATATCAGCTGCTCGCAGAGAGTAATAGTTCAACAACATATATATTATTTAATTCATAGATTAGAAACATTGCTGATGTTTAAGAAATTTATAATACACACAGTAGTTTACAACCACACATCTTCTGATCACCTCGCTAATAACCACTAAATAAGAGACATTATGATGCTGCTATTGTTTTTAAGCTGTTTCTGATATAAAAGCCTCAAAGATCTATTTTTCTTTAATGAAGTATTTTCTATCAGGTACATCTGTGTGATACTTCTATTTAGGCAAAATCAACCAGTTTCACAAAACAGCCATATAGTTTTTTTTAAAGGAATAAAACAACGGTACACTTCTTTCCCTCTCTTTGAAGGTGTACGTCACCACCACAATCCTGTAAGAGAGTTACTAAATTTCACAATGATCCAGCCTCTGGCAGTGACAGTGAGAACCACCTGACGTTATCAAGAACCTGGAAAGATGCCTTTTATATAGACAGGAGAACTATGAGAAACAGGTGTAATCTATGTGAGGCAGGAAAATACTCCAAAGGAGTAAGAACTGGGAGGAAAAAAAAAAGACAAAAGGAGAATATTGGGAGGATTCACAAGCAATAACAGAAAATTACAGAGGTCGGGGAAAAATTCAAAAAAGATATTTATGAACCACAATTATAGACTTTATGAGAAAAAGTAATACAACTCAAAGCACAGTATACTTCTAAATCTACCTCTCAGTCTGCAGAAATACAGGAGACAGAGGAACATATCAGAGAACACCACAATGATGCATTGAGCAAAATTCGATACGTGGAAAACTGTGGACAAACTACCCAGTTTCCCCAACAAAGAATTGCAAAAGGGAAAAAAGAAGGGTGGGCCTAAAAGATATCTAAGGGACATATCACCCAAACACTACATATGAACCTTGTTTGGATCCTGACCTCGAAAAGTGAAGACTTTAAAAGATAAAGAAAGAAAGAAGCATACACAAAGACAACTGGGGATATCTAAGCACTAACTGGGTATGTGATACTGCAATGAAGTAACTTCTTTTTTTTTTGTAGAGATGATAATGATATGTGATTATATATTTTAAAAAAACACCAAATCTTTTAGAGATACATATGAAAATATTTATAAATGAAACAAAAGACATTCAAGATCTGCTTCAGAATAATCTAAAGGGGTGAAGAATGGTCATGGGTTGATCATTTAGGCTATATGGAGGATTCATTATACTATTCTTTCTTTTATAATATTTCAAATTCTCTGTAATAAGTATAAAACAAAAAAGAAAAAACTATTACTTGCCTTGATTATGTGACTCATCTTAAGTCTATGCTGACCCTCCAAGTTTAAAGGTTTTCTCTCAAACTAATTACGCTTCAACTGAACATTTACCAAGGAATTTTTTTTTTACCCTGGAATCTTAAGTTGGTGTTTATTAAGTCCTAAACTCACAAGATTGACTTTCCTTACCTTGTCAGACAATTCATTTTCCACATCCTTCTTGATTCTCCTCAGCATAAATGGCTTCAATATCATGTGTAAGCGAGAGAGTTGATCTGAAATGGCAGGAGACCCCCCAGACAAATAATACATTATATCAATTTAACACAAACAAAAGAAATATCATGATCATCTCTCACTGAACGCCTATGGCATAATGATTTATTTGCAAGACTGAAACAATCTTTCCCCAGGTAGGAAGCCAAGGATCTGAACTTTCCACAGCATCTTCCTACAGTAACTGGCAAATGCATTTTGCTATCATTTACTCAGACCAATAAGGATGACTTTATTTTTATCAGAGTTCACCTTCAGAATGTTTCAAGAACATTTTATCAATAATAGGGTTCTCAAACAGGTCTAATGCAAGCTATATGGGACTCCCAGTGTTGCCCCAAAATCATTTTTCAAAGTGTGTCAGCATATTAACAACATGTAGAATAAGAAATTACTTAAGGACTTTTCTAATGGTAGATATCACTTCACATTGTGTAATAAATACTCCACAACTCTCTTAAAAGATACTAGTTAAGAGATCAAAAAAATTTATAATAAAAATTCAAAAATGTTCAAAGAAGAAATAAATCCTAATATGTAAAGAAAAAATACCAAAAATTATCCTTCTAATATTTTGTTTTTATTACAGGCAAAAAGTCTTACCCCATTTCACAAAGAATATAAAGTTTTTTAGGATCTATGTGGAAAATGAGGATTTTGTAAGCCAAAATGTGAACTTTGCTTGTTCTGCCTTGAGTAAATAGTCAACACTACAGCAGCATCAATTGATAAGTCCTTTTTTGACTCTTAAACACACACAAAGCACATAAAAAAGAAAAAAAATTTATTTTAAAAGAGAAAAAACTTTTGTCTCAGATCCTCTTATGCACACTAGAAGAAAATTCTTTACACAGAAGAAAATATCCAATATGTTGCCTACAGTAGCAAGAATGCAAGTTCATAAAAGTACTCACTCTCATCTATGGCAGATTTGTTTTCGGCATGGCTCTCAATGTCCTTGGAAAACCATTCATTAAATTCCTCATGTGAATCAAATAACGTTGGCATAATGAAATGCAACAGAGCCCAGAGCTGGAAACAAATGAAAAGTAAAATAGCTACAGAGCAACGAAATGACAGGATGTGAAGACATAATGAGTTCAGAGAAAGCAAGTGAACTTGATCTGTTTACCTGTGTCTAGGTGCATGTGTATGTGTGACTAAGTGAGAGTGTATAAGCACATGTCTCATCAACCAACTTTAACAAGGCACTGTAGCAAAATGTGGTATTTTTCAATTAATTTCACACCCAAAGTCTCAAAGTCCTGCTCAGATTTTGCAGTGAGACAGTTTTAAAATTTATACAAAGATCCATTCCACAACTGAACACAGTCTGAGGTAGCAAAACTTGCTAATAATAACTCTAGATTAGGGATCAGTAAATTATGACTTGTGGTGCCTAGTCTGGTCTGCCATCTACTTTTATAAATTAAACTTTATAGTGGAACATAGTCATACCTACTCTTTTATATATCATCTATGACTGCTTTCACATCACAATGGAAGGTTGAATAGCTGTGCAGTGACTATATGGCCCATAAAGTCTAAATATTTACCATCAGATTCTTTATAGAAAGTTTTCTGATTCCTATTTTAGATGATAAGAAAGAATTTTAGCTCCTCTCAGTGTTAAAGAATATTACTAGTATATTACTAGTAATTACTAGTATATTACTAGTATATAAACATCCTAGTATAAAAATATCTCTGCATTAGATGAGTAGCATTCTTAATGTGATCATTATTTATTATATAAGTACCAAAGAATAAAGAAGTTTACTTGCCTTGTGCCAGAGAATAAGAAAATAGGAATGATGCCTCCTCTGCACCTCCCAACAAAAAACCACATAGGGCAAATTCTTCCTTTTACATGGGGGATTATAAGTTGTATACAGCTGTTAACACTCTGGGTGGGCCTGGGTAAAGAATTCCAATCTGTTACTAGTGCCTACCTCTGCCATGGTGTTCTGAATGGGGGTCCCAGTTAGCAAAAGCCGATTCCGACACTGAAACTGCAGGAGTATCTTCCAACGAACACTGTCCAGTAAAATGAGCAATAAATTCCAAGTTAGCAGTAAATCTTTATTCGTCCTACTGAGAACCCTTATTTCTAGAAATGCTTTTCAAAAAATAACAAACATTCAGACTCAAGCAATCTATAATAAACACAATTGAAAAATATCATTCAACAAAGCTGAGGATAGGAAATTTCAAAGGAATTGACTTCTCTATACTGAAAACATGATATTAAGGTATTAAAGTTTTAAAACGTCCTCAAATAGGCAGTGAAAGTGTTAGTCATTCAATTGTTTGCAACCCCATGGACTATAGCCTGGCAAGCTCCTCCGTCCATGGAATTCTCCAGGCAAGAATACTGCAGTGAGTAGCCATTCTCTTCTCCAGGGGATCTTCCCAACCCAGGGGTCGAACCTAGGTCTTCTACATTGTAGGCAGATTCTTTATGATCTGAGCCAGGAGGAAAGCCCAAAAAGGTAGACTAGGATCCGTTCTGGCTTGATAAAGTCCTTCACTATCTTTGGTCAGTTTTGTTGGTACAAACCATATAACTGGTGGCACGAGAGGTAAAGAATCTGCCTGCCAATGGAGGAGACCCAGGAGTCACACGTTCAATCCCTGGGTTGGGAAGATCCCCTAGAGGAGGAAATGGCAACCCATTTCTGTATTCTTGCCTAGGAAATCCCATGGACAAAGGAGCCTGGTGGGCTACAATTCATGGGGTTGCAAAGAGTCAGACACAACTAAGCGACTGAAAATGCATACTAGAAAGTTTTAAAATTATTATTCTATATGCTTCTAGTGTGAGTCTGGAGGGAACAATGGAAAATGAGAAAGGGTGTGAGAAGAAATACAAAGTGAAGCTACTGCTCCTGGCCACAAGCATGCCCTACTTCAAAAGAGTGAAAGAGGAAATTATGCTCTTCAGAGAATGGAAAGGTCCATGGAAAATACTATTCTGCCAGTTAACATGGACTTCTAAGAAAGTCCTATGAATTCACCAAGAGTTAATAAAATCCATCAAACTCAAGGTCTAATACCACTGAGTAACACTTCACAGCCAAGCACTCATTTACTATTCAGTTTGGGAGCTAAAAGGTATTAGAACACTTTAAACATGTAACTTCCAATTAAAGGATTCTTGGGAGTCTAATAACCATCCAGGGACTAGGATAACCTGCATAAAATAGTAGAAGCTATAATCCACAGAATTTAACATTCTGCTTCCTACCAAGATCTGTAAAGTAATCCCTCAAGCAAAGGGCAGATACCCCTTCCTCTACAGAAAATTTCCTTCAAGAACAAAAATCAGTTAAAATGCCATAATTATTGAGTGGGGAGGAAGAAGCTGAAAAAAATCCTCACACTCTAAATATTAATATTTATATTCCATGAAAATACAAAAAAAGAATTTATGCCTTCTGGTCAGATACATGGTTCATGCAGATACCACGTTCTGAATTCTCTCTGACCTTCATTCTTGTGTGCGTATGTCAGACACATATCTATGTATCTGTATGCCCTCAGTCCACAGACTTTATTTCTATTACTTGCATTACCTGGAACTACTCTTGAGTGCCTGAGCCTCATCCAATACCATGTACTGCCACTTGACTCGCTGGAAATACTTTACATCCTGTACCACCAGCTGGTAACTGGTGATAACCACATGGAAGGGGGCATCCTGAGTGTAGAGAGTCTTCTGTAAATATAAGAGGGCAAGGGTGAAAAGAGAAACCTAAACAATTCATAATAAGACAATGAGGAATGGACTGTATTTCCTAAGGCCAAGAAGTTTAAGATAGCCCTAAAGATATGTTTCTCCCATGTAGGAGATGTGTAGTGAATTAAAGCATAATTGTTTTTAAAGTAGTCACCTTAATCACAAACTTTGTTAAAAAGTAGTCATCAGCTTATTAAAGAGAAAAGTTCTTAATCCTGGCTGACTGTCTATCACAGGAAAAACATTGTAAAAGAAAAAAAATTACATCTGCATAGAAACATGTAAGATTTTATGTAAGAGAAATTATTCAAATCAACTGGAGAAGTAATGACTGCATATATGTGTGAATATGTACATGTGCGTGTGCATATGCTTACAGTAAGCTGAAAGTTACCTGACTCCAAAACCTCCTGATGACTTTTCTGTCGTGAGGATTTCCCCAATATGGTAGCACCTAGAAAAAGGACCAATATGTATATTAGTTTCTACTGATAATCTTAAAAGTATCATCACAAATATAGGATTTTCTGGTGGCTGAGATGGTAAAGAATCTGCCTGTAATTCAGGAGACCTAGGTTCAATCTCTGGGTCGGGAGGATCCCTTGGAGAAAAGAATGGGTACGCTCTCCAGTATTCTTGCCTGGAGAATTCCATGGACAGAGGAGCCTGGGGGGGCTACAGTCCATGAGGTCACAAAAAGTTGGACATGACTGAGTGACTAACACTTTCAGTTTCATCATCACCAATACATTATTCAGAAAGGCTTTTTTAAAAAACTTAACAGAATGAATATATGAATTTCTCTTCTGTCATTACTGCACTAGGAGTTGGACTAGCACTCTTTCTACTGACCCAGTTAAAACAAATAAAAAACAACTGTTTGAAGGCATCAGAGAGCTACTTGGGCAGTGAAGAATTATAGAGTCCAGATCTAGAAAAGACAGGAAAGCCTGGCATTGTACATGTTCCCCTAGAGAGTGCTGATCATTCCCAAAAGTTCTAATCGAGACACTATGAAACTGAGAAGTTGTTTTTCTTTTTTTAAAGGGACACAGGACCCACAAACAAAAAACTGTAGTTCAAGGAGGAAGATTTCTGATAACTACCCACCTCCCTGGCCTTAAGTTGGGAATGAAAAGATACATACACACTGGTAGTAAAGATAAACTATACACATACTTGTTTTATCAGATTCTGAAATCTAGCTTCAATTCATCCCAACTCCTGACTTAGATTAATGGGGTTTTGGATTATTACTGTCCCAGAAAAAAATTACTGTAGGCAAAAAAATCCACAACAAAACCCCAAACACACATTAATCCTCTCTCTGGAAGAAGAAAATAACATTCAGAGCCCACAATTATCTCCAGAATTTTTCCTATACATCTGGCATTAAAACAAAACCAAAACAAAAATTTTAGAAACAAACTTTTAAACAAATGCTTGTTTGTTCACATTTTTAAAATTTTTTTTTAAAAGGCTTAAAATGTATTTTAATACGTTCATGTTGCATTATTTCATTTCTCAGAAAAACTTCAAAGGTATTAGGGACAAATCAAACATGGTACACCAATAAAAAATGCACAGCATAACTACCTAAGATAGGCAAAGCTAAGAGCTACCGTCTGACACTCAGCATACAGCAACCCTGTTCTCAAGATTGTACTAGGCCTATCAAGAAAGCTGTGAATGGCAACATCACAGACACAAAAGGGCCATTTCTGGGTTGTCCTTACCCAAGAAAAAGATGGAGGCAAGTTTAACACAAGATTTTTTAAAGATAAGAGAAAATGTCTTCCTTGGGACACGAAAGGGTAATATATGGGACATTAACAGAACCGTATGCGTGTTGTCTGTGACCTCTGTGGACATGTGCCTCAATTCCCACCTGGGAGTGATTGGAACAGTGGGGCCAAGGTCATTGGGGGATGTTTGGTTTTTGTGGTATATGTGGCAGGATCTCTGGGGTGAGACAGTGCACTAAGTCGTGTCCGACTCTTGCAACCCCATAGACTGTAGCCTGCCAGGCTCCTCTGTCTATGGGATTCTCCAGGCAAGAATACTGGAGTGGGTTGCCTTTTCCTTCTCCGTGTTCACAGAATTTAAAGAGGAGATTTAGAACTTCAGTGTTACACTAGAAATTACAAAAGAACCAAAGGGAATTTCTAGAACTAAAAAAATAACTAGAATTAAGAATTAGATGATGAGTTCAACAGACTGAATCAGTTGAAGAGAAAATTACTGAACTACAAGAGAGGTCAGAAGGAAACACCCAGACCAAAGCATGGAGAAACAGAAGAATGCAAAACTCAGCACTTCTGTAATGTACCTAGATGTAACTCTCACTCTTTTTATTGTTACGGGGTTCAAAGTGCTTCTTGAATCCATAGCTTGATATGTTTTGTTCTTCTGAAAAATCTCAGAGATAGAAGCACAAATATGCAGGAAGGGATGAAGATCAATGAGAAATGAATGTGAATAATACAAATAAATCTATATAATTTCAAAAGTATAAATAGTAAAATGTCTTCTGGGGTTTAAAATACAAAATATATATACAAAAACAACTGTGTTAAGTCTAGAGAAGGGGAGTGTAGTTACAGTACTATACTCAGGTCTTTCTACTATCTGAAAAGTATTAACAGTATTAACTTGCATTTTTTTTTTTGAGAAAGTTAAGCATATGTGTTGTATTTTCCTGGGAATCTACTGAGTAACAGAATGAATATATAATTAGCTAGTTTAAAAGGGGGAAGAAATACCACTACTTCCCCAGTAGTCCAGTAGCTAAGAATCCACCTTGCAATGCAGGGAACTTGGTTCAGTTCCTGGTCGGGAAACTAAGATCCCACACACTGTGGAGCCAAGAAGCCTGTGCTCCACAACTACTGAGGCCTGCAGACCACAGCCAGAGAGTCCCTGCGCCACAACAAAAGATCCTGCTTGATCCAACAAAGATCCCTCGGTCTGCAACTAAGACTCATTGCAGCCAAATAAATAAATAATACTTTACTATTTTAAAAATATTATTTATTTTATTCTTGGCTGTGCAGAGTCTTCCTTACTACAGATGGGCTTTCTCTAGTTGCAGTTCACGGGCTTCTCAGGGCTCAGTTGCCCCGCAGCATGTGGAATCTTCCTAGATCAAGGATTGAACCCATGTCCCCTGCATTGTCAGGCAGATTCTCAACCAGTGGACCACTAGGGAAGTCCCAATAAATAATATTTTTAAAAAATAAATAAAAGGAAAAAAAAAGGATAAAATCGAATCAATTCAAAAGGACTCAAAGGGAAAAAAGGAAAGTTAAACAGGTGAAAGAAGAAAGCAAAGAGGCAACAGATTTAAATGCAGCGTATCAATAATTACATTAAAAGTAAGCACAGATATTCCAAATAAAAGAAATACATGTTAAATATAAAGATACATAATATTTAAAAGAAAAAAGAGAGCAGGCAAACACTAATCAAAAGTGTTTGGTTAGTTAATATCAAAGAAAATAGATTTTAAGATTTTCCTTCTTAAAGGAAGAATTTCGAATTAATAAAAAGTTCATTCACCAGCAAGATAAAACTGTAAATCTGTGTACATCTCATTGCCTCAAAGCAAAAACAAACAGAAGCAAACAAAAATGTATAAATCCATAACTGTTGCCAATATTAACACCTCTTTCAGTCAGTAATAGGAAAGGCAGACAAAAAAAAAAAAAAATCAGTAAAGATGTAACAGTAAAGAACAAGTTAACAAATTTGACCTAATCAACATATATACAACAATGTACTTAACAAGTGCAGAAAAACTATTTTCAAACTCACATAGGAACATTTATAACAACTGCCCATGTGCTAAGCCATAAAAGCAAAGCTCAACAAATTTCAAAGGATTAAATTATTAAGAAGCAGCATATTTTCTTATCAGTGGATTTAAGCTATAAATAACAAAAAGATATCTAGAAAATCATCCTTTGTTTAGAAAATAAGAAAAACACTTTTAAGTAACCCATGAATCAAATAAGAACTTGAAGTAGAAACTGCAAAGTATTTTGAATGTTAAGATAATAAAAATGTGACACCTCAAACCTTTGGATGGCTATGGTCATGCTAAAAAAACAATACCCTTGAATAAACATTAGAAAAAGCTGAAAATAAACCAATTAAGCTCCATCTCAAAATGACAGAAAGATAAAGAAGTTTACCCAAAAGTAGGAAAAGAATAAAAAAAGAGTAGAAATAAATGAAATAGAAAACATATTGAATAGTCAATTTTAGGAATGAAAAGTGGTACATCAGTCAAGAGAAAAAATGTAAATCGTATTTCATGAGGAAAAGGAGGGAGGTCACAGGCACTAAGCATACTAGAACCATAAAACCAGTGTTACTCAGGCAGTTGCCAAATAAAATGAACTTTTAGATGTTATCATAAGAGATCTAAGTACCTTTTGAATGTAACCAGACCTTAAACTTGAGTAATGTCTACTTCTAACTATGTGCTGCAGGGAAGTGAACACATTTCTGACAATTTAAAGGAATAATGACAATAGAAACAATGAATAACAGACCAACTGTCATCAAACTTTTTCTATAAATAGCCAGGTAGTAATTTTAGCTTTGTATGCCAGTCTCTGCCACAACTACTCAACTCTGCTGTTATGATGTCAATGCTGCCATAAATAATCAAATTTAATATTTATGTAATATATATATCAAACATAATATATGTGTACTTAAATTTCATATTTCATTTGCAATGAAATAATTTTATAAGTAACAATTTTAAAAAGTAAAAAAAAAAAAAAAACTATTCTTAGCTCATAAACTGTACCAAAGAACAGGAGGTGAATTCCTCAATAAATTAAATAAAAAGTGATAGCATTTCCACCCCTAGGTTATACCCAAAAGAAATCAAAAGAGGACAAGTGTTCAAATAGAAACCTGTACATGAATGTTTACAGCAGTATTATTAACAATAGCCAAAAAGAAGAAACAATCAAAAGAGCCATCGACAGATGAATGGATAAACAAAATACAGTATACCCAGAAATTCACTATAATATTATGCTCACTATAATATATATTATGACTGAATATTATTCAATCAGAAAAAGGAATGAAGTGCACAACATGACAAACACCTTGAAAAAATTGCTAAATGAAAAGACGCCACATGAAAGGCCACATTCCAGGTGTACAAAATATTCAGAATAAGCAAATCCAGAGAGACATTAAGAGAATTTGTGGTAGACAGGGGCTAGAGGGAAAGGGAAATAGGGAAAGAGATTTCTGTTTGGAATGATAAAATTCTGCAATCAGACAGCAGTGATTATCACAACAAATGTACTTAATACTATTCAACTGCACACTTAGAAGTCCTATTTTACTGACCCCTAAACTAGAGCTTCAAAAGGAAGCTCAACATGCAAATGAAAACTCAGTTTCAGGCACTGGTATAAAGTCAAAGGAGAGGTACCAATGACATTAAGGAGTACTACATTGCCATCTATTGGCCTGTGAAGGAAATATTGAAGGTGGTTTCGAAGAAAATTCTAAGGCTTAACTTTTTGACCTCCTAATTGTTTACCATGTAACAACAAAAGAGTAGGAAAAAAGATGAGGGGCTCCATATTCAATGCGAAAAAACTCTATAGAGAAAATACTCAACAAATTGCCTTAGAATGACCTCACCTCCTTAGAATGAGTTGACCAAGCTAAAAGCCATATACATAATGTGCCTTGTAAACAGTTCTTAGGTCTATTAATTCAGCTACAAAGGTGGGGCCACAGACACAAAGGTGCCCCAAAGTGGAATATCTCAGACATGTCCCTATTCCTTAAGGCATTAGCCAGAAAAACACCTCCCATGCTCTCTAAATTGCGTGGAACCCCTGTTTATTATGGAGACCCAAGATCAGAGATCATGTCAATATCTCTTGATACATAATCTCCATAAAATCCTCCTTAACATGCAACTTCATTATCATTATATTCCTTTAGAGACAAGTATCTAACATTTCCTTCTTTTTACTTGCAAATAAGATAATAAATCCTATCCATTCTTTCTTACATCCCAACAACTTTGCATAATGAAACGCCTATTTAAATCTTGTCCATATTTGATGTACCATATTTCCTTGCTGATCACTTCCTATGTCAATCTCAATTATTTTCCTCTACATTAGTTAAAATCAATTTTCGCATTGTTACCTTAGGCATTATAACCTGGACCAAGACCGAAGAGGTGGCTTTGGAGTGTCAAGAAAACTGATTATGATTTATCAAAACCTACATTAAGTCAGCAACATAGATACTTTCTATTATGGCAGTACAGCTAGGAGCTACAATTCATGTGGCCAATGCAGCAAAATCACTCAAACTGGACTTCAGCTTTCTCATAAAACAGAAGGATGCAACATACTCTCTTATCGTTCCCATCAGTAACTTCAATAGGAAGTGTATGCAACGTTATTTGAAAAAAATGCAAGAATTAAAAGCTATTATGAGCAGTTAAGGAAGGCAGCAAAAATGGAGTCAAAACATTTATTTTAAAAAGAGAATTATTATTGATTTTTACCTTAAATTTAGGAACAAATCTAGTAAACTCCTGGTGCCAATTGTTAAGTGTGGATGCAGGCGAAATTATTAAGAAAGGTCCCCAAATGTTCTCTCTCTGAAACAGAAAATCTGAGTCAGCCAACTGCAGGAAAACTGAAGAGATTAAACTCAAAATTATAATTAACAACAAGAATAGCTTAATAGGCAATGCACTGTAATAAGAGAAATGGTTCCCATTTCTCATTCCTATACACTCAATAATAATAATATCATATGTTAAGAAAAATAATATTCTGTGTTACAGTAACACAAACAAGGAAGTTGCTAGAAACATCTTGAGAAAAAACAACAAGCAATTACTCCCACTCCTCCCACCTCTTACAGGTCCTAATTTGTATCATTCACAAAGCACTTATAACATACTGACTTGTATGTGTTGCTTTTCCTTATACTAGATGATCACAACAATATTACTATTATTTAATTGGAATAGAGCATTTTGCTTTTTTCAAAATGACTTCACACATTCTTTCTCTTTTAATTCTTACAAAATTCCTGTAAGGTAGGTATGAGCACCACTTTGCAGAAGTGGAAACTAAACCTCAGAGAGTTAAAGGGAAGTCAGGTCAAAAGAGACTAAGTGAACTGTCCAAATTAACACTGCTAGTAAGCATAGAGCTGAGATGTGAAACCAGGTCTTCTGATCTAACTAACTACAATGTTTTTGCCACTATACTGGTGGTTCTCAACAGAAGCAGGAGATGGGGAGTGAAAACACATATGCTCAAAACCTGTCCTAACATTCTTGAAAACTAGAAAGTTTCACCACACTGTGTCACCTTGTAAAGGCTTTCAAGGCAAGGACCAAGACCTAATGTCGTGGTATGCTACAGAACCTAGCATAGTGCTTGATAATGGCTCAGTAGAAAACAACCCTAGGATTGAGAGAGAGGAAGATGAAAAGACTGCATGCATCTACCCACCTCAGCCAGATGGGCCAGGAGGGCAATGCTCTGTACTGTTTTACCAAGGCCCATTTCATCTGCAAGAATGCCATTAATACCCTGGGGGGAAAAAAAAAACAAAAACACAGAGTTTTTTCTCAGGCTTCATTACTGCCAAAAAGAACTACCCAAAATGTCAAATTCTGTTTTTGTTCAAACAAAAGTGACTAGAGATACCCAGTTTCAGCACTATTACTCATTACTGTAATGATTCCTTTTGTCAATTCCAAGCTACAACTCTGAATCATGATACATGAGGCAAATGGGCCAAACCCAGTTTTTCAGCTAATCTAATCCAGGTATAAAAGCAATCAGGCTTACTAAGACCACTTAAGACAAATTTTATACACGATACAAATATTTCCCAATAAAGTTTCCAGGTTAGAAATAGAGGGATAGAACAATCTTTTGTACTCTGTGGGAGAGGGAGGGGGGGGATGATTTGGGAGAATGGCATTAAAACATGTATAATATAATATAAGAAAAGAATTGCCAGTCCAGGTTAGATGCAGGATACAGGAAGCTTGGGGCTGGTGCACTGGGATGACCCAGAGGGATGGTATGGGGAGAGAGGTGGGAGGGGGGTTCAGGATGGGGAACACGTGTACACCCGTGGCGGATGCATGTTGATGTACAGCAAAACCAATACAATATTATAAAGTAAAATAATAATAAATAAAAATTTGAAAATTAAAAAAAAAAACTCACTTGCCCAAAATGGTGCTATTTGTTGAATAAAGAATGCTTTTAATATACAAAAAAAAAAAGAAAGTGAAGGTGAAAGTTGCCAGTCACGTCTGACTTTTGTGACCCCATAGACTATACAGTCCATGGAATTCTCCAGGCCAGAATACTGGAGTGGGTAGCCTTTCCCTTCAAAAAAAAAGAAATAGAGACATCTTTCTGATTCCCGTCAAAAGACAAAGCTTTTTTTTTTTTAAAAAGGATGAAATCTAAAACATTATCTTGTGCTCATTTCACAATATATAATTTACAAACAAAACAGAGGGGGTAGCACATAGTTCTAAAATTCACCTGTTCATAGAGATTTGCCAACCAATTCATGCCTTTCAGCTGATAACCTTTTAATTTGCCATTAAAAATTGTAGGCTGTGGAATATCCTCACCAGCCCGGATAGATGGGTTTGCCAGGCTATAACTCTCCCCAAACCCAGTGCCAGACTTGTTTGCTGCCCTCAGGGCAGCTGCTCGACTTTCTTTTGCATCTTCATCAAATGACCTTGTCTGGAAAATAAAAGTATATTAGAATAAAAATATGAGAGGAAAATAATTAAATTCAAATGAAATTCATAATGCTAATGTATCTATCTTGTGCTGGCTGGAACAAACTTTCTGATAATATAATGTAATATATCGTATTACATATAAAGCATGATATAACTGACTCTTGAACAACAAGGGTTTGAACTGTGTAGGTCAACTGACATGGAAATTTTTTCCACTAAGTATGTACAAAAGTACTACATGATCCTGCCATTGGTTGAATCTGTGGAAGTGGACCCACAGACATGGCAGGCTGACTGTAAAGTCGTACAAAGATTTTTGACTTCAGGGTGTGTTGGCACCACTAACTCCCACAGTTACTTAATGGTCAACCGTACATTAAAGTATATTACTAATATTTCAAAATTAATTTAACAGTTGTATTAAGCATATACTTTTGATAGACAGGCACTAAGCCATATTACATGATTACCTGCTTCATCAATGAATTTATTTAAAATGTGATATAAAATCTATTTGATTGGTCAGAGTTCGTGAGGAATAGGCTGAGTTTGTCTCTATCCTTGGCTTGGATTCTGTCAAAGTGATACAGGGGCTCCTATGCAGTATATTAAATGGTGTTTACTTAATTGTGTTTAATTAATGTTTACTTAATTCTTTATTTAATTTAATCTGTTGTTTCTTTCTGATTTCATATGTCACTGTATCATGAATAAGCAAGTTATTACTAAAGTGAAAGAATGTGCTAACTTAGCATTTTTTAGGCATGATACAAGCTTTCTTAACAATCAAGAGTGTGGTATTTTTCACTAAACAATGATGCATTTCACTTGGTATTATCCATACATACTGGAGAGGACAAGAGAAAAAAAAATAGAAAAACTCTCTTAGCTTTAGTCAACACATTTTTAAAGCTTAGAAAAGCAAAAGCTCGTTTCCCATCTTCCCTCAAGTATTCCTACTATTATTCTAAAGTAAATAGGGCTACAATCCCCATCCAATACAGTCTCATACATATATACATATTCAACAATGTTTTTAATTGAAAATATGATTAACTTAAAGGAAGACTACCTAAGTGAAAGGCTGTAAGGGCATTTCCAGGACCCAATAGTTCATTTCTAAGACTCACCCGAGCCTGATGAATATGATAAGCATTTTCAGCATTCTTTAGGGCCTGGGCTTTGAAATGGTTACTATCTGAAAAGGGAAAAACTTTGATTATAACATCTCATTAACTGACCTCTTTCGAGGATGCAATTTATACTAGCATGTGTGGATCCCTGACTCCACATTCTGTTTATCCCTAAATTCAAAGAGGGTGAGGGAGAAGAAAAAGATCTAATTACTTGACAGAGGTAAGGACCTGGAAGTGGTAATGGAGGCAGGGGTCTCCCATGGTCTCCAGGAGCCAAAGTCAGCTCACAAAAGCCACCAGGAGACTGAGCTCCAGTTTCCCAATCCTGCATTTCATGCACAAAGTAATGCTAAAGTCAGGAAAAGCAAGACAACGAGGATTCAAAATTGTAATATATTTATACTGGGTGAAACTATTCTAAAAGAAAATAATAGAGAATGTTTAAATCCCAAGATAATCTGAAACACTCTCATTTTCTCTTACTCAACATGATCTTGAGCACTATTCTCTGTGAAATTCCTCTTAAACTTTACACCAATTCCTCCCTCACTGTGTGGTCACAAAAGTATCGAAATAGTCTCTTCTCATGTTTTACTTGTATCACCAAGAATCCTGTTATGTGAGAGACAAATTCACTGCATTCTTCTGATAAAATATCTTTTATTTCTATTAACAAATCAAAACACAAAATCTTCCCAAATTTGCAAGATCAAATAACCACACCTTTTCCTCTTTAAATTCTTCAATAAAAGCTTTTTATATGCTTATTTTATAGAAACATTCATACTTTCCCTACTCCAATTAAAATAAAGTTTCCTTTTGATCAATACTACTTATTGATCAAGATAAAACTTACAAGAAGTAATAATGAATATAACCTGAGATATGAAAAAATGTGGGGTATCTCCTTTCTCTAATTTCTGATTCAGGACTCACCATAATCCTCCTGTGTGATGTTAACTACCACCCCTCCGCCAATGTCAATTTGTCTCTGTGCAGAACTATCTTCCAGTTTCCTTAAGATTTCTTCCTGGATCCCATCATGACCCATGTCTCGTTTACGACTCATGAAATGGGCATACAACTCTGTCTGGGTGATCAGGAAGTTCAGTTTTCGCTGTTGCCTCTTAGCCTAAAAGGGAAAAAAGTTGAAAGTGAAAAGAGTCAAATCATCAATTACATACAGGGTAGTTAACAGCATTCACTAAACCTATACATAGTCTGCAAACAACTCCTTTACAAATTCTTTACATTTAAAAAGGGAAAAATTGCTAATGAACAAATTTTATTTATAATCAAGACAGTGGCACTAAAAGCCAGGAATAATCTTCACTTATAGCCTAATAATAACCTATGTTTTGCTCTCCTTTACAAAATGAAATCTTTTTTCCACTAGGCTGCTGTCTAAAATGCTTAATTCTTTATTCCTTTACTTTTCTTTAACAGTACTACCATACCAACTAAATTCAAACAACATATGTTACTTAATAACTCTGGTGACAAATACACGTGTACAGCTTTATTTTTAAAAACATATATGTGTTCAAACTCTTCTTTAACATCGAAAGTCAAAATAAGTGATGAAGAGCTATAAATTATTCTGCAGGAGGTATCTGAGACTAAGAAGCCTATAAGAAAATGCTGCCCAAAACAACCCATTGTTCATCTGTGATAATGATAGCTACAAAACATGAATACAGACTAAATACAATATCACAAACACATAATTTTTTTTAATTTTTTAAAAAATGAGGAAGATAAATTCAAAGTGCCTCTGAAATTATCTAGTAAGAAAAATAATGTTCTTTATACTGACATAATGTTTCATTATGTCAGTAAAAATCATTCTTCAAGATAAACAATAAAATGAGTAAGCAAATGATCCAAAAGACTGAATTACATGAAATACAGCTCACACAATAATACCAAATCAAAGGGTCATTATTTCGCATGAACTATTTTATAGCAAAATTCCTATGAAGTATATTTGAGTTATCTTTGATCCACCTGTACAAAAGAAAAACAGTACTAAAATAAGGAACATGGCCAAGGAAAGAAATAAGTCCCAAAGCATGCAACATAAAACCAGACTTCTCCTTAGGGTTTTTTTGTTGTTGTTTTTTTTTTTTAAAACACTTTAGCTAGATTCAGATTAGGGAAAAAAATCTGAGAGAAAACAGATTTCTTTTCATAAAGTATATGGATTTTCATATTCTAAAGCTAAAGTACCGTCAAGAAAACCTTTCTAAATTAAAACAAAAGAGCAATATTCCCTTGTACCGAAAGGAAGTAAATTACCATGTGTTTAAATAAAGAAGGCAAATTAAGGGAACAAGAATCCATCAAAAATGTCTTAATTCAGAAACTCAGAGAAAAAGATGGAAGTCAACATAATCACAGATGAAACTCTTATCAGTTAGTTATCAACATATTGAGACAATGTCTCACAAACCTAGATTATAAGCCAAGTCACTTTCAAAATTTCAAGACCTATGACTAACTCAAATGCCTCTAAAGTCAGTGAGCAAGTATTTCTAATACATCAAAAGTTTACTAACTCAAAACACATTTGTCTTGCAAGTAAAAATACACATTGCCCAGGGATTTAAGAAAACTGGGCAAAACCTATATTGCCCATCAAAGGCATGAGACAGGAGGGAAGATGCAGAACTCAAAAGAGCCTCCACAGCTCTGTTTGACAGGAGTACTACTTATACCTGAAAGAAAATATGCAATCCTCCAATTCTTTTCCTTCTCCAGACCTCAACTGTCCTTCCACTCATCCCAATGGATTTACCAATGGCAACATAATGGCTTTGTCTTCTTAATCTCTCCTCTTGCTTACCTGAATAATATGCTCACTTGATATCAAGCTTAGCAAGAGAACTGACTGCAAGTTAAAACAGAAAGGTAGGTGGGAGAATGGGTCTCAGAAAACTGCAACCAGTCCTGATCTTCCAACAAACTAACATAACTTAGCTTGGAACCAAGCCAAGCTAAACTATAAGCTGTTCTCTTTTTCTTTTATTCCTTCCTTTTTTTTGGGGGGGGGGGGGGGAGTGCATGTCCTCCAGAAATAAACAAAAGAATAAGGCTACAAAGAATATAAGAAATTAACACAAAAAGAGAGGTGAAGGCCAGGGAGAAGACCTTACTAAAAGAATAAAAACAACTGATTTACTGGACTAGAATCACTATCCTCAAAGTTATGTCTTAAAATATTTTTTCGATGGTTTCATTGGTTAGATTTATAACTTACGAAATGTACAACAATCTCTCAATATGGCTGCAGCTATTATGGTTTTCAAACTTTCATGCTATTGCCCTACCTCCCGCATTTCTTCATCCAACTTCCGCTGCTCCAAGGCTTCCTTCTCTGCACGTTTGCGGTGTTCCTTCTCCACTTTCTCATACTTCTTCCAGTATAGAAGCATTTCCTTGGTGAGGCGGCGGGCACGAGGTAAAGTCTCCTTACAGTTTTTTTGGGCTTGCAAGGCGGCTCGACGCACCTCCTTCATGCATTGGTGGGCGAGCTGCAGATGACAACGTATTGTCACAATGGAGGAGGACCCAACACTGGGGCCAGTTCTCCCTGGACTCTAAACCACAGCATCCCTCAACTTGCCCAGTGCATATATCATCCTCCTATGGCCATATCTTTTTCTCTTCCAATGTGATTAACATCCCTGAACAGGAGTGTGAGCTAGTCCCAGGTCTGTGAGAGATCTACAGACTTTAGAAGACGAAAAAAATATATAGTAACCTACAATGTTCTAGGAAGTTTTGAAGTATTATTAAACACATTGCTAATAAGAGCTGTTGGGAACTCCCTGACAGCCCAGTGGTTAGGACTCCAAGCTCTCATTGCCAAGGGCCCTGGGGGTTCAATTCCTGCCTGGGGAACCAAAATCCCGCAAGCTACATGGTGTGGCCAAAAAACTTAAAAAAAAAAAAAAAAAAAGAGCTGTCAATATTTATTATATGCTAGGCACCATTGTAAGTTTAACATAACTAATTCATTCTCCATAAAAACCCTATGAAGTTGGTATTTTATATATAGATAAGAAAATGAGGATGAGTAACTAGCCCAAGGACACACAACTAGTAAGGTTACCTCACCTAATTCTCACAACACTCAAAGTTGTGCTGTTGTTGTTGCCCCGTTGCTCAGTCCAGTCCAACTCTTTGCGACCCCATGGACTGAAGCACGCCAGGCTTCCCTGTCCTTCACTATCTCCCAGAGTTTGCTCAAATTCATGTCAATTGAGTCAGTGACAAAGTTGTATTAATTCCTTCTATGAGAAAGCATTAATACCCCAATTTCTTAGATGAAGAGTCTGAGCACAGGATGATGCCATGGATTGACCAAGGACTTAAGAGTGTGCTATGGTCTTACCCAAAAAGGTATGAAAACCAAAAAGCCAAGGAAGAGCAATTTTATTTATAAAATAGATTGAAAACATTTAGAAACTCTCTCAAGTACTATTAGATTAATTATCAACAGGTCACAAGAGACAAGAACAGCAAACATAGATCTAAATAATAAGAACATAATCCAGCAAAACATAAAACAGGAAATATAAAACTATAATCTTACCTTGCGGCTATTGGTGAGAAACAAGTTACGAGCTGAAGCTTTCTGCTTATTGGCCTAAAATATTTAAAACAATATCTCAATTAGGATTCCTTTTTGAAAAAAAGATTGTGTAGACTGGTACTGTCATTTATTGATCTCCATGAAGATTTAAAAAATGTCAAACCAAGCATACTCAAAGTACATTACTTTTTCAGTTAAAAAAGACACATCACTTCCAAGAGTTATCCAAATGTACCAACTCAAAACCACACATAAAGTCCTAAAGCAATGTTAAAAAGAATAAGCTGATCCTGTGTCTGCCTTAGATCGAATCTTCTGTATACTTCTGGGAAGAATTTAAGTTATATTTAAGGCTTGAACTAGGAAAATGTAACAACGTATACTAACTCGAGCACCACCCTGATTAGGACATTGCTTTCTAGGGCTAATCTGCAAAGAAGCTTCAGACAGCAGGGCACTCACATACAGAAATCATCAGGAGAAAGGTGAACTAGCCTCGCAGTTTGTGATTCCAGGCCTATCTCCAGCCAAGGAGCACCCACTGCCACTATTACTTAATTTCTACCACCACCTGACCTCATCTTCTTCAACATAAATTCCAAGGCAGACCTAATACAAGATGACTCAGCAGCCCACAACCAAGTCTCAAGCAGCTTATTATGTCTTCCACTTCAATTAAAAAAAAACCAAACAACCATCTGCAATAAAGAAACCTGATTTCCCATGATAGCCCATTTATTTGATGTGAAAAGAAGAGACAGAGCCTAGTGGCTCTCTGATTATTAAAGAACTCTCCTGACTATAAAGTAACAATAGGTTTAAAGGTACACAAAGGGCCTGAAAGTCATTTCTATAATAATCCCACCTCAGACCATCTGATTAAGGGAATTTTTTTAGGGCTTTTATCAAAAACTTTCTCTAAAGCAGCTATTGTTACTCTAAAAATAAAAATCTAAAATACTCCCACTGAATTCCTTATCATCTGAAGGCTCTTCACCAGGTATGAAATAAGTTTTTCTATAACTTTTCCCATTAAGAATGTTCATACCAAGTCAACAGGGCACATGAAAAGATGCTCAACATGACTAGTCATAAGAGAAATGCAAACCAAAACAAAAAGGAAATAGCATCTCACATCTGTCAGAATGGTCACTTATCAGAGGACCACAAATAACAAATGTTGGAGAGGATGTGGAGAAAAGGCACACGGTTGGTGGGAATGTAAACTGGTACAGGCGCAATGGAAAACAGCATGGAGATTTCTCAAAAACTAAAAACAGAACTAGCACATCATCCAGCAATTCCTCTCCTGGGTACATATCCAGGGAAAACAAATACATCAATTATTTAATGAAAACATTAATTGATTCAAAAGGATACATACACCCCAGCATTCATAGCAGCACTATTTACAATAGCCAAGATATGGAAGCAACCTAAGTGTCCAACAACAGATGAATGTGTGCCATTTGCAACAACGTGCATGGACCTAGAGAGTATTATGCTTAGTGAAATAAATCAGATAGAGCAAGACAATTACTGTATGTGGAATAAATTCCACTTTTATGTGGAATCTAAAATATAAACAAATAAATATAGTAAAACAAAAACAGTGTCGTAGATATAGAGAACAAACTAGTGGTTCCTAGATGAAAGAGCAAAGAGAGGGAACAAGATAGTGATAGGCGATAACAGGTTCAAACTACTATGTTTTTTTTATACTGAGTTGTGTGAGTGGTTTATATATTTTGTATATTAACCTTTTGCCAGTCACATCATTTGTAAATATTTTCTCCCATTTTGTAGGTTTTCTTTTCATTCTGTCAATGGTTTCTTTTGCTGTGTAAACGCTTTTAAGTTTAATTAGGTCCCTTTTGTTTATTTTTGCTTTTATTTCTTTTGCCTTAAGAGACAGATCCAAAGAAATATTGCTACAATTTATGTCAAAGGTTGTTCTGCCTATGTTTTCTTCCACAAGTTTCACAGTTTCATATCTTATCAGATCTTCTCAGGTCTTTAATTCAAGTTTATTTTTGTATACGGTGTGAGGAAACTGAACTAACTTTAGAGTTATGGAAAAGCTGCAAAAAATAGAGTTCCCTTACTACTCCCTACCCCCGCTTTCCCTAATTTTAGCAACTTATATAATCATAGTATAATTATTAAGAAAGGAAATTAACACCAGCAAAGTACTGACTAAATTACAGGTCTTATCTGAATGCCAAGAATTTCTGCACTAATATCCTCTTACTGTTCCAAGATCCCAGAACAGGATCCCACAATGCATTCAATTTAGTTGCTCTTCTCCTTAATCTCTTCCAGGATGTAACATTTCCTCAATCTTTCTCTTTCATGTCCTTGACACTTTTGAAAAGCACAATCAGTTATTCTACAAAGTGTCCAAAAATGTGTGGTTTTCTGGTGTTTCCTCAGGACTGGAATGACATTATGCACTTCAGCAAGAAAAGCAGAGAAATGAGGCACTGATGATGTACTCCTCCCAGCGCACCACATCACAGAGTTCATGGTATGAAAATCTATACTACTCGTGATATTTACTTTGGTCATTTGGATAAGGTGCACTCTCTCTACCAGTTTTGAGGCTATACAAATTCTGTTTCTCCTCTTCTGCCCTCTAATTTTAGCATTCATAAATGCATCTAGTCTGCAACAAGTATTACTGTGGTATCTGCATTAAGGATAATTTTATTTTCTTCTTTCCTTCTGTATTAACTGAATTTCATACTGAAAGGTAGAGATGCTCCATCTACACCTTTGTCTATTCAGGTATTTATGAAGTATGGGCTGATAACTATTTATTTTATTCTATGGGTTAAAATTCAGTATCATTATTATTTTGTTGCTCAAATTATTCTAACTTTGGCCATGAAGTAGTCCTTTAAGTTTGTTCCTGTGTTCTTTTGACAAACCCCTCCTTCCCCTCCAGCTTTTTTCAGAACTTCCTCACTTTCTAGCAGCACTTAAAAGTGTTCTAAGGTTCATTTTACTGTTTTTTTTGGCGGGGGCTGGTGGGGGGCAGGGGGCGGAGGTGGGGAAAGGCTGTGCTGTGTGGCTTGTGGAACCTTAGTATCCCAGAGATTGACACACCAAGTTCTAACCATTGGACCACGAGAAAATTCCCTAAGGTTCATTTTGTATTCTCCCTGCTGAGTTCTGGAATACGGTACTTCTTTAAGGAGCCCTGATTCTTTTTACTAGAGAATAAAAGTTGTTTAGAAACCAAGACCTGGTTGCCAGGTATCCTCATTGTTACTAGGGTGTCACTGCTACTAGAGGCAGAAAAAAAAAAAAACAAACATACACACCCAAGCATATCTCTGTATCTGGGTGTGTGTATAAAACCATGAATTTATACTGATACCTCTGATTCCAATCAAATTTCATGGGCTTCATTTTAACTTTCCCCTTCCTTCTTACTTTTAATTTCTTTCTCCAGCAGTGAAAAACTGGCTCTCATATACAACATATTTACTTATTTGTTCAATGCTAATACACACATAAAGTAGTTTCAAAACTGTTAACCTAGAACCCTCGGAGAAACACTTTTTCTATGTCAATCATGGCATTTACGAATAGCTCCTTCAGTCCTTACCCTCTCATATCTGATCAAAATACTGTTCCCCTCAGTTACTTAGACGAGTTCCTTATTCCACACTCCCTGTAACTTGATTGTATTATTCATTTCTAATACAGTTAAGTATACTTGTTCCTATTTTATTCCATTTTGCCCACACATCCCCCTAACCTCCCTCTCCAGCCACATCCTGACTGGTTTGATATTTTATTTTGAAGTATGTCAGAGACACATAAAATATTAGTATGGTTCTGAAAATCAGCCTTATATAAGATACACTCAAAGACTTCTTCCTCCTCATCCCTGCTACCCTGTTTCCATTCCTTCCCTTCTTTCTATCCTTTTCCCACCTGCCCTTTATAAGCAATCAATCACTTTAATTTCTGGTTCATCCTTCTTGAATTTCTTTTGAACAGGTATTTGTGCATTTTCTTATATTCCCTTTGTTCTCACATGAAGCGTATGTTTACTTTTTTATGTTTTGCCTCTTTAACTGTATGTCCTAGAAATTACTTTATATCAGCTCAGAGAGGTCTTCCTCATTCTTCAACAGCAGTATGATAATCCACTGAGTAGACCTGTCGTTTAATTTAAGCCCCATATATGGACATTTAGACTGTTTTCATTATTTTGCAATTACAAATAATGCTACAATGAATAACCTCGTTTACATGCATTTTTGTGTGTTTACTATAAGGTAGATTCCTAGAAGTGGAAGTACTGATTTGAAAGGTAAATGCATCTGTAGATTATTGGGTGTTGCCAACTTTCCCTCTAATACAGTTCTAATTTGTATTCCTAGCAGTAATGCATGAGAGCACCTGTTTGCCCAGAGGCTCCTTAACAGAATGAACTGTTATATTTAAAAATTTTTGCCAGTGTGATAGGTGACAAATAGTTTTATTTTTGTCTAAGGGTATCTAAGTGGTTTTTCATTTGTATTACCCCAATTATGAGATACTTTGAACTGAATCTGTGGTAATTTTCCCCCTCAATTTTTAAGTTCTTTCTGTGTTGGAGACAATAGCCTTGTAACTATAGTATTCAGTGTAAATAATGTCTCACAATTTGTCAGCTGTCTTTTGTCAGGCAAAAACTTATTTTTATGTGGTCAAATTTAAGAGTATTCTCTTATATTACCTCTGGAAGTTGAATTATAAACTCTTTCCTACACAAAAATTAGATAGAAATGCAATCATTTTATTCTAATATTTGTATGATTTCATTTTTTTTACACTGACATCCCAAATCTATTTAGAGGATATGTGTGAAACACAGACCTAATTTCACCTTTTTTGAAATGGCTATCTAGTTGTCCAGCACCACTTACTAAATTTACCACTAGTCTATCTGCCTATTCATGTGTCAATATCACACTATTTTAATTGCAGAGATTTTACAGTATATTTTAATGTTTGGGAAGGTTTTTTACTGTTTCTCTAGCAATTCTTGCATACTGACTTTTCCCACAGAGTTTAGAATCAGCTTCTAAATTCATGAAATATCCTGTTTATATTTCAATTAAGATTGCATTCGATTTATAATGAAGCAATTAATTGAATAAAATGCAAACCACTGGTGAATCCAAGGAATACAGACATTCCTTGTATTATTTCTGCAACTTTTAAGTTTGAAATTAGTAAATCAAACTAAAACATTCAAACAAATTCAAAGAGCAAAATGAATGCTTATACATGTTTTTCCTAATCATTCACATTTTCTTCTAATACCTGTGATTATTCAGTAACATCTAAATGTTTACGTTGTCTAAGAAAACACATCTCCATCATTTTGTTTTAATCTCCTGTATTATCACTTTAAAATTTGCTGTCAAATCTCTATTATTTTATGTAAGAAAATTGCATTTCTTCCTCAAAGAGGCCTCCCTCCATTTTTTTGGCAAAGCAGCATAACACAACAATTATCTTGTGAATCCTGATCAAATTCTAGAAAATCAATTAACCAAAGAGAAAACTATCCAGGATTCTCCTAATTCCAATAGATAGTTTCTTCCTGAATCCTGTGAAAGAATCCAGCACCCCCAGCTTCTTTTTGGAGGGCAGGCAAAGAAAATTCTACCTGGAGGCACTGACTGACCTTTGGTAGTTCCTTTTTCACAATGCTGAGCCATACTTTCCTGCGACGGGCATTGAGCTGCTCAATGGATAAGTGCTTCTTCTTGGTGCCAGGAGGAGGTGCATCATGAGAGAACTTGGCAAAGACTTTGGTCTGGTGGTGGTGGCGACGAGGGGATTCTTCAGAGGAAAGTTCTTCATCTCTTCGCCTTTTCTTCTTCACTTTTTTCAACTTAGCTGCAAAGGAACAGACTCTCAGAAGGTTGCTTTTCTTTTCTTCCACAGGAGAAAGTCATAAAACAACCTTATCACTTTAAGAAAAATCAAGATTCTTTTCTCATTCCACTTAGACTAGCAATGTTTATCCCTTTATCTATCCAGGTCCATGAATATTCCAAGAAGAAGATCACACTACCTTGGAAAAGAACACTGGATACTCCCTCTGTTTACATGAATGAGAAATAAAAGAGAATGTTGAGAACTGAATTTCTTTTGAACCCCACAATAGGAAGGGAGGCTTACAAATTATCATGAGCTCAAGTAATGATCAGAAGGAAGGAAACATTTCTATTTGGTGGCAATGTGAGGTGACTAAAAAAAATAACAGAGAAAGAAATAATGCATCTGCTGATATTACACTAAGATCTGTGAAAAGAAAATTATACATCAAGAAAAACCTAGCTTGAAAGGGAGGGTAGAAGGATGAGAGACTACAGAGATAAAACAAGGAGGATGTGGAAGAAACAAGGGAAGAAGGCTAAAAAGAGTTTTTCTGAATAGCGTTTTAGGGGAATAAAATCTGCCTAGTACAGATAGTCTAAAACTTTCCTTTCCTATTTCCTTCCTGATTTCCAGACGCTTGGAACTCAAGAGAGGAAAAGACATTTCCGGGCAAACATGCAAACAAACACTCCTGAAGATCAGGAGGTGATCTATTTTAAATCACTACATACAGCAACAATTATAACTTATTCCAAATACTTCAGGTTACTCCTCATACCTCCCTGTGTAACCAACTTCTTTCTCTCCCAGAATATTTTCACTATTTAGACAGTATGTAAAAGAAAAAAAAGGAATAAACTAATCGGCTTAAACCTCTGGCAAAGAATCTATAGTTCTCCTGTCTTCATAATTCTAGAAAAGATCATAAACCAAATACAAAATAAGTTTAGTAATACTTAAAATTAGTAATGAGATAAAGGAGGCTAGGGTTTTTCAGATGAAGCAAATTTCTACTACATGGATTACGTTCAAAGTCCAAATGTACCTGAAACTAAGAATGAGTAAAGGTAGACGGCAAGTCAATATGTTTACCTTTAAGTTTCTTTTCTTCCTTGAATTTCTTTTTTTTGGGTCCTAGAAGGTGCCGCTGCTGCTCATAGAAAGGGTCATAGGTGGACAGCAGCCCTGCACTGTAGTATTGGTATTGCTGCAACTAAAACAGGCAAAGACATGATGCTTAGAAGGGCCTGTCTCTCTTACAGCTCAGTCTTCAAATCATTTCTTTAAAAAAGCCATTCCAGAGGAAAAACCACAGTTGCTACATATAGTATTCTTCCCATATATGTATTCTTATACATATAGTATAAAGAGACCAATGAAGATCTAATACATCAAAGTGAATTATTCCCTTTACTTCAAAACAAAATGGTTTCATTGGCTATGCACACAGCAAGTTGTTGAAAATAACAAACAAACAAACAAAAATCCTTCATAATTCTGAGTCTCCACCAGAGTATTTACTTTGTCCTGACACATATTTGTCATTGTTGAAAGGTCTCCTCTTGAATTCATCAACAAGAAACAAACGTATTTCTATTACCAATAGGTCCTTAGATTTACTAAGATTCCTAACACGTGCTTTCCCAGCTCTTAGTTTTATATTTGGTTTGAATAGTCCCCGCCATCCAATTCTTCATTGTTTGAAGTCTTCTCTCTCCATTTCCCACCAAGAGACTTTGACAACATTATACATAGTGTTTTTGTTACCAGAATTCAAACATACAAATAATCTACTTTTTTCTGTCCAAAGAGTAATTAATCTTTTCAAATATTTCATTTAAATTGACTTCCAAAGCTCAATGGATAAACATGATGATAAATAAATTAGGTAGTCCCTTGTTGAATCTCCTTCCTGAATTATAGCTAAATGAATTGTTCAAGGACTGAACCTAGCATGGAAGGGTGCTGTGAAGAACTACTACAAGGTCTATTAAAACATTCATCGAACTGTAAACTTAAAATCTGTGAACTTTTCCACATGTGCATTTTACTTCAATTTAAAAAAAAAACAAAAACAAATATTTTGAATGCTGCTGCTGCTAAGGCGCTTCAGTCATGTCCAACTCTGTGTGACCCCACAGATGGCAGTCAACCATGCTCCTCTGTCCCTGGGATTCTCCAGGCAAGAATACTGGAGTGGGTTGCCATTTCCTTCGCCAATGCATGCATGCATGCAAAGTCGCTTCAGTCGTGTCTGACTCTGTGTGACCCTATGGACAGCAGCTCCCAGGCTCCCCTGTCCACAGGATTCTCTAGGCAAGAATACTGGAGTGGGTTGACGTTTCCTTCTCCAATACTTTGAATACCAACTGCCTTAGCACTGTACTTTAAGAGGGAACTCCTTATCTAAGTCAGAAGTTATATATCTTACCATCTGTCACTTCTACAGGTTTATAACTTCTAACATATTATTCAAAACTCTCTAAACTAACTTTGGACCTTAATGGTGGAAAGCTTTTAGGTCTTCAAATATCCTATTACTCATTGTGTACAAAGTGTTGAGACTTCTGACAAAAATCAGAAGGCAATGATAACAGCATTCAAATAGTTGCCACTTAAATCATCAATCTAATGTTATTATGTGAAGAAACGGACTTTTTCCAAGATAGGAACACGTTCAAAAAAACAACTGCATTAAAAAAGCAACCATAAGAATTTTAAATGGTGCAGCTGCCTTGGAAAACAGCCTGACAGTTCCCCCCAAAGCAGAGTGTTACCATATGACCCAGTGATTTTTTTCCTCCATATATGCTCAAGAGAAATAAAACATATGCTCACACAGAAAACCTATACACAAATCTTCATGGTAGTATTATTCGTAAGAGCCAAAAAGTGAAACAACTCAATATTCATAGCTATGATCCATAAAGCTCAAAAAGTAGAAGCAATCCAGTTAGTTCATCAAATGATGCATGGATAAATAAAATACAGTATGTCCATACAACGGAATATTATTTGGTAATAAAAAGGAAGTACTAATAATACATGCTACAACATGAATGAACTCTGAAAATATGCTAAGTGAGAGAAGCTGGACATAAAGCACCACATGTTCCATTTGTACAAAATGTCTAGACTTGGCAATTTATAGAGAAATGGTGGATTGACAGCTGCCTGGAACAGAACAGAATGAAGAGAATGAGAGGGGAGTTCCCTAGTGGCCAAGTGGTTAAGATTCCAGGCTTTCATTTCTGTAGTCTAGGTCAATCTCTTATCAGGAAACTGAGATTCCTTAAGCTACAAGGTACAGCCAAAACTAAAAAAAAATTTTTGAAAAACAGAATGAAGAGCAAGAACTAAGGGGAACGAGACTTCTTTTTGGAGAAAATATTCTGAAATTAGATAGTGATGACAGTTACAAGTTCTAGAATATACAAAGAACAACTGAACGGTGTACATTAAAAGACTGAACTTTTATGGCATGTGAAATGTTTTCAATTATTATAACTACAACCACCATTTAAATATAAAGTTACAAAGATAGTTACAATTAATATAAACCAGGGTAAACACCCAGCATGAAAACCTGAAATTTCTCCTGGAACTCTTTACCTCCTTCTCTTTACTATACTTATTCTGGTGAAGTTTCTTATATTTGTGCAGTCGCAACATATTATGAAGATCTTCTCTGCTAAGACTGAGTTCTTCCTCTTCGTCATCATCTTCTTCTTCTCCTTCATCGTTGTCTTCACTATGAGAATCTGCCTCACTGGATTCATCACTCAGCAGAATGCTCTGAAAAAGGGAGGAAATGGAAATGGAACCTTTGATATGAAACAATTACTTTCATAATCCAAGGATTTTTTTTTCCACTTTTCAAACGACAAAAACAGCTGGGGGATAATCATTCTAGTTTCCCTTATACTATTCTTTACCAATTCAACTGAAAAACACAAAGATATAAATTAAACTTACTACGTCAAAGCTGTATATTGTCACCCTGCTTATTTAACTTATATGCAAAGTACATCATGAGAAACGCTGGGCTGGAAGAAACACAAGCTGGAATCAAGATTGCTGGGAGAAATATCAATAACCTCAGATATGCAGATGATACCACCCTTATGGCAGAAAGTGAAGAGGAACTAAAAAGCCTCTTGATGTAAGTGAGAGAGGAGAGTGAAAAAGTTGGCTTAAAGCTCAAGATTCAGAAAATGAAGATCACGGCATCTGGTCCCATCACTTCATGGGAAATAGATGGAGAAACGGTGGAAACAGTGTCAGACTTTATTTTGGGGGGCTCCAAAATCACTGCAGATGTTGATTGCAGCCATGCAATTAAAAGATGCTTACTCCTTGGAAGGAAAGTTATGACCAACCTAGATAGCGTATTAAAAAGCAGAGACATTACTTTGCCAACAAAGGTCTGTCTAGTCAAGGCCATGGTTTTTCCAGTGGTCATGTATGGATGTGAGAGTTGGTCTGTGAAGAAGGCTGAGCGCCAAAGAATTGATGCTTTTGAACTGTGGTGTTGGAGAAGACTCTTGAGAGTCCCTTGGACTGCAAGGAGATCCAACCAGTTCATTCTAAAGGAGATGGGCCCTGGGTGTTCTTTGGAAGGAATGATGGTAAAACTGAAACTCCAGTACTTTGGCCACCTCATGCGAAGAGTTGACTCACTGGAAAAGACTCTGATGCTGGGAGGGATTGGGGGCAGGAGGAGAAGGGGACGACAGAGGATGAGATGGCTGGATGGCATCAATGACTCGATGGACTGAGTTTGAGTGAACTCTGGGAGTTGGTGATGGACAGGGAGGCCTGGCCGTGCTGTGATTCATGGGGTCGCAAAGAGTTGGACACGACTGAGCGACTGAACTGAACTGAACTGAAAGCTACTGATCCCCAAGTAAAAAGCACTAAAACATGAGAAATGCTATCAAAAGCAACAAGGCTAAATTTCACTTAGTACATATACTACACATAAGATAATTTAATTAAATGTCAAATTCCAAGACAAAAAACTAAACAAAAGCTAAGAAACTAGTATAGCATAAAAGGGAATATAGAACACTAGTTGTGATGGCTGATAAAGGAGAAACCACCCCAAAATCCATTAACTGATGAACAGATACACAAAACGTGGTATTATCCATGTAACAAAGTATTATTTGGCAACTGAAATGAAGGAAGGAGTACTGACATGTGCCACAACATCAATGAACCTTGAAAACATTATGCTAAGTAAAAGAAGCCAGACAAAAAAGACCACATTTGATGTTTCCATTTATATGAAATGTCTAGAACAGGCAAATCCACAGAAACAGAAAACAGATTAATGGTTGTGAAGGGCTGGGGAAACTAGAGTATGAGTAACTGCTAATGAGTAGAATTTCTTTCTGGAGTGATGAAAATGCTCTTGAATTAGACAGTGGTGATGGCTGCAACAACTTTATGAATGTACTCAAAATTATTAAATTATAAATTTTAAAAGGGAACATTTAATGGCATGTGAATTACATCTTGATTTTTAAAAATGTGACGGCAAAGCATAGAGGTTACTGCACTCCCAACAGTTTAAAACCTCACTGACACGAAGCAAATCAGGACTTTACTGAGTCTTTTAAATGCCCTGGTGATAAAAATGAAAGGATAACTTTAAACTACATTGAACTCTTCACAAGAAAAGTATCTAACAGAGAAATAATTAGTTTCATTAGAAGAAAGGCTATCCTTAATTGAATCGAGCTAAAGACAGTAATCTTGTAAGAGTGTAAATGAGATTACGTCACTCCCTTGCTTACAAATACTCCAATTGCTTACCACTGTGTGCTATGCTAAGTCACTTCAGTCACTTTCCGACTCTGTGCGACCCCAGAGACGGCAGCCCACCAGGCTCCCCCGTCCCTGGGATTCTCCAGGCAAGAACACTGGAGTGGGTTGCCATTTCCTTCTCCAATGCAGGAAAGTGAAAAGTGAAAGTGAAGTCGCTCAGTCGTGTCTGACTCTTAGCGACCCCATGGATTGCAGCCTAAAAGGCTCCTCCATCCATGGGATTTTCCAAGCAAGAGTACTGGAGTGGGGTGCCATTGCCTTCTCTTGCTTACCACTGTAACAAGAGTTAAAATACAAATTCTTCAACACAGTGTACAAGGCCCAACATGATAAGCTAACCTCAGCGTCTACTATCCTCTTACTGTACTCCAGCTGTATCAGCCTTCTTTACTTCCCCAAACATACCAAGTTGCTTCCTCTCTCAGACTTTTGCCATTTTTCCTTCTTACTGAAATGCTTTTATCTTAAACCTTTAGAGTTCTCTCTGATCATTCAGCTAAAATGTTACCTCTTTAAAGAAACTATTTATTTACTTATGTACAGGCTTACTCCCTTCATTAGAATGTACGCTACCCAGGGTGGGAACTCTGTGTATTTATGTACAATAATGTTGCCCAAGGCAGGATGCCTCAATCAACATCTGCTGAATGAATGACCTACTCAGGTACTAATAAAAAATAAATTTAATTGTGGTTACAAGCCAGTAAAGGCAAGGATCTTATCTATTTCTGTACTCTCTTGCTTAGCATAGGGCTTTATTCCTAAAAACTTTGTTAAAATGAACTTTGCTGAGTCCTCTAGACTTTTCTCTATAATCTCTTAAACCACCACCCAGAATAAAAGACTCATGTCTAGGAAAATCTCTGCCAGTGTACCAAAATTAATCAGTTACTTTTCTATTTGCAGTTTTAGTGGGTTATTTAAATTATAAATGTTCTACCTTATCTCTTACCTTTAGCCACTTTCTGCTTTTCTTCAACTTAGAGAAGTTATATAAATTCCCTTTGTCAAATTTTGATTCTGTGTAAAGAAACACAAAGAATAAAAAAAAACGAAAGGACAACTGACCCAAGAGAACTGATAGTTCAAAAAGGGATCTCATACCACACTGACCTGACTGTAGAACTCCATTCAATGAGTATGTGTTTAACATTTCAGAAGTGCTTGCTCCAGAAGTCTCACCAAGCAATGAATTTGGAGGTTCTTCCTTAACTTGTATCAAGGGATCTCCAGACTGAGGCAATAGAGGATTACTGTCATCCAGTCCATCTTCACTTTCATCACTACAAATCAAAGAATGATGAATCCACAATAAAAACTGACCCAGAAAAATATTATAATTTATGGTTAGTAGACTAAACACTTTACAGAAGAAATTGATCCTTTGGTTAAGTTGACTGTATTTTATGAAAGAAAGAAGGAAAAAAAAATTCTAAAACCAGTAAGATATTTTAACCCTAAAATCTACAGGAATAATGGGAATCAGAAATGTGGTAAAAAATTACATGGGGAAGATGGAATACCATACCTAGAAATATTCCTGTTGAAGATGGCTGATGTTTGTCGCAGGAAATGGTCCAATCGGAGGGCCCTCTCCAGGTATTGAAGGTAGAGGGGCTTTGCCAGCTCAGTGCAGCCGCCATCGTCCCCGGCACCCAACTCCGAGGCCATAGAACAAATCTGTCTTCATGCACAAGGGTTTCTGACTGCACGGCTGCAGAATGGAGATAAGTAGTAAAAAGATGAAATGCTATTCCCTCTCCCTTTATTTTGCCTGCTTGCTATCAACGTGAAGAGAAATCAGAATATAAGTCTACAGTATCATCTGCCTCCTAATGCAAAGGCAGAAGTTAAAAGGATGAAAAAAAATCAAAATATAGAAATACTGTCATCTATCATTATGAAAATTCATGATACTCTTCTGAAACAGTGCCTTAAAATTTATACCCTACAATTCTCTTTCACCCTACAATTAATAACTACTCACAACTATCCAAATCTGTACCATAAATTCACTGTTGTACATCTCACAGAGGAGCACTTGTTCTCAGCATCACCCTTCCAAACAGCTACTTCCTTTTTCATTTTGTATCTACATTCATACACCTATGTGTGAGGTAGTAATTGTAATCCATTTACAAGGGATTAGATACACTGGCAAAGTTTTTTACTATACACTCTCTTATAAATATGCCATTAAATATAAAGATTTAGAGATGATTTTAAAAACTGGAGGAAAGAGCATAAAAGTGAGAGTAAGAAACCTGAGCATTTTCTTTGCTAACTTATGTTGTTAAGGAGAATGTTAGAGTCAGGACATCTTCACTAGAGAATCGACATGACAACTTTCCCCCAACTGTCTTTCATGTAACATCTTCTACCTTATAATTGGGTCTCTTTAAAGAGTTATGGGGTTGAGCCAGGATTAAACAATGGGACAATACAGAGCAATTAGCCCACCATCTGATATACAGTGAGTACTCAACAAATAGTAACAGTAAATTATTTTGTAAAGTTGATAATCCAATAAATTCAGGTATAATCTTTAAAGGAAACCAAAATATCTTTATCGTGAGTTGTCTTCTCTTTTTATTATGAAGCATTCGTCACTCAGTCATGTCGGACTCTTTGCGACCCCATGGACTGTAGCCTGCCAGGCTCCTCTGTCGATGGGATTCTCCAGGCAAGAATATTGGAGTGGGTTACCATTCCCTTCTCCAGGAGATCTTCCCAATCCAGGGATCAAAGCCAGGTCTCCTGCATTGGAGGCAAATTTTTTACCACTTAGCCACCAGAAAAGGGGCCTTTTTATTTTTATTACAGGTTTAAAATTTTTCCTAATATAATCTTTCTCTTATACTCCCTTAATTTTTTAAGAGAATGTTAAAAATTCTCCCCTGATTGTGCTACAGATTCAACATGATCCCTATCAAAATCCCAGCAGGCTTTTCTCCTCCTCCTCCCCCGCCCCCTGCCCAGAAATTGACAAGCTGATTCTTAAATTTATATGGAAACTCAAAGAACCTAGAATAGTCAAAATAATTCTGAAAAAGAACAAGACTGAATGATTTATACTGTCTGATTTTAAATGTATTTATAAGAAAGCTACAGTCATTAGGACAGTGTGATACTGGTATGAGGATAACCACACAGACCAATGAAATAGATCTGAAAAATCCAGAAATAAACCTCATATTTACGGCAATTCATTTTCAGTAAAGGTGCCAAGGCAATTTCAATGGGGGAAAGGATAGTCTTTTCAACAAATTGTGCTGGACAACTGAATAAATAACACATACAAAAAACTTAATTTAAACCATTTACCTCATACCATGCAAAAAATTCAAAATGGTTCAGAGATCCAGGTGTAAAACCTCAAACTATAAAACTTCGTTCTACAAGAAAAAAAAACCCTCATAATTTCAGATACTTTGCCAACAAAGGTCCATCTAGTCAAGGTTATGGTTTTTCCAGTGGTCATGTATGGATGTGAGAGTTGGACTGTGAAGAAAGCTGAGCACCGAAGAATTGATGCTTTTGAACTGTGGTGTTGGAGAAGACTCTTGATAGTCCCTTGGACTGCAAGGAGATCCAACCAGTCCATTCTAAAGGAGATGGGCCCTGGGTGTTCTTTGGAAGGAATGATGCTAAAGCTGAAACTCCAGTACTTTGGCCACCTCATGCGAAGAGTTGACTCACTGGAAAAGACTCTGATGCTGGGAGGAATTGGGGGCAGGAGGAAAAGGGGACGACAGAGGATGCTGGATGGCATCACCGACTCAATGGACTTGAGTTTGAGTGAACTCTGGGAGATGGTGATGGACAGGGAGGCCTGGTATGCTGTGATTCATGGGGTTGCAAAGAGTCAGATATGACTGAGCGACTGAACTGAACTGAACTGAAAGAACTCTGGCAACTAAATAAGATAAGTCAAGTAAAAAATATGCAGAAGACTTTGAACAGGTATTTTACCAAAGAAGATATACAAATAATTAATAGAAGATGGAGATGCTCAACATCAAAAACTGCAAATTAAAATTACAGAGTGATACCATTTACACACACTACAACGGGGGAGCCCAGTAGGCTGCAGTCCATGGGGTCGCTCAGAGTCGGACAGGACTGAGCTACTTCACTTTCACTTTTCACCTTCATGCATTGGAGAAGGAAATGGCAACCCACTCCAGTATTCTTGCCTGGAGAATCCCAGGGACAGGGGAGCCTGGTGGGCTGCTATCTATGGGGTCGCACAGAGTCGGACACGACTGAAGCGACTTAGCAGCAGCAGCAGCAGCAGAACAGTTCTGGTAAAAAGATAATTGCTAGGGAAGATGTGGAGAAACTGAAACCCTCATACATTGCTGGTGAAAATGTAAAATATTATAGCCACTACTGAAAAGTTAGGCAGTTGCTTGAAAATTTGAATACAGAGCTACCATGTGATCTAGCACTTTCACTCTTTGTTATCTATTCAAAAGAAATAAAAACACACATCCACCATTCAAAGCCTTTTATGTGAATGTTCACAGCAATATTATTTATAGTAGTCAAAAACTGAAATAATCTAAATGCCTATCAGATAGTAAACGGATAAACAAAATGTGGCCTGGACAATGGAATACTAATCAGCAATAAAAAGGAATAAACAATTCATATATGCAATAACATGAACGAGCCTCAAAATTTTGTTAAATAAAAGAAGAGAAACACCAAAGACCACATACTGTAAGATTCCATTATATAAAATACCCAGAAAAAGCAATCTGTAGATACACAAGGTAAAGGACAGTGGTTTGGGGAGGTGTAAAGGGGGGAGTGACTACAAATGTGTATTAGAGATCTTTTTTCAGGCGAGTTGGAAATGTTTTAAATCAACACTGTAGTGATGGTTGCACAATTCTTTAATTTTGCTAAAAATCACTGAATTATAACTTAAGGTGAATTTCAAGGTATACAAAATATCAGCCTTGGTAACAAACTAAACAATGTTAAAAATACTTAAAATACTTTTTATCAAAGTCTTTATAAAAAACTTTTAAATAAAAGTTCTTTTTTTTAAATAAAAGACTTCAATACATCCTACTTTTCAAATGAGGCCTAACATGTACCCATTCCAGATGATTTCAAAGAAACTTGGTATTTATAAACAAAGGGACTTCCCTGGTGGTACAGTGGATAAGAATTCACCTGCCAATGCAGAGGACACG
Source organism: Bos indicus (assembly GCF_029378745.1). NCBI lineage: Eukaryota > Metazoa > Chordata > Mammalia > Artiodactyla > Bovidae > Bos > Bos indicus. The sequence continues at coordinate 36,521,018 of NC_091769.1, forward strand.
CACTGGCCTGGGGAAGATTCTACATGCCGCAGAGCAACTAAGCCCATGGGCCACAACTACTGAGCTGACATGCTGCAACTACTGAAGCCCATGTCCTAGAGCCTGTGTTCTACAACAAAAGAGAAGCCACTGCAATGAGAAGCCTGTGTACTGCAATGAAGAGTAGCCCCCTCTTGCCACAATTAGAGAAAGCTTGTGTACAGTAATAAAGATGCAGTGAAACCAAAAATAAAAACAAATAAATAAAATAAAGCAAGGGATTTCCTCGGTTGTCCAATGGCTAAAATTCTGCATTCCCAGTGCAGGGGGTCCAGGTTCAAACCCGGATCAGGGAACTAGATCCCACATGCTGCGACTAAGACCCAGCGTGGCCAAATAAATAAAAGTAACCATTAAAAAAAAAAAAAAAAACCTATTAAAAAAATAGAGCAAAACTATCTTAGATAATAATATAACACATTTAATATACATACAAATTAAAGCACATCAAGCTGCTACTTGGAAGACCTAGGCAGTCATTTTTCCAAAGAAGACATAGATGGCCAACAGGCATGTGAAAATATGCTCAACAATGCTAACTATCAGGGAAATGCAAATCAAAACTACAATGAGATATCACCTCTCACCCATCAGAATGGTCACTATCAAAAAGTCTACAAGTAATAAATGCTGTAGAGAGTATGAAGGAAAGGGAATACTTCTACTCTGCTGGTGGGAATATAAACTGGTTTATCTGCTGTGGAAAACAACATGCAGGTACCATATGACCCAGCAATGCCACTGTTGGGTATATACCCAAAAGAGATGAAAATTCTAATTCAAAAGGATAAATGCACTCCAATGTTCATAGCACTATTCATAACAGCCAAGACACGGAAGCAACAGATGAACGGATAGAGAAGATGTGGTATATATGTTGCAGCAACATGGATGGACCTAGAGCCTATCATACTAAGTGAAGGCAAACAGAGAAAGACAAGTATTATTGACATCACATACATGGAATTTAAAAAATAACACAAATGAACTTATTTACAAAACAGAAACAGACTCACAGAGAAAACAAACTTATGGTTACCAAAGGGAAAAGAGGGAGGGGAATAAGTTAGGAGTACTGAATAACAGATACACATCACTGTATTAAAATAAACAAAAAGGATTTATTGCATGTTACTGAACCATTTTTTCTGTACACCTGAAACTAACACAGTATGATTAATCATCTATAGTTCCATATAAAAAGAAAAAATTGCTGCTTAGCTCCCTCCTAAGGTTTTATTACAAAATAATTGATATTATGCTTTACTTAATTTGCCTGATAATAAAAAATGATCTTAATTAAGGGACTGTAAAGGTATGACTACAAAGGAACACTAGGTGATTCAAAAGGAACTATTTCTTATATAATTCCTTAGTATCTAGGCTGCATACTAAACATGAACTCAAAACCAGGTAAGTCCAGGGAAGATCAGTTATTTGTATGGTCTTACAATGCTCAATGTGCCCCCCGGGACACCCCAGTCCTGTCGTCTGATTCTCTCAGAATCGCCTTTGTAGCACATCACCACTGACAGCTGAAACGGCCAACATGAAACAGCGCTCTCTTATTTCCACAGGACTAAAGGAGGAGGTGTATGAAGTTCTCCACAACAAGTTTTATGATGACATCTGGAGAGTCAATTAATATTTTTAAAGTGCTTGATTAGATTTTGTCATAAAATATACATAAAATTCACCATTTTAATCACTGTTAAGTAGAAAATTCAGTAGCATACACAAATTAAGAACACCCTGAAAATGCTTCTAAACTTCCTGTCAGATCCATCCCCATCTTCATGTGAAGAGCACCTTTTAAGATTCATCTAACCACAGGCTCTCACTGCAGTTTCAAAGGATGAAAGAACTATTAATATATGATGTCAGAGCAATTCACCACTGAGTGACCTGGTCCATACCCTGAACTCTGGCTCTTTAATTCTGATTACCCTGCAACTTGGACTGTGATCACCCTTTAGTTCTCAAATAAAGCTTGATATCCATGGTAAAGTATCTGCCTCGAAATCAAACCCATATACATCAAACTTACCTACCTACGTCCATGTATGGTTCTAGGCTGCTTGCATTGCACTGCACTGCTTTGCATTCTCTAACCACTGCTATGCCTTTATGGATACTGCCTTGCCCTTATCCTATAAATAACTTCTCTGTAAGGTAAGTCTCACCAAGCTGAGATGAAATCTCTCAAAGACAAAATGAGATACCCTGTTCCAGGAAACACTTTCAGATTATTCTTAGCTAAAACTTCCCGCTTCTTTGAACATCTATATGGTTATTTACAGAAAGGATGGCACTTACATGATCTTATACTTGACTAACTGTACATACACATGCATGCCTTAGCTCTCTTACTAAATAAACTTGCTAAACTATTTGGGCAAAGAATCCCTATCTAATGAATCTATTTGGCTCTGATATTTAAAAATGACCATATTAATTTGCTTTTCAAAACAGTCTTAAATGTCAAGGCTACAAAACTCTAGTTCTAATGTTACTTTCTATATAAAGACAATCTGTAGTCAATGACCATAGTCCTCCACGTCCATCCTGGACAAAAGACTTGCAGATAAAAGTTTAAATAAGACAAATCAAAAGATAACAAAAGTCAGGTAACAGAAACTTAAGCAGAATGGATTCAACCATTTATTATCTGTTGAACAACAGGAGAATGCATGAACTGAATGAATATCTTTCAGGGACTCCCCCATAAAATTTGTCTCCCAGGCAAGCTGAGATAAATATGGGGATAGAAGAGATCAAGGCATTACTTCTAGACAAGAAGCTGAAGGACACCTGCACCAACTGCCAATTCTTAGCTGAGAATTTCCATCCTCCCCCAAATGAAAGACCCAACAGGGAAAGCCATCCTATTTCTGAATAGGGGTAAGCTAACAGGCTCTGTTCAATGGTAGCCTAATCCAAGAAACAGTTTTTAGTTTAATTTTAATTTTGTTTTTTTAAGGGAAAGGGGTGAGTTCTAATCTTTATTTCTTAACAGCAATGGTAATAACATGCTATATCACAATTAGCTCATAAAATACTACAATTACAATTCTGGCTATAAAGTATTTTTCATAAGACCTAAACATTTAGATTTTCCATAACTCCCCCCCCCCCATTTCTCTTTATAAATACTGCCCCAAGTTAGTTTCACACCAGTCATTTAGAGAACCATTTCCCAAAGTTTACTTCTCTGAGTGCTAGCTCGATATTAATAAATGACCATGGATATTAAAAATATTGGGTTTCCCTGGTAGCTCAGCTGGTAAAGAATCCGCCTGCAATGCAGAAGACCCCGGTTCAATTCCTGGGTCAGGAAGATCTTCTGGAGAAGGGATAGGCAACCCACTCCAGCATTCCTGGGCTTCCCTGGTGGCTCAGCTGGTAAAGAATCCACCTACAATGTGGAAGACCTGGGTTCAATCTCTGAGTTGGGAAGATCCCCTGGAGAAGGGAACGGCTGCCCACTCCAGTATTCTGGCCTGGAGAATTCCATGGCTTGTGTAGTCCATGGGGTCACAAAGAGTCGGGACACGAATGAGCGACTTTCAATTTCATTAAAAATATTAAAGCATTAAAGTCAGACTTAAGATTCTTCACATTTCCAATATGCTAATGTACTTAGTCTCTTTCCAAGAGGAATTCTCAATTTATTTGACCATTTTATGGCAAAATCACTCATCAAAATATTTAAGAGAAGACCAGATTGAGAATCACTGACTTAGTCAGATACCTAAAGACAGTTAAATCGTAACTGCCTTTAAGAAGTAATTCCTGGTGGGAGGGAGGTTCAAGAGGGAGGGGAAAATACATATACCTATGGCTGATTCATGTTGATATATGGCAGAAACCAACACAATACTATAAAGCAATCCTCCTCCAGCTAAAAATAAATAAATTTTTAAAGAGAAATAATTCCTAAATTTATTTATATTAGTACAGAAAAGTCTGAATTAAAGTACAGCTCTTGTGAAAACTATAGCTTTAAAGCATTTTAAGGACTGAAGACAGTCTATAGCAGGTTATAGGCTAAAGCTCTAAAAGGCCAAATATTAAGGTAACAGAACAACTGGATTTCCCACCTGCACTCCTCCATAACTCAGGCAATCTGTAACCCAAACCTATTATGAATGAATGTGATTTACTGAGTTCAGAGCCACAGGCTACATTAATAATCTGCAGGGCTATGGCACAAATAGCAGGATCAGGCCAAATAAATAAGCTTTGTAATATTTTTAAAGATATAAACAGACCAAAAAAGAATGGAGATGTTATTTTCACATGAATAATAAAGTCACATTTCACTGATTCAGCTATTCAGTTGCTGAACTCAGTGTAGAAAAAGATATTTCCTTCAGAGATTTAGTCTAACAGAGAATGTAAAGCTAGAACATAAAAACCAGAATAAAATGCACACATGGGAAGTTACTTAAGAGATGTACAGATAAAGTGCAATGGAAGTTCAGGAAAAAAACTTCCTGAACTTATGAGTGTCAGACTGTGTTGAATGATAAACAAGGAATCTGCATGACTTACAAATATCTATCACTCTGAATTACAACAACACAAGAGAAGACTCTACACGTGGACATCACCAGATGGTTAACACCGAAATCAGATTGATTACATTCTTTGCAGCCAAAGATGGAGAAGCTCTATACAGTCAGCAAAAACAAAACCGGGAGCTGACTGTGGCTCAGATCATGAACTCCTTATTGCCAAATTCAGACTTACATTGAAGAAAGTGGGGAAAACCACTAAACCATTCGGGTATGACCAAAATCAAATCCCTTACGATTATACAGTGGAAGTGACAAGTAGATTCAAGGGACTAGATCTGATAGAGTGCTGATGAACTATGGATGGAAGTTTGTGACACTGTACAGGAGACAGGGATCAAGACCATCCCCAAGGGGGAAAAAAATGCAAAAAAGCAAAACTGCTCTCTGAGGAGGCCTTACAAAGAGCTGTGAAAAGAAGAGAAGTGAAAAGCAAAGGGGAAAAGGAAAGATATACCCATTTGAATGCAGAGAGGTAAGAAAGCCTTCCTCAGTGATCAGTGCAAAAAATAGAGGAAAATAATGCAATGGGAAAGACTAGAGATCTCTTCAAGAAAATCAGATACACCAAGGGAACATTTCATGCATAGATGGGCACAATAAAGGACAGAAATGGTATGGACCTAACAGAAGCAGAAGATTAAGAAGAGGTGGCAAGAATACACAGGAGAACTGTACAAAAAAGATCTTCATGACCCAGATGATCACAATGGTGTGATCACTCACTAGAGCCAGACCTCCTGGAATGTGAAGTCAAGTGGGCCTTAGAAAGCATCACTATGAACAAAGCTAGTGGAGGTGATGGAATTCCAGTTGAGCTATTTCAAATCCTGGAAGATGATGCTGTGAAGGTGCTACATTCAATATGCCAGCAAATCTGCAAAACTCAGCAGTGGCCACAGGCTGAAAAAGGTCAGTTTTCATTCCAATCCCAAAGAAGAGCCAATGCCAAAGAATGCTCAAACTACCGCACAGTTGCACTCATCTCACACGCTAGTAAAGTAATGCTCAAAATTCTCCAAGCCAGGCTTCAACAATACGTGAACCGTGAACTTCCAGATGTTGAAACTGGTTTTAGAAGTCAGAGGAACCAGAGATCAAATTACCAACATCCGCTGGATCATCGAAAAAGCAAGAGAGTTTCAGAAATTTCCGCTTTATTGACCATGCCAAAGCCTTTGACTGTGTGGATCACCACAAACTGGAAAATTCTGAAAGGGATGGGAATACCAGACCACCTGACCTGCCTCTTGAGAAATCTGTATGCAGGTCAGAAAGCAACAGTTAGAACTGGACATGGAACAGACTGGTTCCAAATAGGAAAAGGAAGTACGTCAAGGCTGTATATTGTCACCCTGCTTATTTAACTTATATGCAGAGTACATCATGAGAAACGCTGGGCTGGATGAAGCACAAGCTGGAATCAAGATTGCTGGGAGAAATATCAATAACCTCAGATATGCAGATGACATCACCTTTATGGCAGAAAGTGAAGAACTAAAGAGCCTCTTGATGAAAGTGAAAGAGGAGAATGAAAAAGTTGGCTTAAAGATTAACATTCAGAACACTAAGAACATGTCATCCAGTCCCCTCATTTCATGGCAAATAGGTGGGGAAACAGCGGAAACAGTGGCAGACTTTATTTTGGGGGGCTCCAAAATCACTGCAGACGGTGACTGAGCCATGAAATTAAAAGATGGTTACTCCTTGGAAGGAAAGTTATGACCAACATAGATAGCGTATTAAAAAGCAGAAACATTACTTTGTTGACAAAGGTCCATCTAGTCAAGGTTATGATTTTTCCAGTAGTCATGTATGAATGTGAGAGTTGGACCATAAAGAAAGCTGAGCGCCAAAGAATTGATGCTTTTGAACTGTGGTGTTGGAGAAGACTCTTGAGAGTCCCTTGGACTGCAAGGATATTTAACCAGTCCATCCTAAAGGAAATCAGTCCTGAGTGTTCATTGGAAGGGCTGATGTTGAAGCTGAAACTCCAATACTTTGGCCAGCTGATGTGAAGAACTGACTCATTGGAAAAGACCCTGATGCTGGGAAAGATTGAATGGGGGAGAAAGGGACGACAGAGAATGCGATGGCTGGATGGCATCACCAACTTGATGGACATGAGTTTGAGTAAACTCTGGGAGATGGTGATGGACAGGGAGGCTTGGCATGCTGCAGTCCATGGGATTGCAAAGAGTCGGACACCACTGAGCAACTGAACTGAACTGATAACTCTGAATGAGGCAACAGCAGAGTTTAGGATACGGATCCTTCTGTATGAGCTAATGAATAAAAAACGAAGTGTGATGAATACAATCACCTAAAATTTAATGCTTCCAACCACAAAGAAAAACTCAGGCCAAATGGCTCCACCAGTGAATTTTACCGAACATTTAAAGTAGAATTAATACCAATCCTTCACAAACTCTTCCAGATAACAGAAAGGAAACTCTACGACATCTGCATTACCTTGATTTTTAAAACCAGGCAAAGACATCACAAGAAAAGTACAGTCAGCCCTCCATATCCCATATACAGAGCCCACAGATATGGAGGGCTGACTATACCATTTTATAGATGGGACCTGAACTTCCACAAATTCTGGTATTTGCAGGGGATCCTGGAATCAATCCCCATGGGTACCAAGGAAAGACTATATAGACTAATAACCCTTTTAATGTAGATATAAAATCCTCAACAAAATACAGCTGACCCGTGAACAACATGGGGATTTGGGGCCACCAACCCTCCTTGCAGTTGAAAACTCATATATCATGCTGTTTTGTACCTAAGGCTCCATATCCACAGTTCTGCATCTATGGATTCAACCAACCACAGATGGTGCAGTATGCAGTTACTGAAAAACAATCCACATATAAGTGAGTCCATGCAGTTCAAACCCATGTTTTTCAAGGGTTAACTGCATCATACATGGAATCCAACAACATATAAAAAGAATTACACACTATTACTAAAGTAGAATTTATCCCAGGAATGCAAAGTTGGTGTCATACCTGCAAATCAATGTGTTAGATCTCATTAAAGCACAAAACCCACTTGATCATCTCAACAGAAACAGAAAAATGATTTGACAAAATCCAACACCATTTCCAAATAAAAGAGTCAACAAACTAGGAACAGTCTTCACTACTGACAGCCGTGTTTAAGACTCCATGCTTCCACTGCAGGGGGCAGAGGTTCCATCACTGGCTGGAGAACTAAGATTCCACAGGCCACACAGTGCCGCCAAAAAATAAAAAACTTTTAAAAAAAGGGCGGGGGTGGGGGCACTCCCTCAACCTGATAAAGGACACTGACACAAAACAGAGCTAACACCATACCTAATAGTGAAAGACAGAATGCTTCTCCCTTAAGATCAGGAACAAGACATGGTTGTCTGCTTTCACAACCTCTATTCAAAAGTGGACTGAAAATTCTAGCTAGGGCAATTAGGCAAAGGAAGGAAGGGAGGGAGAGAGTGATGGCAGGCACCCAGACTGAAAAGAAAGAAGTAAAACTATATTTACAGATGACATGATCTTGTACATAGAGTAGATAACACCAAGGAATGCTCTAAAAAATGATTAGAACTAATAAGCAAGCTCAGTTATCTTGTAGGATACAAGATCAACATACAAAAATCATTTATATTTTTATATACTGGCAACAAACAATCTAAAAGAAAAACTAAGAAAGTAACTCCACTTACATTACCATCAAAAAGAACAAACACTTAACCAAAGAACTGCAAGACACTGTTGAAAGAAATTAAAAGAACTAAAAAAATGACAATATCCCACAGTTCGTGATCAAATGATTTAACATTTTTAACATCTCAACAATACACATCAAAAATCTACGCTGCCTTTTTTGAAGAAATAGACAAGCTGATTACAAAATTCAGGGAATTCCCTGGTGATCCAGTGAATTCAACACTTTCACTGCTATGGTCCAGGTTTCATTGCTGGTCAGGGAACTAAGATCCTGTAAGCCACAGTGCAGCCAAAAAGTAAATAAAAAATAAAACAAAATTCATATGGAAATGTAAGGGACCTAGGAGAGCCAAAATAATCTTTGAAATGACAAAGTTGGAGAACTCATACTTTGATTTTAAAATTATCCACACAGCTGAAGTAGTTATTAAGATATATGGTGTTGACATAAGGTGAGAAACATAGATCAATGGAAGAACTGAGAGTCCAGAAATAAACCCTTACATTTAGAATCAACTGATGTCCAACAAGGGTGTCAAGATAATCCAGTGGGGAAAGACCAGCCTTTTGAACGAATGGCGCAATGACAACTGTACAGCAACATACAAAAGAATGAAGTTGGAACTCTTCCTTACACTACACACAAAAAATTAACTCAAAAGGGATCATAAACCTAAATTTAAGAGCTAAAAGTATAAAACTCTTAGAAGAAAATGTTAGAAAAAATCTTCATGACCTTGGATGAGGTAACAGTTTCTTAGACAATATACCAAATATAGCAACAGCAACAGAAGGAAAAACAGATCAACTGGACTTATCATCTTTAGTGCTTTAAAGGATACTCTCAAGAAATTGAAAATTCACTAATAGGAGAAAATACTTACAAATCATATATCTGATAAGGAATTGACTGATATCCAGAATATTTTACAAATCTCTTAAAACACAGTAATAAAAAGGTACTCAAATTAAAAATGGACAAAGGGGACTTTCCTGGCAGGCCAGCGGTTAAGACTCTGCACTTCCAGTGCAGTGGAGGCAGGTTCCATGCCTGGTCAGGAAACAAGTAAGATCCCCCATGCTGTTTGGCAATCCCAAAAACAATTTTTTTAATTAATTAAAAGTGGGAAAAGGATAAATTTTCCTCCCAAGGGGGTATTTCAATGGCTAAAAGTACATGAAAAGATGCTTCAACATCATTAGAGACCAGGAAAATCCAAAGCAAATCCACAATAAAACCCACTAGGATGATTATAATAGAAAAAAAAAGACAGTAACAAGTGTTGGCAAAGATATACAGAAACTGGAACCTTTCTACACTGCTAGTGGGAATGTAAAATGGTGCAGCCATTTAGGAAATGTCTGATAAGTTTTTCAAGTAGTTGAACATATGTTTACCTTTGTCCCAGCAAATCCACTTCTAGGTATACCCAAGAGAAATAAAAATATATGTCTGCAAAAAAAGTTAAGACTTGAATCTTCACAGTAATATTCACAACAGCCAAAAGGTGGAAACAACACTAACGTCCATCAACTGATGAATGGATAAATATAATGTGGTATATCCATACAATGGAATATTATTTGGCATTAGAAAGAGTTGGAATAATTACTAACAGACACTGTAACACAGATGAACTTTAAAAACATTATACTAAGTAAACAAGCCAGTCAACAAAGCCCTTATATTGTTTGATTAATTTATGAAGTATCCAGAACAGCAGCTCCACAGGAAACAAAAAAAGATCAGTGGTTGTGTGGGACAGGAAGTTGGGACAGAGTTAAGTAGGGGCTTCTCTGGTGGCTCAGTGGTAAAGAATCCACCAGCCAAAGTAGGAGGCACAAGAGACACAAGTTCAATCCCTGGCTCGGGAAGATCCCCTGGAGAAGGAAATGACAACCCACTCCAGTATTCTTGCCTGGCTTTTTCCATGGATAGAGGAGCCTGCTGGGATACAGTCCATGGGGTCTCAAAGGAGTCAGATACTACCTAGTGATGAAACAACAAGTGGGGAATGGAACATGACTGATAATAAACAGAGGTTTCTTTGGGGGCTGATGAAAAGGTTCTGACAATGAGGTGACTATTGCCAACTCTGTGAATATATTAAAACCAATGAATACACTAAAACTATATGCATTTTAAATGGTGACTTTTATCAACCAGAAATTATATCTCAATAAATGTTACAATGTACCATTTCTGCACAGGAAAAAAGTTTAAAAATAACCAAAAATTATTTGCAACACTATACAAATTTAAATATCATATGGAGGGTTCTTACAAAATTCTAACAGTAGTATAATACCTCTAGCACAGAGAACCTACTGGATAATTTTGCTTAAAAAGATTATTACTATTATTATCCCACTTACAGATAAGGAATCAAAGGCTTACATGTTAAGTAACTTGCTCAAGTTCATACCACTTTAATAGGGAATGTGGATTTGAATCCAAACAATCCTTGAACCACTATAAGACTAGAAATTTATTATTTAAAGGGAATCATACTGCATGGGGTCACAAAGAGTCAGACACAACTGAGTGACTGAACAATAACAAATACTTTATATATACTTTTGTATCTGAATTCTTTGAGTTTTTTTTTGAGTATGTTTTTGAGATTCATCCATGTTACTACATATAGTTCATTCCTTTTTGTTGCTGAATCAGACTCCATTACAAGAATGAATATAATCACAATTTATCTATTCACTTGCTGATGGATATTTGGGTTTTCATTTCTCTTTGGGTAAATTCTGAGGAATGGAACTTCTAGGTTAAAGGTAGGTATATGTTTATCGTTAAAAGAAACCATCAAACAACTTTCCAAAGTTGTTCTACTATTTTACACTCCCCACCCCCCAACAATGAGTAAGAGTTCTAGTTGCTTCCCATCTTTGTCAACACTTTGTATTATAATATCTCACTGTGGTTTTAATTTGTACATCCCTGATGACTGATAAAGTTGAGTACCTTTTCATACGCTTAATGGCCATTTGTGTAAATTCCTTTGTGAAATGTCTGTTAAAGTTTTTCAACCACATTTCAGAAAATTTCAGTCTTTTTATTACTGAGTTATATAAGTCCCTGATATATCACAGATATAATCCTTTTGTCAGATATATGTATTACTGTAACATCCTTCATGTACATTCTCTAATTCATCTATAGTTTCTCAATCAAATCCCAGTTTTTGAAGAGACTGACAAGCTCAGTCTAAACTTTCGATGGAAATACAAAGGATGCAGAATAGTCCAAACAAGTTTAGAAAAGATGGCTAAAGTTGGGAGTTCACTGAAATTTTCAGTAACTCTTGAAATTAGTGTAATCAGATGGTGCTGCATTGGCAGAGGACAGACAAATCAACAATACAGAACAGAGTTCAGAAAGAGATCCACACTTACACAGTAACACTGTTCTTGACAAAGGCACTAAACAATTCAACAGGGAAAGGAAGGGGTTTTTTTTTGACAAATGGTATTCGAACAACTGGAGATCTATATGGAGGAGAGATTGAACGTCAAACACCTACACTTCGTATCATACACAAAAGTGATGTGGGAGACAAATCAGACTTATATAAAAAGTTAAAACGATAAAGCTTCTAAAAGAAAACATAAGAACATATCCTTGTGATTTTGGAGTAGATAAAAATTTAATAGATAGGGCACACAGGAAGTACTAACTACAAAAGAAAATACTGATAAACTGACTTCATCAAAGTTAAAAACTTCTGCATTTAAAAAAACTAGTTAATCCTTCTTTGCTTGGTTTCATTCTTTATCAGTTTGCAACAGTATTAACAGTCTGCAGAGAAAGGGTATTACTGCAAACTATATGTAATCAGACGCAGTAGCCCTCTTTGCCATATCCACACCAGATAAAGGTGCAAATTCCCTCTAACACAAAAGCCTTACCAGGATTCTGCTGGGTTCCAAGGCCACTCAGAATTACTCCAGAAGATCCTCATTACAATTTCCCTTTTGCTCTTCAGATTAGGATTCAATTTCTAGCCACTGCCCTTAAAGTATTTTTTGTATTTCTCCAGTACCAGGTAACACAGATACTAAAAGTTCCCATTAACATATGCTATGCTTAACCAGTATTCCTTACTGTTAAAATATCTTCCCTAACTCTCCAATATTTTACAGGCAGCAACAATTTACTGTATACTTATATACAGTATACTTAAGTACTGTATACTTTTACTGTATACTGTATACTTTAACAGTAAGGAATACTGGTTATACAGTATATAACCAGTATTCCTTACTGTTAAAATATCTTCCCTAATTCTCCAATATTTTACAGGCAGCAACAATTTAATGTATACTTAAATGGGCCAACTAAGTAACTCCCATTTCTCTTAGTTCTCTTAGCTGGATCTGCTAACACTGTGACTGTTCTTTACCCTAGGTCTTTCTGTATTACCTTATTATCTGTTGTTTACTAAGTAAGAAATCATATGCAATATCAGAAGTAGGTGGAAGTTTAGTATCTGAATACTCCCCTCTTTGCCTTGTACTAATGCACAAAGTACAACAAAAACTGATTTTCTTTAGTTTCCTTTTTAAAAATTCACAAATAATTAAAATGGATTAAATTTGAAGAATATAAAAAATATGGGGAAAATAATCCAAATTCCAAAATACATAATCTGTACAATATACTGACAAGAAATTTAATAAAATTCTCATTTAAATCACTTTTTCCCTAACCAATAAAACGTCTTTGTATCATTCCATTTAGCTGAAATAAAGATTACCAGCAACTTCTTTCCATTACTATTAAATATTATATAGTTTATATCTTATAAACTATTAAAATCTATTAAAATATCATTTAGCAATTCTACAAAAAATAATCAGGGTAAAATTTTTTTCTCATGAATGCTTTGAAAGAGTAATTAGGTTCTACAGGCATTTATTTCCTGCCCATCATAATTATACAACTTTAACAAAAAAGAAACTCAATGGCTCAGCCAAAAAACATTTCTGCGTTCACTGAAATGTTTCACATAACCTTAACCATAAAAAAAACTTTTAAAGTCAGCCTCAGTTGGAAGTATGGCCTGATGAGAGGAGGACAAGGGACCTATCACTGAATAAGAGCACACTAGTGTGAGGGGCTTTTCTGTCCTAGGTGCTTTAATAATACTAGCTCATTTAATCCTTTTAGTTAGGTTAAATAACTTGCCCGAGCTAGAATTAGAACTCAGATGTATTACCAGTGACTTAAAAGCCCCAATTCTTCACCACCCAATTCTTTACCACAGACTCTACTATGATAAAACAACAAAGAGACAAGAGTGATCCTATGAGTGGGTCTCCCCATGACAGTTCAATTTTATGCCTGTTGTCTGAAACATAATTACCAACATTCTCTCCTCACTTCCAAAAGTATCCACGTTTGGACAGTATTTGGTCACTCTACACATGGCAAAGTTAAGAGGAAAATAAATCATTAGGTACTCTTTAAATATTCTAGTTGAACCTAAACTTTCCATTCAAACCACTGAATATACACTAAAAAGTTAAGGAAGCCACTGAACTAAACAGGAGGGAAAAACCTTATCCTCAAAAAGCACAGGCTGACAGAGCCCTCTACATAGGCTGAGAGGAAGGCCAGAAAGCACCTGCTCAACCGAAGAACAGTTCCTACTATAAGAGCATAGGAATAATTTAACAAACCTAGGGTTTCCCCAAATCAAAGTTTGAGAGACAAAAATTACACCTGCATAGGTTTTTTTTTTTTTTTTTTTTTTCTGAGGACGGGGTACTGGGGAGGGGATGGTTCTTGATACTCAGCTTGCAGAATCTGAGTTCCTCAACGAGGGATATAGTCCTTGGGCCACCACGATGAAAGCGCAGAGTCCTAACCTCCTAACCACTGGATCGCCAGGGAACTCCCTACATCTGCACTTTAAATGGAATGAAGAACTCCTGGCTAAAAAATCATGGCCCTTCCACAGAGTTCTATTAGCTTATCTTACAGGTATATTGTGAGAAAGAAAAAGTGCTTATCCATGTTTACCTTTCCCTACTTTTCTTCCTCAATAAAATCAGAATATATACCAAAATGAAGTATGTTTCCAAGGATGACGTCAATGTATTTGCTTTCTTCTAGGTAAAGAATCATTTCAGTTTCCTAGAATAGCATCTTCATCAATACAGGGAACAAACTGCATTTTATCAAAATAATAAAAAATAAATTACTAGCACAACTGCCTATAGGGAGTTCTGTAGTATACACCACAGACATGACATCTGGTCAAACAAATTTAATCCCTGTTAATTAAGAATTAATTAGAGTCTAAATCAAAAAAATCCAAAAGGGAGGAAATGTTTCAAGGTAGCCAGTGGACCTTTCACATGGTAATTAAAAAAAAAATTGTTTTATGTTAGGCTATGTTAGAGGCCCCTAGTATATTTCACAAGTCTTCTGGTGAAAAGAACCCAATCTAAATTAATAACAATTTATCAAATTAAAAATTTGAAAACAAAGCTAAAGATTCCTCTTACTGAAGAATGAGTGACTTTAACAACTTTCACAGCTAAATTCATGAAAACACTTACCTTTTTCAGGAAGTGAGATAGCTGAGAAATATATGCACCAGTAAAAGGGAAATTAAAGAACCGAATCCACAGGCCCAAAATCTTGAGCAATTCAGTTTATTTCTCATCAAAAGGAAGTTAACATTAACTTACTTGATAGATATTTGTGAAAAATAGAGATTCTCACAAAGAGCTGAGATAACTCAGTTATCAGTTCCATATAGTTAACTGTCCATTATTACAAAAGTAATGGTGAGAGTTTATTATTGAGAATAAAAGGTAAGAGACATTCATAACAGCCAATATTATAAAATTGACTTTTCTATTCAGTTTTCCTATACCAGAAGTCGGTTTTCATTTTTGGGGTAAACACAGTATCCAGTGTGGGTGGTAACAGAGAAGCTGTGTAAAACTGTCTTCACTAAAGGAAGTCTGAGAAATCAAAGTTCAGGTAATTCATCCTGGCAATGAACCATCTGCAAACAAGCATGAGGTGAACTGTATACTAAACAGCTCTTGCCTTTCAACTGTATTCCAGGCACTTAAGACATGATATTTTTATTAACACCAAATATAATTACTTTCATTATCTTTATAATATACACAGATATTATAAACAAGGCAAGTATGTTTACACCAAACTAGGTGTCCAATAAACACTTTTTTAACTATTCAAGAAGCCTGGGGGTCAGGGAACTTCATCACAAGGAATTCCAACTGAGAATTCAAATTTTTTATTTTGTTGCATCAAATGCAATAAGACTATGTACACACATTCTATTGAGAACCAGATGACATTTTATTTGCATATGTACTTCATATATACATTCACATATTTAATTTTATGACATAGATAACACTATAACCCTTATTTTACAAACAAAAAAAAAAGTTAAGCTTAAGGTCTCCCCTAAGGTCACACAGCCAAAAGTGACAGAGCCAGGACTGGAATCCAACAAGTCTGACTCCAAACTCCCACATGTTTAACTATTCCAATATTGTCTGAAGGACGACCTCCAACAAGCAGAGGTTCCAAGGGCATAAAGCCATGTTAATGAAGTATTCCAAGCAGTATATTCATTTATTCAATCATTTATTTAGACCAATATAGAGTCATAAATATTGATTTTATGTTATGGGTTATAATCCAATGCTGCTTTATTTTGCTGCTCAAATCGTTGAATTTTGGCCACTGGGAGCTTTTTCAGTTGGTCCCTGTGCTCCTCTGACATATCCTCATCAATGTGGAATGCTGGTGGTGGAAGCTGTAGTACTTCCTTACCTTCTGGCACAAGATGCTCCAGGCTCATCTTGTAGATTTCCTGTATCAAACCTAGAGTTAGCGATTTCTCCAAGGAGCTCCAGTTCCTTTTATTACATAATGGTATAAGAAAAACAATATGTGGGTACTAGGTATGCTCCTAGGTTTTTAACCTTCTCTGCACAGAGCACAGAAATATACCTGTGTATATAAACCCATGCTATGTATGTGCCTCTAAAAATTTGTATATGCAACCACCTATATCTGTATAAACTAAACACGGATTCATACTGATGATTCCAACTTTAATCCATCACCACAAGGATTATTCTAGCCTCCTCCCCTTGATTATCTGTAAATTCTTACTCTGACAGTAAGTAGTCTGTCTCCCACCATCCATTTACTTAATTGTTCAACTGTAGTCTGTGTTTCAGTATCACAATTAAGTGGTAATCTCATAGAACACAACTGTAACAATTAGACTACAGTGCTCATATGCAGTTCCTTAAGAGTCCACTCATTTTTCAAGGTTACTTAGGTTAGCATTTCCCTCCTCCTAATTTTGGAGAAGGCAATGGCACCCCACTCCAGTACTCTTGCCTGGAAAATCCCATGGACGGAGGAGCCTGGAAAGCTGCAGTCCATGGGGTCGCTAAGAGTCGGACACGACTGAGCGACTTCACTTTCACTTTTCACTTTCGTGCACTGGAGAAGGAAATGGCAACCCACTCCAGTGTTCTTGCCTGGAGAATCCCAGGGACGGGGGAGCCTGGTGGGCTGCCCTCTATGGGGTCGCACAGAGTTGGATACGACTGAAGCGACTTAGCAGCAGCAGCAGCCTAATTTTAATAAGGCAGTTTCATACATTTATAATATTATTATATTCTCCTTTCACAATCCGCATTCCTTCCTGGAATCCTTCAACCTCCGAAATGATTTTCGCTTAATGTGGACATACTGAAGTTTACTCTGTGCTATAAAGGCCCTGCGAGTTTAGCGAATGCATAATATCACTCATCCACTACTATTGTAGCCAACAGAATAATTTTATCAAGCAGTATTTTAAATGAATCAAATGGTATTACAATCCTCTATGGAAGCAGCATGGTTGGGTAGAAAGAGAAGGTGAAGTCAAGAACTTTAAGTTTAATGCTACTGACAAGCCATACAGACTTTAAGAATAACAGCTATCCTTTCAGGGTCCCAAGAGTCTCAGTGTAAAATGAGGGAGTTTCACCTAGATGACAATAATTTATAGCATTTATTTAAACACTTTGTGTCAGGGATGCTGCTAAGCACTTCACATGGATTATTCCATTTACTTCTAACAACTCTACATATAAAGTAAATATTTTTATGTATTATCCCTATTGAAATGATGGAATTAAAGGCTTAATATTAACTAACACAAGATCACCTAGCCAAAGAGTTACAGAGCCATGACTCTAGAACAGGAGTTGGCATGCCCTGCATGTCAAACTCAGCCTGCCACTCATTTTTATAAATCCTGACAGATAAGAATGGTTTTTAAGTTTTGAAATAACTGTGGAAAATTCAGGACACATGAAAATTATATGAAATTACAATTTCAGTGCCCATAAAGTTTTACTGGAAAATAGCCCCACTCATTCATTTACATATTCACTATGGCTGCTTTCACAATACAATAGCAGACATGAGAAGCTGAAACAGAGAAAGCATGACCAGCAAAGCCTAAGATTTATTTGACCCTTTACAGAAAACCTTCCCCAAGCCCTACTGTAGAGTCTGGCTTACTATTATTTTCTAAGAATGATTCTAAAAAAAGGCAAATTATTACTAACATTAGAATGACAACCTGGAGAGAAATATTTTAGACCCTGAACTAAAAAGTTTCATGTTGTAAAACATCATCTCTTTGAGCTATAATTTTAAATAGAAAGATATTTCTATCTACTGGTATTCATTACATAAACACAAGGTTAATGCATCGTAATGATTTTCTTTACTGATGTATTTTTACCTGTTATCTAAAAAAAGACTTGAGATATTTTCTATTCATAATAAAAAGTTTCTGACTTCAATACTTTACAAACTAAAACTCTAGATTAAACTGTCAAAACAAAATGGTACTTACAATTACAGCTAACGTTTGTTGAGAGCACCCTTTGCCAGGTTCCATTGTAGGTCTCTGTGAGCAAGTGAGTGAGTGAAGTAGGTATTTCTATTATCTTAATTTAAAAGATGAATTAACTGAGGCTTAAACAGCTTTCCAGAGGCAACACAGTTAATAAGAGAGCTAAAATTTGAACCCAGGTCATCTGGCTCTAGCATCTAAAAGGGGTCTGGCTATACTACAAGGCCACTGGATGACAATGCTTCTGTTAACAAGGCAGATTAGGACCTTTTAACAAATGAAAACAATGTTTCACTATATTAAAACAAACAAAAAACCTAAGTACTAGTAATTTATATCAGCACGTCAAGAGAAACATTTAGGTTTATACTTTTACACTTATCCATGGCACCCTATGGCGTCCCTGGTGACTAGTGGTAAAGAAGCCACCTGCCAATGCAGAAGATGTGGATTCAATCCCTGGGTCAAGAAGATCCTCTGGAGAAGGAAATGGCAACCCACTCCAGTATTCTTACTTGGGAAATCCCAGGGACAGAGGAGCCTGGAAGACTAAAGTCCATGGGGTTGCAAAAGAGTCAGACATGGCTTACTGACTAAACAACAAACAAAAAATGACATCCTAAGAGTCTGCACAATTCTGTTTCTCTTTGCAGAGCCCCTCTGTACTCTGCATACCTAAACATGCTGTTGTTCAGAAACTAAGTCAAGTACAATTATTTTGCGACCCCATGGACTGTAGGCCACCAGGATCCTCTGTCCATAGGATTTCCCAGGCAAGAAGACTGGAGTGGGTTGCCATTTCCTTCTCCAATATATATACATACAATTGGATTAATTCACTTGTACATACCCAACAGAGTCTTACCACAGTCCCTGAGTGTGGCAGACGCTCAACAAATCACTCTTGGGCAGATCAAAGCACATTCAGTATGTGTTCAATAAATAAATATTGAGTGAATGAATGAACAGAATAAGGAATTTCATAAACCATTAGGTTCAAGTATCATTAAATGGTTGTTCACCTGAAATGAACTAGGGATGGAAAAGTCTCTGGCTTTGGAATATTTAAATTGGGTCTGGTCTGTTCATGAGCTTTAACCACTTTCTGTGTTATTAAGTTTCATAAACAAACCACTCATTATACATCTATCTAACAATATTCATCTTTCAAGCTAGTTCTAATTTTCCAGATTAACAATTTAATAATAGTCCACCTCAGTCTTCATCACTCCATTGTGAAGTCAAATTTATCTTCATATGAAAGCCTTCATTATTTATACTGGAAACTTCCCTCCTGCTTAATTTGTTCTTCTTTGAGGTGTAATAATTTAAGTCTAAGAGTGAATGCACTGTGGTTTTCTACAAAGATAATACAAATACAGTCCATTTCTAAATTTTATTTTTCATACTTCTCTCAGGAGTGACTTTTTTAAACATTTATTTACTTATTAGACACACCAGGAGACATTTGGGATCTTAGCTCCCCAAGAATCAAACCCATGCCTCCTGCAGTGAAGCATGAAGCCTGAAACCACTGGACCAACAGGGAAGTTCCAGGAGTGAAATACGTTGACAGCCTTTCTAGTAATATTCAGACAACAATCTCAGAGAGAAACTGACCACTTGGCCTAGCATTCCTTTTACCATATTGATGTTCACTAGCCATTTTTCTGTTCATGCCAAGGAATGAAAGATTTACCCAGTTTATCCTCCTCAGTTAACTAACTTCTTGCCCAGAAAAGGTAGCTGTCACATGCAAACCCAAAGGCAGCTTATCTGTTTATATTCATAAGAAATATGAATCATTTTAGTACCAGTATAAAAAGGTGAACACTATACATGAATACCCTGAGAAAACCCTATATGCCATACATGTTCTTTCCTACTGCATAAGTTTCCTCTTCCAAATCAAAACTAAACGTATGTTAAAGTTTTTGACATGTTCTTCAAAGGTGAAAATAAACTAACATTTCTTAATATGCTGTCTTATAGCTGATATGTCATTTAATCTCAGAAGTGAAAATTATTGTACCTGTTTTACAAATACGGAGAACTGAAACAAAAAGTTCATTGACTTATTCAGTGCTAAGTGGGACTCAAACCTAAGTCTTTTTAAGTTCAAAACCAATGTCTTTCTATTATACAACAAGGTTTCTCTTCAGCTAAATTATCACTCGCTTTTCCCCTAAAAAGTCCTGTTCATGTGAATGCAAATTTGAGCCAACAATCCTTCTACTTCTTAAAAAAAAAAAAAAAAAAAAATCACTGGTTTGATGCATATCAAATGACTTAGCTACATGTTGGACTCTCCAAGGCAAAGGCTCTTTAAACTAGGGTCCAAGAAGTTGGATGGGAAAAAACGTACATCCTTATTTTCACTAACCTATAACTGAAATAAACATTTTCTTCTATTCTGAATGTAGTTCCCGTAGCATACCACAGCAGTATGAGCAGGACAATCACTAGTTGTTAAAACGTGAACTATATTTTATACATTTGAAAAATCAAATTCTGAGAAGGGGTTCACAGGTTTCTTTAGACTATTAAGGGGTTCAAAGCACATAAATAATGTAAGGATACTGCTCCGACACCATCACACAGTTACCAAACCTGGTAATGAAGGTTTACAAAGGCATGTCACACAGTTTATTCATTGTCTTTTAGTCAGTTTAAAATGTGGGGAATTCCCTGGCGGTCCAGTGGTTACGACTCTGCTTTTACAGCCAAAGGCTCAGGTTCAGTCCCTGGCTGGGGAACTAAAATACCACAAGATGCATGCCAAATTTTAAAGAAAAAAAAAGGACAGCATTTAGTCCCAGTGATTTTTTTCACATCGAATTTGTCAATGACATTGGCTATTACTGATATCCTACTTCTGACCTAACACATATGGAAATCTCTCCTATGTACTTACAAAACCCAGGCATTAAACTTCTTTGTGACCAACTTTTCAACTCTAAGCAAACCTACTGTACTACAATTAGCAAGAGAATCCAGTACTTCTACAACTGAAATTTCGCACTTAATACACAGCCATAGTTCAAATGTTTAGGTCCCTTCACTCCCCCAACTCATATGCTGAAATCCTAACTGCCAAGGTGACGACGGTATGAGGTAGAACAGGAGCCCTGCTGATTAGATCAGTGCCCATATAAGGTATTTAGTAAGTATTAACGACTATGCTCTTCTCAGTCTTCTGCAGGCTACGACCTAGTGTATCAAAATCCTTGTGCTTAAGAAGCAAACCTGTCACCAATTTCACTTCTTTTCCTACACAAATTCAAAGTTTCCTATTAATCTTACCCAATTCCTACCAATCTTATCCAAATCTTATCCACTCTAAAACTCAATGCATCCCAGCATTTGTATTTTGTGTGAACTTTATGTTAACATGTTAAATCCCCAAGCCAGTTTTAACCTTGTGGGCAGAAAAGATGCCTATTAGTCCTTCCCTCGTCCTATGTCTACACAAGTTAACGGCAGTCAAAAACTGTTTAACGATACCTTCCCTTGGTAGTACCATGACAAACTTTCACGAAGTGAAATTATAACATCACAGCTTTAGGTCTGTAGCTGAGCCTGAATCACATTTGTACCTTGATGTACTCAAAATGTTTTTATTAGTCATAAAATTTCTAATCATATTTGTGCTCCTTACATTAGTTTTTTTCCTATTAAAAAACACAGACCTTTAAAAATTGATTCGTATTCTTCTGAAACAAATTGTAGAGGAAAACATAGAAAACTAAAACAATGGAATTTAACTCTCAAAAATACAAATTTATTTTAGAATCTAGTTAAGTATGTGACTTTTACCATACATAATAACCAAATGAATGTTTTATAGGAAAAGCTTGAGAATTTCAAGAATAAAACACAACCAGAATTGGAACACTAATTGGCAACAAAAAGAAACAAAGTCCTGATACATGCTACAACATGAAAGAGCCTTGAAAACATGGTTAAGTGAAAGAAGATACCCACAAAAGGACACATATTGTATGATTCTGTTTATATGAAATATCCAGAGTAGGCAAATCTACAAAAACAGAAAAGAGATTAGTGATTGCTAGGGGTTGGGTGAAGAGGAGAAGGGAGTAACTGCTAAGGGGGCTTCTTTTTGGAGTGATCAGTTAATAGTGCACTGTGCTAGCTATACAACTCAATTCGTATGCTAAAAATCATGGAATTGTACACTTTAAAAGGCGGAGCTTTTTGGTATGTGAATTATATCTCAGTAAAGGTGTTACTTTAAAAATGAATTACAAAAAGCCGCCACTTGTAAACCACAATGAAAATTCCCTTTGGGAAAGGAAATCATGAAAGTCATTGACTGGAAAAGTAAGCTGGTTACCTAAAATGTTAGCAAAGTCAACCACCTCATTTCTTCTTCCATTAAAATAGTGAGTGCCTTCTTAGAACCTCTCACTCCTAAACTGTAGGGGGCTTCCACCCTCGCTGATTACGGAAGTAGTAGTTTTCAACAGCGACCTCAAGAAGGAACGTCAAATTGGATGACACTTGCCTAGACGCCCTACAAAGGCCAAAAGCCTAGAAGGGGTGACACCTACACACTCCTAAGTGTGCGCACGTGTTAGGCTGCACCCACCCACCACCAACAAGCAAAATGGACCATTCACCCAGATCCCAACTCGCTCGCATAAACTGACACACTATCAAGCCCTTAGAGCTCATTTGTTTAAAAGGACAAATACAGCAGTCCACACCGGGTTCCCACTCGGGCCCAACCAGCCCCCGCCCTGCCCCACCCCACCCCCAAACCCACACACGTGTTAGCCGACACCGCCCCACCGGGTCCCACGTGCACCTGGTCTAACACACTCCTCACGTGTGGGCACCCCACGGGCTTTCTAGGCTGGCCGAGGTCACCGCGTGACCCCAGGTCTCCAGAGGTAGGAGAGAGTAAGAACAAGGCCCAGATCCCTGAGGTCCCAACCCTGCGAGGAGTGTCCACACCCATCCTCCCTACTAACCCCAACAAATCCCAGGGCCGGGGGCGACGGCCCCTTTAAGACGAGGCCCAGTCGTCGCCCACAGAGAGGGGCGCAACGGGGCCTACACAACCCCCCCTCCGTTCGTCCGCCCACGTCTAGTCGCCTCACCTCGGGCCGCCGGGCCCCGCCGCCGCGGCGGCGGCGGAGGGGGGGCGGGGTGCGGGCGGGGTCCGGAGGGGGGGGTCGCCCCGCCGACGGTGGAGCCGCGGTTCGCTCTCTGAGGCCGTGGGACGGTGACTGCGTTGGGCGTGGACGCTCCTAGCTCGCTCCTTCGGCGGCTCCTGGGACCCCAAGATGGCGGCGGCGCTGAGGCGGCTGCGGGCGCTGGGCCGGCGGCGGCGGCGGCCACTTTCACTCACTGAGAGGAGCGGAGCAGGGACACGGGGAGCCATGGCGGGGGGGAGGAGAGGCGCCATAGCCAGGCCAGAACAATCGAGCCGCTACTCAGTGGGCTTACCCCCGCCCCGCCCACGCTCACTGCTCGTCGCCAGCCCGTGGCCGTCCGCAGTGCCGCTGCCGTCGGCCTCGTGCAGCTCGCACCCCGCCGCTGCCGCCTGACGCCCCGCGCGGACCGGGGTTCAGGGGAAGACCCTGATCCATGCCATCTGAGGGCAGATTGGTTGGGGCTGGGACTGGCGAAGATTGCCGAAAGGCGGCGGGGAGGAGGAGGAGGATGTCATCGCTAGAGTGAGCAAGCAGATCTCGCGGGAGCAAATGTCGCGAGACCTCTCTGATCTGCAACCGCCAAAGAAAGGTTACTTTTCCCGGAAGTAACGTCAGTCCAAACGGCCCGGGATCCTGGGAATGTTTGTTGCTGCAGATGGAAGTGGGAGGGTACTTGTGATTAGTTTGTTAACGGCTACCAAACACTGCTCAGTTCACTTGAGGAAAAGTATAGGCTCAGGTGTGATATTTTACATTGTTTTTGGTCCCTTTGGGCAGGGTCGTATTTTGTGGGGAAGGCCCTGCTCTGTAGGACCACTCTTAACACAGTAGTTTGGGGCTCCAGTTTGGGCTCAGGGACCAAAACTGCGATGCTGTGGCACAGTTGGGCAAGGTACCTAAGTGAAGGTTTTAGGATTCAAGCACCTGGGAATACACAGACCCGTCATCAGAAATGTCTCAGTATTCTAACACCCACCCAATAAACCTCCGAAAAGGGAGTAATTGACCTGTCTGTGCCAGCTCAACAGTTTGCACCCTCTGCTGCCCACATTTACTAAAATTAATGCAACTCGGTTATCAGCATCTGTGATGAGAAGTACCTAGTGTACAGTCTAATTGCAGGTAAGGATTAGAAGAACTTACTGAAAGTTAACTATTTCATTTCCCTCATGTCTCATGTTTTAATTCATTTAATTCTGGCCCTTAGCATTTAAACAAAACAACATTCGCTTAAAGTCGTAAGTAGCCTTCTTGTGCCAAATTCGCTGGACTTTGAAAAGTTAAATTTGCTTAAAGGCAAAAGTACTACACACTTTCTGGGGACTTTCCTGGTAGTCCAGTGGTTAAGAATCCTTGCAATGCAGAAGGATTCAACCCCTTTTTGGGAAACTAAAATCCTGCATGTAGTGGAGCAACGAAGATCCCATGTATGCAACGAAGACAAGGTGCAGATTAATAAGTTTTTTTTTTTTTTTTTAATTACACCTTTTGTGAAAGAGACAAGGGGATGTAAGAACACACACAAATACCTGCTCATTTGTCCGGGAGAGGAGTCAACACCTGCTCATTTGTCAGGGGGAGGAGTCGGGGGATACACCAGAAGATAAAGTGAATTATGTCCTGTATGAGAAGGGTGGGGAGAAGGGGAGAATGGGAACAAGGTTGCAGGATTAACATGGGAGTGGCAATTTTGTATAAGACTGTCTTTTAGAACCCTATGTTTCACATACCTAGAAACATAAACACCTAAAATCAACTGGGATAATATTTAAGTAACAACTAGCTGACTGGAGCTGAAATCGAAAGGAATAAAGGGGGAAAAGTCAGTAAACTAGGGAGGGACCAAGATGTCGAGTCCCTTAAAGTTCAGATGTAGGTAGTCAGTTTGTTTTCTTTGTCTGAGCTAACAAATTACTACAGAAGAGTGGCTTGCTGTTGCTGCTGCTAAGTCCCCTCAGTCATGTCCGACTGTACGACCCCGTAGACGGCAGCCCACCAGGCTCCTCCATCCCTGGGATTCTCCAGGCAAGAATACTGGAGTGGGTTGCCATTTCCTTCTCCAGTGCATGAAAGTGAAGTGAAAGTGAAGTCGCTCAGTCATATCCGACTCCTCCTGACCCCATGGACTGTAGCCCACCAAGCTCCTCCGTCCATGGGATTTCCCAGGCAAGAGTACTGGAGTGAGTTGCCATTGTCTTCTCCGAATAGTGGCTTAACACCAATTTATTAGCTTACATTCTGTAAGTCAGAAGTCTGACAGTCTCAAACTGGACCAAAATCCAGGTGTTGGCTGGGCTGCCTTTATGGGGGCTCTTGCAAAGTGTTTCCTTTTCCAACTTCCAGAGGCTGCTTGCATTCCTTGGCTTCTGAGGCCCTTCTTTTTATCTCAAGGCAGAAATGACAGTTTGTTATTTCTCATGTTACATCAGACCAACTGTTAACCCTTTAAGGAGCCCTGTGATTACAACAGGGCCACTCAGATAATCTAGGATAATCTTCCTATTTTAAAATCAACAGATTAGTAACCTTTAGCTCACCCGCAACCTTAATTCCCCCTTGTCTGTAACCTAATATATTCAGGTGGCAGTAGTGGTAAAGAACCCGCCTGCCAATACAGTAGATGCAAGAGACTCGGGTTTGATCCCTGGGTGGGGAAGATCCCCTGGAGAAGGAAATGGCAACCCACTCCGGTATTCTTGCGTGGAGAATCTCATGGACAGAGGAGCCTGGCAGGCTACAGTCCATGGCGTCACAAAGAGCCAGACATGACTGAGCATGCATGCTCATAGTTGATCACATTCTATTTAATTTATTCACATGTTTCGTGGATATCCTTGGGGGGATAGCATTATTCTGCCCCCCTCCCCATTCTGTCCTAGAACTTTTGATATACAACTCTAATCTTTCATCTATGACTTTCACATTAAAGTTCAGTTTTTTCCAATCTAATAGTCTTGCGTTCTTTTTTTTTTTTTTCTGGCCTCATTGGACAACTTGTGGGATCCCAGTTCCTGACCAGAGATTGAACTCTGGCCCCTGAAATGGAAGTGCTAAGTCCTGATCACTGATCATTTCTGTGGTATTCTTGCTGAATGTATAATCTCATTCAATCACGAAAAAAAAAAATTAGGCAAATTGAAATTGGGGGATGTTCCAAATAATTTCTCAATACTCTTTGAAACTGTCAAGATCATGAAAGACAAGGATCTCAGGGCAATTATAGACTGCTAGGGACTAGGAAGAAATAACAACTAAATGTAATATGGTATCCTGTAAAGAAAAAAGGACATTGGTGGGAAAACTGGTGACACGTGTATAAGGTCTCTAATTTAGCTCCTAATGTACTAATGTTCATTCCCTTGTTTTGATTACTGTGCTAAGGTTCAGTTCAGTTCAGTTGCTCAGTAGTGTCCAGCTCTTTGTGACCCCATGGACTGCAGCAACACCAGGCCTCCCTGTCCATCAGTAACTCCCAGAGTTTACTCAAACTCTTGTCCATTGAGTTGGTGATGCCATCCAATCATCTCATCCTCTGTCATCCCCTTCTCTTCCTGCCTTCAATCTTTCCCAGCATCAGGGTCTTTTCAAATGAGTCAGTTCTTCACATCAGGTGGCCAAAGTATTGGAGTTTCAGCTTTAACATCAGTCCTTCCAATGCATATTCAGGGCTGATTTCCTTTAGGATGGACTGGTTGGATCTCCTTGCAGTCCAAGGGACTCTCAAGAGTCTTCTCCAACACCACAATTCAAAAGCATCAATTCTTTGGCGCTCAGCTTTCTTTATAGTCCAACTCTCACATCCATACATGACTACCGGAAAAACCATGGCCTTGACTAGATGGACCTTTGTTGGCAAAGTAATGTCTCTGCTTTTTAATATGCTGTCTAGGTTGGTCATAACTTTTCTTCCAAGGGGTGTCTTTTAATTTCATGGCTGCAATCACCATCTGCAGTGATTTTGGAGCCCCAAAAAATAAAGTCTGACACTGTTTCCCCATCTATTTGCCATGAAGTGATGGGACCAGATGCCATGATCTTAGTTTTCTGAATGTTGAGTTTGAAGCCAACTTTTTCACTCTCCTCTTTCACTTTCATCAACAGGCCCTTTAGTTCTTCACTTTCTGCCATAAGGGTGGTGTCATCTGCATATCTGAGGTTATTGATATTTCTCCCGGCAATCTTGGTTCCAGCTTGTGCTTCATCCAGCCCAGCGTTTCTCATGATGTACTCTGCATATAAGTTAAATAAGCAGGGTGACAATATACAGCCTTGACGTACTCCTTTTCCTATTTGGAACCAGTCTGTTGTTCCATGTCTAGTTCTAACTGTTGCTGTAAGATGTTAACATTGGGGAAGTTGAGTGAAGAAAATACAGAAAATCTTTTTTCCACATTCTCTGTAAGCCTAACATTAGTTCAAAGTAAAAGTTAAATACTTTTTAATTCCATTTAACTTTTCAACTATATTCATCTCCGTTATTGAAATATAGTCTTCCGTTGACTTTGGAATCACAATGGTCTGGTTTTCTTTTTCACTTTGGAGAGTTTTTTTTTTTTAATAACTGTAGCAATTAGTCCACTAGTTCATAGATTCCAATCTTGACAAAATTAGGGATATGCAGGAACTTACATGAGAGTACAAAACTATTTTAAGACACACTCTGGACTGTAGTCCAGTGGTTAAGAATCCACCTGCCAACACAGGGGACGGGTTCAATTCCTGGTCTGATAAGATTCCACATGCCATGGGGCACCTAAGCCCTTAGGCCACAACTACTGAACCCTGTGCTCTAGAGCCTGTACTCCACAACAAGAGAAGCCACCGCAATGAGAAGCCTGCTCAGGGCAACTCGAGAGCGTAACCCACCCCCCCACTCTCCAAAACTAACAAAGCCCACTTGCAGCAATGAAGACCCAGTGCAGCCAAAAATTAATTAATTTTTAAAAATAGACATACTCTTTTCAAATTCATTACCTAACTTGAAATCACAGGAGACACAGAGGGACTTCACTTGGGAGGAGCTGGAGGTCTAAACTCAACCTCTTCTCAGATGTAGCAGAAAAAGAAAGGCAAGCATATGAGCAATAATAACCATGAAACTACTCCCACCAAGCATCAGCTCCATCCAGAAAAGGGATACTTCACACCATGCTGACTGCTAACAAGAATTCCAGGGAAAACAGTGAAGTGAACAACAAGGGCATCCTGCCTGGTATCTGTAACGTACACACTTGAAACATTAAAGCAAGGGCCAGAAACTGATGGTTATTGGCCATAACTGGTTTGTCGTAGCTTTTCTTCCAAGGAGCAAGCATCTTTTAATTTCATGGCTGCAGTCACTATCTGCAGTGATTGGTAGTGAACACTTAGAAATATTTGATGCAGGAACTATCCCAGATGAAATAGTGAAATGAGTTTTATCACACTGTAAGCATGGAGCAGCCAAAATCATACTGGAAGAGAGTCTTGTTCAGAGTGGAGAATGAAATGTTCTGACAGTTGTAGAATGAACGTCAGCAGGAAACTCAAGTCTTCTGAGAAGGAAAACAAAGCAGTTGTTGGAGGATCTTTGAGAAGTGTAAAGAATTAATTACAGAAGCTTGTTACTAAAGATACTTTCTTTCTAGAAAGGCAATCTGGCCAAGTTGAAAGAAACAGCAAATAACTACTAACTGTAAATAGTATCTTTCACAGCAAGTTTCTCAGCATTTAATATCTACAGATGAGACATGTATAGCTAAACTGATTAAGAAACCTCCACATATATCTGGTATTAATGTTATATATTCCATTCACATTCATCATCTCATATGATACTGTAAAGGTGATAGTATGAACATTTCCATTTTACGAATGAAAAAAAGAACCTCAAGGAGATTAAGTCTAAAATCACAAATCCAGTCAATTAGGAAATCCAGGATTTGACTCAAGACATTTGAAAGAAATCCACAGCATTGTGGTGAAAAGCTCTGAGGTACAATGCAAAAGATTTTTATCTCCTTAGGGCATGCTGGAATTTTAAGATATATGTCAAAGTACCAAACAAATTCAATATATTTAATGATAATGACAACAGATCCCTTTTAAGTTGGTGCTAGAGGGACTTAGCAGCAGCAGCAGCAGCAGCAGAGTCAGCAGCATGGCAAGAAGGAGGATGTAAAAAGGAATAAATAAATTTAGCCATGAGTGATAAAACATGGCCTATAGAAAATTTTATAAATAGCATTATATGTTTAGCTTCTTTTCTTCTTTGTGGTTATTTTATAATAGGGAAGATGTAACAGGGAGAGTTAGATTGTTATGAGGATATATTTAAATATCTATAGAAAGATAATTTTTAATATTGCCTTAAAGGTAGGTGAAATAGATAGTTCTAATGCCAATAATATATTTCAGGTGGCTTGTGCTTTCAAATATCTTATATGATGTGATAGTCTGAGTTTCTACCTTGAAGTTGGAAGACTATGAAAACCACCATGTGGGTAGGTGAGTGGAACACTAGAAATAAAGGACAAAAACAGTGCGAAATGGTGTAGCCACCGTAGAAACAGTCTGGCAGTTCTTCAAAAAGTTAAGTACATTGCTACCATTCGATCTAGCATTCCACTCCTAGGTATAGACACGTATGAAAACATACGTCCACATAAAAACTTCTATACAAATGTTCATAGCAACATTATTAATCATAGTCAAAGTATACCTAAATGTCCATTAACCAATGAAGGGGTTTACAAATGTATATTCACACAATGCAATATTATTCAGTAATAAAAAGGAATGAAGTACTGATACATGCTGCAACATGGATGAACCTTGAAAGCATTACACTGAGTAAAAGAAGTCAGTCACAAAAAACCACATATTACATGATTCTATGCATGTGAAATGTCCAGAATAGGCAAAGTCCTAGAGATAGAATGTAGATCAGTGGTTGCTTAGGGCAGAGGAGGTTGTAGGAAGAGACAATAATAGCTAAAGTATATGGGGTTTCTTTTTTGAGGTGATAAAAATATTCTAAAATTGATTGTAGGGATTTCCCTGGCAGTCCAGTGGTTAAGACTCTGCACTTCCCCTGCAGGGGGCATGGGTTCAATCTCTGGTTGGAGAATGAAGAGCCTGCAGACCATGCTACACGGCCATAAATAAATAAATAAAATAGATTGTGGTGATAATTGCATATACCTGTGAATATACTTGGAGAAGGCAATGGCACCCCACTCCAGTACTCTTGCCTGGGAAATCCCATGGGTAGAGGAGCCTGGTAGGCTGCAGTCCATGGGGTTGCTGCAAGTCGGACACGACTGAGTGGCTTCACTTTCACTTTTCACTCTTATGCATTGGAGAAGGAAATGGCAACCCACTCTAGTGTTCTTGCCTGGAGAATCCCAGGGATGGGGGAGCCTGGTGGGCTGCCGTCTATGGGGTCGCACAGAGTCGGACACGACTGAAGCAACTCAGCAGCAGCAGTGAATATACTAAAACTGCTAAATTGCACACTTTAAATTGATGAGTATGTGAACATATCTCAAGAGAGCTGTAAAATAGAAAAGGAGCAGCATGAAGAACTTAGAGACCAGATCTCGCCAGCAGCATCCTCAAAAGCCCCCTTTTTTTCCCCTAGACAATGCTTAAAGCAGAACAACAACAACAACAAGCTAGAGTTGTTCTCCATATGACCCAGCAATCCCACTCCTAGGCATATATCCTGAGGAGACCAAAATTGAAAAAGACACATGTACCCCATTGTTCATTGCAGCACTATTTACAATAGCTAGAACATGGAAGCAACCTAGATGTCCTTCAACAGATGAATGGATAAAGAAGTTGTGGTACATATGCACAATGGAATATTACTCAACCATAAAAGAACCTAGAACCTATTATACAGAGTGAAGTAAGTCAGAAAGAGAAAGAGAAATATCGTGTACTAACACATATATATGGAATCTAAAAAGGTGGTACTGATGAATTTACCTGCAAGGCAGCAATGGAGAAACAGACATAGAGAACAGACTTATGGACACAGGGAGAGAGGGGAGGAGAGGGTGAGATGTCTGGAGAGAGTAACATGGAAACTTACATTACCATACGTAAAATAGATAGGCAATGGGTATTTGCGTTATGTCTCAGGGAACTCAAACAGAGGCTCTGTATCAACCTAGACGGGTGGGATGGGGTGGGAGATAGGAGGGAGGTTCAAGAGGAAGGGGATATATGTATAACTGTTGGCCACGGGCTGGGTTTGGGCTGGGGGTTGGGGGTCGCTGATGACAGAGGAGCGTGAAGAAACATTTGAACGATGGAAATGTTCCATATATTGATTGTGGCACTGTTTGTCAAAATTCGTAGAACTACACATTCAAAAGGGTGAATTTTACTGTGTAAATTTTATCCCAATAAATCTGACTTTTAAAAATGTTAAAAAAAAAAAAAAAAACAAACTATGGCTGATTCATTTTGATGTTTGACAGAAAACAAAATTCTGTAAAGCAATTGTCCTTCAGTTAAAATATAAATTAAAAAAAACAACTAGAGGCATTCTTAATCAGATAGTGGATGTGTCCACATTTTAGCTGTTCAGAATAATCCCAGCATGGTTATGATTTGTATAATAGGACAGCCCAGAGGCCAATCTGGTTCTAACCCAAATCAAAGATCCTGTGAGGCTACAAGAGTATTCCTTAGTTGGTCCCTAACAACCCTGAGTACCTGTACATGTTCCACACCTATCCTAATCTGAATTCATACCCCATAAGTCTAGACCATATCCAGACAGATGTCAGGGACAGAATGAATAGCACTCATTATCTCTTCTCTTTGCCAGTGCAGGCAATGAATGCCTGGGGACTGTTGTGTGTCAGATCTTAAAAAAGGGAGAAACCAGTTTGACTTCATGCCAACACTAGAGGTGACATGCCTAAGAAGGCTGGAGCTGAACCATGCATGCACTCTGAAGGAGAAGAGAGGACTCTTGGGTTTTTGCTTTTTTTTTAAAATTTATTGGAGTATAGTTGATTGACAACGTTGTGTTAGGTTTAGGTATACAGCAAAGTGAATCAGTTACACATGTATATACATCTACTCTCTGCTCATTTTTTTTTAGGATTTTTTTTTTCCATGTAGGCCATTACAGAGTATTGAGTAGAGTTCCCTGTGCTATACAGCAGGTATAGTTAATCTATTTTATATGTAGTAGCGTGTACATGTCAGTCCTAATCTCCCAATTTATCCTTCCCCCACCTCTTATCCCCTGGTAACCAGAAGTTTGTTGTCTACATCTGTGACTCTGCTTCTGTTCTGTAAATAATTTCATTTGTACCCTCAAGATTTAAAGCAAGAGACAAACCCAACAGGCTCTAGGTTGTTTCTGCTGTTGCTGCAGTTGTTGAGTTGCTAAGTTGTGTGTCTGACTCTGCGACCCCATGGACTGTAGCTCACCATGCTCCTCTGCCCATGGGATTTTTCAGGCAAGAATACTGGAGAGGGTGGCCATTTCCTTCTCCAGGGGATCTTCCATACCCAGGCATCAAACCTCTCTTGCATTGGCAAGCAAATTCCTTACTGCTGAGAAGCAGGCCAGCTAGGTTGTTTCTACAACCAGCCTATTTTCTTTCTCCATGTCAGAAGCATATTGGGCAGGGTTTAGAAGAATTTCCATGTACTTATTTCCCTTTGACGTGTGCTCAAAGCAAGTCTCAGAGAAAGCAAACCCCTTACTCCCAGAGGGGCAAATCCAGCTGGTTCTTGACAGGTTCACTCATCCTACAAAAAGCATGAAACATTCAGGCAATTTTCCAGCATCCTCTCCACCACAGTCAACTCTTAGAAGTCCTCTTTGGGTTTCAGGCTCTTCCCTCACCAGTGTTTGGTCTCACCTCACCTCAAGGAGACACTACGTTGCATTTCATCAACAACACACTTTCCACAGTACCCTTTGCCCTACCAAACTCCATTTCTGGGATTGTAAAAGCATATTGGAGCAGAGTTCAAAGAGGATAGGGACATTAACCAGAATGGAGCATCTATGTGTTCCATCTTTTCCCTAATGTCTGTGGTTTTTTGTTTTCTTTCTTCAAGATCCAGCTCGTAAATTTGAGAGAAAGTTAGTGAGAAGAAGGAGTCAGTCAATGAGAACCAAGTCTGGAATGTGAGGCCCAGGGAGACACTGAATTCATGCCAAGGATGGGCTATCCAGGACTTCCCAGATGGTTCAGTGGTAAAGAAATCTACTTGCCAATGCAGGAGACATGGGTTTGATCCCTGGACTGGGAAGATCCCCTGGAGGAGAGCATAGCAATCCACTCCAGTATTCTTGCCTGGAGAATTCCATGGACAGAGAAGCCTGGTGGGCTACAAACCATAGGGTCACAAAGAGTCAGACACGAATGAGCAGCAGAGCACACACACACACTGGGCTATCCAGCAGACTGGGCTGCTATCCACTTTTTGGCC
Organism: Bos indicus; assembly: GCF_029378745.1. Lineage (NCBI taxonomy): Eukaryota > Metazoa > Chordata > Mammalia > Artiodactyla > Bovidae > Bos > Bos indicus. Next base: position 36,554,917 of record NC_091769.1, read on the forward strand.
TTTTATGGTCTACCTTGAAACTGTCAAGGCATAAAAGGGGGAGTGATTTTTAGTATTATGATGAAGGCATAATGAGCTAAAGATCAATGACAGAAATATTCTCGAAGTCACTTTGGTTGCAGCCAGTTTTTATTGCATCCTAACAGCTGCACCCCTTCTTCATTTATCTATCGGTTGCGTCCAGCCACTTTCCCTCCTCTCTCAGAATCACCAAGTGGGGTGCATTCCACTTAGGAGGGAGCTGATTTTGAGGGTTTTTAGATACACCTAGGTCCTGGTGGGAAGGAATAGCACTTGGTTACCATATTCCGTGAGAGTTTTCATGGTTTCTTCTACCTGGAAAGCATACTTGAGTTGTTCCATTCAAGGGAATTAAGGTTTGAGTCCCAATCTGAGTTACACAGTTTCAATCCCATTCAAAAGGATCATCCTTTCCTTTCAACTTTTCATATAAAGGCCTAGATATTAGACCATATTTAGGGATCCAGATGGAGAAGGCAATGGCACCCCACTCCAGTACTCTTGCCTGGAAAATCCCATGGACAGAGGAGCCTGGTAGGTTGCAGTCCATGGGATCACTAAGAGTCAGGCACAACTGAGCAACTTCACTTTCACTTTTCACTTTCATGCATTGGAGAAGGAAATGGCAACCCACTCCAGTATTCTTGCCTGGAGAATCTCAGGGACAGACGAGCCTAGTGGGCTGCTGTCTATGGGGTCGCACAGAGTCAGACACGACTGAATCGACTTAGCAGTAGCAGTAGGGATCCAGATGTGACAAAACCCAGCCATCCTCAAGAAACTCCTAAGCTATCTTCCAGTTTTGGGTAGGTGAGGCTGAAAATGGCTTCTTTTCTTTTCTGGGGTAGGCTTCTCTGACCTGTGAGAATGAAGCCTAGATAGGACACCCTAGTTTGTGATATTTGAGCTAAATCTGGGACAATAAATGTCCAGGTTTTAGATGGACTATCACAGGACTGGCTCCTGCAGCTAGCCTACCCACACACCCATCCCTGGGCCCAAACCTCGGGATTTAATCCTAGGAGGTCCACTTGTTCTGCCTAGGTAAGGTTTTCCTCAGCCATTACCATTATCTCTTTGTGCCTTGGTCTAGGGGAACACCAATCTCCAGTTTGTTTCCCATTAGGTGGATAGTAGCCCCAATGTTTGTATGATACACAGGGGTACAGGGTGTTCAGGGACATATAGAAAGGAATGGGTGAGAATGTGTGCATGCAGTTTATATTCTAATGGTTCTGTGAATGCCTGTTCTTAGGCCTCTCCTGATATCCCCAGGCCCTTTTATCCTCTGACTTTTCCTCCTCTATATCTTGGTTATTAAACACCTGGCAGGCAACCTTGCTGAGGCGAGAGGCCGGGAGGGCTATCTGGTTCTGCTTCCACTTTTTGAAGTTTTCACCTCATGTCCAGGTCACTTTGGGAAGTTAAACAGGACCTCAGGATTGCATTCCCTTCTAATCACTCAGGACCAGTAGTAGTATAGATTTGGTGATATTCCTTGGGGCACTCTAGGAATGCTGAAAGGTTTTGTGTTGGTTTCTAATGATTTCCTTTATCTTATTATGATTGAGTTTTTTGTTGCTGTTGTTTGTTTGTTTGTTTTTAATCCCTGCTGCATGGTGTGAGTTTCTCTGAAGTAGGCAGGGGAGCCCTGTGAGCCCTTTGTAAGACCGGGAACCCCAGTACCTGGAAGACCTGTGAGTTGCTGGCCAGACAAGAAACACTCACTGCCTACCTGGCCCCTCTGCTTGGCAGGCGAATCTTGGGTGATTATCAACTGAGGTTCCACAAGTTCTCCTGCTGGTCTCAGCACAGAATACCAGGTGCCTTTAGTGACCTGGTAAGCACCCCATGGGACTCCCTCGTGCTTTTAGCACTCACATGGTGTGAAGTCTGAAACTCCTTCTTTTTGGTTGAAAGGAGAAAAGAGAACACCCTTGACTCAGATAGTTGTGCCACTTCCTAACAAACAAGTAGGTTAAGAACTAACGTGCCTAAATGGCTGTGGCTCTGAGGCAGTCCTGTCTAACCTGTGGGTTATTCTGACTGGGGAAGGACTATCTTAAGCACAGGCTGTTATAAATTCAAGGGGGACCCCCAGTCACATCAGTCTGCCCCATTGGATACCGCCTATTTTGGTCTTTCGAGGAATCCATTAACAGTTCGGCACTGGTTCCAAATTTCCTGAACCAGAAATCTTATTTGGGTTGAATCTTAAGGTATTTGTGTGACTAATTTCCAACCAGGGTCCAACAAGCTGGCAGGACTTCCTTTGAGGTAGGTCCCCCATGGAAAAGGAGGCCTCATCCAGGTATCAGATCAGATCAGATCAGTCGCTGAGTCGTGTCCGACTCTTTGCGACCCCATGAATTGCAGCACGCCAGGCCTCCCTGTCCCATCACCAACTCCCGGAGTTCACTAAGACTCACGTCCATCGAGTCAGCGATGCCATCCAGCCATCTCATCCTCTGTCGTCCCCTTCTCCTTCTTCCCCCAATCCCTCCCAGCATCAGAGTCTTTTCCAATGAGTCAACTCTTCGCATGAGGTGGCCAAAGTACTGGAGTTTCAGCTTTAGCATCATTCCTTCCAAAGAAATCCCAGGGCTGATCTCCTTCAGAATGGACTGGTTGGATCTCCTTGCAGTCCAAGGGACTCTCAAGAGTCTTCTCCAACACCACAGTTCAAAAGCAGCAATTCTTCGGTGTTCAGCCTTCTTCACAGTCCAACTCTCACATCCATACACGACCACAGGAAAAATCATAGCCTTGACTAGACGAACCTTTGTTGGCAAAGTAATGTCTCTGCTTTTGAGTATGCTATCTAGGTTGGTCATAACTTTCCTTTCAAGGAGTAAGCGTCTTTTAATTTCATGGCTGCAGTCACCATCTGTAGTGATTTTGGAGCCCAGAAAAACAAAGTCTGACACTGTTTCCACTGTTTCCCCATCTATTTCCCATGAAGTGATGGGACATTTATGAAGACATGTGGCAACCTATGAGTGAGACTAGACTAAGCACAAAGAGGAAAAAAAAGATTTTATTTTATTATCCAGATTCTATTTTTATTCCCTGGGAATTGTTACTGGAATTTGCCAGTGACAGTATTTAAGACAAAAAAGCAAGCTATAACACTGAAGGCATGCCCTCAAACACACACACAGCCCTTTGAAAAAGTCTGAATTATAGGTTCAAGGCATGTAAAATTTTCTCTGCTCATAACTTGACTATTAAGCTAAGAGGAAGTATCAGACAAAAAAAATTAGGTTGTTTCTATATCTTGACTATTATGAATAATGCCACAATGAACATGGGAATGCAGGTATCTCTTCAAGATCTCATTTTCATTTTCTTTGGGAATACTCAGAAGTGGGATTACTGATAATATAGTAATTCTACTTTGAAGTGTTTGAAGCTCCTTCATAGTGGCAGTACCAATTTCTAATCCCACCAATAGTGCATAAATATTCCCTTTTCTCCACATCCTCACCAGGACTTGTTAGCTCTTGTCTTTTTTATAATAATCATTTTAACATATAAAATGATGATTTTGATTTATATTTTCCTGATGATTCTTGATGATTAGCACCTTTTCATGAACCTATTGATCATTTGTATGTCTTCTTTGGAATAATGTCTATTCAGCTCCTCTGCCCATTTTTAATATCAGATTATTTGTTTTGATCTGTTACAAGGCAAGGGTCAAGGTTCATTTTTTTTTAACATATGGATTTCCAATTGTTTCCACAATATTATAGATCCTTTGTTTTTTCATATAAATTTTAGAATCAGCTTACCAATTTATATCTGAAAAGGCTACTGGGACCCTGATAATATTTATGTTGAATCCACAGATAAACTTGAGAAGAATTAACAGCTTAACAATATTGACTCTTCCAATACATAAACAAAGTATGTCTGTCCATTTGTTTGTCTTCTTTATGTCATCAATTGTAATTTCAAAATATTAATACCAATCTTGTACATATTTTCTTAGTTTCACCCCTAAGTATTTCATGGGTCTTTTGCTCTTGTAAATGATATTTTTAGCATTTTAATTTCTGGTTGCTTGTTGCTATTTTATAGAAATATGATAGGTTTTTATACATAAATCTTATCTTCCTACAACACTGTAATATTCACTTACAGATCTAGTAGCTTTTTGGTAGATTCTTTGGGATTTTCTACATAGATAATCATGTTGTCTTTGAATAAAGATATATCACAGGGAAATATTCAGGCAAGTGTCCTCAATATATGATGTTCAAGCTGGCTGGTGAAAGTTTGAAGAATAAGAAGATATTTTGTTGTTGTTTAGTTGCTAAGTCAGATTCTTTATACAGTCTCAAAATATCTTCCTACAAAATACTTATTAACTAAAAAAGTAAAAACTTCATAGTGGAAAAGCCTGGGAATCATCACCTTAACCAACTGATCAAAGCTAACAAAGTTAATATCACTGGTAATAATACTAATTGAAAGCATGTGCCTTCTGCTATGATGCACTTCTGTGGAACTATGGATAAAGTAGTGTAACCCTAATCTAATCATGAAAGGGTATCAGAGAAACTCAAACAGAGAAACCCTGATCTTGGACCTTCTGCCTCCAGAACTGTGAGAAATAAATTTCTGTTGTTTATAGTTTATAAGCCACTCAGTCTATGGTATTTTGTTATGGAAGCACAAATGTGCTAAGACAATCACTGTCTGATGTTCTAAATATATAAAGAGGAAATACAAGAAACAACAATGCTAGAAGTTCAAGAAATGCAAAAAGGCAAGAAAATAAAAGTCATTCCAACTGGAAAGAAAGACATAAAATTGTCCCATTTGGAGATGACATGACTATCTACAAAGAAAAATCAAAGAATTTACTAAAAAAAAAAGAAAAAGAAATCTAAGAACCAACATGTGAGGTCATCAAGGTCTCCAGATGCAAGATAACCATAAAAAAATCAATTGCATTTTTATATACTAGCAATAAACATGTGGACACTGACATTAAAATACAACACCATTTTTTTTTTTTTTTTACAGTTTTTACAAATATTTTGTTTATTTTAATGAAGCTGGTACAGACACTGTCCATTTAAAACCCATATCCCAGGCCAAAAAGTACAAATAAAGTCAAAAAGAGCAGTGTTCTGTTGTATACACTTCTGCATGAATAACTTTAACTGCTAATGAAAATTAGATCTTTTCTGGGATATTCTGACAAGATTTTTCTTTCATCTTAAAATGCTTTCTCTTCAGTGAAGCCATCTTTGGAGTTAGTCATTATTCTCTGTCATTTTGACTCCAAATGGATATTCCTCTTCTTTTGGTCCAGACCCTCAGATTTTAAAAGTAGCTTCAAGTTAAGGAAGGGTCATTTTCCCACAGTTCTGTTTTCCGAAAAACTTCCACCTCCCACTGAAAGTCATAGTCCAGGAGTGAAGCAATCACATGCTAGAACGTCAGGGCCAATTGGAAAGTCATTAGGAACACTCGAATTAGTTGATCTTATGTATCACAAGCCTGCAAATGCACAGTCCTGGAAAAGGCGGGCTCTCTATGCACACATGTAATTTTTAAAAAGGAGAGAGTGATATGAAGGGGGCTGAGGTTTGATCACCAAAGATCAGCACAATGAAAAGAAACAATAATGAATAATGGGCACTAGAATTCAAATTACCAGATGTTTTAAAGAGATGGGGTGCCAGTTTCAATTATGTTTTGAACACCACATTACAAAAGAACTATTTTTAAAAATAAAAAAGGATTAAGGGGAAAGAAAAAAAAATAAAAAGAATATCTAAACCGTTGAATGACCCCCTGTTTGTTCCTGATAAACTTCAATCACATCTTCTTCCTCCATTCCCAGTTCTTTTGGAGTGTGATTATCAGCAATTCTCTGACCTTCAAAGAGAAACCTGAGTGAATTCATGGGAACTCCCTGTCTTTGACAGTATGATTCTTTGAGTTTCTTGAGATGTGTCGTCATTTTCACTTTGAAGTGACTCTCACTGCTATCCTGTCTAATGACTTTGAGTTTAATATACTCTTCTTCCTTCTTATCTCCCAAGTCCTCGGTTGAAGGTTTTGCTTCCTGGTCAGACATGGTGACAGTGGTTCCCCCCGGGGTCTCCGCACACCAGCGGCCTCGGGTAGGTAGAACCTCGCTCCGGGGTTTACAAATCCGTCTCTCTACTGGACAGCACAACACCGCGGCTGGAGGGACTTCCATTACTCCTTGCGTCACTTCCTTACAACACCATTTAAGTCACTCAAAAAAAAAAAAAGAGAGAGAAATACTTGGGTGTAAATCTAGCATTATATCCTATAATGCACAAAAGATACTAATTTGTATAAAGTTCAATTACTACATATTTTTTCTTTCGTTGCTTGTGCTTTTGGAGTGATACCTGGGCAAGCATTGCCTAATTCAAGATCACAGACTCCAACTGAACTGCAAAAGCAAATCAATGGAAGAAGAAACCTTTTCAACAAATGGTGTTGCAGTTAACTAGACATTCACAGGTAGAAAAACAGGCCTTGACCTAAGTTTCACGTCACATGAAGAATTAACATAAAGTCCATCCATCATGGACTCAAATGTAAAGTGTAAAACTAAACAACTTTTAGGAAAAATATAGCAGACAATCTTTGGGATAGAAAATAAAGCAAAGAGTTTTTAGACTTTAAAATTGTTATCCCTAAAATTAAAAAAAAAAAAAAAGTTATCCCTAAAATAAACTGATAAATTTTACTTCATCAGAATGAAAACGTTTTGCTTTATGAAAGACCCTGTCAGGAGGACGAAAAGACATGCTACACTGGAAGAAAATACTTACAAAGCACATATCCAACAAATACAAGTATCTAGAACATATAACAAATTCTCAAAACTGACCAATAGCCTTTTGCCCTGTCGCATCCATGAAAACAAGATGTGTTGGCAGCAATTCTACTGAAGTCACACATGAAAATTCAGTCAAGGTTCTCACTCTTGCTGCCACGCTCCCTAAACCTATACCCTTGATCCAGAAATGCATGCCACTGGTGTCTGCATCAGTATGCAAAGGATTGGGGTTTCATTCACATTGTAATAAGTGCTCTTCCTTGACTGGCTCATCCTAAACATCTACCAGTCAAAAGTAAACAATGCTAGCTCTTCCTACAACAAAAGCAAACTCCACAGTAAAAAGGAAAACAATCCAAAAGCAAACTATCCATGGACAAAAGACGTGAAGAGATGTTTCACCCAAGAAGATAAATGGCAAATGAACACATGAAACGATGTTCACCATCATTAGCCATTAGGGAAGTGCAAAATAAAATCACAATGAAGTACCACCTTACCCTACTCACACTCTAAAATAAAAAATTACAGACAGTATGTACAAAGTGTTATTGGTGATTTGGATTACTCATACATTGCTGCTGGAATGCAAAATGGTACAGCCACTTTAGAAAACAATCTGGTAGTTCTTCAAAAACTAAATATGTAATTGCCATGTGACCCAGCAGTTTCTCTCCTGGGCATTTATCCCAGAGAAATAAAGACTTACATTCATGTAAAAACCTGAACACGAATGTTTAGAGCACCTTTATTCGTAACAGTGAAAAAAATGGAAACAACCCAGATGTCTGTCAACAGGTGAATGATTGAATACACCATAGTATATCCACACCATGGATGAATCTCCAGAGAACTATGGTGAAAGAAAAAAGCCCATTAGTAAGTAGTTCTCTTTATCTAACCTCATTGAAATGATGAAATTATGGAAATGGAGAACAGATTACTGCTTATCAGGGTTAAGGAGGGGTAGGGATGGGAGGGAAATGGGGGAGGCTCTAAAAGAGCAACATGAGGGATCTTTCTGGAGATGGAAATGTTCTGAATCTTGACTTATCAGTGTCAGTATATTGGTTCTGATATTGTGCTGTAGTTTGGCAAGATGTTACCATTGGAGAAGATGGGTGAAGGATATATGAGATCTCTTTGTATTATGCTTTACAAGTGCATGCAACTCTAGAATTATCTCAAAATAAAAACCTAATTTAAAAAATAACTTGCCTATATTCTTCAAAATGTCATTGTCATGAAATATGAAGAAAGATTTGGGAATTGTTCCAGAATAAAGAAGACTAGAAAGACATGATAGTGAGTGCAACAGACATTTTTAGATTTTCTCATGCTAGTCAGGATATTATTGGAACAGCTGGCAAAATCTGAACACAGTCTTTAGCTTATAAAATAGTGCTATATCACTCTCATCTCCTGATTTTGTTAAATGTACTCTGGTTATATGAGAGAATTTCTTTTTTGTTATTAGGTGATATACACTGAAGTATTCCAGAGTAAAGGGATGATATGTCTGCAACTCAACATGATTGAGAAAAGAAGTAGAGAGAGTGAGAGAGACGATAAAACAAGTGTAGGTAAATGCTAACACTCAGAGAACCTGAATGAAGGATATCTAGAATTCTTTAAGCTATTCTTGTAACTTTTCTATCATCTGACATTATGTATAATTGAATAAAAAACATTCAAACAAAAAAAAATAAGCTATTGTATAAACATAGAATGAAATGCTATTCTTCAACAAAAAAGACCAAACTATATGGGACAACAAGGATAAATCTCAAAAACATTACACTAAATGAAAGAGGCATTACAGAAAAGAGTACATGCTGTATGATATGCTTACATGAGGTTCTAGGATAGGCAAAACTATGACAGAAAAAATCAAAACAAATGTTGCTTCCAGAGGGTGGAGGAGAGAAAATTCCTACTGGAATGGTGGCATTAGATGATTGGTTAGGATGCTACCTGGTGGTTAATAGGATGAGTACGTGTGTGCTAAGTCACTTCAGTCATATCTGATTCTTTGAGACTCCGTGGACTGTAGCCCACCAGGCTCCTCTGTCCATGGGATTCTCCAGGCAAGAATACTAGAGTAGGTTGCCACACCCTCTTCCAGGGGATCTTCCCCACCCAGGGGTCAAACCTGCATCCCTTAAGTCTCCTGCATTGGCAGACATGCTCTTTACCCCTAGCACCTAATATGGAGTCAGGGCCACACTTTATATTATGGGTGTTCAAGTGTTTGGGGTGAAGTGTTCTGTTATGTTTAACTTCCTCTGAAAACCATCAAAAAATAAGGTGACACCAATTGTAGAATCTGGGTATGGATGTAGTGTGTGTATGAAAGTCACTCAGTTGTGTCCCACTCTTTGCAACCCCATGGACTGTCCATGGAATTCTCCAGGCCAGAATACTGGAGTGGGTAGCCTTTCCCTTCTCCAGGGGAATCTTCCCAACCCAGGGATCGAACCCAGGTCTTCTACACTACAGGCAGATTCTTTACCAGCTGAGCCACAAGGGAAGTCCAAGAACACTGGAGTGGGTAGCCTATCCCTTCTCCAAGGGATCTTCCTGACCCAGAAATCAAACCGGGATCTCTCCCACGTTGCAAGCAGATTCTTTACCAACTGAGCTATTTGTGCACATATAGTAAGATTATGTTACAGGAGAAGGGGAAACAAGATGATGGTCACTTCCCAGGTCTGGGGTTAGCTCCTGGGATGGGCTGCCAAGTGAGGGTCCTTGACTTTATGTAGGAAAGAATTCAAGAGCAAGCCAGAGTAAAGTGAAAGCAAGTTTATTTAGAGAGATACACATTCTATAGGCAGAATGCAATCTCTCTTAGACAGTGAGAGCAAGCCTTGGCATTTGGGGTTGTTAGTTCTTATGGGTTGGGTAATTTATACAGTAATGAGTGGGAGGATTATTCCAACTATTTCAGAAAAGGGATGGTAATTTCCAGGAATTGGACACCACCTACATTTTTGGCCTTTTATAGACAGCCTTGAAACTGTCATGGCACCTTTGGGTGAGTCATTTAGCATGCTAATGTATTACAATGAACATATAATGAGGCTCAAGGGCCACTGGAAGTCAAATCTTCTGCCATCTTGGGCCTATTTGGTGCTAACCCATTTTTGTCGTATCCTCAATAGCTGTGTCATTCTTTTAACTGTTGTGCCCTGCTCCCTTCTTTCCTGTCTCTATACCAGGAAAAAAAGTCACTAAAATAAAATAGTATATATTCAGAAATTGTTATTGAACACAAGTTTGTGTCACACAGTGAAGCCAAATAAACATTCCAAAGAATTTGGAGCAAAGAAAATTTTATTGCAGGACCAAGCAAGGAGAACGGGTGGCTCAGGTTCAAAAAACCCAGACTCCTCAATAATTTTCAGGCAAGAGTTTTTATGGGCAAAATTTGAGGGCTGCAGGGTGTGTCTATGTGGCTTTCTTCTGATTGTTTAGAGGTGACGTAACAGGGCGGTGTTATCATCCTCCATCTGGATGGGGGCCTCAGCTCCTGCAAAACTCAAACACATTATTATGTATATTCCTTCCTGAGGAACCACGACCTTGCCCTAAACTGAAGTGTAGTTGATTTATGCTATTGAGTTTGAGAATTCCTTATATATCCTAGAAGCAAGTCCTTTGTCAGTTTTGTGGTTGCTTAAATTTTAACATAACTTCTCCAGAAGAAGAAACAAGTAAAATTTGCTGAGTCTTCTTACATGGTAAGTCACTGACTTAATTTGCGTTCTTATGTGTTCCATTAAGAGAATTAAGATACATGAAGTAAACACACCTAGTAGAAGGATCCTGGATCGAGTAAATACTGGAAAATATTTGTTGTAAAAGCAAAGCCAAGAATCACTTTGGGACATATGCCTGCCTAAAGGCCAATACTAATATGAGTAAGAGAGAGTGTGGGTACAAATGACCATGTTCATTGACAGTAGTGACATATAATATCACTTGACATTTTCCCCATTTCTCCCACTAAAGTGGGTGGGAGTTTGTCCTTTCTGTCATCTCTCTTTTTTTTTAAGCCTACTGACTCTTACAGGACTTGTCCCATTGCAATGACAAGAATTACAGGACTTCCGGCTGTGCAGCTTGCAGTTATGAAGCAGCATATTAGAATTATGCAATTATGAAGCAGCATATTAGAACACTGTTGTGATGACCTGGATAAAGTACCAAGGGGGAAGGGGGGCAAATTATGTTGCTGAAATCTCAGCCTGTTCTGTTAATGTTTCAGCTACTATAAACCCAAAAGGATTTTTACCCTCTTTTGATTCCCTGTACGAATTCTTGGACTTCCCAGGTGGCTCAGTGGTAAAGAATATGCCTGCCAATGAAGGAGACATGGGTTCCATCCCTGGGTCAGGAAGATCCCATGGAGAAGGAAATGGCAACCCACTCCAGTATTCTCGCCTAGGAAATCCCATGGACAGAGTCTGAGCCTGGTGGGTAATAGTCCCTGGGGTCACAAAGAGTTGGACAGGATTTAGCCAGTGAGCACACATTGTTTCTTGGCTGCTCCTCCTTTGTTTCTGCATTCCTTCACTTCCCTGATTAGCAACTGTTTGAATTTGCCCTCTGGAACTCAGGGAAGGTCTAGGGGGCTGAAGCCTATTCCCTACAAACAAGAAATGGGGAACACAGAGAGGATATGTACCCAGGAGGGCCCCCCAAAGGTTCCAGCTTGGTTTCAGATTTTTGAAAAAAATCTAGGATTCCATTGCATACAAATAGTGAAAATAACTGTCACTAGGCTACAATTTTGATGAATTGCTTACATAATCTGAATCATGAGAAGGGATCCAGATGTGACCTTGTTAACTTAGACCAGTAAGTTTCATTTTTCATACTGACCATTGATTTCTCAAACTCTTTTCAAATTCTCACTCCTCCATGAAACTTTTGTTTCCCCCTACTCTCTTGTTAACTCATCCAATTGGATCTATACCTGTCTTATGCAGAAATTGCACTCTTTCATGAACTGCTTCCTGCTTGTTCCAGCCCCTGTCTCAGACATCTGCAGGCACTGAGAGCGTGCTCTTGCAGATATTGTCCCACCAGCTCCAATGAAGACCTCGCCTGGCACGATTTCTGTTTCTTTTCTTCTAATGAGGACGTGTCTTCTGCCCTCAGCCTGGCGTGAACAGTCTTGGATGTCTGCAGGAACACTGAGTTGAGTCTTCTTGTTTACCCCTCCAAGGGCAGTCCAGACGAAGACGTCTGGCCTGGGTTGTTGGTTCTCACGCCGGTTTCCTTCCAGGATTGCAGCCTGCCCCTGGAGCCTATTTCTCAGCCAAAGCCCTGACCCCTTATACAGTTTCAAACCACCCTTTCTTGCAGTATTGCTTATCCTGATTCAAATGACTCTCTTTTCTACTTGTTGGCCAGTCTCTGCACTTGATCTCAGGTGGCCTCAGCCTTCAGCAGCCTGAAATGGGTCTTTGGTTCCCGGCCAGAGATTGAGGCTGGATTGAAGTGGTGAAAGCACCAGATCCTAGTCACTAGACTAGTCACTAGACCAGTGGTCAGTGACAAGGCCCTGGCCCTTCAGCTTTGCAGAAAAGAATTTCCACAAAGACAGAAAGTAGTGAAACAAAGTATTTATTAGGAGGAAAAATAGTATAGTATGTGTGGATAAAGAAAAGGGAAAAGAAAAGAAGAAAGGCACCAAAAGACAGATGAATATCTTTTGGCCAGATTCAAAGGTGATGATGTGAAATACAAGGCCAAGCTAACTGGCATTGATGATGTGCCAGTTGCAAGAGAGGATAAAATGAGCCAAGATTCTGTGATGAAACTAAAGGTAACAGAGGAAAGCATAATTTATCACTATGTTAAGCAAATCTCCAACAGAGGAAGTTAATATTAGAAGTTTGTATTTACCTATGGCTACCTATGGTAGCTCAGTGATAAAGAATCTGCCTGCCAATGCAGAAGACTGGGGTTTAGTCCCTGGGTTGGGAAGATTCGCTGGAGGAGAGCATGGCAACCCACTCCAGTATTCTTGCCTGGAGAATCCCCATAGACTGAGGAACCTTGCAGGCTACAGTCCATGGGGTTGCAAAAGAGTCAGACACGACTTAGAGACTAAGCATCATGTGTGGATAGACACAAGGGCAGACTCAGGGAGGACCCCTGAATTGTGCTCGCGTGGTAATTCAAATTACTTTTATGGGGCATTTCTTCTGGGTCTCCTTGGCCAATCAATTTGATTTGCCTGGTTCAGAGGCCATATTTGGTATACATCTGGATCCTCCCATGTGTGCACACACATCTCTTAGCCAAGATGGATTCTACTGAAAAGGCCTATGGGTAGAGCATCCCTTAGCATCACTCTCCTTTGACCTCTAAGGAGCCTTTCTGCACATGTGTGGTTGGGGAGGTTTCCTGACTGTGAGAATGAGAAATATGTGGTTTGGGCAGGGCTCAGCCTCCTGTCTTAACTGTCCTGCAAATCTCCAATCACTTTGGGGTGGGGGTGGGGGTCCATCTACCTCCTGCCTCACACTGATGAGAAATCCTGCAACCATGTCCTGACCCCTCACTTTGGGACCGTCAGAAACCAACCCCCAAATTATGTTCTTTAGACTCAATGATGGGGCTTCACCCCAGCACCCACTGCTGGATCCTGATCTCCCCTGTTCTGAGGTCCTTATTAGAAGGTCCCAGCACGTGAATATGAGAGCTGTGCCACTGCAACAATTATTTTCACACATCTTTTTTTTCTAACTATAGGAGTGTTAAGCATAAAAGCTATGTCTAATTTCTCACAATACTTAGCACACTGCACAGAGTGGCCAAAATATATAACCAATTGGAGATTTCTAAGACTATTTTCATCAATCGCTGGAGAAAAAAATTCTCAATCTCAGTCAAACTGGACACCTAGGTATGTCCAAATAGATTCTATGCTTGCTGGGCTTACACCTACTTTTTAAGTACATGTATTCTCAGGATTCACCCTAAACTTACTGAACACAGATCTCTAAGGGTAAAGTCCCAGTGTCTGTTGTATGGGTAGGAGCGTCACACACAGTTTTGCACAACAAATTATTACAGAGGGTTCAGATTCTAGCACTCAATCACCTACTCCAGAGGACCCTCACTTTAGGATACCACCTGGGGAGCTATTCAAAGGCAGCTTCCTTGAACCCAGTACCAGAAACTAGAAGCGCTTGAGAGGAGGCCCAGAAATCTGTATTATAAATCAGCACACAGGGGTTGTGATGTTGGCAGCCCTGTGACTGTGAAAACACTGGCTTGAGAAACTATCTTTCTACCATAGAAATCCCTGTCATTCCCTCTTGGCAGGTATCATCAAAGGGGAGGCTTTCCCAGTGTGCCATTTGGTCTGTCCAAGAGTCTCACCTCTAAAATCTGATACACATTCCCTTAACTCCCCAGTGCAACCACCTGCCAAATCCCCTCCCTGAATATCCTGTCACATCCTATTCCACTCTCACTAGCCTGCCATCTAGTACAAACTCTTCATTATTCATGCATTCACTCCCCATTTATTCATCAAACATACCAAATACTAACCATTCACGTGATGACTGGGTACAAAGTTGAGCAAAGCCTGATTCTCCCTTAAAGAGTATAGCTTGATAAAGACAGTCTCCAAAACCAATCATTATGACTCAATGCAGTGGATAGAAAGATAGTGGTAAGTATGGGGAGCTAAGTGACATACCTAACTCAGTCTGGGGTGGGTGGTGGGACAGAGTTTTCCTGAAGGACAGAATACCTGAGCAAGAGTTGAAGGATGAGTAGGAGTTATGAGTTCTCTCTCTTCCTCAGGGAAATCACTTTAAAAAAAAATGCTGTAAGACTATACCACTCCCACTCAAGAACTACCTCAGTTCTATCAACCCAGATATATGAGACATACCAGCCTGAAAAACATTATCAACTCAGCCATCACAAACATCCTAAATGTAGAAGATAACAGCTGCAATTCCAATCCAGAGGTCTCTGGCACATACTCAACAATGACTTAAGAACTCCTTCTTGGAATGTAATCAAATGGGGAACTAAGAACACATACTTGACATTATACCCTTCCTTTCAGCTTTTAACACTATCTACCTTCAAGATACATGATTTTTTTTTCAGTACACACTGCTCTTTTTCAGGTTCAAAAAGTATTACTATGTGTTCATTACGGAAAATTAGATAAAGACCTTAAAATCATGGGATTTCCCTGGTGGTTCAGTAGTTCCCTGGTGATTCTGAGCTTTAGCTCTAAGCTCATGGGTTCAGTCCCTGGCCAAGGAAGTCCCTGGCCATGGAACTAGGATCTCAGATGCCACAATGCACAGCCCTCTCCCCTTCAAAAACCCACAATTTTGCAATACAGAGATGACCACTGATAGTATTTGGGTGCATCTTCTTCCTATCTTGTTTTACTCTAGATTTTTAAAAATAACTTTATTTACTTTTGGCTGTGCTGAAGCTCCAATACTTTGGCCACCTGATGTGAAGAACTGACTCATTGGAAAAGACCATGATGCTGGGAAAGACTGAAGGCAGGAGGAGAAGGGGGCAACAGAGGTTGGATGGCATCACTGACTCAATGGACATGAGTTTGAGCAAGCTCTGGGATTTGGAGAAGGACAGAGAACCCTGCATGCTGCAGTCCATGAGGTTGCAGAGTCAGACACAACTGAAAGACTGAACTGCACTAAACCGTGCTGGGTCTTTGTTGTTGTGGAGGCTTTTTCTCTAGTTGTGGCAAGCAGGGGCTACTCTATGGTTGCAGTGTGCTGGCTTCTCATTGCAGTGGCTTCTCTTGTTGCAGAGCATGGGATCTTGGGTGCACAGGCTTCAGTAGTTGTGGTACATGGGCTCAGTAGTTGCAGTTCCTGGAGTCTGGAGCACAGGCTCAATAGTTGTGGCACACGGGCTTAGCTGTTCTGAGGCATGTGGGATCTTGCTGGACCAGGGATCAAACCCAGGTCTCCTGCACTGGCAGGCAGATCCTTTACCACTGAGTTACCAGGGAAGCCCTACTATAGATTTTTAAAAACAATTTGATTTATAATTCTGATCGTTGCTTTCTAAAACATAATGTAGTATATGTATTTTTCCACATTATTAAAAATTCTTCAAAAATATTTTAATGATGCATCATGTAGGTTTGCTGCTGCTGCTACTGCTAAGTCTCTTCAGTCGTGTCCGACTCTGTGCAACCCCATAGACGGCAGCCCACCAGGCTCCCCCGTCCCTGGGATTCTCCAGGCAAGAACACTGAAGTGGGTTGCCATTTCCTTCTCCAATGCATGAAAGTGAAAAGTGAAAGTGAAGTTGCTCAGTCATGTCTAACTCTTCGAAACCCCATGGACTGCAGCCTACCAGGCTCCTCTGTCCATGGGATTTTCCAGGCAAGAGTACTAGAGTGGGGTGCCATTGCCTTCTCCATCATGTAGGTTTATCATAACTTATTTAACTCTTTTGGATAAGGATACAATAGCACAGTTATATAGGTAGTTGTAGAAGTCCCGGAGAAGGCAATGGCAACCCACTCCAGTACTCTTGCCTGGAAAATCCCATGGACGGAGGTGCCTGGTGGGCTGCAGTCCCTGGGGTCGCAAAGAGTCCGATGTGACTGAGCAACTTCACTTTCACCTTTCACTTTCATGCACTAGAGAAGGAAATGGCAACCCACTCCAGTACTCTTGCCTGGAGAATCCCAGGAATGGAGGAGCCTGGTAGGCTGCCGTCTATGGGGTTGCACAGAGTCGGACATGACTGAAGCGACTTAGCAGTAGCAGCAGCATTAGAAGTCCCAGTAGGGGATTACGGATAGAGAGGGAAACCTGGGAAACTTTGGGAGACCACTGTAAGTTAATGAGAGCTCAAGAAAGCTACTGGAATGTCCTGGAATGAAGTAGGCTTGCTTAACTATAAAGCTATAAGTAAAAGCCCAAGATATGTCCTAGGCCATTAGGAAGTCCAGACATCAGGTGAGTTATTCTAATTAAAAGGTTGTGCATTGAGTCACAAGCAGGATTTTGGCCAAGTCTGAGTTCCAGGCACAAGGGTTCAAGTCCCAGTCTGAGTTTTGGCTGGATTCAAGTCCCAGAACATGGGTTCAAGCCCAATAAGATAAACGGTTTCAGCCCCATAATGCCTAGGCTATTTCTAAATATTTTCATTGTTAAAATAACACTGTGGTTAACATATGTGTCTACACTTCATTTTTAATTTTTAGAATTGACTTTTAAAAGTAGGATTACAGAATCAAAGGGCTCAAACATCTTTATACCCCTTACATTACCGTTGACTTCTCACATGTTTCCACTGAAGCTGTTTCATCTTACTCTCCTTTGTGAACCCCTTTTAAAAATTCTAGATATACTTTATATACAAAATTTACCCTTGTGCAATGTATAATTCAATGAGCTTTAGTATAGTCACAAGGTTGTGCAATCATCACCACTATCTAAATACTGAACATTTTCATTACCTGCCAAAGAAACTCTGTGTCCAGTATTGGTCACTCTCATTCTTCTTCCCTCTAGCCCCTGGCAACTACTAATCTACTTGTGGTCTCTATCCATCTACCTATTCATTTATTCAACAAACATTTATGGAGTACCTCTTATACATCACACAATCTTCTAGATATAAAAGATATGTAAGACTTCTACGGGAAAAAGTATAAAAGAGAGAGGTGTTAAAACAATCTAAATAGAAAAATATGCCAAGTTCATGGTTTAGAGTTCATTATTTAGTAACAATGTCAATTCTCCCTAAAGCAATTTATAGATTCAATGCAATCCTAGTCAACACTCTTAAAAATTTTGTGGTACTTACAAGCTTATCATTTTTAGGGATATACAAAAAGCCAAAGAGAGCGAAGGGTCTTTTGAAGAAGAAAAAGGAGTTGTTCTGGAAAACCAACGTCTATTATAAAGCTATAATAATTAAGATAGTGTGTTATTGACATATACCCAATCAACAAAAGAGAGAACTCTGCAGCAGACATTGACACTGGATGCCAGAGTGTATCAACGCTGGATATCTGATAATAGGAGTGAAATGGGAGGGAAGAGCACAGGGTACAACCTTTAAAAGAATTACATAGCCATATGACACGATAAAAACTGGTTAGAACTGGGGCTTCTCTGGTGACTCAGTGATAAAGAATCCACCTGCCAATGCAGGACACATGGGTTAGATCCCTGATCCAGGAAGATCCCACCTGCCGTGGAGCAACTCAACCTGTGAGCCACAACTATTGAGCTCATGTGTTGCAACTACTGAAGCCATGCACCCTACGGCCCATGCTCTGCAACAAGAAAAACCACGGCAAGGAGAAGCCCATCCATCATAACCAGAGAGTAGCTCCCACTGACCGCAATTAGGTAGAAGACCATACAGCATCCTCAAAAATAAATAAATAAAATTACTTTAAAAAACACTGGTTAGAACCAACTAGGTCCAAGATGGCAGAATATTTGACTTCCAGTGGACCTTGAGCCTCATACATTCACTGTAATACCCTGACACACCCACCAGCACCATGACAGCTCTGAGGCTGATCATCAAAGAGGAAAAAATGGGCATTGGCCCAATCCCTGGAAATCTCTGCTCCTTTCCCCAAATAATTAAAATAATTCTCCCACTAATTAGCCTGTGAAAAACTAACCATGCCATATTTGGGGGCCTCCTGCCTTCTGAGATGGCCCACTTGTTTCTCTCTAAACAAGTCCACTTCTTACCTATCACTTTGTCTCTCACTGAATTCTTTCTGTGATGAGACATCAAGAACCTGATCCTGAGACCAGGTATGTGATCTCAATTAAAATACCAT
The DNA here is from genome assembly GCF_029378745.1 of Bos indicus. NCBI lineage: Eukaryota > Metazoa > Chordata > Mammalia > Artiodactyla > Bovidae > Bos > Bos indicus. The sequence goes on from NC_091769.1 coordinate 36,573,627, forward strand.
GGGTTCAAGTCCCAATCTGAGTTGTATGGTTTCAGCAGTAATGCAATTTATCAATAAATAGTGCCAAACAATCAGGAATCTGTATAGAGAAACCAGTAAAACTGGATCCACACTCATATTTAAAAGTCAATCCCGGGTGTATTATAGACTTAAATGTGAGCAGCAAAACAAAAAGAACATAGCAATGGCGATATCTTTAGAAATTTGGAGTATAAATGTTCTTAAACATGAGAAAGAAGCATAACTGCAAGAAAATTTTATATTGGACATCACCAAATTTAAAAATTTCTACTCATCAAAGGATACCTTGATAAGTGAAAAAGGAAACAACAGAGTAGGAGAAAAATGGGCAAAAGATCTGAATAGCCATTTAAAAAATTCCTAGTCAATTAGTGTGTAAAGCAGTGTTCAATCTCTTTGATATCTGGAAAACACAAATTAAAATCACAATGAGCTATAACCATTTACTCACCAGAATATGTTACCTAAAATTCAAAACCTTTCGCCTACAGTTAGTGAGGATGTGGCACGTTTGGAACTCTTGTACACTGTTGGTTGGTATGTAAAACCATTTTGAAAAACAGGCATGTGTAGTAAAGTTGAAAATACACATCTAGGGGCTTCCCTGGTGTCCAGTGGCTTACACCCTGTGCCCCCAATGCGGGGGGCCTGGGTTTGATCCCTGGTCAGGGAACTCCATACCCCATGGCGCCACCAAGTGTTCACATACCACAACTGAGATTCTGCACACTGCAACTAAAGATTCCGCATGCCACAACTAAAAAGGATAATAAATGCTGGAGAGGGTGTGGAGAAAAGGGAACCCTCTTACACTGTTGGTGGGAATGCAAACTAGTACAGCCACTGTGGAGAACAGTGTGGAGATTCCTTAAAAAACTGGAAATAGAACTGCCTTATGATCCAGCAATCCCACTGCTGGGCATACACACTGAGGAAACCAGAAGGGAAAGAGACACGTGTACCCATCGCAGCACTGTTTATAATAGCCAGGACATGGAAGCCACCTAGATGTCCATCAGCAGATGAATGGATAAGAAAGCTATGGTACATATACACAATGGAGTATTACTCAGCCATTAAAAAGAATACATTTGAATCAGTTCTAATGAGGTGGATGAAACTGGAGCCTATTATACAGAGTGAAGTAAGCCAGAAGGAAAAACACCAATACAGTATACTAACGCATATATATGGAATTTAGAAAGATGGTAACACTAACCCTGTGTACGAGACAGCAAAAGAGACACTGATGTATAGAACAGTCTTATGGACTCTGTGGGAGAGGGAGAGGGTGGGGAGATTTGGGAGAATGACATTGAAACATGTAAAATATCATGTAAGAAACGAGTTGCCAGTCCAGGTTCAATGCACGATACTGGATGCTTGGGGCTGGTGCACTGGGACGACCCAGAGGGATGGTATGGGAAGGGAGGAGGGAGGAGGGTTCAGGGTGGGGAACGCATGTATACCTGTGGCGGATTCATTCTGATATTTGGCAAAACTAATACAATATTGTAAAGTTTAAAAATAAAATAAAATTTAAAAAAATTAAAAAAAATAAAAAGGATCCCACATGCCACCAACTAAGATCTGGTGCTACCAAAATAAATAAATATTAGGGTTAAGGCATATACCCAGAGAAAAACATGGTCCAAAAGGATACATTCACCCCAATGTTCACTGCAGTACTGTTTACACTAGCCAAGACATGGAAGCAACCTACATGCTCATTGACAGAGAAATGGATAAAGAAGATGTAGTACATTTATCGGAGAAGGCAATGGCACCCCACTCCAGTACTCTTGCCTGGAAGATCCCATGAACGGAGGAGCCTGGTAGGCCGCAGTCCATGGGGTCGCTAAGAGTCAGACACGACTGAGCGACTTCACTTTCACTTTTCTCTTTCATGCATTGGAGAGGGAAATGGCAACCCACTCCAGTGTTCTTGCTTGGAGAATCCTGGGGACGGTAGCCTGGTGGGCTTCTGTCTGTGGGCTTCCGTCTATGGGATCGCACAGAGTGGGACACAACTGAAGCGACTTAGCAGCAGCAGCAGCAGCAGCAGCACATTTATATCATGGAATATAACTCAGTCATTTACAAAAAATGAAATAATGCCATTTGCTGCAATGTGGATGGACCTAGAGATTGTCATAGTGAGAGAAGTAAGTCAGAGGAGAAATATCATGTGATATTTACATGCAGAATCTAAAAAGAAATAATACAAATGAACTTAATTTACAAAACAGAAACAGACTCAGGGACTTAGAGAACAAGATTATGGTTTCCAGAGCAGGATTGGGGGAAAGGATAGTTAGGGAGTTTGGGATCAACGTGCTATACTTAAAATGGATAACCAACAAGGTCTAGTGTCTAGCACAGGGAACTCTGCTCAATGATATGTGACAGCCTGGATAGGAGGGGAGTTTGGAGGAGAGTGGATATATGTATATGTATGATTGACTGAGTCCTTTTGTTGACCACTTGAAACTATTAGAACATTCTTAATTGACTATACTACAGTATAAAATAAAAAGTTAAAAAAATACACTTAACTAGCAATTCCATTCCTGAAGAAATTCATGCTCAATTGTACAAGGCTACATATACAAGGAAACTCACAGTAAGACGGTTTGTGATAACCAGATATAAGAACATTGATAGTGGTGATGAATTATACCATATTTCCTATTTAGAAAACTATACATCTTTCCCCACCATGTGACCTCCATGCCTCCTGTAGAAGGGTTATGCATACCACCTAATTAGCTTTTGGTTTGGACATGAGATATGCTTTGGCCAATAAACTATGGGCAGAGTAGACATGTATTAGACTCGTGAGTTTCTTTCAGAGCTATTGCTTTTATCTCTTCCACAAAAAGGCATGTCCTAAACAGAGTTTGCTGCTTTATTCTGTGTCTTGGAATGAAAAAACACATAGAAAAGAACCAAAGCTGATACAGTTTACAATATCAAGAGCATGACACAAGAGTTTGTTATTGTAAGCCAGTGAAATTAAAGGGTTGTTTACTACAACAAAATTAATACACAACAATGGGATAGCTAAATTCTGGTATATACCAAAATGGGATATCATATAGCAATGAAAATGAGACATACACTCACACAATATAACAACAAAATAATATTGAATAAAAAGAAGCCAGATACATGGGAGTTTCCTGGTGATCTAGTAGTTCGGATTCAGTGTTTTCACTGCAGTGACCTGGGGTTTAGTCCCTGGTTAGTAAACTGAGATCCCACAGCCCCCTCCCCACCCAAAAAAAAATATACAAAAGAATATATCCAATGTGATTTCATATATATAAAGTTCAAAAACAGGCAAAGCTACTTGCCTGCTAGAGAATTCATAGGTAGAGGGTGACACTGTCAAGAAAAGCAAGGACATGATTGACATAAAATTCAGAATAGTAGTTATCTCTGGGGATGGGGAGTTGTAATGGGAAATGGAAACAAGGTAAGGTTCTATGCTACTGGCAATGGGCTAATTCTTGACCTGGGTGATCATTTCAGATTTTTCTTTAAACAATGCATTTCTATTATATAAGTGCTTATTTCACAATAAAAAAAATTGTAAAAAATTCCCTGCCATTGCTCATTAATTCCTCTAAACCTTCTTTTAAAGTTTCCAGTTATCACTCTCACCTGGAAATCACTATAAATTAATTTCGTAATTGAGATTTCATAAGATGCTAGCTTAAAATGCTTTACTGACTGCCCAATCTAGAATATCTAGTACTTCTTTTCTTTTTGTTCCTGGAATTTAAAATCCAAAAACCCCCCAGAAAACCACTCACGCCAATCTGGCAATGTCCACTATTTATAATTAATCACTGCTGTTGATTAGTCAGAATTCCTTCATCCTTTAAAGGCTTGCACATTTTTTCTTTTTAAATATTTATTCCACTATTTTATTTAAGGTTGAGATCATTGTTGCATGATGATTTCCAGGAACATTTTTTGAAATTCATGTATTTATTCCTCATTCTTCCCTAATTCCTATTACTTATTTAGCACCTGCACTACAGATGGAAATGAAAGAAAATAAAATGATACACTGTTGAGATTTTAGAAAAATTACAATAGAGAATATTTAACCCATGTAATATAATGAGAAGCACTATTTATTAATGGGCAATGCTTTGATTTCCATGTTGTTTTTTAAACATTTTCAGTGAGTCATATGATAGTACTGCTGTTTACAGTTCAACATGACTGGGCCTTTTTCCCTCCTTACTGAAGGGAAATTTTCAATGGACATTCAGCTTTTTAGTCATCTGCTTGACTTTAATTTTCTAATCCCTCCTTGGTTATAAAGTTTTGTCTAATTTTATTAGATATCACTCCAAAGACCACTTCCCTTCCTAAAGTTATAATTCATTAATATATTCAATACCATTTTCTTGGTATTGCAACATCCTTGCAAATTATCCTCTATAATTCCAACTGCATCTCTGAAAACAAGTTTCTCTTACACCTCCAGGCATTACATGGGTGGCAGGACACAGATATGACCACACAAATCCATGAAATATAATTTCCTGTCTCTGGGAGAAATCATAGATGATTGCAGTAAGCACTACATGTACCCTCTTAGAATATATTTCAAAAACTATGTGGTATACCCCTATAGCAGTCAGGATCTAACCAGAAAAGCAGAAAGCACTCTAAGTATATGAAACAGAGGGAATTTAATATAGGAAATTTATTACATAGCTAATGGAGATAAGCCAAGAGTGGATGGTGAGGCAGTCCCGGAGATTATTAACAGCAGGAAGACTCTACTACACCTAGACTGGAGGAACAAAAAGCAGCAGCAGTGGGCTTCCCTAGTGGCTCAGCAGTAAAGAATCCACCTGCCAACGCAGGAGACATGGGTTAACCCCTGATCTGGGAAGATCACACATGCCACACAGCAACTAAGCCTGTGTGCCACAATTACTGAGCCTGTGCTTTAAAGCCTGGGAACCACAACTCCTGAGCCCAGATGCCACAACTACTGAAGCCTGTGTGCCCTAGAGCCTGTGCTCCGCAGCAAGAGAAGCCACTGCAGTAAGAAGTCCATACACTGCAACTAAAGAAAAGCCCACACAGCAACAAAGACCTAGCACAGCCAAAAATAAATAAATAAATACAATTATATATATATTTATATATATATTTATATTTATATTTTAATGAAGAAGTGGTATTACTGGGGCCAGGATCACCTTGTAGAAGTTGAAACTATGGCAGGCCTGTCAGGCTGGTAAAGAAGCCATGGAATAGATGCAGTCAATGTTGGAGATACCACCCAGGGCAGAAAGACAGAGATATGAATAGCTTTGCTTCTCACCCTACAACCTTCTACTAGAGCTTCCCATCAGCCATAGCTAGCTGAGAAACAACAGAGCAGGAGAATAAGGAAAGGGCAAGAAATGGACTTCGGTGACAGGGGGATTCAGAGAAGTCTTACCACTTGTCTCCAACTAGTCAAAGGGCTACCACTTCGGAAAGGGAACAGATTTATTCACCATGGTATGATGGGAGGATCAACAGATGGAAAATTCAATAAAATGAATTTCAATTCAAAATAAGAATATGTCACAATGGTGTGCTCACTCACCTAGAGCCAGACATCCTGGAATGTGAAATCAAGTGGGCCTTAGAAAGCATCACCACAAACAAAGCTAGTGGAGGTGATGGAATTCCAGTTGAGCTATTTCAAATCCTGAAAGATGATGCTGTGAAAGTGGTGCACTCAATATGCCAGCAAATTTGGAAAACTCAGCAGAGGCCACAGGACTGGAAAAGGTCAGTTTTCATTCCAGTCACAAAGAAAGGCAATGCCAAAGAATGCTCAAACTACCACACAATTGCACTCAGCTCACACACTGGTAAAGTAATGCTCAAAATTCTCCAAGCCAGGCTTCAGCAATACATGAACCGTGAAATTCCAGATGTTCAAGCTGGTTTTAGAAAAGGCAGAGGAACCAGAGATCAAATTGCCAACATCCGCTGGATCATCGAAAAAGCAAGAGAGTTCCAGAAAAATATCTATTTCTGCTTTATTGACTATCCCAAAGCCTTTGACTGTGGGGATCACAATAAACTGTGGAAAATTCTGAAAGAGATGGGCATATCAGACCAACTGACCGGCCTCTTGAGAAATCTGTATGCAGGTCAGGAAGCAACAGTTAGAACTGGACATGGAACAACAGACTGGTTCCAAATAGGAAAAGAAGTACATCAAGGCTGTATATCGTCACCCTGCTTATTTAACTTATATGCAGAGTACATCATGAGAAGCACTGGGCTGGAAGAAGCACAAGCTGGAATCAAGATTGCCAGGAGAAATATCAATAACCTCAGATATACAGATGACACCACCCTTATGGCAGAAAGTGAAGAGGAACTAAAAAGCTTCTTGATGAAAGTGAAAGAGGAGAGTGAAAAAGTTGGCTTAAAGCTCAACATTCAGAAAATGAAGATCATGGCATCTGGTCCCATCAGTTCATGGGAAATAGATGGGGAAACAGTGGGAACAATATCAGACTTTATTTTTGGGGCTCCAAAATCACTGCAGATGGTGATTGCAGCCATGAAATTAAAAGACGGTTACTCCTTGGAAGGAAAGTTATGACCAACCTAGATAGCATATTCAAAAGCAGAGACATTACTTTGCCAACAAAGGTCCATCTCATCAAGGCTATGGTTTTTTCAGTGCTCATGTATGGATGTGAGAGTTGGACTGTGAAGAAAGCTGAACGCGAGAAATTGATGCTTTTGAACTGTGGTATTGGATAAGACTCTTGAGAGTCCCTTGGACTGCAAGGAGATCCAACCAGTCCATTCTAAAGGAGATCAGTCCTGGGTGTTCTCTGGAAGGACTGATGCTAAAGATGAAACTCCAATACTTTGGCCACCTCATGCGAAGAGTTGACTCATTGAAAAGACTCTGATGCTGGGAGGGATTGGAGGCAGGAGGAGAAGGGGATGAGAGAGGATGAGATGGCTGGATGGCATCACCGACTCGATGGACATGAGTCTGAGTGAACTCCAGGAGTTGGTGATGGACAGGGAGGCCTGGCGTGCTGCCATTTGTAGGGTCACAAAGAGTCGGACACGACTGAGCGACTAAACTGAACTGAAATAAAAAGAAATACTTAATATGAGGAACATTTTGCCTTGGAAAGTGGTGGTCCTGGAGTTCATAATTTTGTAAACATTTTGAAATATTACTAACAGACTGTCATTAAAAGTCACAGGAAAACAGTGATAAAATCTATGTGGTGGGTATAGGTGTTCTCTATAAAATCTTTTGATTTTGCTGTATGTTTGAAATTTTCTTTAATAAAATGTTGGAGAAACATCACTGAGCTCAGTAAGAGAGTTAGGCCCACAAAGTGGGATCATTTGTTCATAATTGTATTTGTTATTTCTTACTGAGTTAAAAAATATCCCCAAAATTACTTGCCTCAAGCAGCAAATATTTGTTATCTCATAGTTTTTGAGGATTGGGAATCCAGGATCAGTTTAGGTGAATGGTGATGGTTCAGAGTTTCTCATGAGGTTGCAATCAACTGGCTGGCAGGGGCTGAGGTCACCTGAATGCCTGACTGGGGAAGATGCACTTCCAAACTCACTCATGTGATTGTTGGCAGGACATAGTCTCTCACAGGCTACTGACTGGAGTTTTCCATTTGTTGCCAGGTTGACCTCTCTCTGAGACTGCCTGAGTGTTCTCCCAATATGGCAGCTGACTTTCCTCAGAACAAGTGATCTGAGAGAATCCCCAAGGAAGCCACAGGATTAGACTTCTCAGTGGAAATACACATATATATCTAGATTCTGGGACGATGGCAACAGTGATTATAGTGGCATAGTTTCTGTTTATTTGTTTAATGTTTTTCTAATTTATTTATATTTATTTTTGGCTGCACGAGGTCTTCCTTACGATGAACAGGCTCTTCGTTGCTGGGCTCGGGCTTTCTCTAGTTGCAGCAAGTGGGGGCTACTCTCTAGTTGCAGTAGGCGGGCTTCTCATTGTGGCGGCTTCTCCTGTTGTTGAGCATGGACTCTAGGGCTCCTAGGTTTCAGAAGTTGTCGCACACAGGCTTAGCTGTCTTTGCAGTATGTGGGATCTTAGTTCCTGGACCAGGGATTAAAACCGTGTCCCCTGCTTTGGCAGGCAGATTCTTGACTACTGGACCACCAGGGAAATCTCAGTGGCTCAGTTTTTATATCTTCCCCAATTCCCATACAAAAACAGAATAATTAGACAACAAAACCCAAGGCCTTTGAAAAGTATTTACAACAAAATTTATAGCAAAGTATCCAACTGTGGACCTAGCTGTCTTGTTGAGTTCAGTGATGTTTCTCTGACATTTTATTAAACTAAATTTGAAACATACAGCAGGTGAAACTACAAGCAGATGGGCCCAAATCACTAAGAGCCACTAGCATTCATATAAGAGAAAAAAGAGGGAAACAATGGAGCATCTGACAGACTTAAGAAGAAACCCCTAGAATAGCCAATAGGTATTCACTTGAAAGTGGTAAGGGCCAATTTGAAAACAATGTCTGAAACCCAGAAGGGTTTTGCCCATTACAACAGCAAGTGAGTGTAAGGACCTCACAGTATGAAGTCGATATAGGCTGGAGAAGTTCAGACTCCCATATTCTAGAAAATAAACAACCATGGCTCCTTCCTAGCACAAAGTCCCACACTGGAGAGAAATTGCTGGAAATGAAGTCAAAACTGAACAGGGCAGGTAAAACAAAACAGAAGGAAAGAGAAGCTCCAGATAAAAGTGGGATAGGAAAAAAAGAGCCAGAAAATCTCAAAAAGCAAACCGGCATAGATTTAACATTATACAAAAACAACAAAACAGGGAGCTCTGTGAAGGCAAAAAACCAACTGAACCAAGCCTCCTAAAATTTTAGGAAAACTAATTTTACATAAATAAGGGCAACAGAAAAGTGTGCCACTCAAATCCCGTACAAGTTTATTGTAAAAAAAAAAAAAAGAGAGAGAGAGAGAGAGAGAAGAAGCAGAATAACATACCAATGAAATCATGCCAGAAAGACACAGTCAAAAAACAGATCAATACTCTAATGTACTAATGCATAAAATGATAAAAGACATTAAACATATATGAAAAAACACAAGAATTATAAATATTCAAAAATGAAGTGATATAAGCCCCCCAAAAGAAATACCATTAAAAAAATAATTTAAAAAATGACTAAACTAGATGCAACACAGGAAAAAATCAACACAAGTGATATTTTAAGAAAAGCAGGATGAAAAGATGGTACATTATTTAAATAAAAAAGGAAGAAATTTAAAAGATTTGAGAGAAAATGACAAATATTGAAGACAGGCAAATAAAATCCAACACATGGGTAAAAGAAGTCTTCAAAGAATAAAAACCAAACAAGGGAAGAGAATAAATACGAACAATGTTACTCAAGGTAGCATTTCTGTTCTGGGCTCTTGTCTAACACTAGGAAATGAACTGTCTGAGGAGACACATGTGCTGACAAAGCAAGAGATTTTACTGGGAAAGGGCACCCGGGTGGACAGCAGTAGGGTAAGGGAACCCAGGAGAACAGCTCTGCCACATGGCTTGCAGTCTCTGGTTTTATGGTGATGGGACTGGTTTCTGGGTTGTCCTTAGCCAATCATTCTGACTCAGAGTCCTTCCTGGTGGTGCACGCCTTGTTCAGCCAAGATGGATGCCAAAGAGAAGGATTCTGGGAGGTGGTCAGACAGGTGGTGTCTCCTTTTGACCTTTCCCGAACTCTTCTGGTTGGTGGAGGCTTATTAGTTCCTTGTTCCTTACCAGGACCTCCTGTCGTAAAAAACTCATGCAAATAGTTACTATGGTGCCTGGCCAGGGTGGGCGGTTTCAGTCAGCGTGCTTCCCCTAACATTTCTAGAATAAAAAATAAATGAATTAACTTAAAACTACACATTGGAAAAGCATACAGTGTACCTGAAAATGATGATCCAGAGTGACCAACACCAAGATATAATCTAGTAAAATTATTTGGCTTTAAAGAAAAAGAAAAAAAAATACTTTGGGCATCTAGGCAAGAACACCACATGACATAAACTTCGAAATATTAGACTAGTATAATTGACTTCAATAGCAACATTTTGTGCCAGAAGAAAATGGAGTATATATTTAAGACACTCAAGAAAAGAATATATGAATCAAGGATTTTATATCCAGAAAAACTGATTTTTTACATCATCAGGAGACCCAGAAATGAGAGTTCGATCCCTGGGTCAAGGAAGATCCGCTGGAGAAAGAGGTGGCAGCCCACTCTAGTATTGTTGCCAAGAAAATGCTATGGACAGAGGAGCTTGGTGGGCTACAGTCCATGGGGTTCCAAAGAATCAGACACAACTTAGAAACTAAATAACAACAGGAACTCAGGCATTATTGCTCCCATGAGTCTTTGCTAATGATTCTACTAGAGGAAGAGCTTCAGACAGTCAAAATGACTAGAGTCACTGACAGAAGAACCAGTGGTAAACATTAATTACATAGCTCCTTGTAGAAACTAAGACTAAATGAAGATAAGAGATAGATTGTAGTATGTAACAGCTATATGATCTGACAATGTAGATATAACATGATAATCAAAAAATGTGCAGAGGATGAGGACAACACAGGCAGAAAATATTTTCAGTAATCATAATTTGGTGGTGGTAGTGGTTCTAGGATCACTATTATGAAACTTCTGTATGTATAATACAATTATCAGAATGGTGCTATTTTTAGAGAGAAGCTAGGAACTGTGATGGATTTGGGGCATCTGAAGGATATACTAAGATGGCTGGCAAAGTCCTATTGCGTGACCTGGGTGATTTCTACAAGGGTGTTCATCTTATTTTAGTAAGCTATTGAAATGCCTATCTCCTAAAAGTAATTATAAATCCAAAGTATTAACTAAAGAAATCTTTAAGATAATTTGTGGTTAATGGTGCAGTCACTTTGAAAAAACAGCTTGGCAGTTCCTCAAAAAGTCAAATGTATAGTTACCATGGATGGATGGATGGTGTGTGTGGATTCAACCCATGTCTCTTGGGTCTCCTGCATTGGCAGGTGGATTCTTTACCACTGGAACCACTGGGAGCCCCTTAGTTACCATATGATACAGCAATACCACTCCTAGGTAATGAAAACATGTCCATACAAAAACTTAAACATGAAAGTTCATAGCAGTTTTATTCTTAATAGCCAAAAAGTAGAAAAAAACCCTAAAAGTCCATCAACTGATGAATAGACAAAACATGGGATATCTATATAACACAGGGTTATTCAGCAACAAAAAGGAATGATGTACTGGTACATGCTACAACATGAATGACCCTTGAAAATTTATGCTAAGTGAAAGAAGCCAGCCACAAAATTATACATGGTATATGATAGCATTTATACGAATAGACTGTTGGTTGCTTAGGTCTGAGGAGAGGTGTGAGGGAGGTGAGGAGTAACAACTAACAGGTATGGTGTTTCTTTTAGGGGAGAGAAGATGTTCTAAAATTAGATGTGGTAGTGGTTACAGAACCCTGAGGATATACTAAAAAACTTTCGTTTTTTAAATATTTATTTATTTATTTTTGGTTGTGCTAGGTCTTCACTGCTGCGCACTGGCTTTCTCTAGTTTCCATGCACAGGCTTCTCATTGTGGTGGCTTCTCTCATTGTGGATCATCGGCTCTAGTGTGCACAGGCTTCAGTCATTACATCTTGCTGGCTCTGGAGTGTGGGCTCAGTAGCTGGAGCAGATGGACTTAATTGCCCCATGCATATTGAGTCTTCCTGGACCAGGGATCGAACCAGGTCCCCTGCATTAGCAGGCAGATTCTTAACTACTGGACCACCAGGGATGTCCTAAATTGTACACTTTAAATGGGTGAATTGTATGGTGTGTCAATTATATCTTGCTGCTGCTGCTAAGTCACTTCAGTCGTGTCCGACTCTGTGTGACCCCATAAACGGCAGCCCACCAGGCTCCCCCGTCCCTGAGATTCTCCAGGCAAGAACACTGGAGTGGGTTGCCATTTCCTTCTTAGAAACAGTTTGTGATTGATATGTTTATAGTAAGGGTTCATCAAACCACAAGTGAATTATTTTCTGGTTTACATGAATTTTCTTCCTATTTGTCTTCTCCTTCTTGGTATCTGTGAGTATCTTGTTCTCCTTACCCTCCTTTTAGAATGTGACTCTCATTCCTTTTCTTTTATATTCCATACTCAAAACCTAGAAAATATGGTACATGTCCGATAACTTCAAAGACAATTTATATAGTAATTCCCTCCAAAGCTCTCTAGCATAGATCTTTTTCCTGCTCTCTATCCCCATATATTCAACTACCTATTAGATATAACAATTTCAAAATTCCAATGTATCCTAAATGGGACACATGTAAAAACCAACTTACTATGGAAGCTCTATTCCTCTGACTTCCCTCTCAATGGATTCTGTCTATAAATGACATCAACTTTCAAATAGATATTCAGAACAGAAACCTGGGAATCAACCAAGACTCTTCTTGTTTACCACCCATATTCAATTGGTCTTTCAGTTTACTCTACTTACTAAATATCTTTCAAAAGCATATTCCTCATTAGCTTACCAACTTCTATATCCCTATCAAATGCAAACATTCAACATTTCCCCCAATCAATGCTAGAGTTTTTGTACAAGTCTCCCTCATACTATTCTTGCCCCTTTTCAGTCCATCCTCAAACCAGAATGATCTAAAATCTACATTTCTGATCATCTTAGTTTCTTGTTCATAATTTTTCAGTGATCTCCTTTAGTCTATAGGATAAAATATAAACTCAACAATACAAATCCTCAGGGCCCTCACATTCTTTTTGCAAATTACCTTTTCCCCACGGTGGACAATGTTGGCAAAAAAATAAATCAAGGTGCCCTGGATGGATGGATTTATGACATAAAGTCAGTTATACCCTCTCAGGATTTTGAGTCCTGAATCAAATTACACAGAGATAGAAAAAAATGTATTGGCACCCACTCACTCTGACAGACAGTTGAGTAGTTCCTGCTGCCTAGAATTTGCAGCTGCCCCTGATTCTATTTCCAAGCCTAGTTTCCAGCTTTCCCGTCAATACTATGAGCCACTCATCTTTCCAATAAATCCTTTTTGTTTACATTAGCCCAGTCAGTTCTTTTGCTTATGACCAAAAAACCCTAACAGAGGCATGGACCCTATTTCCCAGCCTTACCTCTCACCATTACACCCTATATGTTTTTCTCTTTTATAATAGTGAACTCCTTGTAGTTTTCTTAGCCAAAATGTACCCTGCCCCCATCTCTTATGAAGCCCTTTGACACACAACACAATTGCAAGGGCAAGTGCTATCTCCTATCCAAGGCTACTCTGCCTCCTCCAACCCAAACCCCACCAATTCACTGGTATACCTTAAACATAACTATTATTTCAATTATAATATTCTCTTACTAGACTCTAGGTTCTTTGGGAGTGGGGACTGTGTCTTTATCTCTGATTCCCCAGCACCAGCCCAGTGCCTGGCTCCAAAACGAATGCACAAATGAAGCCTACTATGTGAGACACTACACAGAGGAAGCTTTACAGCAATGGTTCAGTGTTATCTCTTTTTTAAAGCCAAGTATGAGTACATGCTATTCATGCATGCAATATCTTCATTTTACTTCTTTTAAGTTCTCCTTCTCAGAAAGAAGGATTAAGCACGAGTTTCCTTTCCTCTATCAAGATTTTGCTATTTCATTGGCTTCTTAAAAAGCAAACTGTGGATGGCATCCCAACAAGTTACACAATAATGAAGAGAGTTTCTTTCCCTTTTCTCCCTCATTCCTGGAACTTGCCATTTTGGCTCTTCCTAAGGAATGTTTTCTTTAGAATGTGTTTCTATTACAAAGCTTTTATTTAGCCATCAGGTGGCTTTCAAGTTATAAACAGTAATGCTCTTTGGGGAATTTGAGAACTCCAGAATGTGGAAGTATCTCATACGAACCAGAGAGGCTATACTGTTGCTTTGTGGAGCGATCAGTAGCACTGCGCTTAAGTTACTGGCTCTTCTGGTTTGCATTACAATTAAATGCCTTTTATCCATTGTTCTATATGTACCAGTTTACACTCTAGTTCATTGAAGAAAACAGAGGAAAATAAAATATTGAAAGCATTGGGACTTTCCTCATTGTCCAGTGGTTAGGACTCCATGCTTTTACTGCTGGGGCCTGGGTTCAATCCCTGGTCGGGGAACTAAGAAAGATCCCAGAGCTGTGCAGTGTGGCAAAAAAAAAAAAAAAAAAAACTTAAATGGCAAGAATACACAGAAGAACTATACCAGAAAGATCTTAATGACCTGGATAACCACGATGACAACACCAAAAAATGTTCGAACTACTACACAATTGCACTCATTTCACATGATAGCAAAGTAATGCTCAAAATTCTTCAAGCTAGTCTTCAACAGTGTGTAAACCTAGAACTTTCAGATGTACAAGCCAACATCTGCTGGATCATAGAAAAATTGCCAACATCTGCTGGATCATAGAAAAAGCTAGAGAATTCTAGAAAAAAAAACATCTGCTTCACTGACTACACTAAAGCCTTTGACCGTGTAGATCACAACAAACTGTGGAAAATTCTTAAAGAGATGGGAATACCAGACCACTTTACCTGCCTCCTGAGAAACCTGTATGCAGGTCAAGAAGCAACAGTTAGAATCAGACATGGAACAATGGACTGTTCCAAACTGGGAAAGGAGAATGTCAAGGCTGTATACCGTCACCTTGCTTATTTAACTTATATGCAGAGTACATCATGAGAAATACCACGCTGTATGAAGCGTAAGTTGGAATCAATACTGCCAGGAGAAATATCAGTAACTTCAGATATGCAGATGACACCACCCTTCTATGGCAGAAAGCGAAGAGAAATTATAGAGGGCTTCCCTGGTGGCTCAAACGTTAAAGCGTCTGCCTGCAATGCAGGAGACCTGGGTTCGATCCCTGGGTCAGGAAGATTCCCCTGGAGAAGGAAATGGCAACCCACTCCAGTATTCTTGCCTGGAGAATCCCATGGACGAAGGAGCCTGGTGAGCTACAGTCCACGGGGTCGCAAAGAGTCAGACACAACTGAGCGACTTCACTTTAACTTGATGAAGGTGAAAGAGGAGAGTGAAAAAGTTTGGTTAAAATTCAACACTCAAAACTTAAGATCATGGCATCTGGTCCCATCACTTCATGGCAAATAGATGGGGAAACAATGGGAACAGTGAAAGACTTAATATTTTTGGTAAAAGGTAAGGCCACTCTTACCTTCTGAGATGGCCTACACTCTGTCTGTGGAGTATGTTTCTCTCTAAATAAATCCACTTCTTACCTATCACTCTGTCTCTCACTAAATTCTTTCTGTGATGAGACATCAAGAACCTGAGCTTCATTAAATCCTGAGACCAGATGTGTGATCCCAATTAAAAGAGTGGGTTCAAGTCCCAATCTGAGTTGCATGGTTTCATGGCCATATAAATTTTGGAATCATCCTGTCAATTTCTATGGGGCTTCCCAGGTGGCGCTAGTGATAAAAAAAAATCCACCTGCCAATGCAAGAGATACAAGACACAAGTGTTCTATCCCTGGGTTGGGAAGATTCCCTGGAAGAAGAGATGGCAACCCATTCCAGTATTTCTTGCCTGGAAAATTCCATGGACAGAGGAGCCTGGCAGGCTACAGTCCACAGGGTCACAAAGAGTCAGACATAACTGAGTGTGTCAATTTCTATATAAAGCCTGCTTGGATTTTGACTGTGATTGTAATAAATCTATGGATTTGGAATAAATAAATAAATATATTAGAATTTGGGAATAATTTACATCTTAACAGTACTGAGCCTTCAGTGGTATTTTTCATTTATTTATGTCTTCTTTAACTTCTTTCAGAAATATCTTGTAGTTTTCAATACACATCTTGCACATGTTTT
Source organism: Bos indicus (assembly GCF_029378745.1). Classification (NCBI taxonomy): domain Eukaryota; kingdom Metazoa; phylum Chordata; class Mammalia; order Artiodactyla; family Bovidae; genus Bos; species Bos indicus. The sequence goes on from NC_091769.1 coordinate 36,589,661, forward strand.
ATTAAACCAATCCTTAAAGGTATCATGTTTTTGTACATGATTGTAAATGGTATTTTTTAAAATTTCAGTTACTAATTGACCATTGCTAATATTTTTTTATACTCACAATTTTTTTTATATTGGCAGTATACCTTGTAATATTGCTAAATTCACTTATGGATTCTAGTAGCATTTTGTACATTTCTTAGGATTTTATGTGCACATGATCATGTCTTGCAAAAATAAATTTTACCTTTAAAATTTCTAATCTATAAGCTTTTTCTTGCCTTATTGTACTAGTTAGTACTTACAGTACAATTTTAAATTGAACTAGTGAAAGCAAATGTCCTTTCTCGTTCTCCATTATATGGGGAATACATTCAGACTTTCATCACTGTAAGTGTGATGTTAGTTTTTCTCCCCAATTTTAAAAAATGTGCTAAAGCATATATAAAATTTACCATCTCATTCATTTTTATGTGTACTGTTCACTGGTATTAAGTACATTCATATCATTGTGCAACCATCACAACCATCAATCTCCATAAATCTTTTCAACTTGCAAAACTGAAACTCTATAGCCTTTAAATAATAACTTATAATTTCTTCCTTCCCCCAGCCCCAAAAACCACCATTCTACTTTCTGTCACTATCATTTTGATTACTCTAGACACTTCATAGTTACTTTTTGTGACTGGCTTATTTCATTGACCATAATGTTCTCAAGTTTTATCCATGTCATAGAACATTGCAGAATTTCCTTCCCTTTTAAGGCTGAATAATATTTCATAATATGTATATACCACATTTTGCTTATCCACTCATCTATTGACAGACACTTAGGTTCACCCTTTGGCTATGTTCATAATGCTGCTATGAACATGTGAAACAAATATCTCTTCAAGACTCTGTTTTCAGTTCTTTTGGGTATACATCCAGAAGTGGAATTGCTGGATGATATGGTAATTATGTTTTTAACTTTTTGAGCAACCACCATGCTATTTTCTGCAGTAGCCGCATTTTTATACCACCATCAGTGGTGCACAAGAGTTCCAATTTGTCCACAACCTTGCAAACACTTACTTTCTGTTTTTGCATAGTAGCCATCCTAGTGGGTGTGAGATGGTATCTCACTGTAGTTCTGATTTGCATTTCTCTAATGATTAGTGATGTTGAACATTTTTTCATGTACCTGTTGGCATTTTGTATGTCTTCTTTGGAGGGATGTCCATTCAAGCCTGTTGTCCATTTTTTAATCATTTTTGTTGTTGTTGAATTTTAGGATTTCTCTATATATTTTGGCTTTGATTCCCCTATCAGATACATGCTATATATATATATATATAACTACATACTATATATGTATATACTATATATATATATAAAAAACTATGCAGGGGGGGAAACCTAAGTATAAACACTGATATTAACAAAAATATTACCTGCTTTTTCAATGTGGTTAGAGAAATAATATATTTTTTCTTCAGTTCAGTAGCTTATTCATGTCCGACTCTTTGCGATCCCATGGACTGCAGCAAGCCAGGCTTCCCTGTCCATCACCAGCTCCCAGAGCTTGCTCAAACTCATGTCCATTGAGTCAGTGATGCCATCTGACTAAATTTAGGGGAAGCCAAATTTTTTCTTAGTTTCCCATTTTCCAAATTCTATTTAATAGCACATTAATTTTAAAATGAAACATGCTTAAAATGTTGGTTGTAAAAAAAATAATAAAATGTTGGTTGTTAGGATTATAAAATGGAAAAAGATATAAAAACACAATAAATGTATTTATGGTATGGTTATGACTGTGTGTGTGTAGAGATAGAGAATGAGAGAAAAAATTGACAGAAAAGTGCCAAAATGTTAGGAAGGGTTGTTTAATATGGGATGATTGTTGAGTACTTTTTTTCTCTTTATTTTCTAAATTTTCTGTAAGGTGTTTATTGATGTTACCTTTATAAAAAATATAAGTATACCAGGATAATCATCCTCAGGTCCCCAAGTTTGCACTAGGTCTTATCTTGGCTTTCTGCTGAGACTTGCTTCACATCAAAACAACGATAGGCCTATACATAGTGCATTAAAATTCTACTGTGTAATATTAGGATTTACCAAGCCCATAGCCAGATCCCAGGCAAAGCTGCTTCAATGATTTTTCACACTATAGTTGAAAGAACACTGAATGGACCAAGAAGCAAGAAACATTGTTTCTATTCTCAGAGCAGGATCCTTCTTCAGGGAACTATGAACTCAACTCTGTTTCCTAATTCCTAAGGCAAAAGGATAGATTGCTTGTGAGACTCTGTAACTGCAGATCACATACAGAAAGGTCAGCTCAGAAAGGTGAGATCTGAGTAGGACAGATGTAGAAACTTGGTGCAGAATGAAGCAAGACTCCAAGAGAGTTTGGGAAAGCAGGCAGTATGATTTATGAACTCTCACCTAGAAAAATACTGAGTAAGAACTCAACGAGTTGGGTCAAGAACCAAAGATTTCCCCAAATTCTGAGCAAACTTTAGACATCTGAGTAATGGCAGAGAGCATTAACAACAGGGCTTGAATCACCCAAGGATTTTTGTACATTCTATCCAGGAAAGGACAGAGTTTCATGGTAGGATCTGACCGCATGGAATTTAAGTAGGGACCCCAGGCTAGAAGGGAGAAATGTATGGAGAAAAATGCAGTTCCAGTTATATAAGCGTTTCACTAAGAAAATACTATGCTGAAACCCAAAAGTTTCCTTTAGTTCTGGGAGTGAAAGTACTTCTCAAAATAGCACTGTCCAATAGCACTTGTTGAAATGATGGAAATGTTCTGTATTTGTGATATTTAATACAGCTACCCAGGTAGCTCCTGATTATATGGAACTATTGAGTAGCAAGTAGTAGTCACTGGGTTTATGGAAACATATAGCAAGTGCAACTGAATTTTTAATTTTATTTCATTTAATCAATTTAATTTAATTTTAAATGTAAATAGCCACATATAGCTAGTGGCTACCATATTGAGCAATACAACAAAGGTCCAACAGAATCCTGTTGTTCTTTACAGTCATAGAACATAAATAATGAAAAAATTCTTTTTTTAGATATGAAGAACATTACATTTTTCTTTGTAGCCTGTATACAAACATGTATAAATGTGTGTGGTATGGTTCCATAGGTGCTAAATCAGTTCTACATATTTCACAGAAATCCATGCCCTTCCCAGAGTAAACCTAGATTAACCACTTTCTGGGATCAACCTGAAAATGCATTCATCCAAGATGAACCAGAAATCACCTTTGCTCCAAATGAGCTTCTAAACTATGGATAAAGTGAGACACAGCACCCACAGGGCTGAGTTGACAGCTCTTAGGCCTGCCGTCATCTTAAGCTCAGGCCAGATCTGGGCTCTGGGGTTTGGAAGGCACAGCTGGACGTTCATTCAGTGGTACTCACGACAGAATCAATGAGCACAGACAAGGATGTTCCTAACTGAAGACTGTCTCTAAGTGCAATAAATAATAGAGACCTGTATAGTAGTCAAATTAGCAAATTTCTAGGGAATTCCCTGGTGAACCAGTGGTCAGGGCTAGGCACTTTCACTGTTGGGGCCCAGATTTGATTCCTGGTCAAGGAACTAGAATTCTACAAGCTATGTAGTGTGGACAAAAAAAAAAAACAAAAAAAAACAGATTTCTACCCCAGATTCTAGACTTAGAAATGCAGAAACATTCTAATTTATTCCTACCCTGACACAATGAAGAAAAGTGAAAGATAACCTAATGCCAAAACAGGTTTATTGCTTATTATACACAAAAGAATGTGAGCAACTTGCAAGTATTCAATATAAAAAGACTCAGGACAACTTGCCTTTTTTTCACCCTAAGAAAGCACACCATCTCCAGGCAAACAGAGTGCAATCAAACTTAAAGTTTACATAAAAGACATACTTTAAAGCAGTCCCTGCTTTTTAGGAAAAAGGATAAAATTGTCTAAAAGTAAATGAAATGAAATGAAACTAGAACAGTTATACTGATTCCTGTAGTAACATTAACTATTGTTTGTCTATAACATAAGACAGACTGAAAATTTAAATTGAAAAATAAAGTTGGATTTTTCAGCTTTATTGAAGTATACCTGATAAACTTACTTATTAGTATTTTAAAAAGGAAAAAAGTTCTGATAAACTTGTTGGGTATCATTTTTTTTTAACTTCTGGCTAAGAGTTTTACCAACCCCCTTCAAACCAAAAAATACAACAAAAAAATTTAAAGTATAGGTTCTTCCAGACACTAAGTCCAAAATTTTTCCCTTCTTCAAATCTTTTAAACCCAAATTATGAGAAATAATTTAGTCTGGCCACAGGGAACATTTCTACAGAATGACATAATCAGAAAATCTACTTCTTCCATTATTTAACTTATTCGTTCCCATCCTAATCAAATTCCAGGAATACAGAAAGTAAGAGGATATAATTTTCCCTGAAGACTGTGACTGGGACAAAACTGAATTTACAACATGAGAAACTTAAGCACTGAGGAAGGCCCTGATAACAGTGGAAATAAACCACCTTAATGGCCTCAAAAACAAACTGCATATCTCTAAGGCAGATTGGGAGAATCTGGATTTAACCAGGAATCAGTCTTTTCCAAAGCTGGGCAGGGAGGAAGTGTGGGAAGCACAGCTTTCCTAAAAGGATGAAAAATGTCACTTGGAGACACTCTGGTTTCCTGAGGAAGGGAAGGAGACACTGAAACATCTTGTTTTGTACCTTTTAGATCTTCCTTATTTTCCGCCATCAATAACTGTTCTATCTCCTCTTTCAAAGATAAACTTGTCTGAAACTCTTGTTTAGGTATCTTGAGGTGTTTTTTTTGAGTTATTCTCTGGTCTTTAACCCCCTCTGACTCAGGGTAATTTAGGTTGTAACTGGAATCCTCGCTGGCATCTTCCTTTGTGAGGGGTAGATATTGAGGCTCTACTGTGGTTTGTCTACTCTTAGATTCTTCTTTCAGTAAATCTACATCCTCACGAGATGTAACATTTGGGGCTTTATCTTGTGTAGAATTTTTACAAAGTAAGAAACCTCGTACCTTTCCCTCTTTCCCTGCTGTCTCTGTCACCGATTTCTTTGGATGTAGTACTGTTCTTATTAGGAGTCCCTGCGCATTTACTCTATATTCTTTTGCTGCTCGCTCTCTGCGCTGCTTCTGGAAGTCCTGGAGTTGAAGCAGTTCCTCCGGGAGCTCCATACATGTAGGCTAAGAAAAGAAAATGAACACAAGTCTACTATAACTAAACTTCTAAACATAGTCCTTAAAATCACTTCTACTAAACAGTATTTGGCAAGCAAGCATCTACTCAAATGTGTTCTTATGGCACCCTCTAGTGTCTTCAACTATAGCAGTATTCTTTTTCGAGTAATTTAAATATGTTGAATCCAGTTTTGCATGTTGTGCATGTGTGTATACATAAAGATTATAGGAAAAAAGTAAGGGTCCATTCCAATCTTGCCCCAACTGCCTTAGCAGGTATACCCTGTAAAAAGCCTTTGCATATTTGATTTCTTACTAAATATCTTTTCATTGGATTATATTTTTCAATTTTTATTTTCCTCCAACTTTTTATTTTGATAACTCTAAAAATATTTTATACAATTGGTAATATTATATTTTTTCCATCTTGATTTTTCCAACTAAAAAAATCTGTCTTAAGAAATTTTTCCATGTTGGCAATTTTAATGGCTGTATGGATATACCATAATTTGTTTAACCAACTGTTATGGATGGATATTTGGGTTGTTTCCAGTATCTTGTCATCACATAAATGCTACAATAAAGGATATATTAAGAAAATGTGCTCTCTGTTACGAGGCAAATAATTTTTCCCGGGTTGCTTGCCCTTTGACTTTGTTCACAGTATTTTCACTATACAAAATTTTTGAAGTCAAATATCTTTTTTGAATTCTGTATTTCTGTTGCATAGAGAAGCATTCTTTCATACAATTCAATAGGAAAAAAATAAATAATCTAATTTAAAAGTGAGCAAAGGACTTGAATAGACAATTTTCCAAAGAAGATATTTAGATGGCTAACAGGTACATGAAAAGGTGCTCAATATCACTATTCATCAGGGAAATGCAAATCAAAGCCACAATGAGATATTAACATTTCTTAAGATGCCTATTATCAAAAATACAGAAAACAAGTATTGGTGAGAATGTGGAACAAAGGGAACTCTCATACACTGTTGAGAGGAATGTAAACTGGCACAGCTACTATGGGATGCAGTATGGAGGTTCCTCAAAAAATTAAAAATACAACTATTATACGGTCCAGCAATCCTATGTCTGGGTACATATTTGAAGGATTATGAAAACAGGATCGCAAAGAGACAGGTACATTCCTTGTTCACTGTGCCATTATTAACAATGGTCAAGATATGTAAACAACCTGTGTCTATCAATAGACAAATGAATAAAGATGTAGTGTATATATACACACAAAATAGAATATAATCCAGCCATTAAAAAGAAGGAAGTCCTGCCATTTGCAATAATATATTTGAACCTGGAGGGTTATGCTAAGTGAAATAAGCCAGAGAGATAAAGACAAATGATGCATGGAATCACTGATAGATGAAATCTTAAAAAAAAAAAAAGCACCAAACATGTTACTTCTTAAAAACAGAAAATAGAATGGTGGTTCCCAGGGGTTGAAGGAAAGGGAAATGGGAAGATATAAGTCAGAGGGTAAAAACTTTCAGTTTTAAGAAGAATAAGTTCTGGGGATCTAATGTACAGCATGGTTACTATAGTTTCTATTTGAAAGTTGCTGAGAGTGTATCTTAAGCATTCTCAGCACACACATAGAAAAAAGGTAGCCATGAGGTGATAGATGTGTTAATTATCTTAATCTTGGTAATGATTTCACAATGTATGTTGTATAATAATGATGTACACTTTGAGTTCAGTTTAGTCCCTCAGATGCGTCCATCACCAACTCCTGAGTTTACTCAAACTCATGTCCATTGAGTTGGTGATGCCATCCAACCATCTCATCCTCTGTTGTGCCCTTCTCCTCCTGCCTTCAATCTTTCCCAGCATCAGGGTCTTTTCAAATGAGTCAGTTCTTCGCATCAGGTGGCCAAAGTATTGGAGTTTCAGCTTCAACATCAGTCCTTCCAATTAATATTCAGAACTGATTTCCTTTAGGAGGGACTGGTAAGGGACTCTCAAGAATCTTCTCCAACACCACAGTTCAAAAGCGTCAATTCTTTGGTGCTCAGCTTTCTTTATAGTCCAACTCTCACATCCACATATGACTACTGGAAAAACTATAGCTTTGACTAGACGGACCTTTGTTGGCAAAGTAATGTCTCTGCTTTTTAATATGGTGTCTAGGTTGGTCATAACTTTTCTTCCGAGGAGTAAGCGTCTTTTTATTTCATGGCTGCAGTCACCATCTGCAGTGATTCTGGAGTCCAAAAAATTAAAGCCTACCACTGTTTCCACTGTTTCCCCACTTATTTGCCATGAAGTGAGAGGACCAGATACCATGATCTTAGTTTTCTCAATGTTGAGTTTTAAGCCAACTTTTCCACTCTCCTCTATCACTTTCATCAAGAGGCTCTTTAGTTCTTCACCTTCTGCCATAAGGGTGGTGTCATCTGCATATGACATTATTGATATTTCTCCCGGGAATCTTGATTCCAGCTTGTGCTTCTTCCGGGCCAGCGTTTCTCATGATGTACTATGCATATAAGTTAAATAAGCAGAGTGGCAATATACAGCCTTGATGTACTCCTTTTCCTATTTGAAACCAGTCTGTTGTTCCACATCCAGTTTTAACTGTTGCTTCTTGACCTGCATACAGATTTCTCAAGAGTCAGGTCAGGTGGTCTGGTATTCCCTCTTTCAGACGGAATTCTCTTTCAGAATTTTCCAGTTTGTGGTGATCCACACAAAAGCTTTGGCAAAGTCAATAAAGCAGAAATAGATGTTTTTTCTGGAACTGTTTTGCTTTTTCAATGATCCAGCAGATGTTGGCAATTTGACCTCTGGTTCCTCTGCCTTTTCTAAAACCAGCTTGAACATCTGGAAGTTCATGGTTCACATATTGCTGAAGCTTGGCTTGGAGAATTTTGAGCATTACTTTACTAGGGTGTGCTGCTGCTACTGCTGCTAAGTCGCTTCAGTCGTGTTCGACTCTGTGCGACCCCATAGACGGCAGCCCACCAGGCTCCCCTGTCCCTGGGATTCTCCAGGCAAGAACACTGGAGTGGGTTGCCATTTCCTTCTCCAATGCATGAAAGTGGAAAGTGAAAGTGAAGTCGTTCAGTCGTGTCCGACTCTTAGCGACCTCATGGACTGTAGCCTACCAGGCTCCTCCATCCATAGGATTTTCCAGGCAAGAGTACTGGAGTGGGCTGCCACTGCCTTCTGTGAGATGAGTGCAATTGTGCGGTAGTTTGAGCATTCTTTGGCATTGCCTTTCTTTGGGACTGGAATGAAAACTGACCTTTTCCAGTCCTGTGGCCACTGCTGAGTTTTCCAAATTTGCTGGCACACTGAGTGCAGCACTTTCACAGCATCGTCTTTCAGGATTTTGAAATAGCTCAACTGGAATTCCATCACCTCCACTAGCTTTGTTCGTGGTGATGCTTCCTAAGGCCCACCTGACTTCACATTCCAGGATGTCTGACTCTTAGGTGAGTGATCACACCATCGTTGATCATCTGGTCATGAAGATCTTTTTTGTAAGTTCTTCTGTGTATTCTTGCCCCCTCTTCTTAATATCTTCTGCTTCTGTTAGGTCCATACCATTTCTGTCCTTTATTGTGCCCATCTTTGCATGATATGTGCCCATCTTTGCATGATATTTCCCTTGTACCTCTAATTTTCTTGAAGAGACCTCTACTCTTTCCCATTCTATTGTTTTCCTCTATTTCTTTGTACTGATCACTGAGGAAGGCTTTCTTATCTCTCCTTGATATTCTTTAGAACTCTGCATTCAGATGGGTATATCTTTCCTTTTCTCCTTTGCTTTTCACTTCTCTTCTTTTCACAGCTATTTGTGTAAGGCCTCCTCAGACAGCCATTTTGATTTTTTGCAGTTTTTCTTGCGGATGGTCTTGATCCCTGTCTCCTGAACAATGTCACGAACCTCCATCCATAGTTCTTTAGGCACTCTATCAGATCTAGTCCCTTGAATCTATTTGTCACTTCCACTGTATAATCATAAGGGATTTGATTTAGGTCATACCTGAATGGTCTAGTGGTTTTCCCTACTTTCTTCAATGTAAGTATGAATTTGGCAATAAGGAGTTCATGATCTGAGCCACAGTCATCTCCCGGTTTTATTTTTGCTGACTGTATAGAGCTTCTCCATCTTTGGCTGCAAAGAATATAATCAATCTGATTTTGGGGTTGACCATCTGGTGATGTCCTTGTGTAGAGTCTTCTCTTGTGTTGTTAGAAGAGGGTGTTTGTTATGACCAGAGTATTCTCTTGGCAAAACTCTATTAGCCTTTGTCCTGCTTCATTCTGTATTCCAAGGCCAAATTTGTCTGTTACTCCAGGTGTTTCTTGACTTCCTACTCTTGCATTCCAGTCCCCTATAATGAAAAGGACATCTTTTTTGGGTGTTAGTTCTATAAGGTCTTGTAGGTCTTCATATAATCGTTCAACTTCAGTTTCTTCAGCATTACTGGTTGGGGCATAGACTTAGATTACCGTGATATTGAGTGGTTTGCCTTGGAAACGAACAGAGATCATTCTATTGTTTTTGAGATTGCATTCAAGTACTGCATTTCGGACTCTTTTGTTGACTTTAAGTATACATAATTTTGTCAACTCTTCCTTGATAAAGTTGGCGAAGACATTTTCCTGCTGTGAGATAATTTTCTCTTAATACTTTTGCCAATAATTTCATAATTCCATTTTTATATAAATACTTGATCTGTGGGATTTACTTTGGTGTAGCAAAAGATGTAATAATACAACTCTGATTCTCCTTCTTCCACAATGATTAGTCAATTGTCTAAAGCCATTTACTAAATAATCTTTTTCTCACTGATTGGAAATTCTACCTTTATCCCAATCATTACTGATATATATGAGATCTATGTTGGGGTTCTCTCCTCTCTTCCACTGATCTGCCTATACATGTATCGCTGACATTTAACATAGACATATAATATGTTTTAATATCTGACAGGACTATTCTTCTTTATGCTTATCTATCCCTATAAACATTATAATCACAGTTTACCAAAATAATTAAAGTTTTAATATTTTTCCTAGAATAAAGTTAAATTTAAAAGTTAATTCAGGAATAATTGATAGACAAAAATACTTAATGTCCCCATGCATTTAAATCCTCTTTTACACCATTCAGTGATACTTCTTCTTTAAATACTTTAAAACATTTTCATTTCTATATAATCTACTTTTTGTTACAATTATAAATGAATGTTTTTCTCCCATTATATTCTCTAGCTGTATAAATGGTATATTCTCTAGCTGTATAAATTATAAATGGGTATATTAATTTTATGTTATATTTGTACCCTTTACCAAATTGCCTTTTTGTTTGTGGCAGTCTTTTCCAATCGATTCTCTTTAGTATTTGAATGTATCATGAGCAAGTCCTAATTCCTGTTCCTCTTGTTCAATTTTTATAGTTCATTTTTTTTCCTAATCCCACTGGCTAATAGCTTCAGAAACTACTAAAGTATTGGTTACAGTCACCAATTTTGTATTTTTTTATATTAATGTTCCCAATCAAATATTATGTAGTCTTCTTGCTTGAGATATGTTTTATCATGTTAAAGTATCTATTCCAACTTCAATCAACAATGTACATAGAAAATTATCAAATTTTTTCAGCAAATAACAGTGAGGGTAAAATATTAAAAAGATAAAAAACTGTCCTTTACAGTGATAAATGAAAAACATTAAAATTCTCCAATCAAACTAACTATGCAAGGATTTTTATGTTGTTCTTTTCTTGTTAAACAGTGAGAGCAAAATACATAAAAGTTACAAAATAACCTTCTCAGCATTTATGAGATAATCATAAGACATTCTTGGCCCTAGTAAAATACAGAATTTAACATAATATAGTCGCTCAGTCATGTCCGACTCTTTGCAAACCCATGGACTGTAGCCTGCCAGGCTTCTCTGTCCATCGGGATTCTCCAGGCAAGAATACTGGAATAGGTTGCCATGCCTTCCTCCAGAGGATCTTTCCAACTCAGGTATCAAACCCAGGTCTTCCACATTGCAAGCAGATTCTTTACTGTCTGAGCCACCGAGGAAGCCCACAATATTTTCTATCAATACTAAATATTATGAACATAATATTAAAGCATTCTTGTAACTATAATCCAGAAACATATTAATAGAAGAGAAAAGTATAGGGGTTTCCATGGTGACTCAGTGGTAAAGAATCCACCTGTCAATGCAGGAGACATGAGTTCTATCCCTGATCCAGGAAGATTCCATATGTGGCAGAGTCACTAGGCCTGTGCACTACTATTACTGAGCCTGTGCTCTAGAGACCAGGACCCCGCAACTACTGAGCCCATGTGCCATAACTACTGAAGCTCACATACCCTAGAACCTGTGTTCCGCAACAAGAGAAGCCACAAGAAGTCCAGATACCACAGTGAAGAGAAGCCCTTGTTCTCCGCAACTAGAGAAAAGCCTGTGCAGCAACAAAGATCGAGGACAGCCAAAATAAAATAAATATTTGTAAAAATTAAAAAGCGCAATACATTAAATGGAGTTTGTATCAAAAATGCTATTATTTTATTTAGGACTTTGCATCAATATTCCTAAATAAGAATGGTTTAAAGCAGCAGCCTGTGAACTTTTTATGTAAGGAGCCAAATAGCAAATATTTCAGGCTTTGTAAGCCACAAACATGGCTTCTGCACACTTTTTTTTTTCTTTATGGTAAAAATTTTATTTACTATTTATAAATACATTGCAAGACAAACTTTTCAAAAATACTTTTTTTCTCAAAAACTTAATTAAAAAAATAAAGGAAAGCTAATAGGTAGGCGGAACATCTTTGAGATCCCTTTGTGGGGGAGGGCTGTGTGCAGCATGGATCCAACCAGAGGCTGTAGAGGGGTGGCCAGGGACCCCTCCCTGCTCTCCTGCAGACTTGAGAGGGTGCCCCCGGGAGAGTGGCTGAGCCCCATGCACAAGCCCCCTCCCTGCACACTTTTTTTTAAACAATCCTTTGAATTCAGTTCAGTTCAGTCACTCAGTCATGTCCAACTCTTTGCGACCCCATGAACTGCAGCACGTCAGGCCTCCCTGTCCATCACCAACTCCCAGAGTTCACTCAAACTCACATCCATCGAGTCAGTGACGCCATCCCGCCATCTCATCCTCTGTTGTCCCCTTTTCCTCCTGCCCCCAATCCCTCCCAGCATCAGAGTCTTTTCCAATGAGTCAACTCTTCGCATGAGGTGGCCAAAGTACTGGAGTTTCAGCTTTAGCATCATTCCTTCCAATGAACACCAGGACTGATCTCCTTTAGAATGGACTGGTTGGATCTCCTTGCAGTCCAAGGGACTCTCAAGAGTCTTCTCCAACACCACAGTTCAAAAGCATCAATTCTTCGGCGCTCAGCCTTCTTCACAGTCCAACTCTCACATCCATACATGACCACAGGAAAAACCATAGCCTTGACAAGACGGACCTTTGTGGGCAATGTCTCTGCTTTTGAATATGCTATCTAGGTTGGTCATAACTTTCCTTCCAAGGAGTAAGCGTCTTTTAATTTCATGGCTGCAATCACCATCTGCAGTGATTTTGGAGCCCCAAAAATAAAGTCTGACACTGTTTCCACTGTTTCTCCATCTATTTCCCATGAAGTGATGGGACCAGATGCCATGATCTTCGTTTTCTGAGTGTTGAGCTTTAAGCCAACTTTTTCCCTCTCTCACTTTCATCAAGAGGCTTTTTAGTTCCTCTTCACTTTCTGCCATAAGGGTAGTGTCATCTGCATATCTGAGGTTATTGATATTTCTCCTGGCAATCTTGATTCCAGCTTGTGCTTCTTCCAGCCCAGCGCTTCTCATGATGTACTCTGCATATAAGTTAAATAAGCAGGGTGACAATATACAGCCTTGATTTGGAACCAGTCTGTTGTTCCATGTCCAGTTCAAACTGTCACTTCCTGACCTGCATATAGGTTTCTCAAGAGGCAGGTCAGGTGGTCTGGTATTCCCATCTCCTTCAGAATTTTCCACAGTTTATTGTGATCCACACAATCAAAGGCTTTGGGATAGTCAATAAAGCAGAAATAGATGTTTTTCTGGAACTCTCTTGCTTTTTCCATGATCCAGCGGATGTTGGCAATTTGATCTCTGGTTCCTCTGCCTATTCTAAAACCAGCTTGAACATCTGGAAGTTCATGGTTCACATATTTCTGAAGCCTGGCTTGGAGAATTTTGAGCACTACTTTACTAGCGTGTGAGATGAGTGTAATTGTGTGGTAGTTTAAGCATTCTTTGGCATTGCCTTTCTTTGGGATTGGAATGAAAACTGACCTTTTCCAGTCCTGTGGCCACTGCTGAGTTTTCCAAATTTGCTGAAATACCAAGTGCAGCACTTTCACAATATCATCTTTCAGTATTTGAAATAGCTCAACTGGAATTCCTTAAGACTCTACAAATCATTTTTAGCTTGTGAGCTGTATAAAAATGGGCAAGATTTGGCCTTAATGCAATAGTCTATCAACAATATAAGCTTTCTTATATTGTGTTGGGTTCATAAAAATAACTAACGAAATATTAAATTTACCCTTTCTTTGAAAGATATATTTACTGAAAATATAATTTAATATTGTGAAAAAGTTTTTACAAAATTTAACAAAGGAATTAGGACTTCTAGCACATCAACTTTTAGTTTTATTGAAATGCATGTCACCAGTTGTATCATATGAAATAAGTGTCAGTGATCATAAAATATATATATATATTTATACATATATAAATACATATATATATACATATATATATGGTGTAAAAAAAAAAAAAGTGCTCAAGTAGCTGCATTAAGCCCTTCAAGAATATTTCTCATCAAGTCTGCTGAAAAAAACCTGGTGCAGCTGTGAAGAGTGGTATCACTGTGTGTCCCCATGAGAAAGCAGAAGTCTTTAAAACAAAGCCACAGAGTGGTACCTACCTCCATGCCTCCCAGTCGGTCTGCAGACCCTTCTCGGTAGGTGTTTAGGTATCCATCCACCAGGGTAGTTAGGTCAGACATCATTTCATCCAAGAGTACCAAGCGAAGAGGGAGCAGGTAGGTAGCTTCCAAAGCCAAAATTTTCAGCAAAGAAGGTGAAAGAGGTCGTGTGAACCACAGTTCTGGGTTTTCCTAGAGATATCAAAACAATTTTCTCAGAATCTTAAACAAAACTTTAAAGAATGGTTTATTTAAGTGTTGCTTAACTCCAATCACCATGACTGTCATTTTCTTCAGTTATTACCTTCTACTTTCACACTATGGGTAGCCTTCTGATAATAAACACACATACACAAACATACTGTGTGTATACATTTGAGTGTCAGTATGTAATGGGGGAAAAATGTGGGGGAGGGAGGGAGGGTATAAGGTGGACAGGGGGAGAGAGAGGGCTTGAGAGAGAGATCAGGGCTTCTCACGCAAAACTGGAAGCAGCAGGACTGATTATATGACCAAAACTGCAGCCAATATGATCATGACTTAAGTTTACATGCAAGGCTGTTAGAAGCTGAAGAAAATCTATCTAACTTTGGGAGAAGTAATTGGCATGATTTTTGTTCCAGTGTCTTAAGCCAAATTCCCAATAAAATCCCCTCTTATCCAACTTGAAAATTTATTTTAAAGTACTTTAACCAACAAATCTGGATGCTGGTCTTTTCCCACTTGAGACCACAAACTGCTCCCATTTGAAACAACTAAGATTTTGGCAATGTCCATATGAAGACTCTGATGCTGGGAGGGGTTGGGGGCAGGAGGAGAAGGGGACGACAGAGGATGAGATGGCTGGATGGCATCACTGACTCGATGGACGTGAGTCTGAGTGAACTCTGGGAGTTGGTGAGGGACAGGGAGGCCTGGTGTGCTGCGGTTCATGGGGTCGCAAAGAGTCAGACATGACTGAGCGACTGATCTGATCTGATCTGATATGCTTTTCATAGAAGCTGTCATTTTTCTATATAAAATGCTAATAATCCCACTCACAAAGCACTTGAAAATATTAATGTCATATGAGACATACTTTAATACTCACTCGAATCCATTTTTGTCTCACTTCCAGAAAGGAGAGATGTTTAGGGGCTATTTTAAGGTGTCTGATTAAACTTTCCTGTAAAGTACTAATGCAGTTTGGAAGAAAGCCTCCCGTTTCCACGGAAAATTGAAGGACATCTGCTACCTGTGGCATTCAAAAAGAACAAACAGACCAATTCATAGAATATATTACAGAGAGCTATCTCATGACAGAAATATATTTGGAGAAATGTCATTAAATACCATTTTTCCCAAGGACCCATGTGATAGACAATGCCATCAGAAAATTTTAAGTTGTTAGGTTAACTTATTCTTAGAAATTAGAAACAAAAAAAGGACCATGCAACTTTAATGTGTCCCTATTTTCTCTTTCACTTCTTTTAATTGCCTGCGTTATGGTTATTTATTACTCTTTGGTGCCTTCAATGAATGGGGAAAGGAGAATAAAATTAAAGGATCACTTATACTTATTAGCAACTCTGGTAAAGTTTTGGTAAGGAAAGCTAATAAAATTAAGAATTATAATCATTATTTATCTGTGTGTGGTATGCTAAATAATGGCCCCTGAAGATATCTACATCCTAATTTCTAGACCTGTGAATATTATCATAAATGGCAAAATGGACTTTGCATCTGTTATTAGTTAAGGATACTGAGATAGGGAGATGAATTTGAATTATCTGGGTGGGCCCTAAACATAATCACAAATGTTCTTCTTATAAGATGAGACAGAGGGAGATTTTATTACAGGCAGAGGAGAAGGTGACGTGATGACGAAAGAGGAGATTTGAGTGATATACTTGGAAGATGGAAGGAGTCACAAACCAAAGTACAGGCGAAAGCTGAAAAGGCAAGGAAACAGATTGTTCTCTCAGAGCCTCCAGAAGAAACCAGCCCTGAGGACACCTTGGCTTTCACCTGGTGAAAATGATTTCAGATGTCTGACCTCCAGAACTGTAGGAGAGTAAATTTATGTTTTAAGCCACAAAGTTTATGGTGATTAGTTACAATAGCAACAGAAAACTAATACACTGTTAAAGGAAGACAAATTGAAATAATTCTGAATTCCTGCTTCTTGAACTATGAAAATCTGAAAAGAAAAATATGGAAAGACATGCTAGGGATTTTCTGGTGGTCCAGTGGTTAAGACTTCGTCTTCCAATGCAGGGGATGAGGGTTTAATCCTCATTTAACCTTATTAAATATTTATTTAATATTTATTAAAAATAAATAACTTATTAAATATTAATAAGTATTCTTGCCTTGAGAATTCCATGGACAGAGGAGACCAACAGGCTATAGCTCATGGGGTCGCAAAGAGTTAAGACACAACTGAGCAACTGTCACTTTAACTGATACATGTGTGGTAAAGGCATAGACATGACTGTTCACCTCACAGTAAGAGTCCGTGTCAGATTTCCAAATGACCCCCAAATTGTTCGAGTTTCTGAATGTTCTAGAGCTTAGAGCTTGCTTCTTACTTGAAAAATTCTGGAGCAAAATGAAGGGAAAAAAACCCTAAATACTTACAAATAACTTTTCTGCAGTGCTTCTACAGTTCACCAAATGTTCTCACATATTGTACAAACATATTACAGGATAAGTGGGCAGGAATGAGGCACACACAAAAAGACTTCAATAATTCATCAGACAATGCTTATTTTCTAAAGAAACCATATGTACAATGGATTGATTCTAGCATTTCCCTGCATGTACCTGGGTGTCAAAGACATTATTCAGCAAAATTCCATACTGATGAGAGAGGCAATCAGAAAGCCAACGACAATCATGAATAACCTAAAGAAATCAGAAGACAGAGTTATTAGAACCTTGTTATTACTCTTACTAGCAGATGAATCAGCTGACACACTCACCTTCAAAATTCTCTTGTCTTCTAATACCATCTGAAGTCCATTGTTGAAAGCACGACTTCCCAGAAGGAAAATGTCAAACAAGTAAACCCGGCTATTTGTGGCCACCTGCAATAGACCATCCAGACACATATTATAGGACAGAACTAGGGAAGAGGAAGACATGAAAGAAGGGGTCAAGAAAGACCTGAAAATAACATTTAACATCCACATTTTTAAAGTAAACAATACATACTCATTGACTCTTAGGGAAATAGGTTTAAATTTATCTTAAGTTAAAGAAAAAAACCCACACTGGGATCAACAAGTCCACATTGCTATTTTTCTTTCACACTGCTATATTTAAAATGGATAACAAACAAGGTCCTACTGCATAGCACAGGGAACTCTGCTCAATATTATATGGCAGCCTGGATGGGAGAGGAGTCTGGGAAGGAATGGAAACGTATATGTAGGACTGAGTCCCTTTGCTGTGCACCTGAAAATATAACATTGTTAATCAGCTACACTCCAATATAAAATTAAAAAGTTTTTTAAAAACCCACAAATACACTATCTCTGTGATCTTTCAAAAGAAAGAAAAGGACAAGTTGGTGGTTTGGCCTTTAGCTTTTTTCTTTTTTAATGTTTTATGTTTCACCTGTGGCATCCTAATATTCCGGAATATAGGTTTAAGGGGAACTAACATCAATAACACAAAATGCTATTTCTCTGAATTCCATAACATGCATGGTCATGTTAGGTGTTACATAAAATTACTCAGAAGATCCTTGTCCTCTAGCAGTTTAAAACAGGCTGGCACAAACGGTAGGATGTGAAATACTGTCACTTTGATCAATTTTATACAATTTTAAGAATTATAGGTTGTTTCTGATCATAAAAGTCACAAAGGTTATATAGATGTATAATGTATTGACTCAAATAATAAAGGTAAGAACAGATCCAAATAGGTCTTGAGAGCCAGTAATGGGACAGGTGGACGGCATCTTTGTCATTTCAGGAGCTACTCTTGGTACAGTTACAATTACCAGGCCAACCAGGCACCCATTCTCAAATCTTTCACGTTGTTGCTAGAATGTGACACCTGAAATAGTCAATTTCTGCTCTTTCTCTACCTCTTTAATTATAAAAATTGAATAGATACATTATAGAAGCTTGGAAAATAATTCTTTGCTAGACTGTAAACTCTGTGAGAGAAGAGATTATGTCCAACTCACTACTTGTAACTGAAGCAACAACTAGAACAGAGCCAGGCCCACGGACGGCTGTTATCCATCTTTTCAGTGAATCAGTGCATCATGCAGTACAATACTCCCTTCCTTTTTTTCATATAAAAATGTATATGACTCTAATAATATGCATTCAGATCTATATCCTGCTTTTTTCTCTCATAAACTTTCAAACATTTTTCTATACTATATTTGTCAACTTTTGGCAGCCACATAAAATCTATCAAATATACTGTATTATCTCCTACTGTTAATTATTTAAGTGGCTTCTGACTTTTCATCACTATAAATGCTGTCAAGATGAACAGGTTCACACAGAATTTTTTCTCCATGTTTTGAATTATTTAGGATAGATTCCCAGAAACAAACATGAGAAGTGTGCCAAATGATTAAAAAAAAAAAAAAAAAAAACCTTTATGACTCTAAACAAATATTTGCTACCTTCACCTTAGGACACAATGTTATATTTGAAAATATTTGACCACAGATGAAGGTTAAACATTTAAATAATTTAAAGAAAAGCAGTGGGAAATACTGACAGAAAGAAAGCAGATTAGGAAAAACAAAACAGAACAGACAAAGAAATACAAAATGAAAATAAAGGTTTAGGAACTGAAGGTGCCAGATACTAAGAAAAGTGAGGAGCTAGAAATAAGGCGATGGGCTGAAGGTCTGTATAAGTAAGTCTTTAAGTTACCCCTTTCCATTCCCACGGAGGACAGAAGATATATTCGGATAAATCCAACGAGAGAGGTTCTAGGGTTGGGAATATAAGATATAGAAGAGGGCAGGGGGTTGGTAATGGAGTCAGAAATGAGTCTGCACACTGAATTCTGAGCCTCCAGGCCTCTTCCCTTGTAGCTTCCAGCTTTACATCACCAGCTGGCATTGGAACAAGAGGAGAGAGGGCTCCAGGGAAGATGGCTTCAAGACAAAAATGCAGCCCAGGTTATCAGAATAGATGTAAGCAGCATATTGAAAAGCAGAGACATTACTTTGCCAACTAAGGTCCATCTAGTCAAGGCTATGGTTTTTCCAGTGGTCATGTATGGATGTGAGAGTTGGACTGTGAAGAAAACTGAGAGCTGAAGAATTGATGCTTTTGAACTGTGGTGTTGGAGAAGACTCTTGAGAGTCCCTTGGACTGCAAGGAGATCCAACCAGTCCATCCTAAAAGAGATCAGTCCTGGGATTTCTTTGGAAGGAATGATGCTAAAGCTGAAACTCCAGTATTTTGGCGACCTCATGCGAAGAGTTGACTCATTGGAAAAGACTCTGATGCTGGGAGGGATTGGGGGCAGGAGGAGAAGGGGACGACAGAGGATGAGATGGCTGGATGGCATCACTGACTCAATGGACGTGAGTCTCAGTGAACTCTGGGAGATGGTGATAGACAGGGAGGCCTGGCACGCTGCAATTCATGGGGTCGCAAAGAGTCGGACACGACTGAGCGACTGAACTGAATTGAACTGAACTGAAGATGGCAATTATCAATTCTATGAAAAACAAAAAGTTGGGCAAGAAAAGAATAATCTTACTGGCTCAACAGGGAGCAATGGTTACATAGTCATAATCACATACAGCCTGAATCCTGTCTTAGTCAAAAATTGGGATATAAATTCCCCCACCAAAAAAAAAAAAAAAACACTGCACCAGAAACACTACTTTAAAAAGACACACAACCCAATGTTCAAAGCAGCATTATTTACAACAGGTTATTACCTGGAAATAACCTAAGTGTTCATCAACAGGTGAAAGGAAAAAAAAGTGGTGGGAGACACACCCATACACACACAATGGAATACTACTCAGTTATAAAAAAGAACACACTTTTGTTATTCACAGCAACATGGAGGGCCCTGGAAGGCATTACCAGACACAGAAAGAGAAATACTGTAGATATCACTTATATGTGGAACCTAAAAAATACAACAAACTAGTGAATATAACAACAAAAAAAGTCAACTCACAAATACAGAGAACAAACTAGTGGGGGAATATAGGGGTAGAGGAGGAGGAGGTACAAACTATTGGGTGTAATATAGGCTTAAGAACATATTGTACAACATGGGGAATACAGCCAACAATTTTGTAATAACTGTAAGTAGAAAGTAACCTTTAAAAATTATATAAAAATATGGGTTTCTCTGGTGGCTCAGTGGTAAAGAATTTGCCTGCCAATATAGGAGACACAGGTTCAGTCCCTGATCCAGGAAGATTCCACAAACTGAGGAGCAACTAAGACTGTACATCACAATTATTGAGCCTGTGCTCTAGAGTTTGGGAGCCGCAATGACTTAGCCCACTTGCGTTAGCCCAGGCTCCATAAGAAGAAAAAGCACCATGGAAAAAAAAGCCTATGCACCACAACTAGAGCATAGTCCCTGCTTGCCACAACGAAAGAAAAGCCCATGCAGCAGTGAGGCCCCAATACAGCCAAATTAAATAAATTAATCAAATTATTTTTAAAAAATCAGTTGTATTATTATAAAAAGTTATATGCTGCTGCTGCTAAGTTGCTTCAGTCGTGTCCGACTCTGTGTGACCCCATAGACGGCAGCCCACCAGGCTCTGCCATCCCAGGGATTCTCCAGGCAAGAACACTGGAGTGGGTTGCCATTTCCTTCTCCAATGCATGAAAGCGAAAAGTGAAAGTGAAGTCACTCAGTCGTGTCCGACTCTTCGAGACCCCATGGATGGCAGCCCACCTGGCTCCTCTGTCTATGGGATTCTCCGGGAAAGAGTACTGGAGTGGGTTGCCATTGCCTTTTCTGGAAAAAGTTATATAAAAATAAAAATTCTTAAAATTGGGATATAGCTACATTGGTAGGCTCTATGGAATGTGGGTGTTATAGAGAGCAAAATCTTTATTTCACATAATAAAAGTTAATAATTTGTAAAACTAATACAGAGAACAATGACAAATTATTAGAAAAAGGAAAACAGAAATATTTCAATATGTTAAAAGTCGCTGCCTCTGTATTTGTGTGTCTGGTTCCCTGGTTTTTGAGGCTGCTACCAGAGGATGCCCCTGGATGGCATGGCTCTGGTGCTGGGGTGGCTTGTATTTGTGGGTCCTACAGGACTGTGGCAACTGGAGGGCCAGTTCTTGGCAGGCTACCACAACCCCCACCCAGGGCACTGCACAGACAGTGAATGGGGGCACATGCTCCAGTCCTTCTGTGAAGGAGAGCTCTTTGCCTGTCCTGGAGCTTCAGCCTGAGGGGCAGGTTCCAGGGTTGGTACATTTTAGTGGACTATGGAGCTGCTCTCAAGGAACATAAGCTGGGGACTCCATCTCTACACTTTCCTTCGCTCCAGCTTGCCGATGTCACCCAGAAAAGTGCTAATACACTCATCCAGAACCCTGATTTCTGTAACTGCCATGCAGGGGACATCTCCAGATTTTCCAGCTCTACTGGCCAGCAAGGTTTATGCCTGTGGTCCCATCAGTTCAGTTCAGTTGCTCAGTTGGGTCCGACTCTTTGCGACCCCACGAACCTCAGCACACCAGGCCTCCCTGTCCATCACGAACTCCCAGAGTCTACCCAAACCCATGTCCATTGAGTCGGTGATGCCATCCAACCGTCTTATCCTCTGTCGTCTCCTTCTTCTCCTGCCCTCAATCTTCCCCAGCATCAGGGTCTTTTCAAATGAGTCAGCTCTTCACATCAGGTGGCCAAAGTATTGGAGTTTCAGCTTCAACATCATTCCTTCCGATGAACACCCAGGACTGATCTCTTTTAGGATGGACTGGTTGGATCTCCGTGCAGTCCAAGGGACTCTCAAGAGTCTTCTCCAACACCATAGTTCAAAAGCATCAATTCTTCGGTGCTCGATTTTTTTTATAGTCCAACTCTCACATCAATACATGACTACTGGAAAAACCATAGCCTTGACTAGATGGACCTTTGTTGACAAAGTAATGTCTCTGCTTTTTAATATGCTGTCTATATTTGTCATAACTTTTCTCCCAAGGAGTAAGCATCTTTTAATTTCATGGCTGCAATCACCATCTGCAGTGATTTTGGAGCCCCCAGAAATAAAGTCTGACACTGTTTCCACTGTTTTCCCATCTATTTGCCATGAAGTGATGGGACCAGACGATATGATCTTCGTTTTCTGAATGTTGAGCTTTAAGCCAACTTTTTCACTCTCCACTTTCACTTTCATCAAGAGGCTCTTTAGTTCTTCTTCGCTTTCTGCCATAAGGGTGGTGTCATCTGCATATCTGAGGTTATTGATATTTCTCTCAGCAATCTTGATTCCAGCTTGTGCTCCATCCAGCCCAGCGTTTCTCATGATGTGGTCCCATAGGACTGTATATATTTGCATACTTTAAAAAGCTGATGGCCAAGTGTCTCACTTCCAGTCGCCCTGAGTCAATGTGCTGAGATCATCTCCATGGGGACACTGACAGATCTTGGGATATCCTCAACTACTGGGAGTTATTAAAAGTATAACAGGCTGCTTAGACAGCAAAGAGGTTTGAAAGACAACTAGAAGCTGAGGCAGAGTTGAATAACAAGGTAGGCTGATGAAAGTCTTCATTCAAAAGATGGAGGACATTGGTTGGGAATTCAGCTGGCTTTTTTGGTCCATTCCCCCTTTAAATACCAACCCATGGGGCCTGAGTGGTGAAGAACCCACCTGCCAATGCAGGAAACTAAGAGATAAGGCTTCAATTCTTGGTTCAGGAAAATCTCCTGGAGGAGGGCATGGCAACCCACTCCAGTATTCTTGCCTGGAGAATCCCATGGACAGGAGAGCCTGGCAGGTTACAGTTCATAGGGTCACAAAGAGTCAGACACGACTGAAGCGATTTAGCACACATACCCCTTAAATACTGATGTTGCTGAGTTTGATCCAAACATGGTTACCCATCCTCTAGCTATTCAAGGCTCAGTACAAACTTCTTTGGATACAATAGAGACCCTCATCTGACATCTCCTTGATTCAGGAAAATGAAAATAATGTGGCAGAAATCTACTGTGGAAAGTTACCAACCAGAAGGAAAGATAAGAAATTCTCTATATATCTAAGGCAAGAGAACAAAGCTGAGAAAGAAGACCTTAAGTAGAGTCTATGAGACATCACCGATGATTATAAAGCTCTTTCCTTTTGAAAATAATAAACTGAGTACGAGGAAACTGAAAGACATTCCAAACTAGTTACAGGACAGCAACACTGGAGTGACATAAAAAGACAATCACAATAAATTTACTGGTGAATCTACAATTATTTCAAAAGTTTGAAGAACTCTCTCACCTGAAGCCAACATAGTTTCCCATGACGACACACATTAGCTCCTTCTGCTGCCACACTCAGGACACTTTGCTTCTTGATGTGGAGCATCTGGTGAGAAAAGGAAGAAAATAAAAATCTCCAGGAAATAAATGCTACAATTATGACATCATGAATGGCACAAGTAAAATTGCTATAAATAAACAAATTGGATCATACTTTTTAAACTTACAAAATCCCAAACACATTTGCTTCATGCACACACACACACACACACACACACACACACACACACATCATACTGAATACCTCTGATCTTTTCAGTGTTCACAGTTATTCCACAACTGGAAAATAAATCATTCCTATCGCAAATGCTAATAAGAGTTGAAAACTCAGATACCTTTTGTCACCACTGATGTTACAGTAAACAATTTCTAGTCCTTATGGCAAGATTCTTCATGCAAAAAACAGCAAACTAATACAGGGCAACTTACTGTACCAAAAGGGAACTCAAACGGTGGCTGAGTCTCACAGTATCTACTGCTCAGAATGAGAAAAACACAGACTCAACAGATCCTTTAAAGTCTTGGATTCATTAAATTACTCAAAACTGAAATAAGAGTATCCCCAAAACACACATTGGTCCTCTTATTAAATCTACAATCTTATATTTCAAAACATTATACAATTCTAAAATCCCTACTCCATAATCCATGAAAATATCTATATGGCACAAGATTCTCCCCATTTTACAGGTAGAAAATTAGTCAAGAATAGAAGGGCAAAGCAATGTACACTAGCACAATATCTTTCTTTTTAGAGCATAAAGTTTTCTATACTCTGAGTATCTTTCATCAATGATTAAAAAAGGGGACTGAATTTCAGTTCCATTCTCAATCAACAAGAAGGCTGCAAAACCAGGAACAAAGGCTGTATTTCCCTATTGATAAGAATTTCCAACCAGCTCTTTAAATTTCCAGAGCAATAAGGTTCTCATCTTATTTTTTGCTGCTGTCATTGACAACAGAATAGATATTTCTCTAAAGAAAATATACAATGGGAAAAGAATCTCAAAAAAAAACCAAACAAGTAGATATATGTAGAACTGATTTACTTTATTGTACACCTGAAATTAACACAACATTGTAAGTCAACTATACTCCAGTAAAAATTTGTTAAAAATAGCCAATAAGCACATGAAAATATGGTTAATGCTATTAGCCTTTGCTGCTGCTGCTATGTCACTTCAGTCATGTCCGACTCTGTGCTACCCCATAGATGGCAGCCCACCAGGCTCCCCCGTCCCTGGGATTCTCCAGGCAAGAACACTGGAGTGGGTTGCCGTTTCCTTCTCCAATCCATGAAAGTGAAAAGTGAAAGTGAAGTCGCTCAGTCGTGTCCGACTCTTAGCGACCCCATGGACTGCAGCCCACCAGGCTCCTCCATCCATGGGATTTTCCAGGCAAGAGTACTGGAGTGGGTTGCCATTGCCTTCTCTACTAGCCTTTAGGGAAATGCAAATCAAAACCAGAAAGATGTATTATTACTTCATACCACTAGGATGGCTATAATTAAAATGACAGATAATAAGTGTAGGTGAGCATGTGGAGAAACTGGAACCCCCATGTCCTGCTGGTAGGAAAGTAAAATGGTGCAGCAGCTTTGCAAAACAGTACTGGCCAATCCTCAAAGAGTTAAACACAGAATCATTATATGAACCAGCAACTCCACTTTAATTATCTATCCAGGAGAAATGGAAACATATGCCCACACAAAGACTTGTACAATGTGTGTTCACAGCAGCATTATTCATAACAGCCAAAAAAGTAAAAACAACCCAAGTGTCCCTCAAATGGTGAAAGGATAAATGAAATCTGGTATATCTATACAAAGGAATATTATTTGGCAACAAAAATAAATGAAATACCAATATGTGCTATAACACAGAATTTGAAAGTATTATTCTAGGTGAAAGAAGCCAAACCAATCACAAATAACCATACATTGTATGATCTCATTTATATGAAGTATCCTAAACAAGCAAATTCACAGAGGCAGAAAATAGATGAGTGGTTGCCAGGGGCTAGGGGACTGAGGAGGGATTGGAGGTATTGGTTAGGAATATGGGGTTTCCTTTTGGGATATTAAAAATGTTCTAAAATTCATTTTGGTAATGGATGTACAATTCTGTGAATATGCTAAGAGCTGGTGAAGCATACATTTTAAATTGTCAAATTTTATGGCATGTGAATTATATCTCAATAAAGCTGTTAAAAAAAAAGAATCTAGTTGAAAGTTAACGCTCCATTAAAAAATATACCTGGGCATACATGAGCATAAGCTTGCATCTAAACAGAAAAACCTAATGACTTCCCTGACGTCTGTCTGTGAATCATAACCTAGGCTGAATAGTTACTGCCATATGTCAAATTAATGAATCGTAAAGAAATTGCCTAAACAGAGATCCAGTCTTTTTAAAATATAAGTAAAAAATTTTATGACTCTCCTCTAAAACTGCCAATGACTCTCTATCTTACTCAAGTCAAACTTGAAATCCTTATGTCTAAAAATCCCTACCTGATCTGCTTCCTGCCCACTTCCATTTCTTAACACTCTTTCACTGTGGTCCTGCCACAAGGACCTCCCTGCAGCCTCTACATACAAGTCAAGTGTGTTTCAGCTACAGGGCCTTAGCTCTTGCTAATCATGCCTTCTTTAACTTTTTTACCTATTTATCCGCATGATTAGCTCCCTTACTTCTTTTAAGGTTTCTGCTTCACTGTCACCTCTTCACAGAGGTTTTCTGTCTACCCTAAATAAAATAGGAGCTCCTTAACATTCTATTCACCCTACTATACTTTTGTTTTCTTTATAGCATTTATCATCAATTGACATATAATTATTTATTTTCTTGCATTAAAATAAGCTCCTTCAGGGCTGGAACTTTTTGTTTTTTTCTGTTTTTCATATAGAATTCTTAAAATTAATTTTTGGTCACACTGAGTCTTCACTGCTGCCTTTGGGCTTTCTCTAGCTGCAGTGCTTGGGCTTCTCACTGCATGGGCTTCTCTTGCACAGGCTCTAGGTGAGCAGAATTCAGCAGTTGCTGCACACAGGCTCAGTAGTTGCGGCTCTCGGGCCCTACAGGGTATGCTCAGTATTGTGACGAATGGGCTTATTCTAACACACTTAGAATCTTCCTGGACCAGGGATCAAACATTGGGACCATGTCCCAACATTGGCAGGCAGATTTTCATCTGCTGCACCACTGGGAAAGTCCTGGAATTTTATCATTATTTTATCCCAGACCTCAGAACAATGCCTGGCACAAAGCAGGCACTCAGATATTCTGTTAAATTATTAGGGAAAACAGTTATCTTACAATAAGAGAAAAATGTATGAGACATAGACATGATACCCATTTGCAGACAATACTGAGGATGACTAAGGGCAATACTTACTGCAGCACCAAACTTCTGCTGGAACTGATCAATGACTGTGTATGTCACCTCCTCTTCCTCTACAGGAGAACAATATTATATATATTTGTCTTCCTTAGCAACCGAATAGCCCTCCCACTAATTTTAGCCATACTCCTAAACTCCAACTCAACTGCAACTCAAATGTCTAGAACTACTGAGACTATGTCTAGAATACTGAGAACTATTTCATTATCACCTGTATCAGTCCATCCCACTATTAGCATCTGACTTGTCAACTGAGAATAAACAAAAGCCCCAGTGATCATAATCTCATGAAGTGAAATATTTACTCATTTCCTGTGATAATCCATGTTTCCCTCATCGTTTATGTTTTGAATATTTCAAGACAAGTACTTCCTTTTTTAAAAAAATTTTATACAATTGTTAAAGGTTACACTCCATTTAAAGTTATTACAAAATAGTGACTGTATTCCCCAGTGTTGTACATATATCCTTATAGCCTATCTTACAACACAATAATTAGTACCTCCCATTCCCCCACCCATATATCACTCCCTAAACTGGTAACCATTAGTTTGTGTTCTGTATCCATGAATCCACTTCTTTTTTGTTATATTCACTAGTTTGCTGTAATTTTTAGATTCCACATATGTGATATCATACAGTATTTAAGGTGTTCCTATATTGGGCACATATATATTTATATTATATCTTCTTCCTAGATTGATCCCTTGACCATTATGTAGTGCCCTTTTTTGTCTCTTAAAACAGTGTTTGTTTTAAAGTCTACTTTGTCTCATATGAGTATTG
The DNA here is from genome assembly GCF_029378745.1 of Bos indicus. Taxonomy (NCBI): domain Eukaryota; kingdom Metazoa; phylum Chordata; class Mammalia; order Artiodactyla; family Bovidae; genus Bos; species Bos indicus. The sequence continues at coordinate 36,617,516 of NC_091769.1, forward strand.
CTATTCCAACTTTCTTTTGATTTTCATTGTTGTGTAATACTGTCTTCCATCCCCCCATACAGTATTTAAGACATATGCTTTCTAAAAGCACATTCATAATAAAAAGTAGCATTTTAAAATAAATTAGTTCTGGTAATGGGCCAATGTCCACATATTTGGAATTCTTTGGATCCTGAAAATTATTTTTCTAATTATATAATTTAAAATATTAGAGGTATAGCATAACATATACTAATGTATATGTTACATTAATAAAACATACACAGGAGGAAATCTTTGTGACTTTGAGTTAGGAAAGATTTCTTAGATATGACATCAATAGCACAATCCATAAAAGAAAGAAAATGGATAAACTGTACATCAAAGTTTAATATGTCTTCTCTTCAAGAGATTCTTTAAGAGAATGAAAAGGCAAAGCGTAGACTTGTAGAAAATATTTGCAAAGCATGTATTTGAGAAAAGACTTGTATCCAGAATATACATAAAAAAAAAACTTCCAGCACTGAATAATAAGAGAACAATCAAATAATAAAATAAACAAGATATGAATAGACATTCACCAAAAATGTTCAGATGTCAAATAAGCATATTAAAAAATCCTCAACATCCTTAGTCATTAGGGAAATGAAAAAAACAACCAACCAACTTCCAATGGTTTCTCTTCTCACTGCAGAGTAAAAACCAAGTCCTTTTAATGATCAACAAAATCTTCCATGATCCACTCACCCCACCTCATCCCAAATTGTTCTCCTTACTCCAGCCATACTCATTTCCTTACTGTCCCTTCAAATCGTGGGATAGTCCTCTTTCAGGCCTTTGCATTTATTCATTATTTATGCCTAAAAACCAGTTCCTCCGATATTCATACATTTTGATCCCTCACTTCCTTCAAGATTTTACTTTAAATGTCACCATTTCATTGAGACCTTTTCTGGACACCCCAAAATTGTAAAAGCACCCTTTTCACACATTTCTTCTCTTTCATTTTTTTTTCTACTTAACATGTGGCACCAGCAAACTAAAAAGTATACTAATTTATCTTATTTAGTGTGTTTCATGAACCATAACTCAAGGAGTGTAGTATCCCCAGTGTCTGGCAGATAGTGTGCACGCAAATATTAAATAAACAAATGAATCGTGATCTTTTATCTTAATTTGGACCCTAGAAACAATGTCCTAGCTGAGAGTTCCATATAGGACTCTGATATTGGTTTATATACCAACTCTGAAGAACTCTGAATCACAAAAAAGGGCTAGAAAATTCAGAGCCCTAGTACTCACCAGATGGGCTGTACTTGAAGTCATTCAGAAGAGAGGTTATTGGCACCTCAGGGGCAGGAGAAGCAGGCTTACGTACATTTAGGTCTTCATCTTTTATTGTATCCATCTTGGTTCTTTCTGTATTTAGACTATACTTACAAAAAACAACACTTAGGTGAACTTGTTCTTTGTTGTTAATGCCATACACACATCAGTGGTAAGGACTCTGGACCTTTCATAGAGAACCCATTTATCCACTGCTTACACTGATTTGAAGATACCATCTACCTGTTTCTTCATTTTAGGAACTACACAACTAGTGAATTAGAGTTAAGGTTTCCTACCCTAATGTGTATATTTGGGTAACATCATAATTAAGAAAATCATTCCATCATACCTAACAGACGAAGCCTTTTCTCTTACTGCACCTTGTTCCACTTCATCCAGTAGTTCCACTGTAAAATAACCAGATGGATTTCAACAGGGCTTCCAACCTGAAAGCAGTTACTACTCCTCTCACGCACACCCACAGTTTGATTATGTAACACAGACAGTAATTGGGAATGAAATGTTAGTCCATAGAGGACTTCACTGACCAGTAACAAATAGAGCAGAAAAGACTAACCAAAGTACTGAAGACCCCTAATCTTATATCTCTACATAGCTTTCTTGGTCATTTAGGAAACTCTCTACATGTCCACTTTACCCTTTCTGTTCCAGGGCACAGTTGTGGTCAAGCAGATTGGTTCTAAAGACTTCTTTTCTTTCCTTTTTATTCCCATCCTAATGCGTCTTCCCTCATACTATGTACTGTTTGGGGTTTTACTCTTAAATCATTCACACTGACTCTTTCACAGGCTGGTACACTAAAGGTCAGAAACAAAAGGTAACAAAAGCTAGACTGGAAATCACAAAAGAAATATGAGACAGACATTCCACAGAGACTCTGAAACCACTTTTTTTTTTAACCTAATGGTTCACGGAATACAGGGAAATATTATATTGATATATCATTGATTCTAAGATGCACATTTTAAACAGCTCTGAAATTGGAAATGACTTAAAGTAAATACACATGATAATTAAACTGGCAGCTTTTTTCTTTCTTAAGAGTGGAATAAGAAATAATGCACTTTATCACTGATGGCATCTAAGATTCAATTAAGTATACTTGGGTACTATTCAGTGGGGGGAGAAGCTTCTCAGGGGTCACTATGTTTCAAAATGTCTCTTTTTCCTACATTCTAAAAGCAATGAGTTTTGGTCAGAGAAAGCAAAATTCACTGATAACACGTATTAGTCAATTATTATCCTTCATCTTGATAGTTCTTATTTGAGGTGCTTTCAGGACCTTGGAGACCCCTCCATGGCTAAGCCACAGAGCAAAGAAAGAAGGAGATGACCATTCTCTGATCTTAAAATTATTAACAAAGTCCAAATCATGAGAATGAATTTAGGAGGAAATGAATCCATCTGTACAGATTCCAGAGCTTGTCGGTCAGCCTTCTCCTGAGTTAGGAGATGGTAGGAGTGATTCCTTCATTTATTTTTACAAACTCATCTACAGCCTAGCTTTGTTCCAGTCCAGAACTCTGCTCTATTGCAAAGTCTAACAGTCAAAACACAATTAAGAATCGCTCTACTACCACAACCATCACCGGCATTTTGAAAAGGTGTTCAAGGGACAAAAAGTGTTTCCAGCAGCGTTCAGTTAGGTTTAGTCGCTCAGTTGTGTCCAACTCTTTGTGACCCCATGGACTGCAGCATGCCAGGCCTCCCTGTCCATCACCAACTCCCAGAGTTCACTCAAACTCATGTCCATTGAGTCAGTGATGACATCCAACCATCTCATCCTCTGTCGTGCCCTTCTCCTCCTGCCTTCAATCTTTCCCAGCATCAGGGTCTTTTCCAAGGAATCAGTTCTTTGCATCAGGTGGCCAAAGTACTGGAGTTTCAGCTTCAGCATCAGTCCTTCCAATGAATATTCAGGACTAATTTCTTTTAGGATGGACTGGTTGGATCTCCTTGCAGTCCAAGGGACTCTTAAGATCTTGTCTTCTCTAACACCACAGTTCAAAAGCATTAATTCTTCGGTGCTCAGCTTTCTTTATAGTCCAACTCTCGCATCCACACATTGCTACTGGGAAAACCATAGCTTTGATTAGACGGACCTTTGTTGGCAAACTAATGTCTCTGCTTTTTAATATGCTGTCTATGTTTGTCATAGCTTTTCTTCCAAAGAGCAAGTATCTTAATTTCATGGCTGCAGTCACCATCTGCAGTGATTTTGGAGCCCAAAATAATAAAGTCTCTCATTGTTTCTATTGTTTCCCCATCTATTTGCCATAAAGTGATGGGACCAGATGCCATGATCTTAGTTTTCTAAATGTTGAGTTTTAAGCCAATTTTTTCACTCTGCTTTTTCACTTTCATCAAGAGGCTCTTTAGTTCTTCTTCACTTTCTGCCATAAGGGTGGTGTTATCTGCATATCTGAGGTTATTGATATTTCTCCCAGCAATCTTGATTCCAGCTTGTGCTTCATCCAGCCCAGCGTTTCTCATAATGTACTCTGCATATAAACTCAATAAACAGGGTAACAATACACAGCCTTGATGTACTGCTTTCCTAATTTGGAACCAGTCTGTTTTCTATGTCCACTTCTAACTGTTGCTTCCTGACCTGCATACAGATTTCTCAGGAGGCAGGTCAGATGGTCTGGTATGACCATCTCTTTCAGAATTTTCCAATTTGTGGTGATCCACACAATCAAAGGCTTTGGCATAGTCATTAAAGCAGAAATAGATGTTTTTCTGGAACTCTCTTGCATTTTCGATGATCCAGCGGATGTTGCCAATTTGATCTCTGGTTTCTCTGCCTTTTCTAAAAGCAGCTTTAACATCTGGAAGTTCATGGTTCATATATTGTTGAAGCCTGGCTTGGAGAATTTTGAGCATTACTTTACTATGGTGTGAGATGAGTGCAATTGTGCGGTAGTTTGAGCATTCTTTGGCACTGCCTTTCTTTGGGATTGGAATGAAAACTGACCTTTTCCAATCCTGTGGCCACTGCTGAGTTTTCCAAATTTGCTGGCATATTGAATGCAGCACTTTCACAGCATCATCTTTTAGGATTTGAAATAGCGCAACTGGAATTATATCACCTCCACTAGCTTTGTTTGTGGTGATGCTTCCTAAGGCCCACTTGACTTCACATTCCAGGATGTCTGGCTCTAGGTGAGTGATCGCACCATAGTGATTATCTGGGTTGTGAAGATCTTTTTTGTATAATTCTTCTGTGTATTCTTGCCACCTCTTAATATCTTCTGCTTCTGTTAGGTCCATACCATTCCTGACCTCTATTGTGCCCATCTTTGCATGAAATGTTTCCTTGGTATCTCTAATTTTCTTGAAGAGACCTCTACTCTTTCCCATTCTATTGTTTTCCTCTATTTCTTTGCACTGATTACTGAGGAAGGCTTTCTTATCTCTCCTTGCTATTCTTTAGAACTCTGCATTCAGATGGGTATATCTTTCTTTTTCTCCTTTGCTTTTCACTTCTCTTCTTTTCACAGCTATTTGTAAGGCATCCTCAACCAGCCGTTGTGCTTTTTTGCATTTTTTTTCTTGCAAATTGTCTTGATCCCTGTCTCCTGAACAATGTCACGAACCTCCATCCATAGTTCTTTAGGCACTCTATCAGATCTAGTCCCTTGAATCTATTTGTCACTTCCACTGTATAATCGTACGGGATTTGACTTAGGTCATACCTGAATGGTCTAGTGGTTTTCCCTACTTTCTTCAATGTAGGTCTGAATTTGGCAATAAGGAGTTCATGATCTGAGCCACAGTCAGCTCCTGGTCTTGTTTTTGCTGACTGTATAGAGCTTCTCCATCTTTGGCTACAAAGAATACAATCAATTTGATTTTGGTATTGACCATCTGGTGATATCCATGTGTACAGTCTTCTCTTGCGTTGAAGAGGGTGTTCGCTATGACCAGTGCGGTCTCAGCAAAACTCTGTTAGCCTTTGCTCCACTTCATTTTGTACTCCAAGTCCAAATATTTCTGTTACTCCAGGTGTTTCTTGACTTCCTACTTATGTTTTCCAATCCCCTATAGTGAAAAGGACATCTTTTTGGGGAGTTAGTCCTAGAAGGTCATGTAGGTCTTCACAGAATTGTTCAACTTCAGCTTCTTCAGCGTTATTGGTTGGGGCATAGAGTTGGATTACTGTGATATTGAATGGTTTGCCTTGGAAATGAACAGAAATCATTCTGTCGTTTTTGAGATTGCATCCAAGCACTGCATTTTGGACTCTTTTGTTAACTATGATGGCTACTCCATTTCTTCTAAGGGATTCTTGCCGACAGTAGTAGACATAACAGTCATCTGAGTTAAATTCACCCATTTCAGTCCATTTTAGTTCACTGATTCCTAAAATGTTGACGTTCACTCTTGCCATCTGTTTGACCCCTTCCAATTTACCTTGATTCATGGACCTAACATTCCAGGTTCCTATGCAATATTACTCTTTACAGCATCGGACTTTGCTTCTATCACCAGTCACATCCACAACTGGGTGTTGTTTTTGCTTTGGCTCCATCTCTTCATTGTTTCTGGAGTTAGTTCTCCACTAATCTCCAGTAGCATATTGAGCACATACTGACCTGGGGAGTTCATCTTCCAGTGTCCTATCTTTTTGCTTTTTCATACTGTTCATGGGGTTCTCAAGTAGCATACTCCAGTAGCATACTGAGTGAGAAAGGGCAGCTAGGTAAGCTGGCTGGACTTGTCTGCTTTAAAGTAGGTCTGGACTGGCAGTCATTAATTTGGTGAGATTGTCATCTCTCCCTAAATTCTATTTAGCTCACAAAACAATCTTTCAAGACGTAGTAACCTCTCATTTACAGGAGTCCTTTTCCTTCCTTGTATCTGCCTCAATGATCAGAAATGCAGTTCTATGAAGTCCTAGGTCTTCTATTCCCAAACTCCCTTCCACCCAATACTGATATTTACTCCTCCCTTGGAGGGCTTTTTGCTTTTGTGTTCTTGAAACCAAGGACAGTTCTTGTTTGCAACCTTTTTCCTCTTGTTTCATTTGGCTTATCTGAAGCACACTGACGAGTGTCTATATTCCTTTAGGCAAATAATTGGATCTATTTTTGATAAATGGTTTTTGCTGACAGAAATAAAGAGCGGGGCCACTTCCTGTAATTGCAAAACCCCAAAAGGTCTGAAAACCAAAAATTTTGTGTAACTCTTTTGGGAGCAAAACCTGAACTGTCATACTACTTATAGTCCTATTTTATCCTTCTTAGTATGATTATCCACCCATTTTTCTGCAGAAATGTGTTATTAGAGTGCTGACCAGACCCACTTGAAGTGTTATGTAATATGACCAGTATATATCCTTTGTTATTGTTTAGTTGCTAAGTACTGTCTGACTCTTTTGCAACCCCATGGGCTCCATAGGAGCCCACAAGGCTCCTATGTCCATGGAATTCTTCAGGCAAGAATTCTGGAGTGAGTTGCCATTTTCTTCCCCAAGAGATCTTCCCAACCCAGGGATCATACCGGGGTCTCCCTCATTCCAGGCGGAGTCTTTACTGTCTGAGCCACCAGGGAAGCTCCCATACCCTTTGTTAAGTTTTCAAAAATCCAGAACTAGACTTGGGTTCTGGAACATTTGGCCCCAAGGTTTCAAATAATGTACTGTGGATGTACTGTGAACGTGTGGTGTTAAACTCACTTGCTGAACAAGATAACTCCTCTCTGTTCAGACTGATAACTCTGCCTGCAAACTGACCTCTAATATTGAGAAGCAGCTGTCCTCACATTGTAAAACCAAGATGATTAAAATTCTTTAAGATAGTTCTGTTCACAGTACCTACTGCAACAGTAAGATAAGGGACAATTCTCAAATACCAACTTTAAGAGTTCATTAATGCAAGACAACATCTTGCGCCACCCCCTCACCACCAAATATTGGAATGAGGCAGAGCAGTGAGCTTCCTGCTACTGCAAATCCCGATACCAGCAAGTAGGAAACATGAAGCTCTCACCATTCACAATCTCATGTCCAAAAAACATCTTCACTCCTGGGACACTGAGACCAGTCTCTACATTCTTCACTGTTATAGAAAACAATTCATTTGATTAATTAAAAAGTAATAGTCCCTAAAACTTTAAGAAAATATGATACCTCTCAAAATTGCCCAAATCTGAATTTTATAAAAACCACCAAATTCTCTTCCCCAAGGAATGAAGATTCAAAGCTAAAATACAGCTAAATTATAAAGCTATAACCTTGAAACAAGTAGTATAAAGAACAGAGGGAACCCCAGAATGATCAAAGATACACTGAAAAGGCAGAAGTAATACACCAAATTTAAACTTCTGCCAAGAATATCCTAAGGCCTCTGGGGCTAAAGACTATCTATTTATTATATTTCTACTGATTTTCATTCCACCTAACTCCAGAAAAAAATTTAAGGCATCTGACTACTTCTAGAGTCCATACCCTTTTCATGCTACATGCCTGATCTATGAATTTTCAGAGACAACAGCCCAACCCCTGGCCCAATTACAGGCTCTTCGGTGAGTAGGTAAAGGATTTAGAAGTTTAGATGTCATGTTTACAACACAGTGTCATTTTTTCTAGATGGAAATGCTCACAGCATCTGTATATCTCCACATCTCTCAGCAACTGAAAACAGTGGAGTTTCACTCTCACTAGTCCATTGAATATATTCTTTGCTGTTACTGCTGTTCAGTCACTAAGTCATGTCTGACTCTTTGCAACCCCACTGATTGTAGCACACCACGCTTTCCTGTTCTTCACTATCTCCCAGAGTTTGCTCAAATTCATGTCCATTGAGTTGGTGATACTATTTAACCTTCTCATCCTCTGCTGCCCTCTTCTCCTTTTGTCTTCAACCTTCCTCAGCAGCAGGGTCTTTTCCAATGATTCAGCTCTTCAAATCAGGTGGCCAAAGTATAGGAGTTTCAGCTTCAGTATCAGTCCTTCCAATGAATATTCAGGGTTGATTTCCTTTAGGATTGACTGATTTGATCTCTGTGCAGTACAAACTCTGCAGACTCCCAAAAGGCTTCTCCAGCACAATTCGAAAGCATCAATTCTTTGATGCTTAGCCTTCTTTATGGTCCAACTCTCACATCTGTACATGACTACAAGAAAAACCATAGCTTTGACTATATGGACTGTCTAGGTTTGTCATAGCTTTCCTTCCAAGGAGCAAGTATTTCTTAATTTCATTGCTGCAGTCACCATCTGCAATGATTCTTGAGTCCAAGAAAACAAAATCTGTCACTGCTTCCACTTTTTCCCTATCTATCTGCCATGAAGCGATGGGACAGATGCCATGATCTTAAGTTTTTTGAATGCTGAGTTTTAAGCCATGAAGCGATGGGACAGATGCCATGATCTTAAGTTTTTTGAATGCTGAGTTTTAAGCCAGCTTTTTCACTCTCCTCTTTCACCCTCATCAGGAGGTTCTTCAGTTACTATTCACTTTCTGCCATTAAAGTGGTATTATCTGTATATCTGAGGTTGTTGGCAATCTTGATTCCAGCTTATAATTCATCCAGTCTGGGATTTTACATGATGTACTCTGCATATAAGTTAAATAGACAGTTACAATATACAGCCTTGTCATACTCCTTTCCCAATGTTTAACCAGTCTGTTGTTCCATGTAAAGTTCTGACTGTTGTTTCTTGATCTGCATACAGGTCTCTCAAAAGACAGGTAATTGATGTCTGATATTGGTTGTCTGATATTTCCATCTCTAAGTGTTTTCCACAGTTTGTTGTGATCCGCACAGTCAAAGGCTTTATTATAGTCATTGAAGCAGATGTGTTTTTTTTTTTAGAATTCCTTTGCTTCCTCTATGATTCAACAAATGTTGGCAATTTGATCTCTTGTTCCTCTGCCTTTTCTAAACCCAGCCTGTACATGTGGAAGTTCTCAGTTCATGTACTGCTGAAGCCTAGCTTGAAGGATTTTGAGCATAACCTTACTAGATGCAAAATGAGCACAATTGTACGGTAGTTTGAACATCCTTTGGCACTGCCCTTCTTTGGGATTGGAATGAAATGACTTTTTCCTGTCCTGTGGTCACTGCTAAGTTTTCCAAACTTGCTGACATATTGAGTGCAGCACTTCAGCAGCAGCATCTTTTAGGATTTTAAATAGCTCAGCTGGAATATATCCTATGGTCAAAGATCACCAACTGCCTATTTGTAAAGTCCCCTGGAAGTTTACTATCTTATACTTGGCTCTCATGCATCCTTTGACAATACTGTTCTCTACTTTCTTGACTTACAAGACATTCTTAGTGTTTATTTCCTTTCCTACTAATTATCCAGAGTCATCATACTAAGCACCTAAGCTAGGCACCATGCTAATTAATTGCCTATGTTTAATTATCCAGTAACATAATGAGACAGGCATTTCATTATCTTCTTTATGGAGGAATCTGAGGCTCAGAAAGGTTGAATAACTTGCTCAAGGTCACACTACTAGTAAGAGAGTCAGGATTCAAACCCAGGCCTCAGTGATTTTAATATGCATCTTATAACCAGCATTTCAGCGTCTCCCTGATTTGCTCCTTCTGGTCTCCTCAGCTGCCTCTACCACCACTGCTTGCCACTTACACACTGACAGTCCCTAGGTTATGTTCTTCATCCTTCTACCTTCTCCTTGAGTGATCACATCCACTTCCTAGTCATCCTAATCCCTCATTTCTCCAATATGGATTATTTCTCTGAGGTCTACTCGAATTTTCAACTAATGGCAGACTTACTGCAAGATTTTTCAAACTGATCATTACCTTCTTGCAGCAACCAACAAACCTGTTCCTCTTCCCATTTCTATCAATAACAGTATTATATGTCAAATCTCAGTCATAAATGTAGGAGTCATTTTCCATTGCACTTTGACTATCTAATTGATTACTAAATTACTAATCCCCTCCATTCCTTGACAAGATTAAGCTCTGACTCCCATTACTTCCTCTTTACTGGGTACCTTGATTGCCTGAATAGTTCCCTGTCTATTCTCCTTGTCTCTTGTTTCTCCCTACTTCAAAGTTTCCTTCACACTGCTATCATAGTGATGTCACTCCCTGCTTTACCCAAATAGTACATAAAATAAGTAATTCAGTTCAATTCATTCATTTAGTCATGTCCAACTCTTTGAAACCCCATGGACTGCAGCACACCAGGCTTCCCCGTCCATCACCAACTCCTGGAGCTTGCTCAAACTCATGTCCATTGAGTCACTGATGCCATCCAACCATCTCATCCTCTGTCATCCCCTTCTCCTCCTGCCTTCAATCTTTCCCAGAATCAGGGTCTTTCCCAGGGAGTCAGCTCTTTGCATCAGGTGGCCAAAGGATTGGAGTTTCAGCTTCAACATTAGTCCTTTCAATGAATATTCAGGACTGATTTCCTGAATCAATGTATCTCCTTGCAGTCCAAGGGACTCTCAAGAGTCCTCTCCAACACCACAGTACAAAAGCATCAATTCTTCAGCATTCAGCTTTCTTTATGACTAATGGAAAACACATCCATACATGACTAATGGAAAAACCATAGCTTTAAGTAAATAGGTATAAAGAAATACATTCAACTTCTTTAGGAATATTTTTTAAAACATGCCAAAATAAAATATCACTCTTTGCCTATAATACTAACAAACTCTGAGAAAAGATACACATTTGCATTTCTTAAAAACTCAAGGCTAGGTTATTTACTGAAATTCACTCACACATTACTAGTAGCAAAGTAAAAACATATAACCTTTTGAAAAACTATTTAGAAACATGCATCAGAAACATTTAAAATATCTGTAACTCTCACCCAGTATTTTCACTTCTAGGAACTATTCCTAAGACAATAATTATAAAATATAACAAATATAAAAATGTATTTTATAATTATAATTTATTATAACTCATAATTATAAAATATACAATTATATTTTAATTGTAACTTACTATAATTTATAATTATAAAATATTACAAATTTTTTAAGGTTTTTAAGCTTTTCATTTTAAAATGTTTAGCCATTAAACTGAAGTTTCAAATAATATAAGAAAATGTTACACTGTTAACTAAAAAAATGCATATATGATATACCCAATTTCTTATGTCAACTACATTAAAACTATATAATTAAACACTAGAGAGAAATATACCAAAAATTTCATCAGAATTGAACACTGTTGAACGAGCATGTGGCATTTACTGACTATTATCTACTTAGTGCCATTTATTCAGGCTACCAATGTGCTCATTCTCCCCAGACAGCAGTGTCTATTAAATTTCCAAGACATCTCTTTAAGATGAGAAACAACCCCCTACCCTATCTTTCCTCTTCCTCCTGTGTTTACTCCACCAGCTACTACCATATCCCCTTGAGGTTTGAAGCCGTATGGTGAAGATGGTACTATAGAAAGACAAAGAACAACTTTGGGGAGAGTCACAGTAGCTCTGGGATACGTGCCTTCTTTTACATGATTTGTTTAGGCCACTAGAAGTGAATCTGTTTCTAGCAGCTGAGCACAGTTCCTAACTGATACAGCATTAAAAATTTCAGGCAAGTAATTTGAAAATCTATATGACTCCGATTTAAAAGATATTTCAGATTGTTTCTCTTTGCTTTCAGAAGTTCCAAATGTTATGACATGTGGAGGTCCTTCTGATCTGCCCCATGCTTATTTCTCTCTCCAGCCTTATCTCTCACCACATCCTCACACTGAAATTTACTTAGATTGTCTTTTTGGGTTTTTTTGGCTGCACCATAAGGCATGAAGATTCTCAGTTCTTTGACCAGGGATAGAACCCCTGTCTTGGGCAGTGGAAGTGAGGAGTCTTCACCACTGGACCTCAGGCAAGTCCCATACTTAACATTTTCTGAATGCACCAAGTTTTCAGTTCTCTACTTTTACATATGCTGCTACTTCTTCCTAAAACAATGGTCCTCTCAAAGAGTGTTCTCCAGCACAGAATCAGCATCACCTGGAAACTTCTTGGAAACACAAATTCTTGAACTCCACTTAAGACCATAAGAATCAGAAACTCTTTGAGGGGGTGGGAGGCATCAATCTGTGTTTGAACAAGTCTTTCAAGTGATTCTGAAATATAGATGAAGTCTGAGAATCATTGGCTTAAAACAACCTTCCCCGCTTTTCCCAACCAGTTAACTCTTGTGAAGTTACATCTAATTCCAAATACAGTTCTGACATCAATTCCTCCTTTGAGAAGCCTTCCCCACTGTCTTAGATCTAAATTAGAAACTTTGTGTTTCCATAGAGTCCTGTGTGTCCTTCTATCAGAGGATATCACACTGCATTATATCTTTCTACTTATTTATCTGTCTCCTTCAGTTCAGTTCAGTTCAGTCGCTCAGTCATGTCTGACTCTTTGCGACCCCATGAATTGCAGCACGCCAGGCCTTCCTGTCCATCACCAACTCCTGGAGTTCACCCAAACTCATGTCCATCGAGTCAGTGATGCCACCCAGCCATCTCATCCTCTGTCGTCCCCTTCTCCTCCTGTCCCCCATCCCTCCCAGCATCAGGGTCTTTTCCAATGTGTCAACTCGTCATATGTGGTGACCAAAGTATTGGAGTTTCAGCTTCAGCATCAGTCCTTCCAATGAACACCTAGGACTGATCTCCTTTAGGATGGACTGGTTGGGTCTCCTTGCAGTCCAAGGGACTCTCAAGAGTCTTCTCCTACACCACAGTTCAAAAGCATCAATTCTTCGGCGCTCAGCTTTCTTCACAGTCCAACTCTCACATCCATACATGACCACTGGAAAAACCATAGACTTGACTAGATGGACCTTTGTTGGCAAAGTAATGTCTCTGATTTTTAATACGCTGTCTTGGTTGGTCATAACTTTCCTTCCAAGGAGTAAGCGTCTTTTAATTTCATGGCTGCAATCACCATCTGCAGTGATTTTGGAGCCCCCAAAATAAAGTCTGACACTGTTTCCACTGTTTCTCCATCTATTTTCCATGAAGTTATGGGACCAGATGCCATGATCTTCGTTTTCTGAATGTTGAGCTTTAAGCCAACTTTTTCACTCAGGTCCTCTTTCACTTTTATCAAGAGGCTTTTTAGTTCCTCTTCACTTTCTGCCATAAGGGTAGTGTCATCTGCATATCTGAGGTTACTGATATTTCTCCTTACTAGTGTAAGTTTTTCAAGGACAGAGACCATATTATTCTTATCCATATCCCTGCTACCCAGCACTGTACCTGGGATATAAAACTCAATAAATGATTACCAAATGAATTAATATTGTAAAAGCCTGATATTGTCCCATCCTAGCCCACAAAAGTTTAACTAATAATACAGCTTAACAGTAATACTAATCTCTCAAATGTCATTTACACCTTTCAATTGTGAACTTGAAACTTACTGTGCCAGGAAAACAACTACTCTAAGAAGTCAATATTCTAGCTGAATAAAAACTCTACATTGATGCTTCAAGATGAACACATGGAAGAGGCTAAAAGGGTGGCATGCTTAGAGACAGTAGAAACTCTGAGCCCGTTCCCACAAACCTTGCCCTATAAATCTCCTCCATCTGGCTGTTCCTGAATTATATCCTCCGTAAAGGAACTGGAATTGAAACTGGGAGGTGTAAAGGCTACACTGTGACCGTGAGGATAACAGGCGATCACTGAAGCAGCAGAGTAGGAGCACAAGATGCCTCATCTCTCCTGGAATCTTTCAGCCACTGCACTCTTCCTCAGCAGTCTACCTCCGGGCTTCTTTGTGCATGACAAAAATTAGACCCTTACCGTCTTTGGAATTCGTCTGTTGAAGCCAAAAGCAATTCTATCTAATACAGTTTTCATTTTTAATTTCAAGGTGCATATGGAGAGAAATTAAAAGATGTACCCAATTTTAAAAAAACCTATATACTGAAATTTTCCACTATCATGTCAATAGAAGTACAGAGGTGGACAAGCCAGCATACACAGTCATATTGCTCCATTAGGGAAAATAACATGCTAATCTTCCTCCCACCTCTCCCCTAAAATAGGATTAATGCCACTCTTCCAGTTGCTAACAGAGCCCAGAATCATCACCCAAACACACTTATTAGTCTCCTAGAAGGCAGGAGATTATGAGAAATAAAATGAGACCTTTCTTCAGAACAACAATCTTGTCAGGGTCCACATGCTGCAGCACTCCTTCAAAAATGCCACAAACTAATGTGAGTCTCACTCTTCTCCACAAAATCTGGTTGAGGAAATGGTAGTCACTGCTGAGATCCATGCTATTTGATTCCAAGGGGAGTCTTCAAATAACCTTCTTTAATATCTAAACCCTTGAAAATAAAAGAGATCAATGATTTTTTAAATATTTTGGGAAAAATGAGGTTATTTTTCCTTTCATCATACTTGGGACAAGAAAAATAAAAATATTCGAGTAATTCTGCTTATCATTTAGAATTATAATGAGAAAAAGATCATTGCAAGTATCAACTCTAACTTATACATGGGAAACTGAAAACTATAAGACTTCAGGCAAAGAGGGTTTGATTTCTTTGTCTATAAAATGGCCTAATATCACCTATCCTTCCTTAGCTAAATGGAGCAAGAAGAACATTTAGAGGCCTTTCAAAAGCATATACATACACCATTTTAACATCAGCCAAAAAAACTAAAAGATCAAATGAAAAAAAAATGATATTGGCAAACACTTGACAACACATGTTGCAATGAATTGTTTACCCAGAAATGTCCAGGATCTAATCTCTTCTGGATATAACCTCTTCTAGATTAATAACACTTCCAGAGTTTCACACTGTTAACAACCAAAGAATAAGTGAGTTAGAATTATCACAATTTCTGCATTACCAATCCAGTTGCCATGTCACTCTGAGGGCCATTCCACCCCACCTTAGCCACAGCTCAGGGACTGGGCTGCTGTGATGTCACCAACCAGTCACCAACCAGTCATGTGCAGCCTGACAGATTAAACCGCCACACGCCACGCAACGGTTTTCTAAAATTCAACTGTTTTTGTAAAAATGATGTATGCTCATTATAAAAAGGATAACAATGCAGAAATGCACAAAAACTTTATCTTGCAGAAATAACTGTCATTCACAGTAGATACTCTTATATCCCTTAGTGTAATACTGTAATTTAAAAGATGAATTCTTTTTTAAAAAAAGATCTTTTAGAACAATCCTGTTATTTGGATGTCTTTGTATTTTGAACCTCAGCTAAGTGTTCCTCCACAGTGGTTTAAATTTAAAAGTGGCTTGCCTTCACCACACTTGGAATAGTCAACTAGTGAATTTTGCAACTTAGTTTAACTACAAAAGATTGACCAAATAACTAAGGCCCAATTCATCTAGGAAGAAGGTGAGAAGTTACATAGTGTTTTTAACCAGATAAATAACTTACACTTTAATATTTTAAGGTCTAGCAAGTGTTTTCACAACTGTTGTTTGTTGCCCACAACAACTGCCTGATTTACATATGTAGAAACTGAGGCTTAAATTAAGATTTAAGACACCTGCCCAAGGTTACACAGCTAGAAAGTAGTGGAACCTGAACTAAAACCAGGCCTCTAGTGGAGATGAGTGCAGCACCGAGTGTTATGCTTCCAGAGGGAACACAGAACAAAGTCACCAGAGTGCCTGGAAAAATCATTCTTCCTTGTTCCAGTCAATTCAACAAGCAAAAGGGGAATTTTTACAGAAATAAAAGAGAATATAAAAATGGAAAAACCAGCCCTTACTAGAGATAAAAATTAACTTACATTTTTAAAAGATACATAAGAAATAAGCTTGTGAAATGCTTGGGGAAAAAAGGAAATTTAAGAAATGTTAAAGTAAATCAGAAAAACATTAACACAAAGCAAAGATAGCTCTACTGCGGACGACTGCAAAAGGTAAGATTCAAGATTAGTAAGGAGCAAGGTCAGGATCCAGAGATGGGCTTCACGGCATACTCAGAAAACGGACACTCAAGTTGCTGACAACACAGATTTTTCTACCGTACTTATTTATACTCTTAAGATAAAAAGAAGCTCCTGTGGCCGAGACGGGCATATCCAACATGTCACCCTTTGCTGATGAAGGCAGACATCATTAAGTCAGAGGAGAGCAAGTCAATCATGAAAATAACTCAGTGTAACTAGAACCTCCGTAACCTAAGTTGACTACCAGCCCTCTAAGACAGTCTTCTAGGGCTTAGGTACTAAGTGAGATCTGTCAGAATTTGGTTCTTCTGTAAGTGAAACCAGTTTTGTATAAAATAACAGGGGTGGCGAAGGGGTGTAAAGGCATTGAAGCCACAGCAAATGAACTGGTTCTCCTGAGGTGTACTAATTCGACAGGTGGCTTTAAACGTTTTCAAGAAAACAAACAAAAATATGCCATGAGAACAAAATCCAAATTTCCTCATTTTTAACGCAAAATAAGAAACTTAAACGGCGGCCATACGTTAAAATCTGTACTCCGCCGTTAGGTTGTTTTTTTTTTTTTTCTCCAACGGAAATTTGTGCCTGTTTCAGCCAAACGGTGAATTCCTAGAGCTTCAATCTTGAACTGAAAAGAGAAGGACTTCTTTTAAGGAAGAAATCTCGGAACGTTCCAAACCCTCGGTAGCAGTTACCAGAGGGCAATCCCGAAATCAACTAGAGAAAGTACGCAGCTAGGGTGCTGACACGCTGGAGCCGACGCCTACCGGCTGTTTCCCGAGGAGCCAATCGGCGCGCGGTCCCGAGACTGGCTCGCGAGCTCCCCCTGCGGCTTGGAGGAGAGAGAGCCTCCAGGAAAAAATGCAGAGGTGCAATGCAACTCCCAGCATGCAGTTCCCAGGAGACACACCCTAGCGTTCAACCGAGCCACGTTTTGCCGCTCTGTTTTTTGTTTCTCTTCGCAATCCATACTAACTGTAGGGTGGGATTTCTAGTGTTAGAGTTCTGTGAGAAACAGGTTGGCTACACTGACTGCCACAGGTCAGTGTGTTGTAAAACAGTGGGTCAACGGCGTTGCCCTTTTAGTTGCGGGCGCTAGGCACAGTGTGGCATTGCCCCTTTAAGACCGGTGGCATCATGGTTCCGGGGGCGTGGTCTGTTTTTAGTTAGACCCGGCCCGGCGCTGGGCTAATTCATTCGGGGCTGGAGCTAGGAACGTCGACGTCGGCTCCAGCGCTGAGCGCAGCCTCACTCCCAATTGGCTGGGCCTCCGGCCTGCCTATCGCCGCGCACCACCCCTGGGTTCCCTTCCCAGTCCGCAGTAGAAATACTGCCTTCTCCCTTCTTTGACCCCGGCCCTTCCTCCCCTTCGTCCCTCCCTCTTACCGCCTCTGTCGCTTCAGGCGCCCCTGCTCCCAGCGGAGCTCCCGGCTTGGTGATGGGGTCCCGGGCCTCCACGTTACTGCGGGACGAAGAGCTCGAGGAGATCAAGAAGGAAACTGGCTGTGAGTTCGGGTAGGGGTTGGGAACGCGGCCGGGCGCCTCTGGCTGGCCTCACGACCGAGGGCGACTGTCGCTGAGATCTGGAGCTGGGGTGCTGAGAGTTTGGGGGTTCCTAGGCATCCTCCAGCGCTGGAGCTTCGGGGATGATGGAGGACCTGTTCTTACAGCTAAGGCTACCCGCGGTAGGACTCTGGCTCTTGTGCGGCTCCCCTTCTCATCAAAGACAGGGGTCGCGATCACCCGTAAATCACTGATCCCGCTCTTTTCTCCTTCCCCTGCTCTTGAAAGTCCCCGAACTCTTTTCCTTTGTCTTTCCTCGTACCAAACTTAAATTCAGGAACTCTGGATAGGTCTTGTAGAAAACATTGTCTTCTTTCCTGTGACGTTTCTAGACAAGGACTTAAAACCACTGACAACTGTGGGAAATCAGACAAATTCTTGCCGCAACTGGAAAAATAAATCTAGAAAGTGAGATCGTGTAGTAAGGTTTTTGAAGACGTGACCTGGTGATGGAACACCGTAAAGAGTCAGGAGTCTGAGAGTATGAGACTTCTTTCATTCTGAGCTTGTGGAGAAAAAGTGCAGATATTGTGACTACCAGTTTTTTATTTACACTGAGGATGCTAGCTGTCCTAATTTCAGATATATTGATTTCTACTATGCTGGTGTATTTCATGCAGTCGCCATGGAAATTGGATGTGCTCCAAAAATCTCAGTGAATTTGTAGAGGAACTGATTTCTGTGGTCTAATCTCTTCCTCTGAATCTGAAAGAGGCAACAGGGTTTTGTGAATTCAGAAGCCCTGTAAAACACCATGGTACATTTGTGTAGCCCTTGATAATGGATACAATATTTCTCAGTAATCCATTATGACTCTTGTATTTTACATGAGTTATGTAAGCATCTGGGCTCTGAGTCTTCATAATTTCTGTTTTTGATAATGAGATGGCCACAAAGTAACTCAGTGATTCATTTGCAGAAAATATTGAATGCTGGGGGAACCTCAGAATCACTCAGGCAAGGGTGGCCTGAGACCAATTAAATAAATACTTTGTGATAGCCCATGCTTTCTGATAGCCCAGCTTTCTAGAATCTTCAAGTTGGAAGGGATGTTATTTAGCCTCATCCCTTGTCATATTGGTTTACTGTTTTCAGCATCTCCTAACTTAGTCATTAAGCTTCTCTATAAAGATTTTAAGGAGCTCACCACCTACCAATGAGTCCTTTTTATGATTTTGAATGAAGACAAGAAAGTAGGTAGATGTTTATAATGTGCAGTACTTGTTTAGCCACTTGACCTTGTGGTCATTTTATTACTTACTCTGATTCCAAGAGTAGAAACATAGATGGTTTGGATTCAGCAAGCATTTTATTACATCTTGTGGCTATGACCTCTGGCCACACTTGTAAACATAAGAACTACTTTAGGTCTAAGGTGACACCAGAATTAAAGCATTCTTTCTTAAAATAAAGAGTCACATAATGAGGGAGTATAAACCAGAGTGCTGGTGGGAAAAAGCTGTTTTTCCCTCAAGAGGAAGGGAGCAGTAATCCCATTCTTGTTTTATTATGTTTCACCAAATGAAAGTGGCCTTGATTGCCTTGGGACTCTAGGTTTTTTCACTGTGTGACTGTGAGAATGGAGTACTCCTGCAGAGCTATTTTCCTAGTTGCCGAAAAGAGAATCCAGCCTGAGGGAGAGTCTCAGCCGCACCAGGACAAATGTACATATTGAGCCAGAAAGTGTAATGAAACAAGTACTTATTGAATTTTTGCAGCGTCTATACTCAGTACGGGGAGAAGGAAATGGCAACCCACTCCAGTTTTCTTGCCTTGAGAATCCTGTGGACAGAGGAGCTTGGAGGGCTGCTGTCCATAGGGTTGCACAGAGTCGGACACAACTGAAGCAACTTAGCATGCATGCATGCATTGGAGAAGGAAATGGCAACCCACTCCAGTATTCTTGCCTGGAGATTCCCAGGGACAGAGGAGCCTGATGGGCTGCCATCTATGGGGTCGCACAGAGTCGGACACGACTGAAGCAACTTAGCAGCAGCAGCATTCTCAGTACAATACTGGGTATTTAAAATAGGTAGTGACAAAAGATGCCCACAAGAGTTAGGATTAGCATCAAACATGCTGCTGCTGCTAAGTCACTTCAGTCATGTCCCACTCTGTGTGACCCCATAGACGTCAGTCCACCAGGCTCTCCTGCCCCTGGGATTCTCCAGGCAAGAACACTGGAGTAGGTTGCCATTTCCTTCTCCAGTGCATGAAAGGGAAAAGTGAAAGTGAAGTCGCTCAGTCATGTCCGACTCTTAGCGACCCCATGGACTGCAGCCTACCAGGCTCCTCCATCCATGGGATTTTCCAGGCAAGAGTACTGGAGTGGGGTGCCAAGCATCAAACATAAGATACCTGAAATTATGTAGCACCCCTTCCAGAACTCAGGGAACAGTCATTGTGAACTGGCCTTGAGGAGGAATTGGGCCATGATATATGCATCAATTGATTAGATTTGGATAAATTAAGCTAGAGCATTTTGAGTGGCTTCCAGGCATCTCCCCTGACCTGCTACGCTGTCATTCTGCTGTGGGAATTGAGCTGTCAGTTTCTCCAGTTAGTGCCCATCAGCCGAATTGATTTTTAAAGCAATAGTTTTAGCATGATGCAAAAGGTTTAGAAGAATAAAAACAGCAAACACCTGAGGGTGGTGTAGAGTGATGAAATTCGCCCTGTTTTCCTCTGCTTCTTGTTCTATAAAGAGTTTGGGGAACTGTCATTCTGAAACACTTCAAGTTAAGAACAAGTACAAGACATTTCACTACTCCCTTTGCCAGAAGAAAACGTACCATAAATAAGTAAAATTGACTTTATATGCAGTATGAAAGCTTTGTTATTTGTAAGTCTAAATTGGTTAGAGTTCATGTATGACTAGTTTATCCAGTATTTGAAATGTAATCTCTTAAGTGTTTAGAAAAGTACTTCTAAGTAAGAATTCCTTGTACACCTTTAGTTTCATCATCTGTAAATGAAAATAAAAATAGTACAACTTTTTGAATTCCTAGTGAGGATTAAATGAGAAAAATTATGTAAACTATGTAGAATAGTGTCTGGGTATGTAATAAGCACCAGGTGTTAGCTATTTTCATTTTGATCTATAGATAACAATCATCTTATCGTGAAAACACCATTACCATATGCTAGTTATAAAAACCACGTCTAGTATATAACTGGAGAGGTGACAGTATTTTGCACTTTTTCTGTTTTCCGGAGACATTGGACTAGGAATCACGTTTTCCCAACTTGAAGAAATAAAACTTTGGAAGGAGTAGAAATCCTGATATATCCAAGAGTTAAAAAAAAAATACTGTCTAAAGACACGAGTTGGCATAAAACATTTGCTATATTGTCTTAGTTCTGTTATCTTCTTTCACACTTCAGCATTTCCATAAGTTAAAATCATTTGAGTAAAAGCTGTCAGTAGGGGAAAGGTCAGAATGTCTTGGGAGTTTCTGAAATCTCCACCCTTAGTTCACTTAACTATATGGCAATAACCTGGGTGTGAATGACTTAAAACCTTTACAACAGAAAATAGCCACATAATCCTTGAGGAACAATTCACACCAGCTGAGTAGTGATAAATTCCAATTGATTTATTTTTAGTCTCTGTCTTCTGGTATGTGTCACGTGATATGGCAAAGGTGCTGAACAGGTTTGGGAAGTAAGTTCTACAGGCCAGTGAAGTTCTATTTGTTTGAAGGGGTGTAGTGATGATGGCATTAGTGTGGATTTCTCTGTAATTGTAACAAAGAGCACAAGCCTGGCAAAGGCAACTGCTTGAGAATAATTTCCTGAGCTAGAATGTAAGTGGAAGTTCAACTGAAGGCTGTTCCTGCCTCATGACACAGGACACATTCATGGCCCTCAGCTGCCTTGCCATGGTGCCTGAGGGTTCTGCCACTGCAGAAGATCCTGCTGTCTCCAGCTCCTACTGAAAGAGCATTGCACATATTACTAACATCTTCAGCTGATTTTGGATTAAGTGATTTGCAAAACAATGTACCTCCCCCACCCTACCCCCCCACCTTTTTATGATGAAAAATTTCAAACATACAGAAAAGTTAAAATAGTATAATGAACATCCATATAATTCAACATTTTAATTCAACGGTTGTTAACATTTTGCTATATTTGTCTATTTGTATATGTGTGTGTGTGTGTGTGTATATATATATATATATATTCTTTTTGATGAACCATTTTAAAGTTGCAGATAGTCAAAACTTTTCACCCCTTAAGCTTTAAGCATATATTCCTGAGGACAGGGATTTGTTTCCTGCATAACCACAATACTATTATCACACCTAACAAAGTTTGACTCTGGCTAGGAAGACTGAGGAATTCGGGTGCTGGGGAGACTTTTCATTATGTACACTTTTTGTACTATTTTTACCATGTGGATAGATTGTTTTCTCAAACTAAAAAAAACAACCTAGTATAAAAAGAAATACAACTTGAATGTGATCATTGTTTAAGAAAAGTAACCTGAAGTATAATACTGTAAGTATTAAAAACTGACCCCATGGGCTAAATATTATGAAGTTTTTAAAAAGCACTCCAAAGCAATATAGAAAAATTATGAATTAATAAATGAAAAATAAGCTATTATAACTATGTAAAGTGCACAAGTGACATATTAGGTAATATATGAAGACATGAAAACAGTGGCATTGATATTGTAAACAAATTTTGTCTTTTCAAAAAGTCTTTTGAGAAAGTTAGTCATTCTTGAACCAACTTATTTTGTGAAAACTAAAAAAAAACTTTAGTTCTAGAGCAACATTTGAGGCCTGAGGCCATAGCCTGTTCAGGTTCCTGAAGAAGACAGTTGTGGCTGGCAGAATCAAGAGAAAGGTGGAGACTAATTAGTACAGCAGTAAAATTGTACCTGCAGGCTCACAGTATAAGGATAATGATGATAATAGCTAACCTGGCATGCTTACCAGGTGCCAGACCTTGGCCAAGCACTTTTCTCTCCTGGACTGAGTTAGTTCACTGCACAACCCCATTCACTCAGCCCTCATTCGTGAGCTGTGGTGCCATGTTTGGAATCAGACTGTCAGCCTGACTCTCAGAGGAGTGTTTACTGAGCTGCGCACACCTGCCTATCGGGCAGAAAGGTCCCCACCGGCTTCCTCAGTGTCTGGGCTCCTGCTGGCTCTGCCCTGGCAGGGGTGGTTCTGCCTCTTCTTCTGCTCCCTGCTCTCCTTGAGAGCTAGCACAGAACAGAGCCCAGGCTGGCTTGAAACCTGAGGCTGAAGAATTTACTGCTTGGCCCGGGGTGTCCTCTCATACTAGCTTTGGGCCACTCACTTCCTGTTTCTCCTGCGTGTGCCTGTGTTAATTTTGTCCCATTGTTCCCAAAACTGCGAGTGGGTTTTTGTTGCATGAGCTGGGGGAGGAGGACAACTATCAGAACTCCCTGAGCCACCCCTTTACCCCTGAAGGTACAGCCTAGGACAAAGTCCACACTTGTCACACCCTTTTTGGCTGTTGTCTTTTCTCCTTTGATAACTATTTTTTTCCCTCCTATCTCCAGTCTACCCCGAGATTAAACTATTTCCCAGGAATTCCTTTTTTGCATTTTCAAAGTTTCATTGTCTACCTGTGGTTAGTCCCTCATTTTAATTGTCAGCTTGTACCTGAGTTAGTGCAAAATGAGGAACAAAGTAACTTCCTTGTAGATGTCATCTGAAGATAGCACAACCGTTTTACAGATTGCCTAATCTTCTTTCTTGGAACCCATTCCTTTACTGGGAACTCAGTGGAGCTCATGCAGTTGCAGAGAAAGAGGCTGACCCAAGGCTGTAGTGATTTTTTACCCAAAGATCAGCCCTGAGGGAAAAGATAAAAGTCACTGATGCTTGAGGAAAAGTAAACTAGATTTTAAAAATACTGTCTGTTTCACATGCCCTAGTCCTTAATTCAGCACATGTTACCTACCCAACTGCACAAGTCTGAAACACCAAACTGATTAATAGGGATGTGTTTTTGATCAAAGCTGGAATTTTCATAGCTTCTAAGTCAGGGTACTGAAAGGTGAAAGTTTCACACTTTCCTTTTAAACTAAATTTAGCTTTGTTTTGTTAAATCTTAACCAACTGACATTTAACACAGAGTCTTAATTAACCCTAGACTTCACTCTTGAGAGTCAATTTTGTTTACTCTTGATTTATTTTCTAACTCCTTTCATTCTTTCTGTTTTGACACACTAGAGGTGAGTTAGTTGAGACATCGCACCACTTTACTGACTTTGAAGCATTTAATGGTGAGCTGGGACCAGAAAGGCAGCTGGTTTCCAAAGGGCCACTCACATTCAGGTTGAATTTGACCAGAGGACAACTTCTCTAACTGCAACTAATTCTGTGTTCTTCAGTTTCTCACAGTCAGATCACCCGCCTCTACAGCCGGTTCACCAGCCTGGACAAAGGAGAGAATGGGACTCTCAGGTAGGCATTTCCTTTCTTTATTTCCTGCTAGTGGCTGAATAGCTGCTTTTATCCAGAGAGCTTACATCTGGCAGGCAGAGAGCAGGGACCATTTCTTCACGCATCTTTAAGTGTTATTGATCCACAAGGGACTTAAACAGAACAATGGATTTACATTTATCACTAGGTGCTCGCTGCTTTACCCCCTGCTCCCCTTAGTTTGATTGGCCATTACTCGGACACGACTGAGCGACTGATCTGATCTGATCTGATCTGGTCCTGGAAATGTACCTTCGGGAATTTCAGCTCTCTCTGCTTGGATTTTCCCACAGCCCTTCCCCAAACATGGTAGCTTTCAGGAGACTGATCCATAGCAAGCCAAGGTGGTCTAAGTTGCTTTGTCCTCTTTTCTCTAATTTCTCAACTCAACCCAATCCCTAGGGTACATCAGTTTATATGTATTAATGTTAGATAAGGTGGTCAGTATATTTATCTAGAGCAGTGTTTCTCAACTAAGGGCTATTTTCCCGAGTGGCCAAATACCTGGAGACATTTTGGATTGTCACAGCTGGGGAATGCTACTGATGTCTAGCGGGTCAAGGCCAGGAATGTGGCTGACCATCCTACAATGCACAGGACAATCCTTCCTAAATGTCAGTAGTGCCAACGTTGAGAAACTGGTCTAGAGTAAGTATATGACTTCAGATTTACTGTGAAGCTCTATCATTTTATATTTGAAAATGTCTTGTCATAGTCAAATGAAATATCTCCTGAGCACCACCTCCCAACCTAATTCTTAAGTAACACCTAACTCTTGTTACTATTATTTCTCAGCTTTGATTGACTGATAGAACAAAGCTGTTTGCCTTTCTGGTGGATGGCAAGAAATAATGTAGGCTTCTAGCACAGGTGTGGGGTTAGCATAAAAGGGGAAAGAATATAGTTGCTAAGCCTTTGTGTATAATCCTCAGGCAGAACAGCTTAGAAATCTATAGGGCCGTGTTTGTTTAGAGCCATGTCTGGTTTCGCTGGAAGCTGGAGTTGACCAAGATCATGCTGTCCAGTCATTAAAGTCAACGATATGGAGTACCTATCATATGCAAAGACCACACTTGTACTTTGTCTTTTTAATTTAATTTTACTTTTGAGGCAAAAGACACATTACATAAAATTTACCATTAAAAAGTGTGCTTTTTAGTGGCATTAAACACATTCATAACACAGTTTAATACGTTCACGTGTTACCACAGTCTAGTTCTAGAACATTTTCATCAGCTCAGATGGAAACCTCATGCTCATTGAGTAGTCACTTCCCATTCCTCTTTCTATGGACATTTCATACAAGTGGAATCATACAGTGTGTGGCCTTTTGTTCACTCGCTCTTTTGTTCACTAACTCATTTTACATGGTGTTTTCAAAGTTCTTTCATGGTGTGTATCAGTACTTCTTTCCTTTTTACGGCTGAGTAACATTCCCTTTTGGGCTTCTCTGGTGACTCAGTAGTAAAGAATCCAACTGCCAATGCAGGAAATTTGGATTTGATCCCTGGGTGGAGAAGATCCCCTAGAGAAGGAAATGACAAGCCCACTGCTATTCTTGCCTGGGAAATCCCATGGACAGAGGAGCCAGGTGGGTTACAGTCCATGAGATCACAAAAGAATTGGACAGGACTTAGCAACTAAACAGCAACAACAGTATTCCACTGTATGCATAGACTATATTTTGTTTGTTCATTCATCATTTGGTGGGGATTTGAGCTGTTAACATCTTTTGCCTATTATGAACATTTTTGTGTGGACTTATGTTTTAAGGATATAAACTTAAGCATATGTACTTGAGCATATACCTAAGAGTAGAATTATGGGTCCTATGATAATTTTATGCTTAATTTATTGCAGACCCACCAAACTATTTTCCACAGCTCTGTACTATTTTACATTCCCACCAACAATGAAACGCAAGTTCAAATTTCTCCTCATCAGCACTTTTTTTTAATTTATTTTTTAAATTGAAGGATATTTGCTTTATAGAATTTTGTGGTTTTCTGTCATACATCAATAAGAATCAGCCATAGGTACACCCATGTCCCCTCCCTCCCCAACCTCCTTCCCATCTCCCTCCCCACCCCACCCTTCTAGATTGTCACAGAGCTTCTGTTTGAGTTCCCTTAGTCATACAGCAAGTTCCCATTGTCTATCTATTTTACATATGGTAGTGTAAGTTTCGATGTTACTCTCTCCATGCATCTCACCCTCTTCTCCCCTCTCCCCGTGTCTATAAGTCTATTCTCTATGTCTCTTTCTCCATTACTGCCCTGAAAATAAATTCATTGGTACCACCTTTCTAGATTCCATATATATGTGTTAGTATAAGATATTTATATTTCTCTTCCTGACTTACTTCACTCTGTAAAATAGGCTCTATGTTTGTCCACCTCATTAGAACTGACTCAAATGTGTTCCTTTTTATGGCTGAGTAATATCCCATTGTATATACATACCACAGCTTCTTTATCCATTCTTCTGTTGATGGACATCTAAGTTGCTTCCATGTTCTAGCTATTGTAAATAGTGCTGCAATGAACATCGGGGTACATGTGGTTTTTCAATTTTGGTTTCCTCAGGTCATATGCCTAGGAGTGGGATTGCTGGGTCGTATGGTGGTTTTATTCCTAGCTTTTTAAGGAATCTCCATACCATCTTTCATAGTGGCTGTATCAATTTACATTCCCACCAGCAATGCAAGAGGGTCCCCTTTTCTCCACACCCTGTCCAGCATTTATTGTTTGTAGACTTTGCTCATTAGCATTTATCGTCTCTCTTTTAATTTTAGTAGATGTGAGTGGTAGACCATTTTGGTTTTGATTGCACTTCCCTAGTGGCTAATGATGTTGAGCATCTTTGTGCTGCTTGACCATTTGTATGTCTTCTTTGGGGAAATGCATATTCAAGTCCTTTGCCTGTTTTTCAATTGGAGTTTGTCTTTTTTGTTGTTAAGAGTTCTTTTTATATCTGAGATACCAGACACGATCTGCAGATATTTTTTCTTATTCTCTGAATTGTCTTTTCACTCTCTTTCTAGTGTTTTTTGAAGCACATAGCTTTAAGCTTTGAAGTCCAGCTTACCTAACTTCTTTTGGTGTGCATGCTTTTCATGTTGATTCTGTGAAACCATTGCCAAGTCCACGGTCATGAAGATTGCCCCTATGTTTTCTTCTAAAGAGTTTTATGATTTTAGCTTTTATATTTAGGTCTTTGATTCATTCTTCATCACACCCTGCGGATTGTGAAATCTGAGTTCCCCTACCAGGATTTGGACCTGGGCCCTGGCAGTGAAAGGGCCAAGTCTTAACCACTGGACCACCAAGGAATTCCCTCATTTTTGAGTTTCTTATGTGTATATACACACAGAATTTTTTGGTATATTTATACAAAATGGAAAAAAAGAAAGAGGGCGGGGTGGGGGCGGGGCTTCCCTGGCAGTCCTGTGGTTAAGACTCCTTGCTTCCACTGCAGGGGATGTAGGTTCAGTCCCTGGTGGTCGAACTAGATCACACACGCTGTGCAGTGTGGCAAAAAAAAAAAACAACAACACAAGACACAACAACAAAGCAGTGTTGTGTGTGTAGCAATAGAAAGAAATATAAGAGTCAAACTTTATTTTTTGACCTGTGGATATCTAGCTGTTCCAGCAACATTTGCTGAAGAGACTATATATATTTGTACTTGAAAAATAAATCAGATTAGAATATCTATATTTCCGTAAGCCCAAATACTTGAATAATTTACTAGAGTTTGGGATTATGTCTTTCTCATAAATTAAGATTTAACCATTAAGTGAAGATATAGAATTCACATTAGTTTTGTGTCCTTTTCTTTTTTCTAGAAAGTAGTTATTTATAAATGTGTATATTTTAATCACTTTCATGGTTTGCTGGGAAAAAAATGGAACATCTTTTGTAAAAGGAGCTGTTTTTCCTCAGAAAAGGTAAAACTTTTCACGTGTCAGCTAGTGTTACCTGCTCCTTAAAATGTAGGCAATATTTGCTCAGCCCCTAAAATGTAATTTCACACTCTCTGAAAAGCCAGTGAACTGACTCACTCATTTGATGCCTATCTATTAAATACCTGTAATGCAGTAGACACTGTTTCTCTTCTGGTTTCTACAAATTCTTGGTAGAGGAAAAGCTGGTAGGAAGTGATGGGGTAATTTTTTATTTCGTGGTTACCTAGATCTAGCTGACTTTTTTGTGTTCAGCTTTACAAAGTGCTTGGTCTAAATTCTGTGCTTTGATCTCTGTCATGGATGTGGATCAAAATGTGGGGAAAACCCCAAGCCACCTTGAGTGCAAGAGAAAATTACCCTGTTGTACTACATGGTAGACAACTGGCATGTTTCAGTCAACCCTTGAACAAGGCAGAGTTAGAGATGGTGGCCCTCTGCACAGTCAAATCTGAGAATAACTTGTAGTCTGCCCTTCGTGTACGCAGTTCCACATCCACAGAGGCATCCAATGACGGACCTGTAATACTATGATACTTACTATTGAAAAAATCCGCACAGAGATGGAACCATGTTCAAGGGGCAACTAAGTATGTAAATCATTTTGTTGTACCCGCCCATTGTCAGGAATTTCACACTGGCTGTGCCTCCTGACAATGGCCATCTCAGCCTCTGGCCATCTTGTTAGATTGTCTTCCCCTTTCTCTCATTCTAGCCTTAGAGAATACCTGGTAAACTCAAAATTCTTTTTTTTTTTCCAGATTCTTTTATGGTAATAGAGTGATGTAGCTGCCTCCTTTACTGCCTTTAGTGCCAGACTCAGCTCAAGTTCTGTCTTGACCTTTCAATAACCCATCAGGGTACTCAGCTGAATACAAGTTACCTCCAGTCTTTTGTTAACCTGTAACAGGTCCCACTTTCCTAAGAAAGTTATTAGGAGAAATTTTTTTCTTCCATATTTTCTTCACTTTCTTCTCCCAAGATGCTCTATGTCTGGGGCTTGAAGCCAAATTCTCCAGAGTGAGAGACTATAGTGTACTGTCCAAGACATTCTGTACTCCTTTTTTAAAAGTGTCAGTCTGTGGGAACATGAAGCAGAAACTATGGAAGGCTTTGGTTAGAAATGGAGCTTCAGCAAAGTGCTTTCAAAGGTTCAACTCCAAAGTATGTTTTATAAAATACTACATCCATGGCCTACCCATAGGTATTAAGTTAAAATGATTGGTAATCTTCAGATTGATATTTCATGTACTGTAACTTCACAAATCTTACTTTCTTCAGGTGTCATTATTTTGAGTGAAATATTTCTATCTCTGCCATTGAAATTGGTCTTTGAAAAGGCAACTGGGTCTTACAAGGTGCCCTGAAATGGTCCTTTGTAGGTCAGGTCAAGCTGAGAGCCTGGTCATTATCTGAATACAAAGAAGGCTTCTTTTGTTTAAATATCCTTGAAAAAGTGGAAGTGACCTTTGAAAAGGCAACTGGATCCATAAGATGCCCTGAAATGGTCCTTTGTAGGACAGGTCAAGGTGAGAGCCTGGCCATTTTCTGAATACAAAGAAGATATCTTTTGTTTAAATATCCTTGGTACTGATCTAATCTGTGGGGTTAGATGTCAGGATAATGACTACCCTTTGGGTTGGGGAGCAGATAGACACAAAGGGAGCATGAAGGAAGGAAGGACAATATCTGGGTCCTGATTGTGATTGAATCCTTGATTTGGGTGCTGGTTATAATCTGCACTGGTGAAACGTCATCATACTGAATGCTTGTGATTTGTACTCGTCCCTGTATGTATGTTATACCTCTTTAAAAGTTTACTTTAAAAATATCCTGTGCATTGAGCAAGTTTAACATTGGATCTTCATCAGATATTTTCTTTGATGTAATACCATGATGAAAAATATTCCTGGGTATTAAGTCATGCAGGTTAAATTGACTCTAGGGAGCAGTACAGACCAGTTAAACTCTGCAAGGAAGTTATTACTGAAACTACTAGTTGGCCGTGTTGTTATATATCACTTTTAAAAAGATTACCTGTAATTTTTAAGAGATTGTGTCCTAAGTGGTAGCCATTTATCTGCTTAAAAACTGAGTGCCTTTGAGATTCATTTTCTTGTTTGACTTTATCCAGAGGATAGATGATTTCAGTATCCTGGATAAGCTCTTGCTTTGTACAGAGTGCTCTCAGTCATTCCATAATGGAGTTTCACAGATGAGAACCATGATGCCAATCTAATTCTCATTTTTTTTATTACAGTAGGTAATCTTTTTTTTTTTTACTCTCTTGAAAGCTTCAAATATATCTTCCTGATGTTCTGAAATTTCACAAAATTATATCTTTTTGTGGGTTATTTTTCATTATTCATTGCTTGAACTTTCTCAATCTAAAAATACCCCTTTGAATGGAAAGTTTTCTTCTGTTATTTATTTCCTCCCCCTCTTCTTTCTTATTGATTTTTATGCCTTTATTAGTTGGCTATTGGACCATCATGACTCAGTTTTCTCATGTTTTCTGACTGGTTTTTTTCCTTTGCTTTCTGGAGGATATCCTCAAATTTATGTTATAGACCTTTTGATGAACTTGGCTACAATCACATTTTTAATTTCCAAGAAACTTTCTTGTTCTCTGACCTCTGCTCTATCATAGTAGCTTATATTTGTTTTATAGTTGCCAAAACTTATCAAATGTCTATTGGGTTACTTATTAGAATATTTCAAACTCTCTTTTGTTCCCTGAATTATCATTACATCTATTCATCTTGGGGCTTCCCAGGTACTCAGTGGTAAAGAATCTGCCTGCCAATGCAGGAGACGCATGTTCAATCCTGGGATGGGGAGGATCCCCTGGAGGAGGAAATGGCAACCCACTCCAGTATTCTTGCCTAGAAAATCTCATAGACAGAGGAGCCTGGCAGGCTACAGTCCATGGAGTTGCAAAGAGTCAAACACAACTGAGCATACACACACGCTTTTCATCTTGATCTTACTCTTTTATGTTATTGATTTTTCCAAAATGCTGGTGAGCCTTAATTGTCCATTCCTATTTATGAAAAAGCCTGGATGGGGTAATGTAGAAAATGGGCATAGGTTTGTTTGTGGTTGGTTTCTCACAGGGCTTTCCCTGGATGGAAGGACTGACGACAAGCCGTCTATACTCTGAGCAGGACCAGTAAGTTGGTAGACCTTTCTTTAGGGCGTGTGGTTAGGGAGCAAGGGGACAGATTTGCAGTTCTCTTCCCCCAATGAAAGGACTGTGGTCCTGGGGAGCCAGCCTCCCATACTTGGCCAAAACCCTGCCCAGGTGGCTCTTCCAGTTTCTTTCCGTAGCAGCTCCCCATTTTTATCCTGGGGACAAATGGTTTTATGTTCCTGGGATGGGTGCTGGCAGCAGTGGGCAGCTGGCCCATTCTTTAAAAGTTCTGGTAATTAATTTCCCTGAATGCTGTTAATACTTCCCTCGCCTGGCAATTCTGAGTGTGGTGCCTTGCTGAGGCTGCAGGGCAGAATGGCTATCAACCCTTCTACTTTGACTTATCACTACATTTGTGTCTGTTTTCTAACTTCCAGAATTTGTCAGAATTCCTTGTCTACTAACATATTCCTCCCACCCTGATTGTTTATGTCATGGCTGTATTCCCATGTGTAAAATTTTACTGACATTTCAGAGGGGTTTAGAGAATGAGAGGAGGTAACGTGTGTGTGATCACTTTCTCAACCAAAAGTCAGATGCAGCTTTGCAAATAAGTGACTGGCCCTAGAATACTAAAATAAGTAGCAAAGACTGGATTTAGAACTTTGGCACTTTATATGAAAAATTCTATTATAAAACAGAAAACCAAGATCGTTTTATCAAGAACAGTCAACAATAATAAACTGTATATTGTTTAATAGTTTATAAACTGTTTCTTAATACTCTTATTTTTGTATTGATATTTTCAACAGTATTCCCCTTGATCTTAGAGACGTCATTGTATATACAATCTAAATTCTAAGAGTAGAGTTAAAAAATGTCAAAAGACAGGGTTTAGAACTTTACTGATGTTGGAAATCCACGACTAGATTCCTCATGGAGACTGACAGAGTTAGGCTAGATTGTGAACTCACCACTTGACACTAGACCTGGTATTTTAAACTGTCTTTTTGCAACTAAAATTACTTAAGCTTGTTAGACAATTACTTAAGCTTGCCATCTATGGGGTCTCACAGAGTCGGACATGACTGAAGCGACTTAGCAGCAGCAGTTAGACATTAAACTGAGGTATGTGGCCTTGCAATTCACATTAGCCTTAATCTTCTTTTAAAAGGAAGTAGTTATTGTTTCTTAACCACTGTCAAACAAGAGGAGCTTACATTGTGTTGATAGTGTGGACTTTGTATTACAGAACATATTATGTAATAAGAGCTTAGTACATGTTTGTTGAATTATATAATCACGACCTCCATAATTTTCTTTAATAATTTTAAGCAACCCAGTTATCTTATGAATGTCTTCTTCTAGTTCATTTATTGATGTAAAAATTATTACTTTGAATGATGGAAGATTAGAATCCAGAGTTATTATACCAGAGCTTTGCGCTTAGTCCCCTAGGTCATTTCTTACCTTTGTCGCCACCAGATGTGGTGTTGTTTAATTACTTAATTAAGCACCCTGTAAATGTTAAACCACAAGAGGATCAGAGAGAGAGAGCTGAAGGCACCTGGGTAAAATATGAACATTTTGTTAGCATCTTGTACAGAGAATGTAGAGGAATGTTTTATCTCTTCTGTTAGTAAATGTCTTGAAAGCGGGAGTCATCTTTTTGAGTTTAGATCCTTTTTACCCGCTTCTTATCTGGAAATAATTGCAAACCT
This sequence comes from Bos indicus, assembly GCF_029378745.1. Lineage (NCBI taxonomy): Eukaryota > Metazoa > Chordata > Mammalia > Artiodactyla > Bovidae > Bos > Bos indicus. The sequence goes on from NC_091769.1 coordinate 36,650,604, forward strand.
ACAGAAAAGTTACAAAAATAATGCCAAGAACTTCATATAACCAGTACCCAGATTTACCAGTTGTTAACACTTTGCCACATACTTTAGTGTGTATTCCCTATAACTAGGAGATTCTCATAGCAAAATCAAGAAATTTAGCATTTTCTATGCATTGTATAAAATTCTGTGTTCTATATGGCCCATATTCCACATTGATCTATTGACTCAGTAATGTCCTTCACAAGTTGTTTTTTTTTCCCTAGTCTAGGATCATGCATTGAGTTCTGTTGTATGTCTCTTGAGTCAGTTCTCTTTGATCTCAAACAAGCCTCTGCCTTTCTCTGTCCTTCATGACATTGATATTTTATAGATATATTGTCTCTGTTGTAGATAGCTTTATATTTCTGGCATAGGATATCAACCCAGGAATTTTTTTTTTTTTTTTAAGAAAATTGTTCCTAAACATTTTTGGGGAGAGCACCTTTCTTTCAAAAAGTTTATTTAATATGGGAAAGAAGTGTAGGCTTTTTAGGAAAAACAGCATATGTTTTGACTTAGAGTTGTTATTTAGTCCCAGACTTAGTTTTAAATTGCAGTTCTTCTACTTTTTACCTTTGTAGCACTGGACAGGTTACTTTGTGTCACTGATTCACAACTTCCTCAGCTTTGAAAGGGTACAGATAAAGTGTTGACATGAAAAAATGAGATAAAGTGTATTGACAGAGTAGCACATGATGTGTATAGGGTGAATGGAAATTAACAATACTCACTTTAACAGACTTTAAGTTGTAGAGGATGACTGCTCTTGCCATGTTCAAGGGTTAAATACTTCTCTAGCTCTAGTCTGTAGAAGGCACTGGAGAAAAGTCCAATCAGAGCAAGGAAGCATGGAATCAGTTATCACATTTTGTTCTGTACTGAGAACGCTTTACCGTCTGAGCCACCAGGGAAGTCCAAGATGTAAATATCATCTAAGAATTCCTTGCATTTCTTAAGTGCTGTATATCTTCTTACCAAGGGTACGGAGGCCCCTCTGAATTTTTCCTCCCATGTTCCAGCTCTTTGGTGTTTGATACTTTGCAGTTGCTGTTCATTCTACAAACTTAATAACTAAGTGCAAAATGGTCATGTTCAAAGAATCATTTACAAGGACAGCTTAGTATTTGCTCGTTACTGACATAACCTGTGTGCTGAATTCATTGGAATGTGACATAGTCAAATCTGGCTTCTTCCACTCCTGAGCTGGTGCAAGAAACACTTGGCAGCTATTAAAGTGCTATTCTTTGCAGTTATTTGGTATAATTTGCCACAGAAGTAAATTCCAGGAGGTAATATTCTTGCTCGGTTGTACTCTTGCATGACAGAAGGAGTTCATGCAAGGGCCAATGGTCTCTAACCCAAGGTGATTCTCTTGGCAGCCGGGAAGACTTTCAGCGGATTCCAGAACTTGCCATCAACCCATTGGGGGACCGGATCATCAACGCCTTCTTTCCAGAGGGGTGAGTCCTTGCAGGTGCTGGACTTCCTTTTGGAGGCTAATCTGGAGTATTGATATTGGTTGGGTCATCTCAGACCATGATCTTCCTCCTATTGGACATTCCTAACTCAATCATATCTACAATATCTCTACCCTCTCCCTGTTTTAAACTTCAAATACGTATGTTAGCCCATTTTCACAGTTCTGTCTTTAATCTCTCTTTATCTTTGATGTAAAACTAAACATTTAAAAAACTATAGAGATAATTTCAAATTTATAGAAAAGTTGCAGAATTTGCAAATAGTATGACAGACACTTTTATGTCTTTTATCCAGATGCATCTGTTGTTGTATTGTTAATATTTTGCCTCATTTGTGAGTGCTCTCTGTCTCAGTCCTAGCCAATAAAAACATCATTCAAGCCACATACATAGTTACTACAAATTTTCTAGTAGTCACATTTTAAAAAGTAAAAATAAACAAGTTAAATTAATTTTGGATAAACAAGCTAAATTAACTTTGGCAATATATATTTTATTTAACCCCAATATATCCAAAATGTGTAAATCAGTATTTTAAAATTATTGTACTATATATTCTTTTTCATAAGAAGTCTGGCATCTATTGTATAATTTATACTTAACCATACCTATCAAGTGCTGCTGCTGCTAAGTCGCTTCAGTCGTGTCCGACTCTGTTCGACCCCATAGACGGCAGCCCACCAGGCTCCCCCGTCCCTGGTATTTTCCAGGCAAGAACACTGGAGTGGGTTGCCATTTCCTTCTCCAATGCGTGAAAGTGAAAAGTGAAAGTGAAGTCGCTCAGTCGTGTCAAGTGCTATAATAATATAAAATATGTTTCTTCCAGCTTTATTGAAATGTGACTGACATGTAACGTTGTATAAATTTAAGGTGTACAACATAGTGATTTTATATATGTATATATTGAAAAATGATAACCATAATAATATTAATGAACACATTCATCATCACATATAGTTATTTTTCTTGTAATAAGAGCTTTTAAGATCTCTCAGCAGCTTTCAAAGATACAATTCAGTGTTGTTATCTATAATCACTAGGGTATATATTTTCACCCTCAGAATATATTTATCTTATAATTAGAATCTGATACCTTTTGACCACCTTCATCCACTTCCCCTATAGTGTATTTTATTCTAATATATTATTGATATTCCAGTTTTCTCAGTTTATCCAACAATCTCCTTCCTCCACTATAGGATCCAGTCTGGCTCAGTTGTTGTCATATATTCTTAGCCTCCTTTAATCCAGAACATTACTTTTCTTTTCTGACACTGGCTAAAGATATAGTTCCCCTACCACACACACACTTTGTCAAACAGATTTAGCTTTGTGTAATTAAAACTAGGCATTTGATATGCTTTACTTAACCTAATATACTGCCTTCAAAGTACTGAGTCAATATTTACTGAATCGATTAGGTACCTTTTGCTGAATAAAGCTTATCATATAATCTTGTTTTAAGTAACAATCTCTTTAACAATCTCTTCCTGGTTCCTTGTGACTTGTTTATATGACCCAGAGGACTTTTAAAATGTTACATGGTTGCCAGTTCTTAAAGTGTCAGTGAAAACACTCAGGTAAAATAAGTGGAGAGGAAATTGTAGAACTCTGAATTGAAAGCAAAGGAATTTGCAAGTTGAGAAGTTGGTCCCTCAGTAAACCTGAGTCACAGAGAAGACTAGCAGCCAATTCCTGTGAAGACAGCACTCAGTGAGACCGAGACCTGCACTTCTCAGGTTCATGTTGACCATGAGTGATCGTCTGTTCTTCCTCATTTTCTGATTTTTTGTCTCCCTGAAGCGCCCTGTTTGTTTCAGTTGTGGTTTTAGTGCTGAATTCTTGTCTTTTTTAAACTTCTTTTGTTTAGCCCTTGCAGAGAATTGAACTGTGTCCAGGGATGACTTTCACTGCTGTGTTTTGTTTCCAAACCTTTTGCAGTGCAAAGTAAATCCTGTAGAGTCATTTTGCCAACCTTTTTTTTTTAGTGTTGCCTAGTCACATTGATCATTTGACAAAGCAGCTGTGGAAAGCTGTTTTATAAAGGCCAGACCACCTTTGTTGTGACTGTAGTGGTGCCTGTCATCTTATTAATTGATCTCTTGTTAAGGACACAGTGAGTGCGGATGTATTCGAGGTATGTATGAGGAGGCTGAGGGTGACACTGAGCTACACTGCGAGGCAAGCCCCCCTCTGCTTCTTGCTCTGTCACAAATAGATATTTGACTTCTAGGTCGTATGCAGGTTCAATTTGGTTTTGTTTTTTTATTTCATTTATTTATTTTTCACTGCACTGAGTCTTTGTTGCTGCACTCGGTCTTTCTCTAGTTGTGGCAAACGGGGGCTAGTCTTTAGTTGTGGCACACGGGCTTCTCACTGTGGTGATTTCTTTTGTTGGGGAGCATGGGCTCTAGGGCTTAAGAACCTCAGTAGTTGCAGCACGTGGGCTCAGTAATTGCAGAGCATGGGCTCTAAAGTATGGGCTAAGTTGCCCTGCGGCATGTGGCATCCTCCTGGGATTGAACCTGTGTCCCCTGCATTGGCAGGTGGTTTCTTAAGCACTGGATCACCAGGAAAGTCTCTGTTTGTTTTTTTTTTAATAGAATGAGATTTGAAAGTAGGACATTGGTATTTAGTTTCCTTTTACTCAGAGATACTATGTCAGTGATATATATTTACCTATTCTGGCATATGACTCCGGTCTTATTACACATTCCATGATTCCTCAACTCTTATTCATATTTTTTAGAGGTAATGAAAGGTCATTCTTTTGAGTACAGAGGGTTCATGACCTAGCATTTGAACTCTACCTTTAGAAGGTGTCTGATCTGTATGTCTGCTCGTGCTTGAGACCCGATATACAACATTTATTCAATGGGGACAAACAAAGACTAGGATTTATTTTTAGGTAGCCACAGGAACCAGGCAATCTGTTCTCTCCATGACTGCCTTAGATAAATAACTATTCACATGGGACATTCTTTTTCAATATTAAAAAGCATTCTTTATTCATTCAAGTTTTAGAATTGTTTCTTATAAGTTTGCTGATTAACTGTGGCACAATAAAAAGATTTTCTCTAATCTTCAGTACCCAAAAAGCTTTATACATAAAGAGGTCTTTCAAAGCACTATGAGGAAAATATCTATCCAACTATGAGGGAATAATAAAATCATGATACAGCCACACAATTATGCAGATGGTTAAAATGTTTTGAAGTGTTTATATTGGTTAGAGACATGCCTAAAAGTTTTTAAAAAGCAAGCTACAAAATTACATATGCAGTATGTTCACAATTCTCCAAAAAGCACAGAAGAATTACTGGAAGATATATTAACAATGATTCTAACTGATTGGTAGAACTAGAAGTGGTATTTTTCTACTTTTTATCGAATTTTCAAAATGTACTTACTGATTCTGTGACAATTTTATTTCAAAAGCAGTTGTTGCATAATATGCCTTAACTTTAAAATATCACTAGGTATATGTGACTGCAGGGAAGATATGCGAGGTGGATAGGGAGACACTTGGATGAAATGGCTAACTTGCTGTTCACTTCAGAGCCTGAAGCAGTGAGTTCAAGTGTTGGCTTGTTTGATAGCACAGCCCAGCTGCTACTTATAGTCCTCTTTGGGGAAAGAAATATAAGTAAATTTAATAGGTAACTGACTCTGGTAAGTCCTGTTACCTTTCTAAGTCTGGTTAATCATTTATAAAGTAAGAATAATAATACCTACCTCAAAGGGCTGTGGCAAGACTTAGCTGAAAATATTTTATGAACGCTAAAGTACCATGCATATGGAAAGAGACTTCATTAAATGGACCTTCAGGCCACTCTAGCTATAACTGTTAATATATTAAATTAATAAGAAATAATCACCTTGATTGACATGTTCTTTTTGTTATCTTTCTTGATCAGAGAGGACCAGGTAAACTTCCGGGGATTCATGAGAACCTTGGCTCATTTCCGACCCATTGAGGATAATGAAAAGAGCAAAGATGTGAATGGACCAGAACCACTCAACAGCCGAAGCAACAAACTGCACTGTAAGGAGATAGTCTTCTGGCTTAAAATATTTGCTTTTCATTTCTTACAAATCATTTATTTATTCATTCATTTACTAAGGAATTATTTATTCGAACACAGTGGTTAAGAGCTCAGACCCTGGAGCTAAAGTGGCTGGATTTGAATCCCAGCACTGCCACTTTTTGGCCCTATGACTTTGGGCAGGTTACTTCAGATCTTTGGGCTGCAGTTTCCTTTTCTGTAGAATGGGATATTAAGTGGTTTCACATAGGAAGGTTGTAAAGATTTGATGACAGATCTTCATCTTCATCAAGTGCTAGAGTGACAGCAGTGAAAAAGATCCAGCCCACCTTAAAATTTGACAGATGTTGGGATGTCACTTAAGAGGGGTGGACAGCCAGGTTAGTGAAAGATTTCATTTTTCTCCCCATGCCTCTTGCCTCCTTTCTTTGGATACTTCTTAGATTTCCCTCTGTCCTTTGTTGGTTTGTGTAGGATATTGCCTAATCCCTTATAATACTTCTCCGAGAAATTAAAATTGATTTCTCTTTTCATTTAACACAAGTTGAAGTTGAAATTGTATTGAATTGATTTTGCCCAAGCTTCTGTTACTGGGGTGCCCACCAAATTTTTACTAGATGTTTTAAAGAAAAATTAAAAGGCTTTATAACATTGAAACAAATATGGATAAACTATAGGATATAATGCTAAATTTACATACATTTGAAAGATGGTACATGAAACTTAAAGTTTTAATTTGTAGCCCTTGGCCCAGATCTCCCTTGCCATAGGAGTATGAGTTCACTCTGCCTCTATTTCAGGTAGAGCTTGAGAAGTACTGAAATAAATATTGTTGTGTAAGACAAGAAAGGTTTTTGAACCCAAATAATAAAACACTGCTCTTCTTCACTACAAAATCATATATCTTAGTGAACAGCAAAAAACTTGAATACAAACAAAATTGAATATAGAAGAAAACAGAATTCTGATGAATTGTTCTCAAATTTATTGGATACTCTGTTTATTAGTGAATTTCCCTTTCTTCTTTCAAGACTAAGAACTGTTTGAAACAAAGCCTTGTGTCTTAATGTTTTATGAGGTTTAGTGTATATTTAGTACAAATTGCCTGATGCTGGCATTAGTATAGGAGATTATTTTCTTATTCAGTGTTGTCAGACCAGGAGTTGATCAATAATTGAAAAAGTTGGCTTTAACATGGGATCATAGAAAAGGATACATGGCTTAACATTTTAATTTACTTTAAAATATTTAAAAACAGATTCATTGGCCAACCTTTGGATGTAGGACCAAGAGTTGTTTTGGTTTGTTTTTTTAGAATTATTTATTTCTTTTTATTTATTTAGTTTTTAATTGGAGGATAATTGGTTTACAATGTTTTATTGGTTTCTGCCATACAACAGCGCAAATCAGTCTTAAGTATATATTGTTTTGTTTTAATAAAGTTCTGTTGATGGGAATTGTGTGACATTTTTTGCACAGAACCTATCTGTAATGTATGGTCTAAGGTTTCTGGTTGCAGTTTCTTTTCAGTGGAAAGAGAACTTAAAGGTACTCGGAAAGCATTCTGAGAATAGAATTTTCCAGGTGTTTACATTTCTTCCTTCATCTTACGTTTGTCCTGCCACACTTTTCACAACAGTTTGGGTTTTTGGTTTTTTTTTTTTGCTCTCTTCAGTGACTTGATTTTGAGCCTTTCAAAAGCTGTCAGACTAATTTTCATTGAAAAAATAGCTTTCTTTTCACATTTCATTTCCTATTAAGTTATACAGCTTTATGAAAAGTACAGATAGCACAATTCTAGGATAGTTGACACACCTGCCTCTTGGTAAGAACCAGCTCAGCAGGTGGAGTAGACACTCCAGAGTCACCCATTGGCTGCAAGCGTGCTGTGTGCTGTCAGCTGGAACGATTGCAGAGGGGAGGGGAGTGTCTGTGGATCAGTGAGTTGGTTAAGGAGAAAACAGTTAAGAGACATTCTGTGCTCTACAAAACTATGCTTGCTTTTCTAATCCAGGATGAGAGGAGGCTCTAAAGGTTATCAGATGTAATACCAACCCATTACCTGAATTCCCATTACAGCGTGGGCTCTACCTTTTTCAAGTCATGAATTCCCTTAGCAGTCTGGTGAATACTATCAATCTCATCTCAGAATGTTTGTGAAAGTATAAAATGAAACACATACAATTATAAAGAAAACCAATTATATTGAAATACAATTAACAAAATGTTAAAACAACTTTGTGATGCAGTGATACTTCCTTATTCTATGCTAAATAATAGGATGTGACTTGGAGCCTTTGGCTATAGAGCAGCTCTGTATCTTGATTGTGGTGGTGGTTACATGAAACTACATAGGTGATAGAATTGCATAGAACCACACACACATGCACATGTACACGTGGTGAAGCCTGGATAAACTCTGGGTTGTACCACTGTCGGTTTCCTGGTTTTGATGGTATGTTATAGTTATGCAGGATGTTACCTGCAGAGAGCCTGGAGTGAAGGGTATATGTAGAGGCTCAGAGAGATATTTGTACATCCACATTTGTGGTTATTCATAAGAGCTAAAATGAGAAAGCAACCCGTATTCATCAGTGAATGAATGGATAAGCAAATTCATTAATTCGCGTTGACCCTAAAGAAAATACTCCAAGTAGCATTAGTGGATGTAGTAGTATCCACTAATTAGTATCCACTAATAGTATTAGTGTATCAGCTAGGATACCTTCAGCTGAGTCAGCTGACTTCAACAGTAAGGAGCTGTATTATCTCACTTTGCAAGTGAAGTAGGGCACGTGACAGGGTTGATTGTGTTGTCAAGGACCCAAGTTTTTCCTGCTGCTCTACTCTGCCATCCTCAGGGTCTGCTTCATCCAAAGTGTGGCTTCTCATGGACACATGATGGCTTTAGTGGCGTTTAGGCTATGTGCTTCCCTGTCCATATCTGACAGTCGGGAGACAGCGACAGACAGGATGCCCCCTAAGCCGTGGATGAGCTTCTGTTAGGAAGGGAGAAGTCCAGAGTGCCACAGAAATGGCAGTTTAGGGTGAGGTAGAATAACAAATGCAAGTTATGCATAGTTTTTACCATTACTTTAGTCTTGGCTTTCAGATCAACTTTTACATAAAGCTGAACATGAATTAGAATTCGGTTTAGGATCACATTCATGTAAGGAGACCAGTGAAACCAAAGCTACAGGAGGAGTCCTTGATGTCTGCTTCTCTGTCTATATATTGGTTTTTCTGAATTTACCACAGAGCTGTGGAAGCAGCAAGAAGGTGCTTCTTGTTGTAGACTGAAGAGAACAGCTGAACATCATATACCTAGCAACACATTTGCTACTAAGGCAAATTTGTTTACAGTCCATCTTCCATCAGAGAACAGTCTCGTCAGGAACTCTGAGAGTATGCTTTGTCCTATCTGTTTTTCATGCCACAGTGAAAGAATGTCAAGGACAATTAACAAGGCTGAGCTGTACCTATGTAGGCACAGGCCCACGCACACATAGTGCTGCTATTCTGTCTGTCTCCAGGAATGGTTCCTTATTATTCTCTTCAGGTCAGTGAGGTTATAATGTCTTACGTGGAAGGTACAACCCATCTTAGAATGCTCCAGAGCATGGTAAGCAAGGGAGGGGTCGATAAGCTTCCATTTTGGTATTCTATTTGTCCTCTGAAGTAATTTGTTTTTTATAACACATAATGAGTAATGCGGGAAATGAGTCTGCATGAAGACATTTTATTTGGATGATGAAGAGTATTGGTGAAGTGGAGTTTGGGAGAGTAGCCAAAAAGAAACTGAGCAGCATTATTCACAATGGCTAAAAGGTCAGAGCAATCCAGGTGTCCGTCAGCAAATGAGTGGATACATCAGCAAATGATGGATACAGTCTGACTCTGACTCAGCAGAGCCAGAGTCTTAACCACTGTGCTGTATTGCTCTGATGTCAACATCAGGAGCTCAGAGGAGGGATCCAAGCTGGAGATGCCCATTTGGGAGCCATCAGCATTAGATGGCATGTAAAGCCCTGAGGCTAGAGGTGAGAAACTACACTTCTGGAGACAGGAGAGTCCCAAGTCACAGACCAAAAATGGGGGAAAGGGACAGGAAGAGAGGAAAGAGAGAAGCTAACAAAATGGCTCAGTCATTTGGCATTTGACCGTTAGTTATCTCAGGGAAAATGCTGGTTCTACTGGTTCAGGACCAGAGCTGATTGACGGGAATACAAATCAGTTAATAAATTACTGTTAACTGCAGTTTTTTCTAGAAGATTGTATCACATGATCTCTCTAGTTACCCCTCTGCTGCTGTCTAGTCTGTTCAAGCTGCTTTAACAGAATACCATAGACTAGGTGACCTAAGCAGACAGTTGTCCCAGTTCTGGAGACTGGACTCAGATTAGGTTGCCAACACAGTCAGGTTCTTGGTGAGGGCCCCTCTTCTGGTTCACAGTCTTCTTGCTGTCTTCTCCCATGGGGAGGGAGGTGGAGACAGAAAGAGAGGGATAAAGAGATCTCCTGTCTCCTATTTTTATAAGGGCATTAATCTCATCATGAGGGCCCCACCCTCATGAGCCAGTCTAACCCTAATTACTTCCCAAAGGTTCTACATTCTAATAACATCCCCTTGGGGTTAATGGTTCCAACACAAGAATTTGAAACATTCAGTCCATGGCAACTAGGTTTCAAAAATTAGCTTTTCATGTTTCTCTAAATACTTGGTCAGAAAGAAATGTGTTTATTCCAGTACACAATTAAGAAATTCAGAAGCGTATTTATGGGTTATATAGCAAGCAGATTTCTATCCCTAAATCACCCTGAACATTCCTTAGTAAATAGCACATTTTATGGTATTTTAGAATGATAACAGCATATGCAGAAGAGAGGGTGTGTGCATGTGTTTAAATTTGTATTCCATATTGAACTATAGTTGATTTACAATGTTGTGTTAGTTTCAGGTGTATGGCAAAGTGATACACTTATGCATGTACGTTACATTTGTTCTTTTTCAAGTTGGTAATACTGTATTAAACACGCATTCATTGTGGAATGCTTATGATCTTGTCCCTTCCCTGGGAGTCAGAAACTTCCTAATCATATAAATCTCAAATTTGGTAAACATAGTCACTCAACTAACCAAATCAAAGAAAACTGACAAACATCAGGGAAAGTCTCTCTTGTTTACTCCCCCTTTGAGAATTGTTATATGTACCTTACAAAAAGTAAATTGGATTTTTCTAAAATTTTTACTTGGACTTTTAGTGGACTCACCACCCTCCTCCCTCTTTTTTTTTTCTTTTGGTGGAGGCAAGGGGTGATGTTTAAACTTGTAGATATTCATCCGTGTTTTCATGCCTTTGCTCTCAGTGTTAGCTCTTCCTAGAATCCATCCTTTATCAGATTTCTGTTTATCTTTCAATACCTTGTTCAAATGTTACTTGAACCAGAAAGACACATCTGCAGTGTGCTGTGTTCCCTGGTATTTCGTATGTATGATAGCATTTAGAATGTATTAAAGTGCATAGTGTGTGTTGTTCTCTACTGGATTGTGAATTCCAAGGACCAGATCTAAATCTGTGTATCCTGCTGGCCTTGCCTCCACGTCCGCTGCTGCCTCCAGTTCCCGGCAGCTGCCTGCAGGGAGGCCGACACGTGGGGCTGGGCACGAGCCACGTGAGCGCAACCTTGGATCTGACAGCCCGGGGGGGGGGGGGAAAAATAAATAAATAAATAAATAAAAATAAATCTGTGTATCCTGATAACTATAAAGCAACAGATATGGGCCTTTTAGTATTTTCAGTAACTTCAGTACCTTTTGGTTTTCAGTACTGAAAACCAAAAATCTTAGCAGCATACTTGAAGTGATTGAAAGCCTCAGAAGTACAACATTCAGCTGTTGTATGGTAGTCATGTCCTCAGTGTGATGTCTCACAGTGCCTATAAAATCATCCAGTGTTACCACACTATTCACTTGGTAGCCCTTTAGGAACATGACACTGTCTGAGTGATTTCTGCTGTTCTGAATTCTCTCTCTCAAATACCCTAGTTTCTAAAAGATCTATCTATTATGTTAAAGAGAAAGAACCATAAAGAGGCCAGGACACCACCAAATGCTTGGTCTTTCTGTTGGAGACAAGTTCTTTACCTTCAGGACTCCCAAGTGGAAGAGGATTATGTCAAGTCTTACTTGAGGCAAAATGAAGACTGTAGCCTGGGACACAGCATTTCAGATAGCTCTGAGAAACTGCTCCAGAGAGGCAGCGGGGAAAACCAGTATATATGTGATTTGGGTGAAGGGGCAGTACTTGCAGTCAGGCACATATATTTTGCAGAAAGTTTCTGCTAGTCTTGTGAAGGTTAACGCTCGTCATGAGGAGCAGACATCACCATGAAGGATTTCAGTGCTTCTCTAGATATGAGAAGATGCAAGAATTGGTCTCATAAAATCGGCTCCTGAAAATATATAACTATCTGAAGACCTGTCCTGCCAGTTTTTCCCAGAGCACAGAGTACCTCATTTCTGCTCTCCACCCTGAACTTTCACAGGGTGTTGAAAATCAGCAGCTGCAGAGCACATGATTTAATCTTGTAGAGGTAGATGGCAAGTGCCAATTTGTAGTTGACAGTTATTTGAAATTTTACACGAGTTTGCCGAAATGGTCATTTTCCCACAGTAATATGTCCTGTAGTCTGCTGTTTGGTGCCTGTATGGCTCCTTTGTTGACTCTCCCTGACGGTGGTGCACAGAAGACTTGATGGGCTTGTGTAGAGACGGCCTAACTGACAGAATCTCTGATGGGATTTGGGTTTTATGTGTGTGTGGGGGGGGGGGGGGGGGGCGGGGGCAGGGTTAACATTCTAAGTTAAGAAAAAGGACATTCGATTTATTAAGTTTTTTTATTTGTCCAATGAAAGGCTGTGTTTCATTCATGCTAAGATGCCATCATTTATGAGATGCATCCCAATTCCTTAAAGTGTCTAAAAATCAGTTACAGTGTCTTTAAATCTCTACAAGTAAGAGCAGTTGCTCTTGGAAAAACTATTAATTCATTGTCAGTTTTCTGCCTGGTGTCCTTTATAAACTTGGTTCCTTGAGAAGGGACAAAACATTATTGCTGCTGCTAAGTTGCTTCAGTCGTGTCCGACTCTGTGCAACCCCATAGACGGCAGCCCACCAGGCTCCTCCGTCCCTGGGATTCTCCAGGCAAGAACACTGGAGTGGGTTGCCATTTCCTTCTCCAATGCATGAAAGTGAAGAGTGAAAGTGAAGTCGCTCAGTCGTGTCCGACTCTTAGCGACCCCATGGACTGCAGCCTACCAGGCTCCTCCGTCCATGGGATTTTCCAGGCAAGAGTACTGGAGTGGGTTGCCATTGCCTTCTCTGCAAAACATTATTGAATTTCCACTAAATTCTTGTTTTTTCCTACCAGTTGCTTTTCGACTGTATGACTTGGATAAAGATGACAAGATCTCCCGTGATGAGCTGTTACAGGTTTGTGGGACAATTCCAATGCACACAGCTAGCTTGTGTTTGGGCCCTGCTGACTTAGTGATGTGGACAGAAATTGTTCTTTCCTTCAGTAAGCCTTTATTTAACACCTGCTGTATGCAGCATCCTGTCCTGCATATATAGGATAAAGCAGAACAGATGACCTGGGGAAACTTGAAATGCCTCCATTGAGTTCTCACAGATGTTGCCACTGTTTAAAAGCTAAGCGCCAAAGAATTGATGCTTTTGAACTGTGGCGTTGGAGAAGACTTTTGAGAGTCCCTTGGACTGCAAGGAGATCAAACCAGTCCATTCTAAAGGAGATCAGTCCTGGGTGTTCATTGGAAGGACTGATGTTGAAGCTGAAACTCCTGTACTTTGGCCACCTGATGTGAAGAGATGACTGATTTGAAAAGACCCTGATGCTGGGAATGATTGGGGGCGGGAGGAGAAGGGCACAACAGAGGATGAGATGATTGGATGGCATCACCAGCTCGATGGACATGGGTTTGGGAGGACTCCAGGAGTTGGTGATGGACAGGGAAGCCTGGCGTGCTGTGGTTCATGGGGTCGCAGAGTCGGACACGACTGAGTGACTGAACTGAACTGAAATATCTTTTAAGTTCAGGCTGGAACTAAAATATGTGAGATGGTTTAGATCAGATAGTTCAGTTATTGTCAAATCAGCTTACTGGTAATTCTGATGACAGTTAGGTAAATGCAGCTCTTTCGTATGTTCTTAGGCCTGATGTAAATAAGAGTCAAAGAACTGCTGCTGGGACAGTGTCCACGGGACAGTGTCCACGGAGCCATGGTTCACTGTTCTTTGTTGCTCCCAATAGACAATTCCCTGTCCTAATGGCAACGACTGGTGTTTCATCCTGTTAGTGTTGCCCTTCTCTGTCCCTGCTCCCCGTTTCCTAAACACAAGTTTAGGAGGAGATAAAATTCTACTTTTTCCTTTTTTTAATATTTATGAATCATGGGACTTCCCTGGAGGTCCAGAGGTTAGGACTTCGCCTTCCAGTGCAGGGGGTGTTGGCTTGATCTCTGGTCAGGGAGCTAAGATCCTACATGCTTTGTGGCCAAAAAACCAAAACATAAAACACAAGCTGTATTGTAATAAATTCAATTAAGATTTTTTAAATGGTCCACATCAAACGAAAAAACTGTAAAAAATCTTACGTATCTTTAGGATCCTAGGGGGGCTAACACATTCAGGAATTTCCATGGGGAGATTTCTCTATTTCAAGATAAAACTAAAAAGTAAAGTGCTTTCTAGTCACCTTGAAGTGAGTCTGAACTCGTTGCTTTGAGAAATCTTCTCAGTTGAAATTAAGGACCAACCCAGGGTATTCCTATTAATACATTTCTGTGTCATAGTAAAAACCAGTCTGCAGGTCAATGATTGTGTCCTTTGGTTTTGAATTACATCTTTTTTTGTAAGAAGATTTCACTTTATTTAAAATTGCTACGTATGGGCTTCTGAGTTCTGAAGAGAAAAATAGAGGCAATCACTCTATAGTTGCAAGTTTTTATCCTCTGGTCCAGATCTAGCTGCCAGAAAGATCTATTTTGGAATGGAAGGTTGATTTTTTCTTTTTTCCTATTATTAAGATAAAAGAGGCTGCGGCAGGGTATGAGGAGGAGATCATGTGGCCAGAATGCCAGTCAGTGACTAAAGTGTTCCTCAGGCCTGAAATGACTTTGGAACAAATGTGCTTATGGATTATTGAGGTGTCAGAGGACTAATGTTATCCAAGCAAGAAGAGAATTTGAACATTTTACCAAAGTTTACAAAATTTACTTTTCTAAACTCTGCCATTTCTAAAACATTTGATAATATGAAGTTCTTAATTACTCGGTGGATATTAAAAATTTTTTTTGTTGTTTGTCGTAAGGAAAGTCTGACTGTTCATATTTTCCTAGTTTGATTTTTATAAAAAGTTCTGACTGGACTTTTTTTTTTTTTTCTGACTGGACTTTTAAGGGTGATGGATATGTTTATTATCTTGATTGGGATGATGATTTCACAAGTATGTGTACATATGTCAGAACTTATCAGGTTGTACATTTTAAATGTGTACAGTTTACTGCATACCAGCTATACTTCAATAAAGATAGTTGCTATACTCATTTTATGAGAGTAGCATAACTTGGACATGAAAATATTGTAAAGACTATAATAGGAAAATTACAGTGCAATCCCTTTTACTCACATGGATATATAAATCCAAAACAAAATATTAACACATCAAATCCAGCAGTATATAAAAGGAATACTATATTGTAGCCAAGGTGGCGTTATACCAGGAATTTGAAGTTGGTGTAAAAGTAGAAAACCTACCAGTAATATTTCTCCATGTTAACAGATTAAAGAAGAAAAATCGAATGTTCTTTTTCATAGAATTTTTATAAAATTCATCATCCAGTCATGATTTTTGTGGTAGGAATATTGACTTTACATACTTTTTGTAATTTTTAAATTTTTATTGGAGTGTAGTTGATTTACAATGTGATGTTAGTTTCTGCTGTACAGCAAAGTGAATCAGTTATATGCGTATGTCCTCTCTTTTTTAGATTCTTTTCCCATATAGGGAAAAGATTTTAGTAGGGTTCCCTGAGCTATACAGTAGGTTCTTATTTGTTATCTATTTTATATAGAGTAGCATGTATATGTCAATCCCAACCTCCCAATTTTTTCTTCTCCTTCCCCCAATCCCAATTCATGATTTTTTTATGTCTTAAACAGAGAAGGGAGCTTTCTTAAACTAATAAAAAATATATACAGAAAACCTCATCACTCATTTGAAAAACAGTAATAATAAAAGCTCCATTTGCTAATAAACTTCTGACTGGAAGTGAAAGTGACACTGTAGAGAGGTGGAAAGGGCACTGGCCAGGTGTGGAGGCTGGGTAGACAGCTTGGGCCACTGGCTGCTGGGACCCGTGTCCAGGCACCTCTGGACCTGTCTGTCCTCACTGACACACGGGGTGAGTGGTTTTTACTGCACCCCCACTCCTATACCCACCCCACTGTACACATAGAGCACACACACAGTTCAGTTCTATAATTCTAAAAATAAAACACTTCAGAGAATAATTGGACTGGGACCTGAAGAAACTGCTGTTTCAGGATGGATTTGTCTAGTCGGCCACACACAGTCACTGCGTGCATGCTTAGTTGCTAAGTCCTGTCTGACTCTTTATGACCCCATGGACTGTAGCCTGCCAGGCTTCTCTGTCCTTGGGATTTCTCAGGCAGAAATACTGGAATGGGTTGCCATTTCCTCCTCCAGGGGATCTTCCTGACCTAGGGATTGAACCCATATCTCCTGCATTGGCAGGTGTCATGTTTACCATTGAGCCACCTGGGAATCTCAATCACAAGGAAGATGACAAATGGCTTGGCCAGTTAAAGTTTTTGCTAGCATTGCCTCTTTTTATTTATCCTTTAATTTGTATATATTTCTCCCCAAATGTACAACTTCCAATTTTCAAGAATTGATTTGGGGATCAGGGTGTATTGATACAAATCAGTATTTCAGTTCTTTTTTTTTTTTCCCAGAATATCCCATAACATACTTTTAAAAATCAATTTTAATAGATTGGGGAAGGGTATAAAGGAATAGGGCAAAGGGAGTCCCGTGAGTCCCGTCCTAGGGGAAAGCTCAGCTCTTACCTGTTGAAGACAGAGGTGGTGGACTAGGGCAATGCAAGGCATCATAAAAGCACCCTGTCCCCCATTTCTTGTTGTTTTAAAAGTCATGTTATTAAGAGTTGTTTGTTTCATTTAAGGTAGCAATTTTCAATGTATATTCACACCCTAAAAATGTTAGCAGAATAAGTGGGGAGCTGGTGGTTTTTTTGGTACATTTGGGAATAAATTTGGTGAAAGTGTTTTTTAATTCTCTTTATCACACTTCTCACAGCCCTTTAACTATGCTTGTCATTTTTCTAAAAGAAGGGATTTAGTATTTAACCCTTCAAGGATCTTTATGTTCCTTGCCATACTTTAGGAATAGCTGAGCTAATGCACTGCCAAAGCAAACTGTATTCTGGTAAGATTCCAGAAAGTCTTACCAAACTGAATTAAACCTATAAGTGACCAGTTTGCCTCATGCAACAAGAGAGCCTGGGAATATATTGTCCAGGTTCATACAATACCTAAATGATGTCCAGGAACCAGGCTGCTTCTTACTCTGGCATCCACAGTACATTTGACTTTCACCTAATGGTCCCAGGAAAACTGTTGTTCGGCATCACGTCTACATCCCGGGCAGGAAGAATGGAGAAGACCAAAATGCAAAGGACTGTCCCTGAAGTGAAGGTCTGCCTTCCTATTCAATAACTTTGCCAAAGAGTTCTGCTCATATTATTGTCTAAAATGGCCTAGATGAGAAGATATGTGTTGAGGCTTTTTGGCTGTTAAATTCAGTTCAGTTCAGTCTCTCAGTTGTGTCCGACTCTTTGCACCCCATGAATCGCAGCACGCCAGGCCTCCCTGTCCATCACCAACTCCCGGAGTTCACTCAGACTCATGTCCATCGAGTCAGTGATGCCATCCAGCCATCTCATCCTCTGTCATCCCCTTCTCCTCCTACCCCAAATCCCTCCCAGCACTAGAGTCTTTTCCAGTGAGTCAGCTCTTTGCATGAGTGGCCAAAGTATTGGAGTTTCAGCTTCAGCATCAGACCTTCCAATGAACACCCAGGACTGATCTTCTTTAGGATGGACTGGCTGGATCTCCTTGCAGTCCAAGGGACTCTCAAGAGTCTTCTCCAACACCACAGTTCAAAAGCATCAATTCTTCGGCGCTCAGCTTTCTTCACAGTCCAACTCTCACATCCATACATGAAGGACATCAAAGGAAGAGAGGGTGGGGGTGGCTTTTTATTTTTTAAATTTTAGTAAGAGAGTCTGCGCAACCCCTAAGTCTCTCGTAATTCCTGGTTCTCGGTCCTGCAGGTGCTACGCATGATGGTCGGAGTGAATATCTCAGATGAGCAGCTGGGCAGCATTGCAGACAGGACCATCCAGGAGGCTGATCAGGATGGGGACAGCGCCATCTCTTTCACAGAATTTGTTAAGGTTAGTCACTTACCTCTTCACTTGAAGAGCTTAAATCCTACTATGCAGGAGAGAGGGAGAAAAACATTAGAGAGGAGCTTGACACAGCATCTCCTGTTGTAACCTTCATAACTGTAGCTGGTTTTTTTTTTTTTTTTTAAACAGGTTTTGGAGAAGGTGGACGTAGAACAGAAAATGAGCATCCGATTTCTTCACTAAAGGACTGAGACCAAACTATTCCTTGCTTTCTAGTATTTAAGAACTGGAACTTGAAAGCCCTCCTATCCACCAGCCCCACCTCCACCCCATCATTCCCCTTCTCCCAAAGTACTACTGCTGTTGCATGACAACCCCAAATATGTTCCGTCAACGCAAACCTGCCTTTGGTGTATAAATAGGGCATTACAGAATGGTACACCCAGTCTAATTCTGTTCAGTGTTGTTAGCCGGATATCTCCATTTCTAAATGTCACCTTCCCTTGTTCTGCTGCTGAATGCCACACGTCCATCCAGTCTGAGAAGGTGAGAGGGAATCAACCCAAGAACCAGCCAGCAAAGCTCTTTGACTGGATGTGAACCGTAGCCAGGCTGCCTTCCCACCAGCTTGGCTTTGGCATGCTCCTTCATCCTTTTTTATATGTCCTTTGCTTCCACTTCTCTTGCCCAACCTACCACTCTCTTAGTCTTTCAGTATCCCTGGTTTTTATTAAGTTTCCAATCTCCCTGTTCTACCTGGCATCCCCAGTTAGGCCTGTTAAATATATTTCAGACTTGGCAGTATAGTTCAGTGGTCTGGCAGTTTTTAATGTACCTTTACTCTTAAATGGGTATCTGGGATGTTGCCTCCCCAGGAGCTTTTCAATAACCAACACTTCTCTCAGAAAATGTCTTGACCATCTCTTGGTCCCCTCTGCTCTGTCACCAAAGGGCTGTTGGTTAGAGATGCTCTTGAAAGACAAGAGAGATAAGAGGTGTAGAGCCAAGTCTTCTAGGTGGCTTGCCCAGGTCACTCTACCTCTGGCCTCTGATTCTCAACATACATACCTACATGGCTGCTCTTGTTAGTACAGTGTTGATTCTCTGGAAATTAGCCGCATGCCTGCAGCTTGCTTCGTCTGAGGATAATGTCACCACCAGAATGGCTGCTCTGACCATTTGCTTGGTGTCTTTCTCATGGCTTTTTGAACAAGGAGGCTGGGCACCCTAAAAATATTCCCACCTCTACAGCATGGTTTATGCCTTGGTGTGATGTGCCCTGGAATACTTTTCACTTCACATTTCTAAGTAGAAAGATAAGTGCCTAACTTATCCCAGTCCATAAGATTTAAAAACTGTCCTCAGTGTCTTGAAGTTTTGCACAAAATTCTCTCTGAATTTTACACCTGGCACAAGTTAATGCTGGACGCCATAGTCAGCTCTTAATACAGGTCCAAAATACTGAATGTATCGTATCATTAGCTGCCTGGTTACATTGACTTCCTAGCTCCTCTTGTACACTACTGCAAATCCCTTAGGAATGAGAGCTCTGGGATTGGTGACACAACCTGAAGTGGCATTACAAGCCTTTGCTTGAACCAGAGCAACTCCTCTGCCCCAAGGAAGCTTAGTATAGATGTCACTGAAGCAGGCTGTGGTCATCCTAAGATCTGTCCTTATGCATCTCTTCATCCATATATCTGTCCTTGGCTGATTCTGACTCATTGCTTGCTTGCTTCTTTCCTTGCTTTGGAAGGCTATCCAAGATGTATACACACTACTTTAGGAAGGGAATTGCTTTAAAAAAAAAAAACTGCAAAGGGTTTGGGAAGAGTGCTTAAGAAAGAGTAGCCAGGCTGGATGACTCAAGTATAAATGAGAGAGGATTTCATAGAGAAGTATCAGTGTGACTTTGTGATCAAGTGATATAGGAATTTTATAAAAGGGAAGAACTGTCCAACACTGGTCTATTAGTGAGGTACTTAGAGGCTCCTTGACCTGCATATTTAAAGTTCCTAAGATGATGGCTTTTTCCTCCTTTTGGCTGTGTAGCAAACTGTTTTAATCCACAGTTGTGCCTTATTGTTCCATTAAAATTGTATTCTTCGATCCATCAATAAATATTTGTGGTTAAAACAAAACAACATGGTTGATTTTTGGCCTCATGTTTTAAAAGAATTTTTCATGACTCAGTCCCTGTCTTCAGGTTTGAAATCCTGTGTCTTCTTTACTCGGCTTTATGTCTGTGCTATCAAATGCATTTATTTGAACATAACTGAGCATGACGTGAGATTCTGTCAGGATTCTGCTGCTGCCTGGACATACAAGGCAGAAGTGTTTGTCTAGTGGCCAGCACTGAATGCCTCTGAGCATGACTGACAGCCTCGGCCACTTCCCACTCTCTCCAGGTTGGATTCCATTTCTGTTCTTGAACCCCTGACTTCTTAAATGTAGAAGAGGTCTAAAATGGGGTATCTGTCTATTGCTTGTTATTAATTTTTCCACAGTCTCAGTGACATAGTGTGCCCAGCTATTCAGTTCAGTTCAGTCGCTCAGTCATGTCCGACTCTTTGCGACTCCATGAACCGCAGCACACCAGGCCTCCCTGTCCATCACCAACTCCCGGAGTTCACCCAAGCCCATGTCCATCGAGTCGGTGATGCCAACCAACCATCTCATCCTCTGTCATGCCTTTCTCCTCCTGCCCCCAATCCCTCCCAGCATCAGAGTCTTTTCCAATGAGTCATTTCTTCGCATCAGGTGGCCAAAGTACCGGAGTTTCAGCTTCAACATCAGTCCTTCCAATGAACACCCAGGACTGATCTCCTTTAGGATGGACTGGTTAAATATCCTTGCAGTCCAAGGGACTCTCAAGAGTCTTCTCCAACACCACAGTTCAAAAGCATCAATTCTTCAGCGCTCAGCTTTCTTCACAGTCCAACTCTCACATCCATACATGACCACTGGAAAAACCATAGCCTTTGTTGGCAAAGTAATGTCTCTGCTTTTTAATATGCTGTCTAGGTTGGTCATAACTTTCCTTCCAAGGAGTAAGCGTCTTTTAATTTCATGGCTGCAATCACCATCTGCATTGATTTTGGAGCCCAGAAAAATAAAGTCAGCCACGGTTTACACTGTTTCCCCATCTACTTCCCATGAAGTGATGGGACCAGATGCCATGATCTTAGTTTTCTGAATGTTGAGCTTTAAGTCAACTTTTTCACTCTCCTCTTTCACTTTCATCAAGAGGCTCTTTAGTTCCTCTTCACTTTCTGCCGTAAGGTGGTGTCATCTGCATATCTGAGGTTATTGATATTTCTCCCAGCAATCTTGATTCCAGCTTGTGCTTCTGCCAGCCCAGTGTTTCTCATGATGTACTCTGCATAGAAGTTAAATAAGTAGGGTAACAATATACAGCCTTGACGTTCTCCTTTGCCTATTTGGAACCAGTCTGTTGTTCCATGTCCAATTCTTTTTTTTTTTTTTTTCAGATGGATAACCACTAAGGACTTACTTTATAGCACAAGGAACTCTGCTCAATGTTCCGTGGCAGCCGGATGGGAGGGGAGTTTGGGGGAGAGTGGATACATGTATAGGTATGGCTGAGTCCCTTCAATGTTCACCCGAAAGGAACACAACACTGCAACAGTCTATATTCCAATACATAATAAAAAATTTAAATACTTAAAAACAAAAACTCCACCTTCAAACTTCCTACTTCAACAGTTTCTAGGCAAGACTAAATGATTAAAGTGTCACAATGAGAAACCAAATAGGATGGAGAATGGAAAATGTCCTTGGATTTTGGCAATTAGGATAACGCTGAGAGCATCCAAGGTTTTGAGTAAGGAGTGCGGCACTTCTCGAAGGATGACTTTGGCAACACTGTGAAGAATGAATTGGAACCAGAGACTATTTGGCATATTAGCATCGAAGGTGACTTTGAAGTCATAGCTGTAA
Source organism: Bos indicus (assembly GCF_029378745.1). Classification (NCBI taxonomy): domain Eukaryota; kingdom Metazoa; phylum Chordata; class Mammalia; order Artiodactyla; family Bovidae; genus Bos; species Bos indicus. Next base: position 36,672,641 of record NC_091769.1, read on the forward strand.
CTCTTGGGTTTAAATGCCATTAAATTACTAATGTTTCATCTTGGCATTCCAGGCACTTGCTGCTGCTGCTGCTGCTAAGTCGCTTTCGTGTCCGACTCTGTGCGACCCCATAGACGGCAGCCCATCAGGCTCCCCCGTCCCTAGGATTCTCCAGGCAAGAACACTGGAGTGGGTTGCCATTTCCTTCTCCATCCATGTGCAATTCTAACTGTTGCTTCCTGACCTGCATACAGATTTCTCAAGAGGCCAGTCAGGTGGTCTGGTGTGCCCATCTCTTTGAGAATTTTCCACAGTTTATTGTGATCCACATAGTCAAAGGCTTTGGCATGGTCAATAAAGCAGAAATAGATGTGTTTCTGGAACTCTTGCTTTTTCCATGATCCAGTGGATGCTGGCAATTTGATCTTGGTTCCTCTGCCTTTTCTAAAACCAGCCTGAACATATGAAGTTCATGGTTCACGTATTGCTGAAGCCTGGCTTGGAGAATTTTGAGCATTACTTTACTAGTATGTGAGATGAGTGCAATTGTGTGGTTGTTTGAGCATTCTTTGGCATTGCCTTTCTTTGGGACTGGAATGAAAACTGCCCAGCTATTATTACATGGCTTTTCACACTTTCAAGTTTCAGTCCACTATGTAGGGTATGAGTAATTTCTTATTTTAAAGTTTAGTGTCATGCCACAGGACTCAAAGAATTAATAACTGGAGTCAATCTTATAACTTCTAACACAATACCACCTTCTTTTCCCATCCCTCTGCCTCAAAAGTCCATTCAAAATAACTTGCACTGTTTTAGCTTTGCTTCACTTTGAGTAATTTTACAATCTGGAGAAAGTGAAAAATAGTTGGAGTAACTATAACATCAGTTTTGGAGGAACTTTAATATTACTGGCCATGCCATAGGTATACAGTCTATGACTAAAATAAAACAATTGATACCATAAAAAAAATTTTAAGAACACTACAACATTACTTGCAGTTTGAAAAGAATCCCCTTAATCAATTTTATCTCCCTTGCTCCCTTATGGTCTATACATCCATTACATATTTTTAACATAAATGAAACATAACATGAGATATCAGCTTTTAGAAATTAACATTGTGGTATTTCCCTATATGAACTGTTCTTCCCTGTTTATATTAATGGTTGCATAATATTTTACCAACTTGATGTATATTTACTTAGCCATTACCTTGTTTGCTTGGTTTCCAATTTTATGTTTTAGAATAATAATACAATGAGTGCCTTTCTACCCATAATTTTTTTTTTCTTTGAAAACATTTTCTAGAAGTGGGATTATTAGAGCTAACTTTGGGCATATACTTCAAGCTTTGACAAAGAGAATGCCACAAGCAATCTAATTACTCTCCTTTACCGTCAGTGTTCTTTTTAGAATGTGTTTCATGGTCATCTATTTTTTTCAACTTAATTATAGAATCATGTTGCCAAGTTTTGTGTTTAAAACACTATTCGAACTGATTGTCTTGATGGGGAACTTTTTTAAAGTTTTTATGTGGATCATTGTTAGTTTTTATTGAAATTGCAGTATAGTTTCTATTTTGTTTTGATTTTTTGCCATGAGGCATGTGGGATCTTAGTTCCCCAATGGAGCATCCAGGTATTGAACCCATGTCCCCTGCATTGCAAGGCAGATCCTTAACCATTGGGCCACCAAGAAAATTCCTAGAAAATCTTGAATGATCATTTCTGTCAGGGATCTTACAGAATTCCTAAAACAACAGAGGATTACCTGGATGATTTATTGATAGAATTCTTGCCTGTTAATTCATAGACTTAACTAGGTTCTCCAACTAGCTATAACACTATTTTGCAAAAATTTTTGGTATTTGTGTTTGTTTTTAGGAATACACAAAAGAATATCTGGAGAATTTTATACATGAAGGGGGGATGACTGTCAGGAGGAACAAATAAATAAGAGAGAATCTGCATCATCCTAGTTGACACTTTTATATTTTTTGTTCTTCCTTAGTTTCCTGTACCCCAGGAAGAAAAATACCTGTTATTAGGGATTGCATTGACTCTAATCAATTTGGGAATTGCTATCTGAACAATATTGAGTCTAACAATCCATTTTCATGGGAAGTCTCTATTTAGATCTTCCTTCCCCTTGGCATGTTTTGTAGTCTAAAGTGTAAAAAGCTTGGACTTGTTTTATTAAATTTTTCCTAAGCATTTTATCCTTTGGGATGCTATTTTGAGTGCAGTTTTCTTAGTTTCATTTTTGTTATTAGTATAAAGTTGATTTTTGTATGCTGATCTTGTATCCTACAACCTGCTCAACATATTCTAGTAGTTTTGTTTTTGCTATGTGTGTGTGTGTGTGTGTGGTGTCTTCCTTACGACTTTCTACAAAGGATCATGTCATCTAAAGACAAAATTATTATTTATCTTTTTGCATGGTCTGCACCCTCCAGTACAAAGTAGAGTAGAGGTGGTGGGAGATGGTGTCCTTACCTTGTTTCTGATCTTAAAGCCAAAGTATCGTCTCACCATTAAGTGTAATATTAACTACAGATTTTCCCATAAATGCTCTTTATTATGTGAAAGTGTTAAGTCTCCTAGTTGTGTCAGACTCTTTGCAACCCCAAAGACTGTAGCCCGCCAGGCTCCTCTGTCCATGGAATTCTCCATGCAAGAATACTGGAGTGGGTTGCCATTCCCTTCTCCAGCAAATCTTCCCCACTCAGGGATCGAACCCTGGTCTCCCGCATTGCAGGCAGGTTCTTTACTGTTTGAGTCACCACTTCTGTAAAAGTAATTTCTTGGCCTCATTTGAAGACTTAGGAAACTGGATCTCAGCTGTAAGCGGTAGGGAATCTGTACTTCTAGGAAGCAGGTCAGATGACAGCCTTAATGGTGTTTGAGGACCTTACTGCCCAGCTATGGTTTTTCCAGTAGTCATGTACGGATGTGAGAGCTGGACAACAAAAAAGGCTGAGGACCGAAAAATTGATGCCTTCGAACTGCGGTGCTGGAGAAGACTCTTCAGAGTCCCTTGGAAGCAGGGAGATCAAGCCAGTCAATCCTAAAGGAAATCAACCCTGAATGTGCACTGGAAGGACTGATGCTGAAGCTGAAGCTCTAATGCTTTGGCCACCTGATGAAAAGAACCGACTCCTTGGTAAAGACTCTGATGCTGGGAAAGATTGAGGGCAGAATAAGGAGGGGGCGGCAGAGGATGAGATGGCTGAATGGCATCACTGACTCAATGGACATGACTTTGAGTAAGCTCCAAAGACAGTGAAGGACAAGTAAGCCTGGTGTGCTGTAGTCCATGGGGTCGCAAAGAGTCGGATAGTATTGAGCGACTGAACAACAGTGTTACAAGTTCCTGGGCCCTGAAAATGAAACTACTAGTAGCATATTTTAACCTGCTGCTGCTGCTGCTAAGTCGCTTCAGTCGTGTCCGACTCTTAGCGACCCCAAGGACTGCAGCCCACCAGGCTCCTCCATCCATGGGATTTTCCAGGTAAGAGTACCGGAGTGGGGGTGCCATTGCCTTCTCCATATTTTAACCTAACGATGGCTTAAAATAGTCACGCGGCCTAGCCATAGACTACCTAACGACGAAGTTCCGCTGCTTAAACGCGGAAATAATTTTACACTCTTAAGAAATTAAGAAAGTATTTTTCCCTATTACCTCAAACCGGAGACGCAACCACAGGCAAAAACAGGCCGAAAGAGTGGGGCTAGAGCTATTGATTGACACACATTCCAACCAACCTACAACGGAAGAAGAGCGCGCCTGCGCAAGTCATTATCCAATCTGTACTCAGCATTAGCGGAAGAGGCGGGGCGCCTGGAAACGGCCGCCGCAGAGTTGGCGGACTTGAGAAAGAGCGAAGATGGCGGAGTGAGGTTCTTTGAGGCTATCTGGCCTTTGGGCCAGGGGGCAGGCCGGCCCCCGGGCGCTGGAGTGCTTCTGCCGGCCCGTGCGAGGTAAGCCGGGAAGGCTAGGGACGGGGGAACTAGCAGGAGGTGGCGCGGCCCAAACTATCCGAGGAACAGAGTGCACCGAGCCTGCCCGCAGCTGGTGCGGGCCTTGGCTGGGCGCTGCTTTCCTTCTGAGCTGCCCTAGGGCGGCCGCCCCTGCCTTTGAAGGTGTGTTGCGCCACTTCTCAAACCCGTTCCGCCCTGACGTCAGTGCCTTGGCTTTGGCTGCGTTTGTGCTTTCGGCTCGTTCCCCAATGGTTGCACCCACGCTGTTGTATATCTGGCATTTTCTGTGTCGGCCATCAGTTTATCTTTGAAGAATATCTTAGTTTTATTGGTTTGTTTCTGTTCGTCTCACAACTTCTTGCCCACTGTTTTGCCTTGAGTCTCGGGTCTCAATCGAGGCCTGTCCGAGTTCTGAGTATTTTGTGTCCCCGTCCCGTTGACCTTGAGATTTGATGTAACAGGTCAGGTTCCCCACCCTCCCACACCACCACGCCCGGGGATTTCAGTTTGAGTCTGTGTATCATGTATATACTCTTGCTTAACTCTTGTTACATCCCTTTATTCCCACTACCACCTCTCAAACTTTTTTAAGGTCTGAGAAAGCAGCTTTGTCCTTGTATGACCTGATAGTTGCCTAATGGCGTGTTAGTCTCTGCTGACTAGATAAAATTCACCATAGTTTTCCAGAGCTGAGTCAGTGTACAATTTAATTTATATATATATATATATATATATTTTTTTTTATAGAGAGAATGAGGAAGAGTTTGGGGGATTATTATTAGAGAGTAATTTGTTTAATGGGGAGAGGTTACAAAGTATAATACTCAGGCATTTCTGTTCTGTTTTTGTTTAACTTTATGGGATGTGTCTTTTTGTAATTTGAGTTGTTATGAGCCCTCACATTCGGTCTTTCAGTTAAATTGTGGGAAGGGTTCCTGTTACTAGGTTTCTGAGTTGGTGAAGCCTGTTTGAAACTGGCATGTTAGTTAGGCCCGATTCAAATGACGTGTGGTAATACAAATGAATGTGACTGGTACACTTTTTGCTGGCCCTGGATTTAGCAGAGCTGAAAATACCGGGTGAAGAAATAAAACCTTTCTGTTGCTTTTGTCTGGAGTAGTTTTTTCTTTTCATTTAGGAAAGTAAAAATACGGGGCAGAACATTCTTCCTTACAAACAGGGGAGTGGTCATCTTTACTAAAGCAGAGGTCTTCTGTGGCAGGACAGGGCCCACAGCATCATCAGATTCTCAAGGGGAACCTTGTTTAAAAACTTGAGAACCACTGCTTCAGGAGTTTTGACATCTTTATAAAATTAATGCCAGTGCAGATAAAGAGTAACTTCTTTTCTGATTGTTCCTTCCAAATAGTTTTTTATAATGTTTTAAGACTTATTTGGTTGATTTGGATAATTATGCACATGGATGCATATAGCACAAATGAGGGCTATATCCTTACTGTAATTTTTTTTTCTTCCCCTTACTGCAGGAAGAACAGTTTCCTTGCCATTTAGGTGCTTTTATATTCATCTCAAAAAGAAAACAAAATGCTGAACTCGGGATTTGGCAAGTGAGTAAAAGTAGCTAACGCTTTCAAATACTGTTAAAGTAGTTCAGAAATAGCTAGATGGAAGTGGAACAAGAAATCATTAGCTTCAACTGAGAATGAATATCACAAGTGACTATAAATTATTTATATTTATGCTAAATCATTTATTTTCAACAAAAGCAATGTATTAGATATAAAAGAAAATAAAAATTTGATCATTTGCCCAAACCAATAATTTTTATTGGATAAGGAGGAAAGATTTAAGTAGACTGTAGGAGATCAGTTGATAAAATATAAATGTTACTGGGCAAATTTTAGAGTATATTCACTTAAATTTGAATTATAAAGCCTTTTCTGCTGCTACTAAGTCGCTTCAGTTGTGTCCAACTCTGTGCAACCCCATAGACGGCAGCCCTCCAGGCTCCGCTGTCCCTGGGATTCTCCAGGCAAGAACACTGGAGTGGGTTGCCATTTCCTTCTCCAATGCAGGCAAGTGAAAAGTGAAAGTGAAGTAGCTCAGTCGTGTCTGACTCCTAGCGACCCCATGGACTGCAGCCTACCAGGCTTCTCCATCCGTGGGATTTTCCAGGCAAGAGTACTGCAGTGGGGTGCCATTGCCTTCTCCAGTGGCACCCCACTCCATTTAAGAGTATATTCACTTAAATTTGAATTATAAAGCCTTTTCAGTACACCTTTATTATCTTTTGGTATGAATCTATTCTTCTGAATTTACCACAGAAGTAAAGTACATTCTATTGCTCAAAGAGCATTAAGTGACGGTGCTTTCATAGTAGACAGTAACTTTATGTGCAAATTAGGGTTCACAGCTACTGTATTAGTTTCCTTGGCTATAACAAAGTACTACTAAGTGGGTGACTTGGAGATCAGACATCTAAAATCAAGGTGTTGGGGGGACCATACTCTCCCTGAAGGCATTTGGGAAGGATTTGTTCCAGGCCTTTCTTCTAAGTTTTTGATAGTTCTTCAGCTTGTGGCAGCATAACTCCATTCTTCACAGGGCATTCTCCCTGTGTATGTCAGAGTCCTAAATTCTCTTTTTATAAGGACACTAATCAGATTAGGGGCCCATTTGGCTTCAGTATGACTTCATCTTAATTAATTACTTATGCAGTGACCCTGTTTCCAAATAAGGTCACATTTTGAGGTACTTGTAAGACAACATACAAACTTGGGGATGACATATGACATAGTTCAACCCATAATGTCTACTTAGTCTTACACCTTGATTATAATATATGAAAACATTCAATGTTCAACTGCTTTACGGATTAAAATCTTGTATCCCAATTTTATAAGGTGCTTAAATATAGTCAAACTCATAGAGCCTGACAGCAGAAGGATGGCTGCCAGGGGCTTCAGGGAGTGGAAATTAAGATTTATTTAATCAGTACAGAGTTTCAGTTTTGTGATACGAAGAGTTATAGAGATGGATGGTGGTGATGGTTGCACAATAATGTGAATGTACTTAATGCCATTGAACTGTACACTTAAAAGGGTTAAGATGGTAAATTGTATGTTATGTGTATTTTACAATTAAAAAATGAAAAAAGGTAAGTGAAAAGCTCCAACTATGTATATTTTAATATTAAGAAAAGGAATAAAAATGGAGGAAACAGAATAAGTGCCCTTTAGTTGGTAAGCATCTTTATCTTAAACTTGTAGAGTAAAGGCTTTGTTGCTTGGATTTATAACCTTAATTAAGTCCATGTACTGTTAAATAAAAATTCAGCTGAGTTAATTAATTTTAATTGACGCATAGTTGATTTACAACGTTGTCTTAATGTCTCCTATACAGTAAAGTGACTTAATTATACATGTATACACACACACATTCTTTTTTATGTACTTTTCCATTATGGTTTATCCCAGGACTTTGAATATAGTTCCTTATGTTAATACAGTAGGACCTTATTCATCCATTCTGTATATGATAGTTTGCATCTAGTAACCCAAACTCCCACTCCATCTCTCTCCTACCTCAGCTCCCCCTTTGCAACCACAAATCTGTTCTCTATGTTTGTGAGTCTATTTCTGCTTCATAATAGGTTCATTTGTGTCATATTTTATATTTCACACATCAGTGATATCATACAGTATTTCTCTTTCTGACATCACTTAGGATGGTAATCTCTAGTTGTATCCATGTTGCTGCAAATGGCATTATTTCGTTCTTCTTATAGTTGAGTAGTATTACATTGTATATATGTGCCACATCTTTATTCATTCATCTGTTGCTGGACATTTAGGTTGTTTCCACGTCTTGGCTATTGTGAATAATGCTGCTGTTAATATAGGGGTGCGTGTGTCTTTTTTAATTATGTCAGCAGAGTAAAGATCAGATTGGCTTCATTAAATGATTCATGAGTCAGGAAGCCTCTCATCTAGCAGACAGAAAGGAGCTCCACTGAGCTGTAGAAGAGGAAAGGTGGGAATGGGGCAGAAACAGGGAATTATTAGCAAAAAATACATTATTTCAGGGAAGGTCATCCTCCTAAGAGGAACAGAAGGGTCCTGCTGACCAGGCAATTCCAGACTGACTGGTTAAAGGTTACATTTCTGCAGGAGGTTGAAACTGCAGTTAGGTTAGGTATTAAAGTCTTGGTTTGGTGATGTGGGGTTAGCATAAGGGACTCCATATTGGGCCTGAGTAATAGAAATTTTACATTTGTATAGAAACCTATAAATCAATAGGGAACTGATAAACACTAATCAGTGCTTTGGTACTTAAAAGTAAGTGCTTTTGTATTTACAAAGCACCTTTAAATTCTGGTGGAGAATGATCTCTAGTATACTTTAAAGGAAAAAGCAGGGTGCAGAACAAGGTGTATAGTGTACTTTCATTTATAGGGAGGAAATAAATCTACTTAAGCAGATGTATATTAGTATAGTCTATCCATATTTGGGGGCGGAAACTGTCTAACAAACCCTCCATTTGTTTCAAATAGGACACTAAAACTTAATTTGAATGACAGTGATACTGACTTTGTTTTATGAAATGTGTTCTGAATTTACATAGCAAAGTAAGAAAGTACTTAACTCCTATGGTATATCATTCTTCACGTCCTTAGAGGAAGCAAAGTGTATGAGCTATTTATTGATATATAACTAATTACCCAAAATTTGGTGGATTAAAACAACAATAAACATTATCTTTCACAGTTTATGTGGGTCAGCAGTTAGGGAGCAGCTTGGATGGTTTCTGGCTTGACGTCTCATAAGGTTATATAGTCAAGATACTAGCTGGGATGGGAGTCATCTGGTCTGATTCTGTGGTGGCTCGTTCACATGGATAGCAAGTTCATGCTGGTGGCGGAAAGCCTCAGTTCCTTCCACTGTCAGCCCCTTCCAGGGCTGCTTGAGTGTCCTTATGATACAGCAGCTGGCTTATCCCAGAACAAGGCAGGAGCCTCAGTCCCACCTCTGACCTTGCCTCAGAGGTTAGTCACTCACTTCCTCATTCTTTTGCTCATTGTTTGAACACTAACTAGTATACTGCAATACAATTTTGACACTAATCATCTGGAATTAATGCAGACCCCTCCACCCAAGTCAAAGGACATGACCCCCAAGAAGACTGCCCTTACTTTAGATGTCAGCTGTATTTTGAAGGAACCTCAGGACACTTCTACTTCTGACCAACTGGCTGCAGATTCAGGGATTCCAATGACCCTGTAAGAACCAATTTTGGGTTTTGTTGGTTTTGTATGTTGTTTTTCTGTTCTCCGTTTATCTGAGCTCTAATATTTATTTTTCCCTTCTTGCTGCTTTGGGTTTAGTTTTACTCTTTTTCTAGTTCCTTAATATATAAAGTCAGGTTGTAGATTTGATACCCTTCTTTTTCAGTTTAAGCATTTACAACTATAACTTTCTCTCTCAGCACTGCTTTTGCTGCATCCTGTAAATTTTGGTATATTGTGTTTGTTTTCTTTTGTCTCAAGATTTTTCTTTTTTGACTGCACTATGTCTTCATTGCAACACACAGGCTTAGTTGCCATGTGACATCTTAGTTCTCTGACCAGGGATCAAACCCATGTACCCTGAATTGGAAGGTGGATTCTTAATCTCTGGACCACCAGGGAAGTTCTTGCCTCAAGATATTTTCAAAGTTCCCTCATGATTTCTTCTTTGACCTGTTGGTTGTGTCGGAGTATGTTGTTTAATTTCCACTGGTTCACTTACCATAAATTCCAGAGATTTGTAGTCTCCCTCTAGGGACAAGGGGCAGTCAAAATTTTTTATTATACAGTGGTTACATAGCTCAACCTTGATTCATTTTTAGAACAGATAATTAAAGGGGTTAAATACCAGGGGCAGCAATAAGGGGGGAACACCTTAGAAGCTGACTACTACATAAAGTCATTTGACTCAGATCCAGCAGGCACAAGAGCTACATTGAAAATTCCTGTTTTATCTTTTCATCCTCTTAAGTCAAATTTTTTAATATAAAACCTTTACTTTCATAAATTAAAAGTAAATTACTTTTTTCCTGTATCATCAGCAGCAGTAAACAAGTGAGTTTAGGGACCCAGAAATGCCTAGTAAGGCACCACCTTTACAGAATGTATGTGTAAGTTTTATAGATCACAGTGTATAGGTGTAGTTTCTTCTAACTCTGCTGCTGCTGCTGCTGCTAAGTCATTTCAGTCGTGTCCGACTCTGTGCGACCCCATAGACGGCAGCCCACCAGGCTCCCCCGTCCCTGGGATTCTCCAGGCAAGAACACTGGAGTGGGTTGCCATTTCCTTCTCCAATGCATGAAAGTGAAAAGTAAAAATGAAGTTGCTCAGTCGTGTCCGACTCTTCCATGGGATTTTCCAGGCGACTCTAGAACATGTCTTTAAATTTTAGCTCATGTTGGCTAAGTGTATTTAAGAGCCCTGCTATTCATTCATTTATTCAACAGATTTTTATTAAGTGCTTACTATGGGTCACACACTATTCTAGGTGCTTGGGATTTCAGTGAACAAAACAGGTTCCTTCCTGGTGGAGTTTTCATTTTAGGACACAAGACAAACTTACGGAGGTCGCCATAAGTTTGTTTTCTATGTGAGTCAGTTTCTGTTTTATAAACACATTCTTAAATCATTTTTTAGATTCCACATGTAAGTGATACCATACAAAACTTGTCTTTTTCTGACTTACTTCACTTAATATGACATCCCTAGGTTCATCCATGTAGCTGCAATAGCATTAAGGAAAAGGCACATTTAAAAAAACACACACAAAAAAACTTCTTTGGTACTTGTTTGGTTTACATAGAATTCTTTCAGCATATTTATTTGTAGAAAGAACTAGCTTTCCCCTTCAACATTACTACCAGTTAAAACTGAACTACAGAAAAGTCTAGTGGCTGGTACAAACCTTGAACTAGCCAGATTAAGTTTCTATAATGAAATAGCTCTGTTCTCTATAGCATTCTTAAGGCCTGTCTGTGGATCTTCTCCGTTTTTCCTCTCATTTCCTCTGCTGCATTTATACCAAAGGCAAGTTCTGTAGTTCTTTTCCTTCTATTTGATTCTGAATTAATTTACATTTGCCTTTTGTAGGTTTTAAATCAGAACTGTCAGCAGTCTTGCTAGTTAGGTTTGGAATTGAGGTTTTTGTTGTTTAATCTCTGTTGCATACTAAAAATGGAGGGCTAGGAAGACTGGTTAGCCACTCACCATTGGCCATTTTTGTAAGCTTAAGTAAGCATTCGATATGCATTTGTAACTTGTTATTTTATATACACATGTACATAAAATTTAGACTTCTCAGATGGCACTAGTAATAAAGAATCCACCTGCCAATGCAGGAGATGCAAGAGACACAGGTTCAACCCCTGGATCACAACATCCCCTGGAGTAGGAAATGGCAACCCACTCTAGTACTCTTGCCTGGAGAAGCCCATGGACAGAGGAATCCCATGGATCCTGGTGGGCTGCAGTCCATGGGGTCACAAAGAGTCGAGCACGACTGAGCACATACACATATAGATGAAATTTATCATCTTAACTGTATTTAAATGTGCAGTTCAGTGGCATTAAGTATATTCACATTGTTGTCCAACCATTACCACTGTCTTTTTCCAGAACTTACTCACCATCCCAAACTCAATACCCTGTAGTCAATAACTCCCCACTCCCCCAATCCCCCCAGTTCCTAGTAACCTCTATTCCACTTTCTTTCTCTATGAATTTGCCTCATCTAGGTACCTCGTGTAAGTGGACTTTATACATTATTTGTCCTTTTTTGTCTGATTTACTTTTGCAAATATTTACAATTTAAGTGTTATGTTCAATTCCAATGAACTGCTGCTGCTTTTACATGCTTGCATTGGGTGATCATGGTACAGTACATACTGTTTTACCTGTGGTTATAGTTTACAAACTTTTTATTGTTCACTCTTAGTCTTAGGTAGTTGAAGATAATTCTTAGTAAGATGATACACATGGTTTTGCCTGTTAAGTATTTAAACATCACCTTTGAAGTACAGTACTGCTTTTAAACACAGATGTTTTACATAGAATCATTTCATGGTTATAAAAACTTGGAATATATTACTGATTTGTGTAATATGAAATTGGTATGTATATCTCATTTTATATAATACTAGTTTTTATATAAATCTAACTTTTTGTGTATACTTACATATTTTTTCTGGCTATTGCTTCTGCTTTTCTGATAATACTGAATTTGGTAGTGTGGTTGGATATTTTCTTTTAAACAATATGCAATCCAAGCAGTTTTTTTTTCCTGGGTTTTTAAATACTACTTTTAAAAAGTAAGCTCCTGTAGAAGTACCTATCTTAATCCTTCTGTTTTTTAATTTATTTTGTATTTCCAGGTATTTCTGCATTGTCTCCTGGAGTGGGGTAGTCCTACTTCTCTTATCTGGTCACCTTCCCTGTTGAAATGTGGACGTCTCTTCTCTATACTTTGCCTCCATGACTTGGACTGGAAAGGCTGCTCTTCTTTTTGCTGCCCACTCAAATTCAGCACAGAGAAGCCCTGGGGTAGAGTCATTCCGCCAGATTCTCCTGGAAGAGAAGCGACTGACATATATCTTCAGCTGCTCTTTGCTCAATCAGAAAGATATTTCAAAAGCTGAAGGCTGATGTCTGGTTTGAAACAGATGCTTTGATGGTGATATTTGTGAATTCTTTACCTTTTGTTCCAAACAAGAAGACTGAATATAAATAGCAGGTATCAGTATGACATCAGGGTTTGGGGGTTTTTTTGTCTTCCAGTTTTAATCACTATCATGATAAGCACAGTTGAGACTTGCAACAGTAAATTCCAGATATATGTTCTAATGTGAAGTGAAAGAGATGCTTAAAGAGATGGCTTACATATGTATCTAAATCCTGGCTTATCCTTTGACATGGATTTACTAGATAAGAACAAAGGTCCCATTTTGCAATAAAACTCTTGATGTGATAAAGAAGTAAAAAGACAAGATATCACAAGGTTACTTCCATATGTGAATAAACCATCACAAACCTATAAATAGCTATTTTTACATATGTAAGCCCACAGTTTGGGATGATAAGAGGAATTTTTCTCCTGGAGAAGGAAGCTGTGGTTGACTTCATTCTCAGAAATCTTTGGGTATTTGATATTTTTAAATGTTTTTTCATTCATCTAAGGAATGACCACATTGTGCAGATGCTAACCTTATGAATGCATGCTTGGGTTTAGTGAAAGACTGGTAAAAGGAAACAACAGTTTTGACTCCAGTGATGGAACCCTCTTCACTTCTGTAGCATGAGAGACCTACTGTATTACAAAGTGCTTCATTCTTTTTTGTGGAGTCTTACATAGCGCTTGAGACTCGGTTTTACATGCTGCTAAGGCTGGAAGAAAAATGGCATAAGTGGATTTTCTGTTCAGAGGATATGATGGACCCTACAGTATGAACTGCCTCAGCTATGGACATAGAGGAGTGGAGGAAAAAAGGAGGAAAGTTTCCGTATTACTCCTTTCCCCTAGGAAAAAGAAGTAAAAATGCTTTATGCAGCTCTGTCTGAGTTTATGGTGTTTCACAGGCTTACAGCTCTGTTTTTTGTAAAAGGATAAATAACTTTTTTCCTTTGACCCAAGATGGGTTCTTGGGTATTTGATTTGTTTTTCTAGGCAATAGGTGTAATGTTTGACTGAAAAGGCTTGGACTCAGGTAACTTTCTCCAGTTGGAACTGAACTTTCTCATCAGAGAATGGACCTCAAGAAGAAATGTACCCAAACGTGATTGGTTCAGTGTAGATTTAGAAAAATTCAGAGTCTGAAAAAAAGGGGAAAAAAACCCTCTCAAACAGGAAAAATAATTCCACTAAGAAAAGTAATGTACTTCCTTTCTGTTAAAACATATATTATCTGATGAACAGTCTATAGGGTAAAGCTGTCCTTACTTCCAAATCAACAGAGGACCACTGTATGAATTTCCAGGTCTTTACATAAGAAGGAAACCTTTTATAATAAATCTGTGAGTAGAGAAAGAATTTAAAGCTGCTTTGATGAAATTAAGATCAAATCATCTTAGATCATCTCTGTGATATAGGGAATGTTTGCCCAGGGCCATACGTGCTATGCTGCTGAAATTTTGGGAAAGATTTATCAGAATTTGAGAGTGATAGAAACAGCCAAAAGTGGAAAATAATTGAGCATTCTTAATCATTAGTTAATGGTCAGCTAGTTTGCATGGACATAAAACATTTTGGCAAAATAATTACATAATATAGATAAAATATAATTTCCTTTAATTGTGAGCAATTACTCAGTGTAAAGCATAGTCAAAGTAGCTTGGATAAAGGTAACTTAAATTTTTCTCTTAGTAACTTCTCAGCCATTTCCTGATGTTTTCTCAGTATTTTGGAATTGTCAAAAAACAGTGTAGGAATGCTTTAGGAATGGAACCTGCCTATATGAGTCCCGTTGGTACATTGAAAATATCAACATTTGTTTGTTAAACCCATCTTCCCCCCTTTTTTCGTCAAGAATCATTTGGCAGGGTATAGAAGAGACGTGTACCAGCAGCACCAGTGAAACTGTCTTTCCCGCTTGTTTAAATACGTGTGTGTGTATCAGACTCATCTTCTCAAGTTGCTTTACATATTTTCATTTCACAGCTAAGAGACCACTGCTTAATGCTTTCTTTCAAATTGTTTCTGCATCTTGCATGATTTTCATCAGATGGCATTTAACAAAATGGGTATATTCCAGTTGTACTTGCCCATTGTTTACTCCTACATTGTTTTCCCTGATGTATTTTGTTCCACTTCATGATGGCAAAAGCTGTAATTTTAGGCAGGACTATGCCTCGGTCTGTAGCTGTGCCTACTTCCTTTACTTTGCTCATCCATGTTAGCTGGCATTTTTTCTTTTAAAAAGTTGAACAAAAACGGGATATGTGCAATAGAAATATATATATGTATATTTTTTTTTTCTAAATACTTGTGGACAAATGTTACAAGTTGTTTAAGAACAACAAAATCACCAATGTCTTCCATTTTGAGATGTGTATAGTTTTGTA
This sequence comes from Bos indicus, assembly GCF_029378745.1. NCBI lineage: Eukaryota > Metazoa > Chordata > Mammalia > Artiodactyla > Bovidae > Bos > Bos indicus. The sequence continues at coordinate 36,687,678 of NC_091769.1, forward strand.
AGCATTAGTGCTTGGTAGCATATTGTAGTGCCATGTTAGGGGTTAGTGCATGAGCCTAGTAATACTTTAAACTTCAGGATGAATTACAGAAAATAACTAATAGTGTAAAAAGATTGGGAAACCTAGACCTTTTTTTTTCCATAAATATTTGAATCTGTGATATTCTCCCTGGGGAAAAAGAGATTAAAGCCAAAAGTACTCATTTAGGAATAGAAATGTGGGGTCACAACATGAGATACTGTCTTTGAGGATATTTAAGCTTTCCATGAGGTAGCTGGAAAGCAGTTGCCTTTGTGTCTTTATGAAACCTTACATCAAAATGAGGCCCTATTTCATGATTCGGCTTTGCTCTCTTAAGTTTGAAGTGAGATTGTTCTTACACTGTTTTCGCATTGTATGTCTGGTAGGTTTATTGTTTTCCCACTCCTTTTGCATCAGATTATTTTATATTGCATGTTACCAAGATTCTGTGTTTATTGCTCAAGTGACTTTTTCTAATCTGCAGGCCATTTATGCTTCCATCTACAGTATGCTACATGTTAACAGAACAACACTGATCAGTAGTTCAGAGTGTCCTAGATGAATTTCTCATGGGTTTTTCCTGTTTCTAAATCTGCTGAATTGTGTATTGATGGGATTCCAGACCTTTTCATGAGAATTGGAAATGTAGCTAAATGGAGCCTACCTAGGCTAGAGAATTAATATTCTCTGCTTGGTTATAGTAATTGCCTCAGACAGCTTTCACTTTTTTTGCTTTCCTTGTAGAAATAAAAGTTTGTTTTGTTCTGAAAGCATAGCTTTCTGTAGAAAAGAAATTCCTATCTCTAAAAGTTCTCTTGAGAACTTGGAAATGGCAGTTTTCTGGGGTGATTTTTAGATCTCAGGAGAGTTCAGGATACACAGATTCTACGTTAGTATGATAGGAAATGCAAAACATTTTTAATGTGGTATGACACGTGCAGAAGCAGGCTTAAACAAATCGACTCCTGGGCAGCAGATCTCCAGGGACCCAGGTTTAGGTTCTTAGATTGTATTTAAAGTGGTTGTACTCTTGGTTCAAGTAGTTTAGTGCCTGGGAGAATCCACTTCTGAAAAGCATTTAAACGTTTTTAAAAATACCTCTGAAAAGGTAATGAATGCAAAACAACAGAGTATATAGGAAAGGATATTTCCTGTTGCAAAAAAAAAAAAAAAAAAAGCCATAAAACAAGCTCATAATTTTCAAGAGGTAGAATTTCAGTAGCAATAACAGTTTTGCATGTATAATAAGTTGCATTAGCAAGGCTGTACAATAGACTACTACTTGAATTTGAGACTCTGTGATCAACAGAATTCCATGAAAGGAAAAAGATGTTTTGGATAAAGAGTGTATAAAGGTACTTAAAAAAACTATGAATGTGCATGAATATATCATGTGAGAAATAGCAACTTTTGTGTTAAGTCAAAGTTTAAATACTTGGTTGCTAGAGCAGAGGTTCTTTAGAGCCTCATTAAATTAACCTTATCTGATGCTTAACCTGGAAACATACTCCTGCTGATGTATCCCCACTGAAGCTCATCGTGTGGGGATTTTGCTCATGACGTTTCTTTAGCAACAGGCCATTTATAAAATGGTGTACATTTTGCTTTGTCACCTCATCTTTCTCCATTAGTTTCCTGGGTACATTTTTTAAAGAGAGAAAAGTTTGTTGTGTGTATATATTTATGGTTTAAAAAACAAACCAAGAGCTTGGATAACTGGCTTTTCCTCATGCCTATTAGTATAGGGGAGTTAGGATTTAAAGGTGTTAAGCAAAAGGACTGAAAGGAATGGCCAAAGACAGTACATCATCTAATGTAGATGTGCTAAGGCCTGTGGTCTATGACAGCTTATTTTAACAGGAACCCAGCAAACTAGTTTCTTGATCTGAAGAATACCACAGCTCTCACATCTGGATGTAATGGTGGAACAAGGGCGACTGCTTTTACCTCATGTTCATCTTGGCCATTTAGTACCTTGAAGATTCCCAAAAAGTGTGTGTTCCCTTGTTTCCCAGGGGGAAAAGCTGAAAGAGAAATAGAGTGGATCTAAGAAAATAGTGCCTCTTGAGTACTAAATTCTTAAATGGCAACTCCAAAGGATAGAGAAAGGCTATATTAAATGATTATAGCTCCTCTTTGTATGTCCTATGCCTTCAGTTGGTGTCAGAGGCATTGGAATAACCAAGCAATATTCAGACATCTGCATGATCATGAGGACACCACTGCATATTACAGTGATGTCAACAGTTTAGTTACTTAGAACAATTAAAGATTACCCTCAACAGCCACATTAATAGTTATAAATGCTCAAATGTGCTCTTAAGTTTTTGTGGTCTCAAAGTATGGTTGATTATTTTTCAATATTGTGACCCCATGTTTACTCTTTATGTACCTGTGATATGCAAAATATAAAGAGACCCTTGGCCTCCAGGAGTTTACATTCTCATGGTGCTGCTGGTACAAGCAAATTGCTTCTAGTTCATTCAGAACATTGCTTGGCTGTTAATTATACCATGTTTGGAAGGATTCCTTGGCCAACAGTTTTCAAAAGCAGAGGGCTATGCTAAACTTCAGGGCATTGATTTTTGAGTTTACATTGTATTAGCTCTGCTGTTCATAAACTCCTTTTCCCCAGGGAGCTGTGCAGGTATGCTCATTAACGTGAATCAGAAACCATTCTGCCTAAGAGCATTTTCATCGTCTATACCACCTATGTATGCTCTTCTATGCCATCACTGTCAGTAAATGGCCAAGAAAACTTAACTGCTCCAAGAGGACATCTGTCAGTACTCTTTTCCCAAATTTTTACATTATTCTCTACCCGAAAGGACCAGAATTTGCAATTAAGCCTTTTATAACTGAATAGTGGTCCTAATTTTAACCTTTTTGTGTGTGACTTTTGTACCTCTATTCTGAAGCAGCATTGTGATAGATGTGGAGCAGCTGCCTGCATTTCTAAGCAATCACTTTATTAACCTGTATTTACAGAGCATGTATCCTTGTAATTTCCCCTAATTCCTCTTAGTCAAAGAGTTTACTCTGCATGTTTATTAAAACTGGGTCTGGATGAAAGTATGAGCAATAGTGGCAGGCCCATAACTCTTAAGAGTATAATATTCCTAATGCATAGTTGAAAATGTACAGTGTTAATGTGGTTACTAGTAATTATATATATCCATTTATTAGTAATGAAGCAATAGAGACTTAAACCACTATCTTGAATTTATTGTTTGGGTCATTAGTTTTCATTTTCTAAGTAAAGACTCTTTCTTCCATTGAAAATGGGAGCTAGAACAGGGGCAACCACAAGACATTCAGACTGTCAAGAACAGAGCATAACAGTGCTCACCCTCTAACCTCTTGCCTGGTTCCATTAGTCCCTAAGCATGTTTAAAAACAAAAAGCACAAACTAAGCATGTTGAGTAAAAAGCTGCTGTGGCTCTAATAATCAAGTGCAGAGTTTCAGAAAGGGTATGGAGTGCCAGTGTGGAAGATGTAACCAGGAATGGGATTTGTCTGATAAAGTTTATGTGGCTTAAGTTTGGATCTCTTGTAAGACTAGAATCTTGAAAGTGAATATAGAGACAATAATGCACGTATTTCAGATGTTGCAGGATTTTCAGGTAACTGGGCAGCTCTTTGGATGGTACTGCTATTAACCAGCCGAAAGAGTTCCTTCCAGCAAAGGAGCCCTTTACATTTTATGGAAATAGTCCTTAAAATACACACACATCTATGGTTTGGTTTCTCTGTTGTTCGTGTATTCAAATTTTCAAAGAAAAGTTTTATAGCCAGAGTTTGATCCTTAATGTTTTGGTTAGACTTCATAATTTGTTGCTTAAAGTTTTTTATGACAGGTAAAAAGAGCAGCTTTTCCCATTTTGAAGAAAAACCTTGTCATTTATTTTCTTGATGTAGAAAATAGACCAGTTTATTGTGATAGCTTACAATTTTTTGAGATGATTTCTGATTTTGAAATAACCCATGTAAGAACATGTGATAATGACAAATGTACAAATGGGATTCATTGTATCTGAAAGAGGCCTAAGTAGAAGAGAATTCAGGATTAGACTGGTTTTCACTAGGCACCATCCAGTTTCACATTCTGTGATTGAAAAATATTTTTTCCAAAATTATTTCAACCTGATTTTAATCTTTGCTGTGGGATTTGATTCCAAATACCTTTGAATAACTTTCCAGTAGTTAAAAATTGAATTACTACTAATAGTCATTTCACTCAGTTCAGGAAGTGAAATGTCATATCCTATATGTATATCCCGTATGTAAAGTTTCTCTTTGGTACTTAACGATAACATGTCTGCCAAACAAACCAGTAAAGATTGAAGAATGTAAAGAAAGTAAAGATTGGAATGGGTAATTGTAATAATGCAGTAAATTATGGAGATTGAAGAAGGAGCCTCTTCACGGAGTTTCTCTAATCTCTGTCTCCATTATTCCACTGGGGCATATTAAAATGTTAATATTAGAAATCCAAACATCACAGATTTCTCCAGGAACTCATACTTCTAAACCTTTAAGTCAGAATAGATATGTTAAGGTTAGAATTTTCAGATTTTGTCTCCTTTGGTGATGGTATGCCACACTATAGATTAAAATGTTTTTCTCCCAGGGATAAGTATTCTGGCAATAATATCATCAGTCCTTAAGCAACAGTAATGTTTTCACCCTTACCTTAAAACCACCTATCACTGGTAATTTTAAAAGCTTCATATTAGAATAAGCTTCATATTAGAATAACCTTCACATAGACTTACTTCACTAGCTTGTTTTTACTGCTCAGCATCTTCTCCCTCCCATGGTATATAAGATAATGCTAAAAGACTTTAATTGACTGTTTGGAGTTTTACAAAAGGCCGCTTGCTTTCTAATCTATGCATCTTTGGGACTGTAGATGAAATTTTATTCTTTGCTGTAAAAAGGAACTGCTGTAAGAGTTAGAAACTCTGCACCTGTGTACATATATATTTTGGCAATAAAGCAGCATGGGCTGAGAATGCACTGAAATTTTACTGTGGTATTATTTGGAATGGGTAATTTTAATAATGCAGTAAATTACGGAGATTAAAGAAGGAGCCTCTTCACAGATGTGTGCTGAGGTAGGCTCCAGATGTCAAACAAAGGACCTGGGTTTCTTGATAACAAGTTGTAGCAGTTTCTGGTGTAGTTCAAGGAAAAAACAGGTAACCATAAGAATAAAGAGGCACCACATTTAAAGTATGCCCTTATGCCATCCCCCTTTTTAACCTAAATTTAGGACCAACTTTATGCTAGGTCTAGGAGCAAATGTTTAGTTTCTGGTAAGGAAATAAGTGAGCTAAGTTCAGTAATGATAAAATTATTGCAGATAATCCATTCTATCTGAAATATATAAAACATTGAAGATGCTTTTACTATAAAACATTTAAGATGCTTTTATATTTAACTTTAAAAAGTTAGTAACTAAAGAGGAAGGTTCAGGGGAAAGGAGTTATTGCAAATTTAAGAAAGTAGATGTTACAAGCTGCCTTGAGATTTGGCTGTTAACAAAGAACAAGCTATGTGGTTTTTGTGATGTGACAACTAATGTAATAGTTCCTTCCTTTGATTTCTGAGACTTCATTTAACACAGTGATACATTCTACTCCCACGTCCTGTGCTAGGTGGTGGAATTAACAAAAACTGAGATGGTTTATGCCATTAGTTGAGGAGCTTGAAAGTGTACAACTTGGAAACCTTCAATATGCAATTTTTTTGTTCTTATAAGTACATGGATTTTTTTTTGAGGGGGGGGGAGCATGTACCACATGGCATGCGGGATCTTAGTTTCCCAACCAGGGGTTGAACCCATGTCCCCCACAGTGGAAGCACAGAGTCATAACCACTGGACCGCCAGGGAAGTCTTAAGTACATGGAATTTTGAAAATACTTTTATTCAACATACATACAATGCTAAATGATATCTTTACAGTCTATTAATATCAGCCAGTCATTGATGTGAGACTTCCAGAGGAGCTCTTATACCACTAAGGCTTGTTTAAAAGTCAGTCATTTGTGAGTATCAATAACAACATTTATAAAAGGCATATACCAAAACTGGAAATGAACATGCCCTTTGACTCTGTTCCACTTTAGGAATCACTCCTACAGAAATACCTGGACAGATATGCAAAGACATGTACGAGGGTCCAGTATAGGAATGGTTAAATTCTGATGCATTCATATGACTGAATCATATGTAAGTGTTAAGTAATTGGTGAGGCCTGGTATAGAAAGCTGTGACATGTGCTATACAAGAAGCAGATTGCAGAATAATGTGAAAAATATTACTGCCTATTATGTCTGTCCACATGAATTAAAGTTATAATAATTAGCATTTATTAAGCATTTACTATTAAGGACTACTCAATTACATGAGATGTATTCAGTAACTTATTTAATCCTCACTGTAGCCCTAGTTAGCTTTTAACCCCTATTTTAAAAGAAGAGTTTAATTCTTCAAGTTAATGGCTAATAAGTACCCAAACCACAATTTGAATCCAAATCATTTGGCTCCCAGATTGCTCTACTGTGCCTCTCAGAAATATAAGGGAGAATGTACTTTACCCTTTACTTTTACACACGTCTACTATATCTGACTTTGATTCTAGAGTAAACGTGATTTGTATTTGGGAAAAAAATTTAAAGTCAGCCATCTTAATTAGATGTCAAGTCTAAGCATTTAATTTTCCATTGAAAGTTTACCAAAACAGCAAATCCAAAGTTAAAATAGCTACATAAGACAAGCTTAATTTAGATAAAATATGTTGAGGTAGACATACCATACACAGTAGAAACCCCAGGATGATTCAGTAGAGACTATTATTGGGTCTCATTCTTCAGGAATAGAGCTTTTCTGGTACCGTTTGTTGCCAGAGGCTTCCTCCTTACTTAACCAAATTTTGCAAACTGTAAAGCATAAAGCAAGTCGGAATTTTCTTTCTCAAATATTTTTAAAGGAAAATATCCTTTATGCAGTCAAAAAGGGAAAGAACTTGCTATTAAATCTACTAGCCACGTCTGAACCATGTTACCTGTGCACACCACCCCTTGGCTGTATCATCTGACTACTAGTGCCAGCCCCTCTAGGTCTGCTTGCCTCCCTCTCACCCGTTCTTCATAGGACAACCACAATGAAATTCTGAAAAAGAAAATTTGATCCTGTCATAGGCTTCCTCCTTTAAAATTCTTCCAAGAGCTTTTCATTGTTGTTGGGATAAAAACAAATATCCTTCAGGAGGCCAATACAGCTTTGCAGCCTCTGGTTTCTGGACACTATTACAACTCCTACATGCCTGTTGAGGGGCCTCACAGGGCCCTCATATAAGCCGTTCCCTCTATCAGCTTATTAACTCCAATCTTTCAGACCACTGCTGAAACACTTCAACAGAAAGACCTTCCCTGACCCCCAAACCAGGTCAGGTACCTGCTATGTGTGTTTATTTCTCTATGTCCCTTTTCTTCAAAACCCTTACTACAGTTGTAATTTTAAATGCCTTCATGTGGTTATTTGAATGTCCATCTCTAACTAGATTATAAGCTCCGAAGATACAGAATAGCGGTTTTTGCTTATTTCTAGCAGCTAGCGTAATATTTTATAGCTATTTATTAAGTGAATAATATGATAAGCTATTGAACCACAGTGCTACATAAAGCAAAGTAATGAGAAAATAGCATTTGGTGAATATTTGGTGTTTTTACCATTCCTTTTATTATTTTCCTGTTATTACTATTCCTTTTCAGTTATAAACTGAAAAGATAAAGATAAATACATATTATGGAGTTAACTTGTTGAACATTACCTACGGAATATGTATGTACCTGTATTTCATGTAAGAAAAAAATGATTTCTCAGTATTCATATGACAATTGCTCCATGTAATGTTAATAGAAGTACAACTCTATTTTCAGGCCACTCAGGAATCTTTAGATCAGAGGATTCATGGGACATTGGCTCTTAATTCTTAAATTTGCCATCAGAATGTTTTCAAAAATAAGTATTATGAAATTGATAAGAAGTCAAAATAAGACAAATAGCTATGAAACCTGGACAGAAGTCTCCTGTTTGTCATCTTCTAGAAACAGCTTTGGAGAAGGCAATGGCACCCCACTCCAGTACTTTTGCCTGGAAAATCCCATGGATCGAAGAGCCTGGTAGGCTGCAGTCCATGGGGTCGCTGAGGGTCGGACTCGACTGAGCAACTTCACTTTCACTTTTCACTTTCATGCATTGGAGGAAATGGCAACCCACTCCAGTGTTCTTGCCTGGAGAATCCCAGGGACTGGGGAGCCTGGTGGGCTTCCGTCTATGGGGTCGCACAGAGTCAGACACGACTGAAGTGACTTAGCGGTAGCAGAAACAGCTTCACAAATCACTTGGAAAATCAGTCTAGAGGTAAACATAATAAACCACATTTCCTATCCATTCTTGAAGTTGATGTTTCTTGAGAAATGATCAAACAGCACCTGTTGAAGACAGCAATAAGGCCTGCCTCTGATACTCAACCTCTGATTCTGAATTAGTTTGTTAGCTTGGACTGGTCAGGAGGCATTTCCTTCAGAATTTTCATGAGTGAATTTAAGCGAGTATGTGTTAACATTATCTTCTCTTTCAGCTGGGAAGAGAAATATAGATATCAGGTCATCTTAAATTTAACTTTCAATCTGATTCTAGAAGCCACTTGAGATTAAAACTAGTGATTAGGATCTGGTAATATTACAACACATTTCATAAGTACATTTGTTCTATTATGAAACAACTTTATACAACAAACCTAGAGCACAGTAAGGTGACAGATAACAAAGTTTCCTATGAAAAAAGACCAGTCACTGATGCTGAGTATTGCTACTTCTGGTCTCCTTCCTTCCTAGCCCTTATCACCAGGTTAGTGTTAACTCCGAAACTTGGGAAGACAAGAATAAAGTGCAATCAGAAAGCTTGTGGCGACAGAAGCATTAAGCAGTCTTTCCCTCTTTTCCAGCAGCAAGAATTTTTTAAATTCTTGTTCACAGTAACATATGTCTGTCTTTAATTGCTAATGGCCTTCAAAGGTAGCTCTGGTTGTCAGGTTTAGCACAGATGTTTCTGGTAGATGATTTTCAGTCGTTTTTTTTTTTTTTTTTTTTTTCCAGCTTAGAATAGCCATATCTAAAACCAAACTCAGTGGTGTTACTCAGCTGTATGAAGTTATCATGGATAAGTCTTAGTAAAAAAAAAAAGAAAATCCAATTTATTTCTGACATAGCACAAATCTACTTTTTAAGATTCAAGAATATTCAAAATACATCGGGAAGTTTTGCTTAAGCAGATCACTGTAGAGTCCATTAATCTTATTTGGGTGCCCCTGGACATAATGAATCATTTTTGTTACTTTCAAGTTTGCTTTTTTTTCAGTCTTTAGTGTTCAACATTTTTGCTGTGTATTGGGTATAGTTCTCTCTGCATTTATCTTACCTGATAAATGAGGTTTATCAAGGTCTTTAGACATGTAAATTGTTTTTCATCAAATTCAGGAAGTTTTTAACCATTATTTCCTTCAACATTTTTTCTTTTTCCTCTCCCTTTTGTATTCCCATTACCGAAGCATATTTAGGCATGCTTTATGGTATCCAACTAAGCTAGTTTATTTTCCTTCATTCTTTTTTCTCTTCTTCAGATTGCAAATCTCATCAATCTGTTTCAAGTTTGCTGATTCTCCAGTCAACTCAAATGTGTTGTTGAGCCACTCTACTGAAATTTTCATTTCAGTTATTTATTGCACTTTACAATTCCAGGATTTCCATTTAGGTTTTCTTTTTTTTCCTCTCTCTCTCTTTCTTTAGGAACATCCTCTATTTAATGAGACACTCATCAGACCTTCCTTTACTTGGCAGAACTTGCAGACTACAAATGCCTGTTCTTGCCTAGAATAGAGCTTCTAATGAGAAATGCTGATAGCTAGCAGAAAAGGATCCCCATGTTCTTGGCTGTATCTGCCCAGATGAAGTCTCCCTCCCTCTGAGCTGGAGGTGCAGGGGAGGGAGGGAGGGAGCAGGTTGTGGCTCGAACACCACAGGCTTTCACTGCTCTTACCAAGGTTTCATAGACTTTCTTGAATATCTCTTCATTTGCTTTATTCCTTGAAGAAAATTTCCACAGACTTAAGGTAGCTCTTTTCTTTGTCATTTGCTTTAATTATGGCAGTTTTGTTGAGGAGGGGGTCCATGGAGTTACTCAGGCCATTTCAGAAGTTCTCTCCCATACAAATTATTTCTAATCACAGTATTTACTGATCCTGCTCACCAACTTAGTTGCTCAGAACAAGGTTTGGCAAATTTGGACTGTGGGGTAACCTGCTGCCCATCTGTTTTAATAAAGTTTTATTCCAAGAAAACTATATCCATATTTTATATATTTTCTATGGCTGCTTTTGCACTACAACAGCAGAATTGAAAAGTAGAGACTTCATGGTTGAGCTTAAGATATTTGTCATCTGCTCTTTTACAGAAAAAGTTTGCCAATTCCTGGCTTAGAACATGGTCTCATAAGCTTAATTTAACCATGCAAAAAAGAAAAACAAAACAAAACACTGTTCTCCTATCCCAGAAAGTACATAAAACTCTGAAAAATAAATGCCCTGGTTACTAAATGTATAATTATCAAGGAATAAACTATTAACAGGGCTAAAAACAAAACCAACAGTAAATTCTAAGGTTGTTCTTCTGAAGGCAGTAAAGTAATAGCCAAATTTCTATTTAGAATGAGTCAGCAAGCTACCAAAACAAACCTGCTTGCTTCAACTCAAAACCATCAAACACTAGTAAAACCCATTTAAATAAGAATCCTTAATAACAGTTCTCAACACTCTTTCCTCCGAGATTTCTAAGCATAAGGTGGTTGCAAAGAGGTCAGATTTATGAACGATGACAGTCCATACCCAGCACAGAAAGGAAGAATAGGAATGTGGAGCTCAGCAGCTCTCCACCTCCTCCTGAACCAAACCTGACAATATGGCTTCACTATTTTGCTTTGTATCACAGATTCAATACGGAATGCCAAACCAAGTACAAAGAATTATTAGTGTGTCCACCACTTCACTATCCCTAAATTCATGGGTACAGATCATCAGGAACTGTCTATATTAAAGAAAACACACAACCATGATGAAAATTTACCTCTGCAACCTTTTCTGGTAGAGGGATGATGTGGATATCCATCTCAGATGCATTTACTATGGCTTTTGTTTTTAAGAGGTAGCTAGATAGAGAGCATAAGGAGAAAACATTAGTACCATATCACAGTTATGATCAAGGAAACAAACTTGGAATACCTGTCAAGCAAAGATTGCCTTCTTCCTGACACCCATTTCTAGATTCATAATGTATTTCGCAGGAAAAACATTCTCAATTACCAAGTTATCAGAGACACTATGCCTCATCTCACCCTTTTCCAGCCCGGAATCCACTAGTCAAAATTATCCCAGGACAAACTAAAGCCAGAAAACCAGGGTCACATGAATAACTGTAATGAGTGTAGGCCTCACACACCACCAGTAGACTGTGTAGCACAGTTAGAAGGGAAGTAATCACATTGTGACAAATACTGTTGGTTGCCTACCCAACAGCCATTCCTCAAGGCTTTCTTGCTAACAGAACCCAGATTTTGTTTAGGGCAGCAGTGAGCCCAGTCCTAAGAGATGAATCATAACTGTTCTAGGCTAACTGTGAAAATCTTATTCCCTACTGTCACACAGTTGCTTTCCCAGCTTAAGGGACCTATTCCCTGCATTCCCACACTTTCCATATCCTTTTCCTTCCAGTTCTGGATGCTACTTATGGATGTGATGCTTAACACCTGCAGCATCCAAGAGAAAAAGGCCATGAGAACCAGTGATGCTAACCCACAGCTCTGTTGTGGCTGAGCTACTTGGATAATCCTCGAGTAGCCAACTGTCCCACCCTGTTCTTAAAGCCACTCTTAGGTTTTCTGTTACTAGCAACCAAATTCATTCCAATACCCACAGACATAGATGTATCACAGGCCCAGACTCGGGCTACTATACTTTTCTAATTTCTTTTTTTTTTAATTTTTATTATTTTTATATTATATTGGACTATAGCTGATTAACAATATTGTGTTGGTGTACAGCAAAGTGATTTAGTTATACATGTATCTAGTTTTCCTGATTTCCCCTTAATCAAGAAGAATGTATTGACCTTTGAGTCCAGTTCCTCATTTTTAAAGACTTAAGACATTACTTAAAATCAATAATGTTTTTCCAAATTTATATTAAAATTTTGTTACTAAAAGCTTACTTCCCTAAGCAAAAACTCAATTACAACTGTACTAAAGTAATTCCTTAAACTGTTTCTAAAAGATTTGAGATTAATAGCACATATTTAGAGATACTTTTCCTCGTATCTCTAAACCTAATTCTAAATAAATAAAAATTATTTAAGAATGAACTAGAAAATGAAACAAATCCCAATCCATCTCAAGACCATATTTCCTGTTAAAAATCTGCACTGAAGAACCTCATGATAAAGGGGTTTATCAAAGCGCATTAAAAAGAGAAGAAGGAAACTTCTGTTTTATGAATGGAAAAACAGGCTTTGGAGTTAAGACATGGACTCAAATTTTAGCTCCTTCACATCTCTAAGCCCGTTTTCTTAAAAACACATTGAGGAAAGCATAGCACCTGGTTATCAATGGCTGTTTTTGTTTCTAATGATAAGACTTTGATGGATGTTTCAATTTGTTGAAATAACAGAAAAGCTTAACAAAAAGTAGAATTTATAATTAGAAATATCTAAAGTAATTCATAAGAAGGAACAACAAATAGGGAACTTTTTCTGACTTTATAAGGCCACATAATTATTTTTTACTTTTATCTGCTTCATTCTTTTTCTGCAGACAAAATTTCTCTGCATTTACACACAAAACAAATAAAATATTTACCCCAAACCCAGAGCTTTCACTTTCCCACTGCAGCACCTGTACCATCTACAGATGACCAATGTCTTTATGCCTTTATTTCAAATTCTTAGGGTAAAAAAGCCTGACTGGCTTAGCATAGGTCAGGTCTGTTCCTGATCCCATCGCCCGGGAGTAGTATCACATGGGATACAGACATGGCCACAAGGTCCCCACTGTGGGAGGCAAACAGAGGCTGGGCACAAGCTGGAAAAGTGTCTACCACAGCATTATTCTGCCTCACCTTCCAAAAGTTCCTGGAATAAAAGAATATCCTCACAGTACGATTATTAACACGCAGTATTATTATGAGACATTTACAATAGTCATGTATTATGAGACTATATTTTGGTCCCATTGCCATCTTTTTTTGTAAGAGCAGTATAGCACCTGGCTTTAGCATCTTCTCTAATACAAACATTCTGCCTTTTCTGGAAAATGTTTTAAAATTTATCTGCTGAAGAAAATCTAAGTCTACTTACCACACCATTTTGTCACTGGAAAGGCAGAAGTGGCCTCTCAAGGCAGCCATGGCAGCATGGGTAGAATATAGGTGGAAACCAATGGGAATCTCACAGAAACTACAGAATAAAAGGTTGTAAGTGCTGGAGGAAAAAAAACAGGATATGAGTAAGAAAGAAAATCAGGGAACAAATACAAAATAACATCTCTGCACTCATTCCTAAAAGCTAGAATATAATAGGAATGAGACTGAAGAAATGTCACTTTCAAGAAAGGTTAATTACAGCCTAGATTACTTTGTGAATTCTGGCTACAAAAGCAGTCATGGATACACAACTGTCACTTTGCTAAAGTAATTTATATCTGAAAAGCAGAAAAAGAGCTAACTAATCAGATTAACATTTAAACATATAAAACTACACATAACCATATAAATTAGCCACCATTAAGCCAATTTTCAGTTGAAGTAAAACAGTCAAGTTGACTAGGGCTTATTAAGCAATTTAATAGAATGCAAATCAGGATTTTTTTGCAGATGTAACAAAAAAAATTACCCAGACAAAATGAAAAAGAAAGAAATTATATGACCCTAGCAAGTCATCTACTTTATTTTTCTTTTATCCTCTAAAAGAAATGTGGTTTTAGTTCTATTTAAACCATTTGAGTAACTAATTTACCTTATTTGCTAGTATATTATACAAATCTAAATATTACAAAGAAATGTTTAAGAAAAAATTAACTGCCATGCATGTACTAAAAGCGATTTAGAGTGGTTCGATGAGGGAAAAATTATTTGTATAAACATAATATACTATGCAGTAAAACAGTACTAATGAAGTATAATAACTGCATGGCTAAAAATAAACAAATTCATGTCAATGAACACTAAACAAGACCAAGGAACAAATGCACTAAACTTACTGGTAAATGAAGTCCCACACTACACACGCAATACTGTATTTTTTGGAACTCAAACCTTTGGCTCATGGGTCTCAGGCCTGTGGACTTGGACTAGAACTAAACCTTTGGCCTTCCCGTGTCTCCAGCTTGTCAACCATGGCTCTTGGGACTTCTCACCCTCCATAATCGAGTGAACCAATTCCTGACAATAAATCTCTTCTTGCTGAGTCCCATGGCTCTCCTTATTTCAAAAACATACAAATACACCGAACTTTCTCTCCAGTGTTTTAAAAACCATCTAGATCTGTACTGTCTATAAGAATGCAAGCCACATAAGTAGTTTTATATCTTCTATTAGTCTTGCTTAAAAAAAAGGGTAAAAGTAACAAGTGAAATTAGTTTTAATATATTTTATGTGACTCAGTATTCAAAGACATTATTTCAACATGTAATCAAGGGAATTCCCTGAGGGTCCAGTGGTTAAGATTGGGCACTTTCACTGCCCTGGCCAGATTTGCTCCCTGGTCTGGGAATTCAGACCCCACAAGCTGCACAGTGTGGCCAAAAACAAACAAAAAAACAACATCAACAACAGCAAAACCCATGTAATCAATATTTTTAAATTATTCAATGTTTTGGACTAAGTTTTCAAAATCTTATGTGTATTTTGCACTCAGCATTTCAGTTCAGAATGGCCACTGTTTTAAGTGCTCAGTAGCCACCATCTGACAAGTGGCTACAGTACTGGACAGCATAGATCTAGCTAGATGTATTTCTAAGAAGATATTCAAAGAGCTTCTGCCTCAGGCCCCAAATGAACCAATTCCAAGCAGGCTGCCACTCCTTCCCAGTTTCCTTTGGGTGGGAATACACTCCTGGAAGGATAAGGAGTATCTTTCAGTTGGGAAAGAGGAGCTACAGAAGTCTTCCTGGTTACTGAGTACAGCAACTAAGAATTCCTAAACGTACTCTATTTAAAACTAAAATTGGACCAAACAATGGTCAAAATGAATTGTCTTGCTGCTAAAATCAACTGAAAATTGAGCTCTGTACTGAATTCAGAGTACTCTGTTGTCACTTCTAAACCACAGTACAGACACGAGGCAAAGTTCACCAGGCAGTATTCAAGGACCTAACTTTCAACCTGTGTTTTTCTCCAGGTTCCTAGGTTACAGCAGAATTAGTCCTACTGTAGTTTATCACAAATTCCAGGTTTAATGCAAGTGTATAAGTCCTAGTTATGTCAAAGGATTACAGTTTATAAAAAGTGATTCACTTGAAGATAATTTTCTTTTTTCCCCTCCTGGACATAATTTTCTTAAATTCACTTCACTTGCACAACCCACGAGGGAAATGTGGCCCTCAGATCTTAAAACCTTTACACAAATATCTTTTCCATTTCGTTAAAACATCAAGTTCGTACAAGACAATCAGGTAAACGGAGCATTCTTCAAGTACACTGTATGAACGAAACAGACTTTTCTCCTAGTGGAAGATAGGAAAAAACTTCTGGTCCAAGTCGGTTCCACGCTCTTCAACCTCAATAAGTCAGGAAATAACTAGAGACAGTTCTGATATTTTCAGTACGTACCTGCCTTTGAGCGAACCTTCAATGCCAACTAGGAACGGAGCCTCCAAAACTACATTATTTGTGACTCCTAGAAGGCAAACACAGGTCAGAGTGACTACCTGTGAGGCACTGAAAGGGAAAACCTCTCCCAGCCAGAAAGGCTCATCATGGTCACGAATATAATAAAGTTATTCGCGCCCCGCCCCCTCCCCGCCCCGACTCCTGGCAAATGAGTTAATTTCCTTCCATATTTTCATCCCGCTTTCCTCCCAGCCGGCTCTCAGTCACCCAGTGAGAAGGCGCCGCGCTCACTCACTGGAGAAGACCACGGCCCCGAGGGACCGCGACAGGTCCCAGGCGAGGTGCACAGAGTCAGCGAGCACGGCGTGGCACTGCGCGCACTGGAACACGGCGCATCTCTCGGGCTGCAGCCATTGCGGCAGCCGCGGGCGGGACGGCAGCTTCTCCAACCCCAGCCCTGCGGGGCCGACCGGAGAAGACCCTTTCACCACCTGCGTGTCCCACTCCATGGAAGTCGCAAAAGAAGGTTCATCAATCGCTTTCTTAGCCCCATCACAGAAGTCACCCTGTGGCTGCTTTGCAACTCCAGAGATATGCCTCCGCGGCCGAGCAGCCATTTTCCCGCAGTCGGCGCCGCCGTTTCAAAGACTATTCAGGCCCCACCCCAAGTTCTTTTCCTGCGTCCTCATTGGACAACGTGAACCCGGGGCTCTGCCGCGCACTTTGTTGCCTGGATACGCCGTTTGGCGCCTAGGTTTTGGGGAGGTGTGAAGGAGATCGTGGGTCAGGTGGAAGGGAAGTCAGCCATCCTATTGGTCAGTACCGGAAGACCCGCGCCTTTAACGCATTTTTAACCAATGGAAGTGCAGCTTACGTAATTCAAACTCTCTATAAATACCGGTTTGGTGAACGCTTTGAGTGGCGCCTGAGCGTTGAGCGGCGCTTTAGCGAGTTAGGTACCGGACCTCTGCGTCGTTGCCTGGATTGCAGTTCGCCATGATCGTTCCCTCCCTGGAGGAGCTGAACTCCTTCAAGTACAGTGACCTGCAGAACTTGGCCAAGAGTCTGGGCCTCCGGGCTAACCTCAGGGTACGGGGCCGGTGACGGGGGGATAGGATATGCGGCTTCTTTGAGACGCTGTGGGAGGGGACCGAGCGGTAATTTCGAGGGCTGAGGCTACTGTCCCGGCCCTGGGGCGGTAGATTTTGGTTCATCCAAGGGTCCAAGTAACTGCAAAACCGAGAGGGTGTCAAAGTTTTCACCTTTGTTGAGGCTGACTCTTACAGGAACTCACAAAGATGCCCGCCTCCAAAATTGTTAGCTTTGGTTTTATTGGGAGTACTCTATTTATCAGTCCATCGGTTAGGAAACGCAGGCCCTTTAGAAAACTAAAGGAATGCTGCATCTAAACGCCAGTTAATAGGCAGTCGCGAAAAACTCCAAACAGCTAACACTTTTATAAATTGCCTTTGCTTCTGGAAAACTCCAAACAGCTAACAGTTCTGTAAATTGTAAGAGGTCCCAAAATTTCCTGCTACTTGAATGGAGGACCTGGAAGAAAGGATGATTTTTAGGGAACCTCCCCCTTGTATAAGTTTAACTCAGCTCTGATTCAGTAGGATCGTTCGTCTATTGGTCATTGTTGTGGTAGTATTCTATTCAAAACCGATGAGGTCTTTGACTCTGATACTGGCAAACGTTTGGGGGAAAATGTTCAGTTCGGAATTGGATGTATATATTGTTCTGTATATTTAGTGGAGTTTCCCCATATAATATTAAAGTATACTCTGGAGATTTATTCTGCAAGCTGTAGTATTTAAACTGAGTGAATGTTAAGATCAGTCCTCACAGATATTTTAAGTGGTTAAATTAATTAAAATAATCAGTACCCAGGTACCAGTTGGGGCTGAAGGATAAAGAACTATCTCTGGAGATGTTTTTGAGCTATAGTATTAATATTTAATGGCCTCCCAATGCTTCATGAACAAAGTCTTTTAAGTCCCTTTCATTATTTTTTTGCAGTCTGGCTGGAGTCTTTTATCCAAGGCAGCAGCATCCAGACTGCTGCGTGAACACTTAGCACCTTTATCCGTCTTTCTGCCTTTGCTAATTCTGATCCTTTGGCTTCAGATCCCTTTCTCTGTCCTTTACCTGCATGAATAATTCCCAGTTACTCTTCACAGTCCAACTGAAATGTCATCACTGACCTGGCACCTTTTCTTTACCCCTCCTCTTCATTCCCTTGGCCACAGGTCCACCACCCCAGTAATCCCAGGGACCCTCCACACCTTTAAGGCAGTGTAATTTCAAGTACTTTTTCTCTACTCTTGCAGGCTTCCACCATGCACTCTAGTTATTTGTATAGCTATGTTCTCTTCTCTACTGAATGTTAAGTGCCTTGAACAGAGATCTCATCTGTCCATCTTGGAAGTCTTTATAGCACTAAGTGCAGTACGTTTTATTTGGGATGTATTGGACTGTTATTCAGAACTACGATTTACAATCACTTCTTGGCAGTGCTAGAGTAATGCACCAGAAGGTGGTTCTTTTGACAAAGTTATTATGGAGGTTTCCTACTTGAGTTTGGAGCTCTGGCTAATATTAAGGCCCCATAACTTTTTGGATCTCTGAAGAGCTATTTTAAGTTCAAAAGTGGGGACTCGGGTTCAATTTTTCTGAAAGTCTCACCTATGTTTTTCTCATAACCAACTGCAGCCAGTTTCTCCTTTTAAAATCTAACTTCCACACCATCAACAGTGTTCTTTTCTTTTTATAAATTTATTTTATTCAAGTATAGTTGATTTATAATGTGTTAATTTCTGCTGTACAGCAGATTGACTCAGTTATACGTGTATATATATATTCTTTTCCATTATAGTTTACCACAGGATATTGAATATACTTCCCTGTGCTATACAGTACCACCTTGTTGTATATACATTCTGTATATAATAGTGAGATACTACTCTTAATAGTAAGGGAAAAGGAAGGGACAGTTACTAAGATTTATTGTACAGCCACTGGTCCTTTTCTCGCTATTACAAGCTTAGATTATAAAGACTTCTGCTCTTTCCACTTGATTGCAGCTCCCTTCCCTCACCTGGCAAACTCCACAACTGGGTAAACCCAGCTATACACTTAATCCTTGCTTGTACCAACCAGCTGACCCTGGCTGGAGATCATCTAACTTTGTTCACTGTGCTTAATTTAAATGTGACCATGAATTTAATTTATGATTTATTTGATTCTCCCACATGTCTTTGGTAGTCATTAATTTTCCCATTATTAAGGATAATTATTTCCAATCTTCTTACCTCAAATTGGCTCCCTTCCAACACTTGATGACTTCTCTTAGGTCATGGAAAAACAGATGCAGTCAAGCTGAGAATAGCCTCATCGTTCCATCCCCAGACCCACCTGTTATATGTTATAGTAAAAGGCTGTGCCTCAGGGCAGCCTGGCCATTTGTGCTAGAGATCCCATTGCCCTCTCTGGGGCTACAACTCCTGCAATTATTCCTCTCTGCTACATCAGTTTCTCTTACTCTGGTGGCTCATTTCCATAATGTGCACAATCACATTTTATGTTAATTTTTATTTATTTTTACTTTTGTCTGCACTGGGGTCTTCACTGCTGCTCACCAACTTTCTCTAGTTGTGGTGAGCGGGGGCTACTCTCTAGTGGCGATGCGTGGGCTTCCCATTGCACTGGCTACTCGTTGTGGAGCTCTAGGGCACACAGGCTTCAGTAGTTGTAGCACAGAGACTCAGTAGATGTGGCTTGCAGCTGCTAGAGCACCTGCCTCTGCCACAGGCACCGCATTTCATCATTGTTTCATGTTTGAGGTTTTCACAGCATTTTTTTTTTTAATTTCTTTATTTAGCTCTATCAGAATCTTCATTGTGTCATATAGGATCTTTCATTACTGCACATGGACTCTCTAGTTGTGGCCTGAGGGCTCAGTAGTTGCCCTGTGGCATGTGGGATCTCAGTTCCTGGACCAGGGATGGAACCTGAGTCCCCTTCATTGCAAGGCAGATTCTTAACCACTGGACCACCAGGGAAGTCCTGTCACAGCATTTTAAGATGTTCTAGAAATCTGTGCAGCATACAGATTTAACAATACTTTAAAATTTGCTAAGAGGATAGATTTTTTTTTTTCCTACAGAACCACACGACATGCAGGATCTTACTTCCCTGACCAGGAATTGAACCTGTGCCCCTTGCAGTGTAGTGTGGAATCTTAACCACTGGACTGCCAGGGAACGCCCAAGAGAATAGATCTTAGGTTAAATGCTCTTACCTCCAAAAAAACCAAACCCCACAGAATCCAAACAGGACAGTAGGTAACCTGGAGGTGATAAATGGTTTGGCAGTGAAGACGGGTTCACAAGTGAAGAGCCCGCCTGCCCGTGCCGGAGATGTAAGAGATGCGGGTTTGAACCCTGGGTTGGTAAGATCTCCTGGAGGAGGGCATGGCAGCCCACTCCAATATTCTTGCCTGGAGAATCCCACACACAGAGGAACCTGGCTGGCTATAGGCCATGGGTCACAAAGAGTTGGACACGACTGAGGGACTTAGCACACAAACATATCAATTTGTATACATTAAATATCAACAATGTCAGTCATACCTCAGTAAAATGATTGAGGGGGAAAATAAGTCAGAAGAACGAAGAATGCCTAATGCCTAATTCTTTCCTACCAATTCACCCACTTCCCAAGAGAGTTTCAAAAAACAAGTAGAAAAGAATGTATTCCTTTATTAGTACTAGCTGACATGGTGCTTGATACCTTGATACAGAGCCTTCAGGTAAAACTCACAGCCTAAGCACAGTCTATCCTGTGCCCAGAAGCTCAAACTAAATTGGGATCTCTGCCTCTCTTGCCTGGTTGTTATTGTTCAGTCATTAAGTCATGTCCGACTCTTTGTGACCCCCTGGACTGTAGCCTGCCAGATCCTCTGTCCATGGGATTTCCCAGGCAAGAATACTGGAGTGGACTGCCATTTCCTCCTCCAGGGATCTTCTCAGCCCCAGGATCGAATGTCTCCTGCATCTCATCCACTGAGCCACCAGGGAAACCCATTCTTGCCTGGACACATAGCCAGTTGTAAACGGTACAAGCAGAGAACAGAGACTGGTAGCCGGGCACCCCTTGGGAAGGAAATCTGCATGGCTGGTAGGAAGAGGGAGCCCAGCCATGTGCTTGACCTTCTAAAGCATAGGAAAACATAACCCATCAGATTAGTATTCCTCTTTCAGGAAAGAACTGGAAGGAAAGCTTCCCGTGGTAGAAGGAGGAACTCCCTGGAGACCTGTAACCATCCTCCTAAGACTCTGTATTTGGAGTTCTCCGTCTTTGGGACTGAGCTTCCTAGGTGGTGCTGGTGGCTCAGACTGTAAAGAAGCTGCCTGCAATGGAGAAGGCCTGGGTTGGATCCCCGAGTCAGGAATGTGTGAATGGCTAACCACTCCAGTATTCTTGCCTGGAGAATTCCATGAACAGAGGAACTTGGCGGGCTATAGTCCATGGGGTCACAAAGAGACACGACTGAGCGACTAACACACACACATTTTAGGGACTGCCCACATACCTCCCCCCTACTACCGCCACACACACATATGCTTCACTAGGTACCCAAGCCAGAAACCTGGGTGTAATAAAATTTCCCTTTTCCTCAGCCCCCACATTCACATTGATTTTACTTACTAGGAAAGTTATTAGTTCGTCCATGTGGCCTCAGCCCTGTTCTAGCTCAGGCCACAGTTGTCTCTGGTTTCCTACAACAGCCTCCTTGCAGGTTCCCTGTCTTCCATCCTACCCTCATCAAATGTATCATGCACATTGTACAGACAGTCATCATCCCCAAAAATGCAGAACCCACTGCCCTGCAACAAACTCTGCAGACTGCCTTTAAAGGTCATCCTCTTAAGAGTCTTACAAGGCCTGATAGGATCAGGCCCACTTTCCCAATATTCTCTCTCACCAGCCTGTCTAAACAGCTCCGTGCTCAGACCACACTGAACTTTAGTTCTTGAAACTGCACTCATTCTGGCCTTCCCATGCAGTTTCTTTACCCTTTTCCCTACTTTCCAGTCTCCTATTTGTTCTTCTGCTTCAGCATCTGGTGACCTCATGCCTTTATCTTAGAGCTGGCCTGTACGTTTACCTACTGGACTCAACCCTAGTGCAGCACCTACCTGTGTTCTCACACGACATCTAAGCTTCCTTATGCTGGCATTTACCCCACCACACTGTAATTGCCACTTTCCTCTCTGACTTCTCCATTGTGCTATGAAATCTCTGGGGACAGGAACCAAGTCTATCTTGGTCATCCTACTCCAGCCTGTCTGCTGCTGCTGCTGCTACTGCTAAGTCACTTCAGTCGTGTCCGACTCTGTGCGACCCCATAGACGGCAGCCCACCAGGCTCCCCCATCCCTGGGATTCTCCAGGCAAGAACACTGGAGTGGGTTGCCATCTCCTTCTCCAATGCATGAAAGTGAAAAGTGAAAGTGAAGTCGTGTCCAACTCCTAGAGACCCCATGGACTGTAGCCCACCAGGCCCCTCCGTCCATAGGATTTTTCAGGCAAGAGTACTGGAGTGGGGTACCATTGCCTTCTCTGCCAGCCTGTCTAGAGGACATTTGATGAATACAAGAACAGGAGAAGATGTTCAATGAATCTTTTCTTGCTTATTTGATTTTTGACTCTACTGATAAGGTCTTTCACTTTTCTGCAGGCAGATAAGCTGTTAAGGGCCTTAAAAGCTCACCTTAAAAATGAAGCAAGAAAAGAAAATGAAAATCAGGTAAGTAACATTTTCATCACCCATTAAATAGCAAAACAATCAGTTAATGAATGAGAAACACAGTTGCTGATGACTTAAAACATGGTATTTGTTACCAAAGAGATTATTATTAGTAGTTGTAAATCCTTTCATTATTCTTATAAATGGCAAAACTGCCTCTATAGTCTGCTAAGTTAGATGTTTCAAATAAATGCAAAAGTTAATTACTGGTTGCTCATTGGAAAAGACCCTAATGCTGGGAGGGATTGGGGGCAGAAGGAGAAGGGGACGACAGAGGATGAGATGGCTGGCTGGCATCACTGACTCAATGGATATGA
The DNA here is from genome assembly GCF_029378745.1 of Bos indicus. Lineage (NCBI taxonomy): Eukaryota > Metazoa > Chordata > Mammalia > Artiodactyla > Bovidae > Bos > Bos indicus. Next base: position 36,710,771 of record NC_091769.1, read on the forward strand.
GTTTGGGTAAACTCCGGGAGTTGGTGATGGACACGGAGGCCTGGCGTGCTGCAATTCATGGGATCGCAAAGAGTTGGACACGACTGAGCAACTGAACTGAACTGAAGTTTATGCCAAATTGTATGAATAGGAAGGGAACTGGATTTGAAGTCAGAAAAACCAAGTAGGAGCTCTGTCTTTTCTGTGTACGTAAGCTTGGAAAACTCAAATTATTGATTATTAGTTTCCTGTTCTTTGAAATGGAAATAACATCTGCTCTGCTGAATTGAGTGTTATAAGAGTCACATGCAGTGGAGACTATGAGAGTGACCTGTGGTAAACTATAAACCACTTTTGCTGGGAGTGATTGTCATGGCTGCTGCAGACCCACACCAGAGAGTTTTGACAAGGCTTGACACCTAAATGGGTCAATGATGTTAGCTGTCATTGTATTAGTTATAGCATAAATTAATTCATGCACTTTTAATAATTTGTGGGCATTCCCTGGTGGTCCAGTTTTGGGACTTGGCACTTTCACTGCCATGGGCCTGGGTTCGATCCCTGGGTGGGGAACTAAGATCCTGCAAGCTGAGCAGTGTGGCCCAAAAACTAGTAATAATAATTTCCTTGTTTACATACACTAATATACCTTTGAATGCTTTGCTAGCCTAGTTTTTTAGCTTGGGTTAAGTGTGATTATTTCTTTTTGAATACTTTGTAATTCTCGACTGTGCCTGTAATTTCATGCTGGAGAATTTTAAAATTATCTCTTGCATATGTAATATTTTTTTTATTCAGTTTAAATTCTGATTCTTCCTGAGCATTGTAACTGTATACATGGGACATGGCAGATTAATGTCTTTTTTCCAGGATGAAATTCAAACTTCTGCATCCTCTTGTGATGAGCCTGAGATACAGACCAGCAGCCAGGAACAAGCTGAGAGGGAGCCGGATGACCATGTCACCAAAACCAGAGGAAGGCGTAAGACTGTCCACAGGAGCCCTGACTCGCAGGCAAATGGAAATGTGCAAACTGAAAAGAAGCTACCAGCTGTGCCCAATCTGGTATATTATTAGGGAGCTTTCTCTTATTCCCTTATGATATCAGGTGATGGTAAACACTGCTCTGAGCTCAGACCCAATTCTGGCTTTATCATCACACCTCAGGGACTGGCACTCAGGAAGTACTTATTAAGTACTAAGCACAGGGTCTTCTCTGTGGTCCAGTAGCTAGGACACCATGCTGTCACTGCCAAGGGCCCAGGTTCAGTCCCTGGTTGGGGAACTAAGATCCTACTAGCTGTGGGGTGCAGCCGAAATAGAAGTATAAGTTCAAATTAAATGTATATTAAATAAATAGGAACATTCATTAAGTGTTTACTTAAATGAGGTGTATAGTAAATAAGAAGGAAAGAGATATCAGTATCAAATACAATATTTTTTTTTCTTCCTTCCTAACTTGTCCTGGGCCTAGTGATCAGCTTAGTCTTTGAGCAGTGTGGTCATATGATTCCAGGCACTTCCCCCACTGGCTTTGAGAGGATTCTGGTTTTATTATCCTCTCATTCATATGTAACTTTTGCAAGACGGTCCTAACTTTTATGTTCTAGCTTTGTGTAGGACCTTACTCGTCAGCCTGTCGAGGTCCTTCAGTGTTGGTTTCTCCTCCCTCCAAGGGCTTCCTCTGCCATGTATGCCTCCAGTTGGCCCTAGTCTCTCCTACGCCCAAACGCACATTCTCACAACACGTGGTGAGGCAGAGAACCCGATCTGCCATTCAGAAAGAGCTTAGTCTCTTCCTTTTCTTTCTGTAACTCCTTTTCCCCCTCCATTTGGTACCTATCTTTGGAAGGCAGTGATTACTTTTTTCTTTCCTTTTTTTATGTCTGACTATAAAGTGAAGTCACTCAGTCGTGTCCGACTCTTTGTGACCCCATGGACTGTAGCCTGCCAGGCTCCTCAGTCCATGGGATTTTCCAGGCAAGAGTACTGGAGTGGGTTGCCATTTCCTTCTCCAGGGGATCTTCCCAACCTAGGGATCGAACCCGGGTCTCCCACATTGCAGGCAGATGCTTTACCATCTGAGCCATCAGGGATAAGCGGTGTTTTAAATGATATATTTTTTTTTCTTTTGGCTGTGCTGGGTCTTTGTTGTGACTTGTAGGCTCCTCATTTGCAGTTCACTGGCTTAGTTTCCCTGCAGCATGTGGGATCTTAGTTCCCCCACCAGGGATTGAACCCATGTCCCCTGCACTGGAAGGCGGATTCTTAACCACTGGACTACCAGAGAAGTCCCTAATGATATTTTTTTTAATTGAAATATAACTGACACATAACACACTATCAGTTTTGGGTGTACAATGTAATGATTCAATATTTGGGATGATCATTTCACAGTATATACAGTGTTCACTTAACATCCATCTCCTCACATAGTTAAATTTTTCTTGTGATGAGACTTTTTCAGATTACTCATGGAAATTTTCAAATGTGATTACTTGTCATTTAAATAATTTATTTCTTTTTAAAATTTCTAGCAGAATCATTCAGAGATAAAACTATGTGGCCCTACTAAATCCCAGAATCAAGAAAAGCATGAAAACCAGGTTCTCAGAACTGCTGTAGAAGTTCCTTCTTTACCCAACGAGAGTCAAGGAGATGAGAATACGGTGTCCTCAGGAAAACATGGAATAGATGGTATGCAAGTAATTTTTTAAAAATCTAAAATTGCTAGGGTGACTGTGCTTTAGTTCCCTAGGACTGCCGTAACAAAGTGCCACAAACTGGGCAACTTAGAAATTTATTCTCTCACAGTTCTAGAGGCTAGAGTCTAAAATTAAGCTGTCAGTAGGGCCATTCTCTTCCACATTGGGGAGAATCCTTCCTGGCCGCTTTGAACCTCTGGTGGTGGTTCTAGACCTTGGCTTGCAGCTAAATCTCTGCCTCTTCGTCATGTGGCATTCTCTGTGTGTGTCCTTATTCTTTATATTGTCTTAAAAGGATACCAGTTATATTGGATTGTGTGTGTCACGTTTGACTCTTTGCAGCCCCGTGGACTGTAGCCCACCAGGCTCCTCTGTTCATGGGATTCTCCAGGCAAGAATATCGGAGCAGGTTGACGTTTCCCACTCCAGGGGATCTTCCTGACCCAGGGTCGAACCCTGCGTCTCCTACATCTCCTGCAGTGGCAGGCAGGTTCTTTCTCACTGCATCACCTGGGAAGCCCAGGTCTATCCCAGTGACCTCAGCTTAAGCTGATTACATCTACAAAGAACCTTTCCAAATAAGGTCATTGCACAGTTACCAGACATCAAGACTTCAGCTTATCTCTTTCGGGAAAACTGTTCCACCCATTATAGCACTATATAGAATTTCACAGCGTTCTGCAGTGAGAGCAAAAGTTAGAACCAAGTGTAGCAGGCCATCGGGTCACCTTTAACAACTGGTAGAAACCAGAATAAGAGTGATAGCTGGAAAGTTTCAGGCAGTTAATCGCTAGGCAGGGTGAGGGGAACCCACATTCTACCCATTAGCTCCTTCTGGCCTGCTCCAGAGACAGGTACAAAGGCCTGATAGCCCCCTCAAGTAGGACAATTAAAAGGGATCTTCATGGTCTACCTTCCCAGCAGTGTGACTGTTTTATTATGATAAATGTATATTTTACTTAGTCTGTAACCTAAAAACTTCTTCTCTAAACCTGCTCAACTAAATGTTTGTTTTAGTAAAGCCAGAAGACATCCCTGGCAGTTCAGTGGTTAGGACTCCTTCATTCCACTGAGTGGGGCGTGGGTTCTGTCCCTGGTCAGGGAATTGAGATCCCACATGGTTCATGGTGTGGCCACCAAAAAAAAAAAAAAAAAAAAAGGCCAGAAAACTTCAGTTCCCCTTTACCTAATAGGACTTGGCGCTTTCTGATTTCATCCCTCAGGTGGCCTGCCAGTTGCAGCAATGTCTCAGTGTTTGCTTCATCCCAGTAGTCTGTCTGGGACCTGATGTCTGCCTGAGGGGACTGGGAGAGAAATGATCCACTCATGTCCACCAAGCAGTTTAATGCAGAATTTCTAACGCTGAGCCTTCCCATCTTCCCCAGCATTTTGAATGTGTTACTAAATTTAGAAAGTTAAAGGAGTAGAGATTCTAATTCAGTAGGTCTGAGGTGAGCTTGAAATTCTGCAGATTTAATAAGCATCCCCAGGTAATTCTGATGCATATGCCTCATAAACCCGCTTTGAAATCTTGAGATGAGGGGAATGTAAAGCAATATGACAGAGTCAGAGGTGGGTGTAGAATTACAAATGTCTGGTATTCCACCAATCACGTTGTCGAGAAGACTTACCCCTAGGACTCAGATTTGAAGGCATGGGAAAAATGAGGGTAGATCCTGTAAGTCAGGTTTGCCCACTGAAGTGCAGGCTGTCTGAAGGAGAAAAATCGGATCATGTAGTTTCTGGTGAGAGGAATTTTTTAAATTTTATTTTGACATAATTTTAGACATGAAGTTGTAAGAACAGTAACACGAGTTCCTATATATCTTTCACCTAGATTTCACAAATATTAATATTTTGCCATATTTGCTTTACTTTTCTACTTATATATGTATATACATACTTACATGTGTTGTATACATTTTTTCATAAACTGCTTGAGAGTAAGTTTCAGATATATGCCTTTTTATCCTTAAATATTTCTGTGTGTTTCTTAAAACATAAGGACTTTTTCTCACAAATGTACAGAGTGCAGTTCATATTCCACATGATAGTTAACCTCTAACAAACAACCACTTGTCAAGGTTTGGTATAGTATCAAAGAAGAATATCCACAATTATCTTAAAAGGCCATTAAATAGTCTTCACTTTTAACCACGTAGCTGTATATGGCAAAATTTGTTTTCATGTATTTCTTCAACCAGAACAATATATCACAACATAGTGTATGCAGGAGCAGATGAGCGAATCCAGCTGCCTTTTATTATCAGACGTTAAAGAAATTGTAAAAGAAAAGAAAAAATAACCACTCTACTCATTTTTTTTATTTAGAAACTTTAGTCATTTTTAATTATGTTAAGGTATAGTGGGTATATTTTTAGTGAATCAAATATCTTTAAATGTCTTAGTTTTAAGTCTAGTATGGTACATATTGATACATGAACAAAAATTCTTTGGGGTCCTCAATTTTTGAGAGTAAGGAGGCATCTGAGGCTAGAAAGTATGAGACTTGATAACTAACCTTATTTAGACAGACTTATTTAGATTTCATCCCAGCAGTGTCCCTTAAAACAAAGGCAGACTCAGTCTTGGCATTTTGTTGCCATGCCTCTTTAAACTATTTTAATATGGAACAGTTCCTCAGCCTTCCTTTGTCTCCCAGTGTGTTGACGTTTTTAAAATACAGACCAGTTTCTTGGGTCCTCTGACTTAGTTTGTCTAATGTTGATGGTTAGAATCAGATCATGCCCTATTGGCAAGAATCCCACAAACTAGGACACAGTGTCCTTCATAGTCAGCACCCCAGAGGGCACAGGTATTGTTTGGTTTGTCCTATGACCAGTCTTGTTAACGTGCATCACTTGGTTATAGAGGTGTCTGCTAGGTTGTTCCTTTGTTGTAGTTATTATATTTTCATTTATAATAAGCGTGCTGTGAAGAGTGGCTCTGACTCTTTACATATCCTATTTCATGGCCAAGGTCCAAGCAAAAGCCACTGCAGCCCCTCCAGCTCTATCCATTCATTCTTTTGTCTTGTTTTTCAGATGCATTGGGAAACGTTAAGGATGTATGACTTCATAAGTAGCATTTCTTGAAAAGTCACTTACACAGTATTTAGTAAATTACCTCAAACTAAAAATAGTATCAGTTCGAGCCTGGGCCTCGTCGGCTCAGGAATTGTCCCTAGGCTCCCGGCCGTGACTCCCTCGGGCCGGCTTCACGCTCCCGGCCTCCCGAGGCATGGTCTGGGTTGGGGCGCCGAGCGAGACCGGGGCCTCTCCTTGGGCGGGCTTCAACTCTCAAGTTCCCGGCTGTCTAGCCAGGACCCCTCGGGGTACTTTTGTGGGGGAGGGACGAGTCATGCACTCGTCCATAGAGAAAAACAGTGCGGGGATGTGGCCGGGAGGACAGTCGAGTGGAGCAGGTAGAGGCCCCCGAACTGAAGCCCAGTGGGAGATGCCGAGGAGGCCCAAATCCTGGTCTGGGGGATTCGACGCGGGGGTCCCTGGATGGGGAGGGAAAGGAGGAAGGAGCCGTGGCGGGGAACACGCAGGGTCTGGAGCTCGGAGGGGAGCCCTGAGCTGGTCGGAAATTGAGAGTGAGAGGATGAATGGAGATGGAGGATGAGACCGCCAAGTCATCTCCATCCGAAGAATGGGTTGAAAGAGCAGGAGCTAGCCAAGGACAGCCATAAAAGCGTGGTACAGGGGAGCGGGGCGGGGGTGGGGTGGGGGTGGGGGAGGAGAGTCGCCCCACCCCAGTGTACAACGCATCAATTTTAAGGATTTTATAGTTCTTGGCAGAGCATGAGCCCACACCACGATAAGGCATGATGAGGCCTAATAAATGTATTTTTGGTTTGGTCATTACTTGGTAAACCGAAGACATAATGAATATTTAAAAATTTTTATTATGGAAGTGTTCAGACTTACACAAAAGTATAGAAAAATACAGAAAATAGCATACAATTTAGAATCCTAAGTACTTACCACCTAGCCTCAACCATGAATGGCCACCCCCAGTTGCATAACATATGTGTGTCAGTACGCCTCAAATCCATACTGATAAACTTTAAGTTTTTTTTGTTTTCCATTCATGTTTAGTGAGTATAAAGGTTCCATTTTTCAAGAGTAGAGAGTTCTGGAAATTGCTTGCACAACGGTGAATGTAATTAACACAACTGGATTATACACTTAATGATTAAGTGGTAAAATTTATGTCATGTGTTTTTAACCACACACACACAAAATGTCCTTTCAAATTAGAAAAAAAAAACAAAAAACTACGGAATTCTCTGGCTGTCCAGTGGTTAGGACTTGGTGCTTTCACAGTGGGGTTCCATCCCTGGTTGAGGAACTAAGATCCCACAAACCCTGCGGTAGGCATTAAAAAAAAAAACCTAATGCTGTAAATTAAGAAATAAAATCTGAGTTCAAGTGTGCAATGGAAAATAACTTGTTGCCAAGTAGAGGCCCATAGAGTGTATTTCTCACTATGGAGGCTCTGAAATGAACCTGTAAAAAATAAATAAATAAAAATAATATTAGAATGTGGAAGATAAGTAGAGGGAAATAGCAACCATTATACACATCATGATCTTAACTAGATTTAAAGAACAAAAGCAAAACAAGCATAGAAGCAAAGGACCTGAGAAAATACGCCAGAATGCTAATAGTGTTTCTTAGGCTGGTGGAATTGTGTGATTTTTATCGTTCTCGTTAAAACATCTAGACATGTTCATAGCAAAAGTTCTGGAAAAGTGTTTTTAAATTTCTGATAGGCTTATATAGCTATACAGGAAGCACAAAATTTCTGTCTGCTTGGAATATGAGCTAAAAATGTGGTGATGCTATAACTAATTCTTTGTGCTCCTTACATACTATTTCTCCCACAGCCTTGCCGGAGACTAGCACATGAAAATGCTCCATGTTAACTTACCTTTTTTTAAATTGAAGTATAATTGCTTTACAGTGTTAGTTTCTGTTACATTTCTTCATGGGAATAATTTTTAGAAATCTTTCATTAGTTCTGTATCTTTGGATTCAGGTAATGAAGACCCAAGGGTACCTTCAAAAAGAAAGAAGTCTCTCTACACAGATGGGTTTTCCAAACCTGGAAAAAATAAAACTGCAAGCACTACTCCAAGTAAGTTACTCTGTTGCCTGGCACATAGAATGTTGATTGTGGGTATATTTAGAATACTTAAAATGCTGCTCAGCATGTATTAGAAATTCTATTACTTATTCTTAGTGAGAATGTAATCAATTAGAATCTCACAGAGCAGAGGTAAACTGTTGCCCGTCTTGGCCTGCCTTACAGCCCTGAGCTAAGAATGTCTCTTACAGTTGTAAAGCATTGTATAAAAGAAGGAACATAACTCAGAGACCACATTGTGTGTGGCTGTCAAGCGTAAAATATTTATTGTCTGCCCCTTTACAGACAAAATTTGCCAATCCTTGGCATAGAGCTTTCTTAGCGTTATGCTTAGTCACTCAGTCATGTCTGACTCTTTTCAACCCCATGGACTGTAGCCCACCAGACTCCTCTGTCCATGGGGTTCTCCAGACAAGAATGCTGGAATTGGTTGCCATTCCTTCTCTTCTTAGCATTATAAATTCCCTTCTCTTCTTAGCATTCCCTTATCTTCTTAACATTGCTGCTGCTGCTGCTAAGTCGCTGCAGTCGTGTCTGACTCTGTGCGACCCCATAGATGGCAGCCCACCAGGCTCCCCCATCCCTGGGATTCTCCAGGCAAGAACAATGGAGTGGGTTGCCATTTCCTTCTCCAATGCATGAAAGTAAAAAGTGAAAGTGAAGTCGCTCAGTCATGTCCGACTCTGTGCGACCCCATGGACTGCAGCCCACCAGGCTCCTCTATCCATGAGATTTTTCAGGCAAGAGTACTGGAGTGGGGTGCCATTGCCTTCTCCTCTTAGCATTATAAAATGTCAAATTTAAGTAAAGGCCATTAATTAATTGGTGAGGTGGAGGACAAATCTGTTAATCTTTTCTTATCCTCTGGACTAAACCAAGATGTCAGTAGGCAGTGAAATGGAGAGATTGTCAGTGTTTGATAGTTTATAAGATGAATATGCTTTTTTCCTGAGTTTCCAAAAACTAAACGTTTTGAAATTCAAATTTTAGCAAAAATGATGTTTGAAGTTGAATATTAGGAATACTGAGATGAGAATAAATGTTAATAGAAAAACATAAGGAAGGTGAATAAATGGATTTTGTCTTGTTATTAATTTTCATATTTGGGGAAATACTCTAGACTTTAAGAAGCTTCACGAGGCTCGTTTTAAGGAAATGGAGTCCATTGATCAATATGTTGAGAGAAAAAAGAAACATTTTGAAGAACACAATTCATTTAATGAACTGAAGGTATGCTGATAAAATTATGTTCTTAGTGGTACTGTTTGATTTTAATGTTGATATTGTGTATTACATAGCATGGTTAATACAACTAGCTTTATATTATTCTATTACTGGAATAGATTTGAGTTTAATGTATTTTTATTATTTTAAATTTGTTTTTGAGAATTTTCAAAACCCTCCAGATAAAGCAGTGAATCTTTACTATAAAAAATAATTAAAAAGAAAGAAAAAACATTGAGAAAATATAACTTTAAAAAATTTTTAAAATAGAAAAATATTTAAAGTAAATAGTAAAATAAAAAAGAACAAAAGAAAGGAAGAATTCCAAAATAGCAATAAGTTACTCTGTTTTCCACAATCAGACATTGTGCCTTTCACTTTTGTTGGGGAAAAACTGATTTATGGCTGAAGCCACCTTCTTTTCCTGTCTCTAACCCAAAGGGAAAAGGGGTGGCTAACAGTGGCTAGCTTGAAGGCTTACTGTCATAACTGAGCTCCCTGGACTGGGGGCCTTCAGACCAGATAGTGCTGAACTCAAAGTCTTTTGAGTAAGAGAAGGTGAAGTCAACCCCGAGGTTGAGTTAGCAGAAGAGTAGTGAGTTAATAACATCCCAGGAAGTTGATGTTACTGCCTTACATGGTATCTGGTGTTAAAGGGGTGCCTCACATTTGGATGGGAAACATTCTTTAATTTAATAATACATAATAACCTGCCTATTTCTCAAAGAATTTGAGCCAGTTTGTGGTATTACAGCACAATACAGTATAGAGCTGTTCTACAAAGGGCAGAAATGAGCACTGTTAGCACGTACAGTGTCTGCTATATCAGTTACTGAGTTGAGTTTTGAGTTTTCTGATACCCGTGCCAATGGGGAAATGCACTGGATAATCTCTAAATAATTAAAAAACAAACAAACAAAAAATACATGTGGTTCTTAGAGACTTAATCTTGGATAATAAATGTTCACTTGAACAGTGTTTATAAAACCACTGTTACCACAGTTGAAGACAGTGTTATCAACCTTATAGCAAGCAGGAGCATCCCCAAGTCAAGGCATTAAACGTCTCCATCTCTTCATATTGATCTAACAACATGGGTGGACAATCCAGAGACGAGTCCATAAGAAGACTTGTAAATTTTAACAAGGGCTAAGTTACAGCATTCATCACTAAGTATCAGAGCATTCATTACTGAATACTGGGACAAGAGGCCCATCCTGGGAGTAAGGGAGAGGGGAGTGGCCTGCTGATGCTTTATAGAAAGGAGATAGCTTCTTTCTCTGCACAGGCATGAGCTAGCTGCAAATATGCCTGGAAAGAGAGCCACTCATTTTCCTTACCATGAAGCTGAGTCTACTTAAAAACTATATTAAAGTCAAGCTCTCTGTACACATGATATGGATGAATTAATTTTCTAGGTAAAAGGTAAGGGCAGAACAACTGCTTTAACCATAAACTTGAGTGTCGCCTTGAAGATGTGTTGAATAAATGAGTAGCTTATCTTGTTTCTTAGTTGACAGTCCCATCTGAATGAGTTTAGTTCTACAAATCCCACCCCAGTGTCACTGTTTAATCAGGAATTACCTGATGAGATGGGCTATTTGGTATGATCTATTTGGAGACTAAATAAAAAACGATGATGGGGACTTCACCATAGCTAATATGGTTTTCTTAACAGTTGATATGTTTGGGGGCTGGTCTTTTGGAGAGTGATAGACAGTAAGAAGTGAACAGAGATCTAGGGAGAATCATCTTGGCTGTGACTAATGACTATCTCCACGATTAGTTGCCTGATGGCTCCTCTACAATGGGATCCCAGACTTTGTGCCCCAAGATGCCTGTTTATTTTGCTAACAGTGGGAATGATCAAATTTTTTAATCTTTGATAATATATGAAAAAAAAAAACCCAATTGAATTTTCATTTCTCTGATCATCAGATGTTACATGTTCATGTTACAAATCTTTATATGATATAATTGGTTGGTTTTCTGTGAATTTGCTTTTTCTTAATTTTTGCCAATTTATGAGCCACTTATCTATATGAATGACGAATATTATGTACTATATGTTCTAAATACTTTCCCACAGTTTATCTTTTTAACTGTATTAATGGTATCTTCCCTTGTGGAAGGTTTTATTGTTTTATTAAACTTTACAACTTTTCCTTTTAAAACTGAGGGTTTTGTGTTGCCCTTCCTGTCCCAAGATCATAAAAATATGCTTTTATTTTACTGCTTTTATTATTTTCCCTATGTTAATCTTTAACCCACATTTTTATTTTTATGTATGTTATGATTGAGCTCCTTGCTTTGTTAAAACAGGATTTTTTTGCTAAAAGAAAGGGAGAAATTTATTAGATACATTGCAAACAAAATAGTGCTACTAGAGTCAGCATAATATTCTACCTGAAAAGCCAGAAAGATTGGTACTCACTGTGAGTAGAATCACTTGAACATTTTAAGTTGCTCAAGCAAAGATGCAGAGTTGATGGTTTTGGCACCAAATGAATTGTGAGGAGACAATGTAGAAAGTGGGAATTTTAGGAGAAAGAAGAAAACAAATGGTGTGATTACATATAACAGTATACTTAAAACATCTAACCTGAGTTCTTAGCTTACAGTAAAGATACATATTTACTAAATATTCTACTTTTAAATTCATCTTACAACATGAATCTCTTCTGCTTGTATGTTAAAATGAGAACTTAATGTAATTCTCTGCTTCCTTGTATTCATAGGCTATAATCAGAATGTTTCTTTTGGCTCTACATTGTCAATTCCCGTAGTCCTATTTCTGTTGTCAGTTAGTGAAGTTAGATTTCTTCTGCCTGCAGCAGAGCTTAGACTAATGATAGTAAAACATTCCATCATTCTTTGTGCTTTGACTGTATCTAAAAAAGATAACATAAGTGAAACCCTTCCCTGCTGTTTTATGGAAAGCATTCCCCTTTCTTTCTTTTTCTTTAGGTTTTTAAAAAAGAACTTTAAAAAGCTATTGGAGAGCTAGGGTTGGGTTGGGGAGTAATTATTTGTAGATTTCATAAGCTTTTTACACAGTAGGTTCTTCTTTGAGTTTATATTTAATAAACTGCATATCATGCTGTCAAAGGAACCATCTTTCCAAGAGAACCATTTATCCCCCATCTCTGGCCATGGGGGACTGTAGCCACCTGCTGTCTCTAGTGAGAAAATACCTGGGGACATGGGAGCTACAAAGGGCTTTCTGTAACACAGCAGAACTAGAAGTTTCTATGAAATCAGAGCCATCTTAGCAGCACAGGTGTAGAAAACCACCCAGCCTGCCAGGCAGATAGGATGGGGTGAGGTAGTAGACAAGGAAGGATGACAGGCTTAAAAGTGAGGATGAAATGGAATGAATGGGGCACTCTCCTGCACTTTGCCCAGGAGACAATACTGTCTAAGAGGCCAGGCTTTAATGTGCTGCGTTTCGGGTTCTCCAGAGGCAGCCCGTCACTAAGGGAGTGCCGGCAACTCCAGTTCCTGCCCGAGGAAGACTCTCCGTGGCTTGTACCCCTGGCAGCCAGCGGCGCTCGCAAGGCCGGCCCCACGCAGGCCGGAGCACCTTGTGTGTGAAGGGGTCAGCCAAGCGCTCTGCTCTCTCGGCAGCTAAGATGAATGTCAGGTAAAGAAGAGCTCCAAACTGGAATCCAGGGTGAGGTCTCAAAGGCTTTATTGCTTTTAATACATTTCAGGAGGACTACATCAAATGTTTTAGAGTGGGTGAAAAGGAGAAAGGATTGGAATAGAACAGCAAACATTTAAGTTAATCTTTTTTCCTTTAAATTTGTGTTTTCTTGTTTTATCCAACTTTCTTAACATTTGATTCATAAGTAAAGATAGAAAAGATAATATGGATATTTTACTTTATTAATTTAATGTATGTCTGCAAAGATGTCTATATAAATTTTTCCATTGACTTAAATATCAATGAAGCTGAAAATGTCTCAATGTGGTGAACTAAAGAACTGAAGTGTGAACATCGTAGCCCACTAGGTAGTGCAGCAGCATAGCCACCTCATGCCATTAATCCCTGTTTTCTTTGCTTATGCCTTTCCTGGCATCAGGGTAGCCCTCAACTGTGACCATCCCCACAGAGGAAGATCTTTAGGCTCCTTTTTTCTTTATTAAGGGCATTGCTGCATTTAATAGCAGTGGTGCATGGTAATACTTCCCCAACATGTGCAATATTAGACATAGTTTTTAAAAGCTGAAAAAGGCCCTTGAGTTTGGAATTCTATTTATTGAGTTAGCTTGGAATATGAGGTACCTATACTTGGCAGTTCTGATTGTATTTATTAATATTTAAGAACACCATGGTCAAGGGCTGGTCCTTGCTTCCTGCAGGATACAGAACAGCCTGGACATGGTAGCAGAACCATTCATACACATCTGTTTTCTTAATTCTGTTGTAGAATCTTAGTGGTCTCCCAATCCCTCTGACTTGCCCTCATTAGGAGGAGAAAGGGAGCTTCTTCAAGTACACCTGAAACTTGAGGCCCTTAGGTGTCTCCTTTGAATTCTGCTTTATACTGTCATTGGCCAAGGCAGGGAGAGTAGAGAGTACAAAACCATATTTTACAAGTAACAGAAGTTGATAAATGACTTGCTGTAGCATCATTGTTTAAAAACATTCACATTCTGTGAAAGAGGTTCATTTGTATAACAAGTTATACTGAGGCCCTTTCAGTGCTTGGTGAAGGGTAGGTGGTGGTGTTTATAAGCTCAGCCCAAGTTACTCTTGACACAAGTACTCACGTCTTATTCTCCACTATTTAGGTTTTCAGCTGCTACTAAAGATAATGAGCATAAGCGTTCACTGACCAAGACTCCAGCCAGAAAGTCTCCACATGTGACCACGTCTGTGAATACCCCAAAAGGCCAGGCTGTGCTCGGGACACACAAGTTAAAGACCACAAGGGGTGAATCTGTTGCTGGTAAAGAGACAAACCCCCCCTTCCCACACTTCTGCTTCATTTTTAAGCCATGTAACATCCTAATAGGATTGTTTCTTAAAGCCTCTCCATATCTATAGAATCAAAAGCAAAAATTTCTCCATAGCATTTATACTTGTGAGGGAAATACAGAGACACAGACGAAAACCTGATACCTCGGCCCAAGGTCTCCATCCTGTCTAAGACAAGCCCCAAGATGGTGACCCTCCCTGGAGAACATTTGGCCCCTCCTCAGAGATTAGGAGGAGGATCGCAGCACTCATTATAGCCTCTGAATGGTTATGCCAGACCCTGAAACTAACAGGACCCAGAGTTCGTGGAATAAATGCCATGCTATTGACTGGTAGTAGGGTGTATAAGCCAGAATGAGCCATATAGACACTCTTCTACACCCTGTCTACTTAATCATCGCCTACAAAGACCAGGTGGTTTTCAAAAGAACACTGCAATAGCAGTGTGAGGGTTTAAAACATTATCACCAACAGGTTAAGGCCTGTATTAGAACTGAGTGTATCAAAATTCTCTTGAGAATTCTGAATGAATGTCAGACAAGAGGGGCCTTGGTTCCCTGAGACCAGAGTAATCCAGCAGGAGTTCAGACTGGAGGAGAATATTGTTGTCGTTCTCTCTCATTCCCATTTACCCTTAATCTTTTCTATACCAGCAAGCAAACATTCCATATAACATTCTAAATCATCCTGTAAAATGGGAAGAAAGTTTGGGCAGAAAGCAGGGCTAAAAAAATGAAGAATAAACTTCCTTAAGATGGGACTCTTGTCATTTTACATGGGACATGAGCCACTGAGCAGCAGCCACCTGCCTAATACTGAGCAAGGACCCACAAATGCCCACAGATAAGGACATGAGGAAGAACTACCTCTATGCCATATCCTGAGTTTTCTCCTCTAGGTTACTCAGGAGTGTGCCCTGCCGGGATGGGATAGTTTTCTTTCCCCAGTTATCAAATACGAATTTTATGTAGATGAAATCAAACTGATTTGTTTCTAATGATTTGCTTTATTCACTCTGTATGTTTCAAGAACCATACTGATAAATGAGCTAAAGTCCATTCATTTTCACTGTGTTTTTCAATGGTATGGATAT
The DNA here is from genome assembly GCF_029378745.1 of Bos indicus. NCBI lineage: Eukaryota > Metazoa > Chordata > Mammalia > Artiodactyla > Bovidae > Bos > Bos indicus. Next base: position 36,725,910 of record NC_091769.1, read on the forward strand.
ATTTCAAATTATCCATTTTACTGCTCATGGACCCATTGGTATTTCTGACTTTTATTTTTTTAGTATTTATTTACTATTTATTTTTGGCTGTGTTGGGCCTTAATTGCAGCACGTGGGCTCTCTAGTTGTGGCACATGGGCTCCAGAGTGCGTGGTCCGTAGCTGTGGCGGACAGTAGATGTGGCGAGCTGGCTTAGGTGCCCTGCAGCATGTGGCATCTCAGTTCCCTGACCAGGGATCAAGCCTGTGTCCCCCATGAACAAATTTTATTATTTTATATAGTGTAACTATGACCATTGTGGAACACATCTCCTATCCATGTATAAGAGTTTCTCAAAACTAGGACTGGGGGGCTACTGGACAGTAAGGTATGCAGACACTTACATTACTGGTTGAATTGTACCAGTACATCCTCTCAGCAGCAGTGTGACAGCCCCATGGTTCCCCTCCTTACCAAAACTTGATGGCAACACAATGGAATGGCTTCAGCACAGGGGTTTTGTGCTTTTCTGTGTTGTTTCACTCGGTGTTCCTAGATCCTGGTTACTTGTTCACATATTCAGGCAAGTACCAACATCTGACAATGGTCTGAATGCAGCCTGTAAGGGGAAAGGATTATAAAATGTGTCAGATATATGCTGCCCAACTGTAGCAAAAATGTGGCTTACCAAATTATACCATTCTGGCATGTTTTTAACTTTATGTTACAAAAATTCACATTCTTCATATTCACTTTCTATAACAGCCTTCATTAGTGAAAACCAGAGCCATGAATCTTTTAATCTCTATGTGATTATGTTCCCTTCAGGCTTTATCTCTGTTTGTGTTAATGAAAATGTCACTATTAATAATATATAACTTTTTAAAAAGGTAGGGAATTCCCTGGTGGTCCAGTGGTTGGGACGCCGAACTTCCACTGCAGAGAGTGCAGGTTCTATCCTTGGTTAGGGAACTAAGATCCAGCATGCTATGCAGTGCTGCCAAAAAAAAGGGTAAATAATATCAGGGAAACAGCCTGAAAATTTACCCAGTTAATTTTTTTTAGTTGAAATATAGTTGACTCAGTGTTCTGTTACTTTCAAGTATACAGCAAAGTGATTCAGTTATACATATAAAAACATATATATATAATCTTTTTCAGATTCCTTTCCCTTTTAGGTTATTACAAAATACTGAATATAGTTCCCTGTGCTATATATAGTAGGTCCTTTTTTAGGTTATCTATTTTATATATAGCAGCATGTTTATGTTAATCCCAAAGTCCTAATTTATCCTTCCCACCCAATTAATTCTTAAAACAGAATTCTAAACTCCTGTTGATCCTAGGAAATGTCACAATCTGGGGAGCTGCTGACAGGGAAACAAATCTCAGGGGTTAGTTCTCCTCAGTAACTCTTTTCTCCCATTTCTCCTTTTTAACCATACTTCTGTTTCAGGCTGTTCATATTAAATTCTATTTAAGATTGAGCAGTGATACTTTAATAAAATAAAAACTTTGGCAGATCTTTTATTCTAATTAAACCCTTGGATTTTGTTATTTTAGTTATTACCCCATTCAAGTTGACAACTGAAGCATCGCAGACTCCAATCTCCCATAAAAAACCAGTGTTTGATCTCAAAGCAAGTTTGTCTCGTCCTCTCAACTATGAGCCACACAAAGGTATGTGGGAATGTCTTGAGGTACAAGAGTTAAGACTAAACAGTTATGCATCTGAGGATGTGAAAAATCCTAGTGACTCAGTGGAAGCCGTACTTGGCCTAGAATTCCTGCCTCTGCCCTGTGTCCACATGACCCATAATTTAAAAACTGTCCATTGAATAAATACTAAATAATTCACTTATATTTTTGTTAACCAAAGACAGTTTCTAATCAGTGTTGCTAAAAAGCATTAATAAAACTTCAGCCAAAATCAAGAAACTTGAATATTTCTATGGGTAAATGAATGTTTTCTTTATAGTTTTTAAAGGATCCTAGGCTGAGGACCACTGGTCAAAACACCTGGGACATTTATTGGCCAAATGTCTCTCTTGGGCATATATTAAAGTATCTTCACATCCACTTAAAACATCAGCAATTAATGTGATCTATATGTCAGTGCTTCTGGAATTATTTTAAAACAAACTTCCTATAAAAAGCATGTTTATGTAAGTGTTTAAATTACTAATATTAATGCAACAAATATAATAAAAACTAAGTCTTACTTAGAGGTAAGAGTCAAACTGAACCATGGTTTAAAAAAACTTCCCCCACTGCATTTTTCTTCCCCAAGTTTTCCCATCTGTGGCAATGGCACTTCTCTAACCAAGTGTCAGGGCAGATGTCTGGGAGTGATCTTTGGCTGTCTACTCTCCTCGACACCATATGCAGGCCTTTCAACTCCATCTTTGAAACTGATCTGTAATTTGACCACTTTTCACCCCTTTATGGCTACTGCCTTTGGTCCTAGTCACATCATCTTACTGAACTCCTAGAATAGCCTCTTGGCCCCGCTACAACTTTAAAAACGAATCAGAGCACATCAGTGCCTTGCTCTGAACCTCCTAAGGTTTCCCATCTCTCTTCCACCATCATTTCGTTGTCTCCTCCCTTCTCTGACTCTGTGCCAATCACACTGGTGTTTCAGCTCCTCAGACACATTCATCTCATTCCCTCCTTTAGGTCTTTGAATTTGTTATCCCTCTGCTCTACCAATAATACTATTCCCATTGATCTTTGCACAGCTTGCTCCCTTTTTTTAATGGGGCATCCACTTGACTGTCACCAATCTAGGAAGGTCTCTGTCCACCCCCCGCCCCCCACCTCACACACACACACTCTTTACTCCTTCAGTGCAGTTTAGTCACTCAGTTGTGTCTGACTCTTTGTGACGCCATGGACTGCAGCACACCAGGCTTCCCTGTCCATCACCAACTCCCGGAGCTTGCTCAAACTCATGTCCACTGAGTCGGTGATGCCATCCAACCATCTCATCCCCTGTCATCCACTTCTCTTCCTGCCTTCAATCTTTCCCAGCATCAGGGTCTTTTCCAGTGAGTCAGTTCTTTGCATCAGGTGGCCAGAGTATTGGAGCTTCAGCTTCAGCTTCAGTCCTTCCAATGAATATTCAGGACTGATTTCCTTTAGGATGGACTGGTTTGATCTCCTTGCAGTCCAAAGGACTCTCAAGAGTCTTTTCCAACACCACAGTTCAAAAGTTTTTAATATGCTGTCTAAGTAGGTCATAGCTTTTCTTCCAAGGAGCAAGCGTCTTTTAATTTCATGGCTGCAGTCACCATCTGCAGTTATTTTGGAGCCCAAGAAAATAAAGTCTGTCACTGTTCCCATTGTTTCCTCATCTATTTGCCATGAAGTGATGGGGCCGGATGCTATGATCTTAGTTTTTTGAATGTTGAGTTTTAAGCCAGCTTCTTCACTCTCCTCTTTCACTTTCATCAAGAGACTCTTTAGTTTCTCTTCACCCTCTGCCATAAGGGTGGTGTCATCTGCATGTCTGAGGTTATTGATATTTCTCCCAGTAATCTTAATTCCAGCTTGTGGTTCATCCAGCCCTGCATTTCACATGATGTACTCTGCATATAAGTTAAATAATCAGGGTGACAATATACAGCCTTGACATACTCCTTTCCCAATTTGGAACCACTCTGTTGTTCCATGTCCAGTTCTAACTATTGCTTCTTGACCTGCATACAGATTTCTCGGGAAGCAGGTAAGGTGGTCTAGTATTCCCATCTCTTGGAGAATTTTCCAGTTTGTTGTGATCTACACAGTCAAAGGTGTAATCAATAAGGCAAAAGTAGATGGTTTTCTGGAATTCTCCATTGGGTGTTGGCAATTTGATCTCTGGTTCCTCTGCCTTTTCTAAATCCACCTTGAACATCTGGAAGTTCATGGTTTACGTACTGTTGAAGCCTGGCTTGGAGAATTTTGAGCATTACTTTACTAGCGTGTGAGATGAGTGCAGTTGTGCAGTAGTTTGAGCATTCTTTGGCATTGCCTTTCTTTGGGATTGGAATGAAAACTGACCTTTTCCAGTCCTGTGGCCACTGCTGAGTTTTCCAAATTAGCTGGCATATTGAGTGCAGCACTTTCACAGCAGCATCTTTTAGGATTTGAAATAGCTCAACTGGAATTCCATCACCTCCACTAGCTTTGTTTATAATGATGCTTTGTAAGGCCCACTTGACTTCACATTCCAGGATGTCTGGCTCTAGGCGAGTGATCACACCATCATGGTTATCTGGGTCATGAAGATCTTTTTTTGTATAGTTCTTCTATGTATTCTTGCCACCTCTTCTTAATATCTTCTGCTTCTGTTAGGTCCATACCATTTCTGTCCTTTATTATGCCCATCTTTGCATGAAATGTTCCCTTGGTATCTCTAATTTTCTTGAAGAGATCTCTAGTCTTTCCCCTTCTATTGTTTTCCTCTATTTCTTTGTATTGATCAATGAGGAAGGCTGTCTTATCTCTCCTTGCTATTCTTTGGAACTCTGCATTCAAATGGGTATATCTTTCCTCTTCTCCTTTGCTTTTCCGTCTCTTCTTTTCTCAGCTATTTGTAAGGCCTCCTCAGACAGCCATTTTGCCTTTTTGCATTTCTTTTTCTTAGGGATGGTCCTGATCACTGCTTTCTGTACAATGTCACAAACCTCCATCCATAGTTCTTCAGGCACTCTCTTAGAAATAATCTCTTGAATCTATTTGTCACGTATCATAAGGGATTTGGTTTAGGTCATATCTGAATGGTCTAGTGGTTTTCCCTACTTTCTTCAATTTCAGTCTGAATTTGGCAATAAGGAGTTCATGATCAGAGCAACAGTCAGCTCCCGGTCTTGTTTTTTTGCTGACTGTATAGAGCTTCTTCTTCTTCTGCAAAGAATATAATCAGTCGAATTTCAGTACTGACCATCTGGTGACGTCCAAGTGTAGAGTCTTCTCTTGTGTTGTTGGAAGATGGTGTTTGCTATGACCAGAGTATTCTCTTGGCAAAACTCTGTCAACCTTTTCCCTGCCTTATTTTGTGCTCCAAGGCCAAATTTCTCTGTTACTCAAGGTATCTCTTGACTTCCTACTTTTGCATTCTAGTCCCCTATGATGAAAAGGACATCTTTTTCGGTGTTAGTTCTAGAAAGTCGTGTGGGTCTTCATAGAACCCTTCAATTTCAGCTTCTTCAGCATAACTGGTTGGGGCATAGACTTGGATTACTGTGATATTGAATGGCTTGCCTTAGAAACGAACAGAGATCATTCTGTCATTTTTGAGATTGCACTAAGTACTGCATTTCAGACTCGTTTGTTGAGTATGAGGGCTACTCCATTTCTGCTAAGGCATTTTGCCCACAGTAGTAGATATAATGGTCATCTGAATTAAATTCACCCATTTCCGTCCATTTTAGTTCACTGAATCCTAAAATGTTGATGTTCACTCTTGCCATCTCCTGTTTGACCACTTCTAATTTACCTTGATTCAGGGACCTAACATTCCAGGTTCCTATGCAATATTGCTCTTCACAGCATTGGACTTTACTTCCATCACCAGTCACATCCACAACTGGGTGGTGTTTTCACTTTGGCTCCGTCTCTTCATTCTTTCTGGAGTTATTTCTCCACTCTTCTCCAGTAGCCTACTGGGCACCTACCTACCTGGGGGGTTCATCTTTCAGTGTTCTATCTTTTTGCCTTTTTATACTGTTCATGGGGTTTTCAAGGCAGGAATACTTAAGTGGTTTGCCATTCCCTTCTCCAGTGGACCAGGTTTTGTCAGAACTCTCCAACATGACCCGTCCATATGGGTGGCCCTACATTGCACGGCTCATAGTTCCATTCCTTACTTAGTCTTATATTTCTTCATAGCACTGCCTGATGTTACCTTACTTGACAATTATCTGCCTCTCCCATTGGAAGACAGCAAGAATTGTTGACTTCTTGGTTCACTGCTCTGTCCCTAGCACCTAGAAGAGTCCCTTGCACACACCGGGTTCTCCAAAAGTATTTGTCATGGGAGTGACTGATCACCCTAACTTCTACTGATGGTAGGAAACCTGGTTTAGAGCTTCACCTGTGCTTGTTATTTTAGATCCTAGACAAGTCACTTAATTCCTTTATGAACGGGAAAATAAATAAGTACTACTTCGGTGGTTACTGAGAGGGTCAAATGATGCAGCAAGTGTGAAAGTCCTTTTTATAAAATGGGAAACACTGCAAATGACAGTCACTAGTACTCAGAAACAGGTCAAACCATGCCAGTAAAGTAATACATAAACATCTGGAAATTTGGTCACAATTCTAAAGCCAACAAAATAGTCCTGCTTGCTCTGTTCCAGATACACATCAATAGGTAACAATCATAATAAACTGCAAAGATGAAATACTACTTTAATATTAAACATACCTATGCAATCTTGCGATTAAACTACCTAGTTGTTATGGCTTCTTTGATGTGCTTTGTAATTGGATTCAGTATTAAGAGGTTTTGGGGTTTGTTTTTTTTTTTTTTTAGTATTAAGATTTTTTGTGTCACTTTCCAAGGATTAAAAAGTCAAAGAGGGAATTCCTGGCGGTCCAGTGGTTACCCTGTGGGCCTGAGTTCAGTCCTAGTTGAGGAACCTAGGATCCCACAAGCCATGCAGTGTGGCCAAAAAAAAAAAAATCTTTTTAAAGTAGAAGACACTTGTTTTTAGAGGAAAAGAAAGTAATGTCTACTGTGGAATATTAAACTGAAATTAATAGAATTATACTAGCAAATGTCTAAAAACAAAGTATAAATGTTGATAGCAAGCAGGTAGCCACAAATAAGAGAAAATTAAAATTATAAATACAAGAATCTTCTTAAATCTGTTTGTCTCTGTCCTAAACTAGGAAAACTGAAACCATGGGGACAGTCTAAAGAGAACAATTCTCTACATGAGCATGTCAACAGAGTTAGCTTCCACAAGAAAACTTATAAACAACCTCGTCTCCAGACCAGGTAAGAACATAACTATTCAGTTCTATAATTCTTTTAATTTGAAAAAGTCTGTATAAAAGCAGAGTCTTTGGGATAGAGTCACAGAAATAGTGGAGTTTAAAAAGAAGGTAGAAGTGGAATCATACACAGCACTTAAAGTACATGTGCCTAGGCGGTATCACAGTGGGTTCTTATTCAGTAGGTGTGAGATGGCACCCACACATCTGCATTGTTTTGAAGCTCTACAGGGGTGATTCAGAAGACCCGGATTCAGAGCACTGCTCTTACATGACCTATCTACCCAAACAATGCACCTGGATGTCCCTCCAGATATCGCTCATGTGCCCAGGGCACCTAAGTATGCAGACAGATGTAAATTCTCACACCCAGGGAAACCAGGCTTACTAGGCCTCAAGGCCCTGCACAGGGGGAAACCCTAGTATGATACTTAGAGGCTTCTTTCTGCATGAAAACCAAGTTAATGCCAGAGTCTGTCCTGGGCTGCAGCTGGTCCTGGTTTGGTCGATTCCCTATGAGATACCCTCCTGACACAGATTTACCTATCATTTGACTGGACAGCTACCACCAAGACCTTATTATTTGCTATTAAAATCATTAACATGATTCTGAGCCTTTTTTTTCCCTCTTAATTCCTTCCCTCAAAAATCACAGTTGGCTTAAGTCAGTAGATCCTGGTTCCAATGCTAGCACTTCCGTTAGACAATGTGATTTTGAGCTTGAATTCTGACTTCCACAGATAGAGGTTTCTCACTTAAAACAAACTAAAAAAATCTACAGGGATTAGATTCTCCAAGGTGTCTTCTGGTTCTAATTTCATGCTTAGTTTTAGAATGCTACTTTAACATAAGGGAAAAAAATATGTCTAGCCTTTTAACATAAGTGACTTATAGGTATGGTTTCCATTGCACAGACCACTGGTCAGAGTGCAGTGTCCTGTAAAAGTATATTTTACACTGGATGTCATTTTAAGTTTGGACATTATGCTAACCACAGGTGCCTTAAAGTGGTCTGTTTGGAGTTTCACCAGAGCCTAACATATAACCTGTCCTTTTGTAGGGAGGAGCAACGAAAGAAACATGAGCGGGAGCGAAAGGAGAAGAAAGAAAAGGTCCTGGGAGTTCGAAGGGGCCTCATTATAGCTGAACGTTCATAATTTAATATCCTGTAAATATTTCTTTCCTCTTAACCCTTTTTTGTAAATATTTTTATACTGTCCTCTTTTTTAGTCAAAAGACCTTTTTCTGCTCTTAACTTTGTTCATATACTATATGTAGTGCCTGTGGCTTCTTCACATGCTATATCCCTGAAAATACATTACCTTTAAAACTCACAAACTCTTCTGAAATACTTTTTACCTAAGCCCCTATACAACTAGCTCAGTTTTCTACAAAAGACCCATCATAGATTCTTGACCTAGATTTTTAAAGTCAAGTGCCCTCTGCTGGCTCTAGTAACAGAACTTCAGTCCTCTTCTAGGCAAAAGCATTTATGGTAGCCAATTATAACACATACTTTAGTAGAAATTGAACAATAACAAGTTATGGATAGGGTAAGCTGTGAAAGGCCACCTCTTCATCCTCTAGAGAATCTAGTAATCTTACTGAAACTAGGCCATTTGGGTTGATAAGACATCAGTATTTTACCTATGTGAAATGTTTCATTTAAGCTTTTGTGTATTTCATGTAATTGTCAATTACATATCTCTGTATTCTTAAAACTATAGCTCATTCTAGCCTGGCTTATTTAGAAATACACAGGACCATATTGAAAGTTGGGGATTGCGGCTTTAAGGATTATTGTGCTCTGTCAAACTGATATCTTACTCCATTTATGGAAAAGACTAGAGTTGCTTAGTATCATATTCATATTCGTTGCACCTGAGTGGAGTGTCTATGTTTTGTACGGCTTGAGATTTTCATGAATAAAATTTTTTCTCACGGTGGTAAGATTCATTCTTTGTAAATGTAATTGGTTTCCAAAATTTACTTGACCAGCCAAGACTAATAAGAGTTGACTTGTACTCTTTGTGCATCCTTTCTTGACCTCCTACTCCTAGAAGAAATGATTATGCCTTTCTTCTGTATTTTCACAGCACCTGTCAGATTCTATTAAACTTATTTTTATACACATATGAGCCCAGAGAACATGGCACAGAATATAGCATACTCCTGGGTGCTCAATAAACTCAGATTTTGCTATCAAGAAGCAGAGACCAGATCAATCAAGAAATGTCTGTCAACTACCCTGCTACTGTGAAGGGAAAATGATACAACTATTTTGGAAAACAGCTTTGTAGTTTCGTTAAAAATTTAAATATACACCTATCAGATGACCCAGAAATTCTCCTAAGAAATGAAAACATATGTCAACACCAAAACGTGCAGATATTTATAGCACTTTATTCACAGTAGCCAAAAAGTAGAGAAAAATCCAACTATCAATGGATGGATTTTAAAAAGCACTAAAAAATGAAACACTGATAAACAGTGCAACGTGGATGAACATCAAAGACGTTATGTGAAATGAAAAGCCAGACACAAACTTACACAGAAAGTAGATCAGTGATTATGGGGCTGAGATGGGAATGAAGAGTTTAGGTGTTTTAGTCACTAAGTCGTGTCTGACTCTTGAGACCCCATGGAGTATAGCCTGCCAGGCTCTTCTGTCCATGGGATTTCCCAGGCAAGAATACTGGAACGGGTTGCCATTTCCATCTCCAAGAGATCTTCCTGACCCAGGGATCGAACTCATGTCTCCTACGTTGCAGGCAGATTCTTTACCACCTGAGCCACCAGGGAAGCTGAAATTTCCTAAAATTAGCTGCATAAAGACTGTACAGTTCTGGAGGTCCAATGGTGAAGACATCGTGCTTTCACTGCTGTGGCCCTAGCTTCAACCCCTGATTGGGGAACTATGATCCTGCAAGCTGCATAGTATGGCCCCCCAAAAAAATCACTGAATTTATACACTTAGAACAGATGAACTTTGTTATGTAAATTATACCTCCATAAAGCTGATAAAGACAAATAATTACATGAAAATATTTTAGGCCAACATGATGGAAAAGCTGTCAGCCTTGTGTATTCTTATCTTAAACTTGGCTCTTATAGGATACTCTGGTTATATCATATAGTTTCCTGTCTCCTCTAACAGGACAAGAATCGATCAGTTTAAACTTAATCAGGGTTTTGTTTCTGGCACACGCAATCTCTAATACTTAAAATGACTGGGGAAGCAGCCAAAGATCATGCATCTTCGGAGCACCAGCAATGTAGATGTTAGGGACTGCATGTTTGTGGCCACCACTCCCTCCCAATTCATATGTCAAAAATCCTAATTCCCAATGTGACTTGGTACTTGGAGGTGCACTTGGAGGCCTTTGGGAGGTAATCAGGTCATATGGGTGGAGCCCTCATGATAGGATTAATGCTATTATATGAAGAGAAAAGACTAGAACCTGTTCTCTCCATGTAAGGATACAGTAAGAAGGCAGCTGTCTACAAGCCAGGAAGCACTCAACAGACACCAGGTAGGCAGGTACCTTGATACTGGACTTCTCCGCCTCCAGAAAACTGGGAGAAATACACATGTGTTTCGTTTAAGCCACCTAGTCTACGGTGATTTGTTACAGCAGCCCTGGCAGAATAAAACAGGTATTTTTTTCCCAGTGAATTCTATACCATCTTTAATGTCTTCTACAGCAGTCTCCTCTGATAGCTAGATTCGAAAACAGAAGAAACATATACAGAACAGAATGGTAGAAGGCCATCAGCAGTCATTTCAGAGCCTCCCTGTTTTGGGAACTATCTATTAGTATAGGAACTGTTCCTAACAGGAATCATTCTAATCCAAAACAGTTGTTTACATAGTAACTCTGCATCAGTACTTGCATTCTTTAAGTTAAGGTATCGCTTAAATCCTGGTTCCTCTCAACAGCAGCATTTAGCTATGTCTTAGGGAAGACATACAAGCAACTGTTGGGACGCCATTAAAAAAAATATTTTTGTGTCACTGTGGATTCTACTACCCTCAGCAATACAGAAATACCACATGATCACTATTTAAAAAGTCTTGGATTAAGCTCTGGAGAATTCTCATAGGCAAATTCTTCTGTGTGGGCGGGATCTGTAAATACTCCAATAAAATCTATTTCCAAGAAGAATGGACCATCCACTTTATCAGCCAGGGTGAATCCAATAGATGAAATCTAAATTTAAAACAGAGAAATTGATCAAAATCTTGTATGCTGATGTTATAACTGGAGTTTTAAAATTCTGTAATTACTATAGCTTCGTGTACATACTATCAGCCCTTAACATGTATACCATAGCACTCAAGTGCTGTAGCAAATTATAAGAAGCACATGACTGCTTTTCTTTCCACATTCTACTTCTCTCTTTAAAACAGTGCCACTTAAGACTAATAAGTAAAAATGGATGTCTAATAGAGGTTCCTTGAAGCTCCCCTGAACTCTATTTTAAAGCTAAAGTAAAATGTAGGCATGCTGAAAAGATGACCACACAAATTTCTCCAAGCAAGGGGTTTGGTTCACAGGACAGTTCTGAGTCAGGTATAACAGGAGTATACTTAAATAGGAATTTTCATCTTTCATTTTCCAGCCTTCAAAAATGAACTGAACTAATCCTCACAGTTCTATTTCACTAAAGGTAATAAACAGTCTTTCCCTGATGCTGAGAAAGATTGAAGGTAGGAGAAGGGGACGGCCAAGGATGGACGACAGAGATGGTTGGATGGCATCACCAACTCAATGGACATGAGTCTGAGCAAGCTCCAGGAATTGGTGATGGACAGGGAAGCCTGGCGTGCTGCAGTTCACAGGGTCGCAAAGAGTCAGACACGACCGAGCAACTGAACTGAACTGAATATATATGGTCTTCCCAGGTGGCGCTAGTGGTAAGGAACTCACCTGCCAACGCAGGCGACACAAGAGACTCAGGTTTCAACACTGCGTTGGGAAGACTCCCTGGAGAAGGTAATGGCAACCCACTCCAGCATTCTTGCCTGGGAAATCCCATGGACAGAGGAGCCTGGTGGGCTACAGACCGTGGGGCCCCAAAGAATCAGACACAACTGAACACACATGCAATACAGTCCTGAGTGAAGATACAGAAAAACGTTACCTTGTCGAGCAGAAGCTGGTACTGGGCATCCCGGATTCTTCCTTGATTAGAGAAGAAAAATTTGGAGAAAGGAATCTGAAAGAAAAAAACCATTGGCTTCAACGCTGAAATGTAAGCAACTGAGGCATTTGTATAGAACTGCAATGATAAAATAATAATGCTTTAAATTTAATTCTAAAATTATCTAATGTGAAGTTATAACAAGTGGCTTAGTTGCTTGGATCACAGATGGAAAAAAATTTAATGAAATAATCTAAGTATTGCAAGAAAACAACTGTAAACCTTTGCAAGCCAGAAGTCCCAAAAGAAAAAATAAAAGAGTACAATTACAACTTTCTGATGGCAAAAAAAAAAAAGTATCCTAAACACAAAACTTTTACAGATAACTAAGAAAAAGATCAAACAACCCAACAGAAAAATGGAGATGGGAGAAACAGGCACATCTGTACACTGTTAGGAGGACTGCAAATTAGTCCAACTCTTAGAGAACAGCTGACAGTTGTGGCGCACAGGATTCCAAGATGACCCCCAGATTTCCACCTCTCGGTGCACACACACCTTCTGCCAGGTATTCAGACACTAATCTCAGCGCTGCTGTGAAGGGACGCCACAGAAGTCGGGTCCCAAATCAGCTGACCTTAACATAGGGAAGATGATCCTCTGCAGGTGTGCGATCACTTGAGCTCATAAAAATGCCTGGTGAAGGAGGTTAGAAGCATGAGAGGGACTCAAAGGGGGAAGTGAGGGAGATTCTCCACTGCTGGCTTTGAAGACAGAGGAGCTCAATGGCAAGGAGTGTGGGCTGCTTACAGGACCTGAGAGTGGCTTCCGGCTGACAACCAGTAAAGAGACAAGGATATCATTACAACCACAGGAACTCAATCAGGCCAACAATCAGAATGAGCTTGGAAGTGGATTCTTCCCCAGAGCCTCCAAGAAGAATACAGCCCAGCTGACACCTTGTGATATCAGCCTTAGAAGGCCCTCAACACTGAACCTGGCCATAGGTTGTCTAATCTGTGGCTTACAGAACATGAGCTAACAAATATGTTGTTTGAAGCTGTGAAGTCTGCGGTATTTTTAACACAGCAATAGGAAACTAACAGCAATACCTAACAAAATTTGAAATGCTATAATTTGACCTGCCAATTTCACTTTTAGAAATCTGTATTACAGATAAACTCTGACAAACACATAAAGATGCAGCTTTTTCTAATAACAATGAGAAAAAAAGGAAACATAGAGGAATAGTTGAATAAATTATGGTGCAATCATATAACTAAATACTATTTAGTTATATGATTTCAAAAATGCAGTATTAACAGATCTATACCTGATGCTGTGGGAAGATGTCCACAATATATTATTAGTAAAAAGGAAGATATAGACAAAATCTACAGTGTAAATATCATTTGTGTTATAAAAAACAAAATTTTTTTTTGGCCATGCCGTGCAGCTTGTGGGATCTTAGCTCTCTGACCAGGGACTGAACCCGAGCCCTGGTAGTGAAAGCCAAGTCCTAACCACTGCACTGCCAGAGAGTTTCCCTAAAAAGAAATTTTTGAAATGCCTCCAAAAAAACTAATAAATTTACTGTAGCAACTGGGAACAACCCAAGTGTCTATCAATAAAGGACTATTTCAATCAACTATTGGATACCCACATACAGAAAATACCAAACAAAATAACAAAGAATAATTACATGTAGTGATATGGAATCTTTACAGGATCTAAATTTTAAAAATATAAACCTGTACAGAAGGTGCATAAAGCATACTACTATTTTTAGTAAAAAAAAAAAAAAAAAAAAAAAGAAGTATATGTGCATATATATTTGCTTATTAAAAAAAACTGTAAACCTATGCAAGAAACTAATAAACACAGTTACCTATAGAGGGTGGGGGGGAAGGGTAGAAGGGAACTGAATGGGAGTGAGAATTCTTTGTACATATATCTATATTATTTTGATTTTTGAATTAAAAAAAAAGTGAATTAAAAAACAAAATGTCAGGTTATTAATTACCCAAAACACTTGTTGACATAAAGTGAAAGTGAAGGTCGCTTAGTCGTGTCCAAATTTTTGTGACCCCATGGACTATACAGTCCATGGAATTCTCCAGGCCAGAATGCTGGAGTGGATAGCTTTTCCCTTCTCCAGGGGATCTTCCCAACCCAGGGATTGAACCCAGGTCTCCCACCTTGCAGGTGGTTTCTTTACCAGCTGAGCCACAAGGGAAGCCCAAGAATACTGGAGTGGGTAGTCTATTCCTTCTCCAGCAGATCTTCCTGACCAGGAATCAAACTGGGGTCTCCTGCATTGCAGGTGGATTCTTTACCAACTGAGCTATGAGGGAAGCAAACAAACTCAATTCAAAGTTCATTTAATAAATCACCATTGCATAAGACCATGTAATTCAGAAAGCAAATTCAAGTGCAGTCACATCCTCATTTCACCTGTTCCCTTCATTTCTGTTAAACAAACCTGGAAGGGACACCCCCATCCCCACCCCAGTTTCTCATTTTGCATCCTGGTTTGGCACTTCAACTGCCTCATTATTCAAAATGTATTCAAGGAGCATATGTCACCCACCCCCCCAGCCTTTTGTCTTTCTGTCACATAATTTGACAAGATCACTGTCCACACTAAGGGAATTTTTTAGCCTGAAAAAAAATGCAGCTAAGAAGGAGCATTAAATCTGTACGATTTGCTTAAAAAAAAAAGGATAAACAATTGTTTTCTCTCTACAAATGACACTAGCGTGCATAATTTTTCCATCACTTTCCTCTGTTTTCTTTCTATAATCAGTGTAAATATTTGCACATCTCACTTCCATTTACTAAGGGAGAATTATTTATGAAGAAGTAAACAGCAATTAATAACATTTAATTTTTAAAAATCTCTTCCCCAACACTTTCCTTAATAATTTAAAGAAAGGTGTTGCAAACAACTATTATTTCCAGCCAAAGATTAGAACATGTAACTTCAGGAAAGAAAGTAATTAGTAATTGCTAATGATTAAATGGTAATGATACTAGAGAATAATTTGGCAATGTGCATCAAAGCTCTTAAAAATGTATGTATCATTTTTTTCTAGGTATTTTATTTCCAGGAAAACATCTAATAAATAACTCAGGATGTTACCTCAGAGTTTGATGTAACAGTGAAAAACTCTGAACACAATCTAAATGTACAACAATAGAGGATGGATTAAATAAATTGTGTATATTTATATTTGTGCAGATATTAAAACTGATATAGAAATATATTTCAACAGAAAATTGTTCATAAAATTCAGTTCAGTGAAAAATATATGTTATAAAATAGCACTGGCACAATATTATTTTAGTAAAAAAAGTGTAAATAGAAAAGTTTGAAGGTACATACTAAAATAAAAATAGTATTTTATTTCTGGGTAATGGGAACACAAAATTATTTTCCTTTTCTGCATTTTCTAGACTTTCTCTAATGAAACACTTGTTTTATTTAATAATTTGTTATATGCATTACTTGCATACAAGTGTTACATATGTAGTAATTTTGGGTTATATATCTATATTAGTGTATAGATACCTATCTGTGTGTGTGCATACTCAGTTGCTCAGTCAGCCTCCGACTCTTTGTGATCCCGTGGACTGTAGCCCACCAGGCTCCTCTGTCCATGGGTTTTCCCAGGCAGGAATACTGGAGTGGATTGCCATTTCCTCCTCCAGGGGATCCTCGCTACTCAAGGATCAAATCCGTCTCCTGAGTCTCCTGCATTGGCAGGTGGCTTCTTTACCACTGAGCCACGTGGGAAGCTCAGATATGTAAGTAATGCCTATTATATGCTAGGCACTGCACTGCTCTAGGTACAAGGGAAACAGCTGTGAACAATACAAAGTCCCTGCTCTCAGAATTTACAGATTTATGTTCCAGAGGAGCAGAGTAGACTGTGACAATAAACAGACAACTGAATGAACAAATAATTGCACTTAATGGTTAGCTCTAAGGGAAAAAAACAGGATATTATTATTGTGTGAGAGGATGCAACTCCAGCTAGAGGGCAGGAAAGGCCTCTCTGAGGTGACTTTGGAGCTGAGAAGTGAATGATAAGAGAAAGCACATGAAGAGCATGCCCACAGGATATAGCATGCAACACAAAGGCTCTAACAGAAGTAAATCTGAGTCTGACACACACAAAAGGGGGCGTATGGAAGAGGGCAGGAGGAGGAGGAGAGACTGAAGATGAAGACAGGGTCTGCTACTATAGGCCCCACAGTCATGGTGAAGAGTTTGGACTGTATTCTAACAAGGAGAGATCGCTGGAGGGTTTTAAGCACGCAAGCGATGTAATCTGAACTATGCTTTAGAAAGATCACTCTGGCTGTTATGTGCACAGTGGACTTTAGGAGGTAAGAGGACAAAAGAAGCTCTTGCAGTAATTCCAAGGCCTGAACTAGGGTGAGAGTGGAAGAGATAGCTAGAAATAGACATATTTTGGAAGGAGACGTGAAAGAAGTCGTTAACAGACTGGATGTGGGTTGCGGTGAAAGGAATCCAGGATGGCTGTTAGGTTTAAGTATGAGTAAAATGGAGACTTTCTTCTGGATTTATAGATTAAAAACCTTCATAGACAGAAGAAAAGAATGCACACTTGGTTTTGTCCTCATTCCCTGAATCTCCATTTATTTTCCTTCGCGTTAACATTTTTTACCTTCTAAAAGTTTCTTCTCCCTACAAAATATGACTGCCTTACAGTATCATGAAATAAATAGAATAAAAATGTTGATAACATAAAGTATAAAGTATTTATTCCCCTTAAGGGAGCCTTTCTACTCAACTAGGGACACTAGCGAGGTACAGTTGCCTGGAAGAGATGATATGGCAGGAACTTAAAAAGAATCACCTATAGTACCTGTGCACAGGGCGGAGATACACTTATGACGCTGCATGGACCTGGCCACACCCCTCCCAAAAGTATTTACTGGAGGATTTCCCTGGTGGTATGGTGGATAGGAATCATCTACCAATACAGGAGACACGGGTTTGATCCCTGGTCTGGGAAGATTCCACATGCTGTGGAACAACTAAGCCCACGCGTCACAACTACTAAGCCCGAGAGCTACAAGTACTGAACCCGCACACTCTAAGGCATATGTTCTGCAACGAGAGAAGCTACCACAGTGAGAAGCCCATGCACTACAATGAAAAGTAGTCCTTGCTCAGTGCAGCTAGGGAAAGCCCACACAGCAACGAAGACTCAGCGCAACCAAAAATAAATAATTTTTTAAAACTATTTACTGATTAGTAAGCAAACATTTATATTAATGAAAGAAAAAAATAAATTATGTAAATCTTGCCTTTAGGTCCTCTTCCTTCTTTCCCTTCCCATAGTCCAAGAGGAATTAATAAGAAAACTACAATGTAACCATGACCAAAAGACCTCATTTTCATACAAGAAAAGACTTGTGCTGTTGTTACCTTGACCTCCTGCCAGTAGGGCCCCCCACGGGTGAACATGAAGTAACTGTACATCTGATCCTTCTTCTGGATTATATCTGTGTCCTCCCTGATATTCACCATCCAAGGTCGACCATCTCCACGGACACGGAGATACAGAGTGTTGAACTGGGACCAATCGTAAGATCTCTTCATTTCAAAAGGGCCCTAAGGTACAGAAAAGAATGTTAATTTCACCTCATTTCCCACTATTAGCAAAATGTGAGTCACCATCACCTTTTACAGCATCAAAGGGATCAACAAGCCATTTTTCTGCCTTTTTCTGCTTTCTACCACTTTATGAAGGCAGATAAATCTGATGATTCTTATTCTAGCACAAAATACTGACCTAGTTAAATGTTTCTAAGTTAATGTTCAAGGCATGATTTGCACAGGACAATGTTTACATGGGATAGACACTTGTGTCACTGAACAGAAATGAATCACTGCATGTATTTTCTTTCCCTGGGTCTACAGAGCAATGGCTTCTGAGTGGGCCATTTTACTGAAACTGCCTTCCCTTAAATCAGAAAACTATGAAACACCTCAAGTTGTGTTTTTGTTTTTGGCCACGTAGCATGAGGGATCTTAGTTCACTGACTAGGGATCGGAACCTGTGCCACTGCAGTAGAAGCACAGAGTCCTAATCACTGGACTGCCAGGGAATTCTAGACCTCAATTTTTAAAACCAATATTATTTTAACAGCTACCATCCATTGAAAATATACATTAACCATTTGGCATGCATAATTGGATCTTCACAATAGCCCTATGAGATAGGAACTATCATTGTTCTCCATTTTATAGATGAATAAACTGAGCACTCAACTCATAACGGGTAGGTCCAGTGCTGTTTAACTCCAAAATCTATGTTCTTAAAAACTACCTAAATGGTCTCTCTTTGAAAGCAGAATGTAGTATTAGTTTCCAAAGGTGTTTGTTACTTCAGAGCTCATCTGATTTCAATAATACCAATGCTCAGATATGAACTCTTACTTACTAGCCAAACAATTTTGGACAAACTACAGAATCTCCCCAAGCCTGTTTCCTCATCTGTAAAAGTGAGATGGCTATACCTTACTAACACTGATGTCGGGAATAAAAGGGATAATGTATATAAAGTAATCAGCACAAAAACTGGCAGGGTACACTTACCAATGTTATCAACTGTTTTCATTATTCCACAGCTTATCACAGAATTATTTTCTACTGTGGACTGACCAAATCCATTCCGTGGATTTTCAAGGCCTGAAATAAAATCTTCTATGCAACTTTGTTACTGCTGAAAGAACACTTTCCTTTCTTTTTCATGATTTATCTTGAGAGGGGGCCCAATACTATTCCCACCATTTGCTTTTCTCCTTAAAGCACCATAACCAAGCAAACAGCCAGTGGTTGTGGCCACTGCCAGGCACGGGAGCCTGGCCAGAGCAGCCCTGAAACAGCAGCTCATCAGCAAATTGACAGAAAGCAATAGGCTGGTGGCGAGACAAAGGAGCCGACCTAAGCAGCTTTGGAAAAGGGTGTTCTGACTGGAAACCAGAAGGCTAAAGACAAAGAATACTATACATAAGCATTGTATGCTAGTTGGTGAAGATGATTCTCACAGGGTTATGGGTTATAAATTTTGAAATGGCTTTTCATGTAGGGTTGAATTAATAAGTAAATGTATGGTAAATGGTGGCAGACAGGTTTCACACCATTACAGATGGAAGTTATCAACACACAAGAGGGAGTAGGCTAGAGTAAATCATGCAGTACCGGATTAGAGTCAAAGCATCAGTATGAACTCATACTTAGCTTAGTATATATAAATAATTACAGACGTGTTTCCACAAGTTGATATGAAAATATATATTTCCTAGCTGTGTCCACCGAGAGGTCCTAAATATACTGTCAACACAGATCTTGGTTTCTAATACCAGTAAAAAAAAAAAAAAAAAGTGAGGGCTTCTTTGAGAAATGGCTGATTCTAGGGTTGGAACAGAGAAAAATACAAAATGAGCTATGGTATCTTATAGTGCCAAAAAGTGCTCAAAAAAACAAAAGGGTGGTGGCAAGTCAAAGGGACAGGTATAATCTGAAAGAACTCCCAGTGGCCAAAGCTGGAACAATCTGAACAACAAAATAAATAACATGGTATTGGATCATAACCCAAAGTGTAAGTCCATTCTAAATGACTGAATAAATAAATAAATGTGGGAGAAGAAAAAAAACCTTCCTTTGTGAAAAACTGAAATCTCAAGTAATTTATGAAAATACTACCCCTTCCAGGATATAGAACTTAATCCCATACTCTACCCCATGCTTTGAATGTAGGGTACACTTAGTGACTTGTTTCCAAAGAACAGAATATGAAAAGAGGCGGGGCTGGGCGGGGTGAGTACTTAACAATGGAGTAACCTAGCAAACACTACCCTGACCAGGTGACCAACATTAACACATCAGTGATGAGTCAGGTTGCTAGCATATACCCCTGATATGATGGGAAGTGTACTTCAACTCTGTGCTGCTGCTAAGTCGCTTCAGTCGTGTCCGACTCTGTGCAACCCCATAGATGGCAGCCCACCAGGCTCCCCGTCCCTGGGATTCTCCAGGCAAGAACACTGGAGTGGGTTGCCATTTCCTTCTCCAATGCATGAAAGTGAAAAGTGAAAGTGAAGTCGCTCAGTCGTGTCCGACTCTTAGCCACCCCATGGACTGCAACCTACCAGGCTCCTCTGTCCGTGGGATTCTCCAGGCAAGAGTACTGGAGTGGGGTGCCACTGCCTTCTCTAACTCTATGCTATTTTTCCTAAAACCTAGAACCTCAGTCTAACCAGGGGGTAAAAAAAATCAAAAAATCCCAAATTGAGGATCATTCTACAAAATACCTGACCAGTATTTCTCAAATCCTCAAGAAAAATAAGGAAAGACTAAGAAACTGTCACAGAAATAGTTTTCTTGAAAAAAAAAAATCCACAGGCTGGCCCTACTTCCCACTCTAAGGAACACCAAGCCATAAGAGGGTCTGTGGGCTATGTCAAAGGAGATGCAAACCTCCCTAGATTATCGTTTAAATGTCGACCCTCCTCAGGGCTCCTCAAACATAAGTATGCCTCATCCTGGCCGATAATGATGTCCAGAAACATGTAGCCTCTCTTCAGGAACCGCTTTCCCCTCGTGCTTATGAAACTACACTTGTGCCCAGTAGTTATTTAACCCCACACACAAGATGAGACGTCAGGTGTTTTCATTTACAGAAATAAAAGTTGTCTGCTACAGCTCGTGCTACAATGAAGTCCACCCCAGTTCACCAGAAAACCGCAGCGCCTGAATTTCACGTACCCTTGGAATCTTGGATACCATAGCACAGTACCCACTTCGGCCACTTTCCCCATCCTGGGGCGCCTCGGAGCTCAGAGTTCCATACAGCAGCGCACTTTGGTTATTCTTGCCCATTTTCAGGAACACTTCACTTCTGCCACCAATCACTTTATCAGAAGTTACTGTCCACTTATCCAAATCTTCTTTGCTACGGAATTGCCAGACAACCTTGGCTTGTTCCATCAAGACCTCATGCAGAGGGCGGCCTTCAGGCCCTATCCAATATTTCACAATATCATCCTTCAAACGCCTAAAATGGTCCTTCATTTCTTCTTTAATTGCTTTATCAAAACTAATTTCAGGCTTGTCCTCAGGAGAAGTTATTTCCAAAGCAACTTCTCTCTGGTGATGTTCTTCCAAATTCCCTTTAGTCTTCCTCTGAGAAGAGGCTTTGCCAGGAGCAGCCACTGGTTTCTGAAAACTACTGGAACAATAGTCTGCAAAGCGAGTCCCCAAAAATGGAAAAGAGGCAACTCTTGGCTTCGGGCATTTTCTGAGAATATAAGTGCCATTCAACAATTTATGAACCAAAGCCATGATAAAAAAAAAAATTAAAATGTAAATTTTTCCCAGGGCTACCAAGGAAAGAAGCTTCAGCAAATAGCCCAATTCCACCTGTAATAAAAGATACAGTGAAGAGTTACTAGTGTACCAATGAATACATCATAATTTCAAATTCAACATGGGTCTTGTACTGTGAAATTCATTAAGTTATTTTCTAATTCTATAAATATTTACTATGAGCAGAAAAAAGTTTACACTGTATATAATGTATCCCACTGCTTTGTGAAAATAGGCCAAGATGAACAGAAACACAACCTCCTTCATGGAGTTAATGATCATCCCCAAAATAATTCAAGAGTGTGCTTCAAAAGGTAGTGTCAACTTTAAAGTAAATTTTTATGCTACATTTTTAAATAAATAATTGGTTCCTAAAATAAAATATTCAACTAATTCACTCCAGGATTGAGGCTAACTGACATTTTAGCACTTCTTCTATAAAAAGAACAGATTACAGTTTGCATGTGGAGTCAGAAGACTGCACAGCTAGAACTGTTTACCCTCAAAGCAAAAACCCTCAAAGAAGCTGATCTTCCGAGGCCTTCATTTCCTTGGGGGAAAGGCTGGGATAACACCTCCCCTACCTACCTTAAGGGATTCTTCTGTTGCTCACATGGATTGATGGCTATAATAGGGTTCTCTGATCCAGTTAAGTCTGACAAGATCCCCAAGATTCTTCACGTCTAATAAGCTACTAGGTCCAAGGCCCATACTTTGAGTAACAAGGTTTTGACTATCAGTCACTACTTGAGGTCCTCAAAGATAGAACCTAAACCATAGTAGCAATACCACCATTACATTTAAATGCCGTTCTTAATATTTTCAAACCACCCTGACAAATATTATCTCATTTAATCCACATAAGCCTCCTGTAAGACAGTCAGGTAGATATTTCCTTTCAGAAGGAAATAGACACCAACAGCTGAAGTAACCTGCCCAAGATTACAATGCTAATCAGTATGGAAGCAAGCACTAGAACCCTGGCCTTAAATGTTCCCATTTGACACTGCTGGCTCTCTGTATGTAAAACATTAGTAATATAACTTCTATGTCTGTGCTGAAGTAACAACTTTGCTCTTGCAAAAACATCTAATGATTGCTGGCAGGCAGTGCTGCAAGAACCAGGAAAGCTAAATAGGAAGGCTACCAATCCCCTCTCCTACTTATTCCAGCTACCCTGAAAATGAAATAAAATATGCAATGCTAATTTTGTCATCTTTCTCTCACCAGAGAGAAGAGACAAAAACAAAAAATCACCCACTAGTAAGAATACAGTACTGAGAAACAGGATGGAATGCTGAGAACTTTAGAAGCTTCAAAAATGCCCCAAATCCAACAACTCAGCTCACCTGCCTCAGTTGCTTAAGAGTCTACATCAAAATGGCACCCAGACCCCTCTATCTAAAACACAGGACTGGTCATCTTTCTAGACTGCCCCTCCTCCCTCACTCCCTACATCAGGCGGCTCATGACCTCATGTCTCCTAAGTCACTGCATTCCAGACGTGCACCCCTACCTCCAATCTACTCCACTACTCTCAGCATCTACAGAGGGCCTAAAACACAAATTGATTTTTTATCTTCTCAGACTAACACTCTTTAGAGGCTCTCATGGTCTTCGGAATAAAACTCAACTTTCTCCACAGGGTCTGTGAGACTCCTCCAGATCTAGCCTCTGCTCATCTCTCCAATATTCCCTCTAACCACACCCTACTCTGCTCTAATCACAGAGAACACCTGTGTTCCAGAAACTGCCACCCAGCACTCCCTGTCTGGTCATCGTGTCTTAGCAGATTGCTGCTCCTAGGCCAGAAATGCCCTCTACTGATTTCTGCTGGCTAATTTATCCTTTGAGACTCAGCTCAGACATCCATTACCTTCTCAAAGAACCCTTAATTACTCAACTCCACCAAGACCTTTTGATGTGGTCTCACTACATACTAGGCTTAAGCTTTCCCCCCCGCTACCATTTATTGCCAGTTCCCTTCTCAGTCTCCCTGCCAGACTAGATCTTCACTGCAGTACTTTCAACTCCCAGGATGGTGCCAGACATGCGGCAGGCTTCTAATATTTGTCAAACAAATAATATGTCCGCATTTATCCACCAACACCGCCACTAGTGTCTTGGTTCAGGGTTTTAGTGATTCTTCCCAGAACTATTGAAATTCCCCTAACAAAGGGCTTCTTGGGCTTCCCTGGTGTTCCAGTGGTTAAGAACTCGCCTTGCAATGCAAAGCACACCAGTTCGATACCTGGTCCAGGAAGATCCCACATGCAGCAAGGCAGCTAAGCCCCTACACCACAACTACTGAGCCCACATGAGGCAACTACTGAAGCCCTCTTGCCTAGAGCTCATACTCTGCAACAGGAGAAGACACCACAATGAGAAGCCCACACACCACAACAAAGAGTAGCCCTGGCTCGCCACAACTAGAGAAAGCCCACACACAGCAACGAAGACCCACCACATCCAAAAAATAGATAAAAATTTTTTTAAAAAAAGGGGGGAGAGGCTTCTCAAACTTTAAAGTGCCTTGAATTTTATGGGAATTTTGTTAAAATGCAGATCCTGATTTAGTGGGCACAGGATGGGGCCTGATATTCTATATTTCTAACAAGTCCCCAGGTGATTGCTGGTGCAGAGAACGCCTTTTAGGATTTAGTAAAAGTCCTAACTCATCTCTCTGACTCTGACCTCCTCCTCCTCTCCCAATCCAACCTTTGACTGGCAACAAAGGGGATTTTTCTAAATATGATGGCACTCCCCTTATTCAGCAATTCTGTCCAGAAATTTAAACTCCTAAAATGGTACACAAGGCCCTTCAAAATGCACCCAATTCCTTGGTCTCACTTCTCACTTTCATGGGCAATACCCTCAGCTCTTAACTACAATCATGTCTGATGCACAAAAAACACATCGCTCAAAAATGACAAAAGTGACCAAACATTCTACTATCCTGGCTAATACAAGTGACTGCCATACCTGACCAGTCACAGCATTAGCCTCACTCTAGATACATAAGCTTCTTTCCTAACCATAGAATTACTTCCATCTCTCGACTACTTTCCCTCAAATCATATAACAGAAACTTAAGTCCAACAATAAGTCCCTTCTAACACCCTTTACATGAGATGCCCCATGGCTTTATGTATTCTCTTCCACTACAGTAAGCCCAACTTGTTCAGCTATAAACATGTTCCTGGTGGCTTGTGAATGGAGGGCACTGACATTGCTCTTCCTCCGTATTCTCTTGAGAACCTGTGCTTACATCTCACAGCCCTTACATACTGTTAGAATCTTGCTTTTATCTGTCTACCTAAATAGCCTGGCTTTAATCTTGGACTATGGCTTGAACATTAACTGATCCTCACATGTCTGCTAAAATAAATGAACATCTTGTAAATGGTATGTTTTCACATGGACAAAAAATACAAGGGAACCAGGAGAAATAACCACAGTTGATCTCACGTCCTGGAATCACAGGTAATATCTAAATTTCCCTGACTTCTTTGAATGATTTTTAACCTCTACATATACAGAAATTTGGGAAATAAATGATAAGCCTTTAAAATGTAATCTGTACAATCTTAAACATGAATTCTCATGAATACCATGTTTAGGTTACACTAGTGAGTGGCAAATGAGGAGTATATACAAAAAATGCATATACACTAACATTACAAGTATTAAAATGTATGGACAAAAAAGATTTAGGGGTGAAAAAGACTTAGAGTAGTGTTTACGACAATGGGACTATAAGTAATATTATTCACTATTTTCCAACCCATCAATAGTGTTACTACTTCTCTAATAATATAACTTTAATTGTAAGTGTGTTGTTTCACTCTATTACCGATAAACATAAAGTCAAAATCATTAACTGGATGATCTCCAGCCGAAGTTGCTGAGTTTTCCTGACAATGTAACCTAAGCGGCTAAAAGAGAGCAGTGTTAGTGAAGTTTGATACCCAAAGCTTACGATATGCCAGAAACCGTTCTGAGTGCATTGATATTTTCACAACAACGATGAGAAAGGAACTATTATTATTCCGATTGCAAAGACAAACAAATGGAGGTTCCAAAATTAAATCACCCGAGGTCATACAACTAGTAAGTGGCAAAACTAACCCCAGAGTCCCAGTGTTTAGTCGGGGAGCGATCGTGACCGTGCCACAGCCCCCTTACCCCTCACCTGCTAGGACCGTGTCACCCTCACAAGCTCCCGACACGCCAACTCCAAGCAGGCGCTCACTTGCCTCCCCAGTCGGCGCCTCAGCGTGACTTCCGCTCGACTCCCCGCTTTTCCAGACCGGGTACTCCACTTTTCCTGTTCGGGGCCATCTGTTTTTCCAGTCCGGAGTAAAACCGGGCCTGATGACTCTAGAGTTCCGGTTGAGTGCAGATGGGAGGAAAGAGTAATAATCTCAGAGCTCTATAAACTGAGGGGGTTTTTTTTGGTCGGCTAGATTCCCAAAGGCTTCCCCATCCCGATCCCCAACCGCCAGATTTTTTCTGCCTTGTGTGAGAAAGTGGGGAGAATTTAGAGAAGCTTTTCGCCTCTCCTTCCGGCATCCCACCTTCAGGCTGCAAACTTCATCCCGTATCTTTCAAATAGGACTCAGATATTGCCAACATCCTTCGCACCTAAGGATCCAGGGTTCACTCGCGCTCCATCCCCACAGCCGCCCAAGAGAGGTCCACGGCCTCAGAGGATTGGTTCTGTGAATTGCCCCCCGAAACCTTTGGAGACCCACCACAAACTTGGACAGCAAGCCATCCTACCCGCCCTTCCCCAATCTGGCCCCGTGGGGTCGCCCAATCTGCAGAGTTTCGATTGTATCCTGTGCACTTTCAAAACCGTATCTTAATTGTAATTATTCATTCACTTCTCATTTCCTCTGCCACGCTGTGAGCTCTCGGGTCCAGAAGATGTTCTTCCTGTTCTCAGCACCTAGCATAACGCTAGCAGGAATTAAGCACTCAGTCTGCCTGAATCTGAATGAAAAGTAGGGCACTTAAACACGTACTCCAGGGTCCAAGACCTCGCCAAGTACAACTGCCTTTTCAAAGTTTGCTCCATCTCTCTTTTTTCACACCATCACCTCTTCCTTCTTTAAATTCTGCTGACTTCTCTAGCCTCTGCACTTACCTGATTCTGGTTCTCCTACCTTCTTGAACCTTTTCTAGCTTCCTACTTTACTGACTCTTCTTTCTCCTCGCACAACCTTAAATGCAGGTTGTCTCCAAAACCTAGCCTTCGGCCTTCCTCTTTTCTTCTTCTTCTTTTTTTCCTCTCCTTCCTCTTTTCTAGCTTATATAAGTGTTATCTACAGACAATCGGATAATTTCTTCCCCTGAACACCAACATATATTTCCAATTTCTTGACAACAGTTTCAGCTGCAGGATATACCACTAGCATCTCAAATGTGATTTGTTTAAAACAGAAAATATCACACTTACCCATTTGAACTCCTCTTCTCATCCTTTCTGTTTCTGTAAATGCCCACATCCTTCTAAGCTGAAAATTCTTGGCTATCCTTGGCTTCTCTCCTTGAAACCTCTCAGATCAGTCGCTCAGTCGTGTCCAACTCTTTGCGACCCCATGAATCGCAGCACGCCAGGCCTCCCTGTCCATCACCAACTCCCAGAGTTCACTCAGACTCATGGCCATCGAGTCAGTGATGCCATCCAGCCATCTCATCCTCTGTCATCCCCTTCTTCTCTTGCCCCCAATCCCTCCCAGCATCAGAGTCTTTTCATATGAGTCAACTCTTCGCATGAGGTGGCCAAAGTACTGGAGTTTCAACTTTAGCATCATTCCTTCCAAAGAAATCCCAGGGCTGATCTCCTTCAGAATGGACTGGTTGGATCTCCTTGCAGTCCAAGGGACTCTCAAGAGTCTTCTCCAACACCACAGTTCAAAAGCATCAATTCTTCGGCACTCAGCTTCTTCTCACTGACTCTAAATCCTCTTTGTTTTGTTGCTTTCTTTTGATCTTTCACTTTTGTTTTCCAAATCCAGTGAAACCCCAATAGTTATTGCCCTGTGAAATTTACATTCAATCTGCTGATTGCCTTACTCTGAACACAATGGTTTGTCTAATTTCATTTAAAAATCACCCAGAGATAAACACAAAATTCCTGTGGCCTCCAAACATGCCACTCATCAATCCTAAACCCTTCATAATCTCCTACTCCATCTATACTACTCATACTTGTCCTCAATTTCTTATCTGTATGGTCAGGACATTCAAGATGGCTGTTTTGCTTTCTGTACAGTCCCATGGGCCACAAGTCCTTGATTCACTGACTTGACTATCCAGTCTCTTAATTATAGGATTAATTAGTCCCTCCGAACTGAGGAGATCACCTGATATCAACTCCCCCTTTTATAAACGGTAGCCTTTTTCTTCCCACCACCAAGTATGGAAGATTGCTATGTTCCGTCTGCAGCCCTCGGTAGGGTGTTGTTCCAGGACCTTTTGCTTCAGATCGCCTATCCAATAAATCCTTGATGTCTCTGTTCCTGTTTCCAGGCTCTTTCATGCGTTTGGAGGTTGGGCCTATGGGATGCAGCCCAACATCATCCCAGGTGTATCTACCTAAACCACACTCATTTCTCCTCATAAGAGAGTTCATACTTTCTCAGCTTGATGTTCCTCTCTTCCGCATCCCATTTATTTGATCTCAAGTATTTACACAACTTCCCCATTCCCACCTTCCCCCAAGTCCCCAACTTCAGCTGACTGATCTAGTGGTAGCAAGCTGGCCAGTACTGGGTCAATCAGTTAGTCCCAGGGACTTTCTGAACTAATGCTGGAAAAGAGACCTTCTGACCCCAGGTGATGCTGGTGCAGGAGCTCCTGAGTGACCTTCTAGTATTGTGAAGAAAACTGGTTTATGGAAACAGAAAATAATATCAAGATGCTAAGAGGGACAGAAATGGAAGGATAAAAGATGATCCAGTCAGCATTTACATTGATAGTTCTATTTGCTGAGACTGGGCTGCATGGCTTTTCCTTAACTTCCAAGTATAAACTCTTTTACCTAAATTTATCTGAGTTGGGTTTCTTGCAACCAATAGGTCTTAATTGATACATAGAATCTACCTACTAAGAACACACCTTAAGAAAAAAAGAACACACCTTAAGTTCCATTTTCTCCTTAAAAATTTGCCCTAGTGCCTCCAACTCATAATGACTGTTTTCCTTCTGACACCCTATAATATTTATTCTTTTTTCTGTGACACTGGCACTTACTTGTGTTCAAGTGAAAACTAGATTACAAACATGACTAAACTGCTTTTTCATTGCTTTATATATAAAAGACTTTTCAACAGAGGATAAAACCCTGGAAGGTAATGACTTTTGTCATATACTTTATTTTTTTTCATATACTTTAAAATAGATATATTCTACAGTAACCTGCACAAATTTAGATTGAGTTGGTACTGCCTCAAGAGGCCAAAAGACGAATTTTATAAAAACCTTTAAGAAGGGCTATAGTGACACAGGCAGAAGGATATTGTAATAGAGCAAATGGCAAATATTATTCAGCAATTTCACCTCTTGATTGAGTCCCTTCAGGGTTTAAGGAGGATCCAGGACATAATGATTTCAGAAAAGATTATCTTGTGGGAGTTTGAGGTCATGGTGTTGCTACAGATCCAGGGTTCATTCTTGGCTTTGCTAATTCAGGAACTTGAGTTTATCTGTTTCATGACAAGCAACTTCATGGAAGGAGAAATGACAAACCAAACTGTCCATCTGTTAATTGACAACAGAAAATGGGCATGGTTTGAAACCCAAGATCACCTACCCAGGACATTCCCTTCTAGTGGGAAATCCCACTTCCAGGCTGTGAGGAGGCTCACATAATTAGAAAGAACAGGCAGTGCCCAAGCAGATTGTTCAGTAAACATGTATTGTCTAATCTTCTTTGGGAGATATTTATATCTGTTGTGCTAAGACCAGATATTTTTATGATGCCACTTTAATAAATATATGAACAGAGACATGTTCTTTTTCAGTAGCTCTTGTCTTTTAAAAATTTTTTAATTTTGTTTTTGGCTGTGCTGGGTCTTCACTGCAACCCATGGGCTTTCTCTAGTTGCGGCACTTGAGCCTCTCTTGTTGTGGGGCACAGGCTCTCTAGTTGCAGCATGCAGGCTTAGTTGCCCCATGGCAAGTGGGATCTTAGTTCCCCAACTGGGGATAGAACCCTTGTCCCCTATGTTGAAAGGCAAATTCTTAATGTGTCTCTTGTCTTAGTTGACTCCAGGTAGGTAAACCCCAATCCACCCTCCACGAATATATAAGCAGCAACAATCCCTTCAGACTGAGGGGATTTTATCCTCCTTTACAATTGTAATCACAATTCAAGTGGCTCTGTCACAGTCCCTCCCTGATTTGGATTTGAGAAATACCTGCTCTGTCAGGCCACAATATTATATATCTTCTCAACCTGAGGAGAAAACAAATTTTTTTCACTTGCCAGGGTGCAAGACTTGGACAGATTTAATAGCTTTTGTTTCTGACTGGCATTTCCTAACTTGTCCTCTTTTCTGGTGCTGAGCCCTAAGAGGGAAACTACTCATTGTTTCCTGGTATTTGTTCTTCCTCTATTTCATTAAAGTTTATATTTCCCAGTCTCCTCTGCAGCTACCAGTGGAAGTAAAAATGTTGTTATAGCAGCTGAGAGCTTTCCTTAAAAAACAGTTGACAGGTGTCTTCTTCCTCCTTCCCCTTTGCTTTCATATTACTGCTTAGAACCTGTCATGACAGGACCCCACGCTGGACTGTGAGGGTGAGGGCCACCTCCCGCAGAAGTCAGAAGTAGTCTGGGACCTCGAGGACTCTGTGAATTAGAGTAGCCAAAACAGCCCCAGACTGCCTATACTTGTACTCTAACATGAAAAATAAGCTTCCCCTACCCCACCTATTTAACCCTGCTATTTAGGGTTTATCACCCAAGGTGACTCTAATCCTAAATAATATATCCCATTTTTTACCACTATCTGTAAGTGTATAGCTTGACCAGCTTTGGGTCACACGTCCTTCTTGGTAAAAATAACACATCCAGATAACTAATAAGGACCTACTGTATAGCATGGACAATTCTACTGAAATACTCTCTAATGGCCTATAATGGGAAAAGAATCTAAAAAGGAGTAGACATATATTTTGTATAACAGATTCACTTTGCTGTACACCTGAAACTAATGAAAAATGTAAATCAATTAAACCCCAATAAAATTTTTTTAAACACACACACATCCAGGTACACCCAACAGGAAAAACAGACACACAGGCAGAGACTTCCTAAACTCACTGAACTTCCCGCAATGTTGGAAATGTCCTCTATCAGCGCTTTCCAACATGGTAGCGCCTAACCAGATGTAGCTGTTAAATACTTGAAATGAGGGACTGAATTTTTAGTTTTATTTCTTTGAATTAAGTTTAAATAGTCGCACATGGCTAGTGGCTACCATAGTGGCCAGTGTAGTCCTAGATAATGGTGTAAGAACTCTGAATTACCCCTGAATCTGTCAGCATGTGAAAGCCAGAGGTTAACAAACATGAAATGGAAAATAACTGAAGTATAAATTTTGCCATAGATTAAAACCATCAGAAGAGTCAGGTAATACTGACTCAGATGGTTTCAACCAGTAGAGCATTATTCTGCGTTTCTTCTCCCATATCCCCTAAATGTGGGCTTCCTTAAGATTTAGGGTTTAAAGCTTTTGAGGTTTAAACCCTTTGAGGTTTCATCCACTCCTACTACTTCAGTGTAACCTCATTAAACAATCTGCTGTATATTCCCACTCAGGATTATTTCTTTCATTTTCAAATAAAGCCACCTGTTTCAGCATCACCTGCCTCCTAACGGTGTGAGAGGTGACGGTCTGGGTGCACACGCCTGTGTAAGAGTACCTGGAGGGAATTGTTTCCAAGCAGCACAAGTACGCTGAGGATCACCTGTTATGATAAGGGTCACCCAGTATGCAGGACTTGAAATCAGAATAACAAGTTTCCCTCATCAGAATTCAGGTACCTACTGGAACATGAGAATGTATTCCATCCAAGGAGTAGAACCCTGAGTCTTGAAAAGGCTGAGTGGGGAGGGCTTTGGGGGTAGAACACGAGTTCCCAGGACAAGAAGAAAAAATTCTAAAGATCTATTAAAAAAAAAAAAAAAAAAGGCTCTGGCCTGAGCAAGGCCTCCACGGGAGTCTATGCATGCATGCATGCAAAGTCACTTCGGTTGTGTCATGAGCAGTACACCCTGCTGCATTCTTTTTAAATATCCCCTCATGCAACTAATGAATGAATAAGAAGAGTGTAGTCAGTACAAGATAATGTACTGACTACAATGTAAAATACACAGTAATGTCCAAAGATCATAATATTAAAAAGGCTAGGGACTTCCCTGGTGGTCCAGTGGCTGGGACTCCGTGCTCCCAGTACAGGGAATCCAGGTTCAATCCCTGGTCAGGAAGCTAGCTCCCATAGGCCACAGCGAAAGATCCCATGTGCTGCAACTAAGACCAAGCACAGCCAAACAAATAAACATAAAATAAATCTTTTTTTTTTTTTTTAAAGGTTAAATGTGGCCATACACTGATGTTGGTCATAGTCTTTATGAGACCAGTATAAGCAGCTTGCACAGAATCTTCTTTTTCTTTTTTTAAAAAAATTGATATTATAGTTGATTTACAAAGTTGTACTAGTTTCCCATGTACAGCAAAGTGATTCCTTTATGCATATACATTTATCCATTCTTTTTCAGATTCTTTTCCCTTATGGGTTTTTGCAGAATATTGAGTAGAGTTTCCCTCTGCTGACCATCTTTTTAAAATATTTATCTATTTATTTATTGGCTTCCCTGGGTCTTTGTTGCTGCACTCAGGCTTTCTCTAGTTGCACCAAACAGGGGTCCCTCTCTAGACGGGGTGGGCAGGCTTTTCATTGCAGTAGCTTCTCTTCTTATGGAACATCGGCTCTAGGGAGCAGGAGCTTCAGTAGTTGCTGCACGTGAGCTCAGTACTGTGCCTCAGTGGCACACAGGCTTAGTTGCCACAGGCAGGTGGAATCTTCCTGGACCAGGGATTGAACAGTGTCCCTTGCATTGAAAAGCGGATTCTTCACTACTGGACCTCCAGAAAAGCCCTATCTATTGTATTCATAGTAAGAATCTTGATTTTAGAGCAGATAGGAGCAAATAGGGGAATTTTTAAAATTGCAAGTTTAGACAGAACATTGAATATTTTATTACAAGAGAGATGATATTAATTAACATTTATTGAGAATGTACTTTGTGCTGGCCACTTTTGTAAGTGTTGCACATGTGCTAAGCCATTTAATATTTAAAACAAGCCACAAGGCAGCTGCCATGATCATTAAACAGATGAGGGAACTGAGGCCCAGAAAAGCTCCAGAAATAGAACTGATTGGAACTGGGAGAAGTGATCAATCATAAAATCATACTATTCAAAAGGAGATTAGTAATCAGGTTAATGTTTGTTTGCTTGCTTTTTTATTGTGATAAAACATATACAAACTAAAATTGATCATTTTAACCATTTTTAAAGTATACAATTCAGTGGCACTAAGTACATTCACATTGTTGTATAACCCTCACCACCATCCATTTCCAAAACTTTTCCATCTTCCCAAACTGAAACTCTGTACCCATTAAGCACTAACTTCCTATTCATCATTCTCCCGAATCCCCAGGCAACCACCATTCTATTCAATACGTTCTGTCTCTATAAATCGAATAATCTAGATACTTCATTTATGTAGACTCATACAATATTTGCCCTTCTGTTTATGACTGATTTCACTTTTCATGAAATTTTCAAGATTTACCCATGTTGTAGCATGTTAGAATTTCCTCCCTTTTAAGGTTGAATAGTCCATTGTTTATGTAAAAGAATCAATTCACTGTATACCTGAATCATTACAAATCAACAGTAAAGTAATGCTTAAAATTCTCCAAGCCATGCTTCAGCAATATGTGAACCGTGAACTTCCTGATGTTCAAGCTGGTTTTAGAAAAGGCAGAGGAACCAGAGATCAAATTGCCAACATCCACTGGATCATGGAAAAGCAAGAGAGTTCCAGAAAAACATCTATTTCTGCTTTATTGACTATGCCAAAGCCTTTGACTGTGTGGATCACAATAAACTGTGGAAAATTCTGAAAGATATGGGAATACCAGACCACCTGATCTGCCTCTTGAGAAATCTGTATGTAGGTCAGGAAGCAACAGTTAGAACTGGATGTGGAACAACAGACTGGTTCCAAATAGGAAAAGGAGTTCGTCAAGGCTGTATATTGTCACCCTGTTTATTTAACTTATATGCAGAGTACATCATGAGAAACACTGGACTGGAAGAAACACAAGCTGGAATCAAGATTGCCGGGAGAAATATCAATAACCTCAGATATGCAGATGACACCACCCTTATGGCAGAAAGTGAAGAGGAACTCAAAAGCCTCTGGATGAAAGTAAAGTGGAGAGTGAAAAAGTTGGCTTAAAGCTCAACATTCAGAAAACGAAGATCATGGCATCGGGTCCCATCACTTCATGGGAAATAGATGGGGAAACAGTGGAAACAGTGCAGACTTTATTTTTCTGGGCTCCAAAATCACTTCAGATGGTGATTGCAGCCATGAAATTAAAAGACGCTTACTCCTTGGAAGAAAAGTTATGACCAACCTAGATAGCATATTCAAAAGCAGAAACATTACTTTGCCAACAAAGGTTCGTCTAGTCCAGGCTATGGTTTTTCCTGTGGTCATGTATGGATGTGAGAGTTGGACTGTGAAGAAGGCTGAGCGCCAAAGAATTGATGCTTTTGAACTGTGGTGTTGGAGAAGACTGTTGAGAGTCCCTTGGACTGCAAGGAGATCCAACCAGTCCATTCTGAAGGAGATTGGCCCTGGGATTTCTTTGGAAGGAATGATGCTAAAGCTGAAACTCCAGTACTTTGGCCACCTCATGCGAAGAGTTGACTCACTGGAAAAGACTCTGATGCTGGGAGGGATTGGGGGCAAGAGGAGAAGGGGACGACAGAGGATGAGATGGCTGGATGGCATCACTGACTAGATGGACGTGAGTCTGAGTGAACTCCGGGAGTTGGTGATGGACAGTGAGGCCTGGCGTGCTGCGATTCATGGGGTTGCAAAGAGTCGGACATGACTGAGCGACTGATCTGATCTGATCTGATACTTCAACAAAAATAAAAATTTTTTTTTTTAAATAGCCCATTGTATGTGTCATATTTTGTTTATCCACTCATTATTTACAGATACTTAGGGTTATTTTCGGAGAAGGCAATGGCGACCCACTCTAGTACTCTTGCCCGGAAAATCCCATGGGCGTAGGAGCCTGGTAGGCTGCAGTCCATGGGGTCGCTAAGAGTCGGACACGACTGACAGACTTCACTTTCACTCTTCACTTTCATGCATTGGAGAAGGAGATGGCAACCCACTCCAGTGTTCTTGCCTGGAGAATCCCAGGGAGCGAGGAGCCTGGTGGGCTGTCGTCTATGGGGTCGCACGGAGTCGGACATGACTGAAGCGACTTAGCAGCAGCAGCAGCAGCAAGGTTATTTTCACCTTTTGACTACGACTCATAAATGCTGCTATTAACATGGATATTCAAATATCTGTTCAAGTCTCTGTTTCCACTTATTTGGATTAAACCCCAAAGTGGACTGGCTAGGTCATATGGTACTTCTATGTTAACAGTTTGAGGAATCACCATTGTATCTTCTACAGTGGCTGCACCATTTTACATTCCCACAAGCAATTCACAAGAGTTCCAATTTCTCCACATCTTTATCAACATTTGTTATTTTCTGTGTTATTTTTTAAGAACACCCATCCTAATGCATGTGAACTGATATTGTGTTATATTTTGTTTTCATTGAAGTATAGTTGATTTACGTTGTTAGTTTCTGACATACAGCAAAAATACATATATATTCTTCTTGTATTCTTTTTCTGTTATGGTTTATTATAGGGCATTGAATATAGTTTCCTGTGTTATGCAGTAGGATATTGTTGTTTATCTACTTTTTTATTTTGTTTTTTTTTTTAATTTAATTTTATTTTATTTTTTAACTTTACAATATTGCATTGGTTTTGCCATATATCAAAATGAATCCGCCACAGGTATACATGTGTTCCCCATCCTGAACCCTCCTCCCACCTCTCTCCCCATACCATCCCTCTGGATCGTCCCAGTGCACCAGCCCCAAGCATCATCTACTTTATACATAGCAGTTTGTATCCGCTAATCCCAAACTCATAATTTATCCCTCCCTTTCCATTTTGGTAACCATAAATTTGTTTTCTATATCTGTGAGTATATTTCTGTTTGTAAATAAGTTCATTTTTGTCATATTGTGGCAGGGGGGTGGTGGTTGGACCCTGTACAGCATGCAGGATCTTAGTTCACTGTCCAGGGATTGAACCCGCACCCCCTGCATTGGAAGCACAGAGTATTCACCACTAGGCCACCAGGAAAATCTGTGTAATAGTGTAGATTCCACATATAAATAATATCGTATGGTATTTGTCTTTCTATTTCTGACTTAGTTCACTTAGTATGGTAATCTCTAGGTCCATCCATGTTACTGCAGTTCTCATTAGGGTTTTGATTTGTGTTTTCTTATATATTAGTTGTTTGATTTTTTTTTTAAGTGTGAGAAACCCCAGGAGTTTCCTGATGGTCTAGTGGTGAGAATTTGGTGCTGTCACTGCTGTGGCTTGGGTTTGATCTCTGGTTGGGGAACTGAGATCTTACAGGCTGTGTGATGCAGCAAAAATTAAAAAAAAAAAAAAAAAGGAAAACCTATGTGTATTTATTATCCGTGGAAAAAGGGAAGCTGAAAGGAGGGAAATTGTTTAAATCAAGAAGGAAGGGCATGAGGGACTTCCCTGGCCATCCAGTATTTAAAGACTCTGAGCCTTCAATGTAGGGAGCACAGGTTCCATCCCTGGTTGGGGAACTAAGATCTCACATGCTGTGTGGCATGGCTGAAAAAATATTTTTTAAAAAAGAAGGAAGGGCATGGAAAGGCAGCCAGAGGAGGGTGGGAGCAGTATGTGAGGGAAATAAAGACAAAGGATTGGGGAAAAGATTATTTAGGTTAATCCAGTTAGTTTTGTATCTTCTCCTTTGGCCTCCCAGGAGTT
Organism: Bos indicus; assembly: GCF_029378745.1. Classification (NCBI taxonomy): domain Eukaryota; kingdom Metazoa; phylum Chordata; class Mammalia; order Artiodactyla; family Bovidae; genus Bos; species Bos indicus. Next base: position 36,762,634 of record NC_091769.1, read on the forward strand.
CCCCTCACCACAGCTTAACTGTATCCTCCTTCATAACAAAACTGAAACCCATCCAAATTAGAAATGGAGAGAGTATGTCCATTTGTGGATACTGGACAGCCAAATGTCCTAAAATGATAAAACAATGAAAGAAACAAAATGAGATAGATCAAGAGCAGGCCACTGCAAAGAAATGCACTGTTGCTCAAAATAAAATAAATACTAGAAGCATCACGTGGAAGCCTGGGACAGGAGGACGTTAAAGCCATTGAGGATGGGACCTGAACCAGGCAATCCCTGCAGCCCCCAGTGATGAAGAGGGAAAAGAGGCAAAAGCATTGTCCAGTGCTGGCCAACCTTAGCAGGTAGCATGGCCTTTATGCAGTTTTCAATTAACAGTAAGTGGGATAATATATGCAAAGTGTTAGCGTAATTTTTGGAATTTTTTGTCTTCACAAAAAAGTAGCTAGCTATTATTGTTGAACTCTGGGACAGTGCTCAACAAGTCCACAGTCCAGTGCAGGACTTGGCACCAAATAAAAAATGCCAGCACAGTGTGAAAGGAATGAATAGAGGGACATACAAGGTACAGGGTGGCCCAAAGGTGTGATGGGCCTTTTCCGGCATTTTCTCTTTTAATCTTTGCAACCTGTGAAGTACCTATGAAGTAGGTGCTAATATTATGCCTATTTCACAGGTAAGGAAACTGAATCTTACTGATGTTAAGTAACTTACTAGTCACAGGCTTGTCATAGGTGGTAAAGCAGTGGATATGGGATTCAAACTATGTCTGTTGCCTTTCTCCAGGCTACTAGCTCATTATCTACTACTCTGTATCTTATCTGCTCACCTGCCTCAGGGAGTAGTTCCTAGAGGAAACTGAGATGAGTACTAAAGGATGAAGCATTTAACACAGGAGAGGGGAAAAGGCAATCCAGTGAGGCAGCATGCATGCCCCAAAGCGCAGAATTATGAAAGAGATCACGTATCTGAAGAAAAGAGTTCTGTTTGGCCGAATGGTGACGACTTCCATGGATTAAGTTCACAGCGTCAGGCCTAGGGCCAGTGTGTGTTGAGTTTTCTGTCACTGGCAGCCAAAGCATCTTAACTGATGAGGTTGTGAGAAAGAAATTAGAATACAACGATAGCAACAGGAGACACAAGGTCAAAGACTTTTTACTTTTCAGACAAAGAGATGTGTTAAAAGGAAGGATCCAGCAGAAAAAGAGAGCTTGAAGACACAGAAAAGGGCAATAATCAATAGAATAATGGTTCAGAGAAATAGAAGTAGCATGTAGGGCATCGGAGGAGGGTTTTTATTTGTTTGTTTTTTGGTGGTGGTGGTGGTGGTGGTGGTTTTGGTTTTTTGCATTTTTTGTTTTTTACTTTTTGGCTACACCCCATGACATGTGGGGTCTTGGTTCCCTGAGCAGGGTTCAAACCTGTGCTTCCTGCATTGGAAGGTGGAGTCTTAGCCATTGGATTGCTAGGGTAGTCCCCTTAAGAGGAGCTTTAGACAGAAGGGAATGCCCACCAGTACCTGGAACAGAGTAGGCACTCAATATTTATCAAGTGAGGGGGTTGATGATTTGGAATCTTCTGAAAACTCCTACATATTGACAGATAACTTGTTTAAAGAGGTCTGCATTCTTCTCCATTTCGGTCTTTCTGAGTCACTATCAGAGGGTCACTCTTAACTTTAGTACATGATAGTATGCATGTGCTACTTATTTTAGGAAATATCAGGGATAGAAAAGAGTCCCTGATCTTGAACCTCTGATGTAATATTGGGGCTTCTTTGTGTCGAGACCAGTGTTTTTCAAAATGAGACCATCCCATACTCTTGAGGAAATCACCCAAGGGTGTGTTAAAAATGCAAATTCCTTGGTCTCACCTACTGAATCAGACTCTGCATTTTAATAAGCTCCTAGTTGATTCTCAGTTAACTCAAGAACTGCTAGCCTAGATTGGAGCAGGGATGGCGTCTAGTTCACCTTTGTTTCCTCAGTACCTGGTTCATGTGCTCAATTGAATGTTTTTGCTGTTGATGTTGTTTTTGGTGGCTTGTGGGGTCTTAGTTCCCTGACCAGGGATTGAACCCCAGCCTTTGGCAGTGAAATCTCAGAGTCCTAATTACTGAAATACCAGGGAATTCCCTCAATTGAAAGTTTGACACGTGAATGTGTAAATCTTGGAATATTGTGCTACTAAATAAGCCACAGATTTGACTTTTGATAAATATTTTAAGTTAAAGGATTTACTTATATTAGTGGTTCCATTGTGTTTTATATCTATTGTCATAGGGGTCTCAAGTAACAAGTAGTTAATCACACTAAAAGTCAGAGTTGACAAATAAATTAACTTATAAAAATTACTTTTCTTTTCTGGTTGTGCCACATGGGATTGAACCCATACCCCCTGCAGTGGAAGCTTGGAGTCCCAACCACTGAACCACCAGGGAAGCCCCTTCTAAAAATAATTTTAAAGACAAAAGTTATCCCAATGGTCACATCCTTTTCACTGCCTGGCATTTTGACATGCTTTTCTTGAGTGCTTTTTTGAGTACAGAGGACACTTCAGGGTATGTATGTATCAAGTATAGACAGCATCTGTTATGCGTGCTGAGGTAGGAAAAAGTTATGAACCATGCAGCTATATGGAGCAAGGCCAGAAAGAGGGCTGATTTTCAACATCCCAAGACCATTTCTCACTCACCAGAAAGGAACAATTAAATACAAGGAAGCCCAGGTTTCCCATTTAATAAGTATTCAACATGTACAGTACGTACAGCTTAGTTACACCTATAGTCATTTAATCTCTGACAAAGGAGGCAAGAATCAACAATGGAGAAAAGAGTTTCTTCAGCAAGTGGTGTTGGGGAAGCTGGACAGCCACATGCAAATCAGTGAAGTTATAACACTCCCTCATACTATATGCAAAAATTAACCCAAAATGGCTTAAAGACTTAAATATAAGACATGACACCATAAGACTCTCAGAAGAGAACATAGGCAAAACATTCTCTGAAATAAGTCTAACCAGAGTCTTCTTAGATCAGCCTCCCAAGGCAACAGAAACAAAATAAAAAATAAACAAACAGGACCTAAATTTACAATCTTTTGCAGAGCAAAGGAAACACAAAGTGAAAAACAACCTACAGACTGGGAGAAAATATTGGCAAATTATGCACCTGACAAGGGCTTAATTTCCAAAATATATAAACAGCACATATAAACTTGATAACAAAACCCAAATGACCCAATCAAAAAATGGACAGAAGACCTAAACAGACATTTTTCCAAAGAAGACATATAGATGGCCAACAGGCACATTAAAAGATGCTCACCACTGCTAATCATTACAGAAACGCAAATCAAGCTATCACCTCACACCAGTTAGAATCCTGTGTGCATACGTGCTCACTCGCTCAGTCGTGTCTGACTCTTTTGTGACCCTATGGACTGTAGTCTGCCAGATTTCTCTGTCCATGGGATTCTCCAGGCAGGAATACTGGAATGGGTTGTCATTTCCTCCTCCAGGGGATCTTCCCGACGTAGGGATTGAATCCATCTCTCCAGTACTAGCAGGCAGATTCTTTATCAAGGAGACACCCAGGAAGCCCCACCATTCAAAATAGCCATCATTAAAAAGTCTACAAATACCAGGGAATTCCCTGGTGATCCAGTGGTTGGGACTTGGTGCTCTCACTGCCAGGCCCCAGGTTTGATCCCTGGTCAGGGAACTAAGATCCCACAAGCCTCGTGGCGCAACCAAAATAATAATAATAAAATAAAATAACAAATAACAAATGCTAGAGAGGGTGTGGAGAAAAGGGTACCCTTCTATACTGTTAGTGAGAATCTAAGTTGCTGCAGTCACTATAGAGAACAGCACAGAGGTTTTTCAACAAAATAAAAATATTGCCACATACTGTAGCAATCCTACTCATAAGCATGCTGCTGCTGCTGTTAAGTCGCTTCAGTCGTGTCCGACTCTGGGCGACCCCATAGATGGCAGCCCACCAGGCTCCCCTATCCCTGGGATTCTCCAGGCAAGAACACTGGAGTGGGTTGCCATTTCCTTTTCCAATGCATGAAAGTGAAAAGTGAAAGTGAAGTCGCTCAGTCATATCCAACTCTTCGTGACTCCATGGACTGAAGCCTACCAGGCTCCTCCGTCCAGGGGATTCTCCAGGCAAGAGTACTGGAGTGGGGTGCCATTGCCTTCTCCAACTCCTAAGCAAACCTCCAGACAAAACTCTAATTTGAAAAGATATATGCACCCCTCTGTTCATAACAGCACTATTCACAGTATCCAAGACATGGAAACAACCTAAATGTCCAACAAGAGATGAATGGATAACAAAACTGTGGGATGTGTATACAATGGAATATTACTCAGCCATAAAGAAGAATGAAAGAATGTCATTTGCAGCAACATGGATGGATCCAGAGATTATCACACTAAGCAAAGTCAGAAAGAGAAAGACACATACCATATGATATTGCTTATATGTGGAATCCAAAAAAATGACACAAATGAACTTACTTACAAAGTAGAAATAGACTCAGAGATATAGAAAACAAACTGAGAGTTACCAAAGGAGAAAGGAGAGAAGGAATAAATTAGGAATTTGGGATTAAAACATACACAGTACTATACATAAAATAGATAACCAACAAGGACCTACTGCATAACATAGGAAACTATACTTAATATCTTGTAACAACCTATAATGGAAGAGAATGTGAAAAAAGAATATATATTTATATACATGTATAAATGAATCACTTTGCTATACATCTGAAAGTAATACAACATTGTAAACCAACTATACTTCAGTAAAGATTTTTAAAAAGATAAGACTTCCCTGGTGGTCCAGTGGTTAAGACTCTGTGCTCCCAGATCTGGGAACTAAGATCCTACATGCCTCACGGTGCAACCAAAATTAAATCAACATTTAAAAAAAGAAAAAAGATACATGCGCCCCTAATGTTCATAGCAGCACTATTTACAATAGCCAAGACATAGAAGCAACATCCACTGACAGATAAATGGATAAAGAAGATGTATGTGTGTATACACACACACACACACATATACACACAATGGAATACTACTCGGCCATGAAAAAAGAATGAAATAATGCCACAGCAACACGGATGGACCTAGAGATTATGACACTAAGTGAAGTAAGTCAGAAAGAGAAAGACAAATACCATATGATATCACTTACATGTGCAATCTAAAATATGATACAGTTGAGCTTATTTACAAAACAGAAACAGACTCACAGACATAGGAAACAAACTTATGGTTATCAAAGAGAAAAGGGACGGGGGAAGGATAAATCAGGAGTTTACATTCTGCAGACACAAATGGATAGCACAGGGAACTATATTCAACATCCTGTTATAAATAAACCATAATGGAAAGAAAACCTCAATAACTGCTGTATATCAAAAACTAACACAACATTGTAAATCAATGATATTTCAAAAAATATATACTGGAGGCATAATAACTACAAGGATAGTGAAATTGGGTTCTGTTACTGAAAGCTAAATGTGAAATCCAGTTGTTCCTTAGTCACTAAGTCCTGCCTGATTCTTTTGTGACCCCATGGACTATAGCCCACCAGGCTTTTCTGTCCATGGAATTTCCCAGGCAAGAATACTGGAGTGGGTTGCCATTTCCTTCTCCAGGGGCTCTGCTCAGCCCAGGGACTGAACCTGCATCTCCTCATTGCAGGTGTATTCTTTACCACTGAGCCACCAGGGAAGCCTATGAAATCCAGAGGGCTTCCTTAACAGCACATAACAAGGGCTTAAACACCTGCAGTGGGGCAGCAGGGAAAGGTGAGGCCCAGGATTATCATCCGGAGAAGGCAATGGCACCCCACTCCAGTACTCTTGCCTGGAAAATCCCATGGGCGGTGGAGCCTGGTAGGCTGCAGTCCATGGGGTTGCTAAGAGTCGGACACGGCTGAGCGACTTCACTTTCACTTTTCACTTTCATGCACTGGAGAAGAAAACGGCAACCCACTCCAGGACTCTTGCCTGGAGAATCCCAGAGATGGGGGAACCTGGTGGGCTTCCATCTATGGGATCGCACAGAGTCAGATATGACTGAAGCGACTTAGCAGCAGCAGCAGGATTATCATCAGAATAGTTTAAGCTTCAATAAGGTTAAACTTCCAAGTAATGCAGGTGAGCTAAGGGTCCTGGTTGGGAAATAATGGGATCACAACACATGGAATGAGGATATCTGATTGATGCTCCTGAAGATCTTGAATTTCCAGATTCTTCTGACCCCCCTGAACCTACAGAAATGGCCCACCATCCCACACCTCTTGCCTGTAGACAGTGCAGAAGCCAGTACCCTGCAACACTGCATGTACCCTCCTCAAAATTTGCTTGCATCTCCCTCCTGGATACTTGGCTGATAAATACGGTTGAAACACTATATATAATCCAGTACAGGACATATTGGGTCTGATAAACAAGGCACTATATTCCAAAGGAGCTGCAAGAACTAGCCCAGTATGTAATGGCAGGAACTGGGAGAGAAGCAAGGGACTGGAGTCGAGGATGCTTAATCAGGGCACCAGATTTTAAAATTGGACCCAGTTCAGTTCAGTCGCTCAGTCGTGTCTGACTCTTTGTGACCCCATGGACTGCAGCACACCAGGCTTCCCTGTCCATCACCAATTCCTGGAGCTTGCTCAAACCCATGTCTATCGAGTCAGTGATGCCATCCAGCCATCTCATCCTCTGTCGTCCCCTTCTCCTCCTACCTTCAATCCTTCCCAGCATCAGGGTCTTTTCCAATGAGTCAGTTCTTTGCATCAAGTGGCCATAGTATTGGAGTTTCAATTTCAGCATCAGTCCTTCCGATGAGTATTCAGGCCTGATTTCCTTTAGGATTGACTGATTTGATCTCCTTGCAGTCCAAGGGACCCTCAAGAGTCTTCTCCAACACCACAGTTCAAAAGCATCAATTCTTCGGCCCTCAGCTTTCTTTATAGTCCAACTGTCACATCCATACACGATGACTGGAAAAACCACAGTTTTGACTAGACAGACCTTTGTCAGTAAAGTAATGTCTAGGTTTGTCACAGCTTTTCTTCCAAGGAGCAAGTGTCCTTTTAATTTCATGGCTGCAGTCACCATCTTTAGTGATTTTGGAGCCCAAGAAAATAAAGTCTGTCACTGTTTCCATTGTTTCCTCATCTATTTGCCATGAAGTGATGGACTGGATGCCTCAATCTTGGTTTTTTGAATGTTGAGTTTTAAGCCAGATATTTCACTCTCCTCTTTCACTTTCATCAAGAGACTCTTTAGTTTCTCTTCACTTTCTGCCATAAGGGTGGTGTCATCTGCATATCTGAGGTTATTTCTCCCAGCAATCTTGATTCCAGCTTGTGTTTCATCCAGCCCGATTTTCTCATGATGTACTCTACATATAAGATAAATAAGCAGAGGGACAGTATACAGCCTTGGCGTACTCCTTTCCCAATTTGGAACCAGTCCATTGTTCCATGTCCGGTTCTAACTGTTGCTTCTTGACCTACATACGGATTTCTCAGGTGGCAGGTAAGGTGGTCTGGTATTCCTATATCTTTAAGAATTTTCCACTGTTTGTTGTGATCCACACAGTCAAAGGCTTTGGCATAGTCAATAAAGCAGACGTAGGTGTTTTTCTGGAACTCTCTTGCTTTTTCGATGATCCAACGGATGTTGGTGATTTGATCTCTTGTTCCTCTGGCTTTTATAAATCCAGCTTGAACATGGAAGTTCATGGTTCACTTATTCTTGAAGCCTGGCTTGGAGAATTTTGAGCATTATTTTGCTAGCGTGTGAGATGAGTGCAATTGTGTAGTAATTTGAACATTATTTGGCATTGCCTTTCTTTGGGACTGGAATGAAAACTGACCCTTTCCAGTCCTGTGGCCGCTGCTGAGTTTTCTAAATTAGCTGGCATATTGAGTGCAGTACTTTCACAGCATCATCTTTTAGGATTTGAAATAGCTCAACTGCAATTCCATCACCTCCACTATCTGTGCTTGCAGTGATACTTCCTAAAGCCCACTAGACTTCACATTCCAGAATGTCTGACTCTAGGTGAGTGATCACACCATCGTGATTATCTGGGTCATGAAGATCTTTTTTGTATAGTTCTGTGTATTCTTGCCATCTCTTCTTAATATCCCCTGCTCCTGTTAGGTCCATACTGTTTCTGTCCTTTATTGTGCCCATCTTTGCATGAAATGTTTCCTTGGTATCTCTAATTTTCTTGAAGAGATCTCTAGTCTTTCCCATTCTATTGTGTTCCTCTATTTCTTTGTATACTGATCGCTGAGGAAGGCTTTCTTATCTCTCAGTGCTATTCTTTGGAACTCTGCATTCAGATGAGTGTATCTTTCCCTTTCTCTTTTGACTTCTGCTTCTCTTCTTTTCTCAGCTATTTGTAAGTCATCATCAGACAACCATTTTGCCTTTTTGCATTTCTTTTTCTTAGGGATGGTCTTGATCACCACCTTCTGTACAATGTCATGAACCTCCTTCCATATTTCTTCAGGCACCCTCTTAGAACTAATCCCTTGAATCTATTTGTCACTTCCAGTATATAATCCCAAGGGATTTGATTTAGGTCATACCTGAATGGTCTGAATGCAGAGTTCCAAAGAATAGCAAGAAGAGATAAGAAAGCCTTCTTCAGCAATCAATGCAAAGAAACAGAGGAAAACAACAGAATGGGAAAGACTAGGGATCTCTTCAAGAAAATCAGAGATACCAAGGAACATTTCATGCAAAGATGGGCTCGATAAAGGACAGAAATGGTATGGACCTAGAAGAAGCAGAAGATATTAAGAAGAGATGGCAAGAATACACAGAAGAACTGTACAAAAAAGATCTTCACGCCCAGATAATCAGGATGGTGTGATCACTGACCTAGAGTCAGACATCCTGGAATGTGAAGTCAAGTGGGCCTTAGAAAGCATCACTACAAACAAAGCTAGTGGAGGTGATGGAATTCCAGTTGAGCTATTCCAAATCCTGAAAGATGATGCTGTGAAAGTGCTGCACTCAATATGCCAGCAAATTTGGAAAACTCAGCAGTGGCCACAAGACTGGAAAAGGGCAGTTTTCATTCCAGTCCCAAAAAAAGGCAATGCAAAAGAATGTTCAAATTACTGCACAATTGCACTCATTTCACAGGCTAGTAATACTCAAAATTCTCCAAGCCAGGCTTCAGCAATATGTGAACCGTGAACTTCCTGATGTTCAAGCTGGTTTTAGAAAAGGCAGAGGAACCAGAGATCAAATTGCCAACATCCGCTGGATCGTGGTAAAAGCAAGAGAGTTCCAGAAATACGTCTATTTCTGCTTTATTGACTATGCCAAAGCCTTTGACTGTGTGGATCACAATAAACTGTGGAAAATTCTGAAAGAGATGGGAATACCAGACCACCTGATCTGCCTCTTGAGAAATTTGTATGCAGGTCAGGAAGCAACAGTTAGAACTGGACATGGAACAACAGACTGGTTCCAAATAGGAAAAGGAGTTCGTCAAGGCTGTATATTGTCACGCTGTTTATTTAACTTATATGCAGAGTACATCATGAGAAACGCTGGGCTGGAGGAAGCACAAGCTGGAATCAAGATTGCCAGGAGAAATATCAATAACCTCAGATATGCAGATGACACCACCCTCATGGCAGAAAGTGAAGAGGAACTAAAAAGCCTCTGGATGAAAGTGAAAGTGGAGAGTGAAAAAGTTGGCTTAAAACTCAACATTCAGAAAACGAAGATCATGGCATCGGGTCCCATCACTTCATGGGAAATAGATGGGGAAACAGTGTCAGACTTTATTTTTCTGGGCTCCAAAATCACTACAGATGGTGACTGCAGCCATGAAATTAAAAGACGCTTACTCCTTGGAAGGAAAGTTATGACCAACCTAGATAGCATATTCAAAAGCAGAGACATTACTTTGCCAACAAAGGTTCGTCTAGTCCAGGCTATGGTTTTTCCTGTGGTCATGTATGGATGTGAGAGTTGGACTGTGAAAAAGGCTGAGCGCAGAAGAATTGATGCTTTTGAACTGTGGTGTTGGAGAAGACTCTTGAGAGTCCCTTGGACTGCAAGGAGATCCAACCAGTCCATTCTGAAGGAGATCGGCCCTGGGATTTCTTTGGAAGGAATGATGCTGAAGCTGAAACTCCAGTACTTTGGTCACCTCATGCGAAGAGTTGACTCATTGGAAAAGACTCTGATGCTGGGAGGGATTGGGGGCAGGAGGAGAAGGGGACGACAGAGGATGAGATGGCTGGATGGCATCACTGACTCAATGGACGTGAGTTTGAGTGAACTCCGGGAGTTGGTGATGGACAGGGAGGCCTGGCGTGCTGTGATTCATGGGGTCGCAAAGAGTCGGACGCGACTGAGCGACTGATCTGATCTGAATGGTCTAGTGGTTTTCCCTACTTTCTTCAATTTAAGTCTGCATTTTTCAATAAGCAGACCTGGAACACGTGGCATGTGGCATAAGCCCTCTTGGAGGAGGTCACCATTAGCGCCACCATAGAGGTGCAGAGCAGAGGACCCACAAACTGCAGAACAATTATACCTAAGAAATTCTCACACTTTTAAGAAAGTTCTAGGGCCCAAAACAGATTTCCCAACCTGAAAATCCAGCAAAGGGACTGAGAACCCCCAGGGAATTTGACTTTGAAGACCAGTGGGATTTGATTACAAAACTTCCACAGGACTGGGAAAAGAGACTCGTGGAGGGCACAAACAAAACCTTGTGCAGACCAGGACCCAGGAGAAAGGAGCAGTGGCCACACAAGAGACTGAGCCAGACTTGCCTGTGAGCATCCCGGGGTCTCCGGCAGAGGGGCAGAGGCACAGGTCACACATGACCTGCCATGGGGTCAGGGGCACTGAATACAACAGTACTGGCATAAGTCCTTTTGAAAGAGGTCACCATTACAGCCATTACCCCTATCATAGTTTGGCCTCAGGCCAAACTACAGGGCGGAAACACAGTCCCACCTATCAAAAGAAAATTGGATTAAAGATTTACTAAGCATGGCCCCCCCCAACAGAGTAAAACTCAGATTCCCCCATAGCCAGTCCCTCCCATCAGGAAGCTTCCACCAGTTCTTATCCTTACCCATCAGAGGGCAGATAGAATGAAAACCACAATCACAGAAAACTAACCAATCCGATCACATAGATCACAGCTTTGTCTAACTCAGTGAAACTATGAGCCAGGCCATGTAGGGCCACCCAAGACGGACAGGTCATGGTGGAGAGTTCTGACAAAACCTTGTCCACTGGAGAAGGGAATGGCAAACCACTTCAGTATTCTTGCCTTGAGAACCCCATGAACAGTATGAAAAGGCAAAAAGATACGACACTGAAAGATGAACTCCCTAGGTTGGTAGGTGCCCAATATGCTACTGGAGAAGAGTGGAGAAATAACACCAGAAAGAATGAAGAGATGGAGCCAAGCTGTGGATGTGACTGGTGATAGAAGTAAAGTCCAATGCTGTAAAGAGCAATATTGCATAGGAACCTGGAATGTTAGGTTCATGAATCAAGGAAAATTGGAAGTGGTCAAACAGGAGATGACAAGAGTGAACATCAACATTTTGGGAATCAGCAAACTATAATGGACCGGAATGGGTGAATTTAATTCAGATGACCATTATATCTATTACTGTGGGCAACAATCCCTTAGAAGAAATGAAGTAGCCCTCACAGTCAACAGAAGAGTCAGAAATGCAGTACTTAGGTGCAATCTCAAAAATGACAGAATGATCTGTTCGTTTCCAAGGCAAACCATTCAATATTACAGTAATCCAAATCTATGTCCCAATCAGTAATGCTGAAGAAGCTGAAGCTGAATGGTTCTATGATGACATAAAGACCTTCTAGAACACCAAAAAAAAAGATGTCCTTTTCATCATAGGGACTGGAATGCAAAAGTAGGAAGTCAAAAGATACCTGGAGTAACAGGAAGTTTGGCCTTGGGAACACAAAATGAAGCAGGGAAAAGGCTAACAGATTTTTGTCAAGAGAACACACTGGTCATAGCAAACACCCTCCTCCAACAACACAGCAAACTACACATGGACATCACCAGATGGTCAATACCGAAATCAGACTGATTATATTCTTTGCAGCAGAAAATGGAAAAGCTCTATACAGTCAGCCAAAACAAGACTGGGATCATGAACTCCTTAGTGCAAAATTGGATTAGAGGGAGTTTATTGATTTGGGAGCACTCTAAGTCACAGAATTTATCACTCTGCCAAGGACCCCAGGAAATGGTACAAATTTGTTATAAGGATGGCTCTTAGAGGCATGGAAAACTTTATAGACCACATGAGGTAAAAAATGCCAGAGTTGCCAAGACATATAGTGTAGGAAGAGATTAAAAAATTTAGGGAAGTCAGCAGGAGGTGGATGTACTTAAGGTCAGAAATCCCACAGAATGATCATGTTCTGTGGGAAGACCAAGTGGAGACCTGTGAATTCATCAAGACTATAAGGAATGTGATCGTAAGGAGTGAATCAGCATCACCAAAAGTTCAGTTGTGGTTTTCCTTTATAGGCTAGGACTGACAGTAGGGGCAGGTGTTGGAAAACTGGGTTCCGCAAGGGGAGCAATAGGGTCTTGAAACAAGAAGTCAGGTAATATCACTTAATTGCGAGAAGCCAGGCAGATGCAATTATTATGAAGAGCGGAAAGATCAGAATGACAGCTGCAGAATCCTGACCCTCAGAGAATCATGGAAATGGTTAACAGAATATAGCATCCCCAAAGACAAAATAGATAGTCAAACAAGTGTACTCCTCAATTTTTAATCAGAAGAAATTAAGGTTGGGTGACCAGGGGCTGAGGGCAGTTGCCCCAATGGATAGTGACCATCCTTTGCTCACTTTTAGATCTGGGTAAGTTTTCAGACCCTGAACTCATTAAGAGATGGTCAGGTCACCAAAAGGAGGACTCTACAACAGCATGGCAAATTACACAGTAATGATTTCCCAGTCCTTCTCTCAAAGTTTACATATCTACTTGTATGACTCTTAATATATTTTAGATACAGTTGTAAGGAACAGGATACAGGTTTGTTTAAAATGTTTAATGAATTCATAGTTTTGGTTTTTTTTTTTTTGCATTTAAACAGCAGGAATCTATTTCCCACAGTTCTGGAAGCTAGGAGTCTAAGATAAGGCTGCCAGCATGGTTGGGTTCTGGTGAGGACCCCCTTCAGGTACAGAATGCTGTCTTTCTGTAGTGTCCTCACCTGGCAGAAGTGGTGAGAAAGCTCTCTGGTGTCTCTTTGATAGGGCACTTAATCTTATTCATGAGGGTCCCACCCTCATAACCTAAGCACCTTCCAAAGGCCCCACCTACTAATACCACACATTGGGGATTAGGAATCCATAGTAATTTTTGTCATTTTGCATTTTCTCAAAAACAACAGATGTTAAAAATATCTCTTTTGGCCTTTGGGGTGGTCTATTTGAAATGGAATTCTCATAGCACTTTAAATGTGCATGTGTTTTGCAATGTGTATGTGTGAAGAAATATAAGCTCTTGAGAGCAGGGATCCTGTCTTGGTGACTTATTCATCTTATTCAGTGTCTAGCTCAGTGTCTGAACTCAGGCATATAGTAGGTGCTTGATAAATACAGGTTGAACAAATATATACAAATGCAAACAATCTTGTTTGTTTTAATAAAGAGAGGATGAATATCTTGGGATGGTAAAATTTTACATAGATTTTTTTTTTTTGCCTTTGTGCCCTGCCCTTAAATTTACTTTATAATTTAAAAAATATTCTATTTCCCCCAAAACATTTTAAAGTTATAAGGACTTCCCTGGTGGTCCAGTGATTAAGAATCTGCCTGCCAATGCAGGGAACAAGGGTTTGATCCCTGATTCGGGAAGATTCCACATGCCAAGAGGCAACTAAGCCCATGTGCCACACTACTGAAGCCTGCACACCATAGAGCCTGTGCTCTGCAACAAGAGAAGCTACTGCAATGAAAAGCCTGCCCACCACAACTAGAGTTGCCCCTGCTACGGCAACTAGAAAAACCCTGTGTGTAGCAATGAAGACCCAGCACAGTCAAAAATAAAAAACTAAAATTAAAAATAATGATGAAAAATTCGTATTCCGTGTAATAAGTTCACACAATACCATAGTATACAAAAAGCAAAAATTTCCCATTTCCAACACTATTCCTCCAGCCCCTACTCACTCTACTGTAATTCACCTCCCCAATTATACAATTATAGACATTTATTGAGTACTTACTCTTTACCAGGAAGTATTTTAAGCACTTTTTTATATGTTAAGTAATTTCTGCCTTGTGTGTGTGGTACGTGTTCAGTCGCTTTAGTCATGTCCGACTCTTTGTGACCCCATGAACTATAGCCCACCAGGCTCCTCCATTCATGGGATTCTCCAGACAAGAATATTGGACTGAGTTGCCATGCCTGCCCCCAGGGGATCTTCCTGATCCAGGGATTGAACCTGTGGTTTCCTGGGTCTTCTGCATTGCGAGTGGATTCTTTACCCACTAAGCCACCTGAAAAGCCCAATTTATACCTTAGCAAAACTCAAAGAGGCAGATATTATCATTATCTTCATTTTACAAAGGGGAAACTTTCACAGGTTGGGTTCCCTGAGAAGCCAACTCAAAGAGGAAATTCAGAGTACAGAATGTTCATTCATTCATTTCAGACACAGTTTGGTCTCAACATGGACTAAGTCCAGTCCACAATGCTTTAGAAGGTCCCTTGATGAAAAATCAATAGATTTCACTCAAATAAAGAACCCATCTTTCTTAATTGCAGTCAAGGGTCACTGACTATATTATAGCTTTCTTTTTATTCACAGATTTAAAGACAGTCCTCAGAGAAGGGCACCAGCCTTTGAGGTAGCTAGAAACAAGGGAGGTAAACTGGTCATTTTGGGTCACCTTGGCCACGGGCTCAGTTCCAAGGATACGCTGGGGGAGAGAAGTCTAGGGGACTTCTCTTAGGACAACAAGGTTTTTGGAGTAGAGATAGTTGGGCCTTATTTGCGTTGTTTTCTCTACCTTAATTCTGAACACTTTTCAATAACGCTTAGGGAAGCCTCAAGCCTAACTCTCAACTTCACAACCAGAATAAAGAATTAATGGACTCCAAAAACTTTTGAGAAGTTTCAAATTATTGTTTCTGATGCTCCCTATCTTATATTCCAAATCCCACAAAGAAATCACTGTGAAGTTGTTCTTTTTATCAGCTGCCCTCAACAGGCATAAAACTGATCTACACACCCAGTCTCCCAAACATTCTCTCCACTTGTGTTCCTTATCTCCATGAAGGACCCACCAGCTTCCTAAACCAGAACCTGAGTATCATTTGTATTTGGGACATCACCTTTTCCCTTTCCCAACTAATCTTTAAGTCCTAGTCATTCTACCTTCCAAATTATCCAGAAGCTATCCATTGCTCCCCAATTTCACTGTTTCTTCCTTAGTTCTGGCTTCCCTGGTGGCTCAGGAGGTAAAGAATCTGCCTGCGATACAGGAGACCTGCATTCAATCCCTGGGTTGGGAAGATCCCCCTGGAAAAGGAACCGCTACCCACTACAGTACTCTGGTCTGGAGAATTTGATATATGTATAGTCTATGGGGTCGCAAAGAGTAGGACACGGCTCAGCGACTTTCACTTTCCTTAGTTCAGAGCATTATCATCTTTTGCCAAAATGCCTTCAACAGCCTATGTGGTTTTCCTGCCTTAGTCTCCTTCCTTTTTTATTCACTCGCTACACTGCTGCCAGAGTAATTTTTTAAAAACACAAATCTGATAATGTCGTTCTACAGTTTAGAATCTTTCAATACAAAAGATTTTAAAACTTCCTAATATAGTGTATTAGGATCTGAATGATTTGGCCGCTGCGTACCTCCACAGTCTCATCCCCACACACCATGCCCTCTGTTCGGCCATAATGAACAACTGTTTCAGTTTCCTGAACCCAACTTTTTCTATTATCGCTATGTCTTTGACCAAACGGTTCTCTGCTTGGAATACCCTTCCCTCTACTCTTTTTTTTGGGTAAATCAGATGAATCCTTCAGGTCCCAGATTAGTTGTCACTCGCACAGCCCAGGTAGGCAGGCTTCGTTCCACAACAGGTGCCCTCAGGGTGGTCCAGACGATTTGTCTTTCAGGCGGGCGGCCCTAACGGTGCCCTCGAGACTCCATCAGTGTCGCAAAGTGGAAAGGCTCCTTAGAGCAGACCCAGATGCTTGCGGCTCCAGTCCAAAACAAGTAGGCAGCACATGAAGCTTCGGCCCCACAGCAGAGACACACCCAAAACTTCCAGCTGCGGGTGCTGGGCACAAGACCGTAGTTCACCGCCCGGAACCCAGCCGGGTGTCCCCGCCCCCCACGCTGCGTCGGGGGCGGGGAGGGGCGGGGCTCTGGGCGCCGGCGAACGGCGTGCGACGAGCGGGGGGCGGGGCCAGGGGCGGAGCGGAGCGCGCATGCGCGGTCGCCTTTGTGTGGGTCGAACAGCAGCAGCGGCGGCGGCGGCGACGGCGGCAGTGGCGGTCCCACTGGCAGGCGGGCAAGAGGGGAGTCCGGGCGGCGTCCGGCGTGGGAGCCGGGGGACCACGATGGTAAAGAAGCGGAAAGGCCGCGTCGTGATTGACTCAGACACGGAGGACAGCGGCAGCGACGAGAACCTGGATCAGGTTAGGACAGGCCGCGGAGGCGCGGGCCAGCGGAGCGGGAGGGCTGAGTCCCGGCCACGGGAGTCGGGAGCCTGTCGGGCCCCGGGCCTCCTGGCTGGAGCGCCCGGCCTGCCTCGTGTCCTGAACGCCGCTGCCGCCCCCTCTGTCCTCCCCGCAGTGCCCGCGGCCCTTGGAGTCTGGCCGGGGCCTGGAGACGGAGCCCGGAGGACTTGGCGCCTTGGGCGGGGAGGCGGGGCAGGGGCCAGGCTGGTGGGCCTCGGACTGGGGAAACTGGAGGAATCCTTGGTCTGCCACGGCCAGATCGGGGCGGCAGGCAGCAGGCCAGGGGATCCGGGCACGGAGAGATAGAAAGTATCGCTCGCCAACCCGGGCAATTGGAAGGTTTTGGGGGCGGTGCGGGGGGTGGGGGGCGGGAGAGGGAGGCCGAGAAGGTTCAGGCTGTGGAAGATGAAGTTTTTCAGACGAGGGTGTGAACAGAGTGGAGGGGAACCTCTCCGCGCTTGGCGAAGAATACTTAGCTGTGGACACGAATCCTTGGCAGCTAGAGTGTTTTGTGTTTAAGGGTCCCCATTGAGATGTCAGACCCAGGAAAGCTCTTGGGAGGAGGAAAGTGGGCATAAATGGAGAAATATCTAGGGCGGCATGAAGGCCCTTTTCATGCAGCATCCCAGAATTCTTTCTACTTGAAAGATGTTCAGGAGCCATTGAAACTAACTTTAGGTCTCACTGTCTTGGGGTTGCTTGAACTGTTTATATACTCTGGAAGATACTATAGGGAGAAAGCTGTCCTTTGTAGCAGTGCTCCAGTGATAGCAGAAGATTCAAAAAGAGTTTTCCCCCATGTTTAGTGAACAAATTATATATAGAAAGGATATGCAAGAGGTAGTAGTTCTGTAAGTTGAATAGAGTACTGAACTAAGAATCTGAAATTTTTGAGTTCTAGGCTGTGCTGTTTTCTAGCTATGTATCTTTGGCCATAACTGTAAAGTCTAGATAAAACATCAGCCTTGTGTATCTGATTGGGTTATTACAAAGGATTGAGTATTTGTAAGAATTAATTGGTACAAGCACCTGAAAACTAAAGCTTTTCTACAAATGGCTTCTTGGGAGTCCTCTGTATTAGGTCAGAGGTCTCAGGACTTAAATATTAGGGCATGAAAGGGGAGGACTTTGAGAAAAAGGGACTGGAAAGGTGTTGAAGAAAAGAGGGCTCTTTTGAAAATGGTAGTATGGAGGTAGGAGATGAGGAAGTAGTGAGGCCTGTGGAGAAGTATCAGAGGGCTAGAAACCTTGTTATGGGATAGAAAGTGAAAGGTAAGGTGAAAATGTTCACAGAAAGACTCCTGAAATATGTAAAAATATTGTCTTGACTGTAAAAGTTTGGTTGATAAGTTTAGACTGGCACTTAGGATTAGAACTTAAAAAACAACTATTTCCTAATTTAAAAATGTAGGTATTTCTGATGATAACATCAGTTACCATTTACATAGGGCCTGGGGTGAACTTCCATGGATCAGGAAGATCCCCTGGAGAAAGAAGTGGCAACCCACTCCAATATTCTTGCCTGGAAAACCCCATGGACAGAGGAGTCTGGCAGGTTCCAGTCCATAGGGTCACGAAGAGTCAGACACGACTGAGCGACTAACACACTGGGGTGAACTAGTCACCGATATGCTGTGTGTGCTTAGTCGCTCAGTGATGTCCGACTCTTTGAGACCTGTAGAAGGATACTGTAGCCCTGGAGAAGGAAATGGCAACCCTCTCCAGTATTCTTGCCTGGAGAATCCCATAGACAGAGGAGTTCTGCAGGCTGCAGTCCTTGAGGTCACAAAGAGTCAAACACGACTAAGCGACTGAGCACATACTGTAGTCCATTAACCTCCTCTGTTCGTGGGATTTTTCAGGCAAGAATACTGGAATGGGTTTCCATTTACTTCTCGAGGGGATCTTCCTGACCCAGGTATCAGACCCTCATCTCCTGTGTCTCCTGCATCACAGGTGGTTTCTTTATCTGCTGAGCCATCCAGTCACTTCAATTAAGTGCTTTATTTACATTGTCAGGTTTTCAAATTCTGATAAAGTAGGTACCATTTTCCCCATTTTAGATATAAGAAAAATGGAGCTTGAAGATATAACTTACCTAGATTCACATAACTTGGTAGTAGAATTTGAACCCAAATCTGTATGACTGCAAGGCCTATGCTCTTTCCATATACCAACTATTCTGTTTTTCATATTGCAAAATGATGTTTCATAGCCATGTTCTGTGTTACTTGAATGCATGTTTGTACAGTATATTGAATAGAGGGATTTGATACATCAATTTAAAAGATGATTTGGGGGGCTTCCTTGGTAAAGCACTCTTAAGACATCTGTTCTGATGATAAATGAACTAAGCTGTAAATTATTCTGTCTTTGATTATTTTCCACAGAAGTCTCACAAATAAAATGAGTAGAGAGCTTCCTTTTGTAGCAGAAAGATTTTTCCTTATCCACAAAAGTTTTTTCAAAGTGGCAACTGAAGGGATTACAACTTTAAACCCAACTTTATCTATTTGTAAAAAGAAATTATCATAAAATTTGTAAGTAATACCTAATACATTTTAACAGCAATTTCACCTTTCTCCTTTTCAACTCATTGGCATTCTTTTTATCAGATGGGAATCAGATCAAAATCCCCATTTCCTGTGCATCCTAACAGGCATCAGTGCCTTCTTTCTATTCAGCCCTGTGCCAGGCTTTCAGAGGAATCAAAAAGTTCTATGCTGTCCAGAAGTTTTCTCAGAGATCTTGAGCAGAAGTTCAAAGTCAGCCTGGTTTTGCAGTCTTTAGGAATCCTCAGAACAAAGTTAATGCCTTCTGGGCCTTATCTCACCAAGATACCTTGGTCTACTCCATCTATTTCTTGGTCTTCACTGGTGGGGTATAACATCGTATTTGCTGTCTAACGAGCAGGCCTTGTGGAAAAGAACAAACCATGACAAATCTGAGTGTCAAGTGTGAGAATGGAGCACAGTTAGTAAGGAGATCCTTTGTCTATGAGTTTTCCAAGTGGGAATCTAAGCCATTATGTCAGAAATATTACCTCCAAATTAGTCTTTACTGAAGGTGAGGCAGGTCAGCCTTCTACACTGGTTTTTCCTGGTGGTGAGAGAAAGAACATGTATGTATGAAACTGCTTGGGTTGCTTATTTCAGATGTGCTTTGCAGGGGCTCCCATCCCAGACCTACTGAATCAGAAGACTCAGGGAACTGTATCCTCTGAGGTAAAATACAGCATTTTACCAGTTATAGTCCAGGTACTTATTTGTGTTAAACACTGAGACCACTGTCTGTATGCAAGTTAATCTTTTTCATAAGACACTGTAAGTAGTTTGGGAGAGAAATAGCTTCCTGTCTCAGCCATAGTGTGTGTGCACATATAACCAAAGGAACTTAACAGAGATGTTTAAGGTGGCAAAGCAGCTGGTTTTTCTAATCTCTGAAGCCGTTTGAATTGTTGGGATGCTTTTTTTGAGGGCTGTTTATTTTTTCCCTTTCTTCTTGGTGGGAAGAGGTATGTAGTAACTGAATTGGGAGTTCTTTGAAATTTGTTTTAACTTTCAAAGGTTTTAAAAACTCAGACCTTTGAAGGATTCATTTTAACATCTGACCTGATAGTGACCTTATTTTTTATGTTGGCCACACTTTTTTTTCAACATCTTAGAATTGCAAATCATGGAGTTATTGCTTTTGGTGCTTCTTGGAAAAAAATAACACAATTTGAGGCAAATCTAGGCTTTTTTACCCCACCATGTACCTCTATGGAGATAATGTGTCACTCTTTTGGAATAATATTTATGCAGTGGATCCTGTAGTATGAAAAGCATCCAAGACAAGAAAGGAATCAGAAGTTGTCTATTCAAGTCAGTACAACTCAGTGTTTATAACAAGAACTCTGCCTTTTTCAAGGAAAAAAGAAAAGCTACATGCAGTTATTTTGCAGTTTTCATCCTTATTTAAAATGACGGTAATTGTGTTATCCTGTCCTCTTTGCTCATGCTACTTGAAGTAGCCATAAATTAAACTTTTTTTTTTAATTGGCCCCTAAGTATTTTGTAGGAATTATTTTTAGACATTATGTGTTTAAAATATCATTCTTATAAAGTATCCTTCCACAAATCTTTCACATAAAAGTTGGGAAATTTAGAAGTTGTGCTTCTTATTAATATAGTTTTTTTTTTTTTTGTCAGTGCCAGGTCTTAGTTGTAGCACATGGGATCGTCAGTGTTCATTGAGGCAGGCAAACTCTTAGTTGCTGCATGTGAACTCTTAGTTACAGCATGTGGGATCCAGTTCTCTGACCAGGAATCAAACCCAGGCCCCCTGCATTGTGAGCACGGAATCTTAGCCATTGGACTGCTAGAGAAGTCCCTAAAGTCTATTTTCATGAGTCAGAGCAGTTTGAAGTCTAAGTTGTGAGAAGTGTCAGTGTTAACTTCTGTAGTTTTTAAATTTGTGTCATGGTGTTGCATCTCACCTGATGCAACTCATCTGCCAGTTTCACTTGACTTTCCTTTAGAAATAGTGCAGGGAAGGTTGAGTCCAGTGGGAGCCATAACAGGCTTTTAGGAAAAATTAAAAACCTGTCTTTCAGCACCCCTCTCTTGGTGTACTTATTTGCTCCCTTCATAAGTTCCCCAAAAGGAAAGATTGTTTTTCTTTCTTTTTTTTTTTTTAATCTTTCAACAAATGTGTTAGACAGTGCTAGACAATAAGGCTATTGGATGGACAAAACGGAAGCAATTTCCACCTTCCAGGAGCTGGGAGTAGGGGAGCATGGAGGGAGGGACAGGTGCTGAAATTGCTCAGAGAGTCATTTCCTTAGATTTGTGTTACATCTTAGGAAGGAAGAACTGAGATGCTGTGACACTGTGACCTGGGACCCAGTGCTAGCCTGATGGGAGTGACATTTAAGCTGAGACCTGGAATATGGGTTAGGGACAAGAAGATAGGTGACTGAAGAGTACAGCAACATGTGAGTGTTCATGGTTGAGGGACCAAAATGTACAAAACCGTTGAGGCAGGAAGGACCTACCACCCTCATGAAACTGAAAGAAGCAGAGTGACTACGACATCACTAGTTGGAGAGAGAGTGGTCCAAGTGAAGCTGCAAAAGTAGTCTCTTCCGATCCTTTGAAAATGGAAAAACCAGTTTAGTGGATCACAACCAGTATTAAAAATAAAAACAAAATTGAATCAAATAGAAAAAATAATTGTATGTCAGACTTAGTAAACATGTTTCATATAGATATTGTTTCATAAGGTATAATTTATCTCTCTGTGGGCTGAGGTTGAAAAGAAGTTTTAAGCCACTGGCAGGATCAGGTCAGCAATATTCAGGACTGTGAACTGTGTTCTGAGGGTAATGAGAAACCAGTGGAGGATTTTAAGCTGGAAGAGGTGTTCCTCTTTGTCTTATGAAAAGTTTTCCCAGACATGTGGAGAGTAATCTAGAGAAGGGACACCAGTTAGGTGGCAGGTAGAGGAGTCCAGGTGAGAGATGGTGGAGAGGGTAAGTTCCACTAGAATGGAAACTCCGAGAGGGCAGTGGAGTGTCCCTGCATCTAGAACAGTGTCTGGCCTGCTGCATGTACCTTGTCAATATTTGTTGAATGAATGCCTGACTTGCACCAGTGTAGTTATAGACATGGCAGAAAGTGGATTCAATAGGACATAATATTCATGCTATGAAACTGTGAGTTTGATGATTGATTGGATGCTGGGGGTGAGGAAGAGGATGTTCTGGCATGAGGTAGGGAACCATGGAGGAAGATAGGTTTAGAGATGAAGAGTATATGTTCAGTCTTAGATGTGTAGAGATTAAAATTGTCTTATGAGACTCTCAAGTGGAAACATTGTAGGTAGTTGAAAATAATGTCTGCCTGACCCAGAGTCAAAGAAAGAAAAGACAAAGAAAGGCAATGCCAAAGAGTGCTCAAACTACCGCACAATTGCACTCATCTCACACGCTAGCAAAGTAATGCTCAAAATTCTCCAAGCCAGGCTTCAGCAATACGTGATCCGTGAACTTCCAGTTCTTCAAGCTGGTTTTAGAAAAGGCAGAGGAACCAGAGACCAAATTGCCAACATCCGCTGGATCGTGGAAAAAGCAAGAGAGTTCCAGAAAAACATAGATTTCTGCTTTATTGACTATGCCAAAGCCTTTGACTGTGTGAATCACAATAAACTGTGGAAAATTCTGAAAGAGATGGGAATACCAGACCACCTCACCTGCCTCTTGAGAAATTTGTATGCAGGTCAGGAAGCAACAGTTAGAACTGGACATGGAACAACAGACTGGTTCCAAATAGGAAAAGGAGTTCGTCAAGGCTGTATATTGTTACCCTGCTGATTTAACTTATATGCAGAGTACATCATGAGAAACTCTGGGCTGGAAGAAGCACAAGCTGGAATCAAGATTGCCAGGAGAAATATCAATAACCTCAGATATGCAGATGACACCACCCTCATGGCAGAAAGTGAAGAGGAACTAAAAAGCCTCTGGATGAAAGTGAAAGTGGAGAGTGAAAAAGTTGGCTTAAAACTCAACATTCAGAAAACGAAGATCATGGCATCGGGTCCCATCACTTCATGGGAAATAGATGGGGAAACAGTGGAAACAGTGTCAGACTTTATTTTTGGGGGCTCCAAAATCATTGCAGATGGTGACTGCAGCCATGAAATTAAAAGACGCTTACTCCTTGGAAGAAAAGTTATGAGCAACCTAGATAGCATATTCAAAAGCAGAGACATTACTTTGCCAACAAAGTTCCATCTAGTCCAGGCTATGGTTTTTCCTGTGGTCATGTATGGATATGAGAGTTGAACTGTGAAGAAAGCTGAGCGCCAAAGATGCTTTTGAACTGTGGTGTTGGAGAAGACTCTTGAGAGTCCCTTGGACTGCAAGGAGATCCAACTAGTCCATTCTGAAGGAGATCGGCCCTGGGATTTCTTTGGAAGGAATGATGCTGAAGCTGAAACTCCAGTACTTTGGTCACCTCATGCGAAGAGTTGACTCATTGGAAAAGACTCTGATGCTGGGAGGGATTGGGGGCAGGAGGAGAAGGGGACGACAGAGGATGAGATGGCTGGATGGCATCACTGACTTGATGGACGTGAGTCTGAGTGAACTCTGGGAGTTGGTGATGGACAGGGAGGCCTGGCGTGCTGCAATTCATGGGGTCGCAAAGAGTTGGATACAACTGAGCAACTGAACTGAACAGTAATAGAATTTTTAAAAGATTTTTATGTACTTTTTATTTTGATTGTGTTGAAAGGTGATTTTATTTTATCAATTCTGTGGCAGTGTGGGCATTTATATAGCACAGTATTTTATCTATAACTATAATCACTTTGCTGGTAATTGGAAGAAGTTACCACATTTAGCTCCAGTCATGCGATATGTAAAAGAATGTTATACTGTCACTTTGGAATTACTTATTCTGAAGGGTTTTTGTGTTTGTTCATTGGTTTGGTTTGTTTTCTTTTGTTTTTTAATTACAAAAATAGTGCATGCTTGTTGAAACAGTTCTAGCAAAAGAGAATGGGACATACATGTATGTACAGATACATGTATGGGATACATGTATCCCACAGACATGTATGTACACAGTGGCTGTGTTCCTTAGTCTTTAAAAATAACCTGTGTCCACTGTTGGAATGATGTTCTTCTATCAACAATTTTGATATGAAAGAGAAAATAGGAATTAATCTCAGATTTACACCTCTGTGAATTACTACTCTTTACTCAGCATCTCTCAAGTCCTCCCACTTCCCTCTGTCCCTATGGCTACTTAGGCTGTCCAGGCCACCATCCACTCTGATTACCCTGCTGTGGACCCCTCTGTACTTCTTCCCTGGCCCTCTAGTCTATTCCTGTTAGTCAGAGTGCTCTTTTAAAAACCCTCTCAGGGGATGCTTACTTCCCTAGGTTAAAATCATTTGATGAAGGCTTCCCACTGCCTTCCAATAAAATTTGTTCTCCTGATCCTGCTTTATAAACCTGAAAATGATGTGGTTTCTTCTCACCTCTAACTTGCCTCATTCCATCACCCCCCCCCACCCCTTGCCTAAGAAGCTCTAGTCACACTGGTTCCCTTTCAGTTCTTTGGTTAAGCCAAGCTGTTGCCAGTTTCAGGGCCTTACCTATTCTCTCTGTAGACTTATGTCCAGAAGACTGCTGCATCCCTGGTTCCTCTCGCCAGGTTTCTAGTCTCAGCCTAAATACCATTGCCTCAAAGAAGCAATCACCCTATTGCAGATAGGTGTTCCATCCACTTGATAACCACCTTCTCAGCACTTATTACTAGATATAATTGTTTCTTTACCTATTTGTTGTCTATCTCCCTCACTTGATTTTATTTATTTATTTTAAAAATTTTATTGGAGTATAATTGATTTATAATGTTGTGTTAGTTTCAAGTGAACAGCAAAGTGAATCAGTTATTCATATACCCCTCACTTGGTTTTCAGTTCTGTGAGATCAAAGGATTATGTATCTTCATGACTGTCTACTCAGAACTTGGTATATAGTAGGTGCTGATAGCAGGGGAACTATTAATATCTGTCCCGGCTTGCCAGGAACTGAGTTTCCCAGAATTCAGGACTTTCAGTGCTAAAACCAGGACAGTCCTGAGCAAACCAAGATGTCTGGTCACCCTAATTGGCAGTAATCACTTATATCAGTTGTATTTGTGGAATGAATAAGTGAAAAATACATGCTAATTAACTATTTTTTAAAAAACAAACCTCTGAGGTTTATCCATATGGGCTTTTATTCTCCTTACCTGGGGCACAGAATATGTATCCCACTTTCATGTGATCATGGGAGGTTTGTTAATTTCCTTTGAGTAAGGGGAAGCTAAATTGCTTTATTACAAGTTGATCCCAACATGGCATCACAAAAAGTGCATTGTGAATGATGGGGTGGGGGAATTCAACCCTCAGGTTTATGAATCTTGACATATTGATGGATTAAAATTCTAATTTTAGCCAAAATAATACTATTTTAATAAATATTACCTTAGTGTAGTTAGGCTTGCTTTGTTAGGGTCTGAGTTTTGGCCATCTAGTTTAGTGTTAAATATCAAGCAGTGTTAATGAAACTCCTCTGGAAGCCAGATGTGGCATCCTGCACAGCCTTACCTGCGGTGTGTGGGGCATTGCATTACTCTCAGCAGATCTTTAGTTCAGCTTCAATTTGATAAACCATGCTGGCACCCTACACTGCCATGGCATCCTAGAGGAATGCCGAGAAAAGAGATTTTCACTAGCTGTGATGAAATAGAGAGAGGATGGTGAGAGAACCAACATCATCTCAACCAGTGTGGCGCAGTGAAGTGGGCCTGGCAAGAGAGAGCTGCAGGTGGATCTATCCCCATGCATGAATCAGTTTTTAAACTGGCTTTTGTGAGTATTGGTGTTAGATAAATCCACTCCTACAGGTAACAAATCTATTTCTTCGTGTGTGCGGTATTGGCAAGACCTTTCTGTCTCACAGTAGTGTGTTCAGCTGATTTATGAGCCCTCAGAATATAAAGGACTTAACTGTGAAGAGTAGCCTTGCCATGAGTTCCCCAGTAACTTCATATACAGTTCCCAGCTTGTAGAAGGAGTATCTTTCACACTTTTTAAGGTCTTTGCTGTCTCTGTACTGTTGTTAATACGGTATTTAATGCTGTAGAAGAAGGACTGTGCCTGTCAGATGCAGTTGTCCACTAATGAAGAGCCATTTGCTAGGTTTTTATCTTTTATTTTATTTACTGTTAAATTTTTATTGGGGTATATTTGATTTACAGTGTTGTGTTAATTTCAGGTGTACAGCAAAGTGAATCAGTAATACATATGTTCACTCTTTTTTTTTCCCCGTATAGGTCAATTACAGAGTTTTGAGAAGAGTTCTCTGTGCTATACAGATAACTTACAACAGTTCTTATTAGTTGTCTTAGGTTTTTAATATCATGTGGAATCTCTTTAACAGGAAGACAATATTAACATCTTAACACTTTAGTTACAGTAACTGTTAATGGATATCTACTGCTTGTAATAGTCTGTGTTTCAGGGAGGAATTTGATTGCCAGCATATCCAAATCCATGTTATAATGAGTTGGTGTTATAAAACAGAATTCTGTTGCATTTGTGAACCTCAAAGGGTCAGGAAAAAATTACTAATAAATCTTTCCAATTTTTATAAATTTGCATGAAGGTAAT
Source organism: Bos indicus (assembly GCF_029378745.1). Classification (NCBI taxonomy): domain Eukaryota; kingdom Metazoa; phylum Chordata; class Mammalia; order Artiodactyla; family Bovidae; genus Bos; species Bos indicus. Next base: position 36,789,635 of record NC_091769.1, read on the forward strand.
GTGGAAAAAAGATAATAGTAAAGGCCATACACAAATTACCATATAACCCAGCAATACCACTCCTTGGCATTTATCCAAGTGAAATAAAAACTAGTATTTACATGAAAACCTGTACATGAACCAATAATTGCCCCAAGCTGTAAACAATCCAGATGTTTTTCAACTAGCAGATGGGTAAAGTGTGGTGTATCCATACAATGGAATATTACTTAACAATAAAAAGAAACAAACTGCCTATTCCTCTCCCGGCAACATGGATGAATCTTAAATGCATTATTCTAAAAAAAAAAAACAAACGGATTCAAAAGACTACATGCTACATGATTCCATTTATATGATATTTTATGATAGGCAGATGTATAGGGACAGAAAACAGGTGTGTGATTGCCAGGGGATGGAGGGAGGGAGATGAAGAGCGCTAACTTCCTGAAAAGGCTGAAGATCATACATGCTCTACTTTTTCATACAAAAGTAATGACTCCTGTTGACCAGTGCAAATTACAGCAAAATTTGGAGGGCATGATGGGACTGTCCTATATCTGGTTCACAGGAGTAGTTCAGCTATATTTGTCAAACTCATAGAACTGTCCATAAGAAAGGATAAAACACAGTATATGTAAATTACATACTTGTTTTTAAAAGACTGTAAGCACACAAATATTGTTGCAATTCGTATTTGGTCAGTAGGAGTTACCATTTTGGTATGAAAAAGGAGAGTGTTCTTATGATCTGAAGCCTTTTCAGGAAGTTAGTATGCCAGCTCTGTCTAAGGAAATGAGAAGAGTAACGTTTCATGACTGCTTATGAAGACGAGATCATGTCAGCTGTTAATCTGAGAAGGTCATTTTCTCATTCTGGCCAAGGAGGGTATACTCCTAAAATAGAAAGAGACTGGAAGAAGAAAACAGATATTTTATAGCAGTCTTTAAAAATTTTGTCGGCACTTAATCTTTAGTTGTATAGCACCACCATCATCAAGGAATAATGCTCCTAGTATTTATTAGTTGTATTTTTCTCTTTTTTTGGCACAAGGGGAAAATGTAAACCATGATTGAAATAGGAACTAGGATTTTATCTGTCCTGGTGTGAATCCTGACTCTATCATACACTCACTGTATTATCTTGGGTAAATTACTTAACCTTTCCTACTGCTTAATTTTTTTATCTTTAAATGGGGGTGATGATGATACTTACCTTAAGGCATTGTGAAGATTACATGTTAGATGCTTAGAAAAGTACCTGACATCTGGTAAGTGCAATATAATTTGGGGCTGGTATTGATATTATCCAAGAGCAAGAACCAGAGCAAGTATCCTTTTGCTGTGTTTTTGAGTGGACTGAGTTGGGGAGAACTAACAGGAGAGGGGAACCATGTGAAAGAGCAAATCCTGGTTGTAGCCGCAACTTACTAAATGGCATATCTCTTCCCCTTTAATCTCTTAAATCACCAGGACAAGGCAGAGATGGCAAATGGAAATATTTGGGTTGTCAAATTAGGATTCTCATGTAATGGTCAGCATCCTTCCTGCTTGACCCTGGGTTAAGCACCAGAAATATACTTTTCCCCCCCTGGTTTAAGCATTCAGAAAACTACCTCAGAAACTTATTGGGCTTCCCTGGTGGCTCAAACAATAAAGAATCTACCTGCAATGCAGGCATCCTGGGTTCGGTCCTTGGGTTGGGAAGATCTCCAGCATTCTGGCCTGGAGAATTCCATGGACAGAAGAGCCTGGCAGGCTACAGTCCATGGAGTCACAAAGAGTCGGATACAACTGAGTGACTTTCACTTTCAGAAACTTACAGTTTGTTAGCTTATTCCAAACAGCACCACAGATGCCAGTTTTACCATGAATTATATATATAGTAAGAAGATGCTCAGAGTATTGGCTATACCACTAAGGAAAGGGAGCAGATTACCTTTGTAGACATGGTCCTGAGAATCAGTACTCCTGTAACTTATAGAGGAAATTTGGGGGTAGCCTGGGGCTTCCCTGGTGGCTCAGATGGTAAAGAATCTGCTTGCAATGGGGGAGACCTGGGTTCGATCGCTGGGTTAGGAAGATCCCCTGGAGAAGTAAATGGCAACCCACTCCAGTATTCTTGCCTGGAGAATCCCATGGACAGAGGAGCCTAGCAGGCTACAGTCTGTGGGGTTGCAAAGAATTGGACACGACTGAGCGAGTAACACATATGGGGGTAGCCTACAGTTCAGTTTTCTAGTCATTTTCCATTTCAGACATACACCTCCCATTGAGGGGACAGATTTGTTTTTTTTTTTTCCTGTGCTTTCTGGCTTGTAGGATCCTAGTTCCCCCGCCAGTGATTGAACCCAGGCCCTTGGCAGTAAAAGTGCAGAGTCTTAACCACTGGACCACCAGGGAATTCCCAGGACAGATTTTGAAAACATTTCTTTAGTACTTAGAAGTGTAGCAGTCCGACTGTTCATGTGATTAAAGTTCCCATGACGGTATTTTTTTTATTGCAACCACAAAGAGGTAGAAGAGATTTAGGGAAGGTGAGCATTGTAGTATTTTTGGATGTATTTTCTCTGTAAACAAAACTCATGCGGCTACTTTGCCCTCTCAGGAACTCTTGTCCCTGGCAAAGCGGAAGCGAAGTGACTCTGAAGAGAAGGAGCCGCCCGTGAGTCAGCCTGCTGCCTCCTCAGACTCAGAGACGTCTAACAGCGATGACGAGGTGGGTGTGGAGGGATAGGCCTCTGGTGGGCATTTGAGAGTCCTGACAGCCTCTTTTCCTTAACCTGAGACCTTCCCGCCTAAGATCTGTGAGAACTTCCTAGGGAAAGAAAATTGTGTCTGGAAAGCTCTCACATTGTGCTGTTCTCTGTACTGCTAGTTACCCAGCAGGTATCTCTGCAATGCATCCGTGACCATTTTTTAGTCTTTTATTTTCAGCACTCTTATAGAAGGGGCATAACTTGTTAGTCACCATCTCTTTTATTTTTTTATTAAATTTTTAATCCCATTTCTATGTTAGAAAAGAAATTCTATCAAGAATGCCAAATTTTAGTGGAAAATACTTTAGGAAGACAGACAGGAAGCTTTCTTTGGGTAGACATAATCAACATCCCCCAAAGTGGTGTCATTAGGTATTACGGAGAAACATCCAGCTGTTCATTGTTTAAGCCAAGGTGACTTTCCCAATCTGCTGCCCACCACCAAACAAGGCCCTAAAAATCCAGAACTTTAATGGAAGAGAGAGATTAGGGGAAAGGTCTTTGAAACACTCCTACATGTTCCTCATTTGATTTAAAATACTTTTCTTCCCCTTAGTAATTTCTTGGAGGGAGGCTGGATATCACCTTTGTGTTTAATCTCTTACCCTGCAGTCTAGGAAAAAAATTTTATTAAAAAAATTTTTTATTTTTGTATTTATTTATTTCATTGTTTGGCTGTGTTGAGTCTTGGTTGCTTTGTGCAGGCTTTCTCTGGTTGCAGTAAGCAGAGGCTGCCCTTTATGGTGGCTTCTCTTGTTGCTAAGCACAGTGTACGGGCTTCAGTGGTTGTAGCACTCGGGCTTAGTTGCTCTGAGGTGTATAGGATCCTCCTGGACCAGAGATCGAACCTGTGTCCCCTGCATTGCAAAGCAGATTCTTAACCACTGGACCACCAGGGAAGCTCCCTAGGAAAATATTTTTAACAGTGTACTAACAGTATCTTGTTTTAAAGTTCCACTGGCGTAAAAAAAATTTTTTTAGTATAATAAAATTTAGTTAACAGCCAGAACAGTATTCACCAGTGCCCTGCATATACAGGTTAGGAATGATTGCATTCTGATTGACTGTAGTGATATTCTCTTAATCTTAAATAATTTAACAGACCTAAAATTGTTTTGACAATAAGAGGTAGTGAATGTGTGAATTTTATTCTTTGTTTCATTTATTTTTCATGGAGGAACTGTAATTCCTCTAAAATTGATAAAGTAACCCAATCTGTTAGAAAAGCAGTGGGCTTTATGAAATAATTTGCTTTTTCTATTAAAAAAAAGCAAAAATAGAACAGAAAAATCTTGAAATAATTCCCTTCCCCACTATTCCTACATTAACTACTTTCATTTTCCATGTTTTAGAAGTCAGCTACTACAGTGTAATCCCAAATCTGTGTTGTGTTTGGAATACCCTGCAGCATGTTTGTGGTCTTTGTACTTCCTTAAGGAAAAAATCAGTAGCTATCCTTTGAAACTCCATAGTACTATCATTAGATCACTCCTGAGTATGCAGTTACTACAGGGATTCCCTTCATCCTTTTGAACTGCTTCTACCAAGCGGTCAGAGTATGTATCATCTCCACAGCATTAGAGGAGTCCAAACATGTGCTAGGGTAGATAGAGCATCATAAACTTGTCTCCAGCTTAGGATTCCCTTTGTCACTCGCAGCTACTTACCAACTCTTGAGTCTTCATCCTTAGAACGCTACCAGCTACTTCTATACTTACTAGAGAAAAAGCTGACAGGCAGGCTGCACCCTGTCTAGTAGGGAATTAAGAGTTTGAGTAACTTTCCCCCCACAAGGTTGTTAGCTCTTGTAGCTCCCTCCGCATCCCATCCGCCAGGCTCACTGGCTTCTTGCAGCTCTGCTCCAGTCTTCTCACCCTTCACTGGAAATAGCAGTCTCTATTTCATGGCCATTCTGAAAGGTGCCTCTTTTTTGGTCTGCATTATCAGTCTCTGGCCCAGGCTACTAGCTTAAGCACAGAGCACTGCAAAGTTAGGGTGAATATTTCATTGTTTTCGACAATTAAAATCTTTTTAAAAAAATGCTACCAACCACTAGAGAACTCAGTAGTATGGTAAATTCAGATTTATGGCTCCATATACACATCCCAACACTTTTCCCCTCCCACATGACTCTTTTATGGTTTATTGTCATTAGCAATGATAAATACAGATAGAAGTATATTGTTCCCCTCAGATTTGCTGGAGCAGAAAATTTGTCAGGAACAACTGAGTTAGGTTAACGGGTGGTTTGTCTTAAGGAGAGACACGCACTGACTTTAAAACAAGAAGATATCTAGCTAACTGGTAGGAGTGGGGAGGGAGATACAAAGAAGTTATGAAAGTTTCCTATCCAGAAAAAAAGTGGGTACGGTGGATATTAAGTATAAGGTTCAATTACGGGGACTTCCCTGGTGGTCCAGAGTTAGGACTCAGTGCTTCTGCTCCCTGGGAAAGGGGTTTGATCCCTGGTCAGGGAACTAAGATCCCACAAGCTGTGTGATATAGTCAAAAAAAAAAAAAGAAAGAAAACGCTCATTTCAGGAGGGAATAGTAGAGATTTCATTTATAGTCTCTGTGGGGGGGGTGGCGGGGGGAGGGAATACCTAACTTTAATGGAAGAAAATATGCTTTGGTATTATTTTTGGTGAGTGAATTATTCTCAATCATATCTTGGGCACATGAGAAAATAAGAAGTAGAACTCTTTCTGTAACGTTTACATTGACCATGACTGGGAAATTGGAAAACTCACCTCAATGGTAGTTTATAATGTTGTGTTGTGGCATTTTGGTACCGTCACTTCTTGTCCCTGAAAGCATTTGATAAGAGAAGCACCACCAAGGGTGCGGACAGGAGTGGCAGGGAAGAAAAACAACAAGCTTAGAAGGAAGAGAATTAGCAGTGCTCATTCATGAGATGAAGTTTAAAAAAAAAAGTGGCTGAAACAAAAGTCTACTAGGAAGAACAGTCCTAAATCGGGTAGTTCAGAGTCCTTTTTAGAAACACAGTGGGTCTCGTGGAAACAGATAGCTGCATCTCGATAAGACATAAGAAGAAAGCCTAGATTTTCACTTGGTACCAGTAAAAATCATGTTAGATACCAAGAAAACCTTTTTTTGTTGTTGTTCAAAGCAGAATATAACTACACTAGACAAAGTAAGGGGACATCAGACTTATGTCCTAATATCCTCAGCCTGACCGAGAATGATTATTTAAAAAAGCTTCATGTACAGCCCTGTTTTCTACACTTTTGAGAAATAAAAGCATCTGGCCCAGCCCTGTTGTTCACTGCTTGTCATGCCAGGTTTTTCTTCCCTAGAACTTGTGTCAGCCCTCCTGGACGAACTTCATGCTCCAGCTTACCACCTCTTCAAAACTCTGGTCTCTTCTTGCTTTCCCCCATTCCATTGTTTTCTACTTTCTTTCTTTCTGAAGCTTCTTCTCTTTCCCTTTTATCCCGTTAGTCTTTTGGGCGCTCCCAGGTTGATCTAGTTGCACTCCTTCCTGTTCCACTACTTTATTATTGCTTGCTGGCTCCAATATTTTTAATAGGACATTTTGAAAAGGATACTACTTTTACTTAAAATTCATTTAGTAATAACTTTTCCAGGAAGTTGGCCGAGATACCCAAGAGCAAAGTTTTGTTACTCCCTCACCATGCAGATAATACATAATCAGCACGTACTTCTGATAAAGGCTTTTACCGCCAAGCTAATGTTTTTCAGTGTGTATATTCATTTAGTAAGGTTTTCATACACACAATACTTGTAGAAAAAGATGTTCCATGGAGATGAATTATCCCAGTACTAAAACTAAACTCTTAAAAGTTTAAATCTATTATATTTGAAACTTTTGGATAAGTTTTGTCAAATATAGTTTTTTAAGCTGATTTAGTCATGATTATGAAGGGCAGTTCTTATACTGTGAAATAATGACTTCCAGAATACTAGGCTGTGTAGCGCTGGTTTGGGTACCTTTCCTTTTCCCCCCACTATTGTAGGTAAGCAGTGGCCATTGTCTCGTCTCCTAGTGATGGCTCTGCTTCCGGCTTCCTGTATCTGATCTGCTCTGGGGTCAGGAAGCCAGGGTCCCATAGAGTTTGTGTGAATATTCTGCTTAAATTTAACAGTAGCTGTTTGAATTGCTCATAAGCCTTTTCTTTTTTTTAAACATACTTCTTTGTTCTTGGCTATGTAGATTACCATTCTGTAGCACCTCATTTTCTAGAGACCAAAAAAATCTCATCACAAGAAAAATAAAGTGATTTTCATGGACCACTTGCTTAAACTGTGTACAACAGATTCTGACACTTCTTACCACACAGTGCAGTGGAATATTGATTATATTTTACTTTGTTTTTTGGTATCGTTTCTGTTTCACTTTTTATCTCCACAACCACATTATAAGTTTTTGTGATTGAGTGTAGGGATTCTTGTGATTGTGATTTTTGTGATTGAGTGTGTTTTCCAGTTAAATATGCATGATTATTTGAGTATAAGGTATAGTAGTGTTCTTTGTACTGTGATTAATTACAAAGTAATTAATTTTTTTTAAGGAAAAAGAAAACTTAGCTATTCCTCATGTCCTTTAGGCTGACATTTGCATTTACTCCAGCTTGGCTGATCCTTTTCTATCTTCAAGGGGAGAAAGAAAACCACCTGAATCAGGAACCATGCCCTCTCCACACAGCTCTCTATCGGCCACTGTTTAGATCTAGAATAATGACTACTGAACCCTTTTGACAAATGCTTCCATTTAGTATAATACTCAGTTCATATGGAATCCTACAACTTGAAAACTCCAAGGGGTCGTAGAGATCATTTGGACTCCTTTATTACAGATTAGAGAACAGAGGCTCAGAGAATGTCTGGTTTCCTTTTCCCATCATAAAATAGTACCCTCCATTTATATAGCGCTTCATGGTTTCTGATGTGCTCTAAACATCTTTCATTCAGTCTCCTTTGAGTCTCACACTACCCTGGTATTCAGTCAAGTATTATTCCTTCTTTACAGATAAGGAAACAGTCTCAAGTTGAGGGCTTGGGCCTTATTCCAATTCTTTGAACCTCTATTCCTGTAGTTTATCGCTAGCTCAGCTATTCTTCTTAAACCCTACTTACCTCAAAGTATGTCATTTCACTCTAAATTAATTTCAGGAATAACTGCACTACAGTGGTTTCTACTCGGGGTCCTGAGACCTAGAATATGATCTTCCTTGCCCATTAGAGATAACCTCTCTGAAACGTTGAAGTTTCTTTGCTTTTCTGTCTCCAGGATACTCAGAGTATGCAGCATGTCAATGCTACCCAAGTCCAAAGCAGCCACGCCCCACCCCATGTTCCTTCCTGTCTTTCAGCTGAGTGCCAGGAAGGTCAGCTGCTTCCCAGAGTAGGGACCTGCTTATAATACACCCTACACACTCAGTCTGGCACAGGGTGATGTAGTAGTTCCCAGCCCTCTTTGTATTATTAGGTAATTGCCATCCATTAGAGTATTTTTTACAGGAGTGAGAGTCAAAGTGCTAATTTCTTTTAATTTATTACTTAAGAAAACATCTTCCTTCTAGTCGCTGTTTTAGGTCTCCATCGCTGCATATGTACATAATGCTTCCCTGGTGTTTTGTGTGGGCCTGCTTGCATGTGAGTGCGGGGGAAAGCAGGATGTCAGTGTGTTTGAGTCCTGATTGATCCACTGATCCTTTCCCTTTTCCAGATTGTTTTTAAGCAGCTATCCTCAGGGGATGCTCTGGCTCTGTACTCATGCAAATCGGCAGGCACTTGCTTTCTCATTCTTGTCTTCTTTGTGGTGCATTTTAGAGCACTTTTAAGGTCACCACAGAGCTTGCCTTTCATTACAGCCATAGTTCCCAAACCAAATTAAGAAAAGCCAGGTCATTTCTTCTACTCTATCCTGGATGGGGAGAGCCCAAGAGTATCTCTTTAATCCTGTCCTGTACTCTTTAGACTCCCTTTACTACCACTCTCTGGCAATGAAAGAATTAGTTTTCCTTCTTAGAGTCAATAGAATGAGACTTTTATAGGAATAGGTAAGCAATCTCTGGGCTAATGGTTGCTGTTGCTGCTGCTAAGTCGCTTCAGTCGTGTCCCACTCTGTGTGACCCCATAGACGGCAGCCCACCAGGCTCCGCCGTCCCTGGGATTCTCCAGGCAAGAACACTGGAGTGGGTTGCCATTTCCTTCTCCAATGCATGAAAGTGAAAGTGAAAGTGAAGTCGCTCAGTTGTGTCCAACTCTTCACGACCTCATGGACTGCAGCCAACCAGGCTTCTCCGTCCATGGGATTTTCCAGGCAAGAGTACTGGAGTGGGTTGCCATTGCCTTCTCCGGAGCTAATGGCTGGGTTAAGATTATTTCTACATTGATTTTGCCTGCCACAATTCTTGACCATCTCCTTTATGGTTTATTAGGTTCTGTGATCTTGAGAGGTACGGGGCAAATATTTAAAATATGTACTTGGATGTATTTAGATCAAGAAAACACTCAGAAACCTCTGTATTATAGGAATAAATGTAAAATATTACAAATATGACCTGTTCTCCAGGGGGAAAAAATCTTTTGGGAGATTATCAGGACCAATTTGAGTCTCTTTCTCTATATTAAATAGGAATAATGAGACTGGGCCCCATATTTTAAAGGATTATTTACCTTTAAGTGGTAGAAATACAGATTTTTTTTTAGATTTTTTTTTTTCTTAGCTTTAAAAATATTATTTTTTCCCAAAGCTTCATATAATGAACACATATTATTATTATTAAAGATGTATTTATAAGAAGTTTTATTTGTTAAACTAAAGTTACCTACATTATTAAAATTTCCCTGAAAGCCTGTCATATATAGTAAGTTTGGCTGTTTGCCATTGGCATGACAGACTGTATTGAGTCAGCATCATGGGAGGTGAGGCAGCTTTGTGATCTCATTTCTTTTGAAAATTGTTGGAAGGAAACAAGGTTCCCTTCGCACACCTAGGTTCGGCCAGGAAAAGTGAAAGTGAACGTCACTTAGTTGTGTCCAGCTCTTTGTGACCCCATGGACTGTACAGTCTATGGAAATATCCAGGGCAGAATACTGGAGTGGGTAGCCTTTCCCTTCTCCAGGGGATCTTCCCAACCCAGGGATCAAACCCAGGTCTCGCGTATTGCAGGCAGATTTTTACCAGCTCAGCCAGGAAAACCCCTGTTAAATTGAAACATTTTATTTTTTTCTATTTTAATGCTTACCTTTCTTCCCTCTCCCCCAGGGGTTAAGCATCATAAGCTGTAGATGACAGTTGCTAAGCTTAGGCAGTGGCAGATTGAAGCAGATAGACAGTAGAAAAGGAAGACACATGGCTTCCTGCTGCTGCTGAGTCGCTTCAGTCATGTCCGACTCTGTGCGACCCCATAGATGGCAGCCCACCAGGTTCCGCTGTCCCTGGGATTCTCCAGGCAAGAACACTGGAGCGGGTTGCCATTTCCTTCTCCAATGCATGAAAGTGAAAAGTGAAAGTGAAGTCGCTCAGTTGTGTCCAACTCTTCGAGACCCCATAGACTGCAGCCTACCCAGGCTCCTCCTGGGATTTTCCAGGCAAGAGTACTGAAGTGGGTTGCCATTGCCTTCTCCACACATAGCTTTCTGGCACCTCCTAAATTGCGTTCACCTGTGTGGCCTTGCATTTAAGCCCTTTTTGCTCTTACACACTCCCCCCTTGCCCTCACCCAGAATTTCAGAATTTGACTCTGTTGCAGATGAGTAACACTAATCTGTGAGCAGAAGTAGACCCTAGCCCATCTTGATACATGTGACCCCAGTAAGCTCTGCCTTTATGTTCTGAGCCTTTCCATATTACCTTCAGGTAGAAGTATAAAGGGACCTCTTTATACAAAGAAGGGATTTCTGTACAAAGTCTGAAAAGACACCCTGTTTAGAAGAGATGGGTTATGCTCATTTTCATGATCAATATTTATTGACTATCGTGTGCATAGTTGGGATATTTCTTGAAACAAGTGTAAAATCTCTGTTATCAGCATAGGAAGTTAATATATTTTAGCTCAGTTAACTAAGAAACTGATCACTTTGGCCTCTTGGATTCTTTCAAAATGACCTAGAAACTATTATCCTTGAATGATTAAAAATTTGAAATGGTTGAAACATAGCCATTAAAAGCATTGGAATTTGTTTCTAAATGGTAACTAAGTGTTGAAATATTAAAAGTTTGAGAAGTAAATTCACTTACAGAGTTGCCATAATTATATATCACTTAATATATAAATGATGTTTTACTTAATATGTCATTTATTCACTTAAGGTATCATCTAGAACATGTAGCTGTTTTCTTTCATTTGTCCCTTCTTCCTAGCTCCTGAGTACAAAAATAAAGTAGCACTTAAAATAACTGAGTAAATTAAAATGAAAAATTAGAAGATTAAAGTAGCACCCTTTCACAGTATTTTATCAAGGTAAATTAACAGACTGTGGTTCTTAAAAATAGCTCATCTGGAGCATTTCTAAGATGGAAACCTCATCAGAACTATCCCGCCACCCACACCTCCTAAAAAACTCCAAAGTAAATTTACTTCTGATCTTGGCTATTGTTAGATAGGTTCTATAATGATCATATTATAGAAGGAACAAAGACTTGGTGCTTTTAAAAAATATTAGATATAGAAATTTTATGTCAAAACCAGATTTATAATTCAATCTATGATGTTGGAAAGATGAATGTTATTTTTTATCCTCCCCCTCCACAGTTGTTTGTTGGCTTATTTAGTATTGTCTGAGTTTGCTTTACTGGGTTTTTAAAATTTTTTATTGAAGTGTAGTTGATTTACAGTGTCGTATTACTTTAAGGAGTATAACAAGGTGATTCAGATATATCTATATCTATATATTCTTTTTTAGATTCTTTTCCAGTATAGATTATTATAAGATGTTGAATATAGTTCTCTGTGCTATACAGTAGGTCTATGATGGTTATAAATATTATTTTCAGAATACATAAAATGAAGTTTTTCCAAGTAAAGTACTTTTCACCTAAAATCATTCTCCTAAACTGCTAAGTTACAATATCAAAGGAGGTATAGTTTAATGTAACTAAATAGTCTCTGTGAATTTTAATAATGATTTTATGGTCTTTCAGCCTTATAATTAAAGAGCTTGATGAAGATGATTTTTTTTGGCCTTGGAGTGATTGTGTATTGCCAGCCTGTTACTTTGATAATACAAATTGCAGGTTCCTTGTATTTAGATGTATGGGATCTCCTATTTATGATCCAATTTAAGCACTGTGTTGTAGTGTGATACATGCAGGTTTTTTTAAAAAGATACACACACATGTATATTTTTCAATAATCTATTATATGCTTTCTGCCTCCTTGGAGTTAGTACTAGTGCTATCGTCCATGCCAAACAGTGGCCTTAATCCTTTTCTCCCTGTGTTTTCTGAAGTTCTGTCTTGCTAACATGCTTTATTCCCCCTGCCTTCCTGGGACCCACTCCAGAACTAAGCTATGCACTGTGTACTGAAACCCAAACATACCAGCCTCTAGTAATTACTGACCTCTCTGCCACAGGAAACATTAGAAGCTGTTTTCTGTACCGAGTTTTAGTTAACTCAGTTGACTTGCCATTAAGATGACATACTTGCTTTTCTATTGATAAAAAGTTATTAATTTTTATTTATTGTATCAATTATCTACTGTCTTTAAGAAATTATGAACCAAAAGTTACAAAGTTTTAAGTAAAATTTCAAAAATCATTATCTCTCTTCCTATAAAAGTGTATTTGTTTTGGATTCAAAGCAGTAGAGACTCTTGAAATTGTTTTGATGAACATTGGAAATTCTTAACTCTCGAATCTTACAACTTTTCTCAATAAAATTCCTGTTTCAATTTTCCTTTTTCTTTTTTCCTTGTAGTGGACTTTTGGGAGCAATAAAAATAAGAAGAAAGGAAAAGCCAGAAAAATAGAGAAGAAAGGAACCATGAAGAAACAGGCGAATAAAACTGCTTCCTCAGGCAGTTCGGACAAAGACAGTTCAGCGGAGAGCTCAGCTCCTGAGGAAGGTGAGTCAAGTCAGACCTGGGAGTGAACTCTTACATGGTAGAAGCTGCAGAATCAGAAATCAGGGGGAAAGATACCTGATTTACAGTATGGTCTCTGCCTTTATTGCAAGGTTCTCTAATCTTCTCAGTATCTGTTTAGAATCTGAATGAAGCAAGAAAAATACATGCATCTGACTGTATGTCAGATAATGCTGTTTCTTCAATTTCCTGAGTTTGATCATTGTATATTTGGTTATATAAGAGACTCTCCTTTTTACAAGAATTACTTAAGGGTGAAAAGTCACAATCTCTGCAGCTTACTCTCAGTTCAGCAAAATAAATGATAAAAATTTGTACGTTGTTTTATATATGTAGACAGAAAGTAAGTTGGTGATGTTAACAATGGGTATTCTTGCAACTTTTTTCTTTGGTCTGTAATTTTTTTGAAAATACAAAAATCCAATTTAAGAAATCATGCTGGTGATTTCTTAATCTAGCCTAAGATTCTGTAACCTGTGTTTGTGTTTGCCGAAGGCAGACCAAGAATTTTCACCAGGGAAGTGAGACGAACATGTTCCACTTCACCTAGGAGAGCTGAGGAGGAATGATTATCAACACATGTCTTCTGCAGCATCACCTAATCTTGTGTTTGGGCCTGTGCTGCAGGTGAAGTGTCAGATTCTGACAGCAACAGCTCCTCCTCCAGTTCAGATTCAGACTCTTCCTCAGAAGATGAGGAATTCCATGATGGCTACGGAGAAGACCTCATGGGAGATGAGGAAGACAGGGCCCGTCTGGAACAGATGACAGAAAAGGAGAGAGAACAAGAACTGTTCAACCGCATAGAGAAGAGGGAGGTGTTGAAAAAAAGGTAAAGTAGTAATTCCTTAATGATACATTAATAGAGTAATTTTCCAAAGTTCGCATTTGGAGCCCTGTCTTCCTAGGGTTTGAGACTTAAAATTTTGGGAATTCCCCCGCGGTTCAGGGGTTAGGACTCCACCCTTTCACTGCTAAGGGCACAGGTTCAATACCTGGTTGTGGAAGCAAGCCATGCAGCACAGCACCCCCCATCCAAAAAAAATGACTTGAAATTCTCATTATGTATGAGTTAGGAATCTATCTTTCTAGCGTGGTTTTTTTTTTTTTTTTTTTTTTCAAACTCTAATGTTAAATTGCTTTTTGGTATACAAAGGTGTTTCAGTATTTAGGATTACATGTGTAAATGACAAAAGTCTTTCCTTATCTCCTAAAAGAATTTCAAGATGAAAATAAACTTGGGTTTCATCTCAGGAAATAGTCCTCAGAACTAGGATTATTCTGTCCCTACCTGATCATGTGAAAGAAACATAGAAGCGTTTTCTTTGGCAGCAAGTAGTCCCATTTCATCTGGGAGCCTGGTTGTCTCTTCTGGAGACCATGTTAAGTCTGCTCAGTTATCCGAGACAAGAATGTTTGGCTTTCAGTCAGCAGCAAGTCATAGACGTTTGTTTTGAGTGTGGATGCTTCCACGGTTACCTATATTGGAACAAACAGGACTTAAGAAACAGTACCAGAGTTGCCAGATGGTTAAGAATGACTTCGAAAATTTGTATTTCTGAACTGTGGAGAGCATAGCAAAAGGTTCTAAACCAAGGCCAGTAGGGCCCTATGGCAAAATCACCAAGTAGCTCTAGAGTAGTGGGTGGCTTATCTCAAGGTTGGTTTTTATGTTTTTTACCTTATATGAATAAGGCAGTTAAAGAATGTTTGCAGTGAGGAGAATTAAGACAGAAGTTCAGAGCCATTCTCAGAAATTTAGGGGTTTGTAGCTCATTTGTTTAGCTGCAGGGCAGTACATGGTAACTCAGAAACTTTTGTGTAAACATCACTAGCATCCTAATGTGAGATGAAGTGGCGGCACCAGTAATGAGGCATCCTTTTCAGTGGTGTTTTGTTTTTTTGGGGGGGGGGGTTTATTTGTTTGTTTGGGGGGTGGTTTTGTTTGTTTTGTTTTTTTGTCTTTGTTTTGACTGCGCAGCATGCTGCTGCTGCTGCTGCTGAGTCGCTTCAGTCGTGTCTGACTCTGTGCGACCCCATAGATGGAAGCCAACCAGGCTCCCCCATCCCTGGGATTCTCCAGGCAAGAGTACTGGAGTGGGTTGCCATTTCCTTCTCCAATGCATGAAAGTGAAGTCGCATGCGGGATCTTAATTCCCTGACCAGGGATCCAAACCATGCCCACCGCAGTGGAGGCTCAGTCCTAACCACTGGACCGCTGGGGAATTCCCAAAGTGTTGGTTTTGGTTGTTAGGTTCTTCCCCTATTCTAGAGCTTTCCCTTTTTTATTATTTATTTACTTACTTATTCAAGCTCACTGCATAAAGGTAACTTGGTTGTGTAAAGAGCACTGATATTTTCTGTCAGAAAGTCTAGGCTCAAGTCCAACTCACTAGCCAGGTGATCTGACCCTCCTCCTGCCTCAGCCTCCCCTTGAGAAATTGTTGTAAGGTCAGAGTGAGATGATACATGTAAGAACATAATATAAATATAAACTTATTTTAAATTGAGGTATAGTTGATATACAATATTATATAAGTAACATGTATAGTGATTCACAGTTTTTAAAGGTTATATTCCATTTATATTGTTTATTGTTGTTCAGTTGCCAAGTTGTGTCTGAGTCTTTGTGACCCCATGGACTGCAGTACACCAGATTGCTCTGTCCTCCACTATCTCCCAGAGTTTGCTCAAATTCATGTCTGTTGAATCAGTGATGCTATCTAACCGTCTCATCTTCTGCCACCCTCTTCCCCTTCTGCCTTCAGTTTTTCCCAGCATCAGGGTCTTTTCCAGTGAGTCGGCTATTCACGTTAAATAGACATAGTATTGGAGCTTCAGCTTCAGCATCAGTCCTTCTTACGAATATTCAGGGTTCATTTCCATTAGGGTTGACTGCTTTGATCTCCTTGCAGTCCCAGGGACTCTCAAGAGTCTTCTCCAGCACCACAATTCAAAAGCATTTATTCTTTAGCACTCAGTCTTCTTTATGGTCCAACTCAACATCTGTACATTAATACTGGAAAAATCATAGCTTTGACTATACGGACCTTTGTCAGCAAAGTGATGTATCTGCTTTTTAATATGCTGCCTAGCTTTGTTATAGCTTTCCTTCCCAGGAGCAAGCATCTTTTAATTTCATGGCTGCAGTCACCATCTGCAGTGATTTTGGAGCCCAAGAAAATAAATCTGTCATTGCTTCCACTTTTCCCCTCCTGTTTGGCATGAAGTGATGGGACTGAATGCCATGAGCTTAGTTTTTTGAATGTTGTATTTTAAGCCAGCTTTTTAAATCTCTTCTTTCTCCCTCATCAAGAGGCTCTTCAGCTCCTCTTCACTTTCTGCCATTAGAGTGGTATCATCTGCATATCAGAGGTTGCTGATATTTCTCCTTGCAATCTTGATTCCAGCTTGTGATTCTTCCAGCATTTCATATGATGTACTGTGTATAGGAGTTAAATAAGCAGGGTGACAGTGTACAGCCTTGTTATACTCTTCCCAATTTATATTGTTAGTTATTGTAAAATATTGGCTATATTCCATGCTGTACACTATATCCTTGTAGCTTATTTTATACACAGTAGTTTGCACCTCTTAATTCCCTACCCCCATAGTGCCTCTCCCCACTGGTAACCACTAGTTTGTTCTCAGTGTCTGTGGATCTGTTTTTTTGTTTTTGTTGTTATATTCATTAGTTTGTTGTATTTTTTAGATTTCACATCAGTGATATCATACAGTATTTGTTCTTCTGTGTCGGACTTCCTTCACTTAGCATGTGCTATGTTGTCAGTCATGTCTGACTCTTTGCGACTCAGAGGACTGCAGCCCTCCAGGTTCCTCTGTCCTTGGGATTCTCTAGGCAAGAATACTGGAGTGCCATTTCCTCCTCCAGAGGATCTTCCCCACCCTGGGATTGAACCCACAACTCTTAGGTCTCCTTCATTGGCAGGCAGGTTCTTTACCACTAGTGCCACATGGGAATCCCCTTTCTTAGCATAATCCCCTGCAGATTCATCCATGTTGTTGCAAATGGCAACGTTTCATTCTTTTTTATGGCTGAATAGTGTTCTGTTGTGTGTGTGTGGATGTGTGTGTGTACATGCCACATCTTTATCCATTCATTGCATATCTTGGTAATTGTAAATAATGCTGCTATGAACATGGGAGTGTGTGTGTCTTGGTTGAATTAGTTCTTTGTTGTTTTTGTTAAATATATACCCAGGAGCGGAATTGCTGGGTCATGTGGTGATTCTGTTTTTAGTTTTTTGAGAAACCTCTAAACTGTTTTCCACACTGGTTGCGCCAATTAACTTCCTCCATTTGTTCTTTGTGTTCTCTTTGATGATAGCCATTCTGTGACATAATAATACCTCATTGTGGTTTTGATTTGATTTCCATAATGATTAGTAATACTGAGCATCTTTTCATGTGCCTATAGGTCATCTGCATTTCCTCTTTGGAAAAATGTCTATCCAGGTCTTCTGCCAATTTTTCAATCAGGTTTTGTTTTTTTGATAGTGAGTTGTATGAGCTGTTTATATATTTTTTATATTAACCCCTTAACAGTTTTGTCATTTGCAAATATTTTCTCCCATTCAGTAGGTTGTCTTTTTGTTTTGTCAATGGTTTCCTTTACTCTTTAAAAGCTTTTAAGTTTAATTAGGTCCCATTTGTTTATTTTTGCTCTCATTTCCTTTGCTTTAGGAGACAGATCCAAACAAATATTGCTATAATTTATCTCAAAGAGTATTCTGCTTATGTTTTCCTCTAGGAGTTTTATGATTTCTGGTTTTATATTTATGTCTTTAATCCATTTTGAGTTTTTTTTTTTTTTTTTAAGAAAATGTTCTAGTTTTTTTCTTTTGCACGTAGCTGTCCAGTTTTCCAGCACCTCAGATATTAACTTTTAAAAATAACTTTATTCAGATATATTTTTACACACCATAGAATCCACCCATTGAAAGTGGTTGAAAGTGATTCAGTGATTTTTTTTTTAATATATTGATAAAGAAAGCTGAGCGCAGAAGAATTGATGCTTTTGAACTGTGTGCTGTTGGAGAAAACTCTTGAGAGTCCCTTGGACTGCAAGGAGATCCAACTAGTCCATCCTAAAGGAGATCAGTCCTGAGTGTTCACTGGAAGGACTGATGTTAAAGCTGAAACTCCAATATTTTGGCCACCTGATGCGAAGAGCTGATGGATTTGAAAAGACCCTGATGCTGGGAAAGATTGAGGGCAGGAGGAGAAGGGGAAGACAGAGGATGAGATGGTTAGATGGCATCACTGACTCAATGGACATGAGTTTGGGTGGACTCTGGGAGTTGGTGATACCTGGCGTGTTGCAGTTCATGGGGTTGCAAAGAGTCGGACATGACTGAGGGACTGAACTGAACTGAAATGAAAGTTGTATAGCCACTGCCACAGTTAATTTCAGAACATTTTCATCACCCCAGGAAAAAACCATGTACTTACTGGTACTCAGTTCTCTGTTGCCTCCTAGCCTTAGGAAACCACTAACTTACTTTGTGTCTTTATAGATTTGCCAAATTCTGGGCATTATATATAAATGGAATCATAAATATATAGGCTTTTGTGCCTGACTTCTTTCACCTAGCATATTTTTGAAGTTCATTCATGTAGCATGTGTCAGTACTTCATTCCTTTTTATGGCTGAATAATATTCCATTAAGTGTATACGTCACATTTTGTTTACCTATTAATCTGTTTTGACATCTTTTTGCTGTTATGAATAATACTACTATGAACATTAATGTACAAGTATTTAAGTATCTATTTTCAGTTCTTTTGGATACATACCTAGGAGTGGAATTGCTGAGTCATATGGTAATTTTATGTTTAACTTTTTGAGAAACCACCAAACTGTTTTCCAGAGCAGCTGCATCATTTTACTTTCCCCCAAGCAATGTATGAGAGTTCCAGTTTCTCCATATCCTTGCCAACACTTGTTATTTTTCCATAATAACTATCCTGGTGACTGTGAAGTATCTCATTGTGGTTTTGATTAGCATTTTCCTGTTGACTAATAATGTTTAGAATCTTTTCAAATCCTTGCTGGAGAAATTTTTGTTCATATGCTTTGCCTATTTTTAAATTGGGTTATTTGTCTTTTTGTTAAGTTTTAAGAGTTCTTTATGTATTCTGGTTCAGTTCAGTTCAGTCAGTCGTGTCCAACTCTTTGTGACCCCATGAATCACAGCACACCAGGCCTCCCTGTCCATCACCAACTCCCGGAGTTCGCTCAGAGTCACGTCCATCAAGTCAGTGATGCCATCCTGGCTACTAGGCCCTTATCATAGAAGGAAATGGCAACCCACTCCAGTTTTCTTGCCTAGAGAATCCCGTGGACAGAGGAGTCTGGTGGGCTGCCGTCTATGGGGTCGCACAGAGTTGGACATGACTAAAGCGACTTAGCAGCAGCAGCAGCAGCAGGCCCTTATCAGATACAGAATTTGCAAGTATCTTTTCCCATTCTGTAGGTTGTATTTTTTCACTGTCAAGTATTGCTTAATGCACAAAATTTAAAAATTTGTGTGTACAATAAATGTTTTCTTTTCTTGCTCAAGCTTTTGGTATCATAGCTAAGAATTTATTGCCAAATCCAGTCATGAACATTTACCCCTATGTTTTCTTATAAGTTTTATAATTTTAGTTCTTGTATTTAGATCATTGATTTTTTTTTTAATTTTACATTGGAGTATAGTTGATTTACAGTGTTGTGTTAGTTTCAGGTATACAGCAGAGCAATTCAATTATACATATATCTATTCTTTTTTCAGAATCTTCTCCCATATAGACTATTATAGTGTATTGAGTAGAATTCCCTGTGATCTACAGTAGGTCTTTGTTGGTTATCTATTTTACATGTAGTATTGTATATATATCAATCCCAACCTTCTGATTTACCCCTCTGCCTCTCATTGATCCATTTTCAGATCTCTCTTTTTTTTTTATGGTGTGAGGTATGAATTCAGCTTTATTATTTGGTGTAGTTATCCAGTCGTTCAGTATCACTTGTTGAAAAGACTATTCTTTCCCCAGTCTTGGCCCCATTGTTGAAAATCAGTTGTCTGTGGGTATATGGATTTATTTGTTGACTCTATTCTGTTCCATTGATCATTGTTTATTGTTATGCCAATATCATACAGTTTTGATTACTGTAGCTGTATAGTCAGTTTTTAACTTGTGAAGTGTTGTTATCCAACTTTGTTCTTTTTCAAAATTGTTTTGACTATCTGAAGCCCTCTGCATTCCCATAGGAATTTTAGTATTGGCTTATCAGTTTTCACAGCAGTGAAAAGAAACAGCTGGGATTTTTATAGGACTTGTGTTGAATCTGTTTATCAAATTTGCAAGTGTTGCCATCTTAAGTCTTTCAATCTGTGAATATGGTATCTTTCTACTTACTTAGATATTGTTTAATTTCTTCCAACAGTTCTTTAGTTTTTGGCGTAAAAGACTAGCACTTGTTTTGTTAAATTTATTCCTAAATATTGTATTTATTTTTTTGGATGCTACTGTAAATGGAATTGTTTTCTTTATTTCATTTTTGGATTAAGCACTGCAAATATATTGAAATACAATTAATTTTTGTATATTGACCCTATTAAGAGCTAAGTAAAAGAAATTTTATAATTGGAGTTATTTTATAATGTTACAAAAAGTTTAATATTCTTATATTCTTATTGTTTATCCCTTCCATAAAATTCCTTAAATTTACACAAAACAATAGTTTTGTTTCATAAAACCCTAATTTTTGTTACAGGGAGAGAGCCTCAATTGCATTTGTTTAAGAGAATAGCATATTTATTCACATGTTTGCTGTGGTAGAGCTGAGGGAGTTATTTTTCCTAAATAAGAAAGCTGTCAAGTGGTATTTTAAAAATACAGCCTGTGTCTTGACCACCTTCAAAATGTGACAGTGATTCTCTGTGGCTCCATTATGTTTCTAATGAGACACCATTGGAGTTAATCCAATAATTAACTCTTTTCTTCCATTTTGTGAAGTTGAGGAAGAGCTGTGTATTACCAACAAGATACAGGAGGATCCTAAATATCTTCTCTCATTTTTAAGTCTATTTCAACAGAATGCTGTCCAGTACTTTCGATGTGCTTATATTCAGTATTTCTAACATACTTAATGTATTGGAGTTTCTTGTAGGAAACTAAAACATTAACTCCTCCCCCCCCACTTATTTTCTTTCTCCTATCTAATAGAAGTCAGTCCTTACAAGTATTTCATTGCCACTTAAAAACCGAACAAATATCTTTTAAACAGATTTGAAATCAGGAAAAAACTGAAAACAGCCAAAAAGAAAGAAAAGAAAGAAAAAAAGAAAAAGCAGGAAGAAGAGCAGGAAAAGAAAAAACTGACACAGATTCAAGAATCTCAGGTAGGACATACAGTAGTCCTTATTATCCCAAGAGTAATACCTCTGTTTTGAGTGTGTATGTATGTTTATGTAAAAGATGGGTTTATATTATAATCAGCTTAGGTCAGTTAGTGCAAGACTGTTTATGTGGTGTCTTCATCTTGTAGGTTTCATTAATCTCTGGACATATCATTTCACCATTAGCTGTGCTGTTTAACTCCTTGGGAATTCTACTGAAGTCTGCATGTAAAAAAGCAGCTCATTTGGTGTGTGAGCATTCCTTAAGGGAAAGTTGGTAAACTTCTTGTCCCAGGTAGCTAAATTGGTTATGATGTTTACTCAGGTGTATGTCATCCTGGACTTGGTAACAAATGTAGCCGGGAAAATTAGTTATCTCTGCGTTTATAACAAAAAGCTTTACTGACAGTATTAACAAAAGTTAGCTACAATCTAGGGAGTCCTTTCGGAAAGTGTTTACGTTGATATTTCTTTGGCTTTCTCTTTATTAGCCAGGTAAGACAGGACTGACTATACTGCTCAGTCCTCTTTGTCCACAAGAGGATGCTGTCTCCCCTTAAGCAAATTTCAGTTTCTGCAGCCAATATAGATTCACATTGGAGAACTGAATTATTGTTAGTTACAGAGAATGTTCTCAGCTATTGGTGAAGAGAACCATCCTATATACCTTTCCCTTCACAGGTAACATCCCACAACAAGGAACGACGCTCCAAACGGGATGAGAAACTAGATAAGAAATCTCAAGCCATGGAGGAACTAAAGGCAGAGCGAGAAAAACGGAAGAACAGAACAGGTAAGTGGGGAAAATACAATGGCTGCTTTGTGTCTTTGATCATATGATTTGACTTCCCAATGCCATTTTTATCTCCCCGCTCACCCTTTTAGCTCTCAAGTATTCAGTTCAGTTTAGTTCAGTCGCTCAGTCATGTCTGACTCTGCAATCCCATGAATCGCAGCACGCCAGGCCTCCCTGTCCATCACCAACTTCCGGAGTTTACTCAAACTCATGTCCATCGAGTCGGTGATGCCATCCAGCCATCTCATCCTCTGTCGTCCCCTTCTCCTCCTGCCCCCAATCCCTCCCAGCATCAGAGTCTTTTCCAATGAGTCAACTCTTTGCGTGAGGTGGCCAAAGTACTGGAGTTTCAGCTTTAGCATCAGTCCTTCCAAAGAAATCCCAGGGCTGATCTCCTTCAGAATGGACTGGTTGGATCTCCTTGCAGTCCAAGGGACTCTCAAGAGTCTTCTCCAACACCACAGTTCAAAAGCATCAATTCTTCGGCGCTCAGCTTTCTTCACAGCCCAACTCTCACATCCATACATGACCACAGGAAGAACCATAGCCTTGACTAGAAGTTCCAAACACAGAGAATAGTATAATAAACTCATGAACCCATCCTCCAACTTCAGCAGTCAGCTCATAGCCAGTCTTATTAAATCTGTACTGCCTCGGCTGCACCAGGTCTTAGTTGCAGCATGTGGAATCTTTAGTTGCGGCATGTGAACTCTTGAGTTTCAATGTGTGGGGTCTAGTTTCCTGACCAGGGATTGAACCTAGGCCACCTGCATTGGGAGTGCAGAGTCTTCGCCACTGAACCACCAGGGAAGTCCCTCTTTGGGTTATTTTAAAGTAAATCTCAGCATCATCACATTTCAACCATAAATACTTCAATATGTATTTCTAAAAGATTAGGACTCTTAAATATAACTACAGTACCATTACCACAGCAAAAAAAAGTGACCAATATTTTCTTCCAGTCTGTAGGTTGTCTTTTCATTTTATTTATGGTTTCCTTTGCTATGCAAAAGCTTGTAAGTTTGAGTTGGTCCCATTTGTTTATTTTGCTTTTATTTCTATTGCCTTGGGAGACAGAGAAAACATTGGTGTGATTTATATCAGAGAATGTTTTGCCTGTGTTCTCTTCTAGGAGTTTTATGGTGTCATGTCTCATGTTTAAGTCTTTAAGCCACAAAATGGTGATATCATTCTTTCATCTACTATCTGGTATACTTATATAAAGAGAAACTTACCAGCTGTTCAGTTAACACCAGGGACATTTTGTATTTACTAGTTCTCAAAAGAATGAGATAGTTCCTTAGCAAACTCCAACTGTAACCAGTGAGATTTGTTTGTTTTGAATATCTTTGGGAACCCATGGATTTTTAACATACTTTATGTTTTTATTCCATTGCAGTTATTATTGTTGAGACTCAAATTGTCTTATCTTCAACCAGTTGTAGCCTGAATTCTTTGACAGGAAACAGAGGCCTTAGTCTTTAATAATCCAGTGGTCTTTCATAGCTTTCTTGCTTTCTGGATTTAGAGTCAGCCATTTCTCTAAGGAGCCCAATTCATCTTTGTGCTTTGGGGTGGGTTTTTTTCTCCCTCATAAGAAATTGCATTTTAACCATAATCTAGACACAAGGAATGCTACTGGATTGGTTATTACTTCTAAGTCTTTTTGATATCCAGAGCTAGGATTTTTTTTTTTATGATAAATTCATTTTGAGCCTCATACTAGATATATCTGTTTCAAAACTAGGATGCCAAGGTTGTTTTGTTTTGTTTATGCTTTATAACAACTTTCTTGAGGTATAATTAAGGTACCATACTGTTTACTCATTTAAAGCATACAGGGCCTTTAGTATATTCACAGCTGTGTCATAAAGCTCAATGAGTTTTCAAATGTTTCATTACTCTAAAAAGAAACCTCATATCCTTTAGCTGTCACCCCCTCAGTCCTGTTATTTCCCAGCCCTAGGCAATCACTGGTCTACTTTCTGTCACTATGGACTTGCCTGTTCTGGACATTTCATATACATGGAATCATACACTATATGGTCTCTTGTGTCTGACTTCTTAGCATGCTTTCTAGATTCACCATGTTGTAGCATGTATCATACTTCTTCCTTTTATGTCTGAATAATGTTCCATTATATGTCTGTACACGTTTTATTTGTCCCTTCACCTCTTGAGCGACACTGGATTGTTTTCACTTTTTGACTGTTACAAATAATGCTGCTCTGAGCATTTATGTGTAAGTTATTGGGTAGACAGGTTTTCACTTCTCTTGCCTATACACTTAGGAGTGAATTGTTGAAGCATATGGTAACTTTGGTGTTGGAGAAGACTCTTGAGAGTCCCTTGGACTGCAAGGAGATCCATCCAGTCCATCCTAAAGGAGATCAGTCCTGAGTATTCATTGGAAGGACTGATGCTAAAGCTGAAACTCCAATACTTTGGCCACCTCATGTGAAGAGCTGACTCATTGGAAAAGACCCTGATGCTGGGAGGGATTGGGGGCAGGAGGAGAAGGGGACGACAGAGGATGAGATGGCTGGATGGCATCACCGACTCGATGGACATGAGTTTGAGTAAACTCCGGAAGTTGGTGATGCACAGGGAGGCCTGGTGTGCTGTGATTCATGGGGTCACAAAGAGTCGGACACGACTGAGCGACTGAACTGACTGACTGATGGTAACTTTGTGTTTGACCTTTTGAGAAACTGCCAGGCAGTTTTCCAAGAGACTTAACCATTTTGCATTTTCACCAGCAATGTATGAGCGTTCTCCCCTGTTTTCACATCCTTACTAACACTTGTCATTGTCTTTTTTATTATAACCATCTTAGTGGGTATGAAGTGGTATCTTATTGTGGTTTAGATTTGCCTTTTTCTAATGACTAGTGATATTGAGCATTTTTTTGTATGCTTCTTGGCCATTTGGATATCTTCTTTGGTGAAATGTCTAGTCAAGTCCTTCGCCCGTTTTTTAATCAAGTTCTCTGTTTTTTGTTGTTACTGAGTAGAAGGACTTCTTTAATTATTTTCAATTTTAGTCCTTTATCTGGTATATGATTTACAACTGTTTTCTCCTGATCTATAGGTTGTCTGTTTCCTCTTAATAGTGTTGTTTGATGCATAAAAGTTAATTTTGATGAAGTACTATTTATCTTCTACTGTTTATCTACTTTTTTTTCTTTTGTTGCCTGTGCTTTGGATATCATATCCAAGAAATCATTGCCAAACGCAGTGTCATAAAGTTTTCCCCCTATTCCTTCAAAAAGCTTGATAATTTTAACTGTTACATGTAGATCTTTGATTCAATTTTTTTGTATGGTGGGAAGTAAGAGTCTACTTTTTTTTTGTCATGTGGGATATCTAGTTTTCCCAGCACAAGGTTTTGAGATGACTGTCATTTCCCTATTGATTGGTCTTGTCATCCTTGTCAGAAATCATCTAACCATAGATGCAAGGGTTTATTTCTATGCTCTCTATTTCATTGGTCTGTATATCTTTCAAATGACTTTTTCAGAGTCACTTGTTGGGAGTTCCTTGGTGGTCTAGTGGTTAGAATTTGATGCTTTCACTGCCTTGGCCTATGTTCAATCCCTGGGCAGAGTCCTGAGATCCCACAAGCCAGGTGGCGTGGCCCAAAAAAAAGTCACTTATTAGAGTTCTTTTTGTGTGGTTGTGCCATCAAGTGAATACTTTGTTTCATTTTATTTGTGATCTGTAGAGATGATATTATTATTATTTTTTGTTTTATGATTATATAAAATACAAGGTTCCAAAGTCAAACTTTCTAAATAAGGTATGTTCACAGAAATATAGCACCTATACCCTTCTGTTTCACTCCTTGCCTCCCTCCCATAGTAGGCAGCCTTCCTTTTTAGTTTTTTAAACAAAAGGAACAGATTCACCTTCCATCTTGAATTAATGGTAGCGCATTATACACACTTTTCTCTACCTTGCTTTTTTCACTTACTCATACATTCTAGAGATAACTCCTTAGGTCGAGCAGTGGTTGGTAGACTACCTGTTTTGTAATGATTCGACTGGAATACAGCGATGCCCATTTTTCATAATTGTCTGTGGCTGCTTCTTGTCTACAGTAGCAAAGTTGTGTAGTTGATACAGTAACCATATGAAGCCCATCCTAAGATATTCACTATCTCTTCATTTAAAAAGATTTTCTGACTCAGGATGCAATGTAATGGTTCAGCTTGGCTCATTCCTTGTTTCGCAGCTGCAGGGTGGCTCACTGGGTCAGTGTGCTAGAGGTGATTCAACCACTCGCCTTTGCAGACATTTGGGTTGTTTTCAGTCTTGTGCTATTACATGTAGTGCTGTAAATTCAAAATAAGATTTCCCTGAAAGACGCTGAAGACATCTTTAGTTTTTCCTCATTTTTCCTGTCCATCTCCAAGTGTCTTGAGAACAATAAAAGACAAGTGTCTGCAGAGTTGGTGTCCCTTTTTGCCCACTTAGTGACTATCTTCCAACACCCCCCCCACCCCCTTTATTTTTGTCTGCTGGGGCTTGACATTTGGTGTGATTTTAAACTTTCTGCTTTCTGGGTAACTCACTTGTATAGATAGCCCAAGTAATCACAATCCAGGCCAGAGATGATGGAGCTATCTATTAAATCTCTTTCTACATTCCAGTCCTTTTTTTCAGAGATGAAAGATGTTTCAGTTTCTTATTGAGAAAACCTCAGTAAACATTTCCTTTTTTTTTTTTTTTAAGCTGAGCTCCTCGCCAAGAAACAGCCATTAAAAACTAGTGAGGTGTACTCTGATGACGAGGAGGAGGAGGAGGATGACAAGTCCAGTGAAAAGTCAGACCGCTCATCCCGAACAACGTCATCCGACGAGGAAGAGGAGTAAGCTGTGCACATTTTGGTCTAGTAGTCCGGATGGGTGGGTTCTACGGGGAAAGGCTTAGTGTAGTTTCCAAATATCTCCTCCTGTTTGGTGACAAACTGTGGTCTGGTCAAGTACCCTGAATTGCTGAGCTGAGTTTGCAAGCACATCAGCCAAACAGGCTTCTGCCTTTGGCTCATAGGCTGCGCCCCTGAACATTTCATCAAGATTTGGCAGGTGGGAATTGCTTTCATGTCACCCTTGGATTAGCCAAGAGCTTCCCTTGGTTTTCTTTCTATGATAGTGGGTTATCTGGGCTGGCAGCCTCATTCGAGACAGTTCACAGTCCTGGTTAGGAACAGGATTGTAGTCCCACTTTCCTGTTGCTTCATGTATTTCTCCTGCTGTATGAAATCACATATACTTCGGTGAAGTTTTAAGAAGTTGGTATTTTTTATTTACCTTGATCTGTTCGTACAATGAACAGTTTGCCCAGCATCCTTTGTTCCTCACAGGAAAGAAGAGATCCCTCCAAAATCACAACCGGTCTCCTTACCAGAGGAATTGAATCGCGTTCGATTATCACGGCATAAGCTGGAACGTTGGTGTCATATGCCCTTCTTCGCTAAAACAGTCACAGGATGCTTTGTACGGATTGGCATCGGAAACCACAACAGCAAACCAGTTTACCGGGTTAGTATTTCTTTCCTTGGACAGTTGTAGGATGTTTTAAATATAATGATTCTTAGCTAAGAGTATGAACTGCTGAACAGACCTGTCACTTTTCTGCTAGCATTTGATGGGAAAATAGATTGCAGCTGAGATTTCATTAGATTAGCCACAATCTGAGGCAACCAGGGATCAAGCTGACCTGCTGCCAGGAAGAGTACTTGGAGCCCAAAAGTTTAGATTTAGAATGATTTTCTGTATCCTTCCATATAAAAGCAAGACAGGAGACATTTATGAAGTCTTTGTCAGGAGTTATGTAATCTGGAAGATTTATTAATTTGAAAAATAATGAAAAATTTCCACATTACATACTAAGTGACTTCTGGAACAGGGAGTTATATTGAGGTTTAAAAAGTAAACAAAACCTTCCAGCCTATTGAGATTATTTTGTGAGTTCCAGCTCTGCTTCTGTGGCCTGGATGACTAGAAAGAACATAGCTGGTTGGTTTGTTTTTTCTTTTCTTTTTTTGTTTGTTTTGTTCTGAGTTGTTTGATTTTAACCTGTGTTCACCCCCTTGTGTGAGGACCAGTGGCCATGCCACGTCCCAGAAACCTTGGCAACAGAAACAGACATCATGGTCTTCACATTTGATTGATAAAACTGACGTCTGAAAGCCAAGTGCACCCCCAATAAGGCAGAATTAAGTTAGAGGGGAATTTGCCAATGGGCCCCACCAAGCTAACTGAGTCCTCACTTACTCTGGGCACAGGTGCTTTGCTGTCTGAGTCCTAAGCCTGAGGACAGTGCCCAGAACACCTTGAAGCTGTGGGGCTCCTCTCAGTTTAGTGTCACTCATCTGCACTCAGGCAGATGAAGCCAGAGGGTGGGGTGGAGGACTTCGAACGAGTGTGTTGTAACTGGTGTCTCTGTCCTCACTTAGGTTGCTGAGATCACGGGTGTTGTGGAAACCGCCAAAGTTTACCAGCTTGGTGGCACCAGAACAAACAAAGGGCTACAGCTACGGTAGGAGAGGTGCTTCCGTGGCCGATTCTGTTCCCACTGCAAACAGGCATGGCCTGCTGGGGCTGTTGTTTGCTCCCAGTGTTCTCTTTCTTATAATACTGTTTGTGTCCCCACCAGGGGCTTGGAGGGAAACTTGTGTTCCGCCTTTGCCTATAGGGAAGGTAGGAGGTAGCTGTCTCATAGGGGATGTTGAGTGCTGGAACACGTAGAAGGAAGACGATCACAAGACCCGCTCCTCCCAGGGTCCTGCAGGCGTTCCTCAGTGAGTGTGGGCAGGAGGCTTGCTTCTGGTCCTGGCTCCGTCAACAACTAACCTGATCTCTCACAAGCCAGGTCACCTTTTTGGATTTAGTTTGTGCCTCAGTAACTTGATATTGACTGAATGCTGGCTACGTGCCACAGTTGTAGGCATCAGGATAGAGGTGAGAACAAAATACACAAGTCCCTACCTGCTTGGAGCCTGAAAATTCTAAAGGCCCCATATGGGAAGGAATAGAAGTAGCTTGCCAGGTCACTACAGATAGTGGGTCACAGACACACCTCTGCCTTGGCCTTATTTGGCCTCTGTGGTCTCTCTGTTCTCTTCTCCCATTCCCATCATTTCTCCTGGACTGTTGAAAAGAGCCAGTTGGGTTAGGCAGTAGTCATGACATGCTAAGAGTGACTGTCCCTGTGAGGCAGGCACTGACTCACGTGGCTGGCACAGGGATCAGTAGAAAGGCAGTGTTCTTTCTCTCTAGGGATAGAACCTCCTTGTCATTCGGATACCTCCATAACATTTCATATTCTTGATGCCAGTTGACTGTGACCGATTTTATTGTAAATGGACTTCTGAAGCACTGGCTAAGTCTACTTGCTTCCAGTGCTCACACTGATGCTTAATCATGGCTGCTCTTTAGAACAGCCTAGAAGGTTTTTTGTTGTTGTTTGTGTTATTTCAGTGGCTGGTTCCTACTCCCAGAGATTCTAATTCAGTTGATCTAGAGTGCTGCCTTGCCATTGGAAGTTTTGTAAATCTTTGTAGATGATTCTAAAGGGTGGCCAAGATGGAGGCCCTTGGAGATAGGCAGTGTGGAGTCTGGAGGGATTGATCTGCTGGCGCTGCAGTCAACATGGCCCTTCCTGAAGCTGCTGTCTCTTTTTCATGCAGGCATGGCAGTGACCAGCGAGTGTTCCGCCTAGAGTTTGTCTCAAACCAAGAGTTCACTGAGAGCGAATTCATGAAGTGGAAAGAAGCGGTGAGTGAGTAGACAGCACCTCCCTAGCAGTTGTTCATGAAAATATTGACAGAGCCTCTTTCCCAAATTCTTTATTATAAACAACCCTTTTATTGCGTTTTGGTCCAGATGTTCTCTGCTGGCATGCAGTTGCCCACTCTAGATGAAATCAATAAGAAGGAATTATCTATTAAAGAAGCTCTTAATTATAAATTCAATGACCAGGACATTGAAGAGGTAAGAAACCTCGTATCCCAGAGTCTGGAGACTCATCAAGAGCCAAGTGTTAGAGAAGATCATGCCTGTCTTTTCTTTCCTGTATTTTGACATTTTTGGCTCTACCACTATTGCATGAGGAAGAGGGAATTCTGTTATTACTACCTTAGAATTTATAGTTCATCAGGATTTTCTTGTACACTGTCACTTGAAATCACAGCCTAACAAAGTAGATTCAGGGCTCAGGGATCTCTGTTCTGCTAGGCTTGGTCCTTCAAGAGTTTCCTTTCTCCAAGACATTTTGGTAAAATGGTTTGATCTCTGTTCTCTTGGACAGAGGATAGCCTTACAGTACAAGGCCCTTGGGCTGCTGCTGTTTATTGGTGCATGTTCCTTTGCGCTAGCCGGGAAGACTCTCTGGGACCCTGGAAGCAGCATAGTACCCCTTGGAATGAACTCGTTCTGGGTGTGGGGCATGGCACTACCATAGGAAGAGCAGCCCTCTTTTAACTATCTGCTTACCTCCACAATGGGCTCACCTGTCCTGCCTACAAAAGTAGTTTAGGAATACCTCACTGCTGGTGTCTCCTCTCTGGTACAGATTGTAAAAGAGAAAGAAAGATTCAGGAAAGCTCCACCCAACTATGCTATGAAGAAAACGCAGCTTCTGAAGGAAAAGGTGAGGACTTGTGTTGGAACTTCTTTCCCTGTCCTGCAAGGAGATACGGAAACCAGACTTGTTCATCCTCTGCCAAGTCAGTAGTGGCAGGATTGGGAGAAAATGCAGGGCTTGACTGTAAGCATCACAGATTTTCTTAGCATCTGGGCAGCATCCCTTGGCTGTTCTCCTTTCTCTCAGTGGAAGCTGATCTTGCCCGTTCCATTCTCCTCCCCTCCTCGTCACTTTAGTTTCACGTGTAATAAGATAGGCCCCAGGGCAGTATCAGCACTGGGCCCGAATAGACGAACGATACTGCGCAGCCCCACCATGGCAGGTGGCTTTCTATTCTTCATGTCAGGGTAGGGTGAGCCTTGTTAGGGTGAGTTAGCCAGGCGGGGCCTGGGTTCTGAGGTGTTTGTTTTTGCTATTCCTTCATACCTCCTGTCATTTGTTCATCATGTAAGATATTTTGCCTGTGTTGGAAGGAAGGGGACACTTGATACCGAGCTGGTCATAGCCAAAATCTCATGCATCTCTCTGTGTACAGGCCATGGCTGAGGACCTGGGGGATCAGGACAAGGCCAAACAAATCCAAGACCAGCTGAACGAGCTGGAGGAGCGAGCAGAGGCCTTGGACCGCCAGCGGACCAAGAACATATCTGCTATCAGGTGTGCTTCAGAGCCTGTTGTGATTGGGCTCCTATCCTTGGTCCACAGTTATCAGGCGAGCTGTGGCCTCGGACGTGCTGTGCTCCAGTGGCTCCACATATCTGGGGTCAGGCACCATGGTTCCCGCCCTCCTTTCACAGCCCACTGACTCATCCCTTTTCCTCACCCGCAGTTACATCAACCAGCGGAACCGGGAGTGGAACATTGTGGAGTCTGAGAAGGCCCTTGTGGTGAGTGAGACAGCTTGATCTAGATCACTAAGTGTAGTTTTAATTAATAAAACAACATGTAATCTTTTCTGTATCTCACCTGAGTATATTTTCTTTTAATTATTAAAGTAGCATGTACACAACACACACATAGTCTGTCTGTACACATACAACTGTGTAAGGCATTATAATAAAAAGCAACAGTCTTCTGTGCTAACCCCTCCCCATCTTTAGATTCTATTCCACGCATATTTATTTTTATCAGTTTCCAATTTTTTTGTTGTTATTGCTCCCATAATCTGTTCTGGTGTTCTTGAAGGGAAAAGGCTAATAGACAGCCTTTGACTTTTTCAGGGCCTTGCAAAGACTGTTACTTTTATGCATGCTTATGATAAATGAGAGGTGTGGGCGGGCAGGAGATAGAGTTCTGTAATACATGCTCTCTGTTTCAGGCTGAAAGTCACAACATGAAAAACCAACAGATGGATCCCTTTACCAGGCGACAGTGTAAACCTACCATCGTTTCTAATGTGAGTGCCTAAAGAGGACATATTTAGTCAGGACCTAGATTCTGGGACATAAATGAATTCCATTAGGAGATTAATAAGAAGTTAAAAATAATGTTGTCTTAGTGGGATTTGCTTGCCTCAAACACTTGGGTCTGGACGCTTCCTTTTTTATCTTACTGTAGGACATACGGGTAGTAAAAACCTGGCATGGACTTTAGAAACCTGTGGACTAAAGTGCGCTGCCAGGGCAGGTTCACCAGTGCAGCACAATGAGGAATGTGTAGGCTAGGTTGCCTGGCAAGGGCCTGGCTGGGCTGGACTTCAAAGCTTTTAACTGTCCCTTTTTGTAGCCTGGAGGAAAACCCCACTGGACTGCTGATGGGCCTACTGTAGTGCTTGTGTTAGTGGTGGTAGGTGGGATAGAAACTGGTGGTGGGACTGTGTGAGTGTTGAAGAGTCTCTAAAATAACTTCCTTGTTCTCTCAGTCCAGAGACCCAGCTGTTCAAGCTGCCATATTGGCCCAGCTGAACGCAAAATACGGTTCTGGAGTGTTACCAGATGCTCCAAAGGAAATGAACAAGGCAAGTGTAACACTGAAGCTCGGCCACTGGGCTGTACACCAGAGCAGGCACTTCCTGGTTTGGGCTTGATTGTCTCCACCTGGAGGAACTTGGTGTCCCACTTGCAGTCCTGTCTTCATCCTCATTATTTACAAATGTAATAAACAGCTACTGAATTTTGGTCAGATGACATAAGTTCTGAACCCAACACCACTACTTCATGAAACCCCTGACTGTGGCTTTAGGCAGCTGACCTCTAGCCTTCTAATCCACATTTTCTCCTATGTAAAGTGGGGTAATATATACCCTGCCTGTCATAGGACAGTCAGGAGTAGATAATATGTAAGGATGAGACAGTTGTAAAAGTGAAAGCTCCGTGTAAACTGAAATGTTAAACCAAGAGAAACTGCCCATTTAGAAGCCATTTTCTGCCTTTTCCTAAGGAGCCCAAACTCCCAGAAATTCCAGAGATCTTGGGTCAGGGGGGATTTGCTGTCTTGAGCCTACCCTTTCTGCCCTCACCCACAGCCATGAACCTTCCCTCCCCCTCCTCTCAGGCTCAGAAATAAAACCTCTGTGGACTCTCCTGCCCTCCCTCTGAGAGAAGAAATCAGAAGAGTCTTTAATAGGAAGATCTAATGAACTTGAGCAGCAGTTTTTACCATTAGTGGTTGCTGCTTCTTGAAGTCTAGTTGCATTTATCCCTCTATAATTAGTTTTTCTCTTCCCATTGCAGGGTCAGGGAAAGGATAAAGATTTGAATTCTAAATCAGCCAGTGATCTCTCAGAAGACTTGTTCAAAGTACATGACTTTGACGTGAAGATTGATTTACAAGTCCCCAGCTCAGGTAGGTGAAGGTAGAGATTGGTCATGGCCAAGGACCAGGGTGGCTCCATGACTCTCAGCCAGCAAGGAGGCGTGCTTTGGGGGAAGAAATGGGGATGTCTAGTCACCTGTGTTTATGGAGGCCAGAGTAAGATAGGCTGCAGGTCCATCTTGAGAGGGAACAGGGACACTACCTGGAGGAGTGAAGCCCAAGACCGGGGGGCCTCAGATGCCGGTTTGCTCTTCTTTCCTGTAGAATCAAAGGCCTTGGCCATCACCTCCAAGGCTCCGCCGGCCAAGGATGGAGCTCCGAGGAGATCTCTGAACTTGGAAGACTACAAAAAACGACGAGGGCTTATCTGAGCACGCCCAGCCTGCTGCATCTGACCCCGCATGCCCATCACAGTGTCCCACTTTTCCTCCTTTCCTCTGATTTGCCCTCACTGGGCTGGAGCAGCAGGAACTGGGAAGAGACTCTAAACTGCCAGTCATCTGTAATATAAACCATTTGCTGTATAGACTTCCCTGGTCTGCAACATCTCCACCGACCCCCCAGGACCCACCCAATGTGAACCTGGGCTCTCTTGGGCTTTATCCATGTCTTTAGATTTGTGTTTGCCTTTTTCTTTTTTTTTTTTTTTAAACCACAGTTCATTGGCCACTCTGCACGCATTCAGTATTACCGTGGAGCTGGGGTTCCTGCTGGAGCCCCCAGCAGCAGCACTGGGCAGCATCCTGTGCAGGATGGCCCTGGGCCCAACCATTGAACATTTGGCCCCCGGCCCTGGTGGGGGGTGGGGGCTGGGCACCCACAGTCCCGTCTCCTCTCTCTCATCTTTCTCTTCTTCCGATCTTGTGGAAGAAGGGTTTTGAAAACCCAATTTAATTTCCAAAAAGTGTACATTTGTGGGGAGGGAGGGGGTCTATTTGAGAGAGAGTGTGTATGTGTGTATGTGTCTGTAAGTGTGTGGATTTTTTTATCATTTTTTTAAAATGCAGTACTCTTTGTATCTGTCTGTCATGGGGCTATAGCTGTTTCAGATTTTTTTCAGCTGTACTTGAGCATCTGAAACTGCAAGAAAGAAATTCATTAAATGTGATTCTTCTTACTAAACAGTCCTGACTGCTGTAGCTGTGTAACTTCTCCCCCACCTCCTCTTTCCCATCACCCTCCCACCTCGGAGAAATCTCCCCAGTTTGGCCCCTGCCCTGTCAGCTGTGTCCTGGCAGGTGGGAGGGAAGCCCATGGCTAGGTACTAGGGAGGTACAGGTGTCTTGCTCAGCCCATGTGTTCAGCCCACAGCTTCTTGGCTGAATGTAGAGTGTGTCTTTTCCCCGCCCCATGTACTTGTCTCTTCCTAGTGATTCTGTTTTGCCGTTTCAGCAAGAATAATATTTTGTTCTGTTTTTTAAGAGAAAGTATTCAACATGAATGTGGAGAGAACGAACACAAAGATATAGGTTGCAGATGTTACAAGCATGTGCAGTTCTGTGTGTGTGTATACATATATATGGTAAGCATATATATTGTTGTGCAGCTAGGGTGAAGCCAGCAAAGAAGTATGTATGTCTTTATAAAATGTTTGCAAAGAGATAAGCTGACTGCTTGATAATCATTCTCAGGTGTAAAGCTCCAAGTGTAAATAAAAGTGGCATTTAACAAATCTTTTCAGAACAAAGTACAGCTGACTATATAAAACAAGAACTAAGCTAAAGGAAACAGCTGAGAGCTGCTGATTCCCACAAGAGGGAGAGGAATCTCAAAGCCCTGCCTTGTATCTCTTCACCCTACTTTCTATAAGAAAGTGGGATGATGGGAAATCATGGATTAAGTTGTATTTAAACAAAAAGGAACTTGGTAACTCTTTTGGGTTTAGTAGAGCCTCAGTGTTGCTTTAACTTAGTTTACACTTTTTTTATTTAAAAAAAAAAAGCAGCAATGTTTTTTTTAAAAGAATTGTGACTGTAAAATGGATAAATATGACTGTAACACAGCTATATGGTGGCTGTGACAGTTCAGTTGGGCAAAGGAGTGGTGGTGGACTCATTAAAATCATATATACTTGAATAGTCCATTGACCAAAACTCTTTATAGACTGTTGTGTAAATGTGGAATCACAGACTGTTAAACATTGCCTGGACTCCAGAAGAGTCCTGGAGGCTGCTGGGACCTCTCGTATCATGACAAACTCGGACTTTTTCTTTCTTGTTTTAAAAGACACGAAATGATAGAATCCATATAATTTGCTGGAGACATTCTGATCCACCATATAGATCTGTATTTAGTATCATTTGGATTTGGAGAAGTGTCGGTTACATTATGGCTGTGTAATAAAGTTTTTATTAAAACTGCATCACACTGTAGCCACTGTGCCACTACCTCCCCACACGCAGCTGCTGAAACTTTCGTTCTGAGACTCCAGAAACAGCAGGGAGCAGAGCCAACCAAAGAAGACCGACAGTTAACTTCTCACCTGAGTAGCCCATTTTGGTGATTGGAATCAAGACTGAGGACTTGTCTGCAGTCTCAACTGAGGCAGGGCCTCTGAACTGAGATCTTGACCAGGCATAATACATGGGCTTTATCCCACCAGCGGAGCTGCTTGGAGGTTCGAGGTGCCGCTTGTGCTGGGGAAGGCAGCAGGGGCCCACTGCTCCACCCCCACCCCACCCCCCAGGTGGTTTCAGTGTTGAAGGGTGTGGCACCTAAAACTGCTTTATACATTTTTCACTTCCTTCCAAGAAGCAAAAAGGCCAATGTCCGTATGCCGAGCTCATGATGTATAGAGGTCTGTTTGTCTGTCTTGCTTCTGACAGGTGCAGGGAAAGTCTTCCTGCCTACAGCTTTCCTTCAAAGAGAATGCTTTTGTTTTGTTTCTGTGAAGTCCTGACCTGTCACTCAAACTGTACAGATATTTGTAAATAAACTTTATGCCCTGTTTTAACAAGGGAGTCAGATTTAGTCCAAAGACTGCATCCTGAGTGGCAACTCTCGAAGTTATGTTTTACAAGTCCAGGAGAGCCTCTCTCACTTGATTTCCCTCCCTCCCCCTACTCTTAGCCCTGAACCACCACCACCCCCAAGTGAAAGTGGCTGCTGTTAACTCTTCAGCTACCCAGTTCCCCAGAAGCCTCTCTCAGACATTGGTTGCCTAGAGCCAAGGCAACCTCCAACTGGCCTAGTTTACTTCCTACGTTGGGAGATACCAACAAGCTCTAACAGAACCAGGTAGGACCCTGATACACTGCCTAACCCTAGTGAGAGTGTCGCCCTCCTACAGCTTTCAGTTGGCTGAGGTATAATTTCTTTGTTAATTTGTTTTCTGCCTGTCGTGAGCATGAAGGGGGACCCAGGGCTTGTGAGTATGGCTCTGGAATACTGATATCCTTCCCTTAGGGCCCCAGCTGGGACATCTGTAAGGCTCCCTGCCCTCACTACATGAGGCTGTGTCTCAAACCTTTCTAGACCTGGGAAGGTAGCGGGTGGCAAACGCAATGGTACAAGCCCAGTCCAGGCCTGCCTTTGATGTTGGGAGCCCTGGGGCTCACCTAGCAACTGCATCTAAGGAGGTTTTCTTAAACTCCCTATCACACCAGCCACCTGATTGTTGGAAGCAGGGGGCTCCTGGGCCCTAGAGAGCAGAGATTATAGTCCAGCCTAGAGGACAGCCTTGTCTAGTTATTTCCCAGGGTTCTCTGCTGTGAGGCAGCCACTGGCTGTGACTGCCTTGGGTGGAGGAATGCAAAGGGGAGAGGGGTGCAGGGTCTATTGGCTATCTCATGGTAGTGGCGTTCAGGAATGGGGAAGTCACAGGCCTCCAGCTCAGATACTTTCATGTGACTTACCTGACTAAAGTGGGCAGCTGAACTGCTTTGGGGAGGAGAGGTTTGGAGGGAGCAGCAGCACTAGGGGGTGAGGGCAGAGGGGCAGTCTGCCTTCCCTGTACGGTTCCCCAGGCTGGCCCCTAGGGCCAGTTTCTTGGCCCAGAATAGGGGCTTAGCCAGTGCAGCACAGGCATATTGAGGGCTTCCAGATTACGCTTTGGACTTGAGGGAGAGTCTAAAAGCCACAAGGTAAGTGGGCTCAGTGCAGCGTTCATGCCCCAGCTCCATCACTTAACTACCTAGGGCTGAAGCTGGTTAACTCTTCTAAGCCCATTCCCCATCTTTAACATAAAATCTATCTGGAGCCTGTTCACGATTAAGTGTTCATTTTCCCAGTAAAGGTTCGATAAGTGCTGTTGTCAGAGAGGCCATTAGGCCTCACAGGAGAGACTTGGAGCAGAGTGGAGGGGTGGGGGTGGAAGGGGCAGTGTGATGGAATGGGTCAGAAGCCACAGAATAGCCCCAGTGTCAGCGGAGGGCATGAAGCTCCAGAAGCTGGAGCACTTGGCCCAGAGACTCAGCTGGCTCCCACCTAGGAGTGTGTGTGTGTGTGTGTGTGCGCGTGTGTGCACTTGGCCCAGAGACTCAGCTGGCTCCCACCTAGGAGAGTGTGTGTGTGTGTGTGTGCACTTGGCCCAGAGAGCTGGCTCCCACCTAGGAGTGTCCGTGTGTGTGTGTGTGTGTGTGTGTGTGTGTGTGTGCACTTGGCCCAGAGACTCAGCTAGCTCCCACCTAGGAGTGTGTGTGTGTGTGTTGAAGGGTGGGAGGAAGGTCTAGAAACTCTGTCTCCCTATGGAGGTTCCAATGATCACTGGGGCTGGCCAGGAGAACTGTCCAGAGAAGGACAGCTGCCTTTTGGTCCCAACTTGCTGCTGCTATTTATCCTCTGCAGCCCCAACACACACCACACACCCTCTTTACTGATGGTCGTTCTGAAAGCATCCTCCTGCTCCCAGCCCTCACTGGCTCCGGAGGCTTCCACCTCACCACTGCCCCAGGGGACTCAGAAAGACTGTGAAGCCTCACCTCCCCAACACCACAGAGAGTAATTAAAACACAAAAACCGTGTCAAACTGGAAAATGAGTGTAAAGAAGTTCAACCAAGTTCCAATCTGTTTCATGATGACTTAATAGCATCTTCAGAATATCACTTTTTGTCTCTTTTAGCTGTCCATGACCCTGCATTTTCCCCAGTGGTTCAACGGTCTGCCTGCAATGCAGTACATGCGGGTTCGTTTCTGGGACGGGAAGGTCCCCTGGAGAAGGAAATGGCAACCCACTCCAGTACTCTTACCTGGAGAATCCCATAGACAGAGGAGCCTGGTGGGCTACAGTCCATGAGGTCACAAAGAGGCAGACACAACTGAATGGACTTCGCAGGCGCAAACGTACGACCCTCTGTCGCTAAATTCATGCGGGAACACATCTTGCTCAGTCATCAACACATCCACCTCTCCTGAAGCACAAGTCTATCCCCATCGATTTTTCCCTGGAGAACTACTCTTCAGGTCAAAGACTCTACGCTCAAAGGTCACCTCCTCCAGGAAACCTTCCCTGATTGCCCCTTCCCGCTCCGGTTTGGGAGCACCTAGGCTTCCCTAGGGCGGCACACACCACGCTGTAGTACTGTTATCTGTGAGTCTCCACCTCCACCCTGGGACCTAGTTAATGCCCAATAAACGCAGTGGAGGAAAGGGGGGCGAGACCAGCTGACTGCGTTCTGGGATTTCTGACCCCACCACTCCCCTCTATCGTGTCCCCAGACCGCAGCGCACGCAGGAAGGAGATGCGGCAGTGCTACGCCGCCTGCAGTAGACGCCCAAGCTGTCCGTCGTAGGGGTTCAACCTGAGTCCGCGAGTAAAACGGCCGTGGCAGATGGGAGCTATCCCCTCACGGCCCCGACGAGTCAACAGCTTCGGCCTCTGTTCGCCCACTCGCGACCTCACTGACCTTGGAGTCCAGGTCCGAGTGCCCCACGGGGCGATGATCACACTGCCTGCACGTGCATGCGCTAGCCATGCACGTCTCCAACCGTGGACCCCAGCCGGGCGCGCGCCCGGGCAGCTTCTCCACACCCGCCCCGCACCCGCCGTTGGGAGCTGGGGCCTCAGATTACTCCGTGCTCCTGGCGGGTTGCGTGAGGCGCCCGACTGATGCCAAGGAGGAGCAAGCATCAGTTCCACGGACCTGAGGCCTGCGCGCCACTTCCTAGTGGCTCCTGTTTCCACCTGGCCACTGGAGGCTCTCTGCCCACCCCGGGTGGAGGTCACGCTGGCAGGCAGAGATCACTAATATAATTAGGGGATGCGCCCACCTGGGGCGGGGAAAGATCTGGAGGTACCCTAGTAGGGATGTGGGGGACAGAAAGACTGCATCCCTGACCTCAGACACTACCAGTCCCCTCTGCCTCCCCTTGGCCACTGGCAGAGATTCTGAGGGTTCTGAGTTTTAGAGAGAGGGAGGAGGGGGAACCACAGGAACACAGGCTCCTGGGAGGGATGGGAAACCTTGTTTCTGAAGTGTGTCAGGAGAGAAAATGTTCTTACTGAGCATACACAGGTGTGGTGACACATTTTGACTGTTTTGGAGGAGGGTGATGCAGAGGGTGGCGGGTCAGTGAATGCTGCTAGGTCCCAAGTTTTATCAGAAGATATTCCCAGGATATTTCCACAAATTGTATTAATTATAGGGTCAGAGATTGCATGGGGAGGAGGAGAAACCCAGAGGCAAGGAAAAGGGTCTGGGGTTGTCAAGTGAAGATGGTTGTTCACTCCTCTTTCCAGGAGGAAGGAGAACACCAATTCTTCCCCATTTGCAATAACCCTGGCTCTGGCAAAACCTTCAGCACTGTCTCTACCATGCTCTGGGCAGAAAAGGGCTTCAGACTGACCAGGGTTGGAGAATGAATGGTTTGCAGGAAGCAGTTGAAAACCAAGGTCTCACTGAAAGTTCCTTGGAAACAGTAAATACAGCTTTTTAGCATCCTGGGGCCTGTTTTCTTTCTTTTCTATTTTAAAACTGCACCGTGTGGCATGTGGGGATCATAGTTCCCCAACCACAGATGGAACCCACGTCCCCTGCATTGGAAGCACAGAATCTCCTGGGGCCGTTTTCTGTTGTGTCCTTTCTCATTTCCTTCCTTCAAAAGACAATGTAAAATGATGTGCCACCACCCCTAGTAAGGGATCATTACTGCATCCCTTTCACCTACCACAATGCCTTGTCCATAGCAGCTGCTTAATGAAAGTTAATTTGCTCTATAAATGACAAATGAGTCATAGGTCACAGAATATTGGAATCTTGGGGTTAGAAACTCTCTTGGAGGACACTAAGCCTCACAGAGCATGTCTGGGAGTTGTTGACTTGAATGAGAACCTGTACCACCTGGCCTAAAGGAAAATGTGCCACCATCACCTTCCCAACATATACACACACACTCACACACTCACACACATCTCATGGAAGCTCAGCTCTTGCTGGAAAGGCTTTCAAAACAACAGGTGGGGGCTTCCCTGATGGCTCAGTCCTAAAGAATCTGCCTGCCAGTGCAGGAGACATGAGTTCAACCCCTGGTCTGGGATGATCCCACATGCCAAGTGGTAACTGAGCCTGTGTGCCACCACTACTGAGCCTGTGCTCTGGAGCCCAGGGGCCATAACTACTGAGCCCAAGTGCTGCAACTACTGAAGCCCTGTGCCCTAGAACCCACGCTCCACAAGACAAGTCACTGCAATGAGAAGCCTGCACACCACAACAAAGAGTAGCTCCTGCTTGTTGCAAACAGAAAAAGCCTGTGTGCAGCAAATCCAAATAAAGTTAAAAAAAAAAAAAACCAACAGGTGGCCCACTCATCCTCTCTCTCCAAGGCGAGAGCCCCTGTCCAGGGGTCTTGGGAAGCAGAAACTGGCATAGAGATGGTGAGTAGTGACCTTGCTCCTGCCCCTGGGGCCAATGGTCCTGTACTGTGAGTTGCATAAGAGGCACAGAGCTAAGTGAGGCAGGCTAAGGAATAAACCAGAAACCTCTCACTCAATCTCTATGCATCTAGGTTATAGGAGGATCCCTGAACAAAGAAGCCACAAGAAGAAGGATCAGTTCTCTTCTCAGACATGTAGCTGACCTTGTGGATAAGGCAGAGGGATTCTCAAGGCCAATCTCAGATGAGCCACCTAATGACCATCAAAACCTTGAAACAATCTTCTTGTCCCCCGCACATCCATTTTTTGCATCATACAAGAGGCCATTCCTACGCCTATATTGTAGTCAGACTGACCTTCTCCACATCCCCTCTAACTCACATCCATCTACTCAACTTCAAAGACTGTGAAAACTGAGGCAAAAAACAGAATTCCAGCATTTGAAAGGTCATTCCTGGCTCAACTAGGAGGACATGAGGACCCTTTGACCTTGTCCCACAGCCGTATTGGGACCCCTCCGCCCTGCCCCAGGATTGTGCCTATGTTTTCTGCCTGTGGTAGGTGGAGGCAGACTCTGCCTTCACTGGATAAGGATCTAGGGACTGAACTACAAGATGTTAAGAAACTGAGCATAGCACAAGAATAGAAGTTAGGGCACACTCCACCACCTAACTGTGCGGCCTTGCACAAGCGCCTTAACCTCCTTGGCTGAATTATTTAACCTCTTTGTTACTTCTGCTGTATTGTGAGGATGGTAGAGGCATATAAATGTACTTCCCACTTGAAAACCTATGAAATTAACTCATTTTAATACCCATTCCAAGGTTTGTCCTTACCTTTCCAGGGAGGAAGGCCTGAGCAGGTATTGCAAAGAGCTCTTCTTTGGTGGCCTGCCTTGGGCAAGTTCCTGATACAAGAAAAAGGAATTGCCCTGAGTTTCCTCATGGCAGTCAGGATGACACGGGCTCCCAGCCTGCTCGTGCCTCCAACATTGCCCATCCATTGGGCAGGTGTGAGCTGCATATTCCCTCTTCTCACTTCCCTTCCCGCCTTTCCAGTTCTAACAGGTCCTTGTTGGCTCTCTTCACTCTGGTTTTGCCCCCAGTCCCCTCTCTGAGGGTACTACCTTCCCAGCTCCTCTCTAACCAGGGGAGCTCGGAGGGAAAGAAATGAGTGCAGGAGACATAGGTGTCTCTGGTCCTTCAAGCCCTCAAGTACACCCCTTACACAAACACTCAGGCTCCTCCAAACCTCTGTGCCCCAGAGAAGGTAGCCATGTGGCTTCCCAGGTTCTCCACAGAGGAGTATTCAGACTCCTGTATTTCCTTCTTTCTCTTACTCCTTCATTTCTTCCATTTTTCTTCCCTCCTCCCACTCTTTCTTCCACTCAATCTTTCTTCCCTAGGGATTTTCCCTTTTCTTCTTTGCTGAAGGCACCCACTGTCTCTCCTCCTGGGCCATTCTCGAATTCTGGATGAAGGGAGATAAGGAAAGGAGATAAGAGTTCCTTTCTGTCTTCATCAGCTCAGAGGCCATCCTTCAGAGGGCTGTATCCCCACAGGTCCCCCAGTAATCTCTAGGCATCAGAATCCCCAATGAGGGATTCTCTCTCATGGCATTTGGAGAAAAAATAGGAAATGTTGTGAAATGCTGAGTTCTACACAAAGCAGCCTTTGCAGCTCAGTTGACCACTAACATGCAAAGTGGCCAAAGACCTACCACAACGATGCTACTGAGGAGCACGCTGTGGTGTATGAGATCCTTCTCCAACACCAGCACTTTCTTCCCAGTTTCACAGCCACAACTCTGTGGGTCAGGTGAAGTTTACCTCCATCTACAAGTAAGAAAATGGACTTAGAACGGTGACTAGACTGCCTAAAATCACATCTGGAGTGTGGTGAACTTGACGCTGGCTCTTTGTCCCACCCACACTAAAATTATTCTTACCATTTCGAGATATCACATCTTTCATTTTATTCTCACAGCAATCCTGTGAGGCGGACAACAACCCTGTCAAGAAAAATCAGTTCAAGGAGGAGGAATGACTTATTTCCAGCCCCACAGTAACTCCAAGCCCTGAACTCCAAAAGGAAAGGAGGAAGAAGGGCTCGCCACCCTCCACCCCAGCCTCCGCCAGGCAGCAGCCTGGGATGCTGGCCGGGTCTCTGCCGGGAAAACTTGGAGAGATCGAGGCCCCGCCCCCTGACCTTGTACTCGGCCAGCCTCGGGGATAGGGAGTGGGGAAAGCCTCAGCTAGTTCCCAAGACACAGTCCCCACTTGGGCACACGCCCTGGGTTGAGGCTTCCTGGGGAAGCCGAAGGCCTTGAACTCGCGCCGAAGAAGGGGGAAAAGCCCCCGAGACCTGGACGCCTTAGCCCAGAATGGGTGGAACGAGGAAAGGAGCCCGAGGGGACCGGGTGCGAGAGCGAAAGCTGGAGCAGCTCCACCCCCGCGGGGTCAGGGCCCTTGGA
Organism: Bos indicus; assembly: GCF_029378745.1. NCBI lineage: Eukaryota > Metazoa > Chordata > Mammalia > Artiodactyla > Bovidae > Bos > Bos indicus. Next base: position 36,833,337 of record NC_091769.1, read on the forward strand.
ATTGCCCTGGAGGAATTCCTGGAGGAATCCCTGCGGAGTTGGGGTGTCGAGCGCGGCGTGGGGCGGAGCAATCCTTCCGGCCTTCCCGAGCGAAGGTGGGCACTGAGAGGCAGCGAAGGCCAGGCCCGGGTTTTCTGTATATCCAGGAGGCCTGGGCTTCCCGACCACCCCCGGAGCAACAGGGAGCCTTCCCGGCTGGGCAGGAGCCCAGGAAGGCCCGCGCTTTCTCTGAAAGTGAAAGGAGTGGGCGGGGGGCGCGGCCGAGGCGGGGCCCAGGCGGGCTGCGGCGCAGGCTCCGCCTCGGGGCAGTCTCGAGCCGGGGGCGCCGAGCGTCTCCAGTGCCCGCCGCGCCGCGGGCTGGTGGGCTCTGCCGCGGCTCTGTTACCGGGAAATGACCCTGCCCGGGGGCCCGACGGGCATGGCGCGGCCGGGAGGCGCGGGGCCGTGCAGCCCTGGGCTGGAGCGGGCTCCGCGCCGGAGCGTCGGGGAGCTGCGCCTGCTTTTCGAGGCGCGCTGCGCTGCGGTCGCTGCTGCCGCCGCCGCCGGGCAGCCCCGGGCTCGCGGGGCCAAGCGGCGAGGGGGACAGGTCCCCAACGGGCTTCCGCGGGCTCCCCCTGCCCCAGTGATCCCGCAGCTGACTGTGACGGCCGAGGAGCCGGACGTGCCCCCGGCCAGCCCCGGGCCGCCCGAGCCGGAGGGTAGCTGGCTCCCGGCTGTGGGTTCGTCGCACCTGCAGCAGCCGCGCCGCCTCTCCACCTCGTCGCTCTCCTCCACTGGCTCCTCGTCGCTGCCCGAGGATTCGGAGGACGATCTTCTGAGCGACAGCGAGAGCCGGAGCCGCGGCAACGTGCAGCTGGAAGCGGGCGAGGACGTGGGTCAGGTACGGGCCGCGGGGCGGGGCCGGAGCGGGGACCTGCTTGGAGCTCGCTGCGGACCAACTCCCGCCCTAAGCTCCCTCCCCCGAGAGTCCCCTTCTCCCTCTTTAGGCAGTGGGGTCGGTAGGAGGCGCCGGGCCAACCCCTCGCCTTGACATTTTTTACTCCAGTTCTACAGGCGAGTCGCGACCCAGGCCCTGGGGCGTCTAAGGGAGTGAGGAATCCCCGAGACCGGCTACGGAGACAGGTGGGGCGGCGGGGCAGCGGGGCAGCGTGACTTGCCGGCCGTGAGATGGCTGGAGGGATCGGAGGGGCTTAGCGTTGCCCGGCGAACTCTCGCCGAGACGTGAGGACGAGCCTCCTTCTCTGCCGCCCCCTCTCCCGCGCCGCCGCCCCACCCCCGCCGTTGCCACGGTTTCCCTCTCCTGAGTGGGAGTGGAGCCAAGCTCCAGGCTCCGCTCGCGAACTGCCGCCGTCTGCTCCCGGCGCCCGCACCAGGCTTGGACGCGGGCAAGGGAGGGGCGCGGGACAGCGAGCTTAGGCAGGGGTAGGAACGCTGCCCTCCTCCGCTTTGCTGCTCCTAATTCTGGCCGGGGAGGGTGGAGGGAGGTAAACTGAGGCTGAGAGGGTGGGACCAGTCTGCCGATCTCCGCCCCCGGTAGCCTGGATGTTCTGGGGCCAGGTTTGACCCTTTGATAACCCAGGCTAGGGTATGGTGCAGTCATTCCCCGTGCCTGCCCCTCCGGGTCGTGTTTCTCCCAGGATAGCCGTCCTGTCCCCCTTGTTTTAATCAAGGCCAAATACTTTAAATAACTATCCGCGGTCAACGAGAAGGAGTTGCTCTAGATCCACGTTATGCAAGTGTCCCTGAAGTGGAGGAAGAGGCGAAGGGCGCCCTCAGCCTCTGGTGGCTCGGGGCTTGCCCAGAAGGGCGGTGAGAGCAGCGGCCGTGCGCCGGGGCGGCCGGGCCTGCGGGACCTAGGCTCCCCCCGCGCTCGGATTGGACGAGGCGCGAGAGTCACTGTAATGGCTTGCAGTGGCTCCGTGATTCACTTACCCCTGAGACTTACGTTATCCTCAGGGAGACGTGGTTTGTGAAACAAGAAGGAAAAGGAAAAAGTGTCATAGAGCAGGAACCCACCCCGACACCAGGCAGAGGGTGTGGGGAGTCCCTCTCTCCTCCGTAGGGGTACCCCTGACCCCTGACATTTCTGGTGTAACCCTGTTCCCTGAAAGGAGGCGGTGCCGCCCGAGGGTTTCTGAGGCGGGGATGAGGGGCGGTGAGAGGACTCCTCCCTCCCTACCCCCGAAAATCCGGAGCAGTAACTGTGGGCCCAACGCTCCCCCCGTTCAAATCTCTGAGAGCTGAGAGGCGGGCGCTGGAGGCAGGGAGCCACGAGGGCAGCCCCCGGCTTCACTCTTCTTGCTAAAGGCGGAGGAGGACCTGCGGCCCAGGACTGCTTACACGTAGGCAGCCCAGCTGGGGTCAAGACTCCGGGGCCCAGTCGCAGCTGTGCCCTGGGCGTCTTCGGCCGGCCTCTCCCACTCTGGGCCTCCCCGTCACCCGGCGCGGCAGGAGCTGGAGCAGATGGCCGTGGAGGGCCCTTCCAGCTCCAAGGCTGCGAGTACCAGGCCTTCCCAACCCCCAGCCCGCCGGGGCCTCCCCGAAGGCAAACAGCCACGGTGGTGGCAGATAAGCCAGGGCTGTTGACAGAGGCCGCCTGCGTCCGCGTGGAAGGGCCCGGCTCGGACTTTGCCTCGCGGAGCCGCACAGCGCGCCCGCCTAGGCTGCCTTTAGGGCTTCCCCAGGCAGGAAGCAGAGCCCATAGGCTGGCTGACCGTGAAGGATGCGCCCGGGAGAAGAGTACTGCTGCAGCACTCCTCAACTCTCAGCTCTCCAGCCCCTTACACCTCCGGCCTGGGTGGATAAAGTAAATAGCGGCAAGCCTTTGCAAGGCTTGTGTACATCCTTCACCTCTTCTTTCTAGAAGCCGCACACTGTGTGCCCAGAGTCTGGAGCTGGGCTCCCCCTCAAGGTAGTTGGGACTGGGCAGCCTGCCTCCTTCCTGCTTCCTTTCCTACGGTAGGGGAAGAAAAACCATACAGGCCAAGAGAGGAGTTGGGGGCCTGTCCCCAAGGGCAGCTGGCATGACATTCTTAGGCCTTGTCTGCCTCTTAAAACAATTTTGGGGGTGTTGCTCTAACAGAAGAAAGGTTGTTTGACTCTTGTTCATTTGATTCTCTTCTCTCAGTGCTCCAGGATGGGTAAGGAGACCTGGATGCCATCCTGTCCTGGGCCCAGAACTCCCACACTTCACTTTTCACTAATTATAGAACAGAATTTAGGTTAACAGACTTCCTTTTTAAAAAGCAAATGCCCCTGGGAGGGTGAAGTCGTGGGTCACTTATACCTTGGTGCAAATCATTTTATAAATTTAAACTGATTGTTCTCACCACCACCACCACCACCAGGAGTGCTTATTTGATAAAGTACTGGGAACATGGCAAGGGGGTTGGGCTAGTAGAGAGCTTTAGCCAGAGTCTGGATGGCTGGAGGTAGGGCATGGAAGTCAGGAAGAGGGGAGATGAATACCAAAGACAAAGAAAGCAAAGGGCTTCAGGCAGAAGATACACAAAGTGTCTGGTGTGATACAAGAAGCTGGAGTCCTCAGGGCTTCTAAATAAAAGGAGGGTCTGAGGCTAGTATTCAGCTAAGCTCTGCCCAGAAGGAGATGCTCCCTGTCCAGCCTCATGGGTGAAGAATTATCAGAGGGTCCTCCTGTGACTTCGTCAAAGACTCTCACATGGTCAGCTCTCCTGAGCTTTTTGTCCCAAGGTGTCTGGGTAGCCTCTTGCTGTGAGATGCTTTCTCAGACTTCTATTTGCCTGGGCCAGGCGATGGGGTTTTAACCCTTTTTTCAGCCAGGTTTCACTCTGTAACATAATAAATCTGCTTTCTGATATTCACACAATAAAAGCCTTACCTGCTCAAAAATATCTTCCCTGCTGTTGTTCATGTGCCAAAATCCCCACCCACTCGCCAAAGAATGATTCCCCTAGAACCATTCTGGATATATGCATCTTTTATGCATTATGTTCCCTGGGGGAGGTAGCTCCCTAGATGAAGATGGCAGAATTCCATGATGCTTGCATCAACTCCTTCCATATCTGACCCTATCCATTACTGGCAGAGGAACTAAATCCTGTCATTACCAACCAACCTCAAAAGGTGGCTGCGAGGGCTCAAATGGCATAACGGGTTTGAAAGCCTTCTGTAACCCACATGGCTGGAAACAACCTTAGTCTTTGCTGCTCTTGGCTGATATGACCTCACAAAACTTGGGTGGGGAGAGTGGAGAGATAACCCGATGTTATCTCAGTTTGGGAGCAAGCCAATGCTATATTATCACACATCACTCAAGAGACAGTAGCTCAGGACTGCAGGTACTAAATCCTCTTCTACCAGCTCCACCTTTCACCTTCCAGCCTCACTCACTGCTCCTACATGATCACAGAAGAAAGGATGATGCAGTTCTCCCATCTCACCTAACCCAAGGCTGATTCCATCTTCTACTGGGGTGGCTACAGAACTAGATGAACCCTATAATGAAGTCCATTCTGGCCCCACTGTCCCCCCAAATTCTGCCAGTAAGTCCCTAAAGCTTCCTGAAGCCCCACCACTAAACCCATCCCTTTGGATAAACTAAAGGTGTCCAGCTAACAAAGAGGGGTCCCCAGGCAGATCTCAGTGTTTCCCCAGAGATCAAAACACACCGCCTTGTGGCTGCAAACTGCTTCATCTTATACAAAATTCTTTTTCATGCAGGGTCCATTTGACCTCTGGAAACTGCTGGGACAATTGGAACATGGGGGTGGGTTTTGAACTTGAGCTTAGGGCAGAGACTGGGAGGCCAGCTGGAAGCAGGGATAGCAGGAATGTTAACTCTTTGAACTTTGATTGCCTTCTGTAAAATGGCAAGAGTTACCATCTCAGGCACTTACTGTGCATGTGCAGCAGCATCATGAATTTCAAACTGAGTGTGGGGGAAGAGGGTATAGGATGTGCCACTCAATGTACCTGGCACATACATCTTCCTGGAATTTTATTTGAGGATTGAGAGGTGGGAGAGTTTTATAATAAAACTTGGATTTATTATGCAGCATAATGCAAACCTTGTATGTATTTAAAGAGTGAAAAAGGGAGTTTTGAAAGAGATGTCATGCTTCTAGTGGGCTGCTTCTGGCTACACCCCCAGATCTCTGGGGATTGGACATGTGATCACACCCTTCTGAGCCATGTAGGGACTTCAGGAAGAAAGCAGGAGCAATGCTGTCTGTTGGAGATGAGAAGCCTGGTGTGCAGTGGGCGGTCAGTAAATGGTGGCTCGTGTTATGGCAACAGCTAGGTCCAGAGGAAACAGGCTCACACAGATGAAATTCTCACTTGAGTTCACTCAGCTAGAAAGTGACAGAGCCAAGACTGGAAGCAACTTCGGACTCCCCCCTCCAGTACTGTGTCACTGACTCCCATCTCCTCGCCATGAAAGCGGTTTTATAGTCAGCAGCCTCCTCTTCTTAAGCCTCCACCCCAGTTCTCCCTCTCACTCTGGTGGACTGAGTGAGAGCTGGATTCCTGGGGACCAGCCTTGTGAAGGCACACATGTCATTCCTCTAAAAGGCAGGCGCCCTGGGAGGAGGCAGCAGACACACTCTTTAGATGAGCAAACCCACTAGATGCTCCAGTGGGTAGACACAGGAGTGATGAGCTTGGTGTGGGAAGAGGAAAGGTTCAGAGTATCAGATGATCTCAGACTAGACGCAACGGTCAAGAGGCAAAAGGTACACCAAAATCTCAATTTCCCTCTCAGTTTCATCTAAGATGACAGACCCTCCCCTCTGTATTCCATTTTCAAAACCCAGGTTTCTGGGTCCAGGTTGGGGTACCCTGGCCTTGTCAACTGGTAGGGAGTGAGATGGCATCTAAGGATAGGAAGAGAACCTTGGGGAGCACCAAGCCATTCTTTCTTCAGGCCCTATCAGGTTGGCCTCCCTACCTTGGGCCTGTGTAATGATTTGTTTCCATGTTTGTCTTTCTCCCTAAATAAGAGGAACCAATGGTCCCAAGTATTAAATGATAATCCAGAGTTGTGCAGGTAGTGGTGGTCCACGCCAAGGAATGGGACTGGGGGTGGGGGCTGTCACACTCAAGTCTAATTTACCACTACTCACAACAACCTGGTGGGAGTAGTTATTTCCCCATTTTACGGGGAACTGAAGAAACTGAACTCAGAGGCTTCTCAAGCCCCAGAATATCCCGAGGCATTGGTAAAAGTGCAATGCTCAGAGTTTCCCTGTGGTAGACCTGAAAATCTGCATTTTTTTTTAACATCACGAGACTGTTTTCCTCACAAAAGTCCTAAAACCACTACAGAGCAGTTCAGTAACCTGTCCGTGCAGCTGTGGAGCAGCAGAACTGAGCTTTCTGACGCTAAGGCTGGGGCTCTTTTCAGCACACTGGATGTCTATCATCTCCAGGCGCTTGTCTCAGCGTCCGCCACACAGGCTCACGATAAACCCCTGAGTGAATCAGCCGTTGAAGCTCCAGGCACGAGCTGCTTAGGGTAGGGTGGGACGGGGCGAGACCATGTTCCAGAGGAAGGATGGCTTTACTGCTGAGACGCTGACTGGCAGACCCGGGTCGTGTCGCTTTCAGAAAAGCCACTGGCAGAAGATCCGGACCATGGTGAACCTGCCGGTCATGAGCCCTTTCAAGAAGCGCTACGCCTGGGTGCAGCTGGCAGGGCACACGGGTGAGCACGGGGTCGTGGCGGGTGCGGGGCGGAGGCCGGGAGGAAGGGACTTAGGCGCCACTAACCAAGGTCTGCCCTCAGGGAGTTTCAAGGCAGCGGGCACCAGCGGACTGATCCTCAAGCGCAGCTCGGAGCCGGAGCGCTACTGCCTGGCGCGGCTCATGGCGGATGCGCTACGCGGCTGCGTGCCCGCCTTCCACGGCGTGGTGGAGCGCGACGGCGAGAGCTACCTGCAGTTGCAGGACTTGCTCGACGGTTTCGATGGGCCTTGCGTACTAGACTGCAAGATGGGCGTCAGGTACGCGTGCCCTGCGGGGCGTCTGGAAACCAGTAAAGGGCCCAGGGCGGGAACGAGCGCTCTACGCGTGCCCAAGGCAGTGCTCGACTAGGTCCCAGTGTGCGCCCGCTCACGCCGCGCCGCTGCCTGCGCCTCCGTAGGACTTATCTGGAAGAGGAGCTGACCAAAGCCCGTGAGCGGCCCAAGCTGCGGAAGGACATGTACAAGAAGATGCTGGCAGTCGACCCTGAGGCGCCCACCGAGGAGGAGCACGCGCAGCGCGCAGTTACCAAGCCGCGCTACATGCAGTGGCGAGAAGGCATCAGCTCCAGCACCACTCTCGGCTTCCGCATCGAGGGCATCAAGGTGGGCCAGGCTCGCGTCGCTTTGTATTTCCCGGGCCCTTCCTCCGCCCCAGCCCCACTGTGCGGTGTCTGTCCTCCGTGTTGACCTCCCACCCCGACTGCCCCCGGAAGAGGCACCCTCTGGCGGCCGTCTCGCTGTCCCTGGCATTCAACGTCCCAGGAGGTATCGCTGCGCTAGCCAGATCCTCTCCCTTTGGGCGCACACGTGGCCCCTGACGATTTCTGCCCACCTTCTACAGAAAGCCGACGGCTCCTGCAGTACAGACTTCAAGACCACGCGAAGCCGAGAGCAGGTGATCCGCGTCTTTGAGGAATTTGTGCAAGGGGATGCGGAAGTGCTGGTGAGCGTGGGATCCCAGAACCCTGAGATGCTGGGGAGCCTGATACCGAGGGGTGCCCCCAGGTCAGGTCATCTGACGCAACACCCGTCCGTACGTGACCCCCATCCCAGTGTTTATCGCACTGCGCTGTTATTGCTTTACAACAATTCTGGGCTGCGCGCCACGTGGGGGCCTGCGCCTTCTTCACCATGGTATTTGCCAAGCCAAGCATGCATCGTGGCGTTCTTCATAATCTCACAATCGCAGAGGTTCAGTTGGTATTTAATTTGTCCTCCCCTTCTCCACCCTCTCCAGAGGAGGTATCTGAACCGCCTGCAGCACATCCGGGACACTCTGGAGGTCTCTGAGTTCTTTAGGAGGCACGAGGTAAGAAGGGCAGGCTCACGTGTCTGTGGTCTGTGAGGGAAGAGGGTGGAGGGCTTCTCCACCGTGGCCTGACGGTGGGGGACTCGGCAGGTGATCGGCAGCTCGCTCCTCTTCGTGCATGATCACTGCCATCGCGCCGGCGTGTGGCTCATCGATTTTGGCAAGACCACGCCCCTCCCTGACGGCCAGACCCTGGACCACCGGCGGCCCTGGGAAGAGGGCAACCGAGAGGACGGCTACTTGCTGGGGCTGGACAATCTCATTGGCATCCTGGCCAGCCTAGCCGAGAGATGAGGCTGGGCCCCTGTCCCTGCTGACCTGAGGGTCTGACAGATGGAGCTGCGCCTGCGTCCCCACCATGCATGCAGGCAAGAGAGACTGAAACCCCGCGATGCGGAGCAGTGCATACCGCCCTGTAGGGACAAGTGCCAACCACTGTGGGACACACTGCACGCGCAGGGCCTGGCCCCCTACAAGCCCCAGTGTTCCTAGAGCCGGCGACGCTAATTAAGCGGGGGAGGGAGGAGGAGAGCAGGGTAAGTGGCTTCTTCTTCAGCCCAGCTCTTCTGAGGGGGCTCCATACCTCTCCAGAGAAGCCAGATAAAGAACTTTGTTTCACAGGCACTAGATCTATTGGTCTGAACTCCCACACTACAATGGACTCCTCTTCCCAATAAAACTCAAAGACACCAGCTTTGACTCTGGGCTCATCCCCTTCTTCCCTCTGGGCCCTTCTTTCTTGGTTCCCTAGCATCTGTCAGGTGCATTCAGATCACTGTGGTCTATGACAAGAGCTCTTTGTTAGCGGCATGTGTAGTGTTGGGGGCTGCCCAGGTGGAGGATGCTAACTGGGGTAAGGGCAATCCAGAGAAGGCTTCCTGCAGGAGGCAATTTCAATTCCCCACCTACACCTTGTGGGTGGGGGTGGCCTCTAGCTCCACATATCAAAGGCTGGGAGTGGCCAGGCTCTTGCCCAGGAGGCCTGAGACTGGTTTCCAGGATGGAGAGCTCAGTGGTGCCAGGCCAGCCCTGAGACAGGCCCAGACGTGTAGCACAGACTGCAGGAGACAGAGGCTACGTGGGACTCAAGCCACCTAGAAGCCTGGGGAGGAGTGCAGGGAGGAACTGGCACCATCAGTGCCAGAGTCCTCACCCTTAGGACCCTTAGGCCACAGGTGAGACTCCAAAGGTTCCAAGGTTGGTTACTCCTGGATTCGGGGGCTTGAGGCCAGAGAGCAGCTGGGGACCGAGGAGGCTCCCTCCCCAGTTCTTCAAGCTCCCTAAACTCAGTTCCTGGGCCTGTGGAGATCTTAGGCCCCCCAGAGACAGGCTCCCCAGCCCCTTCCTCCTCCAGAATGGGTTAATTACATTGAAAGGGGTGAATTCAGCACAACAGGGTTCTTTAATAGGAAGGTAGGGGAGTAGGGATTCATAGTGTTGTTTTATGGTTTCCCTCCTGGTCCCCAAGTCCAGGATGGTTGGGTCAGGTCAGGTGGCACACCCGAGTGCTGTACTGAAGATGCTCCAAGATGCTGGCAAAACGAGGGCAAAGTCATCCACCCCCACTCCCCTGCCCCATGACACAGTCGGCACCTCCTGACTGGTGCACCCAGGGCAGGGCATATAGCCCAGTGAGATCTCCCAGAGCAGCATTTAAAGACCTGCATCACACTTGGGGGGAACCGAGTGCAGTGGAACCCATCAGGAACAGCTTCCCTTTCCCTCACATGAGGTGACCCAAGGTAGTGGAGTGCATGTTATCACCAGGAGTCTGTCTTGGATGTAAAAATGCCCTCCAGGGAGGCTTCAAATGGTCCGAAGGTGCTGGTCAACTCCCTTGGAGCACCACATGCCCAGGTCCTACACCTGTAGATATTGCTTGCATCCAGAAGTCTCCAATCTTGGCCACTTGGCTGGATCCAGTGCAGCTCAGCAGGCAGTTCCTGGTGGCTCAGCAGAGTCAGGCAAAAAAATCACTGCCAGAACTCCAGCCTTGATCTTTTCTTTAAAAGTTATGTAAAAGGGCTATTCCTTGGGGAGGGAGCAGGATTGGAGGTCCCCAGGGCTAGATCACTCGGATCTGTGGATGAAGTGATTTTCTTCCAGGTAGTAGCAAACCTCGGCTATGTCCCGAGCCAGCTGAAGGAGGTCTTGCATGCCCAGAGGTGATGGCTGGGCCTGGGTCAGGCAGAACGCACATCAGACCATACAGGTTTGGGGACCCATGAACAGGTCTTTAGGTGAGCCTAGAGGGCTGGAAAAGGGTCACACCAGCTGCAGCTGGCTCTGATTCAGGAAACCCTTCATGTCCCCTCCAGACACCAACTCCAGCAGAATTAGGCCAGAGGTAGCCCTGATGTACTCACAGTATTCTGATGTTCTGATGGCTGAACTCGCTGGTAGTGCATATACCCTATCACCAGCAGGGAGAGAAACCATGCTCTAGGCTCCACAAGGCTGGAGAGGAGCTCTAGGTCCCTAGAGCTGCTACCTTTCAGCCCCAGGGTGAAGAGAAACTATTTCTGCAGGTGGGTCTGGGTGCCTCCCTCCCACTTGCACCTCTGCGCCTTGCCCTGGGTGCACCCCAGGATGAGCTCCCCAGTGAGGAAATCCAGCCAATCCTGTGGACAGCAGAGTTCTGGCAGAGTCCAGGGAGGGAGAGGGGCTTCCCTGGTGGCTCAGCTGATAAAGAATCTGCCCGCAATGCGGTAGACCTGGGTTGGGAAAATCCCCTGGAGAAAGAAAAGGCTACCCACTCCAGTATTCTGGCCTGGAGAATTCCACGGACTATCCATGGTGTCACAAAGAGTCAGACTTGACTGAGCGACTTTCTCTAGGGAGGAAGGCAACAGAGCTCCTGAGTACCCCGGACACTTCTAGAGGGCGGGTTGACCCTATCTCCAGCCGTGACTCCTTCCTCAGAGACCCTTCTCTTCTACTCTCAGTCAGAAGCGCCACCCCTCTCACCTTGATAGTCACCTGCAGAAGGCTGAGGTCCCCGGGAAGGCCAATTACCAGTCCCTCATAGGTTTCTCCAAAGACACCACGGGCCAGGGCTCTGCAGAAAGGCAGATTGGAGGGAGTGGGTGGTTGGGTCTGGGGAAGCGTCCTTGAGGGTCTAGAGCCTCCTTAACCTCCCCTGTCCCCTGCTCATCCTCCATATGCTCAACTGGCCCTCTCTCAAGGTCTGAGCTCTCTGCATCATGGCATGTCCCCAAGGACAAGCTTTGCAGGGGTGACGGTGACCAGGGCAGAGTCAGGGCAGAAGAAAGGGCAGGTGTGGGGTAAGGTGGTGGGGTGGGATTCTGTGCTAAGTCTTCCCTTGGGTCCCTGCAGACGCTCTGGGGTGAAGGCAATCCTTATGCCAAAGAATCATATTTAGGGTCCCTACCATCCCAGAACTGGGGATGACAGCTGACTTTGCCAGGTTACTTCCCCTTTCAGAGCTTCTCTGACCTCCATCTCCTCTATACAAGGGGTTTGGATGAGATGCTCACTGGGATCCATAATTCACGACAGCAGGGAGCAAGATGGAGGCTGGGGATTCAGAGTGCATAGGCTCTCAGAAGGAGGGAGAGGATTCAGCTGAGCAGAATGAAATTGGCTGAGGAAACCTCCGTAAGCCCTGGGGGCAGCATACAGGACTGGGCTGGGCCAAGCCTCACCTGGAAGTAGTAGGGGTTGGGGATTGTCCTCATGGTGGAGATGTGAAGCTTGATGATCTGGAGCTCAAGGCCTGGCAGCTTCATCCACCATGGATCCTGCCACTTCTTATGGTTCACCAAGGATGGGAGGAACACTGGCATACTCTCTACCTGCCCATCAGGCCCGCCCTGACCTGCCCCCCTGCCCAGGACACCTCTCCAGATGCCCATTAAGATAAATGTTGTTCTCAGGCCTCCCCACGTACTTCTACTTTTTAGAACCCTAGGGGAGTTTGCCACTTCTCTCCTGGGAGTAGAGGTTTGAAATCAACTGTTTGCCCCTGGGACCCCACAGAAGCCTGTTGGCTCAGTGAAGAAATCAGCCATGCCTGCTGGGTGCTCTGTACCCAGAATCAGGACCCCACACACCGTAGGAAGGCTCAGTGTCAAGACCACCACCACAGCCACCATCAGAAACAAAAGGCCTGAGGGGGTGGGCAGGTCCTCCAGTGGGAAACTCCTCTCTGTCCCTCTACCCCAACTTTTAGTGATGCCTCAAGACTCAGCTCGAGTGTTCACTTTTCCATGATGCTTTCCTCACTTATCCTAAATGAATGCAACTGCTCCCTCCTCATCACCCCTAAGACACTTTACACCTCCCATGGCAACTGTCACTACAAGATATAGGTAGATATCTAGATATAAATGTAGACATACATAGAGACAGTGATCAGTATCTCCCCTACCACACTAGACTACATGCTTCCTGAAGGTAGAGCATGCATTGATACACCTCTAATCCCCTGGCCAATACTCAGCACAGTGCCTGGCACACAGCAGATATCCTTCCCAGTGCCCTAGTGCTCATCCCCTCCCACGGTTCCACAAGTCCAGACCTCAGACACAGGCAGGACATACCCATGCAGGTGACGTTATCCTCAGCCAGCTCCATGCCCTCTGGGCACGTGCAGTTGGCCAACTGGAACTCAGCCTGGCATTGGCAGATCTTCAAAAGGCAAAGGCAGCAATTGAGGTCTAGTTGAATCTCCACCTCTCCGTGACTCTCCATGACAATGAGTAAAAGAATTGATATTGCTGGGTGAGGGTGGGGGCGTATGTACTTTTTCCAGTCTCGTGGTTAATTTTAGCCCTGAACTTTGGAACGAGGAGCAATGCCAGGCATTTAGAGAGGGTGGGAGAGTTTGGGGGACTTCTGTCAAGCTTGTATGCTTCCTTTTCTGGGATTCTTGAGCTTGCAGGTTGTTGAAGAGAATTCAGAGCAAGAGATAATTTGACAAGCAGACCAGAATGCCCCATTCTGACATCACAAGTGACAGCCCAGCTCCCAAGTATTCCTGAGTTGTGCAAGACTGGGTAGTTCACAGGGCAGAGCTGGTGGTCAGATGGGAGAGACTGAGGAAAAGGGCTAGACTAGGCTGAAAGGTGGGGGATAGGGGCCAATACCTGCCAGAAGCTGCAGGCAGAGCTCACTGTTGGGGTGTATGACAAATACTGCACCCTCCTCATCAGTCCAGGTGATGTCAGTCTCTGAGGCATCACTCCCTGCCAGAAACTGAGATAGAGGGTTGGCTATGAAATGGGGGAAGGAAGAGGAGCATACAGCTCCTCACAGACGGAAAGCTGGCTTATACAGCAGGGAAGCCGGAGTCTCCCCGTGGAAACCCCAGTGTGGTCTTGTCTACACTCACATCACAGTACTAGTGCTGCCGGATGGCAGGTGGGAGCTGAGGGGCCAGCGAGGTGGGAAGAAATAATAGCTGGAATCTGCAAGCCTGGCTCAGGTTGGCTGCTCCTTGTCTGTCTGAACCTCTTTAATCCCATGTTCTCAACTATAAAATGGAAGAGGCCCAACCCACATGCTCCACTTCTACAACAATGGAGATAACGTGTATAAAGTACTTAGGAACAATACTGCCCAGACAGACAGGAAGGCTCCATTTCTTTATAGCAGTGGTTTCCAAACTCTGGAGTACATGAGAATCACCTAGAGACTTGACTAAAACACAGATAATGGGGCCCTCCCCTAAACTTCTGATTCAGGAGGTTGGAGGGAGGCTGAGAATTTGTATATCTAGCAACTTCAGTTCAGTTCAGTTTAGTTCAGTCGCTCAGTCGTGTCTGACTCTTTACAACCCCATGAATTGCAGCACACCAGGGCTCCCTGTCCATCACCATCTCCTGGAGTTCACTCAAACTCATGTCCATCGAGTCAGTGATGCTATCCAGCCATCTCATCCTCTGTCATCCCCTTCTCCTCCTGCCCTCAATCCCTCCCAGCATCAGAGTGTTTTCCAATGAGTCAACTCTTCGCATGAGGTAGTCAAAGTACTGGAGTTTCAGCTTTAGCATCATTCCTTCCAAAGAAATCCCAGGGCTGATCTCCTTCAGAATGGACTGGTTGGATCTCCTTGCAGTCCAAGGGACTCTCAGGAGTCTTCTCCAACACCACAGTTCAAAAGCAGCAATTCTTTGGCGCTCAGCTTTCTTCACAGTCCAACTCTCACATCCATACGTGACCACTGGAAAAACCATAGCCTTGACTAGATGGACCTTTGTTGGCAAAGTAATGTCTCTGCTCTTCAATATGCTATCGAGGTTGGTCATAACTTTTCTTCCAAGGAGTAAGTGTCTTTTAATTTCATGGCTGCAGTCACCATCTGCAGTGATTTTGGAGCCCCCCAAAAATAATCTGCACTGTTTCCCCATCTATTTCCCATGAAGTGATGGGACCAGATGCCATGATCTTAGTTTTCTGAATGTTGAGCTTTAAGCCAACTTTTTCACTCTCTTTCACTTTCATCAAGAGGCTTTTTAGGTCCTCTTCACTTTCTGGCATAAGGGTGGTGTCATCTGCATATCTGAGGTTATTGATATTTCTCCTGGCAATCTTGATTCCAGCTTGTGCTTCTTCCAGCCCAGCGTTTCTCATGATGTACTCTGCATAGAAGTTAAATAAAGCAGGGTGACAATATACAGCCTTGACGTACTCCTTTTCCCATTTGGAACCAGTCTGTTGTTCCATGTCCAGTTCTAACTGTTACTTCTTGACCTGCATATAGGTTTCTCAAGAGGCAGGTCAGGTGGTGTGGGATTCCCATCTCTTTCAGAATTTTCCACAGTTTATTGTGATCCACACAGTCAAAGGCTTTGGCATAGTCAATAAAGCAGAAATAGGTGTTTCTCTGGAACTCTCTTGCTTTTTCCATGATCCAGCGGATGTTGGCAATTTGATCTCTGGTTCCTCTGCCTTTTCTAAAACCAGCTTGAACATCAGGAAGTTCACGGATCACGTATTGCTGAAGCCTGGCTTGGAGAATTTTGAGCATTACTTTACTAGCGTGTGAGATGAGTACAATTGTGCGGTAGTTTGAGCATTCTTTGGCATTGCCTTTCTTTGGGATTGGAATGAAAAACTGACCTTTTCCAGTCCTGTGGCCACTGCTGAGTTTTCCAAATTTGCTGGCATATTGAGTGCAGCACTTTCACAGCATCATCTTTCAGGATTTGAAATAGCTCAACTGGAATTCCATCACCTCCACTAGCTTTGTTTGTAGTGATGCTTTCTAAGGCCCACGTGACTTCACATTCCAGGATGTCTGGCTCTAGGTGAGTGATCATACCATCGTGATTATCTTGGTGGTGAAGATCTAGCAACTTAGGTGGTGCTAATGGCTCAGGCACCATGCTCTGAGAACTGCTGACTTATACTACCCCTGCCTCTCTGCCTCCCAGCTCAGCTTGCTAACGCAGCCAGCTCTAAGTTCCTGGGACTGCTACAGATCAAGGATGGGACATGTTGTGCTGACAAAGATCCTGGATGTAAAAGAAAATCGAGGGAGTACAGTCTGCACGTGTGCTTTGCAACCTACCCGACCTCTTTTTCTGATATTTATTACTCTACCTGCTCTGGCCTGGAAGGCAGGCTCAACACTTTTCCCAACTGTCTTCCGAGGGACTAGGTCTGTCCTTAAGGCTGTAACCTTACTTCACTCTCGGGGCTGCCCCGCTGCCCTCCCCAAGGATGCACCTCAGCGCTGCCGCCACCTCCCGCGAAGCCGCCGGCTGCCCCCCAGCCAAGCTTAGCCCAGACCTCCGCGTTGCCCTGACTGCCCCGACCCCTTCCTCGCTGACCCGCCGGCGGGGAGTGTAGGGGGCCCGCGAGGTCCAGAAGCCCCCTGCACCTGTAGAGAGACACGGGGTGGCTGGCCGCGGGGACGGGAAGCACGGCCTCGCGTCCTCGCAGCCCGCGCCCTCACCTGCCGCCCCGCCTCTTCAGCTGCTCCTGGGCGCCACCGAGCGGTTCTCTAGTTTCTGGGCGGTGGTCTGAGTTCCCCCTCGGTCCTGCGGCTTCACGTACGCCCGACCGCCTCCTGTGGCCGCCACCAGCAGCGGCTTCGGCTCACCTGTGCGCAGCTACGCGGCAGCGACACACAGGGGCACGCCCTCCAGCCGTCGAATGAGAAGCCGGGCGCTGGGCGAGGGCTCGCGCCCCAGGGACTAGAGTAAAGATAGGGGCTCGCAGTCAGGCCCACGGCTTTGGGGACGCCAAGGAGATCCTGTGAGTGCGCGCTCGGTGGGAAGGACCCCAACGCCTAGCTCCGGAGACCGGGACAGCACGCGCGGAGGGAAGCACGAACCCGAAAGACGTAGGTGGCGCCCCACCACCTCCTGCCCAGCGCCACGACCCTGGGACCCCTTCGATCCCATTCGTCGCCGCCCTCTCCTCAGCAGCTCGGAAACTCTCCCGCGGGAAGTCCGGTGCCGGTGCTGCAATCGGTGGAGGCCCGGGCCCTTCCCTCCCAGTGCTGAGGTCTGAACCCCGAGAAACGCCCCTCGCTCCACCCAGCCCCTGCTGTGGGGCGCTTGAGCCGCTCCGCTTCCTTCCAGACAGGCGTCCTCTCCCAGCTGCCCCACGAGGATGTAAGGCGGTTCTCCCGCAACCAAGGGAGCAGATGGCAGAGACAAGATTCCATGTGCCTGTGATAGGTGTCTATTGGTACCTTTGCTGCCCGAGGCGTCATGGGCTGAGATCCTGCGGAAAGCGGGCTCTGAGTCCCTGGACCTTGACCATTGGTCCTCAGCCTGCCCGCCTAAGGTAGAGATTAGTGATGGAGGAGGTTCCAGAAGTTCTTATCTGAGGGACCTAGGGGATATAGTGTATTTTGAAGGAATGGGGAGACTAGGTGTGCAAACCATAAAATTAGATTTTGCTCTTATTTCAAGAGGCTTAATGGAGATGGTGAGGGAGGCTCAAGCCACCTCTTGCAGCAGCCGCTGGTTATGAATACTCCACTGGGCAGGAACAGGCTCCTGGGAATAGCTAACTTGGTGGCAACTATTGCCACCCCTTCCAGGGTTTGGCTGGAAGGGACAAAGCTGCTTGTCACTGCAGGATACACCAAGACTCAAAGTGGAGCACAGGTACCCTTAGTTCCCCAGGCCACAGAACCTCAGATTTTCAGCTGCTGCCCACATCTACTCCTGTTTCTGCCAGTATCTATTCTTTATAGATACTGGCCAGCACTCCATGCCTACCACAACTGCTCAGAGTCCCAGGGCCCCCACTGTTACCACCACACTGCTGCTAGTGTGGTCCTGGGCCCAAGCCAGCTCCTGGCCCTGCAGATGGAGAAGAGCCAACACCCCTCAGCGCCTGGAAGCAGGGAGGGAGGAAAGGGTCAGGAGCACCTGCCCCAGCCTGAGGGACCCCACACAGAGTGGAGAGCAGAGGAGGAGGAGGAAGGAGCTCAGAGCTCACCTGAGGGAATTATGGGAGAGGCTGGCTCAAAGCTGCTAGGCAGGGTGGTGATGTCTGGGTCCCAGGGACTTGGAGCTGGTGGCAGCAAGGACGAGGATGGGGGAAATGGTGCCTGGGACCCCAAGCTGGAGCAGAGAATTGCACCTGAAAGGTGATGAGGTGACAGCAGGGTTGGGAGAGGGCACATGTGTTAACAGGATGGCAGATGGAGAGCCTCTCGCAGCCACACCCCTATCCCAACCTAGCTGGGACATACTAGCACCTGGAAGCTGCCCAAGCCAACTCTGGTTGCCAAAAGCCCACTGGGGTGGGGTAGGGGTGATGTGTGCTCACTTTTCTTCCCCGGAGAGCTTTTCCCAGTGGATGTCTTGGGCACAGCACTGAGGTCCATCCTTCAGGGCCCCCATTTTCCTCTCCACTTAGTTTGGTGGTTCTGCCCCCATGCCACGCTGAGACCCAGGGCCTGTCCCTCCTTCCCCAGCAGAGATCTGGATCCTGGGATCAGGCACCCACTACATTTCTTTACCTGCACTCCCCATGCTTTGGCTGCAAGGGTTAAAGTGTTCAAGGCCTCTGCAGGAGCCACTTGGAACCCCGTTTGTCTCAACTGCCACCCCCAAGTCTAGGAAGTTGCCTGTAACATTATGGTCCCCTGACTGCCTGAAGGCACTTACCGGAGACACAGCAGCAGCCGAAGGAAGAGGACTGGCCTGCCGCAGCCAGAGTTGCAGGCTCAGACTGCTGCTTTTAGGAATGTCCTGCCTCTTACTGGAGACCGCTGGGTCCTAAAGCTGACCTGACTACCCCCAGCTCAGACCCTGGGATGTCAAGCATTCACTTGTACAGTTTTGTTGCCTATGTCAACTCTGTGCACAACTTCCACGATTTGGTGAAAAGCCTGGGCCTGATATCAAAAGACCAGAGTGCCAGGAATTCCCTGGTGATCCAGTGGTTAGGACTTCGTGCTTCCACTGCAGGGGCATGGGCTCAATCCCTGGTCGGGAAACTAAGACCTTGCATGCTGTGCTGCAGGGAAAAAAAGACTAGCATCTGTAGTGAACTGGGTTTGGTGAAGAGATCACAACTCAAGGAGTTTCTCTACCACTTGCAAAAACATAGGAAGGGAAGTTGTTTTGTAACCACAAGGCACCCGATAACTGAGAGGGCCACACTCCATCAGGTGGTTTTGTGTCTTCATTTTTTTTTTTTTTTTTGCTCAAAATACCAATTTTGAAGGCTGAGACCTAATAAAAAAAACACTGAAAAAAGAAGTTATAGTAGTTAGCTACTTGGTAATCTCTGAGTGTATAGTGCTGGTTGTAGACACTACAGTGATTTAAAAAAAAAAATGTCTGGCACTTATGTCTTTTTTTAACTCTTACTATGAGGTCACAGAATTTACTTTACAAGGTCCCTGTAAGCCGATGGTTCTCAAAGTGTGGTTGGTTCTGGACAGCAGCAGCAGATGGGAGCTTGTTAGAAATGCAAATTCTTGGGTTTCACCCTAGACCTACTTTATCAGAAACACTGGCAGTAGGGCCCAGTGATCTGTTTCAACACCATGTCCAAGTGATTTTTTTTTTCACATAAGTTTGAGAACTATTGATGTTTCATAAATATGGGAGTTGCTCAGTACAACATACCGTTTAATTCTGTATTCAGCAGCTCCGTTTATAGGGGATGGGTTCTTTACCTACTGATGGCACATGGCTCTCACCCTGACCTGTAAACACAATGATTATAATTTCACACAGCAAGTGACACTAAGAAAGCTTAGTGTTGGAATTCAGACATAAGAACAACCTAGAGGTGCCAAAAGGAAGAGAGAAACTGATGAACCAGAGTTTACTTTTTGATCCAATCCTCCCCAGTCTTTGCCTACCATCACTAAAGTCCACAGTGGAAGAGGTGTTGTAGAACCTCACTATATAGAACCCCACTACCCATACCCCGCCCCAGACCCACCATCAATCAAATTCATATGTTGAAACTGAATCTCCATATTGAGCCTATTTGAAGGTGGTGCCACTAGGGAGTTATTAAGTCATGAGGTTTTCACCTTCATGAGTGGAATGGGATTAGTACCCTTATAAAAAGATGCCCCAGGGGAGTTCCCTGGTGGCCTAGTGGTTAGGACACAGCATTTTCATTGCCATTGCCTGGGTTCAATTCCTAGTCAGGGAACTGAGATCTCACAAGCTGTGTGGCCAAAAATAAGAGGCCCCAGAGAGTTCCCTTGTCCCTTCTGCCATGGGGGAGCTGTCTATGAACCAGGAAGCAGGTCTTCACCAGATACTAAATCTGCGAGCACCTTGATATTAGACTTTCTTGTCTCTGAAAGTGAAAGTAGCTCAGTCATGTCCAACTCTGTGACCGCATGGACTACACAGGCCATGGAATTCCCCAGGCCAGAATACTGAAAGTGGGAAGCTGTTCTCTTCTCCAGGAGATCTTCCCAACCCAGGGATCGAACCTAGGTCTCCCACATTCCAGGCGTTTTCTTTACCAGCTGAGCTGAAAGGAAAACCCAAAAATACTGGAGTGGGTAGCTTATCCCTTCTCCAGTGGATCTTCCTGACCTAGGAATTGAACCAGGGTCTCCTGCATTGCAGGTGGATTCTTTACCAACTGAGCTATCAGGGAAGACTTCCCAGTCTCTAGAACTCTGAGAAATAAGTATCTGTTGTTCATAAGCCACCCAGCCTGTGGTATTCTAACATAGCAGCCCAAACAGATCCAAGACAGACAGCTACCGCGCCAGTCTGATTTTTGGACTCTCTTTCTCAGGATAGCAACTATGGAAATGAGGCCACAGGAGACAAGCTGCAGGCCTCCCAGGTGGCGCTAGTGGTAAAGAACCCACCTACCACCACAGGAGGCTTGGGTTTGATCCCTGGGTTGGGAAGATCCCGGGATAACCCATCCCTTGATACCAATCTTGAACTAGTATATCTGAAACCAGTCCAAATCACATTCCCAGAAGATTAAAAAAAATTTATTTTAATGCCCAGCTCCAGTATTCATACACACTGATGCCAGGGCGTAGGCAGAGGAAGAGAGGTATAGTTGGTTTGTCTTGTCCCCAAGGGGACATAGCTAAGTCACCCTTCACTCCCAGTACAGACCCTCAGAAGTCCCAGATTCTGGGCTCCAATTATCAGGATATACAGGTAGGTTCACCCAGCTCCAAAACAGGTCAAGAAGCTTGCTTCCTCCCAGGAAAGCAGTCCTTCTACTCTTTTTGTTTCCTGCCCACTCTGAGGACACAAAGCCCTTCTCTCTTGCCAGGTATCTGTTGGTAACTCCAGGAGAGTGTATCCATCTCTTCATCTGCAGCAGCTATACTAGGTATCTGATACCCCATTTGGGAGCACCCCTGAGATCCTTAGTTTCTGAAGGTACTGCTGACGCAGAGGAGGCAACTGGGGATACAGCTCAAAACCCTCAGGAAGGGCAGAACTGGGAAGCTTATAGTGGAGAAGGTGCTGCCGAAGGCCCTGCAGAGAAGAAAGAAACTTTATGTAGCAGGTAGTGAGATCCTGTTGAGACCTCTGTTCCCCAACACCCTCCATTCTCCCACCTCCAAGATGTGCCCCCCTCACCTCATCTGTCAGCAGCCAAGTCTTCTGCAGCATGCTTCTACAGGCAGCCTTGATCTCGTCCTAGAAGCAGAATAAGAAGAGGTGGCACCAGGCTAAGAGAAGGTACCTATCGCTGGCCTGGCTGGGCCCTCCCCTCCTCCCCAGCTGGCCCAGATCAATTGCAGGCCCCTTCCTCCCTTTGGAGATGGGGATGTAACTTACTGAGTTATTTGGGTCCTGGGAGAAGATGAAGCTGTTGACATGAGCCACAGCCACAGCATAAAGCACAGGGCACCAGCGTGGACGGAGTGCACCAGTAACCAGAGCCCGGAAGTAGAGCTGAAGGAGGGCCAAGTTGTCTTCAGGAGGCGCCGTGTAGCACTCCAGGGACACAGGCAGCTGTGACAGGGGATATGAGACATGCTGAGGGTGAGGGCATGATGTGTATCAGTGGACAATGGGGTGGAGGGTTGATGGTCATATGAACCAAATCCTGAGGGCAGAGATCCGTCTCTCTCTATCACAAGGGACAAAGGTTAAAGACTAAAGAGCTAGAAATGAACTTATTTAGAAAACAGAACCAAACTCTCAAATGTAGAAAACAATCTCATGGTTACCAGGGGACCGGGGGGGGCGGGGGGGGGGAGGGATAAATTGGGAGATGGGGACATATACATACAACTATATGTAAAATAAATAACTAATAAGAAACTGCTGCTGTATAGCATAGGGAATTCTGTAACAACCTATACAGAAAAATAATCTAAAACAAGAGTGGATACATGTATATATATAACTGATTTACTTTGCTGTATACCTGAAACACAATATTGTAAATCAACTACACACCAATAAATTTTTTTTAAAAAAGACTAAAGAGCTGGAAAGCAGTGGAAACTGGGAAACTGAGAAGCAGCTGTGAATTCCTACTGCCACCACTGCCTGTTTTATCTGCTTGAAACTTTCAAAATGTCATATGCAGCTGCTCAACTCTATTACCAAACCTTTCAAAAGTTCATGTTCTTTGGAATAATAATTATTTTTCTAAAAAATTATTCTTTCTTAATTCCATGCAGAATGATTATGTGTTTATGTCCAGTGGTGTTTATCAGAGTGTTACTTAAAATAGCAAAAAATCAGAAACAAACTTTGATGCCCACTAAGGGGTTCTAATAAACTGTGACCTACTTGCACAGTGGATTATTATATAATAAAAATGTTGATTTCTTAGGCTATTTAATAGTGTGAGAAATGCTTATAACATTAAGAAAACATTATGTGGTGATCCCAATTTTATAAAAATACGTATACACATAAGAACTTCTCTGGTGGTGCAGTGGATATGAATCGGCCTGCCAATGCAAGGGGACACAGGTTCGATCCCTGTTCCAGGAAGATTCCACATTGCCATGGAACAACTGAGTCCCTGTGCCACAACTACTGAGCCAGTGCTTCAGAGCCCTTGAGCCACAATTACTGAAGCCCACATGCCTAGAATCTGTGCTCTGCAACGAGAAGCCACCACAATGAGAAGCCCGAAGAGTAGCCCCCACTCACCTACAACTAGAGAAAGCTCTCACAGAGCAACAGTGCTGCCTATATATATATACATCTCCATGAAAAAGGGTAGAGGGAATTCCCTGGTTAGGAGAGATATATATATACACACACACATATCCATGAAAATGGGTAGAGGGAATTCCCTGGTTAGGAGAGATATATATATACACACACACATATCCATGAAAATGGGTAGAGGGAATTCCCTGGTTAGGAGAGATATATATATACACACACACATATCCATGAAAATGGGTAGAGGGAATTCCCTGGTTAGGAGAGATATATATATACACACACACATATCCATGAAAATGGGTAGAGGGAATTCCCTGGTTAGGACTCTGTGCTTCCACTGCAAGGGGCACAGGTTTGATCCCTGGTTGGGGAAGAAAGATCCTGCATGCTGTGCCATGTGGAAAAAAAAAGACTAGAAAAAGATAAATCAAAATCAAAAGTCACCACTGGGCAGTAGGATTATGGATAACGGTAACATTATTTTTATTACTAATCTATCTTTTTTTTTCCTGTTTTGGCTGCAGCCTGCACAGCCTGTGGGATTTTAGTTCCCTGACTAGAGAGCAAACCCAGGCCTTTTACAGTGAGAGTCCTAACCACTGGACCACCAGAGAATTCTCTACAATGTTTTTTTAATTCTTAAAAATATTTTAGTTTTTTATCTAAACTATACATTTATACTTATACATAGTTATACATGTACTAAAATGTTTATATTTCAAGCTTATCAAAATAAGCTGTAATGGAAATAAAAAAACAAATCTTAAAAGAGCCTGGAACTCTTTATAGCTTACAAGTTTAACTCCTTAGCCTGATATCCAAGTTCCCAGGCTGGTATCTGTGTGACTCCTTCCTCCTCCCACCCTATCACATTTCTTCCTGCCTCTGAGCTTTTGCATATGCTGTTCCAATAGGTACATTCTGTCCTTCCTCAACAATCCAAATTCTACCCGACCTTTTGTGTCCAGATCAATTCTCACTTCTTCCACAAAACCTTCTCCTCATGGAAAATCCACTTTGGTCTTTGCCTTCTCTGAATCCTGACTTAACACCTAGAATCTGAATAACTGAGAACTATACTGGTTTCAGTACATCTCTCGTCTACACTGTAGCACCTCAGGAGCAAGGAACCGTGCCATTAGTAATAATGAACACCTGTGGTATGCCAGTTACCATGATAAATCCTTTTCATGTATTTTTTCATCTCCTCAAAGCCCCCAAGAGGTAAGATAAAGAACCTCAGGCCACCAAAGCACCCCGCTGCTCAGGAGTGCTTCCAAGGCCCAGGACAGGATGCCCATAGTGGGTCCTACTGGACTGAGAAAGTACCTGGGTCAGTGGCAGGCCCAGAGCTCGCAAGGCACCCACGTGCTCCCCAAAGAGGGCGAGGCGCAAGGTGACGCTGAATCGACGCTGTAGCGGCAGGAGAATCAGAGCCCCAAAGAGGTGGTCCCCAAAAGAGACAGCCTCAAAATGCTCCAGGAAGTTGGCATAGAGGTCCGGGAAAGATGTCAGTCCAGGAAGTGGGCAATCCAGGTTGAGATTTGATAGGACTTCAGGCTGGCAGAGCCGGGCCAGAAGGGCTGCCACCAGGCGTTGTATTGGGGTCTCCCGGAACAACTCACTGTCCACCAGGAACACACACATGAGCCGTGCCAGGCGGGCAGCAGGAGACACAGCCCAGAGCGCCCGGGGGCGCCAGCTCTCCAGGACAAGCACCCACTGCAGGGCCCGCAGGGCTGTGCCCACAGTGTCAGCAGGAGGGAGCCCCGAGGGGGTGTCTGAGGCCCGGTGGTAGAGTTGAATCAATGGCAGAAAAGGCCAGTCAGTGGGCAGCAGCGGCTCCTTAGGCACAGGGAGCAGCAAGGCTGGGACTCGCTGGAGCTCCCCTCTGTACAAGGCTTGGGAGGCGAGCAGACTAGCCCGGGCCAGTGAGCAGTGGGTCAGGTAGCAGCTGCGGATGCTGGGGAGGTCCTGGCAGGCCTGAGCTAGGAGAGCCCCTCGCCCACATCCAAGGTCTCCACCGCTTCCTAAGGAGAGCCGGTCAGAGAAGTCAGCTGCCTCTGGACCCCCTGAGGCTCTTTCTCTGTAACGGAACCCGAAAACAAAAATGAGGGCAAGAACCCACAAGGCCACCAGCTCTCCAGGGCCTCCCAGAGGCTCCCAGGTCCAATCCTGCTGCTTCCTGTCCCCCTAATAATCAGCCACATGGCAGTTAAAAGGATGGACACTAGAGACAGTTACCTAGGTGCTCATTTACAGAACTCTGCCTCAGTTCCCGCATAGTAAAATGGGGATGATAATAATGACGATAATACCCATCTCATGGTACGGGTTAAATAATTAGAGACATATAGTTAGGGGGACGAGACAAAGAGTAAACACTGAGTAACTGTTAGTTTTACAAGTGTACAGCTAGTTTATAACCATTTTCCAGCCATACAGTCATAGAAGTCTCATAATAATACCCTAGTGTGTTATCCTCATCCTCACTTGACTAATGAGGAAACGGAAACTCAAGACAGGCCAAGTGTAATCCATGGAAGAAAGAAAATTAAGCCCAGGTCTTCTGGTTCCCAATTCAGAGCTGCTCTGGCAACCACCACAGCAGCTTTTTGAAAGGGCTGAGTTGATGCTACTAAGCCTGGACTTACGGGAGGAACTCCAGCCGGAACACACAGCTCAGCATCAGCTCATGGGCGAGGTGCTCACTCCCAGGCAGCAGCCGGCCCAGCAGGGCCAAGGCCATGCCATGACAGAGGGCCACGTCGGTGCCTGACATTGGTGGCTGCAGTGTTGCCTGTGGACAGAAAAGGGGGAAGGGGGAGGAGGAGGCAGAGGGGGTGAGGGGGGCATAGGGAGCAGAAGTGAGGAAGAGAATACGTGCCAACAGGCACAGGTTCTGGGCATGTCTTCAGCAAAGTAGGAGCTGCATGGCCTGTTAGAAGCAGCACATGTTCCAGGGAGGCACGATGAGGTTCATGGGCGGTGGGGGGTTAGGGGCACCCACCGCTCTCTGGGCCAGGGTGAGTGCCAGGTACTGCAGGTGGTACTCGTGGCGCAGGGCCCACGCAGAGAAGGGGGTGAGGTGCAGAGCGGCCACAGGAGCCACACATCGCAGGAAATAGTCCTGGAGTCCCGGGGCAGCCAGTACGGTGGCCAGCTGAGGAAGAGCAAGTGTGTTCAGATTCGGAAGGTGACTTCGATGCCTTCTGGGGCTCCCCGGCCGCCCGTCCCCTGCCAAACTCAGAAGTAAGGGTTTGACAAAACAGGCCTCCTTTCCCCAAGGGGTGCCCTCCCCCGCAATCCTGCCATCTTGGCCCCCAGCACTCACCTGGCCACACAGTCCTTTGTGGATCCGGCCCAGGGTGTTAAGAAGAGACAGGAGGGCCGTGAGGAACGGGAAGGGGGAAGCTGAGCCAGCCAGACTGAGAGGGGGGTGGCCCCCCGCACAGCCCAGTGACGCGAGGCTGGAGATAGTTTCGGGGGCCACAGCACAGGACTGTGGGTTGCACAGAGGGGAGCAGCACCTGGAGGCAGAGTGGAGAAGCCGAGGGGGCTCTGGTCTGAGGTGTGCTGGGTTGTCTGTGACCAAGGTCAGTGGCAAGGTGGCCATGCAGACAGGGCCCATGTTCCCTGGAGCCCCCAGCTGCTGCCTACTAGGGATTCAGGTCTCCCTCAAGCTGAATGGACCAGGGAGCTAGACTCAGGAACCCCACAAGGAGCAAAACTGCCTCCCTTCACCAACTTCCACCACACACATAGTACATACCCCAGGGAATCCCACAGGCTGCCCAGAGAAGGGTGTTTCAGCAGGGGCAGCAGCAGCCCCTCTGACAGGCGCTCCATGTCCTGCAGCCAATCCTCTGGGCACAGGCCTGGCTGGAAAACCATGAGATTCACTGAGCTGATGGCCCAGGAGCCCCCATCCTCCTAGATCCTGTGCACTCAGGCCGAGCCTACGATTCCAAGATCCCCGGAGTCAGTGTTTAGAGGCTTCTGCCTTCTGACCCTTCTGGAGGGAGAGAAGACTCTGAGGTTGTGCTGGCAGGGGTCATGAGAGAGTATAACGGCTCCAGGGAGGCTAAGCTGCTATTTGGGGTTCTCTGGCCTCTGCCAACATGGCTCCTTGGAAGCTCTACTGGATGTGAAGGTGGAAAGAGGAAAAATGGTAGGAGGGAAAAGGTGGAGGGCGGAAAAGGTGGCAAGAGGGAGGTATGGACAGGTGGAGACATGAGAAAGAGGGCAGAACGCTAAGACACAGACAGGGCAGGGCAGGGGGAAGGCGAGTAGGCAACACGCACCTGCTGGCTCCAGGCCTGGTAGTAGGCGTCCAGGAAGAGCAGGCAGGCAGTGGGCACCGGGCCCAGGGCACTCCACATCTCAGGTCTGGGCAGCAACTTCAAGGTCTGTCTGAGACATGGCTCCACGAGAGGCTGGAGCCCAGACACCTGTGTCCAAGTGACTGAGGAAGAGCCGGCCAACAGACTGGCCTCAGCAGAGTGACTACAGGAGAGCCAAAAGGGGCCGGGTGAGGATCTGGCTGCCCGGACCGCCCTCTAGGCTCCAGCCACCCTCTTTCTGTGGAGGAGCCCGCCCACCGATCCCAGAGCTCCCAGTAGGACGACTCTCCACCGGAAGCTCAGGGTGAGGGCCTACCTATTGTGTTCAGGGGCGATGTGGCCGGCTGCCAAGGTCAGCTGGGTGAGGAGGGTGAGCAGCGAGGCAATCCTCTGCACAGTGAGGGGCCGAGGCGGGGGGCTACTGAGCTCCTTCGGCACATCCTGCAGGGCTTGCATCAGCACAGGGTATAGCTCCCTGGTGGTGGTGGTGACGGGGAGACAAAGACCGCCCTTCAGTGTGAGGAGGGAGACAGAGACAGAAGACACGGAGCAAGGCCTGCCCTGGGGCCTCTGCAGGCTGGCTGAGGAGGAGCAGGAGGGAGGCCTGGGCCGGGCACTCTGTGAGGCTTCAAGGGAGGCTGGGGGCTGGGGGGAGGGAGGCAGCCCCTCAAGGCTTCCACACGACATGCTACAGGGAATTTCAATATGATTTCACCCAGATATCAATGCCGTGATGCACAGAATGTGGTTAACCCAGCCTTGCCCCACTCCCCCGTGGCTAGCCCTGACGCCCCAGCTGTCTTAATTCCTCCCAGAATCACCTCTTCCTCATGCTCAGCCTCCCTCTGAGGCTGGACCTCGAGCAAGGCTGAATCGTCAGTTCAGGCCAGAGTGCAGGGCCGGAGGGGTCTTGAGGGGCCTACCATCATCTCTTCTCACCTGTAAAGGTCGCTGCCTAGGCCATAGGAGGCCGCCACTGCCCACAGGCGGAAGGCCTCAGTGCTCAGTGTCTCGGCTTCTTCCAGGGGCAAGGCCAGATCCTGGGGGTCTTCCGCTATAAAGCGGCTCAGGCGGCTCCGGAGATCAAAGCCGCTCAGCTGGAGGTGCAGAGTCCAGGGATCAGGATCACTGGGAGCCCTGTTCCAGGACCCTCTGGTGCCACAGGGTCATAGTTCAGGGCTCAGGTGAAACTACCTCATCCATCCCTCCCTTCCGCCCTCCTGCCTGCCTTCTTGTTAGCGGGCACTTGCTGGGGACCTTTGCCAAGGCTGCTTGGTGCTTATTTGTATGTGGCCCTCCTGGCCTGGGTGCAGGGAGCAGGGAGCCTTTCTAATGAGTGCAGAGCAAGCCTACAGGATACAATAGGCCCCTTTCTGGGGGTTTCTGTTGTACTTTTAAGGAACTGAAACAGTTAGGAAGAGAAAGATGGCATGACTGGGCTGCCTAAAAGTACAACAGCCATGCTTAGCCCCCAACCTAGCTCTGTCTCAAGCCCCTATCCCATGCTGTGTCCTGCTCACCACCCGGGCAGCAATATTCCTACTGGCCGAGGCCAGGACACGAAGCAGCTTCATGGCAGGAGCACAGGGCACTCTGTATAGACTGGAGGTAGGCCCCGACCCCATGGGGGACCAGCTGGTGGGCAGGAACTCTCGAACCACAGTCTCTACCAGCCGAGGGCACTCCAGCACCTGTGAGGGCCAGGAGGAAAAGGGACGTGGGCGGCTGAGGGGCGAGGCCAGGCCCAGCGAGGCTCTTTGCCCAGTCCCTGCCTCCTGTCTCTCACCCTTGTGGCTGACTCCAGGGAATGCCGGGCCAGGCGGATGAGCACAGTCAGGATGTCAAGGACCACAGAAGGTCCTGGGCAGGTCACCTCCAGTACGTAGCGCAGCCGAGGCAGCAGGTTGGTAGCCAGAAGCCCCTGAGGTTCAGACACAAGCCCGCTGCCAAATGCAGCTGGGCCCCAGGCCTTGATGACCCCTCCTGCCCAACATGTGCTTGCCCTGGAGGTCACGGGACTGGTGCAGCTGCCTGCACGCTTGTACCTTGATGATGTCATGTCGGGCCAGGTCAGATGGAGGCCGGTTTCCTTCTTCAGGACTCTTAGTTTTTGCCTCTTCTGCTGGGGGTTCTTCGTCCTCATCCTCATCTTCCTTGTCCTCCTGGCTGGGCATCAGAGCGAACATCAGTGCTCCGTGGTACCAAGAGAAGGTGCTGTCGAGGAGCTCCTGAGAGGAGAGTCGGGGTGGAAAGAGGAAGAAGGGATCGGGTCAGGAAACAGGTTGTCAGTGAGGGCAGGCCCAGCAGGGGAAGTAGGGACCACAAGGCCGCGAAGCTTCATTCCTCGGCATGTTGTACCTCATCTCCAGGGGCCACCAGCAGGGCCCTAAGAGCCCGGACAGCAGCTGCGATGACCCCATCCACTCTGTCATCCAGGGAGAAGCGCAGCAGGAAGAGGAAACCGGCATCCAGAAGGAGGTGCAAGACGCTGCCCACCAGCCGGTCCCCAAACTCCCCAGCCTGGGCCTTGAGAGCACGAGGAGAAAACCTTGCTGAATCTGCTGAAGGTACCAAGTCTTCATCCTAGGGCCTTCACTTGCCCATCTAGGACCCTGGTTTGACCTGTTCCCAGTGTGACCCACAGACAGCTGGGGTACGGACCAGTGAGTCAGAAAGAAATGGGCGAGGGGTGGGAGAGTCTAAGGGGTAGGGGGGTGGATAGGACCAGGCCAGCAGTCCACTCACCCTGCCGATGACCTGGGCCAACACGTGCAGCGCTAGGGCTCTCTGCTGGGACACCTGGCTGCGCGTCAGGTGGAAGAGCTCCTGAAGGGAGTACCCCGCTCTCTGGAACAGGGACAAGAAGTCAGAAGGAGCCAAGACGCAGGGCAGCACCCATTAATAAATACGCGGCAATCCCCATCTGCCATACATGGAGTTGGGTGTCAAGGCGAAGACAAAGAAAAGTAAGTGATGTTTCTTGCCTCTGCTTTCCATGAATCCTCAAACTGGTAAAGAAAATAAGACTTGCACAAGTAACCACAGCTTAAGGCAGACTGGGGGGAAATGTAGTCATCAGTGTTTAATTTGCAACTAAAGCACAGGAGAGAGAAGCGGTCCTGGAAAAGTGATGTGGTCTCAGTGAGCGGATAGAGCCCTTGATGGCCGGGCATGGAGTGAAGGGTAAAGGCTTCCCTGGAGCAGGCTTCAGGAACCGCGTGCTGGAGTCCAGGAGCAGAGGGGGTGTGTGTGGGGGAAGGTGGCCGAATGTGCAGCAGGAGGGAGGGAGGCAGAGCTGTGGGGTCAGCAGGGACAGATGGAGGAAAGGGCTGTTCTGCAGGGTTTTAGAGCCAGGGCCTTATTCTGGGAGCATTTCCGGAGCAAGGAAACTTTCTGAGGCAAGATTTGCCTGAACGGAGTCAGAGGAAATCAGTACAGCAATCCCATGGGGGAGCACACCACAGGACAGAGTGAGTAGAAGACATGGTGGCTGAGCAGACAAGAGGGAACAAGGCTCGGATGGAGGAAGCAACATGGAGAGCTGACAACAGAATTGGCAAGTTCTGGCGACTGACTGGAGTGTGAGAGAACGCGGAGAAAGATTTCAAGCCTTAGAACCAGCAGGATCAAGAATTGGAATGGGCGCACTGGAGGGTCGAGGCAGCTGAGCAGCCACCCTTCTCCATATGGTTGTTAAAAGCTCTTGCTGAGAACTGTCCAGTATTCCTTGGAGCCCAAGCCTCACCTCCGCCTCCTCTCCATGGTGGTGCAGGCCCAGATGGGTGGGAAGGTCCATGTCGGGGGCCAGCAGCTCTCCCTGAAGGCTGAATCGGGCCTGCATCCTCTAATGGGTAGAGAAAGAGGACTATGCACTGGGGCAGCAGTGAATTCCTCACGTCCTTCCTCACTGTAACCCCAGGCCTCTCAGGACTTAGGTCCTGCCTGGACCTCTGACCCGAAGTGGGGATCCTCTGGCCTGAGGGGCCAGGCAGGAAGAGAGGGGTGAGCACAGAGAAGTTTCTCCAGCTCGAGGGATGAGGAGGGCCCGAGTTCTGGGTGCAAGAGCAATAGCTCCACTCACTCCCACCCTGTGGCACCCTTGTCAGCCAGCGGGCCCTCCACACCTCCCACCCCACTGTGCCCGTCGGCCAGCGGGCCCTCCACACCTCCCACCCCACTGCGCCCGTCGGCCAGCGGGCCCTCCACGCCTCCCACCCCACTGCACCCGTCGGCCAGCGGGCCCTCCACGCCTCCCACCCCACTGCGCCCGTCGGCCAGCGGGCCCTCCACGCCTCCCACCCCACTGTGCCCGTCGGCCAGCGGGCCTTCCACGCCTCCCACCCCACTGCGCCCGTCGGCCAGCGGGCCCTCCACGCCTCCCACCCCACTGCGCCCGTCGGCCAGCGGGCCCTCCACGCCTCCCACCCCACTGTGCCCGTCGGCCAGTGGGCCCTCCACGCCTCCCACCCCACTGCGCCCGTTGGCCAGTGGGCCGTCCTCACCTCCTGCGTCTGCTGCCGCCGGAGTGGAGGCAGGTCCTGGGTCCAATGGAGCTTCTCCAGCTCCACAGTGTCCATGTGCAGCCATTCTTTCTGGGGAGTCACAGGCAAGGCCAGAGCTAGGGAGATGGGAGCAGAGTAGTTTCCCTAAGGGGCTCAGCTTGCTGATCCATTGGGGTCCCTGGTGTCCAGCGGCTGCCACATCCACTTCTGCCCAAGGGTCTGGCAGCCTCTGCCCTCAGCTGTGGCTAACGGCACAGCCCACGGCCTGGAATGATTACTATGGCAGACATCCTGTCCTGGGCTCTAGCCCCTTGCTGACCCCAAAGATGTGCTGAGAGGGCAAAGAGGAAGAGGAGGAGATAACGAAGAAAGGAGAGAGAGGCAAACAAGGAAGGGAGGACCACAGATATCAGGGAAACCCAGTTCTCCACTCTAGCACTGACCTTCCAAAGGAGCAGGGGAGTGGAGACAGTGAGGAGTGGGCAGCCACACTTCAGCAGAGCAAGACACTGAGACCACACCTGCTGCCGCCTCCTCCTCTCCCCACCCAAGCCCCACCCAACTTGCTCAGCTGTTCTGGAGCACATCCCCGAGCAGGAGGTTCCTAGGGCTCTCCAAATTCAATTCTTCTTTTGTTAATCACTAATAAAGCAATCCAGTTCCTGGAAAATGAGTGCTCCCACTGGCCTTTCTGCTTCAGGCCTGGCCTGTTCACAAGACCTGCATCAGACCCTTCCTCTCCCACCATCCTGCCATCAGAGAGAGCAGAGGCAGAGAGAACCGTGGGATGGATGGAGCCAGAGCTGGGGCAGCTATTGCAAAGGCAAGGGGCAGATGGTCTGTGGGGGAGGGGGCCATTCAGCCATCATACTGTGCTGTCTCCTACTGGGGAAGGGGGAGAAGGAGCAGTTAACAGGACAGGAACACAGGAAGTGTGTGCGGGAAGAATATATGCATGAGCAAATGAAGACTGATTTCAAGCCAAGCATGAGGATTAGCATTACACGTTCAAGGACATAGAAGGTTCTCTCTCTTCCCATCTGCCAGACCCGGGAGAAGGAATACTTTCCTTTGCTTTCATTCCTCCAAAGTCCCCTCCTCCTCCAAACCTGGGGTTTCTGGCTCCAGCTCATTTTCCTGCCTGGGCACACTGGCAGAAGTTGGTGCAATGGCCTCCTTTCCAATGACCTCAGCAGAGGGTCTTCCTGGTCTCTGCTCCCTTGTGGCCTTCTCTTCTGCTTGCTCACGGGTACAGCTGTGAGATTTCAAGAAGGCAACCAAGCTGGGATCTAGAACAGAGCATGGAGAGGGGAGTGGTTGGAGGCATACTCTTCCCAGCTTCCAACAGACACCAAACCTGCTGAATGTGGCCTGTGTGTGGGTGCCAAGGCACTTCCCAGCCAGGGTATGCGCCCCCTGGGCTCTCTTGCAGCCTCAGTGACCCACATCTGTCACTGGAACCTGCCTACCCACCTATCCCTCCATTTTTCACAGTCCTCTGGTCCAGGCCTTTCTGCCCATCCCTGTGCTTGGCTTCAGGTCAAGGCCCAAAGTAAGGGGCTAAAGAATAAATGAATCAATGTTGACTAGGGCCAAAAAGAAGGCATTTAGGGGACTAGTTTCTCACTTTTAGTTATTTATTTACTTATGCATAAATATACTAAAAACCTAATATATGCTATGCTCTATGTAAGTGCTAAATACATAGTGTGGAATAAGATTGACTTGACGCTACTGTTTTGGTGTCCAAAAACTAGGAGGGAGGTGTAATACAGCACAGCATATAATTCACATAAAACAGAGTGCCCTGCAGCTGTACTAGAGTACAGCCAGAATACAGTGTATACCACACTACACCTGTACTGTATACATGATCTACTGGTTAAAAGCACAACTCATGAGACCAGGTAGACCTGGATTTATATCACATACGTGTTCCTTAACAGGATGTGGTACCAGGCTGCGTGACCTGGGGGAGAATTTCTTAAAGTTTTGAGCCTCAGTTTTATTTTTCATTAAATAAATCAGGTTAGCACCACCTGCCTCACAGGTACAGTTTGAGGACAGAATGAAAAGCACTCACAGTAAGCCTTCCTCAATAAATGGCAATCCCTTCCTAGCCCAGTCTTGGCAGGAAAGGCCGGTACCCGTACCAAGCTGAGCCAGCAATCGCTGCTGTTCCTGCAGGATCTCCTCCGGAGCCAGGGCTTGCAGTCTCGCTACGTTTTCTTCATGGATGGTCTGGGCTTCCTGCTCAGCCTCCTGGCCCTTGAGCCCCTTCCCTGTCACCAGATGGGGTCCCTGGAAGCTGTAGCTGTTCCATGGAGGCTGGCTGCCCCACTCCCTAGGTGTAAGTGCCTCACAGGTCATAGCACCTGCAAGAAGGATACGATTAGTTCATTGCCTCACTCCAACTGGAATTCCTGGGCCTCTTCTCTAATCCCATTAGCTCTGGAGACAGAGAGAGGTCCCAGAGTCTACCCAGGCACAGAGTGGAGACCCCCCCGCCCCGGAATATGACACATGACTCCAGGCACTCTGGGCCTGGCTTGGGGTGATGTATTCATTTTCCCCCTTGGATTTACATGAGGTTTCCCTCAGAAACATCCCACTGACGCTTCTCTGATGTCTAGGCAGACGTCTGCTTCTAGAGGTCTGCCCCCAGTTTTTCTCTAGTAATTTGCATCCCTAAAGAATTTTGGCCTACATCTTTATTTTACAGCCTCTAAAAGACACTTCAGGCTTCCCCGATGGCTCAGCAGTAAAGAATCCACCTGCAGTACAGAAGATGCAGGAGGCCTTGGGTTTGATCCCTGGGTTGGGAAGATCCCCTGAAGGAGGGCCTGGCAATCCACTCCAATATTCTTGCCTGGAGAATCCCATGAATAGAGAAGCCTGGCGGGCTACAGTCCACAGGGTCACAAAGAGTCAGACACAACTAAAGCAACTTAACACGCACTCACACACACACCAGACATTTCTATCCCCTTTTTCTCTCCTATAGTCAAGTAATGACCTGTCCTCTGCCTGCACCTAAGACCCAGATATGGACCCAAGCTGCCCACACTCAATATTCTCAGTAGAGTATGGGACAGCTCCTCTTTAGATGGCTCAAATGCACTTCAGGTTTGAAGCAGGAAAGATGAATATCCAGAGATGACTCGATGATTGTGTATTACAAAAAAGCTTAGACCAAGTCTCTTCAATCCCCACTCACTCTCTGGTGGGTCCAAGATAGATTCAACTTCTCTAACTGGTGAGACCTTGGCTCCAGATGCTCTCCTTGCTGCAATTTCCTGGGCAAAGATGCTTCTCTTACCAGCTGTCACTGGCTTCCCCTAAAGGGCAAAAAGAAAACCCAGGTGACAGATGCTCATTACCCTATTCTCTTCTCAACCTATTGATGTTGCTGGAACAAAGAGGTACAAGAGACTTACTTAATCTCCAAGGGTCACAACCCTAGTCCTCAGAAAAAGCAAGGCTCCAGAGAAGCACAAGTTTTGAAGTGTGACAGACTTGGGGTGGACTTCTGGCTCTTCTATTAGATGTGTGGTGTAGGACAAGCTATAAGTTTTCTTATTTGAAAAATAGAGATAACGATGCCTACATTATATGGCTGTTACGAGGACTAAATGAAGTAATGCATATAAAGTGCTTAGTGCTGTGCTGTTTTAACAATGGAATTGTTTATCACTATTAAGATTATCTACCTGGGGAAGATGGACTATGATGCTCACATGACTGTCCCCTAAACACCATCTAAGGTGACCTCTGCTTACCTGTCTCCCCTGTGAGCGATGGAATACAGGAGGGAAAGCAACGCCACTGGACACAGGCAGATTCACAGGCATTGAACTTGTATCTCGTTCCTGCAGCAAAAAAGTACAAAGCAGTAAAGATATAGACAAATCTCCAAGCTCAACACTATCCCATTAACCTTAGTACTGTATGACTAGAACCTCACCCTAAGGAGTCATGAACCCACTTTTCTTAAGGCACAGTGATTCTAAACCAGCCCCCAACCTGACTGCAGAGGGATGGAGTCCCATCTTTCTGAATCACTCTCTACTCAGTAAGGCTCACCACCCACACCCAACATTCCTGTTGCCCTAGGATGCCTTGCTCCACTTAACCAGGGTGAGACGCACAATAATCTTAGTCAAGACAGCAGTGATGTGCTGATCGTGCCTGTGCAGCCTCTCTTCAGGGTCCTCATGTTCAGGCAGGAGATGGCCAGGGCTGGGCCTGGCTCTCTTTGGGGGAGCAGGAACCAAAGCTGGGGGTAAATCTGGGAGACCTAAGAAAAGAAAAAAACCCAGATGTGAGATTACTCATATTTTCCCAGGAAGAGACTGATGGCTAGAGCGAAGCCAAAGAAAGAAAGGCAGCTGCTATGGGGCCCTGGCTCAAGCTATGTCACCTTGGGTAGGGTATTTAATCTCTCTGGACTCAGTTTCTTCATATGTAAAATGGGGCTGCAGCAACAGAGTTCCGCAGTTCTGGGCAATCCAGCCACAGACCCTGAGGTTGTACCTCTCTCCTTTCAACCGCATACCCACAGCCACTCACTGTCTAGCATCACCACATCCCGATGATCCTGCAGTGGAGGCTGCTCCAGGTTGGCATCCCCAGCTCTCCTGCTTCCTTTCTTCACCAGCTGTACTGCTGGGGTTGCACCAGCTGCAAGAAACTGACTCTGGAAGCGCAGCAGGTCCACCTCCGACTCCCCTGGCTTTGGTCTTGACAGCATCTTGACACTCCAGCTGCCTCCCTAGTTCAACTCTTTCCAGCACTGCTTCAGCATAGGGAATTCACTCTCATTCACCCTAGAAGCAATAAATATAATAGGCCCTCTGCAACTGAACCTCAATTCTTTTTTGTGCATCAGAGAAGGCTCCTTTCCCCTGGGTTCATGTGGACTCATTCCTCCTCATTCATACCTTATTCCAACAGTCCAGCAACAGTATTTACTGCCAACTTAGGTTGTTTATAATCTGTGGATGATAAAAACTCAGAAACAACCACAGGGGACCTAAGAAAAATGCTTTCAAGAGCCAGGCAGTGGTGATTTAGTATCAGACTAGTGGGAACATGCCTGGTTTAAAAGTATTCAAATTATTAAAAACCTTGGGCTATAAAAGATTGATATATAAAAATCACTTGTATTTCTACACACTATAAAAGAACAATCAGAAAACAAAATTAAGAAAACAACTGTATTTACAATAGCATTGAAAACAATAAAATACTTAGTAATAAATTTCACCAAAGCAGTCCATGACTTGTACTCTGTCAGGCCCCACAACTGCCCTAAAAGGCTGGGCTCTACGGTCGCAGGTGCTCCAGGATCACCCGTGTCAGCAAAGAGAAACTACGGAGTCTCAGACTATGCTGCCTGCAGATGGAGGGCCGTGCCTAGGGTCTCCGCATCGAAGAGGCCGCGGCCGCCCCTGGCCAGACCAAAGACACTGGGGCAGGCTCCGACAAAGAACTAAATACCCTGTATCCCAGACCTCTCCCGGGATCTCCTGCAGTCCGTCCCGCCAGCCAAACCACCTACTTGATCTAGAATCACCTGAGTGCCGCCATCTTGCCCCGCTAGGGCCAGGCTTCCGCCGCCGCCGGTTTTGAGTTTCCGCCCCGCATCCCGGCTCCGCCCACTCTTGGGAGGGAATTGCCGTTTTGGTGTTCAGGACGCTTGAACAGGAAAGTACTCCTGCAAGTAAGCTTTACGCAGACTCTCTCTACACAAACAATACCAGTGACAGAGGCAAAGAGTTACTCAGACCCTCTCCGGCACTCACCGGCCGGGATAACCGTATGCTACACTCCAGCACCCAAGCTCAGGAGCAGCGCATTAGAAACCTGCATGCTCAGGACGGTAGCCTCCCCAGTGTGATTATGGACGAGTAAGAAGATTACTGGGGCTTCCCAGGTGGCTCAGTGGTAAAAAATCTGCCTGCCAGTGCAGGAGCCTCAGGAGACCCCAGGGTTCGATCCCTGGGTCGGGAAAATCCTCTGGAGGAGGAAATGGCAACCCACTCCAGTATTATTGCCGGCATTATCCCGTGGATAGAGGAGCATGGTGGCCTACAGTCCATGGGGGTCGCAAAGAGCCGTTGGTGACCGAACAAGAAAATAACCAGGACAAAGGAAAGGTGAAGCCCAAGGAATTCCTTGGAATCTTCTATCTGTGCTACCTGTGTGCCATGTTGGCAGCATGCTGCCCACTATCACCTATCACCAGTTCCCTTTTCACAGGCATGTGCACTGTTCCCTTGTGTAAACTTTGAGTTCCTTGGGGGAAATCAGGCCTTCTTTTTTGCATCCATCATGCTCAGCACCCAGTATATTGCCATGCTCATATGACCTTAGTAAATCATTGCTTGATTGAAGGCCATCTTAGGACAGCCAATGTTAGCAGTGTCAGAAACACCTGGAGGGCTTGTTAAGCCAGATTTCTGGGCCACATCTGAGTTTCTGATTCACTCAGTCTCTAATAGGAACCAAGAATTGGCCTTTCTAGCAATTTTCCACGTATTCTATAAAATTCTTCTTTAACTCTCTTGGTTTCAACTGCAGTAGTAAATTTCAGCTGCTAGGATTTAGCCAACCTTGGAATCCAAATAGTACTGGCTGGTCAGAAGTTAATGGTGAGTGAGGGAGGGAAACTGAATCCAAAAATGCAGGAAGACTGGATATAGAAAATCATTGTTTGCAACCACTAATGACATAATTACTGCAGGCAATGATCATCAATGATTGATAAAACTATTAGGTAAAAGGTTGATGAGAACTTTGGATGGATGGATCAGGTGGCCAACTTTTTAACCTACTGATGAATCTTAACGTCACTGAAAGTGGGCCACTGGGCATAATGTGCCCTCTGATATGATGCCACTGAAAGTGTAAAACACATCCTAGGAAGCCTTTATAAAAAAAAATTGAAGCTAAATCTAGTCAAGCGTCTAGCTCTATCATGTCTAACTGCACTAAGGGACTATTAATTAAATATGTGGTCCTGATTTGTTTGTATCCTGATTCAAACAAACCTACTGTAAAATGATACTTTTTGAGACTGTTTGGAAAAACTAAATCTAAAACACACACTATTAAGTATTTTTAAAACATTTTTTTGTGTATGGGGAGTTCCCTGGTGGTCTAGTGGTTAGTATTCAGTGCTTTCACTGTCATGGCCCACGTTCAGTCTCTGGTTGGGAACTGAGATCCTGCAAGCCGAGTGGTGCAGCTAAATAAACAAGTCAATAAATAAAATGTGTTCTTTTTAATGTTTTGGGTATGGATGTGGTTCTTTTTGAAAAATAAACTTTATTTTAGAATAGCTTTAGCTTTACAGGATTATAAAGAAAGAAACATTCCATTTATCTTAAACATAGTAGCATCTATCATTAATATGGTAGGTTTGTTGGTATTAATAAACCAATATTTGACATAGTATTACTAAAGTCCATACTTTATTCAGGTTTCCTCAATTTTTCCCTAATGTCCTTTTCCTGTTCCATCCAGGATACCACATTACATTTCATTGTCATGACTCCTTAGGCTTCTCTTGGCTTTCACAGCTTCATAGAGGGTTTTTTGGGGTTTTTTTTTTTTTTGATGACTTGGACACTTTAGAATAGTACTGGTAGGGTATTTTGTGCCATATCCCGCCAATGAGATTTATCTGATGATTTTCTCATGATTAGACTGAGGTTATGAGTTTGAAGTCCTCCCCCTCTTTGAGGCTGGAGTACCTTTGTAATATTTAAATTATAAATTATTTGTAATTCTGCATGGGAGATTTGTCTATGCTCTCCATGAATTAACTTCTTAATTTACAATATACTTTTTAATTATTAACAAATTATAGTCATTCACATATATTTATATTTGACCCTTTGATATACCGCATCATTGTGCGTGTGTGTGTGTGTGTGTGTGTGTGTGTGTGTGTGTGTGTTTGGGCCATAACGTGTGGCTTGTGGGATTTCAGTCCTGTGACCAGGGATTGAACCAGGTCCCTCACTTTGGAGTCCTAACCACTGGACAGAATTCCCTGTGTGTATATGCTTGATTTGTGTTTTCTGCTTTTGTTTTTGAACACTTCCTTACTTTCTGGTACTATAAAATGCTCCAAACTCATCTTGTATATTTCCTGCCCCAGTCCTAGAATCAGCCATTTCTCCAAGGACCCTTGGTTCTCTTATATTGGAAAATGCTATTAGAAACCAAGATTTGGAAGAAAAAAAAAAAAAAAGAAGAAAAAAAAAAGAAACCAAGATTTGGGTGCTAGATACACTCATTGCTACTGGAGTGTCTTGCTTTTGGGTCCTTCTCAGCTGACAAAGGGAATATGTGTGTATGTGTAACATATACACATGTTGATAAATATTTCTATATGTAACTATCTGAATCTATATATGGGTGAGTTTTTTAAAGCCTGTTACATATACACAGTGTAATATTTACAACTGAAATTAATTATATGGCTAAGATTTGGTTTTAAAACTCCAGCAAAAGGATAAAAATAAATTGGAATAATACAACACAATTGGCTAAGATAATCATCGAATAAGAGTAAAGGGTACTTTGGGGATTCATTATACTGTTTTACTTGTGCGTATGTTTAAAATATTTCACAATAAAAGTTTTTTAAAATAGCCTAAATTACCATGTAGCTATTAAAGCAGCTCAAAAAAAGAACTATACAGCCAGATACATGGTATTCACACACACATACTTACTACACTTCTTCTCAGGGCTATCCCTTAGTGAAATTTTGAAGAGTACAGTTGGTTTTTTTCCCCACATATTTGGACTCACTTGCTATTTCAGAAACCCCAGACTTACTGCTCTCTTCCTATTTCCTAAATCTACTTTTGGGAAAAAATCTGCTCATTTGAAAATCCCCCTTTCAGAATGTGGTCTCTCCTAGAAACTTACTTTTTTGCTTTATCGTCAACCGAGCAAGGTGTGGCACTGTTTCTGGTTTACAGATTTCAGGCAAGGGGCGTGTGGCAGGTACAGCAATAGTCCCCAGCGCCCGTGACATCACACCTCCAAACCCCAAAGTCATAGATTCCCTGCTTCTCTAAGGCAATGAGGAACAGATTCTGTTGGCTGCCCCATTCCTTAAAGGAAACTTCCCAACTCTTAACCTCTTTAACCAGTAGTTGGGAAAGAATATAGCCTTGCTCACAGGGCCAGCAAGACTGCCATGACCCCGTGACTTGGTTCTCTCATGGAGGAGGAGTCCTAACTCTGAGAAAGCTGAAGCAGCTACTTCCTGAGACTGCTAGAAATTATTTTCAAGGTGTTCTGCTGCTATGGGCAGGTGGCTTTTATTTCTAGTTTTGTCTTTATCTTCTCTTGCTCCTTGACTTCCTTGGACAGTCATGGATTGTAAAAGGCAGAGAATGGGCAGATACTTATTTCACATGAGTAGGGTGATGCCAAGGCCCAACCTGGCTCCATGCATAATAAGGGGCTGCTGCTGGCCTTTCCTCTCTGGTGGGATAGATCATAGCTGGCTCTGCTTCTGTTTTGAGAACAGGAACCACTTGGACATCTGCTCCTATGTTAGGTCAAATACATTTCCAGTTGATTTGATTAGTTTCCTTCCAAGCAATGCATTTACAAAAGGAAGGGAGATTTTTGCAGGCATGTATTTGCACAGGCAGCCAACCTCCTCCAGTCACACACACACATCCTCTCCCCATCCACCCACAAAGCGTCAGTCACATTTAGGGTTTGCACAAATGCACACCCTCCCTCATACATCATAATGCACACCCTCTCACCCACCTACACACCTCTTCCACAAAATCACACCTGCTCACATATCCTTAAAGAATGTTTCTTTACTGTGTCCAGAGAGACAGAAAGACGGGTAAGAGTGGGTTGTGAGGGCTCAGGAAGGCAAGCACTCTATGCAGGAGCACAAAGTCTGAAGGCCAGGACTCCACTGTCCTCCCTACTCTGCAAGCAGAAATACTAAGACTTGAGAGGGGTTCAGAAGCAGGGGTAGAGGAGGCAGGCATTCCAGTCACCAGGCCCCACAGGGACAGTACGCTGCCCCTCAGGCTGGTACCTGAGGTAGGAAGTTTGTCAAGGCTGTGAGAGGATAGAGACTTCCCTGGTGATCCAGTGGTTAAGACCATGCTTCTAATGCAGGGGAATGGGTTCAATCCCTGGTAGGGGAACTAAGAGCCCATGTGCTGCCTGGAGTGGCCAAACAAAGGAAAAAAAGGAAATAAAGAGTGTGAGTGGAGAATGCAGAGGCATGTGCTCCAGAAACCCATTTTGCCTGGTGGCCAAGGAGGGTCCTTGGACTGGAATTCTCATCAGAGTTCAGGAAATAATGGGGGGCAGGGTTGGGATAGGGGAGAAGAGGAAGTTAAAAGGCCAGGTTTGGGCTCCAAGTTCAACATCCTCTAGGAGCGGTCTTTCCAGTGTCAGCCAGAGTCAACAATTTCCTTTCATTGGAAACTTGAAGTCGCCTCCAGAGAGTAGAGTTGGAGGAGAGGACCTTGAGAAATGACAAGTGCTCAAGTGCAGGGCTGCAGCAGCCACTCTGCTGCAGTAGCCGCGGCCCGAGTGAATCTGGCTTCAGCCCTAGACTATTGCCTGCCCTGATCCGACTCAGCGCGAGCTCCGAAACTGTGGATTCTGGAACGGATCTAGACTTTTCCTTTAGGAAAGAGTCCCAAAGCCGACCCACAGCGCCTCAGAAGACTGCCTGAGCTCTCAGTTAAACGGACACTCAGGCCCCCGCCATCCAACTCTGACAGCACTTTCCCTGTGCTGCCGCCTGGGGGCGCCCCCAGCTGGGTCTGAGGCTGCCGCCAGAACTGCTGTTGTTATCATTAGTATAATAAACAAACAAGCATTGATGGGGCCAAGAGGAGGAAGAGGCAGGCCTCTGCTGCTCAGAAGGAGAATCCTTTGAAAGATCTAATGAGGCTTCAGGGAAATGGAAGGTGAGGAAGAGGGGAAAACGAGTGGCTTGTCCCTCTTCCCCACCCAGTACTTCTGGGACTTGCCCTCTGGAGTTCTGGTCCCAGGGACCCCTACAGGCAAGGGCAAAAGGAAGGGGACATTTGGTAAAATGGATTTGGAACCAGCTCTTTATCAGCCAGACAGGATGTCTGTGGACACAGCTACCCCTTAGATTACTGGTAGTGGGGCAGGCCAAGCTCTGAGGCAATTGTTCATTCATTTAACAAGCATCTGTCTATTTATGGAGTGCCTACTATGTGCAAGGTAATCTACTAATAATAGCTAATGTTTTATTGGATATTGTGAGAACATAGCCAACTTTCACATCACATCCTGAGGGATGGGGGCTAGAAGCAGAGGGAGCAACTGGGAAGAATGACAGTCCCCCAAAGATGTGGGCCATTGGGCTTTAACCTATGTAGTGTAACAGTGGCGACAGCGGATAAAACCAGAGGATTACCAAGATCTCAGAACTCAAGACTCAAGGCCCAAGGTCTTGGAGATAAAGGGGTGGAAAGTGGAATATGAATACAGGGAATTTGGGTGAAAAACTCATGAATGAGGCATGAAGGTGTGCTAGTAGGTCCTGTGGGGGGAGCACTGAGTCACCACAATTTCAGGGCCTGATGGTTGGAAGTATCCAGGGGAAATTTTCTGTGCTGAAAGGAGGGTGCTGGGTTCTGTGGTCGGAGTCTGGACAAAAGTTGGGGTATGGTAGAGGTTTCTAGGAAGGTTTTGAGGGAAGGATCTAGAGTGCTGGGTTGGAAAAGATGCTGGGGTGTATTTAAGGAAAGGAGGGGCGTGGCTGGGGTGCTCATCTAGGGGACCCAGCCAGGTCCTTGGGTTCTGCACTGGGGTATTCTCTGGGACCGCGGGTGCCGGCCGGGGCTGCGGAGGTCTGTGGGTGGAGGTCGGCCGGAGGCCCGGCTGGGTGGCAGCTACTAGGTTGGTGCTCGGAGCGAGCCGCCCGGGGTTCCGCGGGGGGGCGGTACGAGCTCGGGCTGCGGGCGGGCGGGCTAGCCGGGGAGGAGGCGGTGGCTCCAAGAGGAACATGAATCAGCGGCGGCGGCGACGGCGGCGACGGCTGTGGAAGGAGCGCGGTGGCCCAGGAGCGGCCCCGGGGACCCCGCGTGGCTGACAGCCGCCGCGGCGACACAGCGGGCGCGGGTCTCGGAGCCCCAGCCCCAGCGCCGCCCCCCGGGCCGGCCCCCGTCCCTCCCTCGGCCCTCCTCCTCCTCCTCCCTCTCTTCCCTCCTCCCTGGTCGCTCGCGGGCCGGGCCCGGCATGGTGCGGCGTCGCCGCCGATGGCGCTGAGGCGGAGCATGGGGCGGTCGGGGCTCCCGCCGCTGCCGCGGCCGCCGCCGCCGCCGCTGCTGCTGCTGGCGGGTCTGGCGGTTCTGCTGCTCCCCGAGCCCGCGGCCGCAGGTAGGGGCTGCCCGGGGGGCGGCGGAGAGCTGGGGGCTGCGGAGGGGCGCGGCGGGGATCGGAGCCCGGCGACTGCAGCGGGGCGAGCCCAGGGCCTGGGCGGGCCGGAGATTCGAGCGGGGGGCTCCAAGCTGGAAGGCCGAGGCTCGGGGGCTGGGGAAGGGGACTCAGCGGTGGGTTCGCTCCGGGATCTCGGGTCAGGATCCCCACCCCCCAACTTTCTCGCGTCCGGGCTCTTCTAGTGGGGTTCTAAGGAAAGGAGTGGGGCTCCGAGCTGAGCCGTCAGCGGGGGATGTTAGGGACTGGCTTTTCCCGCCTCGATGTTCTGAGTTGTTTGTTCACCCCTCCCAGTCCCAGGGACCCCAGTCTGCTCGCCCCACACGCGAAGGTCCACCCTGAAGCCACTGGGGCTGGGACTCAGCACCCACAGGACCCCTACCTCATGTTGGTACAGGGGCTTTCACAGTGCCCAGTCACAGAAAACACCTGGGCATACTCGAGTGCCTCTGCCTGCTCTGAGCTTCCTGAAACCCAGGCATGTTGGAGATGATGGACTGGGGCAGAGTTGCTGGTGTTTGCTCAGCCTTGTGTTCCCACACAGCCACTGAGGCATTTGCCTGTGGCTAGAGTGCTTCTTGCAGCACCC
Organism: Bos indicus; assembly: GCF_029378745.1. Lineage (NCBI taxonomy): Eukaryota > Metazoa > Chordata > Mammalia > Artiodactyla > Bovidae > Bos > Bos indicus. The sequence goes on from NC_091769.1 coordinate 36,877,870, forward strand.
GGGATCCCTAAGTTCACACTACACACCCCTGGGACTGCCTGTCCTGTATGGGGTGTAAAGCTACCCGTCTTTGCCCTGTGACTGGTCCTGAGAAGGTGAAGGCAGTAGGAAGTGACACCGGGCAGAGCAGCAGCCCACCAAGCAGGTACCTTCTTTTCAGACAGCTTTCCCCGCTGCCATATCAGCATCTCAAAGGAGGAAAAGGAAGGGAAATAGTGACAGGAATTTACGAGCGGAAGAGTTGTGTGTATCTTAGGATCAGAGAGCTCAGAAATTTGCCTAGCATCACACAGCAAAGGGCAGGAAGAAGCTGGACTGGGTTTCAGTTATATGGATAGTTCACCTGCCCCTCTCTGCCTCACTGCTTAAAAACACACAGGAGGAGTGTGTGTGTGTGTGTGTGTGTGTGTGTGTGTGTGTGTGTGTGTGTTCAGAGGTAGTGTTCGAGAGGGTGGCCCCCTGTTGGTGTGACAGTAGCTCAGGGGTCTTGGGCTCAGGGCCCCTCCCTTCCCTTCTACCTCCTACCTTCCTAGCACCCGCCCCTGCACACGTTCAGGTATTAATAGAGCGGCCGGCTGCCAGGAAGGCTGCCATGTGTTTGATCTGACGTGGTTTTGCAGCCATATGTTCTCCACTTCAGGGGAGCACCCCCTCCTTCCCTTCCTCCTTACATTTGCCAGAGGCGGGGGTGCAGGAGGATGCCAACAGCAGAGCAGGGTCTGGGCTGTCACCTTGGGTGGAGAGCTGGCTGCCTGTTGCACTGACTGGGTACAGCAGTGATTCCGAGGGTAGTACCTGCCCCAGGCTATGAGGGCGCCCCACTGTTGCAGCCTGGCTTGCTTTCCTTTTGGTGGTTGGGCCCGACTTAACATTGCCCAGCAGGGAGGCATGGGGAACCGGTCACTTCCTTACAGCTGGGAGGAACTTGGCAGTGGTAGAAATGGTGCCTGGAGAGCTTGTCGTGTTCCTTCCCGCAGCCCTGGTTAGGCCACCTTCCTTCCCACACTGTCCTGCCTGTGCTGCCTTGGCCACTGGCTAGGAATGAGCCTTCTGACACAGAAACTAGGTGCTAGGAGAGGATGGGGGATATTTCCAGATGCAGGGTGCCTGTCAAGCAGAATGACACATTCTCTTTCCCACCTCTCAGGCCTGAAGCTCATGGGGGCCCCAGTGAAGCTGACGGTGTCTCAGGGACAGCCGGTGAAGCTCAACTGCAGTGTGGAGGGGATGGAAGAGCCTGAGATACAGTGGGTGAAGGATGGGGCTGTGGTCCACAGCATGGATCAGGTGTACATCCCCGTCAGTGAGCAGCACTGGATTGGCTTCCTCAGGTGCAGGACTGGGGGAGGGTGTGGGATGCCAGTCTGGGGGCATGTTGTGTTCTTGCCATGAGATTTGGGAGCTGAGGGCAATGCTGATGCCCAGAGGTCTGTGGTTTGGTTTTGTTTTTTAAATTCGGCCACCTGTGGCTACTTCCAGAAGTGGGGGAAGGCTGAACCCATTGAGTCTGCCCAGCAGAGCTGCCCCCCTTGACTCTGGGAGGCCCTGTGTCCTGTTTCCACAGCCTGAAGTCAGTGGAGCGCTCTGATGCGGGCCGGTACTGGTGCCAGGTGGAGGATGGTGACGAAACCGAGACCTCCCAGCCAGTGTGGCTCACGGTAGAAGGTGAGGAGGCAGAGCCACAGGGGTGTGTTGACCTGAGCAGGCGCTGTCTGCTAGGGACCACACCTATGCCCAAGGAAGCTCAGTGGAATCTGGGCGGCCGCATTGCCTTCTGGGACCCGACTGCACCAGACTCCAGGCCCAGCCCCTACATGCAAGACCTGGGGATTTGAGAGCCAAGGGGATGGACGGCTAGGACCCATCATCTATGGGGTGCAGTCGAGTTCCAGTTGTCTGACAAACAAGCCTTGAGCACCCATCTGGGGCTAGACCCTTTTCTGCCAAGTGGCCAGGCCAGGAGGGGGAGGACTGGGGGAGGGGAGGAAGGCTCCACAGCTGCAGGAGCCCAGAGCTGTTGAGCCCAGGAAAACAAAGTGACTAAGAAAGTAACAAAGGCCCCTGAATGGGATCTGGGGCTTGCCAGCAGAACTCTGCTAAAGCTCCCGCCCACTCCCCTTCCTTGTTGCCCCTCCCCCAGCTCCCCACCGTCTGCCTCTTCCCTGGCTTTGAGAAGGGCTGTTAGAGAAGGGAGAATCTGTCTCTCAAGGTTCACTCCCCACCTGCCTTTTACCCCTAGGTGTGCCATTTTTCACTGTGGAGCCAAAAGACCTGGCAGTGCCGCCCAATGCCCCTTTCCAACTGTTTTGTGAGGCCGTGGGGCCCCCAGAACCTGTTACCATTATCTGGTGGAGAGGAGGCACACAGGTTGGGGAACCAGCTCCCTCTCCTTCCGTTTTAAATGTCACAGGTGAGCAGCCTCCGGAGGGGCTTTGAGCAGGGGTGGTGAGGCTGGCAGAGTTCAAACCTGCTTCAGTCACTAAGCTTGCTGTTGTGAGTGTCCAGAGTGCCTGAGAACGTGACCTACACCATTACTAAGCTCATTAGTCAGGTGTGCTAGACTGGCTGGGTGGGCTGATTTGTGGTGAGCCTGCTGTGTGTGCTTAAGGAGATGCTGGAGCCTCTTGCCTTTGTTCACAGCAGGCTAGTTCACAGCAGACTAGGCTGTGCACAGCTGGCCCTGGGAGGTGAATGTGTAGGACCAAGGGCACCCATCCCCCCCACCCCTCCCAAGGGAAGGAGCCAGGAACCAGCCCACGCAGAGCTAGGAGGAGTGTCTGGCAGACTTGTCTAGAAGACAAGTCTCAGGCTGCAGAGTTGGGGATAGTCGTGGATCGGGGAGGAAAAGGGGGAAGGGGGAGCCAGCGCACAGATAAATATACGAGCCTACTCGTCTAATGGCCCTTTCCAGAAAATCTCCAGACCTTTCCCAAACAACTGTATCTGGCCATGTCTCTACACAGTTAAACCAAAGCCACCATGCCTGCACACCCACATGGACCCCAAGATGCCCAGGCACACACCTCAGGCCCTTGTGAGGCTCAATTATGTGTGAAACAAAGTTATTGTTTCTGGTGGAGGCTTGAACTGGCCGAAAAAGATGGGCATCTGAGCTTGGTCTCATGTACTGCAAATTGGGAGGGATGGACACTGATTTGCCAAGTCCCTTAGGAATTTGAAAAGCGATGAACTGCAGAATCGGTTGGAAGTGAGGGCAGGTCCCGTTCGGGAGGCACTGTGATACAGCAGATGAGAAGGGAGGTCGGGTTCAGTTCTCTCTAGAAGTGCGTGGTTGGGACCCTCAGGCAGCCAGCTAGATAATAAGCACTCACTGAACTCCTACTCCACACACCACACTGTACTAGGCACCATGGGGGACCTAGGACAAAAGAAGGAGAAGCCATCGGTCCAGCCCCCTAGGAATTAGTATAATTGGGGAGACAAGACTCGTGCCATCAGGAGCAGAGAACTACTGAAAGGCAGAGAATTTGCAAATAGAACAATGTTTTGGCACAGAGCAAATACAGAAGGGCTCTCTGGAATGTGCAAAGGAGTGACCAGAAAAGGGAGGCAACTTTGTGCTGTCTGCCAGAGATGGGATGCCAGAGGTGGGGGGGGTGTCACATGTCACATTTCTCAAGTGTTTTACTGTGCACTTTACATATGTTACATCAGTTGGTTCTCACAACTCTGCCATTCAGGAGATGAGAAAACAGAGCCCCAGCCTTGGGATTTATATCGCTGTCCCTATGGTCTAACCCTTTCTTTTGGCTGGAGGGTATTAAGCTAATCAGACCCAGAGCCTGGCTATCCCCCTTCCCCAATCCCAGACTGAGTGGGAGTTGATGCTCAGGGCATGCTAATTAAGGTTTTCTGGCCCCAGGGGTGACCCAGAGCACTGTGTTCTCCTGTGAAGCTCACAACCCAAAAGGCCTGGCCTCTTCTCGCACTGCCACTGTTCATCTTCAAGGTAGGAGGACCCCAGGAAGTGAGGGGCGGTGAGGCAGAGGCCCTCTCTGCAGGCTGTGGGTGAAGTTAGAATTGTTTGGTGTTCCAACTCGCCTCGGTCCTGCTGGGATCTGGGGGATGAGGGGTTAATTGGCATAGCTCCATTCCTAGTGGGAGCACCTGAGACCCTGCCACGGCTGCGATGAGAATAGAAACCTGACGTCACAGCAGATTTCCCATCTCAGAGCAGAGTCCTTAGGAGGGAACAGGGGAGGGAGTTAGCAGGAGATGGTCAAGGCTCATGCCCAATCTTGCTTCTCCAGCCCCTGTGGAGGGAATAGGGGTGGGGGAAACAGCCTAGCAGGATGGTAGAGGCCCAGAGGGCTGCTGTGTACAGTGGGAGGGGTACAGAGGGAGAGAGCGAGCTGATGTATGCTCAGGAATGGGCTGTGGCTGCAGGGCCAGTTGCCTCTCACTGGTATCTCCCAAGGCCGAGATACTGTGTCTCCCACCCATCCACGGTCTTATCCTATTCCTTGATTAGACAGGGCTCTTGATTCAGGGAGAAGCGACCTATCTCCACAGCCTAGGCCCTCTCCCAGGTTTGAGCAGCTATCTGCTACTGGTTGCTTGGCTTCTGTATTACTGTGGTCCTGGGAGTGCTGAGTGGCCATCATTTTGGTGGGGGAACCCTAGGGAGGGACTCATGGCTCGACTCCCATACTCTCTCCCTTTCTCTATCCTTCTTGGGCACTGACTCTAAGTCCCCATCTGCAGCACTGCCCGCAGCCCCCTTCAACATCACAGTGACGAAGCTCTCCAGCAGCAACGTTAGCGTGGCCTGGATGCCAGGGGCTGACGGCCGAGCCCTGATCCAATCCTGTACAGTTCAGGTAGGCTGAAAGAGTGGGACAGGCTCTCCTGGCCATCCTCCTTCTGGCTGTCTTGGTGGCACTTTGTTGACAGTGGTATCACATTTACCTAGTCTTGCCCTCGGGGCTTGGACTCCACTATTCAGGTGTCATTCCCTTACCAGGAACAGCCCTGGCCATTGCCCCTTATCATAGGGTGCTCTAGCAAACAAGTGATGGCAGATCAGTTCAACCTGTGCATTCTTCAGGCTAGAAAACGGATCAGTAGATCAGACTGGGGATACCCTGGAAGAGTTTTACTTATGTGGGCAAAACCCCAAAGCTTTGATTTATTTGATGCCTGTACTCTCAAGCTCCACACCCCAACTCAGGCCTCAGAGGACAGGGGCCCAGAAGAGGTCCTGCACATTAGAGAGTGGGAGGGCCAAGTAAGGTGATCTAAAAATGAGGCAATGCCAGCTCATTCGTTTTTGTCTGTTCACTCCAAAGTTATTTAAAGGGAACCTTTGAAACAGTTCTAGGCAGTTCTCCTGGGCAGCAAAGGGCCCTCCTGGGCAGCAAAGGCCCAGCAAAGGGTCCCCCTTTAGAGGACCCCACTCTGGCCCTCCTTTGGTGGCACCTCTTGCCCCTGGGCAGGGAATATATAGGGCCAAGGGAATATACCCGTCCAGCTCACCAGGACACCCCCTCCTCTTAAATCTATCTGTTTCTGGGGCTGATATGGGGCTCCTCCCTGCTCCATCCCCTCAAGGATGGATCACACTAGGTACATGCACCCCTAAGCCCCAAGGATAGCCATCTGAGGGGGAATGGGTATGGAGGCCACTGTCCACACCCATGCACATGATGTCCCTCACGGTGCAGACCCTTGCCTGGAGGCTGGCTCTTCTCGTGCTGTCTCATTCAGGCTTGGAACTCCAAGGATTCAGAGAATTGTAGAAAAATGCAAACCTGATCTTCCGGGTTGTTTTGTAGCTTTGTTTGTCAGTATATTAAGATAGAAACTATTTTACTTAATAGCTGTTAGCTGATTTTTAACATTTAAAATCATATAAAATCATAATGTTTAGTCGTATGGTACACTGGATCTCCCCATTTGTACTCTTGCCCTGGGTTCCCAAAGTGTAAGGTGCAGGCCTGGTTCACGGTATCCCTAAGCTCCTAGGCACTTTGCCCTTGAGAAGCTCTGAGACTCTGGGCTGGCATTTATTTTTATTTTTTATTTTTTTTTAAGTCTTTTTTGAATTTGTTACAACATTGCTTCTGCTTTATGTTTTGTTTTTTGGCTGCAAGGCATGTGGTATCTTGGCTCCCTAACCAGGGATTGAACTGCACCCCCTGCATTGGAAGGCAAAGTCTTAACCACTGGACCGCCAGGGAAGTCCCTGGGCTGGCATTTAAACAGTTACTGGGTTGGCCAAAAAGTCTGGGTTCTTCTGCAACAACTTATGGAAATGTAAACAAACTTTTTTGCCAAATGAATACAAAGAGTGGTATCCACTGTAACATAATTATGCATCAAGCACAAAGGGGCATCAATTTTACTGAGTATTTGAGAAAGTGTTTCACAGAGAAAGTGATATTTGCACTGAATCTTGAAGGATGAGTTGGACTCCATTCTTCATAGGAAGAGCAGGTCATTTCCAGCAAAGGGAACAGAATTTGCAAAGACTTAGAGGTGTGGAATGTGCAGTGGGGGAGGATGGGAGGGGATGGGTTGCAAATGTCTGCTGATAGTTTTTTTTTTTTTTAATTGAAGTATAGTTGATTTACAGTGTTAATTTCTGCAGTACAGCAGAGTGATTCAGTTATAGATATATATGTTCTTTATTTTCCGCTACGATTTATCACAGGACATTGAATATAGTTCCTTGTGCTATACAGTAGGCCCTTGTTGTTTACCCATCCTATGTATACTAATTTGCATCTGCTAATCCCCAACTCCCCATCCTTCCCTCTCCCCCACCCCCCGCCTTGGCAACCACAAGTCGGTTCCTTATGTCTGTGAGTCTGCTTCTGCTTCATATATATATTCATTTTTGTTGTATTTTACATTCCACATGTAAGTGACATCATATGGTGTTTGTCTTTCTCTTTCTGACTTGTTTTGCTTAGTGTGATAATCTCTAGGTCCATCCATGTTGCTGCAGATGGCATTATTTCATTTTTATGGCTGAGTAATATTCCATTGGGTATATATGTATGAATGTATATATACACATACCACATCTTCTTTATCCATCCATCTGTTGGTGGACATTAGGTTGTTTTCATGTCTTGGTTACTCCACTGATAGACTTGAAGAGGCATAGGTTAAAGCCCCCAGTCATATCCATACCTATCCTACCTTCCATCCCATCTCACATGCCTAAGAAACCTCCCTCCCTTACCTCATTGATTTTCTGCTATTCTGTAGGTGACTCAGGCCCCAGGAGACTGGGAGGTTCTGGCTGTCATGGTCCCTGTGCCACCTTTTACCTGCCTGCTTCGGGATCTGACACCCGCCACCAACTACAGCCTCAGGGTTCGCTGTGCCAATGCCTTGGGGCCCTCTCCATATGCTGACTGGGTGCCCTTTCGGACGAAGGGTCTAGGTAAAGGACTTACAGAGCAGAGTACCTGGGCAGGGATGAGCAGGGGCGGGGCAGTGTCAGCTCCAGTTCTGAATGGAGTTGATTGAAAGAAGGTTACCTGAGAGTGGGGATCATACCTCAGTCAGCCAGCACTTCACTGAGTGCCTGCTGCTTACCTGTGAACTGGATAAATCCAGCCCCCATCCAGCAGCTCTAGTTCTAGTGGGTGGAACAGACAAGCAGAAAAGATTGGATAGTACGGTGGTAAAGAGTGCCCTAGGGGGCTCCAGGAATACCTGGTACAGAGATCTGAGGTCTGAATGAGAAGGAAGGACCCATATTTGGGGGGAAATCCCTGCAGAGAGGGCGCAGTGACCCTATAGCACAAACGTGCATGGAGTTCCTAGCAATTGGAAGGAGGCTGCAGGGCTGTGAGGAGAGGAGAGTGAAGGATGCCACTGAGGAGCAACCAAGGGGATGAAGAACAATACCCTGCCTCGCTGGGATGGTCCGGGCCTTGCCATTGCTCGCCCTTACTCCTCAGGACAGCGGGTGACAGCAGTCAGCAATGGCAGACAAACTGTTCCCCCACCTGTTGCTCTTGGAGAAGTTTAGTTCTACGGAGCCGGTTCCGAAGGCCCACATGGGCTAGTGATGGTGCACAGGCAGAGCAGGGCTCTTAGCAAGCTTCTCTCTTTGGGAACAGCCCCAGCCAGCGCTCCCAAGAACCTCCATGCCATCCGCACAGACTCTGGCCTCATCCTGGAGTGGGAAGAAGTGATCCCTGAGGGCCCTTCAGAAGGCCCCCTGGGACCCTATAAAATGTCCTGGGCTCAAGACAACGGTACCCAGGTAAGGGAAACTTCCACTCTCCAAGTGCGCTAGAGTCAGCCATCAGGGCTCCGAGGCCCTTCAAGATTCAGGTTAGTGGTCCTTGGTGAGCCTGGGGGCCGTGGTGGGCCTTCCACCACCCCTGGGAGTCTACGCCGTCCTGCCCTCTGCAGGCTGCATTGTTCATTGGAGTCCATCTTCTGTTAAGACTGCTTCCAGTGTCCACTTTGAAAGTCAAGCAGGAAGTACATTCCTGCACAAACCAGGGGAGGACACAGATAAGGCCTTCTTATCCTCTTCCACCCCTCAGTTCCCTCCCATCCCCCACCCCTGCTTTCTCAGACTGAGCCTTGTTTGTGTTCAGGAGAGGCCTCTGCAGCCTGCAGCAGGAATGTGATGACTCCCAGCAGGTTGCGTCCCTGCATCCCCTGAACCCACAGTGTTCCTAGCCGCCCATGATCCTAGTGAGATCTTTTTCTGCCTTCAGGCCTTACCCAGCTGGAGCCTTTTTCCTCAGGCTCAGTGTGGGATGGGGGCTTTTCCTGGCTGCAGGGTGAGCTGACAGTGGAGGGGACCAGGGCCAACCTGACGGGCTGGGATCCCCAGAAGGACCTGACTGTGCGTGTGTGTGTCGCCAATGCAGTTGGCTGTGGGCCCTGGAGTCAGCCACTGGTGGTCTCTTCTCATGACCATGCAGGTAAGGCCTATAAGGGGAAGTGGCCACGGGATTGAGGCTTTCCAGGGCAACCTGGACTGATGGGAGGAGATTGGCAGCACCTCCCCTCCTACGAGGCCCGAAGACTCAAGAGTCAAGCACTTGAGGCCAGGGTTGTATCCCATCCTCCATCCCCATGCCATGCAAGCTAGCACAGAAATGCCTGGTCACACTGTAGGTCCCAATAGCCAGGGCCTGTGGCTGACAGAGTAGGAACTCTTGGGTCTCCCTTTGGAGCCTCTTTCCACTCTGCTCCCTTACTGACTGAGAGGAGCCGTTGGATCAGGCTCAGTGACCCTCATTTACAGATTCTAAAGGGCCTGCGTGGTGTCAGCCCAGCTCGTGCTACTGCCCCTGTCTCCCACAGGCCAGCAGGGTGCTCCCCACAGCCGCACATCCTGGGTGCCTGTGGTCCTGGGTGTGCTGACAGCCCTGGTGACGGCTGCTGCCCTGGCCCTCATCCTGCTTCGAAAGAGGAGGAAGGAGACACGGTTTGGGTAAGGGCTGGGGACATGGAGAGAAAAGTAGGCACTGACTGAAGACCGTGGAGCTGACTCCAAGTCCTGGGTCTCCTTTTAGGCAAGCCTTTGACAGCGTCATGGCCCGGGGGGAGCCAGCTGTTCACTTCCGGGCAGCACGGTCCTTCAATCGGGAAAGGCCTGAGCGCATCGAGGCCACACGTGAGTGAGTGGTGGGGAGTCCAACGAGGAAGGGATGGGCTGTCTTGAACCTGCACCTGCCTTTCTCTTACTGATTTGACCAATAGGTTTGAACCTTGCTGAGTCCTAGGCACACCATGGAAAAAACATGTAGACCTATCCTGAGGTCTCTGGCCCAGCTGTGGGGGAGCTAAATAAAGCTCATCTCTGCTTTGAGGGTGGCTTCTGGGGTGGAGGAGGCAGACTGAGTTTTGGATCAGGACCAGAGAGGTCGCTCCCTTTCTTATGGCCTCCTCCCCGCAGTGGACAGCTTGGGCATCAGCGACGAGCTGAAGGACAAGCTGGAAGACGTGCTGATCCCGGAGCAGCAGTTCACCCTGGGCCGGATGTTAGGCAAAGGTGTGTGGGGCTGAGCAGGGACTGGCCTGAGCTGCCAGGGCTGGGTGTGTCTGCTAGCTTCCATGTCACTCTGGGGCTGTGGATGTAGGTCAGCTCCTATGAACAGGATATGCTCATAAACTCCTGGCTGCTGGACATTTAGGGGAATGGAGGCTGGGGTCGAGAAAGGCTGAGGTGTCATCACTCCTAGCTTACTTTGTTTTGCTATGAATGAGGGAGCCTCCTTCAGTGGCCCCAGAAAGTGATACTGTGTCCCTATGAAGGGTCACTGGGGAGGTGGGGGGTGGGCAGGAGGTCAAGGGGACTCACCATTGTTTGGATCGGTTCCTAGGAGAGTTTGGTTCAGTGCGGGAGGCCCAATTGAAGCAGGAGGACGGCTCCTTTGTGAAAGTGGCTGTAAAGATGCTGAAAGGTGAGTGGAGAATATCACTATAGTGGAATGAGGGTGTCACTTGGGAGGTGAAAGGGGGCTGATTCTGAAGCAGGCTCTGCTGGGCCCCTAGACTTTCCAAGATGTGTTAGTCAGCAGTAACTGGGATGCTTTCTCTGCCACGTGAATAATTCACAGGCATAAACCCACACTCCTTGGTGCCCCAGCCTCTGTCCTCTGCCTCAGCAGTGACTATCCTCTGATTTCACTTGGGGTGACTAAAGCTGTGGTTGCTTGAGTGGTTTGGCTGTCCAAACCAAAGAGAAGGCATGAGCGAGTGGAGATGTTGGACAGGCCAGCCTGTGGGGTTTCCTCCTGCTCATGACCAGACTGTTTCCCCACGCCCACGGTGGTCACGTCTCCCTCCTTCCCTCCCTCCTTTTCCCCCAGCTGACATCATTGCCTCGAGCGACATTGAAGAGTTCCTCAGGGAAGCGGCTTGCATGAAGGAGTTTGACCACCCACACGTGGCCAAGCTTGTTGGTGAGTCCCTTCTTGGGGGGAGGTAAATGTAAAATGAGGCTAAAACTGTGCTCCCCCAAGGTGCTAGGGCAGCCTGTGGGGAGAAGCTCAGACTTGCCTGGTGAGTAAGCAGACACCACAATAGCAAGGAGGGGCGTGGCTGAAATCTGATCAGGCTCCAGGTAAGGAGCTCAGTTTGTAGACCCTGTAGGTGAAGACTGCTTGTGTGAACAGAGGAAGAGGAGACAGAGAAGTTGCTCCAGAGATTCAGGGGCAGCCAGAATGACTCCTGGGGAGTCACCAGGCCAGTGTGGAACTTATGGGGAAAGAGGTAGCAGAGCCAGGGCTAGAGGTAGGACCAGCAGGTAGGGACCCAGGCCGATGCTTGGACTGTCCCTTGACATTTATGTGCCCCGCTGACTCTCCCTTGTCCCCAGGGGTGAGCCTCCGGAGCAGGGCCAAAGGCCGTCTCCCCATCCCCATGGTCATCCTGCCTTTCATGAAGCATGGGGACCTGCACGCCTTCCTGCTTTCCTCCCGGATTGGCGAGAACCCCTTTGTGAGTGCCTGGGGTGGGGTGGCCAGGAGTTGGAAAAGCACAGAAACCCTGGGAGAGAGGTTGGCTTGGTGGGCAGGGCCATTTGAGTAGGCTGGGAGAAGGTGGTCTCTAAGTCTGACCTTTATTGCTAACAGGCTTCCTTCTCCCTCACAAGTCCCCACTGGGAATTGAGGCTTAGCCAGGTCCCTTCCTGGGAGAGGAGCCCTGTGGGGCCCCAGATTGGGACAGTCTTGACTTTTGGGTGCTCTCCCTCAGGTTTGCCAAAGCTTCCTTGCTCTGGGAAGCCCCTCCACCCGCTTCCTTTCAGCCATTCTGAGGACAGTTGTTATGTTTCCTGGTCAGGGAATCCCGTTCCTCCTGCCCTGGCTAGGTCTGTCCTGAGCTTGCTGTCCTGTCTGCCCACCAGAACCTGCCGCTGCAGACCCTGGTCCGGTTCATGGTGGACATTGCCTGTGGCATGGAGTATCTGAGCTCCCGGAACTTTATCCACCGAGACCTGGCTGCTCGGAACTGCATGTATGTGAATTCTGGGAGGATTCGGGTGGGAGGCAGGAAGCAGTACCAGGAAGAACTAGCCCCCGCCTGGGACAGTATCTGCTCTGTGAGGAGATGGCCTGGGGACAGAGACACCCTGGATTTAGTAAGGCTGCGGCCTGGTGGAAGGCTGACCCCATCCTCCAACCCCTCCCAGGCTGGCAGAAGACATGACGGTGTGCGTGGCTGACTTCGGACTCTCCCGGAAGATCTATAGTGGGGACTACTACCGTCAGGGCTGTGCCTCCAAACTGCCCGTCAAGTGGCTGGCACTGGAGAGCCTGGCTGACAACCTGTACACTGTGCACAGTGACGTGGTGAGCAGGTGGCGGCGGCAGTACTGTGGTTAGCGTGTGGGTGGACCTGGAGCCTCTCCGAGGGCCCAGCCCACTCGGCCCCCAGCCTGAGGCCCCTGAGCCCCAAGGTGTGCTTGCTTGGAGACTGCTTGGCCTAGGAGGCCTAGTGACCCCTGCCCCCAACCTCGTTCTGTCCCAGTGGGCCTTCGGGGTGACCATGTGGGAGATCGTGACCCGTGGGCAGACGCCGTACGCTGGCATCGAGAACGCGGAGATTTACAACTACCTCATCGGCGGTAACCGCCTGAAACAGCCTCCGGAGTGTATGGAGGACGTGTGAGTGCCCCAGGGAGGGCGTTCTGGGAGGGGACAGGTGTTTGGGGTTTCGGCTGCTGGCTACCACCACACCTGCTGTCCTGGCGGAGGCTGCGATCCTCAGCTGAACTTTTGTGGAAATATCCTTGTCGTTAGAGGCGAGTCTGACTTCTACCCCGAACTTTCTTTTTCGTCTACGACTCCTGTTTTCTTTCTCTCCTCCTTTATCATCCTATAGTTCTTCCTGCAGCCTTTACTGATTGCTCATTTTCTCCAGATTCCGGGGAGAACCAGGAATCCCCCCCAGGGGCAGAAGGTCCAGGGTTGGGCAACAGTGCGTGCAGGTTCCCCTGTTAGCGTTCTCCACTCGGACTCCTCCAAAGCTGAGCGCTCCCTCCCCCTCCGGGAGTGCTCCGTGGGGGCTGGGAAAAACTGCTGCTCCATCGCATTCCTTGCTTGACAGGGAGGGGGCGCTGGGGGCGGGAGGCTGGGCTCCTTTCTTATCTGGGCCTCTGCTCTGGGGGAGTGAAGAGACCTAAGATAACAGACTGCAATCCCCGGGGAGAAGAGACCTAAGATAACAGACTGCAATCCCGGGGAGAAGGGCACTGTCTTCCCTGCTTTCTGGAAGCCTGGAGCCCTTGGGAGTGGGGCGGGATGGTGATACACTTGCTACTCGGTGGAGAGTCATGAACCCCTTGTGACTAGAACACAGTATCGCTAACATCAACTGGCTACTTCACAGGCATTCTTTCAGGTAATCCTCCTCTAACCCTATGAGGAAAAGACTATTATTATCCCCATTTTGTAGATGAGGAATTAGGATTAAAGAGGTTAGGTAACACGACCCATGTCACACAGCTATTAAGTGAATAAGTTGAGACTTGAACCTAGATCTATGTGATTTCAGAATGTGCTTATTAAACATGACCCCCACTATGACTTGTCTATTCTAGTATTATTCTCTCATGCCATGCAAGCCAGAGATTCCCTGGGCCCCCAGAGGACCTTTGCACTAGTACTAGGGGATGGGAGGCTACAAACCTATTTCCTGCTCTGGGGTTGGACCTCCAGAGGTCCAAGAATGGAGACAGGCAGAGGAAGACTCAGCCTGAGTGGTGGGATCCTCTTTCCTCTAGGGTAGGGGCTTTGAAGGACCCTGAGGCTGGACTGTGGGAGAGAGGGAAATCTGAGTGCACAAACCAGGGCTTCCCCCTCAGCAGAGCTCAGGGGTCAGAAAACTCTGGTCTCCCAGTGGCTGCAGCCTGCTTGGGCGTCTGAAGCCACAGAGGCTCTGCTGGGCAGTGGGGACCAGGCCCTGGCTTAGTGTCATTCAGGACTGAAGGTAGTGTTGTTAGTAGGGGGTGGGCAGGAGCTGGCCTCCCACCAGGCAGCCCGTGGACAGGCGCCAGTTGGCTCCTGGCACGGCCTTGACAGTATAGCCCAGCCCAGCCACATAGCCATGGCCTGGACCATTCCCACGACCTATTCAGTGTCTGGCATGATTTTCCCCCATCATTGGAGGCCCCTGTCAGGAGGCCTGGTATGTGGGGAGTGTTTGGGGCTTTTATTGTGGGCACAGGCAAGAAAGTCAGGCATTTGCTCTTACTAGATCTGGTCTCAGCCCCTTCCTGTTAAAATTTTTTTTTCCTTCAGCATGAGGCATTCCCTGGGAATAGGAATAAGACCTCAGGGAATCTATAAAGCTCTTAAAGTTGTACATAAAAAATGTTGCTGCCAGGGAAGGGGCTGGAAGCTTTTCTGATTCTCAAAGGTGTCCATGAATAATGAGGATTTAAGACCCCCTGAATGGATGAGGATTTAGGACAAAGGGTGAATGCTCAAATCTCACTCCCCTCCAAATAACCCTGACTCCTGGGTATGTTTCACAGGACAAAAACACTCCTACCACCCCCTCCCAAAACAGCAGAAGAGGGACTCCAGACCCTACCCACCTGGTTTCGTCACTTTCTACCTGTGTGACCTTAGTCAACTTTCTTAATCTCTCTGTGCCTTTTTTTGAACATTGGTAGGGTAGGAATCGCTTATTTCATAATATTGTGAGAATTAGTAATAAATATAAAATACTTAAAATAGTGCCAGACACACAGTAAACCCATAGTGCCAGTAAACAGTGCCAGACACACAGTGTTTGATTTATATATATTTGACCTTGCCATGTGGCTTGCAGGATCTCAGTTCCTTGACCAGGGATTGAATCTGGGCCACAGTAGCGAAAGCCAGAATCCTAACCACTAGGCCACCAGGGAACTTCCACAATCACATCTTTTTAAATTGTGGTTTCATATAATAAAGGGGCCTCTGCTTTTGAGAGGAGGACCCTTCTTCCCCTTTCTCTGGCTCCTCACTCCCTCCCCTCACCCTTTTCTCTGTCCCAGGTATGAGCTCATGTACCAATGCTGGAGCGCCGACCCCAAGCAGCGCCCGAGCTTCACTTGTCTGCGAATGGAGTTGGAGACAGTCCTGGGCCGCCTGTCTGTACTGTCCGCCAGCCAGGACCCCTTGTACATCAACCTTGAGGGGGCCCAGGAGCCTACTGAGGGAGGCGACCTGGAGCTGCCTGGCGGGGACCAGGCCAGCAGTGGGGCGGGGGATGGCAGTGGCCTGGGGGCCGTGGGGGGCACCCCCAGTGACTATCGGTACATCCTCAGCCCCGGGGAGCTGACTGAGCAGCCTGGGCATGGGGAGCAGCAGCCAGAGAGCCCCGTCAGTGAGTCTCAGAGGCTGCTGCTGCTGCAGCAAGGGCTACTGCCCCACAGTAGCTGTTAGCCCACAAGCCAAGGGCATCCGGGGCCACGTGGCTGGCTCTGCCGGCCGCTGTGCTGGCTGACTAAGCCCCGTCTGACCCCAGCCCAGGCGGCAAGGCGTGGAGGCTCCTGTGGTAGCCCTCCTGAGCTGTGCTGGAAGCCTGGACTGACCAATCACCCAATCCCAGTTCTTCCTGCAAAACTCTGTGGCCAGCCTGGCATCAGTTCAGGCCTCTGCTGGGTGGAGGTGGGCCAGGCCTGGTTGTCTAAATGCAGGCAGCTGGCAGAGGGGGGTGGTTATGTTTCCATGGTTACCATGGGTGTGGAGAGAAGTTGGGGCCCCTACTCTCCCAGCTGAGCGGCCCTGCGGCTTCAGTGCATGCATTGAGGCGTCTCTGTCCTGAGGGCCCATCTGTGTCTGTGCTTGGGGTTTAAATACCTAGGTTTGCCCCTCCTCACAAAGAGATGCCCTTGTATTATTCCCCTTTAGGTGAGAATTGGTAAGGGATTGGTACAGTCGGGTCCCAAGCCCCTGTAGCGTGAGGTAGTGGGACACTCAGGTCTGAATCGTTGTCACCTTCCCGGTTACCCATCCTGTCTAGGTCAGGAGTAAAGAGCAGCTGAGCAGATCACGGCCAGGAATGCTGAATGACATGGGCCATCCTTTGCCCAGCTTTTAAAGGCAGTGCACTGAGGAGCTGGGCAAGAGGAAGGGATGCTGTGCCCAGGAATGAATGAGGCCAGAGAGGAGTCCAGGAGCCCCTCTTCATGCCCTCCTGTCTGAGCATGCTACCATATCCCAAAATATCCCAAGACTAACAAAGGCAGCTGTGTTTCAGCCCAGTCCTTCCATGCAGCATCCCTTAGTTCCAACTTTGCCTCTAACTGGAGACCCTCTTCTGTTCCATGTCTCCAGAGATGGAGAGAAAATAGGCCTGGTGACTGGTGTGGCTGAAGGGGAGTAACTGGAGCCTAGACCCCAGCCCTGACTAGGGGAGCCTCTGGGAGTGCATGGGGCAGGCCCTTGCTGTTAGGGACTTTTCCAAGCCGTTAGATGCTGTTTAAAAACAGAAATAAATTGAAGACTAAAGACTCAAGGCTTTGTCTCTTAAATGTTTACTTTTCTTTCCAGATCACAAAAATGAAGCATCCCTGCAGAGAGAAAAGTCTGAAAAGACATATGCTAAAATATTAACAGCTGTTATCTTTACATGATGTCATTAAGGGGATTTTCTTTTTCCTTTATGTTTCCCAAGTTTTCTGCATTGAGCACAAAATGCTTTTGTAATTACAGACAGTCCCAAAGAATCTTATAGTAAAGATAATACATAGTTAGAGATGATTAGGAAAATGCAGAAAGTCATTTTAAAAATGCCAAATACCTATAATCCTACTACCATTGACCTTTTGAAAATGCAAATGTTTTGAAAAAGTGCTTTATCTTGGAAGAGAGACAAAGAGACTATTTGGCTGCCTCCTAACCCTCTATCAGACTCTGTTGGGTGTGGAGACAGCGCTCACCTTCACAATGTCGCCTGGACCCAGGAAGTGTGAAAAGTGGGCACAGAGAATGGTGAGCCTCTTGGGGATTAGAAATAAGAGCATAAAGTTTGCTTTCAAGTATTTCCACCTGAAAACTACAGAAGCTTTTAGAGCAAGCTAATGGGAATGAGCCACAGGAGGCGTGAGAAATGGCTGCTCTCTTTGTTGAGGGGTGTGGGAAGACTGGGAGGGACGCAGGTATTGCACGGCTGGCTGAGGGCAGTGGAATGGGGCGGATACTTTTTGAAAGCAAATATCCTGAAAAACCTGTTACTGGAACTCCAGATTCTCGTTCCCACGTGGATCATGAGACCCGAAGTAACTTTCAGGCTTTCAGAATCTTTCCTGCTTGTGATTAGCTTTAACTGCAGGTAATGATTTGGAGAAGGAAATGGCAACCCCCTCCAGTATTCTTGCCTAAAGAATCCTGTGGTCAGCGGAGCCTGGTGGGCTGCCGTCTATGGGGTCCCACAGAGTCGGACACGACTGAAGCAAATTAGCAGCAGCAGCAGATAATGATTATCTGTGAGGTAGTGTTTGGGAATTACTGACTGGGAGACCTTTCAGTTCAGTTCAGTCGCTCAGTTGTGTCTGACTCTATGACGCCATGGCCTTTACACCTTGGGAGATCTTTACATCTAAATAATTGTCTACTATTAATGGACTCCTGTTATGTGTCAGGTATAGTGCCTGGTGCTTCATGTATATTATCTCACTTAATACAGGGAATATGCCTATAAAATGGGACTATAATTATCCTTCAAAAGGACAGAAATGCAGAATAAGTAACTTGTCTAAGGTTATGTAACTAACAAATGGTTGATCCAGACTTTAAGCCTACTATATCAGAGAGCAGAGCCTGTGCAATTCTCCTACCACACCAGAGAGTGTCTAGAAGTTGCATTGCAATCATGTCATCTTTTGGGTGACTGCTTGTCAATAGTAGGTACCTTTAAAAATGCACAGGACAGGGGACTTCTGGTGGTCCAGTGGTTAAGACTCCGTACTTCCTCTGCAGGGGGCATAGGTTTGACCTCTGGTCCAGGAACTAAGATCCCACATGCCACATGGCAAGGCCAAATACATAATAAATACATTTTTAAAAAATACATAGGAGTTCCAGTAAGTGTGTGTGTGACAAAGTAATCTATCTAAATTGAAATTATCGGTAATTAAAATCAGTGTAAGTAACTTTTTCAGCTCAGTCTCTTTTCCCCAAGCACCTTGGACCTTGGCCCCCCTGCAACAGTCATGGGGTTTGAGGTAGGTGATAATAGTGGAATTTTTTTTTTTATTACTATTAAGTTTTTTGTCTGCACCACATGGCATGCAGAATCTTAGGTCCTCTACAAGAGATCAAACCCAAGCTCCCTGCACTGGAAGAGCAGAGTCTTAACCACTTGACCACCAGATGAGTCCCAACAGTGGAATTTTTAAAAACCTTTTTATTGAAGTGTGACACATACAAAAAGTATATACCGATCAGAAGTGTATAGTCATATGGAATTTTCACAAACAGATCCAAATAGCCAGTAAGCAGATCGAGAAACAGAATGTTACCAACACTCCAGGAGCAATTTGGGTCCCGTCCCATCTCTGCCGCTTCTCTCCTCCCCAGAGGTAACCTCTATCCTGCCTTCAAACACCACTGATTGGTGTAGCTTGTTTTGCAGTTCATATAAATAGAATCATATAGGTTGGATTATTTTGCGTTTGCCTTCTTTCACTCAGCAATGTTTTCCAGAGTCATCAAGCTGTTGTCAGATCCAAGTTCATGCACCCAATGCACAGTAAGGCCAAACAAACCAAAATGCTGAAGTTTGGAGCAGAGAAAGGTTTAACTGCAAGGACTCAGCAAGAACAGGCAGTTCATACTCAAAATGGCTGAACTCCTCAGTGGTGTGGGGAGGTTTTTTTGTTTTGGGCTGTGCCCTCAAGGTTTGTGGGATCTTAGTTCCCCAACCAGGCTCAGTCTCTTGCCCCCTGCACTGGCACTGGACTGCTAAGGACTTGCCAAGGAAGAGTTTTTATAGACGAAATTTGCTTGGAGGGCTGCAGGGTGCAGGACCTTCCTTTGATTGGTTGGTGATGACGTAACAGGGTGGTTCTGGGAGTCAGCCTTCTGGTTCTAACCAGTCTGGATCCCCTGCTTTGTGTGAAATTACCATCCTCCACATGGGTGGGGGCCTTAGTCCTCCTAGGCAGAAGGACTCAGAGATTCGTATCACTTTGTGATGTATATTCCTTGAGGAGGAACTAGTAACCTGCCCCTAGTTTCCTTTGTTTCTGCATTCCTTTATTCCCCTAATTAGTAACTGCTTGAATCTGCCCTTTGAAGCTCAGGGAAGGTCTATAGGGCTGAAGCCTTTTTCCTACAAACCAGAAATAGAGGACACAAAAAGGCTTTTGTACTCAGGAGGGGCCCCATAGAATGCTGCTTGGTTTCAGAGCCACAACAATTTTGAGAGATGGGAGTCGAAGGGAAGAGACAAGAGTAGAGCAGTGTTTTTGTTTTGTTTTGTATTTCTGTGTTTTTAAATTATGTCCTCTGGCTCAGTGCTTCTCATACCTCAAACAAGATGCTACAAACAAATTCCTTGAGAATCTTGTTAAAAATATAGATTCTGATTTGATAGGTGTGTGGTGGGATTCTGAATTTCTAACAAGTTCTGAGGCGATGCAGATGTTGCCAGCCTGAGGCCCACACTTCGAGGCGCAAGCAGTATGCTTCACAGTGGGCAGCGGCGTTTTAAAACCCATTCAACGACTGCAATATATAATCATTTCACCGTAATAACACTAATGGGAAAGATTGGAACATAGTTTCTATATCATAAAATTTGATTATGTTTTTCTGAATGATACTCTTCTACTAAAAAAAAAATAATTTATCTTTTCAAATAGATGTCAAATACACATAAAAAAAACTTTAATAGGTAGACAGTGAAAATAACTTGCCTTGCTGCTGGCCCCTTATTTCGTCTGTCCAGAGGTAACCACTGTTACTGATTAACTGTGAAATGTTCAAGGGATATTTTACCCATATACTTATTTATCTTTTACACAAATGGTAGGTAATTGTACATGCTGTTCTGCCTCTTGTTCTTTTTATTATTAACAATATGTGTGTAAGTAAATATCTAATGGTATGTATTCTAGATATTGTTCAGTTCAGTTCAGTTCAGTTCAGTCGCTCAGTCGTGTCCGACTCTTTGCAACCCCATGAATCGCACCACACCAGGCCTCCCTGTCCATCACCAACTCCCGGAGTTTACTCAAACTCACGTCTACCGAGTCGGTGATGCCATCCAGCCATCTAATCCTCTGTCATCCCCTTTTCCTCCTGCTCCCAATCCCTCCCAGCATCAGAGTCTTTTCCAATGAGTCAACTCTTCACATGAGGTGGCCAGAGTATTGGAGTTTCAGCTTTAGCATCAGTCCTTCCAATGAACACCCAGGACCGATCTCCTTCAGAATGGACTGGTTGGATCTCTTTGCAGTCCAAGGGACTCTCAAGAGTCTTCTCCAACACCACAGTTCAAAAGCATCAATTCTTCGGTGCTCAGCTTTCTTCACAATCCAACTCTCACATCCATACATGACCACTGGAAAAACCACAGCCTTGACTAGACGGACCTTTGTTGGCAAAGTAATATCTCTGTTTTTTAATATGCTATCTAGGTTGG
Source organism: Bos indicus (assembly GCF_029378745.1). Lineage (NCBI taxonomy): Eukaryota > Metazoa > Chordata > Mammalia > Artiodactyla > Bovidae > Bos > Bos indicus. The sequence continues at coordinate 36,898,459 of NC_091769.1, forward strand.
TCATAATTTTCCTTCCAAGGAGTAAGTGTCTTTTAATTTCATGGCTGCAGTCACCATCTGCAGTGATTTTGGAGCCCCCCAAAATAAAGTTTGACACTGTTTCCACTGTTTCCCCATCCGTTTCCCATGAAGTGATGGGACCAGATGCCATGATCTTAGTGTTCTGAATGTTGAGCTTTAAGCCAACTTTTTCACTCTCCTCTTTCACTTTCATCAAGAGGCTTTTTAGGTCCTCTTCACTTTCTGCCATAAGGGTGGTGTCATCTGCATATCTGAGGTTATTGATATTTCTCCTGGCAAGCTTGATTCCAGCTTGTGCTTCTTCCAGCCCAGCGTTTCTCATGATGTACTCTGCATAGAAGTAAATAAGCAGGGTGACAATATACAGGCTTGACAAACTCCTTTTCCTATTTGGAACCAGTCTGTTGTTCCACGTCCAGTTCTAACTGTTGCTTCCTGACCTGCATACAGGTTTCTCAAGAGGCAGGTAGGTCAGGCAACTCTTTCAGAATTTTCCACAGTTTATTGTGATCCACCCAGTCAAAGGCTTTGGCATAGTCAATAAAGCAGAAATAGATGTTTTTAGGTAGTGAGAATAGGAAACAGGAGTTCAAAATGGCGGTGGCTAAAAGACAAGGAAAGGAAAAGCCCACGAAAATAGAACAAAGAAAGGTCTGAGGACCGGAAGTGAAGACCTCAGGTAGAACAGCACTCCTGGCTAAGCCCAATTTGCATAGGGCAGGCCCAGGGGGAGGAAAAAAAACATATAAAAGGAGGAACCAAAGCGCTTTCTCTCTCTCTTCCCCGCATGCGTGCCTGCACTCCCTCTCTCTCCCTCTCTCTCCTCCTCCCTCTCTCTCTTCCTCCCTCTCTCTCCCCACCGCCACGTGCGCCTTTGGGTTGGCATGCCCTCAGGAACACTGATTTGTCTAAGAGCTATAACACTGTCTGTCCAAGACCGGAGAGCTGTGACGCACCGAAGGCTTTAATGTCCGTCATTCCAAATCTTTGTTGTGATAGAACCGAGGAGCATACACTCGCCTGACAATATTGTTCTAAGTTCTTTTGGTATTTTAATTCATTTAAAGTTCACAACAACTCTCTCCAACAGGTATGATTATTATTTCCATTTTATAGATGTAATTCAAATCTAATATACCCTACAAGCCTCGAATTTGAAGGTTTTTCCCTAGCTGTACACATGCATCTCTACTCCTATATATATCATAATTTACTAAATAAGTTCACTATTGATAGACAGCTAAATTGTTTTCAATACTTTGCTATTACAGAGTGCTGCAATGAATTTTTGAAGCACATTGTTTCATACTGATGAGTATAGCCATAGGAAAATTCCTAAAAGAGAAATTGCTGAATCAAAGGAATGTGCATTTAAAATGTTGGTCAGTATTGCCAAACTGGGGCTTCCCTGGTGGTCCACTGGCTAAAACTCTACTCCCAACACAAGGGGCCTGGGTTTGATGCCTGGTCAGGGAACTAGATTTCATATGCCGCAACTAAGTTCACACGCCATAATGAGGATCCCTCTTGCTGCAACTAAGACCAAATGCAGTAAAATAAATAAATATTAATATATATATATATATTGCCAAATTGCCTTCCATAGGTGAGTTTTGTCTATGTGATAGATGAGAAAGGTATTTCCTTGTAACTTTGGTTTGTATTTCTCTTATGAATGAGGCATCTTTTCATGTTTAAGAGCCATTTTGATATTCTTTACAACTGTCATATACTTAAAAAAAATTGTAGTTGATTTACAATGTTGTGTTAGTCTCTGCTGTACAGCAAAGTGAGTCAGTTATACATATACATATATCCACTCTTTTTTAGATTCTATTCCCATACAGGCCAATACATAATGTCAAATAGAATTCCCTGTGCTGTACAGTAGGTTCTTATTAGTTATCTGTTTTTATATATATAGTAGTTTATGTCAATCCCAATCTCCCAATTTATCCCTCCACCTCCCATCATGTACTGTTTTACCAAACTGTTGGTCTCTTGTTACTGATTCATAAGTGTTGTTTTTTTGGCTGTGCTGCTCAGCTTGTGGGATCTTAGTTTTCTGGCCAGGGATTGAACCTGGACCCTTGGCAGTAAGAGCACAGAGTCCCAACCCAATCACTGGACCACCAGGGAATCTCCCATAATTGCTACTTTATATTAAGGAAATTATTCTTTTGCCTGTGATATGTAGTAGGATGGGTTTTTGTTTATTTTTGGCTGTGTGCAGGCCCTTCTCTAGTTGTAGCGAGTAAGGGCTACTCTCTAGTTGTGGTGCGAGGATTTCTCACTGAAGTGGCTTCTCTCATTGTGGAGCGTGGGCTTAGGGCTCTCAGGTTTCAATAACTGCAGTGCATGAGCTCAGTAGTTGCGGTTCCCCGGCTCTAGAGCACAGGCTCCGTAGTTGTGGTGAACGGGCTTAACTGCCCCAAGGCACATGGAATCTTTCTGGACCAGGGATCGAACCGTGTCTCATGTATTGGCAGGTGGATTCTTACCACTGAGCCACCAGGGAAGCCCCTGTATGGTGTTCTTTATTGTAGTTGTTTGAATGTGTCTGTGTATGCATGTGTATATGTGTGGCTTCTGGCTTTCATGTTACACTACTTAGAGAGGATTTCCATACTCCAGCATTATTTTTAAAAACCTATGTTTTCTTCTAGGGCTTCTAAAGTCTACTTTTCATTGCTCCATTTTGAGTCATCTAAAATATAGATTCCAGATGGCTATTTATTGTCCCAAATATCTCATATTGAACAATCCATGTTTTCTGAACATTTCTTGAATAATCTCTGTATTTCTATGTATTACTTCCTTTTCATATACTATATTCACATATATATTTGGGTTTATTTCTAGGCTTTTTATCCCATTTTACAGTATCACTAGTACAGTATTTTAATTACTGAGAAGGAATGTAGTTTTCCTACGTGTTCCTCTTCCATTTTTTTTTTTGCAACATCCCCCCAGGGGTTAAGGAACACCATCACAGGGCATGGCTGTTCGTTGTTCAGTCATGTCTGACTCTTTGCAACCCCATGGACTGTAGCCTGCCAGGCTCCCCTATCCATGGAATTCTCCAAGGCAAGAATACGGAGTGGGTTGTCATTTCCTACTCCAGGGGATCTCCCCGACCCAGGGATAGAACCTAGGTCTCCTGCACTGCAGGTGGATTCTTTACCACTGACCCACCGGACATACTTGCAGTCTAAGGAAGAAATGCAGGTCTTCCAAGGCTTTACAAAACAGTGATTTGTTCATGACGTCATCCAGCAAAGAAGACCACAAACAGGATCAGAACCCAGGGATTTACCTAGTTCTTCTTCTCTCCAATGCCCCAGCATGGGAGGGTAGAGGTGGCAGAGAGGTTGGGTCAATTTTTCAATCACCATCCACAACTAACAAATCATTAAGTCTTGTTGATTTCAGTCTCCTAGTTTGATTGATTGATTGATGCTTGGCTGCACAGCATGTGGGATCTTAGTTCCTCTATCAGGGAACCAACCCACACCCCTTGCAGTAGAAGCTGAGTTTTAACCACTGGACAGACAGGGAAGTCCTAACCTCAGTTTTCTAACACCATAGAGATAGGATGTAAAAATAATATTTATTTCACAAATCCTTTTGAAGATTAACTAAAACAGTTATCAATGAGCCTAGAAGAGTGTCTGGCTAAGGGCCAAAGTCCAGTAAATGTAAGGCAGAGCTCCTCTCCTTTCCCCCAAATCCCTGTTTTCCCCTGGGGTAAAGCAAAGGAGAAGGCAATGGCAACCCACTGCAGTACTCTTGCCTGGAAAATCCCATGGACGGAGGACCCTGGTAGGCTGCGGTCCATGGGGTCGCTGAGGGTCGGACACGACTGAGTGACTTCACTTTCACTTTTCACTTTCATGCATTGGAGAAGGAAATGGCAACCCACTCCAGTGTTCTTGCCTGGAGAATCCCAGGGACGGGGGATCCTGGTGGGCTGCCGTCTACGGGGTCGCACAGAGTCAGACGACTGAAGCGACTTAGCAGCAGCAGTAGCAGCAAAGCAAAGGAGAGAAGCTCTCTGGACCTTGCCTAAGACACACAGACGTGGAGGAAGCCCCTGGATGATTAAGAGGGAGGTTGGAATTTTACATTTCGACCCTTGAGAACCCAAAAGGCCCCAAGTCAGAGGGCTGTGCCAGAACTTTGATAGAGCAAAGTTCATCTATTGCCGCCACCAGCGCCTTTCCTCTACCCACCGGTTCTGACAAGGGGCGGATCCGGAGGAGCCGGGGCCGGGCGGCTCGGCCCACAGAGGGTCACGCGGGACTGGGGCCGGAGCCTAGAGCGACTTAGCCCGCGGGCTCGGCTGGCCCACTAGGGAGCCGGGCCACGCGCGGGGTCGCAGGCGGTTCGCTCCGCCCTGGCCTCAGCAGAGGCCTCTCCGCGGCCAGCAGGGAGAGGCTCCGGCCGGACACAGGCACCTTTGTCCGCGGCTTGGAGGGGCCCCAGCTGCAGCCCAGGGAGCCGAGTGTGGCTGCGACGGCCGGAGGGAGCGCTCCCCCGTCTGGAGGCCAACGGTTGGGTCCTCCCATCACGCAGAGAACATTCCACCGTCTAAATGCCTGCGTCTGGGAACAATAGCTTTTGTTAACCCTGGCTTAAGTTGGTCCTCTGGAAGTAAAATTTAACTCAACGAGGATTGACTTGGCCGCAAAGAGTGTAAGAGAACTGTGAGCACCATTTTTTTCTTTAATCCTAGGAGCTTGTGCTTTGGGAGACACGGAAAACGTCACTGAGTTTGACTAGAAAGAGCCAAGGAGCGCGTGGACAGCAGGTGCCGAGAGGGCAGAAGAGGGCAGATGTAGGTGAGCCGGCGCTATGGGGCAGTGTGGAGGCCGGAAGGTGTCCCGACCTGGTGGCTGGAGCTGTGGGGCTACCACATGGAAACAAGGGATGGGAATGCTTACTGGGTGAAATGTAAGTGGAGAGTCCCAGGACAGTGCTAAAGCCTGTGGACCAAGAAAATACTGCCTACCACTTCAGGACACTACAAAGGTGGCCCATCATCAAGCCATAGCCCCTAGAGCCTCAGCTCCTACCCTGCAGGGTGCACCTGGAGGGGATTCTGGAGGAAGAAAAGCAGGATGCTGGCCTAGATAGTTCAGGTGCATTTCAAAGGAATAATTTCATTGGGCCCAGACTCTTGAATCTTCCAATACACAGAAAAGTGCTAAAATCTTTAACTTTAGAGATTGTTTTTTTTGTGATGAGAATAATCTTTTGATATTCAACTAGTTTTTTTCACAGCAAAAACTCCTATATACTGTGACTCTTCCCTTACCTCTTTGGTAAGATCCTCAGAGTTATCTGAGAGGCTGTCTCCCAGACGATAGTTCACAGTAAAGGTCCTAGAATAAAATGTAACTCGCGGCTTTTAGGTTGTGTGTGTGTTCACTCTACAAGCCCCAAACAATAGTCCAATTCAACAAAACAATTTTTCAATATATATACATTTTTTTGACAAAGAATTTGATTTTTATAGTTGCTGCTGCTGCTAAGTCGCTTCAGTCGTGTCCGACTCTGTGCGACCCCATAGACAGCAGCCCAACAGGCTCCCCTGTCCCTGGTATTCTCCAGGCAAGAACACTGGAGTGGGTTGCCATTTCCTTCTCCAATGCATGAAAGTGATGAAAGTGATTTTTATAGTTAAGAATCAGTATATATTTAAAGATTGGTATCAGTCTTTTATTAAAATGAAATATAGAAAATGTAACATGTAAAAATGGATGAAAGAAATATGGTGCTCAAAACATTTAAATCTTCATTTGTTAGGAAATACTTTCTTGTTTGTGACCCAGAGGTACTTTGGTCCAACTACTGAAATTTACAAATGAGGAAAAAAAGGAGGGTCAGAATCATTTGTTACTTGCTCAGCCTTTTATGGTAAAATGCAGCATGAGTTTCTACCAGCACCATCTCTCATTACTCTGAGTTGCAAATTTAGGATGAGAAAAGTGTTAAACCTTATAGAAACTTAGTTTTGCAATGCGTCAGTAGTGTCTTCTAGAAACACATTGAATATTATTGAAACTGTGCTGCCTTCTTTCAAGTCTGTTATTTCTTTTGGTCAGATCATGGGCCCCTTTTTGAAAGTTGGAAAGTTTCGAACTGTCAACTCTGTTCAAGCAATGAACACAACAGTTAACTTTGTTTTTTAAAGAGCTTTACAATTTTAACATATTTAATATTCTTAACAATGGTTTGGGGTGGAGATTCTTATCCCTATTTTTCCCAACGAAGCACAGAAAAGTTAAGTAACTTTCACAGGCTCTTAACCACAGGTCTCTGCTGTGAGAATTACTATCGCCATATTATCTATAAAGAAAATGAGGGGAAAAAAAGAAAATGAGGGGCCCAAATAATCCCTCAGTATTTTTTAAATTAGGTCTGTTACAGTGCACAGGAGAGAAAGTTTCAAGCTGTGTCTTAGGAATCTCCAACTCTGCCAGATATTGCCAAGCTCTCTCTCAAAGTGGCTGTAACAGGAACATTTTCCCCAGCAGTGACCCATTGCTCCATCTTCTCAATAATACTTTTTTTATTAACAATCGTATAGGTGTAAAATGATATCTCATTTTTGTTTAAATTTATACTTCATCAGTCACTAGTGAGTCTGAGCATTATTTCAAATATTTATGAGAGGCTTTTTTGTTTGTCTACAGCAAACAGTTTTCTCCTGGTTGCAGCTTGCCTTTTGTACAAAAGTTTGTTTCTATAAAGAAGTTTTAAATTTTAATCCAGTCAATGTATTAATATTTTACTTTATAGCTTTTTGCGATTTGTTTACTAAATTATCTCTTACCCCCAAAGTCATATAGATATTCTTCTGTATATTCTTTGTAAAGTTTTAAAGATTTTCTTTTCAAATCAAGATCTTTATTTGGGATTATATTTACATATGGTATAAGGTAATTTATTTTTTTCTCATATTTATATCTAATTATCTAGTCATCATTTGTTGACCAGACAAGGATAGTTCAATTTAAAAAAAATAGATAAACCATAACCATATCCTGGGGGTGAGTGGGTTTCAAGAGTTGGAGAGAGCTCAAAAGGGAAGAAATGGTTCCCAGGGCCCACTCAGGTCTCGATGGTGCTGCTGGCCCTGACTAATTCCAGGAATCAGAGTGGGATTTCGAAGAATCTGAAGAAGGTATTTCTGTTCAGCTAAACCCCTGTGGGACCTGGTTCCGGTCCCAGCCACTGGAGGCGGGCACATCAAAGCATGGAACTCCCCTGAGACAGGTGCATAGCCAGGGGCAGGGAGCTGCCTTGGCAGCTCTAGAAGCAATACTAATATTATGGCTTTTTCCAATCATTTTCCCTAGAGCTGATAGCTCCATAGGTCTGTTTTCCAAGTTTTCACGGGGAAGGGTTTTCCCAAAAATTCTGACACCTCACCCAATATTCAGCCTTCAAAATCTGTTTCTTTGTCACAAGCTCCCTTACCAATTTATCAGGACTGCTGTGTTTTAGGTTCTTGTTTTGGTAGCAGCTCCACTTCCAGATAGCAGTTTCCATAGTATCAGAATATAGGGTAAACTGATATAACAAAGAGACTACAAAATACAACGGCTCAAACAAAATGTTTCTTTTGTTCTTATCCAACTCTCTAGGGGTGAAAAGTCAAAGGCTAGTAGGTAGCTCTTTTTCAGAAGTTTATTTAGGGATCCTTGTTCCTTCCATCTAATTGTCCAACATTTTCCTAAGGTGTCTCCTCTTACTAAGTCAAAGTTGGATTACTCATACACTACATTCTAGCTTCCAGTCTTTCTGTCTGTGTCTGTTTCTTTTTATTTGTTTAGTTTTCTGAAACTCTTTCTTTGGTTAATTTCTCAGAAATAACTCATATAACTCTCAGGATGAACAGTAGCCTGAAATTTTGCCATATTCCTAACAGTTTGGATTCTCCAGGCAAGAACACTGGAGTGGGTTGCCATTTCCTTCTCCAACGCATGAAAGTGAAAAGTGAAAGTGAAGTCGCTCAGTCGTGTCCGACTCTTAGCGACCCCATGGACTGCAACCTACCAGGCTCCTCCATCCATGGGATTTTCCAGGCAAGAGTACTGGAGTGGGGTGCCATTGCCTTCTCCAACGGTTTCTCTACAGTCTATATACTTGAAGATCAACTTGGCTGGATACAAAATCTGTGGTTCACATTTTCTGTCTTTGTCTCAGATATGTTACTCCATTGCTTTCTATAAACAGTGTTAAATAACAACAACAACAAAATAACAATGTAATATTTTTTTCTCTTGGTCTTTTTTTTTTTGCCTGCATGTCAATAACTGTTTTGTTTTCAAGTCCAGTGGTTTTAATAGACCTTGGCTCTGTATTGGCCATTCTGAATCAGTTTTCCCAGATACCTGGTATATTCTTTTCAAGGATAGTTTCAAGTCCTAGAGAAGAGCTCCCTAGTTGTATTTATGTAGTGATTTAAAAAAAATAATATTTATTCATTTTGGCTGTGCTGGGTCTTCATCATTGCACATGCTTTGCTCTAGTTGTGGTGAGCGGGGTCTATTCTTTGCTGTGGTGTGCAGGCTTCTTATTGTGGCGGCTTCTCCTGTGGAGCGCGGGCTGTAGGCGCTTGGGCTTCAGTAGTTACGGCACATGGGCTCAGTAGTTGTGGCTCGCAGGCTCTAGAGCACAGACTCAGTAGTTGCTCTGCGACATGTGGAATTGTCCCTGACCAGGGATTGAACCCGTGTCTCCTGCATTGGCAGGAGGATTCTTTACCACTCAGCCACCAGGGAAGCCCCACAAAGTGATTTAAAAAGATATATGGCCTCATATTTTCTGAGATTTGTCTCTTCTGCTTCCCTCCCTTACATTTATTTGGATCTTCTTATTTATCCCTCTTCCTGAGATTTCATTCCCAGACGTTCATTGAACGTCTTTGTCTTGGGAGGAGCTTTGTCTGTATTTCTGAGTTTATAGGGCCCAATCTGCCCCCTAACCATGAGACCTTATCATATCCTTTTGGTGCTCTTGATTTATTGGTGAGCTAGACCCCTACTGGATCCCCTCCCAGCTTCCATTAAGAGGAGGTAATTGGGGGTTTTTTTTTTTTTGAAGGGTTCTCAAAAGCCAGGTTCCTTTTCTATGCCTCCTTCTGCACAGATTCCATCACACACAAGTCTTGTAGCTAACAGGGTTTATTCTTGCCTGCCTGAATTTGTGGGTTCAGAGGAATGCTTTGCCACCCAGGTTTGTAGAGATGTTATCCACGAGTCTTTACTACCCCAGTGGCACTTTGCTGCTTTTGCAGTCTACCTCCACTCCACTGATCCTGCCATGTGTTGCTTTCACTATCTCTCAACCCTAAACCTTTTTTTTTTTTTTTAGTTAGTTTTGGCAGCACTGGGTCTTTGTTGGTATACTGGCTTTTCTCTAGCTGCAGAGAGCCAGGGCTACTCTCTGGTTGAGGTGTGTGGGCTTCTTGTTGTGGTGGCTTCTCTTGTTGCAGAGCAGGGGCTCTAGGGTGGGCTGACTCAGTAATAGTGGTTCCAAGGCTCTGGAGCACAGGCTTAAGAGTCGTGGTGGCCCAGCTTACTGTGGCCCAGCTTACTTGCACTGTGGTACGTGGGATCTTCCTGGATCAGGGATTGAACCCGTGTCTCTTGCATTAGCAGGTGAATTCTTTACCACTGAGCTACTAGGGTAGCCCCCCAAATCTTTTATTATATATAGAAAATGTCCTTTATAACCCAAGTAAGCGATCTCTCTGGCAGCTGTCAGGACTGTTTGTCAGTCTCATTCCTCAGTGGAGAAACTGCTCCAAGCCCTGGATTCAAGCACTGAGCCTGATTCTAACCCCTGACCCTGATTGGATCATTTTTTTCCCCTAAGTGCCTGACTGCTACTCCTCTCTTTACAGCCTCAAGGCTTCAGTCCTGCTTGTGACTGTGTTTCTATTTAGTTCAGTGCCGCAGAGATGATAATCTTGTTTTTGAGCTCAGCACTATCATTTCAGTGTTTTCTTTCTATATTTTATCTATCCCTGCTGTGTAATTTGAGCAGAGGGAGTACCTAAAGAGGGAACTCGCAGAACCATCTTGACTCAAAGTATCTCAAAAAACAGTTTTGAATGCACAATGAACAGACAAGTCACTACAACGTTACAAAAAAGAACAAGAAGGGCTTGCACTCGGAGAGATTAGAATGCAGTGAAGGAAGGTGAAGGTGATCTGTACTATACCACTGTAAGACAGACTGAAAACTGCTCTATTGGAAATGATCAGTAGAGCTCTGTCAGCCTACAAGAAGAAGCAAGGGCTCATGAGGGAGGGGTGCAAAGAAGCCTTCTCAGAGGAAGTGGCTTTGAAATGGATCCTTTAGGAGTGCTGTAACAGGAGTGTACCTGTTGGTTTGGTGACCTCATCCTTGAAACTGGAGGACATGCTGCCTTGGTGGAGTGAGGAGGATGTGCTGGAAGAAGAGCCTAGAGCTTAGCGCACAGGCCACGGAGTTCACACAGACTCAGCTCCAGTCTTGGCTTTGCAGCCAACTAGAGGCAGAAGCCTGGGCAATTCACTCAATCTCTCTGAGCTTTAGAAAGGGAATAGTGTCCCCAGCCTCACAGAGTTGTTGTAAGGATAATTGATGGTAATATAAATAAAGTCGTGATTAAACTCTCATAAAGTGATAGCTGTAACTTTTAGATTATGGAGGGCCTTGAATATCAAGCAATTAACTTTTTAGAAGCTTTGTTGAGGTGTAGTTTACAGTAACAAACTGAGCACTTTTGACTACCACTCTCTGGTCCTACTTCTGCTCTCTGGAGCAGCCTCTAGAATATTACTCAGACTTCGATAACCTCTGTGGTAGGCAGAGTAATGATTCTGCAAAAATGTCTACTTCTTAACCCTAAGAACCTGTGAATGTGTTAGGTTGAAAGGCAAAGGGGAGCCTAAATTGCAGATGGGATTAAGGTTGTTAATCAGCTGACCTGGGGATGGGAATATTATCCTGATGCTTAATGTGATGGACTCCTTTAGGAGTGGATTAGGGAGGCAGAAGGGAGGAAATCATATATGTGTGAGGACTCCTTGTTCATTGCTGGACATGGCTTTGAAAATGAAAGGGGACATCAACCAAGGAATGTGAGCAGCCTCTAGAAACTGGAAAAACAGGAATGGGATTCCTTCCTGGAGTCTCTGGGAAAAGAGCCCTGCTAAAGCCTTGATTTTAGCCCAGTGAGACCTACTTTGAACTGACCTCCAGAAGCATAAGATAACAAAAATGTGTTGTCTAAAAGCACTAAATTTGCTGTAATTTGTTACAACAGAAATAAAGAACTTGTACAGTCTTGAATAAATGCTTGTTGATTAGCTGAATTAATAAATCAAAGGCAAATCTACTGCCTTTTTCATTTAATAATCCTTCTAGTTTTGAGGGAGAGAAGATTTAGTTTGGACCATGTTATCTCCCAGTAAAGTTCTTGTATCTTGACATGAAATTGCTGGATTGGTGCTAAAGCGATTTTGAGGTTGATTTAAAAGCACTATAAACTGAATGTTTGTATCTTCCCAAAATTCATATGTTGAAGTATTGGAAAGTGGGTCCTTTGGGAAGTGATTTGGTCATGAGGGTAGAACTCTTGTGAATGAGATTAGTGCCCTTATAAAGGAGACTTCCCTGGTGGCTCTGAGGGTAAAGCGTCTGCCTGCAACAAGGGAGACCTGGGTTCGATCCCTAGGTTGGGAAGATCCCCTGGAGAAGGAAATGGCAACCCACTCCAGTACTCTTGCCTGGAAAATCCCAGGGACAGAGAAGCCTGGTAGGCTACACTCCATGGGGTCGCAAAGAGTCGGACATGACTGAGCAACTTCACTTTCACTTTGAAAGAGTTCCCTTGATCCTTCCTCCATTTGAGGACATAGCAAGATGGCAGCTGTGTATGAACCAGGAAGTGACCCCTCCCCAGACACCAAATCTGCTGGTGCCTCGATCTTGGTCTTCCAGCCTCTGGAAATGTATATGCCACCCAGTTTATGATATTCTCTTATAGCAGGCCGAAGGGATTATAACAACTGGGATCATTCCACACTGGATGCACTATTGATATGGTAATGATGTAAACCACACTCCCTCTGCTACCATTCTAGATGGGCCAGCAGAAGGCAGGCTGACCCCTACAAATCAGCTGACCCCCTTCTTTCTTTTCCCACCAGGTGCCTTTTTTTTTTTTTTAAGGGATATGTCCTGTATTTCCAATAAAAATGGGAAAGGTGTTAAAGTCAGTTCTTTGTTGCAGTGCTTTTTGATTTATGGACCTTTGTTTTATTCAGTTTGTTAAATAAGAGTTGACAAAATTATTGCTTCCCATCCCCCACCCCCAAAGCAGTCAGAGAAGAGCATTGAAAAAACAATTCCAATAGTTAGTTACGAAATTTAATTGTAAGGGTTAAGCAGTGGTTATTGGTCAAACCAATCAACATTAATAACTTTGAGGTGTGCAGAAACTAGTCTTTAAATAAAGGTGACAAATACCAGTAAGATTCTTACAACACTGTTCAGGATCTTAATAAATGTGATTCTGGAAGTTGAGTACAAAAGAGAATGATAGTGCAATCATCAATAAGTAAACCAAAGGCATAATTTTCTAAATCATTTTTATGTATTTTTTAAAAAGATAATTTATTTATGGCTGTGCTGGGACTTCACTGCTATGTGGGCTTTTCTCTAGTTGTGGCGAGTTGGGGGGTTACTCTATGGTTGTGGTGGGTGAGCTTCTCATGGGCTTCCCTGGTACCTCAGCCAGTAAAGAAACCACCTGCAATGCAGAAGACCCCGGTTCGATTCCTGGGTTGGGAAGTTCCCCTGGAGAAGGGATAGGCTACCCACTCCAGTTTTCCTGGGCTTCCCTGGTGGCTTAGATGGTAAAGACCTGCAATGCTGATGGCTTCGATCCCTGAGTTGGGAAGATCCCCTGGAGAAGGGCATGGCAACCCACTCCAGTATTCTTGCCTGGAGAATCCCCATGGACAGAAGAGCCTGGTGGGCTACAGTCCAAGGGGTTGCAAAGAGTCAGATACCACTGAACTTCTCATTGCAATGACCTGTCTTGTTGGTGGCTTCCCTAGTTGCTCAGTTGGTTAAGAATCTGCCTGCAGTGCAGGAGACCCAGGTTCAATCCTTGGGTCAGGAAGATTCCCTGGAGAAGGAAATGGCAACCCACTCCAGTACTCTTGCCTGGAGAATTCCATGGACAGAGGAGCCAGGCAAGCTACAGTCCACTGGATTGCAAAGAGTTGGATGTGACTGTGTGACTAACTTTCTCTTGTTGCAGAGCACTGGTTCCAGGGTGTGCAGAGTTCAGTACTTGCAGGACGCTGGCTCAGTAGCTGCAGTTTACAGGCTCTAGAGCACAGGCTCAGTAGTTGCGGCACATGGTCTCAGTTAAGCTGTGGCATGTGGGATCTTCCTGGATCAGGGATCGAACCTGTGTCTCCTGCATTGGCAGGTGGATTCTTTACCACTGAGCCACCAGGGAAGGCCCTCTAAATCATGTTTAGTTAAACAGAGTAAATTCTAGTTTTTTAAAAAAATTTAAAGTGCATAAGCTCAATCTGTTTTCTACCTGAGACCAAAACAAGTTTCTTTTTTCCTGTCTAAACAAAATTCTTGGCATTAAGGTAAATCTGAATTCACATGATATACTTTGTTAAACATTTCCAAAAAATTTTAAGCCTGCTGTAAAGAGAAATTCTCATGTTATACTACATATATATTTACATATTTTTCTTCAAAGACAAATTTATGAAGTTAATAGGCCTAAAATAAAAAGTGTTCTTATATGTGCAATATGAAATGGGATCACAGAATCTGTGTACCCAGATGAATCACTAAGAGTTCAGAAATTAAGCTCACTTTAAGAAAATGCATTCCCTCTTTTTTGGTGCCGAGGTTGCAAAGTTGTGATGTATGACAAAAACTTTGTGTATACAGGCTCCAAAACTAAGCATTGTTCTAAATTGGCTGTAACTTAAATTAAATAACTGTAACTTAAGTTAAAATTAAACTCAACTAGATCATTGTGGTTGGAGAAGGAAATGGCAACCCACTCCAGTATTCTTGCCTGGAGAATCCTAGGGACAGAGGAGCTTGGTGGGCTGCCATCTATGGGGTCACACAGAGTCAGACATGACTGAAGTGACTTAGCAGCAGCAGCAGCAGATCACTGTGGTTACACCACACTTGGCTTTAGGTAGGGTCTGCAGGTTTTACTGAGGTAACAACCTCTTATCTCTTGCCTCCCATCCTGCGCTTGTCCCCACTGCCCCCAGCTTCCTTTCATATGGCTGCATTTGGCAATGTTTCCAAATCTTGAAAGCAGAAGAACCTGCTAAAGTAAACAGAGAGGATGAAAAATGACACTATAAATGATACATGAAAAATCAACCTTAGAGTATAGTCTGAGAAGCAGCAGTCTACCCTCAAGGGAAAAAGAGAGAATTTAAAAAGTAGGGGGACTTGCCTGGCCGTCCAGTGGTTAAGACTCTGTCCTTTCACTGCGGAGGCTGTGAATTTCATCCCAGGTAGAGGAACTAAGATCCCACATGCCAAGCAGCATAGCCAAAAAAATAAAATAAAATAAGGGGCTGTTTTTCCTAGATATTTTCCCACATAACAAAATTTCAAACTCTGGAAAGGTAATGCCTTTGAAGGAGGAGCTAGGGAAGTAAATAAATGATAAAGAAATACAGCAGTAGCTTTAGCTGTCAGTGAGTTTCTTTGCCCTGGCATTGGCATTATCAATATGATCTTTATTGGTGTCAGCCTTTTCTGTGATCTGTTCTATTTGTCAGTTGTGAGCCTCAATCCCATTGCCTATGTCCAGGGCCATGTTTTTAGGTTGTCTAGGATACTGGCCACTTGAGTCAGGTTCTCTTCCGTTTCATCTTCCCTGGCATGATTTGTTATATGTTTAATGTATTCACCCGTTGGCTGCTCCTGTGGTCACTTGACGCAGCTGACCATTTGTCACTCAGCCTGGCTGCTTAGATACTATTACATTGCTAGGAGAGCTGTCTCCAGCATCTCCCCATGTTGCCTTATAGACTTTACCAGACTCAATGTTCTTTGTCCTATTACATGGACATAAACAACGGCCTCAGTCCTTGTTGAATTCTGTTAAAATCTTCTCTGCTTCTCTCATGTCTTTATTTGGTCTATGCCTCCTTCTGTGTGTTTCAGTTGTTCCCCTTGCTCAACCAGTGTAGGGATAGTCTTGATTCCTGCATCCTGAGCTTCAGTGGCTAAACCCAGGATTCTCCTTGTACTTTCCGCAGACTCATCAGTAACGTGGTTGGCCCTCAGCTGAATTCCTTCTGCTGACAGATTATCCATGATCAATTAAAACTCTTGATAGGTGCGGAAATTGAAATGTGGATATTCAAGCAGTTCTGACTGTTTCTCTCTGGCTGCGGCAGCTCTGACTCCCGCAGGCCAGACTCCCAGCTGCACCCTTCTTCCAGGTGACTTCTTAAGCAGTGGTTCTTGGAGAGGCAGAGGGAGGAACACGTCAGAGTCGGCTAGGAAACTCTACAAACACCCACAACACCTTACTTTCCTACCTACCCCAGGGGAATCTGCTATGGTTTTCTCCACCCTCTTTGAGAAGCACAGTCTTAGAGCAAATGCCACATGAGAGAAGGGAGAAGTATCCGCATGGGGGATACACAAAAGGGGTGCTTCTGAATTAAAAGAGATCTCATTCCCAGTTAGAGTTTGTTCTCTTATCCTGTGACTATGTCCAAGCTGTTGACCTTTTTTCCATGGACAGAGCTTTCCCAGAGTATTCAGAAGCCCCAGGAAGACCCAGTGTCTTCCCTTCTGTTTTCTTTTCTGTCACCTCCAATCCTGGGAAGACCAGGTTCTATTGCTAGAGTTGCCAGGATCAGGACTTCCTTTCCTGGTCCCTGTGCCCTCTCTAGATTGAAATATTCTGTCTGTAGCCCCTCTATCCTAGTAGATCCTAGTCTTGTTAGAAACCAAAAGACCCCCAAACCTCCAAGTGATTTTTTTAAAATTTTGCTGCACTGGGTCTTAGTTGAGGCATATGGGATCTAGTTCTAACCAACTAGGAATTGAACCTGGGCATTGGGAGCATGGAGTCTTAGCCACTGGACCACCAAGTAAGTTCCCAGATAATCTTTTTTTTTTTTTAATGTTATTTTTAATTGGATAATCGTTTACAGTGTTGTGTTGGTTTCTGCCATATATCAACATGAATCGACCATGGATATACACATGTCCTCTTTCTCTTGAACCTCCTTAACCCTTCTTGGTGGTCACAGTGCACAGGGTTGAGCCTCCCGAATCATGCAACAAGTGCCCACTCGCTATCTAATTTTACACTTGGCAATCTATATATGCTTCAGTGCTACTGTCTCATGTCCCTCCCTCTCCTTCCCCTGCTGTGTCACAAGTCTGATCTCTATGTCTGCATCTTTATTGCTGCCCTGCAAATTGGTTCATCTGTACCATTTTTCTAGATTCCATATATATGTGCTAATATGTGATATTTGTTTTTCTCTTTCTGACTTACTTCATTTTGTATAACAGGTTCTAGGTTCACCTACCTCACTAGAACTGACTCAAATTCATTCCTTTTTATGACTAATACTCCATTGTATATTTGTCCTACAGCTAGCAGGTGATGTTTGAGTTTCTTCTTAGCTCTGTGGTTTTGGGTTTGTGGTGTCTCCACCAACTTCTCCAGCCAAATTCCTAGAGTAATTTCATGAAGAAATCGGATTTCTCCACTCGATTGTTCTAACCCGATCTGTACCTTTGTTTTCTCTAGAAAGTCCTGCTGTCAGGAGGGTTGCTATTTGGCCCAATGCCCTGTCTGTGTAATTTGCCTTTAGGGATTCCAGATACTTCTACTCTCATTATCAGTTGGGTAAGAAACTCTTCTCCCTGTTTATCTTTCAGATGTTCTTCCTCTCAGCCACTCTGGCAGTTCCTTTGCTCCAACCCCAAGGCTGGCGACTCAGGGCTAGCCCATCTGCTCCTGCAGCCCCTTTTCTTAGTTGCAACTGTCCACTCAGATTGGGGAAAGGAAGGGAAAAATGGACTCCATCATGCTACATTGTTGCCTTTTATAGTATGATGTTAAAACAAATGTTAAAGCGATTATAATTGGCTCCCATCCCCAGAAGGAACATCTTTCTTTACAAGGAGGGGATGTGTGCATGTGTGTGCACATCTGTTGTGCTGGACTGAGGACAGCATTTGGGCGCCATGCAGGGGCACACATGTGCAGATGGTGTGTTCAACCTGGTCCTGACCCTTCCTGAGGCCCTGGGGGTGGAGGAGCATCTCCTGAGACTCACTTCTTTCACAGGAAGCTTCTGGGCTGTCCCCTTCCCCACTGCAAGGGGTGGCTTATAAGTCTCTCAGTCTTCAGGCCCAGGCTGATGTTCCTCCCACTAGCACCATCCCAGGCAGCTGCTGACTATCCCCAGGACCCTTGGGTGAGACCTCATGGGACTTCTTGTAGGTTTAGGTCACACTCCAGCCGTCAGGTAATGGCACCCCACTCCAGTACTCTTGCCTGGAAAATCCCATGGACGGAGGAGCCTGGTAGGCTGCAGTCCATGAGGTTGTGAAGAGTCGGACATGACTGAGCTCCTTCACTTTCACTTTTCACTTTCGTGCATTGGAGAAGGAAATGGCAACCCACTCCAGTGTTCTTGCCTGGAGAATCCCAGGGACGGGGGAGCCTGGTGGGCTGCCATGTATGGGGTCACACAGAGTTGGACACGACTGAAGTGACTTAGCAGCCAGGGGTCCCAGATGCAACCCGATTCCAGAGTCCATAAAGAACAATTCAGCATTTCTAGGAGCTTAAAATCAATTCTGCTCTTTTATCATTGGGACAGAGATTTTTTCTAGGACCATCTGGACTCCCTGGAGTTGCTGCCAACAGGACAGCAGGGAAACTCCAGACCAGCACAGGCTGACTAGGGTATCGACGTGGTTTCCTGTGATGTCTTCCACTCACCAGGTCAATCAACTGCAGCCTGTTCCTTATATTTCACAGAGTCCTTACAGTGGAGCTGTTTGGTTGCTCCAGGAGCACAGGAGGAAAACAGCGAGGAGGATGAGTGGGGAGAGAAAGACTCATGCAAAAAAGGGAGAGGAAATGAGTGATGCTGAGGAAGGCGAAAAAGGCAAATAGCAACAGCAGTAGCAGCAGGAGCAGAGAAAATTGGGATGTGAGGGTGGGAGGGAAAAGCAGAAAGGCAGGGTTCTGTTCATGATAATATTAACCTGAGTTCCTGGTTAACATTTTTTAGTGACTCATTAAATATGCATAAGAAAGTAAGGAAGGAAGCTTGCAGTTTTAATTCAAGATAAAGCCCAGTGTTTCCACAGTCCCCATCCCTGGGAAGAGCTTGGGGTGACTTCCCAGGCTTCCCCTGCAACCTGGTCTGGGAAGTCATGGGTGAGGAAACTAGCAGAGTTGAGTGACTTTGCTGCACTCCCCTGCCCTCAAACTGGCAGACGGTCCCCTACGACATAAGGGTTGAGATGCCAGAAGCTCTTTGAAGGCAGTTTGCTCTCTGTTTCTTTCTTGGATTTTCCTTCCTCATATTCTGCTTCGTTTTCTCTTTTGTCCTGCTTAACCCTGGATAAATCACTAAACCTTTTGGAACTTCTGCACTTATGAAAATGGAGATAAGAAAACTTTCCGGCCTTTTCTCTAGAATACTGTTGAGATCAGCTTTCATCTATAAAGGGCTTTGTATGCTGCAAATGACAGCACAAATGTTAATTGTGATGGCTGTATTCTAAGATGATATTGCTTTTCTTGGACTTCTCTGCCCTCCCAATGCAGGGGGCACGGGTTCAACCCCTTGTCAGGGAACTTCCTGCATGCTGCATACTGCAGCCTGAAAAAAGAAAGAAATTGCTTTCCCCAACCCATAGGCTTTCCACTCCTCAGTATGACTGTCAGAAAGCGTGCTATTAATCCAATTTCAGAATTTCCCTATACCTTAGGCCAGCAGGTAATGTTAATGAGGATTTGGAAAACAACCGCTGGGTTGACATGAAGTCTGTCCTTTCGGTGGGTTTTTTTTCTGCTCTACGGACAGTGATCTACCTCCAGTGTTCACAACTCAGAGCTTTGCTCTCTCTTGATTCAGTTAAGCAAGTATTCCAGGATTAAGTTCCCTAGGAGCTATGGATGTCGTCTCCGCATATCCATTTAGAATAAGTCTGTTTGGGCCCAGAACACCTGGACCCTATGTAAATACTGTGTGTGTGCCCGTGGAATGAATTTGAAAATGCTATGTGAATAAATAATGGAGTAGCAAGGAAGGCATTCTGTGTGATTATGGTGAGATAACCCTAAACCAATAAGAGGGGAACAGGAAAAGGGACTAAGAGAAAATAAAAGCTGATTCCTGGTAGAGACATACGACCTGAATCTGTGCAGCTAAGTAGTGACTAAGAGGGAATGAAATATGACATAAAACTCAAGAGGAGGGTTTTAGCTTGTCCAAGGAGCAAAAGGAATGTGGGAAAGAGAGACTTTAGAATCCATAGGTATCTTCTTGTTCTGCTAGGAGAGGCAGGATCTTGGTAAGATTTCAGGACTTATAAAACCTTCAGAAAAGACTTGCAGATAGCTTAAGGTCAGGTGGCATGATCACATGTTGTCTTCAATCTGTGATTTACTTGCTTGTGTGGATGCCTGGCATCTAGCTCTGATTAGAAAGGGTAATTCAAAGACAAGCCTCTTCTATTATAAGAGACTAGTTGTGTGTGAGGAGCCCCAGGGACTGTGGCTGGATGAGGGAGGTTAGCTGTTCATGCCACGGCTTTGATAGTCTGAACGCAAGTCTGCTGTAGCGCAGGTGCGGCTGATCTTTCCCAAGCCTTCTCACAGTGCAGTTAGAAAAACCTGCAGCCTTCTCTTCCAGGAAAGGACTAGATGTTGCCATGCATCACTTCTCTTGTCCGCCCACAAAGAATGAAGAAGCAGGTCAAAGCTTACCTGTCAATTATTCTGAGTTGACCTCCACTGGGGAATCTCTCCATTGCCCACAAATTAGCCCTCTGTACACCTCTCTCTGTACACCTCTCTTTGGAGAAGGCAATGGCACCCCACTCCAGTACTCTTGCCTGGAAAATCCTATGGGTGGAGGAGCCCAGTAGGCTGCAGTCCATGGGGTCGAGAAAAGTTGGACACGACTGAGCAACTTCGCTTTCACTTTTCACTTCCATGCATTGGAGAAGGAAATGGCAACCCACTCCAGTGTTCTTGCCTGGAGAATCCCAGGGACGGGGGAGCCTGGTGGGCTGCCGTCTATGGGGTCGCACAGAGTCGGACAGGACTGAAGCGACTTAGCAGCAGCAGCACACCTCTCTCTAAGGAAATCAGTCTTCCCTCCACATCCACCAGGAGGAAGCAAAGAGCACGCCTGCCTGGGTGATGCCAGGGGCAACCTTGCTTCACAAGGGATTGTAAAACTACCCCCCACTTCCTTCCTTCGACAGCAAATGCAGAGGTTAGGGCTTTCCCGCTGGCTCAGCAGTAAAGAATCTGCCTGCCAATGCAGGAGATGCAGGAGAGCTGGGTTTGATCCTTGGATTGGGAAGATACCCTGGAGTAGGAAGTGGCAACCCACTCCAGTATTCTTGCCTGGAAAATCCCACGGACAGGGGAGCCTGGCAGGCTACAGTCCTTAGGGTCGCAAAGAGTCAGCTTAGCGACTAGGCACAGTGAGCATCAAGTTTATTTCCCAGAGTGGGGAGAAGGGAAGTGAGGGAAGGGAGACAGCATATCAAAATGCACTTCCAAGACAAAAATCATTTCTGTGGCACATGGTGCTACCGAGGGAGAGGTGATGACAGCCTCCTCCCATTTCAGGAACAGTTCCCAGAGTTGTCCGTAGGCGGATTCACATGACACATTCTTAAACCCAGTTCCATTCTGTGCTGTGTTTGCTCCTTGTTCACATCTCCGGAACAATGCATCTCTACATCTTTGTATCTGAGTTTGATTCCTAATTGGTTGTCTAGCTGAATATCCAGGCTGGCTTGCTTATCATGCATTTGTGCCAGTATTTATCCTTTCGAATCATGAAGCTTCATCAATCCAGCCCTACTTGTGCACCAGAGCTGGAATATTGAATTGTGTGAATGTTGATACTCTAAGAGAAGTATAATTAGGAAGTTGGGTGTTCTTCACAATGTTTTGATATGAAAAAATACTAATACATGTTGCTGAAAGAGATAACAACCAATGATGCAAATTTGCCTGGAAACTATTCTAAATCCAATTTGCAACTTTCTGTGAGATAAAATTTGGGTTGTGACATTTTTTGATTGATGTCTCTATATGAGTAGGTTTTTGGCTTTTTAGTGTTGCTGATTTTCTGTTCTCACTCCTCAAAGAATCTTTGCCAACATACCACTGACATTTGAGGAAGAGAATAGAGACAGTTTGGCTTCTTGTAAATTCTTCTGTTTCCTTGGTGATGTAAATAATTATGGAACACATAAAAAGTTTTTAGCAAGTTCAAATGTGGTTTTGAAAAAGCAGGTTTGCTACCTGTGATAGGGACAACAGGAACAATCTCAGCAAGAAATTCTCTGCTCTTTAACTCGCTTTAATTTAGAAAATCTTCCTTAAAACACAGGGCCTACTCAGATGCCAATTTAATGGCAATATAAAATATGCACTTAATATGGTTCAATAAAGCTGTTCGGGTGGGTGGGTGGCTTTGGACCTCATCTCTGACAGAATAATTCTCTGCCATCTTCAGCTTTCCTGGGAGAATCCTGTTCAATGGGCAGACCCAGAACCCAGGAGCTTGAAAGGAGGGGCCGAGTCACCTAAAACTGAGGGAAGAATTAATCCATGTCCATTGTGGAGTCTTCACATGGACAGGTTCTCTCCACGCGGGAAAGATGACTGCCATTCTGGAAGAGGTCTGACTTGAATCACACCCTCAGTGGCATGCTTTTCACTTTGACTCTTCTAAACTGTTCTCATGTTCTTCAAGTCCCCAGTTTCTCTTTTTCCTTCCTTTACCACCACATCTTCTTTTAATCTTGGCAAATCACCTCACTCCCTTACTACCTCCCAGGTAGAAATATAAGCTCTGTACATTTATTACCCATGGGATCTTACTGAAGTTATTTCCCTTCTCAGTGATTTTTGCTTCCTTCACTGTAAAATGGGGATAACCACAGTACCTATCTTATGAGGTGGTTGTGAGGATTAAATAAATTAATATATAAGAACTGTTTAGGCCTATACCATGGTGAATGCTTAGTAAATATTAGCTCTTAATGTTTCTGAGAACACAGAGGCCAATGACGTGAATTCCATCATCCAAACTCCTCTTCACCTGAAAAAAAACTCTGTCACTCTCTACCACTGCCTCCCTCAGAGCAAAAACATGTCTTATTTTCTAAGTCTGTGCTCTCCACCTGTGTCTTGATTCCATCCCCTCCCATTTACTCAAGGGAACTTTGTTGAATGAATTCTTTTCTCCTTCATAGTTTAAATTGATTCCTTTTTCCTGGCTCCTGTTTCTCATTCTCAAACACACTCAGGTCTCTCCTATTTTGAAAAAGGCCTCTGTATGACCCCCATGTCTTTGAGTTACTGTCCCATTTTCCTCCTCCTTTCACTGCCAAATACTCTGTGCCTCCATGTCTTCGTGACTCACTTTCTCGTTATTCCTCTGCCATCTGGCTCCCTCTGCCACCCCCCACTCTCACATGGCTGTGTCTGTGGTCACCCATCTCCAAATTCAAAGGACTTTTCTTGATTTCTGTCCTCTTTAGCCACTTTGCAATGGTCAGTATTGCTGGCTGTCATCTACTCTGTGAAATCCTCTCCTCTCTCACACTCTCCTCTGAGTGCAAGTCTGTTGTGCTGCTGCTTCTCCTTCCCTGTGTCTCCTTTGTTCAATAAATACCCTTACAGGTTCCATTTTTTTCTTTCTACTCTTTGGTTGTGGACATGGAGAGGGTTCACCATGCAACCTACTGATCTCTACTCTTACTCTTTGATCTCTTGCAGGTCTTGTGCCTTCCCATCACTCCTTTAAGTATGGCACCTGCCTCACTTTTTGTACTCACCTCTTTAGCCTCATGCCTCATGCTCGGAGAAGGCAATGGCACCCCACTCCAGTACTCTTGCCTGGAAAATCCCATGGATGGAGGAGCCTGGTAGGCTGCAGTCCATGGGGTCGCTCAGAGTCGGACACGACTGAGTGACTTCGCTTTCACTTTTCACTTTCATGCTTTGGAGAAGGAAATGGCAACCCACTCCAGTGTTCTTGCCTGGAGAATCTCAGGGACGGAGGAGCCTGGTGGCTGCCATCTATGGGGTCACACACAGTCGGACACGACTGAAATGACTTAGCATAGCATAGCATGCCTCATGCTTGCTCTCATTCTCTGTTTCGGCCACTCTGGCTT
The DNA here is from genome assembly GCF_029378745.1 of Bos indicus. NCBI lineage: Eukaryota > Metazoa > Chordata > Mammalia > Artiodactyla > Bovidae > Bos > Bos indicus. The sequence goes on from NC_091769.1 coordinate 36,921,976, forward strand.
TCTTTTGAGTTCTTGAAGGTGCTGGGGCCTTTCTGACATGGGATTTTTGTTATTGCTGTTGTTTAATTTGCATTCATCTTCATCTTTTTTTTTTTTTAACCCTCATTGTTACTGTAATTTTTTTCTATTTTGAAGATTGAGATATAATTCACATACCACAAAATTTTATCCTCTTAAAGTATATGATTCAGTAGGCTTTAGTATATTTACGAAGTTGTGCAACAGTTACCACTATTTCATTCCAGAACATTTTCATCACCTCAAAAAGAAATCCTATACCCATTAACAGGCCCTCTCTTTCTCCCTTGTCTCCATCAGTCCCTGGCAACCACTAATCTACTTTCTGTCTCTGTGTTGTGGGTTTTTGTGCATGCTGGTCCTTTTGCCTAGAACCTCTCCTCTACTTTATTCCCTAGTCAGCTTCTGTTTTTCCTCAGTGATCAGTGCCAGTGTCCTTGAGCTGGTCAATTCCTCCTACATGCTTTCACAGGAATATGTACCTCTTTTGCAGAATTTGTTATAAATTGCAGTTTTATTCTCTGTGTGTGGAGTCATTTATAAATGCACCAAATTGTACATTTCCATTAACACCAGATTCACTTGAATGTAATAGTATGATACCCAACTAACACAAAAATGCATATTTTTCTCCCCACATCAATTCCTCCTTCATACTTCCCCATTTGATGATACTTCCTCATTGTCTCAAGCACACAGGTTCAGTTTCTTGAAGAACTTTGATTCCCTTCTCTTTCGTCTTCAACATCCAGTTCTCTTCAAATCCTCAAGTTGAGTGGATTCTTTTGCAAGTCCTTGCATGCCAGCCTTTAGTAGTGTCCTTAATGCTCAGTAAACACTGCCTGATAACGAATACCTTATGGAGCTATCTGCAATAAAGGAAATGGTTGTGGCCATGATGTTGAGTGAGTCTTAGAGACTGCCAAAGGGGCGAAAGAGAGAGGTGAACGCAGAGAGTGGAGGGTGGCATTGGATGGAGACTATCCTATACTACAGAGAGCTGGAGAAAAGCAGTAAAGTACTAAGAGAAGCAAAAGGAGAACCTGGCTAATGTACCACAGTCCAATCACCATTTTTGAATATCTGTTACCTGCTTGGTGCCCAGATTATGGTGATACAAAGATGAATCAGAAGTTGTTTCTTTCCTAAAGGAAGCCAGGGTCTGGTGAAGGAAACATTTATGTAAACAAAAATTCACAATAGAATGTGGTAAGTTTTATAATAAGACTATTCACAAAGTATTCTGTGAGCAAGAAGAGGTAGTGACTAAGACTGTAGCAGCACAGAGGTGGGTAAAGGTGGGTGGGCGTCACAAGATGACTGGGACTTCAGCAGCCTGTAATCAGAAAGAGTGATATGCCAGGAAGACAGAAGAACTGTTAACAGGCCTGGGCCCATGAGAACTGCAAATCATTTTGTTTAGCTTTAGTGCAAAGGGTAGGAGGGAATATCCTGGGAATTCAGCCTGGGGCTCCTTTGTGAGGAATCTCACAGGAGGCCAAGAATTTATTGTCTAGTTAATAGAGAGTCTTCAAAGTTTTGTTTTTTTTTTTAAATTTGGCCATACCCTGAAAGGCTTGCAGGATCTTAGTTCTCTGACCATGGATAGAACCTGCGCCCTTAGCAGTGAAAGCACAGAGTCCTGACCTCCTAACCACTATTTCAGTTCAGTTCAGTCACTCAGTCATGTCCAACACTTTGCAACCCCATGGACTGCAGCACACCAGGCTTCCCTGTCCATCACTAACTCCTGGAGCTTGCTCAAACTCATGTCCATTGAGTCGGTGATGCCATCCAACCATCTCATCCTCTGTTGTCCCCTTCTTCTCCCACCTTTGATCTTTCCCAGCATCAGGGTCTTCTCCAATGAGTCAGTTCTTCGCATCAGGTGCCAAAGGATTGGAGTTTCAGCTTCAACATCAGTCCTTCCAATGAATATTCAGAACTGATTTCTTTTAGGATGGACTGGTTGGATTTCCTTGCAGTCCAAGGGACTCTCAAGAGTCTTCTCCAACACATAGAGAGGCACAGACATAGAAAACATGTATGGATACCAGGGGTGGAAAGGGGGAGTGGGATGAATTGGGAGATTAAGATTCACATATATGTACACCTATGTATAAAACAGACAAGAAGTGAAGTCGCTCAGTCGTGTCCAACTCTTTGCAACCCCAGGGACTGTAACCTACCAGGCTCCTCTGTCCATGGGATTTTCCAGGCAAGAGTACTGGAGTGGGTTGCCATTTTCTTCTCCAGGGGATCTTCCTGACCCAGGGGTTGAACCCAGGTCTCCTACATTGCAGGCAGACGCTTTACCGTCTGAGCCATCATACCACAGTTCAAAAGCATCAATTCTTTGGTGCTCAGCTTTCTTTATAGTCCAACTCTCACATCCATGCATGACTACTGGAAAAACCATAGCTTTGACAAGATGGACCTTTGTCAGCAATGTAATGTCTCTGTTTTTTAACATGCTGTCTAGGTTGGTCATAACTTTTCTTCCTAGGAGCAAGTGTCTTTTTATTTCATGGCTGCAGTCACCATCTGCAGAGATTTTAGAGCCCCCAAAAATAAAGTCTGTCACTATTTCCATTGTTTCCTCATCTATTTGTCATGAAGGGATGGGACCAGATGCCATGATCTTAGTGTTCTGAATGTTGAGCTTTAAGCCAACTTTTCCACTCTCCTCTTTCACTTTCATCAAGAAGCTCTTTAGTTCTTCACTTTCTGCCATAAGGGTGGTGTTATCTGCATATCTGAGGTTTTTGATATTTCTCCCAGCGATCTTGATTCCAGCTTGTGCTTCATCCAGCCCGATACTTCACATGATATATTCTGCATAAAAGTTAAATAAGTAGGGTGAGAAAATACAGCCTTGACGTACTCTTTTCCCGATTTGGAACCAGTCTGTTGTTCCATGTCCAGTTCTAACTGTTGCTTCTTGACCTGCATACAGATTTCTCAGGAGGCAGGTCAGGTGGTCTGGGATTCCCATCTCTTTAAGAATTTTCCACAGTTTGTTGTGATCCACACAGTCAAAGGCTTTGGCATAGTCAATAAAGCAGAAGTAGACTGCCAGGAAATTCCCTGAAGTTTTTTTTAAATTAACTTCATTAGGTATAATTTACTTACATTCTAATATATAGATTTTAAGTCTACGGTTCTAAGTTTTGATAAATACATCCTTATAACTACTGCCCAAATCAAGATATAAAACATTTCTTTTTAAAAAATTGTCCAATAATGTTATTTATTTATATATAGTTGATTTACAATATTAGTTTCAGGTATACAGCATAGTGATTCAGTATTTTTACAGATAATATTCCATTAAAAGTTATTACAAGATAATGGCTGTAATTCCCTGTGCTATACAACAGACATATCTTATTGCTTATCTGTTTTATACACAATAGTTTGTATCTCTTAATCCCATTCCCTTATTTTGCCCCTCACCTCTTCCCTCTTCCTACTGCTAAGCACCAGTTTGTTCTCTATACCTGTGAGTGTGTTTCTGTCTTGCTGTATACATTCATTTATTTTTAAAATTTCATAGATGAGTGATATCATACAGTATTTCCCTGACTTCACTAAATTTAATGCTCTCTAGGTTCATACAAGTTGTAAAGGGCAGAATTTCATTCTTTTTATGGCTGGGTAATATTCCATTATATATCTTCTTTATCCATTCATATCACATCTTCTTTATCCATTCATCTTTTGATGGACACTTGAGTTGCTTCCCTATCTTGGCTATTGTAAATAATGCTTCTGTGAACTTTGGGGTGCACATATCTTTAAAAAAATTTTTTAATTTTGTATTTATTATTTATTTTGGCTGCACTGAATCTTCACTGCTGCCATGTGGGCTTTTCCCTAGTTGCAGCGAGCAGGGTCTACTCTTCATTGTGTTGCATGGGCTTCACATTGCAGTGGCTTCTCTTGTTGCCCAACACAGGCAGGTATCTTTTTGAATTAGTGTTTCTGTTTTTTGGCATCACTGACTCGATGGACGTGAGTCTGAGTGAACTCCGGCAGTTGGTGAGGGACAGGGAAGCCTGGTGGGGTCGCAAAGAGTCAGACACGACTGAGTGACTGAACTGAACTGAACTGATACTATTTTCCAGAGTGGCTGCCCTAAGATACATTCATACCAACAGTGTACCAGGATTCCTTTTTCTCCATATCCTCTCCAACATTGTAAACTTTTTGATGAGAGTCATTCTGACAGTGTGAGGTGTTATCTCATTGTGGTTTTGCTTTGCATTTCTCTGATGATTAGTAATGTTGAGTATCTTTTCATATGTCTGTTAGCCATCTGCAGGTCTTCTTTGGAAAAATGTCTATTCAGATCTTTTGCTTTTTTTTTTTTTTGGCTTCTCCACAGGGCTTGTGGGATCTTAGTTCCCTGACAAAGGATAGAACCTGGGCCCCCTGCAGTGGAAGCACAGAGTCTTAATTAACTACTGGACCACCAGGAAATTCCCTCTTCTGACCATTTTTGGTAGGATTGTTTGGTTTTTTGACATTGAATGGTATGAGCTGTTTATATACCTTGAATATTGCCACTTGTGGGACATATCATTTGCAAATATTTTCACTCATTCTGTAGTGCCTTTTCATTCTGTTGATGGTTCCCTTTGCTGTGCAAAAGATTTTAAGTTGAATTATGTCCCATTTGTTAAGATATAGAACCTTTTTTTTTTCACCCACCCAAGAAACTCCTCTTGTGCCCTTTGCAATTGATCCCCTCCTTTCCCCAAGGAAACGATATGATTTTTATTACCACGTTTGGTTATTTATTGATATGTAAAACCACCCCAAACCTAGTGACTTAAAACAATAAAAATCATTTATTTGCTCATGACATTGCAATTGGTCAGGGTTTAGTGGAATCATTTTGTCTTTGCTCTCTGTGGCATCAGCTGAGATAGCTTGACTGAAACCGGAGAACCCACTTCCACAATGACTTGCTCAAATGGCTGGCAAGTTGGGATTGGCTCTTGGCTGGGATCTCAGCTAGGACTGCCAGTTATGGATCTCGTTTATCTTCCACGTGGCTGTCTGGGCTTCCTCACATAATGGGTTCCAAAAGGAGGAAGTGAAAGCTGCCAGTCCTTTTAAACACTAGACTCTAAACTGGCACAGTATCACTTCTGGTATATTGTGTAAGTCAAAGCAATCATAGGCCAGTCCACGGGCACACAGGCTCAGTTGCATCAAGGCATGTGGAATCTTCCTGGACCAGGGATTGTATCTGTTTACCCTGCATTGGGAAGCAGATTCTTATCCACTGTACCACCAGGGAAGTCTCCTTTTTATTGTTGAGTAATAGTCCAATGATAATCAATATGTTTATCCACTTTTTGTTGATGGACATTTGGGTTGTTTCTAGTTTTTTATGATTATGAATAAAGCTGTTATAAAAATTCTTATACAGCAGTTTTTGTAGCTATATGTTTTCATTTCTCTTGAGTAAATACCTAGAAATTTGAATTTCTGGGTCATGGGATAGGTATATGTTATAATTTATAAGAAATTGTTAAACAACTTCCAAAAGACTGTACCACTTTACACTTCCAGTAGCAATGTACAGGAGTTCTAGTTGTCTCAGATCTAGCCAACAGTTGTTATTGTCAGTGTTTCAAATTTTAAATATTCTGGAAGGCATGAAGTGTTATCTCATTGTACTTTTAATTTGTATTTCTCTAATAATTATTACATAATTTTATTTTTCATATGCTTATTACCATTTTGTAGGATGTTCTTTTAAAAAAAATCTTATTTGGGTACACTGGGTCTTCTTGTGGAATGTGGGATCTAGTTCTCTGACCCAGGATCAAACTCAGGCCCTCTGCATTGGGAGCACAGAGTCTTAACCACTGGACCACAAGTGAAGTCCCAGTAGATGTTCTTTTATTCATTTACTATAGCTGTGTTGGGTCTTTGTTGCAGTGCATGAGCTTTCTCTAGTTGCGGTGAGCGAGGGCTACTCTAGTTGCAGAGCATGGGCTTCTCACTGCAGTGGCTTCTCTTGTGGAGCACAGCTCTAGGCTATGTGGGTTCAGTAGTAGCAATGCGCAGACTCTAGAGTGTGGGATTGTAGTAGTAGTGTATGGGCTTAGCTGACCTGTGGCATGTGGGATGTTAGTACCTGGACCAGGGATCGAATCTGTGCCCCCTGCATTGGCAGGTGGATTCTTAACCACTCAGCCACCAGGGAAGCCCCCCAGTAGATATTATTTGTTAAGTGTCAGTTTAAGTCTGTTGTCCATTTAAAAAATATTGTGTTGCTGTCTTGTTATTTTTGAATACAGGTGTTCTTTATATAGTCCAGATGTTTATACTTTGTCATATACAAATATTATTACCATATGTTAATAGATTGGAAGATAATATTATTAAAATATTAATTATTCACAAATTGACCTACAGAGTTAATGTATTTCCAATTAAAACACAAGCAGGTTTTTAACAGAAAATGAAGAGCTCATTCTAAAATTTTATATAAAAATACAAAAGACTTAGAATAGTCAAAACAGTTTTGAAAAAGATAAAATTGAAGGACTTATACTACCTGACCTCAAGACTTACTACAGATTTACAGAAATCAAGGCAACATGGCATTAGTATATGGACAAATAAATAGGTCAATTTAACAGAATAGAGCCTAGATATAGACCCAAACATAAGCAAAAAATTGATTTTTGAAAAAGATGTTATAGTAGGCAGTCTCTACAATGGCCCACATTGATTCCTACCTCCTGGTATTCACACCATTATGTACTCTCTTCTGTTTGTATTTGGACTGATAGAAATGATAGGATGTGGTTTAGTCCCTAAGTTGTGTCTGACTATTGTGATCCCATGGACTGTAGCCTGCTAGGCTCCTCTGTCCTTGGGATTTTCCAGGCAAGAATACTGGAGTGGTTTACCATTTCCTTCTCCAGGGGATCTTCCCGACCCAGGGATCAAACCTGGCTCTCCTGTACTGCAGGCAGATTCTTTATCAACTGAGCCACCAGGGAAGTTACTTCTGGGGTAAGGCTTAAAAAATGCTTAAAAAATGCTATGACTTACACTGTGGGGGCACTCTTTCTTTCTTGGATGGTTCGCTGTTGGTAAAGAACTAGTAGTCCTGTTGTAAAGCAGCCCTGTGGAAAGGCCCATGTGTCAAGGGACAAAGGTCTGCCAAGAACCACATGAGTGAGCTTGGAAGCGGACTCCCCTCCCCGCAAATCAAGCCTTTGGATGAGACCAAAGCCTTGGCCAACAGATTCACTGCAACCTCATGAGAAACCTTATTCCAGGGCACCCGTATAAAATATGCCCAAGTTCCTTAACTATAGAAACTATGAGGTAATGAATATTGCTGTTTAAAGCTGTTGCAGACCAAAAGAAGAAGAAAAAAAAAAAAAAAAACTGAAAAAGGGAATTCCCTAGTGGTCCAGTGTCAGGACTCTGAGCCTCCAGTGCCGCAGGGGCATAGGTTTGATCCCTGGTCAGGGAACTAAGATACTACAAGCCAAGCAGCCAAAGAAAAAAACAGCTTCTAAGTTGCTAAACTTTGGAATAACCTGTTAAACAGTGATAGATAACTAATATAGGTGCCAAAGTAATTTGAAGAAGGAAAAATAGTCTTTAACAAATAGTGGTGAATAAATTTAATATCCTTATGGAAAAAAGTGAAACTCAACCCTTACCTCACACCATACACTGGCATTAATTTGAGCTAGATATTAGACTAAAAGCTAAATCTAGTAAACTTCTTCCCCAAAACACAGAAGACAATCTTTATAAATTGAGGTGGACAAAGATAATTTGGACAAGATACAATAGTGGCAACCATAAAAAAATGTTTGATAAGTTGGACTTTCTCAATAGTTTTAAAATAGAGGCATTATATGATGAGATCTGTATTTCAGAAAAGTTAAGATGAATGTGACAGCAGTGTGTCTGTTTTTCTCTCTCTTTCTCACACACACACAAATACTCAATACTAGTAACCATTAGAAGTAGCCAAGTTCAGTGAAGTTGAATTGATAAATACATATCAGAAATGCTTGTCTTAACTTACATATTCTTTCATTCTTTCACTCAATTAACAGATATGTTATCTTTTAAAAACTGTAGTAAATATATATATATATATATATATAACATTTACAATCATAACCATTTTTTAAGTGTGCCTTTCAGTAGTGTTAAGTACATTCCCATTGATGTGCAAGCTCCAGAACTCTTTTTATCTTGCAAAACTGAAACACTGTACCCTTTAAACAGCAATTTTCCATCTTCCCTTCCCTCCAACCCCTGGCAACTGCCATTCTATTTTCTGTCTCTGTGAATTTAAGTACTCTAGATACCTCATATAAGTACAAAAAAAGTATTTGTATTTGTGTGACTGGCTTCTTTTCATGTAGCATAATATCCTCAATATTCATCCATGCTGTAGCATGTTTCAGATTTTCCATCCTTTTTCAATGCTGAATAATATTCCATTGTATGTATATATTGTATTTTGCTTATCCATTCCTCTGTCCACAAGCACTTGGGTTGTTTCCTTTAAAAAATGGATTTTGTTATCCATTTTATAATTTCCTCCATTTCTGTATAATTCAGTGTGGCTGTTATAAGCCATAACTAATGTTCACAATTACTTTATCAACAAAGGTCTGTCTAGTCAAGGCTGTGAGAGTTGGACTATAAAGAAAGCTGAGTGCTGAAGAATTGATGCTTTTGAACTGTGGTGTTGGAGAAGACTCTTGAGAGTCCCTTGGACTGCAAGGAGATCAAATCAGTCAATCCTAAAGGAAATCAGACCTGAATACTCATCGGAAGGACTGATGCTGAAATTGAAACTCCGATACTATGGCCACTTGATGCAAAGAACTGACTCATTGGAAAAGACCCTGATGCTGGGAAGGATTGAAGGTAGGAGGAGAAGGGGACGACAGAGGATGAGATGGCTGGATGGCATCACTGACTCGATAGACATGAGTTTGAGCAAGCTCCAGGAATTGGTGATGGACAGGGAAGCCTGGTGTGCTGCAGTCCATGGGGTCGCAAAGAGTCGGACACGACTGAGCGATTGAACTGAACTGAATGTTCCCAAATCTTACTGTCTGAAATCTACCTAAGTTATCTTTTGCTCTGATGCTGGGAGGGATTAGGGGCAGGAGAAGGGGACGACAGAGGATGAGATGGCTGGATGGCATCACTGACTCGATGGGCGTGAGTCTGAGTGAACTCCAGGAGTTGGTGATGGACAGGGACGCCTGGCGTGCTGCGATTCATGGGGTCGTAAAGAGTCGGACACGACTGAGTGACTGAACTGAACTGAACATATTCACTGCCAGTTGATTAGGTGTCTCTGCTCTATGCCATCCATATTATGGGACCAAGGCTGACAGAGTAACCACCAGTTGGAACACTGTTAGCAGCTGTGGCAGAAGAAAAGAGAAAATGGCTGAATTGCATGCCGGCCTTTAAAGCTTCTTCCCAGAAGTGATACATGTCACTTTCACGCATATTTCATTACCAAAGCAAGTCATGTAGTCATTCCTAACTTTATAGGAGCAAGGAAAAGCAATTATATCATGTTCCTGGAAGTTGGGAGAAGCAGAAATATTTGAGGATAGTATAACTGTGAACAACTACTTCCAAGATCACCATTAATACTCTTCAGCACTCAGTAAAGTATCTGTCCCAAACTTCAATAAACAGATACATTAAAAAATCATTTCACTCAACCTTACTAAGAGTATTCACTGTGTAGGACATTATAAACCTTTTATTAGTGTATTGTAGAACAATATAGATGACAAGTTTTGTATTCTAAAATCAACTTTAACATGCTATTATCATTATAATGAAATAACTTGTATTTGTAGGGTCTCACAGAGATAAGGTTTGAACTAATGCTGTAATAGTGGGAGAAGTTGAAAATAGGGATTTACCTTAAAATACAAAGTTTCAACGTTTGAAGCCATAGAACTTTGTGACTAATTGAAAGTGACAAATAGATGAAAAAGACCAGTTAAGGGTAGGAAGCTTTCCTAGACTGGGAGGCTTATTGAAATGGTGGTGTTATTGCCCTTTTAAGGGAATGCAGTAGTAGCAGGTGTGTGATGCAAAGAGACAATGAGTTTGATTTTTGGAACACTGAATTTCCGATGTCTACAGGAGGCTCTGCCCTTGCTAACCGTCCCTTGCTAGGAATGGATAAGAGCAGGAGAGGATAATGAACTGCTGGAAGGAGACCGGGAAAGGAGAGTCTAAAACATTGTGTTATATAAGTGAAGGGAAGAATGAGTTTTGCGGATGTGTTTACTCTGAGGTATTTAAATGTAAGCAATTTTTAACCTTCATCAAGTGCAGGAACAAGTGCCCCCTATACCCTCTAGCCATCTCTGTATTATTAATATCATTATTTTACTTCAATAATGTCTACAGTTTAGCATCTTAAATGACAGGTTAAGAGGAAAAAAAGCCCCTTGAAATGAAGGTGGGAGATAATGTAACAGTTTGTACCAACAGATGGGCACCAGGCACCAAGGAATCTAAAAAAGATCTGCAGTGTAAGAATCTGTTGGTGTGCCTCTAGCACTGTCTAGGGGAGAAACAGAATACTGGAGTAAAAAGAATTCAAGAATATGCGGTATTGGACACAGGATGCTGGTTAAAACACAACCTTTACCACTAACTTGTATTCACAGCTATACAGTGCCTCCTATTCACCAAGGACTGTGACAGGTGTTCAAAATATTTTTATTTTGGAATCATCATGACAATCCAAAGGCTAAGTTTATTGGCCCCAAATCGAAGTTAAAGGAAGTGAGGATTAAAATGTTAAAAAAAAAATCTGTTCAAGGTCAAAGTACAGAAAGTGGAGAATTGCAAGTTCACACAAATGGGTCTGATTTCAAGGCCAGGGCTCTTTCCACTATAGTCAATGACCCCAACCTAGTTGTGCGTCACAACTGCCTGGAGAAAACACAGAAACACATTTTTTAGTTTCCCACTCAAGACTGTCTCAGAAGGTGGTAAAATGGTAACCCACTCCAGTATTCTTGCCTGGAGAATCACATGGACAGAGGAGCCTGGTGGGCTATAGTCCACCGGGTTGCAAAGAGTCGGACATGACTGAGCGACTTCACTTCACTTACTTTTCTCTCAGGGTTGTTGTTCACATTAAATATAATAAAGTATACTGGACTGTTTGATTAACATCAAGTTTAACATTGATAGGCAATTAATTTAATAGTTTTAGTACATGTGATTGTCTAATTTCCTTTCTTTTGATTTCCTAGTCAGAACATAATCTTCTGATAAGTAATTAGGCTTATCAAGTAAGTGCTTTGAAACCAGAAAAGGGTGTGAAAACAATATATTTTGGCTTGATAACCGCATTATAAATTAACTCTTAATTTCTAGCTTATAAATCTGCATTCTTGAGTCTGAGCAGTGCTAGTCAAATTCCTCCAGTTTAATCATTCCTTTGTTAACCGAAAAAACAAAGTTTTGAAATCAGCAAAGCTGAAGAAGGGAGTTAGAGCAGAACAGATACGGATTGTTTTAATTGGGAGTAGAATATCAGTTTTTTGTTGTTGTATTTGTTCTGGAGGTCAGTTTCGTGAATATAGTACAAAATTAACTCATTTAAATGCAAGACCACCTTTTCTCATCTTAGTAGATGGTGTTTTTTTCGGCTTCAATACATCATAGCTAGATTAGGTTGAAACAGAAAATGTAGTAGGGCTACATCTCTGGCTCCTTTAAAATTCCTCCTGCTCCTCTCACCTCCACTTTCCCCAACAATAGCAGAACGTTTATCAAGAAAGGTCTGGTCTTCAGTCCCCAAAGACATTCTGAAGCATTATTTCTACTTGCTAGAGGGGTTTAAAATAAGTTGTATCTAAATTAGCATTCTTCCCCTCCCACTACCACGAACTTCTGATAGTTTGCTTGTAGGCAAATACTTTTTTCTTTTCAATATTCAAAAAGGCACTCAGCAGGAACTTACCAAATGCATTCTCCCTGGAAGAAAAGTTAAGCAGTTTCCCTAAAACCACACAGCCATCAAACAAGTGGGGGAAGGGAGACTGAAAGTGCCTGTTACACCCAGTCTCGCTCCCATAATTACCCAAACTGCCTGCATCCCCGCCGTAGGACAGGGTTTTCTACGGGACAAGAAAGGAAAACCAGGGAGGTGAGAGCCAGGAAATCGGGAGAGGTGCCTTTCCCGGCATGCTCTGCAGCACACCGAGGGGCGCCAGACATATCCCGGCGTGCATCGGGGAGCGCCCAAGGGCGATGGTTCCCGGCTCCTGGAGGGGCACGCGAAGTTAAAGCGGTAGGTGTGACCTTACTTAGTTTTGAGTCCCTGCTTTCTCGTTTCCACTTTAGGAATATAATCTCATGACGGCTGAAAAGGAGGTCTTCTAACTACCCTCCCTTTCCGCGTGCGAACGACTTTCGGCGCCGCTTCGAGAACGGTGCCAGGTGATTAGCGGTTAGGGGCGGGCCCGAGCTGATCACGTGATCAAACCTGGCCGCCAATGATTAGCCGGGTGTTCCAGCAGCGCGAGGATTCCCGGACCCGTGTGCGGAGCGGCTCGTGGGCCCGCTGCGGTCGGCCCTGGCAGGTACGCGCAGGCGCCCTGGTTGCCACGCGCCCCGTCTGTCCCCACGCGCCCAGCGGCGCTTACTTGGCGCGAGGTGTTAAGAGTCTGTCTGTTTTTCTGGGGCGGGGGGACAAGAAAAAGGTGGGGGGCAATGGCGTCACGTGGACGCCACAGCCAATCGCACTCGGAGGCGCACCCACAGCTCTCCCCGGCGCCCCGGGGTGCGACGTGTTCACTGAGGTTCGGCTCTCCCCTGCCGGTCCCACCACTCTTTCGAAGCGCGTGTGCAGCCTGTAAAGTCTGGCCGCGGGTTTTCGTGGCGTCCTGCTCCGCTGTGAGCACGGACGACAAGTTCTAGGCAAAATGGCTGCTGGAAAGAGTCGCCTAGTAGGGGGAGCGCTGGGGCCGCGTGAAGGTCACATGACGAGGTTGGCAGCGCGTGCTGCTGGCGCGGGGACGGGGGAGGGTGGAAGGGGAGAAGAGCGGCCAGTCATGTGCTCTCGACTGCGCCGTTCCTAGGTTTTCCAGCGCTTTTCCTATGGCCTGACTGGCTGTTTTTACTCCTCCCACCTCGAAGCGTGGCAAGCGTCGGTGAGAAGCTGTGTGGTGTGGTAGACCGAACAGGGTTCTGGGAATGAGGACACCTAGGGTGTAGGCCTTTGGCTGCTTTTGCAATTAGCAAGTCATGTTCCAGTCCTGGGGCTTCCCTGGTGGCTCAGCGGTGAAGAATCAGCCTGACAATGCAGGGGACGCAGGAGACGCGGGTTCGATCCCTTGGTCCGGAAGATCCCATAGAGGAGGAAATGGCAACCCACTCCAGTATTCTTGTCTGAAAAATTCCATGGACAGAGGAGCTTGGCAGGCTGCAGCCCACAGAATCGAACTGGGCTCAGCACGCTTTTACGTTGCCAGTCCTGGCCTCTGTTTACTCATCGTACAGCTCTGTATAGGAGGTTATTATTATTATTATTTTTAAAAGCCTTTAGAAGGTATATGACCTCTACCTCATCCCAATGTCATGCTGATAGCAAAACAATTAAAAACAATCATTGTGAGATAAGCCGGTCTCCCCATAGGAGAAAACCCACAATAGGCCCCCTCCCTCCATCCTTAAAGTGATGTGGGAAACTTGGTGGAGGTAGCTTGTTATAATATTCTGGACACGTCTGTCTGTAGTTAGCCGTAGCATATATACTCTGTACCTGGCCACTATCTCATTTGAAAAGTATTTTGTCTTAGACGTCTAGTCCCTCTGTGTTTTCTTGGAAAGAAATCAAGAGGGAAGTAGTATTGTCATAACTGTGGAGATAGGGAAACGAAAGGAGTTAGAGGGCATGTGCTAGTGCCCCAAAACTCTGACTGGAAAGAAGTGATCTTCTCCACTTGGTGGGCCGGTCTTTATAAAAATTTTGAGGCTTCCTACCACCAACCTTCGGTGTTTTTCATAGTTCTTGGCTCCTTGCGTCAGTTCTGCGTTTTACCAAGGGTCAAGGTTTTAGTGAAATGAAGCAGGCATAAGTTACGTGTTTTTCATATCACTACCTGTGCTTTATGGTACATTTGGTGTATCTTGAAGAGCCTTTTGAATTTTGTGGGCGCACAATCTGGAAAACATTTATTGAACAATCATGGTAATAGTTATCACTTTTGAACAATTACACTAGTAGTTAACATCTTCCTAGCTTAGTACTTTATATGTCTTAATTCACTTAGTTCTCATAACAAACCTGTGAGTTAAGTAACTACTATCTCCATTTAACCAACGAGGGAAATAGCAACAGAGCGATTAAGTAACTGGCACAAGGTCGTATGGCTGATAATTTACAATTCCAACCAGAATTCTTTTCAAAAACTTGACAAAATGAGTCTAAATTTCATTTGGAAGAATGAGCTTATAAGTTAAAAAATTTTTGAAAGAAGAAAATTAAGTGGGGACTTGTACTAGTGAATATACAAATAAAGCCATGGTAATCAAAACAATAAGTGGTAACTGGCATAGACAGCACTGGGTCAAAATAATCTAAAAATAGATAAGGCTAGTGTTATACAGGTGACATTTCATGTTGAGAAAGAATTTTGAAATTATGTTGAAACAATTGGCTAACCATTTGGAAAAAAAAGGAATCCTACCTTAAAATGTAAATAAAATCTGGGAGTTAGTTCAGTTGCTCAGTTGTGCCTGACTCTTTGCGACCCCATGGACTGCAGCATGTCTGGCTTCCCTGTCCATCACCAACTCCCACAGCTTACTCAAACTCATGTCCCTTGAGTCGGTGATGCCCTTTAACCATCTGCCATCCAAAATCTGGGGGAATTAAATATAAAATATGAAGTCAAAATTCCTGCTTTAAGGAAGAGAGAAACAGATGATGAAGAAGATGATTAATGAGACCCCAAATAACTTGAAGGAAAAGAACTGTTCAGTATTGGTTGGACTGCTGACATGAATTTTTAGCTGTTTTTTTTTTTTTAAAGGTAGCTGTGATACAAACCCCAGGACGCCCACCTACCCTGTCACCCAAATAGCCAAAGAATAGTTCGTGTAACATTCCACCTTATTCCATTTAGTCCCTCTTGGAAATCCACCACCAACCTTGGGCACTTCACCCCAACAAATTTGTAAGAGTTGTTAGGTTTTTGTGTAAGACTTGCTGTAGCGTGGATAGCTGTGATTGGTGAGTTAGCTGTCTGTGGCTGCTGGAGATTGTAACAGCCTTTTTTACTTTCTGTGCAACAAAGAAGCTTTGTAAATAAAATCTTAATATTTAAAGAAAAATTACTGGTTTAAAAAAACGGGTAAGCAGTTTTCTAATGTTCTCATAGGATGAGCTGTTCTAAGCATGATTGCAAAGGCAATTACGATTGATAGAATTCTTATTGATAGAATTATTATGTAAAACAGCCTCTAGTTGGCAACAATACCAGCAAGTTAAAAGACAACTTTACTCATTTAGTATTCATTTGACATATTTATTGAGTGTGTTTGATGTGCCAGGCAGTTTTCCAGGTGTAGGGGAACCAGTGATGACTAAATCCAGGCAAAATGTGGGGAAAAAAATTTTTGCAGTAGGTTGGACTCAGAAGGTTACTTTAGTATCTAACAGATTGTCAAAAAAAGACCTAACTAGATAGATGGCATGCATAGAGAAAAATAACCAATAAAGATAAAAATACAGTATTTTCTGCTTATAAACAACACAAAACAACTCCCCCTGCAGCAGATTGGCATATATGTGATAAAACAGTAGTATCTAGTATTGGCATAGGAGTGGGGAAATTGGCACACTCATACACTGTTGTTCATGGATATTTACTTTTGAACATCCTTTCTGGAGAATATTTTGGCCATACTTAATGAAAGCATGGGCATCCCAGGTGACTCAGTGGTAAAGAATCTACCTGCAGTGGAGGAGACACAGGAGAGTTGGGTTCGATCCCTGGATTGGGAAGAGCCCTTGGAGGAGGAAATAGCAACCCACTCCAGCATTCTTGCCGTGGACAGAGGAACCTGGTGGCTATACTCCATGGGGTTGCCAGTTGCAAAGAGTTGGTTACAACTGAGCGACTAAGCACACATTGAAGCATTAATAACCTATCACTCAGCTGCTCCTCTTCTTTATTAAGGCCCTAACTGGTAAGTTTGCAAAGATATTCGTTTAAGAGTTGTCTTTTTTTTAAATTAATTTTATTTTTAATTGAAGGATAATTGCTTAAAATATTGTGTTGGTTTCTGCCATGCATAAAAATATAGAACGCTTCATAAATTTGCATGTCATCCTTGTGTAGGGGCTATGCTAATCTTCTCTGCATCTTTCCAGTTTTAGTATATGTGCTGCTGAAGTGAGCACAATAGTTGTCTTAAACAGTAGCAAAAAAAACCCCAAGAAAAATGTAAATTTTAAATAATGGGTGTTTGGCTACGTAAATAAGATGCCCTCATAGAGGGTAATGTCTTGTAACTAGTAGGCATGATAGAGATTTCTAGTAATGACTTAGAAAGCACATCAAAGCACATTATATATATTGTTAAAGTGTAAAAAGCCAGTTTTAAAGTTATTTGTAGTGTGATCACATTTTTGTAGGAATATACCTCTATGTGTTCATTTACATAGAAATCTAAGATGGTTTATATAAAACATAAACTAATGGTGATTTTATTTGAATGATAGGATTTTTGGATGAATTTAACTTAAAAAAAACTTTTTATTTTTTGGAACAGTGGTAGATATATAGAAAAATTTCAAAGACAGTATGCTGCTGCTGCTGCTAAGTCACTTCAGTCGTGTCCGACTCTGTGTGACCCCCTAGACGGCAGCCCACCAGGCTCCCCTGTCCCTGGGATTCTCCAGGCAAGAACACTGGAGTGGGTTGCCATTTCCTTCTCCAATGCATGAAAGTGAAAAGTGAAAGTGAAGTTGCTCAGCCGTGTCCGACCGTCAGTGACCCCAGGACTGCAGCCTTCCAGGCTCCTCTATCCATAGGATTTTCCAGGCACGAGTACCGGAGTGGGGTGCCATTGCCTTCTCTGCAAAGACAGTATAGAGAGTTTCTAAATTCCAAATGCCCAGTTTTCCCTATTGTTAATGTCTTATGTTTGTGTGGTGTATATATTATAATTAATGAACCAAGATACACAATTATAGAACTGCATAGTTTAATCAGATTTTTTTTTAAAGTTTTTATCTACTGTCTTTATTTCTATTCCAGAATTTCATCTAGGATATCATAAATAACTTTTTAAAAAATTTATTAATGGTTCGTTGGCTTCCCTGGGTAGCTCAGAGGTAAAGAATTGACCTGTAGTGTAGGAGATGCTGGCGACTTGGGATCGATTCCTGGGTTGGGAGGATCCCCTGGAGTAGAAAATGGCAATCCACTCTAATATTCTTGCTGGGAAAATCACATAGACAGGAGCCTAGCAGGCTATATGGTCACAGAGAGTCAGGCATGATTAAGTGACTGAACACATACACACACACACACACACACACGCACATACAATGCTTTTTTGATGGGTGAAATTACAGGGAAGAAGGTGTGAAGGGGAAAAGAGAAGTGATGTAGGGAAAAAGTGAAAATGAACCTAAGGCATGTGTGACCCAGATGGCCATAGCTTTGTTCCAAACAAAGCTGGCTGCTTGTTCTTCCAAGTCATCTGCAGAGAGTTCATATGAAATTCTTGCCTCTCAGAACCTTCCATTATACAACCACGATACCTTTTAATCATGTCCTCTTAGGATCCTCTTGACTGTGCTAGTTTCTTGACTTTTCTTGTTTTGATGACCTTGACAGTTTTGAAGAGTACTGGTCAGATGTTCCTCAATTGGGATTTGATGTTTTTTCCATGATTAGATTGGGGTTAGAGTCAACATGACTTGTCACAATGTTGACCTTGATCACCTGCCTGTGAATTTGGTTTTTAAATGTTTTCTTTTTTGTAGTTTCTGTTTTTAGAAAATAATCTGTGTTCCTTGTTTTTGTTATAACAAAAAGTATTTGTAATAATATTCTGGACATGTCTGTCCATCTTTAGCAATAGCATTTGTAGTAGGCTGTACATTGATAAGCTGATAATACAGACAGCTGATAATAGAAATTAGAGTCAGAGAAAAAATAACGGGCCAAGTTGCTGGAAGGACTAATTATAGAAAGGAATTAAAGGCATTAGTATAGTATAGCTTGTTTTAACAGTCCTTAAACTGTTTTAGGAAGAACAGCCTGGTAACTGAATTATGCATAACAGGGTGAAAATATAAATAAGATAGATTAGGCCAATTAGGTAAATTCATTCAACAGCAAATATTAATGAACCATACTGTATGCCAGGTATTATATAGGTCTAGGGATTGAGCAGTGAAGAAGACAGTGTCTTAATTTTTTTTTTTAAGATTTTATTTGGCCATGCCACATGGAATTTGGGATAGGATCCCTGACCAGAATAGTTCCCTGACCAGGGAGACGAGGCACTGAACGTGTGCCTCTTGCAGTGGAAACTGGGCCACCAGGGAAATCCCAACAATCTTATTTATAATGGGAATTTATGTTTTAGTAGATAGACAACAAATTAATACATAATATGATTTCAGATATTGTCAAAGTGCTGTGAAGAAAATAGTACAAAAGAATAGAGCATGGTGGTGCTAGGCTTGGTGTTTCTTTTAGGTAGGTCATGCGGTAAGGATTCTCTGAGGTAGCATTTAAAGGTAAAGAAACCTGAATGATAAGGAATGAGCCATGCTAGCATGTGGAACTTTTCAAGCAGTGGGAGGGACTACTAGTGCAAAGATTCCGGGGCAAGAATCAGTTTGAGATTTTCCAGGAAGTGTAAGAAGGCTGGTGTGCTAGAGTTTGGAGATTGCTGCAGTATTAATTGGTGGCAGTGGTGGGGCAAGAATCAGTTTGAGATTTTCCAGGAAGTGTAAGAAGGCAGGTGTGCTAGAGTTTGGAGATTGCTGCAGTATTAATTGGTGGCAGTGGTGGTGGAAGTTTGGTAGTAGGAAATGATATTGAGAAGTTGGTGGGTCTCAGATGATATAGAGCCTTATAAACCAGAAGGGCTTTGGATTTTATTCTAAGTGTGGTGGGATCCATTGGACAAGTTTTATGAAGACAAATGGTACTATCTAATTTATGTTTTTACAAGATTGTTTTGACTACTGTAGAGGCAAGAGGGGCAGCAGGAGACCATTCAGGAAGTCACTGGAATGGTATGATGAAGTATGGTGGCTTTGGATCAGGGAGGCAGTGATGGAAGCAGTGTGAGGGGAGGTCAGATTCAGAGTCTGTTTGGAAGGTGGAATTGATAGAATTTGCTGATAGATTAGTTGTGAGATGTGAGAGAGAGGGATCAGAGATGGATCCAAGGTTAGCTAAAGCAACTAGTATCACATACAGAGATGGAAAACTGGAAGGAGTTAATTAGTTTGGGGTTTAAACTGAACAATTTAGTTGGATATGTTGAATTTGAGATGTTCACTGGAAATCCTTCCTGGTGGTTCAACTGTAAAGAATCTGCCTGCAATGCGGGAGACCTGGGTTTGATCCCTGGGCTGAGAAGATCCCTTGGGAGAAGGGAATGGTTACCCACTCCAATATTCTTGCCTGGCGAATCCTATGGACAGGAGCCTGGTGGGCTACAGTCCATGGGGTCGCAAAGAGTTGTGAGTGACTAACACACATGCTGTCTATCCAGGAATAGGTAATTGATTGTTTAGTCTGGAGCCCAAAGTCAAAGTCATGGCTGTGAATGTACATTTAGGATGTCATCAATACGTAGATGGTGTTTAAAAATCTGGGTCTGGTGAGGTCAGCCAGGGAAGTAGAGAAGAGGGCCAGTGACCGAGCCCTGAAGCTAAACTGAAAGCATAGACAGAGAAATAAGTAACCCTTAGATTGTTTTGTCGGAGAAGGCAATGGCACCCCACTCCAGTACTCTTGCCTGGAAAATCCCATGGACGGAGGAGCCTGGTGGCTGCCATCTATGGGGTCGCACAGAGTCGGACACGACTGAAGGGACTTAGCAGCAGATTGTTTTGCATCCGCATAAGCACAGTATTTACTGTGTCTGTATGGTACAATATTAAACAAAGCTTTTGAGATGATTGTAATGTAACTTAGGCTCTTCCTGATATATAAATTGATTCTTCGGGTTTTTGTCTTTGCCCTACTTAAAATTTCTATTTTCTCTCCATTACCTGGGGCCATAAACTCCAAATTTCATACTTTAGCATGCCAGACCTATCACTGTTGAACTCTGCCCTACCTTTCTGTCCTCTCTCCTCTTTATCATTCCCGTCATGTCCAACATGTTCTGCTTGTGTATAACCCTCTATTTGCCTGGTATACTCTTAATACTTCTCTGCCTGCTCTTTGCCTCAAACTCTTGCTCAGTCTTCTATGTGTAGCTTACATTTGCTTTGTAATTTCCCCAAATTTCCACAGATAAAAGTTTGCTCCTCAGTGCACAGTACTTCCTCAGCTCTGTTGTTGGTACTTTAATTTATAGCAGAATATAAAGTCAGTTGATACTGACTGGCTTTTTTTTTTTTTTTTTGGTGGGTAAATAGTGTTTATTTTTATTGAAAAAAATTTTTTAAATTTTAATTGGAGACTAAGTATAATATTGTGGTGGTTTTTGCCATACATTCACATGAATCAGCCATGGGTGTACATGTGCTCCCCATCCTGACCCTTGATTGACTTTTTAAATTCGTTTGTTTCCCCAGTGTGTGGCATGTAGTAGATGCTCAAGCTAATGCTTGGAAGAAGTTTAGAAGTTTTGTTTTGGCAAAAGAGAGTAAACAACTAAAACTTTGTCTTACAGTACATGAACATATGGATCATTAGCTGAGATTTTTAGGATTTTTTTAATGGTGAGTTTTGGTTTTAATGATATTTATTGTGATGGAATTTAGCCAGTACAAAGTTTAATACTGTCAATTAGGAGCCTTAGTTCAGAGACATTTTTAGAGTGGTTTAATCTCTAGAGTTGAATAATGCTTATTCTTTGAAGGCAAGGTATTATAATAGATATCTTCTTTCATTTGCCCACTTTCACACCCACCTTCTCAGTAGTCAGGAATTCTGTTTTAGCATTACATGTGTACTTTGAGCTGTTTGCTAGAGGAGAAACCCAGTGTAATAAATCCAGTAGAATCAGCAGTACCCACCCCAGGAATGTCTTTAAACTATTGCATAGAGACAGACTTAATGGTGTGAATTGTAGGTGTGCATGTTTCAGTCTGTGAGCTCAAGTAGGGTTAATTATTCTGTCATTCAGTTGTAAGCATGTATTAAGCACCACCATATATGGGCACTGTATGGGGTGCTGTGGGGGATGCACAAAAGAAAAGTTCTGGTTCCTTGCACACAAATCCCTGACAATTTAGTCAAGGAATTGAAACATAACATTAAAAAGGAGTTTAATCTTAACAAGCAGTGTATCAGTAAGTGCAAAGTACTGTGTATAAATCAAAGACCTTGCATTTCTTAAGCCCATAATTATATTTGCAGAGATACATGGTCTTATCTTGCATCAGTTTCAACATTTTGACCTGACTTGCAAGCTCTGCATTTTTTCCTGTCTTTTAACATTTTTAGTTTCAAAAAGATATTATTGATTTGACTCTTTGATGTAATGAAAGCTCTATATGGGAAGAGTGCTCTGCCAATGCATTGCTTTCCAACATTTTATTCTTGCATGCCTCTAAAGCAAATAGGTAATTTGAAAAGGTAGAATGTTATTTAACCTTTGTAAGTGTGACATAGGCGTCCTTTTATAGTTTTGCTATATGGATAGGTTTCCTTAGACACATTTTCTCCTTCTGCCTAAGGCTGAAGGGGTGGGAGCAGCTGAGGGGGAGGGGAGAAGTGTATAGAACCTAGAGGAACAAATGTTGTGTGTGTACGAATATGAGTTTAAAAGTACTTATTTTTGGATTTGAATTATAAAAGCAGTTTTCTTCTCATTTGAGAAGATATGAAAAACATAGATAAGCACAAAAAAGGAAATAAAAATTTCAAATATGCTACCTACCACTGTTAAAGAATCTGCGTACCAATGCAGGAGGCACAGGTTTGATCGCTGGTCCAGAAAGATCCCCTGGAGAAGGAAATGGCAACCAACTCCAGTATCCTTGCCTGGAAAAACCCCACGGACAGAGGAGCCTGGTGGGCTACAGTCCATGGAGTTGCAAAGAGTGAGACAGCCTACCACTCACTGTTAACCGTACTGGTGTGCTTCTAGTCTTTTTTTTTTTTTTAAGTGGCAAGTTTTGTTTTTTAGTAAATAAAATACTTCAGCTACCTTTAGACATGAATAAATAACTGCCTTTACATAAGGTGAATCTAGGCAGATTACTCTCAGTGCAGTTCTTCAGTAGCTTCTCATAATAAATGGAATCAAGTGGAGACCAGTTCAGATTCTTTAGCCTAGCAGATACAGCCCTTTACCTTATTTATAGCTTTGGGCTTCCCTGGTGGCTCAGTTGGTAAAGAATCCGACTGAGCCACCTGCAGTGTGGGAGACCTGGGTTAGATCCCTGGGTTGGGAGGATCCCCTGGAGAAGGGCATGGCAACCCACTGCAGTATTCTTGCCTGAAGAAGCCTCATGAACAGAGGAGACTGGCAGACTGCAGTCCATGGGGTTGTAGAGAGTCCGACATGCCTGAGTGACTAAGCACACCCACCTTGTAGGTTATCTCATTTACTGTCTGTCTCTCTCAGACACATCTGAGAGTTAAATTCATACTAGGTATTACTTTCAGGCCTCTAGACCAGGGGTTGGGAGACTTTTTCTGTAAAAGGCCAGATAATATTTTAAGTTTTTGGGGTCTTTTTTGTCAATAACTACTCACTTGTGCTGTGGTAGCATGAAGGCAGCTATTGACAATACGTAAGTGAACGATCATGGCTCTGTTCCAGGGAAACTTTAATTATGAACATTAAAATTTTTCATGTCATTAAAATTTGATTAATTTTTTTTCAACCATTAAAGAATGTAAAAACCATTCTTAGTCTGTGGGCTATATAAAAAAAGATGGCAGAACATGGCCTCTGGGGTTGTAGTTTTCCAGTTGCTGTTATAGACTACCGTGCTTGCTATACCTCTACCTCTATTCAGTGTTCCTTCCCCCCATTTTTTTTTCCTAGGAGGACAATCTTGTTCAGAACTCATCTTAGAAGTCAGAGTCTCAGGGAAGTTAGAGTTCTGCTGTTCAGACCTCCATCATTGTATTTATTTGACTATATTAAAAAATTGTAATAGAATATAAATACACTGTTTTAACTAGTGTAAGTATCCAGTTCTTTGGCACTAAGTATGTTCACGTTGTTGTGCAGTCATCATCACCATCCATCTCTGGGGTTTCATTTCTCCAGGCTGAAACTCTGTACCTATAAAATACTATTTAATTTACCGTTTTCCTCTCACCCTAGTCCCCAGCACACCATTCTGCTTTCTGTCTCTGAATTTGACTACTGCAAATACCACACATACGTGAAATCATACAAAATATTAGGTTGGTACAAAAGTAATTGAGGTTTTGGACCGTGAATTTTAAATCATTATAACTAGGTTCAAACACATCTTTATTAATCAAAATAGGAACCATTACAATCAACACATTTTTGCCAACGAGAAATAAGTTCATTTATTCCTGTAGCGTAAAAATCCATGCTTCGGGATTTGATAATCTCTTGGAAAACATTTTCTCCCTCCTGCTGGATGTAGAAGCATTTTCCCTGCAAAGGGCTGTATAGATGCTTGAAGAAGTGTAGTTGATTGGTGAGAGGGCAGGTGAATGTGGCAGAGGAGGCAAAACTTGGTAGCCCAGTTCATTCAACTTTTGAAGCATTGGTCGTGCCATGTATGGTCGTACGTTGTCATGGAGAAGAATTGGGCCCGTTCTGTTGACCAGTGCTGGCTGCAGGTATTGCAGTTTTCAGTGCATCTCATCAATTTGCTGAGCATACTATTCAGATTTAATGGTTTTGCTGGGATTCAGAAAGCTGTAGTGGATCAGACCGGCTGCCGACCACCGAACAGTGACCATGACCTTGTTTTGGTGCAAGTTTGGCTTTGGGAAGTGCTTTGGAGCTCCTTCTCAGTCTTAACAACTGAGCTGGTGATCGCCCAATGTATAAAATCCACTTTTCATTTGTTTCATGTCACAGTCTATCAAGAAATGATTTGTTGTTGTTAGGTGGAATGAAAGGTGACATGTCAAAACAACGAATTTTTTGATTTGTGGTCAGCTCATGAGGCACCTGCTTATTGAGCTTTTTCACCTTTCCCATTTGTTTCAAATGCCGAATGACTGTAGAATGGTCAATGTTGAGTTCTTCAGCAACTTCTTGTGTAGTTGTAAGAAGATCAGCTTGGATGATTGCTCTCAGTTGGTCATTGTCAACTTCCCATTGCCTGGCCACTATGCTTCTCATCTTCAAGGCTCTCATCACTTGCAAAACGTTTGTTAGCAGTTCCTGGGCCAAATGCGTTGTTGATGTTGTGAATTGTCTCCCCTGCTTTATGACTGATTTTGAACTCAAATTAAAAAATTGCTCGAATTTGCTTTTTGTCTAACATCATTTTTATAGTCTAAAATAAATATAAATACTAAGTTATGTCATTAGCAAAAAAAAAAAAAGGTGAGAAATGTGCATTAAGATGATGTATAACATAACCACATTTAAGAATGTATTCCAATATCAAATGGGAAAGTTCAACAATGCAAAAAACCACAGTTACTTTTGTACCAACCTAGTATTTGTCTTTTTGAAACTGGCTAATTTCACTTGGGGCTTCCCTGGTGGCTCAGTGGTTAAGAATCGCCTACCAATTCAGGGGATGCAGTTTTGATCCTTGGGTTGGGAAGATCCCCTGGAGAAAGAAATAGCAACCTATTCCAGTATTCTTGCCTGGGAAATCCCATGGACAGAGGAGCCTGGTGGGTACAGTCCTTGGGGTCACAAAAAGAGTTGGACATGACTTAGGGATTAAACAGCAACAATTTCACTTAGCCTGATGCTTCATAGTTCATCTATCTTGTACCATGTGTTAGGATTGGCTGAATAATATTCTATTATATGTTGTCATTTAGTCACTGAGTCACGTCTATTATGTGTGTATATCATGTTTTTTTGTGTATCCACTCATCTGTTGATGGATATTTGGGTGGTTTCTACCTTTTGGCTGTTGTGAATAATGTTGTTATGAACGTGGGTGTATAAACATCTCTTTGAGTCTGTGCTATCAATTCTTTTGAGTATATAGAAGTTTTGATAGAATTGCTGGATCACGTGGTAATACTGTTTTTAATTTTTTGAGGAACTGCAGTAGCTTTATCATTAAGACTTGAGTTTTTTTAAAGTAAACCTTTTGGCGAATGATCTTAGATTATAGAAAAGTTGTAAAGATTATAACAGAGATTCTGTATACTCCTCACCCAGTTTCTCCTAATGTTAATCTTACCTTACGAGGGTACCTTTGTCAAAACTGAGAAACCGACATTGATATATTACTATTAGGTAAATTCCAGGCTTAATTTGGACTTCATTAGTTTTCCCAATAATGTGCTTATTCTGTTCCTGGATAAACTTGAGGATATTACATTGTATTTATTCTGTATGTTACTTTATTTATTTTTAGTCTATTTTTTTTGTTGTTTTGTTGTTGTTTCTCTAGTACTTAGTACAGAGCATGGTATGTAATAAGAGCACAGTGTTTCTTGAATAAATTATCTCCTTTTAATTTTTCTCTCCTTTTTGGAGGCATGTTCATTAACTGTCCTTCAGGTTTGCTTGACTGATATTTATCCTTGTATCTTTATGTTCCTCTCTGTTTGTGGATAACTTTGATAAAAATAAAATTACAATTAAAGATATTTGGTAAAGAATGACAACAAAAAACTCCAATCAAACTCAGATTCTCCTTTACAAAAGCCACAAAAGTTGATCACTTTTTGCTAAATATATCTGATAACAAGGGAGCTCAGCATGTTGTGAGGAAACTTGTTTCATTGTTGAGTAGTTTTAGAGGTCAAAAGGTTATTCATTATGCTGATTTGAAAACCTTTTGTAGAAACTTCCATTCCAGAACCCTCTAGAGTATATGGAATATTCTTGCTTTCACGACAACTTTCAAGTAATTTCTTTAAATTATCTTCATAATCCATCCCTACATCTTAAATCTTCTAGGCAATGATTAAGAAAATCATCTTTGATTTTGAGACTGATTCTCACTGAATCCTTCCAGATCATGGTTCACTGGCTCCTGACTGTTCTGTGGATGTTGATTTGTTGGTTCTGCTGCAGTTGGCTGTGCTGCCCAAACCTCTACTGCCTGGTGACCTTAATTGGCTACTGATGTTCTTTTGTGATCCTCTCAAGAGCTGACCTCAGTGGTGCCTTTGGGATTATCAGTGTTGACTTTATAGCTGCCCTTATTGGCTCATTCTCTTCTCCTGATACCACTAAAGTTGCCATTAAGTTTCCTAAAGGTTAGCCTCATGCTTTTAATTTCTTACAGCAGATTTACAAGAGATTTGAGAGCAGTTTCTCTGCACTCCGTAGTGTACCCTCACTTAGTGCCAGAGGATTCCTTCCTTGCCAGTAGTCCACTGGAGTGTTTTGATACAGCTCATGTACCTCTACTCTTCTGTCTCTCACCACATTAAGAATTCTCTTTTTTTAGCTGAGGTTTTGCCTGGAGTGATTGGATATGACCTGCTTCCTTATTATTTAAGCATGTTAGTTCTCATTCTGGGATCCTACCGTCAGCTTTAAAGTACTCCTGCAGAGAATTCCCTGGTGGTTCAGTGGTTAGGACTCAGCACTTTCATACTAGCTTGGCACAGCTTAAAAAAAAAAAAAAGCCCTCCTGCAAACTTAACAGCTTATTGCCTACCTTGCCCAAATTCCTCTGGAGAGGGAATTCACTCCCAGCCTAGTCCTTTGTTGCATTTACAGCAAAGGCTGGACATAACATGTGTTGGAAGAATGGAGGAATATTAAGTAAATTGTGATGTTAAAAGTGAAAAACACATATTAAAGTTTGGAGCAACTTGCAAAGTATGTTTTCAAAAATAATGTTAAATGAAGAGTAGAACCAAAAGTGCAGAGATCCTGCTTTAAAGGAGGATCTTTATTTATTGATTGATTTTTTTCATCTTTCTATCTTCTTTTTTTTTAAATTTTATTTTATTTTTAAACTTTACAATATTGTATTAGTTTTGCCAAATACTGAAATGCATCTGCCACAGGTATACCTGTGTTCCCCATCCTGAACCCTCCTCCCTCCTCCCTCCCCATACCCTCCCTCTGGGTCGTCCCAGTGTACCAGCCCCAAGCATCCAGTATCGTGCATCGAACCTGGACTGGCGACTCGTTTCATACATGATATTATACATGTTTCAGTGCCATTCTTCCAAATCTCCCCACCCTCTCCCTCTCCCACAGAGTCCATAAGACTGATCTATACATCAGTGTCTCTTTTGCTGTCTCATACACAGGGTTATTGTTACCATCTTTCTAAATTCCATATATATGCGTTAGTATACTGTATTGGTGTTTTTCTTTCTGGCTTACTTCACTCTGTATAATAGGTTGCAGTTTCATCCATCTCATTAGAACTGATTCAAATGTATTCTTTTTAATGGCTGAGTAATACTAAAGGAGGATCTTTAAAAAAAGATGCCTTAAAAAAAACCCCAAACCCTATAAAAATATATACACATGAATATAGAAATTCAGAGTAATACAAAGTCATGGTGAGTCGTAAGACTGTAGGTATCAGAAATTATTTATTGATTTTTTTGTGTTTTCCATTAGAATGCAAGCTCTAAGAAGTCAAGAGTCTAGACTGGTCTGTCCTAGAACAGTGCCTGGCCTGTAGTAATTTTCAATAAATAATGTTGATTGTTTAATGAATTAAAATTTGAAATTTCATTTTGATTGTTTTATTGTTTAGTGCTATAGTAATGCTTGTGTGTGTGTGAGTCATCTGTCACGTCTGACTCTCTCCATGGAATTCTCCAGGCAAGAATACTGGAGTGGGTTGCCATTCCTTTCTCCAGGGGCTCTCTCAACCCAGGGATTGAACCTTGGTTTCCCGCATTACGGGTAGATTCTTTACCATCTGAGCCATGAGGGAAGCCCTATAGTAATGTTTGCTGCTACACGCTTCAGTCGTGTCCGACTCTGTGCGACCCCATAGACAGCAGTCCACCAGGCTCCCCCGTTCCTGGGATTCTCCAGGCAAGAACACTGGAGTGGGTTTCCATTTCCTTCTCCAGTGCATGAAAGTGAAAAGTGAAAGTGAAGTCGCTGAGTCTTGTCCGACTCTTAGCGACCCCATGGACTGCGGCCCACCAGGCTCCTCTGTCCATGGGATTTTCCAGGCAAGAGTGCTGGCGTGGGGTGCCATTGCCTTCTCCGATAGTAATGTTTATTAAAGTTAAAACAAAAACAAAAATTAAAAAGAGAATTCTCAATGATTTCAACCTTTTAAAAATACATTATAGTATCTGAATATTCTTCCCACCCTTGTTGGCCTTCTTTGGTCCTCTTAAAAAAAGTGGTGCTCCAAACAGGATATACTAGTACAGATTTTGACAAGCCAGCCCAGCGAATAGAGGAATATTTTCTTCTCAGGTTCTGGTAGAAAGTATACACAGAAGAACTGTACAAAAAGGATCTTATTGACCAAGATAACCATGATGGTGTGATCACTTACCTAGACCCAGACATCATGGAGTGCAAAGGCAAGTAGGCCTTAGGAAGCATCACTACAAACAAAGCTAATGGGAGGTGATGGAATTCCAGCTGAACTTTTTGAAATCCTAAAACATGATGCTGTGAAAGTGCTACACTCAATATGCCAGCAAATTTGGAAAGCTCAGCAGTGGCCACAGGACTGGAAAAGGTTCTTTTTTATTCCAATCCCAAAGAAAGACAGTGCCAAAGAATGTTCAAACTACCGCACAATTGCACTCATCCCACACACCAGCAAAGTGATGCTCAAAATTCTCCAAGGTAGGCTTCAACAGTATGTGAACTGAGAACTACCAGATGTTCAAGCTGGATTTAGAAAAGGCAGAGGAACCAGAGGTCCAATTGCCAACATCCAGTTGATCATAGAAAAAGCAAGAGAATTCCAGAAAAACATCTGGTTTATTGACTCCGCCAAAGCCTTTGACTGTGTGGATCACAACAAACTGTGGAAATTTCTTCAAGAGATGAGACTACCAGACCACCTTACCTGCCTCCTGAGAAATCTGTATGCAGGTCAAGAAGCAACAGGTAGAACCAGACATGGAACAATGGACTGGTTCCAAATTGGAAAAGGAGCCCATTAAGGCTGTGTATTGTTACCTTGCTTATTTAACTTATATGCAGAGTACATCATGTGAAATGCCAGGCTGGATGAAGCACAAGCTGGAATCAAGATTGCAGGGAGAAATATCAGTAACTTCAGATATGTAGGTGACAACACCCTTACGGCAGAAAGTGAAGAGGAACTAAAGAGCCTCTTGATGAAAGTGAAAGAGAAGAGTGAAAAGCTGGTTTAAATCTCAGCGTTCAGAAAACTAAGATCATGGCATCCGGTCCCATCACTTCATGGCAAATAGATGCGGAAACAATGGAAACAGTGACAGATTTTATTTTCTTGGGCTCCCAATCTCTTCAGATGGTGACTGCAGCCATGAAGTTAAAAGACGCCTGAACCTTGGAAGAAAAGCTATGACCAACCTAGACAGCATATTCAAAAGGAGAGACATTACTTTGCTGACAAAGGTCTGTCAAAGTTGTGGTTTTTCCAGTGGTCATGTATGGATGTGAGAGTTGGACCATAAAGAAATCTGAGCACCAAAGAATTGATGCTTTTGAACTGTGGTGTTGGAGAAGACTCTTGAGATTCCCTTGGACTGCAAGGAGATCCAACCAGTCCATCCTAAAGGAGATTAGTCCTGAATATTCATTGGAAGGACTGATGCTGAAGCTGAAGCTCCAGTTCTTTGGCCACCTGATGCGAAGAACTGACACATTGGAAAAGACCCTGATGCTGGGAAAGATTGAGGGCAGAAGGAGAAGGGGATGACAGAGGATGCGATGGTTCGATAGTATCACCGACTCAATGGATATGAGTTAGAGCAAGCTCCAGGAGTTGGTAATGGATAGGGAAGCCTAGCATGCTGCAGTCCATGGGGTTGCAAAGAGTTGGACACGACTGAATGACTGAACTGAATGGCGGGAGTATGGTTTATTAAGTGAAAGTGAAAATCTCCCAATCGTGTCCGACTCTTTGTGATCCCATGGGCTATACAGTCCATGGACTTCTCCAGGCCAGCATACTGGAGTGGGTAGCCTTTCTCTTCTCCAGAGGGTCTTCCCAACCCAGGGATTGAACCCAGGTCTCCTGCATTGCAGGCGGATTCTTTACCAGCTGAACCACAAGGGAAGCATGGTTGAATAAGTTGTGTCTTAATATAGGTGCTAGGGCTTGCCCGTGGTGTTGTTAATGTATAAAACCCAGATGTTCTGCCTATTTTTCTTGAGCAGTGACTCCAGGAAGTTGACAACTAAGTGGATGTTGTACACAAGCTCATAATCTGTCATCTTCATCAACAGCCACTGCCACACATAGCACCTTCTTCATCTGGAGCTTGATCATGGACTTTACTTCATTAACTTGGCCATCATATTCTCATTTTGAGTCAGCAAGGAATGAAATTTGCCAGCCTTATTCAGGCCTGGGCCCAGAATTTGTGGGGTCTGCTGAAGACTGAATCAAAAAGGCATCATGCTTCTTGGCCAGCTTCTTGACCGGTTTCTTATTGTTGAGTTGCTTTAGCACCGAAATGACCACATGAGGGGATATCTGCAGCTTTGGCTTATTCACAGTGCTGTCTGTCTCCTAGAACACATATAGAGACCATGGAGCAGGGAGTGGGCTTAAGCCTGACTGTGCCAGAGAAGCATTTGTCCTTCTGAGGGTCATAGTTCTTCAGGCTGACCTGAAGCTTCACCACTCCAAAAACTTCCAGTGTTTGCACTGGTTCCTGTGCAAGACTTCCCACGCTAACTCCTAGAGGCTGTATGGGGAGACTTTGCAGCTCAGGGTCCTTTGTGTTAAAATAACTAGAAGAGAGCCACACCTCCATTTTTAGAGTTTTTTTTTTTTTCAGATGTGTCCCACTGTTGATTGACTTAGGTTGAATTTACTTTGTTGGTATTTAAAACTTTAGTTTTGTTAACACATTGTAACAATTTCCAGGTCTTTCCCAGTGAGTATTTACCTGCTGATAGAACTGACCAGCTTGCCTCTCATATATTTTTATTTTCCCTGTCTAGCTGTGCTGGAAGTGCTAAGTAGCAAAACATTCAAAAATTGGGCAGCCAGAGAATAAAAGAAGTAAAACCTCTACAAAGTCTGCACATTTTCTAATTATCCTCCAGATAATTTAGTGATTATTATCCATTTACTAGGTGTGTTCTTCAGAATTCCTGAAGTGGCAGGAGGTTAAGTACTTAGATAAAAATCAGAAACTGACCTCTTGGCTTTGTCTTCAAATAGTATTAAAAATCTGTTTTTTTCCAGGAAGGTGTGCCATTGCAGTCTTACCATTATTTTCCAGATGCTTATCAACTGCCAAGAGCCCTTCATTTTTCATGGTCTTCATTGGCTCTTATATTCATGGGCCAGGAGTTGGCAAATTTTTTCTGTAAAGGTTCAGATAGTAAATATTTTATACTTTGTGGGCCTGAGGGTCTCTGCCTTAACTCATCTATGCTGTAGTATCATAAAACCAGCCATAGACAATTCATAAGTGAATGCATGTGATGGTATTCCAGTAAAACTATTTACAAAAGTAGACATCAGGCCTAGTAGAGTGATGACCCCTATCATACACCCACCACATTCACCATCATTAAGAAGATAGAATAGTAGAACTCTATGGTGGAACTCATTTTCTTTTGAAAGGCCTGGAATCTTTGAAGAACTTGAAGGGCTTCTAACTTCCAATATTCGTTTTTTGAAAAATCCTTTGCTTTTCTAATTTATTGATCCTTTATTTAAAAACTAATCATTTCCTGGCTTCCCGCCCCCGCCAGTCTTCTCCTGGTTCACACTACTTTCTGTGTGCCTCTTAAAAGTTACTTAACTTCTTCCACATCAGTACAATGGAGATAATAATATCTACTTTAGGCTTGCTGTGAGAATTGATTAGATAAGAATGTAAAGTGCTGGAGACAATGCTTGGCATATAATAGGCAGTTAGTAAGTATTTGCTGCAATTATTGTCAACATTATCATCATTTTGCAAACTGAAATGCCCTTCTCAGTGTTTTTGACAACCTGTTACTACCTCCTGGTACAACCCTTATGGCAGAAAGTGAAGAGGAACTAAAGAGCCTCTTGATGAAAGTGGAAGAGGAGAGTGAAAAAGTTGGCTAAATCTCAACATTCAAAAAACTAAGATCATGGCATCCGGTCCTATCACGGCATGGCAAATAAATGGGGAAACAGTGGAAACAGTGACAGACTTTTATTTTCTTGGGCTCCAGAATCACTACAGATGGTGACTGCTGCAGCCATGAAATTAAAAGACGCTTGCTCCTTGGAAGAAAAGCTGTGACAAACCTAGATGTTACTTTGCCGACAAAGGTCCGTCTAGTCAAAGCTATGGTTTTTTCCAGTGGTCATGTATGGATGTGAGAGTTGGACTATAAGGAAAGCTGAGTGCCAAAGAATTGATGCTTTTGAACTGTGGTGTTGGAGAAGACTCTTGAGAGTCCCTTGGACTGCAAGGACATCCAACCAGTCCATCCTAAAAGAAGTCAGTCCTGAATATTCATTGGAAGGACTGATGCTGAAGCTGAAGCTCCAGTCCTTTGACCACCTGATGCGAAGAACTGACACATTGGAGAAGACCCTGATGCTGGGAAAGATTGAAGGCAGGAGGAGAAGGGGACAACAGGAAGATGAGAAGGTTGGATAGCATCACTGACTTGATGGACATGAGTTTGAGCAAGCTCCGGAAATTGGTGATGGACAGGGAAGCCTGGCGTGCTACAGACCATGGGGTTGCAAAGAGTTGGATACGACTGAGCAACTGAACTGAACTTCTATCTCCTGGAACTGTGGGGTACCTATGGTGTGAAGTCTTGATTTCATAGAGAATGTGTAGGATAGCTTGAGGTGATGCTCAGGGCTTTAGGATTAAGGAGTGGGAATGGAATAGTCTGTGTCCCTGAGCCTAAGATAGAGGTTGAAGCCCATAAGAATTTCATCCCAAATTGCATTCACTAAGTTTGGATGGAGAGGTCAGAGTCCATATGTACCTTTCTTCACCTAGGTGACTCCTTATCAGGATTATGCATGTTAGTATCAATCAGCTTGTTTTCCAAGCTGTTAACTGTATTTATATTTTCAAAATGAAAGCTTTTCAGCACTGAAGATTACTTTTCAGTTCTTTTTAAAGTGTTATAACTGCCTTTTTAATTTTAAATAGTTCTAGTTCTTGGAAACCAGCATTTTATATTGCCAGTAAGAATTTAAGATAATTAGATCAATAGAGCTAACCAGTATTGATACCATTTTGAAGTAGTAATAGATTTGATAACAGATTTTTCCAGATTGAAATGTTCATGCAGAAGCATACTTTATTTTCTCAAATTCTCCTTAATTTCATTTTTAGAGAATACTCTGCCTTCTGAGTGGCACGCTAGTAAAGATGTGGCTAGCAACAGACATTCTTGTGTCATCTTTATGGGAAATAGGGAATCATTGTAAAAGTCATCAATTATTATTTGTTTAAGCATTTTTATTTTTGATGAGCCTAAAAATTGCATGAGATATACTTGTTTTTCCTCAGAAAATCAGCCTTAATTTAGCTGTTTATTTTACTAGTGTATGGTCCAACATGATAGGAATTCATTCTTACTCTGTGAAAAATAGCTTACCCTTAAGGCTTACTTAGGAGAAGGCAATGGGACCCCACTCCAGTACTCTTGCCTGGAAAATCCTATGGACGGAGGAGCCTGGTAGGCTGCAGTCCATGGGGTTGCTGAGGGTCGGATACGACTGAGTGACTTGACTTTCACTTTTCACTTTCATGCATTGGAGAAGGAAATGGCAACCCACTCCAGTGTTCTTGCCTGGAGAATCCCAGGGACGGGGGAGCCTGGTGGGGTGCCGTCTATGGGGTTGCACAGAGTCGGACACGACTGAAGTGACTTAGCAGCAAGGGTTACTTATATGCCACACATTGTGTTAGGTACCATTATCTAATTTAAGCTTCTAGGTGGTCTCTTCCTCTTGACTTTGTTCTCTTACAGTATATTCTTAATATAACAGCTAGAGGGATGGTGTTAAATCAGAGATGCTGTTAAAGTCAGATCACGTCATGCTTAGAACTCTATAGTGGCTTCCTTTTTTTGCAGAATAAAATCTTTATAGTGGCCTATAAGGTTCTATATGATCTGATCCCCTCTTAGTTCTCTGACTTCATCTTTTACCACTTACCCCATTCTCTGCTCTATTTCCTTAGCTTCCTTGCTTTTCCTTTATCAAGGCTTCCCTGATTGCTCACATGGTAAAGAATCTGCCTCCAATGCAGGAAACCTGGGTTTGATCCCTGGGTTGGGAAGATCCCCTGGAGAAAGCAATGGCAACCCACTCCAATATTTTTGCCTGGAGAATTCCATGGACAGAGGAGCCTGGTGGGCTATAGTACATAGGGTTGCAAAGAGTTGGGCACGACTGAGCGACTAACACTTTCACACTTTGTAAGTCCAAGGTTTTCAGCTTAAATATCTACCAGTCATTGAAATAGAAAAATCTGGAGGGACTTTGGTTTTTGAAGGCAAGATGAAGTCTGAGGTGGGGACAAGATATCCAGATGGTATTGTCCAGTAGGCAATGGGAGATGCATAACTGCATCCTATGAAAATGGTTAGGACTGGAACTGTAATCCTTTTTTGTTTTTTTTTTAAACCTATGGGGTAACATACATATAGAAAAATGCACATATCATAAATACAGAACTGTTGAATTTTTACAAAATGAATGTACCCTTGATGTAGCACCTAAATCAAGAAAGAATTATTACCATCATTCTTGAAGGCCCCTGGTGATGAACTATAATGTTTTAATTGGCATTTGTTCTGTGTCTTCTTTGATTGTAAACACTTTGAGACAAGGACCATACCTGTTTCACGTATCATGGTAGTTTAGTAAGGTGATTTTTGTTGATGATTGCTCAGAGGAGTCTTACTTTCATTAGTCATCCCAGGGTGAGGAAAGTGTTTTCTCTAGAACTGTACTCATAGGACTTTCTGTTGATTCCAGCCAGTCTTTGTTGTTTTCCATGTCTCTGAACTCCTACAGTATTAAATGTCTGCACTTCATTTAATACTTCATCTGTGCTATCCGTGGTTCTTTAGTTTTTACCATGTGTTCAGTTCATATCTCTATTAGAAAATAAGTTCCTTGAGGTTGGGAGCCTTGTCATATACTCCTCCCTCCCTCCTTCTGTCCTTAAAATAGGATTTACTGTGGCTCTGATTGTACACATGTGAGGTGTGCCTGGCCAGGCCAGCCTGGCTCACATGGCTTGTATAATACATACATCTCTGGGGCCTGCTCTCTGTAACTGGGAAGTGCCCACCCCAAGGGTTCAGTCCAGCTTCACAAGGTCCTTGGCCACCTTTTTCTCAGTGTGGTTGGCCTCCACCTCCTGCTGATATTCCTTGTGATTCTTCTAGGCTAGCTCAGTCTTTGCCTATCGGCTCTCAGTCTCTAGGTCCTCCCAGTTGTCATCAATACCAAGAGTCTGGTCTTGGCTGGGCACCAGCTCTTGATGTGCTGACAGGGCAGCAAAGGGATCACCTTTGTCTCTAAGCTCTGGTCTACCCCAGTTATACTCACTGGCCAGCTGTGCATCCTCAGGGACAGCTCTGGGAGATGTGCTCCTGCCAACTTTGCTCCCATGAGCCCTCAGCTTCCCAACTGTTTCATTCTGACTCTGGGGATCTGTGGCTGGATTGTTGCTCTGCCCAGCCCAGGCAGAGTACTGTACTGTACTTGGTACTCAGTACTGTAGCAGTCTTGCTTGGTCGACACACATTTGATCTCCTACTCGAAGCCGCCCCAGGCTTCGTCCTCCCAGCACTGCTGTCCTCTTCTGTATCCTTGCCCTCCTCTTTTGTGTCTCCCAGTGGCCTGAGGTCGTGGGTATGGCAGGCACGGGGTGGGGTCTGGGGCAGGATGTCCCTCAGGCACAAGTCTCTGGGGGAGGTTGGTCTTGGCTTAAGCCATGGGGTATGCGTAGATCAGTATAGAAGTGAGTGACGTGACTCCTGTCATGGCCCAGCCTGCCCAGCTGGCTACGTGAGAAATCCACTTTGGCCAGCTGTGTGGGGTCCTCTGACACAGATTCCAGTTTGGACAGGCAGCTTTGAATGGCCTTGAAGGCCTCATCCTGCGTGGATTTCTCAGAACCCACAGTGAGGCTGCAGAGCACAGGCAGGGAGGATCTTGTGGGCTTAATTGTTCATCGAGTGAAAGTTATGGGTGGCAGTGAAGCCCAAAACACCTGTGACCTGAGATGATGCAAATAGGTCCTTAGTGGCCACCTAGAGGCAGAGGTGAGGCCCCTGTGTCTTGTGCTGGTATTGAAATAGGAGCTGATTTTGCCCAGGCAGATGGTGTTGCAGCTGATGGGGCCCTGTTTGTCCTTGGCCTGCAGCTGCGCAAAGAGCTTCATCAGCTCCACAGTGAGGTTGTCCTTGTTCAGCTTTGGGGCCAGGAGCAGCATGGACTTGACCATCTGCTCCTAGGGATCATGGAGAGTCTATTCCTACAAGGTTGCCACGTAGAAGTATCATAACCAGGGAGAAGCAAACATGCTGTGTCTTATTTCAGGGACTGTTCCTTTCGTTGAAAATGATTTTTAAAAAAATTTATTTTACTTTGTTGTTGTGTGCAGACTTTCTCTAGTTGCAGCGAGCAGGGGCTACTCTTTGTTGCGTTGTGATTGCAGAGGCTTCACTGCCCCACCGGCTGCACCGCCACCACTGGCTTCTCATCGCAGTGGCTTCTCTTGTTGCAGAGCTCAGGCTCTAGGTGCGAGGGCCTCAGTAGTTGCAGCTCATAGGCTTAGTTACTCTGTGGCATGTGGAATCTTCCTGGGCCAGAGATCAAACCTATGTCCCCTGCATTGGCAGGTGGATTCCCATCCACCATACCACCAGGGAAGTGCTTCACTAAAAGTGGCTTATCAAATGTATAATTAAATGCAATTTAGCTTTTATGAGATTTTCTACATTCGTTTTTTTTTTTTTTTTTAATTCTTCATCAGAGAGTTCCCTGGTGGTCTAGTGGTTAGGAGTTCAGGCTTTCACTGCCATGGCCTGGGTTCAGTCACTGGTATGGGGACTGAGATCCTGCAAGCTGTGTGGTGGACCAAAAAAAGAGTGTTTCAGACAGGGTTGCTGATAAAAATTTTAGTGCATAAAACCTTTTCTAAATTTCAGGTTGTTTCCCTAAAAGCAATACTTAAGATACATCTTTCTGAGGCAGAGGCTATGAACATTTAAAAGCTATTGATTATAAAAGCTACACATGTTCATTTTAGAACATATGAAGAATACAGAAATAGATGATAATTAAAGTCAGCTGTAATCTTGCAATGCTGTGATAACCAGTGCTTTAACATTTTGGTGAATTCCTTTCTAGAGATATCTATCTATCTGTGTATCTTATGCATTTAAAAAACCAATTGGAGTGGGTAGTGGGTCTTTTCCAAAGAGATTATACTGTTTTATAAATATTTCCATAGGCAAAGTATGCTAATTTTCTGCACACTTGACAGGATTAGGGATGCATTCATTCATCA
The DNA here is from genome assembly GCF_029378745.1 of Bos indicus. Lineage (NCBI taxonomy): Eukaryota > Metazoa > Chordata > Mammalia > Artiodactyla > Bovidae > Bos > Bos indicus. The sequence continues at coordinate 36,960,018 of NC_091769.1, forward strand.
TTCACTGACTAAATGAATGCTTGTTTATAGTGAAACTCTCATGGGATCACACAGAGGCCAGGCCTGAGAGACTAACACTTTCATTTTCATTTGTCTCCATACCTACAGTTAATCTCCTATCATTTTTTTCCTTGAATTTAATTAGGTTTTTGACCCATTAGTCCTCTAGAATTATACCTGTGACTGTCTGTCTCCACATTGTTAGTCTAGTGGTCATTCCTCATTTCACATGATCTGTCAGCAGTTTTGCCACAGTTGATTACTTCCCTGTTCTTGAAACCATTTTTCCATTTGCTTCCAGGACATCACATTCTCCTAGTTCTCTTCCTATATCAGGGTCTGTCCTCCTTGGTGTTTCCTAGTTCCTCCTAATCTTCCTACCTCTCGGTGTTAGAATGCTCCAGGGCTCATATCTTGGTCATTCCCTTTAAAAAAAACTTTGTGGGAGTTCCGTGGTGGCTTTAGGATTCCAGGCTTTTATTGCCATAGCCTGGATTCAGTCAGGAAACTGAATACTATAAGTCCTGTGGCACAGCCAAAAAACCCAACTTTATTTCCTGGTCTCATTTAGTCTCTTACACTGCTGCTGCTAAGTCGCTGCAGTCGTGTCCATCTCTGTGCGACCCCATAGACGGCAGCCCACCAGGCTCCTCCATCCATGGGATTTTCCAGGCAAGAACACTGGAGTGGGGTGCCATCGCCTTCTCTGAGTCTCTTACACTGATGACTTCCAAATTTATACGTCTAGCTTTTGCCTTTTCTCTGAAATATACACTCATATTCAGTTGTCTACCCAACTGTTAGATATCTAACAGGATTTCAAACTTGACCTGCCCAAAACTGAGCCCTGATCTCCTACTGCCCCCAAATCTCCAACTCCCCTGTCTGCGCTCACCTTCCTCCCAGGAGTGAGCAGTTGTATAGTGGTTATGTTGTGGTTGTCTTGCCTTGGCTTCCTTAATTGCCTATGTGATTAGCTGTAGAAGTGGCTCAGAATCAGACAACAGTTAGGCCTTGGGTTTTGGCATACTCAGTAAAGATGAGTGGAGATACTTAGGGACTTTGGTGGACATTAAGAATCCTCCTCCCTCATTAAACTCTCTGACTTCATTTTCTATTATTGTTCCTCTATATCCCTTCTCTTCAGTCCTAATGTCTCCTTGCTATCCCTTTATCCCCCAAACTCCCCGGGAAAGCTCCTGTCTGAGGACCTTCTCCTTTTGCCCTCAATCTTTCCCAGCATCAGGGTCTTTTCCGGTGAATTGGCTCTTTGAATCAGGGGCCAAAGTATTGAAGTTTCAGCATCAGTCCTTCTAATGAATATTCAGGGTTGATTTCCTTTAGGATTCACCTGTTTGATCTCCTTGCAGTCCAAGGGACTCCCAATAGTTTTCTCCAGCATCACAATTCAAAAGCATCAATTATTAGGTGCTCAGCCTTCTTTATGGTCCAACTCACGTCTGTACATGACTACTGGAAAAACCATAGCTTTCTCTTGTGGCTCAGTTGGTAAAGAATCCACCTGCAATGCGGGAGACCTGGGTTTGATCCCTGGGTTGGGAAGATCTCCTGGAGAAGGGAAAGGCTACCCACTCCTGTTTTCTGGCCTAGAGAATTCCATGGACTATAGAGTCTATGGGGTCACAAAGAGTCGGGCACGACTGAGTGACTTTCACTTTGACTAGCCGGACTTTTATTGGCAAAGTTCCTGCTTTTTGATACTCTGTCTAGGTTTGTCATAGCTTTCCTTCAAAGGAGCAGTTCAGTTCAGCTGAGTTGCTCAGTCGTGTCTGACTCTTGGCGACTCAATGGATTGCAGCACGCCAGGCCTCCCTATTCATCACCAACTCCTGCAGTTTACTCAAACTCATGTCCATTGTGTTGGTGATACCATCCAACCATCTCATCCTCTGTCATCCCCTTCTCCTCCCGCCTTCAATCTTTCCCAGCATAAGGGTCGAAAACAAAGACTGTGTAGAGACCATAGAGTTTAGGAAATCATAGGCATATGGTTCGTTCCTTAGGGCTTGGGAATGGAAGAGACCTCACAAAGTGTGTTTAGCTGAAGAGATAAAAGGAGAGGGGGAATGCTGCAGAGGATCAACATGTAGGTAATTTGCAAAAGATGAGAATTAAGTAAAGGAGATTAAGAAGGAAGTCAATGGTAGAAGAATAAGGAGAGGGGGACACAGTAGAGCCCAGGGGTGAAGCAAGTTTTAGGAAGGGTTAAGTGGTCAGTGGTGTCAGATACCTTAGGTTAAAAGCCAAAAACTGAAGGATAAGAACTGAAGAGTGGTTATTGAGTTTGGCCACTAGGAATTCATTGGTGACCTTTAATAAGAAACGTTTTAGTGGAGTGATGAAAGTGTAGTACAGGTGCCTTCAGTTGTAGACTCTAAATGTTTATTAGTGAAAAGATGAGGGAAAGTGGGTCACAGCTTGTGGGACAAATAGAGTTGAGAGAAAAAAGATTTTTTTTTTTAAGAAGGGAAGACTTGAACATATTTATAGAATGAGGAGATGGAGTTAGAGGAAAGGCAGATATTGTGGGTGAGAAAAAGGAGTTAACTGAAGATTCTACAGAAGGTTGGGGGTTTTAGTCTTAAGAGTTTCAGTGGGGATTAGTTTTAGAAAGAAGAAATACATTTTCCTTTATGATGGATAGGAAGGAGATAAGAATGGTTGAAGACAAAGGAGTAGGAGAGAGAGGAGAAAATTTGTAGGCGATGGTACCTGATCGTCGCTTTTAGCTATGGGATTTATAATGAGAACAGCTTAGGTTTTTCATGATGTAAAAGAGCATAAATGCTTACCTTGCCTGTTTCATAGACTTGGTGTGAGTTGAAATGAATATATGTTAAAATGCTTTAGAAACTTAAAATGCTGTACAAATCTGTAGCCTGTTGTTAGTAGTCAAGTGTTGGAGAAAGCCATTTGCTTTGTATAGACTATATAGTTTACTATATCAAAATACTCCAGATAGCAAGAAGGTATAGAGGATTCTGGTGTGTTTGGACCATAATGTTGGGTTCCTGTGTCTTTATCTTGTAAAGAAACCTTTCCAAATATAAATCAGGCATGCATTTTATTAAGTACTGCTGCTGACATTAGCACCTGAAATCATTTAAAATGCTGACAGTGGGAATAATTAAGGGAAAATGTGTGGGAAGAGATCTGCTTAGAAACAAAGTGAATTTTCTGTAGTTTAAGTTTGGCTTGAGATGGCAGTAATTCTACATTCTCATGTGTATCTTCAGCTAGTTCACTTCTCATAACTTTTGAAAAACTAAACTTCAAGTTTATTTATGAATTTTTAATAATTTAGTGCTGCAGACTGATGAATGTTTAGCTCTTTTCTTTTCCATGTGTCCTCATGACACATAGGCATAGTCCTTTTTAAAATCATGTATAGGGAGTTTATCATATGGTACTTAGTAAAAAAAAAAAAATACAAAAGTTTTTCTTTTTGTAAAAAAAAAGTGTTTTCTTAGCACTCTAGATTCTTTTAGAATTTTCATTACTTTGCCCTTGCTTATCATCAGTCCTAGTTTTCTGTTTATGATTTATGGTGTTGAGGACGACTGGAGAAAATCATGTAATTGAACTAATTGTTTCATTACTCATACATGCTGCTTAGTCTAATTTGGTCCTTGAGTTTTGGTTAATTACCATGAATGTTTCATGGGCTATTGACTCATACTCATTCTCTCTAGAGAAGTGCATGATGATGTTTCATTTTGTACCCTTATGCATTTATTCAAATATATTTGAGTGTATGCTGTGTGCTGGCCAGCGTGTTAAAGAGTAGAAAAATTCAGGAGGGAGACAGTAACAGTGTCAAATACAGTACATTGGTATATAAGAAAAAAAAATAAAAGACAGGAAATATACTCATTTGGTGACTAAGAAGTCATGGTGACCTTAAAAGCAGTTTCAGTAGGGGGCTAAGGGTGGAATCCCCCTCACAGTTGGTGGAAGAGTAAATGGCAGGTGATAAAAGAGGCGGGGAAGAAGAGGATAGAGAGAGGCAAAGGGGAAGGAGCAAGAGGTTGTGGACCTGGAACTGTGGTGTTGTGGTCAGGTTCAGAGAATGGGTACAAATCTGAAGTTGCTGCTGAGATATTTAAACGTCCAACCATAGGCTCTGGGTTGGAGGAATCAGGATTTGAGGGACAAGAGGTTTCTGTAAAGTAAGTAAATTAAATAGAGTAAGTAAAGTCTGAGTAAGATTTTTGTGAGCTCTTGGAGTAATCAAGGGAGAGCAGTTTCAAATGATGGTGTGATTCAGGATAAAGAGCCGAAAATAGATGGTTAATATAGAGTTGAGCTAAGAATCCTTGGAACTGAAGAGGTCTGTGCATTCTAGTGGACATTAATTGGATGGGTAATCTTCATGGACACTGAAATCTCCCAAAATTGTAATAGGAAACTTAGTAGAGAAGATTACTTGGAACTGGGCTCCTACGTTTTCAGTGAAGGAGGTATAACTAAGGGATCAGAAGATGCTAGTGATGAGGAGAAGATATATCTTGAATGTGGGGCCATGAAGGAGGGTGATCATGATCTGGAAGCTTCAGTAGAAAGGCAAGTGAATGGCAATCACTTCTGGCTGTGTGGAGATACAGATCACAGTGAAAAGAGAGAACTGTGAGAAAATCTTTATATTCCATTTATAGTTATCATAAAATATTGACTTTATTCCCTGTGCCATACCATATATCCTTCTAGTTTAATTATTTTATACATAGTAGTTTATACCTCTTAATTCTCAACCCCTACTTTATTCCTTCACATAGATAAGCACTAGTTTGTGCTCTGTATCTATGAGACTGTTTTTTTTTTTGTTGTTGTTGTTGTTATATTCACTAGTTTTATTTTTTAGATTCCACATATAAGTGAATATAAGTATTTGTCTTTCTGTGTCTGATTTACTTAGCATAATCCTCTCCAAAGTCCATCAATATTGCTGTAAATGGCAAAGTTTCATTCTTTTTTTATGGCTGAGTAGTATTGTGTGTATGTGTGTGTGTATAACTTTTTCAGCATGTATGTATGTGTGTGTTTGTGTGAAGATATATCACATCTTCTTTATCCATTCATTCCATATTTTGGCAATTGTTAATAATGCTGCTGTGAACATGGGGGTGCATGTTATCTTTTTGAATTAGTGTCGTTTTGTTTTTTTTTTTGTTTTTGGATATATTCCCAGGAGTGGAATTGCTGGGTCATATGAAAGTTCTGTTTTTTAAATTATTTGAGGAACTTGCATTATCAAGTCTGTGTGTGCGTGCATGTATAGTTGCTCAGTCATGTATGACTCTGTGATCCCATGGACTGTGTCCCGCCAGGTTCCTCTGTCCATGGGCTTTCCCAAGCAAGAATACCAGAGTGGGTTGCCATTTCCTTCTCTAGGGGATCTTCCCGACCCAGAGATTGAACCCACATCTCTTGTGTCTCCTAATTGCAAGCAGATTCTTTACCACTGCACCACCTGGGAAGCCCCTGTGGGGTCTGTAGGAAAAGCTAATTTACAAGGCTATTCACTGTTCATTAATAGTTGTTTAGGGCAGTTCTTCTCATTCACAAAAATTTTAGCTCAGAAAATTACAGTAAAATGTTACCACTGCTAAGCCTACTACTTAGTGGTAGGGCAAATCAGGATATTCGTCTTCTATTTCTGACAAAAATTCCTGAAATCAAAGATAGTAAAGTCCATGAGAGGGAAGTTAATCACTGACACTACTAGTTGAATAAAATAAGATATTCAGTTATTTTCTGCAAAGTACCTTCTGATGAATAATGCAGTGAATAACTATAGGCTTTAAACTTCCTAAATTTTCATAAACTTTGTAAATTTGTCCAATTAAGCCCTTTTCTGCCCACGTGTATTTTTACCCTATTGGTTGTAATGCATCCTAGCAGATTCTACTTCAGTTCCGTTCAGTCGCTCAGTCGTGTCTGACTCTTTGCGACCCCATGAATCGCAGCACGCCAGGCCTCCCTGTCCATCACCAACTCCTGGAGTTCACTCAGACTCAGGTCCATTGAGTCGGTGATGCCATCCAGCCATCTCATCCTCTGTCGTCCTCTTTTCCTCCTGCCCCCAATCCCTCCCAGCATCAGTCTTTTCCAATGAGTCAACTCTTCGCATGAGGTGGCCAAAGTACTGGAGTTTCAGCTTTAGCATCATTCCTTCCAAAGAAACACCCAGGGCTGATCTCCTTTAGAATGGACTGGTTGGATCTCCTTGCAGTCCAAGGGACTCTCAAGAGTCTTCTCCAACACCACAGTTCAAATGCATCTATTCTTTGGTGTTCAGCTTTCTTCACAGTCCAGCTCTCACATCCATACATGACCACAGGAAAAACCATAGCCTTGACTAGACAGACCTTTGTTGGCAAAGTAATGTCTCTCCTTTTCAATATGCTGTCTAGGTTGGTCATAATTTTCCTTCCAAGGAGTAAGTCGGAGAAGGCAATGGCACCCCACTCTAGTACTTTTGCCTAGAAAACCCCATGGACGGAGAAGCCTGGTAGGCTGCAGTCCATGGGGTCCCTAAGAGTCGGACACGGACACGGCTGAGCAACTTCACTTTCACTTTTCACTTTCATGCATTGGAGAAGGAAATGGCAACCCACTCCAGTGTTCTTGTCTGGAGAATCCCAGGGACGGGAAGCCTGGTGGGCTGCCGGCTATGGGGTCGCACAGAGTCGGACACGACTGAAGCGACTTAGCAGCAGCAGCAAGGAGTAAGTGTCTTTTAATTTCATGGCTGCAGTCACCATCTGCAGTGATTTTGGAGCCCAAAAAAATAAAGTCTGACACTGTTTCCACTGTTTCCCCATCTATTTGGCATGAAGTGATGGGACCAGATGCCATGATCTTAGTTTTGTGAATGTTGAGCTTTAAGCCAACCTTTTCACTCTCCTCTTTCACTTTCATTAAGAGGCTTTTTAGGTCCTCTTCACTTTCTGCCATAAGGGTGGTGTCATCTGCATATCTGAGGTTATTGATATATTTCTCACAGCAAGCTTGATTCCAGCTGTGCTTCTTCCAGCCCAGTGTTTCTCATGATGTACTCTGCATAGAAGTTAAATAAGCAGGGTGACAATATACAGCCTCAAAGTACTCCTTTCCTATTTGAAACCAGTCTGTTGTTCCATGTCCAGTTCTAACTTGCTTCCTGACCTGCATATAAGTTTCTCAAGAGGCAGGTCAGGTGGTCTGGTATTCCCATCTCTTTCAGAATTTTCCACAGTTTATCGTGATCCACAGAGTCAAAGGCTTTGGCATAGTCAATAAGGCAGAAATAGATGTTTTTCTGGAACTCTCTTGCTTTTTCCATGATCCAGCGGATGTTGGCAATTTGATCTCTGGTTCCTCTGCCTTTTCTAAAACCAGCTCGAACATCTGGAAGTTCACGGTTCACGTATTGCTGAAGCCTGGCTTGGAGAATTTTGAGCATTACTTTACTAGCGTGTGAGATGAGTGCAATTGTGCGGTAGTCTGAGCATTCTTTGGCATTGCCTTTCTTTGGGATTGGAATGAAAAACTGACCTTTTCCAGTCCTGTGGCCACTGCTGAGTTTTCCAAATTTGCTGGCATATTGAGTGCAGCACTTTCACAGCAGCATCTTCCAGGATTTGAAATAGCTCAGCTGGAATTCCATCACCTCCACTAGCTTTGTTTGTAGTGATGTTTTCTAAGGCCCACTTGACTTCCTATTCCAGGATGTCTGGCTCTAGGTGGGTGATCACACCATCGTCATTATCTTGGTCGTGAAGCTCTTGTTTTGTACAGTTCTTCTGTGTATTCTTGCCACCTCTTCTTAATATCTTCTGCTTCTGTTAGGTCCATACCATTTCTGTCCTTTATCGACCCCATCTTTGCATGAAATGTTCCCTTGGTATCTCTAATTTTCTTGAAGAGATCTCTAGTCTTTCCCATTCTGTTGTTTTCCTCTATTTCTTTGCATTGATCGCTGAGGAGGGCTTTCTTATCTCTTCTTGCTATTTTTTGGAACTCTGCATTCAGATGCTTATACCTTTCCTTTTCTCCTTTGCTTTTCGCTTCTCTTCTTTTCACAGCTATTTGTAAGGCCTCCCCAGACAGCCATTTTGCTTTTTTGCATTTCTTTTCCATGGGGATGGTCTTGATCCCTGTCTCCTATACAATGTCACAAACCTCAGTCCATAGTTCATCAGGCACTCTATCAGATCTAGTCCCTTAAATCTATTTCTCTTCAGGTTGCACTAAATTAGTGTTTGGGAAGTTTCTTTGAAAATATTCTTGTCTATATGCAGATTATTCATACAGGCTAATTATCTGACTCATCAAGAGCCAAGGAAAGGACTCAGAATCATTTGCCTTGATATTGTATGGTTGTTTTTTAATTAATGAATGAAATAGTTTTTTTGTTGATGTTGAAATCAAATGTCTTCAGCTCCTTGAACTACTATTTTTGCCAAAAGGTTTATAATCTCAAATTTATTTTCTATAGACACATTTCTTTGACTGCTATAGTTATAAGTTGATTTAATTAACTCACCATTGAAAAGGCTTTCCTTGTGGCTAACAAATGAGCCACTCACAAGCTTATTTTGGTTCCATCCTCATTTTTATTTTTGTGAAGAAAATCAGCTGTGAAGAGATCCTCTTTTTAAGTTTTCTAATTTTTCTGATTGTGTTTTCCCATGAGTTGGAAATACTGTGATGACTGCTTATTCTGGTTCTATTGATGTATTTTGTATTCTTTCAGCACAGCTGTAGTATCATTGCATAATCAACCTAATGCTTTGTTAATCTAGTTTGATAACAAAATTATCTAGACTTCATTGTATCTTAAAAGTATGATATTTGAAGCTCAGTTTTATCTTCTTGTTTTGACTTAGGGTATGCACTGGTAATATAAAATACAACACATACGGATAAATGTAGTGCCTGAAAAGCTGTTGTCATTATTGCTTTATTGTAATTTGTGGTGCTCTGAGCAGCATTGCAAAACCATTAGACTGCCTTATGTGATCTCTTAGAAATGCTGAAGTCTTGCATGCTGTCTTAGGGTTTTGCATATTGTCTTACAGTGTTCCTTCATGAACTTCTTAGAAGTCTGTGGTCTTGTAATTAAGAAGTTGAGATCTAAGATGTTCCTGCTGCTGCTAAGTCAACTTCAGTCGTGTCTGACTCTGTGTGACCCCATAGATGGCAGCCCATCAGGCTCCCCCGTCCCTGGGATTCTCCAGGCAAGAACACTGGAGTGGGTTGCCATTTCCTCCTCCAATGCATGAAAGTGAAAAAATGAAAGTGAAGTGGCTCAGTCCTATCTGACTCTTAGCGACCCCATGGACTGCAGCCCACCAGGCTCCTCCACCCATGGGATTTTCCAGGCAAGAGTCCTGGAGTGGGGTGCCATTGCCATGTTCCTGAGCTATGTTTAATTCTACATGTCCAAAATCAATGCTGTTGTCATTGACTCTATCCCACTTTATTCTTATCCCTTTCACTATGCCTCCAAATCCAATCATCTGTCTCTTGTTTATTAATCCATTGATTTTGCAAATATGTGAATGCCTGATTTATATTTAGCACCAGGCCTAAGTATGTAATGATATACAAAGCAAACACAGTTACTCTGTTCTTTTAAAGGTTATTCAGTAGTATAGCAATTTAAAAGTGTGAACTTTGGGTTCAAATTTTTCTCCTTACTGCTTTATGACCTAGAGCAAATTACTTAACCTCTCTGTACCTCAGTTTCATCTTTGAAGTTGAGAGAATTCTTGCTTCATTGGTTATTGGAATTAAATGAGTTAATATACGTAAAATGCTCAGTAAATGTTAGCTTTTATTATTTGTGGAGGAAATAGACATTATATGGTCACAAGTAAGTGATCACACATATTGATAAGTGTTATGAAGTAACAGAACAAGATATTTTGAGAGAATTTAGAGTTGGCAGTAGGGATACCATTGAGATAGTGGCATTTACACAGACTTGAAAGATGAATAAATGTTAACTGAGGGTTTGTGAGGACTAGAAGCATTTCAGGCAAAAAGAAAAGGTGATGCAAAGGCCTCAGAAAGGGTTAGGGTTAGGAGCATTTGATGAACAGAAGGTTGTTTTGTCTGGAGTATGGTACATTATATGGAGACTGCTGCTACTGCTACTGCTAAGTCGCTTCAGTGGTGTCTCTGTGCGACCCCATAGATGGCAGCCCATCAGGCTCCCCCATCCCTGGGATTCTCCAGGCAAGAACACTGGAGTTGGTTGCCATTTCCTTCTCCAGTGCATGAAAGTGAAAAGTCAAAGTGAAGTCGTTCAGGCGTGTCTGACTCTTAGGAGCCTACCAGGCTCCTCTGTCCATGAGATTTTCCAGGCAAGAGTCCTGAAGTGGGGTCCCATCGCCTTCTCTGTGGGGAGACTGACGTGAATGCAAAGATCTGTAGGTCATATTAAGGAGTTTGGATTTTATTCTGACTGAAATGAAAAGCTAATGGAAGATCATAAATGGCAGAGTTGACATGAACTGATTTATGTTTAGAAAGTGCCGCTTGCTGCTGTGTGGAGAGTAGACTAGGGAAGAGCTAGAATGAGCACCTAGAGATCAGTCTATTGAAAAAAAGAAGCCATTGCAGTGGCTCTGGGAAGAGCTGTTGTTATTTAGGACTAGGGTGGCAGTAGCGGAGGTGGAATGAAATGTGTGGATTTAAAGTGTTTTAAATTGAGTGCCTGTACCACCCTTATGGCAGAAAGTGAAGAAGAAACTAAAAAGCCTCTTGATGAAAGTGAAAGTGGAGAGTGAAAAAGTTGGCTTAGAGCTCAACATTCAGAAAACAAAGATAAAAAAAAAAACAACAAAGATCATGGCATCCGGTCCCACCACTTCATGGGAAATAGATGGGGAAACAGTGGAAACAGTGTCAGACTTTATTTTTTTGGGCTCCAAAATCACTACAAATGGTGACTGCAGCCATGAAATAAAAAGACGCTTACTCCTTGGAAGGAAAGTTATGACCAACCTAGATAGCATATTCAAAAGCAGAGACATTACTTTGCCAACAAAGGTTCGTCTAGTCAAGGCTATGGTTTTTCCTGTGGTCATGTATGGATGTGAGAGTTGGACTGTGAAGAAGACTGAGCGCTGAAGAATTGATGCTTTTGAACTGTGGTGTTGGAGAAGACTTGAGAGTCCCTTGGACTGCAAGGAGATCCAACCAGTCCATTCTAAAGGAGATCAGCCCTGGGTGTTCTTTGGAAGGAATGATGCTAAAGCTGAAACTCCAGTACTTTGACTACCTCATGGGAAGAGTTGACTCATTGGAAAAAACTCTGATGTTGGGAGGGATTGGGGGCAGGAGGAGAAGGGGATGACAGAGGATGAGATGGCTGGATGGCATCACTGACTAGATGGACGTGAGTCTGGGTGAACTCCAGGAGTTGGTGATGGACAGGGAGGCCTGGCGTGCTGTGATTCATGGGGTCGCAAAGAGTCGGACACGACTGAGCGACTGATCTGAACTGAACAACTAGGCTTGCCTAGTAGCTCAGACGGTAGGAGCATCCACTTGCAGTGCAGGAGACCCGAGTTCAATCCTTGGGTTGGGAAGATCCCCTGGAGAAGGAAATTGCAACTCACTCCAGTAATCTTGCCTGGAGAATTCCATGGACAGAGGAGCCTGGCTGGCTACAGTCCATGGGGTGGCAAAGAGTTGGACATGACTGGGCGACTAACACACACTCAAAAGTGCTAGGCACTGTAATTGAAACTGAGGGTACAATGTTGAGGTTAAAAAGGATACAATTTCTAATTTAGTCAGTTTGTGGGGGTGGTGGGATAGGGGAAGAAATAAGACAATGAAATAATTATACAATTAAGTATAAAAATTAGAACTGTGGTAAGTTCTAGTAAGGGCAGTTATGTGGTGCTTTTTGAGATCATATCATGATCAGTAAGTCAGGGATGTTGAAACAACAGGAAAATTTGGTGATTGGCTAGACCTTTGGGCAGGTAAGGAAGAGGCAAGTGTCAAGAATTGAGTTTCTGATGTGAGCAAGTATGTAGGTGTATATAGAGAGAAGTCTGATTAGCTTCTAGTCTTGTCATCTTCCACATGGTCTTAACCAGTGGCCAGAAGTAGTTTTCTTAAAACATGTGAATTTGAGTATTTCATATATCTTCTTATAATCCCTTGAATGACAGTTTTTAGGTTCTCAGTTTCTTTAGTAGAGCATTTTAACATTGAATAGCAACAGGCAGAATCCCACATTATACATTTTTGTCTTTTGTTTCTTATAAGATGAATTTCCACCTCTTATTTGCTAGGTAATATGAAATATGGCCCCTTTGCTTTTTCTAGACCTATAATTCTCCATAGATCACAGACTTTTTAAATTGTAGCCATATTACAGTACTTGTGCCCCCTGAAATGTATTCCCTCTTCTGTCTTTACACAGGCTGCTTTCTGTCTGAAGTACTATTCTTCTGTACCCGCTATGCCTGCTGCTCTTTCATACCTTGTTAATTTCTAGTCATTCTTCACTTTTTCTGGGAGTTCTTTTCTAACCTCCGTCGTCTGGTTTTGTTGTTCAGTTGCTCAGTCATGTCCGACTCTTTGTAACCCCATGGACTGCAGCATGCCAGGTTTCCCTGCTTTAACTATCTCCCTGAGTTTGCTCAAACTCAGTGTCCATTGAGTCGATGATGTCATCCAGCCATCTCATCCTCTGTCGGCCCCTTCTCTCCTGCCCTCAACCTTTCCCAGTATTAGGGTCTTTTCCAATAAGTAGTTCTTCGCATCAGGTGGCCAAAGTATGGAGTTTCAGCTTTAACATCAGTCCTTCCAATGAAATATTCAGGACTGATTTCCTTTAGGATTGACTGGTTTGATCTCCTTGCAGTCCAGGGAACTCTCAAGGGTCTTCTCCAGCACCACAGTTCGAAAGCATAATTCCTCTGCACTCAGCCTTCTTTACCGTCTAACTCTCACATCCATACATGACCACTGGAAAAACCATAGCTTTGATTTAGTCTGATTTAGCTATCCTTCATTTGTGCTTCTGTTTTCTCCCTGGACAGAAAGGCATAAAACAATAGCTTTATTTTTTGCTGTCATTATTGATTATCTGATAATTGATTGCAAGCTCTTAAGAGCAGAAATCACGTCTTGTTTTTGTGATCTGTGTATGGTAAATACACAAAAAATGTTTGACTGGAGGAGTTAATGAATTCTATTTTATGTCAGGTACCTTTGCACAAACTATTTTCTAATTAGGATACGTTTCCTCCTTTGCTTTGTCGACTTCTAGACATCCTTTATTTAACCCTAAGTCTTCCATGATACTTCAGTGACAGTTTCTTCATTCCCTGTGCTTCTCTAGTTTTTCTTTTGTACACCCCTGATAAATGTTTGGCAGTACAGAGTAGGGATCTAAATGTTTGAATGAGTGAATCATGAGCATCGTGGAGTTATAGACTGGATAAATATTTCCCCAGTGTCCAATCCATTTCTTGGGGTAGGTTACGTCTACACGGTACTAATTGTACTTGTTGCATTGATCTTCATTATTTTATAAAGACATCCCTATCTCCAAATTCTAAATAGTTTATTGTAGTTCTCTTTACTGACTATGTAGCTACTGCCTTCATTGTTTTTTTTTTCTCTCCCATTAATTTTATTTTTCCTTCAGGAACGAGCTCAAAAGTCCTCTCTTCTTTGTAACCTTTTAGAATCCCTAGACTGTGTGCATTCCTATGGTGTTCCTAGAAGGATTTTTCCAAACTGCCAAAAATAACTTTGCAATATTATTATCCTGTCTTTTCATCTAGAACTCCAGGGGACTCATTTTTATTCATTCTTCTATCCCTGGTTCGGTGCCTTGCACATAGTTGGTGCTTAACACATATTTCTTAACCGATTATATTCTTATTTAGAGACTGTTGGGTGGCAATAATCTGGAATGAAAAATATCAGGTCTGTGTGTGATCTCTACAATCTATATATAGATAATTTGGATAATGTACTGTGTTCAGCTTGCTTGAATAATCTTTATATTCTGTATTTCAGTACATCCTTTTCCTTTCATTTAATAGGTATTCCCTGCCCTCCAGTGGTTAGATCACAGCTAACATTCTTAGTAAGGGTAAAGATTATACAATCCTTTTTCAATGTTTGTTTTAAAGTTATATTTAAAATCTCAGATTTACTTCTCAGATAAACAAGTTTGTTTGTTTTTTTTTTAACCCCACTGTTTTTCCCTTGGATCATCGAAAAAACAAGAGAGTTCCAGAAAAACATCTATTTTTGTTTTATTGACTATGCCAAAACCTTTTGACCGTGTGGATCACAATAAACTGTGGAAAACTCTGAAAGAGATGGGAATACCAGACCACCTGACCTGCCTCTTGAGAAACCTATATGCAGGTCAGGAAGCAACAATTAGAACTGGCCATGGAACAACAGACTGGTTTCAAATAGGAAAGGAGTACGTCAAGGCTGTATATTGTCACCCTTATTTAACTTCTATGCAGGGTACATAATGAGAAACGCTGGGCTGGAAGAACCACAAGCTGGAATCAAGATTGCTGTGAGAAATATCAATAACCTCAGATATGCAGATGACACCACCCTTATGGCAGAAAGTGAAGAACTAAAGATCCTCTTGATGAAAGTGAAAGAGGAGAGTGAAAGAGTTGGTGCTCAGCATTGAGAACACTAAGATCATGGCATCTAGTTCCATCACTTCATGGCAGATAGATGGGGAAACAGTGTCAGACTTTATATTTTTGGGCTCCAAAATCACTGCAGATGGTGACTGCAGCCATGAAATTAAAAGACACTCCTTGGAAGGAAAGTTATGACCAACTAGACAGCATATTAAAAAGCAGAGACATTACTTTGCTGACAAAGGTCCGTCTAGCCAAGGCTATGGCTTTTCCAGTAGTCATGTACAGATGTGAGAGTTGGACTGTGAAGAAAGCTGAGCACCAGAGAATTGATGCTTTTGAACTGTGGTGTTGGAGAAGACTCTTGAGAGTCCCTTGGACTGCAAGGAGATCCAACCAGTCCATCCTAAAGGAGATCAGTCCTGGGTGTTTATTGGAAGGACTAATGTTGAAGCTGAAACTCCAATCCTTTGGCCACCTGATGCGAAGAATTGACTCATTTGAAAAGACCCTGATGCTGGCAAAGGTTGAGGGCAGGAGTAGAAGGGGATGACAGAGGATGCGATGGTTGGATGGCATCACCGACTCAATGGACATGAGTTTGGGTGGACTCTGGGAGTTGGTGATGAACAGGGAGGCCTGGTGTGCTGCGATCCATGGGGTCGCAGAGAGTCGGACATGACTGAGCAACTGAACTGTTTTTCCCTTATGTCTGATAATGCTTGAAGTGTAGCTTGACCTACCTCTTCTTTTGTTACCATGAGCCACTATGTATCCCACAGTGTTTCTTAAGTATGCATTGATTGAGTGGGTGGCTCACTCAGTCTGACCTTGGTGCTTGGTTTCACTGCATTGTTCTCACATATCTCTATCAAGGGTGTAGGATCTTGCCACAGTGGTAAAGGTATCTTGTTTTCAGTAATACTCTCTGCACCCCACTAACACATACACTCAGAGTAGCCTGCTAATCATGTGCTTGTCCTTTAGTCTGGATTGGGGTGTCTCCTGGCTCTAACATCTTCTTCCCTTCCACTGTTTCTGATGAGGAAAGGCTGACTCTTGACTTCTTGGCAAGGTGATTTATTAACCTGGCCCAGGCCTCTTTTATGTTATTTTTTTCCCCAGAAGACCAAATCTTAGCTATCCAGGGAGCTTGGTATATGGCTAGCAGTCATTTCTAAACACCTGCTGCAAATTTTCAGTGGTATATCATGAAATAAGGACAGTGGAGTACATTTTTTTCTATCTAAATGTATTAAAAATAAATGACTATTATTCCTCATGAGATACGGTCTCCTTGATTTTTGGTCTTAAAATACCCATTATTTTGGGAATTCCCTGGCAGTCCAGTGGTTAGGACTCTGCACTTCCATTACAGGAGGCCCAGGTTTAATCACTGGTTTGGAAACTAAGATCCCACAAGCCATGAGGAATGGCCCCCTGCAGAAAATAAAAAAAGTCCATTCTTTAAGAAAGAATGGTTAATAGTAGGTGGTATACTTTGTAAGATAAAAATCTGCTTACCTTGTGATAGTCATTTAAATCTTTTGGGGAAATTTTACTGTTTTGTGGTGTACTAGTAGTCTCGGACGGAGAAGGCAATGGCACCCCACTCCAGTGCTCTTGCCTGGAAAATCCCATGGACGGAGGAGACTGGTAGGCTGCAGTCCATGGGGTTGCGAAGAGTTGGACACGACTGAGCGACTTCACTTTCACTTTTCACTTTCATGCATTGGAGAAGGAAATGGTAACTCACTACAGTGTTCTTGCCTGGAGAATCCCAGGGATGGGGGAGCCTGGTGGGCTGCCGTCTGTGGGGTCACACACAGTCGGACACGACTGAAGTGACTTAGCAGCAGCAGCAGCAGTAATCTCGGAACCACTGTGTTGATCACCATAGCTCATTTCCATGAGGCAGTGTGCCCTTCTTGCAAAGTAAGCATGATTTCTTTCATATGCATTTGCAGACAAATTTTCAGTGTATTTTTCTGTCATAGATTTCTTGATTTTTGCTTGATTCCAGTCTTGCAGTTTACTGTCTCTCGGTCATCTTCTTTGGCCAGTAGTTCTAGTTTTTGTTTTTGTATGCTCCCATGTGTGTTTTAAATCCCTGTGCTGCTGTAGGCTATAAACTTTTTCCTGTTCTTCTTTTTATGCTTTCCTGGATAAGATGTTTCTTCTGAGGGCTCAATACTACATTGAAAATATTTATTGTTTACTTTTCTTTTAGACCTATTCTGTTTTTGCTTTGTAATCCTTCTGAAACTAGTTTTCTTTTTTTCTTTTTCTTTTTTTTTGAAACTAGTTTTCTGAACTTCATTTATTTTTTACTGATTTCTGACATCTCCCTCTTTAAATATTACTAAAGCAAATTCACTGTTATCCTTTCATCTTGAAGATATTTACTGATTTTTTGGTATATGCAGATGGCAGTCTCTGTTATGACTTTTGCTTTTGTTACCAGATGATAAATTATGGAATCACAGAATTTCTCCCAATGCAAAGAATCTGCTTGCCTTTGGTGATTTCCCAGGTAATAGTCAATTAAAAGTCATGCATGCAAAGGCAGTCAACAACTAGTTGGATTTTCCTTCAGAACTGTTCTTACCTCTTGAAGCATCTGCCCTGTCAATAATATTTATCCATTCCTCTCAGGAGAAATTAATTTAAGAGTCAGTGGTACTACAACAAAAACTGTACACTTTTGGAAAATGTTGGCCAAAGTAGGATGTTTGTTTGTTACTATTAATGTGAATATGGTTTAAAGTAGTATGATCCTGTTTTCCAAATCCCAAAGTTTTACACAGTAATTCAATATTTGATATTTAGACTTGCCTAGAAAACTGGGACCTATAGTTTCATATTCATTTGTCCAACAAATATGTGTCTGGTCTGTTCCAGGGATTGTGCTAGGTGCTAGAATAAAGCAAGCAAACAGTCTAGTGGGCAAAACATTCATTAATGCATAATTTAAAAAATAATTACAGTTGTGGCAGGTGTTGTAAGAAATACATGGTAGTGTGAGAGCACAAAATAGGCAGATATCTGATACTGATGGTTAAGGAAAGTTTCTTGAAGAAGGAGATTTAAATCTAGGCATGAAGGATAAGTAAGTTAGGTTTGAGGGATCTGAGAAGATCTTAGGCAAAGGGTAAGAAATATGATTGTGCAGGCTTAAGATATGGGGCAGCAAGAGGAAATGGTGTTTCTTCATGAACTTTGATAACATTCCACCACATTTGTTTCTCTTTTCCATTCTTACTTTTATTAATAGATATTAAGAGATATTTTCTAAAATATGCTTTTAATCATATTACTATACTGATTAAGAAAGTTATTTTTTTAGGAGTTTTTTTGGTGTGGACCATTTTAAAAAAGTATTTATTGAATTTGTTACAATATTGGTTCTACTTTCTGTTTTGGTTTTGGCTGTGAGGCATGTGGGATCTTAGCTCCCTGACTGGGGATCGAACCTGCACCCCCTGCATTGGAAGGCAAAATCTTAACCACTGGACCACCGGGGAAGTCCCTGATTAAGAAACTTTTAAAGCTATTCATTGGATAGATTATTAGAGCTGCTTCAGGGCAGGAGTCCTGCCACTTTTAAGACCCGACACTTTTAAGTTATACATGTTGAGCCAGTTGTACTTTATCTATATGAGTTGGTTTTAGTTGCAATAATAAATAGTAGGCAAAGATGGAGTTGTATATAAGCTGATATGATCCCTTCTTTTTTTTCTGCCTAGCACATAAGTTTTTAGTGAAACGTGGCTAGTAAAAGTTGTTGTTGTTGTTTTTTGGTTAAAAAACAAAAACAAGCCGCTTTTGCGACCTAGTCTGTATGTAGCTCATATTCTAAGAATAGTCTTTATTGTATTGAAATAAGATATTGTACTGTTCATGGAGTTCTCGAGGCAAGAATAGACCTTGGAAAAGACCTTGCTCCTGGGAGGGATTGAGGGCAGGAGAAGAGGGAACGAGAGGATGTGATGGTTGGATGACATCACTGATTGAATGGACATGAGTTTGAGCAAACCCCGGGAGATCGTGAAGGATAGGGAAGCCTGGCGTGGTGCAGTCCATGGGATTGCAAAGAGTTGGATTCGACTTAGCAACTGAACAACAAGAGAGTATAAACGGGATAGCAACCCAGGAGTTATGAGGGGTGGTGCTGGTCTCATCTGAAGAGTGTCATCATTTTCTCTTTTAGTCATTTGAGGGAGGTATGTCTTCAGTAGAAATTGGAACTGGGAAGGTGGGATTTGAATAGACTGGATAAGGAGTATAGTTTGTCTTGCTGGTGGATTCTGTTTAAGTTGTGCCAACTCTTTGGAGTTCTAGTGCAGACATCTTAACAGTACATGAGTTGCCTGTCTTCTCTCCTCAGCATATACAAGGCACTCAAATATTTGTTGAGTAGGAAAAATGTTCATGTAAGTTGATAGGGTTTATGTGTTTATAAAGAATCTTGGTTCAAAACTGTACTTTTTAGCCAGATTTAGCATGCATTCTTTATCCCCACCCCCCTAATACTTGGTAAAATCTCTTTGAAAGTCCAGCAAAGGAAATCCAAGGGAAAGCTTTTGTTTCAGGCTGGATGAATAAAGTGAGTTTAGAGCTCATTTCTCTAACTGAAATGAGAGAACTCCAATAGAAAGGAGCAGGATCTCCTGGCACTTGAAGCTCGGCCCCAGTGATTCAACCACTCGGTCCCAATGATTTAAGTGGATTCAACTTAAACAGAATCCACCAGCAAACCAATGTCAAGTGGAAACTCCTAGAATATTCCAGAACTGGGCAGAGATGTAGTCACTGAGTGTTCTTCAACTGAACCACTGAGGTCTGCCTGTGAAACTCACAAGCATCAATTCTTGCAGTTAGTTTGGAATTTTAAAAAGTTGGATTATATAAGCCTTTTAAAGGAAGTCATTCTTATATATGCAAAGAATACACCCAAGGATCCCAGTCTGAGAAACACTGCATTAAACACTGAATGTAAACACAGGTTACTTGAAGAAGCCAAAAGAAAAAAGTGGTACTAGCATGATACGATGTTGGGCTTCCCTTGTAGCTCATTTGCTAAAGAATCTGCCTGCAGTGCAGGAAACCTGGGTTTGATCCCTGAGTTGGGAAGATCTTCTGGAGAAGGAAATGGCAACCCACTCCAGTATTCTTGCCTGGAGAATCCCATGGACAGAGGAGTCTGGCAGGCTACAGTCCATGGAGTTAGAAGAGTCAGACACGACATAGTGACTAAAGAGAGAGAGAATGATGTTAAATCAAAAACAGGCCACTAAAATGGTGTGGCAATGTTATTTTTAGATTACATATAAAAACATTTTAATAAGTTCTCAGATTCTTGATAGTACATCTCTAGCTCTTTATAGGTTAGGCAGATTCCACTCTGAAAAAATACAAGTAGTCTACCTCTCCCACCAGGAGATCCAGTGCTGAATCTTGAATTTTTTTAAGTGCCTGGCATTTCATAATTTTTCTTGGTGTAGGGAGAGAGAAGCAAAAGAAAAACTCCATTCTCCCTCACCACCAAGGTGTCCTCACAGATTCTCCAATGTTAACTTGTTCTTCTGGGGATGCATCTCTGGCTAGACATGGTTGTTAACCAGTCATCGTTCATTTAGACTTTAGGATTAGATGCTTAAATAATAAGTCAACACAGATTTTATTTTTGCTTCAGAAAATGCAAATTTTATAAGAGGAAACCTTAGACTTTTGAGAGGAAGGCATTCTTGGATAAGGTGGGAGATTCTGAAAAGGTGGCTTCCAGGAAAGAGGTTCTTGGAGTCAGGGAAGAGGAGGAAGGTGTGGAAAACTTACTTTTCAGTTTTGCCTAGGATCTTGCATATTATTCTTTTGTTGCACTGGTAATGCTGTGGTTGACAGTGCTTGAATGCGGGGCTTCAGAGCAACTTAAGAAGTCCGTCAACGTTAGCCTGCATGTTTTCCATTCCATACTTATTTCAGCAGTTTCTCCTCATGGTGTGGCGTATCCTCTCAGGAAGAGCAGAAGGAAGAGAAAGAAGACCCTTCCTAATATGCCTGGAGTCCAGCACAGATTAATAAGTCTTGTTGGATAAGCCTCTTCTTCTTGGCTCTTTTCTTGTAATCGCCTCTTTCTCCTTCACAGCGTTTTATATTAAGTCACCTAGCCGGTAATAGGTTCTCAGTATTTGCCAATTCTTCTAAGAGAGTGACAGGAAAGTGGAAACATGGACCACAGTTTATGCTCTCTTACTTCCTACTTCTCTTTTGCCTCTTTTCTCCCACTTTAAACGACTGTCTTTTTACTGGATGTTAGCAGAGAAGAAAGAATGGCTTGTAATGGGGGTAGGTAAGGGGTAGGGAAGAAGATATTTTTGATATTTGGTTGGGAGAAATATCATACCATCAAGTTAATTCAGCAGTTGCTTGAAACATCATACTTTTTTGTTTGTGCCTCATAGCTTAAATATCTCGAACAAACAAAAATTAAAAACGCAGGATCAGGGCATTAACCTTGGATAATACGCTCTATCGTGCAAAATTCTCATTTTCACGTTTTACTGTTTTTTATCGACATCTTTCTATCAGGTGAGCTAGTAGCAATTCTTCTTCCCTTCTCACTTGGCACTGAGGTTTTCGGACTCCTCCCTACTTTACTAGTGGTCTTCGGTCGTGGATGTTGCTAAATTGATCACCCGTCTCACAGGATCTTTTCTTCAAGGTTTCCCGACGTCGTGGTCCTCTCCAAGACCACAGCACATTGGGGAGGAAGATCTCAGATTCTTTGGACGGGCTAGTAAAGCCTTGGAGGCTGCGGAATCTCACGTGGGTGGGGCTGGGCGCAGCAGGGGCGGGGCCAGCGAGGAGCCCAAGGGAAAAGGTGGCAGGCACAGATGAGAAAACCCGCGGGCAAAGGTTTCACAGTTTTCACGAAGGCTTCGTGTGCGAGGCTGAGGGAATTGGGATGCCTCCCTCCTGCCTCGCCATTCTTGATTCTGGAAGCTTCAGTAGGCTTTTCTCGGTTGGTGGTACCCGGAAAGGCAGCCGCTTCAGCTCCAGGGGCGGGTCCCAAGGGTCTTGTCGCAGCTCCCGGGCCGTTTGGCCTCCTGGCGTTGGGGGAGGGGCGAGGGAGGTGCTGCTCGCGCCTCCTTTTGCGCTTGCGCGACGGGCTCCGAGCGGGTAGGAGCGCGTGCGCGATGACGTGTACGTCCTATGCGCGCGCAGGCTCTTCAGCTGGAGCGGACACACGGTGTGCGAACCGAACAGAATAACCCGCCCCCAGCGGGATGTGAAGGACTCCGGGTGAGGCCGGCCACGCCCCGCACGGTAACTCTCGGGCCCGGGTGGAGGGCGTCTCCTTAGTACTGGCCGGATTGGAGTTTTCCGAGAGTTTGAAGCTCTTGTGTATTTTTTACGGTGTGAGGAGCGTTCCACTGAGCGATCTTCGCACGCCCCGGCCAGGCCGGGCCTTGCGCGGGGCCGCCTTTGGCGCGCGCCTATGGTCTTCTGAGCGAGGCTGCGCATGTCACCTCGCGCGCGTCCCCGGCCTCACTTCCGCGTCGCGCGGCGAACTCGGAACATCGACGCCAGCCAGAGCGGCCACGAGGCGGGCGGGGTGAGAAGCGCCCATGGCGCAGCCCTGCCCTCGCGTGTGTGGGGTGCTGCACCGCATGGTACGATCCGCGTGACGCCTTCCAGCCAGTCGTGGGGCTTTAGGTCGAGAGCCGTGCTTGTGCGCTTTGCCTTTTAGAGCTCAGGTCTCGGCGTTCCAAAACTCCGAAGGAAACGGTGCTGACCTCGCTTTTCTAAGGAGCTGTGTGCAGCATATTGACACCTGTATAAACCTTTGGTCTAGCATGTAATTTCCTGACAAGTTGTTTGAAGCAAGACCGCGAGTTTAATAAAGAAGGAGGTCGAGGAAGTGAGCTGTATAGGACTGGGAACTTGGTAAACAAAGGACCGGTGGTTCGTAAGTGCAGAAATGAGGGCGGGGAAAACAGGTGGGAAGAGCAGGTGATATTTTCTTTTCCCCTCTGTGGGGCACCCTTTGGCCAGTTCTCTGTGTGGCTTCCCGCCCCTGTTAAATGGTCAAGCTCTGTGCCCTCAGCAGTAGGTGGGTCTGGGATAGAAATACACCGCTCCGAGTACTAGCAATCAAAGTTAAGGAATCTGCTTGCGAGGAGTATAGAAAATTTAGGGATTATTTCAAACTGGGTTGAGAGTGGGAAGTGGTAGTGTCTTGTGAAGATTTTTGTTCCGCCTTCGGAACTCTGGAGATGCCATGCCTCCTCTGGCGACGATGGACGCAGGGAAGGTGAAGGAGTTCTGAAAAGAAGAGTTACTGATGGCAGAACAATGTGAATAACCAAAGCGCTCTTCCTTCTGAGGGAAGACCACTCTCCCAGAGTTCGCGTCGCAGGGGCAGACACGTTGATCAAGAGATCTCTCGAGCCCACCCGCGCGCTGCCTTATGTGTTTTAAAGCACACCAGGCTTCTGCGGCAGAGTCCCTGGCAAATGCTGCCTGCTCTGCCTCTTTTTGGGCACGACGCCGCGGCTAAGGCTGCAGGGAAAGTGCTTGGAGGTGGCGTGACGGCTGCTGGGAAAGAGGGCCGGCCTGGGAGGGCCGGACGGCTGGTTCTGTAGTCGCCACGGTAACCGAATGCGACTGGATCCCGCCGAGTGATCCGCGGGTTCCCGCTGGCGGCACGTGATTTGTCGGTCTCCCCTTCCCCAGAAGTGCTTTCCTTGAGGCATTTTTTCACGTGGTTCTTGGCTAGCTAGCCTCTGTAGTTGAAAAGCGGTGATGTGGGCCCTGGTAGTCGACGGCGACTGCGGTTCTCTGAGACTGGCAGGAGGCCTCTTCGCGCTAGTCCTTCTTGATGCCAGAGAGCTATGTTTCCAGCTGTTGTGTGAGTTGAGTGGGTTGGATGCACCTTCCAGAAAACACATGTTTAGGATTTGAGAAAACTTAGTGCCCTGGGTACCTTGACATACTTAATCCAAGGCAAGGTGGCTATTTGATTGCTGTCCATTTCTGCCATAAAAATTAGTTCTTTAAATTCTACTTAGGCAAGTATTAGGGACTTGCCAGCTTGCTAACCCTGAGTTGTGGTAAAGGGATCATTCCTAGGAATAGAAAATACTTATGAAGCCTGTATTAACGAATGGTAATTGGTGAAAGAAAGGGGTGGGGATGGGCTACTATCTTAGGTAAATGCAACTTCTTGCCTTAAAACCTAAAAGCATTTCAGATGTATTTTGAAATTTACCTTTCAAATTTAGGGTTGTAGTCATGATAAAATGCCCAGGGTATAGTTTCTGGTCCAAAGTAAGTGCTTACTATAGATAGTGAGTACCATGGCAACCCACTCCAGTGTTCTTACCTGGAAAATAAGGACAGAGGATCCTGGCGGGCTACAGTTCATAGGGTCGCAGAGTCAGGCACGACGGAAGCGACTTAGCACGCACGCACATCATTTATTTAATTATGAAAGTTAACCTAATGACGATTAAGAACGGATAGTTGGCGATTGTCTTTGCATCCCTTGCTGTCTTGTTTTCTGATTACTTTTGTATGTAAATTGTGCTTTTTAAAATCTTTTTCAAATTTCTGGGCCCATTGTATATTGATGAATACTGAAATTCAAGTGAATCTATTCTCTTACAAATTTGAGCTTCAGAAATGTAATTTAACCGCACTCTTGTAGTGAATAATTACGTTAAGGAACAAACTAACATCTCCATGCCTGCTGCTGCTGCTGCTGCTGCTGCTGCTGCTGCTGCTGCTGCTGCTAAGACTCGTCAGTCGTGTCCGACTCTGTGCGACCCCACAGACGGCAGCCCACCAGGCTCCCCCGTCCCTGGGATTCTCCAGGCAAGAACAATGGAGTGGGTTGCCATTTCCTTCTCCAGTACATGAAAGTGAAAAGGGAAAGTGAAGTCGCTCAGTCGTGTCCGACTCTTCGCTACCCCATGGACTGTAGCCCACCAGGCTCCTCCGTCCATGGGATTTTCCAGGCAAGAGTACTGGAGTGGGGTGCCATTGCCTTCTCCGATCTCCATGCCTACCTTACAGTAATGCATTTACTGTATGAAAAGTTATGGTTATTTTTAGCAACTTTGAAAATACTCGGTTTAGGTTGAGTATCATCTGAATGTTTTGTAATGTTTTGTGTTTTTAAAGTAATAGTATTGGTTTGGAATTTTGGTGTACTTTGTTGCCGGGGTTGATTGGGGGTGGGGTGGGGGGAGGGGGAGACTGATACTAGTATCTGAATTAGGTAACTAGCTAGTAAACTAACTAATGTATTTTGTAAGTTGTATGAAGATCATGGCTTTAGTAGTTACTAAACATTTCCCAAAGAGGTCATTGGTGAAAAGATACTCAGAATAGGTACTCCGGAATTGTAACAGTTTTCTTATGGAACTTGACACATTACTGGAAAACATTCTCTGTGAAATCGCATTTGTGTGTTGATGTGAGTGCCTGCACCTTCTGATGTTGACAGTTTCAGAATGTTACTTAGAATATTTCCCAGCCACAACTGAATTTATCTCTGTAGGTCATTATTATAGTAATTCTATGTGGGTAACTGCTTGATCTTGAAAAGCTGAACTGAGATTTTTTTGAATGCTGAGTTATACCTGTATACCCAAAACTGTGGTCTTCCTTAATGCTTTCAGAGAATTTTTAGAATCTTTCTGGAAGGAGATTTATGGCTTCATGAGTAGCCTAAGTAATTTGATTTTTGCAATTGGTTAAAGTTATCTTAGACTTTAGAGTGGTATTTGTGTGTCTGACACAGCTGAATTTGCTGAATTGACTATCCTTTCTGTAGAAAATCCAATATTGTATTCCAAAAGCATAGGCATATTCCTTATAATGAAGTGAAATCCATGTTAAGAATTGTTGTGGAATAAAATTTTATTTGTCTGTAAACCTTTAGCAATGTATGGCTTAAGATAGATACTATTTTGTTTGTAAATTATGTTTTTGGTTTTACACATTTTGATCAATTTATGGAATAAACTTGACAGGAAGATTAAAAAAAAGACTATACAAATCAAAAGTCTGAAAGTTCAAACTTTTTTTGGACTTAATACACACATATTTACATTTATTAGATACTTGTGTACAGAGTGGAAATGAAGCAGTCTGACTCTTCTGAACTTAAATTTTGTGTTTCAATGAAAGGAAAATTTTGAAATGTGTATATATAATGTAAGTTTAAAATTTATTATAGTACAGTCTTTAAACTGGATTCCCATCAGTAGAATATTTGATATTTCATAGATTAATTTTTAAAAGATAATGATTTTTAAAGCATTGGTTAAAACTTCCTTGCCCACTTTTACCTGTAAAAATGATCTGAAAAATCAAGATTTTATTATTATAGAAGACAGTGTTTAAGAAATTCTTAACTCTTTAATGTCTTTGTAGGTTTGGGATAGCTAAACAATTTTTTCAAGTAGTTCTTTGCTGCCTGTCTTAAACGCATTTCATAAGTGTGTTTTTGCATAATTGCTTACAAAAATACTTGATTTGTAACAAAATTGAGCTTTGTGGACTAAGTACAAGATTAAGAGTTTATGTTATTTGATTTATATACAGTTTTATGTTTTTAGCTTTGTTTTATTTAACTAGAGGATAATTGCCTTACAATGTTGTGTTGATTTCTGTCATATAATAACCCGAATCAGCCATAGATGTATATATATCTTCTCCCTCTTGAGCATCTCCCCCGAATCTCAGTCCTGTAGGTTGATGCAGAACTTTGGGCTGGTTTCCCTGTGTTTTATAGCAGCTTCCCCTTAGCTATGTTATTTCACACATGGTAGTGTATATATGTCAGTGGTTCGCTCTCACCTCTTGCCCCCATCCCAGCATAAGTCCATTCTCCATATCTGCGTCTCTATTCATATTCCTGTCCTGCAAATAGGTTCATCAGTGCCATTTTCTAGATTCTGTATATATGCATTAAAATACGATATTTTCTCCTTCTGACTTACTTTACTCTGTTTGACAGGCTCTAGGTTCATCCCCCTGATTTTGTTACTTTTTATGGCTGAGTAATATTCCATTGAATGTATATGTACCACAACTTCTTTATCTGTTTGACAGACTCTAGGTTCATCTGCATTAGTTCAAATGACCTTGATTCCTTTTTATGTCTGAGTAATATTCCACTGTATGTATGCATCACAACTTCTTTATCTGTTTTTCTGTTGATGGACATCTAGGTTGCTTCCATGTCTTCTCTGTTGTAAATAGTGCTGCAGTGAACATTGGGGTACATGTGTCTTTTTGAATTACAGTTTTCTAAGGGTATATGCCCCCTAGTGGGATTGCTAGGTCATAATGGTTGGATAGCAGGGAGATCAAACCAGTCAATCTTAAGGGAAATCAACCCTGAATACTCATTGGAAGGACTGATACTGAAACTGAATATCTAGTATTTTGGTTACCTGATGCGAACAGCCGACTCACTGGAAAAGGCCCTGATGCTGAGAGAGATTGAGGGCAGAAGATGGCGTTAGAGGATGAGGTGACTGGATGGCATCACTGATGGAATGGACATGAACTTGGGCAAACTTCTGGAGATGTTAAGGGACAGAGAAGCCTTGAGTGCTGCAGTCCATGGGGTTGCAACGAATCAGATATGACTAGCTGACTGAACAACAACAATGGTAGTTTTATTCCTGGTTTTTTAAGGAATCTCCATACTGTTCTCCATAGTGGCTGTATCAGTTTACATTCCCACTGACAGTGCAAGAGGGTTCCCTTTTCTCCACATGCTTTCCAGTATTTATTGTTTGTAGATATTTTGATGATGGCTTTTTTGATCAGTTATACACCATTTTAGAGGTATTGGTTTTTATGAACTTTCTGAACTTTACTATTTTTATAAAAGTCACTGTATATTTGTGACTTATAAGTCTGTTTAAATTTTGTCTTATCAGTCTCTGATAGATGTTACTTAAACTAGTTTTAGGAAATCAATAAACTTAATTGCCTTAAGCCTGAGGAAACTTTTGAAAAGAATCATTCTAAATTTTATCTATCTCTTAAACTCCAAATCAGAGGAGAGAGCTTTTTTTTTTAACCTTTCCTAGGTATTAGTGCTTTAGTGTTAGAAAGTAGGGTTTCTATTTTCATATCTAGCCATTATCAGAAACAATAACCAACCTTTTTTGAAGTGTTGATCTTTAAAGTATTATCCTGAAGATAATGAATATTTTAAGTTTTGGAGCTTCCCCCCACTTTTCGGGGGGATCAAGTGGCCAGTCCTGAAAGATGTAAAATTCAGATCAGATGATTTTATTATTGCTTGTCAATAGCTCTGACGAAAAGTAAAATTAGACTTTTAATTAAAAAGAGGAATACCAGTAAGTGGCTCAGTTTGATTGGTCAAAAATTACTGATCCAGTTAAACAAGTGTGTGTGTGTGCGCTAAGTTGCTTCAGTTGTGTCTGACTCTTTGTGACCCTATGAACTGTAGCCCACCAGGCTCCTTTGTTGATGGGATTCTCCAACAGGTAAGAACACTGGAGTGAGTTGCCATGCCCTTCTCTAGGGGATCTTCCCAGCCCAGGGATTGAACCTGTGTCTCTTATGTCTCCTACATTGGTAGGTGGATTCCCTAGTGCCACCTGGGAAGCCTAGTGATGTAATATTTTTCTTTTTTGTATAAAAGCTAACTGAAGGTGATAGCTTTATATTTTGGAGAAGATTTAGGTAATTTATTTTAGCACATCACTTCAGTTGAATGTAACAAACCTGAGATTTCTTTATAATGGCTTATGGAGATATAATTCACATAAAATTCATGATTTAAAACATTTATATATTTATTTGACTGTACCAGGTCTTAGTTGCAGCATGCGGGGTCTTCAGTTGCTGGCATGTGGGCTCTTGATTGCAGCATGTGGGCTCTTGATTGTAGCATGTGGGCTGTAGTTCCCTGACCAGGGATTGAGCCCAGGCCCTCTGCATTGGAAATGTGGTGTCTTAACCACTGGACCAGCAAGGAGTCCCAAAATTCAGCATTTTAAAGGATACATTAACTGGTTTTTAGTTCTGAACATTTCCGTCAGTCTTACAGAAGACCCCAAGCTGTTAACAATTGTCCTCATTAATCCTCTCCCTTTTCACTGTCAGCCACTGATCTACTTTATAGATTTGCCTATTCTGGACATTTCTTATAAATGGAGTCATACAGTATATGTGTTTTTTTGTGTGTGTAACTTTTATGAATTAACTAATTTAGGCTTTTTTTTTTTTTTTTAATTTTTGGGTTGGGGGATAGGTTGTATGGTCACAAGGTAAAAAATTTGGAAAGTGTCCGAGTATTTTTCCAGCCACCCTGTTTTGCCTTGATAAAGCCAATACTACCAGTTCCTCTTCTGTCTTTGCAGGTAGTCTGTGTCAGGAAAATACATACATATTCTTTTCTTTCTTTGGCTTTTTCTTTGTTTAAACTTATAGAAGTATATAGCATAATCTATAATTCTTTTGAACTTTATGCTTTGTATATCTTTTAGATAATATTAATGAGTCTATAAGATTTATAATTCTCTTTTGTAGCTGCAGAATATTCCACTCTTTCATAGTACCACCATTTATTACAGGTGTGTATGTGTGTGTTTGCACATATGTATGTAAGATAAAGTCCTAGAAGAACCATTGTTTCCTGGAATGTGTGCGTTTCTACTTTTGATACTTTCATACTACCCTCTGAGATTCTGTCATCTTACACTCTTAAGTGGCTAATTAGATGAGAATGCTGGTTGACATACACCTTTTCCAGCACCTTTGACAGACTTTGATTTTTGCCAAAAATTCTGCTAGGGTAAAAAGCAGTATCTTAGGGTGACTTTAATTCCTTCTGTTCTGTGACTGTGTACATTTTCTTAACTATTTGCAGTTCCTATCCTTTGTCCGTTTTTCTATTAGATTTTTTGTTTTTCCAATTTGTATAAAATTCCTTTTTATATTAGGGAAATGAGATCTTTATGATATGTTTCAGGTACTGTTTTCCAGTTAGTCATTTTTTTAATCTTACATGGATAGTTTTTGTCATATTAAAAACAAATTTATATGATTTTGAATTTATCAAAAATTTTATTTTATTAACTTCTAGGTTTTGTGTACTACTTATTATCAAAAAGCTTTTTTTCAAGATTTCTTTAAGAATTAAAAAAAATTACACTGAGTTGGGAATAGGGGGTGGGATTTAAGTGTTCGGTTTATTGGAATTTTTTTCAGTGTAAGGTCTGAGTTGTGGAGCCAACTATTTCTTTTTCCAGTAAGTTCTGGTGTTTTGTCATGTTTTCTTTAAATGTATGTACTAACAGGGCTTCCTTGATGGCTCAGTTCATAAAGAAACCACCTGCAGTGCAGGAGACCCAGGTTCCATCCCTAGGTTGGGAAGATCCCCTAGAGAAGGGAATGGCAACCCATTCCAGTATTCTTGCCTAGAGAATCCCATGGACAGAGGTGCCTGGTGGGCCACAGTCCAAGGGGTCCCAAAGAAGTGGACACAACTGAGTAACTAACACTTTCACTTTCATGTACTAATTAAGTTAAATAGCATTTTACTTGTGTATGAACTCATGCCAGTACTCTAATAATAAAGAGGTGATTCTCTATACAGTGATAACATGGAAATTTGTTAATTTTTACTCAGGAGAATGTACTTGTAACAGAATCCTCTCAAATTAATTCATAAATAATTGGAATTCTTTTGGAATGTGGATAACTTTACAATTTAATCTTCTTTTAAGTCTATACTTTTATATTTTCATATAATTTTTCTAAAATGAATACTTTTTTTATGTGAGATGGTTGCATGTATAGTGAATTATTGAAGGATTGGGGTATGAGTAACTTAATTAGATTAAAATGAACTTTAAAAAGGTAGTCAAATATTCCAGAATGAATATCCTTACAGTGATTGAGAGAAAAGTAGAAGCAAAATCTTAGAAGAATTTAGGAATGTATTTTGGGATAACAATCATTCTTACATTTTTGTTAATAAAATAAATGTTCACTTGATTAAAGTGTTGTTTTGTTTTTTTAGGCTGGGAAGGCCATTGTGATTATGTGGTAACTACAATTATCTTACTACTGATTTTCCCACTGGAATCATGGAGGAGAAACAACAGATTATATTGGCTAATCAAGATGGTGGGACAGTGCCAGGAGCAGCACCTACTTTCTTTGTCATCCTGAAACAGCCAGGAAATGGCAAAACTGATCAAGGAATTTTGGTTACTAATCGGGATGCCTGTGCTTTGGCTAGCAGTGTGTCATCACCAGGAAAATCTAAAGGAAAGATTTGCCTTCCAGCTGATTGTACTGTAGGAGGAATCACTGTCACCTTGGATAACAATAATATGTGGAACGAATTCTATCATCGAAGCACAGAGATGATTCTGACGAAGCAGGGGAGACGCATGTTTCCTTACTGTCGTTATTGGATAACAGGTTTAGATTCAAATATGAAATATATCCTTGTCATGGATATATCTCCTGTGGATAATCACCGTTATAAATGGAACGGTCGCTGGTGGGAGCCCAGTGGGAAGGCTGAGCCCCATGTTTTGGGGAGGGTTTTTATTCATCCAGAATCTCCTTCCACGGGTCATTATTGGATGCATCAACCAGTGTCTTTCTACAAACTCAAACTTACAAACAATACACTGGACCAAGAAGGGCATATTATCTTGCACTCTATGCATCGCTACTTGCCACGGCTTCACTTGGTGCCTGCAGAAAAGGCTACTGAAGTGATACAATTAAATGGCCCTGGTGTCCACACTTTTACCTTCCCACAGACTGAATTCTTTGCAGTAACAGCTTATCAAAACATTCAGATTACCCAGTTGAAAATAGATTACAATCCATTTGCTAAAGGCTTCCGGGATGATGGGCTGAATAGTAAGCCCCAGAGAGATGGAAAGCAAAAGAACAGCTCTGACCAAGAAGGGAACAGTGTTCCCAGTTCTCCTGGTCAACGGGTCCGTCTTACAGAAGGTGAGGGGTCAGAGGTGCAGCTAACAGATTTGGATCCTTTATCAAGGGGTCAGGAAACTTCAGGCAAGGGTTTGGAGAAGCCTTCCCTTAATATAAAGCGAGATTTTCTTGGTTTCATGGATATTGATTCAGCCCTTGGTGAAGTCCCTCAGTTGAAGCAAGAGGTTTCTGAAAGGTAGGTAACAATTTTCTGTTCTTAGAGATAAAAGGAGGATTTGAATTTAAAATATTGGTTATGTGGACTCCTGACTTTAGGTATTAATAATGCAAGCCACTATAAAATACCCCACATTTGTGAAATAATAGTTGCTTTTCTGTTCTGCAAAATGATAGTTCATTTTTCTGTAATGAATATCAGTTGGGTTCACAATCTAGAATTGTAGGCAAATTAGATGACTTATCCCAGTGGGAACCTTAGATTTTTAGATTTGGACTTTTGTTAATCATGCATGTTTGTCTATTCCTTGTTAATATATAGACAGCTTTTAAAAAGTATTAAAATATAGTTCATATATAGTATATATAGACAGCTCTTGATTAATTGGAGAAGGGAAAAGAATGACCCCCAAATCATAATTGAAATAAGACTTATCCAATGAGGCTCAGAAGAAATTGAAAGTAAACTAATTTATGTCTAGTACGTAAGAATTTCCTGGGACTTACCTGGTGGTTCAGTGGCTAAGACTCCATGCTTCCAGTGCAGAAGGTCCATGTTCAATCCCTTGTCAGGGAACTGGATCCCACATGCTGCAACTAAGGGCCCTGCATGCTGCATCTAAGACCCAGCGCAGCTAAATAAATACGAATTTTTTGTCCTGTGGACATCCTGATCCATAAATTTCCTGACTAAAAACAAGCTGAAGGTTATTACATGTTAAAATAACATGATACACTGTTGCACTTTTAAAATTTGAACTTGTGTTATTTATTTTTATTGAAGGCTTTATTTTTTTAAGAGCAATTTTAGGTTTGCAGCAAAATCGAGATCAGAGTTAGATATTTCCCATTACAGCTTCTGTCCCCACACATACATAGCCATTCCCATTATCAACATCCACCACCAGAATGGTGCATTTGTTTATAATTGATGAACCTATATTGGTGCGTCATAATCACTCAAAGTCCATAGATTGCATTAAGGTTCACTCTTGGTGGGTTTGGACAAATAATGTAAAGACATGTATCCACCATAATAGTATCATACAGAGTATTTTCATTGCCTTAAAAATCCTCCATGTTATACCTGTTAATCTCCTGTTCCCCTCGCCTCTGGCAACCTCTGATCTTTTTGTTGTCTCATAGCTTTGTCTTGTCCAGAATGTCCTATGTCTGGAATCATACAATGATGTAGCCATTTCAACTTGGCTTCTTTCACTTAGTAATACGTATATAAAGTTTCTTCATGTCTATTCATGACTTGATAGCACATTTTTTTTGTTTGGTCGTATCAGTTCATTTATTCAGTCATCTCTTGAAGGACATCTTAGTTGCATTTCAGTTTTGGCAGTTACGAATAAAGCTGCCATGAACATCTGTGTCCAAGTCTAATGTCCATTTGGATAGATACCAAGGAGCATGGTTCCAAGACTGGATGGTAACAGCATGTTTGTTTATTTATTTGTTTGTTTTTTTATTTATTTGGCTGCCCCAGGTCTTAGTTATGGCACACGGGATCTTCCATCTTCATTGTGGCATGCTTGATCTTTAGTTGTGGTATGTGAACTCTTCAGTTACAGTATGTGGGATCTGGTTCCCTGACCAGGGATCGAACCTGATCCCCCTGTGTTGGAAACGTGGAGTCTTAGCCACTGGACCACCAGGGAAGTCCTGGTGACAGTGTATTTAGGTTTATGAGAAATTGCCAAACTCTTCTGTGAATGAGAGTTCTTGCTGCTCTACATCCTTGTCAGCATTGTCAGTTTTCTGGATTTTGGCCTTTCTAATAGGTGTGTAGTAATATCTTGTTTAAATTTGCCTTTCCCTGATGACATGATGTGGTGCATCTTTTCATATGCTTATTTGCCATCTGTGTATCTTCTTTGTTATCTGTTAAGGTCTTTGGCTTATTTTCTAATCAGATTGTTTTACTGTTGTCTTCAGACTTCTTTGTATATTTTGGATAACATGCTTTTGCAAATATTTTTTCCCAGTTTGTGGTCTGTCTGCTCATTCTCTTGATGTTGTCTTTCACAAAGCAGAAGTTTATTATCTTAATGAAGTTCAGCCTATCAGTGATTTCTTTCATGGATCATGCCTTTGATTTTGTATCTTAAGAAGTCATTGCCATATTGAAGGTCATGTAGGTTTTCTCTTAGGTTATCTTTTAGGATTCTTAAAATTTTGTGTTTTACATTTTGGTTTATGATCCATTTCAAATTAATTTATGTGAAAGTTGGAAGGTCTGTGTCTAGTCATTTATTTTTGCATGTGGATGTCCTGCTATTTCAGCAGTGAGAAGACTCTCTGCTCTGATACTGTCCTTGCTTCTTTGTCAAAGATCAGTTGGCTCTATTTGAGTCTATTTGTGGGCTCTCTAGTCTGTTCCCTTGACCTATTAGTCTCTTCTTGTAACAGTACTACACCGTTTTGATTACTGTAGCTTTTTAAGAAAGTCTTGAACTTGGGCAGTGTCAGCTCTCCAACTTTGTTCATTTTCAATACATGTTGGCTATTCTGGGTCTTTTTCGTCTCTATATAGTCTTGAGAATCAGTTCAACCATATTCACAAAATAACTTGCAGGGATTTTGATTATGCTTGCATTGAATCTATAGATCGAGTTGGGAAGAACTGACATCTTAACTGTATTGAGTCTTCCTGTTCATGAACATTGACTACCTCTCCATTTATTTAGTTCTTTAATTTTTTTCATCAGCGTGTTTTCATTTTCCCCATATAGATCTTGTATATATTAGATTTATAACTATTCACTTTTGGGGAGTGATAATGTAAATGGTATTGTGTTTTCCACTTGTTCTTTGTTGATACATAGGAAAACTATTGAATTTTGTACTTTACCCTCATAATCTGCAGCTTGTTTATTAGTTCCAGAAGTTTTTTGGGGATTCTTTGACATTTTCTACCTAGATGATCATGTCATTTGTGAACAAAGATAGTTTTATTTCTTTCTCTCAAATCTGTATTATTTTTATTTCCTTTTATTGCATTCACTAGGACTTCCAGTAAGATGCCGAGAAGGATTGATGAGAGCAGACATCTTTTCCTTCTTTCTTATCTTAGTGGGAAAGTTTCTAATTTGAGTTGAGAAAGGTCCCTTTTATTTGCTAGTTCACTGAGAGTTTTTATCATGAATGGGTGGTGGTGTTCAGTCACTAAGTCATGTCCAACCCTTTTCAACTCCATGAACTGCAGCACGCCAGGCTTCCCTGTGCTTCACTATTTGCTGGAGTTTGCTCAGATTCATGTACATTGAGTTGGTGCTGTTATCTAACCATCTCATCCTCTGCTGCCCCCTTCTTTTGCCCAGCATCAGTGGCTTTTCCATCTTCAGCTCTTCACATCAGGTGGCCAAAGTTTTGAAGCTTCATCATCAGTCCTTTCAATGAATATTCAGGGTTGATTTCCTTTAGGATTGACTGGTTTGATCTTGATGTCCAAGGGACTCTGAAGAGTCTTCTCCAGCACCAAAAATAGAAATCATCAATTCTTTGGCACTCAGCCTCCTTTATGGTCCAACTCTCACATCTGTACATGACTACTGGAAAAACTAAAACTTTGATGTTACGGACCTTTGTTGGCAAAGTGATGTCTCTGCTTTTTAGTATGCTGTCTAGGTTTGTCACAGCTTTTCTTCCAACGAGCAAGTTTAATTTCATAGCTGCAGTCACTGTCCACAGTGATTTTGGAGCCCAAAAAAATCTGTCACTGTTTCCACTTTTCCCCATCTATTTACCACAAAGTGATGGGACCGGATGCCATGATCTTAGTTTTTTGAATATTGAGTTTTAAGCCAGCTTTTCACTCTCCTCTTTCACCCTCAGCAAGAGGCTCTTTAGTTCCTCTGATTTCTGCCATTAGAATGGTATCATCTTCTTAACTGAGGTTATTGATATTTCTCCTGGCAGTCTTGATGCCAGTTTGTGATTCATCCAGCCTAGCATTTCACTTGATGTACTGTGCATAAAAATTAAATAAGCAGGGTGATAGTATACAGCCTCGACGTGCTCCTTTCCCAATTTTGAACCAGTCCATTGTATCATGTCTGATTCTAATTGTTTCTTGACCTGCTTACAGGTTTCTCAGGAGGCAGGTAAGGTGGTCTGGTATTCTCATTTCTTTAATTTTCCACAGTTTGTTGTGATCCACACAGTCAAAGGCTTTATTGTAGTCAGTGAAGCAGAAGTACATGTTTTTCCAGAATTCTTTTGATTTTTCTAAGATCTAAAGGATGCTGGCAATTTGATGTCTAGTTCCTCTGCCTTTTCTAAATCTAGCTTCCATCTGGAAGCTTTTGGTTTACGTACTTTTGAAGCCTAGCTTGGAAGGATTTTGAGCATTACCTTGCTACATGCGGTCCTTCCTTGTGGCTCAGATGGTAAAGAATCTGCCTGTAGTGCAGAAGACCTGGGTTCAATCCCTGGGTCGGGAAGATCCCTTGGAGAGGGGAATGGCTACCCACTCCAGTGTTCTTGCCTGGAGAATTCCATGGACAGAGGAGCCTGGTGGGCTATGTAGTCCTTGGGGTCTCAAAGAGTCAGATTAACACTTTTCATACTTTTTGCTAGTATGTGAAATGAGCACAGTTGTATGATAGTTTGAACATTCTTTGGCATTGCCTTTCTTTGGGATTGGAATGAAAACTGACCTTTTCCAGTCCAGTAGCCACTGCTGAATTTTCCAAATTTGCTGACCTATTAAGAGCAGCACTTGGACAGCATCATCTTGTAGGAATTTAAATAACTCAGCTGGAATTCCATTACCTCCACTAGATTTGTTCCTAGTAATACTTCCTAAAGCCCACTTGACTTTACACTCTAGGATGTCTGGCTCTCGGTGCGTGACCACACCATTGTGGTTATCTAGGTCATTAAGACCTTTTTTGTATAGTTCTTATGTATATTCTTGTCACCTCTTCTTAACTTCTGTTAGGTCCTTGCCATTTCTTGCCCATTTCTGGTTTTGATCTTTAGACAAAACCAGAATGATCAAAGATATTTCTGGTTTTGTCTCTTTTTGCTTCTTTATTAGGATTTTCATTTCTCTGCTTACATTGCACATCTGTTCTTAGCATAGCCTGCCAGGCTCCTCTGTCCATGGAATTCTCCAGGCAAGAATACTGGAGTGAGTTTCCATTTCCTCCTCCAGGAGATCTTCCCAATCCAGGGGTTGAACCTGAGTCACCTGTACTGCAGGCAGATTCTTTACCACTGAGCCAACGAAGCCCACATGTGGTCTACTTTATTTATTAGAATTCTTAGCATGTTAATCATAATTTTAAATTCCCGATCAGTTAATTTCAACATTCCAGTTTGATAATTTTGATGGTTGCTCTGTCTTCAAGTTGGGGTTTTTTTTTTGCCTTTTAGTATGTGTTGTAATTTTTTATGGCTAGTTAGACAGGATGTGTTAGGTAAAAGGAAGTGTTTTATATAATAAGCTTTTAATAATGTTGTGTTAAGGCATGGATGTGAGGGAAAGGGAAGTGTTCTAGTTCTGTGATTAGTTCTCAGTTTTTAAATGAGTCTGTGCCTCTGGACTGTGAACTTCACAGGCGCTCCTCATATCCCTTCTTGCCCCCTTAAGTTGGACAGGATTGGCTCTGGTAGGCTGGAGTTGGGTAATTTCCCTTTCCCTAGGTCAGTTAGGTTCTGATAAAACCCCACGAAGTTAGACTCTGGTTAACTCATTTCTCTCTAGAGATTAGGCTTTGTTGTTAAAAGTAACAGAGACCACCCCTCCGAGCCACCTGCACTCCAGGATTTTTCTCATGAGTTGAAATTTACTGTGAGATCTGGTCTAGCTCCTAGAGGAAAACTTACAGAAATGTGGGAGCCCCCCTATAACTGGGCATCCCTGGAGTTTTAAACTCAGGCTGTCTAACACTGAGCGTCCAGCAATTTGTCAGTTACAGTTCAGGTTTTTCTACCCTGGCACTGATTCCCAAGGTGGAGTCTGTTGTCAGTTACTGCTCCATTAAACCACGATCCCCTGTATTTACCTGTCTGTTTCAGCAGTTTGTACTGTCTCTTATGGATTCAAAATAATTATTGATTTTTCAGTCTATTTAACTCTTTCTTTGTTAGGACCTAGTGGCTGTTTCTAATCTCCTTACATTTGCTACTGAAAATTTGCCTTATTTCAATGTTAAAATCCAAGTTTGGCAGAAGTACATCCCAGCCCAATACTTCTACTTTATTTTTCTCAATTCATATTCCACTAATAGCTACTATGGAATCCCCACATTCATGAGCTCCCCTTGACTTGTTTATGGGCAAGTTAGTTCTTTGCTATTTTCTAAGGGTTATTAGCAGGTGGAGTGGATGTTACTCAGGCAGCATACAGGTTTTTCTTTCTTCCTATCGAGAGAAAGTGTTTTTCAGTTTATACTTTTTACTGTGGTGTGTGTATCTATATATATTGCAGTTGCAACTAGTGGATGCCATCTATAATATTTGATTCTCCAGTCTCTTTCTAATCATCTTGATTACCCAATATAAGTTTTAAACATTTCAACACCAATATTTAAAAAAATTTATTTTATTGAAGTACAGTTGGCTTACAGTGTCTTACTAATTTCTGCTGTACAGCAAAGCAGTTCAGTTACAAATATATTCTTTTTCATCGTGTTTTATCACAGGACATTAATACAGTGCTTTATAGCGGTACTGTGAGGTTTATCCATGCTGTATATAATAGTTTGCTTCTGCTAATCTCAAACTGCCAGTCCATCCCTCCAGTATTCCACTGTCCCCTTGGCAACCACAGTCTGTTTTATATGTCTGTGAGTCTGTTTCTGTTTTGTGAATAAGCTGATTTGTGTCATATTTTAGATTCCTTATGTGAACATGAAAGTGAAAGTCACTTAGTCGTGTCCGACTCTTTGCAACCCCATGCACTGCATAGTCCGTGGAATTCTCCAGGCCAGAATACTGGAGTGGGTAGCCTTTCCCTTCTCCAGGGTATCTTCCCAACCCGGGGATCGAACCCAGGTCTCCTGTGTTGCAGGTGGATTCTTTACCAGCTGAGCCACCAGGGAAGCCCAATCATATTTTAGATTCCTTAATGTAAGTGATATCTTATGGTATTTGTCTTTCTCTTTCTGACTTCACTTAGTGTGGTAATCTTTAGGTCCATTCATGTTGTGGTAGATGGCATTATTGTTCTTTTTTTTAATGGCTGAGTAGTATTCCATTTATATATGTACCACATTTTCTTTATCCATTCTTCTGTCATTCAGATGTTTAGATTGTTTCCATATCTTGGCTATTATGAATAGTGCTACTATGATGATCTTAGGGTGCATGTATCTTTCTGGATTATAGTTCTGTATAGATATATACTCAGGAGTGGGATTGCTGGATCTTGTGGAAACTCTATTTTTAGCTTTTTTGAGGAACCTCCATGTTGTTTTTCATGGTGGCTGCACTAATTTACATTCCCACCAATAGCATAGGAGGGTTCTCTTTTCTCCCACATTGTTTCCAGCATTTGTTGTTTGTAGACCTTTTATTGATGGCTGTTCTGACCAGTGTAAGGTGGTATCTCACTGTGGTTTTGATTTGCATTTCTCTAATAATTAGTGATGCTGAGTATCTTTTCATGTCCCTCTTGGCCATCTGTATGTTGTCTTTGGAGAAATGTCTGTTTAGATCTACTGCCTGTCTTTTGATTGGGTTGCTTGTTTTTGTTACTGAGTTGTATGAGCTGTTTGTATGTTTTGGAAATTAAGCCCTTTTTGGTCACATCATTTGCAAATATTTTCTGTATTTGTCTTTTCATTTTATTTATAGTTTGCTTTGCTGTACAAAAGCTTATAAGTTTGATTAGGTCCTATTTGTTTATTTTTGCTTTTATTTCTATTGCTTTAGACTGACATAATAAAACACTGATAGGATTTATGTCAGAGAATGTAATGCCTATGTTCTCTTCTAGGAGTTTTATGGCAGCACCACTATTTTCACCCTCATAATCCAAAAACAGTTTAATCTATCCTTGAGTGATAGAGAATTTACTTTTAAAATTACTTTGGAGGCCGAGGTGAGAAGGAGTTTGTTAGCTGAAGGAATCGTGTATTTCTTCAGACAGTAGTTTTTGGTGTCACGTGTTGTTCAGTTGCTCTTTTGTGTCCAACTCTTTGCGACCCTATGGACTGCAGCATGCCAGGCTTGCCTGTACTTCGTCTCTTGGAGTTTGCTCAAACTCATGTCCACTGAGTCAGTGATGCCATCTAATCACCTCATCCTCTGTCATCCTGTTTTCCTCTTGCCTTCAACCTTTCCCAGCATTAGGATCTTTTTCCAGTGAGTCAGTTCTTCATATCAGGTGAACAAAATATTGGAGCTTCAGCTTTCAGTATCAGTTCTTCCAATGAATATTCAGGATTGATTTCCTTTAGGATTGACTGGTTTGATCTCCTTGCTATTTAAGGGACCCTAAAGAGTCTTCTCCAGCACCACAGTTTGAAGGTATCAGTTCAAACTGATACTTGAAGGTATCAGTTCTTTGGTGTTCAGCCTTTTTTATTGTCCAGCTCTCACATCTGTACATGACTACTAGAAAAACCATAGCTTTGACTATGTGGACCTTTGTAGGCAAAGTAGTGTCTCTGCTTTTTAATACACTGTCTAGGTTGGTCATAGCTTTTCTTCCAAGGAGCAAGCGTCTTTTAAGTTCATGGCTGCAGTCACCATCAGCAATGATTTTGGAGCCCAAGAAAATAAATCTGTCAATGTTTCCCTATCTAAATCTTAAGATTCTGATCTTAAGAGTTAAGAAAATGGTTCCGATTTATGAATGCATAAATATCTGTTACTGAAGAGGAAAAAAACCAACTTGATGTGCATGCTCCAAGAAATAGTATTATCGTCTATCTGAAAATGGTTTTTAGCTATATGCAGACTTTGTCTTTAGATGCTTGGTTTGGGAGCTGAGATTATTTTGAGGCAGGGCTTGTGGTGAGAACTCTTAGGATTTACTCTCTCAGTGACTTTAATATATAACATATAGCAGTGTTAATTATATCAATCATGTTGTGCATTATAAACCTAGTACTTATTTTATATCGGAAGTTTATGCCTTTCCACCACCATCATCCAGTTTCCATTCCCCTGCCCCCAGTAACCACAAATCTGATCTCTCTTTCTGAGTGTATATTGAAGTATAATCGACCTACAGTACTGTTCATTCTGGTGTGTAGCATAGGGTGATTTGGTATTTGTGTACATTACAAAGTGATCACCATGATAAATCTGTTATCATTTGTCATAATGTAATTTTACATTTTGTATATATTGCATTAATCGTGTATTAATATATATTACATTATTATTGGCAGTATTTCCTGCACTGTACGTTTTATTCCTGTGATTCATTTACTTTGTGACTAGAAGTTTGTACCTCTTAATTTTCCTCACCTATTTCATTTATTACCTTTACTTCTCCTCTGGTAGCCATCTAGTTCTCTAGATCTATGACTCTTGTTTCCATTTTGTTATTTTTGTTCATTTCTTTTTTTTTAAGATTCTACATGTAAGTGAAATCATAAAATATTTGTCTTTTTATGTCTTGACTTCTTTCACTTAACACAGTATCCTCTAAGTCCATCCATGTTGTTGCAAATGGCAAAATTTCATTCTTTTTTTTTTGTGGCTAATATTCATCTATCATCTTTTTTATCCATTCACCTATTGATGGACACTTAGATTGTTTCCATATCTTAGTTATTGTGAATAATGCTGCTGTGAACATAGATGTGCATATGTCTTTTTGAATTAGTGTTTTTAGTTTCTTTGAAAAAGTACCCAGAAGTGGAATTGCTTGGCAGTTTCTATGGCAGTTTTATTTTTAATTTCATGAAGAACCTCGATACTGTTTTCCATAGTGGCTGCACCAGCTTACATACCTACCAACAATGCCTGAGGGTTCCTTTTTCTCCACTTTCTCTCCAGCACTGATTATCTGTTGTCTTTTTGATAATACCATTTTGACAGGTGAGGTGATAGCTCATTGTCTCTCTCTTTAGTCGCTAACTCGTGTCTGACTCTTGCAACCCCATGGACTGTAGCCTGCCAGGCTCCTCTGTCCTTGGGATTCTCCAGGCAAGAATACTGGAGTGGGTTGCCATTGTCTTCTTTTGGGGATCTTCCCAACCTGGGAATTGAACCTGGGTCTCCTAAATTGCAGGCAGATTCTTTACCACCTGAGCTTTGAGGGAAGCTCTTAGCTCGTTGTGGTTTTATTTGTTTATGGTCGCACTGGGTCTTTGTTGCTGTACGTGGGCTTTCTCTAGATGCAGTGAGTGGGGGTTACTTGTTGGTTGTGGTGCACAGGCTTTTCATTGCTATGCCTTGTTGCAGAGCTCGAGCCCTAGGGCCCGTGGGCCTTCAGTAGTTGTCTCACGCAAACTCAGTAGTTGTGGCACATGGGTTTAGCTGTTCAGCGGCATGTGGACTCTTCTGGGAACAGGGATTGAACCTGTGTCCCCTGCATTGGCAAGTAGATTCTTAACCACTGGACCAACAGAGACGTCCTCATTAGGGTTTTGATTTGCATTTCCCTGATGATGAGTGATGTTGAGCATCTTTTCATGTACCTGTTGCCCATTTGTGTGTCTTTCTGGAGAAATGTCTGTTTAGGTTCTCTGTCCATTTCATGATAAGATTGTTTTTTTGGTGTTGAGTTAAATGGATTTGTATATATTTTGTATATTAACACTTTGTTAGATAATTGTTTGCATATATCTTCATTCAGTAAGCAGTCTTTTCTTTTGTT
Organism: Bos indicus; assembly: GCF_029378745.1. Lineage (NCBI taxonomy): Eukaryota > Metazoa > Chordata > Mammalia > Artiodactyla > Bovidae > Bos > Bos indicus. The sequence continues at coordinate 37,002,663 of NC_091769.1, forward strand.
GGTGTTTTCCTTCCTTGTGCACAAGCTTTTTAGTTTGGTTATTCCCATTTGTCTGTTTTTGTTTTCCTTGCCTTAGGAGACATATTCAAAATATTGCTAAGACTGATAAAAGCATTGTTAATACTACTTACATTTTCTTCTAGGAGTTTTATGATGTCAAGTCTTACTTTTAAATCGTCAATCCACTTTGAGTTTATTTTTGTGTATCATGTGAAAAAGTCCAGTTTGATTTTTTTTGCATGTAATTGTCCAGTTTTCCCAACACTATTTATTGAGAAGGCTGTCTTTTTCTCATTGTATATTCTTATCTCCTATGTTGTAGATTAAATGCCCATGTAAGCGTGGGTTCATTTCTGGGCTATTCTGTTTCATCCTTCTCTGTCTACTTTTGTGCAAGTATTATATTATTTTGGTGACTATAGCTTTGTAGTCTGTTTGAAATCAGGGAGCATGGTACCTCTAGTTTGTTCTTCTTTCTCAGTATTGTTTTGGGTAGTTAAGTTAGGCTGTTTTGGATTTTCATACAAATTTAGAGTAGTTTGTTTTGGTTCTGTAAAAAATGCCATTGGTATTTTGGTAGGGATTGCAGTTAATCTATAGATTATCTTGAGTAGTATAGTCATTTTAACAATATTAATTCTTCCAGTCTGAGCAAAGTATATATTTTCATCTCTTGTTGTCTCAGTTCTTTTTCATCATTGTCTTACAGTTTTCTGAGTAGAGATCTTTTTCTTCCTAGATTTATTCCTGGGTATCTTATTTCTTTTTGATGCAGTTGTAAATGAGATTGATTCCTTAGTTTCTCTTTCTGATAGCTTGTTGTTAGTGTATAGAAGTGCAACAGATTTCTGTGTTTTAATTTTGTATCCTGCAGCTTAACAGAATCATTCATTTGTTCTAATAGTGTTATGGTGGTGTCTTTTGGATTTTCTGTATATAGCAGTAGTATGTCACCTGCAAACAGTGAGTTTTACTTCCTACCCAGTTTGGATTCCCTTCTTTTTTTCCTTCTTTTATTCAGTTAATATTGGAAGTCCTAGCCAAAGGAATCAGATGAAAAAGTGGTGAGAGTGGGCATCTTGTCTTGTTCCTAATCTTAGAGGCAGTGCTTTCAGCTTTTTACCATTGAGGATGGTGTGTTTGTCATAATCAGCTTTATTATGTTGAGTTATGTTCCTTCTGTACCTATTTCGTTGATAGGTTTTATGATAAGTGGAATTTGAATTTCGTCATAAGCTTTTTCTGCATTGATTGAGATGATGTGATTTTTATTCTTCAGTTTGGTAACATGGTATTGCCAGATTGATTTGTAGATATTGAACCATCTTTGCATCTCTGGGATAAAATCCCATTTTATCAAGGCTTATGATACTTTTAATGTATTGCTGAATATGTTTTGCTTGTATTTTGTTGAGGATTTTTTCATTTATGTTCATAAGTGATACTGGTCTGTAGTTGTTTTTTTTTTTTTTTTTACAGTCCAGGTCTTTATCTTTACACCCATCAGGCCATGAATTGATAAGGAATGGGCTCCATCACTTCGAATTCCTTTTCATTGGTCCTCACGAAGTATGCTTCTCTGGGTGGAGCAGGCTGGCGCTTCAGCTGAACCCAAGTCTCTTTCTCTTTGGCTTCCTTCTTTTTCTGATCATTTTCCTTCACATGTTTCAGGAAACTATCTTGGCTCTTAGAGTGCTTAATATGCTCGATATGCACGTTAATTCTCTTGGCAAGAATCTTGCCCTTAACTTGTTTGTTTACAATGATGCCGACAGCATGCTGGGTAAGATTGTAGACTCTCACAGTTTTGCCATGGTAACATTTGTGGGGCATTCCATTTTGAACAGTACCCATTCCCTTGATATCTACAATATCACCCTCCTTGTAGATTCTCATGTATGTGGCCAAAGGAACAATTCCATGTTTTCTAAAAGACCTAGAGGACATATTGCAGGTGCCCCTCCTTGTTCCCTTTGTGTCGGTCATTTTGGCGAATTACTGGAAGATGGCGGTTCTGGCTGAAAAGTGGTCTTTGTTTTTTCTTTTTTGGAGGTGGTGATGTCTTTGATTTTGGTATCAGGGTAATGCTGATGTAGTAGAAGTTCAGATGCATTCTTTTCTCATAGATGTTTTGGAATGTTTTGAGAGAAATAGTTGTTAATTGTCTAAATATTTGGTAGTATTCACCTGTGAAGCCATCTGGTCATGGACTTTAATTTCTTGGGAGTCTTCTAAATTACTGATTCAGTTTTATCATTGGTACAGTAAGTCCCCTACATACAAACCAGTAAGTTGTAAACTTTCAAAGATGCAAATGTGTATTCTCTCAGTATCTGATGTGAATGAAGTTGCAGCTTACCCTCCATCTTCTGTTGCTGAAAACCTTTCAGCTCTACCATCCTACACCTCTTTCCCTCCTCTAGTCAGTAACTCTTCTTGCCTGTTCACTCGATGTCAGCCCCTGTATGCCAGCTGTTTTACTGTTCAGTTCAGTTCAGCTGCTCAGTCGTGCCCGACTCTGCAACCCCATGAATTGCAGCACGCCAGGCCTCCCTGTCCATCACCAACTCCCAGAGTTCACCCAAACTCATGTCCATCGAGTCGTTGATGCCATCCAGCCATCATCTGGATGGTGATGCCATCTATCTCATCCTCTGTCGTCCCCTTCTCCTCCTGCCCCCAATCCCTCCCAGCATCAGAGTCTTTTCCAGTGAGTCAGCTCTCCGCATGAGGTAGCCAAAGTACTGGAGTTTCAGCTTTAGCATCATTCCTTCCAAAGAAATCCCAGGACTGATCTCCTTTAGAATGGACTGGTTGGATCTCCTTGCAGTCCAAGGGACTCTCAAGAGTCTTCTCCAACACCACAGTTCAAAAGCATCAATTCTTCGGCACTCAGCTTTCTTCACAGTCCAACTTTCACAACCATACATGACCACAGGAAAAACCATAGCCTTGACTAGACGGACCTTTGTTGGCAAAGTAATGTCTCTGCTTTTGAATATGCTATCTAGGTTGGTCATAACTTTTCTTCCATGGAGTAAGCGTCTTTTAATTTCATGGCTGTAGTCACCATCTGCAGTGATTTGGGAACCCCAAAAAATAAAGTCTGACATTGCTTCCACTCTTTCCCCATCTATTTCCCATGAAGTGATGGGACCAGATGCCATAATCTTCGTTTTCTGAATGTTGAGCTTTAAGCCAACTTTTCACTCTCCTCTTTGACTTGCATCAAGAGGCTTTTTAGTTCTTCTTCACTTTCTGCCATAAGGGTGGTGTCATCTGCATATCTGAGGTTATTGGTATTTCTCCCAGCAATCTTGATTCCAGCTGTGCTTCCTCCAGCCCAGCATTTCCCGTGATGTACTCTGCATATATAAGTTAAATAAGCAGGGTGACAATATATAGCTTTGACATACTCCTTTTCCTATTTGGAACCAGTCTGTTGTTCCATGTCCAGTTCTAACTGTTGCTTCCTGACCTGCATATAGGTTTCTCAAGAGGCAGGTGAGGTGGTCTGGTATTCCCATCTCTTTCAGAATTTCCCACAGTTTATTGTGATCCACACAGTCAAAAGCTTTGGCATAGTCAATAAAGCAGAAATAGATGTTAATTTCTGGAACTCTCTTGCTTTTTCCACGATCCAGCGGATGTTGGCAATTTGGTCTCTGGTTCCTCTGCTTTTTCTAAAACCAGCTTGAACATCTGGAAGTTCACGGTTCACGTATTGCTGAAGCCTGGCTTGGAGAATTTTGAGCACCACTCTGCTAGCGTGTGAGATGAGTACAATTGTGCGGTAGTTTAAACATTCTTTGGCATTGCCTTTCTTTGGGATTGGAATGAAAACTGACCTTTTCCAGTCCTGTGGCCACTGCTGAGTTTCCCAAATTTGCTGGCATATTGAGTGCAGCACTTTCACAGCATCATCTTCCAGGATTTGAAATAGCTCAACTGGAATTCCATCACCTCCACTAGCTTTGTCTGTAGTGATGCTTTCTAAGACCCACTTGACTTCAGGTTCCAGGATGTCTGGCTCTAGGTGAGTGATCACACCATTGTGATTATCTTGGTCGTGAAGCTCTTTTTTGTACAGTTTTTCTGTGTATTCTTGCCACCTCTTCTTAATATCTTCTGCTTCTGTTAGGTCCATACCATTTCTGTCCTTTATCGACCCCATCTTTGCATGAAATGTTCCCTTGGTATCTCTGATTTTCTTGAAGAGATCTCTCGTGTTTCCCATTCTGTTGTTTTCCTCTATTTCTTTGCATTGATCGCTGAGGAAGGCTTTCGTATCTCTTCTTGCTGTTCTTTGGAACTCTGCATTCAGATGCTTATATCTTACCTTTTCGCTTCTCTTCTTTTCACAGCTATTTGTAAGGCCTCCCCAGACAGCCATTTTGCTTTTTTGCATTTCTTTTCCATGGAGATGATCTTGATCTCTGTCTCCTGTACAATGTCACAAACCTCCGTCCATAGTTCATCAGGCACTCTATCAGATCTAGTCCCTTAAATCTGTAGTGTAACATTCAGAGTGTTTTACTTTTTTGTTTTTTAATGTATTCGGTCCAGTTCAGTCGCTCAGTTGTGTCCGACTCTTTGCGACCCCATGGACTGTATAGCTGTGCCAGGCTTCCCTGTCCATCACCAGCTCCCGAAGCTGGCTTAAACTCATGTCCATAGAGTCAGTGATGCCATCCAACCATCTCATCCTTTGTCATCCCCTTCTCCTCCTGCCCTCAATCTTTCCCAGCATCAGGGTCTTTTCATATGAGTGGCATCAGGTGGCCAAAGTATTGGAGCTTCAGCTTCAGCATCAGTCCTTCCAGTGAATATTCAGGACTGATTTCCTTTAGGATTAACTGGTTTGATTGCAGTTAAAGGGACTCTCGAGTCTTCTCCAACACCACAGTTCAAAAGCATCAGATCTTCAGTCTTCATCTTTCTTTATAGTCCAGCTCTCACATCCATACATGACTACTGGGAAAACCATAGTTTTGATTAGACGGATCTTTGTTGGCAAAGGAACGTCTCTGATTTTTAATATGCTCTCTAGGTTTGTCATTGCTTTTTTTCCAAGGAGCAAGCATCTTTTGACTTCATGGCTGCAGTCACCATCTACAGTGATTTTGGAGCTCAAGAGAATAAAGTCTGTCACTGTTTCCATTGTTTCCCCATCTGTTTGCCGTAAAGTGATGGGACATGCAAAGTATTATAAACCTATTACAGTACAGTACTATACAGCCACTTGTGTTAGTTGGATACCTAGGCTAGTTTTGTTGAATGAATTGGACTTAAGAACATGCTCTTAGAACAGAACTGGTTTGTATATAGGGGACTTACTGTAATTGGTCTCTGTTTATATTTTGTATTTCTTCCTGATTCAGTCTTGGGAGGTTATACTAGGTGATTATTTCTAGGAGATTATCGAATTCTCCTACGTTGCCCATTTTATTGCCGTATAATTGTTATGTAATTTCTTTATGGTCCTTTATATTTCTCTGGTGTCAGGTATTGCGTCTCTTTAATTTTTTTTTTTTTTGGATCCTCTCTTTTTGTTGATGAGTCTGGCTAAGGGTTTGTTGATTTGGTTTATCTTTTCAAAGAATCAGCTCTTCGTTTTCATCCTTATTTTGTTTTCAAAAAGGAAATTGCATATTTCATGTACGTTGTTTATTGTACAATGTACGGAAATATAGCTGGCCCTTTATATTGATTTTGTATCCTGTATCCTTGCTTAATTTGTTAACTGTTTCTCTTTGTGTGTGTTTGTATGTGTGTGTATTATTTAGAATTTTCTGCATATAAGATCATGTCATCTTCAATAGAGATACCTTTACTTTTTCTTTCCCAGTTTGAATTGATATTTTTTTCTTACCTAATTGTTTTAGTTACAACTTGCAGTACAGTGTTAAATATACATGGTGAAAGTGGGAGCATTTAAGTTTTAATTTGCACTTTTTCAAGTGCATTTTCATAATTTCCTCAGGATGTATGGGATGTAGAATTTTAGAATGTTTAAATAAAATCACTTCGGAGGAAGGTAGTAATCTCCTTTACCGCTCAACAATTTCCTTCTTATGTGTTGAATAATAGCTTTATTAGTATTTTTAATAGCTTTCTTATGCCTTCATACTTTATAAGTATTTCACAATGATGAGCCTCTGTATTGGTGTGGTTCTTCTCATCATTGTGAGAAAACATTTTTTTCAAAACAAGAAATTCATGTTCTTTGGTCTTAGAAACATTGAAGTATATTTCTCTGAAAACGTTTTCACTTTCATGTTTTTCCTTTTTTAAAAAAAAACCTTGATAGTTGACATATTATCTTATATAATCAGTCTTTTATCTTTTTGCTCTGTGTTATATGAGATTTCCTTGATTTAGCTTGTAACTTACTGATGTTTTTATTGTAGATATCATATTTCAGTTTCCAGGACCTCTTTTGTTTTCCACTCTACATTCCCTTTTCCAGTGGTTTTCTTTTTCCTGTTATTCTAATTACCAGTTTCATGGGAGGCATTATCTTATGGGTTTATCTAATGTGCACCTTTATATGTCTTAGTATCTATTAAGTTAAATGACATAATATTGTCTATTTGTCTGTCTTGTGCATTTGATTTATGAGCTCCTTGAATGTGTGGACTGTGCTTTATTTATTTTGGTAAATCCCTGTGCCCCACAAAATGCATCTGGCACATGATAGGAGCTCAGTAAGTGTTGCCTGAATGAGTTTATCCATAGCACTAAAAAGCTTTTTTAGTGTGTTTCAGAATGGCTGGTATACATCATATTTATTTGTTAGATTGATTGTATATGCCAACAAAAAAGTAATTCTTTAGATAATTGATGTGTACAAATCAGTTGTTTTGCTGTAGTGTTGATTAGATAATCTTGTAGCAAATTTTTTTGTATAGTACCTTCTTAGAAGTATGAAACTTCAGGATTGTGTACAAAATCCTTCTGCCAAAGAAAAAATTCATGCTTTAGGTATAAAGGTTTTATTGGAAGATAAGGAGAGATTCTTCCTGACAACTTCTGTAATTTACCAGATTTAATATCCTGGGAAGATGTGAAAGCAGTTATTTTGGTAGCAGCCAAGATTTAGCTTCACAAGGTTCTTAGTTACTGCAAACATAATTGAAGTCATATGGCTAAATGAAAAAAGATAGAGATTATTTACTGCATGTTGGAAGTTCATTCTGTGAAATAGGAAGATAATGAAAGAACTGTCATTAAGTGTGAATCCTAAATTACTTGATAGTGAATGACATTTATATATGTAAATATACATAAAAACTGAGATTAATAGGGAAAGGGCAAAAGAGACATCATGGTTTGCCTAACCTTTAAAAACAGGTAAAGTAGGGAATTCCCTGGCAGTTGAGTGGTTAGGACTCGGTGCTTCCATCTCTGAGGGCCTGGGTTCAATCCCTGGTTGGGGAACTAAGATCCACAAGCTGTGCAGTGTGGTCAAAAAATAAAAAAATAGGTAAATGGGATTGTGGTGATGGCAAAACTATAAATTTAGTAAAAATAAGTGAGTTGTCACATAAAATGGGTGGGATTTATGTTATGTAACTTACATAATAAAGCCATTAAAAAAAAAACAGATAAAGAAATAGCTGTTTTTTCCAGTTAAGTGAAAATTTTGAAAAGGGGAAGCTATTTTAGCTTTTACATTTAAATCTAGCCTATCTTGGCTTTTTGTGTATGGCATGAAGTTGGGGGTCAAGGCTCATATTTTTCCATGCAGATACCTGTGTGTTCTAACATATTGAAAATATTCCCATTAAAATGCACTGGTGCCTTGGAAAATGAGGTGACTATATATATGAGTGAGTCTATTTTTGGACTATTTTTATTCCATTTTTTGGTCTGTTCTTTTGCCAGTAGTACACAGTCTTGATGACACTGTAATAAATGTTTGGTAGTGTAAACTTCAAAACTACCATAGTATGTAGAAATACAGTTGATTTTTGTGCCTTGGTCTTATATTTGATGACCTTGCTGAATTCACTTATTGTTTTGTAGTGTTTAGGATTTTCTGCATACACAATTATGATGTCTGTGAAATGGTGTCTGTGAACAAAGTTAGTTTTACTTCTTCCTTTACAGTCTTTATTATTATTCTCTTTCTTTATTACTTTACTGCACAGTTTAACTTCCAGTACTCTATTGAAACTGAATTTTGAGAATGGTCATTCATGTCTCCTAATTTTAAAGAATATCATTCAGTATTTTTTAATTGGCTGTTATCCTGCTGGCTTTAGCTGTTTTTGTAATGCTTTGTATCACATTGAGAAGTTTCCTTCCAGTCCTAATTTCTTAAGTGTTGTTAAGAATAAATGTTGAATGTTTATCAAATGACTTTCTTGTATCCATTGAGATTTTGTTTTTCTCCCTGTTTTTTGTTAATATGGATAGTTACTATTATTATTTTTTAATGGTGGGGTAGGGACTGTGTGGGAATGCGGACTAGAAGTGTTCTAACATCTTTGCATTCCTGGGATAAATACTACTTGGTTTAAAGAACATTGTTTTTAATATTGGATTCAATTTACTGATACTTCACTAAGGATTTCCCTCTGAATTCATGAAGGATATTTTTATTTCTGATACTTAGGGTTCAGGAATTTGTTTTCTTCAAAATTGTAAAGTGTTGAATTCTCGGGTATTTTCTGAGTTTGTGCAAGATTGGAATTTTTTTCAGTATGTGTTTGCTAGACTTGAGTGAAGCCAAGGAGTTTTTCTTTGTTGGCAGGTTTCAACTCATAAATGCAATTTCTCTGTTCTCTATTTCATTGAACTTTTTCCTCTTAGCACTTGTCCCTTCTTTGTGCTTGCTTTTGTTTTTATTTATTTATTTGACTGCTCTGGGCCTTAGTTGTGGCATGCAGGATATAGTTCCCTGAGCAGGGATTGAACCAAGCCCCCCTGCATTGCAAGTCTGGAGTCTTAGCCACTGGACCACCAGGGAGTTCCCTTGCTTTTGTTTTAATTTGCCTACTTCAGTTTAGTGGTTGGCAGACTTAAGACCTGTGGACGACACCTAGCCTGCCATTTTTTTTGTGGTGGTGTTATGGCCTGCAAACTAAAAATATGGTTATTATATTTTTTAATGATTGTGAGGGAAAAACAAGAGTATTATTTGTCATGTGAAAATTCTGTAAAGTTCAAATTTCGATGTCCATTTGTTGGGACACAACTATGTTCACTTCTTTATGTATTGTTTTGTGGCTTCTTTTATGCTATGACGGTAGAGTTGAGTAAAGGTTATACAGACTTTAGAGACTAAAATTTTTACGTCTAGCCCTTTGTAAACAGTTTATCAATCCCCAAGATACTGATTTTTTGAAAAATTTGTGCACAACATTTCGTTTTGGTATTTTCTGTCATCTATTCTTTGATTATCTTCCCCTGCTTTCATTTGGATTGAATTTAAAAAATTCCATCCATGTGGCCTGTTGGTTTTTTTTAGCTACGCCTCTGTGTTTTTTTTTTTTAGTGTTTATATTAGTCTGCTTAGGTTGACGTAATACCATAGACTGAGTGACTTAAACAATGAAAATTTATTTTCTCACGTTTCTGGAGTCTAGAAAGTCCAAGTAATGGTTTTGATAAGGTTCAGTTTTGTTGGGAGCTCTTATCCTGACCTGTAGACAGCTGCTTTCTAGCTTTGTCCTCATATAGAAGAGAGGTGACCTTTATGACCTCACTTAACCTTAATGACTTCCTCAGACCCTATCTCTGTGTATAGTCACTTGGGGGTTAGGGCTTCAGTTTATGAATTTGGGAGGGGACACAGTGCATTCTGTAGCAGTGGTTATGGAGATAAGTATGTACATTCTTAATTTATCAAGTAGAATCAGATTAATATAACAGTTCATGACCAGCTAATGTCCTTGTTGTTCATGTCCTTAGATATATGTTATAAACCACCCCCAATAGTTAACTGTATTTGCTTTAAACAGTAGTCATTTAAATAAATGTAGGAAAAATAGTCTTATATTTAGTGACATGTTTATTTTTTCTGGATCTTTTCATTCATTCCTGGATTCATTTTCATACTAGTTCATTTCCTATCAGTCTGAAGAACTTCCTTTAGTATTTTTTTTAAACTTAGTTTTTAAAAAAAGATGTAATTCACTGCTATATAATTCACCCTTTAAAAGTGTTAAGTTCAGTGACTTTTATATATTTGCAAAATTATATAGCCATGACTAGAGTCATTTTAAGAACATTCATCACCGCAAAGAAAGAAACCCTGTGTCCTTGACTGATCACTCTCCATTTTCCTTCAGCTGCTGTTCCACCCACCCAACCATATGCAGCCACCAGTCTCTCTTTTAAAAGTCTCTGGATTTGCCCATTCCGGATATTACATATAAATGGGATCATGTAATATGTGGTCTGTTGTGCCTTACTTAGCATAAGGTTTTCAAGGTTCATGTTGTAGTGTGTATCTGTACTTAATTTCTTTTATTACTGAATTATATTGTTATGTGGATATACTACTTTTTTATTTATCCATTTATTAGTTGACAGACATTAGGTTGTTTCTTTTTGACTATTATGAATAACGTTGCCATGAACATTTGTGAAGTGTTGGTGTTGAATAAGTTTTGATTGTTGATAAGCCCATTCTTCCCTCACTAAATTGTCTTGGCATCCATGATTTGAATTCAGTTGAAAATCAATTGAGGGACTTCCTGGTGGTCTAGTGGTTAAAATTCCTCACTCTCAATGAAGGGGGCACTGGTTCGATCCCTGGTGTGAGAACTAAAATCCTACATGACGCATGGTGTGGCCCTTAAAAAAGAAAAGAAAAAACCAGTTGTTACAAATGTGGGCATTTATTACTGGACTCTAAATTCTGTTTAGGTGATTGGTATGTTTAGCTTTATGCTGAGTACGGTAGCTTTATATAAGTTTTGAAATTGGGAAGTATGTGTCCCCATTTGTTTCTGTTTTTTAAGATACTTTGAGTTATTTTGTGGTTCCTTGCATTTCCATGTGAATTATATAAGATCAGCTTGTCTATTTTACAAAAATCCCAGGTGGGGCGTTGATAGGGATTGTGTTGAATCTGCATTTCAGTTTTGGGGAGTATTGCTGCCTCACCAGTACTAAGTTGTCTAAGTACGTAACTGTGGAGTATTTATCCTTTTTTTAAAGGCTGGCTATAATTCTATTTTTTTTCCCCAACAGTTTTGTAGTTTTCTGTGTATGAGTCTTACAGTGTTTTGGTTCAGTTTATTAAGTAGTTTATTCTTGCTGCTGCTGCTGCTGCTTCTGCTAAGTCGCTTCAATTGTGTCCAACTCTGTGCGACCCCATTGACTGCAGTCCACCAGGCTCCCGCATCCCTGGGATTCTCCAGGCAAGAACACTGGAGTGGGTTGCCATTTCCTTTTCCAATGCATGAAAGTGAAAAGTGAAAGTCAAGTCGCTCAGTTGTATCCTACTCCTAGCAACCCCATGGACCGCAGCCCACCAGGCTCCTCCGTCCATGGGATTTTCCAGGCAAGAGTACTGGAGTGGGGTGCCATCGGCTCTATTGTAAATAGGGTTGTCTTCTCAATTTCATTTTTGATGTTTATTCCTAGTGTGTAGAAATACAATTATTTTGGTATGTGTTGATCTTGGATCCTTCGATCTTGTCAAACTCATTTATTCCCTTTGTGTGTGTGTGTGTGTGTGTGTATTTCTTAGGATTTTCTGCTTTATATCCACAGAGTTTAGTATCTGTGGGGAGTTCTGGAACCAGTCTCCCTCAGATACTGGAGGTGACTGTATACAAGATGATGTCATCCACAAATAGAGGTTTTTTTTTTTTTTTTAACTTCTTTTTCAATTTGGATCTCTTTTGTTTCTTTTTCTTGACTGATCACCCTGGCAGAACCTCTAGTATGGTGGTGGTGCTTTAGTTGCTATGTCCTACTCTTGAGACCCTGTGGACTGTAACTCACCAGGCTGTAACTCACTCCTCTGTCCATGGTATTTCCCAGACAAGAATACTGGAGTGGGTTGCCATTTTCTTTTCCAGGGGATCTTTCGGACCCTGGATCTTTCGGATTGAAACCAGGTCTCCTGCGTTGCAGGTGGATTCTTTACCACTGAGCCACCAGGGAAGCCTGAACCTCTAGTATAAAATTACATAAATAGAAGTGGTGAAAACTAATATCCTTGTGTTGTTTTGGTCTAAGGAGGTAGTATTTTTTGTGACGTGTGAATTCTTTCAGATGTCTGAAAATGTGTTTAGCTTTGAAGGCTTCTTTTAAACCTACAGCATTACATCGATTCTTTAAATGCTTTATGACAGGTGTCATTCCCTTGTCTTCTGTTTTACATTCTTTCCCATGAGTAGTCTGCTGTTCCATCCTTTTTCCTCTGATCTGTTCTTTTTTCCTTCCCTGCTTGTAAGGTTTTTCTCTTCGTCTTTTTTCAGTACCTGATCTTTATGTGCCTAGGTATGACTTTTTTTTTTTTTTTTTTAATGTTGCTGAGCTTCTTGGATCTGTGGATGAAAATCTTTCCCTTTGGGAATACTTTTGTTCAATTTCTCTTCAAATGTTTCTCCTTTCTTTCTCCTGCCATTTTGGAAGTGCTGCTACTAGTATGTTAGATCATCAGATGTGTTCCACAGGTCTCTGACACGTTTTGCCTTTTTCTCTTATCTTTCAGTCTAGATCCCCAACCCCTGAGCCATGGACCAGAAAAATTGTCTTCATGAAACAGGTCCCTGATGCCAAAAAGGTTGGGGACCACAAGTCAAAATGATTTACTTTAATAAATTTTCGCTCACTTCAGTTTCTGAATAATTTACTTTAATAATGTTAGCTCACCTCAGTTTTAAGGGTAGGATCGAACTCTTCTTTCAGACAGGGCCCTGGAATCTTAAGTGCTGTGACACTAAGTTTCTGTTTTCAGGCCAAGTTTCTGCATCACTGGAAATTCTGCAGAAGTCCACTGGAGGATAATTGATGGTAGCAAGACTTGTTTTCTGTTGAGGGCAGCTTTTAGTCTGCCCATACTCAGGCATTAAAAGTTTGGTTTCTCTGTGTTCCAGCAAAGTTTCTTTGCCTATAGCATCCTTTTTCTGTCTACATTTGTACTTCAGCCAATGTAGGTGCCATGCAGGGTTGAAAGCACTAGTGGTCTGTGGTCACGTAGAGATGGCTGGTCCCTCTCTGGAATTCAGTTGATTTAGACTTACTTTGTACCCAGAGGTATTCAGTGGCTTTAAAGAAAGAATAGAATTTTAAATTTATTTAGTGTTTTGTCACTGTATGTTCTTTGTGAACTTCTATATTCTAACTGGAAGTCCTTTATTGAAGAGTTTTTGAGTGAGGTCAAGATCTCAAGTCAGTTTTTCAAGGGGTACATTGATTTTGTTGTTGCTTTTGCATATTTGAGGTAAATGAAAGTTATACAGATAAAGTGACTTTAAGGTTAGTGAGTCATGCTAACATGTTCTCAAGATACATTGGTATAGTTTATATGCTTTCAGTGATGAATTAGGCAAAGTGGGAAACTAAAAAGTTGATTTGAATTTTGATGAATTATAAACACTGAAGTCTAGACAGATTGTATGTATTTGCCTTCATCTACCGCCATCCTACCCTTTGATTTTGGAAGAACTAATGCTGGGTTCTTTACATTGAAAGTTAATTTTTTCAGTTTTCAATTTGAAAAATCACCTGGCAGCAACATTGTGACTGCAGTGGGAAAACTAGTAGCTAGTACATTTTAAAATGGTTAACATGTTATGTTTTATGTTGTATGAATTTTATCTCAATTAAAAAATCAATGAGCTGTTTGAAAGGCGCTCTCTGATGTTTATTTAAATTTTTAATCATAATGGACATTTGTGTGCTTTTATTGGCAGTTGTTTATTAGTCTGTAGATTTCAAGAGTTTGATTTTGTATCAGTGCCAGCTAACTTTCAAAATTGAATTCATTTGAAGAATACTGTTAGGTTTGATCTTAGCCAAAAGGCTGAGAAGCCATGAAGAATACTATTAGAAAAATAACTGTTACAACATATCTTGCTTTTTGATTTAGTCATGAGAGTTACTTGTTAAAACTTTACCCTTTGTTTTATAAGTTTTTCATGAAAAATTGACGGAATATGTAAAAGTGTGATGTTGGTAAACCGTTGAGAAACTTGTTATGTTATACAGAGTGCTTTTTTTTTTTTTTTTAATGAATGGCTCTTGAAATCTGATGTGATTTTACTTGGTTTTCAACAATCTCTTTTTCCACCTTTCCCTTCTTGAGTCTTATTTATGGATGATTCTCTCCTTTTTAACCCTCCCTACTCTGTCTCTCCAGCCTTGGCAACAGTTTTGAAGATGGCTCCCATGTAACGTCACCATTAAACCCAAATGAAAACTTCAATGTTGTCATTAAAGAAGAGCCTCTGGATGATTATGAATATGAACTTGGTGAGTGCCCAGAAGGGGTCACTGTGAAACAGGAAGAGACAGATGAGGAAACAGATGTATACTCAAACAGTGATGATGATCCTATACTAGAGAAACAGCTGAAGAGGCACAATAAAGCTGATAACCTAGAAGCTGACCATCCATCTTCTAAATGGCAACCAAATAGCCCATCAGGTGTTGCTAAAGCTAAAATGTTCAAATTAGATGCTGGAAAGATGCCAGTAGTCTACCTGGAGCCCTGTGCTGTCACCAAAAGCACAGTGAAGGTTTCTGAGCTCCCTGACAACATGCTTTCCACATCTCGGAAGGATAGATCTCTGTTGACAGAATTAGACTATTTGCCTGCGTACGTTGAAAATTCTAATGAGACTGGCTTCTGCTTAGGCAGAGAATCAGAAAATGATCTTGGAAGACATTCACTAGATATCAGAGTGGTACAAAAATATCCCTCACTTAAAGAAGCTCAGTGGAAATACCCTGATATATCTGACAGTGTTAACACAGAAAAACTACTTGATGGTTCAAAGAGTTCAGTTGGGGACTCGTTTTTAGGAAAAGAGGACTTGGGCAGAAAGAAAACTATGCTTAAGATTTCAGCGGCTCCCAAGACTGTGAATGCTAATCAGAATGCCCCTCCAAATGTCCCTGGAAAAAGAGGAAGGCCACGAAAACTGAAACTGTCTAAGGCAGGGCGGCCACCTAAAAACACAGGAAGATCTTTAACTTCTACGAAGAACACTCTTACGGGCCCTGGAAGTACCTTTCCAGATGTGAAACCTGATCTGGAAGATGTAGATGGTGTTCTCTTTGTTTCCTTTGAATCAAAGGTAAGATTGTCATTTTCAGCTTTCTTTCTAAGGCCAAATAATCATCACTGAATTGTATACTAGCTGCTAGTTATCTTAGAATGTAGTTACTGTGAATGCATCCATTATATGAGGTTGTGTGCATGGGAAGGGGAGTATCTCTGAAATATTGGGTTAGCAGTATTAACCCAACGCTTCAACTAGATTATTTTTCTTTCAGATTTTTAGAGAAACTTAGTCTTTCTAAATTGACTACACAGAGGTTGAATTCTCTCTGCCTGTTCTTTTCCTCCCTCCTTGTTAATTGCTGAGTAAATCTATTTTTATTTAAACAGGGGCTTCCCAGGTAGAGCTAGTGGTAAAGAACCTATCTGGCAATGCAGGAGACATAAGAGACGTAGGTTCGATCCTTTGGTTGGGAAGATCCTCTGGAGGAGGTTATGGCAACCCACTCCAGTATTCTTACATGGAGAATCCCATGGACAGAGGAACCTAGCGTGCTACAGTCCATGGGGTCACAAAGAATCGGACACAACTGGAGCAACTTAGCATGCATGCAGAGGAAATCAGTATACAAATTGCAATAAATGGGCATAAATACAGTTCTAAGTCAGTTAGCTGAGTGTATTATATTTAAAATTTTTGCTTTCTCCCCACTATTAAAGTGATGTTAATGTAGAACATTTAGAAAATAGTGAAAAGTATCAACATGGAAAAAATGCCCCTGGTTTACTTTTAAATCCTTAGAAGTGACATTAACCACTTTTTTTCTTTCCTTTTTTTTTTTTTTTAAATACAGGAAGCTCTAGATATTCACGCAGTTGATGGAACAAATGAAGAATCTTGTAGTCTTCAGGCATCAGCTGCAAATGACCCAGGTATTATATAATAGTAAAAAAAAAACAAGAGAGAGTTGGAGAATTTGGCTCTAGAAGTGAAAGAAGCAATGTGTAGTCTGCTGTAGTATATAGCAGCTTATTTTTATCATTGTTTTTTGAGTAGGTTGCAGAGCAAGAATTTCCCAGTTGGAAAAGGAATTGATAGAAGATTTGAAGGCCTTACGGCACAAGCAAGTCATACATCCTGGTCTTCAAGAAGGTATAATTCTCTAAAAACTATGCAAGCCTGGTTTTGTTGTTGTTGTTGTTCTTCTTCTTGCCCTCTCTTTTTTTCTCTCTTCCCTTTGCACCTTCCCCAAACCTTTTCTGTTTTCCTTCTTTCCCCTTTCTTTTGATTTCATTTATTTTAGCCCTTCTCTCAGCTTGCATTTTTTCTGTTCTCTCTGTTCATGATTCTTTCTCTTAACTAAAAAGCATGCCTAGGTCTTTGGTGTCCTAAGAGAAACCTTTCAGACTCTGAGGATACTGTTCTGTCATTGGTGAAGCATAATATATTATGCATTAAAAATGTATCATGGTAAGAAAGTGGTGTTTTTCTTTCTTATAATGCAATTTTGGTTGCTTTTGTTTCTGGGGGTTTTTGAAGGTTCCTTTGTTTTGTTTTTGGAGGGAAAGACCCTACTTTTTTTATGTACTTGGTAATATATTTAGCTGTGTAAAGAGAATACTTATTTCTCATATGTGACTGTAAACATTTTATATATTTCATATATTGCTTGGAGTGTAGTTTAAAATTTTAATCATTACATATTTTGTTGAAATAGTTTATCTTGGCCTTGATTATATGGTTTAATCCTTTTTTAAAGAATAGCAAAATTTACCATACCTATGCCATTATAATTAACTACTGACTTTCCTCCCTGTTTGCACTGTAAATAGAAGGACTATAAACCATGCCTCAACTTTTAGTTTTCTCATATCTTTTATTTTAGATATGCTTCTTGGAGTAGTTTGAGTTTTGACACTTAGTCAATTTTCAAAGGACTATCTAGGCTGATTCACATTGTATAGTTGATCATTTATATGAAAGTCTAAGCATTATATACCAACAGAACATTGATTTATAAACAGCCATTCAGTTTCTAAATTCACTGGTAATATTTGAACTTTTTGCTTTAACGTGAGACTGTGTGACAGTATGGTGTTAAAGTATGTAAATTTCAACCCAAGTAATTAGGACTGGATACTGTGGATTGTAATGGAAGATCAGTCATGTCATATTAGTCTTGCTGGTAATAATGTTTGCTGTCCTTTATTGTTTGTTTTCATTTCTGCTATTTTATTTAAATAATAATCTCTTTTCTCAGTTAACTTTTCGTTTTCCCCTCACTCCTACATTTTTTTAAGTACTCTTTATAACATTTGCATTGTGTTCTTTCAGCCTAATGACCACATTTATTGTCTTAGTTCTAGAGTTAAATATATTTAGTGCTCCCTGCTGATCTTTTTGCTCTGTTTGTTAGTTTTTTTGGCTAAGGTTTGAGTTTTTTTCCTTTCCTTATAGACATTTTAGTCAAATCTGTGATTTTTTTTCCCTTTGTGTAATGGGCCTTCAAAGTCAAATGCTTATGGGAACTAAGCAGGTAACATATAGTGAAATTAGCCTGAATTTGTGGGTGGGGTTGGACTCTAGTTGGCTGGAGTATAGGTTCTTTTTCTAAGGGGTCATCCACATGAGTTCAGTTCAGTCACTCAGTTGTGTCTGACTCTTTGCGACCCCATGAATCACAGCACGCCAGGCCTCCCTGTCCATCCCCAACTTCCGGAGTCCACCCAAACCCATGTCCATTGAGTCGGTGATGCCATCCAACCATCTCATCCTCTGTCGTACCCTTCTCCTCCTGCCTTCAATCTTTCCCAGTGTCAGGGTCTTTTCCAATGAGTCAGCTCTTCGCAACAGGTGGCCAAAGGATTGGAGTTTCAGCTTCAACATCAGTCCTTCCATTGAACACCCAGGACTGATCTCCTTTAGGATGGACTGGTTGGATCTCCTTGCAGTCCAAAGGACTCTCAAGAGTCTTCTCCACATCAGTGAATTGTCAAATAGGAATGTAGGCCCATTATTTTCAGAAATTCCCATTGTAGTGTAGAAGATAAAGTAAGTATTTTTATGTAAAATCTATCCGTTGTAAGTGGTGGCAGCTGATAAAGTTTTTTTGAACAGAAAAGTGTGTGAGGCATCCATCACCTTTTAGTTACTACACAAATTATGCATTTAGTGTTCAAGTTTGTACTTAATCCTCACATTGTTAAGGGTAAATTCAACTACATTCTTATATAGTTTTACAGTTAAATCTGTAATCCATGTGTACTTTCTAAAATCCATGAGGCACTTTCCATAATGTATAAGGTAGAATTACAGTTTGGAGGTTTTCCTGTATTTTATTTTGGCAGATGTCTCCCCCAGCCCCCAACCTTTGCTTAAGACTTAAAATATTAAAAGAATTAAGTTAGTTTGACTAAATGTTTATAGTAACTTATGGTGCCAGCTAAGTATCTGCAGATAGTGAAAATACTTGTCTAGATTCCTTTCTAATAATTGATGTTTGAAGTAATTTATTAAATTTATTACATTTCAATTCAGTAATGTCCTGTTTCTTTGCCTTTCTGTCAACTGTAGCATTTCCTTATTTTTTAGAAAATGAGCACTTCTAAATCTTAGAAAGATTTTGAGCTGGAAAAAAAAAAACTTGAAAAGCTTTGTGAACTTCCTTTGTAATTGTGGAAGAAATGTTGATTTAAGCCTGAGAAAATGTTTTTATTGTTGTTGTTTATAGTTTTGTTGCTAAAATAAGATTCTTAATTTTGTTTTCCACAGTGTGATATTTTTGTTTTCTATACTTTTCTTTGCTGCTTCCAAACTGGTTTATTTTCTAAGCCCATCATCCTGAAATTACAATTTTTTGATCTTTAAAGGTATTGTTATAAAAGCGTTTTCTACTTCATTGCTACCAAGTAAATTAATTCTATGTCAGTTGTTACATTCATGTTTTATTTTAAGTAAGTATTAGATTTGCAGAAATATTGGAACCATAGTACAGAGTTCCTATATACTCAACATCCAGTTTCCCCTGTAGTTAACATCTAACTTGAGCGCAATACATTTGTTACAATTAGAGAACCTACTGATATACTATTATTTACTAAAGTGCATACTTTATTCAGATTTCCTTAGTTAGTTTTCTATGTTTCAAGGTATCACCTAGGAAAATGTCGTAGTACTGCATCTAGTAGTCATGTCTCCTTAGGATCCTGTTGGCTGGGATGGTTTCTCAGACTGTTTTGTTTTTAATTATTTTGACCGTTTTGAGGAATACTGGTCAGGTATTTTGTAGAATGACCCTCAGTTGAGATTTGTTTGATATTTTTCTCATGGTTCACCTGAGACCATATGTTTATAGGAAGAAGACCACAAAGGTAAAGTGCCATTCTCATCTTACCATATCAAGGATAAATATTATCAACATAATTTGTCACTGACATTTTTATGCTGTACTCTTTGGAAGGAAGTCACTGTGTAGTCCACACTTAATGAGTGGTAAGGTATGCTTCTCTTTCTTGAGGAAGGAGTATCTGCATAAATTACTTGAAATTTTTCTGTAGCCAGAGATTTCTTTCTCCCTCATTTTTATTCAGTCTTTTATATCAGTATGAACTCCTGTCAGTTTTAATGTTAAATTCCTTAAATGACAGTATTCCCAGGGCACTCTCTCTTTCTTTTTAGTTACTTAAAAAAATCTCTGTAGTGTTAAATCAGTGGTTAGGTAGAGTTTTTCTTTTATATATCTATATCTACTTTTCTGTTCTATGTTCAGTAGTTATACAGGTTTTTCTTTGGAGTGTATTTCTGTGGATATCTCCTATTTAAGTGCATTTAGCTAGATGCGCACTTTTTTTTTTTTTTTTTGCTACAGTTTATCATCTTAGGTGATTCTGCCTTGAACCTAAAGGGTTATCTGTTTTTGTTTCTTTCTTTATGAGTCTTTTTTTTAATGGTGAGATAATGTATTCTTAGGAAGTTGCTCCTAATATGATGAAAAGGCAGAAGCATTTAGGGGTATGATTTAAACCATCATGTGCAAAGCATTATATGCTTTTATATGCTAAGAATTATTTAACTTATTTTTGCAAGCTGAAGTTATTCTCATTCATATGGAACCGACTAAGTCTGGGTCTTATGGCAAATAAGTCTTCATGGCAAATAGATGGAGAAACATGGGGAAATAAATCTTCATGGCAAATAGATGGGGAAACATGGCAAGTAGATGGGGAAACAATGGAAACAGTGAGAGACTTTATTTTTTGGGGCTCCAAAATCACTCACTGCAGATGGTGTCTGCAGCCATGAAATCAAAAGACACTTGCACCTTGGAAGAAAGCTATGACCAACCTAGACAGCACATTAAAAAACAGAGACATTACTTTGCCGACAGAGGTCTGTCTAGTCAAAGCTGTGGTTTTTCCAGTAGTCATGTGTGGTTGTGAGAGATGGACTATAAAGAAAGCTGAGTGCCAAAGAATTGATGCTTTTGAACTGTGGTGTTTGAGAAGACTCTCTGAGAGTCCCGTGGACTGCAAGGAGGTCCAACCAGTCCATCTTAAAGGAAATCAGTCCTGAATATATATTCATTGGAAGGACTGATGCTGAAGCTCCAATCCTTTGGCCACTTGATGTGAAGAACTGACTCATTTGAAGAGACCCTGATGCTGAGAAAGATCGAAGGTGGGAGAAGGGGACAACAGAGGATGAGATGGTGGGATGGTATCACCGACTGAATGCACATGAGTTTGAGTAAGCTCTGTGAGGTGGTGCTGGACAGGGAAGCCTGTTGTGCTACAGTCCATGGGGTTGCAAAGAGTCGGACACGATTGAGCGACTGAACTGAAACTGAAAGTCTGGGTCTCAAGTATTTGTTTCTTGGGGAAGGATTTTCTCTAAGGACAAACATTTCAAGATGTGTAGGTAAGCTAAGTTGGGAATTACTTTGAGTAGTGTCCATGTGCCATTGACCTCTCTACTGTTAAGGCTTTAACAAAATAAGTATATTTAAAATAAATTTGATCTTTGTGTTGATATTTTTCGGAGAAGGCAATGGCACCCCACTCCAGTACTCTTGCCTGGAAAATCCCATGGACGGAGGAGCCTGGTAGGCTGCAGTCCATGGGGTCGCTAAGAGTCAGACACGACTGAGTGACTTGACTTTCACTTTTCACTTTCATGCATTGGAGAAGGAAATGGCAACCCACTCCACAATTCTTGCCTGGAGAATCCCAGGGACAGCGGAGCCTGGTGGGCTGCCGTCTATGGGGTCACACAGAGTCAGACACGACTGAAGTGACTTAGCGGTAGCAGCAGTTGATATTTTTAGGATCACTTGATACACCTTTTTGTGGGAAGATGGCAGTTCAAAATATTAGCAAATCCAGACAAGAAGATATGTAGGGAAAACAGTCTGTAAATTTGATTGTCCTGGTCTAGATTTTGCATGTCTGCCTACCTATTTGGCTGTATGGATACATTTTTAACAACTTAATTCCTTTCTTTCTGTTTTCTCTGTAGGCTCAAGTAGTTTTTGTCTGTAATAATAATATGTTTCTCTTTTCAAAGCACTACAGTATCTGATTTTATCCTTTGTTTAGGATTCAGTGTGACTTGAATTTCTGCGATATTTTGCATTCTGCTCCACTCTGGTTCCACTCTGCTCTTCCTCCCCACCTTTCCTAGTTAATTCCTACTTATTCTAATTTAAGAATTACACTCTCTGTACAGTTTTACCAGGTTGCCTTGGGCTTTTCAAGTATCGTTCCATTTGCCTCTCACAGGATTTATTTACCCTATTGTAACTACTAATGAGTCAGTTGGGAAAACAACACAAAAGCTCCATGAGGTCTGGGAAATGTCTTTGATCTCTGTCCTCATCTGTATTGCAGAGCATTTGAAAGAGAAGGTACAGTTAATTCTTAAAACATAAAACTCAGTGCAGTGGATTGATACTTCACTGATGAGAAAGCAGAAGCTAAGAGAAATTTAGCCCAAAGTCAGGATTAGAGAACAGTTTTTTGACCCATATTAACCTGCCTGCCAAAGCAGGAGACGTAAGAGACACGGGTTTGATCCCTGGTTTGGGAGGATCCCCTGAAGGCGGGCATGGCAATCCACTCCAGTATTTTTGCCTGGAGAATCCCATGGACAGAGCAGTGTGGTAGACTACAGTCCACAGGGCCGCAGAGAGTCGGACCCAACTGACAGTGGCAGCACACAGGCACACGTTTTTCTCCCTAGTTGATTGAAACATGAGGAAAATACTTCATTGATGTTCATTTTAATCACATTATGTGATTCAATAAAATAAGCATGATAAAATGATACTTATTTTAAAGAACTAGAATTATAAACTAAAGCCAAATTGCCATCTCTGTTTATTAAGTTTTATGTGGAGTATATACAAATCAACCTTAAGAGAACTTGAAGCTTGTAACCTGACCAGTGTCTTCACCTTGCAGGAAACGAGTACTATGTAATAAGCTTTTTATTGGAAACCTGTACCTGTGACTTCTAGTAGTTAATACCATGATAGTTGATGCCTTCAATTTCTTATTTCAGTTTTGTTCAAATTTAGGTTAAATGCTTTCCTTCTCAGTAATATGAAGCCAGTAATTGTACAAACAAGGAAATCCAGATTAGAAACTTGTCACTAGTAACAGAAAAAATTCAAATTTAAGAACAATAGGATATAGATTTATACCAATAAGATGAGGACAGTTTTAAAAGTCCAGTGATATAAAATGTTGATGAGGATGTGGATCAGCAACGACTTTTAACGCTATTGGGGAGAGTATAAATGGAGAGTTAATTGGCAGTCTAGTGAACAACTTCCCAACTAGTGCAGTATTGCATGTGGTTATCCATGATTGTGTGACAGGTATGCTCTTGAAACACTTGATCTCAGAGTGGCCAGACAAGACCACGGGAAATTAATAACTGTAACTGGTTGCCTCTAGCCATAAGCAGCCTCATGTTTATTCCAGTTTGTTATGTAATTACTGTTTTCTTATTTCCCATTAAATAAGAAAGATTCAGAATAACTAGGTGTATCAGTTAGAATTCTGAATTGCAAACATCAGAATCCACTCACTCTGCAGGTGAAATAGAATATAAATTTATTAAAGAATATCAGATGATTTACAGAGAGAATCTCCTGAAAGGCAGAAAAACAGACTCTAGGACTATGCAGTCAGGAAAAATGTCCAAAAAAAAAAAAAAAAGGAAAAATGTCCAAATTATATTCCCTGAGACTGCAGCCATGATATTAAAAGACGCTTACTCCTTGGAAGGAAAGTTATGACCAACCTAGATAGCATATTGAAAAGCAGAGACATTACTTTGCCAACAAAGGTCCATCTAGTCAAGGCTATGGTTTTTCCAGTGGTCATATATGGATGTGAGAGTTGGACTGTGAAGAAAGCTGAGCGCCGAAGAATTGATGCTTTTGAACTGTGGTGTT
This sequence comes from Bos indicus, assembly GCF_029378745.1. Lineage (NCBI taxonomy): Eukaryota > Metazoa > Chordata > Mammalia > Artiodactyla > Bovidae > Bos > Bos indicus. Next base: position 37,026,315 of record NC_091769.1, read on the forward strand.
GGAGAAGACTCTTGAGAGTCCCTTGGACTGCAAGGAGATCCAACCAGTCCATTCTAAAGGAGATCAGTCCTGGGATTTCTTTGGAAGGAATGATGCTAAAGCTGAAACCCCAGTACTTTGGTCACCTCATACAAAGAGTTGACTCATTGGAAAAGACTGATGCTGGGAGGGATTGGGGGCAGGAGGAGAAGGGGACGACGGAGGAGAAGGGGATGACAGAGGATGAGATGGCTGGATGGCATCACTGACTCCATGGACGTGAGTCTGAGTGAACTCTGGGAGTTGGTGATGGACAGGGAGGCCTGGCGTGCTGCGATTCATGGGGTCACAAAGAGTCGGACATGACTGAGCAACTGAACTGAACGGAACTGAACTTAAGAGCCCATACAAACAGTCTCACAACATTGAACAGTTACTACCATTTTCAACATAGTACACTGAACACAGTATACTACAGCTAGGACATTGATTACTTTTACCTCTAAAAGTTCTTAACTTGGCCAAATAGTATCAACCTCGTTAACACAATTCTGCATAGTATTCCTTTGCTTATGGTCCTCTCTTCTAGATTGGAGCCTTTTATGGCTACATCTGTGTTTTAACACCTCTCTATTGAAGAGGTGGGGGTTATAATGTGGAAAAGTAATAGCTTTTGGAAAGGTTCTCAGAATATTTTGGGCAGCCACATGTATGTCAAACAGTATCCAGTAAATTAAAGATGAACATATCCCATTATATAGCAATTCCACTCTTGGATAAATGCCATAAGGAAAAGCTAAATACACTAGAGAAACTTTCATACATGTTCATATTTGTGATAGACTTTTTTGTACAAGATGTACAATTACCCTGCAGTATTTTTTGTAATAGTTTAAAATAGGAAACAGCTTAATTCTCATCAAAAGGAGAATGGTGAATAAATGAGAGTCATTCATAATCTGGAATAGTGTACAACAGTGAAAATAAATCATGTAGAGATACACCTGTCAACATAGACAACTCTTTGATGTAAAATGTTAAAGAAAAAAAGGTAGAAACATAGGTAAAATATATGCTTTCCCAATACCTACAGATAAGCCATAATATTTATAGGCTCCATTAACCATAAGTATCTTAATAATAACTAAAGAATTAGTAGCCTTCACCAGGCCAGACGCTCAGACTATTGTATGTTTGTATTAGAGGTCCTAGAAAATCTCTGGGGTATAAAGTATTAAAGTACAAAAAGTCTGAAGTCTGCTGTGTTTATGTATTAGTTATCTATTGCTGCTTAACAGATTGCTACAAACCTAGTACCTTAAAACAACACATTTACTGTCTCAGGGTTCAGTGGGTCAGGTGTTAGGCCATAGCCTAACTGGGTCCTCCTTTTAAGGTATCACAGGATTGCACTCAAGATGTGAGTCTTGTCTCCTCATCAAAGGTTTGAGTGGGGAGGGATCTGCTTCCAGTTTCCCTCAGGTTGTTGGCAGAATTTTTATCCTTGCAGCTCTAGCAGGATGGATGATAACACTCACTCTTAGATTATCACATATACATACATAATCATGTACATCCTATCCCTTTTGCCACTGGTTAGAAGCAAGTCACAGGGCCCACCAACATTCAGGATAGAAAAGGGAGGATTTTGTAAATATATAATACCCAGGAAGTGAGGATCATGAGGCCACCTTGAAGTCTGTCTGCCACTTTCAACTTTTATTTCATCATTTCTGGTCTCCACTTATTCTTTATTATACCCCTCCCTCCCCCCTCCACCCCAACCAGAGATTAAAAAATACCCAATATGAAAAAAAAATACCCAATATGATTCTTTTTTTTTTTTTTTTGTAGTGGGCTTAAAATTGAATTCAGTGGACCCAACAATGAGCATTGATCTTAAGTACTTGGGAGTACAGCTACCTTTGGCTCCAGCCACTAGCTTTCCATTCTGGAACCTTACCGGAGCCAACCCTGCCTCTCCTGGTGAGTGCACAGTATTTGTAAACTCAAACAAGTTTGTGATAAAAATAAAATGCTACCATTGTTAGAGACATTTAGGATACTCTAATTAAATCCTTTATCTAGTGGTGAGTCTTAACTATAATTTATACATTTTAGATGAAATCTTAGTAATTAATTAGATATTAAATATTGGCTTCCTTGAATTTTGATCGTCTTTTACTTTTACTTTTATAGATGCTGGATTTCCCTTTGTTTCTAGGACAGGGAAGACCAATGATTTCACCAAGATCAAGGGATGGAGGGGAAAGTTTCATAGTGCTTCTGCATCTAGGAATGAAGGTAGTCAGCTTTTTAAAAATTTAAAAATACATTCTGAAACATGTGGCCAAAGACTCTTGTTAAAAGTAAACCTTGGTTATTTTTCTTTATCTCTTCTTTCGATGCTTTAAAATAAACTGAAAATAATTATCTTGCCTTTTTTTGTTCATTTTCTGTGTCTTGTAGTCCCTATCCTGGGTTTCAGTCCCTAACCATGTCAGACTTAAATAATTCTTGCAGCCTTTTCAAACTACACTTCCTTTCTATTCCTACAGTTATAAAAAGCATCATCGTCAAGCATTATTTCAGAACTGTATACTTTAGAGCTGTATAGTGATTTCCAATAATGTTACAGTACTTCAAAATAAACTTCTAAATCCAATCTGAAATCTAAATTTTGATTGTGTGTCTGTTGGTCTCCTTTCTTAGTGCTTTTCCTTTCAAACTGCAATTGTTTGCAGTTACACTCTAACTAGATAAATTTATTGTTTATTCAATATAATTTTTCTCCTCTTTGAATCTTTGTACAGTATTATAATAGTGTAATGCTTGTCTCTGTTAAACTTGCTTTTTCTTGTTCCTTAAAAACTAAATTTTATACTACTGTTTTTGTGCCCTTAACTTTTTCCCTTCTGAGGAGGGACCGTTTGGAAGATCTGGTAGCTTATAAATGAATGCTCCTGGCCTTTTTAAGTGTATTTTTCTAGAGACATAAATATCTGTCTTACATTTCTTTAAGTATCTGTTTATCTTTATTTCTAGGTGGAAATTCTGAAGGTCCATTGAAAAACCGTTCTGCTTTCTGCAGTGATAAGCTGGATGAATACTTGGAAAATGAAGGCAAGCTGATGGAAACAAGCATGGGTTTCTCTTCTAATGCTCCCACGTCGCCTGTGGTATACCAGCTTCCCACCAAGAGTACCAGCTATGTTCGAACACTTGATAGTGTGCTGAAGAAGCAGTCTACCATTTCCCCTTCTACCTCTTACTCTTTGAAACCTCATTCTGTACCCTCTGTCTCTCGAAAGGCAAAGTCTCAAAACAAACAGGCAACTTTCAGTGGCCGAACTAAATCATCTTATAAATCCATTTTACCATACCCTGTTTCACCAAAGCAGAAGCACACTCCTATGATTCCAGGAGATAAGATTACCAAGAATTCTTCAAGCACCACCTCAGAAAACCGGGTGAATAACTTGATTGTGCCAACTTTAGATGAAAATACATTTCCAAAGCAAATTAGTTTGCGGCAGGCACACCAGCAGCAGCAGCAACAGCAACAACAACAGGGATCTCGCCCTCCAGGCTTGTCTAAGTCTCAAGTGAAGCTAATGGATCTGGAAGACTGTGCACTTTGGGAAGGAAAACCAAGGACCTATATCACTGAAGAGCGAGCAGATGTATCCTTAACAACTCTGCTTACGGCTCAAGTAGGTACCTTTTGTTTTCCAAAAGCATATTAGTCTTGTCGAGAAAGAATTAGGTCGTTAGAAGAAATGGGAATGGGGCTTTTTGGCAGGAGGATGGGGTGTTCAGTTACCTTAGTGACAGCTAAGGAAATGTCTTCCACATTTGTTCTTTATCAACTAGATATCAAGTGTAGATTCCTCCTACCAGCAGAGGGAGACTGTACAATCATGCTTTTGAATTGTCCCTCTCCTTTATAAAGGCAGCTGACTATTTTGAACATTTTTAATTTCATTCTCCAGCATGTGGGCAAGTACATTTACTGGGCTTGTTAAAAAGAGCTTTGAAAACTCTGCTTAAAAGGTATTAAATCCCAGAAAATGCCCCAAATTATCAACCTACAGAGAAAATGGTTTTGTCTTTTATAAAATTATATATTAAGAAATTTTCATTAATTGTTGATTCACCTATGGTAACATAGGTGAATGGTATGTTAAAGCCTTGGTGCATGTGAAATGATACAGGAGCATGTGGATAAGTTTTCTGTCATGAAATTTCTGTAGTTTACCTTCCATATTTTAAATTCTGTGACTATATTCTAAAGCTGAAGATCATCAGATATTGGGACTAAATATAAATTTTATCTTTTATAATCAATCATTCCTAAAGACTTTTCATTTTCAGTTCAGTTGCTCAGTCGTGTCCAATTCTTTGCGACCCCATGAATCGCAGCACACCAGGCTTCCCTGTCCATCTCCAACTCCCGGAGTCCACCCAAACCCATGTCCATTGAGTCGGTGATGCCATCCAACCATCTCATCCTCTGTTGTCCCTTCTCCTCCTGCCCTCAATCTTTCCCAGGATCAGGGTCTTTTCCAATGAGTCAGCTCTTTGCATAGGTGGCCAGAGTATTGGAGTTTCAGCTTCAACATCAGTCCTTCCAATTTATCACTCAGGACTGATCTCCTTCAGAATGGACTGGTTGGGTCTCCTTGCAGTCCAAGGGATTCTCAAGAGTCTTCTCCAACATCACAGTTCAAAAGCATCAATTCTTCTGTGCTCAACTTTCTTCATAGTCCAACTCTCACATCCATACATGACCACAGGAAGAACCATAGCCTTGACTAGACGGACCTTTGTTGACAAAGTAATGTCTCTGCTTTTTAATATGCTGTCTTGGTTGGTCATAGCTTTCCTTCCAAGGAGTAAGCGTCTTTTAATTTCATGGCTGCAGTCACCATCTGCAGCGATTTTGGAGCCCAGAAAAATAAAGTCAGCCACTGTTTCCACTGTTTCCCCATCTATTTGCCATGAAGTGATTGGACCATATACCGTGATCTTTGTTTTCTGAATGTTGAGCTGTAAGCCAGCTTTTTCACTCTCCTTTTTCACTTTCATCAAGAGGCTCTTTAGTTCTTCACTTTCTGCCATAAGGGTGGTGTCATCTGCATATCTGAGGTTATTAATATTTCTCACAGCAATCTTGATTCCAGCTTGTGCTGCTTCTAGCCCAGTGTTTCTCATGATGTACTCTGCATATAAGTTAAATAAGCAGGGTGACAATATACAGCCTTGACATACTCCCTTTTCCTATTTGGAACCAGTCTGTTGTTCCATGTCCAGTTCTAACTGTTGCTTCCTGACCTGCATACAGATTTCTCAAGAGGCAGGTCAGGTGGTGTGGTATTCCTATCTCTTTCAGAATTTTCCACAGTTTATTGTGATCCACACAGTCAAAGGCTTTGACATAGTCAATAAAGCAGAAATAGATGTTTTTCTGGAACTCTCTTGCTTTTTTGATGATCCAACAGATGTTGGCAGTTTGATCTCTGGTTCCTCTGCTTTTTCTAAAACCAGCTTGAACATCTGGAAGTTCACGGTTCACATACTGCTGAAGCTTGGCTTGGAGAATTTTAAGCATTACTTTACTAGTGTGGGAGATGAGTGCAATTGTACAGTAGTTTGAGCATTCTTTGGCATTGCCTTTCTTTGGGATTGGAATGAAAACTGACCTTTTCCAGTCCTGTGGCCACTGCTGAGTTTCCCAAATTTGCTGGCATATTGAGTGCAGCACTTTCACAGCATCATCTTTCAGGAGTTGGAAAAGCTCAACTGGAGTTCCATCACCTCCAGTAGCTTTGTTCATAGTGATGCTTTCTAAGGCCCACTTGACTTCAAATTCCAGAATTTTGGCTCTAGGTGAGTGATCACACCATTGTGATTATCTTGGTTGTGAAGCTCTTGTTTTGTACAGTTTTTCTGTGTATTCTTGCCACCTCTTCCTAATATTTTCTGCTTCTGTTAGGTCCATACCATTTCTCTCCTTTATCGAGCCTATCTTTGCATGAAATGTTCCCTTGGTTTCTCTGATTTTCTTGAAGAGATCTCTCGTGTTTCCCATTCTGTTGTTTTCCTCTATTTCTTTGCATTGATTGCTGAGGAAGGCTTTCTTATGTCTTCTTGCTGTTCTTTGGAACTCTGCATTCAAATGGGTATATCTTTACTTTTCTCCTTTGCTTTTTGCTTTCCATCTTTTCACAGCTATTTGTAAGGCCTCCTCAGAGAGCCATTTTACTTTTTTTTCATTTTTCTTGGGGATGGTCTTGATTCCTGTCTCCTGTACAGTGTCACGAACCTCCGTCCATAGTTCATCAGGCACTCTATCAGATCTAGTCCCTTAAATCTGTTTCTCACTTCCACTGTATAGTCATAGGGGTTTGATTTAGGTCATAGCTGAATGGTCTAGTGGTTTTCTCCACTTTCTTCAATTTCAGTCTGAATTTGGCGATAAAGGAGTTCATGATCTGAGCCATAGTCAGCTTCCGGTCTTGTTTTTGCTGACTGTATAGAGCTTCTCTGTCTTTGGCTACAAAGAATATAATCAATGTGATTTCAGTTATGCATGTATTATTCTGTTCTCTTTTTATTAATTACCATAGAGCAAGGGTCAGTAAACAGTTTCTGTAAAGGGGTAGATAGTAAATACTTTTGGCTTTGTAGGCCTTACAGTCTCTGTTGCAGTTTCTCAACTCTGCTATTGTAATGCCATAGATGTTATGTAAATGAGTGGACCTGGCTGTGTTCCAATGAAACTTTACTTATGAAACAGACTGAATTTGGCCCCTGGGCCTTAAGTTGGTCAACCCCTGCTCTATAGCATTATGTGTGATGTCTATTGAGAATAAATTCATCCTTGTTGATATTTTGGCTCATAATTAATTACAGTATTGGAGAAGGGAATGGCAGTTTACTCTAGTATTCTTGCCTGGAGAATCCCGTGGACAGAAGAACCTGGCAGAGTACAGTCCGTGGAATCGCAAAGAGTCGGACCTGGCTAAGTGACTAACGCTAACACTGATTAAAATATCTGTTCTTTTATCTGTGCTATGTATTTTAGAATGGGAGATAGCTCAGACTTCTGGTTATATTCCTACTTTGTCTTCTGAATTTGCATTAATCTGTTACTGTTTGTACTGAGTGCTCAGAGTAGAAGGCGGCAGACCAGTATATGATTGTAACTTGTTAGGGGATGATTTAGTAGATTTATAATTGTCTACTCTTAACTTTAGGCATCTCTCAAAACTAAACCCATCCATACGATCATAAGGAAACGAGCGCCTCCATGCAACAATGACTTCTGTCGATTGGGGTGTGTATGTTCAAGTCTAGCTTTGGAGAAGCGCCAGCCTGCTCACTGCCGCCGACCAGACTGCATGTTTGGCTGCACCTGTTTGAAAAGAAAAGTTGTACTTGTTAAAGGGGGATCCAAAACTAAGCATTTCCAGAAGAAGAGTGCTCATCGTGATCCAGTATTTTATGATAATTTGGGAGAGGAGCAAAAAGAAGAAGGAGAAGAGGGAGTCAAAGAGGAGGAAGAACAATTGAAAGAGAAAAAGAAGAGAAAGAAACTAGAGTACAGTGAGTATCAATTAAGAATTAAGACAGTACAGTTTTTTTTCCAAATAGTATGATTATTTGAAAATGTATGTCGGATATAAATTACTTTAATCTTCTTAATCAGTGATCTCATAGGAATTTAGTTCTTATTATTCTTAAAATGCTCTTTGTATATGGCATGTGTGATGTACATAGACCTGCACTCATATGCTTTTTTTAAATTGAAATTTTCTCTTGAAGATAGCTCTTCTGTGTTAAATTCGAATCTTCTCTCAATTTCATTTTTTCCTTTTCTACTATATCTTTTTATTTTGTTTAAATAGATTGACTAATTTCACCATGTAATTAGAGAGTTTCTTGCTTCTTAGTTTATTGGTAGATTCTTTAGTGTTTGAGCCACCAGGGAAACCCTTAGTTTATTAGAAGGTTAATATTCCATTGTTGGCAGTTTATGTTTACATTTGCTGCTGTTTGCCATGTACTTTCTTCAGTCAGATTGGATGATTAATATTTTGATATATATCTTCTTCCAGTATTTTCTGTTCATCTACATGTATGCATATATATATTTTTATAGAAATGAAACTTCTGTATGTATAGTAACTTTAGAACTTTCTTATCATAAAATCATGTTCTGCTTTCTGTATTAACAACTGCGGCTCTATAATTTTATTTTTATTAGCTTTGTATTTGAAGAAGGCAATGGCACCCCACTCCAGTACTCTTACCTGGAAAATCCCTTGGACACAGAAGCCTGGTGGGCTGCGGTCCATGGGGTCCCTAAGAGTGAGACACGACTGAGCGACTTCACTTTCACTTTTCACTTTCAGGCATTGGAGAAGGAAATGGCAACCCACTCCAGTGTTCTTGCCTGGAGAATCCCAGGGACGGGGGAGCCTGGTGGGCTGCAGTCTATGGGGTCGCACAGAGTCGGACACGACTGAAGTGACTTAGCAGCAGCAGCCGCTTTGAATTATTACAGTTCTTTTGGTTGGATATTTAGCTTTTCTGGGTTTTCAAATAGTATGGTAATGAACATTCATGTTCAGTATAGGCTATTAAAAGTGGAATTGCTGTGACAATGAGGATTTTTAAACATTTTTAAATGTTGCTACAATTGTACCAACTACACAATTACCAGTAGTTGGATAGTGCCAGTTCTATATTCTTGTTAGGTATTAAAACTGATAGGCAGAAACTGATGTCTTACCTTAAATTTACATTTCTGTAGTGATAGGTTTATTGAATATGTCATAAACTGTAAATGGCTTTTTCAAATTGTTTGCTAACTTTCATTGGAGTGGCTTTGTTTTTTTCCCACATGTTTCCAAAAGCTTTATTTTTTCCAGGTTGTAATTTTGTAATTTACATTTTAATTTTCTTCAGAGTTCTTCCCATCTCCCTTAGGCAAAGGAAAATCTGAGATGACATAGTTAAGTCTAGTCTCTTCTTTTTATGATTTTGGTTTTTTGGAATCTTATGTAGAAAGTCTTTCTCTATCCTCAAGATTTAAAAAAATTAGATTAATAAATGGTCTTAAAAAATTAAATTTTTGATATATCTGGAATTTATATCACATTTGGAGTAGGGCATCATTTCTCCCTCAAATGGCTAGCCAGTTGTACTATTACTTGTTGAGAATAAATACTTTACTTATTGGTTTAAAATGTCATCTATGGAAAAAAAAAAAAGTCATCTATGATACAGGAAATGAAAATATACCAGTGTTTGGGTCTGTTTTTAGTTTCTGCTGTTCATTTTGTGATCAGTGCCAGGCTGTTCTAATTGCTGTTTCAGTATTCAAATAAGGTACTCTACCTTCATGAACTTCTTATAAATATGATTTTAAAAGTTTAGAATGAAATATAATACAAAGTTATTAATTTAGTTTTTCCCATATCTTCTTATTGAGTTTACCCCCATCTTCCACTTACAGCAATACTTTTCCATTTCAAAGCAACAGAAGTAAGTTACAAAAACCACAGCAGGAGGAATACAGTATATCTGTTAGGTTTATTACTTTGTTTTCTTGGTAGAGACTTTACCCTGTATTTCAATTAGAATTAAACTCCAGAAGCCAGCCAATTACTGAAATATATTTTGGTTTTCTCACTGGGATAGTCCTTAATAAAAGACATTGTCTACTATGTTCTAGGAGCCATTAAATTTCTTGTACTGTTAGGGAACAATGGGGAAAGGAGGAGAGATATTTTTGTAATGATTGCTTTGTAAAAGGAGTAGAAATAGGGAAGAGTTCTTGGAGACAGAAGTGTTGTTGAGACTGAACATAAAGGTAAATATAGAAACTGGAAGAAGTTGAAATCTATCAGTGTTTTGCGAAAAGATAGGTGGAAAATGAGAAAAAAAAATTGCTGATGATTAAAAGGAGTTGGAGAAAGTTAGGAGAAAATGAAAGAGAAATTACTGGAAGAAATGATGGTAGAGGGCCTTCCCTGGTGGTGCAATGGTTAAGACTCCACATTTCCGCTTCAGGGGACACAGGTTTGATCCCTGGTCAGGGAACTAAGATCCTGTAGTCTGTGTGGTGTGGCCAAAAATAAATAAATAAATAAAAGTAATAGGGTAGAGTAGAATAGAACAGGAAGAAGTAGTGATAGAAAATGTCTCAAAGCTGAAGAATATGACATTTCTGATTTAAGGGGCCACTGAGTACCAGGCAGTTAAGAATTTTAAGGTGACTCTATGTAGACACGTTCTTCTGACATTTCAGAACACTGAGAGTGAAGAATATATTCTGAACTCTTTTTAGAAGAAGACACTTTTCCTGGGAAGGATTTTGAATCAGTTTGGTATCAAAGAGATCATCAATAACACTGGATATTTGAGTAATATTCTTAAAGTCAGAGTTGAATAGGAATTGGATGAATTTTTAATCTTAACAGCCTTGGCCAAATTATAAACCATAATTTATAATTATGCATGAAATAGAGATACATTAAAATATCAGGATGCAAGAAGTTGATCTCTTACAGATTCTTGGTTACTTTCTTGAGGTTGTGCTCCAGAAAATGAAAAAAAAAAAAAACAAAAAACAAGAAACATGAGATAACTTCTAGTGAGTTATGAACACAGTCCAAGAGAAAACAATCTTAAGATGACTACTATAGAGCAAGACTATAAAGCAAGCCGTCTAATTTAAAATAGAAAAATCAGAAGATGCTGAGAAGACTACCTTCAAGAGTATATTAGTTTTATTTTAAGAAATGACATGGTTAAGAACCTGGATGATTCATGATTAGGTGAAAGTATATGTCAACTTCATCAATTAAAAAAAGAATTGAAAACACAGGAAGGAAAAGATTTGTACAGGAAAATTATGGTCCAACTATTCTATGAACCAGCACAATTTTTGGTTAGTTTCAAGCAATTAAGAGTAAGAAAAGAAGGACTTCCTATTAGTCTACTGGGTGGGAATCCACCTTCCATTCTGGGGAACACTGGTTCAGTCCCTGACCTGGGAACTAAGATCCCACATGCTGCATGAATAATAATAATAATATTAATAAATTAATAAGAAAAAAGAATCTATTGGACAATTTAAACAGATTTAGTGGTATAGGATTACATTTTCTTCTCCTTAGGGGTCAGTCACATTAGTTGATTCTACAAGGATTGATAGGGCTTCCCTCATAGTTTGGTAAAGAATCCACCTGCAGTGCAGGAGACCCCAGTTTGATTCCTGGGTTGGGAAGATTCCCTGGAGAAGGGATAGGCTACCCACTCCAGTATTGTTGGGCTTCCCTTGTAGCTCTGCTGGTAAAGAATCTGCCCTCAATGCGGGAGACCTGGGTTTCTGGGTTGGGAAGATCGCCTGGAGAAGAAAAAGGCTACCTCCTCCAGTATTCTGGCCTGGAGAATTCCATGGACTGCATAGTCCATGGAGTCCCAAAGGATCGAACACAATTGAGCTACTTTCACTTTCTTTCACAAAGATTGATCACGTAAGCATAATTGACTAAGCAGATGTATGGATGTTTTGATGTTTAGAATTGGCACATACAAATTGTTGAAGTTCCAAGTTTTTAGGATAGAAATTAGTACCACAAACCATGATAATGTGAAAGTAGCTCTATAGCTGGAGAAGGCAATGGCACCCCACTCCAGTATTCTTGCCTGGAGAATCCCATGGGCAGAGGAGCATGGTAGGCTGTAGTCCATGGGGTCTCGAAGAGTCGGACAAGACTGAAGTGACTTAGCAGCAGCAGCAGCTCTATAGCTGATAAAAGTTGAGATGTGGAACAAGTTTAGGATGCTAATTTCCTTATCTTTCATCACACTGAGTCCCTAGCTAATGCTAAAATCACGGAGTTGAGTATAAAGTGTTTTATTTAGGATTATTGAGATAACTACCAAAACTGAACACAAATGGTTGAAAGTAGTCACTTATGGGACTCTGACACCGTGTGGTGGAAGACTTCCCTTTCATTTTTGTGTCATTTTGTAGTTTGAATTTTTAGTGTTTTTGAATTTATTCTACAGTTAATGTGTAAATTAAAAATTAGTGTTTTTGATGTGTGAAATTTAGGCATTTAACAATTGGTTTTTTTGGTCATTAAATTTTTTTCTGTGATTAGCAGCCCATTAATTCATTGATGTGGACAGAGGGATGCTAACATTATTAGATAGTTTTTATGAAGAGCACTCTCTAAGGGTTATGTTATTTAAATCTTGCAACTTTTCGTGATAAGGAGGTTTCTCCATTTTACAAATACACTAATTGAGTGCTTAAGCATTTGAGTGGCTTGTTCCTCAAGGTCACATTGCTGTTAAGTGAGCAATAGGGATTTGAACCCAAGTTTTCCAAATCTTTGTGTTTTTTCTACTGTGTAAGATACGATTTCTGAAATTTGGCCTTCACTCTTATCACCTGTTTACTCTTTTGTTTGTCTAAAAATACTGCAGACAGTATAAAAGCACCACTTAGCTGCTGTGGGGTGGTACCATGACAGAGGATAAAAATCTGGTATTCCTGATTTCTCAACCTGCTTAGAATTTTGTTGGAAATGTGTACCTGCAAGTTAACTTGATGTAAAGAGAAGATCAGTAAAATTGATATTTGTAGGAAACTGATTATGAAAAATGGAGAATATACCAATTATCAATATCAGGAATGAGAAGTGACATTACTACAGACTTTCAAAGGATAATAAGGAAATATTAGAAACAACTTTATAGTGATAAATTGGACAACTGAGATGAAATGAAAAAGTTTTTTTGAAAGACTGCAAAGTTGTCAGACTCATGAAGAGGAAATAATTGCTTAGCCCTATACCTGTGAACTTGTAATGAAAACTCCCACAGTGACATGAGTTCCAGATATCTTCATGGTGACGTTTGCAAAACTGTTTAAGGAAGAAATAATATCCAGTCTCTACAAACAATCCATAAAATGGTTCATTCTGTGAGACCAGTGTTACCCTAATACTCAAACCAGTTATGAACATACATAAAAATTATAAATAAAAATTTAGCAAGTCACATCTACGTATATTTTAAGGATAAATATGTCATGGCCTAGTGGGATTTATCCCAGGTCTGCAGGGTTGATTTAACATCTGAAAGTAATTACTGTAGTTCACCATTACCATAACAAACTTTTTCTTTTTTATAACAGACTCTAAAAAAATATATATATATCTCATATGATTTCAATAGATATTTTGAAAAATTGGGAAAATCCATTTCCGATGAAAGTCCTTAAGCACACTAGCAATAGAAAGAAACTTCCTCAACCTGATAAGGAGCATCTATAAAAAACTTGGCAGCCAACATACTAATTTTGGTACAAGGCTGGGTACTTCCTCCCAGAGATTAGGAATGAAGAAGATTGTCTTCTTGCATCATGTCTGTTTAACATCATACAGCCTAGCCAGCCAGTAAGGCACGAAAAAGAAAATGCATCCAGGTTGGAAAAGAAGAAATAAAATTGGCTTTTTCATAGATAGGGGAATTCTAGGAAATCTACAAAACTACTAGAAGTGTAAGTTAGTTGAGTGAGGTTACAGCATTCAGCAATATCAAGATATAGTATATTTGTATATATGCCAGTGAACAACTTGAAATTGAAGTTAAAAATACCATTTAAAATAGTATACAAAGAAATGAAATGCTTAAGGATAAATCTGACTAAAGTTGCAAAAAAAGAAAATCCTTTATACTAAAAAAGTGCTGAGTGCATGCATGCGTGCTAAGTCACTTCAGTTGTGTCTGACTATTTGCAAGCCTGTGACTGTGTGGCCTGCCAGGTTCCTCTGTCTGTGGGATTCTCCAGGTAAGAATGCTGGAGTGGGTTGCCATGTTTTCCAGGGTATCTTCCCAACCCAGGGATCAAACCCACATCTCTTGCATCTCCCGCATTGGCAGATGGATTGTTTACCACTGTGCCACCTAAGTAAATGGAGAGGTACACAGTTTTCATGCATCAGAAGATTCTTGGTAAGATACAGTTTTCCTCAGACTGATTTATAGATTTGACTCTGTTCCAGTCAAAACCTCAATAGGCTTCTTTAGGTAGAAATTGGTGAGTTGTTTCTAAAATTTATATGGAAAATAAAGGACTTAGAGTAGTCCTTTGATAAACAAGGACATAGTTGGTAGACTTATACTACCTGATTTTACTGTAAAGCTGATGTAATTGGGAGAAACAAAGACACTCACAAGCATACCTCATTTTATTGTAATTTGAATATATTGCAGTTTTTATAAATTGAAGGTTTGTGGCAATTGATGTCCAGCAAGTCTGTTGGCACCATTTTTCCAGCAACGTTTGCTCCTTTCATGTCTCTGTGTCATATTTTGGTAATTCTCACAATATTTCAGATTTTTTCATTATTAGTACACTTGTATAAATTGTACCAATACAAGATGGCAAACTTAATGAATGTTGTGTGTATTCTGACTACTCTAGCTACTATTTCCCATCTCTCTCCCTCTGCTTGACCTCCCTGTGTCCTGAGACACAACAGTAATGAAATTAGGCCAATTGATAACCCTACAATGGTCTCTAAGTTTTCAAGTGAAAGGAATGGTTTTACATCTCTCATTTTAAATCAAAGCTAGAAGTGATTAAGCTTAGTGAGGAAGGCATGTCAAAAGCTGAGATGGGCTGAAAGCTATGAAGTGCTTTCACCAGTTAGCCAAGTTGTAAATGCAAAGAAAAAGTTCTTGAAGGAAACTTAAAGTGCTACTCCAGTGAACATATGAATGATAAAAAAGCAAAACAGTCTTATTGCTGACACTGAGAAAGTTTCAGTGGTTTGAATAGAGTATCATACCAGTCACAACATTCTCCTAAGCTAAAAGCCCGTAATTGTTTTGAATTCTATGAAGTCTTCTGAGAGAGGGTGAAAAGTTTGAAGCTAGCTGTGTTTGGTTCTTAAGGTTTATGGAAAGAAACTAGCTCCATGACATATAAAAAAATGCATGGAGAGGCAGCAGGTACTGGTATAGAAGCTGCAGCAAGTTATCCAGAAGATCTCAGATACAGCAATGACTGCTACACTAAACTGCGGGCATTCAATGTAGGCAAAACAGCCTTATGATGGAAGAAGATGGCATCTACAACAGTTTTGTCAGTTTTTGCTTCATGTATTTTGATGGTCTGTCATTAGGTGTATGAATGTTTGTAAATATTTCTTCTGGATGTATCAAACATTTTATTAGTATATGACACCCTTCTTTGTTGGGCTTCCCTGGTGGCTCAGATGGTAAAGAATCTGCCTGCAATGCAGGAGACCCAAGTTTGATCCCTGGGTCAGGAAGAAGGGAATGGGCTACCCACTCCAGTATGCTTGCCTAGAGAATTCCATGGACAGAGAAACCTACTGGGCTACAGTCTCTGGGGTTGCAAAGAGTTGGACATGACTGAGTGACTAACACACACATCCTTCTTTGTCTGTTTTTTTGATTTGATGTTTACTTTGATCTTAGTATAGCCATCCCTATTCTTTTCTGGTTACTGTTTGCATGGATTATCATTTTCTGTCACTTTCAGCCTGTTTGTGCCTTTGGATCTCAAAGTGAGTCTCTTGGTGACAGGATATATAATTAGATCATGTGTTTTTTTTTGTTTTTTTGTTTTTAATCAATTCTTGCCAGTCTTTCTTCTAATGGAGATTTTAATCTATATTTAAAATAGTAATCTATAAGAAGGATTTTCTGTCATTGTGCTGTTTGTTTTCTGTATACTTTATAACTCCTCGGTTCCTCGGTTCCTGCATTACTGTATTATTTTGTTTTTAGTTGGTATTTTGTTGTGAAATGTTTGAATTTTTTTCTCATTTCCCTTTGTGTGTTTTGTGTAGCTTTTTAAATTTTTTTGGTTACCATCAGTTCAGTTCAGTTCAGTCGCTCAGTCGTGTCTGACTTTTTACAACCCCATGAATTGCAGCACACCAGGCCTCCCTGTCCATCACCTATTCCCGGAGTTCACTCAAACTCAACGTCTATCGAGTCGGTGATGCCAGCCAGCCATCTCATCCTCTGTCGTCCCCTTCTCCTCCTGCCCCCAATCCCTCCCAGCAACAGAGTCTTTTCCAATGAGTCAGCTCTTCACATGAGGTGGCCAAAGTATTGGAGTTTCAGCTTTAGCATCATTCCTTCCAGAGAACACCCAGGACTGATCTCCTTTAGAATGGACTGGTTGGCAGGGGTTACATTTACCATCCTGAAGTTATAACACTCTAAATTTGTATCAACTTAACTTGACTGACATTAAAAAAAACTCTGCTCCTTTATAGCTATACTTCCACACCTTTTGATTGTTAATGTCACAGTGTTACATATTTATACATTGTGTATTCAGAAGCAAATGATTTTTTAAATGCATTAATTTCTTAAATTATGTAGAAAACAAAATTTAGAGTTATAAACTAAAAATAACAATAATACTAACTTTCATACTAATGATTTTTCCCTTTAAATGCATATTAGTCTCAAATTCTATAGAAAATGAAGAGTACATTTACAGAATATGTTATAATAATACTAAATTCTCTCTCTCTGTCTCTGGAAGGACAGTTCTGCTACATTTAGGTTTCTTGGTTGATAGTATTTTTCTTTTAACACTTTGGATAGATCCGATCACTGGTGGCCTCCAGAGTTTCTGATGAGTCATCTGCTCATATTTTATTGAGGATCTCTTGTAAGTGATGATTTGCTTCTCTCTTTCTGCTTTCAAGATTCTTTGTCTTTCTCTTTTTAAAGTTTGATGGTATCACCCAGGTCCTTAGGTTCTATTCACTTGTCTTTAATCTCTTTTATTCCTGTTTCTTAGACTCCCATGATTCCCATGGTGCTATCTTCAAATTCACTGATTCTTTTTTTTGCCTGTTTGAATCTCCTTTTGAGTCCCTGTAGTTAATTTTTCATTTTAGTTACTGTGCTTTTTAAGCTCCAGGATTGCTTTTTGGTTTCTTTTCAGGTTTTGTGTTTCATTATCAATATTTCCATCTTTTTCACATGTTATTTTCTTGACTTTCTCCACATCTTCCTTGATTTTTTTGAGTATCTTTAAGGCAGTTATTTTAAAGTCTTAGGTATATCTGTCTTTTGGTCTTTTTCAGGGATGGTTGATTTATTTTTTTTCTTTGAAATGGGCCATACTTTTTTTTTTTTTTTTTTTTTATGCTTTGTGATGTTTTGTGAAACACTGGACATTTGAATCTAATAATGTGGCAACTTGAAATCAGATTCTTTTCCTTCGGATTTTTTTGTTGTTAACTTTTTTTGTTTTTTTGACTCTTGTAGGCTGTCTTTGTGTCAAGCCTTTCCTTAGGCATTCATGTGTGTGCTTAGTCGCTCAGTTGTGTTCGACTCTTTGCGACCCCAGGGACTGTAGCCCTCCAGGCTCCTCTGTCCATGGGTATTCTCTAGGCAAGAATACTGGAGTGGGTTGCCATGCCCTCCTTTTGGGGATCTTTCCAACCCAGGGATTGAACCCAGGTCTCCTACATTGCAGGCAGATTCTTTACTGTTTGAGCCACCTGGGAAGCCCAAGAACACTGGAGTGGGTAGCCTATCCCTTCCCTAAGGCAGTTTCCTGAACAGGAATCACACCAGGGTCTCCTGCATTGCAGGCAGATTCTTTACCAGCTGAGCTATGAGGGAAGCCCTAGGCATGCAGAGTCCCTTTCTAATTTTCCTTGTATATGCAGGTTTTTTTTTTTTTTTTTCCCCAAGTGTTCTAGTCTTTAGTGTCTATCTCCTGTAAAGGGGGATGAGTGAAAAGTGAAGAGAGGAAAGGGTGCTGTCCCTTTAAATCCCCCTGGAAGTTACCTAAGACAGAAGGATAAGGCCTTGCAACCAAGTGGGTAGCTTCAATAGCAATGGCTTCCTGCCTCTTTGCATCTCTGTGGCCAGAGGCAGCAGTCAGAGCAGAAATCCCTGATATTTAGAGGACAAGGTCTTTTCTGCCCACCCTGGCTCCCACTGTGTTGTAAGCTGCTCCAGGAACATGTGCACAGCTGCTTGCCAGGTGACCAGGTGATGAGGAATGAGTAGCTGGTATTGTGCCAAGAACTGAAATTGAACCTAATGAAAGTTTACTGTCCCAGTCCTCCCCTGAAAGGTGCAATTCTTCATCAGACTCCAGAGTTTCAAAATATATCAGATTCTGCCAGTACAGTTATTGTTCACATCTAGAATCATATATCTTGGTGCTGCCTACTCCATCATCTCCCCAGAAACTTCTGTGTTCATTCTTAAACAACAACAACAAAAACCCCAAACCCAAAAAACTCCTAGCAAGCAAAACTGAATATTGTAATGGTGTTTCTTCTCTTTTTCATCTGTAATTTCATTGCAGTTCTAATCATTGCAATCCTAATCAAAATTGTGACAACTTTTTATGTGAAACTTGAAAAGCTGATTCCAAAATTTATATAAAAACGCACCTAGAAATAGCCAGGGCAGTCTAGAATAAGGCGGGAGGTCTTGCTTGCTAAATGTCAAAAAAGTTATAGAACTCTCATTTTAAGATGGGATGGGGACTTCCTTGGCAGTCCAGTGGTTAAAAACTTCATGCTTCAAGTACAGGAGGCAAGGGTTCGATCTCTGGTTGGGGAACTAGGATCCCACATGCTGTGTGGTATGGCCAACAACAAAAAAAAGATGCTTCTGGCTTGAGTATCAACTGAATAGACCAGTAGACAAAATAGAGAGGCTGCACTAGACTCAAACACATGAACAGTTGATTTGACAAAAATGGCAGAAGAGTAAGGAAAAGGATGATCTCTTCAGTAAATGTTGGTGGAATCATTGAGTATCCATATGGGGAATATATGAAACTTTATTCCTCACGCTATACATAGAGATAATTTCTACATAGATTACAGACCCAATTGTCAAAGCTAGGCAATACAACTTTTAGAAGATAATGTTTTTAAAAATGTTTGTGTGTATGATCTCATATTAGTAGAAGGGTTCTTAAGCGTGACAGGAGAAATAATCAGTCCTTTTTGGGACTGATTGTCCTTTTGGGTTGGCCAAAATGTTCATTCAGGTTTTTCCATAATATCTTACAGAAAAATCCAAACAAGCTTCTTGGTTAAGCCAATATCTTTGATGAATTAAAAATGAGAAACTCAGGTCTTAAAGACATTAAATGCAAGTGAAGATGTAAGCTACAGTGAGAAAATAGATACTTGCAATATTTAGGGACTTGTATCCAGAATATATAGAGATATCAGTGTAGATTAATCAGAACTAAGCAGTCCCATTTAAAAAAGGCCCAGAGGCTAAGACTGTGCTCCCAGTGCTTTGGGACCTGGGTTCGATCCCTGGTCAGATAACTAGATCCCACATTCCACAACTGAGATTTCACATGCAGCAACTACAGAGTTATCATCCCGTAACTAAAGATCTACATGCCACAACTAAGATGCAGTATGGCCAAATAAGTGTAAAAAATTTTTTTTAAGTGGGGGCAAGTCTTTTAGAGGCACTTGAGGAGGGATGTTGACCATCTCATTTATAATTGGAAATGCAAACTACATCCACAGCAAGATTCTACTGCATGCCTGCAAAAATGGTTATAATTAAAATTCTCTGATGATATCAGCTCTTAAGAAATGGGAGCTTTGATGTACTGCTAGTGGGAATGTAAATTGGTATAAGCACTTTGGAAAGTAGTTTGACAGTTTCTGCTGGGATTGGTGACTCACATGCCCTTAGTCTAGTAGGTTGACTCCAAAGTAACCAGCAGAACTGCATTCTACAACAGTGTTTTGGCACAATGACTCACAGTAACTAAAACCTGAAAACAAACCCAGATACCTGATAGCATTAGAATGAATAAATAATAGTATGAATAATCAGTGGAATAATATATACTACAGTAAAAATAAGTGACTTACATGTAGAATATAGATATATTTTAGAAAATTGTTGAGTGAGAAGGAAAAAGGCAAGGCAGGGAACACATCTCTGTAATTAATTTCAAAAGCAGACAAAATTAAGCTGTGGTGTTTAGTGGTGATGTTTGGTGTTAAAAAGGAATGCAGAGAGGTGGCTAATAATTTAAGTGAGTTGCTTGTAGGAAGGAATTATGAGAAAGGCACGCAAAGGCTTCTGGGGTTTGTGGCGATATTTCATTTTTTAATCTTTATAGAGTTTACATGGTTGTGTATTTGTTAATATGTATTGCTATTAAGTTGTATATACATTGTTTCTGTACATATGGGTATTATATTTCACAATAAAGAGATTTAAAATGCCTTCAGAATGGGAGGGAGATGAATATAGTATGCTGATTGTTAGCATAGCAGTTTTCTGGGACTTATATGCCCAACACTTCATTCATGGAGCAAGTACTCTGGGCACTGCTAGGAGTGAGAGGAGTTAAGATATAGACAGTTAAAACTAAGTCTGTCTGTAAGAAGTTACTGTCAATTTGATGAACAGGTAAACATGTAGATATATATTTATGGTAATTTTAAGTGCCACAATAACAAAAGTGCCATGTTTTAAGTATCATGAACAAAAGGCTTTTTGAGAACTCAGAAGGCAAAATGATAATGCTACGGAACCTTGGGAAGATGGTGTGTATTAGAAAGCATTTGAATAGAAAGAAGGGGATATTACTTTTTTCTTGAAACAGGTTTCTGTTCTTGGCTTCTGTGAATATATGCTACTCTGGCTCTCCCCTCAATGTGCCTTTGCTAGTTTCCTTTATCTGGGTTTCGGATGAAAGGTAGGAGTATCTCAAGTGTATTGTGAGGGGGAAAGAGAAGCGTTCAGTCTTGGATTCCAGACTGTGTAAAGGAGTCAAGCGGGGTTAAGGAAGTGTGAGGAAGTGGACTGTTGTTCTAGGTCTTGTGTGGAGTCTGTCCATTTTCATGGCTTCAGGTGTAGTCTCTGCCAATGGTAGTCTTAATTTTTAATGCTTACCCTAGTTACTGTCATTCCAATCTTAACACTGTCCTCAGCAGAACTCAATTCAATAGATTTTGTGAACTCTCCTATTTACTGGAGCCACAATTTCTGTTTTATCCACAAAATTTAGAGTTGTTTTTGATTCTCTGTGAGGAATTAATATGTTTAGACATTTTAAGAGGTTTTCTTTGGAAGTATTGTGAAGTTATGAGCTATTATTTTCAAAAGAAAAAAACGATGAAAAGGGTTCTTAGTAAATCCTTAGTTTATGGAGGCTTAGAAAGTCCTTAAAAGATGATTGAAAGAGGCAAGACAATATTGCTTGACCTGAAGCCTTTTATTTTTGTAGTAAAATTAAAATGTGTGAAATAATTCATAGAACTAGACAACAAAGCTTTAACCAAATAAGTGATAGAGGCTCTGTATACACCACCTTTTTGTAAGGGCACCCTGGTTACCCTTTTAAAAATTGCAACCATCCCCCTTAAGATATATACTCACACATACTCACTAAACAGTTTATCAATACTTCTCTGGGCTTGGTTTTTTCTCATAAGCACTTGAAAATCCAACATATTTTCATTATTTTCCCTGTTTATTGACTGTCTTACCCTCTTCCCTCTACAACTTAAATATAACCTACATGAAAGCAAGATTTTTTGATCAGTTTTGTTCATTACTGTGTCTACAAAGTCTGATACATATGAATGTTCAAATATTTGAATACCTGACTGAATACTGGGGTTTTAACAGCCTTTGTGAATTATGTGATAAGTAAGCTAAGTTATAAAAGTTGGATAACAGAGGCTGCTAAGTAGCTAATGAATTAACTCAGTCACATTCTAGCTCAGGTATTTTCCCCCTTTGTGTTTTTTTAATCTTTAAGCCTTTATTCAGTATTTTATAGTTATACCCTGAATGATGTTAGACTTAGGAGACTTATAGACAAAATTATTCATCAGTAATTGGGTCTTAGTGTTCAGAGCAAATGGACTTCTTATGAGATCAGGTAGCAGTTTGGATACTGCTTTGTTATGCAAGATTAAGTGTCAGTTGGTCCTTTTATGTGATTTTAGGCAAAGATTGTGGGTCTTTGGTTTAGAGCTATCCTCTCTGAGCACTGATCATTGAAATGCAAAACACAGTGTTTGCTTCTCTTGTCTTATTGATGGGAATGGACAATTTGCTTTTGAAAAAGAAGCCAGCAGCCTGTTAACCAAATCCTCCATTTAATTTGGTTAAGAATCAGTGCGTGTTTTCCTTTGTGTAGAACTTGTAGATGGTATGATTTCGTCTTAGTCAGGTTTCTTTGCGTTCCTGTTGATGTATTCTTGCTTCTATGCTGAGTTCAGGCTGACTTCTGAATAGAAGTTGTCGTCAGAAGGCAACAGTAACAGCTGTGGAACCAGATTGATTGGGTTTGATCCAGGTTCTGCCTCTTATTATTGGACTTCTCTGAACCTCAGCTTTTACAAAGTATCAGTTCAGTTGCTTAGTTGTGTAGGACTCTTTGCAACCCCATGGACTGCAGCTGGTCAGGCCTCCCTGTCCATCACCAACTCCCAGAGTTTACTCAAACTCAGATCCATTGAGTCGGTGATGCCATCCAACCATCTCATCCTCTGTCGTCCCCTTCTCCTGCCTTCAATCTTTCTCAGCATCAGGGTCTTTACAAATGAGTCAGTTCTTCCCATCAGGTGGCCATAGGATTGGAGTTTCAGCTTCAACATCAGTCCTTCCAATGAATATTCAGAACTGATTTCTTTTAGGATGGACTGGTTGGATCTCCTTGCAGTCCAAGGGACTCTCAAGAGTCTTCTCCAACACCACAGTCCAAAAGCATCAATTCTTCAGGGCTCAGCTTTCTTCACAGTACAACTCTCATATCCGTACATGCCTACTGGAAAAACCATAGCTTTGACTAGACGGACCTTTGTTGGCAAAGTAATGTCTCTGCTTTTTGATATGCTGCCTAGGTTTGTTGTAACTTTTCTTCCAAGGAGCAAGAGTCTTTTATTTTATTTTATTTTAAGAGTCTTTTAATTCCATGGCTGCAGTCACCATCTGCAGTGATTTTGGAGCTGAAGAAAATAAAGTCCGCCACTGTTTGCACTATTTCCCCATCTATTTGCCATGAAGTGATGGGACCAGATGCCATGATCTTCGTTTTCTGAATGTTGAGTTTTAAGCCAGCCTTTTCACTCTCCTCTTTGACTTTCATCAAGAGGCTCTTTAGTTCTTCTTCACTTTCTCCCATAAGGGTGGTGTTATCTGCATATCTGAGGTTATTGATATTTTTCCTGGCAGTCTTGATTCCAGCTTGTGCTTCTTCCAGCCCAACGTTTCTCATGATGTACTCTACATATAAGTTAAATAAGCAGGGTGACAATATACAGCCGCGACATACTCCTTTTCCTATTTGGAACCAAATGGAAATAATAATATCTCAAGGACTACTGTTATAGTTACATGAATTAAAACATAGTAAGTGCTTAGAATCTGCAGATAGTGAGGTTCAAAAAGTACTTGTTGTTATTTGTAAAATTAAAAAGTGTAACATAGAATGATTATCTTTCCAGGATAATAGAGAAAGCCTCTTCTGATCATGTTAATTATAATAGCATCTCCTGTTAACTCTTTATCCTTTATTTATCCATCTATATTTTTCTGTGTTGTTCTTATTACTTGATACTATATGTTTATTAGATTGTTTTCTCCTGTGGATTATCAACTCTCTGAAGGCAAGAACTTTGTTTTAGTCATAGCTGTTTTCACTCTTGGATCTAAAACAGTGTCTGATTTATAATAGCTATTCAACAAATACTTGGTTAATAGATAAATTAATTAAGGTTCATGAGGGCCAACTAAAGGTTTCTTAGGGGGTATCTATCTGTTTGATTATTTTAATGATTTAATGCTTTTTATGAGGGAGAATATTTTGACAGTGCCTCAGTTAACTTTTGCCTTACCCTTCCTTTTGTTAAGCTATCTGTGAAACAGAACCTGAACAGCCTGTCCGACATTACCCACTGTGGGTAAAAGTAGAAGGTGAAGTAGATCCAGAACCAGTGTATATCCCAACGCCTTCTGTCATTGAGCCTATGAAACCATTGTTGTTGCCTCAGCCAGAAGTTTTATCTACTACTGTGAAGGGCAAACTACTCACTGGAATTAAACCTGCAAGGGCATATACTCCCAAACCCAATCCTGTGGTAAGCTTGGCGTTATACATCTTTTATTGAAAGTTATAAAAATCATTTGTAAAGGTAATGGGTTTCAACCAGATTTTTGGTTTATATTTTGTGAATCATGGTGCTTTCAGGTAGTATGTCTGCAAGCCATCTCCCTTTCTGATTTAGTCAGTTTAATTGATGGCATTTAAAAAGTGTCATAAAAGTTGACAGAAAACAGCAAAATTCTGTAAAGCAATATCCTTCAATAAAAAATAAACTAATTTTAAAAATGTCATAAAAGTAGAGTGAATAGTAGTACAATTGACCCTTGAACAACAGGGAGGGTTTGGAGTGTAGACCCTTTGTGCAGTCGAAAGTCCGCGTGTAATGCTACAGTTAGTTTTTTGTGCCTGTGGTTCTGCATGTGTGGACTCAACCAACTGAGGATCATATAGTATACTGTAGGATTTACTATTGAAGAAAAGCTGTACTTGGACCTGTGCAGGATTATTATAATTCTTAAAGATAGCTAAATCTCTCTTTAGGAGGATCATATCAAATTGGCTTTTAAAAAAATGACTTGGCAAAAGTCTTCTAAAGGTTCTCTTACTCCTGTAGTATAGAATATTGAGTGATTGAGATGTAGTATGCACTATTAGAAAAGCATTAGGAAGAAACTTTAAAGAGTCATTGTGATCTTTTTAAAGCATATTGTCTTTATATACAATAAAGTTTAAGGTTTAAAAGAATAGTTGCATGACCAGGTGAAGACAATAGGTAGAAGATCTAATGCTTCTCTTGTGTTAATAGCTTAAGCAGTTCTGATTATTAGTAAATCTATTTCAGTCTTTCTGTTTAATTAAATTGAAGAAAGATTGTTCAGTACAGTGCTATTTAGTGTGGTCTCTATACAGTGCTAATATATAACTGTTTGTTACTAGTCTGTGATGAAATAAGTATAAAAACAGGTAAACGTGTAGATATATATTTATGATAATTTTAAGTGCCACAATAACACTGTGTTATTATCAAAAAGGAGATATTTAGAAACTTTTGCCACAAGTTGGTAGAGAAATTTTTATCTATTAAATCTAATACTGAAAAACTTGATCTTTGTTTTTCTAGTAATTTATTTTACTGTCTTTTCAAAAATATCAGTCTGTGTGTGACAGGTAATTAAGAAATTTATCCTTCACTGCAGATAATTTGAGAACCACTGCTCTGGTGTGCTGAATTTTCTTAAAAGAGAAACAGATCCTTTCTGACTGCCCCAAGAGTCAGCACATACAAACTGTAATTGTACTATTTAAAGTTTGCATTAAAAATTTTTAAGTGTTGTAATAGAAACAAAGATTACATCCTTTTCCTTTTGGAATCCTGGAGACCTTGCCCCCCAATATTTGGAATGTTTTGTTGTATGAAACTTACAGATCCGGGAAGAAGACAAGGATCCAGTCTACTTGTACTTTGAAAGTATGATGACTTGTGCCCGAGTTCGAGTGTATGAACGAAAAAAAGAGGAAGAGAGACAACCATCACCATCACCATCCCCATCATTTCAGCAGCAGGGCTCATGTCATTCTAGTCCTGAGAACTGTAGTGTAAAGGTGAATTCCTTATTGCATAGATTTCTCTTTTTAACTTCCAGTTCCTTGCTGCTAGTATTAGAATTTGCATTACTGTTGGTATAATATGAAATAATTCTTTAGGGGCAGAGAAGGTTTACATAATGTGCATATCAATTTATGTTTCTCTGCATACCTATTCTAGAACATATTCCCTTAAGGTCATTTTAAAAGTATTACTCTTTCTGAAGTAGGAGTAATTTTGAAAATTTAAACATTTTTGGTTTTAATAATGTGGTTTATTAGGATTTGAATCTTTCTGCATTGGTGAATTTTCTAAATAGTTGAAACTTGTTTCATTAAACATCAAATATTTTTCCTTCTTTATTAGAATTACACTATAAAATGCAATGTTAATTGTTTTCTTGGTAACTCAGTCACTATCACAGACGTTAAACAGCAAGACTACTTGTTTTTATGGTTGTATAGTGTGATGGTAATGCAACTGTGCCTGTGGATGTCAAGATGTTCTTTGAGTACTTTAATTTTTCTATTATTTTAGGCTTCCTTGAGAGATTTAATTCATATGTCCTACTCTCTTGATACTAAATATGTATTGAATTGAAGTATTTGTGTTGTTCTCTTTGTCAGGAGCCAGCTTCTGAACAGCAGCCTTTGAAACCACTCACTTGTGACCTGGAGGATGATTCTGATAAATCACAAGGTCAGAATGAAAACTATGACTTACCATTTGATCGTGATTATTAATATATAGGTATGGACTGTACTAATAATGAAGGGGAACCAAAGCTACCAATCCAGAGCATGTCTACCTACCTTGTTTCTAGTTTTGGTAAAAATAGAGACTACAGGTAAGTTTTTTTCCCAGTTTTTTGCTGTGTTTAACACTCCTGTTCTAAGAAGTACAATTTGTTGGTATTCGTGGTATGGTGTGTTGTAAGAAACAGGATGAGGTCGGTGATTTTTTTTAAACTCCTTTACAAACCTCAGCAATATTGACATCATTAGTTACAGAAATTTTACCTGAGATTTTCAATAGTTGCTGCAGTTGGAGAATACAGAGGGAGAAAGGAAGGAGTATCACTGATTTATCTAGTAAATGTTACTGCTAGAATTAGTATTAGTATGATGAAGGTAGTGTCTAGGGAATTAACTTGTTTGTTTTTGATTTTGCTTCTTAAGACATCACACATTTAAGCAGCAGTGTCTCCTAAACTTTTTTTATGGCATGATACACATACAAAAGTGATAATGTTGCTAGCACATTGAGGCAAGTGGAGAGGGTGCCTGTTAGCATGATCACCCTGAAGGCTGAGGGGATCGCTGTCCTGATGTATTGATAACTGTAGTACATTGGTTGGGAGATCCTGCTATAGAAATCTAGCTAGTGAAATGTATATTTAGTTAATGTGTTGCCATGAATGTAAACATACTTGAGGTGTGCATGGTCTTGCATCAAATGTAGAAGTGGAACAATCATATCCAGAGGCACAGAAGTAGTTCTGAAATATATGCAGTGGAAACTAGAGGTAGAGTGCAAGGGTTTTTTTCCCCAACAAAAACATCATCTTTCTTGCTGTTCTTTAGGGTTGACTCTACCTCTCACATATTACAAAGCATCTTGCAAGTGTCTTTGCTTTGCTTATATGGATAGCAAGTACACTATACTATATAAGCCTAACCCTGGTTATATACTTTGTTTGCAAGATAGTACCTTCTTATGTAATAGTTAATGGCTTTTTAGAGCAATCTCAAGAGGGATTCACTTTTATTAAGAGGGCCCAATGAGTAGAATAGTGAAGACTATTATAGTCTGATTTTCTGGAATCTTTCTTTTTTTCATGGAAAACTCCCAAATTGTGAGTGTCAGTTTACCACTGAAAGTCCATGGGAATGGGATACTGGGCAACTGTTGAATATCTATGCTCCTGGCACTTTTCTGAGAACTCAGGAAAAATGAATATCTTTCAAAGTTCAGAACAAAATGCTATAATGCAGAAATATCTTTCAATTCCTTACCAGAAAAGAGCTGGAAGTCTTCCTGCAATGAAGGGGAATCAGCTTCTACCTCCTATGTGCATCAGAGGTCACCTGGTGGTCCCACCAAACTGATCGAGATCATCTCAGACTGCAACTGGGAGGAGGATCGGAACAAGATTTTGAGCATCTTATCCCAGCACATCAATAGCAACATGCCACAGTCACTTAAGGTGGGCAGCTTCATCATTGAGTTGGCTTCTCAGCGAAAGAGCCGGGGTGAAAAGAATCCTCCTGTTTATTCTTCTCGTGTGAAAATCTCTATGCCATCATGTCAAGATCAAGATGATATGGCTGAGAAATCTGGATCAGAGACTCCTGACGGTCCATTATCCCCTGGGAAAATGGATGATGTCTCTCCCGTGCAGACAGATGCCCTGGATTCAGTGAGGGAGAGATTACATGGAGGCAAAGGTCTGCCCTTTTATGCAGGGCTTTCTCCTGCAGGGAAGCTTGTGGCCTATAAACGTAAACCCAGTTCAAGCACATCTGGGCTTATCCAGGTGAGAATTATCTTTAATCTGGATGTAGCACCTTTTTATACTTAGGTACCACCTTGATTTTTCACAGCCCTTTGTGGGCTTTACATTATTTATCTTTGCATTCCTTGGGAACTGGGTGACAAAATCGTCATCTCTTTTTGTAATAGGCCTAGGTTAGATGTATACCCAGGGTGAATTTTTGGCACATTTTACAAACAGAAAGGTAGAGCCCTGTATGAGCTTATAGTTTTCTTTTTAGTCTTTCTAGAAAGTTGCCTTTAAGCTGTTTTACCTAGGCTATAGTGATATTTTGACAGTCAAGCAAGAATAGTAAGGGATTCAGTCTAGTTCTTGGGATTATTATTAGCAGATAACTTTTAAAATAAAATGAAGTGAAGTTAATTTTTAAGATAAGCAATATATGTTTGAAAACTTGGGAGAAAATTTAAATTTAGGAAGATGTTATTCAAATACATAAATTTTGAAAAAATTGAGCCACAGTTTACATATTTTATCTTTATTTGATTCATAGAGTTCTTGCCAGTCTAATCATTGTTATAGGGCAAATATCTATATCCTTGCTACGTAGTACTTCAGACAGATATATTAGTAAAATTACACTGGCATGTAGAAAATCTTTTTGAAGGAAAGTTCTGAGGTAAAATGTAGTCATAGGTCCAAAAGAGTTTCTCCTTTTGTTCAGTGACATTAAATGCACTTTTATATCAGAGTACCAAATGTGGGGTCCTGTGTGACATTACTGCTAAGGTTACTTGACTTCACTAGCTCAGCTGCTTCTCTGGGTTAAGGACTGTGCCACCATTATAACTGATCTACTTAATTAAAAACTTTCTATTGCAGTTACCATGTAACTGCTTCTGTTGATATTTCTTAAACTCTTAATGATGAGAGTGTTTTCTCCTTGTTTAATTTACTGATTGATGCTTTGAGAATAGCAACTTACCTGATATTTTAGTGAAACTAGGCCCCCTTCAAATAGTCATAGAAATTTTGTGTTCTCCTGTCTAGGACTCAGAATGCCCCCATAAAATATGAACCTGCATAGCAGTCAGGCCACTGTAAGGTATGCTTTGGGAAAGCTGCCGAGTAGTCTTCAGAGCAAGTCCCAAAGGAAAAGACAGGAGTATCTGATCCAGACTCCACAGAGCCTGGAAAACTGTGCAGGAAAGTTTACTCTAGGATGGAAAGATCATATTCTTTGGATCAAACTCGGGGCAAATATATACCTGATCTGTCTGGAAATAACAGTTTTATCTAAGTAACGGAATAATTTTTGTGTCTTAGAAGAGGGAGTAGCTTGGTGTAGCTCTTCTCCTGACCAGTTCTCTATTAATTTAGAGAGTAGGATTTTCTCTGCCTTACTCCACTTCCTCACCCCTTTAAATGATGGAAAAGAGAGACGGAAAAAGATTTCTTCTGTAGTCATTTAGCAATAAGACATAGAGAACTTAAATAAGAAACTTGGGAAGTTTTGTTTTCTTTCTTTTTAAAATGATTCTCCTGTGTAAGATGGGCAGTCTGTCAACTCAGGCAATAGAGAAGAATCTTTACCTCATTCATTGATTCACTTTCTTCTGACAATTTAGTGGCAACTTAAAAAAAATTACAATGAATTTCAACTAGCATTTATTTTGAGTCCAAGTTTTGTGCAAAAGATGAAGATAGTTGTCTTCAAAACTGAATTTTTTGAAAACTGAAAACTAAGGTGACTTTGTGGCTTAGGTATTTGTAACAGTGACTTTCTCATAAGTTAAAGCAGACTTCCATGTATTTTTCAAATATTAAGGACCCTTGTGAGAAAGCTTCATTATGCCTCTGGTCTCATCAGAGAGATTCTGTGGAACACAGTTACTCATTTTTATGCTGATGATTATTAATAGCTCAACCATAATTGCTTATTGACAAGTAAAACAATTGGATGATTCCTTAGATTTGACTGTATCTTCCACAAATCTAGAATGCAGGTATGATGAGTTTCTGTTTTTAAACTTCCAAAATGAAGGAGATGAGATTAGTTGAGAATATCAGATGGCAGCATTTTTTTTTCATCTCCTAAATACTCAGATTATACCAAATGGGAAAAGTCCATTTCTTTTTCCCTTTAAATCTGAAAAATTAGACTTTTAAAACCTTGTAAAAATGAAACCCTTGTCAAGGGAGATGAGTTAGCAAGAGAATTTTATCTTTACAGAATTTCTCTTTGCCACTTGTTTCAGGTTAATGGTAAGAGTTACCCGCAGGCTAAGTTGCTATTGGGACAGATGGGGGCATTGCATCCAGCCAATAGGCTAGCTGCTTATATCACAGGCAGGTTGCGACCCTCAGTCCTGGACCTCTCAACCCTCAGTACTGTCATCTCCAAGGTAGCATCCAATGCCAAGGTGGCTGCATCCAGGAAACCACGCACCCTGTTGCCTTCAACATCCAATTCCAAAACGGCATCATCTTCTGGCACTACAACAAATCGCCCTGGGAAGAATCTGAAGGCGTTTGTCCCGGCGAAAAGACCAATTGGTAAGTTGGACTGTTTATATGTTTTGGGAAGGGTTGTGACTTGGTGCTGGGCCAGTGGATACAGATATGGAGGTTGTAAAACTTAGAGAAATATAGAAGTTGGTACTTTTTTTTCTTGATGTTTATCTTGCCTGAATTTAAATATTTTTTTAGTAACTCTTCTGATGACCTACAGTACTAAATAAATTGAGTTATAGTTAGTTTTATAGTTATTTCCCAGACGTTTAGACTGGTTTTGTTAACATAGAAAAGACTTAGCTTTTTAATTTTGTTTTGCAGAAGGGAATACATATTCCTGAGTACTTTCCCTAATTTACTATTTCTCCTATGAGGACTGGTGTTTTTGGTAACCAATCGTATGTATGTTCCCTGAATTTATGAAACCAAGGAGCTAGCAAAATCAAAATGCATTATGTTAGTATAGACTTAGAGTAGAAGGCTCTTGTAAAACGTAATTCTGGGAACATTGATTTATTATATTTATCCCTATTCTGTGAGTAAAAACCTAATTTATTTAACATCTTAGTGTTAGAGTCTGTAATAAATTGCCTCCTTAAATCATTTGTGTTTTAGAATTGACAGTATATACAGTTGATTTTATTGGATTCCTCTTTTTGTTTTTTTCACATCTGTTTAGAAATGTTAAATAAAAATGTCGTTTGCTGTGTTTTTATTCCTCTTAATAGGAAATTGAAATCTCTGGCTAAATGCTGGAGTTGTGTGAAGATGGAGTATAGGCATTGCCTTAAAAAGAACTCTTTCTACCTCTTGTTAAAAAGGTAGCTTTAACTGGTGATCTTAAAAAAAAAAAAAAAAAAGGATCGTCTTATCCTGGCCTCTTCTGAAATGTCTTTTTGCATATTTCTAAAATGCAAAACTTTACTGTTTTGTAAAAGAACAGCAATAAAGAGGTAGAGGTGCTGTGACAGAAGGAAGTGGTGCAAACAGATTTTAAAATTAGAATTAGGAATACAATTTCCTTACTTTCTTCCTCTGTTTTAGATGCTGAAGTTGTGTGCTGCTGTGCTATACAGTCTTTTTAGTGTTCTGGCAGTTAGACTGTATTGCATAACCAAAGGAATTTCAGAAGGAACATCCAATTTTATTCCCTTTAGTTGTTAGAACTTTGAAAGTTAGGTTTGGGTGGACAGGTATGTTTGACTTCTGTGAGTGGAAATTATAGGTACATACCTGTAAGAAATTGACCCAGTGGTGCACAATAAATGTTGATAAACACAATCACTACAAGGATGAAATATGAGAACTGAAGATTTTTGACCTGCAAATTTTTATTTGCAGCGGCTCGACCCTCTCCTGGTGGTGTGTTCACACAGTTTGTGATGAGTAAAGTTGGAGCCCTGCAGCAGAAGATCCCTGGAGTTAGCACACCCCAACCCCTAACAGGGCCACAGAAGTTCAGTATCAGACCTTCTCCAGTAATGGTCGTCACACCTGTGGTTTCTTCTGAGCCAGTTCAGGTGTGCAGCTCTGTGACTGCTGCTGTCACTACTACCACCCCTCAAGTGTTTTTAGAAAATGTTCCTGCTGTGACACCTACGACTGCTCTATCTGACGTGGGAACTAAAGAAACTACTTATTCTTCTGGTGCCACCACTGCAGGGGTTGTTGAGGTCTCTGAAACTAATACCAGCACCCTTGTAACACCTACCCAGTCTACAGCCACTTTGAACCTTATCAAAACGACTGGGATAACTACCCCTGTGGCTTCAGTTGCTTTTCCTAAGTCTTTGGTAGCATCTCCTCCAACCATAACTCTTCCTGTTGCTTCCACTGCCTCCACCTCCATAGTCGTGGTGACCACAGCTGCATCTTCTTCCATGGTGACCACACCAACTTCATCTCTGAGCTCTGTTCCCATTATACTCTCGGGAATTGATGGGAGTCCACCAGTGAGCCAGAGACCAGGTAAGGCCTAGATGTTACAAGCTGGTTTATTTTATAGCTGGTTATATAACTTTGTGGTTCTGATAGAATTACAGGTAAATATCAAGTGTTTCTGCTATAACAGGGAAAAAAAAAAACAAACTTTACATTCTGCAAAACTGAACACAAAAAATAATGGACTTCATGGTAAATACAGGGTTAGTACAGTCAGTGAACATTTGTGCAGTTTTGTAACCAGTGAGTGAGTGAAAGTCGCTCAGTCATGTCTGACTCTTTGCAATCCCATGGACTCTAGCCTGCCAGGTTCCTCTGTCCATGGAATTCTCTAGGCAAGAATACTGGAGTGAGTAGCTGTTTCCTCCTCCAGGGGATGTTCCCAACCCAGGTATTGAACCCAGGTCTCCTGCATTGCAGGCAGATTTTTTACAGTCTGAGCTACCAGGGAAGCCCCAGAATGCTAATAAAAACTATTAACCTTCAAGATAAACAGCCTTAACAGATGGTTTAGTGGAGCTAGAGATTTTCTCAGGAAATTAAAAATATTCAAAAGCATTAGAATGGAAATGCTACATTTGGGAGTGGAACTCTGAGCCAGTAGAGCAGCCATTAAAGTGGGTGCAGGAGGAAGTGCAGCAGCTCTTGTGTGTTGAGAGCTAAGGGCTCATGTCTCTGAGGGAACCAAATGTAGGTGTGCCCAGTTTTGGGAGTGGGAGAGCTGCTGCTTTATATTTAAAAAGGACAGATCAGAGGGCTTCTGCTTATGTTGCAGCCAAGCTGAAGGTCTTTTCTCTTGCTTAAGATTAAAATTCTAGGTCCTTTTTTTTTTTTTTTTTTTAAGGTCCTCTTGCCTAGTAAAAATCATTTGTGAATCAGCCCAACTCCTATATACTATACATTCTCTTAATTATTATACATAAACTGATTGAAATAGAAGTAGGGAAGCATATTTCTTTGTTTAGGACTCGGATATTTTATATGTCAACTTTTTAGTTAAAGTTAATTTTTTTCTCTTGTTGACTTAGTTTAAGTGAATTTGAAATAGAAATAGTTCACACTTTGGTCACTTTTATATCCTAATTCAACCAGCTAAAGTAACTTAGTAGACTCAAAGAAGAATTAGTATGGAAAGGAGTGTGAGAGATACAGAATATAGTGTGTGTGTTAGTTGCTTAGTTGTGGCCAACTCTTTGTGACCCTACGGACTATAGCTGATGAAGCTCCTCTGTTCATGGACTTCTCCAGGCAAGGGTACTAGAGTGGGTTGCCATTCTCTTGTCCAGAGGATCTTCCTGACCCAGGAATTGAAGCCGGGTCTCCTGCATTGCAGGTAGATTCTTTACCATCTGAGCCACCAGGGAAGCCCCTACAGGATATAAGGGGGAATAAAATAACTGACAACAGTTCTGTCTTGGTTATTGATAGTTTTCCTACTAAATATTTTTGTCTTCAGGGGCATGGTTTAAATCCCTGTAGATATTTTAGGAAAGAAGGGATTTATAAATTGAAGTGCTGTTGAAAGGAAAAGTGGATGACAGTGTCAATTTTGTTGTCTTTTGCTACTTCCTGTCAACACACGTACCAAAAATGGCTAATAATATTATTTCAAAAGTAAGATTGTGTTTGATGAAGCCTTTTTGATTTCCTTTTGAAACTCACAGTTCACATCTTGTCATATTTTAACTGGTCACGTCTTCTAAATCATGTATTCTGACCTTTTTTATATTTTTAATTATGTCATGAAACTGTGAAGTTGTTTACCTTTTGTAGTTCATTTTCTCTCAGATTTCAGTCACTCAGAACATACGTTCAGGTATTTTGCTCTGATTCCCATTTGTACTCTCATATAATTGATTTATTATTGTTATTTAAATCAAGTCAGTTGTTCACTTAAGTATACTTTTAAAAGGAGCAGTATTACTGTAATTGGAAACCAGCATTACTTGCCAGAATGGAGGATAGTCTCTTAAATAAATAAACTGAACCAATAATAATAAAAAGTATCAAATACTAGCCAGCTCCTGTGTATTTTTAACATGTGACTTGTTCTCTGTTAATGAAGGAAGTTAGAAAATGCTGGCATAGTCTTTTTTTTTTAATTTTAATATTAAAGACATAATATCAGAGACATAATTTCTTCTGTATTTAATCAAAAGATTAAAATTCTGACAGTATAATATGGTGTTATTCTATATGACATACCACCTTAAAGTATCTTATGTAATACTACTTGAGGAAATACTAGTTGTATATTTTCTTATCTGCTCTTCTATAAAAGGAGCTGACTCACATCACTGCCAACTTCTAAGGAAGTATGTGATTTTGTTATAGTTTCATAAAGTGGATCCCAACTCGGGGATTTAGACCTCTGACTTTTTCATTTGACTTTTCATCCTTTTGTCTTTCTCTTCTTCCCTGAGCTCTCACCCAGTGCAATAAATAATCACTTATTTAGTGTGTATATTAAAGGCTGCTTTGGGAGTAATTTGGTTTTGAATCATTCTGTAAAACTCAATTTGAATAGAAATTTTCAGGAAATTAAGAATGTTTTACTTTAACATGTTTCTCACATAAGATAGATGATTTTTTTGTTTGTTTAAAAAGTTGCACACTATTTTTTTTTAATCAGTTTGGTCTTGTGTTGTTATTTCCTTTTCAAAAGTAATCATGGATCTTCTATAGTAATTTGTCATGTAAATGTTAAGGAGCATCACTTTCTTTTAGAAATTTGATACTTTTTTTGGGCAGAGTGCATATTAAAATCTTTGTTTTGTTTGGCTTGTTAATTTTTCTGTTTAGTGACAAACTGATGAAAATTTTTATTTAAAAATGTCAAAAAAAGAATAATTGAAAATAATAATGTTAAAGAAATTCAGTAATTTGAATGGTAATATTAGATCACTTTCATTTATGCTTACTATTATCATTATTCCTACTTCTTTATTCCTATGACCAAAAACTCATACTGTTTTTTCCCATATCCTTGGTGTTTTCTTCCAGACATTGAAGTGCATCTTTCAGTACTATTAATGTTTTGAGATCTCTTTTAATTCACATCTTCTGCATTAAATTTCTACCTTTTCTGTTTCAAAACTATGTTTGCCTCTTCCTAACCAGGCTTTATTTCCCTACTTCTTTGATGTCTCTTAATTTCATTCCATTTTTGGGGGATATGTGTTTTTTTTTCCTTTTGAAAAATAATTTTCACAAATCTGTATGCTTTGCTTATTCATCAGTGAACTTTAAAGGCCAAGAAGTTTTTTTGTACCTTGTGATTTTTAGTCTTTGACTTTGTCTTCCTTGAGTAAGACCTGTTAAACTAAGTCATAAGCCTGTTAAGTATTAACAGCCTGAATTTTTAAGTTGAACAGAAAATTTACTTGAACTTTAATGAGAATCCAGGTTTAGAGTTGTGCCTGTGTTCTTTCTTTAGGCAGAAGTATTATCTCTTTAAATGTACCTCTTGACAGTTGAGACTTTCTTTTTTTACCAATCTAAATGTAAGGCCCTGTAAGCTGTGGTTAATACTTAAGTTTAAAGTAAATTATTCTCAGCCATAACTCCTGTGTCCTATATCATGGACATAACAGAATTTTGCCAACTCTGTAATTTAAGCTTGTACTTATTTGTAGCATGGTTAGATTCTTTGTCATAATTATTTTTTCCCAAGTATTAAAGGGAAATTCTGATACTATGTTTCCATTTCCTATTTTTCAGAAAATGCCCCTCAGATTCCAGTGGCTCCTCCACAGGTCTCTCCTAACACAGTGAAACGTGCTGGACCTCGATTGTTGTTGATTCCAGTGCAGCAGGGTTCTCCTACTCTTAGACCTGTCCCAAACACACAACTTCAGGGACATCGGATGGTCTTGCAGCCTGTTAGGAGTCCAAGTGGAATGAACCTATTCAGGCACCCTAATGGGCAGATTGTCCAGCTTCTCCCTTTGCATCAGCTTCGAGGATCTAATAACCAGCCCAACTTACAACCTGTCATGTTTCGGAACCCAGGTATAAAGTTACAGATATTTTTGATAAGTTTCTCTTTTCTTGAATCATTTGGTCATATGGTATATTTATATACCAGCATTGGTCTTATCAGTCTCTTGAAATCAATCACCTGTTAGGAAAAAAATACGTACTTTGAAAGTCTTTGATGTGGGCAATGGTGATTTAAAATGCTTTTTTTTTCCTCACCAGGGTCTGTGATGGGAATCCGTTTACCCACTCCTTCCAAACCATCAGAGACTCCACCTTCTTCGGCTTCGCCCTCTGCTTTCTCCGTTGTGAATCCTGTAATTCAGGCTGTTGGGTCTTCTCCAGCAATGAATGTTATCACTCAGGCACCATCATTGCTTTCTTCTGGACCTAATTTTGTGTCTCAGTCTGGTACATTGACTCTGAGGATTTCCCCTCCTGAACCACACAGTTTCACAAGTAAAACAGCCTCTGAAACCAAAATAACTTATAGTTCAGGAGGGCAGCCTGTTGGTACAGCCAGTCTTATTCCTCTCCAGTCTGGTAGTTTTGCCTTGTTGCAGCTCCCAGGACAAAAGCCTGTTCCCAGCTCCATTCTTCAACATGTTGCTTCACTTCAGATGAAAAGAGAATCTCAGAATGCAGACCAGAAAGATGAAACAAGCTTTTTAAAAAGAGAACAAGAAACCAAGAAGGTTCTGCAGTCAGGAGAAGCTGTAGAGCCTGAGACTAATATAATAAAACAAAACTCAGGAGCTGCTGTCTCAGAAGAAACTCTGAATGATTCCTTGGAAGATAGGGGTGATCATTTAGATGAAGAATCCCTTATAGAAGAAGGGCCTACAGCTGTTAAACCTTCTGAGCATGTCTGTAGCACTGGCTCACACGCAGGTGAAGACTATAAAGATGTTGAGGAAGAATATGGGATTAGGAACCATAACAGTTCCAAAGAAAAACTGACTGTTCTAGAAGTTAAGACCATTTCTGGAAGAGCCAGTAACATGACAGTCCAAAGTGTGAATAATGTGCAGCTTAAAAAACTTGGTGATGTGAAAGTGGAACAGCAGAAAGGCTTAGACAATCCAGAGGAAAAATCAAATGAATTTCCAGTTATCTCTAAAGAAGAAAGCAAAGTTGAATTTTCAGGCAGTAGAGTTGCGGAGCAGCAATCTAATCCAAAGCCAGAGGCCAAGGAGAAGGAATGTGGAGAGTCTCTGGAGAAGGACAGCATTAAGGAGAGGTGGAGAAAACACTTAAAGGGCCCTTTGGCCCAGAAATATGTTAGAACTTCACAAGAAGGCAAGAATGAGACAAATGAGCAATTAATTAAAGAAACAAAAACTTGTAAGGAAAATTCAGATGTGTTTCAACAAGAACACAGTATCTCTGATTTACTTGGAAAAAGTGGAACTACTGAGAATGCCAGAATTTTAAAAACTGAATGTGATTCTTGGAGTAGGATTTCTAGTCCTACAACCTTCTCCATTGTCCCTAGGAGAGCTGCCAAAGGGAGCAAAGGGGACGGACATTTTCAAGGTCACTTACTGCTCTCAGGAGAACAGATAAAACCAAAGCAAGAGAAGACGGGTGGCAGAAGCAGTACTGACTTCACTGTTTTGGAGTTGGAAGAGGAAGACGAAGAAGATGAGAATGAGAAAACTGATGATTCTATTGATGAGATTGTGGATGTTGTTTCTGACTACCAGAGTGAGGAGGTTGATGATGTAGAAAAGGTGGTGAGCCCATTTTTGTTGTGACTGAAACCTCAAGAATTTAAATGATTCATTAGAGACAATAGCTTTTCCAGAAGATAACTTAAGACCTAATACATTCAATTGGATGCCTAGGTTTAAATCATGATTAAATGACTTTGTAGTTTTTAGGCTGTGTCAGTCAGGTAACATTTATTGAGCTTATATTGTGTTTTGAGACTTCTCTGATATTATACAGGAAGGCTGGTTTAAGCCTTGGGGGAATAGATGCTTTGAGAGTCCCTATCAAATTAGGTTTTTTGTTTTGTTTATTTTTTAAAAAAATCCTAAAATCACTACTCCCATTTGATCTCAGTTTTTTTCACATTTTTTATGCAAAGTTATTGTAGCTTATCTGGTAGATATATATAAGAAGCAGGGAATGGGTGGCCTTAGAACTGGAAGATAATTTGTCAGCATTTGTAGAGATGTTTTTTGTTTTGGAGAGAAATGAAAAACATCATTTAGTATTTTATTATCACCCCGCCTAAAGTTGCTTTCTAACCATCTCCTAAAATTAAATAATTAGTGTCTAAAATTTGTATTCTAACCTCTGGTCATCTTCCTTTGTAATTTGACCTTTATAATTTATTTTTATTTTTTAATTTTGCCGAAGCCATTTTCATAGACTTCTGTGTAGAGTTGTGTTTGCTGAGCTAAGTAATTGAGCATCAGTATGATATAGGGCAGGAATTGGGCAAACTTTTTTGTAAAGGGCTAGTTTGTAGATATTATAGACTTTGCAGGCTAGATGACTTGCTTTTGCAGCTACTCAGTTGCTGCTATAGAGGGAAAGCAGCCATAAACAGTAGTAAGTGAATGAGTGTGGCTGTGTTCCAGTAAAAACCTCAGTTACAGAAACAAATGGGGGGCTGTGGTGTGCTGTCCCCTTCCCCTGATGTAAAACATAAGGAGGTTATAGTCATCTGCCTGTGGGGTATCTTGAAATCGAAATTGAGATAATACGGCCCTTTGCAATGATTGTCTTGCATGGCAGTTTTAGAATTTCACTCCTTTTGAGATTCATTTGTTCTCTGTGTTACCTGGTCCTCCTCCGTTAATGCCTAACTGTCTTAGGCAAATAAAATATAGCAAAAAGGTTTATATTTTAAAATTCTAAAATGTCTACGTTTTGAAATGTTTCTATGTCATTATTTCTGAACCTCA
Organism: Bos indicus; assembly: GCF_029378745.1. NCBI lineage: Eukaryota > Metazoa > Chordata > Mammalia > Artiodactyla > Bovidae > Bos > Bos indicus. The sequence goes on from NC_091769.1 coordinate 37,065,881, forward strand.
CTGTCTCATTTGTAAATGAGATGGATAATTCTATATGCATTTGCCTTGCATTCTATCTATAACCTTATCCTTTTTGAGGACTTACATCTGTAGGTAGTTTAGGAGTTAGATTGCCAATCTTGTTGCACTTTTTGCAGTCTCATTATAAGTCAGCCTAGGTAAGCATCAGACCAAAAACAGTCCAGCTTTATTTTAATTAAATTTTTTTCTATTATGGTTTATTACAGGATATTGAATATAGTTCCATGTGCCATACAGTAGGATTTTGTTGTTTATCCATTCTATATATAATAGTTTGCATCCAGTCCATCCTTTACTCAATACTTCTCCCCCTTGGCAACCACAAGTCAAAAACAGTCCTGCTTTAAAATCAGTGAAAACAAACAAACAAACAAATCAGTGAAAACTATTGCTATCAGTAGAACTGACTTAATGGAACCTTTAGAGTGTCTTAGTCATACAGAGTGGCATTGCTTGAACTTCAAATGGGAAATCTGACAGGTACACTGGCCATTTTAAAGTAAGGGCATTCAAATTTAAATTCTACATTGTATTTATGTATATGTTTGACACCTATGATAGCTTTATGCCTGTTAAGCATTGTATTGGAATAGTGTAAGGAAAGTTGTGAATAACCTTTTTAATTTAAATCTTCCCCAATTAAGTTAATTGGATATTATTTACAAAGCCTCCAATTAAAGCCATGTAATTACATATTCTTCAGTTTAAATATTATAAAGCATCTGTCTACATTAGTATTCAAACTTTTGGGCTTCTGTTGGTTTAGATTCCCAAAGTTAATTTTAATATGCATTGATTAATACACAATATTTAGATGATGATTAAATTGGGGATCATAAATGATGACTTGAAAAAAAAAATGATGACTTGAGTCATTTATGTCTGTTAGCCATAGGGAGCCTCTAATTTGGGAGTAAGTAGTTTTTCTGGTGAGATTAAAATAGAGCTAGTAAAGTGATAGGGATGCTTCATTTTGAGTGTGCTTCTTTGGTACAGTACAGTTACAGATGACATATTCTCTGTTTAGTTTCTGGCATAATAAACACTATTTTTAAAGGTGGACTTAGAAATTCTATCTGCATAGCCCATAATCCATATAGTTTATATGCATACTAAGTTACTTCAGTTGTGTCTGATTCTTAGTGACCCTATGGACCATAGCCCACCAGGCTTCTCTGTCCGTGGGATTTTCCAGGCAAGAACACTAGAGTGGGTTGCTGTCCCCTCCTCCAGGGGATCTTCCCGACCCAGGGATCGAACCCATATCTCTTAAATCCCCTGCATTGGCAGATGAGCTCTTTTGCCACTAGTGCTACCTGAGAAGTCCCTCTTATAGTCCTCTGTTGTGAGTTTCTTTGGTAGGTGCTCAATAAATGCTTACTGATTGACTCATCTTTTGGTATAATAAGCAGTACAGCAAGCCTGGGCTTCTTTTGGTATCTGAAATTCTTCAAAAGCTCTCATTCTGTGGGATTGAGATTCTTAGAAGATTGGGCTATATTCTGTTTGCATATCTGCCTTGAATGTGTTTTTGTGGGTGTTTAATATGGGGTTAACCATGAAGCACTGTTACACTAGAACTTGAGTTTTTCTGCTTTCTACCTTCTCCCTCACCACGTTTTATTTGATTGCTATTTAATCTTTAGATTTATGCAGCTTTAATATATCTGTACTTGAATTTGTCCACTTGCAGTAATATTGAAGCATCAGCACAGCCCTTTGGAGACTCTGTCTCTTTAGTCTAATCTTTGTTGGGTTGTCAAAAAAGTTTGTTCAGGTTTTTCTATACCATCTTGCGGAGAAACCTGAACGAACTTTTTGGCCAACTCAGTGTGATTTATAATGTAGTTCTTGGTTGTTAGCCCTAACCATATGCTGTCTTTATGACTTAATTCCATTTTAAGATTAACAGATTTAGGGTTATTAGTACTCATGGTTTAAGATCAATGTTTGGCACTGGTTGGCTTTATAAGGGAAACATTCAGTTGAAAAATTTAGGTGTGCTTGCTTCCCAATGCTTTATTTACTGTTGGACTGGTGTATTTCAGAATAACTGTATAGAATACATTGAGGATGATGAAGAACAAGTGGACATTGAGACTGTAGAAGAGCTCCCTGAGGAAATTAAAATCGCCCACATGAAGAGCACAGCTGTCCATACAGAGATTTTGAAACAGCCGTAAGTCTTATTTTTCTTTGGATTGTTATTTCTTGTATTGTGACCATAAGCAAAACTGAATGTTCTAGTCAAGAGTTCTGGGTAATTGACATACTTCCTTTATTTCTCTAGCTTTTTATCTTATTAGTAGATGAGGAAAGGAGCTGAAATTCAGAGGTAATTAACTTCCTTGTTATTGCTAGGAAACAGTATATAAATGTGAATAACATGCTTTCCGAGCCTGATACATTGGCATTAAAATACTAGTTTTGCTAGTTTGTAGCTATTTAACCTTGGGCAAGTGTGTAATCTTTCTGACTCTTAGATTCTTTACCTGTGAAATGAGGAAAATGCCCTTTTTTAAGGCATTAAATCATATAATATATGAAATAACTAGCATAACTGACACAGTGGATTACTCAATAAAGTTCTTTATCTTTTAAGAATACAGTTGTAAATTCTAAATGTGGTTACTTTGCTAGTTGAACGGGTGAGGTACAGTTAGAAAAATTTTTCTGCCTGTTCAGCTGATGAGATGAAAACACAGAATGATAAGATGACTTAGGAAAAAAATGTTATGCGTTAGTAAACCTTATATTGATTAGGAATTGGGGTATGAGAGAAAGAAGGTAAGAGTTATTTTGTGCCAGACATTGTGCTTTTCAAGTTATTATATCATCAGCTACCTAAAGTAGCAATGAGTTGAGAAAGAGTAATTCTTCACTCCTAGTGAGAAAGTCTAAGGTAGGGATATGGTGGTATTTTTCTTCACTCCAGGGCTATTTGGAAGGTCCTTCAATTACCTGGACTCCCAGTTAGTGCTAGTGGTAAAGAACCTTCCTGCCAATGCAAGCGACACAGGTTCAGTCCCTTGGGTGGAAAGATCCCCTGGAGTAAGAAATTGCACCCCACTCTAGTATTCTTGCCTGGAGAAAACCATGGCTAGAGGAGCCTGGCAGGCCACAGCCCGTGGGGTTGCAAAGAGCTGAACATGACTGAGCACATACAAAACACCTCAGTTGCCTGTTGGTTATGATTGAAAGAATTTAAATCTCTTAAAAACTTAATTAGACTTAAATTCAGTAATATTGCAGGATGTAAGTTCAGTATACTGAAATTGAGTTCTAAAACAATAGCAATAAACAAAAAAAAATTAAAAATACAAAAAAGCTGTTTGGGATTTTTGATAGAATCAATAATATTTTATAAAAGTCTTACACAACTTTTTGATAGAAATTGTGTAAGACTTTTATAAAATGTTATTGAAAGACATTGAAAAAATGAAAAACAAACAAACATTGATGAAGATTTCAATAAACAGATTCCATCTTTATGGACTGGAATAGTAAAGGGCCAGGAATAATTAACAGTTAAAGAGCACAAACTGTAAAGGAACAGATTGTTAAAAATTTCTGTCAGTAAAAAGGTGATTTCAGACTGTAAGGAAAATATTTGCAATATGTGTTAGAGGATTAGTATCAAGGATATAAAATAATTCTTACAAGTCAATAAGAAAACGGTGATCCACGGGCTTCCCTGCTGGTAAAAATCTGCCTGCCAATGCCGGCAACATGGGTTTGGTTCCTAATCCAGGAAGATCCCTCATGCCTTGGAGCAACTAAGTCCATGGGTCACTGCTATCAAGCCTGTGCTCTAGAGTGCAGGAGTTACAACTGCTGAGCCCATGTACTGCAAGTATTGGAGCCCGTGCTCTAGAGCCTGTGTTCCACAAGAGAAGCCACTGCAGTGAGAAGCCTGCAAACTACACAACTAGAGTAGCCCCTGCTCACTGCAACTAGAGAAAAGCCTATGCAGCAATGAAGACGCAGCACAGCCAAAAAGAAATAAATAAGATTAAGTAAATTTTAAAGAAAAAGGAAAGAAAAGTATGATCCAATAGAAAGGTAAGTAATGGATATTGTGGGCAGTTCACAGAAGAGGAAACCTGGACTGCCAATAAACATACACAAATTTGTTCCCCCCTCACAAGTAATTAAGGGAAATAAAGATTAAACCATAATGACGTTACAAATTTGTACCCAGAAGTTTGGCATAAATTGAGATTTCTGAAATAATATTGTCTAGTTGTGGAACAATGGGAACATACTACAGGTGGGGTGGGGGTATGAGTTATTATTACCTCTTTGGGGAGCAGTGCGATGTGACTACAGTTGAAGATGTGCATGCATTTCTTCTATCCATCAGTTCCACTCCTAGATATAGATTCTGGAAGGGTTCACGCACATGTATAAGGGGTCATGTGTGGGGTTGTCCATTCCAGCATTTGCCATTGTGAAAATTTGGATGCAATGTAAATAATTACTAACATACTAAAAAAATAAAATTTAGAGAAGTTATACTTTGGAATACTATATAGCAGTTAAAATGATCAAACTACAAGTATTAACATATCTCATATGTAATGTTGAATGAAACAAATCAGTTGAAGAAAGATACACATTACATATGTTTAAAATGCTACACAATATTTTCTTTTTCAAGATGAATCAGTTACATTCCTAGTAGAACTATATGAGAAGGAAGGAAGGCGGGTATTTTATTTCTTAGGCTGAATGACAGATACCTGGATGTTGATTATGTATTTTGTTTGTACAGTTTTACATGTTTGAAATATTTCACAATTGAAAAATGTAATTTGAAGTTTTAAGGTTTTTTTGGGAGAATTTGAGAAAAAAGGATATTGTTGAATAAATCATACTGTCACAAATGGGACTATGGGAAAATAAGCCAGTCACAGTTTAGACAATTAGGGGTGGTTTGAAATAGGTCTTAGATTATTGAATTTTGATAAGTCTTTGGAAAATACTGTCTTTATTTAGGTGCTGTACGCCTGTCTCTGCAGATGAAAAAGCTACTGAAAGGAGTCGAAAGGTATTTACAGAATATTTAATGATAATTGCTCATTTAATAAAATTGATAACATTTGTCCTTACAGGTAAAACATTAGTTACATTAATTATGACTTTTTTCAGGGCTGCTTTTACCAATGAGTTAATATAATCAGCTACCCCCCCTTAATGAAATTACACTACTACTGTTTTTTTTTTTCCTAATTCTACCCGCCCACCCCACCTAGTTGATAGAATAATTTAGAGGAATTAAAATGGGCATGGAATTTGTGAAACTTGTTTTGTTTATTTGAAAACTAATTGTATAATGTGATGATGTGATGTGAAATAGGCTAGCATTCTTTCTTATCTAGACTCCTGATTTTTCCAGTGACCTAAAAAATTACTTGTTATCTGAAATAATGGCTGGCAATTCAGGGAGCAATGAGATTATAAATTTTCTTTGATTTTCTTAATATATTGTGTAGGATATCATGGTACCATGATTAAGCAAGATTTTCTCTATCCTTACTTAACACTGTGGAGGAATTAATTTCAATTTTGAAAAATATATAAGTACAAATTACAGATTGGGAGATAAAAGAGGGCAGAAGAAATGAAAGGATATAAGTACGGATACCCTCGTTTTACAGAGACACTGTCTATTGTGGATGAAATGAGAAATGGAAATAGAATTATATCTCCAAAGGGATCAATAGAAGAACTAAGTGATTTATCTGTATTAGGAAGATGGGATGGTGAGATACAAGAGAGTGGTGAACTGAATTCTTTTCTGCATCAGATCAGATCAGATCAGATCAGTCGCTCAGTCGTGTCCGACTCTTTGCGACCCCATGAATCGCAGCATGCCAGGCCTCCCTGTCCATCACCAACTCCCGGAGTTCACTCAAACTCAAGTCCATCGAGTCGGTGATGCCATCCAGCCATCTCATCCTCTGTCGTCCCCTTCTCTTCCTGCCCCCAATCCTCCCAGCATCAGAGTCTTTTCCAATGAGTCAACTCTTTGCATGAGGTGGCCAAAGTACTGGTGTTTCAGCTTTAGCATCATTCCTTCCAAAGAACACCCAGGACTGATCTTTAGAATGGACTGGTTGGATCTCCTTGCAGTCCAAGGGACTCTAGGGACTCTTTTCTGCATAGCAGGAAGTAAATAGTTAAAAATACTGTTTTTAACTTAGGATATAGACTTAAGAAGCAGAAAAAGCAACTCAAAGAATAAAAGGGGTTGTTTCTAAGGATCCAGGTATACGTGCAAGGCACAGTTGCTTTTCATTATAAGCTCTTTACATTTTTGTATTTTAAACCCGGTATGCATCTACTACTTCTTTAAATGATTTAAAAATAGAATTAGAATAAATAAGAGAGAAAGGAAGCCTAAGGCATCCTGAGAGTTAAGGAAGACTTTCCTGAAAAATGCAAAGGTTTGCATTTAATTGTGAAGTCATAAAGGAGGGTGGAAAGGGATAGGTGCAGGCAACAACCTGTGTAATGACAGGGAGGTGTGGGATTATAGAGTGCTTAGGAAATTTACAGCACTTTGGAATGGTTGGAGACAACAGTGATTTAGGAAGAGTGGCAGTTGACCCTTTCCCAAATTGTAAAGGGTCTTTACAGTATTTAAGAAAACATTTTAAACTTGTTTTCCACTAGTCAAGTTTTTCATGTAATTTGTGTCATAAAAACAACTCTCAATAATAAATTATACACATAAGCTTTTTTAGAGTCCCTCTCTCAATCCCTCATTTGAAAACTGCTGATATTTGAGCTGAGAAGTGATATCACATTAGCATGTTTTAGAATTTACACTGTTGATTTGGAGAAAAGATAGACTGGTAGTAAGAGGACCAACTGAGAGGCTATTAAGATACTCTAGGCAGAAGATGGTTGGTGTCTGATATAGAACAGTGCCATTGGTGTGGTGGAAAGCGAGTAGATGTGAAAGATACTTAGGAGGCAATCTTTTGTTTGGATAGGCTGCACAAGTTCCTCTAAAGCTAAAACCTGATTATTGGAGTGAAAAACTACAGAAAGAAGCAGAAGCTTTTGCATATTATCGCCGGACACACACTGCCAATGAGCGCCGCCGCCGTGGTGAAATGAGAGATCTCTTTGAGAAGTTGAAGATCACATTGGGGTTACTTCATTCTTCGAAGGTTTCCAAAAGTCTCATTCTTACTAGGGTAAGTGTGTAAATGACAGACGAATAAGAGCTTGACTAAAAGAATCTTCTTTAGATACATAAAAGGAAAAGGAAGAAAATTGAAATAGAACTTGTGTTTATCATTTGAATGTGGACTAGTGAGTGTCCAATAATTCCCTTTGGAAGAAAATTCTTATGTTCAATCAGAGTTGCTTTTCATTGAAAGTCAGATTCTGAACCAGCAGAGTTAATTATTCATTTTTAAAATAAAGTTAGAAACTGATAAACTCTATTTACAACAATTTGTGTAAACTTGTTTTCCATAGCACTTAGAAAAGTTTGTTATGGTGAAAGACACAAGACAACTACTATTTTGACATACTTCTAAATGGTTGACAGTCACTTTAAAGGAAACTATAGTATTCAAGCTAGCAGAAGTTTTAATTTTGCATGTAGAATAATAGCTAAGGTAATTTTGTTTCAGTTGCTTATAATTAAAGGTTGGAAGTGTATAAGGCAAGCATTTTATCCCTCTAGAACAAGGTGGTTTCAACCAGATTTTGCTTAGAGTAGGAGTTGATTTTAAAGCTGATTATTAAAATCTAAGCAGAGTAAAATGTTTTGTATCTCCTTGCAGTAGTGAAAATACCACTCAGTGGTGCTCTTTGTAAATAATCACTTTCCCTAGAAGTAGAAGCCAGAAAAGCCTCCTTTTTGGAATTGACTTTTTTTTTTCCACTTGTATAATTTATTATTTAAATTTTTATTAGAGTATAGTTGATTTACAATGTTGTGTTAGTACGTTAGTTAGCTGGTTAGTGAACCAGTTATACATATACATTGTTGTTGTTTAGTCCCTAAGTTGTTTCTGACTCTTTGCAACCCCATGGACTATAGCTCGCCAGGCTCCTCTGTCCGTGGGATTTCCCAGGCAAGAATACTGGAGTTGGTTGCCATCTCCTTCTCAAGGGGAACTTCCCGACCCACAGATCCAACCTGTGTCTCCTGCATTGGCAGACAGATTCTTTACCACTGAGCCACCAGGGTGGCCCATACATGTATATATAGGTACATCCACTCTATTTTAGATTCTTTTCCTGTACAGGCTGTTACAGCGTATTGAATAGGGTTGCCTGTGCTATAAATAGTAGGTTCTTATTAGTTATCTGTTTTATATATAGTAGCACGTATATGTCATTCTCAGTCTTCCAGTTTATTATACCTCCTACCTGTTTCCCCAGTGGTAACCATAAGTTTGTAAAACAATAAAAGTGGTTTTAAATGATATTATAAAGTTCTCTAAAATATTAGATTTAAAAGTTTTTATTAAAGAAATTTGTGTAGACCTTACCTGTTTTTCAGAAAAAGAAAATTGATGGACATGATATTACTATTTCTCTTCTAGGCATTCAGTGAAATTCAGGGGCTAACAGATCAGGCAGACAAGTTAATAGGACAGAAGAATCTCCTGACTCGCAAACGGAATATTTTGATACGGAAAGTATCTTCACTTTCAGGTGAGATAATGGTGAACGATCTCTGGTAAAGGCCATAAATACAGCTTTAGTAAGGAAAATACTTAGTAGATCTTTCAAATACTACTTCATTTGAGTCTTGGTTCCCAGAATTACCATCAGAATTGTCTTTTGACTGGGTGGGACATTTTTTTTTTTTCGATTATAATCACTCTTGACTGCCATAGTTTTGGGGGATATAGTTAAATCAACTGGACTCTATTTCTCATTATTATGTGGGGTCTTTTTTTTTTTTTTTTTTAAACTTTACAATATTGTATTAGTTTTGCCAAATATCGAAATGAATCCGCCACAGGTATACCTGCGTTCCCCATCCTGAACCCTCCTCCCTCCCCCCTCCCCTCCCTCCCTCTGGGTCGTCCCAGTGCACCAGCCCCAAGCATCCAGTACCGTGCATTGAACCTGGACTGGCGACTCGTTTCATATATGATATTATACATGTTTCAATGCTATTCTCCCAAATCTCCCCACCCTCTCCCTCTCCCACAGAGTCCATAAGACTGATCTATACATCGGTGTCTCTTTTGCTGTCTTATACACAGGGTTATTGTTACCATCTTTCTAAATTCCATATATATGCGTTAGTATACTGTATTGGTGTTTTTCTTTCTGGCTTACTTCACTCTGTATAATAGGTTCCGGTTTCATCCATCTCATTAGAACTGATTCAAATGTATTCTTTTTAATGGCTGAGTAATACTCCATTGTGTATATGTACCACAGCTTTCTTATCCATTCATCTGCTGATGGGGTCTTATAGAGAGTGACAGTTTATTCCCTCTCAACCTGTAGGTAAGACAGAAGAAGTGGTCCTGAAGAAGCTAGAGTATATTTATGCAAAACAACAAGCAGTAGAGGCACAAAAGAGAAAAAAGAAGATGGGGTCAGATGAGTTTGACGTGTCTCCCAGAACTAGCAAACAGCAGGAAGGAGCTTCTGTATCATCTGTAGATCTCGGACAGATGTTTATAAATAACAGAAAGGGGAAGCCTTTGATTCTTTCCAGAAAAAAAGACCAGGCCACAGGTAGGAGGGACATTTCTTTGCTTTCCTTGATGCAGATGAACATTTAGTTTAGTTTAAAGAACTGAACATCTAATCTTGGCCATAATTTTAGTTTTAATTAGATGAAAGATGAGTTGTATTAAAAGCAGAATATTAACTACATTGTATTTCATTTTCTAGCTTTACACACTCAAGCAAATCCTAATAAGTTATCCATCATGGTAATATATAAGACTAATTTCTGGTAGGAGTTTATTTTTGTTAACCAGGCTCTTTTTAATCAGATTGCAGTCTGTCAATGAATTGCTATACAGGAACAAAGTAAATTGGTTTTGATTTCTTACTCTGTCCTATATGATTTTGAAGGTGAGGCTATGTTGACTTTACATTACTTGTTTATATCCTCTGAAAATGGTATATCCTTTTCTACTCTTTTACTCTTTGGATAGCCAAGTGTAGGAACCAAGGAAATCTGGTTTGTTATATCAGCTAAGAAGGTGGAGATGGATACTAAAATATGAGTTAGTTTTCACATTGCACATTCAAGTGATGTTATTGGTACATAAGTAAGGACTTTAGTGACCATTTAGTCCAGTCACCCTGTTTTACAGATGGAAAAACTGAGGTCTAAAAACTTGAAGTAGTTTCTTAGAGGTTTATAGGAAAGCAAACCTAGGGATAAAATAGTGTGTACCTTCATCCTGCTTCACCAGCAAGACCATCAGAAGCATTCCGTTGAAAAAGTGGTTCCGTAGCTCTGTTCCTCAGCAAAAATAAAATTCTGTCCCTTAAGAGAATCAGTGGATAGGTAACCATTACTGAAAAAGCATTCAAAAAGTAAATTGCAAGTTGAAGTTCCCCAACAAATTTGAAATGTCTTGCTTTTTAAGTCAGAGTGTGGTTTTAGGCATGTCTCCTACAATTGCTAGGCTGTACACTAGCATTAATTGAAGGTCTTTTATCCTTAACTAATTTCTGATCTTCTTTACAGAAAATACCTCACCCTCTAATACTCCACACACCTCTGCCAACATTGTGATGACTCCACAAGGGCAATTGCTTACCTTGAAAGGTCCCCTATTCTCAGGACCAGTGGTTACTGTTTCTCCTGCTCTCTTAGAAGGAGATCTGAAACCTCAAGTTGCCAGTAGTGCTGTGGCTCAATCAGGTATTGTCTTAAGTGTTGTCTTCAATGGGTGGTGTAAGAGTTATCTCTGGTATCTCAAAGTGATAGAGAAAGCCTAAGCCTTTGAATGTGTTCTATAGTAATAAAGAGCTGTTGTATTCAAGTCTGTATGAGAGGGTTCTCTCTTTAGAACGTTTGGCTCTATCTGTGGTATTGATTGGTCTTTTTTTTACCTGGGGATGGGAACTATTTTGTGATCTCTCCTAATTTCTAATTGTGTGCTAAGTTGCTTCAGTTGTGTCCAACTCTTTGTGACCCTATGAACTGTAGCCCTCCAGGCTCCTCTGTCCATGGGATTCTCCAGGCAAGAATACTGAAGTGGGTTGCCATGCCCTCCTCCAGGGGATCTTTCCTACCCAGGGATCAAATCCTCCTCTCCTATGTCTCCTGCATTGGCAGGAGGGTTCTTCACCCCTAGCGCCACCTGGGAAGCCCAATTTCTAATTAGGGAAAGAATTTAAAAGATGTGAAAGTAAAAGGAATGTGAGGAGTCATTATTATAGTTTTGGTGTTGATAAATATGTATCAGTTTTGTGTTGTACTCAAAGATGGTACACTCCTACATTACCAACCTGATAAAGTTGGAGCACTCTCTCTTTTGGCAGTGAGGAGTTGAGTTGAAAAGGAAATTTTACTTTGATCATTTAGGTTTTACAAACCTAAATTGCTGTTAAGGTAAAAGGATATCCTTACCAATACTAATACTGCTAAACCCAGTCTGGAGGAGTCATCTTCCTAGAGTGCTGCCTTTAGGGCTTCATCTTTCTGTCAGAGTAGCAGTTATTGGGTGAACAGAATCAAGATGTGTGTCTGCCTCAGGATAAAAAAATAAACTTGGGGAACATTTATATTAAAAAATTAAATAGAACTTTTATTAATGATGGAATATCAGTGTGTCTTTTGGTTAAATTTTACCTATTTTCTTGTTAGGCTAACTCTGTAATTTGAAAAACTAGCATTTCCTTTCATCTTCCTGCTAAAAGTAGACGGTGAAAATTTAACTCCTTTGAGATGGTTATTGGGTATGAATGGGAGCGAGTGCTTACCACTATAGATAAATGAGTTTTTTTTTTTCTTCCCTAGAAAATGACGACTTATTTATGATGCCAAGAATTGTTAATGTGACATCATTGGCAACAGAGGGAGGTTTGGTAGATATGAGTGGCAGCAAATACCCCCATGAAGTTCCTGATGGCAAGCCACCTGACCACCTGAAAAACACTGTCAGGAGTGAGGATAACTCCTGTGAAGATTTGGGTAGAATCTCTTCCAGAGGCAACCATAGAGATGTCAGAATGACACTGGGTACAGCACAGGTTTATCTGTCACATAAAGATTCTGGTTTTCCACAAATAGTTGATGTTTCCAGTATGCAAGAAGCACAAGAATTCTTACCCAAAAAGATTTCTGGTGATACCAGAGGGAGTCAGCATAAATGGAAAGAGAGTGAATCAAGACGGGAGAGACTGAAGACAAAGGAGTCTCCATTTCATAAATTAAAGATGAAAGATCTCAAAGACTCAAGCATAGAGATGGAATTGAGAAAGGTAGCATCAGCTATAGAGGAAGCAGCATTGGATCCCAGTGAACTGCTAACTAGTATGGAAGATGAGGATGATACTGATGAGACACTGACATCTCTGCTCAATGAGATTGCCTTTCTTAATCAGCAGTTAAATGATGACTCTGTTAGCCTGGCTGAACTGCCTAGCTCTCTGGATACAGAGTTCCCAGGGGATGCTCGCCGGGCTTTCATCAGTAAGCTTCCTCCTGGGAACAGAGCGACTTTCCAGGTTGGCCACTTGGAAACTGGTTTGAAGGAATTGCCTGATGTGCAAGGGGAGAGTGACTCTGTCAGCCCCCTCCTCTTGCACTTGGAAGATGATGACTTTTCTGAGAATGAAAAACAACTTGCAGAACCAGCCTCTGAACCAGATGTACTTAAGATTGTCATTGACTCTGAGATAAAGGATCCCCTCGTTTCCCAGAGGAAAGCGGGGGATGAAGGAAAGAGTGCTTCTGGCGTCCCTGCCGAGCCTGAAAGTGTGTCCTCACCCCCTGTCCTACACATGAAGGGTGGCCTAGAGAACAGCAGCACAGACACCTTGTGGAGGCCCATGCCAAAGTTGGCACCTCTAGGTTTAAAAGTAGCTAATCCTTCCAGTGATACAGAGGGTCAGAGTCTCAAGGTGATGCCTTGTTTGGCACCTGTAGCTGCCAAAGTTGGGTCAGTTGGACACAAAATGAACTTAACAGGGAATGATCAGGAATGCCGGGAGAGCAAGGTGATGCCTACATTGGCACCTGTTGTGGCCAAACTGGGCAACACTGGGGCCTCGCCAAGTTCTGCAGGGAAATGAACTTAGTTGTTCTCAGGCAGAAGCCAGGCTGTGAGGGGGAGCCTCCTTTCTCTGCAGGCACCTGTTTGTGTCATGGAACTGTGATCCTTGACTTTGAAATGTGGTGAATGATGGTAGAGAAAGGGGGTAGGGTGCTGACCTCCGTATAAGAAATTAACTACTATGAAATTCTGATCATGTTAAAATGTGTTACCTCACTTGTGGTGCTGGGTCTCCTCATCCTCTCGAAGAAGATGCGATCCATTACTGAACACGAGGTGCCCCTCTTACCCAAGGAATTTGTAACAAGACTAGGTCCATAGTGGTTCCTAGTTCTTCCCTCCCAGAGTAAAAGCTGCTTGAGACTTAGGAGTTGCTGTGGACTGAACCTTAGCTGATAGCTGTTGTTTTAAGTCTGAAGTCCAAGGAATGTGATGCACTTGTGCAAAGGGATCCAGAAGAGGTAGCTTTTAGTTGGTGTTTCAGAATAGGGGGAGAGAGGATGGGTACCATGGAATACCAAAGTGAAGGACTTAGTATCATTCAACAAAATTTTCTCTTCTTTCATATCCTAAGTAGCTTCCATTCCCTCACCTTTTCAATCAGAATTATAAATCTAAGCCTTCTGGTAAAGTAGGAATGCTTTTAAAAAAGCTTTTATTACTAAGGTAATAATTTTGAGATTTAAAAATTAACTAGTTCTCCCTTACTGTGTTTGGGTGTTGAGAAGACCATTTCACGGTACCAAGGATTTCTACCTTGAATATGTTTTTTGGAGGTAGACATACAGGGAGCCCTTCCCCTTTTCACAAATCACATCACTCAAAAGACATGTAAAATGATAAGCATTCCCTCCCCGTACCAGAGACAGTGGCCAAAACAAAACAAAACAAACTGTGGGGCTGGGTATTTCACAAGTCAAACCAGCCTCCTGGTGCTTGGAGGTTTCATTCACTGTTACCTGCACAGGATGTAAAGAAAAGAAAAGTCACAGTAGGCACTCTTTACCAGGGAAATAAGGCAGTATTTGAATCACAAGATATATTTTTTATTATCTGCTACCATGGATTCAATGATCTGTAGAGCTTTTTCACTCATTAGCTGTCAGGGTATGAAGGTCTGACAGCCTGTAAAGATAAAAAGATATTTATATTTTTGTATAGTTGTTTTCATAGATTTCTCAAAGGCTGAAGTTTTCAACCTAGAAGATGAGATTTGTATTGAGTATAGAAATGATGTTTCCTATCTAGTTTGTAAATAATCATGGTGCACTTGAGGGGTCTCTTGGAAACTCCTGGGGGCAAGAATCACTATTCTGAAAATGTATAGACTGGGATTTAGCTGCTGCATTTTGCCTTTCTTAAATAATTATATTTTGGAATGTAACCCCTGTTCTGTCTTCATTGACAGGATTTGCTTGTGTTGTGAAACAATAACACAAGAGCTTCCAGTGCCTGGGCTGTGCCTAGGCCGTGCTGTTTCTTCTACATCCCCTGCCTTCTTTATCCCAAACCCCACTCAGCATTTCTTCAGAACTAGGTTGTGAAACCAACTTTGGAATGGTCCTAGCCAGTGAATTATTACCTCCGTGGTTGGTTCCCTTTCTAGTAACTCTGGTAATAAACAGATTGAAAAGGGTGGGAAAGTTTCCTCTGCGAATTGCACCGGGAACACATTCTTTGTTGTTTTTTTTTATGCTTCTTGCCTTTCTTGACCTCCTCATCAGCCTCCAGCCTTCCCACCTCTAAAGGTTACTGAAGGAGCTTCAAGTAGGTGATGAGTGCCCCTCAGCTTCTCATTATCCCTCCCACTTCTCTTTACCCAGGAGATTTCATTCAATGCCTTAGCCAAGGAATCCAGCACCTGTCTTCCCTGCTAATAACTGTCCTTGGAGATGCTAGTAGTTTAATCCAGGTATAGCAGTTTCCCATTATTTCTTTGCTTGTCTTGTCTTCGTGTTCCCTCCTGACTTTCCAAGGCTCTTAAAGCTTTTGAGGGTCAGCCAAGGAGCAGGCAAGTGAGCGAGTAATCCTCAGGAAAAGAAGGACCATTCTGCTTCTGAACACTGTTCCCTTTTTTAGAAGAAAATAGACAAATAGGTAGTATTCATTTCTTGATGGGAAGATATTTGACTGTTTATGGAAGATTCCAGAGATAGAAATGAGAGATGATCCAGTGTGTTCAAGGAAGGCTGCAGATGTCATTATAAACACCCCCACCCTGCCCCATAATGGTGTTTGCAAGACCTCTTAGAACTAGGGAGTTGTTAGGGCTAATTTGAGGAGGGCTCAGTCTTAAGAACAATCCTACAGTCTTGATAGAAAACTAAAAATCTCCAAAAACTCCAACCCTTTAAACCTTACCCCAGGAGAAACTGATCTATGAAAATTCATGTGTGACTATGAAAGATGTAGTTGAGTGAGGAGTTGAGGAATTGGGAGGATAGTGAGCTCTCACCCTAACTATAAGAAGCATGATCTCAGTAGACCAATAATTCGCCTTTTTATACATCTGTAAATAAATGGAATGTTTTTAAGAATATAATTATGTCAGATTTAGCTTTTTCTTTTATATATTAAATATATATCTTTCTTTTTCTGCTTTTGAAAAATGACTATTTTTTTAGAACCTAAGAACAGAAGAAGTTTGGTCAGTGGGAGAATGTATAAACTTGAAATAAATCAGTTACAATAATTAAAGCAGGACTTGGTGTTGCTAGGTTTGTGCTGAGTTGTAATAGAGGATTCTGATGCTCTGAGACATCTGGGATGGTCACTGAAGGAGTTTAATCATAGAAATTCCTTACTGTTTTCAAAGTTTCTGACATGCCATTTGGGGGAGGTTTTTTGTATTCTATCTTTGCAGCATGTTTTACATGGAGAATTTGAAATTTCATACAACTTGATGGCAAGTATTTGTCTCAAGAAGTCATTCTACAGTGAAGAATGGCTAGCCTCCTAGTACCAGTGTGTGCAGGGTGTAACATACCTGTTAGCCATAGTCTTAGTGGCTAAGGACAATAGATGTTCTTAAAGCAAGCTATAGGTTAACTAGTGTCACAGTTTACAAAGAATTTTTATTAAAGGAGTCCTTTAGACATTAAACTACTCTAAGGTCACTAACAGATCAAGTCCAGTTATATAAACTTCATACATATCACTGTGTGTAATGTTTTTTTCCCCAGAATTATGATGAGATACTAAACAACAGGCCTTTCTATAACAAGTTTGAAACTGTTTTGAACACAGAAGAAAGGCAGACAATCCATATATTATTTGGAGCAGGGTTTAGTAATATAGATAGTTTTTTCCCCCTGATTATACTAGTTGAGATATTGGAATGATATCAGGTGAATTGAGAGGTAAATGCACTTTGAAGATAGTCTGAAAAATGATGACCCTTATTCCTCACACTCAGATTAAAACAAAACAAAAAACAATGCACAGAGGCACAAAGTAGGCACATTTTCAGATACTTTTGTAGAGAATGATTGATAACCAAGAATCAGAATAGATTTATTGCACAGAATTGTTGATTTTTAAGAAAATATAAGGGCATCAGTACTTCATGTTGTGTTAGCGCTAATGAAATTTTCCATGAACATGAATTGCTGGATGCAGGGAAAATTAAAGCTGAGGTATATAGACTTACTGCCATTTGGAGAAAAAGTAAAATGCTTTTTTGAAATTAAGTTAGAGGGAAATAATTTGATACATACAACTTTTGAACTGAGGCATAATTGTAGCATTTTGTAGCATATGACTGAACTGCTCTACAAAGATATGCTAAGTGCTGATTAATAGGGATGGAAGTGTGTGGAGGGTGAGAAGGCTAAACCATGGGATGAGTTGAAATTTTGAGACAAATCTAAACTCTACTAAATTCTGTCATTGTAAACTATGCTGTTAGATTTTGTTAAATAAGAAAGCAGTCTTGGAAGCATTGTTTTCAGATCCATCCTGTTTCCAACTGCAAACATTGGTCTCAGCTGTCCCCCAGTGCCTTGCATGTAAAGGTGCTCAATAAATATTTGAATTGATGAGCAACTGTTTAGCCTGTTAGTTTTCTAGGATCTTATAATTGCACCTATTTGTATATTAAGCCTAGGGTAAATTTAAAAATCTAATTATGGTCGTGAAAACAGACAATTGTATACACCTTTCCTAGACATGTGGAATTTTAGAATCTGACAACCATGTATACATATTGAGGACATAGACAAGTGAATAAAACATGAAATAGCATATGAACAATGAAATATATGTGTAAGGGTCAGCTGCATTTTGGAGGGTGGGATAGCAATTATTTGAAGAAAAGGGAATAATGAGTTTATTCACTTTGGACCTGGGATGATGATTTTCTGAGCCTACAAGCCTATTTCCCAAATTGGTACTTAAAAGTCTACACGGTACATATCCTAGATAGTAAGGTAGGACTCAGTTGTGAAGAATTAAAAATACGTGATGTTGATCCTAGACTGGAAGTATCCAGATTCTAGACTTAAGTCTCTTCATTACACTGTTCTCAGTTGTTTTTTGCCAGATCATCTTAGACAATGAAAGCAGGAGCTTGTATTGTTTCTGTAACTTCAGCTTCAGATGGGAGTAATTTGGGGAACATTTTTCTGAAGAGGATAAACCAAATAGCTTTTGATAGGAAATGACCAATGACTTTCCTGGCCATGAGTGGTTAGGTAAGTGAGAAATGATCCAGATAGAATTAGGGACAGCTCTAATGGGTGGAGGTGAGATTTGCTCGGGAATGCAGCACACAAGTAAGGACACCAGGTGGCACCCTTTATCAGCAGTGCTTCATTGATCCTCCACGCCCCCCTGCCTGCCGCCATGGAGGCAAAATCAGACTAGCAAGGAGTGAAAGGAACCAGCCCCCAGTTTCATACAGTTACGGCTAATGACCTTGACCACCTCCTCCAAATTTGAAAATACCATTTTATATTTCATTACCTCTGCAATGCATGGTTGAAAGGAAGGAAAGGTCATTCCTCTGGTAGCTATTGCCAGTTGGTTTTCCAAGAGGTGACTTCCCTGATCTTTGCTTCTGGTAGCTATTGCCAGCTGGTCTTCCAAGAAGTGACGTTTATGTCAACTTGTTAGCTTTACAGTTCTCACACAAGTATATACCTGTTCTGTCACTTGGCAGTACAAGAGCCACTCACAGCAGTAAGTAGGTTTAAGAGTTTTTCCCTCTTGCTAACATGTCATCTCCCCCAGGGTTCCCCTTAAGTATCTGGATCAGATGGGAGACGTATCAGTGTACTCTTTCTCTGGAGCCCAACTGTTGAAATAGGTTAAGCTTTTTGTAAGGTAATTTCTCTAGCAACTAGGCGGAAAGGCACCTAGAAAACAAACTTAGGTTGAAACACGTATTAAATAATAGGCAAAGGTGTTTCTGTGCACACTCTGCCATCCCCCCAACTTCTCTCCCCCACCCGTTGAGCTAGAAAAACTTTTACTATTGAATCTGGTGCCAACAAGCTTGGCAGTGAAATCGCCAAAGTAACTGTATCAAGGAAAAGGGTTCGTGAGTGAGTTTTGACAGGAACATGGAAAATGGCTGGAGCAACTGGTTAACTGGATGAGAACGAGATGGAACATTGGAGGCTAAAGAAAACATGAAACAAATACGTCCCATCGGCACATTGACCCGATCGCACCCTTCCCGCCTAAAGCTCTCTCCTAGGCTATCAGCTTCTTCCGCCTTCTTCCACCGCGGCCAATCAGGTTGCTTAGTTCAATACACTCCGTAGCGATCGACTTATGAAGAATTATTTCCATGTAGGTCAACTCGCCCGGCAAGCGGCGAGCAGAAATTATTCTAGCCACTTTAAATCCCGGCGCTTGGAAGCAGACTTTATGGCTGTATCCAGTCCTGTAATTCTCAGCTAGGAGTTTCAGCTCGGTCCCTCGGGCCTATTAAAAGCCAACCATAGTGCCGCTGGGGGCGTGGTTACCGTCCTGTTAGGGTTCTGGGAAGTGCGCTTCTCTGGGGGACCAGGCCTGATAATACCATAAAAGGCTTGGTTTTCTCAGTTCTGAAGCCGTGTTCTGACGACCTCCCTCTAGGATCCGTAGTCGCGACTGCATTGTGCGGAATCCGTGGATCCCGGGTGCCCAGTCCTCGCTTCCTAGGCCCTTTCCTGGGCCCCGCCCCATAAGCCGTACTCGTCCACTCTGGGAACGCCCCCGTGCGTAGAGGCCGCGCCCCCTCGTCTCCGCTCCTCCTATCCAGCCGGTGGCTGAGCCCAGACGGTAGTTCGCGTTTTGAGCCGCTCGTGCCACCATAGCTGCTTCTGCCGCTGCCGCAGCGGAGCTGAAATCGCTGAGCGCGATGCCTGAGGGCGCTGCGAGCCGGGCGGCCCTCGCGCCCGGGGGCTGGTGAGGCTGGGCCCGAGCGGGGGCGCTGGCGAGTAGCAGGGGCTTCTGAGGGACCGAAAAGCGAAGGATCTAGGGCTCCCGTGGCGGCCTGAGAGCGAGCTCGGGAGGGTCGTGGGTGGGGGAGGGAGGCCCCCGTGGCAGAAAGGGTTGCAGGGCCAAGACGAGCCCCGCCGGGCTGGGTGTCCCCGCGGCCGCCGGCGCAGGTGCTCACGACCGCTGCGGGGCTCCTTGGTAGCCTCGGTGTCCTCCTCCTTTAGACGCTGCTGTTGCCATGAAAACAATTGGGAGTTAACGGGAATCGGACCAGTCACTAGCCCTTCTAGGGCCCATCTTATCCTTTCAGTTGAACGCCTCTGGCAGGTGTGGGCCTGGCATTTCTTCGCAGCTCAGGCTTTTTAACGCCCCCTTTCCCTGAGTCTGTCCTTAAGGCGTTTTAAGAAACCGCGCAGGGCTTGAAGGTGGGAATGAGGCTAAGGGAGAGGGCAGTTACCTAGAGATAAGAGCTGCAGGCACAGCTTAGGCAGAAGGTAAGGTGGCCTCTACCATCTCAGGTCAGTGAGAGGGCATACTGGAAGGGCCTGTGGAGTGGGAAAGCATTGCCGCTGTTGAGGCAAGTCCCAGGATTGGGCCAGGAGCTGTCCCCGGGGCTCCCCATCATGATGGCTGTGGAGGGGTCAACCATTACCAGCCGGATCAAGAACCTTCTGCGATCCCCGTCCATCAAATTACGCAGGAGTAAGGCAGGAAACCGGCGAGAAGACCTCAGCTCCAAGGTGAGTCCTAGTATTGGGAGCCAACCCTTCCCATCCCTCCTCTCCCCTCCCCTTGTCTGCTCCACGTACATCTTTTACCTTACTCTTTCTGGGGAAAGAGGAGAACTAGAAGCTCATGGTAGCTCTAAAGGACCATCTCTGCCGCTCAAGAAAGCAATTATTTAGTTATAAGGTAAAGGGAAAAGAGCCTCATGGGTGAGCATGCTGAGATTCATCCGCGAAGAGCATGAGGAAGGCAACATGAGGGTTCAATTGTGGCCTCACTACAAACTAAGTCTATGCTTGGGGAAGCCAGTTGATATGCTGACTCAGTTTTCCTTCTTGGAAGAAGGTAGTGAGACCACGTATCCTGTGATGGGCTGAGCTACCACAAGTGTTAAGTGTCACAGCTGGGTTTCTCTAAGACAGTGGTAGCAGAAATGTGCTAAAACACCTTGTCAGAGGAATTGGCTTGGTAAATGCTCTTCCTTGGGGTCAAAACAAATTTACTTGTCTATGCAAGAGACCTGAATTAATTTAACTGGAGTTTCTTGGCTTTTTAGAAAAGGTAACATGCAAGGGGCCAAGTATCTGCCAGCCATGCAAATTCTGGTTTGCCCCTGGACATTGCTCATCTCATTCACTATATCCCACCCTGCTGCAGAAGTTCTCCAGGAACCAAGTCCCCTTCCATCCCCTCACTTGTCTGAGTGGTGGTGTTTATGCTTTCTTCAACTTCTAGAGCCCCACAAGTTTGGGAATACAAAAGCCGACTAAATTTATTTAATCCCTGAGGGAAAGTGGGGCCTTGTTCCCACAGGATCAGATTAGACTTTTGTGTCATATTAGCAGCCTGTAAACACAGTGGCCTTGTGTGGTGCAGGATTGCTACAGGGAGAGGCGTTTGAGACAGCAGCATTTTATTGCCTTGCCTGCATCTCTTCAGAGATGAGTAAACCCAGTGAGGAATGATTTGGAATGCTAATATACAGCATGGCAGAGTTCTGGGAGGACTTAACTCAGATCCCTGTCCCTTAGTGGAAGCTTACTTGGCTTTGGTCACAAATGACCCCCTTTCCTGTATATTCTTTCAGCAGGAATCATATTTGGCCACAAGGTTCCATGGCTGTGGAGAGAGTGACTTTTCCAGGGGCCCTCATTGATCATTGTTCATAATCTCCAAAGGCAGGAGAATGAGCCTGAAACATAGACAACTGTCTTGGATTTGGCTCTGTTCACTTGTTTGTTGTGTTGGATCATTCTTGGTGTTGGAGGCTCTCGTATTCCTGGCTGGTTACTTGGCAATGACCGGCACTGTTAGAGCCATCTTCTTGTATTTTTGGCCTCTTTTTCTGACCCAGAATGATACACGTAATAGAAATGTATGGTGGGATTTTAGTCTTCAGTATTAGTACTTATTGTAATTTTGGTCTGGAATCCAGAAGGTATGGTCACCATTCTTTAAAATTTACTATGTCATTAATCATTAATACATTCAACAAACGTTTATTAAGTGCCAATGATGTGTAGAATCAGTGATGAATAAAACATTATCCTTGCCATCAAAGAGCTTGTGGCTAGTCAGACATGTAAACAAATAATTACAACATGATGTGGCAAATGCTGTCCTGGAAGTATGTATAAAGGTGTTGATGGCAGTACAGGGGAGGGAACCTAAATCAGCTTAGGGGGATTAGGAAAAAACTTTCACCGAGGAAGGGATGCTTGAACAAGAGAAGAGGAGAAGCTCTCCAGGAAAACAGTGAAAACTGGAATCTTTGGCATCACCATTAAACGTCCCCGCTTCACATAGGAATTCAGTGCTTCAAACTGCTTTAAATGGCTTTGTTTGTCCTAGAGCTGTGAATGAAGGAAATACTTAGCTGAAGTTGAATGACCCTTGAATAGTCTGACTGAGCTCGAGTGCCGGTGCATATCTTTAGCACCCAAAACTAGTAGCTGCCTTTGCGTGCCTCAGACCTTGCCTCTTGCAGATGCCCGACTCCCGGCACTCTTTATTGAAGACTACCCGAGATGATTCTAAAAGCCTGCCTTATGGTAACCAACGTAAGACCTGGTGTATAAGGCTTCATGTGCTGCTCTAATATATGGTAGCTGTGGTAACAGTCATAGAGCTTGTGATTCATGGATAACTAACTCTGAAGCAAAATTTGAAGACCAAAAGACATACGTATTTTGTGGTGGTTGGGGGCAAAGAAGGAAGTGACAGAGGGCCTTTATGCAGCTCTTACCTCATATGGCCTGTTGCTTTGAATCATAACTGTTCCTTCTATCTAAAGTAGCCTTTTCACCAAATTCTCCACTTATTTTTAGATCCAACTCTATATTTACTGGAGCCACGGGGCCTTCTCAGACTAGCCCTACCACCTTGGAATCAGTCTCTAATTGTTCTTTATGTATGTCTTCATTTCTTAAGGTCAGGGCCATGTTCTTTATTTCCTTTACATCACCAGGCTTCGTACAGTGTAAGGAATGGTCTAAATACTAAATGAATAAATGGATGAGAAAAATTAAAAGATCTCAAATATAGTGAAGGTAAATTCCAGAAGAAGAGCAAATGTTCAGGAGGAATTTGTGACTTCTTTAGAAATCAAAATTAGAAATAATAAAATGTTGAAAAGAAATTTAAAAAAGAAATAGAGACACATCCTATTTAAGTGTGAAGGGCATTAGAGAGAAAGAGAAGTATATATATCCAGAAAGTAGTGCTCATTAAAAGCTTTTTAATTCAGAAGAGACCTAGTTAAAAATATGGTTAAAATATGGTTAAAAGCCAAAGTGAGAGCCAGTAGAGATGGGGATTTAAGTTATTAGAGAGAGTAGGTGAGAGCTGGGATTTCTATTATATTTTCTCTAAGGGAAGGAAAGAAGTCTCTGCAGTGTAACAGAATTAGAGAAGAGTAATTTGAGGTTTTATGCCAGATCTGCTGAGTCTTGACAAAGTGGAACTCAAGGTTATCAGCTGTAAACACCCTGCAACTTCAAATCCTGTGCAATTTTTCAATTCTTTCTCTCATTTTGGTTGAACTGTGGTTTTCCTTAAGAAGCAAATGTATGTGCTCTTGGTGGCTAAACCTCCCCCTCTTTTCTTAAACTTTCTGAAAGATTTTTATGTGGAAGGAGCTGAGTTGTTTTTCATTTTAACAAAGGACAGAAATGGACTGGAGCCAAGCAAGCAAGATTTAAGTTAGGGATACAAAAGCATTGCTTGTCCTGGAGGGTTGTTAGATTTTGAAGTGAGTAAGGGAGGTTTTGAAATCATCTTCCTTATTAATAGGCATTAGTCCAACCTGCATTATATATTAATATATTATCCCTTTGAAAACAATGGGCGGCAAAGTAACTGCAGCTTTCTTCTGGTTCTCAGTTTTTATAAGTCTAATTTACTCTCCGTCCCCCCCACCCCCATTTCTTTCCCCAATGTTTCTCCTGCCTGACTGTACGGTGGTGCTTTGTGCCTTTTAATATGTGGCAATGAGAAAAATTTGTGTAGGTGAGTTTCATAGAGAAGAAAAAACTGGCAGTAATCTAATTTCACCTTTTGCTTAGTGTTTGAACCCAGATATTAGTATTGTGACTCTATACTCTGCTGATTTGGTAGAGGGGGATCATATTCATTTTCAAAGCATTTATACATCACTGGATTTAGCTTCATGGTGCTCAACTTGGGGGAATGGTCAGGAGAGCTTTAAGACATCAGAATACCTGTGCAGCTTCTAAAAAGTACCCTTTCCTATGCCCCATCCTGTCTATATGGAATCAGAACCTCAGGGGGTAGAGTTTGTTGTTTGTGTATCTATTAAGTTCCACCAGCTGCCCACTGCTGGGTTATGAACCCCTTGGCTTACATGCTAGGTAGGACTCTGACATCTGTTGACTTCATACCCAAGTCCTCATTGAGGGTTCTTGGGAATGTATGAAGCTATCTCAGTAACTATATGCTTCTCCTTGTGTCTTCACAAATCTCCACAGTGTCTTCTGGACTAATTGTTCTGAAACTGCTATATCAGGGATAGATCTGAGAGAAGTGCCCTGTTGTAGGGTCATTTGTAAGGAGCTGATCACTGACTTAACTACAGATGGGCAGGAATTTCCCTTGGGGGCAGAAATAGGAAACTTTATGACAATCCCTGGGTCCTGGCCAGGTTTTTTTTGGTACCATTCCATTACCCACTCCCCTTGGGACTCATAGCAACCCAGAGTTTTTCATGTTTAATACACACTCTCTGGGTTCCCTGCCTAGAATAGATGACCGAGAGGAGAGGCCTCTGTGCCAGCAGCCCTGCCCCTCACCTGTTTTTGTGAGTGAACTTGGGCAAGTTCTTGTTGCATTTTCTGCCTCCAGTATATTCTTCAGTTAAGTCTTGTGAAGTGCTGTGAGCTCCTCAGAACAGGTGGTGTACAGTGAAAAGAGTGAGGTGTCCTCCTGGTCGTGTTCCTTTGATCTCCATTTCCTTTTCCTTCCGGTGCCTGCAGCTGCCCTCAGCCTTCAAAGTAAGTCTCACTGGGGAGACAGAAATTCTTCTCTTCGCAATCAAGCACCCCTTGCTTTGCCGTCTAAAATAGCCCAGTCTCTTCGGGCTCTAAGTTGTCTTGCAGAGCCTCCCCTCATCTACTTGGCCTCCTGCCTTTCAGGGTCTAACAGCACTGCTACTTCTCGCATTTCTTTTCCCTCTCTCAGCTTGTGATTTAGGGCAAGTTTCCCCTGTTGGATCAGGTTGAATGACTGTCTTATTTCTTGCTGATATTTTTAGTATCTTTGGGGCCATTGGTGTTTCTCTTGACTTCCCTCCCTCTTCTCCTTGTTATCTGTGTGTTTTCATTTCTTGACTAATGAGAAAACATTCATATTTAGAAATGAGGCTTCAGCCTGAGCTCTGTACCCTCTCTATCAACCCCCTGAGTCTCAAGTTGGACTTGTGGCTGATATCACTGCCCCTTTGTTTGGAAAACAGTCCAGGGTTTGAAATTTGGGACTGTGTTTATTCACACTAAGCTTCTCTGGGAACATGGCTGTCCCCTTTGTTCTCAGAGTATCTGTTGATTTTTCCTTCATGTCTAGATTGCTGTGTTAGTAGGGAAAAAAGCTACAGTGTTTTCAGTAGGATTCGTTATATTATACATCACATTCCCAGTGCTGCCAGCTAAGCCTCTCCTCTGGGCTCTGTTGTTTAATGCAGGACAGGGCCAGGTTTCTATCAGCCTTCTTTTATAATAATTCTCAGTAGGATGTGTAGTGAGAGCTGCCCACCTCTTTGGAAGTTTACTGAATCAAATCTGCATCATAGATTTTACTTTAGTTTCTGTTACCTCTTAAAAAAAAAAAAAAAGAGGGATGGGGAGGGCAAGAAATAAAGTGAGTGTGGTAGACAGACTGGGCAGTGTAGATCCTTAAGGTTGGTATTTTTGGTTGTTCAGATTTTCCAGATCTTGGTTTCCTTCCTCCTGACAGTTGTATCAGCAAGTCCACAGTGCTTCTCAATTGGCCACAGCATTTTCCTCTGGTTTTGAAGGATGCGTCCAGAAGAAAGAGTTCATACTTATCTCCTCTTTGACTTCTGGGGAGAGAATTCCGCCCTCACTCATCTTATCACAGAATGTGATGCTCTGTGTATTGCTTCCCTAGTCTATAAAACAACCTCTCTTCTTAGTTTAGATTTGTTAAGTTTATGCACTTTATCTCTCCTCCTAAACCTGGAATGGAGCTAAACATACTTTCCCTTCCCTGCCCCTACATTCATAGTTGAGATTTAAATATAGCGGAAGATCTTGGAACAACACTTTGTGAAACCACATGGCTGTTTTTATTCTCCCCCCACCTCCACTTTGTCACATTCTCTTTGGGAGGAATCCTGAGAAGGAATTCCTCAGCCTCTTCTGGGTTTGAGCATTGCTTCTCACTCGCACAGAGCTCACTACAATTTCTGACTTCCCGTCATGCCTCTCCTCTCTTTGCTGTCTCTGTTCCTTTAGTGATGCTTCTGGCCGTTTCCCTGTGAGTTTGGCTAACCCATTAAAGGTGCTTGCACAATTGGCACCCCACTACAGTACTCTTGCCTGGAGAATCCCAGGGATGGGGGAGCCTGGTGGGCTGCCGTCTGTAGGGTCGCACAGAGTTGGACACGACTGAAGCGACTTAGCAGCAGCACTTAAAAACTTTAAAAAAAATTGTGGAATAAATATAATAGACATTGAAAAGTTTATGAAATATAATAATATAGCCTTTTTTATTGTGCACAATTATAAAATGATTGCTCATGTAACCACCACCCAAGTCAAGAAACAGAATGCTGCCAAGGTGTTGGTACTTTCTGAAGGATGTGATGCTAAAGGTGTCATTAAGGTGAGATGAGGTTTTTGTCATATGTAATTAAGACGATTTTATTGTTAAAAATTGAAGTACCCGAGGACTTAATCTTGACTAGCTGTTCTTTTACTTTTCAAGTTTCTTTTTCCATCCATTATAGATTTGTGCCATTCCCCATTTCCAGGTAGTATGCTTTTTGGAACCACCCATTCCCAACTTTTGTTGTCCATGCTTCCTGTCTTTATCTTACAATAATAATACTGGAAATTCTAATATTTGTAGTGGTAATAGTGACTAATTTTTATTGAGCTTTTTGCTGTGTACTGTGCTAAGTATATACATACATTATTTAAGTTTCATATCACCCTACTGTAAGTACTGTTACTATCTCCATTTTGTAAATGAGGAAGCTGATGCTAAGAGAGGTGGTTATATATCCAGTGGATGACTGAGCTGTGATTCAAATCTTGGCTGTCTTAACTCCAAAGCCTGATCCTAATCTTTATCCTGTACTCCTCCCGGGGAATCTTCATGTGCAAAATATAACACTGAGCACAGAAATATGCCTAGTATTGCTGCAGCCAAGTGTCACATCTGTGATCAGCTTGAAAAAGAGCAGTACCTTTAAAAATGTACTTTTCCCCCAACATTCCCTATAAAATTAGTTTAATTAACTTCTCAGACTGTTGTTTTAGAACCATCATTCATTAACCCTTGTCCCTGTATGTCCTTGCTCCTCTTCCCACTCCCAACTCCAGATTTCCTGGACTGTATCCCAGCTTCTCATGCTGTGGTATCCTTAGAAAATGTACAGCTTGTGGGGTTCTGTGGGTCCGCGAATGTCAAGATGACAGGGCACAGCTGTGTGGTTCCAGATGACGATAAGCCACAAGCAGTTGCTGCTTCTCTCTCGGGGTTGGAGCGAGGTCGGGGAGTGAAGTGGAGACCAACTGATGCCTTGGTTGTGTGTGTGTGTGTGTGTGTGTGTGTATAGGGGGGTATCATGAGGCTTTAAACTGTTTTTTTCCTAGATGGCAGTTGATTGTGTAGCTTATACTCCTGGTGGCTTGCTAGTACTACCTACCCCAAATCTCTCCCTCATCACCCCAGTTCTCCACCTCTGTTACCTTGTAGCTGTCCCTATGCAAACTGACCTTGTCTTTGAAGTTGTGGAGAGTCACTGAGTTGAAATGCCTGTTTTCTGTGAAAGAAACTGAATCTGGAATATCCTGTGTCGGGGCTGACCTGGGTGATGATAGCTGGGGTTCAGTGAACATGAAAATAAGCAAAAATGACATCATTTGCCCACCTGATTCTGTTTGGCTGGGCAGGCTCCAGGTTTGCTAAGTTCCTTGAGCAAGTGCCTTGCCTCACTTGATGTGAAATTTGTATTCTCTTGATTTATTTCCTCAAGTAGGCAACAGTGATAACATCAGGGGTGCAAAAGCAAGGGATCTTAATGCATGCTTTCCTGCAGCTGGCCTAGTTAATCCTGAGGAGAGGAAGCCCCAAGCTACTTTGTGATCATGAAGGAGGGGTTGAGAGCATGCTCAGAAACCTTGACTCTTGCCATCACTCAACTACTGCCTGGAGGAAGGCAAGCAGCTGCTTGTCAGGATTTAACATGCAACAGGCAGGCTGCGGGCTTGCTTGCCTCTGGGACCCTGACACTACTGGTCAGCTTCTAGCTGGAAAAATACACTATCTTTGCACAATGTGATGGTTTTCATATGACATAATAACCTGCTGCTGACTTTTCTAAACATGCCCTTTCTCCTTAGGATGTCCTTCTGTCCCCAGGCTGCTTTGGTCTCCCTTCTGAGGCCGCCATGCCACTGTGGTAGAGACTTTCCCTCCTAGCAAACCCAGAAATGGCTAGGGAATAGGGCTTCCAGGAGTTAACGTATAGACAAATTAACGGGTGGGGGCAAGAGGCCAGTGGCCTTGCTGAGATGCAGGTTAAGATTCAGACCCACCCCAAGACTCTGCAGTACCACCAGGCTCCCAAGTGGTGCCCACCATACTTCGAGTTGCGTGCTGGGAGTGGGTGTGGGTGTGAGGGGATTGGTGGTAGAGCGTAGTGGGGGCTGGTGGGACAGCTTCCTCACTTCTGAGGGCACTGATTTCTCTCTCATTTGTAAAACTGGAATACTTACAGCTTCCTCCCAGGGCTGTTGTGAGGATTAAATGAGGTTTAATGAACGTGAAAGCACAGTATAAAAGCTAAATAAGGTTACAGCTGTTACGGGGTTGCTAGTGTTATCAGGGTCCATAGATTTCTAGAATATCCAGGAATTTGTTTCTGATTTGCCGGCAAAATATTCGTTCAAGTTCCCATTTGTGAGAAGTCCTTTTTTGCAGGTTCAGCTTCTGTTCCAATGTTGAATCATCCTCCGTGCACCTTTATGCTGTGTCCTTTGCCTTGCCAATATTAACTTGTACCGACCGTGCTTTAACTAAGGACCAAAAAGAATGGCTTAGCAAATATTCTTTTTGATACCAGCTACTGTGTAATGTATTTCAGGGCTATGGATATGTTTTTTGGGAATGAAAAAACATCAAACTAGTGAACCGGGAGTGGGGAGAGTCCTAATTTACTGTGTCTGATTGAAGATCACTGGAGTAATAAGCATGCTTTTTAGCAGCAATAGCATCTATAGAAACAAATAGAACTTTTTTCTTCTTTGGGAGCTAATTCATTTATGTTGGGAAATAATTTGGGAAGTGAATTAGTCTTAGAGCTTCCTTTCAGACTACGAATTTAAAGGCAGAGTGAAAATGCATTAATTTTATGACCCATTGTTTTGAGTTTCTATACGGGACAAGAGTGAAATAACCTGTTTAAATAATTTTTGCTTAAAGAAAATATATCTGAAGATGGGGGGACACAAGTGCATTCATACCCTTCACTATTGGTGAAAGCAGAGACTGACCTAACCGTTTTTTTAAAGGATAACTTGGTAATATCCTTTAGAAGGAAAATTTACATATTCATCTTTTGATCTAGCAGTTATAGTTCTGGGATTTTATTCTATGCAAACATTCACACCACACAAAAGTATATATAACTGAATTTTTTGTTGTTAGGGAGCATTATTCACAGTAGTAAAATCTTTGAAGTAACCATCAATAGGGGATTGATGTATATCCATAAAATGAAATACCTTGTACTTGTTGGAAAAAATGAGGTCAATCTATATATACTGACATGAGAGAGTATACAAAACCTATTATGTGACAAAAAGCAAACTGTGCAACAGTTTTTATGTTAATGATTATTTATATTTTGTTAAGACATGTATGTTAGTATGTGCATAGAAAAAATTGTGTGGCTATGAATACCAAATTGTTGTTAAAATTGGTTACCTCAGGGAGGGAGAGTAGATTATGCTGGACATTCACTATCTACATTTCTATATTTCTGTAATGTTGGAATTTTTTTACAATGAGTCTGTGTTATTTTTGTAAGTAGAAAAAAACAATAAAGATAAAAGTCTCTCCAATTTAAACGTGTATTTCATACTTAAATCTAAAATGTTTAAATTTAAAAATCTGTATACTCATTTTATGCACAAATGTTGGAAAATATATCTGGTATAATAAACTTTGTTTCTTTTAGTATTAATAATAAGATATAAAAATATCTTTCCACAAATTCATCATTAACTTCTTGAATTTGAGATAATCCATTTCTGATATCTTTAAAAATATTTCCTTGGTTAGTTTTGGTAAACAAAATATCTTTTTATACTTTCTGAAATATATGTGCTTTCTGAAAAGATTTTTTTTTACATAATATAGAGAAACATAAAGAAGAAAACAGGCCATTCATAATTCTAACATCCAGAATAACTACTCATAGCTATATCCATTTCTGATTAAAAAGGACAGGTAAAGCTCTTTTAAAATAATAGTTGTTACTTTTATTAAGCAAAAATCTAAATCTTTTTTTGGACTTGTTAATTATAATTTAAGTCAGATTTATGAAGAGCCATGCCATGCATGTATTTACTAAAGTCAGGGGTAACAGTGTTTTGTTTGTAATCATTTAAGGCGCATGGATTATTCCATTTAGTCCTTCCCTACTCTTTCTGGAAAGGCACCAAAATCCTGCTTCCGGCTCCAACTTCTAGGATTGACTGTGATAGATGGAGGATTCTCTAGGAGATTAAAGAATTTACTAAGTAAAATAAACTAAAGAATATTCACAAATATTTTTAAAGTGCTAAAAGTGGATTCAAGGAATTCTCTGATGGTTCAGTGGTTACAGCTCCATGCTTTCACTGCCACGGGCATGGGTTCAATTGTTGGTTGGAGAACTAAGATCCCACAAGCCACGTGGCGCAGCCAGACAAAATAAGTAAAAGGTAAAAATGGATTCAACAGATACACTCTATTAAACATTGTGCCCTGTGCTATAAGCATAGAATTGTATGAGACACAGTCTTTGCCTTCCAGGAGATTATGGAGTAGTAGGAGAGAGAAGACAAATCCATAAAGAACTTCTGTACAAGATACTAAGTAACATATGCCATGTAAATGGTGAAAATTAAGTGCTGCTCTAAGAATACCAAGGAGGGAGGAGTCACTTCTGGCCAGGGTGAACACAGAAAGAATCATAGGGGATGTGATATTTGAGCCGGTTCTTAAAGGAAGGGTAGGGTTTCAGTGTGGGGTGGTGGATGCAAGGGAAGGGCATTCCAGGCAGAAGAATATAAACTAAAGCCCTGGAGCTCCTTTCCAGAATAATGAGTAATCCAGATTGACAAATACACATGATTCATATGGTGAGTAGAAGGAAATAGAATTAGAATGATAGGGCCCATTGACAGATGGATTCTAGGCTAAGACACTATAATTTGTTCAGTTGGCGTTAGGGAATCATTGGTTCAGAAGGTAAAGAATCTGCCTGCAGTGTGGGAGACCTGGGTTCGATCCCTGTGTTGGGAAGATCCCCTGGAGGAGGGCATGGCAACTCACTCCAGTATTCTTGCCTGGAGAATCCCCATGGACAGAGGAGTCTGGTGGGCTACAGTCCATGGGATTGCAAAGAGACGGACACAATGGAGAGACTAAGCACAGCACGAGTCATTGAAAGTTTTTGAGTAGAGTAGGGACATGATCATAGCTATACTACGGAAGGATTATTTTGATGGGTTGGGGAGGGGAGGGCAGAGTCTGCAGTAAGGAGATTGATTAGAAAGCCATCACCATATTCAGGAATATGGTGCTGAAGGCCTCAACCAGGGTGTTGGTGTTAGCAATGGAAAGGAAAGTGTTAGTTGCTCAGTCATGACTCTTTTGTGACCCCCATGGACTGTAACCCACCAGGCTCCCTCTGTCCATGGAATTCTCCAGGCAGAAATACTGGAGTGGGTTGCCATTCCTTTCTCTAGGGAATCTTCCCTATTCAGGAATTGAACCCAGGTCTCCTGAATGGCAGGTGGATTCTTTACTGTCTGAGTCACCAAGGAAGCCTAGAGGAAGGCAAGTCAGCATTTTATAGAGAATAACACATTGAAATGATCTTCCTTCTTCAAAGAGAGTCCCATGGCACATGTTGGAGTGATTGCAGGGGCACTGAGCGTCCTCTCCACTCCACATGTCCTAGAACACACAATTACCTTGAACGGTTAGTCCAGATAAAGAACAGTTAGTACTCTCCCTCGTTACAAAGTTTGGAAACCAAGAGATTAAGAAAACTCAGGGATGGAGAGATGGTGAATGAAGAAGAATCAGACCCTTCTTGATCAGATTTTTTAGGTCATAAGGCTTTGTTTGTGGTTCCGGTATTATTATAGCAAGGACTGACCTTAGTGAGGGAAAAAAAAAATTTTTTTTTCCCTTTATTCTGGTTGCTTAAATTGAGGTGTCTCCTATCCTTGCCTTTCTGATAACTGGAAGGGAAAGGGAAGGTAGGAATATTGCCCTGTACCAGGCACTGTGTTATTCAAGCTGTTCTTTGAAATTGGCTATTGGTTATATTATACTTGAGTCGTTTGGCTAAAGGCCCCTCATTCCCTCTCTTCTGGTCTGAGGTCCGGTGCCATCCTTAGCTCCTCTATCTGCACATGAAAATGCTTCTGACCCTGTCAATGTCAGTTTCCTTGGAAATAGGTGTCAGCCGTCTATGCTGTAGGTTCTAGAGCCAGCTGGACACGGGTAAGCTGTGACAACGTGGGGTACTCTGACATCGGAAGACCCTTTGTTACTCTTTTTTCTCTGCAACATCTCAGAGAGGAAAGGTCAGAACCCATTTTTATTATTTTTTTTTCAGTTTATGTATTTATTTTTTTACTTTACAACGTTGTGTTGGTTTTGTCATACATTGGCATGAATCTGCCATGGGTGTACATGTGTTCCCCATCCTGAACCCCTCTCTCACCTCCCTCCCCATCCCATCCCTCTGGGTCATCCCAGTGCACCAGTCCTGAGCACCCTGTATCATGCACCTGGACTGGTGGTTCGTTTC
Source organism: Bos indicus (assembly GCF_029378745.1). Taxonomy (NCBI): domain Eukaryota; kingdom Metazoa; phylum Chordata; class Mammalia; order Artiodactyla; family Bovidae; genus Bos; species Bos indicus. Next base: position 37,099,082 of record NC_091769.1, read on the forward strand.
ACATATGATAATTTACATGTTTCAATGCCATTCTCCCATATCATCCCACCCTCGCCCTCTCCCACAGAGTCCAAAAGACTGTTCTATACATCTGTGTCTCTTTTGTTGTCTCGCATACAGGTTATCGTTACCATCTTTCTAAATTCCACACATATGCGTTAGTATACTGTATTGGTGTAGAACCCACTTATAGACCCAGTTACATTACTGATAAGGGCTGCTACTTTAAAAAAACAAACATTAACACAGGCAGGAGAGGACCCTGTTGCCTCTCTACTTCCTCCTGCGCCCTTTGCCTTCGATCCTGGTGCTCAGACCTGTCCCCACTGCCTTCACGATGGTGTGGCGACTTCCTTGTGTGCTCGTCAGAAGTGACAACATTTTGGTGGTTTGGGAGAACCTGAGCTCCCTCCTTGGTCACCATGATTTCTGAAACCAGACAGACCTATGTTTGAATCCTGGTTCTTCCATTCACTAATTACCTGACTCCTTTATCTCTGAGATGGAGCTAATACTAGTCCTTCATCAAGTTGTAAAGAGTATTAGAAGAGATGATCTTTCGAAGTGTTTAGCACAGTTGTTGGCACAGAGTACACATTCAATAGATGGTATCTGGTATAGTTGTAGATCCTCTTTCTGCCCAAGACCCTTTGCACCCTATGAATCTGGGTATTCTGAAGAATAAGACTACTCGGAATGTTGTTTTTTTCCTCCCTAGTCACAGGAGGAGGGGTTGAAATTTGAAAATAAAAAGGCAAAATGCTTTAATTGAATAGTTCCCTACCCTATCAATCACTGGAACCTCCTGGAGAGCTTTAATAAGCAGCTTCACCTCGACCCCACCCTCCCATAGCTGTTGATCAGGAATCTTGCAGAGGCAGGGTCTGGGTAAAAGGTGGGGACTGCTTTGTGAACAAAACTTAGTAAGCCCTCTGAGTAGTTTTACTGACGGGGCAGAATTGGGAACCTCTGTTCTCTAGTCCCCAGGGGCTTATTGGCTAAAGGATTTCTAAGGTCACCTCTTCTCAAACAGTGGCAGACTCACCTTCCTTAGTTGCTGAGACTGTTTTAATCCTAGCACTGCAGAATTGGCTCAATTCCAACTAATCTTGAGCTCTAGTGAGGGGACTGGGTTTTTCTGTCATAGTGGAAGTTATTTGTCTCAGAGACTTCATGGCATAGACAGTAGAACTGGAAATTGTCCATATGGGGTAGAGACCAGGAGCAGAGTGGAGAGGCAAGGTTTGTTCTACACTCTTGGAGTGGCCATTGTGTCTCTTCCTGCCTCTCACCAGCTGGCCCTTTGCATTCTGAACAAACAGGAGTGAGCGAGCTTGGGCCTGATACCTGCTTCCCCCTTCCCTCTCCCAGGGCTGGTCACTGGGTCTTTGCCCAGCTGGCTAAGTCCCTGCACAGAGCCTCCTGGCCTTGAACTTTCTTTGTGGCTTTTGTATAAGTGGCAATTCTCAGAATCTGGTGGAGAATCTGCTTTGTGAGATTAGAGTGTAGTGTGTGGGCAAGAGACAGGCGTAGTTATTCTTAACCTGCAGGAAGGGAGGGAAATGCAGAGAGGGCTCTGCCTCTGTCAGGTCTGTGACATGCTTGTTTATAGAAATAGCAAGCCCATAGTTTGGCTGGAATGACTTATAACTTAGGTATTTGTAACTTGTATTGAGTGGGATTGAGAAGTAGAGAAAGGGTGAAGGGGGAAGAAAGAAACTGATGGCAACAAAACATGGCAAGCAAAACAGCATCCTCTCAGTCGCGTCGCGGGGGTTTCTTTATCATTCTGAAGTCAGCTGAATCCTAGATGACCCTGGCCTTTTGTAGCTCTGGCCTCTTAGTTTTCTCTCGGGGGAGCAGCTGCTTTCTTCAGGGAGCACCACAGACTCCCTGTTGTAGTCCCTCACACCGAGAGTGCAAGGACAGATCAGAATCACGTACACCGTGGGCTCCATAGAAGCCCTTCCCTGGCAGTGCTGTTGTCTTGCCTCCACACACTGAATCTTTCATTGGCTGGTGCCTCTCTTCTAGCATGTAGACTGATCAGATCTAGGGACTAGAGAGACACCAGAAGAGTTTAGAAGGCCTTATGCAGAGTTCCTGAGATCAAGTGTTTGCGGGGGTGGGGGGTGGGACGGCTTGGGACCCTGTGCTGTGCCACCAGTTTTGCAGATGGCTTTGGAGTCCATTTCTTGCTTCCTTCACTTCTTTTTAGCACTTACATTAACTATCCCTTCCTTCTGATAACTCTCCCTTTCATTAGCTTCCTGGTTCTCCTCTCTTTCTAACTGCCTGAGATCTCATTGTTCCCATACTCCAAAAACAGCTACTCCCCACATTTCTGCCCACCAGCCTCACTCTCTCTCCCCTCCGTCTCCTCCCATCTCATTGCATTTCAGTGGTGGCTTTCACCTCCATATAAATAATTTTCAGATATCTGTTTCTAGTCCTTACCTCTCTCCCAAGCATCAATTCCATGTGTATGTTGCTAAGCTAAATTGAATGTTTATAGTAGTGTAGTAGTGTTATTCGCTCAGTTGTGTCCGACTCTTTCCAACCCCGTGAACTATATAGCCCGCCAGGCTTCTCTGTCTATTGGATTTCCCAGGCAAGAATACTGAAGTGGGTTGCCATTTCCTTCTCAAGGGTATCTTCTTGACCCAGGGATCGAACCTGGGTCTCCCACATTGCAGGCAGATTCTTTACCATCTGAGCCACCAGGGAAACCCCAAATGTTTTGTGGTTCCTACAAAATATTCCTGAAGCGCCATAGATTCGACACATCTAAAACCGACATCAACAGTTCCCATCCTCCCGCTCTGTCCAGACCCCCTTTCTCTGATCATGGTACCATTTCTTATCATAGCACCACCTTGTTCCCTGTCTCTGAAGTTCAAAATTTGAGTCTTTTGTCTTTTTTCTACAGGGTTGTACAGTGCCTAGTCTTGCCAATTCTGTTTGCTTTGTCACTTTCTCCTTTGTCATTATTTCTTTTCTACTCTCACTATCTCTATGCTGGTCTAGATCCTTACTACTCTTCACTTGAGCTATCGTAATAGTCTCCTATATGGGCTCCCTGCCTGAGCTGTGCTTTGATGTATATAGCTTTGATTATGTCCCTGGTTTGAAACCCTCCTGGGGCTTCCCAGAGTCTCCAAAAGACCTGACTTAGTTTGATAACCAGGGCCTTCCTGATCTGGTTGCAGTCTACCTTTTCTGACCTAACTCTCCTGCAGAAAGTCCTTGCTTTCACTGTTGCTGCTGTTTGCCTTCTGCCAAACTCATTCATGCAGCTTCTTCTACTGAGAATTCCTTCTCTCTATATGTCCATCTGTCAAAATCCTATCCTCACTGCAAGGCCCAGGTCACATTCCATCTAATCTTCCAGGAAAGCTCATTGATTCCCTTTCCTGATCCTGTTCAGAAACCACCTCTCTTCCTCCTCTTGGAGCACTTCATATCTTTCTTATGACCCTATCACTTGCTGGATTGCTCTGTAGTATGTCATTGATCTTCCCTATTGGATTTTGAGGATAGAGGGTTGAGTCTGTACTCTGCATTTTAGGACTCTAACAGCATCCCAGTGACTTTCACACATTTTAAAGAACAACTCATATTAAGAAATGTGCTTTACATTGTGACCCAGTGCACACACACATACCCCTGAAATAAAGTGTCATGATCAGTACTTACCATTACTACATGCCATGAGGTCTGTTTTTTGTTCTAGCTATTCATTACCTATTAAATCAATTTCAGATCCCATTAATAGGCTGCAGTCTGCATTCTGGAAAATACTGTTCTATGGAGAATGAATGAGTAGTCCTGTCTATTGCCTCTGAGCCACCTGTTTTTTCCATCTACTTTAATGAGAGCCAGAAGAGCTCTTAAACAGTTGGCTTTAGTCTTTCCTTCTCTCTTGGGAATAGGCAATTATGAAGTTATCCCTTTATCTCATTACAGTGAGGAATGATTCTGCTTTCCTTCTTTCTCTTAGGAGGATGCAATACTGCCCTGCCTAGTGCACGTTGGGAGGGGTGGGCATTCAAGCCTTCCTTTGCAGTGTGTCTGTAGTAATTCTGCCCTCCTGCAACCTTGCTGCTGGGGAAAGATGACACCTTCTTTCTGGCTGGTTTAGGCTTTCCTCCATCTCAACACTCTCCACCTGCCCAAGGAGTGGCTGGGTCACAACTTGAGTATTCTCCCTGCTTCTGGGCTATGTTTCAGATGTGGAGGAGAGCACTGCAGAGTCCAGAGGTGGTGCCCTCTTCTTAATTCTGAGTTTTCAATTGCCCTTGATGTTCCTAGAACTGTATATGTATCGGGGTGCCAGCTGCATGGGCCAGAATCAATTACCTGCACTGGTGTATCCATGGAGCTGTATTTCATTGACATTTGGGCCATGAGGATTTGGAGCTGAAGTTCCTATCAGAACTTGGGGCCCCATCCCTGACTTTGAGGACAGCTATTTTCTCACAGAGCCTGATCCCTGCCTCATTTTCCTCAAATGATGCTCGAGGCCAGAACTCTGTTGCTGGTAGGCTTGCTTCCTTATGAAGAGATGCTATAGTATACAGGAGGGGCTAGTTATTGGTTCCCAAGGTGTGGTCAGAGAATCCCTGGGGTCCCCAAAACCCTTTAAGGGCATCTCTGTGGTCTCCTCTTTTCCAATTACATATACAGATAAGGCCAGATTTTCTTTATCTTCACCTAAAATAACATATCATAGCAGATTGTATGCAGATGCAGATATGAGAATCCAGTTGTTTTCTATTGAGCCAGACATGAGAGAGTTTGGGAAAAATGTTAAACAGCGCCACTCTTCTCACTAAATGTTTTTGATTTTGTTTTGGAAACTAGAGTTACTTTTAATAAAAGTGTTAACATGTAATGGGGTTTTTTTATTACTTTTGAACAAATTAAATAATTTCAGTATTTCCATTGTAATTTCTAATATAACCAGTATTGATATTTATAACTTATATAAACAAAAGCTCTTTGGGTCTTTGATAATTTCTAAGAGTGTAAGGAAACCAAAGCACGTAAGAGACCAACCAAAACGTGTGAAAATTGCTGGGCTAGGTCATACCATGGTAACAAATCTCCTCACCATCTGCCCGACTTAACAGATAGTTTATTTCTTGTTCCTGCTTGTGTTCACTGTGGGTCAGCATGGGCACTCTGTTCATCAGTCACTCAGGGACCCAGGCTGAGGGGGCTGTCTCATCACCTGTGGCCAGGCTTAGCAGTCAGGAGACGGGCTGTGTGCAGTAGTCCTTGAAAACTTCCACCAGAAGAAAGTGGTGTGTCGGGAGCATTGCAGATGCAACACAGCCTGACAAACACTGAAGTGAGGAACCTAAATCCAGTAAAAACAGATTCTTGAGTTCTCTGTTGCCCTTCCCCTCACATTGCTGGGCCAGCAGGTGCCAACGAAGTGGCTTGAGGATAAAGAGAAGTCAGGGATGTAAACTATAGAAGGATGTTGCTCATAAGGTGCTGAGCCCCACACCACATCCTGGACCATATCTTTTCTGTCTTTTAAACTTCTACTGTGCAGTATTTAAGACATACACTAAATACACGTGGAATAATGAACAGTTGTGTGCCCACCATCAACTTAAGAAACAAAATGTCACCCGTACCATTAACCTCCCTTTGTACTCGTCCTCTTCTGGACATGGTCTTTCTGTCACAGCCAGTTTTACTTTATTATTATTTTTCAGCCATGCAGGTTGAGGGATCTTAGTTCTCTGACCAGGGATTGAACCTGTGCCATGGCAGTGAAAGCACCGACTCCTCACCACTGGACAACCAGGGAACTGCTACACACCCAGTTTTAGATACTTTGTGGAGAGCAACTCTACTGGCCTGAAAACCCCAGTTTTCTTGTGCTTCCCATCTCTGTTGTTTCACTGTTGCCAGAGCCTCTGCCATGCATTTACTTATTCATCAAATATTTATCAAGTGCCCATTTTGTGCCAGGCACTGTTTAAAGTGCTAGGGATGCATCAGGGAGGGGCAGCAACTTAGGCCATGCCCTTGAGGAGCTCCTGTTATGGTAGAGGAGACAGACAGTAAGGATGTGGACAAAGAATCCATGTCGGGTCACTGCCTGACTCTTACGTACGATGAAGGAAAGTAAAGCAGGATAGGTTGGGTATAGAGGAATAGCAGTAAAGCCAGTCTGGAAAGCCTTCTCTGAGGAGACCTTTGAGCAAAGACCCGAGTGAATTAGCTGAGTGAGTAGTTGAAGGAAGAGCATTTTAGTGTAAGAAATAAATAGCATACGCAGAGAACCGGAAGCTAGAATCTCCTTGTGGTGCTTAAGGCAGCCAGGATGGTTGGAGTGGAATAAGGGAGGGGAAGTGAAGGAAATGAGGTCAAAGAGGTAGCCAGGGGCCAGGTGACTCAGGATTCTGTAAACCAGGGTAAAGACGTTGGATTTAAACTTAAGGATGGGGAACAATTGGAGGCATTTGAGCAGCATAACGACAGGAACTCTCATCTTTCTTAAAAGAAGCATGGTGGCCAGCCATGTTGAGAAAAAAGCTATAGGAAGCAAGGCCGGAAGCAGAGAGAACACATGGGACTTACAGCCATAGTCCAGGGCAGAGAGGAAGGTTGCTTGAGCTTAGTGTTGCGTTGGTAAATGTTTACACACTCTCTGAGGGGCAAAGAGGGGCCCAGCTTGTAGTGCTGTCTGATTTCATGGTGTCAGTGCTCCTGTCTTGGTGATTTCAAGCTACCAGTGTGCTCTCGCTGTGTATGGAGCTGGGGCAGAGGTTCACAGTCACTCTCCCGAGGCAGTGCGAGCCACCGTAGCACCCCGCTGCTTGAACTTGGGCCTTCTCAGCCTGGGGTGTGTTTGCAAAGGGGTGTCCAGGCTTGTCTCCGTTTCCTAGGGTAGATGGAAGCTGTCCCAGGAAGGGGTATGGAGAGGGTTATGAGAGGAGAGAGTCAGTTCCTGAGGTCTGTTGCCCAGGAGCCTCGCAGGATAAGCCTAGACATTGGAAGCCCTGCAAGAGCTCTGGACTCTCAGATCTTTGAAAGTGGAGCTCAGCCCCAAACCTCCCTGCAAACAGGAAGCTGGTTTGAGTTAGAACATAAAATAAAAACCAGCTGATGCCCCTGAATGTTTTTCCCCTGCTCCTCCCCCTCCACAGAGCCAAAGGAAACTGCCTTTTTTTCCCCCTGGATAGCTGCTCAGAAAGCCAGGAGAAGCCAAAACTCATAAATCCTTTGAAAATCGTCCAAGTTTTGAGCCTGGGCAAGCTCCTGTCCGTGGGGTTTCCTAGCCCGGATGTCTGCTCTCCTGCCGAGAGTCCTAGGAGGAAAGTGACAGAGGAGCACAGAGGTGGCAGGGACCACGGCTGAATCCCAGGCCCAGTGGGGGAGATGGTCCTTAGCAGGGTCCCAGACTGCCACTTCAGTCCACTTATAGGGCACGAAATCAGTTACGTGGGCCAAGACCAGAATTACTTTTTAATGAAATGGAATATAATACAAACTGGAGTATATCACACGCAACAAGAGTTAACTATTGTTCTGTGAAACTTTCATTTCAGCTTTATGAACAAGCTCACACATGCATGTGTGTTTACCCTGGATCAAGCTGTAAACTGTCTCTTAACATGGGTTGTGGTCGAAATCATTTGATAAACACTGGTCTTTGAGGTCTGAGTAACACATATCTCCTTCCTGCTTTATATTGCTGCTGAAAACTCCAAGCTAGTTCCAGAATTAATTCTCTGTGGAACTGGATCATCTACCCACAAAACACCTACCCAAATTCCTGTCAGAGGGAAGGCAAGCTGAGAACCAACAGACTGGTCTAATTCTTTGGGACCAAAGCTGAAGCATAAGGGAGGGATTGATGCAAATATGAATCCAAAGGATTTGCCTGAAATCAGATTAGCTTGGAGAGAATAGGAGTTGAGCCTCGTTTTTAGCTCAGCCCTTGCTTTGGTGACCTTTCTCATCTATGTGGGTAATGCTGGCCTCAGGCTCCTCTTTCTCTGCAGTAGGCAGTTGGCGCAGCAGGAATGTTCCTGAGCACCCCTCCCTCAGCAATAGCCAGAGGCACAGTGCCAGGATGGGGGCGATGCTATGAACTGAGCACTCCCAGGCTTCCCCAGGGTTGTTCGGTGTTCTCCAGTCTGTGTGCAGTGCTCAGACCTTTGAGAAAGGTTGACTGGGTGCCCAGGGGTGGGGGAGGATTGCTAAGCTGAGAAGAAGTGTGTAAAGAGGCATGTTAGAGCAAAGTATCAAGAATGTCTAGAGCAAACGAAAGTTAGTTTATCCCCCACTCGGTTTAGTGCCTGCGAAAGACCCAAGGGTAGCTGGCGAGTTTGGCTCTTGGCCAGGTTGCTGTGGCTAGGCATGGTGCCCTCGAACTAAACTGCCTCTGTCAGTGAGTAGGCATGTGTTGGAATTCCTGGTCTCCATCCTCAAGAAGTGCAGAAGACTCTTGGGGACCTTCTGAAGGAATAGCTTTCATTACAATATCCCAGTAAACTTATTTTGGTCTTTGGCCACCTCAGGGCATTTCTTTACAACATAATTCAAACTAAAGTGGTCCTTGGATATAAGAATTTAAACTGGCCCTCTAGGAACACTTGGAATTCTCCAGTTGGGAGAGTAAGAAAGAGGAGAGATACTAAAGTGACATGGGCTTTCCCTCTCTAGAAACTGACATGGACTAGTAGCCTGTGACTACTTCTGAAGTGTTTCTGGTTCACGAGGCCCTATTAAGGCCCCAGAGACTCTTAACAGAATACACTCTAGCCTGTTTACATGGCTGTTCTGCATTCTGAAGCCCTGCCATCTGAACCAACGAGGACAAGAGGACCTCCCCGAGGAGGGCCAGTGCAGGGGGCCCAGATAGTGCTGAGGAGACTGGCCCTGGAGTGACAGGCGAGGCATTCCGTAGCAGGGGGTGAGGTGGAGTGATGAGTTACACGGCAGTCTGAATCGTACATAGGATCATCTAGGAGAAAGCTCAGTGAACTAGTCTGAGGTTAGTCCAGTACGTGTCCCAGGGCCTGCAGACAGTGTAGGGTAGCAACAGTGACGATGAGAGTGATGGTGAACGTCTCCTGGGGCCGTGTTCTCTCAGAATCTCTGAGTACTTTGCACGTTTCCCTTTCATCTATGTGAGAGTTGTGGCTTAATAATAATAATTAGAGTGCTCTGAGCATCTGTGCTTTGCAAAACACAGCATTAAGCCATGTCTCTGCCTCCTAGGCTTACAGTCTGTATGAACTGGCTGCCATCTGATGGAGGGGAAGAGTGTGATGGAACGCATAGATCAGGGGTATTATGAGTCACCTAATTGATACCTAACATTCCCCCGGCTCTGGGAGATGAGAGTGGCCTTTCTTTCGTGCCTGCCAAGGCATGATCAGTGACATCCCCTGAGTCTCACAGACCCAAGAGGCCAGTCTGGGGACCCAGGGCTTTATCTTGTAAATGGAGTTTTCCTGGATTGGGGGAGTACTTGTTCCTCTGTGGCCATGAACTGAGTTTTAACCACTTCATTTTCTTCTCTTTGGATCCAGCAGTTTGATCACTGTTAAAAGTTGGTGATGTACACTGTCTATTTTTGGCGTGTGATCAGGAGGCCTATGCCAAATCAGAACTTGGACAAGCCCCATTCTCCAGACGACAGGGTCACCAGGAAAGCAGTCAGCGTGGGAGAACACCTCCTTCCCAACCCCCTCTGTCCATAACATAACACTTCTCTGTCTTGTTCTCACAGGTGACCTTGGAGAAGGTGCTTGGAATTACAGTGTCTGGAGGCAGAGGACTTGCCTGTGACCCCCGATCGGGTTTAGTTGCCTATCCAGCTGGGTGAGTATCTTGGCAGTGGTCTTACTACACGGGAGCTTATAGCTATGCTAAATCAGTCGGAGCAGGCAGGGTTTTCTGGTGTCTTCTGGATGATACATCCAGGCTCATGTTTTGGTGCCGTTTTTATAAATGAGATGCGGGGCCACATAAAGGCTCCGTGTTGATTGTTGTCTTTGTTGTCATCCTGTCCTGCTCTTTGGCCACCTACACCCACCCACACATACAGATTTATACTTTGTATTACACGCAGCTCCCAACTGTTTTCAGTGTCTTTAATATCTACCTTTTAGTCATTTTTGTTTTTATTATTTTTAAAAATTTTTGTTTTATACTGCAATAGAGTTGATTTACAATGTTGTGTTAGTTTCAAGTGTACAGCAAAGTGATTTAGTTATACATATACATATATCCTTTTTTAGATCCTTTTCGCATATGTTATTACATAGTACTGAGTTCCCTGTGCTATACAGTCTTACTGATTATTTATTTTATATATAGTAGTATGTATATATTAATCCCAACCTCCTAATTTACCCCTCCCCAACTCCCGCCTTTCCCCTTTGGTAACTGTAAGTTTGTTTGAAGCCCATGAGTCTCTTTCCGTTTTGTAAATAAGTTCATTTGTGTCATCTTTCTAGATCCCACATATAGGTTCTGTCATGTTTGTCATTCTCTGATTTACTTCACTTAGCATGATAATAGGTCCATCTGTGTTGCTGCAAACATATATGGACTTTACGGGTTTCATTCTTTTTCATGGCTGAGTAATATTCCAGTGTATGTGTGTGTGTGCACGCACGCATAGGGTCCAAAGAGTCAGACATGACTGAAGTGACTTAGCGCACACACACAAATAGATAGCTATAGCTATAGATATACCACATTTTCTCCATTAATCTGTTGATGGGCATTCAGGCTGTTTCCACTTTTTGGCTGTTATGAATAAAGCTTCTCTGATCACTTGACTGCTCTGGGCACGTTGAGAGATGTCAGTGCCCTGGCAGAAAGGTCAGGTCCAGGGCCGGTGTTCTTTTCCGTGCTGCCTCTTCACTCCTCTGCTCCTGTTCATAAGAAAACCCCAATCATAGGCGCTTGCAGCTTCTGCAGAAGTGTTTCTTGTGGAGCCTAGGGGCCCCTCCTGTCTCTGGTTTACTCTGTCGCCCTCTGATCCTTGCTGCTGGAACATGAAAATAGGATGGCCACTTCTCTCCTCCTTCTGTCAACTTAGGAATGCCAAGATGCCCAGTATGATTTCCATAGCAACCTGGAGGTTTTGTATCAGCTATATGATTTCTTTTTTTTTTTTAGTTTTATCATCCCTACCTTTATCAAGAACTTTTTCTGTGTCAGGAACTTTGTTAAGGACTTCACAGGAATTATTTTATTTAATACTCTGAGCAACCCTGTGAAGTTGGAACTGTTTTCATCGCCTATTTTAGAGGAGGGAAGCTAAGATTCAAAGAGAGAAAGTGGTTTGCTCCAGGTCACACAGTTAGTATGTGTCTGTATTGGGATTCCAACCCAAGTCGTCTGACTGCAAAGCTCTTTCAAAATGGCTCGAGGCTCGAGGCAGGGGGGGGAACTAGACTTTTTATTTTTAAAAGCTGCCTTTCCCCTAAGCTGTTTACCCACTCTTCGATTGAGAAGAGCCCAATTTATGGGCAGCTCAGTATATTCCAGGGAGCCTTCAGCCCCTGGGTTCGGGGGTCTGTCTCTTCTGTGTGGCCATTTGGCATTTGATGTCTGTGCTGGGGGACTGGGAGCTGAGCTGACTTTACCCTTCAGGGGCTGAGCTGGCCTCCTCCTGTTTCCAGAGGCAAGGTGATGAATGATCTCTGTTGCTGGATACCCTGTGCAGTCTGCCTCTGGGGAATTCCACTCATGCCTGCCTCGGCCTGGGAAAGCCAGGTTCCTTCTTGTTGGAGGTGGTACGGGGGCTGGATGTGGGACAGACTGGGAAGGCTAGGGCTGCTGCTCTGGGCGTGCTGAGCCCTGTGCCCCTGCTCTGGGGAGTGTTGAGCCCTGCTCCCGCTCTTTCCCACCTACTCTGACCCCAGATGCCTTTAAGGGTGTGTTGCTTCTGTTTATGGGCAGGCCCCAGCCTGGTGCGTGTGCCTGGGAGTCATCTTTCCAGGTGGTGTATGGAAGCTTCCTTGCTGTCACCTCTAGTGGGTTTCCTGCGTGTGTTTGGCTTGGGCCAGCCCTGGGCAGTGCCCTGATCCACTTCCTGACCATTTGACTTCCTAGAACTTTGAGTTTTCCCTTTGCAAATGGCTTTTTTTCTGGGTGTTTGGTTTTGCTCTGTGCTAGAGCTCCCCTTGTGCCTCAGTGGTATCTGGGGGGCCATCAAAGTCTGTGTGAGCCCAGCAGGCTCTTCCCCCCACCTCCGTCTTCCTTCTCTTCTTCCCTGGTGATCCTCACCCCACCCCCATCCCCCACTCTCTAGTTCCTACTGCGCTTGTTGCTCTAGGAGCAGTTCAGGTATCCTAGAAACAAGAAGAGAAACAAAGCTCCAAAAATTCTCCCAGAGGCCTAGAGGCAAATATCAAACCAAAACAAAGCTTTTCTGAAAGGAAATGAAACAGCTCAGGGAGGGCGGGGTGGAGAGAGATGTGTGCGAGGCAGGGGCAGGTTGAAGCCTCTGGGCAAGGACCCTTGAGTTTTAGTGGCTCTTGCGTCTCTTCTCCAGAGCTCTCCCTTTGCTCTTTTCCCCACAGGAAACCCACCCCTCACCTGTCACATTTTAAACCCCTCAATTTAGTTGAAAACCCATAATTGACTTGGACTCCTTCCCTAGCTGCCCTGGTAGAGTTTCAGGACCTTTAGAGCCCAGCACAGCCCCTGTTGCTGCTGTGGCGTCAGTCAGTTTGGAGAATGGATTTCTCTCGACCCCTAATGCCAGAGTGCAGGACCTGGCCTGAGTGCAGAGCCTCTGTGCAGACCTGCTACTGGAGTGGGAGGTGTCCTGGAACAGTGAGGGGCCCTATCTGGCAGCCAGGAAAGGACCTCTTGGTGGTTTACGTCGGGGGGAGGAGGGGAAAGCCCGCTCTCCTGAGGAGGCCCTCCATTTACTCAGCGCCTGTTGGAATCGATGCTGAGAGACCCAGCTCCAGGGCTTTGGACTGCATGTGAAGCCACAGAATCTCCTCCTGGCCCGTGTTCTAGTGGCAGATGAGCTGAAGGAGCACGCTGCTGCCTTCTTCCTCCCTGTGGTAAACACTGGGTGCGGGGCGGTCGCCAGGGAGCGTGTGGAGTGGTGGACAGACTGGGTGGAGCTAAGGAAAGAGGACGCCTGGACTCGGTGCCCTGATGGCTGTGAGTCATGCGTGACGCCACCCGTAGACACCCGTCCCCTCCGTGCCCTTTCTCCTGGCTTCCCAACAGATCTCACTCCAGAAACAGGGCCCTGTAGGTCTTCCCAGAAGACCTTGTTCATCCATACAGTCACTCGTGTGTGGCAGATACTTGCTGAAAACCTAATCTGTATACTCTTCTAGCCGCAGGGTATACAGCAGTGACTAAGACGGACAGTGTCACCGCTTCTTCCGGGTTTAAGGCAATTGGGGGAGGGGAGTGGGTAAGCAGATAGTAAGCATGTAAACAAACAAATGAGCAAGATAATATCAGAGACTGGTCAGTGTTCTGAAGGAGTGATGGAAAGGAGAGTAAGTGAACATCCTGGAGCTGGGTGGGAGTAGGGCTACTTGAAGATCAGCTGGTCAGGGCTCAGTGGGAGCTGACCTTTGAGCTGTTGTCTGGGCGACAAAGAGGAATCCCTGTGTGAAGATCTGTGCTTTCAGGTGGAGACCTCAACTACAAAGGTCCCAAGAAAGGATGCATTGATTCACTTGTTTGAGTAGCTAAACAGCAGCCATGGTGGCTAGAGCCTGGTGAGTGAGAGGAAGGGGCTCAGACCCTGCCTTTTGGACTTGAGTCATGAGTCCTGTGAGATCTGCTTCTTGTCCTGGAAGGGAATATGTTCAGATTCCCCTGGGCAGAGAGACATGTACCATGTTATTTACTGGGTTATTATGGCCAATTTTCTTTTCCCATTCCTTTGAGTGGATGGGTGGGTCTCAGAGAGCATCTCGGAAACAGAGACCAATGGGTCTCATGATTTGGCCTAGGAATGTTACTTATTTGGAAGGATGCCAGGTATCTAAAGAGGACTACAATCAAGGATGTCCTAGGCAACATCCTAGACTCATCTCTTAGAACAATTAAAGCCATAACATTTCCCCTTTGGGAGTGAATCTGGAGGGACAGTTTGTAATTCCACATCTGGAGGAGGACCCTGATGAGTCACTAATCTGCAGGTCCTGGATGGGAGACTGTAGTTGGGGTTCCTGTTGCCACTGCTGACCCCTGGATAGCCATTTCCTTGTTATTGGTGCCCCAGGGAACCTGTCAAGAAGATAGCTAGGAGTGCCCTGCTGGTTATTTTGCATATTTTTTTCTTCAATTCTCACAACAATCTTGAGACATAGATATTATTATTCTTGTCTTATAGATGAGGAAACTGAGGTTCAGAGAAGGGAAGAAATATGCCCAAGATCACACAGTTTGTTAGCAGACAGGTCTGCCTGACCCCAGTTTTCCTATTCTTTCCATCATCACACTGCCCTCCAGCATCAGTGAGTCCTAGAAGCCTAAGGTCGGGGAGAACTCTGGACCTGCCCAGGGGTCTGCTACTCAGGAGGCTCTTCAGGAGTTAGGTTCTTTGAGATCTGGTAGCTAATGACTTAAAGATTTATTCACAGATATTTACGGAGTGTCAATTTTCTAGGCCTTTGGGATTTAACAGTAAACGAAGTAAACAAGTGTTACTGTCAGAGAGCTGGCAGTCTAGTGATGAAGACAGACCCTATTGCCTCCCCAAGAGAAAATTGTATGGAATATTACAAGTTGATGTGTGCTTTGGAAAAAGTATAAGCAATAGGCAGTGAGAGGGAATAGGGAATGTCGGGTTGTGGAATTATAGTGTTCAAAAGGCACACAGGGTGATGTGTGAGCAAGACTTGAGGACCTTTGGTGTGCCTCTGTGAGTCACCTTCTGATTTTACTTGGTCTGAAAGAGGAAATTTTAGGTGCAGGGTCACAGCTCAGACCTTCTGTGCTCTCCCTGCGTGTGCCTCTTCTGCATTCCTTGCTCATCCCAGGATTCATTTGTTTCTGCCTTCTGGAGGATGGAGAGTCGTAGGAGGCGGATCCTGTGGGAATGCTGGGCTCTTGGTGATGGCAGCAGGCCTGGACTTGTCTGGGGAGGGGGGCAGTCGAGGGCTTGACCCTTCTGGTTCAGAGAAGCCCCTGGGCAGCAGGCCCAGCACCTGGTACGGGGTGCTCTACCATGTGACTCGTGGCCTGAGGCCCAGAGGGACTGAGGCCTCACCGCCTGCCTGTGAGAGGGAGCAGCCTCCCTGCATCTGTACCCTGGGGTTCTGAACCCGGGACCCGGCCGGTTGGGCCAGCCCAGCCCTGTCAGATGGAGGACAGCAGCCAGCATTGCTGCTCACGCACGTGCCGACGGCTGCCTGCTGTGCTGGCCAGGGTCAAGGGATGTGGAGGCCAGAGGCCAAAGGTTGGTGCAAATAGCACCCTGCCCACCTCAGTCCTAGCAGACTGAGAAACTTGTTCAAAGGTCAGAGAAGACTGAGGAGGCTCTCACATCAGTGTTTTTGAGGTCTCTTCTGTTGGGAGGACCTCAGCAAGGTGGGCACAGGGAAACTTGGAGGTCTTTGCCAAGTCGTGCCTTCCCTCCACCATCTGCATCATTGTCCTCACAAGTGGAGCTGTGACCGTGGGTTGATCTCTTTCCTGCTCTTTCTCTTTGTTGGAAGGTTCCCAAATTTAAATAATTAGAAATAAAAATTTCAGCTTAAGGGCCAATCTCTGTGTGTTTCCCTCCTTGGCTTAACTCTCCCATGCCACTCAGAGAGTTTTCCAGGCCATGCTGGAAGGTTGGGAGGTGTTAGAGAAGGGAAAGTTTGCCTCATAGCTTGTCATCCTCTGTCCACATTGTCTCTTTATGCACATACGCTGCTCTCCCTCTTCCCACCACCATGGAGTCAAACCTGGGGAAGAAGGAAACAAAAGACGCTACGGTCCAGCAGAGCTCAAAGCTTTACATGCAGTGACTGGAGAGTGCATTAAGCGGTCTAATGCACTGCCCTTCAAAGGTCACCATGCTGCTTTGGGTTTGAAGGTGCCTGCATCACCTGCTTTTTCTGAATGTGGAATGTGTCAGAATCTGTATTGATCCAATTCAGGTCAGATCTGCTTTCGGCCCAGGCCCTCTGCCATGATTTATCTGGAGCTGATCTGAAAGCTAGGTAACCCAGAACCATTCAGACTGGAAGCCGTCACCAGAGAGGACAAGCCTGTGGAGCCCTCCTTAGCCTTAGAAAATGCCAGCTTTCCTGAAAACTTGCTGGGCTTTGCTGATGGTGTCAGGCCTGGGGGGGTTTATAATTTTTCATACATTGAATAAAATATTAAAACCTAAATATTTAGACCTATGAACTTTGAACTGTAACTGCTATAATTTTCATGTGCCCCGTTATGATTTCCCAGAATTCTGTAGCCAGAATCCCTTTTCCCTCCAAGCGCCCCATTCTCCTCTCCCTCTTCTCAGAGGCTTCTGCCCTGGCACCCTCTGCATTAGGTCGGTATGCTTTCTGTGCTTAGCTCTCCTCTTCAATTTCAGTTTTCTCTTCTTTCTCTCACTTACTCCACTCTGCTTTCCTTAGAGCACAGCTCCTGAAATCCTGACTCTGTTTTGCTTTCGCTGAGATATCTTGAAAAGGCCTCTGGACTCGTTTCTCCACCTTGAAGTGGGGATAATTGTCCCAGCCACAAAACTTGTGAGGATAAGCTAAGACCAGATCTCTCAGGTGCTTAGCAGAGTGCCCGCGTCGCAGACCCTGCTAGATGAATGGTAACTCTTATTATTGGGCCCACGGTGTGAAGAGCAGACCAGTTACTGAAGGAGGTGGAAAGCCATCGTGTTGAGAGTTCACTGCAGCCCTCGCACGGCGCTTGCTAACTTAGGTGGTTTCGCCTCCCTTCTCTTTCTGTGTCGCTGTCCTAGAGCCTGGGGATAGCGTCTCCCTCAGCATCCCCCCACCTCCGTCCCTTCCTTGCTACTTTCCAAGGTTATGGTCTCCTAAATGGATGAAGATGTAGATACTTTCTTTCCCCAAGCTTAACCCAGTTCTCTTCCCTTGGCTGCCTTCCCAGAAATAAATAAAGCTTCCTTTAAAGTTTCTACCATTTCTCAGATCCTAATAGGACTTACCCCCGGTTTTCTGAAGGAGATACCTGACACGCAGCCCCTGGGCACCTCATTCCCCACTGCCTGGAGTCTCTTTTGGCTTCTTGTCTGTGCTCCAGGAGGAGGAATAGTAAGATCTGCCATTTGTTTGGTCCCACTTTGTGTCCAAAAAATTATGTGATCCTATACAGAAGTCCTGACAGCTTGATCTTAGAGGCTCCTTTTAAACAGATAATGAAATAGCTTCTGACTTATCCAGGGGCACAAAATTATTCATAACAGAACAAGGACTCCAACCCTGGTGTCTGACTCCAGAGCCTACCCTGTCCCTACTGCCCCTCCCTGCTCTGAGGATCCAGGGATCTTTGTTGTCTCCTCCCATAGGAGACAGGTGGGCATGCTAGGGAGGAGAGTCTGGCCTACGGATACCCCAGTTGACCAGGCTAGGGGAGCATTCATCCATTCAGTAAATGGTTTTGAACAACTAAACCTAACAGACTCTGCTAGGCACAGGAGACACAGCAGCGAGCAAGACCAGGCACAGTTCCCACCCTCGTGAAGGACACAGGCTAGAGGTGGAGGAGTCTGTACTCAGTGCCCTACTGTGGGCACAGGCGGCTGGACTCGATATCCTGAGATAAACTGTAATGGGAAAGAATATGAAGAAGAATGTGTATACATATATAAAACTGAATCACTGTGCCGTTCAGCAGAAATTAACACAACGTTGTAAATCAACTGTACTTCAATAAAATACATTTTAAAATGTAAAAAAATGTTAAATTGCAGTTGTGATAAATGTCACAAAAGACTGGTACAACTGTGTTGTGAGAGCATGTACTGAGGCCGTCTGACGTGAGATGTGAAAGAGGTTAAGTGTTAACCAGTTGGGAAAAGGAGGGGAGAATGCTCTAGACAAGGAAGGGCCCTAGCAAAGGCGTGGAGTGGGAGGAGCACAGGAAGCCAAAGGGTGAGGGTGGAGTGGGGCAGGGGCCACACCACCCAGGGCCTTCGCACAGCCCTTATTTAAGGCCTTGCGTCTTAGAAGCTCCCCAGGGATGTTCAGCAGGGGTGACACAGTCAGATCAAACAGACACAGTGTTTGATGTCGAGAGCACAGGACACTGCAAGACCTGCTCTCTGTCGGAGCCTGGGTGTCTGAGCAAAGTTTCCTCACTTCAGAAGTTGGAGAGTTGGACCAGATGATCTTTAAAGATACCCAGCACAGTGCATCAGTGCATTTAATTTCTTCCATCCTTCCTTCTGGCTCTAAGGTTCTATGAATCTTACCTGTTTGAGAGGAATTAGACCCCCTGCATCCTGGATTGCCCCTAACAGAAGCTGGACGTGTGTGTGTGTGTGTTGGGATAGGGGAAGGAGAGTGATGGGGCACAGAGTTTCCCTTTGTGTGTGTGTGTGTGTGTGTGTGTGTGTGTGTGTGTGTGTGTGTGTTGGGATAGGGGAAGGAGAGTGATGGGGCACAGAGTTTCCCTTTGTGTGTGTGTGTGTATGTGTGTTGGGATGGGGGAAGGAGAGTGATGGGGCACAGAGTTTCCCTCTGTGTGTGTGTCTGTGTTGGGATGGGGGAAGGAGAGTGATGGGGCAGAGTTTCCCTGTGTGTGTGTGTGTGTGTTGGGATGGGGGAAGGAGAGTGATGGGGCACAGAGTTTCCCTCTGTGTGTGTGTCTGTGTTGGGATGGGGGAAGGAGAGTGATGGGGCAGAGTTTCCCTGTGTGTGTGTGTGTGTGTTGGGATGGGGGAAGGAGAGTGATGGGGCACAGAGTTTCCCTGTGTGTGTGTATGTGTGTGTGTGTTGGGATGGGGGAAGGAGAGTGATGGGGCACAGAGTTTCCCTCTGTGTGTGTGTGTGTGTTGGGATGGGGGAAGGAGAGTGATGGGGCACAGAGTTTCCCTTTGTGTGTGTGTGTGTGTTGGGATGGGGGAAGGAGAGTGATGGGGCACAAAGTTTCCGAAGCCATGTGATTTTGGTTACGTTTTAAAAAACCCTCTTGACATGGTATTCTAGAAAGGAAGTGGAAGACTGAAAGTTGGTATAAAGAGAGAAGGGAGAAAGTAATGAGGAAAGAGAAGCAAAGCTTAGGAGATGGAGGGAGAAGAAAGAGCATTGAGAAGGGATTTGGGGACAGGAGTTAGAGGAAAAGATGTTGTGACTCAGGAATTCCAAGGCTGTCAGTCAGCCTGGCAGTTCTGGGCATAGCAGGTGTCCCTCAGAGATCCCAGTGTCCCCAGAAATTACCTGTGGAATTTGTATATTAAAGTCGTTCATTGACCCTGAGATGCTGAGCCGTCACTAGCAACTGGTACTCACTTTGGTTTTGAGTTCCTAGCAAGTGGTGGGTTTTAGGTATGGGAGCTGCAGTGCTTTCCCACTAATCCAGGCTGTGTCTGAGCCTTCTCTCCCCTTCCCTCACCTGGGGCAGCAGGCTCCACACCTGCTCCGTCAGCTAGTCGCAGTTCTGATGCAGCCATGAGCAGAAGGGCAGTGAGGCCCAGCCTGCCGACAGCCGGGAGCCTAAGGGAGTGCATTGCTGGCTATGGCTTCCTGCTTCTTGCTCCCAACTCCTGCCACCTGGAAAGTCAGTCAGAGCCCAGTCCCATCCAGCCTTGCCCTCTGGCTGGAGAGGATGCTCCCAGCCTTCTTTCATTGTCTTCTGTCAGTCTGGAGGGTCCTTCTCAGGCTCCTTGGGGCCAGGGATCCTCAGGGGTGGGCTTCCCAGGCCCTCCCAGGCTGTCTCTGCCCCTCCCTCTAGTCTTATCGACCCTTCTGGCAGTTCTGGTCCCTGCCTCCCACCCGCTCCATCACCTGATGCATAGAGGGGGTGTGTGTGCCGGGGCAGGGATGGGGTTGGCTCTTGCCAAGTATACACATGGACACACATGTGAGAGGCCTCACTCCTTGGGGCACAAATACTTGACACACATCTGACTCCAAGCCACACTGGCTGTGTGTGCACCTGCAGCCTGCTTTGCCCAAATCGCGTGGGTTCTCCCCTTCTGCCCCACTTCCTGGGCTGGCGAGGCTCTGGGAGGGCCTGGGTCCCTGCTGCCCTGTGGCAGAGATGGCGCTGGTGCTGGGGCACATGGTGAGCCATCTTGCAGGGAGCCCTTCCACCTCATGAGGCTGGGAAGTGGGCCCTTGTGGGTGGAAAGGAAGCAGGAAGAACAAGTTTCCAGGAGAAAGCAGTCAGTTGCCCTTTGTGGCTAGTGATGCCCCTCTGAGCCGGTCGCCCCAGCTCCCTGGCCTGGGGGACTGGAGCTCCTGGGGGTGCCATAGTTTGGTGCTGAAGTTGGGTTGCCTTCCTCGTCTTCCCAGGTGTGTGGTCGTGCTGTTCAATCCCCGGAAACACAAACAGCACCACATCCTCAACAGTTCCAGGTAAATGGGTCTGGGCCCTCGGGAAGCATCTCCTGGGAGCTGTGAGAAGGTGCAGTCTGGGGTCTGTGTGGCGCTGGGGATGGGGACGTGGCTGGGCCCCCAGGCCGGCCAGGGAAATGCCACCTGTGCCACTGGTTGTCTGCTGGTCTTGCCTCTTGAGGGGACTGTGCGGGAGCCAGGCTTAGACCGGGCTGCCAGTGCCCCTTTGAGCCCACCTCATTTCTTGCAGGAAAACCATCACTGCCCTTGCCTTCTCTCCTGATGGCAAGTACTTGGTCACTGGAGAGGTGAGTGAGGAAGGGGGCTGCAGAGCTCTGAAGAGGGCAGGTGGCCTGGGCGCAGCAGAGAACTTCAGTCCTGGGCCTGGTTAGGGCTGCTGCCACTCTGGCTTCCTGAACCGGTGTCAAATCCCAGTTTTGGTTGCACCTTGAAACAGTGGTTTCTGAAGCCTTAGTGGGCATCTGAGTCAGCTGAGCGCTTGTTAAAGCGCACATTGCTGGATCTGCTCCCGGAGTTTCTGGTTCTGTGGGCCTGGGAAGGGACCCCAAGTTTTGCATTTCTCTCAAGTTCTCAGGTCTCACTGATTCTGCTGGTTTATTAGAAAGCACACCGTGAAAACCTCTGCCTTAAGATATTCCTTATGCCAGGGGGCCCCCTGCTGGGCACATGCGGAACATCTGCCCCTCTCAGTCTTACAGGGAGGCAGTAGGGGCAGAAATAGGCGTGGGTGGTAGTGGTCCTCAACCCTGACTGCCCATCGGAATCACTCTAGGAACTTTGAACAAATACAGAGGTGCAGACCCTCACCCAGAGATACTGAACTGAGTCTGGGAGCATTTTCTCTCTGATAATGGTTGTAATCCTGAGATATTTATCATGTTTTCTGTATACCTTCGCCTGTGTAGCACTCTGCCCTTGGCCAGGGGATCCTTAGAGAGACTGTGCCCAGTCGCTGGAGAGGTAGGGCCCCAATCCTGAAAGGCTAGGGAGGCTGTGCCTCTGGCCCTCACTGCCCGTTCCTGCTTCCCTGCAGAGTGGGCACATGCCTGCCGTGCGCGTTTGGGATGTGGCAGAGCACAGCCAGGTGGCTGAGCTGCAGGAGCACAAGTATGGTGTGGCTTGTGTGGCCTTCTCCCCGAGCGCCAAGTACATCGTCTCTGTGGGCTACCAGCATGACATGATCGTCAACGTCTGGGCCTGGAAGGTGAGTGGCCCCGGCTGGGCTGGCCTGGCACCCTCATTGGGGTCCAAGGGCCAGTTGAGGAGTCAGGAAGCTATTGACCTGAGTCTCTTCATTCCACTCTGCTGCTCAGTTACATTCTAGAAAATGACCTGAAGCAGAAAAGAGGAACCGTGTAGCCAAGTGTGTTGGTAGAAAGAGGCTAGCTTTTTGCCTCTGAGGACCTCCGGAGGAAATGAATGTCTTCAGTTCCTCTGGAAAAGGATTCTCCTTCCTCCCCTCTTTTTCTGACCGGTAAATCCTGGAAAGTGAAAGAAAGTGTTAGTTGCTCAGTCATGTCCGATTTTTTGCGACCCCATGGACTGTAGCCTGCCAGGCTCTTCTGTTCATGGAATTCTCCAGGCAAGAATGCTGGAGTGGGTTGCCATTCCATTCTCCAGGGGAACTTCCTGACCCAGGGATCGAATCTGGGTCTTCTACATGGCAGGCGGATTCTTAACCACCTGAGCTACCAAGGAAGTCCAAATCCTGGAAAGAAACATTTTAAAGTACAAATCCTATCTTATCCTCCTCCATCTTCTGAGCCTCTTTATTCTTCACTCCAAGAGGCAGAATTTTGATTCTTCCTTTGACTTTCTCTCCAGAAAAACATCGTGGTGGCTTCCAATAAGGTGTCCAGTCGGGTCACCGCGGTGTCCTTCTCTGAAGACTGCAGCTACTTTGTCACTGCTGGTAACCGGCATATCAAATTCTGGTACCTTGATGACAGCAAGACCTCAAAGGTGAGGTGCTGAGGCTGGAAATAGCCTCCAGGGCCAGGGTCTGCTCACCCACCCCAGGAGACACTGCTCCCTTGGGCCCCCTCTCTGCTCGATCACCAGCCACCCAGTTCTGGATGAATCAGGTGCTGCCTGCGCCTAGGGATAGTCTCAAAGGGCAGGGGGTGGTAGGGCTTGCTGTGTCTCTTGGCTCCCTCTCCCCAGGCCAAGTCTCTGGGGCGGCTGAAGGGCAGATGGGTGGGCAGCAGTGGTGTGTCTCCGCAGGTTAACGCCACTGTGCCCCTGCTGGGCCGCTCGGGGCTGCTGGGCGAGCTGCGGAACAACCTGTTCACTGACGTGGCCTGTGGCAGAGGGAAGAAGGCAGACAGCACCTTCTGCATCACGTCCTCAGGGCTGCTGTGCGAGTTCAGTGACCGGAGGCTTCTGGACAAGTGGGTGGAGCTGAGAGTAAGTACCTCTGTCCCGCTGGCTGGGGGCCGCCTGGGTCTCCGCCCAGGGCAGAGCCGGTGCCCATGGCTCCGCCCCAGGGGCGGGGCCTGAAGGTGGGAGGGGGCCCCCAGGAGGAGGAAGCTTGAGGCCAGCGCTTGGCCAGGTTCCAGCCCACGCAGATGGGTGTAACTGCCTCCTCTCTGCTCTCTCTTTCTGTCTTTCTTTCCCCTGCTTTCCTCTTCTCAGAACACAGACAGCTTCACAGTAAGTGGTGCTAGACTCTTCCCCTCTTTCTCATGCTGTCCCTTTCTCTTTGCTGGGCTTTTCCTGTTTTGTCCTCTTGGCCAAAACCGCTGGTGCCTTCCAAGGCTCCGGGGCTCCCATCCCTGGTCCGCACGTGGCTTGTGGGCCCTCTGGCCACCTGCTGCTGGAGGGCGGGTGTCTCTAGGTGACAGCTGAGGGGCTCAGGCCTGTGCAGCTGGGCTGCTTTCCCTTGCCCCTGCCTTGGTGGGTGTCTCTTCTAGGCAGGTGACTGTTGAGGAGGGGTTGAGGGGGTGGCCCATGCTGAGCCGAGCCCCTCTGCCTGCAGACCACTGTGGCCCACTGCATCTCCGTGAGCCAGGACTACATCTTCTGTGGCTGCGCTGATGGCACCGTGCGCCTCTTCAACCCTTCCAACCTGCACTTCCTCAGCACCCTGCCCCGGCCCCACGCCCTGGGGACAGACATCGCCAGTGTCACAGAAGCCAGGTGAGCTGTGCAGGACCCCTGCCTCCTTTTCAGAGCTTGACTCCGCACCCAGCCTTCCTTCCCTCTGCTTCAAGGTGAAGGTATCAGCACCCCAAAGATTACAGGAACGTCTCTGCAGAAACACAGATTTGGCTTTATGGGTACACGGAACCCTCAGGGGACCATGGAGTATCTCTGTATGCAGGCGTTAGGTGGGGCTTAGTGTCAGATTTGGGTTTACATTCAATGATTTTAGGACTGGTTCAAGGGATTGAAGTTTTGCTTTGGTTGGATGCTGTGAAGAAGTGGGGGGCAATTCCACAATTGGACATTTAATAACTTTTATCTGAAAGGTAGAAGGAAAGGTGTGGAGCTAAAGCTGTAATTGATAGATAAAGGAATAGCGGCAGTCAGTCCTGAAAGATGAGAAAGGGTGATGATCTGTCTTCTCTATGGCTGGGACAGTGATCTTGTTTTTATCTGTCTCAGAACCACTGCACAGCGGTCTTGTTTTTGTTTCGCTCCATCGTGGCCGCAGTCACCTTGTCTGCCGTTGGTGTTCTGAGCCCTGGTCCGTGCTTGTCAGGAGAGCACACTGGTCCGGGAGCTGGTGCTGGGGCGGCTCCCAGCTGAGAGCTGTCAGAGCAGCGCTTTCCTCCCAAGCAGCTGCTTCCAAACCTGTGGGTCTGGAGAGGGCTCCCGTGCTCCTTCCTTTGTGGCTTGGCTTCTGTTTTCATTCCCTCATTTCCACAGCTCCTCACTCACCGCTTTGCACCGTCTTCTTCCCCACAGTCGCCTCTTCTCTGGCGCGGCTAATGCCAGATATCCAGACACCATCGCCTTGACCTTCGATCCTACTAATCAGTGGCTGTCTTGTGTGTACAACGACCACAGCATTTATGTTTGGGATGTGAGGGACCCCAAGAAAGTGGGCAAGGTGTATTCGGCTCTGTATCATTCCTCCTGCGTCTGGAGTGTGGAGGTAGGTGGCCGGGCTTAGACACATGGTGAGGATGGAGAGTGAGGATCCCCAAGTAGAACACTGTGTTCCTGCTCCCTCCTCCTTTCTTCAGCAGCAGCCCTGTGTATCCACATACCCTCAGATGGGTCCTGGGGACCGATCTTGAATTAGTGCTTAAACGTCTCAGGCTTCTTCCAATGGGCCCCTGTCCATCCTTAGCTCTGTCTTGTCCTGGGCTGGATGATCTTAAACAAGTTACTGAACTTATCTGAGTTTTGTTTTCTCAGTGGTAAAATGATGTACCTAATTCATCTAATTGTTTTAAGAATTAAGTGAAAAACTGTGAGTGGAGTATTTCATAGTAAGCATAGCAGAGTACCTTGTGTTTGGTGAATGTGCTTTCCCTCAGCGATTTGAAGAATATCTAATAGTTGCAGTTTGCTTACCATGTGACAGACTCTGGGCCAAGCCTTGGCCAACAACAGCTCTTTAGTCTCATTCCTTTCTGTCTCTGTGGGCTGGCAAGCAACTGCTGCCTACCTGGAGCTCTGACTTTGTACCCTCTGCCCCTTCAGGTCTACCCCGAAGTGAAGGACAGTAACCAGGCCTGCCTGCCCCCCAGTTCCTTTATCACCTGTTCCTCCGACAACACTATCCGCCTGTGGAACACAGAGAGCTCCGGGGTGCATGGCTCCACGCTGCACCGGAACATCCTCAGCAATGTGAGCCTGGGCCCCTCCAGGCCGAGCGCCTGTGTTCCCTTGCCTTCTCAGGAACTGGGTCCCCAGACTTGATGTCCAAGTTCTTATGTGGCCTTCCCCTGCAAGTCAGGGCTTTGTCTTATCCAGCATTCCTCTCCTCTTTCCCCTGTACTGATTAGACCTGTCTTACCCACTTCTCCTGACCTGCTCCACCAGGACCTCATTAAGATCATCTATGTGGATGGGAACACTCAGGCCCTGCTGGACACTGAGCTGCCCGGGGGAGACAAAGCTGATGGGTCCCTGATGGATCCCCGAGTGGGCATTCGTTCTGTGTGTATCAGCCCCAATGGCCAGCATCTCGCTTCAGGAGACCGTGTGGGCACACTCAGGTAAAGCCAGCTCTGGCATGGGTACCACCTGCCTCTGGTGGTATGGGTTTGGGGGAGTTAGGTCCCCAAGGACAGAGCTTTTGAAAATCTTGGCTCAAAAAGATTGGGGAAAAGATATTCATATACAAGGGAAAGATAATTATAGTCAAGAAACCCAGCAGAAACCATTCTAATCAAGTAATCAGGCTTACATTCTCATATCAACATCATAAACCCCATAATACAATGCTCTACAGAAGGACGTAGCAGTTTTTCTGTGGTATTCTTGCCAAAATTGAAGAAACTCAGTCCCATCATGAGAAAACATCAGACTAACTCAAATTGAGGTACATATGACCAAGCACCTGCACTAATCAATACTCTTCCCAAGTGTCAAGATTATGAAAGGGAAGCAAAGACTGAAGAACTGTTACAGACAGGACACTCAGGAGAAATAACAACTAAATGCAGTTGGACTCTGGATAGGATCCTAGATCCAGAAAGAGGACATTGTGGGAAAACTGGTGGAACTCAAGTAGAGCCTTTAGGTCCTAATATTGTACTGATGTAAACTTCCTTGTTCTGGTAAGTAGACTGTTGTTATATAAGATGATCACATTAGGGAAAGCTGAGTAAGGGGAATATGGAAACTCTCTGTACTTATTTCAACTTTTCTCTAACCTGAAAGTTCAAAAATAAATTTTAAAAAAGGTCAGGAGGGAGGATATAACAGAGAAAGCAGAGTGAGTCTCTCTTCCTGCAGCCCGGCAGTGACCCCCTCCCGCCTCTCCTTATCTCTGCAGGGTGCACGAACTGCAGTCCCTAAATGAGATGCTGAAGGTGGAGGCCCATGACTCGGAAATCCTGTGCCTGGAGTACTCTAAGCCAGACACAGGTAAAGAGGATGTCTGGTACCCATGCCAGAGGCTTAGGGCTCCTCTAGTCCTGCTAGTGCTGCTTACATTGATCCTAGCTGTAGGATGTGGGACTGAAAATCCTTTGAATCATTTGGTGTCTTTGCAGATTTAGAGGAGGGCAGCTCTGCCCCTTCTCCATGGTTGCCTTGGCTTAGGGATATGGGGCTCAGTTCTTGTTAGCTGGGCCCAGATAGGGGCCTGCTCTTTTGTAGGCTGCAGTCCATGGGGTCACTAAGAGTTGGACACGACTGAGCAACTTCACTTTCACTTTTCACTTTCAGGCATTGGAGAAGGAAATGGCAACCCACTCCAGTGTTCTTGCCTGGAGAATCCCAGGGACGGGGGAGCCTGCTGGGCTGCCGTCTATGGGGTCGCACAGAGTCGGACATGACTGAAGCGACTTAGCAGCAGCAGCAGGAGCTGGGCACACATGGGCTGATGAAGTTCTTCCAACCCACA
Organism: Bos indicus; assembly: GCF_029378745.1. Lineage (NCBI taxonomy): Eukaryota > Metazoa > Chordata > Mammalia > Artiodactyla > Bovidae > Bos > Bos indicus. Next base: position 37,126,130 of record NC_091769.1, read on the forward strand.
GGTCTGAAGCTCCTAGCGTCAGCGAGCCGGGACCGGCTGATCCACGTGTTGGATGCTGGACGGGAGTACAGCCTACAGCAGACATTGGACGAGCATTCATCCTCTATCACTGCTGTGAAGTTTGCAGGTAGTGGCAGGGCAATTGGGATACATTCTGCCACCTACCACTGACACCCCATGCCCCCTACTGCCCCCTGTGTTCTGCCTCCATGAGAAGAGTGTGCCAGTCACAGGGAGTATGGGACAGCAGCTGACTGTCTTGGGGCTGAATGGGAAAACAGATGAAATATAGACTGTTAGTATGGGGGATACTTATCAACCAGGCTTGCTGAGGATGGGGAGAAAGGAGGGCCTGGGTTTGAAGAGAAGCATCCTGATTTAGGTCTTCTCTGGGACTCAGACGGTAAAGAATCTGCTTGCAATGTAGGGACCCAGGTTCCATCCCTGGGTCAGGAAGATCCCCTGGAGAAGGGAATGGCGACCTACTCCAGTATTCTTTCCTAAAGAATCCTATGGACAGAGGTGCCTGGTGGGCTACAGTTCATGGAGTCACAAAGAGTCAGACACGACTGAACGAATAACACTTTCACTTTTCACTTCATCCTGATTTAATGGGTGGTCCCAGCTGTGTCAAGTAGCTCACCGAGGGAAAGTGTTGAGGGAGGCAGAGGGCAGACTGGACCCACTGTGGTGAGAGCAGTGGGAACAGCTCAGCCCCCTTCCTCTACAGCCAGCGATGGGCAAGTCCGCATGATCAGCTGTGGAGCAGACAAGAGCATCTACTTCCGCACTGCACAGAAGGTGAGGTGACCAGGCGTCCCTGAATGGGACAGTGGGTTTGGGGATGAGGGGTGGGGTCACTACCATTCCCCTCCCTGAGGTCACAAGAGGTGAGGGGAAGCAAAAGCAAGGCTCCTGGGGCCTGGTGAGGCATTTGGGTGTGGGCTCTCCACCCCTGCAGTCTGGAGACGGAGTGCAGTTTACCCGGACACACCACGTGGTGCGGAAGACGACCCTCTATGACATGGACGTGGAGCCCAGTTGGAAGTACACAGCCATCGGCTGCCAGGATCGGAATATTCGGTGGGCATCCCTTTCTCAGGCCCGAGGGGGTCAGCTCACAGGTGTCTATCTTCTTGTCCAGGACTTTGTGCCCCTTGAGCCCACAGAATGAGGACTTTGCCTCACCTAAGAGGTGGTGGCCCCTTTGGTGTTGGGGAGTGGCTTCCGGAGAGAACAGAGCTAGGGGTGAACGCTGGCTGCGCTGCCCGCCAAGCGACCGTGGGTTCCTGCTCATGTGATGAGTGTGTGTCTTCACAGGATCTTTAACATCAGCAGTGGGAAGCAGAAGAAGCTGTTTAAAGGGTCGCAGGGTGAGGACGGCACTCTGATTAAGGTGAGGGCTCAGTGGGATGGGTGCCGGGCCAGAGAATGGGGGGCACAGATGGTGCTGGGTGGAGAGGGCCCAGTGCTTCCTGGCCTCATCCAGCAGTGTGTCCACTCCTCAGGTGCAGACGGACCCCTCAGGGATCTACATCGCTACCAGCTGCTCTGACAAGAACCTCTCCATTTTTGACTTTTCCTCAGGCGAGTGCGTGGCTACCATGTTTGGCCACTCAGGTGAGTGTAGCCCTGCTTCTCTCCCCCTGGAACCTTCCCGGTTCTCCGTAGCCTTTTCTGGGTCCCAGCAGAGCTGTCTGTCCCTCCCCTCCAGCCAATCCCCGACCTCCACTGTTGAGAAGACATCTGGCTGGGACTTTGGGTGGGGGGCTCATTGGCCATATTTGTTTTCACAGAGATTGTCACTGGCATGAAGTTTAGTAATGACTGCAAACACCTCATCTCTGTATCAGGGGACAGGTGAGCAGAAGCCAGCTTCCCTGGGATTCTTCCTGTGTCAGTCCCCTCTCCACATCAGTGATGTCTTGGGAAGTAGGGCTGAATGGCCCGGCACTGGAGGGTGGCTCTGGTCTCCTTGCCAGCCCAGGGAGGTCCTGCCCCTTGCAGTCCCCGCACCCCTCACCCAGCTCTGTGGCTCCACCCCAGCTGCATATTTGTGTGGCGCCTGAGCTCGGAGATGACCATCAGCATGAGGCAGCGTCTGGCTGAGCTGCGCCAGCGCCAGCGCGGAGGCAAGCAGCAAGGATCATCCTCTCCTCAGAGGGCCGCTGGACCCAACCGGTGAGATCAGAGTGTGGGTGTGGATGCTGGTGGGTGGGCCTCCAGGCTGCTCCTCCTCCTCGCCATGGACCTGCCACTCAGCAGCTCTGTGTCTCCCCGTACCTGTTGCTTACTCGAAGAGCCACGCCGCTGACCTCTCCACCCACCAAGTCTCCTCTCCCCGTCACCTTGCTTGTCTTGGATGCAGGCACGAGGCCCCCTCGATGCTATCTCCCGGACCAGCTCTCTCCTCAGACAGCGACAAGGAGGGAGAAGACGAGGGCACGGAAGAGGAGGAGCTCCCAGCGCTGCCTGTCCTTTCCAGGGGTGCCAAGAAAGAGCCAGGTCTGTGCGAGCCTGCAGTGGGCCAGACAGGCACAGGCTGGGCAGGGCCTGGATGCACCCTCAGCGGGACTGGGGGGTGAGAGCAGGGGGTTGAGGCTTTGAAGGGTGGGGGCTGGCGCTTCAGAGTGAGTGGGCGGGAGCCGTGCTCTCTGACTGTTTGTCTCTGTCCAGCCTCAGTGCCCAGCCCAGCCCTGCCCCGAAGCCTGTCCCACTGGGAGATGAGTCGGGTGAGTCACCATTGTTAAAATGTTCTTCCAAGGTTACAAGGGGTGCAGGATGGTGGAAGCAGGGCTCTCTACACCTGGCGAGGCATCTGGGCATCGGATCTGCCCAGGTGCCGCCCCCTGTGTTCAAGGAAGCTCCTGGGGTGGTTCCAGGTGAGGGGTGAAGCCCACCAGGTGAGGCCAGGGGAGATGGCCTACCCGGGTCAGCCACCACTAGGGGCAGCACTCCACTTGTTCAGCCACCTGGGGCCCTGGGAGCAGATGTGAGCAAAGAACCGGTGGATGTGGGGAGTAGAAAAGGGTCAGAGCTGAACAGTTAGAAGGAAACTTCAAGAAAGTCAAAGGGCCAAAGAATGAAATCTGGAGAAACTTTAGTGCTAAAGAAGGTTAGGAGGTAAGCTCAGAACTTCCAGAATAGTTAGGGGCAAAGGCCTTAAGAGGACCAGTAACTGAACAGTGACTTCCGGGTGACCAGGAGGAGAGGCTTTCAGAGGCGGCTCAGCCCTCCCTTGTTCCACGTCAGGATTTCAAGCATCAGCACCTTTCACTGTCAGCAGCAGCTTCATGGGATGATGGTGGTGTGGGGTCTGGCGCCTTCTGACCAGGCCCTGGGCCTCAAGCCTGGACTCTTGGCTTGTCCTTGGTGCTGTGTATGGACCTGGGGCTGTCCTCTGAGCGGGGGCCTTTTAGAGACTCCCAGGTCTGAGGTGTCCATGACACTGGTGAAGACTGAGACTGGAAGGTCCTCTAGGACAGCACACGGAGAATAGCTGAGAGCATGAGCTCCGGAGCCAGGCTGCCTGCGCTGGAACCTGCAGGCAGGCTGCCTGTGGAACTTGGACCAGTTCCCGAAACCCTGTATGCTTCACTTTCCCTTCAGTACCTACCTCTTAAGGTGGTTGTGAGAATTAAATGAGCTAATACATGTAAAGTGCCTGGCACACACTAGGTGGCGCGTGAGTGTCTGCTGACTCTATCGTGTGACTGTTACTCCTCTCCCACCCCACCCCATACCAGGCACAGGAGACGGAGGAGTTCCTGGACCCAGCTCCTGCCACCAACCAAGGACCCAGAAGAAGGGGGCGCTGGGCTCAGCCCGGTGTGGAGCTGAGTGTTCGCTCTATGCTGGACCTGAGGCAGCTGGAGACACTGGCCCCAGGTCCTCGGGGTCCTCACCAGGACTCTCCGGCCATGACCCCTTCAGGTCCTGGGAAGCACAGTCAGCAGGCCCCTGAAACCTCAAGCGTGAGCAAGGTGAGCCTGCTTTCCCCCAGCAGCCTAGAGATCTCCAGGCTGGCTGAGCCAGCCTTGGGCTGACAGCGGTGCCTGAGCGTTCATCCCGCGGTGGTTGCTCTGCCCCCGTGGGGCATGGGTAACCTGACCTGCAGAGTCAGGTGGGCTGGTGAGGCTGTGCCTCACTTTTCCCCTTGGGTGGAAAGGCAAGGTGTTGCCTTTGTCCTGGGTGGGGTTCCCTGGAGGCTCATGATATGAAGTAGTGGCTGGACGTTGGCAGCCCAGAGTGCTAACGTGGTTCTTCCTGAGGCTCAAGAACACTGGTTGGAACCCAGCCTGGCTTTTTGCTATCTGCTCTCAGAATCAGATTCCCTCAAAGTTGGTGCCCACTGAATCCTCCTTGCTCCCCTGCACCTCCTCTCCTGGACCCTTGCTCACATCAGCAACCCCAGCGATGCCACTCTGTGTGTTTCCAGAATGAAAAGCTCCCCCGACCTCAGGCTTCCCAACCCTGTTCCTGCCCCCACATCATCCGATTGTTGTCCCAAGAGGAAGGGCTCTTTGCCCAAGATCTGGAGCCTGCACCCATCGAAGATGGTATTGTCTACCCGGAGCCGGGTGACAGCCCCACCCTGGATACCAGGCAAGGGTCCCGCAGACTTCTGGGGCCATGCATACCCCTCTCTCACATCCTTCCTTCCCTCCCAGTATTCTGTACTTGGGTTGGGGGCTGGCTCCAGGCACTCGGCTTGCCCACCATTGCACCCCTGCCTCATCTCCAGTCCTGCTCATGGGGCAAGAGGAAGGCAGGAGTCCATGGGGCTGCTGCTCACCACTGCTCACTGCCTCTTCTTTCCCCTGCTGGCCTCTGTGGCAGTGAGTTCCAGGTGCAGGCACCAAGCCGAGGGACCCTGGGAAGAGTGTATGCAGACGGCAGGGGCTCAGAGAAGCATAGCCCTGATAGTGCATGCTCTGTGGACTTCAGCAGCAGCCGCCTTTCCAGCCCTGAGCACCCCAATGAAGGTGAGGCTGCAGCCCCAGGGAGGGCCAGGAGCACACCGGTGGGAGTGGAGGCTCCGGCGACAGACGGGTGCAGCGTGATGCTTCTCTCCCCCTCCTCCACATCCAGACTCTGAGAGCACGGAGCCCCTGAGTGTGGATGGCATTTCCTCAGACCTTGAAGAGCCAGCCGAGGGTGATGAGGAGGAAGAGGAAGACGAGGGGGGCACTGGTCCCTATGAGGTGCAGGAGGGCAGCCCCCATACCCCGGACCAGGAGCAGTTTCTAAAACAGCACTTTGAGACTCTGGCCAATGGGGCTGCTCCAGGTGTGGTCAGATTGGTCATTGCAATCCTCCCTTCTTTTCTCCTTGCCCAGCAGAGAGGGAGGGTCCAAAGGCAGGCCATGCCTGGGGTGGCCTTTTAGGGGAGGCAGAGTCTGGAGCCAGGGCTTGCTTCAAGTCATGGTTTCTGTCACCCTGGCAGGGGGCCCAGTTCGGGTACCAGAGCGGACAGAATCTCGGAGCATCTCTTCCCGATTCCTGTTGCAAGTGCAGAGCACCCCACTCAGGTACTCTCCCCACAGCACCTTGCTTTCCTACAAGGAGCCCAAGCTCTCCTGACCTCGCAGTGCTCCCAGTAGGGCCTGTCCTGCTCCAGGGCGGCCTGAGCCGTCTCCTCTCCAAGGCTCAGTCTTCCTTGCCCAGCAGTACTGCGCCCTCCAGCTTTGTCCTGGCTGACTTGGTGCCTGCCCTTCTCTCCCAGCCCCCCTCAGTGCTATGAGACCTTCTCCCTGTCTTGTCAGGGAGCAGCCCTGAGCCTTTTCTGGGCCTTCTTCCACATTTCCTCCCTAGGGAACCGTCCCCATCTTCTTCAAGCCTGGCAGTGACGTCGAGACTGGCCCAGGGGCTGCAGGCTTCTGGTGAGCAGCCGAGAGGCAGTGGTGCCAATCCTCCAGGAGCACCCCCAGAGGCGGAGCCTTCCCCTGGAAACCCTGGCCCCCAGCAGACAGTTCCTGTGTTACTGCCGCGACGCCGTCTTAGCCCGGACAGTGGCTGGTCCCCCAAGAGAGTGGCGGCAGCCGGCCCCACAGGTGGACTCCAGAAAGCCCAGTCGGTGCAGAGTCTGGTACCACAGGGTGAGGCACCCAGGGGGCTCGGCTCCAGGGGTTGGGTGTGTGGAGCCCATGGGCACGCTCGAGGAAGGTGGCCTCATGGAGCCCTGACGTGTCACTGGGCTTGCCAGTCGGTGTCCGTTAGTGAGTGTGTAAGGGCGCAGCAGCTCCTAGGGAGCTGAGCCTTAGCGCCCGGGACGTCTTCCTCACCCCCTGACCCGTGTGTGTGTGTGTCTCCCTCTGCAGATGAGGCCCCTCCACCAGGCCTGTTGCTCTCACAGGAGATGGAAGCCCAGGGGTGCCTGTGCCCCTTGCCCAAAGCTGATCGCCGTCTGTCTCGGCCCCACTCGTACCAGAGCCCCACCACCAGTTCCATGGCCAAGATTGCCCGCAGCATCTCTGTTGGGGAAAACCTGGGTCTGGCTGCTGAACATCAAGCTCCTGCCCCCGTCCGCATCTCACCACTCAACAAGCTGGCCCTGCCCAGCCGGGCTCACCTGGTCCTGGATATCCCGAAGCCACTGCCTGATCGTCCCACCTTGGCCACCTTCTCACCTGCTACCAAGGGCCGGGCCCCTGGTGAGGCAGAACAGCCTGGCTGCCCAGTGGGGCTAGGAAAGACTCACAGTACAGCTGAGAGGCGGGCCTGTTCAGGGGAGGGTGCCACTCCTAAGCCTAGGACAGAGTGCCAGGCTCAGCCTGGCCCCAACAGCCCCTGTGCCCAGCAGCTGCCGGCCAGCAGCCTCCTCCGAGGCCCTGCAAACTTGCAGCCACCACCCCTTGAGAAGACTCCCAGCCCTGTGGAATGTGCCAGGCCAGGGGCAGCCCTGAGCCGGGACTCAGGTGTGCACCGCTCCCCAGCTCTCATCTCCCGCCCCATCCTCTGTCTCCCGTCTTGTCGGCCGCTCTCTGGCTCCATCTCATTTCTATGGGCCCAGCCTCTGGTGTTTCTCGTCCTGTCTGCTCCTGTTTCGGTTCGTAAGTCACACCCCTGATGGTGAGACACTCCGGCTAACCTTTATGGCCTCTCTATAACCCACTTCCCCTTCATTGCCCTCTAGCCCCTGGGGCTGGAGCTGGCCCTCTCCTCTGGACCATGTTTCCTGTGTGGCATTGGGAGAGTGTTGAGAAGGAAGGAGGCCAGAGGAAGGGACTCAGGGCTTGTGGTGCTAGACAGGGTGGGGGGTTGGGTTGGGGTAGGCCTCTCTTGCTCTGAGCGGCCCCTGGGTGGGCAGGCTGGAAAGGACAACTCTTCTGGGCCTTGCTGAGCTGTGTCTGTCCCTTCCAGAACCAGCAGTGAGCCTGGAGCAGTGCGAGCAGCTCGTGGCTGAGCTCCAGGGCAGTGTGCGCCAGGCCGTGCAGCTCTACCACTTGGTATGTGTTGGGTACCCCCCGCCCCCTCTCCCCGTCTGCCCAACAGGAAGACAGAGCATGTCAGGAGTGCTGGTTAAGTATCTAGCACATAATGCTAAGGCTCTTCCACTGACAAGTGGGTGGAACAGTTAAGAACTCTGAGTAGGCGAATGGGTTAGGAACCAGGCCAGGCCTTTTGAACTTGAGTACGTATCAGTCGTTTCTGGCTAACAGCTGGAGGAGACATCCTCAGACAGGAGGGGATGGTGTAGAGAGCTCTCATGTCCTAGTTTGCTTAGGACCATCTAGCTTATGCCTGTTGTCCAAGTATAATTATTAATAGTATCCCTTTTCAGATTCAGAAATGATTTGGCCACTGAACATAGGGGACAGTCCCACAGGGGCTGAGGTTTGAAAGAGGAATTACTAACAAGTTGTAGATGGTGCCACATCTGATGGTTATCCCCAGGGTCTGCCTCCATCCCCTAGCCTCTGGTCATACTTGCTGATCTTGGCATGCGGAACTCCTGGCCACACCCAGCAGGGCATGCAGTCCCTTCTTGGGGGCAGGCTAGACCCAGTCGGGGCCCCTCCCCTTTCTTCATCTGTTGACAATCCCCTCTACTGTTCCTCCAACTTACTTCAGGGGTCCCGTTGCAGGTGGCCAGCTGCAAGACACCCTCGGTGGAACAAAGTCGCATCACCCAGCTCCTCAGAAGCACCTTCTCTTCAGTGCGGCAGGAGCTGGAGGCCCTGGCTGGGGCAGTGTTGGCCAGCCCTGGCGGGAGCCCTGGGGCTGTGGGGGCCGAGCAGACACAGGCCCTGCTGGAGCAATACTCAGAGCTGCTGCTTCGAGCTGTGGAGCGGCGCATGGAACGCAGACTCTGAGTTCCAGAAGCCTGTCCCCAGTGAATGCTCCCCCCCTTCCAAACTGCATCTCTCCTCCACTCACCAAAACCTGCAAGGATGCTTGGAGTGGAGAGCAGGGATCCATGCTCAGAGGGGCCATGGCTTTCGCAGCTGTTCCTCACAGGACCCCTGTATTTATTAATTTATTTCCCTGACTGTTGCCTCACTCTCTTGGAACTCCTGCCTCCACAGCCATCTGGTGGCTCACACAGGGGCAGATCTTGGTCTTTGTCATCTTGGTGCTGTGAGGAGTCGGAGGGCAGCCTGCCCCACCTGGGGCAAGTCCAGAAAGGCCTGCCCTCCCTTCTTAGAAGCCATTTGAAATTACTGCAGGGATCAGCTCCCTGGGGTGGAGCACACACAGGGTATCCAAGGGGTAGAGGTGAGAGGTGATCTGGTGTCCTTGCCCTCTGGCCAATGGTGGAACTTCACCTCTACCTCCATGCCCCCTCCCACACCAGCTTACTCCCTTGGTTGCCAGAGTGGGGGTTGTCTGTTTTCCCCACTTGCTGGCAGTTCAGAAAGGCAGAGCCCTCTGGCCCTCTGGAGCTCTCCCAGCCATCAGGAGGCTTGAGTTGGTGTCAAGGCCTGAGCCCCCACATTCCACTCCCATTCCCCCCTCCAGGGGGGCCCTAGCATTGTCTCTTCCTGTGCCCCCTTTCTCTCCTGGCTGGAACTTGTGGAGCCAGCTGTGGGATGTTGCTGCAGGACAGTAAAGCCCTCTGCTGGGCAAACATCAAGCCCTGGCCTCCTTTCCTCAGCCCCTTGGCCTTCCCTGTTCTTCAGCCCTGGTCCCCAACAGGCTGCTGAAGTCGAGGCCACCTTCTCTCTGCATCCTGAGTGATGCTCAGTCAGAAGCCTGTGTTGGAACTTCCCTTGTAGTTTACAGGGCGCCGGCCCACCTTCTAAGGACCTTGGCCACAGAAGAAACCTACACAAATGCATACATGCACACACACACACACACACACACACACACACACACACACACACACATTTGAGTGCTCACCACTAGACCACTCGGCTGGCTGATGTGTGCCTGCTTTCTTTTCACATCCTGCCCTGGCTTCATCACCCTGGCTCCTATTAAGAATATGAAAAGGGATGGAATACACTAAGCCTGGATTCTGGATTCTTGGTTTTCACAGCCTAGCTGATGTGTAATGGCCCAGGGTATCTGTTTTGGGTAGAAGGAGCCTCCTCAAGGGCAATGCTGGGCACCAGGTGTGCTGGATGCTGGAGGCTGAAGAGAGGGAGGCCTATGGGGCTGCAGCAGGGGCCAAGAGACACACTGGAAAGGTGGTAGGTGGGCCAGGTAAGTGGTAGAGGTGAGGGGATAGAGTTAGGAGGGTAGTGTTAGGGGTGAGGGGAAGGAGCCAGGGCACAATGGGCAAGTAGAGTAGGACCAAGTACAGAAGCAGCTGTGGAAGAGTTGGGGTGAAGAACGTGTCTCTAGGCCCTGCTGCTTCCTCTGCCTCAGGTAAGTCAGGGCAGCTCTGCTTCAGCTCCAGGCTGGAAAGCTGTGTCCCTATGGGTTCTGCTGGCTCTCTGGGTGGAGGCTTGAAGTTGGATTCTCAAGGGTGCCCAGCTCTGCTTGCATTAGTCACCTGAACAGGTGAACCCTATTTCACCCTCACTCTTCTCTACTGCTACCACCTGCATGGCCAAGCTGCCAAGAAATCCTGGCCCAGGAACTCTCAGAGCTGAGTGTGGACCCCAAGAAGCCGCAGCTGTCCTTGTCATTGTTAGAAATCCGCTCCCTATGTACCCCTGACCAGCACACCAGCTGCAGTCCACTGCAAATGGGGCTCAGGCCTGGCCCTCTGGGCTGGGTTCCTGGCCACCCTCAGCCAGTCTGTCCCTCACGAGGACGGAGCGACACTCCTCCTGTGGGAAGGTGGCCACCCTTTTGATTACCAACCCCCAACCCCTACCCCCGCCCAATGTGGGGGGATGTTGTGGTCGGCGTCCGTCCCCTTCTGCATGTCTGAGGCCACCGGCAAATGCCGCCCCCGTTCAGATCTGCCCTGACCCAGTTTTGAAAGCCCCTTATTTATAACTTTTATACTTTGCCCAGGCCATGGCGCTTCCCCTACACCCCAGGTCTCACAGGGCAGAGGCTGTTTTTAACATGTCCGTTTGTATTGATGTATGAACTCATCAATAAACACAATCATTTGCTAACTCTGGGTTGTCAGCGAGTGGGGCGGGTAACAGAATCTGTGGTGGCGTGGGGTGGGGCAGTTGGCGGCTCCGTCTGCAGCCGCGGGGCGGCCTCGGGGACGCAGCCCGAGCTCAGGCGTGAGGCCGCAGGGGAGGGCGGGGCCTTGGGGCTGGGGCGGAATCTTGAGGAAGGCGGGGCGGGGCGGGGCCTCGGGGCGGCGGCGGCGTCATGGCGGAGGCGGCTTTGGACGCTGTACGGAGGGAGTTACGAGAATTCCCGGTTGCGGCAAGGGGTGAGTGGGCTGGCTTGTGGACTGCCAAACAACTTCAAGACGCGGGAGGGGCCTTGGGCTTGTCGGGAACAGGGTTCCAGAGCCGGGTGCGCCCTGGTCCTTCCTGGGCCGCTGATACCAGGGTGCACCCTTTTTCTTGTCTTCAGGGAGCTTGGAACCTCGTGCACATGGATCGCCCCTGTAATCAATCTTCTCCCGCAACCCCGCCCCCTCAGCCCCCTGGGTGGGTCCTCCTCACCCCTCCTCCCGTGTTCCCACAGCTTCGTGGCTTCCTGGGGTGCCTCTTCACCTATTCCCAAGGCCCGGTCCAGTGTTGACTCGCGCTGTTCTGTTTCCCACCGTCAGCCCGCACAGAGTAACGGGCTTTCTGTTGTTGCCTTTTCCACCTTTCTCTGTTGTGAAGTCTTTCAAGTTTTTTCCTCTGTGAACCCCTGCTGGATCGCTTCCTTCAGGAGGAGACGCCTCCAAGCCAGGAGCGCTGCAGAATTTCAGGATGATTGGAGGCGGCTGTTCTAGAGATCCCTTGCTTGGTTTTTATTTTTTTCCTCTCATTCTCTCCCTTTTCTCTATTTTTAAGCAATGTCTTATCACTGAATAGTAACATGGGCACGTTGTTTAAAAACCAGAAGACTTATGTAAAGTAAATGTCCTTCCTTCCCATTCCAGGTTGCTTCCTTCCAGTAGTACTCTTATTAATATCCACACACACACCTATGACTGGATATCTCCCTTTTTATACAAATGGTAGCTTGTTAAGCACACTCTTCTGGTTCCGTAAATCTTCTAGGTCCATCTCAATCATCTTCAGTCTTTTCCACATCTGTGTACTAATGCTGTAATTTGCTTAATTAACCCCCTCTTGGTAGGCATTTAGGTTATTTTCAACCCTTTGTTTTTAATACAGCAATCAATACTTTGAGTATTTAACAAATATTTAGTAAGCACTGCAGTGTGCCAGACTCTCTCTGTTCAGTGTGTTTAGGATACATCACTAAAACAGATCTCTGCCCTCATAGAGCTTACATTTTAAGTGAGAAGACAGTTAACTGTAGGCACACTAGATGAATAAACCATACAGTAGGGAAAAAATGGGTTAGAAGATAAGTGGCGTGGGGTAAAAAAGTAAAGCAGAGTGAGGAGACTCAGGATATGGCAGTGGGGCAGGTTACACGTTGAAATGAGAAGGTCAGGGTGGGCCTCTGACAAGGCGACATTTGAGCACTGGTTTGAAGAAGGAGGGGAGTGGGTGCGCAAGCAGACCTCTGAGAGAAGAGAGTTCTAGGCAAGGGCGTGCGGGTCACATGCTGTAAGGTGGGAGCACGCCAGGTGTGTCCAAGGATCAGTGAGGAGGCCGGTGTGGCTGGAGCACAGTCTTTGTGCACATGTATGCTTTTGTTGGTTAAATTCCTAGCAGAAGAATTGTCAGACCAAAGGAATTGTTTGGGTCCTTTATGAAATTCTCCCTTTGAAGCCTCAGGAGAGAATAGTGGCCATTCTTTAAAGGAACTCTAAAAGGAGAAAAAGTGTAACTGAAATAATTGCAGGAAATACAAAGGGTTAAAAAAAAAAATAGTTTCCACATAATTGAAGAATTCTAGTGAGAATAATAGGGAGATTTATTGGGACTTCGCTGGTGGTCCAGTGGTTAATAAGAGGGCTCCAAGTGCAGGGGGCATGGGTTCAGTCCCTGGTTGGGGAAATAGAATCCCTCATGCCACATGGCATGGCTGGAAAATAAATAACACAAGTGGCTATGTAAGTCAACCATACTTCAGAACAGAACAGGGAGATTTATTGAGCCCCACAAGGTGACTGCTTGGATGGGCTGGCGTGACTGGGGAAACCATTGCCAGATTCCTCCCTCTTGTCCCCATATCTGCCTGGCACGTTCCATCTTGCTTTTGAGCCAGTGGAGTAAGCACACTTCCTTTTCAAGTTTTCCTGGGTCCCCCAGAGTCTTCCCACTCAGTTTCCATTTTTGATCTAACACCATTTCACTTTCCAGCTGTTTGCAAGGCCCAGATGACCAGTGTGGAGAGGCGGTCGTGAGAGAGACCATGAGCCCAGAGGTGAAAATGAGTGCAGTGGCTGTTGGGAGTGTGTGTTGTAACCACCCACTGGGGATGAAGACATTCAGGCTAGACCGCAGGGATGAAAATGACACAGCGAAGCCTCACGCTCTGTGTAAAAGCCAGGAGGAAGGCATTCCTGTGTGAGCAGCAAAAACAAAGTTGGGCACCCCCTGAGTAGAGTGTGTGCTGAGAGGCAGGCCCCAGACAGAAGGAAGCCAGACTGGAAAAGTAGGTTGGATCTCACCACAGAGCACCTTGAATATGTGCCAAGGCCGACTATGTTTCATCAGGAGTAGTGGTTAACCATCAAAGGACTTTTTACCAGGGTGTGACAAGATGAGATTGTATTTTAGGATGATGACGGGGGCCTGGATGAGGGATATTTTTGAGAAGGAGTGGAATTCAGCCAAGGAAACCAGTTAGTTCACTGCAGCAATCATCCAGCTGGAAGATGTTGGAGACTTTCATTCAACCATTAAGCAGATACTGAGCACCTACTGTGAGCCAGGTACTATTTCCAGGTACTGGGGATACATCAGTGAATAAGACAAGCATCCATGTCTTCATGGAGCAAACATTCTAGCAAGAAAAACTGATAAATAGTTGGGATAAGTAAAATACATAGTGTGTAAGGTGGTGATAAATGATAGAAATAAAAAAAAAAAAAACCAGGGGTATAAGGATATTGAGGGCAGGTTACAATTTTAAAAATAGTGGCCAGGGAGGAAAGCCTCATCAAAGTGACCTTTGAGGACCCAAATGAGCTAACTTTGTGGATGCCAGCAGAGGAAAGGGGTGTGTGGTGTGGCTTGAGAGACATAGGTAGTAGAATCAATGGCAGGTAGAGATGATCAATAGGATGCCAGGAGTGAGGGAGACGGAAGAGTCAAAAGAGGTTTTTGTTAAGGATGACGGAGAGCCATTACTGATACCTGTGCAGCTGGCGCACCGCAGTCTGCCCACACGCACACGGCAGTCTTGGTTGTCTGAGGTTGGTGATGCTGTTCGGTAAGACAGCAGACAGTTCAGCCCTTACTTTTCCTGTAGTGGTTTCATGCAGCAGCTTGTCTCCCCAGTTAGGTTGTAAGCTTCTTGAGATGGTGCTCGGATCATCCCTCCATGATGCCAAGGCAAGGACTGAGCACATTTTAGGTGCTTCCCAGAGATCCTTGGCCCACTCATAGCAGAGTTGGCCTTGGGGCCTCAGCTCTACTCACTCTGGAGCTCTCAGTGCTGCCTCCATGGCTGCCTTTCCTAATGGATGCCAGGAACTTGGCTACTCCAGAGTGGGAAGGCCAGGGGTCCTCTGGGCAGGGCCGGACATAGCCCCATGGAGCATTTGGGTTGGGCCCTCTGGACATCCTGGTGTGTTTATGGGTGCTTTACACTTTCTTCCTTAAACTTCCTTCCTCATTCTTCTATTCCTGGCTGTCCAGGGTCCCTTGGTCACTGTTAGGCCTTGCTCGGTGGCACAGAGGCCTGCTGGAGTGGGCATCTCTTACACGGGCAGTGGGGCAGCCACTGGGTACTGTTGGTGTCAGCCCCTCCCCCAACTCTCTCTCTCTCTCAGAGCTCAGCGTGCCTCTTGCTGTTCCCTACCTGGACGAGCCCCCCAGCCCCCTCCACTTCTACCGGGACTGGGTCTGCCCCAACAGGCCCTGCATCATCCGAAATGCCCTGCAGCACTGGCCAGCCCTCCGGAAGTGGTCCCTCCCCTACCTCAGGTGGGGGCTGCCCTGGGCAGGGTGTGGGCGGTGCTTTGGGGCCTCCAGGGCTGAGCTGATTGTCCCTTCCTCCAGAGCCACTGTGGGCTCCACAGAGGTGAGTGTGGCAGTGACCCCAGATGGCTACGCGGATGCCGTGCGAGGGGACCGCTTTGTGATGCCTGCTGAGCGCCGCCTGCCCCTGAGCCATGTGCTGGACGTCCTGGAGGGCCGAGCCCAACACCCTGGGGTTCTCTACGTGCAGAAGCAGTGCTCCAACCTGCCCACCGAGCTGCCCCAGCTGCTGCCTGATGTGGAGCCCCATGTGCCCTGGGCCTCTGAGGCGCTGGGTGAGTGGAGGCGGGGCCCTGGTGGGGAGGAGACGGGAGGGTGGGAGCAGCCGCCTTGCTATTTCTCTCCCCTTGGTGATGGCAGCCCACATTCTCGGCCCCACAGATCCCTAGGCCTAGACTTCGTTTTGATGAACCACTGAAGATTGCTGCTCTTCCACCTGCCCCAGGGGACAGAGGTCCCTTGCCATGCTTGCCCACCTCTGCCCGTTCTCCCTTCTCTTCCACTGGGACCCCACTGCTCCCCACCCAACATCACTGCTGGTGACTCCCGTCCTGGCCTCTCCTAACTCGCGCTCTGTCCTCTGACCCACAGGGAAGATGCCTGACGCTGTAAACTTCTGGCTGGGAGAGGCAGCTGCAGTGACATCGTGTAGGCGTCGGGAGTGCAGAGCAGGGGAGGAGGTTGTGGGGAGGAAGGTGAGGTGCAGAGTGGAAGGCTGACCTTGGATGGAAATTGGACTGCCTGATGTTTAAAATTTCTTCTGGGATTCTGGGGCTCAGATCCATCAGAGGGCCTTCCCTGACAGCTCCAGGTGGGTGGAGATGCCCACGGCATTGGACCTGGGGGACGCTGCCTCTTCTAGGTCCCTAGAAAGTGCTGAAGGCCAGCTGAGTCAGGGTGGATTCACAAGAAGCCTGTTTGTGTGAATTTCCCTCTTGGTGAAGATGAGCCCAGGGCCTAGCGAGTGTCTAGTCCCTGGCAGGCAGAGATCGGAGATGCCCGAAGGCCTGCCAGACTCCCGTCATGGCACCTCCTTGAGCCTGCTATGACTCCGTGCTTTTCTGTCATATCATAAGCTTTCTTGGGGTACAGAGCCCCAAGCGCAGTCGTCTATGCCCTCCTGTGGCCCGCTCCTCATAACCCTGCCTGCTGGGCCCTCTGTTGGCAGTGCATAAGGACCATTATGAGAACCTCTACTGTGTGGTCTCAGGAGAGAAGCACTTCCTGCTGCATCCACCCAGTGACCGGCCCTTCATCCCCTATGGTAGGGGATACAGCCTGGGAGGGGCCGGGGAGCCCCGTGGTGGAGGGAGGGCAGTGGGGAGCCCCGGGCGGGCGGGGGACACAGCATCTCCACTGCACTAGGACCCCTGGCCCCCGTGCCCCTGCACTCGGAACACGAGGGAGTGGTGGGCACACCCCAGGCCTTTCGAGGATCCTCAGACTTTCTCCTGGTTTCAGAACTGTACACACAGGCAACCTATCAGCTAACCGAAGAGGGCTCATTCAGGATGGTGGATGAAGAGGCCATGGAGAAGGTGTCTGCCTTGTTCCTGGGCCCCGGGAGAGGGGAGGCAAGGAGCCTGGACTCTGAGGAATGGGCACCAAAGAGATGGGAAGGTGGCGCTTTGCTGAAGAATCCCTTCATCTGGGCTTCCCAGTGCTGAGCAGGGCAGGGTCCGGGGCATTTACCTCCAGGGACAGAGTTCGGAGCCTGGGAGGTTTGGGCCTGCTCCCTGGAGTCTGCCGTGTCTGCAGGTGCCGTGGATCCCCCTGGACCCTCTGGCTCCAGATCTGGCCCGGTACCCCAGTTACTGCCAGGCCCAGGCACTTCGCTGCACAGTGCGGGCGGGTGAGATGCTCTACCTGCCGGCCCTGTGGTTCCACCACGTCCAGCAGTCCCATGGCTGCATTGCTGGTAAGGGGCAGCCCAGGTCACTGGGGGTGGGTGGGGAAGTGGTGAGTCTAAGTCAGAAGGGGGACCCTTGTGCTCCGGTTTCTGTTTTCCCCTACAGTGAATTTCTGGTACGACATGGAATATGACCTCAAGTACAGTTACTTCCAGCTGCTTGACTCCCTCACTAAGGTCTCGGGCCTCAACTGACCGAGCCCTTGGTGAATATCACCAAGAACTACCCGTGGAAAAGGCCACATCTCTCCCTCAACTCTAGAGGCAGCTTGGAGCCAGAGGTGCTGGTTGTCAGCCAAGTCGGGCTTAGGGTCAGCTCCAGAAGCTTGGGAGGTGCCTGGAGGACCAGGAGGTGCCGGGCAGGTCTGGGTGTGAGCTCCCAGGAAGCTGGCACCCAGGTGAGGCAGTATCCTGTTCTGGAAGTGGAGGGGCCTTGGGCACTGTGTCACCTCTCATCAGTGCCATGACCCATGACCTTGTGCCACTTACTGCCTCATAATAGTGGTGTCCTGTCTGTAAAACGGAGATAATGATGGTTGCTGCCTCACGGGGTGCTGGGGGTGCTGTCTGTGAGGATGGCAGAGGAAGTGTTCAATAAAAGGCATCGATGACTCAAGTGTGCTGAGAGTCCCTCTCAGTTGCCTTCCGTGGTCTGCTGAGGGTTGGAAGGTACAGGTGAACATTTTGGAGTGATGGTAGTTGAGGTGAGGACTGGGTCTAGGCTGGAGCCTGTGGACAAGACTCCTCTGTCCACCACAGCTGTCACAGCCTCTCTGGGGCATTCAGGCCGACCCCAGCTCTTTGCTGTAACAGTGGCGTGGAGCTCATGGGCTCAGAGCCCGCAAAGCTCTTCCTAGCTTCACTCTGGACCTGTTTGTTCTCCTCCAGCTCTAGGGCAGCTGGTGGGGTCTGTGGTTCTGGGGGTCACTGTTGTTTCTCTCACAGCAAGCACATTTTGTGTTTTGGCTGCCCAGTATGTAGGATCTTGGTTCCCTGACCAGGAATGACCGTGTGACCCTTCAGCGGAAGCATGGAGTCTCAGCCACTGGACCACCAGGGAAGTCCCTGGCATGCAGCTTTGAAGGGCTTGTTTCATAGAACAAGCCACAGCCCTGCCTGGTTATGCTTTGGCCCAGGGCGCTCTCACGTCGACCAGCGCTCCTGTCAAGACCAGGTGGTTCTGTCACACTGGCACCAGGAGGGTGGGAAAAGGCCTGTGATGGGGGACATGGCTCTTAGGTCTGCCGCTGCCCTGGGGCCCGCTCCCCACTTTCCAGACCTTAGCAGTCCCTCCTGCACCCCCACCCCACCTCCAGCCTCCTGCTCAGCCTCTGACAGTCAGCTCTCCAGGGGCCCTCGTCACGGTCCAGGCAGGGAGAGTACGGCTGGGGCAAGGCTGGAGAGAATGGGGGTTCAGGGGTGTTGAACCCCCATCAGGAGGGCGTCAGTGGCTCGTGTAGGTTTAAGGTGTCTCATTTCCTGGACAGATGGCTGGTCCAGGAGTGGGCGTGGGGCTTGGGTGGGGCAGAGGTGGCTGGGAGGAACGGGAGGAGCTTGGGGCCCGCTGGGACATCGCTGGCTCTGGGCAGTAAAGCTGCCAGTCCTCAGTCTTGCAGACACTGCCATTACTCCCTCCTGAGGACGCTGCCTCATGGCTCTGGTAAGACCCAGTAGGGCACTGGTTCCTGCAGCCTGGTTAGCACTGTTTCTTTAGGGAGTGGTGGGCTTCTCCAGCTGTTTGCCAGCCTTGGACCGTGGTGGGGAGCAGAAGCCAGGGAAGAGGTAGGGTCTTGGGATGAAGGATCATTCAGTGTTCTTCCTGCCCTAGAGATGGGCTCCAGGCAGAGCTCCCTGGCATGGTGGATTCAGGCCCTGAGAACTCAGGCTCCCAGCTGCTATCCTGGGGCCCCAGAGGCAGCAGCTGCTCTGGCATTGCTTCTGACTCAGTTGCTTGGGGGTGTGGGGGCCCCAGGGTTGACAGTGATGGATGAGCTTCTCCAGCTCTGCCCCTGGACTCCATCAGGGCCCTTCTGAGGCAGGGCTGAAGGCCAGAGGAAGAAGGGATTAGCACAGGGTGTCCAATCCCCAGATCCAGGGTTGTGGGTCTGGATGGAGCCACATGGGGATCATCTTTAGCCTGTCCTTGGAGGACCTGGAAGACCAGTCAGCCTGTGGGTGAGCTGATCACTGCTGTCCTTAGACCAGTGGAGAGCCCATTTCCAGAACTTCTGGCCAGGGGTGGGGAGTATGGGAACAGCTCCATTAGGGGGACCAAGTCCAGGCAGAGGCCCACCATACCTCTTTCCTTCCCTCTGTAGCCTCCTCACCACCTCTGCCACCCTGGGGCCCCTGCTACCCAAGATGAGACTGCTTAGTAAAGGGGAGCCGGGGATGTGGGGTAGAAAGAGTAAGGGTACTGTATCAGGAACTGAAGGGAAGTGTTGGGGTTGAGAGCACAAGTCGAGCTAGCCTGGTCTAGTCCTGGCCCCGATCTCAGGCAAGCACTTCTATTTCCTTGTGGGTTTGGTCATAATAAGTAGTCCCCACGCACAGAATGGCTGTGTGATTAAATCGAGTTAGGCTGCATCAAGCCCTTGGACCGGAGCCGGTGCAGAGTGTTGTGTAAGTGTTGGCAGGTGTCATCAGGAGATACTGGTTAGCGCTGTTTCTTTAGGGAGTGGTGGGCTTCTCCAGCTGTTTGAGTCCTTTTGGCTCAGACTCTGGTTGGGGGAGAATGGGCCCAGGACTGGGCAGGGCTGGTCCTTTTGGTTCAAGATTAGGCCTCAAGATGTCATCCCAGCCTCCCTTTTGGGCCCACCAGCTGGCCGTAAGCCTGTTTCTCCATCCTCTGCAGGCAAAGGTGCCTGGGACCTGCTTACTCACCATTCGTGTCCTGCAGGCCCATGGCCTGCCCTCCAAGGACCTCGGTGAGTGCTGGGTCTGGGGAGGCAGTGGTTTTGCAACTTCAGAGCCAGCCCAGGGTGTTGGGGAGAGATGCAAGTAGGCTGGGTGTGGGAGGCTCCTTGAGGGTGCAGAGAGGAGGCGGTGGATGGAATGTCGAGGTCAGGCCCCTGCCTCCTGACCAGCCCCATTCTCTGGGTCTTCTGGGGCTGCAGTGATGGAAGGATGCGGGCTCTGGGCAGCTGGGCTGGGAGGGACTCTTGGCCGTCACCCTTGCCTTCTCCCCACAGTGACCTCCTCTGACTGCTACGTGACCCTGTGGCTGCCCACGGCCTCCAGCCACCAGCTGCAGACGCGCACAGTCAAGAACTGCAGAAACCCCGTCTGGAATCAGAGCTTTCACTTCCGAATCCATAGCCAGATCAAGGTGGATGGGCGTCAGTCCTGGCGCCGCTCGCTGCCCCCACTGTTGCCTCCCAGCCCCTTGTTCCCTGCCTCACCCCCTCTTCCTGCAGCCCCCTCACTCTATTTCCCTTTCAGAACATCGTGTATCTTAGAGTCTTTGACCAGGACCTTCTGACCACGGATGACCCCCTGTTGTCAGTGCTATTTGACGTGGGGACCTTGCGGGCTGGGGAGTCCCGGCGCGAGAGCTTCTCGCTGAGCCCTCAGGTAAGGCTGTGTGCGGGGCTGTGGAGGGCCTTGGCCCAGGGAGAGGCTGCTTCGGAGGGTCACCAGGTACACGTCTTTCTTCTCCAGTGAGTGATCCAGGAGTCCCAGAGGCTCTGTCAGCAGGAGCTACTGGGCAGTCTTGTCCCCGCCTCTGTCTTGGCCCCTAAGCCAAGGGCAGGGTTCTTGGAGCAGTCCAGGGAGGGTGGACAGTAACTCTCCTCACTGCTGGGACTATAACCCAGGTGTGTGGGGGATTCACACACACACACACACACACACACACACACTCTCACTCACTCACTCACTCACTCACTCTTTCTCTCTCTCCTCACTGTTTCTAACTTGCTTCTTTCTCCCTCCAGGGTGAGGAACGCCTGGAAGTTGAATTTCGGCTGCAGAATCTGTGAGTCGGGCTGTGGGGCAGTTCCCAGGTGGGAGTGATCCCTTCTGGGAAGGACAGAGCCCAGCACACCCAGAGCTGACACCCCTTCCCTGGGAGGTGTCTGGGGTGGAGGAGGAAAGCCTGGGTCTCCTTGGGGGGTGAGAACCTGGGAATGTGGGTTCTTGCTGAGGGTCACTGAGGGCTCTTTCCAGGACTGATGGTGCTGAGCGCCTCTTCAGCAATGGCATCCTAGTGGTGAGTCTAGAACACCACCCCACCATACCGTCTGCTTGCCCTCCTCCTGGCCTGAAGCTCAGGCCCACCGCGGGGGTTGGGTGCAGGTGTTGGGGGGCCCTGGGATTTCAGTTCAAGAGGATCCCACCCCAAGCAAGTGTTTGGTCACTCAGGGCCAAGGTGAAAAGGTGTCAGGAGCAAGAACCGGAGTCCTGAGACGGGGTGGGGTCTCTACAAGGGAGGGGCTCGAGTCTGAGGCGCTGTCTTCACACCCAGGCCCGGGAGCTCTCCTGCTTGCATGTTCGACTAGAGAAGGCAGGGGACCTGCAGGGTGAGTCCCTGACCTGCTGGGACCCACTGGGATAGCCCCCCGGCTCTCAGCCTTTGTTGTCCCCTTTCTGAGGGGACCTTGTACTCTTCGCCCCCAACTCTTGGTCAGGAGCAAGGGGCAGGGATGCATCCCCACTGGGGCTTTTCCCCTCAGTCCTCAGAGGGCTGCGGTGGGGGCCCACCTCCCAGCCTAGCTCTGGGCCAGACTACCATCTCAGTAGGGGGAGGGGCATGCCCCCACCCTCATTTCAGACCCCTTAAGGTGAGACAGGGGCCTCTGTGGGCTGAGATCACATTCCTAGCCTCTCTGCTCTGGTTCCTGCTTCCAGAGTCGGAGGGTAGAGTTCAGCTTGTGGTTCCCGGGTCCTGTGAGGGTCCACAGGAGGCCTTCGTGGGCGCTGGCTCCTTCCGCTTCCATTGGCCGGCCTGCTGGGAGCAGGAGCTGAGTATTCACCTGCAGGTAATGCCCGCTTCAGACTGGGTGCCATCTCTGTCTTCACCCTCAGCTTCTCCTGGCACCCCCGGTGGTCAGGCAGCCTGGGAGGTGTGGGGTGACCTCGGCCTCCTGTCCCCTTCCTGCTGCTTCTTGGTCACTCCTAGGGCAATCTGTGAGGCTCTGCTGGGACGCAAGGGTAGAGGGTCTTAGGTCCTCGTCATCCTCCCTGCAGGATGCCCCCCAAGAGCAGCTGAAGGTGCCCCTGAGGGCTCTGCCCTCTGGCCAAGTGGTGCGACTCGTCTTCCCTACATCCCAGGTACTGGTGACCGGAGGAAGAAAGCCAGATGCACATTGTGGGCACAGTCCTTGAGGACCTGTCCTGCTGTAGCGGCTCCTGTCCTTGGCCCCCGCCCTGGACAAGGGCCAGGCCAGGGGAGAGGGGTCTTCAGGCCTGGCCCCTGTGGAGATGGCTGGGGCCCAAGGGTGCATCGGGCCATCATAGGGTGTGAATGGGGCTGGGGTGAGGGGAGTGGGGTGGCCCATCTTCATGACTGGAGTGTTCATGGTTTTTAGGAGCCCCTGATGAAAGTGGAGCTGAAAAATGAAGAAGGGTGAGAGGCCACCTGGGCAGTGGAAGAGTCACGGGGGACAGCTGCTGGGCACTCGGCCTGGGGCCACCTGGGCACCAGGGAGAGTCACGGGGGACAGCTGCCGGGCACTCAACCTGGGGCTACCTGGGCACCGGGGAGAGTCACAGGGGACAGCTGCCGGGCACTCAGCCTGGAGGAGAGGACTCAGGGCAGCCCCTAGCGGGACGGGCCCCTGACAGTTCTCTCAGAGGCTCAGGGGTTTGCTCCCATGTGGCATGTGAGGTGCGGGAGGTTTGGCAGATGAAGGCTCTTGCTGACTTTTTACTCTCATTCTTGATTCAGCCCGAGGGGTGTATACCTACCTAGCCTGATGCCTGGTGCCTGGGAGGCACTTGAGAAATGTTTGGCTGGGAAAGCAGATGGAAGGCAGGAGAGTGGTTAGAGGTGCAGAGCAGGCAAGGAAGCCCAGAGAAAGGGCAGTCACGCCCCTTGAGGGGCAGCCGTTGTGGGCGGGCCTCAGCTGAGCTGCAGGAGACGGGCGGAGTCACCTGCACTGGCCAGCCGCAGGATGAGAGGCCAGCTCCCACCAGGAAGAGGAGGGAACGTCATTTCTGCCCCCCTCTGGAGCCGTTTCTGGGTGGGTGAGGGAGAGGGGCTGAGGTGGAAGCAGATTGATGGTGTTGGGTCCCACCGCTTTCCTGGTCTGTGGCTCTGCAGCGCTGCTTCCCCAAGGATGTCCCCACCAGGGTCTGGGGTCGCCTTCTCCCCTCACATCTACACATCACCCTTCAGTCAGGACACCAGAGGTGGGCTGAGGGTTGGGGAGAAGAGAGGTGAGAAGGATGGTGGTGAGCTTTTCAGGGCAGGCCCAGTTTCGTTCTCTGATGATCCCAGGAGCTGCTTCATGGTCCCTTCCTTCTCACCAGACCCAGGGACCTGGCTGTGCGGCTGGGCTGCGGGCCCTGTGCTGAGGAGCAGGCCTTCCTGAGCAGGAGGAAGCAGGTGGTGGCCAAGGCCCTGCAGCAGGCCCTGCATCTGGACAGAGACCTGCGGGAAGATGAGGTCTGGGGACTGCGTGGGACTAGGGGGCTGTCCCAGATGCTGGCACCGGTTGTGCCCTCACCAGACCAGCACTGGTGCCAAGCCTGCTCTGCCTCCTGCATTTGATGTTGTCAGGAGCTTGATTGCATCAAATGCAGAGCATGGCCTGAGTCACCAGGAGCCTGTGAGCTTCCCCACTGGGCTAACCTGCCTTCTCATTGTTCTTGGTCCTCGGCCTGCTCCAGGTGTTGAGGCTGGGCTCTGGGTAACTGACCAGTGAGATGTACAGCCTCAGGGCCCCCTGCTGGCCTGGGGCAGTCCTTGGAGGTTCAGGTCAGACTGGGGCCGCTCCTAGGGAAATGACCTCTTCCTGAAAGAGGGAGCGGAGTGGCTATGTGGGAGACTTTTGAGGTGACCCTGGGGCTTCAAAAAAGTAATCATCAGACTCCTTAGGGGTTAGGTGTGGAGATGAAGCCTGGAACCTGTCCATTTTTTCTGAGTTCTTAAAACCAGACAGGCCTGACCCTTGCAAGCCCACTTCCGACTAGACCCTCTTTGGGTCTGACTAGAACTGGTCCCAGGAGCCCCAATTAGATCTTGACCAGGTTGAGCTGTGGGTGAGCTGAGTGGTCCCTTGGATTGCTACCACCTCTTCCTGTGGCTTGACCGGCCTCTCGCTAGGGCCTCTTCGAGCCCCGTTGTCTTCTCTTCTAGATCCCAGTGGTTGCTGTTATGGCCACTGGTGGTGGTATCCGGGCCATGACCTCACTGTATGGGCAGCTGGCTGGCCTAAAGGCGCTTGGCCTCTTGGATTGTGTCTCCTACATCACGGGGGCCTCGGGCTCCACCTGGTGAGCTTGAGTACAGGAGCCTACAGGTGGCTAGCTGGGCTGTGGCAGGAGGGGGGCAGTGGTAAGGTTCTATTAAACTCCACAGGCCTCTCTGACCCAATTGGAAAGGTGCTCCAGGGGACCGTGGAAGGTGTCTTTCCGGCTGCCCTAAAATAGAGCCCAAGGCGTGCAGTGGGGTTCTAGTGACAATCCCTCCGGCTTTGGCATTTCCCAGGGCTTTGGCCAACCTCTATGAGGATCCAGAGTGGTCTCAGAAGGACCTGGCAGGGCCCATCGAGTCACTGAAGACCCAGGTGGCCAAGAGCAAGCTGGGTGTGCTAGCCCCCAGGCAGCTACTGCGGTACCAGCAGGAGCTGGCTGAGCGCGCCCGCCTGGGCCACCCGGCCTGCTTCACCAACCTGTGGGCCCTCATCAACGAGGCGCTGCTACATGACGAGGTGTGGGCAAGGGCAGGGCAGGGTGGGGTGGCCAAAGCCAGGGAACAGTGTGGAGATAGGGAGCAGCTCTGGGCAGTAGGGGGCAGGAGAGGCCCCAGGAGACCATGGTATTAAGTTCTCATTCCCTTCCCCTAGCCTCATGACCACAAGCTCTCAGACCAGCGGGAGGCCCTGAGTCGAGGCCAGAACCCCCTGCCCATCTACTGTGCTCTCAACACCAAGGAACAGAATCTGACCACCTTTGAATTTGGGGGTGAGTAGTGCTGGAGCCAAGACCTGTGCTCTCACAGTCGGCGGAGTGAGAGGCAGCTCAGCCTGTGTGTGAAGGTGGGCGTTACACCCCCTCTGCTGAGCCTGTCATCCCACCAGAGTCACTCAGGCTTTGGGACAGAGACCGGGGCCGTGGGTCCTCACTCGGGATGCCAGCAACGGAGCTGAGCCTCCTGATCACAAGGCTGCCTGACGCGGGGCCCGTGGTAGGTGTGTGGGGCCTGAGGGTCCTCAGGTTCCGGGCCCCACCGTGAGGTGTGTGGTTCTTCACAGAGTGGTGTGAGTTCTCCCCCTACGAGGTCGGCTTTCCCAAGTACGGTGCCTTCATCCCCTCCGAGCTCTTCGGCTCTGAGTTCTTCATGGGGCGCCTGACAAAACAGCTTCCTGAGTCCCGCATCTGCTTCCTGGAAGGTGAGGGGATCTGGGAGGTGGGAGAAGCTGGGGACTTGGGGAGAATGGGCCTGGGCAAGATGGTGGGGTCGACTGTCTCAGCTCAGTCGTGTCCTGGCCCTGGATGGGTGGTGGGAAGGGTCAGGTTGTGGTGACGTGGGGGACTCTTTTCCTCTTGGGTCTCCCGCTCAGGTATCTGGAGCAACCTGTATGCAGCCAACCTCCAGGACAGCCTATACTGGTCATCCGAGCCCAGCCAGTTCTGGGACCGCTGGGCACAAGCTCGGGCCAGCCTGGGTAGGTGCCTGGGTTCTTTCACCAGGATGGGAGAGGCAGCTTGTGGGGAGCATGGGGGTGACTCTCAAATTTTGTGAGTCCGCAGAGGCTGGAATAAAGATCTGAGGGTCCCTTTGCCCATTTTGACTGCAGACAAGGAGCAGGTCCCCCTTCTGAAGATAGAAGAGCCTCCCACGGTGGCCGGCAGGATAGCGGAGGTTTTCACCGACCTTCTGACGCGGCGTCCACTTGCCCAGGCCACCCACAATTTCCTACGTGGCTTCTCCTTCCACAAGGACTATTTTCAGCATCCTCACTTTTCTGCCTGGAAAGGTCCCTGCTCTCGCAAATCTTCCCATGGCCATCTGAGCCTTGGGTTCCTGATCAGACGTCCACTCTCTCCTGTCCCTCGGCCCCACGCTCTCTCTGGGTTACTTGGAGCGAGAGCCACTCTTCCTTTCCTTATGCTGGGGTCAGGGCCCATCTGTGAGACCTGGGGAGTTGAGGCTCTGCTTTGGCAGCAGAGAGCAGGAGCCAGAGGGACGAGCCTCCTCCTAGCAGCAACATTAGGCTAGATGGGCTGGTGCCCTCAGCACCAGTGACAGCTCTTCCCCACCCGATTCCCCAACCTTTCCAGCTACCAAACTGGACGGCCTCCCCAACGAGCTGACACCTGCAGAGCCCTACCTTTGCTTGCTGGATGTTGGGTACCTTGTCAATACCAGCTGCCCACCCCTCCTGCCGCCCACACGGGATGTGGACCTCATCCTTTCACTAGATTACAATCTCCATGGAGCCTTCCAGGTGGGCTGTGGGCAGGGTTGGGAGGTGGGGCAACCCTAGGCCTGCCCTCAGGTGGTCTGACATCCTGACTCCGGTTTCTGGGCCAGCTTCCCTTTGTGACCGCACCACCACATGAATGAAAGGCTGTGAATTCTATGAACTCTCCTCCCAGGGAACTTACTCTGCTCAGGAAGCTGGCGAGGTTTTAAAATGTATTTCCTATTTGGGTCTCCTTTGCTGCGTCTGTACCCCTGTTGGGTCCTGGATCTTTGAGACTCTTTGTTTAGAGTTTCTATGTGGGTCCCAGGAAGGATTTTTGCCTCCCAGTGGCAGAACCTGGGTGTTGTTAGCAGCCCAGCTTCACTGAGCCCAAAGGAGCTGCTGCAGAAGGGCTGCCCGTTTAGAGCCTTTCCCTGGCCTGCTGGGTCCACTAGTGTCTGACTTGGTGTCTTAGCAGACCTCCACTTATAGTCAGTCCAGTATGGAGGACACTGGGAGCCCATGGGGCCCTCCTGCTGAGCCCACTTCTGCCCACCCTGCAGCAGCTGCAGCTTCTGGGTCGGTTCTGCCAGGAGCAGGGCATCCCGTTCCCACCCATCTCGCCCAGCCCTGAGGAGCAGTGCCAGCCCCAAGAGTGCCACCTCTTCTCGGACCCTGCCCGCCCTGACATCCCTGCCGTGCTGCACTTCCCTCTGGTCAACGCCTCCTTCAGGGACCACTCTGCCCCCGGTGAGCCACAACCTCCCTCCTCTGTGTCTCCCCCCATGTGTCCCCCAAACCCATCCTCCACCCCCAGCGGGCATCCCCCATGGCCGGGCTGCACTCTCCCCACAGGGGTCCGACGGACAGCCGAGGAGCAGGCTGCTGGGGAGGTGAACCTGTCTGCATCCGACTCCCCCTACCACTACTCGAAGGTGACCTACAGCCTGGAGGACACGGACAAGCTGCTCCACCTGACGCAGTACAACATTTGCAACAACCAGGAGCGGCTGCTGGAGGCCCTGCGTGAGGCCATGCAGAGGCGGAGGCAGCGCACGCAGCGCCGGCCCGAGTGATGGGCGGGACGGGGCCGCGACCAGCCCCACGGCCCCCGACTCTGTTTGAGGCTCACTGAGTTGGGGTGATCACCAGCTTCCGGAACCTCTAGCGGTTTGGACGGCCCAGTTGTGGTCTCCAGCCCTCCCAGGGGCTCCCCAGGGTGCACTGCCTGGCACTATCCAGACATTGAATCCACCGGCACCCCTGCTGTGGGCACCCTGGGGTAGGTGGAGGATTTTAAATAGGGGCTGTGGCCTGGTCTCCAGGATGTGGCCAGAGATTCAGAGGTTCTGGGCAGTGTGGGCCCTCTTTGTGTAGGCACACAGAGCCCATGACCTGTTGTGTCCTTTTGCTTCCTTGCTACCTTGAGTAGCTGTACAGGGTGAAATAGAGCACTTTATGTGTCACAGAGATGCATACAAACGTGAGGTGTGACAGATTACTGTTGCTGCTGCCAAAAAGGGACAGGTCATTCCACCTCTTGGTTAGACACGGTAAGGACGGGTGTAGAAAACAAAACCTCTCCCGAGGCGCCTTGCAGAGCGGGCAGATCAGCTTGGGCTTCCCTTGCAGAGCGGGCTGTGAGCTCATGGCCGCATCTGTTCCACCCAAGCTCACGCTCTTCAAGCAGAGAGGAAGCCATCTTGGCCAGGGTATGAGGGCGTGGGCCTTGCTGCTGCAGCCCTGGCCCTGCCCAGATGACTCACAGGTAATGCCAGCCAGCACCCCTGTCCTCCTCACCCGGAGACTCAGTCGAAGGGCTGCTTCCTGTCCCACAGTAGGGGTGGCAAGACGTGGGACCAGATGAGCCCCATTGAGACAGTGCTAAGGGTGTGACTTGAGCAGGCTCTGACCTCGGTGGGGCCCATCCCTGGATGAGGAACCAGCTGTTCCAGAAGTTGGTCCTGAACGGCCAGATAGCAGGGTGTCCTCGCTTGTAGCCCTGAGGCTTGGTGCCAGCTCTGCTTTTGCCTCGAGGCCCAGACCTGTCAGAACAGAGAGGTGGGGTGAATTTAGGGCCTAGCTTCCCCGGGAATCTTCTCCAAGCACTGGTGCCCCAGGCCTCCTTTGGAATACCTCACCTCTTCCTTATGTTGATGTGGGATTTGGATACTGGGAGGCAGGAGGGACCAGGATGTACGGGGTGAATGGGGGAGGACTGGTTCCCATGATCTGGCTCACTGCATCTGTCTGCCCTGGGCATGAGACTGGAGGCACAGACCAGGAGAAATGGCTGCCCTGATCACTTAGAAGCCACTGTGTCCTGGACTAAGCCTGTTGACTCAGCAGCACATCATCTGAATCCTACATGGGAACCTGTAGGCCCTGCAGGAGTGGGTAATTATCCAGATACCACAATTGTGGCTGCCACCCCTGTCATGACGTGAGTGATGTCTCAGGCACCAGGCCTCGTGTGGGGTCTGTGCACTGTCTGTGTGTGTGTGTCTGGTCTGTGGGCGTGTGTCTGGGTGACATCCTGACTCCCAGCCTCTCTGGGACAGTAAGGGTCCTCCCCTCCCTGCTTGCAGGGAGCTAGCTGGTCCTTGGACTGGGGGAACCAGGGAGGATGGAGGTGGGGAAAGTGGAGGAGGGGTCTGGCCGCTGCATCTTGGAGAGGGAGGGAGGGCGTGCGCGCATCAGGCAGGCTTCCTGGTGTGTGCACAGGGAAGCCAGGTTCACTCACCATGGATCTGGCCTGAGCAGGACAGTCGGTGGGAGCCTTCTGCAGTTTGCTCTGCGAGGCCAGCCGTCTGTGGGAGCCGCACGGGCTGCGGGAAGCTATAGGTGCACACTTGTGTCTCCTGCAGCCAGGCGGGCGGGGTACCGCTGTGGAGTCTGTGGGGATAGGGAGCCTCAGGTGTAGACTCTGGTCACTACTGAGAGTGGTTGGGGGTGGCCCCACACCCAGGCAGCATAGTTTAAGTCCCAGGACCTCAGGACTCCCAGTTACAGATCCAGGAGGCCTACCTGAGTGGAGCTGGCATGCCGGGTACCCTCTCAGCATTGCGCTCAGCCAGGAAGCCTGAGGGTCTGGCTTTGAGCTCTGGGCTCAGACTGGGGGCTGCGGAGCAAAGGGGGAATGGTGGTCAGCCTGGCCTGGGTGCTAGGACATCTGGCAGCCGGCTCCACACCTGCTGCTTCCTTCTTGCCGTGGCCTGAAGTCCCAACTCAAGGTGACAGCACTGAGAGGAGGGGCCTGGAGGAGGAGCTGTGGTCTTGAGGGCAGAACCCTTAAAGAGAGACCCAGAGAGTACTTTTGACCCTTCCACTGTAAGAAGCCAGCGAGAAGGTGCCTCCTGCAACCTCTCTCACCTGCCAGCACCATGATCTTGGAATTCTCAGCCTCCAGAGCTGTGAGAAATAAATGTCTGTTGTTCACAACCTACCCAGTCTGTGGTCGATTATTTAGAGCAGCCCAGACAGCCTAAGAGACACCTGCTTCTGGAGGCTTGGCATACACTAAGCCTTGCCCACGTGGAGGTGCGGCCCAGGCCCAGCGCTCAGGGGCAGGCTCCCCAGTGCATCCAGCCTCCTGGAAGACTGAATGCCAATGGGTTCAGAATGGCTTATCCTAGAGAAACTTGGGTGCCTTTTGAATTCTGGAAGGATGGCCTCAGGGAGATCACAGTGGAACAGAGCCAGGAACCCGGAAGGAGTCTGAGGTGAGGCCCCTAAGCAACCCCTCCATGTGAGGCCTGTCGGACCACCATGACAGTAGATTTCTGGTCCAAAGGGTGTTCTCTATGAGCCCTTCCAAGGGTAGAACTGGGCCTGGCCACTGTACAAGACACCCCAAGGGAGGTGTGTTCAGAGCTGTCGGAAGACTGAGTCAGAAAAGACCTGTGTCAGAGAAGAGCATGGGGAAGCCCTTAAGGATCCTTGAGGGAAGGGCTCTGGCAGATTCCACACTGGGTGGAACAGAACCAGGAGGCCATCAGGGGATCAAACCTGGCCTCGCTTCTGCTAATTATGTCATCTCTGGCAAGTTGCTTACCCTCTCTGGGCTTCAAATTAAGAAAAAAGGCACTCCCACTTACCTCTCAGGCATAGAGGTAGTAGATGTTAAACACCAAAGGATGCACTGAACGCTGGCAGCTGGGGGCCCAGGAAACCAGTGCCCCGCCCCTCCCCCCCCCCCACTCCCCCCGGACCTACCTGTCCAGCTGCTCAGGGTGCCCCGCCAGCTCCCAGTCTGTCCTGCAGATGGCGCTGCAGACAGGGTCTCTCCTGCAGTTAGCCTGCCACCCAGACAGTAATGCGTCAAAATCTGCCTCCCACGTGTGTGGGGACCCCTGCTTCCAGCCCCCTCAGCTGCTCCCGGAGGCCGTGCCTGTCCCAGGCCCGGCCCGGGTCTCTACCCCGACAGGGCCCTCACCTTAAGGAAAAAGTGTGTTTTCCATCATGGTGATCTCCCGGCTTCTCACGCTGCACTCCTACGAGGTCGAGGGAGGCTGTAGAAGCCGTGTTCTGAGGAGAGATTGTGTGTGTGGCAGGGGGTGTCACTGTCTCTGCTTTTCCCTGGGGGCCCTTTGTCCTCTGCCTACCCACCCACGCTCCTCCTGGAGCAGGCTCAGCTGCCCCCCAGGGTCCCAGGGCAGCCATGCGGCAGGCTCAGGCTGGGCCGTGGAGGGAGGTGGTGAGGCCACAGCAGCCTCACCTGAACCTGAGTGTGTGTCCAGAGGCTCCCAGGGAGGGAACTGGACTGAACCATGGTGCCTACGGGCAAGGGGGAGCCGGGGGTCGTCCAGGGAAACCAGAGGGAGGAGGAAGGGCCCGCACCCTGCTGGGTGAGGACAGAAACTGCGACGTGGTCCGGAGGAGCCAGACGGTCCTAAGTTGGGGGAGGTGGGCGCCAGCCCCCTGGCCCTCAACCCTTGCGTGGCTCTTGCGGGGCAGCTGCTGCAGAAGCAATCTCCGGGTACTCACCTGCCTTCTCCCAGGCAGGAGCTGCTGCTTAAGTTCCAAAATTCCCTCCGTGGTGGGGACACCCTTTGCATCCTGAAAATGCAAGAAGGGGCCTGGGAAACATCAAGACCAGCACAGACGACGGGTCCCCCTCTGGAAAGTGGATGAGGCACCTAACCGTCTCCGACCTCCTCATCCCTGGAGACAGACCCCCTGGTGTTGCAGTGCTGGCTCAGGCTGTGGACTCCTTACCCCCAGGGTCCCCGCTGTGCACTCCGGGGAGACGGCGGTGAAGCGTATGCAAGACTCAATGGGGACAGATGGCTGCTGGTCCCCTGTCTCAGTCAGCTGTGCTCTGGGCCACCAGCTTCTCAAGGGTTTCAGCCCCTTCACCTGCTGCTTCTGTTCCACCTTGGGGAGGGGAGCAGCCAGATGAGTCAGACCAGGCTCTGGGGGCTCCACACCCCAGCCTCTCCTCCCCACATCCCTCCCACCCAGACAGAGCGCCTGTCTCCTCACTGTTCTTCATCTCTTCAAGCTCAGAAGTCCACACTGTGCACCAGCCCACCCAGATGTGGGGTGACAGGACCTTGCAGCTGGCAAGGGAAAGAACAGGGCTTTCCCCAAGGCTCAAATACTGGCTCAGTGCCTGGGGGGATCCCAACCCTCAGGCTGAGACAGGACACCCCTGTCTCCCAGTGCCCCCTCACCCCAACCTCTGCTCACCTCTGCCTCCTGCTGCAGCCGGGCAAACTTCTCTTCCTGGGAGGCCAGCAGCTTCTCTAAGTCCTTGTGTCTGCAGAGCAGCAACTCCACATCAGACAGGGAGTGCTGGGGAGAAGCAAGCCAGGGTGAGGCCCCACCCATGGGGGTGCAGAGAGCTGGTCCCTCAAAACCAGCCCTGGGGTCCAGGGAGAGGAACAGCAGGCTGTAGCTGCCAGATGGTGCGGCCAGCTAAGGGGCAGGGCCTTGGCTCACCCCGCAGTTGGGGTCCAGCAGGAGGCCCTCCCGGCAGGCCAGCCAGGCCTCGGCCTGGTCCAGCTCTTGCCGCAGCTTCTGTAGACGCCAGCTCTCCTCACAGCGTTCCCGGCGCAGGGCCCAGGCCTCTCTGAGTGCCCTCAGCTGCCTGTCCAGATCCTGCAGACACCCAGTTACCTGGTGGGAGAGGGTGTTGTGGGTGAGATGCCTACAGGGTGGGGCCAGGCTGGAGTGCCCAGCATAAGTGTTGAGGGAAGACCGTGAGGTCCAGACCCTCCTGGTCTCTGCCCCCCTCTATCTGCCCACTGCCTGGCCTTCTCCTCCTGCTCAGGGATTCCGAGGCCTGGGGTAATGGGGCTGTGTGCCCAGCTCAGCTCCAGACCCGTAGCCATGCTCGCACCTCCAGGGACATGCAGTGGCCACTGTCCACCAGCCGCTGCCCTTCCTGCTGTACGTTCTGGGCTTGAAGGCAGTACTCTTTGATTTCTCTCCCCAGCTCCTCATGCAGTGCCAGGAGGCCCTCAGCCCGAGCTATATCCCCAGCCAGCTCCTCCGAGGACACCAGGGCCTGCTTCTCCGTGGCCCATGCTCTGCGGAGTGAGGAGGGGAAGCTGCTGTCAGGGCCAGGGGTGCAGACTGGGGTTGGGGGCAGGGCATGAGCTGCACCAGGGGATGAGGTGACCCCCACCCTGCAGGGCAGAGTTGAGCCAATGACCGGATGCCACCTACAGCAATTCCCGACAGCGTCCGAGGAAGGCATGGCCCTCGGCAGCCTTCTCCAGCTGCCGATCTTGCTCATGGACCTTTGCGTTCAGGGTGGCCCAGGCCTCCTGCACCCCGGCCAGCTGCTTGGCCAGGCCCTCCTGAGCTGCAGGGTAGAGCTGGCCCAGGCGGCAGGCCTCCGTCTGCACCTGTGCCACCTCCTTTTCCATCGCTGCCAGTTCCCTCTGCTGCCAGAACACAGAATCAGCCTCATCCCCCCATAACCTGATGACCACTCCTCTTCAGGAAGCACCCATCTTCGCTGAGGAGTCAGGCTCTGCTTCCGGATGGACAGCTCCCCGACCTGGGTAAGCAGGCCCTCCCTTTCCTTCCCAACTCTGGGGTCCCCCTACACAGGGAAAGAGGTCAGGTGGGCAGGCCCTGGGGGTGGACCCTCACCTCCAGACATCTGTGCTGTTGCTGCAGAGTCTGCACTGATGACAGGCTTAGGTTGAAGGCATCTCTAGCTACCAGGGTGGCCTTCTTTTGCATCCGGGCCTGGAGCTCAGCTGCTACCTGCTCCAAGCCTCGGACCTCACGGGCGGCAGCTAGGTTCTGGGAGAAGAGGGAGGGACCCTGGGAAGAGGCAGGGTCCTCTCTCCCTGGAGATGTGGCCTCCTGGGCCACTTTTTAAACAAGGAGGTCCATGGGGCTTGGTGATGCATTCATGACCACCGGGCACAGAAAATGTCCCAATATGGCCCCTGATCAATGAGCGCATAATGTTACTGATGATGGGGTAGGGCCCTGGGGGCGTTCTGTGGGAACAGGGTCTTCAGTGCCCAGTTCATGAGCCAGGTTGGAGGACAGGGGACTAGGAATCAGGTGGAAATGAGCCCACGGTGGGGAGGAGGGTGGTTTGGGGGACCTGGCTGAGATGAAGAGGGTTGCCTTAGGAGTCTGCCCAGCCAGGACCCTGAGTGACAGCATCGCCAGGATGCGGGCTCTGTCAGGGCCTCGGGGACCCGGGCTGCCTGCCTAGAAACCGCCAGCTGTGCCTGAGAGCGAAGGCTATGGAGGAGCGCTGAGATTTCCTTGGCGCCCGAATCCGCTCAGAACGTCTAGATGAGGAGAGGGAAGTGGTGGCGAAATCTTGCCCAGTTAGTCTGTGTCTTAATAAACCTGAAGTCTGCGCTTAGAGGGAGCTTAGAGGGGGTCAAGAGCTGGCCAGACAGGCTTCCTGTTTCTCCTTGGAGGTGTGAACTATACCAGGAAGAACCAAATCAGTGGAGAAACTCAGAGAGGGCTGAAGGTGGAAGACTGAGACTTGATCTGCTTGGCACTAGGAGTTAGAGGCGTGCACACACACACAGAGTTACAGGCAGCCACCTCCCTCCACACACAGATAGACATGCACACACACACCTGGGGTGGCTGCCTGGCCCAGGAAGAAGGCACAGATGTCCCTGCCCCTTGTCTGCCCCGACCAGGCCCAGGGGCACCTACCTGTGTGCGGGCTTTCACTGCCTGATCCAGCCTCTCCCAAGAGGCCTCAATGCGACTCCTCTGTGCTTGAATCTGAGGAGAGCACCTGGGTGCTGCTCGTTCCAGGGAGCCTGCCCGCTCCCTCAGGGCCTGCACCCTAGCCTGCCCCAGGCTCTGGACATCCTTCCTGAAAGCATCGAACTTCTCTTCCAGCAGCTGCAGGGTACAGGACCAGGGAGGTCAGTCTGGAGGTGGTGTCCAGCAGCCCTCAAAGCTGGCAAAGAGCTTGGCAGTATCCGCCACTTCTGATATCCCTTGGCCCTGCCCTTAGAACTGCCGGGCATCCTCCCAGAGCCCAGAGACCCCTCACTTCCCATGTGCCTCCCAACCCCACTCTGCCCTTGCAAGCCACTCAATCTCCTCTCCTCCAGGTTCGCTCAGGAGTGACTCACCTTGACAGCCTCTAGGTCCTGCCCGTAGTCCTGGGACTCGGCAGTGGCCACTTTGCTGGCCAGCCAGGCATCCAGGAGCAGGGCTTCCCGCTCCAGCTGGTGGAGCTGCAGCTGCTCCTTCAGGCCTTGCCCCCTACTCTCCACTCTCTGCAGCAGCCCTGAGTGGGCGTCCCTCACCGCATGCATCTGGGCAAGCACCTTGGGGCTGCAGCAGGAAGGACAAGCCCCCTGGAGCTCTTAGGCCTCACACCTCCTTGGGGGGGGTCCCTCCCTGCTCCTCCCTGCTCCTCCCTGCTCCTCCCTCCTGGGCCTGGCTCCAGCGCACCTTTCTGGGTTCTGCCCACTCTCAAGGAGGGCTGCTGTCTGCTGCAGCCTCTCAATGCGCGTGGTAAATCCCTCCAGGTCCCTCCTGGTGGCCTCCAGCTGCCGTAGGAAAGCCTGCGTGGCCTCGGCACTCTGACCCATATCCTCGATGTCCAGGCCACAGCCCCGTTCTTCCAGCCAGGATTCTGCCTCCAGGAGCTGGGGTGACAGCACAGTTTTCCCTAGGCGGTGCCCTCCAGGACTCACATCTTTGAGTTCATGGCCTCAAGAATTAGAGCAGTGAGTGGTTCCCAGCCTGGCTGATCAGAACCATCAGAGAGCTTGAACAACTCGCTCTGCCTCTCTCCCCCCCCCGTAAGATTCTGATTTGGTCTGGAATGGAGCTGAGTGTCAGCACTGTTTCCAAGTTCCAGGTGATACAGATGTAGAGCCTTGATTGAGAATCGCTGGTTTAGACAAAATAGCAAAACCAAACCAAACCAAAGCCAGTGGGCTCATTTTCTGGGAAACATGCTGAAGGAAGACCTCTTAGTGGAGGCGACAGAAAATGCACAGAGAGCCTGGAGCCCCACCTGGGGGTGACCTTCCAGGCCTGCCTACACTCTGGGTGCCCTCATGCCCACCCTCTCGTGCCCTGCAGCATCCCTTACCTCCGTCAGGAAGTACTGGGCTTCCTGAGCCTGCTGTAGCCGCCGACGCCTCTGTGCAGCCTCTGCCCGCAGGCGGCCCATGGCGTCCTCCAGCTGCTGCACTCGGGCAGCCACATCGCGGGCAGCAAAGTGCCCAGCCTGTACCAGCTTGCGCCCTGTGCCCACCACCGCCCGGGTTAGAGCCTCGTGGCTGCTCATCTCACTCTCCAGGCTCTGTGGAGTCAGAGGAAGATGGCATGGGACATGCTCCTGGGTGCTCCTTGGGGGACCTGGGAGTTATGTCCAAAGCCCAGTGGGACCCCACAGATTCCCCCAGACAGAACCCTGCCTCCTGACCAACAAAGAATCCTAGGACCCCCAGAACCTCCCGGAGGCAGAAGCTCCCAGAACCAGAGGTGACTGTGGGCACAGTCCCTGTCCCTCTAGGCCCACACCTGGTGCTTCTCCTGCAGGCGCCGCAGGGCACTTGGGCTCTGGCCACAGTCCCGGGCGGCCACCAGGAGCAGCTTCTCCTGCACCCAGGCCATCTCCTCGTCTGCGTCCCTGAAGAACTGCAGCAGCAGGCTCCGGGCCTCCAGGGCTGTCCTGCGCTCCTGCAGGGGCGCCCGCAGGCTCTCGAACCTGCAGCGGTGGAGGGCGGGCCAGCGGCAGGTGGGACCCCGGTTGTCAGGATCTGGGGCCAGACTGTGACCTGCACATCACTCACTCACTCTGTCCCTCGCCATGGGCTGGGCAGGCCCTGAGGAGCTGGGCTGGGGGACAGGGAGGAGGGGTGGGTGTTACCTCTGAAGCAGCCGCTGGGCCTGCTCTTCCACGTCTCGGGCCAGGCAGTGACCTTCCTGGACACAGGCCTGGGCCTGGGCTTGGCCCAGCAGGGCCTGTGCCCGCCCGACCTGCCTGTCCACTGCTGCCTCCAGCTCCCCCTGATCCCCCAGGAGCTCATCCAGCCCAGGCTGGTCCTGGCCCCCGATGGGGACTCTCAGCTTGAGCTCCACAGGCTCCAGCCAGCTCTCCAGTTCCTCCATGCTCCGTCGCAGACGCAGGGCCTGGGGCAGAATGCGAGTGTGAAGAGGAGAGGCCAAGAGCTGTACCCAGCCCACTCCACCACACAGCCTCACCTCACGGGCCTCCTGTAGCTTGGCTGCCCTCCTCTGGCTCTGGGCCTGCAGCTCCTCCCAGAGCTTTCTCAGCTCCTGCAGCCGCTCCTGGATGGTCTCTGAGGCCAAGTGGCCATCCTGTAGCAGCCTCTGCCCCTCCTACAGCCACAACATAGAACATACCTCGTGGACTCAGGACTGCTGGTCTCAGGGCTCTGGGGTTGCCTTCAGCTACCAGTCCCACCGTTTCAGAGTCTGCGTGCTAGCTGTGTGATCTCAGGCAAATTCTTAACCTCTCTGAGCTCATTTTCCTTATCCATATAATGGTGATAATAATGGGTATTTTGTTTAAATGGGATCAAACATTTCACATACTTGGCAGGGCACTTAATATCAGAGGGAGGCAATCTGGGACCAGGTCGTGCCCTTTGTAGGTGGAAGAGGGTAAATTTAAAAGGTGCTATGCTTTGACTCGGAGAAGGCAATGACAACCCACTCCAGTACTCTTGCCTGGAAAATCCCATGGAGCCTGGTAGGCTGCAGTCCATGGGGTGGCTAGGAGTCAGACACGACTGACTTTCACTTTTCACTTTCATGCATTGGAGAAGGAAATGGCAGCCCACTCCAGTGTTCTTGCCTGGAGAATCCCAGGGACAGGGGAGCCTGGTGGGCTGCTGTCTCTGGGGTCGCACAGAGTTGGACACGACTGAAGCTACTTAGCAGCAGCAGCATGCTTTGACTCCTACACCCAAAGGACAGCTGGCTGTGCCCTGACTCTCCGTCCTCTGACATCTTTCCAAGAGTTTTAAAAACTATCATGCCAAAACGCAGTCCTTAAAATTCTTGAAAAGGCAATATTTTTGGAGAGGGGGTGCCCCAGGGAAGCCACTATCCGTTGGTGCCTTGCATGGCATCTGTATACAATGCACTCGAAGGTCGGCCACCCCAGCTGTGACTCAGGGCCAGCTGCCAGGGCTCTGTGGGGTCAGCTCCTTCTCTGGCCTGTAGCCGGTCCCCAGTGCCCAGGGCCTCACCATCTGCAGCCTCTGTTGGTGGTGTGCACGGGTGTCCAGCTCCGCCTGGAGATGCTGTTGTTGCTGCAACTGGGCCTGCAGGTCCACTGGGTCCCACCAGCCCTCTTCCAGGGCCACCAGGTTCTTCTCCCTCAGCCAGGCGGCCATCTGGGCACACAGGGAGGATGAGGCTCTGCTGCCTAGGGCTCTCCTCCTCTCTAACCCCTGGGATGTCCTGAAGAAGGGTGGCTTTCCTCTGGGCAAGCCCTTCCCCTCATCACAGTTGCTCCCCGCCATGGCCCACCTCACAGGAGTCCTGCAGGAAAGACTGCAGTTGCCTGAGCTCCTCCAGCTGGCAGCAACGGGTCCTGGCTCGCTCCAGGAGTGCCTCTTTCCTGCAGAACGAGGGTCTCAGGGGCCTCGGGTGTGCTTGCTGGGTCCCGGAGCTGCTACATGTGTGTGTATGTGCACGTATACACACACACATGCACAAGTGTGCCCTTCCATTTCAGGACAGCCCTTTTCCCCATTTTTTAAAATCTGATTTTTAAAAATTGGAGGATAATAGCTTTACAATGTTGTGTTAGTTTCTGCTGTATGTGAATGTTGTATGTATACATGTATGTATGTATACATGTGTATGCGTATATCCCCTCCTTCTTGAGCTTCCTTCCCATTCCCCAACCCCAGCCCACTAGGTCATCACAGGGCACTGAGCTGAGCTCCCTGTGCTTTCCAGAAGCTTCCCACTAGCTCTCTACGTTACACATGGTGGTGTATATATGTCAACGCTACTCTCTCAGTTTGTCCCAGCCTTCCCTTCCCTCCCCGTGTCCACTAGGCCATTCTATATGTCTGTGTCTCTATTCCTGCCCTGAAAATAGGTTCATAAGTATGCATTAATACATGAAATGTTTCTTTTTCTGACTTACTTCACTCTGACTCTAGGTCCATCCAGTTTTATTACTTTTTATGGCCGAGTAATATTCCACTGTATATACATGTACCACACCTTCTCAATCCATTCATCTGTTGATGGACATTCAGGTTACTTCCATACCAGGACAGCCTTTCTTGTCCTTTCTTGTGTATCAATTTACCCTGACTCTGGGATTTCGTTTAAAATTTAGAGACACGCTCTACTTCCCCTTATTAATGCTATGAGCTGAATCGTGTCCTCCAGACTCCTATGTTGAAGTCCTAATCCCCAGTACCTCAGAATATGACTGTTTTTGAAGAAAGGCCTTTAAAGAAGTAATTAAATTATACAAGGTTATTTGTATATGACACCAATATGACTGGTGTCCTTATAAGCAGAGATTAGGACACAGACATTTACAGAGTGTGTGATGACAAGGAGAGGCCTCAGGAGAAACCAGTGCTGCCAGTATCTTAATCTTGGATTTTTGGCCTCTGGAAATATAACCAAATTTCTGTTGTTTAGGCCTCTAGTCTGTGGTATTTTGTTATGGCAGCCTCACAAACTAATCCAGTGTCTAAACCACTTTTTGATCATATACTGCTATTAGTAAGAATTTTTTGGTATGTATTTGTATGCATACATATATGTGTGTGTGTGTGCACACACATATACATGCTGATTTATATATGTGTATACCCCTGGGCCAATATAGTAAGTCCATTACCATATGAACAAAAATAGCAGTTAGGAATGAGATCTATTAGAGAGATAGGAAATGAAGTTCTAATACCCCCAGTCACCCCACCAGGGTCCATACATGCCTCCCACCAGCAGAGTCCCCACGCTGGTGTGAGTGTGAACACTTGTCTCTTCCTGCTGGGGTTGCCAAAAGGTGTAAGGGGGATAGGAGAGATGTAGAGAATCTTGGTGGAATGAAAACAGCCCCCTAGAGGATATGGAAGACTTAAAGGGAGGGGTTTGGGTGGCCCTGCCCTGGGGGGTGCAGGTGGGCCTGCCAGGAACCATCCAAGGAGACTGGGCGGGGAGTGTTGACAGAGACCAGCAAACCAATATTTTCCATCTGTCAGTCAACGACCTTGGGTACCCAGGTGAGGTCCATGTGCAGGGGAGAGGAGGGGAGAGGTCACCAGCGCAGGAACCACAACACTGTGGGCCCTAGTGGGCTCTTTGGGAAGGATAGAGACCCCTGCTGATCTGGGATCAAGATTTCCCATATCTGCCTTGGTCTAAAGTCTGAGGGGCTGGACAGGCCACTGAACCATATAGGCTCTTATGAGGAAAACAAGCAGAGATTGGAGCCTCATAGCCATGTGGGCTTCAGTTACACGGGCATAAGAAATCTGCCAACCTGCCTGTGTGCCAGGACATCAAGGGTCCCTTCCCCATCCTGAGCACAACCCTGAGAGGCGGTATTGTTATCCCCTCACTGTAGACAGGAGACTAGTAAGGAATGGGTTCCAAGACCCACCGTGAGCGGGCTGCACAGAACCTCAGCAGTGTCTGGCTCACTGCTGCGCTCTCTGTGGCCTCTTCGTGAGGCTGTCTCTCTCTCAGTTTCTCAAGCCTGTGCTTCTTTGTAGAAGTCACCTTTATCTTAGCAGATGGACCGTGTGCTGTTTGATTCCATAACAGGCTGACACACTGCAGGGTCGGGACAATGGGGCCCCAGCACCTGAATTCAGGCCTTGGGAAAGGCTGGGGGAGCCCAGGCTAAGGGGAGAAGGGCAGGGGAAGAGCCTGATGCCTGTGCCAGCCCACCAACCACAGCCTCTTCAGCCAGGGCCAGAGGTACCTCAGAAGCATGGCCTGGCACCGACTCAGCGTGCCCTGGGCCTCGGGGTGTCCGCCCTGGAGCAGGCTGCGGCTGGCGGCTTCCAGCGCGCTCATCTTCTCCGCCTGACCCTCCAGGTCCTGCTCACGCACCCTGTGCTTCCACAGCAGGGTCTCCACGTTGGCCAAGCAGTCCTGGGAGGCGATACTGTCTACAGGGCTGCCCTCCCAGTCCCCAGCTACCTGCTTTCCTATCAAACACATCCCCCCAGTCCCTCCAGGCTATATCTGACTTTAGATTCTCAACCGGGAAAGGTATGAGGGAGAGGGGTCAAGTGTTAGAATTTCCAGGGCTTGAGGGCTGGGAGCTGCCCTTGGACTGGAAATCTCAGGCAGCAGTGGCCGGTTTGATCCCTAACGCTGCTCTGGCAAACCCTCCCTCACTCCTGCTGGCACCTACCCCCAGACCCTCACTGGCTGGGCAGGCTTCCAGGCTGGAGAGCCAACTTTCCATCTGCTCCACAGAGCTCAGAATCCGCTGTCGAGAAAGGAAAAGGCAGGAGAACGTAAGTAGAGGGTCCAGTCACGGCAGGTAGGTTGACTCTGTGGGTGGCCCAGTGGGAAGCCAGGACTGGGGCCTGGCTCAACAGAAGGGGTCACAGCAGGCAAGGTTTGCAGTGGGTGAGGTGAGTGGTGGGTGGTGGGAAAGGCCCCTGGCACAGCAGCCTCTCTGGCTTTGGCTTTGACCAGGGGCAGTGGGTTTAGTACACGCACCAGTGGTGGGGGTGGGATGGAGGCTGCCTACCTGTAGTTCCAGGGCCTGATGCAGGTGGAGCTGGTGCTCATGCCAGGCCCCTTCCAGACTGTTCAGCTCCTGATTAAAATCAGCCAAGGCCTGGCGAATGTTGGGGGTGGATGGGTGCCCCGCAGCAAGCAGTTGCTGCCCTGTGCGCTGGGCCAGGCTGATGCTGTCCATTCGGGAATCCAGCTCAGCCTGTAAGAGGACTGGGCTCAGATCCCAGAGGCTGAGGCTCCCTGAGTGGGAGGGAAGAGGGCCAAGGGGAAGGAGGAGAGGTGGGGAAGACAACTGAGGGGGCAGGATGGACGAGGGGAAAGGCAGAGGCAGCCGACACAGAAAGAACCCAAGACAAAATTGTGGTCACAATAAGGGGGAGGAGGCCAGAGAGGAGATGAGATCCGGGAAAGGCCCCAGGGTCTGGGCTGCTCACTTTGAGTTCCTGGTGTTCCTCCAACATGTGCTGGGCCTCCACAAGGCTGCCGGGGCTTCTCCGGGAGTCCAACTGAGCTCGCAGCCTCTGGGCCCAGACCAGCAGTTCCCGAAGCACTGCCTGCAGCTCCTGAGCTTGCTGCAAGGCGTCCAGCGACTCCTTCCTGCCCACAGGACCCATCAGCTAGTCCCAGAGCCTCCCAGCCCTTTTGCCCCCGTGCCCACCAGTGCTTCTGTCCCTGAAACGCTTCAGCCAAAAAAAGGTCGGAGGGTTGGGAATTAATAGGCTGGTGATACCGATTGTTATTAAGGGCAGAGAAAGACTCTTAGGGGAAGGCTGGGGATTGAGATGCTGCAGGGGCTGGCTCAGCAAGAGGTGAGGGAAAGAGACCCTAGGTTTGTACCACTTCTGGATCCTGCTCTGGAGCTGCCGCCAGCTGTCCATCATCTCCTGCTGCTGGTGGCTGAGGCCGTGGGCCACCTCAGGGCTTCTCTGGCAGACTCGGCCTGCTTCACGATCTAGAGGCTGTGCAGGAAGCCAGGGTCAGGGGCTGGGGCCAGGAGGCAGGGGGTGCTCAGGGGAGCCCAGCCTGCATCTGAGAGGACCTGGCTGTCTCTTGAGGTCCTGACAGCTCACCCCTCCCCCCCATCCATGGTGCCCAAGGTCCTTTGGATGCTGTACCCTGGGCCTGGGCCCTCCCCCGACTCCCCAGCTGCACACCTCCACCTGGGCCTGGAGGAGGCCCATTTCCTGCTCCAGCTCCTTGTGTTTCTGCTTCAGCCTCTGCACATTGTCCAGATCTTTCCCACAGTCCAGGGCCTGGACCAGGGCGGCCTGGGGAGGAAGGGGGTGTTACTATTGGCCTTTGCTCCAGCCCCTTCCTTGTGGCAGAGGGGTCGCTGGCTACAGGGTTTCTGTGTGGAAAGCAAGCGGCCAGCCTGATTCCCTTCTCAGTGCCTGGCATGGGCTGGAGCAGGCCGCTGGCCCTGACCAGGTGTCCTTCCTGCTGTGAAGGAGGAAGGTTCCCAGGAGGCACTTGGGTCTGGAGGTTCCCAGCGGCAAGAACCTCTATGGTGTGGAGCCTCCACATGCACTCTCACTTGACCCTCATTCCTTCACAGGGAACCGAGACGGACCAGCCTGGCTGTGTAGGAACCAGACGGGCAGTAAGAACAGATCTCTCTGCATGCCCAGACCAGGGCACCACCTTTTTAACACAGTGCTTCTCAGGCTGTGTACAATTTTCCCGCCTCTGCCAGCGTCT
This sequence comes from Bos indicus, assembly GCF_029378745.1. Lineage (NCBI taxonomy): Eukaryota > Metazoa > Chordata > Mammalia > Artiodactyla > Bovidae > Bos > Bos indicus. The sequence goes on from NC_091769.1 coordinate 37,169,125, forward strand.
TGGCCAGGCGCCCATGGGTCAGCTGACACATAGCCCAGCAAACCTCCTGCGGGTTCTGGCTTTGCTCAGGGACTTCAGAGGACACATGGGGAGGAGGGGTTGCTCCAGCCTCTGGACTCATGGGAGAAAGGAGGCAGGTGGGGCCAGCCTCCGAGAAGCAAATCGGGGCTTCTAGGTCCAGAGTTGACTCTAAGAGCCCCTGGCAGACCCACTGATGGCCCCCTAGTGGGACCTGCCTCCAAGTACCCAGCTGAAGAGGAGAGGTGGGCCAAGGGTGGGAGGCACGGTCCCCTGGCTTCGTCAGCTCCTCCACTGCTTACCTTCTTCCTGACCTGCTGAGTGATGTCATCAAGCTTTTGGGACAACGTGTGTATTTCCAGGGCCACTTCGAGCTGCTGCTGGTATCTGAGCAGGTTGCCATGGAAACTGTTCCACCTGAGGGAGAGGGTGTAAGGCTGAGTCTGGGTTGGACCCTTAGCCCCCTCTCCCAGCCCCACTGCTTCTTGCTCTGGGACCGGCCTGTTGTTGAGCTGCTGCTGCCGCTGCCTGATGGTCTTGAGTTGCTCTGTGTCCTGAGTCTTGAGCTGTGGTGAGAAGTCACTGATGCTTCTGATGCGGGCATCATCCACCGTGTCCTGTGGGGGTACAGGGTGTGGGCATTGGTGGCACCAGCTGAGCCCCTTCTTTGTGCTGCAATCTCTACTTGGAGGGTCTGCTTGGGCCCGAGAGAGCATGAGGAACAGCTTGTTTGGTGGTAGCTGCTTCCTCTGTGTGGTCATCCCATCCCATGCCTGGTGCACTGAGCGAGATACTCTTGGGCAGGAAGCCCAGGGGAGGCTCACTGGGAGGACAGGCATGCATTGGTGAGCATAAGCTTTTAAAGTGAAAATGCATCTTCTCAGGATAAGAAAAGCCAAGTAAGGGCCTGAATGAAACAATGAGCACCAGTCTCCTTAGGTTAGGGTGTCCCTGTCCCTGGGAGCCACCAGGCTGAGAATGCCACTATGGGGAGCTCATGGCCACAAAGGGAGAGGATCCTCGACAATGGGAGGGCTGCAGGTGTCCTGCCCCAGGGACAGCACCTTGCATTGGTCTACATTTCCAAAGTGCTTCCCAAGAGGTGTCTCATGTGAGGTGAGAAGGGAAGGGGTGTTCTCTCACAGAAGCCAAAGCAGAGCTCAGAGACCGACATGGTGAATTTATGGCGGAGCCAGGACTCAAGCCCAGCTCAAGTCTATCTAGCACTCTTTCTACTGTAGCATCTGGAACAGCAGCGGCTGTGAAATCCTACTGGTAAAGGCTCTTATATTGAAGCACTACAGCCTTTTACAAAGTCATATACTTCATTCAGGGGGTGAGGTTAGCAAGTCTGGGCTCTTAATACATGATTGTGAATACACTTGGCTAATTTCTACACCACCTGAGAGAAACTGATTTTGGTGGTGTGTATGAGGGGGTTGGGGAGGAGATGTTGAGTTGGTTGATGAGGAGGGTTCTGAGCCACTGAAGTGTATTGATTAGCCACTACATCCAACCATACATGCATTCATTTAAACATTTTTTGGGAGAAATAATCATAGGTGCACAGGAAATTGCACCAGTGTATAATGAAGGCCCATGTACCCTCCCCCAGCTTCCCCTGATGGTAACAGCTTATATAACTATAGTGCAATATGAAAACCAGGGCATTGACTGGTATAACTATTAACTACACTACAGATTTTATTCAGAGTTCAGCAGTTTTTACTCGCACACATCTGTGTATGTGTGGGAAAGTATCGCTCTAGGCAGTTTTATCATATGTATAGATTCCTGTAACCACCACCATTCATATATGCTCTCTTACCTATGAAGGAAGCAGTATCCCCACTTTAAAGATGAAGAAACTAAGACTTGGCAAGGTGAGAGAGCCTGTCTAAGCAAGCGCAGGTAGTAAGCACTGAGCTGACATGAGGACCCGCCTCTGGCTCCAGAGCCCACACTGGGTCACTATTTCCTGATGCAGGGCACCTTACCCCGGCCCAGACTCCTCGGAGCTTGCGGAGCTGCCTGTGGAGCTGCTGGCAGTGCTCGCGGTCCTGGCCCAGGTCGCTGACATTCACCATCACCTCCTGTGGGGGCCATGGGTTGGGAAGGCTGTACTCTGAGCACCCAGCCCTGGGGGCACCTAGCTCCCAGGCACCCAGCTGCTAGGGGCAGTGCTGGGGCAGGCGGTGACTTGGGGAACTTCCTGCCGGGGCTCCCTCCTCCATCTGCCAGCCCCACAGCCCCACTGCCAGCTCTGTCCCTACCCAGCAGGGTCTCACCATCTCCTGGATCCAGGCCTCTGCAGTGTCCAGTCTCTGCAGGAACTCCAGGATGTTCCGCTTGTCCTCCAGGTCCTCGCCCCGGAGAGCCACTGCCTGCCTCAACTTCTCCCAGTGCTCCTGCAGCTCCCGCAGCCTCTGGGAGACCTCTCCCACCAGAGGGTGGCTATGTGCTAGGAGAGCCTCGCCCTCCTGGGGAGAGAGGGGAGATGCTGGTTGTCACTCTTCCTCCCGCTTTTTCTCCATCACAGGCTCCCCTTGCCTCAGACCTTTCCTCTTGGCCATCTTGGAATCCCCACTGTGGGTCAGCGTGGGGGCTGAGGGCCTGGCTGTTACCTTGACAACAGAGGTTATGATTTCCTCATGGGCCTGGACCTCAGCCTCAAAGGCCTGGTGTTTCTGCAGGTGTCTCAACTTAGCTTTCAGGTCCCCAGAAGGGACTGGCTCCTTCAGTTGCTGGAGTTGCTCCTGGATCCAGTCCTTGGCCTGGTGGGGGTGGGGACGTGAGTCTCACAATGCTGATGGTCCACAGAGATGTCCCACACGCTTGCCCTCAGCTGTGCCCAGGCAGTGGACTGCTGGCCCGAGGGGAGGGCTGGGCAGTGCCTGGTAAATAAGATCCAGCAGCCTGGGCCCAGGAAGACAGCCCCAGCTCAGCTGGCCCCCCAGCCACAGGAAGGGCTGGGCAGGGACCTTGGGTGGGACCTCATTTTGGAGGTGAGGCTCGCTGGCCCCGGGACACTGGACTGATCTGCTCCCTCCCAGTGCCTCTCTTTGCCCTGGGTCTGCAAGAGCTTAGGAAGCAGAGGGGTCTCCACACACAGGGTCTTCGAATCAAACGTCTAGGCTCCAGCATGGCCTCTCAGAAAGCCATTTAACTCTCCAAACTTCAGTGTCCTCATCACAGGGCTGTGGCGAGGCCTGAACAAGCTGCGAAGGTGGACATCATCTGGAACTGGGAGACGTGGCCCGAGTGCATGGCACTGGGCTGGGGTGGTCTCTGACCTGGGTGGTGGCCCTGATGAAGGCAACCACCAGCAGGGAGGTGTGCAAGGCATGCTGCCGACTCTCCACCAGTTCCTTCACCCGAGCCCGGCGCTCCAGCACTGTGCAAAGCAGATCCTGTGCCCTGGGGCCTCCGAGCATCTTCACTTGCTCACACAGGGCTGCCTCCTGTGGGCAGAGTCAGGGGTCAGGGAGCAAAGCCTGCTGTTCTTCCACTCAGAGGCTGGCCCACAGGGAAGACCCGCTCTTGCACTGCATGGCTCAGGGCTGGCTGGTCCTCCCAGCAAGCCAGAACCAGCCCTGGCTTTCACCAGACTGCCCCCCTTGGCTCCCCATGACCATGTGACATGGAGCCACGTGGCCCTGTGTGCCTGCGGTGTGGTCCACTCTGTCCAGGCCCTCCTCCTGAGCCACACATCCCATTCTGCTCAGTCAGCCCTGACCAGGGGCTCCTAGCCACCCCTGTACATCAGCGTTACTGTGGGTACACACCAAGCCCCCCACATCCCCCACTTAGAACTCCCTAAATTCCCAAACTGCCCCCATCCCACCTCTGACTCCCTGAATCCATTACCTTCTCCTCCTGTGCAGCCAGCACCTTCTGGAAGGTCTCATGCTTGCGGATTAACTGCTCTACCTCTTCCACCGAGCTCCCCAAGGCACTGGTTTTCAGGAGGACCTGTTTCAGTCCATGGAGAAGTCAGAGAGGCCACCAGGGATGGTTCAGACAGTCAGCCCCCACCCCCATTTGCAGCCATCTGGGCTGAGGCAGGGCACGGCCTCTGAGCTCCACATCAGGGCAAGAGCCAGGGTCCCAGGAAGCAAGAGAGTGAGCCGGGGAGAGGAGAGAAGAGGGAGCACTAGGCAGGCTCTGGGGTGAGGGCACCTGCCTCCCGGGCCTTCAGGATCTTGTCCAGGCGGCCACACTTCCTGAAGAAGAGCTGCTCCTGGCCCATGGCCTGCAGCCTCTCCTGCTTCTGCTCCCAGGCCTGGAATACCCGCTCCCGCTTGTCCCGCAGGGCTTGCAGCCCATCCCGGACCTGAGGATGGGCACATGGGGAGCCTGCACTCCAGAGAGCTGCCTGCATGGGACAGACGTGGGTCCCAAGGGGAAGCCTCTGGGGCAAGGGCACAGGGATCAGGTGCAGGCTCGGTTCAGGAAGGCTGGGGGGCGGCACCGGGAAAGGGGGGCCTACCTCCGTGATGCATGTCCCTGCAGCCAGAAGCGCCTGCTGGCCCAGCTGGGCGGCCTGCTGGTACAGCTCCTCCCGGGCCTCCAGCATGGCCCGAAGCTGTTGGTGGGCGCTGAGCTTCAGTGGGCCGCTCCCAGGCTCCTGGGAACCTGCCTCCACTTGCAGCTCCTGCCACACGCTGGCCACCCAGGAGGTGTAGTCCCGCACCTGGATCCCAGGGAGATGGAGGGAGAGCTAGGCTGGGTGGCAGAGAACTGGGCTCTGAGCCACAACCACAGCCCGCCTGGAGTGCACGCACTGGAGTGGCCTGAGCTGTCCTGGGTCAGACCTCAGATGAGGCTCGTGAGGCCTGTGGTCACCTGGTTCCTCCACTGTCATCCAACCCAATTTTCCCAGGTCACTAAACTTGCACAAGGGCCAAGCCAGCCTCCTCCTGCCCTGCCTGGCACTTCTCTCCACCCTGGGTTTTCGCTGCCCCTCTTGCTTAGAAGTTCTTTTCCTCCCTTCCATCCCTTCCAAATTTCCATATTCATCAAGGGCCAAGGCCTTCTTTCCCTGTGGAGCCACCCCTGCCCCCTGACATCTCACTGCCTACCTTGTCCTCTGAATCTCTGGTTTTGTATTTATAAAGTCTTCTGTTGATTTACATGCAAACACATGTTAGAGCTGGAGGGGCCTTAGATCCTAGTCCTGACAGCTCAGTACACAAACGAAGCAGGGTAAATAGCACAACAAGTGCGCAGGAGATTGTAACCTCCAGGCGCTCACACACGAGGGTAACAAGCTGGGGTCAGGGCCTTGCTCAAGCCCACGCTGCTAGAAAGTGGCAGAGGTGGGCCTCTAAAGGTGAGCCTCTAAAGGTGGGCCTCAAGCCTTTTTACTGTGTTAAAGTTTGAGTCTCCCAGTCTACCAGGTACTGGGACAGCGATGGCCAGGGCCCTCTGTCCCAATCTGACTCCCAAGGCTCATCTCCCAGCTAGACAAGCTCCCTGATGGCAGTGATTCTGTCTTACATATGCTCTGTATTACCCCCTCTCCCCACCAACAGCTCCTAGCAGAGAGCTCAACACAGATGTTACAAGAGATGCTGGCTGATCCAGAGGTCGTCGTCTAGGACATTTGGGTCTCTAAGAGTCGGACACGACTGAGCGACTTTCACTTTTCACTTTCATGCATCGGAGAAGGAAATGGCAACCCACTTCAGTGTTCTTGCCTGGAGAATCCCAGGGATGGCAGAGCCTGGCAGGCTGCCGTCTATGGGGTCGCAGAGAGTCGGACACAACTGAAGCGACTTAGCAGCAGCAGCAGCAACAGTTATGGGCTTCCCTGGGCTGTTTTCCCTCCTGAGCTCTGGCTGGTAACCCTATGTCCTGACTGCACTGTCACACACGAGCTGGTGTCAACCCAAAACTAAGGAGTCACTGTTGCACCCCTGTACTCAGCCCTCTGGCAGACACCAGCATGTGCCCAGGACTCTTCCTTATGTTCACATCTGTTTTGCCTCCAGAGTTGGAGGGCCTCATTAATGCATGCACACTCACAGCATCACACACATACACACACACACAGCCCTGGGGAAGGAAGAACCCTCACCGCCATGTGGAAGCGGGCCAGGAGCCATGCCCGCTCGAGCTGGGCCCGGCGCTGCTCTGCTCGCAGCTTCAGGGTCTCCCAGGCCTGCACCAGGGCCTGCTGCCTCTGCTGTACTGCATGGGCCTGCGGCCCGGGCCCTAGCTTCTGCACCGTGCCTCCCATCTCCAGCAGCTCCTGCAGCTGGGGGCAGGGTGGGGATAAGAGGGAAGGGTTGTGTCCTCCTAGAGATGAAGGGCCTGCCCTGTCCCACAGCTCCCCCTGGGGTCCTGCCCTTGGAGTGCAGTGGGCCCGACTGGCAGCTCCGAGAGTGGGGAAAGCTGCAGAGCAGACGGGCAGGCCTGAGGGGCCCCGAGGGGGAGAGGCAGCCAGAGCAGGGCTCACCTGCTGGTCAATGCCCATGAGTTCACGTTCCAGCCCCTCATGTCTCCTCAGCTGGGGCTCCAGCCCACGCAGGTCCTGGGCCACGTCACAGGGGAGGCTGGTGGTTTTCTCCTGAAGAAAGGGGATCAGGAATGGAGGGTGTGGTGCTGGGTCAGGATCCACTTCTAGAAGGAAACGTCCCCCTGATCCTCCCACCCCCGGCTCACACCTGGACCTGGGTGAGGGCTTCCAACATGTCTCGGTGAACCTTAAGGGTGGCCTCAGCATCTCGGAGCAGGCGGCCTCGGGCCTGGGTCAGCTCCCACAGCTCTGACCAGGCAGCCCTACTCACGGGAGACGGGTGGCAGATCAGCCATTGATTTAACACCTCATTTCGACCCCTCGCCAGGCTGGTTAGCCCTCCTCCTCTCTGCACTTTATCCAGGACTGGCCCACATCGCCCCTTCTAAACCCTCCCTCCTGTCTGGTCGTGGCCGGGAGCCTCTCTTTCTACCTTTGCTTTGAATTCAGCCCTCTGCTGTTGTCACACGCAACACTTTCCTAATTTCTGAGCTCTTTGATACTCCTTACATCTTGTGCCTTCAAGTCTTAATAAGTCAATCAGATTGTAATTTCTCTTTTGCCCTCCTGATGTACTCAGCAAACTCTCCCTGAGCTCCCAGGGCTGGGTCCGGCTAGGGGTTATGACCCGGGATGACCCTGCCTCAAATATCACAGGTTGGGGGAGGATTCAAACCAGCACGTGGGGAGCCAGGCAGTCCCCACAGCCCCTCCAAGTCCTGAGAGTCAGGGGTTTGGAAAAGCGCCCCTGGGGGTCTGGGCAGGGCTCTCTGACCTGCACACCCCTCCTTGCTTCCCTTCACCACCCACAGGCACCCATGGCACAGCCACCCATGGCAGGCTTGGCATCCCTGAAAGCAGTGCCTCCCCATCAGGGCAGACAGAGCCAGTGTGGCCCTGGGCGCATGCGCCCTCTCTAAGTCTCCCGGGACCTATCTGCCCAGCACCCTTCCCCGAGCCCATGCCCTGGGTCTGCCCGGCACTCACTGCAGATGCTGCTGCATCTGATGGGCCCTGGGGGCTGCTCTGTGCCCTCGTTCCAGCAGCTTCTCTGCCAGCTGCTGGCAGCTTGCCACCCGCTGGCCACCCATCTCTACTGTGCGCTGAAACCTGAAAAACTTGGTGCAGAGATGCTGAGGAGAGAGGGGAAGAGGTGACAGGGTGGCCCCAGCTGGCGAGACAGCAAGCGGCCCAGGGAACGAGGCCCCCACTGACATCTGGGCGCCTGCCCCCACTACTCAGAAGGCCTGTCCTCAGCCAGGACTCATAAGCCCCTTCTACACACAGCCCAGCCGGCCCCTGGCCCCAGCCTCTTCTCACCAGGACGTCCTCATAGTCCTCCCCAAGGCTCTCTCCTCTTCCAGCCACTTGCTTCTGGCTGGCCAGCCAGCCCTGCAGGTCCTCAGCCTCCCTCATGAACTCGTGCAGCTTCAGGGTCCCCTCCAGCTCCCGGTCCCTGTGGGGATAGCCCACGGTTCCCCCGAAGTTAGCTGCCCACACCCCTGAGGACAGCTGACCCAGCTAACGTGGGTGGCCTGAAGGAGGAGGTTATTCATGTTTCCTGCCTAAGCTTGAGGCTGGGGATTCGGGGAGACGTAAAGAAGGCCAGGGCAGGGCAGGTGAAGGTGTAGGTAGGGGGAAGAAATGGGGAGCTGGGGGCCCAAGTTCCTGCCCAGTGGGCCCTCACTGAGGAATTTATGAAAAGAAGGGAGCAATACACAGCAAGGAGCCATCTGTCAGCTCTGTGGGCCTGGGGTCATGGGCTCCTTCCAATCAGAGTTAAGGTATGGAAACAATCAACCATGGCCAGGTTGCCTAAGCCTGGGGAGAGGTACAGCGCCCCTCACCGTGTGGCTGCCAGCTCCTGCAGGGCCTGCAGCCGCTCCCGGAGCCTCTTCTGCACCACGCCCAGCTGGGCAGGGCCCTCGGGGCCAGTGAGGGTTTGGGCTCTCCGGTCAAGCTCCTCCACGGAGCTCCAACAACGAGCCAGGTCCTGTTGCAGGGCCTGCCAGCACACAAGGCTCAGGCTGGGGTGATTTATTCATCTATCCATCTACCCACCCTCCTGATCATTCAACCCATTGATCACACACCCATCCTGTTCCTCCTTCCACTCACCCACCCACCCACACACTCACCCACCCACCCACCCTGACCCATCCGCTCACTCACACACCGATCACTCATCTGCCCAATAGTGATGGGAGTTCTTATTGTTCCAAGAAAGTGAAAATGCAGTCTGTGCCTGCAGAGGGCTCACTATTTAGCAGGGCAAAGTGAACGCTGGGTCCTCTGGGCCAAGGAAGAGAGGCTACGGGAGGCAGGTACTGGGCCCCAGTCTCCCAGTATGAAAATGGACGGAGTCAAGTGAGCAGTCCAGGATGCCCGGGAGATGGAAGCTCTATGGGGCTTTGGCTAAGGGCACGCCCCTTAGGAATGGCCCCCCGAAAGCCCTCAGTCACCAGACCCTCAAACACTGACCACTAGGGATAGGTAGACAAAATGCCCAGACAGGTGGATACTTCAGTGGTAACAGCAAGCAGGATTGCTCTGGGATTCAGGGCTCACATGTGGTTCTGAGAGTCAGATTCCAGGAAGGATGAGGGTGTTCCAGGCCTCTCTTACTTTAATAGGGGATGCTGATGAGGTAGGTTTCAGGGATGGTTAACTCAAAGGATGATATTCAAAGTGTGGGAAGGAGAAGCCTGTGGAAGATGTGGGGATGGCTGGAACAGGTGACCCCCAAGAGAGCAGGAAAGTGCCAGGGGGAGGAAAAGAAACGAGAAGCGAAGGCAGAGAAATCCTGAGGCCACAAGAGTGTGGACCACTATGGAGATGCAAGAAGAGGGAGGGCTCTTCAAAGGGGTGGTGTCTGAAGAGGCGGGCAACTGGGGGTGGGCAGGGGGCACTGCAGGGTTGGGTTTGGGGGGAGGGGCTGGACAGTCTTCAGGAAGAAAGAGCAGGGCTCTGCCTTTGGGTGTGTGAAAGACCCCGTCCTCATGGCCTGTCATCACCCCAGTCCAGACCACAGCGGGGAAGCTCAGCACACACTACCTGGTGCTTCTTAATGAGCCTGATGGTGGCTGTCTCATCCCCACCATAGTCCTGGCTGCTCACCAGCGGCCACTTCTCCTCCACCCAGTCCTCCAGCTCTGATGCGTCCAGGAAACACTGGCAAGAATGGAGTCAACTCACCTTGACATTCTCAGATGGACCCTCCATCACCCTTGGGGACATCAAACAGGCAGAAAGAAGGCTTCTGTTCCCATGGAGACTAGGCAGCTCTGGGCCCCGAGTTCTCACCACTGACCCAGCTCCCTGAGAGCTCCAGGTCCCACAGACCTCACCCGAAGAGGCTGCCCAACTCTGACTACTTCCCCCTGACCCTGTGGCCTCTGCATCATACCTCCTGGAGGGCAGCAGCCTGCTGCAGGTGCCGGGCCTGTGCCTCACACGCCTGCTCCAGATCCGCCCAGCGGCCTTCCAGCTCCTGGCACCGCTCCATGATGTGCTGGGCCTGGGGGTGCCCGGAGGCTGCGAGGTGTCGTCCGGAGCCCAGCACCCGTCGCACCTGTCCCTGGTGGGCTCTCACCTGCACCCGGAGTTCCTGCCACAGAACAGCATAAAGGGCGCTATTTTAGGGCACTCGTTAGCCACAGGGGGCCCGGAACAGAGCCGTGGATGTGCCTTGCAGGCAGAGAAGGGCTGGGGGCAGAGACTTGGAAATCAGGACTCTGAGTCATGGAGGAGGGCATCGAGGCTCTGGGAAAGGCACGTCAGGGATCCTGGGAGGAAACGGGGACTGTTACCTTGTGCTTGTGGAGAAGGCGGTGGGCACCATCTGGGCACTTAGCAGAGCTGGCGCTGGGCGTGGGCATGTGCTCTGCCACCCACACGAGCTCCGCGTTGCTCAGGTGGTGGAAGTGGTACAGCTCAACCGAGGCCTGCAGCTGCCGTCGCCGGCTGGCCAGATGTCCCTGCAGGGCCTCGAACCTGGGTGGACAGAGGAGACAGAAAGGCTGGGAACAGGCGAGGTCCAGTGCCCAGTGCTTTCCTCATCCCAGTCAGGGGCCACAAAGGAAGAGGCAGGGGTCGGGGAACATCTGAAGATGGGGAGGCAGCTGGAAAGGCCCAGGGCCCAAGCTCCCACCCTGATGACCTCCCTGGCTTTAGACTGTGGGGTGCTTAGGAAGACTGGCTGGGGTCTCTGACTCTCCTACCGTAGAAGTGACTCCACTCATAAGGGAAGGAGGCATGGACAACCTCAGGGCCTTGAGGTGCCACTCTGCTGGGCCCACTGGGTGAAACCGCCCCCAGGTTCATATGATGGGAGTTACACACAATGGGGTGGGGGTGGGACAAGCAGCCAAGTACCTCTGGAGGTATTTTTGGGTCTCCTCCATGATGGCCTGGGAACTGATTGCCTGACGGGCCTCGGGGACAAGGGCAGCCATCTTGCTGGCCAGTGCCTGGCTCTCGGCCTCCAGCTGGCAATGCTGTTTCTGCAGCCCCTGGCTGGAGCCCAGGTCCTGTCCCACGTCTGCCCTCTGCACAGTCCCCTCTAGCTGCTCCATCTTCTCTCTGGCTTCCTGGGGAGGGATACAGGGTGCTGCATTAGGCTGCCTGTGTGCAGACTGGCAAGTGGCCCTTCTTGGACGCTAAGGCTGCAGGGCTAGCAGCACGCCAGATTCAAAAGGACCGTTTGGGGACTTCTGTCCCTGCCACTGTCTACCTCCAACCCGCGGTGCCCAATCCTTCTCCCAGAACCTCATGAGTGCCCCCGTCCTCTCTCACTTCTGCCTCTCAGGGAGACTCAAGTCGTGCTGAGCATGTACGGGCACACAGGGGTCAGTCTTGGATCGGCCAACGGTGGGTAGCTGGGGTCAACGGGCCACAGGCTAGAGGCCTCCAAAGGCTGCAGGACTTTTCAGGGCCGCTCCAGAGTCAGCAGAGCGCCCTGACTCCTCCTCTCCCCACTTCCTCTCCTGTCTATTCAGCCCCTCCTGTCTATTCAGGCTCCCTCCTGGATCCTCCCCTCTCTTGGGCCCACCTGTAGCAGCCGCAGGAGCTGGTCCTGCTGCCGAGCCTGCTGGAGCTGCTTCCCATGCTCTGCCATCTTGCATCTCAAATCTTCCCATTTGCTACTTAGGCCCTGAAGCCTGGTCTGCACGTCCTCCTGGGCATGGGGCCTGCTGCTCAGCAGCTCTGTCCCGACCTACAGTGGACACAAAGGCCTGGGGTGTCTGGTTGAGCTGCTGGTACTGGGAGTGGCCGTGGTGGGCTGGGTCCGGGGGCAGCAGTGGGAGTGACTGGTTGCAAGCTGCACTCCACAGGCCGCAAGGGTGCCTCCATCTGTTCACATGGCCCCAGATCTGTGGGCACTGGCGGGAGGGCTTTCCTCTGATGCCTGGAAATAGTGTGGCGTGAGCAGGCACTGGACAGCTGGTGGGAGGACCGTGTCCAGGTGGAGGCAGGAGGCTCGGGGGCTGCCTCTTAGACTTGAGTGGAAGGGACGAGAAAAGCTCTCTGGGCTGGTTTGCGTGCTAAGACCGGGGTTGCCCGCTGAGTGAAGGAGGAAGCTAGGGGATGCTAATGCTCTGGGGAGTGAGATCCATCCTTCCTGCAGTAGAAACATGAAGCTGAGCAGGCCCCACACCCTGGGCCCAGCATCCCTCACCTGCTGCAGGCCCTCCACGTGCCCTTGGGTGGCTGCCAGCTCACGCGTGGCTGCCTCGTGCCGCCTGAGTTTCCTCATGATGTTGCTGGGCTCTCGAGATGGCTCGTCCACCAACACCTTCCCCTTCTCCTCCATCCACAGCATCACCTCCACCACGTCCTGCTTCCATTCCTGCCCAGGAACCAGGGGAGGGTGATTATTACAGAGTGTGGTGAAGGCTGGTATGAGGACCTTGTGGAAGAGGGGTCTGAGGGTGCCCCAAGGGGAAGAGCAGGTTGAGGAGCCAATCCTAGGGTGCAGGAGAGGTGGGGGGAGGGGTTATTGCTCCCAAGTGGGAACAAAGAAACAGATGGGGAGAAAAACGTCTCAGGGAAAGCAGCAGAAAGAAGCCTGGAGAATCAGGGTCTGGCCTCACAGTGCCTAGTGCCCAGAGAGGAGGGGCGTTTGGCCAGGAGCCCCCTGATTCAGCACATCAGATCAGGGATGGCCCTCTGTGTCCAGGAGGCCTGTGGACTAGCCCAGGTTTGAGCCCCCATCATGGGCAGAACAGACATCCAACAGTCAAGCTCTGCAGCTGGAGCCCAGGGCCCATGCAAGAGCCTGGAGCATGGCCAGAAACGCTGGGGCTGGGGAGCAGCTGGCCAAGGGAGGGGCCTAGACTTTGGGTCCAGCCCTGTCTCTGAGCAGTGTGGCCTGAGCCTTGATTTTCCTCAACTGGAAAAATCAGAGTCATGATACTCATCTCACAAGAGGTGCTGGGAGGGTCGGTAAACACGTGGGAAAGTGCTTTGTAAACTGCAGTGCCCCGCACAGCACAGTTGTAGTTCAGCAGCGGACTCTGAGGCATTCCTCCCGGGAAGGTCTCGTGCACTGGGGCAGGGGCTGGGGGGGAGCCCCTCACCTGGAGCTGGAGGGAGGCCAGCAGCTGCCTCCTTCTCTGTTCACTCCTCTCCTGGACCCTGGTCCACTGCTCCTGGATGCTCTGCAGTTGTTCTCTGACCCTGCAGGGCAGGTGGAGTCGGGGAGGGTAGGTGGAGGCTCCAATCTACCTGAGGCCCACCACAAGGGTTGGACCCACCACAGCCCAGGGTTCACCCTGCTGTCCCCTCACTCCCTGGGCACTCTCCCAGCCTCAGGGTAATGGGCTGCGCAGGCCCTGTCCAGACAGGCCCAGGCTTACTTGTGTGCAGCGGGGTGTCGGCTCTGAGCCAGCTTCTTGCCACGTGCCCGTAGATCCTCTGCTCTAGAGCCAAGGGCATCCAGCAGCCGCCCACACTCCTGGTGCTTCTGCATCAGGCTCTGGGCCTCCACCACACCCTCCTAGAGACAGAGAGACTGGGGTCAGGCTGAGAGGAGGGGAGTGGTCAGCACCATCTCACTTACTGCCAACCCAGGGGCCTCCCTGCCCAGCCTGGCTTCAGGCTCCTACTTCCTGGGGAAGGCGCATCCCAGCTGCACACCCCCAGCTCCATACCTGGAGGACGTCCAGCTGTAGGAAGGCCTCATGGTTGGCACAGGAGGCAGTGAAACCATCCACGTCTCGACCAAACTTCTGCAATTCCAGCCCCTCCTGCAGTTGCTGCTGTCTTTGCTCCCAGGCGGCCTTCAACTCCTGGCCTTGGTGGCCCAGGAGCCTCAGGGTACTAGCTGCCTCTCGGAAGTCTGGGGAGCCCGAGGCTGCCATGGGCTGGCCCTGAGTCTCTAGCTGCTGCAGCCTGTCCAGGATGACAGGCAGAGGGTCAAACCCTGTCTGCTCCCTGGGCCAACCTTCCTCTCCTCTGGCCTACACAGTTCATTCATCCGGGAGCTCTGAGGTAAGGGTGACTGGCAGGGTTAACCCCAGGGTAAGCCCCGGGGGTCCACTCATCCTGTGGGATAGCTATGCTCTGGGCTACTGGTGAGACAGCAAACGTAACAAGCCCAGCCCAGGACTTGGGACTCACTAGTTCCCATGCTCCCTGCATGTCACACCTTGCTCCAGCTGGCCATGCTGATGATGGCAGTGCCCAGGCCAGCGGACAGCTGGGCAGCGCACCCAGAAGAAATCATTCAGACCGCCTACATACCTGGCTGTGGGGTCACCGCAAGCCTGGGTGAAGCCTAGAGTGATTAGGAAAGGCAGCGACCCCTCTGCCGGGTGTGCCCCCCAGGCTCACAGTTTGAGAACAAGTGACACCTTCATGTGAATTAGGAAAAGGCTCTACTTCTCTGAGCTGGTGCAGCCCTCAAGTGGGTGGTAGCATCTAGTTAGCAGGGGTGGGCTGCATTTCAGGGTCCACTGGGCCACCTGAGGGCTCCTTCCTATGTGGCACAGGCCGCAGACTGCACCCACCCCTGCAGGACGGGGGGAGACATCGCTGTGCTGAGGAGGGTGTTGTCTTACTCCTGGGCAGCAAGAGGCTGAGCCATTTTTTTTGCTCCAGGGGACTGTGGGGTCTGTATTACCCAGAATAGGTTAGGTGGCTCAGCCACCCTGACAGAGCAGTCCCCCAGGCTCCCCTGCATGGGGCGTGGCCAGGCCTGGACAGGATAGAACATTCCAGGAAGCTCAGACTCTGCCCGGGGTGCCTCCCCAACATATGCAAGATGTCTGACCAGTCTTTGGTTTCACCTGCCTCTTTGTAAACCTGCTTTAGGCGCCAGACGGACACCAGCCTGGGCCACGCCCCTGGTGACACGCCGCTCCCCATCTGTCCCTTCCTGGTGCCCCGTCCCCACAGGCCAGGGCCAGCCTAATGCATGCCCCACCTGCCCTCTCGTCCTGACCTCTCCTGCTGCAGGTGGATCTCCTCCAGCAGGTCTCGGTGCTTCCCCAGCAGCCGCTGGGCTGAGGCCACATCCACCGCCTCCTCCTCGCTGTGGAGCTTGGCCTGGATACTGTCTGCACACAGCAGCAGCCGCTCGCTCTCCTGCAGGAAGCTCCGGTGGGCCCGGGCCTTGGCCCGCTGGGCCACTTGCTCCCGCACTCGCTCCAGCAGCCCCTGCAGTGTCTCCACGTGTCCCTGCAGGGACGGGCTCTCGGCCGGGGCCATCTCCTCAACCCTGTGGACAGGACCCACCGCCCAGTCAGTGCCCCACCCCTGGCCCTGGGCTCAGGTGTATGTTCCCCAGGGCAAGTGGTGGCAACTCTGAACTGCCCCCTCACCCTCAATGGAGGGGCAGCGAGCATGGGTGGCTCTTGTTCACCATGAGCATGTTCTCACACTGTTTCCCAATCTGTGCCCTGCCCTTCCGATGGCATACCCCACCCATCCTCCCACCTCAGTTTCTGTCCTCCTCCCCACTCCAGAGCCTTGCTCGGGGCTTTGCTGTGCTGAATCCCAGCCATACTTGCTAGCCGCCCTTTGCAGGTGACGAATGTATTTCTCCAGCACCAGCATCTTCTGCTGGCCCACTCGCAGAACATGGTGGCCATCCTCTGAGTTCCCCAGCTCCAAGCTTTCTAGCTGGAGTACCAGGTTTTGCAGCTGGACCCGTGTGGATCCACACTCCTGCAGAAAACTGCACACGTGCGTTGTGCACACCAGCTGCGTTTCCTTCTCTTTCTTCAGGGCCTCCAGCTGCTCCCACCTGGGCCGAGGGAACAGGGTTGTCTCCGGGATGTCATGTCACAGGGACACCTCTCCATCCAACCTGGGGCCTTGGTCAAGGCTTGCGTGACAAGAGCTGGCTGGCCGGCCGTCCCCATACCCTCTCTTCCCATCCCTGACGCCTCTAGTCTTTCTTTACTGGCATCTCAGGAGTCAGGTAAGCAGGTACTCAGGCCTGGGCACTAGCCAGCCTTCCCCACTCAGCAGCACTCCCGCTTCATTCTCACCTCTGGCTCAGTTCCTCCTGCTGTAGCTGGATTTGGGGGGAACCTCCAGGACACCTCTGCTTCAGCTGCTCAGCGGAGCTGTTAACCTCAGTCCAGAGGCCTCTTCCCACAGCCAGGGCAGTGAGGAAGTTCTAGGGAAAGGAGATTCCAGGCCTGGAGGAGGCCTTTTCTCTTCCTACAGTCCCCTTAATACTAGGAATGACCTCAGATATGCACTGCTACAGAGATGTTTGATCTGCATCCCTCTGGAAGGACAGGGGTCTGTGTCCTTAAAGGGCTGGGATAGCCCTTTAAAAATTCAAGACCAGACATCCAAACTGGAAAGGAAGAAGCCAAACTGTCACTATTTGCAGATGACAAGATTTTATATATAGAAAACCCTAAAGAATCCACGTGGTAATGCAGGAGACACGGGTTCAATCCCTGCTCGGGGAAGATCCCATGTGCCAATGGGGCAACTAAGCCTATGTGCCACAACTACTGAGCCTGTTCTCGAGAGTCCAGGAGCCACAACTGAGCCCACATGTACAACTACTGAAGCCCACATGCCCTGGAGCCCACAGTCGGTAACAAAAGAGAAGGCTCTATAATGAGAAGCCTGAACACCACAACTAGAGAGGAGATCTCACTCGCCATCACTAGAGAAAAGCCTGAGCAGCAGCAAAGACCCAGCACAGCCAAAAATAAATAAATAAAATTTTAAAAAAGATTCCACCAAAAAACTGTTAGAATAAATGAATTCAGTAAGGTTGTAGGATACAAAACTCAATATACAGAAATATGTTCAATTTCTATACACTAATAAGGAACTATCAGAAAGAAAAATGAAGAGAAGAATCTCATTTGCAATTGCATCCCAAAGAATAAAATACCTAGGAATAAAATTTTTTTATTTTATTCTTTGGGAATGCAATTGAAAATGGGACTGTTCTCTTCATTTCTCTTTATGATAGTTCCTTATTAGTGTATAGAAATTAAATTTTCAATTACACCCCAAAGAATAAAATATCTGGGAATAAATTTTGGGCTTCCCAGGTGGCACTAGTAGTAATGAACCCGCCTGCCAATGCAGGAGACATGAGAGAGGTGGATCTGATCCCTGGGTTGGAAAGATCCCCTGGAGAAGGAATTGGCAAGCCACTCCAGTATTCTTGCCTGGAGAATCCCAAAACAGAGGAGTCTGGTGGGCTACAGTCCATGGGGTTGTAAAGAGTCAGACGTGACTGAAGCAACTTAGCGCAGCACAAGAATAAATTTAACCAAGGAGGTGAAAGATCTGTTCATTAAAAACTATAAGACATTGATGAAAAAAAATCAAAGAAGACACAAATAAATAGAAAGATATTTTATGCTTAAGGACTGGAGGACTAAAATTTGTATGGGAGAATAAAAGATCTCGAACAACCAAAGCAATCTTGAGAAAGAACAAAGTTGGAGGCATTATGCTCCTTGATTTCAAACTCTTTAACAAAGGCATAGTAAATCAAAACAGTATGGTGAGTGAAGTGAATGAAGTTGCTCAGTTGTGTCTGACTCTTTGCGACCCCATGGACTGTAGCCCACCAGGCTTCTCTGTGCATGGGATTCTCTGGGCAAGAATCCTGGAATGGGTTGCCATTTCCTTCTCCAGGGGATCTTCCCAACCCAGGGATTGAACCCGGGTCTCCCGTATTGCAGGCAGACACATGGTACTGGGATAAAAACAGACATATAGATCAATGGAACGGACAACCCAGAAACAAACCCATGCATATATGGTCAATTAATTTGATGACCAAGGAGCTATAGACTACAAAGGCTATACACTGGGGAAAGGACAGTCTCTTAAAAAATAGTGTTGGGGAAACTGGACAGTTGGCAGCAAAAGAATGAAACTGGAACACTTTCTAATACTATGCATAAAAATTAGCACAAAATGGATTAAAGACTTGAATGTAAGACCTGAAATCATAAAGCTCCTAGAAGAAAACACGGTGGGGTAAGCTCCGTGACACTGGTCTGGTAATGATTTTTTTTGGATTTGACACCAAAAGCAAAGTGATAAAAACAAACTAAACAAGTGGCTAAAAAGCTTCTGCCCAGCAAAGGAAACATCAACAAAATGAAAAGGCAACCTATGGGAGAATGGAAGAAAACATTTGCAAATCATACATCTGGTAGAAGGTTAATATCCAAAATGTACAGAGAACTTACACATTTTAACAGCAAAAAATCAAATAATACAATTTAAAATAAGCAAACATACAGATGGTCGACAGTTACATGAAAAGATGCTTATCACCATCATCAGGGAAATGGAAATTAAAACCACTGAGATATCACCTCATACATGTTAGAAAGGCTATTATCAAAAAGACAATACATAAGCGTTGGTGAGGATGTGGAGAAAAGGGAACCCCTGTGCACTGCTTGTGTGAATGTAAATTAGTACAGCCACTATGGAAAACAGTATGCATGTTCCTCAAAAAATAGAAAATAGAAGCACCACATGATCCAGCCATTCCACTTCTGGGTATTTATCTGAAGAAAATAACACTACTCCAAAAAATATATACACCTCCATGTTCATTGCAGCATTATTTACAAAATCCAAGGTGTGGGAACAACCTAAGCGTCCATCAGTGGATGAAAGGACAAAGAAAACGCCCCCCGCCCCCCGCCACACACACACACGAGCACTGAATATTATTCAGCCCCAAGAAAGAACTGAAATCTTGCCAATCTGGATGACATGGATGGACCCTGACAGCATCATGCTAAGTGAAATAAGTTAGATGGAGAAACACGAACACCATATGATCCTACTTACATATGTGATTTAAAAAAACCCAAGATCATAGATTCAGAGAATGGATTGGTGGTTGCCATAGGGGAGGCATGGGGAGTGGGTGAGATGGGTGAAGGGCACACACTTATAAAATAAAACTTTTGTTACTGTGCGTGTATGCTGGTGGATGTTACTAGATTTACAGTGTGGTCATTTTGTGATATATGACATCTAATTATACCTGAAAAAATACAGTGTTAAATGCTAATTATACCTCAATTAAAAAAAAATAATTCAAGGCCAAATCCTCCTCTCCCTCCTCCCAGACAGGCCCACAGCTGACATGGAGCACAGGAGTGAATAAGAGAGAGGCAGGAGGAGTGAGGAGGGAGCAGGACAGGAATCATCAGAGCAGCAGGGCCAAGCAGGCAAGACCCCCCTCAGCAGCAAGGTACCTCATACTTGAGCTGCATAACTTCCAAGTTGTTGGCCTCGGGCTGCAGCATTTGCAACAGCGTTGTCTGTTTGGTCAGCCAGGACTGCAGCTCCCCACATGAGCCATAGAAGTCAAACAGGGCCACGGCCTCCTCCAGCTGGGCCCTGCGGCGCTGAGGACAGGCCAGCCCAGAGGCTGGGGTGAGGGCCAGTGCCTGCCATGCGGCGCTGACAGCAGGTCCTCCATCACCTCCCAACCCGCAGAATCCAAGGCCAGGCCCAGCAACAGTCCCTGTCCCACTGCTGGGCCCTCCACCCTCTGGCAGAGGGCCCGGCAGAGCGTGCTCGTGGCTCTTATCCTACTCACATCCTTCGCTCTTGGGTACAATCTGCGCTTCTCCCTGAGTCTGGCCCTGCCACCCGCCCCTTCCTCTGCAGGCTCTCCTCTAGCTGCTCCCAGGCCTCCCTGCTGTGCTCCAGGCACCCTGGTCTTCGCTCCTCCACTGGGCCTCTTTCCTGCCTTTGCCCAGGTCCTGCTCAGAACACTCTTCCCCACCATCTCCCCCTGCCATGCCCCTGACTCACCTGCTCTCAGCTTCTCATTGTTTAAGTCTCTGCCTAAACATCCATCCCTCAGAGATGCCTCCCGATTCCCCGCCCTCACCTGACCTCCCCTTCATGCTCCCATTGCACCCAGATCCGTCTAATGACTTGTTTCACACCTTCTCTGCCCTGACCCAAGCTCCTCGAGGGCAGGGAACGCGTCCTGTCACCGCTCTGTCCCTGGGCTCATGGCCCAGGATCCAGACTAAGGGAGCAAACATTCCATGAACAAGGAGTGTTACCTCTGCCTGGGCCCTCAGGCCCTCATAGTCCTGGTTCAAGCGGTCCTGTGTCTGGAGGATGGTGTTGGGGTCAAAGCCAGGGTCAGGCTCATCTGGGAGGGTCATCTTCTGGGTGCGCCACAGACCAGAGTGGCAGAAAACCTCACGCCAGGCCCCTGGGTTTCTTGGGCCTATCTTCGGAGAGCTCAGGGCAGACACCACCTGTGCCCACAGGACAGAGGTCAGCATGTCTGGAAGGGCTCCCAGCAAGGAGCAGAAGGCTTGGCAGGGTGGGCCAGCAGCTATACCTGAGCTTCCTGTCCCATGATGTGCCTGAGGGCCACTGTGGCCTGGCAGCCTCCTGGGGTGTTGGGGTCCATCTGGTGTGGGGGCTGCTGGGCCTCTCCTGGGAGCTGGGTGAATTGCGTGCCTGTGGGAACACAGGTTCTCAGGGCCACACTGGCCCTGTGCTTCTTCTTAAGCCAGGAGTTGGCCAGTGGGGATGGGAGGGGGGCGGATTATTCATGACTCAGTCCTGTGCCAGGAGCCCTGCAGGCCAGAGGAGGATGAGGGCCAGAGCTTCCTGAGCTCCTGAAGGCCTTATGCCCACAGACCTAGGACACTTCCCAGGACTGTGCATGGATAAGCAGAACGCGCAGTGTGTGAAATGAATACTCTGGGGGCCCAGGGGGTGGAAGACGGCCAGAACAGGCTGGGGCTGTCGGGAAAGATTTCAAGGGCTAGGTGAGCTTGGTAAGCATTTACAGAGGCAGAGGCAAAGAGGCTCTGGTGGCAGGAGCTGGGGCATAGAGAGGTCGCGGGGAGCCCAGGCTGGCCTTCCAGATAGGGGGGTCTCTGTCCCTCTGTGTCTCTGGCCCGGGCAGGGGTCAGACATCACAGCAGCAGCAGCCAGGCTGGCCACTCAGGGGTTGAGGAAAAGGAAGAGGCACAGAGACAGACTGGAAAGGGAGGGGAACAAAGGAAAACAGAATTTCAGGCAGCTTCATATCTTTCCTCCTCTCCTTAACTTCTTCCCTTCAGTCTTTGGATGCCCCCAAGACCCACACAGATTGCTGGTGCTCTGTTAAGGTGCTCATGTGGGGTCTTGGCCTTATACCTCTGTAGGTGAAGCTTGTCTTGATCTGAGGGCTGCCCCGCAGTGCTAAAATTTGGGTCCCATCCTGAGGTCTCCTGGTGACATCTCCATCAGTTCTGCTCCAGCCTTCTGGGGGCTCCCTCTGTATGGAGGAGGGAAGGCTTTGCTTAGCTGCCAAAGTGACTCCCCACCCACAGGAGAGGGGGCATCTCTGTACCTCCCCACCACCACCGGGCAAAGCAAGGGTCTGAAAATGCCAGAGATTAGAACTAAGCCTTCTATCAATGCCAGGGCTGGCTGGGCAGTAGAGGCCACAAAAGAAGGATAAGGTGCCTCCCATCATTCATTTAAACAACTCAGACTGGAGAAGGCAGCCACATAGTACAGAAGAAAGCAATACCAAAAGCAGCATGTGTTCATATAATGCCAGTGCCAGGAGTTACACATTATAGCCACACAGGGAGGGAGGGAGGGATAGGGATACGGATAGGGCTGTCTCTGCCCTGGGCAGGGGCTGGGCAACCGCTCCAGCAGGTGTGAGGGCAGTAACTTGGCCTCTATGAACCTTAGTTACCTCATCTGTAAAGAGAGGGGGCTGGACCAGACAACTGCTAACATGTTGTGGTTCTGTTTTCCAAAATTGTTGATTATATGGTCCAGGGAATAAATGCAAAAGAAAAGAGATAGCTCAACCTCAGCTAAGTTAGAACCACAGAACTTTCAGACCTGGTAGTCTGGTCTTGGTGATCGGTACCGACTATGCCACCAGGCCCTTTCCAAGACACGAGGACCCATGCAGCAGGTCTGCACGCACCCGGGACATGGAGCTTCCTTGGCATGAGGGTGTGTGCATGCTAAGTCGCTTCAGTTGTGGGATGAGGGCGGACGGACCAAACGTGAGCGCAGGACCTGAGGGCTGTGATTTACACATCCTGAGCTACATGTACAGCTTCTTGAAAGAAACTGCATACCCTCAGAGGCCTGAACCATCCTGCCCAACATGTAGGTATGTGTTTTTTTTTTTTTTTCTCTTTTTTAAACTGGAGGCTCAATAAACTGAGGGAGGTGGTTCAGAAAGCAGTCTAGGGTAGTGATTTGGCCACCCAAAGCCTAAAAAGGCCTAGTCAGGAGAGAGACAGCCAAATAGGGCCGAAGGGGGAAAGGCCACCTTAGGCCTGGTGGTCAAAGTAGAGGGACATTGCTGGAGGAAACTCATCAGTGCCTGGGAACTTGTGGGCGAAGTGAGCAATGCCTAACCACCCTCTGATGTCCTCCAACTATGGGCAGACAGTACTCTACTATCTCTGGGCTAGGACAGCAGGGGAGATGATGCTGAGGAGTGGGCACTTCCAACCCCAGGGGAAGGCACGTCAGGGGCCACAGAGGCCACCTCATTTCCACACTGTGCGGTCAAGGGCGCAGTGCACACTTGGTGTCGGGGGCCCATGGGTTTGGATCCCTGTCCTGTCTCTATGTACCAGGAGTGCTGCCTGGGCTGTGGCCACCTGTGCCTGCTCATCTAATCGACGCAGCTCGGTCCCGAAGGCGCGCACAGAGCGTTCCAGATGCAGGTGTTGCCGCAGTAGGGCCTCGGTGGCCACCTGGTCCTGTCCAAAGGATGCACTCTCCAGTGTAGACCGCTGCTCCTGAAGCCACGAGTCTGCCTCCGCCACGTCCACGAAGTACTGTGAGGAGGACGGCAGGCTGGGCACACATGGGCTGACCCTGCCCTCCCTGCCCGGCCACCCAGTTCCCACTGCCCTGCTACCTGCTGGACGAGCAGGGCCGCCTGCAGCCTCATGCCCTGCTCATCCATCCGGGCCCAGAGCCGCTGCCACATGCCCTGCACCACCTCAGCCCGCTCCCAGGGATCCGGCCCCGTTGGGGGCCCGCAGGCTCCCAGTTTGCATCCCCTCTGCACGAGATCAGCACACACGGCCTGGTGGCGATGGAGCTTGGCTTCCAGGGCCTGGAGGAGCACAGAGGAGGGAGCTGGGTGAGGGAAGGGATGGATGGCAGGGAGAGGGCAAGAGCCAGGATGCAAGGTAGAGAGCACCTTGTGTTTCTGCAGGGCCGCTGCGATCTGGCTGAGATCCGGGCCCGGGGACGCATCCTCCACCAGCTGTCCATGCTCCCTCAACCAGGCTTCCTCCTCCTCACAGCTGTGCAGGAGCTCTGCCTGCTGCAGCGTCTGCTCCAGTGAGGCCCTCCTGAGGGATGGCAAGGGCCACGGAGGGGATTGGGCAGTGATGGGACTTGGGGAGGGGTTCCCCACCAGGCCCAGACACCTCCCCTTAGATAGGAGCTCTCCTGTCCCTGGATCATGCAACAGAGGAGACTAGGTCAGGGTACAGGAAGTCACCAGGCAGCACTGTTTAAACCTGGGCAGGAGGTAATCTGGATTACAGAAAAGTTGTGGAGAGGGTAGAGGAGTTTGGGTGGGCTCTTACCTGGACCTAGCAAGAGACATGAGGCTCTGGTAGAGCTGGGCCAGCGCCCTGGCCTTGGCCTGCAGCACCTCCACAGCAGTGCCCATGGAAGAGTCCAGCTTCATCGTCTGGTGGGCCAGATGGCTCACGTGGGCTCCAAGGGCTGAGATCTGGGCCTCCAGCAGCTCATGCCTCTGCAGCAGCCTCTCTACCTCTGTCAGCTTCTGCCCACAGGCCATGGAGCTGACTAGCACCTGGCCAGGGACAGATGAGTGGTCATTAACGTCCCAGAGTGCTGGGTCCCCATGAATGCCAGGACTGGTGCATGCTGCTATGTTCCCCCAGGGGTCCACTGGTCCAGGGCCCACCTGCAGCTCATTGAGCTGGTCGGAGGCAGTCTCCACCTCCTGCAGCAGGCTCAGCACAGCCTGCATGCCCGCTATCTGCTTCCTCTGCCCTTGGAGCCGCTGGAGGAGCCGCTCCCAGCGCTGGGTGATCTCCAGCTGCCTGGGGGATGTGAGAATAAGGGTGGTGTACATTGGGCCATGGCAGGGAAGCTTGGGGTCCGCAGTTGGTGGTGGGGGGACTTGTCTGTTCTGGAGGAACCTGAGTACTGTGGCTGGGGCTGTGAGCATCCTAACCTGGAGTGCTAGGGGCAGTGTCCCTGCCTTTTAGAAACAGGCAGAAAAACTGGAAGGAGAGTCTGGGAGGTTCAGGCCTCCTCTGACCCCCAAGCCTTCCTTCCAGTCCTCATCTCAGGTGACTGCAACTCCATCCTTCCCAGTGCCCTGGCCAGGAACTGGATGACTTGCTTTCTCACATCCCACATCTCATCCGTTTGCAAATTCCCTTGGACTCAAAATAAAGGCAGAACCCCTCCATTTCTCATCACCCCCACTTCTCTATTGTTCTAAGTGATTACTGCAGTAGCTTCCTGACTGTTCTCTCTGCTTCTGCCCTTGTCCCTTCAGTCTACTCCTGTCATGGCATCCAGAATGATCACTGTAAAATAAAAGTTAGATCATGTCACTCCTCTGCTCAAGTCCTGCCATGATTTCCTATCTTCTGCTGAGTAAAAACCAAGTCTTTACCGTGTCCTGCAGGGTCCGGCAGGATCTCTGCCACCACCCCTGGCCTCCATACCTCCCTGATCTCAACTACAAATTGTTCACTTGGCTTCCACGTTTTTTTCCAAACATGCCAGGCATGTGCCCCTTTGGGACACTGCCCTAGTATAGTCCGTCATCACATCTCTATGGTTTCTCACTTCTTTCTGGTCTTTTAGTTCAGTTGCTCAGTCGTGTCCGACTGCTTGCAACCCCATGGACCACAGCACGCCAGGCCTCCCTGTCTATCACCGACTCCCAGAGTTTACCCAAGCTCGTGTCCACTGAGCGGGTGGTTTTTGTTCAAAAGTAAACCTCCTCTGACCACTCAGTGTAACTCCCTCTGCCCACGTTGGCACCTCATATGCCCCTACTCTGCTTTATTGTCTTTTAAAATCTCTGTTTGTGTTTTCCTTAGTAGTATACAAGCTCTATGAGGGGAGGGATTTTTATTTGCCCTCTTCACTGCTAAATCTCCAACACCTAGAACAGTACTTAGGACATAGTAGACACTCAATAAATGCTTAGTTTTAGTGAATAAATTAATAAGAGGCTATTTAGAAAGAACAGTGCTTTACCAAAGGGATCAATTACAGAGGTTGGAATTTTAGGCATCAGTGGGAGCTAGATCTTTTTATCTATTTATTTATGCTGTGCCATGCATCTTGCGAGATCTTAGTTCTCTGACTATGGATCGAATCTGGGCTCTGACAGTAAAAGTGCCAAGTCCTAAATACTGGACTGCCAGGGAATTCCCAAGAGATAGATCTTTTAAAAGGGAGCCCCAAACCTATAAATCACCCCCACCTCTGTGACCAGGAGTGGGCAACTGCAACGAGAGGGGCATGGTAGGAAGGCCTTAGCCTGTTTTGAAGACTGTCCCATGCCCGGGACTCACCTGCTGGCCACCTCTGTCCCACCGTGGTAGCGCTCCTGCTGGAGGATGTCCGCAATCTCGGCCAGGGCCTGGAAGCGCCCCTCCTGGGGCAGGATACTGGCTTCCAGCATGCCCAGCCTCTGGGCGGCCGCTTCCAGCATGGCCGGGCTGGCCAGCGGGGCTGCGGCCCGGTCTAGCACCTGCTCCGTGTCTGTCAGGAAGCTCTCCCGGAGGGCTGCCTTACGCTGGAAACGCCGGGCCAGGGTTTCCAACCGCTCTAGCTGTAGGAGCCTCTGCTGCAGGGCCCGGCTCCGTGAGGCCTCCGCCCGCTCCAGGCTTGTCCAGCACCGGGACAGCTCTGCAGGGCCCAGGCCCTCAGGTGGCAGGAAGGGCCTGCGGTTCTGGGCTTGGAGGACTGTCTGCAGCCGAAAGAGCAGGGCCTCCGTGGCCCCACGCTGCTGCAGTCTCGGTGGCTTCTCCTGGCTGCGGAAGGAGGCAAAGGCCACCAGTAGCTGGCGCATGGCAGGCAGGTTGTCTGGGAAATCCCGCGCCTCCAGCTGCACCTGCTTCTCTGCAATCCAGCACAGCAGGTCGGCCACCAGCTCCTCGTACTGGGTCTGCAGCGCCTCTGACTCCTGCAGCTGAAGCAGGATCTGGTGGAGGACACAGGAAGGGCTCAGACTAGCACCTGGGGGGCACACCCTGGCTTCCAGGTCCTGGAGGCCTTCCTCTTTTGGGTGCTGAGTACCAGCCAGGCTTGCCCAGGTACACAGTAACTCCTGCTCTCAGGTGAAGATACGCTGAAGTGGGGGTGCTCCCAGCCCCTGGAGAAGCAGGTCTGCTTCCATTCCACACTCAGACCCGGGAGTGGGGCTCCGTCCTGCCTTCCTCTATCTTATTTTACCCCATTTGGCCTCAACACTGGAGGTGCTCTTCTTTCCCTTCCCTGAGGCCCCCACACCCCTAAAGCAACTCAGAGCCTTTGGCCTGGATCACCTCCCCCACTCCCAGCTGAGATACCAACCCTGAGGACAACCCTCCCAGGCCTCAGCCTCTGCCATCGTGCCCAGAGGGTAAGAAAGCCCCCCAGAAACATGGACTCGGCCCAGCAGAGCTGCCCCGTGCTTGTCCTTGCAGAGTCCAGCTCTCTGTGCCTTTTAATCCCACAAGGAGCTTAACAACTTAAGAGCCGAGAGGGAGTGGGAGGGGCAGGGAGAGGTGCTGCTCTCCAGCTTCCCTGAATGCCAGGAAGTCTGCTCATGCTCCCTGAGCACTCCCAGCAGCCTCTGTTACCCAGAATCAATTGTGTGTTACCCAGGCATCATCACTCCCATTTTACAGATGAAGCACAGTAAGGCTAGATGATGTGGCCAAGGTCACACAGGGAGGAAAGGGCACAGGGTGTGCTGACCCCGGAGCCCATGTTCGCCTCGCCTCTCCTCAATGCCATCTTCTCTCTGTCCCCAACCTTTGTGAGTCTCCTCTGGACGGTCTGCTCCTGGTGCAGGCGGGAGAAGTGGTGGTAGTAGAGGGAGACGTAGGTCATTATGGAGCGCTCGTCAGGCTGTAGGGCTGCCACATCCTCTGGATCCAGCAGCTGAGCAATGCCCAGCTCCTGCTCAGCTACGTGGAAAGCACAGCGGAGGTTGTGCAGCGGGCGGTCGGGACGCAGGGAGCTGTAGTCAAGCAGGTCTGGCCTAGGCAGAGAGCGGGCAGAGCTCTTCACCAGAATCAGGGACTGCTCAGCTTTATGTGGACTTGTTAAGAGGGTCATTCCCACCTTGCTGGGCACTAGCTTCCCCCTGATGATGATCTAAGGCCCTGGTTCAAGGAATAGGACTGGGAGAGGGGAGGGTTAATTTTGCTTGGGGCTCAGCCTCCTGGGTAGCAGGGGGAAGCTCCAAAAGGGACAGGTGCTTGCCAGAGAGCGGACTGAAAAGACAATCAGGGACACAGAGAGTAGAGGACAGCAGGGGTCAGAGGCAAACCTGGCTAGTTCTATGGAAGGGGGGAGGGGTATCACAGATCAGGAGCTCAGAGTCAGTGTCTCTAGCATTGTGCCCAGTTTAAGGGGCCAGAAGGATATGGGATAATGGGTGGGTTGAAGACCCAAGTCCTGGAGCAGTTAGCTCAGCGGGTGGAAGGCCTCTGAGAAGGAAGCAGAGGCCTGCCTCAGGCCAGCCAGGGCTGGAGGTGCTGGGTCCCCTCCCACACGCTCACCTGTGGGCATGGATGAGGGCACTGAAGCCGAGCCCGTCACTCCAGCTGCGGGAGAAGTCCGTGATGTTGATGTTGGCATAGCCGGCAGTCTTCCGCTGGCACCAGACCAGCAGAGCTTCCCTGGCAGACAGCAGGGCTGCGCTGACCCCAAACTCCTCCTGGAAGGACAGGACAGCGGTCACCATGCAGGCATGGGATGGGAGGTGGGTAGGCCGCAGAGGCCGCAGGTTGTGGGAGAGGCAGGCTGGGCACAGTGCGATCCTGCTCCCCCACCTGGAGGCGGTGTGGACGGCCTGTCCTTCAGAGCACCTGACTGCACTTGCTGTTACTTGTGCTGGCCAGGGATTGGGGGTGCGAGAGAAATATTGTGCTTACAAAGAAGTGGGGCAGCCTGAAAGTTGTCACCTCTGAGCAGCTGGTTTTGAGTCACAATTGGTGACGACAGCAGCGGTAGCTCCCATTTCTCTCGGCCTTCCTTTCTTTTAAAATATTTATTTGTTTGGCTGTGCCAGGTCTCAGTTGTGGCACTTGGGATCTTCAGTTATAGCACGTGAACTCTTAGTTGCATCATATGGGCTCTAGTTCCCTGACCGGGGCTCAAACCTGCGACGCTGCATTGGGAGGGCAGAGTCCTAGCCACTGGACCATTAGGGAAATCCCTCTCCAGCCTTCTGTTGGGCCGGGCACTGTGCTAACCAACCCTGGGCCACACGGAATTGAGTCTGGGCTTCATTAGACCGACTCCAGGTCACCATGGGCTTTCTGCCAGCACAGCCCACACACATGGCTCTGCCCTGGCACAGCCCCCAGAGGTAGGCACTGTTAGTAGCTACATTCTCAGGAAGCACAGCAGGTGCAGTAAGAGGGGTCAGGAAACTGCCTGGGGTCCCCCGGCTATTAGGGGAGGGTCTCTCCTGACCTAGAAACCTCTGACATGCGGAGCCCATCCGTCCGCCTCACAAGGCCTCCCTCACACATGGCTTCTTCAGACTGGGAAATGACCATCTACAGCTGGTTTCTGTCTCCTTGATAATCTCTTTTATTCTGCCGCTTTCATTTTCCGCACGTTTCCCCTCACCTCCCACCCCTCCCCCCCATCCCTCTTTTACTCAGCGCTTCTTTCCCGCCTCCTCCCGGGCTCCACTTCTTTCCCCGCCTTCTGCTCCTTGTCCCTGTCCTGCCCGCAGTGGTCCTCCCCTTCCCTCCACCCCCTCCCCTGCCCCTCATACCCTGGAGTCCCCATCTCCTTTTTTCTCTCCTTTTCTCCCTTCTTCATCACTCAACTAGAGCCAGACATCCTGGAATGTGAAGTCAAGTGGGCCTTAGGAAGCATCACTGCAAACAAAGCTAGTGGAGGTGATGGAATTCCAGTTGAGCTATTTCAAATCCTGCAAGATGATGCTGTAAAAGTGCTGCACTCAATATGTCAGCAAATTTGGAAAACTCAGCAGTGGCCACAGGACTAGAAAAGGTCAGTTTTCATTCTAATTCCAAAGAAAGGCAATGCCAAAAAATGCTTCAACTACCGCACAATTGCACTCATCTCACACTCTAGTAATGCTCAAATTCTCTAAGCCAGCCTTCAGCAATACATGAACCATGAACTTCCAGATGTCCAAGCTGGTTTTAGAAAAGGCAGAGGAACCAGAGATCAAATTGCCAACATCTGCTGGATCATCAAAAAAGCAAGAGAGTTTCAGAAAAACATCTATTTCTGCTTTATTGACCAAGCCAAAGCCTTTGACTGTGTGGATCACAATAAACTGTGGAAAATTCTGAAAGAGATGGGAATACCAGACCACCTGACCTGCCTCTTGCGAAACCTGTATGCAAGTCAGGAAGCAACAGTTAGAACTAGACATGGAACAACAGACTGATTCCAAATAGGAAAAGGAGTATGTCAAGGCTGTGTAGTGTCACCCTGCTTATTTAACCTATATGCAGAGTACATCATGAGAAATGGTGGGCTGGAAGAAGCACAAGCTGGAATCAAGATTGCCAGGAGAAATATCAATAACCTCATATATGCAGATGACACCACCCTTATGGCAGAAAGTGAAGAAGAACTAAAGAGCCTCTTGATGAAAATGAAAGAGGAGAGTGAAAAGTTGGCTTAAAGCTCAACATTCAGAAAACCAAGATCATGGCATCTGGTCCCATCACTTCATGGCAAATAGATGAGGAAACAGTGGCAGACTTTACTTTTTGGGGCTCCAAAATCACTGCAGATGGTGATTGCAGCCATGAAATTAAAAGATGCTTACTCCTTGGAAGGAAAGTTATGACCAACCTAGACAGCATATTAAAAAGCAGAGACATTATTTTGCCAACAAAGGTCCGTCTAGTCAAGGCTACGATTTTCCAGTAGTCATGTATGGATGTGAGAGTTGGACTATAAATAAAGCTGAACGCCGAAGAATTGATGCTTTTGGACTGTGGTATTGGAGAAGACTTTAGAGTCCCTTGGACTGCAGGGAGATCCAACTAGTCCATCCTAAAGGAGATCAGTCCTGGGTGTTCATTGGAAGGACTGATGCTGAAGCTGAAGCCCCAGTACTTTGGCCACCTGATGTGAAGAGCTGACTCATTTGAAAAGACCCCGATGCTGGGAAAGATTGAGGGCAGGAGGAGAAGGGGACAACAGAGAATGAGATGGTTGGATGGCATCACTGACTCAATGGACATGAGTCTGGGTAAACTCTGGGAGTTGGTGATGGACAGGGAGGTCTGGCGTGTTGCAGTTCATGGGGTTGCAAAGAGTCGGACACAACTGAGTGACTGAACTGAACTCCCTTCTTCCAATTCTTCCACCAATTTCTGTTTATAAACTCAGAATGTCTTAGGAGATTGGGATTGACATATATACGCTCCTATGTATACAACAGCTAACTAATGAGAACCTACTGTGCAGCACAGGGAACTCTACTCACTGCTCTGTGGTGACCTAAATGGGAAGGAAATCCAAAAAAGAGGGGATATGTGTATACGTATAGCTGCTTCACATACAGCATAAAATAATACAACCTTGTAAAGCAACTATACTCCAAAAAAAAAAAACAAAACCCAAAACTCAGAATATCAAAGCACAGCAGGTTATATTCCGTTCCCCATCCTCTGGGCCTGGGAGCTTGGGTAGAAGGGACTAGTATGCAGCAGCACAAGGGAGGGGCAGGGAAGGAGTCCAGGGCCTGGAGCTGGGCTCTGCCAGAGCCAGGCCAGCCCAGAAACCCTGAGCAGCTGGGGTTAGCCTGGTCCCAGACACATCTGAGTTTCGCAGGAAGAAGGGCCTGAGCTGGCTGCAGACAAGAGAGCCAGCTGGCCAGTTGGTGGCCAGTCAGGGGACAATGTAGACCTGCTGCCCCCAAGGGAAGGGGTGGCAGGGCACTTGGAACTGGCTTAGCGGGGTGGGGAGGGGAGCGTGGCTTCCTGGAAGGGCTTGAGGTCAGTTAGAAGTTGATCCATCCACTCATTCACCACATGGGTGCTAGGCCCTGGGGATGCAGGCAGGCAAGGGCCCTGCTCTCCTGGGCGTCACCATCCCATCATGAGTGTCAAGGGTCCTCCTGGATTTGAGCCAAATCTGTGGCTTCTTTTCTTTAAGATTTCATGCTCCAAGTTGGCTTTCCTAACCTACTGGGATTGAGTTTTAGGGGGGTTTTGGAAACCATGGAACTATGAACATTTATATAAGGACTTATGTGTTCACTCTTCCTGACCCAGTTGTGGAAAATGAGAGAGAGAATGGAGGAAGATGAGGAACCATCTCTTTGGTTTTCAGGATCCTGAGGATTTGGAAACCTTCAGGGCTGGGCTTCCTCTGTATGTTTTATTTCCCCAATAGTACGTTAGGGGGTAATGAAAGTTACAGGGTTTCAATTGCAAGTAGAAAACAATAAATTAGCCGTGAACGGCAGGTGGTGGGCAGGCACCTTGGCCCCCTTCACTAGTAAATGACTTGTCCCAGACCCAACTTGAAGCCCATAAATCTATTAACAGTTCTTACTTCAGCATATTACAATCTCTCTGACACTCTGAATCCTTTGCCTGCGACTGAAGAGTGAATAGTAGTTGTGTGGATGACGAGGATCCGCTGTGGGCATCCTAACGGCCAGGTGGAACTGCTCTGACCCCAGGGCCCTGAGGGGAGGCCAGGTCTGGGCTGGGCTGGGCTGGGCTGGGCAGCTGGGCACGGGGGCTGAGACATACCTTGTCCAGGCAGATGTCGGAAATCTGGAAACGCAGAATGATGACCCAGATGAGTCCCAGGATGAGCGTCTGGTCTCCATCCACGATGTTCTCTGGCCCAATGAGGGGTATTGGCACCTGTGGGCATATTTTTCTGACCTCAGCCACAAAGCCCATGTACTAGAGAAGACTCATAGTAACCAAAGGGTTGGCTGCTGGATGGGAGGGGTTCTGTCTGTCCTGACCCAGGAGGTCCCCAGGGGAGAAGCCGGCATGCCCAAGGCCAGGCAAACCCAGGCTTTCCAAGCAATAATGGAGACAAGGCTGTCACCTTCATAGGCTATATATCTGTGACACGTTACGACTCTGAGCTTGAAGGGTACTGAGTAGCTTCTGACAAGGGCTACAGTGCTTGCACCTTCTGGAGGTTCTGGAGAGGAGGTGATTGGCTCACAGGCCATTGGCCCTGGGACCAAGTAGTGTAGGCTGGCATTATGTGGCTGGCAGCTTTCTGTTCTTCCATGAGTCTAGGGACCACAGTGCTCCATCCCTTGCTCTGGCCTCTCACCTCCCTGGCCTCCCTCCAGCATGCTAGGCTCCCAAGGGGCTGCCTGTGACCCACATCCCAGGACTTAGGCTCAGCCCAGCCAGTTTCAGCTGTAACTTCACATCCTGCAGACTCAGCCACCTCATGCTTCAGTACCTGAAGCCAGGAGCCCCCAGGCTTCCCAATTCCTGCTTCTCAATATAAATGACCCCTGCAGAGCCCCTCGACATGGGCCATGAGGATCCCTGTTTCTGGAGCTCTCCTCTCCTTTTAGAGACGACTTCTCTGGGGCTGTCCCTTCCTCTCAGGATCCCTCCTGTTTGTGGAGGCCACTCCCGGCTGTCTAGTCCAGCTTCTCCCAGGCAGCCCTACACCACCTCCCTTCCCTGCCTGGCTCAGTAGTGTCTGAGGCTTTTCCCCTGTGTCTGACCCTCACATCTAAGATCTGCTGACCAGCTGCTCATGGGCCTTGCCTGGAAAATATTTTCCTCCTTTATGAAAAGAGAAGGTTAAGAGTATACTGAATCTTTTAACTTAGACTCCACAATCTCTCACTGTAGGCAAAGGCAGATTTCATTCCTGCCCACTGGGGACAACGGTTGTTCCAGCTCCAGCCAGGTGGGTGCTCTCTAAGCCGGGAGAACTGTGCAAAGTAGGGCTTTGCTTCCTGGACTCTGTATCCCAGATGCTCCTCCTGGATTCCAGCTCCAGACCCTCTGTTTGGCCCTGTGGCCAGCCCAGGAAAGATGATCCGGTCATCTGGCCTGTCCCCACCACCCACCCCAGCACCAAGCCCAGGAGCCCTCTCCCCAGTGCCCACCTTGGCCCTGAGGAAAGCCAGAGCTCGGCTATTGTTCTCCAGAAAATGGACGCGCATGCGGCCCCTGTTGGGGGGTGGCAGGGCCTCCCCTGAGATGAGCTCCAGGAGCCGCAGCAGGTGGGTGCCGTCGGCCAGCTCTGTGCATAGGTTCTGGATCTCGATGCCCACCTGGGAGGGGATGAGGAATAGGTACAGGGTCAGCCCAGCCTCTCCTGTCTGCTCCATCCCAGGACCTGGGTGGTGAAACCTAGTGCACCAGCCTGGAGGAAGGATCACTGGCCTTGGCCAGCTGAGCTCACCGTCGGCCCCCTGGGTCCACCTGCCAGGGAGCTGGGGGCACAGTGGAGGCAGCTGTGGGGAGGGCCCAGCTGCACTCACCCGGCCATGCTGGAAGATATTGTTGATCCACTTGGTGAAGGTCTTCTCCTGCATCTGCATGTGCCGCGCCTGCAGCTTGCGGATGTGGCCCATCTCGTACGCAGAGTCCATGGCAGGACTGGACCGGGAGAGCCAGCCTGGGGTCTGCGGCTGGACTCCTGCTTCAGGTGCCCTGTAGTGCCAAGGAACTGCTGGGGGTTGTGGGGCTCACTGGCCAGCAGGCCCGGAGCCCTTTGGGGATGAGGGGCCACTGGATATTTCCCTAAGCTGCAGACATTGGGGGCCTGGAGGCTGGGGGAGGACGGTGGATTCTGATGACTCCCTGGGACAGGGGACCCCTCCCTGCCATTGCCCCATGTTTGGTGGGTGAGGGCAGCTTGGGATCTAGCCAGGTAAAGTCTTGGGCTCCTGGTTGGTGACCTGAACTTCAGTGGCCCACCCCCTTTTCCAGATTCTTCTTCTAGAGCTCCTGCTGCCAGAGGTTTCCCCTGCGCCACAGCATTCAGCTGCTGCTGCTCGGGATGAATAGGGCAGGTGGAAGGAAAAAAGAAACTGCTCACCTTGTTGATGTCCAGGCCTTGGAAGGAGACCTGGCTGGGCGATCGGAGACGGCAGTTAGCAGGGGCTAGGCGGGGAGGGAGAGACGTCAAGAGAGGCTGAGGCTGAGGCTGGGGTAGTGCCATGGCCCTCCTCTTGGGCCAGCGAGGCAGGGGTGACTGCACACAGCCGGCATTGTCCTCCCACCTGCCACGGGGCGTGGCCCGGGCCCGGAGGGGGTGGCTCAAGAATGCTCCAGATCGATGCTCCAGGGTCTCCTCCTTCATCATCTCCCTGCTGCTAAGGCCTTCAGTATTGGGTGGAGTCCTGGTGCCCAAGACACAAGAGACGGGATGGTCTCGAGTTGGCTTCTGGTGGGAGCTCCAGACTGGTGGGGGCGCTGCAGTCTGGGTTCAAGAGCCTCTGGTCAGAGAGCTTCTGCACCCACACCGTAGGCTGAGGCTGCCCTTCTGCACCCCAGCAGGGCCTCTCTGTGAGCACCTGCAGGGCCGGAGATGTGAGTGAGCCTGTGGGGCCACAGCCCCCACATCCTCGACTCAGCACAGACCACAGGGAAGCGCTGGATCAGGGCTGGGCTTTCCAGGCTTGATGGAAACACAGGCAATCCAGACCAGGGCTGCGTGAAGGGGTCCCTTCCACCTGGGGGCCACTTTCTGAAGGGGGCTCCCCCTGAAAAGGGGTAACCCACACCTGCAGAGCCTGCCTGTAGGAATGAAAGAATCTCCTCCAGAGTCAGAGATACGGTGTTCACTCTTTGGGGCCCCAGCGAGGCCCCAGCACCTGTGCTCCCTGGGCTCTGGCTGGGCCCAAGGCTCGGAAGCAGGGGCTGTGGGGGAGCCAGCCAGCCCCTCTCTCCAACCCCCTACCTCCCGCTGCAACCGTGGACTGCACGACACAAGGAGAGCAAGTTCTTATTCAGGTGGCTTCACAGGACTGTCTGCTCACAGTCACGGGGCTAGGCTGTGTATCTAGATTCATCCACCCTGAAGCCCAGCAACCATCCTGAGGGAGGCGTCCCTCACAGTCCAGGCCGGTGAGAGGGGCAGGGGCTACAGCCTGCCCTTCAGAGCTGGGTGGGATCCATTACACCTGAACCTCAGCCTGTGGCTGGGAGTGAGGGGCATGCTGCCCTTGGGTGGTGGGGCAGATCCCCTGTATCTAAGAGGAGCCTCCACCCTTGTCCTCTCCCTGGGAGGTCCCTCTTACCATTGACTGGCTTCCCAGCACTTGGGATGAACCTGAGCTTCCTTGTTGTCCCAGGTCCAGTCAGGCACCAACAGATGTCACTGCTATGCCCCAAAAGCGGGCACTCCACAGGGCACCGCCACCCGATTACTCCCACTGCCCCTGCAGGTCCCCGTCACAGCACCCTGTCTCCATGTCAGCCTATGCCCAGCCCACCATGCCTTCACAGAGCAAGACTCCCCATTGCCAGGTGGGGACCAGAGCTTCCTGCTCACATCTGAGCATCAGTTCTTATCTCAGCTTAGAATGTCTCTTCTGCGCCCCACAGTCCACAGTCTCATAACAGCCCCAGTTAAAAACCTTTCCTATGGCCAACAAACCCCCGAAAAGATGCTCAGCATCGCCCATTATTAGAGAAATGCAAATCAAAACTACAATGAGGTATCACCTCCACATCTTTCAGAATGGCCATCATTTAAAAAATCTACAAACAATAAATGCTGGAGAGGATATGGAGAAAAGGAAACCCTCTTGCACTGTTGGTGGGAAGGTAA
This sequence comes from Bos indicus, assembly GCF_029378745.1. Classification (NCBI taxonomy): domain Eukaryota; kingdom Metazoa; phylum Chordata; class Mammalia; order Artiodactyla; family Bovidae; genus Bos; species Bos indicus. The sequence continues at coordinate 37,205,138 of NC_091769.1, forward strand.
ACTGACACAGCCACTATAGAGAAGAGTATGGAGATTCCTTAAAAATCTAGGAATAGAACTACCATATGATCCAACAATCCCACTACTGGGCATACACTCGGAGAAAATCATAACCGAGAGGCGCATGTACTCCAATGTTTGTTGCGGCACTTTTTACAGTAGCAAGGACATGGAAGGAACCTAGACACCCACCGACAGATGAATGGATACAGAAATTGTAGTACATATATTCAGTATTACTCAGCTATGAAGAGAATGCATCTGAGTCAGTCCTAATGAGGTGGATTAGCTCAGAGTCTATTATACAAAGTGAAGTAAGTCAGAAAGAGAAAAAACAAATATTATACATTAATGCATGCATGTGGAATCTAGAAAGATGGTACCGATGAACCTATTTGCAGGGCAGCAAGGGAGATGCAGACATAGAGAACAGACTTGTAGACACAGTAGGGGAAGGAGAGAGTGGGACGGATTGAGACAATAGCATAGAAATACACACATATTACCATGTGTAAAATAGAGAGCAAGTGAAAATTTGCTGTTTAAAAAAGGGAGCTCAACCTAGAGGGGTGGGATGGAGTGGGAGATGGGACGGGTTTCAGGAAGGAGGAGACAGGTATACCTGTGACTGATTTGGGTTGATGTGTGGCAAAGGCCAACACGATATTGTAGAGCAATTTCCCTCCAATAATTGTATTTTGTTCTATATTTTTCAATACTGTACAATTATAATTTTCGATATTAAAAAGAAATCCTTTCCTTCTAGGAAGTCCCTCTTCCTCCTGCCTCTGTAAGTTTGTTTCACCTCCCATTAAGAGCCTTGGCCCAGGCGTCGCGTGTGATGTGAGCACCAGAGGACAGGGTGGAGCTGCACGGCCCTTTGCACACAGATCTCAACAGAGGTGGTTGTATTTGAGGTTGTTGGGTAGGTTGTTAGGAAACTGTTCATCTTTTTCCCAAGTTCAACTGTAATAAAGCTACTGTACGTGATGCCAGGACCAGCTTCTCTTGGGCTGTGACTGACTGCAGCCCCTGGGTCCAAATCCTGTTGGTCAGTACAGATTTGGAATGTTTGCATTGCAAGTAACTGAAGTTTCAAGTCAAATGGGCTTACACAATATAAACGTAGCATACTGGTCCATGTAACTGGAAAGTCTGGCAGGAGGAGAACTTTAGGTGAGGTTTGATCCAGCAGCTCAAATGATGCCACCACAGGTTTGGATTTCCTTTGCCTTTCTCAATGCCTCCTTCATCTTCATGCTCCCTGGGGTAGCTGCTGCCAGCCTAAATCCTCCAGCACCACTGGGCACTTCTCTCACAGCTATTTATATTGTGCCAATAGGCTCACTTCTTTGAACTGCACGGTTCAGAAGACAGAACATCTTCCTGAGAGTTGGAACAGAAGTCTGAGGGACCTCTCATAATCACATGTCAATTTCTGAACCATTTCTGTGACCAGGTAGATGAAATACTCTAATTGGCTCAGCCAATCAGGATTCATCCTGGAAAGAAGGAGTGGGATCTGTCTCCCCAAACTTCACCGTTCAGTTTGACGGTGGGGAAGTAGAGAGTGGCCTGTAGAAGGAAATTCCAGTCTGGATCACTAAAAGGGTAGGTGGGAGCCAGTGTGAAAACTCCAGATGTCTACTATGGGTGCTCTGCACCTGCTGGGCATGGCAAGAGGTAGAGCAGTGCCAGTCAGCCAGGGGTTGCATCCTAGCACTACGGCACCCTCAGGTGTCTGGCCAGCCTCGGTGCTAGAGAGGCCCAGTGATGCCCCGTCCCGGGCCTCAGAAGAGTCTCCTTGACGGTCCCTTCCAGTCTTGGCTTCCAGTCACTCTTGGTCGGTGCATAAACCTCCCTCAGTGCCTGCTTCCAGACTTGGCCTCTGCCCACATCAGATGGAGCTGCTTTCCTGCTGAAGAAGCCCCCATCTCCCACCTAGAGAACATGCGAGACAAGGGTCACAGGGATGGTATGCCAAGGGGCATGCCCATCCCTTAACTCCTCTGCCATGTTTCAGAACGGTTCCAAGGGATGCCTGCTTTATTCCCAAGACAACTGGCACACAGTCACTGAAAAACCAGAGCCAACGGGAAAATGTGACTTTTTTCAGAAGTTTATTGATCAGTAGACTGTCTTTTTTTTGACATTTTGAAACAAGATTACAAAAAAAATAGAAGCATTGTGTATTAATAGCATTTTTTGGCTAATTAACATGTCGCCTGGTACACTTAAATTCGGCCCATGTTTACCTGGAAAAAAAACGCACTGGTTATCTGTCCTAAGAAAGTTACTCTTCCGCCACATTCCATGGAGGAAATAAACAGTGCCTCTTTAAACGCTTTCGTTATCTCCAAGGCAATCTGTCCGTGGCATTGCTCTGGGCATCAGGAAGGAGCAGAGCTGCCAAGTGGAAAGGTCCCAGTGGTGGCTGTCAAGCCATGACTCTGGTGGTTAAACCCCATCCTACATGGTGGATTCCAGCACAAGACACCCCCAGTGTTACAGGGGCGGCTGCTGAGACCCAGTGGACAGGGAAGGGCCGTGGTTGGAGCAGTGGGGCCAGGGCTCTGCTGAGGCCTTTCCTGTGGGCCTGTAAGCGGAGTGGCGGTTGGAGGAGAGCACAAGGCATTTGGCTTCTTCTCACATGTTCTCTGACCCAGCTGGACACCAGTCCCATGATATGGAGTAAGAATCCAACTCCTTAAGGCCCACCGCTCTGTGGGAGGGGCCACAGCCCTCAATCCAAGCGTTCCTGTTGCACGATGACAAGTGTTCCAGAGAAGCCAGTTCAGCCCCAGAGAAGCAAAAGACAACTGAATGCACGGCCCTAGCCACGGAAGAGTGCCCCCCCACCGCCCTCACCGGGCCATCCAAGCATGTGGCGAGCAAAGAATCCACGCAGGACGCCAAGCAGGCTGGACATCAGCGTGTGGCCACAGAGCTGAACTCTGTGATCATGAGCTGTACATAAAACAGACTTGAGATTCTTAGGTTTTCTTCTGTGGAGTCATAGACAGCATGAAGAGTTTTAGAGTTCTAGAGTTCAGTTGCTTCCAACCCCCAGCCATCCGTGAGTGCTCTAGGGAGGGGGCTCCTGGACAGTCGGGTGGTACTGGGAGGACAACACAGTCGGCCAAGGTGTCCAGATCCTGAGGGGTCTGTGTTACCAGCCCTGCTGCACATGGCCAGGGGGTAACGGGTGTTTTGGATCCAGACTCAAGGAACTCTGTGCAGGTCCTGGGGAGATGAGGGTCCTCACTTGGCTGCCATTCCTAATAGTTTCCAGTGTTTTTCTTTCCCATCAACTTTTCACGATGAGTGACTTCAGGTTTTTAAAGAAGATATTAACAAAAATGCACACACAAATTCCTTTTTCTTCATTTTTTTCTCAGCATTTAGCTGATAGGTGGTCTCCTGCCAGAGGTCATGGGGTGGTGGGGTGGGGATCACCCATGAGATGTTTCTATCCTCATAGCATCAGAAACACCTCCTCTCCAGCTACTCTAAAACAATATTCCTCTAAGTCAGTATATAGACAAAATCTACATATACACACATTAACAAGTGCCAAAAATATATACTCAGGACATATGTGTATATATTTATCTTTATATACGACAGCTGAACATAGCAGGATCAATCTGAGTGGAAATCAGCTAACTCTGGCATCTCCAAACCTCTGGACAAATGAACTCTCTCTCCTTCTCTCTCAATCTTGTCCTTTGCTGGAATCAACTGTGCTCACATGCCTGGGTGGTCCTCAGGTGTTTACAGAACCATCTGCTCAGATTACAGTACTGGAATTACAAATGTCTCTTTTCTATGTGTCTAATTAATTTCAAAGTGCTCATTAAGACTAAAACCATGTTATGTATTTACTTCTCTTAAAGCTAAATTATTTAGAAAGTAAGCTAGGGAGCGTGAGGGCTGGCATCTGGGTAAATGTTTCTCTAAAATAAATGTTTTTAAATCTGCAGTTCTGCCCTTGATAACATCAGGGGGGGAAAAAATGTGGTTTTGGGAAGACTTGGGTGGGGCTGTTTGGATTGCCTTCATTTTTGGTGCCGGCAGGTTCCAGGCTCTGTGGCCATCACAATAGTGATGAAATACCATGTCTCTCTTACTGCATAAGTAATGGTCATGGAAAGCCACCTGCATCCCGCAGCTGGAGCCCACATAGAGGCTGATCTCCACTTGCCACAGGCGTTTGGGTGAGTGGTCCAGAGAGGTTCACACCGGGGCCCTGGGAGAGAGAACACTCAGGAGCTGATGTACAGCTAAGTGCCCAAACCCTGCCTCATGAGGCACCCATGGTACGAACCACATAGATTCTGAAGAAAAGGCTTTATATGAGAGATTCCATCTTATTTCTGCATAAAGGCCTTTATCCTTTATACAGAAACTGTATTTTAAAAACTGGACATGATAAAAATGCCCATTTTCTTGTTACAAAAATAGTTTCTAACACTAGTAGACCGACTTCTTCTGCCTTCTAGCCAGTGAGGGTGGGCAGGCCCCTCACTCCCTTTGTGTCCACAGGGCCAGGACATGCACCAAGCCATGTTTTTGCTGAATTTAAATCCTGTCATCGACCAAAGAGCCTTGGAGACATGTGACCACGCTAACTGAGGACTGGGGAAAGCCACCTCTTTTCTTCCTCTAGTTTAAATAGTCTTTGCTACAAACGATTGGACAGACAAGTAAAGCTCATCTTCAGATTTCAATGTGACTAGAATACTAGAAATCTCGCCAGGGGTTAGTAAAGGTTGTGAGTTCCAAATTTCTAACCAAATACAACTTTGCTGGGAAGGCTTTGGGTTGGGGGAGCCCTGGGAAGGCCAGCCAGTGGATGCTGTGGGGGACACTCCCTGTGGCGTGGCTGCCTGCTCCGCTGGCCAGCAGAGGGACGGGAACGTGCAGACAAGGCGTGTCCTTCCCTCAAAGCCGGGGCAGCCCTCTTCTCTTTGGTAGATGGTTTGGAGAGAACAGAAACCTCTGCTGTTTTTTTTTTTTTTTTTCACTCTAAATTAAGCAGGGAACAAAATAAATAAGCTGGTCTTTGCTGCCTCCCGTTGCTCTCTGAGGGAGAGCTGGGCTCATAACAATGAACAGTTCAGTGGAGCCTAGCAGTGCCCCCAGCTCACTCCCTGTGGTTCCTGGGATTCCATATCCAAGTTTCTCCAGGCTTCCAAGGACTTCCTGGAAGCCTTCCTAGAATCTCCCTTTGTTCTCAACCCTTCAAACTTCATATCCATCCCCTCTCCCCAGTATTTTGATAGAAACTCAGGGAATTTTAAGGTAAAAGGACCTGATCTAGGGTCCAGTGTCTGCCCTTCCCATTCTACAGATGGGGAAACTGAGGCACAGGGCAGGCAGTGTCTCGCCCAGGGTCACTCAGTGAGCTGGTGACAGAGTGGGCCTCGGGCCCAGGCTGCCCTGATTCCCGCCCCACACTGCCTTCCCTGTGCGTGGTCTGCCCCTTAGTCGGCCTTGGACAAGGACTTCCTGTGGGAGGGCGGCACGAGATGGGGGGGCAGGCTGCTGGGCAGCTCATAGCCGCTGAGCTTGATCTTTATGAGGTGCTTGGCCAGTGCGAACTCCTCCTCGTCCAGCATGCCATCGCCGTCACAGTCAGCCAGCTTCCAGATCTTGCCTAGGACGCTGTTGGGCAGCTTGGAGGTCACCATCTCCTTCTTGGCGTTGATGCCTGATATCTTTCCGTTGATGGGTGACAGGGTGTAGAAGAGCTCGTCGTAGACAGGCTTGTCTTTGGCCACGACCCACTCCTCCTCATCGGCGCCCTCCTTGGCGCCCTCCCCGTAGCCCTGGTTGAAGGGGCTCTCGGCCGTGCCGTCGAAGGCGCCACCCTGCACGAGTGGCGGGGGCATGCTCATCTCCTCCTGGCTAATGAGGTTCATCAGCGACGAGATCTTGTTGGTCAGCATGTTGTCCACGGCCTCAATCAGCTTGGGCTTCAGTGAGTGGAACTTGGTGAAGTCGTAGTTCTCAAGCTTTTCCTGGAAAAGGAGAAACCACAGACTTGGTTAAAGCCCTTCTGCAGGAAGCAAACAAGGAGAGGGGTAGCTGGAGGGGACAAATGATCCCTTAAAGCCGGAAGCCCATACACTGGGCTGTCCAGAGCTCTCTCTTTGCTATGGTTCCCATATCTGAACTCACCAGGAGTGGCTTTTGGAACAAGAGGCAAGATACATGGGATGCAATGTTTTCCTGCAGTAGCTGACCGAGGTTAGCAACAGCATGAGGGACAGTGAACCCCTAGGACTTTGAGACAAAATTCCTTCACCCTGCCTTTTTTATTTTTAAGCACTCTAGAGATCTAGTATTTTAGCTTTTAAAGAATTTTACACACCTTACATACTTCAGCTGATCTTTACAACAATGCTCAGAGTTAGGAAGGGCAGGTATCAGTAACCTACAGAGACCACAAGGGATGTACTGGCGGAGTCAAGACCAGAGCCCAGGCCTCCTGCCACTCAGCTAGCCTCTTAGTGCTGTAACGTGAAGCTGTGATAGAGCTGTCCGTAGAACCTATTTAAGTAAAAATGATTACCGAAAGATTACGGTGACCAGTTAAAAAATAGTTTACGGCACAAATACGTAAAAGTTGAAACTGGTGAGAGAGAGGAGGAGGGATGACAAGTGTTAGTCACTCAGTCATGTCCAGTGCTTTGCGACCCCCATGGACTGTAGCCAGGATCCTCTATCCATGAAATTCTCTAGGCAAGAATATTGGAGTGGGTTGCCATGCCCTTCTCCAGGGGATCTCCCTGACCCAGGGATTGAACCCAGGTCTCCTGCATTGCAGGCAGGTTCTTTACCATCTGAGTCACCAGGGATGGGAAGGGCAAGTACAAATGCAGCCAACAGAGCTGAGAGGTCTTAGTGGGATGAGGGTGAGTCTCAGCTTCATCTCCCAGGAGGGCTGGTGGAGCAGAGCACAGGGTCTGGAGATGGCTCTAGTGGATGTGGCAATCACCTGGCCAGGACGGGAACCGACTGCAGATGCCACAGAGGTTCTGTGAATGGCTTTGTAGAAACAGTCCTTCCTGCTTTGGTTTTCCTTGGTTACTCACCTTCCTTCCACCCATCCATCCATCCATCCATCCATCCATTCATCCATCTAATCCAACATTTACTGACCATTTGTTACATGCCAGGCCCTGCTCAGGAATTTAAATATGAAAAGCCACAGTCTCTGCCTTCAGGGAACTCATATTTCAAAAAGGGCTTGACTTAGCTTACAGTGAAATGATGATAACGTAAAATAGAATAAAGTCACTAACAAAGGGAAAAGACAAGAAACTGAAAGAAAGAGGGAAGGAACCATCACATTAGACAATGAAGACTGTGAAAGACTATGTTCCTCAGCTGCCCTGGCTGGGGCCCAGGGATCATACCCCTTTGCTGTAGGAGGGGAAAAACCACCTGGTTATCACAAGAGACAAATCCTCTCTGGTCCTGAACTGTGAGAGTCACTCAGGGGATTTTTAAAAGGGGCCTGAAAAATCTAGTGAAAATGTCTTTTACAGCAGTTCTGCCAAATAAATGCAAAGAATTCCAGATATGGTGGTTTTTATTTGGGCTCTATGTGAAGTATTTCTGTTTGGACAATCCCAGAGGGCCAGGGAGGGGCCATCCAGGGGTGTGGTTTTCTGGACACGAGGCAGGGAGACTCCCGAGGGCAAGAGCTTTCACATACATACCCCTCAGACCTGACTGTTCTGGACAGAAGTCATGGGACAGGCAGTTAGAAAAAAAAAATGCAACTCTGTGTCACCATAAATACCACACTTTCATTGTAAATAACGGGAAAAACTAGTAAGCAAAAAATATCTTAAATCACTTATAATACCATCACCCAGCAACCAGCTTTGCTAACATTTTGGGGGGGATACATTTATAGCCATTTTAATAAACACACACACACACACACACACACACACACACACACTCTTTAGTTGAAATAAGACAAAACTATTTAACAACCTGCAGTTTAAAGAAATAATGTATCATAGCTTTTTATGATATCAGTTTTACACAACCTTTTTAAAAATTTAAAATTTTATCTGATTTAATTTTTAAAATTGAACTATGGTTGACTTACGAGATTGTGTTAGTGTATAAAAAAGTGATTCGGTTTTATATATACATAACCTTTTTCAGATTCTTTTCCATTATAGGTTGTTATAAGATATTGAATGTAGTTCCCTGTGCTCTACAGCAAAATCTTGTTATTACTCAGCCACAAAAAAGAATGAAATATTGCTATTAGTGGCAACAAGGATGGACCTGGAAATTATCATACTAAATGAACTAAGAGAAATATAAATATCATACGATATCACTTATATGTGAAATCCAAAAAATAATACAAGTGAACTTATTTGCAAAACAGAAACAGACTCCAGATATAGAAAACAAACTTACGGTTACCAAGGGGGAAGAAGGGAAAGGGATAAATTAGGAGAATGGGAATAACACCACTATATATAAAATACACAACCTTATTCTTAATAGCAACATGATAATGAACTGTATAGCTGGGTCCTTCCTCCTTTATCCTGTTCCACGTAGCTGGACATTTAGGTTGTTTTCAGTGGAGAATCAAAATTGGGGTCTCAAGGGTATGTTGGCAGGGCAGACATTCTGTGCTGTTACTCAAAAGTGGAGTCCTGAGCTTCAGATGGTGGAGGGGACAGAGCTGGCAGATCTCAGGAGAGGTGCCTGCAACACTCTTCTCAGCAGCACGCTCTGTGGCTGTCAGAGCAGGCTGGGCTGGGCTGACACCAGGCCAGCAGCCTGCACTCAGCGCAGCGCAGTGAGTCAGCACAGGTCTGGTTTCTAAGGTACCTTCCAGTTTTCATGTCCTCCATCCTCACTGACAGACCACAGTCACCTGCATGTCACCCTAACATCAGCAGCAAATGATGCTGCCAACACTTTGGGCTCCTGCTGCTGGCATCTCGGTTGGTCAGCCAAGGGGACTGAGAAGAGAAAGCAGGCAGCCTACACAAAAATCCCAGTGCTGCTGGGGTAAACAAGTCTGGATTCCCCTGAGTGCACAACACCTACCCTATTTCCTCATGAATGAGCCTCAGCTCTGGGCGCACACAGAGCCTCTGTGTCTGGCCAAGCGGACGAACGAGGGTGGTGCCCGCCCAAACTTTCCACCCGCCTGCAGGGGACGTGGATTCAGGCTGCAAATCCCTGGAAAACATGCCAGGGGAAATGGCCACATATTTGCAGAGGTCGACAGGAAGCAGCAGCAGCAGCCATTCCCGCCCTGGAGGGCACAAAGGAAGTAAGCTCTATGCTCACGTGTGCTGTACCCGCCTGCCCAGTCCTGGCCGGGGATGGGGTGCGGTCCAAGTTAAACCACGCCATCCCTGCCCTCCCCAGGGTAGCTCCAAGACTTGTTATTGGGATGAACATATACTGGGGAATTTATAAAGATTTACCCATCAACAACTGTATCCATCCAAGCCACCAAGCCTGGGATCCTGGAACTCCCTCCCAAGAGACAAAGATCAGTCCCAGCCCAGCTTTCGCTGGGCTCTCCCCTACCCACCCACTTCCAGCATGTACCAGAAGCATTTTGGAAACCCCTGGGAGGGTTGGGGCGGTAGGGATGGCTCTGCTGCCCTCTGCTGTTGAAATGCTGCCAACTCATCAGCTGTGGGGGACCAGTTCTCCAAGGAGTGGGACACAACTTGGCAGCTAAACATCAGCTGTAAGGCCCTGTTCTCCAAGGAGGATAACTGTACCACCCATCAAGGTGGTCCTGCCACTGCTCCCTTCATTCTGCAGCATGGTTGGACATGCTGCTGCAGCAAATCAGATTCCCTCCCCAGGCAGGCAGGTGCACTGCGGGTCATTGGCCTCCCCCACCACCAGGCAAAAGCCTGCAAAATACAATTGGCTCTTGGCTACGGAGAAGAGTCACCCTGCCTAGCTTGGTCCATGAGAGCACAGGGACAGCAGAGACTTAAAGCTGGCCCCGGTGAGCTCTCTGCGAGACCCTGGGATGTGCCAAAACCATAATCATCTCCAACCTTCTGCCCCTGCACTGTCCATACACAGGAAGGCTGACTGTCTGTGACTGGAAAGATAGATGCTCAGAGGCCCTGACCCACACCCAGACCCTCAGAGCTTCCTGGTTGACGGCAAACTAGCTTGTGTAGTAAGCGTGCCCTTCGGGCTTCAGGCCTGCCTTGTTCCTTGGGGATTCCCTGAAGGACTGGGGTGACGTGATCAAGGCCTGGCTGGCTTCCCAAGGAAGAATCCTTGGCTACCTTCCAGGAGTTTGCTCCAGAAACCACCGGTCTATAAGCCCTGTGAGAGTCAGGTCTAGATCAGGGTCTGAGAAACTCACTACCCTAGAGCCTGCTACAATATAAACAAACATACACTAACTTATTAACTCACTCAACACATACTTGCTGAGTGCCTGTGATACCCCAGGAGCTGGGGATATGGCCAAGAAAAGGACACGGGTCACTGGCTTCATGGAGTAACAGCGTTCTATGGGAAGCACTAAATAAGACACTGAATAAATTAATTATACCAAAGCTCAAAGACACATATATTGCAACAAGGAGCATATGGCCCAACAAAGGGCTTTGTGGGTGGGGCATCGAAGGAGCCTCAGGAGACGACAAAGCTTGGACGCCCCGTTAGGCCACTGTGCACGCAGTGTATTTACTCACAGCTACCAGTTTAGTCAAGAGACCGATTTCCCTTCCAAAGTATCTGAAGGACGCAAGGGAACAGTTGTCCTTCAGTTTGGTCACGGGGTGCAGGGCATAACCCAGTTAAAGCAGAACCTACTCAGGAAGAGGCCCCAGGAACCCTCAAATTAGCCATCTTGTGACGAGAAAAAAAAAAAAAAAATCCAATCCATCATCTCAGTACAGGAGTATCAATTTCACTTAAAAAAATATATATATGTATATATATATTTCTATATATTTTTTAAGCTGACTAGACCATTTTTGACCAGATCTTATCTACCAGATGCATTCACCTTGATCCCAGGCATTGCAACAGTAAGTGTAACCCACTCCAAATTTAGCATGTACTTTATATATAGAGAGTTAACATTAACAAACCCCTCAGGATTGACGCTGCCCCTCCTGAGGCCTGATCTTGCCTCCACTACCGATCCCTCCTCCTCCCATCCCCCTCCCCCCTGCAGGCTGGCCCGAGGCTCACAGGCCCAGAGTCTCCAGGGTGTGGCCAGTGTGTTGTAAGCTCTCTTTGGCCCAGGTAGTGTTCTTTGAAATTCAGAGCCAAAATCTGAAAACCAGGGGCCTTCACATACAAATCCAGATCTCCAGCTTCTCATGAACCATCCAGATCTGCACTCTCATAGGGCAGTGACCACCGGGAGGACAGGGCCTCCCCACTGAGGAGGGAGTAGGTATTCCCCAATCTGCTCCCGCCGTGGGCCCCACAGATTCTCATCGCACTTGCAGAACTCTCTTCCTCTTGGTAGAGACATATTCCTCAGAACCCACATTTCTATCAAATGTGAGAAAATAAGAGGTGGATGGCCTGGTTTCCTTTCACCTGGCCTGCCTGCCTCACTTGTTCCAGTTACTACTGGCTGCTGGCTGCAGGAATCTGAACCATGTTGCCTGCTTTCCAGAGAGGACTGTGGCCTCCAGTGCAGATGGGTCCTTGTACCAGACAAGGAGATGGTCCAGTTCTCTGAGGAGCCAGATGGGGCGGCCTCACTGGCCTCCCTCCTCGCAGGTAGGGAGGATAAGGTCAGTGTTGAAATCAGCGGTTACCAAACACCACTGCCAGAAGGTGGACATATTGGTCAGGCCAGGGTGGCAGCATCTGCTCGGAGTCATCTGGGCCTGCCCAGACACAACGCAGTGAGACTCTGAAATTAGGACAAAGGCTGCCTGAAGCTGACCTTTCAGGAAAACCTTCAGTGAGCACAGCTCACTGTCCCCAGTGGACTCCAGCCACGGCCACAGCCCACCATGGCTTCTCACTGGGCTCCTGAGCCTGCAGCGGCAACACTGCCCAAGCACATAATCACGTGGAGCAGTGCTGGGGAGGGCCGGTTTGAGAAGGCCCCCTGAAGCTGACCTCCAAGGTCACTCTCAGCTCTAATTCCCTAAAGGCTCTGGGATTCTAATAAAAGAGGTACCACCTCAGTGTAAAACAACCTTGAACACAGCCTAAGGAAGCTAGCTATTCAGAGGATTTTTTCAGGCAAGCTTAATTTACTTCTTGAAATATTTCCCCTTTTTGTTTAAATGTTTCAGGAGGCAGGCAATTTCTGCTTTATTCACAGGCGCCTATAATCATGGATTACTAGGACGACAAAAACACTGCGTTCTCCTCCATTCTAAACCACGAAACGGATATGTGTACCCAGAAACCAGCGGGACCAGGTGGCAGTGCCCCTCCAACCCTACCGGTGATGCTGTGATGGGCCTCCGTACCTGCATGGCCTTGACCTTGGGGAAGTCCCCTGCAGAGATGTGGTATTCTCGCTGTAGCTGAATGTAGATTTCTGGCAACCTGCTGATAAGTTCTCTCTTCTTGTTTTCTTTTCCAAACATACTTGGCATCTCCTTCTTCAGGAAGCTGATGATGTAGGCATGTACCTGAAGGGGTATATGTCAGTGAGGACGTGCCATTTAGAACAGAGATGCAAACAAGATGGCATCTTTATGCATCGTAACACATAACAGGCACCCCAAGGGCCATGGTCCTTGGGACAGGAGGAGGGTGAGAACCTGGTGGAAAGGGATGGGGGTGCTGGGTGGGAAACAGCCTGGTTCTGGTGACTAACCTAAGAGAAAGGTTCACCAGGGCTGGTATATAGGAGCACCAGGAAATGAAGCTGAGGCTGATGGAAATGGCTGATGGGCATGGAAATCTGTGCCCAGTGAACAGTGAGATGAGGACTCCCATAACTTCCCTTCAGACAGTTTAGATCTCAAGATCACTGAGGTCATTTCGGCACAAGACCAGCTGCCTAGGACCAGGCTGGAAAACAGAAGTGCCCTGTGGGAGAGGGAGACCTAGTACATGATGGGGGAGCCCCAGAAACCTTGGTCACTTAGGGTTAGCTGGCCTGGCACTATTACCCAAAGGGTGGTGAATTCTGATGGGAGGGCTCTGCTTGGCTTGTGTCACCTCCTTCCCTAAAATTTCCACCCTTCTACTGATTTCCAACTTTAGGATGTTAAAAAACGCTCATAAGGTTCTCTTTGTATATCTAGAATTCTACAAAGTAATTTAGAAGCCAAGAAAATAAATAAGAAAAGATGAGAAACAAGGCAGTGATTACAAAAAGAAAATGACTATGTAGCTATGGAAAATTCTATTAAAGAAAACAGATGCCTGCTATAATCTTGTGGAAGAATGAAAATTGAATAGAGGGGGTAAGCAGATACATTCCATGGCTCAGTTGAGGGCCTCTGTGTATGGATATACACCAGGCACAGCCAAAAACATTTTGCTAAGATTTGAACACTAAAGTGCGTGCATAGTGCAAATGCTGACATGTTTGGACCAGACAACGCTAACTTCTCCTCCTGTATAAAGGTCATTTTAACATAAGCACACCCTGTGCTGCCTGGCTATTTCTGCAAGTATGACTGGGACAGATGGCTGGATAGCATCACCGACTCAATGGACATGAATTTGAACAAACGCTGGGAGACAGTGGAAGACAGGGAAGCCTGATGTGCTGTAGTCCATGGGGTCATAAAGAGTTGGACACAACCTAGGAACTGAACAACAGCAGCAGCAACAACAGATTGGGAGAGATGCTTTTACACCTTCCTGTCACTGGTAAACTTACTTACTTTTCAAATTAAAACAACTTAAAATATTCGCACAGTTCTTCAAGATAACTAGAGAAATCCAAGGTTTGGGAATCCTTTTATTTAGAATCATGGGCTTTAACTGCATTCCTGAAGATATGATGAATAAGTATTAACACTTGTAAGACAGGTAATTTCCTTGGCTGGATTAGTGAATACCTGGCTTGGTTTGGATGGGGCGGGGGAGGGCCTGTGTAGCTCCAAAGGACTTGGAGGGGTTGTCACATTCCCCTGGGAAGAATGAGCTGTCACCAGCTGTCCTTGCATTATTTCCTTGGCCTTGGCCCTCTTGGAACCTCTGGACCTGTGGACCCCTCTCTCCACCTGCCCTGCTTTGAAGGTTCCTCCCAGCTAAAGGAGCAAGTACCCCCACCTGCTCAGCCTTCTATCCACAAGGGCATCTTTCCAAGACCCCTTCCCAGAGCCCACATCTGGGGCAGCTGCCAGGGCCCTGTCCAGGGAAGGCTGACTCTCCACCCAGTCCATGGGACTGGCACCTTGTTCTTGAACACCGCCTGATCCCCAGGGGCCTGTGTTCCCTGGGCTGGGCTGCAGGCGATATGCCCCTGCCACAGCTCTCCCCTCCCTGCCGCCTGCTCTCCATCCCTGCCCTCGAGGTGCTCACTGCTGATGACTAAGGCTGCTGGATAATGGGCCACCCTTGGATGCCAGGCCTCAGGGCCCGCCTCCTCCCACCTGTCTGGCATTACCTGAGTCGTGACCGCAGGTGACCTGCTCATGCTACACGCTGCTCTCAGCCTCAACCTCCACTTCCAGGAAGCTCTACTGGCCTGTTCTGGGGAAGTCTCCTGTTGTCCTGGCTCTGCATGGTCGCCCCCTCCTGGCTTTCCCTGGGCATCCTAAGACAATAACCCGGGGTCAGATTCGATGCATGGGCCCTGCCTTTAAGAAGATTATCATGTTATGAGGCAAATTACAATCCTTAGAATCACAGAGTATTAAATCTAGAAGGGGTTCCTTTAAACTGATTGAATTCCTGGTTCCAGGAAATTCATATGACCCAAGGTCATACAACTAGTTAGGAGATGCCCGGCTGGCAGTAGCATTCATCTGCCTCATTCCCTACCTTACAGAATCAACTTTTTGTTAACTACTTTTTCTGGGTGTGAATGAAAAATTGTACTGATGCTGCTGAAATCTGGAATTTACACCAAACTGTGTCCAATGGAACAACTTTGAGGTTTGGCTTCTGATTGTTCCTAACTCACAGGGAAGCTTTGGAAAGATCACGTACTCTTCTCTCCCCAGACTCAAAATGGATGCATTATGGCACATGATGTCAGTAAAGACTGAAATCTTCTAGTAGGACTGAGTCTTGTGAGTTTCTAAGAGCCCGTCGTAAACAAGGGGCAGCCAGGGTGGCTGAAATCCCCACTCAACTTGAAAAGCTCCCTCCAGCCCTAATGTGTCCAAAGGTGTGTCCCCAAATTACACAGGACCGAGGGCCAGACCTGGCGAGGGTCCTCAGAAGGAGGTAGAGACAGTCTGACTCTTTGTTGTTTATAATCAGAGAAAATTAATCAAGAGGAAGAGGAATAGGATAAAGCGGAGGTGGGCAGGATGGGACCTCGTTTTGGGAGGCTGGGTCAGGCCACCGCTGCCCACTCGCTCACTGGACAACTCTGGGTGAGCTGTCCCTTCCCTGGCCTCTGCTTGCTCACCCACAAACTGGAGCTGACAACCCTTACCTCACAGGTTTGTGGTTATGAGAATCGAGAGAAAGCATGTATTTGAAAGCACTTTGTCCATGAGAAAGAGGAGTAAAAATGTTAATTGATCAATGACCAGACACTTGTAGCTGGAGGGGTAGTAACACCAGAGGTGGCTTGTGGCTAATTTGTCCTTACAGAACAATGAATAAACTCTCCATATTTAAATAGTAACATGATTAATCTGGGTTTCAAGTTCTTCATTCACAAGCAAATTGGCACTGAGCCCTGTTGAACTTCTGAACGTTTTTATCTTGTCCAATTCACCCTTTCCCTTGTATAAAACTAGAAAAGTCCCTACTCATCAAATGGTGATGACCAAGGGTAAGCCAAATGGCTCAAAATGTCAGGTTTTTTTTTTTTTTTCTGGGCTAATAATGAGCAGAGAAAGATGGATTAAATGAACATGGATTTATAGTTCACATCTATACTCTGCCACAATCTCATGAACTATGTCCAGTAACAAGTGTTTGTATATCCAATGCTGAGAAGCATTTACACAGAGAGATACTGGCTATAACTACCATGGGCTTGGAGGGCAATCGCAGCAGTGAGTGTGGGAAGCTTGCAACACGCATGGACAGTAGGAATGGAAAGGCCTATGGAATCTGGATACTGGTGAGCGATGTGGAGCCAGTCAGGCC
This sequence comes from Bos indicus, assembly GCF_029378745.1. Taxonomy (NCBI): domain Eukaryota; kingdom Metazoa; phylum Chordata; class Mammalia; order Artiodactyla; family Bovidae; genus Bos; species Bos indicus. The sequence continues at coordinate 37,221,392 of NC_091769.1, forward strand.
AGGAAACATGGTTCTGCATGGAAAACCTCAGGGTCGCCCAGGTTTAATATGACCTGATAGAGATCTGCATCTTTGCAGGTCCAGCTGGAAACCTGCATAGAACATTTAACCTGTGGGGATCAGCGCATTTTAAAAGTGGATTTATTATGATATAAAAACTTCAGTTCATAAACTGAAGACCTAGAAGATGAACCCATGAGATAGTAAGTGTGAGGCTTCAAGATGCAGCTGATTGGCTCCCACTTGGGTTCCTTACTCTGTTGAAATCAAAGCTGGAACCAATAGCGGATGTGATTCTGAAGAGCCTTAAAGGGGATGCGAGGGGCCCACCCAGTCATCTGAGTCAGCCTTCAAAGAGATAGGCTACCCTGTGTGTGCAGACTCAAGCTAGGACTCAAGCTGCTGACACACCCCCAGTAGCTTGAGGCTGCTGACTGAGCTATTTTTAAACACCGCCTGGAAGACCAAGCATCAAAGGGACAGCTACCAGCCCTCGTAGAATGATTCTTACATAACTTAGCTTGGGTCCATGTGGCGAATTTCCAAATGTCTAATTTTGCCCCCAGAAGGAATGGGCGGTACAGACAGACTGGAAAGCTCAGTCTCCAAGCCACATACGATGAAGAGGAGAACACACTTTGAAGACAAAACTAAATTCCACAGAACTATACTAAATGCCCCAAACCACTGACCTCTCCTTTCCTTTCTCATTTTTAGTTTGTTCCTTCCTCAAACGTTGACTCATTTTTTTTTAATGAACAAAGGTCTCCAAGTGGGTGGGAACCTTTCCTATTCGTGAGCAGTGTCTTTATAAAAGGTGGGGTCCTAGAGTAAACTTGCCTTGCTTTTTATCTTTGTGCATTTATCCCACAAACTACTATGATTTAGAGTTTGAACCTTATTTCATTAAAAAAAAATTTTACATTGACCAAGTTTTTCAAGTCTTTATTGAATTTTTTATGATATTGCTCCTCTTTTATGCTTTGGTTTTTTTGTTGCCAGGCATGTGGGCATGTGGGATCTTACCTCCCCAGCCAGGGATCGAACCTGCACCCCTTCCACTGGAAGGCAGTCTTAACTACTGGATTACCAGGAAAGTCCGTGAACTTTATTTAACTTGGCTATTTTAATGATACTGGATAAAAGTAAATTCTTATCTTCTAAACCTTTGGTGGGGGCTTTCCCCAAACAGATTACTCTAAAAAATCATGAAATGAAACTTGACTGGCATCTGAGATTATGAACAGTCTTCAAAGAAAGATGTCTACTGATATCATAAGATATATACTCTTTGAGACTAACCAAAAAACCCACTCTAAAGATTTCCTGTTCCTTGAAATAAAGGACTGGGGGAAAAAACGTAAATAGAAAAAGTAGGGAAATCATTAAGTTTCAAGAGATCTTTAGTAAGAGTGCCATTTTTCATATTATGGGAAATGTCATATTTATGATACTTGGATTACTGCAGAACTCAGCAGGACATTAACAATGCCATTTCTGGCTTTTATTTCTGGATGGGCCACTAATTCTACCTAATTATGGTGGTCTAAATAGAAACACTCCACCCACCAACTCAGAGCTTCCCTGGTGGCTCAGTGGTAAAGCATCTGCCTGTAAGGCAGGAGATGCAGGTTCAATCCCTGGGAAGATCCCCTGGAGAAGGAAATGGCAACCCACTCCAGTATTCTTGCCTTGGAAACCCCATGGACAGAGGAGACTGGCAGGCTACAGTCCATGGGGTCACAAAAGAGTGGGATACAACTTAGCAACTAAACAACAACATACCAATGCAGATCTGACACCTGCCAGGTGACATCTGGAATCTTATCCTTTGCATACTTTCAAAATCACAGCTTGACAAACTTCTAAACTGTGTAGGGTTTACGTGGATGGAGAATATTATTGAATAGTCAGAATGACAGATTAATGCAGAAAGCTAGGGCATAGTAAAGACCAACAGATGCTGTCCACGCTGCATTTCAGGTGAATGCTTTCCGGACCAGGGAGTCAGGCCCACTGGAGTTTGAATCTACAACTTCAGGCTGGGAAGTCCTGGCTAAATCAGGTCACCTTTCTGAGCTTCATTTCCCTTGTATGAGAAATGAATGTCCAACTCTGCATACTGTGGGCAGGATCAGATGAAATAACACATGCAATGCAAATCATGGGGCTTCTAGAACATTACAGACCCTCAGTCAAGGTTGGCCTGCCAAAGGAAAGCTGGATCAGGAGAAAGAGAGATGAATATATCAAAACCCAAGAGCATTTTTATGAAACAGGCACACTTCAAAGCGTAAAGCTCAGGTGACCCCTTGTCCATTTCAGCAACAAGTTCACAAATGGAACATAAAACTGCAGACAGTATATGAAGTGCATGGCACTGGTTAGTGGTCAAGGCTATTGTGCTGAGTTCAGCTTCTCTGCCTGAGACTGTTTCCTGCCCCCCTGCCAGCCTGGTGCCGCCCCAGGAACACACTGGCACAGCTCAGGCTGGAAACATCCGTACTTCAAACATTTTCCTTTATGAAAAGGAACAAGCCAGATACTATTCTTAGGAAGAAAAAAAAAAAAGAAGACAAGCTTTTTTCCTAGAAGTAAGCTCAGCAATTTGACTGCCCCCTGCCCCCACCCCCTGCCTCTACACAAGGGCTTTCATTATTCTCGTGTCAGGCACAGCAGCATTCTGTGCCTCTAAACCCAGGCCACGCCAGCCCCTTCACAGGGCCCAAGGTGCCAGGATGGCAGCAAAATCCCATGCGCTTGGCACTCCCAGTGAGCCTTTTGCCTTTTATTTATTTATATGATCAAACATAGCTGCATCTTGAGTTACCAGGCCCTCAGCGATGCCTGGTAAATTAAAAAAAAAAAAAAAGTCCATGGGCATTTAAAAATAGTTTAAAAGATCTTGAGATCTGCAAAGGCTATGACATCATTTACCAGCCTTGGTTATACAATCATTTTGGGTATTACATACCCTGAAGGTGAAGTTCAGTTATATCAGCTAGAGAAGAGAAAGACCACATACCAGGGGGTCACTCACCGGGCAAAAACAGACTTCCTGCCACTGAGCCAGGGAGGGAAATCATCTCAGGAGAGCTGTAAATTAGTGGATTTACAAGCCTTGCAGAACTGTAACAAAAGTGGCTGTTCCGGGAAGGAAGCAGCTTGTATGAGAAGAAAAGATAGAGAGCTGTGACTCAGGAGCACAGGTGACTGCAAATCAGCGGAACATGGGTGGAGGGTGTGAAAAAGCCTTAGGGGGAGCAAGAGGAAAGAGCTGATCCAGGGATGATGGGCGGGGTCGCAGCCAGCGGGGTGTCTGGTCGCAGCCAGGAGGGATGCTGCCCTGGAGCACACAGGCATGCAGGCAGTGAGGAGGGGCTGGACGGCTGGTCACCTGCACAGTCGGTCACCCTCAGTGGAGCCCTCCCTGCTCCCCACCCCAGCCAGGTCCCTTCTCAGAGCACAGTGTCTACACCTGGGCACTCACAGCTCACCATTCTGAAGAGGGGAGTTTGGCGCCTCCTCCTTCACCTGACTAGGCTGCCCAGCCCTGGCCTAGGGTGCTGTTGACCTTAGTAGGCAAAGTAATGGTCGACTCTAGAAGGCTGGCCTGTGGGCCCCTAGGCCAGAGCAGAAGCCCCTCGTGGTGCAGCAAGAGGAAGTGGGGATACGCAGGTTCTGCCATCAAAAGTTGAAGGAAAAATGAGGCCTCCTGACCAGGGATCTGGAGAGGCGGCCCAGGACTGCTTCTAGCAGAAAGGACAAGACCAAAGCAGAAGGCTAGACTGGAAGCCAGGAGGGCTGAATTTAGTTCTTTGTCACTAAAGACCTCTGGTTCCCAAACTTGATTGATCATCAGAATCACTGGGGGAGCTTTACACACACACACACAGACACACAGACTGACAGACACACATACACACACACACTCTACCCCCAATCAGAGGCTCTGGGGCAGGGCTTGGGAACTTACATTGCTTAAAGCTCCTGGGTGCTTCTGATGATCACTGGGACTAGATAAACTCTAGAGGCACTTATGGTATTAGGTGTTAGAGGACTATCATTTTATGAAATGTACATACAGTTTTTAAAGAACCTTTTTTTTTTTCTGTACTTTTTCTTAGAGGAGTCACACGCTCCCCCCTCTTCAGAGGCACAGCAAAATAGACTATGCTGTTAACACGAGGGTGGTCAGATCACTGCCCACCACCTGGAGGCACAGACTCCTGGGGCTGCTAAAAGGCTCAGCCATGAGGCTGGAGAGTGGGAACCACAGCCCAGAATGGGGATATGGTGTACCCCCTCCCGAAATGGCATAGTTGGTGAGCTGGGCTGAGCCAACCTCCTGTGGCCTCTCTGTGCCCTCGTGTGACGCAGGGCTCCATGCCTTAGGCACAGGGTGACAAGTGCTGGTCCCTCGGCACCCCAATGGTCCCACCAACGCCACCTTTCTCTGGTTCGGTGGGTTATCTTCCTGCCATCCTAACATAGCAGCAGCATCCAGGTGGTGAGTGCATGCATTTCCCCAAGTACCGGGTGCTACGTCAAGCACTCTGCAAGTCAGGTCACACAACCCTCCCAAGCACCCTGGGATGTGCTCTTACTAGTTCCAATTTATAGACTGAGTCAGGCTTGGAAAGGAGTCATTTGCCCAAGACCACAGAGGTAGGAGCCAGAATCTAAAGAAGATACTGATTGTCAGGCTTGCTTCATAACCCTTCCATGTCCTGTTCCCTGAGGCTCCTGGAGTAGAACCTCCGCCTGAGGTGCGTGTGGGAAGAGTCCCTGCCCAGGCTGCTGCTGGGGGTCTCCAGCTTACCTTGGCCAGCCGCGCTCGCTTGATGAGGTCATTGAGTTTGCGCACTGCCGCCTTCTGGGGAAGGCTCTGGATGTCTCTGAACAGGTCCTGGGCCTCGGCCTCGAAGAGCCTTCGGTTGTCAGTGTTCTGCAGGGGCTGCGTCCAGAAGGAGCCGATGTAGACGCGTAGCACCTCAGGTGTGTTAATGACCTTGCCCAGGGACCACATGAGGGCCCCATAGACTCGCATCAGCTGTTGTGTGTCCACTTGGTCGGCCTTGTTCAGCACTACACGGATCTTGTCGTCTTGGCCCCGGAAGGCCTTGATGGCCTCTGAGAACTCGTCCGAGATGTCCAGTTTGTGTGCATCGAAGAGCAGGATAATCCTGTCCACCCGCTCAGCGAACCACTGAAGGACCTGGCAGAAGTCATACCCTGTGGGGAGGGAAGGGGCAGGTCAGTGCGGCCGACTGCTACGGGGGCTCAGAACCACCTGGGTCTCCAGCAGCTGCCGAGGAGAGTGCCCCATCTTCAAGCTGGAGGAAGGGGAGGACTCATGATATGAAAATTGTTTCAAACGGGGCCCCCTGGGCTGGATGCATAGAGTTAACACTGGGGATGCTGGGAGTCCTTGCATGGGCCGTGCCAGGGGATACTGTGGTCACTCTAATTGGGCAATGCTTGCTTCCATATTTGTAATTTCTTTTAGCCCCCAGGAGTCTCTTGTTTCACCTAGTACGGTCTTTTGGTTTAATGGCAAAATTGAGTGATGGCCCTGAAAAAATACAGGCCATGGGTCAAAAGCTCTCAATTTCTACCAAAGTCTCACTTTTCTGAAAGTAGCAGAGCTGGAGAAGGAAGAAACCTAGTGGCCACCTGAAGTCTCATGGAGTGTACAGGAAGTACCACAAAAGGGAAATTTCCATCTATCTAAATTTAAGAGTGTTAAGGAGATCAGAGGTTGACCTGGCCAAAACCGTGACCTATATTTATCATTTGGACTATTTATATCTTACGTATGTTGTAAATATTTTTAAAATTGTGTTTCACAGCCATTCCATGAAATGGTCTCTTGCCAATTTCTTTCTAAAAATGACCAGACCCATGACAATTCTGTTTATTTTACCTTGGCTGTGTACCAACACACTCCAAATCACGCACCCAAATCAACACTCCTCTCGGCTTGTGGTCAAGGCTTTTGAGCATTTCTCAGGGAGGTAAGTCCCATGAGAAGCAAACAGAAGGGGCCAGCCTCCCGGGCTTATTTTTATTCTCAAGGCTGATTAGCTCTAGAATCAAGCCTCAAAGCAGTGCAGTCAGAACCCAAAAGGGATATTTCCTGACCCTACTTTTCACGCTCTTGCCTCTTTTTTTAGATCTGGAAAACTTTCAAACACATATAACAGTCTAGAGAATAATGTGATGAACATTGACGTGCCCAACCTGTACCTTTAAGAAATTTTCACTTGACCTTCTTTGCTTCAAATACTTAAAAAAAAATGAAGTGTAGTTTATTTAAATAACAAAATACCACATAGCGGCGAGGGTGAACTAGATTTTCACTTGTCAACACAGGCAAATCTCACACACACAAAAAATCAGTTTCAAAAGGACATGTATAGCATGATAACATTCACTTACAATGTTAAACGGAGAAGGCAATGACACCCCACTCCAGTACTCTTGCCTGGAAAATCCCATGGATGGAGGAGCCTGGTAGACTGCAGTCCATGGGGTCGCTAGGAGTCGGACACAACTGTATAACTTTCAAGTAGACAACCTGAGCGACTTCACTTTCACTTTTCACTTTCATGCACTGGAGAAGGAAATGGCAAGCCACTCCAGTGTTCCTGCCTGGAGAATCCTAGGGACGGGGGAGCCTGGTGGGCTGCCATCTCTGGGGTCACACAGAGTCAGACACGACTGAAGCGACTTAGCAGCAGCAGCAGCAGCAGCAGTACAATGTTAAAAAACAAAGTAACCTTTGGACATGTACTACAGCTCGAATACAAACATGTTACATGGGTTTGCAGATGCTGGTTGATTCTGGGGATGGAGGAAGCGAGGCCTCTAAAGTACATGAAGGCCTAAAGGAGAATGAGCTATTAGACAGAAATAAAGGGGGTCCATGGACTAAAGTTTCCATGAATTGAAGAACAGGTGTAAGAGGAGTAACTGGGCAAGCAAACTGGATTCAGATACATTTAAATAGGGACTTCCCTGGTAGTCCAGTGGTTGGGAATCTGCCTTCTAATGCAAGGGAGGGGGTTCGATCCTTGGTCGGGGAACTAAGATCCTACATGCCACAGGGCAATTAAGCCCAGGGGTCACAACTAGAGAGCCTCACAAGCTGCGACTACGGAGCCCATGCGCCACAGCTAGAGAAAGCCCACGTGCCACAATGAAGACCCAGCACAGCCAAAACTTGAAAAATAAAAAGATACATTTAAATAAAGAGAACATTCACGAAAGTGCTGAAGCCCTCCGTGACCCCCTCCCCAAGCCCTGTCCTCAACCTCCTCCCCAGAGGAAACCACAGTCCTGGATGCAGGGCTTTATGTCACCGCGCATGTGTGTATGCTGCCAGCTCAGGCCTTTCACTTCTCTTTTCTGTCTCACTGAGGGACTCCCTGATTCCCTGGGGGGAAAGGAGACCAAAGGCAGTTTCCAGAATGTGGGCTAGAGTTTTTCATTGCTGTCAGCAGCCAGTTTAGATCAGAGGAAAAGCGAAGACCTATGGAACAGGTCATAGCGTAGGATATGAAGATTCTGAGTTAACATTTCACTTGGTTCTGTCCCTGTGAGGCCAGAGCAAACCTCCTCCTAAGGTAATGTGGGTTCTGTCATTTGAGACTGACCTGTGTACCAGAAAGCCCAGATCCTGGGTAGGAGATGCTCAGTGGATGAAAGACGGCGCTGTTCCCTGGGGGCTGCGATGACGTTTTGAAGCCACCCACTGAAGGCCCTGTGTGTGGATTTACTTTTCCAATAGGGAGGATGGACTTGTCTCTCTGACCCAATGTCTCTCTCATTTGGTAACTGAAGGTTCATAAACAGATTGAAGAAAAGGCTGTGTCCGGCATGCACACTCGGGAGGACACCGGTTGTCCTTTGCTGAATGCTCTTCCTGTTGGATGGGGGTTAGCATGGGTTCCTTGGGGACCACAGATGCTGAAGGTGTGGTGGATAGTCTCTTGTGTCACTCGTTGGCAGGCTGGGGTACAGATAGGTGATTTAGAATCAGACAATCATCTCCTGGGCTTCCCAGGTGGTGCTAGTGATAAAGAGCCTGCCTGCCAATGCATGAGATGCAAGAGACGCGGGCTCAATTCCTGGGTCGAGAAGATCCCCTGGAGGAGGGCACGGCAACCCACTCAGTATTCTTGCCTGGAGAATCCCCATGTCCATGGGGTCGCAAAGAGTTGGACACGAGTGAAGTGACTTAGCATGCATGCAATCCTCTCCTACCAGAGGATGGTGTTGAATCTTAAGGGAATGATGCAAAGACACAGGGAAAATGAGAATTTATTTATGGGAGAGATGGCTGAATTTAGATGGTGATAGGACTTCCCTGGTGGCTCAGATGGTAAAGCGTCTGTCTACAATGCAGGAGACCCGGGTTCAAGCCCCAGGTTGGGAAGATCCCCTGGAGAAGGAAATGGCAATCCACTCCAGTACTACTGCCTGTAAGATCCCATGGACAGAGGAACCTGGTAGGCTACAGTTTATGGGGTCGCAAAGAGTCGGACACGACTGAGCGACTTCACTTCAGTGGCTTCCTAACCTAGTTTTTGAGCCCAGCTCTCCAGTCTTCCTATCCATTCTGTGAACAGCCTGATTTTCTGAAAACTCCTTTTCTGCTCAAGTTAGTTAGCTTCTTTGGTTTGCTACCAAGGACCATGATTGGTAAATAATCTATCTCCACATTTGAATATTTCCAAACTATGTATGCTTTTACAACCAGTGCCAAAAGAAACTTGCCACACCAATAGCTGTCACCTCCTCTGTATGTGAGCACAGTGTAAATTCAGCCATGCAGACTTGTCTCTCTTCCTCCATGGGCCGCCTGGGTTGACTGGTTGACCTCTACAGTAACATGTGTGTTTCAACTTTAATTTGGGTTCCTAAAAGTTATTTTAAAAAACACTTCGTTCCAATGCTTCAGTGAAATAAAAAGTTACTGGGAACAGAGCTGCCAGATCTAAGTGTGCTAAAGTGTAGCCAGTCCTCACCTCTGGAGGAAGAGGTGCATGTCTGTATTCTTTTGTTTTAAAGTCATGATGAAAGCTTGGTGAGGATTAAGCAGTATGGGTAGGTAGAAGTGCTTTGTTTGTCATTAAGAGGTGTAAAAGAACGGCTTGCCACATGTTAGGCAACACAATCAAAGGTGAAAAAAAAATCACTAAGTGTCTCAGAAGAAAGCAAAGAATTGTCAAAGCTGGGAGAAGTTGGTCTGCTCAATTTTTTCCTCACATGCAGTTGCTGTTATTGTTATTTTACCATTTTTAAGTGTACAGTTCAGTGGCATTAAGTGCATTCGTATTGTTGTGAACCATCACAACCATCCATCTCCAGAACTCTTTTCACCTTCCCAAACCGCAACTGTGCCCACTAAACAGTAACTGTTGATCCCTTCCTCCGTCTTCTGGGTTCCCAGAGCCCTTTGCTTGTTCTCCTATCAAATGACTTTACACAGTGGATTATAACCCGATGGATGTACAGGGTTCTCTCATTAGATAGTAAATTCTTTAACCGTAGGGACCATATCTTCCTCACAGTGGCACAAGTCAGTGATTATCAAAAGTGTGGGCTTTGGATTCAGGCTGCCTGGGATTCTAATCCTACCTCTACCACTTACTAATTTTGTGACCTGGGGCATGCTGCTTTATCTCTCTGTGTCTCATTTTTTCATCTGTAAAATGGGGCTAATACTGGTGTCCATATACTTCACGGGGCTGTGGAGTATATGGGTGAAGCATTTAGAATCATCTTGGCAGCTAAGTTCTCTAAAATGTTATGACCTGGTTATTTGAAAAATCCTTGCATCCAATTCCCAGTGCCTGGTGGGGGCAAAATAAAGATTTGCTGAAAGATGCCTGGCTGGGGTGAAGTACAGCCTGCAGCCATGGAGAAAATCAAATTTCCCTAATTAAACTGGGTAAAGATGACAATGCAGTGATGCTCGAGCCACGTGAATCAGTGCTCAGAAGATAGCTGATAAAATATACTGACTGAGCAGAGACTGCTCGTATTTTATGAATAGAGCCAGTGGCCTTTCCTCCCTTGCTTGTGAAACAGGGAGTTCTACCAGTTGGTCCTAAAGACCCCGCGTGCCAATTCACTTCTGTCAATCCAACTCTTTGCAACCCTGTGGACTGGAGTGGGTTGCCGTCCATTCCTCCAGGGGATCTTCCCAACCCAGGGGCTGAACCTGTGTCCTCTTATGTCTCCTCTGCTGGCAGGTGGGTTTTTACCACTAGTGCTACATGAGAAGCCCCTCGAAGACCCTGGGTTACTTCTAAAACAAGGCAATGATTCCAACCGCAGGATCCTCCTTGGCTTAACAAAGTCCTGTGCACACCTGTGCTGGCCAGGACAGCTCAGGGCAAACCTTGGTGCTCAGCAGGGGAGAGCAATGAACTCCCCTAGAGGTTCTGTCACAGAGGGCCGTCAGGGGCCTGTCACCCCTAGAGTGAGCCATGCTATACTAAGTAGGTCTGTGACGGCGTTACCCCTTAAAACAACGTTGAATACCAGTGGCCCTCAGACTGAACGTGCCCTCAGCTGCTGTTTTGTTTGGCCTACAGGGTGTCCTTATGTTCTGAGCTCACGGCCTTTGGTCTGGACAGCACTGTCCACCTGGTGCCAACTTCTGAGTGGAAACACTACAGCTCAGACTCTGCCTTAGAAACCCAACTCTGCCCTCCAGCCCTCCTGGGCTCCTGAGGGGCACTCCTAGCTGCCACTCTCCCCACCTCAAAGAACTGCATGGCGTTACTTCACAGGTGCCTCTCACTTGGGCTGGGAATGTCTGAGGGCGGGGGCCTCCCTATCCTGCTTCTCCAGCCCAGAAGCATGCTTGCCAACACAGCCCTCAGGAGTGCTTCCTGATGGACTCAATGTATTCTGTGGGAAAACGTTCAACGTTCCCTTTTTATTTTTTGGCCACGCTGCATGGCTTGCAGGATCTTAGTTCCCTGACCAGGGATCAAACCTAGGCCCTGTGCAGTCAAAGTGCAGAATCCTAACCATTGGATTGCCAGGGAATTCCCCTAAACTTCCCTGCCTTAAACAATTTCTCGAACATGTCTCTTTGGAAATCAAAAGTACATTAAACATCCTAGAATTTAATAAGACATTTCAAACACACAAAAAAGTTTTAAATGGATTAATTAATAATTATCAAGTTCCTAGGATGTGCTTGGAATTGCTGCTGAGGGACATGCTGCCATAAAATTGAGGCTGCTAGCTTTACCCAGAATAGCCCCAAACTGGAAATAATCCACATGTCCTTTGGTGGGTGAATGGCTAAACTGCATTGCGTCTATCAGTGGAATACTACTCAGCAATAAACGGGTGGGGCTACTGATGCATGCAACACACGGGTGAATCTCAGAAATATGCCAAGTGGGAGAAGCCAGGCATTAAAGAACACATAACTGTACAATTGCATTTACACTAAATTCTATAACAGACAAAGCTAAGCTCCAGTGACAGAGAGCAGATGAGCGGTTGCCTGGGACTGAAGATGGGACTGGGACTGACCACAAAGTGCCAAAATCAAAGACGGAACTTCTCAGGGTGATGTACAGTTTCTGTTTCTAGAAGATGGTGGTGGTTACACAAGAAACACGAGTACAGGAGTAAATCTGCAAATTCATCAAAACTCAGAAAGCTGTACAATTAGAGTGAGGGCATTGTAATGTACTGTACTTCAATAAAACTGACTTAAAAAGTAAAAATAAATATGAAAGAAAAAGAAAGGATGGACAGAAGGCTGCAAAGAAGAAAGAAAGGGAGAAGGGAAAAAAGGAAAAAAAATCCAAGGTTGCTGAACTTGTTTGAAGATATACATCTCCACACACTGCTGAGTGGACCAGGAAGTTGAAAGCTGTTCAAGGGAACTATGTCATGAATCTGGCCATGTATGCAGTTGGATTTAGCAACAGTTCCAACAGTCTTAACCACAAAAGTTAATGTAAAATTTGGCTTGTCCACTGAAACTTTGAGAGTCGTGAATTTCACAGTGTCTTGCCTCATGGCTGAGGTGCTTAAAGTCTTTCATCGTGACAGACCAGGGACGAGAGTACTCTGAGTTTATGAGAATCAGTTCCAGCTGCACAGAATGAAATAAGACCCAGGGCATACAGATCTGGGCATGTGAGTACACACCCCCAGGTGAGCATGCCTGTGGGTGTAGGGTATATACATGCACATGTATGAGTGTGTGTGGAGACCATAAAATTCAATATAATAATAGAACTGTCCCCACGGTACTCAATATATTTTAAATATGTTATCAGTCTATTATATATAGGAGCTTCCCAGGTGGTGCAGTTAGTAAAGAATCGCCTGCCAATGAAGGAGATGCAAGAGACGCAGGTTTGATCCCTGGGTCAGAAAGATCTCCTGGAGGACAAAACGGCAACCCACTCCAGTATTCTTGCCTGGAAAACGCCATGCACTGAGGAGCCTGGAGGGCGATAGGCTATGGGGACTATAGAGTTGCAAGAGTTGGACATGACTGAACACGTCCACAGATGTAGAAACCGAGGCTTAATGATTTTAGACACCTGCCCAAGGTTACACAGCCAGCAGGTAGTGGAACCTGAATTAAAACCAGGCCCCTAGAGGAGAGGTGCCGATGACAGACATTTCAATTCTGTAAGATGTTCCAGTGGAACTTGTAATAGTCTGGAACAAAAGAGAGGTGTAATCAGTTCAATTGTTTAAAAGTACAGCTTCTCTTTTTGCAAAAGGACCCCACAGCTATATGGCTTTTGGAGCTGGGAAAGAGACTTTGTCCTGTGGAAGATCCCAGCTTGGCATTCCTGGTTCCACATTCTGGGAACGAGGAGGAGGCAGGAAGGAAGGGGCCCTTTCCACCCAATCAGGGGGCTTCCGTCACAGCCCTGTGGAGACCACGGTCTCCGTCCTTGCTGACAAGCCTTACCAGGAAATGGCATATGAGGTCAGGACAGTGGCCCCAGGCTCAGGTAAACACAGGGCAGGCACCCCAAGGAAGCAAATTTGACTGACTATTTTTAATAGCACAACAGAAAAAAATGCTTCAGTTACTTCCCAAAGCCAAGTTTCCTATTACGTGAGTTTTAATCAAGACGTGTGTCAATGAAAGAATGCAAGATAATGGTTCTCTCTGCCCTTGCTGCTAGTGCCATTCTTGGGGTGGACAAGGCCCCCTGACCAGCCAGCCAAGCCCAGGACTTTGCCCAGAACTTCCCTTCTGCCTGGAGTGCCTTCCCTCTCTCCCATCTCCAACCACCCATGCCCTCAGGAGGCCTCCCCCACCCAAGTAGAGCAGCACGTCCCTGCCTCGCGAGAGGGTCTGTTCTCTGCCACAGCCTGTGCTCTAGATGAGACTGTCATCATCATGTCTGGAGTCCAAAAGCCCACTGCAGCACACCTGACACTCCCTAAATCCGTTCCCCTGTGATCTGTTCTCCAGCACCAGTGATTTTTCTTGTGGAGCACTTACTCTCTATAATGATATATTTATTTGGTGATTATGTGACAGAAACGCCAAAGGGAAACTTCACCCCTCATCTGTTCACCACTGTTCACCCAGGATCCACCACTGAGCAGAGTAGGTACTCAGTAAATCTATATCTAGTTTGTGCTAAGTCGCTTTAGTTGGGTCTCACTCTTTGGGACCCCATGGACTCAGAGAACCCCTCTGCCCATGGGGTTCTCCAGACAAGAATACTGGAGTGGGTCGCCATGTCTTTCTCCAGGGGATCCATTTATTCCCCTCCAAAATTAAAAACAAAACTACTGTATGATCCTGCAATCCTACTCCTGGGTATCTATCCAAAAGAATTTAAAACTGAGATCTTAAAGAGATGTTAGCACTCTCATGTTTACTGCTGCATAATCCACGTAGCTGAGATTTGGAGACAGCCTAAAAGCCCATTGGCAGATGAATGAATAGAACAAATGCGGTGTATATATACACTGGAATAATGTGTGACAAGGGTGAGCCCTGAGAACACTATACCAAGTGAAATAAGCCAGTCACAGAAGGACAAATACTGCATTATTTCACTTACATGAGGTGTCTAAAACAGACTTGGAATCATAGCGTGGACTGGTGACTGCCAGGGGCTGGGGTGAGGGGAAACTGCTAAGCAAAGGGCATAAAGCTTCAGTTATTACCTAGCGAAAGTGAAAGTTACTCAGTCGTGTCCGACTCTATGCAACCCCATGGACTATATACAGTCCATGGAATTCTCCAGGCCAGAATACTGTAGCCTTTCCCTTCTCCAGAGGATCTTCCCAACCTAGGGATCGAACCCAGGTCTCCTGCATTGCAGGCGGATTCTTTACCAGCTGAACCACAAGGAAAGATGAGTACATTCTAGAGAACTGCTATACAACCCTGTCTGTAGTTAACAATACTGTACACCTAAAAATTTAAGAGGGTAGATCACATGGTAAGTGTTCTTACCACAATAAAATGAAATAAATTTGGTTTAATGAAGTGAATTGCTTTAAATAAGAAGCATAACAATTTTTAGCAAGTCCAAGGGTTTAGTTGCTTAAATAGTGCTGTGAGTGTCTTAAAAAAGGGCTGTTACTAATTATAGGGAGTACAAATCATCTCAAAATAAACATCAGTTGTCTAAGGGGTCACTCAAGTATTAAATATATATTTTCAAAAATAGTCACTTCAGTTAACAATAACAGCTACTTCAATTAAACATGTGCAGGGAGTCCTTGTTTTGTTTCCAGGACGAGTTTACTTCGCAACTGGAAAAGGCTGTTTCTGAAAATGTTACTGGGGTTGGATGCAGAGTGACTGCTATAAATAAAGAATTGCAACAAATATTTACTGAGCTCTCTCAACATTCCTGCACTGTCAGGAGAGCTTCACATGAATATCATCCCCTGTAATCCTCACAGCAACCCCGTGAAGCATGTACTATTATTATCCCCCTTTACAGGGGCTTCTCTGGTAGCTCACATGGTAAAGAATCTGCCTACAATGCAGGAGACCTTGGTTTGACTTTTGGGTTGGGAAGATCCCCGGAGTAGGGAATGGCAACCCACTGCAGTATTCTTACCTGAAAAATCCCATGGACAGAGGAGCCTGGCAGGCTATGGTCCATGGGGTCACAAAGACTAGGACACGACTGAGCAACTAACACGTTCACGTTTACAGCTGAGGATACAGAGAGTCAGAGAGGTTAAACAACTTACCTGGGGTCATATAGCTATTTCCCAGGGGTGCCAGAATTCAAACCCAGGGATGACGATCCCAAAGCCTGTAATTTTACCCACTGCACTGTGCATACACCAGGATGGTGGGATTAGAGGTGATTTTTTTTTTTTTTTTTGGTGGGGTGATTTTTATTTTCTTCTTTTTGGTCTTCTAAAAAGTAGTTTTTAAGGGTTTTGTGATGAAAATATATTATTTTTGTAATAAGAAAAAAATAAATATGGACAAAATCACTGGTCCATATATAGACTGGGCTAGCAATATCATTTAGGAGGGCGTTCCCTTCCTTCTAAGGTCCGGATTTCTAGCACTTTCTAGCTTATCACCATCTCAGGAAACACAGGGAATGAAGTGATGCCTTTGTAAATACACAACTTGCTGTGAGCAGAGGCCGCCCCGCTTCACTAGGGTGAAGCAGCGGAACACACTGGGGTGGGGTGAGTAGAGACGCTGCTGCTGCTGCCCTCCCCGCCTCGCTTCTCTTCTCTAGCGGGCTTCCCCCTCCTCCCAGCTGACCAGACACACAGTGAGGCTGGGTGGGGTGGGGGTGGTCCAGGCTCCTGCTGGGTATTGGGGGAGCTGATATTAAACCCCTCCCTGGATCTAACAAGACTCTCTGAGAAGACGAATGCTGCAGCATCTCCATCTGCATGCTTGTGCTGTGCTATCATGTCCAACTCTCTGCAGCCCCATGGACTGCAGCCCACCATGCTCCTCTGTCCATGGGATTCTCCAGGCAAGAATACTGGAATGGATAGCCATTTCCTGCTCCAGGGAAACTTCCCAACCCAAGGATTGAACCCGAGGCTCCTGTGTCTTCTGCATTGGCAGGCAGGTTCTTTACCACTGAGCCATCAGTGGAGCCCCTACATCTGCATATAGCAGTCACCTTTTTGAGGAGGTTCAATGTGTATCCCCCTCAGTTTCCAGATGTTAATGGTAACCTCCTGGAGAATGTAACTGGCTACAAGAACAGCCCCACAGTTATAGAGTTCTCCACTGCCCTGTGCCTGGTCTGGCCACTAAACACACCACTATTTAAATTAAACCAAGGACCGAGCATGTTCTGGGATGGGCTTGGTGTTGTTTTTCCCCCAGCTCCTCTCCCCACTCCTCTCCCTTTGGGATTTAGTCCAATACCTTGTGAATTTATTTTTTGTGCCTGTTTCCTCCTAAAATAAACAAGCTAGCCCCACAGCCTGTCTCTCCTTCCTATGGGGGATGTTGTAAAGATAACGATGAGGCAGACAGTGCTGTGTGACCCCAAAGACCCCAGACATCATGGAATCACAGCACATGGGCGGACAGGAAACAGAGAAATGCTCCACTTGAACAGTCAGCACAGCGAACGAGGCTTCTCCTGGTCACGTGGCCAAGTCAAAGGGAAAATTGGGTTTCATATTTCACTTTCCATTCCAGGTGAAAAATTAGGTTAAGAAGCAGATCTGAGCCCTAGGAAAAGACAGCAGTAGTACCTGCCGTTGGAGGCTCTTTGCTAGAGAGAGATCTTGGTGAAAATCTATTAGGAAAAATCTACACGTCTTGGAGCTTGGATCAGCTGCTTCAGTGCCTGCTCTCAGTTTCTACATCTATCAGATGGCTCGGATGATCAATACGGATTCCTTCACATCGTAAAGATATATATGATGGTTCTGAACATTAAGCTTTTCTGAAACAAAAAGTCAGATTCTCAGGAAAATCAATTTAGTGCCTGTATAGAAGGTAGCATCAAGTTCTAGTATCAGCATAAGAATGTAAACCATCTGGATGGTTACAGGAATATTCAGTGACTACCTCTAGGGGATAAGATGAACAAGTAACATGTTTCATGTTACTATATTCATTTCACTGGACCCATGTGCTGTGGCATTTTGGGGCTGATTTGAAGGTCCTTGCATGTTTCCATAGGGGCAGTTAGTTGCCCTTCAAGAGTAATTTCCTTGTCATTTAATTCCAAACACTTCTGTACTGAAATAAATTAACAAAAGAAAAGTCACAGAATTTGAGACTTCCAAGGATACTGAAGAAGTCATCAGATTCAACCTTCTAATACTATGATTAATAGAATTCAGGAATTGAGTGTCACGCACACGGAAGTCGTCCCTTCCTCGCTCTCAAGTGGGCTTTGTGTACCTCAGGTGAGAAGGTCTCGTACAATATGTCTATAAATCAGGCAGAGGCAGTCTGTACTTGTACTGGGTTTTCTTGAGGCAAAATGCCAACGGTATACAGACTCCACCCAAGGATGATGAGGCCAAATACTTACAAGACTTCCACCTTGACAATGCATCTTGTCATTTTGTGGTTCAGAAGGACAAAGAAACAATGTTTCTTCACGTCATAATTTTCCACAGAGAAATGTTAAACCCAGAGGGTGACAACTTTGGATCAACAAATGACTTGCAAAGTGACCTCTGCCCTCAACCCCTGCCCTGCCCTGTTCCTTTTAAACATTCCCAGCGTTAAGTGAGTGTTCTGTGAACATGTGGACAACAGCCAGTCATGAAGATCAGCTCAAGCAACTAAGCTATCAGATAACCCACTCTGAAAGCCAAACCATTATTTGGAGATAGTTATTTCTGGATTTACGTCACAGATAGAAAGGCAGATCAAGCCAGTGGGGACCATGTGAATCCAAATTAGTGGTAGTGTTAGTGGCTCAGTCGTGTCTGACTCTTTGTGACCCCGTGGACTGTCGCCCACCAGGCTCCTCGCTCCGTGGAATTCTCCAGGCAAGAATACTGGAGTGGGTTGCCTTTTCTTTATCCAAGGGCTTTTCCCAGCCCAGGGATCTAACCTGGGTCTCCTACACCACAGGCAGATTCTTTACCATCTGAGCCACCAGGAAGATACACTTATTTTATTAAATCAGAGTTTGTGTATTTAATAGTTACCAACAGTATTTCAAAATGGTCAAATATTTCCAGAAAGGAACTTGAGAAGATTTGTAAATACGAAATATGCCATCCACCTGGCAGACAATGCAAAGATAAAGCGAAGATGAAAACAAAAATTGGTATTGCCCTAAACTGGGGAGGATGTGTGGAAGCAGGCACTTTTGTAATTGTTGGCCAGAATGTAAACAGGCACACCTTCTAGAGAGGCATTTGGGCGTCAGTTAACACAATAAAAAGACCACAGTTCCTTTTGATTCAGCAATGCCACTGCCAGGAGTGTATCTACAGTTCCATGATTGCACAGACTATATATACTTGCACTGTATATGCAAAGCTGTCTGTGTTCTGTGGCACTGTGTGTAACAGTGAAAGACTAGAAACAGCCTCAATGCCATCAATCCAAAGGACACCAGCTATTAATTCTGGCACAGCTCTATGATGGAATATGAAGGACACAGCTCTAAGGCTCCAACATGGATGTGCTCCAAGATTCACCAAGTGGAAAACTCTTAGTGTGGAGCAGTGAGCAGAGGACCCTCCCACTCACAGGAAGAGGCTGCGGCTCCTCTTTCTAGGAGAGGACCTGGGGATGTGGCTGTGATAGGTGTCCTTCACTGTTTAACTTCCTGTAACTTGACTTTTTCATCCTGACATGTACACACGTCCACACAGAATGGTGGTGCTTCTGAAGAGCGCTTCAGAAAGGCGACGTGGAATAAACGGGCTGACTTGTGCTTTCAACCATGATTTGGATTCAAACAGGATGGTTTTGAGAAAGAGACAAAAAAGAATCCAGGTGAACTGGCAGTTTCCACGGGAAACTGTATCATGGCCTATGTGGGAAATACCCCCAGATACCAGAAAGGGGATTATGGCAAAAAGAACTGGAAGAGTGACAAGAGCTGGGGCCCTCTCCACAAGAGGACACCCTCTCCGGTCACTCTCTGCAGTAGGTTCCCCAACATCATGCGCGGCTGCATTCTCCTTGTACTCCTTCCACAGCTCTCCTGTCAAGTCCAAATATTTCCTTTACCCTTCCTCTCCTTTTTCAGGTCCCTGGAAGCTCAAGGTACTTGTCTGCCTAAGTCCCAAGACTCAGCCACCACCCAGCTGACCAGGGATCCTGGTGGGTCTTTTGGGGACCACTCCAGCTCCATGAAATGAACAAGACCACCAGTTCTTCAACACCACTCTATGTCAAATGGCTTGTACATGTTATGTCACTTTATCTTCAAACAACTGGAGTGGGGGGTTTCCTCACTTTATACAGGTATAAACTGAGGCTCAGATGGTCCCACAGTGAGGTGGGGTGCTGGGATGTGAGCCCAAGTCAGTCTCATCCAGAGCCCACAGCAAAGGAAAACAAAGACTCCCTGAAAGCACCACTATTTTCAGTGCGTTTCCACTACACGCTTCAGAGCTAATGCCTATGGAGCACTTGGGTATTTGCACGATTATTCAGTTCTAACCCTGTGAGGGAAAGCACTTCTCTCATTTTATAGGGCAGGAAACTAAGTCTCACAAAGACAGAATAACTTGCCCCAGGTCACCCAGCTGGTCAGTGCCAGAGCCAGGGAAATGGAAAAAGTCCCTGGCCAGTGTTTACTACTTTTCCGCTTAGAATCCTGCATTTACAATCTACCTCTCCTACTCTCCAGCCCCCACAGGGACACAGTGACAGAGGAGAGACCTTTTGCACACATAACATTAGGGATGAAGTCTGTATAACAAGAATGTCCCCATTATAGCAGCGATGTTACTGAATATTTGAAAATACAAATGAGAGTTTTTAGAGCCTCTTGATGAAGATGAAAGAGGAGAGTGAAAAAGCTGACTTAAAACTCAACATTCAAAAAACTAAGATCATGGCATCTGGCCCCATCGCTTCATGGCAAATGGGAAAAGTGAGAGACTTTATTTTCTTGGGTTCCAAAATCACTGCAGACAGTGACTGCAGCCATGAAATTAAAAGATGCTTGCTCCTCGGAAGAAAACCTATGACAAACCTAGCCAGCATATTAAAAAGCAGAGACATCACTTTGCTGACAAAGGTCCAGAGAGTCAAAGCTATGGTTTTTCCAGTAGTCATGTACAGATGTTGAGAGTTGGACCATAAAGAAGGCTGAGTGCTGAAGAACTGATGCTTTTGAACTGTTGGAGAAGACTCTTGAGAGTCCCTTGGATAGCAAGGAGATCAAACCAGTCAATTCTAGAGGAAATCAATCCTGAATATTCACTGGGAGGACTGATGCTAAAGCTGCAGCTCCAATACTTTAGCCACCTGATGTGAAGAGCTGACTCATTGGAAAAGATCCTGATGCTGGGAAAGACTGAGGGCAGGAGGAGATGGGAGTGACAGAGGATGAAATGGTTGGATGGCATCATTGATTCAATGGACATGAGTTTGAGCGAACTCTGGGAGATGGTGAAGGACAGGGAAGCCTGGTGTGCTGCAGTCTGTGGGGTAGCAAAGAGTCAGACATGACTGAGTGACTGAACAACAACAACAAATTTTTCTCTGGAGGTTCCTAAAAATCTTAACTTCCATAGACGTCTAGAATAGTTTGGGGGTGCTCCTACGTGGAGTAAAGGAATAGGCAGAGGACAGCAGCGTTAGGCCAAGAGTCCCTATCAGATGCTCATGAGCCCAGAGTCACCCAGTTACCTGGTGGTCACTGTGAAGTGAAGCTACCGCTGGTCCCTGTCTAAGTCCTCACCTGGGAGGATGCTGGTCGGTCAGAGCCTTGCCCAGTGCTGTGCCGCCTCTCAGCCACCTAGAGGCCACCCCACACCATTTACATCCTCTGCCCTGTCCTTTCACACTGGCGACAGATGTGCAACAGAACTCAAGTCCATTTTGGTAGGTTTTCCAAGCTTGTGACTATTCATTTGGTTTGGGGTTGGCAAAGCACATAGGAGGGGCTTCCCGGGTGGCTCAGTGGTACAGAATCTGCCTTCAAGGCAGTAGACTCATGGATCTGATCCTTGGGTCGGGAGGATCCCCTGGAGAAGGAAATGGCAACCCACTCCAGTATTCTTGCCTGGGAAATCCCATAGACAGAGGAGCCTGGCAGGCTACAGTTGCAGTCGGACACAACTTATCGATCAGCAAAGCATATGGGAGGGGGCAGGCTCAGTGATACCCCAGATTCCTCAAAATGGGGACTTCCTATACCAGAAGGCCTGGACATGCAGGTTTTTCGGGTCCCACCCCAGATGCCCCCAATTGTAGTTGAGGCTGGGAAAGAGTCTTTTAACAAGTTCCCTGGAGCCTGAGAATCACAGCTCTAGGCTTCAGTGCATCATTTACAGGGCAGAAGGGGAGCAGAGGGGAGAGGGCACCTGAGAATGGGTATGACAGAAGAAACGAAAGGGCCAGCCTGGCATCGAGAGGAGAAAACCAACCAAACAAAGCCACAGAAACCGAGTGGCAGAGCCAGGCTGGACGACGAGAACTGCTGGCTGTTCACAGATTCTTCTGGGCACTCAAGAGAAGGCTGAAAAAGATAATCCTTCTGTTCTTCTCAAAATAAAATCTACATGTTTCCCTAAGGCCAGCAGCTTCTACCAGCAGGCCCTCCCAACCGCACTGCTTATCACCTCCAGGCCACTCCCTAGCCTCCAGCCTTCCCCGACCTGCCGGCTCCGTTTGGCGTTTGCCTGCAATGCCCTTCTCCCAACTCTCTGCCGGGCTAGTCCCTCCATTCTGTAGGTCTGAGCCAAAATGCTCCCTCCTCAGAGAGACCTCCCCTCACTACCCATCTAAAGTAGGACCACCTCCACTGTGGGACTCTGCGATTGTTTCCTTCACGTCTTCATGTCACCTCCATTTGTTCCGCATTTTATCTGCCACCCATCTATGCCAACCCCCCTCTACCCTCTCTATGCTTCAGGAAGCAGCAGCAGGTTCTATCTTGGTGCTGATAAGACTAAGTCACCTGACACATGGTACGTGGGGACACAGTGGACCAAGAGGACCTAGCAGAGCATGGTGCAGGGTGGACGTTCCACATAAGGAAGCCTCTTCCCCTTCCCACTGGCCCTTGGATGAGAACGCAGGGCAGTGTGTACTATGTTTCCTAAAGGCCACGATCAAAACCACTAAAGGAAAAAAACCCAGGAGATTTGCTGTGTGCAGGGGAAAGTGCCAATTATATGGAAACGTACCCAATGTAGTACCCTCCCCCAGTGCTGTCTTCTGTGTGTGTGAGACAGACAGACAGACAGACTGGCAGGGGTTGTTTCCCGGTTTATGTCAAAGCCCTCTATTGTTAACAGCCCATCTGAGAGTTGACTAGGCTTGGCTGGGTGGGTCTCGACTGGGATTTGTCATGAGGTGAAAGTCAGAAGGCAGCTGGGGCTGAAGATCAGAAGGCTCAGCTGGGCTGGTCGTTCACGACGGCTTTGCTCCCATCTCAGCTGGGCCAGTCGGAGGCAGTCTGAGACTCTTGGCCACCCCATGTGACAAGCTTGGGCTTCCCACACAATGTGGAGGTCTCAAGGCAGTTGGATTTCTTAGACAGTGGTTGGCTTCTCCAGAACACACATGCCAAGAGCTCTAGGTGGAAACTTCAAGGCTTCTTATAACTTGGGAGGTCATAAAGCATCAATTCCGCTGAATTCTACTGATCACAAGGTGAGCCAGAGGCCATTCCAGATTCAAGGGCATGAATACCGGAAGGCATGGGTGGGAAGGCATTGGTTGGCAGCAGTGGGAGCAAAAGGCATCTTTTGAGACCAGTTACCACATTTGCTGTAAAACTGTGGTCTTAATGTCTGTGTGCCTCAGTCTTCTCTCCTATGGAAGGGGATAACAGTTCCTATCTCACAGAACTTTTGCAAGGAGCAAATGAGTTTAAAAAATATGGAAAACACTTAACAATGCACCATGTGCCAGCTATTATCACTACTCACAAGAGTAAGGAGCAAATCTTTTCTCTGATTAATCTCTGTGTCCCAAGGTCTATGGAATATTTTATGATCATGGGTTGCTCTCTGTGTGAAGAGAAGCACCCAAATCTCCACTAAAAAAAAAAAAGTTGTTTTTCATTTAAACATCTAGGTAGGTTTAAAGTTTGGATAGAAGTAGCCCTTTCTCATGATCAAGTATGCATTTAAAATATCTACAGAAAGTAAAAATATCTTGCCGGGCTTAGTGAATGCCATTCTGAGTCACGGTGATGACGTGCTCACTTTAGGGGCAGAGGCAGCCACACGCGTAGTGTGGAATTTCCCGTGGCACCGGCGGAAACGGAACCCCGAATGTGTTTGTCAGCAAACTTCCCCAAAACAAAAAGAAACCAGGATTTCCTGCTGGAGGCCCAAGAAGCAAGTGATGTCCAGGACCTCACAACCCAACCTCAGACTGGCCTCAGCTCTGGCCAGAAAACAGGATCTGCCAACAAATTAGCGGTCGGCCCCAGGCCCTGGGGATGCACACTTTTCTATTATTGCCAAATTCCAACAAAGCTCAGAGACAAGTCATTGAGCTCAAGCTCTAAATATGAAAATGGCTTCATGATCTGAGCCTGTGGGCATACGTTCTACTCTACAGAATTCTCTTCCATGTCATCCTCTACCGCATATCCCTCAGTGTTCCCATTCAGCCTCCAGGATAAACCCAGCCAGCAGACACACACACTCCACCATATGCACAACTCACATTACTTTAAAGGCCCTGAGCTCAGACATCTTCCCGTTCTTACAACCTCTTCCTGCTGTCTGGACGGGAAGAACAATAGTAAGGGCAGACAGATTATCTGTCTGCTGACTGTGCACCAGACAGGTACTGTGGTAAGAGTGCCACATCACCTCACTTTATCCTCACCCCATCCTGAAAGGCCCTGATTTTGCTGGTTGGTGAACTCACCTGGAGCCCATATGATCAAGAAGAGCTACTTCATAAGGTCAGACATACGGATCAATGAAATAGAATTGAGAGTCCAGAAATAAACCTCCACATTTATACCCAACAGATTTTCAATAAGGATGCCAAGACAATTCAGTGGGGGAGAGTATTGTCTTTTCAACAAATGGTGCCAGGACAACTAGATATGTACATGCAAGAAAATCAAGCTTGACCCCAACCTCACACCATATATAAAAGTTAACTTAAAATGGAACAGTCACTTATTGTAAGCGCTAAAATTATAAACCTCTTAGAACAATAACAGGAGTAAGTTTTCATGAGTTTGGGTTAGGGCAAAAGCACAAGCAGTAAAAATTTAAATAGGTAAATTAGACTTCATTAAAATTACAAACTTGAATTTCTCAGACTATACCATAAAGAAAGTGAAAACCCAATCCAGAAAATGAGACAAAATGTTTGCAAATCATATGTTTGACTAGTACACGGGCCATACAGTAGTGTTAGTCACTCAGTGGTGTCCAACTCTGTGACCCCATGGACTGTAGCCCGCCAGGCTCCTCTGTCCACGATTCCAGGCAAGAATACTGGAGTGGGTTGCCATTCCTTTCTCTAAGGCATCTTTCCTACCCAGGGATCGAACCTGGGTCTCCCACATTGCAGGCAGATTCTTTACCACTGTGCCACCTAAAACTCAGCAATTAAAAGACGAAGAATCCAGTTAAAAAATGGGCAATGGCTCTGTACATACATTTCTCCAGAGAAGATACAGAAGTGCTAACAAAGTACATGAAAAGATGCTCAACATCATTAACCATTAGAGAAATGCAAATTGAAACACAGTGAAATACCACTTCATACCTACAAGCAGGGCTCTAAGCAAAATGATAGTGTTGACAAGGATGTGGAGAAATTGGAACCTTCATACACTACTGGTGGACACAGAAAATGATTCAGTCACTTTGGAAAACAATATGGCAGTTTTTCAAAACATTAACTACTGAGTTACCATATGATTAGGTGATTCTGCTTCTAGGTTTATATCCAAGAGAATTAAGAATGTATGTTTTCACAAACACTCATACATGAATGATCATAGCAGCATTATTCAAAATAGCCCCAAATGTGGGAAAAAACCCAAATGCCCATCAACTCTTGAATGATAAAATGTACAGCCATACAATGGAACACTATTCAACCATAAAAAGGAATGAGGCACTGTTCAACACAGATGGACCTTGAAAACATTATGCTATGTGAACAAAGCCAGACACAAGGGCCATATGCTGTATGATTCCATTTGTATGAAACGTTCAGAGGATGCAAATCCAGAGACAGAAAGTAGACTAGTGGTTGCCAGGGTCTGCAGGGAGAAAAATGGACAATGATTGCTAAAAAAGTCAAGGTTTCTTTTTGGGATGATGAAAATGTCCTACAATTCACTGTGGTGAGAGTTGTATAACTCATTAATATACCACACACACAGACACATAAAACCCACCGAATTGTTTAAACAGAGAGACAGAGAGAATGCAAAACTTTTTTAAAATGGGGAAGAAGAGCCTTTTTCCTTCGCAGCTTCGCTGACAGCTACTTCCTATTCTTGATCAGAATTCCTGTAACGCACAGGGATAGAGCAGCTTGTACACGGGTCCATTTATTGCAGCCAAGTGTGAGTACACAGACTGGAGCCTGTGTCTCATTCATTTTGAATCTTGGCATCCAGGACAGTGCTTGGCACTCAGCAGAAATCAATATAAATGTGTGCTGAATGAATAGTCTGCGTGTACTGTGTGTGTGTGTGTGTGTGCGTGCGTGCGTGCGTGCTCAGTTGGTCAGTTGTGTCTGATTCTTTGCAACTGTAGCCCACCAGGCTCCTCTGTCCACGGGATTTCCCAGGCAAGAATACTGGAGTGGGTTGCCATTTCCTTCTCCAGGGGATTGTCCCTGACCCAGGAATAGAACCCATGTCTCTTGCGTCTCCTGCACTGGCAGGCAGATTCTTCACCACTGCACCATCTGATCTCTAGCATGCCCCTTATATTATTCATTCATTTTTATACCATCACTTCTAAAATAAAGGAGTGCCAAAAAGATCACACATACAGTATCTGTTCATTATTTAAAAATTCTTTTTCCACTAAATATTTTTTTAAACCAGATGATCAATTAATGTTGTCCCTTTTCTACTTTCAGAGAGAGATGATTTCAAATTTTAAAAGCTAATTATCCCAGAGGGATGGTATGGGGAGGGAGGAGGGAGGAGGGTTCAGGATGGGGAACACATGTATAATTTTTTTTTTAAATTAAAATTGAATAAAAAAATAATAATAATAAAACAAAACAAAACAAAAGCTAATTATCAATAAAATGATTGAGATACATGGGGAAAAGGTAGAAACAGTCAAAAATAGTATATTCAGTCTGTGAACAAATTCTGCATTTCAAATAACTTGACAAAAATTACCCGTACTCTGAGACAAAAGACTTTAAGAGGCAAGAAACCAATATCAACCAACACAAAAGGCCGATTAAATGCAGCCTTTGAAAACTCTTCGGCCTTCAACAACAATACATTGAGATGATGAAAGTAATAATAACAGCTAGCATTTATTAAGGAGAAGGCAATGGCACCCCACTCCAGTACTCTTGCCTGGAAATTCCCATGGACGGAGGAGCCTGGTAGGCTGCAGTCCATGGGGTCGTGAAGAGTCCGACACGACTGAGCAACTTCCCTTTCACTTTCATGCATTGGAGAAGGCAATGGCAACGCACTCCAGTGTTCTTGCCTGGAGAATCCCAGGGATGGGAGCCTGGTGGGCTGCCGTCTCTGGGGTCGCACAGAGTCGGACACAACTGAAGCGACTTAGCAGCAGCAGGCTGGGTATTCGGAGAAGGCAATGGCAACCCACTCCAGTACTCTTGCCTGGAAAATCCCATGGATGGAGGAGCCTGGTAGGCTGCAGTCCATGGGGTCGCTAAGAGTCGGACACGACTGAACGACTTCACTTTTCACTTTCATGCATTGGAGAAGGAAATGGCAACGCACTCCAGTGTTCTTGCCTGGAGAATCCCAGGGACGGTGGGGCCTGGTGGGCTGCCGTCTACCGGGTCGCACAGAGTCGGACATGACTGAAGCGACTTAGCAGCAGTAGCAGCAGTAGGCTGGGTATTATCCACTCCAGTGTTCTTGCCTGGAGAATCCCAGGGACAGAGGAGCTTGGTGGGCTTCCGTCTATGGGGTCGCACAGAGTCGGACACGACTGATGCGACTTAGCAGCAGCAGCAGGCTGGGTATTATTTTCTGCTTTCTAGGTTTTAACTCAGTTACACCAGCATAGCACAATAGTATGCTATTACCCTCATTTCCCAGAGAGACTCACAACTTTCCCATGGCTGCATGGCTGAGCTAAACTGGAACCCAGGAAGTCTCCTGCCCACGTGCTTCCTGCTAAAGGACACAGGGCAGCCTACAGGGACTTCAGTCCCTTGAGTGGACCTAGGAAAGCAATTTGTTTGATTCTGGGTTTACAGACTGAGTAATGTAGGTTATAAACAAAACTTCAAGAAAAAACATGAATATGCAGGAATTGAAATCCACGTGTGAATATCTGATGCTTGAAAGTCTAGTTTTTTCCTGTTTTATATCTCCTTTATACAACAGGTGGAAAATACCTGAATGGACAACATGGTCAGCCAAAACCTGCAAAACCTTGACCTGCCCCACTGTGCAAGGCTGGCACCTTCTGAACTTTCAGCCACTGGGCCTCCCAACCTTCTGAGACTGTAGCCCTCCCACCTCATCCCATCCCACTGAGCTCAATGCCTTATCTGTTTCCTTCTGGGCACTCATCACTATTTATAATGACTTTGTTTACCTGCTCTTCTTGTCTTACTCTCCCATTAGAATGTAAATTCCATAAGAGCAGTGACCATGACCATCTTTGGTGGGGTTTTTGTTTGCCAGTATTTTGTTGAACGAATAATAACTGTCTATGTAGGAGACACCTTTCTTTTAGAACAATTCAGGAACATCAGTGACCGGCTGGACGACCACACTAGGCTGAAGCAACTCCAGGACAGGGCTGGTACCTGGTACCTTGTTCCTCTTTATGCTCCCACTTCCCAGCTCAGTACCAGGCACAGAGGAGCTCACTGCATCTTGACTGAACTTGTTCATTAATGAAACACTGTCAGTGTAGAGGGTGGTCTCTGTTTGGAGTACCTCAAGGCTCCACCTTGAGTCCTAACCACTCAACTCCTGGATCCAAGGGTGAAAGTATAAGGGCATGCTGATGAAGCCTGCGGATGCCCTAAAGCTGGGAGGAGCCCAGGGAACAGGGAGAGGAGCTAATAGAGTTTGAATAGTCATAAAGCCAAAACCTTAGAAACACAACAAAAAAATCAAGAAACCCTATACCAGGGTGGGAGGAGAGGGAATTAGATAAAGGCAGTCAAAAGGTAAAAACTTCCAGTCAGTTCAGTCGCTCAGTCATGTCCGATTCTTTGCAACCCCATGGACTCCAGCACGCCAGGCCTCCCTGTCCATTACCAACTCCTGGAGTCTACTCAAACTCATGTCCATTGAGTTGGTGATGCCATCCAATCATTTCATCCTCTGTCATCCCCTTCTCCTCCCACCTTCAATCTTTCCCAGTGTCAGGGTCTTTTCAAGTGAGTCCGTTCTTCGCATCAGGTGGCCAAAGGAGTTTCAGCTTCAGCATCAGTCCTTCCAATGAATATTCAGGACTGATTTCCTTTAGGATGGACTGGTTGGATCTCCTTGCTGTCCAAGGGACTTTCAAGAGTCTTCTCCAACACCACAGTTCAAAAGCATCAATTCTTCTACACTCAGTTTTCTTTATAGTCCAATTCTCACATTTGGAAAAGCTTCCAGATGTATTCCAGTCCAAATACATGACTACTGGAAAAACTTCCAAGTGTAAGATAAATAACTACTAGGGAAGGATTAATGTACAACACAGTAGAGATAATTAACTTTGCTATATGCTATAAATGAAAGAGTTATCACAAGGAAAAAATTTTTTCTATTTCTTTAATGTATCTATATAAGATGATGCATGCTCAATAAATCTATTGTGGTAACCATTTCATGACATATGTAAGTCAAATCATTATGTGGTACTCTTCAAGCTTATATAATGACATATGCCAATTCTATCTCAACAAAACCGGGGTTAAAAAAAAAAATCCTGTAAGAACTACAGGATGGGAAGGTGGGGACACAAGCTGCACCTATAATGATGGTCACATGTCCAGTGAGCTCAGGTGACCATGTCTGAGATGCTGGGACGGTCCTGAGCTGTGTCTGTATTCTGTGGTGAACAGAACGAAGGAGAAGGGTACTCCCTTGCCTCCCCCTTTATTTAATTATTATTTCCACTGTTATTTATAACATTATACAAGCAAGGCCTGAACTTCTCCTAGGGGGTATTTGGCAGGCATTGGCAGGCGCCCCCAGAAACTCTCCGTGAAGTTCGGCCTCGGGTTGTGCAATCTACTTGAAGGACAGGCTGCCCCTGCTGCCTCTGTCCCACCCTGGGAGCCGCTGGCCTCTCCAGCCTCCAGCTCTCAGCTCTCCAGGTGCTTCTTAGAAGGACCTTTGCTTGGTCAGACCTGGCGAACATCTCGCTCCAGGTCTCGTCGCTCTTTTAAGGGAAAAGACTCGTTCCTCTGTGTATGTGTGTGTTTTCTGCTCTCGTGCTCCCTGTTCCCAAAGCCAGAGAGAGGAGAAGTCATTCTTCTCAGGACATCTCTAAACATTCTCTCTCCTGTCTTGGGCAGGCTTCAGAATCTGGTCTTTTGTCTTTCAAGTTCAAAAAATGTGTCAAGTAGGTGTGTTTGGACTTCCCTGATCACAGTTGGTTTTCATCATCACTATGTTTTCAGCACCTTTAATAATTACCAGTTGGATTTCCACACCCTGCTTCACATTCTGTCGATTCTTTTGTGCTATTACGTTTGGGTACCTCCGCTGTGTTGGCAGCCTGCTCACATGTACCAGTTAGTATTCAGAGGCCCTTTTTTAATTCTTGAAGGCTTTCCTTACTATACTGCCAAAATCAGGAAGACATAGGATATCTATATGTAAATATTAAGACATTAATCAACGATTGTGAAGCTAATGTTGTTTCCTATTATGTTATTTGAAGCCTGGTTAGATCTCTTCTGTTTCATGCATCATCATTGTTGATTGCTTTACTAGCAGGACATTTTCTGCCCTTCTAATTTTCACTGTCTTCTCAGTTCTATACACTGATTTATAAAGAGAAAGGCTTATAGAGAGAAGGGATTAAACATTAGAAGAGGAGGCCCTCAGACTTTCATTTGACAAGCCACTGGTTCTACGTCCTAGATCCGACCTGCTGGTAGATCTGTTTTCTGCTGGAAGAGTCAGATCAAGAGTTTTTTTTCTTTCTTCTTCTAGAGTTATTTACATTTTTAAAAGGGAAAATTGTACTATTTTTGTTATCAAAGTCAAACTCTGTTGAAGGCTATACAAAACCTCACACTCTCAGAAACCACAATTACTCACTGCTGACATAGCACCTTCCAAATACTTAGGTGTAAACAGATGAACAAGCATACCAGCTGCCACTTTAGAATTTTCCCAGTCTTCTCCTCATCAGAGAGGGACGTCATGATTAGAGCCAGAACCCAGAGGTCTGTACCATGCAGTTGGGAACACACTTGTGTTCATGCTGGATCCAAAATAAATCCTAGATGATGTTTAGGTTTAGCATGACACAGACAGTACTTTAGGAAGCAAACAGTTCAGGAGCTGGAATAGCAAGAGATTGAGAATGAAAATAAGGATATGTGAATAAATGCTCTTTTCTCATCACATAGAATCAAAAATCTGGGTGCCATCTTCAAGGCAATGGATGTTCTCAGGAGTGAACCTGGTCAGATTTCACCCACCCGCTTCAAGAAAAGAACTTAAAAAAATCTTAAGAATTTTAGAAAAATTGTAGAAATTTTAGGTAGCTTTTACTTCAGTAGAATAAAATTATTATTAGATACACATCAGAATATTTTTTAATTTATTTTTTTATTGAAGGATAATTGCTTTACAGAATTTTATTGTTTTCTGTCAAACCTCAACATGAATCAGCCATAGGTATACATATATCCCCTCCCTTTTGAACCTCCCTCCCATCTCCTGCCCCATCCCACCCCTCTAGATTGATACAGAGTCCCTGTTTGAGTTTCCTGAGCCATATGGCAAATTCCCATTGGCTATCTATTTTACATATGGTAATGTAAGTTTCCATGTTACTCTTTCCATGCATCTCACCCTCTCCCCATGTCCATAAGTCTATTCTCTATGTCTGTTTCTCCATTGCTGCCCTGTAAATAAATTCTTCAGTACCATTTTTCTAGATTCCACATATATGGATCAGAATATGATATTTATCTCTTTCTGACTCACTGCACTCTGTATAATAGGTTATAGGTTCATCCACCTCATTAGAACTGACTCAAATGCATACCTTTTTATGGCTGAGTAATAGTCCATTGTGTATATATACCACAACTTCTTTATCCATTCATCTGTTGGTGGACATCTAGGTTGCTTCCATGTTCTAGCTATTGTAAATAGTGCTGAAATGAACAATGGGATTCATGTGTCTTTTTCAGTTTTGCTTTCCTCAGGGTATATACCTAGGAGTGGGATTGCTGGGTCATATGGCGGTTTAATTCCTAGTTTTTTAAGGAATCTCCATACCGTCAACCGTGGTTGTATCAATTTACATTCCCACCAGGAGTGCAAGAACATTCCCTTTTCTCCACACCCTCTCCAGCATTTATTGTTTGTAGACTTTTTGATGATGGCCATTCTGACCAGTGCGAGGTGATATCTCATTGTAGTTTTGATTTGCATTTCTCTAATAATGAGTGATGTTGAGCATCTTTTTTGTGTGTTTGTTAGCCATCTGTATGTCTTCTTTGGAGAAATGTCTGTTTAGGTCTTTTCCCCACTTTTTGATTGGATTGTTTTTCTGATATTGAGTTGTATGAGCTGGTTGTATATTTTGGAAATTAACCCTTTGTCAGTTGTTTCATTTGCTATTATTTTCTCCCATTCTGAGAGTTGTCATTTCACCTTTCTTATAGTTTCCTTTGCTGTGCAAAAGCTTTTGAGTTTAATCAGGTCTCACTTGTTTACTTTTGTTTTTATTTCCATTACTCTAGGAGGTGGGTCATAGAGGCTCTTGCTTTGATTTATGTCATCAAGTGTTCTGTCTATGTTTTCCTCTAAGAGTTTTATAGTTTCTGGTCTTACATTTAGGCCTTTAATCCATTTTGAGTTTATCTCTGTGTATGGTGTTAGGAAGTGTTCTAATTTCATTCTTTTACATGTGTTCATGCCGGGTCCAAAATAAATCTTAGATGATGTTTAGGTTCGGAGAAGGCAATGGCACCCCACTCCAGTACTCTTGCCTGGAAAACCCCATGGATGGAGGAGCCTGGTAGGCTGCAGTCCATGGGGTCGTTAAGTCGGACACGACTGAGCAACTTCACTTTCACTTTTCACTTCCATGCATTGGAGAAGGAAATGGCAACCCACTCCAGTGTTCTTGCCTGGAGAATCCCAGGGACGGGGGAGCCTGGTGGGCTGCCATCTATGGGGTCACACAGAGTTGGACACGACTGAAGTGACTTAGCAGTAGCAGATGTTTAGGTTTGGCACGACACAGACAGTACTGTCTATCGTGCTGTCCAGCTTTCTTAGCACCATTTATTGAAGAGGCTGTCTTTGCCCCATTGTACATTCTTGCCTCCTTTGTCAAAAATAAGGTACCCATAGGTGCATGGGTTTATTTCTGGGCTTTCTATCTTGTTCCATTGGTCTATATTTCTGTTTTTGTGCCAGTACCATACTGTCTTGATGATTGTAGCTTTGTAGTATAATCTGAAGTCAGAAGGTTGATTCCTCCATCTCCATTCTTCTTTCTCAGGACTGCTTTGGCTATTTGGGGTCTTTTGTGTTTCCATATGAATTGTGAATTTTTTTGTTCTAGTTTTGTGAAAAATGCTGTTGGTAATTTGATAGGGATCACACTGAATCTGTATATTGCATTTGGTAGTATAGTCATTTTCACAATATTGATTCTTCCTACCCAGGAACATGGAATATCTCTCCATCTGCTTATGTTATCTTTGATTTCTTCCATTAGTGTCTTATAATTTTCTGTGTACAGTTCTTTTGTCTACTTAGGTAAGTTTATTCCTAGATATTTAATTCTTTTTGTTGCAATGGTGAATGGGATTGATTCCTTAATTTCTCTTTCTAATTTTTCGTTGTTAGTATATAGAAATGCAAGTGATTTCTGTGTATTGATTTTGTATCCTGCAACTTTGCTAAATTCACTGATTAGTACTTTTCTGATACTATCTTTAGGGTTTTCTATGTATAGTATCATGTCATCTGCAATGAGAGCTTTATTTCTTTTCCGATCTGGATTCCTTTTCTTTTTCTTCTCTGATTGCTGTAGCTAGGACTTCACTTTCACTTTTCACTTTTATGCATTGGAGAAGGAAATGGCAACCCACTCCAGTGTTCTTGCCTGGAGAATCCCAGGGTCGGGGGAGCCTGGTGGGCTGCCGTCTATGGGGTCGCACAGAATCTGACATGACTGAAGCGACTTAGCAGCAGCAGCAGCAGGACTTCCAGAACTATGTTGAATAATAGTGCTGAAAGTGGACACCGTTGTCTTGTTCCTGATCTTAGGGGGAATGCTTTCAGTTCTTCACCATTGACAATAATGTTTGCTGTAGGCTTATTATATATGGCCTTTACTATGTTGGGGTAGGTTCCTTCTATGCCAATTTTTTGAAGAGTTTTAATCATAAATGGGTGCTGAATTTTGTCAAAGGCTTTTTCTGCATTTATTGAGATGATCATATGGTTTTTATCTTTCAATTTGTTAATATAGTGTATCACATTGAGAGTGTTTTAATTCCTGCTTGATGAGAATTATCTATGTTAGCCAAGAAAGCTACAGGTTAGTATCTAAGTTCACCCCTTTTTTTCCTGAAGATTTTCTGTTAACTATAATTAAGCTGAGAAACATCACAATCGTAAGTAGTACGCTAAAAATTGCTCCAAAACCAATTACTCTAGTGGGTTTTATTTATAGAACTACCAAGGCAGAGATCTAGATATTTATTTCTGCCAATGCAGATCTTCCATTCTTGTTTTACTCTGGGTCATAGAGCAGGACCTGACTTCTAGGGTCCATGTTAATATTCTGTTGATGAGAATGCTGTGCTAGGACACATTCCAATTTGTAAAGATCACTTCTAGATAAGAGTGGGTTTGCCAAGTTTTGCCTCAAACCAAACACCCCAACATATGAATCATCATGTAGCAATGTCAACTGTTTTTCTGGTCACCTCTGACTTTGGCCAAGAGAAGAGCAATGACCATGAAATGCCATGTCCTCCTGGTAATCACACTTGCCCTCTCTACTCGACAGAGTAGAAAGGACGCAGGCTTATGATGGCACAAGAGAGAAGAATGAACAAGGAAGAAGGGAGCCACAGGGGAGGGGAGGCACATGACTAAACCCCAGGTTCAGGACTCCTTCCTGGAGATATACTCCCACTGGGCCATCTGGTTCCCAGAACTCTGGGTACCTGGGCAATGCCCTGGGGGCGCCTGAGGGCCACCAATGATGATGAAGTCAGCTCCCCAGCTTAGGTCACTCCTTCCCTGTTTGACCACCAGCAAAGCAACACTATGTTCCACTGCCCCACCCACCATCTGCCTCATTCCATGATAATGGGAGAATTCTGAGTGTGATGCAGTCAGTAGGTCTTCCTGGGGCTGCTCTGCAGTCACCCCATGCTTATCACCTCCTGCAGCTGCATGGTCTGCCCAGCATGTGCCCATCTGGGGCTGCACAGCCTGCAGGCTAGAGGGTGGATGGGGTCCACATAGCAGTGTCAGCCTGCAGCCACTGCTTGAAGCATGCATACCCCCAGCCTGTTCTCCAAAAGTGGTGCCTTAATAGATTTTGCTTTGTCCACTCCCCAGCTGTCAAGCCTGGTCGCCTACCTGCCCAACCACTGGGGAAGGAATTCTTACAAACTCTGTTAGGCTCAGCATCCTCAGAGAAGTGAGGGTGAGTGGCTCCCTGGTTAGGGCTGGGCTCCTGTCTGTGCATGACTATATGCAGGTTTAGCTTAGCAAATCCTCAGTGAAGAACACCATGCAGACACACAGCAAGGGTTCAACCTCTGGTGGCTGTTCTCATACTGCTATTATGAATATACCCTTTGAGGATATACATGTGTAAGAGGGACCTGCTTGATGACACTCTGCCTGTCAAAGGTTAATCCATCAACCACACCAAGGGACAGGGAGGAGGCGCGACAGCCACCCCTTTCTCTTTCATAGATGAAACATCCATCAGGGAGGCAAAGCCCCACTAGTAAGGTCAATGGTGGATGTTTCAAAAGTTCTGCGGGGTCACAGCTTGTCTCTGAGGCTCATCCAATGTTGACATCAAGGACTGGCAAAGGTGGGGCTGTGATTTACGAGCTGGAGGGACAGCAGCAGATAGGAACATGTGCGAGAATGCAGCACTATTTGCAATAGTTAAAGCTGAAGCAGCTTTAAAACAGCACACATTCTTTGGGGTTAATATGTTGAAACTGTCAACTAAGTGACTCCAACCAGCAATGATGCCACAGCACGGTATGGTACCAGCTGCTGCTTGTCAGGGTGGCAGGGACTGGCCGACTGGCTGGAACCATATGTGCTATTTCTGGGCATAGGATGTGAGTAAGGACTTGTCACAGTAAGTCAGACTAGGATATGAGTCAGTTATTATCAGTTATTATCAAGTGCTGAAAAGAACTGTCTTCAAGGCATCCTGAGTGTATCACATGCTAACTTTTCTGAAGGAGCTACAGGTTGAAAGACACTTAGAATCACTAAGCCAGGGAGAAACCCTGAAGAATATAGACAATTAACATTGGTCAGAGGCCTACCAGTAACAAGGAATGGATAAGGCTGAAGCTAAAATCCAGAGGTCCTAAAATTTAGGACCAACAACCAAAAATCAAGATGTATGGGATGTCCCTGGTGGTCCAGTGGTTAAGAATCCGCTTTCCAATGCAGGGACTCAGGTTTGATCCCTTGCAGGGAAACTAAGATCCCACAGGCTGTGGGGCAACTAAGCCCGAGCACCAGAGCCCACATGCTGAGGAGCCTATGCACTACAACTAGAGAGAAGCCCACGTGCCAACTAGAGAGCCCACACCCTGCAATGAAAAGTCCCACATGATGCAAATAAGGTATGATGCAGGCAAATAAATAAATATATATATATATTTTTAAAGTCAAGCTGTAGGAAATGTGCATGGTAATCACATTTCTGTTAAAACAGTATGTTTGTACACACATAGAAAACAGTCTCTAAGGAGCTGGAGAAAACCATTACCAATGGTTATTTGTGCCCTTTTCTGTAAGTGCAATGTTCTTGGAGGCCTTGGAGAAGCCTAATGGCCCACCAAGTCCCTGAACACATAGATGAAGGCACAGCAAGGCAGTCAGAGACTGCAAAATCAGCATTTCTCAAACGCCATGAGAAGGGAGGGCTGACAGACATGGGAAGCTCTTTCTTGACCCCTGTCACAGGACCCTTGCTTTCTGGCTCCCGGGTGTGTCCCAGGGCTGGTGTACTGTACTTCTGCTCCAGGAATGCTGGGGGAGTGCACTGTCTGGCCATAATCCTGTGAGTCCTGTTCAAGCGGGTGTGAAGAGTTACCAGTGAGGAGTGACAGCAGGAACTAATCCACTCCGGCTTCTCCCTCCCAGCAAAGCCTCCAGGAACTGCCTTTAGTTTCAGAGGCCAGGACAAGGGGAACTGGACCTGCCTCTGGGACCACAGGAGTCTCTTCTAGGGCCCTCCCTGTCAGGAATTTCCTCTCTGTAGATAAATGGTCTGCTGATCTGCTCCCGATAGCCCGTTCACCACGAGGGTAGGGGAAACTACAGGCCCATCGGTTGAACCACAGTGCATGGGTCTGGAAACAGTATTGCCTTAGCCTTGCATTGTGACGACTGAAGAAGCCCAGATGTCACTATTCTTTACAAGCGTTTTCTGTCTTTCACAGATTTCCTTTGAACACCTCATCGTCTCTCCTTTCCCATCCATGTATATGCCAAGTCACTTTAGTTGTGTCTGACTCTGTGTGACCCTATGGACTGTAGTCCACCAGGCTCCTCTGTCCATAGGATTCTCCAGGCAAGAATACTGGGGTAGGTTGCCATGCCCTCCTCCAGGGGATCTTTCCAACCCACAGATTGAAGCCATGTCTCCTATGTCTCCTGCACTGGCAGGCAGGTTTACCACTAGCACCACCTGGGAAGCCCAGAGCTTCACTTAGCTAATTCCAATTCATCCTCTGGGTTCCAGCTCCAATGTCACCTTCTCTGGAGAGTCTTTCCCAACAACCCAAGGCCAGATATCCCCCTTACACCCTGATAGACAGTTCCCATCATAGAATGATTATCCCAGCTCTTGTTTTCTATTTATTTCTGTGATAAAATAAATAATATCCATCTTCCTCATTAGAAGACAAGATCCTCCAGGCCAGAAACTGTATCTGTTTTTTCCACATCTCCAGTGTGCATTACAGCATCTGGCACCAAATATATACTAATACCAATAAAACCTCATTCAATGGAAGGCTGCTGCAGAGGCAACTGGGGTAGAATATGTGCCAGTATTCTGGGGAAGAAGAGCAGCAGGGAGGGCTCTCTCTCCTGTGGTGACTGGTTGGCCACCTTTATTTCTTGTCATGTATCCAGGTGAGTGATCAGCAAGTGATAGGCCCCCTCTTAAAGTCTGAAGATTTATGTGAGGCAGGTACTAACAGTAGACGACAATATTTAAAGGAATTAAACAGGGGCAAAAACCCTCTGCTGACATCACAGAGAGACTCAGCCAGCCCTGGGGGTGGGGGTGGGGGTGGGGGGACTTGGATGGGCGGGGAAGGCACTGACCTCGGCTGATGCGCTGTTTCTCTCCAGACAGGATGCCGGGGCTGTCGATTATGCTGATGCTCTTCAGGACCTCATTGGGCAGCTGGGAGCACATAAATCTGGAAGAAAGGGATCAAAGTTGGGATCAGAGTCTGTTCGTTGCAGATTGCTCTAATCTCATAGCTCCTTGGCCTCTCCTGGCTACTGACATCTTTGGAGTCAGTGTGATGGCAGAGTCCCTCAGCTCCACCTGTCTCTCCTCTACACTGCACTTCAGACAAGCGTCCTGGGCTTCTCCTCCCAGGGAATCCCATGCTTCCTTCAGGGTCACTGCCTCACTGGGCTGGAGTATCCTGAGCCCTGTCCAGCCTGTGCCCAGTCCCCAATGTGCCAGCAGAGACACTAGGGCCTGTTTTCACTGGTGCCCCAGGGACCATGCTATGGCTCCAGGCTCAGGGTGTGGCAAGCTCCTATGGGCAATACCCCAAATCCTCCAGGTGCTTTGGTGTCCTAAGAGTAGACAAAAGGGCAGGTGTGAGCAGGGCCCTGGCCAGGCATCTCCAAGTTGTCTTTGTTGTCCATCACCTCCCTGATACCACCTCTTCCTTCTCATCCCAATTCCTCTGCCATGCTTCCAAGTCAGCTCCTGGTGTTGGCCTTGGAAGCAGAGTGAAGTGGCAGGAAAACCACAGCCTGAGGGTCAGCAGACCTGGGTTCAGGCCAATAACCTGCCTGGACCCTGGACAAGGGCTTCCCCAGGGGAACTGGGCCTCAGTTTCATCATGTGTAACTGGAGACACTTGCCAGGGGCTGGAGAGGCTCTTAGCTTTGACACTGTGTAACTCCAGAGCACCAGAGGGACATGCTCTATTACTTCCATCCCAGGAAACCCAGGGGGGTCTCTGTTAGGAATTGTGTATGTTTTAAGCCAGAAACTAGAGTGTCTTTCCTTTTCCTGTATTGTAAATGGCTAACTTCAGTGTCTGTGTAGGCAGAAGGCTTGAAAATCCTCGGGGAAAACTCAATTCTTCCATTCAGTGGAACTGGTGGGATTACTCAGCATGTAAACATGCTGGGAATGCACGAGAGGGAGGCCTGCCCAGCCTTCCCAGTGCAAGTGTGGATAGCACAGCCCTGAGCATGAGATGGCATCACTGACACACCTTTGCTGAAGGTGCTCAGGACAAGTTTCTCAGACATTCTTTCCCATTTTTTCAAGTCAGCCCAGGAAGATGTCAGAATGATGACTATGATCATTTTACAGCTGGAAAAGCTGAAGCACATTGCAGTTATTACATGCGAGGCCATGCCTCTAATGAGTGGCTGGCTGAGGACTGCAGCCTAATATTTCTGATGTCAGTTGAGTTGAACTCAACCCCTAAAATAAAAACTTCATAACATCAAAAAAATAAGGGGTCAAGTTCATTTATGAGAAGCCCCTCATTTCTGATTTTCTCCTGTCCCTCCACTTTTATAAACCCTATTGTCCAACACCCAGACAGATCTGTGAGAGTAAAGTGCACCGGGACCACTAATTTCTCTGTAAGTTCACAGAGGAAAAAAATGCCATATTTGTGCCTCTGGAACTCGGGTAGAAACATTCTGAGCATATCTATGGTAGACCGAATTTCCTGTGGGTAATCTGGTCTCTTATCATATAGTCCATCCTTTTTATCAGATGGCTCAAGACACCTGGTGATGCTGCGAACACTGCACATATATAAAACTATTTCACATAAAGTACTTCTGTGAGAGGCTAACCTTTTTCCCAGACCACAAGTTCACACTAAATATCAATTTTTCCAAAACACAAAAGCCCTGGATTCTCGTGTGAAATTAACAGAGGGATTCAAAATTTATAAACCACCACTCCCTCTGTGCGGTGCAGAGAGACAAAGCTTCAGCAGCTCCCATGCCTCCTGATGCAACAGCAGAGCCAAAATGTGTGATCCACAAAACAAGACGATCCACAAAACATCACCACACAACGTATAAGAAAGCAGGCCCAGGGCCAGGAGCGGTGACTGCAGATGAAAGGGGGTAGAAAAGAAGAGGGAAGGGAAGAGGAGGAGGAGGGCGCTCTCCAGGGGCACCCCAAATAGGGTGACGAGGGTTGAATGTGCAAAGCTGAACTTTGCACAGCCCTGCCCAGTATGCACTGGGGGCAGCCTGGGGAGGTGGGCAAAAGAGCACAGAGCACAAATTAGCCTTCAAGACCCTCATGTGGGAGCACGGCCCACACTCTAAGGGTTAGAAAAACACTCGTGTTTTCTTAAATAGTTATACTATAATCATAAAAAACCCTAATGCAATGCTGCTAGAGCAATCTGGTCTTCCTTTCATGTTCCTTGAAAGGAAGGTGAAACGTGGGTTATTTATCGGGTATAACACAGTCAGCCTTGGGTCAGGTCTTTCCCACTGATATGTGTCTCCTGAAATGTTTCCAAGCACAGATTTGCTGTTCCGGGATGGATTTCCTACTTCTTCCGGACTTGTCTTGACTTGTACATTTCACGTGAAAGATGCAGACATGTGCCAGTTAAGCCCAGGAGCCTCACATAAGCTTGATGAAGTATGTCTCTCATCCAGGGCTGGTCTTATTTTCTGATAAAAGGAGAGAAGGAAGGGATCAAACCTACACAGGACGCCCATTCCCTGTCACCCCTTCAACCAAGGAAGGCTGAGTGGTAGTAGAGACAGGGTGCATAAAGGAATGGCCCAGCTCTAAGGTCTCAGGCCAGGGGCTAAGAGTCTGGCCACACAGTAAGACAGCACAGAAAGGGGATTCCGGTTCTTAAAAGTTGCCTCCAAACACTAACATTCCAATCCAGTGATCAACATTTTAAAAGAGCCAGGCAGTAGCTTAATAGCGATTCCATTTCCAGCGCAGTGATACCCAGTAGGCGCAGCAATCATCAAATGGCACAAACATCACTGACCACTTACTGTGTGCCAGGCACTGTCCTGAGTACTTTCCATGAACTCACATTAACTCACTCAATCCTGGCCACAACCTCAGCAGTGGGGCTGTACATCTCCATTTTACAAAGGACAAGACTAGGGTAAGAGGGGGCAAATGCGGCCACCCCAAAAATGTGTCTCACTGGCATGAAGAATAATTTGGACTAATTATTTTTAAGGCCCCTCCAAACTCAGGAAGCATCTTTGACCTTCCTTCTAACTGCCTAGGGAAAGCAGACAGAGGATCTGTTCCAGGAAGGGAGCTGTCACCAGAGATAAATATAGTATCAACGAGGTGAGGCGATAGGAACCTTGCACAGTTTTATTTATTAAAACTCCTCACTGTGTCCCATTGTCTCTGCACAGGCAAGCAAATATTTGTTTACCAAACATTTGTTTTTCCAGTTCCATGTCAACTGCCTTCCTCTTCCCTTTGAGATTCCAAACCACTGCCTCCAACATCCTCCTCTGTCTTTAACGGGAGATGGTATTTAGAAAGGGAAGGGCTTCAGCCATTTGGGGGAGCTACTCCATTTTCCTGGGTCTCTCTCATGTATGTACATAATTAAAGTTTTGTTTGAGTTTCTCCTGTTAACTTGTCTTGCTGCTGCTGCTGCTGCTAAGTCGCTTCAGTCGTGTCCGACTCTGTGCGACCCCATAGATAGCAGCCCACTAGGCTCCTCTGTCCCTGGGATTCTCCAGGCAAGAACACTGGAGTGGGTTGCCATTTCCTTCTCCAATGCATGAAAGTGAAAAGTGAAAGGGAAGTTGCTCAGTCGTGCCCGACTCTTAGCAACCCCATGGACTGCAGCCTACCAGGCTCCTCTGTCCATGGGATTTTCCAAGCAAGAGTACTGGAGTGGGGTGCCATTGCCTTCTTAAGTCAACTTAATTCTTAGACCAGCTAGATGAACCTAGAAGGGTAGAGGAAAATTTTTTCCTCCCCAGCAGGGGCACAGAAGGGTCACATGCCATAACTTGCCAAGTCACATAGCTGGTAGCTGACAGAGCTAGGATGCAGACCTGGCAGTTAGGCTGCTATTGTCATTTCATGCATTTGAGTCACCACTGTGTATCTTTTATCACACAGAGGGCAACATCCTAGAACACAGAAGTGATCTGCCACAGCCCTGGAACTCCACCAAAGAGGCCCCTTTTGTGGGACTTGCCCTCACTTTACTAATGGAGGGTGGAGCAGTGACTGGGAGGCAGAAGACCCGGTTCTGAACCTCTTCTTTCTCACTCACCCTGTGACCTCAGTCAGGTCTGAGCAACTCTATTGGCCTGAGGACTCCCAGGCAGTCCTTAAGGTTTGCCTAAGTTTACCAAGGAAGAGAGTATGACACTGTTCCTGCCCAGGCTCACTTTACTGATAAGAGTAAAATCAGAGAGATGAAATACTTCCTGAAGAGGCGCAGTGAACAGCACCCACTGTGCAAAAAGACTATGACAACTAACCTGCAGAAAGTATTATTACATGGTCCTACCACAAAGGCCTGATCTAAACTTCCGCTGCCCAGGAGGAGTTTAATTTCAGAACCAGACTATAAAAAGCCTGTGGTTACCCCTTTGATCGAGTCTTATGGAATTACCACTTTTGCAAGTGAAAGATGGCTGAACACTGGCAATCCCATGCAGCTCAACCTCCCCGTGGCCTTTTCTAAACCAAGTCTCCCTCTCCCAACCACCACAGGGGGAAAAACTGGTTTTCTGGGATGACAGGACCAGGGCTGTGTGGGCAGCTGCTGATAAAGAACAATGGCTTAATGACGCAGGAGCCATTGCAAATCCTGAGGATAAGGGCTAATAGGATGGGCTTCAGGGAGTTTATTAGGGAAAAGCACACCACCCAAAACAAAACAAAACCACCCTGCCCCCCAAACCAGTTACTCTCTCAGCTTAAAAAAAAAAACAACACAGTTTTGCTAGTGAATCAAGAGTGATTCTTGGCAAGAGCCATATTTTCCTTAATCTCTGCAGCTAAATTATCTGGTGGAGTCAGCATGCGTCCGGACCAATGCTGTTTACTTGTATTAAGTCAGCTTTTTAAAAAAATTCCT
This sequence comes from Bos indicus, assembly GCF_029378745.1. Taxonomy (NCBI): domain Eukaryota; kingdom Metazoa; phylum Chordata; class Mammalia; order Artiodactyla; family Bovidae; genus Bos; species Bos indicus. The sequence continues at coordinate 37,264,455 of NC_091769.1, forward strand.
AGCAGTACTAAGTGACTGTGCAATATTCATTGTCTTTAAAAAAGTCCATTTAATGACGTCTCACTGAATCACAAGCATAGAGGTAACAAACAGTATAAGTACAAAAGTACACATATGTGTTCTATTATTGCTAATCCATTTTGCAAACTCAAGACAGTGGCTGTTTTTTGTGTTTTGATCACACCGTCACCCCCATCAGGCCTGGCTAAAATAACAGGAGCACTGGAAGTACTGTTCAGATTCCCTCAACTTAGAAGGAAGTTTCAAAATTTCAATCCCTAGGGCCAGTGATGAGTTATTTCAGAAAGAGAAACAGGAGAAGTAAATGAGATCAAGAACTTCTTCTGTGGAAGGTGACAGTTTAAAATTACACTAGCTCCTAAACAGAAAATGATGCCTGTAGCTATCTGGACTAAAAAAAAAAAAACACAAATACCACCATTTTCTGAAAAGTAGATTGAGGGAAAATAAAATAACTAATCCAAATGTAGGAAGAAAGGTCAGAGGCCAACCCGCCAACTCCTGCCCTTTCTTCAACTAACGAAAACATGCCAGCATCTCCCAGGACTCGTGCCCTGTGTGCTGCTGGGGCGTCCCTCTCCTGTGTGATGTGGAACTACCCCGACAACAGACTCTGAAACCTAAAGAAACACACTCCCTTGGAGCAAGTCCGAGACATGCTTGCCTGTGGAATTTTCTTCTAAAGTAAAGCAGAATGGTGAAGTCTCAGAATGTCTCATGAACATATTTTAGAACTCTCTGTTCTAAACGCAGCTTCTCTTTATTGTTCAAGTATGCGTGCTTGTGCTCAGCCGAGTCCAACTCTTGGCAACCCCATGGACTGTAGCCCACCGGCCTCCTCTGTCCGTGGGGTTTTCCAGGCAAGAATATTGGAGTGGGTTGCCATCTCCTCTTCCAGGGGATCTTCCTGACCCTGGGATAGAACCCTCAACTCTTGCATCTCCTGAATTAGAAGTGGATTCTTTACCACTGCACCACCTGGGGATCCATTCAAGTATGAAATTTCTATACTTCCAAACTGTCTTTGGGGGAATTTGTCTTCATTTCTCAGGAGTCCACTGAAAACTCCTAGAAACCAGCATTAGAGATTGAGGCTCAGCTCCACTGGTTTGCTTATTGCTTCCAGGCTGGTACCATCTTACAAAGAACCCAACTCTTTTAAAGATGCCCCAAGGGGCAGATGCCCAAGCCCTGTAATGGGAGGGCCAGAATAATGAGACCTATCCTGTGGGGGTGGAGGAATCAGTGTTGCTCAATGAGGTAGGGAGTAAAAGTTCTTCATAGCAGACAACCAATTCTATTTCCTGTCAAGTCTGGTTTTTGACCTAGTTCCCAGAAAGTATGCTAAGTAAAAATAAGTTTGCCTGCTTTTAGAGCTAAGCCTGCTGCTGTTCCCAAAGGGATGCTATAATTACGTATACAATCTAAATGACACACCATACTAAGTGAGTCTCTTCTTTGTGCCAGTACTGGGAGAAATAGCAGCATTGCCATGTATACATACAACTTAATCAGGCTACTTACTCTTAAATACACTATTAATTTCCAGGTGGTACATCCACGACAGGTTTCTCAGGTAACTCAGCGGTAAAGAATCTGCCTGCCAATGCAAGAGTTGCAGGAGACTCGGGTTTGATCCCTGGTTCAGGAAGACCCCCTGGAGGAAATGGCAGTCCACTCCAATATTCTTGCTGGGACAATCCTATGGACAGAAGTGCCTGGTGGGTTACAGTCCAGAGTTGGACACAACTGAGTGGCTGAGCATACACACACACCCCTGACATGTGAGCCTCATGTGTACATGGTCACCAGGTGGCTAGAAGGATAGAAACTCTTCTTTGCTGGTGTTTTGTGAGATGCAGGGTGGTAGATAAAAGGGAAGAGGGAACCTGAGTTCTAGCCCTGTCTCTGCCTTTTCTTGAGCAAGTCATTTTACTTCTTTACTCTCAGTTTTCTCATCTGTAAAATGGCCCTAGTATCATCCGTTTTATTAGCCATGAAAAGAAGGTGTATGTGAAATTATTAATCAATGATTTAGGTCCCTGAATATTCATTGCAAGGACTGATGCTGAAGCTCCAATACTTTGCCCACCTGATGCAAAGAACCAACTGACTGGAAAAGACCCCAGTGCTGGAAAAGATTGAAGGCAGGAGGAGAAGGGAGCAACACAGGATGAGATGGTTGGATGGCATTACCGACTCAATGGACATGAGTCTGAGCAAGCTGAGAGACAGCGAAGGACAGGAAAGCCTGGCGTGCTGCAGTCCAGGGGGTTGCAAAGAGTCGGACACAACTTAGTGACTGAACAACAAATTTGAGACATAATTATTATAATCTTTATCATTGCTGGCAGGCTACATAAAGGGTAGCCTTGAATGTTAGATAGAGGAGAGAAGACAGTGATTCTCAAAGTCCTCCCATTTGGCTGCCGAGTACAGTGGTCACTAGCAGGCCTGGGCCAGACGGCCTCAGTTCCATCCCAGAACTGCCACTTAGCAGTCGAGTGGCCCAGTGGAAGCTAAATGGGCCTCTATGTCTCAATTCCTTCTCTTTACATCGGGGAAAACAGTCGCACCTATGTCACAGGTTTTTTGTGAGAATTTAGAGCTAATTTACCAGTAAAGTTTAGATAGATAGTAAATGCCATATAATTATTTGCTATTCCTTTTCTATGTACTCTGAATTCAATTAACACTTATTTTCAGCAAGTTTTAAATTCTGAGATAAAAAATCTTGCCATTTAGAACCTTTCCTGAAAGCTTGTCTTCCATACTCATCTGTTGTATGCTTGTGATTTGAGAAAAAATAAATATGTTAGGGAAGTAAATCATTTGCCAAAATAAAGCCAACAGCCATTCTCCCTTGTTTTTCCCTTCTAAATATAGACTTTATAAAATGGGAATTTGAAAAAGGTGGCAGCTTATTTCTTTCTTAAGCCTCTGTCAGGCAAAAAGAGAGTAAGACTAAGGATAGTAGTAATGGAACCAAGGGACTCCAGGTAGACTTTCACGGAGAAGGATCCTGTGCCCTGCACTTGCCAGGGCCTCTGGAATCTTCTAGGGCCAGTTCTGGGACAGGAAAGCTGGCTGTTGCCTGCCCCGTGACCACGGCCCCTGGGAGGCCTGGCTGGGGGAGCTTCTTGTCCCACTCCCCCACAGCTGTGATCCACTCGTCCTGAGAGACCCCTGGGGTTCACCCTCCAAGGCTCAAGCCCTACTTGTCCTACAAGGAGACATGGTGGTGCAAGCAAGGTTGCTCTGGAGTTGAGAAGCGTGCTTCTTCTAGAGGAGAAACTCTTAAGGTGGAAAAAATCATCTGGACAGTGCTGTCAGTCACCATGAGCAGCAGGACGGGATTTCTCTGTGACTCCATCTACATCATCTGTATATTTCTATTTAATCCTGCTTCCGAGCTCTCTTGCTGCCATTTGGACGCCTTCTTTGATTTGCTCTGGGAGCATAAATTAGCTCTTAGGCGAGAGTACCGATCCCTAGAGTTGAGTTTTTCACAGGGGGCACCTTTGGAGGTTGCCTGGGCCACTCTTGGCAGACCCACTGCACAGCACTCTGGCACATCATTCATTTCATGGTCCTTGTGAACGGCACTCCTGGAGTTGTGCAATCAGGCGCAACTCTCAGCCTCTGGGAGAACAGCTGTCAGCTGGGAGGATTTGTTCCTTTTTTTAATCTAAAAAGCAGAAGTGTAGTTTCAAGTCTTTCATCTGTCATCTCTACTTCCACGCTCCCTAAAGGCGTTTGGAAGACCACTCCCTGGTGCTGAACCTCCCATAGCCCACTCCCTGCAACTAAAGAGACTCACGTGGTAGACTCATAAAAGAGGGAAATGGGGGAGTGAGGGGAACTCAAAGAAGAAAGAGAAAGGGTTTTTTTAAAAAAATAGGCTAGGAGTGACAAAAAGGAAGAAGGAGGGGGAGGTAGGAGCAGGGGGTGCCTGAAAGCACAGAGCCAGGAGAACCCGCGGGCTTGTCCTCTGTTCTAGACCTCACTGCGTCTTGAGAACTCTGCAGAAAGGCAGTACAAATACAACACTGCTGCAATCCAGACAGAGCCCCAGCTATCCTACAACTCACCTCTGTGAAATAACGACCATGCAACAAATGTAATGTTTGACTGTCCTGCCTGTTTCTCCTGCCTGGCTCTAATGAATCAGGATGCAGCTCAAAGCATGGGACTGGGAAGCCAAAGGGACATCCAGCGAGGTGGGGTGACTGGTCCTGGAATAATCAAGATTAAATCTGGGTGTCGGGAGAACTTCAGTGGCCCTCTGGGCTTAGTTCTCTGTGTAGGAGGTCCTGGCACACAATGCCCAAGAGTTAGCCATCCAGCCACCATGTAATGTGGCCAGCATGGGGAGCTCACTACCCCACAAGGCAACCTGATCCTTTCCCGTGAGGTTCAGATGATTAGAAATTTGTTCCTTATACTGTGTGGCCCTGCAACGTCCAATCCTGGGCCTTAGCTCTGCCCTCTGAAGCCACCCAGAGCAGGTAGAAATGATCACTTCCTAAGAGAATCTCCCCAATATTTGTATATGATAAGCGTATTGTCTTATAACTTCTTTTTTTTCAGAACACACATACTCTGTTTTTCTGGTTTTGAACTGTTACACATAATTGGCAAGGATTCAAAGAACAGCTTTAAACTACCGGTCCAAAGATGGCGGTCTGCCGGTCCTTACCGATTGAGGAAAGCGTTTCCAAAGCGACCAAGCTTTCGAAAGGGCTTCTTGGGGTCCACGACTAAAGCGTTCCCTGGGGTGTTGCCCTCGGTTTCCCCATACATCACAGCGATGAAGGAGTCGGTGGTGGGCTCTGGCCCGATCCTCATGCCTGGGAAGTCTTGCTCCAGTAAGTATCTGAGAGAGGCGGAAAAAAAAAAAAAGACAAGCTTAGCATGGTGTCACAAAGCAGGGGCTAAAAAGCTTGCTGGGGCCACTAACTTGGAACAGAATCATTAAAAAACCCAGAATATAACCCCCGAGGAAAAAGGGAATGATTGGCATTGTACTCTTTTGCAAATAACGAATTTTCAAAGTTTAAAATCTGCAGACCTACTTTCTCTCCAGTGTAAGGAGCCTAGTGAAGAGGAGGACATGTTGCAGACTTGCTGGGCTTCTCAAAGCGGACCTTAGCTCAGCACAGCATTCCCGGTCACGGTTCCATTGGCACAATAGCTACTACTCCAGAGAAGAGGACCCAGTCAGCTCCTAGGCATCCTGGAAGACCCCGCTCAGGTCCACCTCCTTTAGGGAAGTGTCCCTGTCCCTCGAGCATGTTGGGGTCACCTACTCTGTGGGCCCTGGGCACCCTGTGCCTGCAGACATCACTATGGATGCTGCACTTCTCTGTTCGTGGGTCTTGAAGGCAGGCCCATGTCTATGGCCAGATGTATTAATATTAATACATTCCCAGCACCCAGCACCATGCCTGCCCACAGAGGGCACCCAATGCGGCAAATGAAATAAGGAACCACCTCCTTCCTGGTCCCTGGCAATCAATGTGGCCCCACATCCTCTCTTGAGCATTTTACAGCTCCCTTGGGATCCTGGAGGTGATAACCATGGAAGACAATCTCTAAAGAATTCAGTAGCAACCCAGAGGCTGATAAGAGGAGGGCTCGGATTAGGTATTACCAGGGCTAGCCCTAGCTCTCTGTGCAAATTGGAAAAAGATGCCCCTTCCTTTAGGCAAACCCAGCCCTGCACCACAACTCACAGCTTGGTGAGCAGAACTCTAAGCTGGATTTTACCCTTCTATGTCCTGTTGCCCAGTACAACCAGTTGCCCAGTTTAACCAGTATACAGTGACCCTGGCAGACGCCATTGAGGGGTCTCGTTCAGGGGCTGAGGAGACAAATTGGTGTGCTACAGCAGCAGCCTCCAACCTTTTTGGCACCAGGAAGCAATTTCGTGGAAGACAATTTTTCTATGGAAGGTGGTGGGGAGGGGGGATGGTTTTGGGATGATTCAAGTGCATTACATTTATTGTACACTTTATTTCTATTATTAGTACATTAGCTCCACCTCAGATCATGAGGCATTAGATATTGGAGGCTGGGGATCCCTGTGCTAGACTGACATGGCTGGGGTGGGGCAAGGGAGCCAGAGGTAGAGTGATGGGGAAAGTGCGCCTTCTGTGGGAAATGGCTGTGTCCCAGCATGCTTCCTGGCCACCCCCACCAGCACATCATTCAGCAGCAGCCACACAGAGCCCCTCCCTCCCTCCCCACCAAGATTCCCTTTCCGTGATGGAGGAACACACTTAGGTGTGTTTATCATATATGGAATGGCGGGAGGTGGAGGGGGTGGGGGGACCACTCCCTCCTTTCTTTGCAACCAAGGAGAACATAAAGGAGGGAGGTTTTGGAATACTTTTTACTCATTATCAAGCAACAAATAGAAGCACAACACCTTCAGAGGACACTTGGCAGGGACAGTGAATGGGGACCAGGGGTGGGGACAGTGGAAGAGAATCCCTGCTTGAGGTGACAGAGCTGTGTCCCTACTTTGCCTCACCCTGGGAGGAGGCTTAAGGACAGAAACCTGTACAACATTTTCCAGCTCCCCATTCCTACGGCTCACAGTCTCAGTTCAGCTCAGTTCAGTCACTCAGTCGTGTCTGACTCTTTGCAACCCCATGAATCATAGCACACCAGGCCTCCCTGTCCATCACCAACTCCTGGAGTTTACTCAAACTCACGTCCATCAGGTCGGTGATACCATCCAGCCATCTCATCCTCTGTCGTCCCCTTCTCCTCCTGCCCTCAATCCCTCCCAGCACCAGACTCTTTTCCAATGAGTCAACTCTTGGTCCTAAATCATCTCGTTTCTAAAATGTCTTGACAGATCAAATTGAGGTCCAGAACCTATGATTTTATCCCCGGGGATAGAGGGAAAGAAGGGAACTACCAAACATCCAACACCATCCTGCCATTTTTCTAAGAATAAGAAATTAAGTCACCCTTTAGACTCATGTTTTCTTTGTAAACAAAACTGAAATTGTTTAGCACTCTCACCAGGCGGTACTTGAAATATTTCACTGATCAATTTTTTTTAACATCATTCAAAGTTTCAACATTTCCGTGAACTTGTGGAGCACCAGAATAGACACATCCTTTAAATACATCCCATAAATTTAGAATAAATGCAAAAAAAAAAAATCAGATAATAGCATCCAGCATTTATGAAGCAGTCAACCCTTGAATAACATGGTTTGAGCTGCACAGGTCCACTTACACATGGCTCTTTTTCAGTAGTTAATACTACAGTACTATAGTACATGAACAAAGTGAGAATGAGGAAATGAGGTTCAAACCCAGCAGCCTTGAAAGCAAAAATCTGAGCAGACCCTGAGGTGTGATGCACCGAAACAGGTTACCCATCCAGCCACATGCACGAGGCTGGAAAACTGTGACACTTTTTTTTTTGGACACCTCAGAGGCATTCCCAAGCTACAAGTTTCAGGGGCTTTATGGTGTTTTCTGCCATAGCAAGAATTCAAAGGAACAAGAGGCCACAGGAAGACTACAGAAAAGACTCTACCGCAGCCCCCTGCGTGGGCATCCTGTGCGCTGGGCTGGGTTTTGTCCCCAGTTCCACCTCGCTCTCCTTTTCCTGTGTTCTCAAAGAGGGCTGCCAGCTCTAGCGGTAACTGCTCCAAGAATCTTCAGCCAAGTCATCAACGAAAAACAAGACAGACATTTGGATTCCAAGCAGCTGACAGAAAGGGTGGTGGGCAAGACAGGCAGGAGACCTGACATCACTTTGTCCCTGTCTGCTGAGGGCCATGGTTCAGCCTCGTCCAACTGGCTCCTGGCACCCTGCTCAGCCTATGTCAAGGAGTAGCTTTCATGCAAGGATATAGGTAGACAGTGTCTTTCTTCTTCCATTGCTGAGGTTTGACAATTTCTCTTTGACTTCATAGAAAAAATTTTCATTTGTGACATGGGGAACAAAAACATCTTCAAAACAATAAAAAGTCCTTCAACATCCCCAAGCACCATCTTCTCAAAGATGGGCTTAAGAATAATTAAAAAATAAGCAGATAAACTAGAAAAGGCACATTATTCAATCACAGATATCCAAAATTCAAGCCACTAACTCCATCTCCCCAGAGTATTCACCCATGCATTCTGTCTGGGTTTTGTCTGAAACACTTGGGCTTGGAATAGTGGAAAAGGCATTCATTATTTTAGTAATAACACCTAATGTTTGAGAACTTGTTATGTACTAAAGTCTTTATATGAATATGCAGATGACACCACCCTTATGGCAGAAAGTGAAGAGGAACTAAAAAGCCTCTTGATGAAGGTGAAAGTGGAGAGTGAAAAAGTTGGCTTAAAGCTCAACATTCAGAAAACGAAGATCATGGCATCCAGTCCCATTACTTCATGGGAAATAGATGGGGAAACAGTGTCAGACTTTATTTTTTGGGCTCCAAAATCACTGCAGATGGTGACTGCAGCCATGAAATTAAAAGACGCTTACTCCTTGGAAGGAAAGTTATGACCAACCTAGATAGCATATTCAAAAGCAGAGACATTACTTTGCCGACAAAGATTTGTCTAGTCAAGGCTATGGTTTTTCCTGTGGTCATGTATGGATGTGAGAGTTGGACTGTGAAGAAGGCTGAGCACCGAAGAATTGATGCTTTTGAACTGTGGTGTTGGAGAAGACTCTTGAGAGTCCCTTGGACTGCAAGGAGATCCAACCAGTCCATTCTGAAGGAGATCAGCCCTAGGATTTCTTTGGAAGGAATGATGTTAAAGCTGAAACTCCAGTACTTTGGCCACCTCATGCGAAGAGTTGACTCATTGGAAAAGGCTCTGATGCTGGGAGGGATTGGGGGCAAGAGGAGAAGGGGACGACAGAGGATGAGATGGCTGGATGGCATCACTGACTCGATGGACGTGAGTCTGAATGAACTCCGGGAGTTGGTGATGGACAGGGAGGCCTGGTGTGCTGCGGTTCATGGGGTCACAAAGAGTTGGACACGACTGAGCGACTGATCTGATTTGAACCTTATTTCATCATAAGTTCCTTATGGGGTTGGTACTATTTTTATGCGCCCCCCACCCCCCCCCCCCCCCACCATTTCACAGATAAGAAAACGAAGGCTCAAATAGATTAAATAGTTGATTAGAACCTAGGATTTCTTATTGGTCCTATGAGAGCACTACCTGTCCTAAATCAGACTTGAGAGGCTAGCAGTCTCCAACACGCGCATTTGTAGTAATGGGTTCTGTGAATCATTACAAATACACAAATCTAAGACTTTTTAGTTGGTATTTAACCATTGAGTAAGCACTCCAAAAAGCAACAAGGCACATATATTTGGGGTGTTTTATGAACATTATTATTGATATTATTTACTTGTTATTTGGCTGCACTGGGTCTGAGTTGCAGCACATAGGATCTAGTTCTCTGATCAGGGATTGAACCTGGGTCCCCTGAATTGGGAGCTCAGAGTCTTGGCCACTGGACCACCAAGGAAGTCCCATGAGCATTATATTTTCATTTTCAAGCCAAATTCTAGAGAAATGGCCTGTGTCATGCTAAACAAGATTTTAAAATATTTGTGCATACATTGGCATCTGTGCAGAGAGTTTTGAGGTTCAATTCATTGCTCTATCTGGGACAATTTTCAAAAGCGCATTTAATTCCAACAATTGTTCCTTTCAGTATTACTAAGGTTTTAAACCATATATGAAGTACAGCTTTCAGTTCAGCAGAGAAACAGTTTTATTTCCTGATTTTTAAATCCAGGTCTGTGAGTTAAAATGGATAACTATTTTTAACATGTTGGAGGGTTTTACACTGTGTATTTTCTATTGATAATACCTGATCCACCATTTCACTAGGAGAGGGACTGAAAAGAAAAAGTTTGTCTTCAATTCTGATTTGTCCTGAATCTGGAAATGATGCTTTTAAAGCAATTTCCTTTGTCTATCTTCATGTTTAATACCAAGAAATGGAAATGGGAGAAGAATCAAACATTTATTATCATAAAACTCTTATTAAAATGGTAAAGAATATATAATTATTTCCTAGCAATGAGTTCTACCACCACCACTGTTTACAGATACCACCAAACAATGGATGAAATTATGTCGTACAGTTTATAAGGCAATTTACACATAGGCTTTATCACTTCACCCTCATTGTTGCTGGAGGAGGTATTTTTATCCCTAGCTTATAGAAGAAAAAAACTGTTTATGACAAGCTAAGCAGCTTGCACAGAACATTAATATAGGATAATGATTAATTCTTAACATGTTGATATATTTCCATTCCATCATTTTCTGCAAGTATTATTTTTTCATTATAAAATTGAGATCAAAGCATTTAAACAACTTTGCATCTATACTTTTCACCATTAGTTATTTCTCATGCCATTAAAAATTGGAAGAAAAAAAATTTTAATGGCTGCATACTATTCTGAGGTGAGTATGTATCTATTTAGTTTGCCATTTCCTTATAGTTGTATATTGAAACAACTTCCCATTTCTTGCTATTATAAATAATGTTGATAGAAAACAAATTTACAGTTACCAAAAGGGAAAGGGTAGGGGGGAGGGTAAATTAGGAGCTTGGGATTAACAGATACATATTGCTATATATAAATACATAAACTACAGGTGCTATGGTATAGCACAGATAACTATAGTCAATGGCCTATAAAAACATATGGAAAAAGAATCTTAAAAAGAATTTGCATGTGCACATGTGTGTGCACGCGCGCGCACACACACACACACACATATACATAGGTCTTCCCAGGAAGCTCAGTGGTAAAGAAACCTCCTGCCAATGCAGGAGATGCAGCTTTGATCCTTTGGTTGAGAAGATCCCCTAGAGAAGGAAATGGCAACCCACTTTAGTATTCTTGCCTGGAAACTTCCATGGACAGAGAAGCCTGGAGGGCTGCAGACTATGGGGTCACAAAGAGTCAGATGCAACTGAACACGTGTACATACACACATATATATATATTGGAATCACTTTGCTGTACACTAGAAGGTAACACAACATTGTAAATTAACTATACTTCAAATAAATAAAGCTGAGATAAATATCTCTGGGCAAATATCCACTTAAAAAATTTTTGTTGTTGTTCAGTTTCTAAGTCGTGCCTAACTCTTTGCAACCTCATGGACTACAGCATGTCAGACTTCCCAGTCCTTCACTATCTCCAGGAGTCTGCTCAAATTCAGGTCCATTGTATCAATGATGCCATCCAACTATCTCATCCTCTGTCGCCCCCTTCTTCTCCTGCCCTCAATCTTTCCCAACATTAGGGACTTTTCCAAAAACAATTTTAGCCTATTTATTTATTTTTATTGAAGTATAGCTGATTTACAACATTATATAGTTGCATGTGTACAGCATAGTGATTTAGTATTTTTACATATTATACTGGGCTTCCCTGGTGTCTCAGAGGTTAAAGCATCTGCCTGCAATGCAGGAGACCTGGGTTTGATCCCTGGGTCGGGAAGATCCCCTGGAGAAGGAAATGGCAACCCACTCGAGTATTCTTGCCCGGAGAATTCCACGGATGGAGGAGCCTGGTGGGCTAACAGTCCACCGGGTCGCAAAGAGTCAGACACAACTGAGCGACTTCACTTTCACTTTCATACTTCATTAAGCTCAGTTCAGTTACTCAGTTGTGTCTGACTCTTTGCAACCCCATTGACTGCAGCACGCTAGGCTTCCCTGTCCATCACCAACTCCGAGAGCTTGCTCATACTCATCGAGTTGGTGATGCCATCCAATCATTTCATCCTCTGTCATCCCCTTTTCCTCCTGCCTTCAATCTTTCCCAGCATCAGGGTTTTTTCCAGTGAATCAGTTCTTCGCATCAGGTGGCCAAAGTATTGGAGCTTCAGCTTCAGCATTAGCCCTTCCAGCAAGTATCCAGGGCTGATTTCCTTTAGGATGGACTGGTTGGATCTCCTTGCAGTCCAAAGGACTCTCAAGAGTCTTCTCCAACACCACAGTTCAAAAGCATCAATTCTTCAGCGCTCAACTTTTTTTTTTATGGCACTTAATACTTCATGAAAGGTTATTACAAGATAACTTTAAATAATCTTCTTTGAGTTACTGAAAAACTAAGTCAGGCCAGACTTACTTCCATTTTAAAACTCTATGTCCTTCCTTAAGTGTGAAACCTAAGTTTTTGTTTCATTTTTGTCTTTCCCTTAATTAAAGCACTGACATATTATTACCAAGACTGCTTGTTCAGATGACATCATCCTTGTAACCAATCTGCCTACTAAGAGAGTGGAGCAAGAAACCGGAATGGCCTGTTGGACCAAGAATCTGGAATTTGCTGGGTAAGCCTTTCACAACTCTATTTTCCCAGCTGTGAGTGGAATTTAAACTCCTTGGGGTTGGGATGTGCTGAAGGCACGCTGATGTCTAGTCTATGCCATAATCTGGAGCTATTGCTCTCCACCTTCCATGCTGCTCTGGAAGGAGGGTGGAAGAAAGGGAAAGGAGAAAAAAGGGAAAGGAAGTCTACTGGAATCAAACATGCTTCCATGAGGAGGGCCCGCATCTGCATCTACAACCCCTATCAAGGGGATGACAGCCAGCACATGCCGAGAAAAAGGAAGGCAAGCATCCAAACCAAAAACAGTCCTCACACCAAAAAGATATTAAAACCCACACAAGTTATGCAGGGATACTCTCTCATACAAATAGCCCTCCAAGACTACAGAAGATAACTGTTTCTCCTACACTCATGGAGTAAGAGAAATATAAGCACAATGAAGAGGGAGAGAAACCACTTCCAGTTAATACATTACTGACCAGAGGATTTTTCCAAAAACTAATGCCTGTGGCCAGTGATTTGTTATGTAAGTGAACACTGAAACATCTCTGGTCAATAATGTTCGGGTAACAAAAGACATATTAGTATGTCTCTGGTCAATAAGTTTTTAAAGACCAGGAGAATTCCCCTGTAGGAACACACAATAAAACAGACTTCTTCAGTCTAATAGACACTGGGTCCAAAAAAGAAGTAATGAAAATACTGAAGGAATTAAGAAAAGCTATCCTTAAATTTCTTGAGGAATTAAGAAATGACGATGCTGTAAAAAGGACCTAGAAACTATAAGGAGATGACAAGAACAATTAGATAATTAATTTTCTGAGACAAAAGCTGAGCTAAAGGCACTGAACAGCAGAATGAATAATGCAGAAGATCAAATAAGTGATCTGGAAGATAGAATAATGGAAATTACTCAATCAAAACAGCAGACAGAAAGCCAAATGAAAAAAAAAAAAATGAAAGCACTATAAGAGACCTATGGGATAACATAAAGTGGGATATTCTGCACATAATAGGAATTTAGAAGGAGAAGAAAGAGAAAGGGGGATTGAAAATATATTTGAAGAAATCATGGCTGAAAATGTCCCAAACCTAAAGAAGGAAACAGATGTCCAGATACAGAAAGCATAGAGGTCCCAAACAAGACAAACCCAAACAGACCTACACTAAAACATATTATATTAACAATGGCAAAAATTAAAGATAGAGGATTCTAAAGGCAGCAAGAGAGAAAAAAAGGTTAATTACAAGGGAACCCCCATAAGGCTATCAGCTGATTTCTCTACAGAAACACTGCAGGCCAGAAAGTGGAAAAATATATTCAAAGTCTTGAAAGGGAAAAATCTGCAACCTAGAATACTCTACCCAGCAAGATTATAATTTAGAATAGGAGGAGAAATAAAGAATTTTCCAGACAAGCAAAAACTAAAAGAATACAGCAATACTAAACCTGTCCTAAAAGAAATATTGGAAGGTCTTCTCTAACTAGAAAAGCAGAAGGATATAGGAAAGAGGAAATCACAATTGGAAAGTAAATCACTTAAATTAGCCAGTATTCAGATCAAAAAGGAAAAAAAACACCTATTTGTAGAAGCAATGGTAAACACAAGTAATAGCAAAAAGATAAACATGAAGATGTAAAAAAGGGGATCAACATCATAAAATGTGTGGGAGGAGAGAAAGAGAAAACAGATTTTCTTTTTAGAACGTGTTTGAGCCTATATGACTATCAACCTAAAGCAAGCAGATAAAGGAAAGGGTTAATATACATGAAAAACAGGACAACCACAAATGAAAAATATAAAATAGATTCACAAAAACTAAAGAGAACAGAAGCATAAAAGGAAATCAAACAAGAAAAAAAAAGAAAGGAACAAAGAAGAAACAAAAAATCAACTGGAAAACAAGGTTTAAAAATGAGAATAAATACATATGCGTCAATAATTACCTTAAACGCCAATGAACTGAATGCTCCAATCAAAAGACATAGAATGGTAGACTGAATAAAAAAACAAGGGCCTACAAATGCTGCCTACAAGACACCCACCTTAGGACCAAGGACACACACAGATTTAAAGTGACAGGATGGAAAAAGATACTTCATGTAAACAGAAATGACAAGAAAGCAGGAGTTACAATACTAATATCAGACAAAATAGACTTTAAAGCAAAGACTATAAAGAAAGATATAGAAAGACTATATAACAGTAAAAGGATCAATACAAGAAGAGGATTTTACACTTATTAACATCAATGCACCTAATATAGGAGCACCCAAATATATAAAACAAATACTAACAGACACAAAGGGAGAAATTGATAAGAATACAATAATAGTAGACTTTAACACCCCACTCACATCAATGGACAGATCTTCTAGACAGAAAATCAATAAAGCAAAGAGATTCTAAATGATACAGTAGAAGTTAGACTAAACATACTTTTAGGACATTATATCTCCTCCCAAACACAATACACATTCTTTTCAAGTGCACATGGAACATTCTCTAGGACTGACCACATACTAAGGCACAAAACTAACCACAAATAATTTAAGAGTACAGAAATTATTTCAAGCGTCTTCTCTGACCACAACAACATGAACTAGAAACCAACCAAGGGAAAATGAGAAAAAAACAATTACACAGAGACTAAACAACATGCTACTAAGAAAACAAGGTGTCAACAAAGAAATCAAAAAGGAAATTAAAAAATACCTTGAGACAAATGACAAAACACAGCTATACAAAATCGATGGGACGATGCAAAAGCAGTTCTTAGAGGGAAGTTCATAGCAATATAGGCTTTCTTCAAAAATTTCAAATAAACAACTTAATCTAACACTTTAAAAGAACCATACAAAGAAGAACAAACAAAACCTAAAGTCAGCAGAGGGAGGAAATAATAAACAATGGGGAGGAAAAAATAAAATAGAAATTAAAAAAAGAACAGAAAAAAATCAATAAATCAAAGAGGGTAAACAAAATTGACAAGTCTCTGGCCAGACTCACCAAGAATAAGACAGAACCCAAATAAAATAAGAAATGAAAAAGGAGAAATCTCAACCAATACCACAGAAATACAAAAAACATAAGAGAACACTACGAACAATTATATGCCAACAAATTTGATAACCTAGAAGAAATGGACAATTTTATAGAAACATACAGCCCACCAAAACCCAATCAAGAAGAAACAGATAATTTAAATAGACTCTAAAATAAACTTGCTACAAAAGTCCAAGACCAGACAGCTTCACAAGTGAGTTCTACCAAATAAAGAAGAACTTACAGTGATTCTTCTCAAGCTCTTCCCAAAGACTGAAGACTAGAGAACACTCACAAAGACATTCTATGAAGCCAGAACACCCTGGTATTAAAACCAGACAAAGATATCACCAAAAAAGAAAATTACAGGCCAAGGTCTTTGATGAACATAGATGAAAAAATTCTCAACAAAATACTACCAAACTGAATCCAACAACACATAAAAGGTCATACACCATGACCAAGTAGGATTCATCCCAAGTTCACAAGAATGGTTCAACATACACAGATCAATCAATGTAATACATCACATTAATAAAAGTAAACAACCACATGATCATCTCAATATATGCAGAAAAAGCATTTGACAAATTGTTTTTTGCAAATTCAACATCAATTCATGATAAAAACTCTCACCAAAGTGGGTAAAGAGGGACTACACCTCAACATAATAAAAGCCGTTTATGATAAACTTACAACCAATATGATACTCAATGGTAACAAGCTAAGAATCTTTCCAATAAAATCTTGAACAAGACAAGTATGCCCACTTTCATGTCTATTCAACATAGTATTGGCAGTCCTAGCCATAGCAATCAGACAAGAAAAAGAAATAAAATGTATCCAAATTGGAAGAGAAGAGGTAAAATTGTCACTATATGCAGATAACGTGATATTATATATAGAAGGTCCTAAGGACTCCGCACAAAAACTACTGCTCTAATAAATGAATTCAGCAAAGTAGCAGGATAAAAGATTAGCATTCAGAAATTGACTGCATTTCTTTATACTAACAATGAAATATCAGAAAGGAAGTATGCATATATATACATATACACATACACACATATACACACCTAGGAATAAACCTGACTAAACAGGAGAAAGAATTATATGTTGAGAACTATAAAGCATTAATACAAGAAATTAAAGAGGATTCAAAGAAATGGAAAGATAGTATCACACTCTTACAAGAATTAGCATTGTTAAAATGGCCATACTACCCAAAGCAATCTACAGATTTAATACAATCCATATCAAATTACTCATGAGATTTTTCATAGAACTAGAACAAATAATCCCCAAATGTATTTGTTGTTCTTGTTGTTTAGTTGCAAAGTTGTGTCTGACTCTTTTGTGACCCCACGGACTACAGCCCACCAGGCTCCCCTGCCCACGGGATTTCCCAGGCAAGAATACTAGAGTGGGTTGCCATTTCTTTCTCCAGGAGATCTTTCTGACCCAAGGACTGAACTTGTGTCTCCTGCTTGGCAGGCAGATTCTCTACCACTGAGTCACCTGGGAAGCCCCCCATGGCACCATAAAAGACCCAGAATTGCCAAAGCAATCCTGAGGGAACTCTCCCATATTTTAGACAATACTACAAAGCTACAGTAATCAAAACGCTGTGGTTTGGTAAAAAAACAGCCATATGGATCAATGGGACAGAACAGAGAGCACAAAAATAAACCCACACACCTATAGGCAATTAATCTTTGACAAAAGAGGTAAGAATATAAAATGGGAAAAAGTCTCTTCAGGAAGTGGTGCTGGGAAAGTTGGACAGATGCATGTAAATCAATGAAGCTGATTTACAACATGCACAAAAATAAACTAAAAATGGCTTAAAGATCTAAACATAAGACATGATATCATAAAACTCCTAGAAGTGAGTATAGGCAAAACAGTTTCTGACATAATTCAGACCAATGTTTTCTTAGGCAATAGAAATAAAAACAAAAACAAGTGGGACCTAATCAAACTTATGAGATTTTCAGAGCAAAGGAAACCATAAAAAACAAAAACAAACAAATGAACAAAAAATATGGAAAGACAACCTATGGAATGGGAAAAAATATTTGCAAATACTGTGACTGACAAGGGCTTAATCTCCAAAATATACTAACAGCTCATACAACTCAACAACAACAAAATACCCAACCCAATTAAAAAATAGACATTTCTCCTAAGAAAACAAACAAATGGCCACTGGGCACATGAAAACATGCTCAACATAGCTAACTCTTAGAGAAAAGGAAATTAAAACCACAATGAGGTACCACCTCACACCAGTCAAATGTCCATCATTAAAAATAAATGCAGTCTACAAATAAATGCTGGAGGGAATATAAATACTATTAGTCAGATAGCTGTGAAAAGAAGAGAAGCAAAAGGCAAAGGAGAAAAGGAAAGATATACCTATTTGAATGTAGAGTTCCGAAGAATAGCAAGGAGAGATAAGAAAGCCTTCCTCACTGATCAATGCAAAGAAATAGAGGAAAACAATAGAATAAGAAAGACTAGAGATCTCTTCAAGAAAATTAGAGATACCAAGGGAATATTTCCTGCAAAGATGGGCACAATAAAGGACAGAAATGGTATGGACACAACAGAAGCAGAAGATATTAAGAAGAGGTGGCAAGAATACACAGAAGAACTATACAAAAAAGATCTTTATGACCCAGATAACCATGATGGTGTGATCCCTCACCTAGAGCCAGACATCCTGGAAAGTGAAGTCAAGTGGGCCTTAGAAAGCATCACTATGAACAAAGCTAGTGGAGGTGATGAAATTCCGGTTGAGCTATTTCAGATCCTGAAAGATGATGCTGTGAAAGTGCTGCACTCAGTATGTCAGCAAATTTGGAAAACTCAGCAGTGGCTACAGGACTGGAAAAGGTCAGTTTGCATTCTAATCCCAAAGAAAGGCAATGCCAAAGAATGCTCAAACTACTGCACAATTGCACTCATCTCACAAGCTAGTAAAGTAATGCTCAAAATAAGCCAGGCTTCAGCAATACGTGAACCGTGAATTTCCAGATGTTCAAACTGGTTTTAGAAAAGGCAGTGGAACCAGAGATCAAATTGCCAACATCTGTTGGATCATCAAAAAAGCAAGACAGTTCCAGAAACACATCTATTTCTGCTTTATTGACTATGCCAAAGCCTTTGACTGTGTGGATCACAATAAACTGTGGAAAATTCTGAAAGAGATGGGAATACCAGACCATCTGACCTGCCTCTTGAGAAATTTGCATGCAGGTCAGGAAGCAACAGTTAGAACTGGACATGGAACAACAGACTGGTTCCAAATAGGAAAAGGAGTACGTCAAGGCTGTATATTGTCACCCTGCTTATTTAACTTACGTGCAGAGTACATCATGAGAAACACAGGGCTGGAAGAAGCACAAGCTGGAACCAAGATAGCACAGAGCCTCTTGACGAAAGTGAAAGAGGAGAGTGAAAAAGTTGGCTTAAAGCTCAACATTCAGAAAACTAAGATCATGGCATCTGGTCCCATCACTTCATGGCAAATAGATGGGGAAACAGCAGCTGACTTTATTTTTCTGGGCTCCAAAATCACTGCAGATGGTGATTGCACCCATGAAATTAAAAGATGCTTACTCCTTGGAAGGAAGGTTATAACCAACCTAGACAGCATATTAAAAAGCAGAGACATTACTTTGCCAACAAAGGTCTATCTAGTCAAGGCTATGGTTTTTCCAGGAGTCATGTATGGATGTGAGAGTTGGACTATGAAGAAAGCTGAGGGTTGAAGAATTGATGCTTTTGAGAAGACTCTTGAGAGTCCTTTGGACTGCAAGGAGATCCAACCAGTCCATCCTAAAGGAGATCAGTCCTGAGTGTTCATTGGAAGGACTGATGTTGAAGATGAAAATCCAATACTTTGGCCACCTGATGTGAACAGCTGACTCATTTGAAAAGACCCTGAGGCTGGGAAAGATTGAGAGCAGGAGGAGAAGGGGACAACAGAGGATGAGATGGTTGGATGGCATCACCGACTCAATGCACATGAGTTTGGGTAAACTCCGGGAGTTGGTGATGGACAGGGAGGCCTGGCGTGCTACGGTTCATGGGGTCACAGAGTCAGACACAACTGAGCGACTGAACTGAAACTGAAGTTCATATAGCCACTTTGGAAAACAGTATGAAGGTTTTTCAGAAAACTAAAAAATAGAATTATCATATGATCCAGCAGTTCCACTCCTGGGCATATACCTGGACAAAATTATAATTCAAAAAGATACACACACCCCTCTGCTCATAGCAGCACTATTCATAATAGCCAAGATACGTTAACAACCTAAATGTCCATGGATAGATGAATGGAGGACAGGATGTGGTATGTATATAGAATGGAATACTACTCAGCCATAAAAAATGAAATCATGCCATCTGCAGCAACATGGATGCAACTAGAGATGATCATACTAAGTCAAAGAAAGAAAACTACCATATGATATCATATGTGGAATCTAAAATGCAGCACAAATGAATCTATGTACAAAACAGAAACAGACTCACAGACATAGAGAAGAGACTTGTGGTTGCCAAGGGGGAAGGGGTTGGAGAAGGAATGGAGTGGGAGGTTGGGGTTAGCAGATGTAAGCAGCTGTTGCTGCTAAGTCACTTCAGTCGTGTCCGACTCTGCGCAACCCCAGAGACGGCAGCCCACCAGGCTCGCCCGTCCCTGGGATTCTCCAGGCAAGAACACTGGAGTGGGTTGCCATTTCCTTCTCCAATGCATGAAAGTAAAAAGTGAAAGTGAAGTCGCTCAGTCGTGTCCAACTCTTAGCGACCCCATGGACTGCAGCCTACCAGGCTCCTCCATCCATGGGATTTTCCAGGCAAGAATACTGGAGTGGGGAGCCACTGCCTTCTCCGAGATGTAAGCTATTACATATGAAATGGATAAACAACAAGGTCCTACTGTATAGCACAGAGAACTATATTCAGTATCCTATGATAAACCATAACGGAAAGGAATATAAAAAGAATGTGTGTGTTATAACTGAATCACTTTGCTCTACAGCAGAAATTAACACAACACTGTAAACAAATTCTACTTCAATTAAAAAAATGGGAAAAAATTAAAAACAATGTTCCAAGCTGTACAATAGAATATGATGCAGACATAAGCTATTTTTGAAGATGACTTAATAACACAAGAAACAGTTCATTATATCATCTTAAGTGAAAAAGGCTGTTTATTGAATTGTATTTACTGCATAATCCCTAGTTTTGTAATCATGACTTCTATGTCTTCACCTATGTCATCTGTTAAAAATGTGAACAGACAGAGTTTGGAGCACAGGCCATGGAAAGTCCGCCAGTGAGCCTCTCTCCTCAGGCTTGATGGTTCCAGTGTCATAGATTTCACCAACTGAACATTCCTCTAGCAATAGTTCCCAAACATTTCTTGGGAGAGGCTGCCTAAAAATCACCATGAGAGGTAGTTCACAATAACAAAAACAGATTTTTCAGTCTGACCCACAGAGGTTCCACTTCACAAGGTCTGGGATGAGCCCCTGGAATCTGTTTCAGAAGGTCTCCTGGTGACTCTGACCCCCGGACAGATTCAGGAACCACAGCTTTCTATTTCAGAATTCTCCAAGGTTTTGAAAGGTGTTTTGAATGTCTTTTAGAAGTAAGCATCTAGATGTCACTTCCAATCCTCAGGGACTGCTGCCCTTTGTTAGGTAGATGATGTAATTAGTGGACAAGAAGCCAACAGACAGCATCGCCCCAAGCAGGGACTGCTGCCACCAATGCACACTCAACCTGTCCTGCACCACCCCCATCCCTCAGAACACTTGCTCCAAGTCCTGCCTCTTCCTGGGCTTCTGAACCACCAGCTGCTCCCCCTCCACACACCCCTTCTATCAACTTCTAACTCTGCAGGATCATGATCATCAACCGAACCTCCGGAATGCCTGTGACCAGGGCATGGTTCCTCGCCCTCAGTGCCCAGTTGCTGAGAATTTTCTATATTTGGTGCTTCACCGCCCACTCATTCTTCAACCCACTGTCACCTGGCTTCCATCAGCACCACTTACTGACTCTTGCCAAGGTCACCCTGGCTTCTGATGGCTAATCCACTGGTTCTGTTTCTCCGAGGCAGCTGACGCTGCTGACCACCCCCTCTCTTTCCCTGGCTTTTGTGGGGACCGTCTGCTGTTTCACCTGTCTAGCATCCATTTCCTCTTTTTGATAGCTGTACTCTGAGGAGCCACCTCTTCCCACCATCAGGCCATGAGGCTTAGGGGCTGACCACCCCACTCCAGACAGGGATACTCATTTCCCTCAGCTTGAGGGACTGGCTCAAGGATGGGCAGATGGTCAAAGTCGAGCCAATGAAACTCAAACTTGAGACTTGTAGCTCAAACTATGGGGAGAGGGGTTCTCTTCTTTCCCACTGGGGTTGCTGAGCTGGCAGAACTTGAGTCTGGAATTGGAGAGGGTCTGCCCCCGCCCATGAGCAAGTGCCTGAGAAGGAAGCCAATGTGAGGAGACAGCAGAGCTGAGAGACCAAGTCCTGATGGCACCACATGGGGTCCCAGGCTGGGTCTGAAGCCAGCACACTCTGGTCCAATCAGTTTCATGAGTATCTTTTTACTTAAGGCTTTTTAAGTTGAGTTGCTGTCACTTGCAACCAAAAGAGTCCTAAGATGGCTCGGAACCACCATCCTTCCCTGGCATTACCTCCACCTCCGTAGTGATATTTTCCCCAGCGCCTCCACAAGGTCCTCTTCCTCTCATTCCAGACCCACATGTCCGACCCCTCTTGGACTCTACACCTGGGTGTCCGCTTATGCACAGGCTTAAACCTAAACTCATAAGTATGCCCTCATTCTTCCTCGCCTCAGTGGACAGCTCACCCACCCACCTGGTTAACCAAACTTGGGCCTCACCACGGATACTTTCTCACTTTCACTTCCCTATCCCCTTGGGGCTGTGAATTTTTGCTCATTCCGCTGGGTTCAGCTTCCAAGTTGTATCCCCAGATGCCTTTTCCAATCTCCAAACCTGCATGAAGGGTCCCTCCTATACTCCCACCCCACCCTGTGCTTTGTCACAGCTCTTGTCACCCAGAGCCCTGAGGGCTTGATTCTTTTCCATAGTCTGGGATAGCTGGGCCCATCCCTGACATCAATACTATTTGAGGAAAGGAATACTAGGCTGTGTAGGTATGAGCTTACATTGTATACTGTAAATACAGTCTATACAGTGAAAATTAAATATTTCAGTATTTCAGAAAGATCTGCAAAAGGCATGGTATTTGGCACACAGACTATGATTTTTGGGGTCTAGCACTTGAATAAGGGTAAGAACCACCCAACTGGGCCCCCAGTGTTTCCCTAAAGGATTTTTTCTTTTTTAATGGGTGAACCAGCCTGGCTTCTACTGAGTACCTTTATTTCTCTTTAATAGCTGAATCTAGAGCTTATCCAGAGAAAGCAATGGCACCCCACTCCAGTACTCTTGCCTGGAAAATCCCATGGATGGAGGAGCCTGGTAGGCTGCAGTCCATGGGGTCCCTGAGGGTCAGGCACAACTGAGCGACTTCACCTTCACTTTTCACTTTCATGCACTGGAGAAGGAAATGGCAATCCACTCCAGTCTTCTTGCCTGGAGAATCCCAGGGACTGGGGAGCCTGGTGGGCTGCCATCTATGGGGTCGCACAGAGTTGGACACGACTGAAGTGACTTAGCAGCAGAGCTTATCAGAGGAATAGAGTAGAGCTTTGTCCTTAAAATCTATTTCTTCCCTTTTTTGAAAACCGAACATTTGCCTGCTTCCAACTTTCTGATACTTTTCATATTCTTCATTATTTCTTACAAATCACAGAACACAGTTTTCTTTGAGCACAACTGCAAGCTCTTCCTAGGAGAAGGCAATGGCAGCCCACTCCAGTACTCTTGCCTGGAAAATCCCATGGGTGGAGGAGCCTGGTAGGCTGCAGTCCATGGGGTCGCTAAGAGTCAGACATGACTGAGCGACTTCACTTTCACTTTTTACTTTCATGCATTGGAGAAGGAAATGGCAACCTACTCCATTGTTCTTGCTTGGTGAATCCCAGGGACAGGGCAGCCTAGTGGGCTGCTGTCTATGGGGTCTCACAGAGTCGGACACGACTGAAGTGACTTAGCAGTAGCAGCAGCAAGCTCTTCCTACAAGGACCTCCCATCCATCTATCCACCTGGGTATTTCCTGGGTCTTGCCTGTGGCAGGCCCTAGAGAGCTCCTCATTGTCTGGTTTGAGTCCCTCTCAAACACGCCTGGGCTCCCTTCTACCATCTCTGGAGCACTTTCTTTGAGAGAAAAGGAGGAAGCAAAATAATAGCTGAGTAGTTCTGCTTTTTGTTAACATTCCAAGAAGAGTTCCAGGCTTCACCCTATCACTTCCTGATTCTTTTTCTTGTTCTGATCATACCTAAAAAGGCTTTTTTTTAATTGTCTGAGGCATTTTTTTTTTAATTGTCTGAGGGGACATATTGTCTCAGCCCCCTCACTTCAGCTTCTTAATGCTTCGTATTATCCACCAACCTTGTTTTCATCCTTGTCCATGGAACCCCTACCTGCGTTTTCCCTATTAATGCTATATTTAATATTTAAAGTTTTAAAACATAACTGCTTTATCAAGCATTTTATAGGAGAACATCACACTGTGATTTTATTAACCTGAGCATTATGAAGAATGAATGTTTATATACTGACAAGGATATACAAAGAAAAAAACAAATAGGGATTGCACGGTGGCTATCTGTACACTGCTTTTTCTCAGGTCTACTCCTTAGTTCCTTTTGTCCTTGGTTTTCTTTTAGCTTATTTCCACTTTTTTTGTGTTTTCTTTCTGGCATCCATTTTCATTTTAAATTATTGCACAGATGCAGAAATTACTTGATGGGCACTAACTGTAGAATTTATGGAAATTAAATCATAGGATGCTTAATACTGAAAGACTGAATTGGTTCATAATATTATTGAGATATAATTTATATACCATAAAATTTGCCCTTTTAAAGGGCACAATTCTGTGGTTTTTAGTATTCTCGCAAAGTTGTACAACTAACTACCTCTATCTAACTTCAGAACATTTTTATCACTCAAAAGGGAAACCCTATGCCCATCAGAAGTCACTTTCCATTCTTGCAATGTGGGTATCCAACTGTCCCACCATCATTTGTTGAAAGGTATATTTCCCCCACTGAATTGTCTTAAAACCCTTGTAGAAACAAATTTGTCAAACACGTATTGGGTTATTTCTGAATTTTCAATTCTATTCAGTTGACCTATGTGTCTCTCCATATGCTAGTGTCATACCTTCCTGTTTACTGTAGCTTTGTGGTGAGTTTTCAAATCAGAAGTATGAGAAATTGAATATTGTGGTTTTTTCCCCCAAGATTGTTTTGGCTATTCTGGACCCCTCACAATTCCATGTGAATTTTTAGGATCAGCTTGTCAATTTCTACAAAGAAGGCAGTTGGGATTTTGCTAGGGATTGCAAGTGACTCTAAAGATCACTTGGAGTATTACTGCCATTCTGAAAATATTGTCGGGACTCCCCTAGTGGTCCCGTGGTTAAGAATCTGCCTGCCAATGCAGGGGACACAGGTTTGATTTCTGGCGCTGGAAGATTCCACATGCTGTGGGGCCACTAAGCCCATATACACCACAAATACTGAAGCTCGTGAGCTCTAGAGCCCATGCTTCCAGACGAGAGGCCACTGCAGTGAGAAGCCCACAAACCACAACTAGAGAAAGCCCTTGCACAATATCAAAGACCCAGCACAGCCAATAAATAAATAAGTAAAAAATAAAAACATTGCCATTCAACCCATGAACATGGAATGTCTTTCCTTTTTTTTAAGGTTTTCTTTAGTTTCTTTCAACAAAGTTTTACAGTTTTGCATTACTTCTGTTAAATTTATTCCTAAAGTATTTTAAGTACTATTATAAATGGAATTGTTTTCTTAATTTCATTTTCAGATTGTTCATTGCTAGTGGAAAGAAATATAACTGATCCTGTATATTAATCTTGTATCCTGACAACTTACTGAACTTGTTTGAAGAGTTCTTGAAGGGTTTTTCTAATCCTTAGGATTTTTCTATATACAAGATCATGTTCTCTGTGAATAGAGATGTTTTTACTTCTTTCCAATCTACATGCCTTCCATCCCTTTTTCTTGCCTTATTCTCAACCCTTTAAAAACCTATACTTCCTTCTTTTTTCCTCATTAGAATAAATTTTTTTGAGAGAACAGGACAAGAGTGTAGGAAGAAGAGAGAAGGTGGAGCTCTTAAAAATCAGAAGTTGCAATTGTGTGGCTTGAACTGATTTTTGGTGAACCTCACATCCTCTCAGGGGAAATGTCTTCCCTCACAGCATCTGGGCCCAGGGATTTTCTGGGGGAATCTCTGAAATCTATTTTCCTCAGGTTTTGGACACAGGTCTGGCTGAGGCCAATATTCAGCTTTCATTGGCTGTTAAAGAGTCTACCACAACTTGGCCACTTTTCCCATGCCCATCTCTTCTCCTCTGGCCAATTCTTTCTTGCTGCCCAGAGGCAGAGCAGCACCAGTTCCTCCCATTGCATCCTCAGTCTTCTGAGAAATAAAACTGTCAATGAGATAATAGACTGTTCTGCTTCTACCCCAAAAGGACTTTGACAAACATCTCCTGAAGTTCTGGGCCAGCTTTGTGACCCATGTGAGGAGAGTCCATTGAAACTCTATCTATCCTCTTCCTTGCATCTGGGCCCCTCATGGTCATCTTCCATAGTGAGCATAGCTTCTTGACACTCAGACTCTCCATCCACTCTATTTAGGAGGGTTTTTGTTTTTTTTTTGGCCACTCTGCATGGCATGCAGGATCTTAGTTCCCTCACCAGAGATGGAACCCGCAATCCCTGCAGTGGAAGCGCACAGTCTTAACCACTGGACCACTACGGAAGTCCCTAGGAGACCTTTTAATTAGAACACAGGACACACTTAAAACGCCACACTCTTGGTGAAAGTCCTGGCTCACCATGTTTCAATGGGGCTCTCAATTCTTCCCGGTTATACGACCAAAGGAAGGAAGAGTAACATTTCGTCAAAGGTGGAATGAATATCAAAGGCTTGGCTGAGTGACTTCCCAAGGAGAGAAGTTTCCCTCTATATTAGTGCAGGCTCTGTGTAACCAGTGACCTCTGGGGATGTGCAAGAAGCCAGGTGGATAAGAATCTCTGACTATGCAGACAGGTGCATCCTATAGCCAATTATGAGCTTCCAGTGCTTACGGGCTAGAAACAAAACACCCAGGCACTGACCAGCCTCAGAGAAAAGACAGCCACAGATGCAGGCAGGTTCCAGGATGGTCAGCACCTGGGTCAACACTTTTGGCCCCCAGTACCAGGTAGGACTCTAGAGGGCAGCTGCCCTTTTGTTTGGGTATTTCCTTCCAGAAGCTGAATCTTTTCCTCCTAGCCCCACTCTGAAATCAAACTCAGGTCTCCAGTGCCTCACCAACCTTCTGGTATACCCCGAGTTTCTTCCGCCCTCACAGGTCCACTTTTGTGTCTGATGCCTAACAACCAAGTCACTTAGGCCAGGGAAGGTCTCAAGAGCAAGTGACTTCCTGATAGGGTGACTCCTTTCTCACTGTAGTGTTGCACATGGGGGCTCCAGGGCCTCCTGAGAAGTGGTTCATTTGGATGGAGTCATTGTTTAGTTGCTAAGTTGTGTCTGACTCTGCGACCCTATGGACTATAACTTACCAGGCTCCTCTGTCCATGGGATTTCCCAGGTAAGAATACTGGAGTGACCCAGGGATCGAACCCGTGTCTTCGGCTTGGCAGGTGATTTCTTTACCACTGAGCCACCGGGAAGTCCTTGGATAGAGTCACCAAATTCCCAATCCTTCTTCAAACTATGCTTAGCTATGCCACAAAGTTCCCCCAAATGATGAGACAGAAAAACAGTAAGCTGAAAAAAAGATGGATACATGTTTCCGTGGGTTTGTTCTCCTGCCTTAGATTTGCTTATTATCCAGGCTGTGGGAGCAGAGAGAGGACCAAATAATATCCAGGTTGACACAGTATTAACAGGGGCTCCCTAATCACACAATCTAATGGCAAGGACAGATGGGAGGAACTACTCAGGGTGCTCTGAATAGGCCATCACCAATGCTGAGACTATTTTAATTATAACAATGCTTACCTTCTTATCCTTTATCTGTATATTTCAAAAGGTCTACCTCCTACTCTTGTGCTACATAATGCTTCATAGGCCTATATACTTAAATTGGTTAGTATTACTGAGCCCTGAAGTGTATTTTACAACATCTTTCAAGGTATCAGTTTATGTAATATTTCTAGGTTCATTTTGAGTGTCTTAGGTGACATATTTAATACTATTTTCAGCTTACAAATAAACACCAAATAAAGCAATTTAAAAGTATTTTCTTTCATCTTCCTTTACATTCAACTTACTTTCGAGAACTATATTTCAATATAGTCTATTTGCTTTGCTGAATTAATTCATTGTGTAGCTGCAGCTTTGGATGGAACCTATTTTCTGTAGTAACAACTATATTTTTAGGAACTGTAGGTCACTGGAACCCAGAAAAAGAGGCCGCTACTTAATAGAAATGGCATGTATCCAAATATAGATGCAGTTTTCTGAACACCTGTTGATCATCAATGATGAAGAAAGTTACAATTTCCAAAACCTTGGCCCAAAACCTAAAATGATCACTTTGTTTCAATGGACACACAGTTTAACCCAGGAAAACAAGTCTCCTAACCAAAGAGAGTCTTAATATGCCAGCTGCTTTAAAAGTAAAATAGCCTCTTAATAAAGCAATCTGTTACAAAATGCAAATTATTTCCCATTAAAAATCACTTCCGAGGGACCTATATGATTTGAATGTCAAGGTATCCACAGTAATTGTTTGCTTTTGGAGACATGGCAAGCATGACAAATATTTTCAGTTGTCAAGGGTGACGGAGAAGGGAATGACCCACCTAAGAAATGGAAACTAACCAGTAGTAATATGACACTCCCCCTGAGCTCCACTGGGCGCTGGCTGGTTCGGCGGCTACACACAGCTAACTTCCTATGGCAGGATAAAGAGAGGCTGTGCACGAGCTGAATGAAGGCGGCCTCTCTACTCGGTCCCCCTGAACACAGTGTTGGGGGCGGGATGCAGGGCCGCAATGGAAGGGGGCGTGGGCAATACCCTCTACTGTTGCCATTCTTTCATTCAGCAAGTAGTTATACGCCGGGCACTGTGCTGGGACTTAACTTCCCAACTTGACTCAATGATCCATTCTGATACCCCACACCTTTGTCCCCATTTCCAGCCCTTGGTCTCACTCGCTCGTCAAGAAGGTGCTTATTATAGCCTTGCTTTTCCTCCCATCCCGGGGCTCCCAGGCTAGGGTAACAAGATAAATAAAGCCAGTCAGAGGAGTGCCTTTCCAAACGCAAGGAAGCAGGGCTCGTAGTACGCAGAGACGGGGGAGGTTCTGAGGACCCTCTCGGCCGCGTAGGGAGAGCCCGCCCTCACTTCGGCGGCCGGTCCCGGGGTAGGGCTTCAGACACCCGGGCACCGCGCTCACACGGGGAACCTGAGGCCGCGCCGATGCTGGAGAAAGCGGCAGAGAGGGGATTCCTCGAAGGAGAAGGGGGCGCTGCAGGAAGCTGGCGGGAGGCTGGTGACAACAGGCGCGCACGTGGGGAGGACGACGGCCTCCACCTAGGTGACGGGGACAGGTGTGCAGGCAGGAGGGCGGAGGGGGCGGGGAGGGTTACCTGATGAAGGTGGTCTTGCCGGTGCTGTACTGGCCCACCAGCAGGATCATGGGCTTGTTCTCAAAGTCGGCGTCCTCCAGCGCCGGCGAGTGGAACTCGTGGAAACGATACGCCTCCTCCAGCGGCAGCACCTTGCGCTGGTAGAGTGAGCGCAGGCCACCCGTCACGGTCTGCACCGGGTCCGCGCCCGTACCTCCGCGCCCGCCCGCCTGCCGCCCTAACCAGCTGAACATCCTGCCGCCTGCCCGCTCGTCTGTGCCCCGCGCTCGCCCTCTCAGTGCCGGTCCCGAGCTCCGACCCCACTCCGGGCTCGACCCTCCCCAGCTGGAACTGAGCAGCCCCAACAGCCCTCGCCGCCGCCCGAGCTGGCCCCGCCTCGCGCCATCTCAGCCAGTCTCCGGTCGCTACGTCACGGGAGCGTGTTCATTATTCAGAAGGGTCTCTCAAGTCCTTTCTCATTGGACCGCTGCCGGCGCGAGCGGAGGCGCCAGCCAATGGAGACGAGTGTCTTAATGAATTGTTGATGACGGAGTCTTTCTGGAGGACTGGGCGAGGAAGAGGGTGTTTCTCTAACTTGCCAGCGCAGCCCGGCGAACCGAGGGGCCGGGTGTGGTTGGTTGCCCGCGCCCCACCTCTAGCCAGGTGGCGTAGATTTCTGGGCAAATCTGAGCTGGCAAAGAAACATACTCACACAAGCCGGCAAAGAAAGACACGCGCGCGCGGGCGCGCGCGCCTCTGGAGGCTGCTTAGTCTCCTGGGATGTTTTTCATCCCAGCCCTACGGTGCTGGGGACAAACGTTAAAAAAGTTAACAGGAGAGTTCTTTCTACCTACTGGCAGCTTATTATTACTCTGACTTTATCTGTGAGGAAACCCTGACTCAAAGACGTAATTGACCAAATTTGAAGTTGGGATAGTAGACTTCAATCTACTTGGGTAAATGTTTCTCCACGCTGCCTCCACAAACTTCTGGATCGAGTGAAGGCTTTTTGCCCTTAATTTTCTTTGTGTGATTTTCTGTAAATTTGAAGGTTTAGTTATCCTCATTATTACAACCTCACTGCCACATATTGACATAAAAAGAGTTACTGTTAGCCTGTAACAGTCTCTCAGGTGATAAGGATACATTGGTGGAGAAGACTCTAGAGTGTCCCTTGGACTGCAAGATCAAACCAGTCAATCGTAAAGGAAATCAGTCCTGAATATTCATTGGAAGGACTGATGCTGAAGCTCCAATACTTTGGCCACCTGATGTGAAGAACTGTCTCATTGGAAAACAGCCTGATGCTGGGAAAGATTTAAGGCAGGAGGAGAAGGGGACGGCAGAGAATGAGATGGTTGGATGGCATCACCGACTCAGCGGACATGAGTTTGAGCAAGCTCGAGGAGCTGGATGGACAGGGAAGCCTGGCGTGCTGCAGTCCATAGGGTTGCAGAGTCGGACACGACTGAGCGACTGAACTGAACTAAAGGATATATCTAAACTGAGATAGGGAGAAATAATCAGCCATCACTTTTGGTGTCCTACGTTACAGTTTTAGAATGTCTCAGTTGTTTCTGTGCATTTCTCTAAGTGTGGTGCTGGTGATGGTGGGGAAGGGAGTACCTGCATAAGAAAACTTGAGATGGTTGTTAAAATGCAGATGTCTGGTCATCACCCCTGTCCTACTGAGTTAAAATATTGGGGAAGGATGAAGCTCAACAACTATTCCCAGATGATTCTGATGTATTCTAATCTGGGGGAAATAGTCACAACAGACTTCTCACATTTGATATTAATGCAGATTCTGATTCAGTGGGTATGGGGTGTTACCTAAGACTGTGTTTCTAACAAGCTCCCAGGTGTTGCCCAATGCTGCTTGTTCATAGATCATAATTTGAGTACCAGGGCTGTGGTGGAAAGAACAGGATTTGGCATCAAAAGACCTAGGTTTGAATTCTGACTATATAAATTAATGGCTATGTGATCTTAGGGGCTTCCCTGGTGGCTCAGATGGTAAAGAATTGCCTGCAGTGCTGGAGACCCAGGTTCAATCCCTGGGTTGGGACGATCCCCTGGAGAAGGAAATGGCAACCCATTTCAGTATTCTTACCTGGAGAATCCCATGGGCAGAGGAGCCTGGTGAGCTACAGTCCATGAGATCGCAAAGAGTCAGACATGACTGAGTGACTAACACTTACACTTATGTGATCTTGAATGCAATGAGTTGTCTCTCTGCCTCAATTTTCTTGTTTGTAAAAAGGGAACTTTTTTGGAATTGTGGATAAAACATTTAGAGGGAGCTATATGTGACTAAGAAAGTGACAAGAAAGCCAAGAAAAAAATCTAGTTAGATAGCTGCCTCATCAAAGTAAAACAAAGCTTGAAATGTAAAAATAAAATAAAACCATAGACCTACTAGAAGAACTACTACTTCAGAAGCTACTGAAGATTTGTAAAATTTTGGAAGGGAAAAGCCTTTCTAATCAAAACCAAAGATAGAAATTATGAAAAAAGGTTGATAGCTTTGTCAGCAAAAAACTAAAGACTTCAATGTGGGTTTTTTTTTTTTAATAAATAAAAAACAAACACTTATAAACATACTCTTGCCATATAATTCAGAATTTTCTCTCCTTGGTATTTACCCAAATGAGTTGAAAACTTATGTCTATATAAGAACTGCATGTAAATATTTACAGTAGGTTTATTCATAATTGCCCAAACTTGGAAGCAACTAAGATATCCTTATCTAGGTGAATGGATAAATAAACTGTGGTACATTTAGACAATTAAATATTATTCAGCTAAAAAGAAATGAGCTACCAAGCCAAGAAAAGATGTGAAGGAAGCTTAAATCTATATTATTAAGTGAAAGAAGCCAATCTAAAAAGGCTATATACTGTATCATTGAAACAGTATGACATTCTGGAAAAAGGCAAAACTATGGAGACTATAGAAAGATCAGTGGTTTCCAGGGGTTAGAGAGGAGGGAAGGATGAGTAGGAAGAGGATAGAAGGTTTGTAGGGCAGTGGACAGAGAAGGCAATGGCACCCCACTCCAGTACTCTTGCCTGGAAAATCCCATGGACGCAGGAGCCTGGTGGGCTGCAGTCCATGGGGCTGCTAAGAGTGAGACACGACTGAGCGACTTCACTTTCACTCTTCACTTTCATGCATTGGAGAAGGAAGTGGCAACCCACTCCAGTGTTCTTGCCTGGAGAATCCCAGGGACAGGGGAGCCTGGTGGGCTGCTGTCTATGGGGTTGCACAGAGTTGGACACGACTGAAGCAACTTAACAGCAGCAGCAACAGCAGGGCAGTGGAATTATTCTGTATGATGATGTAATTGTGGATATATATCATTATACATTTGTCCAGACCTATAGAATCTATAACACCAAGAGTGAATCCTAATGTAAACTATGGATTTGGGGTGACAGTGATGTGTCGGTGTAGGTTAGGTTCATCAATGGTAACGTATGTACCACTCTGGTGCAGGATGTTGGTTGTGTGGGATGTCAATAGTGGGAAGGCTGTATTGCAGGGATAAAGGATACATAGGAACTCTCTTTACTTTATACTTAATTTTGCTGTGAATCTAAAAGTACTCTAAAAAATTCTATTAAAAGTAGTATATATATAAAAAACCAAACAGGGACTTCCCTGGCGGTCCAGTGGTTAAGACTGCACCTTCCAACGCCTGGAGTGCAGTTCCATCCCTGGTCAGAGAGCTAAGATCCCACATGCCTCGGGGCCAAAAAACCCCAAACAAACTTAAAAGAGAAGCAATATTGTAACAAAGTCAATAAAGATTTTTGAAACAGTCCACATTAAAAAAAAAATCCATAAACCAAAGTAAAGGTCAAAAGACAAATGGGGTAAAATACTACAGACATATTATATCATATATATTTAAATTTAATTAAGGAATTAAACTTTAAAAATCTATATGAAATTATTAAAAAAGAAAATACTCAATTAGACCAATGAGCAAAGGACATAGACAACTAGAAAAACTAATATAGTTGACCTGTAAACTAAATGACGCTGATCTCCATTAACAATCAGATAAACAAATTTTAAATGAACAGGTAACATTAAGAATTACAGACTTTTATTTTTCTAAGATGATGTCTAATGTTAGCCAGGGTGTAGGAAAAGGTACCCAGAGAAGGCAATGGCACCCCACTCCAGTACTCTTGCCTGGAAAATCCCATGGACAGAGGAGCCTGGTGGGCTGCAGTCCATGGGGTCGCTAGGAGTTGGACACGACTGAGCGACTTCACTTTCACTTTTCACTTTCACGCATTGGAGAAGGAAATGGCAACCCACTCCAGTGTTCTTGCCTGGAGAATCGCGGGGACGGGGGAGCCTGGTGAGCTTCCGTCTATGGGGTTGCATGGAGTCAGACACGACTGTAGTGACTTAGCAGCAGCAGGAAAAGGTACCTTCTCATACATTGCTGGAGATGGTATAAATTGGCACTTTTCTGGAGTCCATACTTACCAAAAATCTTGAAAATGCACATTCAAGACGTCTGCTTCTCAACATAAAACTTAAGATGAAATGACTGAGAGCTTTCCTTCTGAGATCAGAAACAGGACAAAGACGTCTGCTTTTACCACTTCTATTTAACATGCTGTGCTGCGCCTGTGCTTACTCGATCTGTCTTGTCTGACTCTGCAACACTATGGACTGCAGCCCTCCAGGCTCCTCTGTCCATGGGGCTTCTCCAGGCAAGAATACTGTCATGGATTCTCATGCCCTCTCCTCCAGGGGATCTTCCCAACCCAGGGATTGAACCCAGGTCTCCTGCATTGTAGGCAGATTCTTTACCAGCTGAGCTACCAGGGAAGCCCATTTAGCATCCTACTAAGATTCTAGTCAGTACAATAAAGCAAGTAAAAGAAAAGGTATCTAGATTGGATAGAAAAAGTAAAACCATCTTTATTTGCAGAAAATATGACCATCTATGTAGAAAATTCTAAGGAATCTACCAAAAAAACTGGGGTTTCCCTTGTGGCTCAGCTAGTAAAGAATCCGCTGGCAATGCAGGAGACCTGGGTTTGATCCCTGGATTGGGAAAATCCCCTGGAGAAGGGAAAGGATACCTACTCCAGTATTCTGGCCTGGAGAATTCCATGGACTGTATAGTCCATGGGGTCGCAAACAGTTGGACACAACAGAGACTTTCACACACTTACTTCACCAAAAAAGCTAGTAGAACTAATGAGTTTAGCAGGATTGCTAGGTATAAGACAAAAACCTCTATTTTTTATACACTAGCAATGAATAATTGGACAATGAACTAAAAACAATATAATTTGCAATGCATTAAATATATTAAATACTTAGGGGTAAATCTGATTAAAATGTACAAGGTCTGTACACTGATAGCTACAGAGCATTTCTGGGAGAAATAAAGAAGGTCTAAACAAATGGAAATATATACTTGTGGGTATGTATATATGCTTGTGGATCAGAAGACTCAATATTGCTAAGATGTCAATTTTCTTTAAACTTATAAACATATTCAGTGCAATCCTAGCATGTTTTTATTTTTGTTAATTGACAAGTTGATTCTAAATTCACATGTAAATGCAAAGAATCTAAAATAGCCAAAACAACTTAAAAAAAAAAAAAAAAACAAAGTTGGAAGATTTACACTACCTAATTTCAAAACTCATTGTAAAGATACAGAAATCAAGGCAGCACGATATTGGTATAAAGATAGACTAATATATCAAAAGAACAAATAGAGTCTAAAAACAGACCCACACATACTGGTTAATTGACTTTTGACACAATGCAAATGCAATTCAATGGATAAGGAAAGTCTTTTCAACTAATAATGCTAGTTGGACATCCATGTGTGAAAAGATGAACTTTGATCTATACCTTCCACTATCTGTAAAAGTGATCTCAAAATGATTATACATGAAGATGTAAAGAACAAAACAATGCAGAAAAACTTTGTGAACTTGTGTAGGGAAAGGTTTCTTAGATGATACTAAAAGCATGCTCCATAAAAGAAAAAAATTGATAAATTAGATGATCAAAATTACAAACTCCTGACCTTTGATACTGTAAACAAAATGAAAAGAAATCACAGACTAGGAGATTATATTTTCAGATATCTGATAAAGGACTTGCATCTGAAACATAAAGACTTCTTAAAGTTCAATATTAAGAAAACAGGGAGTTCCCTGGCAGTCCAGTGGTTAGGACTTGAGCTTTCACTGCCATAGCCTGGGTTTAGTCCCTGGCTGGAGAACTAAGATCCCGCAATCTGTGTGACATGGCCAAAAAAAAAAAAAGTGAATTAAAAAAAAACAAAAACAAAAAACCCACACCAAGGTACCATTATACACCTATTAGAATGTCTGAATCATACCAGTTGTTGGTAAGGATGTGGAGCAACTAGAACTCTTATGCATTACCAGTGGAATGTAAGCTAGTAACAATCACTTTGGAAACAGTTTGGCAGTTTTTAAAAAGTGAAGCATGCACCTACCACATGACCCAGCAGGGGAGGAGCAGAGGGACGGATACAAAAGGCATGAGTAGGCTTGTTGGGGTGAAGGGTTTACTCATTACCTTGACTGTTGTGATGGTTCACAGTTGTATACCTCTGCTGAAACTCATCAAATCGTGTACTTTAATTATGCACAGTCTATGATGTCAAGTATACCTTTCCTAATTGTTAGAAATGCTCACACTTCTCAGGAATTTTATCCTGAAGGAATAATGAATATAAAGCTTATCTAAGGAATGTCTAACAGCGTATCATTATAACAGTGAAAAGCTGTGCCTGGTTGTTCTCCCATGAAAAGACTAGTTAAGCAGATGATGGATTCCTATGTAGTCTCTGAAAATCGTGTTATATGAGAAGAGTATTAATCACCTGAGAAAATGCTCAGAATATATTTTTAAGTGGAAAAAAGCAGATGACAGAAGTGAATCCATGCAATTGCTATGGAAAACGGGATGGCAGTTCTTCCAAAAAAGATAGAACTACTATAGTATCCACCAATCCTATTTTTGGGTATATATCCTAAAGAATTGAAAGTAGGGCCTCTAGGAGATATTTGTACATTCAAGTTCATAGCAGCTCCACTCACAATAGTCAAGAGGTTAAAGCAACCTAAGTGTCAATTGATAGATGAATGGATAAACGTTTAAACAAAATGTGTATATATACATACAATGAAATGTTATTCAGCCTTAAAAAAGGAAAGAAATCCTGTCACATGCCACAATCTGGATCAAACCTGAAAACATTATGCTACATGATATATGCTCTGACCCCTTTATCCTTTCTGCTGCCTAGAATGTGGGTAGAGGTGCAACAGCCATATTGGAAACTACCATATGGAAGGAAAACTTGAGGATGGCAGAAGCAACAGCTGAAAGGAGCTGGGTCCCTGATTAGAAATAGAGATCTTTTAGATCTTTAGATCTTTAAGCCTCTTTAGATCTTTTCAGTTATGTAGTAAAAGCAATGCTAACTGATACAGAATTTGAATACATGAATCAAGAATTCAGGACATTACCCTGGCTAGAAATAAAGGTTTGAGAGTTTTCAAAATAGACGCAGGAGTAGAAATTCTGGGTGTGGATGAGATTGCTTTAAGGAGGGTACAGTGATGAGGGAGCAGAACTGAGGAGAGAGCCTCAAGTAATATCAGCACTTAAAGGAGAGAGGAGAGGGGATGCCAGAGAAGGGATTTGAAATGGGAATAAATCCAGGACAGAAGGCGTCCAGCACATTGGGCCCCTCTCCTCGAGGGCTGGGTTGGAGTCCCTGATGTGTGCCCCTTGTGTACACAGCTCTCATGGAGCTTCCTCTGCGTACCGCAAGCCCGTGTTTCCGTGTAGGCCTCCTGCGTGGGACCAGAAGGAAGCTCCTTGAAGTGCGGGGTCAATTGTTCATCCTTTTCATTGTCCCCCAGTGCCTACAGCAGTGACTGGCACGTTGTTGGGAAGGCAATAAATATTTGCAACGGAACTGAACTGAACTGCTGTTGGCAAGGAAGTCTCGGGAAGGGAGGGTTTCAGGAAGGAGGGAGTGGTCTGCAGGGCCAAATGTGGAGAACAATCGAGTAAGATAAGGCCTGTAAAGAGCCGGTGCCTTTTGGCTCAGTGTATCTGGCAATTATCTGACGACATTGGTGACCTTGGGGAGAAGTGTTTTCATGGGGACATAGGGGCAGAAAACATCTGTGGGGCAGGGCGCCTGGGCTGCATGGCAGTGTGGAATGATGGCTGCTCTTGGGAAGACTGGGGGAGAGAAGAGTTTTATTTAATTTTTCTATTAAATCAAATTGCAACAACTGAGACCATGTGGCTAGAGCCTGTGCTCCACAAGAGAAGCCACCACAGTGAGAAGCCCACGCACCACAACTAGAGAAAAGCCGAGCACAGCAATGAAGACCCAGTGCACCCAAAATTAAAATAAAATTAAAAAAAATTGTTATAGGTGGAGAGCAGGGAACCTGAGGAGGGAGCCTCCTTGTCCTCCCCAGGACCCTATGCCCTCACCCTCTCGGAACTGATGACACATGTCCTTATCCCTTGTGTGGTCCTTACTTATCCCCAGCTCCATGACATCACCAGCATTGTTTTAGAAGCTAAGTCACTTTTTAACTTCTCACATCTGTTGACAACATACAAAAGCATAAACTATGTTTTCACGTTTTCCCCTGAACCCAAATCTAACTTTCTAGGAAGCAGAAGCTGTTCACGGACTGCGGTGTATCAGGTAGGTGCTCGGCTGATGCTGGCTGCCCTTCTTTCCTCTCCATCAGTGCTTCATGAAAACCATCTGAGCTTCAAACAGCACATATCAGCAAGGGCTGGTTCTCCGCTGGCCACTGACACACTTCATAACAGCAGAGGGACACCCCATCACGAGAAAGGAGGGACCCCTGAAGGCGGGAAGGCTGGCATGGCTTTCTCACGCCTCTGGCAGCACATGTGGGAAGCCCAGACAGGGATGAGGGCAGGAGTTATGCATAGATTGCAGCATCATAAATGAAAGCCAATGAGTTGACAGCATTTACCCACATGGCCAGTTTATTCCAGGTTCAAATAATACAATGATTTTATAAACCTTGTTTTACATTGATGAATCCAAGGCAGGGCTGCCTTCACCTTACAATACACACACAGGTATTTTGATAAACACAGGTCTTCTGGCTCACTCTGATAATTTGAAGAGAATCTGTCTTGGGAGATAGAAAGAAAAGATGGCAGAGTGGAGGCAGCTGGCTGCTCTGATGGAGGAGACAGTGGGGTCCTAAGTCAGCATTTTCTGGAGGGGACCAGGTCCAGTTTATCAAGGGCTCAGGGGAGGTGATGGACTCATGCTTTCTGGCTTATGAGAGAGTACAGCTAAATTCATTCCTCTCAGACTTCAATATGCATCTAAGTATCACCTAGAGGCAGGGGAGAGGAGGTGAAGAATCTTCTTAAATGTAGATTCTGAGTCAGTATGGCTGGGGTGTGGCCTGAGTCTCTGCATTTCTAATCAGTTCCCCTTGAGTATCAAGGATATAAATCAGAGGACGATTTTGGTAAACTTTTGGCACCTGTCACCACGCATCTCCTAACATCCAAAGGACTGCTTGGGGAGCACAGTGGCCGTGTCTTCCAGATGTGCTGGGCTTCATGAGGGCCACATGCCTTTCTGGTCACATGTCCCATCGCCCTGGCTTCTCAATGGCTCAGGTTACACATTTCTTCAGTTAAGTTCCTGGCCTGATTGGAGACCGGATACTTTGAGATTTTGTGTCCCAGGGCTTTGCCAGTGATTCATCTGGAAACCAACTCGACGGATGAGTGTTTTCCTTAGGGTTAACCTGGTCCTTTCTGGGTTGATCCTTTCCAGTTTTGTTATCTGAGTGTCTCTTCAAGAGCTGGGATACACTGGCCATGGTGCTTACATAATAAATAAGAGGAATGCAACTCAGAAATAAATAATCCCATCTGGGAACCAGACAGGAGGTGGTAAGAGGATAGGGATATGCTCAGGGAGCAGGCTGGTCAGCGAGTGGCCACCGCACTCACCTGATGCCTGATGTACCTGCCCAGACCTTGCTGAGCTGTATCCCAGATCCTTGTTCGGTGGACCTGAGCTACAGACGTGGACTTTGCCTGCCATAACACTGGAGCTGGTTGCTCAGCAAGGCTGCCCAGGCCAGATCACAGGGTGAATCATCAGTCCTGGGGCTCTGAGTAGCTGCAGAGGGGCTGTCGAAACCCCATCAGTTTTTCGTGTTTGTTGCTGAACAGACCAGAATGCCTCTAGTGCACCACCTAGATCTTCAAGCATTACACTTCCTATTAATATGAGGCTTCATAAAAATAAGTCACAAAATACAATTGTCTATGAAAATCACAAGAATACAATTGCCTTAACTTAAAAAAAAACATTTTTCCAGAGAACCCAGAATGCTTCTCAAGTCCTCTGGTGCATTCCCCAAGCAGAGTGGAGTAGTGAGGGGAGGGTTTTGAGTTCCTCCTGTGAGTTCGAGATTACTGGGGAACCAGCCTCTTATATAAAGTCAGGTCATGCTGTTATTATCCATTCTTTAGGCGTATGTGGGCGCCTGTGGCTTTTGGAACCCCTTCCCTGCAAGGAAGGTTT
Source organism: Bos indicus (assembly GCF_029378745.1). NCBI lineage: Eukaryota > Metazoa > Chordata > Mammalia > Artiodactyla > Bovidae > Bos > Bos indicus. The sequence continues at coordinate 37,304,319 of NC_091769.1, forward strand.
TAAAAAATTCCAGTGGATATAAGGCCCCCATACATTCCTTTATTATGTTCCTTTATCTCTGTCTCTCTCAATTCTCCTTTTTAATGTTAATTTTTTTTGATAGAAAGCCCAGGCCAGCCATGCTAGAGAGCAGAGCTGGCTGTGCGGCTGGTCAGCCCTGGTGGGTTCTATACCTCTGATGCTAGAAGCAGACACAGGATCGGTGAGGTGCCCTGGGACCTTAGGGAGGACACTGGCTCTTCTGGCGTTTCCTCTCTACCGCCAGCCGCAAGGCCTGAAGGAGCTTGTCCTTGTTATTCAGGATGTTATACTCGGAAAGCTTCACCAGCTTGTCGAAGGCGGCCTCAGTGTATGTCAGCTCCTTGGTGGCGTAGGGAGTTTTGGGACCGTAGATGTCAACCTGGCCCTGCTCCAGCTCCTCGGGGCTTCGTTCCACACCTGGAGGAGCAGAAGGACTCACTGTAGCCCTTTATGTGTGAACTTGTAATGGCTTGTTTCTGGCTCTCTCTGTGAGGCCCACCCCAGCACATTCACAGGAAAACAGGCACATGTTGCACACTCACACGCACATGCGCACACGCATCTCCCAGTCCCCCGGGGCAGGGACACAGCTTGGCTATCTCAGGATCGCCATGGTACTAGCACAGATCCAGGCTGTGAATGACTGAAAGAGTGGAATTGGACATCGCTGGGGCCTGGGGCCTGGGGCCTGGGGGCTTGTTGTTTCTCACCAAAGCCAAGGTTGGTTCAGACTGGAGCTAAGCCAGGCTCCCCCTGTTAGTGCTCTTGGAAGACCACACACATCTAAGAGCTCGCTGTCCAAGGTCGGGGGCGGGTGGGACCTGAGCTCACCGCAGCTTACCTGGGGCCTTGTAATTTTGGAAGGTGTCGCAGATGAGTGGGAAAAAGGTCACGATAGGGGTGTCGGGCTCCTGGGAGTTCTCCAGCAGGTAGCACTCCTTGAGGCTATCCTCCTCCTTCTGCAGCTCGTATTTGAGGAAGGGGATGTTCTGCACGGCACAGTACTCACAGGTTTGCTTCATGGGCTAGAACATCACAGGAGGACATTGTGTGAGTTTCAGGAGGGGTGAGGGTGGACCAGAAACACAGAGTTCTTAGCTCCAGCTTCCTGATTTCCCCAGCTAACAACTCAGGTCTCCCACTGCTTTGCCTATCTGTGCTATTTTTAGGACAAAGCTGGGTCAGGATGAAGAGCCTGAGGCAGGATGAAGAGCCTGAGGCAGTAGGTTGGTGTGTGTCCAGCCATAAGCTCCTGCCCCAAGTAAAATGGACAGAAGCCTTTTGATGATGCTTCACCCAACACAGACCTGAACTGTGGGTGCCCCCAGAGAGGGTGACAGCCATGGCTGGCCAGGCTCCTGTGGGACATGCATGGGATCTGAAACTGACGAAGTGCCACAGGGCCAGAGAGAACTCTTAAAGGGCATCTTTGTAAACATGATGTAACAAGAACGGCAGACTTTAACTCAGAGCAGTATCCCTTTCATTCTACTCCCTGTTCTGTGTTCACCAGCTGCACGATCTTAAGCAAGCCACTGACCCTCTCTGTGTCACCTCCGTCTCCTATAACATGGGAAGAACAGCAGTTACCATCTACCTCCAAGAGCTGGCACAAGGATCAAGTAAGCTTTGTTTACAAACTTCAGTTATTATCACTGGTGTCATCCTTGTCGTCTGTCTTCATGCCCCTTTCCCTGGCCTCAGGATAGGACTGTATTACGACAGACCAAAACCCAGTGTCTTTCCCTTGAAAATCCAGACATTTTCAAAAGGAAATAAATTTAAAAAAAGTCTCTGGTCCTAACCCTTTGGTGTAATTACGTGGAGGCTCATACTCTGGAGTTGGAGGAATTGTGTGATCCTTTTGAAACTAGAACATTACAAACTCCTAGGATGGTACAATACTTTAGAATTGACTGGGCTCTATTAAGGTTATTTTTTAAAACTCTTTTTTCTCTTTGCAGCTGGAAGAATTTCCAAATATGGGAAATGCTTTAATGTAAGAATAAAATTGGAATTAGCTCGGGGAATCTAGTAAACCTGGGTCCCATCACATGAGGGCCCGTGGGCTGCCCCCTGAGGTTTGGTTGTCTAGCCTGCATCATAACCTCCACCTAACCCCCCGCATAGGGGCTTAAGTGACTCTGATGCTAAGTGTAGGAGCCTGTGGGGAGTGGGGTGGGAGCCTTTCTCCGCTGCACTCACCTTTGTCTGGGACCCAGCACAGTAATTAAGGTGGATAATGAGGTCAACTTTTCTCTCGGGCCTGAGGAGGGGCGCGTAGCTGGAGTTGACAAAGAATGCGGTGTCCAGCAGGCACAGGTGTTTCACAGATCCTGTCAGCTGGTTTGGGAAGCCGTCCAGCACCGTGTCTGAAAGTCAGGCTTCCAGTTATCCTCACTCCTCACCTCCTGATCTCAGCCGGTGGTCAAAGGCACCTGGTGCCCTGCCCGGAGCTCCTCTACTTCAGCCTGGCCTCCCACCCTCCCCTACACCAGGGTGCCCGGTGAGTCCCAGTGCTCCTGCTGGGTGGCCTGAGGAAGAACAGCCTAATCTATGGAGTTTTAGCAAAAAAAAAAAAGCTATGGTTTTTCCAGTAGTCATGTATGGATGTGAGAGTTGGACCATAAAGAAAGCTGAGTGCCGAAGAATTGATGCTTTTGAACTGTGGTGATGGAGAAAACTCTTGAGAGGCCCTTGGACTGCAAAGATATCAAACCAGTCCATCCTAAAGAAAATCAACCCTGAATATTCCTCAGAAGGACTGATGCTGAAGCTGAAGCTCCAATACTTTGGCCACCTAATGCAAAGAACTGACTCACTGGAAAAGACCCTGATGCTGGGAAAGATTGAAGGCAGGAGGAGAAGGAGATGACAGAGGATGAGATGGTTAGATGGCATCAACAACTCAATGGACATGAGTTTGAGCAGGCTCTGGGAGTTGGTGACAGACAGGGAAGCCTGGCGTGCTGCAATCCATGGGATTGCAAAGAGTTGGACACAACTGACTGACTGAACTGAACTGAACTGAAACGGTTTAGCAAGTCTTTTACGGAATATGCACAGAAAGCCCACAAAGCCTCAGCCACAGAGCTTGTGGGGAGCAGGGGCTTAAGAGGAGCCTATAAATGAGTACAGACTGTGGACCAGGAGCCAGCTGCCCTTCTTGCCCCAGATAGGACAAAGATTATTAGGGCAGGCTCAAGCAGCCATATGCAGACCATGGCCAAGTAAAATACCAAAGATGGTGGAATATCAACCTTAAAAGCCTTGGCAGGGTGGGATGGGGCCTGGAGTGGAAGCTGCCAGACCACAGTTTAAGATCCAGCTAGCTCTGCACTCACCATTAGGAGGATCTTGCACTGGGCCATCCCTGCCCAACTCTGGGGGCCACACCCACAAAAGGGGCCCCCAGAACACAGCTGTAGAAAGTCAGAACCCACACACTCCCCACCTGTAAAACGGGGCCAATTTCTACCTGCTGGGGTTCTTATACAGATGCTATCTAGAGATATAGCATAGATTCAATTAATTAAATAGGCCACTACTCCACTCACTGGTCAAAGCTTCACCAAATTCAGAATACACCATGGGGAGAGCCTGCCACTTGGCCGGATGAACATGGGCAGACGTTTTCTCATCCTTTCTCCCTGGCAGCCTCTACACCCACTTCTCCTTCCTCCAAACAGAGGCAGCAGGTAGGGATACCTTTCCACATGGAGAACTGGCTGTTCTGGAGGTAGTCGGTGTGCAGCTGCAACCCCAGCAGGAAATTGTGGAACTTGGAGACAAAGGCCCTGTGGGTGAGGATGTCGCGGAAAGTGTTGGACAGCCAGGATGCTGGCGTCACCACCGTGGTGTCCAGGACATTGGCATCACATTTGGGGATTTCAGGCAGGAGTGGCTCGTCTTCTGCAGGGTGGTAGGGGGAGATGGAGGTCACAGGGCTGGGGTCCCCAGGCTGCCCAGGTGAAGCATTGCCCGAGTGCCCCGCACCCAGAGGTCCATCTGTAAGTGCAGTGCACACCTTTCTTGCCTAGTTCTCAAGGCTTTCGCATTAGAGCTAGGAGAACCCAGGGGAGAGACATGCAACAGGAGTAAGGTAGTGGAGAGGGAGCCAGGGTGATTGGCAAGGAGGCGTTCCCAAGAGGACAGAGTCCGGAAGGGCAGCCTTTAGCAGCATTCATATATCCCCATCCTCTTCAGCTTTCCCGGGTGTCATGCAGCTCTGCCAAGCCTATTGCATGGCGCGTCCCCCTACCCCCCGCCCCAGCCAGGCCAGAGCTAGCACAAGTGTGTCCACCTAGAGTCACCTGCCTCTCCAGGCAGGGAAACCTCTCTAGCCCTAGCTGCCTGATGATGAAACATGAGGCAGGTGGTCTGTGCTCAGTTTGTGACCTACCTCCCCACCCCTATGTCTCCCAATCAAGAGAAGAGGCCAGTAGGTCACCCACCAATATCATGCACTCTATCCCTTGTCCACTTGTGAAAAAACTCCTCCGAGGTATGGGATAGGTTCCAGGCGTCAAGCAGGTTCAGGGAGAAGATGCTACTCCACAAACCTAGAGGCAGGACCAACCATGAGCAGCTCTGTCCAAGAACCTCCAGGCCCACCCCAGTATTGGCCTTGATGACCCTCTAAGTCAGGATGCTCAGGGAGAGGGACAGGCTTTGACTTCCCTCTCCTTGTGGAGCAGCTCGACATAAGTGACTCAGCTCTTTTCCACTCTCCTCTTGGAACTGGGAGAGGGCAGTTGGGGCTTCCCAGGTGGTCCAGTGGGTAAAGAATCCACCTGCCAACTCAGGAGATGTGGACTAGGTCCTTGGGTTGGAAAGATCCCCCGGAGGAGGGCATAGCAACCCACTCCAGTATTCTTGCCTGGAGAATCCCCATGGACAGAGGAGCCTGGCGGGCTATAGTCCATGGGGTCGCAAAGAGTCAGCCACGACTGAACAACTGAACCGAACTGATAAGGTTGTTTTTACTCTTAAGCTCAAGTTACAGATGAGAAAACTGAAGCTCAGGAAGGTTAGGTAAATTGACCAACTTTGAGCAGCTAACAAATGAGAAACCAGAGTCCATGCCCCAGTGTCTTACCTACAGACCTCTGAGCCACATACCAGATAGCAAAGGTGTTCAGAGAAAGGAGAGGCTGCTGGGGGCTGTGGGCCTCAGGGCGGACTTCCCTTAAGAAACAGGGCTTAAGTGGGACTTTCCAAGAGGGCTGGATTTGGGGTAGATGGAAGGGAGAGGAAGGCAGACAACCAGCCTAAGTAAGGGTGTAACTGATTGTTGAGGCTGTAGAGAGGGGTCTGTTTTCTGCAGTCTCCCTTTGATGGGTATAGTTCGGGCTCTGAAGGGGATGACTCTATGAGTGGACGTCACAGTCAGGCCCCTGCACTCAACGGGCCAGCCTTCTGGAGGACCTGGGAGCATAGTGAAACTGGGCCAGGCTTCCCCAGAGACTCTGTCTTCACCCTAAGGTCCCCTCTGGCCTCTTAGAGCCCAGGGGCAGAGTCAACCCCTGGAAACAGGCATGTTGCTGCCTGGAGATGGAGACTGAGGAAAGGGGCAGAAGTTCCAGAAACTTCCATCTCAGCCTGCCACTCCCAGTCTGGTTCTGAACAGACACCAGGGAGACAACGGAGACAAAGACATTGGGAGAGTCCCCTTTGGTCCCCAGTGACCCGGGGACCCTGTTAGGTCCTTCTGGACCCAAAGGGTCACAGGCAGATCAGGACAGTCTGGGAGGCTAGTCTCAGGTTAGGTCAGGAGCCTCTCTTGGGATGAGGGGATGCTGACAGATGCCAGGAGGGTCACATGCCCAAGGAATAACCCACACTAGCCCCCGCACCTGGGACAAGATCCTGGGGGGAACAGAGAGTGTTTATTTGTCAGTCCTCTAATCAAGGCGGAGCCTGTTCAGCATGGAGCTGGGTTCCCAGGGGCCTCCCCCAGCCAAGAGTCACCTAGCATGTAGCACATCCGCGACTCTGGGATTCTCTTCATCAGCCGCCCCATGAAGAACTCGGAGCCGAAGAGCTCTGTGGGGATGAAGGCTCCATACTTCTGCATGCCCACCTCGTAGGGGGAGAACTCGAACCACTCTGCACACGAAGAAGGGCAGATGTCAGCCTCCTGCCCGGACGGCCTCGCCCACCGTGCCTCAAGGAGCCTGGGACCGGGAGGCCGCAGTCCTCCTGCAGGACACAAGGGGGAGCCCGTGGCCAGCTTCTGAGGGCCCGCAAGACAGTTTTGCCACATGCACAGGCTCATTTGCTCTTCAAAATGGGATAAACCAGGACCAAAAACAGACCCGGAAGCTGGGCAGGTCTCTAGAGTCCTTCCATCCGGCAGCTTAAGAAATATCTAGGATTCTTTCTCTTGACGACTTTTATTTCCTCTGTCTCATCAAATCTCTGCTCAGGGAAACCCCAGTACTCTGCCACCCATCCCCTACATGCATCTGAGCAGAAGCAGGGAGCAAAGTGGACTTCTTCAGCTGTCAGCACAGTATTTTGGTGCGGAGGTTGGCAAAGGTGTGGTGGAGAGGTGTGTGCTGTGGGTACTGAGTGCCTTTGCCTGCTGAGAAGGGACCCCTTCGTAAAATTGCTAGTCACCAGTGTTACCTCTGAAATCCTGGTTGCTTACATCATCCTTGACATTGATGGTGAGGTAGATGGGCAGGGGGTTCTGGCCATGGCACAAAGCAGCACGCTGATCTGACAGTTTGCATTCATTTCTCTGTGGGGAAAAATAATGGTTAAGGGGAAGAAGCAGACAAGCTGCCTGAAAGCAGTGCAAAATAGAGAACAGTCTGGACCTCTGGCAGCCCATTTCCGGCTCCTGAGCCCACCAGGCTTCTGCGGAGGTCTCAGCTGATACCAGCCAAACCTGCTCTGAAAATGCATCCGGAGAATGCTCACTTGTCCTTGGGCTGTTCACCACCTCAGACACACAGACCCGGTGGTACTGGGTCTGCAGTTTAGGTCTGACCCTCAGAGTCCCAGGGTTCTCCTCATGTCTCAGGGGCCACAGAATGAGAAGGTAGGGGTAGAAGGGGCCACCACTGCCCCCCTTCATCCTCATCATCTTCCACCCCACTCAAACTAGACCAGCTGTATTAAAAATAAGAAATCTGCTTTGCATGTTGGGATCTCAAATTTGTTTGAGAAGAATAAAGACTTTTCTTTTTTAAAAAACAAAAGGCTTGGAAACTGGGCACCAGATGGCAGTCAAGTTCCAAGTCCCCAAAGCACAGTGCAGTCTAATCACAGTGGGTGTCCTGCAGATCCTCCTAGACCATAGGCCACCTCCCACAGTGAATCAGCCTGTGTAGACAAGGCCAGGCTCTAACCCCAGACCAAGCAGCTGCCTGGTGGCTGACATCCATGGTTGTCCAAGTGTGTGAAGACCACGGAACCTTTATGGGATGGTAAACACACGTGTGGGTCAAACAACTGTTGTTCAATCATTCAGATCCCATGGACTGCAGCATGCAAGGCTTCCCTGTCCTTCACTATCTCCCAGAGTTTGTTCAAACTCATGTCCATTGAGTCGGTAATGCCATCCAACCATCTCATCCTCTGTCACCCCCTTCTACTCCTGCCTTCAATTTTTCCTAGCATCAGGGTCTTTTCCAATGAGTCAGCTCTTTGCATCAGGTGGCCAAAGTATTGGAACTTCAGCTTCAGCCTCAGTCCTTCCAATGAATATTCAGAGTTGATTGGAGGGACTGATGAAAGCCTCCTTTGAAAGGCCAACAGGATGCCTATCACAACTGGGCCCAGAGATGCAGGTACCATGGAGCTGACCATCCTGGAAGGAGAAGACATTGCGGACTCAGGGAAGAGCCCAGTCCACATTCACTATCAAGGGGTCCTGAGGGAAAGAGGCCCCTGCCTTGGCCAGAGTGGAAGAGCAGAGGCCTCCTTCCTTCAGCCCTAGACTTGCTTTCCTGGAAACCTCGGCTCCTTCCCACACCAAACCGGACATGGACGATGGACGATGCTCAGACTTCTAATGTTAAAGGCCTTGGCACATTCCTCCTCATCACATGGGACAGTAACCACTGTTAGAAATACTAACTACCACTTATTGACGAAATCCCCATTCAAGGAATAGCACAGAGCAGAGCCAGAATTCAAACCCTGTCCTGCTGGAAACCAAAAGCCAACACCCTCAGCCTCTGCCTGCCCTTTTCCATCATGGGGATAGAGTAGATGGTGGGTTATCAAAAGGGGCAGGGATCCACTGAAAGCTGTGAGGGCCCCAGTCTGAATCCCACTGCCTAGCACAGTTCCTGGCATGCAGGAGGTTCTTAATTTTGTTGAAAGAATGAATGAGGGAGTGAATGAATGTTGAAGATGAGCTTTGGGCCATCCTTGGTTGCTCAAATTTTGTGTTTTATGGAAGAAGGGGTCTACTAGAAAATAATTTGCTGTCCCTCTTCCTTCTGGCAAGTTCTTATTGAATTCAGAACTCTTCAGACACCTTTGGGAATGGGGCAGACAGTCAGTCCTAGGCCTGGATAGAAATTAGGTGGGAAGCCCTATTTTGGTGTCAAGCAACAGCCAAAGTTAGATCCTTCCTGGGGCCCATGCCGTCAGAAGTGTCCAGGTGTTAGCTGAGCTCACTGCAATGTCTGGGTCCACAGCATCCCATGGGCATCCCACTGCCCCACCATGGCGGACATGGCTCTCACAGCAACTGGGTCCCAGTCCAAGTAGTTCTCTTCATGAGCACATACTGCTCAGATCATTGGATAGCAGAGTTGGAAGGAACCTCCCTGAGCTCATCCTCTGTGTGGTGGCCATGAGAAGGGGCCCAGGCCATGACAGAGGGATCTTGAGTCACGCCCATTCTGTGGGGGGCGGGTTGCCAGACTCCTCTGACAGCCAGCTTGGCTGGAGGACTGTCCGAGGGTCCACATAGTGGACTAGGATGCTTCCACCCAGCCTTTCTTCCCTCTCTCTTCCACTTGGGGTCAGGCTTGTGTCACAGTCTGACAGCTCCCTCCCCATTTTCTCTCATAGGTTCTCAGAGGAAAAGCTGCCTCTCTGCAGGGTTGCACCAAAGCCACCCCCAGTGGAGGGCCTCAGTCATATTTAAAAGGATGTGGGAAGACAATCCCACCGTCTGGCTCCATCGTGCGTTCTGATGTCTCAAGCTTCTTACAGTCCAAGGATGCATCTGCACGCAAGTCTAACTCCCTCACGGTGCGACGTATCTCCCGATGCCCTCATGAAGGCAGAAGGCTGGGCATCAGCCCCGAGCAGGTTGGGCCCCAAGGGAAACTGAGCACCTACCTCATCCCCCAGACAGGCCTCAATCAGCAGGCCCCAGAAGTCTGTGAAGGTGACCTTGTAGCCTTCCTGCCTGCGCTGCTGGAGCTCCTCCTCGAATTTGAGGAGCTGGTCTGGGAACAGGGCAGGCATCTTATCCTTGACCACGTGCCTCCGTGCCTCGAGGATGGCACGCTCCAGGTTTTTGGAGGACCAGTCAGGGTCACGGTACAAGGTAGCCATGGTCCTGGAGAGAGAGACAGGCATGGCTGATAGAGCTGAGCCAGGCCTGGTCTGATGGACCCTGGGCTCTGGCAGGAAAGAAGGTGGGCAGGTCATGGGAAGCCCTCACCTGCCAGGAGAGGAGCCTGAAGGAAAGGGGATGAGGCCTGGCAGTGAAGGGGAGAAGAGTCTCACTCTGTGTCACAACTGCTGCTATTTCTTGACTGCCTGTCATGTGCCAGGTGAAGAACATTATTTAACAGTGAGGATTCTGGGCCCAGGTCTGCCTGGGTTCAAAACTAGACTCTGCCACTCACCAGCTGCGTGATCTGGGCAAGTCACCTACTTGCTCCTCACCTTAGTTTCCCCATCTGTGGACTGGGGAGAATGATGGTAACTGTACCTACCTCACGGCATTACTGTGATGATGACATGAATTAATATAAAATGGTGAGGACAGTACCTGGCCTAAAGTTAGTGGTGGGCCATAGAGTGGTGGGGCCAACATTTGGCCCTGGGTTTGTGTGTGCTAAGTCGCTTCAGTTGTGTCTGACTCTGCGGCCCTGTGAACTATAGCCCACAAGGCTCCTCTGTCCATGGGATTCTCCAGGCAAGAATACTGGAATAGGTTGCCATGCCTTCCTCCAGGGGATCTTCCCAACCCAGGGGTCAAACCCGTGTCTCTTACATCTCCTGCATTGACAGACCAGTTCTTTACCACTAGCACAACTGACCCCAGGCTTGGCAGATTCCAAGTTCTAGACTCTTTCTACTCTGTCACATTAATTTTTATAATTATGATGCCAGCTAAAGATTCATTACTTTGCCAACAAAGGTCCGTCTAGTCAAGGCTATGGTTTTTCCAGTGGCCATGTATGGATGTGAGAGTTGGACTGTGAAGGAAGCTGAGCGCCAAAGAATTGATGCTTTTGAACTGTGGTGTTGGAGAAGACTCTTGAGAGTCCCTTGGACTGCAAGGAGATCCAACCAGTCCATTCTGAAGGAGATCAGCCCTGGGATTTCTTTGGAAGGAATGATGCTAAAGCTGAAACACCAGTACTTTGGCCACCTCATGCGAAGAGTTGACTCATTGGAAAAGACTCTGATGCTGGGAGGGATTGGGGGCAGGAGGAGAAGGGGACGACAGAGGATGAGATGGCTGGATGGCATCACTGACTCAATGGACATGAGTTTGAGTGAACTCCGGGAGTTGGTGATGGACAGGGAGGCCTGGAGTGCTGCGATTCATGGGGTCACAAAGAGTTGGACACGACTGAGCGACTGAACTGAACTGAAAGATTCATTTCCCCTTTTTCTTCTTAACTTCTCTGTGGGCAGTCGGGAGGAGTAGAACAAAGATGGAGATCCCCAGCCCTGGGTCTTTGCCTCTGTCTGCCTTTGCTTAGCCTGGACACAGTTTCTTCAGTCTAGGTCAGGATCGCCAGGGATTGCCCTCCCCACGGGGATCTGGCCTTCAGCTGCCCAACTGTCTGAGCCGCGGCCTCTGGCTTCAGGAGAGTTCTTCAACAAAAAAGCACCCTTCTCTCCATTAGTTTCACGTGGTTACTTTTATACTTTTAAAAAGCTTTCAAAGATGTTACAAAGGATTGATTTTGATTTTTAAAAACTCCTTCCCAGCACTTTCCCAGGCCAGGAGACACCCCACCCCCACCCTAGCGCAGCCTGGGTTCCTTCCGGTTTCCTGCCTGATCCAGAGATAGGCCAGGAGGAGGTAGACACCCCTCTACCCCGATGCAAGCAGGTCTGTCTCCTTAGCCCACTTCCCATGGGCAGCAGTTTATCAGTGAGGATTGAGAATGTAGGCCCTGGACTCAACCTGGGTTGAAATCCCAGCTCAACCACTCATTAGCTGAGTGACCTTGGGCCAATCCCTTCTTTTCTCCAGCTGTAAAATGAGCATAATGACAACATCTTCCTCATAGTCTTGTTAGGAAGAAATGAGAGGGTCCATGGGAAACAGTCTCCCCGGGACTCGGTACAGAGGCAACGCCAGTAATTGTCAGCTATCCTCTGTCCCCTCTGGGCTGAAGCCTCAGGGCCTCTGGTGTGCCAGGAACCCTTGGCTTTCCTCACATCTGTCCACTCAAATGAAAGCTACCCAGAGTCCTCCAGGATGAGGAGCACAGGTTGGGGCCTGGAAGGTTCTGGGGCTTACTAGTTCCCACAGAATAAGACTCAGCCCTGGCTGAGAGGCTCTGGGCTGTCACGAGGCCTGGGTCATCCTAGACCAGGGCTGCATCATGACTTTGGTGGGCCCCGTCCACCATAAAAAATAGTAAAAAAAAAAAAAAAATTATCTTTTATGACTGTTGTGTAAAGACAAACATAGTAATATTATTTACTAAAACATTTTCTTCAACCTAGAAGTTCTTTCCATTTTTCCTGATCTTAAAAGAAATTCAAACATTTTTGTGCCCCCCCCACCCCCGCCCCGGCATCTGTGGAGAAGCCGTCCTCACACTGGCCTCTCCTGTGGCAGAGCTGAGGGCTCACACTCCCGGCTCACCGGCAAGAGTGAGGAGCTGGGAGCCCGAGGCGGCCCACAGGGCAGAGGGAGCGCACGGGGCGGGCTGGGCTGCTATGTGGGCAGCCAGGGCAGCGGGGCCAGCTCCTCCCACCCCAGGAGACTTGGCACGGTCGGTCTGAGAGAGGACAGCTGCCTCTCCCCGGCAGGATGGGGTCGGTGGAAGCAGTGGCTCACTCCTGGTTGGCCACCACACTGCTGGGCCCCTGCCGTAGTAAACGGAAGTCACGGCCAACACACGTCCTTTGTGTACCCAGTCCTGGGAGAGCATCTCGCAACAACCCCATGAGGTCAGTGCTGTTACTATCCCCACTTTACAGCTACAGAAAATGAGACTTGGAGAAGTTAAGCTGTATGCCCAAGGTCACACAGCTGTGAGTGGTGACAGGTGTCACGAGTCACTCTATCTTGGGGCGGAGGAGCTTCACCAGAAACCCCCCTCCTGGCCAACCTGTTGCCTGCTTGCTCTGGGCTTCACCAGACACGTCCCCGGCTCCTTACCAGGTGGCCCCAGACAGGCCGGTGATATAGCTGGCACAGTTCAGGATGTTCAGCTTCTGCAGCGCCAGCAAGTGGCCGTACATGGCGGTCATAGATCTTGTTCCACCCCCAGTGGCCATGATGGCTATCAGCGGGACCTGGGGGCACATGGAGCGGGGTGTCGGGATGAGGCTGGACAGCAGAAGACTTGGAATGACAGGAGCTTAGAAAGAACAGTGGAGGAGGAGAAGAGAGCTACAGAGAGCAAGGGCGGGGGGAATTGAGCAACCTGAAAACTGCTTTTCACACAGTGTCAGGCCACTTGGTAGGTTTAGAGCTGGACCTTATCTCTCAACCCAATGGTTGGTGTCAGGCTTGGTAAATCAGAAAGTCACATAGGAGCTCTTAGCACTGTGAATCTAGCCCTCAGTTAAAAGAGGATGAACTGGGGCCAGAGGGCTGGGTGACTTGCTCAAAAATCCAACCAGTGTGATTCTTTAATGGCTGTGAATCAGTATCTGCTATAAGGGGATCTGATGTTAGAGCATCAAGGCCAGGCTCGGCTCGTGATATGTGCTCAGAATAAACCGTATGTTTAGGAGCAGGAACAGATGGATTTTTGATATGGGAAGGAGCAAGGTTGTCATCTGTGGGCTTACATAGGTTTAAGATGCCCTTGGTGTGTTTCCCTACAGATGGGAGAGGGAGGTGTGGGGTCTTTACCAAGACTCGCTTTGTTTTCATTTGAGTGGGGACTGTGAGAACTATTGTCAGCCGAAGCCCTGTCACAGCCATCCTAAGTGGCGAGGTCTCTGTCCACACTGTGGTTAGCCTCAGAAGGGGAACTCTCGGCGGGCTGACTGCTGCTCACGGGAGTGTGGGCCCCAGCCCACACCAGGGAGATGACAGAGGGCACAGAGGCTCTGTTGTCTGCCCTGTGCACAGAAGCTGGCCCTGCAGGCGGAAGCTGCTTGTCTTCAGTCCCCGACTGCAGTTCATTCTGTGTGTGTGTGTGTGTGTGTGTGTGTGTGTGTGTGTGTGTGTTCACGCACATTTGGGGGAAGGGAGAATTAAAGAATGAAGGGCCTACGGCTTACGGAGGCAATGTGTGGCATGTGTGAGCTAGGGGAGCTCTCAAGTTTTCCCTGGCTGGGAAAAGGAGGCCACGTGGTCCCGTGTAGCTAGGACATCACTCATTGTCTCAGGATGTCAGTGCAGGGGAGGAGCTGCTGGGCTCCTTCCTTTCCTTCTACTCTACCCTCCCTGCCCCTGTGACTACACAGCTGAATCACATCCTACAGTGATGAAGCACAGCCCTCACCTGGGCGCCTGGAACCTTGGCACTAAGGACCACGGGAAAGGCAGTGCTGCCCTGGGGCACGGGAGGGACTGCAGGGCGCAGCCGGCAGGCACGGTTTGGAAGGACAGGTTTGACTTGGAGTGGACCTCCGCTCACCCACCTCATCTGCCCGCAGGTCCTCCTCCAGCTGCAGCACCTCCTTCAGCGCCTGGGCTGCCACCACCCTCCGTTTCTGCAGGAACTCCAGTTCTGCCTGGCACAGGCTGAAGCCCAGCCGCACGTCCAGTGCCTGGGAACTATGGGGACAGAGGACCTTGGCTGAGCGGGCCTGTAGATTCCATCTTCATGGAGAAGACATGGTTTTAGGGTCAGTTGGACCTAGGCTTGAGGCCTGGTTCTGCCAGGTGTCACCTCTGTGACCTTGGGCCTCTGCTTTCTCATCTGTAAAATGGGGCTAATCGTGCTTGACTCCCGACAATGAGCCACCAAATGTAAAGCCCCCAAAGCCTTAGCTGGTGCACTGTGAGCAACTACTTAACACTATTAGGTATTCATTGAACCCTATGCTTTCTCAATAAGTTCTGGAAAGTGCTGGAAGGCGTCCCCGAGGCACCTGCTAGAGCCTGAGGCCAGACATGGTGACAAGGGTCCCTGAGATCCTTTTAGCCAATCCCTCTGAATAAAGCAAGGGCTTCCCAGGTACTCAGTGGTAAAGAACCTACCAATGCAGAAAATCCAAGAGATATGGGTTCAATCCCTGGATCGGGAAGATCCCCTGGAGGAGGAAATGGCAACCCACGCCAGTATTCTTGCCTGGAAAATCCCACGGACAGAGGAGCCTGGAGGACTGCAGTCCTCGGGGTTTCAAGGAGTCAGACATGACTAAGCACAAACACACACATACTCACACACACACTTCTGAATAAGACTGTACCATAAGGGCTCTCGTGAGCTGGATAAACGAGGCCTTGTTCTCACGGTACTCATATTCCTTTCTGCTCCCAGAGTAAGACTCCTCCTTCACACTCTCGCTGTAATCCTGTCATCCCTACAGGTCTACAAGGTGGGTGGGGCAGAAGAAACATGTCCAACACTTGTCCTCTTTTTATCATATCCCTGATCTGAGCAAGTCCAGGCTTATGGCCTGGCATTCAAGCCCCACCTGATCTGTCCAGCCTCACCTCCTGCTACTTTCTAGGAGGGTCCGTTGGCTCCCAGAGCCCAGGAGCAGTGTGGGTCCTGAGCCTCCTTCCTCTGCCCACCAACATCCCTTGTATCCTCCAAGGTCCTGCTCCCCGGGCAAATGAACCTTTGAGAATTTCTGACCTGAGTCTTAGTGACCTGTGTAATTAACAAGGTCATATCTCCTTGAAGGCAGAATCTGGGGACTGTCCCATCTGTTCCCTCTGTGTCTAGTACAGGCCTGCAGACACAGCTGTCAGGAAATTTTCCCTTGGTCTCAAGAAGGAATGAATAATCAAACAGCAATAATAATAACATTAGTTGATATTTTCAGACTGTCCCACTTCTCAGATCACTGATTTCCTCACATGTGTTATCTCACTGGATCCTCAAAGCAACCCAACCATGGACCATGCCTTTAGTATTGCTGTAATTTGCAGATGAAAAAAAAAATGAGACTTAGAGGGGCTTAATAACTTGATCAAGGACAAAACAGCTGTCACTGTAAATGGAAGCAACAGTCACTTGATCTTCAACAAGGGTGTCAAGACAATTCAAAAGGGAAAGAATCATCTTTCCACCAAATGATGCTGAGACAATGGATATCCACATGCCAAGAGTCCAAGAGTGAAGTTGGACCCCTATTTCACAATATGTACATATATATTCACATATATACAAATTAACTCAAAATCAATCATAGACTCACATGTGAGAGCTAGGACTATAACACTCTTAAAAGAAAACATGGGAGTAAATCTTCTTGACCTTGGATTAGGCAATGGTGTTTTAAATATGACACCAAGAGCCCAAGTGACAAAGGAAAAATATACATACGCTGAAATTCACCAAAACTGAAAATTTCTGTGCTTCAAAGAACACTATTAAGAATGTGAAAGACAATCTTCAGAATAGGAAAAAATATTTAGAAGTCATATATCTGACAAGGGGCTTGTATCAAAATATACAAAGAAATTTTACAAGTCAACAATAAAAGGCAAATCACCCACTTTAAATTGGGCAAAAGATTTGAATAAATATTTCTCTGAAGAAGATACACAAATGGGCTGTAAGCCTATGAAAAGATGCCCAACATCACTGGCCATCACTGAAATGCAAATCAAAACCACAAGATACCACATCCTTAAAGAGAAATGAGTCAGAGGGACAGACAGAAAGAGGGTACTTTACCAGGGTGTAGACTTCATGTGTAATTCACAGTTCTCATTCTGGGAAGTGAAAGATGAAAAGTTTGTCAGGGATGACAAGTTTAGAGCCAAGAGTTCCCAACCAAAGAAGTGGAGACTCACCACACTGTCCACCCCGACCTGACTCCAGACATACGCGTGGGCACACACTCATGTTCTCTTCTGGACATGACCCTCCCCACCATCCTGGACTCAGCCTCCACACACTGTCTTTGGCTCCACACTGCAGCCCAGCAGTCTCCTACCCCACAAGACTCCTCTACCCTACCAGAAATCATCCTCCTTCACGGCCCCCCAGGCTCTCCCCATCTCCTTGTCACAGGAGCTCCAGGCTAAGCTGCTCAGGGGCCCCTTCCCAGACCCCAGGCCCTCACCAAAGGCAAGGTCACTGCCTGGCCGTCGGGGAGGCAGTGGAGGGACTGGCACACAGGGCCCTTCTGGCGCGCACAGCAGCAAAGCTGGAAGGAGGGCAGGTGTGTGAGGGGGAGGGCCCCTCCCGGGGAGGGCCCCTCCCGCTGCCCACCACTCCCAGTCCCCTAACCCCCACACCTCTCCCAGTCCCCTATACCTCCCCACACCTCTCCCAGTCCCCTATACCCGCCCCACCACCTCTTCCAGTCCCCTACCCCCCACACCTCTCCCAGTCCCCTATACCCCCCCACCACCTCTCCCAGGCCCCTACCCCCCACACCTCTCCCAGTCCCCTATACCCCCCAACACCACCTCTCCCAGTCCCCTACCCTCCACACCTCTCCCAGGCCCCTACCCCCCACACCTCTACCAGGCCCCTACCCCCAACATACTTCTGCAGCCCCTACCTCACAGATCCACGGGCTTTTGGGCAACTCCACGTGCACCTCAGGCTGGAAGTATTTGGGGTATTGGAAGCAGGCAAGGTTTGAGCAGCAGGACTCCAGGCAGGGTGAGATGCGCTGGGTGTGCTCGAAGGACTCCGTCACTGTCACCAGGAGGTCCTTCTCTGGAAGAGAGGACAAGAGGGCTGAGACCCCCAGGAAGCCTCTTGCTTCCCACCCTCACATGGCCCACTAAAAGGCCTAGCTGGAGGCACCCAGGATAGGGGTTTAGAATGACCAAGGCACTGGATAAAATGCCCCAAAGCCTTGTTCTGAAGGGCAGGGCAGGGCCCTGGAACCTGCACTTCAACAGGCTTGTGCATGAGATCTGAGATGCTGAGTTCTCTGGACTAATCCTCCTCCTTCTCTGCAATGTGCCCCCAAATCACCCTCCCACTGCACTGGAAGCAGCCCCCCTTTCTGCCAGTTTGAGGGTAGAGCCTCTTCCTTCCCCTCCCTCCACCTGTGGGGCTCTGAGGCTGTCCTCTTTCCAGGCAGGGCTTGAGTGGGGGGATGGGATGGAGTGCTGAACTGGAGGGTCTCGTAGTTGTGGATCTGTTAGGTCCCTGTCAGCTATAAGATGCTAGAACTCTATGAACTGGAGTCTGATTAGAGGAAGCGGTGCATCTAGAGGGCCCTACCTGCCTTGGGTGCTGACCACCGCGCTAGACCCCGGGAATCCCTGGTCTGACAGGCTGCAGCGCAGATCAGTATGGACAAATAGGCAGTGCTGTGCCCTTGATCCCTGGCCCAGGGCGCTGGCCAGGCTGGGAAGCTCTGAGGGTCACCTGGGGGCCTGGAAGAGCAGCCTCCTTTTAGGGCAGTGAGAAGGACAGGGGTTCGTGAGGGTAAGAAGATCCCGAGGACTCAGCCAAGCTTTGGGTTCCCCATCGAGCCGAGGGCGGCCATGGAGCGGCCACCCTGATGTTGATAGAGTCAGAAAACAGCACCATTCCTGCCTCCCACCCGCCAGCAGGCAGAAGTGGTTGAAGGGCTCACTTTTCCTCTTCTTTGGCCTCCTGGATTCTGCACAAACCTCCAGGCAGGACATTTGTCGAGACTGAAACAAAGGAAGGGGGGTCATTTTGAGCCCATGCTGCCTGGGATGCTCTACCAGGCCACACATTCCCAGAGACTGATCTTGCAGGGAGAGAGCTCCTTGAATCCTGAGGCTTTAGCTGCATTGAATTAAAATGGCTATACTAACAGCCTAATTATGGGAAACTTTTAACTTCTGAATTTAATGCTTTTAGGGATTGGAGTTAGGGAAAACTGGGATGAGACTGATTCTGGGAGGAGGCTGCAGACTAGTGGGTGCTTTTATTAGGGGGTTCCTAGGACACGGTTGTGGGAGATGGGGTGATGGCCCAGATATTTTCCCCCCAGGAGCAGGAGCCCAGCTGCTGCCCCCACCATGCCCTGGCTCCCTTTGTCTGGCTTCAGTTAGCCTGCCTCCTAGCGGGCTCTGGGGCAAGGGTCCAAGTTGGGCCTGGTTTTCCTTCCCACAGTTCTGTTCTCTGAGAGGAGCAGCCACAGGTGGCCCTAGAGCCACAGGAGACTCTGGAAGGACAGTTACCACCAGCACGCCGTTCGTGATGAGGCTCTCAGGTGGAGAGGGGCTGAAAAACAAAATGAGAACTCCTGGTCAGTCTTGTCATTCTTTTTTTTTTTTTAACTTATTTTATTGAAGTATACCTGAGTTACAACATTGTGTTAATTTCCACTGTATAGCAAAGTGGTTTAGTTATACACACATATGTATATATTCGTTTTCATATCAATTCAGTTCAGTCGTGTCCAATTCTTTGCAACCCCATGGACTGCAGCATGCCAGGCTTCCCTGTCCATCACCAACTCCCAGAGCTTGCTCAAACTCATGTCCATTGAGTCGGTGATGCCATCCAACCATCTCATCCTCTGTCATCCCCTTCTCCTCCCACCTTCAATCTTTCATAGCATCAGGGTCTTTTCCAATGAGTCAGTTTTTCACATCAGGTGGCCAAAGGATTGGAGTTTCAGCTTCAGCATCAGTCAGTCCTTCCAATGAATATTCAGGGTTGATTTCCTTTAAGATTGACTGGTTGGATCTCCTTGCAGTCCAAGGGACTCTCAAGAGTCTTCTCCAACACCACAGTTCAAAAGCATCAGTTCTTCGGTGCTCAGCTTTCTTCACAGTCCAACTCTCACATCCATACACGACCACTGGAAAAACCATAGCTCTGACTAGACGGACCTTTGTTGGCAAAGTAATGTCGCTGCTTTTTAATATGCTGTATAGGTTGGTCATAGCTTTTCTTCCAAGGAGCAAGTGTCTTTTAATTTCATGGCTGCAGTCACCATCTGCCCCCCAAAATAAAGTCTGTCACTGTTTCCACTGTTTCCCCATCTATTTGCCATGAAGTGATGGGACTGGATGCCAGGATGTTAGTTTTTTGAATGTTGAGTTTTAAGCCAACTTTTTCACTCTCCTCTTTCACTTTCATCAAGAGGCTCTTTAGTTCTTCTTCACTTTCTGCCATAAGGGTGGTGTTATCTGCATATCTGAGGTTATTGATATTTCTCCCAGCAATCTTGATTCCAGCTTGTGCTTCCTCCAGCTCAACATTTCTCATGATGTACTCTGCATATAAGTTAAATAAGCAGAGTGACAGTATACAACCTTGATGTACTCCTTTCCCAATTTGGTACCAGTCCCTTGTTCCATGTACGGTTCTAACTGTTGCTTCTTGACCTACATCGGATTTCTCAGGAGGCAGGTAAGGCGGTCTGTTGTTCCCATCTCTTTAAGAATTTTCCACAATTTGTTGTGATCCACACAGTCAAAGGCTTTGGCATAGTCAATAAAACAGAAATAGATGTTTTTCTGGAACTCTCTTGTGTTTTTGATGATCCAACAGATGTTGGCAATTTGATCTCTGGTTCCTCTGCTTTTTCTAAATCCAGCTTGAACGTCTGGAAGTTCTTGGTTTATGTACTGTTGAAGCCTGGCTTCGAGATTTTGAGCAGTACTTTGCTAGTGAGTGAAATGACTGCTATTGTGTGGTAGTTTGAACATTCTTTGGCATTGCCTTTCTTTGGGATGGGAAATGAAAACTGACCTTTTCCAGTCCTGTGGTCACTGCTGAATTTTCCAAATTTGCTGACATATTGAGTGCAGCACTTTCACAGCATCATCTTTTAGGATTTAAAAAAGTTCAGCTGGAATTCCATCACCTCCAGTAGCTTTGTTCATAGTGATGCCTCCTAAGGCCCACTGGACTTCATATTCCAGGATGTCTGGCTCTAGGTGAGTGATCACACCATCATGGTTATCTGGGTCATGAAGATCTTTTTTTGTACAGTTCTTCTGTGTATTCTTGCCACCCTTTCTTAATATCTTCTGCTTCTGTTATGTCCATATCATTTCTGTCCTTTATTGTGCCCATCTTTGCAGGAAATGTTCCCTTGGTATCTCTAATTTTCTTGAAGAGATCTCTAGTCTTTCCCATTCTATTGTTTTCCTCTATTTCTTTGCACTGATCACTGAGGAAGGCTTTTTTATCTCTCCTTGCTATTCTTTGAAGGAGAAGGCAATGGCAACCCACTCCAGTTCTCTTGCCTGGAAAATCCCATGGATGGAGGAGCCTGGTAGGCTGCAGTCCATGGGGTGGCTAAGAGCCAGACACGACTGAACGACTTCACTTTCACTTTTCACTTTCATGCATTGGAGAAGGAAATGGCAACCCACTTCAGTGTTCTTGCCTGAAGAATCCCAGGGACGGGGGAGCCTGGTGGGCTGCCGTCTATGGGGTCGCACAGAGTTGGACACAACTGAAGTGACTTAGCAGCAGCAGCAGCAGCAGCTATTCTTTGAAACTCTGCATTCAGATGGGTATATCTTTCCTTTTCTCCTTTGCCTTTTGCTTCTCTTCTTTTCTCAGCTATTTGTAAGCCTCCTCAGACAACCATTTTGCTTTTTTGCATTAATTTTTCTTGAGGATGGTCTTGATTCCTGTCTCCTGTACAATGTAATGAACCTCCGTCCATAGTTCATCCGGCACTCTGCCTATCAGATCTAGTCCCTTAAATCTATTTCTCACTTCCACTGTATAGTCATAAGGGATTTGATTTAGGTCATACCTGAATGGCCTAGGGGTTTTCCCTACTTTCTTATATTTAAGTCTGAATATGGCAATAAGGAGTTCATGGTCTGAGCCACAGTCAGCTCCTGGTCTTGTTTTTGCTGACTGTATAGAGCTTCTCCATCTTTGGCTGCAAAGAATATAATCAGTCTGATTTCGGTGTTGACTATCTGGTGAGGTCCCTGTGTACAGTCATTTGCTGTGTTGTTGGAAGAGGGTGTTTGCTATGACCTGTGCGTTCTCTTGGCAAAACTCTGTTAGACTTTGCCCTGCTTCATTTTGTACTCCAACACCAAACTTGCCTGTTAGTCCAGTTATCTCTTGACTTCCTACTTTTGCATTTTAGTCCCCCATGATGAAAACGACATCTTTTTTGGGTGTTAGTTCTAGAAAGTCTTGTAGGTCTTCATAGAACTGTTTAATTTCAGCTTCTTCAGCGTTACTGGTTGGGGCATAGACTTGGATTACTGTGATATTGAATGGCTTGCCTTGGAAACGAACAGAGATCATTCTATTGTTTTTGAGATTGCACCCAAGTACTGCATTTCAGACTCTTTTGTTGACTATGAGGGCTACTCCATTTCTTTTAAGCGATTCTTGCCCACAATAGTAGATATAACGGTCATCTGAATTAAATTCTCCCATTCCAGTCCACTTTAGCTCACTGATTCCTAAAATGTCGATGTTCAGTCTTACCATCTCCTGTTTGACCACTTCCAATTTACCTTGATTCATGGACCTATCATTCCAGATTCCTATGCAATATTGTTCTTTACAGCATCAGACTTGACTTCTATCACCAGTTACATCCACAACTGGGTGTTATTTTCACTTTGGCTCCATCCCTTCATTCTTTCTGGAGTTATTTATCCACTGATCTCCAGTAGCATATTGGGCACCTACTGACCTGGGGAGTTCATCTTTCAGTGTCATATCTTTTTACCTTTTCATACTGTTCATGAGGTTCTCAAGGCAAGAATACTGAAGTATATGCTATTCTTTTTCATATACTTTTCCATTATGGTTTATCATGGGATATTTAATTCCCTAAGCTATACAGTAGGACTTTGTTGTTTACCCATTCTATACATACTGGTTTACATCAACAAATCCCAAATTTCCAATCCAACCCTCCCCCACTCTCCCACCCACCCTTGGCAACCACAAGTCTGTTTTCTAAATCATATCCTTCTTGACTGATTTCTCACAAAGGGGACAAAGAGCCTATATAGAGTCAATAAGGAGATAGCAGAACCTTATTAGTGCTTGTGAAAAATACTGGCTTAAGAAGCCTTAGGAATTGGCAAGGAGAAAACTGGCATACATTTAAAATAAAATATCCAGAAATAAAGATTTATAGGATAGAGGGAGTAGAAGCGTTTCCTTTTTTTCTCACTTAAAGGATAACTGGTCTTTATGTCCAACCAGATGCAACTGCATGGAGTTATAACGATAAACAGGTTGCAAGAAAAGGCTGGAGCCCACCGCCTAGCACAGATGTGAACAGTTCTGATAGAAAAACGGATCCCTCCTCCGTTCTGTGCTTTAATGTGTGCATTAACAAATAGTTCTGACCCAGCCAGAGAGGGGCCTTGGGAGTGTGAAATGTCTGTGTTACAAACCCGAGAGAGCCTCTCTGGTTACAGTTAGTCTAGGGAAGTCCATAGCCTCCCTCTTCAACCTAAGCCCAAGAGGACTGTGTCTCCAGGTCAACCCTTATTCTGACGTAGTTCCTCCACTTTCTGATTCACCCAAGGAACACTTTTCCCCTTAAAAGTCCTGTTAAACCAAGAACCAAAGGAGAGAGCTCAGATTTTCTTTACTGTGAAACAAATGAACTTGATTTTAACTTGCCAAATTAAATTTTAATTTTAAGTTGATTTTAATGAGGACCTTCAGTCCCAAGAGCCCCTACACATAGGATTCTCTGGTTGGATCTTGACAAGCCCTCTGTTCTAATTCCTGCCTCTCATTGTCCCCCTGTTCGTGGGCTGATTGTAAGTCCAGGGGATTCAGTCCTTCCAGGGCTAAGAAGCCAGCTGCCCAATCAATCACAAGGCACCCTGCTGTCCCAGGGAAGGCTTGTCCCCTCCAGGAAGGGGCCCCCCCTCACTGCCCCTTCCTTTCCTTCCTCTCCCTTCGTACCCTTCTTCCCACACTCCCAACTCTGTGACCCAGGTCCATGTGAGTCCACAGCATAGTCATACCCCTAGGAACCTGGATCTTTTTCTTAGTTGGAAATGATGAGAAATAATCCCATACCTTGGCCCCGAGCTTCCCCTTGACTTGGTTCCAGAGTTGGAGCTGGCTGCAGAGGAGCACAGCAGCCCACTCCAGTGCTCTTGCCTGGAGAATCTCAGGGACGTGGGACCTGCTGGGCTGCCATCTATGGGGTCGCACAGAGTCGGACATGACTGAAGCTACTTAGCAGCAGCAGCAGAGGGGCTGCTTCAGCCCCGGGTTTGGGGGGAGTTTGTTCTAACAGTTCTGGGTCCAGGAGGAGACACCTTAGTCCTGATGTCTTTCTTAGCCTGACCTTGGGAAAGTCCCATCCCCATGGTGGCAGGAAGTCTTCCCAGGAGCCACTCTCAGAAATGCTGGGGATCTGAGGCAGATGAATTGGCCAGAGTACTAGATCTTTATAGCACTGACATCAGCAGACCTGGATGAGAAGGGGTGGAGCCCAGGCACCTACACTATTTAGGAACTCCCAAGTGATCCCCATGCATTTGAGGGGTGTCAGGGGTGGGAGTGGAAGAGGAGGTACTGCAGGAAGAAGGTGCAATGCCTGTGAGCAGAAGCCGCTTTGGAATCCGGACCTTGGTGGAAGCCTGTGGGGCTGGGTCCTACTCACCTCTCCTCCAGCAGGAACTCCACTTCCAGCTCCTCCATGCCCTGCAGGGGGAGGAAGAGACTGCAGTTGTGATCTGTGTCTCCACTTCTCTCCAGACCAGGATTCTTGCCACCCTAGGAGACCCTGCTGACATGTCCGTGTCCGTCCCACTTGGTGGTCCTGCTGTCTTAGAGTGGGGGCAGCTGCTCTTGGCTCTTTTTGTCCTCCTTGTCTCTCTCCGTCTCCAAGTCTTTTTATCAGGAACATCATTGACCACCCAGAGGAGGTCAGGGTATGAAGCTGACCCTCAGCCCCAGCAGGTAAATTCCTTTGCCCCAGAACATGTGCTGTTCATCTTCTCCCTCCAGCTTCCATCGTTCTCCTGCTTTCCCAACAAGCTCACTGTTTGGAGCAAAGGAGAGCTGAGATGCTGCCCCCGGCAAGCCCAACTCTGAAGGCTAGGGGCCCATGCTTTCATTTTCTGCTTTGCATCTCTTGCTGTGTAACTTCAGGAAGTCATGACCTCGTGGGTCCTTAATTTCCTCCATGGAGCATGAGCCAGGTGAGCACAGGGATGCTCGTCCCCTGAGATGTCCAGGTGCCTGGAACAGTGCCTTCCCTGTGTGTGTGTTTGTGTGTGTGTTTGTGTGTGTGTTAGTCACTTAGTCATGTCCGACTATTTGTGACCCCATGGACTGCAGCCCACCAGGCTCCCCTCTCCCATAGGGCACTCAAATGCTTGTTGGGTGAATCAACAACATCCTGGGCCTTTCGGCAGATTTGCCCTCCTTTGCCTTGTCTGTCCTCTGTCCCCTGGGGCCATCCCAGCAGCAGGACTCTGAGTGAAGAAAGGGAACCAACATTTACTCCATCTCCATTTAGTACTCTGAACTGGGCTTGTTCTTTTAGTTGCTCAGTCATGTCTGACCCTTTGCGATACAACCCCATGGACTGTAGCCTACCAGACTCTTCTGTCCACAGGATTTTTCAGGCAAGAACACTGGAGTGGGTTGCCATTTCCTTCTCCATTGCATGAAAGTGAAAAGTGAAAGTGAAGTCGCTCAGTCGTGTCCTACTCTAGCGACCCCATGGACTGTGGCCCACCAGGCTCCACCATCCATGGGATTTTCCAGGCAAGAGTACTGGAGTGGCTTGCCATTGCCTTCTCCGGAACAGTGCTAGGTGCCTTAATTATGTATTCCCGTTTAAGCTCACAGTGACCCTGTATGGTAGATATTATTATCACAAGAGACAAGGAAATAGAACTCAGAGGAATTAAATCTATAGGTTGCACAGCTAGCAAGCCAAAACGCTGGGATTTGCACAGCAGCACTATCTTCTCTCCACTTGGCTACAGAGAGAGGATCCCATAAAACAGCATCTTAGGAATAACCAGCTTCCCCTCCCGAGGCAGGAGGCTGAGGGCGGGGGCACCCACACTCACCTCTGTGTTGAGCGGGAACTTCACGTGGGTTTTCTTTCGGAAGCAGAGCTTGGTGAGGTCATAGAGAACTGTCAAGAGATGGTCATCAGGTGTCACCGTGTCTTCATCACAGACGCTCAGCTCTAGAACATTCTAGGGGAGAAGGGGTGGGGTGTGAGTCTGGTCACTGAGGCTGCATCCACCCATTCCCAGGATGAGGGGCCTGACCTCAGTCCTAGTGAGTAGGTGGGTCTTAGGGATGGGGGTGAGCACAGCTCAGGTGTGAGGGACATTTGTGGGGACATGAATAAAGGGAAAAGTGAAAGTGTTAGTTGTGTCTGACTCTGCTACCCCATGGACTGTAGCCCACCAGGTTCTTCTATCCATGTGATTTCCCAGGCAAGAATACTGGAGTAGGTTTCCACTCCCTTCTCTAGGGGATTTTCCCGACCCAGTGACCGAACCCAGGTCTCCCACATTGCAAACAGATTCTTTACTGTCTGAGCCACCAAGGAAGCCCTGGATTAAGGGAGAAAAGTGTCTATTCCCTCCTTTGCAACTCTCTGAGGCCTTCCTGCCCTTCTTCTCTGGTTCTCCTACTGGGGAATTTTGCTCTTTTATAAGCTTGGCCAGGGCCTGTGAAGTGTGAGGGATTTCATTTCACGTAGGGGAAGGATGGAAGGACACAGCAAACAAGACATTTGCCAAGATATAGCATGTATCCAGTGCTGGGACCCAGGAGCTGAAGACAGTTCCTTTGGTACAGAAAACACAATTCAGGGACACCATTACATTTCATACTCCAGGTAGAGAGGTGTGGCAAAGATTACAGAGGCTTTGATTGGGTTGGGGTGAAGTGTTGGAGCTCTATCTTTTGGCTCATCAGCCCCTAAGTGATGTCTCGTGGGTGGTCCCAAAGCAGAAGGTCAAGGGTGGAGCAGCTACCCTGTCATCTGGCCGAACTCTGAGATGACTTAGGTGACTAAGATTAGCCTCTGGATTAGCCTCTGAGGCCTCTTGTTCCAAGGATCCTGGGAGATGTAGGTTGGGTCTGGATTTGCCTCTTTTGTCCCTATCTAGTGGACCTGAGATGGTTCTGGGGCTTCCTAGTGAGTGGGATCTGCTGACTTTGTAATTGCTAGATACCAGGAGTGGGACTTCACTAGTGGTCTGGTGGTTAAGACTTGGCGTTCCCAATGCAGGGGGCATGAGTTCAATTTGTGGTGAGGGAGCTAAGATGCTACATGCCACACGGTGTGGCCAAAAAAGAAACCAGGTGTGTCCTAGAACCAACCCAGCAGCCCCAGAGATCTACAGAAAAAAGAAACACACATTCTGGTTTCAAGATGGCATAGCTCATACTGAAACTCCCCCTTTCTCAACAAAAATCTTATATATGATAGAAAAGACATTTTTAAAACAATAAATATAAAACTCTACTTGAAAACAAACGGATATGTCATGAACTAAAAAAGGAGATGCATTCCTAAAATATGAAAGTGGTAAGCTGGATGGAGCTGTCAAGCCTCAGATGCCTCAGGACTGGCTCTGATGCCTTCATGATGAGGGTAAATTTATCTGAAGGGGACCCTGGGGCAGCTGTCAAAACTCAGGATGTTCAGGACAGGATTCTCCCACAGGAGATATGAACTCCATGTAGTCACATATATCTGAAGAAGGCCTATGCCATGAATCAGCAACTCAACAAATGAAAGAGCACACACCCAAGGAATTAGAAGTAAATTAGCCATCCAAAAAGGATTTACAACAGTGAAAAATTTGGCATTAGACTGGCCTCGGACCTATTGAGAAGATTGGCTCTTCTCTCTGTATCCTTCTGCTTGGTGTATGTTCTGGAAACACACTCAATTTGGGGGCAGGAGACAGTTCTAGGGACAATTTAGGGAAAGGACAATGATGGTAGAAGGATAACTATGCCCAGAGGGACAAATACGAGACAGGCAGAAGAAAGGAGTGGGTGAGTGGGGAGACATGGGACAAGAAGTGGGTAGAAAGAAAGACAAATAGGCATGAGAAGGCCACGTGAACAAAGAGAAGGACAAGCAGGCCAGGAGGGAGCGGACCTGCAGGCAGGGCAGGCAGGTGCTGTCCCCGTGTCTCACCTTCACTTGGCTCTGGATCTGGAAGCTGAAGGTCTCATTCCATTCTGGGTTTCGGCAGTTGGAGATGGTCCTAGTCCTCAGCCTCTTTTCACTGGCAGTGGGCAGCCAGAGGCTCACGAAGCAGTCTGTCAGGCTCACTGTCCGAGGAAGACAAGGGTGAGGGGGTGAGGAGCCAATCCAGGTCTGAAGAGGAGAGAGTGTGGAGGCAGAAGCCAGAGTGAAGCCTCGTCTCAGCTTCAGGTCCCCTCTTGACTCACGGCCCTGACTCTCCAGAGACCTTTGTCCCAGAACCCTGAGAAGGTCATGGACTGCAGGCTGGAGGTTTCAGAGGGGACGCAGGACCCCCTGCCTGTTCTGAAGACTGGAGATGGCCTCTGGCTCTGCTCAGAAGCACCCTGGCTCTTGTTGGTTTGGGACAAGGTATGGCTGTGACTCTGCACTTTTTTTGGCTTCCGTGGTGCCTTAAACAGTAAAAAATCTGCTTGTAATGCAGGAGACCTGGGTTCAGTCTCTGGGTCAGGAGGATCCCCTGGAGAAAGAAATAGCTACACACTCCAGTATTTTACCTAGAGAATCCTATGGACAGAGGAGCCTGGTGGGCTATAGTTGATGGGGTCACAAAGAGTCAGACATGACTGAGCAAATAACATACACACACACATGGCTGGGCAGTTTTCTCTCTGCCAGGGGACAATCTGAAGGACTAGCCACTCAGAGATCAAGTTTATCTCTTGCTTTAGCCCAGAGCACCAGGGAAGCCAAAGTAAGGCTCAGCTCTGGGCTACGGAGAAGCAAGGATTAGAAGGGACACCGTTAGGGAGGAGGGAGTCAGGCCCAAGGCCCAGTGGGGACAGCCTGGAGCAGAACAGGCTATTCAGCAGGATCTGGGACAGGAAATGCAAACCATGTGACCGAACATCTCAGATGCACCCATCTGGGCTTTGTATCTATACTGGTCTCCCCACATGGACCGTGTGGCCCAAGAAACCCTCATATCTAAGACCACATACTTTATTTTTCATTCAAAAGAACAACATGAATGTGATGATGCTGTGTGTGCTCGAAGGACAAAGCTGTGACCCCAACACGTTCTCCTAAAGTTAAAGAAGGCCTCCTGGGTTTTCTTTTTGGAGCAGTGGCAGGCACAGGGATAGGAATAGGGTGAAAACCCAATGTCCTGACACCATTCCACCTGGGAGGAGGGAGGAAGAGGTGCCCCGATGGCCCTTGTCACTCTTCTGGCAATCTGCTGGGTGTAATTCCCAGGACACCCACAAGATACATAGAGAAGGGGAAAAGTCAATACAGTTTCCAGTGTTAGAGAAGCTTCTTCTAGATGATAAAGCAGCGAAGGGATGGGAGTTCTGTACTGATAGGACTGATCCGAACTAGTTCCTAATTATAATTAATAATGTCCTCTGAGAATGGAACCAGAGGTGACCCCTCCCCGCAGACTGACTTAGTCCTATATTGTTACTACACTGAGAACTTCATCAGACTTAATAACCATGGCTTGCATCATGAGCATCCCTGGTTTCTGATTTCATCCCCTCTGTCTGGTTAATCTTTCAGGCTAGTCTTTCACCATTCAATGAACTGGAATTCATGGCCTTCCACCCATCAAACAGAGGTGAGATAACACTGTCTTTAAATGTCATAATCATCATTAATCCAAACACAACAGAATCAAAAGAAAATGATGACATCATCCTACCATTCCTTCCATGCCCAGCTTGTTCCTTCTCACTATGAACTCAGGCTCTCACATTGAGTTGATTTAACTCCTTGGTACTCTCCAGCCTGTCCACTTCTCCCTACTTGCATGGCCACTGCCTTGGTGCATGCCATCTTCATCTCTGCCATCTCTTCATCACTACCCCACTGGGAACCCTGTCTTCTGTCCTGCCCCACCCTCATCTTTTCTCTCTAGAGAAACCAAAGGGCTCTTTTCCTATCGGTCACTCCCCAGTTAAAGATCCTTCAGTGGCTCCCTGCCCACTCAGGCTGAGTCCCACCCACTCCGCATGGCTACCCCTCCCACTTTGCCAGCCTCACATCATTCCTTCTCCCTATCATCCCAGCCCTGCCCTGTCCCCAAACACACACACACACACACAGGCATTCACACATGCATGCACACATACACTGTTGCATGCGTGTGCTCACACTCACTCCAAACTCCAGCCAAACCCAGTGCCCTGTAGGTCTCAGAAGGCCATGTCACCTTGCCATGAACACCCTCCTCTTCCTCTTTCACACTACCCTTCTTCCACCCTTTCAGGTTGCAGAAGGGACCTCCCTCCAGAAGCCTTGCCTAAGCCCCTAAGTCTGGGCCAGGAGCCCCTCGTAGCCCGACGCCTCCCGCTCTTCTCCTGATGGAGCACTGCTGACAGGTTGGTGCATGTGTCTCTACCACCCCCTGTGCCCTGGGAAGCCCAGGAGACCCAGTATTGGCACCGCTGGATATTTGTGACTAAATGAATGGTAGAAAACCCCAGCTTCCTGCTGTTGGGATATATCAGCACCCCAGAAATTCTGGGCTGAGTCACCATAGATATAGATAGGTAAGTTGGTGTGTCTAATGGCTCTGTTCAGAGGGAGACTCCCTGGGGACCTGCTCAGTCCTCCTGGGCCCTCCTTTGGCTTTTCCTGGGCTCCAAGTCCCCTCCTCTTGGCCTGCCTCCTGTGCAGGGGGAGCCTGAAGGCAGGGACCCCACAACCCTACACCCACTTGCTTAGCACGATTTCACAGACCCTGGAAAGGCCCCTTTTCCTCTAAGATTCCTTTTCTATCATCAGTCAATGCCTAAAATTGTCCCATTAAATCCACTGGGCTTTTCCTGGTGGCTCAGATGGTAAAAAAAAATCTGCCTGCAATGCAGGAAACCTGGCTTTGATCCCTGGGTTGGGAAAATGCCCTGGAGAAGGA
Organism: Bos indicus; assembly: GCF_029378745.1. Taxonomy (NCBI): domain Eukaryota; kingdom Metazoa; phylum Chordata; class Mammalia; order Artiodactyla; family Bovidae; genus Bos; species Bos indicus. The sequence goes on from NC_091769.1 coordinate 37,334,845, forward strand.
AATGGCAACCCACTCTAGTACTCTTGCCTAGAGAATCCCTTGGACAGAGGAGCCTGGTAGCTTATAGTCCATGGGGTTGCAGAGTTGGATTCGACTGAATGACTAACATACACAAATCCACTGAAGTCTCAGAATTTTTGACCTAAGGCTTAAATCTCCAGTTAAGATTAAAAACAAAACAAAACTCCTGGAAGAGCCAGCATTGGTCTACACACCTACACATCAAGCATAAATTTTTTTTCCAGTTCTTTTGCAGAGATCCATTCTGCCTGTCCCCCTAAGGTTGGGAAGGAGAGTGCAGCCCAAGAGAGGATAATCCTGGGGAGGGATGATGGTGGAGGGAGGCCGCCAAGCTCAGATGACAAGCTGCAGCATCATGAGCTGACTCTAAGGTAGTGACTGTTGTTGCGTTGGCAATTAAGAGTGCTTAAGAAAGGATGATCCAATTCTAAGAACTTTGGGGAATTTCCTAAGCACAGATTGGTTCTCATCCTTGTTCCTCATGAAGTGAAAAAGGGCTTGGTCATAGGAATGACATATCTCTTTTTCCAGAATGTGGGTGGCCAAGATGACTTAACCATCTCTACTGATATCAAGAACATTATCTTCCTTAGAGACACCCACCTCACAGCTCTTGGGATGCTGGTTTGAATTTTAATTTATTGTCCCAAGGGGAATAAAAACTCTGGACAGCTGCAAGATTTCCAGGCAAGTTCTCTCGCAGCCCTGACCTAGCTCCTTGATGAGGGAGCCACCCCCGAATCTCATCCCTTTGGGGCTCCTGGAAATCTTAGAAACTCAGGCACCTCTTACAGGACTGAACCAGAGGGGAGATCATTTTTGATCTAAGCCAGGAGGAACGATTTAGGGCGAAGGTGACCCAGGACCTGCAAGATGTCAAGATAGTCTCCACCCAGGCGAGGCAGAAATGAGCCCAGCCCGTGACAACTGTGGAACCAGATACAACGTGACCTGGGCTGATACCCCAGACACCGTGACTGCCCCCAGCTCTGTTCCTCAGGGAAATGAGGAAAACACAGACATGTTCCAAAGGGGACCAGGTACCCTTGAAGGGCAGCTTGTGTGCCAGAGGCACATGTGGGGGAGAGAGAGAGGAGGTGGGCCAGACCTTAGCCCGTTTCTCCGGCTGCCTGCTCCTCACCTCACCTCCACCTCTGGGGCCCGCAGGTGACGGTGTAGCAGGAAGTGCCCTGGATGGTGGGAGGGTCTGAGAGCACAAGTGCAGGCCTGCCTGAGAGTGTGAGGCCCGCATGACACGCAGGGCGGGGACAGAGCCACCTCTAGAGGAGCCAAGGCGGGCGAGGCCACTGCAGGCATGTGAAAGCTGTGACCTGTCCCCGATGGGAGTGGGGTGAGGTGTCTGACAACCAACTCTGGTGTGGAAATGAAGGCAAAAGAGGCAACCAGGCTCCGGATCCAGGGGACACTTCCAGGCTCCTCACATCAATTACTGTTGGCCTGGGAGGCCCTGAGAAGCCCAAGAAGTCCCTGGCCCCCTGGCCGACCTGGGAACAGAGCCATGCTGGCTGCAACTGATGGCATGGGCTCTGGACACTCACCGTCCCGTGGATGGGGTCTGAATCCTACCTGGTCCCTTTGTTCTCTCCTGGGATGTAGGGCCCTCCCTTCCCCACCTCCACACTCATCCTTGCGCTGCGGTGTTACGGAGATAGCTTTGCAGTAGGCTGTCAGCCTCTTCCCCAGGGCTCCTGCTCCATCCGCACAGAAGCCCTCGAGGTCGTGCAGTCCCTGCCTCAAGGACTAGGGTGCCACCTCGATTCCCATCCATCCTCTGAATAGCCCGGGCTCCTTCTCCTGGCTTGTCCTTCCTACCCCTCAGCAGGCCAGACCTGGGATCAAACACTGATTCTGCTTGAGGCATTTAATCCTCATGTGCAAATGGGTCCCACAGCACTGCCCTCAGGTTGAGGAGGATGTGTGGTGTCTGCCTCGGGCAGGCCCCCAGCAGGTGCTGGGGGTGGAATGCAGGAGGAGTCCTCCCCCAGATTGGGCTCCCAGACCTCTGGATGCTCACATCTTGTCCCCTCAGACCTCAGGCTCTCAAAGCAGCCTTCCTTAGCTACTCCCAGTTTTCAGTGTCCTTTAAATCCTGTGGTGACAAGATCAGAATGTCATCCTCTATTAAAGAAAGTGAGAGTGTTAGTTGCTCAGTCATGTTCCACTTTTGCAACCCCATGGACTGGTAGCCTGCCAGGCTCCTCTGTCTGTGGAATTCTCCAGTCAAGAACACTGGAATGGGTAGCCATTCCCTTCTCAAGGTCTTCCTGACCCAGGGATCAAACCTAGGTCTTTTGCACTGCAGGCAGATTCTTTACCATCTGAGCCACCAGGGAAGCCCGCCATTGCCTATTACCACTCCATGATTGCTTTGCATGTAGACGCCTCCCCTTGCGTCAGGCTCTCCCAGCATAGTTGAGTCCCAGGCCAGCATAGTTGAGTCCCAGGGTGAGGGCAATATAAAGGAGCTTTGGGGAACCTGGAGCCCTTGGGCCATTCCTGTGTGGTTGCCAGTAAGTGGGAACCCCCTCAGTCATGGGCCCTGACACAGAGCTTTGTCCTCCTTGAGGACCAGGCTTCCTCCCTGGATGGTGGGGAGGTGAGAGCAGCATAGGGAGGGGCTTTTGTTCTACCCACCCAGATATCTTCATTTCTTCCTGAAACCAGAGACTTCCCTGGGCCCCTGTGGCCTGGGAATGCAGCAGAGGCTGGGATGAAAGGGAAATTAAAGCAGCAAGAAGACCCTGAACAAAGAGCCCTGGTGAGTCAACCATATCCATGGGCTGAATGCAGAACTGGGGCCCTGGCATGCACTGTAGGGCCCGTCTGGGATCCAGGTCCTGAGAAGAGCACTGGAGCTGACTGGCTTCATGGTCCCCAAGGGCCTCCCCTTCCATTTCAACAGCCCCTAAACTCATGCCCAGGGTTGGGGAAGCTGACTCCTGGAAGGGATCCCAGGGAGAGGAGAGCAGGGAGGAGAGAGTGAGGTGGACAGCCGGGTGAGGACTGCAGGGGCTGCTTGTACCAAGGTTGCAGCTACAGGGAGGGGCCTGGAAAATGATACAAACCTCAAAGTCTGAAATACAACTTGAATACAGAACACACACAGACACACATATGCACACAGACACACAGAGCGACCCCTGACCATTTCCCCTCTAGGCCTGTCTCCATCCTGGCCCCAGAAGTGGAGAGGAGGGAGGGAAGAAGGAGGGGGAGACTCACCCACGTCGGCCTGTCGGACGTTCTTCATGCGGATGACCCTCACTGTCAGCAGGTGGCATGGAGACAGCCCCTCCTGTGGGTGGAGAGGACACTGGACTCACTCTTCATGCAGTGGTGGCAGGTGACCTTGGCGGAGATAGCAGCTCAACCTGGACAGGCTCCCACTGCCCAGACTCCAGTGACCTCTCCCCTGGGACCATCTGCGGTCTGGAGAATGCTTCTGGTCCCCAGGGGGTCCAAGGCTGTGCAGGTGAGGGGCTTTGTCCTCTATCCTCTCTGAGCCAACACACCCCAGAGGAAGGACAGTTTCGTGCCTCTTCTGTCCATGTCTTTCCTATTTGGATCTTGGAGTTGGAAGCCCTTTTCCTGAGCATTTTACCCAGGCTTAGAGGAGTCTTTTTTTTTTTTTAATTTGAGGATAATTACAATTTTGAGATGATTTTTGCCATATATCAACATGAACCACATCTAGGTATACATAGGTCCCCTCCCTCTTAAACCTCCTTCCCCATCCCATCCCTCTGGGTTGTCACGAAGTACTGTCTTTGGGTTCCCTGTGTCATACAGCAAATTCCTACCGGCTATCTATTTTTATATACAATAATGTATATATTTCAATGCTACTCTCTCAAATCATCCCGCTCTCTCCTTCCCTCACTGTGTCCAAAAGTCTGTCCTTTATGTCTGCGTTACATGAGTCTTTTTACTGTCCACTTCCAGCCCATGCCCAAGGCAGACACCATCAGACTCCTCCAACCCACCCAATGATGTTTATAGAGGCCTCTGAACTGGAACCCTTTACACTCTGAGTCATCCACTCCATGTTACAAGAGTCACCTTCTACCCTTTTGAGCAAATTCAATTCTTCTCTATTTAAAGTAGTATTAGGGTTTAGAGGAAACCATGAGAGTGTGAGGAAAAAGAGTCCCCAAAATGCCAATACTCAGAGAAGATCACTATGTATAAATACTTTTATTTTCAACTCAGACTGTCCACAGATAGTTCATCTGTCTTGGCTATTGTCAGATAATATTTGTAATATAATCTACTGAACATTTACTCTAATAGGGGAAGGGTGGGCACAGCAGGAGACCTTGATCTTGGCCTGTGAGAGGACCCACTCAGTTGGCCTTGCAGGGGTCCTGGGGCAGAGAGTGCAGTGCAGGCTGATCATGGCCTTATCCCTAGGGCCCTCCAGCCTCAGGCCGGTGGGTGATCTGGGGACCAGGGACAGACAGAGGGCTGTGTCCCACAGAGCTCCAGAGCCCTCACCACAGCTTGTCCATTGGTTGGGCTCAGTCCTTGAAGCAGCAGCGAACCTCTCCCTGATCCCCACCTCCAAACCCTAATGGTGGTAGCTCTCTCCATGGGTCACAGTCCAGGGGACCTGCCCTCATTTGGGTGTACTGAGGAGCCAGAGGCCCAACTGGGTCTTGGGTGCCTGGCTCCCTGAGTGATGTCACTTGGACAGTGTCTGAGGACCTGGCCCTGAGGGTGCTACCAGCTGAGATCTGCCTCCTCAGTTGAGCCTCAGCACTGTGGGAGGACCTAGACTGGATGCTGGACAAATGCTCCCGAGCAGGGTAACTGGCCTGCATAGGGAGCTTCCACCTCTTAGCAGAGCCCAGACCTCAGAGGGGAAGAGATGAGCCTTGAGACCTTGCCCTTTCTTGTCAGAATGGAGGATAATATTTGTTTTTAACACCAAAAACATTTTGTACTGAGGTATAGCCAATAGGATAATATTTGGTTTGGTGGAGATTTACAGGAACACTGTGACCTGACCATGACCTGACCTCAAGAACAAAGGCATGTATATACAGTGGAATATTACTAGGCCATAAAAAAGAATGAAACTGTGCCGTTGGCAGAGATGTGGATGGACCTAGAAACTGTCACACAGAGTGAAGTTAAGTCAGAAAGAAAAAACAAATATATATTTATGCATGTATATAGAATCTAGAAAAATGGTACAGATATTTGCAAAGAAGAAGTAGAGACACAATGTAGAGAACAAATGTATGGACACCAAGGAGAGCAGAGCGGGTGGGATGAATTTGGAAATTGGGGTTGACGTATATACCCTGCTGCTGCTAAGTCGCTTCAGTCGTGTCCGACTCTGTGCCACCCCGTGGACGGCAGCCTACCAGGCTCCCCCATCCCTGGGATTCTCCAGGCAAGAACACTGGAGTGGGTTGCCATTTCCTCCTCCAATGCATGAAAGTGGAAAGTGAAAGTGAAGTCGCTCAGTCGTGTCTGACTCTTAGCGACCCCATGGACTGCAGCCTACCAGGCTCCTGCGTCCATGGGATTTTCCAGGCAAGAGTACTGGAGTGGGGAGCCATTGCCTTCTCCGATATATACCCTACTATGTTTAAAATAGATAACTAATGAGAACCCATTGTATAGCACAGGGAACTCTACTCAGTGTTCTGTGGTGACCTAAATGAGAAGGAAATCCAAAAAAGAGGGGATATATACGAATAGCTGATTCACTTTTCTGCACAGCAGAAACTAACACAACATTGAAACACAAGTAAACCCCAATTTTAAAAAAAGGGTCTGACACTAAAAAGTTTGCAACAACTAACCACTCTCCTTCCTCGTCTTTCCTAGAAAAGGGCTTTGCTGAAAGCTTTAGGGAGTTCAGGAGTTTTTAAGGCATGACCCATCTCCTTGCATGGCCCTGCAACGAACCTTTCTCTGTTCCAAACTCCAGCATTTTGGTTTTGTTTGGCCTCACATCAGGTGCACATTAGTGCATCAGGATACAGATTTGCATTTGGTAACTTTACTATTTTCCAGACCCTTCTCTTATAGTTTCTAATTTCATAAAACCTTTATAATAAAAGTATTGCTCATTTTAAAAATTAAATAATTGACATATAACACTGCATGAGTTTGAGGTATACAACATAATGATTTGATGATATATTTAGTATTGTCATATGGTTACCATAAGAAGTTTAGTTATCCATCACCGCATGTAATTAAAAATTTTTTCTTGTCATGAGAATTGTTATTTTGATGTCTGTCCTTCCAGGCTCTACTGGGGCTTAATTTGTTTTTTTGTTTCTTTTTATTTTTTAATTGAAGGATAATTGCTTTACAGAATTGTGTTGGTTTCTGCCAAACATCAACATGAATCAGCCACAGACATACATATGTCCCTGCCCTCTCTTTCTCTCTCTCTCTCTCTCTTTTTTTGATGTGGACCATTTTTAAAGACTTTTATTGAATTTGTTACAATATTGTTTCTGTTTTATGTTTTGGATTTTTGACCACGAGGCATGGGGGATTTTAGCTCCCTGACCAAGGATCGAACCTGCACCCCTTGCACTGGAAGGCAAAAACCTTAACCACTGGACCACCAGGGAATTTCCTAGGGCTTAATTCTAACCAAGAACAATAGGACAATGGCTGGGAAGGCTGTTGCTTGGTCCCTGAGATCCATATATAAGTCATCTTTAGGGCCTTTTCCTCCTCTTTCCCCAACAGCTGCCTCAAAGTTGGAACAAAGCCATACTGACTGTCACATACAGGTCTGAGGATTCTTTTTGTGAGATTAACTCTGAAACACTGAATATTTTCATAGTCAATCACTTGCTCTAATGGGATTGCCTTTTGAGCCTTTTCACTTGGACCAAAGGCTGTACATAGCACTTCTCTTCTGGTTCTGGAAATACAGCTGTGCCTTTGGGCAGACCCCTCCAGGCACATGGGTCCTTATGTGGGCAGAGCACGTGTTCTGATCTGATCTGGGGAGGAGGCAGGAGTCATCTTTCATCCAGGAGAGTGGCTCTGGCAAAGCCTGTTCCCCTGACCCACTTCCTCAGAGGGCAGCTAGAGGACTCCAAGTGGGGAGCCAGCCAAGGCCTTGGCCCAGGCAGGGATCATTCCCCACGTCTCTGAACCCAGGGGTCCGGTCCTCTCAGCCACCACAGCCCTTTTCCTGCCTCCAGGAGGGGCTGTCCTTGGCCCTGCCCAGCTCCCTTGTGTCTTCCCTGGGAGGGAATGAGCACCCACAGCTTCCTGTAGGACCTCACTTGGGGTCTCCCTGCCTTCCAGGAAAAGCTCTTTGCTTTCATCTAACTCTGTACCTTCCGACGAAGTTGACCATTTCTTCTACTCTAACTCAGCAACACTAATCCTTACAGCACCCCAAAAGCAGTTATTATTAGCCTCGCTTTACAGATGGAGACTCTGAGCCTAAGTCCTTTGACCTCAGGCACTCAGCTTGAATCAAAGGAAATTGAGTCTGCATCCAGTTCTGATTTTTGTGGGTATATGATGTAGACCACTGCTGTTTTATATTTTGGCTTTTTGGCTATGAGGCATGTGGGATCTGAGCTTCCCAACCAGAGACTGAACCCATGCCCCGTGCATTGGAAGGTGAAGTCTTAACCACTGGACCACCAGGGAAGTCCCCAAGCTATAATTCTTAACCCTGTGTTCATAACTACAATTATATTGTCACCTTAAACTTGAAAGTGACCCTCGACAAACATGAAGACAGATGCTGCTTGCCCCAATCTTCTCTGAAAGTCTATTTTCCTGGCAGATTTTTTGTTTCACCTTGAATTATCCCAAAGCCCCCAAATAACCCACACACTCCAGCAGCCCTTCTACTTTCAGTACTCTTCTGACACATTCCATCATCTCTCCCCTTATCAAACAACCAGAGCATGTCAGGACTGTAAGAGCTTTTAAGAGAAGTTCCCACTTTCTAGCAGCCACAGAGGGCTGCTTTGTGGTTTGGAGCCTCAGCTTACACCTTTAGCCCAGGAATTTTCAGGAGACACCCAGTTGCGAAGTACTCCGCAAAGCACTCATCCATCTGCCAGCAGGGAGACAGAGCCTCGAGGGTGTGAGAGAGAGCCCAGAGGGGCCGTGCTGGGAGGAAGGCAGCAGGAACACGGGACTCAGGTCTTGGGGCCAGATGATTCCAGGAATTAAGTCTATGAAAAATGACCTTCTGGGATTAAAGTGAATGTATGTATTTTGCTCCTGATATAATTAGCTCAATTGGAGTGATGCTGCTGCTGCTGCTAAGTCACTTCAGTCGTGTCCGACTCTGTGCGACCCCATAGATGGCAGCCCCCCAGGCTCCCCCGTCCCTGGGATTCTCCAGGCAAGAGTACTGGAGTGGGGTGCCATTGCCTTCTTGGAGTGATGCTAGGCATATGCAAAACTGCATGGTCTCAGAGCTAATGAACACAATAGAAAGATGTAATAGATCAAAGGATAGTGTTTATGACTATGGGAACTAGAAACTGGTGGGTTTATGGAACCCAAGTGTATGGGGTGGCTTATGGGATCTGGGTAAGAACTTCAGGGGCTTGGACAAGCTCGTCCCTCTGACAGGATTGCTAGCTGGGTATCAGAGTGAAAGTTTACCAGCAGATATGGCCAGGCACCAGCTAGTCTGCAGCCCTGGATCAGGGGTGGGTGGTAATCCTCCGGTTCATGAGGGCTCTGGAGGGTCCAGGGACAAGGACCAGAGAGCACTCAGGAGGTTGGAGCTCAAGGCAGGGACTATTTGGCAACCAGTGGAGAAGTGTATTTAGATACTTTAACAACCAGGACCGCTGTGTAGGGACAGGGGGCTGGATGGCAGGTTTCTGGGAAGCCATGGCTCAGGCTGTAGGCACACCTGGCTCCAGCCTCCTCCTGGCCTTGGTCCTTGGGGTTGGTTTCGCCAGGACTCTTTTTCCCCTTAAACCTCCTTAGAACAGGGGCATCTTGCCAGCTCATGTGGAAAAAAGCTTGACTCTCAGGATTGATTATTTTGCAATCCAATATTACCCCTTTCCAGCCCCTTACTTTATAGACAGGGCTTTGGTGGGGAGGTTGGGAACACAATTCATTACCCTCCTCTCATATGCCAGGCTCTGCTCTACCTGCGGGCACTGTATCTGTTTTCAACTAGGCCCCCTGCCCCAACGAGACTCTGGGGAAGGCACTACTATTCCTCTTTGCAGAGAAGAAGACCAAGGTTAAAGAGCTCGCATCTCAAACAGGGTCACACAGCCCAGAAGGGGCGGGGCTGCAGATGTAGATGTACTTGGCTGCAGGGCATTGCCCATTCCATCCACTTGGAGGCTGGCCCTCACCAGGAATTAACCAACTCAGTTAATAGCTTGCTCTGGGTCATGCACTAGAGTAGTCAACAGCAGAGGCAGGAGTTAAACCCTCAGCTCCCGTTTGGAGGCTATCCTAACACCCCAGAAAACTAGCCGTCACCACACATTAGAAGACTATTTAGTTACAGGTGGGTTCCCAGGGTCTGGCTCCTGGTGCAGGTGGGAGTTGGGAGGAGGGTATGACAACCATATTTCAGAAGTAGTAAGGGTCAAGGCTACCCTAACCAAACCAGCCCATGAGGTCTGGGTGCTGATGAGGGAAGACAGCTCCCTGGAAGCCTGTGGGAACTCCCCTCTGCAGGGCTTCTCAGGGCAGGGCCGGCTGGTGATGCCACCTCCTTGCTGGAGAGCAGGGGGTATCCATCAATTTCCTGTGATACTTATGTCAGAGCTCAGGACAGCCTGGCAGTAGCTTCCAAGAGACAAGGACCCTCCCTAAAAGGAGAGCATGCAGATGAGGACTCTATGGGCCCCTAGAATGCTTCCCTGCTAGTCTGAGCAGCTCCCCAGACCATGTTCCTTTTTATCACTCAGACTAGGTGAGGGGTTTGGGCAAGAAGTCCCAGCTCTGAGTTATGGACCCCCCAGGACCTGAGAGGGAAGAGTGCAGCTCTCAGTTGCTTCATTCCTCACTTTAAGGTAAGCTCTGTCCTTTCTGTGGAGGTTTCTCCTCACTCAAGCTCCTGGAGGCTCAATGAGACAAGGGAGACAGGAGCACATGTGGACCAGAAGCTCTTTCAGCACCCCGGGGGCTGTATAGAAACAGCCCAGAAGGTGACATCTATCCTGGACCGGTCAGCGGGGCATCAGGCACCACACAGCCTGGAACTTCCCTCTTGGGATCCTTGGAGACTGAGCAGGGTCTCCACCTCCCACTCCAAGACAAAACACTTCCGGAGCATCATTCATCTCATTCCATGATCTAGTGTGGGCCGGGGAAGGTCAACAGGAAAACGTCACTGCTGACAGTGCTTCCATGGCATGCCGGCAGCAAACTGGAAGACTGAGATGAGGTGGGAAAGCCCAGACAGAACTGGTCCAGAGCCCTGGAGGTTTGACCCATGAACCTGGGGTCTCCCTGGGAGCTGTTATATGGACCCAGGGGTCTCGACCACAAAACTAGGAGGGGCGCTTCACGGCCAGTGGGGACAGGTCGGCAGTAGCACTGGTCTTCACCTGACACCACACCACACAGTCTCACAGCAGGCAGTTCGGCAGGTCCACAGGGTGAAAGCCTGCTTGCTGCTAGGAGTGGCCAAATGTGACCCATCCCCGGCAGTGCTAAGCACTTCCTGGGTGCTGCTGGCCCCAGGATGGCCCTGAGCCACTCCCATGCATCTTGTCAAGCTTGCGGGTGTCTGAAGCTGGGCCATCCACCCAGAGGCCTGGTACCAACTGGGCCAGACTGTGTCTCCCAGTGCCAAGCAGGGGCTGCCCTAGCCAAGGCAC